>NC_051308.1:32156307-37146307 GCF_015220235.1 Choloepus didactylus
GAGATGCTGCTCATATTTTTCCATTCTTTTCCCTATCTATTCTTTTGTGTGTAGGATCTCAGATGTTCTGTCCTCCAGTTCATGAATCCCTTCAGGCCCTGAGGTCTGAATTCTCTGAGGGAGGGCAGCCACCTGAACTGGGCCCCACCCCCTTTCTTAGGGAAGATACACCCTTTAGGGAGTTATCTCTTACACTTGAATTCCTCCTTTGTCTCTCTGACTCTTTTAACTTCACCCTTGCCTGGGTCAGTGCTGACAACTGAAAATGTCTGAGGCTTTCTCTAATGAGCTATTTAGGATGAGAGGGGGGGAAAAAAAAAAAGGAAAAAGAGAGAAAGCCCCTTTTCAGAGCCTGTCCCCAATCCCCAGTAGACTGGTGTTGGTACCCAGTTCTATGTGCCCCCTTTTTTGGGACATAGCCCTCTTCCAATATTCTGAGGTCAGCTGTCTCCAAAAGCCTCTGTTTTTAATTATTTATGTATTTTGCTCCCCTGTCATCCTTGTCTCCTCTCTGCCATGAGGAACCTCAGGTTCCTTTCCTGCTTGCTCCAGGTTTATCTGTGCTTGTAGCTTGTATTCAGTAGCCCAAATTTGTTAATTAAAACCACAGTTGGAGCTTGGTTGAGTTACTTTCCCTTACTCCAGGTAACCTGCATTTTGCCACTGGGAATGTTTCAGCTCAGCCTGCCATGCCTGTGGGAAAGGGGCACTAGCTCTGCAGTTTGGGGAGCTTTACTTACAGTTCTATGCTGCGATCTCAGCCTTTCCACCCATTCCAGGCTGATGTACAATGCTTGTTCAGTCACAGATGTCCCCCAACAGTTGTTCCAGGCTATTTACTAGTTGTTCCTGGCTATTTACTAGTTGCTATAGAGGACTAACTAAATTCTACACCTCTCTATGCCACCATTTTGCCCCACCTCCCTTAAGTCATTAGCAATTTTAACACCATCAATATAACAAAAAGTATCAATACAATTACATTTGGGGGAAATTTTGACAGCAAAAAGCAATATTCTGTAACAGACTTTTAAAATGTCAAGTGAGAATGTTTTATTAATTGCTACTTCACACAGAAGATTATAGGAAAAAGCACTTTTGAAAAAGAACTCACACTATGCAAATATGTAGTTTTTTCTTTAGAGTCACACTTCAACAGCAAATGGAGCACCACAACTGAAATGCCTTTTAAATAAGCATGGAAATAATCAAAATTCATGTGCTATGTCATTCCTTTACCATATCAGATTATGATTTAATGTGATTAGAAATTTTTCATATTCAGGCACCCATTTGACCATTAATCTACCCTACCATTTTTTGCTAATTTTCAAATATAAATTCTTGAGTATGTTATAGAAAATACCAAAAATCAAGTAACAGAAACAACTATACTTACTCTCTTTTCAGACTTTTCATATTCCAAAGTGCTAGAAAGCCATCAGAAAAACCAACCGCAAGGTGATTTGTCCTGCTTATGTAACTAAGAGTTGAAACGGCTGTTCCTGATGGACTTACTAACTGGAAACACAGATGACGTCCTTCTCGCATCACACTTTCTCTGATGTGTGGTACTTCAACTGGGATACCAGTTATAACTTCAAGGTCTAAAAACAAAAATGACACAAAAGAGATTAATAACCTATAAACAGAATAAATGCAAAACATGCTAACCATTAATCAAGCCACAAATGATTACTATTGAGTCAATTAAAATAAAAATGATTAGTAATAACAAAGGATGCTGAACTATAATAGACCTTATTTCTTTATTTAAATGCTATAATTTCCAAAATATATTTATTATGTATTTGATTATTTAATTTTTTAATTTTTTAAAAATGATCTCACAGTACACTAAACAGAAATATAAAGAACTTTGGGAGACAACCATGACAATTTGACTATGGACAGGATATCAGATGATTCCAATGAATTATTATTGTTATTAGGAGTAAGAATGGCATGATTATGTAGTAAAACATTCATATTCACTTTAAGCTTATTCAGAGGAAAAGAGAGAAAGGGATAAAGAAAACAAATGGCGAATATGAAGTGCAAATGATAAATCTTTCTTCTTTTTTTAAAATTATGGATATATATGTGTGTATATACATAAATATATACATATATAAACATGAAACTTCCCATTTTAAGCATTTTGAAATGCACACTTCAGTGGTGTTGTTATATTCACAATGATGTACTATCTACCATCACCACCATCCATTACCAAGACTTTTTATCACCCGGAACAGAGACTCTAGCTATTAAGCACTGACTCCCCATTCCCCTTGCTCCTGGTCACCTTTAATCTACTTTCTGTTTCTATTAATTTGCTTCATTTAGATATTTTATATAAGTGGAATTGAACACTATTTGGCCTTTTGTGTCTGGCTTACTTCACTCATCACAAAATTTTTAAGGTTCATCCATGAATGAAAACTTCATTCCTTTTTAAGACTGACATTGTTTTGCATGTATAGACCACATTTTGTTTATTTATCTGTCGATGGACACTTGGATTGTTTCCACTGTTTGACTATTATGGACAATGCTGCTATAGACCCTGGAGTACAGGTATCAACTCAAATCCCTGCCTTTCTATTCTTTCAGGAATATACACAGAAATGGGATTGCCAGATCATATGGTAATTCTTTACTTAATTTTCTGAGGAACCACCAAACTGCTTTCCACAGTGACTGGACCACCTTACACTTCTACCACCAACACAAGGGTTTCAATTTCTCCACATCCTTCCAAACACTTGTTATATTCCACTTTTTAATGATAGTTATACTAGTGGGTGTGAGTGGTATCTCACTCATTTTGATTCGCATTTCCCTGATGACTAATGATGTTGAACATTTTTTCCCAAGTTTAGTGTTCACTTATATGTCTTCTTTGGTGAAATGTCTATTCAAGTCCTTCACCCATTTTTTAATTTGGCTGTTTATCTTTTTGTTATTGCGTTGTAGCAGTTCTTTATATATTTTGATATTAAACGCTTATCAGATGTAAGATTTGGAACTATTTTCTCCCATTTGGTAGGTTGCCTTATCACTTTCTTGATAACATTCTTTGCACAAGAGTTTTAATTTTGATAAAGTTCATTTTATCTATTTTTGTTGTTGTTGATTGTGCATATCTAAGAAATTGTTGCCAAATCGAAGGTCATGAAAGTTTTCCCTTATGTTTCCTTCTAAAAGCTTTATGGTTTTATAGCTCTTAGGGTTAGGGCCTTGAAACATTTTGTGCTGATTTCTGTATAGGGTGTTCAGTCAGGGTACAACTTCATTCTTTTGCATGTGGATATTCAGTTTCTCCAGCACCATTTGTTGAAGAGGCTATTCTTTCCCCACTTAATATCCTTGGCACCTTGGTTGAAAGTCAGCTGGCCACTGATGTGTGGATTTATTTCTACTTCTCAATTCTATTCCATTGGTCTATATGGCTATCTTTATGCCAGTATCACAATGTTCTGATTATTGTGACTTTGCACTGAGTTTTGAAATTTGAAAGTGTAAGACCTCAAGCTATTCTATTATCTCCAAAACAAAGGCTGCTGGAATTTTGATAGGGATTGTGTTAAATCTGTAGATCACTTTGGGCTGTACTGACACCTTAACAATAGTCAGTATTCCAATCCAGGAACACGGGATGCCTTTCCATTTATTTAAGTCTTTTTTAATTTCTTTCAGGATTGATTTGTAGTTTTCATTGTACAAGTCTTTCACCTCCTTGTTCAAATTTATTCCTCCCACATTTTATTTCTGAGACACTATTATAAATGTAATCTTAATTTCAATTTCAGATTGGTTATTGCTGGTGTATAGAAACAACTGACTATTAACACTACTACTATTCTTGTGGATTCGTTGGGATTTTCTACATAAAGGATCATGTCATCTGCAAATAGAAAGTTTGACTTCATCCATTCCAATTTGGATGCCTTTTATTTCTTTTTCTTGCCTAACTGCTCTGGCTAGAACTTTCAGTGCAATGTTGAACAGCAGTGAAAGCAGGCTTCATACGAAAAGTATTAAAAGCTAACTTGAAATTGGGTGATGGGATATAAGAACTCTTGAATTCTTCTGTCTACTTAAGCATGTTTGAAATTTTTCATAGTTTAAAAAAAAAACAAAACAAAAACAGGCCCATATATTGATAAAACGTATGCCATGGGAGGGTCCCAAATGTTATCATGAAGAGAAAAAATTATATCACATTGTACTTGAACAGTTACCCTTTCAATCCCTTCTGCTACTCTGACTGCTTTTTCAGAGAATACCAAGTGATTAAATTTTGTCAAAATAAATAGACCATACAATGGAATATTATAAACATATTCAAAAATTCAAAAAATTAAGGTAGACCTATATGTTTTGACGTGGAAAGAGATACAAGAAATACTGTTAAATTTGGAAAAGTTACAAAACAGTATTTACAGCATAAAGTATGTTAGGAACTTCATTTTCTATATTATATATATTTAAGTGAAGTCTGAATAGTTACAATCATAAATAATTTTTGCAAACAAAAAAATAAATTTTGAACTAAACCTCTGCTCACAATCCAAAGACTTCCATTATGAACTTATACTGTGCCGAATTCACCTGATTACTAACTTTCAATAAAGGATATTTTAACTCTACCATTTTGAGCTGAAGAATTTTAAGTATAAATAAAAGCATTTTAATTACCTTATACCCACAATGATATCGTCTTCAAAACACAGTCTGGGAAAAACTCTATTAAGACTATTTAATTTATTGATCAATTTTCTATAAGGAACAATTAAACCATTTTTCTCCAAATTCATTTTGAGTTCTGTTGTTTTCTCTAGCCAGTTCTATTCCATCTAAAATTTACCTAGGATTTGATTAACCAATCAGGTCATTATACACATCAAATTTTACACTAGGAGGGTTTTTGGTGTTCTGTGCTTTTTTTTAGTGCATATGTGGCCATTATTTCTGCCAAACTGAATATTTTCAGATTGTGTCTTGTAGATTTAAATTTTGTTCAAATGATTTGATTCTTTAGCCAATTTCTAGTGAAATACAATTATTACCAGTTTTTACCAGCCAGTTTTATTATTTACAAACAATTTCTACTAGTTATGTTCATTACAAATTGGATAAAACACTGATAGTTTGTATCTATTTCACAGCTAATCCAAAAATGAATAGATATTCCAGGACTGCTTCAAATGCAAGACAGTCCTTGGGGTCAAAACATTTTCAGGGTCAAAGAGTCCTTTTCTGCTTTGCCTGAAACCTTGTAGGTAAAACCCGTATTTTTAGAGCTTTTTGGTTAGGTCTTTCCTCTCTACATAAACCAATCAATTAGGAATCCCATAATTTAAAGGAAAGAAAAACAAAGTATTTGAGAAAAGTAGTAGTATAAGCATTAGTTATATCAGAGAAAAAAACCTCTTTACTTTCTTTGAATTTCAGTAGCAACAATTCTATTTTAGGATGTTACATTGTGAGGGAAACTTTATTCAACTTTTTTTCTGGAAACAAATCAATATCCCTATCTCTTATAAGTGATACATTAGTATACTATACTCTTCATAAATAAAACAGAATAATTCATCCAAAAAGTATCCATAATACCCAGGCCCAAATGATAAAGGAAACAAATATACATAAACAAGCTTCTATATAAAAATTTTTTGGCTTTTCTTCCCAAACCAATACATTGCAGCACAATTTTCAGGTTCTCAATACTGAGCTTCAAGTAAAGAATGACTAATTTTACCAGAAGCCTCTACTTCATTCTGACTGCATGACAAGTCATCCAAACACAGGTCAATAAGAAGGATCTGTCCAACATCAGTTACCACAGCTGCCACACCAAAAAGCCATCGCAGACTTGGGTGCAAATGCTGAGTGCTTGCACTGGCTCCACCATGATTAATTATAGGCTCAATAGCTGTTACCTATAAGGCAAAAGAGATGGTTTACTTTTCTTTACAGAGTGCAAAAGTACAAGTAAAAACACAACAAACAAATTTTGTAGTTTGAAATTCCGAAATTTTAAATCAGCCTATTAGTTATAATAGCTTTAAACATTTTCAAATATAGAACCATAAATATGCATTTGATAATGACATAATGAAATCTTCAGATATATTAGGAATTGTGCCATTACTTCAATATATAAAAAATCATGCAGATGGAATAACTGATGCTTATTGACAGCTTACTATGTGCCAGACATGGCTCACTTAATGTTCACATAAACCTTTTGATATTAAATTAGATATAATTATTCCTATTTAAATATGAAAGAGACTTAGAATGGTTAGCTGAGTTATTCAAGTCATGCAGTCATTAAATGTAAAACGCGAATCTAATTTTTTCTGACTCTAAAGCTCTCAACCAGCCATACTGCCTCTTCTCTTAAAGAACAGTAAAAACAATTCATTTCAGAAACTCGCCAAATACAAGATGTTTAAGTCCTGTCTACGCCTTAAAGCTTAAAAAGAGGTCTAACCTTCTTTAAAAGGTTTATATTGTAATAGACTTCACTCAAAACTTTGGCAGTGACTAGGTCACTAACAGTAAGAATTTGAATTATTTGAAGAAAATTTCACTGCAGCTACTTTATGAAGTCATACGTTTCCTCTTCATCTCAAGAGTCAAATTTTATTTGTCTGCATCTAATAGTCTGTATTTTATTTTATACTTAGCGTTCTTTCTGTTCCTATTAATTCACAAAAATTAATTAGGGATGATATATGATGATTAAATATTTGGTGATTTCTACTATAATACTGACAAATATCCTGAAAAGAAAAAAGGAAATTTGGTATCAATTTTTTTTATGCTTTAATATAAGATTAAAGTATTTTTCAGTCAATAATTTATTATTACAGACAAAAGCCTGGTTCTCTCTATAAACCACTAGTGCACAAATTTTACACAGTGCTAATTCTGAAAGTTATAATTGTACAGAATTTTCTTCTTTTCCTAAATTATGGCAATAATGTCTATAAGTAAGAAAGCATATTCTCTTCAATTCCCTCAGTGAAGGGCAAAGAATCTTTTGCATTCCTCATATTAATACTAAATGAAGTAATTGATAAAATGCTACCTTAATTAATTTTAGAACAAGGCCATTAAAAATTTAAGAGGTGACACTGCCTTAGCCAAGAAATAAATAGCTGACCGAACGTGTTTTGAATGTATCAATCACTACTACTCCAATCTCTTTCTTCTCCAATATTTCCTCTTCCATATGATGATATGATCTATCCACTTAAGTGAGTAACCAGAACTCTTGTTCCTTCTCGATTACTCTGATCCAAATAATCACCAAGTCCTGTCCATTTTACCTCTTGATATTTTGAATCTCTCCCAACCTCTCCATTTCTACTGTCATTTCCTTGGTTCAGTTCCTCATCATTTTGTGCTCAAACCACATAGGTTTCTTGCTTCTATTCTCACACTCGCTACACCTCCATTCTAAGGAGCTTTTTACACTAGAGTTCTGCTTAAAACCTAAAATGAATTCATCAGAGACTTTAGAAGGAGACCCCATTCAACATCTCTGAACCCTACTTCCTCTGTGCCCCCACCCCCAGCCATTCTAAACTAAGCCTGGAATTTTCTAAATGCTCCATGTAATGTGATTTACATCTGGTCTTTTGCCTAAAATGCCCAACCCTTTTGAGTTGAAATTATCCAAGTGTATTCCATGTTCCAAGTGCTTAATTAAATCTATATAAGTATCTGTTATGCTTTTATTGTAATCTTGTTTGTCTGTCTTCTCCCACTACATTACAAGCTCTTTGAAAGCACGGAACAAATTCAATTCATCTATTTATCTCCAGAAACTAGCACATAACTTGATTTATAGTAAGCACTCAATAACTGTTAAATTAATTCTGCCTCTAAATTTCTTTTTTCCATAAGATACCAAGCCATAAACCACTTCAGATGCCCACATTATGTCAATGGGCTTCAGTTCCCTCATCTATAAAAACATGTCATTAAGATCCCTCTTAACTTTAAAATTTTTATTGTATGATTACACATCACACATACATACATATATGCATATATATATTTGTACATGTAATTGTATACTTTTTTCACACAATGCATAGCAAAAATTCATTCTTCTATGATTTCTTATTATGTATGTCTGTGTACTTGTAAGTATCCCTTTTTTTCTCACCATGAATAGGAATAAAAGCAATAAACCTGCTAAAGAAACATCACAGAATTTAAAGTACTTCTATAATTACTACTGGATAAGGTGTTTGGCATATGGAAAGCATAGTTATGCAAGAATTAGTAAATGGTTGTTTGTTAATTGATTACTAAATACTATTAAAATCTTAAACAATAGGAGGATATGGTTTTCATATTTCTCCAAGTCTACAGTCTCACAGGAAAAAAGATACACTTTAAAAATCCCATGGCAATGAATATTAAACATTTTTATAAACTTTCATTGTCTTCATAAAACTACTACCAGAGATAAGAACGACTCAGATGATACTTTTCATATAAGTATCAGAACGTTACATGACATCACTATTTTAACTTTGTAATTTCCTAACCAATAAGCAAGTTTTATTTTATAATCATTTAAAAAATTTCATAATATATCATCAGGGTTTAACCTTTTTTTTTAAACCTTTTATTAACACACTTACCTAAAAGTACACTAAATATAAATGCATAGCTTAATGGATTTTCACAAAGTGAACACTTCTGTGTAACCAACCGAGGTTCAATTTTGAAAGCAGCAATGTCCAGATATCTTAAACAATACCTACCCTTCCAGGAAGTACAACTGCTTTAACCACTCTTGATATACCAAGGTCATAAAGACAGAGAACACTCCCTTCTGCTTCTTCCAATCCAATTAACAATCCAGTTCTTTTCTGCCAAGAGAATTCTTTCACTGCTAGGACTATAGGAGGCTGTTCATTTACTCCACTGAATCTATATGCAGACAATCGTTCTCCTGTCACAGAGTTTACTACTTCAAGTTGTGGACCACAAGCCAAACAAGCAAGTCCATTTTTCCCTAGAAGAAAACAAAAGTTGCTTATTTTAATATTGTATTTATACAACAAACTGAGTAAGTTAGTTCTTTTATATATAAATATATAATCAATAGCTTCTTTAATACAACTTCACATATTATCCCCAAACTGAAATCGAAGGATTTATAGAACAGAATGGTTTTCAAATTTTTAAAGGAAAAAAATACTGAGCAACTACTCAGTTATAAAATTATAAAAATACAATTATAAAAATAACCAGTCAGTAAAGGCACCATTCCATGTACTTAAATACATTATCTCATTACTCCTTATCATGCCTCAACATAGAAAAAAAAGGCAAATGAAGCCTAATACAATTAAACAACTTGTCCAAAGTTACACAGCTACTAAGTAGTAGAGCCCAAAGTGAATCCCAAGCCCATCTAACTCCAAAACTCATACTTTAATTACTATATTATACCTTAAAGGATTTAAACTAGGAGCTGTGGGAGTTATATAACACAACACATGAAGGGCTTACAATCCAATCAGGAAAACGAGACATAACTAGCAAAATAGGAAGTATCAGAACCCCTTCTTGTCATCTCCCCTACCCATTATTAGTTATATTTGGATTTTATTCAACATGCAATGTACGTCAGTGGAAAGTTTTAAGCTGGGAAATGAAAATCTGATTTCTGTTTTTCAATGTCACTCAGCAGTTAAGAAGAGAATGGACAATGGGGGAAGCACAGAGTAAAAGTAGGGAGAAGATGATACTCTGGACTTGGGTGGTGACCATGGACAGAGAGAAGTAGACTGACTGGAGATTAATCTTAGAGGGAGAACTACTAGGATTTGCTTGCTGATGAATTAGAAACAAGGTGAGTAAAGGAGAAGAATCAAGAACAAACTCTGGATTTCCGTTTGAAGCAAATGAATGGATAGTATTAACTTTTAATACAAAACTTGAGAGGGCCACCACACATCCAAATGAAAATATCAAGTAGACAGTAGAATATGCTAGATTACAGATGAGGGAAGCCATATATTTTAAGAAAATGGTATGGCACAGTATAAACAAGGACTGCCTGGGTTCAAAGCCCATTTTTGCTATTTGCTATCTGTATAACTATGATCAAGTTACTTAACCTGAGTTTCAGCTACATAGAACAGTGTCTACTTAGAAAATTCTAACACCTACCCTCAATGAAAAGTCATTACAACACCTAACATATAAAAATTGCTGTTACTACTTTTAATACGCAAGAGGACACCACTATAAATGGCTAACTGACCAATACATGCTTTGCTGCCTTCAATACTGGGAAGGATGGCTGTGAAACTCATTTTCAGAAAAGTCTTCTAGAGTACCTTTCACTAGACTGAAATCCATAATATAATAGCATTATTACCATGGCTCTCTGCCATATTACACGATCTAAACAATATATTAAGATCTTGTTCAGATTAATGGAACTAAGAAATAAGACTTCCTGAAAATTTTCTATCACACAGGACCTTATCATAAGCTTCTCCTACTCCTAAAACGATTTAGTTTCCAATCTCAACTCATCACCATATAACTGATTTGAGTAAAAAGCAGTTGTATACTATTTCTCCTTAGCAAATATAGATACTCAATACTGAAAGACACAAAAAATACAGGGATTTTTAACAAGGAAAAATGAACTACAACCTCCCACATACTTCAGAGATTCAGTGAAAATTTCTTCTAAAGTATTAAAAGGTTACAGATGTTATATATTTATATAAGAATACCATTAAAGTTGTTTTTCTTCCGCATTAAAGAAACTGCAATATCTACTTATTACTATTTACCTTACAAATCAATGTATTTAGTAAATTCTCGGCAACCATTATTTTACCTGCAGCAAACTTTCCACGAAGCACAGATTCTAATGTTATTTCATCTTCTCCAAGGGCTTGAATAGTTACTTCTGGGAACTGCAGGAGACCACTAGTCACTTGGGCTGTTAAGTCTCGCATACTTTCACTGTAAATATTTTTAAAAATATGATTAAGTCCTATATACTTCCCAAATACACTTATTTTTAAAAGACATTAATGATATATTTGTACTGCAATGCACTGAATTTTCTATAGCCAAAAAAGAATAAAAAAAGAAAAAAGATCCCACACAAAAGTAACAAAACTTAAAAATGAAAATCTGATTAAAAATACATATAATATGTATCTGGGTCCAAAGTATTCTCTCCTAAGAAAATATTTCTCCAACAGCCTACTTACCCTTGGAAAGTAAAGACTGATTAAGCCACTAGACCCATCATGCCCGCAAGCAGATTTTTCACCCAGGTACATAGGGCACATCCCGCACCCCTGGGGCTAGCGGCTTTCAGCACACAGGGAGACCTGTTGTATTGACCAGACTTTCACCTGGTCTGGAACAAGACCAGCGGACTGCTGCAGGTGGGAAGAGACAGGCTTGAGGGGAGGAGGTGGCCCCAACAATGTCATCTGCTGGGAAAACAGGGAAAGTGCACTCTGGCAAACTGCTTTTCTGCCTACTCATCAACATATTTCCAAATAGACTTGTGGAGGCCTCAGCCACAGCCTGGCTGCAAGTTACTGACAAACCAAGTGCCAAAGGAGACCTTCAATGCAACCCCAAGCAACTACAAAATCTTAGACAAGCGAGGGAAATCAACCTACAAAATAACACTACCAAGAATTCAAATGCCAAGAAACCAACTGAAAACCACAAAGCACAAGAAGACACAAGAAGATACAGCTAAAGCCAAATGCTGAAATTAAAAAGCTGGAAGAGAAACAGAATACAGAACAGCTAATCAAATATGTATATTCAAATCTCCTAAATAACTTCAATGGGTTGGCTGAAGACATAAAGGATATCAAAAAAGACACTAAACGGGCACAAAGAAGAATTTAAAAGAATAAGTAGAAAAATGGCAAATCTTACTGAAATCAAAGATACTGCAGATCAAATTAAAAACACACTAGAGGCTGGAGGCGGGACAAGATGGTGGATTGGTGAGGTGTATGTTTTAGTTACTCCTCCAGAGAAGTAGGTAGAAAGCCAGGAACTGCATGGACTGGACACCGCAGAGCAATCTGACTTTGGGCATACTTCATACAACACTCATGAAAACGTGGAACTGCTGAGATCAGCGAAATCTGTAAGTTTTTCTGGCCAGGGGACCCGTGCCCCTCCCTGCCAGGCACAGTCTCGTGGGAGGAGGGGCTGTCAGCACTGGGAAGGAGAAGGGAGAACTGCAGTGGCAGCTCTCATCGGAAACTCATTCTACTGATCCAAACTCCAACCATAGATAGACTGAGACCAGACACCAGAGAATCTGAGAGCAGCCAGCCCAGCAGAGAGGAGACAGGCATAGCAAAAAAACAGCAAGACAAACTCAAAAATAAAAGCAGATGCTTTTTGGAGTTCTGGTGAACATAGAAAGGCGAAGGGCAGAGCTCAGGCCCTTCAGGCTCATTTGCAAAACCCAAAGAAAAACTGATCTCTCTGCCCCCCGGATCTTTCCTTAGTAGCCCTAATTGCTTTGTCTCTTAGCATTTCAATAACGCATTAGATCTGACAGGAGGGCCCTTTTTTTTCTCTCTCTCTCTTTTTTTCATTTTCTAAAACAATTACTCTAAGAAGCCCAATACAGAAAGCCTCAAAGACTTGCAATTTGGGCAGGTCAAGACAAGAGCAGAACTGAGGGCTCTGAGACAAAAGGCAATAATCCAGTGGCTGAGAAAATTCACTAAATACCACAACTTCCCAAAAAAAGCGGGGCATCCTCTCACAGCCATCATCCTGGTGACAGGAAATACTCCCGCCCGTCACCAGCCCCATAGCCCAGAGCTGCCCCAGACAACCCAGTGTGACGGAAGTGCTTCAAATAACACGCATACACCACAAAATTGGGCGTGGACATTAGCCTTCCCTGCACCCTCAGCTGGTTGTCCCAGACTTGGGAAGGTGGAGCAGTGGGAATTAACAAGCCCCATTCAGACATCATTTCAGCAGACTGGGAGCCTCCCTACACAGACCAGCAGCCCAGAACTACCCGGGGGGACGGCACTCACCTGTGACATAGCACAGTCATCCCTCGACAGAGGACCAGGGGGTGCAAGGCCTGGAAGAGAGACCGATTCACAAGTCTCAGGGGCCACACGCCAATACCAAGGACTTGTGGGTCAGTGGCAGAGACAAACTGTGGCAGGACTGAACTGAAGGATTAGACTATTGCAGCAGCTTTAAAATTCCAGGAACACCAGGGAGATTTGGTTGTTAGAGCCGCCCCCCTCCCTGACCGCCCAGACACATGCCCCTTATACAGGGCGGGCAACACCAACTACACACGCAAGCTTGGTACACCAACTGGACCCCACAAGACTTACTCCCCCACTCACCACAGAGGCAAGGTGGGGGAGAACTGCCTTCAGGGGAACAGGTGGCTCGTGGACGCCACCTACTGGTTAGTCACGGAAAGTGTACTCCACAAAGCTGTAGACCTGACAAATTAGAGATAAGGATTTCAATTGGTCTACAAATCCTACAAGAACCCTACCAAGTTAAGCAAATGCCAAGAGGCCAAAAACAACAGAAAATTTTAAAGCATATGAAAAAACCAGAAGATATGGATAACCCAAGCCCAAGCACCCAAATCAAAAGATCAGAAGAAATACAGTACTTAGAGCAACTACTTAAAGAATCTTGAAGACAACTGTATAAAAATGTAGCTTATGAGGGGGTGACAATGGTATTGGGAAAGCCATAAGGACCACACTCCACTTTGTCTAGTTTATGGATGGATGAGTAGAAAAGTAAGGGAAGGAAACAAACAGACAAAGGTACCCAGTGTTCTTTTTTACTTCAATGGCTCTTTTTCACTTTAATTATTATTCTTGTTATTTTTGTGTGCTAATTTTAGGTGATGAATGTACAACTATGTAATGGTACTGTGAACAATCGAATGTACAATTTGTTTTGTATGACTGCATGGTATGTGAATAAAACAAACAAAAAAAAGACAACAAAAAAAAAAAAAAGAAAAGAAATAAAGATGAATGATGAGACCATGGCACGGGATACAAAGGACATCAAGAAGAGCATGGAACAGGATATAAAGGACATCAAGAAGACCCTAGAAGAGCATAAAGAAGACACTGCAAGAGTAAATTAAAAAATAGATGATCTTATGGAAATTAAAGAAACTGTTGACCAAATTAAAGAGATTCTGGATACTCATAGTACAAGACTAGAGGAAGCTGAACAACGAATCAGTGACCTGGAAGATGACAGAACGGAAAATGAAAGCACAACAGAAAGAATGGGGAAAAAAATCAAAAAAATCAAAAAAATCAAACTGGACTTCAGGGATTTGATAGATCATATAAAACGTCCAAATATAAGACTCATTGGTGTTCCAGAAGGAGAAGAAAAGGGTAAAGGTCTAGGAAGAGTATTCAAAGAAATTGTTGGGGAAAACTTCACAAATCTTCTAAACACCATAAATATACAAATCATAAATTCCCAGTGAACTCCAAGTAGAATAAATCCAAATAAACCCACTCCAAGACATATTCTGAACAGACTGTCAAATACGGAAGAGAAGGAGCAAGTTCTGAAAGCAGCAAGAGAAAAGCAATTCACCATATACAAAGGAAACAGCATAAGACTAAGTAGTCACTGCTCAGCAGCCACCATGGAAGCGAGAAGGCAGTGGGACGACATATTCAAAATTCTGAGTGAGAAAAATTTCCAACCAAGAATACTTTATCCAGCAAAGCTCACCTTCAAATTTGAGGGAGAGCTTAAATTTTTCAGACAAACAAATGGTGAGAGTTTGCTAACAAGAGGCCTGCCCTACTGGACATACTAAAGAGAGCCCTACAGACACAGAAACAAAGAAAGGAGGGAGAGACATGGAGAAAGGTTCAGTACTAAAGAGATTTGGTATGGGTACATTAAAGGATATTAATAGAGAGAGGGAAAAATATGTACGACAAACATAAACCAAAGGATAAGATGGCTGAGTCAAGAAATGCCTTCACAGTTATAATGTTGAATGTAAATGGATTAAACTCACCAATTAAAAGGTATAGATTTGCAGAATGGATCAAAAAAAATGAACCATCAATATGCTGCATACAAGAGACTCACCTTAGACACAGGTACACAAAGAAATTGAAAGTGAAAGGATGGAAAAAAATATTTCATACCACCTACAGCCAAAAGAAAGCAGATGTAGCAAATATTAATCTCAGATAAAATAGACTTTAAATGCAGGGATGTTTTGAGAGACAAAGAAGGTCACTACATACTAATAAAAGGGGCAATTCAACAAGAAGAAATAACAATCATAAATGTCTATGCACCCAATCAAGGTGCCACAAAATATATGAGAGAAACACTGGCAAAACTAAAGGAAGCAATTGATGTTTCCACAATAATTGTGGGAGACTTCAACACATCACTCTCTCCTACAGATAGATCAACCAGACAGAAGACCAATAAGGAAACTGAAAATCTAAACAATCTGATAAATGAATTGGATGTAACAGACATATATAGAACATTACATTCCAAATCACCAGGATACACATACTTCTCTAGTGCTCACGGGACTTTCTCCAGAATAGATCATATGCTGGGACGTAAAACAAGCCTCAATAAATTTAAAAAGATTGAAATTATTCAAAGCACATTCTCTGACCATAATGGGATATAATTAGAAGTCAATAACCCTAAGAGACTTAGAAAATTCACAAATACCTGGAGGTTAAACAACACACTCCTAAACAATCAGTGGGTTAAAGAAGAAACAGCAAGAGAAATTGCTAAATATATAGAGACGAATGAAAATGAGAACACAACATATCAAAACCTATGGGATGCAGCAAAAGCGGTACTGAGGGGGAAATTTATAGCACTAAACGCATATATTAAAAAGGAAGAAAGAGCCAAAATCAAAGAACTAATGGATCAACTGAAGAAGCTAGAAAATGAACAGCAAACCAAGCCTAAATCAAGTAGAAGAAAAGAAATAACAAGGATTAAAGCAGAAATAAATGACATAGAGAACAAAAAAACAACACAGAGGATAAATAACACCAAAAGTTGGTTCTTTGAGAAGATCAACAAGACTGACAAGCCCCTAGCTAGACTGACAAAATCAAAAAGAGAGAAGACCCATATAAACAAAATAATGAATGAGAAAGGTGACATTACTGCAGATCCTGAGGAAATTAAAAAAATTATAGGAGGGTACTATGAACAACTGTATGCCAACAAACTGGATAATATAGAGGAAATGGACAATTTCCTGGAAACAGATAAACAACCTAGACTGACCAGAGAAGAAATAGAAGACCTCAACCAACAATTCACAAGCAAAGAGACCTAATCAGTCATCAAAAAGCTTCCCACAAATAAATGCCCAGGGCCAGATGGCTTCACAGGAGAATTCTACCAAACTTTCCAGAAAGAACTGACACCAACCTTACTCAAACTCTTTCAAAACACTGAAGAAAATGGAACACTACCTAACTCATTTTATGAAGCTAACATCAATCTGATACCCAAACCAGGCAAAGATGCTACAAAAAAGGAAAACTACCGGCCAATCTCCCTAATGAATATAGATGCAAAAATCCTCAACAAAATACTTGCAAATCGAATCCAAAGACACATTAAAAAAATCATACACCATGACCAAGTGGGGTTCATTCCAGGCATGCAAGGATGGTTCAACACAAGAAAATCAATCAATGTATTACAACACATTAACAAATCAAAAGGGAAAAATCAAATGATCATCTCAATAGATGCTGAAAAAGCATTTGACAAAATCCAACATCCCTTTTTGATAAAAACACTTCAAAAGGTAGGAATTGAAGGAAACTTCCTCAATATGTTAAAGAGCATATATGAAAAACCCGCAGCCAGCATAGTACTCAATGGTGAGAGACTGAAAGCCTTCCCCGTAAGATCAGGAACAAGACAAGGATGCCCGCTGTCACCACTGTTATTCAACATTGTGCTGGAAGTGCTAGCCAGGGCACTCCGGCAAGACAAAGAAATAAAAGGCATCCAAATTGGAAAGGAAGAAGTAAAACTGTCATTGTTTGCAGATGATATGATCTTATATCTGGAAAACCTCGAGAAATCGATGACACAGCTACTAGAGCTAATAAACAAATTCAGCAAAGTAGCAGGATACAAGATTAATGCACACAAGTCAGTAATGTTTCTATACGCTAGAAATGAGAGAAGTGAAGAGACACTCAAGAAAAAGATTCCATTTTCAATAGCAACTAAAAAACTCAAGTACCTAGGAATAAACTTAACCAAAGATGTAAAAGACCTATACAAAGAAAACTACATAACTCTATTAAAAGAAATAGAAGGGGACCTTAAAAGATGGAAAAATGTTCCATGTTCATGGATAGGAAGGCTAAATGTCATTAAGATGTCAATTCTACCCAAACTCATCTACAGATTCAACGCAATCCCAATTAAAATTCCATCAACCTACTTTGCAGACTTGGAAAAGCTAGTTATCAAATTTATTTGGAAAGGGAAGATGCCTCGAATTGCTAAAGACACTCTAAAAAAGAAAAACCAAGTGGGAGGACTTACACTCCCTGACTTTGGAGCTTATTATAGAGCCACAGTTGTCAAAACAGCATGGTACTGGCACAAAGATAGACATATAGATCAATGGAATTGAATTGAGAATTCGGAGATAGACCCTCAGATCTATGGCCGACTGATCTTTGATAAGGCCCCCAAAGTCACTGAACTGGGTCATAACGGTCTTTTCAACAAATGAGGCTGGGAGAGTTGGATATCCATATCCAAAAGAATGAAAGAGGACCCCTATCTCACACCCTACACAAAAATTAACTCAAAATGGATGAAAGATCTCAATATAAAAGAAAGCACCATAAAACTCCTAGAAGATAATGTAGGAAAACATCTTCAAGACCTTGTATTAGGCGGCCACTTCCTAGACTTTACACCCAAAGCACAAGCAACAAAAGAGAAAATAGATAAATGGGAACTCCTCAAGCTTAGAAGTTTCTGCACCTCAAAGGAATTTCTCAAAAAGGTAAAGAGGCAACCAACTCAATGGGAAAAAATTTTTGGAAACCATGTATCTGACAAAAGACTGATGTCTTGCATATATAAAGAAATCCTACAACTCGATGATAGTACAGACAGGCCAATTATAAAATGGGCAAAAGATATGAAAAGACAGTTCTCTGAAGAGGAAATACAAATGGCCAAGAAACACATGAAAAAATGTTCAGATTCACTAGCTATTCGAGAGATGCAAATTAAGACCACAATGAGACACCATCTAACACCGATTAGAGTGGCTGCCATTAAACAAACAGGAAACTACAAATGCTGGAGGGGATGTGGAGAAATTGGAACTCTCATTCATTGTTGGTGGGACTGTATAATGGTTCAGCCACTCTCGAAGTCAGTCTGGCAGTTCCTTAAAAAACTAGATACAGAGATACCCTTCGATCCAGCGATTGCACTTCTCGGTATATACCCGGAAGATCGGAGAGCAGTGACACGAACAGATACCTGCACGCCAATGTTCATAGCAGCATTATTCACAATTGCCAAGAGATGGAAAAAACCCAAATGTCCTTCAACAGATGAGTGGATAAATAAAATGTGGTATATACACACGATGGAATACTACACGGCAGTCAGAAGGAACGATGTTGTGAAACATATGACAACATGGATGAACCTTGAAGACATAATGCTAAGCGAAATAAGCCCGGCACAGAAAGACAAATATTATATGCTACCACTAATGTGAATTTTGAAAAATGTAAAACAAATGGTTTATAATGTAGAATGTAGGGGAACTAGCGATAGAGAGCAATTAAGGAAGGGGGAACAATAATCCAAGAAGAACAGATAAGCTATCATGGGTAAATTTAATGTTCTGGGAATGCCCAGGAATGACTATGGTCTGTTAATTTCTGATGGGTATAGTAGGGCCAAGTTCACAGAAATGTTGCTATATTAGGTTACTTTCTTGGGGTAGAGTAAGAAAACGTTGGAAGTAAAATAGTTATCTTAGGTTAGTTGTCTTTTTCTTACTCCCTTGTTATGGTCTCTTTGAAATGTTCTTTTATTGTATGTTTTTTTTTTTTTTTTTGTTTTTTTTTTGTTTTTGTCATACAGTTGATTTAGGAAAAAAAAAGTTAAAAAAAAAAAAAAAAACAAGGAAAAAATATGCAGAGCCCTCTTGAGGAGCTGGTGGAGAATGCAGGGTATTGGCCTGCCCTAACTCGATGGTTGCTAACATGCCCATGGACATAGGGGACTGGTGGTTTGATGGACTGAACCCTCTACCATGGAATTTGCCCTTGGGAAGACTGTTGCTGCAAAGGAGAGGCTAGGCCTCCCTATAATTGTGCCTAAGAGCCTCCTCTCGAATGCCTCTTTGTTGCTCAGATGTGGCCCTCTCTCTCTGGCTAAGCCAACTTGAAAGGTGAAATCACTGCCCTCCACGCTACATGGGATCAGACACCCAGGAGAGTGAATCTCCCTGGCACGTGGAATATGACTCCCGGGGAGGAATGTAGACCTGGCATCGTGGGATGGAGAACATCTTCTTGACCAAAAGGGGGATGTGAAAGGAAATGAAATAAGCTTCAGTGGCAGAGAGATTCCAAAAGGAGCCGAGAAGTCACTCTGGTGGGCACTCTTAAGCACAATATAGACAACCCTTTTTAGGTTCTAAAGAATTGGGGTAGCTGGTGGTGGATACCTGAAACTATCAAACTACAACCCAGAACCCATGAATCTCGAAGACAATTGTATAAAAATGTAGCTTATGAGGGGTGACAAGGGGATTGGGAAAGCCATAAGGACCACACTCCACTCTGTCTAGTTTATGGATGGATGAGTAGAAAAATAGGGGAAGGAAACAAACAGACAAAGGTACCCAGTGTTCTTTTTTACTTCAATTGCTCTTTTTCACTCTAATTATTATTCTTCTTATTCTTGTGTGTGTGCTAATGAAGGTGTCAAGGATTGACTTGGGTGATGAATGTACAACTATGTAATGGTACTGTGAACAATCGAAAGTACGATTTGTTTTGTATGACTGCGTGGTATATGAATATATCTCAATAAAATGAAGATTAAAAAAAAAAAAAAAGACATAATGCTGAGCAAAATAAGCCAGGCACAAAAAGAGAGATATTGTATGTTACCACTAATGTGAATTCTGTGAAAAATGTACAATGTTTTATACTGTAGAATGTAGGGGACCTAGAGATACCAATTAGTGGAGGGGGAATGATAATCTAATAAGAACAGATAAACTATGGAGGGTAATCTCAATGTTATGGGAATGCTCAGGAATGATTATGGTTTGTAAACTTTCTTGGATATAGTAAGATCATGTTGGAAGCAATAGAGTTATTTTAGGTTTTTTTTTTCTCTTATTCCTTTGTTTTCTTAGGGGTTGTTAATTTTCTTGGGGTATGGTAGGAACATGTTGGAAGCAATGTAGTTATTTTAGATTATTTGTTTTTCTTACTCCTCTGTTTGGACACGGTTTATTAATTTTCTTGGGGTATGGTAGGAACATATTGGAAGCAAAGTAGTTATTTTAGGTTATTTGTTTTCCTTAATCCATTGCTTTGTTTGAAATGTTGTGGGGTTTTTTTGGTTGTTGTTTGCCTGTTTGTTTTTAATTTTTTGATAAACAAAATTAAAAAATTGAAAAAAAATCAGTAGAAAAATGGGAGTAAAAACTAAATGACAAATAGGGTGGGATGGGGGGATGGTTTGGGTATTCTCTTTTCACTTTTATTTTTTATTCTTATTCTGATTCTTTCTGATGTAAGGAAAATGTTCAGAAATAGATTGCGGTGATGAACGCATAACTATATGATCATACTGTGAACAGTTGATTGTATACCATGGATGACTGTATGGTTTGTGAATATATTTCAATAAAACTGAAGTAAAAAAAAAAAAAAAAAAAGTTAATACTTCTGTGCTTCAAAAGACTTTGTCAAAAGGGTGAAAAGGCAGCCAACTCAATGGAAGAAAATATTTGAAACCATGTACCTGATAACAGTTTGATATCCAGATTATATAAAGAAATCCTACAACTCAACAATTTTTAAAAATCCAATTTTTAAAAAGGGCAAAAGACATGAATAGACATTTTTCCAAAGAGGAAATGCAGATGGCTTAAAAAGCACATGAAAATATGCTTAGCTTCACTAGCTATTAGGGAAATACAAATCAAAACTACAATGAGATATCACCTCACACCTACTAGAATGGCCACTATTAAACAAACAGGAAACTACAAGTGTTGGACAGGATGTGGGGAAATAAGAACACTTATCCACTGCTGATGGGGATGTAAAATGGTACAGCCGCTGTGGAGGATGGTTTGGCAGTTCCTCAGGAAGCTAAGTACAGAGTTGCCTTATGACCTGGCAATCCCACTGTTCAGGATATACCCAAAAGATCTGAAAACAAGGACACGAACAGACACCTGCACAACAATGTTCATAGTGGTATTATCCACATTTAACAAAATATGAAAACAACCCAAGTGTCCATCAACAGAGGAATGGATAAACAAAATGTGGTATATATATATATATATATACAATGAAATATTATTCAGCAGTAAGAAGGAATGAAGTCCTGAAGCACACAACATGGATGAACCTTGAGAACATTATGTTAAGTGAAATAAGTCAGACACGAAAGGACAAATATTGTATGATCTCACTGATATGAACTAATTATAATATGTAAATTCACAAACATAAAATATAGAACATAGGTTACCAGGACATAGAATGAGGCTAAAGAATGGGGAGTGGTTGCTTAATACGTGAACATTTAATCAGGTCGAAATTAAATGTTTGGAGACGGATAGAGGTTGATGGCAGCATGTTATTGTGAAAATACTTAAAAGTACTGAATTGTGGGTTATTGTGGTGGAAAGGGGAAGTTCAGAGTCATGTATGTCACCAGGAGGAAAGATGAAGGTTAAAACATGGGAATGTATAACAGTGAATCTTGTGGCAGACGATGACTATGATTACCAGTACAAATATTGACAAG
This sequence comes from Choloepus didactylus, assembly GCF_015220235.1. Classification (NCBI taxonomy): domain Eukaryota; kingdom Metazoa; phylum Chordata; class Mammalia; order Pilosa; family Megalonychidae; genus Choloepus; species Choloepus didactylus. The sequence goes on from NC_051308.1 coordinate 32,178,469, forward strand.
TTATTTCATGAACCTGAACAAATGTATGAACACTACTACAATGAATTATTAAAAGGGGTATACTGGAAAAAATGTACCTATTCCAAACTACGGACTACAGTTAACAATAATACCTTAACGTTCTTTCACCAACAATAACAAATATACCACACCAATACTATGGGCCAATAATAGTGGGGGATAAGGGATGTGGGAGGACTTGGGTTTTCTTTTTTATTTTTATTTCTTTTCTGGAGTAATGAAAATGTTCTAAAAGTGATTACGGTTAATATATGCACAACTATGTGATGATACTGTGAGCCAGTGATTGTATACTTAGGATGGTTTGTATGGTGTCTGAATATATCGCAATAAAATTGCATTAAAGGAAAAAAAAAAACATATTGCAGGATACCTCCCTCCCCCCACCCCCCCAAAAAAACCTCAATGGAGCAATGGAATGAATTACAACTATATGTCGCAAAATGAATGAATATCAGAATATAAACTTGAACAACAAAAGCAGAAAAATACATGCAGAATGATTACATTTACATAAAGTTTAAAAGCATGCAAAACTAAACAAGATTGTCCTAGAGATACAAACATATGTGGCAAAACTATGAAAAACAAGGGAACAATAAACACAAAATCCATAATAGTACTTATCTTTGAGAAGAGGGAAAATATGACATCGGGAGAGAATTCACAAGGGGCTCCAAGATATGGCAATGTTCTTCTAACATTTGGTAGTGCGTACATGGGTTGCTTGTTGTATCATTATTCTTTATACCTTACAAATATTCTTCTGTATACACTCAACTAAGAAATATTTTTTGTACCTAATCAATATCCAACAAAAACAAACTGAAAGAATAAGTAAAACAAGTGGATGAGATAAAGACCCCCAACATTATTCAGAGTGCAGCAGAGAGACAAAGAGATGAGATTTAAAAGTGATAGACAACAAAGGGTAAAGACCTAACATATGTCTAAAGAGAAACCCCAGAGAATATAATAGTAAGAAAGAGATCATATTCTGAGAGCTATTTTTTCCCAGATTTATAGAGACACACCAATTTTCTGAAATCAGGAAGCCCAGTGAATCCTAGGCAAAATAAAGAGATGACTTTTCTACAGCCACAGTGGGAGCCAAAAGGTCAGAATACCTTCAAAATTCTAACCAAAAATAACTGCCAACATATAATTATATATTCATTGAATTTATCCTTAAGATAATGTTATGTTGTATATACAGTAACAGAATAAAAATTTAAAAAAAAATCCCTGGAACTGCACTACACAAATCATGAACTCGAAGTTAATAGTACAAAAAGATGAATGAATATGAAATAAATACATTTTCAGACAAACAGAAACTGAGTTTGCTACCAGCAGACTCCTTCTTAAAAGGAATTCTAAAAGATTTAAAGTAGAAAAAGGCTTCAAGCAGAAGAGAACAGACGGTCTGAGATGCAAAAAGAATGATGGGTCAAAGTAATGGTAAATATGGTAAACATAGGGAAAAATCAAAAAGTGACTATATAGAACAATGAAAACAATAATCATGAGTAATGTGCAGGATTTAAATAAAGCACCTGTAGTTCTCTCATTGTATGAGAATAGAGATATACTGGTTTATTTTAGACAGCTGCTACGTATCCACGTGAAACACATACAAGAAGAGACATACACAAGAATGTATGTATCAGTACTATGCTTTATATCAGAACTATTCTTAATAGCACAATACTAAAAAACAATGAAACAAGAGAATTAAGAGAAACCTGCTTTACCAGGTAGTAAAAACATACTATAAAATCATAATTACTAAAACAAGGTGATATAGGCTAGGAATGGACAAATAGATCAATGAAATAGATAAAACAATCCAGACACAGAGCTAAAAAATTTGGTAGATGAATAACGAGTATTTGGATATTTCTAATCAGAGAAGTGTTTACCATTCAACATCACTGATAATGATTTGCTACTGATTCTGTGTGAAGCAGTTCCATATACATATTACACATCCTTCACCCTAATATCTAGCAAATGTATAAAAGTATAAATACAACAAAGGCAGTACACAAGAAAGTAAATTCACAAAACTCAGATACTTCTCTCTAAAACCCTTCAGTTTAGACAGAAGTAAACTGAAAAGGTGAAGAGATAACCCTAGGAAAACTTCAGGAAAATTCCATGTCTAGGAACCCCTAATTAGACAAACTTATACTATGGGATCTCAGCAGAGACAAGAATGGTTTCCAACGTTAGCCATCTTCCAAGGCACTGTGCTGCTTTCTCTGGAGAAAGGTATTAAAGCCCAGAGGTGCAGAATACACTCTGGCAGGAGAGTGATTCCAGGTACAAGTCATTTCAGTTTCTCAGGCCCCACAGCAAGGACTATATTCAATTGCAACAAGCAGCCCAAGCTATTCTCATAAAAGAAAGTCAATCAATACTTTCAAATTAAAACCCACAGTAAAATAACTTTAAATGTTAAAAACTCTTAATGAACTTTTCTTAACCTAAAAAAATTGTTATAAAAATTAGTCTCTATAAATTCTTCTATTTGTACAGCTGCATACAGAGATGTCCCAATAGTCACAAAATGTTAGTACTGTTTATCTCTGTGTGATCCCAATTTGGAGGGAATTGTTCCTTTCTTCCATACACGTTTCAGGATAGCTTGGATTTTTCTAAACAGACTTTCACTTTTACAAATTCAACAGTAATTACTTAAAATTTAAAGAATTTAAAACTTCGAAAATACAAGAAATAGTTACATAATCTTAGGGTGGGACAAAACAACCTAATAATCACTAACAATTAAGAAAATGCCAAATTAAATCAGGATACCATTTTTGCTATCCAATGTTGAAGATACAGGAAAAGATACATGTGCATATACTCTTGTGAGAGCATAGGCTACTACAGCCTTTGTTGTATGATAATTTGCCAGATCACAATTTTACATGGGCAAATTCTAGAACTCTTATCTCTTACAGGCAAAAAGCTTCCATCCCCTATCCTACTTAATTCAGATTCTCCTGAGATATCCCTGTCACCCCATGACTTCAAATCCCACACTATGGCAATACCACAAGGCCTTCAAAAGTAACAGACTCCACTAACCATTCTCTACCCAGATGCTCCAAAACACCTCAAATTCAACGCTTCCAAAATGAAACAATCTCTTCCCCTCCTCCCTGAGAATTTATTCCTTTTTATCTATTTTTCCCTCAGATAATGATTCCATCAGCTACCCCGAAACTTTGAGGACTTAGCTAAGACAATGATTCTTTAAGAAACTTTCCTTAATTACCAGTCTTCCTCTCATTCCCTATGTCCTTGATTAAACTATAATTATCCTATCTGTCCCCAATGACACTGGTACATTCTCTCACATGACATTTATCCCACTGTGTAACTGTCTTGTCTGGATCCCCAACTATACTCAAAGTTCTAAGAAGGCAAATACATACTTATGAATTTAATCGGTACTTTACACATTATAGAGGGGCACAAAATATTGGTTGGATGCATGAAAAAGTGGTTTCCTTTGTCTTCTTCTCCCCTTACCAGGCATGTTAAGTGGACACCAAAAACTTCTTCCCACTGTCAATCATCATTTCTATTCCATTCCTAATGTCTCATCTTTTAAGGTCTGAATTCTAACTTAACTTTCACTCTCTGATTTCTTGTTCTTTCTTGTCATTCCTATTTTCTACCCAAATCTTACTCCCCCCAGAAGTATTTACATGAAAAAGATATATTTGAAAAGTCACTCAAAAAGTTAACAGAACATGTGAGTCTTAATGTCCTATTCAGGCTCTAAATGCTATTTTCCAGACAAACATCTGACAGACTGCCTTAAAAACAAAACAAAACAAAAACACCTCACATGTATCACCACTAACTCACAGAACCTCAAGGTTACAATCCCTGAGATTTCCTAGTAATTAAAACTGGAAGTTTGTTCTCATTATTCAAAATAAATCCAAAAACATAATCTAGTAAGTCTACTGCATCAATAATGACCATCAGCCTCTAATACTAGAGTTCTAAGCTCAAGCCTTACTTGCTGAAAGTACTATATTTAGACAAATTGATCATATCCCTCTCCTCCAAAATGCCTTAGTATTAAACAAAGTTTTTGAAATAATTTGGGTAAGAAAAAGCTAGAATCATATTTATTTGAAGTTCTTTTCCCCTGTGATGGGCTTCTATACTCGATAAAACCAGTTTAACAGTAAATGAAATTAACATATTTTTTCCCATTAAACTTAGGTTAAAACCTAAGTCATTTCTCCAGAGCTGACTTAGAATTTCATATGGTAGCTTTCTGAAAGCATATTCAACAGAGTGCTAATGGACATTAAGCAAAAAAATTCCATGACTGCTGCAATCCGATTCAGCAAAAAATTTCCACAATCACTGATATTTAGGCAAGATCATCCCAGAAGAATTTTTTAAAGACACTGACAAGGTGATCCTAAAGTCCATCTCCAAGAATGATGCACCATAAGCATTTTTAAATTAAGTATAATAAATTCCTATTTCTTAAGCTAGGTGGATTTTTTTGTTACATTATTTTTCATAAAAAAGAACGATTATGATATGGTAGTACTGGCTCAAACTGATTTAAAAACAAACACAGAATAAAGCCACAGTATTTAAAAGAGAATTGTAACTTCTACTCCAGATTGACCCTCCCACCTAAAAAAAAAAAAAGACAAAATATATGAAATAAGGTTCAGGCACTGAAGAACAGGTAAAGCAGAACGGTGGTCCCTGAGAAAAGGAAAACAAGTTAACAGTCCCAGCTTACTATATACAGAGTTCCCAGGAAACAGCATAAAGAATGGAGAACTCAAACAGAGCCCAGGAGTCTCCCTGAATTAAAGAGATAAAGTTGAGAATTCCGAGAAGTCAAAAGTAACTAGAATTTACAGAGCAGAGTACCACAGAACGAAGTGCTCCACAGAGAGCTCCAGCGTTCTGCAGTGACTCCCCCAGAATCTTCCTGCGATCTGCAAAAGCATGTCAGGAAATTACCAAAGGTCAGAGAAGAACCATTGAAAAGGATCAGAAGAAACAATCCCCAGAGCTTACACAAGGCCAGAAATACCTCCAGAGTGGAAAAACCTCATAATACATAGGACAGGGAGTAGAATACTCAGAAAAGTATTGATTGCTTCAGTGTTGGACAGAAAAACTAGACCTAGTCTAAAAGCTGCTCTGGTCCTGTCTACAAAAGCTTAAAAAGCAGATCTCCAAAGTATCAAACTGTTTCCAAGTAACTCACCTTTGTCCTAAAACAAAGCTCAATAGCACATAAAGGAATGTAAAAATATACAGTACCCAAATGGTTAAAATTCACAATTCACAATATCTGGCATCCAATTAAAAATTGCCAGGAAAGCAAAGAAGCAGGAAAATATGACCCATAATGAGGAGAAAAATCAATCAACAAAAACAGACTTCAAAAAGCACACAGAAGCGAGGATGTGGAGAAACTGGAACTCTTAGTCATTGCTGGGACTGTATAATGTATAGCCACTCTGGAAGACAGTTTGGTGGTTTCTCAGAAAACTAGATATTGAATTACCCTATGATCTGGCAATCCCACTTCTCAGTATATACCCAGAAGATTTAAAAACAAAGACACGAACAGACATTTGTATACCAATGTTCACGGCAGCCTCATTCACAGTTGCCAAGAGATGGAAACAACCCAAATGTCCTTCAACAGATGAATGGATAAACAAAGTGTATACATACAATGGAATACTATGCAGCAGTAAGAAGGAATAAGGTCCTGAAACATATGGCAACATGGATGAACCTTGAAGATATAATGCTGAGTGAAATAACTCAAGACACAAAAGGAGAGACACTGTATGTTACCACTTCTATGAACTATCTGAACAATGTAAAATCAATGTCTTATAAGAATATTGGGGACCTAGTGATAGACAGTAGCTAGTGAGGGGGAATGATAATCGAACATGTTCAGATATGTTAATGATGATGAATTCAAAGGTATAGTAATAGATAGGGGTGACAACTGTTTGTTAATGGGATTATAAGTATCAGAGCTGTACTGAAGGCGAATAGGAATGAAAGGGGTTGTTTAAAGGCATGTTTCCCACAGATCAGCACCACAAATATAGATAGGTGCTTGCCTGATAAACCTCTAAGGTATGACACTAGCACAGAGAGTTGACAACAGAAGGGTACATGTGAAAAATCTACACATGGCATACTAGGGACAATAATAGGAATACCATACTAATATTATAGACATACTAGGGACAAATAATTAAGGGCTGACAAGAGTTACGAGATGTTTTGGGTCATGAGAATTGTTTAAAATGGAATGATGAGGATTGTACAACTAAGTGATGATAATGTGAGATATGGATGGATTATCGTGGATATAACATATGCTATGTGAATTTAGGAACTCCCTACTTTATAGGTTAGGCCCTCAATATTGAGGCTTGCTCAGGTGAGGCTTGTGGCCATAGAGGGGAGGCTTAGCCCACCTGTGGTTGTGCCCAGGCGTTGCCTCCGGAAAGCCTCTTTTGTTGCTCAGGTCTGGACTTCCTCTCTCTGGGCCTAACTCTGTGGGTGGATACTTAGCTCTCTCCTAAGTATTTCCCTACCTTCCTCTCACCCCTCTTTTTATGATAAATTGTTTTCTAGAACTAGTATAACAATTATAATTCATCTCTGGGTCCTTCAAATTAATTAAATTTGGTTTCACACAGTCAAAGGAATTTACTTACTCACTGATAATCATTTACTTCCATTGAAGGTATAGTGTCCTCAAACTTCAATAATATATTGGTGCCTATTTTAAGAGGAAAAAAAATTCCCTAAAGCACATATAGTGTCTGAAACAACAAGTTACAGAATAATCACAGGTTCTATCTAGAGTAATGGAAAGGGCACAAACTTTCAATCAAACAGAAATGACTGAATCTAGATTCCACCAACTACTAGTACATACAATTTTGTACTTCTATATTGTCTTCTTTCATACCCAAATTTCTAGAAAAGGGGAGTACTTATCTAACTTAAGTTCTACCATGGTGTCTGGCACAAAAGAGATAAAACCAAAGCCATGTATGTTCACAACATACACTGCGCAGCTATATTCAGAACTGTATAAAATTAAATAGTCCTACCCTTTATGACAAGTCAGGATTGGCAACCTCTGAAAAGTAATTTACAAGATTTCAACTCCTTCCCAAGGTCTAGATAGGAAGGGGTAGGAACATTCTGTTAGCAATGAAAAAATTGTCCATTTTCTGGATAAAGCACAGATTATATCATTCTTTTACTCAAAAACATTCAATAACGCCTTACTACATATAAAAGCCAAAGGCAATCAGGGCCCTCCACAGTATAGTAATCCCAAACTATCTTTACAGCCTGTCCCTCAAAACCAATTTTCCTTCAAGAGCTTGCCATTTCCCTACCATTTTCATTCTTTTATTTATGCTCTTCCCTCCTCAGATCTGTCAAAGCCCAACCCATCATTCAAGGACTAGCTTCCCAAGACAGATTCTTCTTTTCCTACTTAATCTTATCTCTGAGCTCATTCTTTTCCACCTTCATTATCAGTCCTAAATATGATTTTTAAAAATCATTACCTGTGTTTACCTCTGTTCTTCCCCAACACATTATGAATTTCTAAAAAGCAAAAATCATCCTGTTGCATTCCTCAGCATTGTACAGGGTCACAATGTCCTGCAACTAATAGATCCTTAGCAGGGACATGGAATAGTCATGTAAAACAGTAAAATAATTTTTTAAACACTTACTCTTGGCCCCAAGTTATTTTTAAGTATGCCATGGTTCAGCAGTAAGAAGCAAAAACAAAACTTGTATAATTACTAGGAAATGTATAACATAATACTGTAAATCATTTTTCTGTGTAAAATAACACACATCTCCAGACTAGATGAATTCCATGGCAGAAAACAGAACTCAAATCTAGAACTCTAATCTAGTTGTTCAATAATTATATTGCAATATATTCTGAGCAAACATTTATACAAAACATTTTCCATGAAATTTTATTTTTGTCTAATTAAAAAGAAAACTAATAATTATGATTTAAATGTAAACTATGAGTGGACCCAGAAACTTTCAACCTTTCAGCAGTTTTCTTTCAAATTTAATTCAAACATTTATTAATCACCCACTATTTTTAAAACATTGTGTTAGGAGGCAATTGCAAGGACAAAAAGATAACCTACTTCGTGACCTCAAAGAGTTTACATTCTAGAAAAGGTGCAATATAATCAATCAGAATATCAGAGAAAAAGAAATAAATGCTACAATAGAGATACACAGGATGTGAGACCCCGGGAAATAAGTGGAATAAGGGAAATGAAAGACTGGGTAGAAAAGGTGGCATGCAGACTAAAGAGATTTGAAATTTGAGAATTTGGAAAGGCAGAGAGACTGCAATACAGGTTGAAGGACATAAGCAGAAATACATTAAATGTATCTTTAAGAAAATGGGCCCAGGAGTGGTGAATATATAGGAACAGCTGAGGCATAAAATTTGTGGATAGATGAGGCTACATAAAACAAACTTATTGAAGAGACCGTCAAGCTAACGAAGTCTAGAGAATTTAGACTTCATTCTAAAATAAAATGAGTCCCTGAAAAATTTCACGATAAGGAATGAAAGAGAAACAATATTTTCTTGCCCTCTGAATCAAGATATGTCCCTCCTAAAACTGCTGTATGACAATCTTCACATTTTTTTAAAAAAAAAATAACTGTTTTGAGAATTGGTGGCACTTTGGTACTAATTTGGAAATCAGGACTAAAAATCACAGCACGTTGAGAATGGAGGCAACACATAGCGCCTAGGACACTTAGAGCATCCCTCAAATACTAACTTGAGCTGGGCTTGTCATCCCTGGTCAAATCCTCCAAAATAAATAAACGCATTCGAATCTCGCCTCGACGAAAGACGGTTCCTAGGGCTCTTTATAATAATGAAAATAAAACTTAAGTTTAAAATTTTCAAGAGAACTATATGTTGTGCTCTAAAGGACCCAGGTTTTCCAAAAATTTCTCAAGCTATCTGAAGAAAAAAGAAAAGAAAAGAGAAAAACACTCATTTCTTAACTAGATACAGCTAGTAGGAACCGCGTTGACTTTGAGAACAAATTTAGCCTCCTTCCCACAACAGCCAACCAACAGCAGAAGTAATCGTCCTCAGTTTTCCAGGTGGGAACAAGTAAGACAAATTAATACTCACTTCAAGATGTGTTTTTAACTCTCCTTTATCTCACCATTCACTGAAATTATGCTGCACGTTTCAAATCACAAGTCTAATTAAAACTTCTTCCCCGCCCTGGACTCATCCCAGCCAGGCCCAAAAGCAAGTGGGGCGCACACCGATGTAAGATGGATTCAAAGCGCCAACAGCTTCCCGAAAAGTCCGCTAAGGTTTCAACCGTACCGGAGAACAACAGTGGGGAAGAGAAACCGCGGTCCAGGCCGACACCGGGCGGGTGAGGACCTGAAAGCCCACGCCGGAGGCGCGGGGAGTGGACCCGGCGGTGCCTCTCCGCCGCCATGTGCCGTCGCTCCGCCCCGCAGGAGGTTATATAACTCACCCCTTAGAACCCCCAGAAAGTGCCGCACCCGCCACCGTCCGCATTCGCCCCCTCGGGCCGCATCCGCGAGCCCGGCCGCTGCTGCTCCCTGGGAAGGCATAAACCCGGCCTAGGCCCGGCGGGCGAGGCGGGGCGGGGGAAGCGGAGCCACCGCTCCCCGCACAGGCCAGGCCGCGTCGACCCGCCCGCCGCCGCGCCGACCCAACCCCCCCTTCCCTTCCCCCTACCTGAGAAGAGCCGGTGGCCGAGCAGCCCCGGCCGCGAATGCACTGGGCTCGAGACAGAGCGCGAGGTCCTCAAGAGCGGGTCCGTCACAACATCTCTCAGGAAATACAGCCGTAACAGCCTAGGCGCACACACTTCCGCCTCGCGGAAGCTGCTTCTCACCTCTCCGGCCTCCGCCTGCGACCCTCCCTGGCCCTCTCTGTACCTTCGCCGCCGACTACAAGCTGGCAGCCCGTTCAGCGGTGAAAAGACAACTGCTGCCCGCGCCGCGGCTCCAGGTCCTCCCCCTTGCTACTCTGCCTCCTCGGCTCCGGCAGCGCTGGCCCTGCTTTGCGCATTACCCTGGGCAGACAGACCGACTCCCACACGCCCGGGAGGGGAGAGGCGGGGGAAGGCAGAGAGAGAGAGGGGAGGAGAAAAGGAGATCGCGGGTGCAGGGACCTGAGTTCTCGCGAGTGTTCTGGCCTCCTTCTCCTGCTCCGCGGGAATTTTCAAACTTTCCTTGACAGGTGGCGGGGGGAAAGGGAAGCAGGGTCTGGAAGGGCGGGTCATTTACATAAAATAGGGTCTCCCTGCCTCGGACAAGCTGAGGGGGAGAAAAACTACGAATCCCAGAGTGCCTTGCGCGTTAAACCGTTCTGGTCGCCTGCCGGCGTGTCCACGGCGTAACTCGTGATCCCGGGGGTGGTTGTCTCTGAGGTTCCCTAACCCAGGACACACCTCCTCCGGGCCTCGCTGGGTTTGGCGGGAAAGTCACCATGTTATCATTTGACCCTGACTACTGGGGGCTGAGTGATAATCTTTGCCTTAGTGTTTTTTGTTGTACTACTTATCCAAAGTGTGGGTTCTCTACCCATACACTCAAATGACCACTTGAGACACCTGGTTTCAAAGAGAGAAAGGGTTTATTGCTAAGCCTGAAGCAGCAGATTAGATGGCCTAACAGCCTTAAACTCGGGCTCCCCAAACTGCAGTAACTCTGATAGTTGTACAGTATTAAAAGATGGGCAGGTTTTAGGATAATGAGCACAGTGACTTGAGATGAGGAAGTTAGATATGATCTAATTACTGAGCATGTGCAGAATGATTAAATGTTTAGTCAGTATTTTAATGACTTATAGGCCACTTATAGATTAAAGTTAAGCTACTGAGCATGTCGAATGGACCAATTTTGGTTAAATCCAGCTTCCTCTAGCAAAATAGTTTAGAAGGTGGGACAGGTTAGTTCTGGGCTGATTCAAGTTCCTTCATTAATAAACATTTGGGGCTGTCTTTTGTGATCAGAAGACTCTATGTTAGAAAACAGGATTGGGGGTACAAGCAGGGCCAGTCACAAGGTTTCTACAATCACAAGATAAAAGCTATATAGTTATACAGTCATCAAAGATCAAGGCAACTAGGCCACAGTTAAGCAACCCCAGGCATTTCCCTTTGGTCATTTTACAACATATGAGAAAGTGAGAAAAGCATATATATGATGATTCAGTAATCATAATTATTTGTTAATTCTTAACTCTGTTTACACTGTGCCCCGACTTTTCATGCCCAAAGTGGGCATGGGTCTTCTGGGGAAATGCTTTTTCCTCTCCAATATTTGTTCAATACCCTAGTTTACTTCCATGTCCACAGATGCTTATGCAGCCTACTCTAATATTTTTCATCAAAATTGACCCCAAATCAATATTACCTTTGTGGGCACTCTAGGGTTTCATCGTGGAATGCCTTTTGTTTTGTTTGTTTCTTGTTAGTATCTAGCTTTGAAGCAAGTCCAAGCACTAAACACATCTCAAACAAATAGATATGGAATGTCCAAATAGTAAATGAAAGGATTATAACATGAGGTAGAGGGAGAATTCTAGCAGATTGCTTTTTTATCAGAAAAGTTTATTCTTCTTGTTAACCTCTCCCATGTGCTTTTTGAGATATGCTGCCTTTTAGAAATGCAACTTCCTTTTTCTATAATTTTTGTTTTTTTATTAGCAGCAACCTCCAAAGGTATTATGTTTACTTATACAAAGTACTGGGCTAAAAGATGACTGGGAGCAAGTTAAAAGAGCACAAATTTTGCCATAGGAGGTTTTGAATTGTTTGCTATAATTATTTCAAATAGATTTCTTCAAATAGAAATCATTCTTCTGTGAGAGGTGCTAATTAATGCCCTTGCCCTGCTCTCCATGAGCATGCTACTTCTTGGTATAGAGAAAACTTGAGTTTTCAGCTCAGGTGTGCTGCTAGTGAACTGTGTAACTTTAGGAAAATTAAGTGACCTCTCTGGGCTTCAGTTTCCAGATCTGTAGAAGGGAGACTGGATTAAGAAGACTGATTCATTAGACAGACGTTTATTCTTTGTTCTAAGAGCCCTTCCAGTTCTAATATTTAAAAAGCATCACACATCATTCAGATTAATTTAGATGATCTTTCAGATTCGAATGCCTCCTTCCATCATTACCAACAGAATGGTTTCTATTTTCTGCATGCTGTCTATATTCTGGACAAACCCTACCTGTCCTATTTTATTTCTCTATGTAGTTCCTCAGAACTGTTTCTTACTTCTCCAAAGATATTTTGCCTTTCAGTAACTCCAAGCCTCTTTTGCCTGTATCTAAATCTTAACATTCCTCAAGGTCTTGCTCAAGATTCATTTCTCCCCCACATCTTTCCTTCAACTTCAGCCCACATTAATCACTAACAACTTGCACTGAAAATATGCTGTCTGTATTTAATATGCTCTGACTCCCTCCATCTCCTATCCCCTCAATCTCCCAGCTATACTGGAGGCACAGACTGTATCTTACATTTTTAAAAATGCTTCCCCCATGCCTCCTACTTGTTTTTATTATTATTTTAATTGCTTAGTAAACTGAATTTCCCATTTAAAGCCCTCAGTCTATCCTTTTCCTCTTGTAATCATTCAACTAAGCATATCCTAGATTATTTTCATTAGTTTCAAGAGATGCTAATAAGTGTTAAATGAAAAAACAGCTGGGCTTGGTGGTTAAATGAGCTTGAGGAAAAGTTGGTTAAATAAAATTAAATATTTATCTTATGTAATGCTTCAAAGCCTTTAAAATGCTTGGCATTTCCCATAGTTATTTGACCATGGAATCCATTTATTCTTGTAGAATAACTTGCCTCGTTAGTGTTCCACAGAAAAGACTTTAGTGAACACTGCTTCAAAGCTTTCCTCACTAGAGGAAGCATTGTATAGTGAAAAGAATATTGTCGTTTGGAACCAGACAAACTTGGATTTTAATCCTTTTTTTTAAAACTACTTTCTAGCAACATGACTTCAATAACTTCACTCTCTGAGCCTGTTTTCTCATCTAAGAAGAAAGGATTACTCACTTTTCTTGAGCTGTTACAAAGATTAAAGGGTATTGCTTGTGTCCCTATCTCAGAACTTCATTCCATTTTCATCTGTAAGGTCTTTAGTTATTTTGGTAAAAGCCCTAGAAAATGATAATGACTAGTACAGATCTTCATGCTTCCACTTGGAAAATTTTTTTCAGGAAATGATTATTTCAATATCAATCCATCATCCTGGGAGTGACTGGCAGCCATCTAATTTCAGAGAATTTTAGAACTTCATTGAAATGTTCAGAATTACATGATGTTTGTTTTGCAAAGTAATGGGAAAACCTTTAATGCTTTTTTTTTCAAGGAGCTTCTCTGTCTCAAATAGAGAACTGTCTTTGCTATAACAGCTACATTTTCATCATTTTTGTTGAGATTATTGCCCTACTCTTGATTTTTCTAATTGACAATAAGCTCAGTGAGTGGAGAGTCATATTTTTTTGTTCCCCACTACATTTCCAGTGATGTAATAGTAACCAGCATCTAAATAAGTGCTCAAATAATTGTTCAATGAATGAATAAATATTTGTTGATTTTACCATTAAAAATAGAATATACAATATTAGATTAAAGGGACCCTGGATGTTAGGCCAAATTCATTTTATAGCTGGGGAAACCAATTGTCAAATGATTTGCGGGAAATACATCATCCCCAAACCCAGAGATTTTGGAACGGTTTTTGTTCTGTTTAAAAAGCAAATGTTACATCAAATCTATAGTTTTAAAGAAGAAAAGTAATATAAATATTTTCTTTTATTAAAATGTAGCCTTTATGCACTGGAAAAATTGTTTGCATGAATGGCCCCCAATTTTTTTATTATCATTCCTTTCTCCAAACACTGGTACCATTTGTCAGAAACCTGGAACCATAAATAAACTCCTTTAAAAGTTTCCCTTTCTATTAGTCCCTTTCTTTTACAACCTCATCTCCCAAACTCCAAAACTACTTTTTTTTTTTTTGGTTGTCTATATTGTGCGTAAGAGTGCCCACCAGAGTGACCTCTCAGCCCCTTTTGGAATCTCTCTGTCCAAAGCTACTTTTTAAAATCTGTATATTTTAATTAAAACTATCAAGGTTCTAATTTTCATCTTCCTTAAACCCAAAGAACACTATTAATGACAGATCTTGAAATTTTGCATTATATAGCTGTAGGCTCTGTATTCGCATACGGTTGCAATTTTTATATTCAACCTTTCTGACCATCTTTATTCCTCCTTGGGTCCACTGTACAGTTTTTAAATAAGCTTCAGGTAGATTTATTGTACTTAATCAGAGAAAAGTGTGGTGATGTGGTGTCAATTTTTTGCCATGTAATGTTTGTGAAAATAGAAACAATGATATGTTAACTAGGATGCCTTCAGAGGCAGAACCAGAAATGGAATGTCCAGAATAAAGTTCAGCACACCTTGGAACATTCTTCTCTTAAAAATAAGTTTAAATGTAGAAACATTTAAGGTTTGGAAGTGAATTGTTTACTAGCAGACCACATAATTCCTATTTTGTGAATAAAACAATAAAGAACTTTAGCAAAACCACAATTACATGTTTAAAATTCTAAATCATGATTCTTGGACAATAGTTTCCAGTATACTTTTATTGTGTTTCAATTTCCTGTCATTCATCCATTCATTCATTCATCAAATATTTATTGAATGAGGAGAACCTAAGATGGCGGCTAGGTGAGACAGGGCAAAAAAACACCTCCATGAAAAATACTAGATAAAAGCCAGAAAGTGACCCAGAACACCAGTTCCAGCAATGTACCAGCTGGACAAGGTCTGCTAAATCCACAGGGACTGTGAATTTGGTGAAACCGGGAGTCTGCATTCTGAAATGAGCTGGGAATGCCCCTGCATGGCCCAGCGGCCCAGGGCTTCCCTGGAGGGCCGTTGTGCACTTGTGATATGGCACAACTTTCCCTCAGCAGAGGTCCTGGAAGAGCATGGCTGAGAAGGGGGACCCGCTTGGAAATCCCAGGGACCCTACGCCAATACCAAGGACTTCTGGGTCAGTGTCAGAGACAATCTATGGCAAGACTGAAATGAAGGCTTAGACTCTTGCAACAGCCTTAAATCTCTGGGAACACCTGGGAGGTTTGATTAATAAGGCTGCCCTGCCTCCCTAACCACCCAAACACACGCCCCACATTCAGGGCAGACAGCACCAACAACACACCCAAACTTAGATTGAACCCCACAAGAATCAGATCCCCACACACCACAAAGACAAAGCTGGGGAGAACTCACTTGAGAGGAATAGGTGACTCACGGACGCCATCTGCTGGTTAGTTAGAGAAAGTGTACACCACCAAGCTGTAGATATGACAAATTAGAGATTGGTATTTTTTATATCCTGAAAGAACTCTATCAAGCAAAGCAAATGCCAAGAGGCCAAAAACAACAGAAAATCTTAAAGCATATGATAAAACCAGACGATATGGAGACCCCAAACCCAAACACCCAAATCAAAAGATCAGAAGACACACAGTACTTGGTGCAATTAATCAAAGAACTAAAGACAAACAATGAGAGCATGGCACAGGATATAAAGGACATAAAGAAGAGCATGGCACAGGATATAAAGGTCATAAAGAAGACCCTAGAAGAGCATAAAGAAGAAATTGCAGGAGTAAATAAAAAAATAGAAGATCTTATGGAAATAAAAGAAACTGTTGGCCAAAGTAAAAAGACTCTGGATACTCATAATACAAGATTAAAGGAAGCTGAACGATGACTCAGCATCCTTGAGGACCACAGAATGAAAAACGAAACAACAAAAGAAAGAATGGGGAAAAAATTGGAAAAATTGAAATGGATCTCAGGGATATGATAGATAAAATAAAATGTCCAAATTTAAGACTCATTGGTGTCCCAGAAGGGGAAGAGAAGGGTAAAGGTCTAGAAAGAGTATACAAAGAAATTGTTGGGGAAAACTTCCCAAACCTTCTACACAATATAAATTCACGAAGCATAAATGCCCAGTGAACTCCAAATAGAATAAATCCAAATAAACCCACTCCAAGACATATTCTGATCAGACTGTCAAATACTGAAGAGAAGGAGCAAGTTCTGAAAGCAGCAAGAGAAAAGTAATTCACCACATACAAAGAAAACAGCATAAGACTAAATAGTGACTACTCAGTGGCCACCATGGAGGCGAGAAGGCAGTAGCATGACGTATTTAAAATTCTGAGAGAGAAAAATTTCCAACCAAGAGTAATTTATCCAGCAAAACTCCTTCAAATTTGAGGGAGAGCTTAAATTTTTCACAGACAAACAAATGCTGAGAGATTTTGCTAATAAAAGACCTGCCCAACTTGAGATACTAAAGGGAGCCCTGCCAACAGAGAAAAAAAGAAAGGAGAGAGAGAGAGAGAGAGAGAGAGAGAGAGAAATTTAACAGACATATATATAACATTGCATCCCAAATCACCAGGACACACATTCTTCTCTAGTGATCACAGATCTTTCTCCAGAATAGACCATATGCTGGGGCATAAAACAAGCCTCAATAAATTAAAAAAAAATTGAATTTAATCAAAGCACATTCTCTGACCACAATGGAATACAAATAGAAGTCAATAACCAGCAGAGACTTAGAAAATTCACAAACACCTGGAGGGTAAAAATGAGGGGGAGATGAAAACATTCTCGGATAATCAAAAGCTGAGGGACTTCATCACCAGTAGATCAGTCCTATAAGAAATGCTAAAGGGAATTGAGCAGGCTGAAAGGAAGGGACACTAAACAATTGACTGAAACCACATGAAGAAATAAAGATTTCCAGTAAAGATCACATGGTAAATATAAATACCAATACTACTGTATTTTTGATTTGTAACTCCACTCTTTACTTCCTACAGGATCTAAAATACATAAACTGTAATGATAAATCAGTGGTTTTGGACTCAATGTAAAATATGTAATTTTTGAAAAGAACTACATAAGGGTGGGGGAATGGAGGAGTATAGCAACATAGTTTATGTGTCCTATTGAACTTAAGTTGGTATCAAAGAAAAACAAGATTGTTATAGATTTAAGAGGTTAAATTTAAGCCCCACAGTAAACAAAAAGAAAGTATCAGAGAATACAACCATAGAGGTGAAAAGTAGAGTATGGGTTTACGAGAAGTGGGGGAAGGGGCAATGGCAAGTTAAGAAATGAGTGTAGGATTTCTGTTTGGGGTGAAGGGAAATTTCTAGTAATGGATGGTGGGAAGGTGATAGCATTGCAACATTCTAAATGTGATTAGTTCCACTAATGGAATGCTAGGGAGGGGTTGGAATGGGAAGATTTAGGCTGTATATATGTTTCCACAACTGGGAAAAAAAAAAAAAACAGTCTAAATAGATAATGACAATCAAATGCCAAGGATGATCCTGGATGCAATCTGAGGATGGAGGACAGGAGGCTCAAAGAGACACAGTTGGGACATAAGGAAAAAAAAAGGAAATATAGAATGTAAGCTTTGTATCAATGTTGAATTTCTTGAACTTCTTAGCTGCGCTAATGGGATTGCATAAAAGAATGCTCTTGTTCATGGGAAATGTATATGTGAATTATATTGTTTGTTTAAGGATGGGTGCAGCTTGCTCTCATATGTTCAGAAGACAGAGCAATAGATGATGGATGATAGGGAGGGAGGGATGGAAAGAAATGGTGGTGTGACAGGATGTTAAAGTTTGTGGATCGGGATATCGGGGGAGGAGGGTCGGGGTATGCTGGAGTTCTGTGTATGGGGTTTGTATTGTTTTTGCAACTGTTCCTGTAAGTGTGAATTTATTTCAAAATAAAATTAAATATATATATATATATATTTATTGAATGTTTTCAATGAGCTAGGTATTATTCGAGGCACTGGAGATACGAAGCTTAATAAAACCGGTATCTGCATCCCTCAGCCATGCAATCAGGACAACATAATTAAATTAAAAAATCATTTTTCTCTTCAAATATTTTTATGAAATATGCTTTTAAAATCAAGAAGAATTTCACCTCTTTCTTTTTTTTAATTTTATTTATTTTTTATACCTCTTTCTTAAGTATCTTATTGGTAATTACAATGAACACTTGGTGTTCTAGTCAAGTAACAGAATATTCTAGTCTTAAATTCTAGTTTGGGCCAAGCCATTTATTCACTAGAATTGGTTGGGTCACAGACTTTCATTTCCTGTCAGCTGAATGAAAAGCACTTTTAAAAGAAGGCCTGCCACCTTTATGTTTGGAATATTTTTGAATGACAGATCTGTAATCTCTCAGATTTCTTTTGCTCTTAGGATTCTGAGTTCTAGTTTAAACAACTCTTTTTAAAAATCAAGTAACTACCCTTTATTACCTTTGCCACAGATTAAGATTATGAAATTTTAATGCATTTGGCAAATTTTAGATGTTAAATATAAAACAGTGCTTTGGTTAAAAGAATAAGTGAGAAAATATATCCTTGCTACGTGTGTTCCCAAAGCACTTCTGTTTTTGTATTGTATGAAGTTTTTCATACTCTGGATGATAGATGCAGCAGTTAATTATGGAATCTTTTAATCCTACCTCAGACAAATGTACATTGCCTCTTCAATGGACTAGCTTTTGGAAAATAGACACTTGAAAAATCTCTAGGAAATAAGGCTGGGGAAACATCTCCCTAGCAGGGTAGGCAATGGAAACCTTAACTTCCAAAAAAGGAGAGTGGGGAGGAACACATCAGAACAATAATGTAAGGATTATTGTCTTCTAGAATTAAAGTGTTCAAAGAATAAAAAAGAAGATCAGGCATCTTTCGATTTGAAGATCATGAAGGTTTCAATGAGTGAAAAAACAATCCCACTAACATAAGACTTTGAAAGAGTCATGCTGCAGAAACGTTAAAGGACAAAGAGAAATAACTTTGGCAGACTTGAGCATAATTCCTGCTGATTTGGAAACCATTTATTTTATAGAATAAATCTCACTAAGCCATTCAGTGACAGTTACATGCAGAGTCCTTAAGATCCAAGTGCCTTTGTTACATTGTTTAGTTAGAATTGCTTTTTCCTTTGGTATTTTTGGCAGTACACTTCAAACCTACACACTGTCAACCTCGTGGAGAGGAAGAAATCTAAAACACTATCTCCCAACTTTGAGTCATCCTTCAACTCCTTGAAGGCAAAGAAACAGCACGTGTGAGTTGCATCCCATTCTAGACCAGACTCACAACACAAACGCAATCAGGTCAACTCCTTCAGCTGGTGGTTTAAAAGCAGCATAATCCTGAGAAGTTTCTTGAATACATGAAACACCAGGAGAAACACGTTGAAACATAAAAAAAGCACTGAATTTGGAGGGAAAAGATGTAAATTTAAAGCCTTCTGCAATCCGTATGTCCATAGATAAAGAAATTGTCCAGGCCTCAGTTTTCTCATCTGTTGTGAGGATAAAATTGATCCCATGTGTCAAAATACATAGTAAACTTTGAACTGCTATCAAATATTTGCTATTGCCAACACTTTATTGGATGTCAGGTGATTTACTTAAGCTATATAAATGAGAACAATATGTGATATACATTTCTCCATTGCTTTAGATGAATTGTTCTGCATAAATGTCAGGCTATGTTCCATCACCGTGTTATGATTTTTCTTTTAAGTTACTGCTCATTGATTTTGAATGTTAGTCCACATAATGTATAATTTCATGTATAAATCATAGAAGAATATCAGGGGCAGAAGGGCCCTTAGAGATGATCTAATCCAGCTTGTTTTCAATGAAAAGATTTTTGTCCAAAGTCATGTTTAGTTTTGGTGAAACCTAGATAGAAAACCACCAAGGTTCCTAAGTCCTTATCTCTCGTTTTGTCACTATAAGAAAATAAACATGCATTGTAAATTAACCCTATGACACAACTGCAAACAAACTCTATTCTCCACTTTAAAAAGTCAACATGAGTAATTAAACAGGAAACAAAACACAGTTGAGATATGAAAGAGGAACAAAATATTTCCAGCTTAATGAACCAGAAAAAAAAATTCTTACCCTATAATTGCTGTTACTATCTTATGCAGTGGCACCAAGTTAGTAGAAGGGGCACTCCAGACAAAGGAAGTTAATGAACAGTGTGGCTATTTGTACATAGTTGAGAAGCCTGCTGTCATAAGATAGGAAATGGGACAAGGATCCATTACAGCATCTGTCACACTGTTTTATGATTGCTTTTTTTTTATTTTTCTTGTAATTTATTTTAAAATAAACATTTAATTAAGTAAATCAAAAGACAAAGGAATGTATCACTGCATTTATTAGTTTGTATAAAATACATTTGCAGAAATGTTGCATCAGAAACTGGTACTACAAAAATAAATATAAAACATATATACATTTTTACATATGTTACTTGTAACATAAATACACATTGTTTACATGTTCAGAAATTGAAAAAGTCCATCAAGTTTTGTCCACTATTCTCAATGTGTCTGAGAAATAGAGAAAACAATAAAAGCATGAGTATAGCAGATGCTATTGAGATATTTGCTTTTAAAAGATTTTTCAATACAAATATATGAACACATTAAGTTTGAGGGCATGGTCTAAGAGCAAAATTAGATTTCCTATCTATTTTACATTATGACCTACATTTTGTAAGTGAACTGAATTTCATTCTGTTTTGTTGTCTCATTAGAATACATACAGGATGGTATAGATTAAAATCCTCTTTTGCAGAAAGGCTTTCTGAAGTAAGAAGTTATATTAAATTAAAAAGTCACTTTAATTGAAAGCCAATGAAAAGTTTTTTATTAAACTTATATATCTAAAAGGAGTTTTAATCGATGAAATCTAGGAGTTGGATTAGAAAACATCAAAAGGATGGAAGAAAGACACTGTAATTCCTGTTTGATGTGATCTGGTAACTTTTCATTTTCCCCATTCCTAGTTGTTTGACCATTTGGGGGTGTATAACTGATAGAAGACATGCCTGCCTGCACGACCAGTTGGGATCCATCATTAAATGGAACACACATAGCTCCACTTGTTAACTGTGTAGCCCAACCAACATTTTTCACAAACACAGATTTCAAAAGCTGTGCTGATTTGGAAAGACAATTTTTAGACTGGTAGAAAAAATGTTTGTTCCAGAAGCCATAGCTGTACAGCCAAGTCCTTTGTTTCTAACCATGGAAAACTAGGTATTGGTGCCTTTTTCGGAGATACAGCACTATTCATGAGCATTCTATTCAAAGATGATGTATCTCTCATTGGGTAGTTTGGATCCACAGAAGAAGGAGGTGATAAGGTCTTAAATGAACTAGTACTGCCAGGTTTTCTTCCTACAATTATGTGGAAAGAGGGAGCACTAGTACTTTTTTTTTCCTCTTCTGAAAATATAGATTCCAGTACTAAACAAATACAATGACCCTCATTAGCATGGTCCATATACATTTTTATTTCCTCTTTCAAACTAATAACTTCACTTTCACCTTTCAATGGGTAAGATTTCCCAGGCTTTTCAATCACCTTAATTAAATCCTGTGTCTTGTGTATTTTTGCTCCATCATAAAACCAAACCTCAAAATCAGCACCAGGAGATGCATTTAGAAGTAAAATAAGTGATTTGGGGAGATTTAGATCTTACAAGCTGTTCAAATCTGGAAGCATGTTGATATTTTCTCCAGTACTTTTCTGGTAAACTGTCAAAGGTGAACCTACTAATATTGTCAGTAGGTGAGGGTGGTCTATCAACAAGAGGAAAACCTCTTCCATCATTTGGATAATAAATAGTGACCATATTTCCATCAGTAGATATTTGAAGAACTTCTTTCAGATATTCTCAAGATGTATACTCCTTTAGAAGCTACACACACACACCTCCTCTGCATCAAGTATACTCACCACAGCCTTTTTGGTTTTCTATCTGATTCATTTTAACCTGTGACCAGTCAGGAGAGATGTAATGCTTTGTAACATACGTTTTTGATAACCCAGTGATGGATCCATACCCCTGGTCTTGCTTTGTTCAGATAGAGGATCTAAGCCAAAAATAGACCCTTGTTGAATTATCTCAGGTTTACTGTGAAGTGAAGTCATATATTTCATGGTATTCAGTTGTTTTGCAGAATGTCCATTATCGGAAGCATCTGATTTCTTTTTGGCTCTTATATTAGTCCAGGCATTTCTTGATGTGTCCTTCTGCAAATCTGGATGGCCCTGGAAATCTCTGTTTGGGTTAATGTTGTTGTGCTCAGTAGGTTCTCTTAAAAGAGCATTTATTTGCAGATTCCCAAACCACGGTTGAACCATTTCAGTATGAGATATCTGGTCCGAAAATGGAAAAGGAGTTTTTCCTGGACAAAGATAATTGGAGAGTGCTTCATTGTTATCAAGTCTTTCAAAAGATTCACAATTATCAGATGTCTTTTCTTTACGGTACTGAAAAATATTGGCATTGCTATTTGTAGGTATCTCTTCATTTTCATTGACTCCAGATCTTTTGGACTTTGAAAGCATTTCTGCTGAATGACATCTTCCATTGTATATTTTCTTTCTCAGGACTGACTTATTAGAAGAGTGGGCTCTATGAAGGTGTCGAGAATGTGGTCTTTCTTCTGCATCTTGGATAGCTCTTCCTTTTCCACTATTACTGGTTTCTTGTTCTTGATTTCCCCACTAAGTATAAAAACTGTTTCTATCTCCCAGAGAAGAAAAATCACTTGAATTGTTATTCTTTGGAAATAACATCATTTTATTTGGGAGTGGCTGACCAATCAAAAATTTTCTCCTTACCAATAAACTACCACTTATATTGGTACCAGAAGAAGCCATAATTGCAGTAGAAATCGTGGCATGTCCACTATCAATTGAGTCTTCTACAGTTCCTAAATCTTTAATTTTTGTTGAAGAATTTCAGGACATAAAAGGATTGTCTAATACTGAAGACAGACTTAAACGATCTGCTGGATTTCTACGAAGTAATTGGTGAAAAAATTCTTTGGCTTCTCTTGACAAAAAACTTGGCATTTCATAATCTGCCAATACTACTTTATTTAATGTGTTCTTGGCTGTGTCAGTGTCAAAAGGTGGTCTTCCAATAAGTAATGTATAAAATATACATCCCAGGGACCAAACATCAGATTCAAGTCCATGTGGACTTCGAGTTGCAATTTCTGGTGAAATGTAATTAGGAGTTACACATAATGTATAGTGCTTTTCATGTGGCATTTTCAACTGAGTTGCAAGCCCAAAATCAGCAACCTTGATGTTCGTGTTACGTGTAAGTAAAAGGTTAGAAAATGTGAGGTCCTGGTGTAATATACCATGAGAAAGAAAATACAACATTCTTGTGATGATCTGGTATATGAAGAGTCAAGCTTCATTTCTGAGAAGGGTTTCATTCTGTTCTTTAGATATCTTTTCATTTCTCCATTATGGCGTATTTCTAATACCAGGTACACATAATAACTACCTTCAAAATAATTGTAAAGCTCCAAGATAGAATGGTGTTTCAATTGGCAAAATATTTTCACCTCATTTTGGACTCTCTGTACCATTCCAGCTTTGTACATGGCTTTCTTATCTATCATTTTGATTGCAACTTCCAAACCAGTGTGAATGGACTCGGCCCTGCAGACACCAGCAAATGATCCCTTACCAAGCAGATTTCCAATTTTAAAATCCTGGTTCTCCACGATGCAGGTCGCCATATTTCCAGTCCCGGCCTCTGCTCCCTGGATTAGTTCCTTTTATGCAACCCCTTCGAGGCAGCGTTCCAAGCAGCCAGCCAGTCTTGGGGCCCATTTATCTCAGCTTTCTAGGCCACGGGTATGATTGATTTTATAAGTTATCTTCCTGAACTGTGAGTTTTATTAGGGCAGAAACAATGTCTATGTCACCTTTTTTCCTCAACACTCAACAAAGAACCTAGCATGTAATAAATATTTGCTGTTTTCTTTTAAATGAATGGATGAATAAATACATTTTCTTTTATGCTCATGGAGTTAGGAGAACCAGACAAAAAAAGGTATCTGTTGATAAAAAATTAACATAGGAGAATCTCCATTTAATATCCATTACAAATAGATTCTGTGGGAGGTGTGTTTTAATTCTTAACTCATATTAACTAAACTGGGTTGGACCTGGTGGAGATCCATGTCTCCAAACGTTTCATCCAGGTCATATTCAAGCAGAGGCAGAACCTCTGCAGGACTCGCTTCTAAGCAACTCGAGGTTCTCACTGAATAGCAGCTTAACTTAGGCTTGTGCTGAGGTGCTTGACAGGTTCTGATTGAAGGCTTCTTACAATGAGACAAGTCTTCCTGCCTTTTGCCATTTCAAATTCTTGGTCTTGAGAAGTTTCAGATGACAAAATTGATGCCAGAATTCTAAAGTTTTAAGATAGTTTCATCGATACAGGTGTTTTTCACTTTTATTGCAGCTGATTATCTTTCCCCTAAAAGAGTGAGCAATGAAAATGCTAAAGCCCTCACAAATGGTGACATTCAGACCCTCATCCTCATTTCAGTTCATCTGAGGCTTTTGACCCTGCTACACCACACTCCCCAGCCTGGGTTTTTTCACACTGACCATCCTGCTTGCTCCCTGATTTTTCCTGGGCCTAACTATCACTATCGAATGAAATATCTCCATTTATACCATGAAATTTTCCCCATCTCTCTACATGTTTTTACTTCCATTCCTTGCATAGCCTTGGCTTGTTCTTGTAATTTGCCACTTTTCTGAATCATGTGGTTCCTATTACTTTTAAACTTCTGATACTGATTCCTCACTCAGTTTTAGCCATCTGAATATTTTCGTATCCTCTTGGATTATAACTAATTTATTTTACAGCATTTTATATAGACAAAAATTGTGCTTATTTTTTAAGGTTCAAAGGAGGGGTGATGACAGAGGTGGCATCTGGCTGGCAGCCTGGGCGGGCCTTCCAGGGTGACAACCCTGTGAACCTGGCTCTAGTCCTTGGCCTTGCAGGTCGTAAACTTGGCCCATGCCAGGACTCCTAGAGTTCATCTGTCTCAAAAAGACTGATTAGTAGGAACCATATTCAAGAGAAGCTGATACATAAACCAAAATTCTAATTTACTGATTTACCATAGTGGGTATTTCCATTCCTTGACTAGGCTCCCTGTGTCCCCTATCCAGGACACCCCCATCTGATAATGAGGTACCTGGGAAACTGAGTAATCAAAAGATTGCTTGATGAACCTGAAATCATAGTTTAAAAAGGAGAATAGTTTTGAGAGATAGTTTTCCATCCAGACCTGGGAAGTCTGATGACTCAAAATCACCTCACAACCTAGAACAGTCTGCTGGACAAACACTGCCAGCTCCAAGTCTTTGGCTTCTCTTTCCCATGTGAAGTTCACCACTGCCATTCTGAGCACAAGATCAATCCGGACAAAGCATAGTACAACAGGTTAGGTTTCGG
The DNA here is from genome assembly GCF_015220235.1 of Choloepus didactylus. Taxonomy (NCBI): domain Eukaryota; kingdom Metazoa; phylum Chordata; class Mammalia; order Pilosa; family Megalonychidae; genus Choloepus; species Choloepus didactylus. Next base: position 32,204,089 of record NC_051308.1, read on the forward strand.
TGATGAAATTACAATCAGGCTTGTCTCCCCAAGATTGTTTCCAGGTCACTGTGAATGGTGCATTGATTGTTTCCACACTTCTCAACCACGCATTTATCCTCGCGGTCTCTTGATGCATTCCCACTGATGGTCAAGTCTATCCATGATTTTTGTTGATTTCATCTGTTTTATTCCCAGAGGGCAATCTTATTTCCCTTATTTTAATTTATTGGGAAATACCTCATTGTCACCTGCATGAACTACCATGTACCAATATCACACTTCTATAATTCCAATAGAATATTTACAATAGCCATTATTTTTCTAATATAACATATATACTGTGAGATTATGGCAGAATTGTTCACTGAGCCCATCACCTCATTCCTCGAATTACTGGCAATGTGATGTTGGGAAAGAGCACAGTCTGGTCTGGGTTGGGATCCTGTCTCCATCACTCATTACCTGTGGGAACACAAGTGATTTACTTGACCTTTCTAAGCCGATGCTACTGCAAGTACGGTCTTCAAACTATCTGGACACGTCTGCAAGGAGATAAGGAACTTGTACCAGAAAGTGAGCACACTGTTTAGTTCAACTGACTTCTATTTTTTCAAAGTGAGAATTTTTCAGTAAAGGAAGTAGTGCATTAATTTACATTCTGATCCAAGCCCTTTATCAATAAAATTGAAAAATCCTGCCAACTTCATAGGGCTGTTACTGTAGGGATAAAATTAATGGTGGTATAAGAAATGTGACTGGCATGCTTGGTGTATAATAAATAATTGTTTGTTGTAGTTTTGTCTATCTGAGGAGCACTATTTAGCTTTAACGGCAGACTTTTCCAGCAAGTATAAAATCAGCAACAGGTTCTCATAAGTCAAGAGAGGCAGGAGGCTGAGGATTTTATGCCCTGCCATTCACCTCATCGCTTTGAAGACTCTAAGCCTTGGAAGGATCCCTGGACATTTCCTCTGGCCTTAGGCAAGTTACTTAGCCTCTCTAAGCACCTATTTCCTTATCTGTAAATTGGGATAAAAATGGTGTCTACCTCATAGAGAACTAAATTACATACCCCATGTAAAAGATCTAGAACAGTGCCAGACACATAGTAGATGTTCAATAAATATTAGTTTTCTTCCTTCACTTATACTGGCTTTGAAGACACTTTCAAGAATATTAGCATAACACTTAGGGAAACAGCAACCATATGCAAAAGTTTCCTAAAGGGCCTTCAGAACTCCAGAACCTTAGAAAATAAAGATAGGAATAAAGAAGCAGAAGAACTCTGCTGGTAAAAATGAAAATAGGAATATCTTCCTATGGTATTTTCTTTAAATTGTGAGAAGCATGTAAAATATTGAGCTCTGGCTTATTTCAATAATGTTGTATGTAGTGAGACCAATGTTTCCTAAAGAGCTTTCTTGAACCATGGGCTTTCCTTCCTGATTGAACTGCATGTTCTTATTCTTACAGGTTTCCCAAAGTGATTGATCCTTCTCACCACCTCAGAGGTCCTTCACTTCCCAATGCCTTCTTGCTATTGAGTTTGTGGTTAGTGTGACTTCTTGATATATTATCTTTTTCACATTGAAAACAAATGGAAAAGACTAATTTACTTTGCTATTATATAGTATAACCAGCAATTACATACTAACGTGTGTTTGTGCCTGTAAAGGCATATTTGTGTATATAAAGTTATGAAAGGTAAATTGTATAGCAGGAAAATGAATAGAGAATCTAAGCAATTCAGTTTCCAAATTTACTGCTTAAGTAATATTTATCACTTTATCTTAATCCACAAAAGTAGGTGGTTTTCGCAAAGGAGAGTCTAAACTTGCATGTAGTTGTGCCTAAGAGTCTCCCCCTGAGTACCTCTTTGTTGCTCAGATGTGGCCCTCTCTCTCTCTAACTGAGCCATCTCGACAGGTGATCTCGCTGCCCTCCCCTCTACGTGGTACCCGACTCCCAGGGTTGTAAATCTCCCTAGCAATGCAGAATATGACTCCCAGGGATGAATGTGGACCCGGCATCGTGGGACTGACCAAAAGGGGGATGCAAAATGAGATGAAATAGTTTCAGTGGCTGAGAGATTTCAAATGGAGTCGAGAGGTCACTCTGGTGGACATTCTTATGCACTATATAGATAACACCTCTTAGGTTTTAATGTATTGGAATAGCTAGAAGTAAATACCTGAAACTACCAAACTCAAACCCAGCAGTCTGGACTCCTGAAGACAATTATATAATAATGTAGGTTACAAGGGGTGACAGTGTGATTGTGATGACCGTGTGGATCACACCCCTTTATCTAGTGTATGGATGAGTAGAAAAATGGGGATAAAAACTAAAGGACAAATGGGGTGGGATGGGGGGATGATTTGGGTGTTCTTTTTTCACTTTTATTTTTTGTTCTTTTTCTGGTTCTTTCTGATGTAAGGAAAATGTTCAGAGATAGATTGTGGTGATGAACGCATAACTATGTTACCATACTGTGGACAGTGGATTGTATACCATGGATAATTGTATGGTGTGCGAATGTATTTCAATAAAACTGAATTTAATAAAAAAAAATGTAGGTGGTTTTGTGTTTTATTTTTAAAGTGGATATGTTCCTAATTAAAAAAACCAAACCCTTATTGTACTAAAATAATAAACTGGGTTTGTTACTGGAAATCAAATGAGTGAATGTGCTGTTGACATAACTCATAAAAGTCTCTGCATTAAAAGGTGCAGACTACTTTTTTCAAGTCACCTTCTGCTTTGCTTAATTTTATTTGTGATCTTTAAGGAGAAAGACAAAGTTGGTGTTTGCCTATCATCAAGGACAATGCTTGAATATATAACTAGGATGGGCTTCCGAATGGTTTAAAAATAATTATTGAAGAAATTTAGATTTGCTGTCCTTTGTGACTATGTCTAATACCTTAAAAACAATGCCTCCCATATAGAAACAGATGAAAATTTTAGAGATTTCTAAAGCTTAACAATATTTTATTGCTCTCCTAACTCTGTCACTTCCTAGTTGAATGGCTTTGGACAAATTACTTAAACACCCCATGTCTCTATTTCATTTGTAAAATGCAACAAGTTTTATCCTCATAGAATTGTTGTGAAAATTAAATGAGTTAAAATGCATAAAACACAGAATAGTACTTGGCACATAGCAAGTGCTCAAGAAATATTAGCTATTCTTATGATCACTTCAAATTTTAAAAGATTAAACAAGATGCTCCTAGTTTCTTCTAATCCATGTCTCCTTGTTTATAACTAAACAACATTTGGTGGTGATAAACCAAGTGTTTAACATAATCATCCTCCTGTTACAGAATGGGTGCAATTCATATTATAGGAATATTATGCTTTCCAACCACATAAAGTATTGTCATACAATTGGCCTCTTATGGAGGCACCAAGACATCCTCAGTATGTGTGCTCATTCAGTCATTTATCAATCACCCCCATCTGACCAATTGTTCCCAATCTTGGTTTCCGTGATGTTAGTTAGATTTATGTGTCAATTTGGCTAAGCTATAGTATTACCCAATTATTCAATTAAATACCAATCTAGGTGTTGATGTGGAGGTATTTCGTAGATGGGGTTAACATTATGCAACCATTAATTATCTGGGTGGGCCTCATCCAATCAGTGAAAAGTCTTAACAAAACAGATTTCCCTCAGCTGAGGGATAAGAAATTCCACTCGGGACTAGAGCTTCAGCTCCTGCCCAAGGATTTCCTGCTGGCCTTCCCAAAGAGTTTAGACTTGCTAGCCCCCGCAATTGCATTAGCCAATTTATTGAAATTATATATAGGTATAATCTCATGCTGGTACTGTTTCTCTGGAGAACCTTGACTAATATAGATCAGAATTGGAACTAAGAGGCAAGTCTCAAGTCAACCACAGAGAAGCACTGACTCTTAGCTACAAAGGATTCAAGTTGTCTAGGAAACCAGCTTTTATGTGGAGGATGCTAAGATGTTCTCTTCCATGTGGGAACTGTTGGGACCCAGTAAACCAGGTGCTTGCAAAATTGGGCTAGCTCTCTGGAGCTAGAAAGGGACAGAATGGGGCCCACTGGCTTCATCAAAGAGGATTTCTCTGATCACCTTAACCAAAGTGCACCCTTCCACTCCCATTCTTTATCCTCTTACCTTGCTTTTTCTTCTTAGAACAAGCCAACATATTTTATCATTGTTTACTGTATGTCTTCCCAAATGTCACCTCTCCCACTAGAATGGAAGAACTATGAGAGCAAGGACCTAGTTTTGTTCATTGTTTGTGTCTCTGGTATATAGTAGATACTCAATGAATACATGTTGAATGAATGACTGAATAAGTGATTTTGTGCTGCTTCTTTTATTCTCTGTTTCATTCCTCCCCGCCCCCCACACACACAGTATTCAGCAAATTCTTTTTGGAAATCACTGCCTACCTCAGACATGCTGAAGTAAACATGCTGAAGTAAAAAGGATTTGGCCATGCTTGAGTAATACGTGTCCCTACCACCATTCCCAAAGGGATCCCACTAGACAGATTTTATCACATTCCTAGAATCTTAGTTCAATACTAGGTTTGCTCTACTGTGCTAAATGTTCCTTTTTCATATGCTCAAGCAGAAATCTAAGCCCCCTTTGAAGTCAGGCTCAAGAGGACATTGGCAGATTCCAGTATATTTAAATGGGTTGACTTGACATTGCAGTTATTGTTTTATTCATTAATGACATTTGGAAGCACATGAAAAATTGTAAATTTGAACTTACATGCTGATTTTTTTTTAATTGATAGAATATCCAGAGTAATAAAAATAAAGAAACCTAAACCTCAGGGTGAGAGTACAGCACCTGGGACTCTGCTAAGACTCTAAGGAGGCCCTAGAGAATATCCACTAAGACTATCCATTCAGTATTATAAATGCTGAAGTCCTCCATTTTGCTATCCTTAAAACAACTGTTCCTGAGTACAGGGACTCTAGTATATGAATGAACAAATGACTTCAGTTTGTCCCCAGCTGGACAGACCCCTTTGCCAATCAGGTCAATCCTAAAGTAACAGAAAGGCCTTATCCTGAATTTCACCAAGAGCCAACAGCACTAAGTGCTGTTAAATCAGGAGAATGAAATCCCAGGAACTGGCACACATTCCCCAACCACACTGCCCAGGAGCTTAAAGCCAAGGACAAGACCAGGCAATGCCTGCCAGCTGGTCCAGGGAAAAGGATCCAAACTGATCGTGATTTCATCTTTGCTTAAGTTCAGTCTATAGTGCTGGAGAAGATCCACCCCCCTGCCAGCTGCATAAGGTTGGCCTCAAGACTAGCAATCACTGTTACACAAAAGTCATAGTACTGCTTCAGCTCTCACAGGATAGTCAAGAAAATCCATGGAACTGGAAGATGATGAATAAAAATTAGGAATAGCACTAGGTTCTGATTGTTTCGCAGGATTTCAAAATATGTGAATACCATGTGTGTCTAGGGCCTTAAGTTTCATGCAGATTCCTCTAACATGGTTACTGATATCACCTGAAAATATGTGGAATCCAGATTAGATGACCTCTAAGTTCCCTTCCAGCTCTAACATCTGCAAATCTTACCATCTCTGAACTCAATGGAAATAATTTCATTTTAATCCAAATCCATTTTTTTTATACAAGAGAATTTTTATTCAAGATTTGCTTCAGGTCTGCAACCTAAAATAAGCCCCTGTATTTAACAGCAGTTTAACTTTACAAAGCTCATCCTTTCCTATCTCTCTAGAATCTATCTTTCTAGAATGTAAGCTCCAGGGGAGCAAAGACCTTTCTTTGCTCACTATTTTTGTCAGCTAGAACAGTGTCCGGCACACAGTTGTTCAATAAGCATCAAGTGAAGCGAATGAATGTGATGCTCTCAACAACTTCGTGGGGGTAGAAAGGGATCTTGTCACTAACCCCATAGTTGACAGACTCGATTATTGAAGCCCAGGAGCCAAGTCAGGAAACTAGCAAAGTCACCCAGATGACATTTGTTAACCTTGATTGGATCTTGACTTTTAAAGAAAGGCAGTGAAAGATGATCATGGGACAATTGGGAAATTTTAATATAGAATCAGTATTAGAGATTATTATGGGGTTAAAAAGTTCAGCAGCTCTGACCCAAATAACAATTTTAGACTTTAGAATATATCAAAATACTATTTAAAGAGGTTGTTCTGTTTCTATTTAATTAAAATTATATATATATATATATATATATATATATATGCATTTTGACATATATTTCTAAAGTTTGACTTGCCCAGTTATTAATGTCCCAAATATTTAGTAAGCAAGAAACCCATGCTAGAATACAGAAATGGCAAACTCTGGTTAGACCTGGAAAAGGCCTTAGAGGTCATGCTATCCAGACTGATCACTCATGGGGGAACAGAATTAAAATGCATTGTAAATTATCATTAATCTCCTAATCGGATATAGGGAATGGAATCTCTTTTCAGAAAGAAGAATTTAAATGTTGAAAATGAATGTCTGGTTACTCCAGAGAGATCCCAAGAGGACATTTTTAGAAATTGGACTATTGAGCTTGTCCCTTTGCCTACAGTGCCAATAACACAGGAAGGTAGAGGCTAAATGTCCTTAACTCTCCCTCTCCAGGGCAGTACTGAAGATAGGCAGCAGAGCTGGAGTATTTTCCTCCATAATAAAATCACTCTAGTAGAACTCATGTTTGTGATCCATTAGCTCAATGGCAACTGCGTCAGTTTTCAAAGCTATGGCTAGATATTTTGTTAAGTTGTTTTTCTCATGAAATAAATAATTTCACCTCAAGCCAATCGCTGTAAGTATATCAGAATATATATGTCCCAAATATGCTCTTTGAAACAAAACAAACTGCACAGAAGAGCCCAGTTCTCTTTTGAACAGTCTGTTTTTCTTCCATGTGAGGAAAAGTTACATGAAGAACTTACTTACAATTGTTTACTTTTTCTCTCAGGTTCCACACATCTTACCATGTGTTTATTTAAAGGAACTTAATCATATTGTAATACTTCCTCTTTTCTATTCGGACAAAGAAATTGTAAACATATCAGCAAAAAAGGGAACCGTAAGTTTATCAAAAATATGAAAATATTTAGAAAGTGAATAATACTACCGTCCTAAGATTTCCCAGTGACTCAAATGCATTTTGCTGTAACTCAAGCAGGTGCTATAGTTGCTGTTTCGTGAAACAGAGGTGTTTTTTATATAGTGTTTTTTGCAATGGCCAGCTTCTTTCTCCAACGCTCTTTGTCATATATGTAAAAGTAAAGACGAGGCGGGGCAAGATGGCAGACTGGTGAGCTGTATGTTTTAGTTACTCCTCCAGGAAAGTAGGTAAAAAGCCAGGAACTGCGTGGACTGGACACCACAGAGCAATCTGTCTTTGGGCATACTTCATACAACACTCATGAAAACGTGGAACTGCTGAGATCAGCGAAATCTGTAAGTTTTTGCGGCCAGGGGACCCGCGCCCCTCCCTGCCAGGCTCAGTCCCGGGGGAGGAGGGGCTGTCAGCTCCAGGAAGGAGAAGGGAGAATTGCAGTGGCTGCTCTCATCGGAAACTCATTCTACTGATTCAAACTCCAACCATAGATAGACTGAGGCCAGACACCAGAGACTCTGAGAGCAGCCAGCCCAGCAGAGAGGAGACGGGCATAGAAGGAAAACAACACGAGAAGCTCCAAAGTAAAAGCAGAGGATTTTTGGAGTTCTGGTGAACACAGAAAGGGGAAGGGCGGAGATCAGGCCTTGAGGCGCATATGCAAATCCCGAAGCATGGCTGATCTCTCTGCCCAGGGCACCTTTCCTTAATGGCCCTGGTTGCTTTGTCTATTAGCATTTCAATAACCCATTAGATCTCTGAGGAGGGCCGTTTTTTTTTTTTTTTTTTTTTTTTTTTAAATCCTTTTTGCTTTTTCTAAAACAATTACTCTAAGAAGCTCAATACAGAAAGCTTCAAAGAATTGAAATTTGGGCACGTCAAGTCAAGAGCAGAAATAAGAGAGCTCTGAGACAAAAGGCAATAATCCAGTGGCTGAGAAAATTCACTAAACAACACAACTTCCCAAGAAAAGGGGGGTGTCCGCTCACAGCCACCATCCTGGTGGACAGGAAACACTCCTGCCCATCGCCAGCCCCATAGCCCAGAGCTGCCCCAGACAACCCAGTGTGACGGAAGTGCTTCAAATAACAGGCACACACCACAAAACTGGGCGTGGACATTAGCCTTCCCTGCAACCTCAGCTGAATGTCCCAGAGCTGGGAAGGGGGAGCAGTGTGAATTAACAGAGCCCCATTCAGCCATCATTTGAGCAGACTGGGAGCCTCCCAACACAGCCCAGCAGCCCAGAACTGCCCTGGGGGGACGGCACTCACCTGTGACATAGCACAGTCATCCCTCAACAGAGGACCCGGGGTGCACAGCCTGGAAGAGGGGCCCACTTGCAAGTCTCAGGAGCCATACGCCAATACCAAAGACTTGTGGGTCAGTGGCAGAGACAAACTGTGGCAGGACTGAACTGAAGGATTAGACTATTGCAGTAGCTTTAAAACTCTAGGATCATCAGGGAGATTTGATTGTTAGGGCCACCCCCCCTCCCCGACTGCCCAGAAACACGCCCCACATACAGGGCAGGCAACACCAACTACACACGCAAGCTTGGGACACCAATTGGGCCCCACAAGACTCACTCCCCCACTCACCAAAAAGGCTAAGCAGGGGAGATCTGGCTTGTGGAGAACAGGTGGCTCGTGGACGCCACCTGCTGGTTAGTTAGAGAAAGTGTACTCCACGAAGCTGTAGATCTGATAAATTAGAGATAAGGACTTCAACTGGTCTACAAACCCTAAAAGAACCCTATCAAGGACAGCAAATGCCACGAGGCCAAAAACAACAGAAAATTATAAAGCATATGAAAAAACCAGACGATATGGATAACCCAAGCCCAAGCACCCAAATCAAAAGACCAGAAGAGACACACCTAGAGCAGCTACTCAAAGAACTAAAGATGAACAATGAGACCCTAGTACGGGATATGAAGGAAATCAAGAAGACCCTAGAAGAGCATAAAGAAGACATTGCAAGACTAAATAAAAAAATGGATGATCTTATGGAAATTAAAGAAACTGTTGACCAAATTAAAAAGATTCTGGACACTCATAGTACAAGACTAGAGGAAGTTGAACAACGAATCAGTGACCTGGAAGATGACAGAATGGAAAATGAAAGCATAAAAGAAAGAATGGGGAAAAAAATTGAAAAACTCGAAATGGACCTCAGGGATATGATAGATAATATGAAGCGTCCGAATATAAGACTCATTGGTGTCCCAGAAGGGGAAGAAAAGGGTAAAGGTCTAGGAAGAGTATTCAAAGAAATTGTTGGGGAAAACTTCCCAAATCTTCTAAACAACATAAATACACAAATCATAAATGCTCAGCGAACTCCAAATAGAATAAATCCAAAAAAACCCACTCCGAGACATATACTGATCACACTGTCAAACATAGAAGAGAAGGAGCAAGTTCTGAAAGCAGCAAGAGAAAAGCAATTCACCACATACAAAGGAAACAGCATAAGACTAAGTAGTGACTACTCAGCAGCCACCATGGAGGCGAGAAGGCAATGGCACGATATATTTAAAATTCTGAGAGAGAGGAATTTCCAGCCAAGAATACTTTATCCAGCAAAGCTCTCCTTCAAATTTGAGGGAGAGCTTAAATTTTTCACAGACAAAGAAATGCTGAGAGAATTTGCTAACAAGAGACCTGCCCTACTGGAGATACTAAATGGAGCCCTACAGACAGAGAAACAAAGACAGGACAGAGAGACTTGGAGAAAGGTTCAGTACTAAAGAGATTCGGTATGGGTACAATAAAGGATATTAATAGAGAGAGGGAAAAATATGGCAAACATAATCCAAAGGATAAGATGGCCGATTCAAGAAATGCCTTCACGGTTTTAACGTTGAATGTAAATGGATTAAACTCCCCAATTAAAAGATATAGATTCGCAGAATGGATCAAAAAAAATGAACCATCAATATGTTGCATACAAGAGACTCATCTTAGACACAGGGACACAAAGAAATTGAAAGTGAAAGGATGGAAAAAAATATTTCATGCAAGCTACAGCCAAAAGAAAGCAGGTGTAGCAATATTAATCTCAGATAAAATAGACTTCAAATGCAGGGATGTTTTGAGAGACAAAGAAGGCCACTACATACTAATAAAAGGGGCAATTCAGCAAGAAGAAATAACAATCGTAAATGTCTATGCACCCAATCAAGGTGCCACAAAATACATGAGAGAAACATTGGCAAAACTAAAGGAAGCAATTGATGTTTCCACAATAATTGTGGGAGACTTCAACACATCACTCTCTCCTATAGATAGATCAACCAGACAGAAGACCAATAAGGAAATTGAAAACCTAAACAATCTGATAAATGAATTAGATTTAACAGACATCTACAGGACATTACATCCCAAATCACCAGGATACACATACTTTTCTAGTGCTCACGGAACTTTCTCCAGAATAGATCATATGCTGGGACATAAAACAAGCCTCAATAAATTTAAAAAGATTGAAATTATTCAAAGCACATTCTCTGACCACAATGGAATACAATTAGAAGTCAATAACCATCAGAGACTTAGAAAATTCACAAATACCTGGAGGTTAAACAACACACTCCTAAACAATCAGTGGGTTAAAGAAGAAATAGCAAGAGAAATTGCTAAATATATAGAGACGAATGAAAATGAGAACACAACATACCAAAACCTATGGGATGCAGCAAAAGCAGTGCTAAGGGGGAAATTTATAGCACTAAACGCATATATTAAAAAGGAAGAAAGAGCCAAAATCAAAGAACTAATGGATCAACTGAAGAAGCTAGAAAATGAACAGCAAACCAATCCTAAACCAAGTAGAAGAAAAGAAATAACAAGGATTAAAGCAGAAATAAATGACATAGAGAACAAAAAAACAATAGAAAGGATAAATATCACCAAAAGTTGGTTCTTTGAGAAGATCAACAAGATTGACAAACCCCTAGCTAGACTGACAAAATCAAAAAGAGAGAAGACCCATATAAACAAAATAATGAATGAAAAAGGTGACATAACTGCAGATCCTGAAGAAATTAAAAAAACTATAAGAGGATATTATGAACAACTGTATGGCAACAAACTGGATAATGTAGAAGAAATGGACAATTTCCTGGAAACATATGAACAACCTAGACTGACCAGAGAAGAAATAGAAGACCTCAACCAACCCATCACAAGCAAAGAGATCCAATCAGTCATCAAAAATCTTCCCACAAATAAATGCCCAGGGCCAGATGGCTTCACAGGGGAATTCTACCAAACCTTCCAGAAAGAACTGACACCAATCTTACTCAAACTCTTTCAAAACATTGAAAAAAATGGAACACTACCTAACTCATTTTATGAAGCTAACATCAATCTAATACCAAAACCAGGCAAAGATGCTACAAAAAAGGAAAACTACCGGCCAATCTCCCTAATGAATATAGATGCAAAAATCCTCAACAAAATACTTGCAAATCGAATCCAAAGACACATTAAAAAAATCATACACCATGACCAAGTGGGGTTCATTCCAGGCATGCAAGGATGGTTCAACATCAGAAAAACAATCAATGTATTACAACACATTAAAAACTCGAAAGGGAAAAATCAATTGATCATCTCAATAGATGCTGAAAAAGCATTTGACAAAATCCAACATCCCTTTTTGATAAAAACACTTCAAAAGGTAGGAATTGAAGGAAACTTCCTCAACATGATAAAGAGCATATATGAAAAACCCACAGCCAGCATAGTACTCAATGGTGAGAGACTGAAAGCCTTCCCTCTAAGATCAGGAACAAGACAAGGATGCCCGCTGTCACCACTGTTATTCAACATTGTGCTGGAAGTGCTAGCCAGGGCAATCCGGCAAGACAAAGAAATAAAAGGCATCCAAATTGGAAAAGAAGAAGTAAAACTGTCATTGTTTGCAGATGATATGATCTTATATCTAGAAAACCCTGAGAAATCAACGATACACCTACTAGAGCTAATAAACAAATTTAGCAAAGTAGCGGGATACAAGATTAATGCACATAAGTCAGTAATGTTTCTATATGCTAGAAATGAACAAACTGAAGAGACACTCAAGAAAAAGATACCATTTTCAATAGCAACTAAAAAAATCAAGTACCTAGGAATCAACTTAACCAAAGATGTAAAAGACCTATACAAAGAAAACTACATAACTCTACTAAAAGAAATAGAAGGGGACCTTAAAAGATGGAAAAATATTCCGTGTTCATGGATAGGAAGGCTAAATGTCATTAAGATGTCAATTCTACCCAAACTCATCTACAGATTCAATGCAATCCCAATCAAAATTCCAACAACCTACTTTGCAGACTTGGAAAAGCTAGTTATCAAATTTATTTGGAAAGGGAAGATGCCTCGAATTGCTAAAGACACTCTAAAAAAGAAAAACGAAGTGGGAGGACTTACACTCCCTGACTTTGAAGCTTATTATAAAGCCACAGTTGCCAAGACAGCATGGTACTGGCACAAAGATAGACATATAGATCAATGGAATCGAATTGAGAATTCAGAGATAGACCCTCAGATCTATGGCCGACTGATCTTTGATAAGGCCCCCAAAGTCACCGAACTGAGCCATAATGGTCTTTTCAACAAATGGGGCTGGGAGAGTTGGATATCCATATCCAAAAGAATGAAAGAGGACCCCTACCTCACCCCCTACACAAAAATTAACTCAAAATGGACCAAAGATCTCAATATAAAAGAAAGTACCATAAAACTCCTAGAAGACTCTGGCTAAGCCAACTTGAAAGGTGAAATCACTGCCCTCCCCCCTATGTGGGATCAGACACCCAGGGAAGTGAATCTCCCTGGCAACGTGGAATATGACTCCCAGGGAGGAATGTAGACCTGGCACCGTGGGACGGAGAACATCTTCTTGACCAAAAGGGGGATGTGAAAGGAAATGAAATAAGCTTCAGTGGCAGAGAGATTCCAAAAGGAGCCGAGAGGTCACTCTGGTGGGCACTCTTATGCACACTTTAGACAACCCTTTTTAGGTTCTAAAGAATTGGGGTAGCTGGTGGTAGATACCTGAAACTATCAAACTACAACCCAGAACCCATGAATCTCGAAGACAGTTGTATAAAAATGTAGCTTATGAGGGGTGACAATGGGATTGGGAAAGCCATAAGGACCAAACACCACTTTGTCTAGTTTATGGATGGATGTGTAGAAAAGTAGGGGAAGGAAACAAACAGACAAAGGTACCCAGTGTTCTTTTTTACTTCAATTGCTCTTTTTCGCTCTAATTATTATTCTTGTTATTTTTGTGTGTGTGCTAATGAAGGTGTCAGGGATTGATTTAGGTGATGAATGTACAACTATGTAATGATACTGTAAACAATCGAAAGTACAATTTGTTTTGTAGGACTGCGTGGTATGTGAATATATCTCAATAAAATGATGATTTAAAAAAAAAAAAAAAAAAAAAAAAAAAAAAAAAAAAACTCCTAGAAGATAATGTAGGAAAACATCTTCAAGACCTTGTATTAGGAGGCCACTTCCTAGACTTTACACCCAAAGCACAAGCAACAAAAGAGAAAATAGATAAATGGGAACTCCTCAAGCTTAGAAGTTTCTGCACCTCAAAGGAATTTCTCAAAAAGGTAAAGAGGCAGCCAACTCAATGGGAAAAAATTTTTGGAAACCATGTATCTGACAAAAGACTGATATCTTGCATATACAAAGAAATCCTACAACTCAATGACAATAGTACAGACAGCCCAATTATAAAATGGGCAAAAGATATGAAAAGACAGTTCTCTGAAGAGGAAATACAAATGACCAAGAAACACATGAAAAAATGTTCAGCTTCACTAGCTATTAGAGAGATGCAAATTAAGACCACAATGAGATACCATCTAACACCGGTTAGAATGGCTGCCATTAAACAAACAGGAAACTACAAATGCTGGAGGGGATGTGGAGAAATTGGAACTCTTATTCATTGTTGGTGGGACTGTATAATGGTTCAGCCACTCTGGAAGTCAGTCTGGCAGTTCCTTAGAAAACTAGATATAGAGCTACCATTCGATCCAGCGATTGCACTCCTCGGTATATACCCGGAAGATCGGAAAGCAGTGACACGAACAGATATCTGCACGCCAATGTTCATAGCAGCATTATTCACAATTGCCAAGAGATGGAAACAACCCAAATGTCCTTCAACAGATGAGTGGATAAATAAAATGTGGTATATACACACGATGGAATACTACGCGGCAGTAAGAAGGAACGATCTGGTGAAACATATGACAACATGGATGAACCTTGAAGACATAATGCTGAGCAAAATAAGCCAGGCACAAAAAGAGAAATATTATATGCTACCACTAATGTGAACTTTGAAAAATGTAAAACAAATGGTTTATAATGTAGAATGTAGGGGAACTAGCAGTAGAGAGCAATTAAGGAAGGGGGAACAATAATCCAGGAAGAACAGATAAGCTATTTAACGTTCTGGGGATGCCCAGAAATGACTATGGTCTGTTAATTTCTGATGGTTGTAGTAGGAACAAGTTCACTGAAATGTTGCTATATTATGTAACTTTCTTGGGGTAAAGTAGGAACATGTTGGAAGTTAAGCAGTTATCTTAGGTTAGTTGTCTTTTTCTTACTCCCTTGCTATGGTCTCTTTGAAATGCTTTGTTATTGTATGTTTGTTTTCTTTTTAACTTTTTTTTTCATACAGGTGATTTGAAAAAAGAAGGGAAATTTAAAAAAAAAAAAAAAAAAAAAATGTAGTTTCTATTTGGAACCACGGAAAGTTTTGGTAATGGATGGTGCTGATGGTGGCACAACAGTGAATGTAATTAGCAGCACTAAAATAAATATCTGAATGTGGTTAAAAGGGAAAATACTAGGTTGTATATATGTTATTACAATAACAATTTTAAAATCCATGGAACTGCACAATGCAATGAACCCTAAGTTTAAACTACGAGACTATAGTTAATAGTACAATTATAAAAATGTGCTTTTATCAGTTGTAACAAATGTACCACACCAATGCTAGGTGTTAATAATAATAATGGGAATCCTGTATTTTATACATGATTATGCTGTAAACCCACAACTTCTCTAATTAAAAATTAATAGTAATAAAAAAAAAAAAAAAAAAAAAAAAAAAAAAAAAAGTAAAGACAAGTTGGTACTAGGCAGCAGCAGAGAATACCACCCAGGTTTCACATATGTATAAAAATTACAAAGAACAACTTATTTCCATTTGGGAAGATCTGCTTAGTCAAGCAGGAGAAGTTCTTTTCTTCATTTCTGTCCAGCAGTTCAGGTCAGTTCTCAATAGATAAAGAAAGCTCTCTATCTTCCAAAGAACAATGCTGCAAACAAATAGAACAAAAGAAATCTCAGGATCTGTGGAGTTCTTTTGAGCTTAAAATGTTTTTATTTCTTTCATCATTTTTAAACTGTTCATCATGAAGGTGGGAGTCCTGACTTGATTCACTCATTGAAACTCATAGTAGGGTCAGCTGATGGTCAGGAAAAGTTAGCTACTTCAAAATCATTGGATATTACTCTTGCAGTCAAAGAGTACATTCTTAACCTTCTCATTGGGCATGCAGCACACAGCAAAATTACCACATTTGGCAGCATTATTACAAAAATAAATTATATGTATATGTCATTCTTCTAATTAGGTATAACGCTTCGTTAGAAGTTTATATGTATAAAGACAACTCCAACTGCACCAGGCTATAATGATCTGATTATTCTATTCCTGTGGCAATCTTTTACTGCTACCTATTATTTTATGTGCATATAGGTACTTAATAAAGGCTTTTTAACTGAATGAATGCAAATATTCTACCTTCCTACGGTGCATGTCTTTTAAATCCTAACCTTCTCCATTTGCCACGCCCCTCAACCTCCATTACATAAAGTGTGGGTTCCTTTTCCTATTCACAGGCAGGTTCTGCTTCTCCTTTCCAAATTCTCAGGGAATCTTCTCAGGCTACCTCCCATTTGTTGTCATGGTGGATGATGGTAGTGATGATCCCTGCTGTGTGCACCTTTGTAACCTTAGACAATTCTGAACTTCTCTTTAGGGAAACCCATGCAACCCTTCTCTACTTGCTTCACAGAGCATCAAGATGGGGCAAGAAGCCTGTCTAACACAGTACAGCAAGGTTTACATTACCAGCTTGTTCTTTCATAATGGAAAGGAGGCTGCTGACTAATTGTCTTCATGTCAGACTTCCTGCCATCAGCTGGGCTTGCACCTACGGTGA
Source organism: Choloepus didactylus (assembly GCF_015220235.1). Taxonomy (NCBI): domain Eukaryota; kingdom Metazoa; phylum Chordata; class Mammalia; order Pilosa; family Megalonychidae; genus Choloepus; species Choloepus didactylus. The sequence goes on from NC_051308.1 coordinate 32,220,472, forward strand.
ATATAAACGAATGGTTTGGGCTTTGTGCCTCATCATCACTAAGCCCTCATGGCCCAGTAACAGGAAGTGACTAGTGAGGCTGCATGATTGCTTTACCTCCATATTCAGTTAATAGCACCACCTTCCCACTAATTGTCCAAGCTAGAAATCTGTCTGTCATCCTAGGCATCTGCTCTCAACCAATTTGTTTACTAAGCCCTGAAGATTTCACTTCTTAAGTACCTTTAGAATCCAACCCCTCTCTTCTCAATGCCTCTGGCCACTGACTTAATTCATTCCTCACATTCATCATTGGGGATATTGAAATGAGAATCAATTGGTCTCCTTGCCTTTGGCCTAACCTTGTTTTTTTTTTTATCTTCATTTTATTGAGATGTATTCACATACCACGCAGTCATACAAAACAAATCGTACATTCGATTGTTCACAGTACCATTACATAGTTGTACATTCATCACCTAAATCAATCCCTGACACCTTCATTAGCACACACACAAAAATAACAAGAATAATAGTTAAAGTGAAAAAGAGCAATTGAAGTAAAAAAGAACACTGGGTACCTTTGTCTGTTTGTTTCCTTCCCCTATTTTTCTACTCATCCATCCATAAACTAGACAAAGTGGAGTGTGGTCCTTATGGCTTTCCCAATCCCATTGTCACCCCTCATAAGCTACATTTTTATACAATTGTCTTCGAGATTCATGGGTTCTGGGTTGTAGTTTGATAGTTTCAGGTATCCACCACCAGCTACCCCAATTCTTTAGAACCTAAAAAGGGTTGTCTAAAGTGTGCGTAAGAGTGCCCACCAGAGTGACCTCTCGGCTCCTTTTGGAATCTCTCTGCCACTGAAGCTTATTTCATTTCCTTTCACATCCCCCTTTTGGTCAAGAAGATGTTCTCCGTCCCATGATGCCAGGTCTACATTCCTCCCCGGGAGTCATATTCCACGTTGCCAGGGAGATTCATTCCCCTGGGTGTCTGATCCCACGTAGGGGGGACGGCAGTGATTTCACCTGCCAAGTTGGCTTAGCTAGAGAGAGAGTGACCTCACCCTCTTTTAACTGATGTCTTCTGCTAGAGTGACCTTTCTAAATTAATAATGTGGTCAGGTTTCACTGCACCACTCCCCATCCCTACCTTCCAGTTTAGAGTCATCCAATGAACTTTAGACTGAAGCTCAAATACCTTAGCATGACTAACCAACCCCTGCCTCTTAACCATATTCTTATATGCTTTTCATTCCAGCTATATCATCTAATTTCAGTTTCCTGATCATATCACACTCTTTCCACCTTCAGTGCTTTTCCATGCTAGTCCCTCATCCCAGAGTGGTCATCCTTCACTAATTACCTCAGTCCCCTATACTTCAACATTCATTTATTCATGAAATATCTACCGAGGCTAACTATGTGCCTGGCACTATTTTAGGTGCTAAGAATCAATGAATAAAACAGACAAAATGTCCTGACTTTTAGAGCTTACAAGTGACGGTGATGGTGAGAGGGAACATAAAATAAAATAATTATATAATAGACTAGTAGAGGATAAATGCTATGGAGAAAAAGTAAACAGGGAAGAAGGATAAGGAATGCCAGAGCAGGTGTGGGGATTGTTGCAATTTTAAATGGGGTGGTCAGGGAAGGCCTCACCAAGAATTTGGGCAAAGACCCCAAGGAAGTGAAGCAGCAAGCCATGTGAGTATTTGAGGGAAAGAGTACTAAGGGAAAAGTGTAGAGCAAGGACAAAACCCTGATACAGGGATATACCTCGAATGTGCAAGGAACCAGAAGGAGGCCAGTATGGTCTGAGGAGAGTGAGCAAAGGTGGGAAATGGTAAAGGATGAAGGGAGAAAGGTAAGGGAAGGTAGATCATGTAGAACCTTTTAAATCACTACTAATGGGAGTTGGAAGGTTTGAACAAGGAATTATGTATTAAAAGGATCATTCTCATTGCTAGGTTGAAAATAGATTGTAGGTAGACAAGAGTGGAAGCAGAAACCTGTTAGGAGTCTGCTGCAAAAAATCCAAACAAGAAATGAAAGTAGCTTGGACCAGGGTTGTAGCAGTGGTAAGACATGGTTGAATTCTAGATACAGTTTAAAGGTCGATCTTAAGAACTTGCCAATGGATTGGATGTAGGACAAAAGAAAGAAAGGTGACAAGGATTACTTCAAGATTTTTGGTCTGAGAAACTCTAAGGATGGAGTTGACATTAAGATCGGGAAAACTTGGAGGAGCAGGGTTTGATTGGATATCAGGAGTTCTGATTTGGACTTGTAAAGTTTGGGATTCTTCACAGTTCAACTTAAGTATCTTTTTCAAAAATCTTCTCAGTTCTCCACCCTTGCCTAGAATATACACTGGGTATCATACTTCGGTTCTGTGTTTTTTTTTCCCCTCTGCTTGGAATACTTGTCCTCCCAGATTTTGATGAGGTTGGATCCTTCTCCTCTGTGATCTTCTCCTCATCATCAGTTGGAGCCCAAATGCCACCAACTCAGAGACAGCTTTCCTGATGACTCTTTCCAAAGCACCCCTGTTCACCCTCCCCCAACTCATCACCTGTTTATTTTTTGACAGCACTTCACATGACATGTAATTATCCTGTTTTTTTCCTTTGTTTACTTGTTTGTTATCTATCTTCCCCATCTGACTGTAACTTCCATGAGTGCAGGGTCCTTATTTGTACTCAGCATGTTTTCTGGCACATAGTTGGTACTCATAAATATTTATTGAATAAATGAAAAAAAAAAAAAAAGGAGTTTCAGCTGGGAAGAGAGATCTGCATGAGGAAAAGGATCCTCAGGATCAGGTTCTGGATGAACTGGTGCAATGGAGATGCCACAAAGGGTCAGCTGCCCGACCATCTGGCTCTGTCTTCAGTGACTGACCAAGGCTCCAACATGTTTTTGTTGGGGAAGCTGGGAAGCCCTTGGTCCTCAGCTCTCCAGTCATTTTTCCCTGTTTGATGCTATCTGCTTCCTAATCTTTCTCTGGTGACGAGTGTTTTTACAGTTTCCCAATTCCGCTCTCAGAGACTCATTTTCCAAAAAGGATCTGAGGAAACATCAAGATGTGACAGTGACAGTCTATAGCATTAGCTGTCCTAAAGGCATTTGCTTTTTACCTGGCAAAAATCCCTAAGCCAAGTTCTAAAGTTTTTGTAACTTTTGCATATTTTGTGGCGAGTGCATATTATTTTAAAAATGAATATAAAAATTAAAATGGTGGATTTGGTGGAAAAGCAATTAAAACAAAGAAGGAAGTTACTATGCATTGGAAATAGCTAATCCTTGTCTTCAGACAAATGCTTATCAGATATAAGCAGTTTTATGGCATGTTTAGTTCTGAAAGAACATAATGAGAAAACTTATACTAAATGCTAGAAATGTATCTTCAAAGATTGTTGTTTAAAAGTACTGAATAAAAAAGGTCTATTGAATAGATGTAAAGAAATTAAAAATTATAAACTGAGAAGTAGACTAAAACAAATTTCATTGACATGAACACAGTCAGAAATTTGCAGGTCTTTGGAACTTTGATAAGAACACATCTTATTACAGAATCTTTCATCAAAAGAAAAGGCTAGAGTTTGATTTTCCCTTGCCAATATTTTCAAGAAAGTTGATAAGAGACCATCAAAATCAGCATCACTATCTCCTGTGCAAACTCCTGTTAAACCTTCACCCCACCCACTTTAATCCCTTGCAAAATCACCCAACATGAATATCAAGTGCATACACATCACTCAAGCAAAGAGAGATAACAAGAAATTGAAAAGAGAAAGAAATCACTTTAGAATAACAAGGAACTCTGCATGAATTAGGAGAACAGGCCTATGTCTGAGGCTCTACCTCTGCAGCTACCACAAGGTTGGGGGAATGGACCCTCAGAGGTAGAAGAGCCCAACTCCAATACTATTTTATTTTGAATCCTCCTGATGAGTTGAGATGGTTCTAACCGAGGTCCACTAGCTGAAAAGAACGACAAGGATCCCAGAAGGGAACTCTCCCGAGTGAAAAAGAAATTGGCCAACTGACCTGCTTGCAAATGTGGGCAGAGAGAAAACTAGAAAACACAATGAGTCCACTGTTCCCTTTGTGCTGGGCTGGGTGCTGGGGATGATAAAGGGGATAAAGGTGGTAAGGGGGAGGGCAGAGGCAGGCAAAGTTTAGATGGAATCATCAGTGAGAGCCTTCATCGATGAGGCTGAGGTCTAAAAGATGACGCAAAGAATAAGGGAAGGAGAATGCAAAGTCTGAAGGAACAGCAGTTTCAAAGGTCCTGAGTCATTAAAGATCTTGGTGGAGTTGAGGAGCTGAAAGACGACCAGTTGGTAGAGCACAGACTTGAGAGGGAGGAGGACACAGATTGGAAAAATGGGCAGGAGTCACACATGCAGGCCTGGTTAGGAGTCTGTCCTTTATTTTAACAGAAATGGAAGCTCTGAAGGGTTTTAAGCAAGGATATGACTTAGTCAGTTCACTCTGGCTGCTCTAAAGGGAATGGATGGGCAAGAAGGTGGGATTGGGGAGGCCCATGAGCAGGCTGCTGCCATGGAAGAGCTGAGTAAAGGGTTCTTGGAAAATCTGAAAGGGGATGGCTCAAAGAGGTAAACACTGGAGTTTTGCAAATAAAATCAAGTTAGGGCTCAGGAAATTAATAAAAAAATAAAAGAGGTACATCCAATTTGGTGACGTGGGCTCTACTAGTTACTTGCAGGCAGGTGTGTCAAACCAGAGTAACTGAGTCACTGAAGATTTATAGGAACATTTCTTTCTCCATAAAGGACTTCTTTAGAGGGAAGGAAATTATTTCCTCCAAAAGACAAATGGCATGTCGGTATTTCAGAGTCAAGACTCAGAATTTTTATGTAAGTCAGATGGGAACAAGAAGAGGATGAAGAGGACTGGCAAAGGTAAAATTTGTTCCAAATACAAGAGCTACACTGATGCCCTCTTCTCCTCAGGATCCCACCCACACCTGCCCTCTCCTATGCCCCTCTTCCCACAGCTCTACCCTCTTCTTCACTCCTCACCACCTCCACCAACTCACCTGACCCAAACTGAACATACAGAACCAATCATGGAGGGAAACCATTTAACTTTCAAGACCACTGGTTGGTAGGTATTGCAAAACATGTTGGAAAGTCAGCAACATTTATTGAGTGATAATGTGTTAGATAACACTACAGTGGAGTGGGATCCAAACCCAAGGCAGTCATTGTCCCAGAGGAACATGAGAGGTCTGTGGCAAAGCCTGGCTTAGTGTCTCCCAGCATATCCTCCACTCCCCGGTTATGAAAACCCAAAACTCAGGCAGCATCTTTGGCAACTCTCTCTCTTCACACACACACACCCCCACACACCCACACACACACCCATAAAATCCATCACAAATCTTGCTAATTACTCCTAAATCTGTCCACCTCTCTCCACTGTCATCCCCCACCCCCATCCTGGCCTCCACGATGGCCTCCTCACTGGTTTACCCAAGTCCGTCTTCCTTTTGTTTTAGGATAAAGACCAGAATCCATGAGAGCCCAGCTAGTCTGCTCTCTTCCCCTTTAGGCTCTGCAGCCTCAGTTACTGCTGTCAGCCTTTGATTTCTCTGCTTCAATCACTCTGGCCTTGCTCTGGTCTCATATTCTCCAATTCCCTCCTGCCACAGGGCCTTTGTGTATGAGGACCCACTGCCTGGAATGCTCCTCTCTCCCTACTTTATACATTACTCTTTTTTTGAATTGTGCTTAACATAATTTCCTTAGGGAAGCCTTTGTAACTGAGAGTTAAGAAGTAACAAATAATTATGATTACTGAATCATCATAAAGGTGCTTTTCTTACTTTCTCATATATTGTAAAATGACCAAAGGGAAATGCCTGGGGTTGCTTAACTGTGGCCCAGCTGCCTTGATCTTTGATGACTGTATAACTACATAGACTTTATCTTGTGATTGTAAAAACCTTGTGACTGGTCCTGCTTGTACCCCCAATTCTGTTTTCCAACTTAGAGTCTTATGACCACAAAAGACAGCCCCAAATGTTTACTAATGAAGGACCCTGAGTCAGCCCAGAATTAACCCACCCCAATTCCTAAACTATCTTGCTAGAGGAAGCTGAATCTAACCAAAATTGGCCCACCTGACGTGCGCAGTAGCTTAAATTTTAACCTAAAAATCATGCCTATCATCTGCCATTTTCTCTGTAGCTAAGCATGTAACCAATCTTTGCACACTCAATAATTAGATCATATCTAAGTTTGTCATCTCGAGCCATTGTACTTATTATCCTAAAACCTGCTCATCTTTTTTTTTTAAATTAAATTCAGTTTAATTGAGATATATTCACATACAATACAATCATCCATGGTGTACAATCAACTGTTCACAGTACCATCATATAGTTGTGCATTCATCACCTCAATCTATTTCTGAACATTTTCTTTACATCAGAAAGAATCAGAATAAGAATAAAAAATAAAAGTAAAAAAAAACACCCAAATCATCCCCTCCATCCCACCCTATTTTTCATTTAGTTTTTGTCCCCATTTTTCTATTCATCCATCCATACACTACATAAAGGGAGTGTGATCCACAAGGTTTTCACAATCACACTGTCACCCCTTGTAATCTACATAGTTATACAATCGTCTTCAAGAGTCAAGGCTACTGGGTTGGAGTTTGATAGTTTCAGGTATTTACTTCTAGCTACTCCAATACATTAAAACCTAAGAGGTGTTATCTATATAGTGCATAAGAATGTCCACCAGAGTGACCTCTTGACTCCATTTGAAATCTCTCAGCCACTGAAACTCTATTTCGTTTCATTTCACATCCTCCTTTCATCCAAGAAGATGTTCTCAATACCACAATGCCGGGTCCAGATTCATCTCTGGCACTCATATCCTGCATTGCCAGGGAAATTTACACCCCTGCCTGCCCATCTTTTAATACTATAAAACTATCAGAGTTACTGCAGTTTGGGGAGACAGAGTTTCAGGCTGATAGGCCATTTGATCTTCTGCTTTGTGCTTAGCAATAAACTCTCTCTCTTTGAAACCAGGTGTCTCAGGAATAGGTCATTTGAGTGTATGGGACAGAGAACCCACCGCTTTTGATAGGTATCACCTTCTCTGGCCTCCCTGACTAGGACAAATCCCTTTCCTCAACATCCACAACCCTACATTTACTTGAATGAATATTGGGTTAGTATCTTTCTCCCAGGTCCAGGCATGAGGCTCCCCTGTCTGCTTGTCTACTCCTGCTATAAGGAAGTAGAAGGCGAGATGCATCAGACTGTGGGGATTGGATTGGAAGGGGAGGGAGATGCTGACAATGACAGCAAAAGCATACCTGAGGTCAGGTTCTCTAGAAGCAGGGCCTGAGACAGGATACTTGGTGCTCATTATTTACTAAGGGGCTGTTCTCCAGAAAAATGTGTACAGAAGAGTGAAACAAGATAGATATGGGGAAAGAAGGCACCAAGCAAGGATGTGGTCTCAGGTAAAGTCTAACAGGCTCAAGGCACCCAGTGTTCTTTTTTACTTTAATTTTTCTTTTTCACTTTAATTTTTATTCTTATTATTTTTGTGTGTGTGGTAATGAAAATATTCAAAAACTAATTTTGGTGATGAATGCACAACTATATAATGGTATACTGTGAACAACTGAATGTATGCTTTGTATGACTGCATGGTATGTGAATGTATCTCAATAAAATTGAATTAAAAAATACTAATGGGATAAATGGGGGGAAATGTACCTATTGCAAACTATGGACTATAGCTCACAGTAATAGTTTAATAATTTTTCATCAACAGTAACAAATGTACTACACCAATACTACGGATCAATAATGGGGGGAGGGGGATAAAGGGTATGGGAGGTTTTGGGTTCTCTTTTTTATTTCTTTTCTGGAGTAATGAAAATGTTTTAAATTGATCATACATATTACATACATATTACAACTATGTAATAATATTGTGAGCTTCTGACTGTATACTTTGTATGTTTGTATGGTGTGTGAATGTATCTCAGTAAAATTGCATTAAAAAAAAAGAATCTAACAGGCTCTGGGACATAATCTACGCTGAGGCAAGGGGGCCAGGCTCTTATACCCCTGTCCCAGTCAATCAAGGCTGTGAGCTGCCCCATGCTCCTGGACGGAAAGGCTTCATAACTTTCCAGCAGGGCAGTTCTTGCCAGCCAAGGGCTATTCTCCAGTAAAGGGGAGGAAAAGGAAAGCAGCTGTGACATGCTAGCAGCCAGCTTTCACAGCAGCTGGGAGTGGGTGTGCAGCTGCTGATGGGGTCTGGGCAGGGCACCACGGCATCTCCCACAAAGTGGGAGCTAAGATTTCTTCTTTTAAAAATATATAGAGAACAAACCCGATGATAAAAGAAAAAGGTAAAAAAAAAAATAATAATAATAAGGTTAAACGAAGGTAGAAAGGAGTTTTACAGGGCATCTTTCTTTTGTTTTTTATTCAGACTCAGCCAATCAGAAGCACCACCCTAGAGTCAGAATTGGGAGTTAGTGAAATAAAGAAGTGAGGGAATCCTTTCTGGTAGTTGCAGGCTTTCAGCAACTCCCCACCCCCAGGGTCAGAAGTGCCAGCAGTGACAGCCATGGCATCCACTGTCCAGTGTCCAGCAGTGCCTGCTGCAGCAGCTAGTGCTCAGCTGCAGGGGCAGTGGGGTCCTTACTGAACCCGTGCTGCAGGAGATCACGTTTTTGTTTTTGTTTGTGTCTCCTCCAGGTCTGATTTTCTAGTCCTTCTGGCAATTGTATGAGCTACCCAGTATCTTCAGTGTATTTATTTTCCACTCTAAATTGCCAGAATTGGTCTCTGTTTTCTGATGCACACCTTCTCAGAGACCCTGCTGCACAATTCCTGACTCTTCTATCCTTGCTGACTCCTGAGGATAGGATGGGCCTAATGCCAGCAGCCTAGTTCCCGACTCCTGTCACCAGGCTGCAGTCACAATGGAGGGTTCCATGATCTGCTGGAGCTCTGAGGGCAGGTAGGGGGAGAGGGAAGGGTAAGATTCTGCCTCTAGATCAAAGCATTTATGGACTCAGGACATAGGGAGGCTTTATGGAGCAGGCCTTGCTCTGTCAGGCCTGGCCCCCAAAGTGACCCAGGGCTGCCTGGGTGGGAATAAATGCTGCCAACGCATGCCTTCAGAGGAGGGGGCATGACTCATAAGCCCTTCCCCATCAAGCTGCTCCTGGAGGAGCATGTCAAGAGCTTAGTGTTATCACCACTGCCTCAGCTCCCTATAATGGGGATACCATCTCCTTGAGGACTCACATTTTTTTTTTTACACTTCAGACTCCTGCTCCCGCACTGCTGAGTACCCACCACCTCTGCCATGGTCCTGGCCTATCTCGACCTAGTCCAGCTTCACACATCTGAGAACAGATGATTTCTCTAGCAGAGGAGGGAGCCTCCCCTCTGCCTATTTCTCTCAGAATTTGGTAGCAGTAGGGATCAGCTATCCTTTTTGGAAAGAGCCGTTTTTCTCATCTACCTGGTGACACCCTGCATTGTGGCACCACCTCTGACGTCCGTGCCCGGGACAGTTTGGAGATCACTGCATATTCTCCAACCCCAAATGTCCCTGGAACATGAATTATCTGGGTTTCATCTTCAACTTTCTTTGTTTATATACCCCTGGCTCATTCCTACTGATAATAAATACCATTAGCAAGACAGCACACTTAATTCCCACAGCCATCCCCCTACCCTCACCGACTTGTGCCAAACTGTTTAGCCTCCAAAGACTCTCAAGGAACATATTTCAGACCATCCCAGCCATATCCTCTTTTGGCAGCTACTATTCAATCTTTGTACTATTGCCAACCACTGTTAGTTGGTCAAAGGGAAGTTCTGAACCAGATGGTAATATATCATGGTTCCTTGGTTGCAAGCAATAAAAAACAACTTCAGCTAATCAAATAAAAGGGGAATCTGTTGGAGGGTTGTCAGGTAGCTCACAGAGAAGAAAACAGGCTGGAGGTCCAGTCTTGAAATGGGATAGGAACCAGAGCCACTTCATATATCCAGGCTGTAGAAACTGGTTGACTGTTTTATCTGCGAGTTTCTGAGGAGGTTGATATGTTCTATGAGTTCATTTCTGATGCTGTGTCACTCTGCTCAAGAGTCACAGTCAGGAGAGTTTGAGTGGTCCAGCCTAGATCACACACCCACCCAGAGCTATGGGGAAGAAGGCCCTTTGATTTACTGACTCACAAAGAGTGCACACAGTGAGAAAGGGTTAACTCCACAAGCAAAAATTGGGATGCTGTTTCACTGTCTCCAATAAAGAGGAAATGGATGCTGGGTAACTGAAAAACAAATGGCTGGGATAGGACCCCCCAGGTAAGTGAGTCTCCCTGATGACATGGGACATGGATTCTTGATATGAGCCTGACCCTGGCATTGAGAGATTGAGAATGCCTTTTCTGACCAAAATGGGAAAAAGAAACGCAACAAACAAAGTTTCAGTGGCTAAGAGATTTCAAAAGAGATGAGAGGCTGTCCTGGAGGTTACTCCTATGCAAGCTTCAGACAGACATCCCAAATGGCCACAATATGATAAGCCCAAGTCAACAGTAGTCCTGAAAACCCTAAAGAATACCCGGGTCCCTATCTGAGGCTCTATAAAAGTTTCACTAAGTTTATTCTTCAGAAACTTTAATCTTCCAGAGAGCTCCTATGCCAGCTAAGTCCCAATACCCAGAGGCAATAGCTTCTTCAAGAACATCACCCAGATGTATCCCCTTTTCCGATAACATCGACACCCCTTTTCAACATGAGCAAGTTAAGGTGGTCACTGCCTAGACATCCCTGAAGGTTGGGAAAGTGATTGAACTAGAGTAAGGGGTAGCAACAGACTAGACAGAATTTAACAAAAGATTATGAATACTGAATCTCTATATAATTTTCTTTTTCTTAGTTGTTAGGGTATTAGAATAGCTAGAAGGAAAGAACTGAAATGTTAGAACTGTTACCCATAACATTCTTTGAAATTTGTGACATAACTACTTGTTAAATTGTAATTTGAAAGTTATTACCTTTTAGTATATATGTTATATTTCACAATAAGGAAATAACTGAAACCGTGGAACTGTAACCCATAACATTCTTTGAAATTTGCTCTCTAGCTACTTGTTAAAGTGCACTTAGAAAGTTATCACTTCTATGCAAATATGTTATATTCCACAATAAAAACAAAAAACAACAAAAAAAATGGCTACTACAAGAACTTATGTTGCTATATGTTCTATCAACCACCTGACCAATCAATCCACCTCACCACTGCAGAAACCATACAAGGAAACTCTGCATTCCTCCACCAGTCTGCTCCATCATCATGTGGCCGTGACTCTTGCTGCTTTCACATAGGATTCCACTGACCCTGGAAGGTTGTCAGTACCAGCGTGCACTGCAGGCTACTCAGAAGGGTCTCCAGGGTGTCTTCTGGGGGCCAAGGGCAGGCATAATCTCCCAGAGGACAGGAAATCAATAAAGGTTTACTAAATCGAGGAATGCAACTAGCCTGAGCCTCAGGGAATGACATTCAGGTAGGTATCTGACTCTCCCCTCATTATAGAAACAGTAGCATCTACTCTACAACTTGGAGAAAATATGTGGGGCTTCAAGATTTTAAAGATCATCAGTCCAGGGGCCTTCTGAGTTTAATGGTCTCTCTCCATGCAAAACCAACTTACCTTTCCCTGCTCTCTGCTCCCATCACCCCATTGGGATGTTAGCTTCCCCTTACTCCACCAGTGACCCACCCTGGAGACCCAGAATGGAACAGGAGATGTTGGACTTCCAGTAACAGTACAGTAAGGCTCAAGGGGTGATGCCACTGGGTAACTCTCTCAAGCAGGTTGAAGCATCCCATCAAATGGCTGGGGGGAATGCTGGCTGATACCACTGGTGGGTTGGTGAATTTGTTTCTATACTCAGTGGGCACTCCACATTGTTCCCTTCTTGCACAGAAGTCCACGGGTCCATTCAAATTCTTTCTACAAATATTCATTCAGCACTTTATGCCTGGTACCATGCTAAGCCCTGGTGATACAATGTTGAGCTTACAAGCTTGGGGGCAAATGCACACATATGCAATTAAACTGTTTGCCATGAGGGAAAAGCACAAGAAACTTTACAGTAGACAGCAGAAGGACCTGTTATCTGTGAGTCAGAGAAGAAGTGAAGATTGAGCTGTGATCTGAAGGGTGAACAGGTGGAGAGGGAGAGATAAGAGTGTTCTTGTCAGAGGGGACAATTGAGCAAAGCCCTGAAGGCGAGAAAGGGCCTGTCTTGTTAGGAGACCTGAAAAACGATCTGTGGGCTGATGTGCAGAGAGTGAGGGGAGGAGGGGCACTAGAGGAGGGGCTGCTGGGAGGCAGCTGCTGGGCCACTCACAGGTTTGCGTTTTTACATTCCTTGCCTAAAAGCCATCAGAAAATATTAAATGATTTTAAACAGGCTGGGGAATGGATTAAGGGAGAGCAAAAGGATATTCACCAAGAAAGTTAGGCAAAAAGGTGGTTTGGACCAGGAGAGAGGGAAGTGGAAATGGAGAGAAGAGGATGAGATTTTGGACTTGAAATAAAAGGGACTTGAGAATGGATTGGAGGTGATGCGATAATTCCCAGGATTCTGGCTTGCACACTTCTCTGTATCACATTTACCACTATAAATTATCTGTTAACTGTTGCCTTTCATCCAGAACTGTAACCTCACGAAGGTCGGAGACGTGGACTTTTTCTGGTACATCTACGGCCACACTGAACACTGTCTTCCGCGTTAAGGAGTTCTGCAGTCCTTACACCCCCCGGGAGGTGGCAGCACATGAAAACCAGTCAGTCGCTTTTTCTGTGACCCGAAGCTTGTTTCCTGCAGGCGGCGACTTTGACTCCGTCTGGGAGTTTTCCTCGCATTCCAAATTCCCCGAAAAGAGCTCTTTCCCCAGCCTTTCTGAACTGCCTCAGTGGAGGGTGTGACTAAACCAGGGAACTTTTCATGTGCAGGCCGTGTAATTTACTCAGCGATTTTGTGGCTTGGGACTCTTTTTTTGACTGCGGTGGTTTTGCACGGGCTTGCGTTGTCACATTCCTCGCCTTTCAGAGAGCGCTGGGGCAGAGGAACTTGGCGAAACTTGATAGGGCCAAGCAGGACATTTCTCCCAGTTGCTCCAGCCTGGGCATCAAAGAGCGAGATAGTCTAAATGAGCCCTTTTCTGTGACGTCAGGAGGGGACGGGGAATGCCTCACCCAGAGTGAAAACGTGGTATTAGACTCAGGAAAGGGGGAGGATCAAAGAAAGACATAGGTATAGCCAGAGAGGAGAAGACCAGCTCTGAAAAGCCGGTGGGAGCAGGCCCCAAATGCCCCGGGATGATGTAAGTAAGAGGACTGTGATTAGTCTAGTGAATATAACTCTCTGGGTAAGGAAAGAGAAACATGGGGTCTGGGGAGCAGGTGAGGAGGGGTATCGGGACAGATGAAAAGTATAAAGAGCAAAGACCTAGTGAGGGACACAGTAAGTTGAAGATCACTTTAGGAAACATATTGTCAAGAGGAAAAAAAAAATCAGATTCCGAACTATCCCACCTAATGGTTACTGTAGACTATTTTGTGGCCATGATGTGGAAGTATAGCTAGGATATCTTTGCCTCCCTTTGTTCAGAATTCTTTGTCACTGACAGAACACTGTGTGGGGATTTACTCTGTAGAATAAATTGCAGGAACTGTCACCCCCACTAGTACTCTTCTACACACAGTCCCCACCATGTGACTCAATTTGACTTTTCTCTTTTGTTCCCCACCCTTCCTACTCCTTAGCCCTTACCCTTTCTATCTCTTTGCACCTTGAAGAGTAGAAAGGACTGGTGGTTCCCAATTTCAGGAACTTCAGTACTCTCCTGACCTCACTATATCTCCCTCAACCTCTGACCGATACCTGAAGTACCATAATTTCATCTCATTGCTTTATTATTTTTAACATTTTAATATAATATATTTTTATTGTTTATTTTAATATTATTATCTCTTTTTTTTTCTTTTAATGCTTTAGTAAGTTCAAGTAAACAAACGGTGATGAGGATCTACTTGGTGAATGGCCCATCCATCACTTAGTTCAAACACACATACTCAGGGAGGCTAACATGTTTGTCTGTTATCATTCCATTGCTCTTTAATTCTGAACTCTGGTGCTCATGGGTCACCTCTAACTGATCTTATCTAGTAGTCCCATACCTCAGCACCCTGGCCAGGTCTGCCTGATATTGTCTCTCTTCTGAGTCTTATGGCAAACATGATCCGGCCTTGTCTCTGTATTTTATGTGTTTCAGCCACCTTGAATGGCCTGCAGTTTGCTGAATGCATCATTCTGTATCACACACCTGCATCTTTGCTTGTTGCCTCCACTGTCTGATTTATTCTTTGACCTGTCTTCATTTGGCCAATTCCCAGCCATTTATTAGTACTCAGGTTGTTTGTCATCTCCTCTAGGAAGCCTTTCCTGACTGTCCAAATGGGCACTCAGTTAGTGCCAAGCTCTGTGCTAGACACCAGGGATCCAAAGATAAGTAAGTCACTGTCTAGGGCCTAAAAGTGCTCACAGGGGAGAGGACATTGTGGTAAGTGCTATGATAGGAGCATGTGCAGGGTGTTGTGGGAGCATGGGGGAGAAGCACCCCGCCTAGATTGAAAGAGAAAGGAGGTGATGTGTTTCAGCAGAGCTAGGTAGGACAGGGAGGATGTTCCAGACCAAGAACAGCATGTGCAAAGACATCCTGGTGAGCGGAATTGTAACACATATGACAACTGCACGTACTTCAATATGAGCTCAATAGACAAAGTGAGGCAGGATAAGAGGTACGTCTTTAACAATAAGCAGGGCCAGGATTTTTCATTCTAAGGACTTTGGGCTTTATCCTGAAGGCACTGGGGGGAGCTCCCAAAGGATTTTGAATGGGGAGTATAGGATTAAAGTCACATCTTAAAGAGAGAACTCTGGCTCTAGTGGGAATAATAAATCAGAGGGAGAAATGCAGGAAGCAGAGACTCATGGCTATTCAAGGGGAGATGACATTGGCCTGAACTAAGATGTTAATGGTAGACTAGGTGGGGAGAAGTCGACAGATTCAGAAGATACTGAGACACTAGAATTGCCTATATAAGTCTAGAGTTCATAAATGCTATTTGAGCCACAGAGATTTGAGAATCATTAGAATATACAGATGGTAACTGAAGCCATGATCTCACCTAGAGAGGGAATAGAGGGGGAAGCTATCATTTGCAGGGTTGGGCAGAGAAAAAGTAGCCGCCAGAAACAGAGGAGGAAAAACAGGAAGGAGTGGTATCATAGATATGGACAGAGGAGAGTATGTCTCAGGGTCAGAAGCAGAGACATCAAGAATGTAGACTAAAAGGAATCCTAGATTTAGCAACCAAGAGAGCTCTTGTGACCTAGGTGAAGGCAGCTACAGGGGGAGAGATGAGGGTAGGATCCGGATTTGTGGGCCAAGGAAGTAAAAGAAAGTGCAGAGTCCTGGAAACTTGGCTATGAAGGGAGAGAGAGAGAAGATGGTAGTGGAGACAGATATGGCTGGCTATCATAATTTGATGACAAGGTCATCGGCTTTGCAACTTGCTCCAATTTCATGATCACTCAGCCTCCTTCTGTCGATATCCTCTTTTAAACGCCCACATGAACATCGGGCCCACCAGAGAGAGCCAGTCACTCTGACTTAAGAAATTGGCATTCTAGTTGATGCATCATCTTCTCAAGAATTTGGTTAGCTCAAGGAAGCTTGCTGGACTCCAGACAACTCTGATAAGATCAAGATTTTGGAAGCGCATAGCCCAGGATACTGAACTGCTTGGAGGTCTCCACATGCCCATACTGTATCCCCTTCAATGTCTTTCTTAAGCTGTACTCTCTGCCTGAAATACCATCCCTCTGACACACACAACTTGATTATTTCCCATGCATCTTTTGAGATTCAGTTCAGGCTTCGCTCCAGGAAGCTTTCCTTGATCCTTCCCACTGGTCCCTCCTCTGTGCACCCTTTGTAAGGATCTTGTGCTCACTCCCCAAAGGATATGTGCCTTGTTGTATTGTGGTTATTTGCTTGTGTGTCTGTTTTCACTGAGCTGTGACCTTCCAGAGAGCTTTTCGTAGCCCCCAGCATATTGGAGATGCTCAAAGAGTGTTGATAGAATTGATGAATGAATGGCAAAGAAAGTTTAGGTTGAAATTGTCTAATGAGTAACAAGAAAGGGAATCAATTCTTTAGAAAGCAGTATTTATTGAATTTTGCTGGGCATACTCCAGGTATGATGGGTATACAGAAAGATATGGACCCCACCCTTAAAGAGCAAGTACACAGGGAGCTGTTTTATCACATCTTTCAAGTTTGAAAGAGGAATAGCAATTATATTTGGCCTCTGTTCTCAAAATTATTTGTTCATACTTGAGGCTGGTACACTGCACACAATAAATCTTTGTTAAGTAGATGAATGAGCCTTTATTATAGAACTTATAATACGATTTTCTAGTTTTTATGTGGGATTTTCTCTGCCACATTGGCAGAGAAGTCAGGGTCTATGTCTCACTCATGTTTGTTAACAGAACATAGCACAGAGCTTTGCACATAGTAGGAGTCAAAAAATGTTTATTGGCTCAAAGAATGAATTCCTAATTGAGGTGATAGTGCATACATGTTCACACACACACACACACACACACACACACTCTACACTCTTTTTTTCCCCCCATAGGAAACCAGGTGAAAAATCCATTTCTTGTCACTGGTTTTTAATGGGCCTGAATGCTTTTGCAGGCATCCTCAGCAGTTTGCTCTGGCAGCAATGAGCAGGCTTCCAATGCACTGATCACAAATTTAAAGGATTCAGGAAGACACACACCCATGGGGGGTGGGTGGTGGCGTGTGTGTGCACCTGGTCCCCTTACAGCCTGTGAGTGTGATGTTTATTGTGGCACGTAGCATTTCTATGAGAGGCAGGGCCCCTGTTGATAGAGCTCTGCTTACATGGAGAGACATGCCGTAATAACACAGCTGCACACCTGGAGGGCAGGTATGCAGTCCAGTTAGCTGAGGCTGCCCAGGTGAGCTGCACACATAACTGCATTTATTCTCCAATAAGTATATCAGATTGACCAAAATGTACACAAAAGGGAGGTACCCAATGGGTATCTAGTCTACGTTTCCCTCCTCTGGCCCTCTTGTACAGCAAAAAGAGCTCTCCTGACACTCCCCTTTGTTGTCCTATCAGGACAAAGCCTTGTCTAAGCAAGGATAAGGTTCTCAGGCAGGGATAAGAGGGAAGGGTGAGTATTTTCTGTTTTGTTTTCTTTTTCCTTTATTGATGGAATGGCCTTCTCAAAGAACAGAAGGCAGGTTCTCAGTGCCATATGTGATGTCATTTCACAGGTTCTAGATGTTGCCATAGGGGCTGCCGTGATAACTGCACAACCAGCCTGATCAGAGCTAAGCTCTTCTGCCTGCTCCTGGGTCAGAGCTCAGCACCCTGTGGCTTTGTCCTCCTTGGCACCCAGCCTCAAGACCTTCATCTTTCCCCCACCCTGGGGGCGTGCACCCCGAGCACTCCAATGTTCATGAACCTTGAGGAAAAGACACGGTTCCAGGGGCTGGCCTCACCACCTGTTCTTACTGTCTCCCGGTAGTGATGGGCGACCCTAAAGCAGCAGTCCAAGGTTAGCCAGAGGAGAGTGCCCTTGGTCACACTTCTCTTTTCCAGGTCTTCTAGCTTTTGGTTCCAACTCCATAAGGAGTGGGGGAAAGACTTAGACTTTAATGATCTATAAGAACATGCTTTCTCTTGGACTTGCCTGATTTCTTTCCTGCTCTCTTTAAGGGGCTGCAAAAGCACGCTGTGTTTATTTCCAAGGAAAAGAGCTGGCTTCCTCTTCAGATATTTTTCTGCCTTTCATTATTTGTAAATTCCAACTTTCCAGCCTCCAGCTAGGCAAATTTACAAGTTATTATTAGTAGCTATGTGGAAACCTCATATTCGAAATGTTTCCTGATAAAAGAACGAGGACATTCTTTGTTAAAAAGGATTCCAGCAATACTTAGTTTCTCCCTATGCTAACTGCCCTCCTCTTTGTTCTCTCACCCAAGCCCCAGCTCCTTTGCTATATGCAGTTATTTCACAGCTTTAAAAGAAAGCCTTTTAATTTGGCAAGATGTTTACAGTTATGAATCCTAGGTGGTGGGAATATGGGTTTAGTTACAGTATTTATTTAAACTTTTCTGTAACTTTTATATTTATCATAAAAAAAACTAAAATTAATTACCTTTCGTCTTTCCTGTGGTTTATGCCGGCGGTTCTATTGCTATCTCGGTTCCCCGTGTCCTTCCCGAGCTGTTAGCGGGACCATGCTGTTTCCCTTGTGCACAAGGAGGGTTCCTTGTTCCAGGTCAGTGTTTTTCCCACCCGAGGCTTGCCAACCATTCTTGCTGGACTAGGAAGTGAACC
Organism: Choloepus didactylus; assembly: GCF_015220235.1. Lineage (NCBI taxonomy): Eukaryota > Metazoa > Chordata > Mammalia > Pilosa > Megalonychidae > Choloepus > Choloepus didactylus. The sequence continues at coordinate 32,239,017 of NC_051308.1, forward strand.
ACTGATCCTAAAGATTAAAAACAAAATAAGGAGCTGTAGGGTCCCCAGGGGCCTCTCTACTTAACTCTGCTGTGGTTTACTAGCTTTCCTCTAGTGGCTTTGCTCCAGTTCCCAGAGAGATCAACAACCAGGTCCATGAGGGACACAGATCCAACTAAAGCTGCTGGGGTGGTCTGGACCAAACTGACACATTCCTGGACATTTGAGGGAGCTGAGAGTGCGGGACGAAAGTGTTGATTCCAGGGCTTCAAGTTTTAGCTAGATTTGGTTGCACCCTCATTTGCCATTTTTTTTAACCAACAAACTACATTCCTGTGTGCTCCCTCAGTGTCTTCATTTAGAACAGTGGTTCTCAAACTTAAGCATGCATGAGAATCACCCAGAGAACTTGTTAAAACACAGATTTCTGGACTCCACCCCCAGAATTTCTGATTCAGGAGGACTGGGAACACTGATTTAGAAGATAGGACCCTTGGTTGTTTCTTATCTTTGGGCCTTGATGGAGATAAAGGCCAGGAGAGGAAGAGAGGTGGTAGTTTTGCATGGTTTTGTGCTTTTAGGTGTGCTTACAACTGAGCAGCATACCGTTTCCACTACTCTTTGCTCCAAAGGCTGGGGGGAAGAAGGTGGGGGATGGTTTGGGGAGGGTCCATCAATGGGGATCTCAACCCAGAGGGTACACTCTTTGGTCTTATGGTGACCCCTGCCCACTCTGATTGGAAGTCAACTTGAAACTTGCATTTCTAGACTGTTGTAAGTTTATTAATGGTGTTTCTCAAAATTCACAGCCTAACTGCTGTTAGAAGCCATTGTAAGTGTATCCCTACCCTACATAACCCGCTTGCTGTTTCCACAGCAATGCATCACCCACAAGCTGGTTGAGTTTCTGGTTGTCATCTGTCCATGCCATCCTCCTTGCTCTTTGAAGGACACCTCTCTGGGAGCTCTGCAGCAAGCCTTGATGCAATGTGGACCCAGATAGCTGCGTCCCAGGAGTCCTTGCGGTTCTGGCTGTCTTCTGATGTGACTCAAAGTTTGAGTTATTGGTGACACTAATGGAACTGCTCAGGAAGTGGAAAATCCCTGATATGTGTGTCCTGTGTGTTTGGATAAAGAGGAGAGCATGGGGGGTGGGGAGGGGCATGTTTTCATTGCTCAGTAAATTTCCCCAAACAAGCTCTGCTTCCAACATTTAGCACTGGGAGGAAAATCCCCAAATAAATTGTAATAATCTGAAATCTTGACCAGCAAGAGCTGAGGAGAAAGGGTTGATAATCTGTTATCTTTCCTCTTATATAGCAATTAAACTTTATTTTTGCCATGGGACTTTATTTTTAGAGCAGTGGTTGATCTCTGCATAGGTTTTAGTTTCATTTTTTATCCTCCTCTCTGTAAGATGATAATTCATTAGTCACGTAGTGTCTTGTACAGATCTTTCTGTTGTTATTTAATTTTCATATATTGGAAAGTTTAAACACTATCAATCTCAAAATAGTAGTTGTCTCTTACGTTGTACGCCTTCAGAGAGCTTTAGAAATCTCTCTGTCCTCCCTAAAGTGTATACAATTTTTTTTTTCAGATAGCCAATTAGAGACTTCATTACTTTTTCCCTATCATGGATCTTAAATCCAAAGCCATTTTTTATGAACTGTGGGGAACATTTGGTAACTCATCTGGAGGGATAGATACATTATAAATAATTGCCATAAAAAATTTTAAGAGTTGTCAGTGGTCCCTGGAATAGGTTACACTTGTGTTTTAATGCACCTCACCATTAGGTGGTGGTATAGCAATATACATAACAATTTGGGGCAGAGGCAGTCTCTTTCCTTACCTATTTATAATAAGCTTAGAGAAGTCGAATAGGTCTAGAAGAACCACCAGGTCCTTGCCAGCCTCAACAGTTTAGATTTGAGCCTCGGACCTTTGTCCAAAGTCCAAAGACTTCATAGAAAGTCAGACTGTGGGGCCAATGCAATAAACAGAGCTTACTTTGGGGTTCAGGGTGTCCTGTTACCTCCAGATCTGAGATAATCATCGTTTAAGCCTACGAATGCCTGGATGGGATTTCGGTGTTGTTCTGAAACTCTTTAGCATAGCATTTGGCTTCACTCCTTTCTAAATTTGAATATTAAAATAGAAAATTATCCAACATTCAAATCAGATGCATTTCCTCAAATCAGTGTTGAATCTTCCCTCTCCCAGGTGTATACTTTCTAAAGTTGATATTTAGAAAACAAGCCTGGCTAATGTTTGGCAACTTCTCTCCCATATAATTTGTGACCTGGTGTGGTGGTTTGAAGCTGTATGTACCCCAGAAAAACGTTTTTAAATTTAATCCATTCATGTGGGTGTGAACCCATTGTAAGAAGGACCTTTTGAAGAGGCTACTTCAGTTAAGGTGTGACCCACCTCCATCAGGATGGATCTTAATCCTGTTACTGGAGCCCTTTATAAATGGAATGAAATTCAGACAGAGAGAGAGACAGCCAAGGGAAGCAAGAAGCTGAAACAGAACCAGGAAGAGGAGGAAGAGAAGAGGAGACACACCATGTGCCTTATCATGTGACAGAGAACCAAGGAGCACCAGCAGCCAGCTCCAGAACGCCACAGTCTTCAAGGAGAAAGCATTGCCTTAATGATGCCTTGATTTGGACATTTTCCTAGTCTCAAAACCATGAGCAAATAAATTCCCATTGTTTAAGCTGAACTATTTCATGGTATTTCTTTGAGCAGCTTAGGTAATTAAGACACCTGGGGAAGACAGAAATCACTTGTCTCAGGTTCTGTCCTTCTTCACTTTCAAATGCTGCTGCCCTTAGACATTAATGTCTCCCCATTTTCCATGTGAGTAATAAGGTTCATTATCAGGAATTCTGTGCCCCCAAAGGACAAAAGAAAACCAGGTCAAGGGGACCTTAAACATTTTTTAAAAATGGCAAGTTTGGCTTAATTTCTAACATAATTGAAAGACTCTCTAATAGTAACAGAAAGCTAATGGGACTATACATGGCCAGTGGAAATAGAAAGGAATACAATTAGACCTAGTTTCAGTGAAGATAATGAGTCCATGAGTATTTATATTTAAAAGGAAGGAAACAAACCTGGAGGAATAGAGAAAACAGAGTGGATTTGACTTGTGAAAGTTTTCTTGCCTTAGGAATCGAGGTGATAGATTCTCAACTGGCCTCATAGGTCTAGATTTGCCGGGGCAATTCACTCCACCCATCTGGGGCGCTGCTTCCCCACCCCCCAGCACAGTTAATGCTCCTTAAGGGGCCTGTCCTGCCAGTCCCTCCTTGGGTCACTGCCACAGGCTGTTTCACTGTTGAGTCGCAGGCTTGCCTCTGTTCCCCCACCCTCTCCTGGGACCACGACAACTGTCACAATCAGGAACTGGCCCTCCGCATCCTAAGCCTGGGAACACTTACCGACCCTGGCCTCCCCTGCAGTGTGGTTCATTCCCACTACTGAGGGGAAGGATGCCAGGCCAGATGTGCAAAACCTTAGACCGCACGCCTACTGGGGGACAGAGGGCAAAGGCCCTCCAGGCTTGCCAGGTCCCAGGAAGGCTTCCACCATTCCAGGTGGCTGCTGAAGCCTTCTCTGCTTCCTCCTGGTGTAGTAGCCTTCACCATCCAAGATTCTGCTACTTCAGTGGTCAGAGGGTTGAGCACAGCCCCTGGGCCACGAAGGCCACACTGCTTGTGGGGCTGGAGTGCCCCTTCCCTGCTTCTGGGTGCTGGGAAAGACTGGCGAAAGCCGAGGCTTCTCCGGGGCTGAAACTGGGGCAGTCCTGCTCTGTGGGCCACCCTCTAGCCACCCCAGCCTGTCTTCCTGCTCTGAGGGATACAGATCCACTCCTCTCCCCCATCTGTTAGTAAATTACTTTTTCTAGAAAACAGGCCTGCTTCTGCAGGCTCTGGGGACTCTGTGGTCCTTCCCTTCAGCCCACCCTGGCTGGCCACTCCCAGGGATATTCCTAACTAGAGTAAAGGCCTCACTCTTTTGCCCTCTTCTCTATCAGGGCTCCAACTGGAAGCCTTATCTTCTAGCTACACCATGTGAGGGCTCCAGGCATACAAATACATAACCATAAGATTCATTGCATTTATAATTACATGCAGTGGTGTGCTGGAAAATGCTTAATAACTAGCTTTGGGTCAGGGGGTGGGGTAGGGGCTCAGAAAGAAGCCCTAACTTGTAGCATTTGCTGTTTTCCATGGTATTTTCAAGCTACCAATGTGATATCACCAAACTCAGAAGCTGGGAAAAGTTGTGCACAAGCGGTTTTCATGAGCAGATACGAACGGAGTCGGGCACACCACTAGTGGCGTGCATTACCAGAACTTCTCGTCTGATCTTGTCCAAATTCTGGCAATACCTCTGTGAGATTGTTGGTTGAATGGTATATTCTTTGAGACATTTGTGTTGTAACACAGACCATATGCTGATTTTCAAAGGAATATAGAAGGATCAAGGATATGGAGAGAGGGGGAATTTGTTAGGAAAGTGATTTAGAGATTGGGGCTGCTATCCCCAAGGGGGTGGGGGTGCTACCTCCTTCACATCAAGTCTTACAAGAAAAGACTTCCCTCCCCAGGATCACACTGAGACCTGGATTTGGGGAACTCCCAAGAAAGCTACAGCAGCCTGGGGCAGTGGAGAAAGAGAAAACAGGGCTTCATTTAGGAAACAACTGTACTCCCACAGAGAACAGGGACCAACAAATGTGAGCCTCATAGCAGAGAGAGCTGGCTTGGAGACAGGAGGGATTTTATCCAAGAGGTGGCCTGGCAGGATGAAAGGTTGAGGGAATTAAAACAGGGAGAGTCTGTGTGGGGGGAGCAGCCAACATAAGGAGGATCCCTTCAGGGTGCCTAAAAGAGACAAAAAAAAAAAAAAAAAAAAACCAAAACCCAAAACACCCAAGAGAGAGGTCTGTCCCTTTAACCATCTGCCAGGTTCAGAGAGAGCCAGGTAAGAACTGTGCTATTTTCTGACATCTGCTTCTTCCTACATACAGGTCGTGCATAGGAAGTGCTGTGAAATCTCACCTTTGAATGAATATTACAGCGCTAAAATTTAGAATACTGGGCCTAGACATTTAATTTCTCAAACGAGTCTGTGTTTCATGCCTTAAAACGTACATAGAATGATAGGTTATCTCAGAGTGAGCAGAAAAATTCTGGAGCTCATCGAGTTTTTATCTAATGGCAGGGAAGAACATTCCTCCTCGAATACATTTTGAACGAGCAGTGGGAAACAAAATAAAGTTGCTTTTGATCACATCCCATGAGTGGAGTTTGTGTATTTGGTGGTTAATGGACAGGGCCAGGCCTCCCAGGACCAGCCTAATCTACAGAGTTCCAAGCAGCTTGGCGGTCGCAGAGTCATCTGGGAGGAGCGCAGCCAGCCCAACCCGACTCCACAGGAGGAATTGCTTCAACTGACTTCTAAATTGTGGTAAAGCCTGAATTTTTTTTTTTTTTTAAGAAAATTTCAATGAGATGACACATTTGCAGATAGTTATTGCCTGAGTCAAAATTCAGTGGGACAGATTCCCAATCCCATTTGTAGTCTGTGAAAAATATTCTCCCACGGCTCACAAAGTAGAGTTTTTCCTCCATAGTCTCTGTAAGAAACCATCACGAAAATATACCCCACTAACCAAATTTCATCCTGTGATGTTTCAGGAGTCAGAAAAAGATACAGTCATATTTGCGGGCAAATACTGATTTCCAGTTTGGAGAATTTGACCCCAGGGACAACTGTCCAGCTCCTTAGGGAAAGAAGAGCTGCTAATGGAACATAAAAGCTGCTAATGGAAAGCCACATTCCGTGGTTCTTCCCAGCTCCAGAAATCTTTGATTCTGTGTCTTGTCTGCAGCACAGCCCAAGAACAAGACTTTTGGCGACTTTCTGGGTTGTGGGATGTTTGCACGGACTGTGTGTGTGTGTGTGTGTGTGTGTGTGTGTGTGTGTGTGTGTGTGTGTCCTGTGTGCTTTCATGGCCACCGCGCCCCAGCTGCAGCTTTGCACAGACTGTGTGTGTGTGTGTGTGTGTGTGTGTGTGTGTCCTGTGTGCTTTCATGGCCACCGCGCCCCAGCTGCAGCTTTGCACAGACTGTGTGTGTGTGTGTGTGTGTGTGTGTGTGTGTGTGTGTGTGTGTGTGTGTGACCTGTGTGCTGCCACGGCCACCGCGCCCCGGCTGCAGCTGGTGTTGATGGCGCAGAGGCGCTGAGTCACTGGCTGTTCAGCGGCCCTTACATCACGTTCCATTGTCCTTTCTTCCTTTCTAGGGTTTTGAGAGCTCTTTCAGTGTTTTTGTTTTGTTTTTTTTTCCTCGGGCCGATCCCCGTAAGGAAATCAGAGTGTAAAAACCGAGAGGCTGCTGGGGCTCCCCGAGCAAAGACGTTCAGAGGGACAGCAGATCCCAGTGCGCTCCTGAGAACCCCCAAACCTGGATCCGCGCTCGGAGGGGCCGGAGTGGGAAGGGGTTGGGCCGGCCCTGGCGAGCCCCGGGGGTACCGGGGGTCTGGGGCTCGATTTTCTCCAGCTCTCCCTGCTGTGCCGGTTTCAACTGGAGCTGAAGGGTTTAACAGCCTCTGTAGACATTCTGAATACCACGTTCTTAATGCTCCGTTTTAGCACAAGGTTAACACGTGATGGTAATTATCTGTGTGATATAAATTGTTGGAGAGCTGGCCCCTGGAGGGGACTATACAAATTTGTTTAAATGACTATTTTGACCCAAAAAGTTGTCACTTAAAATTTTTTTCCTGACCATAAAAATACCTATTTGTTATGGGAAAAATTGGGAGAGAATAAAAGAAAACCATAAAGGACAGTCCATCACCCAGGGATGATCACTGCTAACATTTGGATGTAAAATCCTCCAGTATTCTTTCTGTATATTGATGGATATGTACATATGTTTTATTTAATTGGGCTCACATTATACATGTTATTTAAACTGAAAAATATGCTATGAATATACTTATGTCATTAACCCATATTCGAGAAGGACTACAAATTAGTGTCCTATGAACAAAGAGATATGGCTATATCTTGAATTATTTTATTTGCTGTCGTTTCATTTTTATTACGAGGATTTTCTCTTGTCCAGATATCATCCCTTCCTCTGTCTCCAAAAAAAGTGCCTAAAGCATTTTCTCAGGCACCCATTCCACATCATATCTGCTTCTTTGACCTTCTTAGAACCCCTAAGGTGCATCTATCTGGGCCAGTGGTTCCAAAACTTGAACACATATCAGAATCACTTGGAAGGATTGTTAAAAGAGATTGCTGGACCTCATCCTTAGTGTTTCCAATTCAGTAGGTCTGAGGTGCGAGCAGGAAGTTCCCAGGTAATGTTGTCAGCATTGGTTCACTACTGTGAACCACTGACCTGGGGGGAATGGATGAATGATTTTTTTACTCCTAGTCCTCTCCCAGTGTTCTTTGGCTGCTTGTCCTTTTCCCTTAAAGCATTTACCTGTCTCCAAAGACCTTGCTTTTAGCTACCTACATGACTACCTGTGCCATCTCCTTGCGGTGTCACCCATTGCTCCAGTTTGCTAATATTGCTGTTATGCAAAATACTAGGAATGGATTGGCTTTTATAAAGGCCATGAAAGTGTCCAAACCAAGGGATAAACATGAGTATACCTTCACTGGAAAAAGGCCAATGGCATCTGGAAAATCTCTGTTAGCTTGGAAGGCACGTGGCTGGCGTCTGCTTGCTCCCAGATTGCATTTCAAAATGACATTCTCCAAAATGTCTGTAGGCTTAGCTTCTCAGGGCAAACTCTGGGCTAGTATCTCCAAAGTGTCAGCAAAAGTCTGCTTTCAACAGCCGTCCCCCAAATGTCTCTCTAAGCTGCAGCAGTGAGCTCCTTCTGTCTGAGCTCTTTTAGGGTGCCAGTAACTAATCAAGACCCATGTGGAATGGGCAAGGCCACATCTCCATGGAAATAATCTAATCAAAGGTATTACCCACAGCTGGGTGGGTCACATCTTCATGGAAACAACCTAATCCAAAGATTCCAACCTAATCAACACTAAAACGTCTGCCCCCACAAGATTTCATTAAAGAACATGACATTTTGGGGGACATAATACATCCAAACCAGCACACCCATGCATATAGAGAACAGAAATATTTTCACAATGGAGGGGTGGGATCCAAAGACTGAGGTGGCCTCCAGTAGCTCTGAGAATAGAAGCCAGGATTATTTGTCCTTCAGTGTCACTGCATCACATTCTCTTAAAGAGCTGGCTCAAAAGGAAATGCAGATGCCCAGACTATTTGTTAAAGGAAATGACACATTATCCTCTTCCCAACATCTGGTAATTCCTGAAAGACAAGTCAAGCCCAGATAGTACTGTTGGCTCACTAGAAGCCTGTGTCTTCTTTCCCGAGGGAGGTGGGGGTAAACCAGGGAGGACAGATTCTATTTTAGTTGTCAGCTCAAGGGGACGCCTTGAGGAGGGGGAGAAGGGTCACCCACATTGCTCTTCTGTTCAGTGAGCCAGGAATGCATGCTTCCTTCCTGTCCAGCCCTGAGCAACCGTCTGTTTCTGAATTTTCAAGTCTTCCATGGAGAGCTGAAGAGGTTTAAAAATGGCATCACAGGCTGAAATGGCTGGACACCAGGGCAGATGGACTGATTAAATGGGGAGAGGGGATTTGGCAGTACACTGGGGGTTGAGGTTGTAGCAGAGGCAAAGAGAGCTGTTTCAGGATTAAGGAACTATTACAGTGTTCACTGGAGGCTCAGAGGGATTCTGTAGCATCTGGCTGCCCCTTGGCTGGAAAATGCACAGATTTTTCTCAGCCCTGAAATTCAATGGAGCAAGAGTAGGAGAGGGGTGAGTGGGGCGTCAGTAGTCTGGCTACTCAGACTGAGTTGCACTGGTGAGGAGATGCAAAGCCCTGAAACCCACCCCGAGATCAGGAGGGTGAGTGTCTCTGGACACACCCCTATTTAGCTGGAGGTATCTAGACCAATAGAGCAAAGTAGAGTCCTGAGAGAAGGAAGTCTTGTTCTCATTAAATTAGCTGAGGGCCTCCTGGACTGAGGATTGGGTGGAGAGGGAAGGGGCGGGCGCCTCTGCCTCTGGATCTAAAGGCATTTGTTGTGCCAGGCCTTTGTTTTGTTCCAGCCAGGGCACTCTGGTGAAAGCATCCTGAGAATTCGGCCTGCAAACAGAAAGGGCATTTCCTTCTGTGCGTTTCCTGTTTAGGTCTGCATAGAAACCCAAAGGATCACTTGGCCTCATAAATCCTCTAGACATTACTGATGTAGATGCTCTGGCTGGATGCTGTGGGAAAACTGCACAAAAATAGAAGGAGAGAGGGAAGCACATTCACTCACAGGATCCCGGGTGGGTTTCTGGCTCCATGTTTTCCGATCTGTGAACAGAGGGGGTTGGGCTAGAGGAGATGATCATCAGGGTCCCTTCCAGCTTTGACATTCTCGGGTTCCCTTTCCTTCTCAAGCTGGGAGTTCCTACTGTGCAGTTCAGTAATGGGAGACTGCTGAGCAGCTCACCCAAAAGAAACAAAAAGTTTTGGCAAAAAATTAAGAAGTTGCCCTAGAATATTTTTTTAGGCTCCTTCACAGAAAGAAGGTACTTTTGAAATCTGATAATTCCCAGACTTTCCTGAACACTTAACTTATTCCGGAAATACAGACAAATATTTGTTGAAGTCTTATGGCTGAGTTTGGCACAAAGCAAGTACAGAGCTCACCAAGGTGGTGAACAAGGTGTTTGTTAGGAGATGCGACCCCTTTCAGTTTCCTTTTTAACTTTGTTTCCCTCAGTTTCTGCATTTGTCAAACGGGCATTCAACTTTGTTTATTTACTAGAAGAAGCCATGTTTTCCTACTAATTCTGTGGCTGAATTCATAGATTCCATGGCAGGGAGTCCAACCAGATATTTGGTCAGTTGGGAAGGTGATGGGACAAGAATGGGATTTCTAACGGAACTTTCTTTTGTTGACCATGTTTTATTCCAGTGAGGGCATTCTCCTTGACTTGAACTATACTTCTTGTGCTATTTTATTTTTCTCATTTGTCCTTATTTGCATCATTTAAAAAAATTTGTTATATGGATCTGTCTTTTTCTGGGTGGGGGGAAGTACTAAAATGATACAGAGTAGTAACATTAAATCTCCTTTGTCCAGAAATGCAGTGTTCTAGCAAGTTAATTGGATTTTCTACTTAAGTAGTGAATCCATTTATGCAGCAATATTTTTCAAGACAAGATTGCTCCTCTAGAATTCAGCTTGCTGTACTCTCACTTCTCTCAGGTGTGAACTGTGATATTTGTCTATGAACCTCATTCCCTCAAACACGTTCTGACAGGTAAATAAATCAGTCATGGAAAACCACATTCTAAAGTGCCATTCTGTTACATCTTTCCAAATTTTGTTTCTACTTATCTAAAATCCATTCTCCTGTTTCCCCACTGACTCTGAACAGGTTCTTCAATAATGATGTATTAGTCAGGGTTCTCTAGGGAAACAAAACCAGCAGGAGATATCTGTAAATATGAGATTTTATAAAAGTGACTCAAGCAACTATGGGGATGTGCGAGTCCAAATTCCATTGGGCAGACCTCAAGCTGGCAACTCCAATGAAGGTCTTTGATGAACTCCCCAGGAGAGGCTGGCTGCCTGAAGAAAAAAAGTGGACGTTTTCTTTTCTCCCTTAAAAGTCTTCAATTTATTGGATTAAATTCAACTGATTGGATTCTCTCATTGCAGAAGACACTCCCTTAGTTGATTGTAGATGTTATCAGCTACAGATGCAATCAATCGACTAATGATTTAATAAAGCAGCCTTCTGGTTTATTAACCAGCCACAAATGTCCTTGCAGTAACGGTTAGGCCCCTGCTTGCTTGACCAGATAACTGGGCACCATCACCTGGCCAAGTTGACACATGAACCTAACCATCACAAATGAAGTAGGAGGAAGGAAAACTATATGAAATTCGAAGCTTTCTGGGTCAGTACTTCCTTAGATAAATGGTTCGGAGAAATGTATCTTTGCAAAGGGGGAGGGGGGATTTCTGTGGTCAAATACATTTGGAAAATGCAGCTGTGTTTCATTCACACTGCCCTCTAAAGTGTAGCTTTGAAAAGTCATGCAATAAAGAGACACGTTCACCTGTGCTTAACTCAGCATCACCAAGCTTATTTGTCAAGAAACATGTCATTTTTATCTGTAGCAGCTATTAACATGTAGTGGAATAAGTGTTCCATGGAACACATTTTGAGAAATGCTGCCTTCAGTCAAAAGATAGAGCTCACTGCCCTATATTTAGAACCTGGTGATATATGTATATAATATACAATAGATTATATATTTATATATAAACACACACATATATACAAAGTCAATGTAAAATGGAAATGTTGCTCTTTTCAGAGTTTTTTTAGGCAATAGAATAAGACAGTCACCTCTAAAAAGATCGTCATAGAAAAATATTAGAAAAAAAACACCAAAATTTCAGTTGTTACTATTAATGGCTGCTAGAATCGCAGATGACTTTTTTCTTCTTTTCTTCTTTCTTTTTTTGTTGCTCCCAAATCCTCCTCAAAGAACATGAATTATTTCTCTATTTGGGGTGAAAAACAAATAAATTCTACTTTTAAAATAGAATCAATATTCAAGGTTCTCATCTGTTTTTAGGTGTTAACATATCCTTGCTGCAGAGAAGACATTAATTTCATCTTCCCACTTCCGAGTCATTTATTCCAGCTTGCTTGGAGTCCCATGGCACTTGTCTTCTGAGATCCTCTGTGGCTGTTCCTGTAGTACAGTTCCTATAGATTTAAGTAAAGCGTTCACATACGGAGGCAGGGTCAATCTGAGGAAAGGAAACAGCCCAATCAAGGCCACCATACTAAGTTGTTCTTGGATCATCTGTCTCTGAAGGAAAGGTTGGCATACCAGTCAGAGTTCTTGATGGCAAACAATGAAAATCTCATTGTTGAATTCAGCAGAAAGTGAACTTATTGGAACAGTATTGTGTAGCTCACAGAATCACTGGGAATGCTAGCGAACCAAGTAATAGAAATAAAAATCAAGGGCAGCATCTCGTCACAGGGATAGTCTACTTAGGATACTGCTGCTTGTGCTACCATCACTGGACACCTGTCATCACGCTGCTTGGCTCTACGTCCGTGAACACACATTGCAGTGCTGCTGGACTCCCAACTCCACCACAGCCACAGCAAATGTCTTCTGTCTCCCTTCAGGCTTCATGTCCCATGTGATTGCTGAGCTCAAGAGACATGCTGGCTTCCTAGCTTCTAGAGGCAAAGAAAGAAACTCTGCCTTTTTTGACTTCTCAAGTAGGAAGTGAGTCCCACCTCCCCTTACTCTGGGATTCCTTCCAGATGGAAAAATATGAGCAAAGTCTGGGCAACCAGAATGACAAATATGTACAACATTTAGGTATTCTACAAAAGAGCTGCTAGGATCCTGGAAAGGCAGGGGCAAAACAGTGCCAGCTATATTCAGAGATGAACTACTCCTCCCTATAGTTTACACACAGGGTGGTTTTTCTTTTGGCCTGGATTCCTGAGATGGGAAAGGTACCTCCAGATTTCTTGATCAATTGGTAGAATATCCCACCTAAGAAGAACGGTCTTCTCCATACAAGCAAACTGAATAATAAAATAAGAAATTACCAATTTCGAAGAAAACAGAATGCAGATGTAGAATGTCCATCTGGCTGTGACGGTTAGAGTTTGTTGCTCAGTTCATCTGTCAGTCACATGGATTGTCTATAGGGCACTAACCAGGGAGGCAGGGGAATAACAAGGCATTCGAAGGCTTTTTTTCCCTCTGAAGAACCTAAACAATAGAGGGTAGTTAATTAAATAGATTGATATTACATCAGGGAAGAACCCTATAAGTGCAGGGAATGAGAAAGGAGTGGAAAATATAAACATGGATCTTTTATTGACTTCCTTTTTGGGGAATATCTCTTTCTGCTTGCAAACATCCAGACACTGGGGCTGAGTCCAAAGACCAAAAAGGAGATCCAAGGAGCAAGCTGGTGCTGCTGTGGCTGCTGTCAGGCTCTTAGACAAGAGACACAAACCTAAAACTGGACTGTGCAGGAGGAAACCAATGGGATTGAAAAACGGGGGATGAACTTAGGAATGGAACTGGAAATCAATGATTAAGAAATGATAAAATTTCCTTTATTTTGGAACTAATATGAGGTTAGATGGATATGTTCATCTCAAAGTAAGTAAGGTATAATTTGAGAACCTCAAAAAGTTTACCTTCTGCTATTATAATTAATCTTTGCAAATGTATGTAAATGTATAACCGACCTATACTTTTATAATTTTGTACAGTGGGTTGCTTCTCCTTTGCTTCTAGATTGTCAGAACAATCGAACAGGTTCTGCTGTTTACCAAGACTTTTGAGGATTGTCCGTATATTCATTGGGAAGGTGATAATCAGGCAGATGATAATCAGACTCTTCAGGATGGACAGGGACCAGAAATACACCTTCCAGAAGTGCAAATGAAAAATAAGCCCAAGTTAATTTCTTTGGGTATAATACATTCTTGCACGTTTGATACTGGAGTTTTAATCTTCCCAGGAGGACTTGCTAGAAAAAGAAGATCAGATCTCAAGGAAGGTGAGAAGTGCTACCTTTAAAAAGCATAGTGATGTGCAGGTAGTCACTTGAATCCCACCTAGAACTGGATATCACTGACATAGAGAAGGTTTAACAATCAGTATGTGAGAACATCTTATGAGTCATGAAAACTGAAGAAATGATTAAGAATTCAAGGAATCTCTGGAATTGGAGGTCCATCATTCCTAGGAAGGCTGAAATTAGCTACATAGTGACTTTCCTACATCCCCAACATTTTCCCAAGAAAATCCCTGAAGGAGAGAAGGCATTAAAGGGTAACCTGAGGGATTAGAGACAGAGTGGGGTCACAGAGGGGATGTTCTACCTTTCCCTCAATTATAGACTGTTGGGAACAGGTGGCAAGTAAATAGAATGGAATTTCTAGTATCCACTGTAGGTTTAGTGTCATTTCACCTTTGGCTGTGACCCTGGGTGACTAGACTGGGCACAAGGTCTCAAGGCAGAGCCTGATATGGTGAAACTGCTAAAAAGTCAGGGAGGATGGAGACGGTCACAAACCTCATACTCTGCCATATTCCAGATCGCAGGCCTGGGTCAAGGAAATGAGTTCAGGCAGGGGGTAAAAATCTTTGTTCTCATTTGTGTTAAAAGATGGAGTCTACCACTGTTATTCAACATTGTGCTAGAAGTGCTAGTCAGAGCAATTCGACAAGACAGAGAAATAAAAGGAAAAAGTTAAGCTGTCATTATTTGCATATGATATGATCTTATATTTGGAAAACTCTGAGAAATTTATGACACAGCTACTTGAGCTAATAAACAAATTTAGCAAAGTGGAGGAATACAAGATTAATGCACATAAGTCAGTTAATGTTCCTATATACTAGAAATGACCTGACTGAAAGACACTCAAGAAAAAGATTCCGTTCTCCATAGAAACTAAAAAAATCAAGTACCTAGGAATAAACTTAACCAAAGACATAAAAGACCTATACCTAGAAAATTACATAACTTTACTAAAAGAAATAGAAGGGGACCTAAAAAGATGGAAAAATGTTCCATGTTCATGGATAGGAAGGCTAAATGTCATTAAGATGTCAATTCTTCCCGAACTCATCTACGGATTCAATGCAATTCCAATCAAAATTCCAACAACCTACTTTGCAGACTTGGAAAAGCTAGTTATCAAATTTATTTGGAAGGGAAAGATGCTTCCAATTGCTAAAAACATTCTAAAAAAGGAAAAACGAAGTGGGGGGACTTACACTTCCTGACTTTGAAGCCTACTATAAAGCCACAGTAATCAAAACAGCATGGTATTGGCACAAAGATAGACATATTGATCAGTGGAATTGAATTGAGAATTCAGAAATAGAGCCCTAGATCTATGGTTGACTGATTTTTGATAAGATTCCCAAACTCACTGAACTGGGACATAACAGTCTCTTCAACAAATGGGGCTGGGAGAACTGGATATCCATATGCAAAAGAATGAAAGAGGACCCCTACTTCACACCCTACACAAAAATTAACTCAAAGTGGATCAAAAACCTCAATATAAAAAGTACCATAAAACTCCTAGAAAATAATGTAGGGAAACATTTTCAAGACCTTGTATTAGGAGGTCACTTCTTAGACCTTATACCCAAAGCACAAGCAATGAAAGAAAAAAATAGATAAATGGGGACTCCTCAAAATTAAAAGTTTCCATACCTCAAAAGAATTTGTCTAAAAGATGAAGAAGCAGCAAACTCAATGGGAAAAAATATTTGG
The DNA here is from genome assembly GCF_015220235.1 of Choloepus didactylus. Lineage (NCBI taxonomy): Eukaryota > Metazoa > Chordata > Mammalia > Pilosa > Megalonychidae > Choloepus > Choloepus didactylus. The sequence continues at coordinate 32,254,428 of NC_051308.1, forward strand.
AAACCATGTATCTGATAAAAGACTGATATCTCGCATATATAAAGATATCCTACAACTCAACAACAATAGTACAAACAACCCAATTATAAAATGTATAAAAGATATGAAAAGACATTTCTCTGAAAAGGAAATACAAATAGCTAAAAAACACATGAAAAAATGTTCATCTTCACTAGCTATTAGGGAGATGCAAATTAAGACCACAATGAGATATCATTTCACACCAATTAGAATGGCTGCCATTAAACAAACAGGAAACTACAAATGCTAGAGAGGATGTGGAGAAATTGGAACCCTTATTCATTGCTGGTGGGACTGTATAATGGTACAGCCACTCTGGAGGACAGTCTGGCAGTTCCTTAAAAAACTAGATATAGAGTTACACCACAATCCAGCAATTTCATTTTTTGGTATACACCCAGAAGATCTGGAAGCAGTGACACAAACAGATACTTGCACACTGATGTTCACAGAAGCATTATTCACAGTTGCCAAGAGATGGAAACAATCCAAATGTCCTTCAGCAGCTGAATGGATAAACAAAATGTGGTATATACACACGATGGAATAGTACGCAGCAGTAAGAAGGAACAAGGTCATGAAACATATGACAACATGGATGAACCCTAAAGACATAATGCTGAGTGAAATAAGCCAGACACAAAAAGAGAGATATTGTATTTGTATGTTACTACTAATGTGAACTCTGTGAAAAACGTAAAATAAATGTTTTATATTGTACCAAAAAAAAAAAAAAAAAAAAAAAGACAGTGTCTATAGCCAGACTACCAGTGTTTTAATCCCAGCTCTGGCACTTTTAATAGCTATGTGATTTTGGAGAAATTACTTAACCTTTCTGTGCCTCAGTTTTATTATCTATAAAAGGGGAAGAATAGGATCTACCAGATAGGTTTTTATTAGTGTTAAATACAGTGATTCACATAAAGTGCCTAGCACAATGCCTGGCTCATAATAATTGTAATCAAGTAATTGCTTAATAAACATGAGGCATCCATATTATTATAGTTGTTAGCATGTGTCAGAGTGAGGTTGGCATTTTTATTCTACAAAACTTGTGTGGAGCACACAAGTAAACTTTCATTTAAATTAAGCTCTAAAATGCCACAGCCATTTACTTTATTCTGACTAAAGTTAATTAATTATCTCTATGGTGGAAAGGTAGAAATAATTAACTTGCATCTATAATATTAACAGATCGCTCATCTTAAAATCTTATTAGTAGCAAAAGCTTTGTTTCATTAAAGAGTTTCCAAAACAGCAGAGCAACATGGTTGAAATGCAGCCATCCTAGGTCTACTCTTAAGATCCTTGAAAATGGACCTCTCAAGAGCTCAGGTTCCATGGTGTCTTGTAGTATTTCTCACACTGAGATCTGTGAACTCCCATTATTTTGGGAGAACTTGAGAGCAGGAAATTTAGATTTTCATAGAATAAAACTTTAGTTCCTTAAATCAGTTATTTCTCAAACTGGGTCTGTGAAAATATTTTTCCATTACGAGGTGTCAGAATGTTAAAATTTGAGAAATGTTGGTATAGTGGAAAGGACACGGACTTTGGAGTGAGACAAGTCCATGTTCAAATTCTGACTCTATTACTTACTCACTGGGAGACCTTGGACAAGTTTCTTGGCTTCTCTGAGCCTCACTTTTGTCATCTGTAAAATGGTGACAATAGTTGTCTGCAAATCTTGTTATGAGATTGTATGCAAATCATTTACCAAAGACTAGGGGCACAGTAAAAGTTCTCTCTCATCCTTTTACCCACTTTTCTCCTCCCCTGAAGAAAGAGGAGAAAAGCTATTCTGCCTTCTTGAAGGGAAGTAAAGAGAAACTCAATTCAAACATTTAATAGATTTGTACTGGAGACTCAGTGATTTAGACAAAGATGGTATGGTAATAGGAAAAAAGGACCTCCAAAAGATACCAAGGTCTTAATCTCTGGAACCTGTGAATGCTTCATTACATGGCAAAAAGGACATTGAGGATGCGATTTACTTAAAGACCTTGAGATGGGAACATTATCCTGAATAAAGGACTCTGAATGGCAATCGTGTGCATCCTTATAAGAGGGAGGCAGAGGGAGATTTTATAACAGAAGAGAATAATGCAATGTGACCACGGAAGTAGAGATTGGAGTGATGCAGTCACCAGCCAAGGAATGGTGGCAGCCACCAGAACCTGGAGTTTTGGGAGGGAGTGCAGCTCTGCTGACACCTTGATTTCTGTCTGTGAAAATGATTTCAGTCTTCTGCACCCCAGAACTGTGAGAGAATAAATTTCTGTTGTTTTAAGCCACCTAGTTTATGGCAGTTTTTTACAACAGCCATAAGAAATGAATACAGATGGTTGGTATTGACTCTATAAAGATGGAATAATATTAAGATGGAATGGAAATAGATTGTGCTCAATGGCAGAAATTTAAATTCAGAGCTCCCAAGCAAATATTTCAATTCTGTTGTCTAGTCCTTGACTGCAAGGCCAACAGGTGTGTAGAAGAGAAAATCCTTTTTAATAATGTAGAACTTTACGAACTGTGGGTTAAGACCTTTAGTGGTTTGTGTTTTTTTTTTTTTTTTGAGCTTTGAGATAGATGTTTCTGTTAGTGCTTGCTGGTTGTTCAAAGCTTCTGTAAGGGGATGTGGAGCCCTGAAGCATCTCACTCCACCATCTTGTTTGGGGCAGGACCTTCAGTGGTTTTGTGACCAGCAAATTTTTTTAAGTGAACTAGAATAGAATAAAATGTCTGACACTTTACGCTCTCGTCATTGTAAACCATGTGCTTTCCCACACTTCCCTATGTGCAGTCACTGCAAATGGTCTTCCTCGCATTCTCTTTCCTTCTTCTCGCCACTCTGGGTTAGATGTCCTCTTACAGGCTACCGTGGTACCTCATGCTTTCCATTATTATGGACCTTACCACCTTGTAGCACACTACTGATCATTCATTCAACAAGTGTGTGGTGAATCCTCCTGTGTGTCAGGCACTGTGCTGGGTGCTGGTTCTGTCTGAGTGCTTGTCTGTCTCCCCAATGGAAGGCCATTTCCCTCTGGGACTGTGTTTTAACCTCTGCATCCCCACGACATCACACAGTGTCTGGCACCTAAACAAGTTCTCAATATGGTGTATGAACTGTGGTTTTAGGTTTTGGAATTATTCTTTTTTTAAAAATCATTTTTATTGTAAAATATATATATACAGAAAAGTGATAAATTTCAAAATATAGTTTAACGGGTAGTTAAAGAGCAAATTTGAAAGTATAGTACAGGTTACAGTTCCACAATTTCAGGTATTTCCTTCTGGCTGTTCTAATAACTCTGGAAACTAAAAAGAAATCTCTATATAATGACTCAGTAGTCATAATCATTTGTCAAACCCTAACTTCTCTGTTACAACTCCTCCCTCTCATTTGATCATTTTCTCAGTATTTAGGGATATCTGGACAATGACTGTTCTAACCTCTGCCTGTTGAAAAGGGGTGTCGACATTATGGGGTAGGGGAATGCAACTGGTTGATGTTCTAGGACAGACTGGTACCTTTAAGTTTCAGGGCTTATCTAGCATAGGAACAATCTGTAGTTTTTAAGTTAGAATTATTCTTTTTTTAAAAAAAAATTTAAACATTGTTTGGGTAAGGTCATGTGGTCTGGTTCTGCAAGACACAGATTAAGACATTGCCCTATGGAAACAAGTCCAAGAGGCATGTGCTTTCTAGAAGCATGACCAAAGAAATCCTCTATTTGGGGTCTCAAATTTTGTTAGCTCTTCAGATTGGACACATTTTCTCTCCTCTCTAGGGAACCCTCCCTGCCACAGCATCCTGACCCTTTCTAGAGGGGTATTCACTTGACTGATGAAGAATTGGAAGGAGTACTTTGCAAACCTGGGAAGCTGGCCTAATTGCAGGACCAGCTGGAGAAGATAGCCTAAAATAAATTTTAGTCATACAGGGATTTTCTAGAGTAGAGGATGTCTTATGTTCCCAACTTAGGCACTTCTGCTAATTTATTGTAGCACCGACATTTCCTTAAAACATCAAACATGAGCACCAAATGAAATTCAGAAGTGTCTTAGACAAGAACCACATGTGAAAATATAGTTGATGATATCATTGCTGACTCAATATAATTACACCCTTGCCTATAAATCATATCTTTCTTTTTAGGCATTCAAAGCCCAGGATAGACATTATCTTGCTGCTTTTCTCAACAATCTTGTCAGGTTGGTAGGGAGCAGTCATTATTGTCTTCATCCATCTGTATAGAGAAAACTCTCCTGGGAATTATTTGTCCAAAGCCGCACTGGCAATAGGAGCAACTGGAAAGAAAGTGGCTAGGAATCTTAACTTAAAAAACAGAACTTCCTATTAAGGCAACTTCAGGTCACTATACCGGGATATTTCTAATTTCAGACATTCTTGGAGCAAGGGGGCATAAAAACTTAGTAATTTCCTTTTACTTGTTGGTATAGAAGGAAATGGAACTTGAATGGGATTCTATAGCAAGTTTTGCTATCAGAAGCAAATTTACTATAGTCATGAAAATATTTGGAGTTGGAAAGTGCTGGCCAGAGCAATTAGGCAAAAAAAAAAAAAAAAAAAAAAATCCAAATTGGAAAGGAGAAAGTAAAGCTTTCCCTATTTGCAGATGATGACATGATCCTATATATAGAAAATTATATTAGAAAATCCTGAAAAATCTACAATGAGTTAGTAGAGCTAAGAAAGAAATCCCGCAAAGTTGCAGGGTACAAAATCAATGTGCAAAAATCAGTAATTTCCTAAGTGGGTCCTCTATAAAAGGAACTTTTAAATCGCCTTTGTGAGACTCATTGTAGAGAAATTACTGGGAAATTGAGAGGTTCTTAGAGGACCAAACTGCTCATTTAGTGGAACTAGGATAAGAACTTGGCTGTATGTTCAAAACTTCATCTAGTGAGTAGGCTCTGGGATGTGTACAATGTCATCTTTGTAAGGCTGAGGAAACCGAGGTAAAGGTGTGAGTATTGTGTCTAAGTCTGTAAGGGTCCTTTCATTCCCTTTCCTCTCTTCCTGTAGCACCTAAATCACACTTTAACAAGATTGGGCTCCTTGGTGCTGGGAGAACTGGATAGCCATGAGCAAAAGAATGAAGGTGGACCCCTACCTCACACCATGTACAAAAAGCAAATGAAAATGGATTAACAACCCAAATATAAGAACTAAAACTATAAAACTCCTAGAAGAAAACATAGGGAAACATTTTCAGGACCCTGTGTAAGGCAGTGGTTTCTTAGACTTCACACCAAAAGCAAGAGCAACAAAGAAAAAAATAGATAAATTGGACTTCATCAAAATTAAAAATGTTTGTGTAAAGGACATTATCAAGAAAGTACGAAGACAATCTATAGAATGGAAGAAAATATTTGGAAGCCAAATATATCCAGAATATATAAAGAACTCATACAATGTAAACACAAAAAGACAAACAGCCAATTTTTAAAAAATGAGCAAAATACTTGCATAGACATTTTTTCCAAAGAGGAAATATAAATGGCTAAAATACACATGAAAAGATGTTCAACCCCATTAGCTATTAGGGAAAAGGAAACCAAAACCACAATGAGATGCCATTTCACATCCACAGAATGGCTACGATTAAAAAATGGAAAATTACAGGTGTTAGAGAGGATTTGAAGAAATAGGAAGACTTACTCACTGCTGGTGGGAATGTAGAATGGTGCAGCCGCTGGGGAAGACAGTTTGGCAGTTCCTCAGAAAGTTAAGTATAGAATTACCATATGATCTGGCAATCCCACTTCTAGGTACAAAGCCAAAAGAATTGAAAGCAGGGACTTGAATGTATATTTGTACAATGATGATCAGAGCGGCATTATTCACAATTGCCTAAAGGTGGAAGCAACCCAAGTGTCCATCAACAGATGAAGGATAAACAAAATATGGCATATACTATACAATTAAATATTATTTGGCCATAAAAAGTAATGAAGTTCTGATGCATGCTACAACATGGTTGAACATAGAAGTCATAATGTGTAAAATAAGCCAGACACAAAAGGACAAATATTGTATGATCTCACAGATACGAAATAAGCATAATAAGCAAATTCATAAAGTCAGAAACCGGGTTAGAGGTTACTGGGGATTAGGGTGGGGGGGGGGAATGGAGAGTTAATGTTTAATTGGTATGAAGTTTCTGATTGGGGTAATGGAAAAGTTTTGGCAATGGATGATGGTGACAGAGGCACAACTTTGCAAATGTAATTAACATGACTGAGTTGTATATTTGAAAGTGGAAAAAATGGAAAATTTTAGGTTGTATATAAGTTACCAGGAAAATAAGAAACCCATAGAACTGTACAGAGAGTATACCCTGATGTAAACTATAATTATAGTAATACTATAATTATAATAATATTGTTTCATCAATTGTAACAAAGTCACCATACTAATGCAAAATGTTAATAATAGAGAAAACTGTTGTGAGAGGAGGCACATATGGGAACTCTGTACTTTCTGCATCATTTTTATGTGAACCCACAATTGCTTCAATTAAAAAAAAGTCCTTATCAGGAAAAAAACAAGATAAAACATTTAGAATTGGAAAGGCCTGAATTCAGGTACCAGCTCTGACAATAACTAACTGAGTGATTTTGAGCAAGTCTCTTAATATCTCTGGGTCTCAGTTTTTTCATCTGCAAAATGGACATAATATTTATCTTACCAGATGGCTATGAGGATAAAAAGTAACCATACATGTAAAATGACTTATAACCAGTAAAATGCTAAAGAAATGCAAGGTATTATAGAGATCAGCCCACTGAAAATATAGGCTCTAATACAAGTTATATTTTCTTCTAATAGGGCCTGTTTCCAATGGGTCATCAGTGCAAGTCATGTGCCTTTAAAATCTGTAAATTATTATCCCCTTGGAAAATCAGGGGAAAAGAAAATGAAAAGGGGGAAGGAGGCCTGGAGCTATAGGTACATCAAAATTTAAAGAATGTGACAAGTATGAACTCTGTGCCTATGTGGTAGAATTAAAGAATAGATATATTGTAGGGGGCAGGAAGCTCTGAAAATAAAGTTTTCCTGTGCCTTTCTGTCCAGGACCTATAAGGTAAAGAATTCCTTGGGAAGTATTTGTTTAATTAATTGTAGCCAGGAGTTAGTTATGGGTAGACTAGATTCCAACATGCAAAGTTATCACTTCTCCAACCAAGATACTTGCATACCTTAATGTAAGCACCAACCCACAAGATTTGAACTCCTAACCTTTTAAACCCAAGGCAGCTAGTTTGGCCACCAGGCATCCCGGTTCCTGTTTACCAGCACTGAAAGTTCCCATTAGACAGAGCCCCTTTTATTCCATGACCCTAGCAGAATAGCACTGAGAGAAACCCAAAGGAATAACACTTTTAAAATAGTGTCTGTGGCACCAAAAGGATTCTGGAGCTCTGAATCAGCCCCTTACCTCATGGCAAAATTTACAGGCTTGCAAAGTTTAAAGGAAAATCAGATTGGAATGCACAGGCTTCTTTCTTTCCTGTAATGATATGTTGTGAAGAGAAGGAGGGCAATTTTCCTGGACGTTCCTCTAAAACCAGTGCACTTGCAGTGGTTGTTTTTGGTGTACAAAACTATCTGAAGCAGCCCAGTGCCCACCATCCCCTGAGGGTGCCAGGACTCCAGGCCACGTAGCTCATGTGTCCGGGGACTGTAACTATAGAATCAATACCAGTCCCTCTCACTGAGCGGTCAGAAAGTGGACTGCAGTACTTCATTATTTTTCTGAAGCAATTTAATGATAGCATGAGAAAAATAATTCTCTAAAACATAATCTTAGACACTGGCTTCACCTACAAGTTGAAAGAATTTAGTGAGAAAAGAAAGAAATATTCTGTTTGTTCTATCGACTATGAAAAATCCATAAACTGTGATCCAAAAAGGAAAAATAAACAGTCCAGGAAATTCTGTGGCAAAAAGGAATGAAAATGTTCCTAAAAAAAAAAAAAGAAAGAAAGAAAGAAAAAAGGGGAAAAAAACACAACTGTATTCTCTACAGGTTTAAAGGCAAACTTTGCCAAAACCTGCATTCTGGAATCTTTCCTCTAGACCTGGCTCCCACCATCAGGCTTGGCTGCAGGAAAAAGGCTTGGAAGACCGTGGTTTGGAATGTGTGAATGTTAAAATCAGACATTGTTCCCTTTACTTTGTAACAACAACAAACCTTTGGTTTGGGCCAGATACATACACAGTTTTCTGCTACCGCTCTGCTTCTTTTCTTATATAAGTCAGAACTATTGAGGGTATTTTGGTATTTTCTGTTGGTTTTCCTTTTGACCACTGGTTTGCACTTTTCACCATGCCCCTGAGATGCTACAAGGTACTGCTTCCACGCTGAAATGAAGAAATGACTGAATGAGTATGAAATGACTCATGGAAGACCACACAGCAAGTTGGAAGAAGATTCAGGATTAGAAGTTAGAATTTCCATGTCTATACCAAGTCTATATACCTGGTCCACCAACATAAGTTTTTGTAAGACACAGTCCAAAGATGTATGCTAATCCACAAGCATAAATTTTGACCTCAAACTGGGAGTCTGTATTATTCAGAGTGCCTGGATGTGGAATATTTTAATAAAATAATTATCACCTGCTGGGGTAGAGTTACAACTTAAGATAAAACCACCTTACTATGGATTATTCTAATTTATGATATGTTATCATTCAGAGAGAACAAGGGTAATATGCAGTCAAGTCCAATCTATGAAAAGATTTGCTAAACAAACAACATATATAAAATACATAATAGGGACTTTGTCTCATGTTGTATCTCATACGTAACATACATAAGAACAGAGAAAGTCAGAGAAAATAATAATCAATGATCATTGTATGGCAGAGAACTATGTTTTCAGGAGGCACCCACTAAAGCTGGAAGATGTTCTGTTTTTAACAAAAACCAGGTAATCTGTGTAACTACCATATTACACAATACCAACTGCAACTGGAAAAGCTGTCCCCAAGGAAAGGGCACATACAAAGTCATTTTAACTGGATCTTGGAGTTAAGCAGAAACAAAGTTTCAGTATTGTGTAGAACCATTCAGGAGGAAACCAGAGTGACATAGCTAGAATCAGAGAACATAATGAAGAGTCTACTTAAAGGAGCATTGGTAGATGGAGAGACTGAGAATGCTCCGCAATTAGTATAAAAGTTCTGATACAAGAAAGAGGAGTTATTGATGGAGAAGAACTGGACAGTTATAGAACTGGACAGTGTGGAACACAGAAGGGGATCAGTAGATGACACCAAACCAGGGGGAACGGAATATCAGGATTTTGGAAGGACCAGGGCAGAAGCATTTGCTTGGCCATACTTGTCTGAAATGAACACCAGAGTCACATTGTATCACAGTTGTAGCTTGTTGCTTGCACTCACTTCCCTAAGTTAACTGTTTATAGTTGTATTATCATGTCAGAGCAGTCATTTTCAACTATATCTCTTCTATTTCTGCTTTATATTGATTGCACAAAATCAGATTAAACAATCAATTCTTGCATTATTAAAGTTTGGTATTAAGAATTCTAGTTAAAAATGGCAGATTAAATGCATTTAGTAGCCTTCATTTGCTTTCAAAACTGTTGTAAAGTGTAAGTAAGGAATTTTGAAGGGGAAAAAAAGGCATAAATGACAAGGACAAAGAGAAGGAAAGGAGACCAGAAACAAAATTTTTGAATGCTCGAAAGCACCTAATCAAGTGATAAATGACTCAGATCTGAGGATGGCAAATTTTACAGCAGTGGACAGAAAGCTGAGAAGCAACCAATTAACATGGCAGAGCCACCAAAAGACTTAGGAATCAGTGGCAGCAGGTTCTTCTGGAAGTGAGGTTGATGGTGAGCTAAATTCAGTAGACTAGATGAACGTCTATTTAAAAAGAAGTTAGATGATGAATGGATTAAAAAAAATGTGGTATATTCCCACAATGTAGTATTATTATTCAGCAATAAAAAGAAATGAAGTTCTAATTAATGCTCCAACACGGATGAGTCTTGAAAACATTATGCTAAGTAAGAGAAGCTAGTCACAAATGAACATATACTGTATGATTTCATTTATGTGAAGTGTCCAGAATTGGCAAATCCACAGAAACAGAAAGTAGAATAGTGATTGCCTCGGGCTGGGGGAAGAGGGAGAATGGAGAGCTTCTGCCATTAGGTAACCACATTACTCTTTAAGGTAACAGAAATGTTCTAAAATTGATGGAGATGATGGATGCACAACTTTGTGAATATGCTAAAAACCACTGAGCTTTACACTTTAAATGGGTGATTGTATGGTATGTGAATTATATCTCAAAAAAGCTGTTTAAAAGAAAAGAAGTTAGATGTTATATTATCTTTCCTATCCAGGAAAATGTTCTCTGGACTAGGGAACACCAAGCATAGTTCACGGTGGAGGTACCACATAGCTCAGTTGTTAACAATGCTGTATTGTGAAAATAATATAAACACTGAATATCGATTTAGCCAAAAGTACATCTTAATTATGTTGGAGGACAGGGGCTGGGGAGACAGTGGATACGGAATGGAGGTGGAGAACAAAGAAAGAGAGGTAGCAGTAAATCCTAATGTGGGAAGTTAATAGGCATGCCTAGAACTTAAAAAATAAAAAACAGCAATATAAGCCTGTTATTTAGAGGTTTAGAAGTAATTACTGGAAGAATCCGTTGAAAGGGTTAAAAGTAGCTATAACCAAAGTGTAGGAAAACAAGGGTGGGTTCTTGGAAATGGTGGTTTTTCATAATAAGCCTTGTAGATTATTTGATTTTTTTTCACAATTATGTGCATGTGTCACTTGGGTAAAAGTAAAAACTAAAAAAATTAAAAGTGAGAAAAAAACAAACAAACAGATACAGCCCCTGCCTTCCTGGAGTATACTTACTAGCTTGTATTACTCTTAAAAGATATCCATAAATACATTTAAAACATTTTTTTGAAGTTGATTCTGGAACTTGATATCCTGGGTAAGGGCAGGCCAGACAGATAGTCTTCTTACAAAGCACTGCTTGAGTATAATCTGTTCCTGCCGAGGACTGTGCAGTGCCCACATGTATCAAACAAGAGTGGGGATGACTTCCAGAGCATTAAAACCATATAGAATAATACAGAATCTCTGCACCGAAAGGGTCTTGGGAGAAGTCAAGTACAAATACATTGTTTTACAAATGAAAATACTGAGGCTCAGAAAAACTAAGTAAATTAAAGGTCAAGGGAATTCAGCCGTAGAATGCATTTTTGATGCATTATCTCACAAAACCCTAGGAAGTAGGTAAAATTAGTGTCCCTGTCTTACAGATGAAGAAAACAAGAGGCTAAGAAATTTGCTCAAGTTCTCACAACTAGTGAAATGGCAGAATCAACCCTAACTCCAGAATCTGTAGTCTAACCTCTCTACTAGATTTCCTCCTTTAGCACTTGTCTTCATAAAAACAAATCTACTTGGTGGAAGTATTACTTGAACTTTTGTTTAGAATTTTAATCGTATTGAGGGAGTCCATCCTTTTTCTTGGTTTGTTTTCTAGGTTTCCTTTTCAGGATAAACTATTCCAATTTTATATTGCTATAAGAGTGCCATCATCAAAGGAGCTGTGAATTTTTGTTTTTCAATCTGGCTTCTAAAATCCTCAGTGTCAAAATCACCCCTTTATACATGTTCAAAAGGTATAACCTAAAAAGGCTTCTTTGAAAACCTGATGTTTCATTCATTCGTTTATTTATTCATTCAAATATTCATTGAGCACTGACTATGTGCTAGGCCTTGACTATAACACTGAACCTAACAGACATGGTCCTTGCAAACTCATGGAGCTTACAGTCTAGTGGGGAAGATAGACATTAAATACTTAGAATTACAAACTGTATTAAGTGCTATGAGGAAAATGAATGGAATGCCATGGAAGACTAGAACAGGGGACTGAATATTGATTGAGAAACCAAGAGAGGCCTCTCTGAAAAGTAGTATTTGAGCTTAGACAAGAAGGATGAGAAAGGGACATACAGGTAAATTTTAGGTGGAGGGTTGAGGATGAGCAGCATTTGAGGCAAAAGGAAGTATAAATCTGAAGTTCTGAGACAAGAAAGAGTTTGTGTGTTAAGACCTAAGAGGATGCACACGGCTGGAGTATGGTAAACAAGGAGGAGAGTGATGGGAGAACTAAACTGAAATCTATTCATGCAGGCGGTTTGAAGGCCATGTAAGAATATTTTATTTTCTATTAAATGCAGTGGGAAACCAATGAGGGTTTAAAACTTGTTGAAAAGATCTTTCTGGCCACTGTGGGCAACACGGAGAGAAGGGGCAAGAGAAGAGGAAGAGATGGGGCTTAGGAGTTCAGTTGTAGTAGTCTGCTCAAGAGATAATGGGGGCTTGGAGATGGAGAGATGTGGACGGATTTGAGATATATTTTGAAAGTGTTTGGCTGTAATGCAAAGATGGCTCCTGGGTTTGTGGCTTTTTGGCATATGAGGAGATGGTAGTTCCATTTATTTAGATAAGGAAGATGGGAGGAGGAGGATCAAGAGTTCAGTTTTGAATAAGTTATGTTTGAGTTGCCTCTGAGACATCTAAGTAGGCAGTTGGGTATATAAGTCTGGAGCTCAGAGAAAAGGTCTGGGCTGGGGATAAAATATGGGAGTTAACAGAATTTCGGTGATATGTTAAAGCTACTGGACTGGAGGAGATCACCAGAGAGGAAAGGGTAGAAATAAAAGAGAAACAGGCTCCAGAAAGAATGTTGTGTGTCTCTAATGCATAGAGGCAGGGGGGAGGAGGAGGAGGCAGCAGTGAGATGAAGATTAGCCCGAGCCCAGGAGGAGAGGATAGCAAGGTGACACAGAGGCCAAGGGGAGATTGTTTCAATAATGGTGCAAGCAGCTGTGTGGAATGCTGCTGAGAGGTTAAGCTGAGGTCTGGAAAGTATCTATTGGACTTGGCATTACCACAGTAGTGTGCTGAAGCTTGACTCCCGCTGGCCAGAGGACCTATCGTGGGCATCTCTTCCCAACCCTGCCATCAGTTACAACACATTGGCAACTTGAAATCAGCCATGGTGGGAGTATGTACACCATGGAAGTTGGCAAACACTGCACATTGGGTGGGTTGTTTGCTTCTTTCTTATAGAGTTGGTACTGAGAACCAACTTAGTTGGAACTTAAGGAGCTCTTGTACTGGCATACAATTTGTAAAATATCGGAGGAGGAAAAAAGGCCTTTTCTGCTCTTTCTGGTCCCATCAGAAACATTTTTTTCATGGAAACATATTCTCTTCAAAGGAACCAGCTGGGTGTCTGAACTTCCTTTGAAGTGGGCTTTACTTTTGCCATAGGATTCTAATGTCCTGGCCTCTTAGTTACTAACCTTCACAAATTTTATGCAGACCAACAGGAAAAAATTGAGGGTGGTAATATAAAGAATTTCTTCCAACCCTGAGATTTTATAATTCTGAGTTGGTGCTAGGAATTCCAGGAAGAATAAGCAGTAAACCACATTTCATTTACTTCTGGGTTTATTTACTTGGTAAAAATAATCATTAGAAGATTCCAGATTTTAAGGGCTAAGAGATGACATTTTCCCCATCTTTTTTTATTTTAAATAATGCTTGTAATTCTATGGAAATGTAGATAAGAAAATGAACCAGAAAGTGAAAAGTTTATTATGACAACTGAATATTAAGACAACTGAATTAGCTCATTTGATAATAAAGCTAATTACTATATAGTCACATGTTAAGATAAAATCATTAAAATATCTATGCCTTTGATATTATTTTAGTTGTGACATAAGACATAGTTAAAATCTTGCTCTCATCTGAAAGTGAACAGGTCTGGTTTTCTAATGCTGCCATTATGCAAAATACCAGAAATGAATTGGTTTTTATAAAGAGGATTTATTAAGTTACAAATTTATAGTTCTAAGGCTATAAAAGTGTCCAACTAAGACATCAACAAGAGGATACCTTCACCGAAGAAAGGCCAATGGTGTCTGGAACACCTCTGCCAGCTGGGAAGGCATGTGGCTGGTGTCTGCTGGTCCTCTGCTTCCGGGTTCTGGTTTCAAAATGGCTTTCTCCAAAATGTCTCTGGGCTGCTGTCTCTCTTAGCTTCTCTTTCTCAGCTCCTGTGCATCTGCTTCTTCTCCCAGGGTGTTTCTCTCTAAGCATCTGGGGTTCTCTCTCTCTTAGCTTCTTCAGGGCAAACTCTGGGTTTCATCTCTTAGCTTAACATCTCCAAACATTTTTCTGTCTGCATCTCCAAGCATCTCCAAGCATCAGTATCTGTATCCACTGTTGAGCTCTTTCTTAAGGACTTCACTGAAGTAATTAAGACCCACACTTAATTGGCAGGGTCCACACCTCCATGGAAATAATTTAATCAATGTTCTCACCCACAGTTGGGTGAGTCACATCTCCATGGAAACACTCAATCAAATAGTTCCATCCAACAAGATTGTATTAAAAGATCATGGCTCTTCTGGAGTCCATAACAATTTCAAACTGGCACATGAACTAAAAATTGAAGTGAATACATTGCAGAATCTTCACTGTAACTGAAGAAATCAGCATGCATACCCAATCCAGATAGCTTTGAAAGTTTGCGCTTTGACATATCTCCTTTGCTCCAAACATGTGGCAAAAATAAATAAAATTTATCAAGATTAAAAACTAAATAAACAATTCTGTGGACCAGAAATGGGGCAGGAATACAAATCTATGAGCTGAGCTGAAGCCACAAGCTTATTGGACCCTGGGTCTGGAACCAGGCAATATTAGCTAGGGTTTGGCTCTAACAGGCTAAATTAGAATAAAAAGGTTCCATGCAGAGACCAGCAACTGAAACTAGGCTCACTGCTTGCAGCCATAGGCAGGGCCAGGCTCCTCCTACTTATGAAAGGAGGCTAAAATAGCTATCTCTACCTGGGGCTACAGATTTCAGCAAGCTGTGAATTAGGGAAGAGGGAGGACACAGGTATGATCTTTTGACTAGGAAATGATGCGGTCCATTCCCTGGCTTGATGCCTGGATCCTTGATGTCCTCAATATCACTGTGGGCAGGATCTCTGAAGCAGGGCTCTGGGTCTGGGATCTGACCACACTGGGAATTGGGGAAAGAGGAGAAAGAAAGAAAGAGAGAAAGAATGTAAACCAAGTCTCGAAATGAACCCACCACCTAAAACCCAATGGTAAGAAAGGTCATCAAAAAAATTAAAACTAAAAAATAAGAACATTACTGTTGTTGAAATTAATTTTATGGAATAATTTGACAAAAAATTTAAATATGTTTAGAATGCTTAATGAAGTATATGAGGGAATAACTTCCATTAAAATAAAAACAAGGTATTTTTACAAATGCCAGCATGAATGAAATCAGAATAGATGGATGTTGGAAAAGAACACTTAGAAATCTTGGGAATGAAAAATAGTCAGTGAAATAAAAAAAAAAAAAACAAAAAAACAGTAGAGGGAGATAAGTTCTAGACTAGATGTGGTCAAAGAGAAAATTAGTGAGATGAAAATGATTTTGTTTTACCTAGGAAATGGCACAGAGAGACAAAGTGATAAAAAATGTAGGAGAGAAGCAACATGGAATATCAATTGATAGGCTTCAATATATGTCTACTAAGAGTCCCAGAATATGAAAAAGAAAGGAATGGTGGATGTGATGATTAGGTTTATGCGTCAGCTTGGACAGGTGATTGTGTCCAAGTGTCTGGTCAAGCAAGCATTGCAAGGACATTTGTGGCTGGTTAATAAGCCAGAAGGCTGGTTTATCAAATCATCAGTCAATTGACTGCACCTGTGACTGATTACATCTACAAAGGGTATGTCTTCCGCAACGAGAGAATTCAATCAACTGGATTTAATCCAATCAGTTGAAGACTTTTAAGGAAGAGAGAGAGAGAACTGTCTCTTCTTCAGCTAGCCAGCAAAGCATTTCCTGGGGAGTTCATCGGACACCTTCATTGGAGTTGCCAGTTCACTGTCTGAAGAGTTCATTGAACACCTTCATTGGAGTTGCCAGTTCGCTGCCTGCCCTATAGAATTTGGACTCGTGCATTCCCACAGTTGCGTGAGACACTTTTATAAAATCTTATATTTACAGATATCTCTTGTTGATTCTGTTTCCCTAGAGGACCCTAACTAATACAGTGGAGGAGCAATATTTGAAGAAATAACAGCCGAGGATTTTCCACAATTAAAGAAAGATCAGAGATCTTGGATTGAAAGGCCATAGAGTGACAAGTGGGATAACCATAAATCCACATGTCTTAGTGAAATGGCATACGATCAAGAACAAAGAGAAAACTTAAAAGCTACCAGAGAGAAAAAGACATACCACTTTCATAGGAATGGCAATTTGACTTACAGCTGACTTCTCATTGGCAAAAACTGATGCCAGAAGATAATGAAATAATATCTTTAAAATGTTGAGGGAAAATAAGTGATAACTAAAATCTTATATCTCTTTAAATTATTATTGAACAGTAAGGGCCAATTAAAGATATTTTCAAAACTAGTGTTCAGATATTTCCATTTATAGACCCTTATGAAAATAATGACCAGAAATGCATTTCAGCAGAAAGAAAAGAGAATACAGAAATTGATGAAAATGGTGAACACAGAATTGATAAACTGGATTAATAACTTAAATCTAATTTTCTTACAAAAACCTACCTTTTACTGCATTTATTAAAAGGATGAACTAAAAATCTAGACAGCAGTAAAAATGCTAGAGAGGTGAGGATGAGAAAGGAGGATGGGGGTTTTTAACAGGAAGTTAATATTTGCTAAGATCAATGTGATATCAGGAAAGATGATAGAAATACTAAATAACCTGGATGCTGTCAGATAGAAAATAATGAATAGTAAAAATATTAGAAAAGTAAAGGTGGTATAGAAATCTTAGTTTCAGATATAATAGAATTTAAAAACAAAAAATTAATAAAGATAAAGAGGGACACTGTATATCAATACAATTTAACTTGTAGTTACCTCAAAATATATAAAGAAAAAACTGACAAAATCACAAAGATAAATTTAGCAATCCACTATCATGGTGAAGAATTTTATCATGCCTCCAATAGGTCAAGGAGAATTTAAAAATTAGTGACTACCCAGAAGATTTGAATATTAAATTTGAAAGTTTAATCTAATACACATATTGAATATATATAAAACTCTGAACCAAGCAAATAAAGAATATACAGTGTATATTTTTCCAGTATCTATGGTACTTTTTAAAATAAATTGATCACATACTAGGTTAAAAAGTAGTCTCAACAAATTATTCTGAACTGATTTTAAAAATCACTATCATACAGACCATAATCTGACTACAATTCAATTAAATTAGAAATAAACAATAAGATATAATTTAAATCTCTGCATGATTTGAAACTTAAAAATTAACTCCTAAATGACTCAAGTTTAAAAAGGAAATCATGATACAAATTACAAAAATACTTAGAAATGAGGAATGCAAATAAAGCAGTACCTAGAGATAAATGCATAGCCTTAAAAGCATTTATTAAGAAAACAATATTGAAAATAAACAAGTTAAGCTTTCAACTTAGAAGTCAGAAAAACAATAGAGTAATAAACAAAGAGTGGAGAAGGAAGGCATTAATTAAAATAAGGGAAGAATAAGCTGAAATAGAAAACAAAGTCATAATAGTGTAAATAAAACAAACCAAAGTTAGTTCTTAGAAAAAATCTAACATAAATAGCCAACCTTTAACAAGACTGATCAAAAACAAAAGGGCACGAATTAACCACACTAGGCACTGGAACGAGGGTATCACCACATATACAGAATCGATTTATAAAATCACAAATCATTGTACTATGAGAAAGAATACTAAGAATAAATTTAGACTAACCAATTTGAAAAATTAGAGGGCATGGATAATTTATTTAAAATTTATGTTAGTAATTTAATAAAAAATTGAAGGCCCTGGTTGACGTGAGTTCTGAGAAAAATACACTTATAGCTATCTGTCAGTAAGAACTGATCCTATCTTCTAGACTTTGTGTTTTAGAAAAAGACAATAAAGCAAAAAGAAAAAAGAACATGCAAGTTGAATAAGGGATTTTGTCAAACAAAAGCTAGTTTCACTCATTTCGTTATGGTGTCTAACAATAACCTCATTGGGTTAATATCATAGAGTGATGACAGTCATCTGTAGCAGCAGGTCAGCATAGAAAAAGTGACATGAGGCTGGACTTAAAGGCTCCTGCACAAATATGTACATGGATTTGAGCCATATACTTAGTGCACAATTCACATGTATTTTTAAGGTAAATTCTACAAATCTTGGAGGGAACAGCACTTCAATCTATTTTAAAACTTTGGATAAGTAAATGATCACATAATATTTCTATTTATACTAGCTATGTTTCTTCCCTCAGCTTAAATTGGACTGCATTTTCAGTTTAGATGAAGAGTAAGGGACTGAGAAATGCGCCCTTTCTCAGTTGGGAGCTGTGGGGTTAGAAAAACAATATCTAGGAACTTAAAATTTTATCCACTAAAGCTCTATATTTTAGTATATTTGTATCCACAGGGCATATATTTTTACCCACTTTAATCCTCCTGTGTGGATATAAAAATATACATGAGAAAATTATAATGGTATTACTGACAGATGCTTTGGTACAGCTGCAAAATGGAAATATTTCTCTATATTTTCATATTCAGTCGCGATAAGAGATCTATAACCTGCTGAGCTGGTATTTCACTTATGCACTATTTTCTGTCTGCTTCTTAACATGGGACTTCACATTCCACATATGATCTACATTTTATTTTAACTACTATATTCCTGGCTTTTCTCTTTTCATGTCGGCTTCTCCTTTTAAGACCCTGTTCAACAGTGATTTCTCAGCTTCAAACTCTGACTTTGATTTTTTTCTCCCTCAGAAATGTCCTGTAATTTTATTGTTTCTTGAAGCATGGATCTCACTCATATTTCCCATGAATGACAGCCCTTTTTAATGATATATGTGTCTTCCCAAAGGAGACCAAATTAGTAGAGTTGTTCTCCAGCTTGACTTCAGAACCAAATTTAAATGCAAATACAATTTCTTCCATTCTTTCTGCTTTGATCTAAACCATATTACCAAAATTTAGCTTGTTTTTGGTATGGTGGGTTTTGTCTTTGCATGTCAAATTTTCTGGGTCGTCCTAGAATTACGTAATTCCCAGGAACAAGTTATAATATAGTCATCCTGTGGCTACTTGTAAGCATTAGACTATTCAATTTCCTGTACACACATTCATCGATCTCTGTGTCTTTCTTTCACTTGCCTCTCCATCTGGAATTGATTTCTCCTTTGCTCCTCTTTCTCAATTGAAGAGAAACTGAGGCCCAAAGACTGACTTACCCAATGTCAGTTAGGGCATAATTGAGCCCTATTAATTAGGGACTTTTTCATCAACCCACCACCTTTTTCAAGATTCAGTTCAAATGATGCCTTGTCTAAGAATCCTTCTTGAAACCTTCAAACAGAAGTAATCTGTCCTTTCTTTAAACTTCCATATACTTTAATTATACCCCTCTTAGGATGCTTATCACTTTTTATTCTGTATTATGGTTATTTACATATGTAAATTATGTGCATGTTTTCTTTCCCCTCTAGATGTTAACCTCTCTTGAGGACTGGGACCTGCTTTCTTCATTTGTGTGTCTCTCATATCACCTAGCCTTGTATTAGTAGGTTATATATATTTGTTGAATTATTTAAGCCCCAATAGCTTTTCTGGACAACTTGCGGTCACAGAAACTATATAGAAAGCAGCTGCAGCAGCACGCCTATTGGTTGGGGAATTCTTTCAAGCTCAACCTCCTGCCTCCTGCTCTAACCCTCCATGGTTCTAGAACTGCACTGTCCAAGATAACTTTCTGCAATGATGGAAACGTCCTATATAGCACTGTCCAATACAGCATACTAGTCACACATGGCTATTGAGCACTTGATTGTGCCTAGTGTGACTGAAGGACTGAAAATTTAATTTTTTAAAAATTTTAATATATTTAAATAGCCACATGTGGCTACTGGCTACCATACTGGACAGCACAGTTCTAGACTATTTTGGCTCCACATTTTGATAAATCTTCTTGTCTGTCTCTTTGGGCTTGTCTACATGATTCTAGACTGCAGGCTTGGGAGCAATGGCATGACTCTGTGCTTCAAGTTTCCACACTTGACTTTCTTCCTTCCTACTTTTCTTCCCAGGAGTAAGATGAGACTTCTAAAGCCTTTCCTAAGCACTCCAGTCTTCACTGACCTCCTTTGACTACATTTGTAGAGTATAAATATGCTGAGGTGGTATGTTATGTTGTTTACTGCTGTTTTGTATCTCAGTCTTTTCCTAAATTGACTATAAAATTCTTGCATGCAACAACCATACATTCTTTATCTTCTGTATCCACCCTTGCCTGTTATAGTGGCAGTTATATTGTAATGTTTTATAAACACTGATAATTGACTAATTGAAGGTGGGGAAAAGGAATCTGGTGTGAGTGAGAAAGAACAGTAACTGAGAAATAGGGGATAAAATGTTAATCTACTAAGATCTACTTAGCATTCTAAAGACTAAAGGACTTTTAGAAATTATTTCACTTATTCCTGTAATTGTTTTGCAAAAGCCCTTTAATTATTTTCCAGTCATCTAAGAAACACAATTCAAAAACTCTTTTGAGTACCTAAGTGGAAAAAAATGTTAGCCATTTTGAATGTATTCCTTCCTAAGAGGGTCTTCTATCAAAAGAAACTTTAACCACACTTGTGAAACTCATTGTAGAGAAATTACTGGGAAATCGAGAGGTTGCGAGAGGCCCAAAATAGCACATTTGGTGGAACTACGGTAAGAATTTGGCTGTATGTTTGTTCAAAACCTCCCCTAGTGAGTAAGTTCTGGGATGTGTACAATGCCAACTTTGTGAGGATGAGGAAACAAAGGTAAAGGTGTGAGTGTTGTGTCTAAATCTGTAAAGGTGCTTTAGTTCCCTTTCCTCTCTTCCTTTAGCACCTAAATTACACTTTAACAAGATCGGGCTCCTTGGTGCTAGGAGAGTTGGATAGCCATGTGCAAAAGAATGAAGGTGGACCCCTACCTCACACCATATACAAAAAGCAAATGAAAATGGATTAACCTAAATATAAGAACTGAAACTATAAAACTCCTAGAAGAAAACATAGGGAAACATTTTCAGGACATTGTGAAGGTAGTGGTTTCTTAGACTTCACACTAAAAGCAAGAGCAACAAAAGAAAAAATAGACAAATGTGACTTAATCAAAATTAAAAACTTTTGTGCATCAAAAGACTTTATCCTATAGAATGGGAGAAAATATTTGGAAATCATATATCTGATAAGAGTTTAATATCCAGACTATATAAAGAACGCATACAACTCAACAACAAAAAGACAAACCACCCAATTTTTAAAATGTGCAAAGGACCTGAATAGATATTTCTCTAAAGAAGATATACAAATGATCAATAAATACATGAAAAGATGCTCAACATCATTAGTCATCAGGGAAATGCAAATCAAAATCCCGATGTGATACCATCTCACACCAGTAGAATAGCTACTGTTAACAAAAGTGGAAAATAAAAGTGTTGGAGATGATGTGGAGAAATAGGAACACTCTTACACTGTTGGTGAGGATGTGAAATTGTGTAACCACTGTGGAAAAGAGTTTGGTGGTTTCTTAGCAAGTTAAGTATAGAATTACCATATGACCCAGCCATCCCACTTCTAGGTAAATACCAAAAGAATTGAAAGCAGGGTCTCAAACATATAATTGCATTCCGATATTCAGAGTGGATTTATTCACAATTGCCAACAGGTAGAAGCAATCCAAGTTTCCATCAACAGCTGAAGGATAAACAAAATGTGGTATATACATACAATTAACTGCTATTTGGCCATAAAAAGGAATGAAGTTATGATGTATACTACAACATGGTTGAACACTGAAGACATCAAAATAAGACAGACACAGAAGGACAAATACTGTATGATCTCACTAAAATGAAACAAGCAGAATATGCAAATTCATAAATTCAGAAACTGGAATATAGATTACCAGGGGTTGGGTGGCAGAGGGGAATGAGGAATGAATGTTTAATTGGTATGGAGTTTATTTTTGGGGTGATGGAAAAGTTTTGGCAATGGATGATGGTGATGGGGGCACAATTTGGTGAATGTAATTAACATCACTGAATTGTATATCTGAAAAGAAATAAAAAGGGAAGTTTTAGGTGTATATAAGTTACCACACACACACATACACACCAAAAAACCTATAGAACTGTACAACACAAAGAGTGAATCGTAATGTAAACAGTGTGCTAAAGTTAATAGCATCATTATAATAATACCATTTCTTTAATTGTAACAAAAGTACCACATTAATGCAAAATGTTAATAATAGGGAAAATCATGTGTGTATGTGTGTGAAGGGAGGTATAAGGAAACTTTTACATTCTGCATGATTTTATGATTTTTCTGTAAACCTAAGACTGCTCAATTAAAAAAAAAAAAAAAAAAAAAAAGATTGGGGCTGTCCAGAAACCTAGCCTATGGCAAAATTTCTGCCAACCATGCCCTGTTTGAGACCACAGTGAGTCTTTAAAGGTTTCTGGCAGGAATACTTAATAAACTAATGATAGATGCAAAGTTAGAAGTCTCAACCCTGGAATTGTCTTTCCTGCAGAGCCAGGCTGCCTGTCTTCCTCATCCTCCAACCACTAGCTCACTGTGCCCAAAATATGAAAAGAAAATAAAGAGCGAGAAGGGAGTTGTCCTTGTGGGACAAGAGATTCAGCTGGCAATAATCACGTTTTCCCAGCTATTTTGACATGTGTTATATGAGGGAACCAATCCAAGACAAAACAAAAAATAAAATGCTTCTGACTGCAAAAGTGCAAACATAAAGTAAATTAGAGCTGACTTTTCCTTTTAACTTTTTATTTACATAGGATGGATTTGTTTAAACAATTTTTTTAATTCCATGAAGCCACAAATCTAATATGTTATTTCCCTTTCTATTGTTCCCATTTTTGTTTCTATTAATTTCCAAATGTTTAAAACATGTTTTCAATTTGCTGAAAATACTTATGAATTATATGCACACAAGCGATATGTGCAATAAATCACTTATGTAGAACCAATCAAATCTGGCTTGGCTTTGTAGCTTATTTTGGTGTAACATTTAAAGGCCCTGTTGTTTTAAGCTGCAACTTGATGCTAACAAAATAGGGAGGTCAAAGTTAAAATTTCTTTTTATAGGTACTTGCCTTTATCCAGATTTAGTTCTGGGTGACTTGAAGCAAATAATTCCTGTCTCATCCCCTTTGGTACCAGGACTAATGAAGAAAAGGCACTTAGTTGGCACTTACACTGCCCAATAACATAGGTGACATTGTTAGTAGTATATTATGATATAAAAATATCAAAATACTATCAAAATGAATACTCCCAAATTATATATCCACTTCTGACCTCTCTCTTGAACTCATGGAGGATAATATGTTCGATTTTGAAAATATGATGTTTCAGGTTCCTGTAGCACATCAAATTGGAGTGTCCAGTGGTTGGAAATATGCTCCTGCAGCTCAGGAAAGAGATCTGGGCCTGAGACAAAGATCTGGGAGTTGCCAGCCTACAGGTGGAAACTGAAATCTTCAAGTGGGTGAATCATCCAAGGGAAGCATATGGAGTCAAAGCAAGAGAGGCCAAGTGTGTGACCCACCCTGGGCAAGCCCATAATTTAAAACACAGGCAAATGAGAAGAGCTAGTGAGAGAGACAGAGGAAGAACAGGTCTCAGACAAGAGGAGGCCAGGTGGGAAGGCTGATAGAGAAGCCCAAAGTGGGGTTTGGAGCCACCCTGAGAAAGAATGGAGAGAGTAAGGGGTAAGGATGCTGAAAACACCTGTAAAAGATGTACATTATACTGAGCAAGATGGGGAGATTGGAGCAAGAGGGCGCTGGCCATGTGTTCTGAACAGTCGCCACCGTGGAGTACAAAGGGTGACCAAAGGAGAGTGGGGGAGACAGAGGCGAGTTTGCTGTCTCTGTATCCTTGCCTAGTGGTGCTATTTTTAAAATCATATTTTGAAATTTTTGTTTTTATCATGATGATCTCCAATAATAAACAAGCTGTCACCTTAAAAGAAATACTTTAAAGAGATTGTTTGAGAATGTTGTGGAAGCATAATGCCTTTGAAGATATACAGATTCGACCCCCACCAAAAAAGAAAGTTCACAGAATTAGACTAATGATTATAATTTTGGTAGATTGAAATATGTGCTCCAATTTAGACATGTTCTTAATCTTAATCCACATTCCTGTGGGTTTGAACCCACTGTAAATAGGATGTCTTGAAGATATTATGTTTCGTTATAGTGTGCCCAATTTAAAGAGGGTGGGCCTTTGTTGGGATTACTGGAGTCTTTAATAAGCAGAAGAAATTCAGACATAGAGAAAGCCACAGGGAGGAGCAGGAAGCTGGAAGTCCACAAGAATCTGGCAGAGAAAAGAGAGCACGTTACCATGTGACAGGAAAGCCAAAGAACCCCAAGGACTGCCAGCAGCCAGCACCAGAAGGCAACAGATTTTTGGGAAAAAGCATCACTGTACTGACACCTCAATTTTGGACTTTTCCTTCCCTCAAAATCATGAGCCAATAAATTGCCATTGTTTAAGCCAGCCCAGTGTGGTATTTTTCATAACAGCCTGGACAACAAATACGATAATATAGATGTTGTATCATATGAAAGTATACTTTTTTTCTTAACATTCACCTAATTTGTTTCTTTACGCCATTTTCTTTCTACTCTCTTTTCTTCCTGCAAATCCTCCTTCCCTTGAGGGACTGGCTTTTGTTATCTTTAATTATGCAGAGCCTGGAAGCAGGTGCTACTCACAGAGATATTTTATTGTACTCAGCCACCTGTGTAGGAATAAACCACGTAAGATGACACATGCCAACAACGCTTCATGTGCTTCCAGAAGAACAAAATGACTAATTTGGTTATAAAAAAGGTTAATCTCCAGGAGATTAATTAAGGTATTTATACTAGCATCTTTTGGGGATGCAGTGAAAAAAGTGGCTCCTAGTGTCCTATCCTGGGCTTGAACATAGACTTGCTGTGTAACCTTGGCCACGTCATTGTGTCCTTCAGCTTCAGTTTCATCATCTATAAAATTAAATGGTTGCTAAGAATCAGTGATTCTGGCACTTACCTGGTGATTAGCATCTCTTGGGTTTCTTATTAAACATATAAATTCCAGGCATTCTCCAGACTCACTGGATCAGAGTCGCAGGGGAGGAGCCTGGGAAATTGTATATTTAACAAGTACTCTGTGATCCACCTCCCCTCCTGCCGCCCCCAGTTCTCTGATTCCATTCTGCTATGTCTCTGGGTCATAGCAGGGCAAAAGCCTCATTGAATTAAAGAATCCCCAGTACCTCAGCCTGAGTGTCACTGCTGGAAATGTTGGAGGTGACAGGTGGAAATATGTCTAATGTGGCCATTTATATGCTGAAAATGCATATAGGGCACCTCAGCCAATGACAATATCACGGCCCAAAGAAGTAGCAACAAAACAGTGGCTCTTCCATTTCTATTTCCTCTTTCTGTGCTGACCCCAGATATGCCCCTTTGGGGAAATGGGCACTGAGGTATGGAGACAGAGACTTCTGAAGTAATGAGGAGTGTTTTCTAAATGATGGTGGTGTGCTTTGAAAAAAAAAAAAATAACAGTGATGTCATTCAACATTCTTTTTCCAAAGAGAGAGGCTGTTCTTTTCGTATTTCAGTTCATTTAGAATGCTGTCACTCATTAGGGTATCCCAAAGGATCCATTCAAAACAGTGGCTCTAAGTATGCACTTGAGTGCCTTGAAGCTAATAAAATAGGCATCATTTCCACTCTGTCTAAGCTTTCCATCAGGGTGAACAAACATTTTGAAGGGCAGACAAACAGAGCACCACAACATTAGAGAAACATAAACAGATACCCTACCCAGCAAATAAATGTAATTTTAAATATTGACATTCTGAAAAGGGATTAGAACTGTTCTTATGTTCTAGGTTGAGATGGGTGGAATCAGGCCAGTGGTACATGATTCACTACCCTAAGCAAACAAGATTGGATTATTTCCTCCCCACTCCTTCATCTTTCTCCAAATTTGAGATTTTAAAACTCTTGCAATAAATATTTATTAAATTTCTTCTATTTTCTAAGAGTTACACACTGAGTATTCAAAAAATAAGACACCTCCTGTCTTTTAAGGGTCTTCACAATGACAAAATTTAGGAAATGCAAGATGATCTCTTTACTAAGAAAATAATGGGGACCTCTGTCTTGTGAATTTCAGAGAATCAAATTTCAAATAGGCATATAACGGTTTAGATCACTGCCTAAAATCAAGTTGGCCTCCAAGCTTTGCTCAGTATTAGTTAAAAGTCCCAGCTAGCTTATTCCATGGGAATTGCCTTAATTGTCTTATTGTAAATTAATTGGATTTTTTTGTGGGTCATAGGAGTTGATCTCATTTTGACTGGAAGCTGGTTTTTCCTTCCGTTTCTATTTGTAGGAGACACAGGCCTAAGTAGATCAGTACTGCAACTTGTATACATATGGGTAGCTGATGTTTCTTTTTAAGGCATTTACTAGATATGAAAGATGTTGGATACAATTCTGTCAGCAGAGTCAAGTGCAAACCCTCCCTGATTCTGTGCTCGACTTTTCTGACTTTAGAGGTCATCTCTTAAAAATAGCTGATTCTCCAGCTTATTGGCCCTCCAAAGATCTGTTATGAAAATAGTTTATTAGCAGGGGCAGAGAAAGTGGACCCAGAATCCTCAAAACATTTCCTAAGAACACAACCACCACAAACTAACGTCTTTATACCATCTAATTGTGCTTATGGCAAGAAGCTGCCTACTGGAAATTGCACGTACTTGGCCAAGGACATAATACAAATCTTTTCCACATGCTTGCTGAACCTTTATGAGCCTATAACTTGATTTTCTGAGATGTAATTTGGTTTCACTTGCTGCTTTGAATCTAGATTTGCCTCATACCAAGCAATAAGTTGGGTTCTAACCTAGCCTTCTCCAAAAACTGTTCCTTCAGTCTTCCAAGCTGGATAAGATACTACTTCTTAGCACTCCCAAAATATCCTTTGCAGTTGGCTATTTCTGCTTTTTCTTCATTGTTTTATAATGATAATTATCTTTATTTATCTGACTATTTTTAGAGTGTGAGCTTCTTGAGGACAGTAATATTGCATCATTTATCTCTTCCTTGCTTGGCACATGATAAATGTTTAACAAATGCTTTTCAAATGAGTGACTAAATTCATGGATACGTATAAGCATGCATACATGAATGAATGAATTCATGCAAGGAGAAATGCATCACCAGACAGTGGAATTTAATGAATTTGCTGTGGTGCTAAAAATCTCTCTCTATAGGGACAACCAACCAGTTGTGGTGGTTAGACATGACTTAGGTCTTATATTGCACATGGTACTCAATTTGAAAAGTGGACATACACTGGCTAAGCTGATTATAAAATGACATTCTATGTCACCAAATCCCATTTTGGGAAGATGAGTTCTGGAGAAATTAGAGTGAAGAGAGGGTAGATTAGGACATAGAATCAAATAGAGGGGTGTCAGGGAGAGTAAGACGAACACTGGGCCTTCAACAGGAGTGGGTATGAGGCCTGCGAAGCAATGTGGGAGAATTAGGGAAAGCGAAGAGCATTTGGGAGTTGGGAAGGCTTCTGGATTAGGGACCTTGATTCCCAGGTATTTGTCAGGCATTGGGAAAGAAGTGAGGAATTAGGGGTTGGAACTTCTGCAACTAGCCTAGAAGCACTAGCAGTGGTTCAAGGGTGGGGTGGGGGTGGAATGGGGGCAACTGAAGTGAGAGGCTCAGGATCTTCCACCTGTGACAAAACAGTGCTGGGCTCCTGCCTCCTGGGGGCTCTCTCAGGAGAGGGCAGGGGCTCCCACCACCTGCCACACAGAAATTTCAATCCACTGATTTTAATAAAAAGGGAATTTCCAAATACTAGGGTTGAGAGTCTTTAGGCAGCTATTAGGGATTTAATGCCCTGCTCTATTTATTTTCAAATGCTGAAATTTGGCAGACTTTTTCCTTTTGCCACATGATAAGGAATACTTGTATTAAGAAAAGAATCTACACACACACAAAACCTATGCCATCCAGCTGCTTACAAATGAAACAATGATTCTGACACTGAAAAGGAACCCAGTAAGCAGAGAGCAGATATTTGACCCTATAAAACTGTTATGGTCAATTCAGAACCAGAGAAGGAAGAATGAGGCTTACTTCTTGAAAGGGAGGTGATTCCAAAGAGTGACAAAAATTCCCCTGAGAGTCCTGTGAAAATGGCAGGGATTTTATCCAGAAAGTAAATTATCAAGAGAAGTTAAAGCAGAGTAAAGGAATTATTGAGGCTCTACTGGGGCCTGCCTGTGCATGATTAAGTTATAATTTAACCCAGACCAATGTATGTTTTCTTGCTACAGAGTATGTAGTTGTCTTTGCTTGATGATTGTCTGCATTTCTGTTTTAGATTAAAAAAAAAAAAAAAAAAAAAAAAAGAAAGAAAAATTGGGAGCTTCCCTGGGCTGCTGTGTAGCACAATATGAGCCAGCAGACTGCTGAGTGGTATTGTGGGAGGAGGTCAGATTTTATCCACGGTGGCTGCCTGCCCTCCTGATCCGCTGCTCTCAGACCCTGATGACCTCCAAGTCTTGAATCATTCCTTCCACTTTTACTAATAAATATCTGACCCCATGCATGTTACCGGGCATTGGGTGACCCAGCCTGCTCTCTGTTCCACTTATTGAATGCTGCTCAGAAACCACACTGTGTTTGCTGCAGAGCGCCTTGATTATGACTCAGAGAAAACGGTCTTATTTCCTTGCATTTTTAATGCCAAGGCATGGCTTGGTCAAAAGAGGATTATGCCAGACCAATGTTATTTCCTTTTGTGCTAAAGGGGCAGGATATATGGTGGTGGATGGTGAGTGGTGGAGAGTAGGGGAGAGGGAGTAGCCTTTGTGAATGTAAATAAGGGAGTTGATTCTATATCACAGGATAATCTAAGCCAGAAGCTGAGATACTGGTAGTACTATTAGTCCATTGAAAATTTCTAAACTGTAATTATCAGTGGCTCCTTATCAACCCAAGTACATCCTCAGGGGTTACTTCTTTATCAATAACTTAGATGAAGATACTGAAAATGCTCACTAAATTTGGAGAGGACACCCATTTGGGAGGGGTGGGGAGAGATGCTATCAGTTTGAACATTAGGAATGGAACACAAAATGATTTTGAAATATAAAGAATTTTGTCTGTTAAAGACAAATGCATGTTAAAATCTTTAGGAATCAAAAGTATAGACTCAAGATGGCATTAGACTAATGAGCCATAAATGCAAGAGAAAGTGCTTCTACATCAGAGTGGACCACAAACCAAATGAGTTAGCAATGTAGTATTATAATGAAAACAATTTAATGGGATTCAAGGATGAATTAAAGAGACTATGCCACACAAAGACAAGGAATCATCTCTTCCTTGTGTTTAGCATTATTAGTGCTTAGTGTTCCTTTTTCATGGTCTCATTCTAAAAAAGCAAATGCTCCAGAGAAATACAATTAATAGTAATGAAAGAAATGCCAAATACAAAAAAGAGGAAAGTAATATTTTTTTACATTTGAGATGCTGCTGAGGCCCAGCTTTCAGTGTCTATTACATGAGATCACATCACTGAATCTTAAATATTATTTGGAGTGCAGGGCTCTTCTGCAGTGTCATGTTTTACAACTTTGGAACACAGTTTTACTGAATAATGAAAAAATAGGTAAGCTGATCAGCTAAAATTAGCCACTAATTATTTGTGAAGCATACCTCTATCAGATTCTCCTAGTGCTTGTCCTACTTTTCTTTGTCCCTAGCTGTAGAGACCATTTATCTTCTTAAATGCAGAATCACAGTAGCACTTTCTGGCCTGAAATTCAGGTTTCTTTTGTATTGATTCTAACCAATTTCTGCTCTTGACTAAAATGCTAAACCATAAATAAGGGAGGTAGCAAATCTGAGGTTCTCAGCCAATATCTCTGAGAACAAATGTAGTAGGTCCGCTGAGTCTGTCCGGGTGAGGGATGCCTCTTCTGGTCTCCACAGCACCTTGTCCGTCATACCACCTTTACACTCTCATATTGTACTTTCCTCTTTACAAGGTGATGCTTTAGATCAGTGCTTCAACATGCACTCAATTCCCCTGGGGATCTTGTTAAAATGCAGACTCTGATTCAGGAGGCTTGGGGTGGGGCCTGAGAATCTACATTTCTACCATGCTCCTAGAAGGTCAGTGCAGCTAGTCCAGTGGACTGCACTTCACTTTGAGCAGCAAGGTCATAGACTGTGAGCTCCTTAAGAGCTGAGAAACATCTCTTGATCTTTTAAAAAACATTCTATTGAAGAATAACATACATACAGAAATGTGCACAAATCATGACTCGATGTATTTTCAAAAAGTGAGCATATTTGTGTAACCAGTCCCAAGATAAAACAATTAGAATATAATCAGCCCCCAGGAGCCCCGCTCATTCCCACCCCCCCCAGTCACTACCTACCTCCACCCCCACATAAATGGAATCTGACTTCTTTAACTTTTGTTCTTCTGAACGATACTCCAATGACCATACTTGTACATCTCCCCTTATTTACCTGTGCAAGTATTTCTAGATTAGATACCTGGATATATTCTGATTTTAATGACAGGATGATACTCCACAGAAACATTAGTGCCTTGTATCTATATTAGGACGGGTCTTTGGATGGCTTTTTGTTTATGGAATCAAAGACTGATGAATGATTGATAAATGCTACAAATAGCCTTCAATTGTTTTGCATTGTTTTCCTGATGAGTCGAAAACTCATGATGAGGCACCATGATCAGTGCGCCTCTGATGCCTGCGTATATTTGTTCTTTACATAAAATCTAAATTTAGAAACTATGACCTCACAATTTGTTGAAAAGAAATAGACCTGAGGTTTTGAAGGAATATCTAAAATATTAGTTGTAACTTGAAGAGTGATAGAGGATTTTTCTAAAAATGAGGTGGAGAAACCTCTGTCTACATTTTAAGGGAAAATGCCCCTAGTGTTAATTAGGGATAATAATTTGGCAAGAATCAGTGCTCATAAATCAGGACAGAGTCTGAATAGTTCTGTGGATGAAAATCTTTGGGAGCTTTTTCAATTGGGTAGCTGATCAGCTGTTAGGGTGGCATTATGGTGCAGGTCTCTCTAATTTACAAAAGATGTATCTACAGCTGTAGGATTGCACAGCTGAATGAAACAATTTGTCTGGTTGGAATGCTATTTATGTTTGGATAATTCTATTTACAAAAGATTAAAAATGGCCCCAGAATCTAATTTCACCATCATCTATAGATATCAAATAGTAGATATCAAAATCTCCATTTGAATCTGCTGTAATCTAATTCTTTGAGTTAATAATTATAAAAGTATATGAATTTAATAAGTATCTCTAGTCAACTTTTGTATGTAGTTATTACTTTGCTAAGTTATTTTGGGGAGGATTCTGTTTTTTGTTTGTTTTTGTATGATTGCTTGTGTGTTTTTTTCATTCTCTAGTTTTTGTGACTGAAAAAGAAACAGATGATATTTTCTCTTTTAATTCAGGCAATTTCCCTGGAGATATGACCAATCTAAATTTCCTAATATGCAGCCTCAGTAGTACCATTGTAAAACTTGATATCCAGGTTCCCCTAAACTAATATGTAGCTGAGGGATATTTAAAAATACAGAATATTCAAAAGACCAGTCATTAGTTCCCAACATCTGAAGCATGAGAATGCAAATATGTAAAATGGTACCTGCACACATTAAGGCATACTAATTTATTGTTGTCAGGAGGCTAGATTAGGATTATGAAATAGTTCCTTTTTGTGTACATGAAAACATTCAGAGAAAGTGCCTCCACTACCAAATGCAGCCAGAGTCCATTCATTCAAAAGTGGCCATTGAGTACATATTAAACGTCCGATGCCACGCCAGGCCCTGTGGACATGGAGATGGAGACGAATAGTTCTTGTCCTGATCCCCAGTCTATATGGGGAAAACAGATACATAAACAAACATTTGCAATTAGGGTAAGAATTTTTAAGATACTGTATCCTATTTGTGTTAACAGTGATCAACCGATAACCCAACATAGTAAATGCTCAAATAGAGAAAGTATATCCTCTAATATAGGAATGTTCTTGGAAGGTACAATGGTGAACCAAAAGTAATATTTATCTTCTTAGCCTGAGCTGGGATGGAAAGACCACAGTCAGGAAAGTTTTCATAGAAGAAAAAATATATTGCCAGTTGTGGTAACTGAATAATGTCCCCTTCCCCCAAACATGTCCACGTTCTTATTCCTGGAATCTGTATGTTACCTTATATGGCAAAAGGGACTTTACTTTTGTGATTAAATTAAGGATTTTGAAATGGAGAGATTATCCTCAATCATAACAATGATCCCTATAAGAGAGAGGGAGTAGAATCAGTCAGCGAAGGAGATGTGATGACTCCATGCTGCTGGCTTTAAACACTGAGGAAGGGGCCATGAGCTAAGGAAAGCAGGTTGCCTCTAGACGCTGGCAAAGACAAGGAAATGGATTCTTTTCTAAAGTGTTCAGAAGGAAGCAGCCCTGCTGACACCTTGACTGTAGACCAGTAAGAATTTATTTTGGATTTCTAACTTCTAAATGGTAAGATAATCAATGTGTATTGCTTTAAACCATTGAGTTTCTGGAAATTTGTCCAGCAGCCATAGTAAACCAATAAAGTGTTTCTCTGTCACTCTCTCTAACGTGTAATTCTTGGTGATTTCAACATATATGTAGAAGCTCTTAGCCTCTCATTTCCTTGATTTTCTCTCTTCAAGTGAATTCTACCTTACTTTAGCTCCTCACTCCTTTCACCATAGCCTAGACTTACTATTACCAATAATTGCAAGCCCTCCATAAACTCACTTTCAAGGATCCCTGTCTCACCACCAGTGCTTATCTTTCCAACTCTCTCTCTCTAGTACCCTCATCCCAGTAATACTTTAATCCTGTTGGATCATACAATCTACTCATCCTACCACCTGTTCACTGCCCTCCACCTCCTGATGTCCTTTTTCCATCCTAACCCAATTTAGATTTCTTGAGAAATCATTATAAACATTCCCTTGTCCACGCTCTAGGCTCTCTTGCCTCTCTCTCACTTTGACATATTTGTTGGCTAAAAATTCCAACTTGCTTATATCCAGTTGGTCAGCCTACTTTTTGCCTGCACTTGGACAGCTGAATGTGGTGAAGAAACACACACAACCTTGCTTCTGGTCCCGATTTAAATTCACAACCAACAATCTCAAGGAGTTCTTAGCCTGGCCATCCTAGACACTTTCCCTAGTCCACTCTTCCACTCTACTACCCGATCATTTCAAACCTTCCCCTCTTTCCCAAATTGACTACATGTCCCCCTCTTCTTTCCTCTCAGGCAATGATCTTGCTTTTGTTTTCACTAAGGAAACAGAAGCAATCAATAAACAATTCCCACACGTTCTTCCTACCATTTCTACCCACCTCCTTGCATCTACACTCCTCTATTCTATTTTATTGCCCTCCTGTAACTCTAGATGAGCTATCTGTGCTCCTAAGGCCAACTTCTCTATTTATGTACTAGTTCCATTCTTTCTATCCTGCTCAAGGACATTGTCCCAATATTGTTCCCCTTGCCTCCATTGTCATTATTTTTTCCTCATTTTTTTGGATCATCTCCATGTTATAGTAAAATTCCTTTAAAAAGTTGTCTATATTTGCTATCTCTATTTTCTCTCCTTCCATTTTCTCTTGAACCAATGTCAAGCTTTCTTCCCCACCATTCTACTGAAAGAACTTCTACCAAGGAGTCAGTAATTCTATGTTGCTAAATACAATGGTCAATTCTTAATCCTCATCTAACTTCATTCCTGGGAAGCATTTGACATGGATGATCACCCCTTCTTTCTTGAAATGCTTTCTTCACTTTGACTTCTGGGACACTCTTTCTTGGTTCTCCTCCTACCTGTCTGGCTACTCATTCTCAGTTTCCACTTATCTCTACAACCTCTAAACAGTAGCCCCCACTCTCTCTTCTCCATCTACACCCACTTCTTAGGGGATCTTATCCAGATTCACAACTTCAAGTATGCTGACCACATTCATAAGCTGACTGCTCCCAAATTCATATCTTCAAGTCAAATTTCTCTTTTGAATTCCAGGCTTGACCATCCAGTTGTTTCCTTAACATCTGTACTTGGATGTCTAATAGGTATATCAAAATTAACAAGCATGAAGCTCAAATCTTGATTTCCACCTCTGCCCCCTACTGCACACCATTAAACCCACAGTCTTCCCAAACTCAGTAAATGACAACTTCACTCTCCAGAGACTTGAGCCTCTATTTTGACTCAGCTCTTTTTCTCACACCCACATCTAACCAACTGGCAAGTCCCCTGACCTATAAGATCCAACTACTTCTTACCACCACATCACTGCTAAAACCAAGGTCTAAGCCATCACCATCTCTTTCCTGATTACTGTTTTGGCCTCATTGTTGGTCTCCTTGCTTCTGTCCTGCCCCTCTGCCCCAACAAGAATCAGTTCTCAACAGTGAAGCTATTTATTTAACAAATAGTTATTGGTTGAATATTTGCTTTGTCTGAAATGTGATATCCTGTCAAGTGTCTGCTCCATGTCACCAGAGTAAATTCTGAAGCTCTCAAAATAGCCAAAAGGCTAAAAATGATCTGGCCCCCACTGCCTCTTTGACCTCATTTCCTAGCAAACCCTTTTGCTCACTGTGCTCCAGTCACACTGGCCTCCCTGCTGATTCTCAAATATGCCAAGTATGCTTCTACCTCAGGGACTTTGTATTTAGTGTTCCCTCTGCCTGGAATCTGAACTCCCCAAGTCTCCTTATGGCTTGCTTTCGTACTTCTTTCAGGTCGCTGCTCATGTTTCACCCTAAGCAGCAAGAACTTTATAAAACAGCACTCCCTATCCCCCTTTTCTGCTTTATTCTTTTTTGTGACATTTATTGTACTCTAATAATATTATTGTATGTTTATTTGTGTATTATTTTTTATGGCCTGGCTCCCTCCAATAGAAAGTGAACTCCACGAGAAGAGGGATTTGGTGCTATTTTGTTTACTGCTATATTTCCAATGTGTAGAATACTGGACTCAACAAATATTTTATGAATGAATACAGTTGACAGGTAAAATACAGGATGCCTAGTTAAATTTGAATTTCAATTTAACAAGTAATTTTTTAGTAAATGTATGTGTCATGGAATAATTGGACATACATATATTAAAAAATTATTCATTCATTATTTGAAATTCAAATTTAACTGGGCATCCTGTATTTTTACTATTTTAGTTTCCTGGGCTGCTTAAGCATATACCATGCAATGGGTCAGTTTAAACAATGGGAATTTAATGGCTTATAGTTTCGAGGTTAGGAAAAAGTCCAAATCAAGACATCATCAAGGTGATGCTCTCTCCCTGAAGGCTGTGGCGTTCTGGGGCTGATTGCTGGCAATCCTTGATCCTGGGTCCTTCTGTCACATAGCAGTGCACTTGGGGGCCTCTCCTGGCCTCTCCATTCTCTTCCAGATTCCACTGATGTTCAGCTTCTGGCGGCACCCTCTGTGGCTTTCTCTCTGTCTGAATTTCATTCCTCTTATAAAGGTCTCCAGTAATAGGATTAAGACCCATCCTGACTGAGATGGGCCGCACCTTAACTGAACTAAACTCATCAAAAGGTCCTACTTACAATGGGTTCACACTGACAGGAATGAATTAAGTTTAAGAATGTGTTT
Source organism: Choloepus didactylus (assembly GCF_015220235.1). NCBI lineage: Eukaryota > Metazoa > Chordata > Mammalia > Pilosa > Megalonychidae > Choloepus > Choloepus didactylus. Next base: position 32,290,502 of record NC_051308.1, read on the forward strand.
TTTTCTGGGGTACATACAACTCCAAACCACCACATTTACTAAACATGGCAACCTTACAAATGAATGAATTCTTGATGAGGTTCTTGAAGAATGACAATAGTTCTGCAGGAAGACATTCTGGTAGAAAGAATGGATTTGCAAAGGTACACAGGTGTAAAAGCAATGCCACTCAATCAGAGACGAGCAATTTAGAAAGGCTAGCCTATCCTCAACTCTGCCAGAGTAACGCTGCAGGAGAATAGATTTAAAAAGGGCTTGTTTCAATACCTGGGCAGATTTTAAGTCGTCTTCATGGATGGGTGGTATTAAAAGTTTATAGCACCAAAGAACAAATATTGTATAATTCCACTTACATAAAATATCTATAATAAGCAAACTCATAGAAACAGAAAGTAGATTAGAGGCTCCCCCAGGAGCTGGGGTAAAGGGAAATGGGAATTACTGCTTAACAGGTATAAAGTTTCTATTTTGGGTGGTATCAAACTTTTAGTAAAGGAAGGTGGCAATAGTAGTACAACACTGTAAAAGTAGGAGTAAAAAAAGTAAAAGTGATGCCACTGAATTGTACACTTTAAAAGGGTTAAAACTAGCAAATTTTATGTTATGTTTATTTTATCACAATAATAAAGAAAAACAAATTTTAAAAAAATTTATAGGAAGTTTAGAATACAGGATCTTTGTTCTCCATCATGCCATTATTGTAGGAAAGGATACACAAAATATGAAAAGAACATCTTCAGGGTGAAAGACAACAAATTTTTGGCTTTTTGACCATGGGATCATATGAAGTCTTTTGCAATTCTATGTTATTAATACTGCTGATATTTTTAGTCCTAATTTATCTGGGCTAAGTCTCATTCCTTAGAATGAGGGTAGTTACATGCTTTTTAGTTCTTTTCATCTGAGAAAGAAGAATTTGCCTCATGTAGTGGATGCTATGACATGGCACCCGTAGACCTCACCATATTCAAGCACTCATTCCCCCAGCTGTTGGGAGTGTTGGCAGCTAACTACTGTCATTTTAATTATTTTCTGAGAACTGACATCAATTCAAGAGATTCATTTGGCCCAAGTCACACTTCCTGGAGGCGGCTCACATCCTAGCCCCAGAACCCCCTGACACCTCTGTTGTGACTTCATTGTAGTTTCTCTCCTCCCTCTGCTTAGTCCTACTTTCTATTGATGTTAATCTGATGACTGCTCCTCCTATCCCCCACAAATTTACTCTTTGCTAATCCCCATCTCAGAGTCTGCTTCTTGGTTGCTGGGTTCCAGGAATGGCCTGAGGAAGCAGGACTTTGGAGCTGGATTACCCGCGAGTCAACTGGCAATGAAGATACCATCATTGGTGGTAGGTGGGTAATGCCTGGCATGCTGCAGTGTGCAAGTGTTAAAGCTTCTACTAGTGGTGAACTGGGATGAGGGATTAGTGAAGGTAATTCAGGGACAATATCTTGATATTTAAGAAGTTTAGGGGAAGTAGTAATTATAAGAACTATGGAAATGGATGGCTGTTACTGAGGATATTTGTGCATTAGAGAAAGACAATGGAAGGTTGAAGATGATTTGTCAGCAGTTAGAAAACCAGAAGTTCTCCTTGGCATATTATTAAGAGAATCTTACCCTGCAGCTGGAGCACAGAAAAAGCTGAGGACCAGGCCCAGGACTTAATTTTAATAGGAAAGCTCCAGAAGAGAGAGAATTCATGTTATACACTTCTGTAGCACTGGTTCCTCTCCCTCAGCTCATATCTATGAGACCATGGAGGGTCTCTTATGCCAACTGACAGAAGAGGAAAAAGGCTATGTTTCGTTCATGGGGTCATCTTGGTATGTGGATATAAGGTGAAAATGGATTGAGACTGTACTACATCCTTAGTGGGAGACCCTTAAAGACAACAAGAAAAGGAAATCCTACCAATTGTCATATCTCTGGGCGGTGCTCCTGCTCATTTGCTTTTGGCAGTTAGCTTTACTGGCTGCTCAGGAGTCTAGGAGCAGAAAGATTGGAAGATTGGAGACAAAGACATTTGGAGAAGAGGCATGTTGATGGACCAAAAGGGGTGGCTCAAAGTATGAAGGCAACTCTTGAATCCCGTTGTTAATGTCTATCAGAGAACACCCACCTGGAAGAGGCAACAAATACTCAAGCAGACAGGGTGACTTAACTGACACTTGGGCACATGAACAGAGTGCACGTGAACAGAACGTGCTGACATGAAAGTAGGCTATACATGGGCTAACAGCATGGGCTTCCACTAAACAAGGTTGATCTAGCTACTGCTGCTGACCATGTACAACATGCCAGCAACAAAAACCAACTCTTGGTCCTCAATACGGTACTATCTCTCAAGGAGACCAAATAACCATTTGGCAGCAAGTGAATTACATTGGACCCCTTCTACACATCTTGAAATCTTTGCCTTTCCTGCCCATGGGGTGTCAGTCAGTACCATCTTCTAAGGGCTTACCAAGTGTTTAATCTGCCAACATGCAATTCCACAGAACTGCATTGGTCCAACGGACTCAACTTTATAGCAGTGTAAGGATTGTGAAAGTAGACACATGACCATGGGATCAGCAGGTCCTATCAAATAGTGCACCACCAGAGACTGCAAGCCTGCTAAAGTGAAGGAATGGCTTTTGAAGGCCATGCTGAGGCTCTGGCTTGGAAATGATAACCTGTGAAGATGGGTGCCATCTTCCAGGTTGCAGAACACACCTTAAACCAGCTACCACTATATGGTGCTGTGTCCCCAGTAGGAATACATGGGTCTGGGAAACAAGGACAGAAAATGTGACCCATTGGGAGAATTTGTGATTTCTGTCCTTGCTACTCTGAGTTTTGTAGGTGTAGCGGTTCTGGTTCCAAAAGGAGGTGGGGGGGGGGGACAATTCCACTAGGGAAACAAAACAGTCTCATTAAACTTTAAGCTATAGTTGTTGCCCAATCACTTCAGGCTCCCTGTTTTAACAGACAATAAATGAAAATGTGTCACTATCCTGGGGATGGTAGAATACTGGGGACACAGCAGGGGCAACTGACTCATCACCGGGAGGCGGTAGGGCGGCTGATAAACAATGGGTCCAGGGGAAAATGTATTTTTCCAGGGGAGTCTCCTGGTACTCCTTTGCCCAATTTTTTCCCCAATTTTATTGATATATATTCATATACCACACAAACCATCCAAAGTATACAATGACTGAATCACAGTATCATAACATAGTTGTGCATGCATCCCTATGATCAATTTTAGAACATTTTCATTACTACAGAACAGAGATAAGAATAAAAAATAAAACCCAAATCATCCCATACTTCTTATCTCCTCTATTGTTGACCCATAGTATTGGTATAGCAAATTTGTTACTGTTGATGAAATAATATTAAACTATTACTGTTAACTACATTCCACAGTTTGCAATAGCTATGTTTTTTCCCACATACCACTCTATTTTTTTTTTACATTTGTAGTGGTTCATGCAAGAACTAATTTACACACATGACTTTAAACAACCACTTTCAATCAAATTAACCTTCATTATGTTACTATTTCTCATGATCTCAAGAACAAGCTACCATCATCGCTATGCATTCCCAAACATTTAAGTTCAACCTTATTAACAACTCTGTACGTATTAGGTAACCATGCCCTATTCTTTAGCTTCTGTTTTCTAGGTACCCTATACTCTACCTTCTTTCCCCCATGCATGTCTTTATTTTATTACTCATCTAACCATACACTGGATAAAGGGGGTATCAGTCATAAGGTTTTAACAATCACACAGTAACAATACGAAAGCTATATAGTTCTACAATCAGCATCAATGATTTTTCCATAATGTCGACACCCCTTTTCAATATGAACAACTTAGGGTGGTCACTGTCTAGACATCCCTGAAGATCAAGAAAGTGATTAAACTAGAGGAAGGGGTAGCGACAGACAAGATAGAATTTAGCAAAGGATTATGAATACTGAATCTCTATATAATTTTCTTTTTCTTGGTTGCTAGGGTATTAGAATAGCTAGAAGGAAAGAACTGAAATGGTGGAACTGTAACCCATAACATTATTTGAAATTTGCTATATAACTACTTGTTAAATTGTAATTTAAAAATTATCACCATTTTGTATATATATTTCACAATAAGGAAATAGCTGAAACTATGGTAATATAACCCATAACATTCTTGGAAATTTCCCCTATAACTGCTTGGTGAATTGTACTTTGAAAGTTATCACCTTTTTGCATATGTTGTATTTCACAGTGGGGAAGTGACTGGGACTGTGGAACTGTAACCCATGACATTCTTTGAAATTCGCTCTCTAACTACTTGTTGGGTTGCACTTGGAAAGTTATCACTTCTATGTGGATATGTTATATTCCACAATCAAAAAAAATTTTTTTAATTAAAAAAAGATCAAGGCTATTGGGCTGCAGTTCAACAATTTCATATATTTCCTTCTGGCTGTTCTAATACACTAGAAACTAAAAATAAATATCTATATAATGATTCAGTAGTTGTAATTATTTGTTAAATCCTAACTTTTCTGTTACAACTCCTCCTTCTCATTTGATCAACCTCTCAATATTCAGAAGTATATGGGCAGTGACCATTCTAACATCTCCATGCTGAAAACGGGTGTTGACATTATAGGGTAGATGAATGCAATTGGTTAAAACCTAGAGACTGGTACTTCTGGGTTTCAGGGCTTAGCTGGGATAATAACAATTCAGAGGTTTTAAGTTTCTGAAAAAATAAACTTAACAAGTAAAACTTTTATAGAGCCTTAGATAGAACCCAGGGTGTTCTTTAGGGTTTTCAGGAATATTGTTGGTTGGAGCTTGGCATATTGTGGCAATTTGCAATATCTGACTGAAGCTTGCATAAGACTAACCTCCAGAATAACCTCTTGACTCTATTTGAAATCCTTAACCACTGAAACCTTATTTTGTTGCATTTATTTCCCCCCTTTTGGTCAAGTAGGCATTTTTAATCCCTTGATGCCAGGGCCAGGCAAATCCCTGGGAGTCATAGCCTACATTACTAGGGAGACTTACACCCCTGGGAGACATGTCCCATGTAGGAGGGAGGGTAGTGAGTTTATTTGCAGAGTTGGGCTTAGAGAGAGGCCACATCTGAGCAACAAAAGAGGTTTTCTTGGGGTAACTCTTAGGCATAATTATAGGTAGGCTTAGCTTTGCCATTAGAGAAGTAAGCTTCATAAGGGCAAGCCTCAAGATTGAGGGCTTGGCTTATTAAATTGGAATCCTTAATGCTTGAAAGAATATCAGGAATTTTCTAGGTGGGGAAGTTTAACAGTTCTATTATTTTTTCTCCAGTCCCTCAAGGGATTTTGCAAATACTTTTTTATTTTCTGCCCCAAATACTCTGGAATGTGTCAGGGTATTATATTAATCTATACAGAATAACAAGATCTCATTCCCTACTCTAGGCTCCATGTATTCAGGGTGTTTAAATAACCTGAACTTACAGGCTAAGTTAGATAATGTACTACAGAAAATTTACATTTTGGACAAAATAAAGATCTCTTCCTTTGGTCTCACAGAATGTTTTGAAGATTTAAAATGCAGTCAATATCATCCTTTACTCTGAATTCTCATTTACCTTAGACCTAACCAGATCAGCTTCATTCACATCTCTAATTGAAGTCTGATGTCTTTTTTCAGCTTCTTTAACAGCTGCTGTGTGGAATAATGCTTACTTTCAGAGCTGCAGAACTCTAACTCTTTATCTTATGTGTCACACAGATATCCAAAGTTCCAGGGAAATACCAGGTTATACACATAGAACACAGTATCTCAGCATTTAAAAATGACACTTAAAACTCAGGAACAAATGTGACTGCTGTAAGAGCTTACAGTCTAGGCCCTATTTTTTATTTTTTATAAGCATTTTCTAAATGAGACCATAGAATATTTGTCCATTTGTTTCTGGCTTATTTTGCTCAACATAATGTCTTCCAGGTTCATCTGTCACATTGTGTGCCTCACGACCTCATTCCTTTCATAAAAGCACAATATTCTATTACATGTATATACCACAGTTTGCCCTTCTGCTCTTCAGTTGATGGAGCTTTCAGCCACCTCCATCAAATCCTTGCCCAAGTTTTACGATAAATGGATAAGTGCCACTGTCACAGCCTGAGATGGGCATGGTGACCAGGTTTTGGATCCATTAATGATGAGGGTCTAGATCACCCTACCAAGTAAACCACCCAGACTAACAGAGATGCTAGCCAAGGCTGAGTCTCAGAATCCATTGCTGCAGTGACAGAGGCTGTGGTTTTTCTCACTAACTTTCCTCTTTCTTTAGTTTGCCAGAAAAAGAACCAATCAGAATCCTGGAAGAACTGTTTGCAGAACTTATAATACAATGGAAATAATCCAAGCAGAAGAAAGAGTGGACGGTACTTAATAATGTGATGTACTGCCCAGATCTTCCTTTCAGACCTGAGATATCATTTCCCCAGCTATTGAGAGTGTTGGCAGCTGAAGGTTCTCTGCTGAGTCATTCTCCAGGAAATGCTGTCAGGGAGAGCTGCCTCACCCAAGGACATACTCTTTTCAGAATCAGTCTTCAAACAATGACTAATGGATGTGGGATATAAAGGTCCAGCCCCCTATATGTCAAGGTGGGATAAACAGGCTATCCAGAGTTCCCTTTGGCTGCATCATGGAGTTTATAGCATCTGTATCCCAGGTCAGCTCCTCCCTGCCCCCAATCCTGAGGACACTCCCCAATAAATTTCCTGCATACGAATCTTTGTCTCAGAGACTGTGTCTTAGATCTGACCTAAGAAAACTTAGTCACAAATTTTTTATAATTTATGACCAGGAAGAGTTAAATTATATAAGAAACAACCCAAGGAAAGCATTATCTGATAATTACAAAGGAAATTACATAAAGCAACTGGATGAATAGTGTTATTAGATAATAAATAAGAGTGTGTTGCTGGGTTAAGCTTTAGAGATGGAGAAAGACTCTGTTAAGATGGTGTCCAGGAGAGAATAGAACAATGGATAAATGAAACAGAAAGTTTGGGCGAACAGAATATATGAGGCAATGTTCTGTGAGAGGTGGTATATTGGACATATCTTTTACGGTGTCTTACATACTCGTGGCCCTTTTATTCTAGTTATTGATGTGATTGGTGTTAAGTGATGGATGGTAATAACTGCTAGCTTGCAGCAGCATCCTAATCACCAGCAATTTTTCCCAGCAATGTGCACATGTAACCTGACAGTATCTCACCTCAGCTGCATCACATTTTTCTCACTTTTGCCCAGCTGGATACCTATGAGGCGTTTTGACACAATGCTGTGCAAACCTGGCAAGGAGTTTCTCCTCCTGAGGCAACCCTTGACTAATGGGAGACACCCAGGTGGATGAGTCTGAGGCACATTTCACATGGAATCTCAGAGAGTTCTCAGTAGGACTGAGCCCCAGTTGCCCACAATTTGACTATTTGCAGCACACTTTGGATTGCTTTTCCTCCTTCCCTGTTTTACTCTTTTCTAGTCTCTCATTCCTATTTTCTTGGGATTACTTGTCAAACTAAATTATTTGCATTCAACCCCTTATCTTCGGCTCTTTTTAGGAAAACCCAGGCTAAGACAGTTGGTACCAGAAGTGACCTTAGAAAGGAAATATTCAGAAATGATCCTTGATCATTCATCAGTAAATGATAAGAATCTCTGACTGTGTTAAGTGGGTGGTAATAACCGCTGGTTGGCCTCAGCATTCTAAATCACTAAGAATTTCATTAGTGATGGACTATGGTGAGATGCAGATGAATGCTGAAGCATCGTCTTCTGTCATAGTGATGGCACTTGAATGATATGGGAACAGTGTGAATTGTATGGATGTGGAGCTAGCTGGGTCTTGTTAACTACACTGGAAGCTATGAAAAATAAACTGACAGGCTCAGGTTAGTCAATTATCAACTTAAGACATGCTGTGAAAGTCAGAAAGCCTTCAGGGTAGCATTTGAAAAGATTCTTGTTTTCTGCACCTCCCACCCAGGATTTAATTACAAGGATAGCAGAACTGAAAAAAGATGGTGCACGTACAGCCTTAATAGGTCTCCTAAGCCCAAGTCAGAGACCTGATAGGGAATATATGATTCCCTATGGAACATGGAAAGGGAATATTTGAATGGATGAGCCAGAGAATCTTAAATCCCCAGATCCCACTGAACTCTCAGGTCGACAGAACTAGCTCACTATCCCATGCTGGGATACAAGAAGGATCCTCTCTTTTCCCAGAGATCCTTCCAAGACCTCATCTTTGGCAGTTGCCTCACAAGATGACAAGATGATAAATGTTCCTCTCAAGATCTACCTCTGCCTCCCTTCATTGCCTCAAGATCTGGCTAATATGTACTATCAAAAAATGGCAAGGAATATGTAGGAGTGGATCCTTAAGGGTGGATGTTGGTTCAGGCAAGGCAGAGTCTAAGATTGGAGAGATGAAAATTTGATATAAGAACATTCCCCTATGACAAGAGGTTTCATGTTCTGGCAAGATGCCTGGAGACAATCCTAATATGTGCTGGAATAGCTCCCTAAAAGTTGAAGATGATGATGACCTGCACTAATGAGGCAGAGATGCTGGAACTGTCTTGGAGAATATTAAAGAAGGGGTCAGAAGACTCAGGTAGCTGGAAATATAAGAATGTATTTATAATGTGATACAGAAACCCCATCCCTGAACATGTGATCCAGGGAACATTCTTTCCACTGAAGCAATAAGGATGCATTGGTGAGGGGGCACTAGCATCTCTGATAAGATTCTGCAATGGAACTGGGCTCTTTAGAATCAGTAGGGGTGACAGAATTCTGGAGTAGAGCCAGGTGGTAAGGGCAAGGTGGATATAATAAAAACTAGCAGCAAGGTTGGAATCTCAACTAGGGTGCCTTCTCTGGCAAGGTTTTGTGGCAATGGCTAATGGATGATCCATAGTGATCTAGGGGGGGGCAAGATAAATGGGAAGCCAACTAATATGTCACTTCACTTACATAACCAGAAAAAAATCAAGACTTTGATGCACAGATGGCTAACAACTGCAGAAGTAGAAAACCATGAACTCTTACCTAGTTTCCAGATCTGAACCAGTTCTGACTCCCAGAGGCCATTAATTGAGGGAAAGTCTGGGTCCCCTTGAGAAAAGACCCTGCAGTGCCACTACAAGGACGTACAGTTATTATATTTTCCATTTCTTCTGTAAAGGGACCTGTGGCCATGTACCAGAATAACTGCAAAAAGGGAAAGGGAGGCACTCTCGCCGGGAAAGAGGATCCGCTTTGTGTGCGGTTTCTGGAAGGAAGTTGCTTTCAGGGAGTAGAGGCGGCTGGAGTCAGGAACGTGCAACAGATCCCAGGATCAGTAGGACGCAGCTTCCAGGTCTGTGCCTGGAGCCTGCTCTCTTGATATAAAAATATTACAGAGAGGTAAAAAGCCAGGAACTGCGTGGACTGGACACCACAGAGCAATCTGTCTTTGGGCATACTTCATACAACACTCATGAAAACGTGGAACTGCTGAGATCAGCGAAATCTCCCAATACAGAAAGCTTCAAAGAATTGCAATTTGGGCACGTCAAGTCAAGAGCAGAACTAAGAGAGCTCTGAGACAAAAGGCAATAATCCAGTGGCTGCGAAAATTCACTAAACAACACAACTTCCCAAGAAAAGGGGGGTGTCCGCTCACAGCCACCATCCTGGTGGACAGGAAACACTCCTGCCCATCGCCAGCCCCATAGCCCAGAGCTGCCCCAGACAACCCAGTGTGACGGAAGTGCTTCAAATAACAGGCACACACCACAAAACTGGGCGTGGACATTAGCCTTCCCTGCAACCTCAGCTGAATGTCCCAGAACTGGGAAGGTGGAGCAGTGTGAATTAACAAAGCCCATTCAGCCATCATTTGAGCAGACTGGGAGCCTCCCTACACAGCCCAGCAGCCCAGAACTGCCCTGGGGGGACAGCACTCACCTGTGACATAGCACAGACACCCCTCAACAGAGGACCCGGGGTGCACAGCCTGGAAGAGGGGCCCACTTGCAAGTCTCAGGAGCCATACGCCAATACCAAAGACTTGTGGGTCAGTGGCAGAGACAAACTGTGGCAGGACTGAACTGAAGGATTAGACTATTGCAGCAGCTTTAAAACTCTAGGATCATCAGGGAGATTTGATTGTTAGGGCCACCCCCCCTCCCCGACTGCCCAGAAACACGCCCCACATACAGGGCAGGCAACACCAACTACACACGCAAGCTTGGTACACCAATTGGGCCCCACAAGACTCACTCCCCCACTCACCAAAAACGCTAAGCAGGGGAGAACTGGCTTGTGGAGAACAGGTGGCTCGTGGATGCCACCTGCTGGTTAGTTAGAGAAAGTGTACTCCACGAAGCTGTAGATCTGATAAATTAGAGATAAGGACTTCAATAGGTCTACAAACCCTAAAAGAACCCTATCAAGTTCAGCAAATGCCACGAGGCCAAAAACAACAGAAAATTATAAAGCATATGAAAAAACCAGACGATATGGATAACCCAAGCCCAAGCACCCAAATCAAAAGACCAGAAGAGACACAGCACCTAGAGCAGCTACTCAAAGAACTAAAGATGAACAATGAGACCATAGTACGGGATATGAAGGAAATCAAGAAGACCCTAGAAGAGCATAAAGAAGACATTGCAAGACTAAATAAAAAATGGATGATCTTATGGAAATTAAGAAACTGTTGACCAAATTAAAAAGATTCTGGACACTCATAGTACAAGACTAGAGGAAGTTGAACAACGAATCAGTGACCTGGAAGATGACAGAATGGAAAATGAAAGCATAAAAGAAAGAATGGGGGAAAAAATTGAAAAACTCGAAATGGACCTCAGGGATATGATAGATAATATGAAACGTCCGAATATAAGACTCATTGGTGTCCCAGAAGGGGAAGAAAAGGGTAAAGGTCTAGGAAGAGTATTCAAAGAAATTGTTGGGGAAAACTTCCCAAATCTTCTAAACAACATAAATACACAAATCATAAATGCTCAGCGAACTCCAAATAGAATAAATCCAAAAAAACCCACTCCGAGACATATACTGATCACACTGTCAAACATAGAAGAGAAGGAGCAAGTTCTGAAAGCAGCAAGAGAAAAGAAATTCACCACATACAAAGGAAACAGCATAAGACTAAGTAGTGACTACTCAGCAGCCACCATGGAGGCGAGAAGGCAGTGGCACGATATATTTAAAATTCTGAGTGAGAGGAATTTCCAGCCAAGAATACTTTATCCAGCAAAGCTCTCCTTCAAATTTGAGGGAGAGCTTAAATTTTTCACAGACAACAAATGCTGAGAGAATTTGCTAACAAGAGACCTGCCCTACTGGAGATACTAAAGGGAGCCCTACAGACAGAGAAACAAAGACAGGACAGAGAGACTTGGAGAAAGGTTCAGTACTAAAGAGATTCGGTATGGGTACAATAAAGGATATTAATAGAGAGAGGGAAAAATATGGCAAACATAAACCAAAGGATAAGATGGCCGATTCAAGAAATGCCTTCACGGTTTTAACGTTGAATGTAAATGGATTAAACTCCCCAATTAAAAGATATAGATTCGCAGAATGGATTAAAAAAAATGAACCATCAATATGTTGCATACAAGAGACTCATCTTAGACACAGGGACACAAAGAAACTGAAAGTGAAAGGATGGAAAAAATATTTCATGCAAGCTACAGCCAAAAGAAAGCAGGTGTAGCAATATTAATCTCAGATAAAATAGACTTCAAATGCAGGGATGTTTTGAGAGACAAAGAAGGCCACTACATACTAAAAGGGGCAATTCAGCAAGAAGAAATAACAATCGTAAATGTCTATGCCCAATCAAGGTGCCACAAAATACATGAGAGAAACACTGGCAAAACTAAAGGAAGCAATTGATGTTTCCACAATAATTGTGGGAGACTTCAACACATCACTCTCTCCTATAGATAGATCAACCAGACAGAAGACCAATAAGGAAATTGAAAACCTAAACAATCTGATAAATGAATTAGATTTAACAGACATATACAGGACATTACATCCCAAATCACCAGGATACACATACTTTTCTAGTGCTCACGGAACTTTCTCCAGAATAGATCATATGCTGGGACATAAAACAAGCCTCAATAAATTTAAAAAGATTGAAATTATTCAAAGCACATTCTCTGACCACAATGGAATACAATTAGAAGTCAATAACCATCAGAGACTTAGAAAATTCACAAATACCTGGAGGTTAAACAACACACTCCTAAACAATCAGTGGGTTAAAGAAGAAATAGCAAGAGAAATTGCTAACTATATAGAGACGAATGAAAATGAGAACACAACATACCAAAACCTATGGGATGCAGCAAAAGCAGTGCTAAGGGGAAATTTATAGCACTAAACGCATATATTAAAAAGGAAGAAAGAGCCAAAATCAAAGAACTAATGGATCAACTGAAGAAGCTAGAAAATGAACAGCAAACCAATCCTAAACCAAGTAGAAGAAAAGAAATAACAAGGATTAAAGCAGAAATAAATGACATAGAGAACAAACAAACAATAGAGAGGATAAATATCACCAAAAGTTGGTTCTTTGAGAAGATCAACACGATTGACAAGCCCCTAGCTAGACTGACAAAATCAAAAAGAGAGAAGACCCATATAAACAAAATAATGAATGAAAAAGGTGACATAACGGCAGATCCTGAAGAAATTAAAAAAATTATAAGAGGATATTATGAACAACTGTATGGCAACAAACTGGATAACGTAGAAGAAATGGACAATTTCCTGGAAACATATGAACAACCTAGACTGACCAGAGAAGAAATAGAAGACCTCAACCAACCCATCACAAGCAAAGAGATCCAATCAGTCATCAAAAATCTTCCCACAAATAAATGCCCAGGGCCAGATGGCTTCACAGGGGAATTCTACCAAACTTTCCAGAAAGAACTGACACCAATCTTACTCAAACTCTTTCAAAACATTGAAAAAATGGAACACTACCTAACTCATTTTATGAAGCTAACATCAATCTAATACCAAAACCAGGCAAAGATGCTACAAAAAAGGAAAACTACCGGCCAATCTCCCTAATGAATATAGATGCAAAAATCCTCAACAAAATACTTGCAAATCGAATCCAAAGACACATTAAAAAAATCATACACCATGACCAAGTGGGGTTCATTCCAGGCATGCAAGGATGGTTCAACATAAGAAAAACAATCAATGTATTACAACACATTAAAAACTCGAAAGGGAAAAATCAATTGATCATCTCAATAGATGCTGAAAAAGCATTTGACAAAATCCAACATCCCTTTTTGATAAAAACACTTCAAAAGGCAGGAATTGAAGGAAACTTCCTCAACATGATAAAGAGCATATATGAAAAACCCACAGCCAGCATAGTACTCAATGGTGAGAGACTGAAAGCCTTCCCTCTAAGATCAGGAACAAGACAAGGATGCCCGCTGTCACCACTGTTATTCAACATTGTGCTGGAAGTGCTAGCCAGGGCAATCCGGCAAGACAAAGAAATAAAAGGCATCCAAATTGGAAAGAAGAAGTAAAACTGTCATTGTTTGCAGATGATATGATCTTATATCTAGAAAACCCTGAGAAATCAACGATACACCTACTAGAGCTAATAAACAAATTTAGCAAAGTAGCGGGATACAAGATTAATGCACATAAGTCAGTAATGTTTCTATATGCTAGAAATGAACAAACTGAAGAGACACTCAAGAAAAAGATACCATTTTCAATAGCACCTAAAAAAATCAAGTACCTAGGAATAAACTTAACCAAAGATGTAAAAGACCTATACAAAGAAAACTACATAACTCTACTGAAAGAAATAGAAGGGGACCTTAAAAGATGGAAAAATATTCCATGTTCATGGATAGGAAGGCTAAATGTCATTAAGATGTCAATTCTACCCAAACTCATCTACAGATTCAATGCAATCCCAATCAAAATTCCAACAACCTACTTTGCAGACTTGGAAAAGCTAGTTATCAAATTTATTTGGAAAGGGAAGATGCCTTGAATTGCTAAAGACACTCTAAAAAAGAAAAACGAAGTGGGAGGACTTACACTCCCTGACTTTGAAGCTTACTATAAAGCCACAGTTGCCAAAACAGCATGGTACTGGCACAAAGATAGACATATAGATCAATGGAATCGAATTGAGAATTCAGAGATAGACCCTCAGATCTATGGCCGACTGATCTTTGATAAGGCCCCCAAGTCACCGAAGTGAGCCATAACGGTCTTTCCAACAAATGGGGCTGGGAGAGTTGGATATCCATATCCAAAGAATGAAAGAGGGACCCTACCCTCACCCCCTACACAAAATTAACTCAACATGGACCAAAGATCTCAATATAAAAGAAAGTACCATAAAACTCCTAGAAGATAATGTAGGAAAACATCTTCAAGACCTTGTATTAGGAGGCCACTTCCTAGACTTTACACCCAAAGCACAAGCAAACAAAAGAGAAAATAGATAAATGGGAACTCCTCAAGCTTAGAAGTTTCTGCACCTCAAAGAATTTCTCAAAAAGGTAAAGAGGCAGCCAACTCAATGGGAAAAAATTTTTGGAAACCATGTATCTGACAAAAGACTGATATCTTGCATATACAAAGAAATCCTACAACTCAATGACAATAGTACAGACAGCCCAATTATAAAATGGGCAAAAGATATGAAAAGACAGTTCTCTGAAGAGGAATACAAATGGCCAAGAAACACATGAAAAAAATGTTCAGCTTCACTAGATATTAGAGAGATGCAAATTAAGACCACAATGAGATACCATCTAACACCGGTTAGAATGGCTGCCATTAAACAAACAGGAAACTACAAATGCTGGAGGGGATGTGGAGAAATTGGAACTCTTATTCATTGTTGGAGGGACTGTATAATGGTTCAGCCACTCTGGAAGTCAGTCTGGCAGTTCCTTAGAAAACTAGATATAGAGTTACCATTCGATCTGGCGATTGCACTTCTCGGTATATACCCGGAAGATCGGAAAGCAGTGACACGAACAGATATCTGCACGCCAATGTTCATAGCAGCATTATTCACAATTGCCAAGAGATGGAAACAACCCAAATGTCCTTCAACAGATGAGTGGATAAATAAAATGTGGGTATATACACACGATGGAATACTATGCGGCAGTAAGAAGGAACGATCTGGTGAAACATATGAACAAACATGGATGAACCTTGAAGACATAATGCTGAGTGAAATAAGCCAGGCACAAAAAGAGAATATTATATGCTACCACTAATGTGAACTTTGAAAAATGTGAAACAAATGGTTTATAATGTAGAATGTAGGGGAACTAGCAGTAGAGAGCAATTAAGGAAGGGGGAACAATAATCCAAGAAGAACAGATAAGCTATTTAACGTTCTGGTGATGCCCAGAATGACTATGGTCTGTTAATTTCTGATGGATGTAGTAGGAACAAGTTTCACTGAAATGTTGCTATATTATGTAACTTTCTTGGGGTAAAGTAGGAACATGTTGGAAGTCAAGGCAGTTATCTTAGGTTAGTTGTCTTTTTCTTACTCCCTTGTTATGGTCTCTTTGAAATGTTCTTTACTGTATGTTTGTTTTCTTTTTAACTTTTTTTTCATACAGTTGATTTAAAAAAGAAGGGAAAGTTAAAAAAAAAAAAAAAAGAAAAAAGAAAAAAGACAAACAAGATAAAAAAAAAAAAAAGATGTAGTGTCCCCTTGAGGAGCCTGTGGAGAATGCAGGGGTATTCGCCTACCCCCCCCTCCAAGGTTGCTAATATGACCACAGACATAGGGGACTGGTGGTTTGATGGGTTGAGCCCTCTACCATAAGTTTTACCCTTGGGAAGACGGTTGCTGCTGCAAAGGAGAGGCTAGGCCTCCCTGTATTTGTGCCTAAGAGTCTCCTCCTGAATGCGTCTTGTTGATCAGATGTGGCCCTCTCTCTCTGGCTAAGCCAACTTTGAAAGGTGAAATCACTGCCCTCCCCCCTACGTGGGATCAGACACCCAGGGAAGTGAATCTCCCTGGCAACGTGGAATATGACTCCCGGGGAGGAATGTAGACCCGGCATCGTGGGATGGAGAACATCTTCTTGACCAAAAGGGGGATGTGAAAGGAAATGAAATAAGCTTCAGTGGCAGAGAGATTCCAAAACGAGCTGAGAGATCACTCTGGTGGGCACTCTTACGCACACTTTAGACAACCTTTTTTAGGTTCTAAAGAATTGGGGTAGCTGGTGGTGGATACCTGAAACTATTAAACTACAACCCAGAAGCCATGAATCTCGAAGACAGTTGTATAAAAATGTAGCTTATGAGGGGTGACAATGGGATTGGGAATGCCATAAGGACCAAACTCCACTTTGTCTAGTTTATGGATGGATGTGTAGAAAAGTAGGGGAAGGAAACAAACAAACAGACAAAGGTACCCAGTGTTCTTTTTTACTTCAATTGCTCTTTTTCACTCTAATTATTATTCTTGTTATTTTTTGTGTGTGCTAATGAAGGTGTCAGGGACCTGATTTAGGTGATGAATGTACAACTATGTAATGGTACTGTAAACAATCGAAAGTACAATTTGTTTTGTATGACTGCGTGGTATGTGAATATATCTCAATAAAATGATGATTAAAAATAATAAATAAAAAAAATAAAAAAAATAAAAAAAAAAGGGAAAGGGAATGCACAGGGCTTTGGGGGCTGTTGGGTATATATGGGGCTCAAAACACTCCCTATGATCCTCCCAGTTATAGCGGAAACTTGTGGGTCCAGTGAGTCTGCTGACCCATCTTTTATTTATTCCCCTAGTCTCCAGGTGCATAATTGGGATGCATATACTTAGCAGCAGGCAGAATCCTCACATGTGATACTTGATATATGGAGTAAGAGCTATTATAGTAGGAAGGGCCAAGTGGAAGTACTCGAAACTGCCCTCTTCCAGTCAAGATAGTAAATCAGAAATGGCACAGTATCCCATGAAGAACTGTGGAGATTAGCAAGTGATACAGGGGGTGGTGGTACCTCCATCATATCCCCCTTCCATTTACCTGTGTGGCCCCTGTAAGAACCAGATAAGTCAAGGCAGGTGGTGCCTGGACTACTTGCTTGCAGCTGCTGGGCCAGATGTTGCATCTTTGCTTAGAGTGCACCTGTTGATATGGTGAATGTCATCTTTGTAATCACCACCAGTAAAGAGAATAAAAAATGTTTGCTTTTACAAGACAGCAGAATACATAGAACTGTGTTAACTCTTCTTTCTATCACAGTATAGCCCACAGTCACCTTGATATTCTTGATTATCTGTGGAAGTAGAACATCATAACGAGCTACTGAATTAACATCATGCTAATTTTGATCCAGAGATCAGGAATTGCTGAGAACTTTGGATGCCCTTCTAAAACACATGTATGTCAAAGGGTTGGGGATAAATACCACAAGGATTCATTGATGGAAGGAGATATCATCTCCAATGAGCTCTGAGGATTTACAACTATCTTTTACAGAGGTTGTGACCCTACTAGTGAAATTAGATCCAGATATTATTGTAATTCATCCATAACAGACAATAAAGGGTAAAGAAAAAAAGTTCTGAGGGGGTAGTCTATAACAACCTTTTATATGTTTACTGAGGTGTCTCCTGGTTTTTATGAATGACCATATTGCTGCTGCAACTAAAGAACAAATTAACGCAAGGAAACAGAAAGAACCTTAGAGATAGATTGTTTTTGTTTTGCATAATTTTCTAGGAGGTATTTGTCTTAGCCCAAATGACATAGTTCCCTTAGAAGCAGGCAATTAGCCACTGCTATTGTTCAGAGAAACAAACAAATAAGATGCTTGTGCCAGTTTGAATGTATTATGTTCACCCCAAATGCCATTATCTTTGATGTAACCTTGTGTGGGCAGACCTATCAGTGTTAATTAGATTGTAATTCTTTGAGTGTTTCCATGGAGATGGGCCCCACCCAACTGTGGGTGATGACTCTGATTGGATAATTTCCATGGAGGTGTTGGCCCACCCATTGGGTAGGTCTGAATTAAATTACTGGCGCACTATATAAGATCAGACAGAAGGAGGGAGCTTGCTACAGCCAAGAGGGACACTGAAGAAAGCACAAGAGCTGCAGATGAGAGACATTTTGAAGATGGTCGTTGAAAGCAGACTCTTGCTCCGGAGAAGCTGAGAGAGGACAAATACCCCAAGTGCAACTAAGAGTGACATTTTTGAGGAACTGCAGCCTAGAGAGGAACGTCTTGGGAGAAAGCCATTTTGAAACGAGAACTTTGGAGAAGATGTCAGCCATGTGCCTTCCCAGCTAACAGAGGTTTTCCGGACACCATTGCCCATCCTCTGGTGAAGGTACCCAATTGTTGATGTGTTACGTTGGATACTTTATGGCCTTAAGATTGTAACTGTGTAACCAAATAAACCCCTTTTATAAAAGCCAATCCATTTCTAGTGTTTTGCATTCTGACAGCATTAGCAAACTAAAACAATGCTAAATACAACAGAAGTGTGCAATCAGGTGTGGACTTGGGGACCATATGTTGGAAGAGATCGCTAGAGTTAGCATGGAGGTAGTGGGGATCCCCGGGAAGCTGGGAAGCTCGAGGGAGGAAAAGTAGGGAGAAACAGCAGCATTTTGTAAGGCAGGGCAGATGGACCAAGAGCCAGGGAGTGTAGATAAGTAAAAAAGGCCTGTCTAACAGGAAGAAGCAGAATTAAGAAAAGCAGAAATGCAAAAATAGGAAAAAGAAATCAATATGAGTCTAATCATCTTATAGGGAGGACAGTAAAGCTGAATGAGACCAATCTTGAAAAGACTGAGCTACGTCAAATTATTAATGCCCTCTCCAACCCCTTTCCCAAATCAATTGTTCCCAGAAAAGAAAATCATAAATCTTCCTAAAAATGTTTTAAAAATTAACTTTTATCACTTCTTTCCTTGTTATAGAAAAATTATACTTGTTCATTTTAGACATTTTGTAAAATGTAAATTAGCAAAAATAAACACACCCATAATTCTATCACTCAGAGATTCATACCATTAATACTTTGATGTTTACTGTCCAAAGGTTGTATGTGTCTGTTCTATTTTAGTAAAAAATAGGCTCATACTGAATAAGACAATTTCTTTAAAAATGCATTATTTTCATTTGTGAGAAGAAC
The DNA here is from genome assembly GCF_015220235.1 of Choloepus didactylus. Classification (NCBI taxonomy): domain Eukaryota; kingdom Metazoa; phylum Chordata; class Mammalia; order Pilosa; family Megalonychidae; genus Choloepus; species Choloepus didactylus. Next base: position 32,309,782 of record NC_051308.1, read on the forward strand.
AAATGTCCTTCCCTCAAATCACATTCAATTTTTCAAAGGAACTCAACGGATGATAGAAAATCTTTTCTGGAACTATTTTACATTCAACTCTTCAACATCCTATTTTTTTTTTCCTTCTGGAATGCTCTGCATTACCTTATCAGGAAGTTAGAGCCAGGCCATGCTCAGCCTGGGTTTTTTTTTCCTCTACAGAATTCCACAGCCTCCTTCCTGTGATGTTATCTGTAGCTTGCTACAGCTGACCCACGTATTTAATTAATTTTTATGGTGCCTTTTTTTGGAATAATAAAAAAAAAAAGTCCTGGGATATCTTCCTCAAGAAATAACAAGGAAGTGCTAAGAGCCTTGGAGAATGGCAGGACAGAGCGCTGCTCCCACCTCACGTGATTCTGCTGAAGGGGTATCTATCCAACTGCTTGCGCCCTGGCCGTGGTCCTCTTGGTGACTGTAAGGAGCAACTGAATAGACGCCTGTGAGGCCAGGTAAAAAATGGGGTGTATACAATGTCTCAAATTCATCTTGCCTTCTCATTAACTACGAAACTTTGGGCAAGTTACTTAAATTCTCTGAACTTTGGTTTCCTTTCATCAGTTAATGGTAAAACTACCTACCCCGTAAATCAGTGTAAGGACTGAATGAGACTATGTAGGCAAAGGACAGGCATTTCTGTAATATGTGCAGAATTGGTCAACCACTCAATCTGCAAACTTGCACACTAAAGTAAGGGGGTTTATGGAAAAACTGGGTTGGAGCAGGTCATTCAAAACCTATGCAACTCTGTAGCCAATGCAGGGACAGTAACAATACCCATCCTAATAAAATGCTATCTAGCTAAACTCCTCCTAAAAAAAAAAAAAGAAAGAAAGAAAGAAAGAAAGAAAGAAAGAAAGAAAGAAAGAAAGAAAGAAATACTAAGTAACTATAAGAAGACTTGGAGAATAGGTGAAGGTTGCTTGATGGAAGGGGATGTGAGTAGGATTGACACTGCCAAGTTATGGAGATGAGGACAAGATCCAGGGAAACTACTCAGTGAGTAAGTTCTTCCAAGACAGCTAAGAGGAAGAAAGCTAGGTGAATGGGCACCATGTTCAGTATTGAATTACTTCATGGCTTCTTTTTTTTTAATCTTTTAAAGCTACATTGTATAGCTCTGAAGTGTACACTGAGCTGAAAAATATTAACATGCTGGGGAAAGACACATATGATTGATCTCCTCCTTTTTACCATTTGTGTATGAACTAATTTGCATTACACTATGGACATGGGGGCAAAACAGACTTACCTAATTCAGTAGCTGGCTCATAGTAAGTGCTCCTTAAATGACTGTGCCATCATCATTATCATCATACTCATCATAATTATTATTATACATGTAATCCTCAGTGGTCAGGTCTTGAGAATAGAGGAGAAAGTGAATACACAGCAACAATATATAAAGGACCATAAGGAAAACCCATCCTAAAGCAAGATTCTGACCCTAGCAGAGACTTTGTGTATTTTCTTGTTAAAGCAAGAACTAGTTCTAGGATATGGGCAGTTTGGGTCCCACTTAAAAGTGACAGGTGAGAGTAGATCCAGATGACTTTGGGGATATCCATACTGAAATCTGGATTTTAGTATTTCACAGGTAAAGGTAAATCTACTTATGGCAAAATGGTGTAGATAGACTTCTTTAGTGTCCAAAATGTAGAACAGAATGAGGCTTCTCTGATTTTATTTTTACCAATTTTATCTACTAAAATGGAATTATGAATAAGGGAAACCAAGTCTAATTGCTCTCTTCTACACAATTTCAGATTTAACATTTATTGCAAAGGGTCTTGGAAAAATAGAGAGGTAATGTTTTATTAAGATTTGTCCTTTACATAAAAAAACACTAATTGTTTTTGCAACTGTCTTCTGTCCTGCTTGATTATTTGACCAAACTTTGTGGGAAGAGGCAATACTGATTTTAAGAATTAAAAAACAATTACTTTGTATAGAAACTTCTTTAAATATTAATAAGAGCTTCAATTTCAAAATTCACTAAGTGTCACATTAGCTCGACTCTGCTTTGGTTGTCATAATCCTTGTCAGAGGCTGTATTGGAGAACTTCGATGTAAAGTTAAAAAGAGAAAACTGAGAATGGTGCTTATTTTTATGAAATTGTCTATAAATGGTGTAACACAACAATGTTATGAATTTGGACACTCAAGAATCAGGAAATTCCAGAGGTAATGTTCTTATGTTTATTCAGCTATATAGCACATTTAATATGGTTTATAATTTGCCCTAAAAATATAAACTACAATGTGCTGTGATATTATATACTGTTCAGAGGGAAAATGGGAAGATTAATGGTTGAAGAAATCAAATGAATATTGCTATAAAAATCTCTGGAATTCCTTATGCTTTGATCATGTATTTTTCTAACTTGTATGCTTCTTAATATTTTTTTTTCTGGGTCCATATAGAAGGCACATCAAAAGAGAAAGAAATCATTTTGCTGAAGTTAAATCTTTAAATGACAATTTTTTGAATCAGGAAGCATTAAGTCAAAGTCCTTGCAAAAAACCCATAAAACGTTCTATTTTGTGCCTGTTCTCAAATACATTATTTAAATCTTTGTGACTTAAGATTGGCTTGATTTTTTTCCCTTCGTCTACTGGGAGTACATTCCTGCCAAGTTCGAAATTTGCAACAATCATTTTTGAATGACATAGATGCAAAAAAATCCCAACTGCCTATTGGCAATAGGAAAAGTTATATTTCTTTCACCATTGTTTTACTGCAGAGTCATGAAGCTATTTTTATAAGGCTATTTTTTTTTTCATGGGGGGAGAAAGTTCAGTACAAATATGTTGACTTAAAATCCAAACTAAGTTTTTCTAGGAAGGTCTTCAGCAAATGAGTGCCTATAGTACAGTTTAAATATTACTTTTAATTTTTTTGTAAAACAAAAGCAACAAATTTTCACTGACTTCAGTGATTTGGGCAAGGCAATTGGTCTTTCAAAACTTCCTTCTCTCAAAGTAAAATCCATGATAATTTATATAATGTACTACAGTAGCCATCGTTATTTGTCTGCCCACCAAGCTTTCCCAGCGCCCTTCTTTGGTTAACATCTCCTGCCCTAGGAGTTCTTACCTGGGATTTCTTGATTTGGAGCCTGAGGTGGAAAAGACTTGCCTCTGAGGTCAGATACTTGAGGGAAGTGAAGTTTTGTGCATGGCTTTGTGTTGGTGCAGGATGTAGCCATTTTCTCTACTGTGAGCAGAAGTCTGTCTGTGGTAGAAGAGAATGAAATCAAGCAGAGGCAGACAGAAATGAACATCAGATGGGGTGAGGGTGGGGTTGGGGCCAGTGTGAACCCTGGTTTGCAAGCACAAAGGAGAGTGAGATATTCCTAATAAATGATGTCTTCTTTCTAGTCCCAGAAGCCAGGGATCTGTAGCAATCCTATGAGTTACCCAGTATCCTGAGCCTCATGAACTAGGATATTCCCTTTTATGTTAAAGCTAATTTTATAGTTAGGTGTCGAATATCTCCAGCCCAAAGAGTTACAATACAGTGTCCTTGTTAATTCTCCTGTGTGGCATTATGTATAAGGCAGTGGTTCTCAAACTTTAGTGTGCATCAGAATCACCTGGAGGGCTTCTTAAAACACTGCTGGGCCCCATCCTTAGAATCTCTGATTCATTAAATCTGGGGTGGGGTTCTGAGAATTTGCAGTTGTAACGAGTTCCCAGATGACGCTGATGCTGTTGTTCCAGAGACCACACTTTGAGAACCACTGGTATAGAGGGTTAACACAGACCTTTATAGCAACTGGAGCTCTAGAGTAAGAAACAGCCTGCCTTTTCAAGCAGTGAGTGCTCCATCATTGAAAATATTCATGAAAAAGTTGGGTGAAGATTTATCAGGGATGCTGCAAAAGGGATTTTTTGAGTGGAATGTTATATTAGACTTCTAGGTTCCCTTCTAATGCTAATATTTTATGATTCTTGTAAATTTCTTCTAGATAGGAGCAAGAGAACAAAGGAACACTCTTGGTTTTTTTAAAATAACAGAGAAACCCAGGAAAACTGGATGGTTCCTGCCGCCAAATTCAGACGTGCTCAGTAAAGCCAGCGCCATAGAGCATTTTGGTCTTGACTTTGGAAAAAACTACATCGCCATTGTTTACAAAGTTCTATAGTAAATCAGCCAACAACTGAGCCCGTATTCAGAGTTGCTAATAAGCATATATCTTGTCCTCACTCCCCAAACACAATATAACAACTCTACGGATTATGTATGTGGATAAATAGAGCCAGCATTTATTTTATAATGTATTAAAAATTTTAACTTGAGGAGGCAATCAATCCTACATGCTGCAGAAGTCCAGTTCTGTTACTACTACCAGTAGCTAAATCCAATGGTGAATCCACTAGAAATACCATGTGAAAGAAAAGATCCTGTTTCCTCTTTAAATTTTTGAAAAAGAACAAACTGTACTGAGTTTGTTTTTTTATAATAATGAAAATATTATAGCTTTACTGGCTATTGCTATATTTTCATTTTATTACAGTCACTTCCCAGGATTATTTCTTCAGGATCTAACATAGGGCACTGCCATTTTGAGTAGTATACCCAGGCTGATATGCAGCTGAAATGCAGCTGGGAGCATTAATTGTTGGTCAGATTCACCAATTGTTGCACAGTGACCATGATGTACTGTTATTAAATATGTTGAATATCACCTTTGATTATACCATTTCGTAGAAACCATTCTTAAAGGCATAAGCCTCAGTTGTAATTCTTTTGTAAAGAAATGCAGCACAACAGGTTATTTTAATTGTTTTGAGACTTTGAGTTTTACCAGGCTCTCTTAGTATTAAGATACTTAAAAAAAATAAAATAATGAAAATTATAGAAATATCAGTATTGCATGTTTTTGAAATTAAACCACAGATCTGCCTCCTACTAGTCAAGTCACTTTGGGCAAATCTCAAGATTCCTCAGGCTCCCAAGAGCTTAGTTTTCTCGTCTGTAAAATGTAGAGATTGGACTGGATGTTCTCTATGTCCTTTTCAAAGTTAACATTCTACAGTCTTATGGGAGTGAAGTAGCAGAATGATTCTTAACCTTCATCTCAGTTTATGGTAGGACTCTGAATTCAGGAGTTGAATCCATGCTATGCCTTTATTTAGGAAACAGAGATACTGAGAAAATAAGCAGCATGTGACTAAACTTCATGAGGGAATGTTTACTTCATAAAAGGAGAAAACTTGAAACCTTAGAACAAAACAGAAATCTGTGTGTCAGAACTGTGGACTTGTCAGCAAAGCGTTTTCAGGAAGACTAGAACAACTCATGGGGTGGTTCCTCCTCTCTGAAGGCAGCCTATCTCTGTGTTTTCTCAGTGAATTTCACAATATGCCCTGTGGCAGCTATACTATTATCTATGCAGGGAAATGGAAATAAAAGAAGAAAGTGACTTTTCCAGGTTTATGCAGTGAGTATGAAATCAGATGTAAAGAGTTTGAAATTTGGGGAGAGAATTATAGTCACATGAAGATATTAGAGAATTTATTTAAAGTGTCGAAAGTCAATGCCAGTATTGATGTGGGACATGAGTCCCAGGAATGAGCCTGGCCCCAACAGCGAGGGATTGAAAATGTCTACTTGACCAAAAGGGGAAAAAAGAAAGGTAACAAGTTGAGGTCACAGTGGCTGAGAGATCCCAAATAGAGTCGAGAGGCTATCCTGGAAGTTTCTGTTATGCAAGCTCCAGCTAGACATGCCAGTTGGCCACAGCATGCCACGCCCTTACCAAAAGTAGTTCCCAAATACCTAGGTCCCTACCGGAGATTCTATAAAAGATTCACTCATTATGTTTTATCTCTCAGAAACTTAAATCCACCAGAGTGTTCCTATACCAGACAAGTACTAACACCCAGAGGCAACAGCCTCTTTAAGGTCAACTATCAGATGCAGCCCCCTTCCCCATACTGTTGACACCCCCTTTTAATATGAACAAGTTGGGGTGCTCACTGCCTAGACACCCCTGAAGATGGCAAAAGAGATTAAGTGAGAGGAAGGGGTAGTAAAAAACTAGATAAGGTTGAGCAAAGGTCTATGAATACTGAAACTTTGTATAATTATAGATACATATATATTTGGATGCTGGGGTGTTGAAATGGCTGGAAGGAGGTAAATGACATGGTGGAACTGTAGCCTATAGCATCCCTTGGGATTTGCTCTATAGCTACTCGTTGAATTGTGCCTTGAAGGTCTTCACCTTTCTGTATACATCTTGTATTGCATAATAAAAAAAGAACTGAAATTGTGGAACTGTAACCCATAACGATTTTTGCAATTACCTATATGACTGCTTGTTGAACTGTACATTGAGAGATAACACCTTTCTGTATATATGTTATATTTTACAATAATGGGAATGGCTGAAGTTGTGAAACTGTGACCCATGACATTCTTTGAGATTTGCTCTCTAACAACTTGTGAAATCGTACATTGAAAGATATCACTGTTATTTACATATGTTAAAGTTCACAACTTAAAACAATGGAAAGAAGACAGTTAACAGAAAAGTAGCAGAAAGATATAAAACTATGATTAACTTCATTATTATCAATGCAAATTAAAACAAGATATTTCCATTAAAAAAAAAAAGAACAAAAGTCAATGCCAGTAAAGTTGACTTTTCTATCAACATGAGAACTAAATAACTTTAAAGGTAAAAATTGTGGGGAAACATTACATCATCATTCTTCACTAAAGAGACCATTCAATGTACTATGCCAACCCTCTCTTAACTGCTGTTGAAAATTAAAAACAAAAACAGAGAAAAAAAACAAAACAGAAAACTCAGAAACAGAAATGAATTTTGGTATGGTTAAGTATAAATTGGCACAATTTATACTTAAGTTAAATGACATATGGACTCTGTGTCAGCAAACATAAGATACTGAAAATTTTGTGCAAAGGAGAGTCTACAAATATTAAGTCTGAGTTTCCTGGTTTGCAAGGGATTAACCAAACTCAGTAGAAGAAAAGCCAAGGAAAACATGACCCTTGAGGAGAAAATAGAAAAAGCTAAAATTTTTCGTGATAAATGAAAAATAAGACCATAGGACAACTAGGTCCTTGCAAGGGCCAGTTCTCACATATTCAGTTAATATAAAACACAGCAGTATTTACTGTTCTGTTGAGACTGCTGGAATAATTTGCAACAAAGAAATACATCCTTCAGGAACTTTTGGCTCACTATCCACAGAGTCTGCCATTTGATATATTTAATAAAACAGTGAAGCTTGATATTGCGTTTCTGCTGAGCAGAAATATCCCAAGAATGCTCAGAGAGAAAATAAATAAGAACATGATTCTAGTAGAGGAACTGTAACAAATGAGGAGATGGGAGAACATCAAAATAAAAAAAAATTGGATTAGTTTCACATACTAAACATTTCAAATGACTGGGAATTTAGTATATGTTGGCATCAATTTGGAAGATCACATATCCATAAATCTGTAATATAACCAAGAGTTTTATATATATATTAAAATAGATTATTACAATATGCTTGGCTTTACCATATTGTCATGTTTTAAAACAAATTCATACAATAATTGTGGCTCGGCAACTGTTTCAATAAACCCTAGAGTTTGGGCATGATAAACAAGGCTAGAGGAAAGGAAGAGGAACTGGAGAGGTGAAAGGAGATTCAGCAAACTGTGCGTTGTAGCATACGGGATTGTCATTAAAATGGAACTTAGAATGGTGCTCTATTGGCTTCATTTTATACTTGATATCATTCATCTAATATCTTCATATGACTATATGTTCTCCCAAAGAATATAGCATTATGCAAGTTTCCTGAATTTCTCAAGCACCCATATTGCATGTTCCAATTTACTATAATCTCTGAGACTGCTCATTAGCTTATTACATACTACAGTCCCCAGGCCACCTTTGCCTCACTGCACTTCTTCATGAAGTAATTTAATGATGCTGTGGCTATGATAGCATAGTGGAACTGCTGTTTTGGGTGGCCCAGCAACCTTCCCCATTCTTTTGGTAAATAAGGAATTAGTCCTCCCCACCAGGAATTGGTCCTTTGGTTGTTTATTAAAACGCCATGCCTTTCTCTGTCCAATGGGCAGGGATGCACTCAAGCTAGACCAGCCAGACATTGTCTCCCTGAAATCTGATTCTTGATCATATGACACAAAAACCAAAAACGTTGGAGCTGCTTTATCTTGTCATTGTACCTGGAAGGAAGGACCTTTGCTTCTCATTGCCTGGGTCCCACAGCTGTCCTGGTGGTTCTGTTTTTCCTTTGGTTTTATGAGCAACCTCATAAGCTTCCAGTAAATCTTTAAGTTAGACAGAATTGGTTTCTGTTGCTTACAACCACAGAATTCCAATTGTTACTCGTGAATATAGTGAAGAGAGACATTTTATGCAAACTTGATTATTAAGCCAAATTCACAGGGCTTCCTGAAAGTTCAGTATGTGGTAAGGGAATTTGTGTGTGAAAATACACATAAAAGTACTTTGTAAAGTGTTAAGTGCTATTTGACGTTGGCCTCTCGTCTTCTCTCTGGCCCCTCTTCCTCACCCTATCTCTTACTCTTCATCAAAGGCCAGGTTTTGGTATAGATAGGTTTAAGAAAAATTTATCAGCCACTGTATATCAGTGGGTGGGATCACTATGCTGAGCTGAAATGTTTGGTATACAAGGATGGGGTCCCTTCTGGACTCTTCCTTTAGGAAGCTGAGATAAGGTCTGAGACTGCTCTCTTGGAGTGGAAACTCATCTAGGACTCTCCCTGCTATCACCAAATGGTGAGGCAGCTGGTGTGGTAAACGCCAACCATCTTTCTTTCTTTAGATGCTTTTTCCCCTCCCCATTCTGTGACTAATCTGAGACGGTCTGTGCTTCTGTCCTGATGGGTATGGCCTGTTGTTGCAGAGGTGTGGAAAGACCAGATTCTGAAGTTCAAACATCCAGGGGTAAAAAGCAAAGCAGACCTTTAGGCCTACTTTGGTTTGAGGCTATTAAGATTTAGTTGGAGTTCTTTGCTGGAATTTGGTGCCAAAGTTCTAGGCAATGATGAGGTACCTTGGTGTGTCTTTTGGACATATATTTCTCTTGGGAACTACATGGACAAGGATAGAATTTGGATATTCCTGGCTTTCCAGTCAAGTATCATCCTTCATATAATACCCTTAAGATCAGTCAGTAAACATTAATTTTGCAATATCTGTTGTTTACAGCTGTCGTCTATTCTGATTGGTTAGTGTCTATGCCCTACTAGTTGTCCTTTTGATATTTTGTGTGGGAAACTGAGCCTTCCATGCTGCCTGAGGCATATCTAGGGTGGTGGCTTAGAATGCTGAGCCACAGGCCTGCATAGAATGCCATGCAGGCCCACCCTGTAAAGATGTGTCTTGTGACTATGTTGACGATATATATACACCTGATGTAAGTCTTGTGACTATGATGACGATATACAGCTGATGTAACTCTTGTGAGTATGATGATGACGCTTCTGTAAACACCTGATGTAAATGCACCTGATGTAAACATAAGTATCTGGTGGGCTCTCCTGAGCCAGAGGATCTTTAGCATATGCACGTGATCTGCTCTAATAAATAGCTGGGGCAACTCGGCATTATCGTCCACTTAGCCCAAGAGGAAAGTGGGTTCCCTGCTCCCTGGATACTTAGCTTTGTGTCTGTGTCTCATTCCTGCGTCGCTCTGTCAGCAATAAGTGGCGCCCAAACAGGGACTTAAGAACCGGATCTGGTTCCTGACAGAAGAATCGGTTGAACGAAGGAGGTGCAACGGCGCAGGAACTTGGGTGGAGGTAGCGGAGGTGCAACGGCGCAGGAACTTGGGTGGAGGTAGCGGCCGTGTGTTTGTATGCGTTCCTTGTAGAACGACTCCCGAGCATTATAAGCAGGGTAATGGGTAATGCTGAAGGACACAATAAATATGTTTCCTATATTTCCCTCTTACGGCAGCGGCTGTGGGCCGGTGGCATTAAGGTGGGGAAATCACAGATTTTGGAATTATTGCAGGTTATTGTCTGTATTTCCCTCTTACGGCAGTGGCTGTGGGCCGGTGGCATTAAGGTGGGGAAATCACAGATTTTGGAATTATTGCAGGTTATTGAAAAATATTGTTCCTTGTTCCCTACTCTTGGCTCCCTTGAACTGCATGACTGGGAGCGGGTAGGTAAGGAATTGAAACAAAAACATATGCAAGGAATTGATTTACCTGCTACTATTTGGTCTACATGGTCTTTGGTTGAGTCTGTTCTTGAAGCTTTGGGGGCTGAGGATGATGAGGAAGAATGAGTCTGATGATGATACTGGTCCCAATCCTCTTTCTGATGATGATAAGGGTAAAAAAGATCCAGTGAAATCTCAGGTTTTTTGTTCTTGTTGATGCCCCAGTCCTCCTTCTGTGCCTTGCTGTGAGGAATGGCCTCCGCGTTACCCACCCACCCCCCTTCCTGGGCCTGGCGGCGCTCCGCTGACCAGGCCGGCCTGTTTGTTGGGCGCTCGGTGGGGTCTTGCGGAGGTGAAGCGGCATGGAAGTTTGGGTGCTATGAGTTATCCTGTTGCTTTCCCAGTCACAGTTACTGAGGAAGTGCCTCCTGGCCAAGATGCTAATCAATTTGAGACTTGGTGACAGGCTGTTGATAATCGACAAAAAAGCTTGGAATAGAATTGAGGCTAAAGGGAGATGGAAAATGTTAACTAATCTATGGAGTGTCAATGCTGTCATTCAGCCCATGGGACCTTTACAACCTGGGCTCCCCAATCCTAGCATGATTCCTGAAAACTCGGCTTTAGTGGTTATTGATACCAAAGACTGTTTCTTTTCCATCCCTTTAGCAAATCAAGATAAACAAAAATCTGCATCCACTACATTTGCAGCTTTCATGGCTGTTTGGCAGATTCTTCACACCACAGGTATTCCGTATAACCCACAGGGTCACTTTATTAACATGAGGAAGAGTTTATGCTTGTGTTTCCCCAGGTGATGGACGAGCACCACTTTGGATACCTGCTTGACGACTGAAGCTGTACCATGAACCCAGCAAAGAAAAGAAAATTCCTATGGGACATCTAGCTGCCAGTGATGCAGTTCCAGGGTCTGACACTGAAGACAACAGTGATCGGGCCAACACCCTGAACTAGGGAAGCCCAACAACCAACTTGGGGGCAGATAAAGAAATTGTTAGGATGCTCAAAAACAAATCCAATGAGACAAGGTGTCTATGACTGGTTCTAACCTGATGGCAGCAATGATGGCTCTTATTGCTATTGCTGTGAGTACAGTTCGTTCAGTTTTCCCTCCTCATTTTGGCTGCCTGGGTCCAAACCATTGTTGGGCATGGAGGCCACGGGGCATAGGCTGTCAAGGAGACAAAGTAACCCTCTTGGGGGGTGTTGCCCCTCCCTTACATCACCCTGTATGGCCCTGGAGGATGGCTGGTTAGCCAGAGATGGGTAAGATTCCTCAGGGAAGGAACAACCTAAGACAGGCACAGTTGCAGAGGAGCCATTGGGAGAAAACTTGGGGGCCAACAGAGGTGGGGCACAGAACCTCACCCCCCCAGCTTTGCAAGGGTCTGAACCCTCACCCCTTTTAAGGGAGGTCTCCTGCCCCTGTGGCTATTTTGTTTCCCACGCCCGGCTCAGATCGGAGCCCAAGTGGCAGACAGAGATCTGACCAGCAGCTAAAACGAAAAGGGGGATATGTGGGAAACTGAGCCTTCCATGCTGCCTGAGGCATATCTAGGGTGGTGGCTTAGAGTGCAGAGCCGCAGGCCTGCATAGAATGCCATGCAGGCCCGCCCTGTAAAGATGTGTCTTGTGACTATGATGAGGATATACACCTGATGTAAGTCTTGTGACTATGATGATGACACTTCTGTAAGCACCTGATGTAAATGCACCTGATGTAAACATAAGTATCTGGTGGGCTCTCCCGAGCCTGAGGATCTTTAGCATATGCACGTGATCTGCTCTAATAAATAGCTGGAGCAACTCGGCATTATCGTCCACTTAGCCCGAGAGGCAGTGAGCCCCCTGCTCCCTGGATACTTAGCTTTGTGTCCGTGTCTCATTCCTGCATCGCCCTGTCAGCAATAATTTTGAATATCCATTATTTCCTAAATATAACAAACACCTCCTGAAGGCATTTTTTTTTACCATATATGTGATAGATTACAAAAACGATCACAATCATTCACACCTGCATGTTTCCACACCTTTGTAATGTATCTTCTCCCATTAAGAGGCAAACTGTACTTCCCCACTCCCCGAATCTGGGCTGGACTTGTGGTTTTCTTTGACCCATATAATGTGGCAAGGTGATGGTGTGCCAGTTCCAACCCTAGGCCTTTAGAGAGGCCTTGTGCATTTCTGCTTGCTCTGCTGAGACCCCTACCTTTGCCATGTGAACAAGTCCAAGCTAGCCTGGTGGAGAATGAGAGACCAAAGGGACCAGAGATGAGTTGGCTCAGTTGCCCCAGCTAGGGTTCCAGACATGCATGAGAGCCCAGCCAAACTGACAAAACCAATCTGCAGCTGATCACAGATCCATGAAGGAACATGACAGAAAAACTGCCCAGTTGACCAGGGCCTAAACTGCTGACTCTGGTATCTGGAGCTATGTAAATGGTTGTTGTGCTATGCCACTAAATTTTAAAGGTAAGTGGTACAATATATTATTTTCCATAATGAAAATTAGACATATAGAAATAAAGACAACCTTGGAAAGCAGTAAGATCCTCATCACTGGGATCTTCAAGCAGCTACTTTGTGATTCCTATACTTGGCCTGATGAAATGATTCTGAGGAGAATTTCAACTCCATGATTCCAAAATTCTAGAGTATGGTGGTCTTATCCCTCTATCATTTTAAATGCAGATAAACACATTAAAAACATGTTTCTCTTTTTCCTATAAATAAAATTTCTGTACATTAGCATCGAAATATTCCCAGGTTAATAATCTGTTTAACTTCTTGGACAGAGAAAGCCAACTGGTTGTGTAATCAGTATAATAGAAGTGAGTGATTCTGAAACACAGGCATTGAATGAATTCTAAGTGATGTCATTTCTTTAATACCTTCCCATGTTTGCTGCTGGGCCTCATTTGAGTTTTGTTTCAGAATCAGTAAAATGGGCACAATGAACCTTCTCTAGCTTGAGCTAATCACATATTCCTTCTAAAGGACTCAAAATAGATTAAATATACACACAAAGTACTATCATATGAGGAGAATCAACCTGTTGAGACTATCTTAACACATATATTACCTAAGGCATGAATATCCCTAAATAAAATTATCATTGACTTAATAATCAGGTTAGAACACAAATGATCATATTGAATTAATTGTAAAGTGTTTACTATTGTAGAAAACTTAAATTTATTTTTACACAGAAGTCTGGAGAGAAATATGAGTTACTGAAACTTTCTAAAGAATGGATGTGAGAGAATGGCCCTGAAAGTATCATGCATAGCTAACAGTTAACAGTCAAGTTTCCAGACAAATAGACTTGCTTAGTCATCCATTATATTTCTATTTTTTCCAAAACAAAAGGAATAACTTACTTGTCCAGGCCACCAAATTTCATGACTACACTGAAATATTTACATTCTGATGATTTTAAAATAATTCATTACATGAAATTTTACAAAACTATGAGTAGCAGAAAAATAAGTCAAAGCCCTTGTAGACGTGAGAGCTGAAGGCCTTGAACTGTTGTATCAAAAATGTGACCAAATTGTGACTCTTATTTTGTAGGAGGGTTGTCCCTGGGAATGTTTACACAGGAGCAGCATGGTTCCTGAATTAGGTAAGATAATGATTTTTCCAGTTCAGGAATTTTTAGTGCTTGCTGCTTTGAATCCTGTTCATGCATTCAATAATCTTTGATTGAGCTTCAGCTCTGTGCCGGCACACTGTTAGGGACCACAAATGCAGAGCTGAATGGGAGTAGTCCACTGGGAACAGTAGACCTTAGCATCTCTTACCATGGTTCCCTTCTACTACTTGCTCTGTTGTAACTGGCAGAACTGTTAAGCTGGTGAGATTTCTCTTTGTTCTGTCACCATGGGCTTTGATATCAGGCAGGCTGGGTCCTAGAGCCAGCTCTACCAGTTACTTTCTACACCTATTTCCTCATCTGGAGATAGTAATTCTGCCTATCTCATAAGGGTGCTGTGAGGATCAAAAAAAAAGATGTGAAAAAAATATGTTCAGCACAGGGCTTGGCTCCCGCTAAACGTTTACTCTGATGATTTGTTCCTCACTGCCCTCATGGAGGGCCTCATGCATTGACCGTTCTTTCATCCTTCTGCCCTCAACTTACCAATCGTCAGAAAAAATTATTTCTTTGGCATTTTTTTCCTCCAGTGCCTGTCTCTTTTAGGTAAGGTAGTTCACCTAAATCTGTATGAATATGTTAATTAGTGTTAACTTCATGTTGTTTGTCCAAGTAATGCACTTAACAAGAACGTCCTTGAGAGAATATTTTTCCCTACTGAGACTGATTATATTTATTATTTTTAAAATGTATTTTCATTTATTATTATGAGAAGTTAAAGGGAAAGAGGAGGGTGAGGAGGCAAGGGAGAAAAAGGGGAAAGGGAGATGGGAGGAGGTTAGCAAAGAGAAAGGACAAATAGAGGGGGTTGAAAAGATGGGCAGAAGAACAAATGGAGGAAGAAGATAAATAGAAATTCCTGCAGAAAGATACATTATCAGAGACTGCAGTAAGTGCAGTAAGGGTGAGGTAGAAACAAAGGGAGAGAGTGAGAGAAAGCTAGAGACAGTAAAAAAAAAAAAAAAAAAAAAAAAAGAGAGAAGGGAAGGGAGAATTGTTTAAATTCTCAAACTTCACAGAGACTGTGGAGCCCCTAAGCACGCAACATAGCATATAGCCGGTACTCAAGAAATATTTATGAATGAGAGAGAGAGTGTGTGAAAGAGACTGTGAAAGAGAGAGTCAACAGCCTCAGTCTAAAGTGTTGTCTAGGCATACTATTACCATCTTAGTGTTCCTTGGGCTGAGGGATTTATACCTTAGTTATCTCTTCTAAAGATTTTGCTTTACAAGGCTACTGTGCTTTTATACCATGGTTCATAGCTCCACAATAGTTCTTTAATATTTAACCTTCAGGGTTCTGCTCAGAATAGGATTATCACAGCAGTCAATTAAGGGAGAAATCATTATTTGAATTTTAGCCTCAGAGCTCAAAGTAATAGGTATTAATGTACTAGTGGTCAGGTCAACCCAAGCTTCACAATCGTATCCAGTCTGTGAAAGATGTTTCCTGACTCAGCCTTAACCCAAAGCGGTGGTCAGACTGTTGAAGGTGTTAGACACCATTGTAGGCTAGTGAAAGAGGTATGTTTTTGCAGGTGGCATCAGTCCATGGCTGTTCTCATCCTACCCAGATGCCAGCAGTGATGCTCTTCAGGCTCCACTCCATACAGGCCCTAAGTTAGGGTGACACTGACCATACAGAGCACCCGAGTACTCTCTGACCATTAAACAGAAAGATCTCGAAATAGGCTCTTGCTGCCACGCCTTGTGTCTAGTAGGCCCAAGGTAACATTCAGCCCCCAGATACTTCAGCTTCTGGCCAGTCCCTATCCCTTCTGGCCAGCTTGCATGTCTGGCTTTCCATCTTGGTTTCTGGTTCCTGTTCCAATTCCCTGCTGGTACTGAAACCCATCCCTTTTTGGTTGAGACCTGGAACCTCTTATGTGTTCCTGCTTATATGTCCTCTTCCCACCTCTTCTAGTAACCAATTCCACCCTAACCTAGAGGGACTACTATGGTCGATAATCCTAGCACCCATCTGCCAGCCATAACTATCTCCTCTGAGAAGTGGTCCCACAAACCCTGTCCTCATAGAATGGGCTCACATTAGATTTCCTTTAGCCACCTCCTTGAATTTGGTCATCTGTCCCTTCCTGGAATAGTCTGACTCTTCTGCCCTGGCTTGCTTCCTACAGCACTGAAGTTGATTTATTGTTTTCTCCTTGTTGGAAAAATGCCTTCTGTGCTCTATGAGTAAACTAAAGCTTACCAAAAAGGTGTACTCTAACTCCACTGCTCAGGGAAATTTCTCTGCCTCATTTTCTCCAACCAACAAATCTTCCCCTTCAAACCAAAAAGACATTAATAATATAATGATACCTTTGCTTACAATTTAAAATTATATCTTTGGGGAATTTGTATAAGAAAAGTTGGGCATCATCCACCTGAATACCTGCACTGTACTTGATGCAGATTGGGGGCTTGGTAAATGCCTACTGATGAATGAATGATTGAACTAAAATATCTTGATAATGTTTTAAAAAAAGTTTTGAGAACTGTTGCTCTACTGATTGCTAATGATTAGCTAATACTTTTGTGGAATGGTTAATTCCATATTTAGTATAAGGTACTAATGAAGATAAGGTAATAGTTTTATCACTGCCTAGACAATTTGTTTTTATGTAGAGAAAATATTTGCTCCCCAGTCATACATGGTATACCTTAAGCTATGGCTAGTCAGTAAATAAATTATATCCTTTCGAGGCAGGAGGAACAAAAAGGTGTGGATGATTCAGAGGAAATTATACTCTACTCCTGAGAAAATATTCAAGTGATCAGTTGTTGATATAGGATAACAAGTTGTCATTATGAGAAACAAAGATGCAAGGTACAAGCGTCAAAGAAAAGGACAATCTATTGTTAAAGTAGACAAAAATAGTTAATTTATCTCTTCTAACATCATTCCATAATAGTATTCTCTAGCTTTAGTTTTTCATATTCTCCTATGTCATGCTAGTATCTGAGGAAGTGGTTGGAACTAGGTCCCAACTTTTAATACTTAGGAAGTCTTCTGAATGGGTTTTCTTATATATTATAATATATTCCTACTTGAGGAAAGCCCCTCTTATGATGTTGCACTTAATTTTCTTGAATTTTCACTTCCGTATTCTCGTGAAGGCCTGGGGTGCTCCAGATCCCATCCTATTTGTGACTTTATATCTTGATGCTTTTTATTATTGTTGCTGCATTTCTTATTGTAAGAAACATTGCTGACAGTGCCTTATTTCATTTGGCTTGTAAGTGCTGATGCTGCTATCCTCTGGGTCAGGGAGAGGTCACAGTCTGTTCTAAAATACAATCACTGGCTCCACCATATGACTGAGTTTAATTAGGCCTCCATGAATCTCATTGCTGAATGGGGCCTGGAGAGAGCATCTGTTCTGATCCCTTTACCTTCTGGCTGATGGGTTTAAACCATTCAGGAGTGATAATTATTAGGATCGAATTGAAGTGATCATTTTTAAGATCTTCAGATATGACAACTCTACAGTCTCTCTTTCTAATTTAGGTGTTTGCCTTTTTGATCATTAATTTTCTCTTATTTGTTTACATGAAGTAAAAAATTCTATTTTAATAAACTGTTATAATGAAGTCATTTTAGTGTTCTCTTCTTTTGGTTAGACAATGAGCTTAATTTAATTATTAATCAGTTAACTGGTATTCATTTCTCTTACCTTGTTATGAGGTAAGGAGCAAAATATTTAAGCCCACAGGCTTTAGAATGAATTTCATCTGAGTTGGAATCCTTACCTTACTACATGGCAGCTTTATAACCTTGGGAAAGTTATTTAACCTCTCTAATCCTCAGCTTTTCTATATAGAAATAATAATAGTTTCTATTCTATATAATGTAATTATATGAATTGCAAATGTATGAATATAAAGGCTTTAGTTTGGTGCTTGACATAAAAGGTGCTCAAAAAATATTACCTGTTATTATTGCTGCTTGATGGCTATTGTGCCAAGGACATTGCTGCAACATCTTGTTTCCTCAACCTCATGACCTATCTAACATTTTTCTTTCTCTGGTGTTTAAATGTTACAAACCCTCTCCCTTTCTTGGAGAAAAATGTCACCATTACTTTATACTTCAGGAATTTGGGGATTGTAAAGTTAAGATGATAGGAATCAAGAGACCACTTGACTTACCTGTCATCAACAAGCTCCTGGAGAAGTCATAGCATTACTATCTTCTCAGGGAAAAAAATCGTAGTGGCA
The DNA here is from genome assembly GCF_015220235.1 of Choloepus didactylus. Lineage (NCBI taxonomy): Eukaryota > Metazoa > Chordata > Mammalia > Pilosa > Megalonychidae > Choloepus > Choloepus didactylus. The sequence goes on from NC_051308.1 coordinate 32,327,902, forward strand.
TGGGACCCGACTCCCAGGGGTGTAAATCTCCCTGGTAACGCAGGATATGTCTCCCTCGGATGAATCTGGACCCGGCATCATGGGATTGAGAATATCTTCTTGACCAAAAGGGGGATGCAAAATGAGATGAAATAGTTTCAGTGGCTGAGAGACTTCAAATGGAGTCGAGAGGTCACTCTGGGGGACATTCTTATGCACTATATAGATAACACCTCTTAGGCTTTAATGTATTGGAATAGCTAGAAGTAAATACCTGAAACTACCAAACTCCAACCCAGCAGTCTGGACTCCTGAAGACAATTATATAATAATGTAGATTACAAGGGGTGACAGTGTAATTGTGAAAACCTTGTGGATCACACTCTCTTTATCTACTGTATGAATGGATGAGTAGAAAAATGGGGATAAAAACTAAATGACAAATAGGGTGGAATAGGGTGGGATGGGGAGGATGGTTTGGGTGTTTTTTTTTTTTTAAGTTTATTTTTTATTCTTCTTCTGATTCTTTCTGATGTAAGGAAAATGTTCAGAAATAGATTGTGGTGATGAATGCTTAACTATATGATGATACTGTGAACAGTTGATTATATACCACGGATGATTGTATGGTATGTGAATATATTTCAATAAAACTGAATTTAAAAAAAAATTGTAGTGGACAGCTCAACAGGGTGCCTGCTTCCTTTGAATTAGGAAGACACAGTGCCTGTTCTTGGTTCTCTGAGGATGTTTTTATGATACAAAGTCCTGGAGAAAATGGAGCATTGTCAATGGTGGGATTAAGATTAAGCTCTGCGTAAGTGAAGAAGCCCAGCTTTACCACAGGGTAGGGTCAGCCCGAACAGGAGGCTTGTGATTGTACTTCGGGCAACCACAAGGGATTGAGGGGAGATTTCTGGTTACTGGGGTCTCAGAGTTTGTTTCTGGGTGACGGACTGAGGTGGTTTCTGTAGCAGGCTTGAGGCCCATCGTATGATTTTTCTGGAGTGGTATATTCCTCCTTTTTTTTTTTTCAGGCAGACAAAGGTTTGTTTAATTAAATGATTGATCTACATAAATGAGGAAGCGACTATGTACAGACAAGAGAGGAGAAGCTTTATTTCTGGGTCTCTTCCTCCTTGGATGGGAGCCGCTCCTCACAATGCCCGTGTGCCTTCCTGGTCTTAGACCTGCGGGCCTCAGCCTGGTCAGTCAGGGCCTTCTTGTGGGCTTCATCTGCCTTCAGCCTGTGGATGTGTTCCATGAGAATGCTCTTGTTCTTGAACACATACCCCTTCACCCTCAGGTACAAGCTGTGAGTCACATGGCAGTCAATCTTCTTAGATTCACGGTGTCTTCAGAGCAGCTGGTGTGGAGTTCTCGTCCTCCTCATCCAGCGTACCTTCTTGGGCATTCACTCATTGTCAGGACTCTTGCTCACCTCAGCCAATATGCCAGCGCTTCCTGCGGGTCAAGGTGTTTTCCCAGCATTGAGTCCAGCTGGACTGTCACAGGTCTGCAGATGATCAGCTCATCTTTGATCAGCATCTGACTCTGCTGATGGGAGCTGGCATTGGTGATTTCTTTGGTCTTGTTGGGGTCCAACCAGACCTTCTTTATGCCACAGCTGAGGACATTGACGGCGGGCCTTTTCTGAAGCCTGAGCATATTCATGGCTGATGAAAGGCAGGGTAGGGGTGGGTGGAACTGGTAGGATGGGAAGAGGTATTCTTTCTTAATATGGGGAATCAGGACCAGAATCACTACAAGAAAGGGCCAGAGTGGTTGTATTTTGGAAGTGCAATACAGTACAGAGCCATATGCAATGACCCAAGTGAGTTAGGAGCGGGGAGGACAAGGTAAGAATGGTTAATAGCAGAGAACTGTATTTGGATAAAAGCCACAGAAGCAGAGTTGGAAGGTGTTGGGAACACAGTCATTCACCCTTTTATTTGGCCAATATTTATTTTTTTATTTTATTTTATTTTGGCCAGTATTTATTAAGTACTACTTTGTATAAGGCAGTGTCATAGACTCTGGTAATACAGTTGTGAACAAGACAGAGTTCTGGATCTCATGTAGCTTTCAGGTTGGGGGAGGCACAGATAAGCAGGTGTTAAACATTATGCATGGACAAATACAGAGGACACTGGGAGCAGAAACATGGTCTTTGGGACTGAGGGGAATGCCTCATGGAAGAAACGAAGGAAAAGAGTGCTACCCAAACCCACTGAAAGCTTTAAGTCTCTTCTCCATCCATTCTCTATCCTTCAGTTTAGAGAGCTGAAGTTAAGAAACAGAACTGGGTACTAGGTGCTATGGAAATACTAGGTGTTCTAGTCAAGCCAGTCTTTCTAGGTATTAGTAAAATTGGTTTAAGAAATCTGGGTTTTGTAAACTTGGTGATGTCTTAACTTTGCTTTTCCTCTTAATTAATCTGTCTCTTTTCCCCTGTATTGGCTTAATTACAAGGAAAAGTGTTCCTCCCCCTACGCATGCTGGATCAGGATAGATGGGCGATGGGAGGGTGAAACCAGAGTTTATTTCCCCAGATAATCACATTCTATATTAACTTCCACTTTTATTGACTATAAGTTGAGGAAAATTACTCAATGCAGCAGGAGAAATTTTACATGTCCTAATACTTGATGATTTACTGATATCCTAAATATAAACATGGACTATTATCCCAAGTGAGACATACCAAGAACATGGAAAGAAGCCCCAATTAGCTCTACTACAGAGTTTAATGTAGTTTTTCCCTGTGTACAACTAGGTGTTCCTTGCTTCTTTCCAAGAGCACAGAAAGCAGACACAGATGAGGAGGTACTTTTGGAAGGAGGGAGGCAAAATGAGATTATTATTCTTCCTCTCCTTCCTTCCTTCCTTCTCTTCTCCCTCCTTCTATACTTCAAACATGAAACTGGCTTGTCAAAGGAGATATGGCAAAAACCTCGAAAACTATGCAGTTAGCATAGTTTCTATACTTAGCCATTGGGGCTGTCATTGGGCCTTCCTACAGGTAATCTAAGGCAGTTACGGAATTGAGTGGGCACTCTTATGCCATGTTAGCACTTATTCATTCATTTAATTCATTTTTTTTGGACAAAATTTATTAAGTACCTATATATGTATGTATGCAAACATTAAGAGATTTATTATAGAAATTGGTTCACACAACCATGGGGATTGGCAAGTCTGAATTCCATAGGGCAGGCTGCAAGCTGGGGTCTCTGATGAAGGTTTCAACGAATTTCCCAGGAGAAGTTGGCTGGCTGAAATACAGCTAGAAATTCTTTCTGACTGCTGAAATCATCAGTTTTTCCTTTAAGGTCTTCAACTGTTTGGATGAGACATCTCTCATTGCTGAAGGCAGTGTCCTTTGTTGATTGTAGATATAATCAGCCATTGATGTGATCAACTGACTAATGATTAAATACACGAAATATCCTCACTGTTACAATCTGGCCAGTGCTTGCTTGAACAAACAATTGGACACCATAACCTAGTCAAATTGACAAATGAACTTAGCCATCAGAGTCCACCCCTTGTCAACTTGGCACCCATATACATCTCCTTAAACCATACTTAAACACTAAATAAAAGCAATAACAGTTATACTTTCATCTAACACAATTTAACTGTCTTGCATACAACTGGAAACATACTAACCATTTCCCTGGAAGAGCATGCAAGTCCTTGGGTAATATTCTCTCTCAAACTTGATATCCTGTAACTTGAGTACTATGACATAAAGTTAATACAACTTATGTATATGATAAGGGGATAAGATAGGGGAAAAAATATTTGCCCTATGTATATATATATACAAATATAAAACAAGGAAGAGAAATATTCATAACAATTACAGTCCTCATTTTTGCAACTAGTTATGTGGTCATAGCTTGTATTTATAACTACTTTCTTCCACTACTCATTCCATTTTTTCCTTTACCATCAGCAAACTCCTCAGCTGGCTGTAGTTCTTTGCATGGTGTGGTGATCCAGACCTTCATTCCTGAAGTTTCTGGGCCATTGGTATTCCTGCCTGGTTTGGGTTGTTGCAGTTTTCCATTGACTTTAATCACAGAGACATACTATACAGGGATCTCCTGTATTCCAGGGAAACTCTTCCTTCCCTCCATTGTGTAGTAGCAGTTTTATTTCCCTGTGATAATCACTATCAATCACCCCAGCCAGAACAGTAATTTCCTTCTTTGCCTGCTAATTCAGAGGCATGAGGGGCCCAAAGTGGCTGAGAGGCAGTCTTAACTTCCAGTTCAATGGAAATCATTGTTGTATCTCCTGGTGGAAGTACTCCTTCTTTTGGAACTAAGACCTATTGGCCAGCAGAGCTTAATATTGCAGGGTCAGGAAGCAAAAATTTTTCTAGTGGATAAATAGGGGTAATAGTGATGCCACTCTCATTTCCACCCTTTGATTGCTGGACCCATGAATACTGGCTATGGGAGAAACAGCACTGCAGAGTAGACACTGATTTAGAGCATACATGGCCTCCTGGAGAATATTGCCCCAGCCCTGCAAGGTATTGTCCCCTAGTTGGGGCCATAATTGAGTCTTCAAAAGGCCATTCCACCATTCTGTCAATCAAGCTGCTTCAGGATGATGGGGGAATATGGTAAGACAAGAGAATTCCATGAGCATGTGCCCATTCCGATACTTAATTTGTTGTGAAGTGGGTTCTTGATCAGAAACTAGGCTGTGTGAGATACCATGATAGTGGATAAGACATTCTGTAAGTCTGTGCCGGTTTGAATGTACTGTGTCCCCCAAATGCCATTATCTTTGTAGTTTTGTGGGGCAGAACTTTTGTGCTGGTTGGATTTGCTTGGACTGTGCCCCACCCAGCTGCGTGTAATGGTTTTGATAAGATGTTCCCATGGAGGCGTGGCCCCGCCCATTCGGGGTGGGCCTTGATCAGTGGAGCCATATAAATGAGCTGACTCAAAGAGAGGGAACTCAGTGCAGCTGGGAGTGACGTTTTGAAGAGGAGCAAGCTTGCTAGAGAGGAACGTCCTGGGAGAAGGCCATTTTGAGGCCGGAGCTTTGGAGCAGACGCCGGCTGCCTTCCCAGCTGACAGAGGTTTTCTGGACGTCACTGGCCGTCCTCCGGAGAAGGTGCCTGATTGCTGATGTGTTGCCTTGGACGCTTTGTGGCCTTGGGACTGTAACTGTGTAGCGAAATAAACTCCTGTTTTATAGGAGCCTATCCATCTCTGGTGTTTTGCATTCTGCAGCATTAGCAAACTAGGACAAAGTCGATGTAAGTTTTGGCAGAAGCATTGTGTGCAAGGAAGGCAAATCTGTATCCAGAGTACGTGTCTATTCCAATAAGAATAAAACATTGCCTCTTCCGTGTTCATAGTTAGCAAGCTGATCACCTCAAGGAATGGTGCCATATTGGGGACTGAGTATTCGTTTCTGCTCCTGGCAGACTGGACACTCAGCAGTGGCTGTAGCCAGATCAGCCTTGGTGAGTGGAAGTCCATGTTGCTGAGCCCATGCATAACCTCCATCTCTACCACCATGGCCACTTTGTTTATGAGCCCATTGGCCAATGGCAGAAGTGACTGGGGAAGAGGCCGACTGATATCTATAGAATGGGTAGTCTTATCCACTTGATTATTAAAACCCTCCTTTGCTGAAGTTACCCTCTGGTGAGCATTCACATGGGACACAAATATGTTCATGTTTTTTGCTGCCAAACCGACACATGAACTTAACCATCACAGAGGCTGAGAGAAAGTGAAGAATTTGGGTTAACTCCAAGGAATTGGGAAAATGAAGGTGCCATTTACTGCGCTGGGGACCTCTGGGGAAGGACTGGGGATTTTTTTGGAGGGGGCTGGCTAAAGACATATTTTGGACAGATTGCTTTTTAATAAGAGGTCGAGTAGGCAGATAAGTCTGGAGTTCAGGAGAAAGGTACAGATCAAACGTGTAAATTTGTGAGTTATCAGCATTTATCTCTTACTCTGGTAACTACTTATACATATAAAATTACCTCAAAACTTAAAACTTAATACAATCGTTTTATTAGGTTCATGGATTCTGTGGGCCAGAAATTCAGAGACTGTACAGTGGTGAGAGCTTATCTCTGCTCCACAATGACTGGGGCCTCAGCTGGGAAGACCCCATGGCTGGGGGTGACTTGTGTGTGCTGAAATTTGTCTGGCTGTTGATGCTTCCTAGAGCTGCTGACTGAGCACCTAAACATGGTTCTTTTATGTGGCTTGACCTCCCTCCTACCATGACAGACTCAGACAGTTGAACTTATAGCATTTGAACTTCTCACATGGCAACATAGGGGTCTAAGGACAGTGTTCCAATGGACATCGCAAAGCTAAACAACTGCTTTTGCTACATTTTGTTAGTTACAAATGAGTCACCAAGGTTGGTCTAGAGTCAATGTAAAGGGATATAGATCCAACCTCTCAATGGGAGGAATGCCAGAGAATTTGTGACATGTTTTAAAACCATCATATGTAATATTTAAAGCCTTAAGACTAATTGAGGTCATGTGGGGTATGAGTGTAGATAGAAAAGAGAAGAGATTCAATGATTGGGCTCTGGGGCACCCAATGTTTGGAAATCAGGAAATGTGTAGGATCTAGCAAAGGAGATTGAGAAAAGTAGTGAAGATGGAAAAAAAATCAGGAGAGTGAAGAAGCCAAGTGAAGAAAAGTGTTTCAGTTAAGAGGGGTGACCTGCACTGTCAAATACTGTGAAATGGTCAAATGAGATGTTAACTCAGGATTGACCATTGGTTTTGTCAATGTGGAAGTCACTGGTAACCTTGACCAGAGCGGTTTCCAGAGTGTGGTAACTGGATTCTTCAACTCTCACTTCTTTGGCTGCCAGTCCCTAGTCCTGGCTATGCCATCTCCATATCCACCTCAAGGGTGAGGGCAACACACTGGCTTAATTGACTTGGTTTTGTAACCTTAGTTGGCCATGGAGACTTTCAGCAAATGCTTTCTGCAGGATGGAATTTATAAAACAGGACCACCTATCTTCTTAATGTTTAAATTTACTAAATAGCTCTAATAGTGGACAGAATCTGTATTATAATGTTTGACCCTAAACATATTTTTGAAAATTCAACTTCGAGTAGAGCTTGCTTATATAAAGCTGGGTGAGAGATTTCAAGATATGACAAGATGGGCAAGATCCACGGACAAGTAAGTGGAAAATAGTTTGTGATACTAAGAAAACATGCCCTAGATATGGAGAGTTAGTTTTTTTTTTTTTCCTTTCAACTTTTTGAATGATGAAAAAGGAAAAATAAATGAAAAGGGAAAGGTGAAAACTGCTCCTCTGTTAAAACCATGCCACTTCAAAATCTACTTAATAGTTTGTTTAGAGAGAAAACATTTGTTTGATCAATATTTTATAGTTTGGGTAAAACTGAAATTGTGTTAATTATAGTATGTAAATCCTTGGCTTGTTTGCCCTTACATTCATTCCTCAACCATTGCCTGCTCTGCTCTGTATTTTGGAGAATAACTCATCCAGGCTCTCTCTCAGAGGCTCCTTGTTAGCTGCAAATGGTGGGAGATTGGAGGTCAGGGTGTTCTCCCCAGTTTCTGCACAGGGCAGCCTCCCAAGTAGCTCCTGTGTCTCTTCTGTGGCTCCAGCTTCCACCAGCCTTGGGGTTAGCTTTTATCAGCCTAGGGGGTGGTAGAATCTTCCTGCTGCTGCCAAACAGTGGTTCACCTCACTCTCCCATTTGTTTCCTCATCTCTTCTATCAGCTGTGGATCCATTTCCCAAGATCAAGTTTCCTCTGGTTAAAAACTCCGGCGATTTATTTTTCTGGTTGGACCCTGACATATCATGTATGTGTTTCCTTCTTTTGCTTTGATGTAAATTTCTAATGCTCACAAATATGAATTAGGAACTATATTCCACTTCTTTCTTGTCACAACAGGAGGGAGTTGAGTTTACTGAGTTCTGCAGATTTTTCAGAACTTACTTGCATAGTAGTTAAAACCATGGGCACTGGCATCAGACAGATCTGGGGTTGACCCCCAGCTCCTGTGTCACTTACTAGCTATACGATCTTTCACGTGTTATTTAATCTCTCTAAGCCTCAGTTTCCTCATGTATGTCATAGAGATGATAATTTTCCTACTTTATACAAACTTTATATGAATAAAATAACATGCTCAGAGTAATCAAGACAGTATTTACACATTGTAAGTGTTCTGTGAAGGAAGTGGTTATCAATTAGAAAGTCTCTCTTTTTTGTAATGTAATCCTTTGCTTTTGGTATTACTCATGTCAGAAGTGAGACGTGAAGTAAGGACTAACATTTTATCCTCAGAGGGTACTAAACCAAGTCATTCATTTGCAGGGTCAGAATAAGCTAGCTGGGCTGCAATGGGATGTGGTAGAGGTTTGAGGTTCCTACTCTCAGACACATAGATATATTAAGGCCTGCTGTGGAACTTACCTTGCTTTTAGCCCTTTTCTCCATATCCATACTGAACCTGCAGTTGCTTTGGAGTAAGATATAGGAAGGTAAGTGTAGGGGTAGTTGTTAAAAGTTTTAATTGATGGACTGATTCTCCTGCTTTCAGCCCAGAAGTGGATCATCATTAGAAGAAAGCCAGTACCAGAGACTAGGTTTAGTGACTCCTGTCCTGCCATGATCTTTCCACTCTCCTATCTTCTGTCGTCTCCTGTCCTACTTTTCTGAAAGGTTGTATCAATTCCCAGCACTTCCATAAAACTTTCTCTGATTATTTCAGATAAGTTGTGTGTTTGCAGTGGTGTACATCTAATCTCCAGACCCCTAAGCAGTATTTCACAATGAAGACCTCTTCCAGGCTCTTTTCTCCAGGAAAACCTTCCCAAGCAGTGTGTGGCATTCTTCTTAGCAGGAACACTTCAGGCACTTAGGGCTACAGGAGCTGTGCCTTTCTTTGGCTTAAGACCGATTTCATTAACAAGCATGTTCACACTTCAACCAGAACATTTTAAATAACACCCACACAATGTGTTTAGTGTCTAGTTAATTATTAAGTCTCTAAGCTTGAATTATTCAGGCAAAATTGATTGGGTTCAACTTTTTTCCTTCTCTTTGTACTTTTTTTTTTTTTTTTTTTTTTTTTAAATAAATTCTCCCTTCTATTTTCTAAATAATTTGGAAAAGGTTATTTAGCAACCATCAATACCCTGGTCTGTGAGTGGTACCCAAGTACTAATAGAATAGGTAGAGAAAGAACTGGCAGCTTGACTCTTTTATTAAATTAAACATATCTGCATTTCATTTATTTCCATTGTTAATTAGCATTCATTTAGACCTAACATGTTTTAAGTTCTTTTAAACTTCTTTATAGTAATTTGCAAGTTGGATAAACAGATATACTGGATCAAGACAAGTTCTCCAGTGTACCATACTTGAAAAAGCAGAAAAAGGAATTGCTTCCTTCTTTGCTACGCCATCCCATGATCAAATAAAATTGTTAAAATCTGTTGGCTCCACTATTAAAAACCATGTTGTTGAAGAATATTTGTTGACCTGCAAAGATGTTCATAATATATTTCTAAGTGAAAACAGGAGTCTATAAAACTCTTTGACTTTGTAACATTTTTGTTGAAATGCATAGTAAAAATATTTGAGTAATAAACATCAAAATGATTATTATGTGTTAGAATTAAATTTTTGCTTTTGATTATTTTTGTACTTGGACATCACACACATATACAAAAATGCCAAACAAAACAAAACAAAACAAAACCCAAACGGAAAAATAACAAAATGCCATGGCTAGAAATGATTGGCCTTTTGTCTGTTTCATCATTCATGTGTCAATAGCACATTGAAATAATGCTGTCCTTATTTAAGTCAGGCATCTGTAGGCTTGGCAAGTGTGGACTTCACAAAAGATTGACAATATTTTGTGAATCACAACTGGAATTACTTCTGTAAGCTTTCATTTCTAGATGTGGGGTCTTCCCCGAGAATTCTGTAAACGGAGCTCTCCTAAAACTAAGATTCACAGAAACTTAGAAGAGCCCTAATACCTCAGGGACAGTAGCTACTCGATGACTTGCCATCCCTGCCCAGATTCCTGAATTGTGCCACTGGGTTACAAATGTGGATGTGTGTGAACGAGTGACGCACGTGCATTGAGTGTAGGTTTCATGATAGCGGTGAATTAAGTCTTGACTCCCTTCACCATCTGAACTAAGTTCTCTGCAGGTGGTAACCTTGGCTGGGGATACACAAGCAGCAGCTGAAATCGTTCCATAGGCGAAAACACTATGCTTCACAAAGGGAAAGTTTTGGGAATATAGAGATGAGGAATTCCATCCTTCTCACACATACATACATGATTTGGATTGTAGCACATATTGGCATGTCATTGTTTTTGTCCTGGGAAAAGACACGAGGAGAGCTGTAATTAGACACCCAGGCAATTATTACTCAGGAGAATCTAATTTGGGGGGTGAGTGAGAAGGGGCACTGTTTTAGCAAATCTGATGTAACCCTAAAAGCCCTCTGCTTCTGGGCCCCCTTGGCAAATGTACTAGACAGGTGCTGTCTACCAGGACGAAGAAGAAGCCCTACTTTGCGAGCCACACAAGAAGCTTCTGGAAACCGGGGACAGCAGCGAAGCGGTGGCGCAGTTCCCAGCCTGCGGCTCCATCCTGCTGTAACTCCCCAGCTCTGCCCCGGGCAGGTCATCCCGCTTTCGTATCCTCTGCAGTTGCCTCTTGGCCCCCGAACTCCCGTATCCCTGTATTCCACATTGCGGCTGCCGCAGCATCGCCGGCCGAAGCTGTCCCTTTCCCCTCCCCTCCGAGTGGTGCAGCCGTCCGCGCCCCCGGCCCGAGACTCTCTGGGGCCTCGACTCGGCACGGCCGCAGGACACCGCCGGGCTCGGCCAGCCGGGCTAGGGCTGGGGCCCGCGCGGGGCTCTGGGGCGGGTGTAGCCGAGGCAGAGGCGGGGGAGCTGGGAGGAGAGAGGGCGTGTGCGCGCGTGTGCGGGAGGGGGACGCCGCCATATTGGATCCGGACTCGTCCGCGAGCTTCAGCCTGCGTGCGGCGAGGTCTCGAGGAGCCTTGCGAACCGAGGGCGCGAGCACGAGCGCGAGAGGAAGAGGGAAAGCAGGGGAGGGGCAGGAGGGAAAGGAAGGGAGTGGTTGCGAGCTCGGCTGCCACAGCCTCTGGTCTCCTCAGGAGCGGCACCAACCCCTCCGCTTGCACCTCGGCCGCTTCACTACTCGTGGAGGAAAGATGCCCTTAACCCAGGGGTGTGAAGAAGCGGGAGAAGTAGCTGCTGGAGCCGCCCGCGCCGCCGCCGCAGCTGTTGCCATCCGTGTCCTTTGAATTCAGAAAGGCACCCCCCTTTCCAGGGGCGTCGGAAGCCTCCGGCGCGGCGGCCGCGGTGCGGGTGTGGAGAGGCCGGGCTCTCGGCCCAGCGCGGCCCGGCAGACGAGCGACCACCGCCATGGAGCGGGCTCGGGCGGCGAAGTAGCCGCTGCTCCCGGAGCCCGGGTGCGAGTGCCGCCCCGCAGCTCGCGTTTCCAACCTCGTCTGCGCCGCCAGTCAGGCCCCTGGGAGAAGCGGGGAGAAAAATGAAGAGTTTTAATCGGAATCCGTTGAAAATAAGACCAACTGCAAAGCCTTAGAAGAAGGAGCTCGTTGGAGAAAGGAAAAGCCTTCCTCGGGCAAGACTCAGCGTGCTGCGGAGTGGCTGCTTCAGGGACCTCGCCCCTTCCCTTCCCTCTGGAATAATTGTGGCTGATACATTATCCAAGTGGTGGTTGGGAGGATTTGCAGCAGAATTTTTGGTCCCCTCCCCCTTAAATAATTCAGTTTTTTCCCCCTCCCTTTTCTATTTTTCTTCTTCTCGGGAAGTGAATTGCTGATGCAAATCGGACTTTATTCATTAGTGATGCAACCGGATTCATTTCAGGATTATGTTGCATGAGCTGAATTTTGAATGAAGGAGAATAATTTTTTTTTTTAAAGAAGTATTGGCTTTTTGGTTCGTTGTACTTTTAATATTATTTTATTTAAATATACGGTCTAGTTGTATTCCTTAAAAATGTATTGAATATATATTTTATAATAATTTTTCTTCAAAATATATGTATATATGTGAAATCGAAGACGCTTTAGTTGATTGAGGTTACCGGTGTGTTGAATGTTTAATTCAGCACCAGCGTTACATGACAGTGGTTTATTTTTAAAACCACACCTTTTGAAATTTAGGTTCACATAAATATTGTAAAAATAGTAATAATAATTTAAAGGAAAACCAGTAGAAATTGAAGCAAACATGTCTGGAGAAGTGCGTTTGAGGCAGTTGGAGCAGTTTATTTTGGACGGGCCCGCTCAGACCAATGGGCAGTGCTTCAGTGTAGAGACTTTACTGGATATACTCATCTGCCTTTATGATGAATGCAGTAATTCTCCATTGAGAAGAGAGAAGAATATTCTTGAATACCTAGAATGGGGTAAGTTTGTATTTTTTTGTTTTTAACGCTCTTAATTTAGTCTTTAGCTGGGCATTATGATGTAATTATGAATAACTTCTGCTCTGTAATGGGTGTATATATAATAATATTCAAGACCAAAGAATAGACACCAGTTATTCGAGATTTTTTTTTGTAGTTTGGTAAGTAAGTTTCCGGGAGTGAAACAGTGCTACTGAATTATTGCCTTTATTTAAGGCCTGTTCAATGTGGAAATTATGATGTAGAACTTGGGTTTTTAGGTCAGAAGTAAGAGATTTTGAATAAATTATGTGATGGACAAAAAATAGGTTATTGCTCACAGTTCCCTAATGCATAGCAACATGACATATATTCAACTGAAAGATATTTATTTGTGGAAACATTTCTTCCCAGACTTTGGAAATATCTGTGAAAATGGGAGGAGATATTAAAATTCCTGTTTATCTTAGGTTCACCGAACCTGAAGGTGATCAGTGGGTTTTATTTCATCTCTATGTGGTACAGCCAAGGAAGCTTCTAAACATGGACTTTACAGAAATTGTCATGTTTGTAAGATAAAATGACATGAATAGTTGAAAATTTTTGTGGTAGTTGGTGGAGAATATCTGGAAGCAGTTACAGCCTGAGTTAGATTTTAATCTAATTTAAATCTAAACTAGTTAGATTTTTGTCTTTATTTTACAATATAGATGTGATTTTAGAAGTCCTATTGTAAAGGAATAGATCAATGATGAGAACACATGCTTCATGTGACCTTCAAGCTCCAAGGCTTGGCTAAAGTTCTGCTTCTGATGTATACAGAATGCCTACTAACATCCCGCAATTTTCTGTTGGAAAAAATACACATCATCCGGATTTGTATTGGTACTTTGGCTTTTGAAGGATATTGGCCAAATAAGTATTTTGTACACTTGGAATACTAGTAATTTGAGTTTGTTGGCAAGTTTTTGTACTAAAATATCTTTGTTCTCAAGTAAAACTTTATTTTCCTGCAATAAAAGTCAATTGGCAGCTCTTTCCTTTTGTGGGATTTGAAGTTTCTTAAAAATTAGATTCCTAGCTAAACCACTGATTCAGGAGTGCCTATGCATAATAACTTTTCATTACTTATAGTTTGCTAGTGTCAGAAAGTTTCTAGCAACTTGGATGTCATGAGATTTTTAAAATTTATAAATGTGAATAGGATGATTTGTAAAAACAGACTACCAGACTTAGACTGGAAGTGTGAGCAGTCTGAACCATCTTTCAAGTGACTTCTCTCTTAAGAGTGAGACAATTTTGATTTTTGTACTGGTTTTGTGAGTATGTCTTTTTTTTTTTTTGATGGATAGATTAAATATTCTATAAAGCATATGCAATTTTACATCATCCCATGTTTCATAAATTTAGAAAATTTTGTAATCTTTCCTTTTAAAGACTTAAGGCAGAGGTTTTGGTACTTTTAGAGTTGGAGTTTTGAGTTCTTGAATTATGGCTCCATTGTGACATTGTTACCTGTGTTTATGATTGTGATTTAATATCTATTCTTTCTCATCTGCAAAACCATAGGAAGACTGTTTGGAAGTACCAGTAGTAAATATAATTTTAAAATTATGATAAAAGATAAAACCATATCCTCCATTGCCTTCTGGTTATTAGAATTTACATAGTAGTTTTATATTATGAGGTATTTTAGAATGACTTGCATATATTTTCTGGGAAATATGTTTTCTTGGTCTTTGTTTCTGCTATCTGTACAGACATCTTGTTCATACATATATATTTTTTAATAAGCCAAAAGTCAACTAAGTATTTGGCCAAATACGTTTTGTTTGTATTAATACATACCAGACAATTTCAACCAGGGACTTACGGTTCAAAGTTAATTAAGTTTAGTACTATATCTTTCATATTTTGTCATTTTAAAAGTTTGATATGGGATATAAAGAAAGTGTACAGTTTCTTATGTAAACTTGTATTGTGTTTTTCAGTAATAGAGAACAAGTGAATAGAATTTTTTAGGAATTATTTTGTACATTTTGGAGTTAGGCAGTGTCTCTTAAGTCTCAGCCAATTTTTAAGTTGGAAGTATGAGGTCTTGAAAGTGGAGTTATCAACCACAGAAGTTTAGGTAAGGACAAGATAAAAAAGTTAGGAATGGAAAAGCTGTCAAGAGATGTATCATGAGTAGTAGTATTTACTCTCTGGAAGTTATTTGAGAATTTAGGTTAATTAAGAATGCCAGTCTCTTCTATTCATTTAAATATTGAACTAGATTGGGTGTTCATGTATTAATTGATTACTTCATTTTGGGATAATGTCCATTTTTTCCTCATTATCTAGCATTATATTAAAAACAGTTTAGATTAAGGATGTTTCCAGATTGTGAATTGATCTCTAATTTTTAAGCCTTTTCTTTTCTTTCTTCTTTTTTTTTTGTGTGTGTGTGTCTGTGATGAAAATTTACAAGGATTGTTGTTGGGGTTAAATTTGATAATTTAGATTTGCCTTAAATGATATAATTTTTAATTTTTAAAAGACCCATTTGCTACAGCACAGTAGTAGTTAAATACTCTGTATTACAGGCTGTATATTTGTGTTTGCCTGTATATATTAATGGAAATGTTATCTAGCTATGCCTTATTTTTGTGCTGATGATAGGCTACTTTTAAAAATGGAGTCTGCTAAGATTCTAACTCAGTATTGCTTCTTTTCTATCAATTTCATTTTATTCCTAGTTATGGTCCATTTCCCTTTTTATTTTGGTAAAATTGGTGTTTTATTCTAACAATATGATGACAATAATAAGAAAACTGATAATTCAAAGATATATTGTTTTTCTTCCACAGCATTCCTTGAGCATGGTGTTGATGGCTCAAGGGAGGAAATAAGTAGAGCAGGAAAGAGGAAGAGAGGATTAAAGCCAATGAGCACAGAAGCAAGGGGATAAAAATTCTTTAAGGTCATATATCACTTTTAAATTTAGTAATGTGAGTTATTTTCCAGTTATAGCCAACAGGATTTGAAAGGCTGTTTAGTTTCCTTCTTAAGTTGTTGAAATGATTATGGTTTGTATATTTGTTTTTAAAATAAGAGTTTGATGCCAACAGTATAACTGTATAAAATTAAGTGGAGCTGTAGAAGTAAAAATAACTTTTAAGTTATGAACCAATTTGCTAGTAATGACTAAATGAGGAATGAGTACATCATTCATTGAATTGGCTACCCCTTGCTTCAAAATGGGAAACTGGAATTTTAGGAAATTTTTTACCAATTTACTTAAAAACTAAATGTAAGATAATATTAGTCAATAGAAAAGAAACATGTAAAACTATCTGCATGTGGAGAATGGTTTTGATGCTTGAATCCTGGGCTTTGTAACATGTCGTATAAATCATCATTAAATAACAATTTTATAGCCCATTCAGATTACTTTATATACAAAAATATGAGAGTCTGAATGATTAATAAATGTTATTCAAGTACATTAGCAGATACTATGATTTAAATTTTTCCTTTTATTAGAGTAATTTTAAAGCTTATTCACATTTTTTTCATGTTGCTCAATTAAGTGAGATGTGATGATGGCTTGATGGGAAGGATCTGAAACCTTTCTGGGATACTTTATTCTTCACTTCTGCTTTTCTTTATTGTTAGCTCTTCCTGAGTAGAATTTATGAATCGTACCAAATTACCAAAATGTTCCTTTAATACTGTTAAATTTATTTTTATCTAAATCCTCAATTAGGATAATAAATGTCTTCAGAATTATAGTTTTGTTTTCTTTATACTAGCTACTTAATAATCTCTTATTGTGAGAATGATAGCGAATAAGTACAGTTATTTGAGTTAACACAATGCTGGCATATGGTAGGAGTGTTGTTTGGTAAATGATGGCTTTCATTCTTATTCTTTTTCTTTCTTTTTTAAAAGAAATATCATTATAGGTGGTTATCAGATGATACTGGTTATTACACTAACTTGATATTCATTTGTAATTCTTTTGAGGAATATCTTTTTTTTAAAAGAATATATTGCTTTATGAATGAGAACAGGGATTTCAGGATTAACACTAAGAATTTTAGTAATTTATTTGATGTGGAAGTATAAGGCATACCTTAATAGCAGTATAAAAATAAATAAAAATAAATTTTTTTATGTTATGAAATGCCCCATATTTCTTGCAACTTGATTAATATTATATAGTAAGTAAGCCCAGGCTATTTTAGGATAAAAGAACTAAACTTAGCACAAATTAATATTTTCTTGTATTACTGTTTTCTGGCAGTTGAAAATTTCTTTCAAAAGTTTTTCTCTGTTAGTACACTTATTGCCAGTATATTGTGTATGTAGCTCATTATTTTTCATCCCGCTGGTTGTGATAGGTTTTAAGATCAATTTAATAAGTTTAACCAAAATTTTAAAAATTAAGTAGACTAGATTAGAATAGAAAATACCAAGTTCATTATGTGTAGAAGAAGGAAGTATTGTTATGCAGAACTCGTGTGTGTGTGTGTGTGTGTGTGTGTGTGTGTGTGTGTGTGTTTGTGCTGTGCTTGTGTTTTCTTACTGTAGGTTGGGGTCAAAAGACTTTGAAATATCTTATTGTGGATTAAGCTTAAGTATGTTGACTGTTCAGCAGCAAAAAGATTATGGGCATAGTTCATTTTTTCAAAAAGGACACTTGATAGATTGGGGACATACTGAAGAATTTATTGAAGGTTGGAAGTGGAGGTAGGGCAAGATACTGGGGAAAAAAGTGAGAAGGAAGAATATCTTGTCCCTTGATTGCTACTTCTGTCTGACCTGTGAAAGTTTGGGTGTTTTTAATTTAGAGTAACTTAATGGACATAGGAATTAACTTCAATCCTTTGTGTTGTCTTTAATGGCTCATTTCCTTTTCCTTTGTCAATTTCCTTTTCTGACTTTGGGTTCTTCCACTGATTGTCAGAGGTGTATAAGCTTGTTGGGCCTAGGGAAGACCATATGACCTATACACAAGGATAGTAGTTTCTTGGTTATATCTTCCCATTACTCCATATGAGCTCTATGTGAGAAGGATTTGCTACTTCCGTAGATTTTTCATCCCTTGCCACTCATTGAAACGGCCAGTGAGAGTGACTTCAAGTTTAAGTATCTGAGACCAAAAATTGCTTAGCTGCTTTTTGCACTGTATCTTGATGAATCAAGAAGTTCTTTCTTATCATAATGATTTTTGTTTTTGAGTGATTCATAATATATATGTGTAGGTCGCTTCAGACTTTTGCTTATTCCTTCCATATGAATGGTTGTCCTTTGTGGTTAACTGCATTTGAAACTCCCTTCCAGATGGAGGGGATTTTCTTTTCTTCCCGCTGATTGCAGGGTTACTCTTCCCAGCCAGTAACTCAACTCTTTGTCCCTAAAATTTCCACCTCTCTTATCCCATCAATTCGTGGGGAATGGCTGGCCTTCCATTTGGCTAGCATCGCTCCCCCCAGTTTAGTGCTGCACTTTGGCTTTCATGGCAACAAGAGGCATGAAGACCTGGATCCTCACCTTCCAATTCCACTATTTGCCCCATAATTCTTCCCCATTTGAACTGTTTGCTTCCATTTTGGGATTGTAGCCTTTTCACTCTGGCCTCCTCCCTAGTTTCAAAATGTGTCCAGAAATTCATGGGATATTAATAGTTGCTTTATGGGGTGTGTGGTGGTGGGGAGGTTTACATGGCTAAATGAGTTTGCAAAACTATTTCAGACAAAATCTAACCTTAAAAACCCCCGCAGAGCTGGGGGAGGATGAGGAGGTGTTGGACTTCCTCACCTATATTGTTGGCTGATGTTCTCACAAACATTGGGGACTAACGGCTTGATATGCTGAGCCCTCTGTCTTGGGGCTTGCCCCTATGAAGCTTGTTGCTACAAAGGAGAGGCTAAACCTGCTTAAAATTGTGCCTAAGCGTCTCCCCCTGAGTGCCTCTTTGTTGCTCAGATGTGGTCCTCTCTCTGAGCCACCTCGGCAAGTGATCTCACTGCCCTTCCCCACTACTTGGGACCTGACTCCCAAGGGTGTAAATCTTCCAAGCAATGCAGGATATGACTCCCGAGGATGAATCTGGACCTGGCATCGTGGGATTGAGAACATCTTCTTGACCCAAAGGGGAATGTGAAATGAAACGAAATAAAGCTTCAGTGGCTGAGAGATTTCAAATGGAGTCAAGAGGTCACTCTGGTGGGCACTGTATAGATAACACTTTTTAGGTTTTAATGTACTGAAATAGCTAGAAGTAAGTACCTGAAACTACCAAACCAGCCCAGTAGCCTTGACTCTTGAAGACGATTGTATAACAGTGTAGCTTACAAGAGGTGACAGTGTGATTGTGAAAACCTTGTGGATCGTATTCCCTTTATCCAGTGTATGGATGGATGAGTAGAAAAATGGAGACAGGGACTAAATGAAGATTGGGATGGAGTGGGAGGGATTTTTTTTTTTTTTTTTAACTTTTGTTTTTTATTCTTGTTTTTATTCTTTCTGGTGTAAAGAAAATGTTAAAAAATGGATTGGGGTGATGAAGACACAACTATATGATGGTACTGTGAACAGTTGATTGTGCTCCATGGATGATTATGTGTATGTGAATATATCTCAATAAAACTGAATTAAAAAAAACTGCAGGTCATCTTAGGGCTTATGAGGTTTATCTAATTATGGAATTATTCTTTTGTGGAGTATCTGGAGGATGGATGGCAAACAGTGTAGCATGGAATGTCTTTTGGGAAATAAGTCTTTAGAATGAGTTCATGGCTTTCTTATAACTCCCTGAGTATCAAGATTAGAAAGCGAAATGAGGGAAACTTCGGGATAGTGTATTGCTTGGTGAGAGAATCTAAATAAGTTAGATTTTACTTAGTGGTTGAGTTTTTATTGTCTTTGTGAAAGTCGTGTGGAGTAAGTAGCATGAGTGATCCTGGTGATACAATTACATATGGGAAAAGCATCCTATAAAAGTAGAGTGAAATTAGATATAATAATGAGCCTGTGCTTTCGACCCCTAAAGTACTTGAAATAACTCAGAAGTCTCTACTTTATGACCTTTATGTTGCTCTAATTAAATGTGCTGTTATTTGTGTATAGCCATTCATAATAAATACAGAAATTCTCACTTTGTTTTTCAGCTTCAGTTACGTAATTAATAGTAATTGTAACATTTTGCAAATCTATTGTCTGATTTTCTGAAAAGATTTCATTCATTACTTTGTGATCTTTAAAAGGAAAAGATCCTGGACTTACACATTTTAGAATCCATTATCGTGTTTTGTTTTTTTTTCACAAGTTAACATTTTCACTAAGCTGTTGGTTTTAGACTTTGTGGACAAATGTAGGATCTGTACTATTATTTGTAACATTATATCTGTGAAGCTGTGTTTCCAGTGCCAGAGCACCTGTTTATATGTACTATAAAGAATCCAGAAAATATATCCCTTTTGTTAAGGAAACAACCATATATAGTTGGTGCTGTTTTAGCACCATGGGCACAAATAGAACTCTGTACTTACTATAAACTTTTATTCTGGGTTTTAGGATGGCAGTTAATAACAACTGAACTTAGTTAGAGACATGTATCTTAAATGGGAATAAATTAATCAGTCTTGCTTTTTTACTCTTTTCCGATACAGATTTATTTTTCTCTTTAGCTCTTCCCTATCAGTACCGTCCTCCCACTCTCAATCTAATTATGCTCAAAAGTACCACTTATGTGGATGAAAACAGTCTTTTAAAAATACACAAGTTAGTTTAGTCATGTGCACTTATTTGTTAACTTATTTGATTCCAAATTGCTTAAACATGATAATAGGCTTAATCAACTAAAAAAACTGTTTCCTATTCAGTTTGTTCTGATCATAATAATAAAGGTTAATTAAATTTACTTAGAATTTTCATGGTGAAGTTCTGGAAGTGGAATACTTCAACCTAAAATATTCCTGCTCTAAACCAATTTGGTGAAGAGCAGGGGCTTTGGATTCAGACTGACTCGTTTGATTACTGGCTGGGTGATTTATGCAAGTTACTTAACTTCTCTAAGTCTGTTTTATCATCTGTAAAATGGACATAATAATACCAGATTTTTACCAAAAATTTGAGAGTTGGTTTAGGATTTTTCCTTTTCTGGTGTTTATAGTTGCATTTTATTGGCTTGTTTCCCATTTTGCTTTTAAAGTTTCTATGTTGTCCAACCTTATGATAAAGGAAAAATTAAAATGTCATTTTTGGTAGAATGTAAATTGAAATTTATCACTTTTCTAATACAAGGAAGTAAATAACTATTTCACCATTAACAGACATATTTATATCTTACTGATAGTATTTTATTAAATTATTTTGGCATTGCAGATGTCTTTCTCTGTGTAACTAAGATACTTTGTATTGGAACATTTTATTGTCATTAAGTTATTTACTGAATTATTTTTCGGTGAATATTAAGCCACCGTCCATTCTTTCCATCACTAATTGCAAATGTTAAGAAACAGCTAGTTTCTTTTTATTTTTAAATATTTTATAGCTCCAGTCTTCAAATCTGTGGAAGGGTTTACTTCTAGACATCAACTCAGAAGATTAAAAATCATAGTGAAAATTATTGATGTGTTCATTTAGGATTTTTTGTGGACTGAAGATTTGGTGGCACCCAAAAATTCATGTTGTGGTCTGGCAGTGAGTAGGAAGGAAAACTAGCAGTGTATTCTAGTTCTTCCTAAACTGTATTTCAGTAGATTTTAATGAATATTCTGAAAATTAAGGGTTTACTGGAAAGATTGCAAAATATTGCTTATTTATCCCTCTTTGTATATGACAGAGCACAATATTATAGTACAAGTTTTAAAAGTTCTTCTGTACAAAAACCTCTTTAACTTTGTTATCTAGTATTTGCCTGCCTCATTTGACTCTGGAACCCTTTTTTTGAAGAACAGTTTGAGAAATGCTGGTGTACATTAGGAAACCATAGACAGTGTCAGGGTCTTTAAACTGATAGAAAGTGATTACTACTTTCTTCTACCAAATTGTTTTTTGGATAGTGTCTCAATTTACATCAAATTCTGAACTGACTTGCCTTTGTCCTTTACATGTTTCACATTTTTGAAACTTCCATTTGTATCACCTAGAAGCCAGTCATAATATTTATTAAGTTGGTGTGGAGTTCTGCAAATAAAACAGAAAAAGGACAAATAGACTTGATGTATACCTGTGTGGGATTTATATCTATATATGCAGTTCCTGGTTTGCAAAGATGTTCCTGCTAACTTCGTGATTTTTTCTTTTTTTCAGTAGTGCCTGATCATTTTCCAGTCCAGCTACCTCTAACCAATAGCATGAAATTTGAGATTGAGACTGTCATGGCTATGAAATAGAACAAAGCTAATTAGCTTTTAAGGGAGTTTTGTCAAAGCAGTAGTATCCTGCTACAGCAAGAATTACTTCCTGAAATATCAGCTTTTGCTGGGAATGGCTAATGCCCAAAGTTGATTCTTTGATACTATTAAAAGCAGTCAAGCATCTACTTAGAAGTTTTCTGTCCTGTGATTTTAAAAAGTACTTATTTGAAAAGATTAGGAAAAAAGCCCCCACTAGGAGGCAGTAGCTAAAGCCCTGTTTTGAGACTTTAAGATTAAATTGCTAGTTAACTATGACCTTGCCCTGACCAAAGATCATGACTATGAAACACTTAGAAACAAGTTAAAAGCTCAGGTATGTGGTGAAGCTGAAAATATCAATGTGATATCATTAAGCTTTTCCACACACCATACTTATAAAGATTTTCTTGAGTTTATGGTTAAAACCACAACAGATTTGCAAATCTAGTATAATTTCTAATTCTGCCTTTTTGCTACATACCTTTGTAATGTGTCACCTCATTTCTGACTGAGGTATGCTAAGTTGACAGTTTCCTCAGGAGTCCATTGCTGTGTTACACTGTTTGAGGTTGTGATTAAGTGTGATCATACTTGTTTTGCCTGTGTGCCTCTGGTAATTCCAATAAAGTGCACCAGCTAATGGGTTATCCTGGTTTCGTTCAACTTTTGTGTACAGGTGGCTCAACTGACTTGGCTGTATTAAACTTATATAAATGGATTACTTTCCTGGATCTTAATGACCTTATTAATCATGTTTTTTTCTTTTCCCCGTTCAGTGCTAAGTAGTCTCATTATTACATGTGCCCTAACCTGAAATACTCTGAATCCTGTACATCCAGGTTCTTTGTTTAGTAGAAGGACTTAAAAATACTTAATAACATGATCCCTTGATCCTGTCAACATCCTACTTAATATCTCTTAGTATCTACTGATAGCGTTCAGAATGAAATTCAAACTCCTTAGTATGGCATACAGAATTTTAAAATTTTAGTGTCTATTTCCCTAATCATTTTTTTTCACTTTGTAAAAATATTTTTTTAACAAATTTGAAACAATCTCAAACTTATAGATAACATTGCAAATACAGTACAGTTTTTTTCTCCTGAACCACTTGAGACTAAGTTTCCTATCTGATGTCCTATCATTCCCAAACACTTTAGTTTGCATTTCCTACATTTGCCTACATAACCATAATACAGTTGTTAAAAGTAAGAAATTTACATTGATGTATTACTGTCATCTCATCCTTAGACTCCATTAAAATTTTGTCAGTTGTCCTAATAATATCTTTGTAGCAAAATAATTAAGTTTGCAATCATGTGTCCCACTTGGATGTCGTGTCTTCTAGTGTCATTCATTCTGGACCAAGTCTTCAAGTTTTCCTTGGCTTTCATGACTTTGATTGACACTTCCAAAGATTGCAGGCCAGTTATTTTACAGTGTGTCCTTCAATTGGTGTTTGTTTCCTCATCGTGGATTTAGATAATACATCTCTGACAGGAATATCACAGGAATCATTCTGTGTTCTTATTGCGTACTATCACATGACACATGATTTCGTATTGCCCCATAACTATGGTGGTTCATTTTATTTTCTTCGTTAAGGTGGTATCTGCCAGCCTTTTCCATTGTAAAATTACTTTTTTCCCTTTTGTAATTAAAAAGTATTCATGGGGAAGTGCTTTGAAATTATTTAAGTGTCCTGTTCCTAATTAAACTCTATTCATTTATTTATATCAGTGTGGACTCATGGTTTTTTAAAAATATTTTTAAAAATTCAATTTTATTTAGATTATTCACATACCATACAATCATTGAAAGTGTACAGTCATTCACAGTACCATTATATGGTTGTGCATTCAGCACCACATTTAATTTTTTTTCAATTTTAGAACGTTTTCATTACTCTGGAAAAGAAATAAAAATAAAAAAGAAATCCTCCCATACCCTAATCCACCCCCCCATTATTGACTCAGTATTGTTACAGTACGTTTGTTACTGCTGATGAAAGAATATTAAAATATTACTAACTGTAGTACATAGTTTGCAATAAGTACAGTTTTTCCTCATATACCCTTCTATTATTAACTTCTAATAATAGTGTCATGCATTTGCTCTAGTTCATGAAAGAAATTTCTAATATTTGTACAGTTAATCATGGACATTGTCCACCACAAGATTCACTGTGTTATACATGCCCGTGTTTTAACCTCCAACTTTCCTTCTGGTGACATACATGACTCTAAACTTTCCCTTTCTATGACATTCACACACCATTCAGCACTGTTAGTTATTCTCAGAATAACATGCTACAGTCACCTCTGTCCATTTCTTAATGCTTAACTTCAACCTAGTGAAGCATTCTGCATATATTAAGCAACCACTCCCCATTCTTGAGCCTCATTCTATATCCTGGTAACCTATATTTCATGTCTACAAGTGTACATATAAGTTCATATCATTGAGATCATACAATATTTGTCCTTTTGTGTCTGACTCATTTCACTCAATGTAATGTCCTCAGGTTTCATCCAGCAACCCATTTTTTTGTTTTGTTTTGTTTTGTTTTAAGATGGTTTTATTCATGCATCATACATTCCATCCTAAGTAAATAATCAGTGGTTCCCCATATAATCACGCATTCACCACCACCACCACTCTCTAAGGACATTTCCATTTCTTCCACAAAGAAAGAGGAAGAGTCAAAAAAAGTAGAAAGACAAAAGGAAAAGGAAAAGAAAGAAAAAAATGACAGCTAAAAAGCAACAAAAGAAAAGCTTAAAATCAAGTGCTATAAAAAAGTTAGCACCATCATTGCCAAGAATCCCATACCCCTCCCTTATATCCCCCTCTTATAGACATTTAGCTTTGGTATATTGCCTTTGTTACATTAAAGGAAGCATGATACAATGTTTCTGGTAACTGTAGACTCTTGTTTGCATTGATTTTATTTTTTACCAATACCACCCCATTTTTCACACCTTGGATGGTTGACATTCATTTGTTTTCCCTCATGTAAAAACATATTTGTACATTTTATCACAATTGTTGACTGCTCTAGGTTTCATTAAGTTATACAGTCCCAGTCTTGATCTTTCCTCTTTCCTTCTGGTGTCCCCCATGCCCCTAACCTTCCTCTTTCTACCATACTCACAGTTATCTTTGTTCAGTGTACTTACATAATTGTGCTTCTGTTATAGTTTGCTAATGCTGCTGAAATGCAAAACACCAGAGATGGATTGGCTTTTATAAAAGGGGGTTTATTTGGTTATACAGTTACAGTCTTAAGGCCATAAAGTGTCCAAGGTAACACATCAGCAGTCTGGTACCTTCACTGGAGGATGGCCAATGGTGTCCAGAAAACCTCTGTTAGCTGGGAAGGCACATGGCTGGCATCTGTTCCCAAGTTCTGGTTTCAAAATGGCTTTCTCTCAGGACATTCCTCACTGGGATACAGTTCCTCAAAAATGTCATTCTCAGTTGGTCTTGGGGCGTTTGTCCTCTCTTAGCTTCTCTGGAGGAAGAGTCTGCTTTCAATGGCTGTCTTCAGACTGTCTCTCATCTGCAGCTCCTGTGCTTTCTTCAAAGTGTCCCTCTTGGAGGTAGCTCCTCTTCAAAAGGTCATTCTCAGCTGCGCTGAGTTCCTTCTGTTTGTTAGCTCATTTATATGGCTCCAGTGATTTAATTTAGACCCACCCATTCAGGGATTGGAAATTATCCAATCAGAGTCATCACCCACAGTTGGGTGGCGCGCATCTGCACAGAAACACTCAAAGAATTACAATCTAATCAACACTGGTAACATCTGCCCACACAAGATTACATCAAAGATAATGGCATTTGGGGGACGTAATGCATTCAAACTGGCACATTCGACCCCCTGGACCCCAAAATGACATTATCTTTCCATATACATTATTCCCACAACAATATCACAGAAACTTCAATCATTTCAGTAACAATAGTTAAGTACAAGATCCCATCAAAATCAGTTATAGACATGATAGGTCCTAAGGCATAATTCTCCTTTAGCTGTGGGTCTGTGAACTTAGAACAAGTTATGTGCTTCCAGTATACAAAGGAGGGACATTCATAGGATAAACTTTCTCATTGCCGTAAGGAGAAACAGTAAGGAAAACAGGGTTAACAGGACCAAAACAGTTTGTAAAACCTGCAGTACAAACTCCATTAGATTTCAAAGTCTGAGAGTCATTAACAGAACGACATTACATCCTTGGGGCTTGAGAAAGTGGGAGTCTAACCCTTCCTAAGGGCCTTTACAGCAGCTCTTTCCTCTCCAAAAGCCAGGGTGAGTTCTCGGACATATCCACACATTGGGGAGACCACCTTTTCGGCCCCACTGTCCTCAAACATTGGGGCAGCACCCGGATTCCCTTCCATCTTCGGGCGCACGCTCAACCCCTTCAGAACAGTGTGGTGGCAGCCAGGCTCTCCCCAATTCCCTGGGAATGTTCCCCACCCTCTTTGGGGCTTGGGGTGGCAGAACATTTCCTGAGCATCGAGGTGGAAGGCCAGGGCAAACTCACCCTTTCCATGCATGTGGGCTGCTCCGCTCTCCCAGCCTGAGACCCCTTGACTCCAGACCTCAACCTCCATGGCTCTGTCTTTGAAGAAATTTTTCCTTCAATTTGTTCCTTGTCTGTCTCCAGTTCAGACCGACAACGGCTCCGTCTGTAAAGATCTTGCAAAAATTCTGTTGGCTTCACATGAAGCACACGGGTCAAAGCCTTCAGACGATAGGATTTTCCACAAATCCTTTCTGCTTAACTTTTTCTTCAGTCTTGGCTTGTGCTGAAATGGTGGCTGAGTTCCATGTTTGGTTACATCCTCACATTGGGCTGTAGCTTCTGGGTTTCACCCCTCTGGAAGCCCAGAGTTGTTCAGGCCATCAGTTTCTGGTTTCTTTGAAACCAAGAGTTCATTTGTCAGCTTCTCTCTGTCCTCTTGCATTTTACTATAAGCTGCAAGTAAAAGCCAGGCTACTACTCTGTATTTTGCTTGGAGAGCTCATCAGCTAAATATTCCAGGTTGTTGCTTTCAAATTCTGCCTTCCATCCAACATCAGGACTCAATTTTGCCAAATTCTCTGCCACTTTAAAACAAGGATCGCTTTTCTTCCAGTTTGCAACAACACATTCATCATTTCTGCTCAAGTTCTCATCAGAAGTATCTTTAGAGTTCATATTTCCACAAACAGTCTCTTCAAAGCCGTTTATGCCTTTTCTGTCAAGCTCCTCACAATTCTTCCAGAACCTTCCTCTTATCCATTGAAAAAGCCGTTCCAGCGTGTTTGGTATTTGCAAACACAGCAGCACCAGCACCGCATTCTTGGTACCAAAATCTGTTCTAGTTTGCTAATGCTGCTGGAATGCAAAAACACCAGAGATGGATTGGCTTTTATAAAAGGGGGTTTATTTGGTTACACAGTTACAGTCTTAAGGCCATAAAGTGTCCAAGGTAAGACGTCAGCAATCGGGTACCGTCACTGGAGGATGGCCAGTGGTGTCTGGAAAACCTCTGTTAGCTGGGAAGGCACATGGCTGGCATCTGCTCCAAAGTTCTGGTTTCAAATGGCTTTCTCCCAGGACATTCCTCACTAGGCTACAGTTCCTCAAAAATGTCACTCTTAGTTGCACTTGGGGTATTTGTCGTCTCTTAGCTTCTCCAGAGGAAGAGTCTGCTTTCAACGTCCGTCTTCAGACTATCTCTCCTCTGCAGCTCCTGTGCTTTCTTCACTGTCCCTCTTGGCAGTAGCTGCTCTTCAAAGGGTCACTCTCAGCTGCACTGAGTTCCTTTTGTTTGTCAGCTCATTTATATGGCTCCAGTGATTTAATTTAGACCCACCCTGAATGGGTGGGGTAACACCTCTATGGAAATTATCCAGTCAACATCATCACCCACAGTTGGGTGCGGCGCATCTCCATGGAAACACTCAAAGAATTAGAATCTAATCAACGCTGATAATATCTGCCCACACAAGATTACATCAAAGATAATAACATTTGGGGGACATAATACATTCAAACTGGTACAGCTGCCATCACCCAAAATTGTACTCCAAATCTCTCACTCCTGTCTTTCCCTGTCTGTCTGTAGCACTCCTTTTAGCATTTCCTGTAGAGAAGGTATCTTGTTTACAAACTCTCTCATTGTCTGTTTGTCAGAGAATATTTTAAACTCTCCCTCATATTTGAAGGACAGTTTTGCCAGATTAAAATTCTTGGTTGGCAGTTTTTCTCTTTCAGTATCTTAAATATATCATACCACTGCCTTCTTGCCTCTGTGGTTTCTGCTGAGAAGTTCACACATAGTCTTACTGAGCTTCCCTGTGGGGTGGTGGATCACTTTTCTCTTGCTGCTTTCAGGATTCTCTCTTTGTCTTTGACGTTTGATAATCTGATTATTATGTGTCTTGGTGTAGGTCTATTTTGATCTATTCTGTTTGGGGAGCACTGCACTTCTTGTATCTGTAATTTCATGCCCTTCATAGGAGGTGGGAAATTTTCATTGATTTTCTTCCATTATTGCTTCTGCCCCTTTTACCTTCTCTAAGTCGTTCTGGACACCCGTGACACATACATTCATGCACTTCATGTGGTCATTCAATTCCCTGAGATGTTGCTCATATTTTTTCATTCTTTTCCCTATCTGTTCTTTTGTGTATAGGATTTCAGGTGTCATGTTCTTCAGTTCCTGAATGTTTTCTTCTGCTTCTTGAAATCTGCTGTTGTATGGCTCCATTGTGTTTTTCATTTCTTGTGTTGTGCCTTTCATTTCCATAGGTTCTGCCAATTGTTTATTTCAAGCTTTCGAGTTCTTCCTTATTTTCGCCCAGTGTTTTCTTTATATCCTTTGTGTTGTTTTGCCGTATCTTTCCTCAACCCATTGAATTGGTTTTTGAATTGATTTATCATATTTATTTGAAGATTTTTAATTAGTTGTTTTAATTCCTGTGTCTCAGTTGACGTGTTAAGTTTGTTCCTTTGACTGGGCCATATCTTTGTTTTTCCTAGTGTAATTTGTAGTTTTCTGTTGTCTAGGCATCTGGTTTCCTTGATTACACCAATCAGATTTTCCCAGACTAGAATGGGCTCAGGTTTCAGAAGGAGGTTGTGCTTGGTATCAGGTTTCCCTGAGGGCCCGTTCTAGAAGATTGACAGACTTTCCTGTGAGGCCTCTAGATGCTGTGCTTTTCCTATCCTGACCAGCAGGTGGCACCTGTCAGCCCATTGCTCCCCTCTGGTGTAAAGAGGTGTGGTCCCTTTAATTCTCAGCAGATCCTGTCCTGGCCAGAGACTTGAGTGTGTCAGAAGCCAGGCTTAAGTTGTTTCTGGTTTTATTGTTTGTTTTCCCCCAGGCCCTGGGGTCTGAGTTCTGAGGGGAGGGCAGCCACTTGTGCTGGGCCCTGCCCCCCCTCCTCTTAGGGAAGATTATCCGCTAGGGAGTTGTCTTCTGCACTTGAATTACTCCTTTGTCTCTCTGACTCTGATAACTCTACCCTTGCCTGGGTCAGCACTGAGATCCTAAAATGCCTGAGGCTTTCTCCATTGAGCTATTCAGATTGAGAGGAAAAAAAAAAAAGGAGAAAGAGAGAAAGCCCCTTTTCATAGCCAGTCCCTGCCCCACCCCACCCCCACCCCCAGTTTGGCCGGTTGGCCAGAGATAGTACCCGGTCCTCTGTACTCCTTTTCTTGGAGTTTTCCAGTGTTCTGAGCTCAGCTGTCTCCAAAAGCCTCTTGTTTTTGTCAGCCCCACCGCCTCTTCGCTGAGAGTGACCTTAGGGCACTTTCCTGCTTGTTAGGGGTTTATCTGTGCTTGTAGCTTGTATTCCATAGTCCACATTTGTTAATTAAAACTGCAGTTGAAGCTTGGTTGAGCTACATTTGCTTACTCTTGGCAGGGACTGTTTCTTTTGCCTACAGTGAAGTTTTACAGCTTAGCCTGCTGTGGTGGTGGGGATTTTTACTTACAGCTTTTATGCTGTGATCTCAGATGTTCCACTCATTCCAGGCTGGTATATGATGTGTGAACAGTCATGGTTGTCCCCCAACAGTTGTTCCATACTATTTACTAGTTGTTCCTGGCTGTTTACTAGTTGCTAATTCCATATCTCTCTATGTTGCCATCTCGCCTTGCCTGAACTCATGGTTTTAACACTTTATTCATTAGGCTATAAACCTTTATTTATTTATTTTTATTTTGGGAAGGTGTAGGTTTACAGAACAATCTGTAGTTGTAGTTTATAGAATACAGGATTCCCGCACCCCACCAACATCTTGCATTAGTGTGGAATGTTTGTTACAATTGATGATGGTGCATTTTTATAGTTATGCTATTAATTAAAGTCCATGGTATAACTAAGTGTTCACTGTTTGTGTAGTGTAGTTCCATGGATTCTTTTTTAATTGTTATTTTATCTGACATTTCCCCTTTTAATCACATTCGGATATATATTTCTATGCTGTTAACTGCTTTCACAATGTTGTGCTACCATCACCATCATCCATTACGAAAACATTTCCATCATTCCAAATAGGAACCCTGGCATTTCAAACCTTAATTTCCCAATACCTATCTCCCCCATCGTCTTGTAACCTATATTCTAGATGCCAACTCTGTAAGTTTGCTGAAGATAAATTAATGATTGGAGTTTAATTAGGAACAGGACATTTAAATAATTTCAGAACACCTCCTCATGAATACTTAATTGCAAAGGGGAAAAAAGTAACTTTACAGTTGAAAAGCCTGGCAGATACCCTGTCTTTCTGGGCCTCTATTTTATCCTGGGCTTTTGCTTGTTAGTTGTTTTGGCGTTCCCCTGTTTACAGGAGTTTGGTTGTCGGTTCTGTTTCCCAGGAGACCTCCCTCTCCTGGGTGTTTGGAGGTGGCAGGCCTTTGTCCCAGACTGTTCGCTTCTGTAGTTTTTTACACTTCTTCTGTTGTCCCAAGCTGTTTTTGCCTGTAGGGCAAATTCTGGGAGGAGGGGACACCAGAGAGGACTTTCCTCAGTTAGTCATTCCCTGCCAAAACAGGGCCAGGGACCCATGAAGTGAGCCCATACTGGCTCCATGATGCCCTGGGGAGGGGATCTGGAAAGGTGCCAAGAGCTTCTTGACAGTTCCCCAGGGCTGAGCTTTCCTGGACTGCCCAGCAAATACAGCTTTTCAGCTAACTGTCCCCTGCAGGCCTGAAGAAGCACAGCCTCTTTAAGTCTCTACCACTGCTGCCCCTGTCTGTGGAGGGCTGAACCAATGGTGGCTGCAAGGGCAGGTTGAAACAGTGGCTGCCCTCAGAGCTGGGCCCCAGAGACTAACCAAAAATTTGCTAATCAAAAGCCATAATTAGTGATTGGCTGTGCCCACCCCTGGCCTTAGGCAAGAGGATTTTTATGTCCTTTTCTGTCACCAGTGAGCTAGCCATGGCCAGGGCAGCGTATAGCAAGAGTAGGGGATGGGCTCCAGGAGCTGCCAGGTGGAGAGAGCTGCCAGGTGGAGAGAGAGCAATTTATTGTTCTTTATTGTAATTTATCAGCTTCTTCCTCCTGCTCTTCCCTGGATGCTGTACAGTGTTTTTCTGGTCTCTGGAGTTTCAAAAATAGTTTTTTCAGATAGTTCCTGCCTGTTTAATAGTTGTTTTGCTGGAAGGACTGAGTACTGAAGCTCCCTACTCTGCCATCTTTGAATTCCTTGATCTCGTTACTTATTTGGAGGCTCAGGTCTGGCCAGTGGGAACCCCTTCATGTTGGCTTCTTTGTTTTCTGACATGTCCCCATGATTTTTTGAGTGCTTTCTTGTTTGAGGCTCATCTGTACTTTCCTTGCCTCAGCTCTGGAATTAGCCATTTCTTCAAGGAGTCCTGGTTCTTTTTAGTGGAGGAATTTATTTAGAAGCAAAGATCTGGGCTCTCTCTGTGTATGCTCATTGCTATTCATTGTCGCTGCTCCTAAGTTCTATTAGTGGATAGGGCTATTTATATTCCTCCCTCCCTCCCTCCCTTCCTCCTTCCTTCCTTCCTTCCTCTATCTGCCTGTCTGTCTATCTACAGGCATACCTAATTTATTGTGCTTCACAGCTCGTGCACTTTTTACAAATTGAAGGTTTATGGCAATCCTGCATCAAGCAAGTCTGTTGGTGTCGTTTTTCCAACCGGATGTGCTCACTTATGTCTTTGTCATATTTTGGTAATTCTTGTAATATTTCAAGCCTTTTTACTGTTATAGTATGTGGTATGGTAATCTGTGAACAGTGATCTTTGATGTAACTGTTGTAGTTGTTTTCGGGCATTACAAACCTTGCTTACATAAGACGCCAAACTTAATCGATAAATGTTGTGTCTGTTGACTCCTCCACCACCAACTGGCCATTCCCCTGTCTCTCTCCCTCTGTTTGGGCCTCCCTATCCTCTGATACACAACAATATTGAAATTAGGCCACTTAGTAATCTTACAGTGGCTTCTAAGTTGTTCAAGTGAAAGGAAGAATCACACACTTCTCAGTGAAAATCAAAAGCTAGAAATGATTAAGCTTAGTGAGGAAGGCATGTTGAAAGCTAAGATAGGCTGAAATTTAGGCCTATTGCACCAAAAGTTAGCCACGTTGTGGATGCAAAGGAAAAGCTCTGAAGGAAATTAAAAGTGCTATTCCAGTGAGCACATGGATGATAAAAAGGTAAGAGAGTTATTGCTGATACGGAGAAAGTTTTAGTGGTCTGGATAGAAGAGCAAACCAGCCATGACATTCCTTTAAACCAAAGCTTAATCCAGAGCAAGGCCCTAACTCTTTTCAATACTATGAAATCTGAGAGAGGTAAAGAAGCTGCAGAAAAAAAGTTTGAATCATCAGAGATTGGTTCATGAGGTTAAAGGAAACAAGCTTTCTCCATAACATAAAAGTGCAAGGTGAAGCAGCAAATGCTGATGTAGAAGCTGCAGCAAATTTTCCAGAAGATCTAAGATCTATCTAAGATAATTGATGAAGGTGGTTACACTAAACAACAGATTTTCAAAGTAGATGAAACAGTCTTCTATTGGAAGATTTCATCTGGGACTTTCATAGCTATAGAAGAGTCAGTGCCTCACTTCAAAGCTTCAAATGTCTGGCTGACTCTCTTGTTAAGCATTAATGCAGCTGGTGACTTTAAAATTGAAGACAATGTTCATTTACCATTTTGAAAATCCTGGGGCCCTTAAGAATTATGCTAAATCTACTCTGCCTGTGCTCTATAAATGGAACAACAAAGCCTGGTTGATAGCACAGCTGTTTATAACATGGTTTACTGAATTTCTTAAGCCCACTGTTGATACCTACTGCTTAGGAAAAAAGATTCTTTTCAAAGTATTACTGCCCATTGACAATGCACATGGTTACCCAAGCGCTCTGATGGAGATGAACAATGGGATTAATGCTGTTTTCATACCTGCTAAGACAACATCCATTCTGCAGCCAGTGGATCAAAGAGTCATTTAGAATTTCAAGTCTTATTATTTAAGAAATACTGTACATTTCATAAGGCTATGGCTGACATATATAGTGATTCCTCTGATGGATATGGACAAAGTCAATTGAAAACCCTCTGGAAAGAATTCACCATTCTAGATGCCGTTAAGAATATTTGTGATTCAGGGGAAGAAGCCAAAATATTAACATTAGCAGGAGTTTGGAAGAAATTGGTTCCAACCCTCATGGATGACTTAGAGGGATTCAGTACTTCTGTGGAGTAAGTCACTGCTGATGTGGTGGAAATAGCAAGAGAACTAGAATTAGAAGTGAAGCCTGAAGATGTGACTGAATTGTTGCAAACTCAAGGTGAAACTTGAACAGATGTTTCTTATGGATGAGAATAAGAAAGTGGTTTCTTGAACTAGAATCTACTGCTCTTGAAGATATGGTGAACATTGTTGAAATGACAGCAAAGGATATAGAATGTTATAGAATGTAACATAAACTTAGTTTATAAAGCAGCAGCAGGGTTTGAATGGGTTGACCCCAATTTGAAAGAAGTTCTAGTATGAGTAAAATGCTATCAAACAGCATCAGAGATATCTTTCATGAATAGAAGTCACTCAATGTGGCAAACTTCATTGTCTTACATTAAGAAATTTCCACAGCCACCCAGCCTTCAGCAGTTGCCACCTTGATCAGTCAGCAACCATCAACATCAAGGCAAGACCCTCCAGCAGCAAAAAGATTATGACTTGCAGAGGGCTCAGAGGATGGTTAGCATTTTTTTAGCAACGAAGTATTTTTTAAGCTAAGGTATGTACATTGTTTTTTAGACCTACTGCTTTTGCACACTTAGTAGACTACAGTATAGTGTAAACATAATTTTATATGCACTAGAAATCAAAATCTTCGCATTACTCATTTTATTGCAATATTCACTCAGTTACTGTGGGCTGAAACTGGAACTGCAGTATCTCCAGTGTATGCCTGTACTTATCTACCTACCTACCTACTGCCTGCATATCTATCTGTCTGTCCATCCATCCATCCATTTACATATATCTACATCTAAATTTTATATCTGTCTATTTCTATTGATATTTATTTCTATATTTCTATATATATATATATTGAAGACCATGTGTTTGCACTGATACCTCTAATTCCAATCGAATACCACCAGGTTCATTCTGGTTTTCCCTTTTTCTGTATTATAACTCCCTTCTTCAACAGCAAGAAGCCAGACTCCTTCTAACCTTAACATATTTCCTTATGTGATCAGTCTTCGGTGTATAACCAGTGTTTCATCAGTGCTACTACCCCCTCCCTCATACAGATGACCTACTCACTTTAATCTTCCAGACCCCATGCCTAGCTATGACTTAAGGTTGCTGTCCCTCTC
Source organism: Choloepus didactylus (assembly GCF_015220235.1). NCBI lineage: Eukaryota > Metazoa > Chordata > Mammalia > Pilosa > Megalonychidae > Choloepus > Choloepus didactylus. The sequence goes on from NC_051308.1 coordinate 32,362,607, forward strand.
TCCACCCCAAATGCCCTTCTTACCTGGCTTAAGACTCTGGCTATCCATACCAGGTTTCTCTCTTCATTCTGCTCTAACAGTTACACCACACTGCCCTCTACTTGGATGCTTTCTTCATCCTGCCTGGGCTTTGAATCGCCATACCAGATAGTCTTCTGCCCTTCGATGTTCTCCTTGTGTGGCTCAGGAGAAACACTCCACTCTAGGCTGCCCCTACAGGTAGAGGCATTCCCTCCCACTCAGTCTCTGACACCAGTGTCATGTAGCCCTTCTATGTAGATGTCCTTTTATTTCAGCTCCCTGCTGTGGTTCATCATGCCTCCTGATCCCTCATGCCTTCCTTGGTCTGCCCCACCTAATGACTTTTGAGCTGAATTGTTCAGGAAGGAGAAGGGAAGGGCTGCTTCCCTAATTTGATTTTATATAAATATACTTTAAAAAATTACATAAGTAGAATTCACTCTTTTTGGGTGCATTCAGTGAGTTTTGACAAATATAGAATCATGTGACCACTACCACAGTCAAGATACGGAACAGTTTCATCACCCTCACAATTCTTTTGAGCTAGCTTTTTGTATCACTTACCTTTTGCTCCAGCTATAAAGAAATGTTGGCTTCTCTACCAATAAAAGGCATGCCTTTTACTATCCATAACTTTTCATGTATTTGTTAATTTTCTAGGAAACTCCTCCTCTCCCAGGGCCTGTCCTACGGTAATACATGGCTCATAGCAGGCTTTTGGTAATATTGGTTGAATGAATTAGGCAAGGCTAAAAGCAATGGATCTGATCTTGAAACACTGTATGGAAATCATATCTGTGTATGTCAGAGACTTGTTTCCTCTTGGATTTACCCTGTTTTATCTCAAAAGTGGTTTGTTACAGATAGTAGTTTATAATCCCCATTAGCAGTGCAATCTGTAAACAAGTACTCAGTTTTTGAGGAGGAGAAGAGGGTACTATTGTTTAAAGTAATAAGGTAAAAGACAAAGAATCTCTAATTTTTTAGGCTAAATTTTTCTGTCATTAAGTTCATATTTAAACTCATTTGCACAATGCCCAGCATAAAATCACACTGCTATCCTTAATAAAGAACTTAAACTTGGGAGTCTGGTGATGATGGCTGAACACACAAAAATAATTTTAATCCCTTTTGCAACCTCACTGAAACTCAAATTGTTCTGGTTTGCTAATGCTGCGGGAATGCAAAACACCAGAGATGGACTGGCTTTTATAGAAGGGGGTTTATTTGGTTACAAAGTTACAGTCTTAAGGCCATAAAGTGTCCATCAACAAAGGGTACCTTCACTGGAGGATGGCCATTGGTGTCTGGAAAACCTCTTTTAGCTGAGAAGGCACGTGGCTGGCGTCTGCTCCAAAGTTCTGGTTTCAAAATGGCTTTTTCCCAGGATGTTCCTCTCAAGGCTGCAGTTCCTCAAAAATGTCACTCTTAGTTACACTTGGGATATTTGTCCTCTCTCAGCTTCTCTGGAGCAAGAGTCTGCTTTCAACAGCCATCTTCAAAATGTCTCACTTCTGCAGCTCCTCTCTCAGTTTTTGTGCATTCCTCAAAGTGTCCCTCCTCTTCAAAAGGTCACTCTCAGCTGCCCTGAGTTCCTTCTGTTTGTCAGCTTATTTGTATGGCTCCAGTGATTTAACTTAGACTCACCCTGAATGGGCGGGGTAATACCTCCATGGAAATTATCCAGTCAAAGTGATCACCCACAGTTGGGTGGGTCACATCTCCATGGAAACATCCAATCAGAAGGTCACACCCTAATCAAAAAGACCAATCAATCTGCCCCACAAGATTACATCAAATCTTTTTGGGGGACACAATACATTCAAACTGGCACACAAAATAATTTTTAAGAAAAGTCCCTAAATCTTCAAGGATGGGAGGAGCAGGAGAGGAGACTATGACTATGAAATATTGGAAACTGAAAAGTAGATTGATGAGTGTTAACTGACCTAGTAGATCTGAGAAAGTGAAATCCTAAGTCAGCAGTGGTGAAAACTGAGGACCTATCCAGTTTATTTGTCAGAATCATCAAAAGTGTTAGTAATTGGTTTCTTCAGGAACTTTTGGAAGTTGAGGGGTGGGTGGGGCTAAACTATGGAGAATTGATTAAAGTTGTTTTAGAAGCAATAGGATTTCTAGAGCCACCTCTCCTACTTCATGCCACTGCGCTACTTTATTCCCCCACTTATAAGCAAAGATTGAATGTTTATCTTAATACAACAGGAGTTCTTTAGGTTGAGTGACATCAGGCATAATTTAGGGTGGATATTTCATACTTAAAAGGAACTTTAAATAAATTTTTTGTTTATTTATGCTTGGCTCTCAGAATGCTGGCAGCCAGGCCTGTATCTGAAAGACAGAAAATTAGAAGAGTCTTCTCTGGAGAATCTGAGCAGCCCAAGAAGAAAAACCTAAAGATAAAGATAGCAGGGATTTTGCAGTGAAGTGCTCAGGCAATCACACTGTAGTGAAGGTCATTACCAGTGGGCTTCACCCAAGGATTCAGAGCTTCAGATTATCTTTTCATGTTCTCATAATTAGAGCATTATGAGAACAAAACCAAGGATTGCCGACATCTGAGGAAAGCCTCTAATGTAAAAGGTACAGCCTCAAACAAACAAATAGAAAGAAAGCAAATTGTATGAAACAAACTTGACAGGGGGAAGAAACACTTTAAAACATACACAGAGGACTTCCAGGAAGATGGCAGCATGGGTGAGGTGGAGTGGGCTTCTCTTCCTTGAAAGAAACTAGAGAAGGGTGGGAGGATGCCTGGGACTGTGGTTTCGGGGTGTGACCAGCCATAGAGGGACCCCTACAGTACGTGTGGGAATGTGGAAAGAAAACAAAATGTGGAGAGATGGTGCCTCAGGGATGGGGTAAGTTTGTTTGCGCTGGGACTGCCTCCTAGGTCTGGCAGCAGTGAGATGGCCACTGGGCAAGAGAGTGAGTAGTGGCTTTCCACTCCCGTGTACCCACCTTGGCAGTTAGCTGGGGAGGTGATCCTCCACAGCCAGATGGCTGGGAACTCCCATGAGGGAACTTGGGATGCAGCATTTACTCTGCCTCCTCGGAAGGCACCCACAAGAAGTGGGGATAGGAGAGGGTACGGCATACGATGCATCAGGAGCCCCTCCCACATCCCAGAGGCTCATGGGCACACGACAGGCAGGGGATAGGGCACATTTGATCTGGAGAGTGCCTTGAACAGACTCCTTGCCGAAGTGCCCAGGGCCCACATCACACCCCCAGGGCAGGCAGTCCCCAGTGAACATGGAGAACTGGTGCATGGATTGGTTCTATCCAGTGCACAGGAGAAGTTCGGGGAATGTCTTGCTTGAGAATAAAAAAGCAGCTCAGGAGGTCAACCTGCTGGTAGGCTAGAGAAACTGCACTCGAACAAGCTGTAGCTCTGCCAAATTACATATAAATACCCAAATAACCCTGCATTTCCTGAAATAATCTTATCAAGACAAGAAAATGCCCTGAATCCAAAAGAAAATCATAAAGCAATTGAAGACTCTAGAAGTCATGGACAAGCCAAAGAACAAATTAAAAAGCTGGAAGAGTCACAGAATTTGGAGCAATTAATTAAAGAAGTACACACAAATCTCCAAAACAACTTTAGTGAGATGGCTAAAGACATAAAGTTCATCAAGAAAACTCTAGAAGAGCATAAAGAAAAATTTGAAATAGTAAATAAACTAGTAGATCTTATGGAAATAAAATATATTGTTGATCAAATTAAAAATATACTAGAGACACAATAGCAGATTTGAAGAGGCAGAAGGAAGGATAATTGAACTTGAGGACAGACAACTGAATGCAAACACACAAAAGAACAAATGATGAAAAAAATAAAAAAATTTGAAATGGATCTCAGGGAAATGATGGACAACATGAAGTGAACAAATGTAAGAATCATTGATGTCCCAGAAAGAGAAGAGTAAAGGGCTAGGAAGAGTGTTTCAAGACATTGTTGGGGAAAACTTCCCAACCCTTCTAAATGACATAAATATGCAAATCAAAGATGGCCAACAAACTCCAAATAGAATAAATCAAAACAAACCAACTCTGAGATATATACTGATCAGATTGTCAAATGCTGAAGAGAAGGAGGAAGTTCTGAAAGCAGCAAGAGAGAAGCAATTCGCACATACAAGGGAAACCATTTAAGACTAAGTTCTGACTCCTCATCAGGCATCATAGAGGGAAGAAGGCAGTGGTATGACATATTTAAGATTCTGAAAGACAAAAATTGCCAGCCAAGAATTCTTTATCCAGCAAAGCCCTCCTTCAAAATTGAAGGAGAGTGTAAAATTTTCACAGACAGACAAATGCTGAGAGAATTGAAAAAAAGACCTGCCCTGCAAGAAATACTAAAGGGAGCTCTACCACTTGAGAAAAAAAGAAAGGAAAGAGAGGTGTGGAGAAGAGCACAGAACTGAAGAGTATTGGTAAGGGTAACTTAAGGGAAAAAAATAGATCTAATAATTAAAAACCAAAGGATAAGACAGCTGGTTCAAGAACTCCCTTCACAGTAATAACCTTGAATGTGAATGGATTAAACTCTCCAATTAAAAGATACAGATGGGTAGAATGGATTAAAAAGTATGACCTGTCAATAATGCTGTTTACAGTTGATTCATCTTAGATCCTGTGACACAATAAGACTCAAAGTGAAAGGATGGAAAAAAATATTCTAGGCAAGCTGCAACCAAATGAAAGCTGGGGTAGCTGTACTAATACTGAAAAAAATTGACTTTAAATGCAAAGATGTCATAAGATACCAGGAAGGACACTATATATTAACACAGAGAAAATTCACCAAGAAGAAATAACAGTCATAAATATTTATGCTTCAGTCAAGGAGTTATTGAGACAAACATTGGCTAAACTGAATAGAGCAATAGACACATCTACGGTAATAGCAGGAGACTTCAATACACCACTTTCTTCTATAGATAGAACAACTAGACAGAGGACCAATAAGGAAGTTGAGAACCTAAACAATATGATAAATGAATTAGACTTAACAGACATATATAGATCATTACATCCCAAAGTACCAGGATATACATTCTTCTCTAGCACCCATGGAACGTTCACCAGGATAGATCATATGCTGGGGTACAAAACAAGTCTTAATTAATTTAAAGAGATTGAAATGATTCAAAGCACATTCTCTCACTATAATGGAATGCAATTAGAAATCAATAACCACCAAAGAACGAGATCTTTCACAAATATATGGAGGTTAAACACACTCCTAAACGACCAGTGGGTCAAAGAAAAAATTGCAAGAGAAATAGTTAAATATCTAGAGACAAATGCAAATGAGAACACAACACATCAAAACCTATAGGATGCAGTGAAGGCAGTGCTGAGAGGGAAATTTATAGCTCTAAATGTATATATTAAAAAGCAAGATAGAACTAAAACCAAAGACTTAACCACTGGAAAGACTAGAGAATGATCAGCAAACTAATTCTAAAGCAAGTAGAAGAAAGGAAGTAACAATTAAAACAGAAATAAATGAGCTGGAGAACAAAAAAAAATAGAATAAATAAAACCAAAAGTTGGTTCTTTGAGAAGATCAACAAGATTGGCAGACCCTTAGCTAGACTGACAAAATAGAAAGGAAGACCTAAATAAACAGAATCAGAAATGAGAAGGGAATAATTACTATAGGTCTTGAAGAAGTAAAAAAAAGTCATAAGAGGATACTACAACAACTGTATGCCAACAAAGTAGACAGTTTAAAGGAAATGGACAATTTCCTGGAAACAAATGAACAACCCAGACTGACCCAAGAAGAAATAGAAGACCTCAACAAACCAATCACAAGCAAAGAGAGCCAATCAGTCATGAAAAATCTATCTCCAAATAAAAGCCTAGGTCCATATGGCTTCACAGGGGAATTTTATGAAACTTTACAAAAAGAATTGTCACCACTGCTGTTCAAACTCATTCAAAGAATTGAAAGAAAAGGAACAATACCTAACTCATTTTATGAAGCTAATAGAACTCTGATATTAAAACTAGATAAAGATACTACAAAAAAGGAAAACTATTTTTTTCTTCAAAAAAAGGAAAACTATAGGCCAATTTTTCTAATGAATATAGATGTCAAAATTCTCAACAAAATACTTGCAGATTGAATCCAAAGGCGTATTGAAGGAATCATACACCATGACCAAGTGGGGTTCATTCCTGGCATGCAAGGATGGTTCAACATAAAAAAATCAATTAAATGTAATACAATACATTAGCAAATCGGAAGAGAAAAATCAAATGATCATCTTGATGCTGAAAAAGTATTTGACAAAATTCTACATCCCTTTTGATAAAAAACACTTCAGAAGGTAGGAATTGAAGGAAACTTCCTCAATATGATAAAAGGCATATATGAAAAACCCACAGCTAGTATAGAACTCAATGTTGAGAGGCTGAAAGGCTTCCTGCTAAGATTGGGAATGAGACAAGGATGCCCAATGTCACCTCTATTATACAACATTGTGCTAGATGTTCTAGCCAGAGCAGTTTGCCAAGACAAAGAAATAAAAGGTATCCAGATTGGAAAGCAAGAAGTAAAATTGTCATTATTTGCTGATGAGATGATCTTATATTTGGGAAATCCTGAGAAATTGACGACAAAGCTGCTTGAGCTAATAAATCCATCAGAGCGACAGGATGTAAGATTAATGCACATAAGTCAATAATGTTCCTATCTGCTAGTAATGACCTAACTGAAGAGGCAATAAAAAAAATCCATTCACAATAGCAACTAAAAGAAATCAAGTACCTAGGAATAAACTTAATCAAGGACGTAAAAGACCTCTACTCAGAAAATTACAAAACTTTACTAGAAGAAATAAAAAAGGACCAAAAGAGATGGAAGAATATCCTGTGCTCATGGATAGGAAAGCTAAACATCATTAAGATGTCAGTTCTACCCAAACTGATCTACATATTCAACGCAATTCCAGTCAAAATTACAGCAACCTACTTTGCATACATGGACAAGTTATCAAATTTGTTTGGAAGGGAAAGGGGCCTCAAATTACGATGAACATCCTAAAAAGGAAGAACGAAGTAGGACTTCCATTTCTAGTCTTTGAAGCCTCCTCGAAAGCCACAGTGCTCAAAACAGCATGGTGTTGGCATAAAGATAGACATATTGATCAATGGTGTCGAATTGAGTGTTCAGAAACAGACCCTCCAGATATATTGTCAACATTTTGATAAGGCCCCCAAATCCGCTCAACTGGGACAGAAACAGTCTCTTCAACAACTATGGCTGGGAGAACTGGATATCCATATCCAAAAGATTGAAAGACCTCTTTCTCACACCCTATACAAAAATTAACTCAATGTGGATCAAAGACCTTAATATAAAAGCCTGTGGAGAATGCAGGGGTATTGGCCTACCCCACCTCGATGGTTGCTAACATGACTACAGACATAGGGGACTGGTGGTTTGATGGGTTGAGCCCTCTACCATAGGTTTTACCCTTGGGAAGATGGTTGCTGTAAAGGAGAGGCTAGGCCTCCCTATATTTGTGCCTAAGAGCCTCGTCCCGAATGCCTCTTTGTTGCTCAGATGTGGCCCTCTCTCTCTAGCTAAGCCAACTTGAAAGGTGAAATCACTGCCCTCCCCCCTACGTGGGATCAGACACCCAGGGGAGTGAATCTCCCTGGCAACGTGGAATATGACTCCCGGGGAGGAATGTAGACCCGGCATCGTGGGATGGAGAACATCTTCTGGACCAAAAGGGGGATGTGAAAGGAAATGAAATAAGCTTGAGTGGCAGAGAGATTCCAGAAGGAGCCGAGAGGTCACTCTGGTGGGCACTCTTACGCACACTTTAGACAACCCTTTTTAGGTTCTAAAGAATTGGGGTAGCTGGTGGTGGATACCTGAAACTATCAAACTACAACCCAGAACCCATGAATCTCGAAGACAATTGTATAAAAATGTAGCTTATGAGGGGTGACAGTGGGATTGGGAAAGCTATAAGGACCACACTCCACTTTGTCTAGTTTATGGATGGATGAGTAGAAAAATAGGGGAAGGAAACAAACAGACAGACAAAGGTACCCAGTGGTCTTTTTTACTTTAATTGTTCTTTTTCATTTTAATTATTATTCTTGTTATTTTTGTGTGTGTGCTAATGAAGGTGTCAGGGATTGATTTAGGTGATGAATGTACAACTATGTAATGGTACTGTGAACAATCGAATGTACGATTTGTTTTGTATGACTGCGTGGTATATGAATATATCTCAATAAAATGAAGATTTAAAAAAAAAAAGACAGCACAATAAAACTTTCTCTTAGAAGACAATATAGGGAAACATCTTCAAGACCCAGTAATAGAAGTAGCTGTTTCGATCTCATACCAAAAGCACAAGCAACAAAAGAAAAAATAAGTGGGATCTCCTCAAAACCAAAAGCTTCTGTACCTCAAAAGACTGTCAAAAAGGTGAAGAGGCAGCAAACTCAATGGGTGAAATATTTGGAAACCATGTATCTGATACAAGACCGATAGGCTGTGTATATAAAGACATCCTACAACTGAACAGCAGTAGTACAAACAGCCCAATTATAAAATGGGCAAAAGATTTAAAAAGGCATTTTTCCTATGAGAGGAAATACAAATGGCTAAAAAACACATGAAAAGATGTTCATCTTCACTAGCTAGTAGAGAAATGGAAATCAAAACCACAATGAGATATCATCTCACACTGATTAAGAATGGCTGCCATTAAACAGGAAATAATAAATACTGGAGAGGGTGTGGAGAAATTGGAACTCTTATTCATTGCTGGAGGGAATGTATAATGGTGCAGCTGCCGTGGAAGACAGTTTGGCAGTTTCTCAGAAAACTATGATCCAACAATTCTACTTCTTGGTATATACCCAGAAGATCTGAAAGCGGTGACACGAACAGACATTTGTACACCAATGTTCATAGTGGTATTGTTCACAGTTGCCAAGAAATGGAAACAATCCAAGTGTCTTTCAACAGGTGAGTGGATTAATAAAACATGGTATGTACATATGATGGAATACTATGCATCAGTAAGAAGGCAACATGAAACATGGCAACATAGATGAACCTTGAAGATATAATGCTGAGTGAAATAAGTCAGACACAAAAAGAGAGATGTGTGTTTCTACTATTATGAACTCCCTGAACAATGTAAAATCAATGTCTTATAATATAGAATATTGGGGACCTAGTAATACACAGATACTAGTGAAGGGGCAATGATAATCTAATATGTTCAGAGGATGAATTCAAAGGTATGGGAATGGATAGGGGTGATGATTGTTTGTTAATGGGATTACAAGTTTCAGAGCTGTATTGAAGGTAAAGAGGATCGAAAGGCGTTGTTTAAAAGAATATTATCCCACAGATCAGCACTGGAAACCTGGTTAGGTGCTTGCATGGTATGCTTCTGAAGAATAACACTGTTACAGAGAGTTGACAGCAGAATGGTATATGGGAAAAAAATCTATTGCAAACTAGGGATCATAATTAATAAGAATACCCTACTAGTATCACACAAATATTAGGGACAAATAATTTAGGGCTGAAAAGAGCTATGGGGTGTTTTGGGTCATGAAAATTGTATAAAATGGAGCGTGATGAGGATTGTACAACTGAGTGATGGTATTGAGATAGAGATGGATTATCGTGGGCAGAACATATGCTATGTGAATTTAGGAATCCCTTATTTTAAAAGTCAAGCCCTTGATCTTGAGGCTTGCTCTTTTAAAACTTATAGTTGTCAAGGGGAGGCTAAGCCCACCTATAATTATGCCTAGGAGTCACGTTCAGAGAACCTCTTTTGTTGCTCAAATGTGGACTTTCTATCTCTAAGCCCAACTCTGCAAATAAACTCATCACCCTCCCCCTGACATGGGACAGGACTCCCCAGGTGAATGAGTCCCCCTGGCATCGTGGGACGCAGATTCCAAGAATGAGCTTGATCCTGGCATTGAGGGGTTGAGAATGCCTTTTTGACCAAAAGGGGGAAAAGAAAGGCAACGAATAAGGTTTCAGTGGCTAAGAGATTTTGAATAGAGACGAGAGGTTGTCCTGGAGGTTGCTCCTGTGCAAGATTCAGCTAGATATGCCAAGTGGTCACAGTATGATAAGCCCAAGTCAACAGTAGACCTGAGAACCTTAGAGTATCCAGATTCCTGTCTGAGACTCTATAAAGGTTTCACTCACTGAGTTTGTTCTTCTGAAACTTAAATCCTCCAGAGAGCTCCTATGCCAGCTAAGTCCAAAACCCAGAGGCAACAGCCTCTTTGAGATTATCAACCAGATGTGTCCCCTTTCTCCAATGTCTACATCCCTTTTCAACATAAACAAATTAGAGTGGTCACTCCCTAGACATACCCGAAGATTGGGAAAGTGATTAAACTAGAGGAAGGGGTAGCAACAGATAAGATGGAATTTAACAAAGCATTATGAATACTGAATCTCTATATAATTTTCTTTTTCTTAGTTGCTGGGGTATTGGAATAACTAGAAGGAAAGAACTGAAATGGTGGAACTAACCCATAGCATTCTCTGAAATTTGCTCTATAGCTACTTGTTAAACTGTAATTTGAAAGTTATCACCTTTTTGTATATATGTTATGTCTCACAGCAAGGAAATAACTGAAACTATGGTACTATTACTCATAACACTTTTGGAAATTTCCTATGTAACTATTATTTAAATGGTACTTTGGAAGTTATTACCTTTTTGCATATATATTGTATTTCACAATAAGGAAATGACTGAAAGTCATTCAGCAGCAACAATGGAAGCTAGAAGAGAATGTTAATAATTTTAAAGGAAAATGATTTTACTTTACCCAGTTTCTCAATTAAGTGTGATGGTGGGATAAAGACATTTTTAGACATGCAAATCCTTAAAGTAACCCATAACTTTCTTTGAAATTTGCTCTCTACTTGTTAAATTGCACTTGGAAAGTTACCAATTCTATGTATATACGTTATATTCCACAATAACAAATGATTAAAAAACATATACAGAAATCTATCAATAATATTCTCAAAGATAAGAGAGTATTACAACCATAAAATAAAATCATGATGCCATAAAAAGGAACAAAAGAGAAATAAAAAATTTCTTTGAAATTAAAAATGTCATCATTAAAATGAAAATCTCGGCACAAGAATTGGAAGGTAAAGCCGAAAAAAATTCCCAGAAAATAGAGCAAAGTCCACAAAGAGATAGAAGAGATAAAGAGAAGAAAGAGGACCAATTTAGGAGATCTAATATCTGAATAATATGAATTCCAAAGAGGGCACAGAGAGAATAGAGGGGAGGATAACATTAATGAAATAATTCAAGAAGATATTCTAGAACTGAAGGACATGTATTTGTAGATAGAAGGCCCCTACCAAATACCCAGCATAGCAGATAAAAATAGGTTAACACCAAGGTGTGTATTATGAAATTTCCAGTACCCTGGGGACAAAGAGGAGATCCAAAAAGTTTCCAAAGAGAAAGAATAAAAAGAATCAGGAATCAGAAAGGCTTTGAACTTCTCAGCAGCAACAATGGAAGCTAGAAGAGAATGTTAATAATTTTAAAGGAAAATGATTTTAGTTTATCCAGTTTCTCAATTAAGTGTGAGGGTGGGATAAAATCATTTTTAGACATGCAACTCCTGAAAAAATCCTTCTTTATACCTGTTGGCTCCAAATAGGCTGGAACTGAGGAGTTTCCTGGGATGTGTGATTTTCAGTGTTAAAACTGGGTAATTTCTGTGCCAAGGGGGATGAGTTGGTTGATCAAGTTCCAACAAAAGAAGTAAAGTAAGATGAGGAAATATGGCATGTAGGAAGCAGGAGTTCTAATACAGGGGAAAGAAGAAAGGATTTCCTATGATGGTGAATGGAGATAAAGAATGAGAGCTTTGCCAAAAGTACAGAGGTCAACTAGTACACATAAGAGGTAAGTTCAAAGGCTCCAGAAGGAGCTTCTTCAATATATGATGTAAATGGACATCTTGAGAGGAGATTTAGAAATTTGGGGAGAGTTTGGGTTTCGGGTTCCTTAGAAAACAAGGAGAATGAACAAAGAGAAGAATTATTAATCTATAGGGAAAACAACTTATGTAGGAGAGGAAAATATAGATAATTTACCTAATGTTGGTCCTGAATAATATACATGATCGCAATAATGGAAACATTCCAATTGACCTAAGCAAAATTAAGCTATAAGTGTATTAGGAGGATGGTGTGGTAAGAGAAATTTTTTTTTAGTGGAGGCAATGGTAGTTACTGGGGCCTGATATTTTTCTTAAATCTTCATTGATTATTGAATCTGTGTTTATGAATAACTGATAAAAAGAAAGCTTAAAATATACTTCAGTTTTTGCAGAATTAAAAAGTCCAATTCCTTTAATCCTTCTCCCCACTGATCTTATTTTCAACCTTTTTTTTCTTTTGAGGCTCTTCCAAGTCATGTCATTCTAAGTCATTCTAAGTAAATAGAAGACTTGTGTTAGAATTCATCAGTGTATTACCTCTCTGAGCAGATCAGTCTTTTCTTTATCATTGCTATGTTCTTATAGATGGCAATTTAGAAATAGTCTTCATCCATCTTAGGAACACAGTTTATTCCTGAAAAACCTAGGTAGGGTAAATTCTATGTATTTAAATGAATGATTCACAGATACTTCTAAACTTAAAAGGCACATGTATTACTCAATGTTTATGGAATTGAACAGACCATGGAACTCTTAACAGAGCAGTAAAGACAAGATAAGTCTACAAAAATGGTGAAAGTGATAGTTATGATTATCATGTCTGTGAACTAGTAAGCCACCAGGTACTGTGAGAGGAGACAGTGTCAAAACACTTGTCAATACACAGTACAAAAATGGCTCTCTTTTACTGGCGCTAAACTGCTCTTGAGTCTCCTGAAATCTGTTGGTCCTTCTAAAGTGATAGAATGCCTTGTAAGGACTATTAAATGAAACTCTTCTTGTAATGAATTTCAATTCTTCATAGAAAAAACTGAAATATAAATATCAAATACTTAGATTTAGTCTAAAACAGACTGCCCTGTTTTCAGGCAGTCTTAAGAGAAGTTTGTTTCAGGGAACTGCTGAGCAGTAGATATGAGGAAACGAGTCAGCTTTGTAACTAATCCTGAGTCAGGATGGCTTCATTATATAATCTGAACACCAGGAATGTTTTATATTCAGATGCATATTGAAGAAATTATTATTGAATTATGCAATACTTTATTTCCTTGCATTAGAAACTACTGATTAGTTTGTTGATTACTTCTCCTGTTGTTCAAGGTAATTTTGAAACTATTTTCCAAATTGTTGGTCACTTCTTTTTTGGTGGTAACTATATACTTAAAAAGTTCTTTATTTACTCCTTCATTTTACGTAAAAAAGGAAATAAGAATATATTCAAAATAGTGAAGCCATAAGTAAAATATTTATATCTTAAACCTGTAATTATTTTAGCTTCTGGTTTTAGTACCTTTACTTAGAATCAAAGGAATTTTAAAGGAGATACTAATCAAAATGTTTAGATAACAGTGTGCATCCATAGTTTAAATTAGTTACTTAGAATTAGGATGAAATATTTACAATAGTTTAGTGTATTTTGTTTTCAGTTAGATAAATTACTAAAAATACAACTTCAGCCATCCATTTAATAATAGAACAAAGAAGTAAAAGGAAATGATGTTATGAAACCAGTATTTGGAAATGACTAAGGAATTTTTCCCAGCAGTAGTAGTATTTCCTTTGCAGCAATGTTTCTAATTTATATTTCAATTCTAAAATGTAGAAAGATGAAATTTATGAGAGTATAATAGTTTTTTAAAAAGAAAATTGAAATCTAAATTATTTAGACTTAAAAATACCCTAATTGTTTAATATTCATTAATACTATGAATTTTCAGGTAATGTTGTTTCAACCTAATTTTAAATATTATTTGAAATGTTAAGTTTTAATTCTATTTCAGAAATTCTCTGTGTTTGGCTTAAATTATATTTGAGTCTGAGTTTCTCGTTTTGAAAATCCACAAAGCTTTATGAAGAATTACCTAAGAAAATGATTAGTTCAGTTTACTCTCCTTTCATAGACAGGCTTTTACTTTAAATACTTTATTACCTTCACTTGATTTATATTTCTTCTATTTTAAAGTTGTCTATTTCTTAAAGTTATCCATTTCCTTTACGTGAAAAATTGTATTCTAGGACATAGGAGATGGAGTTTTATAGATGTCCATTGTGTGTTGCTTAGCTGAGTTTTTAACTAATTTTCCTTTAAATTGTTAGGCTGTTGCACCAGCATATAAATGCCACTAGATAGCTTGTACACATATTTAGCCAAATTATTAAGGCTAAAAAGAACTGTTTTCTCTAGGGTATTACTGTAAAAAGTGAGGTACGGTAAGTGAGAGCAGTTATGATATTCATTGAATTTATGGTACTGCACGGTCAAATTTAATTTGTGGTTATTTTGTATGTGTATATATATTATATATATGTTTTGTGATTTGAGTTTTTTTAAATGCAATTTTATTGAGATATATTCACATACCAGCTAATCATCCAAAGTGTACAGTCAGTGGTTCACAGTATCATCATATAGTTGTGCATTCATCACCACAATCAATTTTAGAACATTTTCATTATGCCACAAAAAATAAAAAAAGAACACCCAAAACATCCCATACCCTTATCACCCCCCCTATTATTTATTTATTTTTTGTCTTTGTTTTCTTACTCATCTACCGTATAGTGGATAATGGGAGGGTCAGTTGCAAGGTTTTCACAATTACACAGTCACACCTTAAGAGCTATATAGTTGTACAATCATCTTCAAGAATCAAGGCTACTGGATTACTGTTCAACTGTTTCAGGTACTCCTTCTAGCTATTCCAATACACTAAAAACTACAAAGGAATATATCTATATGATACATAAGAATAACCTCCAGAATGATTTCTCAACTCTATTTGAAATCTCTCAGTCACTGAAACTATTTTGTTTCATTTTTCTTCCCCCTTTTGGTCTAAGAAGGCTTTCTCAATCCCACGATGCCAGGGCCAGGCTCATCCCTGGTAGTCATGCCCCATGTTGCCAGGGGGACTTAGACCCCTGGAAGTCATGACCCACATAGGGGGGAGGGCAGTGAGTTTACCTGCAGAGTTGGCTTAGAGAGAAAGGCCACATCTGAACAACAAAAGAGGTTCTCTGAGGGTGACTCCTAGACATAATTATACATAGGCTTTCCTTCTCCTTTGCAGGGATACATTTCATAAGGGCAAGCCTCAAGATCCAGGACTTGGCCTATTAAATTGGTGGTCCCCAATGCTTGCGAGAACATCAGGGATTCCCCAGTGGGGAGGTTTAATATTTCCACATTTTTCCCTAGTCCCTCAAGGGGGTTTTGCAAATGCTTTTTTATTCTCTGTCCAAATTATGCTGAGATGAATTGGGGCATGTGATTTGACTTTAAAATATTTTTCTTTAATATGTGATAGTAAAATGTTCTTAAACTTAAAAATTTTTTTATCATTAGCATTAGCATAAAAATTGCCCCTTTGGGTTATTTAAAATTATTTTTTTATTGTAGAATATAACATATATACATAAAAGTGATAACTTTCCAAATGCAATTTAACAAGTAGTTAGCAAATTTCAAATAATATTATATGTTACAATTTCACAGTTTCAGTTATTTTCTTATTATGAAAAATTACATATATACAAACAGGTAATATCTTTCAAAAGATATGAGTTATAGTACCATAGTGTCAGTTATTTCCTTATTGTGAAATCTAACACACATAAAAAAGGTATAGCTTTCAAGTTATAATTTAACAAGTAGCTATGGAACAAATTTCAAAGGATGCTATGGGTTACAGTTCCACCATTTCAATTCTTCCCTTCTAACTATTCTAGTACCTTAGCAACTAAGAAAAACAAAATTATATAAAGATTCAGTGTACATAATGCTTTGTTAAATTCCATCGTGTCTGTTGCTACCCCTTCCTCTAGTTAAATCACTTTCCTAAGCTTCAGGGATGGCTAGACAGTGACCACCCTAACTTGTTCATGTTGAAAAGGGGTGTCATCAGTGTTGAAAAGGTGTCATCATTATCATCATGCTTGTGAGAATATCAGGAATTCTCCAGCTGGGGAAGTTTAATATTTCCACATTTTCCCCCAGTCCCTCAAGGGGGGCTTTTTTGTTGGTAATTGTTTGATTAATATTTTTCTTCCTGTATCAGAGCAAGGGCCATATCTATTTTGCTTACCACTTCATTCCCAATATTTAGTATTCATACCTGGTGTATTTTAGGAGATCATTAAGTTTTTTTTTTTTTTTTAATTAATGAACGAGTCGGTGAATGAAGGAAGTGAAGAAATAGGTGATAAAATTATAATTTTTGTAATACATTTAAATTTCAATATTAAGTCAGTGGTTATGATGAAGAAAAAAACATAAAACTACTCTAAAAGCAATTCTGTAGAAATTAGAAAACAATGTATCAAAATGTTTAAGTCTAGAATTTTGTTTGTGTTTGAATGAATTGAGAACATCCAGGTAGAAGTGTTCAGGAGACAGAAATAAGGATCAGATATGGATCAAATGTGGATCAGTGATTTCAGAGTAGTCATTAATGATACTAGCAGTAATTGTATTCAACATGCAGTTAATGGAATGCTTATTTCATGCTAGATATTGCATTAGTTGTGGAGGACTGAAAGATGAATAAGACATTTTTCAGCTTTAAAATTATTAAAATTATTTCTTATACCTGTAACCCTTTTCATGAGTAAAGTTTTCATAAATTTAGAATTTTGATTATAGAATTACAGATGGACAGTAATAAGGTTATGATCAAATTATCTCAGTACCTGTTGGATTTTTATATATCTTCTAGGTAATTGAAGAGGAGGATTTAAATTCAGTGAACTTTATTGATGAGGCATTTGTTTATTAAAATATTTTTATAAATATTTTACTGTCATTCTATCTAAAAAAAAGTTGAAACAAGATCTTTTTCATTATCATTGTGATACTTATCTTACTTTCATCTCCCATAGGAAAAAAAAACGGAAATTCTTCTTTAAATAGAGATTAATATTTAATGAAATATTGTTTTTATTTGAAATAAAAAAGTCATCTTAGACTTTAGTTTTTCTTTTAAACAATGATACTTTAAAAATTATTGTAATAGGTCTGCTGTAGACCTCAGGGTATTTTATTTGCTAACTACCTTTTTTTTAAACAAAGAAGCTTGAAGGAATTTTATGAATATTTATACTTTATTTCTTGAATTTATGATTCTGTAGCAGAAATAGGTTAAATTTCTGATGGTATAAGCCCTGACTTCAGTGGTTAGACCAAAAGGAAACATTTACATGAGAGAGCAGTAACAAGAAATACTTGTTGATTAAGTAATAATACAGAATTGATAGTGTTCATTGGCTGTCAATAACTGAAAATCAATGCAATTGGTTTAAAAAATAAGGAAAGCTTTCCTGGCTTATGTGTCAATACTAGATGTAGGGTCACTTTCTCAGTTGGTTGATCTAATGGCTCAACAATGTCATCAAACATTCAAGTTCATTTTTTGTCCACTGTTGCCATGGTATAGCCTTCTTCCTAATGTCGTTTTCCTTATTAAGGTAGTAGGAGAGAAATAGAATTGGATTCCTGTAGCCCTTTCAAGAGGAATAAGACTTCCTTTTACAGAAACACTCAGAAAATTTCCACTTTGGTCTTGATGACCAGAATTTGGTCTCAATGACCAGAATTAGGTCTCATGTCTGTTCCTGAGCCATTTATTGCATTGGTGGTAGAAATGGGATTATTGAGATACATGAGTTGTGTAAGAGAAGTATAGGTATCATAACGAAAATGAGATTATATTTAGGAAGAGGAAATGGATCTTGGGTAAACCATAATCAGTCTCCACTACAGTTGACATTATGGTTTACAATTTATTCATAGCATTTTCTTTAGGAATTATTAGTGCTAAGGTAAAGTTTTATGGTGTTTTTTTGTCTTTTCCTTGACCAACTCTAACTACTGTCTTCTCTAATATGTGCTTTTGATTTAGGGACTCTGGGCCATTGTCACTATGTAGAAGAGAGAAAGGGTACTGTTCTAGTTTGCTAATGCTGCCAGAATGCAAAACACCAGTGATGGATTGGCTTTTATAAAAGGGGGTTTATTTGTTTACACAGTTACAGTCTTAAGGCCATAAAGTGTCCAAGGTAACACAGCAGCAATTGGGTACCTTCACTGGAGGATGGCCAATAGTGTCCGGAAAACCTCTGTTAGCTGGGAAGGCACGTGGCTGGCGTGTTGCTCCAAAGTTCTGGTTTCAAATGGCTTTCTCCCAGGACGTTCCTCTCTAGGCTGCAGTTCCTCAAAAATGCCACTCTTAGTTGCACTTGGGATATTTGTCCTCTCTCAACTTCCCTGGAGCAAGAGTCTGCTTTCAACAGCCGTCTTCAAACTGTCTCTCATCTGCAGCTCTTGTGCTTTCTTCAGAGTCTCCCTCTTGGCTGTAGCAGCGTGCTCCTTCTGTCTGATCTTATATAGTGCTCCAGTAATTTAATTCAGACCCACCCAATGGGTGGGCCAACACCTCCATGGAAATTACCCAATCAGAGTCATCACCCACAGTTGGGTGGGGCCCATCTCCATGGAAACACTCAAAGAATTACAGTCTAATTAACACTGATAGGTTCACCCACACAAGATTACATCAAAGATAATGGTGTTTGGGGGGACATAATACATTCAAACTGGCACAGGTACATTATAGATATCTATAATTAGATTTTCACTTAAAAATTGCAGATGGTCATTAAAATTATACCTTTCTCAGTCATGCCATCCTTTATCCCACCTCTGAATGCCTGTAAAATTTATTGTTTATAGTGCTCGGTATGAATTATCTTGGATTATCATCTTTTTATATATGTCATACCAAAGATCATCTCTCATTGTATCTCTAGCACAAATAAACTCGAGTATATCTTTATTGTTAGTGATATATCGAGAAGATCTGTTTAAAGTCAATTCAATACATATTCATTGTGCAAAATAAATGTGTACAATGGAGTGTTGGAACAATAAAAATGAACAACATTTGGTTCTTGCCCTCAAGAATTAAGCAAAATGTAAGTGCAATGGAGGAGGTAGAGGAGAGACATTACATTTGATGAGGAAAGTGGACAAGGGTCAATTATGGAGGTGACATTTGAGCGGACCTGTAAGAAGATAGTGTTTTGTGAAAAAAAAGATATAGGAGGAGGGCATTTTAAATGGAAGGGAGCTGTGGAAATCAGTGTATGGAAGTAGGAAATCTAAAAGGCTTGTGCTTGGAGCAGAGTACTTTGGAGAATGGGGGTAGAGGAACAGTGGGAAATTAAGTTGGAATGGTGGGTTGGGGCTAGATTTCAAAGGCTTATTGCTTAATTTGAATTTGACTCAGTGGATAGTGGGAAGCCATTGAATAAATATATATATATATATTTTAAAGCAAGGAGATTTGGAGATTGCTTTCCACCGAAACAGAAGTAGCCTTCAGATTTGTAGTCTTTTTGCCATGACAGAAAGTTTGTGGAGTATACTCATTTATTCATTCATTTGTTTATTCATTTTCATGACTATTTATTGCATATTCCCTATGTGCTAGGTTTTAGTTTCTGGAAATGCAACAATGAACAAGATAGGCAAGGTCTCTGTTGTCATGCTTTTGTACATCATAATTTGGGGGGAGTCAGGATATAGACATGTAAATGGGATTATTTCAGATATTGGTAAGAACTATGAAGAAAATAAAAGAGGATGACATTACAGAGAGTGATTTGGGCGGTAATTTAAATTCATAGGTCAGGGAAGGTCTCTCTGAGGAGGTGATACTTGAGCTGCTGTGTAAACGATGAGGAGGAGCCATTCAGATGAAGATCTTGGGGCAGAGCATTCCAGGCAGAAGGAACAGTAAGTGCAGGGTTCGTATGGTAGAAACAGAAGAACAGAAATAAGACAGTGTGGCTGGAGCAGAGTGAGTGAAGGGGAGAGTATAGGGTATGGGGTCCTACTTAGAAAGAAGTTTGCATTTTATTATAAGGGAAGCCACTGGAGGGTTTTGAGCAGAGAAGTGATGTTATCTGGATTTATGTTTTAAAAGGATGACTTTGTTTTTCATGTAAATAGACTCGTTGGGAACAGGAGTAGAAGGAGGGAGAATAGTGAAGACTTTGCAGCAGTCCACCAGCAGTAAGAGATGGTGTGCCTTGAACTGGGGTAGTAGTAGGGGAGATGGAGATTTGTGATATGTTTTATAGTTAGAACTCACAAGATTGCGGATAGATAAGCTGTTTGTGCGGAAGGAAAGAGTAGAATCAAGGATGGAGACATGTTCTAGACCTGAGCAACCAGGTGAATATCAACAACTAATATTTATTATTTACCAAGTGCGAGGCACACTTCTAAGCAATTTTCATGGACTATCTTATTATCATCACAGACAACTGCATGAAGGAGGATTATCCCTGTTTTACAGATGGGGAAACTGAGGAACATGGCTGTAGTTTCATGCTAATAAGCAGTGGTGTCAAGATCCAATTTAATCTGGGTTTAGAGCACCCACTGTGATGGGAGAAGACTTTGGGGTGGAGTGAGAATCAAGAATTCTGGGATAGGAGGCAGTTGATGCGTGTTAGTCATTATTAGTCATTGGAGAGGTTAGGACTGCAGATATCAATTTCAGATTCATCAGATTATACATAAAGCCATGGGGCTGGATGAGATTTCTTAGGAAAAATGTACATAGGGAAGAGAAAGGGGCCAAGGATCAGGTCTTTGAAGTATCAGAAATTTATAGTTTGACGAGTAGAAGAGAGTCCAGAAGAGCACAGTGGTCAGTAAGGTAGAAGAAAGGAGGAGTGTGTGTTGTCATGGAAGCCACAAGAAAAGTGTTCCAGAAGAAAGGAATATCAGATGTTACGAATTTAGTTAAGAAGGTGGAGAATGACATTTCTATTTGGAAAAGTGAAAGTCATTGGTGACTTTAATTGGTGCAGTTTAGTGGAATCCTGGGGACAAAAGCCCAAAAGACTCAATTGAGGTGAGAATGGGAGCAAAGTGGAATCCGCAGGTACGGAGAGTTCTTTTAAGAGGTTTCTTTGTGATTGGAGCAAAGAAGTTTGGTGGTAGTTAGAGAGGGACATAGGTTAAGGAGGGTTTTTTTTTTTTTTTAAATTCAGTTTTATTGAGATATATTCACATACCATACAGTCATCCATGGTGTACAATCAGCTGTTCACAGTACCATCATATAGTGCAGTCATCACCCCAACTATTTTTGAACATTTTTCTTACATCAGAAAGAATCAGAATAAGAATAAAAAATAAAAGCAAAAAAGAACACCCAAATCACCCCCATTCCACCCTATTTTTCATTTAGTTTTTGTCTCTATTTTTCTACTCATCCATCCATACACTAGATAAAGAGAGTGTGATCCATAAGGTTTTCACAATCACACTGTCACCCCTTGTAATCTACGTTGTTATACAATTGTCTTCAGGAGTTTGATAGTTTCAGGTATTTACTTCTAGCTATTCCAATACATTAAAACCTAAGAGGTGTTATCTATGTAGTACATAAGAATGTCCAACAGAGTGACCTCTTTACTCCATTTGAAATCTCTCAGCTGCTGAAACTTTATTTCATTTTGCTTCCCCCTTTGATCAAGAAGATGTTCTCAATCCCACAATGCCAGGTCCAGGTTCATCCGTGGGAGTCATATCCTGCATTGTCAGGGAAATTTACACCCCTGAGAATCGGGTCCCACATGGGGGGAGGGCAGTGAGTTCACCTGTGGAGTTGGGTTAGCTGGAGAGAGGGGGCCACATCTGAGCAAACAAAGAAGCACTTGGGGGGAGACTCTTAGGCACAATTATATGCAAGTCTAGCCTCTCCTTTGCAGTAGTGAGCTTCATAAGGGCAAGTCCCATGGTAGAGGGCGCCGCACAGCAAACTGCCAGTCCTCAGTGTTTTGTGACAACAAGGAGTTTTATTCCTGTGGGTTACTTACGGTTGATTGAAAATGATCCAGTGGGGAGAAGGAGCTTGATGATTTAGGAGAGAAGGAACATAAATGTAGAGATTGGGCTTTTTTTAAATGATTTTTTTTATTAGAGGAATTTAATTAAATCATGCAGAAAAGTTCTCATCTTACCCCCTGCCCCATTATTAACACTTTGTATTAGTGTGGTACTTTTGTTACAATTTATGAAAGAAAATTATTATAATTGTACTATTAACTGTATAGTCCATAGTTTATATTAGAGTTCACTGTGTTTTACACTCCTTTTATGAAAGAAAATTATTATAGTTGTACCATTAATTAGAGTCCATAGTTTATACTAGGGTCCACTCTTTGTGTTGTACACTCATATGTTTTGTTTTGCTTTTAAATTTTTGTTCTGGAAACATATATACAACCTAGAATTTTCCCTTTTAACCACATCAAAATATATAATACTATGATGTTAATTACTTTCGCAGTGTAATCAGGTTCACAATATTGTGCTATCATCACCACTATCCATTACCAACACTTTCCCATCAACCCAAACAGAAACTCAGCACCAATTAAGCATTAACTCCCCATTCCCTACCCCACACTGGCTCCTAGTAACCTGTGTTCTAGTTTCTGACTCTGAATTTGCTTGTTTTAATTGTTTCACATCAGCGAGATCATACAATATTTGTACTTTTTTTGTCTGGAATATTTCACCCAACATGTCTTCAAGGTTCATCCATGTTGTTGCATGTATCAGAACTTCATTCTTTTTTACAGCTCAATAGCTGTAAAATGTGAAATGTGTTTGGGTGACTCAGCTGAGAGTGATGGTAGGTAATGAAATTATTAAGTTTAGCGAGAGAGGAGATACATGTGTGGGGAGTCCCTAAGAACACGTTCCCCAGGTTGGATGATTCACTAGGAGGACCGACAGGACTCAGCATATAGTCATACTCACTAGGCTTTGTTACAGGGAAAGGCTATAAAGCAATGTCAGCAAAGGGAAAAGGCACATGAGGTGAAATCCAGAGGAAACCAAGCACATGCTTCCAAAAGTCCTCTTCCCGTGTGTCTTAGTTTGCTAATGCTGCGGAATGCAAAACACCAGAGATGGATAGGCCTTTATAAAATGGGGGTTTATTTCACTACACAATTACAGTCTTAAGGCCATAAAGTGTCCAAGGTAACACATCAATAATCGGGTACCTTCACTGGAGGATGGCAAATAGCGTCCGGAAAACCTCTGTTAGCTGGGAAGGCACATGGCTGGCGTCTGCTCCAAAGTTCTGGTTTCAAAATGGCTTTCTCCCAGGACATTCCTCTCTAGCAAGCTTGCTCTTCTTCAAAACGTCACTCACAGCTGCACTCCCTTCAGTCTCTTTGAGTCAGCACATTTATATGGCTCCACTGATCAAGGCCCACCCCGAATGGGCGGGGCCACACCTCCGTGGAAATATCCCATCAGTTATCATCTACAGTTGGGTGGGGCGTATCTCCGAATCTAAACATTCCAACTTAATCCCCACTATTATGTCTGCCCCGCAAGATTGCATCAAAGAATATGGCTTTTTCTGGGGGGCATAATACATTCAAACCGGCACACCGTGGAATCAAACAGGATGCACTTAATTTCTCCAACAATGAATTGTGACAACACGTGAAGTTTTGTCTGCCAAGGAAACTCATTAGAGACTGCGTAAGATTTTTATTGGAGCTGGTCACTTAGGTACCTTCTGCCTAGCACATACCAAAAACCAGACTCTCAGAAGTAAATTAACTGCTCAGCATAAACTGTATTTTTGGACAGTTTAGACTCAGTGAGCCACTCTTATCAGGATGGTGGGAACATTCAAAAATCCAAGTTCCCAGGTGCCATCAAGGGCCAACCCTGCAAGTAGGACTTCTGCTGTGCCAACTCTTTTCTGCACAATATAAAGTAATTTTTGCAGGGTGGGAGAGTCACCACCCTAGTATTAAAATTGTCAGGAATGTTGTGTTCATGTGAAATGTATGGCTGTGAATTTGGTTGGCCAGCATGATTGTGTTTCTTTTTTTTTCCTTTAACTATATCCAGCTGCTCAGGAGCAGGTAGAGTTGCCAGTTTTAACTAGGGTGTGCCAAAGTAATTTGACTTGTGCAAAAATGGGGTTGCCCCTTTTTCTTACCAGTCTGAGAATGAGACAAAGGTGAAATTTCTTGGATTTGATTCTCCATCAATAATCCCATGGTAAGTCATATATGATCCTCTCTCTAGTGACAGGAGCATCCAGGACTCAGAGAAGATAGAATTTTTATGGAATAACCTGATTATCCATAAGATAAGAAGAACATCAGATTTTGGCAGCACTTCATTGTGGCTTTTTATGGGGTGCCTTTATCTAGTTAAGTTTTGGACCAGTTATTTCAGGGCTAGATGGATGGAATAAAAAACGTAGATTTTTGTTTGCTTTTCATAATCATATGTGGTTATCAACTAATTACTTAAGATGTAAAGTCCCCGAAAGAAGTGATTCTAAATGTGAGATGTGTTTGGGTGACTTTTTCAAAATATGTATGATTGGAACTTAACTTCCAGAGATTATAGTTTAGTAACCCAGGACAGAGGCCATGTGTGATGGTTAGGTTCCTGTGTCAGCTTGGCCAGGTGATGATGTCCAGGTGTCTGGTTACAAGCAAGCACTGGCTTAACCTTTCCTGCAAGGATGTTTGTGGCTGGTTAATAAACCAGAAGGCTGGTTTATTAAATCATCAGTCAATTGGCTGCAGCTGCAACTGATTACCTCAACGAGGGGCGTGTCTTCCATGATGAGAGAATTCAGTCAGCTGGATTTAATCCAATCAGTTGAAGACTTTTAAGCTAGACAGATAGAGGCCCTTCACTACTTCTTTGGCTAACCAATGAAGTTTTCCTGAGGACTTCATTGGAATTGCCAGTTTGCTGCCTGAGGAGTTCATTGAACATCTTTGTTGGAGTTGCCAGTTTGCCACCTGCTGTGCGGAATTTGGACTCGTGCATATCTACAGTTGTGTGAGATACTTTTATAAAATCTTATATTCATAGATATCTTGTTGATTCTATTTCCCTAGAGAACCCTAACTAATACACCAGGATATGTTAATTTTTAAAATGCTTCTGTTTGATTCTAATGTGTGCTTTTGATTAAGAATCACCGTTTCAAAGTAGAGACTGTCAGCTTAGTCCTTAACTATACATTTTGGATCCTCCTTTAATAAGACTGTTTAGGTAGGTTGTTTTGCTCCCTGTTTTAGACAAGACACCTGAAGAATTCTAATATATTGAGCCACCTGGGTAGACTGGAGGGAGAGCATTGTTTGGACCATGCTTCTCCACTTAGAAGTATATGTCAGAGAATCCCTTGTCTGCTTAGTGCAGAAATAAGAGGATTTCTGACAGCTGGGAGAACTTTGGATTCCAGCAAAGGAGAAACTCAATTACATGTTGCCATGATGTCTGGGCTCAAGGACTAACTTAATATTTCATTTTTTCTTTTCTTAAAAGATTCGTATCCACAATGTTTACTTAGTTGAGATAAGTGCATGGAAGTCAGTGAAAGATTCATCATAGTTAGTTTTCTTTCCTTTTCTTTTTCTTTTAGTGTACATTTGTTGTAATTCATGAAAGAATATTTTTTAATTGTACTATGAGTTATAGTCCATTGTTTACAGTAGCATTCACTGTGTTGTACGGTTCTGTTCCTTTATATTTTTATTCTAATAACATATGTATGACCTAAAATTTCCCCATTTAACCCCATTCACATATATAATTCACTGCTGTTTATTACATTCACAATTTTGTGCTGCCATCACTAGCTTCCATAGCCAAATCTTTACAGTCATTCCCAATAGAATTCTGTATTATTTAAGCATTAATTCCCCATTCTCTACTTCCAGTCTAGCTCCTGGTAACCTATATTCTAGATTCTGACTCTGTAAGCTTGCATATTCTTATTATTTCATATCAGTGAGATCCTATAATATTTTTCCTTTTGTATATGGCTTGTTTTACTCAACCTGATGTCACCAAGGTTCATACATGTTGTTGCATGTATCAGAATTTCGTTACTTTTTAATGCCGAATAATATTCCATTGTGTGTATATATTGCATTGTGTTTATCCATTCATTGGTTGATGAACAGCTGGGTTGTTTCCATCTTTTGGCTATTGTGAATAAAGCTGCTGTGAACATTGGTGTGCAAATATCTGCTCCAGTCCCTGCTTTCAATTCTTTTGGGTATATATACCTAGCAGGGAGATTGCCAGGTCATATGGTAATTCTTTACTTAGCTTTCTGAGGACTTGCTGGACTGTCTTCTACAGCGGCTGCACCATTTTACGTTCCCACAAGCAATGAATTGAGTGTTTTTAAAATAGTAGCCATTTTACTGTGTGTGAAATGGTATCTCATTGTGGTTTTGACTTGCATTTCTCTACTAGCTAATGATGTTGAGCATCTTTTCATGTGCTTTTTAGCCATCTGTATATACCTTTTGGAGAAATGTCTATTGAAGTCTTTTACCCATTTTTTTTTTTATTTTGAAGTAAATTCAAAGTTATATGAACAGTTGCAAAAACAATACTAACCCCATACACAGAACTCCCTCATACCCAGACCCCCTCCCCCGATAGCCCAATCCACCAACTTTAACATCCTGTCACACCGCTATTTCTTTCCCTCCCTCCCTCCCTATCTATCATCCATCATCTATTGCTCTGTCTTCTGAACATATGAGAGCTAGCTGCATACATCATTTAACAAACACTATAATTCACATATACACTTCCCATGAACAAGAACACTCTTTTATGCAATCCCATTAAGCGCAGCTAAGAAGGACAAGAAATTGAACAGTGATACAAAGCTTACATTCCGTATTTCCTTTTCCTTATGTCTCAACTGTGTCCCTTTGAGCCTCCTGTCCTCCATCCTCCAGTCCCATCCAGGTTCATCCTTGGCATTCAGTTGTCATCTATTTAGACTTTTTTTTTTTTTTTTCCAATTGTGGAAACATATACAGCCTAAATCTTCCCATTCCACCCCCTCTCTAGCCTTCCATTAGTGGGATTAATCACATTTAGAATGCTGTAATGTTCTTTCCCACCATCCATTACTAGAAATTTCCCTTCACCTCAAACAGCAACCCTACACTCATTTCTTAACTCCCCATTGCCCCTTCCCCCATTTCTCTTAACCCATACTCTACTTTTCATCTCTATGGTCATATTCTCTGATAATTTCTTTGTGTGTACTGTGGGGCTTAAAATTAACCTTGTAAATCCATAACAATCTTGTTTTTCTTTGATACCACCTTCACTTCAATAGGACACATAAACTATGTCCCTATACTCCTCCATTCCCCCACCTTTATATAGTTGTCTGAAATTACATATTTTACATTGAGTTCAAAATCACTAATTTGTCATTAGAGTTTGTGTATTTTATATCATGTAGGAAGTAAATAGTGGAGTTACAGTTCAAAAATTATTGACTTCTATTTGTATTCCATTGTGGTTGGAGAATGTGCTTTGAGTATATTCAATTTTTTTTTTTTTTTAATTTCTTGAGGCTTGTTTTATGTCCCAGCTTATGGTCCCTTCTGGAGAAAGAGCCACGCTCACTAGAGAAAAATGAGTGTCCTGGTGATTTGGGATGTAAGGTTCTATATATGTCTGTTAAATTTCTCTGTATCTCTTTCTCCTTTCTTTGTTTCTCTGTTGGTAGGGCTCCTTTTAGTATCTGAAGTAGGGCAGACTTTTTATTGGCAAACTCTTTCAGCATTTGTTTGTCTGTGAAAAATTTAAGCTCTCCCTCAAATTTGAAGGAGAGTTTTGCTGGATAAAGTATTCTTGGTTGGAAATTTTTCTCTCAGAATTTTAAATATGTCATGCCACTGCCTTCTCACCTCCATGGTGGCCGCTGAGTAGTCACAACTTAGTTTTATGTTGTTTCCTTTGTATGTGGTGAATTGCTTTTCTCTTGCTGCTTTCAGAACTTGCTCCTTCTCTTCAGTATTTGAGAGTCTGATCAGAATATGTCTCGGAGTGGGTTTATTTGGATTTGTTCTATTTGGAGTTCGCTGGGCATTTATGCTTTGTGTATTTATATAGTGTATAAGGTTTGGGAAGTTTTCCCCAACAATTTCTTTGAATGCTCTTTCTAGACCTTTACCCTTGTCTTCCTCTTCTGGGACACCAATGAGTCTTAAGTTTGGACGTTTTATTTTATGTATCGTATCCCTGAGATCCATTTCGATTTTTTTTTATTTGTTTCTGCATTCTTTCTTTTGTTCCTTCATTTTCTGTTCTGTGGACTTGTAGGACACTGAGACATTGTTCAACTTCCTCTAATCCTGTATTGTGAGTATCCAGAGTCTTTTTAATTTGGCCAACAGTTTCTTTTATTTCCATAAGATCTTCTATTTTTTTATTTACTCTTGCAATGTCTCCTTTATGCTCTTCTAGGGTCTTCTTTATGTCACTTATATCCTGGGCCATGGTCTTCTTGATGTCCTTTAAATCCTTTGCCATGTTTTCGTTCCTCGATTGTAGTTCTTTGATTAATTGTGCCAAGTACTGTGTCTCTTCTGATATTCTGATTTGGGTGTTAGGAATTGGGTTCTCCATATCTTCTGGTTTTATCATATGCATTAAGATTTTCTGTTGTTTTTGGCCTTTTGGCATTTGCTTTGCTTGATAGGGTTCTTTCAAGTTGTAAAAAAAGATACCAGTCTAATTTTTCAGAAACACAAGTTGGTGGCTGCACTTTCTCTAACTAACCAGCAGATGGTGTCTGCGAGTCACCAATACCCCTCAAGTCAGTTCTCAACCTTGTCCCCACAGTGTGTGGGGAAATGATTCTTGTGGGGTTCAGTTGGTGAACTCAGTTTGGGTGTGTTGTTGGAGCCGTCCGCCCTGAATGTTGGGTGTGTGTCCGGGTGGCCAGGGAGGAAGGGCAGCTTTAATATTCAAACCCCCCAGGTTCCCGGAGATTCAAGACCGCTGCAAGAGTCTAAGCCTTCATTTCATTTCAGCCTCAGACCCTCTCTCTCGCTGACCCACAAACCACCGGACTTGGCATAGCGTTCCTGGTTTTCCGAGCGGGCCCCCTTTCTCAGCTGTGATCTTCCAGGACCTCTGCTGAGGGAATGTTGTGCTACGTCACCAGTGTGCACTATCCCTCAAGGGAAGCCCCGGGCTGCCGGGCCGTGCTGGGGTGCTCTCAGCCTGATGCAAAGATGGCTGAACGGGGCATCTCAGTCCCCGCCTCCATGCACAGTTCCTCCTCCCCAGCTCTGGGACAACTGGCGGGGCTCTGGGCTGTGGGCACGGCCCCAGGCAGGAGTTTATCCAGCCCTCTGGGGAGCCACCTGCTAGCTGCAGGGTTTCTTTCAGCGTCTGGCTCTCCCCTCCGCTCTGCTGGCCCTGACGGTATCTGCAGCAGGCTATTCTTCAGGGCAGACACCGGGAGGCCGGCTCAGCCCCCTCCTGCTGTGTTTTACTGCGTGGTTCCCACTGTCACAACTGCAGCCGCTCCTGGGTTTTTCCCTGTTTTTTTTTTTTTTAAAAGAACCAGTCAGTCTCCAAATGCCAACACCTGGCTTCCCCACACCGCCGCACGGCTGCGGGTCTTCCAGCCAGCTTACTCACTCGTTTCAGAATGCAGACTCCCGGTTTCACCAAGTATACCGTCCCTGTGGTGCTAGCAGACCTTGTCCAGGTGGCGCATCGCTGTAACCGGTATTCTGGGTCACTTTCTGGTTTATATCTAGTGTTTTTCATGGAGGTGTTTTTTTGCCCTGTCTCACCTAGCCGCCATCTTAGGTTCTCCCCCTTTTACCTATTTTTAAATTGGGTTGTTTTTCTTTTTATTGTTGAGTTGTGGGATTTCTTTATATATTCTGGATAATAAATCCATTCAGATATATGATTTCCAAATATGTTCTGCCACTGAATGGGCTGTGTTTTCACTTTCACGATAAAGTCCTGTGATGCACAAGTGTTTTTAGTTTTGAGGAGATTCCGTTTATTTTTTCCTTTTTGCTTGTACTTTGCGTGTAAAGTCTAAGAAACCATTGCCTAATACAAGATCCTGAAGATGCTTCCCTGTATTTTCTTCTAGGAATTTTATAGTGCTGGTTATTATATTTAGGTCTTTGATCCATTTTGAGTTGATTTTTGTAAATGGTGCGAGATAGGGGGTCCTCTTTTATTCTTTTTCCGATTTTCCCAGAACCATTTGTCAAAGAGCCTATTCTTTTCCAATTGAGTGGATTTGGCAGCCTTGTCAAATATCAATTAAATCAATGTGAAGATCTTTTTCTGAACTCTCAATTTGATTCCATTGGTGTATTCCTTTAACCTTGTGCCAGTACCACACTGTTTTGACCACTGTAGCATTGTAGTAAGCTTTCAAGTCAGGAAGTGTTAGTCCTGTAACTTGATTCTTCTTTTTAAAAATGTTTTTGGCTACTTGGGGCCCCTTACCCTTCCAAATAAATTTGATAATTGGGTTTTGCATTTCTGCAAAGTAGGCTGTTGAAATTTTGATTGGGATTGCATTGAATCTGCAAATCACTTTGGGTAGAATTGATATCTTAATGATATTTAGTCTTCCAATCCATCAACACGGAATGTCCTTCTATTTATTTAGGACTTCTTTGATTTTTTTTTTTTTGGCAGTGTTTTGTAGTTTTCTGTGTACAAGTGCCTTATATCCTTAGTTAAATTTATTCCTAGATATTTGATTCTTTTAGTTGCTATTGTAAATGGAATTTTTTTCTTGATTTCCTTCTTATATTGCTCTTTACTAGAGCAGTATGTTTCTTTAAACATAGTGTTTCTATAAACCCTACAAACACTATTGAGTTTCGCAGGTTAATCTTGTACCCGACCACTTTGTTGAAGTAATTAGCTTTAGTAGCTGTGTTGTGGATTTTTTGGGGCTTTCTCTATATAGGATCATGTCATCAAAAAATAGTGAAAAGTTTTACTTCTTCCTTTACAATTTGGATGCCTTTTATTTCTTTTTCTTGCTTAATTGCCCTGGCTAGAATTTCCAGTACAATGGAAGTGGTGACAATGGGCATCTTTGTCTTGTTCCAGATCTTAGAGGGAAAGCTTTCAGGCTTTCACCACTGAGTGTGATGTTAGCTGTGGGTTTTTCATACATGCCCTTTATCATGTTGAGGCTGTTTCCTTCTGTTCCTATTTTGCTAAGTGTTTTTATCAAGAAAGGTTGCTGAATTTTGTCAAATGCTTTTTCTGCTTCAATTAGGATGATCATGTGTTTTTTCCCATTGTTCTGTTAATGTGGTATATTATATTAATTGATTTTCTTGAACCACTCTTGCCTAACTCAGAAAAATTCCTCTTGATCATGGTGTATATAATTCTTTTGATGTGCTGTTGTATTTGATTTGCTAGTGTTTTGTTGAGGATTTTTGCATCTATATTCATATGAGAAGTTGGTCTGTAATTTTCTCTTCTTGTAGGATCTTAATTAGGTTTTGCTATTACGGTGATGTTAGCCTTAATTCTTCTTGGAATGTTTGGTAGAATTACCCTGTGAAGCTAGTCTGAGGCTTTTCTTTGTTGGGAGGTGTTTGATGACTGATTCAGTCTCTTTACTTGTAATTGGTCTGTTGAGGTTTCCTATTTCTTGTAGAGTCAGTGTAGGTTGTTCGTGTGTTTCTAGGAATTTGCCCATTTCATCTAGGTTGTCTAATTTGTTGGTATACAGTTGTTCATGTTAACCTCTTACAACTCTTCTTATTTCTGTGATTTCAATAGTAATGTCCCCGCTCTCATTTCTGATTTTATTTATTTGTGTCTTTCTCTCTCTTTTTTCTTTTGTCAGTTTAGCTAAGGGATGTTAATTTTATTGACCTTTTCAAAGAACCAACTTTTGCTTTTAATTCTATTGTATTTTTATTCTCTGTTTCATTAATTTCTGCTTTAATGTAATTTCTTTCCTTCTGCTTGCTTTGCATTTAGTTTGCTGTTCTTTTTTCTAGTTCCTCCAGATGTGCTGTTAGGTTTTGATTTCAGCTATCTCTTTCTTTAATGTAAGAATTTAGGGGTGTAAATTTCCATCTCAGCACTGCATCCACTGTATCCCTGAAGTTTTGATATGTTGTTTCTTATTTTTGTTCGTCTTAAGATATTTACTGATTTCCCCTGTATTCCTGTTTTCTAATGTTGCCCTTTTGCAAAATACCAGAAATGGATTGCCTTTTATAAAGGGGCTTTATTTTGTTACAAACCTACAGTCTTAAGGCCATGAAGTGTCCAAGGTAAAGCATCAAAAAGGGTACCTTCACTGGAGAAAGGCCATTGGCATCTGGAAAACCTCTGTTAGCTGGGAAGGCCCAGGTTGCGTTTCAAAATGACATCCTCCAAAGTGTTACTCTTGGGTGTTGTGTCCTCTCTTAGCTGCAGCTGCTCCAAATTGTCACTCTCAGTTGTTCTGAATTCCTTCTGTTTGTGAGCCCCTTTATAAGACTCCAGTGAACTAATCAAGGCCCACACTGAATGGGCGGGGCTATACCTCCATGGAAATTATCCAGTCACACATTTCACTCACCGTTAATTGAGTCACATCTCCATGGAAACACTCAAAGAATTCATGTATTTTGGAGCACCATGGTTAGTTGCATAAATTTTTATGATTGTTATTTCTTCTTGATGGATTGCCCCTTTTATTAACATAGTGTCTTCTTTGTCTCTTTTACCAGTTTATATATATGATGCCCCCAGAAAAAGGCATATTCTCTAATGCAGTCTTGTGTGGGCAGACATATTGGTGTTGATTAGATTGTAGTTCTTTGATTGAGTGTTTCCATGGAGATGTGATCCACCCAACTGTAGGTGATAACTCTGATTTTGATAATTTCCATGGACGTGTGGCCCTGCCCATTCAGTGTGGGCCTTGATTAGTTTACTAGAACACTATATAAGCCCAGACAGAAGGAGTGAGCTTGGCACAGCCAAGAGGGACACTTTGAAGAACACACAGGATCTGAGAGAGTAGCTGCAGCTGAGAGACACATTTTGAAAATGGCTGTTGGGAGCTGACACTGACATTTCGGAGAATGCCATTTTGAAACGCCATCTGGGAGCAAGCGGTTGCCAGCCACGTGCCTTCTGAGCTAATAGAGGTTTTCCAGACACCAATGGCCTTTCTCTGGTGAAGGTACCCAATTGTTGATATCTTACCTTGGAAACTTTATGGCCTTAAGACTGTAACTTTGTAACCAAAAAAAACCCCTTTATAAAAGCCAATCCACTTCTGGTATTTTGCCTAACAGCAGCATTAGCAAACCAGAACATCTATTATAACAGCTTTTGACTTAAAGTTTATTTTATCTGATATTAGTATAGCTATCCCAGCTCTTTTTTTTTTTTTTTTTTTTGGTTACTGTTTACACTAATTATCTTTTTCCATCCTTTCACTTTCAACCTATTTGTGTCTTCAGGTCCAGGGTGAGTCTCTTGTAAGCAACATATAGTTGTATTATGCTTTTTATCCGTTCTGCCTACCTGTGTCTTTTGGTCAGGAAGTTTAATCCATTAACATTCAGTGTTTTTACTGTAAAGGCAGTTCTTACTTCAGCAATATTGTCCTTTGGTTTTTATATGTCACATTCTTTTTGTCTCTCTTTTCCTTTATTGCAACCTCCTTTTTGTATAGTTGGCCTTTTGTTTTATATCTGATCGCTCTCTCAATTTCTGTTTCTGTATATTTTTAAAATACTTTCTTTGCGGTTAACTTATATCTGTAAGCTACTGATTTGAAAAGATACCAACTTAGCTTCAGTAGCATACATGTTCTCTGCTCCCATAACTCCCTATTTCCCCTCTTTCTGTTGTTTTTGTCCCACTTTACCTCTTCATATTTTGCACATTCTTTACTAGGAAATAAGCCTTTTTCTTCTTCAATTGTATTCTGGTTATTATGTGAGTTGAAGAGTAGAGTTATATTCTGAGGATAGAGTTCTATTGAGTTTTCCACTTACCCTTTTAGTTAACTACTGATGATCTTCTTTACTTTATACTATGCCAATCCACTCTCTCCTGTAGGGTAGTTCTCTTGTTGATAAACTGTCTCAGTTTTTGTTTATCTTTGAATGTTTTACATTCTCCTTCATTTTTAAAGGACAGGTTTGCTGGACAAAGAATCTTTGCATGGTAGTTTTTCTCTCCAGTATGTAAATATATCGTATCACTGCCTTCTCTCCTCCATGGTTTCTGATGTGTAATTCATACTTAGTCTTATTGAGGATCCCTTATATATGATGCATTTCTTTTTCTCTTGCTGCTTTCAGAATTCTCTATCTTTGGCATTTGACATTCTGATTAGTATGTGTCTCGGAGTAGGTCTATTAGGATTTATTCTGTTTGTAGTATGTTTAGTTTCTTGGATAGATATGTATTTATAGCTTTCATAAAAGTTGGGAAGTTTTTGACTGTTAATTCCTCAATCATTCTCTCTGCCCCCTTTCCCTTGTCTTCTTCTTCTGGGACATCCATGACACATATGTTTGTCTGCTTCATGCTGCCACTCAAATCCCTGAGACACTCCTCATTTTTTTTCTATTATTTTTTCCATCAGATCTGCCTGTATGATTTTGATTGTTACTGTCCTGGCTTGTACTTGGCCAGATCTTCTTCTGCCCATTCAAATCTGCTGTTGTATCCATCTAGTGTATTTCAATCTCTACTATTGTACATTTCATCCTTATAATTTCTATATATCTTTTTATACTTTGAAATTATTCTTTGTGCTCATACATTGTCTTCTTAATATCCTTTATCTCCTTATGTATATTTTCAGTTGTCTCTTTGAATTGGTTTAGGATATTTGTTTGAGCAGCTTTAATTAGTTGTTCCAACTACTCTGTCTACTCTGAAGTTTTAATTTGTTCACTTGTCTGAGCAAAATCTTCCTATTTATAGTATGACTTGTAATTTTTTGCTGATATTTAGGCATCTGATTATTTTATTGAGCTAACTCTGTAGATCCATTTCTCTCTCTTGTTTAGGGTTTTATTATAAATTGACTTTGTGTTAAGGCTCTTCTTTCATGCTTGGTCTAACTTATTCTAGATCTTTAGAATAGCCTGTATTTAATTGTTCAAAATGCCTCATCTTTTCTTCATCTGATTCTTGCCCTGGATATGAGGTGCAATTTTTATCATTGTATTTTCTGTGCAGTTGTTTCACATCCAGGAGAGAGCTTCCTTTCCTCTGTTCCTTCTCTGGGAATCTTGACCTGTTGTATTTGTTTTTGTGCAGACTTTTCTTTCCAGTTCCTGTGATTTGTTTCAATTCTTTCCATCACTCAGTGCCTTGTTTTCTTTATACTTTTCATTTCCGGGGCTTGTCCTATCTTACAGAAGTTCAGTCTAACTCCTCTCCCCCTTTTTTTTTTTCTGTGAGGCTTTCTGCCTCCAATTTCTTCCCTGTTAGTGTATCCCTACCCTGGGGAGCTAGATGGGTCAACCCAGAAAGGTGGGTCCTTTCAGAAAAGTCTGTTTTGCCTTTAGTTGTCCACCTGAAACTGGATTGAGGGCACCACAGTTCTTGCCAGTCTTTCTGTTGTGGTCTCTCTCTCTTTTGCCTCTGTGGACCCTTCAGCATGTAGCGCTCTTCAGCGACCTTTGTTCCACCCTGGGTCTCTGAGGTTCTTGTACCTCGGTATGTGTGGGGTTCTAACTCTCTGTTGTGAGTTTCTGTCCACAGTGGGAGGGACCTAGGCTGTGCAGCATCTGTGTGACTCCCAAATTGTGTGGGACCAAGTTAGGGGGAGGGGAATGGGAATCGACTGGCTTCTGGGACAGAATTCTCCTACCTGAGATTGCTCTGTTTCTTTCACTCTGTGTTTTTTTCAGTCCTTCTCCAGACTCTGCCATCCTCCAGAGTTTTAAGCAAGTAGGATTTATCCTCTTATTTGCTCTATCTCTGGGGAGGCTTTTTCAGGGGATTTCTTAAGTCACCATGTTGATGACGTCACCTTCGACCCAAGTATTTCTTAGTATAAAACCACAGCTCTTGATTACTTGATACACTTTATTGCTTGTTCTGGTTTGCTAATGCTGTTGGAATGCAAAACACCAGTAATGGATTGGCTTTCATAAAAGGGGGTTTATTTGGTTACACAGTTACAGTCTTAAGGCCATGAAATGTCCAAGGTAACACATCAGTAATTGGGTACCTTCACTGCAGGTTGATGGCCAATGGTGTCCGGAAAACCTGTTAGCTGGGAAGGCACATGGCTGGTGTCTGCTCCAGAGTTCTGGTTTCAAAATGGCTTTCTCCTAGGACATTCCTCTCTAGGCTGCAGTTCCTCAACAATGTCACTCTTAGTTGCTGTTGGGGCATTTATCCTCTCTTAGCTTCTCTGGAGTGAAAGTCTGCTTTCAATGGCCATGTTCTAGTTTATTAATGCTGCCAGAATGCGAAACACCAGAAATGGATTGGCTTTTATAAAAGGGGGTTTATTTGGTTACACAGTTAAAGTCTTAAGGCCATAAAGTGTCCAAGATAATGCATCAACAGTCGGGTAGCTTCACTGGAGGATGGCTGATGGTGTCCAGAAAACCTCTGTTAGCTGGGAAGGCACGTGGCTGGCATCTGCTCCAAAGTTCTGGGTTCAAAATAACTTTCTCCCAGAATGTTCCTCTCAAGGCTGCAGTTCCTCAAAAATGTCACTCTCAGTTGCTCTTGGGGCATTTGTCCTCTCTTAGCTTCTCTGGAGCAAAATCTGCTTTCAACAGCCATCTTCAAACTGCAGCTCCTCTCTCAGCTCCTGGGTGTTCTTCAGAGTGTCCCTCTTGGCTGCAGCTAGCTTGCTTCTGTCTGAGCTTATGATACTCCAGTAAACTGATCAAGGCCCATGCTGAATGGGTGGGGCCATACCTCCATGGAAATTATTTAATCAGAGTTATCACCCACAGTTGGGTGGGGCGTATTTCCATGGAAACAACCTAATCCAAACATTCCAACTTAATCCTCACTAATATGTCTGCCCCACAAGATTGCATCAAAGAATATGGCTTTTTCTGGGGGACATAATACATTCAAACCAGCACAGGCCATCTTCAAATTGTCTCTCACCTGCAGCTCCTCTCTTACTCTCTTAGCTCCTGTGCATTCTTCAAAGTGTCCCTCTTGGCTGTAGCAAGTTTGCTCTTTCTGTCTGAGCTTATATAGTGCTGTAGTAGACTAATCAGGGCCCATGCTGAATGGGCGGAGCCACATGTCCATGGAAATAATCTAATCAGAGTTATCTACAGTTGGGTGGGTTGCATATCCATGGAAACCCTCAATCAAAGAATTACAATCTAATCAACGCTAAACACCTATGCCCACACAAGATTACATCAAAGATAATGACGTTTTGGGGGACATAATACATCCAAACCAGCACATTGCTCTTTAAATGTGTTTTTAGAAATCATTTTTTTAAATATTTTTAAACAGTATCTACACATTTGCCCCAGTTTGTGCTATAGGATTCTTTTTTCTTACTATATTGCAAGAGTTCTGAATTTTAAGGATGTCAACACTCGGATCGTCATAGATTACAGATATTTCTCATTTGCTGTTTAATCTTTCTCTTTCACTTAGAGTATTTTAAAAAATATAACTTTTTATCCAATTATATCTTTTTTGTCTTTTCCTTAGGGTTTTTGCTTTTGGCATCCTGCTAAGAAAAGTCCTTTCCGAGAATATTAAAATACCCTATTTTTTCTAATACATTTATAGTATGTATATGCTGGCTTTTATATAATCTGTCTATATTTATATGTTGTTTTTTAGATAATCTGTCTATAATTGAACTGATAATTTTATAATATGTTTTAATAGCTGGTAAGGCAGGGCCCTCCTTTCATATTTCTTTTTAAATGTTTTCTTTGCTATTTTCCCATACCTATTCTTTAAAGTGATCTAAGAATCATTTAATTCAATTTTCCTTCTCTCCCAAAAATCTAATCTAATGAACTAAGCTACCAAACCTAATTTTTTACTTATGCCACAGTTTAAACATATGATATAGTTTAAAAACACCATTTTAAATAACATTCTTGTTAGGTGAGTAGAAATAAATTTGTCTAGTCTTTATTTTTTTTTTCCTCTCTCTTTGATATTTATTTCCCATATAGTGAGATTAAATTGTTGACATGGGAAGACCAAGTGAGTCCCCTCAGTATTTCCTGTTTCTAGCACAGTGGCTGATACTGAATATGTACTCAATAAAGAGTTCATTGAATACAGACTTAAATGAATAATGGAGGCATTATCTTGGTGAATTTATCTGGCTCCCAGTCTCAACCTTATAGGATTGATTAGAATCAGATGGTAACATTTTCACTAATCTCATTTATAAGGGGCTAAAGTAGATGGTTTAACAATTTATAACAAAGAATACATCAGGCATCCGAGTCATTTGTGTTAGCTCCACCAGTGCATTTTTATTTCCTGCAGGAAAACTTTTATCAGAAATCTGTGTAAAGAATGGAATTGAAATGAGGATAGTTACTTTAATGGGTTCAAATTCTGACAGCCCATGATAGGAATCCACATTGCACAGAAGAGTACTACCTAGGCTTCTCACTCATAAATATTGTCCATTGATCAGTGTCCTCCTCCTGGCCACATTTTTTCTGTTTTCTTTTATTGTTTTAAAATTTTTTTTTAAATTTTAAATTTTTATCATTTTTTCATTGTGGACTATAACATATATACATAAGTGATAACTTTCCAAGTACAATTTAACAAGTAATTAGAGAGCAAATTTCAAAGAATGTTATGGGTTACTGTTCCACAGTTTCAGTTGTTCCCTTACTGTGAAATAGAACATATATGCACAAAGGTAGTATCTTTCAGAGTATGATTTAACAAGTAGGGAAATTTCCAAAAATCACATTCATTCTTTAGCTATCCATCTTATTAATTTATCATAAGATCTTGCTCTGATTTAGTAACACTTATTTAAAATACAGTTACAAGTTGTACATGAATACATGTTTCTTTAAAACATGCAAGCGAGATAAAAACATAATGAACATTTATTGAGCCTTTGTATATATCAGGTCTCATTGTAAATACTTTATTTTCTTGTCTCATTTAATTAATAACAACCCATTGACTTAGGCTCTATTACTATCTCCATTTTACAAATGAGATTTCGTATGAGATTATGTAGCTAATACGTGCCAGACCCTAGACTTGAAACTATATCGGTCTGACCCAAGATTCCATATTTTTAACTGCTATGATTTTCTGTTTTCAGTAATATAAGTGCAAGTCCCTCTTCTCCTACTCCCTATTCCATTCTTTTTCTCAGAAGTTATCTCTGTTAATTGTTGGTGTGAATCCTTTTAGATTCTTTTCCTATGCATTTACTTAAGTTTATTTGTACATATACAAATGTGTATAATGTTTTTTTTTTAAATCTATAAATGGGATTATTTTCTATGTTTTGTTCTGTGAGTGCTTTTTTCATTTATAATATACCTTATAGATATTTCCCTGTTAATTCATATAGGTCTACTTTATTCTTTTTATTGGCTACATCGTGTTTCCTGGTATGGATGTCCCCTAATTTGTGTACAATTTCCCTATTTAGGTAATGTCTTAGTTTACAGGCTGCTCTGCCAAATACCACACAATGGATTGACTTAAACAACAAGAATTTGTTGTCTCACAGCTTTGGAAACTGGAAGGCTTACTTCCTCTCAAGGTTGTTAGTGTTCTCGTAGGCTGGCAATTCTTGGGTTCCTTGGCTTTCCCGTCACATGGCAATGTCCTCTCCTTTCTTTTCTGGATTCCCTCTGCCTTGCTGCTTCTGGCTCCTCCCTGTGACTTTCTCTCTATAAAGCCTCCAGGAGTGTGATTAAGACCCATCCTAATTCAGTTTGCCACACCTTAACTAAAATAACATCTTCAAGAGATGCTGTTTACAATGGGTTCATACCCACAGGGACACAGATTAAGATTAAGAATATGTATAAATTGGTGTTCATAATTCAACCTACCTCAAGTAGTTTTCAGTTTTTCACTCTTAACATATAGTGCTGTGGGGCTTGTGCATGTATCTCTGTGCACTACTCAAGAAGTGCAATTTTTGATTGAAAGGAATGCATATTTAAAATATTTAATGTTACTGCAATATTTCTTTCTCTCAAAGTGGGTACTGGTTTAAACTCACAACAATGGTAAATCAGAGTGTCTGTTTTCCAGAAACAGGATAGTTTCAATCTTTACAATTTTTGCTTATTCCATGCAATTCACCATTTGCTTATTAATACTTGTCATTTTAATGTGTAAATCTCTGATTCACCTCCAGGTGTTGGACATTTTTCATAGGGTTTGTTTCTCTGTTGCCTATTCATGCACCCTGACAATTTTTGTAACATTAGTCTTTTCTTATTGTGATTTATAGAAACTGTATGTGCTGTATATTAATTCTAGTTATATAAGTACTTGCTGCAAATATTTTCTTGTAGTGTTTTGCTTTTCTTTAACTTTATTCATATTTTCTTTCATCTTAGAGAATTCTTATTTTTATGTTAGTAAATTAACACATTGTTTCTTTTATGACTTTTGGTTATATGGCTATGTTTTGTTAAGAAACCTGTCTCCTCTTCATGATTGCAGGAATATGTCCTATCATTTCTCCTAGTAGAATTACAGGTTTAAAAAAAAATATTTCTTTTATCATGGTAATTTTTTTTGAATTGTGTGAATTGTGGGCCAGTTTTTTTACCCAAATAGTCCATGTTTCCCCCACTGATTTTGGAATACCACTTTGATTTTACGTAAATTTCATATATTGGTGGAACTATTTTTGGACTTCATTTGTGTTTTATTCTTCTGTTGGTACGGGGATTGCCAAGCTATGATCCAAATTTGTCCCTGCATCTGTTTTTTGGTAAATAAAGATTCATTGGAACATAGACCTGCTCATTTGTTTACATATATATATTTTGTCTGCTTTCAAGATATACCATCAGAGTTGAGTAGTCGTGACAGGGAGCATTCAGCTCGCAAAGCCTAAAATATTTATTGTGGCCCTTTTGTAGAAAAAATTTTGCCAACCTCTGAATTGGTCTGTGTCTTTGCCCAACACTCTTTTATTTATTTTAACTTTATTGTAACATTTGATATCTTGTAGGAATAAACCCATACCTCTATTACCTCTGTTTTAGAAATATTTTCTTGGTTATTATTCTGTTTTATCTCTTGCAGCTGAACTTTAGAAACAGCTGTTAACTTCAGTCAAACATCATGCTAGTTTTTCTTTTAATGCCATATTTTAAAAGGTGTCACATACAGAAATGTGCACAAATCCTAAGTGTACAGCTCATTGAATTTTCACAAATAAGATACACACCCTTGCTGCCTGCATCCGTGATGTTAGGATTTTTTCTTGGTTGGCTTTATTGAAATAATAATTTATATACAGTAAAATTCACCAATTTAAAATTTTCATTTGGTGAGTCGTGATAAATATATATAGTCATATAACCACCACTGCAATGATAATATAGAAATTTACTTCACTCCAAAAAGTTCCCTCATACCCATTTGTAGTCAT
Source organism: Choloepus didactylus (assembly GCF_015220235.1). Classification (NCBI taxonomy): domain Eukaryota; kingdom Metazoa; phylum Chordata; class Mammalia; order Pilosa; family Megalonychidae; genus Choloepus; species Choloepus didactylus. The sequence continues at coordinate 32,404,375 of NC_051308.1, forward strand.
TGTACTCCCTTCAGCTCTTGCCCCCAGCAACTACCAATTTGCTTTTTATCAAAATAGTTTTGGTTTTTCTAGAATTTTATATTAATGGATTCTTACAGTATATTTTGTGTGTGGCTTCTTTCATTTAGCATAACGCTTTTAAGATTTATCCATGTGGCATGGGTTAGTAGTTCATTCTTTATAATGGCAAGTAGTATACCATTCTATGGAAATAACGTTGTTTATTCACCAGTTGATGGATATTTGTGTTATTTCCAGTTTGAAACTGTTATGCATAATGCTAGTATGAATATCCACATGGCTTTGTGTGGATCTGTGTTTTAATTTCTCTTTGCAAATACCTATGAGTAGAAACATTGGGTTCTATGAAAAGTGTATATTTAACTTTATAAGAAATTGTCAAACTAATTTCCAAAGTGCCTGTACCATTTTTCATTCTCACTAACAATGTTTGAGTTCTAGTTGCTGTATGTATTTGCCTAATACTTTCTATTATTGGTCTTTTAACATTTTAGTCATTCTAGTGGTTGTGTCTTGGTATCTCACTGTGGTTTTAATTAGAATTTCCCAGTGGTTTATATTTTTCTTTTTTGTTTCATGCCTGGTAACTTTTGAGCAGATGGTAGACATTTTGAATTTTTTTATTAGATTTTGTTGTATTCTTTAAGTGTTTTGGGGCTTATTTTGTATTGAAGCTGAATTACTTAGAAATTGTTTGACCTTTTGACACTTACTTTTAAGCTTTGGTAGGGCATGTGCAGAATGGCCTTTTGTTCAGTCTAATTTGACCATCTACTGAGTCATTATTCTTCTGTGGTCTCTACCCAATTCCTCTCTATGTTCCTCATGTATTAGAGGTCTTTCTACTTTAGCTGTTGGGAATCCAAACTATTCCTACCCCTGTGGTAGTTTTAAGGATTGTTCTCCTACTCCTTTCTGATAATGCTTTCTCCAGTCTTGATAGTTTGCTCACATGCGTGCATAGAGCAATACTCAGCCAAAGACTTAAAGGATCCCTTCTGCAGATCTCTAGAACTACACAAAGAGTTCTCTTTTCTTATTTACTGTGCCTTGTGAATTCTAGCTTCTTTTGCCTTCCCAGTCTTTGAACTTTGTCTTCTCAACTGCAGCTTAGCCTTCTGGGCTATGTTTAAGTTTCCCCCCTCCCTTCATTTATGGCCTAACACTTTACAAGCAGTGAACTTGGATATTTGTAGAGCTTGCCTCGTTTATTATGTGCTGCCAGTTATCTTTTTGCCTGAAAAGCATGGTTTTGTTTGTTGTTTTTTTTGGTGTATGTGTGTTTTAACATTGTTTACTGTGAAATATAACATATGGAGAAAACTGGTAACTTTAAATGTAAAATTTAACAAGTAGTTATAGAGCAAATTTCAAGTTATGGTATGGGTTACAGTTCCACAATTTCGGTTATTTCCTTTTAGCTGTTCTTACACACTAGGGACTAAAAAGAAATATCAATATAATGATTCATTAGTCATAACCATTTGTTAAATCCTGTCTTCTCTGTTACATCTCCTCCATCACCTTTGATCATTCTCTCAATCTTCAAGGATGTTTGGTCAGTGACCATTCTAACTTCATGTTGAAAAGGGGATGCAATTAGTTGATATTCTTGGAGATAACAGTACTTCTGGGTTTCAGGGCTTATCTGTCATAGGAACAAACTGGAGGTTTTAAGTTTCTGAAGATAAACTTAGTGAGTGAAACTTTTATATAGTCTTAAATAGAGCCTTGGATATTCTTTAGGGTTTTCAGGAATACTGTTGGTTGGGGCATGATATACTGTGGTAATTCGCAGTATATAGCTTAAACTTGCATAAGCGTAACCTCCATAACTGCCGCTTGACTCTATTTGAAATCTCTTAGCCACTGAACCCTGACTTTGTTACCTTTCTTTTCTCTCTTTTGGTCAGGAAGGCTTTCTCATTTCCATGATGCCAGGGCCGGCTTTATTTCTTGGGGTGATGTCCCATCTTGCCAGGGTGACTTACACCCCTGGAAGTCATGTCCTACATAGGAGGAAGGGTAATGAGTTTATTTGCAGATTTGGGTTTACAGAGAGAGGCCACATCTGAGCAACAAAAGAGGTTCTCTGGAAGTGACTCTTAGGCATAACTATAGGTAGACTCAGCTTCTCCATTACAGAAGTGTTTCATAAGAGCAAGCCTCAAGATTGAGGGCTTGGCATATTCAATTGGGAGTCCCTAATGTTTGAGAAGGTATCAGAAATTTCCCCAGTTAGGAAATTTGAAAGTTCCATATTTTTTCTCTAGTCCCTCAAGGGACTTGATAAATACTTTTGGTCATCTGCTCAACATCTCTGGAATGTATCAGGGTATTACATTTAGCTGCACAGAATTACAAGATTGCATTCTCTATTCTAGGCTCCATGTGTTTAGGCTGTTGAAATAAAATGGCTACACATGTTAAATTAGATTGTGTGATAAAGAAAATTTAAATTTTGGACATAGTAAACATCTCTTGGTCTCACACAAAAGGTGAACTTTTTTGTTTGTTTTTTTTTTTACTTCAGAAAATGTCATTCAAGAATAAGAGGTGGGGCTTCAAATGCAAACATCACTGAGGAGGAACCTTATTGAATTATTTTATACAGAGGCTAAGCTGTGATTGCAACAAACAGATTAGGGGAAAATAGTTGCAATTAATGTCTCACACATGCGAAAATATCTTTAGTATATAAGGAGAACTTTCAGATTTTAGAGGAATCCCCAGTATAAAATTGGACAGAGTTCATGAACAGAAAAAAAATTCGCCAAATAAGTAATAGAAAAACAAAAATTACATACGTATTCAAATTGCTTAGAATTCAAAGGAATCCACGTTCAAAATTTTTAAAATATTTTAAAATTTTGTATATCATTCAAAACTGAAAGTATACCAAATGGAAGGTGATTTTTTCAAATACAATATCATCCTTTACCCTGTGTTCTAATTTATCTTAATGCTAATCAGATCAGCTTCATTCTCTAATTGAAGTCTGATCTCTTTTTCAGCTTCTTTTAACAGTTGCTCTGTGGAGTAATGCTGACTTTCCAAGCTATAGGATTCTAACACTGAGTCTTAGGTGTCACACAGGTACCCAAAGTTCCATGGAAATACCAGATTATGCACATAGAGCACAGTATTTCAAAATTTAGAAATAACACTTAAAAACTTAGGGATAAATGTCACTTCTGTAAGAGCTTACAATCTAGGCCTTAATTTTCTTATAAGTGTTTTCTAAACGAAACTATACAACATTTGTCCTTTCTTTTCTGTCCTATTTTGCTCAACACATTGTCCTCATGGTTCATTCTCCTCGATGCCTGCCTCACAACTTCATTACTTTCTGTAGCCGCACAGTATTCCATCATCTGTATACATCATTGTTCTGCCTTCCGTTCTTCAGTTGATGTACCCTTTGGCCGCCACTAACCATTGGCTAATGTGGGTAATGCTAGCATTAACATCAGAGTGCATACGTCTATTGGAGTACCAGCTTTCAGTTCTTCTGAGTATATTCCTAGTAATGGGCTTGCCTAATCATGTGGTGACCCTGTATTTAGTCTTCTGTGGATCTGTTACATTACCCTCCAGAGGGGCTACACCATTCTGCTACCCTGCCAAGTGAATAGTTATACCTCTCTCTGTGTATTTTCTCTAGCACTTAAATATTTCTTTTTATTTATATATTTATTTATTCAGAATCCGCAGATTTTATTGAGATATATTCACATAGCATATATTCTATCCAAAAGAAACAATGTCTCACAGTATCCCCACTTTGTACGATCCTGACTACTCTTGATTTTAGACAGTTTTCATTGCTCCAAAGACAAAAATAACAGATACCCCCATGCAAAGTGAGTATTGCCACAATACTCCATAACTCTCATCCTGCCCTGTTCATTTACCCCTAGTATTGATGTGGTAAGGTATTCCTTTAAAATATAGTCCACAGCATATAACAAGTAGTTTTTCCTCATACTACTCTATTATTAACTCTTTGTACCAGTGTCATACCCCTGAAGTTGTTCATGCATGAACTTATTTATATTTTTAGTGCTAATTGATGAGAAACATGACTTTAAATAACCTCTTTCAGTCATATTTATCTTCAAAATGGCACTATTAACTTATATTCCCACTAATGAGCTACCATCACCTCTATCCATTTCCATACATTTGAGTTCATAAGTGGTAGTTATGAGGTAACCACTCCCCTTTCTCTATCTTCTATCTCTAGGTCCCCTATATTCCACATTTTAAGACTCTGAGTTTACCTTTTCTAGAGGGTTCATATTAGTGGAATCATACAAATCTAACCTTTTGTCTCTGGCTTATTGCACTCAGCATTATGTCCTGAAGGTTCATCCATGTTGTCACATGCTTGAAGTCCTCATTGCTTTTTAATGCTGTATAATATTCCATTGTATGTATATATATTACATGTTGTTTCTCCACACATCTGTTGATGGACACTTGGATTGTTTCCATCTTTTGGCAATTGTGAATAATGCAACTGTGAACAGTGATGTGCAAATGTCTGTTTGTGACACTGCTTTCAGATCTTCAGCGTATATACTAAGTAGTGGAATTGCCAGATCATAGGACAGCTCAATATTAAGTTTTCTGAGGACTGCTAAACTGTCTTTCACAGTGGCTGCACTATTATACATTCCCACCAGTAGTGAATAAATTTTCCAATTTCTCCACATCCTCTCCAACATCTGTAGTTTCCTGTTTGTTTAATTACAGCTGTTCTTACAGGCATGAAGTGGTATCTCTTTGTGGTTTTGATTTGCACTTCCCCGCTGGATAATGAAGATGCACATCTTACATGTGCTTTTTATCCATTTGTATTTCCTCTTCGGAAAAAGTTTCTATTCATATCTTTTGCCCATTTTATAATTGGATTGTGCTTTTGTTGTTGAGTTTTAGGATTTCTCTCTATATATACCAGACATCAAACCCTTATGAGATATATGGTTTCCCAATATTTTCTTCCATTGAGTTGGCTGCCTCTTGACCTTTTTGAGAAAGTCCTTTGAGTCATAGAAGCATTTGATCTTGAGGAGTTCCCATTTACCTATTTTTTAAATTTCATTGCTTGTGTTTTGGGTGGAAGAAGCTACCTCCTATTACTAGGTCTTGAAGATATTTCCATTTATTTTCTGCTAGGAGTGTTATGGTACTAGCTCTTATATTTAGGTCTTTGAACAACTTTGACTAAATTTTGTATAGGGTGTGAGGTAGGGGTTCTCTTTCATTCCTTTGGATATGGATATCCAGTTCTTGCAGCCCCGTTTGTTGAAGAGAGTATTCTGGAAGAATTTGAGCAGGAATGATGTTAGTTCTTTTTGGAATATTTGGTAAAATTACCCTGTGAAGCCCTCTGGCCCTGGGCTTTTCTTTGTAGGAAAGTTTTTGATGACTGACTGGATCTCTTTAATTGTGTTTGGTTTGTTGAGGTCTTCTATTTCTTCTTGGGTCAACAGAGGTTTTTCATGTGTTTCCAAGAAATTTCCCGTTTCTTCAGAGTTGTCCAGTTTGTTGGTATACAACAAACTAGACTACAACTGTTTGTAGTATCCTCTTATGATTTTTTTTATTTCTTCATGATCCATGATGATGACCCCTCTCTCATTTCTGACCTTCCTAGTTCTTTACTCTCCTCTCCTCTTCTCTTTCTGGGACATCAGTGGTTCTTATGTTTGTGTATTTCATGTTGTCTATCATTTTCCTGAGAAGCAATTCAAATTTTTCCATCTTTTCACATTTGTTCTTTTGTGCATTCACATTTGATTGCTTTGTCTTCTAGTTCACTTATTCTTTCTTCTTCCTCTTCAAATCTGCTGTTGTGTGTTTCTGGTATTTTAAAAATTTTATCTACAGTAACTTTCATTTCCATAATATCTGCAATTTTTCTTATTTACTCTTTCAGATTCTTCTTTGTGCTCTTCTAGTGTCTTCTTGATATCCTTTGTCTTTAGCCAACTCATTGAAGTTGTTTTAGAGATTTGTATGTACTTCTTTAGTTAGTTGTTTCATGTTCTTTGTCTCTTCCGACTTTGGCCATATCTTCTTGGGTCTTCATGTATTTGTGATTTTCTGCTGATTTCTAGGCATTTGATTATCTTCATAAGGTTATTTTGGGAGATGCAAGTCTCTTTGGACATCTGTAGGAGGCTTGGCAGATCAGGGGTTTGCCAGAGTTCACTTTTCCTAACTTTCCAGGAGATGGTGCTCTTGGGCCATCTCTTCCCCTCAAGTCTGCTTTTTCCTGACTGTGGTAGCCCGCTGGGAGGGGACCCAAACAAGAAGAAAATCTGGTCTCTGTGTGCTGGAGACTGCCAGCCCTGGAGATGGGGGGGTCAGCACTGTGACCCTTGGCGGAGAGTCTGCTTGAGGGCATGCTGGGTCTGGTGATTCCCAGGCTTCTGAATGGATTAACCTCAGGCTGAGGGGTTGAGATTTTCACCCTCCCAGGTCTCAGCCAGTGTGGAAGTGCCCTGCTTTTCGTCAGCTGCAAGATCCTGGCCTGCTGTACACCTGCAAGCCTCTGTGGTGGGGGAGGGCCTCTTGGTGCTTCTGTGTGGCACTCTGAATTGTCCCTGCCTCTCTTCCTGTGCACACCCTGAATGCTGCAGGGTTTGGTGGAGGAAGAGTAAAGGCAGTGGAACAGAATGTCTCTATCGCCTACTAATTGTTGGGTCGGCTCTGCTTTGCTCTGAGTCCTCTTTTCCCAAGGGGAGGACCTCGAGTTCTTACAGTGGCCTGCCTCAGTTTTTGAGGGCTAGGCACTGCGCACTGCAGCAAGGTCTCTGTGTATGGCTAACACAAGTCTGTTACTTCCTATGTTTGTTCCCACACAGGCACTCTCAGCTGCAGGACTGTGGAAGGTGTTGTCCCCGTTGTTTGTAGAGATGGAGTACGGGAGCTTGCAGTTCATCCCCACCCACTCTTGCTGGCAGGGTGAGGGGCAGTCACGATTGAATTAACTGGCCCCTTCCTTTCAGTTGTAATTTCTCTGCATTTTCAGCCAGGTCCTACCTATATAATGTAGAAGCCCTTCCCTGACTGCTTATACCCTGCAACCACTGTCCCTCTTGTTGTTTGCATGTTTTCTAGTTATTCCACAATGGAGAATTTTGCTGTGCTCTCCTATTCTGCCATCTTCCTGCAACTCTCCTGTGTGTGTTTTTAAGTTGTTTAAGGCAGGAGAATACATCTGGTCTCTGTTATTCCATCATTGGTGAGTTGAGTTTTGCCATCTAAGAACATTTGCCATGTTATTAATCCATTATGTTTTCTTTTCCATTCTTCACCTTTTATATATTTTGGTATTTTTTAATGAGAAAGTTGATATTTTCTTGCTTCTATTTTCCAATTTTTAAATTATTTATAGGAAAATTGTTTATGTTAGCCTTAACTCCAGACATCTTACTGACCTCACTTTTTAGTTCTAATATCGTTTCACTTTTTTATCATAGATTTTCTAAATCAATACACATGTCATCTGTAATAATGATACTTTTTATGTCTTCTTTTCCAGCAGTGTTCTTCTCATTTCTTTCGTTTATTGAACTTCTTGGAACTCTGTGATGTATTGGGGTTCACGTTAACCTGTATAAACCAACCAGATCTCATTCCCTATTCAAGGTTCCGTGTAATTATGGTGTTTGAGTAAACTCACCATACAAGTTAAATTATATAATGTGCTACAGAAAATAGGTATTTTGCACCAAATAAATATCTCTTCCTTTCGTCCCACGTGGAAGCCGAAGTTTTAAAACATAGTTAATATCATCCTCTACCCTTTAGTCTGGTCTACTTCAGTCTCAACCAAGTCCATTTCATTCATATCTCCATTCAAAGTCTGATCTTCTTTTCAGCCTCTTTAACAGTTGCTCCATGGGGCAATGCTAACAGTCACAGCTGCTGAACTCTGGCTCTGAGTCCCAGGTGCCACATGGACACCCAAATCTTGAGGGACCAACCGGTTCACACACAAATAGCTCAACATCTCAGAATACAGAAATAACTGTTAAAACTCATGAATAGATGTGACTGCTGTAAGAACTTACAGTTTAGGAAGCTTTACAGTAAGCCTTCTCCTGATAACCCATGCTCCTAGATTCAGTTCTTAGAATTTGCACATTATTGTTAGTCCATATTAGTGAGAAGTTATATTGTTTATCTTTTCATTTCTGGCTTATTTCACTCAACATACTGTACTCAAGGTCCATTCACCTAGTTGCATACCTCACCTTCATTCCTTCTTGCCACTGCTCAGTAGTCCGTTGGATGTGTACACCACAGTTCACCATTCGATTTATCAGTTGATGTACCCTTAGGCCACCTCCATCCATTGCAAATTGTAAATACTGCTGTGACAAACACCAGTGTGTGTATGTCCGCTTGTGTCCCTGCTCTCAGTTTCTCCCAGTATACACCCAGTAACAGAGTTGCAGGACCATATGGCAACCCCATCTTCCTTCCTCTGGAACTACCACACTGCCCTAAAGATGGGCTGCACCATTCTACTCCCCCACCAACAGTGAATATGTACATTCCTGTCTCAACATTTTCTCCAGCACTTGTATCCCTCTGTTTATTTTTAAACAGTTTTATTCATTCCCCATACAATCCATTTTAAGTAAGAAATCAGTGATTCCTGATATAATCACATAGTTTTGCATTTACCGCCACAATCTATATGAGGACATTTCCGTTTCTTCTGCAACGAAAGAGGAAAAGGAGAAAAAAATATGAAGAATAAAATGAAAAGGTCATACAACTGCAGCAACACCAAAAATCCCATACCCCTCCCTTATATCCCCTTGTTATAGACATTTACCTTTGGTATATTGCCTTTGTTACAATTAATGGAAGCATATTACAATAGTACTGTTTCTATAGACTTTAGTTTGCAATTGATTGTATTTTTCCCATATACCATCCAGTTTTCAACAACTTGCAATGTTGACATTCATTTATTCTGCCTCATGTAAAAACATTCTTATATTAGTACACTTAATCACCATCATTGACAACTCTAGGTTTCACTGAATTATACAATCCCAGTCTTTATCTCCCATCTTTTTTTTCTGGTATCATACATTCTCATAGCCTTCCTCTTTCAATCACACCTGCACTCATCTTTGTTCAGAGTACTTACAGTATTGTGCTACCTTTACATGGTATTGTGCTATCTATTTTTGGATCTATACAATCAATCTTGTTGAACATTCTGTACTTCTTCAGTATCAGATGCCTGATCTCTACCCTCTTTCTATCTCCTGATAACCTTGTGTTCTCAACTTAAAGTTTCAAGGTTTGCTCATTAATGTTAGTTAATATTAGTGAGACCATACAGTATTTGTCCTTTTTTTTCCTGGCTAATTTCATTCAATGTAATGTTTACTGTTTACCATTTTGTCTTTTGGATTTTATATGTCATACCTTATTTTATTATTTTTTTCTTTTTCTCTGTTTTTACTCCTACTGATAGTCTTTATTTTTACACTCTTCTCTGAATCTCTCTCTCCTTTCTTTTCCTAGATGCCTGTAGTGCTCCTTCCATAAACTAGACAAAGGGGAGTGTGGTGGTTACGGCTTTCCCAATTCCATTGTCACCCCTCATAAGCTACATTTTTATACAATTGTCTTCAAGATTCATGGGTTCTGGGTTGTAGTTTGATACCTGTAGAGCAGGTATCCTGTTCACAAACTCTCTCAATGTCTGTTTGTCTGAAAATATTTTATACTCTCACCGATTTTTTAAAATTTTTTTAAATTTTTTTCATATTCATTTTATTGAGATATATTCACATACCACTCAGTCACACAAAACAAAGTGTATATTTGATTGTTCACAGTACCATTACATAGTTGTACATTCATCACCCAGATCAATCCCTGACACCTTCATTAGCACACACACAAAAATAACAAGAATAATAAAGTGAAAAAGAGCAATTAAGCTAAAAAAAAACACTGGGTGCCTTTGTCTGTTTGTTTCCTTCCCCTATTTTTCTACTCATCCCTCCGTAAACTAGACAAAGGGGAGTGTGGTCCTTATGGCTCTCCCAATTCCATTGTCACCCCTCATAAGCTACATTTTTATACAATTGTCTTCAAGATTCATGGGTTCTGGGTTGTAGTTTGATAGTTTCAGGTATCTACCACCAGCTACTCCAATTCATTAGAACCTAAAAAGTGTTGTCTGTATTGTGTGTAAGAGTGCCCACCAGAGTGGCCTCTTGGCTGCTTTTGGAATCTCTCTGCCACTGAAGTTTATTTCATTTCCTTTCACATTCCCCTTTTGGTCAAGATGTTCTCCATTCCAAAATGCCAGGTTCACCCATTTTTGAAGGCCTGTTTTGCCAGATATAGAATTCTTGGTTGGCAGCTTTTCTCTTCCAGTATTTTAAATATATCATACCACTGGCTTCTTGCCACCATGATTTCTACTGAGAAATCTGCACACAGTCTTATTATGCTTCCCTTGTATGTGATGGATCACTTTTCTCTTGCTACTTTCAGAATTCTCTCTTTGACATTTGATAATTTGATTATTAGGTGTCTTGGCACAGGTCTACTCAGATCTATTCTGTTTGAGGTACACTGTGCTTCTTGTATCTGTAATTTTATGTCTTTTGAAAGAGTTGGGAAAGTTTTAGTGATTATTTTCTCCATTGTTTCTGCCCCTTTTTCCTTCTCTTCTCCTTCGGGGACACCTATGGATATGTATATTCATGTGCTTCACATTGTCATTCAGCTCCCTGAGACACTACTCATATTTTTCCATTCTTTTCCCTGTCTGTTCTTTTTTTTTTTTTTTAAACATCATTTTATTGAGATATATTCACATACCACGCAGTCATACAAAACAAATCGTACTTTTGATTGTTTACAGTACCATTACATAGTTGTACATTCATCACCTAAATCAATCCCTGACACCTTCATTAGCACACACACAAAAATAACAAGAATAATAATTAGAGTGAAAAAGAGCAATTGAAGTAAAAAAGAACACTGGGTACCTTTGTCTGTTTGTTTCCTTCCCCTATTTTTCTACTCATTCATCCATAAACTAGACAAAGTGGAGTGTGGTCCTTATGGCTTTCCCAATCCCATTGTCACCCCTCATAAGCTACATTTTTATACAACTGTCTTCGAGATTCATGGGTTCTGGGTTGTAGTTTGATAGTTTCAGGTATCCACCACCAGCTCCCCCAATTCTTTAGAACCTAAAAAGGGTTGTCTAAAGTGTGCATAAGAGTGCCCACCAGAGTGACCTCTCGGCTCCTTTTGGAATCTCTCTGCCACTGAAGCTTATTTCATTTCCTTTCACATCCCCCTTTTGGTCAAGATGTTCTCCGTCCCACGATGCCGGGTCTACATTCCTCCCCGGGAGTCATATTCTACGTTGCCAGGGAGATTCACTCCCCTGGGTGTCTGATCCCACGTAGGGGGGAGGGCAGTGATTTCACCTTTCAAGTTGGCTTAGCCAGAGAGAGAGGGCCACATCTGAGCAACAAAGAGGCATTCAGAAGGAGACTCTTAGGCACAAATATAGGGAGGCCTAGCCTCTCCTTTGCAGCAACCGTCTTCCCAAGGGTAAAACTTATGGTAGAGGGCTCAACCCATCAAACCACCAGTCCCCTATGTCTGTGGTCATGTTAGCAACCATGAAGGTGGGGTAGGCGAATACCCCTGCATTCTCCACAGGCTCCTCAAGGGGGCACTACATCTTTTTCTTTTTCCTTGTTTTTCTTTCTTTCTTTATTTTTTTTTAACTTTCCCTTCTTTTTTAAATCAACTGTATGAGAAAAAAAGTTAAAAAGAAAACAAACATACAATAAAAGAACATTTCAAAGAGACCATGACAAGGGAGTAAGAAAAAGACAACTAACCTAAGATAACTGCTTAACTTCCAACATGTTCCTACTTTACCCCAAGAAAGTTACATAATATAGCAACATTTCTGTGAACTTGTTCCTACTATATCCATCAGAAATTAACAGACCATAGTCATTTCTGGGCGTCCCCAGAACGTTAAATAGCTTATCCGTTCTTCTTGGATTATTGTTCCCCCTTCCTTAATTGCTCTCTACTGCTAGTTCCACTACATTCTACATTATAAACCATTTGTTTTACATTTTTCAAAGTTCACATTAGTGGTAGCATATAATATTTCTCTTTTTGTGCCTGGCTTATTTCGCTCAGCATTATGCCTTCAAGGTTCATCCATGCTGTCATATGTTTCACGAGATCGTTCCTTCTTACTGCTGTGTAGTATTCCATCGTGTGTATATACCACATTTTATTTATCTACTCATCTGTTGAAGGACATTTGGGTTGTTTCCATCTCTTGGCAATTGTGATTAATGCTGCTATGATCATTGGCGTGCAGATATCTGTTCGTGTCACTGCTTTCCGATCTTCCGGGTATATACCGAGAAGTGCAATCGCTGGATCGAATGGTAGCTCTATATCTAGTTTTCTAAGGAACTGCCAGACTGACTTCCAGAGTGGCTGAACCATTATACAGTCCCACCAACAATGAATAAGAGTTCCAATTTCGCCACATCCCCTCCAGCATTTGTAGTTTCCTGTTTGTTTAATGGCAGCCATTCTAACCGGTGTTAGATGGTATCTCATTGTGGTCTTAATTTGCATCTCTCTAATAGCTAGTGAAGCTGAACATTTTTTCATGTGTTTCTTGGCCATTTGTATTTCCTCTTCAGAGAACTGTCTTTTCATATCTTTTGCCCATTTTATTATTGGGCTGTCTGTACTATTGTCATTTAGTTGTAGGATTTCTTTGTATATGCAAGATATCAGTCTTTTGTCAGATACATGGTTTCCAAAAATTTTTTCCCATTGAGTTGGCTGCTTCTTTACCTTTTTGAGAAATTCCTTTGAGGTGCAGAAACTTCTAAGCTTGAGGAGTTCCCGTTTATCTATTTTCTCTTTTGTTGCTTGTGCTTTGGGTGTAAAGTCTAGGAAGTGGCCGCCTAACACAAGGTCTTGAAGATGTTTTCCTACATTATCTTCTAGGAGTTTTATGGGACTTTCTTTTATATTGAGATCTTTGGTCCATTTTGAGTTAATTTTTGTGTAGGGTGTGAGGTAGGGGTTCTCTTTCATTCTTTTGGATATGGATATCCAACTCTCCCAGCCCCATTTGTTGAAAAGACCATTATGGCTCAGTTCAGTGACTTTGGGGGCCTTATCAAAGATCAGTCGGCCATAGATCTGAGGGTCTATCTCTGAATTCTCAATTCGATTCCATTGATCTATATGTCTATCTTTGTGCCAGTACCATGCTGTTTTGGCAACTGTGGCTTTATAATAAGCTTCAAAGTCAGGGAGTGTAAGTCCTCCCACTTCGTTTTCTTTTTTAGAGTGTCTTTAGCAATTCGAGGCATCTTCCCTTTCCAAATAAATTTGATAACTAGCTTTTCCAAGTCTGCAAAGTAGGTTGTTGGAATTTTGATTGGGATTGCATTGAATCTGTAGATGAGTTTGGGTAGAATTGACATCTTAATGACATTTAGCCTTCCTATTCATGAACATGGAATATTTTTCCATCTTTTAAGGTCCCCTTCTATTTCTTTTAGTAGAGTTATGTAGTTTTCTTTGTATAGGTCTTTTACATCTTTGGTTAAGTTTATTCCTAGGTACTTGATTTTTTTAGTTGCTATTGAAAATGGTATCTTTTTCTTGAGTGTCTCTTCAGTTTGTTCATTTCTAGCATATAGAAACATTACTGACTTATGTGCATTAATCTTGTATCCCGCTACTTTGCTAAATTTGTTTATTAGCTCTAGTAGGTGTATCGTCGATTTCTCAGGGTTTTCTAGATATAAGATCATATCATCTGCAAACAATGACAGTTTTACTTCTTCTTTTCCAATTTGGATGCCTTTTATTTCTTTGTCTTGCCGGATTGCCCTGGCTAGCACTTCCAGCAGAATGTTGAATAACAGTGGTGATAGTGGGCATCCTTGTCTTGTTCCTGATCTTAGAGGGAAGGCATTCAGTCTCTCACCATTGAGTACTATGCTGGCTGTGGGTTTTTCATATATGCTCTTTATCATGTTGAGGAAGTTTCCTTCAATTCCTACCTTTTGAAGTGTTTTTATCAAAAAGGGATGTTGGATTTTGTCAGATGCTTTTTCAGCATCTATTGAGATGATCAATTGATTTTTCCCTTTCGAGTTTTTAATGTGTTGTTGTACATTGATTGTTTTTCTTATGTTGAACCATCCTTGCATGCCTGGAATGAACCCCACTTGGTCATGGTGTATGATTTTTTTAATGTGTCTTTGGATTCGATTTGCAAGTATTTTGTTGAGGATTTTTGCATCTATATTCATTAGGGAGATTGGCCGGTAGTTTTCCTTTTTTGTAGCATCTTTGCCTGGTTTTGGTATTAGATTGATATTAGCTTCATAAAATGAGTTAGGTAGTGTTACATTTTCTTCAATGTTTTGAAAGAGTTTGAGTAAGATTGGTGTCAGTTCTTTCTGGAAAGTTTGGTAGAATTCCCCTGTGAAGCCATCTGGCCCTGGGCATTTATTTGTGGGAAGATTTTTGATAACTGATTGGATCTCTTTGCTTGTGATGGGTTGGTTGAGGTCTTCTATTTCTTCTCTGGTCAGTCTAGGTTGTTCATATGTTTCCAGGAAATTGTCCATTTCTTCTACATTATCCAGTTTGTTGCCATACAGTTGTTCATAATATCCTCTTATAATTTTTTTAATTTCTTCAGGATCTGCAGTTATGTCACCTTTTTCATTCATTATTTTGTTTATATGGGTCTTCTCTCTTTTTGATTTTGTCAGTCTAGCTAGGGGCTTGTCAATCTTGTTGATCTTCTCAAAGAACCAACTTTTGGCGATATTTATCCTATTGTTTTTTTGTTCTCTATGTCATTTATTTCTGCTTTAATCCTTGTTATTTCTTTTCTTCTACTTGGTTTAGGATTGGTTTGCTGTTCATTTTCTAGCTTCTTCAGGTGATCCATTAGTTCTTTGATTTTGGCCCTTTCTTCCTTTTTAATATATGCGTTTAGTGCTATAAATTTCCCCCTTAGCACTGCTTTTGCTGCATCCCATAGGTTTTGGTATGTTGTGTTCTCATTTTCATTCGTCTCTATATATTTAGCAATTTCTCTTGCTATTTCTTCTTTAACCCACTGATTGTTTAGGAGTGTGTTGTTTAACCTCCAGGTATTTGTGAATTTTCTAAGTCTCTGATGGTTATTGACTTCTAATTGTACTCCATTGTGGTCAGAGAATGTGCTTTGAATAATTTCAATCTTTTTAAATTTATTGAGGCTTGTTTTATGTCCCAGCATATGATCTATTCTGGAGAAAGTTCCGTGAGCACTAGAAAAGTATGTGTATCCTGGTGATTTGGGATGTAATGTCCTGTATATGTCTGTTAAATCTAATTCATTTTTCAGATTGTTTAGGTTTTCAATTTCCTTATTGGTCTTCTGTCTGGTTGATCTATCTATAGGAGAGAGTGATGTGTTGAAGTCTCCCACAATTATTGTGGAAACATCAATTGCTTCCTTTAGTTTTTCCAGTGTTTCTCTCATGTATTTTGTGGCACCTTGATTGGGTGCATAGACATTTACGATTGTTATTTCTTCTTGCTGAATTGCCCCTTTTATTAGTATGTAGTGGCCTTCTTTGTCTCTCAAAACATTCCTGCATTTGAAGTCTATTTTATCTGAGATTAATATTGCTACACCTGGTTTCTTTTGGCTGTAGCTTGCATGAAATATTTTTTTCCATCCTTTCACTTTCAGTTTCTTTGTGTCCCTGTGTCTAAGATGAGTCTCTTGTATGCAACATATTGATGGTTCATTTTTTTTTGATCCATTCTGCGAATCTATATCTTTTAATTGGGGAGTTTAATCCATTTACATTCAACGTTATAACCGTGAAGGCATTTCTTGAATCGGCCATCTTATCCTTTGGTTTATGTTTGCCATATTTTTCCCTCTCTCTATTAATATCCTTTATTGTACCCATACCGAATCTCTTTAGTACTGAACCGTTCTCCAAGTCTCTCTGTCCTTTCTTTGTTTCTCTGTCTGTAGGGCTCCTTTAGTATCTCCAGTAGGGCAGGTCTCTTGTTAGCAAATTCTCTCAGCATTTGTTTGTCTGTGAAAAATTTAAGCTCTCCCTCAAATTTGAAGGAGAGCTTTGCTGGATAAAGTATTCTTGGCTGGAAATTTTTCTCACCCAGAATTTTAAATATATCGTGCCACTGCCTTCTCGCCTCCATGGTGGCTGCTGAGTAGTCACTACTTAGTCTTATGATGTTTCCTTTGTATGTGGTGAATTGCTTTTCTCTTGCTGCTTTCAGAACTTGCTCCTTCTCTTCTGTGTTTGACAGTGTGATCAGTATATGTCTCGGAGTGGGTTTATTTGGATTTATTCTATTTGGAGTTCGCTGAGCATTTATGATTTGTGTATTTATGTTGTTTAGAAGATTTGGGAAGTTTTCCCCAACAATTTCTTTGAATACTCTTCCTAGACCTTTACCCTTTTCTTCCCCTTCTGGGACACCAATGAGTCTTATCTTTGGACGTTTCATATTATCTATCATATCCCTGAGGTCCATTTCGATTTTTTCAATTTTTTTCCCCATTCTTTCTTTTATGCTTTCATTTTCCATTCTGTCATCTTCCAGGTCACTGATTCGTTGTTCAACTTCCTCTAGTCTTGTACTATGAGTGTCCAGAATCTTTTTAATTTGGTCAACAGTTTCTTTAATTTCCATAAGATCATCCATTTTTTTATTTAGTCTTGCAATGTCTTCTTTATGCTCTTCTAGAGTCTTCTTGATTTCCTTTATATCCCGTACTATGGTCTCATTGTTCATCTTTAGTTCTTTGAGTAGCTGTTGTAGGTGCTGTGTCTCTTCTGGTCTTTTGATTTGGGTGCTTGGGCTTGGGTTATCCATATCGTCTGGTTTTTTCATATGCTTTATAATTTTCTGTTGTTTTTGGCCTCGTGGCATTTGCTGAACTTGATAGGGTTCTTTTAGGGTTTGTAGACCTATTGAAGTCCTTATCTCTAATTTAGCAGATCTAGAGCTTCGTGGAGTACACTTTCTCTAACTAACCAGCAGGTGGCGTCCACGAGCCACCTGTTCTCCACAAGCCAGTTCTCCCCTGCTTAGCCTTTTTGGTTAGTGGGGGAGTGAGTCTTGTGGGGTCCAATTGGTGTACCAAGCTTGCGTGTGTAGTTGGTGTTGCCTGCCCTGTATGTGGGGCGTGTTTCTGGGCAGTCGGGGAGGGGGGGTGGCCCTAACAATCAAATCTCCCTGGTGATCCTAGAGTTTTAAAGCTGCTGCAATAGTCTAATCCTTCAGTTCAGTCCTGCCACAGTTTGTCTCTGCCACTGACCCACAAGTCCTTGGTATTGGCGTATGGCTCCTGAGACTTGCATGTGGGCCCCTCTTCCAGGCCGTGCACCCCGGGTCCTCTGTTGAGGGATGACTGTGCTATGTCACAGGTGAGTGCCGTCCCCCCAGGGCAGTTCTGGGCTGCTGGGCTATGTAGGGAGGCTCCCAGTCTGCTCAAATGATGGCTGAATGGGGCTTTGTTAATTCACACTGCTCCACCTTCCCAACTCTGGGACAATTAGCTGAGGTTGCAGGGAAGGCTAATGTCCACACCCAGTTTTGTTGTGTGTGCCTGTTATTTGAAGCGCTTCCGTCACACTGGGTTGTCTGGGGCAGCTCTGGGCTATGGGGCTGGCGATGGGCAGGTGTGTTTCCTGTCCACCAGGATGGTGGCTGTGAGCAGACACCCCCCTTTTCTTGGGAAGTTGTGGTGTTTAGTGAATTTTCTCAGACACTGGATTATTGCCTTTTGTCTCAGAGCTCTCTTAGTTCTGCTCTTGACTTGACGTGCCCAAATTGCAATTCTTTGAAGCTTTCTGTATTGGGCTTCTTAGAGTAATTGTTTTAGAAAAAGAAAAAAGGATAAAAAAAAAAAAAAAAGGGCCCTCCTCAGAGATCTAATGGGTTATTGAAATGCTAATAGACAAAGCAACCAGGGCCATTAAGGAAAGGTCCACAGGGTAGAGAGATCAGCTTTTCTTCAGGATTTGCATATGCGCCTCAAGGCCTGAGCTCCGCCCTTCCCCTTTCTGTGTTCACCAGAAGTCCAAAAATCCTCTGCTTTTATTTTGGAGTTTTTCGTGTTGTTTTTTTTTTTTCTATGCCTGTCTCCTCTCTGCTGGTCTGGCTGCTCTCAGATTCTCTGGTGTCTGGTCTCCGTCTATCTATGGTTGGAATTTGGATCAGTAGAATGAGTTTCCGATAAGGGCTGCCACTGCAGTTCTCCGTTCTCCTTCCCAGAGCTGACAGCCCCTCCTCCCATGGGACTGAGCCTGGCAGGGAGGGGCGCGGGTCACCTGGCCGCAAAAACTTACAGATTTCGCTGATCTCAGCAGTTCGACATTTTCATGAGTGTTGTATGAAGTATGCCCAAAGACAGATTGCTCTGTGGTGTCCAGTCCACGCAGTTCCTGGCTTTCTACCTACTTTCCTGGAGGAGTAACTAAAACATACAGCTCAGCAGTCTGCCATCTTGCCCCGCCTCTCCCTGTCTGTTCTTTTGTGTGTAAGATTTCAGTTGTCCTTTCTTCCAGTTTATGAATCCTTTCTTCTGCCTCTTCAAATCTACTGTTCTGTGTCTCCATTGTGTTTTTCATCTCTTCTGTTTTGCCTTTCATTCCCATAAGTTCTGCCATTTGTTTTTTCAAGCTTACGAATTCTTCTTCATGGGCATCCAATATCTTCTTTATATCCTTCATCTCTTTTGCCACATTTTCCTTCAGCTTGTGGATTGACTTAGAAGATGTGTTTGACCATCTTTAATTAGTTGTTTCAGCTCCTGTACTTCATTTGATGTGTAAGTTTGTTCCTTTGCCTGGGCCATATCTTCGTTTTTCCTAGTGTGACTCATAATTTTTTTGGTGTCTCGGCATCTTGTTCCCTTGATTACCTCAATCATATTTTCCCATTCCAGATGTGCCTAGGTCTCAGGTGGAGGGTGCAGTCAATGTCAGGCGTCCCTGAGGGTGAGCCTTAGCAAGTTGTCAGACTTTCCTATGAGGCCTCTAGACTCTGTGCTTTTCCTATCCTGCCCTGAAGGTGGCATTTTACTAATGTAAAGAGGTGTGGTGCTTTTAATTATCAGTGTACCCTATCCCAGCCAGGAGCTGAGGATATTAGAAGATAAACGTAAATTGTTTCTGTTCCACCCCCTACTCCCACCCCCAGGCCCTGGGGTTTGTATTCTTTGAGGGAAGGCTGCCACTTGAGCTGGGCCCCATCACGTTTTTCTTAGGGAAAGTACAACCTTTAAGGAATTATCTCCTACCCTTGAATTCCCCTTTTGTCTCTCTGACTCTGTTAACTCCACCCTTGCCTGGGTCAGTGCTGATAATTGAAAATGCCTGAGGCTTTCTCTAATGAGGTACTTAGAACTGGAGAAAAAAAAAGAAAAAAAAGAAAGAAATCCCCTTTTCAGAGCCAGTCCCCAGGCCCCCCACTTTTGCCTATTGACCGGAATTGGTACTCGGTTCTCTGTGCCCCTTTTCTTGGGACACAGCCATTTTCCAGTCTCCAGAAGCCTCTGTTTTTATTTAATTATTATTATTATTATTATTATTATTATTATTATTATTATTATTTTCCATCGCCCCTTCCTCTCTGCTGGTAGAGACCTCAGGGTTCATTTCCTGCTTGCTCTGGTTTTACCTGTGGTTGTAGCTTGTATTCAGTAGTTCAGATTTGTTAATTAAAACTGCATTCGAGCTTGGTTGAGATACTTTCACTTACCCCTAGAAGACTGCTTCTTTATCCCACAGAGAAGTGTTCCAACTCAGTGTGTCATGCCATTGGGGGATGGACACCAGCTCTGCAGTTTGGGCAGCTTTACTTACCGTTCTATACTGTAATCTCAACCATTCCACCCTTTCCAGACTGTTGTACGATGTGTGTCTGGTCACGGATGTCCCCCAACAGCTGTTCCAGACTATTTACTGGTTGTTCCTGGCTGTTTACTAGTTGCTCTAGAGGACTAACTAAATTCCACACCTTCCTATGCCTCCATCTTGCCCTGAATCCTCCCTTTGATTTTACTCTTATCTTTTTAATTTCTTTCTGTCTGTCTTAATTTTCTCTTTTTGTAATTTCTTAAGATGGAAGCTTAGATTATTGACTTCTTTTCTAATATAAACATTTAATGTTATAAATTGCTTTCTAAGCATTGCTTTAGCTGCATCTCCAACATCTTATCTTGCATTTTCATTTACTTCAAAATAGTTTCTAATTTCTCTAGAGACTTTGTTTTTGACCCATGAATTATTTAGTAATATGTTGTTTAATTTCCTTATGTTTGGGGAATATTCCAGATATCTTTTTGTTAGTGATTTATAATTTATTTCTGTAGTGGTTGGAGAATATACAATGAATGTTTTTAATTGTTCTTTAACAAGGTTTTTATGTGTGTGACCTAGAATGTGGCCTATCTTCCTGAAAGTTGAAATGAATATATATATACTAATTTTGCTTGGTAGAGGGTTCTGTAAGTGTCAATTCAGTCGTGTTGTTTTGTGGTATCTAAGTCTGCCGTATCCTTGCTGGTTGTCTTTCTGCTTGCTCTGTTCATTAGTGAAAGAGAATTTTGAAGTTTCAAGTTATAACTGTGGATTTGTTTATTTTTCTTTTAAGTTCTAGCACATTTTGTTGCATGTATTTTGAAATTGTTTTGTTAGTAGCGTAAACATTCACTTACTATTGTTATGTCTTCTTGGTGAATTGACTTTATAGTTTTGTATTTTTTATTTCTAGTAACTTCCCTTGGTCTGAAATAGGTTTTGTCTTATGTTGATATAGCCACCCCTTCAGTTTCTTTTCTTTTCTTTTTTCTTTGCTTTTTGTTGCTATTTTCGTGGTATATCTTTTTCCATCCTTTTACTTTTAGCCTATCTATATTATTACATTCCACGTGAGTTTTTTGTAGTTTGCATATAGTTGAGTCGTGGTTTTTGGAATTCAGTCTGACAATCTATATTGTTTAATTGATTGGGATGGTTAGAACATTTACATTTAATTCAATTATTGATGTGGTTGGATTTTGGTCTGTTACTTCATTATTTTCTGTTTTTCACTTTTGATTTTTGTTCTCTTTTCCTTTTCCTACCTATTTTGAATTATATGAATATTTCTACAATTACATTTTAGTTTACTGATTGGTTTTTCAGAATTTATCTCTTCGTGTAGTTTTTTTTTTTTGGTGGTTATTACTCTAGGGATTATAATATACATACCTAATTTTTCACAAACTTCTTGCAATTAATATTTTATCACTTCAAGTAAAATACAGCAACCTTATATATTTATAGGTCACTTTACTTTCATTGCTTTATGTTAAGTTAGTTGTCATATATGTTACATCTACCTGCATTGAAAACCCTAGGTTGCATGCAATGCTGTGATTTTTGCATTTAGTGGTCATATTTATATTTAATAACTTAAGTAGCAAACAGCAATTTGTTATTTAACAAATTATTCCTCAGTTATTTAAGTATTTTATTTAACTTAAATTACTGAGTTACTTAACTCAGCAATTATTATTACTCAGTTATTTAACGTTTTAATTGCTCTTCCTCCATTTGTAGTGTTCCAGGTTTGCCTCTCCTGTTATTTCCATTCTTGATGAAGAATTTTCTTTAGTATTTTTATTAAGTAGGTCTACTAATGATGACGACTTCTGTTTTCCTTCACTTGAGAATGTTTTTATTTGCTTCTGTTCCTGAAGAATATTTTGGATTGACATTTCTTTTCTTTGAGCACTTAAAAATTTTTGCTTCACTGCTTTTTGGCCTCCTTTTTCTTTCTTTTTTTTTTTTTGTTATTGGGAAATCTGTAGTCATTTATATCTTTCTTTCCTCATGTAATGTGTTGCTTTTATTTAGCTGCTTTAATTTTTTTCTTATTGGTAGTTGGACAATGCTATATCATTCCTGGGTTTGGCTGAGCTTTTTGTATTTATCCTTCATCAGGTTTCGGAAGCTTTCAGTTTTTATTTCTTCAAACATTTTTTCTGCAACAATATTTCTCTTTTCTTTCTAGAACTTCCATGACATGAATGTTATACATATTAATATTGTTCTACAGATGCCCAAGGCTCTGTTCATTTTTTTCCAACATTTTTTCCTTTGTTGTTTGAATTCAGTAATTTTTGATGTATCTTAACATCTCTAGCTTCTATTCTCTCTCATATCTCCATTCTTCTAGTAAGTATCACCAGTGAATTTTTGATTTCTTTATTTCATTTCTCACATAAACTTTCATTCGGGTGGGGTTTTTTGTTTTTTTAATATTTTTCACTATTTTTTTAAATAGTTTCTATCTTTTTACTGGGGACTTGTTTCTCCATTCATTTCAAGGGTTTATTGAACTTCTTTGAGCATGGTCATAATACACTCTATCTAAAGTCTTTTTCTGATAATATTTACCATTATGTCATTTCCCATTTGGTGTCTGTTGATTGCTTTTTCTTTTGAGAGTTGTTCAGGTTTTCCTGCCTTTTGGGGGTGGGGGATTGGGGGGATTTAATCCTTAACATTTTGAATCTTAAATATCAAGAAGCTGTCTGTCCTGTTAAAAGCCCCCAAACCTTTGCTATGCTGATTCTGGTAAGTTTCATGCAAGTGCAAATTGAGGGTGAGTTAAAGAGTTTATATGCAGATTTATGTGATCCGTTTTCCAACTCTCTGCATGATTTTTATCACTCTCTGGCTTCCAGGAATCCCTTGTATTTGTGCTCTGTTTGGAAAGCTGGTGCTTTAGCTTCTTTTCACTGTTGCATACTACCTTTGAGGCAAGAGAAAGGTGCCTGCAGGGTTGCTACTTGCTTCTGTTTTTATTGTGGAGGTACAGGTTTGTTACTGGATCTCACCTGGGTTAGAGCTGGGAAAGTTATAAGCTTCACCCTTCATTTCAGGTGCTGCCATCACTGGTTAGGATGGGGAATTGGTATGGCAGTATGATGGGGGATCACTGTCATTGCTATCATCTCCACTGCCAGTTGAGGGGTGGGTTTTGCCCTTTATCATTGGTTCTTACCTGTAGTGGTCCTAGAAGGGTCAGAAGATCTCTGTTCTGTTTTGGCTACCTTTTCCAGGGCTGACTTTGAGGAGTATGATGGTGCTGCTCCTTTGTCATTGCCACTTTGTGGGTGTAGGGTTTGGAGATTCAAAAGAACTCCATCATGCTGGAGGTGCTATTGCCACTAGGGAGTTGGTATAGCTGCTTCCTTGCTGGCATTCTCCCTTGAGTCCTCTTTCATGTCCTGATCTTCCTATCCAGCCCACCTGCAGTTATGTACTTTTCAGAGTCTCTGATGGATGTTTTATGTATTTTGTCAGGGTCTTGAGCTTTAAATAGTGGGAGCTGTAGAACGTAGTAATAGCATGTTTGTCAGAACCAGGACCCTCAAATACATTTTCAGTGTATATTTCAGTTCACTTTTTTCTTATTTTGTGTTTCAGAGGTAACTTCATATACCTTCTCTGTTGTTGTATGACTTGACTTCTTTTGTTGAAGTTTAAAGGCATTTTTATTTCTATTTTACTCCAGTTTTAAGGGATCACTTAATTGTTCACACATTCCCATATTCTGGTCACATTAATAATGATATTTATTTATAGACTGCTTTTGGAGAGCTTAGACACATTTTAGCTATGATTTTGTAGTTTTTAAATTACTTAATTAAACGCACAGTACTATCCATAGTACCTACTAAATAGCAAATGGTCAAAAACTCTAGTTGTATGACTGTTCCTGTATTCCTTCTACTGTGTATTTGCCTAGATAACTGCCAGTCAACTAAATATAGATGTTCATTAATAGGCATTACCTTTTTCTTATGGCATCTATGTGAATTGCATGCCTGACTCATTATATACACCAGTCTGCACATTTCTAAAAAAAATGGGCTGGGAAACTTTTCCCTAAACTTTAAAATATTATAAGTTTCCCTTTGCATGGGCTTTATAGATTATCTCATCTAAATTTTAAGAGATCATTTGGGAGGGGTGAAGATGGCAGAGTGGTGAGGTGTATGTTTTAGTTACTCCTCCAGGGAAGTAGGTAGAAAGCCAGGTACTACGTGGACGGGACACCACAGAGCAATTTGACTTTGGCCATACTTCATACAACACTCGTGAACATGTGGAACTGCTGAGATCAGCAGAATCTGTAAGTTTTTGCGGCCAAGGGACCTGTGCCTCTCCCTGCCAGGCTCAGTCCCGTGGGAGGAGGGGCTGTCAGCGCTGGGAACGAGAAGGGAGAACTGCAGTGGCGGCTCTTATCAGAAACTCATTTTACTGATCCAAACTCCAATCATAGATAGACTGAGACCAGACACCAGAGAATCCGGGAGCAGCCAGCCTGGCGGAGAGGAGATAGGGATAGCAAAAACAGCAAGAAAAACCCAAAAATAAAAGCGGAGGCTTTTTGGAGTTCTGGTGAACATAGAAATGGGAAGGGCAGAGCTTAGGCCCTGAGGCTCATATGCAAATCCAGAAGAAAAACTGGTCTCTCTGCCCCCTGGATGTTTCCGTAATGGCCCTAATTGTTTTGTCTCTTAGCATTTCAATAACCCATTAGATCTGCAAGGAGGTGCCCGTTTTTTCTTTAAATCCTTTTTTTCTTTTTCTAAAACAATTACTCTAAGAAGCCCAATACAGAAATCCTCAAAGACTTGCAATTTGGGCAGGTCAAGACAAGAGCAGAACTAAGAGACCTCTGAGACAAAAGGCAATAATCCAGTGGCTTAGAAAATTCACTAAACACCACAACTTCCCAAGAAAAGGGGGGCGTCCTCTCACAGCCATCATCCTGGTGGACAGGGAACACTCCTGCCCGTTGCCGGCCCCATAGCCCAGAGCTGCTCTAGACAACCCAGTGTGACAGGTGCTTCCAAAAACATGCACACACCACAAAATCGGGTGTGGACATTAGCCTTCCCTGTACCCTCAGCTGGTTGTCCCAGAGTTGGGAAGGTGGAGCAGTGTGAATTAACATGTCCCATTCAGCTATCCTTTCAGCAAACGGGAGCTTCCCTACACAGCCCTGCAGCCCAGAACCACCCTGGTGGGACGGCACTCACCTGTGACATAGTACAGTCATCCCTCAACAGAGGACCTGGGGCTGCACGGCCTGGAAGAGGGACCCACTCGCAAGTCTCAGGAGCCATATGCTGTACCAAGGACTTGTGGATCAGTGGCAGAGACCATCTATAGCAGGACTGAACTGAAGGATTAGACTATTGCAGTAGCTTTAAAACTCCGGGAAAACCAGGGAGAATTGGTTGTTAGAGCCGCCCCCTCTCCTTGACTGCCCAGACACACACCCCATATACAGGGCGGGCAACACCAACTGCACATGCAAGCGTGGTACACCAGTTGGACCCCACAAGACTCACTCCTCCACTCACCACAAAGACAAAGCAGGGGAGAACTGGCTTGAGGGGAACAGGTGCCTTGTGGACGCCACCTGCTGGTTAGAGAAAGTGTGCTCCATGAAGCTGTAGATCTGACAAATTAGAGATAAGGATTTTAGTCAGTCTACAAATCCTAAAAGAACCCTATCATGTTAAGCAAATGCCAAGAGGCCAAAAAAAAAAAAAAAACAACAACAAAACTTTAAAGCATATGAAAAAACCAGATGATACGGATAACCCAAGCCCAAGCATCCAAATCAAAAGAGCAGAGGAGACACAGTACTTGGAGCAGTTAATCAAAGAACCAAAGATGAACAACGAGACCATGGCACAGGGTATGAAGGACATGAAGAAGAGCATGGCACTGGATATAAAGGACATCAAGAAGACCCTAGAAGAGCATAAAGGAGACATTGCAAGAGTAAATAAAAAAATAGATGATCTTATGGAAATTAAAGAAACTGTTGACCAAATTAAACTGATTCTGGATACTCATAGTACAAGACTAGAGGAAGTTGAACAATGAATCAGTGACCTGGAAGATGACAGAACAGAAAATGAAAGAATAAAAGAAAGAATGGGGAAAAAAGTAGAAAAAATCGAAACAGACCTCAGGGATATGATAGAGAATATAAAACATCCAAATATAAGACTCATTGGTGTCCCAAAACGGGAAGAGAAGGATGAAGGTCTAGGAAGAGTATTCAAAGAAGTTGTTGGGGAAAACTTCCCAAATCTTCTAAACACCATAGATACACAAATCATAAATGCCCAGCGAACTCCAAATAGAATAAATCCAAATAAACCTACTCTGAGACATATTCTGATCACACTGTCAAATACGGAAGAGAAGGAGCAAGTTCTGAAAGCAGCAAGAGAAAAGCAATTCACCACATACAAAGGAAACAGCATAAGACTTAAGTAGTGACTACTCAGCAGCCACCATGGAGGCGGGAAGGCAGTCGCATGACATATGTAAAATTCTGAGAGAAAAATTTCCAACCAAGAATACTTTATCCAGCAGAGCTCTCCTTCAAATTTGAGGGAGAGCTTAAATTTTTCACAGATAAACCAATGCTGAGAGAAATTGCTAACAAGAGACCTGCCCTACTGGAGATACTAAAGGGAGCCCTACAGACAGAGAAACAAAGAAAGGACAGAGAGACTTGGAGAAAGGTTCAGTACTAAAGAGATTCAATATGGGTACATTAAAGGATATTAATAGAGGGAAAAAATATATGTGACAAACATAAACCAAAGGATAAGATGGCTGATTCAAGAAATGCCTTCACGGTTATAACATTGAATGTAAATGGATTACACTCCCCAATTAAAAGATATAGATTCGCAGAATGGATAAAAAAATGAACCATCAATATGCTGCATGTAAGAGACTCATCTTAGACACAGGGACACAAAGAAATTGAAAGTGAAAGGATGGAAAAAAATATTTCATGCAAGCTACAGCCAAAAGAAAGCAGGAGAAGCAATATTAATCTCAGATAAAATAGACTTTAAATGCAAGGATGTTAGGAGAGACAAAGAAGGCCACTACATACTAATAAAAGGGGCAATTCAACAAGAAGAAATAACAATCATAAATGTTTATGCACCCAATCAAGGTGCCACAAAATACATGAGAGAAACACTGGCAAAACTAAAGGAAGCAATTGATGTTTCCACAATAATTGTGGCAGACTTCAACACATCACTCTCTCCTATAGATAGATCAACCAGACAGAAGACCGATAAGGAAATTGAAAACTTAAACAGTCGGATAAATGAATTGGATTTAACAGACATATAGAACATTACATCCCAAATCACCAGGATATACATTCTCGCCTAGAGCTCATGGAACTTTCTCCAGAATAGATCATACGCTGGGACATAAAACAAGGCTCAATAAATTTAAAAAGATTGAAATCATTCAAAGCACATTCTCTGATCACAATGGAATACAATTAGAAGTCAATAACCATCAGAGACTTAGAAAATTCAGAAATACCTGGAGGGTAAACAGTACGCTCCTAAACAGTTAGTGGGTTAAAGAAGAAATAGCAAGAGAAATTGCTAAATATATAGAGATGAATGAAAATGAGAACACAGCATACCAAACCTATGGGATGCAGCAAAAGTGGTACTGAGGGGTAAATTTATAACACTAAATGCATATGTTAAAAAGAAAGAAATAGCGAAAATCAAAGAACTAGTGGATAAACTGAAGAAGCTAGAAAATGAACAGCAAACCATTCCTAAACCAAGTAGAAGAAAAAAAATAGCAAGGATTAAAGCAGAAATAAATGACATAGAGAACAAAAAAGCAATAGAAAATAAATAACACCAAGAGTTGGTTCTGTGAGATCAACAAGATTGGCAAGCCCCTAGCTAGACTGACAAAATCAAAAAGAGAGAAGACCCATATAAACAAAATAATGAATGAGAATGGTGACATTACTGTGGATCCTTAAGAAATTAAAAAAATTATAAGAGGATACTGTGAACAACTATATGCCAAGAAACTGGATAATAGAGAGGAAATGGACAGTTTCCTGGAAACAGATGAACAGCCTAGACCAGAGAAGAAATAGAAGACCTCTACCAACCAATCACAAGCAAAGAGATCCAGTCAGTCATCAAAAAGCTTCCCACAAATAAATGCCCAGGGCCAGATGGCTTCAGAGGGGAATTTTACCAAACTTTCCAAAAAGAACTGACACCAATCTTACTTAAACTCTTTCGAAACATCGAGGAAAATGGAACATTACCTAACTCACTTTGTGAAGCTAACATCAGTCTAATACCAAAACCAGGCAAAGATGCTACAAAAACAGAAAACTAGAGGCCAATCTGCCTAATGAATATAAATGCAAAAATTCTTAACAAAATACTTGCAAATCTCCAAAGACAAATTAAAAAAATCATACATGTTGACCAAGTGGGGTTCATTCCAGGCATGGAAGGATGGTTTAACATAAGAAAATCAATCAATGTATTACAGCACATTAAGAAGTTAAAAGGGAAAAAACAAATGATCATCTCAATAGATGCTGAAAAAGCGTTCCACAAAATCCAACATCCCTTTTTGATAAAAACACTTCAGAAGTTAGGAATTGAAGGAAACTTCCTCAATATGATAAAGAGCATATATGAAAAACCCACAGACAGCTTAGTACTCAATGGTGAGAGACTAAAAGCCTTCCCTCTAAGATCAGGAACGAGAGAAGGATTCCTGCTGTCACCACTATTATCAACATTGTGCTGGAAGTGCTAGCCAGGGCGTTCCAGCAAGACAAAGAAATAAAAGGCATCCAAATTGGAAAGGAAGAAGTAAATCTGTCATTATTTGCAGATGATATGATCTTATATCTGGAAAACCCTGAGAAATCAATGATACAGCTACTAGAGCTAATAAACAAATTTAGCAAAGTAGCGGGATACAAGATTAATCCACGTAAGTCAGTACTGTTTCTATATGCTAGAAATGAAGTAAGTTAAGAGACACTCAAGAAAAAGATACCATTTTCAATAGCAACTAAAAAAATCAAGTACCTAGGAATAAACTTAACCAAAGATGTAATGGAGCTATACAGAGAAAACTACACAACTCGACTAAAAGAAATAGAAGGGGACCTTAAAAGTTGGAAAAATACTCCATGTTCATGGATAGGAAGGCTAAATGTCATTAAGATGTCAGTTCCACCCAAACTTATCTACAGGTTTAATGCAATCCCAATCAAAATTCCAACAACCTACTTTGCAGACTTGGAAAAGCTAGAAATCAAATTTATTTGGAAAGGGAAGATGCCTCGAATGACTAAAAACACTCTGAAAAACAAAAATGAAGTGAGAAGACTTAACACTCCCTTACTTTGAAGCTTATTATAAAGCCACAGTTGTCAAAACACCATGGTACTGGCACAAAGATAGACATATTGATCAATGGAATCAAATTGAGAATTCGGAGATAGGCCCCCAGATCTACAGCCGACTGATATTTGATGAGGTCCCCAAAGCAACTGAACTGGGACATAACAGTCTTTTCAACAAACGGGGCTGGGAGAGTTGGATATCCATATCCAAAAGAATGAAAGAGGACCCCTACCTCACACCCTACACAAGAATTAACTCAAAATGGACCAAAGATGTCAATATAAAAGAAAGTACCATGAAACTCCTAGAAGATAACATAGGGAAACATCTTCAAGACGTTGTATTAGGCGGCCACTTCCTATACCTTACACCTAAAGCACAAGCAACAAAAGAAAAAATAGATACTCCTTAAACTTAGAAGTTTCTGTATCTCAAAGGAATTTGTCAAAAAGGAAAAGAGGCAGCCAACTCAATGGGAAAAAATGTTTGGAAACATGTATCTGACGGAAGACTGATATCTTGCATATATAAAGAAATCCTACAACTCAATGACAGTAGTACAGACAGCCCAATTATAAAATGGGCAAAAGATGAAAAGACAGTCCTTTGAAGGAGAAATAGAAATGGCCAAGAAACACATAAAAAAATGTTCAGCTTAACTAGCTATTAGAGAGATGCAAATTAAGACCACAATGAGATACCATCTCACACCAATTAGAATCGCTGCCATTAAACAAACAGGAAAGTACAAATGCTGGAGATAATGTGGAGAAATTGAAACTCTTATTCATTGTTGGTGGGATTGTATAATGGTTCAGCCTCTCTGGAAGACAGTCTGGCAGTTCTTTAGAAAACTATTTATACAGTTACCCTTCGATCCAGTAATTGCACTTCTCGGTATATACCTGGAGGATCTGAAAGCATTGACACGGACAGATATTTGCATGCCAATGTTCATAGCAGCATTATTCACAGTTGTCAAGAGATGGAAACAACCCAAATGTCCTTCAGCAGATGAGTGGATAAATAAAATGTGGTATATACACACGATGGAATACTACTCGTCAGTAAGAAGGAACGATGTTTTGAAACATATGACAACATAGATGAACCTTGAAGACATAATGCTGAGCAAAATAAGCCAGGCACAAAAAGAGAAATATTATATGTTACCACTAGTATGAACATTGAAAAATGTAAAACAAATGGTCTATAATGTAGAATGTAGGGGAACTAATGATAGAGAGCAATTAATGTAGGGGAAATGATAACCCAATAAGAACAGATAAGCTATCATGGGTGAATTTAATGTTCTGGGAATGCCCAGAAATGACTATGGTTTTTTAATTTCTGATGGGTATGATAGGGACAAGTTCACAGAAATGTTGCTATATTAGGTTATTTTCTTGGGGTAGAGTAGGAACATGTTCCAAATACTGTAGGTATTTCAGGTTAGTTGTATTTTTCTTACTCCCTTGTTAAGTTTGTTTGAAATTTTTTTTATTGTTTCATTTTTACTTTTTGATATCGTTAATTTAAAAAAAAGAGTTAATAAAAAAAAAAGGAAAAAAATATGCAGAGCCCCTTCAGGAGCTGGTGGAGAATTCAGGCGTGTTGGGCTCCCCCACCTTGATGGTTGCTGATGTGCTCACAGACATAGGGGACTGGTGGTTTGATGGGCTAAGCCAACTACCATGGGACTTGCCCTTGTGAAGACTGTTGCTGCAAAGGAGAGGTTAGGCCTGCCTATAATTGTGCCTAAGAACTTCCTCCTGAATGCCTCTTTGTTGCTCAGATGTGGCCCTCTCTCTCTAGCTAAGCCAACTTGGCAGGTGAAATCACTGCCCTCCCCTCTACTTGCGATCTGACACCCAGGGTAGTGAATCTCCCTCGCAACGTGGAATATGACTCCTTGGGAGGAATGTGGACCTGGCATCGTGGGATGGAGAGCATCTTCTTGACCTGAAGGGGGATGTGAAAGGAAATGGCAAAAGTTTCAGTTGCTCAGGGATTCCAAGGGGAGCCGAGAGGTCTCTTTGGTGGGCACTCTTACGCATAATGTAGACAACCCTTTTTAGATTCTAATGAATTGGAATAGCTAGCAGTAAATACCTGAAACTATCAAACTACAACCCAGAACTCCTGAATTTCGAAGATAATTGTGTAAAAATGTGGCTTATGAGGGGTGAGCCATATGGAAAGCCATATGGACCACACTCCCCTTTGTCCAGTGCATGGAGGAATGAGTAGAAAAATGGGGCAAGAAAAAAAAAAAGGCACCCAGTGTTCTTTTTTACTTTAATTGTTCTTTCTCACTTTAATTTTTATTCTTATTATTTTTGTGTGTGTGATAATGAAAATGTTAAAAAATTAATTTTGGTGATGAACGCACAACTATATAATGGTACTGTGAATAATTGAATGTATGCTTTGTATGACTGCATGGTATATGAATATGTCTCAATAAAAATGAATTTAAAAAAAGAAAAATTGGGACAAAAAACTAAATGAAAAATAAGGTGGGGGTGTGATGATTTCGGTGTTCTTTGTTACTTGTATTTTTTATTCTTATTTTTACTTTTTCTGATACAAGGAAAATGTTCAAAAAATAGATTTTAGGGTGGTGAATGCACAAGTATATGATAGTACTGTGAACAACTAATTGTACACTTTGGATGATTGTATGGTATATGAATAAATCAATAAAATTGAATTAAAAAATCATTGCTATAAAATTTATAGTCTATATTCCAGTTTTTTTTTCTCTATGTCTTAATGTTCTTTAAAGTCTTTTCTTCCCCTTGTTAGAGCGTGTCCAGGATCATGTATTGCTTTTGTCATTGTCTGTTTAGTTGGTCTCTCTCTTTTTTTTTTTTTAAATTGTGGGAACATGCATTCAACATAAACATTCCTTTCAACCATTCCCAAGCATACCATTCAGTGAGATTAATCACATTCACCACGTTGCAGTGCCTTCATTGCTTTCCATTACTAAAACTTTCCCATCTCCCCAAACAGAAACCCTACACCCATTTTGTGTTAACTACCCATTACCCCTGCCTCCAGCCCCTGGAAATCGGTACTCTAATTTCTGTCTCTGAGCTTATATATTCTCTGATATTTTCTTTATGGTAATCGTGGGGTTTAAATTTAACTTCCTAAACCTGCAAGTCTCATTTATTTTGATACCAACTTCAATAGTTATACAAACCATGTTCCTATACCCCTTCATCTTCTCACCTTTATGCAGTTCTTGCCCTTATTACTTCTTTAAACATTGAGTCCCAAACCACTAATTTATCATTACATTTTTTGCATTTGGTTTTTAGATCCCATTGGAAGTGAAAACTGGAGTTACAAACCAAAAGTACAAGAATACTGGCATTTAAAATTACCCTTATTCCTACATTTATCAGAGATTTTATTTCTTCATGTGGCTTGAATCTATTGTCTGTTTTCCTTTCCTGTCAATCTCCAGAACTCTAGTTAGCATCTCTTAGAACACCAATCTATTAGTGACAAACTCCCTCAGGTTTTGTTTATTTGGGAGTGTCAATCTCTCCCTCACTTTTGAAAGACAGTTTTGCTGGATATCGAGTTCCTGGTTGGCAGTTTTTTGCTTTCATCAGTTTAAATATTTCCTCAAACTGCATTCTTGCCTCCTTGGTTTCCAGTGAGAAATTGGCACTTAATCTTATTGAGGCTCCTTTATATGTGACACATTGATTTTTTCTTGTGACTTTCAGAATTCTCTCTTAATTTGGCATTTGACAGTTTGATTATAATATGGAGTGCATCTTACCTAGGAGTGGGTCCCCTTAGGTTTAACCGGTTTGGCGTTTGTTAATCATCTGGTGCACATGTTCGTGTCTTTCATTAAGTTTGGAAAGTTTTCAGCCATTTTTTTCTTTGAATATTCTCTGCCCCTTTCTCTTTTTTCCTCTCCTTCTGGGACTCCTAAAATGTGTATATTATTATGCTAGTCAGTGTCCCACAAGTTCCTCAGGCTCTGTTCACATTTTTTTGTTCTTTCCTTTTTCCACTCCTCAGACTGGATAATTTCAACTTTCTTATCAAGTTCACTGGTTCTTTCTTTAAGTGCTATTGAACTCCTTGAAGGAATTTTTGATTTCTGTTACTGTGATCTTCAGCTCTGCTTGGTTCCTTTTTATAATTTCCGTCTCTTTATTCATACTGTTTTTGTGTTCATCTGTCGTTTTCCTTATATTCTTTTACCCTTTGAGCATATTTAGGACCATTTTTAAAAGTCTTTGTTTGGTATGTCTCAGGTCTAGTCCTCCTCATTGATGGTTTCTAATTCTATAATTTTCTTGTTTGCTGGGGCTATCACTTAGTGTTTTTTTGTATGTTTTATAATCTTTTGTTGAAACCTGGACGTTTGGATATTTTAATGTGTTGTCACTGAAATTTAGATGCCGAGTCGTCTGATCCTGAAGCTTGTATCTAGCTAGTGTTATGACAGGGCTTTTCTTGACTGCGAGGAGCTTATTAAAAGAAGGAAAAAGGGAAAATACCTTTCTCAGTCTTTGCAGATTGACCTGTGTGAGTGCCCTCCTTCAGGGCTTACAAACGCAGACTTTAGAGAATAGTGCGGGCCAAATCACAGGGACTGCCCTGATCCTTTCTGTGTATGTATCTTGTCTTGATTATGTGTGTATCGCCCTTTTACATGGACACAAATGTCCCCTCTTCCCTAGGAAACAGTTTTCCTCAAGGTCCTGGGCATGGCATTGTATGTCCTACAGCCAGCAATCCCTTGCCCCAGGCATCGTGACTCAGCTGCTCTTCTAAGTATTCTCTGGAAGAGAACTGTAAACTGTTTTCTACAAACGGCAAATTCAGGGATGGCAAGTCCTTTAGGCACCACCAGACAGATTGGGCCAGACATAATGGGTTCCCAGCATGTGCACAAGAGTTACTCTGCGTCTCCAGAATTGAGACCAGGGATCTGCACTGGTAGCACCTATGGGCTCCAGCCACAGATGGTGAAGTGTAGGAGAGGGACCAGCCAGGATAACATGAGATCCTCCTTTTAGATAATCTATTTCTGGATTTGGTGCTTGCCCTGTTATTGCAGTTCTTGAATTGTTTTCTGGAGCTTCAAGAAAGATGTTCCTGGGACAGTTTTTGCTGGTTGTTCAGAACTTCTGTGTGGGGAGAAGATCCCTGAAGTGTCTCACTGTGCCATTTCTTAAAGGTTTTTTTGGTTAATTTTTAAATCTTTGGAGTACTTGGAAGATAAGTGTTACGGATGAATAATATTCCATTGTATGTACATACCTCATTTTATGTAACCATTCATCTGTTGATGGACACTTGGTTGATTCCACCTTTTGGCAACTTTGATGTAAAAATGTTTTCAATTTTGAGGAAGTCCTAAAATTAAACTGTGTAAAATGCCATTATAAACATTGGTATGCAAGTATTTGTTTGAATCCCTGCTTTCATTTCTTTTGGGTATATATCTACAAGTGGAATTGCCAGGTTATATCATAATTCTATACCTAACTTTCTGAGGAACTGCTGAACTGTTTTCCACAGTTTCTTCCCCATTTTACATTCTCAGCAACAATGAATGTTATGTTTCTCTAAGTTCACTCCAAAATGTGTTATTTTCTGATTTTTTTATAGTACCATTCTGCTGTATGTGAAATGGTATCTTGTTGTGGTTTTGATTTGCATTTCCCTAATGGCTAATTATCTTCAGCATCTTTTCATGTGGTTTTTGGCCATTTGTATGTCTTTTTTGGAGAAATGTCTATTCACGTCTTTTGCTCATATTTTAATTGGCTTTTTGTGTTTTTGCTGTTGAGTTTGTAGGATTTCTTTATTCTAATATTAAACTTTTATTGGATATATGGTTCTGGATATTTTCTCTCATTTGTAGATTGTCTTTTTACTTTCATGATGATGTCCTTTGATGTAAAAATGTTTTTAATTTTGAGGAAGTCCCATTTATCTAATTTTTCTTTTTTTGCTTGTGGTTGTGCTTTTGGTTTAAAATCTGTCACTGTTACCTAACCCAATATCCTAAAGATACTACCTTCTGTTTTCTTCTAGGAGTTTTTTAGTTTTGGTTCTTAAATTTAGGTCTCTGAGCAATTTTGAGTTAAGTTTGTGTATTGTATGAGGTGGAGGTCTACCTTCATTCTTTTGCATATGGATATCCAGTTTTCCCAGCACCCATTTGTTGAAGAAACTTTTTCCCCATTGAGTGGACTTGGCACCCTTGTGAAAGAGAATTTGGCTATAGATGTGGGGGTTTATTTCTGAACTCTGATTTTCACTCCATTGTTTATGTCTGTCCTTGTGATAGTTCCATGCAGTTTTGATTATTGTTGCTTCGTAATAAGTTTCGAAATTGGTAAGTGAGTCCTCCAACTTCATTCTTCTTTTTCAAGATGGATTTGTATATTCATGCCCTTTACTCTTCCATATAAATTTGATGATTTCCTTTTCCATTTTAGCAAAGAGGTTGTTGGAATTTTGATTGGGATTGCACTGAATCTGTAAATCACTTTAGGCAGAATTGACATCTTAATATTCAGTCTTCCAGTCCATGAATGCAAATGTCCTTCCATTTGTTTAGGTCTTCTTTGATTTCTTGTAGCAGTGTTTTGTAGTTTTCCACGTATAAGTCCTTTTCATCCTTGGTTAACTTTATTCCTAGATATTTGATTATTATAGTTGCATTTTTAAATGGAATTCTTTTCATGATTTCCTCTTCATATTGATCATTATAGTGTATAGAAATACTAGTGGTTTTTACCTGTTGAACCTATACCCTGACACTTTGGTGAATTCATTTATTTGCTCTTGTAGCTTTGTATTTGTGGATTTTTCAGCAACTTTGGGTTTAGTTTGCTCTTCTTTTTCTAGATCTTGTAGTTATGAAATTAGGTCTGTGATTTGAGATCTGTTTCTTTTTCAATGTAAGCCTTTGGAGCTATCAATTTCCCTCTCAGAACTGCCTTCGCTGCGTGCCATAGATTTTGGTATGTTGTGTTTTTGTGTTCATTTGCCTCAAGGTATTTCTCAATTTCCCCCGTGATTTCTTCTTTGACTCATTGGTTGTTTAAAAGCATGTTGTTTAATTTCCACATATTTGTGAATTTTCCATTTGTTCCTTTGTTACTGATATTTAGCTTTATTCCATATCATTAGGAAAGATAAATTCTATGATTTCTATGTTTTTGAGTTTATTGAGACTTGTTTTGTGACGTTTCATATTATCTATCCTGGAGAATAATCCATGTGCACTGGAGAAGAATGAGTATTCAACTGCCTTTTTTTTTTTTTTTTTTTTTTGAAATAAATTCAAAGTTATATGAACAGTTGCAAAAACAATACTAGCCCCATACATAGAATTCTGTCATACTCTGACTCCCCCTCCCCCAGTAGCTCAATCCACGAACTTTAACTTGCTGTCACATTGCTATTTCTTTCCCTCCCTCCCTCCCTATCATCCATCGTCTGTTGCGCTGTCGTCTGAACATGAGAGTTAGCTGCACACATCCTTGAGCATTCACTATAATTCATGTATACACTCCCCGTGAACAAGAACATTCTTTCATGCAATCCCATTAAGCACAGCTAAGAGGTACAATAGATTCAACAATGATAAAAAGCTTGCATTCTGTATTTCCTTTTCCTTGTCTCAGCTGTGTCCCTTTGAGCCACCTGTCCTCTATCCTACTGTCCCATCCAAGCTCATCCTTAATATTCAGTTGTTATCTAGTTAGACTGCCTTTTTTTTTTTTTAGTTGTGGAAACATATATACAGCCTAAATCTTCCCATTCCACTCCCTCCCTAGCCTTTCATTAGTTGGATTAATTACGTTTAGAATGTTGTAATGCTCTTTCCCACCATCCATTACTAGAAATTTCCCTTCACCTCAGACAGCAACCCTACACTCATTTCTTAACTCCCCATTGCCCCTTCCCCCATTTCTCTTAACCCAAACTCTACTTTTCATCTCTATGGTTATATTCTCTGAAAATTTCTTTGTGTTTACTGTGGGGCTTAAAATTAACCTCTTAAATCCATATCAATCTTGTTTTTCTTTGATACCACCTTCACTTCAATAGGACACGTAAACTATGTTCCTATACTCCTTCATTCCCCCACCTTTATATAGTTGTCTAAAATTACATATTTTACATTGAGTTCAAAACCACTGATTTGTCCTTAGAGTTTGTGTATTTTATATCATGTAGGAAGTAAATAGTGGAGTTACAGGTCAAAAATTATTGACTTCTATTTGTATTCCATTGTGGTTGGAGAATGTGCTTTGAGTATAGTCAATTTTTTTTTTTTTAATTTCTTGAGGCTTGTTTTATGTCCCAGCTTATGGTCCTTCTGGAGAAAGATCTGTGATCACTAGAGAAAAATGAGTGTCCTGGTGAGTTGGGATGTAAGGTACTATATATGTCTGTTAAAATTCTCTATATCTCTTTCTCCTTTCCCTGCCTCTCCTCCAGCAGGGCTCCCATCAGAATCTTAAGTAGGGCAGGTCTTTTATTGGCAAAGTCTCTCAGCATTTGTTTGTCTGTGAAAAGTTTAAGCTCTCCCTCAAATTTGAAGGAGAGTTTTGCTGGATAAAGTATTCTTGGTTGGAAATTTTTCTCTCTCAGAGTTTTAAATATGTCATGCCACTGACTTCTCACCTCCATGGTTGCTGCTGAGTAGTCACTACTTAATCTTATGTTGTTTCCTTTGTATGTGGTGAATTGCTTTTCTCTTGCTGCTTTCAGAACTTGCTCCTTCTCTTCAGTATTTGACAGTCTGATCAGAATATGTCTCGGAGTGGGTTTATTTGGATTTATTCTATTTGGAGTTTGCTGGGCATTTATGCTTTGTGTATTTATATTGTGTAGAAGGTTGGGGAAGTTTTCCCCAACAATTTCTTTGAATACTCTTTCTAGACCTTTACCCTTGTCTTCCCCTTCTGGGACACCAATGAGTCTTAAGTTTGGACGTTTTATTTTATGTATCGTATCCCTGAGATCCATTTCGATTTTTTTGATTTTTTTCTCCATTCTTTCTTTTGTTCTTTCATTTTCTGTTCTGTGGACTTCTAGGACACTGAGATGTTGTTCGGCTTCCTCTAGTCTTGTATTGTGAATATCCAGAGTCTTTTTAATTTGGCCAACAGTTTCTTTTATTTCCATAAGATCTTGTATTTTTTTATTTACTCTTGCTATGTCTTCTTTATGCTCTTCTAGGGTCTTCTTTATGTAGCTTATATCCGGGGCCATGGTCTTCTTGATGTCCTTTAAATCCTTTGCCATGTTTTCGTTCCTCGATTGTAGATCTTTGATTAACTTTGCGAGGTATGCTGTATCTTCCGATATTTTGGTTTGTGTGTTTGGAGTTGGATTCTCCATATCTTCTGGTTTTATCATATACATTAAGATTTTCTGTTGTTTTTGGCCTCTTGGCTTTTGTTTTGCTTGATAGGGGTCTTTCAAGTTGTAAAGAAAAAGGGATATTGATCTAATTTTTCAGGAACACAGTTTGGTGACGTACACTTTCTCTAACTAACCAGCAGATGGCGTCTGTGAGTCACCTATATCCCTCGAGTCAGTTCTCAACCTTTTTTCCACTTTATGTGGGGAAATGATTCTTGTGGGTTCAGTT
Organism: Choloepus didactylus; assembly: GCF_015220235.1. Taxonomy (NCBI): domain Eukaryota; kingdom Metazoa; phylum Chordata; class Mammalia; order Pilosa; family Megalonychidae; genus Choloepus; species Choloepus didactylus. The sequence continues at coordinate 32,443,494 of NC_051308.1, forward strand.
GGACAACTCATTTTGGGTGTGTTGCTGGAGCTGTCCGCCCTGAATGTGGGGCGTGTGTATGGGTAGCCAGGGAGGAAGGGCAGTTCTAATGTTCAAATCTCCCAGGATCCTGGAGATTCAAGGCCACTGCAAAAGTCTAAGCCTTCATTTCAGTTAAACCCCAGCCTCTTTCTCTCGCTGATCCATAAACCACGAGACTTGGCGTAGTGTCCCTGGGTTCTCCGAGTGGATCCCCCCTCCCAGCCGCGCTCCTCCAGTAGCTCAGCCAAGGGAAGGCTGTGCTATGTCATCAGTGCGCACCGTCCCACAAGGGAAGCCCGGGCTGCTGGGCCGTGCAGCGGCGCACTCCCAGCCTGAAGCAAAAATGGCCGAGCGGGGCATCTCAGCCCCCTCCTCCTCACACTGTTCCTCCTTCCCAGCTCCAGGACAACTGGCGGGGCTTTGGGCTGTGGGCACGGCCCCGGGCAGGAGTTTATCCAGCCCTCCGGGGGCTAGCTGCTAGCTGCGGGGTTTCTTTCTGCTTCCGGCTCTCCCCTCCGTTCCCCCGAACCCAGAGGCTATCTTCCCGGCCAGACAGCAAGAGGCCAGCCCAGCCCCCTCTTGCTGTGTTTTACTGCGTGGTTCCCACAATTGCTACTGGAGCCGCTCCTTTTTTTTTTTTTTTTAAAAAACAGCCAGCTGGTCTCCATACGCTGAACCCTGGCTTCCCCAGCCCGCCGCGCGGCTGCGGGTCTTCCAGCCAGCTTACTCATTCATTTCAGAATGCTGACTCCCGGTTTCACCAAGTATACGGCCCCTCTGGAGCTAGGAGCCCTCATCCAGTTGGTACATCGCTGTAACTGGTATTCTAGGTCACTTTCTGGTTTTTAGCTAGTGTTTTTCACGGAGGCGTTTTCTTTGCCCTGTCTCAGCTAGCCGCCATCTTCTCCCCCATCTCAACTGCTTTTGAGTGAAGTGTTCTGTATATTGTCTGTTAGATCTAGTTGACTTAGAGTATCATTCAAGCCTTCTATTTCCTTACTGATCTCTCTAGGTATTCCATCCATTGTTGAAAGTGGTCTGTTGATTTCTTCTATTATTAATGTAGAATCATCTATTTCTTCCTTCAGATTTGTCAATATTTCCTTCATATATTTTGGACTTCTGCCATTAAGTGCATATATATTTATAACTGTTACTGCCTTGTTGAATTGACCCCTTTATCAGTATAGAGTGACCTTTTTTGTCATTGGTAACAGTTTTTTTTTATTTAAAGTCTATTTTATCTGATATTATTGTAGCATCCTGAGCTCTCTTTAAGTTACTATTTGCATGGTATGTTCTTTTCCATCTTTTCACTTTCAACAGACTGTGTATTTGAATTTAAAGAGAGTCTATTGTAAACAGCATATAGTTAGGTCTTACTTTTTATCCATCTGTCCATCTCAGCCTTTTTACTGGAGAGTTTAGTCCATTTACCTTTAAAGTTACTACTGAAAATGCAGGGCTTTCTTGTGCCAGTTTTCTGTTTGGCTTTTGTAAGTCTTATACCTTTTTTTGTCTCTCATTTCTTCTGTTAATGCCTACTTTATTTGATTTTTTGTATTGTACTGTTTTGAATCCCTTTGTATTTCTTTTCATATTTTCATATATTTTGCATGTTTCCCATGGAGCTTAAATTTAGCATCCTAAACCTATAACAGTCACAGTTGTTTTGATACCAATTTAACTGTAATAGCATAAACATATGCTCTTCTTTTATCCCTCTATCTTCCCCACTTTTTTGTTGTATTTGTTAAAAATTGTGCCTTTATACATTGTAGATACCAAACCAAAAATTTATTATTACTTTTTATGCATTTGCATTTTAGAACCTGTAAAAAGAATGGAGTTACCTGCCAGAAAATACAGTACACTAATACTTGCATTTAGTACCCAGTTTGTTACTTTCACTGGAGGTCTTCATATCTTTATGCCACTTCAATCCACTGTCTAGTGTCCTTTCTTTTCACTCTGAAGAACTCTCTTTAGCATTGCTTGTAGGGAAGGTGTGTGGTGATGAACTCCTTCAGCTTTTTTTTTTTTTAATCTCAGAATGTATTAATTCTTCACTTATTGAAAAATAGTTCCACTGCATGTAAAATTCTTTATTTACAATTTTTTTCTCTCTGCCCTTTAATTATTTTGTCCATTTGACTTCTTCCCCCTGTGCTTTCTGATGAGAAATTGGAACTGAATCTTATTTGGACTCTCTTCTACCTAACACATTGGTTTACTGTCAGAACTTTCAGAATTTCTCCTTATCCTTGACATCCCACATTTTAACACTGTGTGTCTGGGCATCGTTCTCTTCGAGTTTATTCTGTGTAGGATTCATTGGGCATCTTCAGTGGACATCTTCATGTCCATTATTTTAAAAATACTCCTGGGAGAAACTAAGATGGCGGCTAGGTGAGACAGGGCGAAAAAACATCTCCGTGAAAAACACTAGAATAAAACCAGAAAGTGACCCAGAATACCAGTTACCGCGATGCTCCAGCTGGACGAGGTCTCCTAGTTCCAGAGGGGCCGTAGACTTGGTGAAACTGGGAGTCTGCATTCTGAAATGAATGCGTAAGCTGGCTGGAAGGCCCTCAGCCGCGCAACGGTCTGGGGAAGCCAGGGTTTGGCGTTTGGAGACCAATGGGCTCTTTTTTTTTTTAAAAAAAAGGAAAAACCCAGGAGCGGCTGCAGTTGCGATAGTGGGAACCACGCAGTAAAACACAGCAAGAGGGGGCTGGGCTGTCCTCTCGGTGTCTTGCCTGGAAGATAACCTGCTGCAGATACCCTTGGGCTGGGGAAATGGAGGGGAGAGCCGGAAGCAGAAGGAAACCCCGCGGCTAGCAGGTGGCTCCCTGGAGGGCTGGATAAACTCTTGCCAGGGGCCATGCCCACAGCCCAGAGCCCTGCCAGTTGTCCCGGAGCTGGGGAGGAGGAACTGTGCAAGGAGGGGGGTGCTGAGACACCCCGTTCAGCCATCTTTGCATCAGGCTGAAAGCGCCCCTCCACGGCCCGGCGGCCCAGGACTTCCCTAGAGGGATGGCACGCACTGGTGACATAGCACGGCATTCCCTCGGCAGAGGTCCTGGAGGATCTTGGCTGAGTGGGGGGACCCGCTCGGAGAAACCAGGAACGCTACGCCAAGTCCAGTGGTTTGTGGGACAGCGAGAGAGAGGGTCTGGGGCTGAAATGAAATGAAGGCTTAGACTCTTGCGGCGGCCTTGAATCTCCGGGAACCTGGGGATTTGAATATTAAAACTGTCCTTCCTCCCTGGCCATCCGCAGACACGCCCCACATTCAGGGCGGACGGCTCCAGCAATACACCCAAACTGAGTTCTCCAACTGAACCCCACAAGAATCATTTCCCCACACACTGCGGGGACAAGGTGGAGAACTGATTTGAGAGGTATAGGTGACTGACAGACGCTATCTGCTGGTTAGTTAGAGAAAGTGTAGGCCACCAAACTGTGTTTCTGAAAAATTAGATTGGTATTTTTTTTTTCAACTTGAAAGAACCCTATCAAGCAAAGCAAATGCCAAGAGGCCAAAAACAACAGAAAATCTTAATGCATATGATAAAACCAGAAGATATGGAGAATCCAACTCCAAACACACAAATCAAGATAACTGAAGAGACACCGTACCTGGCAAAATTAATCAAGGAACTACAATCGAGGAACGAAAACATGGCAAAGAATTTAAAGGACATCAAGAAGACCATGGCCCAGGATATAAGCGACACAAAGAAGACCCTAGAAGAGCATAAAGAAGACACTGCAAGAGTAAATAAAAAAATAGAAGATCTTCTGGAAATAAACTGTTGGCCAAATTAAAAAGGCTCTGGATATTCACAATACAAGACTAGAGAAAGCTGAACAACATCTCAATGTCCTAGAAGTCCACAGAACAGAAAATGAAAGAACAAAAGAAAGAATGGGGAAGAAAATCGAAAAAATCGAAATGGATCTCAGGGATATGATAGATAAAATAAAACGTCCAAACTTAAGACTCATTGGTGTCCCGAAAGGGGAAGAGAAGGATAACGGTCTAGAAAGAGTAGTCAAAGAAATTGTTGGGAGAAACTTCCCCAACCTTCTACACAATATAAACACACAAAGCCTAAATGCCCAGCGAACTCCAAACAGAATAAATCCAAATAAACCTACTCCAAGACATATTCTGATCAGACTCTCAAATACTGAAGAGAAGGAGCAAGTTCTGAAAGCAGCAAGAGAAAAGCAATTCATCACATACAAAGGAAACAACATAAGACCAAGTAGTGACTACTCAGCAGCCACCATGGAGGCAAGAAGTCAGTGGCATGACATATTTAAAACTCTGAGAGAGAAAAATTTCCAACCAAGAATACTTTATCTAGCAAAACTTTCCTTCAAATTTGAGGGAGAGCTTAAATTTTTCACAGACAAACAAATGCTGAGAGACTTTGCCAATAAAAGACCTGCCCTACTTCAGATACTAAAGGGAGCCCTACGAACAGAGAAACAAAGAAAGGAGAAGGAGATATAGAGAATTTTAACAGACATATATAGTACCTTACGTCCCAAATCACCAGGACACTCATTTTTCTCTAGTGATCACAGATCTTTCTCCAGAAGGGACCATAAGCTGGGATATAAAACCAGCCTCAAGAAATTAAAAAAAAAAAAAAATTGAATATACTCAAAACACATTCTTTAACCACAGTGGAATACAAATAGAAGTCAGTAATTTTTGACCTGTAACTCCACTATTTACTTCCTACATGATATAAAATACACAAACTCTAAGGACAAATCAGTGGTTTTGAACTCAATGTAAAATATGTAATTTTAGACAACTATATAAAGGTTGGGGAATGGAGGAGTATAGGAACATAGTTTATGTGTCCTATTGAAGTGAAGGTGGTATCAAAGAAAAACAAGATTGATATGGATTTACGAGGTTAATTTTAAGCCCCACAGTAAACACAAAGAAATTATCAGAGAATATAACCATAGAAATGAAAAGTAGAGTATGGGTTAAGAGAAATGGGGGAAGGGGCAGTGGGGAGTTAGGAAATGAGTGTAGGGTTGCTGTTTGAGGTGAAGGGAAATTTCTAGTAATGGATGGTGGGAAAGAGCATTACAACATTCTAAATGTGATTAATCCCACTAATGGAAGGCTAGGGAGGGGGTGGAATGGGAAGATTTAGGCTGTATATATGTTTCCACAACTGAAAAAAAAAAAAGACATCTAAATAGATGACAATTGAATGCCAAGGATGAACTTGGATGGGATTGGAGATGGAGGACAGGTGGCTCAAAGGGACACAGTTGAGACATAAGGAAAAGGAAATATAGAATGTAAGCTTTGTATCATTGTTGAATCTCTTGTACTTCTTAGCTGCGTTTAATGGGATTGCATAAAAGAATGTTCTTGTTCATGGGAAGTGTATACATGAATTATAGTGTATGTTCAAGGATGTGTGCAGCTAGCTCTCATATTTTCAGAAGAGAGAGCAATAGATGATGGATGATAGGGAGGGAAAGAAATTGCAATGTGACAGCATGTTAAAGTTGGTGGATTGAGCTATCAGGGGAGGGGGGTCAGGGTATGATGGAGTTCTGTGTATGGGGTTAGTATTGTTTTTGCAACTGTTCCTATAACTTTGAATTTATTTAAAAAAGAAAATACTCCTGCCTTTTTCTTTCTTCTTCTGGGACTCCCACAATGTATATATTGGTACACTTGATGGTGTCCCACAAGTCTGTTAGGCTGTGTTCACTTTTCTTTATTCTTTTTTTCTTTCTGCTCTTCAGCCTACATACTTTCAATTATCTTATCTTTGAGCTCACTTATTCTTTTTTCTGCCAGCTCCAATCTGCTGTTGAACCTACTATGGAATTTTTAATTTCAGTTATTGTGGTCTTCAACTCCAGTATATTTGTTTGGTTATTTTTTTATAATTGCTGTCTGTCTATTGAATTTCTTGTTTTGTTCATTTGTTTTTTTCCTGATATCCTAGTTCTTGCTCCCTGTTTCCTTTAGCTTTTTGAGTATGTATAAAGATTGTAATGGTTTCTGTAGTTTGATCTTGTTCTTTTTGATGGGCCATGATTTCATTTCTTTGTTTATCTTAAAATCTTTCATTGCACACTGAACATTTTAATATTTTATGTTTTAACTGTGGAATTTAGTTCCTGAGCTGTGTGCTGCTTAAGTTTGTATCCAAGCAGTGATAGGACAGAGATTTCCTTCGGTGCCAGGACCTAGTAAAAACAAATGGTCCAATGCAAACAAAATGCCTTTCACAATCTTTGCAATTTGTCTTTGAATTGGTTGGTGCTCTCCTTCAGAGTTTAGCTGTCCTACCAGGAAGATTAGCCCAAGCAGAATTTATGGGGTCTGCTCTGTCTTTTCTTAGTGTGCATCCTGACCTGGTCATGCACTCATGGCCTTTGGAAATCCCACTTTTCAGAGATTTGAATGCCCCCTCTACTCCCTTTGCAATAGACTCCATCCACCACCTCCATCTCTGCCTCAAGTGCGCTGTTGTATGTCTTGAAGCCATTAATCCTTTGCTCCGGATTGCTTCAATTAGATTTTTTTTTTTTTTTTTAAACACTGCTTTAGCTTTCTGCAAGCTGTTTCTACCTGCAGGTGAAGTTCTGGAGAGGGAGCCAGAGAGATAGGAGTTTCCTGGTTCAACCTTCCAGGTTGCCCCTGGATAAATTTCCACCAACATACAGACACCCCAGTATGCACATAGTGGTTACTCTTCTCCCTCAGGAGCAGGGCCAGGTACCCATAATAAGAGGATAGGCTGGCTCCACATTGTGCTGTGGAAGAGGTAGAAGAGGGACAATGGGTGCTACAAGCTTCTCTACTGTTTTAAGCTGTGTTTTCTTGATTCATCACTTGCCTTGTCTTGTAACCCTCTATTTTCTGGAGTTCTGAAGAAGATGACTGTGCCCATTTTTGCTAGTTGATCACAGATTCTGATCTGGGAGTGGAATCCTGGAGTGTCCTGCCCTGCTGTCTTGGTTGACCAGAAGTCTCCTATGTAATCTTTTAAACAGTTACATCTCTGCTTTAAAATGTTACTTTATTTCTTATTTTTATCGGGGCAATATCTAAATTCCTTGAATGCCTTTTACATTTTACATTTATCATTTCTTCACTTTTGTTTCATAACTTTATAGCAGTGGATTATTTACCATTATCACTCCAAGATCACTTTCTTGCCTCTCTTCATTTATTTATATTGCTCCCTCTGCCTTGAATATCTGCAGTGTTGTACCCAGTTTGTACCCAGGCAAAGTAGCAAAATTCTGCTTAGCATTAACCCCTCTGAGAAGCATTAGTGTTCAATAAGAATTAGTTTTCTGTTTTCCCTGATCTTGAATCACTTTATCTTTACCACTGTAAGAAAGTTTATTACATGACTGCATTGTGTGTGAATGTGAGTTTACCTGTCTTTCCTGGAGACTAAGAGCTTCTTGAAAGAGGGTATAATATCATATTTTTTTTTAATCCCATTTAATCCCATTGATTGCCATGATACTTTCAGAATGTAGACTTGCACTAATGGCATATTTGGAAAGTAATTCAATGGATGAGTATGAAGAAAATATTAATTTACTTGGTGAGACTTGTTGAAACTCTCTCATGCCATGAAATATGCTTTTACTTCTAGTATCTTCTAGTGTCTTCTGTTAATTATATATGTCTAGCATTGATAATTAAACTATATAAAATGTTTAACATGAGATTTACCTGGCCTCACTTTTGTATCCCTGCTCCTTTGCATTATTTCACGTTATTTTGTATTTGAAAGTATTTCTCAATAAATATTTCCTGTATAAGAAATAAAGGAAATATATTGTTTTGTCATGGAAATTAGATCTCTTTCTTTTCAGTATGATTTGATGAGACTTTAAATACTTTGGTTTAATTTTTTTTTTATTTTTTTATTTTATTTTATTTTATTTTATGGTTTAATTTTTAATCATAATTTAAATTTTATTGTTTCAGGAAAAATACCATTATTTATATCTCATTTGAATCACATATATTTAAGAAGGAAGTAATTGATGCTTTTTGTTTGTTTGTTTCAGCTAAACCATTTACTTCTAAAGTGAAACAGATGCGATTACACAGAGAAGACTTTGAAATATTAAAGGTGATTGGTCGAGGAGCTTTTGGGGAGGTAAGAGATAAAATTTTCTAGAAGTTTTGCTATTTGTTTTGAAAGCAATTTTATACAGTCCATAAGAGAATGTACCTGAAATATTATTTACTTGTTGTTGTAATTGATATGATTGATCAGAAAATATCTTAATGTTTTGAATGAAATGTTTGTCATGGAATTTTTTTCCGAAGATGTTTCTCTATATCATGTGTACTTCATACTGTTAATGTAAGTATAAGTATGTTTTTGGATTGTCCTTTTCCATTCATCTTTCTGTCTCTCTGTGCCAATATCATGCAAACTTAATTTCTCTAGTTTTATAAGATGTCTTGATATATTCCAAAGTTCCTCCTCCTCCTCCTCCTTTCCTCCCTACTCTTCCATATTTGCCCTTTGTATTTTCGTATATTTTTAGAATGAATTTTTGAATATCCACTTATGAACACACACACACGCACACACACGCATGCGCACACACACACACACACACACACACACACGAGACCCAGAATCTTGCTTGGATTTTGATTTGTGTTGCATTGAAACTTAAGATCAATTTGTGAATAATTGACATCTTGACAATATTGAGTCTGCTAATCCATGGCCATGGTACATTCCTTCACATTTAGGGCTTTATAATTTTCTTTCAATAATGTTTTGTACTTTTCATTCAGTTTAGAGGACTTTTACGTCCTTCAGCAAATTTATTCTTAGGTATGTGATAATCTTGATGTGATTTTAATTAGAATTATTTATTAAATTTCATTTTCTAATTGTTTGTTGCTAGTATTTAGAAATATAATTAAACTTTTTTTAGTGACCTCATACCCAGCAACCCTGCTAACTTTACTTGTAAAAATCATGAATGGTGCTGAATTTTAATAACATGATTTTTTGTAACTTTTGAGATACTCATATGGCTTTTATTCTTACTCTGTTAATGGGTTGAATTACAACTGATTTATTTTCAAATGTTAAAACTTACCTTGCATTCCTAATAGAAGCCCAACTTGGTTATCATTTATTATCCTTTTTAAATATCACTGGGTTTTGTTTGCTGTTTTTTGTGTGTGTATGTGTGTTCAGGGTTTTTACACCTATGCTGTTGAGAGAAATTGGCTTGTAATTTTTCTACTTATGTCCTGCTTTGACTTTGGTATCTTGGTTATGTTGGACGCATAAAAAGAAAAAGATGTTCCCTCTTTTACAATTCTCTAGAAGAGTTTGTGAAGATTGGTACTATTTCTTCCTTCTATGCTCGGAAGAATTAGCTGGTGAAGCCATTGGGGCCTAGAGGTTACTAGCATGAAAGTTTTAAATTATATATTCAATTTCTTAATAGAAATAGGTCTATTTGGATTTTCTGTTTCTTTGTTTGCCAGTTTGCTATGTTAATTGTTATCTAACTTTACACATTTATTGGCATAAAATCATTCATGATCTCTTAGTATCTTTTAAATGTCTGTAGAATCTCTAGTAGTATTTCTTTGTATTTCCATATTGATCATTTGTACCTCTCTCTGGTTTTAACTTGCTATTATCTTACTAACTTATTGAAATAGGTACTTAGGTTATTGCTTTCTAGCCTTTCCTTGTTTGCAATGTACTCGTAAGGCAAAAGTTTCTTCTAAGCAGTTTTAGCTACAGCTGACAGGTTTTGGTATGTCACATATTCGTTACTGTTTGCTCAAGATACAATGATTTTAAATTTCCATTATGATTTCTTTTGTTCATTCATTCTGTTTTTTGTTTTGTTTTGGTCTATGAGTTTGGAAGTTTATTGCTTAGTTTCTCAACATTTAAGGAGTTTATGTTTCTAGTTATATTTCTGCTGTTGAATTATAATGTAATTCCAAGAGTGGTCAGGAAACCTACACTGTGAGATTTCAATCCTTTCAAATTTGTTGTACAGTATTCTATAAATATCAGCTAGGTAAATACATTGGTCTTTTTAAAATTTTCTACATCCTTTAATTTTTTCTCTGCTTGATCTGTTATTTGCTGAGAGAGATTTATTTCTTCTTAAATTTTTTTTTCACTTTTTACTGATAAAAATACAGATTTATTATATCCTCCCAATGAATATTTCTTTTATTATTCTGAATTTTTTTTATCTCTAGATAATGCTGATTGATTTAATTTTTTCTTTATTAGTAGAGTTACTCCAGGTATTTTTATTCATTTTTTAATTAATTGTCTTATTCTAGCTTTATAGTTTCAACTTTCTGTATTGTTATGGTATATTTATTGTTAATTAAGATACAGTTAGTTTTTGTTTGTAATCCGGTCTGATAATTTTTTGTAATTTAATTGCAGTATATTTGGTAGGTGACATTTAATGTAGTTACACTACTTATTACTATTTGTTTTATATTTGTTCTGTTCATTCTGTATTTTTTTCTCTCATTTCTTGCTTTTTCTTTGATTGATGGAGTATTTTAAATTATTCTTCCCCCTACTCTATCAATTCTTTTAGAGATCACTGCATACATTCTTGGTAAATTTGTATTTTATCAGTTTCTGTGATTATATTGTCTCCATTTAGATTTATGCACTTATTTACATTTTCTGTTCTTCACATTCACATACTTCTTCACATTCACACATTTCCCTTTTGGAACATTTTAATTTTGACTGAAAAATTCCCTTTAGTATTTCTTAGTACAATTTAAAAAAAATTTTTTTTGAGATTGTTCACATACCATACAATCATCCAGAGATCCAAAGTGCACAATCAGTTGTCCACGGTACCATCATACAGCTATGCATGTATCACAATTAATTTTTTTCAATTTTTAGAACATTTTCATTACTCTAGAAAAGATATAAAGACAAAAAAAAACTTGAATCCTCCCATACCTCTAACCACCCCCCCACCGTTATTGACTCGTAGTATTGTTATAGTACATTTGTTACTGTTGATGAAAGAATGTTAAAGAATGTTAAAATACTAACTGTAGTACATAGTTTGCGTTAGGTATATTTTTTCCCTACATGCCCTTCTATTATTAACTTCTAGTTATAGTGTCATACATTTGTTCTAGTTGATGAAAGAGATTCCTAATGTTTGTATAGTTAATTGTCCACCACAAGATTCAGTGTTTTATGCATTCCCATATTTTAACCTCCAACTTTCCTTCTGGTGACATACGTGGACGTGGCTCTAAGCTTCCTGTTTCCACCACAGTCACACACCACTCAGCAGTGTTAGTTATTCTCACATTAACATGCTACTGTTACCTCTGTCCATTTCCAAACACTTAAGTTCAACCTATTTAAACATTCTGCTCATAATAAGCAACCGCTCCCCATTCTTTAGCCTTGTTCTGTATTCTGGTAACTTATATTTTATGTCTGTGGGTTTACATATTATAATTAGTTCATACCAGTGAGACCATACAATATTTGTCCTTATGTGTCTGACTTATTTCACTCAATATAGTGCCCTCAAGATTTCTTCATCAACCCGTTTCTTGTTTTGATTTGTTTTTTTTTTTTGTACAGTTTTGTTCACATAGCATATATTCCATCCTAAGAAAACAATCAGTGGTTCCCTGTATAATTACTTGTTTATGGATTCACCACCATTACCACTATCTATATAAGGACATCTCCATTTCTTCCACAAAGAGGGAGGAAGAGTCAAAGAAAGTAGAGAGACAAAAGAAAAGGAAAAGAAAGAAAAGAAAAAAAAATAACAGCTAAAAAGCAACAAAAGGAAAGATGGAATTAAACTGAAGTACAATGAAAGAGTCAGACAACATCACCAATGCCAAGAGCCCTATACCTCTTATGGCCCCCTCTTATAGTCATTTATCTTTGGTATATTGCCTTTGTTACATTAAAGGAAGCATAATACCATGTTTCTGTTGACTATAGTTTCTAGTTTGCATTGATTTTATTTTTTCCCCAATACCACCCCTTGCAAGGTTGACATTCATTTGTTCTCCCTCATGTAAAAACATGTTTGTTCATTTTATCACAATTGCTGAACACTCTAGGTTTCACTGAGTTATGCAGTCCCAGTCTTTATCTTTCCTCTTTCCTTCTGGTGTCCCACATGCTCCTAACCTTCCTCTTTAAACCATACTCACAGTCTTTGTTCAGTGTACTTACATTGTTGTGCTACCTTCAGCCAAAATTGTGTTCCAAGCCTCTCACTCCTGTCTTTTCCTTTCTGTCTGTAGTGCTCCCTTTAGTATTTCCTGCAGAGCAGGTATATTGTTCACAAACTGTCTCATTGTCTGTTTGTCAGAGAATATTTTAAACTCCCCCTCATATTTGAAGGACAGTTTTTCCGGATATAGGATTCTTGGTTGGCAGTTTTTCGCTTTCAGTATCTTAAATATATCACACCACTGCCTTCTTGCTTCCATGGTTTCTACAGAGAAATCCACACATAGTCGTATCAAGCTTCCTTTGTATGTGATGGATAGCTTTTCTCTCGCTGCTTTCAGGATTCTCTCTTTGTCTTTGATGTTTGATAATCTGATTAAGCGTCTTAGCGTAGGTCTATTCTGTTTGGAGTACGCTGCGGTTCTTGGATCTGTAATTTTATGTCTTTCATAAGAGATGGGAAATTTTCATTGATTATTTCCTCTATTATTGCTTCTGCCTTTTTTCCCTTCTCTTCTCCTTCTGGGACACCACTGACAGGTACATTCATTGCTTCATGTTGTCATTCGGTTCCGTGAGATATTGCTCATATTTTTCCATTCTTTTCCCTATTTGTTCTTCTGTGTGTAGGATTTCAGGTGTCTTGTTCTCCAGTTCCTGAGTGTTTTCTTCTGCCTCTTGAGATCTGCTGTTTTATGTCTCCATTGTGTTTTTCATCTGTTGTATTGTGCCTTTCATTTCCATAGATTCTGCCAGTAGTTTTTCCAAACTTTCAATTTCTGCCTTATGTTCACCCAGTGTTTTCTTTATATCCTTCCTCTCTTTTGCCATATCTTTCCTGAACTCATTGATTTGGTTTTTTATTTGATTTAGCATGTTTCTTTGAAAATCTTTAATTGATTTTTCATTAAAATGAAACAGTATCTCAACTGTATCTTAACTGAGGTGTAAGTTTGTTTCTTTGACTGGGCCATATCTTTGTTTTTCCTATTGTAATTTGTAGTTTTCTGTTGTCTAAGCTTCTGGTTTCCTTGGCAATCCAAATCAGATTTTCCTGGACCAGAATGGGTTCAGGTCTCAGAATAGGGTTATATTCAGGGTGTATTTTAGAAGAATGACAGGCTTTCCTGAGAGGCCTCTAGCCACTGTGCTTTTCATAACCTGCCCAGCAGGTGGCGCCTGTCAGTCTGTTGCTCCTGACTGGTGTAAGGAGGTGTGGCCCCTTTAGTTTCTGTTTTGGCTGTTTCCCCCCAGGTCTGGGGTCTGAATTCTGAAGGGAAGGTCGGCCTTAGAGCTGGGCCCCACCTCCTTCCTCTTAGGGAAGATACACCCCCTAGGGAGTTATCTTCTGCATTTGAATTTGTGCCTCTGTTATCTCCACCCTTGTCTGGGTCAGAGTGCTACAAACTGAAAATGGCTGAGGCTCTCTCCACTGAACCACTCAGGTTGAGAAGGAGGCAAAGGGAAAGAAAGCCCCCTTTCAGAACATGTCCACGGCCCCCCACTTTTCCCTGTCAGTCAGAGAGAACCCCTGGTCTTTCTGGCTCTTTAAGGTCAGTCATCTGTAAAAGCCTCTGTCTGCTTGTTAGAAGTTTTGTCTATGTTTGTAGCTTGTATTCAGCAGTCCACATTTGTTAATTAAAGCCAAGTGGAGCTGAGCTGAACTATATTTGCTGGCTGTGGGAATGCTGGCTTCTCCTACAGCGAGGGCTGACAGCTCAGCGTGCCGTTGGGGGAGGGGACTCCCGGCTCGGTTCTGCAGTTTTTACTTTCAGATTTTATGCTATAATCTTAGCCATTCCACCCAATCCAGGTTGTTGTACAATGTGTGGACAGTCACGGTTGTCTCCCAGCAGTTGTTCCAGATTATTTACTAGTTATTCCTGGTTGTTTATTAGTTGTTCCAGGAGACTAACTAAATCCCACTCCTCTCTATGCTGCCATCTTGCCCCTTTAATGCAGTTTTGATGATAATAAATTATCTGCTTTTATTTCCCTCAAAATATATATTTCTTTTGAATTCTTTAAAATTTTTAAAAATTGACTTATACACATGCATAACTCAATGGATTTCTCATATGTATGAATTTGTGTAACCATCATACCAATCGAGATGTAGAATATTTCCAGCATTCCAGTAGCCTCCCTTAGCCCCCTGTAAATGAATCACCACCTCCCATTAATCAGCCATTGTGACTTCAATAGCCACAGATTACTTTTACGTGTGTTTGAATTTTGTATCTATGAAATTATATAGTATATACTTTTGTTTCTAGTTTCTTTTGTTCAACGTTCTTTCTGTGTGATTCATCCTTAGTTTTCCTTGGCTAGCAGCATCCCTTTGTATGAATATTCCGTAAGTTACTTATCCATAGTTGTGTTGGTGGGTACTCAAGTTGGTTATGTTTTTTGGCCATTGTAAATAATGCTACTATAGACATTCTTGTACATGTCTTTTGAAACTCATTTGTGTTTGATATATTCTTAGGAATGGAATTGCTGGATCCCAGGTTAGGCATGTATAGCTTTAGTAAAAGTGCTAAATAGTTTCCAAGTGCTTACCAATTTATTCTTCCACATACAATGTGTGAAGCTTCCAGTTGCTTTGCAACCTCACCAACTCTGGGGGTCACTCTTTTGATATTACACATTTTTTTCCTGCATATATAGTGGTATTATATTGCATTGTGATTTCATTTTGCATTTCTTGATGACTCTGAAAGTTCAGCGCATTTTCCTGTCAGTTGCATGTCCTTTTTCTTGAAGTGCATATTTTTGGAGTCGGGGAATTGGAGAAGGTGGATGGGTTGTCTGATTTATTGGTGCGTATTTCTTTGTATCTCCTTTCTTAGAGATACAGTGTGTGGGGGTGGGTGGGTATGTGTTAAATATCTTCTTTCCCTCTGTAGCTTGACTTTTGCTCTAAATGGGTCTTTTATTGAACAGGCTTTAGTGAAGTCCAGTTAATTAAAGTTTTCTTTATGATTAGTGCTTTTTGTATTCCTTTAAGAAATCTTCCCTAACCCAAGGTCATGAAGATATTTTTCTATATTATCTTTGATAATCTTTTTTTTTTTTTTTGGGGGGGGAACTTTGACATTTAAGTCTATCATCCATCTGGTATTGATCATCATGTGTTTTCTAAGGTGTATATAGAGTTTAATTTTACTCTCTGTAGATTTCTCAGCCCCATTTATTTTAAAGATTTTTTTTTTCCTGTTGCATTGCAGAGGACCTTTGTGTAAATCAGGTGATTCTGGTGTGCGTTCCTGTTAATCATTTTTTGGAGTTTCGATGTAGAAGTCTTATTTGTCTTTCAGTAAATTTATTCCTGGGTATTTTATATTTTTTGATGAGCCTTGTAAGTGATATTTTTAGAATTGTAATTTTTCCTTTACTGATAGGATAGAAATAGAGTTGATTTTTCTAGACTGATCTTGTATTTAAAGATCTTATTAAAATTACTCATTAAAAAATTCCAGTTTATATTTAATTAAATTTTTTTTCCACGTACCCAATCATTTCATCTCCCAGATAGCCATTTTACTTTCTTTCCAATCTTTATGCCTTTTATTTCTTTTTCTAGTATTATTACAATAGAGAAGATCCTCATAAAATGTTGAATACAAGTGGTGAGAATGGATATTTTTGCCTGGTTCTTGAACTGAGGTGGAAAGTGTTCAGTGTTTTACCATTGAGTATGAAGCTTGTCACAGCTTTTTCCTTTTTTTGTATTGTTACCCTTTTTCATATTAAAGAAGTTTTCCTTTAGTCTTTTTTGTTGTTGCTGTTGTTTTTGTAATGCAATTTTATTGAAATATATTCACATACCATATAATCATCAAAATTCCTTCTAGCTTAGTCTCTGGAGAGCTTTTATCCTGAAGAGGAGTTAAATTTTATCAAAAGCTTTTTTTGTATCTATTTTGAATATGTGATTTACTTCTATATTTGGTAAACATGGGAATTATAGTGATTATTTTTCAAATGTTGTACCTATATTATACAAATTTTACTGCTGTATAAATCCAGTTGTTTTGGTTCTATCCTTTAAACAAATAGTTGGTTTTGATTTGCTAATATTTTATTTAGCATTCTTGTTTGTTTTGCTGCGTGAGAACAATTTCCTTTTAATTTACCTCATAATTTTCTTCTTATATTTTAGAATGGTATCTACCTTTTAAGACAATTTAGGAAGTTTTCCTTCTTTCTCAGTTTCCTGAAAGAGTTTGTAAAAAGATGTTTATTTCTTTTTTAAGATGTTTGGAAGAATTCACTAGTGAAGCCATCTGGATCAGGAGGGAAGATTGTTTTCTTTTTCATATTTTGAGGTTAATTTTATATACATTGAAATACAAAAAAATTGCATACCTACAATTCTGAGTTTTGACAAATGGATTCACCCTTATCAAAGATATAGAACATTGCTTTTACCTTAGTTCCTTTTCCTGTCAGTTACCTACAGGCTTGCACTTGTCTGTGTTAATACTTCCTTTTTATTGTTGAATAATATTTTATGAATGAACTACTTTATCCATTCTCTGGTTTACCAACATTTGGGATGTTTCTTTGGCTACTAGGAATAAATGGATAGGAACATTGTTCTACAAGTTTTTATGGAAATAATGCTTTCATTTTCCTTGGATAAGTACCAAGGAATAGAACTGCTATGTTAAAGAGTATTGCATATTTAAATATATAAGGAAATGGCACACTTTTTCCAGTGGGGTTGTACCATTTTACATTCACACCAGTTAAGTTCCATGTTATCATCAATATTTTTATTTATTTATATATTTATTTATTTAAGAAATTTTATTTTGAAATAAATTCAAACTTACAGGAACAGTTGCAAAAACAGTACAAACCCCATACATAGAACTCCAGCATACCCTGATCCCCCTCCCCTGATACCCTGATCCACCACCTTTAACATCCTCTCACACCACCATTTCTCCCCCCCCCCCTCCGTTTATCATCCATCATCTATTGCTCTGTCCTCTGAACATATGAGAGCAAGCTGCAAACATCTTTGAACAAACAATATAATTCACATATACTTTTCCCATGGACAAGAACATTCTTTTATGCAATCCCATTAAGCACAGCTAAGAAGTTCAAGAAATTCAACATTGATACAAAGCTTACATTCTGTATTTCCGTTTTTTTTTCTTATGTCCCACCTGTGTCCCTTTGAGCCTCCTCTCCTCTGTCTTCTCATCCCATCCAGGATCATCCTTGGCATTAAATTGTCATCTATTTAGACTGTCATTTTTTTTTTTTTTTTTAATTGTGGAAACTTATATACAGCCTAAATCTTCCCATACCACCCCTTCCCTAGCATTCCATTAGTGGGATTAATCACATTTAGAATGTTGCGATGCTATTACCTTCCCATCATCCATTTCTAGAAGTTTCCCTTCACCCCAGACAGAAACCCTACACTCATTTCTTAACTCCCCATTGCCCCTTCCCCCACTTCTCGGAACCCCTACTCTACTTTTCATCTCTATGGTCATATTCTCTGATACTTTCTTTGTGTTTACCATAGCGCTTAAATTTAGCATCTTAAATCTATAACAATTTTGTTTTTCTTTGATACCAACTTAACTTCAATAGGACACATAAACTATGTTCCTATACTCCATCGTTCCCCCATTATGTAGTTCTTATCAAAAATTACGTATTTTACATTGAGTCCAAACCTACTGATTTATCATTACAGTTTATGTATTTTAGATCCTGTAGGAAGTAAATAGTGGAATTATAAATCAAAAATACAGTAGTATTGGTATTCATATTTACCATGTGATCTTTATTGGTAATCTTTACTTCTTCATGTAGTTTCAGTCAATTGTTGAGTGTTCCTTCCTTTCAGCCTGCTCAGCTCCCTTTAGCATTTCTTATAGGATTGATCTACTGGTGTTGAAGTCCCTCAGCTTTTGATTATCTGGGAATGTTTTCATCTCCTCCTCATTTTTACCCTCCAGGTGTTTGTGAATTCTCCAAGTCTGTGATGGTTATTGACTTCTATTTGTATTCCATTGTGGTCAGAGAATGTGCTTTGAACAAATTCTTTTTTTTTTTTTTTTTTTTTTAATTTATTGAGGCTTGTTTTATGTCCCAGCATACAGTCCATTCTGGAGAAAGATCCATGATCACTCAAGAAGAATGTGTATCCCAGTGACCTGGGATGTAATATTCTATATATGTCTGTTAAAATTCTCTTTATCTCCCTCTCCTTTCTTTGTTTCTCTGTTGGTAGGGTTCCCTTTAGTATCTGAAGTAGGGCAGGTCTTTTAGTAGCAAAATCTCTCAGCATTTGTTTGTTTGTGAAAAATTTAAGCTCTCCCTCAAATTTGAAGGAGAGTTTTGCTGGATAAAGTATTCTTGGTTGGAAATTTTTCTCACTCAGAATTTTAAATATATCGTGCCACTGCCTTCTTGCCTCCATGGTGGCTGCTGAGTAGTCACTACTTAGTCTTATGCTGTTTCCTTTGTATGTGGTGAATTGCTTTTCTCTTGCTGCTTTAAGAACTTGCTCCTTCTCTTCCGTGTTTGACAGTGTGATCAGTATATGTCTCGGAGTGGGTTTATTTGGATTTATTCTATTTGGAGTTCGCTGAGCATTTATGATTTGTGTATTTATGTTGTTTAGAAAATTTGGGAAGTTTTCCCCAACAATTTCTTTGAATACTCTTCCTAGACCTTTACCCTTTTCTTCCCCTTCTGGGACACCAATGAGTCTTATATTCGGACGTTTCATATTATCTATCATATCCCTGAGGTCCATTTTGAGTTTTTCAATTTTTTTCCCCATTCTTTCTTTTATGCTTTCATTTTCCATTCTGTCATCTTCCAGGTCACTGATTCGTTGTTCAGCTTCCTCTAGTCTTGTACTATGAGTGTCCAGAATCTTTTTAATTTGGTCAACAGTTTCTTTAATTTCCATAAGATCATCCATTTTTTTATTTAGTCTTGCTATGTCTTCTTTATGCTCTTCTAGGGTCTTCTTGATTTCCTTCATATCCCGTACTATGGTCTCATTGTTCATCTTTAGTTCTTTGAGTATCTGCTCTAGGTGCTGTGTCTCTTCTGGTCTTTTGATTTGGGTGCTTGGGCTTGGGTTATCCATATCGTCTGGTTTTTTCATATGCTTTATAATTTTCTGTTGTTTTTGGCCTCGTGGCATTTGCTGAACTTGATAGGGTTCTTTTAGGATTTGTAGACCAATTGAAGTCCTTATCTCTAATTTATCAGATCTACAGCTTCGTGGAGTACACTTTCTCTAACTAACCAGCAGGTGGCGTCCACGAGCCACCTGTTCTCCACAAGCCAGTTCTCCCCTGCTTAGCCTTTTTGGTGAGTGGGGGGAGTGAGTCTTGTGGGGTCCAATTGGTGTACCAAGCTTGCGTGTGTAGTTGGTGTTGCCTGCCCTGTATATGGGGCGTGTTTCTGGGCAGTCAGGGAGGGGGGGTGGCCCTAACAATCAAATCTCCCTGGTGATCCTAGAGTTTTAAAGCTGCTGCAATAGTCTAATCCTTCAGTTCAGTCCTGCCACAGTTTGTCTCTGCCACTGACCCACAAGTCCTTGGTATTGGCGTATGGCTCCTGAGACTTGCAAGTGGGCCCCTCTTCCAGGCCGTGCACCCCGGGTCCTCTGTTGAGGGATGACTATGCTATGTCACAGGTGAGTGCCGTCCCCCCAGGGCAGTTCTGGGCTGCTGGGCTGTGTAGGGAGGCTCCCAGTCTGCTCAAATGATGGCTGAATGGGGCTTTGTTAATTCACACTGCTCCACCTTCCCAACTCTGGGACAATCAGCTGAGGTTGCAGGGAAGGCTGATGTCCACGCCCAGTTTTGTGGTGTGTGCCTGTTATTTGAAGCACTTCCGTCACACTGGGTTGTCTGGGGCAGCTCTGGGCTATGGGGCTGGCGATGGGCAGGAGTGTTTCCTGTCCACCAGGATGATGGCTGTGAACGGACACCCCACTTTTCTTGGGAAGTTGTGGTGTTTAGTGAATTTTCTCAGCCACTGGATTATTGCCTTTTGTCTCAGAGCTCTCTTAGTTCTGCTCTTGACCTGTCCAAATTGCAGGTCTTTGAAGCTTTCTGTATTGGGCTTCTTAGAGTAATTTTTTTTAGAAAAAGAAAAAAGGATTAAAAAAAAAAAAGGGCCCTCCTCAGAGATCTAATGGGTTACTGAAATGCTAAGAGACAAAGCAACCAGGGCCATTAAGGAAAGGTCCACAGGGCAGAGAGATCAGCTTTTCTTCAGGATTTGCATATGAGCCTCAGGGCCTGAGCTCTGCCCTTCCCCTTTCTATGTTCACCAGAACTCCAAAAATCCTCCGCTTTTATTTTGGAGTTTTTCGTGCTGTTTTTTTCTATGCCTGTCTCCTCTCTGCTGGGCTGGCTGCTCTTAGATTCTCTGGTGTCTGGTCTCAGTCTATCTATGGTTGGAGTTTGGATCAGTAGGATGAGTTTCCGATAAGGGCTGCCACTGCAGTTCTCCCTTCTCCTTCCCGGAGCTGACAGCCCCTCCTCCCACGGGACTGAGCCTGGCAGGGAGGGGCGCGGGTCCCCTGGCCGCAAAAACTTACAGATTTTGGTGATCTCAGTAGTTTCCACGTTTTCATGAGTGTTGTATGAAGTATGCCCAAAGTCAGATTGCTCTGTGGTGTCCAGTCCACGCAGTTCCTGGCTTTCTACTTACTTTCCTGGAGGAGTAACTAAAACATACAGCTCACCAGTTCGCCATCTTGCCCCGCCTCTCCCCTCTAATCTTGTATTATGAATATCCAGTATCTTTTTAATTTGGTCAACAGTTTCTTTTATTTCCATAAGATCTTCTATTTTTTTATTTACTCTTGCAATTTCTTCTTTATGCTCTTCTGGGGTCTTCTTTATGTCCTTTATATCCTGTGCCATGCTCTTCTTCATGTCATTTATATCCTGAGCCATGCTCTTGTTGCCTGTCTGTAATTCTTTGATTAATTGTGCCGAGTACTGTGTGTCTACTGATCTTTTGATTTGGGTGTTTGGGTTTGGGTTTGGGTTCTCCATATCGTCTGGTTTTATCATATGCTTTAAGATTTTCTGTTGTTTCTGGCCTCTTGCCATTTGCTTTACTTGATCTCTAATTCATCAGAGCTGCAGCTTGGTGGTGTACATTTTCTCTAACCAACCAGCAGATGGCATCCGTGAGTCACCTATTCCTCTCAAGTCAGTTGTCCCCTACTTTGTCTTTGTGGTGTGTGGGGATCTGATTCTTGTGAGGTTCAACTGGTGCACTAAATTTGAGTATGTCGTTGGTGCTGTCTGCCCTGAGTGTGGGGCGTGTGTCTGAGTGGTTAGGGAGGCAAGGCAGCTTTAATAATCAAACCTCCCAGGTGTTCCCTGAGATTTAAGGCCATTGCAGGAGCCTAAGCCTTCATTTCAGTCTTGCCACAGGTTGTCTCTGCCTCTGACCCAGAAGTCCTTGGTATTGGCGTAGGGTCCCTGGGATTTCCGAGCAGTTCCCCCTTCCCAGCTGTGCTCTTCCAGGACCTCTGCTGAGGGAGGGCCACGCCATGTCACAAGTGTGTGCCGGCCCCCCAGGGAAGCCTTGGGTCACCAGGCTGTGCAGGGGCCCTCCCAGCCCGCTTCAGTGATGGTTGAATGGGACGCGTTAACATCCCCCTTTTTGCATGGCTCCGCCTTCCCAGCTCTGGGACAATCAGCCGTGGGTGCATTAAAGGCCATTGTCCACGGCTGATATTGTGGCATGTGTGTAGTGCTGCGGGAAAGATTCCCCATCACATTGGGTTTCTTGGCGTGGCTCTGGGCTGTGGGTCTAGCCCCAGGCAGGAGTGTCCCCCTCCTGCTGGGAGATGGCTGCAAGGAATGCGGTCTTTTTTCTCCGTTTGGCTCCCCTCTGCTCCTCTGGTCTTGAGACTTATCATCAGGGGGTATGGGAAGGGGTATCCTCCACGCCAGACACCGAGGCATTAGCCCAGCCCACTTCTGCCGTGCTTCACTGTGTGGCTCTCCCCGTCTTATCTGCAGCTGCTCACGGGCCTTTTTTTCTTTAAAGAACTAGTCCGTCTCCAAATGCCAGCCCACCGTTTCCCCACACTGCAGCGTGGCTGCTGGACTTTCAGTAGGCTCACTCACTCGTTTCAGAATGCAGGCTCCTGGTTTTGCCAAATGCATGGTCCCTGTGGTTTTAGCAGACCTTGTCCAGCTGGTGCATCGCTGGAAGTGCTTTTCTGGGTCACTTTCTGGTTTTTATTTAGTATTTTTCACAGAGGTGTTTTTTTGCCCTGTCTCACCTAGTCGCCATCTTAGGTTCTCATCAGTATTTTTATTGTCAGTCTTTAATTTCAGCCATTCTGGTAGGTGTGTAAATATATGTAAAAATGATGAGCTGTTTTGCACTTATTTACCACTCTTATACTTCCTTTATAAATTATCCATTCAAATATTTTGCCCAGTATTTTTTTTGGGGGCGGTAGTTTCTATTTTTGTTATTTAATTGCAGGAGTTCTTTAAATCCTATATTGATAAAAGTTTTTTTTTTTTGTCAGATATGTGTTATGTGAATATTTTCTCGAAGACTGTGTGACTTCCCTGTACATTTTCTTAAAAGGTGACTTTTAATGAGCAGAAGTTTTTATTTTTGATGGTATAATTTTATCACCTTTTTTTCCCTCTATGATTATTAGTTTGTGTTCTTTCTAAGAAATTTCTGTTTATACCCAGGTCACAAAGATATTTACCTATGTTTTCTTTTTAAAAGCTTTGTAGTCTTTTACAAATAGTGCTGGGAAACTTGGATATCCTCATGCAAAAGAAAGAAAGTGGACCATGCTTCACACCATATACAAAAATTAACTAAAAATGCATCAGTTACCTAAATATAAGCACTAAAACTCTAAAACTTCTAGAAGAGAATGTGGGGAAATATCTTCAGAACCCTGTAATGGGCAATAGATTTTTAGACTTTACACCAAAAGTACGAGCAACTAATGAAAACGTAAGACCTCATGAAAACTAAAAATGTTTGTGCATCCAAGGACATAATCAAGAAAATGAAAAGAAAACCTACAGGATGGGAGAAAATATTTAGAAGCCAGATATCTAATAGGGGTTTAATACCCAGAACATATAAAGAACTCTTATAACTCAACAATAAAAGACAGCCCATTTAAAAATGAGCGAAGGTCTTGAATAGACATTTCTTTTAAGAAGATATACAGGTGGCTAATAAGCACATGAAAAGATGCTCAATATCATTATCTTTTAGGAAAATGCAACTCTAAATTGCTTATATCTTATTAAATATCTGCTGAATTACTTTGTTTTTCTCGACACTGATATTTTTCAACAGTATGGTGTCAGAATGATGTTTTTGCCACCATAGAGTCAAAATGATACTAAAAAAATATCACTTCACATCTACTAGAATGGCTATTATTAAAACATTGGAAAATGTCTGTTGTTGGTGAAGATGGAGAGAAATAGAAACCCTCGTTTATTGTTGGTGGGATTGTAAAACAGTTTGACGTTTCATAAAAAGTTAAAACATAGAACTACCATATGACCCGGCAATCCCACTTGTAGGTATATGATCAAAAGAATTGAAACAGGGAGTCAGTCAGAGATTTATATACCAGTATTCATGGCAGCATTATTCACAGTAGCCAAAAGGTGGAAGCAACCCAGATGTCCACCAGTAGAGAAATGGATAAAGAGAATGTGATAGATATATAATGAAATATCATTCATCTATAGAAAGGAATAAAGTCTGATACATGCTACAACATCAATAAACCTGGAAGACATCACGTTGAGTGAAATAAGTCAGATAGAAAGGTGCTGATACTGTATGATTCCACTTATGTGAAATAGCTAGAATATGCAGTCATAGACCTAGAAAATAGAGTACTGGTTACCAGTTGGGGGAAGGAAAAATTGAGTTAATGCTTAATTTGTACAGAGTTTCTGTTTTGCTCAGTGGACGAGTTTTGTTAATGTGTAGTGGTGATGGTAGCACAACATTTAATAAATACCATATAATTATATATTTGAAAGTGTTTAAAATGGAAAATATGTTGTACATACGTTGTCATGTTAAAAAACTTTATAGTTTTAGTTTTTATGTTTAGGTTGGTGATCCATTTCAGTTTAATTCATGTATGATATAAGGTAGGTCTTAAGGTTTATTATTTTTTTTTCCAAATGAAAAACCAATTTTTTCAGCACCATTTATTGAAAGGTTATTTTCCTGTATTGAATTAGTTTTTGTTCTAAAAAAGAAATCATTTGACCATGTAAGTGTGGATCTATTGCTACTTTCTGTTTTGTTTCATTTATCTCTGTCTGTTCTTATGCCAGTAACACATTGCCTTGATCCCTGTAGCTTTATACTGGAAAGTTGAGAGTATGTAATGAAGTCTGAGTGTAATTCCTCCAACTTTGTTTTTTTTTTTAAGCTAGGACTTGTACATTGTACAAATTTTAATCAGCTAATTAATTTCCCTAAAAGTTAACTAGTATTGTACCTGAGCGTGCATTGAATTTATAGATCAATTTTGGGAGTACTGATACCTTAACAGTGTTAAGTCTGAGAGTCCATGAACAAGGTATTTCTATTTTTAAAGCCTACTTTAATTTTTGTCAAGAGTATTCTTAGCTTTATTATACAGCTCTTGCTTTTATCTTGTTAAATTTCTGCTGAATTACTTTGTTCTTCTCAACACTGATGTTTTTCAACAGTATGGTGTCAGAATGATATTTTTGCCACCATACTGTCAAAATGATACTAAAAAAATTTATATTCCAGTAGTATGTGCTAATATGTAGGTATGCAATCGATTTTTGGATCTTGCTTGGTTTCCTGTGATCCTTCTAATTCATTTATTGTGTTGTAATAGTTTTTGTTTTGTTTGCTGCTTTTTTAATTTTCCTTGTAAACAATTGTATTTTCTGAGAATAAGGACAGTATACTTTTTACTTTCTAGAGTTGATAGCTTTTATTTCTTTATCTTGATGTATTGCACTATCTTGGACTTCTGGTACAGAGTTCAACAGGTGTAATGTGAGTGGACATGCTTACTTTATTTCTGAACTTAGGGAGAAATGGTTCTGTGCTTCACCATTAAGTATGAAGCTAATTGTAGATGTTTTTTGCAAGTGCCGTATTTGTGGTTGAGGAAATTGTTTTCTATTACTAGTTTGCTGAGAATTTTTTAAATTACTCATTAATGGGTGATAATTACTGGTCATTTGCTTTTTCTGTGTCTATTGAAATAATCATGGATTGCTCCTTTATTCTGATTATATGGTGGATCATTGTGATTGATTTCTCAAATAGTAAACCATTTCCTGAGGTAAACCTCATTTGGTCATGATTTTCTTTCCTTTTGAGATATTCTTCTATTCAGTTTGTTAATATTTTGTTAACTAATTCTCCATCTATATTGATGAGAAATGGTGTAAAATTTTATTTTTTATCATATCTTTGTCAGGTTTTGACAGTAGGGTTCTGTTGACCTTATAAAACCAATTGGGAAGTATTTGTTCTTTCTCTAATTTTTGAAAGATTTTATTTAAGATTTTTATGTTTTTTTCCTTACATGTTTGACTGAATTTATCAGTGAAACTATGTGGACTTGTTTCTTTGTGGGTTTTTTCTTTGTGGGGAAATACAATTATAATTTTATGAAATAGAGCATTTAGATTTTCTGTTTCATCTTGTGTCAGTTTTCGTAAGTTTTCAGTTTTTCATGGAATTTTTATATTTGTTTTAGTTATCAAATTTATTTTCATAAAGTTCATAACATTCCTTTATTATCTTCTTGATGTCTATAGAGTCTGAGGTGATGTTCCCTTTTTCATTGCTTATATGATAAATTTATGGTTGTCCATCTTATTCTTGACCAATCCTGCTAGAGGTTTTTCAGTGTTATTATTATTGGACAAATCTACTTTAAATTTTGTGAATTGTCTCTATTTTTGTCTGTCTTTCACTTTTAAAATTTCTGTTTTTATTTTTGTTATTTCTTGCCTGCTACTTTCTTTTGGTTTAATTTTTTTTATCTTTTTCTTGCTTCTCAAGGTAGAAGTGTAGGCCTTTAATTCCTTTCATTCCAACTTTAGCATAAATCTATAAATTTCCCTTTGAACACTGATTAGGTGCATACCACAAAGTTTGATATGTTGTGTTTCATTATCATTCTCTTCCAAATACTAATTTCCTCCTTGACTACTTCTTTGACTCATGGGTTATTAAGTGTATCATTTAATTTAAATAATTGTGGGTTATAAAGTTATCTTGTTCTCTGATTTATTTTTGTTTTGTGCAGATAACATCCTCTCTACTTTTTCAATATTTTTGAAATTTATTGAAATTTGTTTTATGGTTACTATATGGTCTATCTTTGTGAATATTCCATGTACACCTGAAAATAATGTTTATTCTACATTTATTTGTAGTGTTTTATGAATGTCAAATTAAGATGATTGATGCTGTCATTAAGATCTTTTATAATTTACTGATTTTTATTTAGTTCTATCAGCTATTGAAAAGGGGTTATTAAAATCTTCAAATGTAATTGTGGGTATGTCTATTTCCCCTTATAGTTCTATCAGTTTTTACTTCAGGCATTTTGACATTTAAGAGGCATATACACATTTACAATTGTTATGCCCTCTTCCTTTTATGCAAGATAATATTTCTTGTCTTGTGGTCTAATTTATCTCAGTAATATAGCCAGCTTCTTAATGTTTTGAATCTTTTCCTATCAATCATTTTTTTTAAATTAAATTTAATCTTTTTTTATTATCACATTTTAAAAAATTGTGATTGTTCACATACCATACAATTATCTAAAGATCCAAAGTGTACAATCAATTGCCCCTGGTACTATCATATAGCTGTGCATTCATCACCACATTTAATATTTTTTCCAATTTTTAGAACATTTTCATTAGTCTAGAAAAGAAATAAAGACAAAAAAAAAGGAGACTCCAATCTTCCCATACCCCTAACCACACCCCCTCCATTGTTGACTATTAGTATTGGTATAGTGTATTTGTTACTATTTATGAAAGAACATTGAAATACTACTAACTATAGTATGTAGTTTGCAATAGGTGTATCTTTTTTTCCTATATGGCCCTATATTATTATCTTCTGGTTGTAGTGTCGTACATTTGTTCTGGTTCATGAAAGAGATTTCTAATGTTTGTACAGTTAATCACAGACATTGCCCACCACAAAGTTCACTGTTTTATACGTTTACATCTTTTAACCTGCAGCTTTGCTTCTGGTGACATACATGACCCTGAGCTTTCCCTTTCCACCACATTCATGCACCATTAAGCACTGATAGTTATTCTCACAGCATACTACCATCACCTCTGTTCATCTCCAAACATTTAAGTTCAACCTAGTAGAACATTCTGCTCATAATAAGCAACTGCTCCCCATTCTTTAGCCTCTTTTTATATCCTGGTATCTTATGTTTCATGATTGTGAGTTTACATATTATAATTAGTTCCTATCAGTGAGACCCTGCAATATTTGTCCTTATGTGTCTGGCTTATTTCACTCAGTATATTCCCCTCAAGGTTTCTTCATCAACCATTTTTTTTTAAGATGTTTTTTTTTCACAGCCCATATATTCCATCCTAAGTAGACAATCGATGGTTCCCTGTATAGCCACCCTCACCACTTATAAGGACACCTCCATTTCTTCCACGAAGCAGGAGGAAGAGTCAGAGAAAGTAGAGAGGCAAAAGAAAAAGAAAAAAAGAAAGAGAAAAAAAATGACAACTAGAAAGCAGCAAAAGGAAAGATTACCTTAAACTAAAGTAGAATAGTCAGACAACATTACCAATGCCAAGCATTCTGTACTCCTCCCTTATGCCCCCCTCTTAAATGCATTTAGCCTTGGTATATTGCCTTTGTTATATTAAAGGAAGCATAATATGATGTTTCTGTTAATTATAGTCTCTAGTTTACATTGATTGCATTTTTCCCCCAATACCTCCCTATTTTTAACACCTTACAAAGTTGACATTTATTTGTTCTCCCTCATGAAAAAACATATTTGTACATTTTATCACAATTGTTGAACACTCTAGATTTCACTGAGTTATACAGTCCCAGTGTTTATCTTTCCTCTTCAGTTCTGGTGTCCCACATGCTCCTAACCTTCCTCTTTCAACTATATTCTTAGTTATCCTTGTTCAGTATACTTACGTTGCTGTGCTACCGTCAATGAAAAGTGTGTTCCAAACCTCTCCCTCCTGTGTTTTGCTATATGTCTGTAGTGCTCCCTTTAGTGTTTCCTGTAGAGCAGGTATCTTGTTCACAAACTCTCTCATTGTTTGGCTGAGAATATTTTAAACTCTCCTTCGTATTTGAAGGACAGTTTTGATGGATATAGGATTCTGGTTGGTGGTTTTTCTTTTTCACTATCTTTAATATATCACCCCCTTCCTTTTTGCCTCCATGGTTTTTATTGAGAAATCTGCACATAGTCTTATCAAGTTTCCTTTGTATGTGATGGATTGCTTTTCTTTTGCTGCTTTCAGGATTCTCTCTTTGTCTTTGACGTTTGATAATGTGATTATTAAGTGTCTTGGCATAGGCCTATTCAGATCTATTCTGTTTGGGATAGGCTGTGCTTCTTGGATCTGTGATTTTATGTCTTTCATTAGAGATGTGAAATTTTCATTGATTATTTCCTCTATTATTGCTTCTGCCCCTTTTCCCTTCTCTTCTCCTTCTTGGACACACATGACACGTACATTCTTGCATTTCGTTTTGTCCTTAAGTTCCCAGAGATTTTGCTCATATTTTTCCATTCTTTTCTCTATCTGTTCTTTTGTGTGTAGGCTTTCAGGTGTTTTGTTCTCTAGTTCCTGAATGTTTTCTTCTGCCTCTTGAGATCTGCTGTTGTATCTTTCCATTGTGTCTTTTGTCTCTTGTGTTGTGCCTTTCATTTCCATAGATTCTGTCAGCTGTTTTTTCGAACTTTCAGTTTCTGCCTTATGTAAGCCCAGTGTTTTCTAAATAGCCTTTATCTCTTTTGCCATATCTTCCCTAAACTTTTGAATTGATTCAGCATTAGTTGTTTAAATTCCTGTGTTTCAGTTGAAGTGTAAGTTTGTTTCTTTGACTGGGCCATAACTTCATTTTTCTTAGTATAGGTTGTAGTTTTCTGATGTCTTGGCATCTGGTTTCCTTGGTTACCCCAATCAGGTTTTCCCAGACCAGAACAGGCTCAGGTCCCAGAAGGAGGAAATATTTAGTATCCAGTTTACCTGATGGTGTGTCTTTGAGGATTGACACACCCTGTGCTTTTCTGCCCAGCAGGTGGCGCCTATCAGCCTGTCACTCCAGACTGGTGTAAGGAGGTGTGGCCCATGGCTGTTTTTCCCCAGGCTCTAGGGTCTGGTTCCAAATGGAAGGCAGGTGGTAGAGCTTGGCACTGCCTTCTTCCTCTTAGGGAAGATATGCCCCCTAGAGAGAGGTTATTTGCATATAAATAGATTCTTGGTTTCTCTGACTCTGCTGTCTCCACCAGCACTGCCAGCTGAAAACAGCTGAGGCTTTCTCCACTGAGCCACCCAGGTTGAGAGAGAGAGAGAAAGGGACAGAAAGCCCCCTTTTAGGGTCAGTCTATGGCTCCCAGATTCACCTATCATCCAGAGATAGCACCTGATCCTTTGAGCTCCTTGTCCTGAGACAGATATGTCCCCTTTCCAAGGTCAGTCATCACTAAAAGCCTCTGTCTGCTTGTTGGGGATTCATAGTTTGTATTGAGCAGCTAACATTAAAACCCCAGTTGGAGCTGGGCTGAGGTATATTCACTTGTTAAGAGAGTGCTGCTATCACAGGGAGGCTTTGCAGTTCAGACTGCCGTGAGGGAGGGGCTCTCAGCTCGGGTCCACAGTTTTTACTTACAGATTTTATGCTGCGATCTTGGGCATTTCTCCCTATCCAGATTGTTGCACGCTGTGTGGACAGTCACAGTCGTCTCCCAGCAGTTATTCCAG
Source organism: Choloepus didactylus (assembly GCF_015220235.1). Classification (NCBI taxonomy): domain Eukaryota; kingdom Metazoa; phylum Chordata; class Mammalia; order Pilosa; family Megalonychidae; genus Choloepus; species Choloepus didactylus. The sequence continues at coordinate 32,473,849 of NC_051308.1, forward strand.
ATCTTTTACTAGTTGTTCCTGGTTGTTTATAGTTGCTCTGTGGGGACTAACTAACTTCCACTCCTCCCTATGCCGCTGTCTTCTCTCTGATTTCCCTATCAATCATTTTTGCATTTGTATTTAAAGTGACTCTCTTGTGGATGGTATATAATTAGGTTTGGCTTTTAAAATACATTCTAAAAATATTTACATTTTAATTAAGGTGTTTACCTCATGGGTCAACAAATCTTTTATATAAAGTACCAAATAGTAAATATTTTAGACTTTTCGAGCCATGTCGTTTCTGTTGCAACCACTCTGCTTTGTCAATTTAGTGGAAAAATGCAGGAAATATGTAAATGAATGGAAGTATCTGTGTTCAAATAAAAGGCAGTGGGCCAGATTTGACCTTCAGGCCATAGTTTTTGATACCCTGGTTTAGAGCATTTGCAATTAATATATTTATAAATATGGTAGACTTATGTATACTATTCATTATTTTTTTATTTATTTGTCTCATCATTGTTCTTCTGTTGCTCTTTTCCCGACTTCTCTTGGGATATTCGAATATTTTCTAATGTTCTCTTTTGATTCCTCTGTTGGCTTTTCAGCCAGACTTTCTTGCATTATTTTCTCTGTAGTTTCTCTTGATTATGCATCTTTTTTTTTTTTCACTCAAATAATTTAGCATCTTTTAAAGGGTGTCACGACATTCTTACTCATTGCAGAGATGTCACTGTTCATTTTCTTCCTGTTGTTAATTTTGCTCTCATTCTGCCAGTGCAAAAACTACAGGGTGATATAAAATAAATTGCCTATAGTCAAAAGGAAATGAATTGAAATGACACAGACATAAACACACAAAATTTCTGCCAAAAAGCCACTATCTTACGGAATTGGGCATAAGATTTGGAAAGTAAGAGTTAAAACTTCAATTTGCAACTATGATTTTAGTCTATATTCTGAAAACCCAATATAAAAACTGAAACTTAATACAAATAAGAGATAATTTAGTAATTACATATGTATATACACACAGATGTTGTTAACTTTTGTTTATTTAAACAACCACAGAAGATAATGTAAGAAAAAAATACCTTTATAATGGCTATACAATAAAAGTGTTAATTCTTTCTAATTAATAGAGTAAACAATTCCAATATATGTACCAGTTATTTGGCTAATTCTGAAGTTTATGTGGGGAAATAATCAAGAATCATCAGGAAAACTGTGGTAACTAATGAGCCAAATATGAATTGAAGAAGTAGGAAAAAGAACCACAGAGTAAACAAGAAGGAAGAAAATAATTAAAATGAGGCCAGAAATCTAATAAATAGAGGGCAGTTATTATCAAAACCTGGTTTTGTCTCTGAAATTGTTAGTATGATATTTAACAGTTGTTGGTTTCTAGGATGAAAATCACATGGTTATTTCAATAGATACAGAAAAAGTATATAAGTTCAATACAGATTTTTATAAAAACTCACAAAATAAGAATAAAAGGGTGATGATCTTAATTTGATAAAGTATATGTTCCAAATGCCTGAAGCAAACCTTTAATGGAGAATCTTTAGATGTTTTCCATGTAAGATCATCAACAAAGCAAAGAAGCTTAAAACCAATATAGTTTTAAATGTTATTAGAGTTCCTAGCCAGAGCATTAATAAAAGAAAAAGAAATGAATTAACAGGATTGGAAGGTGAAAAATAAACCTTTAAGTATTTATAGATCATCTACCTATAAAAATCTACAGAAGCAATAGAAAAAATTATGGGTAATAAGATAATTTAATATTTTGTCAAATAAAATCTCTTATAAAAATTGGTAGAATTCCTCTGTAATCTAATCATCTAGATTAAAAAGATGATCATATGAGATAACATTCAGAATAAGAATCAAAATGATCAAGTTTCTAGGATTTAACTTAACAAAGAATGCATAAGATCTATGTGGAGAAAAATTAAAAACACAGTTATACTATGTGATTAAAAGATCAGAATAATAGAAATAGCATGAAGAGAGATGGTACAGTATTTTTGTAAAAATGTCCTTCTCTCTAAATTAATCTATAAACTTTATGAAATGCCAGTCAAAATCCAGTGGAATATTTTGAAAAATTTAACACACTGAATAATTTGCATGGAACTTCTGAGTCAGATTATTACACACTTGCTTGTATCAGTCCATCCCTTTTGCTGAAAACAGCTAGAAAACCTTGATTAGAATACAAATCAATTTGTTTGATGGTATGAGAGAACTGTGAAATCAGTGAGGACTGAAGATGCTTCGAATTCCAGAGAAAAGTCTGTTGGGAAGTGTATGCAACATTGAGCATACCTTTTTCTCTTGGAGGCACCTCCATTACTTTAATGCAGTGGCAGAGAAGTTAAGGAGAACTTTCATCAGCCTCACAGGCAGGAAAAACAGAAATTGGAGTTCAGGTTTTAATAAAGAAGAGGACTCTGTTAAATACCTCAGGTATTCAGTTGAGACCTCTTAAGGAATATACCCTAAAAATAGGGACAAATGAAATAGGCTAACCCTTACAAGACTGAAACCCAGATTGGATCAAGGTTATCTGCCCCTAGGCTAGAAGTGAAACATACAGTGATTTAAAGTAAAACTCAACAGATAGGTTTCACAGCAAATTGAACAAGCTGAAGAGAGAATAGTGAACTGGTCAGTAGAAAATATCCAGACTGAAGCATGGAGAGAAAGAATTAAATTAAGATTTATATTAGACATAGCAAAAAATTTAACATATATATATTTGTAAAGTTCCAGAAGGAGATGAAAAAGAGAGAGAATGGGACAGAAACAGTTTTGAAGAGATAATTGCTGAGAATTTTCCAAAGCTAACTGAAGCCATAAGTCTATATGTAAATCCAACAAGTCCTACAATCCCTTGACATGATAAATATGCAAAAAAATTACCCAGGCACAGCATAGTAAGATTTCTGAAAATCAAAGATAAGGAGAAAATTTTAATATTAGCTAGAGAAAAAAGGATACCTGACTTTCAAAAGAGCTATGATAGAAATGGACTATAGTGGAAAATGGCATCTTAAAACTGCTGAAAGAAGAAAACTTGTCAACATAGGTATTCTGGTTTGCTAATGCTGCCTTATGCAAAGTACCAGAAATGGATTGGCTTTTATAAAGGGGGTTTATTTGGTTAAAAAGTTACAGTAATAAGGCCATTAAATGTTCCAGTTAAGGCATCAACAAAGGGTACCTTCACTGGAGAAAGGCCATTGGCATCCAGAAAACCTCTGTTAGCTGGGAAGGCACATGGCTGGCATCTGCTTGCTCCCAGGTTGTGTTTCAAAATGGCATTCTCCAAAATGTCAGTGTCAACTTCATCCATCTTCACAATGTGTTTCTCAGCTTCAGCTGCTCTCTCAGCTCCTGTGTGTTCTTCAAAGTGTCCTCTTGGCTGTAACAAGCTCGCTCCTTTGTCTTAACTTACATAGTGCTCTAGTAAACTAATCAAGGACCAGGCTGAATGGGCAGGGCTACACCTCCATGGAAATTATCTAATCAGGGTTATCACCTATAGTTGAGTGGGTCGAATCTCCGTGGAAACACTCAAAGAATTACGATCTAATTTAACACTAATATGACTGCCCACACAAGATTGTATCAAAGATATTGGCGTTTGGGGCACATAATACATCTAAACTGGCACAGTAGGATTCTATACCCAGCAAAAAAATATTTTTTTTTAATGAAGCCAAACTACAAAACATCATTAAAAGAAATTAAAGAAGTCCTAGACAAATGGAAAGAAAGCCTGTGTTCATGGATTGGAAGATGTAATACTGTTAAGATGGTACTACTCCCCAAATAGATCTACATAGTCAACAAAATCCCTATCAAAATCCAAGCTGCGGAGGCGGGGCAAGATGGCGGACTGGTGAGCTGTATGTTTTAGTTACTCCTCCAGGAGAGTAGGTAGAAAGCCAGGAACTGCGTGGACTGGACACCACAGAGCAATCTGACTTCGGGCATACTTTATACAACAACACTCATGAAAACATGGAACTGCTGAGATCAGAGAAATCTGTAAGTTTTTGTGGCCAGGGGACCCGCACCCCTCCCTGCCAGGCTCAGTCCCGTGGGAGGAGGGGCCGTCAGCTCCGGGAAGGAGAAGGGAGAACTGCCGTGGCAGCCCTTATCAGAAACTCATTCTACTGATCCAAACTCTAACCATAGATAGACTGAGACCAGACACCAGAGAATCTGAGAGCAGCCAGCCCAGCAGAGAGGAGACAGGCATAGAAAAAAACAGCACGAAAAACTCCAAAATAAAAGCGGAGGAATTTTGGAGTTCTGGTGAACATAGAAAGGGGAAGGGCAGAGCTCAGGCCCTGAGGCTCATATGCAAATCCCGAAGAAAAGCTGATCTCTCTGCCCTGTGGACCTTTCCTTAATGGCCCTAATTACTTTGTCTCTTAGCATTTCAGTAACCCATTAGATCTGTGAGGAGGACCCCACCTTTTTTTTTTAATCCTTTTTTTCTTTTTCTAAAACAATTACTCTAAGAAGCCCAATACAGAGAGCCTCAAAGACTTGCAATTTGGGCAGGTCAAGACAAGAGCAGAACTAAGAGAGCTCTGAGACAAAAGGCAATAATCCAGTGGCTGAGAAAATTCACTAAACACCACAACTTCCCAAGAAAAGGGGGTGTCCACTCACAGCCATCATCCTGGTGGACAGGAAACACTCCTGCCTGTCACCAGCCCCATAGCCCAGAGCTGCCCCAGACAACCCAGTGTGACGGAAGTACTTCAAATAACACGCACATACCACAAAACTGGGCGTGGACATTAGCCTTCCCTGCAGCCTCAGCTGATTGTCCCAGAGTTGGGAAGGTGGAGCAGTGTGAATTAACAAAGCCCCATTCAGCCATCATTTCAGTAGACTGGGAGCCTCCCTACACAGCCTAGCAGCCCAGAACCGCCCTGGGGGGCGGCACTCACCTGTGACATAGCACAGTCATCCCTCAACAGAGGACCAGGGGGTGCACAGCCTGGAAGAGGGACCCACTAGCAAGTCTCAGGAGTCATAAGCCAATACCAAGGACTTGTGGGTCAGTGGCAGAGACAAACTGTGGCAGGACTGAACTGAAGGACTGGACTATTGCAGCAGCTTTAAAACTCCAGGAACACCAGGGAGATTTGATTGTTAGAGCCACCCCCCCTCCCTGACTGCCCAGACACATGCCCCATATACAGGGCGGGCAACAACAACTACACACGCAAGCTTGGTACACCAATTGTACCCCACAAGACTCACTCCCCCACTCACCACAAAGACAAAGCAGGGGAGAACTGCCTTGTGGAGTACAGGTGGCTCGTGGACGCCACCTGCTGGTTAGTTAGAGAAAATGTACTCCACGAAGCTGTAAATCTGAAAAATTAGAGATAAGGATTTCATTTGGTCTACAAATCCTAAAAGAACCCTATCAAGTTAAGCAAATGCCAAGAGGCCAAAAACAACAGAAAATTATAAAGCATATGAAAAAACCAGACGATATGGAGAACCCAAGCCCAAGCACCCAAATCAAAATATCAGGAGAGACACAGTACCTAGAGCAACTAATCAAATAACTAAGGATTAACAATGAGACCATAGTACGGGAAACAAAGGATAACAAGAAGACCCTAGAAGAGCATAAAGAAGACACTGCAAGACTAAATAAAAAAATAGATGATCTTATGGAAATTAAAGAAACTGTTGACCAAATTAAAAATATTCTGGATACTCATAGTACAAGACTAGAGGAAGCTGAACAACGAATCAGTGACCTGGAAGATGACAGAATGGAAAATGAAAGCACAAAAGAAAGAATTGGGAAAAAAATCGAAAAAATCAAAATTGACCTCAGGGATATGATAGATAATATAAAACGTCTGAATATAAGACTCATTGGTATCCCAGAAGGGGAAGAGAAGGGTAAACGTCTAAGAAGAGTATTCAAAGAAATTGTTGGGGAAAACTTCCCAAATCTTCTAAACACCATAAATACACAAATCATAAATGCCCAGTGAACTCCAAATAGAATAAATCCAAATAAACCCACTCCGAGGCATATACTGATCACACGGTCAAACACGGAAGAGAAGGAGCAAGTTCTGAAAGCAGCAAGAGAAAAGCAATTCACCACATACAAAGGAAACAGCATAAGACTAAGTAGTGACTACTCAGCAGCCACCATGGAGGAGAGAAGGATGTGGTACGATATATTTAAAATTCTGAGTGAGAAAAATTTCCAACCAAGAATACTTTATCCAGCAAAACTCTCCTTCAAATTTGGGGGAGAGCTTATATTTTACACAGACAAACAAATGCTGAGAGAACTTGCTAACAAGCTACCTGCCCTACTGGAGATACTAAAGGGAGCCCTACAGACAGAAAAACAAAGACAGGACAGAGAGACTTGGAGAAAGGTTCAGTACTAAAGAGATTCGGTATGGGTACAATAAAGGATATTAATAGAGAGAGGGAAAAATATGGCAAACATAATCCAAAGGATAAGATGGCCGATTCAAGAAATGCCTTCACGGTTTTAACGTTGAATGTAAATGGATTAAACTCCCCAATTAAAAGATATAGATTCGCAGAATGGATCAAAAAAAATGAACCATCAATATGTTGCATACAAGAGACTCATCTTAGACACAGGGACACAAAGAAACTGAAAGTGAAAGGATGGAAAAAAATATTTCATGCAAGCTACAGCCAAAAGAAAGCAGGTGTAGCAATATTAATCTCAGATAAAATAGACTTCAAATGCAGGGATGTTTTGAGAGACAAAGAAGGCCACTACATACTAATAAAAGGGGCAATTCAGCAAGAAGAAATAACAATCGTAAATGTCTATGCACCCAATCAAGGTGCCACAAAATACATGAGAGAAACACTGGCAAAACTAAAGGAAGCAATTGATGTTTCCACAATAATTGTGGGAGACTTCAACACATCACTCTCTCCTATAGATAGATCAACCAGACAGAAGACCAATAAGGAAGTTGAAAACCTAAACAATCTGATAAATGAATTAGATTTAACAGACATCTACAGGACATTACATCCCAAATCACCAGGATACACATACTTTTCTAGTGCTCACGGAACTTTCTCCAGAATAGATCATATGCTGGGACATAAAACAAGCCTCAATAAATTTAAAAAGATTGAAATTATTCAAAGCACATTCTCTGACCACAATGGAATACAATTAGAAGTCAATAACCATCAGAGACTTAGAAAATTCACAAATACCTGGAGGTTAAACAACACACTCCTAAACAATCAGTGGGTTAACGAAGAAATAGCAAGAGAAATTGCTAAATATATAGAGACGAATGAAAATGAGAACACAACATACCAAAACCTATGGGATGCAGCAAAAGCAGTGCTAAGGGGGAAATTTATAGCACTAAACGCATATATTAAAAAGGAAGAAAGAGCCAAAATCAAAGAACTAATGGATCAACTGAAGAAGCTAGAAAATGAACAGCAAACCAATCCTAAACCAAGTAGAAGAAAAGAAATAACAAGGATTAAAGCAGAAATAAATGACATAGAGAACAAAAAACAATAGAAAGGATAAATATCACCAAAAGTTGGTTCTTTGAGAAGATCAACAAGATTGACAAGCCCCTAGCTAGACTGACAAAATCAAAAAGAGAGAAGACCCATATAAACAAAATAATGAATGAAAAAGGTGACATAACTGCAGATCCTGAAGAAATTAAAAAAATTATAAGAGGATATTATGAACAACTGTATGGCAACAAACTGGATAATGTAGAAGAAATGGACAATTTCCTGGAAACATATGAACAACCTAGACTGACCAGAGAAGAAATAGAAGACCTCAACCAACCCATCACAAGCAAAGAGATCCAATCAGTCATCAAAAATCTTCCCACAAATAAATGCCCATGGCCAGATGGCTTCACAGGGGAATTCTACCAAACTTTCCAGAAAGAACTGACACCAATCTTACTCAAACTCTTTCAAAACATTGAAAAAAATGGAACACTACCTAACTCATTTTATGAAGCTAACATCAATCTAATACCAAAACCAGGCAAAGATGCTACAAAAAAGGAAAACTACCGGCCAATCTCCCTAATGAATATAGATGCAAAAATCCTCAACAAAATACTTGCAAATCGAATCCAAAGACACATTAAAAAAATCATACACCATGACCAAGTGGGGTTCATTCCAGGCATGCAAGGATGGTTCAACATAAGAAAAACAATCAATGTATTACAACACATTAAAAACTCGAAGGGGAAAAATCAATTGATCATCTCAATAGATGCTGAAAAAGCATTTGACAAAATCCAACATCCCTTTTTGATAAAAACACTTCAAAAGGTAGGAATTGAAGGAAACTTCCTCAACATGATAAAGAGCATATATGAAAAACCCACAGCCAGCATAGTACTCAATGGTGAGAGACTGAAAGCCTTCCCTCTAAGATCAGGAACAAGACAAGGATGCCCGCTGTCACCACTGTTATTCAACATTGTGCTGGAAGTGCTAGCCAGGGCAATCCGGCAAGACAAAGAAATAAAAGGCATCCAAATTGGAAAAGAAGAAGTAAAACTGTCATTGTTTGCAGATGATATGATCTTATATCTAGAAAACCCTGAGAAATCAACGATACACCTACTAGAGCTAATAAACAAATTTAGCAAAGTAGCGGGATACAAGATTAATGCACATAAGTCAGTAATGTTTCTATATGCTAGAAATGAACAAACTGAAGAGACACTCAAGAAAAAGATACCATTTTCAATAGCAACTAAAAAAATCAAGTACCTAGGAATAAACTTAACCAAAGATGTAAAAGACCTATACAAAGAAAACTACATAACTCTACTAAAAGAAATAGAAGGGGACCTTAAAAGATGGAAAAATATTCCATGTTCATGGATAGGAAGGCTAAATGTCATTAAGATGTCAATTCTACCCAAACTCATCTACAGATTCAATGCAATCCCAATCAAAATTCCAACAACCTACTTTGCAGACTTGGAAAAGCTAGTTATCAAATTTATTTGGAAAGGGAAGATGCCTCGAATTGCTAAAGACACTCTAAAAAAGAAAAACGAAGTGGGAGGACTTACACTCCCTGACTTTGAAGCTTATTATAAAGCCACAGTTGCCAAAACAGCATGGTACTGGCACAAAGATAGACATATAGATCAATGGAATCGAATTGAGAATTCAGAGATAGACCCTCAGATCTATGGCCGACTGATCTTTGATAAGGCCCCTAAAGTCACCGAACTGAGCCATAATGGTCTTTTCAACAAATGGGGCTGGGAGAGTTGGATATCCATATCCAAAAGAATGAAAGAGGACCCCTACCTCACCCCCTACACAAAAATTAACTCAAAATGGACCAAAGATCTCAATATAAAAGAAAGTACCATAAAACTCCTAGAAGATAATGTAGGAAAACATCTTCAAGACCTTGTATTAGGAGGCCACTTCCTAGACTTTACACCCAAAGCACAAGCAACAAAAGAGAAAATAGATAAATGGGAACTCCTCAAGCTTAGAAGTTTCTGCACCTCAAAGGAATTTCTCAAAAAGGTAAAGAGGCAGCCAACTCAATGGGAAAAAATTTTTGGAAACCATGTATCTGACAAAAGACTGATATCTTGCATATACAAGGAAATCCTACAACTCAATGACAATAGTACAGACAGCCCAATTATAAAATGGGCAAAAGATATGAAAAGACAGTTCTCTGAAGAGGAAATACAAATGGCCAAGAAACACATGAAAAAATGTTCAGCTTCACTAGCTATTAGAGAGATGCAAATTAAGACCACAATGAGATACCATCTAACACCGGTTAGAATGGCTGCCATTAAACAAACAGGAAACTACAAATGCTGGAGGGGATGTGGAGAAATTGGAACTCTTATTCATTGTTGGTGGGACTGTATGATGGTTCAGCCACTCTGGAAGTCAGTCTGGCAGTTCCTTAGAAAACTAGATATAGAGCTACCATTCGATCCAGCGATTGCACTTCTCGGTATATACCCGGAAGATCGGAAGGCAGTGACACGAACAGATATCTGCACGCCAATGTTCATAGCAGCATTATTCACAATTGCCAAGAGATGGAAACAACCCAAATGTCCTTCAACAGATGAGTGGATAAATAAAATGTGGTATATACACACGATGGAATACTACGCGGCAGTAAGAAGGAACGATCTGGTGAAACATATGACAACATGGATGAACCTTGAAGACATAATGCTGAGCGAAATAAGCCAGGCACAAAAAGAGAAATATTATATGCTACCACTAATGTGAACTTTGAAAAATGTAAAACAAATGGTTTATAATGTAGAATGTAGGGGAACTAGCAGTAGAGAGCAATTAAGGAAGGGGGAACAATAATCCAAGAAGAACAGATAAGCTATTTAACGTTCTGGGGATGCCCAGAAATGACTATGGTCTGTTAATTTCTGATGGATGTAGTAGGAACAAGTTCACTGAAATGTTGCTATATTATGTAACTTTCTTGGGGTAAAGTAGGAACATGTTGGAAGTTAAGCAGTTATCTTAGGTTAGTTGTCTTTTTCTTACTCCCTTGCTATGGTCTCTTTGAAATGTTCTTTTATTGTATGTTTGTTTTCTTTTTAACTTTTTTTTTCATACAGTTGATTCGAAAAAAGAAGGGAAAGTTAAAAAAAAAAAAAAAAGAAAAAAGACAAACAAGGAAAAAAAAAAAAAGATTTAGTGCCCCCTTGAGGAGCCTGTGGAGAATGCAGGGGTATTCGCCTACCCCACCTCCATGGTTGCTAACATGACCACAGACATAGGGGACTGGTGGTTTGATGGGTTGAGCCCTCTACCATAAGTTTTACCCTTGGGAAGACGGTTGCTGCAAAGGAGAGGCTAGGCCTCCCTGTATTTGTGCCTAAGAGTCTCCTCTGAATGCCTCTTTGTTGCTCAGATGTGGCCCTCTCTCTCTGGCTAAGCCAACTTGAAAGGTGAAATCACTGCCCTCCCCCCTACGTGGGATCAGACACCCAGGGAAGTGAATCTCCCTGGCAACGTGGAATATGACTCCCGGGGAGGAATGTAGACCCGGCATCGTGGGATGGAGAACATCTTCTTGACCAAAAGGGGGATGTGAAAGGAAATGAAATAAGCTTCAGTGGCAGAGAGATTCCAAAACGAGCCGAGAGGTCACTCTGGTGGGCACTCTTACGCACACTTTAGACAACCTTTTTTAGGTTCTAAAGAATTGGGGTAGCTGGTGGTGGATACCTGAAACTATTAAACTACAACCCAGAACCCATGAATCTCGAAGACAGTTGTATAAAAATGTAGCTTATGAGGGGTGACAGTGGGATTGGGAATGCCATAAGGACCAAACTCCACTTTGTCTAGTTTATGGATGGATGTGTAGAAAAGTAGGGGAAGCAAACAAACAGACAAAGGTACCTAGTGTTCTTTTTTACTTCAATTGCTCTTTTTCACTCTAATTATTATTCTTGTTATTTTTGTGTGTGTGCTAATGAAGGTGTCAGGGATTGATTTAGGTGATGAATGTACAACTATGTAATGGTACTGTAAACAATCGAAAGTACAATTTGTTTTGTATGACTGCGTGGTATGTGAATATATCTCAATAAAATGATGATTAAAAAAAAAATAATCAGTGGGCTAAAAAGAAATAGCTAGAGAAATCGCTAAATATATAGAGATGAATGAAAATGAGAACACAACATACCAAAACCTATGGGATGCAGCAAAAGCAGTACTGAGGGGGAAATTTATAGCACTAAACGCATATATTAAAAAGGAAGAAAGAGCCAAAATCAAAGAACTAATGGATCAACTAAAGAAGCTAGAAAATGAACAGCAAAGCATTCCGAAACCAAGTAGAAGAAAAGAAATAACAAGGATTAAAGCAGAAATAAATGACATAGAGAACAAAAAAACAATAGAGAGGATAAATGTCACCAAAAGTTGGTTCTTTGAGAAGATCAACAAGATTGACAAGCCCCTACCTAGACTGACAATATCAAAAAGAGAGAAGACGCATATAAACAAAATAGTGAATGAAAAGGGTGACATAACTGCAGATCCCGAAGAAATTTAAAAAATTATAAGAGGATACTATGAACAACTGTATGGCAACAAACTGGATAATGTAGAGGAAATGGACAATTTCCTGGAAACATGTGAACAACCTAGACTGACCAGAGAAGAAATAGAAAACCTCAACCAACCCATCACAAGCAAAGAGATCCAATCAGTCATCAAAAATCTTCCCACAAATAAATGCCCAGGGCCAGATGGCTTCATAGGGGAATTCTACCAAACTTTCCAGAAAGAACTGACACGAATTTTACTTAAACTCTTTCAAAACATTGAAGAAAATGGAACACTACCTAACTCATTTTATGAAGCTAACATCAATCTAATACCAAAACCAGGCAAAGATGCTACAAAAAAGGAAAACTACAGGCCAATCTCCCTAATGAGTATAGATGCAAAAGTCCTCAACAAAATACTTGCAAATCGAATCCAAAGACACATTAAAAAAATCATACACCATGACCAAGTGGGGTTCATTCCAGGCATGCAAGGATGGTTCAACATAAGAAAATCAATCAATGTATTACAACACATTAACAATTCGAAAGGGAAAAATCAAATGATCATGTGAATAGATGCTGAAAAAGCTTTTGACAAAATCCAACATCCGTTTTTGATAAAAACACTTCAAAAGTTAGGAATTGAAGGAAACTTCCTCAATATGATAAAGAACATATATGAAAAACCCACAGCCAGCATAGTAGTCAATGGTGAGAGACTGAAAGCCTTCCCTCTAAGATCTGGAACGAGACAAGGATACCCGCTATCACCACTGTTATTCAACATTGTGCTGGAAGTGCTAGCCAGGGCATTCTGGCAAGACAAAGAAAGAAGGCATCCAAATTGGAAAAGAAGAAGTAAAACTGTCATTGTTTGCAGACGATATGATCTTATATCTGGAAAACCCTGAGAAATCAACTATACAGCTACTAGAGCTAATAAACAAATTTAGCAAAGTAGTGGGATACAGGATTAATGCACATAAGTCAGTAATGTTTCTATATGCTAGAAATGGACAAACTGAAGAGACACTCAAGAAAAAGATACCATTTTCAATAGCAACTAAAAAAATCAAGTACCTAGGAATAAACTTAACCAAAGATATAAAAGACCTATACAAAGAAAACTACATAACTCTACTAAAAGAAATAGAAGGGGACCTTAAAAGATGGAAAAATATTCCACGTTCATGGATAGGAAGGCTAAATGTCATTAAGATGTCAATTCTACCCTAACTCATCTACAGATTCAATACAATCCCAATCAAAATTCCAACAACCTACTTTGCAGACTTGGAAAAGCTAGTTATCAAATTTATTTGGAAAGGGAAGATGCCTCGAATTGCTAACGACACTCTAAAAAAGAAAAACAAAGTGGGAGGACTTATACTCCCTGACTTTGAAGCTTATTATAAAGCCACAGTTGTCAAAACAGCATGGTACTGGCAGAAAGATAGACATATAGATCAATGGAATCGGATTGAGAATTCGGAGAAAGACCCCCAGATCTATGGCCGACTTTTCTTTTATAAGGCCCCCAAAGTCACTGAACTGGGTCATAATGGTCTTTTCAACAAATGGGGCTGGGAGAGTTGGATATCCATATCCAAAAGAATGAAAGAGGACCCCTACCTCACCCCCTACACAAAAATTATCTCAAAATGGACCAAAGATCTCAATATAAAAGAAAGTACCATAAAACTCCTAGAAGATAATGTAGGAAAACGTCTTCAAGACCTTGTATTAGGCAGACACTTCCTAGACTTTACACCCAAAACACATGCAACAAAAGAAAAAAATAGATAAATGGGAGCTCCTCAAGCTTAGAGGTTTTTATAACTTAAAGGAATTTCTCAAAAAGGTAAAGAGGCAGCCAACTCAATGGGAAAAAATTTTTGGAAACCATGTATCTGACAAAAGACTGATATCTTGCATATATAAAGAAATCCTACAACTCAGTGACAATAGTACAAACAGCCCAATTATAAAATTGGCAAAAGATATGAAAAGACAGTTCCCTAAAGAGGAAATACAAATGGCCAAGAAACACATGAAAAAATGTTCAGCTTCACTAGCTATTAGAGAGATGCAAATTAAGACCACAACGAGATACCATCTCACACCGATTAGAATGGCTGCCATTAAACAAACAGGAAACTACAAATGCTGGAGGGGATGTGGTTAAATTGGAACTCTTATTCATTGTTGGTGGGACTGTATAATGATTCAGCCACTCTGGAAGTCAGTCTGTCAGTTCCTTAAAAAACTAGATAAAGAGTTACCGTTCAATCCAGCGATTGCACTTCTCGGTATATACCCGGAAGGTAGGAAAGCAGTGACACGAATGGATATCTGCACGCCAATGTTCATAGCAGCATTATTCACAATTGCCAAGAGATCGAAACAACCCAAATGTCCTTCAACAGATGAGTGGATAAATAAAATGTGGCATATACACACGATGCAATGCTACACAGCAGGAAGAAGGAATGATCTCCTGAAACATATGACAACATGGATGAACCTTGAAGACATAATGCTGAGCGAAATAAGCCAGGTAGAAAAAGAGAAACATTATATGCTACCACTAATGTGAACATTGAAAAATGTAAAACAAATGGTTTATAATGTAGAATGTAGGGGAACTTGCAATAGAGAGCAATTAAGGTAGGGGGAACAATAATCCAAGAAGAACAGTTAAGCTATCATTTGTAAATTTAACTTTCTGGGAATGCCCAGGAATGACTATGGTCTATTAATTTCTAATGGGTATAATAGGAACAAGTTCACAGAAATGTTGCTTTATTAGGTAACTTTCGTGAGTAGAGTAGGAACATGTTGGAAGTAAAGTAGTTATCTTAGGTTAATTGTCTTTTTCTTACTCCCTTGTTATGGTCTCTTTGAAATGTTCTTTTATTGTATGTTTTTTTTTTTTATTATTTCTTTTGTTTTTATTTTTTTATTTTTCATACAGGTGATTTAAAAAAAAAAAAGTTAAGGAAAAAATATGTAGAGCCCTCTTGGGGAGCCTGTGGAGCATGCAGGGGTATTGGCATACCCCACCTCTATGGTTGCTAACATGACCACAGACATAGGGGACTTGTGGTTTGATGGGTTGAGCCCTCTACCACAGGATTTACCCTTGGGAAGAGTGTTGCTTCAAAGCAGAGGCTAGGCCTCCCTGTAATTGTGCCTAAGAGCCTCCTCCCGAATGCCTCTTTGTTGCTCAGATGTGGCCCTCTCTCTCTAGCTAAGCCAACTTGAAAGGTGAAATCACTGCCCTCCCCCCTACGTGGAATCAGACACCCAGGGGAGTGAATCTCCCTGGCAACGTGGAATATGACTCCCCGGGAGGAATGTAGACCCAGCATCGTGGGATGGAGAACATCTTCTTGACCAAAATGGGGATGTGAAAGGAAATGAAATAAGCTTCAGTGGCAGAGAGATTCCAAAAGGAGCAGAGAGATCACTCTGGTGGGCACTCTTACGCACGATTTAGACAATGCTTTTTAGGTTCTAAAGAATTGGGGTAGCTGGTGGTAGATACCTGAAACTATCAAACTACAACCCAGACCCATGAATCTCAAAGACAATTGTATAAAAATGTAGCTCATGAGGGGTGACAATGGGATTGGGAAAGCCATAAGGACCACACTCCCCTTTGTCTAGTTTATGGATGGATGAGTAGAAAAATAGGGGAAGGAAAGAAAGAAAGAAACAAACAGACAAAGGCTTTTTTTTTACTTTAATTGCTCTTTTCACTTTAATTATTGTTCTTGTTATTTTTGTGTGTGTGTTATTTTGTGTGTGTGTCAGGGATTGATTTAGGTGATGAATGTACAACTATGTAATGGTGCTGTGAGCAATCGAATGTAGGATTTGTTTTGTATGACTGCATGGTATGTGAATATATCTCAATAAAATGAAGATTTAAAACAAAATGGTGCTGGGAGAACTCCATATCCAAAAGGTTGGAAAAAAAAAAAGGATTAATGGGAGAATGAAATCAATGGGATGAATAAGTTTATATAAATGGGAGTAAAGATATAAGATACTTTTATCTTTTTAATGGGGAAGGTGAGAAGTGAACCCCTATACAACCTGTTCCTAGCACTTGTATTTGTAACTATTAAATTCTTTACATATGTATTTAATGTTTCTTTTCACCACTAGACTATTAGCTCTATGAGGGTAGAGACTGAATTTGTCTTGTTCATTAATCTCAGTAGTTAGCATGGTGATTGTAAGTACAATAATTTCCTTATTACAGATTAAAAACTGATAGGAAAATGAAATTCTTTTAAATTTAATGCTTGTTTGTTTTGACTAATGAAAGCAATACTTATTAATTATCTATTATATAATCCAGTCATGTTTCATGCCCTTGATAGGATCACAGTCTAATCAGCAAGAGGGACCAGGTAAACTGCATTGAGATCTACTTGTATAATATTGAGGCATTTCTTTCCAATTTTATTTCGATGCATAGGTAATAAAAATAGGATGTTTCTGTAAACATTAATACCTAACCAAGGTTTCTTACTAAATTTGTTGTATTTTTCCCATGTATTGAAATATTTCTTTGTAAATCTGATTTTTAATGGCTCCATAAATTCCATTATATACATATTGTGTAGTTTACTTAATCATTTCCTTATTGTACACTGAATGAGAATAGGATTTTTTCCGCATCAGTTCATTGCAATTCCCCACCTACAGTAGTGTCTAGTACATATTAGGTACTCAATACATATTTGTAGAATTAATGAATGAAATATGTAGATTGTTTCTGGTTTCTCTGTATTATAAATAATGATCTCTAAAGTATTTTTGTATGGAAAACTTTCACTACTTTTCAAATGATTTTCTATGAATTAATTTCTCAAAGAGGATTTGCTGGTTCAAAAGACAAAGTTGTATGACTTTAGGAGTAATACTAACTGCTGAGAATATAGAGATGAATAAAAGAGTTCTTACCCTCAAAAATCTCACAGTCCAGTGCAGGAAACATACCTAAGCAGATGATTACACTACAGCATAGAAAGGAGAGCTTAAAAAAAAGTCATATAAAAAGCACAGAAGAGATATTCCTGTCCAAAATGTGGGTGTGGGAAGGGAGGCATGTAATATGGTGAATATGCATGCTAAAGATTCTTGGAAGAGGTGACTGACACCTGATTCTGACACACGAAACCTCAGAAAAAAAGAGAACAAAGGGAATGTGATTGAGGAGGGGGATATTCTAGGAATGGGAACAGCATGAGCAAAGCACAGAAGTAAGAAATATCAGTGTGTGGGAGAGAGATGAAGCTCAGGGACCATAAATAGTTTTCTTTTCTAGGAACATAAAGAGCACAGCAGGAAGTAACAAGATTTGAGGCTGTATCATTTTTCAGATGAAATAATGAGCGCTTTAACTAGGCCATTGGTGGTGGAAAAGGAGGATGGGTGGGAGAAATAATGGAAAGAAGTCACTTTAAATCAGTGGTGAGTGAAAGGTAGAAGCCATAGATGACTGAGTTTGAAACTTAGGTAAATGAGTTTGGAATATAGGTTTTGTCTTGTTAAATTTGAGGTGTTTGCTGGACACTCTAGAAAGCTGACAACCAGAAATAGGGGTCTTGATATTAAGATATGAAGATTTAGGAGTCATCAACATAGAGGTATTATTTGGAACTTTTGGAATAGATAATGTGTCAGGAAGGAGTAAAGATCCTTGGGTAACAACATTTAACAGGTTACAGAAAAGAAAAAGGGAAGCTTACTGAGTGTCAGCAGTGTCCAACAATGTAGAGATTGAAGCAGATGAGAATTGAGAACAATATATTTTATTTAGAAATTAGAAAGTCATTGATCTTTGAGAGAATAATTTCAGTCTGCTAGATTGAAATAGAAACTACATTGAAATAGATGATTGAAAGTGATTGGGAAGCAAATAAATGATTAAGTGGGAAAAGCAAACATATACTACTCTGTAAAAATGTGTTTTATAGAGAAATGATGTCTTATAGAAAAGGGGTGTTGACATCAATGCCTTAAGGGGAAGGTAGGATGGATATAAAATTTTTGCTTTATTTTTTGTTTTTGGATAGAGGAGGGTCTTGGAAAAGCTTACCAGTTGCTATCCAAGAGCCAGGAGAAAGGGAGATTGAAGGCAGAAAAGAAATCTTTAATGGAACAAGGACAAGAAAGGAAGGAAGGGGAGGTCTCGAGTCAGGATCTCAAAGGATACTATTAGCCTTGAAAAGTGGTAGGGACTCTTCTTCCCTGGGTTTAAAGTGAAGAGAGGTAAGGAGAGGAGGAAATATAGGAAAATTTAAAGGTGGTATGAGGAAATTTAAAGTATCTGTTATCTATGAAGTGTTAGAATAGGTAATTAACTGCAGTTTGAAGGGTGGATAGAATAAGGGTGGCAGGGTGGCATGAGGCATTTGTGAAGCGTGGTAAAGGTCTGTTGAGAATGACAGAGAATTAATAGTGGGGTTTCAGGTAGATTTGAAGCCTCAGCTTAGATTCAGCTAGGGAAGAAAAGGAAGCTCTAATAAAAATGCTTAAATAAAACAATTTTGTTTTCATTAAAGGGATTGAAAGAAAGGACCTGGCACTGGAGAATTTTTATAGTTACTCATTAGGATAAGTTAGGCAGATAGTTAAGGATAGCAATATTTGCTGTACAGTCCAAATGTTTGGGAGAATTGAAGAACGGAGTGCAGGGCTGGGGAGTTGGCTGAAGCAAACAACAATTATTTAGGAATAAGGCCTGCAGGGTCACAGGCAAGTGCAATTTGTATCTTAGGAGTCAACTCAGAGTACTTAATGCATGACTGAAAATATTTGAGATTTAGCATGAGAAGGTGTCATTTTTTTCTTTTTCCTTTTTTTTTTTTTTTGTAAATTCTTGCTCTCTATGTATAACAAAAAGAGATTGCTAATAATTTACTCTGTTATGACATAATTAAATTTGTATAAAAAAAAGCACCATTGGCTGGATTATGAGCTCTAACTGCTTATTCACTCCTGATTCAAATTTCTCTGCTAGGCTTACTTATCTTGTGGCGTTAACCAACTAATAGGTTTGGAAATGCAAAGATAACATTTTATAATGCAAAAATATTGTAAAGATATAATTATTTCCTCCAAGTATTTGGTTTACTACCAGTTATTTGTAAATAGGGATTTAGACCCAGTATATAGGCTCACTTCTGGCATGGATATCTGATATAAGCATTTCTATCAAAGATGCTTTTTCTTAAAAATAAAACAAAACAAAAAACTATTAAAATAAAATAATAATTTACATAATTCCAATAAGAAATGCATAAATTATGGGAAACAATAAGGAGCAAGATGTAATTGAAATCAGCAGCTCAATGAGTTAAAAACCTCTCTACAACTCAATTGTTGTCATTTACTGCTTAACTTAACGCTGGGTTTTCCTTTTTGCTTTCAGGAAAACCTTTAACTTACGCCCTGGGTGTTGCCTGTCCACAGTTTCCTGGTGGCTCACCGCTTCTGCCTGCTCCAGCCTTGCTCCGGCAGCTTCAAGGCTTCTGGGCTTCAGAGCTTGTTGTGAAAGCTTGCTGCTTTGGCCTGCTACCCCTGCTTCAGGTGTCAAAAGCTTTTAATTAGCTTGCTTCCTCTAATTTCTATAACTAGGCCCTTATGTGTCTGCATAATCTAGTCCTATGGTCTAAAAGGAAAACTATCCATTCGTTCTTCTTTAAATCTCTTGAAGTTTATACTGCATGATTGACCTTTGATGTCCTTTGCATATGCAGGACTAGCCTTCAATCCTTAGGGGTGCATTGGTATGGGCATAATGTATTTTTATGTAGCCAGTGTCCATTCTAATTATGCCCATGCTGTACCAGATTTTAAATATTTTGACAATCGCTGCTGTATATATAATTTGTGTCTTCACAGAGTGGATACCTCTAGCTGTTTAGGAAACTCTCTGTAGTGTTTTTAGTTTCTTTAAAAGACTTAGCATTTTTTTTTCACTTGTAATATTTTAAACACAAATTCATAACAACAGTTTTTGAAAGCATAAGTACCATGATTTACAAATATATCAACAGTTGTCACCATTAACGTATCGGTAGGTTTCAAAATTATAGGCATGATGAATGGGAACCCTTTGGGACCTATACAGCTAACTGTTCAGCAGTTATAGTAGTAAAGAACACTAGCCCTGTAGTCATACAGCCTGGGTTCATACCTTGGTTATATTCATTATAATTCTGTGACTACTATTAAGTTACTTAACTCCCCTAAGCCTTAGTTTACTCATTTATTAAGCAGTGACAATAAGGCCTACTTTATATTGATGTAAGAATTAAATAGTGTATGTAAAGTGCTTAGACCACTGCCAGGTAGACGCAGAGTATACTTTCTATAAATAAGAGCTGTTTTTTGTTATTATTAATAAAAATTTATGGTAGATACAGAGGAGAGACCAAAAAAGGAGACAAATAATGAAGCAATAAACAGTGAACAGATAAAAGATAATAAGGGCTAAGTTGTGAAGTAGAGATTTCAAAAGCTTTACATATTGTTAAGATAGCAGCATGAGTGGAAATAACCTGATGCACACTTAATAAATCATAAAATAGTCAGTTGTATCTCTTATCATAATGCCTTATTGTATTTGAGTTTCATTATCAGTTTAGTAGTATACTTGTATCTGAGAATTTTGATGCCTTACAATTTTCTATATATTTTCACCCATAGAAATTACAAATCACTCATCATTTATTCAACAAATGTTTTTTTGAATACCTATTGATTCCCAAGCCTTGGGCATATGCTGGTTAACAAATCAGGAAAAAAAAATCCTTGTTGTCTTAGGGTTTATAGTATAGTGAGTGAGGCAAACAAAATATATAAATAGAATACATAGTTTGTTAAATAATAATAAGTGCTAAGGAGAAAATGGGACAAAGAAATGGGATAGAAAGTGTCAAGGGGCAGGGAGACATTTCAGTGAGAGAGGGAGCAAGCCAAATGGCTTTATGGGGACAAAAAGTTCAAAGGTCCTGAGGTGTGGGATTGAGCAGAGTGACTGGTAGCACTATACGAGAGTGAGATAGGGGGAGACAGTTAAGGAAGTTGGAGGGCCGGAAGGCCAGAATATGTTGGACTTACAGGTTATAGTAAGAACTTTGACTTTTACTTGGAGAGAGATGGGAAACCAATGGAAGGTTTGGACGGAGGAGGGTCATGATCTGAGCTACATTTTAACAGGATCGCTGTGGCTGCAGTGTTAAGAATAGATTTTGGGATAAGGGTAGTAGCAGAGAGCTCAGGTAGCATAGTCCAGGCAAAATACGATGTAGCTTGGAATGAGATGAAACAGAGGAAGTGTGGTAAATGCTAGATAGACCATGTATAGACTGGATTTGTAGCACTACATGGTAACTGTTTATTGGATATTGAAATCTGGTTAATATAGGGTGATCATTCTTAACTTAGGAGTTGTAGCTGCAAATGATGATATTTAAATTGTGTTTAAGAATCCCCTTGTGTCCAGGTTATATACTGATTGTTTCTTAGTGTTTGCAATTTTTTAAACATCCTACTGCTTTTTGAAGTTTTTAAAGACATCGCTAAAAATATAAGACCTGAAGTTAGAGTTCTAGGAGTATCCTCTTTTTCTTTAGTTTTCGTCTACTGAAATGAACATGAAAATGATTTGTAACGTTAAACAAAACCATGATCAATTTTATCTTATTTTATTACTTCATCAGTTTCATATTCTTTTCTCTTTGAGCTATCAGTTTTATTCAAGAATATTTCCTGAACTGTTTTATTTCACCATATACCACCTCATTCCAGAAAAGTTTTTAGGTAGCTCGTGAAGTTAGAAGATAGGTTTGAGAATGTTTTTCACCCACTCAGCAGCATGGCATTACTGATGATCACACAGATGTGTAGATTGGGTCTCACTTAGGCTTTATCAATCATACTGTAATACCTCAGTAATTAGTGGTTATTTAAAGAGTAGGGTGAGGTGTGGTAACCCACAGTAGTCCATTCCATGCTTCGAATATTACATATTCCTTACAGAAAAGGTAGAAAAACAAATAGAAAGCATATCACCTAGAAATACCTTTTTTCTAATTTTGGTGTCTATTCTCAATACACATGTGGCATACACACACAGACACACATATATCTGTCTATGTATGTACCCATGTATTTTATGTGTATATCTAGAAAAATAATCAGAGTGTACAAACTTCAGTAACTTCTTTGTCTCATTTATATTGTGAACTTTTTCTCCTTAAATAGTCTTCTTGCACAATTTTTTTCAAGGTGATGGATAATTTTCTGTTGTTCTGTGATATATTGTATTTAGCCAGATTCACTTTTTAGAATATTTAAGTTATTCCCAATGTTTTACTATTAGAAACCATACTATGGTGAATATTGTTGCTTAGCTTGTATTTGTAGATAGACATTTTTAGCTGAGGGAATGTCTGTCTATATTCCTATGTATATTTATGTGATGAGTATTTAATTATAATAAGAATTTGAAGAGATCAAAGTTTTATATTTTTGTAGTTAAAGCAATTGAAGAAATTGGAATGTCACATATTAGTGGTAGCTCAATGACATTTGAGAGATTGGACTATAATGTGCTTAGTGCAGTGCCTGACACATAATAATAATAGCTTACATTTACTGAATAGTAAGTGCCAGACCTAATTGTAAGCACTTTATAGTTGTACTCTTTACCACAATTATATAAGGTAAGTACTGTTATTAGCCCCGTTATTTTGATGGGAAAACTAAAGCACTGAGAGGTTAAATTATTTTATCAGAGTTGTACAAGTAAGAACAGAGCCAGAATTCAAACCCCGGTAGTCTGGCTGCAGAATCCATGCTATGATCCCCTCCTTAAGTATGCTAGCTAAGTGTTTGAGTGTTCAATAAATGCTAGACATCACCATCATTATTCCTACTGCACAGCTCTATAATCCAGAGGTTGTTCTGGTCCAATAGCTTTTTAATTTTAGAAAGGTAATTTAGTGTATATGTGCTGTTTTTCATAGCACCCCTCCTGGAATTTGGAGCAGCACCCCATAAGCAAACACATCAGTGTTTTTGCAGTGAAGCATATTTGTCTTTATACTAAAGGAGATTTTAAAAAAAAGACTATAAAGAGCCTAATGTTAGTACATGCTGCCAAATGAGTTAGGAAAACCTTTTGGCTTTTAGAATTGGAGATAAGGTACTGTGTACCTGTTTAAAACTCCTAGGATAGTACCTGGCATTTAGTATACACTCAGTATGTTTGGTGGGAACTATTACTAGCACTCTTACAACTGTTACTGCTTCTTTAACTGAGTATTTGGATCCTTTAGCCATTCTTAACCAAAACCAAAATAAGGGAGGGGTTAAGTGTTATCTTTCTATGTCTCTTCTCTGTCCTAAATGTAGCTTACGTAGCTTAGGTGCTCGTGTCCTCCTGTCTATTCACACTCTAATTTGTGCAATGTTTGATTTTAGTGTCTACAGAATATCTTAATTTGTGTTTGCAGCCTTTCAGAGACTTAGTGAAACAATGTTTCAAGTTTTTTCTTGCTCTTTGTTACAGTACCTTGTCTTTAAGCTTGAGTCCACCTTTCTCCTAATATGACCAGGTATGAATAAAGACTAAAGTGATTCCAGTTTTAAGTTGTTTCCTATTCCTTCCTACCATTTTAACTTGTAATTGATGAAATTGTGATCAGTCTATTATAACCATTTTCACAATTACCAAGAAATGTCCTAATATATATAGTATTATCCACTGGCTTTTATTATATGATCATAATATTTTTATTGCATTCTGATGCTAATATAAATTTA
Source organism: Choloepus didactylus (assembly GCF_015220235.1). Classification (NCBI taxonomy): domain Eukaryota; kingdom Metazoa; phylum Chordata; class Mammalia; order Pilosa; family Megalonychidae; genus Choloepus; species Choloepus didactylus. The sequence goes on from NC_051308.1 coordinate 32,497,839, forward strand.
TTAAATGCCCTTGGTATGCTACTGTTAAGATTTTTTTCTTTTGTAATTTTGGCACTTGAGTTTAAGCTTGTTCTCTGTCCTCGAAAATATCCCTTTGAACTGTTTGAAGATTTGCTGTGTGTACTTCCTTCTCTCTTTCTGCATATTAGGGCATTATCTGTCTTCCCTTCATCTTCCCTGCCTCCCAATAAGGGGAAACATTTTCATTGAATCTTTCCCTCCCTCTTCTATAGTTCAGCCTTATAGTTCAGTCTTATAGCATTATCTGTGAACTGAAAGAACCTTAGAGATCAGTAAAACAGAAGCTGAGAAATAGAAACAAATGTAGTCAATTTATTGATGGTAAGAATAGGGGCTTATTACTTCTATTTGACAGTTTTTTGATCTGTAACTTAAATAAAAATAATAGAAATGTATTCCATTTTTGTTGGAAAGGGATCCATAATAAATCCAAAGTTTGTAAAACTACTAGTCTTAATTATTCTCTAGGTGTGCATGTGGGGTGGAGTGGGGTGCAGGGTTATGGTATTAGTGTGTAAGAATATGTGGTATTTAAAATGGGATCATTTTCAGTTCATTTCATATCATTTGATCCCTGTGGAACATGTTTCTCTTGGTGTCTGACATTCCCTATAGCATCATGTTGCAATTTAGTGTACATTATTTAATAAGCTCTAGTTCTTTCATATTGTACATTTGGTCCATTTCTTAGTAATAGTAGATGCTGAGTTTAAATTCCAGGGCAGAAACCTTGGAAAGGAAGATTTAATATATAATCACCAACTTATAAAATGTTCACAAATAGTTGTTTGGCACATGTTCACTAATGTAACTTTTTTTTTTGCCTGAAACCGTTATTTAATTTAAGACCTTAGAATTTGAATTGTGTTGTAATTATTGATAATTGTTATTTTTTTTACAGAGAGGAAAAAGGAAAATGGATGACTGAAAAAAAGTCATATTTTAAAGTTATATTTTCTTTATCTTTTCTAGGTTGCTGTAGTAAAGCTAAAAAATGCAGATAAAGTATTTGCCATGAAAATATTGAATAAATGGGAAATGCTAAAAAGAGCTGAGGTAAGTGTTTTATATATTTGAATATTTAATATTTTAGAAATATTTTTAGAGAAATATAAAATTATTTAAAGTCGATATCTCCTTAGATTTCATTTAGTAATCTTTTATCTATGATGGCATTTTTAAGGCATAAGAGAAAATTCAATAAATCACAACTTTAAGTATGATACAAATTATAACTCATGATGCTGATTTAATATTGGCTGAAAACCAGATGGAAACACTTGGAATATGGGGCTTGTAGCTATGTTAAAAGGATGCGTGGTAATCAATGTCTTTTACAGAGGAGAATTTTTTAACAGATACTTTTCAATTTGGTATATAGCTTATGTATCTGTATTCTGATTCAAAAAAAATTCAGAGAGGATTTTGGATATGCCCTTTCAGAATTCTCCTTATTGCTAATTATGCAGGTACTTTACATTTTGTTTTATATTATTAAGAAGTTGTAGTAAAAATCTGATAGTGCAACAATCATCAGAATTGTATGTTGGTGCTAGACTTCAGGGAAATGTTGACTGGAGTCATGTTAAAAATATTTAACAGCTGGTAAGATTTAGTCAGAACTGATGTTACACATAGATTTGGGATGTGGCTCTGGAGGTCACCTGCTGTGGTGGATCATAGTACCTGGATGGAGCAGGGTACTCAGGAAGCAGAATTTATTGATGTGGAAGTATTTCAATATTTTAACAGGTAGGAGGGTGGGTTGTACTGGTCAGCAGGCTCAATAATAGTTCTGGAGGTTGGTTAGGATCCAAAAGAGAAATTTGCTCTTAGAAATATTTTTTAAAAAATATGTACTTGTAGCAACCTGAAGAATAATAATCATATAGGGCAAAATGAAAAGGGTTCCATTAATGATAGATATGGTGATAAGGAAATAAAATACTCCATTATTTCTTTCTTCTGGGAAATTTGAAAATATAACAAAACATAAAAAAGAAACTAATAGTCACTTATATTCTGACACCCAGAATTAATAACATCACTCTTTTTTTTGCTGTGTCTACACAACAAAACTACGCAAGTGAAATCCAAATACATTCTTTGTAAAACAAATACTGGTACATTATAGATAACGTTAAAATACTCTTTGACCATAAACATACAACTTCTCTAGTTAAAAAATTAAAAAAAAAAAGCCATAGAATCATAATAAAATACTTATGGCTGTTATGATACTATAGGAAATTTGAACACCAAATGACTATTTGATACATTAAAATTCAAAACTTTTAAAAATAAAAAACAACAACAAAACCATAGGACTGAACAACACAGTGAACCTTATGGTAAACTATGAACTGTAGTTAATAATAAAATTATAACAATATACTTTTATCGATTGTAGCAAAGGTACCACACTAATGTAAAGTATTAATAATAGGAAACACTGTGGGGGAGGGATGGGTTGGGGGTGGTATATGGGAATTCTGTATTTTCTGCATGATTTTTCTTTAAACCTACAACTTCTGTAATAAAAAAGAGGAAAAAGAAATTATTATAAAATTTTAGGTGTGATAATGGCATAGTGGTTAGCTAAAACAGTCCTTATCAGTTAGAGATACACACTGAACTGTTTATACATAAAACATACACCAGCAGGGATTGCCTCTAAATAGTAGAGTATGGGGTATATCTGAACCAAGATTGACCATGAGTTGACGCTAGCTGATATGTATATGGAAGTTCATTATCCTCTTCTGTGTACTTTGTGTTTATTTGAAATAACCCAGAATAAAAAGTTCTTTATTAAAAAAAATACTCTTTGATCACCCCTTCCCAAGTCCAGTTCTTCTTGACCATAGTAATTACAAATGTAATTACTATGTAAAAATACCCTGTTTTAAAAAGCATCTGGAAATTTTTATGTCACCCTCTGGCATATATGCTTGTGCCTATTACAATAAATAAATAAACTGAATCTTTATTCTTGAATTTCCCAAAGATTGCATTGCCTTGCTATTACTGGTTGGATTTACCAGGTAGTAAATTCTGAAATTGAGTTTTGTGTGCAGAATATATATCAGGGAATTCTTTTGAGAACAATACCTGTGGAAGCCAGGAGAGGGAAACAGATTTGTCAAGGAGAAGTCAAGCTATCCTAACAGCCTCAGTTGATCCTACAAGGAATTCTGGAGCAGAAATGGTCCTTCATGGTTCTGCATTGGTCCAAAATGACTGGCCCTCTATATACCTGCCTCAGTCAGTCATTGGATGTGGGTTGCCTCTGGAAGGACAAGATCTTATATAAGGAGGCTTTCTGCAGCTGAGGTTTTCTGCAGCTGAGGCAAACCCTGAAGGGGCTGATAACATTCCCAGCAGGTAGAGCAACAATTCTTGTTATTACAAAATATTAAATAATTGTGTTCTTATTGTTTCACAGAAATAGTTTAATGCTTCGAGAATTAAAATATTTTTTTATTGAGTTGAAGTTCATGCTTATATTCTATGAAGTTGGACATGTTGGGGAAGAATTGTGAAAAAGAAAAATAACTGCATTAGTTTTCATTACTGACTGGAAGTGGTGGCAGAGTTTAAGATGAAACAAGGAAGAATTTAAAATCAAATAGTATCGTAATGAATCGTAAAGTGTATTCTGTTTCTGAGACAAGATGAACTAGATGCTATTCTCTATTCCTCCATCTTAAGTACACTTAAAAATCCTGAACTAGGTTTTTCAATGATAGTACTGTTTACATTTGGGGCTGGATAATTATTGGTTGTAGGGGCTATTCTGTACTTTGTAGGATGTTTTGCAGCTTCCCTGGTCTCTACTCACTAGATGTCAGTAGCACCCCCCCCCCCATTTGTGACAACCAGCAAATAGTGTAACATATTCAAGCAAAAGTAGACCACACTTTACATCTAGATTCAGTATTTGAGGCATTAATTGAAATAATTTATGTATTTACAGTATTTTCAGGTAAAATCATATGATATCTGGTATCTGGTATTTGCTTCAAAAAAACATCCTGTGTGTGTGTGTGAGAGAGAGAGAGAGAGAGAGATTGAGAGGGTATAGCTGAAGCAAGATTGGTCGATAAGATAATTGTTGATACTGAGTGATGGGTACATTGGAGGGAGGGTTATACTTTTCTCTGTACTCTTGTGTGTGTTTGAAATTTTTATAATAAGTGGTTTATTTATATTTGTTTTTTTTTATTTTTTTTTTTACCAAACAGTTTAGCATAGATTAGAACCTACTTAAAGTTTAATTGGTCTGTTGACAAAATGACTTTGTAGCTTTATTTAGATTGGAATTATCAATCAGATGAAATAATGGATGTTTATTAGATTTTGGATGTCTATAAAATTTCGGATAGCTGTCATAGTTAGAAAAAGTCAGTCTCTGAAAAGAGGTAGGTGCTTTCACAGCCTCTCTTGCCTTAAACAGTTTAGAATTTACTTATTTTTATCATTAGCACTAATGAGCAAATTCATCATTTCAAAGAAATGTACTAAATGCTCAGTACTTCTTAAAGATGAAGTATTTATAAACATTTTAACTTAAATTCCTGAGTTGCTATTTCTGTATTCTGCTTGACAGAACTACATTGCCAGAAGAATCAGTTCTGCTAGGATGTGTGTGTCTATAATCCTGGTTAGCACCTAACATAAGGGGAATATAGAAGAAACATGAAACATGTCAGTATACAAGGATGTTATGCTGGTTCATAGACAGATTTTCCCAGCATTAATGTTTTATTGTTATCAAGCAACAGCAACAGGACACAAAGTACACTATCACAGTAGAATTCAGCACTCGCCAGAGGAATAGAATTCTGAAGGGTTCCTATTCAACCCATATTCTGGGCTTTTGTTAAAAGTGTTTGCGTACTCTGAGTGGAAGTACATATTGCTTGGTTCTCCTCATTCAGCACATTTGTCTTTGTAATTTAGTAGTCTCATTCTTTTCTTACACAGTACTATATCTTCATCTTTTATTCAAGGTTAAACATACTGTATTTATATATTTGTTTGGAATTTAACATATCTTTTTAACAGTGCTGGTATTTTTATTATGATTGCTATTACTGTTCTTGGTTAATATTCTGTTACAAGATTGCACAATTTTTGAATGGTCTGTCCGACACTGGTTTTTCCATATGTTCCATAATTTTTAGTGTTTGATTTTACAGTATGTGAGGTTTTTAAAAAACACGTACATCACATTATAGTAGAAAGACTTGCTTACAATATTTTCCTTTATAAATCCTTAATAAATACAGAGCTAAAGGTCTGTATTGCCAATACATTCTTTTGCCAATCTTTAATAAAAAACTAAAGATATAAGGTTACCATTTTCTAAAACATGGGATCACAAGTAATGATTTGAGTTTCTCTGTAATGTGTTATGCAGCGTGTTTGGTGGAGGGCTTTTTTTAAAAAGCACTTCGAGTGGAACAAAAGCTCCAGCCATTGTCAGTGCCACTATTCAGATCTGAAATCATTCTGTTGACTGATGATATGCAGAGCAGTGGTTCTCATCTGGAGGAGATGTTGTTGGCTGCCCCTCCCCCATCATTTGGCAATGTTTGCAGATATTTTGGTTGTCACAACTGGGGCAGGGGTGGGCGTTAGTGCTATTGATGTCTAATGAGTAGAGGCCAGTGATGCTGCTAAACATCCTACAATGCAGAGGACAGCTACCCCCCCCAACACAAAATTATTTGGCTCTGAATGTTAGTAGTACCATTGTTGAGAAAATTGTTTAATTGGAGCCAGCTAACAGGTTTTAAAAGATGCCATTAATTGATTTCTGGGGAATAGAACCAGAATCATGAGCAATGACAATAGCTAACTTACTGTTTACTATCTGCTAGCATTATTTGAATTTACTCATTTAATTTTCACAACTGCTCTATGAAGTACAGAAGATCCACCTCCATTTTATAGATGGGGAAATTTAGGCACAGAGATGTTAAGTAACTTATCCAAGGTCGTACAAGTAATAAGTGATAAGACTGTGATTCAAAGTCAGACCACTTTGTTCTGTGCTCTTTACTTTAAAAAGTGTAACTTGTTTCCAGATGTATATTTATTGTATGAATGCCTTCAAAGCAGAGAGAGATGCAGTTTGCTAATTTTTGCATCCTCATATCAGTATCATAATACCTCATAATAGTGCAGGTTCAGGACACATTTGATGTCTAAATTATATCTGTGGGCAAACCAGTGTAAAATTAAGAACGCTTTCAACTGGTTTTTCTCTCAGTCCTTTATTCTTAGTTTGTAAAAGCCTAATTTTCTCTCTAATGGCTTCAAACCTTTATGGTTTTGGGACAAGTCCATACTTCTCTGAAGCATTATATGAATATTATATATGCTAATCTAAAAACATTCTTTCAGCGTAGATGTTTCATAATCATCAAACTATGGGATTATCTTTACAGCTTCCAAAATCAATTAGGATAGCCTCACCTAAAATAAGTGTATTTTTATTCTCCTTTTATTCTTGGGATACTTATCTTACCAATATATAGCTTCACTCACGCTTATGAAATGCTATGTCTACTGTGCCAGTGATGATGAGGCGGAATAAATCTTAAAACTATGTTTATTTTCATGGTAAATTAAAGGAGACATTAACAAACAAAATGGCTTAAATATATTTGTGTAATATTTTAAGATTTTGCCCTTCAGAAAAAGTGCTGAACAAATGAGAAATTATTTTATTTGAGAAATTGAAATGATCTCTTTTACAGAGATATGTTGTCACATTTGAATTTGATGAAAAATGTGCCTTGGTGTTCTATCCTGTCTTGGAGTAATCCTTTTTACAGGAGCAGTACAGAATTAAGGAGAGTGAGTTCTGTAGATCAGCATAATGCTTAAGACAGAAAGCTCCAGAGTCAGCATATCTGACTTTCAGTCTGTGCCATTTAATGTAACCTTGGATGTGTTACTTAACATTTCAGAGTTTCAGTTTTCTTATTTTCAGGATTGCTGTGAGGATTAAATAAAATAATTTATGTAAAATGTCTACTACAGTGCCTGGTTTATAGTAACCTTTTGATAAATGTTATTTCTGTTCATTTTACTTCTAACCATGTCATAGTGGTAAACATAGAATAGATTGACTTTTGTATTACAGTCAATTGTCTTGTTTTTCAATGTTACTAAAATCATTCTTCCTGTGGAATAACATTTTAGACTATTTATATGGAAGAAAATGGAAGCCATGAACACCTGGCTTTGGTAGAAAAAGGCTATAAAGAGTAATTCGTGTAGATGGATTTTGAGGATTCTGAAGCATCTAAAATGTTAGTGGGAAACCATAACCTCAGGTCAATTAATTTATAAAATGGTACTTAGTAGTGAGTATGTCAAGTGGTTGTATTTTCCCCCTAAATTTTAATAAGCTAATTGACAGGTAAAATTGCCCTTTGATTTGGTTTAAGCTTTAATAGTTTTTAATTTTTTTTGTGTATGCTGATGCTATTTAATGCACATGGCTTTGGAAATTCTCTTTGGTCAGATAAAATTTATGGAAATACACGGTAAAAAGTTAGGGTTATTTGGATGTTTTGTGTGTTGTGGCTATTGAATTTACCTTGTGGGAAATAATAATAGAGGACTGTGATCTCAATTGTGTAAAATATTTAGAGAGAGCGAGCGAGAGTGGGGGCGGGGGTGAGGTGGGATACCACATGAATATATAACGTGTATGTGTTTATGTATGCATATGTTTACACACAAAAAATTCTGAGAAGATACTCAATAAAGAGTTGATGGTGGTAACCTCTAGACAGTGACAGTGAAGGTATGGGGGCATGACTCAGGAAGACTTTTACTTTCCCCTTTACATTTAAGATCTTTTTGAAATTTCTGAAATAGTGGCTTTTTTAATAAAAAAATTAAAGATAATATATTATTTAAAATGGTTTTTTTAACTACACATTTCTAAGGTTTTCCAGGATTAATGGAAATATATTGCTAGAATAAATTAAAACACTTACAAATCAGTAAAAAAGATAATCCACTAGAGAAAATCAGCAAAGGAAGTAAATAATTCAAAGAAAACTCGGATGTCCAATAAGCATATATAAAGACGTTCTTCTGTATATGTAAACTAGGAATATGTTAATTAAAAGAACAAGGAGATATCATTTCATACCCATTATATTGGCAAATATGTAGAAGTCTAATAATGCCAAGTGCAGTTGAAGGTGTGGAGGAAAGGAGAAAGTTTTCATACATAGGTAGGGGACACCTCGATAGCGATAGGAATAATGCTTTGGAAAGAAAATTCGGTATGTCTGGTAAAATTGAAAATGCATTTTATTCAGCATTTCTGCTTCTAAGAATATATCCCAGAGAAACTCTTGTTTATTTGTACATATATATATATTCATTAAGACGTTATAATAACACAAAATTGGATATAACCTACATTTCCATCATTAGGGAATTCTGTCAATAAATTCTGGTGCATTCAAACAATGGATCACCATAGCAGTTAAAAGGGAAACTGTCATTATATGTGGATGAATACCCAAAACATGATTTTGAGTAAAAAGTAATCATGTTGCAAAATGAGAAATTAACTTAAGCCATTCATGTAAATTTTTAAAACACAAAACTATGTTATTGTTTATGGGCACATATATATGATGAAAACATATGTTAGGAAAGATAGACACGAATTTCAGATTATTGATTATTTCTGGCGAGAAAGGGAGGAGAATGAGTTAAGTGTAAGAAGACTGCAAGTTCTTTCTTACTTCTTTAAAAATAAGAAGGATCAGAAGTAAATATGGATGACAAGTTGCTCCATGGTTGCTTTTTAAACTGTCTTACATAGTTTTTTTATTTTTGAACTATAACAGTATTTTAAATATAAAATATTTTTAAATGTACTATTTTTTACTGTCTAGTTTCCGAGGGTGCTTTGAAACTTGATTTAGTTGTTGAAAAGTCATATAACTTGGGGTATATTCCTTTTGCAGAACAGAAATAGTATAATAAACATATCAAACAATTGTTTGTACAACATATTTCCTAGTTTTACATAAAGTATTCTCTATCTAAATTCTCTTTTTTTTTCAGACAGCATGTTTTCGTGAAGAAAGGGATGTATTAGTGAATGGAGACAATAAATGGATTACAACTTTACACTATGCTTTCCAGGATGACAACAACTTAGTAAGAATCATTTATATGTTTATCTATATCCTAATTAATTTTGCCCGGCAGACTTCAGCATTATTTTCTTTTTACACATTATTTGAATGGAGATATTACATAGAAAACCACTATGTTTCACAGAGTAAAAATTGTTTATTTGATATGTGATGTTTTTCCTAGTTAATTTGATACTTTCCACTGGGATTTTTAATGCTAATTTTTAATAAGCAAGTTAGAACCTTTCAAACAGATTTAATTCCTCCCAGTTAATTTCTGTAGAATGTGCCCTGGACATTTTCTTTTTATGGTTTTCCCAATATATTTTGTTTGTAGTACTCTGTTGCTATTTAGCATCTTACATATTTTCCAAAGTGGCCATGTGCTACTTTAAGTATAGCCACTTTTAAAACCTAGGTATATCTAATTTGGTATTAAGATCATGAACCATTTGACAAGAGAGTCTGGGAAAGAGCTTGGAGGAAAATCAAAATATTAAAAGCACCCATTGCCAATGGAAAATAACTAAGAATAAAGAGATAAACAAGTGAATAAGAAAATAAGATGGCATCTACTACAATTCAGTTTATAGCTCCTTGGCCTGCTATTCTAAGCTCTTCATTTTTTGACTCCCTGGTTTTTCAAGATTTTCCGGCATTGCTGTTTGTCAAACATGCATCAAGTTTCTGCTCTGTGCCAGAAACTACATCTTAGCACTGGGATACAAAAATGAATAATTCATTCATTTGATAATATTTATTGGACATATGCTTTGTGCAGGCACTGTTCTCCAGGTACTTGAGATAAAATAGTGGACAAAACACACAAAGGGTTTCTTTTCTTATATTCTGGTGAGGGAAACAGGACAATATGTCTAAAATCAAGTAAATAATATTTTCAAGTTATAAATTTTATGAAGAAAATACAACAGGATCATGGAGTAGAAGGTGACTAGGGCCAGAGCTGTATATTTAATAGTGTATACAAGTGAGGTGTGGCCTTTCAAGATGACCCAAAGGACAAGAAGGAGCTGTTTAAAGATCTGAGGGAAAGAGTTCAAAATGGGGGAATAGCTGGTATAAAGATACCAAAAAATGGCTTGCATTTTTTTTTTTTTTTTTTGAGGAACAAAGAATAAGTTGAGTGTTAAGTAAAGTATAGAGAAAAGAGAAGAATCATTTAAGATGGGGCCTCAAGAGTGTAAACCATACTGAGAAGTTCAAATTTCATATTAATTTCAATGGGAGTCCATTTGAGGGATTTTTCTTTTAATGATTTTATTTAGGTATTATTTATATAGAATGCTTCAGTTTCCCCAGAAAGTTCCCATGGGCCTTTTTTGTGGTTGATCTTAACCTCCTCCCCTGATAATTTTCCTTTCTAGAATTTTATATAATTGTCATCAGATAGTATGTGTCTATATTGGGCTTCTTTTGCTCATCATAATGTCTGAGATTTATCCATGTTTTTGAATGTATCAGTAATTTTCCATTTTCCATTCTAAAAGTTCCCCTGTTCTATTTTTATGTTAATCAAATATTATTTAATATTCCATTTTCTTTTCTTTTATTATTTTTTTTATGCAGAACACTCACCTAGCTGTCTATGAAAGCAGAATGTTGCTCAGTTTTGAAAACTTAATAAAAAAACTGCTTTCATTGACTTCTATGCTATTTTCCTGGGCTGAAATCTCACTTCCTGCAGAACACTCACCTAGAAGTCTGAAAAAGCAGTATGTTGCTCAGTTTTGAAAACTGAGTGAAAAACTGCTTTCACTGACTTCCTTTTTTTAAACTTATCAAAAAATTAAAAAACAGACAATAAAAAAGCAGCATTTCAAACAAAACCAAAACAAAGGAATAAGAAAAACAAATAACCTAAAATAACTACATTGCTTCCAACGTGTTCCTACCATACCCCCAAAAAATTAACAAAATATAACCGAACAAAGGAATAAGAAAAACAAATAACCTAAATTAGCTACATTGCTTCCATCATGTTCCTATCATATCCCCCAAAATTAACAAACCATACTCATTCCTGAGCATTCCTATAACATTAAGATTACACTCCGTACCTTAACTGTTCTTATTAGATTATTGTTCCCCCTTCACTATTTGCTGTCTATTACTAGGTCCCATACATTCTACAATATGAAACATTCATTTTACAGTTTTCACAGAGTTCACATTAGTGTTAACATACAGTATCTCTTTTTGTGCCTGGCTTATTCACTCAGCATTATGTCTTCAAGGTTCATCCTTGTTGTCATATGTTTCATGACCTCATTCCTTCTTTTTTTTTTAATTTTTTTTTAATTGAGATTGTTCAGATACCATACAACTATCCAAAGATCCAAAGTGTACAGTGAGTTGCCCATGGCACCACCATATAGCTGTGCATCCATAATCACAATTATTTTTTTTTCAATTTTTAGAGCATTTTCACTACTCCAGAAAAGAAACAAAGGCAAAAAAAGGAAACTCACATCCTCCCATACCACTAACCACGCCGCCCCCTCCATTATTGATTCATAGTTTTTGTATAGTACATTTGTTACTGTTGATGAAAGAATGTTAAAATACTACTAACTGTAGTATATAGTTTGCAATAGGTATATATGTTTTCCCTATATGCCTCTCTGTTATATTAACCTCTAGTTACAGTGACATACGTTTGTTCTAGTTCATGAGAGAGATTTCTAATATTTGTATAGTTAATCACGGACATTGTCTACCACATTATTCCCTGTTTTATTATATTCCCATCTTTTAACCTCCAACTTTCCTTCTGGTGACATGCGTGACTCTGAGCTTACCCTTTCCACCACCTTCACACACCTTTTAGCACTGTTAGTTATTCTCATTACATGCTACTGTCACTCCTGTCCATTTCCAAATATTCAAGTTTACCCTAGTTGAACATTCTGCTCATAATAAGCAACTGCTCCCCATTCTTTAGCCTCATTCTATATCCTGGTAACTTATATTTCATGTCTATGAGTTTACATATTATAATTAGTTCATATCAGTGAGACCCTGCAATATTTACCTTTATGTGTCTGTCTTATTTCACTCAATACAGTGCCCTCAAGGTTTCTTTATCAACCAGTTTCTTTTAAGATGGTTTTGTTCAAACACTATACATTCCATCCTAAGTAAACAATCGTTGCTTCCCTGTATAGTCATGTATTTATGTATTGAGCACCATTGCCCCTCTCTGTATAAGGACATTCTTCCACAAAGAAGGAGGAAGAGTCAAAGAAGGTAGAGAGGCAAAAGAAAAAGACAAGAGAAAGAGAGAAAAACAAACAAACAAAAAACTTGATAGCTAGAAGGTGACAAAAGGAAAGATAGCATTAACCTAAAGTAGAATAAAGAGTCAGACAACATCATCAATACCTGGAGTCCCATACCCTTCCCCTATTCCCCACTCCCCCCATATGCATTTAGCTTTAGTATATTGCTTTTGTTACATTAAAGGAAGCATAATACAATGTTTCTGTTAATTCTAGCCTCTAGTTTGCATTGATTGTATTTTTCCCCCAATCCCACCCTATTTTTAACACCTTGCAATGTTGACATTCATTTGTTCTACCTCATGTAAAAACATATTTGTACCTTTTATTACAATCATTGAGCACCCTAGGTTTCCGTGAGTTACACAGTCCCAGTCTTTATCGTTCATCTTTTGTTCTGGTGTCCCACATGATCCCAGCCTTCCTCTTTCAACCATATTCACAGTCATCTTTGTTCAGTGTACTTATATTGCTGTGCTACCATCTCCCAAAATTGTTTTCCAAACCTCTCACGCCTGTCTTTTCCTTTCTGTCTGCAGTGCTTCCTTTAGTGCTTCTTGTAGAGCAGGTTTCTTGTTCACAAACTCTGTCATTGTCTGTCAGAGAATATTTTAAGCTTTCTCTCATATCTGAAGGATAGTTTTGCCGGATGTAGGATTCTTGGTTGGTGGTTTTTCTCTTTCAGTATCTTAAATATATCAGCACACTTCCCTCTTGCCTCCATGGTTTCTATTGAGAAATCCACACAGTCTTATCAAGCTTCCTTTGTATGTAATAGATCGTTTCTCTCTTGCTGCTTTCAGGATTCTCTCTTTATCTTTGATGTTTGATAATCTGATTATTAAGTGTCTTGGCGTAGGCCTATTCAGATCTATTCTGTTTGGGGTACACTGCACTTCTTGGATCCGTAATTTTATGTCTTTCATAAGAGATGGGAAATTTTCATTAATTATTTCCTCTGTTATTTCTTCTGCCCCTTTCCCCTTCTCTTCTCCTTCTTGAACGCACATGACACATACATTCTTGCATTTCGTTTTGTCTTTAAATTCCCAGAGACGATGCTCGTATTTTTCCATTCTTTTCTCTATCTGTTCTTTTGTGTGTAGGCTTTCAGGTGCCTTGTTCTCCAGTTCCTGAGTGTTTTCTTCTGCCTTTTGAGATCTGCTGTTGTATGTTTCCATTGTGTCTTTCATCTGTTGTGTTGTGCCTTTCATTTCCATAGATTCCGCCAGTTGGTTTTTTGAACTTTCAAGTTCTACCTTATGTACGTCCTGTGTTTTCATTATATGGTTCATCTCTTTTGCCATATCTTCCCTAAACTTTTTGAATTCAGTTATTATTAGTTGTTTCAATTCCTGCATCACAGTTGAAGTGCAAGTTTGTTCCCCTGACTGGGCCATAACCTCATTTTTCTTGATGTAGATTGTAGTTTTCTGTTGTCTAGGCATGGTGCCCTTGGTTACCCCAGTCAGGCCTCCCCAGACCAGAACAGGCTCAGGTCCCAGAGGGAAGAAATATTCAGTATCCGGTTTCCCTGAGGGTGTGTCTTAGAAAATTGTTACACCCTCTGATGCCTCCGGTTACTCTACTTTTCTGCCCAGCAGGTGGTGCCTTTTAGCCTACAATTCTTGACTGGTATAAGTTCTGAATGAAAGGCAGGTAGTAGAGCTGGGCCCCGCCCCTTTCCTCTTAGAGAAGATAAGACGCCCTAGGGGGAGGTCATTAGCATTTCAATGGTCTCTCTCTGCCTGTGCTATACTCTTGTCTGGTCACAGAACTGGGAACTGAAAATGGCTGAGGCTTTCTCCACTGAGTCAAAAAGGGAACAGAGCCAGTCCAAGGCGACCCTCTGGCTCTCCAAGGGGATTCGTACCTCATAGTGAGCAGTTCACACTAGCTAATTAAAAACCCAGTTGGAGCTCAGCTGAGCTATATTTGCTTGCTGGAAGAAAACATCTCTCTGGTACCACCAGGTTTTGCAGCTCAGGCTGTGGGGGCAGGGTCTCCCAATTTGGATCCGCAGTTTTTACTTACAGATTTTATGCTGTGATCTCAGGCATTCCTCCCAATTCAGGTTGGTGTATGATGAGTGGACGGTCATGTTTGTCCCCCTGCAGTTATTCCGGATTATTTACTAGTTTTTTCTGTTTTTTTTTTAGTTGTTCCAGGGGGACTACTTAGCTTCCACTCCTCTCTATGCTGCCATCTTAGATCCTCCCTTTGACCTCATTCCTTGTTACTGCTGCGTAGAATTCCATCGTGTGTATATACCACATTTTGTTTATCCACTCATCTGTTGAGGAACATTTGGATTGTTTCCATCTCTTGGCAATTGTGAATACTGTTGCTATGAACACAGGTGTGCAAATATCTGTTCGTTCCACTGCTTTCAGATCTTCTGGGTATATACCGAGAAGTGAAATTGGTGGATCGAAGAGTAACTCGCTATCTAGTTTTCTAAGGAACTGACAGACTGTCTTCCAGAGTAGCTGTACCAATATACAGTCCCACCAATTATAGTTTCTCCACATCTTCTCCAGCATTTATGGTTTCCTCTTTGTTTAATGACAGCCATTCCAATTGGTGTGACATGATACCTCATTGTGGTCTTAATTTGCATCTCCCTAATAGCTAGTGAAGATGAACATTTTTGTCATGTTTTTTGGCCATTTGTATTTCATCTTCAGAGAAATGTCTTTTCATGTCTTTTGCCCATTTTATAATCGGGCTGTCTGTACTACTGTCGTTGAGTTGTAGGATTTCTTTTTATATGCAGGATATCAGTCTTTCGTGAGATACATGGTTTCCAAATATTTTTTTCCCACTGAGGTGGCTGCCTGTTCACCTTTCTGACAAATTTCTTTGAGGTACAGAGCTTTTAATTTTGAGAAGTTCCCATTTATCTATTTTTTTTTTTCCGTTGCTTGTGCTTTGGGTGTAAGGTCAAAGAAGTGACTTCCTAATACAAGTCTTGAAGATATTTCCCTACATTATCTTCTAGAGTTTTATGGTATTGTCTTTTTTTTTTTGTTTGATATATTCTTTTTTTTTTTTTAATTCAGTTTTATTGAAATATATTCATAAACCATACAGTCATCCATGGTATACAATCAACTGTTCACAGTATGATCATATAGTTATGCGTTCATCACCACAATCTATTTCTGAACATTTTCCTTACATCAGAAAGAATCAGAATAAGAATAAAAAATAAAAGTGAGAAGAGAATACCCAAACCATCCCCCCATCCCACCCTATTTGTCATTTCGTTTTTACTCCCATTTTTCTACTGATTTTTTTTCAATTTTTTAACTTTATCAAACAATTAAAAACAAACAGGCAAACAACAACCAAAAAAACCCCACAACATTTCAAACAAAGCAATGGATTAAGGAAAACAAATAACCTAAAATAACTACTTTGCTTCCAATATGTTCCTACCATACCCCAAGAAAATTAATAAACCGTGTCCAAACAGAGGAGTAAGAAAAACAAATAATCTAAAATAGCTACATTGCTTCCAACATGTTCCTACCATACCCCAAGAAAATTAACAACCCCTAAGAAAGCAAAGGAATAAGAGAAAAAAAAAACCTAAAATAACTCTATTGCTTCCAACATGATCTTACTATATCCAAGAAAGTTTACAAACCATAATCATTCCTGAGCATTCCCATAACATTGAGATTACCCTCCACAGTTTATCTGTTCTTATTAGATTATCATTCCCCCTCCCCTAATTGGTATCTCTAGGTCCCCTAAATTCTACAGTATAAAACATTGTACATTTTTCACAGAATTCACATTAGGGGTAACATACAATATCTCTCTTTTTGTGCCTGGCTTATTTTGCTCAGCATTATGTCTTTTTTTTTTTTTTTTTTTTTTAATCTTCATTTTATTGAGATATATTCATATACCACGCAGTCATACAAAACAAATCGTACTTTCGATTGTTCACAGTACCATTACATAGTTGTACATTCATCACCCAAATCAATCCCTGACACCTTCATTAGCACACACACAAGAATAACAAGATTAATAATTAGAGTGAAAAAGAGCAATTGAAGTAAAAAAGAACACTGGGTACCTTTGTCTGTTTGTTTCCTTCCCCTATTTTTCTACTCATCCATCCATAAACTAGACAAAGTGGAGTGTGGTCCTTATGGCTTTCCCAATCCCATTGTCACCCCTCATAAGCTACATTTTTATACAACTGTCTTCGAGATTCATGGGTTCTGGGTAGTAGTTTGATAGTTTCAGGTATCCACCACCAGCTACCCCAATTCTTTAGAACCTAAAAAGGGTTGTCTAAAGTGTGCGTAAGAGTGCCCACCAGAGTGACCTCTCGGCTCCTTTTGGATTCTCTCTGCCACTGAAGCTTATTTCATTTCCTTTCACATCCCCCTTTTGGTCAACAAGATGTTCTCCGTCCCGCGATGCCGGGTCTACATTCCTCCCCGGGAGTCATATTCCACGTTGCCAGGGAGATTCACTCCCCTGGGTGTCTGATCCCACGTAGGGGGGAGGGCAGTGATTTCACCTTTCAAGTTGGCTTAGCTAGAGAGACAGGGCCACATCTGAGCAACAAAGAGGCATTCGGGAGGAGGCTCTTAGGCACAACCAAAGGGAGGCCTAGCCTCTCCTTTGCAGCAACCGTCTACCCAAGGGTAAAACTTATGGTAGAGGGCTCAACGCATCAAACCACCAGTCCCCTATGTCTGTGGTCATGTTAGCAACCATGGAGGTGGGGTAGGCGAATACCACTGCATTCTCCACAGGCTCCTCAAGGGGGCACTGCATCTTTTTTTTTTTTCCTTCTTTTTTATTTTTTTTTTAACATTCCCTTCTTTTTTAAATCAACTGTATGAAAAAAAAGTTAAAAAGAAAACAAACATACAATAAAAGAACATTTCAAAGACACCATAACAAGGGAGTAACAAAAAGACAACTAACCTAAGATAACTGCTTAACTTCCAACATGTTCCTACTTTACCCCAAGAAAGTTACCTAATATAGCAACATTTCTGTGAACTTACTCCTACTATATCCATCAGAAATTAACAGACCATAGTAATTCCTGGGCGTCCCCAGAACGTTAAATAGCTTATCTGTTCTTGGATTATTGTTACCCCTTCCTTAATTGCTCTCTATTGCTAGTTCCCCTACATTCTACATTATAAGCCATTTGTTTTACATTTTTCAAAGTTCACATTAGTGGTAGCATATAATATTTCTCTTTTTGTGCCTGGCTTATTTCGCTCAGCATTATGTCTTCAAGGTTCATCCATGTTGTCATATGTTTCACGAGATCGTTCCTTCTTACTGCCGTGTAGTATTCCATCGTGTGTATATACCACATTTTATTTGTCCACTCGTCTGTTGAAGGACATTTGGGTTGTTTCCATCTTTTGGCAATTGTGAATAATGCTGCTATGAACATTGGCGTGCAGATATCTGTTCGTGTCACTGCTTTCCGATCTTCCAGGTATATACCGAGAAGTGCAATCGCTGGATCGAATGGTAACTCTATATCTAGTTTTCTAAGGAACTGCCAGACTGACTTCCAGAGTGGCTGAACCATTATACAGTCCCACCAACAGTGAATAAGAGTTCCAGTTTCTCCACATCCCCTCCAGCGTTTGTAGTTTCCTGTTTGTTTAATGCCAGCCATTCTAACCGGTGTTAGATGGTATCTCATTGTGGTCTTAATTTGCATCTCTCTAATAGCTAGTGAAGCTGAACATTTTTTCATGTGTTTCTTGGCCATTTGTATTTCCTCTTCAGAGAACTGTCTTTTCATATCTTTTGCCCATTTTATAATTGGGCCGACTGTACTGTTGTCATTGAGTTGTAGGATTTCTTTATATATGCAAGATATCAGTCTTTTGTCAGATACATGGTTTCCAAAAATTTTTTCCCATTGAGTTGGCTGCCTCTTTACCTTTTTGAGAAATTCCTTTGAGGTGCAGAAACTTCTAAGATTGAGGAGTTCCCATTTTCTATTTTCTCTTTTGTTGCTTGTGCTTTGGGTGTAAAGTCTAGGAAGTGACCGCCTAATACAAGGTCTTGAAGATGTTTTCCTACATTATCTTCTAGGAGTTTTATGGTACTTTCTTTTATATTGAGATCTTTGGTCCATTTTGAGTTAATTTTTGTGTAGGGGGTGAGGTAGGGGTCCTCTTTCATTCTTTTGTATATGGATATCCAACTCTCCCAGCCCCATTTGTTGAAAAGACCATTATGACTCAGTTCAGTGACTTTGGGGGCCTTACCAAAGATCAGTCGGCCATAGATCTGACAGTCTATCTCCGAATTCTCAATTCGATTCCATTGATCTATATGTCTATCTTTGTGCCAGTACCATGCTGTTTTGGCAACTGTGGCTTTATAATAAGCTTCAAAGTAAGGGAGTGTAAGTCCTCCCACTTCGTTTTTCTATTTTAGAGTGTCTTTAGCAATTCGAGGCATCTTCCCTTTCCAAATAAATTTGATAACTAGCTTTTCCAAGTCTGCAAAGTAGGTTGTTGGAATTTTGATTGGGATTGCGTTGAATCTGTAGATGGGTTTGGGTAGAATTGACATCTTAATGACATTTAGTCTTCCTATCCATGAACATGGAATGTTTTTCCATCTTTTAAGGTCCCCTTCTATTTCTTTTAGTAGAGTTATGTAGTTTTCTTTGTATAGGTCTTTTATATCTTTGGTTAAGTTTATTTCTAGGTACTTGATTTTTTTAGTTGCTATTGAAAATGGTATCTTTTTCTTGAGTGTCTCTTCAGTTTGTTCATTTCTAGCATATAGAAACATTACTGATTTAATGTGCATTAACCTTGTATCCCGCTACTTTGCTAAATTTGTTTATTAGCTCTAGTAGCTGTATCGTCGATTTCTCAGGGTTTTCTAGATATAAGATCATATCATCTGCAAACAATGACAGTTTTACTTCTTCTTTTCCAATTTGGATGCCTTTTATTTCTTTGTCTTGCCGGATTGCCCTGGCTAGCACTTCCAGCACAATGTTGAATAACAGTGGTGCCAGCGGGCATCCTTGTCTTGTTCCTGATCTTAGAGGGAAGGCTTTCAGTCTCTCACCATTGAGTACTATGCTGGCTGTGGGTTTCTCATATATGCTCTTTATCATGTTGAGGAAGTTTCCTTCAATTCCTACCTTTTGAAGTGTTTTTATCAAAAAGGGATGTTGGATTTTGTCAAATGCTTTTTCAGCATCTATTGAGATGATCAATTGATTTTTCCCTTTTGACTTGTTAATGTGTTGTAATACATTGATTGATTTTCTTATGTTGAACCATCCTTGCATGCCTGGAATAAACCCCACTTGGTCATGGTGTATGATTTTTTTAATGTGTCTTTGAATTTGATTTGCAAGTATTTTGTTGAGGATTTTTGCATCTATATTCATTAGGGAGATTGGCCGGTAGTTTTCCTTTTTTGTAACATCTTTGCCTGGTTTTGGTATTAGATTGATGTTAGCTTCATAAAATGAGTTAGGTAGTGTTCCCTTTTCTTCAGTGTTTTGAAAGAGTTTGAGTAAGATTGGTGTCAGTTCTTTCTGCAAAGTTTGGTAGAATTCCCCTGTGAAGCCATCTGGCCCTGGGCATTTATTTGTGGGAAGATTTTTGATGACTGATTGGATCTCTTTGCTTGTGATGGGTTGGTTGAGGTCTTCTATTTCTTCTCTGGTCAGTCTAGGTTGTTCATATGTTTCCAGGAAATTGTCCATTTCCTCTACATTATCCAGTTTGTTGCCATACAGTTGTTCATAGTATCCTCTTATAATTTTTTTAATTTCTTCAGGATCTGCAGTTATGTCACCTTTTTCATTCATTATTTTGTTTATATGGGTCTTCTCTCTTTTTGATTTTGTCAGTCTAGCTAGGGGCTTGTCAATCTTGTTGATCTTCTCAAAGAACCAACTTTTGGTGATATTTATCCTCTCTATTGTTTTTTTGTTCTCTATGTCATTTATTTCTGCTTTAATCCTTGTTATTTCTTTTCTTGTACTTGGTTTAGGATTGGTTTGCTGTTCATTTTCTAGCTTCTTCAGTTGATCCATTAGTTCTTTGATTTTGGCCCTTTCTTCCTTTTTAATATATGTGTTTAGTGCTATAAATTTCCCCCTTAACACTGCTTTTGCTGCATCCCATAGATTTTGGTAGGTTGTGTTCTCATTTTCATTCGTCTCTATATATTTAGCAATTTCTCTTGCTATTTCTTGTTTAACCCACTGATTGTTTAGGAGTGTGTTGTTTAACCTCCAGGTATTTGTGAATTTTCTAAGTCTCTGATGGTTATTGACTTCTAATTGTATTCCATTGTGGTCAGAGAATGTGCTTTGAATAATTTCAATCTTTTTAAATTTATTGAGGCTTGTTTTATGTCCCAGCATATGATCTATTCTGGAGAAAGTTCCGTGAGCACTAGAAAAGTATGTGTATCCTGGTGATTTGGGATGTAATGTCCTGTAGATGTCTGTTAAATCTAATTCAGATTGTTTAGGTTTTCAATTTCCTTATTGGTCTTCTGTCTGGTTGATCTAACTATAGGAGAGAGTAATGTGTTGAAGTCTCCCACAGTATTGTGGAAATATCCATTGCTTCCTTTAGTTTTGCCAGTGTTTCTCTCATGTATTTTGTGGCACCTTGATTGGGTGCATAAACATTTATGATTGTTATTTCTTCTTGTTGAATTGCCCCTTTTATTAGTATGTAGTGGCCTTCTCTGTCTCTCAAAACATCCCTGCATTTGAAGTCTATTTTATCTGAGATTAATATTGCTACACCTGCTTTCTTTTGGCTGTAGCTTGCATGAAATATTTTTTTCCATCCTTTCACTTTCAGTTTCTTTGTGTTCCTGTGTCTAAGATGAGTCTCTTGTATGCAACATATTGATGGTTCATTTTTTTTGATCCATTCTGCGAATCTATATCTTTTAATTGGGGAGTTTAATCCATTTACATTCAACGTTATCAACGTGAAGGCATTTCTTGAATCAGCCATCTTATCCTTTGGTTTATGTTTGTCATATTTTTCCCCTCTGTCTATTAATATCCTTTATTGTACCCATACCGAATCTCTTTAGTACTGAACCTTTCTCCAAGTCTCTCTGTCCTTTCTTTGTTTCTCTGTCTGTAGGGCTCCCTTTAGTATCTCCAATAGGGCAGGTCTCTTGTTAGCAAATTCTCTCAGCATTTGTTTGTCTGTGAAAAATTTAAGCTCTCCCTCAAATTTGAAGGAGAGCTTTGCTGGATAAAGTATTCTTGGTTGGAAATTTTTCTCACTTAGAATTTTAAATATATTGTGCCACTGCATTCTTGCCTCCATGGTGGCTGCTGAGTAGTCACTACTTAGTCTTATGCTGTTTCCTTTGTATGTGGTGAATTCCTTTTCTCTTGCTGCTTTCAGAACTTTCTCCTTCTCTTCTGTGTTTGACAGTGTGATCAGAATATGTCTCGGAGTGGGTTTATTTGGATTTATTCTATTTGGGGTTCGCTGAGCATTTATGATTTGTGTATTTATGTTGTTTAGAAGATTTGGGAAGTTTTCCCCAACAATTTCTTTGAATACTCTTCCTAGACCTTTACCCTTTTCTTCCCCTTCTGGGACACCAGTGAGTCTTATATTCGGACATTTCATATTATCTATCATATCCCTGAGGTCCATTTCAATGTTTTCAAAATTTTTCCCCATTCTTTCTTTTATGCTTTCATTTTCCATTCTGTCATCTTCCAGGTCACTGATTCGTTGTCAACTTCCTCTAGTCTTGTACTATGAGTGTCCAGAATCTTTTTAATTTGGTCAACAGTTTCTTTAATTTCCATAAGATCATCCATTTTTTTATTTACTCTTGCAATGTCTTCTTTATGCCCTTCTAGGGTCTTCTTGATCTCCTTTGTATCCCGTACTATGGTCTCATTGTTCATCTTTAGTTCTTTGAGTTGCTGCTCTAGGTGCTGTGTCTCTTCTGGTATTTTGATTTGGGTGCTTGGGCTTGGGTTATCCATATCGTCTGGTTTTTTCATATGGTTTATAATTTTCTGTTGTTTTTGGCCTCTTGGAATTTGCTGAACTTGATAGGGTTCTTTTAGGATTTGTAGACCAATTGAAGTCCTTATCTCTAATTTATCAGATCTACAGCTTCGTGGAGTACACTTTCTCTAACTAACCAGCAGGTGGCGTCCACGAGCCACCTGTTCTCCACAAGCCAGTTCTCCCCTGCTTAGCCTTTTTGGTGAGTAGGGGAGTGAGTCTTGTGGGTTCCAATTGGTGTACCAAGCTTGCGTGTGTAGTTGGTGTTGCCTGCCCTGTATATGGGGCGTGTTTCTGGGCAGTCAGGGAGGGGGGGTGGCTCTAACAATCAAATCTCCCTGGTGATCCTAGAGTTTTTAAGCTGCTGCAATAGTCTAATCCTTCAGTTCAGTCCTGCCACAGTTTGTCTCTGCCGCTGACCCATAAGTCCTTGGTATTGGCGTATGGCTCCTGAGACTTGCAAGTGGGCCCCTCTTCCAGGCCGTGCACCCCGGGTCCTCTGTTGAGGGATGACTGTGCTGTGTCACAGGTGAGTGCCGTCCCCCCAGGGCAGCTCTGGGCTGCTTGGCTGTGTAGGGAGGCTCCCAGTCTGCTGAAATGATGGCTGAATGGGGCTTTGTTAATTCACACTGCTCTACCTTCCCAATTCTGGGACAATCAGCTGAGGTTGCAGGGAAGGCTAATGTCCACGCCCAGTTTTGTGGTGTGTGCCTGTTATTTGAAGCACTTCCGTCACACTGGGTTGTCTGGGGCAGCTCTGGGCTATGGGGCTGGCGATGGGCAGGAGTGTTTCCTGTCCACCAGGATGATGGCTGTGAGTGGACACCCCCCTTTTCTTGGGAAGTTGTGGTGTTTAGTGAATTTTCTCAGCCACTGGATTATTGCCTTTTGTCTCAGAGCTCTCTTAGTTCTGCTCTTGTCTTGACCTGCCCATATTGCAAGTCTTTGAAGCTTTCTGTATTTAGCTTCTTAGAGTAATTGTTTTAGAAAAAGAAAAAAGGATTTAAAAAAAAAAAGGGCCCTCCTCAGAGATCTAATGGGTTATTGAATTGCTAAGAGACAAAGTAATTAGGGCCATTAAGGAAAGGTCCACAGGGCAGAGAGATCAGCTTTTCTTCGGGATTTGCATATGAGCCTCAGGGCCTGAGCTCTGCCCTTCCCCTTTCTATGTTCACCAGAACTCCAAAAATCCTCCCCTTTTATTTTGGAGTTTTTCGTGTTGTTTTTTTCTATGCCTGTCTACTCTCTACTGGGCTGGCTGCTCTCAGATTCTCTGGTGTGTGGTCTCAGTCTATCTATGGTTGGAGTTTGGATCAGTAGAATGAGTTTCCGATAAGGGCTGCCACTGCAGTTCTCCCTTCTCCTTCCCGGAGCTGACGGCCCCTCCTCCCACGGGACTGAGCCTGGCAGGGAGGGGTGCGGGCCCCTGGCCACAAAAACTTACAGATTTCGCTGATCTCAGCAGTTCCACGTTTTCATGAGTGTTGTATGAAGTATGCCCAAAGTCAGATTGCTCTGTGGTGTCCAGTCCACGCAGTTCCTGGCTTTCTACCTACTTTCCTGGAGGAGTAACTAAAACATACAGCTCACCAGTGCACCATCTTGCCCCGCCTACTCAAATTCTATATGTTAATGTAATCATTTCCAGATTCCCCAGATGTAATTAATCTTTCTCATTCCATTTTAGCTTTACACATTTTTATTACTGGTATTATAGGACTCAGCTGTGTGCATGTGTATATCTGTATCTATCTGATATTTTGGCACAGCCTTTCAAAAATTTAAATAAATTGTATCATCCCTACTATCTTTAGTAAAATAGAATGGAAGGTTTATGTCACTGAGGTCCTGGCTTTTATCTGGATTCAGTGCAGATTTAGTTGTTCAGCCAATGTCATCAGGGCTCTATCTCCATCTTTTGACTTGACTTTTGTCTATGTTGATTTTGGTTTTGGTTTTCTTATTACTGGCAGAGTTGACCATAACAGTTTCAGATTTACATTGTCCTTATGATTTATAATCCCAGAGATAATGCTGCTTTTTCAGTTGCTTTGGAATAAAATTGGTGGTGTTGTCTCTGACTAGTGTGGATGGGGTCTAATATCTTTCTCTGTGAAGATGGGTAGGATCACACTCAGTCAAAACACAGAGAATAGGTTCACCACTAGAAAGGGGGTTCTGTTACCAGAAAGAAAAAGGAATATTACAGGTATCTGAAAGTAACAGAGGTTCCTTATATTTCATTTGGCTGTGAGCTTCTGAGGACATTAATTATATTACTTGTCTTTATATCCCTTACACTCTTACATAGTATAATAGTATTTTTCAAACTATGGGTTGTGACCCATTAGTGGGATCTTAAAATCACTTTAGTGGGATATAACCAAATTTTAATAAATGAAATGGAACTGAAAATAACAGAGTTTATGAAAAGTAGTTGGTTCATGAAACTCAACTTTTTATAATATGTGCTAAATCATCTTATAAACTATATTTGTTACTGTTGGTTGTAGTGAAAAATGTTTAAAAGCCATCCATAGAGCTTTGCATATGTTAGCTGCTCATTTATTAAATTGAAAGGAATGATATTTGATTTGTTGACCATAATCCTGTGAAAACTTAGTTATGAATTATGCAAATACATCTGCATTGATTTCTTAGCAAAATTCGTAAGAGTTCATTAAACATATGGCGAGTATTTATTTACTGTGCAAAATGTATAGCAGTTTATCATAATTAATTTTCAAAGGTTTCTGGATAAGAAGGGCTAAAATCCACTTTGACAGTGTATTCTATTGTAGATAGATATAACATTGTAGATTTATGGATTGCTGAAAAATCCACATTTTTGGAGAATTTACTCAATATAGAAATAAGGTGTCCAAATACCAAATTTTATACTGCAAAGTTTTGCCAAATTTTCAATGAAAAGAATCCTGAATTATGATTTATCATTATTTCCTCTGAGTTACTTAGTTTCACCTGGGCTCTTCATATCGAACTGTAGACTGGTGCTGATTATACTAAAGTTCTTATGGGTTCAAGGAAAAATAAGGAAAATATGGTGATGATGATTAATTTATTCAATCAGTTTTTCTATTTTGGGAATTAAAATGTTCAGCCTAGTTTGAAACGTAGGTAAGATTATGTGGTCCATTTTTGTGGGTGATGATGATGATGTTAGTTTTCACTATTCTTACTTTGCAAACTTGAAATAACTAAACAAAAGAATGACAGTCCTGTGTTGTTCCCTGTCCCCTTTTTATTTTACTGCTCTCAGAAATTTAAAAGTTTGATAATGACTGCTGAGTCATCTTACACAGCTTTTTATTAACTACGTATGTATTTGGCCCAGTGCTATTTGACCTTGGTATATATTAAATATATTTAATTCTCACTGTTGTTTAGTGAGTACATTTTATTTTATTTTTTTTCATTCCCAGTACCTGGTTATGGATTATTATGTTGGTGGGGATTTGCTTACTCTGCTCAGCAAATTTGAAGATAGATTGCCTGAAGATATGGCTCGATTTTACTTGGCTGAGATGGTAATAGCAATTGATTCAGTTCATCAACTACATTATGTACACAGGTGAGTAAGATGGTCTGTTATTACATCTTGCTGTGAGTTGTATCTAGAAGCAGAGGTCTGTTTACCAAATTTATTAATTGGGATCTTATATATTTTTTTCTTATTCACCAAAATAATTTATTTTGAGATGGTTTTAATTGTTTTGATTTTTGTTATCATTTGTCAGCATTAAAGAACCAGGGTGCCTGCTTATACACATGTGCAGATGTACATTATCTAAAAGTTCCCAATTCCAGTCTTATTTCTGTAGAATACTTCTAAGAAAACACTCTCGTTTAAGAGTGTTTATTTAAAGTTACACTTTAAAGAGTATAACTTAAGAGTTAGTTAAGGGTGTAATTGAGGAGTTAAGGTAACACTCTTATTTAAGAGTATTATTTCAAGCTGAGTGTTATTTAAAGTTACTCTTGTTTAAAATTACATATGATTTGCTTCCATAAAGAAATATACCCTGCTCAATTTCCTTATATTTCCTTATAATTGAGCCTTATGTATAGCCAGAGTTCTAGGCCATACATCTTGAACACCACTGTCCAAATGTCCATTCATGCCCCTGCTCTCAGTTCTTCTCAGTATATACCCAATAATGGGGTTACAGGACCATATGCAGTCTGACATTTTAAAAGGAAAGAAAGAAAGTAAGAAGTCATCAGAAAGTTATTGGTAAATTAATCAGTGAGAAAATCTTTTGGTTGAGCAAAATGCCAAAAAAAGAAAGAAATGCTAAGGAGAAGGCAGGTATAAGGGGTACTGCCAGATTAGAGAGAAGTAAAACCATTTTCTAAGACAGTGGATTTCAAACTTCAGCATACATCTGAATGAGTTGGAAGTCTTGTTAACACCCAGATCGTTGGGCCCCAACTCCTGAGTTTCTGATTCAGTAGATGAATGGCCTGGAGAATTGGCATTTCCATCGAGTTCCCAGGTGCTTGCTGCAACTGCTGGTAGAGTGGCCATATTTTGAGAACCACTGCTCTAAAACAGAAGTGACAGTTCCTTGTAAGTTGTGGGTAATGAGAGTGGTCTCTGAGAAAGACATGAATGTGGGAAGAAACGAAAGTTTCTGTTTCAGTGTTTTTAAAGATGTAGGTGTCTTACACTAATTGATTTAATTTAGTAATGAAGTTCTAGAACATTTTAAAGGAAGAATATTTTGATTAAAAAACCTGTATTTTATCAGATCTCATAGTGGCTTTGGCTTTGCATTTTAAGGGAATTTCTTCTCTCTTCAACCATTAATTCACTTAAATGCAGAATTTGGGAGTAGAGGTTACTTCTAATGACTTTACAGCATCACATGGGATGTCTGACTCAAGTTGATAAAAGTATGTGCTAAATGAGAATATGGTAAAGTAAACCTTAATTGTAGGCTGAAAAAAATCCTAACATTTTTAAACATGTTAACTAAACTCAGCAATAGATTTGATGTTTAGATTGTCAGCTACTACTTCAAAAATGCTAATAATCAAAGATGCAGAATCTTACTAGAACAACAAAGGAAAAATAAGTTTGATCTGATTAGAATGTTGTTTTAAGTTATATGGTTTAGTTTTTAGATAACAAAAACGTAAAGATGAAGACTTTGATGGTTTTCAATAAAACTCTAGATAATAAGAATGCTGATTCCAGTACCAAATGATACCAGCTGATTTTGTTTAATTTTCAGTGACTAAGAGCTTATCATGATTGATGTTTCTGGTGTAGTTTCCTCCAATATCACCAGTTTAACAGCAGTTGTGCATTTTACCTCCAAAGTAGGAGGACCTTATTAGAAACCACTTTGAAAAGGAGAAGTCAATGGCGGCTGGCAGATTGTTCTGTCACACAGAATAATGATTTTATAACATATCTAATGCTTTAAAGTGGTGGACTACAAAGAATTTTATATAAGCACATAATCTACAGGATTACCAATTTTGTATCTATAGGTTAGACTGATCACCTGTTGTTTCACAAAAAGAAATTTTTGTTTGTTTTTTAAACAATTCTTAGTGGAAGTAGATAACCATACAGTCAGATAATGGTAGAATGTTAAAACCAGCTTTAAAGGGAATGGAGATTTCTTCTCTATTTTAAACCCTCTCAAAGGCAGTTTAAAAAATGATTTCACAAACTTTCCTTTATTAGCTTTATTCAAATAGCACTAGATATTAGTCTTGATACTTAACATTAATAGTAATCATTGATATATTATTGCTTCACAAGAGTTTTTCTCAAGTTTTTTTTCACCCTTAAGAAGAATGAATTATCCCTTTTTCTCTAGATTGTTAGTTGTATTTAGTGGGTCTTCATTAAAAATTGTTGTAAGATGGAATTATGAATAATCTTTTAAAAATAGTCTTATTGAGATATAATTAGCATACCATACAATTCACTTAAAGTGTACAATTCAGTGGTTTTTAGTAAATTCACAGATATATGCAACCATCACCACAATCAATTTAAGAACATTTTCATCACTTCAGAAAGAAACCCTTTATCCTTTAAATATTACACTGTTTTGGTTTGCTAAAGCTGCTAGAGTACAATATACCAGAAATGAGTTGGCCTTTACAATGGGGATTTATTAGTTTATAAATTTACAGTTCTAAGGCCATGTTTTTATCTTTTGTTGCTTATGCTTTTAGTGTCATATCTAAGAATCCATTGCCAGATCTGGGGTCATAAATATTTACCTCCGTATTTGCTTCTTAGAGCTTTATGGTTTAAGCTCTTATATTTATAACTGTGATCCATTTTGAGTTAATTTTTGCATATGGTGTGAGGTAAGGGTCTAACTTTATTCTTTTGCATTTGGGTATCTAGTAGTCCCAGCACTATTTATTGAGAAGACTGTTCTTTCCACATTGAAAGGTTTTGGCACCCTTGTGAAAATCAGTTGACCATAGACACATGAATTTATTTCTGGCACCTTAATTCTGTTCCATTGATTTCTGTGTCTGTCCTTATGCCAGTACCACACTGGGAACAGTATGAAAAATGATGACTTTTGCCCCTCTCAGGAAGATAGCTTTCCAAGTGGGAGCTGGGAAGGAGACAGCTTGTGTTCTTGGCTGCAAGAGTCTGGGGTGGAGTTTCTGTTTAAGCTGGGAGGAGGAGGGAGGAGCAGTGGGTCCTGGTTAAAATACCACACATTCTCAGAAAAACAATTGCAAAAAGTGGTGTGCCGGTTTGAGTGTACTGTGTCCCCCAAATGCCATTATCTTTGTGGTCTTGTGTGGGGCAGGCGTTTTGGTGATGGTTGGATTTGCTTGGAATGTGCCCCACCCAGCTGTGGGCAATGATTCTGATGAGATGTTCTCATGGAGGCGTGGCCCCGCCCATTCAGGGTGGGCCTTGATCAGTGGAGCTATATAAATGAGCTGACTCAAAGAGGAAAGAGAGTGCAGCTGGGAGTGATGTTTTGAAGAGAAGCAAGCTTGCTAGAAAGGAACGTCCTGGGAGAAAGCCGTTTTGAGGCCGGAGCTTTGGAGCAGACGCCAGCTGTCTTCCTAGCTAACAGAGGTTTTCCGGACACCACTTGCCGTCCTCCGGTGAAGGTACCCAATTGCTGAGGTGTTACCTTGGATGCTTTGTGGCCTTAAGATTGTAACTGTGTAGTGAAATAAACCCCCTTTTTATAAAAGCCTGTCCATCTCTGGTGTTTTGCATTCTGCAGCATTAGCGAACTAGGACAAGTGGTATGATTCTTTTTTTTATTATTTATATTTGGATATCTTACAAGCCATCATTTTCTCAGAGACTTAACATCTACAAATAGTAAAAGCTTTATATAATATAGGTCATATATTGGACAGTTGTTACAGTTGTTTTCCAAAATCAGCTTTATGAAGTAATTCTTTAGTGTTAGCATCACCTTCAGTACTTGAGAATTATGTCTATGTGCGTAGTATGCAAAGTCCAGGAAATACATTTTATCCGTGTCCAATTTTAGGGACTAGAGGGTAGGATCTTTTGTGACTCTTTTTTGTATACATAATGTAGGACTTCCATACTCACATTGGAAGCTGTGTAAATTTACAGGGAGGATGATAAGGTTAATTTAGTCTGAATGAAAATTACCACAGTTAGTTTTATCTGAAGAATACTGAAATTGCTTGTGTTTAGGGAAGTTTTGATGTTAATCAGAGTCAGACATTGAACCCAGAGAATAGTCAAATATGTGTTCTTAAAACACTAATTTTAAAAGACATTGAGATTTTCACAAAAAAAGGTTATGTCTTACCTTGTAACTAATTGTGTTTATTTCCCCCAACTAAAACTTGAATGTGTTTATTTTTTTTCAGGGACATTAAACCTGACAATATATTAATGGATATGAATGGACATATTCGATTAGCAGATTTTGGATCTTGTCTGAAGCTGATGGAAGATGGAACGGTAAATAAAGGAAAATCTTAAGTTATTTATCCATAAGCATTTCCCTTGTTACTTATCTTACATATCTGTTTTAGAAATCATCTCTTCATACTATCTATTCATCCATCTGATCCATCCATTTGTCTGTCTGTGCTCCACCTCCTTCTGAAACAAAGGAATTTAGGAATACTTACTCACAATAGTCCTTGTCTATAAAGTCATATGCCATTTTCAGCTACTTTTATTAAAGATCTTATGATTGATACAGTATACCTCTTAGGTACCCTTCTTTGTTTCTTCCTTAGCTTGAATCTGGTGATTATTGTACTTGAGATAATTTTTAAGTTTCCAGAAGAATAAGAAAATAATCTTACATGAAAAATGAAAATACAACTTCTTCCTCACTTTTATTTTCTACCTTTCTTTCCTAATTCTCTGATTGTTGTGTGGAATAGTGTTCATCAAATGCATTCTTTTCTCAGGAAATCCTTTATGTTGATTGAGTTTGATGTTCTTTTTTGCTTGTCTTTTGCTAACTCTGGGCCCCTTTACTCACATAAAAGTATATATGTCCAAATTATATTCCTTTTTGTATGTGTTTTGTACTTCAGTTTCCAGGCTGCATAGCAGAGATCTAAATATATGTTAGTTTAATTGGGAGAAATTTTTTTGGAGAGCAGTTTAGTATGATGCATTTTAAGTCATAAAAATGTCACATTACTTAGCAGCAGTAATTTCTCTTCTGAAAATTTATCCTAATGTCATGATTTCTTTAAAAAGTATTAGGAACTTCTGCCACTGGCCATGACAGAGGGACCAAATTGACACCAAATTAACCCCTTCACTATAAACAGCTATAAAACTGGATATGATATTTGAGGCAGCTGGTTTTAGGCAGTGGACAATGGCAGTACAAGACTGTCATCCCTGAGAGAAATGAGTTCATGAAGTATGACTCAAAATTGCCCAGGTTTGGGATAATTTCCTGACTGAGGTACAGAAAGCTGGAGTTAGAACAGAGAATGATGCTGAGAAGGAAGAGATCAGAGTTTGTGTCAGATGAGTCAGCTAGAATTTGCAGAGCTTAGCATTAGCTTGCTCAGAGGGATGGCCTAAATTCCATATGGTGGTCCCTCCAAAAGTAGGGATGTGTATGTGCAGTATAAGATCGTATGAGAGGCAGGGCAAGATGGCAGAGTGGTGAGGTGTAGATTTTAGTTACTCCTCCAGGGCATTAGGTAGAAAGCCAGGAACTGCGTGGACTGGACACTGGAGAGCAATTTGACTTTGGGCATACTTCATACAACGCTCATGAACGCATGGAACAGCTGAGATCAGCGAAATCTCCGCCATCTTAGGTTCTCTCCTAGACATAAGGGTTTAAATTGGTCTACATATCCTAAAAGAACCCTATCAAGTTAAGCAAATACGAAGAAGCCAAAAACAACAAAATTTTAAAGCATATGAAAAAAACAGATGATATGGATAACCGAAGCCCAAACACCCAAATCAGAAGATCAGAGGAGACATAGTATTTGGAGCAATTAATCAAACAACTAAAGGTGAACAATGAGAGCATGGCACAGGGTATAAAGGACATGAAGAAGACCCTAGAAGAGCATAAAGAAGAAGTTGCAAGAGTAAATAAAAAAACAGACAATCTTATGGAAATAAAAGAAACTGTTGACCAAATTAAAAAGATTCTGGATACTCATAGTACAAGACTAGGGAAGCTGAACAACGAATCAGTGACCTGGAGGATGACAGAACAGAAAATGAAAGAACAGAAGAAAGAATGGGGAAAAACATCAGAAAAAAATCGAAATGGACCTCAGGGATATGATAGATAATATAAAACATCCAAATATAAGACTCATTGGTGATCCAGAAGGGGAAAAGAAAGGTAAAGGTCTAGGAAGAGTATTCAAAGAAATTGTTGGGGAAAACTTCCCAAATCTTCCAAACACCATAAATACATAAATCATAAATGCCCAGTGAACTCCAAATAGAATAAATCCAAATAAGCCCACTCTGAGACATATTCTAATCACACTGTCAAATACAGAAGAGAAGGAGTAAGTTCTGAAAGCAGCAAGAGAAAAGCAATTCACCACATACAAAGGAAACACCATAAAACTAAATAGTGAGTACTCAGCAGCCACCATGGAGGCAAGAAGGCAGTGCCATGGCATATTTAAAATTCTGAGAGAGAAAAATTGCCAACCAAGAATTCTTTATCCAGCAAAGCTCTCCTTCAAATTTGCAGGAGAGCTTATATTTTTCACAGACAAACAAATGCTGAGAGAATTTGCTAACAGGAGACCTGACCTACTTGAAATACTTAAAGGGAGCCCTACTGACAGAGAAACAAAGAAAGGACAGACAGACATGGAGAAAGATTCAGTACTAAAGAGATTCAGTATGGGTATGTTAAAGGACATTAAGAGAGAGAAGGAAAAAATATATCTGACAAACATAAACCAAAGGACAATATGGCTGATTCAGGAAATACCTTCACAGTAATAACGTTGAATGTAAATGGATTAAACTCCCCAATCAAAAGATATAGATGGGCAGAATGGATCAAAAAAAATGAACCATTAGTATGTTGCATACAAGAGACTCATTTTAGACACAGGGACACAAAGAAATGGAAAGTGAAAGGATGGAAAAAAATATTTCATGCTAAATACAGCCAAAAGAAAGCAGGAGTAGCAATGTTCATCTCAGATGAAATAGCTTTTAAATGCAAGAATGTTAGGAGAGACAAAGAAGTCCACTACATACTAATAAAAGGGGCAATTCAACAAGAAATAACAATCATAAATGTTTATGCACCCAATCAAGTTGCCACAAAATACATGAGACAAACACTGGCAAAACTAAAGGAAGCAATGGATGTTTCCACAATAATTGTGGGAGACTTCAACACATCACTCTCTCCTATGGATAGATCAACCAGCAGAAGACCAATAAGGAAACTGAAAACCTAAACAATCTGGTAAATGAATTGGATTTAACAGACATATGTAGAACATTGCATCCCAAATCACCAAGATAAACATTTTTCTCTAGTGCTCACAGAACTTTCTCCAGAATAGATCATATGCTGGGACATAAAACAAGGCTCAATAAATTTAAAAACATTGAAATCATTCAAAGCACATTCTCTGACCAGAAAGGAATACAATTAGAAGTCAATAACCATCAGAGACTTAGAACATTTACAAATACCTGGAGGTTAAACAACACTCTCCTAAACAATCAGTGGGTTAAAGAAGAAATAGTGAGAGAAATTGCTAAATATATACAGACGAATGAAAATGAGAACACAACATACCAAAACCTATGGGATGCAGCAAAAGGGGTACTGAGGGGGAAATTTATAGCACTAAAACATTAAAAAGGAAGAGAGAGCCAAAATCAAAGAACTAATGGATCAACTGAAGAAGGTAGAAGATGAACAGCAAACCAATCCTAAACCAAGTAGAAGAAAAGAAATAACAAGGATTAAAGCAGAAATAAATGACATAGAGAACAAAAAAACAATACAGAGAATAAATATCACCAAAAGTTGGTTCTTTGATAAGATCAACAAGATTGACAAGCCCCTACCTAGACTGAGAAAATCAAAAAGAGAGAAGACCCATATAAACAAAATCATGAAAGAGAAAGGTGACATTACTGTGGATCCTGAAGAAATTAAAAAATTATAAGAGGATACTATGAACAACTATATGGCAACAAACTGGATAATGTAGAGGAAATGGGCAATTTCCTGGAAACACATGAACAACCTAGACTGACCAGAGAAGAAATAGAAGACCTCAACCAACCCATCACAAGGAAAGAGATCCAATCAGCCATCAAAAATCTTCCCACAAATAAATGCCCAGGGACAGATGGCTTCACGGGAATTCTACCAAACTTTCTAAACAGAACTGACACCAATCTCACATAAACTCTTTCAAAACATCAAAGAAAATGGAACACTACCTAACTCATTTTATGAAGCTAAGATCGATCTAATACCAAAACTAGGCAAAGATGTTACAGAAAAGGAAAACTACAGGCCTATCTCTGTAATGAATATAGATGCAAAAATTCTCAGCAAAATACTTATAAATCAAATGCAAAGACACATTAAAAAAATCATACACCATGACCAAGTGGGATTCATTCCAGGCATGCAACGATGGTTCAGCATAAGAAAATCAATCAATGTAATACAACACATTAAGAAATCAAAAGAGAAAAATCAGATGATCATGTCAGTAGATGCTGAAAAAGCATTTGACAAAATCCAAGATCCCTTTTTGATAAACACTTCAACAGTTAGGAATTGAAGGAAACTTCCTCAATATGATAAAGAACATATATGAAAAACCCATAACCAGGATAGTACTCAATGGTGAGAGACTGAAAGCCTTCCCTCTAAGATCAGGAACGAGACAAGGATGCCTGCTGTCACCAATGTTATTCAACATTGTGCTGGAAGTGCTAGCCAGGGCGTTCCAGCAAGACAAAGAAATAAAAGGCATCCAAACTGGAAAGGAAGAGGTAAAACTGTCATTGTTTGCAGATGGTATGATCTTATATCTGGAAAACCGTGAGAAATTGATGATATAGCTACTAGAGCTAATAAAGAAATTTAGCAAAGTAGCGGGATACAAGATTAATGCACATAAGTCAGTACTATTTCTATATGCTAGAAATGAACAAACTGAAGAGACACTCAAGAAAAAGGTACCATTTTCAATAGCAACTAAAAAAATCAGGTACCAGGAATAAACTTAACCAAAGATGTAAAAGACCTATACAAAGAAAACTACATAACTCACCTAAAAGGAATAGAAGGCGACCTTAAGAGATGGAAAAATATTCCATGTACATGGATAGGAAGGGTAAATGTCATTAAGATGTCAATTCTACTCAAACTCATCTACAGATTCAATGCAATCCCAATCAAAATTCCAACAACCTACTTTGCAGACTTGGAAAAGCTAGTAATCAAATTTATTTGGAAAGGGAAAATGTCTTGAATTGCTAAAGACACTCTAAAAAAGAAAAACAAAGTGGGAGGACTTACACTCCTGACTTTGGAGCTTATTATAAAGCCACAGTTGTCAAAACAGCATGGTACTGGCACATAGATAGACACATTGATCAGTGGAATCAAATTGAGAATTCAGAGCTAGACCTCCAGATCTATGGCTGACTGATCTTTGATAAGTCCCCCAAAGCTATCGAACTGGGACATAACAGTCTTTTCAACAAATGAGGTTGGGAGAGTTGGATATCCATACCCAAAAGAATGAAAGAGGACCCCTACCTCACACCCTATACAAAAATGAACTCGAAGTGGTTCAAATATCTCAATATAAAAGACAGTACCGTAAAACTCCTAGAAGGTAATGTAGGGAAACATCTTCAAGACCTTGTATTAGGCAGACACTTCCTAGACGTTACACCTAAAGCACAAGCAACAAAAGGAAAATTAGGTAAATGGGAACTCCTCAAGCTTAGAAGTTTCTGCACCTCAAAGGAATTTCTCAAAAAGGTAAAGAGGCAGCCAACTCAATGGGAAAAAATTTTTGGAAACCTTGTATCTGACAAAAGACTGATATCTTGCATATATAAAGAAATCCTACAACTCAATGACAGTAGTACAGTCGGCCCAATTATAAAATGGGCAAAAGATATGAAAAGACAGTTCTCTGAAGAGGAAATACAAATGGCCAAGAAACACATGAAAAAATGTTCAGCTTCACTAGCTATTAGAGAGATGCAAATTAAGACCACAATGAGATACCATCTAACACTGGTTAGAATGGCTGCCATTAAACAAACAGGAAACTACAAATGCTGGAGACGATGTGGAGTAATCGGAACTCTTATTCATTGTTGGTGGGACTGTATAATGGTTCAGGCACTCTAGAAGTCAGTCTGGCAGTTCCTTAAAAAAGTAGATAGAGAGTTACCCTTCAATCCGGCGATTGCGCTTCTCGATATATACCCGGAAGATCTGAAAGCAGTGACATGGACAGATATCTGCATGCCAATGTTCATAGCAGCATTATTCACAATTGCCAAGAGATGGAAACAACCCGAATGTCCTTCAGCAGATGAGTGGATAAATAAAATGTGGTATAAACACACGATGGAATACTATGCAGCTGTAAGAAGGAACGATGTTGTGAAACATGTGATAATGTGGATGAACCTTGAAGACAGAATGCTGAGCGAAATAAGCCAGGCACAAAAAGAGAAATATTATATGCTACCACTAATGTGAACATTCAAAAATGTAAAATAAATGGTCTATAATGTAGAATGTAGGGGAATTAGTGATAGAGAGCAATTAAGGAAGGGGGAATGATAACCCAATAAGAACAGATAAGCTGTTGTGTGTAAATTTAGTGTTCTGTGAATGCCCAGTAATGGCTATGGTCTGTTGATTTCTGATGGGTGTGGTGAGAGCAAGTTCACAGAAATGTTGCTGTATTTGATTATTTTCTAGCGGTGGAGTAGGAACATGTTGGAAGTAAAGTAGTTATCTTAGGTTAGTTGTCTGTTTCTCACTCCCTTGTTATGATTTGTTTGAACTGTTTTTTTTATTGTATCTTATAAAAAATTTTTTTTATATAGTTGATTTTTAAAATAAGAGTTAATTAAAAACGAAAGCACTGAAGAAACCTCCATGCGGAATACAGCCCACTTAAAGCATATCAGACTTCAGAGCTCCAGAACTATAAGATAATAAGTTTGTGTAACTTTAAAAAAAGAAACAAAAATAAATCATATGAGACTTACCAAATAGTAGATACTACCTTTTTGTGAACAGAATAGAGATATTAGAAATCAAGCAGTACTAGAGAAGGAATATTGCTAGGGGACGTTGGAGTTCCAGCCCTGGAGATCTAGTTAACACCTTTATTAACACCTGGGACTTACTCTAGACCCTTCGTAACAAAGTTTAAATCTGAACCCAGATAGTATCCACAGAATTTGGAAGTAGTCTTGCCAAATATAGGGGCTTGAGCCCTTAGATTTTTTGTAAATGCAAGTTCATGCTGTGTAATCCTAAGTCAACACAAGTTGAAGATAGTTGTCCAATAATTTTTTTCTACTTGAAGAAGAATTAATATCACTCAGAGGAAAATAACAGAATCCACACTTTCTGCAGTGTCTTATGCACAATGTCCAGCTGTATTAGTTTCCTGGGCTGCTGTTTCAAATTACCCAAAGTGGGTTGTTTAAAACAAGAAACATTTAGTCTGTCACAGTTCAAGAAGTCAAAGGTCTCAAATCAAGATCTCAGCAGAGTTAGTTTCTTCTGTAGGTTCTGAGGGATCATGTGTTCAGTGTCTCTATACTAGTTTCTGGTGGTTGCCAGCAATCCTTGATATTCATTGGTTTGTAGCTGCATCACCCCAATCTCTGCCTCGTCTTTACATGGCCATTTACCCCATGTGTCCTTTCCTTTCCTTATAAGTACACCAGACACTGGATTTAGGGCCCACCCTACTCCAGTACAGCCTCATCTTTATTTTATATGCAAAGATCTGGTTTCCAAATAAGGTCATGTTCATGGATAACAGGACTGAAATTTGAACATATCTTTTTGGGGTACTCAATTCAATGAGACACCAGCATTCAGTGTAAGTCAGTAAACCAAACAAAAATGAAGTGTGGGGTTTGATAGGGTAAAAAAATAAAAACAGTCCACAAAAACTTGGATGACATAGATGTTGGACTTAGCAGAATCCTGAAGTAGCTATTGTAAATATGTTTAAAGAATGAAAGAAAAATACAGTATTAATATAAGGAAACTCAGCAGAGAAATAGAAACTATAAAAAAATAGTCCAGAAGCATGCAGGATGGCGGCATAGGGAGGTATGGAATTTAGTTAGTCCTCTGGAACAACTAGCATATAGCCAGGAACAACTGTTGGGGGGGGCATCCATGATCAGGCACACATTGTACACTAGTCTTGAATGGGTGGAATGACTGAGATCACAGCATAAGAACTGTAAGTAAAGCTCTCTAAACAGTGGAGCTGGTGCCCCTCCCCCAATGGCATGGCAGGCTGAACTGAAACACTTCCCTCTGGGAAAAAGAAGCAGTCTACTAGGAGGAATGGAAGGTAGCTCACCCAAGCTCCACATGTGGTTTTAGTTAATGAATTTGAACTACTGAATACAAACTGCGAGCACAGATAAACCCAGAGCAAGCCGGAACAGAACCTGAGGTTTCTCCTTGCAGAGAGGAGGTGGGGCTGATGGAAAAAAAATACATAAATAAATAAAAAGAGGGGGTTTTGGAGTCCACTGAGCTCAGAATACTGAAAAAGGTCTGTGTGCCAAGAAAAGGGGCACATAGAACCAGGCACCAACTCTGGTTCTTGACTGGTAACTGGGGGGCTGGGGACTGGCTGTGAAAAGGGGATTTCTTTCTTTTTTCCCTCATTCTAAGTTCCTCATTAGAAAAAAACCTCAGGCGTTTTTAATTGTCAGCACTGACCCAGGCAAGGATGGAGTTGAGAGAGTCAGAGTGACAAAGGAGGAATTCACATGTAGGAGATAAATCCCTAAAGGGCTCATCTTCCCAAGGAAAGGGGAAGGAGAGACCCAGCTCAAGTGGCTGCCGTACCTTAGAGAACTCAGACCCTAGGGCCTGGGCAAAACAAACAAACAAAAAGACAGAAACAGCTTAAGCTTCCCTTTTGATACTCTCAGCCTCTGGCAGGCACAGGGTCTACTGAAAATTAAAGGCAATGCACCTCTTTATGCTGTTGGGGAGCTGCGACTGACAAGTGCCACCTGCTGGGCAGGATAGGAAAAGCACAGCATCTAGAGGTCTCAGGAAAGTCTGACAATCTGCTGGGTATCATCCTCAGGGAAACTCGATACTGATTACACCCTCTCCCTGAAACCTGGGCATATCTGGTCTGGGAAAATCTGATTGGAGTAATGAAAGAAACCAGATGCCTAGGCAACAAAAAAGTATAAATCACACTAGGAAAAAAGAAGTTGTGGCCCAGTCAAAGGAATAAAGTTAACCCTTCAAGTGGGTTACCAGAGTTGAAACAATTAATTCAGAATCTTCCAACAAATATGCTAAATAAGCTCAAAAAACAAATTGATTTGATTGAAGATATGGCAAAAACGATGAAGAACATAAGACATTGGGGGAACATAAGGAAGAACTTGAAATTTTAAAAAAATAATTGGCAGAACTTAAGGGAATGAAAGGCACAATAGAAGAGATTAAAAACACAATGGAGACATACAAGAGCAGATTTGAAAAGGCAGAAGAAAGGATTCATGAACTAGATGACAGGACATCTGAAATCCTACACACAAAAGAACAAATAGGGAAAGGAATGGAAAAATATGAGCAGAGTCTCAGGGAATCTAATGACAACATGAAGTGCATGAATATACCTGTCGTGGGTATCCCAGAAAGAGAAGAGAAGGGAAAAGGGGCAGAAGAATAATGGAGGAAAAAATCACTGAAAATTTCCCATCTCTTATCAAAGACATAAAATTTCAGATCCAAGAAGCGAAGTGCATCCCAAACAGAATGGATCTGAATAGACCTACTCCAAGACACTTAATAATCAGATTATCAAATGTCAAATACAAAGAGAGAATTCTGAAAGCAGCAAGAGAAAAACGACTCATCACATACAAAGGAAGCTCGATAAGACTATGTGCAGATTTGTCAGTAGAACCCGTGGAGATGAGAAACCAGTGGCATGATACATATAAGACACTGAAAGAGAAAAACTGCCAACCAAGAGTTATATCTCTGGCCAAAATGTTCTTCAGAAATGAGGTAGAGTTTAAAATATTTTCAGACAGACAGACACTGAGAGAGTTTGTGAGCAAGAGAACTACTCTGCAAAAAATAGTAAAGGGAGCACTACAAGCAGATAGGAAAAGATAAGAGAG
The DNA here is from genome assembly GCF_015220235.1 of Choloepus didactylus. NCBI lineage: Eukaryota > Metazoa > Chordata > Mammalia > Pilosa > Megalonychidae > Choloepus > Choloepus didactylus. Next base: position 32,538,304 of record NC_051308.1, read on the forward strand.
AGAGGTTTGGAGAAGAGAGTAGAAATGAAGACTCAGAGACTAAAAAGAGAGAGAGGGACAATAAAATAAAATAAGATATGACATATAAATTCCAAATTCAAAATGGTAGACAGTAGATATTACATTGAGTGAAATTAGCCAGAAACATAAGAACAGGTACTTTATGGACTCACTAATATGAACTGACATTGATGAACAAAATATGAGAGTTCAGGTTGAGAGCACAGGTTATCCAGAGAAACAGGTTAGAAATTGGGCGTTTGATGCTGAAGGAGTACATAAGGTTAGACAGGATTGATTGTGTAGATCCGAAACTAGATGGCATAATACTGTGTGATGGTAGCACAATATTGTAAGTACCCTGAACAAAGATAAGTGTGGGTATGGTTGAAAGAGGAAGGCTAGGGGCATATATGACACTGGAAAGAAAGGTAGAAGATAAAGATTCGGATTGTATAACTTAGTGAAACCTAAAGTGGTCAATGATGGTGATTAAATATATAAATATAAGAATGTTTTTAAAAGAGGGAAAACGAATGTGAACATTGTAAGGTGTTGAAAATTGGATGATACAAGGGAAAAAATAGAATCAATACAAACTAGTCTATAGTTAACGGAACTATAGTTAATGGGACATTGTTAGATGCTTATTATTATTAACAAAGGCAATATACCACAGCTAAAGTGGGGGTTATAAGGGAGTGATATGGGATTCTTGGTAGTTGGGTTGTTGTCTGACCTTTTCATTGTATTTTACTTTATTTTTATTTTTCTTCTATCTGTTATATTTTTATTCTTCATTTTTTTCTCCTTTTCCTCTTCCTTTGTGGAAGAAGTAGAAATGTTCTTATATAGGTTGTGGAGGTGAATGCATATCTATCTGACTATACTGGGAATTTTATTGATTATTTATAATGGATTGTATGGTTTGTGAATAAAACTGTTGAAAAAATAAACAGAGGTAAAAGTGCTGGGGAAGATGTGGAGAGAGGGATGTATCTGTTCACTGTTGGTAGGGAAGTAAAATGGTGCAGCCCATCTGGAGGGCAGTTTGGTGGTTCCAGTGGAAGCTTACTGTGGGGTTGCCATATGGTCCTGCAACCCCATTATTGGGTATTTATGTGGAAGAACTGAGAGCAGGGTCATGAATGGATATTGCACACTGGTGTTATGGTGGCAGTATTCATGATTCTCAATGGATGGAGGTGACCTAAGGGTACATGGACCAATTAAACGGAGTGGTCCATGTACCTTAGGTACATGGACTGTGGTGTATACATTCAGTGGAATATTGAGCAGTGGCAAGAAGAAAGGAAATTGTGAGGTATGCAACTAGGTGAATGGACCTTGAGGACAGTATGTTGAATGAAATAAGACAGAATCGAAAACATTGTGAAGCTTGTTACTGCAAAGGAGAGGCTAAGCCTACTTATACTTACGCCTGAGAGTCACCCCTAGAGAACCTCTTTTGTTGCTCTGATGGGCCTCTCTCTCTAAGCCAACACTGCACATAAACTCACTCCCCTCTATGTGGGACCTGACTCCCAGGGGTGTAAATCTCCCTAGGAACGTGGGACATGATTCTTGGTGATGAGCCTGGATCCAGCATTGTGGTAATGAGAAAGTCTTCTTGACCAAAAGAGGGAAGAGAAATTGAACAAAATAAAGTTTTAGTGGCTGAGAAGTTTCAAATGGAGTTGAGAAATCATTCTGGAGGTTATTATGCATTTTTATAGATATCGCTTTTCAATTATTACTGTATTAGAAGAGCTAGAAGGAAATAGCTGAAACTGTTGAACTGCAATTCAGTATCCTTGATTCTTAAAGATGATTGTGTAACTATATAGCTTATATGGTGTGATTGTGTGATTGTCAAAACATTGTGGCTCATACTCGCTTTATCCAGTATATAGACAGTTGAGTAGAAAAGAGGGGGATAAAAAATAAATGAATAATATGGTTAATATGGGGTGAAAAGGAGTATGAGATGCTTTGGGTGTTCTTTTGTACTTTTATTTTTATTCTTATCTTCATTTTTATTACTTGAAGTAATAAAAATATTCAAAACATTGATTGTGGTGATGAATGCAGAACTATATGATGAACAATTAAGCGTATATTTTGGATGATTGTATGGTATGTGAATATATATCAATAAAACTGCATTTAGGAAAAAATAAAGGAGTCAGGGTCTGCCCTGATCAAGATAGCAGTGTGAGAAGTTTCAGGGCTCTGTCCCTCCACAGAAGCTTTGAACAACCAGCAAAAACTGGCAGAAACATCGTAAAGCTCCAGGAAACATACAATGGACTGCAGTAACAGGGCAAGTATCAAATTAAAAAAAAAAAAAAAGGTAACTTCGTGGCTCTCTGGCTGGCTCCTCCCGCAGCCCCTTACCAGCTCTGCAAAGGGTCAACTCACGCTCCCAGTGCGAGTCCCTAGTCCTGGTTATAGGAGCAGGGTAACTTTGTGCATATACTGGGAACATGTATGTTTGGTCCAGTCTGTCTTGTGGTAGCCACAGGGAGTGATTCAGGACACTTCTTGGAGGTTTTCCATCCCAGAACTTGTCCTTCATTTAGAAGGCAGCTCACAGGACTCTCCTGTGGAATGTTGGGGGAGAGCAGTTGAGTCATGGCTGTGTGAGGCAAGGGTTGCTCGCTGTAGGACATACAGTGCAGTGTGTGGGACCAGGAGGAAACTGTTTCCTAGCAAAGAGGGACATTAGTATCTGAGTATACGGGAGAATTACTAGGGCCACACGCACATGGTGAAGACATCATGCATACACAGAAAGGATCAGGAGGACCCTATGCTTTGGCCTCAAGCTATTCTCTAAATTGTGTGCATTAGCTCTGAAGGACAGCACTCTCGAAGGTCAGTCTGCAAACCCTCTCAAAGAACTCCAAACAGGGTAAACCCTAATAAACGTACACCATGGTTTATGATAGTCAAACTGTCGAACGCCAAAGATACAGAGAATTCTGAAAACTACAAAAAGAAAAAAGGAGCCTCAATAAGATTAAGTGTGAATATCTCATCGGAAACTATGTAGGCAAGAAGGCAGTAGGATAACACATGTAAAGTTGTGAAAGCAAAAAGTTGCCAACGAAAAATTCTATATTTGGCAAAACTGTCCTTCAAAAATGAGGGAGAGTTTAAGATGTTCCCAGATAAACAAAAGCTAAGGGAGTTCATCACCACTGTTCTGTCCATATAGAGATGCTAAAGGGAATTCTGCAGGTTGAAAGAAAGGACAATAGACTGTAGATTAAAGCCACATGAGGAAATAAAGATCTCCAGTAAAGATAATGATGGGGGCAAATATAAATGCCAGCATTGTTGTGTTTTTGGTTTTTTCATTCCACCTCTTCATATAGGATCTAAAAGGTAAATGTATGAAATGTAATGATAAATCAATGGTTTTTGACTCATAATGAATAAACATTTCATTTGTGACAAGAAGTACATAAAGGTGAGGGGTGGGGGTATTGGGACACAGTTTTTGTATACTGTTGAAGTTAAGTTGGTATCAAAGCAAATGAAATTGTTTTAGATTTAGGATGTTAAATTTAAGTCCCATGGTAACCACAAAGAAAATATTGGGGAATATGAAAGTTCATAGAGAGAAAAATATTATACAGGTTGCCAGGGGCAGGGGTCATGGGGAATGGGGAGTAAATGCATAATGAATATAGGGGTTTTTTGGGGGGGTGGGTGGCTGGGAAACCTTTAGTAATGGAATGTGGTGAGGATATTAACATTGTAAGTATGATTAGTCCCACTGAATGGTATGCTTTGAAGTGGTTGATATGGGTAAGTTTATGTTGTATATATGTACCCACAATTTAAAAAGAAATAGAGGTTGATGTGTCAGCTCTGCCGGGGTTTGGGGAATCCGCGACTGACCCAGCTAGGTCTTCGCGGGGTTCCCCGCCGCGGCCTTCCCCCTCCCACTCCCGTCGGTTGGCCCCAGCTATGGAGAAGCTGACTCCTGAGCCAGAGCTACAGCGGCCTCGTTAGGGTGCGGCCTGAGTCTGGGAGAAGTGGGATGTGAAACGAAGACCAGAAGCAGATATGAAGAGAGGCAGTGTGAATTGATACCAGTCAGCATGTCAGAGATAGAGCATGTAGCCTCTACTTCCTCTGATAAAAATATTGGAACAACATCTGAATTAAAGGAAGACTCATGCAACTTGTTTTCTGGTGGTGAAGGCAACAGCTTAGAAAATGAATCCATACTATTGTCTTCAAATTTTGATAAAACTTTATGTCAGCCTAATGAACACAATAATCAGATGGTAGCACAGGAAAATTATATTCCAGATCATGGTGGAGGTGAGGAGTCTTGTGCTAAAACAGACATATGCCCAGAAAATGCTGAACAAATAGCTAATTTTCCTGCTGGAGATTTTGCGAACCGAGTTTCAAAAACAAATGAAACAGAACAGACAGTAACACAAATATTGACGGAATTAAGGTCATCTACGTTTACAGAAGCAGCTGATCAAAAGTCTTATTCAGAAAGTCCTTATGATACAGACTGCACCAAGAAACTTATTTCAAGAATAAAAAACGTTTCTGCATCAGAGGATTTGTTGGAAGAAATAGAATCTGAGCTATTATCTACAGAATTTGCAGATGAACACCGAGTACCAAATGGAATGAATAAGAGTGAACATGCATTAATTATATTTGAAAAATGTGTACAAGACGAGTATCTGCAGCAGGAACATACCATAAAGAAGCTACTTAAAGAAAATAAGAAGCATCAGGAGCTCATTTTAGACATTTGTTCAGAAAAAGACAATTTAAGAGAAGAATTAAAAAAAAGAACAGAAACAGAGAAGCAGCATATGAGCACAATTAAACAGTTAGAATCAAGAATAGAGGAACTCAATAAAGAAGTTAAAGCTTCCAAAGATAAACTAATAGCTCAAGATATTGCTAGTAAAAATGCAATTCAACAGTTACACAAAGAGATGGCCCATCGGATTGAACAGGCCAACAAGAAATGTGAGGAGACACGCCAGGAAAAGGAAACAATGGTAATGAAGTATGTAAGAGGTGAGAAGGAATCCTTAGACCTTCGAAAGGAAAAAGAGATACTTGAGAGAAAACTTAGAGATGCAAATAAGGAATGTGAGAAAAACACTAACAAAATTAAGCAGCTTTCTCAGGAGAAAGGAAAGTTACACCAGCTGTATGAAACAAAGGAAGGTGAAACTGCTAGACTCATCAGAGAAATAGACAAGTTAAAGGAAGATATCAACTCTCACATCATTAAAGTGAAATGGGCACAAAACAAATTAAAAGCTGAAATGGATTCACACAGGGAAACCAGAGATAAACTCAAAGAAACAACAACAAAGTTAACCCAAGCAAAGGAGGAAGCTGATCAGATACGAAAAAACTGTCAGGATATGATAAAAACATACCAGGAATCAGAAGAAATTAAATCAAATGAGCTTGATGCAAAGCTCAGAGTCACAAAAGGAGAACTTGAAAAACAAATGCAAGAAAAATCTGACCAGCTAGAGATGCATCATGCCAAAATAAAGGAACTAGAGGACCTGAAGAGGACATTTAAGGAGGGCATGGATGAGCTACGAACACTGAGAACAAAGGTAAAATGTCTAGAAGATGAACGATTAAGAACAGAAGATGAATTATCGAAATATAAAGAAATTATTAATCGCCAAAAAGCTGAAATTCAGAATTTATTGGACAAAGTGAAAATTGCAGATCACATGCAGGAACAGCTTCAAAGAGGTAAACAAGAAATTGAAAATTTGAAGGAAGAAGTGGAAAGTCTTAATTCTTTGATTAATGACCTACAGAAAGACATTGAAGGCAGTAGGAAAAGAGAATCTGAGCTACTACTGTTTACAGAAAAGCTCACTAGTAAGAATGCATAGCTTCAGTCTGAATCCAATTCTTTGCAGTCACAATTTGATAAACTTTCCTGTAGTGAAAGTGAGTTACAAAGCCAGTGTGAACAAATGAAACAGACAAATTTTAATTTGGAAAGTAGATTGTTAAAAGAAGAAAAACTGCAAAAAGAGGAAGTCCAGACTCTGCAAGCTGAACTCACTTGTAGACGAACGGAAGTTAAAACATTGAGTACCCAGGTAGAAGAATTAAAAGATGAATTAGTAACTCAAAGACGTAAACATGCTTCTAGTATCAAGGATCTTACCAAACAACTTCAGCAAGCACGAAGAAAGTTAGATCAGGTTGAGAGTGGAAGCTATGATAAAGAAGTCAGCAGCATGGGAAGTCGTTCCAGTTCATCAGGGTCCCTTAATGCTCGAAGCAGTGCAGAAGATCGATCTCCAGAAAATACTGGGTCCTCAGTAGCTGTGGATAACTTTCCAGAAGTAGACAAGGCTATGTTGATTGAGAGGATAGTAAGGCTGCAGAAAGCACATGCCCGGAAGAATGAAAAGATAGAATTTATGGAGGACCACATAAAACAATTGGTGGAAGAAATTAGGAAAAAAACAAAAATAATTCAGAGTTACATTTTACGGGAAGAATCAGGTACACTTTCTTCAGAGGCGTCTGATTTTAACAAAGTCCATTTAAGTCGACGGGGCGGCATCATGGCATCTTTATATACATCCCATCCAGCAGATAGTGGGTTAACATTGGAACTTTCTCTGGAGATCAACCGAAAATTACAGGCTGTTTTAGAGGATACATTACTAAAAAATATCACTTTGAAGGAAAATCTACAGACACTTGGAACAGAAATAGAACGCCTTATCAAATACCAGCATGAATTGGAACAGGGGATGAAGATCTAACACAGAGTAAACAGAAGCCACCCAAGGAGCAGGTGCTGCTGACCAGTATTATTGGAAACTGTCCCCTGCTTTGTGTGTCACCCAGTAGAACATGTTTTGCTTCATCTGTACAGAAAGTATCCTTTCACCATATAAATGCATTCTTGTGTATACTGAAAGAATATAAGCTTTGATGACATTTGTTTTTGTATGGTGCAATACAGCAGCCTATTATTGAATAAAGAAAACTTAATTTAATTGCTAACAGTCATATGAAGTGCTGAATATTACTACAAGGGCTTTTAAAACCCCTTTTCCATATTTCTTTCCCTTAAAGTATATAATGTCAAAAATGAGTCAGCATTTTAAAATTATGCATGAAAACACAAGTGTTACTCATTCAATAAGTAACATGCTATTCCTCCAACATCAAGAAATCTAAAGAAATGATAAAATTTCTAATACTTTGAAATTCAGATGATAACATTTGATAATGTTTTAGGGATGCATATGAGTACTTAAATCTCTTCATTGTAATTTTAGTTTTAAGGACAGCTAAATTCAGTAGGAAAGCTAAATATTGATAACCAGCAATGATCATGCATTGTCATGCCTCTGTCCAATATCTGCTAGGTAGCTTCCTTTTTAATTTTTGTGATTTATAGTGTAAAACATATTTTCAGATTCCAATTATTTGAGTTAGTAGTTAAATTTTTAAATCTTCAATTATATAAAATAGGGTTTTAAGTAACATGTTCATTTAGAAAATTACTGTGGACTTCAGTTATATTTTCAAATCTGAAATGGATCCAATCATTAGAACAGAGAGATGAATAGTCAACTATTTGAAACTGAAATATATTAGTTTTACTAACATCAAATGTAAAGATAAATGTAATAGTGTTTTAAGATATTTATGAAGAACCAGTTCCCATGAGAAACCAGCATATGACACTGTAAACCATTTCATTTGAGCACTATTCTTTCCTATTGATATAATTGCATATTGTAGTGAAACAATCATACAGTTCCCTGAAAGAAATGTGATCTATTTTTTTATTTAATACACAAAATAATTACATCTCCAAAACCAAAGGAATTTTGGAGCCAAATGTATGTATCTGTCAGATTTTTATAATACTTTATTTAAGATCTGCCATTAAAAGTTGTCTGCCAGACATAAAAAAAAAAAAAAAAAAAAAAGAGAAAAATCAAGAGACTAAGAGACAATGACAATTAAATGCAATATATAGTTCTGGATGGTATCTAATAAGGGAGGAGGACAGACTGAATAGCCATTATTGGCACATTAAAAATTAGAATATAAATTTTATATCAGTGCTAAATTTCTTGAAATTTGATAACTGCATTTAAGGTGGTTTCCATAAGTGAATATCCCTGCTCTTAGGAAATGTACATGGCAGTATTAAATATTCAAGAGGGAGGGAGGGAGGGAGGGAAGGAGGGAGGGAGAGAGAGAGAGAGAGATGGATAAGTAAAATGATCTTGCAAATGTGGCAAAATATTGAAATTGATCTGGGTATCTAGGGGGATAGGGGTATGTTGGAGGTCTGTAGATGGGTTGTCTTATTTTTGTAACTGTCATGTAAGTTTGAAAATACTTCAAAATAAAAAGTTAAAAAAATGGAATGGACATTTCAGGACTGAAAGGTACAATAATTGAAATGAAAAAGTCCCTGGAGGAGGTTAACAGTATATTGGAGGTGAGAGAAGAAAGAGGCACTGAACTGAGGACAGATCAATAGGAGTTATCATATTGGAAGCAAAGAGAGTAAAAGATTGAGGCAAAATGAATAGAGGCTCAGGGATCCGTATATTTGGAGTCACAGAAGAGAGTAAGACAGGAACAGGAAAACATTTGTAGAAACAGTGGCCCAAACTTCACACATGCGATGAAAAACACAGTTCTAAAAATCTTGGTATAACCCAAGCCTGGTAAATATAAAGAAAATCATGCTTGGCTACATCATAATTAAACTCCTGAAAATTAAATTTGAAGAAAAACATTTAAAGCAGCCAGGGAAAAAAGACACATTGCATACAGGGGAAAGATAAGGATACCCACTCTCTCATCAGAAACCATGGAATGTGTTTCATGTGTTGAAAGAAAAAAATCGGTTAATCAGAGAATTCTATATCAAATAAAAATATCCTTCAAAAATGGTAGTGAAAAAAAAATGATAGTGAATTAAAGACATTTTCAGATAAATGAAAGATCAGAGAATTCATCTCCAGTAGGCCTGGATGCTAAAGAATGGATCTATAGGAATTAATAAGGAACATCAGATAGGATAAATAAGTGAGCAAAGAGAAAAGACTTTATTATCTTTTTTATTTTACATGAAAGGCATCTGACTATTAAAAACAAAAATAACATGGTAATAAGGGATTTATGACATATATGGAAGTAAACGGTATGACAACAGTTACAGAAACAATGGAGGGATGGATATGTAGAATTATACTGATGAAGGGTATCTGCATGTGTAAGGTATTAAATGGTGAGTGGGTAATGCCGGGCATGATATGAAAAGGGAGAAATTACATGATGGCCTTGTTGCGTTTAGAAAACACCGTTTGTTGTAGGGAGGCTGAAGCATCTGTAAGTTGTGGGTCACAATTCAAGAGAGTAGGGAACCACAGTGTAAGTCAGTGTAGCTGATCCATGGGAGCAGCAAGGCTTTCTTCCGTCATCTATAAGCCCCTTAGACTCAAAACTGGGGTTCTTCTTTGGAGTCTGGCCTTCTAAATTCTTGGGCATTCTAGAATGCGATGAGTACTATTTTTGTCTATGTAAGTTGTCCCTATTAAAATATGTTCTGAAAGCCTTACTGATGGTTTCTAAATAGTTGTCTTGGCCATAGCAGCAGATTAGCTCTTCCTTTAAAAAATTATAATGTAGAAAACTCCCTTTCATTTGCTTTAATTCAGTGTTTTTTTAAATTTTTTTTATCAGCTTCAGACAAGTGATATTTATAAATACTTCAGAAGGATTTATGACAAGAAACAATATTCCTTTGCCCTACTTTTTTTTATCTCCAAATCTCTTTCCCTGGAGTCAGACACTCACAAATCTTTTGGCTGCTACTTCTGGCATTTTATTTACTCGTACTTCCTATTCTCATATTTGTGCTGCTGTCTTGATTATTTAGTTTCAGATATTATCTAATTAACTTCATGCCATGGAATAAGATGAATATTAGGTCTTTCACCCCACTCTCGCCATACTTCTGCCTATCCTCCAAGTATAATTAACACACAGTCATTCTTTAAATCATTGTTCAGTATTTATTTTTAAATCATGATGTAAATCATATTTATCACTGAGCCATGTAGTTTATTTTTTATTATACCTCTTCTTGAACTACTTTTTGTTTTATCTGAAGTAAATGACCTTTTGCTTTACTTAGTTTTCTATGTTAAGTATAACCAATATATCCCAAAACTCTATCCCATATTAAGTAATTTAGAAATTTATTTGTCTGTCAAATGCTTTAAATAACTTAGTTGTTTTTTTCTCTGGAGATAGCCATTCTGGAATCCTGCATTTTCTCATTCTTATTTTGAGTATTTGTTCTATAGGTCTACTGCAGAGCTATCACCCTGTGACTACCTTACAACATGATCATGGAAATTCACTTTGTTGGTCTCTAATATTGGATCCTCTATCTCCCGGATCCCATGTCTGTCCTTCTCTTTATTTGTTGGTAGCTTTTTGAGAAAAGTTCAATTGAAAGTAAATATTTCATAATCTTGCATGACCGAAAAATACCTTCATTTCTGCCTTCATACTTGATTGGTAATTTGTTTGGACTTAGTATTCTAGATTTGAAATTATTTTTTCCCATAGAATTTAGAAAGCATTTCATTGTCCTCTAACTTAGCATTGCTGTTGAGGTGTCTGATGCTATTCTGATTTTCAGTCCTTCTATTATAAATTTCTTCCTGGTTCTCTGGAAACTTATAGGATGTTCTTTTGATTCTCAGTGTTCTGAAATGCCATGATTATGTGACCTTGTGGGAATTATTTATTACACGGGCAGTTGCCTTGAATTTAGGAAATTCCCAAATTCTGTGAATTTCCAAATCAAGTTTCAGCTTGCTTTTTGACTCTTGTATCTGAGACAAAACCATACCACTCTATTCACTATACCTTTGTAAGAAAGTCCGTTTCTCATGGGGGTATCACTCTATAATTGTTATTTCTTTTTCTGAAATTGTCTTTCTTATTCTTGGCCATTTGTTTTTTCCATATGATTGTTAGGATTAGCTTATTGGTTTATATACATACATACACACACAACATATCTTCACACACACAAGCTTATCGACCTTCATTTAATTTAGTGACTTAGTGGGAAAATTTATGTGTACACATAGAATCTTCCCATCCATGAATGTGGTGTCTTTCTCCATTGCTTTAGGTTTTCTTTTATGTTTATTAAGAAGGTTTTGTAATTTTCACTGTAAGGCCATTGCCTATATTTGTTAGATTTGTTCTCGAGCACTGTGCGGATTTTATTGCTATAATAAATAATAACTTGTTTAAATTTGCAGTTTAATAGCTTGTGGCTGTTCTTTAGGAATACGGTTGGTTTTTGTATGTTCACCTTGACTCTAGCAACCTTGCTAATTTTATTAGTTCATACCATTTGTCTATGGATTCTCCTAGATTTTTCCTAAAGACAATTATATAATACAAAATTTTTTGGTTTTTTTTTTTTTCCTTTTCAATCCTTACGTATATTATTATTTCTTTTTCTCTTACTATGTAGTCTGTGATTGTTCCAGTTTGCTAATGTTTCCGTTAAGGAAAATACCAGAAATGGATCGGCTTTTATAAAGGAGATTTATTTGGTTACACAGTTATAGTCTTAAGGCCATTAAGTGTCCAAGGTAATGCATCAACAATTGGGTACCATCACTGAAGGATGGCCAGTGGTGTCTGGAAAACCTCTGTTAACTGTGAAGGCAGGTGGCTGGCGTCTGCTCCAGAGTTCTGGTTTCAAAATGGCTTTCTCCCAGGACATTTCTCTCTAGGCTGCAGCTCCTCAATAATGTCACTCTTAGCTGCTCTTGGGGTGTTTGTGCTCTCTTAGCTTCTCCGGAGCAAAAGTCTGCTTTCGAAGGCCATCTCCAAAATGTCTCTGTAAGCTGAAGCTGTTCTCTCAGCTCCTGTGCATTCTTCAAAGTGTCCCTCTTGGCTGTAGCAAGCTCGCTCCTTCTGTCTGAGCTTATATAGTGCTCTAGTAAACTAATCAAGGCCCAACCTGAATGGGCAGGACCACACCTCCATGGAAATTATCTAATCAGAGTTAACACCTACAGTTGGATAGGTCGCATGTCCATGGAAACACTCAAAGCATTACAATCTAATCAACACTAATATGTCTCCCCACACAAGATTGCATCAAGGATAATGGTGTTTTGGGGGGATTATAATACATTCAAACTGGCACAGTGATCTTCAGTACAAAATGGTGATAAGGAGTCTCTTTGTCTTGTTTGTGATTCTAATGGTGCTTGCATAGTTTCAAATTAAGTAGGAGTTTATTAGTTTTTGGTATATATCCTCTTATATTAAGAAAATTTCCTTTTATTTTTTGATTTGTCAAGAGTTTGTTGTAATTAAATGATTTTTCTACATTCATTGAGATGATGTTAGGATTTTTTTTCCCCTTTAATCTGTTAATCTGATGGATGACATAGATTGCATAGATTTTGCAATATTAAATCTTTTGCTTTGGAGAAACATAACTTGGTCATGCTGTTTTAACAAATTGTTAGATTTACTTTGCTAATATGTATTGAAGATTCTACCCAAGAATCTTCATATGAGATTTTTCATACGTGAGATTGGAATGTAATTTTCCTTCATATATTGTGTTTGCCTGAATTTTATATTCTAGATTGCTTTAGCCTCATAAAGTGAACTGGGGAGCCATTTCCCTTTCCCTTGACCATTTTAGCTGTTCTTGTAAGGTTGGGGTTATCTGTGGCTTAAATAATTAGTAAAAGTCACTTTTAAAATCACTTTAACCTTGGTGGGGTCTTGTTTTCTTTTGGTTTTGTTGGTAGATTTTATACTATTGATAGAAATTTTTTAATGGTTAAAGGTCTCTTTGGTTTCTATTTCTTCCTGAGTCAGTTTTGGTAAGTTATATATTTTTCTGTGGAATTGCCTAGATTCTCTGAGTGTTCAGGTTTTCTGGAATAAAGTTGTTCTGACTGTGCTCTTCCTAGTTTAAAAATATCTGTTACATGTCTAGTTTTGTCCACCTTTTCATTCTTAAGGTTGTTTGTGTTTCTCTTTTCCTTCATGTATTTTAACATGAGTATCTTAATATTGTTCAATTCTAAATATTTTCCAAAATCAGTTAGATTTCTTTTGTGGACCATTAGTTATTTACATATGTGCTTCCTTATTTTCATGGTGTGTTACTTACTTACTTTACTTACTTACTCACTTACTTTTAGTTTTAATTTACTGGAGAATTGGTGTATTAGATAGCAGTGTTTTGCATTTGTTGGGATTTGCTTCATGACTCTGTAACCAGTCAGTTTTTATAAGTGTTCCATGTTTATTTGAAAAGAATATATTTTCTCTAAATATTGCATGTAAATTTTTATGTGTCCTAAGATTAAGCTTCTTATTTTTCTTGTGCAAATATTTATATTCTAACCAGTTTTATTTCTGTTTTCTAATTTACAAACACATTTTAAAAAATCCCTGTTATGATGGTAGATTTTTAAATATTTCCTCGTAATCTGTTAATGTTTGCACAGTTATGTTTTTCGGTATGTTTTATTAAGAATTGTTACTTATCCCACAATGTTTTCTTTTACTAGTATGTTCATGAATTTTAAAACACCTTAATAATGATTTTGGCCTTATAATCTAATTTCACTGATATTACTATAGCTATCTTAAATTTCTTTTGTTTAATGTATGTCTGGTATATGTTTTCCATCCTTTATTTCAACTTTTCTATGTCCATGTTTTAGGTGACATTCCTTTTAAACAATTGAAGTTTGGTTTTGTTTATTTGCTTGTTTTGGTTTTGTTTGTTATCCAAAGTGACAATCCTATCTTACAGTAGGTGAATTTAATCCATTTATAAATTTGGTGATTATCTTGTATCTGTATTTGTTTCTACTATCTTATCTTGTGCTACTTATGTGTAGGTTTTGCTTATTTTTTTTGCATATATGCTTATTTCTTTACTTACTAATTATTTATGTATTTATTTAACTTCTTTCCTGCTTTCTATTGGCTTAATCAAGTTTATTCTCCTCTTATTCTTTTTTTTTTGTACTTTTTTTAATTGAAGAAGTTGTGGGTTTACAGAACAATCATACATAAAATAAAGGATTCTCGTGTACCACCTCATCACAAACACCTTGCATTGGTGTGGAACATTTGTTACAATTGATGATAGCACATTTTTATAATTGTACCATTAATTAAAGTCCATGGTTTAACTTAAGGGTCACTATGTGTTGTTTATTCTGTTACCATATATCCAATCTAACATTTGTATACAATCTAACACTTCCTTTTTAAGCACATTCAGATATATATTTCATTGTTGATAATTGTGTTCAAAATGTGTTTCTGTCAACACCATCCATTCCATCTTTCCAAATAGGAATCTTGTACATTTGAAGCCTTAACTTCCCTTTTTTTATCCTCTCCCAATCTCTGTCCCCTGGTAACTTAGATTCTAGATTCTAACTCTGTAAGTTTCCTTATTCTAATTGTATCAAAACAGTGAGATCATAAATATTTGTCCTTTTGTGTCTGGCTTATTTCACTCAACATGATGTCTTCAAGGTTCATCCATGTTCTTGCATGTATCAGGACTGCATTCCTTTTATGGCTGAATAACATTCCATTGTGTGTATATACCACACTTTGTTTATCCATTCATCGGTTGATAGACACTTGGGTTGTTTCCATCGTTTAGCAATTGTGAGTAATGCCAAAATTTGCATTGGTGTGCAAATATCTGTTTGAGTCCCTGCTTTCAATTCTTTTTAGTGTATACCTAGCAGAGGGATTGGTGGGTCATGGTAATTCTATACTTAGCTTTCTGAGGAACCACCAAACTGTTTCCCATAGCAGCTGTACCAGTTTACATTGCCACCAGCAATGAATGAGTGTTCCTATTACTCTGCATCCTCTTTAACACTTGTAATTTTCTGGTTTTTGAAATAGCAGCCATTCTAATGGGTGTGAAATGATCCCATTATGGTCTTGATTTGCATTTCGCTGATTGCTAAGGATGTTGAGCATATTTTCATGTTTTTTTTTCTGGCCATTTGTATATGTTCTTTGGAGAGATGTCTGTTCGTCTTTTGCCCATTTTTAAATTGGGTTTTTTTATTGTTCAATTGTAGAATTTCCTTGTATTTTCTGGACATTTAAATTTGAATCAGGTATGTGGTTCTCAAATGTTTTCTCCCATTTTGTAGTTTATTGTTTTACTTTGATAAAGTCCATTGAGGAACAAAAGTTTTTAATTTTGATGAAGTCCTATTTATGTATTGGTTTTTTTTTTTTGTATCAGAACAGTTTTATTTATTAACACAATTTTAAAGAAAACAACATGGATTTGGAAAAACACAGAATATATTTTCACAGAAGCCATAGGAAGAGCATCTTCATCACGGGAGGGAGTATCACTGGTGCTATGTGTTGTAAGGCTCCTTCTCTCTCTATATATATATAGGAGTGAGGCAAGGGCGAGTGACACCAGAGGCATATGAAGGAAAAGTTTATTAGTACTCACTGGTCCTAGAACAGAAAGGAGCATCAGTCTTTAAAGGGTCACACAGGGAAACACGCCAAGAATATGGGGCTCAGTCAAGTTGGTGGGGAGCAAAAGGTTACAGTGGAACAGGGGACATGCCTTTATAATATTATATGGGTGGAGCTGTAGCAGTTGGTCAAGTGAGAGTGAAGACTGGGGAGTTTGTATTTGACTCTGGTGGCGGTGAGAACCCACGTAGGAAGCATGGAGGAGAGGGAAAAGTGGTTTATCGTTCATAAGCAGGTGTCAGGTGTGTTGATGGAGGAACCTAATGACAGGGTCTGAGATGCTGAGGCTCTAATGACAAGGAAAAGCCCCTTATGTTACTGCTGGCCTGTACTTTGGAGACGCTCAGGCATCATGAAGGTGTAAAAGCTCATTTTTTTTTTAAATTCATTTTATTGAGATATATTCACGTATCATACAGTCATGCAAAACATATTGTAAATTCGATTGTTCACAGTACCATTACATAGTTGTGCATTCATCACCAAAATCAATCCCTGACACCTTCATTACCACACACACACAAATAACAAGAATAATAATTAAAGTGAAAAAGAGCAATTAAAGTAAAAAAGAACACTGGGTGCCTTTGTTTGTTTGTTTGTTTCCTCCCCCCATTTGTCTACTCATCCATCCATTAACTAGACAAAGGGGAGTGTGGTCTATATGGCTTTCCCAATCACATTGTCACCCCTCATAAGCTACACTTTTATACAATCGCCTTCAAGATTCATGGGTTCTCGGTTGTAGTTTGATAGTTTCAGGTATCTACCACCAGCCTACCCCAATTCATTAGAACCTAAAAAGCGTTGTCTATATTGTGCGTTAAGAGTGCCCACCAGAGTGACCTCTCGGCTACTTCTGGAATCTCTCTGCCACTGAAGCTTATTTCATTTCCTTTCACTTTCCCCTTTTGGTCAGGAAGATTTCTCCATCCCACGATGCCGGGTCTGCATTCCTCCCCGGGAGTCATATTCCACATTGCCAGAGAGATTCACTCGCCTGGGTGTCTGATCCCACATGGGGGGAGGGCAGTGATTTCACCTTTCAAGTTGGCTTAGCTAGAGAGAGAGGGCCACATCTGAGCAACAAAGAGGCATTCGGGAGGAGGCTCTTAGGCACAATAATAGGGAGGCCTAGCCTCTCCTTTGAAGCAACAGTCTTCCCAAGGGCAAGTCCTGTGGTAGAGGGCTCAAACCATCAAACCACCAGTCCCCTATATCTGTGAGAAAAGTAGCAGCCATCAAGGTGGGGAAGCACAATACCCCTGTATACTCCGCCAGCTCCTCAAGGGGGCTGTGCATATTTTTTTCCTTGTGTTTTTTTTTTTTGTTTTTTTTTTTTTTAAATTAACTTTAAAAAAAAATCAACTATATAAAAAAAATTTTAAGAAAACATACAATAAAAAAAATTTCAGAGACCATAACGAGGGAGTCAGAAAAAGACAACTAACCTAAGATAACTACTTTACTTCCAACATGTTCCTACTCTACCCCAAGAAAGTAACCTAATATAGCAACATTTCTGTGAACTTGTTCCTACTATACTCATCAGAAATTAACAGACCATAGTCATTCCTGGGCATTCCCAGAACATTAAATTTACCCACAATAGCTTATCTGTTCTTATTGGATTATCATTCCCCTTTCCTTAATTGCTCCTTATCACTAGTTCCCCTACATTCTACATTATAAATCATTTGTTTTACATTTTTCAATGTTCACATTAGTGGTAGCATATAATATTTCTCTTTTTGTGCCTGGCTTATTTCGCTCAGCATTATGTCTTCAAGATTCATCCATGTTGTCGTATGTTTTACGACATTATTCCTTCTTCCTGCCGCATAGTGTTCCATCGTGTGTATTTACCACATTTTATTTATCCACTCATCTGTTGAAGGACATTTGGGTTGTTTCCATCTCTTGGCAATTGTGAATAATGCTGCTATGAACATTGGTGTGCCGATATTTGCTTGTGTCACTGTTTTCAGATCTTCCGGGTATACACTGAGAAGTGCAATCGCTGGATCAAAGGGTAACTCTATATCTAGTTTTCTAAGGAACTGCCAGACTGACTTCTAGAGTGCCTGAACCATTATACAGTCCCACCAACAATGAATAAGAATTCTGATTTCTCCACATCATCTCCAGCATTTGTAGTTTCCTGTTTGTTTGATGGCAGCCATTCTAATCGGTGTGGGAGATGGTATCTCATTGTGGTCTTAATTTGCATCTCTCCAATAGCTAGTGAAGCTGAACATTTTTTCATGTGTTTCTTGGCCATTTGTATTTCCTCTTCAGAGAACTGTCTTTTCATATCTTTTGCCCATTTTATAATTGGGCTGTCTGTACTATCGTCATTGAGTTGTAGGATTTCTTTGTATATGCAAGATATCAGTCTTTTGCCAGATACATGGTTTCCAAAAATTTTTTCCCATTGTGTTGGCTGCCTCTTTACCTTTTTGACAAATTCCTTTGAGGTACAGAAACTTCCAAGCTTGAGGAGTCCCGATTTATCTATTTTTTCTTTTGTTTCTTGTGCTTTGGGTGTAACGTCTAGGAAATGGCCGTCTAATACAAAGTCTTGAAGATGTTTCCCTACATTATTTTCTAGGAGTTTTATGGTACTGTCTTTTACATTGAGATCTTCGATCCACTTCGAGTTCATTTTTGTGTAGGGTGTGAGGTAAGGGTTCCTCTCATTCTTTTGGATATGGATATCCAACTCTCCCAGCCCCATTTATTGAAAAGACTGTTATGTCCCAGTTCCATAGCTTTGGGGGCCTTATCAAAGATCAGTTGGAAGTAGATCTTGGGGTCTATCTCCGAATTCTCAGTTTAATTCCATTGATCAATATATCTATCTCTGTTCCAGTACCATGCTGTTTTGACAGCTGTGGCTTTATAATAAGCTTCAAAGTCAGGGAGTGTAAGTCTTCCCACTTCGTTTTTCTTTTTTAGAGTGTCTTTAGCAATTCGAGACATCGTCCCTTTCCAAATAAATTTGATTACTAGCTTTTCCAAGTCTGCAAGGTAGGTTGTTAGAATTTTGATTGGGATTGCATTGAATCTGTGGATGAGTTTGGGTAGAATTGACATCTTAACGACATTTAGCCTTCCTATCCATGAACATGGAATATTTTTCCATCTTTTAAGGTCCCCTTCTATTTCTTTTAGTAGAGTTATGTAGTTTTCTTTGTATAGGTCTTTTACATCTTTGGTTAAGTTTATTCCTAGGTACTTGATTTTTTTAGTTGCTATTGAAAATGGTATCTTTTTCTTGAGTGTCTCTTCAGTTTGTTCATTTCTAGCATATAGAAACATTACTGACTTATGTGCATTAATCTTGTATCCGCTACTTTGCTAAATTTGTTTATTAGCTCTAGTAGCTGTATCGTCGATTTCTCAGGGTTTTCTAGATATAAGATCATATCATCTGTAAACAATGACAGTTTTACTTCTTCTTTTCCAATTTGGATGCCTTTTATTTCTTTGTCTTGCCGGATTGCCCTGGCTAGCACTTCCAGCACAATGTTGAATAACAGTGGTGACAGCGGGCATCCTTGTCTTGTTCCTGATCTTAGAGGGAAGGCTTTCAGTCTCTCACCATTGAGTACTATGCTGGCTGTGGGTTTTTCATATATACTCTTTATCATGTTGAGGAAGTTTCCTTCAATTCCTACCTTTTGAAGTGTTTTTATCAAAAAGGGATCTTGGATTTTGTGGAATGCTTTTTCAGCATCTATTGAGATGATCATTTGATTTTTCTCTTTTGATTTCTTAATGTGCTGTAATACATTGATTGATTTTCTTTTGTTGAACCATCGTTGCATGCCTGGAATGAACCCCACTTGGTCACGGTGTATGATTTTTTTAATGTGTCTTTGGATTTGATTTGCAGGTGTTTTGTTGAGGATTTTTGCATCTATATTCATTACAGAGATAGGCCTGTAGTTTTCCTTTTCTGTAACATCTTTGCCTGGTTTTGGTATTAGATTGATGTTAGCTTCATAAAATGAGTTAGGTAGTGTTCCATTTTCTTTGATGTTTTGAAAGAGTTTAAGTGAGATTGGTGTCAGTTCTGTTTAGAAAGTTTGGTAGAATTCCCCTGGGAAGCCATCTGGCCCTGGGCATTTATTTGTGGGAAGCTTTTTGATGGCTGATTGGATCTCTTTGCTTGTGATGGGTTGGTTGAGGTCTTCTATTTCTTCTCTGGTCAGTCTAGGTTGTTCATGTGTTTCCAGGAAATTGTCCATTTCCTCTACGTTATCCAGTTTGTTGCCATACAGTTGTTCATAGTATCTTCTTATAATTTTTTTAATTTCTTCAGGATCCACAGTAATGTCACCTTTCTCTTTCATGATTTTGTTTATATGGGTCTTCTCTCTTTTTGATTTTGTCAGTCTAGCCTAGGGGCTTGTCAATCTTGTTGATCTTCTCAAAGAACCAACTTTTGTTATTTATTCTCTGTATTTTTTTTTGTTCTCTATGTCATTTATTTCTGCTTTAATCCTTGTTATTTCTTTTCTTCTACTTGCTTTAGGATTGGTTTGCTGTTCATTTTCTAGCTTCTTCAGTTGATCCATTAGTTCTTTGATTTTGGCTGTTTCTTCCTTTTTAATGTATGCATTTAATGCTATAAATTTCCTCCTTAGTACCCCTTTTGCTGGATCCCATAGGTTTTGGTATGTTGTGTTCTCATTTTCATTCGTCTCTATATATTTGGCAATTTCTCTTGCTATTTCTTCTTTAACCCACTGATAGTTTAGGAGCATGTTGTTTAACCTCCAGGTATTTGTGAATTTTCTAAGTCTCTGATGGTTATTGACTTCTAATTGTATTCCTTTCTGGTCAGATAATGTGTTTTGAATAATTTTAATTTTTAAAATTTTATTGAGGCTTGTTTTATGTCCCAGCATATCTATTCTGGAGAAAGTTCCGTGAGCACTACAGAAGAATATGTATCCTGGTGATTTAGGATGTAATGTTCTATATATGTCTGTTAAATCCAATTCATTTATCAGAATGTTCAGGTTTTCAGTTTCCTTATTGGTCTTCTGTCTGGTTGATCTATCTATAGGAGAGAGTGATGTGTTGAAGTCCCCCACCTTATTGTGGAAACATCAATTGCTTCCTTTAGTTTTGCCAGTGTTTCTCTCATGTATTTTGTGGCACCTTGATTGGGTGCATAAACATTTATGATTGTTATTTCTTCTTGTTGAATTGCCCCTTTTATTAGTATGTAGTGGCCTTCTTTGTCTCTCCTAACATCCTTGCATTTAAAGTCTATTTTATCTGAGAGTAATATTGGTACTCCTGCTTTCTTTTCGCTGTTGTTTGCATGAAATATTTTTTTTCCATCCTTTCAGTTTCCATTTCTTTGAGTCCCTGTGTCTAACATGAGTCTCTTGTATGCAACATATTGACAGTTCATTTTTTTTAATGCATTCTGTGACTCTGTATCTTTTAATTGGGGAGTTTAATCCATTTACGTTCAACATTATAACCATGAAGGCATTTCTTGAATCAGCAATATTATCCTTTGGTTTATATTTGTCATAGATATTTTTCCCTCTCTCTATTAATGTCCTTTAACATACCCATACTGAATCTCTTTAGTACTGAACGTTTCTCCATGACTCTCTCTCCTTTCTTTGTTTTTCTTTCGGTAGGGCTCCCTTTTGTATCTTCAGTAGGGCAGGTCTCTTGTTAGCAAATTCTCTCAGCATTTGTTTGTCTGTGAAAAATTTGAGCTCTCCCTCAAATTTGAAGGAGAGCTTGGCTGGATAAAGAATTCCTGGTTGGCAATTTTTCTCTCACAGACTTTTAAATATGTCATGCCACCGCCTTCTCTCCTCCATGGTGGCTGCTGAGTAGTCACTACTTAGTCTTATGCTGTTTCCTATGTATGTGGTGAATTGCTTTTCTCTTGCTGCTTTCAGAACTTGCTCCTTCTCTTCCATATTTGACAGTGTGATCAGAATATGTCTCGGAGTGGGTTTATTTGGATTTATTCTGTCTGGAGTTCACTGGTCATTTATGACTTATGTATTTATGGTGTTTAGAAGATTTGGGAAGTTTTCCTGAACAATTTCTTTTAATACTCTTCCTAGACCTTTACCCTTCTCTTCCCTTTCTGGAACACCAATGAGTCTTATATTTGGTCTTTTTATACTCTCTATCATGTCCCTGAGGTCCATTTTGATTTTTTCTATTTTTTTCCCCATTCTTTCTTTTGTTCTTTCATTTTCCGTTCTGTCATCTTCCAGGTCACTGATTCGTTGTTCAACTTCCTCTAGTCTTGTACTGTGAGTATCCAGAGTCTTTTTAATTTGATCAGCAGTTTCTTTCTTTTCCATAAGATTGTCTGTTTTTTATTTACTCTTGCAGTTTCTCCTTTATGGTCTTCTAGGGTCTTCTTAATGTCCTTTATATCCCGTGCCATGCTCTTCTTCGTGTCGTTTATATTCTGTGCCATGGTCTCGTTGTTCGTCTTTGTTTCTTTGATTAATTGCTCCAAGTACTGTGTCTCCTCTGATCTTTTGATTTGGGTGCTTGGGCTTGAGTTATCCATGTTGTCTGTTTTTTTCATATGCTTTAAAATTTTGTGTTTTTTTTGGCCTCCTGGGATTTTCTTAACTTGATAGGGTTCTTTTCGGATTTGTAGACTGATTAAAGTCCTCATCTCTAATTTGTCAGGTCTACAACTTCATGGAGTACACTCTACCTAACCAGCAGGTGGTGTCCGCGAGCCACCTGTTCCCCTCAAGCCTGTTCTCCCCCACTTTGTCTTTGTGGTGAGTGGGGGTGTGCGTCTTGTGGGGTCCAATTGGTGTACCAAGCTTGCGTGAGTAGTTGTTGTTGCCCACCCTGTATATGGGGCGTGTATCTGGGTGGTCAGGGATGGGGGGCGATTCTAACAATCAAATCTCCCTGGTGTTCCTGGAGATTTAAAGCTGCTGCAGTAGTGTAATCCTTCACTTCAGTCCTGCCACAGTTTGTCTCTGCCGCTGACCCTCAAGTCCTTTGTATTGGCTTCTGGCCCCTGTGACCTGTGAGTTGGTCTCTCTTGCAGGCCGTGCACCCCTAGGTCCTGTGTTGAGGGATAACTGTGCTATGTCACAGGTGAGCACCGTCTCCCCAAGGTGTTTCTGGGCTTCAGGCCTGTGTAGGGAGGCTCCCAGTCTGCTGAAAGGATGGCTGAATGTGGCTTGTTAATTCATACTGCTCCACCTTCCCAACTCTTGGACAACTAGCTGAGGGTGCAGGGAAGGCTAATGTCCACGCCCAATTTTGTGGTGTGTGAGTGTGTTTTTGGAAGCACTTCCCATCACGCTGGGTTGTCTAGGGCAGCTCTGGGCTGTGGGGCCAGCAATGGGCAGGAGTGTTCCCTGTCCACCAGGAAGATGGCTGTGAGAGGCTGCCCCCCTTTTCTTGGGCAGTTGTGGTGTTTAGTGAATTTTCTCAGCCACTTGACTTATTGCCTTGTGTCTCAGACCTCTCTTAGTTTTGCTCTTGTCTTGACTTGCCCAAATTACAACTCTTTGAGGCTTTCTGTATTGGGCTTCTTAGAGTAATTGTTTTAGAAAAAGATAAAAAAAAATATGAAAGGCCCTCCTTGCAGATCTAATGCATTATTGAAATGCTAAGAGCCAAGACAATTAGGGCCATTAAGGAACTGTCCAGGGGGCAGAGAAACCAGTTTTTCTTCTGAATATGCGTGTGAGCCTGACTCTGTCTGAGCTCTGCCCTTCCCTGTTCTATGTTCACCAGAACTCCAAAAAGCCTCTGCTTTTATTTTTGGGTTTTTCTTGCTGTTTTTGCTACCCCTAATCTCCTCTCTGCCGGGCTGGCTGCTCCCGGATTCTCCAGTGTCTGGTGTCAGTCTGTCTGTGATTGGAGTTTCGATCAGTAGAATGAGTTTCCATTAAGGGCCGCAACTGCAGTTCTCCCTCCTTGTTCCCGGCGCTTGTGGCCCCTACTGCCACGGGACTGAGCCTGGCAGGGAGGGGCGCGGGTCCCCTGGCGGTGAAAACTTACAGATTTCACTGATCTCAGCAGTTCCGCGTGTTCATGAGTGTTGTATGAAGTATGCCTAAAGTCAAATTGCTCTGCTGCGTCCGGTCCACACAGTTCCTGGCTTTCTCTGTATTGTTTCTTTTGTAGCTTGTGCTTTGAGTATAAAGTCTAAGATCCTAGACTTAACACAGAGTCCTGAAGGTGCTTCCCTAAGATTTCTTCTACGAGTTTGATAGTTCTAGTTCTTATATTAAGGTCTTTGATCCATTTTAAGTTAATTTTTGTTTGTGGTGTGATTTAGGGGTCCTTCTTTAATTTTTTTGAAATAGAGAACCAGTTTTTCCAGCACCATTTGTTGAAGAGACAAGTTTTTCCCGGTTGAGTGGCCTTTGCCACCTTGTCCAAAATTATTTTGCCATAAATGTGAGGGGTGATTCTGAGCTCTCAGTTCTATTACATTGGTCTATATATCTGCCCCTGTGCTGGTAACATGATGTTTTGATTACTGTTGCTTCATAATAAGTTTTAAAAGCAGGAAGTGTTAGTCTCCCAACTTCATTCGTCTATTTCAAGATGGCTTTAGTCAGGGCCCCTTACCCTCCCATATAAATTGAACAATTGGCTTTTCCGTTTCTGCAAAGAAGGTTGTTGGAATTTTGATTGGGTTTGCATTTTATCTATCAATTGCTTTGGTTAATATTGAAATTTTAATGATATTTAATCTTCCAGTCCAACAGCATGTTCTTCCACTTATTTAAGTCTTCTTTAATTTTTTTTGGCAATGTTTTGTAGTTTTCTGTGTACATGTCCTTTACATCTTTTGTTAGGTTTATTCCTAGATATTTGATTCTTTTAGTTGCTATTGTGAATGGAATTTTTTCCTTGATTTCCTTTTCTGATTTTCATTGCTTTTTTTATAGAAACGCTACTGATTTTGGGAGTATTGTTCTTGTACCTGTCATTTTGCTGAATTCCTGTATAGCTCTAGGAGATTTGTTGTGGATTTTTCAGGATTTTCTGTATATAGGATCATATCCACAAACAGGGAAAGTTTTACTTTATACCTTCCAATTTGGATGTCTTTTGTTTCTTTTTCTTGCCTAATTGCTTCATCAAGAACAACCCATACAATGGTCAATAACAGTGGAGTCAGTGGACATCCTTGTCTTGTTCTGGATCTCAGAGAGAAAGTGGGATATTAGCTGTGGGCTTTTCATATACGCCCTTTATCATGTTGAGGAAGTTTCCTTCTGTTCTTAGTATTCTAGAAGTGTTTTTATCAAGAAAATGTGCTGTATTTTGTCAGATGTCTTGTCTGCACCAATTGGAGTGATCAAATAGTTTTTCCCTTTCATTCTTTTAATGTGGTGTAGTACATTAATTGGTTTTCTTGTGTTGAGCCAACTTTCCATACCAGGGATAAATCCCACTTGATCTTGATGTATAATTCTTTTAATATGCTGTTGGTTTCCGTTTCCTAGTATTTTGTTGAGGATTTTTGCATCTATGTTCATAAAAGATGTTGGTCTGTAATTTTCTTTTCTTGTGATACCTTTATCCGGCTTTGGTAAGAGGGTGATATTGCCTTTGTAGAATGAGTTAGAATGTTCCCTCCTCTTAAATTTTTAGAAAGAGATTGAACAGAATTAGAGTTAAGACTTCTTGAAATGTTTGGTAGAATTCCTCCGTGAAGCCATATCTGTTCATGGGATTTTCTTTCTTGGGAGATTTTTGATTACTTGTTCAATCTCTTTACTAGTAATTGGTTTGTTGGGATCTTCTATTTCTTCTTGAGTCAATCTAGGTAGTTTTTGTGTTTCTAAGAATTTGTCTGTTTCATCTAGATTGACAATATATTGGCACACAGTCCTTTTGATTTCAGCAGGGTTGGTAATGTTCCCCTTTTCCTTGCTTACTTACATTATTTGTAATCCTTTCTCTTTTTTTCTTTGTCAGTCTAGCTAAAGTTTTGTCTATTTTATTCATCTTTTCAATGAAACAACTTTTGGTTTTGATTCTTTCTATTGTTTTTTTTTTCTGTTTTCTATTTCATTTATCTCTGCTCTAATCTTTGATATTTCCTTCCTTCTGCTGCTTTTCAGTTTAGTTTGCTCTTCTTTATCAAGATCCTCCAGTTTTGAAGTTAGGTCTCTGATTTGAGACCTTTCTTTTTGTTTTCTAAGCATTAGAGCTATAAATTTCCCTCTCAGCACTACTTTTCTCGCATCCCATAGTTTGGTATGTTGTGTTTTCATTTTCATTTGCTTCAAGATATTTCTTCATTTCCTTTGTGATTTCTTCTTTGACCCATTGGTTGTTTATGAGTATGTTGTTTAATTTCTATATATTTGTGAATTTTTCATTTCCGCCTCTGTTATTGATATCTAACTTCATTCCAAAATGGTCAGAGAATATGCATCATATAATTTCCGTATTTTTGAATATATTGATGACTTGTTTGTGATTCAGCATATGGTCTATCCTGTAGAATGATCCATGTGCACTTGAGAAGAATATGTATTCTGTTTTAATTGGGTATGTTTTCTTTGTATGTTTGTTAGGTCTAGATGCTTTAGTGTGTCAATCAAGTTCTGCACTTCCTTATTGATCTTCTGACTAGATGTTCTGTCCATTATTTAGAGTGTTGTTTTAAAGTTTCTTTCTGTTAATGAAGAATTGTCAGTTTCTCTCTTCAAATATGTCAGTATTCATAAATTTTGGGGCTCTGCTGTTAGGTACAAATATATTTATGATTGTTGTATTTCCTGTTGAATTGTCCTCTTTATCAGTATATGACCATCTTTGTCAGTCATATCTGCTTTTGACTTGGTGTCTGTTTTATCTGATATTAGTATAGCTACTCCAGCTCTCTTTCGCTTACTACTTGTATGAGATATTTTTTTCCATCCTTTCACCCTCACCCTACTTGTATATTTGAATTTAAGGTGAGTCTCTTGCAGACAACATATAATTGGGTCATGCTATTTTACCTGTTCTGCCAATTTCTCCCTTTTGATTGGAGAGCTTAATCCATTTACATTTAAAGTCATTGTTGATAATACAGGATTTTCTTCTGCCATTTTGCTCTTCAGTCTTTGTGAGTCTTACATCTTTTTTGTCCCTCACTTCTGTTAATTCCTGCTTTCATGTTAATTTGCTTTTTTGTTTTAATATATTGAATGCTTTCTCATTTTATCTGGATATAATTTTCATCTGTTTTCCTTGTGGTTACCATGGAGTTAAACGTTAACATCCTGGGTATATAACAATCACATTTGTTTTGATAACAAGTTAATTTCGATAGCATGTACGTATACTTTTATATCCCTCTGTACCCTGTTTTTTTTTTTTTTCGCTTGTTACCACCTATGTCTTTGTATATTGTATGTTGAAAACCATAAATTTATCATTTTTTTTTACACATTTGTATTTTAGTACCCATAGGAAGTAAGAAGTGGAGTTACATACCAAACAATACAATACAATAGTACTGGCATTTATAATTACCCAAACGATTACCTTTACTGCAGGTCTTTATTTCTGTATGCTTATTTGAACCACTGTCTTGTGTCCTTTTGTTTAGTCTGTAGAACTCCCTTCAGCATTGCTTCTAGAGCAGGTCTAGAGGTGATGAACTCCCTCAGTTTTTGTTTATCTTTGAATGTCTTAATCTCTCCCTTATTTTTGAAAGTCTTACCAAATATAAAATTCTTGACTGGCAGTTATTTTCCTTCAGCACTTTAAGTATTTCAATCCCCTTCCTTCTTGCTTCCATGGTTTCTGATGAGAAATTAGCACATAATATAATTGGGACTCCCTTGTACATAACATGTTGCTTTTCTCTTGCAGCTTTCAGAGCTCTCTCCTTGTCCTTTTGTGTTTGATAGTGTAATTGCTATCAATGGGGTATATTTTTCTTCATGTTTATCCTATTTTGTGTACTCTCAACTTCTTGGATATCTATATTCACGTCTTTTGCTATGTCTGGGTAGTTCTCTCTCATTATTTCTTTGACTATTCCTTCTGTCCCCTTCTGTCTTTCTTTTCCTTCTGGGAATCTCATAGTGTATATATTGGTGTGCTTGATAGTGTCCCATAGCTGTTTTAGGCTATTTTTGCTTTTAAGATTTGTTTTCTTTCTCCTCCTCAGCCTGACTCATTTCAAGTGTGTTGTTTTCAAATTCACTAATTCTTCTTCCAGCTCCAGCCTGCTCTTGAAACCCTCATGGGCATTTTTCATTTCAGTTCTTGTGGTCTTCAACTCCAGTAATCCTGTTTTCTCCCTTTATAAAATTTTATCTCTTTACTTAGACTCTTATATTGTTCCTTTGTTGTTTTCCCGATATCCTTAGTTCTTTCTCTGTACTTTCCTTCAGCTCCTTGAGAATTTTTAAGATCATTTTTTGAAAGGCTCTGTTCAGTATGTCCACATTCTCATTGTCTTTGTTAATGTTTTCTGTATTTTTAATCCTCTTCCTTTGTATGGGCCATAATTTCCTGTTTCTTTTTTTGTCTTGCACTCTCGCACACTGTGCATTTTTATATTTTTAAAAGTTAACTCTGAGATTTACTCCTGAGGATGTCTGTTTCTTGCATTTGTAACTAGCTTGTGAGAGATTTTCTGGAACTCGGTTCTCTTGTGTCTCTTCTTGTCTTGCACTACACATATGTTGAACCTGTTCCTTCTAGCATTCATGTCTCTTCACCTTCTATACATGAAATAGGGGGTCAGAATCTAGAGAATGCACCATAAAAACTCAACCCTAAAGGTTATATTTTAAGTAAGAAACACTAGAGGCTGACTAATTTCTTCAGTTTTTCTTCAGGTTTATTTTCTTCAAGTATGTCTAGTTTGCTGTTTTATTATTCACTGTGTTTTTATTTCAGTGACTTTTTAAAATTTCCATGTCTTCTATTTGATTTTTTTTAACCTCTCTTTTTCTTTTTTTATATTTTTGATGTGTTTTTGTCTTTAATCATTTTAAACATATTTTTAGAGTGTATCTGATAATTGTTAAGGGTCTGATTGTACTGTTTCTTAAAGAGTTTTCTGACTCTTCCTTGTAATGGACCGTTTTTTCAATTAGTTTGTATTATTGGAATGTGAGCATATCTTCAGTGGGGCTTTATGTGTAAGCATCTTTTGTACCCTGGTTTGCCTGTGTATCCTCCAGTGTAATTTTGAATTTATTTTGCCAGATGCCTTATAGGCTGCTAATCTTGGATGAATATTTATGCCAATTATTTGATTTAAAAATTTTTGGACCACAGAATCAGTATAAATTAGAATCTCAAACTGTGGAACTATTTGACCTAAAGTTACAAATTCCTAGGGGAGTGATTTTTTTTTTTTTTTTCCACACATCAGGCAGAAGTCAATATACAAAATGTCTTTTTAAATTTCTCTGCAGGGTGGGAGATTTTTATAATTCACCTTCTTACTTAAAATATAACCTTTAGGGTTGAGTTTTTATGGTGCATTCTCTAGATTCTGACCCCCTACTTCATGTAAGCCCAAGGTCTTCTCTTTTGTCCCCATGTGTGTGAAAATATGAGCACCCAGGAAATGAGTAGCAGCATTTCCCTACTCTAACTCTAGCTCAAGTGGTTCTCACCCTGGTTCTCAAACGTTTTCTTCATTACGGGCCCATAAGAATTTCTCTGTTCTTAAAAGCTCATTTGCATATTTGTAAGAATGATCGTTATTCCATCTAGCATTTTTTATAGCAGTTTTTTTTTTGTTATTAGAGAAATTGTAGGTTTATAGAACAATTGCATAAAATAAAGGATTCCCATATACCACCCTACTATTAACACCTTGCCTTGGTGTGGAACATTTATTACAGTTGGTGATAGCACATTTTTATAATTGTACTGTTAACTGTGGTCTGTGATTTAACTTAGGGTTAACTGCCCAGTGTAGTTCCACAGACTTTTTAAAATTTTAATTCTTTTACACCATGTGCAATCTAACATTTCCCTTTTTAATCACATTCAGATATATATTTCAGTGCTATTAATTATGTTTGCAATGTTCTTGGCATTTTTTAGAGTCTGTGATAGAAGAGTTTTCAAGTTACCTAGCCTTAGTATTGCTAAACAGGAAGTCTATTCTAGTGATCATTAAAAATGGTAGTTTTCTCTAGAAATTTCAGATTATTTACCATTATTTGATATGGTACCTTGAGAATTTTCATTTCTTTGATATGTTCTTTCAAAACATTTAAAAAGCCGATTTTCTTTTACTTTGAAGTACTATATAAGATAAATGTACAGGATCTCTTTTTAGCTACCTAATTTCTAATTTATGTTTAACCTGCCATAAT
Source organism: Choloepus didactylus (assembly GCF_015220235.1). Lineage (NCBI taxonomy): Eukaryota > Metazoa > Chordata > Mammalia > Pilosa > Megalonychidae > Choloepus > Choloepus didactylus. Next base: position 32,568,276 of record NC_051308.1, read on the forward strand.
TGTATGCTCAGATATTTTTCTTCTCTTGGAATTTTGATTTTGAAAGATATAGTTTTTCTCATTTTATAATTTCTTTATTAGCAAGTAGTTTGCAGAACGTTGTTGACATTTATTATCACAGGTTTTCATGAAGGTGTTTTAAAATAATCTACAGGCTTGTCATAAGTATTGACCTAAATTTCACAGTTGTTCTTTTTTCCCCCTAACTGATTGTAAGTTTTTCAGCATTCTATTTTTCTGTAGCAGAATGGACAGATAAATACCAATACTCAGAAAGTTCTAAACCAAATATTCAGTTTGTTAATGTCTGTGCTGTGGTGGTTAACATCAGATTGTTCCCCTAAATGTATGCAATTAACTGACAGTTATGAAAAAGTGTCTCTGGTATTATAAAATGTGGAAAACTGTTAATGTGGAGATTATGTAAAATTTAACATATGTAAAAAGGGGGCTAAATTCAGATATTGTTAATCATGTTGTTATGAGATAAATACCCATTGTGTATCTAAGTGTTACTTTTTTTTCATTTTAAAATTATGATTTTGTTTCTAATATATTAGACTATGCTAATAAAAATTTGAACTTCTTCAGGTGCAGTCATCAGTGGCCGTTGGAACCCCAGATTATATATCTCCTGAAATCCTTCAAGCCATGGAAGATGGAAAAGGCAGATATGGACCTGAGTGTGACTGGTGGTCTTTGGGGGTCTGTATGTATGAAATGCTTTATGGAGAAACACCATTTTATGCAGAATCTCTGGTGGAGACATATGGAAAAATTATGAATCACAAAGTTAGTATGTTTTTTTTCCAGATTAATGCTATAAGTGATATACAATAAGTTAAAAATGTTATGAAAAGAGAAAATATTTTTCTAAAAACAATGAACGTTCACATTTCTATGCTATTAGGGAACATAACTGATAAAATCAAAATCAGTAAATTATTACATAAGATTATTAGTTTTAGCTTTCTTGTGCAGTTTATCAGAGATGCTAATAAGTAGGAAATAAGACGGTAATAAGATCTCACCAGTAGAATAATAAAGAGGTCATAAGAAGACATATATAAATACATTAGAGTATTGCATGTGAAAAAGTTCTCAACCTTATTAGTAATAAGTGAAATGCAAATTAAGTAAGAATGAGATACCCTTTTTTTCCTTTCAAATTGGGAAAAATGAAAAGAAAACTAGTACTCAGTGCTGAAAAAAAGCATTGAGATGGACGTTCTTAGACATTGCTAGTAAAGTGTAATTTGGTGTAACCTTTCTGTCAAGAATTTTACAAGTATCTATCAACAATCTTTAAAAAGTGATTAGAACTTTCAGCTGAGAAACTTTGGTTCTAGGAACCTACCCTTAGGAGATATTCAAGAAAATAAAGATTTTGAGCAAGGATACGTATTCCAATATTATTTACGATTACAAAACACTGAAAACAATCCACATGAACACCAGGAATGGTTAATTAAAGAAAACTTGAATCTGCTTGGTACCAAGTGAAATAGAAATAGATTGTTCATAATGAGAATGGGAAAGGTTTTTATTGATTGGTTTCAGAAGATTGTGAGCAATCGTATAAATGCAGGGTGAATAGGAATATCCCACAAAGGGAATGGTAATCTATTCTTTCTCATTTGTTTTCTGGTGATACAGTCATGGTTATTTGCTTCACATATATATAAAAACAATTATTTAGAGTATTTTAAATGCTGTTCTGCTTGGCTATAAAGATAGTGCCCTAATTAGTTACGATGTGTTGAAAGAGAGAGAATAGCTGAAAAGTTGTAAGTAGCATGTATAGCGTTTCAGAAAGAAATCTTGGTAGTATAACAGGGTAGTTAGGAGTCTTGATTCTGAGTCCTGCAGTTTTAGTTCAAATCCCAGCTCTACTCGTTTTGTGACCTTTGCAAATTACTTGAACTTACTGTACCTTTGTGTCCTCTTCTATAAAATTAGGATAATAATAGTAACCATTTTAGAGGATTGCTGTGTGTTGATTAAATGAGCTAAAACAAATAAAGCACTTTCAGTAGGATCACAAAGATATTAAATTATCAAAAATAATATTATCAGTTATTTATTAGTATTGTGAATTATATGAGCAGTGTTCATTATTTATACTCTGTTAACATATTGAGTCAAATCACACTTTTTTTTTTTAACCTTCCAGGTATCATGCACTATGGGTTTTTTAAAATGCAATTTTATTGAGATATATTCACATACCAGATAATCATCCAATGTGTACCATCAGTGGTTTATGGTATTATCATATAGTTGTGTATTCATCACCACAGTCAATTTTTGAACATTTTCATTACTCCAGAAAAACAATTAAAGTAAGAATAAAAATTAAAAAGAACACTCCAAACATCCCATACTCCTTATCCCCCCCTATTATTTATTTATTTATTGTCTTTATTTTCTTATTTATCTTACAGTGGCTAAAGGGGGTTTCAGTTACAAGGTTTTCACAATTACACAGTGTATGATAAGTATTTTCTTACTTATCATACACTTGATAAAGAGAGTTTCAGTCACAAGATTTTCACAATTACACAGTCACACCGTAAAAGCTATATAGTTATATAATCATCTTCAAGAATCAAGGCTAATAATCCCACTAGTTTTAATTAGTTGCTCTTCATTCCAATAGCAGTTTAAGGTATTTTAACATTTCATTTATTCTTCTTTCTGTTATGTAATACAGTGCATGTATGACTAAGTCATATAAAAAATTAAAAGTTGTTTTTAAAAAATGTTCTTTACTCACTCATCCCTGTAACTCCATTAGTATCAATACTTTGTATCAATATACACTTACTAGATGTATTTTTAAATATATATAGTTTTAAAGAAAATGAATGCATTGTTCATCCTAGTTAGTAAGTTAAGTACTGATTTATGTTTTATTTCTATTATTTTCTGTTTAGGAGAGATTTCAGTTTCCAGCCCAAGTGACTGATGTGTCTGAAAATGCTAAAGATCTTATTCGAAGGCTCATTTGTAGCAGAGAACATCGACTTGGTCAAAATGGAATAGAAGACTTTAAGAAACACCCATTTTTCACTGGCATTGACTGGGATAATATTCGAAACTGTGAAGCACCGTATATCCCAGAAGTTAGTAGCCCAACCGATACATCGAATTTTGATGTGGATGATGATTGTTTAAAGAATTCTGTAAGTATGACATTGTGAAAAGTTTCTTTTTTATATAGTGATTAAATAATTGCATGGTTTATAAGTATTTTACTGTGCTTCTGGAGCTTAGTCTGTCATAAATCAGGAAATTAAGGGAGTTAATGGTGATACATATACATAGTCATTCATGACGAAGAGCAAAATTAAAATTCAAAGATTTCCTACTTAGATAAGTTAACACCATTAGGTTTCCTAAGAAAAGGACAAATGAGATTCTTAGAAAAGTGGAATCAAAAAGGCAGAGTGAAAAGTTGGAAAATTTCTCCCTAAAAACAGTCATAAAACTGTACAAAACTGTCAAAACCAACTATTTCAGGACTTGGAAGATCAGCGCAAGGCAAATAGAAAAGCATTTATTCATGAGAAAACTGCTAAGCTTTGGTTAAGAATAACTCCCATTTCTTGGTTGGCACGGTAGAATTAGTGGGCTGGAGTCGGATATAAAAACTAGCAGCTTCAGTGATGGAGGAAGCTGACTTTACTGACTGGGAAAAAACCGATACCCAGTGGTGTTGATGGAAAAAATAGCAAACTCACTAAGAAACAAATGGGGAACTGAGTCCCCAACTGTGCCAGCCTGACTTTATAACCCTGCTTGGTGAGTAGTACATCAGTGGACTAGCCAGATATTCAATAGAGAGATTGTGGAGGGGAGAGCCATGAAGGGACTAGATACTTTATCCAAACATCTTGACTGACTGGAGGCTGCATGCAAGGCCAGAAGAGATGGGAGAAGGCAGGATGAACACATATCCCTGGTTGGTACGGAGACTTTGCATCTGTGAATAGAAGTCCTGGGAGTGCCTAGCAGGAAGTAAAATGTGGGGTGGAATTGAAACTGGCCTGATTTTGAAAGTATTCCCCATCCCATTCTCTGGTCTATTGCCGAAGGGTCTTAGTGTCTCAAGATGTTTGGGCCCAATCTCTGACTGGAAATTGACTAACCACTAAGCTGTACAGACAGAGATGACTTCTAAGAAGCCAAGTTAAAAATTTTTAAGTAATAATTAAAAAAAGAAAAACTGGGAAGAATCATTAGTGTAGCATCACACTATGGGGTAAAAAGATCTTGCAGATTAAGAGCAACAAGTTCCTTAAAACAAAACAAAACAAAACAAATCAACAACAGTAAACCTCAGAGGTAGAAAAAATAAAAATCCAGAGTTACTTTAATAAATAAATAGGCTAGAATTTACAATTTTCAACCAAAAATTGAGACATGCAAATAAACTGGAAAGCATGATTCACTCTTAAGAATAAAAAGGAAACAACAGGAACTAGAATGGATCCATATGGTGGATTTAGCCGATAAGACTTTAAACAGCCATTATCAGTATTTTCAAAAGAATGACAGGAAACGAGAATTAAAGATAATTTTAATGACAATGGCTTAACAAATAGGGAATCTCAATAAAGAAAGAAATTATAAAAAAGAACCTGATAGGTATAGTTAAGTTGAAAAGTACAATAACTAAAATGGAAAATGAATGAGATGGTCTTGATAGTAGAAAAAAGAATCAGTGAACTTGAAAATAAATCAGTAGAAATTCTCCAATCTTCAAAACATAGAGGAAAAGGATTAAAAAACTGAACACAGCCTCAGACCTCTGTATGACAACATCAAGTGTACCAACGTATATGTGGTGGTAAACTTAGAAGGAAGGTAGAGGGAAGAAAGAATACTTGAAGAAATAAGACTTAAAACTTCGCAAGTTTGATAAAAATAATTAATCTAAAGATCCAAGAGCATATCAATTGTGAATTCTATATACAAGAAAAACTATCTTTTGAAAATTAAGGGAAAAATAAAGACTTTTCCAGATAAACATTGAGAGAATTTCGTTGCTAAGCAGATGTGCCTTATGGGAAATACTAATGAAGATTCCTCAGACCGAAAGGATATGACACTAAATGGTAACTTGAGTTCTTAGAAGAAATAATGAGCATAGTATATGTTAAATATGTGAGTACATAAAAGACTGTCTAAAGACAATTTTTCTCTTCTAATTTCTTTTAAAAAAAGGAAAAGATTACATAAACAATGATTAAGCATAGTATTTTTAGGTTTTATAACAGATATTAATGAAATATATATGACAGTAATGTCACAGTGGAAGGGAAGGAATGGAGCTGTATTTTAACAGAATTGAGTTAGTAATAACATGAAATAGATTGTGATGAGGTAGGATTGATATTTTAACTACTAGAGTAATCATTAAGAAAATAACTCAGAAAATAGAGTCAATAGCAGAATTAAAATAATACACTAAAATTTTATTTTGTATTAATGAATATAGTAAAGGAGGACAATTGAACAAATTAGTGATAGAAAAAATATATACCAATGTGGCAGATACAAATTCAACAATATCAAAAATTAAATTATTAATTTACCATGATTAAAATGGTGGAGTGAGACGCTTCAGAGCTTTGCTACCGCCATGTGCCCCCTCCCCTAAGGAAGCTTTGAAACAACTAGAAGGAAATGCCAGAAACATCTTTCTCAAAGCTCCAGAAAACAGAAAGTTATAGTAACAGGGCAAGTGCTGAATCAAGCAAATGGCACCTTAAAACTGGCACCCTAGTTGGTCCCTTCCCCAACCCCTCACTGGCTCTGTGCAGAGGCAGTCCATGCTTGTAGTACTGGATGGAGCAGAGTAACCCTTGGGCTTATACTAGGAATATGTATATCAGGCCCAATCTGTCTATTGGCGGCCAGAGGGATGAATCAGTACACCTCATCATAGGCTTGCCATCCCAGAATTTGCCCTTCATGTAGAAGGCAGCTCACAGGACTCTCCTATAGAGAGAGCATTCAAATCATGGCTGTATGCGGTAAGGGATTGCTGGATGTAGGGCATATAGTCCAGTGCCTAGGACTGTGAAGAAATTATTTTCTAGGGATAGGGAGACATATTTATCCTGTAAATAAGGGAATTCCTGGGGCCTCATGCATGCGCCCAAGACAAGGCGCATGCATAGGCAAGATAAGGGAGGCCCCTATACTTTGGCTTTGAGCTATTCTCTAAACTCATTGTAAAGATAAACTTAGAGGGCAGCTCTCATGCAGGTCAATATGCAAAGCTTGGGGAAAGGTGTTTTCTTTTCCATTTGCCTTAAAAAAAAAAAAAGCTGCTGGCACTTAAAGAAAGCTCTGTCATCACATTAGCTAGATAAAATCTTAAGAAACAGACACCTCAGAGTCTACATTCCAGCAGTAACTTATTAAAATATCAAAATGTCCAGGTTTCAACAAAAGATTACAAAACATACAAAGAAACAAGAAGTCATGGCCCAGGCAAAGGAGAAGATTAAAGCGTATTAGAACCATTAATAAGGAGAACCAACTGGGGACATCCAGGCAAAGACTTAAAAAATAAAAAAAAAAAAGGTCCTAAACATGCTCTCAAAGAGCTAAAGGAAAACATAGACAATGAACTAAAGGAAATCAGGAAAACAATAGATGAACACCAAGTGACTAGCCATAGAGAGATGGAAATTATTAAAAGGAACCAGAGCTGAAGACCACAGTAACACAAATTAAAAATTCCCCAGAGGGGTTCAACAGCAGATTGGAGCTGGCAGAAGAATCAATGAAATTGAAGATAAGACAATTGCAGTAGTTCAATCTGAGGAACAGAAAGAAGAAAGAATAAAGAATAGTGAATAGAGACTGGGGAACCTGTGGGACAACATCAAGTACCAATATAGGCACTGTGGGAGTCCCAGAAGAAGGAAAAGAGAAAGGGGTAGAGAGAACATTCAAAGAACTAATGGCTGTAAACTTGCCAAATTTAACATCCAAGGACTAGAAACAGGATAAATCCAAATAGACATACACAACATACAATTAACTATTGAATGTCAAAGATACAGAGAATTCTGAAAGCCACAGGAGAACATAATCCATAAATGAAAAAAATAACTTCATTTAAAACATTTGCTCTTCAAAGAATATAGCCATTTAAAGCAATGAAGTTGTGATACATGCTATGACATGAATGAACCTTGAAGACATTGTGTTGAACGAAATAAGACAGACCTCATATGAAATGCCTTGTATGGGCAAATTCAGAAACAGAAAGTAAATTACAGATTGCAAGTGAGCATGGGTGTGAGGGTACATGAGGAGTAATTGCTTAAGGGTTGCAGAGTTTCTGTTTGAGATAAAGAGGTTTAAGTAATGGTTATTGTAATGTAATTGGTACCACTGATTGTATGCTAGAAAGTGGTAAAAATGGGAAATTTGAGTTGTATATATGTAAGTACAATAAAAAGTTAAAAAAAAATACACTTCAGGAAATAGACACACCCCAGATGTAGAGGAAATATATGTAAATCATTTTCTGATACAGTACTTGTCCTCAGAATATAAAAAGAACTTGTACAACACAAGAATATGAAGTTAACAACCTAATTTTAAAGTGGGCAAAATACATTTATAAATTTTATTTTTTTATTAGAGGAGTTACAGGCTTACAGAAAAATCACAATAAAATACAGAGCTCCCCATGTATTATTAATACCTTGCATTAATGTGCTGCATTTGTTAAATTTCATGAAAGAACATTTTTATAATTGTACTATAAACTGTAGTCCACTGTTTACAATAGTTTTCACTGTTTGTGTTGTACAGTCCTGTTGTTTTGTTATTTTAAAAATTTTTATTATAGTGACATATATTCAAACTTAAAATCTTCTCTTTTAAACTGTATTTAAATATGTAATTCATGCTGTGAGTTACATTCATATGTTCTGCTACCATCACCACCATCCATTATCAAAATATTTCCGTCAACCCAAATAGAAACTCTGTACAGTTTAAGAAGTTAATTACCCATTCCCTTCCTCCACTCCTGGAGCCTTCAGAAAGTAATTAGCCCCTGCCAGCACCTTGGTTTTAGCACAATGAGACCCTTTCCAGATGTCTGTCCTAAAGACCTGTAAATTACAAATTTTATATCTTTTAAAATTATTTTATTATTATTAAAGAAGTCTTAGGTTTACAGAAAAACCATGCAGAATGTACAGGTTTCCCATTTAAACCCCCTCACACAGTTTTCCCTATTATTAACACTTTGCATTAATATAGTACTTCTATTACAATTGATAAAACATTATTACTATGATTATTTTATTAATTGTAGTCCATAGTTTACATTAGGATTCTCTGTGTTATACATCCTATAGTTGTTTTTAAAAATTTGTATTCTAGTGACATATATACAACCTAAAATTTTACCTTTTAACCATAGTCAGATATATAATTCAGTGCTGTTAATTACATTCATAATGTTGTGCTACCATCACCACCATCCACTACCAAAACTTTTCCATTACCCCAAACAAATTATGGACCAATTAAGCATTAACTCCCCATTTCCTACCCCCACCCCAGCTTCTGGTAACCTATATTCTAGTTTCTGACTCTATCAATTTACTTATTCTAATTATTTCATATTGGTGAGATCATACAGTATTTCAATATTTGTCCTTTTAGGTGTTTGGCTTATTCCCTCCAGCATTATGTCTTCAAGGCTCATCCATGCTGTTGCGTGTATCAGGACTTCATTCCATTTTATGGCTGAAAATTCCATTCTGTGTATCTACCGCATTTTGTTTGTCCAGTCATCAGATGATGGATATTTGGGATGCTTCCTCTTCTGACAATTGTGAATAATGCCTGTGTGAACATCATAGAGGCATTATATATGCCCGAGTTCTTTCTTTCAATTCTTTTGGGTATATACCTAATAGAAGCATTGCCAGGTCATATGATAATTCTGTTCTTAGCTTTCTGAGGAACTGCCAAACTGTCTTCCACAGCTGATGCACCATTTTACATTCCCACCAGCAACGAATGAGTGTTCCTATTTCTCCAAGACTTGTAACTTTCTGTTTTTCTAATAGTAGCCATTCTGCTGTGTTTGGAATGCTGTTTCATGGTTTAGATTCACAATTCCCTAATAGCTAATGATTTTGAGCATCTTTTCCTGTGCTTCTGGCCATTTGAGTATCTTCTTTGGAGAAATGTCTGTTCATGTCTTTTGCCCATTTTTAATTTTGTTGTTTGTAATATTTCTGTATCCTTTTGCCAGTACCATGTGTTTTGATTACTGTGGCTTTGTAATAAGTTTTAAGATCAGGAAGTGTGAGTCCTCCAAATTTGTTCTTTTTTTTCAAAATGGCTTTGGCTATTCTGGTTTCTTTACCATTCATATAAATTTGAAGTTTATTTTTTCCATTTCTGCAGAGAAGACTTTTGGGATTGCTTTGAATCTGTAAATTGTTTCTGATAGAATTAACATCTTAATGATATTTAGTCTTACAATCCATGAATATGGAATGTTCTTCCATCTATTTAGGTCTTTTTGTTTGTTTCTTTTAGCAATGTTTTGTAGTTTTCTGTGTACAAGTCCTTTACATCCTTGGTTAGATTTATTCCAAATATCCTAAAGATATTTGATCATTTTAGTTGTTTCTGTAAATGGACTGATTTTCTTGATTTCTTCTTCTGATTGTTCATTACTACCTCATAGAAACAGTACTAATTTTTGCATGTTGATCTTGTGCCATGCTGCTACACTTAATTGATTGATTATTTCTAGTAGCTTTGTTGTAGATTTTTCAGGATTTTCTGTATATAGGATGATGTCGTCTGCAAATAGTGTTTTACTTCTTCCTCTCCAATCTGAATGCCTTTCATTTCTTTCTTTTGCCTAATTAGTCTATCACTTCCAGTACAGTGTTGAATAGTAGTGGTGACAGCAGGCATCCTTGTCTTGTTCTTGATCTTAGAAGGAAAACTTTCAGTCTTTCACAATTAAGAATGATGTTAGCTATGGCTTTTTTATATATGCCTTTATCATATTGAGGAAGCTTACCTACATTCCTGGTTTTCTAAACGTTTTTATCAACAAGGGGTGCTGTATTTTGTCAGATGCCTTTTCTGCATCAATTGGGATAATCATGTGTTTTTTTCCCTGTGTTCTCTTAAATGTGGCATATTACATTAATTGATTTTCTTATGTTGAACCACCCTTGTTTTACTGGTAGAAATCTTACTTGTTCATGGAATATAATTCCTTTTAGGTGTTGTTAGATTTGGTTTGCTAGCATTTGGTTGATGATTTCCGCAGCTACATTTATAAGGGATATTTTTCTGTAGTTTTCTTTTCCTTGGTATCTTTATCTGCCTTTGGTATTAGGGTGATTTTGACCTCATAGAATGAATTAAGGATTATTCCCTCTCTTCAAATTTTTGGAAGCTTTTGAGAAGGATTGCTTTAATTCTTCTAATATTTGGTAAAATTGACCAGTGAAAGCCATTTAGACCTGAGCTTTTCTATGTTGGGAGGTTTTTTAAATTACCGATTCAATCTCTTTACTAGTTATGAGTTTTGGGTTTTTCTATTTCTTCTTGATTCAGTATAGTTAGTTTGCATGTTACTAGGAATTTCTCTATTTCTTCTTGGTTACCTAATTTGTTCATGTAGAGTTGTTCGTGGTATCCTCTTGTAGTCCTTTTTATTTCTTTGTGGTTGGTAACAATGTCCCTCTTTTCTGAATTTAGTCATTTGTGTTCTCTCTGATTTTTTTCTTCATCCATCTAGCTAAAGGTTTGCCGACATTGCTCTTTTCAAAGTAATTTTGGTTTTGTTGAGTCTTCCTGGTTTTTTTTTCTTCTTCTTTTTTTTAATTCTCTATTTCATTTTTCTTCACTCAAATTTCCTTATTTCTGCTCCCTTTGGGTTTAGTTTGCTCTTTTTCAGATTCTCCAGGGTTAAGTCTCTTATATGAGATCTTTCTTCTTTTTTAATGTTAAGCATTTAGAGCTATAAATCCACCTTTCAACACTGCCTTTGAAGCATCTCATAAGTTTTGGTATGTTGTGTTTTCATTTCCATTTGCCTCAAGATATTTCCTCATTTCCTTTGTGATTTCTTCTTTGACCCATGGTTGTTTATGAGTATGTTGTTTAATTTCTAAATATTTGTGAATTTTCCATTTCTACCTCTGATTCTAGCTTCATTCCAATGCGATCAGAGACTATGCAGTGTATGATTTCAATATTTTTTTGTTTATTGAGACTTGTTTTTGACTTATATTATGATCTATCCTGGAGAATGATCCATATGTACTAGAGAAGAATGTATATTCTGCTGCTTTTTGATGAAGTATTCTATATACGTCTATTAGGTCTAGTTGATTTAGGGTCCTTCAGGTCTTCTCTTTCATTATTAATCTTCTTTCTAGCTTTTCTGCCTATTATTGAAACTAGTGTCTTGAAATCTCCAGTTAATGTAGAACCATCTGTTTCTCCCTTCAGTCTGCCATTATTTGCTTAATATATTTTAGGTCTGTGCTCTTAGCTGCATATATGTTTATGATTGTCGTGTCTTGTTGACCCCTTTATCAATATATAATGACCTTCTTTGCCCCTTGTAATTATTTTAGACTTAAAATCTATTTTATCTGATATTAGTACCTACGTACCCCAGCTCTCTTTTGGTTAGTACTTGCATGCTCTATTTTCTCCATCCTTTCCTATTTGAGCTACTTATGTTTTTGAATTTAAGGTGCTTTTCATCCCTTCTGCTAATCTCTGCTTTTTGACTGAAGCATTTAGTCCATTTATATTTACTGTAACTTCAGATAATGCAGAACTTTCTTCTGCCATTTTACTATTTAGTCTTTGAGAGTCTTATACCATTTTTGATCCTCATGTCTTTTGTTAATGCCTACTTCTGGATTTATTTATTTTTGTATTCTATCAATTTGAGTCCCTTCTCACTTCTTTCTGAAAATACATTTTTTTAATTGACTAGGATACATTTTACCAAAAAAAGATATATGAGTGAGTAATTAGCAGTTTTTAAGATGATCAGTGTCATTAGCCATAGGGAAATACAAATTAAAACTGCAGCAAGATACCACTTTCTCAATAGCAGGTTGTTCTAGTTTGCTAATGCTGCCAAGATGCAAAACGCCAGAAATGGATTGGCTTTTATAAAAGGGGGTTTATTTGGCTACACAGTTACAGTCTTAAGGCCATAAAGTGTCCAAGGTAGGTCATCAACAATCAGTACCTTCACTGGAGGATGGCCAATGGCATCCGGAAAACCTCTGTTAGTTGGGAAGGCACGTGGCTGGCATCTGCTCTGTAGTTCTGGTTTCAAAATGGCTTTCCCCCAGGACGTTCTTTTCTAGGCTGCAGTTCCTCAAAAGTATCACTCTTCGTTGCTCTTGTGGCATCTGTCCTCTCTTAGCTTCTCCGGAACAAAAGTCTGCTTTCAAAGGCCATTTCCAAAATGTCTCTGTAAGCTGCAGCTTCTCTCTCAGCTCCTGTGCTTTCTTCAGAGTATCCCTCTTGGCTGTAGCAAGCTTGCTTCTTCTGTCTGAGCTTATATAGTGCTCCTGTAATTTAATTCACACCCACCCTGAATGGGTGGGGCAACACCTCCATGGAAATTATCCAACCAAAGGTCTTGTCCACAGTTGATTGAATCACATCTCCATGGAAACACCCAAAGGATTTCAAAATCCAATCAACACTAATGTGTCTGCCCACACAAGATTGCATCAAAGATAATGGTGTTTTGGGGGTCTTAATACATTGAAACCAGCACACAGGTGTTGGCAAGATGTGGAGAAATTGGAAACCTCAGGCATTCCTGGTGAGAATCAAAAATGGTGCAGCCACTTTGGAAAAATGCTTTGGCGTTTGCTTAAAAATTCTTATTGGATTGTGCTATTTGCACAATTTATAAATTACTAAAAATCATTACATTGTATATGTGAAATTGATGTATTTTATTGTATTTATATTATATGTTAAAGCTGTTTTAAAAAAATGTGGACTTCATTTGTATAAATTTGGTATTTATTGGCAAGTCACACAGTTGATTATAATAGTGTTAGACTCATCTATAACAGATTTGAGTAAATCTTTCACTTATAGAGCTAGTTTTCTTCTCAGATTCTAGGAAACATCTTGGGCTTAGGAAAAGTAATATTATTAATGGGTCTTTTATCCAAAGTGTGACTGTGGGGACATTTATCACAATGTGTTTATGTCATCTTTTGTAGAATCTTGTTCCACTTTAATGTTTAGACTTTGATAACAGTGACTTATATGGTCACTTTCATAATTATTTATCTTTAAATGAGACATTACTTCAAATTCTTAACAGAAATTCCTATCTGTGATTTCTATACTGCAGATTACAATAATTGTTTCCTAGTAATTGCTGGCCCATTCTTCCTATGTCTAGCATTAATTATTTTCCATTGTTTACTTATTGAAATCTAGGTAAAGACAGCATATTTATAGAAGGATAAGGATACTTTCACATTGGTGGATGAGACCTGTATTAGTGGTTAAGGAGAGGCTTTGTAGCTGGCTTACATAAATGAAAACATCTGTTTCTAAAATAGTATACTAAAGACTGTGCTTCTTCCTTTCCTCTTGAAAACCAGTCCTAGGACATTACTAGAAGAATAATAAAGAGAAATGCAAACTTCTTTTCGTATCATAATAAAAGAAGAGCTAATAAAAACAGTGAAGATCAAACAAAGTATTAGAAGTTTCATGAGTAGATGTTTTAACATTGTAGACCTCCCAGAATACAATTCTTCACAGTAAGTGAAGTGAGAGGCAGAATTAATAATCCCATTTTTGGAGTAAAAAGGGGATGGACTGTTGGTACACAATTTCCTGGAACCTATTTGGAAAAAATGTTGGGTATTTAAGGAAGACAAGGCTGAATGAAAAATCACACAGACAAGCCACATTTATAGAAAGTAGTTTGCTGGGTGAATCAAGGGAGAGGAGAGAGACAATCTTAGTTAACTGAAGAAAAGTGAAAGGTAAAGTCTTGCAAACAACGTAGTGTCAAAAGGAGAATTCCTGTTAATAAAGAGTGTAACGCTTGTCCCTCTGAATAGTTCTGCAAAGCAGGTTTAAGAGGACCTCGTGCCATTAAAAAAAATGAGTCATAGTAAAATAGGAACCAATACAAGATCAATACAATGATAAAAGAAAAAAGAGAAGGCAATAGGAAAAAGAAATAGTATATGAAGAACTCTCACCATAAATAAGTTTCCTTGGAGGTGATAAAAGTTGTCTCTAAAAATAAAGGTGTGAATTTTTAAAAATATGAAGCAATCACCTCTATGAAACAAGAGCTCAATGCAAAGATATAAAATCTTTGCAAGAATAAAAAGGGAAGATGAAACATAAGTTGGTAGAGAACAGAACAGAAGAAAAAAATCCTTAAATGTAGTCCAAGTGAGAATGGACACTGTTGAAAACATAATCAGAAACACAGGGGACAGGATAGTGAAAACCAAGCAAGAATTAAACTAGATCTGAAAGAAAATAGGAGATAAGATACTATCACAGGAATTCTATTATGTAGGTAATTAGTATCTTTATAGAAGAGAAGTGAAATAAGAGTACAGAAAATTCCTTGTAGATCTAATTCAAGATGTAATTCCAGAAAATAAAGAAAACTTCAGTCAACACATTCAATGGGTCTTTCAGGTCCCAGGAGTAATTAATTCAGAAGAATTAAATCCAAAACATATTCTAGTCATTGGAGTTTAACAGTAAAGGAAGAGCCATGTAGGCATCCAAGAAGAAAGGTAAGTCCCCTCTAAAGGGAGTGGGAAGAAGCATGCTGGCAGCTCCCAACACTGGAAGACAAGGAGTCAGCAACCATGAAGCATGAAGCCCTCATGAAAGAAAGCACGAAGCCCTCATGAAAGAAATAATTCTTAGCCAAATTATTGTACAAGTATAAACACAACAGGAAAACACTTTTGGATATGCAAGAATTAAGGCACTATAGTTTAAGTGAGCCCTTCTTGAAGAAGGTACTGAAAAATCAACTGCCAAGTCAGTGACAGAATTACAAACTACAGCAGAATTTTCATTAAGTATTAAATCTGTTAAACTGTAGTAAAACATGGGAATATTGTTATAGAACAGTGTAAATTTTGTTAACTCTGATAATGAGGAAATGTAACAGTTAGCAAAATTCCAGGAGGAGAAGAGGAGTAAGTTGTAAATTAGTGTAAGTAAGCTTCCCTCCATCCCCATCTTCTAAACCTGGAACCAGAAGATATTTTCAGTTGATAAATAAATGAAGGAGTGAAAGAGTGAAATATAGAAATAAAGTCATTTTTTCATCCTTCTAATATTGGGATTTGGGAGTGAGAAGAACTGGAAATATATGCTGATTCCATCATTACATATAGAAGTGAAGCAAACTTTTTAAAGAAAGGAGAACTCAGTATTATGTAAAGATACAGAATAAAGATTAATACAGAACTCTTCCATAAGACACATAAACAGAACAAAGGAATCAACTGTGTAATGAAAGATTAAAAGATGCAATAAAAATAGAACTAACCAAACATATCTATTACAAGAATATATGTAATAGGTTAAAAATCATCTATTAAAATAAAATCACTCCAAGATTAAAAACTGGTAATAGTTTGCCTCCGGAAGGAAGTGGGTGTTTCTGGAGAAAGGGGTAGAAGAGAGTCTTTCTTTTTATGTTATACACGTGAGTGTTTTGAATTTTCTGACTCTGTATAGGTACACATATATATAAAATTAAATAATCTTTAAATTATACTTAAAAATTTGTAACAAACTCTAAAGCAATGAATGAAAATTTTAGCTTTGCCAAATTACTAGAAAATGAGTAAAAGTACATTAATTAATTTAAAAAATAAACTTTAACATATTATAAAAACATTCTTTAATTTTCGTTAGTGTTTATAAGGCATGGATCATTTACAGGGTCCTTGCACATATAAAACTTATTCTTTTACCTTCTCATCTATTTGCTAATTATGAATTATGATATTTGTTTACTTGAAACAAATCATGATTTTCTAGTTTACATTAATGTGTATTGCCTAATTTTTTTGAGTGTCTGCTTTGTCCTTTATGTATGTGTTTTAAAAGGATGCTTAATGATGAGTGTTAAGGCCAGTTAGAGGAATAAACAGGATAATTAAGATTGTGTAATGATTTATTTGCTCATGTCAGGGTTGATTCCCAGGGATTTCAGCATAGTTAACTTATCATTACTATAATAGGAAAATACTTAGTAAGATAGTCTAAACAGTATTGAGGTGATTTTTTTGAAGTGAGCGATTTCTTCCAAATATATCAGAAAGCCAAAGTTGTACAAATTTTCATAGCTCCTCGTGGGAGGTTTTCCGATACTGTATAATTTATCTTGCATAATTAACTTTAATGCAAATGAATTTCTTTATGCAACCATATGTTTTTCTAAAGTAATCTTTTTCTGTACAGGACCAGATAGTAAATATTTTAGGCTTTGCAGTTTACATACGGTCTCTGTTACATATTCTTTTTTTTTTTTAAACAACTTTTTAAAAATATAACTATCATCCTTAGCTTGTGTTATACACTAAAACAGGTTGGCATACTGTATTGACTTCTGCTCTAAATCACTAAATTATATGAAATTAAAGTTTAAAAAATAAGAACATAAAATTTTTATATTCCTAGCCTATTTCCTAGCCTTAGTTTTAGCTTTCTTTTCTATTCCATTATTTTATTTCCTGAAGTTTTAATTCTGCACCAAGGGTTTTCATATTAGTTTATGTCACTTTTCATTTTTCGTTACTATATTCAAGGTAGATAAGAGCTTTTCTCATTCTTTAATCTCTAAATCTCGAGATAATTATATTTATTGTTAAAAGAAATTTTAAGTCATTTCAGATTAAATAGTACTTTCAATATCAGTCTGGCTTTCTTTATTTTCATTTTATTAGAATTTTTTAGTAGCAGTATTCGTGATCTAAATCTTGTACCATTGAACATCTGTAGCAAACTTACCAGTGTTTCTCATTTGAACAGTTATGTATTTCCTATTGACAGTTAATATTTATAGCCAAACCTGGAGTTCATAATTATCTTTTTTTTCCTCCTATAGGAAACAATGCCCCCACCAACACATACTGCATTTTCTGGCCTCCATCTGCCTTTTGTTGGTTTTACATATACTAGTAGCTGGTAAGTTTGCAAAGTTAAAATAATTTTGACAGTTTGAAACAAATTAAAATGAAATGAGGTTTTAAAAATTGTAATGTATAACAGGCTTGTAAATTTAACATTTTTTAAAAAAGAATGATCCTATTGCTGGAAAAAGTTAGATATTACAAAATGAAGAGAAGAATCAAGCATATTAACTCATTTTGGAAAAGAAAGAGTAAGACAAATACGGAGCTTAGAATCTAACCCTTAGCAATAGGGCAGGAATTAGAAGAGTCTTGTGGTTTTGAATAAATAATCTCTAGGTAACAGGCACCAGAACTTTTAATGCGTTAATCCTCCCATCTTTTCATTGATCCTCATTATACTCATACCCTCTCTTTTCCTTACCCAGCATAAATTGCATTGAGGGTGATTATAATCACTGTCTTGCATGCCACTTTGATTCCCTTGACGATTTTTTACTGGGTCATATTTGTTTTGCTAAATCAACATTTATTATTAAAATCCAATTCTCTTCCTGTACCTGAGCTTTTGAAAGTGATTAGAGAAAAATATTCAACCATTCTTTCTGGTCTCACTTTAAATTCATGATTACCAAACCTCAAGTGCCCCTTATTGCTACATAGCAAATATAGTGTACTAACGTAGTGTGCTCATTCTCCTGCTCTTCTACGTCACTGTTTACTACTTTCTACTTAGTGTGCTCATTCTCCTGCTCTTCTACGTCACTGTTTACTACTTTCTACTTTTCCCTGAGAGCTCTGTCATCCTCACAGCTGATGATCCCACTTCCTTTTTCACTGAGAAGGATTGAAGTTAACAGCAGAGAACTTCCACAACCTCCCATCACCACATTTGCCACCTTCGTACCTCTGGGACCATGCCCTCTTCTTTTTATAGATGAACTGGACTCCTAAGGCCATCCCTTCTTGTCTATTCTAGAGCACTGCTCACTTTTACATCATAAAGTTTTCCCTTTCTGGGTCATCTGCATCATCAGATCATTCCCATGAGCTTACAAACATGCTTATTTCTCCCATGTTAAAGCAAAATGTAAAATTTCCTTTGATTCCTTCACCTGCTACCTTTACCGGCTACCAACCCATTTGTCTGTTGCACATTGTACCAAAATTACTTCAAATTGTTGCGTATACTTTATCCACTTTGTTTTCATACTGTTCTGTCTTGAATCTACTCCATTAAGCTTTTGCCTCTTTCACTTCATGTAAACTGCTTTAATCGATGTCTACTGACTTCCATGATGCTAAGTCTCATGATCATTTCTCAGTCTTAGTCTTACTGGATTCAGATTTCATGTTATTTGCCATGGCTCCTCCCCCTTAAAACTCTTCTCTTAGCTTCCAGAGCACTTACCTGGTTTTTTTCTTACTCTTCTGGTCACTCCTTTTCAGATTCCTAAGCTCTCTGGCTTCTGAATATCAGAGTGTCCTATGGCTTAGGCCTTGGATTGGTCTGTGCTCTCTGGTGTTCCCCACATATTTGCTGATGTCTCCCAAATGCGTATCTCCAGCTAAGAACCTCTCTCCTCTCTTCTACTTAAAATTACTGTCAACTACCTACTTAATGTGTTCATAACTTCATTTTTTATATTTTCCTGAACTTGTTCTTGATCCTGTTAAAAGTCAGAAAAGTCATTCCTCTCTTAAGGACCAATCCGCCTACCCTCAACTCCAGTGACTTCTTACCTTAACTCCAAATTTACAAGACTACATGACTGGTTCACTTCACCCTGATAATCCCTTGACTTGTCCCCTTAATCTTTCTGGGCTTTGCGCAAAAGTTAACCTTCTCTGTGGCAGCTTTTTCTTTTCTGAAACTGACTGCTTTTTCTAAAATTTCAACTCTTCTCCCTCAGTACTTCATTTTGACCTTTCTTGCTTTATATTTTGTCCTTAGCATTTCACACTTTCTAATGTACTGAATGTTTTACTATTTATCTTGCTTGTTTCTGACTCTGCCACTAGAATGTAAGTTCTTGTATAGGCAGAAATTTTTGTCTGCTGTGTTCACTGTTGTATGTGCAGCACTTCAAATATTTTTAACTAAATTTCACTGAATTAAATAAAGCACTTTACTTTTGAATTTCAAATTCTGGTAAAGAAGACCATGGTCGGTGCTTTTGACTGTTTCATTTAGATTGTCAAATTGTTGTCAACTACCAGAAACCCTTTAGAAAATGTGGTTTTATTATTTTTGGCTATTTTTTAAAAATTAAGTAAAAATGCTTTTACTGAGTAGTTTATGGTGATTTTTCAAATATTGTTTTTTACACTCATTCTAGTTGGCTAACTCTAATTAGATATTCACATTTATGTCTTAAATGAACAATTTCAAAGGTTATCTTTTTTTTTCTTCTAACTTTATATTTCAATGTGAACTCATGTATTTTTTTCCCTTTCTTCAGTGCTCTCTCTGATCGGAGCTGTTTAAGAGTTACAGCTGGTCCCACCTCACTGGATCTTGATGCTAGTGTTCAAAGGACTCTGGATAACAACTTAGCAACTGAAGCTTATGAAAGAAGAATTAAGCGCCTTGAACAGGAAAAGCTTGAACTTAGTAGAAAGCTTCAAGGTAAATACATTTTAAAGATAGTATTTTTTCCTTTTTGAATTGTACTCAAAGTGTTATAAACTGTTTTTTATTACAAGTGGCTGTTTAATCTTGAAACAAATTCTTTTAAGTGGAGAAAAAGCAAGTTGTGGAAATTTATGCAGAAGGACAGTTTAGTACTATTTATGTAAAATCACACAATTTACAGTAAACAAAATAGTATTTGTTTCCCATGGGTATATATGTATGCCTATAAATGCATGTGAACAAATCATACCTCTGGGGAGAAGGAAATGGGAGTACCAAGTAAAAAGATATTCTCATCCCAATATAACCAATGCTTCAATTACTTTTCCTTTCATATTCTTTCAGTGCTTGAAAATCCTAGCTCCTGGCTTATCGTCATTCTCTGCAGTCTTACTCCTGTCATAATAATTTGGTGATTTAAAAATGCACCAAAGTGAACTTTTAAAAACTCTGACTTCTCAGTTTCTCTGTTCTTCACCTTCGGTGATCTTCTTCTCAGTCCTACCTAAACCATGTCTTCTCATGGTGGAAAGATTTTAAGATTTATGATAGCTAAAACTCTTCCTTAATCTCAGTTTCAAGCAAGCCCTCCATGATCTCCTGCTCTTATTTTTAGCTAACTCTCTCTGGTACCTAACCTCCAATATTCCTTCAATTCCACCATTACCTACAATTCTTTCACCATTTCACTGTTCCTCACTCTCCTCATCTCCTCAATTCTTGGATTAAATTCTGTGGTCAGTCATAATCATACACTTCCATATACCCTCAACTCTATTGCTCCTCTCTCTCCTTGTCAAACTCCATTGGCAGAGTCCCAATCCTGTTCACAACTGTGCATCAGCAACTGGACAGCTGAAAGTAGCTGACTTAAAACAGCAACATGCTGATCAGTATCACTTCGCATTCATGAATGCTAATCTTGAGTGGGCTCTTAATGCTACCCAGCATCCTATGCCTTTTCCCTAGCCAGTTCCTAGTCTATTTTGTGGGATCCAGAGGTCATTTCTCTGTCCTTATCTTTAACCTCTCAGCAGCATTTGACCCATTTGACCATTTCTTCCTCCTGAAAAGTCTTCATTGAGATTCTTCGGCACTTTACTCTCCAGGTCTACTTTTTCCTCATAAGCCAGTCCTTCTCAGTCTCCTTTGCTGATTTCTCCTCAACTCTTAATGTCAGAGTACCCCAGACTACTCCATGCTTTCAGTTATGCACACCTAAACCACAGTTATCCTTAAACCCTCTTGTTCTTTTAAGCCCATATCTAATCCATCAGCAAATCCTGCCAGCTCTGCCACCACGATAGATCAAGAGTCTGATTATCATTGTGGGGCTATGATCCTGTTTCAAACCACCATCAGCTTTTACCTATATTATTGCAATCACTTCCTAACTGGTTTCCCTGCCTCTCCCCTGCCTACAGTCTGTTTTCAACACAACAATCAAATAATCCTGTTAAAACACCGTTTTAGATCATTTTACTTCACTGTCTCACCATCATTCCCCTATGACTTCTGATCTCACTCCTATAATAGCCCAACTAATTTCAGTGGCCTTAGGCTATATGTGCTCATGCCTCTTACTACCTTTCTGGCTTTATCTCTTACTACTATCTTCCTTGTTCTTCTTGTTTAGCTGCCCTTGGCACCATGCTATTCCTTGTGTGAGCAATGGGCATCCTCACCTCAGGACCTTTGTATTAGCTCTTGCCCTACCTTAAATGCTCTTCCTTCAATATTCATGTGACTAATTTTCTTACCTGCTTCAGGACTCTGCTTGCATGTTACCTTCCAATGAGGCCTATCCTGACATCCCTATTTAAAATTGAGTCTCACTTCCACCCCCAGCACTCACTATTCCCCTTTTCTGCTTTATTTTCTCCAAACTAAAGACATAACATGCAATACATTTTTCTTATTTATTTTGTGAATGAAAAAATGTATGAATAAACAAATAAATCAAGAAACTTATAACTCTTAAGAGAGGAAGAGTCAAAGTTCTACAATCATAAAATTATACTAGTACACATGAAGAGGCCCAGAGGAGGAAAAGGCTCTAAAGATATTGTATTAGTTGGGGTTCTCTAGGGAAACAGAAGCAACAGAAGATATCTATAAATATGAGATTTATAAAAGTGTCTTGTGCAACTATGGAGATGCAAGAGTTCAGATTCCATAGGGCAGAATGCACAAGTTGAAACTCTGTAGGGCAGGCCATGAGCTGGCAACTCCAATGAAGGTCTTTGATAAACTCCCCAGTAGAGGCTGACTGGCTGAAGAAAAAGTGAAAGTTCTCACTCTTCTCCCTTAAAAGTCTTCACCTGATTGGATTAAACCCAACTGATTGGGTTCTCTCATTGCAGAAGACACTCCCTTAGTTGATAGTAGAGGAAATCAGCAACAGCTGCAATCAATTGATTGATGATTTAATAAATAAGCCTTCTGGTTTATTAACCAACCATGAAATGTCCTTGCAGTAACAGACCAGTGTTTGCCAGATCAGACAACTGGGCACCATCGCCTGGCCAAGTTGACACATGAACCCAACCATCAGTCACTTGTCAACCAGGCAGCTACACACATCACCTTAAAACATACTTAGTCTCTAAATAGAACACAATAACAGACAGATGTTTCGCCTAACAATACTTAGCTGTCCTGCATACAACCAGAAACACACTAGATCTCTCCAGAATAGTGTGCAAGTCCTTGGATAGTATTCACTCTTAAACTTGATATCCTGTAACTTAAATACTATAACATGAACAATACTACTTATGTCAAATGATAAGAGGATAAGATAGAGAAGAAAACAAAGACTTTTGCTTTATGTACAAATACATACATACTCATAACAGAACAAGGAGGAAATAGTCATACCTTCACAGTCCTCATTTCTATAACTGGTGATGTGGTTATAGTTCATATTTATGACTACCTTCTTCCACACCCATTCCATGTTCCCTTTACCCTTGGCAAGCACTTCAGCTGGTTGTGGTTCTTTCATGGTAGGGTGACCCAGACCTTCATTCCTGAAGTTTCTGGGCCACTGGTACACCTGCCTGGATTGAATTATTGCACTTTTCCATTGACTTTAATCACAGGGCATGGTGTATTAAGAGGTGCCCTAGGGGATCTCCTGTATTACAGGAAAACTTTCCTTTACCTCTATTGAGTAGTTGTAGTTCTATTTCCCCTTGAAGTTAGGATCAGTAACCCCAGCCAGTACAGTAATCCCCTTCCTTGCCTGTTGATTCAGAGGGATAAGAAGCCCAGCGTGGCCAGGTGGCAGTCTTAACTTCCAGTTCAATGGGATTATTGTTGTGTTTCTTAGTGGAAGCACTTCTCCTTTTGGAACAAAGACTTGTAGACCAGCAGAGCTTAAGCTTGCAGGGACAGGAAGCAAAAATTTTCCTAGTGGATCACTAGTAGTGATAGTGAGTGGTGCCACTCTTGTTTCCACCCCTTGATTCCTGGACCCGCGAATCCTGGCTATGGGAGAAACAGCACCATAGAGTAGACACTGATTCAGAGCATACACAGCCTCCTGGAGAACACTACCCTAGCCCTGCAAGGCACTGCCACCTAGTTGGCACCATAATTGAGTCTTCAACAGGCCATTCCACTGTTCTATTAACCCAGCTGCCTCTGGATGATGGGGAACATGGTAAGACCAGAGAAATCCATGGGCATGTGCCCATTCCCTCACTTCATTTGTTGTGAACTGGTTTCCTTGATCAGAAGCAATACTGAATACCATGATGGGGGATAAAGCATTCCATAAGTCCACAGATGGTAGTTTTGGAAGAAGCATTGCATGCAGGGAAGGCAAACCTATTACTGGAGTATGTGTCTATTCCAGTTAGAACAAATTGCTACCCCTTCCATGACAGAAGTGGTCCAATGTAATCAACCTGCCATCAGGTAGCAGGCTGATCACCCTGGGAAATGGTGCCATGTTGGGGACTGAGTGTGGAGCTCAGCTGCTGGCAGATTGGGCACTCAACAGTGGCTGTAGCCAGGTCAGCCTTGGTAAGTGGAAATCGATGTTGCTGAGCCCATGCCTAACTTCTATCCCTACCACCATGACCACTTTGTTCATGAGCACATTGGGCAATGACAGGAGTGGCTGGGGTAAGAGGCTGACTGGTATCCACAGAACAGGTCATCTTATTCACTTGATTATTAAGACTTTCCTCTGCTGAAGTCACCCTCTGGTGAGCATTCACATGGGACAACAGTATCTTCATGTTTTTTGCCCACTCAGAAAGTTCTATCCACATACCTCTTCCCCAGACCTCTTCGTTGCCAGTTTTCCAATCATGTTCCTTCCAAGGCCATGACTGTCCAGCCAAACCATTAGCAACAGCCCAAGAATCAGTATAAAAATGCACTTCTGGCCAGTTCTCTGTCCAAGCAAAATGAACCAGGTGCACTGCTTAAAGTTACACCCACTGAGAAGATTTTGCCTCACCACTGTCCTTCAGGGACATCCCAGAAAGGGGCTATACAGTGCTGCAGCTGTCTGCTTTTAGGTGGTACCTGCATATTGTGCAGAACCATGTATAAACCAGCCCAGAGTTTTCTCTTCCTCAGCTGACTGATTGTAAGGAACTCCCCAAGGCAGTAGCTCTGGACTGGGAAAGAGAAGGTAATGTGACAGGTGTGGGGACCATGGGCATTTGAGCCCCTTATGTAGCTTACTTGTGCCTTTGGGACCTGCTTGAGCTCTATCTTATATATACCATTTCCATTTTACGATAGAGTGCTGGTGTGCACGCCCAACTTTATGGCTTGAGGGGTCACCCACACCCAGCTCATGATAGGTAACTCAGGTCTCATGGTAACTTGGTGGCCCATGGTTAAGCGTTCTGTCTCTACTAAGGTCTAGTAGCAGGCCGAAAGTTGTTTCTTAAAAGGACAGTAGTTATCTGCAGAGGATGGTAAGGCTTTACTCCAAAATCCTAAGGACCTGCATTGTGATTCTCCTATAAAAGCCTGCCAAAGGCTCCAAATAGCATCTCTATTTGCCACTGACACTTCCTGCTGGATCATATGGTCCACGTGGCAGAGCAGCTTGCACAGAAGCCTGGACTTGTTGCAGAGCCTCCTCTGGTTCTGGTTCCCACTCAAAATTAGAAGTTGTTCTGGTCACTCAGTAAATGGGCTGGAGCAGCACACCCAAATGATGCCTATGTTGTGTCCACAATCCAAAGAGGCCAACTAAGCATTGTGCTTCTTTTTTGGTCATAGGAGGGGCCAGATGCAACAGCTTATCCTTCATCTTAGAAGGGATATCTCGATGTGCCCCACACCACCGAACACCTAGAAATTTCACTAAGGTAAAAGGCCCCTGTATTTTTGTTGGATTTATCTCCCATCCTCTGACACATAAATGCCTTACCAATAAGTCTAGAGTAGTTGCTACTTCTTGTTCACTAGGTCCAGTGAACATGATATCATCAATATACTGGGCCAGTGTGATGTCTTGTGGTAGGGGAAACAAATCAAGACCCTATGGACAAGAGTATGACATAGATCTGGAGAGATGATATACCCCTGAGGTTTAGGACAGTATAGGTATCTGCTGGCATTCCCAGCTGAAAGCAAACTGTTTCTAGTGGTCCTTATTAACACCTATTGAGAAAAAAGTATTTCCCAGATCATTAGCTGCATATCAGGGGATGTGTTGTTATGCTCAAGCAGTGGTACCATCTCTGGAACAGCAGCTGCAATTGGAGTCACTACCTGGTTGAGTATACAATAATCCACTGTTATTCTCCAAGAACCATGTGTTTTCTGCACAGGCCAAATAGTAGAGTTAAATGGGGATGTGGTGGGAATCACTACCCCTACATCCTTCAAGTACCTAAGAGTGGCGTTAATCTCTGAAATCTCTCCAGGAATCTGGTATTGCTTCTGATTTACTATTTTGCTAGGCAAGGGCAGTTCTGGTGGCTTCCACTTGGCCTTTCCTACCGTAATAGCCCTCACTTCAGGGAATCAATATGGTAATTCTGCCAGTTGCTGAGTAAGTCTTTTCCAATTATGTATTCCAGAACTGGGCAAATAATCACAGAATGGGTCCGTGGACCAACTGAACCCACTGTGAGATGGACGTGAGTTAAAACTCCATTGATCACCAGACCTCTGTAAGCCCCTACTCTGTCTGGTGAACCACAGTGACATTTTGGGTCTCTTGGAATTAATGTCATATCTGAGCCAGTGTCTAATAATCCCCAAAATATCTCATTATTTCCTTTTCCCCAATGCACAGATACCCTGGTAAAAGGCTGTAAGTCCCTTTGGGGAAGACTTGGAGTAAGATCAACAGTATAAATTTTGGGAATTGATTAAGGGGCTGTGAGTCTCTGTTTTTGTAATTCAAGTTAGACTTTTGTTCACTTGATGTAGAATTCTTTGCTTATATAGATCGAACAAGAATTTAGTAGACTGCCCATCTGTTTTACTTCTAGGTACCCCATGATCTGCTAGCCAGTGCTGTAAGTCTCTACGAGTCGGATTATTTTGACTGATGCTTTGAGTTTACTGTCCATTATTGTAGCCACACCTACCTTCTCGTTGGCGATTTATTGCTGCCAGGTGTCTTCTGCCAACTCAGGATCCAGATATCCTCATTGTGTTTAAGGATTCCAGCTCAGTGACAGCAGTTCCAGCAGTAATATCTGACCTACAGAGAAGGGCTACCAAAGAGCTCTTCAGTGATGGTGGAGCTAGTCTCACAAATTTATTCCTCACAGTCCTATGTCCTCTGGTGTGTCCTCAGGACATTCCTGGGGTTTGTGAGCAGCTCATCTATGATAAGTCCACTCTATCATTCCAATCTCTTTAAGCCTTTGGATCCCCTCCTCTACATTATTCCAGGGAAGTTCTGGCATTTTCACTTCAGGTATTGTCATCTGCATTTATTTCAGTGTTTCAGTCAGTCACCCAAACAAACTCTTAACACCTTTCAAACCCTCAAGCTACAGCATTTTTGAATGCAGAATCTCAGTTTAGTGGGCCCATATCAATAAATTCAGCCTGATCCAACTTTACATTCCTTTCACCTTTATCCCACACCCTTAATATCCATTCCCACGCATATTCCCGATTTCTGTCTATATAAATTGGAAAACTCACGTAGTTCTTTTGGAGTATAGTGTACTTCTTCTTCATGGGTTACACTTTGTACCTCACCTTTTTGGACCTGTTGGGACTTTAGTCTAGTTACAGGTCTTGAAAAGAAGAGTGGTGGGGGGACTGTACTATGAAGGGCCATGAAAAAAATTAGAAGTCACCTTCAAGTCAATTACCTCAGGGCATTCCATTGCACCTTCATCTGGTGAAACAGGATTAATCTCTCCAGTCAGAGGAGTGAGGGCTGTTTCCCCAGGGGAGGTGGTTCTAGGTTTAGCAGGCACTGAAAGGTTAATCTCTTAGGGGGAAGTTGGATGGCCAGCTCCTC
This sequence comes from Choloepus didactylus, assembly GCF_015220235.1. Taxonomy (NCBI): domain Eukaryota; kingdom Metazoa; phylum Chordata; class Mammalia; order Pilosa; family Megalonychidae; genus Choloepus; species Choloepus didactylus. The sequence continues at coordinate 32,595,592 of NC_051308.1, forward strand.
AGGGCAGATTGGAGGTTAGAAATCTGTTTCCTCAAGGCATGCTGGAGGGCAGAGTGGACATTGGATGGTTCTTACCTCAGAGCAGGCTGGAGGTCGGAGGGCTGTGTCCTCAGGGCAGACCATTACAGGTATATCAAGCAAAGACCCAGCAGAATCCAGGGTTCCAGTGTCCTCACTGCCATCATTATCAACCTATATGTCCTCATCCTAATTTTCAGGATCCTATTCTTTTCCAATCAATGCGTTTACTTTTTAACAGCAAACCCCTGCCGGGTTGAGATTTTAGTTTACGTTGTAAATCTGGTGCTTTCACAGTGAAACTGTAGGTCTAGTTTTAAGGGATCTTAAATCTGTAGTGACAGGAAATAAGATTTTCTTTCAGGGCACACATAGGGTCCTTTATATCTTTTGTAGGGTATTTAAGTTGAAAATTTGAAGCCTTCAGCTCATCCCTTTGTCTTACAACTGTATCCAGTGTATCTAAGAACAACCAGCCAAAATCATACCTCTTAACTCCACAACACTCTGTTAAAGTTTCAAAAACACTGTCACCCAGAGCCTTGCTTTGTACAAGAGTATGATTATGAGAATCAAATGGTGGTAATTTGCCTGTCTCCATTGCCAACTCATGCCAACTCCATTGCCAACTCATGCCATCTTGATTATTGGAAATAGAGTCATTAGTGCCTTTGAATGTAAGTCAGAGTAGAAAACCAATTGTAAAAGCCCATTTTAAGATTCTGTTTTTGAAGAATCACTAGCAGTGCCAAGGTTTATCAGTCAGGGTTCTCTAGGGAAACAGAACCAGTGAAGATATCTGTAAATATGAGATTTATGTGTCTCATACAACTGTGGAGATGCATGAGTCCAAATTCTGTAGGGCAGAATACATGAGTCCAAATTCTGTAGGGCAAACCACAAGCTGGCAAGTCCAATGAAGGTCTTTGATGAACTCCCCAGGAGAGACTGACTGGCTGAAGAAGAATTGAAAGTTCTCTTTCTTCTCCCTTTAAAGTCTTTAACTGATTGGATTAAATCCAACTGATTGTATTCTTTCATTACTAAAAACACTCCCTTGGTTGATCGTAGCCATAATAAGCCGTAAATGCAATCAACTGAGTGATGATTTAATAAACCAGCCTTCTGGTTTATTAACTGGTGGTGAAATGTCCTTGTAGTAACTGTTAAGCCTGACCAGGCCACTGGGCACCATCACTTGGTGATGGTTGACACATGAACTCAACCATCACAGACATCAATAGAACAGAGTATTTCCTGTCTCTCAATAAATGGAATGGTCTGTGCATGTGAATTACTTTCCCTTTGTGATCCAAAGTTTTGTTTGTTTATTCTGATTTTTAAATGGTGAAATAAGATACAAACCATAAACTATGCAAGTTCTTTAAGTGTAAGCCCAGTACATTTTTACATATTTGTACACCTTTATTGCTCCCACCCACATCAAGGTATAGAATATTTCCAGTACACCATAGGCTCCGTCATGCCCCTTCCCAGTTTGTAACCTACCACCCTGAGTAACCACTATTCTGATTTCTTTCATCATTAAATTTTATCTCTTCTTGAATGTCATAGAAATGGAAACATATAGTATGTTCTCTCTTGCATATTGCTTCTTTCACTTACTTAACATGATGTTTTTGATATTCATCCATGTTGTGTATATATCAGTAGTTTTCTTTTCTTATGGTTGTTTAGCATTCTATTGTATGTAAATATAAAAAATCTGCCATTGGTTGACAGTTATTTCCAGATATTGACTATTACGACTAAAGCTTCTGTGAATACTCTTATAATTGTTTTTGGTGATCATGTGCACTTATTTTTCTTGGACATATATCAAGGAGTGGGATTTCTGAGTCATAGGGTAGCATGTTTTTAGCTGTAGAAGATACTGCAAAAAAGTTTTCTAAAGTGGCTTTATATCAATTTGTAATTCCACTAGCAATGCATGAGTTATGCTTGATTCATCCCCACAAAAACTTGATATTGTATAGTATGATAACTTGCTCTCATTTTAGTTTGCATTTCCTTTATTAGTAATGACATTGAGGATCTTTTCATATATTTAATATCTATTTGGATATCCAGTCTTGTGAAGTCTCTGTTCAAGGTTCTTGCCCATTTTTCTATCGAGAGTTTTTATGTCTTCTTAATAATTTTTATTGTACCACTCCACAAACAATGGAAGAACCTCACAACAGTTGTTATATATTTTACCTGTATCCATATTATAATACTTTCAATACAATTATTTTATTGTTAGTTTAAATGTTTATTAGTCATTGAATTTTAAAACATTTTGTTTGCCCACATATTTACCTCTTTGTTGCTCTTCATTTCTTCTTAGAGATCCATATTTCCATATAGGATTTCCTTTAGTATTTCTTGTAATGTGTTTGTGTTGTGACAAATTCTGTCATCTTTTAGGTTATCTGAAAATGTCATTATTTTACCTTCATTTTTGAAGGACATTTTTGCTGAGTTAGAATTCTAGGGTGGCAGTTTTTTTCTTTTAAAGCTCATAGATACTAATCTATTGTCTTCTGAATCCCATTATATTTCTCGAGAAGCCAGATGTTAATCTTGCTGTCTTGAAAGTAATGTATTTTTTTTCCCCCTCTGGCTGCTTTTAAGATTTTCTCTTTAACTTCAGTTTCAAGCAATTTGATTATGATGTACCTAAGTGCAGTCCTCTTTGTATTAATATAAAATCCTGTTTGGGTTTCATTGAGCTTCTGGAATGTTGATTGAGGGCTTTTATCAATTTTGGAGTATTGTAAGCCATAATCCTTGCAGGTATTTCTTTGGCCCCATTTACTCTCTACTCTCCTTCTGGGACACCAATTGCATTGTAGATTGTGTCTCACATTTCTTTTGGGTTGTTTTTTGTTGTTGTTGTTCCCTTCTTTGTTTCCTTTCCTCTTCATTTGTGTATTTTCTATTAACTTCCCTTCAGGTTCACCAGTTGTACGTTCAACATGTATGTGTTCTGCTGTTAAATCCATCCAGTGAGTCTTAACTTCAAATGTTTTCTCTTTTGGTTCTAAAATGTCTATTTGATTCTTTCTTACAGTTTACAATTCTCTGTTGAAATTTCCCTGTCTTTTTTACTATCTTTTTCTCTATTTTCTTTAACATACTTATAGTAGTTATCTTGAAGTCCTTGTCTGCTAATTCCAACAAGTTAATCTTCTATGGGTCTTCATCTATTGCTGTTTTTTCTTTTGATTTTTGGCAACAGTTTCCTGCTATTTGGATATCTTATAATTTTTTGTGTGGCAGATACCATGAATAAAAACAACACAGAGACTGAAGTTATATTGTTTTCATTCCCCAAAAGGATTTTTTCTTTCTTGTTCCAAGCAGCAGTTGAGCTAGAACAAGGCTGGTTTGCAGTTTTAATTATACTCAACTCCAAACTGGTTTCAAATGTTTTCAAGGGAGAACTAGATGGAGCCTGACTGGGTGTCTTTATACTTCACCTTATCCATTGTGGGAGATTTGTTTCACCCTTTGGCTTCCTACCTGTGTGTTCTAGTTTGCTAATGCTGCCTTTTCACAAAACATCAGAAATGGATTGGCTTTTATAAAAGGAGGTTTATTTGGTTACAAAGTTACAGTCTTAAGCCCATAAAGTGTCCAAGGTAAGTCATCAGGAATCGGGTATTCACTGGAGGATGGCCAGTGGTGTCCAGAAAACCTCCCTTAGCTGGGAAGGCACGTGGCTGGCATCTGCTCCAGAGCTCTGGTTTCAAAATGGCTTTCTCCTAGGATGTTCCTCTCTAGGCAGCAGCTCCTCAAAAATGTCACTCTCAGTTGCTCTTGGGGCATTTGTCCTCTCTTAGCTTCTCAGGAGCAAAAGACTGCTTTCAAAGGCCATCTCCAAATGTCTCTGTAAGCTGCAGCGTCTCTCTCAGCTTCTGTGCTTTCTTCAAAGTATCCCTCTTGGCTGTGGCAAGCTCGCTCCTTCTGTCTGAGCTTATGTAGGGCTCCAGTAAACTAATCAAGGCCCATGCTGAATGGGTGGGGCCACACCTCCATGGAAATTATCCAGTGAAAGATCTCACCCACAGTTGAGTGATCACATCTCCACAGAAACATCCAATCAAAAGTCTCCAACCCAGTCAACACCAGTACATTTCCTGCCCACACAAGACTGCATCAAAGATAATGGGGTTTTGGGGGACAGAATACATTCAAACTGGCACACTAGGCTACTTCCAAATTCCACAAATGTTTTAATGGGGAAACTAGCCATGTATTTGAGGTAGCCCCTCTTCCTCAACTAGGTCCCAAATACTCAAATACTGTGGGAGATTTCATTCTATCTTTTTGAAACTTCCTAACTTCCTATGTAGTTACCATACACAACCATGTGGGGAAAACAGCCACCACATCTTTAGGGATCTCGAAGTCCTACACATCTTCCAGAACTTTTGATGTTTTTTTCTTTCCAGCATATAAAATCCCTCAATTTTGGCCATGCCTGAGTCTAAGGCCACTCAAAATTTGCCAAGGCTCCCAGGTGAGAAGCAGTTGTGACAGCCTTTTCACTTCAGAATGGCTCATTCCTCCCTGATTTATTTTACTTAGTCTTCTATGCTTTTCTATCTTCATATTTTTAAAAATGAATTCTTTGCAATTAATATAGCTCATTTTTAGTTGTTGCAGCAGGAGGTATAACTTGTTTCCTACTCCATCTTGCTCTGAAATAAGAAATTCTTATGGCCCAGGGTTTCTTGTTGTTGTTATGTTTTGAATTCTTTGATATGTTCTTAGTATTGTTGCATGTGATTGGTATCATTTGCACAAAGTAAACCCAATGATAAAATAAGATCATTGTTTTTCGTATTAACAACTATTTTATAACAATATCATAGGTTAGCATTGACACTGATTCATTAATTTATCAGCTTATTTACTGACCACCAGTGAGCCAGGAACTATTGTACACATAACTGGGTATATAATAATGAACACAAAAAGGACAAAAATACCTGCCCTCATAGTGTTTGCATTCTAGGTCAAGGACACAGTCAATAAATGAAAATAAAAAGCAGGGTCATCAGCTGAGAATAAGGAAGGTGAAGGTAATACTAGATTTTTGAGAAAGGAAGATCTTTTTTAGAAGAAAAAGAAAACAGAGCAAAATAGTACATGGACTAGAGAAATATTTTAGAATACTCAGGCATTGCCAAGATAGTTAAGATTAGTAGCCCCAAATTTTAAATGACTGTGTGTTTTCTTCTGCTGCCTTCAGCAGCACAGAATAAGAGGAGAGTAGGATTTAATCAAGGTTAGGGTCCTGCAAGCAAGTGCACTGGAGAAGAGAAGGGCAAAGAAATTGAAGGTGTTTGCAAAGCAGTTAATATTTTGATGGACCAAACAATCTATTTTGGGTAAGTTGGAAGTAAAGAGAAAAGACTGGAAAGTATTAAAAATAATGCATTGGTACTCCTGGTTGGAATGGAATTGTTGAAGTGGTCACTAGAGGAAGTAAGCTGGAAAAATAAGAGGTGCTAGAGAATGGTATACTTGAAATCAGGATTTTGGAAGATGTGTAGTTAGAGATAACGAAGATGGCAGTGGAACATTTCTCATTAAGTGGACTGCAAGCATTTGGGGCAGGGTAATTCTTTTATGTATGAAACTGTTTCACAGTCTTTTTGATATAAGAGACTGTAAGATACTGAACACTTTTGTCCTGTAGCACTCTGTTAGCTTTGTGTCAGCAACCAAAAAATTACCTACATGTTTCTAAATTCCCATATGGAGGTGGTACTACTTGCAGTCTCTAGTGATAACCAGTGGATTTGGTGGTTGTGCTGAAGAGAAGTCTTAATCAGCTAGGTTGTTTTTGGCTGCAAGTAAAAGAACTTTTAAATAATATGGATTTATTATCTCAATAAAGAAGTCAGAAGTAAACAATTTCAGGACTAATACTGAAGTAAGCTTCTTTGTGATTTTCTTGGCTTCTTCCTCTCATGGTCCCACAATACTGCCAAAGTTCCGGACCCCATGTCTTCACATGTGCAAAGACAAACAAAGGGAAGGTGCATTTTATTTCATGCATCTCTTATTTGATGGCAGAGAAAAACCTTTTCCAGAAGATACCTAATGGGTTTCCCCTCTCTGTCCTATATCTTCTAACTAGGTCACATATCTAACTCTTGATCAGTATTGGAAATGTAGAGTAGGATTACACTAGTTGATTTAAACCAACAATTTTGGTTGTGCCCACCTTGCCTAGGCATATTGCAGCTTGATACCTGAATTTGTTTCCCCCAAATTAAGAAAGAAACAGCTGTTGGGTTAAAAAAACAGCTGTGTGTGTTGTAGGGGATTTGTGGGCCTCAGAAGCCAGGGTGTTATATAGATTCTCCATTTTGATTTTTTTTTTTCATCAAAAAATTAAAAAAAAACAAAAAACATTTTAAACAAAACCAAAACAAAGGAATAAGAAAAACAATCTAAAATAACTACACTGCTTCCAACATGTTCTGTTGTGCCCCAAGAAAATTAACAGACCATAACTGAACAAAGGAATAAGAAAAACAAATAACCTAAAATAACTACATTGTTTCCAACATGCCTCTATCATACCTCCCCCAAATTAACAATCCATAGTCATTCCTGAGCATTCCCGTAACATTAAGATGACCCTGCATGACTTATCTGTTCTTATTAGATTATCGTTCTCCCTTCACTATTTGCTGCCTATTGCTAGGTCCCCTACATTCTACAATACAAAATATTTATTTTACATTTTTCACAGAATTCGCATTAGTGGTAACATACACTATCTCTCTTTTTTTGCCTGGCTTATTTCACTCAGCATTATATCTTCAAGATTCATCCATGTTGTCATATGTTTCATGACCTCGTTCCTTCTTAACTGCCACATAGTATTCCATTGTGTATATATACCACATTTTGTTTATCCACTCATCTGTTGAGGGAAATTTGAATTGTTTCCATCTCTTGGCCATTGTGAATAATGCTGCTGTGAACATTGGTTTGCAAATATCTGTTCATGTCACTGCTTTCAGCTCTTTTGGGTATATACCAAGAAGTAAATTGGCTGGATCGAAGCGTAACTTGATATCTAGTGTTCTAAGGAACTGCCAGACTGTCTTCCAGAGTGGCTGTACCATTAAACAGTCCCATCAACAATGAATAAGAGTTGCAAATTTCTCCACATCCTCTCCAACATTTGGAGTTTCCCGTTTCTTTAATGATAGCCATTCTAATTGGTGTGAGATAATATCTCATTGTTGTCTTAATTTGCATCTCCCAAATAGCTAGGGAAGATGAACATTTTTTCATATGTTTTTTGACCATTCGTATTTCCTCTTCAGAGAACCGTCTTTTCATATCTTTTACCCATTTTATAATTGAGCTGTTTTTTCTATTGTCGTTGAGTTGTGGTACTTCCTTTATATATGCAAGATATCAGTCTTTTGTCAAATACATGGTTTCCAAATATTTTTTCCCGTTGAGTTGGCTACCTCTTCACCTTTTTGTTGAATTCCTTTGGGGTACAGAAGCTTTTAATTTTGAGGAGTTCCCATTTATCTATTTTTTCTTTTGTTGCTTGTGCTTTGGGTATAAGGTCTAAGAAGTGACCTTCTAAAACAAGGTCTTGAAGATGTTTCCCTACATTATCTTTTAGGAGTTTTATGGTACTGTCTCTTATATTGAGGTCTTTGATCCACTTTGAGTTAATTTTTGTGTAGGGTGTGAGGTAGGGGTCCTCTTTCATTCTTTTGGATCTGGATATCCAGCTCTGCCAGCCCCATTTGTTGGAGAGACTGTTCTGTCCCAGTTCTTTGGTTTTGGGGCCCTTATCAAAGATCACTGGACCTTAGATCTAGGGTTCTATCTCTGAATTCTCAATTCAGTTCCTTTGATCAATATGTCTATCTTTGTGCCATGCTGCTTTGACTACTGTGGCTTTATAATAAGCTTTGAAGTCAGGGAATGTAAGTCCTCTCGCTTTGTTTTTCTTTTTCAGAATGTTTTTAGCAATTCAAGGCTTTTCCTTCCAAATAAATTTGATAACTAGGTGTTCCAAGTCTGTAAAGTAGGTTGTTAGAATTTTGATTGGAATTGCATTGAATCTGTAGATGAGTTTGGTTAGAATTGACATCTTAATGACATTTAGCCTTCCTATCCATGAACATGGAGTATTTTTCCCTCTTTTTAGGTCCCCTTCTATTTCTTTTAGTAAAATTAAATAGTTTTCTGTGTATAGGTCTCTTACATCCTTGGTTAAGTTTATTCCTAGGTACTTGATTTTTTAGTTGCTATTGAAAATGGAATCTTTTTCTTGAGTGTCTCTTCAGTTAGGTCATTTCTAGTGTATAGGAACATTACTGACTTATGTGCATTAATCCTGTATCCTGCTACTTTGCCAAATTTGCTTATTAGCTCAGGTAGCTGTGTTGTCGATTTCTCAGGGTTTTCCAAATATAAGATCGTATCATCTGCAAATAATCACAGTTTTACTTCTTCTTTTCCCATTTGGATGCCTTTTCTTTTTTTGTCCTGTCGGATTGCCCTGGCTAGCACTTCTAGCACAATGTTGAATAACGGTGACAGCGGGCATCCTTTTCTCATTCCTGATCTTAGAAGAATGACTTTCAGTCTCTTGTCATTGAGTACTGTGCTGGCTGTGGGTTTTTCATATATGCTCTTTATCATATTGAGGAAGCTTCCTTCAATTCCTACCTTTTGAAGTGTTTTTATTGAAAACGGATGCTGGATTTTGTTGAATGCTTTTTCAGCATCTGTTGAGATGATCATTTGATTTTTCCCTTTTGATTTGTTAATGTGTTGTATTACATTGATTGGTTTTCTTATGTTGAACCGTCCTTGCATGCCTGGAATGAACCCCACTTGGTCATGGTGTATGATTTTTTTAATGTGTCTTTGGATTCGATTTGCAAGTATTTTGTTGAGAATTTTTGCATCTCTATTCATGAGGGAGATTGGCCTGTAATTTTCCTTTCTTGTAGCATCTTCACCTCGTTTTGGTATTAGAGTGATGTTAAGCTTCATAAAATGAGTTAGGAAGTGTTCTGTTTTCTGCAACTTTTGGAAAGAGTTTAAGTAAGATTGGTGTCAGTTATTTTTGGAAAGTTTGGTAGAATTCCCCTGTGCAGCCATGTGGCCCTGAGCATTTATTTGTGGAAAGCTTTTTGATGACTGATTGGATCTCTTTGTTTGTGATTGGTTGGTTGAGGTCTTCTGTTTCTTCTCTGGTCAGTCTAGGTTGTTCATATGTTTCCAGGAAATTGTCCATTTCCTCTACATTATCTAGTTTGTTGGCCCACAGTTTTTCATATTATCCTCATAATTTTTTTAATATCTTTGGGATCTGCAGTAATATCACCTCTCATTTATTATTTTGCTTATTTGGGTCTTCTCTCTTTTTGATTTTGTCAGTCCAGCTAGGGACTTGTCAGTCTTGATCTTCTCAGAGAACCAACTTTTGGTTTTATTCTATTGTTTTTTTTTTTCTCTATGTTATTTATTTCTGCTTTAATCCTTGTTATTTCTTTTCTTCTACTTGGTTTGGGATTAGTTTGCTGTTCATTTTCTAGCTTCGTCAGTTGTTCCATTAGTTCTTTGATTTTAGCTCTTTCTTCGTTTTTAATGTGCGCATTTAGAGCTATAAATTTCCCCCTTAATACTGCCTTCGCTGCATCCCATAAGTTTTGATATGTTGTGCTCTCATTTTCATTTGTCTCTATATATTTAGCCATTTCTCTTGCTATTTCTTCTTTAACCCACTGGTTGTTTAGGAGTGTGTTGTTTTACCTCCAGGTATTTGTGAATGTTCTAAATCTTTGATGTTTATTGACTTCTAATTGTATTCCATTGTGATCAGAGAATGTGCTTTGAATAATTTCAGTCTTCTTAAATTTATTGGGGCTCATTTTATGGCCCAGGATATGATCTATTATGGAGAAAATTCCTTGAGACCTAGAGAAGAATGTGTATCCTGGTGATTTGGGATGTAATGTTCTATATGTGTCTGTTAAGTCAAATTCATTTATTGCAGTGTTTAGGTTTTCGATTTCCTTATTGGTCTTCTGTCTGCTTGATCTATTTATAGGAGAGAGTGATCTATTTATAGGAGAGAGTGATGTTCCCAGAATTATTGTGGGAACATCTATTGCTTTCTTCAGTTTTGCCAGTGTTTGTCTCATGTACTTTGTGGTACCATGTTTGTGTGCATAAACATTTAAGGTTGTTATTTATGCTTATTGGCTTGTCCCTTTTATTAGTCTATAGTGATCTTCTTTATCTCTTATGACATCCTTGCATTTGAAGTCTATTTAATCTGAGATTAATATTGCTATTCGTATTTTCTTTTGGCTGTAGCTTGCATGGAATATTTCTTTTCTATCCTTTCACTTTCAACTTCTTTGTGTCTGTGGGTCTAAGATGAGTCTCTTGTAAGCAGCATATTGATGGTTCATATTTTTTAAATCCATTCTGCCAATCTGTATCTTTTAATTGGGGAGTTTAATCCATTCACATTCAGTGCTATTACTGTGAAGGCAGTTCTTGAATCAGCCATCCTGTCCTTTGGTTTTTATTTGTCAAAGATATTTTTTTCTACTCTCTCTTTATTTCCTTTAAACTACCCTTACTAAAATTCTTTCGTTCTCAGCCTGTGCCAGTTTGAATGTATTATGTCCCCCCAAATGCCATTATCTTTGATGTAATCTTTGTGTGGGCAGACCTATCAGTGTTAATTAGTTTGTAATTCTTTGAGTGTTTCCATGGAGATGTGCCCCACCCAACTGTGCATGATGACTCTGATTGGATAATTTCCATGGAGATGTTGGCCTGCCCATTGGGTGGGTCTGAATTAAATTACTGGCACACTATCTAAGATCAGACAGAAGGAGCAAGCTGCTACAGCCATGAGAGACACTTGAAGAAAGCATAGGAGCTGCAGATGACAGACATTTTGAAGATGGCCGTTGAAAGCAGACTCTTGCTCCGGAGAAGGTAAGAGAAGATAAATACCCCAAGTGCAACTAAGAGTGACATTTTTGAGGAACTGCAGCCTAGAGAGGAGCGTCCTGGCAGAAAGCCATTTTGAAATCAGAACTGTGGAGCAGACACCAGCCACATGCCTTCCCAGCTAACAGAGGTTTTCCGGATACCATTGGCCATCCTCCAGTGAAGGTACCGATTGCTGATGTGTTACCTTGGACAATTTATGGCCTTAAGACTGTAACTGTGTAACCAAATAAACCCCCTTTTATAAAAGCCAGTCTGTCTCTGGTATTTTGCATTCTGGCAGCGTTAGCAAACTCGAACACAGGCCTTCTCCAGACCTCTCTCTCCTTTCTTTTTTTCTCCTCCTGTAGGACTCCCTTTAGTATTTCTTGTACGGCATATCTCTGGCTAGCAAATTCTCTGAGCATTTCTTTGTCTGAAGATTTTAAGCTCTCCCCCAATTTAAAGGAGAGCTTTGCTGGATATGGAATTCTTGGTTGGCAGTTTTTTTCTTTCCGTATTTTAAATATGTCATACCACTGCCTTCTCCCTTCCTTGGTGGCTGCTGAGTAGTCACTGCTTAGTCTTATGTTGTTTCCCTTGAACGTGCTGAATTGCTCCTCTCTTGCTGCTTTCAGAACTTGTTCCTTCTCTTCATTGTTTGACAGTCTGATCATAATATGCCTCAGTGTGGGTTTATTTGGATTTATCCTTTTTGGAGTTTGTTGGGCATCTATGATTTGTGTGTTTATGTCATTTAGAAGGGTTCGGAAGTTTTCCCCAACAATTTCTTTGAATACCCTTCCTAGACCTTCACCCTTCTCTTCCCCTTCTGGAACACAAATGATTCTTATATTTGTGCCCTTCATGTTGTCCATCATATCCCTGAGATCCATTTCAAATTTTTTTATTTTTTTCTCCATTCATTCTTTTGTGCTTTCACTCTCCAAAACATTTTCTTCAAGTTTTCTTACTCATTCTTCGACTTCATCTAATCTGCTGCTGTGTGTTTCCAGAATCTTTTTAATTTGATAAACCGTTTCTTTTATTTCCATAAGCTCCTCTGTTTTTTTAGTTTACTCTTGCAAATTCTTGTTTATGCTCTTCTAGGGTCTTCTTGATGTCCTTGATATCCTCAGCCATGATATTGGTGTTTATGATTACTTCTTTGATTAATTGCTCCAAGTTCGGTGTCATCTCTGGTTTTTTGATTTGGGTGTTTGGATTATCCACATCTGCTGGTTTCTTCATATGCTTTAAAATTTTCTGTTGTTTTTGGCCTCTTGGCATTTTGTTGTCTTGATGGTGTTCTTTTAGGATACTAATGTAGACTTATTTGAACACTTGTATATAATTTGACAGAGCTGCAGCTTGGTGGCTTGCACTTTTTCCCTGAGCTGTCAGCAGATGGCACTCCTGAGCCACCTCTTACCCTCAAGCTAGTTCGCCCCAACTTTGTCTATGCGCTAAGTGGGGTCTAAACCATGTCGAAGTTGTATCAGTACACCAGTTTTCTGTGAGCAGTGGGGACCGCCAGCCATATGGTTGGGGGCATGCCCTATGCAGTTTGGCAGGGAGACCACTTCAGGACACAGTGATTCTAGCCTTTCGTGGGGCTGCAGGTGGCATATCCTGTGCGTCTCCCCCTCCAGTTGAAGTGTCCCGCATTCCCTTTCTGAGGTGCCCACAGGTTCCTGGGATTGGGGGAGGTTTCCTGGCACTTCCATGTGGCACCCCTGCCTCTAGGCTGTGTAAACTGTGGGCACCCGTAGAGGAAGGGTAGACGCCTTCACAAGCCTTGCCAAATCCTGAATTCCCTTAATGAGGCTTTCAGCCTGGGGCTTTGAAGGGGTGTCTCCCAGCCAGCTGCAAAGATGGCTGCACTGGGTGCGGAGAGCTACCCACTCTTGCTCTCCTCTGCTTTCTGCAGTGGCCTGTCTGGCATGGGTGTTTTTTGCTGCAGGTCCGCTTGTCTATGCCTCGACTCCCTGCACCCCCAGTGTCTTGGGGGCGAACACTCACTCGTTTGTCTGCGGTTGGCTCTAGCAGGCTCTCCGCTCCCGGGCCGCTTTGCAGGGCAAATACTCTCCCCGCTTTCTGTTTTTATGTTAATGTGACTATAAAATAATGAAAGGATTAGTAATGGAGAGAAGGGCAGTGAACAATATGTAAACTCCTTATTTGATGAGAGAATAAACCAGGGAAGATGCTGGGTAACAATAGTACTAGGTATCTAGGCACACCTGGAATGTTTAAGGAAGAGACAGTTGACACAAGGTACGAGGATGCCTATCCCATCTCTGAACCCTATATGTGAGTTGTAGGAGAAAAGATAGCTCCTATTAATGTCCATTGGTTATTTTTGTATGCCCCAATTTTTTATTCCCAACTTAGTTGCCTTAAAAAAAAATAAAAGGCTGTTCTTTTCAAAATAATAAATTCAAAAAGGACCAATTTTTAGCATTGTCAACCCAAAGAATAAGAAATACTTAAGAAAGACTTACTGGCTGTGGAAGATAATGATTGGATATAGAATGTAGTATACTTTAGACCATTAATTCAAATTAACAAATAGTAATTGAAGATTATCTATGTGAAGATAAGTGCTGTCATATTCTGTTCAAGTGAAGATAAATTAATAAATCTTCATTCTCTAAAGATCAGTCTTCTGGAATTTACAAAAGACATGTAAATAACTCCAATGCAAAACAGTTAATAATGATAATATAGTGTAAATACTAACTCTCAAAGAATATGATGAGGAAGAAAATTATTATTTGGGAATACCTACCCCACCCTCTGTAAGGTAACAGAATAACTATTTTAGGACAAAGAGTTGGATTCCTTTTTTACTTACATTAGCTCTAAAGTTTTCTTTTTTTCAGTATCTTTTGATATTAACTTGGACTATGCCTCAATAGAGTTAATATTTCTTTAATAGCTTGCTTTCTCTGATCAGAACCTCAAGATAAATTAATAATCTCTATTTTAACTAGATTTATGAGTCAAGGTCATCTACAGGAGGGCCTCAACTTTCATACATAAAATTTGGAAGACCAGCACTTCTATGTAACGTATATTACATCTGTAAATTTCCCTTCATACACCAAGTTTACTGTTTTATATATCATTTAACATGACATTTTGAGTTATTATATGTTGATGCTCCCTGTTAGGTCAAAAAGGGACTGAATAATTGACTGACGGGCGGAGTACACTAACAGTGTTCAATACTGCAAAATCCCACATATTAGAAGCTCATTATAAAGAGGTGGAATGGAGCTTTATGATTTAATCTAATGTATATTATATGCTTTCTTCTCAGTGAATAGGTGCTTTGGTCTGTAGATTTATATAGGTATTTCTCTAGAAAGAAATGTATTGCTGTTAATTTTTTTTTACATGGCCTGTTTATTACTCTTTTATGTTTTTTTTTTTAAGAGTCAACACAGACTGTCCAGGCTCTGCAGTATTCAACTGTTGGTGGTCCAGTAACAGCAAGCAAAGATTTAGAAATAAAAAACTTAAAAGAAGAAATTGAAAAACTAAAGAAACAAGTAACAGGTAAATATCTGATTTGCTATTAATTCAGTTTAGTAGATTTTTAAAAATGTCTTGTTCACATACAGAATATTTATTGACTAAGTGTTGTGTATTTTGTGATGTGAGTTATATGCCAGCATTGGAAAGTCAAAAAAGAATGATTTCTGCTCTCAAGGAGCTCAAGTTTTGGTCTGGGAAACAGATATAGAGTCATTGCAATACACATTAAAAAGTTGTGAAGAAACATAAAGAGATATATGTGGAGAGAACATAAGAGGAGCATCTAACCCAGACTTGGACAACAGAGATACCATTTTTGGAAGACCTAAGTGAGTTTGGGATGCTGAGTTGGAATTTTTCTTCCAAAGAATGTAGGTATAGGGGAAAAGGTGTTAGGAATTTGAAAGAAGGACCGCTGTAGACACAGGAACTGATCATATATAGACATCAAACCTTGTGAAAATTTATTTTCTTAGTAACACAAAAATTCATTTTTTAGTGTACTACTGAGATTAACTTTGACAAGTGTTCTTTTGCCTATTATTCATTCATTCCATTAATTTAACAACCATTTATTGAACACCTGCTAAGTACCAGGTGTTATTTTAGGTTCTTGGGATACAGTTCTAAACAAAATAGACAAAAAGTCTTGCCCTTGTAGAATATACTCTCAGAGCAGAGGGCAGGAAACAGACAAAAAACAATAAATATATAACTATATAAATTATATAGTATGTTAGAAGGTTTTGTAAATGCTTAAAAATAGATCAGAATATGGAAAATGGATCAGAAGTGCAAAATGAGGACTTCTATAATATTAGGTGGGGTAGTAAGGGTAGGCCTCACTGAGAAGGTGATGAAAGCAAAACCTTGAAGAAGTTAAGGGGGTTAGCCATGCAGATACCTGAGTAACAAGTGTTCTAGGCAGTATGAGCAACCAAAATATCCTAAAATGGGCATGTACCTCTTGTGTTCAAAGAAAACATGGAGGCCAGCATGGCCGAAGCAGAATGAACAAGCAGGGAGAATGGAAGGAGATGAAATTGGGATGGTAGATGAGGCTTGTTGCCAGATCACATAGAGTCTTACAGATTGTTGAAAGGTCTTTGGTTTTTACTCTGAGTGAAATGGAGGCCTTTATAGAGTTTTGAGCAGAGGCGTTACATGATCGTAGTTAACGTTTTTTAAAGTCTGGCTGCTGTGTTGCCAATAGACTGTAGGGGAATGAGGTTGGAGGAAGAGAGGTCAGTTGGAGGGCAGTAATCCATGTCAGAAATGTTGGCGGTTTGAAGCAGGGTGGTAGTAGAGGTGGTTAGAAATGGTCCAGTGCTAGAAATACTTTGAAAATGTCAACAGAATTTGCTAATGGATTGAATGTGGAATGTGAAAATGAGTAGAGTTGCGTCGAGTGACTTCAAGGTCTGTGCCTGAAGAGTAACTTCAAAGGAGAAAAGTATGGGGTGAGCAGATTCAGTGTGGAGGTGAAGGGACAGTTTGGGACAGGACATATTTGAAACACCGAAATAAAACATTGTCCTTGCCCTAAAGGAGTAAACCACCCTGTAACTGGGATACACTTCAGTATTTTTATTGAGATTTTTTTGGTGGGCTTTTTTCCTCCCTTTTTTTTTGGTTGGTTTGTTTATAATTTCACATTTGTTGAAGACCTTTGACTTTGTGACTAAAAATATGTATTTTTACTTTTTAGTTGATAGACTAATACATATGCTCTTACAGATTTCCAGACTTCATTGCAATAATTCCAGGGAAAATGCAGTGAGGATTTGGAATGGAGGGACCTGCCTTAATTTATCAGTTCTGTGTTGTGCAAGTCACTTATCATTCATTCTGCTCAGTGTTACCTGAACTATGTTATGGACCCTATTGGGAGGATGCAACATGATTTTACTTGGTACACTGAAGACATTTATAATTTTGTATTTATTTTAATGTACACTAGAAAAATAATATATCTAGTACATCAAAACTAATATTTATGAATATAATTGCTTGGGATTTGGTGACTTTAAAAAGTGACTGAATAACAAAAAGTTACAGAACAGATGTGGCAAATATCATGAAATTAATATGTGTGATGATTAGGTTCATATGTCAGCTTGACCAGGTGATGGTGTCCGGCTTACTGGCCTGTTACTGCAAGGATATTGTGGCTGGTTAATAAATCAGAAGGCTGGTTTGTTAACTCTTCAGTCAATTGATTGCATCTGTGGCTGATTCATCAAGAAGGGAGTGTGTTCCACAATGAGATAATTCAGTCAGCTGGATTTAATCCAATCAGTTGAAGAATTTTAAGGGAGAAGAGAGAGAACTTTCACTTCTTCAGCCAGCCAGCTTCTCCTGGGGAGATTAAAGACCTTCATCAGGGTTGCTTGTTCACTGCCTACCCTACGGAATTTGAACTCCTGCTCTATCAAGCCCCAAGGAAAAAGTGTCATTCAATAAATGACTCTTAGACTTCGAAATATAATGAAGTTTGCCCTGCAGGTTTTGGGAATTGTTTGGTCCTGTGAACCCCATTTTCCTTTCAATTTCTCTCTATGGCAGTGGAAATGTTTATCCTATGACTGTCCCCCCTTTGTATATTGGAAGCGGATAACTTGTTCTGAGTTTCGCAGGTCCACAGCCAGAGGAGAATGTTGCCTAAGGACAAACCACACCACTAACTGATTTTGATAAGACTTTGTATTTATCTATATTGTAATGGAATGAATGTATTTTCGCATTTGGAAAGAAAATGTATTTCTAGGGTCCAGGGGGTGGAGTGTGCTAGTTTGAAACCATGTTCTTTAATGCAATCTTGTGGGACCAGACCTGTTAGTCTTGATTAGGGTGTGATCTTCTGATTGAATGTTTCTATGGAGATGTGACACACTCAACTGTGGGGGAGAACTCAGATTAAATTATTTTCATAGAAGTGTGGACCCTGCCCATTCAGGGTGGGTCTTGATTAGTACACTGGAGTATTTAAAAGAGCTAAGTGCCACACTGACACTGATGCTTGGAGACGCTTGGAGATGTAGACAGAAGGACGTTTGGAGATGCTAAGAGATGAAGCCCAGAGTTTGCCCTAGAGAAGCTAAGAGAGAACCCCCAGATGCATAGAGAGAAATGCTCTGGGAGAAAGAAGCAAGGACACACAGGAGCTGAGAGAGAGGAGCGAAGACAGAAGCACAAGAACATTTTGGAGAAAGCCATTTTGAAGTACAACCCGGGAGCAAAGGACTAGCAGATACCAACCACATGCATTCCCAGCTGACAGCCATTCTTCATTGAAGATATCCTCTTGTTTATGCCTCAGTATGGCCATTTTTATGGTCTTAGAACTGTAAATGTGTAACCTAAGAAATCCCCTTTATAAAAGCCAATCCATTTCTGGTATTTTGCATAATGGCAGCATTAGCAAACTGGAACAATACGCCAATAATTGCAGTTTAGAACATACCAACTTATACAGTTGTCAGAAAGGAATAATAATGTTTCATTTCTCCATGATACAAACCTCTGTCTCTAAGGAAGGGGCTGAACCAGATGGTCTGGAAGATTTCTACCAGACTTTTCCCCAAAGATTCCATGATGATCTGTTACTATGGTTTCATTTTTATTGTCCTGCATGCTAAAACCTTTTATCCTCAGTGTCTTAGATGTCTCAATATGGATACAGATTTACCACCATCACCACTTATATACCAGAATTATTTTGGGTTTGGGGGAGTCAGTTTCCAAGGGTGGGGAGTCTTAGTACATGTTTACTTGCAAATATTTCTGGATGCCTTCCCTGATACTGTTCCCAGTATCTAGATATTTTTTCTTTGTTTTTGTTATATTTTTCTCTTCCCCTTTCGTCCTCATTTTATAATTTGTGGCTAAGTTACTGTAGGTCCTATATTGTATTGTATTATATTATATCATACTATATATTTTTATTATGACCACCAATATTTAGGTCTTTAATAATATTCCTTTCATGATACTGTAAGATTTTTCCCAACTAAATGGTGTTTTTACATTTTCCATGTATATGAGTGGGTATGTTTATTTAATTATTTTATTTATATAGTAATATGTTATGCATTTAATTTATATGCATATGTAATTCGTGTGTATGTGTGTATATAAAATATTTTGTCCTAAAAGAATGGCTTTCATCAGGCTTAAATGATAAATACACTTTGCTCAAGCAAAGCTGGGCTGTAGAGGTAGGGTCAGCCAAGGCAGAAGGCAGAGAATATTTCAGATGAGGGAGAAGCAGGTATAAAAGGCACCAAAGCTTGAGGAACTGTGGTTTCTCTATGACAAATGGTACTCTTCCAGTAAAATATCAAAATTAAATTAAATTCGGCAGGTTTTTATGTGTGTTATTCTCAAGGTATTGTCCTAGGAGCATTGAGTTAAAAAAATAATTAACTGTAAGCTTCTTTACTGTTAAGGAATTTACCTTCTTCCATACCAACATCATGGTGAAATTTGAGCTGTTACATTTCAGTGTTTTATTTTTAATATTCATACATTTAAAAAAATCTTATACTCCCCTTCAAAATGTTTTTTATTTCTGTTTTTGTCATTTGACAGGTATTCATTGAGAACTTAACTGTATATCAGGTGCTAAATATTGTCATTTTCCTTTTGTTTGCTGGAAAGTACTTATGTATACATGGATTCTCAGACCCCGTTGTAACCAACTCTAAGAATTTCCAGGGGTCTTCTGTTTATGGGGGGGAACCTGTGCTACAGAACATTTGATAGGATTTAAAATAGTGGAGAGGATGAAAAAGGTATCTCAAGCTCGAAATGGGACTAATCTCTTTCATTACCATATTTATTCTCATCCATAGTGATTATGGACTTGGAAGAACCAGTGGTTGTCTATGATGATGGGACATAACTGAAATGGCCAATGAGATAGACTATTTCTGTATCATTTACACTGTTCTAACTATAGTAAGTAGAACCTTGTGTAAATTTAGAGAAGTTGGGTGGGTATTCCAAAGAGAGTCTCTGCCTGTTTTACTCTCACAGTGATGATTGTAGCAAACTGCAGTAGTAGGTAGATGTTAGTAGAAGCCTAAAGTAGAATGCAGAAGAAGCAGACCTATCATATTTATTAATATAGTATATTGATAAAGTAACTTAACCTGCACCTGAAGTGAAGGAGTTGTACCAACCAGTTCACCTTTTCTACTTCAAAAGAAAGACATATCTCTTCAGCTCCCAAGTGTTAGTAATGGTGTATGACTCAGGTTTAAAAAAAATATGCAGGGCACCAAACAAAGGAATAGTTAGAAATTGTGACATTGAGAAAGTGAATGACTATCAATTGAGTAACAAATCCTTGCCATTCAGGTGTGGTTTACAATTGTTTGCTTTCAACAAGATTGAAGTAGAACTTACATGAGTTGTGAGCTGGTATATATCATTACAATTTTTTGTTGATAGATGACTCTGGCACATAACTCAGAATTCAAATAATTAAGTGATGTTGCCAACAAAATTCCTTCCATTCTCTTTTACTTATTTTATCAAAACTTGCTATGGTTTGATTCTATTTAAAAAAAAAAAAAAAAGAAAAATATAAGTAAAATTGAATTGCCTCTTTCTTACTCTAGTAATAAGTAATCACAGTTATATGAATTAATTTTTTTATTTTTTAATTAATATTTTTAAGAGCCCAATCAATATACCTCATTAGGAGATTCATTTTTCAGAATTTCACTTTTTTCTTTAATAATTATTTTTGAATTTTCTAATATATTTATATCAACTCAATCAACAATATGTAATATTTATAATGATAATTCAATCCAGAAAAAAAATTTTTTTTAACCACCTAGAACCTTTTGGCTCAATTTTTTATTTTAGAGAAGCATGATAGGATGATTAATAAAATACTTTCAAGCATAAAAATACATTGTATTAGTATAAAATTCTAATTTCCAAATATGAAGTAGAGTATAAATGCAAGTAGAAAAAGAAACAGTTTATCTGACTGTTAAAAAAGAACTTGATACATATTTTTAAGTAGATGAAAAGGGCAATATCAATTTTGTTTTAAAAATATCAATATATACAATAGACTGGAAATTGTATCCATTACGTTGTTTCCACTCATGAAAAATGTTTAGATGTCAACTTAATACCATGCAAGGGGTACATAGTTTTTCAAAATGTTCTTAGGATATGCAAGCAGAAATGAAAACTGCTTTTAAAAATCTTTAATGATAATGATTATGATAATAGTTTATATTAGTAAAATAATGATAAATATTTATATAGTACTTACTATTGCCCAGGTACTTCTGTAAAGAGGTTTTGTGTATTGAATAATTTAACCATTAAAGCAACTCTGTAAGGAAGATGCCATTATTCCCATTTTATAGGTGAGAAACCTGAGGCACAGAAGTTTTAAATAACTTGCAACAGGCTGCAACTTGTTATGAAGTTATATAGCCACTTTTTGTAAATCACTGTACTAGGTTACTCTTATCTTTCATAGATATAATTTATTTTACCTGATCTCACAGCAACCTAGTGAAATTCTTAAGAAAGATTCCATTATTCTCATTTTAAATACAAGAAGAGCAAACTTAGAGAAGTTAGCATTTGCCCAAGTCCAGCTAATTAGTGTTAGATCTAGGACCCAACTGAGGTCTTCTGTTTCCTAATCCAGTGTTGTGTCAGTTGCACTGTGCTTCTGTATTTAAAACTTTATTTAATATATTACAGTATAAATACCTAATATATATAGTAGGATACTGTACAGTATGATATAAATCTAAAGGAAGCCTGTTTGGGCTTTTACACTGTTAAAGTAATAATGCTAAAAAGAAACGTAACTAGGTTATTTCATCTATTTTTTAAATGAATTGATATTTTTATATACAGTGCTCAGGTGGCTATCATCTTTTGCATATATAACTATATATTTTATTTGTGCTTACAATTATGTGGGGGGAAAAGCATCACAGTAATATATGTTAAGAAAAATTATTACAAAACTGTTTTCTTTAATAAAATAAAGTTTATAGATTTGAAAGTACTGAAATACCAATAAAATTAGTTGATAATTATTTATTCATTCTCTTGTTCGGTCAGTATAGAGTGCCACACAGTTTATGTATTGGGGATTCAGTAACAACTAAAATAGAGTCCCCATCATCACAAAGTTTGTTTCATTGTAGGGAGGCATATGATCAATATAAATATGCAAAATATACTGTGAGATAAACGATATAAAGAAAAATAAAGCAGTGAAAGGAACTAGAGACATAGAAGAAGGTACTGTTTTAACTAGGATGTTCACATATCTCCAGAAATGCATTTTTAAGCAAAAATAAGTGAAGGAAAAATCTGGTACAGGGTCTCTAATATAAAGAGAACTATTGAAAATAGTTCCCAGCACCATTTGTTGAAGAGACTATTCTTTCCCATTGATTACATTAATTTTCTAATGTTAAACCAGCCTTGCATTTCTGGAATAAATCTCATTTAGTCATAGTGGATAATTCTTTTTATATGTTGCAGGATTCAGATTGCTAGCATTTGTTGAGAATTTTTGTATTACTATTCATAAGAGATATGGGTCTATAGTTTTTTTTTTTTTTACTTTTTTTTTTACTTTTTTAATTGTGAAATATATATACAGATAAACAATAACTTTTGAAGTATGATTTAATAAGTAAAGAGCAAATTTCAAAGAATGTTATGGGCTACAGTTCCACCATTCCAGTTATTTCCTTATTGTGAAGTATAACATATATACAGAAAGGTGATAACGGTTTAACAAGTAGTTATAGAGTGAATTTCTAAGAATGTTATGGGTTATAGTTCCACCATTTCAGTTATTTCCTTATTGTGAAATATAACTTATATACAGAAATGTGATAATTTTCAAAGTATAATTTAGCAAGTAGCTATAGAGCAAATTTTGAAGCATGTTATATGTTACAATTCCACCATGTCAGTTATTTCCTTCTAGCTATTCTAGTACCCTAGACACTAAAAAAATACATATTTATATAAAGATTCAGTATTTGGTAAGGTATTCCTATTAAATATAGTCTATAATATGAAATATATAGTTTTCCCATATACCATTCTGTTGTTAACTCTTTGTACCATTGTCATGCCTTAGAAATAGATCATGCATGCTCTTGTGGGATACATACCTTTAAACAAACCCTTTCAATCATGTTTGCCTTCAGTGTGGCACTGATGTTTATAATCCCAATAATGAACTATCACCATCTCTATCCGTTCCCATACCTTGAAGTTCACACTCATTAACACGTCTGTTCATATGTGGTAATCATTCCCCCTTCACTAGCTTCTGACTATCTCTAGTTCCCCTATATTCTACATTATAAGACACTGATTTTTACATTGTTCAGCGAGTTCATATTAGTGATAACATACAATAGCTCTCCTTTTGTGTGTGGCTTATTTCACTCAATATTATGTCTTCAAAGTTCATCCATGTTGTCATATGTTTCAGGACTTCATTCCTTCTTATTGCTGCATAGTATTCCATCATATATGTACACCACATTTTGTTTATCTACTCATCTGTTCAAGGACACTTGGGTTGTTTCTACGTCTTGGCAATTGTGAAGAATTCTACTATGAACATGGGTGTGCAAATGTCTGTTCGTGTCACTGCTTTCAGATCTTCTGGGTATATAACCGAGAAGTGAAATTACCTGATCGTAGGATAACTTGGTATCTAGTTTTCTGAGGAACCGCCAAACTGTCTTCCACAGAGGCTGTGCCATTATACATTCCTGCCAGCAGTGAATAAGAGTTACAATTTCTCCACATCCTCACCAGTATTTGTGGTATCTTGTTTGTTTAATGGCAGCCATTCTTACTGGTGTGAGATGATGTCTCATTGTGGTTTTGATTTGCATTTCCCTGATAGCTACTGAAGATGAAAATTAATCAAAGACCTCAATATAAGAAACAGTCCCATAAAACTCCTAAAAGATAATGTAGGGAAACATCTTCAAGACCTAGTATTAGGAATTAGCTTCTTAGACCTTACACCCAATGCACAAGCAATGAAAGAAAAAAATAGATAAATGGGAACACCACAAAATCAGAAGCTTCTGTGCCTCAAAGGACTTTGTCAAAAAGGTGAAGGGACAGCTAACTCAATGGATACAATATTTGGAAATGATGTATCAGATAAGAGATTGATATCTAGCATATATAAAGAAATCTTACAACTCACCGACAGTAGTACAGACAGCCCAATTATAAAACGGGCAAAAGATATGAAAAGACATTTTTCTAAAGAGGAAATACAAATGGCTAAAAACTCATGAAAAAATATTCATCTTCACTTGTTTTCTTTTTTAGTGATGTCTTTGTTGGTTTTGATATCAGGGTAACGCCTGGCCTCATCAAGTAAGTTGGGAAGCCTAAAGTTGGTGTAATGCACCAGTGAAGCCATCTGGGCCTGCATTTTTCTTCATGGGCAGTTTTTTTGTTTGTTTGTTTGTTTTTAATATCAATCTCTTTATGTGTTATGTGTTATAGTTCTATTCAGATTGTTTCTTTTTGAGTCAGTTTCAGTAGTTTCGGTGGAAATTTGTCCACCTCATCTAATTTATCTAGTTTATTGGCATACAAATATTCATAGTATTCTTTTATAATCCTTTTTATTTCTGTGAGGTTTGTAGAAAGCCCTTTTTCATTTCTGATGCTAGTTAAATTTGAGACCTCTTTTTCTTGTCACTTTAGCTAAAGACTTGTCGTTTTTGTTGATCTTTTCAAAGAACCAGCTTTTGGTTTCATTAGTTCCCCCACCACCACCACCAGCCCACCCCCCATTAGTTTTCTATTCTCTATTTCATTATTTTCCACTTTAATCTTTATTATATCCTCCCCTCTGCTTGCTTTGAATTTATTCTTTTTTTTTTTTTAGCCATTTTCATTGAGTCATGGTTGTTTTTATCCATTTTACCAATATTTTTCTTTTGATTGGTGTATTTAGGTCATTTGCATTTAATATAATTATTGATATATTAGGGTTTACATCTGCCAATTCAATTTTTTTGTTTTGTTTGTTCTGTTTTTCATTTATATGTGTTCTTTTTCCTGCTTTCTGTGGGTTACTTGAACACTTTTTAGAATCCCATTTGGTTGATCAATATAGTGTTTTGATTGTATCTCTGTATAGATTTTTTTACTGGTTGCCCTAGATATTTTGTCATCATTTTACCAGTTCAGGTGATGTTTACATCCATTTGTACTCCCTGATTATAATATATTTGTCTTAAATATTTCTTCTACATAAATTATAGAACCACATCAGACAAGGTTATAATATTTCCATCAACCATGATAGATAATTTAGAAAACTCGAGATATAAGGAAAGCCTATTGCATTTCCCCATGGTTTTGCTTACTGTGATCTTTCTTCTTGTATTCAAGGGGTCCTTTTTTTATCATTTTCTTTTTGCTCAGAGGACTATTCTTGCCATTTTTTTTAAGGTTAGGACTGCTGGCACCTTATTCTCTTGGTTTTTCTTACTTTGAGAATATGTTGATTTTCCCTTCATTCCTAAAGGATATTTTTTCTGAGCATAGGGTTATGTTAGCAATACTTTTGTTTCAAAACACCTGAAAAATATTGTGCCACTTCTTTCTGGTCTTCATTATTCCTCATGAGAAATTCAGGGACATTCTAAATATTTTTTCCCCTATAGGTAAGGGGTTGTTTTCCTCTGGATACTTGCAAGTTTTTTCTTTCTGGTTAGTTTTCAGATATTTAATTATGATGTATTTTAAAAAGGATTTCTGTGGATATCTGTGGTTTGTTTAACTTCTTGAATCTGTAGGTTTTTCTCTCACTAAATTTGGCAAGTTTTTAGTCATTATTTCTGAGAGTGCTTTTTCAGCCCTGCCTACTTTCTCCTCTTCTTCTGGGATTCCAATAATATTAATATTAGATCTTTTGTTATCCCACAAGTCCTTGAGTCTCTTTTCATTTTTTTTCTTTTCATTGTTTCCTCTCTGTGGTTCACATTGGTCAATTTCTACTGTTTCATCTTACAGTTCACTGATTCTTTCCTCTGTCCCCTTGTTTCTTCTAGTAAGTCCTTACACTGAGCTTTTGATTTTGGTGTTGTATTGTTCATTTCTAAAATTTCCATTTCATTATCCTTTATGTATTTTTTTTTTTCCTGAGACTTTCTGTATCTTTGCTTGAGGCCTTCCATTTCTTCATTTGTTTCAAGCATGTTTATAATTGCTCACTAAATCTTTTTAATGATTTAATTAAAACCTCATGGCATCTCTGTCATTGGTGTTCATATGTATTGTCTTTTCTCATTCATGTTGAGATTTTTCTGGTTTTGGTATGACAAGTGATTTTCGATTGAAACGTGGACATTTGTATTGTTATGAGTCTTTGGATCTTATTTAAGTCTTTCATTTTAGCTGGCTTTTTCTGACACTGCTCCAGTATGTGAAGGAGGAGTTCTGCCTTGTTACTACCAGCTCAAGAAGTCTAGTTTCTGCACTTGGCCTTTGTTGATGCCTGAAGGTGTAGACTCATTACTGCTGAGCAGAGGTCCAAGCTCCAGCTCCCCACATTGTTTCCACTGATACTGCAGTGGGGGTGGCCTCATTATTGGTGGGCAGTGGTAAAAATTCTTATTCATCTTTGACATGACCCCTGTGATGAAGAGAAGCTGGGTGTAGTGGGGACGGCCAGATCCCCATATGGTCTCCACTGACATCACACAGGGGTAGGCTCTTGTTACTGCCCAGTGGGGATGAACATCCCAGCTCCCTATTTGGCCTTCCATGACACCACCCTAGCAGGATTGTTTGGAAGTCTGTCTACCCACTTTTCTTTTTCTGACATGGGTTGGGAGTAGGGTTACCTTTTTTTTTCTGTCGTGTTTTAACGTGAGTAGTGTGGTTATTTTCTAACATCTTTCTGTCTTGCAATTAGTCACTCTTCTGGTCATTGGGTTGAAAGATTTTTGGGTTGGTGAGTTTTTCTCTGTTCCTGTTGTTTCCATGTTGCCAACTTCTTCATCTCCAAGTCTGGGATATATGAGCCGCAAGGAAAATCCGGGGAACTCATTACTGTGTTTTTTTTCCTCAGGTCTCAGTGTCCCCAGCCTCACATTCTTCTCTCTTATCTTTCAAAGTCCTCTTATATTTATTTTTTGTATAATGTTCAGGGTTTTTAGTTGTACTTAATGGGAGAAATAGGGAAAAGTTTATCTATTCCATCTTCCAAGAATCAGAAGTCTCCAGATTAAGCCTTTAAAATGTAAATCTGATAATGTCACAGCTTCAATATACATATATTTAAATCCCTTCAATTGATTGCCATTGCCTCTAGGATAAAATAAAAATTTCTTAATTCTGATTACAGGCCCTTAATTAACTTACATGTATTTACCTCTCCAGCTCCACCTCTTATTTCTGCTGCCTTACCCACTACAAATTCTAGCCATACTGAACTACTTTTAGTTCCGCTTAAAGTAGAACTATGTCTGGTCCTTCTCGTCTCTTCTTCCTCTCTTTTTTTTTGTATTATGCCTCACTTCTGTCACCTCACCACTAGAACAGAACCTTCTTGAAAACAGGGACTTATATTCATTGCTATAGCCCAAGTGCATTTAATAGTACATAGCACATAAAAGTCCCCAAATCAGTATTCATTAGACCAAGGAAGGAAAAGAGGGAGTGTAGGGGAGGGGGAAAGAAAAAGAGATATGTATATATCAGTTCTTGGAAGCCTTCCCTGACCACTCCCTAAAGTACTTTTCCTTTGAGCTATCATTAAACCCTATGCCTACTCCCAAAGTGCTTTATGAAATGATTATGATTGTCTAGTTACTAGCCTATAAGTTAATTCCTTAATATAAATAACTTGCTTACCAGATTGTGTCTAGTACCCAGTGACAATTCCTACGCATAATACACATGCAAAAATATTTCTTGAATGAATAAATATCTAAGCACATACTGGAAAAATAGGTTTTATATTAATATTTATACAAGAACAAAATAATAGATTACTTTTTTCTTTATATTTTACTGTTAAACTCTAGGTAAAAATCATTTTAATGAGTTCAAAAGGATGGGAAGCGTATACAGTTGCTATGAACAGCAAAAATAGTTGCTACATTGTATCTGTACAGGCAATTCTCAACATGTTTTCTTTCCTTGCATACAAATAAATGACCCCTGGGAAGAGTCACCCTAACTGGAGAAATTCGTTTCCACAAAACTCCCATCGATTGTCATTTCCTTCATTTACTTTACTTTCGACTTCTCCCTAAATTCAATGCTGTAGGATTGCTCTCTATTCATTATGTTTCAGCATTTCCCCAGGGTGTAATAGGAGTGATGAAAATAATACAGACAGAAAGAATAAGTCCCCCTTTATAGAACTCTTACCTTACCAAGCTCTTTTCTCTTGTTCATGTGCTAGTCTTAGTGATCTCCTTGATTCCATTCTATTGTTGATATCATTCATTCAGTCTTAATTAAATACATAAACATCTATTTATGGAATTGCTACTGTGTACTAAGAATTACACTGCATGCTAGATGGACAGTGAAAACATTGAGGATAAGGACTGTATTGTGTCTCATTCATCATTAGATCTAAGCTATTTTAAATATTTTGACATATATAAATGATAAGAACTGAGGGTAAAACAGAGGATCTGCTAAGGATCTGCTTCCTGAGAAACCCTGACTTTAACCTGGCACTGAAGAAAAAATGTGTCCAAAAAGTCTTTGACCAAATGTTCCTCTAGCTCCTTCTTAAGGTCTTTGTGTTAAAAAAAAAAAAAAACCCAAAACCCACTGTTGACAATTTATATCCTCTCTTTTCATATAATAGTGTTTTCTAATACTTAAAAATCCCTACAAGTACTTCTTTTTAGTATCTGCTTTCCTCACGAGACTCTGCACTCCAAGATAGGACAGAGTTTTTCTTTCCTTACTACTGTATTCATAGTGCCAGGCTCAGTGCCTGGTGCCTTATAACAGACATTGAAAACATATTTGTTAGCTTTCTGCAGTCAAAATTAAAATTTCATATCCTCATTTAATATTTTAATATGAGAAGAAGGATTTATTTCATTTTCCAAATAAAAGGTTTTATTATAATATATACTGTACTTGTTAATCCCCGTTCTCCACGTATGGGGTCTGTGTCTCCATGTATTGGCTTTCCACCCCTACACCCCAAATCTCTCTCTCTCTCTCTCTCACACACACACACACACACACATGCACAAACACAAGTCCTACATTTTGTAAGTAAAAGAGATAATATGTGGACAGGTGGGAGTGAGAGAGATAGGGGAGCCTGTTTTCCCCCACTATGATTAGAAGTAAAATCTCTTAGCTTTTCAGAAGAGTTATGAATTATTTTAGTAATAGGAACATAATGGAAAAGCTGTGAAACAGTTCCTTGTGCATTAGGTTGATGGCTCAATTGCTCTAATAAATCTCCTTCCGACTCCAATATTAACCCCTTTCCAATTAATTAGTGTTTCACTTTGAGTGCTGCTCTAATCATGCCCCCTTTTTGCCCTTTTCTCAATGCCTATAAAACCAGTATACCTTGCCATACTGTTAATATTTGTTTCCTGATTTGCGTACGATTTTAAGAATGTTACTCTGCTCTTCCTTCACTATTATCTTCAAGACAGAGACCTTTTTTTTCTCCCTTTCAAATGGAACACAGCACAAAGAAAATTACTCAGTACATGTTATACACTTGTTAATTCCTCATTACTAACAGTTTGAATTTCAGAATTCTAATAGCAGCAGGGAACCATTTAAAGATGTGAGTTAACTCACTTTCCTATTTGTTCACTGAAACTGGTTTTTAATAACTTCATCTGTATGTTACAGCTAATCATGCTGCATGAGATATTTTTAATAGGCTTTGAGGATTTCTTTCAGTGTTTTAGTTGAATTTACTATCAGAGTGAAAGTAAAGACTCCTTTCCGTTAGCCGTTTTACAGTAGCTGGCCAAAGTTAATTGCATTCTGGATTTTTCTTTATTTTGGGTTTAGGTCTTTTGGGAATGCAAAGTTCTGCATCAACAGTTGTTGTGCTGCTCTCCATATTGGAGGATTTTTAAATTAATTGGATGGATTTCTCTTTTCTAACATTTCTGAATACAGTACATTTCCCTTTTTACTTCTCATAATTCACAGATTGTTGCTTAAATGAATATTTGGAGCTTTTTAAGCATATGCAAATTGTCTGGAATGCTAGACACAGGAATTTGGCATATATTTCTCCATTTAACTCCATTGCACAGTAGCTAAAGTGAAATGACTGGGATGAAATTAAAATTTAAAACTATATTGAAATAAAACATTTTAAAGGTTGTTGACACTAT
This sequence comes from Choloepus didactylus, assembly GCF_015220235.1. NCBI lineage: Eukaryota > Metazoa > Chordata > Mammalia > Pilosa > Megalonychidae > Choloepus > Choloepus didactylus. Next base: position 32,625,585 of record NC_051308.1, read on the forward strand.
CCCATGTAATACAATTTTCTGTAAACTTTATAAGATGCATATATTTTCTGAAGTACTGATTTTTTTGTTTGTAATTTACAAAAAAAATTAACATGATAGAGAAGAACCTTACAAAGCAGCAGAAAGGTAGTCTTCATTCTCGGAAAGTATTAGTAAATGCACCATATTACTACTCCAGATTGATAAACCTTCATAATAAAATTTGACCATTCTGAATCAGGAAATGACTGAAGCTAGCTGACTCACATACTAAATTTTAACTCCTAACTACTAGAAATAACAAACTGAATTGATGTCTACCTTAGATTGGTTAAAGAATCATAACAATGTTATGATCTTGAAATAAATATTTAAAAGCAATTGAAAGAAATTATTGTGTAAGCAGAAAAATTCCCATATGGAATGTTGAAATGTGAGAAAATGACAAGATACACTTATTCTTAATATGACTAAGCTCCCTGTTATCCTTAAGATTAAACATTCTCCAATCTTTAACATTTTTCAAATAAAACATTTGTTAAATAATACTACTAAGACAAAATGAAAACTAGTTAACAACTTAGCTTTGCAGTTGTGTAAAACTATGCTATCCAGTATAAACATATCTAGATTTAAAAAATAGCTAAAATAAATGTTTTAAATTAATCTATAAATTCAAGGCACTGAATATCAATAAATTATTTTATTAAAAGGATCTGGAACTATTTATTACCTGATACACTAATACAGATAAATGATTTCTAAACTACATAGATGAAATGTTTTCTCATTAGGACCTACATGTTACAAACACTTCTTCATTTATTGGAAGCATCAAATTCAACAATCTGCAATACTTTGTGCATTTGTTCCCAGACTTGAATGTGCAAAGGAATCACCTGAGGATTTTGTTGAGATATAGATTCTGATTCATTAGGTCTGGGATGGACTTGAGATTCTGCATTTTTCACAGAGGTTGTTGATGCTGCTTGTCTGTGGAAGACACTTCAAGTATCAAGGCTGTAAAGGACAGAGAATATCCAGAACAAAATTAACAATGAATGTTAGTTTCTGTTTTCACTGGCCTTAATTCTTTACCTTGCTAACTTACTTTTGATGCCAGGAATATTTAATATCAATTTATTAAATTTTATTTAAGCATATGTTAAAGTTAATTTTGTTTTGTCACATAATATCTTCTCTGAACTGATAACCTCAAACATTATTTAATAATATTATTTTCTAAGGCAAAGAGGTCATTGCAAGAATTCTTGGGCTCCTGTCTCAGCTCTGGTACTCATTTAGCAGTGTGACCTTTAGCCAGTTTTTCAAATCCCTGAGCCTTGGTTTCTTCAAAAAAAGTGGAAGGACTTGTGTGGTTCAAAAGTTCGCAAATATTTATTTGTAGAAATCAGAGTTTATTCTTCAAATAAAATCTTAAGTTAAATATGTAAGACAAAAATAGAGGTGGTGCGGTTGAATCTGCACTGGGTGATCTGGAACCACAGTCACCACCACTTCCCGCCAATTCCATGCTCCAATTTATGTTGGACATGCTTTGCAGAGTACAGTTTGAAAATCACAAGCCTAGATAAATCTATGATCTCTGATCACTTTCAAACCTTATCTTCAAATATAATAAGAATAAAACTTCTTACAAAAACAATGGTGGACCCAATATGAGAAGTAAAACTGTCTTACTATAGTTTGATTACTATCAGCACAAGGATGCTTACCAAGTGTTCCATCCCAGTTTAGCCCTAAGGCCGAAGAACACACCAAGCACGAAAGTGAACATGGGTTTAGTTGGGACTTACTGACAGATGATGGTCTCATGGTTGCAGCCGGTCGTGGAGAGTGAACCTTGTGAAAAAAGGGATGAGTGTCAAGGGGGGAAGTTTATAAAGGTTTGTGACAATGGAGTTTCTCACGATATTTGGTTACGAAGTCTCGAGAGATTTTGTTACTAATAGTGATTAGGGGAGAGAAGTTTTAATGCTTCCCCTGAAGTGGGGAGAGGTCTGTTGCCTGGTCATGTAGGTGGCTGTGTGTATCTCATAATGCAGGAGGGGGTGGGGCCCTGGGCTTGGGTCCTCACAATCCACCCCCATGCAGCAGACTACATTGACCATAGGACAGATGTTGCAGGATAAGAGACGACAGAACACTATAAGTCCTTCACACAGAGACCCAGATTTTTCCAGGCATTGAATTCTGCCAGGCTAGCAGGGTGCTCTATGCAGTCCAGTTCACAGGGGTCACAGTCCAAGGAAGGCTGGTAGTACCTGAAAATGACAAACACAATATTAGGTTCAACTTTGGGCATGAGTTATTGTTGAAGCCGGCTTTAGAAAGGTGTTTGCCAGGGCACTATGGGAGAAACGAAGGATGTTTGTGGGGAACAAACAAAGGGTAATTACATGCCAGAGATCCATTGGTTGATAACAAGGTACCAGACAGAGTAACATTATGGGGAGGTTTTAAATACCAGACGTTTTCCCTCTGCAAACTTGAGAGTTTTCTACCATTACATTGTTAATCTGGGCATAAGAAGGGTCCATATAGCCATACATAAAGTCCCCATGGGCAGAGGAGGCCCTGGATTGGTGATAAAGATTTTAACAGGCATTTAGGCCTTATTACAATATTTGGGGGAACTCCCATTCCCCAGAGACTTAGGATTCCTAACCAATGCAGCTGCATAGGCCAGCACAAAGGTCAAAGGACCTCTTTTTCCCTATTTTGTACTGTCTGAGGCACAGGCAACAAGTTATTACCATTCCCCCTTTTGGGCTATAAAGCGGCTGGCCCTTTAACTTGGATTCTCAGTGTTTGCATTGCTCCCACCATTAGCATTTCAACGGATGCAGGTGCAGCAGCCTGCAGCATTGTATTTAAGCAGCACTGTATTTAAGTTGAGGCCTATAGAACATTTTAATCCATTATTGTAGAGATTTCGTAGTCCATAGCCCATGCTTGGGTCATTTGTCTAGTGAAAGGGGTTCCCCAATCACTCCATTTTTATAGGTATGCCATACAGAGCACACACTCTTTTTCAAACAACAGATGGTGGTCCACTGGTTAGCCTTCCCCACTGGGAAAGCTAACGAAAGTCCTGTAGCTGTGTCTGTGGCAGTAAAAGCATACCTCGAGAGTAGAAGGGGACTGATGTAGTCCATGTATCCCATCTGATGTGATAGTCTATGTGGTCGATGCAGGGAGTATGAAGGGCACTCTCTAGTGATGTCACTAGCTGCTGGCAGCAGTTACCTTTCATCATTAGCAGCATCCCAGATGTCTTTCCACACTTCTTGTCCCCAGAGGGGGTGACCTATTATTGTCCATTGTTCCTGCTTTCAGGTTGCCATCTCGTACATGAGGCCTTTGTAAACATCCTAGCTCTCAGTACAGACAGTGGATCTCCTGGTTCATGCACTATTAATCATCCACACTGCTCTTAACTTAGCCCATTTACTGTTTTGCATAGCATCAGTCTCCCACCATATAGTTGTCAGTACTTGGTTGCACTGCCACAGCTATCCATTTGGGAGGCTGCTCATTAGCAGTCCCATCCATCAGTGTACCAAGTAGACTTGGGAATGGTACTTGTGCCTTCTCTGGTGGGTATTTCAACAGCTACCTCAGGTGCAGCAACTTGAGCTGTTGAATCCTCTATATAGGACACTGATCCAAGAATCTCATGCATTTTTGCACTCAGAGGGCTGGTAGGCTTTCCATTTGGTCAGTGTGCTCAGTTGAGCACTGCCAGAGCGTGGCTTAGAAGCCATGTTGATTATCTACCCCTGAATAAGGATAGCCATTTTTAAGGTGACTGGGCATCTTTGCTTTAGTCCCTCCACTTGTAGTGAGGCATTATATGCAGCACACAATTGCCTTTTTTTTTTTTTAAGGGGCTCTATCTCAGTTCTGCCCCTTTTCATAATTGTGACCAAAAGCCAAGGAAATGTTACCCCTGCCACAGACCCCACCCAAACCCACTGTTAGTGATGGCTACAGCCAGTTCCCTGGGTAGGTCTGGATATATGTCCCCCATTGCTTGTGCCTATGCTGTTGCCCCTTTTCCTTTGTAAACACAGCCTTTTCAGAGGTGTCCATTCCTTGGGATAGCCTTTCCTAATCAAGACCTATACAAAGGTTTTAACATTTGGGCTAAGTGAGGAACAAAAAGTCTCTAATACTCCAACAACCTCAAGAAAGCCATTAGTTGCTTTGGTGTTTGTGCACAGGGAAACATTTACTGCCCCTTATCAACTACAACTTTTTAACTTAGCCAGATCTTTTACCAGGAGACCAAGGCAGATGGTTGGGCTATGTACATAGCCTTGGGGAAGCACAGTAGAAGTCCATTGTTGGCCTGCCTCCGTAGAAGACCAATGCAGGCTGGCTTGATTTTCCTAGGGAGATACTAAAGAAAGCATTAGCAAGATCCAATCACTTTATACCAGAGGCAGAATTCCCCTATAGTGATTTACAATGTGGCATTTTTTTTTTATACTTACCAATTTTGATCTTCAGGCTCAGTAAAAAAAAAAAAAAAAAAAGAATCAAACTACACTTCCCCCATCTTTCTGTACTCAGTCCTTCCCTCATAGCTGCCTTACATGCTGGGGCAGGGATAGGTGAGACAGAAAGTGACTTGGCCTGCTGAACTCGGATTTAAAAGTTTTAAATCAGGGTGGTGGGATTTAGGTAGTTTCTGCACCCTTCTTTTAATTATTCCCAATTGTTAGACTTATCTCACTTAAAGCTGTGACCCAGACAGTTTTTAAAAGGTCTTTGCCTTTTCCAGAGGCAGCCCTCTTGCAGGCTTCTGCTGCCTTAGGGAAATTCCAGGGGTGATATATTTTTAATGTCCAAGTTTGTTTACAGTAATTACAAAACTAAGGCTTTGAACCCTGCTGCCCAGAGGTTTTTTTTTTTTTTTTTTCTTTAACCTGTGGGTTTCTTTCTCAAGACAGTCTGCTGTAGCTAGCCATACCACACAAAACAGTGGCTAGCCAACTACAGTGTAGTCAAGTGGGCGACCCTTCCCCACATCAAGGAAGCAGGCCACCCTGGGATTACCCCCACAGACTTGAAGGCCACCCTGGGATTACCCCCACAGACTTGAAGATTTCTCTTTCTCGGGACAGTCTGCTATAGCTAACCATACTGCACATAACAGCCAGCCAACTGCAGCACAGTCAAGCAAGTGGGCGACTCCTCCCCACAGTGAGAAAGCAGGCCACCCCAGACTCCCTTCCCAGGACTCAGACCCATTGTGGCCGGTGGCTCTTTGGTCCTCCAGGCTGGCATGCCAATTGTTCCAACCCATCTTAGCCCTAAGACCAAAGAACACACCAGGCAGAAAGTGGACATGGGTTTAATTGGGACTTACTGACAGGAGATGATGGTCTCATGGTTGCAGCTGGCCATGGAAAATGAACTGCACGAAAAGAGGGAGGAGTGTCAAGGGGGGAGACTTATAAAGGTTTGTGACAATGGAGTTCCTCGCGAGATTTGGTTACAACAAGGTTTCCCAATATTGAGTACTAACAATAATTAGGGGAGGGAAGTTTTAATGCTTCCCCCCTGGTGGGGTGTGTGGGGAGGGTCTATTGCCTGGTCCTGTAGGCAGCTGTATGTATCTCATAATGCAGGAGGGGGTCGGGGCCCCCTGGGTCCTCACACCAACAGTAGAAAAAAACTTTTTTGTTGGTTTGGTTATGTTATTTTTTTATGATAACCTTTTAGTTGGTTCTGAAGGTGCTGTTTTGGAAAGTATGGTCTGTTTTTCTAATAGATTTATAAAGCATTTTTGCACATAGAGCATCTTCACATTGACATAAGCCATTCACCATCTTTACAGTGAAATAATAGGTATATCATTTGTAATGAGTCTTAATGGCATGTGGTGTCAGTAAGCCTAAAACCACATTCAAAATACTCTTTTTTTTAGAGTTGTTTTGAACCATGCTTTGGTTTCAAGGATTTGATTTTATACAAATAGTAAAAGAAATATTGTTTTTTGTTTTTAGACTCGAGTCATTTGGAACAGCAACTTGAAGAAGCTAATTCTGTGAGGCGAGAACTAGATGATGCTTTTAGACAAATCAAGGCTTATGAAAAACAAATCAAAACGTTACAACAAGAAAGGGAAGATCTAAATAAGGTAAAAAATATATATAGTTAGATTGTTAAAGCCTTTTCTGAATTCTTATTCTTATTTAATTAGAAAACTTCACACATTCATAATGAATTACAAATATTAATATATAGTAAATTTTATGTATCAGTGTAATTGAAAAAGAAATATGAAGAAATAAAAGAGTAATACAATCTGTTAAGCATCTGTGGAAAAGTTTAAAAAGAATACAGGCATATTGTCTTTGTAACTTACTGACAAACATTCTTAAAAGATTATAATCTAAAATTTCATTGCTGACTTAATGATTTCTTTTTTTAATGGCAGTTTATCTTTCAAAGCAGCATGGATAAACAAGTGAAAGTCACTTTCATAAGAACTTTGTGTAACACTTAAGCAATATTATAATTATCAACAAAGTTTAATAGCTGACTCTGTAACACAGCCCAATAGCGTAAATTATGTTCAAACACTAGAGAAAAATGCTTTTCTTTGGCCACATGCTGTATATAAACAAGCAAAAAAAAGTTGGATTTAGTGTTATAAATTGTATTCAATGGTATAATGTAGAATTCATTGATAATATACAGTGAAGTCCTTCAAGGGAAGATTTATATAGCTTGCTACAGTAAAGAAATGGAGGGAATTAAAAATAAAACAAGTAACCTTTGGCTAGTAATGCTAATCAAAACAACTAACAGAGAAAGCTGTAAAGATTAGATTGCATTAGATTAATACATTTTTACTTTTTCTTAATGCAACTTCAAGCAATTTTGTATAGATCCATTTAAGTTTATGGCCAATTTAATAATATTTGGTATGTTCCTAACAGTTGTTCTGTTTGCTTTTATAATATATAGTAATATTAGTGGTAACTATTTTGTATTTAATGGTAGAATTACTGCAAAACTTAATTACCATAATAAGAATGAGAATCTGATGTCATTTAGAGTAACAGGTATTTTTCTAATTTTAGTAAGTTTTAATATTAAAAATCATTTTAGTGTATTTTGAGAAGGAGGTAGTGCTGAAAAGTGACAGATTATACCAAAAAGAAAGTTGACTTAATATCCTATTAGCGGTAGATATTCTTTAAAATTTTTTTTCGTTTGCTGCATATGAAAGAATAAATGTGACATTATACAAGTTTTGAAGCACAATAACAAAATGAGCACCTCTGAACCTACCATCAACCTTAAGAAATAGAACATTATCTGTTTTGTGGTATTATCCTGTGTAGTCATTTCTTATCCCTTTCTCTTCATTTTCCTGTATGTGGTATAACACTACCTTCCTGAATTTTATGTTAATCATTTCCTTACTTAAAAAAAAATTATCATATATGAGTATATCTGTCACAGCCCAAGAGGGCTTTTGCAGCTGTAGAATAAAGAAAGCACGGGACACGTTCTGAGACATAAGCTTTTATTATGGGGCTTACCTACAGGGTAGGAAGTCAGCTGCTCTGAATGGTGGCGGGTTCAGAGCTTGGTGCGTAAGGTACTCTGCAGAAGCTGGGGGCAGGAGGTGGTGGTGCCAGGGAGTGGATTATAGGGTTACCATGAAGACATTCAAATGGATATGAGAGAGTGGGGCTGTTGTGATGTAGGGAGGAATCCATTGTGGTCAGCAGGGAGAGGGGAGGATTATGGATTATCTTGTAGATAATAGTACTTCAAGGAGTTTCAGGGAGGAGGTAATTTCAGGAGGAAGGTAAGCTGTAGATTACATTTAACACCAGAGGCCTGATTTTACAAGGAGAGTACATCAAACATTTAATTGTCCTATGTCAAGCAAGCTGCTGTGTGCAGTCTTCAAGGAACTGGGCCCGGGGCTTCCACAATCCACCCCCACACATTGATTTGCATTGACCATAGGACAGACATTGCATCTGTAATTCACAAGAGTACAGTGAACAGCAGAGTACAAGTAAACCAGTACATATGGACAGTAATCCTATTACCAAGCAGCGCCATAGCCAAGTTAAAGAATTAAACCATTTGGACAAAGGATCATCAGATAAATGTTCAATTGTTAGGTATATAAGCACAACCTTGAATATTAATTAGAGCACAAGTACTCCTGGGGCTAAAATAGCTAAAGGTTAAAACTACCAGGCAGTCTGCTTTGTTCTATATCTAGTTTTTACCATTTCCTAACTTTGACCACCGAAATAAATTTCCTTTTCCACAAACTTTCTGCAACTTTCTATATCCATTCAGGTTTTGTCCTATTTGTCCTACATTTTCTCTTTTTCTTCGTTCTGAAACAACCAGTTATTTAGGACAAAACTACTATATCACAAAACAATTTATTACTTAGTTCTGTGTGTTTTGAGCTTTTTATAAATATCATGGTATATGTAGTCTTATGAAATTTGCTTTTATCGCTTAACCTTATATTTCTAAGATTCATCCCTGGAGCTGTAGATCATTCATTTTAATTGCTGTATCATTTACCATTATGTGAATATCTCATAATTCATTTATTCAGTTTTTTGTTTACAGACATTTAGGTTGTTTGTAGTTTATTGCTACTATAATGATGCTGCTATGAACATTCTTGCATATGTATCCTGATACACACAAACACAAACACACAGAGTCATACTGAGGAATAGAATAATTGGGCCAAAGGCAATGCAAATTTTCCATTTTATATAATGCTAAATTGTATTCCAGGAATTATACCAGCTTACCCTCCCACCAATAGTACGTGGGGGAATGTCTGTGTCCAAGTATACTCCATATTACCAAATTTATTATTTTTGGCCAATCTAGTATAAATTGATATTTTAGATCTAAAATTATATTTTATTCTGGTCTTAAATTGCATTTCTTTAACTACTAATGAGGTTGAGTACTTTTACGTATCTATTCATCATTTATATTTCTTTTGTGAATGCCTCTTTTTTTTTTTTTTTAATTCATTCACTCATTTAATGAAGTACCTCTTAATATCCTTTGTGCATTTTTCTGTTAGGTTTTTTATCCATGGCCATACTAATCTTTTGCCAGTGTTACAATCATTACCTCCCAGTTAGTTAGTGGCTTGTCTTTTCACTTTTTTTATGGGATCTTTTGAGGAACTCAAATTCTTAGTTTTAATGTAGAAAAATTTATCAGTCTTTATTTTTATGATTAGTGCATTTGCTGACTTGTATAAGAAATTTGAGGTAAAAAAAAATTCTCATTTATTTTTATCTTGAAGTTTTTTATTTGGTCTTTCATATTTAAGTCTTTAATAATCCACCAGAAATTTATTTTGGTGTATCATGTGAGATAAGGATACAATTTCATTTGTTACCATATGGCTAACCACTTACCCATTTACTAAAGAAGCTCTCCTTTCTCCAATATTGTACAATGTTACCTCTGTCATATATCATATTTCCATATATGCATGGATCTGTTTCTTGACTCTCTATTTCTTGAAAACTGTACAGAATTTTCATTGAAAGTACATGAAACTATAGATGAATTACAGGAAAATTGGCATTATTACAATATTGAATCTTTAAGTTTTTAATATCCATTTTTATTAATATTACGCTGAACACACACAACACAGGTTTCTAGAGCAGAGCAGATTATTTACATACAGTAAATAGTAACCGAGTGGCTCCCCTGTGCCCTAGTTCTTACCTAGGGGTAACGCAAGGAGAGGCAGTTGGATAAAACCCTAAAGTTTACAGAGTTTGCAGAATCCCTACAAAATGAATCTAGGTATGTATATAGAAGGGAGAGGCAGCTTCTTCACTGCAGCTACTCCCCTTTTGAAACAGTCTCCTTAGGAACATAATGAGAAGGACCCTGGGTCCTTACTCTAAACTTTTGGAATGTAAATAAATCACTCCAGTGGAAAGGTAAGTCCTCATTCTCCACGGCAGCAACCCAGGATATCTCCATGGTCCAGGGTCCCCCCACCACCAGCCCCCACTCCCCACCCCCCATCCCCAGCCCTTGAACACATAGCTCCAGAAAGTCAGTCTCTTTGGAATTTTCTCACTGTCTACGTAAGTCATAAATTACCTTCAAAGGCTTACTTTTAGCCCAGGTCCCAAGTTTCAGTAAAATTTGCTCAGAAAGCCTTGACTGCAAAAACATAAAAATATTTTCTGTACAGCCCCACAGTTTTCTTATCCATAAATATATTGCCTCATTTTATTTAAAGTTATTTCTAGGTATTCTCTATACTATTTTACCTAATAAATGGTATCTTCTAAATTTTTTTCTTACTGATTTTGTTTTATTAGAGAAGTTGTGGATTTATAGAATAATCATGCATAAAATACAGGATTCCTGTTTAGCTCCCTATTATTAACACCTTTCATAGGTGTGCTACATTTGTTACAATTAATGAAAGCACATTTTTATGATTATGTTAAATGTAATCCATTTTTAACTTAGAGTTTGCTGTTTCTGTTGTATAGTTCCATGGATTTTTAAAATTATATTCCAGTACCTTATTTATAACCTAAAATTTTCCCTATTAACCACTCAAGTATATTATTCAGTGCTGTTAATTATGTTCACAATGTTGTGCTACCATCACTACTATCCATTACTGAAACTTTTCCACTGTCCCAAATAGAAATTCTATACATTTTAAGCCTTGACTCCATGTTCCTACCTCCACCCCATCACCTGATAACCTATATTCTAGATTCCAACTCTATGTTTACTTATTCTAATTATTTTGTTTCAGTGAGATCATACAATATTTGTCCTTTTGTGTTTGCCTTATTTCACTCAACATGATGGCTGCAAGGTTCATCCATGTAGTTGCATCTATCAGGATTTCATTCCTTTTACAGCTGAATAGTATTCCATGGTGTTTGTATACTACATTTGTTTATCCATTCATCAGTTGATGGACATTTGAGTTTCTTCCATCTTTTGGCAATTATGAATAATGCAGCTGTAAACAACAGTGTGCAAATATTGGTTCAAATCCCCGCTTTCAATTCTTTTGAGTATATACCTAGATCTGGGATTGCTGGGTCATATGGTAATTGTGTACTTTACTGTCTGAGGAACTTTCAGACTGCCTTCCACAGCAGTTGCCATTTTACATTCCCACCACCAATGAATGAGTAGTCCTATTTCTGCACATCCTCTCCAACACTTGTAATTTTACACTTTTTAAATAGTAGACATTTTAGTGGGTGGGAAATGTTATCTCATTAAGGTTTTGAGTTGCATTTCCGTAATGGCTAATGATGTTGAGCAACTTCTCATGTGCATTTTGGCCATTTTTATGTCTTCTTTGGAGAAATACCTATTTAAGTCTTTGTCCATTTTTTAAATTGGGTTGTTTTTTTGTTGTTGAGTTGAAGGATTTCTTTATATGTTCTGGATAGTAAACCCTTATCACACATATGGTTTCCAAATATTTTCGCTCATTTAGTAGGTTGTCTTTACTTTCATGATAAACTCCTAAGGCACAGAATTTTCATGGAATTTTGATGAGGGCCCATTTATCTATTTTTTCTTTTGTTGCTTTGGCTTTGGGTGTAAAGTCTAAGAACCACTGCCTAACACAAGGTCCTGATGATGCTTCCCTACATTTTCTCCTAGGAGTTTTATAGTTCTGACTCTTATAAATAGGTCTTTGATCCGTTTTGAGTTGATTTTTTTCTATGGTGTGAGGTAAGGGTCCATCTTCATGTTTTGCATATGGTTATCCAGTTTTCTCTGCACCATTTGCTGAAGAGACTATTCCTTTCCAGTTGAGTGGTCTTCGTCCCCTTGTCAAAAATCAGTAGGCCATAAATGTGAAGGTTGATTTCTGTACTCTCAGTTGTATTCCATTGGTCTATATGCCTGTCCTTGCGCCAGTACCATGTTGTTTTGATGACTCTGGCTTTGGAATAAGTTTTAAGATTGGGAAATATGAGCCCTCCAACTTTATTCTTCTTACTCAGGATGGCTTTGGCTATTCGGGGACCTTCACCCTTCCAAATAAATTGGATAATTGACTTTTCCATTTCTGCATTGAAGGCTGTTGGAATTTGGAATGGGATTGAATTGAATCTGTAAATCACTTTGGGTAGAGTTGACATCTTAACAATATTTAGTCTTCCAATCCATGAGCATGGTGGATGTCCTTCCATTTATTTAGGTATTCTTTGATATCTTTAATAGTGTTTTATAGTTTTTTGTGTACGAGTTCTTTATATCCTTGGGTGCATTTATTCCTAGATATTTGATACTTTTGGTTGCTATTGTAAATGGAATTTTTTTCTTGATATCTTCTTCAGATTGTTCATTGCTAGTGTGTAGAAACACAACTGATTTTTGGATGTTGATTTTGTACCCTGCCATTTTGCTGAATTCATTTATTATTAATATATCTATGTTGTGGATTTTTCAGGACATAATATATATATAGGATTATGTCATCTCAAATAGAGAAAGTTTTACTTCTTCCTTTGCCATGTGGATGCCTTTCATTTCTTTCTCTTGCCTAATTGCTATGGCTAGAATTTCCAGTACAATGTTGAATAAAAGTAGTGACAGGAAGTCATCCTGGTCTTGTTCCTGATCTTAGAGGGGAAGCTTTCAGTCTTTCACCATTGGGTGTGATGACAGCTCTGGGTTTTTCATGTATGCCCTTTATCGTGTTGAAGAAGTTTCCTTCGATTCCTAGTTTTTTAGTGTTTTATCAGTAAGAGATACTGGAGTTTGGTAAATGCCTTTTCTGTGTAAATTGAGATGATTATGTGGTTTTTTTCCCTTCATTCTATTGTGCTGTATTACAATTAATTGATTTTCTTATGTTGAACCACCCTTGCATATCTGGATAAATCCCACTTGATCATGGTGTATAATTCTTTTGATGTGCTGTTGGATTTGGTTTGCTAGGTTTTTTTTGTTTTTTTTTTTTTAGGATTTTTACATCTATATTCATACAGGATATTTGTCTGTAATTTTCTTTTCTTTTCATATCTTTATCTGGCTTTGTTACTAGGCTGATGTTGGCCTCATAGAATGAATTAAGGAGTGTTCCATTCTTTTCAATATTTTGGAAGAGTTTGAGCAGGGTTGGTGTTAATTCTTGGAATGTTTGGTAAAATTCACCAGTGAAGCCATCTAAACCAGGGTGTATTTTGTTGGGAAGTTTTCAATAACTGATTCAGTCTCTCTTCTGTTATTGGTCTGTTGAGATCCTCTATTTCTTCTAGAGTCAGTGTAGGTAGTTTGTGTGTTTCTAGTAATTTGTCCATTTCATATAGGTCACCTGATTGGTAGGATACAGTTTTTCGTAGTATCCTCTTGTAGTCCTTTTTATTTCTGTGAGTTCAGTAGTAATGCTCCCCTTTTTGCTTCTGATTTTAGTTATTTGTGTCCTTTTTCTTTTTTTGTCAGTCTCGCTAAAGGTTTCTCAATTTTATTGATGTTGTCCAAGAATGAACTTTTGGTTTAGTTGATTATCTTTATTTATTTTTTTATTCTATTTCATTTATCTCTACTCTAATATTTATTTTCTTCCTTCTGTTTGGGTTCAGTTTGTTTTTCTTTTAATTCCTCCAGTTTTGAGGTAAGGTCTCTGATTTGAAATCTTTCTTCTTTTTTAATGTAAGCATTTAGAGCTATAATTTTGCCTCTCAGCAACTGCTGTTGCTGTATCCCATAAGTTTTGGTATGTTGTCCTTTTATTTTCATTTGCCTCAAGATATTTCCTATTTTCCCTTGTGATGTCTGCATTCTGCAGTTGGTTCTTTTCAAGTACATTGTTTAATTTCCACATAGTTGTGGATTTTCCATTTCTGTTACTGATTTCTAGCTTCATTCCATTGTGGCCAGAGAAGATACAGGGTATAATTTCAATATTTTTAAATTTATTCAGACTTGTTTTGCAATTAAAACATGGTGTATCCTGGATAATAATCCATGTGCAGTCAAGAAGATTGTGTATTCTGTTTTTCAGTGCAGTGTTCAATATATTGCCTGTTAGTTCTAGTTGGTGTAGAACATTGTTCAAGTCTTGTATTTCCTTATTAACCTTCTGTGTAGATATTCTATCCATTATGGAAACTGTTGCATTAAAATCTGCTAATGTTAATGTAGAACTGTCAGTTTCTTCAAATCTGTTAGTATTTGCTTCATATACTTTGGGCCTCTGCTCTTAAGTGTGTATATATTTATAACTGTTATGTCCTCCTGTTGGATCGATCCTTTTATTAGTATATAGTGACTTCATCCCTCATAACTGTTTTTGACTTAGTCTATTTTCTCTGATATTAGTATAGCTACACCAGTTCTCTTTTGCTTACTACTTGCATGGTGTATTTTTTACATCTTTTCACTTTCAGCCTATTTATGTTTTTTAATATAAGGTGAGTCTCTTGTAGATAGCATATAGTTGGTTCATGGTTTTTTATCAATTCTGCCTTTTGACCAGAGAATATAATCCATTTACATTTAAAGTAACTACTGATAATACAGGACTTTCTTCTATCATTTTGCACTTTAGACCTTGTAAGTCTTGTACTTTTTTACCCCTCAATTCTTCCTTTAAAATCTGATTTTTAAATATTGGTTTTGTTTAGTAACATCAATAAATTCTCTTATTAATTTTAATGATGTATTTGAGATTCTTTGAAATTTTTTGCACATTTTAACTGTTCTGTTTCTGCTTTTTGGGTCTTGATACTTTTCCTTTCTTTCCTTTTCTTACCACATTGGTTTAAAACCTCTAGTAGTGTTGAATAGAAGCTGTGATAGCAGGCATCCCTATCTTATTCCTGATTTTAAAGAGAATGTTTCATATTTCACCACTAATAATGATATTTGCTATAAGGTTTTGGTAAATACTTTTTGTCAGGTTAAGGAAGTTACCTTATACTTTTATTTTGCTAATAGGTTTCATCAGGAAGAGGTCTTGAATTTATTAAATGTGTTTTTCTGCATTGTATTGTATGGTTATATGATTTTTTTCCTTAGTATGTCAGTATGGTGAATTACATTTAAAGATTTTTTTTTCTAATGTTAATCTACTTTTACATTCTGGGTTAAATCTAACTTGTCAATGTATTGTCTTCTAAATAATAATATGATAGTATAGATGACAGTTACATAGCATATGTTCTAAGAGCACTGTTCTAAGTGCTTTACATATGTTTGATTATTTGATCTTCATAAGAGCCTGTGAGTTAAATATTATTGTTGTTCTTATTTTATGATTGTTGTAACTGATACAGAGAAGTTAAAAACACTTGCTCGAATTCACAGGCATAGAAAATTCTGGAGCTGGAATTTCAACACGAATCTAGCTTCAGTGTTTATGTTTATCCGTTTGATACATGTAACAGGAACTGATTTGCTAGTGTTTTGCTTAGGATTTTTTATGTTTTCATGAATGAGATTGACCTATAATTTTTTTCTCTTTCTCTTGATTATTTTGTATGTCAAGGATATAGTGGCCTTTTTCTACTCTTTAAGTAATTTTGTATAGTGCAATGCTGTGTTTCTTGAAATTTGGAAGAATTCATCTATAAAACTATCTGGGTTTGGAGGTTCTAATCCACCACTGGGGAGATGGGGAAATTTATTCAGTTGCTTTAATTGTTATAGGTCTATTGAGGCATTCTACTTCTTCTTAAAACAGTTTTGATAAATTATATTTTTATAGGAATTTTTTCATTTTATAAATTTAAAAAATTATTGACATTAAGTTCTTAGTATTATTCTCTTTTTTTCCTTTTTTGATCTCATCTAGGTTTGCAGTTATGGCCTCTTTTTCTTTCTTAATATTATTTCTTAGTGCCTTCATGCATGATATTTTGAATTGAGCTCACTACATGTTTGTCTATTTTATTATTCTCAAAAAAACAACTTTTGACTTTGTTGGTGGTCAATATTCTTTTATTCCTTTTTCATTAATTTATGCTGCTATCTTTATTGTCTTCATATCAGGGAAGGTGGGTTATTGTGTTGTTCTGTTTCTACTTTTTAAGAGAAATTTTTTTTAATTAAATTTAATTTCTTTAAGTATAAACATTTCAGGCTATAACTTTCTGTATAACTGTTACTGTATTCCTGAATTTCAGTATATAGTATTATTTTTTGTATTTTTCGTTTTTTTTTTAGTTCTAAAGTATTTTTATTGTCCTTTATGATTTTTCTCAATGAATTAATGTGTGTTTTTAAATTTTCATTGTATGGAGTTTTATCTTTGATTGGTTTCTAGTTTAATTGCAGTATTATTAAAGGACTTGATTTGAAAGACGTCTGTTCTTTGAAATTTAATGAGACTTTGCTTCCTGGCCTAGACTGTTCCATTTCTAAATATTCAATACATACTTAGAGAAAAATATATGCTCCCGATATTGTGTGCAGGCTTTTATAAATGAAGCTTATTAATTGAGCTTTTTGGATCATCTTCATATTTATAATTTTCTGTCTTCTTGATTTACGTATAATTGAGAAATTGAAATTTCGTATTATAGTAATGTGCTCACCAATTTTTCTCTGAAGTTCTAGCAGTTTCCTTTTAAAATATTTTGAGACTATCTTATGAAATACACAATGGTATTTCTTTCTGTTGAATTGAACTTTTTATCATTGTATAGTGATATTCCTTAACCGTAATTAATACTTTGTGTATTGCAGTCAAAATTTTTTTTTCTTAATCCAGTTATGACAAACTCTGCGTTTAACTGGTGCACTTAGCCCTTTTGTAATTGATTACTAATGTATACAGATATGTTTTTACCATTTTACTTTTTGTTTTCTGCTTGTCATGTTCTTTCTATGCTTCTTTTTTTCTCCTCTCCTACTTTTTAATTGAAGTATTTATTTTAGTGTTCCATTTTACCCGCTACTCTTCCTCGCTTTTTGGTAATTACTCTTGAACTTTACTGTGCGTATTTAACAAAGTCTAAATTCAATACCATTAAAACATCTCTCCCAAACAATTTAAGGACCTTTAACCCTGATTACTTCTTTCCACGGTACATGCTGTTATTGATCAATACTTTAGTTATATCCTTTTTTCTTACCCTACAATTTAGACATTATCATACAATCTTATATAGACATTGTTTATATTGACAATCATGTTTACCAAGTTCTTTATAATATTTCTTGCATATCAGACTTTCCTTCTAAGATCATTTTTAATTTTCCTGAAATAAGACTTTAGTGGTTCCTTTAGTGAAGATCCAGTTGTGGCAAGCTCTGGTAATTTTTGTTTAATGATGCTGTCATATTTCAGCCTCATATTTGAAAAGGAATGCAGTAAAAGTTCTACAGAGAAAAAGTTATAGCCTAAAATGTTTATACTTAAAGAAATTAAATTAAATTAAAATTTTAGTTATTTTCTTATCTTGTTGAAATGTTTTCCACTATTTCTATTTCCATTGTTAATCTTAGATGTTTGCTCTGAGTCTAATTATCTTTTGTTTTTGTTTTGGTGGGTGATTTGTCTTTCTCCTCTGGTTTCTTTTAAGAGCTTTTCTTTCTCTTTGGAATTACACAGTTTCATTTTTTAAAAGTTTCTGGATTTGGGTTTACTTTTATTTTTATTATTTCGTAAATGTATTGCTTCCTATATAGGATCATGTCTTTAATTTTATTAATTTCTTTATTTCTAAAAGTTCTATGAAGTTCTTTTATAAATCTGCCTGGTCATTTTAAATAGCTTTTTGTCGTTTCCCCATTTTTATGATTTCTGGTTCTATTTCTTCAAACATTTTATCCGTAGTAATTTTATGTCTATAGCTGATAATGCTGGTACAATAATACCTTTGGGGTTTATTTCTATTTTTTTTTTTCTTCTGTAAACTTGCTAATGGTTGTTTGTTCTTTCGGGTGTTTGGGAATCTTGACTGTTTATTTGTTTGCTCTTAATGTGTGAAAAACCTAGATTTGTTGAGGCTCTTTCCTTCAAAGAGGATTTGTATTTCTTTTTAGTGGAGGAGGCAAGTAGTTCTCCTAACTTGAGTTCACTTTAGCCCTCTCTAACTTTGTCAGTTTAATCTGGGACAATTCAAGTTAGCTTTCTCTCCTTGCTGCTGACCTCTTATTTTCTACAAGGCAACCTTTGCTTTTATCACTTTTAATCATTCAGTGTTATATATATTTTTTAAAAACCTTGCAAATACCCATTAAATTTTACAAAATCTTTATTTTGAACACCATATCTTATATTTCTATAATCTTTATTTATAGACATGAAGATACTAGAAATATAATAAATCAGTTGTTTTTTTCTCATTTAGCATGTTAGCATAAGGAATTAAGAATATAAACAGGGTACCATGCCCTAAATATCTGTTCAAAAGTAGTTTCTTTCTTTTAATTTTGTCCTGAGGTGAATAATTTTGGCTCTTCTCAACTTCATGATAGCTACTTTGATGGCCAAATTTGGTTTCTAGCTTTCAGAATTGGTAACTTATATTCTTTTTACAAAACTGTAGGAACTAGTCCAGGCTAGTGAGCGATTAAAAAACCAATCCAAAGAGCTGAAAGACGCACACTGCCAGAGGAAACTGGCCATGCAGGAATTCATGGAGATCAATGAGCGACTAACTGAATTGCACACCCAAAAACAGAAACTTGCTCGCCATGTCCGAGATAAGGAAGAAGAGGTGGACCTGGTGATGCAAAAAGTTGAAAGCTTAAGGCAAGAACTGCGCAGAACAGAAAGAGCCAAAAAAGAGGTTAGTAGTCAGGCAAATTTTGTAGTGCCCATTGGGTAGTGATTTAAGCTGTGTTTCAGACTAGTGAAATAATACATACTTTATTCTTTAATTTTTGGAAAAAAAAAATTTCAGTTTGGTAATATTATTTAATATGAATTTCACCAATTGATTTCTCTTTCTAATGCAAGGTAAATTTTCATGGGGAAAACATTATTTAAAAAAGCATAACCATAAAATCTGCTTTTCTCGTTTTATTTTAAAGCTGGAAGTTCATACGGAAGCTTTAGCTGCTGAAGCATCTAAAGACAGGAAACTGCGTGAACAGAGTGAGCACTATTCTAAGCAACTGGAAAATGAATTGGAGGGACTGAAGGTATCTTGATTTCAGATTTGTGAAACTTAATTTTCTTCTCTTTAGGCCTGATAGCATTAGCTTATATACTTTCTTTGGTGCAGTGTGAAAACTAACTGTTCTTCAAAGCTAGTATCTTACTTAGTTCTTAAACATGTTAGAAGGAAAAGGAAAGTTGTGTTCAGTGGGGAGAAGAAATCTTTCAAAAGGGAATTAAATATTCATGAAGGGCTGCCTGCCTGATAAAGATACTGGGAATCTGCTGTGGGGTAGTGATTAGATATCCAGAGCTTTATCTTGTATATGACTTAGGAGAGGTCAGGTGTAGCTTTGTAGACACTTTTGTTAGCTGGAATGATATGATAATGGGCATGGGCTGACATCTCAGCAGAAGTTGATTTATTCAGGAGTCGCTGCCTCATTTTGATTCTATATTCACCAGTTACTAGTGGTGTCATGTTGGAGAAGTCATTTTGCCTCTTTATACTTTAATCTTCTCATCTGTAAAACACTATCTCATTAGTTTTATGTAAGGAATACATACATACATAAGTAAACTGACACATCGTAAGTGCTCAGTAACTATTAGCTACAATAATAATGTTATGTATGTTAAATTGAGAGAATTGGGATTAAAGTGGATAAAATAAATATTTCCATAATATTAAATAATAGTTGGAATACAGTCTGCCTTTCCTTGACTCTAACCTTTGCACATTCCATTTCCTCTGCATTTCCTGCCAGCCCCCATTTCCATCCACTCCTTGCAAAATCATTCCTGGTCTAGTGTTTTATTCATCCAGCAAATAGAGGAATCAGCTTGAATGTCACCTCAGAAAGTCTAGGTTCTACTCTTCTGTACTGATTTAGAATTCCGTTAATTTCTCTAGCATAGCTCTTATAATTATTTATTCACAGCACAAATCTGTCTCCCCATTGAAACTGTGAATTAGCTTATTGGAAGCAGAGACAGGTACATGTACCTGGCATGTGACCAGATATTTAATAGTTGTTCAATAAATGCATTAATGATTGATTGATGTAGTAGATAGAATTTTTCATAGCTTAACTTTTTCTCTAATGATTGAATATTAGTGGTTGCAAGTAAGATTCCCTTGCTATAAATAGAAATATAACCTCCAGGTTTTGTTTCTTATTTTGTTTTGTTTCTTAGGTTCATTGTGAACTCATAGTGTTGGTTTGCTATATAAAGTAGAGATGACTCTTCTACATACACCTATACTTCTAGAGCTGGATTAGTGTATAAAAGGCATTACTTTACCATCTCAAGTAAATTTCAGCCAGGGTCTGCTCTGTTCTTAGCACTATTCTAGGTGGATTGGGTAATAAAAAGGAAGCATAGCATATAAACTAGAAGAAATCTTGGAGATTATTTACATTTGAGAATTGAGACCAGAGTAGTTGAAAATGTTGTAGTTATAAGTAATAGAGTACAATTTAAACCCAGGTTTTCTAACTCTCAGTGCCATGATGTGCCCTGTAGTTTGCTTTTTATTTTTTGCTGTAATAAACACACTGCACTGAAAATTCTGAGTCGTATACATCTAAACATTTTTCAAAATCACTTAATTTCTTGTGTCATTTATAAATTTTGGATAGTGATAGACTACTCAATAAGTATTAACTATAATAATTATTGTATAATTTTCTTAGGATAATTTTCTAAAAGTGGGATTTCTTGGCCAAAAAGATACTCACATAAAATTTTTGGAGCATACTTCGGGGCCCTTCTTTCCCCCCCCCCCCCCCGTAATCATACAGCCTTTATTTTTTTTAAATGCATTTTTATTGTGAACTTTAACATGTATGCATAACAGTAATAACTTTCAAAGTACAATTTAACAAGTAGTTAGCAAATTTCAAAGAATATCGTGAGTCACAGTTCCACAGCTTCAGCAATTTCCATTATTGTAAAGTTATAACATGAATACAGAAAGGTATTAACTTTCGATGTACAGCTCAACAAGCAGTTATATAGATAATTTCAAAAGTTGTTATGGGTTACAGTTCCACAGTTTCAGTTCTTTCCTTATTATGCAATATAGGGTATATACTGAAAGGTGAAGACTTTCAAAGCACAATTCAATGAGTAGCTATAGAGCAAATTTTAAAAGATGTTATAGGTTACATTACCACCATGTCAATTACCTCCTTCCAGCTATTCCAACACCCAAGCATCTAAAAATATGTATATATTTATATAAAGTCAGTATTCATAAACCTTTGTTAAATCTTACCTTGTTTGTTGCTACCCCTTCCTCTCAATCTCTTTCTCCATCTTCAGGGGTGTCTAGACAATGAGCACCCTATCTTGTTCAT
Source organism: Choloepus didactylus (assembly GCF_015220235.1). Lineage (NCBI taxonomy): Eukaryota > Metazoa > Chordata > Mammalia > Pilosa > Megalonychidae > Choloepus > Choloepus didactylus. The sequence continues at coordinate 32,647,050 of NC_051308.1, forward strand.
ATTGAAAGAGGGTGTTAACATTATGGGGAAGGGGGCTGCATATGAATATTGTTCTTAAAGAGGCTGTTGGCTTTGAGTTTTAGGACTGGTCTGGCACAGGGACACTGTGGTGGATTTAAGTTTCTGAGAGATAAAACTTAGCAAGTGAATATTTTATAGAATCTCAGATAGGGACCTAGGTTTTGGGTACTACTTTTGGTAAGGGCATGGCATGCTGTGGCCATTTGGGATGTCTGGCTGGAGCTTGCATAAGAGAAGCCTCCAGGATAGCCTATCGACTCTATTTGTGATCTCTCAGCCACTGTGATCTCAGCTTGTTACCTATCTCCCCCTCCCCCCACCCTCCTTTGGTCAAGTAGGTATTTTCAATCCCTCGCTGCCAGGGCCTGTCTCATTCCTGGGCATCATGTGCCATGTTGCCAGGGAAGTTCATTCCCCTGGGAGTCATGTCCCACGTGTTGGGGAGGTTAATGAGTTTATTTGCCAAGTTGGGCTTAGAGAGAGAGGATTTCAGCCCTTCTTAAAGGTTGATACCAACGGTTGTTATCATATGCTACAAAAATTTTTACCATGCATTTTTCACTTAATAGTGTAATTTAAGCATTTTCACTTGTTATTACAAAAATGTCACAAACATTACTTTAAAGACTGTAAGTAGTTCAAGAATATCTACTTAGTTAATTCCCTACTGTTAAATATTTAGTTTGTTTTCAGTTTTGCAATAGTATAATTCTGTGATCATCATTATTAATTTCTTTTTCTCTACTATTTTCTTAGAAAAGATAACTAGAAATGAAATTGTCAGGTCATTTTAAGGCCTCAATGCATGCCACAAATCTTTGCAAATATAATATGCAAAGAAAAAAAGTTGTAACTTTTTTTTTCATTTCTTGGTTTATTAGTAGATTGTTTGTTAATATATTTTCTCATTGTGGTTTTCTTTTTTGTGAGTTACCTCTTTAAATCATATACCCATGTGATGTTGTAATCTTAATGTGTTTCTTAACAATTTGTATAAACTCTTTACACAGTAAAACTTCTACTTTTTCTTTATTTTCACCAACTATTGAATGAATCCATCATTTGCCCTTTAATTTTGGTCTTGTTTCTTTTCAAAATTACAGAAGATTTAAGAAATCTTTTCCTTGATGTTCTTGTCTGTTGCTTCAAAGCTTAATTGGTCATTCTTTCTTCAGAGTGTTGATAAGTATTTAATTCTGTTTGGTTTTTTTCTGTATGTTTATGGGGTTTAAAAATATTCAGTTCTTTAATCTATTTGGAATTTGTTTTGGTAAATGGTATGATGTGTGAATTTTTTGGTTCTTTTATTGTTAGCTGGTGATTCCAATTCCATTTATGACTTACTCACTGTCTTTCCTATTGACTGATATGCCTTATATATTGAATTAATACTTACTTTGCGGAGATCTATTTGGTCATTGATGTGTCTTAGTTTGCCCGGGCTGCTGTGACAAGGTGCCATGGACTTAAACAACAGAAATTTATTGTCTCATGGTTTTGGAGACCAGAAGTCCAAAATCAGGATGTTGGCAGGATCATGCTTTCTCTGAAGTCTGTAGCATTCTGGTGGTGACTTGCTGGCAATGTATAATTCACTCTTTACCTCCATCCCATGACCTTCTGTCTCCTACTGCTGGCTTCTTCTTTGCTTATAAGGACTCCAGTTGTATTGCAATAAGACCTACTCTGATTCAGTCTGGCCTCACCTTAACTAAAAACATCTTCAAAGATCCTAATTATAAGTGGGTTCACATCCCTAGAAACCAGCTTGAACATGTCTTTGTGGGGGACAAGATTTAATCCATAATGATAAGTGTCCATTTCCTCAACCTAGTACAGTGATACTTGATTTATAGTATGTTTTAATATCTGAAAACCCTATTCTCTTACCCTCATTTACTCCTCTTCCTTTTTCAGATTTTTTTTGTGTTTGTTTACTAGTTTATTCTTGCTCATGGACTAGAAACATTTGTCTACATCCCTGTCCCCTAGCACAAGCACATTTCTTTATAGGTTTCTAATAAAATTACATAGAATTTGAGGAAAATTGAATACATGTACATCTCATGTACATTCCATTCAAATACCTGGCATTTTTCCACATTGTTTCAAGACCTCTTTTATGTTTTTTATGAAGACTTCTAGTTTTTTTTCCATAGAAATCAGGTAAATTTCTTGCTAATATTCTTCATATTTGTGTGTATTAGTATGTGATGGGTTTTGTTTATTTCTGTTTACAATGAATCTTTTTAAATTATACTTTCTCATTGTTTTTTCTTATATTTAGAAGTATTAATTTGTATATGCTATTGTTTTATATAACTCTATCAATTCCTACAGTGGATTCATTTGGATTTTCTGGGTGAACAATTACATTAAATGGAAATGATAATGATTTCATCACTTTTCTTTCCAATATTCGTATCTTTTTAACTATTTCACATGTTACTTGGTCAGATTATCTAAAACTCATATTAAATAAGAGTGATAACGGAAAACATCCTTTTTGTTAATATTATTCCTGATTTTACTTGATGCAAATCTGATGTTTCACCATTAAGTATTCTTTTGTCTATTCACTTGAAATAGATACTCTTTAAGTTAGGAGAAATACTGTACTTGTTTTAATGGTTTCATTGTGGGGCTAAAGGTAGTATTTGGAACTGGTATTGTATTTTATCAAATACTTTTGGTAAGCGGTACCTACTGAGATATTTTCATATGGATTTTAAAATTTAATCTATCAAAATGTATTTTATTGCACACTTATTAATGAGTTTACTGATTTTAAATTATCGTCAGTATCTGAAATGAACCCTATTATATTGTGGTGGTTCTTTTTACGTTTCGTTTATCAGTATATTACTTGCCATTTTACATCCTTATCAATAAGTGGCATGAATGTATAATTTTTTTTTTTTGGCTGTATCTCCATTAGGTTTTGGTTTCACAGTAATTTTTGCTTGTAACCTTTCTAGTACATCCTGATACCATCTAAACAGCCAAATTAATCCAAACAAAACAGCAAACGTAAAGCATCCTGTAAGTGATTAGAAAAATGAAAGAGTAGTATTAGGTGAAAAGTTAGTGCCATGGATATAGATTTAAGCATCATTTTCATAGAGATGCTTAAAAATAAGACCCTAACTCCCTGACTCATTCCAGTTTAAGCAGAGCTTTTCATGCCAGGCTGCCTCAGAAAACGTTGGATAATTGGGATCCGGTACATGGTAGGCGCTTCATAAATGTTTCTTGAATAAATGGTTAAATATTACAGTGGATATCCCAGAGCCATTTCTCTGGTCCACTTTGATTCCTTTGTTCTGTTTTAATTATATACCTCAAATGTGAAGGAGCCAGCATATTTTTCTTTTCATATTAAGTTATCTACCATTGCCAGTTTTTCTGCCCTTAAAAACCAGCTTCAGAGAAGTATACAGTGTCCTCCAAATCCTGATTCCTTGTTGTCACTAACATTAGCCCATGTTCTTTTAGTTATAAAAGTTTTTTTGTTGGTCACTTGGGAAAAACAGATGGGGTATAAGAAAAAATGAATTTAGGAAAGCTACAAAGCTCTGGAAATCTTACAGTCATTATTCCTAGTCTGAATGTTTCTATTTACCCTTTAGGTAGTTACTGGAGGACTTTATGTTTTCTTTTCTCCTTTATTCTTAAGGATGTATTTCAACCTAATTTCTAAAAAGGTGAATGTCAACAAAATTTCCCCTCCTTCTTACATGCGCTACCTAAAAGCAAAGAGAACTACCATTTCTTTCAAGCATGCATATGAAGGAGATGATAGTTTAGATGATATAACTTGATCACTCTTGTTATTTCTCTCTGGACTCTTGCAGAAGCCTCCTCTTTTCTTTTTGTACATTCTAGCCCTACCATTCCCTCTACCAATTTAATCTTTTAGAAACACAAAGGTACTTAAAGTCTTTCTTCAGTTCCTCATCACATAAAGGATGCAGTCAGATTTTTTCTTAGTCCATATACCAGCAGTAATTCCAAATAGAAATTTAAACGTAAAACAGTAGTCATATAAGTACCAACAGAAAATACAGAGAAAGACATAATCTTGGTGTGAAGAAAACTTTAAAAAATCTACTAACAAAAACACTGACTATAAGGGAAAATACACTGAGAAAAATATTTGTGACATGTGGTAGACAAAAGATTAATAGCCTTAATATAGAGTGTTTTTTTGATATGGTAATATACAAAAACAATATTCAGTTACTATGAACATCATCCTCTTTATATTATAGAAAGGACTTATTTGATATTTTATTATTGTTACAGATAAACTAATATTTTGTTATTACTTCCATAGCAAAAACAAATTAGTTATTCACCAGGAGTATGCAGGATAGAACATCAGCACGAAATAAGTAAACTAAAGACTGATTTGGAAAAGAAAAGTATCTTTTATGAAGAAGAATTGTCTAAAAGAGAAGGAATACATGCAAATGAAATAAAAAATCTAAAGAAAGAACTGCATGATTCCGAAGGCCAGCAACTTGCTCTCAACAAAGAAATTATGATTTTGAAAGACAAATTGGAAAAGACCAGGAGAGAAAGGTAAGAATTAAGTTCTTTACTCATCAAAAAATAGTTATTGAATACTTGTTATCTGTCAGATACTAGAGATACTTAGAGAATAAAACACATCTCAGCCCTCAAGGAGACCAAAATCAGTATTGGTAAATAAAAAATTAGAATGCAGCAAGATAGGAAAGCAAATGGAATAAGTTACAGGAACACACATAGAAGAGGCACAAAATGTAACTTTGTTACATTTAAGCTTCTTATAGAACATTACTTCTAAGTTGATACCTTAGAAATAAGAAAGATGTGGCTTGGAAAGAGTGTCCATGCAAAGGTAGAAGAGTGTTTATGACCTAAAGGAAAAAGAGAACATGACATATTGAGAAAATGAAAGCTGTTCACTATGGCTGAAGTATAAAAGTAGGATGGGAGTGGTAAGGAATGACGTTGGAAAGGAAAATAGAGGCAAGGTTATGAAGAGTATAACGAAGCTGGACTTTATCCTAAGGCTGTTGATTGAAAATGATATGCTTATATTTATATTTTTGAAAGATCAGTCTTTCTACTGTGTGGAAAATGGGTTGGAAGGAGCAGATTGGAGGTAGCAATTCAGCTATGAGAAATGTGGTGGCTACACTTCAGGTAGTGATAGTCAAGATATGGAGGAGTAGATGGTTTCAAGAGGTCTACTGAGAAGATAGAACCTGGAGGACATGATGACCAGATTTGAGAAATGAGGTAGTAGGAAAATTTTCAGTGATACTCAAGTTTCTAGATTTCAGGCAAATGAAAGTATATTATTGTCATTCTCAACTTGTATGGGAAACCTGAATTTATTCAGTTTGGTATTTTTTCATTCATCCAGCAAAAATATTTTAGACCTTACTATGTGCTAGGCATGGTTTTAGGCACTGGAAATATAACAGCGTACAGATAAGAAAATCCCTGTCCTTATGGAGCTTTCCTTTAGTTATGTAAAAGATGATAAACAAAATAAGTAAAATATAAAATACATTAGATAATGATAGATTCCTGGAACAAAAAAATAAAGTGGGGAATGGGGGCTTTGAGGCTTTGGTAGGGAGGGGATTAAATTATTATAGAAGGCCAGGGATGATTATACACAAAAGGTAGCTTCTTAGTTTCCTAGGCTGCTTAAAGTAGATCTCATGAAATGAAAACATCTTGAGGCCATGGAAATGTCCAAAGCAAGGCATCATCAAGGTGATGGTTTCTTCCTGAAGACCAACTGTAGGCAATCCTTGGCTACTTTGCCACATGGCAAGGCACATGGCAGTATCTGCTGGTCTGTCCCTTCTCTTCCGAGTTTCACTGCTTTAGGTTTCTTGTTTCTGTGGCTTTCTGTCTGTGTTTGTATTCATTCCGTTTATAAAGGACTCCAGTAAGAGAATTAAGACCCATCCTGAATGAGGTGGGTCACACCTTAATTGAAGAAGCCTCATGAAAAGATCCTACTTACAATGGGTTTACACCCAGAAGAATGCATTAGATTTAAGACCGTGTTTTTCTAGGGTACATACAGCTTCAAACCACCACAGTGACATGTCACTAAAGACTGAAGAAAGTGAGGGAGGTATTTATACAGATATATGAGAGAACATTCCTCATAGAGAAGAGCTGGTCTGTTCAGAAAATAATGAGGAGGTCCTTGTGTCTGAAACAGAATTAAGGGAGAAGAATAGAGATAAGGTCAGAAAGATAATGAGGGCCAGATCATATAAGGCCTTATAAATCATAGCTGACTCACAGGCATTTACTCTGAGGAAAATCACTGGAGGGAAGCATTGCAAGATTTTGAGCAATAAAGTGACAAGCACAGTACAGACTTGTGTTTTACCTTGTTCACTCTGACTGCTGTGAGTAAGAGCCAAAGCAGTGGGACTACTTAGAAGGTTATTGCAGTAATTCAGGCAAGAGATGATGGTGGCTTGGGCCTAACGTTGTTGCAGAAGGATAGTAAGAAATATTCAAATTTTGATATTCCTTTAAGGTAAAGATAATGGTATTTGCTGATGGACTAGATAGAGGGTGCAGGCGAAAGAGAAGAATCAAGGTTTTTGTGTGATCAATTGGGAGACTATAGTTGCCATTTAGAGAGGAAAACTGTAGGAGAAGCAGGTTTGGGATGGAGATGTCAGGTAGGCAGTTCTATAGACCAGCCTGGATTTTGAGGCTGGAGATTAAACTCTGGGAATATTTATCTGTCACATAGTATTTAAAGCTGTGAGACTATATATGATCACTTAGTGAATGAGTATAGATAGAAATTAAGTCCTAAGACAGAACTTTGGGGCATTCCAGTTTTTAGAAGCTGGGGGATGAGGAAGAATCAGCAAAGTTAGTGTATTAACATGTCAAATAAGAAAAGGTCTGAATCATGTAAAATAAGAACTGAATAATGGCCATTGAATTTAGCAATATGAAGGTCATTGCTGACCTTGATGAGAGCAAATTTAGTGGGAAAAGAGAGGTAAAAACCTCAGAGTGAAAACAAGAGGTATTTATAGGAGAGTAATTGAAAACAGAGTACAGACCTACCTCAGAGATATTGAGCATTCCGTCCATACCACCTCAATAAAGTGAATCACACGAATTTTTTGGTTTCCCAATGTATATAAAAATTGTGTTTTCACTATACTAAAGTTCATTAAGGGTGCAATAGCATTAAGTTCTAAAAGAACAATGTGCAGACTTTAATTTAAAAAAAATTTTATTGCTAAATTCAAAATTGGAGTCAGTCCTCTCAAACCCTGCCACTGCTTTATCAACCAAGTTTATATAATATTCTAAATTCTTTGTGGTCATCTTAACAGTGTTCACAGCAGCTTCACTAGTAGATTCCACCTTAAGAAACCACTTTCTTTGCTCATTGATATGAAGCAACTCATTCATTCAAGTTTTATCATGAATTGGCAGCAATTCAGTCACATCTTCAGGCTCTGCTTCTAATTCTAGTTTTCTTGCTATTTCCACTACATCTGCAGTTACTACCTGCACTTGAGCCCCTCAGATTCATCTTCAAAACTCCCCTTAATGTTGACCTCCTTCTGTAAATTGTGACTGTTAATGGCAACTAAAATGGTGTATCCTTTCCAGAAGGTTTTCAATTGACTTTGCCGAGATCTGTCAATGGAATCACTAACTCGGGCAACTAAAGCATTACGAGTTGTACAATATTTATTTATTTTTTTTTTATCTTCATTTTATTGAGATATATTCACATACCACGCAGTCATACAAAACAAATCGTACTTTCGATTGTTTACAGTACCGTTACATAGTTGTACATTCATCACCTAAATCAATCCCTGACACCTTCATTAGCACACACACAAAAATAACAAGAATAATAATTAGAGTGAAAAAGAGCAATTGAAGTAAAAAAGAACACTGGGTACCTTTGTCTGTTTGTTTCCTTCCCCTATTTTTCTACTCATCCATCCATAAACTAGACAAAGTGGAGTGTGGTCCTTATGGCTTTCCCAATCCCATTGTCACCCCTCATAAGCTACATTTTTATACAACTGTCTTCGAGATTCATGGGTTCTGGGTTGTAGTTTGATACTTTCTAGGAGTTTTATGGTACTTTCTTTTATATTGAGATCTTTGGTCCATTTTGAGTTAATTTTTGTGTAGGGGGTGAGGTAGGGGTCCTCTTTCATTCTTTTGGATATGGATATCCAACTCTCCCAGCCCCATTTGTTGAAAAGACCATTATGACTCAGTTCAGTGACTTTGGGGGCCTTATCAAAGATCAGTCGGCCATAGATCTGAGGGTCTATCTCTGAATTCTCAATTCGATTCCATTGATCTATACGTCTATCTTTGTGCCAGTACCATGCTGTTTCGGCAACTGTGGCTTTATAATAAGCTTCAAAGTCAGGGAGTGTAAGTCCTCCCACTTCGTTTTTCTTTTTTAGAGTGTCTTTAGCAATTCGAGGCATCTTCCCTTTCCAAATAAATTTGATAACTAGCTTTTCCAAGTCTGCAAAGTAGGTTGTTGGAATTTTGATTGGGATTGCATTGAATCTGTAGATGAGTTTGGGTAGAATTGACATCTTAATGACATTTAGCCTTCCTATCCATGAACATGGAATATTTTTCCATCTTTTAAGGTCCCCTTCTATTTCTTTTAGTAGAGTTATGTAGTTTTCTTTGTATAGGTCTTTTACATCTTTGGTTAAGTTTATTCCCAGGTACTTGATTTTTTTAGTTGCCATTCAAAATGGTATCTTTTTCTTGAGTGTCTCTTCAGTTTGTTCATTTCTAGCATATAGAAACATTACTGACTTAATGTGCATTAACCTTGTATCCCGCTACTTTGCTAAATTTGTTTATTAGCTCTAGTAGCTGTATCGTCGATTTCTCAGGGTTTTCTAGATATAAGATCATATCATCTGCAAACAATGACAGTTTTACTTCTTCTTTTCCAATTTGGATGCCTTTTATTTCTTTGTCTTGCCGGATTGCCCTGGCTAGCACTTCCAGCACAATCTTGAATAACAGTGGTGCCAGCGGGCATCCTTGTCTTGTTCCTGATCTTAGAGGGAAGGCTTTCAGTCTCTCACCATTGAGTACTATGCTGGCTGTGAGTTCTTCATATATGCTCTTTATCATGTTGAGGAAGTTTCCTTCAATTCCTACCTTTTGAAGTGTTTTTATCAAAAACGGATGTTGGATTTTGTCAAATGCTTTTTCAGCATCTGTTGAGATGATCAATTGATCTTTCCCTTTTGACTTGTTAATGTGTTGTAATACAGTGATTGATTTTCTTATGTTGAACCATCCTTGCATGCCTGGAATGAACCCCACTTGGTCATGGTGTATGATTTTTTTAATGTGTCTTTGGATTCGATTTGCAAGTATTTTGTTGAGGATTTTTGCATCTATATTCATTAGGGAGATTGGCCGGTAGTTTTCCTTTTTTGTAGCATCTTTGCCTGGTTTTGGTATTAGATTGATGTTAGCTTCATAAAATGAGTTAGGTAGTGTTCCATTTTCTTCAATGTTTTGAAAGAGTTTGAGTAAGATTGGTGTCAGTTCTTTCTGGAAAGTTTGGTAGAATTCCCCTATGAAGCCATCTGGCCCTGGGCATTTATTTGTGGGAAGATTTTTGATGACTGATTGGATCTCTTTGCTTGTGATGGGTTGGTTGAGGTCTTCTATTTCTTCTCTGGTCAGTCTAGGTTGTTCATATGTTTCCAGGAAATTGTCCATTTCTTCTACATTATCCAGTTTGTTGCCATACAGTTGTTCATAGTATCCTCTTATATTTTTTTTAATTTCTTCAGGATCTGCAGTTATGTCACCTTTTTCATTCATTATTTTGTTTATATGGGTCTTCTCTCTTTTTGATTTTGTCAGTCTAGCTAGGGGCTTGTCAATCTTGTTGATCTTCTCAAAGAACCAACTTTTGGTGATATTTATCCTCTCTATTGTTTTTTTGTTCTCGATGTCATTTATTTCTGCTTTAATCCTTGTTATTTCTTTTCTTGTACTTGGTTTAGGATTGGTTTGCTGTTCATTTTCTAGCTTCTTCAGTTGATCTATTAGTTCTTTGATTTTGGCTCTTTCTTCCTTTTTAATATATGCGTTTAGTGCTATAAATTTCCCCCTCAGCACTGCTTTTGCTGCATCCCATAGGTTTTGGTATGTTGTGTTCTCATTTTCATTCGTCTCTATATATTTAGCAATTTCTCTTGCTATTTCTTCTTTAACCCACTGATTGTTTAGGAGTGTGTTGTTTAACCTCCAGGTATTTGTGAATTTTCTAAGTCTCTGATGGTTATTGACTTCTAATTGTATTCCATTGTGGTCAGAGAATGTGCTTTGAATAATTTCAATCTTTTTAAATTTATTGAGGCTTGTTTTATATCCCAGCATATGATCTATTCTGGAGAAAGTTCCATGAGCACTAGAAAAGTATGTGTATCCTGGTGATTTGGGATGTAATGTCCTGTATATGTCTGTTAAATCTAATTCATTTATCAGATTGTTTAGGTTTTCAATTTCCTTATTGGTCTTCTGTCTGGTTGATCTATCTATAGGAGAGAGTGATGTGTTGAAGTCTCCCACAATTATTGTGGAAACATCAATTGCTTCCTTTAGTTTTGCCAGTGTTTCTCTCATGTATTTTGTGGCACCTTGATTGGGTGCATAGACATTTACGATTGTTATTTCTTCTTGCTGAATTGCCCCTTTTATTAGTACGTAGTGGCCTTCTTTGTCTCTCAAAACATCCCTGCATTTGAAGTCTATTTTATCTGAGATTAATATTGCTACACCTGCTTTCTTTTGGCTGTAGCTTGCATGAAATATTTTTTTCCATCCTTTCACTTTCAGTTTCTTTGTGTCCCTGTGTCTAAGATGAGTCTCTTGTATGCAACATATTGATGGTTCATTTTTTTTGATCCATTCTGCGAATCTATATCTTTTAATTGGGGAGTTTAATCCATTTACATTCAACGTTATAACCGTGAAGGCATTTCTTGAATCAGCCATCTTATCCTTTGGTTTATGTTTGTCATATTTTTCCCCTCTGTCTATTAATATCCTTTATTGTACCCATACCGAATCTCTTTAGTACTGAACCTTTCTCCAAGTCTCTCTGTCCTTTCTTTGTTTCTCTGTCTGTAGGGCTCCCTTTAGTATCTCCAGTAGGGCAGGTCTCTTGTTAGCAAATTCTCTCAGCATTTGTTTGTCCGTGAAAAATTTAAGCTCTCCGTCAAATTTGAAGGAGAGCTTTGCTGGATAAAGTATTCTTGGCTGGAAATTTTTCTCACTCAGAATTTTAAATATATTGTGCCACTGCCTTCTTGCCTCCATGGTGGCTGCTGAGTAGTCACTACTTAGTCTTATGCTGTTTCCTTTGTATGTGGTGAATTGCTTTTCTCTTGCTGCTTTCAGAACTTGCTCCTTCTCTTCTGTGTTTGACAGTGTGATCAGTATATGTCTCTGAGTGGGTTTATTTGGATTTATTCTATTTGGGGTTCGCTGAGCATTTATGATTTGTGTATTTATGTTGTTTAGAAGATTTGGGAAGTTTTCCCCAACAATTTCTTTGAATACTCTTCCTAGACCTTTACCCTTTTCTTCCCCTTCTGGGACACCAATGAGTCTTATATTTAGACGTTTCATATTATCTATCATATCCCTGAGGTCCATTTCGATTTTTTCAATTTTTTTCCCCATTCTTTCTTTTATGCTTTCATTTTCCATTCTGTCATCTTCGATGTCACTGATTCGTTGTTCAACTTCCTCTAGTCTTGTACTATGAGTGTCCAGAATCTTTTTAATTTGGTCAACAGTTTCTTTAATTTCCATAAGATCATCCATTTTTTTATTTAGTCTTGCAGTGTCTTCTTTATGCTCTTCTAGAGTCTTCTTGATTTCCTTTGTCTCCTGTACTATGGTCTCATTGTTCATCTTTAGTTCTTTGAGTAGCTGCTCTAGGTGCTGTGTGTCTTCTGATCTTTCGGTTTGGGTGCTTGGGCTTGGGTTATCCATATCGTCTGTTTTTTTCATATGCTTTATAATTTTCTGTTGTTTTTGGCCTCGTGGCATTTGCTGAACTTGATAGGGTTCTTTTACAATTTGTAGACCAATTGAAGTCCTTATCTCTAATTTATCAGATCTACAGCTTCGTGGAGTACACTTTCTCTAACTAACCAGCAGGTGGCGTCCACGAGCCACCTGTTCTCCACAAGCCAGTTCTCCCCTTCTTAGCCTTTTTGGTGAGTGGGGGAGTGAGTCTTGTGGGGTCCAATTGGTGTACCAAGCTTGCGTGTGTAGTTGGTGTTGCCTGCCCTGTATATGGGGAGTGTTTCTGGGCAGTCCGGGAGGGGGGGGGTGGCTCTAACAATCAAATCTCCCTGGTGATCCTAGAGTTTTAAGGCTGCTGCAATAGTCTAATCCTTCAGTTCAGTCCTGCCACAGTTTGTCTCTGCCACTGACCCACAAGTCCTTGGTATTGGCGTATGGCTCCTGAGACTTGCAAGTGGGCCCCTCTTCCAGGCCGTGCACCCCCTGGTCCTCTGTTGAGGGATGACTGTGCTATGTCACAGGTGAGTGCCGTCCCCCCAGGGCAGTTCTGGGCTGCTGGGCTGTGTAGGGAGGCTCCCAGTCTGCTGAAATGATGGCTGAATGGGGCTTTGTTAATTCACACTGCTCTACCTTCCCAACTCTGGGACAATCAGCTGAGGTTGCAGGGAAGGCTAATGTCCATGCCCAGTTTTGTGGTGTGTGCCTGTTATTTGAAGCACTTCCGTCACACTGGGTTGTCTGGGGCAGTTCTGGGCTATGGGGCTGGCGATGGGCAGGAGTGTTTCCTGTCCACCAGGATGATGGCTGTGAGCGGACACCCCCCTTTTCTTGGGAAGTTGTGGTGTTTAATGAATTTTCTCAGCCCCTGGATTATTGCGTTTTGTTTCAGAGCTCTCCTAGTTCTGCTCTTGACTTGACCTGCCCAAATTGCAGGTCTTTGAAGCTTTCTGTATTGGGCTTCTTAGAGTAATTGTTTTAGAAAAAGAAAAAAGGATTAAAAAAAAAAAAAAAAAAAAAGGGCCCTCCTCAGAGATCTAATGGGCTATTGAAATGCTAAGAGACAAAGCAACCAGGGCCATTAAGGAAAGGTCCACAGGGCAGAGAGATCAGCTTTTCTTCGGGATTTGCATATGTGCCTCAGGGCCTGAGCTCTGCCCTTCCCCTTCTATGTTCACCAGAACTCCAAAAATCCTCCGCTTTTATTTTGGAGTTTTTCGTGTTTTTTTTTTTCTATGCCTGTCTCCTCTCTGCTGGGCTGGCTGCTCTCACATTCTCTGGTGTCTGGTCTCAGTCTATCTATGGTTGGAGTTTGGATCAGTAGAATGAGTTTCCGATAAGGGCTGCCACTGCAGTTCTCCCTTCTCCTTCCCGGAGCTGACAGCCCCTCCTCCCACGGGACTGAGCCTGGCAGGGAGGGGCGCGGGTCCCCTGGCCGCAAAAACTTACAGATTTCGCTGATCTCAGCAGTTCCACGTTTTCATGAGTGTTGTATGAAGTATGCCCAAAGTCAGATTGCTCTGTGGTGTCCAGTCCACGCAGTTCCTGGCTTTCTACCTACTTTCCTGGAGGAGTAACTAAAACATACAGCTCACCAGTCTGCCATCTTGCCCCGCCTCCCAACCCATTTCTTTTAAGATGGTTTTGTTCAAACACTATAAATTCCATCCTAAGTAAACAATCGTTGGTTCCCCGTATAGTCACGTATTTATGTATTGAGCACCATTGCCACTCTCTATATAAGGATATTTCTTCCACAAAGATCGAGGAAGAGTCAAAGAAGGCAGAGAGGCAAAAGAAAAAGGCAAGAGAAAGAGAGAAAAACAAACAAAAAACTTGATAGCTAGAAGGTGACAAAAGGAAAGATAGCATTAACCTAAAGTAGAATAAAGAGTCAGACATCACCAATGCCGGGAGTCCCCTGTTCCCCACTCCCCCATATGCATTTAGCTTTGGTTTATTGCTTTTGTTACATTAAAGGAAGCATAATACAATGTTTCTGTTAATTCTAGCCTCTAGTTTGCATTGATTGTATTTCCCCCCCAATCCCACCCTATTTTTAACACTTTGCAATGTTGACATTCATTTGTTCTACCTCATGTAAAAACATATTTGTACCTTTTATTACAATCGTTGAGCATCCTAGGTTTCCCTGAGTTACACAGTCCCAGTCTTTATCGTTCGTCTTTTGTTCTGGTGTCGCACATGATCCCAGGTTTCCTCTTTCAACCATATTTACAGTCAGCTTTGTTCAGTGTACTTACATTGCTATGCTACTATCTCCCAAAATTGTTTTCCAAACCTCTCACTCCTGTCTTTTCCTTTCTGTCTGCAGTGCTTCCTTTAGTGCTTCCTGTAGAGCAGATTTCTTGTTTATAAACTCGGTCATTGTCTATTTGTCAGAGAATATTTTAGGCTTTCCCTCGTATCTGAAGGATAGTTTTGCCGGATATAGGATTCTTGGTTGGTGGTTTTTGTCTTTCAGTATCTTAAATATATCAGCCCACTTCCTTCTTGCCTCCATGGTTTCTGTTGAGAAATCCACACATAGTCTTATCAAGCTTCCTTTGTATGTGATGGATTGCTTCTCTCTTGCTGCTTTCAGGATTCTCTCTTTATCTTTGATGTTTGATAATCGATTATTAAGTGTCATGGAGTAGGCCTATTCAGATCTATTCTGTTTGGGGTATACTACGCTTCTTGGTTCCGTAATTTTATGTCTTTCGTAAGAGATGGGAAATTTTCATTGATTATTTCCTCCATTATTGCTTCTGCCCCTTTTCCCTTCTCTTATCCTTCTGGGACACCAATGACACGTAAATTCTTGCTTTTCATTTTGTCTTTAAGTTCCCGGAGACATTGCTTATATTTTTCTATTCTTTTCTCTATCTGTTCTTTTGTGTGTAGGCTTTCAGGTGCCTTGTTCTCCAGTTCCTGAGTGTTTTCTTCTGCCTTTTGATATCTGCTGTTGTACGTTTCAGTGTGTCTTTCATCTGTTGTGTTGTGCCTTTCATTTCCATAGATTCCGCCAGTTAGTTTTTTGAACTTTCAATTTCTACCTTATGTACTGTGTTTTCATTATACGGTTCATCTCTTTTGCCATATCTTCCCTAAACTTTTTGAATTCCGTTATTATTAGTTGTTTCAATTCCTGCATCACAGTTGAAGTGCAAGTTTGTTCCCCTGACTGGGACATAACCTCATTTTTCTTGGTGTAGGTTGTAGTTTTCTGTTGTCTAGGCATGGTTTCCTTCGTTACTCCAATCAGGCCTCCCCAGACCAGAATGGGCTAAGGTCCCAGAAGGAAGAAATATTCAGTATCCAGTTTCCCTGAGGGTGTGTTATAGAAAATCGGTACACCCTCTGATGCCTCCGGTCACTGTGCTTTTCTGCCCAGCAGGTGGCGCCTTTTAGCCTATAATTCTTGACTGGTGTAAGTTCTGAATGAAAGGCAGGTAGTAGAGCTGGGCCCCGCCCCTTTCCTCTTAGAGAAGATAGATGCCCTAGGGGAGGTCATTAGCATTTCAGTGGTCTCTCTGCCTGTGCTATACCCTTGTCTGGGTCACAGAACTGGGAACTGAAAATGGCTGAGGCTTTCTCCACTGAGTCAAGAAAGGAACAGAGCTAGTCCGA
This sequence comes from Choloepus didactylus, assembly GCF_015220235.1. Classification (NCBI taxonomy): domain Eukaryota; kingdom Metazoa; phylum Chordata; class Mammalia; order Pilosa; family Megalonychidae; genus Choloepus; species Choloepus didactylus. The sequence continues at coordinate 32,662,815 of NC_051308.1, forward strand.
GGCAACCCTCCAGCTCTCCAAGGTCAGTCGTCACCCAAAGCCTCTGTCTACTTGTTGGGGATTTGTACCTCGTGAGCAGTTCACACTCGCTAATTGAAACCGCAGTTGGAGCTCAGCTGAGCTATGTTTGCTTGCTGGGAGAAAGCTTCTCTCTCACACCACGAGGCTTTGTAGCTTGGGCTGTGGGGGAGGGGTCTCCCGATTTGGATCCGCAGTTTTTACTTACAGATTTTATGCTGTGATCTCGGGCATTCCTCCCAATTCAGGTTGGCGTATGATGAGTGGACGGTCACGTTTGTTCCCCTGCAGTTATTCCAGATTATTTACTAGTTATTTCTGTTTTTTTTAGTTGTTCCAGGGGGACTGCTTAGCTTCCACTCCTCTCTATGCTGCCATCTTAGATCCTCTCCTTTCCCTCATTTTTGAAGGAGTTTGCCAGGTAAAGAATTTTTGCATGGCACTTTTTCTCTTTCAGTACCTTAAGTATATCATACCACTGCCTCCTCACTGCCACAGTTTCTGATGAAAAATCAGTGCTTAGTCTTCTTGAAGTTCCCTATATGTAACAAATCACTTTTCTCTTGCTGCTTTAGAGTTCTCTCTTTATCTTTGGCATTCATCATTCTGACTAGTATGTGTCTTGGTATAGCTCTTATAGAATTTATTCTGTTTGGAGTATGTTGTGATTTCTGGACCTTGTATATTTATATCTTTCATAAGAATTGGGAAATTTTTGGCCATTATTACCTCAAATATTATTTCTGCCCCTTTTCCCTTCTCTTCTTCTTCTGGGATACCATGATGTGTATGCTTTTGCAGTTCATAGTGTTACTGCAATCCCTGAGATACTGCTCAATTTTTTCTTTTCTTTTCTCTATCTGTTCTTCTGACTGTATCATTTCAATTGTACTGTCTTACAGTTCACTGATTCTGCCTTCTGTGTTTAGATCTGCTGTTGTATATGTTTTCTATATTTTCAATCTCTATTTTTGTGCCTTTGATCCCCAAAAGATCTATTATTTGTTTTTAAACATTCAAATTCTTCTTTCTGTTCACACATTGTCTTCTTAATATCCTTCAGCTCTATATCCATATTTTCCTTCATCTCCTTGAATTGATTTAGGAGATTTATTTGAACTTCTTTGATTAGTTATTCCAAATTCTGTGTCTCTTGTGAAGTTTTGATTTGTTCTCTTGCCTGAGCCTTATCTTCCTGTTTCTTGGTATGGCTTGTTGTTTTTGCAGGTATCTGGGCATCTGATTATTTTGATGTGTTACTTCTGAAGGTCAGTTTATCCCTCTTTTCTAGGGGTTTATTGTTGAATGGCTCCGTGTTAAAGTTCTTGTTTGACGCTTAGTCCAACTTATTCTGAATCTTTAGAGTAGTCTGTGTTTGTTCAGATTTTCTCAGCTGTTCTTCATCAGATTCTTGCTATGGATATTAAGTATAATTTTTAAGATCACACTTTTTGAGCAGTTGTTTCACCTCCAGGAGAAAACGTCCTTTCTTCTTTTCTTTCTCCAGAAATCTTGATCCATTCTGTTTGTTCATTTGTAGAATTTTTGCCCTAGGTTCTATGATTTTTTTTAAATTCTCTCCCTCAATCAGTGCCCCCTTTTCCTTATACTTTTCATCTCTGTGACCTGTCCTTTCTTACAGAAGTTCAATTCCATGCCACTAGCCAACCCCACGGCTTTTTTTTTTTTTTTTTTTTTTTTTTTTTCTTTTTCCCTGTGAGGCTTTTCTGCTTCTAGTTTCTTCCATGCCAAGGTATCCTGGGCTGGGGACCCAGATGTGGTTAATCCAGAAAGGTGGTTAATCCAGAAAAGTTCATTTTGCATTTAGGTGGTCCAGATAACAGAAACTAGATTGAATGTGGCACCTCTTGCCAACTGTTCTGCCACAGTCTTTCTCTTTTGTTTCCCCTGGGGGCCCTTTTGTATGCAGCACTCCTCAGCTGATTGTGTTCCACCCTGGTTCTCTGTGATCTTGGGTCCTTGTGCCTTGAATATGTGTAGGGTTCTAACTCACTACTCTGAGTGGCTCTGTGTCTGCATCCATGGCAGAAGGGACCCAGCCATGCTGCTCTGCATGACTCCCAAGCTGTGCAGGACCGAGCAAAAAGGGTGAGGTCCATAGTGGTGTGTCTGGGAAGGAAATCTTCTACCTGATCTTGGAGATTACTTTTCTTTTCTTTTTTCTTCAATTCAGTGTTTATGGAGTCCTTCTCTACCCTCTGTCCTCTGGAGTTCCAGGCAAGTGTAGTCCTTTTATTAGCTGATTCTGAGAGGAGACTTTTCCAGGTGATGTCTTACATCATGGTGATCACTCCAGCATCCCCTTTTTTAAGGCAGCTATTCCAAGTGAAGTTAATGAAAGTTTTTATTCCGTGGAAAACTGGTTATCTCAGGTTGTAGAGCTCACCAGGGAAGGGATGAGGCTGCTTCTACCTACAAGGAAGGGCCAGAGGGACCATGAGGGTTTAAAGTTTTCACCCTCATCTATTTATTCCCAAAAGTACTCATCCCATGTCTCTTGGCTCCACTTATTCCCAACCCTTACCTTTGTCTAAGAGATTTGGTCAGTGTTGTGCAGGGCAACATCATGTGCCTTCTGATATGATGCACTGAGAAAATCATAGCATCATTTTTGTGGTATTCCAGCCAAAATACCAGTTAATTTAATCTAATCATAAACATCAGATGGACACTAGATAAAGTTTACACCTGCAATGAATGACTTATATTCTTTGAAACTGTTAAAGATATAAGATATTCTATCAAGGATCAAGGATGTAGGGATCTAGAAGGCTGAAGAACTGTTCTAGAGCAGTGGAAATTGAAGAGACAAGACTATTAAATGCAGTACATGTTTCTTGACTGAATCCTATACTAGAAAAGAAAAGGAGACATTGTTGGGATGATTGGAGAAACTTGAATGGGTCTGTGGATTTGTATGATATTGTTCTATCAATGTTGATTTTTCTAATTTGGTAGGTATGCTTAGTGGTTATGTTGGAGAATATCATTGATTTTGCAAAATACATACTTGGAGTATTTAGGGGTTACAGAACATAGTATCTGCAGCTTTTTCTCAATGGTTGAGAAGAAAAACAACAAAAACAGATACATAAAAATGCATGTGCATGTATGCACATACGCACTCCTAGAAAGACAGAGAACAGAGGGTGTTGGAGCATATATTGTAAAGCATTAACCATTGGGGAATCTGGGTGCAGAGTATATAGGAATTCTTTGTACTATTCTTGAAACTTTTATGTAGAAGAAATTATTTCAAAATAAAGTCTTTAAAAACAAATATCTAGATTAAAATGAAAATTAATTTCTAATTATGAACAAAAAGTTTGGAATAATAACCTTTCTTAATCAAATTAGTAGAACTAAGAAGTGACTCTGTCCTAATCTTAAATAAGGGCCCTTGACTTTGTATTTTCTAAGAATATTGTGGTGCATACACATTGAAAAGTATCTAACTTGACCTCATACTAATTTGTCTTTGAATAAAACATAATTAATATGAAGAAGCTGGGAATTGTTTCCATTTTAGTAGCTTATTTCATTAACCCTGGTGAGGCTTTCTCTGGCTGTGCAATCTAAATTAGCCCTCCCTCTTCCAAATAATATCTATGACATTACTTACTATATTTTATTTTCTTTATAGAATTTACCTGAAATTAGTTCATTTATTTAGCCTTTTCATTATCTTTCTCTCCATGAGAATGCAACCTCATGAGAGCAGAACTTATGCTTTGGGGCCTAAAATAATTCCTTGGCACATAGTAGGTTCCCAGTAAATATTTGTTGAATGAATAAAATGAGCAGCAGTATTTTATTTTAAATTCTTGGAAAATATTTTCATCGGATTTGTCTTGCATAATGCTGGCCAGCCACTAATCATGTTTTATTGTATGTGACTAATTCCCCTGTAGTTCAATCTGATATTTTTCTATTATATGATAACTATTGCAAAAATAATTTCTCTCGTTTCAATTAATTTTTAATACCATTGCTTTTTTCTTTTTCTGATTTGAATTGTATTAGTCAAAGTGAAAGGGAAGAATTTGAAAATGAGTTCAAACAACAGTATGAACGAGAAAAAGTGTTATTAACTGAAGAAAATAAAAAGCTGACAAGTGAACTTGATAAAGTGAGTAATTCAATTTAGTTTATATTAATCCAGCATATCCTGGGTGTTCAGTGCTTTGATAGGAATTGTGGGTATAATTTTATATTTAGTCTGCATTTTTGTTTCAATATTCTTTCTTAAAAGCTAGGATTACTTGTATGGGACAGGCAATTTCTCATACAAATCTCTGACAGTAGTCTTGTCTTATTCTTTGTCTCCTTTATTTTTTGAGCCTTTATCCTCTATTTTACTTTCTATTTATTCCCTTTTTTGATTTTTTCTCTCATACTTAAAACTTCTGTCTTGGCTGGCTAAGTTCAGGTCAGACTTTGAAAGCAGAGGAGCTGGTCGTTACCCAGAGCAGAGACAACCAGGGTGAACTTGGAGAAATTAAGACAGCTATAGTATCATATTCACTCTAGAGAACTGATAATAGCTAAAGATGATACCACTGTTTTTTGAGAATTAGTAGTTGAAGAATCCAAAGAAACCAACGCTTTCTAAATTCTGTAGCTTGAATAAAGAGCAGAACCATAGATCAAACTTAGAAGTAGCCTGGTTTATAAACAAATTTTCAGGTACTTTTCCACTTAGTATCTCAGATTTCTCAAGTGCCATTGTTCAGCATTTCTTTTGCCAATTCCTTACACACAATTGTAAAAATGCTAATATTAACCAAAAGTATTAATTCTATTAATATTTAAATAAGAAAAGTTGAATGATTGTTCATAATAATTTCAAAGATTTTCTTCAATAGAAGTATTATATCCAATGATTAGTTATTCTAATAACAGATTGAATGACCACACCTAAACAGTCATAAAAGAGAGACTCCTTATTCTATGACAAACTCAGTTTTCCATTGTGTTCCATATATCTCTCTTGTTTTCTCCCTATGATTTTTTAGTTTTCTGAGCATTTAAAAATTAACTTTGATAGTTTGGTTGAAAAGTACTTAAGAAAGAACTCTGTTAGCTCATTTTGTAAAGTCTTAGGAAGCTAACTTACCCCAGTATTGTGGAAAATGGCTGAAAAATAAGTATTATAAATGAACTTTTTAAATAGTAAATGTAGTATGAACTTTACTGTATCACTTAGTTATTTCCACTAAAATAAAATTAACCATATTTGAATTTGATCCAAGTATGTCGCGTAATTGTTATTCATTTGACTAATATGATTACAAAATTAAACATCAAATTTCTGTCTATGAGACAGAATAATAAATGAATTTTCAAAATAGTTAATGGAGTGTAAACTATTATATCAGTTATTTCTCTAAAATAAAACTAACCAGATTTGAACTTGATCCAAGCATGTCACATAATTGTTATTTCATTTGACTAATATGATTACAAAATTAAATGTCATTTCTTTCTATAAGTCAGAATTTTAAGATTCTGTTGTCACCTTATGGTAAAAAATTTAATTACACTATAGAAGTCCATGTCATGTAGAGTTATTTAGTAAATTACCTAATAAAAGACATAATAGTTTAAGAAAAATTGTATTGGAAAATAATCAGATTCAGTGTTTATCAAATCTTGTATTTAACCTTTGGTTTTCTTTCATTATTAGCTGTAAAGTTCTGCTGAGTTTACCAAAACTGTATATTTAAAAGGGAGTTTTAAAAATATATTCTTTTGGTTAAAATTCAGTTGTGGTCCAGTATATCCATAAGGAAGAGATTGACTTAAGCCTAGTACACTTAGTGAAGCCTCCTTGGATTCTGATGTGGCCTGAAGGATAAAGGTGAAAGCCTAACTCCTAAGTTTATAAAAATAGAATATTAGTTTTTCCTATTAAATTGAAAGATATGATAGAATATAAGTAAACTTTGAGAGCAAATGCATATGGTTGGTAAGTATTTAATGACAGATGATTACAGGGAAATATTAATTCTTGGGAAGTTAGGGAGCTGCTCCTTCCATTTGAATCTCTTCTCTATTTCTGCTGCTTCTATTTATTTAGGTTTTGCTTAACCTTTTCTCTTTGCTTAACTCTCCATCCACCTCAGTGCACATCTTTACTGTCTCATTATTCATTTTCTGGTTCTGGTTTGCTTTGAATTGGATAGTCTCCCCAAAAGGGATAACAAAAGAATGCCGTGGTCATTTCTATACCAACTGTTCCTTTGGAGACCAGAGTGAGGAGAACTGGATTCCTTCTCAACAAAATTACAGATATAAGTAGAACCCAAAAATTGATTATTAGGTTAATTTTTAAAGTTATGCTTATATAACTAATCTCTTTAAACCTCCAAAATTAAAATAGAAATAGAAAAAATTTGAATGATGTTTCCAGAAGTCTCTTAATTCCACTTCTTAAAAGTTAACTTACTGCAAATAAAAGTGGCCAAGTAGTGAAAATAAATGGTGTATAGTAAGAAAACATGTCATTTGTATCCTGTTTTTTCAGATTATTTTACAAAAAAGTGACATCACAAAAAAACTGGAATATGTTAAACTTGAAAGTTACCCATAATCTCCTCACCACAATACAAATATTTTTATTTTGTATGTTCCCTTTCAGGTTTTGCCTGTATAAGTATTATTACATAATCACAGTCATGTATACATTCCATTTTCTAATTTGCCTCGTCACTTAAAATATTATGGGCGTTTTTCTGTATTCCTGTGTAGAGTAATAATTATCATAAATCAGATGTATCAAAGTACAAATGCATGCAAAGTGAACTAATACTTGGATAGAATTTACTATTTGCAGGTCCTCTTCTAAGTTACTTTATATGACTCAGTTCTCACACTAACACTATGAGGTGTACACTATTGATCTCCCCATTTTATAGATGAGGATACTGAGTGTAAGAGGGTTTAAGCTACTTGCCTAAATCATAGAAGTAGGAGCTACTAGAATGGGATTTGAACTCAGGTAATCCAGCTGCAGAGCTCATGCTTTTTACTCAGTAATAATGCAAAAGTTAACTTTTCTTCTGACCAAAACTAAACAAATTAAGCAGTCTTTTTAAAACTATTTGTAACTATTATAATATGGTATTGCAAAGAATGCATTTTCCTCTTCCTCTTGCAAATCTCCAGCTGAAACTCCAACAGCAAGTTTCTTATAAGGGCAGTCAAATGCAGTAGTTATCAAAAAACAGATGCTTTGCAGGAATTAGTTAAGAGAAGAAACTGTATCTGCAGCTCTCAAAAACAGCTGGTAGAGTTGGACTTCCTCCAACTTTTAAATGGACACTGTTTTTATAAATGGTCACTGTTGTCAAAAACAACCATGGAAATTGACCAGAGAAGATGTCCATAACACATTCTGATATAAATTAAGAAATATCTAAAGAAATGGAAAGCTACACCATGTTTGTGGATTAGAAGACTATTGTTAGGATGGCATTTCACCCCGAATTGATCATGTAGACACCAAGAAATCTCTATCAAAATTCTGGTGGGCTTTTTTGTTGGAATCGACACACCATTAAATATATATGAAAATACCTAAGACCTAAAATAACAAAAAATTTGGGGAGAAAAAGACAAAGTTGGAGGATTTATAGCACTTGGCTTTAAAACTTACTATAAATCTACAGCCATCAAGAGAGTGTCATATTGGCATAATGGTACAGAATAAAGAGTTCCAAAAATAAACTCTCACATGATCAGTTGATTTTCAACAGAAGTGCTAAGACAATTCATTTTGGAAAGTATAATCTTTTCAACAAATGGTACTAGAACAATTGGATACCCTTGTGCATGTCCATTTTGTATATTTTCTCACCATACACAAAAATGAACTAAAAGTGGATCATAAACTGAAATATAAGGAACTAACCATAAGAGAAAATCTTTGTAAATTTTGGTTGGTCAGAAATTTCATAGATAGGACACTAAAAGCACAGTTCATGAGAGAAAAATGATAAATTAGACTTCATCAATCTTTAAAGACAACGTTAAGAAAATGAAAATATATTCCACAGACAGGGAAGGAATATTAGCCAATCATTATCTGATGGCAGACTTCTATCCAGGATATGTAAAGAACTCTTAAAACTCAAGACAGAATTAAAAAAAAAAAAAAAAAAATGAAAAAATGGACAAAAAAAGTGAATAGACATTTTTACAGAGAAGACCTATGAATAACAAGCATATGAAAAAGATGCTCAACATCATTAGTCATTAAGAAAATGCAAATTAAAACCACAAGATACTGCTTACACCCTCTAAAATATCTGTAATCAAAAAGTAACCATACTAACCGTTGACAAGGGTGTGGAGGAATTAGAGCTCTCATACACTGCAGATGGGAATATGAAATGGTGTAGCAATTATAGAAAACATTTTGTGAATTTCTCAAATAGTTCAGCATACACTTACCATACAACTTAACAGTTCTACTTCCAGGTATTTACCCAAATGAAATGAAAACAGATTCTCCTTAAAGACTTAAATATGAATGCTCATGGCAACATTATTCATAATAGTAAACTACTAGAAACAGTACAGATGTCCATCAGCTGGTGAATGGATAAACAAAGTAAATCCATATAATAGAGTATTACTCTACAATAAAAATGAGTGAACTTGATACATGGAAAACTATGGTTGAACTTCAATAATAGTACAAGTGAAAGAAGTTACATGTAAAAGTCTACATATTATATGATTCAATTTGTATGAACTATCTAGAAAAGGCAAAAGCTAGACACATACAAAGCAGATCAGTGATGACTGGAACACAAAATAAAATTGTGAACAGGCATAGGAAAAATGCCTCAGGTGATGGACATGTTCTTAAACTGGATTGTGGTGATCATTGCACCACTGTTCAAATTTACTAAAAATCATCACACTGTACGCTTGTAATGGATGAATATTTTGGTCTGTAAATTATACATCAATAAAACTGTTAAAAAATAGCTGGTAAAATATATTTTCGAATGTGTTCCAGTTTGCTAATGCTGCCTTTTCGCAAAACACCAGAAATTAATCGGCTTTTATAAAGGGAGTTTATTTGGTTACAAAGTTAGAGTCTTAAGGCCATAAAGTGTCCAAGATAAATCATCAATAATGGGATAGCTTTACTGGAGGATGGCCAATAGCGTCTGGAAAACCTCTGTTAGCTGGGAAGGCACGTGGCTGTCGTCTGCTCCAAGTTCTGGTTCCAAAATGACTTTCTCCCAGGACATTCTTCTCTAGGCTGCAGCTCCTCAAAAATGTCACTCTTAGTTGCTCTTGGGGCATTTGTCCTTTCTTAGCTTCTCTGGAGCAAAAGTCTGCTTTCAAAGGCCATCTTCAGAATGTCTCTGTAAGCTGCAGCTCCTCTGTCAGCTCCTGTGTGTTCTCCAAAGTGTCCCTCTTGGCTGTAGCAAGCTTGCTCCTTCTGTCTGAGCTTATATAGTGCTCCAGTAAACTAATCAAGGCCCATGCTGAATGGGCGAGGCCACACCTTCATGGAAATTATCTGCACAAGAGTCATCACCTACAGTTGGGTGAGTCACATCTCCATGGAAACAGCCTAATCAGAAGGTCCCAATAAAATCAACACTAATATGTCTAGCCCCACAAGATTGCATCGAAGATATTGGTGTTTTCGGGGACATAATACATCCAAACTGGCACAAAATGTATTTTACCCTGAGATATAAAACTTAAATCCCTTGTTTGGAATAGAAGGTTCAAGGTATCTGCTGACAGTAATAGCTTCTCTGGATCCATTTCCTTTCTGAGAAGACAAAGAGCTTGAGGTAGGGTTAAATGAGGAATTGTAGACAATTATATGCACATAAAGCAGTTTGTTACTCTGGCTGAGGAGAAGAAATGAAACTTTGCCGTTTGACTCATTCCACAGCTTTCTATCTCTTTACAAAAGTCAATACTAAAAACACACACCAAAACAAAAACAAAAGAACAAAAAAACCTTAGGTCAGTAGGAGAACTCCTGATAATATAGAGGGGGAGGTTAACACCATGTTGCCTATTAAATCTGGTGTACAGACTGTTTTCTGTAGCCAATGAACTAAGACTGATCTTTTACATTTTAAAAATATTTTACATTTTAAAAATCTTTCATATATGCATGATAGAGACCATATGTGGCCCACAAAGCCACATATATTTAATGCCTGGTTCTTTATTGGAAAAATGGTCAACCCCTGACTTAGAACATGGTTTTGGCCCCTCTTCCCCATAAATCTTCTGTAAATATCTCTTTTAGGAGAAACTCACCTACTTCAAAGTTGAGTAATAAAAAAGAAACTAGCACAGTGTCTCTACAAAGAGATTAAAATTATGTGCAAATATTTTATCATGAATTTTTAAAAACTTAATAAAGCAAGAACTTTTGCTTTTAAGACAGATTACCTTGCATCATACCCACTACTCCAACAAAAAGAACTATAAGCTGTATAAATTTTTTTTTATTATTTTAGGAGCACTTCCTAGAATATTCATTTGTAGGAAGGGCCTGGAGAGCTAACAAGGCATCCAAGACTTTAATGACCAAGAGCCTGTAGCAAAGGAGAGTGTAGTTAAGTGAACCCAGCATTCAGTGCTACTTTTCATCTTGAGACATATGCTGATATACAAGCCGTAGACGAGAATCTGACAAGTAGAGCAGAATGTTCTGCAGTTTCACAAGACTGGAGAGGTAGAGAATTGGTGTTCAGTATCCACTGAGGTGCAGAATCCTGGGTAAACAATTCAAGCTTTCATTTGGACCCTTTGAAAGTCTACATTCCTAGGAATAAAGGTGAACCAGAAAGAGATGGCAACTAAAACCCAGCCTCCAATCAGTTCAGAGACTGAAACCCAGCGTGTAATAGGCTAAATCCCTGATCTATCCTTAATCTATTTTCCTGCTGGAAGTAAAAATAAATATTCTCTGAAGGAACATATTATCCAGAGCCTTAAATTTTCTCCAGGATTTTCAAACGAATTGTGTGGTGTGCAGTAAAAATATTATCAGGTGTACCAGGAAACACAATCAAATGACTGAAACCCAAAAGGAAAAAAAAGTAACAGCAACAACAAAAGAAAAAATGAAAGAAAACCAGGTAGTGAGTACAAATAGACCCACAAGAGTTCCAATTATTGAAATTTTCAGAAATGGACTTTAAAGTAACTGTATAATTTGTTCAAGAATGTAAAAGACATGAAGAATTTCAAGCACAATGGAATCAATTCAGAAGAATCAAATAGAAGTGAAAAATAAAATAACTGAAATAATTACCCAGTAGAAGATTTTAACACAAGATTGGAAAGAGCCAAAGAAAGCACTGGATGAGTGAAAAAAAAAAATTTTCTAAGACTAAAATCTGGACAATAAAGTCTGGAAAAGACAGAAATAAGGATATAAGACATAGGGAGCATGATGAAAAAAAAACCTGACGTACAAATATTAGGAAAGAGAAGAGGGAGAGACTGTGGCAGACATAATATATGAAGAGTTAATGTCCTATAATTTTCCAAAACCTACAAGAAAAATTGAGCCACAAATTCAAGAAATGCCACAACCCCTAAAAATAATAAGAATTAAACTTCACTTAGCCACATCATAGAAAAACTGCTGAACTCCAACAACCAGCAGAAAATCATAAAAGTAGAGAAGAAGAAAAATACATTACATTCAAAAGAACAAAAGTTAGACTGAGAGCTGACTTCTCAACAGAAAAAAAAAAAAAAAAAGGAATCCAGAAGTAAAAGGAATGACATCTTCAAAGTGCTGAAGGGAAATAGCTGCCAACCTAAAATGTTATACACTGCAAGAATATCTTTCGAAATGAAGGCAAATATTCAGACTGTAGAAACCACTACAGGAGAAACAACCCACTTTCTTCAACAACTAAATTGCAAGAAAAATAAGAGTTGGAGGTGAATCTATAGAATAAGAGACTTAAGACATAATAACCATTAAGCTGTGTTTATTGGGATTGTGATTCAAATTAAGAAACTGTTGAAAAGTTTTTTGACAGTTTGAAATAACTGGAAATTTGAACAATTACTACATATGTGATGATGTAAGGAAAAAATTTAAATTTGTTTAAATGCGATAATGATATTGTATTTATATTTTAAGAGAAAGTGCCTTATTTTTTAGAGATAAACACAGACATGAGTATGAATAAAATTATATGATGTTTATTATTTGCTAATAAGACAGGAAAATGGGGTAAGAGAACAGAAATACAAATGAAATAAGATAGGCATTAAGGTGATAATTGATGAAGTTGAGTGATGGGTACATAGGAATTCACTTATACTGTACTGTCCTGTTATATATATTTCAAATTCTTAATAAGTTTTTTTTTAAGATGACAAAGACATTTTTTAAATTTCTTTTTAAAGATGACATAAAGACATTTTCAGACAATAAAATGAGAGATATTTTTTCCCAGCAAAATTGGGGGGAAAAGGAATGTTCCCAAATGGAGTCGTTCAACATAGGGGGTAAGCGAATAACAAAGAGAGAAGTATTCAGAGAGTAGTTGATATTTCCAAATTTGGTTACCAGAAGGGTGTGTAATAAGAAGTTAGGAGGACAGGCATTTTTGAGTGGAAGATGATGAGTTATGAGATTTAACAAAAGGCATATGACCACTTTGAAATCCTGATCCTAAAAGACAGACCTGTCTTCAAACTGCCTTTCAGCTTACTATTTTGTATGAGAACTTAAGTGTGCGCAATCAGCAATTAGAAGAAGAGGTGAAAGATCTAGCAGACAAGAAAGAATCAGTTGCACATTGGGAAGCCCAAATCACAGAAATAATTCAGTGGTGAGTGCTCTTTAAAATGTTATGTTTTTGCAGGTGATTGTGTACATATGGTAAAGTTGTGAATTGCAGGAGGCTACTAACATGTTCTTTATCATATTTGTTTGCTGTGCAAAACATGTTACTCTGAAAAACATAGTTTTATTACTGATCTGTCATTTGTGTTCTGATGTTTTATATTCTGTTCTTCTGTTTATAATTCCACAGCTTTATTCAAAGCTGGTATTTCTAAGAAAAAATGTTATCCTTTTCTAAGATATAGTTGGTCCTTTAAGAACTGTAGAAGCTCATCCACTAGCTATAGATGTTCCTTTCTAAGATCAAAACAGCTGTATTTGTGATGATTTTATCAAAAAGTCTGGAGAAAAATTTAGAAGCTGAAGATGCTGTGCTATCACCTTCTTTTGTAATTACAACAGATTGATTCACACATGGCATTTTAAAAACCTTAAATGGTTACAGTTTTATCAACTGTTGCTTAAACTCTCAGGGTTTAATTTGGAATAATTATTTTGATAACCTTCATATTAATTTATTCATTAAATGACTGTTCTTGTGCTTGTAAAAAATTTGCATCTTTTTATAATGTATTGAGAAAGTAGAATCTGATGGTGACTTTATTTTCTAATGGAAATAGGTAGCTTAATTTTTGTATTTTTTTTTCTTACTCTTTTGACATGCCATGAATGCTTAATTTATATCAAAACAAGTGTATTCGTATAGAAAGAGACCAGTTTTGTGGCATTCCAGTTTCCATTGCTTATATTTTGGTTCTTGAAGTGTTTTACCATTTTCCTTATACCAGATTATAGCCTCCTTCTTAAATAAAATTAAAAGTTAATGAACACTGTCTTTTTTAGTAATCTTACCCAAATGACTCAAGTGTTTTGATATTGACTTAACTACAGGTTTCTTACTTTAACTCACCTGTGACTTAAGGAAAATGCCCACATTTTGGAAATTTGAGTATGCTTCAAACATCATAGTTAATGGTTGATGAATGTTTAATTTACATTCATGTTATCAAGTCCACACTTCTAAAGTGGTATCATTTTATCTTTAGCCAAGTCTATAATATTAATAATTATTATTCTTTGTTTGTAATTCCATTAAATTATAATTAAGGTGAAATTTATAATTTATAATTTATAATTTATAATTAAGGTGAAGCTGAAAGTGACTCTACAGAAGACAAAGCTGATATGACCATAGCCTGAAAATCTAGACCATGCTCTTTTCCAGTGACTGGCATGATGGGTTCAGATGAAAAGGGAATGTTTCTGGTAGAGGAAGGAAGCCTTAAGGGTGGACTCTCCAGGAAGGGTTAGTAGAAAGAATAAAGATGAAAGTTCTCATATGATGCTACAAACCACTCCTTTATACTTTTTACAATCAAATAAAACATGCAGAACAAATCAGAAATACAAGAAGTGACTTTGTATAACAGCTGTTTCTTAGAAATATAGATTGTAATGTATCAGATAAATTATCGAATACCTACTATGCCAAAAGTAAAAGATATAAATTCCTTGTTCTTGCTTATTTGAAAGTTACCTCTCTGAGATATCATATCTAAGCTTATAAACATCAAGAGACTCCATTTTTTTAGTCTGGTATATTGTAAAATGAACTAATAACCAAAATAAGGTTATGGAAACATATGATAAACAATATTTTAAATGTTTCATTAAGCAAAATAACACTTTTAATACAAACACTGAGAATTAGTCATGCTATAGATGTACTGAAAATCTCTGACTTATAACCCAAGCAACAGAAATACAGATTCAAAAGAAGACAACTTGCAAAGGAGAGGCTAGGCCTCCCTATATTTGTGCCTAAGAGTCTCCTCCCGAATGCCTCTTTGTTGCTCAGATGTGGCCCTCTCTCTCTGGCTAAGCCAACTTGAAAGGTGAAATCACTGCCCTCCCCCCTACGTGGGATCAGACACCCAGGGAAGTGAATCTCCCTGGCAACGTGGAATATGACTCCCGGGGAGGAATGTAGACCCGGCATCGTGGGATGGAGAACATCTTCTTGACCAAAAGGGGGATGTGAAAGGAAATGAAATAAGCTTCAGTGGCAGAGAGATTCCAAAACGAGCCGAGAGATCACTCTGGTGGGCACTCTTACGCACACTTTAGACAACCTTTTTTAGGTTCTAAAGAATTGGGGTAGCTGGTGGTGGATACCTGAAACTATTAAACTACAACTCAGAACCCATGAATGTCGAAGACAGTTGTATAAAAATGTAGCTTATGAGGGGTGACAATGGGATTGGGAATGCCATAAGGACCAAACTCCACTTTGTCTAGTTTATGGATGGATGTGTAGAAAAGTAGGGGAAGGAAACAAACAGACAAAGGTACCCAGTGTTCTTTTTTACTTCAATTGCTCTTTTTCACTCTAATTATTATTCTTGTTATTTTTGTGTGTGTGCTAATGAAGGTGTCAGGGATTGATTTAGGTGATGAATGTACAACTATGTAATGGTACTGTAAACAATCGAAAGTACAATTTGTTTTGTATGACTGCGTGGTATGTGAATATATCTCAATAAAATGAAACATTAAAATGTTTCATTAAGCAAAATAACACTTTTAATACAAACACTGCTGTGTGTATAAACTCATTTGAAAGTACTTCAAATGGCCTTCTTAGTTTGCCCTGTTTGCCTTTTCCTATGAAATATTCCTTTCATAGGAAAACCTTTTAGGGCAAGAGGATCTTGCTTCTTACCACTGTATTAGAACAGGGGCCTTCCTTTTCACTATTGGCTTATCAGAGGACTTCACTTTTTCTCTTTGAGATGATATTACAAACAAGGTTCACTTTTTAAATGTATTTCCTCACTTGTAAGAAATTCTTCTGGTACAATAGGAGATAGAAAGGTTTATA
This sequence comes from Choloepus didactylus, assembly GCF_015220235.1. Taxonomy (NCBI): domain Eukaryota; kingdom Metazoa; phylum Chordata; class Mammalia; order Pilosa; family Megalonychidae; genus Choloepus; species Choloepus didactylus. The sequence goes on from NC_051308.1 coordinate 32,678,600, forward strand.
AAATATAGTACTTTGCTTTTAAGTAGCTTATAACAACATTTGAAGTTTAAAAATTATTGACCACAACTGGAAATAAATAGCAAGATTAAATGTAAATTACCTTATGTGTTCTACAAATACTGATTCTTTTATGAAAATACAGTGGAGAGGGAAATTGCCCCCAGACTAGGAGCTGAAGAAAGACAAGGGTAATCAGTTGAAGTATAATGTTTAAACACTGAATTTAATAAAGGATCCCACAATTAGTTTGACTGAATTGGAGAATTTGTGTAAAGTATAGCACAGTTACCATGAATATAGGGTAAGAATTTGAACATCATTTAGGAGGGAAAAAAAAAAAGAAGAAGAAGCTTTTTGCAAAGGATAATGACATTGATTAAAATGGTGTGTCAGGAAGGTAACTCCTGACAGTGGTGTTTGGGATGAAACAGAAGGAAGTTTGGGGAAAAGTGAACAAATGGGGAGACATTATGAAAGAAAAATCTGTTGGATTTAATTACTAATAAGTGAAGGGAGAAAGAGATGTTGCAGAATTAGTATTTCTGAAATTCTAAGTTAGAGAGATTAAGAAAATGATGGTATAAGAATAGGAAAATCAGGAGAGGAAAGATGTAACAATCAATTTTAGTTTTGTAAGACTGAGATGATCCTAGACATTTAAGTGGACATTTCCAATATACTTTTGAAAACTGGTTAAAGTTTAGGATTAGAGCTATAAATTTGGGAGTTTAATTCTTAGTGAATAAGTTCATAGAAATTATTGACATCTTTGTAAAGAAAAAAGAGAAAAGGATGATAAGAGCTATGTATTAAAAAGTACAGTGGTTAAGAACCAAGTGTGTGTTTCAGTCATCACAAAGTGTTTCATAATGAAGGCCTTCAGATTCTCTTTAAATCCATCCACATTATTTGAAACGTTCCTCATTCAGAAACCTTCATTTGTATATAGTAATAGCTTATATTGATTCGAACATGTTCCAGGCATCATGCTAAAATTTCTCATGTATTCTCATTTACTTATCAGTAGTACTATGAGGTAGGTGTTACTGTTTTCCCCCATTTTTACAGGTAAGATAATAGAAATTTAGAGCAGTTAAGTGACTTTTACCTGAAGTCACACAGCTGGTAAGTTGCAGAGCAAAGATGTATATAGCCTAGAAACAAGGGGCAAGAGGTAATGTGGGTCTGGGGGAAATGAGATTCTTAAAGATCAGAGTTGGAAATAGAAAAATAAAAATGATTATGAGGAAAAGGAGTTGTCTGAGACCTGAAGCCCAGTAGAACTTAAATGTCATGAGTCTGTAGCTGACCACGTCTACAATTTGTTGTTGTTTTTACCCTCCCCGCTAATTCTCTGTAGCCAAAAAGAGAGAGACATGTTATATAAATTTTCAGACAACATAAAAGCAATTTACAAGAAGTTATTTGATTTCCAAAGTTAATAAACCACAATAGACTTCATAGATTCCTGGAAATGGGTATAAGCCAAGATCTCTGAGCTGTGGTAAATACCAAATCAGCGCTAGTTGAGGCCTGTTAGCCTGGCTATTTAAATGATAACATAGTTTTCATGGTTACCATATATCTTTCTTTATTCTCTAAAAAAGATAATCTTCCTCCATCCCCATTTATTCTTTATATTATAGATTGGATAATTAAGTGAATATGTTTTGGTCAGTTGTGGTGTCTAAAGTTAAAGAATTTAAAAGGAAACATCCTCCTGATACTGTACAAAAAAGCCTCCTGATATTGTATAAAATTTAAAATATTTTCTACAGCCTTTTTTCTTTAAAAATCATTAAAAATGTTCATATATAATGCCTTGAAATATGTAGCTATTACTAGTGTGTGCAACTTACCACAGTTTTATTGCTTCTGTTTATAGATTCTTTTGCTTGTACTCGAAAACATTCTCCGTCTGAGAGAAGAGAGTACAGACCTCTTTTTGAAGGGCCTCTTTTAGAGCTATGTATGAATTTAACTCTTTAGGAGTTTAAATTCTAAAAGATGCTGAAGTTAGGCTCAAGATTTAGACCTTTCTGCTGTATGCATCACAGATAAATATTAACTTGCCTGAGATATACTTTTATCATAACTTTAATGGCATGGATTTTATCTGTGAAAAGAGCCAGTCATGCAAAGGCAAATTGTCTTCCCAAAAGTGTATTAGTATACACTTCTGAGCATTGAAAATTTCAGCTCCATCTTTTTCTCTGTACAATTACGGCTTTCTTTTTTAATTAGAGCAGTTGTAGGTTTACAGGAAAATCAATAGAAAATATAGAGTTCCCACATTCCCGCTCCCCAACTCTTTATCAATGTTTTCATTCCTCTTGAAAATAGGATTTCTTTTACAGATTTTCATTTGCTGTGGCTTTTCTCCCTCACCTTACCACCCCTACAGAAGGAAGTGTAACAAATCAGACTTTCTCTTCAAAAATTCTAAAATGTGGGATTTTTTATCGTATGAATATAATTTGAAACTTTCAGTATAAAATCCTAACAGTTGCATCAGGTGGATACTCTTAAGACAATAAATAGACTTTAATATTTTCTCTTTGGTTATTCTTTTATTGATCATTTTAGTGATTTTGGCAGAATATTCTATTTTAAACTAAACTTTCTAGATTTATTATACTTCAGTTTTATGAAGAGTGTATTTTTTTTTAATAAGGTAAAATGACAGAATCCAATTACTGAGAAATCCTAATATTTAGAAATTCTCGTGTGTGTGTGTGTGTGTGTGTGTGTGTGTGTGTGCTTGTGTGTATTTAGTGTTAGATTAAAAGAGTGTTAACCCTGTGGTTCAAGGGCGAAATTTTACCAATTTATCAGATGTGAGTAACTCAGGCTTCCATAAACATGGCCAGCTTTTATATGTAGATAACTGAACAGTTCAGTAATCCTCTTCTCACCTGCATATGGGTGATAATATTGTTGTAGACCTTATGAAAGAAGATATTAAAGCACTTTACATTTCTATGTTATCACTTATTTCTTTAAAATAATATATATCTCACTGAAGTTTTTCTCTTTGTTTTACTTTTGTATCTTATCTCTGTCTTTATATGTATATATATATATTCTAGGGTCAGTGATGAAAAGGATGCACGAGGATATCTTCAGGCCTTAGCCTCTAAAATGACTGAAGAATTGGAAGCATTAAGAAATTCCAGCTTGGGTACACGAGCAACAGTAAGCTCTGCCATTTTGCATGGAGGCTTATCATATTAGAAAAAAGAAGACTCAAAAAACACTATGATAAAGCTGACAACTTAAATCTGTTTTTCTGGGCTTAAATCAACTAGAAATTTTTTTGTAAGAAATCAGTTAGTCCAGGTCTTTTCCAGTTTAGGAAAACATGAAAAATAGCTGTTTAACTGTAATTTGTAAGGGTAGCCATTATTGGTAATAACCTTAAAAAATGAACTCATTTATATGTGAACCTTTACAGTTACTTCTGACTTTAATGAAAAATAATATATTTTCATACGTGATGTTTCTAATCTATTCTGTTATTAGAGAAAGCTAGTTATTTTGGATAGTTTCCAAATTCATTTGGATTGCTAAATTTAAATGTTAAAAATAAAATTGGTTGGAGCTAAAAACACAGTCGTATTAATTCGTAGGATATGCCCTGGAAGATGCGTCGTTTTGCAAAACTGGATATGTCAGCTAGGTTGGAGTTGCAGTCTGCACTGGATGCAGAAATAAGAGCCAAACAGGCCATCCAAGAAGAGCTGAATAAAGTAAAAGCATCTAACATCATAACAGAATGGTAAGTTGAATAATATAGTCATGTTGTAATAATTTCTAAGTTTGCTGAAGAGTATTTGAAGAGAGGGTACATGTTTAATTTCCTGCCTATTGCTTTTTTTTTTTTTTTTAAAAAAAGTGACAACCTCCCAAACTCATAGAGTCAGAATCTAGACTGTAGGTTACCAGGGGATGGGGTGGGGATAGGATAGGGAATGGAAGTTAAGACTTAGAATGTATAGGGTTCCTATTTGGAATGATGGAAATGTTTTGGTAAAGGATGATGATGATGGTAGCACAACGTTGTGAATGTAATTAACAGCCCTGAAATATATATCTGAATGTGAGTAAAAGGGGAAATGTTAGATTGTATACATGGTGACAGAATAAAATAAAATTAAAAAAAAATTGGTGGCACTACACAAACAGTGAACCCTAAGTTAAACCATGGACCTAGGTTAAACCATGGACTATAGTTAATAGTACAATTATAAAAGTGTGCTATCATCAATTGTAACGTTCCATACCAATGCAAGTTGCTAATTATAAGATGGTATATGGGAATCCTGTATTTTATACTTGATTGTTTGTTCTATAAATCCACAACTCTCTGATAAAGAAAAAAAGTCACAACCAGAAAAAGTTATGAAAATTTCAAAATGAATAAATGCTGTCAACCCTTGTATGTAGTGGTAGAATTTTAATATAGGCTTGTTTTCCTCTGATTTCTCCATTAAGTAGAATTAACAGTATTAATAGCTCATTATTTATTTTTTCCCTTTTATTTGTAAAATTTAGCTGTTTCTCAGATTTTATTCTCTTAAATCCAAAGTTCTCTCATGTTCAAGAATACCATATTAGTATAAAAATGCAATATATAGTCAACCAGAATATAATCCTTTGAAAATTGCAGTCTCTACTATAGATCTTTTACAAATGAAGATTCCATGGATGGTAAATTTCATAATGGTGTAATATATTTTAACTACAATTAACATTTTTCATATTCTTTTATGTATTAAAAAAGAACATCCCTTAGTCTCTGGGGCAGTCAGCTAATGAATACCTTCCCTCAGTTCTTACCACAGTGGTAGAATAAATTATACTCTGAATACATCAATGATAAAATGATAATTAGGATTGGATTGTATATAAACATGATTCCGGCATAAATCAGTATAGATGATAGACAGGAACAAGGGAATGTTCACATCACTAATGAAAACATAAGTATAAAAATCCATTTGCTGCTTGAAATGTTGAAAGGTTCCAAATGCATTCAGTTCATGAGAAGATTTATAAGCCCCAAAATTCAGTGTTTGATGATGCAAAGCCTTATTCCTTAAACTGCTGTAATTAATGATTTGGATCAACCCAGAATCCCAAAATATGCCATTCCTGTTGAATTACAGACTTTTTGTGATAAATAAATGTGCTTTACTTAAGTGTGCCATGTGGGCTTTGTAAAAGGAAAACAAAACAAAACTTTCTCTGGAGAATATCAGCGATCCCAGCATAAAGAGCTAAATTCCATTCTCTGTATTGTAATTTGGAATAAATATGATTTTTTCTTCTGCGGCATATGAGTTTACACATTTGTTCATAAATCAGGGATATGAGTCAAACTGAATATTATAAACTTATATATTTGTTCCACTTTCATGAATCTCTTTGAAAGAAGTCTTAACAGAATTATAAAATTAACCTTTGATTTTATAATATTTCTTAGTTTAGTAATTTAGCTCAGGGATCAGGAAACTTTCTATAAAGTTCCACATAGTAAATAATTTTGGTTTTGAACACCATTCACAACTACTCACTCTGCTGTTGTGGAACAAAAGCAGCCATACACAGTACATAAATGGTGTGGCTGTGTTTCAGTGAAATTTTATTTACATAAAAATAAGTGCCAGAAGAAACAAAAACAAAACAAAATAACAAAAAATAAGTGACATGCTGAATTTGTCCTGCATATTTATAGCTTGACTGACATTTAAAACAAATAAGTCCTGTTACAAACGAACTGGCTCATTAACCAGCAGTGAAAATTAATAACATTTCTCCTTTTTCCCCCTTATTTAAGTAAACTAAAAGATTCAGAAAAGAAGAACTTGGAACTACTATCAGAAATCGAACAACTGATAAAGGACACTGAAGAACTTAGATCTGAAAAGGGTATGGGAAAGTGTGTTTGCATCAATCAGGACTTACTGTTCTACCATGAATATATTTTATTACATAAGAATCTGCTTTTTGTGTAGGTGGGAGAATTGTTCACATAAGCAATTACTCATGAATGTATACATATATATGAGACATGTACACACTCAGACTACGCGCTGAATCATTTTATTTAGTATACATTGTTTAAAGATTTTATACTAACAGTCAATTTGCCAACAATTTGACTGTTTTTTTTTTTAATATGCCATGAACTATTTCGTGAATAACATTTCTTTGGTTGGAAAGAAAATTTTATTTTATTATTTTATGATATATTTTATAATATTCTCAGTTACAACATGAGTTAATCACTCTGACATGGCAATGTATAAAATGTATGTTAACATTCAGAACTTGATAATAGTACTTGAATAAGTATTTATTAGCACATCTTGTTTGCCTAGAATATACAAAATCCTGTGGGTGATTCACTCCCAGCATAGTTGAGGAAACAATTTATAAAATAACTAAATATTAATCTAATTCAGTACTAAAAGGCCAATTCAGTAATGGAGACTTATTTTGGCATCTCACTCTTTTTCCAGGTTTGATTCTTAGATTGTTTATACTGTAGGATTTCTTAGCCATTTTCTTGAAAACTTTACTTGAGCCTTTTTCCATTGATGTGAAAGCTAATTCTGAGTGCTTGATGATTTTTCTACATGAACTTCTTTAACTTTCTTCCTATAATGTGGGCATAAAATTTATGAGGGTTGAATAAAAAGAAATTCTGAATTTTTGTTTTTAATGAAGGGATATATCATTTACAGAAATTCATTTTCCTGGCATAGGCCATCACCAAATACTGAGTTAACTAACTCAGTTAACTAATACTAGTTAGTTAATGGATGTATATTATGCCTAAGTGCTTCTCTATCATTTCCCAGCCCTGCAGCACACAGTGAGATAAAGGTAGTTTGGGTCTCTACATCTGTTAAAATTGTGGAGGAAAGAAAATAATCACATGAAAAAGCCATTAAAGGTAGTAGATTTTCAATATTTGTTGATTGAACTTATTAAACAAAAAAAGAAAGCAGCCGGAACAGGAGCTCAGATTAGGAACACAAGTCATGCATGTTCAAGTAAGAATCAAGGTAGGTCTTAATTCACAAAGAGTAGAAGGGAGGCACATTACTTAATGTGGAGAGGAAACAGAATACATAAGACATAGGCAGCCTTTAGTCCTAGAAGCAATTTGTATAGAAAAAATTGGTAATGCAGAGTACAACTTGCTAGAACACACCACTTGACATTGACTATATCACTGTTAAAATAGACTTAAACTTGAGGGGGAAAAAATAGACAAGTTTTTCGTAATTCTTTATGAAAGCACGTTAACCTATAACTTTTATTTGGATTTTGAATACTTGAGAGTAATAAAATTTACAGAATAATAAAATTTCACTATATGCTCTGACATAATGTACTATACTGCTTAGATAATGTAATGTAGTATTGCAGAATGAGGGCAAGAATTTTTTTTTTCATGCTTTGTTTACTGTTATATTCTCAGTATTTAGAATAGTGTCTGGCACATAATAAGGCTTTCAATAAATGCTTATTGATTGAATCAATTTTTGGACATATTGCCTTATCTGGTATCACAAGATATACTATTAGAGAACTAATATGAAAAGTACACAACTTAGTTAATGTCAATTCCTAAGGATATGGAAATCAAAAATATTTGCTTGGTTGTTTCTGCTTTTTCCTACCTACTGCTTGGGTATCATTATATGTAGGTTTTAAAAGTTATTTTGGAAATTATACATTTAAAGTTAAGACCATAGGCAAGAAGTATGCATGAAATTTCTTTAATTCATCTGAGAAAAGCTAGGATTTGGATTCTTCATTCTGTCAATAACTTTGACAAAGTTTTATCATAAGTAAATACATCTGTTTTATCACTGCATTATTTGCTTTATCAAATCAGAAGTCTTGTTTGGTGAAAAATTAACTTAGAAAAATGAGACACAGACAGGCCCCTATTTTTAAATCTACAAAAGATTTAATGTGTTAATAATATGAGAAAACAAAAACTCACATGCTAAACTAACTCAAGAAAACAGATTTTTCCATGGAGACTGATACAATTGAACTACTAAATGATATTCCAAGAAACAATAATGTATTTTAGTTTTTTTAAATATATAGAATTTTTAATATTGATCATTGTTTAAAAACGGTAGTTTGTGAACAGCTTTTAATAGATTCGGACAGGAAAGGTCATCCATGAATATTAGTTTTAATTGTTCTAGTTTAAAAAAGTTGCTGCTGTCTTCTAGGTATAGAGCACCAAGACTCACAGCATTCTTTCTTGGCATTTTTGAATACGCCTACCGATGCCCTGGATCAATTTGAAGTAAGTATTAAATCTTTCAGATATCCTCTGTGGTTAATATAAAATTCACACGGTGATTTAAAATTCACTTGCAATAAAACTGTTTTCACGCATCCCACATAAGACCTAGAGTCTTACATAAACAAAAAACATACTAGAAAAGGAATATGTTCTACCTTTTTTTTGTAAACTGTAGTCAAATTTGTATTTAACAAAATATCTAAGAAAAGTCTAAGCATGTGAGTCACTATTAAATTTAAAAGCAATTTCATCCCCTTCCCTAAGAAGCAATAACATCAGAACCAGTCCCAACCATAAAAACAATATTGATACTTTCTTTTTTCCAAAGCATAGAGCCAAACAGAAAACAGGTAGAAATATTGAAGCTCATAATAGGGCAGTGCTGGTTCTTGTTCCAAATAAGTTCATTTTTTAAAATTATACAATAAGGAATGCTTTGTGTTAAAAATATTAGTTACATAGACTTTATTAGGTAAATTCCATAATGAAATGGGTGATTATATAACTCTTTGTCATTCCTTGGCACTTTAATTCTTTGCTGAAAAACAGAATGAGTTTTGTGATGTAAAGTATGTTTTTTGTCTCTGAAAATTTTAGTGATTGTGTCTTTACTCAACAAATAATAATTGCTAATCTGTTTATAAAGCACTGTTCTAGGTGCTGGAGGTACAAAAGTAAACAAAATAAGCAAAAATCCCTCGCTCAAGTAGCTTGCATTCTAGTGAGAAGACTTAGAAGTAGAGATTTGGTTGTTTACCTTTAGTTATTACCTTCTAAAATGCTTACATTTAATTTGATTATTAATGATTTGTCATGAACTTCACTTTATTATGTTTTGGACTCAGTATATGAATTATATTTCCTTCCTTCAGGAAAGGGGGAAAGAGTCACTTTTTTAAAAATAACTGATGAATTTCCAAATTTCTTGAGAAACAATGACTATGACTGCTTTTCTCATTTATTTATTTGAATTAATATCATTTGCCTTTCAATTGTTTTACAGATTTTTTTATTTATTATTTGTTCTTATTAAATTGCTTCATCCATCTTTTCTATTTTTTTTACGCTGTATTCGTTAAATAGGATTCCTTTTCTTCTTCCTCATCTTCACTGATTGATTTTTTGGATGACGTAAGTCTTTGATTTTCAAACCAATGCATCCTTAAGTAAAAGAGATCAGTGAATTGATTTGAAGAATTTGCCTAGTAATGCAGTCAGTTTTAGAAATACCACACTTTAAAATCTGTGTGCCAAAATATGCTTCTTTCCTATCTTAAATATAATGACAAGTTTATCAATACTAAGCATAATAAAGTAGAAACTATATACTTTGAAAAATAATTTGGCCATCAGAGAATCTCTGTATTTCCATTCTTTTCAGTAATTCTAAAGACTAGAATGTGTATTTGATTTTGTTACTATGTATATATAAATAGTTGTTCATTTTTATTTTTCATGATGATTACATTTTAATTTCCCCCTTTCTTATCAGCACTTTACTATTTAATTTCTTTGTTGTTTAAAAAGAAATCTTCTGGTGGTATAATCAGAAGATATTTTTATTACATCCTTCAGTAATACTTATTACAATACAAGTAAATTTTTAATGCTGATGGAATTTTTCTAATGGGGAAAGTAATTTTAGTTAATATATGCATTATATGCACTATAAATTGACTGCATTATCATTTTCTCTCCTGAATTAATTCTAAACATTTAATAATTTAGAAGTTCCTATTAAATATATATCATTTACTCTTTTTACAGAATTGCCTGACATATACATTCTCTCTATTCCACATTAGATGGCACAATAATCTTTATTGTAAAGTGTTTTAATATCCTGTTTAACATTCAGTCTTTCCAGAAATAGGAAAGTAAAATGAGTTCAAATGCAAATATTATACATAGAACTGTTCTTAAAACCAAGGGAAATTCTTTAAATGTTTTATTCCTATGTTTTGTTAAGTGCAATGAATACTTATTATGAATATAATAATATTTAACCTAATTTTCCACTAAAGGAAACTTTTGATCTGGAAGTCTTTTAAAATTATTGAATAAAAAGTGATTTTTGATATGTTTGAGATGTTATGCCAAAGTGTGCACATCCCCATTTTAAATGGACATTATCTTATTATTCCTGAGACAAAGAATTATTCTGATTGATGCTACAGTATGATTTTTAAAAAAGGAGAACTCTCTGATATACAGTGGTGTTGCATGTTACAGTCTGTTCAGTATACCAAAATACTCAATATGGTATTTCTATACAGATATTTTCACTTTAAAAAGAGTGGGATAGAACTTTTCAGTAAATTATTTTAACTCTTCTTTCACTGGAAAATCATTTTCATTTTTCTTTCTAACAAACTCTTCTCTCCGTCCCCTTTTCTCCCACAAAAATCTTCAGCTGCAAAACATGAGGGTAGTATGTATTTTGGCAAATAAATTAGCTCCCAGTCGAAAATCCTGCAGGATTGCCCACTGTTCTAGTTTGCTAATGCTGCGGAATACAAAACACCAGAGATGGATTTGCTTTTGTAAAAAGGGGGTTTATTTGGCTACACAGTTACAGTCTTAAGGCCATAAAGTGTCCAAGGTAACACATCAGTAATCAGGTACCTTCACTGGAGGATGGCCAATGGCGTCCAGAAAACCTCTGTTAGCTGGGAAGGCACGTGGCTGGCGTCTGCTCCAAAGTTCTGGTTTCAAAATGGCTTTCTCCCAGGACGTTCCTCTCTAGCAAGCTTGCTCCTCTTCAAAACGTCACTCACAGCTGCACTCCGTTCAGTCTCTTTGAGTCAGCATGTTTTATATGGCTCCACTGATCAAGGCCCACCCCGAATGGGTGGGGCCACACCTCCATGGGAGTATCTCACCAGAGTCACCTCCCACAGCTGGGTGGGGCACATTCCAAGCAAATCTAACCAGCACCAAAAGGTCTGTCCCACAAGACCACAAAGATAGTGGCATTTGGGGGACACAATACATTCAAACCGGCACACCCACCTCAGCCATCTTGTTTCTGCTCTCATAAGCCCTCTTCCACTGCTATCACCCAACTATAATGACTCAGCTCCTAAATCACAGCCATTTCCCACTTGCACTTTTACTCCAGGAATATCCTTTCTTATCCTTCACCCACTGTTACCTAGCATAAATGTAGTTCAAACATACAACTAAATTTTATAGCAGTATTAAGAAACTCCTACTATAAAGTAAAAAAGAGTTGAGCTCACAAAGGCTGCCTGAATGTTTGTGATTCCAGCTTCAGCTCTTAAAAGATATGGCTTTTCCCTCATTTGCTTCCTAAGCTCCATTTTCCCAATTTACTGTTTAAGCTTATAAACTGGCTCAAATCCCCCATCACTATCTAGGTGTATGATGTGGGGCAAGTTACCTAACCTTTCTTTGCCCCGGTTTACTCATCTAACAGGAATAATAATAGTCTCATAATGTTGTTTGCGGATTTAAAGAGACAGTATATATAATACCCTCAATAATAGTGGTCAGCATTTCCTCCTATTAATGGGCTGGTTCCTCCCTTTCCTGTATTCTCTTTGGCTTACTTCTCTCCATACCAATTCAATATTACTTAAATACTTTCTTAGCTCTTCACTACCCAGCCTTCCACCCACCACCAATATGAATCACTATACTTTCCTCAAGAATTACCGTGTGTAAAATTATATTACTCTGTCAGGGAGGAGGAGGTCAGCAGTAAGTTCCCATTTTTAAAATGTGTTTTATTCTCCATTTATATTTTATGGTACAAACCTCTTGGCTTTTTTTCATAGTTCACAACTATGACCACTCTTCCTAAAGCTATCATCCATTTTATCTTGAAAGTCATAGTAGAATAATGTTTTCAGTAATGGTTTCGATTTTTGGCGTGCTTGGATTCAGCAAGATATTTAACATGAAGCTCAAGTTCTGTAACCCCCTTTCTGTTAGGCATTTGGATTTTTAAGGAACAGATCAAGTCTTGATTCTTCATATGTGTCAAAACTAATTAGGTGGTTGTACGTGATGCTTATAATATGTGACTGCCCTCTATGATAAGTACTCTAATACTTAAATGACCCATAATTCTCATTTTTATGGTCATTCTTTTGTTTTCTATCAAATTGCTCTAGAAAAAGGAAGATGATTATATTGAAGTCGTAAAAATTTTGATTACAACTGGAATAGGAAGGAATTAGGCTAGTATTACAAAATTACAGAAATCAGATTTTCTTTGGTTTTCATGCAACACTGACGTGCTCTTATCCCACCAGGAGCACAGTGCTCTCCTGCTGCCTTCTCGTTGTTCGGAGCTTTTCCATAGTGCTCCTCCTCCAAAATTCCCTTCTACTTTTCTCCTTAACTCTCCCACATAAGTCTATTAAAACTAATAAAATAGTTCGTTTATTTATTTAAAACAGTACACAATTACTCTCTCATTTTTCAATATGTTTACCTATTCAAAATTAAAGTGAGAGCTAGGATTTTTGGCAGTATGGAAGATGTTCAGCACAGGATGTCTTTGTTTTAAGTTGTACTGTTCAGACAGTTTTCTCTATATGTAAGAGTAACCTATCAGAAGAGACAGATTATATGTTGCACCAGCCCCTTCCTAACCCCCGGGAAGATGAGAGAAGGGCAACAAGGCAAAGTAAAATACATTCTCAGCATTCTGCTTCTGTAACTCAGGAGGACTTAGGCATTTGGGCTTTCCTACATGTAGAATCATAAATTTTAAAGGAGAAAAGAAGCTTAGAAAATATTTAATCCAGTGATTTTAGCCATTATTTATCACAACACCCTGAAGTATGGGATAGTCTCCATTATTAGGAATGACTTACTAGTATTTTCGCACTAGGTGATAGGGAGGTGGTGATAAATGAGATTGTCTTACTCTGGTGTGCTAAGGAAAGAGCAAATCAGGGAATTAAAAGCACTTGAATATAAGGGTCAAACATAAAGTAATAGAGATAATACCTAGAGTACTGCTGTCTGGTCCTCCTTAATTTTGTTTTCCTTTCTTGTTTTCTGGCATATAAAGAAGCAAGTAGCACAACATTGTGAACATTTTTAACAGCACTGAAAATATATATCTGAATGTGGTTAAAAGGGAAAGAGTTAGTATATATGGTAATAGAAAAAAAAATTTTTTTTAAATCCATGGAACTCCCCTGCACAAACAGTGAACCCTAAGTTAAACCATGGGCTACAATTAATAGTACAATTTTAAAAATGTGCTTTCATCAGTTGAAACAAATTTACCACACATGAACAAGTTGTTAATAGTAGGGTGGTATATGAGAATCCTGTATTTTATGCATTATTATTCTGTACATCCACAATTTCTCTAGTTAAAAAAAAAAATTTTTTTAAAGAAGCAGTAATCTGAGAGTATTGGCAGACTGAATTCTAGTCTTGGTTTTGACCTCATATAAAATCTTACTAAGATGTCCTGAAATATTTAATTTCAGCTCTGGTGCCTAGCTTCTGTCCTTCATCTCTTGCTTTTAACATTTTTCTCTTTCCATTTCTGTCATAACCAGTCACAGAAATATGAGGCTTAGTAGCATTGTTTATCTGTATCTAGGGAAAGTTGATCATAAGTAGAGTCAGTCTACTGACTGGTTTTAAAACTTCCATCTACATATTCATCACAACCCAATTTGAAGCTTTCATACTTCAGTAGACTATCAAATACAATCTTTACTAGTTTAGTCAATATATTATGTTGTATATTATTGTATATATGTGTGTATATATATATAGTTGTATATCATATGTTATATCGTAATGTATTTAGGCAATCTGTGGTAAAAGAACCATGACTACCTAGTCCATCTTTTACCTTGTTTGTATTTTATTAAATAAGACCTCTGGGATTAATTAACTGAACCTTAAAAACTGTTAGCCAAACTATGTTTCCATAAAATAAATTACTTCTCTTGGTTTCTCCTTGGTTTCTATCTCCATATTCCAACTTCAAAATGGTATATGATTGCATGTTAAGATAAAATTCTAGTCTCCAGTGTCTGCCATGAAGACAATTTCAGTGTTTATAGAAAATCATGGTATTGGGTTGGGGGGGAGGGGTGTCCAAAAGAGAGAGAGACAGAAAGAGAGAGAGCTTTCCTCTGATTTCACTTCAGCTTCCTGAAGTACAGTTCACCCATTTCCATGGAAAACATAAAAATAGATATCTGGTTTTAAGTGGACACTTTCTGAAGAACATTATTGCTATGGCGATGTAGTGTCATTATTATCTTTAAACAATGCCAGCCTAGAAAATGTCTTGTCTCTCATATTCAGAAATAATTTTGAGATACTTACATGTCGATTTGTTTTTAGTATAATACTAATATATTTACTTTGAGCTTTTCATGGTTTTTGAACACTTCATACTCTGTGTAGAAGTAGTAAGGATAGCCAAAAAAGAAAAGTTTCTCTTTGTAAAACATTTTAGCATTTTTTACACGTGTACTGCTAATTATTCATAATGGTAGATACAAGGATAAATCAGACCTAGACTTAGACCTCAAAATGCTTATTTTATTATTAGGAAAAGTAAGTAATAAGTACATAATTATGAACTATACCATTTGAAAAGTGATAAATGCCACAAGAAATATCTAGTCTGTAAGTACTGTGGAAGTTCAGAAGGATTCATTCAATATTTATTGAGAATTAAAAAAATGTATAGACTTTTATACTAAGCAGAATACAATATTTCCTGCCCTTAAGAATGATAGCCTGATGGAAAAGACAAACATGTAAACATAATTAAACCACCATACTGGAAGTACAATATGGCTGCATATAATGGGGGCAGAAAGGAGAGGGAACTAACTGAACTGAAGGGTTCCAAAAAAGCTTTCTAAAAGAAATAATGCCTCAAAAGCTTTCTAAAAGAAATAATGCCTCAGCTGGGTCTTTACAGATGAGTATTGTCAGCAGAAAAAAAGAGGAGGTATGGAAAAGGAGTATGTTCCAGGCAGGCAGAGCATAGTTGTTTGGGGTGGGGGTGGCTGGGGTGGCTACAGACAGATTTCAGCTCAGTTTTCTGAAAGCCAAAAGAGTGAGTCAAGGATTGATGAGAAATGGGTTTGAAGTGCTAGGTAAGGGCCAGAATCAGGATGACTTTATATTCCATATTTTGGAATTTAGATTTAAGCAGTCCCCTGTGTGATAATTGTTAAAGGATTTAACAGAGAGGAAAGGTGATGAGTGTAGTTTTGCACAAGTTAAGTTTGAAGTTCTCAAGGGACATCCATGCAGTTATCCAGCAGCTAGTTGAATATATGAGTCAGAAGCTTAAGGAAGAGGAGTGACCTGGCAATAGAGATTTTGAAATGAACAGCATAGTCGAAAGTGAATGAAATCCATCCTCCAGGGAGAGTCTGTAGAATGAGAAGAGCATTGAGAGGACAGAAACTTGGGACCTCTAGCATTGAAGAGGTGAGTTGAGGAATAGTGCTCCACAAAAAGAAGGAAGAGCCATGTTCAGAGAAAGATAAGGTTAATCAGGAAAGTATGTCACAAAAAGTAAGGGAGGGAATGATCAGCAGCCCTCAGATACAGCAGAGATAAAGACAAACAGGTATCACTGATCTTACAGTAGTTTCATTAGAGTGATCAAACTGGAAGCCAAATTGTATTGCATTGAGAAGTGAATTGGGAGGCTAGGAAGTACAGACTGTGATTATATACAATTTTTGAGAAGTCTGGCTAAGAAAGTTTGAATCCTTGCTCTAACACTTACCACCTTTGTGACCTTAGGCAAATTACTTAATCTCTGTTTTTTCATCTTTAAAATGGGTATAATACCTGCCTTAGACGGTTTCTATGAGAATTTGGAGTTAATCTATGTAAAGCACTTTGAAACTACCTGCCTATGTTATACACACAATAAATGTTAGCTGTTGTGATTATTAAAGAAGAGAAGAGAGGGATTAAATGATAGATTGGGAGAAGGGTTGTTTATTGTTTGATTGGTTTGGGGGATGGGGGTGAGAAAGGTATGTCTGTTAATAACTGAGGGACTGTAACCTGTTGAAACCTAAGACTTTAGCCTCAGTCGTGGAAGACTGACTGGGCTAAAAACAAAAACTTGTTTAGAAATCTGAAGCTCTTCTAATCCTGGTTTCCTATTAACTGTGGGACACAGTGTTTAAATCACATCTTCCATTCCAGTTTCCTGTAGAAAGAAATAATAGTTCCTGTTTACCTATCTGTTAGTTATTGTAAAACTAAAACTAGTAATATTGCATGGTATTTCCCATCCTTGCAGTTTCCACTTTTCTCTGAAACCTTCCATAACTTCCATAGATTCAGTTTATAAATTTCCTCCTCAAGGTTCCCTTAAAAATCTGGACTTGATCTCTGTTACACTGTTAGATCTTTGTTACATTGTTGCTGGTATGATGTCTTCCCTACCATTTCTGAACTGCTTAAAAATGGAGACCATGCCTTATTTATCTTTTAATCTCTTTTATCTGCGTAGTACCTGACGTGTTGTAAACCTCCAATAAATGTTAGGTTGGTTTGAATATTAGAAGTTGCTTGAGTAGGTATCATTCATATTTTTGAAATTCTACTTCTTGAGCATTACAAGGTTTCAAAATTTTGAAAAGTATTTTGAGATAATGGTTACTTTTCCTAATTAATTCTTTAATGTCAGAAAGTTGAAGGCCTCTCTTTTGACTAAGCCTGATATTTAGGCAAGATGAACAATATTTTTAAAGTAACTGTATTTGTTTTGGTCCATTATCAATAGTTCTGAAGTCCTAATTTAGCTCTTAGTGTTCAAAATAATCACCTTTGAAAAAGAGTAGGAATTTGGTAGGTATGTGGCCAAAACGGCCAATTAAGTAAATATTTTATTAAATGCTTGCCAGTACTAAATCAGAATTATTTAGATTATTTTTTCTCTCGTGTTTCAATTTACCACCATCAGCCTTTCTAGAAAAGAAAGAAATTGTCCATCATTGTGTATGTAGTACTATTTTGTAAGTCATTATTTGTGCATGGTACAATGAAAACTCTATTATCAACCTTAGGCCTAGTCTGAGCAATTATTTCTTTACCGTCTATCCTCCATTTTTTCCTGAAAATAAGTGTACTTTCAATCTGTCAAAAGATGTGGCTTTATGTGTATATTTATATACTTTGCCTGTTAGTACTGCAGTAGTCATTAAGAGTCTTTATGTGTGTAAATATCCATAACATACAATATTCTCCTTTCTTTGTTGAAGCGCTCTCCATCCTGTACTCCAGCTAGCAAAGGCAGACGTGTAAGAGATTATTTCACTTTGTGTACTCATCCCCTTCTTCCCCTACCTCTTATCCTTTTTGCCTGTGATTGTAGAACATGCTAACATTTTTGTGATGTATTATTACATTTATTGCATGTTTTGTGCTGCTGCTCCTGCTATTACTGCTCTGCTTTACTGTATTTGTTGTTGTTGTTGTTGTTGTTTTGGCTTTGACCTCAGAGCTTCAGGAATGTTCACACATATTTCTGTAACCAAACTATTAAAATGAGAAGGTATCTTTTTATTTTGATTTCAGGGAAAGGTTATCTAGTATGCTTTCAAAATTGATCAAATACAAAGTAAAATGAGTTTCTAAATAAGAATCTGATACAAGCAAATATGTAGAGATTTCTTAAAGATTTTAAGTATGTAGAAAAAAAATTTGATAATTCATAATATACAAATTTTAAAATGATTAACACTAGTATGTGTTATTAAACCACAGTTTAATAATGAATAAGCAGTTCAAATGCCAGTGCTATGGCCAGTAGAACTATGGGTTCAACTGACTACTTTTTTTTTTTTTTTTTTTGACATTTGCACACAGTTACCAGCATTAGGTATTATGGGTTTATTAAATTAATCTATGTGTTAATTATAATATATAACCTGTAGAAGGAAAGACCAAAATGTTGCATGCCCAACTATATTAGCATCAAATCATCAGCCGATGAATTGATTAAATTTTTCCTCCTTGATTTTTGAATACGGTTATAATTCAGAGAGATTTTGTTTTCTGTTCATTTTATTATAAATAGTAACATCCCACATTCCTTGCAGACTTCCAGGGTCCTTGGCCAACCAGATCTGTGGATCTTGAAATAGGGAAAAATTCAGGGGGGAAATAGCTGATACAGTTCTGTAGGGTATGAATAAACCACTTTTAACCAGAACCTATTGACTTAAAATTATATACGATTTTTTTTTTTACTGTGAATGTGATAGGCTTGGTTAACTGCTTTCCTAGCTTCCTTTAATTTGTCCTTGATTAAGTATCTGACAAATTAAAAGTGAATCACTGAAAAGTAGTAGTGATGTGAGGGAGATGATTAAAGAATTATTAATTATTCAACAAATATAACAACTCAGTATAATAGTCAGGAACCCAAATAGTCTCTGGGAGCATTACTGTATTACAGTAGGACACAAATAATTACCATTCTTAACAGTGATCTTAAATCTAACAGCATGGCATGTGATTTTATGTTATATGCCATGTTTTTAGACAAATACATAATACATTTGTAAATTTAAAATTTTTTGAATGTCTGTTAAATGTCATATAAATGAGGTATTACTATATAATTTTAAGGTACTCTTTCTAAAATGCTTTCAGATCTCATTTACATTTGAATACTTGACTCTTTTTAAATGGTGTTATTTAATTAAACATAGTGTAGGAAAGATTTGTTAGTAGGACTATTAATGTAAGGATACAAATGGTTAGGGAAAGTTCTAGAGTTTCTTCAGTAAGAAACACTTAATATCTCTTTTCAGGTTGTTTCTTTAGAGTTTGGAGAAGAAATTATAAACAGCCAGCATGTGGGTTAACTGTCTTTTATGTTTTCTTAGAACTTTTGTAAATTCTCCTCAGTAGATATTCAAATCAATATATTGAAAACAACAAGAAATTTTCATAAAGAAAAACAATTTACATTATTTGTAACTGAAAATTATACTTACTAGTCATAACCGTCAATCATTTGTTGTTATAATTTGTTTTATAATAATAAAATATTGTCTTTATTGTTTTCCATATTCTAAACTATTTCGATAATTCTAGCATTTTTATCAAAAGTTCAGTTAACAGAAATAATGATATCACTAAAGGTTTGAGGTTTTAAATTGTTTCTGAATACAAAACATGAAATCATTTGCTACTTTGTCCACTGAAGGAGAAAGAAAATTGATGAAAATTGAATATTTTCCCTAAGTTACAGTTTTATATTTACCAGTGCAAAACAACATAGTAGATGGAAGCAATTTTTTAATAAACCACTATAATCCAATCAAATCTCAGTATCTTTTACTTTAAAACCAGGTATCTTATGAGAATCTTCCTATTTGTACTTGTTCAAATCTATAATTGTTTCTTGGGTAGCAAAGACCCATTGATATATATTCAAGATGTGTAATGTTACTTAATTTTGTTATTTATAAGACCATATTGCATAATTTGAGGAATTCTTGATAAAAGGGCCATCTAAAAATCAGACATTTGCCTATACCTGGAAAAAATTATTTTTCTATTTTACTGTGCTACTCTAAAATACAGTTCGAGGACCATTTATTAGAAAAATCCTGATACGGGGAACATTGTGGAGTTTTTGCATGACAGCATTAGGCAGTGTGGACAATACCACTGATACTCAGCTTTTTTGCTTTTTTAAAATTTTTTAACAGTAGAGCATTAAATAAAATTACAGTGGAGTTTATAGTAGATGTTTCTAATGCCTGTTCATCAAAATAACATCTTAAAGTGTGTTCATTTAGGAAATAAAAATTAATCAAAAATGGAAAGGATCACATTTACATAAAGATATTCCTTATTGTTTATTTTTCTCAGTGGATTGCAGCTTTAAAATATTCAGCAAATTGCCTACATTGATCAGTTAAATTTCCAAGACCTTTCTTTGGACAATATCAAAATATCCAATAAATATTAGCTGTTGATTTTTACCATTTTCCCCTTTTTATCACTTTCTATACCATTAATGAATTAAGATATCTCTGCTATTGGTTTATTTCATTTTTATTAGCTTTTACTTCATTAAGACTTTTTAAATTTCCATGGTTTAAACATAATATTAATGATTATAGTTGTTTTAAAGGTTTTAAAGTACTTTGTATAAAAACTACTGTGCTTTTAATCCATTGTTTTGCTGCCACACTGTATCTGAATGAATCATTATCAATTTAATTATTAAGATTTATTTGAGGCTATCTTTAAACCCTGTCATGTAGTCATTGAATATTCTGCAAGTGTAATAAAATTAATTGCTTTTTAGTGGACAGAATAAGCCATTAACTAGAAATACATTAGTGAACATTTAATTATAGTTGAAATTAATAATATCTTGAAAATCAGTCCTCTTAATGGTAATTAAAACTTTGCTAAAGAAAATATGTGGTATTGTATTTTTCTTATTTTTTATAGTTAAACCTCTTCTGAAATATTGTTTACACTGACAGTAATCCTGAAAGGAAATGAAATATTAAAATCTATTAATGTTATGAGCTTTTAGCTTCTAGTAGAGTCTTAAAAAAACCTGGAAATTAAAGTTTTATATCAAAATCTTTTTTTGCCATGAGTTTGTCTTTACCAAAATTTGTTTCTTGTCTTTATGAGAAACAAACATTTGGAAAGGAAAGTGGTAATTTTAAAAGTTCAATTATATAGCCATGTTTTTTTTTAAATCAGAGCATCATTGTTAATGGCATAGTTCAACTTTTTG
This sequence comes from Choloepus didactylus, assembly GCF_015220235.1. Classification (NCBI taxonomy): domain Eukaryota; kingdom Metazoa; phylum Chordata; class Mammalia; order Pilosa; family Megalonychidae; genus Choloepus; species Choloepus didactylus. Next base: position 32,699,710 of record NC_051308.1, read on the forward strand.
ATATGCTTAATTAATGCCATCTCAAATATTATTACAGTATTTTCACTTATTTAAAACTTTTTCTTTGCAAAAGCTTTCTTCAGTTTGTTTAATTTCTGGTATTGATTTTGACTTCAAGAGCATACAGCTCTTAAAAGCTAATATTATTTTCATTGTTACATTTTATTACAATTAATATTGATTTTCTTTTATATAAATGTTTTCCACATCTGAATAACCAGGTTTTACCTTTTTCAACTAAGAAAATCATTTTTTCATCTAACTTCATTCCTATTGTTTTCTTTTATTTTTATTGATGAGCAAAAAGCTAGTTAAGAGAAGAGTGCTTTATAGATGCAGTAATTCTTCAGAAAGCCCAAGGGATGTGTGTTAAAAACTTCTAGAGCTCTTTGAGTCATTATAAAATTTGTGGAATCACAGTTTAAACCGTCATGGTGTACTTTTTTCCTTTGCCCTGTATCTCAGTGTCACAATGTCACATCTTCATAGGGTCATGAAACATGCTAGTACATGTTCTAACAATCAACTCTGGGACAGGGAGGAAACCCAGCTTTTTAAAGTTTGTCAATTTCCATTAATTAACGTTCCCACAGTGGCAGATTTCAGACTACCAGAGTGATGTCACTGAACTCAGAGTTTGGAAGGGATGTGCACAGTTGGCTCTCACAAGCCCTGTAAACAGACTAGCATACCATTGACCACATACTGACAAAATGGCTTAAGTAGTGTATTTTAATTCCACCCCAAGAAAGTATGTAAGAGTGTGCTCAGCTTCTGTCAGCATGGGATCACATGGCTCAAATAGAAGGTCTGCTTTAAAATTTCTACCGTTATATATATTGGAAACAGCAAGCTACTGCTTTTCTCATTTTGAAGAGTTTTTAAAGTAACTGGACCAGGGGTACAAAGCCTACTATTTTAGCCATCCCATCCTCTTCACAGCATCATTACCCTTCTCACAGGAACTTTCGTCAAGCTATAGCACTAACAGCTTTTGTGTAACTTGTCAGAAACTTAAATCTTCATAAAGTGACCCTGTTTTTTACACATAACAAATCCTCTACTTGAACATTTCTTTAAAACTTAATGAGACAGTTAATGCATTATTTGAGTCAGTTTTAAGTTCTTGTTAGTATAAAATGTATCAATTCCATTTTAAATGAACCTCTTCCCCCACTGACTCTTATTCAGCTTGTGTTTTATTTATATTATCTTAGGAAAACTAAAAGGGGGAAATTTTTAGAAAGTCAAAGACATATCTGCCTTATCGTCAACCTAAGGCCATATTACAGATTAATAGTTAAATCTGATTACCTTTTCTCCATGCTGTCAACTGAGTAAAATTGTGAATTATGCAAAATTTTTTCCAGGTCCCCTCATTTTCTTCTTTTACTTTCTTCTTGCTAATCAAAGTCCACTGTCAGTAAAGGAGATAATATAAATCAGACTTCTATGATCATTATATTACTTTGAGTACCTCCAGTGTGGAGATGATTCTGGCATAACAAAAAGGGTGCTAAATTTGTAGTAAGAGATGGGATTCAGGCCTGGTCCTCCCACTTCATAAAACTTACTAGTTTTACAACATTGCCCAAGTCACACACACAGAGCTGATATTCAGCTGGTATGCATCAGTTCAATAGTTTCAGTTCTTAAAATATTGAAATATTCCCTAGCAATTGGTAAATAGCTGCTATTCCAAGTCCGCTAGATGCCCTTGCTAAAAAACTTCTCTTCTCCCAAATCCAGTAGCTAAAGGTTTAAGGCCTAGATGTTAGCCATGTCATTCAACCTCACCAAATGTCCCGACTTGTGGTTATAAGGATCCCAGAGCACCTGCCACCACCCCACCACCCCACCACCCCAAGAGGCCATAGTGGGGCACTTTCAGGTACAGGTCTACCATGTGCTTGCCCGTCTGCTAGCCCAGTGCAGCTCCCACACCCCTGCCAGATTTTTAAAATTCTCCATATTGATCAGAAGTTGAGTATTTTATATATGCAACGTATCATAAATCCATAATAGCGTTCTACATTGATTATAGATGGGGAAATATCCCCAACTTCTGCATTTAGAGATTGAAGCCATGTGCCCAGAGTTTCTTTTGAGCTTAAAACAGACCTGAAAAGTTAATTTCTTGGCAAATATTTTTTTCCAAATATCTGTATTCACAATCACTTATTATTATATAAGTCCAGATTTTAAAGAGGTTTTTTTCTTCACTTAGTTTCAACTACAAGGGTCATTATTATTTTAGTGGGTTTTTCTAAAAATTCTACTTTGTCATATTTTCATGAATGTACCTGAATCTATCATCAAATAGATTTTCTCAGAGGTAGATGGGTCCTTATCTAACAGCCCCTCATGTCTTTCCCCCTAAAAAAAAATCCATAATAATGCAGAAAAACAAACAAAAAAAACAAGTACATATTTAAAATCCTTAAGCTGGTACTCTTTTTGATTTGTAACTCCTGATCTGAGCATTGTTCCTACTGTGCAACAGCTTCAAAAGTTCCCTAACTTCCTTTCCAGATTGCCTTCTTTGCCTTTCATTTTGAAAACTCAATCCTGGTAATTTTGAAAATTTCCAGACCAAATAGGTCATCCATCAGTGTGCGCCATAAAGATCTTTTATGCTAAATTTAAACTCAAAGCATTTCCAATTTCTAAAAATACTTAGCTTAAAGGGGTGCAATTGAATGTTAAATGCTGGCATTTCTACTGCTGCAAAATTAAAAGGGGATTTCTTTAGTATGACAGGCACAAAACTGATGGTTAGTTTATTTTACTTTCTATTAATGCCCAGTAGAGGACCAAATTTCACTCTTCTCAAGGATAAAATTATCTCTAACTGCAATATATCTCTTTATTACATACTATGTTTTAATTTTATATGCCAATGTATTTAGTGAATTGCAAACATTCTATGTGGAATACAAGAATTGAACATGCAGAAGAGATCGGTTTTTAAGCTAAGAGGTCAACACTGAAGATGAGGGGCGAGGGAGCCTTTTGTGAACTATTGTTATTTTAACCCTTGTTTGCATTAAAGCTATGGTTATGTTTTTGTATAATGACACATCCCTAACTTGAATATTCAAACCAAAGTTTGTTATCCTCCTTTCTCAAGAAATGTTATCGTGATCGTGCCTTACAGAAATTTGCCAAGAGCTGCAAATTGTTTAAAAGTGATTTCTTGGGTTTTTGTTTTTCCCAACTTATTTTCCTAGACTGATCCCGTTGAGAACACATATGTACGGAATCCGAACGTCAAGTTTTACATCCAGTCAAGGTCCACATCTCCTTCCACATCTAGTGAAGCTGAGCCAGTTAAGGTGCCTCATTGGAACAGTCTTGTTCTCCACCTTTTCACTTGTGTCAGGAAAGAGGGAATCTCATTGCAAAAACAAGTGTCTCTTGCATATATATTGTGTAGTCAGTCACAATCTATTGAAGCTTATTACACTTGATAGATAATGTAGGTAGGAGAAGAAAATTAAAGTAGAAAATTGTCCCTGAAAATTCAACCTGAGTTAGAAAGAAAAAATTTTTATTCAAGTATAAATGTTATCTTTATTTTAATTTGAGAACTCTGTAGAACAGAGCACAAGAGTTATGTACGTTTTGGAATAATCAAATATAAACTCTCTAGGCACATGGCAGTGATCGGAGCCAGTCTCATATTTTAATTCTTCTAATAAATTTAATAACCCATGATAAAATTGGTCTGTTACGTAAGTAGAATTTAAAAATAAAATTGCCATTGCTGAAAAGTTTATTCTAACTGTTAAAAACAGGCATTCAGCTAAGTCCTGTCTTTTATGAGTACAAAAAACAATGTTGTATTTACACCTCATGCCAATCACTGATTTTAAACAGCCAGTTGGCTAATTTTCTCAACAGAATTCATGTCCTCAACAAGACAGAAGGGCATGTTGTACATCCATCAGTTTATGCCATCCTGCCTCAAAGATGCAGTTCTCATTCTTCAGTCAGCATTACAGTTCAGATAGAGCTTCTTTCCTTCCCATTTTATAATTTGCAGATCTGTGTCTAGCCTTCCAATAGAAGCAGATAGTCCAGTTTGGAAAGCAGTGTAAAGTGAATTGTGAGTTGTGGTCAGGTTCTTACCTTGTTTTTTCCAACCCTGTAAAAGACTTCCTTAGGCTGGTAACCTGATCAGAGCCTCTGCTTTTTTGGTTGTAATTGTTTTAATATTTGGGCTTATACATTCGTACTTTAATGTTGAAATATTCAAATATTCAGAAAATAATATACATCCATGTAACCAACACATGCAGATTTAACAAGTATGAACATTTTGCCCTATTCCCCTCTCTCCTTTCCCAGGTATATCTAAAGACCCTGAAGTTAGTTCACATCCTCCCTTCCTTGGCTTTACAGGTTTATTTCATATGTATCCATGAACAATATATAGTAATGCTTGTTGTGTATTTAACATTTATGCAAATGTTATTTGAATTGTTCTGCAACCTTTTTCATATGCTTTTTAGGTTTATTCATACAAATACATGTCTATTTAGGTCATTCATTGTAACTTCTGCATAATAATCCATTGTATGAATATACCACAGCATATTTATCCATCCTCCTGTTGTTGGATATTTAGGTTTCCAGGTTTTTGCTGTTAAAACCAGTGCTGAAATGAGCATTCTAATATCTATCTGATTGTGCGTATGTGCAGTTTGTTTAGCATATATACCTAGAAGTGAAATTACTGGGTCATATGATATATGCATTTTCAACTTTAACTAGATCTTGTCAAATTGTTTTCCAAAGTGGTTGGACCAGTTTTCTTCCCACCAGTATTATATAAGAGTTCTTAATTTGCACACATCTTCGCCAACCCCTGGTACTGTCAGACATTATTGCCAATTTGATGTGTGTAAAGTGGCATTTTTGTTTTAATTTTATTTCTCTGATTTCTAGTGATATTGAATATCTTTTTATATGTTTATTGGCCAGTGATGATTTGTCTGTTCATGTCCTTTGTTCTATTTTTTGTGTTTTTTTTTCTGGATACTAATCCTTTGCTAGCTATATGCACTGCAAATATCTTCTCCCAGTCTGTGGCTTACATTTTAAATTTTATTTGTAGTATCTTTTTGTCTTGCAGAAGTTTTAATTTTAAAGTACTCACCTTTATTAGTCCTTTCCTTTATAACTTTTGCTTTTTGTCTTTTTAAAGCACTTCTTCTCTGTGCAGATATTTTAAAGATTTTCTTCTGTATTTTTTTCTGAAAGTTTTAAAAGTTTGCTTTTACATATTTAGGACCTTGATCAATCTGAAATTTGTTGTTATGTATTATGAGAAATGGGGTTCTAAAATTTTTCCCATTTGAACAACTAACTCATATTTCTCCATCAATTTGTAGTGCAATCTTTGCTTTATATGCATGAGTCTGTTTGGGGGTTCTCTATTTTCTTGTTGTTCTTTTTATCTTTTCTTGCACCAACACCACATCGCCTTAATTACTGTAGTCCTGAAGTAATTCCTAATGCTGGTGTGGTGATCTATGCCCCTGCCCACTCTATTCTTCTTCCTTTTTTCCTTGACCCTTTTGTTTTCCATATGGCTTTTCATATCAGTTTATCAAGTTCCACATGGGGCTTTTGATTGGAATAGCATTAAATTTATGGATTTATTTGACAAGAATTGACTTCTTAGGATATTGGGTCCTTCCATCTATCAACATGGTATGCTATTTATTTAGGTATTCTTTTATACCCTTCAATAAAGTTTCATTATTTTCCTCATGGATGTGCACCACATTGTTAGATTTGTTCCTGGGTACCTTAAAGTTTTCGCTGCTACAGTGATTGGGATCCTTTTTAAAAATATTTTCTGATTGGATGTTGTTGGTATTTATGAATTCTATTAATCTTGTATACAGCACATTGGTTTGACTCTCTTTTGTTCTAATAACTTCTCTTGGACTCCCTTTATAAATTCTAATGATAATTTTGTTTTCTATGAATTTTTTTATTAATTTTTAAATAGATTTTTCCTCCCTTTTGTCTTTCATATATAGCTTTTTAAATGTTTAATTCTAAGTTAGGTTCAAACTTCTTTCAAGCTGTTTAAAAGTATATGAAATTTAAATTAAGACTAACATGACTATTAAAAAGAAAGCTCTTAGAAGCTCAACTTAATTCCATTTTAAGGCCAAAGTGCATATAAGATACTCTACTTCCAAAGGTTATATAGTAACAGTGGAAAAGAAGGACCATCTATTTTTCTTTTAATATTTTAGAATTTTCTTTAACTTTATATGATGATTACCTTTTTCCTCTTATTGGCTTACTTACCATCCTAGAAGGAAGTCATTCTTTGTGTCTTTTTTTTTTTATACTTTGCTAATTAAATGATGACTTTTTTTCTCACAATAATGTCCATTAAAGCATTGGTTCCTTTCATTCAAGTAAATATCTTCCAATAATACCCTCAACAGAAGTCTGTATTTTACATAGTTAACTAATAAAGATATGGCTTGTAAGTAAATTTGTATATAAGTTCTGAATTCCAGTAATATTAAATAATTTAACTCCCTTCTTTGGAAATTAATTACTATACATAAAACCCACTAATCTCTCTGCCTTACACACACACACACAGATTCAAATCCACGGAATTGTGTTCCAAGTACATAGTAGGTGTTCTGTCTATGGCAATCAAGGAGTTAAAGGTGTCTTCTAAAATTTTTGAACATAAATCTAAATTTAAAATTAGTATAGCAAATTTAGATATACTTGAAAATTAATATCCTCATTTTTATGTAGGTTACATGCTATCACTCTTGTTTTCTTCTGTGGATTTTCTCTTCCAAATGACTTTAAAATTTCCAGACTGAAATAAGGTTTACTTAATTGAACAAACATTTCATTTGTGACTATTGCAGGCAGAAATTTGATTATTAACACTTTGAGAGTTTTGACTATATTGAGATACTTTTCTATTAACTAGTAGAATTTTTTGCCTTATTGATATTTTGTTTGGTTTTACTTTGTTTACTTTGATTTGTTTCTAGTGATGTTTGAAATAGATGATGAAGTATTTCATGACATTTATTTCCTTTTTTGTCCCTGGGTTCAGATTGTAGACTCTGCTCCACTTCCAGTTCACACACCAACCTTAAAGAAAAAGGGATGTCCTGGTGCAGCCGGCTTTCCACCTAAGGTATTCAAACTAGTTATAAGCATTCTGTGTTCTTAAAAAAAGTGACAGCGGATTTTTTCCTGCTTTTTGTACTTATTGTGAATTTTGCTATTGGTTTCTTCAAAGTTGCAAACATAAAAGCTTGGAAAGAAAATTGTGTATGAAAGGTAATAATCGCCTACAGAGAATGGTAGGAAGAGTTTATAAAGGTGTGGTTTTTTTTCTGTCTTCTTAAATTAAATGTTTTGAAGTCTGTTGCAGTAAGGAGTAGTGCTTGGAGAAGGTATGACAAGGAAGGCATTAAGTTGAAACCACTTGTAGAATAATCTGAGATTAAGGATAATAAACAACTGAAAAAGAGAAATAATCAGTGAAAAATTCAGATGGATTATTTTTCTTCCATTCTATTCAACATGGATATGCCTAAAGTATTGTATATGGTAGAACATAGCAATTTAGTTGCTTATCTCAAGCTCCTGAAAAGAAATTCTAGAAACTGGAAAACTGAAATGATCTCCCTCCCCTGAACCTAAACCTTGATTAAACCACAAAATGATAGAGAGGTTGATGGATCTGAAAAACTAAAATATTTGCAAAGCATAACTGCTATAAAAGAAAGACAACAAACCTAATAATGTGCTTGATAAAGCAAAATTTTGAGGCCAGACAGAACATGAATTTAAAATAAGCATAATAAATATCCTCAAGGAGATAAGAAAGAATTATGTTGGTAACATGAGGCAGGATAAGGCAGTTATGAAGAAAAATAAATTGAAAATACTTGACTTGAAAATATAACTTCTGAAATGAAGAACTCAATAGCTGGCTTTAATAGCAAAATGGATATAGCAGAAAATAAGTTTGTGGTATGGAAAATAAGATGAAAGTTAAGATATATAACATAAATAATGTCAATATCTATATATTAAGATTTTCTAAAGGAAAGAGAAAAACAGAGATGGAAATACTTGAAGAAGAAATGACCTAAAATTTCTGAGAATTAAAAATGAAAGACCTAATATTGAAAGACATCATTAGGTACTAACAAAGGTAGAAAAGATAAACTTATACTAGCATTATAGTAAAATTTAAGAGTATCATAGATCAGGAGAAAATTCTAAAAACTATCAAAGAGAAAGAAGTGATCATCTGCTAAAAAGAAGAAAAATCAAAATGACATCAGGCTTCTCAATAGTAACACTAGATGCAAGAAACACAGTTGAGAAATATGTTCATAATGTTGAAGGAAAAGAAATTTAAATCTAAAAAATTTAACGCAGCTGTGCTGTCATTTATATATCAGAACAAATTAAAGATATTCTTAGACATACAAGAACTTAGAAGATTTACAGTTTTAAAAATCATCTTTGGAAGTACCCTTGGAGGAAATACTTCATAAAGACAAGAAAATAAATGCAAAAGGACACCATGAGAGATTTGGGAAATAAGAGTGAACAGGAATAATAGAGCACTTTTTTGTGAACTAAAAAAGCAAGGACTACCCCCCTCCACAAAAATTCATAAAAAGAGAGAGAGAAAAAAATGTATATTCAGAACAATCCAGAACTAATCTAAATAAGGATCAGGTGAGGCGAGCATGTTAAGGGACTTGTCTTGTTTGGGGAGAAATTGTAGCAATAGCATGAACCAGTGGTTAATAGGATGTATTTCCAGCCAAGACTTCCAGAATGGGAATCCCAGCTCCATCATATGCTAACTGTGTGAGCTTGAGCAAGTTACTCACCTTTCTAAGTAACTTCCTTTCCTCATCAAAAAAATTAGGATAATATTAGTATCTATCTCATTGGATTGTTTTCAGTTTTAAATAATTTTCATATATGTAAAGAAATTGGAACACTGGCATATAGTGTCATATAAATATGTTTAAACAATATTGGTCACTTATTACTGATGAAGGAAATAAGCATAAATATGGTCTTAATAAGTTGAAGGGAACTAACAGAAGACTAGCAAATAAAAGTTACAATTTTCACACCTGCAGAAGGAAATTCTGTCCATTGAATGGATGGCAAGAAAGGGAAAAGAGAAAAACGTGATGCCCAGTATTCTTCCTGTGTAATAAATTGCCTCAAGTCTTAGTGGCTTAAAAAACTCCTTTTATTAGGCTCACATCTTTAGAGGTTATGAATATAGGAGGAATTCAACTGGTAAGTTCCCAGTATTGGTCTCCCATGCAGATGCAGTCAGATATCAGCTGAGACTGCAGTTATCTGAAGTTTCAACTGAACTGGACATACAAGATGGCTCATCCCGTGGCTGGCAGTTAATACTTGCTGTCAGAAGCTGCTCATGGTCTTTCCAGTGTTTTAATCTCAGTCTTCTTAGATGGCAGCTGGCTTCCCTCAGAGCTAACGTACCAATAGAACCAGGTAGAAGCTGCAAAGGTGTACAGTAAGGTAGAAAATAAAGTTGGAGTAAAAAGTAAATAATACAAAATGTAATTTAAGGTGCAAAACATCAAAAGACAAAAAGGAAACATTTATACTAATGAAGGGAATAAATGAAGAAGATATCATGATTGTGAATGTATATGGACCTAACAATAAAACCTTAATATATATAAGGTAAGAAATGGCAGAACTAGGGAGAGAAGCAGATTAGAAGAACATTGGAAATTTTACCACCACTCAGACCAACAGTCTGGTGGGGGAAAAGTGCAAAGCAGAGGACAGACAGAGTTTAATATCTGCATACACAAAGGGCTTTGACAAACAGGAATAAAGAATACAGCATTTAAAAGCAATGGTTAAGCCAATCAGAATGATCAACAAACTGAAGAGATGCTCAATCTTACTAGAAGTTGGGGAAAAGCAAATTAAAGTAATAATGAAGTACCCCTTTACATTTCTGACACAAAATTTTCCATCAACAATAGTCTACTCTGACGTATCATAGTGGAAGTGGAAATCAGTATCATCTTTTTGAAAACAATCTAAAAATATTACTGATTAAAAATACGTATCAGTGTGTCTTTAGAATCCAGTGAGTAGATGATTCTGAGAACTTGGTAATAGTGATAGCTTAGTTTTTGAATCTCACTGAATTTCCCCGTAAAAAGATCAGCTTGGATAGCCTACACCCACGGATAAGACCTAAACAATAATAGATGAAAAGATTTCCCGCAACTCTTAAAATACTAACCAATAGGAACAAACCACTAACAGCTACAAGACCTACATGGTTTTAAAAATTATACTAAAGAAAGTAGAGGTAAAGCAAAAGGACTTGTGATAGAACTGAAAAACCACCAAATCACTATCAGTCACTTCTGGAAAGTTCTGAGAACAGCAGCAGAAACTGAGAGGTGACTTTGCAGGCTCCATTCCATAGGTGAGTGCAAGGGAGATATTACCAGAGGAAGATTTGACAGCACTTGAGTTAGACATTTTTAAAACTAACAAATCAGAATGCCGTTCAGATAAAAGCCTTGCCCTTAGGAGAAACAGCTGGGGATAGATTCAGAATTAAGCAGGACAGAAAGGAAAAGACAAAGTCCAGATGAAGAAGAGAGGGGAGGAAAATCTTGGAATGCTCAAGGTCATACTTTCTATCACTTTATGTCCAGAACATTGGATAATAAAGACCCGATCCATGTTATATCACTCTGTGATTTTTCAGTTTACCGAGAATGTAGAGAACTTTTCAAAACTTCCAAGGAGAAAAGACAGATCACATTTAAATGATCAGTAATCAAAATGGCATTATACTTAACAACAACAAAATGGAAAGAGCAGTTATAAGATAAAATGATTTTCAAGCTAGAATTTTTGAATGCTTGTCAAATGTTCAATCATGCATGAGGGGAGAATAAGGAGAATAATAACCTTTTCAGAAATTCTGGATCTCAAAAAATATGTCACCCTTACACTGCTTTATAAGTAAACTACTAAAGAATGAATTCCACCAAAATAAGAGAGGGAGACCAAGAAAGAGAAAGACACTGGATCCATCAAAAAGAATCTTAACACAGATTGATAAAGAGAAAGGCTGTCCTGGCAGGCTTAAAACAACCAGCCAAAAATGGAGCAGGAAAACAGAGGACCTTAGTAGGGAACTAAAAGAGAAAAAGAGGGGTGGGAAATATAAAATACTTCCTTTCTGTTATGTTTCACCACGTAGTAAGTAGATTCAAGGACACTTTGCAGCTCCTTTACAGAGTCTGGGAAGAATTCATGATTAGTAACATAGAAAATTCAGTTTAAAAAAAAAAAGGCAATTTAAGAAATAAAATATAACTATAATGTGCTTTTTGACTTATTAGTGAACAAAATTCCAAGGTCATAATAACAAACATTAAATATAAATTTGAATCCAGCAATGTGCTTTAAAAATACTGGGATAATGAAGAGAGGAGAAGGGGTGGTGTAAAAGTGTTAAATCCTCTCTATCATGATAAGAAGTTGGTATGTAATGTCTCAATTGGTAAATCAAGAAACAATAGTATAGGCATTTTTTAAAAGAAATGTGGAGCTACATTACAGAAGGATATGAATAGCTAAAAGGACTGAAAGTAATTGCCTCTAGAATTTGACAAAATTCAGCACTACTTCTTGATAAAAACACTCAGAAAACTAGGAATAAAAGGGAATTTCTTCAACATAAAAAGGCAATTTATGAAAAACCCAAAGCTGACCTCATACTTAATGGTGAAAGCTTGCCTACTAAAATCAGGAATAAGTAAAGGATGCCTGCTTTCACCCTTGCTATTCAACACTTTACTAGAAGTTCTAGCCAGAGAAATTAGGCAAGAAAAAGAAATAAAAGGCATCCAAATTGGAAAGGAAGAAGCAAAAATTTCCCTGTTTGGAGATGACTTGATATTATATACAGAAATTCCCAAAGAATTCACAAGAAAACTACTAAAGCTAATAAACAAATTCAGCAAAGTTTTGGGGTACAGGATCAATGCACAAAAATCAGTTGTGTTTCTGTACGCCAGCAGTGAACAGTATGAAAAGGAAATCAAGAAAACAATTCCATTTACAACCGCATCTAAAGAATAACATATGTGGGAGTAAATTTAACAAAGAATGTGAAAGACTAGGGCACTGAAAACTACAAAACAATTGTGAAAGAAATTAAAGAAGACCTAAATAAATGGCAAGACTTGGTGTTCATGGATTGGAAGACATAATAATGTTAAGATGTCAGTACTACCTAAAGTGATCTACAGATTCAGAGCAATTCCTATCAAACTTCCAGCAGCCTATTATATAGAAATGAAAATGCCAGTTGTCAGATTCATAGGGAGTTGCAGGAGGCACCGAACATCCAAAAACAATCTTGAAAAAGGAGCAAAGAGAACTCACACTTCCCAACTTCAAAACTTACTACAAAGCTACAATAATCAAAACAGTGTGGTCTAGCACAAGGGCAGACATTTAGACCAACGAAATAGAATTGAGCATCCAGAAATAAAACCACGTATTTATGGCCAATTGTTTTTTGGGTTTGTTTTTGTTTTAATCTTTTTATTAGAGAAGTTGTAGGTTTACAGAAAAATCATGTAAAAATTATAGCATTCCCATGTGCCCCATTATTGACACTTTACATTAGCGTGGTACCTTTGTTACAATCGATGAATGAATATTCAAATATCACTTTTAACTATAGTCCATAGTTTACATTAAGTGTATTTTTCCCATATACCACCCTATTATTAACACTTTGTATTAGTGTCATACATTTGTTATAATTCAGGAAAGAACATTCATATGGGTGTACTATTAACCCCAGGTCATCATCCACAACAGGGTTCACTGTGTTACAGAGTCCCATGTTTTATCTTTTAACTTTCATTCTAGTAACATATGTGACCCAGAACTTCTCCGTTCAACCACATTCACATACATAATTCAGTGCTGTCAATTACATGAAAATATGAGACACTTCTTGAATTTGCATGTCATCCTTGTGCAAGGGCCATGCTAATCTTCTCTGTATTGTTCCAATTTTAGTACATGTGCCCCCGAAGCAAGCACTGGCCAATTGGTTGTTGACAGGGATGCTATGTTAGATGGGGTTCTCTAGAGAAACAGAACCAATAGGACATATTTATAAATAGTATGAGATTCTATAAAAGTGTCTCACACAACTGTGGGAATGCATGAGTCCAAATTCCGTAGGGCAGGCTGCAAACTGGCACTCTGATGAAAGTCTTCAATGAATTCCCCAGGAGAGGCTGGCTAATTGAAATAGAGACGAAAGTTCTCTCTTCTGATTGCTGAAGCTATCACCTGTCCCTTAAAATCCTCCAACTGATTAGATTAAATATCTCTCACTGCAGAAGACACTCCCCTTAGCCAATTGCAAATGTGAACAACCATGGATTCAATCAACGTATTGATAATTTAAGTCCACAAAATGTCCTTGCAGCAACAGATGGGCCAGTGCTTGTTTGACCAGACAACTGGGCACCATCACCTGGCCAAATTGACACATGAACCTAACCATCGTGATACTTAAGTCCACTTAATGGGGAAAGAATAGCTTCTTCAGTGCTGCTACTGGGAAAGCTGGATATCCACACACAAAAGAATGAAAGTTGACCCCTGCATCATACCATATACAGAATTAACTCAAAATAGATCAATGTCCTAAATATAAGAACTAAAACCTTATAACTCTTAGAAAACACAGGGGAGAATCTTCATGACCTTGTATTAGGAAATGCATTCTTAGATTTGACACCAAAACTAAGCAACAAAAGAAAAAATAAGCTTCATCCAAATTTAAAATTTTTTACATCAAAGAGATTATCAAGCAATTAAAGACAGCCTATAGAATGAGAGGGAATATTTGGAAATCATGTATCTGATAAGGGTTTAATATCCAGACTATATCTAGAGCTCCTATAACTCAACCACAAAAAGACACACACTCCAATTTAAAAATGGGCAAAGGATGACTTGAATAGACATTTCTCCAAAGAAGATCTACAAATGGCTAATAAGCACATAAAAAGATGCTCAACCTCATTAGCTATTAGGGAAATAAAAATCAAAACCACAATGAGATACCACTCCACATGCACTAGGATGGTTGTTATTTAGAAAATGGAAAATAACAAGTATTGGGGAAGATGTGGAGAAATTGGTACTCTCATGCATTGATGTAAAATGGTACCACCACTGTGAAAAACAGTTTGACAGTTCTTCCAAAAGTTAAACATAAAATTACTGTGTATCCCAGCCATTCTACTACTAAAGTGTATACTCAAAATAATTGATCAGGGACTCAAACAGATACTTGTACATCAATATTGATAGCAGCATTATACACAATAGCCAAACCGAAACAACACAAATATCAGTCAACAGATGAGTGGATAAACAAAATGTGGTATCTGCTTGCAATGAAGTATTATTTAGCTGTAAAAAGGAATGAAGTTCTAATTCATGTCACGACATTGATGAACCTTGAAAACATTATACTAAATGAAATAAGTCAGTCAGACACTAAAGGAAAAATAATTGATTATACTTATATGAAATATCTAAAATAAGCAAATTCATAGAAATAGAGAGTAGAAAATTACCAGGGACTGAGGGGGAAGGAATAGAGTATTGCTTATTGGGTGCAGAATGTCTGTTTTGGGTTATGACAGAGTTTTGACAATAGAAGGTGATGATGGTGGTGCATAGCATTGTGAATGTAATTAATGCCACTGAATTGTACACTTAAAATGGTTAAAATGGCAAATTTTATGATAGACAGTATGCTATCAGAATACAAAAAATAAAGTTAAAAAACGTTTTTAAGTAGCTACCTTTAGGAAGGAACACTTGGGGCAGAGGTATACTTGTGCTTTCTTAAAAGCATAGAAATACTGTTTTACTTTTTTGAACTATGTACATGTATTAATTTGATTTAAAAGATTATAAACTTATACATATGAGAAAATGCAGGAGAATCTATGAGCTTGAGAGAGGAATGAACTTTTAAAATAAGATCTCCAATCACAGACATATGGTGAAGATACTGATGGTCTTGATTACATTGAAATTAAAGATGTCTGTTCAGTGGAAACATGTCAGGCTATGAAAAGCTAGTAGAAGATATTTGCAGTGTCTAATACCAGCAAGGGATTAATTTCTAGAACACATAAGAAACTTCTGCAATTCCATATGAAACAGTCTGG
The DNA here is from genome assembly GCF_015220235.1 of Choloepus didactylus. Taxonomy (NCBI): domain Eukaryota; kingdom Metazoa; phylum Chordata; class Mammalia; order Pilosa; family Megalonychidae; genus Choloepus; species Choloepus didactylus. The sequence goes on from NC_051308.1 coordinate 32,715,048, forward strand.
AAATCCACTGAAAAATTGATAAATAATATTCATAAGTAATTTTCATAAGAGGAAACCCTAATAGCCAACGAGCCTATGAAGAAAAGTCCAACCTCAATAATCAAAAAAATTGAAATTAAATAAATTAATAATTTTAAAACCTATCACTTTATACTCACCAGACTGACAAGAATTAAGTAAGTTAACATCAAGGAAATGGGGAGTAGCAGCTCCCAAACTCTGTAATTTATGAGGAGATATACAAACCCAAGGACCTGTATAGACCACATTAGTCTGGGTGCCAAATTTCAGGAGGACAGATAGGGAGTGGATCATCAGAAATGAATGGAAAAAAGAATAAGGCATAATAAAACAAGAGTGGGACCTCCACCAAGCTATGATGATAATATGTCATGGACTGAGTACCTAATGTTCCTCCCCCCAAAATAAAATTTATCTCATGTTTTTTATTTTTTTATTTTTAATGCAATTTTATTGAAATATATTTACACACCATATGTCACCAAGTTGTACAGCAGTTCACAGTATCATCATATAGTTGTGCATTCATCACCACAATCAATTTTTGAACATTTTCATTACTCCAAAAAATAAAAGTAAGAAAGAACACCCAAAATATCCAATACCCCCCCCCATTATTCATTAACTTTTTGTCCCCATTTCCTACTTATTTGTCCATACACTGGGTAAAGGGAGTGTGGGCCATAAGGTTTTCACAATCATACATTCATACCATATAAGCTATGTAATTATATGATCATCTTCAAGAATCAAGGATACTCTATGGCAGTTCAACAGTTTTAGGTATTTCCTTCTAGCTGTTATAATAAACTGAAAACTAAAAAGTGGATCTGTATAATTCATAAGAGTTACCTCCAGAATGACCTCTCGACTCCATATGAAATCTCTCAGCCACTGAAATTTTATTTTGCTTCATTTCTCTTCCCCCTTTTGGTCAAGAAGACTTTCTTGGTCCCACAATGCCAGGGTCATGCTCATGCCTGGGAGTCATGTCCCACATTGCCAGGGAGATTCACACCCCTGAGAGTCATGTCCTACATAGTGGGGAGGGCAGTGAGTTTATCTGTCAAGTTTGCTTAGGGAGAGAGGCCACATCTGAGCAACAAAAGAGGTTCTCTGAAGGTTACTCTCAGGCACAATTGTAAGTAGGCTTAGCTTCTCCTTTGCAGTAACGAGCTTCATAAGGGCAAGCCCCAAGATTGAGGTCTTAGCCTACTAAATTGTTAGTCCCTAATGCTTGCGAGAATATCAGAAATTCCCCAGCTAGAGAAGTTTAATGTTTCCACATTTTCCCCCAGACCCTGAAGGAGGTATTGCAAATACTTTTTATTCTCTGCCCAAATTACTCTGGGATGTATCAGGGCTTCACGCCAGCCCATACAAACCAACCTATCTCATTCCCTATTCAATCATGGTGTTTGAGTAAACTGACCATACAAGTTAAATTACATAGTGTGCTACAGATAATATGGAGTTTGCACCAAATAAACGTCTCTTCCTTTGGTCCCACACAGAAGCCAAAGTTTTAAACACAGTTAATATCATCCTCTACCCTTTAGTCTGATCTACCCCAGTTTCAACCAAGTCCATTTCGTTCTGCCGCCATTCAAAGTCAGATCTCCTTTTCAGCCTCTTTAGCAGTTGCTCCTTGGGGCAGTGCCAACACTCACAGCTGCCTATCTCAGGCTCTGAGGTCCAGGTACCACATGGATACCCAAATCTCCAGGGACTGACCGGGTCTCACACAAACAGCTCAGCATCTCATGATTTAAAAGTAACTGTTATAACTCATGAATAGATGTGACTGCTGTAAGAACTTACAAACTAGGAACCTTTGCAGTAAGTCTTCCCCTGATAACCCATGCTCCTAGATTCAATTCTCAGAGTTTGCACATTATTGTTAATCTATATTAGTGAGGCATTGTAATGTTTGTCCTTTCATTTCTGGCTTATTTCACTCAACATACTGTCTTCAGTTTCCATTCACCTAGTTGTATACCTCATAACTTCATTCCTTCTTGCTGCCACTCAGTATTCCATTGTATGTATATACCACAGTTCACCATTTGGTTTATCAGTCAGTGTACCCTTAGGCCACCTCCATCCATTGCAAATTGTGAATACTGTCACCACAAACACCAGTGTACAAATGTCCACTTATGTCCCCTCTCTTAGTTCCTCCCAGTATACAGCCAATAACAGGGTTGCAGGACCATATGGTAACCCCATACTTAGCTTCCTTCCTAATTTAAAATAAAATAAAATTTATCTCATATTTTTTAAAAGATGAAGGAATGGATCTATGATCATCTCAAAATAAAAAATGTAAAATAGGAAATACAAATATAAACATTAATTTTAAAAGTAAGATGAAAGAGAACAGTTTGTGCGGGATAGAGACTCCTTAAGTTGTCATTTATTAGTAATAAAATTTTATTTATCCTGATTTAATTTTTAAGCTTTTTCCAAGGATTGTCCTCAGTTCTACTTTGCTCTCACACCTTCTATTAAAAATATTTTACCTTTCCAACTTTATCATGAAAGTAAAATGACAACCTACACAATGAGAGAAAATATTTGAAAACCGTATGTCCAATAAAAGTTTAATATTCAAAACATATAAAGAAATCCTTCAACTTAAAAGAACAAACAACCTAATTAAAAAATGGACATCTCTCCAAAGAAGTATACAGATGGCCAGAAAGCACACGAAAAGATGCTTAGCATCGTTAGCCATGAGGGAAATGCAAATCAAAACCACAATAAGATACCATTTCACACCCGTTAGAATAACACTATTAAAAAATGGAAAACAATGTGTTGGAGAAGATGTGGAAAAATAGGAACACTTACTCATTGCTGTGACAATGTAAAATGGTGCAGCCATTGTGGAAAATAGTTTGGTGGTTCCTCAGAAAGCTAACTATAGAACTATCATACGACCTGGCAATCCCACAAGAATAGAAAGTGAGGACTTGAACAGCTTTTGCACACCAATGTTGTAGCGGCATTATTCACAATTACCAAAAGATGGAAGCAGCTCAAGTGTCCATCGACCAATGAATGGATAAATAAAATGTAGTATATGCATAATGGAATGTTACTCAGCCATAAAAAGGAATGAAGTCTTGATACATGTGACAACATGGATGAATCTGAAAGACATTATGTTGAATGAAATAAGCTACACCCCAAAGGACAAATATTGTATAATCTCACTGATTTGAAATGATTAGAATAAGTGAACTCATGGAATCAGAATATAAAATATAGGTTACCAGGGGATGGAGTGGGGCTATGGAATGGGAAATTAAGGCTTCAAATGTACAGGGTTCCTATTTGGATTGATGGAAATGTTTTGGTAATGGATGGTGGTGATGGTAGCACAATGTTGTGAACATAATTAACAATCTCAAAATATATATATTTGAATATGATTAATAGCAGAAATGCAAGACTGTATATATAGAAACAATAAAAAATTTTTTAAATCTATGGAACTACACTACAGTGAAGCCTAAGTTAAACCATGGACTTTAATTAGTAGTACAGTTATAAAAATATGCTATCATCAATTGTAACAGATGTTCCATACAAATCCAAGGTGTTGGTGGTGTGGTGTGTGGAAATCCTGTATTTTATGTATGATTGTACTGTAAAACCACAGCTTCTCTATTAAAGGGGGAAAATGCTTTACGTTCTTCATTAAGTAGCTTGAGGTTTGAAGCACAGAAATAATTGGAATGGAAAAGAACCCTCTTTCTACCCCCTCTCTTGGAATTTTGAGGTTATACTTAATTCTCAGTTTACTCCAGATTACCACATAGCCTAAGGTTTAATACTTTTTTTACCAGAGTTTTTTTTTTCATTTTTTTCTCCTCCTCCAACTACCTTTTGAGGAAATATTAGAATGATATATTGACCAGGAGGCAGGAAAGAGGGATCTTTGAAGACGCCAAGTAATCTTGACCATAGGATTGAATTCATGTATCTTTCTGTTACTATTCTTCTTTCCCCTATGAAAATGAAACAAGACCAAAATCCTATCGTGTATTTTTTAATGACTGATCCCATCAGAATTATCTTACAGGATTATCTTTAGTTGAGATGACTGAAACCTGGACCGATCCATCCTTTTGTTTTAAGTTGTGCTCTCACTCTTCCCACTGCTTGGCCAATATCTACCACATTAATGGTTACTCTCTAAATTTAATGTTTTGCCAAAACATTGTAGCTTTCTTTCCTGCTAATTGCATAACCAGTTAGAATGGTGACTTCCAAAGTGGATCTCTGGAAAAAAGGTATGTAATAAATACGAGTTTTGAAAGCAATTTCTTCATTATTGTGAGGAATTAGTTATTATTTTAGTTACAGTCACAGTTGGTTGATTGCTGCTGTTTCAGATAAGTCTTGTCTTACTTTAGACAAAGAATGAATTACTTAATCTTGAGCAGTTGACTAATTTCTCTTCATTTTAATATAAGCCTCTAGAGCCTATCAGCAAGCTAACTTCACATCTTTTGAATTAATGTATTTCAAACAATGGAAAAAGTTAACACTAGAAGATTTGCTCTTCATAGTAAGTTTCTTGAACAGCAAAACATTAAGAATAAAATAAGTACAGGAGAAAGGTTGAAAAAATTTTGTGATGTTGACAAGTCAGGTACTTAGATATTTGTTACAGGCATGAAGGCCCTAGTAATGACCTAACTATGCCCCTAGGTAATTCTTGATTGTTTTTAGGAGCACAATATACATATTGTTAAATTATCGAACTTTGAGAGGTTAGGTCTTGGCTCTAATTTTGATTCTGCTATTAATGGTGTATCCTTGAGTAATTTATTTAATCTCTGAATTTCAGTTTCTTCATCTATATAAGGAAATAATATCTATCTTTCCAGGCATATTGTTTCCATTAAATGAGACATATGTAAAGTACTGACACAATGCCTGCAATGTAGTTGCTGCTCAGCAAGCATAGGGGCAGTTACAGAATTAATATAAAGATAGTCTGTGTTCTGCTCAGAATAGAGTGAAATCCCAGTGCTGCTTTAAAATTGACCAAGGATCCCGAGGAACTTCTAGAATAGAATGGTCTGAGGTTGGACCAGAGCACAAGACTGCTCTAAATTTGAGGATCTCACCCCATTCTAGAACTAATGCTCTAATAGGTCATTCTGTGTAAAATGATGATCCACGTTTCTCCATTTGCTTTTATTTAAAACATCTTTCATGTTGTATAGATCACATATGGCATTGAGGGAGAATAGCATTTATTTCTAACCTAAATTTTAAAACCTCAAATATTCTCTTTGGTTCTTTGTTAATATTATAAATTGTTAATATAATAAGTTAGTCTCACCTGAAATAAATAGTACCTGGCAACTATTTTTCATATAGAATAAAGTTCTTGCTAGTTTAAATCAATGACACATATAAAAGAAATAGTTAGCCAAATTAATGTTTTTGCATGAATCAATAAATATTTATTGAGAGCTTACTATGGACCAGGCACTGTTTGAAAGACTTTTTTCATGTTAATCATTTAGCCACCCTGTGAAGTAGATACTTTTATTGGTCCTATTTTATACATGAGGAAGATGAGACAACGAGGAGTTAAATAATTTGCCGAAGTCCACTCAGTAGAGTGGATGAATAGATGCTTGATATAATTCATTTTTTGTATAAACAGGCTCGGAGTTAATTTGAAGAAGAAATGAGTGTTCCAGAGAGGTCAAAACTACATTGGCTTACCGCCATATAAATCAGACAAGACTTAGAGAACCTTAACTATTGAATTTTCAATAAGAAATTTTAGGCTGCCAGCTGATTCTAGAATTACATGTTTATATTTTTATCTGCTCAAGTGTAATAATGCCTGCTTTCATGGGATAAAACAGATTTATGTAGCATATTATTTGGCCTGGGTCCCAGAAAACAAAATAAATTATTTACAGTAGAGACTGTTTTAAGTTAGTCTTCATTCTTCCTAAGAAGGCATAAGAACATATTAAATTTCTATTTATTATGTATGTATATATCATGTACTGATAAAGGGGTTGACTCAACAAGAAGACATAACAATTCTAAATATATATATGCAACCTAAAAGCAGAGCCCCAAAATATATGAAGTAAATATTGACACATTTGAGTGAGAAATAGATAATTCTACATTATTAGTAAGAGACTTCGATACAGCACTTTCAGTAATGGATAGAGCATCTAGACAGAAGTTCAGTAAGTAAACACAAGAATTGAAAAATACTAGACCTAGCAGATATATATAGAACAATTCACTCAGCAGCAGCAGAATACACATTCTTCTCCAGTGCACATGGATCATTTTTCAGGATAGACCATATGTTAGATCATAAAACAAGTCTCAATAAATTCAAAAATATTGAAATCATCTAGTGGATCTTCTGACTACAGTGGAATGAAGCTACAAATAAGTAACAGAGGGAGAAATGGAAAATTCACAAATATGTGGAAATTAAACACCATAGTCATAAACAAGCAATGGATCAAAGAAGAAATCACAAAGGAAATTAGGAAGTATCTTGAGGAAAATGAAAATGAACATACAACACACCAAAACTTATGGGATGCAGCAAATGCAGTGCTTACTGGGAAATTTATAGTTCTAAGTGCCTCTATTTAAAAAGTAGAAAGATCTCAAATCATAGGCCTAACGTCAAAACTGAAGGATCTAGGAAAGAACAAACCAAACCCGAAGTGAGCAGAAGGAAAGAAATAAAGTTTAGAATGGAGATAAATGAAATAGGGAATAAAAAAAAAAGAAAAACACTGGAATCAAAACCAAAAGTTGATTCTTTAAAAAGATCAATGAAATTGACAAACTTTAGCTAGACTGACAAGTAAAAAAAGAGGACAGAAATAGCTAAAATCAAAAATGAAAAGGAAGGCATTACTACTAATCCCTCTGAAATAAAAGGGACTATAAGAGAATATGGGAGGCGGGGCAAGATGGCAGACTGGTGAGCTGTATGTTTTAGTTACTCCTCCAGGAAAGTAGGTAAAAAGCCAGGAACTGCGTGGACTGGACACCACAGAGCAATCTGTCTTTGGGCATACTTCATACAACACTCATGAAAACGTGGAACTGCTGAGATCAGCGAAATCTGTAAGTTTTTGCGGCCAGGGGACCCGCGCCCCTCCCTGCCAGGCTCAGTCCCGGGGGAGGAGGGGCTGTCAGCTCCAGGAAGGAGAAGGGAGAATTGCAGTGGCTGCTCTCATCGGAAACTCATTCTACTGATTCAAACTCCAACCATAGATAGACTGAGGCCAGACACCAGAGACTCTGAGAGCAGCCAGCCCAGCAGAGAGGAGACGGGCATAGAAGGAAAACAACACGAGAAGCTCCAAAGTAAAAGCAGAGGATTTTTGGAGTTCTGGTGAACACAGAAAGGGGAAGGGCGGAGATCAGGCCTTGAGGCGCATATGCAAATCCCGAAGCAAGGCTGATCTCTCTGCCCAGGGCACCTTTCCTTAATGGCCCTGGTTGCTTTGTCTATTAGCATTTCAATAACCCATTAGATCTCTGAGGAGGGCCGTTTTTTTTTTTTTTTTTTTTTTTTTTTTTTTAAATCCTTTTTGCTTTTTCTAAAACAATTACTCTAAGAAGCTCAATACAGAAAGCTTCAAAGAATTGAAATTTGGGCACGTCAAGTCAAGAGCAGAAATAAGAGAGCTCTGAGACAAAAGGCAATAATCCAGTGGCTGAGAAAATTCACTAAACAACACAACTTCCCAAGAAAAGGGGGGTGTCCGCTCACAGCCACCATCCTGGTGGACAGGAAACACTCCTGCCCATCGCCAGCCCCATAGCCCAGAGCTGCCCCAGACAACCCAGTGTGACGGAAGTGCTTCAAATAACAGGCACACACCACAAAACTGGGCGTGGACATTAGCCTTCCCTGCAACCTCAGCTGAATGTCCCAGAGCTGGGAAGGGGGAGCAGTGTGAATTAACAGAGCCCCATTCAGCCATCATTTGAGCAGACTGGGAGCCTCCCAACACAGCCCAGCAGCCCAGAACTGCCCTGGGGGGACGGCACTCACCTGTGACATAGCACAGTCATCCCTCAACAGAGGACCCGGGGTGCACAGCCTGGAAGAGGGGCCCACTTGCAAGTCTCAGGAGCCATACGCCAATACCAAAGACTTGTGGGTCAGTGGCAGAGACAAACTGTGGCAGGACTGAACTGAAGGATTAGACTATTGCAGTAGCTTTAAAACTCTAGGATCATCAGGGAGATTTGATTGTTAGGGCCACCCCCCCTCCCCGACTGCCCAGAAACACGCCCCACATACAGGGCAGGCAACACCAACTACACACGCAAGCTTGGGACACCAATTGGGCCCCACAAGACTCACTCCCCCACTCACCAAAAAGGCTAAGCAGGGGAGATCTGGCTTGTGGAGAACAGGTGGCTCGTGGACACCACCTGCTGGTTAGTTAGAGAAAGTGTACTCCACGAAGCTGTAGATCTGATAAATTAGAGATAAGGACTTCAACTGGTCTACAAACCCTAAAAGAACCCTATCAAGGACAGCAAATGCCACGAGGCCAAAAACAACAGAAAATTATAAAGCATATGAAAAAACCAGACGATATGGATAACCCAAGCCCAAGCACCCAAATCAAAAGACCAGAAGAGACACACCTAGAGCAGCTACTCAAAGAACTAAAGATGAACAATGAGACCCTAGTACGGGATATGAAGGAAATCAAGAAGACCCTAGAAGAGCATAAAGAAGACATTGCAAGACTAAATAAAAAAATGGATGATCTTATGGAAATTAAAGAAACTGTTGACCAAATTAAAAAGATTCTGGACACTCATAGTACAAGACTAGAGGAAGTTGAACAACGAATCAGTGACCTTGAAGATGACAGAATGGAAAATGAAAGCAAGAAAGAAAGAATGGGGAAAAAAATTGAAAAACTCGAAATGGACCTCAGGGATATGATAGATAATATGAAGCGTCCGAATATAAGACTCATTGGTGTCCCAGAAGGGGAAGAAAAGGGTAAAGGTCTAGGAAGAGTATTCAAAGAAATTGTTGGGGAAAACTTCCCAAATCTTCTAAACAACATAAATACACAAATCATAAATGCTCAGCGAACTCCAAATAGAATAAATCCAAAAAAACCCACTCCGAGACATATACTGATCACACTGTCAAACATAGAAGAGAAGGAGCAAGTTCTGAAAGCAGCAAGAGAAAAGCAATTCACCACATACAAAGGAAACAGCATAAGACTAAGTAGTGACTACTCAGCAGCCACCATGGAGGCGAGAAGGCAATGGCACGATATATTTAAAATTCTGAGAGAGAGGAATTTCCAGCCAAGAATACTTTATCCAGCAAAGCTCTCCTTCAAATTTGAGGGAGAGCTTAAATTTTTCACAGACAAAGAAATGCTGAGAGAATTTGCTAACAAGAGACCTGCCCTACTGGAGATACTAAAGGGAGCCCTACAGACAGAGAAACAAAGACAGGACAGAGAGACTTGGAGAAAGGTTCAGTACTAAAGAGATTCGGTATGGGTACAATAAAGGATATTAATAGAGAGAGGGAAAAATATGGCAAACATAATCCAAAGGATAAGATGGCCGATTCAAGAAATGCCTTCACGGTTTTAACGTTGAATGTAAATGGATTAAACTCCCCAATTAAAAGATATAGATTCGCAGAATGGATCAAAAAAATGAACCATCAATATGTTGCATACAAGAGACTCATCTTAGACACAGGGACACAAAGAAATTGAAAGTGAAAGGATGGAAAAAAATATTTCATGCAAGCTACAGCCAAAAGAAAGCAGGTGTAGCAATATTAATCTCAGATAAAATAGACTTCAAATGCAGGGATGTTTTGAGAGACAAAGAAGGCCACTACATACTAATAAAAGGGGCAATTCAGCAAGAAGAAATAACAATCGTAAATGTCTATGCACCCAATCAAGGTGCCACAAAATACATGAGAGAAACATTGGCAAAACTAAAGGAAGCAATTGATGTTTCCACAATAATTGTGGGAGACTTCAACACATCACTCTCTCCTATAGATAGATCAACCAGACAGAAGACCAATAAGGAAATTGAAAACCTAAACAATCTGATAAATGAATTAGATTTAACAGACATCTACAGGACATTACATCCCAAATCACCAGGATACACATACTTTTCTAGTGCTCACGGAACTTTCTCCAGAATAGATCATATGCTGGGACATAAAACAAGCCTCAATAAATTTAAAAAGATTGAAATTATTCAAAGCACATTCTCTGACCACAATGGAATACAATTAGAAGTCAATAACCATCAGAGACTTAGAAAATTCACAAATACCTGGAGGTTAAACAACACACTCCTAAACAATCAGTGGGTTAAAGAAGAAATAGCAAGAGAAATTGATAAATATATAGAGACGAATGAAAATGAGAACACAACATACCAAAACCTATGGGATGCAGCAAAAGCAGTGCTAAGGGGGAAATTTATAGCACTAAACGCATATATTAAAAAGGAAGAAAGAGCCAAAATCAAAGAACTAATGGATCAACTGAAGAAGCTAGAAAATGAACAGCAAACCAATCCTAAACCAAGTAGAAGAAAAGAAATAACAAGGATTAAAGCACAAATAAATGACATAGAGAACAAAAAAACAATAGAAAGGATAAATATCACCAAAAGTTGGTTCTTTGAGAAGATCAACAAGATTGACAAGCCCCTAGCTAGACTGACAAAATCAAAAAGAGAGAAGACCCATATAAACAAAATAATGAATGAAAAAGGTCACATAACTGCAGATCCTGAAGAAATTAAAAAATTATAAGAGGATATTATGAACAACTGTATGGCAACAAACTGGATAATGTAGAAGAAATGGACAATTTCCTGGAAACATATGAACAACCTAGACTGACCAGAGAAGAAATAGAAGACCTCAACCAAACCATCACAAGCAAAGAGATCCAATCAGTCATCAAAAATCTTCCCACAAATAAATGCCCAGGGCCAGATGGCTTCACAGGGGAATTCTACCAAACTTTCCAGAAAGAACTGACACCAATCTTACTCAAACTCTTTCAAAACATTGAAAAAAATGGAACACTACCTAACTCATTTTATGAAGCTAACATCAATCTAATACCAAAACCAGGCAAAGATGCTACAAAAAAGGAAAACTACCGGCCAATCTCCCTAATGAATATAGATGCAAAAATCCTCAACAAAATACTTGCAAATCGAATCCAAAGACACATTAAAAAAATCATACACCATGACCAAGTGGGGTTCATTCCAGGCATGCAAGGATGGTTCAACATCAGAAAAACAATCAATGTATTACAACACATTAAAAACTCGAAAGGGAAAAATCAATTGATCATCTCAATAGATGCTGAAAAAGCATTTGACAAAATCCAACATCCCTTTTTGATAAAAACACTTCAAAAGGTAGGAATTGAAGGAAACTTCCTCAACATGATAAAGAGCATATATGAAAAACCCACAGCCAGCATAGTACTCAATGGTGAGAGACTGAAAGCCTTCCCTCTAAGATCAGGAACAAGACAAGGATGCCCGCTGTCACCACTGTTATTCAACATTGTGCTGGAAGTGCTAGCCAGGGCAATCCGGCAAGACAAAGAAATAAAAGGCATCCAAATTGGAAAAGAAGAAGTAAAACTGTCATTGTTTGCAGATGATATGATCTTATATCTAGAAAACCCTGAGAAATCAACGATACACCTACTAGAGCTAATAAACAAATTTAGCAAAGTAGCGGGATACAAGATTAATGCACATAAGTCAGTAATGTTTCTATATGCTAGAAATGAACAAACTGAAGAGACACTCAAGAAAAAGATACCATTTTCAATAGCAACTAAAAAAATCAAGTACCTAGGAATCAACTTAACCAAAGATGTAAAAGACCTATACAAAGAAAACTACATAACTCTACTAAAAGAAATAGAAGGGGACCTTAAAAGATGGAAAAATATTCCATGTTCATGGATAGGAAGGCTAAATGTCATTAAGATGTCAATTCTACCCAAACTCATCTACAGATTCAATGCAATCCCAATCAAAATTCCAACAACCTACTTTGCAGACTTGGAAAAGCTAGTTATCAAATTTATTTGGAAAGGGAAGATGCCTCGAATTGCTAAAGACACTCTAAAAAAGAAAAACGAAGTGGGAGGACTTACACTCCCTGACTTTGAAGCTTATTATAAAGCCACAGTTGCCAAGACAGCATGGTACTGGCACAAAGATAGACATATAGATCAATGGAATCGAATTGAGAATTCAGAGATAGACCCTCAGATCTATGGCCGACTGATCTTTGATAAGGCCCCCAAAGTCACCGAACTGAGCCATAATGGTCTTTTCAACAAATGGGGCTGGGAGAGTTGGATATCCATATCCAAAAGAATGAAAGAGGACCCCTACCTCACCCCCTACACAAAAATTAACTCAAAATGGACCAAAGATCTCAATATAAAAGAAAGTACCATAAAACTCCTAGAAGATAATGTAGGAAAACATCTTCAAGACCTTGTATTAGGAGGCCACTTCCTAGACTTTACACCCAAAGCACAAGCAACAAAAGAGAAAATAGATAAATGGGAACTCCTCAAGCTTAGAAGTTTCTGCACCTCAAAGGAATTTCTCAAAAAGGTAAAGAGGCAGCCAACTCAATGGGAAAAAATTTTTGGAAACCATGTATCTGACAAAAGACTGATATCTTGCATATACAAAGAAATCCTACAACTCAATGACAATAGTACAGACAGCCCAATTATAAAATGGGCAAAAGATATGAAAAGACAGTTCTCTGAAGAGGAAATACAAATGACCAAGAAACACATGAAAAAATGTTCAGCTTCACTAGCTATTAGAGAGATGCAAATTAAGACCACAATGAGATACCATCTAACACCGGTTAGAATGGCTGCCATTAAACAAACAGGAAACTACAAATGCTGGAGGGGATGTGGAGAAATTGGAACTCTTATTCATTGTTGGTGGGACTGTATAATGGTTCAGCCACTCTGGAAGTCAGTCTGGCAGTTCCTTAGAAAACTAGATATAGAGCTACCATTCGATCCAGCGATTGCACTCCTCGGTATATACCCGGAAGATCGGAAAGCAGTGACACGAACAGATATCTGCACGCCAATGTTCATAGCAGCATTATTCACAATTGCCAAGAGATGGAAACAACCCAAATGTCCTTCAACAGATGAGTGGATAAATAAAATGTGGTATATACACACGATGGAATACTACGCGGCAGTAAGAAGGAACGATCTGGTGAAACATATGACAACATGGATGAACCTTGAAGACATAATGCTGAGCGAAATAAGCCAGGCACAAAAAGAGAAATATTATATGCTACCACTAATGTGAACTTTGAAAAATGTAAAACAAATGGTTTATAATGTAGAATGTAGGGGAACTAGCAGTAGAGAGCAATTAAGGAAGGGGGAACAATAATCCAGGAAGAACAGATAAGCTATTTAACGTTCTGGGGATGCCCAGAAATGACTATGGTCTGTTAATTTCTGATGGTTGTAGTAGGAACAAGTTCACTGAAATGTTGCTATATTATGTAACTTTCTTGGGGTAAAGTAGGAACATGTTGGAAGTTAAGCAGTTATCTTAGGTTAGTTGTCTTTTTCTTACTCCCTTGCTATGGTCTCTTTGAAATGCTCTTTTATTGTATGTTTGTTTTCTTTTTAACTTTTTTTTTCATACAGGTGATTTGAAAAAAGAAGGGAAAGTTAAAAAAAAAAAAAAAAAAAAAAAAAAGAAAAAAGAAAAACAAGGGGAAAAAAAAAAAAAAAAAAGATGTAGTGCCCCCTTGAGGAGCCTGTGGAGAATGCAGGGGTATTCGCCTACCCCACCTCCATGGTTGCTAACATGACCACAGACATAGGTGACTGGTGGTTTGATGGGTTGAGCCCTCTACCATAAGTTTTACCCTTGGGAAGACGGTTGCTGCAAAGGAGAGGCTAGGCCTCCCTATGGTTGTGCCTAAGAGCCTCCTCCCGAATGCCTCTTTGTTGCTCAGATGTGGCCCTCTCTCTCTAGCTAAGCCAACTTGAAAGGTGAAATCACTGCCCTCCCCCCTACGTGGGATCAGACACCCAGGGGAGTGAATCTCCCTGGCAACGTGGAATATGACTCCCAGGGAGGAATGTAGACCTGGCACCGTGGGACGGAGAACATCTTCTTGACCAAAAGGGGGATGTGAAAGGAAATGAAATAAGCTTCAGTGGCAGAGAGATTCCAAAAGGAGCCGAGAGGTCACTCTGGTGGGCACTCTTATGCACACTTTAGACAACCCTTTTTAGGTTCTAAAGAATTGGGGTAGCTGGTGGTGGATACCTGAAACTATCAAACTACAACCCAGAACCCATGAATCTCGAAGACAGTTGTATAAAAATGTAGCTTATGAGGGGTGACAATGGGATTGGGAAAGCCATAAGGACCAAACACCACTTTGTCTAGTTTATGGATGGATGTGTAGAAAAGTAGGGGAAGGAAACAAACAGACAAAGGTACCCAGTGTTCTTTTTTACTTCAATTGCTCTTTTTCACTCTAATTATTATTCTTGTTATTTTTGTGTGTGTGCTAATGAAGGTGTCAGGGATTGATTTAGGTGATGAATGTACAACTATGTAATGATACTGTAAACAATCGAAAGTACAATTTGTTTTGTATGACTGCGTGGTATGTGAATATATCTCAATAAAATGATGATTTAAAAAAAAAAAAAAAAAAAAAAAAAAAAGAGAATATGATGAACAACTTTTATTGTTGCCAACAAATTAGATAACCTAGATAAAATGGACAAAGGCCTAGAAACACACAAACTACCTACATGAGAAGAAATAAGAGATTTCAACAAACCAATAACTAGTAAGGAGATGGAATCCATAATCAAAAACTTCTCGATAAAGAAAAACCCAAGACCAGATGACATCACTGGTAAATTTTACCACACATTCCAAGAAGAATTAGTATATATTCTGCTCATAATTTTCAAAAAAAATTGAAGAGGGAACACTCCCTAACTCATTCACCCTCATACCAAAGCCACATAAAGATACTATAAGAAAACAATTACAGACCAGTATCCCTTATGAATATAGATGCAAAAATCCTCAACAAAATACTGACAAACCAAATCCAAAAGCACATTAAAAGAATATATATCATAACCAAGTTTGATTTATCTGGGTATGCAAGGATGGTTCAACACAGGTAAATCAACTAATGTAATTCACCACATTAATGGAACAATGGGAAAAAAAACACATGATCATCTCAAATGAGGCAGAAAAATTATTTGGCAAAATCCAGTTCCGCTTCTTGATAAGAGAAAACTAGGAATAGAAGGAAACTTCCTCAAAATGATAAAAGGCATATATGAAAAACCCACAGCTAATGTCATAAAGAAGAAATCAGGAAAAAAATTCCATTCACAGTAGCAACAAAAGGAATCAAATATCTAGGGATAAATCTAACCAAGGATGTAAAGGACTTGTATATACAGAAAACTACAAAACAGTGCTAAAAGATATCAAAGAAGATGTAAATAAATGGAAGGACATTCCATGTTTATGGACTGGAAGACTCAATATTGTTAAGATATCAGTTCTACCGAAAACAATTTACAGATTCAACTCAATCCCAGTCACAATTCCAACAGCCTTATTTGCAGAAGTGGAAAAAAAAAAAAAAAGCCAATCATCAAATTTATATGGAAGGGCAAGTAGCCCCAAATAGCCTAAGCCATCTTTAAAAAGAAGAACAAAATTGGGAGACTCACACATCTCTATCTTAAAACTTTTTACAAAGCCACAGAAATCAAAACAGCATGGTACTGGCACAAGGACAGACATAAAGATCACTGGAATCCAATTGAGAATTTATAAATCAACTCTCACATTTATTGCCAATTGATTCTTGACAAGGGTGTCAGTCTACTCAATTGGGAAAGAATAGTCTCTTCAACAAATTGTTTGGGGAAAACTGGATGTCCATATGCAGAATATGAAAGTGGACCCCTGCCTCTCATCATATACAAAAATCAATTCAATGTATCAAAGACCTAAATATAAGAATCAGAGCTATAAAACTCCTACAAGAAACATAGGGAAGCAGCTTCAGGACCTTGTGTTAGGCAATGGTTTCTTAGGCTTTACACTCAAAATAGAAGCAGCAGAAGAAAAAAATAGATAAATGGGACTCAATGAAAATTAAAAATTTTTGTGCCTTAAAGCACTTTATCATGAAAGTCAAAAGACAACCTACTCAATGAAACCATGTATCTGATAAGAGTTTAATATCCAGAATAGTAAGGAAATCCTATAACTCAGCAACAAAAAGACAAATAGCATAATTAAAATATGGGCAGAAGACTTGACTAGATATTTCTCCAAAGAAGATATGCAAGTGGCCAAAAGGCACAGAAAGGGTGATCAACATTATTAGCTATCAGGGAAATGCAAATCAAAACCACAGTGAGATAAAATTTCACGCCCTCTGGAATGGCTACTATTAGAATGAAAAATTGCAAGTATTGAAGAGGATGTGGAGAAATAGGAACACTTACTCATTGCTGGGGGACTGTAAAATGGTATGGCAACTGTGGAAGACAGTTTGGTGGTTCCTCAGAAAGTTAAGTATAGAATTACTATATGATCTGACAAACCCCTTTCTAGGTATATACCCAAAAGAATTGAAAGCAAGGACTCAAACAGATATTTAACAATGATTTTCAGAGTGGCGTTATTCACAGTGACAAAGATGTAAGCAACCCAAGTGTCTTTCACCAGTGGATGGATAAAATGTTGTGTATACATAGAATTGAATAATATTCAGCCATAAAATGAAAGGAAGGAAGTTCCGTTACATGTGACAACATGGATTAACCTTGAAAACATCATGTTGAGTGAAATAAGCCGGACATAAAAGGACAAATATTCTATGATCTCACTGATATGAAATAATTAGAATAAGCAAACTCATAGAAGCTAGAATATAGGTTACCAGGGGCCAGGGTCAGGGTTGGGAATGGGGAGTTAATGCATAAATTTTACAGAATTTCTGTTTGGGTTGATTGTAAGGTTTTGGTAATGGATAGTGGTGATGGTAGCACAATATTGTGAACATAACACCACTGAGTTATATATCTGAATGTGGTTAAAAGGGGAAATTTTAGGTCTTACATATGTTACTAGAATAAACATTTAAAAAAAACTGTGGGACTGTAGAACACAAACAGTGAACCCTAAGTTAAATCTTGGACTATAATTAATAGTGTAATTATAAAAATATACTCTCATCAATTGTAACAAATGTACCAGGCTAGTGCAAAGTGTTAATAATAGGGTAATATATGGGAACTCTGTAATTTATGCATGATTTTTCCGTAAACGTGCAACTTCTCTAATAAAAAAGCACATTAAATTTCTATTTAATACATGTTTATAAATATGCAAAATTTCACTTAACACTTTGCTAAAGAATAATTTGAAGATTTTATGAAAATCTTGAAGTTAAAGTTTGTGGGCCAAAATAACAGCTGAAGTTTATTTTATATTCTTTTCAAATGACTTTCAAGAGAAGTTGATAGCAGTTGATTATCATTTAACTTCTTATATCATTTTTTGCATAATCAAGCTCAGTATTTTCAAAAAAATTTTTTTAATTACATATGTTTTAAGAAGTTGTGAGAATTGGAAAGAATTCATTCTATTCCTATTTGGAAAACATTCTGGAAAGTGATTTGGGGCACAGACACTCACATTATGGAAATTAATCAGCGTGTATGTTTTTATTAATTTGTTTTGCAGCGCAAGACTCATCAATTTTTTGTAAAATCTTTTACTGCTCCTACCAAATGTCATCAGTGTACCTCTTTGATGGTGGGTTTGATAAGACAGGGCTGTTCATGTGAAGGTAAGAATAAAAATGGAAAGAAAATGTGAATTTAGAGTCCTTACTTTTACCACCTAAATTGTAATCAAATAATTTTAGTTTCTGTAAAATGTATATAAATGTTTATCTGGATATTTATTTAGCATAACCATTTGTTTTTCTCTGAGTAAAAGAAATGGAGACAATAAACTGAGCACCTTGCTAAAGTCTTGAATATTGGAGAAACTGACAGATGGTTCCTAGAAACATTTTTGAGGGGAGATATATTTAAATGTTTCATTCTGTGTTTGTTTCATTATTCAGGTAAATTTGTGGTCCTGAAAACCATTAACCTATGTGACAGAAAAATGAGTTATCCTTGAATCTATTCATTTAATTTTGACTTTGGTTACTTCATTAGAGAAATTATTGTTGAAAAGTAGGCAATGCGGTATCTTTTCAGAAATATTAATGTCTGGCACTATACCTCAGAAGATATTTTATTCCTAATATTAATAGCAGAAGTGTTTCCCTACCAATTCACTAATACTTATGACATATTCATGGAATGCTTGCTCTGTACATCTAGGCACTGGGGATACAGCAGTGAATGAGGGGAAAAGACAAAGGTCTACCCTCATGGAGCTTACATTCTAAGAGATGAGGGAGAAAGAATTAGGTGTATTTTGGGCAGAAGACAAAGCTTATTTGTTGGGGCACTGCTTCATTTTTCCTAGAATTTCTTAAGTGAAAACGATTTAAATTATAATGAGATATATGATTTGTGGATGTTTAGAAATATACTTTTTCCATCAAGTGAGACTTGTCACTATAACAACACCTTATATGATTTACTGGTGTATGCTATGGAAAAGACAAGAAAATAGGTGCTAATGCAAATTCTCATATGAGTTTCATTTCTTAACTCTTCCGCTTTTAAGGATGGAAGGAACTGAAAGGGAATGTAGTCAATCACTTACCAGTTTCATGTGTTTCATTTATATAATATACTTGTAGTCAGCCTATATTTGAGTAAGGGTGAAATTAATAGCATCTTAAAGCAATGCATTCTATGTTTGGTTATTTCTTACAACCAAAGTGGAAGATCCAGATTGCCTTGTCTAACTCATTTGTTAGAGAAAGGGGTTTAAAGTCAAAGAAATGGTAAGGGTTGAAAAGTAGAGACTGGAGAATTGTTAAGTGTATGAAGCCATGAATATGAATGACATTGTCCAGGAAGTACATGTAGAGCAAAAAAGAGAACAAGTGAGAGGGAAGAACCTTCGGAAACATATTTAAGAAGAAGCAAGAGGAAAAGAGCAGAGTAATCGGAAAAGGAATAGTCTATATCTTTGACCAGGAAGGTGTGACTGAAGCCAAAGAAGGAGAAAATTTTTAAAATTTTCAAGCCTTGTCTCATTTTGGAACTTAGTCTGTACTTACAAATGATTGTAAATGTCATTTTAAAATCTGTTTGGCAGAAAGAATTCTGGATAGCTACATAGCTTTAGGTCCTTTATCATTTTTTATGCCTCAGATCATTTGCAATTGATCTGAGACTCTTTCCCTCTAGAGTTGAATACTATGAAATTGTGCCTTTAGATCCTTTGAAGTCTTCCTTATAGAGCTTTGGGGATAAATTCCACTATACCTAGCCTTTGTCTGTCAAGCTTTTGTAAACAAGATAATGTGATTACAGTCTCCTAAGATTCCTGCCATTTATTTTTTATTTATTTATTTATTCCTGCTTGATTGGAATTAGATCCAGTAAAGGACAATTATTTTGTTGCTTCCATTCCCCTTTGGAGGCATGGTTTTTGCTTGTTAACAAAACAAATTGTTATTTGTTAGACATTCCACTTATAATTTAATGAAATGTCCTACATAAATTTGGATAGATTTTGACAGTTAATATAGTCCATCTTGCCTGTCAGTTTAATAATATCCATCAGTAATGTATATCCATTTTCCCTATGGACATATATTCCCACAGTGATGTCTCTTCAGTTCCTCCATTAGTCATTCCCAAATATTCTCCAGGCTCCACCCTTGGAGTAGGAATTGTCTAAATAATGTTAGTCTTTAACCCCATCTAACAAGTTAGTTTGGTTTAAATGTCTTAACCTTTAATTCTCATCCAACAAGTGTCAATGAAATTTATGAGTTTATTTTTGTTTATTGGTTTGTCTTAGAATCTCAAGTTTACCATATAAATATCAAATAGAGATATCAAGGTAATATTGTTAGTAATTAGGTATGCAGGCTCTGAGCCAGACTGGCTTGAATCCCATCACTGCCACTTATGAATTCTGTGACTCTAGGCAAGTCATATGAGACATGGGCACAATAATTATACCTCCTTTACATTGTTATAGAAAAATAAAAAGCATTTAATAAAGTTAGCCATTATTATTGTCTTAGTAGTAATTTAAGTATATCTAATGATTTTAATAACTCCTAAAATTTACCCTTTATATTCATACCTGTTAATGACTGAACAATTCCAAAAGGGATATTATTAAGTCAGAAATTTCCAAATGGATCATACCCAAAAATTCTCACCTGCATTATCATCTATATAAATTGAATTCCTATTGTATATCTGTCATAATAATATATTAGAAGAGTTTAAAGAAGTTAGATTATTTTTTAAAATATTTAGTTTCTACAGTTTTTATATTTAGTTTAATTGATTCACAAATGTCCAGAGTCTCTATATTTGACTTCTTTTGGAAGTCTGACATGGATTTCTTTTTAGAGAAGCAGTAAACGAGGGGATAATATAATCAAGACAGCAAGACTAGCTTACCACATTTGGTTTAAAGTTCAGTATGATTAATAGAGTGCTGGTTTTTAGACTATATATTTATGGGGAACATGGATTCATCATGAAATTCTCTGATTCTTCATCTGCTCCTTGGCAAGCATTGGTCTAGATCTTGAAGATTAAGTAGGTATAAGAAGGGAAAGAATAATGTGCAGTCAAGAAACAGTATGGCAGGTTCTGAATTACGAGTAGTTTTATGTAGCAAGATATATAAGGATATGAAGTTAGAAAGATAAGACTACGTAGAAAATTGGTAGGAGGTGAAATTAGATGAGAAGACAGGGACCTTGGTATAATAAGAAGGAATTCAGATTTTATCCTGTAGAAGAGAAAAAATATTGAAGGATTAAAGAGAAGACTGTCCTCAGATTTAAATTTTGGAAAGATCATTCTGATGGCAGTATGAAGAATACAGAGTGAGTGGTGAACATGGAAACATAGAGATCATTTTGGAAGCTGGTCCAAAGAAGAAAGAATGAGAACCTGGACTAAGATGTGGCAATAGTAAGGGATATATGAGAAAGATGTTTGGAGACAGAATAAATAAGCCTTCTTACTAGTTGGATGTGAAGAGGCTAGAGAAGTTACAAAAGTTTCTGGCTTTTGAGGAACTAAATGAATGGTACTGTTAAATCAGGAATATAGGACAGAGGCTTGAGCCTATTTGTGGTGGAAGATAAGCAGTTCTTTGAGGCACAGTGAGCTTGAGACACCTATGTGGATCCCAGGAAAGAGTTTGACCTCATAGTATTGTTTGGTTTTATCACCATATAAGTGATTATGGAAGTCACTATTAGACATCTATGAGATTATCCTAGTGAGCATCTATAGAGTTAAAAGAGAAGCAGCAAGGGCAGGACCCTTGGGATCACCAACATGTAAGGGGTGAATGAAGGAAGAAGAGGGGTCAACTGAAAAGCAGCAAGTCATGTGTGAGAGGAGAACTAAAAAGAATGATGTCTCGGAAGCTAAAAAAAGGAGTTTCTAAAAGAAGGATTAGTAAAGTGTGCCAGATGTTGCAAAGATGTCAGATGTTTTAATTTAATGTCCGTTAGTGACCTTGCAAGAAGAATTTTAGGGCAGAAACCAAGTTTCAAAGGAATAAAGAGTTGAAGAGTTAGAACTGCAAAGACAAATCTTTTAGGAATTTGAAGATTAAATCAACCATTTTGTTCACGAGGTTAGATTTTTTTTTCTAGTTGCTTCTAATTTTGGTCCCTAATATTAACAAGAACAATAGTACTACAATAATAATGTAAATTTTAGTACTTCCTATTGAAATCCTTGTTGGGAAGCAAACGGATTGCCCCACCCCCCCATGATAAAAGTTTTTAAAAATAAAATCAGAGATAAGAATTCATCTAACACTGTACCTTACATGTAAAGAGTGCTCAGCAAATATTTTTTAATAAAAATTAATTTCTATTGACCATTGTTTCTATTTTCTCTCCAAAAGTGTGTGGATTCTCATGTCATATAACTTGTGTAAACAAAGCTCCAACTGTTTGCCCAGTTCCTCCTGAACAGACAAAAGGTCCCCTAGGTATAGATCCACAAAAAGGAATAGGAACAGCATATGAAGGGCATGTCAGGGTAAGTATGATTAGGTTGGGTTTAAATTGTTCTTTTAAGGTTTATTAATGATTTAAAGGAAATCCAGTCACTTCTTACAGAAAATTAGATGAATAAAATTCATCTAATAATTTTATTTTAACCAGAGTAATGATTTAAAAAAAAAAAAAAAAAAAAACAGCCTTTTCTTGGATATAAATTCCCAAATGTCTCAAAAAATTTTTGTACTGTTCCTATCTTGTGCTGAACAGATGGTGATACCTCCATAAAGGAATCTTTGGCACCCGATCTTGCCAGAGAGGTGTCATATGGTTATGAAGTATGAGATGTTTATCACAGCATGATCTTATTACCATGAATAATATTTAGTGTGGGCTATATTTCATGTCACTACAAAATTAGACTTCTATGCTACTTAGAAACAAATTCATGAATGTTATTTTAAGGAATTACTAATGAAAGTTAAAATGGGTACCATTTAAAATTTTTTCAGAATAAAAAGTCATTCAGTGTTTGAAGAATGTTTTCTTACGTTTTCTCACATTTTTAATGATATATGTGTTCCATCTGCTCTTTTATCAACCACAGTAGCAGTCTTATAAAATGTTCATATTATGTTTAGGTTTTTGTCATAAAATTTCATATGTAATTAAAGGAGCTCTGATTGACATTTTAGTTTGAGTTGTTTTTGTTTATTTGTTTGCCTGTCTTAAAAACAAAACAAAACAAAATTAAGATTCCCAAGCCAGCTGGAGTGAAGAAAGGATGGCAAAGAGCACTGGCTGTAGTTTGTGACTTCAAACTCTTTCTGTACGATATTGCTGAAGGAAAAGCATCTCAGCCCAGTGTTGTAGTCAGTCAAGTGATTGACATGAGGTAAGCTTCCAAAGGTGAAGATATTTATCATTGCAACATAGGGATAAAAAAATTTTTCTGATTTTTCTTTTAAGTGTCTTGCCATTTTTATATAAATAATCAAATTTCATGTTAAATTTCTAATTTACTAATATTGCAATAGTAACATTTAAAAATAGGAAGTAAGGTGTATTTATAGGATGGATTCGTGTGTGTGTGTGTGTGTGTGTGTGTGTGTGTGCTGGAGCTAGAAGTCAGGGTAAAGAACCAGTGTTTGAATCTAATAGACCAGTTTAGAGTTGTTGGGGTAATGGACACCTAATGTATGATGCTTATATCATCATCTAAAGGTTTGGAGTATAATTCCAGTTTAAGGAAAGGAAATAAAAATCTCGAATTCAGACAAGCTCTTGGGATATGTAATGAATCAGTAAACATTTAACTATGCACATCTCTCAAGAGAAAAGTAGTATGCTTTTCTTTCTATCTCTGAATGTTTCTGGTCTCATTCTTTAAACTGTTCCCCTTCCTCTTGGAGTTCTCACCGTCACCCCTTCCCATAACTCCAGGCACTGTCCCTGAGTGATCTCATTTACTCCCATAGCTTTAATGTGGCAACTCTGCATTGATGACTCCCAAAAATATATCTTCAATCTAGATATTTCTCCAGTGCTTAAGGCCAAGGTTTCTAGCTATGTCTCATACTGGCATTTCACACCAACATCTCAAATGTATTATCTTCCGCACAAATATGGAATGTGAAGGGATGGATACAAGAAATACTAGCATGGAAAATTTGACAGAACCTGCCAAAGGACTGAATATAGACAGATAAGGAGAGAGTCAAAGATAAGGCTGAGGTGTCAGGCCTTCAAGACCAAGAGAGTGATGGTACCAATAACTAGAATTAAGGAACTCACAAGGAATAAATTATTTTGGAAGAAATCTGTTTTAGATGTTGATGGAATGTCAGATGAGCTGTGCTGAGGGTTCTTACGATTTATTATCATAGGCAACAGGGTCCGCTGGAGGCCCTGGAGACCTACCAGGGTTGAAATCCCAAGTCTACTTGTTTACTACTGACCTTGTGACTTCAGTAAGCCAGCAATCATTTCTAGCTCTTATATAACATACTGCTGTTAAGTTACTCTTGATAAATTATTTGGGTCACTATCAATTACAATGGAAGAAAAAATTACAACTTTTCATTTTGTGTGTTTTTGCAATTAAGTTTGTGGATTACTTCTTATAATTGAATAGCACACCCGAAACAATGCACGCATCCCCACATGCACTGACTTTTAATGTTTCATTTTTCCCTCAGGGATGAAGAATTTTCTGTGAGTTCAGTCTTGGCTTCTGATGTTATTCATGCGAGCCGAAAAGATATACCCTGTATATTTAGAGTAAGTATGTGTGCTGTAATTTGATTGCTGAATTATATGGTTTTAATATGTTTTGCCTTTCCATATACATCATAAAGCTACTAGTAGTAGGAACAAATCTTATACTCCTCTGTATTCTCCATATCATCCAATATATAAATGTATAGGTAGTTGGTAAATAAATAATTAACAGTAAAGATCTTTTAGAAATAATAAATATATGGCTTCTAAAATAAGTTTTGTCTTGAATAATATTTCTGAATCATAATTCAATTTTCAAGTTAAAAATATTTTTAAAAGTTTCTCTATTTGAAAATTTCATTTTAAAAATTAATATCTGTTTCAGTTACCTCTTGCTTTGTAACAACCACTCCAAAACTTAGTGGCTTAAAGAACAGAGACTTACTATTTTTCACAATTGTGTGAGTCAACTGGACAGTGCTGTGGTGTCAGCTGGGGTCACTCAAGTGGCTGCATTCAGCTGGGAGCTTATATAAGGCTGGAACATCCAATACGACCTCACTTTAAAGGAGGACAAACGCTCTCAGTTCCCCAACTGGCAACTATTTATTCTCTCCTCAGCCACTCAGGGATCCTACAGAGGCCAGTTTATCTACAACTGATTCATGTAGTGGGATTCTATTGTCACTCCTCTTGATTAATAAGGAATCTGTATATATATAATATAAATCTGCCCCAAATGAGAGTGCAGTTTACGTAATGGTAAACCTTCATTTAACTACTATGACTCAAGAGATCTGATCTTCTCTGATGATAATGTGAGATATTGTCATGAAGTAACAGAATATAAGTATTTCTGAACATTTCTGACTTTTTAGAACAAATTGAAAGACTGTTGTAGTGGTTAAGAGCATGGACATTGTATCCCAGACTTTCAGTTGTGTGTCCTTGGAAAAATTATCTAATTTTTCTATATCACAGTTTTCTCATATATAAAATAAGGATGTAATAGCAATACCTATTTCATGAAGATGTTATGAGGGTTAAATAAGTTAATACTTGTGAAGTATTTAGATCAGTGCCAAGTGGTCAGTAATTACTCAATAAATGTCAGTTTTTGTTATATGAGTATGTTTAATGCCTTTTTAGTAGTATTGTTCTGGCATTTTTTTAGGAAGGAAAATGAAAGTGTTACTAACATTTTGACTGGTGTCTGCTAACAGTTCGTTTGTCATGAATTCAAATGCTAAAACTAGTTAGTCTTCTGATTAGAAATAGCTAAACTATGTTAAAGGTATCATTTAATGAATACTCATTTTATTGGTGAGTGCTAAGCAAACTAGCCTAAAGGCTGTGTGTTCTAATATCATGAATATTGATTAAATTGTTCTAGGTCACAGCTTTCCAGCTCTCAGCATCTAATAACAAATGTTCAATCCTGATGCTAGCAGACACTGAGAATGAGAAGAATAAGTGGGTGGGCTTGCTGAGTGAATTGCACAAAATTTTGAAGAAGAACAAATTCAGAGACCGCTCAGTCTATGTTCCCAAAGAGGCTTATGACAGTACTCTACCCCTCATTAAAACAACCCAGGCAGCTGCAATCATAGGTATGGATTTATAACATGTATCATATTATTGTAATTGTTTACTCATCTATTTGTGAGCAAGGACTATCTTTCATCTAGGAATATGTAGTGCCCAACGTACACATTCCATCACAGATGTTCAATAAAGGTTTGTTGAATGACTAAGACCTGTATTAGAGCTTTGTTTTTCAGAGAACAATAATAAGTGTGCTTTCCAAATGCTCTTTTTTCTGAAAAAGCAACAGTGCCAACGATTAACTAATTTATTGACCAATCTATTTTCTGTTTGTGTGCTTGGAGCAAGTTATTTAATTTCCTAGAGCGTATGACTCATATGTAAAATATAGATACTAATTATCTTGCCAAGGTAGTTGGGAAGTTTAAATAAGATAGAATATATAAAACAGAGTGTCTTACATATAAAAGGTCCTCAAAAAATGGTAGCTTCTGTATCTAGATGTTTAAATTTTAGCCACTATCTTATGTACACATCCAATTCTTGTTAACTTTTAGTAAATACTGAAAAGGGTAATGAGTAGTGTTCAAATGTACTTGCCTTTCACAACTTTTCCCTCCCCAAACAAGAAATGGACACAGAGTGCTAACAAACTAGGCTTTTTTTTTTTATTTTTTTTTACCATTCATTGAGCATTTACTTATTTTTATAAGTGTTGATATAGTTTTAAATGTTTGTTCTATTGAGAAAGACATGGGTAATGATATTTACCACTGTACTCTGAAAGGCAGTTTAATTGTGCAAATTGTTAACTATTGTTTTCTAATTTATTTTATTTTGAAATTTCAGTTTTGCATGCAGTCTCCTTTATTAATATCAATAAGTTGTATATGGTTTATTGTATTAGTCTGACATAGTTTTTACCTCATAAAAATATTTCATATTTATGTCTTACATAGATCATGAAAGGATAGCTTTGGGAAATGAAGAAGGGCTATTTGTTGTGCATGTCACCAAAGATGGTAAGAGATAACTTATTTTGGAGTAATTTTAAACAGTATTTTGTTGTAAAATGCCAAACTCTAAAAATAATATCAGGATTTGCTTTAATTTTTTTTTAACTGAAATTTTCCAAATAATATTTTTTTATTAGAGCAGTTTTAGATTTACAGAAAAATCATGCAGAAAGTAGAATTTCGATCCATCACACACATACAGAATAGTGTTCCCTATTCTTAACATTTTGCATTAGTATGATACCTTAGTTACAATTGATGAAACAATATTATTACAATTATGCTATTAACTATTGACCATAGTTTGCCTTAGGTTTCACTCTTTGTGTTGGGTTTTTTTTAATTTTTTATTCTGGTAACTTACATACAACCTAAAGTTTCCCTTTTTAACTACTTTCAAATATACATTCAGTGCTGTTAATGACATTCAGTATTGTGCTTCTGTCACCACCATCCATTATTAAAACTTTTCCATCACCCCAAACAGAAACTTTGTGTCCACATCTAATTTAAAAAAAAATTTATTTTCCATAATTCCCTTAAGTTCTAAAATGTTAAGCATGTATTATTTTTTTAGTGTCATTTTATGTAGTAGTTGTGGTGTATAAACTCAGATTGCATTCCTAAAGATTGTATATGAAAGAAAATACTATTTGATTTTTCCATTGTTCTATTAGTATTATAAAAGGTAACAACCATTAACATGTGTTTGCTTTTTTCCCACAATTGAAGACAGTAGGTATTTTCTATGGAAAAATCAAATGCTGGCTGAAATAAAGAATAATCAGTTTAATTTAGCATACTTAATAGTATTCTAAATTCTATCTTTATATCAAGTTAGATCTTGGGAAAACAATGCATTTAAACTATGTTAGTTTGTTACCCATAGAAATACCTTCAAAAAAATATAAATTGTTCAGTTACTTAGTTTTTTTTTTTTTAAATAGGAACTTCATGGTGAAGTTCCCTGGAATTTAGTTTCAACAAAAAGGTTTTCCTTTAAGATTTGGCATACTTTATCAGACAAGAACTCTGTGCCTTGATTGCCAGAAATATCAGTGCTAAATTTAACACCTTACTATAGTAATTGTGTTATATCTTACAGTGGGTTTAATTGTCTTCCCTATTTTCTATATGACTTCTGATCTCTTACTCATCTGTGTGTATCTGTGTCTTTACTATAAGCTGACATATCCTTTTAAGTATAATTGGGATATGACTAAATTCATAAACAAAACATTGCTTTGCATTTGATTTATTATCATTTCTCTGTGTAGAAATTATTAGAGTTGGTGACAATAAGAAGATTCATCAGATTGAACTCATTCCAAATGATCAGCTTGTTGCTGTGATCTCAGGACGAAATCGTCATGTGCGGCTTTTTCCTATGTCAGCTTTGGATGGGCGAGAGACTGATTTTTACAAGCTGGCAGAGACTAAAGGGTGTCAAACCATAACTTCTGGAAAGGTGCGCCTTGGAGCTCTTACATGCCTGTGTGTGGCTATGAAAAGGCAGGTCCTCTGTTATGAACTGTTTCAGAGCAAGACTCGTCACAGAAAATTTAAAGAAATTCAAGTCCCATACAATGTCCAGTGGATGGCAGTCTTCAGTGAACAACTTTGTGTGGGATTCCAGTCAGGATTTCTAAGATACCCCTTGAATGGAGAAGGAAATCCATACAGTATGCTCCATTCAAATGACCATACACTATCATTTATTACACATCAACCAATGGATGCTATCTGCGCAGTTGAGATCTCCAATAAAGAATATCTGCTGTGTTTTAACAGCATTGGGATATACACTGACTGCCAGGGCCGAAGATCTAGACAACAGGAATTGATGTGGCCAGCAAATCCTTCCTCTTGTTGTAAGATTCTCTTACTTTTGGCTGTGTTATCTTTCTGTCTCTTTCCCCTCTTTTTTCTTTCACTTCGTCTCCAGTATGTAGTCATTGTTAATACCAGGTTTTAATTTTTTTAAGTCATATTTAAGGTTTTTCTTAAGTGTGTCATTTATGTAAAGTAACCATAATGTAGTTAAACCTAAGTCAACTGGGTCAGCATTCATATGCACATAATTAAAGCTAAGATTTCTATGGACTATTTTTCTTAGATGGCTTTTTAACCTATATTGTTGTATTATTAAATAATCCTTAATGATTATCTTTATGGTCTCCCAAAATATGGTGCTTATAAACATGAATAACTCATAGGACTTATTCGGGAGAAGTGGTTACTAAGTGAATTATTTAATTGGTTACGTAAAGGTATAATGTAGCATCTGTAAGAAGTGTTAATTTTTACATTTTTATCAAGACAGAAATTTAAAATTGCTTATTTCACTCTTTCAGGAAGTATTCAGACATTAATAAATTATTGAATACCTATGTGCCGTTCACTGTGAGATATACAGCAGTGACCAAAATAGGCAGTCTTACCCTCATAGAGCATACAGTGCAGAAGAGAAGAGTCACGATAAAACTATTGACAGTGAAACATAAGTGCTATGATAGCAGAAGTACAGAGGAGGAATGTCTAGTTGAAAAGGTTTTGATTTTAATGAAAGAAACTTGAACATGCTTAAATGCTGAAGGGAAAGAGCCACTAGAGAATGACTGAGGAAAGGTTGACTATATGGGAGATACAGGAAATAGAGTAAGATCCCCAAGAAAGCCAGAGAGGATAGAACTCAGAACACAGGTGGAAGGATTATTTGGGGCAGGAGAAGTGAAACCTGTTCCCTTGTAACTAGATAGAAGGAGAATGATGGGTGTGGGTGCCGTCAAGTTTCAAGGTTCAGTGGAAGAAAGGTTAGGAGAGCAATGAGCTATACATGCTAATTACAAAAAAAATAGAAAATCAAGATTAAAAGAACAAAAGAAAAAGACTCCTAATCCTACCCATCCAGACATAACTATTCTTAGTATTTCATTTCTTCCAAAATACATACACTTACTTACGATACATAATAGGATGAATGCTGTTTTGTAACCTAATCAGATAATAATTCAAAGTGTTATTATTTATAGATTTCTGATGTGGCATAAAATTTGGAATGTCTGACTTTTACGAATAACTCTGCCAAAAATTTGATTTTTGACTTTAGTTTAAGTAAATCATTTAATCTTCACTTGTCAATATTTATTGATACTCATTCTTTCTTTCAACAATTATATATTGAGCTTCTACCCTATGCATGTAACTGTGCTAGTTGCTTTATCATAAATTCATAACTGAGACTAGAACAGTTACCCAAAGATTTCTCTGCTTTGTAAGTTACACCGTCAATAGCTTAACTACTTTAGAAATCAGATACTTTAAATTGTGATGAAATTACTTTGTAGAACTAGTATTGTGCAAGGGAATATTATATCCTTGCTGTGAAAAGAAACTTTCTGTTTTATAATGGCTATTTAATCTGACCCATGGAATGTTAATTCTCATTTATGATTTATGTTTTGTCTACTTCAGAAATATTTTGATGTGGTTACTATTTGACAACAATAAAATTTTGGTGGTATTCTACTCTACGTTTATTTAGTGTAGATCTTTTAAAATGTTTTGGGCTTAATTATTAAAAGTAATTTAACTTTCCTTCCCTTCTCCCAGGTTACAATGCACCTTATCTCTCAGTGTATAGTGAAAATGCAGTTGATATCTTTGATGTGAACTCCATGGAATGGATTCAGACTCTCCCTCTCAAAAAGGTAATTTAACATTAAAATATGGGCTAACCAAAGTGAGTGTAAGTAAAAATATTAACAGGACAATTTAGCTATTTTTCATGAATTCAGCATTTTCTGACATGTATATTTGGTATTTTGCAATTTACCAAAGAGTAAGAAAATTAAAACAAAAGTCAAACTGGTTCATTTTATTTTAGGTAGCTCAATACCATACTATTTTTTTTACACTCAGTTTCATTATATAAAATATGATTATCATAATGAACAATTAGAATATATCCTACAATCTTAAATGTGAGTTTTATCTTCCACTTTTGGCTTAAGGAACCAAAAGGAGTATATTACTATTTTTAATTATAACTATTTTTCATTAATGGTGGTTTTTAATCCTGCAAAGACAGACTTCACAGGCTAAAAAAGTGATTCAACTTAAAACCAAAGCTGTGTTTGTGTTTCATGATTGAAAAATAAAGGTTTCACATATTGCTAATAAAACAGAATATTTCCCTTTCATATTTCCTTATGTCTTTATAACAAAAGGAGGTTTTAGAAGTAGAGAACTGCTCTTTTGTAAGAATGAAGAGTTAACATTTCATATAGATATGTATAGTATACTTGGAGGCAGCGTACAAAGGAATAGATAAAAGAAAGGAGCCAAGATTATATTTCAAATTTTGCCCCATTTAAAAATCAGCAGTAAAAAAAAGCTCTTGTAAATACTGCCACACTGCATAAAGCAGTTAAAATATGCTCCCCCAGTTTGTAAATTTGGGCTGCTTACAATTAGTTTTCTGTTTTATTTTTATCATGCAGTTTTTGGAATATATGGCACAAAGCTTAATAATAACTAATCCTTCTGAACCTACTTTGTAACTGGAAAACCAGAACATTACCAATATCACTGCATATACCAATATACTTCTCCCTTATTTCATACCCCTACCTCTCTCCAGAGAAAACTCTCTATCCTAAATTTTGTGTTTATCATTCCTTTGCTTTTCTTAAAATACAGACTTTTTGGGTATTTAAATATTCATTAAATATTTAGTTTTGCTTGGTTTTGAGCTTTATAAAAAATGTTATGTAATATGTCATCTCCTGCCTTGGTTTCTTCACTCATTTTACCTTGTTTTTAAGATTCATCCATGTTGTTACATGTACTATATATAGTTCATTGATTTTTCATTATAAAATATTCTGTGGGGTCAGTATGTCACTGTTTTGCCATTCTCTGATTGGCTGATATTTGAATCATTCCCCAGCTTTTTGCTGTTATGAATCATGATGCTATGAACATTGCCATATATGTCTTCTGGTACATGTGTGCAGTTTCTTTAAGACATATGCCGAGGAATAGAATTGATGGGACACAGGGAATGCAAATGTTGAGCTTTACAAGATAGTGTCAAGTTATTTCCCAAAGTAATTGAACCAGTCGACACTCCCACCAATAGTTGTTCCTCTTGCGCATCCTCACTAACACTTGCCATTGCTAGAAGTCTTACTTTTGTTAGTGGTTATAAAGTGTTATCTCACTGAGTTATTAATTTGCATTTCCTCAACTACCTATGTGATTAAGAATCTTTTATGTTTACTTATCATTCATATTTCCTCTCCCATGAAATGCCTAGCCATGTCTTTTGTCCATTTTTCTATTCAATTAGTCATCTTGTTCTTGTTGATTTATTGGCATTCTTTATATATTATGGATACTGGGTTAGTAATGAGTATGGTAAATCTTTGCCATATTTGTGACCTATCCATATTTTTAGTGTCTTTTGCTGAATAGAAATGAGTAATTTCAATGTCATTAAATGTGTCTTTCTTATCCTTTAGGTTAGTTTTTTATCTCTTGTTTAAAAAATAAAGATATGACCTTTATTCCAAAAGTTTGAAAGTTTTGCCTGTGACATTTATGTCTTATATCCATCTGGACTTTTTTTTTAATATAATGTGAAGTAGGAATCCAGTTTCAGTTGTTTCCATATGGATAAACAATTACTGCATTCCCCCTTTCCCTAGAAATCTGCATTTTCAACTCATCTGTGTACATTTAGTTTTTGATAATAAGATAATTTCTTAATATAATTATTTGGTCACTAATAGTTTTTAAAAGTCAAATTTAAAGTTTAAATGTATTTCTACTTGGTAATTTTTTTCAACCAAGATATTCTTCATTTAAAATTTTATCATTTTAAGTTTGTTCAAATTAGATAATTTTATACCTTTCCAGTCAGAATTAATACTAAGTTTTGTAGATTTTCTGAGAGGGCTGTATTTTGAAGTAGAAGGATAAAGGAAGAGTCTTAATAGTGTGTGCTTTATAATTATGCTAAGAGTCATATGCTTTAATTTTTAAAGGTTTTGTTGAAATACTAATTTTATTTTTTATTATTTTAGGTTCGACCTTTAAACAGTGATGGATCATTAAATGTTTTAGGGTTGGAGACAATTAGATTAATATATTTTAAAAATAAGATGGCAGGTAAGAGAATGCACATATTAATACGATAACTTCAATGGAAATATTCTCTCTAAGCCGACTGCCCAAGTCCCATGGGTAATAAGTAGCAGACCCCAGATTTAAACTGAGGTGTATCTTATAAAGCCTATGATCTTTGCCACTATGATACTCTATTAATATATTAAGATAAACTACTAGACAAAAAGTCATTCTAGTTAAGCTTGCATAGCTATATGAACAAAATATTTGATTCTGGCATAACCCGGTTATTTTACTGTGGGGTACCTAGGTAAATAGAGAAAGTATAGCTGAAAATATCTTCTGTTCTTTTAACACTGTAGAACCTAACCAAAATTTGTAGCACTAAAATTGTGAAAACTTATCCAGAGTTCCGGTTTAGGATTTTAGTAATACATTTTCTGCCAATGCATAGGGCTTAGAACTTCTGAAATGCTAATAAGGACAACATGAAAGAAAAAAAAGTCACAAGAGTGCCCAGAATTAACAGAGAGAGAACAGGAACTCCGGATGTTACAGAGAAGAAAGGGGCATCTGGGGCATCTGGTCAATGACCAAAGTAGTGAGGTAATTCCCCTGCCAAGGAGGCTGCCATGTGGAATGGATTCAAATAAGTAAATTGTTTGCTAATCAGAGAATGCCCAAACATTTAGAAAATATTAGTATAATGCCCTCTTCTATGTAATGAAGTTATTGTCATAGCTTAGCACCAGATTTCTGCATAACAGAGTTATTTTTTGTGCTGAAGCTATTTAATGGTTATGTAGTTATGGCACTTCATGTATTTAAATTAACAATTTAAATGGTCTTAAGTGTAAGTTAAAACATTAAACCTCAAGAAAACACATCAAAGTTATCTCTGCATAGTGGGTTTATTATCTTTTTTATGCTTTTCTTTTCTCCTCCGATTCCTCCAGTAAATTTGTATACTATTAGAGAAAAAATCCTGCAAAAGTTTTCTTGCTTTTTTTTCCAATACATACGAATTGTTTGGTTTCAGGTTCAGTGCCTTCTCTTGGAACTTGGGGTCTCTTGGTATAAAGACTGGTGACTCTATGCTAAGAGGGTATTCCAGTATGACTTGAGAAAGGATATTCAGGTTTTAGAAAAGATTCTCACTCAGAGATGGATTTATCATAAAGCTTAAGCTTCAGACCCTCACTTCAAAGATCCTATACTTAATTTTTGTATTCTCTTTCTTAGAGAGGACTCCAAATATTTGTGTAAGAGTGAATGCACCCTGTTTTCACTATGTGTGACCATGTTGGTCGTAAACTCAGCCCATACCTAGTTGGTGTCTGCAGGACAAAACCTATTCCAACTTGTCTTTTCCGGTGCTCTCATCTTTCTATTCTAGGATAAGAGTATAGGCGGAGCCTGGGGAAGGGACACTTGGCAGAATTTATATATAGTAACTGTCTTGTCCTTTGAAAAAGGAAGAAATCCCATTTCTAGAAGGTCCTTCCTTTATCCCTTTCTTCCTTTCTCCATCTCTCAGGAGCTCGAAGTGCACCTGCAGCCTTCTGGCTATCCAAAATCTCCCACTGCTGCCGTAACTTACAAGACCTACTCTACCCTCACAAATTTCACATTCCAAAATTTTGTCTCATATTCCCACATACCTTAAAAGTTCTATTCATTTATTTTTTGTTAGGAAAGTAATCTGATTAAGCTACATTATTACACTACAAGGAGAATGTTGCTTCTTTTTATTAATCATCTACTCTGGCTTGCCCTCCAGTCCCACTTGTCTTCTTTGCACATTCTTTTTCCACTTCAGCATTTTGGATATTAAAAACTTTTAAAGAATGACATTTCTCTTTACCCTTATCTTATTTAGAGAATAGCATCCCCTGCCATGTTATATGGATACACTTGACAATTTTTTTTCTTAGAGTATGTTCACATAGCCCAACATGTTCTAGGAATCCCTGGCTAACAGTTTGGTTTACTTATGGTATTAATAACTGAAATAGGAAAAGATGGGCACTGGCTTCCTAGGTATCTGTGGTTATATATCATTCACTCTTAAGATCAGAGGAGTAGAAATAGCAACAGATTCTTACTTTTGACAAAGGAAGGTAGTAGGAGCATATCCCTTTTCCTTACTTCACATCTGACAGATTAAATCTTGCAACGGAAATGTTTTATTATGTACAAGTAATTTTAATTACCATTTACATGAATGGTTAACCATTTATGCCTGATTACTGTATAACATAACAGTAGGAACTTTTTAACACCCTTAAGCCGTTGAAACCGGTACTGGAGGGAGAGAGGATAGTGTAGAGATGTTGGAGGTGGAGGTGGGGCAAGTCCAATGTAGGGCAACTACATTTTCCTTCCATTAATATTGTGCCATTTTATGCTTATAGCAAATAAAAGTGAAAATGTATTTAGTGAGGTGTTTAATTTCAGCATGTATCTATTTACATATGTTCTATTGATAATCCTGGCTTATATACTACTACCAACATACAGCTTTTAAAAATCAGAACTGTATATACTTGTACAGTTGCTTAACATTTGTACAGTTTTAGAAATTAATGGATAGAACATTGTTGTTTGTATTTTTTTTAATAGAAGGAGATGAACTGGTAGTTCCTGAAACATCAGATCATAGTCGGAAACAAATGGTTAGAAATATTAACAACAAGCGGCGTTATTCCTTCAGAGTCCCAGATGAGGAAAGAATGCAACAGAGGAGGTAGATATACAATAAAATGGTTAAAAGTATCTGTAAAATAGGCTAGACTTCTTTGATGTCATAAGTATTAAAAGAATCCTATTTCCCCACCAAAAATCCTAAGATCTTTTATTTAAAACTTAAAGTGAAGCCATCTAAGGAAGTGAATTTTTAATTGTGAATATTGTTATTTTAAATTATATCTTCATTAACATGATTTCACAGTTTTATTTTTGTAAAAAACTAAAAGTTGCTTAGTTTTTTTTATCTGGTTTACTCTTGGAAGAAGCATCTAAACAGGTGTTTTTTTTTTTTTTCTTACAGAGAGATGCTACGAGATCCAGAAATGAGAAATAAATTAATTTCTAACCCAACTAACTTTAACCACATAGCACACATGGGTCCAGGAGATGGAATACAGATCCTAAAAGACTTACCCATGGTAAGAAAAATGAAGAATGAGTGTGAATATGAATGAGGTTAGGAATAAATGGAAAATATAAAATATATAGGCTTACATACATATACAGGCTTAAATGGAGATATAGTATAATAAATGTTTATCTTGGATATCAAAATATATGTAAGATGCATGGTGATATATCTGATGAAAAAACAAAATTCAGACTTTTGAAAAAAGCCTGGTCAAAAAACAAAGCCAAGTTCTTACTTAGTTCCATTCCTACAAACTTTTCTCATACTTAGATTTATTATTGTTGGTGGAAGAAAATTCCAGATTTGGGGAGGATCAATACCAGGGTTCAGAACTTGTTTACCAAATCACTAAAGTTTTGCTAAATGTTAGCAATTCAATACAGATATTTGGCCTTTCTATTTTTTATCAGAGAACCTAAACATTAGCTTGGTCATTAATGGTGTGACTCCTTTCAGCCGATAATGAAATTAAATCTAACCTTTGTCCGTTTACAATCATGTTGTCTTGTCATTCTTACATTAAAAAGAACAACATAGAAAAATGGTTGTGTTTTAACAATATGAAGGTAGGATTCTCCGAACTGTTATGTTGAGATTTAAAAGATTAATG
This sequence comes from Choloepus didactylus, assembly GCF_015220235.1. Lineage (NCBI taxonomy): Eukaryota > Metazoa > Chordata > Mammalia > Pilosa > Megalonychidae > Choloepus > Choloepus didactylus. The sequence goes on from NC_051308.1 coordinate 32,752,109, forward strand.
AAATTATCTAATTTTCCAGACCCTTTATACTTAACATTTCAGTATCATAATACTGTCAGCAAACTATTGAAACTTTAATATAACCCTTTTGATTGGTGGCAGTAGCAGCTAATTTTCACACAAAATTTTAAGCATAATTCATATACTATGGCAATGTGGGAGATACTATGAATCTTGACCCAAAGCCTTTCTAAGGAAGTTTGTTTTAATTACCCACATTATCAGCTCTACTGTGATACAGATGATGTGAACAATCTATCACTGACACAGAGATAATATAGTTGAGCATGCAGTCCTTAAGTTTTTCAAAACTAAAAAAAAAAAAGCCTTTAAAGAGAGTTTTGCCTTTATTTAATGGCAGAAAAAAAAGTCTACGTCAAGTCTGAGCTACTCATTGTAAGTATCCCAATTAACCAGTTATTCCTGCCTTTGAATAAATCTGACTTCCTTACTGTCCTCATTCTTACCATTATCATCAAAGACATTATTATTATATGGTTATGGTAATATTCCATCCTTCAAGGAGTTCAAATCATTCACAATAGTCATTTTTCCTTTTGGAATAGTGATTAATATTAGCTGTACTGTGTAAATATACAGTATACAAAAACTAAATGACAGCTAATATTGATATAGTAATTAAAACTAAAAATTTTAGGGCTGAGCACATTAAATATTAAAAATTATAGTATTTATCATATTTTAGAGCTATGCTATTTTTTCAACTTTTTCCTGGGAATGAGATTTCAGATTTCTCTCCATTCACTTCCCAGTCTGAACATTTACTTAAAGTCCTCGGTGTGGTTTCCTTTTATTCTCAGAAATAAACATAACATAACCATACAATCCAACATCTCTTTTTTCCTTATGGAAGGTTAAAATGTTGTGCACAAAATGCCCTAATAGAACTTTTTAGTTAACATAAATAGTTGAAATGTGAATATATTTATAGCTTATATTTGATAGATCATCTTGTATATTATTTTAATTAAACTTTTTGAAATTTGGTTAGTAAATATTTTGTTGGTAGTTGATATGTAGTAAGCATGCTAGAGAGATAGAGGAGTACAAATTCCAAATACACATCTATGCTGCAAAGAAACATATCAGCAAATACAATATTATTTCAGTAGTTAATAGATTTTAATAGGTAATATCCTTTTGAAATTAAACTTTCTTTCACTTTTGCTTCATTTTTGTGGGCAAAAGAAAAATGATTATGTTTTTCATGTCATTTATTCCAAACATATAACAGGAAGAATTATAGTAACTTTATTTTGAAATTCTGTTATGTCCTACATATTATGGTATATTCCTTAAGATGAAATAGTTTCAGGATTTAATAAAATCTTTCTCTGTTTGGTATTCTTCTGCCATCAGGTGAAAAATCCATTTGCTGATGTTCCAGAATTCTTTCAGACCTTTATACCCAGTAAGGCTATGCACCCTGAAACTAAAAATGTCTGTTTCAAATATTGCAAGAACTTTTATATCAAAGTGTCCCTCTTGTTCTATTTTTTCTCCCCTCACTCTTCTACTGCTTTAAATAAATCTCTCCATGTATCTTTTTTCCAAAATAATATCCAGGCCTTATTCCCAAACAAAACAAGTTCAGATAGCATTTCCCCCGACTGACTCCTTAACACATCTGCTGACTACCAGTCCAGTTAGACCTCTTGAATTTTAGTATTTGTTGTCACCTAATTTTGTTAGCCCATCACTGCTTTGTTGGTTCTTTAGGCATTAACACAAGTGATTTTTGCCTTAGCAGCTCAATCGTTTTTAAGGTTCCTTCTATTCCTTTTATATTTTCTTACCATGTAAGTACTTTTGTATTTCCAGAGATAAGAAGTTGGTAGTGTAAAGTTTTGCAACCTGTTTCTTCGCCTGTGCATGTAGTAATGCATTAAAGATTTTGTGTGTCTGAATTCATGTTCCTCACAGCAATATTTTTATTTTTACGTGACTTTTTTCTTTTCACTAGCAAAGGACATATAAGCTGGGGCTTTTCATAGGCATTCACTCAATTACTTAAATAATTTTTGAGCACTTACTGTGTGCCCAGAACTGTGCTTGTCTCAGAGAACACAGTGGTAAACAATGCAATAATATGTATGTCTGAAAAATAATGATAATATGCATATCTGTACCTGTATATGTATCTGTGTATTGAAAAGCTTGTGCTCTTTTAATATAGTCTCAGATTTTAATATGTTCTTTCCACTGAAATTATCTATATTTAATGAACTATTTCTTTAAAAAATGAAAAATTGAATTCATCTAATGAAGAGCTTTCAGATACCAAAGTCACATGTTGTCATTTGTATACAAATCATGAACCCATTTTTTATGTTTTAACTTAGTCAAATCAGTATTGCTTTCCTGTGAAATACTTAAAAGCTTATAGAGTTTACTGGATATCTTTAGAAGCTTATTCTGTTTCATTTGTACTTAAATGATCCTGAAATAGGGTTGTTTGCCTCATGAATGTGGAAGGGCCAGTAAGACTAAGAGAGTCATGTATTTTCTTACATCCTAAATCAGATGTGAGCCTTTCATGTGTGTCTTGGTGAGCCAAGAGAATGTAAGCAATTATAATAAGATGGTGTGTGTGTCATAGAAAGACATTCTGTATAAATTTTCTTGAATCATTTTTATCATTTACCTTTTTTCATAAGTAAGATGCTGGTAATAAAAGATTTTTCTCCAACTGAATGCAAGAAAAATATTTTACCCCTAGAAGATTTATTTTTTAGCCCATTACATTTCTCCTAGCTTTTTGATAAGTAATTTTAATTACATATAAATGTCCTATCCAATCCTAAAATTGTTAGTGAAGATAAAATTTCTAGCTCAGTGACCTCTTAGGGCCTTAAGTAACTTTGCTTCTTAAATCAAGTTACAACATTTACATCAATATTTTTTCCCTTTTTGAAAACAACCTTGGAAAGTACTGATTTCATTCATTTTGCTAAATCAAAAATGTTAACTTCCATAGGATCCTTTCTTTTAAACCTAGATAATTTACCAGATCTTTTTACAAAGCTGGCTCATCTCAACTCATGAGAATATAAATACCGTGCTGGATTCAGTAAATATTCTCTCCAGCAAGTCATTCAACCTTTGCCTCTAATAAAGAGTTCATAAGGTGTTTACTGGAAACATAGGTTTTTTTTCCAAGAGCTAAACGTTGAAAATTTCCATTACAGATGGTGATTGTACATTAAGTGACAGTTCCCAAATATTCAAAACTTATTTTATCTGAAAAAACTAGAGTCCACAGCTTTAAAAGCTTTTTTCTGTGTCTTTGGTATAATTTTTTTCTTTCTTTTAGTACTTTTTATCATTGAAGGGAAGAAGGCTTGATTTTTCCCTTGGTGAAAAATGAGTGTGTCCTTATAGGTAACTACATGGAAATAAGTTTGGGCCCCTTATAGGTAAACCAGTTACTAGTATATTCTATAATTCTCACTATTTTTGTTATAGGGAGAATGAGATAAATAAGTGCAAACACATATCATAAGTCTTTAAATACCAGCTAATTGTTTTAAAACGGTTGCAGATTTCTAAAGAACTAGCTTTATAGCATATCTAGTTAGAAGTTGGTTATAGGTTCACTTGTTCTTTTCCTGAACTGTTTCTTGCTTTTTCTATGCTTAATGTTTTTAGTAGATTTTTGCCATGATTTGCTTTTGTCACATAAGAACTAAAGACAGAACTGAAGTCTTAGTCTCCTTGCATCTCTGCAGGTCCAGTTTCTACTCACTTAACTATAGTAATAAAAGAGAATAATTTTATAATAAACTCAAATGATCTTTAGCCCATCAGTCATTTAAATAACTGGCAAGAGAATTACAAAATTTAACTTTCTAAGACCTAAAAGTATTTCATTAGGGATTCAGTTCTGATGTAAGATAGTACTTTATTTTTTCTATATGCATGTTGTCAGAAATGTCACATATAATTAGTGAATCCATTTTCATTACCTTATTACCTCTTTTTCTTCTTTCTGTTGTTTTTGATAGCCAGGTTTCCCTTATCCATTCCCTCATCATCACTCCAGTCTGATCTCCTCTCCGATCAACTTTGAGCACATCTATCACATGACTGTTAATTCTGCTGAAAATTTTCTCTCTCCTGATTCCATAAACCCTGAATATTCCCCGTCTCTACACTCTGTCCCTGGTACACCAAGCTTTATGACTCTGAGGGTATGAACAGCTGAGTCAGGTGTTAACTTTTACTAACCATGTGTGGATTTCATGTTGCCTGGCTTAATAAGTAACACCTCTGAGAGGGTACCATTTTGTGAATGTTTTCCTTTGGCCTTTTTCTCTTCTGCCCAATTTCTACTCTACATCTTCCTCCTCTCTTAATCTTCCACTTCCTCCTCCTCTTTCTTCAAGCTCTAATTTTTTTTTCTTCTTTTGAAGAAGCAAATAGAGGATTGAGGAGGATTTTAATTTTATTTTTGAAACTATATTGGAGGTTTTTCTATGTTTAATAATTTTCCCATCATAGTATTTTCTATTACTGATGCCATTATAAGAAATAGCTCAAGTGGGCCTTTTATTCTGCTAAAACAAATAAAAAAGGGCTCCTGGAATTTTTGACATTTTTTTATAGCTTATTACCCTATAACCAATTTAATTCAGAGAAAATTTTTATATTTAATGAGGTTTAAGCCTGTGATGGGGCTTACCCACTTATCTTCTATCTATAATAAACCTCTTTTTGAAAAGCTTAAAAATTTCCAAAGTAAAAAGTGTGTAATACTATTAATGAATAACAGGAAAAATTACAAAAAGAAAAGTAGATCCTACTAATCTTTGACTTGCCTTTAATTCCAACTGGATCTAAGATAAGAAAACTAAATCAAAGAAAGGGAAAAACAAAACAAAACAAAGCGTGCCTTGTTCTGAAGGACCGGGCATCTGCTGTTGGCCCCTTCCATTTGGCTTTATGTCCTTGTTACCAGTGGCTTTGCAGGGGGTAGAGAGAGAGCTAGTGACCCTTAAAGCGGAATATCCATATTTCCATCACGAAATAGGTACTTATACCAACTTCAAGGGAAATTTTCTCAAGTTAATTTTGCAGATAATAAAATACTTGGATTATATCATGTGAACCCATTCCCCATGATGCCTTCTGGCTTTGAAAAAATAGTAGCATCTATTTTTCATTTGTATATTTCATAATTTTCCAATAAGAAAATTAGCTGTAGGATAGGAAGTTTATTTTTATGTTTTCATTTGTATTGAAAAATTATTCTAAATTCTAATATTTTAAATGTCACTGTCATTGACATTAAATTATGGTGTCTTTTAAATGTCTTACTTAACAAAAGAGGATTAACCATGATAAAAGTTAAAATAAGCCATAGTTTGCTTGGTAACAGATTGCAGGGAGAGGATTCCAGAAGGATGTTGTATAAATTAATCACTTGAGAACTTTTCATATAAAAGATGGTAGAAATGTTGCTTAAGTTAGTCATTCATAAATAGAAACACTGTGCTATAAGTGGAAGTTTTACCCTAATTTGAAGCATATTTATACATGACAAAGACTAGGCTTAGATTCCATATCACATTATAATGAAGTTTAACTCTGATTGAATGATAAAGTGTTGTTGGTTGTTTTTACATTTTTTCCTTGAATGTTTTTTTATTTTTACTTTTTTTGTTAACATTTTTTTTCCCTTGGACATTCTTCCTGTGTAACATTCCTTTATTGCTTCAACATTCAGTGTTACCAAGCAACAGGTATATTTTGTTGGCTTAATTTTTGCCATTTATTCTAGGGTAGGTTTGTTTTATAGAAAAAGGACACCACCAAGGTATTTTAAGGTTTGTGGGGTGGGGGTGGGGGGACTAAAAATTTAAAGCTTGAAACCAGTATTTCCATCTCTTTGAGCTTTCCTTTGCTGCATTGTGTGCATGTCTTGTGTTTTATAGGGTTGCTCCTATATGTGTGAATGCTGAATTGCTAGCACTGAGTGTTTTAATTTTTAATCTTTTATTTCTTTAAAGTTAACATGTTAAAAGGTGAAGCATTTGCTTTAAACAAATAACACTAAGAATTACATGGACTTTGCAAATTTGAAATGTGAATCAAAATGGTAGTGGGTGAATTTGGGGCCAGCAACCATCTTTCAGTATGTGTGTTTCTTCAAAATGTATGATTTAGAGTTTTTCAAGTGACATTATTGGTGGTTTTACTGATTTCTCGCTTTGGCCCTGCCATAACCTTCTCTCAGGTGTTTTGGAAGCATTTAGGAAAGCTCCCTACTGCAAACTGAATCGGATTCATATCCTCTTCTTGGGGGTCACACAATTACATGAAGGCTTCTATTTATTATGACTCAAAATACTTTTTAGCCACGATTTAGTATTTTTCTTTTTTGCTTGTTTCTTTCAATCTCAAAAGCCTCAAGTAGGTGTGCTTGTTTCAATGTATTCTATGTTAAATTATTGGACTATAACATATAGCACAGGTGACAGTCATCTTTTGTTAATGTTATTATATAAATCAGATTATTTGAAGAATTGCTACCGGTTTATTCTTTGATTCCCAGAAAATGTTACTCTGTTCACACCAGTACAAGTAAAATGTATTTTATAACTTTAAAACAAACACACACTATTAACATCAAACCCATAATACTAGAGCATAGTGTATTCTTACAGAAAGAATCATAACTCTAAATTCATAAAGTACACTGCCAACTGAATTAATCCCAACACTTGAAGTAGAAAATATGGATTGAAGGCATAATCCATTCATTTATTCTTCAATGTACCTATTACTTGTCAGCCACTATTTTAAGTGTTAGAGTTTAGTATTGTTATAATCGCAACGAGTATAAGAAATGCTAAAATGACTAAAGGTTTGAGGCTAAAAACAGTTACCAGCTATGGACAAACTGGACTGTCATCCCAAACAAGCCAGGATCACTGTGAGTAGTGAGTATAGATAAGGGAGTTTCTATCAATAGCATTCACTTGATTTATATGTTTAAAGGGCAAGTATAGGGCCATTGGTGAAGTATATAATATATGAAGGCATTTGGCCTTTCCTCTTGCTGAAATTTGTAAGGCATTCAGGTGAGTTAGATTTATATTAACACTGAATAATGTAAGTCCATGACAGGTATATGGCTAAATTTCTCTATCTCACTTTAATGTACCAAAAGAGGGAGTAATATTTCTTGAGCCCCAAGTTTTTAAAACAGATTTAGTGTTTTTGAAACAGTAAAATGAGGCAAATAATAACAGCATTATAAAATACACTAGTTAGCTTTGTGTTCTATGCTATTTGAAAAAAGCATGATACAGTATGGTCAACTCTGAAAAAATAAAATAGTGTTGGAAGAAAAGATGGGCAGGAAATACTAAATTGTTAATAGTATCTGGTGAATTCACAGGTGACGTTTTTTTGGTCTCTTATAATTTTAGTATTTTCCTACATTTTCTATAATGAATCAGTGTTACCTTTATAATCAGAAAAAGCAAACAGTCTTAATGAACTAGTTAGTACTTATAGAATTACAGGCTAATAAACATATTTTCCAATCACTTATTCTTTGTTATGTATTAGTGGCCATGACTATTAGTGTGATTTTCTGATAGTGTAGAAAAAATAAAGGAACATCCTGTAGTAAAGTTAGCTTATAGTGTCATATGAAGAGAGCTGTCTCTTTTCAAGAGAAAATTGCATGTTATACTCTTAGAGTTAGACTAGACTAATTGGCTTTACCTAGCAGGCAATTTTTTTACTTTGAAAGAATCATTAAACTTGAATTTCTAGCCACATTTTAGTGGGTAATTTTTTTTTCCGTTGCATTTTCATTATAGAGTTATGGTCTTGCTTAATTCATGTAAAGTTGGTGATTTTTATCCCCAGCACATTTGTTACATTGAGATGATCAAAAGGGAAGGTTTAAAGTGATATTACAGATTGCTACATTGGGGTTGTTATTAGAGCAGGGGGGAAGAAAGGCACATAGTAGGGACTGGGATAAATGCTTTATTTTTATTACTAAAATTATTTCAATTCTCAGAAAACCACCACGAGATAGGTATTATCGCAATAATAATACAGATAAGAAAACAGAGGCTCAGGGTTTAACTTAACCTGAGGCTCACCATTAGTAAGTTATGTAGCATAGCACAGACGTGAATACGCATCTGTTTTACTCCAAGGCTTACGCTCACTCCAACCACCATGCTGCCCTTATGTCCTAATCTCCTAAGAACTGCTAATGGAGGGGATAGGCTGCTGACCATACATACTGTGGGCCAGTGAAATTGCCATAGTGTTTGCGGCTATGAAAGAAAAATTAATACAGAATAGATAAATTTTCAAATAAATATAAATAAATCTATTCATAAATTATTAAAAAATCAAAGAAAACCAGACCATTTGTGTTAGAAAATGCTTATATGAGGCTGGGAATAACTCAAAAAATGGAGAAAGCATTGTGAATAATAAAAAAGATGTTAATAATATGGTGTATGTAGTTTGTCTACTCCAGGATTTGTTAAGAATATGGAAAGATTTTTTCCCTCACTTTGACTTTTGTCAGGACTGACACCCCCTTCTTCTGGTCTGAAAGGGTTGGGGCTGTCAGAGAGGCTGCAGGCTTTCTGTCCTCCCCCACGTTATAGCCCATCCTGCACTCCACCTCTTACCACCCTTCTCTCTGTGTGCATGATTTGAGAAACGGTTTTCCTACCTGGACACCAAAATCATTTGGTAATTAGATGGAAAACTTCTCAGACTACAATACCCAAGTTAAATAACTTCACCCAGGTTGTGCTGGTGCAAACATTACATTTATGATTCATGATACTATTCTGTGTGTCAGTGAAGTTGCCTGGTGACTGGGAACATGAACACGTGAGTGCACGTTTGGTATCATATCAATAAAGCATTTACTTGAGAATATCATTTTAGTTTACTTCCCTCCAAGTGGACTTATTTATTCAACTGTTGATTTATCCTGAGCAAATAAAAATTTCATACATAATAAGAGCTTTGTTTCTGTTATTTGCAAATGTCCATGTAATTTTATGCTTACTGTCACTTCTAACCATATAACTTTTTTTTTTACCGTTCCCTCAACAAAAAATTCTTACTCATTGTTCAGTGTTTCAGTAAGTATAAGGATAAATACTTATCCTTGATTGGGATGAGACTTATTTCATAGTATGGTTTTATTACTTTTGTGGGAGAGAGGGATTATATAATTTGCTGTTCCTTGTTCTTTATCACTTTGGTCAAGATAATTCTATTTCTTGATAATTATGCTGAAAAATAGAAAGTCACTTTCCCTCTGGCTGAAGAATTTCTCTTTCTCTTTTGTTTTTAGAACCCTCGGCCTCAGGAAAGCCGGACAGTATTCAGTGGCTCAGTCAGTATTCCATCCATCACCAAATCCCGCCCTGAACCAGGTCGCTCCATGAGTGCAAGCAGTGGCCTGTCAGCAAGTAAGTGGCCTGGCTGCAGGAAGGCACTTCCTTAGCAAGGTAGCACCTGTGCTTCCTACCTGCCCTGGAAGTCCTGTGGACTGACATGGCCTTCATTTACTCGCTTATGTGTGCATTCATGCATTATTAAGTAGCTATAGTGTTTCAGACTGCAATACAAGTGAAATCATTAAGAAAATAATTATGGACTCCTTATGGAGCTTACAATCCAGTGGAAGAGAAATAATATTACAAATTGTGATAATAAATGCTCTGAAGGAAATAAACAAGGTGCTGCAGTAATAGAGAATAGCAAGAGGTAGCTGTTGGAGATGAATTCATACTTAGAATAATTAAGAAAATTACACTGCCTTCCTAGGAGGTGATAATTAAACTGAGACATGACTCAGTTGGAGTTAATTTAACTGAAAGAAAACCAGTGAGGCTAAATGGTAGTTGTGATGGAGTGAAAAAAAATACAGTAGAAGAGGTAGACAAGGGTCACATTGAGCAAGGAGTTGGAGACTGAGATAAGATTTTTTTTTTAATTGAAGTCAAAATGCAATGAGAATCCTTTGAAGACTTTTAAGTAAGGAAGGAACTTTATCCAATTTGCATTCTTAAAAAGATCACTCGCTGCCAAATAAAGAACAGATTAGAGGCAGGCAAATGTGGGAGCAAGTGTCTAGCTGGAAGGCTCTTAGAGTGGCAGAAACTGGTAAAAGCTAATGATGGACTGGCATACAGCAGTGGCAGAAAGGCAGATGGATTCTAAAGGTATATTTTGGAGGTAGAAACAGTGAGACATGATGATGGATTAGTAGGGGGAGGGTAAAGGAAAGGAAAAAGACCAAGGTAAATCCTAGCCTTCTTGCTAGAGCAGTAGTGATGCCATTTACTACGCCGTTTACCACGGTTTGGGAGGGGCTGGGGTAGGGCATTGTAGGCTTGTACAAAGGTCCCAAGATGGGAAAAAAATTATCTTGTTTTATTAACTGAAGCCTGGGAACAAGTTAAAAAGTATACTCCTGAAACACAAAAGAGAGCATTAACAAATGCTCTTTCATCCAGTAAACATTGTTGAGGACCCATTAGTGTCCTTAAGGTGACATAGTACCTGTTTCCAGGCGGCTCACAATCTTTATTATTAGCTCTCTTTTTTTTTACTCTACCCTGCACTGAAGCATCTCTTTTCTATACTTTTGTTCTGGGCCCTGAGAGAAAAAAGAGTACTCCATGTGGACTAATATTTGGCTACTGCCCAGCAGCAACTTTTTGGTAGAGGAAAGAAGGGAGTTGGGAATGTTGTCTACCTGAATAAAAGTCTACATTTATGCTAAAAGCATCTCACCTCAGGATGAGAGGAAGGTACAGGTGAAATATTTGACCAACTAAAAAGTTTAAATTTAGTCTCATTGAATTCACTGAGGTCTTTGGTAGTTCTTGGATTATGAGTATTGAGATTATTGATTGTCAGATTACCATTGTAGCTTCTGATGTGAGAGAGACTGTTTTTGGCCAAAGGATGTTCTTTCTGTTACTTTTTTCAGGAGTGTGCTTTTTCCAGTAGCACAGCATCAGCTTAGAGATCAAAGAGAATATAGCTTGACTGACTGACATAAATGCAGTCCCAAAATGTATCCATTGTAAGTTTAATGAAACCTCTCTTCAGTTGCATACAACTAACTGATTCTTAAAAGAAAGTGCCTTAAATCCACTTACACATGTAATAGTCAGAAAATTTATGTTTTGCCTTGTATTCTTGAATGTTAGCTATTTGAGTTGAAGTCTCCTGATGAAAGTTGAGTTTCAACCATTCATTTGTTGTTCATTCAGCAAAGTTTGATTTCAGCACCTGCTCTGTGCTCAGGTACTGTTTTTACACTCTGGCACTATAAAGGTGATTTATGCTCTATTGGTTATCTACTGTTGCATAAAAAATTACTGCAAACCTTAAAAACTTAAAACAACAGGCATTCATTATCTCACACAGTTTTTCAGGGTCAGGAATCTGGGGAACTTAGGCTGGGTAGTCCTGGTTCAGGGTCTTTCACAAGGTGGCAATCAAGCTGTCCACTGGATTGCAGTCATCTCAAGGCTTGACTGTGACTAGAAAATCTGCTTCCAGGTTTGCCCATATGGTTATTGGCAGATCTCAGTTCCTTGCTGACTGTTGGTTGGAAGCCTCTGTTCCTCACCAATGTGGACCTCTCCATAAACTACCTGAGTGTCCTCAGGGCATGGCAGCTGGCTTCCCCAGAGCAAGTGATCTGAGAGAGACAGAAACACAGCAGTCTTTGCATAACTCAATCTCCCAAGTGACACTCTGTCCCATCTGCTGTAGTCTGTTGATCACAGAGATCCACCCTGCTACAGTGAACACCAGGAGGAGGGGATCATCTTAGAGATTGGCTATGGATACAGAGAGCATGATTTCAAGGAGTTTTCAGTTGTTAGGCAAAAACTGAAATGTGCAACTTGCAACTTTCTTGTCATTATTTCCTGAAATCATCTAACCAGAGGTGCCCCTGATCAGAATGAAAAAAGTTTAGCTAATTGAGAAATGACAGCCCTTTTATTAATCTTTTTATTAATGATGGCAAGATGAGATGATGGATTTAAATTATAACCATAAGTTAACAGGATATGAGATGCAAAGAAATCTGTGTCACAACATTAATAGTTAAATAATGGTTCATAATTCCTTACCTGGAATCCTTGGGACCAGATGTTTTCTCCGAATTCAGATGTTTTTTTTTAATTTTAGAAAAGAACCTATATATTATGTTACATTCCCAGCAGGATCTGGGACAGCATCACAAGCACATTAATATTTATATGGCAAAATTTATAACTATTCACCCTGTAAATACATAAATAATGTACTCTTCATAAATAAAATCTGTAGTCAGCCTCCAGTGGGTTCAGATCAGGTTTTGCCACATGAGTTTGCATCAAACTTATGAAAAAAACTTTTTCTTTTCAGAGCATTCCGGATTTTTAGAATTGTAGGTGAGGTCAGAAATACTGAGATTTAAAGGGCCAAGTCTGCCCTTCTTCTTAGAAGTGCCGAATGAGGATCCCAAATCCTGTTAACAATATGCAAACTAAAAATTGGAACTAGCCTCAATTCCTGTCAAGGCCCTTAATTCAAGTTTGGCTTTCTTGAGATTCCTGGTCACAGGTTATTTGAATATATAAAAGGAAAGAAGACCATCCCAGGAATTCAAAGGGGCATCTGCTATTTAGAGTGTCTCCTCCTAGCTTCAAGAATAGCCAAGTAGGCTATTTTTATGGCTGTTTTAGTTTGCTAAAGCTGCTGAAATGCAGATACTATAAGATGGGTTGGCTTTTATAATGAGGATTTATTAGTTTAAAAGCTTACAGTTCTGAGGCCATGAAAATGTCCACATCAAGGCATATCAAGACAACACCTGGGCTCCTCTTCAGATGGCAAGGCACATGGTGGTGTCTCCGGTCTCTCCCTTCTCTTCCGGGCCTCACTGCTTTCACCTTCTTGCTTCTGAGGCTTTCTCTATCAGCTTCTGTGTCTTTTTTCTCTGTTTGTTATCCCCTTATAAAGAACTCCACTAAGAGGATTAAGACCCACCTGGGGCACACCTCAACTGAAATAACTTAATCATAAGTTCCCACCTGCAATAGGTCTACATCCACAGGAATTGATTATCTTTAAGAACATGATCTGGTATGCATAAAGCCTCCAGATCTTTACAATAAGCCATGTAAAAAGTTTCAAAAAGGACAGCCAGCCAGGAGACAATCAAAAAGAAATAAGGAAATATGGGATATTCCACAGCCAGATTCATGATGACTTTATGATGTAAAGTCAACTTATTAAAACATTGGTTTTCAGCCTTGACTCCGTTCCAGTCCACCTGAAGAATAAGACAGTGACAGGGGCTTGCTAGGGAGCCTCTCAGGCTTTCCTGGAGATCATGTGTAGTGTAGACATCCCCCACCCTCAGAGATCAGGATGCAACCCCCAGCCCACACCCAGAATCAGTAGAAGAGGCCAGGTCTGAGTGTACGATCTTAGTCACCCAAAGCCACAGTTTTCAGGTTTCAGCTTGTCCCCCACCCCCCTTTTTTATTTTTTTAATTAAGTTTTACTGAGAAATATTCACATACCATACAGTCATCCATGGTGTACAATCAACTATTCACAGCACCATCTTATAGTTGTGCATTCATCACCCCAATCTATTTTTGAACATTTACCTTACACCAGAAAGAATCAGAATCAGAATAAAAAATAAAATAAAAAAAACACCCAGATCACCTCCCCATCCCATCCTATTCTTCATTTAGGTTTTGTCCCCATTTATCTACTCATCCATCCATACACTGGATAAAGGGAGTGCAATCCACAAGGTTTTCACAATCACACTGTCACCCCTTGAAAGCTACAGTTATACAATCATCTTCAGGAGTCAAGGCCACTGGGTTGGAGTTTGGTAGTTCAGGTATTTACTTCTAGCTGTTCCAATATATTAAAACCTAAAAAGTTTTATCTATATAGTGCGTAAGAGTGTCCACCAGAGTGACCTCTCGACGCCATTTGAAATCTCTCAGCCGCTGAAGCTCCATTTCGTTTCATTTCGCTTCATTTCACGTCCCCCTTTTGGTCAAGAAGATGTTCTCAATCCCATGATGCCGGGTCCAGATTCATCCCCAGGAGTCATATCCTGCATTGCCAGGGAGATTTACACCCCTAGGAGTCAGGTCCCATGTAGCGGGGAGGGCAGTGAGTTCACCTACCAAGGGGGCTTAGTTAGAGAGAGAGAGGGGGCCACATCTGAGCAACAAAGAGGTACTCAGGCGGAGACTCTTAGGCACAATTATAAGCAGAGTTATAAGTCTCCTTGTAGCAACAAGCTTCATAGGGGCCAGCCCCAAGACAGAGGGCTCAGCCCATCAAGTCAGGCCCCTTTTGATGTTTAATCAAAACAGCCCTCCTTAATTTTTTTTTTTTTTTTTTTTTTTTTAAGATTGGGATAGAATGTTACTTTCCCTGTGGAAGAAGTGATCCCCAAAGTAAAAAAAATAATAATAATAAGTAAAAATCACTGAAAAGTGGGATTAAATTACGTATTATTTTAATAAATGATTAATAGAAAGGAGGAAAGGTGACAGGTAAAAAGAATGTGCTAAGCCCTGTACAGGCACCTTCACACAACTTCTATCTTTCATTTGATTCTGCATGTACTGAATGCTCAGTTATTCCTCCAAATCCCATAGGTAGATTTTATTTTCTTATTTACAGGTAAGGAAAATTGAGACTGAGAAAGGCAAAATAACTTGCTTGAGGTCACAAAGCTAATAAGCAGAGCAGCAGAAGTCTCTGGCAATTTGAAATTTCTGTTAAGAATGACAAAATTAATAACTTTCTCACTGCAGTTTTTGTTAAACTGAGAACTAAACTAGGCATAGAAATGGAAGAGAACTACAAATAATTAAAAAATGATTGACACTTTCAATTAGGTCATAATCTGAGGAGAGAGAAGACCCACATCAAAAAGTAAAGAGTGGGGCTCACTTCTGCAGCACATGTACTAAATGTGGAACGATGCAGAGATTAGCATGGCACCTGCACAAGGATGACACGCAAATTCGTGAAGCGTTCCATATTTTAAAAAAAGAAGGGTCCATTTCTAAAGAAATGTATCAACAAATGAAAATCAGTATATGTCCAGTGAAAGGTGCAACAGAAACTGAGTGGCAGAGAGAGTTGGGAATGAGCAGGTCTCCCAGGGAGTGAGGTTAAGTCAGTGATTCTCAACCTGAGAAGCATTCTGGAATCATCTGGAGAGCTTTTAAAAGTTAAATCAGAAATTATGATATAATTGGTTTGGGGTAGGGATTGTTAACTTCAGAGCTCCATTGGTAATTCTCATTCAAGCAGTATTGATAACCTCAGTCATAAGTAAATGATGGTATCAGGGAAATGAAAACACATCTCTGATTGCAGCCAAGGATGCTCAGTAAAGAAACTTGAGAATAGAAGAAAGGAAAATTTGAATTACCACAGGCAAATTCTTTACCAGGTTCCTATACAGTTTATTAATAAACACTTCTATATTTTGGTGGTCATTAGATAAATATGCTTTAAACAATCTTCTTTCAATATTTTCATTAAATTCTTCTGTAAAAAGACTAAATTAGGATTTACTAAATCAGCAAAAAGTTGAGACTCACAATCTAAATCTTAGAGTTTTACTAAAACTTTGACACAGTGCTTTTTTGACCTGTGATCCTAACATTGAAGCTCAGCAAAATTAAAACATTTTTAAAGCAAAAATTAAAAATAACAGGGAATGCTAGAAGCTTTAAATAGGTACTAACAATACCCTGAAATTTCCCAAGGTTTTTTGGTCTTCCTCCATCTTCCTCTAAATGCTGCATTTTCTTCCTCGCCCCTGCATCAGGCAGCCTTCTCTGTTGCTGAAGAGACCTGCTTTATTTCACTCATCTGTTTTTGTGATAAATTCTAATCTGAGTTCAAAGTCTTTTGCCAACTATCCATTATATATAGGCTCTCGGCAAATCCTGGATTAAAAGTTATCTAATAATTAACTCCAGGGAAAAATAATCCATTTTGAAGCCTTTAGGGGATTTACTAACCACACATTTTTAGCAAAAATGACTAACAGAAACAGCCTTTCCTTTTCCCCATCTCATGCTCCAGTGTCTGGTATGTCAGGAAGATCACTGGACTAGGAGTTTAAAACAAAACTAATATTATAAGTCTTTAAGAGTCACTTGGCTTCTCTAGGTCTTAGTTTTCTTAACCATAAAACTCCATGACCTCTGCTCACAGAGCTGGTATGAAGGTCAGAAGTGAAAGTGCTTTATGAAGTACACCACCAAATACCTTGTAGTACCACCAGTTCTTCCATGTTAGCCAACCTCTGGTTGCCATGGCATCTAAGAAAGAGAGTCATTTCTTCCTTCAGAAGTAAACCCTAGGAGGCGGGGCAAGATGGCAGACTGGTGAGCTGTAAGTTTTAGTTACTCCTCCAGGAAAGTAGGTAAAAAGCCAGGAACTGCGTGGACTGGACACCACAGAGCAATCTGTCTTTGGGCATACTTCATACAACACTCATGAAAACGTGGAACTGCTGAGATCAGCGAAATCTGTAAGTTTTTGCGGCCAGGGGACCCGCGCCCCTCCCTGCCAGGCTCAGTCCCGGGGGAGGAGGGGCTGTCAGCTCCGGGAAGGAGAAGGGAGAACTGCAGTGGCTGCTCTTATCGGAAACTCATTCTACTGATTCAAACTCCAACCATAGATAGACTGAGACCAGACACCAGAGACTCTGAGAGCAGCCAGCCCAGCAGAGAGGAGACAGGCATAGAAAAAAAACAATACGAAAAACTCCAAAATAAAAGCAGAGGATTTTTGGAGTTCTGGTGAACACAGAAAGGGGAAGGGCGGAGCTCAGGCCCTGAGGCGCATATGCAGATCCCGAAGAAAAGCTGATCTCTCTGCCCTGTGGACCTTTCCTTAATGGCCCTGGTTGCTTTGTCTATTAGCATTTCAATAACCCATTAGATCTCTGAGGAAGGCCGTTTTTTTTTTTTTTTTTTTTTTTTTTAAATCCTTTTTTCTTTTTCTAAAACAATTACTCTAAGAAGCCCAATACAGAAAGCTTCAAAGAATTGCAATTTGGGCACGTCAAGTCAAGAGCAGAACTAAGAGAGCTCTGAGACAAAAGGCAACAATCCAGTGGCTGAGAAAATTCACTAAACAACACAACTTCCCAAGAAAAGGGGGGTGTCCGCTCACAGCCACCATCCTGGTGGACAGGAAACACTCCTGCCCATCGCCAGCCCCATAGCCCAGAGCTGCCCCAGACAACCCAGTGTGACGGAAGTGCTTCAAATAACAGGCACACACCACAAAACTGGGCGTGGACATTAGCCTTCCCTGCAACCTCTGCTGAATGTCCCAGAGCTGGGAAGGTGGAGCAGTGTGAATTAACAAAGCCCCATTCAGCCATCATTTGAGCAGACTGGGAGCCTCCCTACACAGCCCAGCAGCCCAGAACTGCCCTGGGGGGACAGCACTCACCTGTGACATAGCACAGTCATCCCTCAACAGAGGACCCGGGGTGCACGGCCTGGAAGAGGGGCCCACTTGCAAGTCACAGGAGCCATACGCCAATACCAAAGACTTGTGGGTCAGTGGCAGAGACAAACTGTGGCAGGACTGAACTGAAGGATTAGACTATTGCAGCAGCTTTAAAACTCTAGGATCATCAGGGAGATTTGATTGTTAGGGCCACCCCCCCTCCCCGACTGCCCAGAAACACACCCCACATACAGGGCAGGCAACACCAACTACACACGCAAGCTTGGTACACCAATTGGGCCCCACAAGACTCACTCCCCCACTCACCAAAAAAGCTAAGCAGGGGAGAACTGGCTTGTGGAGAACAGGTGGCTCGTGGACGCCACCTGCTGGTTAGTTAGAGAAGTGTACTCCACGAAGCTGTAGATCTGATAAATTAGAGATAAGGACTTCAATAGGTCTACAAACCCTAAAAGAACCCTATCAAGTTCAGCAAATGCCACGAGGCCAAAAACAACAGAAAATTATAAAGCATATGAAAAAACCAGACGATATGGATAACCCAAGCCCAAGCACCCAAATCAAAAGACCAGAAGAGACACAGCACCTAGAGCAGCTACTCAAAGAACTAAAGATGAACAATGAGACCATAGTACGGGATATGAAGGAAATCAAGAAGACCCTAGAAGAGCATAAAGAAGACATTGCAAGACTAAATAAAAAAATGGATGATCTTATGGAAATTAAAGAAACTGTTGACCAAATTAAAAAGATTCTGGACACTCATAGTACAAGACTAGAGGAAGTTGAACAACGAATCAGTGACATCGAAGATGACAGAATGGAAAATGAAAGCATAAAAGAAAGAATGGGGAAAAAAATTGAAAAACTCGAAATGGACCTCAGGGATATGATAGATAATATGAAACGTCCAAATATAAGACTCATTGGTGTCCCAGAAGGGGAAGAAAAGGGTAAAGGTCTAGGAAGAGTATTCAAAGAAATTGTTGGGGAAAACTTCCCAAATCTTCAAAACAACATAAATACACAAATCATAAATGCTCAGCGAACTCCAAATAGAATAAATCCAAAAAAACCCACTCCGAGACATATACTGATCACACTGTCAAACATAGAAGAGAAGGAGCAAGTTCTGAAAGCAGCAAGAGAAAAGCAATTCACCACATACAAAGGAAACAGCATAAGACTAAGTAGTGACTACTCAGCAGCCACCATGGAGGCGAGAAGGCAGTGGCACGATATATTTAAAATTCTGAGTGAGAGGAATTTCCAGCCAAGAATACTTTATCCAGCAAAGCTCTCCTTCAAATTTGAGGGAGAGCTTAAATTTTTCACAGACAAAGAAATGCTGAGAGAATTTGCTAACAAGAGACCTGCCCTACTGGAGATACTAAAGGGAGCCCTACAGACAGAGAAACAAAGAAAGGACAGAGAGACTTGGAGAAAGGTTCAGTACTAAAGAGATTCGGTATGGGTACAATAAAGGATATTAATAGAGAGAGGGGAAAAATATGGCAAACATAAACCAAAGGATGAGATGGCTGATTCAAGAAATGCCTTCACGGTTTTAACGTTGAATGTAAATGGATTAAACTCCCCAATTAAAAGATATAGATTCGCAGAATGGATCAAAAAAAATGAACCATCAATATGTTGCATACAAGAGACTCATCTTAGACACAGGGACACAAAGAAGAACTGAAAGTGAAAGGATGGAAAAAAATATTTCATGCAAGCTACAGCCAAAAGAAAGCAGGTGTAGCAATATTAATCTCAGATAAAATAGACTTCAAATGCAGGGATGTTTTGAGAGACAAAGAAGGCCACTACATACTAATAAAAGGGGCAATTCAGCAAGAAGAAATAACAATCGTAAATGTCTATGCACCCAATCAAGGTGCCACAAAATACATGAGAGAAACACTGGCAAAACTAAAGGAAGCAATTGATGTTTCCACAATAATTGTGGGAGACTTCAACACATCACTCTCTCCTATAGATAGATCAACCAGACAGAAGACCAATAAGGAAATTGAAAACCTAAACAATCTGATAAATGAATTAGATTTAACAGACATATACAGGACATTACATCCCAAATCACCAGGATACACATACTTTTCTAGTGCTCATGGAACTTTCTCCAGAATAGATCATATGCTGGGACATAAAACAAGCCTCAATAAATTTAAAAAGATTGAAATTATTCAAAGCACATTCTCTGACCACAATGGAATACAATTAGAAGTCAATAACCATCAGAGACTTAGAAAATTCACAAATACCTGGAGGTTAAACAACACACTCCTAAACAATCAGTGGGTTAACGAAGAAATAGCAAGAGAAATTGCTAAATATATAGAGACGAATGAAAATGAGAACACAACATACCAAAACCTATGGGATGCAGCAAAAGCAGTGCTAAGGGGGAAATTTATAGCACTAAACGCATATATTAAAAAGGAAGAAAGAGCCAAAATCAAAGAACTAATGGATCAACTGAAGAAGCTAGAAAATGAACAGCAAACCAATCCTAAACCAAGTACAAGAAAAGAAATAACAAGGATTAAAGCAGAAATAAATGACATAGAGAACAAAAAAACAATAGAGAGGATAAATATCACCAAAAGTTGGTTCTTTGAGAAGATCAACAAGATTGACAAGCCCCTAGCTAGACTGACAAAATCAAAAAGAGAGAAGACCCATATAAACAAAATAATGAATGAAAAAGGTGACATAACTGCAGATCCTGAAGAAATTAAAAAAAATTATAAGAGGATATTATGAACAACTGTATGGCAACAAACTGGATAATGTAGAAGAAATGGACAATTTCCTGGAAACATATGAACAACGTAGACTGACCAGAGAAGAAATAGAAGACCTCAACCAACCCATCACAAGCAAAGAGATCCAATCAGTCATCAAAAATCTTCCCACAAATAAATGCCCAGGGCCAGATGGCTTCACAGGGGAATTCTACCAAACTTTCCAGAAAGAACTGACACCAATCTTACTCAAACTCTTTCAAAACATTGAAAAAAATGGAACACTACCTAACTCATTTTATGAAGCTAACATCAATCTAATACCAAAACCAGGCAAAGATGCTACAAAAAAGGAAAACTACCGGCCAATCTCCCTAATGAATATAGATGCAAAAATCCTCAACAAAATACTTGCAAATCGAATCCAAAGACACATTAAAAAAATCATACACCATGACCAAGTGGGGTTCATTCCAGGCATGCAAGGATGGTTCAACATAAGAAAAACAATCAATGTATTACAACACATTAAAACTCGAAAGGGAAAAATCAATTGATCATCTCAATAGATGCTGAAAAAGCATTTGACAAAATCCAACATCCCTTTTTGATAAAAACACTTCAAAAGGTAGGAATTGAAGGAAACTTCCTCAACATGATAAAGAGCATATATGAAAAACCCACAGCCAGCATAGTACTCAATGGTGAGAGACTGAAAGCCTTCCCTCTAAGATCAGGAACAAGACAAGGATGCCCGCTGTCACCACTGTTATTCAACATTGTGCTGGAAGTGCTAGCCAGGGCAATCCGGCAAGACAAAGAAATAAAAGGCATCCAAATGGAAAAGAAGAAGTAAAACTGTCATTGTTTGCAGATGATATGATCTTATATCTAGAAAACCCTGAGAAATCAACGATACACCTACTAGAGCTAATAAACAAATTTAGCAAAGTAGCGGGATACAAGATTAATGCACATAAGTCAGTAATGTTTCTATATGCTAGAAATGAACAAACTGAAGAGACACTCAAGAAAAAGATACCATTTTCAATAGCAACTAAAAAAATCAAGTACCTAGGAATCAACTTAACCAAAGATGTAAAAGACCTATACAAAGAAAACTACATAACTCTACTAAAAGAAATAGAAGGGGACCTTAAAAGATGGAAAAATATTCCATGTTCATGGATAGGAAGGCTAAATGTCATTAAGATGTCAATTCTACCCAAACTCATCTACAGATTCAATGCAATCCCAATCAAAATTCCAACAACCTACTTTGCAGACTTGGAAAAGCTAGTTATCAAATTTATTTGGAAAGGGAAGATGCCTCGAATTGCTAAAGACACTCTAAAAAAGAAAAACGAAGTGGGAGGACTTACACTCCCTGACTTTGAAGCTTATTATAAAGCCACAGTTGCCAAAACAGCATGGTACTGGCACAAAGATAGACATATAGATCAATGGAATCGAATTGAGAATTCAGAGATAGACCCTCAGATCTATGGCCGACTGGTCTTTGATAAGGCCCCCAAAGTCACCGAACTGAGCCATAATGGTCTTTTCAACAAATGGGCTGGGAGAGTTGGATATCCATATCCAAAAGAATGAAAGAGGACCCCTACCTCACCCCCTACACAAAAATTAACTCAAAATGGACCAAAGATCTCAATATAAAAGAAAGTACCATAAAACTCCTAGAAGATAACGTAGGAAAACATCTTCAAGACCTTGTATTAGGAGGCCACTTCCTAGACTTTACACCCAAAGCACAAGCAACAAAAGAGAAAATAGATAAATGGGAACTCCTCAAGCTTAGAAGTTTCTGCACCTCAAAGGAATTTCTCAAAAAGGTAAAGAGGCAGCCAACTCAATGGGAAAAAAATTTTTGGAAACCATGTATCTGACAAAAGACTGATATCTTGCATATACAAAGAAATCCTACAACTCAATGACAATAGTACAGACAGCCCAATTATAAAATGGGCAAAAGATATGAAAAGACAGTTCTCTGAAGAGGAAATACAAATGGCCAAGAAACACATGAAAAAATGTTCAGCTTCACTAGCTATTAGAGAGATGCAAATTAAGACCACAATGAGATACCATCTAACACCGGTTAGAATGGCTGCCATTAAACAAACAGGAAACTACAAATGCTGGAGGGGATGTGGAGAAATTGGAACTCTTATTCATTGTTGGTGGGACTGTATAATGGTTCAGCCACTCTGGAAGTCAGTCTGGCAGTTCCTTAGAAAACTAGATATAGAGCTACCATTCGATCCAGCGATTGCACTCCTCGGTATATACCCGGAAGATCGGAAAGCAGTGACACGAACAGATATCTGCACGCCAATGTTCATAGCAGCATTATTCACAATTGCCAAGAGATGGAAACAACCCAAATGTCCTTCAACAGATGAGTGGATAAATAAAATGTGGTATATACACACGATGGAATACTACGCGGCAGTAAGAAGGAACGATCTGGTGAAACATATGACAACATGGATGAACCTTGAAGACATAATGCTGAGCGAAATAAGCCAGGCACAAAAAGAGAAATATTATATGCTACCACTAATGTGAACTTTGAAAAATGTAAAACAAATGGTTTATAATGTAGAATGTAGGGGAACTAGCAGTAGAGAGCAATTAAGGAAGGGGGGAACAATAATCCAGGAAGAACAGATAAGCTATTTAACGTTCTGGGGATGCCCAGAAATGACTATGGTCTGTTAATTTCTGATGGTTGTAGTAGGAACAAGTTCACTGAAATGTTGCTATATTATGTAACTTTCTTGGGGTAAAGTAGGAACATGTTGGAAGTTAAGCAGTTATCTTAGGTTAGTTGTCTTTTTCTTACTCCCTTGCTATGGTCTCTTTGAAATGCTCTTTTATTGTATGTTTGTTTTCTTTTTAACTTTTTTTTTCATACAGGTGATTTGAAAAAAGAAGGGAAAGTTAAAAAAAAAAAAAAAAAGAAAAAAAGAAAAAAGACAAACAAGGGAAAAAAAAAAGATGTAGTGCCCCCTTGAGGAGCCTGTGGAGAATGCAGGGGTATTCGCCTACCCCACCTCCATGGTTGCTAACATGACCACAGACATAGGGGACTGGTGGTTTGATGGGTTGAGCCCTCTACCATAAGTTTTACCCTTGGGAAGACGGTTGCTGCAAAGGAGAGGCTAGGCCTCCCTGTATTTGTGCCTAAGAGTCTCCTCCTGAATGCCTCTTTGTTGCTCAGATGTGGCCCTCTCTCTCTGGCTAAGCCAACTTGAAAGGTGAAATCACTGCCCTCCCCCCTACGTGGGATCAGACACCCAGGGAAGTGAATCTCCCTGGCAACGTGGAATATGACTCCCAGGGAGGAATGTAGACCTGGCACCGTGGGACGGAGAACATCTTCTTGACCAAAAGGGGGGATGTGAAAGGAAATGAAATAAGCTTCAGTGGCAGAGAGATTCCAAAAGGAGCCGAGAGGTCACTCTGGTGGGCACTCTTATGCACACTTTAGACAACCCTTTTTAGGTTCTAAAGAATTGGGGTAGCTGGTGGTGGATACCTGAAACTATCAAACTACAACCCAGAACCCATGAATCTCGAAGACAGTTGTATAAAAATGTAGCTTATGAGGGGTGACAATGGGATTGGGAAAGCCATAAGGACCAAACACCACTTTGTCTAGTTTATGGATGGATGTGTAGAAAAGTAGGGGAGGGAAACAGACAGACAAAGGTACCCAGTGTTCTTTTTTACTTCAATTGCTCTTTTTCACTCTAATTATTATTCTTGTTATTTTTGTGTGTGTGCTAATGAAGGTGTCAGGGATTGATTTAGGTGATGAATGTACAACTATGTAATGGTACTGTAAACAATCGAAAGTACAATTTGTTTTGTATGACTGCGTGGTATGTGAATATATCTCAATAAAATGATGATTTAAAAAAAAAAAAAAAAAAAAAAGAAGGGAAAGTTAAAAAAAAAAAAAGAAAAAAAGAAAAAAGACAAACAAGGGAAAAAAAAAAGATGTAGTGCCCCCTTGAGGAGCCTGTGGAGAGTGCAGGGGTATTCGCCTAACCCACCTCCATGGTTGCTAACATGACCACAGACATAGGGGACTGGTGGTTTGATGGGTTGAGCCCTCTACCATAAGTTTTACCCTTGGGAAGACGGTTGCTGCAAAGGAGAGGCTAGGCCTCCCTGTATTTGTGCCTAAGAGTCTCCTCCTGAATGCCTCTTTGTTGCTCAGATGTGGCCCTCTCTCTCTGGCTAAGCCAACTTGAAAGGTGAAATCACTGCCCTCCCCCCTACGTGGGATCAGACACCCAGGGAAGTGAATCTCCCTGGCAACGTGGAATATGACTCCCAGGGAGGAATGTAGACCTGGCACCGTGGGACGGAGAACATCTTCTTGACCAAAAGGGGGATGTGAAAGGAAATGAAATAAGCTTCAGTGGCAGAGAGATTCCAAAAGGAGCCGAGAGGTCACTCTGGTGGGCACTCTTATGCACACTTTAGACAACCCTTTTTAGGTTCTAAAGAATTGGGGTAGCTGGTGGTGGATACCTGAAACTATCAAACTACAACCCAGAACCCATGAATCTCGAAGACAGTTGTATAAAAATGTAGCTTATGAGGGGTGACAATGGGATTGGGAAAGCCATAAGGACCAAACACCACTTTGTCTAGTTTATGGATGGATGTGTAGAAAAGTAGGGGAAGGAAACAAACAGACAAAGGTACCCAGTGTTCTTTTTTACTTCAATTGCTCTTTTTCACTCTAATTATTATTCTTGTTATTTTTGTGTGTGTGCTAATGAAGGTGTCAGGGATTGATTTAGGTGATGAATGTACAACTATGTAATGGTACTGTAAACAATCGAAAGTACAATTTGTTTTGTATGACTGCGTGGTATGTGAATATATCTCAATAAAATGATGATTTAAAAAAAAAAAAAAAAAAAAAAAAAAACAAAGGCAATATAACAAAGCTAAATGTTAAAAGGACAGGGGGTATAAGGGAGAGGTTCAGGATTCTTGGTGCTGTCGTTGTTGTGACCCTTTTACTGTATTTTATTTCTATTTTATTATTTTTATTTTTTTGTTATTCATTTATTTTTTCTACTCGTCCTCTTTCTTTGCAGAAGAAACGGAAATGCCCTAATACAGACTGTGGTGTTGAATGCATGACTATGTGATTATAACAGGAACCACTGATTGTTTAATTAGGATGGATTGTATGGTGTGTGAATAAAACTGTTGAAAAAATAAGCAGAGGCATACAAGTGCTGGAGAAAATATGGAGTAAGGGATGTACCTTATCAGTGCTGGTGGGGAAGTGGAATGGTGCAGCCCATCTGGAGGGCAGTGTGGTAGTTCCACAGGAAGCTAAGCATGGGCTGCCATATGGTCCTGCAACTCCATTATTGGGTATATACTAGGAAGAACTGAGAGCAAGGGCACAAATGGACATTTGCATGCTGACGCTTATGGCGGCAGTATTCACGATTTGCAATGGATGGAGGTGGCCTAAGGATACATCGACTGATGAATGGAATGGTGAACTGTGGTGTACACACACAATGGAATACTGAGAGACAGCAAAAAGGAATTTAGTTGTGAGGCATACAACTAGGTAATGTCAGCATTACCCCATACAGCAACTGTTAAAGATGCTGTAAAAGAGATCAGACATCAAATAGAGATACAAACAAAATGGACTCAGGATGAAGGTAAATAAGATAAAGGGTAAAGGATGACACTGACTGTGTTTTAAAACTTCAACTTCTATATGAGACCACAGGAAGAGATGTTTATTTGGTGCAAAATCTATATTTTCTGTAGTATACTATATAATTTATCTTGTACGATTAGTTTTTTCCAACACCATAATTACATGAAACCTTGAATAGGGAATTAGATCTCATTGGTTTGTACAGGTTAGTGTGAAGCCCTGATACATCCTAGAGTAATTTGGGATAAAAAGTATTTGCAAAGGTCCCTTGAGGGACTGGGAGAAAATGTGGAAATGTTAAACTTCCCTACCTGGGGAATTACTGATACTCTTGCAAGCACTGGGGACTACCAATTTAGAAGGCAGAGCCCTCAATCCTGGGGCTTGCCCCCATGAAGTTTGTTACTGCAAAGGAGAGGCTAAGCCTACTTATAATTGTGCCTAAGAAACACCCCCAGATACCTCTTTTGTTGCTCAGATGTGGCGTCTCTCTCTCTAGGCCCACTCGGCAGGTGGACTTGCTGCCCTACCCCCTTACCCCCTACGTGTAAGATGACTCCCAGGAGTGTAAATCTCTCTGGCAATGGAGGACATGACTCTAGGGGATGAGCATGTGAACCTGGCATGAAAGGATTGAGAAAGCCTTCTTGACCAAAAGGGAAAAGAGAAATGAAACAAAATAATTTCACTGGCTGAGAGATCCGAATAGAGTTGAGAGGTCATTCTGGAGGCTATTCTTATGCATTATATAGATATTCCTTTTTAGTTTTAAGTGTATTGGAATAGCTAGGAAAAAATACCTGAAAATGTTGAAGTGCAACCCAGTAGCCTTGATTCTTGAAGATGACTGTATAACTATATAGCTTATACAGTGTGACTGTTGTGACTGTGAAAACCTTGTGACTCACATTTGCTTTATCCAGTGTATGGACAGATGAGTAGAAAAATGGGGATAAAAAGTAAATGAATAATAGGGGGAAATGGGATTAGGGGATGTTTTGGGTGTCCTTTTTTATTTTTACCTTTACTTTTATTTTTATTTTGGGGGGGAGTGATGAAAATGTTCAAAAATTGTGGTGATGAATGCACAACTGTACAATGATACTGTTAATAACTGATTGTACAATTTGAATGACTGTAGGTTATGTGAATATATCTCAATAAAACAGCATTTAAATAAAAAAAAAAAAAAAAAAAAGAGGATATTATGAACAACTGTATGGCAACAAACTGGATAATGTAGAAGAAATGGACAATTTCCTGGAAACATATGAACAACGTAGACTGACCAGAGAAGAAATAGAAGACCTCAACCAACCCATCACAAGCAAAGAGATCCAATCAGTCATCAAAAATCTTCCCACAAATAAATGCCCAGGGCCAGATGGCTTCACAGGGGAATTCTACCAAACTTTCCAGAAAGAACTGACACCAATCTTACTCAAACTCTTTCAAAACATTGAAAAAAATGGAACACTACCTAACTCATTTTATGAAGCTAACATCAATCTAATACCAAAACCAGGCAAAGATGCTACAAAAAAGGAAAACTACCGGCCAATCTCCCTAATGAATATAGATGCAAAAATCCTCAACAAAATACTTGCAAATCGAATCCAAAGACACATTAAAAAAATCATACACCATGACCAAGTGGGGTTCATTCCAGGCATGCAAGGATGGTTCAACATAAGAAAAACAATCAATGTATTACAACACATTAAAAACTCGAAAGGGAAAAATCAATTGATCATCTCAATAGATGCTGAAAAAGCATTTGACAAAATCCAACATCCCTTTTTGATAAAAACACTTCAAAAGGTAGGAATTGAAGGAAACTTCCTCAACATGATAAAGAGCATATATGAAAAACCCACAGCCAGCATAGTACTCAATGGTGAGAGACTGAAAGCCTTCCCTCTAAGATCAGGAACAAGACAAGGATGCCCGCTGTCACCACTGTTATTCAACATTGTGCTGGAAGTGCTAGCCAGGGCAATCCGGCAAGACAAAGAAATAAAAGGCATCCAAATTGGAAAAGAAGAAGTAAAACTGTCATTGTTTGCAGATGATATGATCTTATATCTAGAAAACCCTGAGAAATCAACGATACACCTACTAGAGCTAATAAACAAATTTAGCAAAGTAGCGGGATACAAGATTAATGCACATAAGTCAGTAATGTTTCTATATGCTAGAAATGAACAAACTGAAGAGACACTCAAGAAAAAGATACCATTTTCAATAGCAACTAAAAAAATCAAGTACCTAGGAATCAACTTAACCAAAGATGTAAAAGACCTATACAAAGAAAACTACATAACTCTACTAAAAGAAATAGAAGGGGACCTTAAAAGATGGAAAAATATTCCATGTTCATGGATAGGAAGGCTAAATGTCATTAAGATGTCAATTCTACCCAAACTCATCTACAGATTCAATGCAATCCCAATCAAAATTCCAACAACCTACTTTGCAGACTTGGAAAAGCTAGTTATCAAATTTATTTGGAAAGGGAAGATGCCTCGAATTGCTAAAGACACTCTAAAAAAGAAAAACGAAGTGGGAGGACTTACACTCCCTGACTTTGAAGCTTATTATAAAGCCACAGTTGCCAAAACAGCATGGTACTGGCACAAAGATAGACATATAGATCAATGGAATCGAATTGAGAATTCAGAGATAGACCCTCAGATCTATGGCCGACTGATCTTTGATAAGGCCCCCAAAGTCACCGAACTGAGCCATAATGGTCTTTTCAACAAATGGGGCTGGGAGAGTTGGATATCCATATCCAAAAGAATGAAAGAGGACCCCTACCTCACCCCCTACACAAAAATTAACTCAAAATGGACCAAAGATCTCAATATAAAAGAAAGTACCATAAAACTCCTAGAAGATAATGTAGGAAAACATCTTCAAGACCTTGTATTAGGAGGCCACTTCCTAGACTTTACACCCAAAGCACAAGCAACAAAAGAGAAAATAGATAAATGGGAACTCCTCAAGCTTAGAAGTTTCTGCACCTCAAAGGAATTTCTCAAAAAGGTAAAGAGGCAGCCAACTCAATGGGAAAAAATTTTTGGAAACCATGTATCTGACAAAAGACTGATATCTTGCATATACAAAGAAATCCTACAACTCAATGACAATAGTACAGACAGCCCAATTATAAAATGGGCAAAAGATATGAAAAGACAGTTCTCTGAAGAGGAAATACAAATGGCCAAGAAACACATGAAAAAATGTTCAGCTTCACTAGCTATTAGAGAGATGCAAATTAAGACCACAATGAGATACCATCTAACACCGGTTAGAATGGCTGCCATTAAACAAACAGGAAACTACAAATGCTGGAGGGGATGTGGAGAAATTGGAACTCTTATTCATTGTTGGTGGGACTGTATAATGGTTCAGCCACTCTGGAAGTCAGTCTGGCAGTTCCTTAGAAAACTAGATATAGAGCTACCATTCGATCCAGCGATTGCACTTCTCGGTATATACCCGGAAGATCGGAAAGCAGTGACACGAACAGATATCTGCACGCCAATGTTCATAGCAGCATTATTCACAATTGCCAAGAGATGGAAACAACCCAAATGTCCTTCAACAGATGAGTGGATAAATAAAATGTGGTATATACACACGATGGAATACTATGCGGCAGTAAGAAGGAATGATCTGGTGAAACATATGACAACATGGATGAACCTTGAAGACATAATGCTGAGCGAAATAAGCCAGGCACAAAAAGAGAAATATATGCTACCACTAATGTGAACTTTGAAAAATGTAAAACAAATGGTTTATAATGTAGAATGTAGGGGAACTAGCAGTAGAGAGCAATTAAGGAAGGGGGGAACAATAATCCAAGAAGAACAGATAAGCTATTTAACGTTCTGGGGATGCCCAGAAATGACTATGGTCTGTTAATTTCTGATGGATGTAGTAGGAACAAGTTCACTGAAATGTTGCTATATTATGTAACTTTCTTTGGGTAAAGTAGGAACATGTTGGAAGTTAAGCAGTTATCTTAGGTTAGTTGTCTTTTTCTTACTCCCTTGTTATGGTCTCTTTGAAATGTTCTTTTATTGTATGTTTGTTTTCTTTTTAACTTTTTTTTTCATACAGTTGATTTAAAAAAGAAGGGAAAGTTAAAAAAAAAAAAAAAAAAAAAAAAGACAAACAAGGAAAAAAAAAAGAAAGATGTAGTGCCCCCTTGAGGAGCCTGTGGAGAATGCAGGGGTATTCGCCTACCCCACCTCCATGGTTGCTAACATGACCACAGACATAGGGGACTGGTGGTTTGATGGGTTGAGCCCTCTACCATAAGTTTTACCCTTGGGAAGACGGTTGCTGCAAAGGAGAGGCTAGGCCTCCCTGTATTTGTGCCTAAGAGTCTCCTCCTGAATGCCTCTTTGTTGCTCAGATGTGGCCCTCTCTCTCTGGCTAAGCCAACTTGAAAGGTGAAATCACTGCCCTCCACCCTACGTGGGATCAGACACCCAGGGAAGTGAATCTCCCTGGCAACATGGAATATGACTCCTGGAGAGGAATGTAGACCCGGCATCGTGGGATGGAGAACATCTTCTTGACCAAAAGGGGGATGTGAAAGGAAATGAAATAAGCTTCAGTGGCAGAGAGATTCCAAAACGAGCCGAGAGATCACTCTGGTGGGCACTCTTACACACACTTTAGACAACCTTTTTTAGGTTCTAAAGAATTGGGGTAGCTGGTGGTGGATACCTGAAACTATTAAACTACAACCCAGAACCCATGAATGTCGAAGACAGTTGTATAAAAATGTAGCTTATGAGGGGTGACAATGGGATTGGGAATGCCATAAGGACCAAACTCCACTTTGTCTAGTTTATGGATGGATGAGTAGAAAAATAGGGGAAGGAAACAAACAGACAAAGGTACCCAGTGTTCTTTTTTACTTCAATTGCTCTTTTTCACTCTAATTATTATTCTTGTTATTTTTGTGTGTGTGCTAATGAATGTGTCAGGGATTGATTTAGGTGATGAATGTACAACTATGTAATGGTACTGTAAACAATCGAAAGTACAAAAAAAAAAAAAAGAAGTAAACCCTAGACATCCAACAGAAATCCCAGGTTCTTACACTTAGGACAATGTACTGACTTTAGATGACATCTGACAAAATAATGCTTATACACCTGGGACACTAAGGAAATTTAAAAACAAAACTCTTCAGTTTTGCAAGCTCTTAATATGCCCATGCATATTTTATTAATGATTTAACAAAAATTCTTAGTTGTCATACCTTTTAGCAAATACAGAACAGTGCAATAGCTAGCAAATCTAGTAACAGTTTACTATTAGTGTTAACTAGCTTTTTGTTTCCCAACTCTAAGGTCAAAATAGAGTGTGATTTTGAAGAAACCACCTCATTTTTGCATCTCAGGCTTCTTACCCTGTGGATGAAAATGCTTCTTTTATGTTTCCTTTGTTTATGCAAATTCTCTAGAAGTTAAGCCATATTTATATAAATGGGATGGTCTTTATATCTGGAAATTGGTCTATACTGCTTTATCAGTAGCACATGTGTTTTGCGCATCTGCTATATGCCAGGTCCTATGCTAAGCCCTAGAGAGGCAAGGACAACCCATCTATTAAGGGGATAGCAGCACATAATTATAATGTAATATCATAAATGCTATGAAACAGATACGTGAAAGATGCTTTGGGAGCCCCCAGAGGGCTGGAAAAGACCTGCTAAGGAAGTGACACATGGGTGGGGATTGAAGGATTAAGTGGGAATTATCTAGTGAGCAGGGCATTCCAGGCAGACGGCACAGCAAGTGCAAAGGCAGGCAGCATTGGGAGTGCTGTCCATGCCCTGGTCACCTGCTGCAGCTGGGGTGCAGGAAGAACAGTGTGAGATTGCTGAACTGCAGAGTTGAGCTTTGGTGCCAAGGTAAAGCACTTGGCCTTACCCAGTAGCAGTCATCAGTGAAGGACTTTCAGCAGGGGAGGATCACTCTGGGGCAATGGGAAGGGTGGCTTGTCATCTCAACCTTCTATATACTTTCTAAAGGATTGTCTTCTTCTGTGTATATGAAATTTTACTTGATGATGTTCTGTAGGGTCATCTGCACAGAATGGCAGTGCATTAAAGAGGGAATTCTCTGGAGGAAGCTACAGTGCAAAGCGACAGCCCATGCCCTCCCCGTCAGAGGGCTCATTGTCTTCTGGAGGCATGGACCAAGGAAGCGATGCCCCAGCAAGGGACTATGATGGAGAGGTGAGTGGAGTGTGTGTAACAAGCTATGCCTAGAGGCAGGGGTTTGGAGAAATCATGTATTAGTACATTTACCATACTAATTCTATCACCTTGAGATTGACCTTCACTGCACTTTTAGCCAGTGGGCAGAAAATCCAATCACTTGGGTTGCCAACTGCAGTTTTCCCAGAGGTTTCACACTTCTGATGTCTTTTGTATGAAAATAACCTACATTTCTAAAGGCTTGCAGAAAACACTCTGGGCATCTATGATGTTCTGTGCCTCCTACTCAGCACAGAAAAGGGGCTCTATACGGACAGTAAAAAAGCCACATCAGGTCATTTGGTCAGGGAGGCTGGAGGGGACGCATGGTAAACTGAGCCTCTCCTGTTTCCCTCTTTCTCCCTCTGCTTCTCATTGTGTCTTAATTTGGGCCTTACAGGACTCTGATTCTCCGAGGCATTCCACAGCTTCCAACAGCTCCAACCTGAGCAGCCCTCCCAGCCCAATTTCACCCAGAAAGACCAAGAGCCTCTCTTTGGAGAGCACTGATCGCGGGAGCTGGGACCCCTGAACTGCATTAGCATTCATATCCATTGATGACAGAGCAGCTTTCTCTCTCTTAGCTCCCCTCACTCACCCTCTTCTCTCACCTTCATCTCTTCCCTTCACCTCTGCCTGAAAATGACTAGGGGCCGGCAGCAGTGAGCAGGGTAGGGATTCAGGATTGCTGACAATGTGACTTGAAGATACCCAGGCCCCCAGATTTAACAGCAAGAACAACAAAGGCAGACTTCATTAAACAACTTAGATTAATATTGATCTCATTTCATACAGTTATAGTTACTTTCAGTAATATTTTTACTCTCTCCCCCAAAAGGTAGCTTAAGTAGACAGATTACAAAAACGCAAGTGATAGGAATAAGATTAGACAGATTTTGTTTTCACAGTAGAGTCTCAACTGTAGTAGGGCGATAGCACGGAGGAGTCTCCCACACCCAGAGGGGAGAACCAGTACCTGGAGGTGGCCCACTTCGCTTCCATTCAGCAACCACAATTGATTGTTAACCTGAGTGTTGCCAGTGAATCCTTATTAACTGAAACAATGCATTTTTTACTACAAGGCAGAGTTTAAATAAATAAACAAATTTAGAAAGTTAAATACTGAATGTATATATTAAAAAGAAGCATCTTGTATTCAACATAAGATGGATGCATATATGAGAGATGATTTAATTTAAAGAAATGTGTTGTTTTTCGTCGTTTTCCAGCTAAGTAATTTAAAGGGTAGAGAGGCCTCAAGCTAGTGTTTATAGAGGGAGAGCTAGAGAAATCAGAGTTCCCTTTAATGCTGTTCTCAAACTGGTTGCACATTGGAGTCACCTGGGGAGCTTCAGAAACATTCTCAGACCTACTTAATTGGTTTGCAGTGTGACCTGGGCAGAGAGTTTTAAAATTTGTAGCCACTTAAGCAGCAGCATCAAAAGGTAAACTCACCTCTATACAAGATATTTATTTTTCTAGTGGTAGAATTTGAACCATACTTTGCATTTTTCACTATATTTTGGTATCTTCTGCAGATGAATATAGAAATATGATTTTGCCACAAACTAATCCCTTCCATCTGAAAGGGCTTCAGGAATGCTGTGGCTTCTAAAGGTCCAGAAAGTGCTTTCATCCTGGGATACCACCACCCCTGCCCCTAAGTCATAGTGAGATTTCTGTTCCTTGGAGCTAGAGACAGCTTCTCAAGGTGAAGTCTGTTTTGTTGAGGGTAGGGATGAGCTTCCTCAGATAAGCCTGGAAGGAAAAGGCTTTAATTACCAAGTAATATAAACCTCAAATGCATAGGACTTGAACAGTCTTAACCAAATATTCTTTCCCAAACCCAGTGGAAAATGGGTATATTTAACCCCAGTACTCAGGCAGAAAGTTAGCCCAGCACGGCCATTTTGATTGGATTCTCTTTTCCTCCCTCAGTTGCTGTATTATAATGTTAGTTATATTTCCATTTGAATTCCTGCTGTTTTAATTGCCACAAGGAAATGAGATGCAGAACCAGAAGAACTTTGATTCTCCAGAGTCATATCACCAGTTAAGCACATGAGTAGAGAAAGGGATAAAAATAAAAATATCTCATGGAAGTAAAGAGACTCTGCCTCTCTTACTTTTCATCAAAGTTGTTCTGAGAAATAGAAATAGGGTTTTCTTCTCTTCTTTAAAATTCAGTTAAAATGGAAAAAGGTTTTCTGCAGTTGGTAATCTAGAGTACAGTATTTCAAGCACTGTAATTTTACACTGGCATCTGAGCACTTGACATCCTTCTCATTAGCAACAGCCTGTGCCAGCCTTCTTGCAAGGTGCTGCAGTAAGCTGAGAGGTTTCCAAGCTTGCTCCTTTGTGGAGAAAGTTACTGAGATTCAATGAGGAAAGAAAGGGCCTGGTTTGGTGATTATATTGTAAAAGCTTACAATACAAATAAGGAACTTAAAAACAATTGTTAACAACTTAGACACTTAAACATTTATGAATTCAGTGCTTGCTCTGTATTTGTTTATATTTTATTTTGTGGACATAATTCACTGTGTAGTACTAACCTCCCAAACCATTTTGCTTTTGGAAAAGAAGTGTCATGTAAGAATACTTTTGCACCTCCAAACATCAAGTGTTGGACTGTGAGTGGTTATCACCGGGTCTGTGGCTATGGTCTGTGTGCCTTGGCACTTTGTATGAGAGAAAGGAATCAGTTAGTGCTGCATGCTTGTGACCAGCTCCCCTCCTCTTCTCCTTACCCTCCTTTTCTTCTTTCCTTTCCTCTCATCTTTTCCTCTCTCCGTTCTCTTCCCAGGCAGAGAGAAGGCAGAGCCCAGGCTGGGATTCAGAGGATTCTAAGCTAAGCCATTAGTTTTTTCTCTCTGAAATAGTTTATAGTTTTGACAACTAATCATGAATTTTTGCTGCCTGTAGGTGCTTATTTTCCAAAAGATGCTTTTAAGATCAAAATATAATCCTGCCTAAAGTCTGGGCTCCAGTACAGTTAGCCATACTTTCAGCCTCCTAACAGGAAAGATGAGAGAGAGCGCTACTGACAGCTCTGCTTGGTGGCCCAGCTAGCCGAGCAGCTTCATACTAACCGAAGCGGATTGCACCACAGCACTTTTTGATGTCTCCACAGCAGTCTTAAGTGACCTCAGCAATCATAAATAGATCAGTCCCAAATATGTTTAGATTCTAAAAGCAGGTCCTTGGGGGAGAAACACTGCCAGGAGTTATTGTTTGGGGGGAGATTTTTCCAAGATTATGTTCACCCTACAGTGCTTATCCCACCACCCTTAAACATGAAGAATGGTACCTTCATAGCTTCTGAGAAGAATGATTTGAAAAGATGAGGAACGGGTTCCAAGGAAACAAGACATATTGATCACTCAAAGGCACAGAAAAGGAATTATACCACTGTCTGCAGTCATGCTTTGTTTTAGTGCAGGACATTTTTAAAATGTATGTGACAGCAGGAACTCATTTCTCGATAGAAGGGAAGAATAAATTCAGAGGCATGCATTTCTGGCGTAGTTTATATGTGTTGGTATTTGGTGCTGTTTATGTCCAGCCAATTTGTTGTCTACCCTGGAATTCTGATTAATCTCATCATGTGTTTTGGGTGTATGAAATTATATATATATTTCTTTTGGCCAAAACTAAAATCCTTCCTCCTTGTCAATTGACTGATAAAGCAGATTTCGCTTCTTTACCTATTAAAAAAAAAAAAATCTACCTATACTTAGTGATTTATGCTCTACCCCAGGGAGCACAGCTGTTAAGTCTATGAGATACTACTGAAAAAGGCCCATCTGTTTGGTTTTCCAAGCATCTCCTGAACCCAAGCACAGAGAAGAATCTGAAATTCTTGTCATGTTTACAGCAACAATCTGTCATTCCCAGGCTGGCTGTCAGCCTCTCTCTGCTTTCCATATGGTTAGAAACATGTCATTTTGTTTTGTAGTGGCCACATCTATTTCCAAGAAAGACCAGTTGCATTTGTGTGGAATTTCAGGTATCATTAAAGAAAAGCCAGAGCAGGGGTATGCAGACATCCCCAGCCCAGCGAGTGGAGCAGGGTCATTTGTGGCCTTCGGAAGTAATCAAAAACACTGCAGGCTCTCAGCCAAGTGCTAAGGCCCACATCCACTTTTCAGCAGAGCGGGGAGTCAGAGTAGCCTGAATGCTCAAGTCCCGTGCTCCTGCTGCGGGTCAGACTTTGCCTCAGGCCCAGTCAACTAGGCACTACAGGGAGTCAGGGACTTGGCTCCCCCACCTCTCCCTGCCCCAGCCCCTGAGTTAGATATGCCACTTGAAATTTCATTAAGCCCATTTTAAAACCTCTTTCCCTTTTATGACTTTAATTATTACTCAAGTCCACAGTTCTCTGCAAGCCCTGCTTAACTAGATAGGGCCTTGCTTCAGCTGGATCTATTTCCCAACTGCAGCACTGGGCCAGCAGGCTGTCCTCTCTTCCTTTCCATGGACTACCATTTCATTTATAAGGGAAAATTGACAAAAACAAATCAACTTTGAAACTTTATGGAAACAAAATGTCCTGCCTTTTTATTTGGTAGTTAATATCATTTATAAATTTTTTAGGGTTTTTTTTTTTTTCACTGTCATATTGTACAGTTTTGCATGGCCTAGATGTAATCATTTTTGTTTAGAATATAATGCTGACACATGTGTATGGGAGGGGAAAAGATGTTGCTTTGGTCTCTTAGCACTCTTTATTTTCTTTTGTTTGGTTTTATGCCCTCAATGTCTTAGGGAACTTTCTAAGAGATGCTCTGCTACCAAACAGTGATGTGGATTCTTTTGCGCATAAGTATTTAAGGTGGGATAGTCAAAAACATAGCAAAAGACTCCCCACCAATACTTTATGTTGATATCACTTAATATTAATCAGACTTTGATGTATTGCAATAAAACAGGGAACTGTTAGAATTGGGTATTTGTCTTTTTTTCCCCGTTTAGAAAGTCTGAGGAATGGAGAAAAGACAACTGACTCTTGGGATCTTATTTTGATCCTTTCTGTTGGATCCAGCCCCTCCTCATCCAGGCTTCTTCTTTATACTAAGGAAGGACATAGGTTTAGTTTGCCCAGTTTGATTTAATCCAGGACTTCCTTAGTTTTTTCCATGGCTCATGTAAAGATAATGTTAAATTCTCTGGACGCTTTCAACACCTCTCTTCTGGTGAAAATATCCCTATTACCATTGAATCAGTCTGCAAAACAAAGCTCTGCATTAGGTTTCATGAAAGGCTCTGTTGTGTGCATTGCCAGCAGGTACCTATACCCTAAGAGAACCCTTCTCTGTGGCCAGATCTCAGTGCACCACATTTGTCCTATTACAGTATAGTGAAATATGATAGTTCGATTTTATGTCTGCTGGCTGCAGGGCATTATTAGACACTTAACCGTTAGTGTCACTGCTTTTGTTTTGAATTAAAATGGCATATCTGAGATACGCCAGATGAGGTCAGGGGCCAGAGGTGGTCTGAATAAAGAAATCCTAAATGGTGGCTGCAGCTAAATAATTATTCTGAGAACCTTTCCTTTGTCCATTTCACATTACCTTTTTGACTGTTATGATGTTGGTTCATTATAATGTATGCCAAGTTTAGAGGTAGCAGTTGTGCAATAGTTTAGAGCAGGGGTTGACAGACTTTTTCCATTAATGGCCAGATCCTAAATACTTTCAGCTTTGCAGGCCATGCAGTCTTGGTTGAAGCTACTCAACTCTGCCATTGTGTGTGAAAGCAACCATAGATTATATATAAATGAATGGATGTGCTGTGTTTCAGTATATGTGTGTGTGTGTGTATGTATTTTTTTCCCCCACAAAAAGACAGCAGGCTAAATTTGGCATGTGGGCCCTAGTTTGCCACCCATTGGATTAGACTAGCTTGAGCCTGGTCTGCAAGGTAAGACTGCTTGTTCCAAATCCTGGTTCTACCACGTACTGATACTTGGCAAGCTATTTTAACTTTTAAGCCTCAGTTTCCTCATCTATAAAATGCCCACCTTGAGTGCCAAATGAGTTAATGCATAAAAGTACTTAGAACGTCTAGTGGCTCAGTGTTCTCTGTCATTTACCTTCAAAACTTACCATAAGAAAATACTCTCTGTGCTACCACATGTCCAGCCCTTCACCAGATGTTAGGGACACAAAGACAAGGTTCCTTGTAAATTATATCCTCACATGTTCTCATATCGTGCGTTTCAGTATGAATAGGTTAAGCACAGGGTTCTAGTCCAACACATCCCATTGTGAGTTAAAAATATGGACCAAGACAAAGTATATTTGGCCAGTTTGGGTAACTTTTGATTCTGGGATGAGAATCATTTTAATTCAGAGTGATCTATGTAGTCTTCTGAACAAGGAGTCTAGTTTTCAGCTGGTTTTAGATCTGGAATGCACAAAACCATGTTCCATTTTCCCTAGGAAAATTTCTCTTCTCCAAGCAGTTTAGCCTATGGTTCTTGGAGAAGCACACTCTTGCTTTCTGTTTTTTTCTCCCCTTCCTTTATCTTTATACTGCTGTTCCATAGGTATGGGTTGAGGGTAAGAGGCTTGTCAGAGAACTACCTGGGGCAGGCCTGGATTCTGCCTCCTACTATGATGTTTATCCTGAAGGGTGGTGTGCTGGTTTCGGATGTATTGTGTCCCCCAAAATGCCATGTTCTTTGAGACAGTCTTGTGGAGGCAGACATATTAGTGTTGATTAGATTGGAACCTATTGATCAAGTGTTTCCATGGAATCAACTGGGCAAGACCTCTGATTGGATAATTTCCATAGAGGTGTTACCCCACCCATTCAGGGTGAGTCTGAATTAAATCACTGGAGCCATATAAAAGAGCTGACAAACTGAAGGAACTCAGAGCAGCTAGGAGTGACATTTTGGAGCTGCAACTTAGAGAGACATTTTGAAGATGGCTGTTGAAAGCAGACTTTTGCTCTGGAGAAGCTAAGAGAGGGCAAAATGCCCCAAGAGCAATATTTTTAAAAATGCATAGAAGCTGAGAGAGAAGCTGGAACACAATCCCCGATCAGCAGATGCCAGCCACGTGCCTTCCCAGCTAACAGAGGTTTTCTGGACACTATTGGCCTTCATTTGCTGAAGGTACCCTATTGTTATGCTTATCTTGGACACTTTATGGCCTTAAGACTGTAACTTTGTAACCAAATAAACCCCCTTTATAAAAGCCAATCTATTTCTGGTATTTTGCATTACGGCAGCATTAGCAAACCAGAACAGATTTTGGTACCAGAGAAGTGGGGTGCTGCTAAGTTTGCAAATACCAAACATGTTGGAACGGCTTTTTGAATGGATGGGGGAAGATTCTGTGGAAGAATTGTGAGGAGCTTGATAGAAAAGGCCTAAATTGCTTTGGAGAAACTGTGGAAAGATACTTCTGATGAGGCCTTAAGCAGAATGATGCATTTGTCATTGCCAACTGGAAGGAAGGCAATCCTTGTTTTAAAGTGGCAGAGAATTTGGCAAAATTGAGTCCTTGTGTCAGATGGAAGGCAGAATTTGAAAGCGATGAGCTGGAATACTTAGCTGAGATCTCCAGACTATGTGTGGAAGATGTAGCCTGGCTTCTCCTTGTAGCTTATAGTAAAATGCGACAGGACAGAGATAAGCTGAGAACTGAACTCTTGAGTACAAAGAAACCAGAAACTGATAGTTCTGAAAATTCCGGGCGTCCAGAAAGTGATACCCCAGAGGCTACAGCCCCATGTGAGGATTTAACCAAACATGGAAACAGACCACCATTTCAGTGCAAGCCAGGATTGGAAATGGAGTTATCCAGAAAGGATTTGTGGAAAGTCCTATCGTCTTATGGCTTTGACCCCTGTAAACTGCATGCCAAGCCTACAGAATTTTTGCGAAATCTGCATAAATGGAACCACTGCCGGTCTGGACTGGACGAGACAGAGAAGGGACAAATTCAAGGAAATATTTCTTCAAAGACAGAGCCATGGAGGTTGCAGTCTTGGGCAAGGCGAGTGGAGCAGCTCAGGTACGTGGAAAGGGTGAGTTTGCCCCGAAGGCAGCGCACAGGCCTTCCCCCTGGATGCTCAGGAAGAGTGCTGCCACCCCTGGCCCCAGAGAGGGTGGAGCACATTCCCCAGGGATTGGGGAGAGCCTGGCCGCCACCCCACTGTTCAGAGAGGGGAGAGCCTTTCCCCGGAGAGGCAGAGTCTGGGTGGCACCTCAATATTTGAGGAGGGTGGGGCTGAGAAAAGGTGGTCTCCTTAGTGTGTGGATATGTTGGCGCACTCACCCCAGTGTGTGGCGACAAAAGGGCTGCCATGAAGGCCCTTAGGAAGGGTTGGACTCCTGCTCTCTCAAGCCCCAAGGATAAAACATCATTCAATAAATGACTCTCAGACTTTGGAATCTAATGAAGTTTGCCCTGTAGGTTTTAGGAACTGTTTTGGTCCCTTAAACCGTGTTTTCCTTACTGTTTCTTCTTATGGTAATGGAAATGTTTATCCTATGACTGTCCCTCCTTTGTATACTGGAAACACATAACTGTTCTGAGTTTCACAGGTCCACAGCTAGAGGGGAATTTTGCCATAGGACAGACCATGCTTGTAACTGATTTTGATGAGATCTTGTACTTAACTATTGTTCCTGAAATGATGTAAGTGTCTGTGATATTGTGATGGGATAAATGTATTCTGTATATGGAAAAATCATGTCATTTTGGGGTCCAGGGAGTGGAATGTGCTGGCTTGGATGTATTATGTCCCCCCAAAACACCATGTTCTTTGATACAATCTTGTGGAGGCAGACATATTAGTGTTGATTAGATTGGAACATATTGATTGAGTCACATCTCCATGGAAACAGTCAACTGGGCAAGAAATTTGATTGGATAATTTCCATGGAGGTGTTACCCCACCCATTCAGAGTGGGTCTGAATTAAATCACTGGAGCCATATAAAAGAGCTGACAAACAGAAGGAACTCAGAGCAGCTAAGAGTGACATTTTGAAGATGGCCCTTGAAAGCAGACTTTTGCTCTGGAGAAGCTGAGAGGACAAAACGCCCTAAGACCAACATTTTGAAGAATGCACAGGAGCTGAGTAAGAAGCTGGAACACAATCCAGGATCTGAAGGTGCCAGCCATGTGCCTTCCCAGCTAACAGGTTTTCCAGACACTATCAGCCATCCTTCGGTGAAGGTACCCTGTTGATGCCTTACCTTGGACACTTTATGGCCTTAAGACTGTAACTGTGTAACCAAATACAGCCCATTTATAAAAGCCAATCCATCTCTGGCATTTGCATTATGGCAGCATTAGCAAACTGGAACAGGTTTCTCCAGATCTGAGCACAGGAGAAAGAGCACAGCTAAAGAACAGCCCACAACCTTTAAGAGAGCCTCAGAGCCCTGAAGTGTGATCTAATCGAGGATGCTGGGGCCACAGTGCTGACTGGACCACCTGCAGGAAGAACCACCTCACGAGCTCCCCCAGCAGATCTTGTCAGCAGCACCCAGGCCTTGCCATCCTGTCCTGGAACCCAGCACACGTGTTATTAGGCGCAATCCCACATTTTCAGAAAGCAGATTTTCTTTTAAGAATGTTTAAAACCTGCATGAGAACCTCTTTTGGACCACTGTTGTCTTTCCAAAGGTTATTTCACCACCTGAGGCATTCTAAGGTGCTCACAGGTCTGTTAGAAGACCCCCATGTGAATGTTAAAAAATGTTCCAGTTATCTCGGAATCGAGATAGCACCCAGAAAACGTCACTTCTCAGGACGTGTTCTTCAGCTGTGGATGGCCTCTAAAGTGGATTTCACTTCAATTCTGATCCAATGTTAATGTCAACGGCAGATGTGACCGTCTCCACAGTTGTAAAACTACCAGCCGTTGCTTTTTCCTGTGTGCGTGAGGGGCACTGGATGCACAGCAGCCTTTGGTCTGCAGAGGCGAGGGGTGGGGGCACAGCTCTCTCCTTCCCCTCCCTCGTCTTCTCTTGTGATACATGTGGGCTCAGCCTTCTAGGCTGTGGGTGCCAAGGTCCTCATGCTGAGAACAGGCACAAACCTTGCAGAACACCTGAGGTGGAACGGAGCACGATACTGACCTCTGGGGCTGTCATCACCCTCAGATCGGAAGACCCTTTACCCTGTGAGTGAAAGGATGAATGCACCACAGTGCTGGAATGGGTAGGGCAGTGGAACTCTCCAGAATCCTTAAAGGACACAGGAAATGGTACAATCTCTGGAGCACTTTTTACAAGCACTTTTTTTTTTTAATTGAAACAAGTAAATCAGACAATTTA
The DNA here is from genome assembly GCF_015220235.1 of Choloepus didactylus. Lineage (NCBI taxonomy): Eukaryota > Metazoa > Chordata > Mammalia > Pilosa > Megalonychidae > Choloepus > Choloepus didactylus. Next base: position 32,794,782 of record NC_051308.1, read on the forward strand.
CAAGAACTGTACAAAAATTAAGAGAGCCTGTGATGACCCTTCGGGCATAACTGGGTGACACCTGCACATCTTCAGCAAAGGCTCCTGGTGCAGAAGGGCCCTTCCCCCACCCTGCCTTAGTCCAGCACAGAAGAAAAGGCCGTGTTTATCTCGCTTTCTCTTCCTCTTCTGCTGCCTCTGTCTCCCACATGGGGCAGAAGTTCCCTGGTAACATTCACTTGTCAGAATCACCTAAGAACCAGCAAGGCTGCAGGCTTGGGCGTCAGAATCACCTAAGAACCAGCAAGGCTGCAGGCTTGGGCGTCACCTGTTGAAATAGGACTTTTTGGCACTCTTCAGGGTCAGTTCCTCCTTCTAGCTCCAGATCACAAACTGGAGAGGAAAAGGGCAGAAAACACAAACCTCATTCTAGAAACACATATGCAAAAGCCTTAGAGTACACAGTTAAAAAAAATCCAAAAACACTTCTCTGTTTTGGTTTTGGTTTTATGGGGTTTTTTGTTTGTTTTTTGGTGGTGGGGATTGGAGAAGACTACTCTCTCATCTTCTGGTTAACGTTCACATGAGGAAAGCCCCTGTTACAAAAAGGAAAAGAAAATAAAATTGCATTTTTATCTAGTTATTTCAGAGGTTGAATAAACAAGCAGATTTTGACAGAGAGTAGTTGGGATCTCATTTGTCATTCTTGCACTTTTTACCCTATACTTGTGTCTTTTCACCCTTCCCTCTGTACCCCACCGGAACCAGCCTCCCTGTCTTCCACGGCAGAGCAGTAAAGGGCGCATCAGCACCACCACCCTCCTGTGAGTTTTTAGCCTGCAGGACAGATGCAGAGCTCCCCCAGCGCCGCCTGGGCAGTGACCAGAGGGCTGGACGCACCGTCCAGAGGCTACTGCTGCACGGCCTGCCTCTTGCAGTAGTTGCTGTAGGCCTCCTCGAACATGGCTTTACAGGGGAAGCGGGCCTTCAGCTTGGAGCAGATGAGGAAAGAGCCCCCCATCTTCCTGTGCAGGGAGTAGGTCTCCTCAGGTGGGGGGATGAGGCGGTGCTTCAGCATGATGGGGATCAGGTTGTGGATCTTCTCCGTGGTACTCTGGGTGCCAAAGTCAAAGGGCTCCTCTGAGGCAAAGGCCTCCCCTAGGATGAGGATGGCGTCCAAGTGGGCGTCTTCCATGGCCTGGGGAAGAAGCAGAAAGGCAGCCAGTGACGAGGTGTCAGAGCCCTCTGCCCAGTACTGAGTTTCCTACAGCAGTGCCCAAAGCACTGGGTTCTCGCTAAAAGCTGTTGTGAAGATGAGGAGAACCTCAGGCAGGTGAGTGTGCTGAGGTTTTGTTTGTTTTCTTGTAGATTAAACAATGGTAACCAGCATAAACTCAAACCCGTAGGGGCTAGGAAAGCAGCCGTTACTATGTAAACTGGGCTTGGCTGAAACAAAAGGGACTGGGGGGGCCTGTGGCAGAATGTAGGACTTGAGCCCTGCTTGAGAGCTTTCAAATTCAAGCTTCTTACAAAATAGTGTTCAGGCCTAAAAGAACACTCTGTGGATCTGTCCCTGGGGGCTGAGCCTGCCAGAACTGGCCCAGACCCAGTTGGTGACCACCTGCTGGGCGCAGGTTTCCGTGCTGGGGTGAAGACCACGTCTGCCTGGGGGGCATGTAAGTACAGACTGCCAACCAGCAGAGCCCCAGGGCAGGAGATCCTGCTGTGGGCTGCTGGAAGTGGTGCGCTAGAGGAGCTATAAATAAGTTGGGGTTCTGAGGTAAGTATAATTAACTCCATTTTACAGATGAGGTGAGCAAAGTTCAAGGATATTAACTAACTTGCCTAAAATCACACTCAGTGGAAGAGCCAAGAGTTGACCCGGGTTTCTAACCCCTCTCCCACTTCTAAGGGTGACAGGAAGACAAATCACTGCATCTTTAAAGGGCTGCGAAGATTTCTTCCAACTCCTCATGCCTTTCACTGTACAAAAAGGGACCAGGGTTTGCCTATCCCATCTGCCCCACCAAAGCTTGAATACCTTTATCCAGCTTGCGGAAGCCCAATAACTGAAAATTTCTAAATGAGCTAGAGTGAGAGGTGGGAGTGAGAGGTGGTACTGGGAGGTGGGGGCAGGGGAGCATTCAGCCCCTGAGTAAACATGCACTCTAAGTAAAAACAAGAGCTTTAAAAACAAGCCCCCTGAATACTCCAACTCAACTGTCCCCAGGGCCTGGGCTTTCAGCCTGTTTCCAAGGAGGCCCAGGGCTCTGTGGAGACCCCTCAAGGCCTGCTATCACTGTGATTTTGTCTACTTATACACTGAGGTTCCACTTAAGAGTTCAAAAGAAAAGGCAGTCCACTGCCCACCCCTTGCCCACAGCATAGCACACCCCAGTTCCTGCAGCCCAGGGCCTGTAAGAGCAGAGCCTCATGGAGCCCCAAAGTCAATGGGGAGCCCCTGGGGCTGATACCACTCACCTTGACCTCATAGCCAGAGAGGAATTTCATCTCTATGGATTTCTTCAGCACAGTCTCTCTGTCCCTGTCAGCAGCAGCCTTGATGATCTAGACAGATACACAGGGGGCCCTAGTTAAAAGGCCTCAGGGAGCCCCGCCTTTCACTTTTTTTTCTCCCAAATGCCAGTTGCTGGCCTACCCCACTTTCATCCGTATACTCTCCCTTCAGTAGACCCCTGGCCTAGAGCAAACAGCCAGCACCATGAACCTGACCAGACCCTGGGGCACAGGTAGCCGTTGTGGGGACCAGAACAGATAGGGTACACAGGGCAGGAGTCCCGCCGTTCTCCCTCCCAAGTCCCCAAGTATCCCTTCCCAGCCTCAGGGAAACGTGGGGACCAAGGCCAGGGCCCCTCTGCATCTCCAACTTACCTGAATGTAGAGGTCAGTGAAGGATCTGTCATATTCCCGAGTTGCCCCGAAGTCCAGAAGAGCCACCTGGGGAACAGGAGGTACCAGGGGATGATTTGCCCTTGTGGTCCATGGCAGAGGGAGAAGGGGAGCGGGAGCAGGAGAGGACGGATGGAACAGGGAGAATGACAGCGTCAGGGTCAAGCTACTTTGCTGATTGGTCCAGGAGGAAGAGCAGGCCAGGGTGGCCCACATGCCCCGCTCCAGGGACACACTCAGCCTCAGGGCACCACAGGCTCAGTCTGGGCAGGATCCCCCAGGTGTCGGCACCCCATCCCAGGACTCACCTTGTGCTGCTGGGGGTCATAAAAGAAGTTGGACCAGTTGGGGTCTGTCTGCATGAAGTGAAACTCAAACAGCTCGCGCAGGCAAAGAACGAGGATGTTGTAGCAGATCTGGGGACGGGGCAGGGCCATGCGTCAGAGGCAGCACCGGGCTGCCTGGGGCAGAAGTTCCTGACTCATACTTTCCTCCCGTTTTCCACCCCAATGTCTACCCAGAAGAATTTTTTTTTTTTTAATTCCAAGTGCAGCACCTGGGCAGTGGTGAGCACCTGCCCCGCTCCAAGCTTAGCCTCCCCACAGAGCACCTCGTACTCCAAGGCCAGGGCCGACTCCTGTTCACACCTGTCAGTAACCAGTGACGGCCAGAAACGCAGAGAAGCAGGGACTCCCTCGTCCCAGCACTGACCCCCACCTCAGACACACCTCATTCCGAATCTCCTGGCTCAGTTCTTCAGCCTGGTCCAGGGGGAAGCCAGACACCAGCTCTGTGGTCAGCACATGGGGACTGCAGAGCTCGTCCACAATCTCAGGCACGTAGAAGAAGGGGTGGTCCTTCAGCAGCTCCCTGGGTAGGGATGGAAGGTCACACCCCTCCCCACCCTGGGGACGGTGCACAGACACACAGGCCACAAGGGACTGAGCCCCCCCAGACGACCCTGCCAGGGCTGGCCTAGGATAGGACGACAACAGCCCCAGGGGGTGACCAGAGCCAGCCGACCACCGGGGACCTGGAGGGGCCTTCACCCCAACCTGCCTGCGCAGAGGCCAGGGTGGGATGCCTCATGGGCTGACTAAAGCTGCCACTTTATCTCCCTGGTGGGATCAACAGACAAGGGGCTCAGAAGCCAAGTTGCACAGCACCAAAAACCCAGCAAGAAGCTATACCTGAATTTCTTGGCACAGGCGGCCTCTCTCTGGTAGTCACACTCAAGGGCCAGCTCTCGCCGCAGCACATCGATCAGGTGCTCAGGGAACAGGCCTGGGCCAGGGAGGAGGGGCACCAGGGTGGGCTGGGGGCTCTGCATGGTGCTGGGGGGGCCCGCTCGGGTCCAGGAGCCCAGCCCACAGGCCTGCCACCCCCTCCTGAGGGGCCACTGCCCATGTTAACAGCCCAGCACCAGACCTTCTGGAAGCATGTTGCTCATGTTCAGTACAGCCATGAGATTGTTGACATCACTGTTGATGCTCTGGGCCACACCGGGGTACTGGAGGAGCAGGTAAGGGGAGTTAGCCCAGGTGGATAGCGCAGGGCCCTTCCAGGGGGCCTTACATTCCCCATAGTCTGTGCTTCCCACCATTTCCTACCCCAACACACATCTTGGACAAATCAGCAACTAAGGTCCAAGATGCTGCTGTGACCCCAGGGCCCCTTCACAACCTTGTTCTCTACCTTTTTCCTCTCCCCACCGCCCAACCAGAGCAGAGGCAGAAAAATGGGGCAGCTAAGACCAGCTCTAGGACAGAAGGAAGACACAGGAAAACGATCTGGTCTATTTGCCCTTACTACAGGACTTGGAAATGTAGGCGGAGACTGGCCAGAGGGAGACCCCCCCACCCCTGTCCCCCAAGAACAGCCATCAACTCAGGGATCAGGCCCTCCAACTCAGGCCCCAAAACACACAATCATTTGTCCCCTACCCCCACCCAAGGCAACCAAGCTTGAGGCTGTACCACCTCCCACATACATTTAGCAATTACTTCTGAGCGTCTGCTCCCCACCCCCTGCCATCAGCTGCTAAAGACTGAAAGACAAATAAGACAGGGGCCTGCGCTGGGAGAGTGGACATGCTAGGGAATGGGTACAGAGCCCACCCTGCAAGCCCTTGGCTCATCCGCATCCCCCGTGGAGGTGAGTGCTTACCCAGGGCAGCCTACCTGGATCTTCATGGCCACCTCGCGGCCTCCCTTCATGCGAGCCAGGTGCACCTGCCCAATGGAGGCGGCTGCAAAGGGCCGTTCCTCAAAGTATTCCAACTTGTCCCTCCAGTTGGGACCCAGGTCACTGTTGAGAGTTTTCTGGAAGGAGAGGCCAGGGAAGGGCCGTGAGCCCAGTAGGGCCACCTGGGCATCCTTGAGAGGCAGCCACAGTCTGCCCTGCTCCCAGGAGGGGCGCCTCAACTCCCCTCCAATGAAAGGAACTTCACTCGGACCCCAGGGACCCAGGAGGACCCAAGCCAGCAGATGCCCCTCACCCACGCCCCGCCTGCCTCACCGTCATCTGTTTCAGTGGCATGAAGTCGGCACTCTGTCTCACACGCTCAAAGATCTTGGCCAGATGGGGGTTGATGAAAGCATCATCTTAAAGGCACAAAAAAAGCCAGTTCAGGGAGCAGAGAACACACTCCTTAGAAGGAAAGAGTACGTGCCAGTTCACAGAGGTGGCCCCAGGACCTTAACAATCACCCCCCCACAGATCCAAGTCCTGAAGCTGCCCCCCACCGTTGCCCCTTTCACAGGTGTGGAAGTGTGGTGCAGGGACGGCAGGTGAGCAGCCCACAGCCCGCAGCAGGCCCAGCCTCAGACTCCCCTCTGCACCTGGGAGCACTGTCCCCACCCAGCAAATGGGCTACCGCTGCTGAGGACAAAGGGCTCAGAAAGGGCATATGTGCACCAACCAGGGGCTTGTGCTCCCCTGGGGTCTGCAACCCACAGCCAACCCTGGAGACAAGTGCCGGCCCAGCAAGCTCCACCCCACCAGGAGCACCGCGAGCACCAAGCCAGGACTTGGCCGCGGCCCTGGGCCCTGACACCCTGGGCCCTGACACCAGGAAGCCTCTCACTGGGCATCTTGGGGGTCCTGGTCAGTCCTCAGCCACAGGGCCCTGCTGGGAATTCTCTGAACTTGCCCCACTGACCAGAGAAGACTAATTTTTTAGAATTACTATGTACAGGTTTTTACGATAAAAGAAATGCATTTTAAAATAATGAAAAATAAAATATTAAAGTTACCATATCTGATCACCTAGAGGAACTACTCTGTCTTTTCTAATATTCTTTCAATGTATTTTTCATCACTGGAACCACATTGTTTATAGATGATTCTAGCCTGCTTTTCTATTGCACCAGTCTACCATGAGCACTTCCCCAGGTCATTAAATATTTTTCTAAAGTACTTTAAACAGCACTGAACAGGAGCATAACATTCCACAGACAAATTTTAACGTGTATTTAAACTCTAACTGCTGCTTGGTTCAGTTTCCGTTTATTTGCTATTATGAAGAATCCTATGATGAAGCTCCTTGTACACAGAGCCCTGACCGCATCACTGACGATTTCCTTAAGATAAATTACTAGCCACGGAGTCCCGGGAGTCAAGGAGTTTGCAAATCATAAGGACTGTAAAGACCTCCTGCCCACACTTTCCAGGAAGTCTGTTTTGAGCTACACAGCCACAGCCAGCTTTGCATTAACTCCTCTCTACTAATCTAATCGCTTGTGGAGATGAACTTGCTGTCAGTCGTACCTGCATCCAAATTCCCTCTCTGACGCCAGCCTCTTGGGATACTCTTCTTTGGGGGACACCGTCAGAAAGCCTGAGTCTCCCCCTAACCCCAGCTCTACTCTCCAGGCTACACTGGGTCAGCCTCCTCGCCACATTGAGGATCACACAGGCCACCCAGCCTTCCCCTCCTGGGGCCACACACCCATGTCCTCTTAACATCATGCCCTGGCGGGTCTTTGGGGCCCCCACCAGCCTGGCCCTATCCAACGCCCCCCACCCTGCATCCAAACTCCCCACAGCCAACAGGGCAGGGCAGCAGCAGCCAGACTGTCACATCCCTTGAGATACCAGGACAACCTCTGGGTATCGCAAAACACCCAGAAAGAGGGAAGTTAAACTCCTATGGGCTCCTGTTTAAGATACCGTTTAAACATTCCCATGTGGCCCAGCTCCCAGGCCAGTCAAAAGCCAGGGTTCAAGCAAGAAGAGTCAGTTGCCAGATCCTCCCAAAACCATCCCATATCTCAGCCAGGCTTTACTGCAGCCAAAACACTGCGTCATCTGCACCTCTCCTGCCCTGGAAGCTGAAGAGGGAGCTAGCGCCAGATGAGTGGGCCTCCCCACGCCCCACAAGCAGCCTGTGCACCTGAGGGAGGGCCAAGCCCCCCACCCCACTCACCCTGGATGCTCAACATCTGGCCCAGCTTGAGGGCAGCTCCGCGCACCTTGCACAGCGTCCTCACTATGCGCTCGGCGTTGGCCTCCGACAGGAAGGGGCTGGAATCCAGGACGGCTTTCTTCCCTGGGGACAGGAGGGTGTCACCACAGCACCCCACCTGCTCCCTTCCCTGGGAGTCCCTGAGGCCTTTCCCAAGCCAGCCCTCCTTAGCCCAGGTGGCAAGAAGAGGAAGAGGACAGAGGAGGGGCCTCTAGAACTGGCCCCAGAGAGGCAGGCAGCCTGATCAGGTGCTGTGCCCAGTGTCCCCCATGTAGTGCCCTCCAGTAAACACTTGCTACCTATACAAATGGGCTCTGTCCACTCCCTTCCTGGCTGTGTGAGCACAACACATGCGTGCACACACACACATATACACACACACCTGCTCTCCCACAGTCCCTCGGAGCCCTGGCTCTACCCCGTTCTGCACCTCCAAACAGCACAGCACAGCACACCTCAAGGCCCACTGGCTACACCCAAGGGGGAGCCACCGGCTAAGGGCCTGCAGGGCTCTGTGCTGCAGAAGCGCCACTGAGCTCTGGGGTCAGGAAGCTGTTCAATCCCACCCCCCGCCCACTAGCTGTGCACCACTGGGCAAGTACTATATTGCCTCTGTGCCTCAGTGTCCTCATCTGTAAAAATCATCACAGCAGTCTGGTAAGGATTTTTAGGTGAGGTGTGAATAAACCTAGCACAGAGCCTGACACAGAGTCAGGGGCTCAGTAACTGATTTCTCCTAGATGCAATTCCATAATCACCTAGCCCAGGTCTCCCTAGAGCCTCCTCCAGCACCCTCCCCCCTCCACACACACACACACACACACACACACACACACACACACACACACACACGCCCCACCCCGCCATTAACCCCTGGGGCCTGGAGTTGGGGAGCCAAAGCACAGCCGGCCAGGGGTGAGGTAGCACTACGGGGGAGGGATGGAGCAGCCCAAATCCATTGTGGCCAGGTGAAGCCTGCCGGGTTAGGGCCCTGCACCCCCACACACTCTCTGCTGAGCACACTGGACAATGGTCATCTGCACCCCTGGGGCCACCACACATTTGCCATATGGGGCCAGCTGACTGCAGCGAGTCTGTCTCCCAGGGAAGGGCCCTCGGGGTCAAGGTCAGTGCCCCGCCCAGGCTGGGGCCTGCCTCTGCAGCTCTGCCCAGTGGAGCCCACAGGCTGTCAGGGCCAGAGGGGCCTCCTTGTTCCTGCTCAGGCTGCAGCCCCCAGAGGGCAGGGCTGGGAAGGCAGGGGCCCAAGGCTACAGAGGGAGGGGAGGAGTGGACAGAGGATCAGTGCCTAAGAACACTCACTGTTTTTCAAGTCCAGCACATCCTCGCCAAGGGAACTCATCCCCCTCACCACCCAGAACCCAGGGCTCTTCTGGGACCTTCCTCCCCTAAAGTCCTCCCAGCAGCTCAAGCCAACACTGGTGAGTCCCTGCCTCACACTTGGTCCTGCCTGTCCTATGTGCTGGGGGCAGATGACAACCCACCCTTGGGGGAGGACAGTGTACAGATAACATTCCAGAAGAGCAGGGCCATAGGTCCCCTCCCTGGAGGGCAGCTCTCACTGCAGCCAGTTGGCAGACGCACAGAAACTCCAGGGCTGCGGAGGACATCTGCCCAGTACACTTGGGCCGGGGAGGAATGCAGGGCAGGCAGCAAGTCCTGCTGCCAAGAAGTGGTGTGGCCAAGGGAAGTCACAGCCCAGCTCTGGCTCCAATCCCCACCCCACACCCGCAGCCACCATCAGCTCCCCCTGCCTCAGCATCATGTCTATCCTTGTCCTGAGCTGGGGAAAAGCTGAGCGGGGCCTGGCCCCCAGCCTGCTCTGGCCTGACCCCCGGCCTCCTCCGCCACCCCTCTTCCTGGGGCCTCAGCCCTTGTGGACCATCGGTGCTTTTCCTGCTGCCCGTCCTGGGCATCCAGTTAGCTCAGAAGCCTCCAATGGCCAAGGTAGAGCCGTCCTCCTCTCTGGGCCCCAGGGTGCCCAGCACTGAGCCTGCCTCTCTACAGGCCTGGCACAGGTTCTGATGATGTTTAGTTTGTAGAAAAGATGCCTCAGAGAGAACCTGGGGACTCTGGACCATGTTTGAAGACAAACATGCAGAAAGGGGGTTAGGCTCACCTCAGGGTCACAGATGGACAACGGGGTCCCAGGAAGGTGAGAGACTTGAGCTCCACAGCAGAGGGCTGAGCTGCCCTGGGAGGCCAGGCCCCAGGTGTCAGGGCAGTGGCACAAGGCCAGAGCCCCGGGGAGGGCGGCCCCTCCGGGTGTCCACTCTGCCCAGGCAATGCCGGGGACCCTTGTGTGCTGGGGGAGGGGAGGGACTAGAAGAGGGGCCACTGCCCTGGCAGGAGGGCGACTTTCCCTTGATGATACATAGCCCAGGCCGGGATGGGCCAGGGCTCCTGTATTTGGGGCCTTTCCTAGCTACCCCCTCCCCAGGGTTGGCGGGTACATTAGGCTGGAGGCATGTGTCCTGCCCCAGGCATGGCCTGTGCTGGGACTGACCGGGGGTGGGGGGGCAGGACGGGCTCACGGCACAATTCAGGAAGGGGCCTCCTAGCAGCAGAACTGGGCCTTGGCCAGGCAGGACCTCTAGACCAAGGGGTTCCAGGGTCATAGGAAATGGGCACAGCCTGGGGCTGCCCAGGGCCCACCCTGGCCTGAACCCCAGGTCCCACTTTCAGGGCTAATGGCACCTGGACCCCTTGACTCCAGCCCTCCTCAGCCCAGGAGCCCAGGGTCATGACTATCCCTGGCAAAGGACACCTACTGTGACCCTGGAGCCAGCCTGACCTCTTCTCTGGGTGAAGCAGGATGGAGAGAAGCCAGCTGCAAGGGGGGCAGGAGTATGTGCCGGGGGTGTGGGGGTGTCCTCATTCCAGAGAAACCAAGGCTTCATTTCCAAAAGTGTCTCAGCACCAACACTAAAAATACACTTGCTAAATCTTCTCTGTCCCCCAGCTACTTCCAAGGACATACGTGAAACTTTGTGTCCCCCAGTCCTTCAGGGGCCCGTGGGGATGGGCCAGTGCCCTCCCTGCCAGGTACCCTGTGCCCGAGGAGGGGCTTGGGGGAGAAGCAGGAGCCGTCCTGGGCGAGCAGCCAGGGCCGAGGGGGCCGCGGCACAGGAGGACGGGGCTCTCCGGGCACAGTGGGGATTTGTTACAGATAAGAACAAGCTAATATCCCCTAAATGGGCCAGGGACAGGAGGTCCCAGCCCAGAACTTAAAATACATTTTGGGAAACCCACAAAGCAGATGGCTCTATAAGCACTTTTCTCAACAGCCCCAAGACCCCTGCTAAACAGAGATGCCCCCCGGACAGTCTTCACGAAACCCACCCATCCTCGCCCCTCCTGCCTGGAGAAGCCTGGAGAAGGGGCCTAGGTGGGGGGCCGGGCAGAGGAGGCACCCCTCACTCGTCATCAGCACCGTGAATCCCCAGGGTGTCATGGGGCTGGCGGCAAACACTCTCCATGGAAGGCCTGGCCCACAGCTGGGACCTGCACCAGCCGGGAGTGAGGACTCTGAGCCGAGCCTCTGAGGCAGGACAGAGGCACTGCACCCTCGCCTAAGGGGGGGAGGGTCTGAGGCCTGGAGAGGCCATGGGCTTCCCCAGTCCCCAAGCAGGCGAATGGAGGGTCCCTTGGGGTCTGTCCCCAGCAGAACCAACGAGGCCCCCAGGGCCGCCCACAGAACAAGGGCAGGAGGAAGTGCAGGGGTAAATCCGCAGCTCAAGGGTGCAGGGTGCAGGTGGCCAGAGTGGAGCAGGAGGGGCCTGGGCAGGCACAGGGGGCCAGAAGAGGAGCAGCCCCCAAGCCTCGGACTCTAACAGCTGGCCAGTCCCGCCACAGGAACACGTCAGCTCCCAGGAGTGCAGGGTGAGTGGTGCCCGGGAGTCAGGCCCGAGAGCAGCCCCTGGGGCTCCCTGAATGCAGGCAGGTGCAAGCACTGACCGGCTCGGCACTCCCAGGGCCGCCCAGCACCACCAGTCGAGGGCCCCGCTCACCTGAGGAGTCCTCAGAACGAAGGCTCTTCTTGGCAACCTCGGCCAGTGCCCCGAAGCCCAGACCCACGGCCAGACCTGCAGGGGACATTGAGGACACTCAGCGTTCACCCAGCGGCCGGTGCTGCCCACCCTCGGGCCTGGAGCAGCTCCAGGCAGACCAGCACCAGCTCACCAGGAGACCTCGCTGACACCCCAGACAAGTGAAAAAGAAAGAAAAGGTGGGAGATACACATCTGTGGTTTTTAAACAGGACATCTGGCTCAAGGTAGGTACTTCCCCACGAAAATTCCTCATCCAACTCCCAGCCCCCATCATCAATCATCACTTTTGCTAAGGGGACACAAAAACATATGCCCCAAATAATGTGTAACTGCGGAACTCCTTGGGAAGGACCCAGCACAGTGAAACAATGGAGCAGGGACGTCCGTGGGTCAAGGACATCCTAACATTCATGACAAGGGAGCCACTCGTGGAGCACAGCCACCACCTTCAAGGTCTGCACCAGCAGCCTCCAACACTCTGGAATTCTCTAATGTAATTCACTGTAACTGGAAAGAAAGGCATTGCCACAGCCTGGGTGGGAGTCAGAAGATTTTGCAAAAGCAAGAGGTCAGGGTGTCCCCAATCCAAACCGACGGGGACTCAGACGGGAGCAAAGGCCTCGCCCTCCCCACCCATCCCACCCCTAGGACTGGGCGCCTTCCCTGCCCCTTCTGTAACCTTCTAAACCAAAGTTCATTAGCCCCTCATCTGTCCAGAAGTCAGTCATTCGATGACCTCAACCACTGGGAGTGACGGGGCCCTGAGGAGCCCAAGAGGCCGCTAAGCCGTGCCGGAAAGCACAGGTGCCTCGCTTGGGGCCTGTTTCCTCTCGCTGGGAACACAACTCCAGCTATTCCCAGAGTGGGCACATCCTCAGCAGAGAGAGGGTGACAAGTGTGTGGGGTGAGCATGCTGGCTGCAGCCAGAAGGGTCAGCAAAAACCTAAACACCCAGGGTCCGGTGGGCCTCGGAGCACAACCCTGGGTACTTTCTTCCAAATTTTCTACAATGATTATGTACCACTTTTATGAATCAGAGAAGTATTGATGAAAACTAAATTTTAAAAATCAAACGAGGATAACTCAGTTTTTAAAAAGTGTCTTTGCAGTATGTTTTACCTGCCACCAGGCAACTGTGCAGATCCCTGTTTCCCCAAATCTTATCCGTAGTGCTAACACGACACTGAGAACAGTCAGAGGACTGGTACTTCTCAGCTTCAAGATGCACTAGAGGGTCACAGTGATCAAGAGTGTGTGGAATTGGCGGGAGAGCCGACAAACAGGTCACTGGAACAGACTATGGGGCCCAGAAATAATCAACCGATCTTTGACAAAGGAGCAAAGCCACTCAGCGGAGAAAGGATCGTCTTTCAGCTAATGGTGCGTGAACAACTAGATACCCACAGGCAAGAAAAATGAAGCTAGGCAGGACCTCGCACCTGTCACAGAAATCAACTCAAAATGAATACTAGACCCAAACATAAAACACAAAACTAGAAAACTTCTAGAAAACAGGAGAACATCTAGGTGACCTCTTAGATACAACCACAGAAGTGTGATCTATGAAAGAAAAAACCGATAGATGGGCTTCATTAAAATTAAAAAAAAAAAGTCTGCTCAGTGAAGGACACTATTAAGAGAAAGAAAAGCCACAGAATGGGAGAATATATTTGCAAAACACCTGACAAAGGACTTGTATCCAAAATATACAAATAATGCAACACTTAATAAGAAAAACTCAATTTAAAAATAGGCAAAAGAATAGAAAAGACACCTCACCAAAGAAGATATTCAAATAGGAAATAAGCATATGAAAAAGAGTTCAACTTCATGTATCATCAGGAATTGCAAATTACAACAAGGAGGTCCCACTCCACACCTATTAGAATGGCTAAAATCCAAAACACTCACCACCCCAAATGCTAGTGAGGATGTGGAGTGACAGAAACCTTCATTCATTGCTGGTAGGAGTGCAAAATGGTACAGCCACTTTAGAAGACATTCTGGCAGTTTCTTACAAAGCTAAACATAGGCTTACCATATGATCCAGCAATTGCACTCCTAGGTCTTTATTCAAAGGAGTTGAAAACTCACATCCACACAAAAATCTGCATGCAAATGTTTATAGCAGCTTTATTCATAATTGCCCCAAACCAAGATGCCCTTCAAGAGGTGAAAGGATGCGCAAACAGTGGCACGTCCACGCCATGGAGTATGATTTAGTGATAAAAAGAAATGAGCTATCGAGCTTATTAGAAGCATAGAAGAACCTTAAATATGTACTGTTAAGTGAAAGAAGCCAGTCTAAAAGAGCCACATATTGTTGGATTCTGATTATATGATATTGTGAGAAAGGCAAAACTATAGAGAAAGTAAGACCAGTGGTTGCCAGGGGTTCGGGATGTGGGGGTGTGGAGGGAAGGGAAGAGGTGGAGCCCAGGGCAGTGCTGAGACAGTGAAGCTATTCTATATGCTGCCTTAAAGGTGGATACGTGACATTATGGCATTTGTCAAAATCCACAGAACTCCAGGACACAAAGAGCAGCCCTAAAGTAAACTATGGACTCTAGTTACTAAAAGTGGCATCAATGTTGATTCGTCAATTACAACAAATGCACACACTACCACAAGGCATTCACAATAGGGAAAACGGTGAGTGTTCAGTGGGATATATGGGAACTCTGTACTTTCTGTGCAGATTTTCTGTAAACCTAAAACTGCTCTAAAAAATAAAATTAAAAAAGAAAACTCAATTAAAAAAAATATTTTTACAATACATCTTACCTACCGGTAGGCAATTATGCAACCTCTGTTTCACCACTTATAACAGCAGTTCCTGCCTTATAGGTTATTGTGAAGATTAAACAACAATAAAAGTAAACTGCCCACAAAAGGGCCGGGCACATGCTAACTCTATAAAAAAGCGTTTGCTGTTATTATCATTACTCCTATTCAAAGCGGTCAGAACAGTGCTGTCCAAACGAAATACAACACAAGCCACATATAGAATTTTAAAATTCTCTTGCAGCCACATTAAAAAAAGGTGAAAAGAAATAGGTGGAGTTAGTTTTAGTAATATACTTTAATTAATCCATTATATCCAAAATATTATCATTTCAAAATGTAAATATAAAAATTAGAGATTTTTTTTTTTTTTTTTACAAAGCCTTCAAAATCCAGTGTATATTTTACACTTACAGCACATTTCAATTTAGACCAGCCACACTGCAAATGCTCCACAGCCCCCCGCAGCTTAGCAATCACAGGAAGAAACTGTAGCAGTCTGGAAATGGCCCGTATCCACACACCCCATGGAGGATGTCTTGGTGTAGGGGGATGGAGGCGCCAGGGTCTGGGAGGCCAGTTTGCTGGAGGTGGGGCAGAGTGGTTTGTTTTCTCTCTGACCCCCGCCCTCCCAGCTCCAGAGGGCACTGGGCACGGAGAGCCCTGATTAAACATTAACTCCCCTGCCACCTCACCCAGTACGCTATTGGACTTAGCGAAATAAATGATAACGGACAACATTAACCTTCAAACCGTAGTGACCTTCACCAATGTATCTCTGCATCTAAGTTTTTCTCCACCTAGACCAACTCCAAAGACAAACCTCCTGCAAGAAGAGATGACGTCCAAGGGGATCCAGCCCGGCCACCACAGTGGCATCAATGTTGATTTGTCAATTACAATCATGGGTCTCGCCAGCCCTCCCTTCTGCCCCCAGACAAACGCAGCCTCCTCCCCGTGCCCACCAGCCCTCCTGCCAAGCTCCTGCCACCCCTGCTGGGCCCCCTCAGACTACCCAGCTGACAATTCACTCAAATGGTCCCCTGGCATTTCCAGGCTCCCAGCAGAACCAAAAGGCCATTTGGCTCCTCCTGTGGCCTGCGACTCCCTGGGCCAGCCTGACGCCCACAACCAGACACAGGCCCACCCAGAAAAAGGGGCCTGCCCCCCACCCACACCCCCAGCCCACCCTCAGGAATGGGATTCCTGAGGCCCTTAGCCCGACTCTTCCTTCACCCAGAATCAGGCAGGGCCCGGGAGGCAACTCCTGGAAGATCGGAGGCTCTGCCCTGGGTTCCCGGATCCCCTGGAGGACACCCAAGAGCCCAGGCTTCCTCTCGGCCTTCTCTCCGCAGTCGGCAGTGCAGTTGCCCCGTGTGTCCCCCAGGACCTGTGCGCCCCACGCACCCTCACCCAGCAGGACAGAGCCCACCCCGGGGCCGAGCCTGGCTCGGAGACCCCGCAGCCCACACTGCCGGCAAGGAGTCCCACAAATCCCACTCTGCCTGGCCTCCCTCCTGGGCAGTCAGGGGCCACCAGCCTGTTCCAAGGAAGTTCCTGACAGTTCTCTCACAAACAGGTTTTTTTTTTTAGTCCAGGAATTGGGGAGAGGTGGGGGGAACAGGCTCTCCCCCAAGGCGGGAGAGCACCGGGCCGGCTGGGGGCCTCCTCCGGGTGCCTTCTGGAAGCCCAGGTCCCCCAGCTGGGCCCCTCCCTCCCTGAAGACCCTCTGGAGGTCCTTAGAGTAGCCTACCCTTCAGCCGCTACTTGGGTTCTGCCCAGATGGACACCAGAGATTAGAAATAAATAAACACAACACCTTCCAACAAATATGGCCATGAGTAATGAATGAGGCTGGGTGCAAAGTGCTTAACAGCAGAAACAAATAAATAAATGTTATGGTGGCTTTGGCTTTACCTGCCAGAAATCCTAGGCATGTTTACAGAGCAAGGCTCAAGGGACTCACTCTCTTTGCAGTAGCAGGTTGCATGAATATTTCCAGGATAAAACAGCAAGAACATCACTCATACGGCACTTACGAAGCACCTGCACTGTTCTGAGGCCCACACTTTCAGCAAGGCATCTGACACTCCTTCTTGTCTGACAAGCAAGAAAGTTCACAGGGAAAAGGCCATGGGACAAGGATACTTCCCTTTCCATCACGGTGTTCTGGAACCTTTGGTAATTCAGTCCACCCTCTCTATCCCCACCTTGCATCCCCTGACCCCCAGCCCCAGCCAAGAACGGGGCCAGGGCTCACCCACAGCCCAGGAGGAAGGGGAACAGGGAGGTACAGGTACAAGAAGCTCCCTGTGGAGTGGAATGTTCTCACAGATTCTCGGGATCCGGCCTCCATTCCCAGAACTGCGGCGGGAGGAGAGCAGGGCCCAGACTTCACCTTGTAAGAGGCCTGCCCGTCCCAGTGCTGTTGGAAGACTTGCTGACTTTCTGACTCAGTTTCCTTTTCTGTAACTGGAGATAATACCAGCTGCCCTATTCTCCTTCTCAGAGCTTCAGAGACGGTGTGATATAACTAAAAGCCCATTTTAAAGTATGCTCCTGAGAAAGCAGAAGCTATATAGCTCCACCACCCACCCCTGCCAACTTCTCTGTATCTACAGCATGTCTTCCTTGCTACAGTCAAGATGCACCCAGAAAAGCACAGGCTGCTGGAGGAACGGTGGCGATGTCATCAGCAAATCAGAGGGCAACACTGGTGCCCACAGGGGAGGACAGAGCAAGTCCACCTCCCACCCAGCCCGGTCAGCCCCGGGACCTCAGATTTCCACAATCTCAATGAAAATAAAGTACCCTACTGATAAAGGTCGTAGGGAAAGAAGCCTGCCTTTAGACAAGTCAACAAAGGGGGATCACACCAGACGGCCCGAGCATGGAGTGCTGCCACAGCGGGGAGAGGTTCTACCAACGTTTGGGAACAAAGATGATATACTGATTCTTTCACAAAGCTGATTTATTCATTTACAGCACTATACTTTATCCTGGGATTGTGTCTCTGGTACTTTTGCATTGTTAAAATGTCCTTTCAGAAAAAAAATAAAAAGATGGGATAGTGTTTTATTTTAAATGTTCTTATACTTGGCAAAATTTAAATTACCATTATCCAAAAAAACAGAAAATTACAAGTGCTGGAGGGGATGTGGAGAAAGAGGCACACTTATTCACTGTTGGTGGGAATGTAGAATGGTGCAACCACTCAGGAAGACAGTGTGGAGGTTCCTCAGGAAGCTAAATACAGATTTGCCGTATGACCCAGCTATTCCATTGCTAGGTATATACTCAGAGGAACTTGAAACGTGAAATCACTGCCCTCCCCCCTACGTGGGATCAGACACCCAGGGGAGTGAATCTCCCTGGCAACGTGGAATATGACTCCCGGGGAGGAATGTAGACCCGGCATCGTGGGACAGAGAACATCTTCTTGACCAAAAGGGGGATGTGAAAGGAAATGAAATAAGCTTCAGTGGCAGAGAGATTCCAAAAGGAGCCGAGAGGTCACTCTGGTGGGCACTCTTATGCACACTTTAGACAACCCTTTTTAGGTTCCAAAGAATTGGGGTAGCTGGTGGTGGATACCTGAAACTATCAAACTACAACCCAGAACCCATGAATCTCGAAGACAGTTGTATAAAAATGTAGCTTATGAGGGGTGACAATGGGATTGGGAAAGCCATAAGGACCACACTCCACTTTGTCTAGTTTATGGATGGATGAGTAGAAAAATAGGGGAAGGAAACAAACAGACAAAGGTACCCAGTGTTCTTTTTTACTTCAATTGTTCTTTTTCACTCTAATTATTATTATTGTTATTTTTGTGTGTGTGCTAATGAAGGTGTCAAGGATTGATTTAGGTGATGAATGTACAACTATGTAATGGTACTGTAAACAATCGAAAGTACGATTTGTTTTGTATGACTGTGTGGTATGTGAATATATCTCAATAAAATGAAGATAAAAAAAAAAAAAAACATAAACGGACATTCGTAAACCAATGTTTATCGCAGCATTATTCACAATAGCCAAGAGAAGGAAACAGCCCGAATGTCCATCAACGGACGAGTAGATAAACAAACTGTGGTACACACACACAATGGACTATTACGCAGCTGTAAGACAGAACCAGGCATGGAATATATAATAATGTGGATGAATCTTGAGGACATTATGTTGAGTGAAGTTAGCCAGAAACAAAAGGACAAATACTGTATGGTCTCACTAATATGAACTAACATTAATGAGCAAACTTTGAGAGCAAAAAGCTGAAAACACAGGCTACCACAAGATAGAAAGAGGGTAGAGATTGGGCATTTGATGCTGAAGGACTACAAAATGTTCAGCAGGCTTGATTGTATAGACCCAGAAATTAATAGCAAAATACTGTGTGATGGGAGCACAATATTGTAACTACACTGAACAAAGATGTCCATGAGTAAGGCTGAAAGAGATGGGTTAAGAACATGCATGACACCTGAGGTAAAGAGAGAAGCTAAAGACTGGGACTGTTTAACTTAGCAAAAACTGGAGTGGTCAATGATTGTGACTAAATGTACAAATATACAACTGTTCTTGCATGTAGGAGAACGAATGTCAACCATGCAGAGTGTTGGAAAGAGGATGGTAGCGGGGAAAAAATATAATCAAAGCAAACTGGAGTCTATGGTCAGCAGTAACACTGTAATATGCTTCCATTAAATGTAACAAAGGTAATATACCAAAGCTAAGTAAGTATGAGAGGGGAATATAAGGGAGGGATATGGTATTCTTGGTAGTGGTGGTGTTGTCTGACCCTACTATTGTATTGTATGCTATTTTATTTTTCTTTTTATTATCTTTTTTATTATTCATTAACAAAACACATTTTATTTTCATAGTAATCAATATGTTCAAGTGCTGACTGTGGTGATAAATGCACAACTGTATGATGATACCGTGAACAACTGATTGTATAATGTGGATAATTAAATGGTATGTGAATATAGCTCTATATATTGTATGGAAAAATATAAACAGGGATAAAAGTGCTGGAAAAAAAACATGGAGAGAGGAATGTATGTATTTACTGTTGCTTAGGAGGCAGAATGGTGTAGCCTTTCTGGAAGATGGTGGGATAGTTCCACAAGAAGCTAAGTATGTGGGTGCCATAATATCCTGCAACCTCATTAGGTGGCATTTACTTGGAGGATCTGAGAGCAGGGACATGAATGGACATTTGCACACTGGTGTTTATGGAGAGAATGTACATGATTTGCAGTGGGTGGAGGTGGCCTAAGGGTACATCAACTGAGGAACAGAATGGTGAACTGTGGTGTGTGCATTATGACGAAACACTGAGCTACTGCGAAAAGGAGTGAAGCGGTGAGACGCGCAACGAAGTGAATGGAACCTGTAGACAGCATTTTGAGTGAAGTACACCAGAAACAAAGGCAAACACTATAATGCCTCACCAATTCCGTGTAAACTCAGAATTGAATCTTAGAGCACAGCTTATCAGGGAAACACTTACTGTAATGGTCCCTAGATAGTAAGCTCTTAAAGTAGTCACATCTATTCCTGAATTGTAATGGCTGTCTCCAGATTCCGAGATGCTGATCCCTTTGTATATAACCTGATTGATCCCTGGAACTTTGGGTAGCTGTGGGACACCTGAAACAGAGCCAGAACTCAGCAGATATGAATGTCAGAATTGGCACATACAGCAACTGTTAAAAAAGTGGAAGGAGGATCCAGACTTCAACTAGATATGATGAAGCAGATGTGGTTGGGACTGGGGCAAATGGGGCCAAAGGGTAAAGGACAATACTGACTGCATTTTAAAACTTCAAATTCCATGTGAGACCAAGGATAGAGATGTTTAGTTGGTGCAAGATCTATATTTCCTAAACAGCTTAACTCGCACAGTTCGTTCAAATACCATAATTACGTGGAACTTTTAATAGGAAGTAAGACCTGGTAGGTGTGAATAGGTTAGTATGAAATAGCGACACAACCCGAAGCAATCTGGACAGAGAATAAAAATATATATATATATGCAGGACCTCCCTGAAAAGCTGGGGGGAAATGCAGAGGTGTTGGACTTCCTCACCTGGACTGCTGCCGATGTTCTCACAAACATTGAGGACTGGCGGTTTGATGTGCCGAGCCCTCAGGACTTGCCCTTATGAAGCTCGTCACTGCAAAGAAGAGGCTAAACCTGCTTATAATTGTGACTAAGAGTCTCCCCCTGAGTACCTCTTTGTTGCACAGATGTGGCTTTCTCTTGCTCCTGGGCTCCTCTCTCACTCGCATGCAATCTCTCTCCCTCTCCCCCCCCCTCCTTAAGTCAACTCAGCAGGTGAACTCGCTGCCCTCCCCCCTACATGGGATCTGACTTCCAGGGGTGTAAATCTCCCTGATAATGCAGGATATGACTCCAGAGGATGAATCTGGACCCATAACATGGGATTGAGAATATCTTCTTGACCAAAAAGGGTATGTGAAATGAAATGAAATAAAGTTTCAGTGGCTGAGAGAGTCCAGGTGGAGTCAAGAGGTCACTCTGGTGGACATTCTTATGCACTATATAGATAACCCTTTTTATGTTTTAATGCATTGGAATAGCTAGAAGTAAATACCTGAAATTATCAAACTGCAACCCAGTAGCCTTGACTCTTGAAGACAATTCTATAAAAATGTAGCTTACAAGAGGTGACAGTGTGACTGTGAAAGCCTTGTGGATCACACTCCCTTTATCCAGTGTATGGATGGATGAGTAGAAAAAGGGGACAAAAAACTAAATGAAAAAGAGGGTGGGAGAGGGTGTTTGGGGTGTTGTTCTTTACTTTTATTTTTTATTCTTATTTTCACTTTTTCTGATACAAGGAAAATGTTCAAAAAATAGGTTGGGGTGATGAATGCACAACTATATGATGGTACTATGAACAACTGATTGTACACTTTGGATGACTATATGGTATGTGAAAATATCTCAATAAAATTGAATTAAAAAAATTAAAATTACCACTCATGCCCATTCACTCAATATTTCTTTCTTCTTAACTTTATCACTGAGATGGGGACATTAAAGTTTTGGGGAAAAAAGCATGATGATCCCAGAGAAAGCTTTGCTTCTGATCTACTAACAATAACCCCCAGGGGTATCAGAATTTGTACAAAAACCAAGCAACAATGACCATCAGTTCTGCATCTCAACCTAAGCCATGCCTGCTTTCTAATATAAAAGAGAACACTATTCCTTACTTTACCCTAACCTCTTAAAAACCCAATGGGGTCTCACAAACTATTCTTTAAAGCAAATATTTCCTGGGAGTGCTTTATATGAGAGAGTTCCTTAACCTTTCAGAAACTATCAGATTCCCAAGGGTCCATTCCCTCCACCCTTCATTCCTGGCCCACCAAGTGCTGTCTCAAACTAACATCTCTCTTGTTTTCATATGTCATGTTTCAAAACCCTTTCTACAAAGGATATGAACAGCCCTGACTCTTCCTATTTCTTTACCTTTTTATTTCCTCTCAATTGTCCTGTTTCCCGTTTGCCTTAATGATGCGATAGGGATTGTAAATACCCATGTGAGCATCTTGGTAACCACCACATTTCTGTGCACAAAGTCATGTTCACTGCCTTGTAATAAGTTTTCTCTTGCACAAACTCTAGCCATTAGAATCTAATTTTTGTAACTGCCCAGTCCTCTCTCTCATTTCATATGTACAGAGGAGATAACATATCTCTGCACCTGTAAGACTGAAGCACGGATGGAAAAAAGGGATTGAAAATACAGACAAGGAAGGGTACAAGGGACATTTGGGAGAGAGAAAGATAGATTTAACATATGTGCAACTGGAGTGCCAGAGGTGAGGAGGGGAGCAGAGGAGGATGAACAAGGCAGAACAATATTTTTTAAAATGGCCTGAGTTTTCCTGACTCCAGGGGTGTAAATCTCCCTGGCAACACAAGATATGACTCCCGAGGATGAACCTGGACCTGAAATCGTGAGACTGAGAACATCTTGACCAAAAGGGGGATGCGAAATGAAACAAAATAAAGTTTCAGTGGCTGAGAGATTTCAAATGGAGTTGAGAGGTCACTCTGGTGGGCATTCTTATGCACTATATAGATAACCCTTTTTAGGTTTTAAGGTACTGAAATAGCTAGAAGTAAATACCTGAAACTATCAAACTGCAAGCAGCCTTGACTCTTGGAGATGACTGTATAACCATGTAGCTCACAGTGGGTGACAGTGTGATTGTGAAAGCCCTGTGGATCACACTCCCTGTATCCAGTGTATGGATGGATGAGTAGAAAAATGGGGACAGAACCTAAATGAAAAATGGTGGGGGGGGGGGATGATTTGTGTGTTCTTTTTTACTTTTGTTTTTTATTCTTATTTTTACTTTTTCTGATATAAGGAAATTGTTCAAGAAATAGATTAGGGTGACGAATGCACAATTATATGATGGTGCTGTAGACAGTTTGTTGTGCACCACAGATGACTGTATGGTATGTGGGTGTATCTCAATAAAGCTGAATTTAAAAAAACAAAACAAAAAACCTAAGAATAAAAATTTTAAAGAAAAACTGTATTTAGAATGAAAAAAAAAAATGACCTGAGTTTTCCAAAACTGATGAAAGACAGCCACAGATTCAAAATATCTGCAAACCCCAAGCAGACTAAATACAAAGAAAATCTCACCCAGGCACATCAGTCAAACTGCTGAAAACCAAAAGCAGAGAGAAAATCTTAAAAGCAGTCAGAGGAAAAAATACACATTACCTTCAAGGAAGCAACAATAAGACTGACAGCTAATGTTTCAACAGAAAGAATGGAAGTGAGTAGACAACAGAATAACATGGTTAAAGCACTCAAAGGAAATGATTTCCAAAATGGAATACTATACCCAACAAAAACATCCCTCTGTAATGAAAGTATAATAAAGACACTTTCACAAAAATGAAAATTGAGAGAATTCAAGATAAGCTGACTACTCTATAAAAAATGGAAAAGAGAGTTCAAATAAAAGGAAAATTATCCCTGATATAACTACAGAAGTGCATGAAGAAAGAAGCACTAAAAGGGTAAACATCTGAGTAAATCCAAATTCATACAAACTGTACAAAGAAATAATACTTTGTGGGGTTTAATATATCTTATGTTGTTTTAAAAACATCTTGAGGTGTTTGAAATAGGTCTGAAAAAATACACATCAACATTAACACAAAAACAAGAGGGAGTTACATGGAGTTAAAGTATTCTAAGGTCTTAGCATCACTTAGGAAACAGTAAAAATAATAATTTATATTAGATTGTAATAGGTCAAGAATGTGTAGTGAAATCTCGAGAGTAACCACTAAAAGAACAGTAGAGGAATACATAACACACAAGGTAATAAAGGAACGCATTTTTAAAAACCTTTTATTAATTAAACAGGAGGCAAGACAAGAGAGAAAAAAGAAAACATAGCAGATGAGTCAAATAGAAAATAATAGGGAAGACAGATCAACCCCAATACATCAGTAATTGCATTAAATATAAATGGAATAGTCCAATTTAAGTTAAATATTAATATTAGATATTCCATTATAAGATTAAGATTGTGAGCCTATACTTAAAACAAACAAAAAAAATCAACCATATATACTGCTTACAAAATATCTACCTTAAATAAAATGACACAAAAAAAGTTGAAAGTAAAAGGAGAGAGATACCATGCAAATGCTAAATAAAAGAAAGCTGGAGCACAGCTATATTAATATCAGAAAAAGTAGGCTTTAATAGATATAAAGAGGGGCATAATATAAAAAGAAGAAAGAAAATAATAAAGATTAGGCTGGAGAGAAATGAAATAGAGAACTGAAAATCAACAGAGAAATCAATGAAACCAAAAGTCAGTTCTTTAAAAAGACCAATAAAGTTGACAAATCTTTGGCTAGATAAAAAAAAAAAGGAAAGATTACACAAATAACTAAAATTAGAAATGAGAGTCAGGAAAAACTATTGATCTCATAGAGATAAAAACAAAAGGAAGAAGTAAAACTATTCCCATTCGTAGATAACATCCTATATATATAGGAAATCTCAAGGAATCTACAAGAAAGCTACTAGAGTTAGTACACTAATTCAGCAAAGTGGCAGTGTACAAAGATCAATACACAAGAATCAGTGGTGCTGGGGAGCTGGAACAAGATTACAGCATAGAGAGGAGTGGAAGCTAGTTAGTCCCCCTGGAACAACTAATAAACAACGAGGAACAACTAGTAAATAATCTAGAATAACTGCTGGGGGACAAACGTGACTGTCCACACGTCCTACACCGACCTGGACTGGGAGGAATGCCTGAGATTGCAGCATAAAATCTGTAAGTAGAAACTGCAGACCCAAGCCAGGAGCCCCTCCCCCACAACGGCCCAAACTGCAAAGCCTCACTGTGCTAGAGAGCAGCTCTCTCTGAACAAGCGAATATACCTCAGCCCAGCTCCAACGGAGGTTTTAATTAACAAATGTTGACTGCTCAGTACAAGTTATGAATCCCCAACAAGCAGACAGAGGCTTTTGGTGATAACTGACCTTAGAGAGCTGGAGGACCGCTCTGGCAGAGAGAAGGGGGAGCCCAGAGGACCGGGTGCTATCTCCGGCCAATGGGTAAAACTGAGGGGGGCCATGGACTGGCCCTGAAGAGTGATTTCTGTCCCTTGTTCAGCTCAGTGGAGAAAGCCTCAGCTATTTCCAGTTCCCAGCACTCTGACCCAGACAAGGGTGGAGATAGCAGAGTCAGAGAGACTATTCAAATGCAAATTGTATCTCCCTAGGGGGTTTATCTTCCCTAAGAGGAAAGAGGTGGTGCCAAGCTCTACTACCCGCCTTCCATTCAGAACCAGACCCCAGAGCCTGAGGGAAAACAGCTACAGGCCACACCTCCTTACACCAGTCGGAGTTACATGCTGACAGGCACAACCTGCTGGACAGAAAAGCAGAGTGGCTTGGGGACTCACAGGATGCATCAATCTTCTAAGACATACCCTGAGGGAGACCTGATCCTATTGCCTCCTTCTGAAACCTGAGCCCATTCTGGTCTGGGAAAAACTTGATTGCGGTAACCAAGGAAACCAGATGCCAAGACAACAGAAAACTACAACCTACACTAAGAGAAACAAAGTTATGGCTCAGTCAAAGGAACAAACTTACACTTCAACTGAGATACAGGAATTTAAACAACTAATGCTAAATCAATTCAAAAAGTTTAGGAAAGATATGGTAAAAGAGATGAAGCGTATAATGAAAACACTGGGTGTACATAAGGTAGAAATCAAAAGTTCAAAAAAAACAACTGGCAGAATCTATGGAAATGAAAAGCACAACAAAAGAGATGAAACACACAATGGAAACATACAATAGCAGATCTCAAGAGGCAGAAGAGGGGACCTAAGATGGCGACTAGGTGAGACAGAGCAAAAATCACCTCCATGGAAAACACTAGATAAAAAACCAGAAAGTGACCCAGAACACTACTTCCAGAGTAGCACCAGCTGGACAAGGTCTGCTAAATCCACAGGGAATGCGCGTTTGGTGAAACCAGGAGTCTGCATTCCGAAACGAGTGAGTGAGTCAGCTGAGTCCCTCGGCCACGCTGCGGTGTGGGGAAATGGTGGGTTAGCGTTTAAAAAAAAAAGGAAGCCCGGGAGCAGCTGCAGATAAGACGGGAGTGCTCTGGACTAACTCCTCGGTGTCTGGGGTGGAGGATACCCCTTCCCACACCCACTGCTGATTGTCTTGGGTCCAGGGGAACAAAGGGGAGCCAAAAGGAGAGGGAAAAAAAAAAACAAAACGCACGACTTGCAGCCATCTCCCCAGCAGGCGGAGCTACTCCTGCCCGGGGCAGAACATACCGCACAGAGCTGAGCCAAGAAACCCAGCCTGACAGGGAGTCTTTCCCGCAGCACCGCTCACACAACACAATATCGGCCGTGGACAGTGGCC
Organism: Choloepus didactylus; assembly: GCF_015220235.1. Taxonomy (NCBI): domain Eukaryota; kingdom Metazoa; phylum Chordata; class Mammalia; order Pilosa; family Megalonychidae; genus Choloepus; species Choloepus didactylus. The sequence continues at coordinate 32,820,976 of NC_051308.1, forward strand.
TTGAATACACCCACGGCTGATTGTCCCGGAGCTGGGAGAGCGGAGCTGTGCGGAAAGGGGGAAGTTAACGCGTCCCATTCAACCATCTTTGAAGCAGGCTGGGAACACCCCATACACAGCCCGGCGGCCCAGGGCTTCTCTGGAGGCCGGCGCTCACTTGTGATGTGGCACGGCCCTCCCCCTCTCAGGAGAGGTCCTGGAAAAGCACAGCAGGGAGAGGGGAACCGCTTGGAAATCCCAGAGAACCTACACCAATACCAAGGACTTTTGGATCAGTGGCAGAGAACAGCCTTAAATCTCCGGGAACACCTGGGAGCTTTGACTATTAAAGCTGCCCTTCCTCTTTAACTGCTCAGGCACACACCCCTCATTGAGGGCAGACAGCACCAACAACACACCCAAATTAAGTGCACCAATTGGACCCCACAAGAATCAGATCCCCACACACCACAAAGTTGGGGAGAACTGACTTGAGGGGAATAAGTGACTCATGGACACCATCTGCTGGTTAGTTAGAGAAAGTATGTCACCAAGCTGCAATTCTAACAAATTAAAGATCAAGTAAAGCAAATGCCAAGAGGCCAAAAACAACAGAAAATCTTAGAGCATACGATAAAACCAGACGACATAGAGAACCTGAACCCAAACACTCAAATCAAAAGATCAAAAGACACACGGTACTTGGCGGAATTAATCAAAGAACTACAGACAGGCAGTGAGAGCATGGCACAGGATATAAGGGACTTGAAGAAGAACATGGCACAGAATACAAAAGACATAAAGAAGACCCTAGAAGAGCATAAAGAAGATACTGCAAGAGTAAATAAAAAAATAGAAGATCTTATGGAAATTAAAGAAACTGTTGGCCAAATTAAAAAGACTCTGGATATTCATAATACAAGATTAGAGGAGGGTGAACAACAACTCAGCCTCCTCGAGGAGCACAGAACAGAAAATGAAAGAACAAAAGAAAGATTGGGGAAAAAAATTGAAAAAATCGAAACAGATCTCAGGGATATAATAGATAAAATAAAATGTCCAAATTTAAGACTCATTGGTGTCCCAGAAGGGGAAGAGAAGGGTAAAGGTCTAGAAAGAGTATTCAAAGAAATTGTTGGGGAAAACTTCCCAAACCTTCTACACAATGTAAATACACAAAGCATAAATGCCCAGTGAACTCCAAATAGAGTAAATCCAAATAAACCCACGCCAAGACATATTCTGATCAGAGTGTCAAATACTGAAGAGAAGGAGCAAGTTCTGAAAGCAGCAAGAGAAAAGCAATTCACCACATACAAAGGAAACAACATAAGACTAAGTTGTGACTACTCAGCGGCCACCATGGAGGTGAGAAGGCAGTGGCAAGACATATTTAAAATTCTGAGAGAGAAAAATTTCCAACCAAGAATACTTTATCCAGCAAAACTCTCCTTCAAATTTGAGGGAGAGCTTAAATTTTTCACAGACAAACAAATGCTGAGAGAGTTTGCTAATAAAAGACTTGCCCTACGTCAGATACTAAAGGGAGCCCTACCGACAGAGAAATGAAGAAATGAGAGAGAGATATAGAGAATTTCAGCAGACATATGTAGAATATTACATCCCAGGTCACTGGGACACACGTTCTTCACTAGTGATCACGGATCTTTCTCCAGAATGGACTATATGCGGGGACATAAAAACAAGCCTCAATAAAATAAAAAAATAAAAAAAATGAATTTGTTCAAAGCACATTCTCTGACCACAATGGAATACAAATAGAAGTCAATAACCATCAGAGACTTGGAGAATTCACAAACACCTGAAGGATAAAAATGAGGGGGAGATGAAAACGTTCCCAGATAATCAAAAGCTGAGGGACTTCATCACCAGGAGATCAGTCCTATAAGAAATGCTAAAGGGAGTTGAGCAGGCTGAAAGGAAGGGACAGTAAACAATTGACTGAAACCACATGAAGAAATAAAGATTTCCAGTAAAGATCACATGGTAAATATAAATACCAATACTACTGTATTGTTGATTTATAACTCCACTATTTACTTCCTACAGGATCTAAAATACACAAAGTGTAATGATAAATCGGTGGTTTTGGACTCAATGTAAAATATGTAATTTTTGACAAGAACTACATAAAGGTGGGGGAATGGAGGAGTATAGGAACACAGTTTACGTGTCCTATTGAAGTTAAGTCGGTATCAAAGAAAAACAAGATTGTTATAGATTTAAGATGTTAAAGTTAAGCCCCATGGTAAACACAAAGAAAGTATCAGAGAATATGACCAAAGAGATGAAAAGTAGAGTAGGGGTTCCAAGAAGTCGGGAAGGGGCAATGGGGACATAAGAAATGAGAGTAGGGTTTTGGTTTGGGGTGAAGGGAAACTTCTAGAAATGGATGGTGGGAAGGTGATAGCATTGCAACATTCCAAATGTGATTAATCCCACTAATGGAATGCTAGAGAGGGGTGGAATAGGAAGATTTAGGCTATATATATATATTTTTTTTAATTGTGGAAAGATATAAGACAGTCTAAATAGATGACAATTAAATGCCAAGGATGATCCTGGATGGGATATGAAGTCGGAGGAGAGGAAGCTCAAAGGGACACAGATGGGACACAAGGAAAAAAAAAAAAAAGGAAATACAGAATGTAAGCTTTATATCAATGTTGAATTTCTTGAACTTCTTAGCTGCGCTTAACAACATTGCATAAAATAATGTTCTTGTCCATGGGAAAGCTTTATGTGAATTATATTGTTTGTTCAAAGATATGTGCAGCTTGCTCTCATATGTTCAGAGGACAGAGCAATAGATGATGGGTATTAGGGAGGAGGGAGGGAGGGAGAGAGGGAGAGAAAGAAAGAGACGGTGGTGTGACAGGATCTTAAATGTGATGATCGGGGTATCGGGGGAGGGGGGTCGGGGTATGATGGAGTTCTATGTATGGGGTTGTACTGTTTTTGCAACTGTTCCTGTAAGATTGAACTTATTTCAAAATAAAATTTATTATAAAAAAAAAACAGAGGCAGAAGAAAACACTCAGGAACTGGAGAACAAGGCACCTGAAAGCCTACACACGAACAGATAGAGAAAAGAATGGAAACATATAAGCAACATCTCCGGGAATTGAATGACAACACAAAATGCAGGAATGTATGTGTCATGGGTGTCCCAGAGGGAGAAGAGAAGGGAAAAGGGGCAGAAGCAATACTAGAGGAAATAATCAACAAAAATTTCCCATCTCTTATGAAAGACATAAAATTACAGATCCAAGAAGCGCAATATACCCCAAACAGAATAGATCTGAACAGGCCTCTACCAAGACACTTAATAATCAGAATATCAAACATCAAAGATAAAGAGAGAATCCTGAAAGCAGCATTCTCAATAGAAACCATGGAAGCAAGAATGAAGTGGTGTAATATATTTAAGATACTGAAAGAGAAAAATCACCAACCAAGAATCCTATATCTGGCAAAACTGTCCTTCATATATGAGGGAGAGCTTAAAATATTCTCTGACAAACAGACAATGACAGAGTCTGTAAAGAAGATACCTGCTCTACAGGAAAAATTAAAGGGAGCACTACAGACAGAAAGGAAAAGACAGGAGTGAGAGGTTTGGAACACAATTATGGGAGATAGTAGCACAGCAATGTAAGTACACTGAACAAAGATGACTGTGAATATGGTTGAAAGAGGAAGGGTGGGACCATGTGGGACACCAGAAGGAAAGAGGAAAGATAAAGACTGAGACTGTATAACTCAGTGAAACCTAGGGTGCTCAATGACTGTGATAAAATGTACAAATATGTTTTTACATGAGGGAGAACAAATGAATGTTAACATTCCAAGGTGTTAAAAATAGCGTAGGATTGGAGGAAAAATACAATCAATGCAAACTAGAGACTATAATTAACGGAAACATTGTATTATGCTTCCTTTAATGTAACAAAGGCAATATACCAAAGATAAATGCTTATGGGGGTGAGGACTGAGGGCAGGTATTGGACTCATGGCATTGGTGATGTTGTCTGACCCTTTATTCTACTTTGGTTTAATGCTACCTTTCCTTTTGTTGCTTCCTAGCTGTCATTTTTTTCTTTTTTGCTTTTGTCTCTCTACCTTCTTCGACTCTTCCCCCTTCTTTATAAAAGAAATGGAGATATCCTTATATAGATAGTGGTGATGGTAGTGAACACATAAATACATGAGTATACAGGGAACCATCAATTGTTTACTTAGGATGGAATGTATGGTGTGTGAACAAAACTGTCTTTAAAAAAAATGGGTTGATGAAGAAACCTTAAGGGTACTATACTGAGTGAAATAAGACAGACACATAAGGACGAAATTGCATGGTCTCACTGATATGAACTAATTAGAATATGTAAACTCATAGACATGAAATATAAATTACCAGGATATAGAACAGGGTTAAAGACTGGGAGTGGTTGCTTATTATGAGCAGAATGTTCAACTAGGGTGAACTTAAAAATTTGGAAGTGGACAGAGGTGATGGTAGCATGTTATGAGAATAACTAACAGTGCTGAATGGTCTGTGAATGGTGGAAAGGGTAAGCTCAGAGTCACATATGTCACCAGAAGGCAAGTTGGAGGTTAAAAGATGGGAATGTATAAAACAGTGAATCTTGTGGTGGACAATGTCTGTGATTAACTGTACAAATATTAGAAATCTCTCATGAACTAAAGCAAATGTATGACACTATAACTAGAAGTTAGTAATAGAGGGGCATATAGGGAAAAAATATACCTATTGCAAACCATATACTACAGTTAGTAGTATTTTAAAATTTTTTCATCAACAGTAACAAATATACTATACCAATACTATGAATCAATAATGGAGGGGGGATGATTAGGTGTATGGGAGGATTTGAGTTTCCTTTTTCTCTTTTTTTTTTTTTGTCTTTATTTCTTTTCTGGAGTAATTAAAATGTTCTAAAAATTAAAAAAAAATTGTGATGGATGCACAGCTGTATGATGGTACCGTGGGCAAATGACTGCACACTTTGGATCTTTGGATAATTGTATGGTTTGCAAACAATCTCAATAAAAAAAAAAAAAAAGAATCAGTGATGTTTCCATACACCAACAATGAATAATCCAAAAAGAAAATCAAGACAACAATTCCGTTTACAATAGCAACAAAACGAATCAAATATCTAGGAATAAATTTAACCAAGAATGTAAGGGACTTGTACCTGGAAAACTATTAATCATTGCCGAAAGAAATTAAAGAAGACCTAAATAAATGGAAAGACATACTATATTCATGGATTGGAAGACTAAATATTGTTAAGATGTCAATCCTACCCAAAGTGATTTACAGATCAATGCAATCTGGGTCAAAATTCCAATAGCCTTCTTCACAGAAAAAGGAAAAATCAATTATCAAATTCATAAGGAAACGCAAGAGGACCCATACAGCGAAAACCATCTTGAAAAAGAACAAAGTTGGAGGACTAACACTTCCTAACTTCAAAACTTATTTAAAAACTACAGTTATCAAGATAGTATGGTACTAGTGACATCATCAACATGGCAATGTAAATTGCTACTAAAAACCACTTCCCAGAGATTCAGCAAAAAAAAAAAGGGACAGTTTTCACTTGTTCAGAACTCTGGAGGAAGACATAGACTGGAGAAGGATGCCACAAATGCTGAATTAAAACAGAGAAAAATATCAGGTAGGAAACTTCTGTCCCAGACCAGCTGGCTCTCTCCCCTCCCCCTCACTGGGTCCCACACAGCTCAGGAAGTACATAGAGGCAGCAGCTGGGATCCTTCCCACCTCCCACCAGGGACACAGATCATAAAATCTCTCACAGCAGTGAGACAGATCCCCACCTATATCCAGAGACACAGACTCAAGTCCACAGGGACCCAGTGCAGGACTTAAGCTGCTGGGGAGGGCAGGCTATTAGTGCACCAAGGAGGAGTTTCCAAAATGGATGCTTAGGGAGGGAGCAGCAGAATTTTTCCCAAAAGCATCAAGTAGCCAGGCAAAAGCTGTCTAAATCAACTATTTGGGGACCCAGGGGACAGGGGAGGACATTTCAAGGCCCAGGTCAGTGAGGGATGAAGAGTCTAAGAAAACATGGACAAAGTCTGTGTTTCCAGTCATGGGTCCTGGTGTCCATCTCCCAACCTTGAGGAAAACAGCAGTGGGTGGCCCAATCCTCGCCTGGGGAATGGCTGCAGACTGGGGCAGCTCAGGGAATCCTTCACTGCAAGTAAAGTGGAGGACACAGCCCCAAATTGAGCCAGATTTTGGCTGGCAAAGTAAACACACAGGAACCCCACAGTTTCAGCCCTGCCCAGTCAGAGCTGCGGGGCTCCAAGAGACAAACAGCTTCCGAGGACGATTAAATCACCAAACAGCACCATCTGCTGGGCAGGCTGGAAAGTGCAGGTAAAAACTGAACGATTTTTTGGAGCCTCTCCAGATCCTATCCCAGCTCATTGGAGCTGGTCTACACCCCCTGTATGGTACCTGGCCTTGATTTGGCCGAGTACCTGTACAGGAGGTGTAGACTGACCGATGATCCAACTGGCAAAGCAGTGTTCTAATACAAACCCAGGCAACAACTAAATTCTAGACAAGAGAGAGAAATTGACCTTCAGAATAGACCCATCAAGATAAACAGATGAGCAGATATCAGCAAAACATCACAAGGCATACTAAAACTCAAGAATAAATGGCCCAGTCAAAGGAACAAACCAAAAAGCAGAGGAGATACAGAATCTGGAACAACTAATCAAAGTTGTGCAAACAAATCTGAATCTATTCAAAGAAATGAAGGGAGACATGTATAAAGAAATAAAGGGTATTAAGAAGACACTAGAAGAGCATAAAGAAGAACTTGGTAGAATACACAGAAAAACAGACATTATAGAAATGAGACACTGTAGATGAAATTAAAAATATACTGAAGACATACAACAGCAGAAGAAGCAGAGGAAAGAATCAGTGAGCTAGAAGACAGATCAACCGAATTCAAAGAAACAAAAGAACAAATGGAGAAAACAATGGAAACATTTGAGCAGGGTCTCAGGGAAGTGATTGGCAATACAAAGTGCAAAAATATGTGCGTCACGATTGTCCCAGAAAGAGAAGAGAAAGGAAAAGGGCCAGGAAGAATATTCGAAGAAATAATGGCTGAAAATTTCCCAACCCTCATAAATGATATAAATATGCAAACCCAAGAAGTCCAAAATACTCCAAACAGAATAGATCTGAATAGACCCACTCCAAAACACTTAGTAATCACACTCTCAAATGCTAAAAAGAGGAGAAAATTCTGAAAGCAGCAAGAGAAAAGCAAATCATCACATACAAGAGAAGGCAAATAAGACCAAGTGCTGATTTCTCATCAGACACCATTTAGGCAAGAAGGCAGTGGTACAATATATTTAAGACACTGGGAGAGCAAAATAGCCAGTCAAGAATTCTCTATTCAGTAAAGTCTGTCTTTCAAAAATGAGTGAGAGTTTAAAATATTCACAGATAAACAGAAGCTGAGAGAGTTTATTAATAGGAGACCAGCCCTACAAGAACTAAAGGGAATGCTACCAGTTGAAAAAGAAGACAGGAAAGAGAGATCTGGAGGAAGATACAAAATTGAAGAGTATTAGTAAGGGTAACTTAAAGGATAAAAAGAGAGAAAGATAAAATAAAACTGACAAATAAAAACCAAATGATAAGATGGTTGAATTAAGGACTGCCCTTACAGAAATAACTTTGAATGTTAATGGATTAAATTCCCCAAAAGACACAGATTGACAAAATGGATTAAAAAATATGATCCATCTGTATGCTGTTTACAAGAGACTCATCTTAGACCCAAAGATACAAATAGGTTGAAAGGATGGAAAAAGATATTCTATGCAAGTGGTAACAATTAAAAAAAAAAAAAAAAAGAAAGAAACAACAACAACAAAAAAAAAACACCTGGGATAGCTACACTAATATCAGACAAAAGACACTTTAAATGAAAAAATGTTCTAAGAGACAAAGAAGGACATAATATATTAACAAAGGGGGCAATTCATCAAGAAGTAATAACAATCATAAATATGCTCCTAATCTAGGAGTCCCAAAGTACATGAGGCAAACACTGGCAAAACTGAAGGGAGTAATAGATAACTCTACCATACTAGTGGGAGATTTCAACACACCACTCTCTCCAATAGCTAGGACATCTAAACAGAGGATCAATAAAGAAACAGAGAACCTAAATAATATGATAAATGAACTAGACCTAACAGATAAATATAGAACATTGCATCCCAAAACAGCATGAAATACATTCTTCTCAAGTGCTCATGGCACATTTTTTAGGACAGACCATACACTGAAGCACAAAACACGTCTTAATAAATTTAAAAAGCACCTTGAAATTATACAAAGCACTTTCTCTGATCATAATGGAATGCAGCTAGCGATCAATAACAAATGGAAACTGGAAAATACACAAATATATGGAAGTTAAACAACACACTCAAACAATCAGTGGGTCAAAGGAAAAATTGCAAGAGAAATTGGTATCTTGAGACAAATGAAAATGAAAGACAACATATCAAAATTTATGGCATGCAGTGAAGGCAGTGGTGCTGAGATGGAAATTTATAGCCCTAAACACCTACATTAAAAAGGAAGAAAGAGCTAAAACCAATGACTTGACTGGACAACTGGAGAAACCAGAGAAAGAACAGCAAACTAATCCCAAAGCAAGAAGAAAGAAATAACAAAGATTAGAGCAGAAATTAATGAAATGGGGAATTAAAAAAAAAACTAGAGAGAGAATCAATAAGACCAAAAGTTGGTTCTTCGAGAAAATCAATAAAATCAACAAACCCTCAGCTGGACTGACAAAGAGGAAAAGAGAGAAGCTGCACACAAAATCAGAAATGAGGGGGAGGGGAATCACCACAGACCCCAAAGAAATAAAGATCATAAGAGGTTACCATGAACAACTGTATGCCAACAAACTAGACAACTTAGATGAAATGGACAACTTCCTAGAAATACATGAACAACTTACATGACTTGAGAAGAAGTAGAACACTTCAATAAACCAATCACAAAGAGATTGGAATCAGTCATCAAAAACCTACCAACAAAGAAAAGCCCAGGACTGGATCGCTTCACAGGTGAATTTTACCAAGCATTCCAAGAAGAATTAATATCATTCCTGCTCAAACTCTCCCAAAAAATTGAAGAAGAGGGAACACTACCTAACTCATTCTATGAAGCCAACATTACCCTAATACCAAAGCCAGATAAAGATACTACAAGAAAAGTTCAGACCAATATCTCTAATTAATATAGATGCAAAAATCCTCAAAAAAATACTTGCAAATCAAATGCAACAGCATATTAAAAGAATTATAAACCATGACCAAGTGGGTTTTATAAACCATGCAAGGGTAGTTCAACACAAGAAAATCAATTAATGTAATACACCACATTAACAAATCAAAAAGGAAAAACCCCATGATGATCTCAATTGATGCAGAAAAGGCATTTGACAAAATTCAGCATTCTTTCATGACAAAAACACTTCAAAAAGTAGGAACTGAAGGAAACTTCCTTAACATGGTAAAGGGCACATATGAAAAACCCACAGCTAACATCATACCCAATGGTGACAGACTGAAAGTTTTCCCTCTAGGACTGGAACAAGACAAGGATGCCCACTGTCACCACTGCTATTCAACATTGTGCTAGAAGTTCTAGCCAGAGCAATCAGGCAAGAAAAAGAAATAAAAGACACCCAATTGGAAAGGAAGAAGTAAAACTGTCATTATTTGCAGATGACATGATCCTATATTTAGAAAATCCTGAAAAAAAATGACAGCAAAGTTATTTGAGCTAATAAATGAGTTCAGCAAAGTGGTAGCATACAAGATTAATAAGCAAAAATCAACAGTGTTCTATTTACAATTCCATTTACAATAGCAACTAAGAGAATAAAATATCTAGGAATAAACTCAACCAAGGATGTAAAGGACTTTATAAAGAGAAAACTACAAAACATTGCTAAAAGAAATCAAAGAAGACCTGAATAAATGGAAACACATTCCATGTTCACGAGTTGAAAGGCTAAATGTCATTAAGATGTCAATTCTACCCAAATTGATCTACAAATTCAATGCAATACCAATCAAAATTCCAACAGACTACTCTGCAGAACTGGAGAAACTAATTGTCAATTTTATTTGGAAGAGGAAGGGGTCTTGAGTAGCTAAAAACATCCTTAAAAGGAAGAATGAAGTCGGATCATTACACTTCCTCATTTAAGACATATTATAAAGCCACAGTGGTCAAAACAGCATGGTATTGGCATAAAGACAGACATACTGATCAATGGAATTGAATTGAGAATTCAAAAATAAACTCTCAGATCTATAGTTAATTGATTTTTGACAAGGCTCCCAAGCCCACTCAACTGGGACAGAACAGTCTCTTCAATAAATGGTGCTTGGAAAATTGGCTATCCATAACCAAAAGAATGAAAGAGGACCCCTATCTCACACCATATACAAAAATTAACTCAAAATGGATCAGAGACCTAAATATAAACACCAGTACCATAAACTCCTAAAGGAAAATGTAGGGAACATCTTCAAGATCTAGTGATAGGTGGTAGTTTCATAGTTTCATAGACTTTACACCCAAAGAACAAGCAACAAAAGAAAATGGGACCTCCTTAAAATCTAACACTTCAGTGCTTCAAAGGACTTGGTCGAAAGGGTGAAACAGCAGCCAACTCAATGGGAGAAAATATTTGAAACCATGTATCTGATAAAGGTTTGATATCCAGAATATATAAAGAAATCCTACAACTCAACCATAAAAAGACAAACCAGTTTAAAAATGGGCAAAAGACATGAATAGACATTTTTCCAAAGAGGAAATACTGATGGCTAAAAAACAGATGAAAAGATGTTCAGTTTAGGTTATTTGTTTTTCTGATTTCTTTGTTTTGGTTTTGTTTGAAATGTAGTTTTGTTGTTTTTTTTTTTATTGTTTGGTTGTTTTTATTTTTTTTTTTTTAATCATCATTTTATTGAGATATATTCACATACCACGCAGTCATACAAAACAAATTGTACTTTCGATTGTTTACAGTACCATTACATAGTTGTACATTCATCACCTAAATCAATCCCTGACACCTTCATTAGCACACACACAAAAATAACAAGAATAATAATTAGAGTGAAAAAGAGCAATTGAAGTAAAAAAGAACACTGGGTACCTTTGTCTGTTTGTTTCCTTCCCCTACTTTTCTACACATCCATCTGTAAACTAGACAAAGTGGAGTTTGGTCCTTATGGCATTCCCAATCCCACTGTCACCCCTCATAAGCTACATTTTTATACAACTGTCTTCGAGATTCATGGGTTCTGGGTTGTAGTTTAATAGTTTCAGGTATCCACCACCAGCTACCCCAATTCTTTAGAACCTAAAAAAGGTTGTCTAAAGTGTGCGTAAGAGTGCCCACCAGAGTGATCTCTCGGCTCGTTTTGGAATCTCTCTGCCACTGAAGCTTATTTCATTTCCTTTCACATCCCCCTTTTGGTCAAGAAGATGTTCTCCATCCCACGATGCCGGGTCTACATTCCTCCCCGGGAGTCATATTCCACGTTGCCAGGGAGATTCACTCCCCTGGGTGTCTGATCCCACGTAGGGGGGAGGGCAGTGATTTCACCTTTCAAGTTGGCTTAGCCAGAGAGAGAGGGCCACATCTGAGCAACAAAGAGGCATTCAGGAGGAGACTCTTAGGCACAAATACCGGGAGGCCTAGCCTCTCCTTTGCAGCAACTGTCTTCCCAAGGGTAAAACTTATGGTAGAGGGCTCAACCCATCAAACCACCAGTCCCCTATGTCTGTGGTCATGTTAGCAACCATGGAGGTGGGGTAGGCGAATACCCCTGCATTCTCCACATGTTTGGTTGTTTTTAAATTTTTTGACAAAGTTAAAAAAAGGGAAAAAAAGATGTACACCTTCACTATTAGGGAAATACAAATAAAAACCACGAGATATAATCTCACATCTCTTAGAATGGCCATTATTAAACATACAGGAAACTACAAGTGTAGGAGAGGATGTGGACAAATAGGAACACTCTTTCACTGCTGGTGGGAATATAAAATGGTACAGCCACTGTGGAGGACGGTTTGGTGGTTCCTCAGGAAACTAAGTACAGAGTTGTCTTTCAACCCAGCAATCCCACTACTCAGGATACCCCCAGAAGATCTGAAAGCTGCTATCTGCACACCAATGTTCAGCGCAGCATTATTCATAATTGCCAAAAGATGGAAACAACCCACATGCCCATCAACAGATGAATGGATGAACAAAATGTGGTGCGTATATATATATATATATATATATATATATATATATATATATATATACACACACAATTGAATATTATTCAGCAGTAAGAAGGAATGAAATCCTGAAGCATGTGATAACATGGATGAACCTTGAGGACATTACATTAGGCGAAATAAATCAGACACAAAAGAACAAATATTGTATGATCTCAAGGATATGAACTAATTATAATATGTAAACTCATGGACATAAAATGTAGAATACAGGTTACCAGGATACAGAATTTGGCTAAAGAATGGGGAGCAGTTGCTTAACATTTGCAGAATGTTTAGCTTGAACTTAAAAGTCTGGAAAAGAAGAGAGGTGACAGTAGCATGTTACTGTGAGAATAATTAACAGTGCCGAATGGTGTGTGAATATGGTGGAAGTGGGCAGCTGAGAGTCATGTATGTCACCAGAAGGGAAGTCAGAGGTTAAAACATGGGAATGTATAACACAGTGAATCTTGCTGTGGACAATGTCTGTGATTGTTCTAGTTTCCTAAAGCTGCCGTTATGCAAAATACCAGAAATGTACTGGCTTATATGAAGGGGATTTATTAGGTTGCAAATTTACAGTTCTAAGGCCATAAAAGTGTCCAAACTAAGACATTACAAGAGGATACCTTCACTAAAGAAAGGCTGATGGTGTTTGGAACGCCTCTGTCAGCTGGGAAGGCAGGTGGCTGTCATCTGCTGATCCTTTGCTCCCAGGTTCTGGTTTCAAAATGGCTTTCTCCAAAATGTCTATGGGCTTCTATCTCTCTTAGCTTCTCTCTCTCAGCTCTTGTGCATCCTTGCTTGTTCTCCCAGGGCATTTCTCTCTAAATATCTGGGGGTCCTCTCTTAGCTTCTCCGGGGCAAACTCTGGGCTTCATTTCTTAGCTCAGCACCTACAAATGTCTTTCTGTCTGCATCTCCGAGTCTGTGTCAGCGCTTAGCTTCTCCTGGGGCAAACTCTGGATTACATATCTTAGCTTCTCTCCAAAATGTCTCTCTCAGCTTCCCTGAGCTCCTTCTCTCCATGAGCTTTCTTAAAGGACTTCAGTAAACTAATCAAGACCCACCCTGAATGGATGAGGTCACATCTCCGTGAAAACAACTTAATCAAAAGATCCCACCCAGACTTACAATAAGTCTGTAACCACAAGATTGGATTAAAAGAACATGACTTTTCTGAGGGACGTAACAGATTCAAACCAGCACAGAGTAACTGTACAAATATTAAAAAGTTCTTTCATGAACTAGAATAAATGACTGACACTATTAAAAGGAGTTAATAATAGAGGTATATATGGGAAAAATGTACCTCTTGTAAATTATGGACTAAAGGTAACAGTAATATCTTAATATTCTTTCATCAACAGTAACAAATGTTTCACAAAAATACTATGGGTCAATAATAGAGGAGGATAAGGGGTATGGGAGGACATGGGTTTCCTTTTTTTTTTTTTCTTTTATGGAGTAAAGAAAATGTTCTAAAATCTATCATGGGGTTGTATGCACAACTATGTGATGATACTGTGAGCCAGTGATTGTATACTTCAGATGGTTTGCATGGTGTGAGAATATATCTCAATAAAACTACATTAAAAAAATTCCAAGGGCCTACTTTGAAGTAATGAAAAAACCAATTATCAAATTTACTTGCAAGGGTAAGTGGCCCCAAATAGCCGAAATCATCTTGAAAAAGAAGGAAGCTGGAGAGTCACACTTTCTGACTTTAAAGCATATTACAATGCCACAATGATCAAAACAGCATGGTACTGACATAAAGATAGACATATTGATCAATGGAACTGAATCAAGAGGTCAGAAATCACCCCTTACATTTATGGTCAATTGATTATTGAAAACACTGCCAAGTCCACCCAACTGGGAAAAGAACAGTTTCTTCCACAAATGGCTGGAAGAACTGGATATCCATGTCCAAAAGAATGAAAGAGGACCCCTAACTCACACCTTATATAGAAATTAACTCAAAATGGATCAAAGATCTAAAAATAAGAGGCAGGACCATAAAACTCTTAAAGTGCAGGGGAGCATCTGCAAGATCTTGTGACTCTACACACAAAGCACAAGAAATTAAAGAAAAAAATAGATAAACAGGACCTCCTTGAAACTGAAAGCTTTTGAGCTTCAAAGGACTTTGTCAAAAAGGTGAAAAGGCAGCCTATTCAATGGGAGAAAATATTTGGAAACCACATATCTGATAAAGGTTCAATATCAGGAATATATAAAGAAATTCTACAACTCAACCATAAAAAGACAAACAACCCAGTTTTTAAGATGGGCAAAAGCACAAAAGACTTGAAAAGACACTTTTCCAAAGAGAAAATACAAATGGCTAAACTGAAAAGCACCTTACAAGATGCTCAACATCACTAGCTATTAGGGAAATGCAAATCAAAACCACAATGAGATACCACTTCATACCTACTAGAATGGCCATTATTTAACAAACAGAAAACCATAGTGTTGGAGAGGATGTGGAGAGATAGGAACACTCATTCACTGCTAATGGGAATGTAAAATGGTACAGCCATTGTACAAGACAGTTTGGTGGTTCCTCAGGAAACTAAATACAGAACTGCCATATGATCCAGTAATCCTGCTACAAGGTATATATTCAGAAGAACTAAAAGCAGGGACACAAGCAAGCAGACTTTGCATAGCAATGTTCATAGCAGCATTATTCACAATTGCCAAAAGATGGAAACAACTCAAGTGTCCATCAACCAATGAATGGATAAACAAAATATAGTATATACATAAGATGGAATATTATTCAGTGGTAAGAAGAAATGAAATCCTGTTGCATGTGACAACACGGATGAACCTTGAGGACATTATGTTGAATGAAATAAGCCAGACACAAAAAGGACAAATATTGTATGATCTTACTAATATGAACTAATTATGAGTAAAGCCATGGAGTTAAGATCTAGAATACACGTTACCAGAATATAGAATGAGGCTAGAGAATGGGGAACTGATCCTTAATTTCTACATAATTTGTATTATGGTCGATTGTAAATGTTTGGAAATGGGTAGAGGTGATAGTAACACATTACTGTGAGTACAATTATCGCAGAATCGTGTGTATGACTGTGGTTGAAGGCGGAAGTTCAGGGTGTGTATGTCACTAGAAGGAAAGCTAGAGGATAAAATACGGAACTGTGTAACGGTGAACCCTGTTGTGGACAATCAAGGTGGTTAATAGTACAAATGTAAGAATGTTCTTCCATGAACTAGAACAAATATATGTCAGTATTATAAGGTATTAAAAATAGGGTGGTATATGGGAAAAGACACACTTACTGCAAACTATGGACTATAGTAAATAGTAATATTATAATATTCTTCCGTCAATTGTAACAATGTTCCCAAACCAATGTTAAGTATTAATAATAGGGGGCAGGGTTATAATGAGTATGTTCTTTTTCTTTATAGAGTAATGCAAATGTTCTCAAATTGATTGTGGTGATGAAAGCACACCTCTGAGACACACTGATTGTATACATTGTACGGTGTGTGAATAAAACTGCTTTAAAAAAACAACAAAAAAAAAAGAAAAAAAATAGTATAGTACTGGTATTATGACAGATAAATAGACCAATGGAATAGAATTCAGAGTTTAGAAATAAGCCCTCACCTCTACAGCCAACTGATTTTTGACAAGGGTGCCAAGTCCACTAAATGGGGAAAGAATGGTTTCTTCAACAAATGATGCTGGGAAAACTAGATAGCCATTTGCAAAAGAATGAAGGTGGACCCCTAACTAACATCATATACAAAAAGCATACACAACTAACTCAAAACAGATCGACAACCTAAATGTAAGAGCTAATACCATAATACTCCTAAAAGAAAACATGCAGAAATAACTTCAGGACCTTTGAATTAGGCAGCGGATTCTTAGAGTTTACACCAAAAGCAAGAGCAATAAGAAAAAAAAAAAATAGATACACTGGACTTCAACAAAATTAAAAACTTTTGTGCAATAGGTATTATCAAGAAAGTGAAAAGACAACCTACAGAATGGAAGAAAATATTTGAAAACTATGTAACTGATAAAGGTTTAATATCTAGAATACATAAAGAACTCCCACAGCTCAACAACAAAAAACAACCTAATGTTAAAACAGGCAAAGGACAGATGTTTCTCCAAAGAAAATCTGCAAATGGCCAATAAACCATGAAAAGATGCTCAACATCATTAGCCAATAAGGAAATGCATATCAAAACCACATGGAGATACCATTGCACACTGCTAGAATGGATTTTTTTTTAAAGCAGAAAACAAGTGTTGATGAGGATGGGGAGAAATAGGAACCCTTGTACAACATTGGTGCAATGCAAAATGGTGAAGCCACTGTGGAAGACAGTTTGGTGATTCCTCAGAAAGTATAGAATTATCATAGACCTGGCAATTCCACTTCTAGGTATACACCCAACAGAATTGAAAGCAGGAACTCAAACAGATATTTGTACTCCAATGTTCATGGCAGCATTATTCACAGCAGCCAAAAGGTGGAAGCAACCCAATGTCCATTAGCAGATGAATGGATTAAACAAAATGTGATACATACATACAATGGAATATTATTGAGTCATAAAAACGAACGGAGTTCTGACACACGCTACAACACAAATGAATCTTGACAATATTATGTTGAGTGAAATTAGTCAGACACAAAGGAACAGATATTGTATGATTCCACTTATGTGAAATAGCTAGAACATGCAAACTTATAGAGACAGAAAGTAGAGTACAGGTTACCAGAAAGGGAAGGACGGAGAGAAGGGAGTTAATACATAATGGGTATAAGGGTTCTCTTTGGAATGATGGGAAAGTTTTGGTGATGGATGAAGGTGAGGGTAATACAACATGGTGACTAATTAATCCCATGAATGGTCTGTGTGGGGAAGCTACTGAGATGGGAAAGTTTATGTTGTATATACATTATCACAATAAAAACCTTACAAAAAGAAGACATAGAACCATACAGCACAGTGAACCCTAATGTAAACTATGAATTTCAGTTAATAATATGAATCTAATAATATTGGTTCATCAGTTTTAACGAATGTACCACACCAATCCAAATAGTAGGGAAAACTGTGTGTAGAGGCAGGAGGAAATATGGGAACTCTGTACTTTCCGTGTAATTTTTCTGTAAACCTACAACTGCTCTAAAAAATAGTCTATTATATGGATAAGCCCTAAAGGAGAGCACTCACACAGGTTACTCTGCAAAGACTGGGAAAGGTGGGGTTTCTTTTTTTAGTTTTTGGTTTTGGTTAGCTCCTGCTGTTCAAGGAAAACTCCGTCATAACACTAGCTGGATACAAGTTGAAAGAACAGATGCCCCAGGGTCTAAATTCCAGCAATAAAACATGAAAATATCAAAATGTCCAGGATGCAACAAAAATTACAAAACATACAAAAAGTAGGAAGTGATAGCTCAAGCAAAGGAGAAGATTAAAACATTAGAAACCGACAAGGAGAAGGCTGAGACCTGGGAAATTCCAGACAAAGACTTTTAAAACATGGCCCTAAATATGCTCAAAGAGCTAAAGGAAAGTACGGACAAAGAACTAAAGGAAATCAGGAAAATAGATGAAAGCAAAAAAAAAAAAAAAAAAATACATATATATATCAATAGAGAGACTGAAACTTTGAAAAGGAACCAAACAGTGCTGAAGATCCCAGTAACAGGAATTAAAAATTCCTTAGAGAGGTTTAACAGCAGATTGGAGCTGGCAGAAGAAAATGTGGACTTGAAGATCATATAATTGAAATCACCCAGTCTGAGGAGCAGAGAAAGAAGGAAGAAAAGTGAACAGGCCTGAGGAAGTGGTGGGACACCACCAACCATACCAATATATGCATTGTGGAAGTCCCAGGAGAAGAAGAAAGGAGAAAGAAGTAGAGAAAATAGCCAAATAAATAATGGCTGAAAACGTACCAAATTTAATGAAAGACATGAATTCACAAATCCAAGACGCTCAATGAACACCAAACAGGATAAACCCACACTGCACTATATTATAATCAAACTGTTGAGTGTTAAAGATAAAGAGAGAATGTTGGAAGCCACAAGAGAAAAGCAATGTGTCATACACAAAGGAGCTTCAATAAAACTAATCACCAATTTCTCACTGGAAACCAAAGAGGCAAGATAGCAATAAGAAGACATATTTAAAGTACTGAAAGCCCAAAATGGCCAAAAAAATAATTCTATATCCAGCAAAACTGTCTTTCAAAAGTAAGGGAGGGGAGGAGGGGCAAGATGGTGGCATAGAGAGGAGTGGAATTTAGTTAGTCCCCTGGAGCAACTAAAAAACAACCAAGAACAACTAGTAAATAATCTGGAACAACTGCTGGGGGACAACCATGACTGTCCACACATCGTACACCAACCTAGATTGGGTGGAATGGCTGAGATCACAGCATAAAAACTGTAAGTAAAAACTGCAGAACTGCACCGGGAGCCCCCTCCTCCCAAAGCAGGCTGAGCTGCAGGACCTCACTGTGGGAGAAAGCAGCATTCCTGGAGTGAGCAAATATAGCACAACCCAGCTCCAACTGGGGTTTTACTTAACCAATGTGGACTACTCAATACAAGCTACAAACATAGACAAACTCCTAACAAGCAACAAAGTACCCTGAGGTCCCTCCCAATGGAGAGGAGGTGGGGCTGATGAAAAAAAAAATTAATAAAAAAAATACAGAGGCTTTTAGAGATGACTGACCTTAGAGAGCCAGAAAATGCCTGTGCCCTGGGAAAGGGAGCCCAGAAGACCAGGTGCTCTCTCTGACCAACAGGCGAAACTGGGAGTCCGTGGACTGGCTCTGAAAAGAGGTTTTCTTTCCCTTTTTGTCTCTCTCAGCCTTAGTGGCTCAGTGGAGAAAGCCTCAGCCATTTTCAGTTTGCAGCACTGTGACCCAGACAGGGGTGGAGATAACAGAGTCAGAGAGACAAAGGAGCTATTCAAATGCAGAAGATAACTCCCTAGGGGGTGTATCTTCCCTAAGAGCACAGAGGTTGGGCCCAGCTCTAGTGTGAGCCCTCCCTTCAGAACTCAGACCCCAGGGCCTGGGGGAAAACAGTCAAAACAGAAACAACCTAAGCTGAGAACTAAAGGGACCACACCTGTTCACACCAGTCAGGAGCAACAGGCTGACAGGTGCCACCTGCTGAGCAGGCTAGGAAAAGCACAGCAGCTAGAGGCCTCATAGGAAAGTCTGTCAATCTTCTAAGACACACCCTCAGGGAAACTTGACACTGAATACAGCCCCATTCTGAGACCTGAACCTGTTCTGGTCTGGGAAAATCTGATTGGGGTAACCAAGGAAACCAGATGCCTACACAACAGAAAACTACAAATTACACTAGGAAAAATGAAGATATAACCCAAAGGAACAAACTCACACCTCAACTGAGATACAGTTGAGATACTGTTTCACTTTAATGAAACAATGAAAGATTTTCAAATAAATATGATAAATCAATTCAAAAACCAAGTCAACAAGTTCAGGAAAGATATAGCAAAAGAGATGAAGAACATAAAGAAAACACTGGGCAAACATAAGGTAGAAATCAAAAGTTTGCAAAAAAAAACTGGCAGAATCTATGGAAATGAAAGGCACAACACAAAAGATGAAAAACACAATGGAGACACACAATAGCAGATTTCAAGAGGCAGAAGAAAACACTCAGGAACTGGAGAACAAGTTCCCTGAAATCCTACACACAAAAGAACAAATAGGGAAAAGAATGGAAAAATATGAGCAATGTCTCAGGGAATTGAATGACAACATGAAGCACATGAATGTACATGTCATGGGTGTCCCGGAGAGAGAAGAGAAGGGAAAAGGGGGCAGAGGCAATACTGGAGAAAATAATCAATGAAAATTTCCCATCTTTTATGAAAGACATAAAATTACAGCTCCAAGAAGTGCAGCGTACCCCAAACAGAAATCTGAATAGACCTACACCAAGACACTTAATAATCAGATTATCAAACGTCAAAGACAAAGACAGAATCCTGAAAGCAGCAAGAGAAAAGTGATCCATCACATACAAAGGAAGCTTGATAAGACTATATGCAGATTTCTCAGCAGAAACCATGGAGGCAAGAAGGAAGTGGTGTGATATATTTAAGATACTGAAAGAGAAAAACCACCAACCAAGAATCCTATACCCAGCAAAACTGTCCTTCAAATGAGGGAGAGTTTAAAATATTCTCTGAAACAGACATTGAGAGTTTGTGAACAAGATACCTGCTCTATAGGAAATACTAAAGAAAGAGAGCACCACAGACAGAAAGGAAAGATAGGAGAGGTTTTGAACACAATTTTGGGTGATGGTAGCACAACAATGTAAATACACTAAACAAAGATGACTGTGAATACGGGTGAAAGAAGGTTTGGAGCATGTGGGACACCAGAAGGAAAGAGGAAAGATAACGATTGAAACTGTATAACTCAGTGAAACCTAGAATGCTAAACAATTGTGATTAAATGTACAAATATGCTTTCACATGAGGGAGAACAAGTGAATGCCAACCTTTCAAGGTGTTAAAAATGGGGTGGAATTGGGGGAAAAAATACAATCAATGCAAACTAGAGACTATAGTTAACAGAAACATTGTATTATGCTTCCTTTAATGTAACAAAAGCAATATACTAAAGCTAAATGCCTATAAGAGGGGGACATAAGGGAGGGGTATGGGACTCTTGGCATTGGTGATGTCGTCTGGCTCTTTTATTGTACTTTAGTTTAATTCTATCTTTCCTTTTGTTGCTTTTTAGCTGTCATTTTTTTTCTTTCTTTTTCTTTTGTCTCTCTACCTTCTTTGACTCTTCCTCCTTCTTTGTGGAAGAAATGGAGATGTCCTTATATAGATAGTGGTGATGGTGGTGAATACATAAATATGTGATTATACAGGGAACAACTGATTGTTTACTTAGGACAGAATGTATGGTGTGTGAACAAAACCGTCTCAAAAAAAAAACAAATGGGTTGATGAAGAAATCTTGAGGGCACTATACTGAATGAAATAAGTCAGACACAAAAGGACAAATATTGTATGGTCTCACTGATATGAGCTAATTATAATATGTAAACTGATAGACATGAAATATATGTTTCAAGGATATAAACAAGGCTAAAGAATGGGGAGTAGTTGCTTATTATGAGCAGAATGTTTAGGTTGAACTTAAGTGTTTGGAAATGGACAGAGGTGCACATTATTGTGAGAATAACTAACAGTGCTGACTGGTGTGTGAAGGTGGTGGAAAGGGGAAGCTTAGAGTCACGTATGTCACCAGAAGGAAAGTTGAAGGTTAAACAATGGGAGTGTATAAACAGTGAATCATGTGATGGACAATGTCTGTGATTAACTGTACAAATATTAGAAATCTCCTTCATGAACTAGAACAAATGTATGACACTATAACTAGAAGTTAATAAGAGAGGGGTATATAGGGAAAAAATACACCTATTACAAACTATGTACTATACAGTTAGTAGTATTTTAACATTTTTTCATCAACAGTAACAAATGTACTATACTAATACTATGAGTCAATAATGGAGGGGGAGGGTTAGGGGTATGGGAGGATTTAAGTTTTCTTTTTTGTTTTTATTTCTTTTCTGAAGTAATGAAAATGTTCTAAAAATTGAAAAAAAAAGTAATTGTGGTGATGGATGCACAGCTGTGTGATTGTACACTTTGGATGGTATGAGAACAATCTCAATAAAATTGAATTTTAAGAAAATTAAAAATTAAAAAATTAAAAAATGAGAGAGAGATTAAGACATTCCCAGATAAAAGCTGAAGAACTTTGTCACCACTAGACTGGCCCTGTAAGAGACGCTAAAGGGAGTTCTGCAGGTTGAAAAGAAATGACAGTTGACAATTGACTACAGCCACATAAAGAAATAGACATCTCTGGCAAAGATAATGACATGGGTAAATATAAATACCAGTACTACTGTATTTTTTATTTGTAACACCACTTTTTTACTTCCTACAGGATCTAAAAGGCCAATGCATAAAATATAATTATAAATCAATGGTTTGGGCCTCATAATGTATAAATACGTAATTTGTGACAGGAACCGCATGAAGATGGGGGGACAGAGGGGCACAGGAACATCATTTACGTACACTATTGAGTTAAGATTGTTACAGATTTAGGATGTTAGCTTTAAGCCCCATGGTGACCACAAAGAAAATATGAGAGAATATGCAAACTCATGGAGACAAAGTAGAATACATGCTACCAGAGGTTGAAGGAAGGGGCAATGGGGAGCTAATGCAAAATGAGTGTAGGGTTTCTGTTTGTGGTGAAGGGAAAGTGCTTTCATAAGGGATGGCAGTGAGGGTAAGGCAACATTGTGAATGTGATTAATCCCACTGAATGTTATGCTTGGGAGGAGGTGGAATGGAAAGGTTTATACTGCATATGTTTTCACAATTTAAAAAAAGAGATGAACTAAAGATACAATGACAATTAAATGAAATACATGATATTGACTGGGATCTAATACTGGGGGGTGAGGCTTAAAAGAACATTATTAGGAGAGAGCAATTAAGGAAGAAGGAACAATAATCCAAGAAGAACAGATAAGCTATTTAACGTTCTGGGGATGCCCAGGAATGACTATGGTCTGTTAATTTCTGATGGATATAGTAGGAACAAGTTCACAGAAATGTTGCTATATTAGGTAACTTTCTTGGGGTAAAGTAGGAACATGTTGGAAGTAAAGCAGTTATCTTAGGTTAGTTGTCTTTTTCTTACTCCCTTATTATGGTCTCTTTGAAATGTTCTTTTATTGTATTTTTTTTTTAATTTTTTTTTCATACAGTTGATTTAAAAAAAAAAAGTTTGATTTTGATGGGATCTTGTACTTAATTATTGTTACTGAAATGATTTAAGTTTCTGTGGTATTGTGGGATGAATGTATTTTGTATTTGGAAAGAATATGTTTTTCTGGGGTCCAGGGGGTGGAATGTGCCAGTTTGAATGTATTATGTCCCCCAGAAAAAGCCATATTCTTTGATGCAATCTTGTGGGGCAGACAGAATAGTGGGGATTAAGTTGGAACGTTTGAATTAGGTTGTTTGCATAGAGATGCGCCCCACCCAACTGTAGATGATAACTGATGGGATATTTCCATGGAGGTGTGGCCCCACCCATTCAGAGTGGGCCTTGATCAGTGGAGCCATATAAACATGGTGACTAAAAGAGATGGAACAGAGTGCAGCTGTGAGTGACGTTTTGAAGAGGAGCAAGCTTGCTAGAGAGGAACGTCCTGGGAGAAAGCCATTTTGAAACGAGAACTTTGGAGCAGACGCCAGCCACGTGCCTTCCCAGCTAACAGAGGTTTTCCAGACGCCATTTGCCATCCTCCAGTGAAGATACCTGATTACTGATGTGTTACCTTGGACACTTTACGGCCTTAAGACTGTAACTGTACAGCCAAATAAACCCCCTTTTTATAAAAGCCAGTCCATCTCTGGTGTTTTGCATTCTGCAGCATTAGCAAACTAGGACCCGGCATCGTGGGATGGAGAACATCTTCTTGACCAAAAGGGGGATGTGAATGGAAATGAAATAAACTTCAGTGGCAGAGAGATTCCAAAAGGAGCCGAAAGGTCACTCTGGTGGGCACTCTTATGCACAATATAGACAACCCTTTTTAGGTTCTAATGAATTGGGGTAGCTGGTGGTGGATACCTGAAACTATCAAACTACAACCCAGAACCCATGAATCTCGAAGACAATTGTATAAAAATGTAGCTTATGAGGGGTGACAATGGGATTGGGAAAGCCATAAGGACCACACTCCCCTTTGTCTAGTTTATGGATGGATGAGTAGAAAAATAGGGGAAGGAAACAAACAAACAGACAAAGGTACCCAGTGTTCTTTTTTACTTTAATTGCTCTTTTTCACTTTAATTATTATTCTTGTTATTTTTGTGTGTGTGGTAATGAAGGTGTCAGGGATTGATTTGGGTGATGAATGTACAACTATGTAATGGTACTGTGAACAATCGAATGTACGATTTGTTTCGTATGACTGCGTGGTATGTGAATATATCTCAATAAAATGAAGATATAAAAAAAGATTATTAGGACATAAGAAAAAAATTGGAATATAATAAGCTTTATATCAACTTTAAGTATCTTGAACTTGATAACTGCACTTAAGGTGATTACATAAGTAAACACCCTTGTTCACAGGAAATGTACATGGAAGTACTGTGTTCAACGAGTACGATGTATGCAACCTGCTCTCAAATATTCAGAAAACAGATCTATAGAGACAGACAGACAGAAAGGGCAAAGGTGGCAAAATGTTAAAATTGGTGGATCTTGGTATGGGGTGAGGTGGGGGGGTTGCAGCTATGCAGGAGTTCTCTGTAGGTTTGTATTATTTTTGCAGTTGTCGTTTAAGTTTGAAATTATTTCAAAATAAAAAGTTAGAAAAAGAAACTGAACCACTCAAACTGGAAAGCCCTTGCCTTCCATCTCCAAACAGCTGAACACCTGCAGCTGACCTCCCCAAACAGCTGTCTGGGTCCTGGTAGCAGCCCCACCTCTCTGAGATGTAGAACAATCCCAGTCTCTCATATCCCCAAGTGTAAAAACTTCCTAAGGCCTGTCCATCTGCACCTCAAAACACATCCCATCTCCAGGAGGGGAAGAAGACCAAAGAGAAAGACTAGAAGTGTTTCCTGGCAGAACAAAGTAGAGCTGTGTTAGATCAAATGGTGTGGACAACAACCCACCAACAGGCCATGTATTTCACAATGCAATGAAGAACATACAAAATAGTATGTTTATATATCTGAAACAGAAGTATTTTTGCAATGTCTAGTTCTTTTTTAGGATCTGTGATACCAATTCTGATCTTTTCTACTCAATTCCATTCTACTTGTTTTTTAAATGCTGATCTTGACTCACTAAATTCATTTCATACCCACTAAACGGTCACAGCCTACAGTTTGAAAACTGTGAGTTATGGGACCCATTACTAACCTCTGGGGCCAGAACAACACGTTCTTCCCTGATCTGGCTCCTCTCTGCTTCCAAGTTTGAAACTTTAACTGCCATTTGCTTGGGCAACGATGTGGAGAGCTCCGAATCACAGCTGCAGGCATCCCTCCACACAGATGCCAGAGGACAGCTCCAGGATCAGCCACCGTCCGCCTGGGCTCAAGGGGCTTTGCTCAAGGGGCAAAGCACCTACTGAGACCTGGGCCTCTCCTCGCCACAACCTGTACCTCCGCCCCCGCCCCCACCCCCCCACACACACACCTAGGGAGTCCTGAACCTGGGTTTTACTGAGGTTGCCGTTTTATCTTACAAACTTTTCTATGTCATCTCTTCCACTTCAGACTCTGCCTTCCTTAACCCATCACCCAAAAGGGCCTGATTTTGGCCTCCTTCCTCAGGACTTTGTGTGTTCCGTAAGTTCTAACGAACCATCAAGACATTCATTCTGACTTTTCCTAAACATATCCTCTACTACCCCCACTGTCCCTCACCATCCCCATAAAGATTCCCACAAGAGGGTTAAATCCATTCTAAAATATGTCAGTGAAGCTAAGCCTTCCAGACATAAAGCTCAGTGATGAGCCCTAGTCTGGAGCAAGGGGAGGAGGAAGGTTACAGAACAAAATTACAGATGCAAGAGGGTTGTTCCTGCCCTCAAACACATGGCAGAAGAGAACAGAAGTTCCATTCAACACTTTAAAAAGGGTAAACGTCACCCAACTAACAGCCATTATACAAAGCAGGGAAGTGCCAAGTCTTCTGGGAGGTGAGGCCCATTAGTGGCCACCAGAGCAGCGATTTTCAAATTTTTCCTGGTAGTGAAACCCCAGGAAGTTATGATGTTCTATGAGGAACTCCCTAAAATACTAATCCATTAAACAGAAATAAAGCAGTAATTCATTGCTAAGAATCAGATGACCTTATGCTAGATTCTTAAACAGCTAAGTAGCAGTAGCTATCAAATTTTAAGATAACAATTATGGGAGAAAACTTTCAAGTTGAGAAAATTCTATCCAATTAACCTGATCTGCTCTGCATATTAGAAAGACAGCCACCATCCAATGTTATAGCCACATACATCGGTCCAGCTCCCAGAGTGCCAGGACATCAGGGGAGCAGAGTGTGTGAGTGCCTGTCCACATCCTATCTTGAATTGGGAGAAGGGAGGGGTTTTCGAAAGAGAAAAGGCAGCAAAAGAGAACAGCAGGTACAATGGACAGTTTATGGGAAGGAAGTTTTATAAATCTGCCTAAACAAAGCAAAGCAGGTAGGTGACAGCTCAGATACATAATGGTGGATCTTCATGACCCACTTAGCACTGACACCATCATGAACCTATCAAGCCTTTGCTTTAAACAGCCTTGCAAATAACCACTCGCCCAAGGCCAGTATGTGAATGAAATTGTCAACACTGTTACTTTCATTAATTATACTACTGAAGACTGCAGAGCTTTAAAGAAATGCATTCCCCGTAGCTCCATCCTAAAGTATATCACTGAAAAGAAGATCATGCCTTCAAAAGGAACATCTCGATCAGTGTATAAGTAATAGAACATGATGTCATAAAAGCAGATACAACTGTGAATGTTCACTATAAAATTATCCTTCAACTCATAAAAAGAGCACAGATATATTAGACACAATGGTTTCTCAAAACCCCAGAGAAAAGTACAAATAAAGCTCACAAATATTACAATGGACTTTAAACAACAATAGTTTGGGGCCACAGCACTGCCTTACGAGTTCACTGATGTCCTGCTGGTCTATAGGGATTCAACAAATGGGTTCCCCAAATAATTAGTCCCAGAGGCAAAATATATCCTATTTAGGAGCTAAACAGCCCCAGTGAGTAACCTCTACTCACTACACAGCCTCCTTCCTGCAGAAACCTTGAAGGGGGCTGAATGGCAGTGAGCCTGAGCAAGAGGAAAGGCTGCAGACCCTGCCACTGAAGGATGGCCTGAGCCACAGTTTAAGCTGCAGCTCAAGGTGTGGCATCACCCACCTACCAGCCTCCAGGATGAGCCAGGGCAGCCCATGGAAAGGATCCAAGAATGGCAGGTCTCCAACAGCTAACATGGGAACAGCCAGCCCAAGGCCCTCCCCAGGACCCCACTGGGTCACCCCCCTCTTCCACCTCCATGCAGGCCCCCAGGGTGACCCCTGACCACTCAGCGAGGACATGTGAGGCAGCACAGGGGCATGCAGTCACTCACCCCCAAAGTTGGCCAACCGTCCAATCCGCGTAACCGGCACCTTCCGCTCCCGAGCCCGCTCACTGAGCTACGGGGCAAAAAGGAGGAGACTTCATGGAATCAGTGAGCCGGGCAGGACCAGCCCTCAGTTCACACCACCCCCACCTCCCATCCCCACCACAGAAGCACACTTCACCCAGAAGAGCCTCTGCATTCCTAAAACTCCAGACCACAGCTTCCAGGAACGCCCCAGGAGGGGCCCTGACACCAGCACCTCGGTAAGAGCCGCCCCATCCCCACCTTGCAGACTTACCATCTGCTTGTGAGGCTTGCTCTTGGGGTGAGCCTTGGCCTGCCGGGCCTTCTCAATGTCCTCAGCTGTGAGGCCCCCCACAGGGGACTGGTCCTGGTGGAAGAACCTCCGCTGGAAGTCCATGGGAGAGAAGGGGTCTCCAGGCTGTACGAAGAGCTTCCTGCTCATCCTGCCCAGAGGGGCGGCGGCCTGACCCGGGAGCCCGGCTTCCCTAAAGGGTCCGCTGCCCACATAGGCAGGAGCCGGGCCCTCGCTGTGGGTCTGATCCAGGGACAGAGGGGACGGATGCTCAGGAGAGAAGGCTGCAGAGACACCTGCCGAGTCTCCCGCTGCCCCTGGCCCTGAGAAGTAGCTCTCTGCTTCAGGGTTGTCGACGCTCTCAGGGTGAGGCTCTTCATGTTTATCCCAGTCCTGCAGGGCACAAAAACCAGCATTCGGAGGAGCAGGAGGCCAGCCAGGAGCCCCTCACTGTGTCCGGCGCCCACCCCTCCATGTAGGGTAGCACCCCTCCCTCGCTGACCCCCAGAGGGCAGACCTGGTGTTACTCCCACAGCCACTTCTGGAAGTGAAGACCACCCTTCCCTGGCCCCCGAGACCAGGTTCCAGGCTCTGAAGTGTGTCCTGGTGAGCCAAGCCCACTGGGTCGCTGAGCACCTACTGCACACCAAGCCGGGCCGGAGAAAGAAGCACTTGCAACACCATCCCTGGCAGCAAGTTTCCCAACTATAAACCGGGGCTAAGGAGGGGGCCTCCAATGGATTTGCAAAGGGTAAAAAGGAAAAAGGCAAAAGAAGGGGGAAGCTTTGAGAAGCAAGAGCACATCCAAGGCTGAGCGAGGGCCAAGGGAGCACAGCATGAGGCCACCCCCTGCCCACTCACAGCCAGCACGGCCCTGGGACAGCGTTCCCACCGGGCAGCCTCTAGCAGAGGCTCTGACGGAGACCAAGCCTGGCCATCCCTGGGGGCCTGGGGACAAGGGTGGGAGGGGGACACTGTTTTTGCCTTGTAACAGTCAGCAAGGCCTGACCTTCCACTTCTGAACCCTGCTTCCTCATCTGAAAACACAGCTCACCACAGTCATAGAGCCACATGGGGCCACAGACGATGACCCGACAGGGCCAGGGACACAGTGCCGAGGCGGCTATACTTAGAACAGAGGCCGGGATCCCCACCAACTGAAACGTGTGAAATGCCCACGGCAGCCTACGTGCAGGACTCCACCTGCTGCCTGCAGATTACACAGAGACCATGGCAGACCCAAAGCTCACTCACTTGCAGCTCTACAAGGTATTATGGAGGGGAGAGACTAGCTATGACTCTCATCTCACAAATGTTTTGGAAACTGAGGCTGAGAGCACCGAAGCAATTTGGTCAAAACTCCCCAGCCAGCAAATGGCGAAGTGGGGGTCAAAAGCCCTGGCTTGCTCTGCTGGCTACCCTGAGGCCACCCAACAGCAGTTTCCTTAGAGCAGAAATAAATCATGTTTCCACCCTTTGGGCACCTCTCAAGACAGGCAGGGAAGCCCTAGAGGGAGGAAGTCGGGAGCAGAGTCACGTGAGCCCCATTTATCATCACCTCTCCAGCACGCTTTCTCACGTAAAGCATTCCTCTCCAGGCAGCACGAGGGACAGGAGCCGGAGGGGAAGCTGCAGTCCTGCAAAGGAGCAAGCCCGAGCCAGGCACCCAGAGACCCTCGGCAAGAGGAGACCAAGCCCGGTGGGGGCTCAGCAAGAGGCGGGGAGAGCCCCAGGACCCGGGCCAGGCTGACAGACACGCAGGTCGGAGGCTCAGTGCTGACCGTGGGGTTTCCAGTAAGAGGGGCGACACCCGACCTGGCTGTGTCCCCGCAGCCCTCATGGGGGCACGTCCCTTCACCTTTTCACCAGAACCCACCCTGCCAAAAACACTAACATAAATCAAACAAGCCAGGGAGCGGGCCTTTGCCTTTGACCGTTTCATTTTCCTTTGTGATTTCTTTTTCTAATATCCAAAATTAAAAGGCCTCTCTTTAGTACCTTCAAGACAGGACCCAGGAAGGGCCTATGCCAGACAAAGCAGAGTGGGGTGACCAGGGAGCCCCTACAGGGTGGGCCTGGTCTCCTTTCCTGCCCCTGCACCCTGAGCCGGCCTTGAGGAGGTGCTCGGGAAGCCCGGGGGAGTTAGCTGATCTGGGCGATGAGGGTGCTGGACTGATGCCCCTAGGAGTCCTTTCCAGCGCAGTGATGTGTCCTTAACTAAAGCGTCAGCATCGCACAGCCCTGCCCCAGGTCAGTCATGGAGCACCGGCCGGGGGGCTCTCCAGCCCTGGCCCCGGGGACACCAGCTGCCACGGTGGTGGTCCCGGTCCGCAACCCTGGGTCTCTCCAAGAGCACCAAGTCCCAGCCCGCGGCCCCTCCCAGTGCCAGGCAGGCCCTTACCTGCGCCTCCCCGAAGACGGAGCCGAACTGCTCCAAGGCTGTGGACTGCAGGGCCCTGGCCGCCATGACAAGCTCCCCGCCGAAGCCCAGGTGCTGCAGGTGGGTTTCCACGGCCGCCTGGGCCAGCTTGACAAGGCCTCTGACCACCATGAGGGCGTCCCCCAACACGGCAGCCATCCTTCAGGGCTGGAAGAGAGCAGGAAATCAGGGAAAGGGACTCCCCACCACACACGGGCTCACACTCACACTGCTCAACTCCGCACGGAGTTGCCTGATTTTTCTACTGACGTCCACTTCTGATCCAGAGGAAAGAGAGAGGGGAAGTGCCCAGAGCTCAAGGCAGACTCTGGGGTGACTCCCGACCCTCCCGGGGCACTGGGAGCAGAAGTAAAGATTCCTGATTTGACCAAATAGTCATTAAGTCTGTGTGCTGCTCACCACTTCCCACACATTTCCTCCCCTGGGTCTCACAACAACCTTGTGAAAGATGTCTAGGAAAAAACTCACAGCCCAAGGTCTCACAGGTAACAGGCAGCAGAACTGGGACTTGAATCTGAGCAAACCAACTCCTGGCCCAGGGCTCTTTCCTCTGCTCCCAGGCTACAAGGCCAGGGGTCACCCACGGCAGGGGTGCCCCAGCCAAGCTCCCCGGTCACCCTTGCTCCAGCCAGTGAAGCCTCCAACAGCCACCCACAAGACAGAGGGACAACCGAGCCCTCCCTCCCCACTCTCAAGGCCAACCCCCAGGCTCAACTCATCACCAAGCCGATTTTTTCAAACTGCAGTCCAGACCCATAGCGCAAGCAATCTGGAAGATCCCAACCAGCATGAGAAACAAACAATGGCATGATGTAGAATAGAAAAGGCAGCATCAGAGAGCACTGTAGGTGGATTTCGTTAAACTTGTTTCCTGGGTATGTGTGTGTGTGTGTGCACACGTCTTTTTTCTCTACTGAGTCACAATGTAAAATGTATTTCAGAATACAGGTCAGCGTCAAAACTGTTTGAAAGCCACTGTAAAGTGGTACCTCACAGGGCAGGGTACACATAGTCAGTGAACATCTATTAAGCCCCCTTTAGGGGCTGCATGCCAAAGAAAAACACGCAAAAAGGGAAGAACAGCAAGAGGTCCACACAGACGCATCCAAGGAGCTAGACGAGCAGATCAGGTGAGCAGAGAAGCCACGATCGGGTAGAAGTCTCTGACATAAGGAATGACAAAACGGCAGAGAGGAGAGGACTGTGGAAGGCACTTCAGGGGCCAGCAGGAGGGGGACATCAACAGAGCCGCCTTCAGGGACACTGTCTGTGGATCACATAATTAAGTAACAGACACACAGATGGGGGAGTTCATAAAGGGCACTAGCAAGGGTCCTTGTCCAGAACTCGGACCACTGGAGACTTTGGGCTTGCTTCCGCCTGCACTTCACGGAAGCAGCCCCAGCCCACTGCAGAGATTCCTAGGCATGGGATAGAGCTTCTTCTACTTACAAGAATTGTACTGAAGGTCAGAGAAACCCACGAATGTGTGGGAGCCTGAGATGGCCTGCCATCAGATGCCCTCAAAGGACCCCTTCACCTCCAAAGTGACAACAGCTACCAGGCATGAGTGCTTTCCATACATCGTCTCCTTTTCATCTTTATAAAACAACCTAATGACATTATTATTGTTATTATCCCATTTCACAAATGAGAATACCAAAGCCAGAAACTGGTCAAGGCACTCGAGCCTCTGTGCCCGCACCATGCTCCTCCTGACCCCAAGGCCCTCTGCAGGGACGGGGCACTGCTCAGGCACCGATGGACCGTAAGCACCTGAATCAAAGCCAGGGAGGTTTTTGGAAGGTGACCATACCCTTGAAAAAGACAGGAGAGGTGGCAAGAAAGCTGGCCTGACCTATCACCCAGTGCCATTTCTCACCCTGCACTTCACGGCAATAAACGAGGATGAGCTCACAGACCAAATTTCTACGACTGGGAAGAGATCAAGTAATCAGAGCTCAGATGGGACCCGCGCCATCTCGTAACAACTCCACAGCCCTCTGACCCCACCCTGAACCTACACAGACACACTTTACTCACCACCTGCAACTACAGAGCCAAAGAACTGCCCACCAGGGCCCGCCAGACACTAATGAGGGAGAAGCTTTCAGATGGAGACATCAGGGCATCCGATGGCAGAGGCAGGGGCCCCAGACTCAGGTGTGCGGAAGGACCAGGGCTGATGGCTGCAGGAAGGCTCACCGCTCCCACTGCCCCAGGGATCCCCAGAAACAAGCCTTCCCCTTGTCCCACAGGCCACAAGCTCCCCTAATTCCTAAACTTTACCCCCCAGCTAACTGATGACAAACTTTCCTCAAAACTGCTAAAAATACAGAAGACCTATTTAATTCAGACTTCACTTTCAGGCTTAAAACTAATTCTGCCTGAATTATCCACCCAAGCTCACACAGATCATCAGGTTTCTCTAGAGCCAAGCCGATAAATGATTTTTTCCCCAAATTTCCCTGTCCTAGCTCGAGTGGCCCACCACACCAATAGGAATTAAATTTTACAAACCCACTGACGTTTCTGCATGCAGCTGTAACACAGGTCTGGAACTCACCAGAGTCCAACCCTAACTCTTCGGAGTTCTAAGAATGTTGACACTTAACATGTCTCTCTCTAAAGAGAGAAGAAAAGGATTTCTGTAACAGGCCAAAATTATACATACTTTACAATGATGCTAAAAAATAAAATAAAAAACCTATTCATAAAGGGGAAAATGTGAGTAAATTGAGCAAAAAAAAAAAATTAATTCCTGTATTTTACAAGGTAATTCTGAGTAATCGTTGTCTCAACATTTTCCTAACTTTTATAGCGCATACACCCTGCTTTCAAAATGGCAAATACATGTTGTTGGGGATTGAATCCCGTCCCTCACAAAAGGCATGTGGGTGTGGATCCATTGTAAATAAGATCTCTTCAAAATGCTATTTCACTTCAGGTGTGGCCCAACTGAATCAGGTAGGGCTTTCATCCAGATCAATAAGCACAGTGAAAGTTAGACGGGGAGGGACACCACAGGGAGCAGCCAGCAGCTGGAAGTCAACAGAACCTGGAAGGGAAAGAGAAGGTGCCGCCATGTGCACTGCATCTGATGGAAAAGCCAAGGAACCCCAAAGTTTGCCAACCAGCCAGAAGGAATCAACCCCAGTAAGAAGCAAGCCTTCTGGCCTCTGAAACCCTGAGCCAACAAATTCCTGTTGCTAAGCCCACCCATTGTATGGTATTTGTTTTAGCAGCTGGGAAACTAAGACATGTCATCTAATAAATAAATGAACCTTAATTAGTTATGCCTTTATTCCTGCAGAATCAGTTGGGTCCTGTACCAGTGAACTCCAAATCCGTGCCAAGCCTCACCCTAGAGGTTTGGACTCAGGCCTAGGGAGGTGAGATGACTCGGTCCAGCTCCTCTTAAAGGAAAGTCCCATCCATGTGTAAATAACATCAAAAAAAATTTACATTCCTGCTTGCGGTGAGGCAAACTTGTTTTTCTCAAATCCACAGATGTTGCTAGTAAGCACAGGCTGTCATCTATGAGCAGATTCACGTGTGAACACATTTCAAAACTGCAGCCCATACCCATCCCCCTTTGACAAATATCATTTATCTCATGTGCATGTGCTGTACCCAAACCTCCCCAGGCATTGCCTGGCACAAAGGGAATCATTCACACCCTAATCAACACCAGGTACATTTTTGCAAAAGTCTCTACACTCAAAGGAGCAGAGAGGAGGGAGGGGAAAAACTGCCAGAAGGAAATAACTTTCCAGAACTTTTCTCACCTTTTCACAACTGGATCTCAAAATCCCTGCTTCTAGTGCAACAGAGTCCCAACATGACTCATAATTGAACTATCCCACAAGTTTGCTACAAGCCGCCCCCCACCTACCCTGGGAATGCACCAAGAACCAGGCACCAGCTATACCAGGAGGCATTTCATCAAGACTTAAAAAAATAAAATCAGAAGTCCCCAATGCACATTTACTATACAAATTAAAGCCCTATTACCACCATGATTTCACCTACAAGTCTGGGGGCCCTCACTGGAGTCACCATGCTCCCCACCCACACACATACCCCACTTCATCCTGCTGGTTCTTCAACACTATTGCAGATTGAACTGTATCCTCTGAAAAAGATGTTCACGTCCTAACCCCAAATGTGACCCCATTTGGAAACAGAAATTTTGAAAATGTTATTAGTTACACTGAGGCAAAACTAGACCTGGGTGGACACAATATGAGTGAGGTTCTTATAAGCAGAAGAAATCTGGACACAGTAAAAAGAGAGAAAGCGCGAGAGAGATGACCAGGTGACAGAGGCAGAGACTGAGTTATGCCAAAAGCCAAGGCACATCATGCCCAGCCACCTCCCACCAGATCCCTGCAGACTTCAGAGGAAGCCTGGCCCTGCTGACATCTGGATTTTGCACTCCCAGCCTCCAGGACTGTGAGACAAATTTCTGTTGTTGAAGCCAGTTGGTCTGTGGCGCTTTGTCACAGCAGTCCTGGCAAGCTGGGACAAACAGGTTTCTGGAGCCTCGCCTGTGAACGATACAGAAATGGAGCGTTCGAGCTCTTTGCCTCCGTGGTGGAGTGTCCTCCCACAGGCCTCGGTGCCTGCCCTCTCTCCTCTGAGGAGAGCTGAAAGTGCTGGCTGCGCACAAACAAGCAAGGAGCTGGGCGTGGGGAACAGGCACCCCCAGTCAGGCACCACTAGGCCCTAGGACCAAGATAAAAAGTCACTCGGCCATCCATTCCACACAGGCTCACTAACATGGCCTCTTGCACACTGGCGGGTCCCTGCGGCCCTGGCTGCGAGGTGCTCACAGCTGTGGTGGCCTGAGGGCACGTCTATATCGGGCACAGCCGCAGCGAGAGCCAGAGACCACTGACGCTGACCGGAAGCAGCAGACGCAGAGGTGGCCAGGCAGGGGACGGGCTGCTCCCAGCCCTGCCGCCCCAGCCGTGACACCCCAGCTGTGACACAAGCGTTCCTCAGCCTCTTCGGTTCCTCCTGTGTAGGAGAGAGCTCTGGGTGGTTTTCCAAGCCGCTTTTCAGGTCCTAACATGTTAAACTTCTACAGAGAGAAAGAACTGGAATAAGCCCGCTATACCATCCCCAGGGACAGAGAATGAGAGAGAAGCACAAGGCGGCTTCCCTTGACACAGGAGTCCCCAAGCTCTGAGACGATTTTTCATTCTGAACCTTCGCTCTCTGACCTTTCCAAAGCGCTTTCAGAAACTACCTCATTCACGCTGGAAAACAGACCTACACGTTAGCTGGAAATTATCTGAGGCCTGGGGACCTTCAATAATCTAGTCTCCAAAACTGAAGAACACCCACAAAAGTGACTTCTTCCCAGCCAGACAGAATAATACGGATCAGCAGGAAAATGAGTTGTGCTCTTTAAAGCAAGTAAATAAAACAGGCAGTCGTGGCAGGCATGAAGCAAATGAAAGCATGTGACGCCTTTCCCTCAGGACCCACATGGGGACAGGGAGTTTCACTTTGGGTGGAGTGATTTCATACACACCCCAGCCTCCTTCCCATTCACGCCAGACCTCACCACCTGCTGCTCGTCTCCCCTGTGAGGCAACTTCAGGCCAGGGAAGATGCATGTATTTACCAAGCAGCTGTGTAACGCCCTTCGCCCTTCATAACCATCGAGAGGGACATCACAAAACAGCTGTTATCCAAGCAAAAGCAGTGGGGGTCTGTGTCACTAAAAACTGGGAACACACCCCTCCCCTGGCCTCTCCCCACTCATAGCTGCCTCAGTGGCTGAACTGGTCTGTGTAAGAACCCACACGCAAGCTACACAAAACGCCATTTGCCTTCGGAGGCCAGAGGGACCAGGGCACAGTCCTCCAGAAAGCCTTCTCTCTCCTGAGCAGGTTTCACCAGCCGCCTGCTACACACACGCATGCCCACACGTCCCACAGCCCCCTCAAGTCCCCCACACCCGAATCTGGCCCCATCCCCACCCACCCCTCCCCAGGCCCCCCAACCTCAGGAACGCTGCCACCATCTCTGTCTGTCTAGGCCACTGTCCTCCCTCCTGACTGACTGCCACAGCCCTTACTGGCCTGTCTGCCCCCAGCCTCAGCCCCTCCAATCCATTCCCCAGGTTACTGCCAGAGCAATCAGTTTAAAAGGGAAACTCCTACCGAATCACTCCCAGGCTCCACGGCTTCTCCTCCGAGATCCCTAGTGGGGCTAAAAGAACCTTCTTGACCTAGCCCACCCACATCCCCTCCACTAACTCTGCATTCCAGCCAGCCGGCCCAACTCCTGGAACCCAAAGGGGAGCCCTCCTGCAGGCTCTGCATGTGTTCTCCTTCATGGGTCTCAGCTTAAATATTACCTCTTCCAGGGAGCCTTCCTCCCAGGTTCCATGCCAAAAGCCCCTTCTATGTCTCCTACACCCTATTCTTCCCCCATCATAGCAGTGACCACACTCCAAACCTGCCTTGTGTAACTGGCTTCTCCCCCAGGTGGCTGTCAAAACCAAGAGAGCAACCTCGGACCTCCAGCGCCTGGCACAGGGCCTGGTCCAGAGCAGGCAGGTAATAAACACATGTTAAAGGAAGTGAACCCAGCTGGTCCCTCTGTGTGGGGCTGGCTCACACCTGCCAGCAGCTTTTAGTCTGTAAGAAGAATCAAAGGCCTCTTAGGAACCAGGTCTGAGGCCGTGAAGCTCAAGCTTTAGTTTGCATCAGAATCACCTGGAGGACCCATTAAAAGACAGACTGTGGGGCTCACCCCCAGCGTTTCTGGTTCTATAGCTCTGGGATGGGGCCTGGAACTCTGCATTTCTGACAAGTTCCCGGGTGCTGCTGATGCCCTCAGTCCAGGACCGCACTTTGAGAACCCCTGTTCTGGAGGAAGAGGGGGAAGGGAGCAGAGGCGGCCCGAGCCTAAGCTGAAGCCGGGCAGGAAGTCAACAGAGACCTATTCTAAAAGGCCTTACCTGCCTACCCCTCTCTCCAACCTCGCACCTGCCCCTTCTTTTTCCATTATTCCCTCCAGAAACTGAAAAAGGAAAACAGAAGTGAATGAGACTAAAGACAGTGATCCCAGACCCAGGGCACCTGGGACTGTCACGTCACGCACTCTTTGGAAAGTTTAATAGTCTCCAGGAGGCCCCAAGAGGGGGCCATTCACGAGACCCCTCACACCCAGCAAAGAAAAACCTCCTTTCATTTTGGCCACAAACTGTCTCAATTTCTAGCCTGCTTGGGCAATGAAAAGTTCTCTTACATCCTTGAAAGTTTCCTTTTTTCTTTTACTAATAGAAAAAGGAAATATCAGTTGATTGTTTGTTCCAATGATTCAGAAGAATGTGTGTCCTGGGGAAAAGTCAAACTTCTGAGCCACAATCCACAAACTCTTGGCAGATCTGCCCTTCTCAGTCTTTACAGTCAGCCTTTATTTTGACCGTCACTCAAGTACCTCAGGCACTTGTCCATCGAGTGACAGTGAGATTCAGCCTCAGTTTCTGTCAGCAGGTTCAGAAATATCCTAACTCGCTATCAATTTTCAAAGGCAACTGAACGCATGAAAAAGAACCCAAGGGACGAGAAAGAAACATAGCCTCCATGCTTCCCCAGTCAGCCCAGCCCAGGCCTGGTGTGTGAAGCCTTCACAATAGCAGAAGAGCCTCTAAAGAGAGCCACACCTAACAGCCCCGTGCACTGCCAGGACGCCCCAAACCTGCACTTCAGCCGAGAAGTCCCCTTGCCCTCCTCGCCAGGCCACTGTGCGCGGTAACTACCCTAGAAATCCTGCCAAAGCCTTTTAAATTGCACTTCCTTAAAAACGGATATGGATGATGATTCAGCTACAAAAAAAAAAACAAAACATTGTCTAAAATTGGTTGGGTAAATAGTGGCATATCCATAAGGTACCTCATACCCATACGATGCAGCCATTTAAAATGACACTGTTAGATGTATTTATTAACAAACAAGAAAGTCTATTAATATTGTCATATATGGGGGAAAAGCAGGTTACAAAACAGTATGACCCTTTGTTTTGGAGGGAGGTGATGATGGATGGATGATTGGTAGAGCAAGAGAAAGAACGCAAGTCTACAAAACATTAACAGTGGTCCCTGGGTGGTAGAGAATGAAAGTGTCCTTGTATTTTCTTCATTTTCATTACCTATATTTTCTAAAATTGTATACAAAAAACATGTACTATTTTACCATAGATAACAAATAAATTATATTAAAATACTGAAATATCTTAGAATTGAAAAAAAAGGAAACACAAATAATTTAAGGAAACTGTTTCACATCCCTTAAGTGTCTGTCCCGGGTGGAATGGGCAGAGGGCTAGGCGGTAGATGGGAATGTGATAAACAATGCCCCTCCGTGCCCTTGTTTAGCCACCATCCTTCAGCAGAAGGCAGCTGCCCCTAACGGGCTGCCAGGCAGCTGGAACACGGCCACCCACTTTGGGGACAGAGGCTCAACTGCTCTTTCTCAGAAGAGTGGTGAGGAAATCAGAGGCACATGCAGCCAGCAGGTTTGCTTCCCCAAATCCTGACCCTTTAGTGGGAGGAGAGAAATAACAAGTCCTTCGCTCCCCAAAAAACAGGATCCTGGTTTAGAATAGTCTAAAAAGTCCACTATTACACACTTTCTGAACCCCCTAGGGCAAGGATCAGTGAACTACAACCCTCAGGTCAAATCCAGCCCTGCTGTCTGTTTTTCGTAAATAAAATTTAATTGGAACACAGCCACACTCACTCACTCATTGACCTATTTTCTCTAGATCAATCATTTACATATTGTTTATGGCTGCTTTTATGTTACTTTTTTATTTAGGCTACAACAGCAAAGTTGAGTAGTTGCAAGAGAGACACACCTATGGTCTACAAAGTCTAAAATATTTACTATCTGGCTCTTCAAAGAAAGTTTCTCCACCTGTACTCGAGGGCAAAACAAAAACAAATATAACATGAAATATAACCACAGCTGTCCCAAGAGATCTGGAAAGGTCACCAAAACTGTGTAAGAGCAGCCCGGGAGGGCTGGCATTGAGGCGAGGGCCGTCGTCGCAGCTCTGCTCCCAACCCTGAGCTGCCCACCACCCAGCAAGGCAGCCCCTAAGTGCCACTCATGACGTGGCCAGGCCCTGTGTAGAGGCCACCTTCCTGTCCACCTCTGCCCTCCTCCTGCCACTGTGGGAGGCTCACGACCCGACTGCTGTCAACCCAAACCGACAATCACCACTGTCAGTTCCCCGGAGCTGATGTAAATCCATTCACCCTCCATTCCTTTGTTCCTCCACTTTCCCAGTTCCCTCACCTGAGCCCTGTTGTCATGCAGGTGGCTGGTGGTTTGCGCAGGTGTGCAGGTGTGCGTGTGCATGTGCACATGGGCGCGCGCACTGCTGCCTCCACCCTGAGGCCGGCACAGAGCTCCTCCCGATGGGGGGAGGCCTGCCCACCGTGGACCTCACCCGGCTCTGCACCTACAGACCCCTGGATGACCCAGTGGAGCCATGCCTTGTGAGGAAAAGAGTTTCTTGGCCTCAAGATGTCTCGAGACTAAGGACTTGATGTTCTCTTGAAAGCTCCTTCTGGACTATTCGGATTTTTCTTGGAACTGTTTAAAAATTATACACTCTTGCACACACAAGGGCTTGGTGAGAAGCAGGCACCTTGACCCTCTCCCCGAGTGAATTTAACCAGTTCCCCAAATGTCATCACTTTGGGAGAAGCAGAAGACTAACACAACATAACAACAACTGCAGCTGCTCTTATTTACTGAGTTTATTATGTGCCAGGCTCTGTGCTAAGTTTATATGTGAATTATCTCACTATTTTTTAAGGTAGTACTATTATGCTACACATTTTATAGATGAGGATGCTAAGGCAAAGAGAGGTTAAGGAACTTGCCCAAAGTCACAGAGCTTCTAAGAAAGAGAGCTGGGAATTGAGTCCATCGTGCCTTGAGGGACAGACAGGCAGTTTTAAAGGCGGAGGAGAAAACAAGCAAATGAGTGTTTTTGATGTCACAGGCTACAAGCCTCCATTCTTCACCCAACTGGACGTAAGATACTCTTAGGATTCCCTGGGTGTGTTGTCCTGATAGGCACTGGGTTGTGAGAGTGAAATAAAAGCAGCAGAAGGTGAAGCGTAAGTCTCAGATGACAGTCCAGAGAGGAGCCCAGTGCTGTGACCAAATCTGAAATTCCACATCCCTGAACAGGCCCAGTGCTGCAAGGCACAGGCAGGGGGCACAGAGGGTCCCCATGGCCTCCCCTCTCTGGTGAGCAAACATAACTGAATTCAAAAAAGGCTTTAAATGCAACCTGCCTAGAGTGGGGTCCTGACTAAAAACCCACTAGTTTTCTGCTTAAAACATTTAAAAGTATTTTGTTCAGGGGGTGATACTGGTGGAGTGGTTAAGATGCTCTGGACTTAGGTGAGCTGGTTCGAATCCTGCCTCTGCCACTGACTTGCTAGTGGAACCTAAGTCATCATTTGGGCATATTGTTAAGCCTCAGTTTCCTCATAAGTTATGAGATGAGTGAATTAGATAAGTGAAATAATGATGCTTAGGACAGTGCCTGGCACACAGTAGGTGGCTAAGAATCCTAGCTGACATGACTGCTATTACTGCCACCCACAGACACTCCAGAATGGAGTGCGGACTTGGCAAGAGAAAGGGAGCGTGAATGAGATCAGGGTCTGGATAATCCTTTTATTTATATCTCCAGCATTCCCTGCTCAGTACAGCCTCACATATGACTCAGGAGGCAGGCCAGGGTGGGGCAGCGTGGTCTCGCTCTGTCTGGGACCAGTGCGGTTTATTTAGCGCTGTGGCAGGAGCATTGTTCAGCAGAGTCATTCCAGCATGCTGGTGGCCCACTCAGGGTGCCTTAGAAACAAACAGGACATAAATACCCACTGGTATTACTTACCCGCATCCTTTGGGTGCACAGTCATTGTCACTCTTACAGGGCTAAACAGCACGGGAGGCTTTCACCCAGGCATTTTCCAGTAAAAGCATCTCTGACTCCCGCAAGCTCCCTGGCCTCCAGTCTATCACGCAATCTGCCGCCAGATTAATCCTTCTAAACTTCACTTTCATCCTGCTAACCCCTTGCTCAAATGGCTCCTTGCTGTCTACAGAATAAAGTCCAAACAACTGAGCCTGGGAAGCAAGGCCTTTGCAGTTAGGCCCCAACCCTCCTTTCCCAGGCTCCTGACACCAGTGCTGCATGAATTCCCTCCAATCCACCTGGCCCTGCTCTCCCAGGTGGGCAAGCCCTGCCCCTTCACCTCTGCACACCTAAAACCTGCCCATCACCATGCAGGTGGAAGAGCGCTGGACTGAGCGGGGGCCCAAGAATCAGCTCCACCACCGGCCAGCTGGGCAGCCCCAGCCTGTTACTGAACCATTCTCTGATCTGTTCCTTACCTGGAAGTTACAGAGTAACTTCTTATAAACTCCAAATTAAATGAGAGAGGTGAACGTACTTTGAAATGTATAAAAGTCCCATATAAATTCAAGGAGTTATTACCATTCAGTCCTAACTCTTATTTAAGTCTTCCCAGCCAGTCTCAGAGCCTCGGCCTCTGAGCACACACAGCTGATCCAAATTCTCCAGAGCCGGTCCGATCCTGCCCAGTTTTGTAACTTATCTATTTACATATATATGCTTTTTCTTTTCAACCAAACTATAAGCTCCTTGTGGGCAGGCTCACATCTCATATTCACCTCTAAGTCCTTCCTCACACCGCCCACCGCATCCCCATCCCAAGACTGACCCCGACCACACAAATTACGAGTGTTACCTGCCCTCCCAAACCACTGCCACGTAGGAAGCCAAGTAAGGACCCTGGGCTAGGAATCCTGGGGTTGTTGTTGAGAGGTTTCTTTTACAGTGAAATCACATTTAAAGGGTTGTCTTTAAATTTGACCAAAATGCTGTGGATGGCTATGGGAGGGCTTGATAATGCCCCACGCCCACCCCCACCCCCAAAGATGTCCACCCCCAATCCCCAGAACCTGTGACTGTTACCTCACCTGGCAAAGGTGATTAAGGATTGTGATAGGGTATCATCCAGGTGGGCTCAGTGTAATCACAAAAGTCTTTAAGGGAAAGAGTGAGGTGGAGGGATCAGGGCCAGAAGATGTGAGAGGGGAGCAGAGGCTGGACTGACGCATTAGTGAGGAAGGAGCCACAAGATAAGGCATGCAAGCAGCTTCCAGGAGCTGGAAATGGCAAGACCGGGTTCTCCACCAGAGCCTACAGAGAGGAACGCAGCCTTGCGGAGGCCTTGATCTTCACCCAGTGAGACCATTTGGTTCTTCTGGCCTCCAGAACTGTCAGATTATAGCCTTGTGTTGTTTGAAGCCACTAAGTCTGTGGTACTTTGTTGCAGCAGCAATAGGAAACTAATACAGTGACTATTTTTTTTTTTTTTACTATAAATCATAGGGTTGGGGAGAAGAGCTGTTTTCTAAAATAACTTCCAGATCATTCCTCTAAAATGACTCAGTTTGTTCAGTCGTTCTGCAAACAGTAGTGAGTGCCAAGTGCCAAAAGCCAGCCGCTGTGCTAGGCGCTGGAATTCCCCACTGGGGAGCTAAAAGCATGGTCTTATTCACAATGACAAAGTCCTATCAGTTTCCAGTGTAAACATGCCTCACACTTCTACAAGTCTCTCCCCCAGGTTCGGTTCAACATTCAAACCATGGTGGAGCACTTATTTTTACACTGTGCACAGCGATGGGGGAGCCCAATCTCCAAGAGCCTCACCCCCCTCAACACACAGCTCATCCGTTTTTGTTTTCTTCATCTTTCAAAACACTTTCACTTCAGCTTTAATATTTCAACGAAATAGTGATAACAAGAACAGCCACAATGTCATTCTCCATCTGTATGCCTGTAATTTTTTTTACTGCTAATCCTCACAACAATCTCAT
Source organism: Choloepus didactylus (assembly GCF_015220235.1). Taxonomy (NCBI): domain Eukaryota; kingdom Metazoa; phylum Chordata; class Mammalia; order Pilosa; family Megalonychidae; genus Choloepus; species Choloepus didactylus. Next base: position 32,864,385 of record NC_051308.1, read on the forward strand.
CAGGTATTTTTATCCCCACTCACTGATGGGATCACTGAAGTTCAACAAGGTTAAGACATCATCTTCTCCAAGTCCCAAAGCTAACAAGTGCTGGGCCTCTCCATGCCTGCCTGACTCACACCATCAAGGAAGCTGAGACAGAAATGGATAAGAAACTTGAAACCTGCCCCAAATCAATAACATTTTTTTAATCAATAAATCAATTTATTATATAAATTTTCTATTTGGTCAATGATTTAATCATATCATATTTAATGAATCTGTTTATGCCCCCCCTTTTTGTTTCAAATATTTGTGCTTTAGATGTAGTTAATGGATGATGAATTTTACATGTATGCTTGGTAGTCTTGTAATAAAAAAGCATGTAGAGGTGGGAAAAAAAAAAATCAATAACCACTCACCAGGAGACATAAGCAAGGTTTGCAACCTGAGAAGTGTGTCCACCTGATTGCAAAAAATTCTGGAGCTGGCCGGGTGCTCAAAGGCTACCTGGTCCAACTCCAGCTAGCCAAACTCCCACCTCTGGAGAGCTCCCCAGCTACCAGGGCCGAGGGCATCATACTTCTCAGCACCAGCAATCCCACCCATTAGGGGCAAAGTTTGGTTCTGGAGCCAGTTCAGTCTCAGGCATCCACACAGACAGAGGCAGGAGCCCCAAACTGAAGACCACCACTGGGTGTGCAATCGCTGGAGGGAGATGTTGAGTGTGTGGCCCTCAGTCTTGCCACAGCAATGCTCAGACCAATCTTTATTGGCATCACCTCCAAATGCTATCATAGGCCAGTCAGGTACACCTGCACATGCCACTGTAAACTAAATCTCAGTCTTCTGCCACTGGGATCACATGCAACCCTTTGGCACTCTGTGTCTATACAAAACCCCAGAAGTTTTTAAAAATCAGTGAGTCAGCCCAGTTGAGCGGACAACAACTCTATGCCCACAGGGAAAGAGGTTCGCAGAGAGAGGGAGCAGACAGGCCCCAGGAGAGGTGGCTGCCTCCCAGCTTATCTCCCTTCTCCTCGGCCTGCAGAACTGAGACCACGGGCCCCAGCACAGCCTTCAAGGCCCTCCCCAGGGACCCGAGGCCTTTCCAGCCTCACCTCCACTCCCTTCCCTCCATGCTTCAGCCAGAACGAACACCTCCCCCCACACGCAGTTTCTACGTCCACAAGCTGCTGCCTCTTCCTCCTCCATAAACACGGTTTCCCCTGCCAAAATCAGACCCATCCTGACGGAGGGTTAAATCCTCCATAGTGGTTGCCCCACCCTCTAGCTGCCTCTTTTCCTCTAAAGCCCCTAGGGGCTTGATGGTCTAAGGTCACCTCGCAATGTCCTGTATGACAACACAGTGTGCACCTGTCCCAGCTCCCTTATGCACAAGCCCCCAGGGGAGAGGGACCTCACAGTGCACGTGCAGGCCGAGGGAGGACGCCAGCACCCTGGGATGCTTCCTCTGTTTCACCCACTCCTTGCTTGTAAGAACACAGACAGGCAAGAGAGGGGAAAGACAGAGCAGGCAGTTGTCCCTCAGAAGACAGGTCAGCCCTGGCCCACTAAACATGAGCTCCAGGCAGGCTTGAACCTCAGGCCTGGCCTCCCATGGGGCGCCCAGCCCTGTGCTTTACCCAGTGTTGGCTGTAAACACATAAAAGAGCAAGAGCCACAGACAAACTTTTTTTTTTCAGTCTCCAAAAGATCTGAGATGTTTGCTCCAGCGCCTGTCAAACAGTAACCACCTGCAGGCTACAGGGCGGTCCACTCTCACCCTCCCCTTCCCCGTCCTCTGAGCTGGGCCAGGAGCAGGCACTGAGCTCGACCCCGGGCTCTGGATTCTAAATGAAACCTTCTTTTTGTAAGAACAGTCCCCAGGACTTGCCACCGGGTCCTCTAGTCCCTGACTTCACAGTAGTGTGGGGAGGGCTGGGAGAAAGACTGACAGTGAGACCCGGGTTCCAGGCCCAGCGTGTGACCTCAGCTCTCCAGCTCTCCTTGGGGCTTACATTTCCTCATCCGTAAAAGGAAGTGTTTGACCCAGATGATCTCCAGTCTCCAGGGACTAGGACAAAGCTGTTTATCCCTTGAGCACAGGGTGAAACAGAGAGCACAAAGCTGTTCTGAAAATTGGGACTTAAAACAGGGCCTAGAAAGAATAAAGCGCAAAAGAATTTGGGTACTGCCCCTTCTAGAATATATGAGCCACTGCTCTGCATGAAGATAGTAGCGGTGGGGGCACACTGCTTCACAAAGGCAGGCGGATAGGATTCATACAAATCCCGCAAAACACCAACCTGAAAAATCCAGTGGGATGGTGCAGAGTTAGTGAGAGGGGAAGGGACTGGCCCCTTCTCACACAACCAGGAAACACCCCCCTGCCTCTCTCTCACACACACACACCCCTCCTGGGAACCACCAACTCTTCAGCCAGGACAAGGACCTTGTGGGCACTGAAGGCAGGACACAAGCCTGGTTTCTCTTCAGGCATCACCCCCAGCCCACCCTACCCAGAGGGCCCCAGTCACTCCACAGGAGACCTTTGTTTCCCCCAAAATAGACAGAATCAGATCCAAGCCCCCTCAAATTCCTGACCCCACATCTCAGAACCTCCCCCCAGCCTCTCCTTTATCTTCTCTCATCCCCACAATGACTGTTATGGATTGAATTGTCTTCCCCAAAAAGATACATTGGAGTCCTAACCCCCAGGACCTCAGAATGTGACTTTATTTGGATCATTGTAGATGTAATTAAAGTGAGGTCATACTGGAGGGGAGGGGGGCGAAATCCCTCTAGGATTCTTCCCTAGAGCTGGGGAAGAGAACAGGGTCCTGCCAACACCTTGTTTTCAGACTTCCAGCCTCCAGAACTCCAGAACTGTAACGAAAGAAATTTCTGTTGTTTTAAGCCACCAAGTTTGTGGCAATCTGTTATGGCAACAGCAGGAAACTAAGACCCTGGCCATGCCCCCCTTCCTCCTTCCTCTACCAGGACCTTACCCCAACCGATTTTCCCTTTTACCTTCCATCTCTGCTTCCACAAAAGCCTTCTCCCTCAGTCCACAAACCCACTCTCAGCTTTCCAAGACCAGGTATAAAACCTCCCTTGTGCCTCACTTCAGGTGCATCACTGCCAGTGTCTCCCAAGCACAGACTGCACTTGGCGTCTTCCCTTCTCCCTTAGTGCAAGCTCTCTGGCCCTGACCCAAGCCCTCCCCTCTAACACTGCTCCTCAATGGCCACCTAATAGCTCAACCCAATGGGTCCCCTCAGCGGCCCCCGCCCCACTGCTCTCCACAGCATTTCCTGCTGGCCCCATACACGCCCCCTGAGAGGCTCTCTTCTTGGTTCCCATGATTCTCCTTTCTCGTCCCTCCTCTCTCGACTTGTCTTCTCACCTTCCTTCACCAGCACCTCTTCCTCCACTTCCTCCAGTGTGGGAGCTCCCAGGACTGGTCCTCAACCCTCCTTCTTCCCTGTGAATCCAGAATGTCTCTTGGGCTGCTTCATCCTTGCCACAGGCTATGTATCCCCAAGTCTGTGTATCCCCATTCTCAGGCCAGGCAGGACATCTCAACCACTTAAACCCTTTCTAGAATAAACCAAGTTACACAAACACACATCACTCCATCAAAGTCCCACAGGTAACTAACTATAAAGGGACATGGGGGAATTTTCGGGGGTGATGTTCTATATCTTGCTTGTGGTAGTGGTCCCATGACTGTATTTGTCAAATTGTGCAGAACTGCACACCAAAAGAGGTGCGCTTAACTATATGCAAATAACACCTTAATAAAAAGGGACGGGGAAAAATGTCCCACAGGTACCTCAGCCCCATCATGTGTAATGCTAACATCACTATCTTCCCCTCAAACCAGCTTCTCCTCCTCCTATACCCTCTATTTTAAGTAGACACCACTAGCCCATCTACCTACCCAGCCAGCCTCCCCCCTCAATTAGAAATCTCAGCCCTGCATCCAACCAGTCACTTAGTCAAGAAGTTCTACCTGCATAAATTCTCATGAATCTCTGCCTTGAATTCCACCTCCCTCCCCCCTACCTGAGGCCCAGGACATTCTCACTTATCACAAACAGCCTCACTGGGCTTCCTCCTCGTCCGCCCTGACCTGCCTTCAACCCACTCTCCACACAGCTGCCTGGGCACCCTCCCCTGCCCCACACCCCCCATTCCAGCCAAGCCAGACTTCCCTTCGGCATGGCCATGCCCCTACAGCCCTCGGCCAGACCAGAACGTTCACATCAACAGGCCTTTGCCCTGCTCGGAGCGCAGCTTATATGGCTTGTCTCTCCTACTGAAACTGCTCATCCTTCAGGACCCAGCTCCCAAGCCTCCTGGTGCATGAGGTCGTCTTCCCAGCCCCTTTCCAGCAGAATCAGCATCCGGTTCCCACTCTGGATCTCATGGCTCATGTTGGTTTGTGCCCCTTTAAGGTCCTGGGCAATCTACTTCAAACCCATTCTGTCTCTCACCTCCCTCCCTCCTTGGCCCTCCAGCCTGCAGCTGGAACCTCATGAGAAGTAGGTGCTCAGGGAACCCTTTCTGTCCTGAACTGAACAGGCACCTGAAAAGTACCAGGCATTCCAAGCCTGCCTGGCCCCCAGCCCCACTGCTGAGCGAAAATGCCACAAAGGCACAATTGGCAGCAATGCTGCTCAGACTGACCGAAACTCAGAATGGCAGGTCACACAGGCTGCTTCAACAGGAAGGGGGTGGGGGGACACCCCAATCTGCCCCCTAACCCAGCCCCCCCAATGCTTCCCTCAGACTCCCACCCCCCATAGCCAAACTGGACTCACACCCGCCCCCAGGCAGTGCTCAAAGAGCCCGTGGCCTGGACCAACGATACTCAAAACATGGTCCACGGACTGGCAAATGTCATCCTCAAAGAGGCAACAGGAGTAAGTGGTGGGAAACCTATAGCAATTTAGCACTGCCATGACATTTTTATTGTGTTTTTCAAAAGCAATGGTCTGCAACAAGTTGGGAAAAAACATAACCTGGTCCTTCACCGCAGATACAGTTTGAAAAGCACCAGCTTAGACCAGAGTCCCCTCACCTCCTCCTGCTGAAATCCTGCTCACACTTCGAGGCCCAGCTAAATGCCTTCTCCTCTAAGAAGCCTTCTCGTTTCCACCACCTAGGAGTGGTGTGACCTAGAGCCCCTTGTCCAAGTCACACCGAGGGCATTTAGGTGGTATCTGCATACTCCCAACTATGAGTTCCCAGAGAGCAAGAACCTGGCCTTTTTCTCTTTATATTCCCACAATGCCTTGCTCACAGCAGGTAATTAATACTTGCTCAAAGAGGAGTCAACAACCACAAATTCACCTGCTTCTGAGGTGGGCTCTTCTTCAGTGGCAGGGCCTGGAGGGGATCTCAGGACAAGATCAGTCACTATTCAACAACAACGGCTCATACAATACCCTTAGAGGGCAACTTGAGTGAAAAACACTCTGCTCCTTAGTGACCCTTTCTACACATGCACACACTAAAATTACACCCAGATATGAGAAATAAAGAGAGCCTTTCAGGGTCACTTCCAACTTTAAATATTCTGTGGTCCCCTGAGCTCAAACCCAAAGGTCAAGGAGCGTATAACCCCACAACCAACAACATGCTGTGGACAGACCAGTGGATACCCACTTGGGTTCACTAAGTGCCTGGAGAAGCCTCTCTCTGGATGCCACCCAGATACATCTCACTCAGTGTCATGGCCCTACCTAGGATCTGTAGGCTCCACCCTTCCTACCAGGTGCAACTCCAGAAGGAGCAGGACAACTCTGGGCTGCACCTCCACCCCCCACCCCCCATTTCCCTCTTCCTCCAGCTGCCTACCACTGGCTCTCCCAAGTTCCTGGCTGTCATTAGCAGGAATGCCAAACTATTTCCAGATGCCACTGTCAAATCAAGACAACTCTCTTCCCAAATACCCCTGTCTAATTTTGCACACATCTCTTGTTTCAACTGACAAAGATAATGACTCAGCGTCCGTGGCTTCTGATGGAAAATTATCCAACCAAGTTTGGAGCTTCCCAATAATAGACTTCTGTAAACTTGTCTTTCAGAAAGGAGAAGTGACCTCCCTGCCCTCATCCTTTCTGTAGGCAACAAAGGGCACCCAGAAGACCACCTACGTGACCAAGGAATGTTACAGGAAAATCCTGACATATCCCCACAAGATCAATTAACAAGAAGAAAAGGAAATTCAGTTAGGGGCTCGGGGCATTTCTCCTTGTATGGGCCCTGTGCAATAATCACTCCTTTTTCAGCTTTTCTGCATCCCCATCAGTGTGAGATCCAGAAGTTCAGGGCATAAATTCCAGGTTATATAGAAAGCACAATCTGGACTCAGAAGTAAAGCATCTTTCTCGGCACAAAAAGAAATGGTTGTCTTTATGACATGGCTGCGCTGTGGTCAAGTATAAAAGAGCTCCACAAATTATACAGGTGTCCATACTACACTACAACATTCCAGGGGAATGTCTCAAATGGAGGGGGCAGATGGTGCATACAAATACACACAGGCATATTTGAAATGCAGCCACTCACTCGCTCCCTGAAGATGTATGCCAGACCCCCTCCTATATCAAAAGCCACAAGAGGAGCCTGAGCACAAAGTGAGGGATGAAGCATCACCTTGGAAAGCCACTTGTGGATAACTGAGTTGGCTTTTCTACCAGCATTTAGGGTCCTTAAATGCACTGCTCACTATTTAAAACCTGTTGTAAATGCACATCCCCCAAAGTGTCACAAGGTCCCCAAGGGCAGAAACCACCATATTCCACGCTCCCAACCCTGTTGTCACTGCCATGCATCCAGCAGGCATAGTAAATGCCCATGGTTTCAATAGCCTATCTCTATGCTGGGAGGTTTCACCTCTGCCACCCAGGTGTAGAGGGAGGGGCTCCTTTAAAGCCCAATCTACACAGCTTCTGCCGCTGGCTTAGGAGATGGAGCACAGCACTGTCCTCTGCCCAAACCTCTCCAACTACTCATGGGCACATCCCAGAGAGGCTTCTGGCAGCACCAGCAGACCCTTTTTAGAGTCTTACTTCGTGGTTCTCAGCCACGGGCAACTTTGCCCTCTAGGAGACATCGGACAATGTCTGGAGACATTTTTGATTGTCATAACTAGGGGTGGGGAAGTGCTCTTGGCATCTAATGGATAGAGCCAGGGATCCTGCTACACATCCTACAATGCACAGGACAGCTCCCCAAGAACAAAGAATTATCCAGTCCAAAAATTGATAGTTCCAAGGTTGAAAAAACCTGTCTTACAGGACTGGCTCTGATGGAAGTGCACAGACTGCCAGGTTAACTTTTTGTTTGAGTTGCCCAAGGTCAGGCCAACAGTTATAACAACCATGCATTGTCTACACTATTTGCAAGGCTAAACAAACCTCCCCAAAGCTACCGCCCGGGTCTTAAAGATGCTGCCCCTGTGTGCCTCCAGCTCCTCTTTTGTCTCCTCCAAGAGACACAGCCTCCCAACAGCCCTACTGCCAGGATGACCCACCCAGCCACAACATGAAAATTAGCAGACTGTCACCAATGTATGCACAAATCCTTTAGTAAGGAGGTAGGACTAATATGCCCATCTCCTCACTGCTCTACCACGCTGACCGACAGCCCAAGTGAGCATGGACAAGTTTTCCAGCAGGTTGCAGGACAGACCCAGGCTGGCAAACTGCACACAGCCTCTCATGCTTCAGGATTTACATATCTCAACCAAATGGAGGGTCTCAACACCCAGACCTGCCCCTGCCGTGGGTTTAGTAAAAAGGGGCGTGCCCTCTCTACAGCCCGTGGGGTCAAAGCCAGGGAAAGGCTCGAGTTTAGGAGATTAAGCTCACAAGACCTCCAGTGCTTGGAGAAGTAGGAGGAAGGACCAAAGAGAAAAGAACGGGACAAATGACCAAGAAGGACTCTTACCCAAGCTCCCCCATCTGTGACACCCAACAGCTGGCTTCAGCCAAGGGAGTCAAAGTTCAGGAACAAACCTGCATCCCAAGAAAAAGGGCTAAAAGTGCAAGGGAGTCTAGGGTCCAGGAGTGAACAAAAATACTATCTTGAAGAAACCTGGCAAGAGAAGCTGTACTGGCGGCCAAGAGGCACGGACATTGGGCGGCCGGTCCCCGGAATTGCCCTGCACATTCAAGGACCCAAGGTTCCAGCACGTGGCCCTTATACCCTTCCCCTGGCAGACGCCGCAGGGCTGGGGTGGGCGCAGGGGTGACAGACAGCCACAGAGTCCCCACCCTGCAGTCCGAGGCGCGCCCACGGCGCCCAGATTCCGGAGCTCGCGGCAATTGAAATTCGCGAAGGGGAAGCAGCGCTGTCACTGGAGGAGGATGCAAGAAGGGCCAGGAGGGTGGACAGCCCAGCTGTAGCCACAGCCAGAAGGGGTCACGGGCCCGCGGCGGGTCCGCGAGCGGCAGCCTTACCCGGCTGCAGGAAGTAGGGATCCGCAGTCACCCTCACGCTCGCCGCAGCGCGTGCACCCAACACGCGCTCTAGATCTGTTTACCACCTTGCCTGCGTCCGGGGAGATTCAATGCGGGGCGGGCTCCGCCCAGCGGGCCGTCCCCATTGGCTGCGCTGCCAGGGCAGTTCGAGCGCTGCACCGCGCCAGGGAGCGTGCTCGGTCCGTGCACCCGGCCTGCGGCCAATCGGTGCCGGGGGCGGAACGAGAGGAGCCAATGAAAGGCCGCTCAGGGGGGCCTGTCCCCTCCCATACTCCCCTCGGGCACCGCCGGCTCACTCCTCTTCTTGGGAAATCCCTGGCTCTGGCAGTACTTTATGGTTGGTGGGACCCGTACGCATGCGCGCGGTGGGAGACCCTTCCTTTCCCTAAGCAAGGCACTGTGCGCGGCTGCAATTTCTGGCCTATTGTTTTTCTACTTCTATGCTGGTGCTGGCTGGGCTCCAGAAGCCGAGCCTTTGAGCAGGCCTGGAAAGGGAGGCCGTGAAAGGAGGAGGCTGGGCTGCGGGCGAGCGCGAAGGGTATTGTGGCTTTGAGGACGGGGCGAGGCCTGCTCCCTGCTCCGCCTTTATGCAAGGAGCCCTTTCTCAGTTTTCACAAAGGCGCCTCTCCCACCTGTGCCACAGGCCGGGCTAAAATGGTAAAGAACCAAGCCGTTCGTCGTCATCCACCAGTCTTGTAGGACCTGGGGTTCCGGCCCTTTTCTGATAAACCAACAAGACGGGCCAATACGGGAAAAGAGCAAAGCTAGGAAGAAGGGGAACGGCCCCCATTCAGGCAGCTGGAGGGCGCAGTCATGGGCTTTTTCTGGTGTGTGTTCCCAGTTAACACGCAGAGCAACCCTGTGAGGGGCTGATCCGCGAGCAGATTTGCCTCAAATTACTCCTCTTGTTAGCGAGGGAATTCAGATTTGAGCCAAAGTCTGTCTGGCAGTTTCCTCTAAAATGATTCCCAAACGCTGGTGTACAACTCTGTCCAAGGTTGTGAATGGTTCTTGTAGAAAAGAGAATAAGAACAATTTAGTGAGTTTTTCATAAAAGTAAGCATATCGCTTTTCTGAGATATTTTTCGATGTTGACATTTAATTTTTTAAGAATGGCTCGTTTATTTTAATATTACTTGGAAAAAATTAACGGTCATTCTATGTTGATGCATAAATTTGGGGTTGAGGAGCATTTATTGTATTGAAATCCAGAAGTGCACCTCACTTCACAGTGCCTCTCCGACCACTTGGAGCTGTCTGACCCGAGATTACCCAGTCATGTTCCCCAAAGAACTAAGTGTGCATGATGTGGGTGAATACAGTTTTAAGCTCTATGTCAGGCTCCTTCATGAAGGGTGAAGGGGTGCCTTCTGAGGAGAGTGGAGACTGCACTTCATGGCTTTTCTGGCTGGGTCCTTGCATTTGGGTGGGTGCTTCTGCTCATTCACAGGACTGCTTCCCCTTCACCATCACCACCCACCAACAGTCCAAATTCTAATTCTGCCTCCCCCATCTTCCTCACACTAAATAATTTAATAAAAACAATAAATTTTTAAGGAAAAATTAAGGAGTTATTTTGACTGAAGTTTCAAGTAGCTGCCCCCAAACCATACAGGGCTAGAACTGGGAGCTTGCCTGTATCTTACTGACTCTACCCCTCAGACTTCAGCTGGATGAGGGTGTGATTTTGATCAGCTCCTGCATCTACTGATCAAAGTAAGCAGTAGATATGGCACTCTAGTTCCACAGACATGGGGAGAGAATCGACAGTGTCCATGCCAGTTCAGTCCTGCTTCACCAGCAATGCCAGGGCATTGATAAACACAACCCACCACTACAAACTGGTTTTTCTTCAAGCAGCAGCAGTCTAGTTTAAAAAGAGAAATGCACCCCACCTATTCTGTGCAAAGAAAGCATCTTCATCGGGTTAAATATGATTTTGACCTTACTCTTTGTGAAATAATGACTTTAGCTGTATTATGCCCAAAATACATTTCTCTCTTTCCTGACCTGTTTTTTATTGCAAAGATTCCCCCAGTACTGCAAATTAAAGATTCCTGTAAACTATAATTTGGTTTTGGAGTTATGTTTCTGTAGAGTCCTTAGGCTTTAGAGATAAATGCTAAATTATTTCCAGGTGAAATAATATGGTATATGGGACTTCCTTCCAAATATTACAGACCTCGGGGGAATTGAATGGGCCATGAGTTGATAATTGTGGGAGGGGAATGATGGCTATATTGGGATTCTTATGTTGTTCTGTTTCTTTATATATGTTTGTAGTTCTCCATAATAAAAAATTAAGAAAAGAAAAGATACCTCCAAAATAAAGTCCAGATTGAAGATAACACTAGTAATGCAGACAGGTAAACAAGAATAACACTCATTACTACTCTTCTTGGTATGAGCTCTTTGTCAACCTCACTACAAGGTAAGAGCAAGAATGGATCTAGCTAGAGCTAACACAAAAACAGCCAGAAAATTCAAAATTAACAAGAAGACATTTGAAATATGAATTTCATTTACTGTGTACCTCACCCTGAAGCCTATTTGCCTTGAGGTATTAGCTAATGATCACATGGTGCCATCATAATTAACAAGACATTTTAAATTTATCTTAAACTTCTAAAATTTACCTTTTCTAATGAGCATAACATATTAATACAGTATTACACTATGTCCACACACACAAATATGGTATACGCGTGTGTGTAGATATATACATACACATTCCCCCAATAACCACAGACACCTCTGCTTGGTACATTTAGGTAAAAAGCATACATTCCAGTAATTCTCTTCTAATCTCTTCGTTAAGAACAGACAGAGGAGGCACTTAACAATTTTACCCCTGCTACTGAGTCATTCCCTTCAGCAAACCAATCTGTCGTAATATCCCTCACCCTTCACACCCATCTCCATTTCTCTGCTCCCCTTTCCAGAAAAACTCCTAGAAGAATCATATTTCATATATCTGTTATTTTTCCAGGTTATGTCTTAGCTGGAGAGCAGGAGATGAGACTAGGCAAGTTAACACCACAAAACTCAAAGTTGTTAATGAGATTCAGTCATTTTTTTTTCACTAAATGTTCCCCAATTCCTGCAAGCTTTTGATTAAGTTTCTAGAGTTCTCAAAAAAGTTGATTCTATTTCTGCCAATTTTTTTTATTGCTTTTATGGATGAAAAGTTTTGAGGGACTACACTGCCATTTTGCTGGCATCCCCCTAAACCCTCCTTGAAATCTTTTTTTAACTTAGCCTCTGGGACATTATACTTTCCTGGTTCTCCTTCTAAGAAACAGACATTTCTTCTCAATTTTATTTTCTGGGTCCCCATCATCTTCCTAATCTCTAAAAGTTGGAGGACCTCAAGACCTAGTCCTTGTACCTCTTCTCTGCCTGCACTGGTTCCCTTAGTGAGCTCATCCTCCACCCAGAAGCTGACAACCCCCAAATTTTGATCTCCAGTGCCGACCTCTCCTACAAATCCCAGACTCACATATCCAGCTGCCCATTAGCATCTCCACTAGGATGCCCAAGAAGTGTCTTAAACGTAAAAATGTTCAAACCCATCGACTGCCCACCCCATCCCTTGCACCTACCCCGAGGCTCCACCAATAAGGGGCCTTCTTCCATTGCTCGGATCAGAAGTCTAGAGTCATTCTTGACTCCTCTGTTTCTTTTAAAACTCACCTCAAATCCATGAGCAAATTCTTCCACTCTATCTTCAGACGACCTGAATCAGCTAATATTTACCTCAGTGTTCACCATCAGCCTATTCCAAGTCAACATCATTGTTCACCAAAATTATCAATAGCCAGCTGACTTCCACTTCAACCCCACTTCTTACAGGGAGCCCTTTTTGTTTGTTTTAAACAAAATTCAGATTATGTCATTTCTAAATGCAAAATACTCTTACGGCTTCTCCTCTCAGAATAAAATCCAAAATCCTTACGATGATCTGCAAGACCCTAGGTGACCTTAGCCCCAGGGAGCTTTGAGATAATCACTTCAACTGCTCTCTCCCTTTCTCACTTTACTGCCAAAAAAAAAAAGGCCTCCCTGACATGCCAACCACAGTCCCATCTTAGAGACTGCATTCGCTCTCCCCTCTGTCTGGAATGCTCTTATGTCATCCACAAGGCCCACTACCACACTTGATGTAGGTCTCTGACAAAATGTCACTTATTAGAGAGTCCTTCCTTGATCATCTTACCGAAATATGACTCATCTTGTTCCCTTATCTTGACTTATGGGGACTCTCTATTCCCTTATTTGGCTTTGTTTTTCTTCCTAGTACTTTTTATCACCTATTATCTGTTTGTTTATTATCTGCCACTCCCAGTTGAAGTATAAGTTCCATGAGAGCAGAAATTTTGTTTCTTTGGTTTTCCACTATATTCCAGCACCTAGGACAGTCCCTGGCAAATAGTAACTGTTCAATAAATATTTATGGTTAAGAGCATGGACTCTAGAGCCAGGTTGTCTGGGTTCGAATCCCAGTTCTGCTACTTACTGAGGCTAGATACCGTGAACCTGGGCTAGATACTTAACCTCTCCATGCCTCAGTTTCGTCATCGGTAAAATGGGGATAATACTAATACCTATGTCTGTCTCATAGAGTTGTTGAGGACTAAGTGAATTAATATATGTAAAGTGTTTAAGACTGTGCCTGTCACAGTAAACATTACATAATTTTAGTTAATATCTGCTAAGTAAATGAGTAATAAACTCAACATTGTAATAAAAGTCATGTATTCAGAAAGATATTGTATTAACATCCACTTTTTAACTAAATTGTCACCATACATTCTGCTGAAAATGGCTTATAGATTTTTAGATGAAAAAATTAAATTTATAAAGGACCACATTTTCTGCAATCTCAGCTGACTTAGCTATTGTGTTCAAGTGCTTTTAGAATGTCTTAATGTTAATGACACCATAAATAGGTATATGAAAATCTCACATTTTGTACACCAAAAATCAACTAGTTTATTTAAATAATTTCATCCTTTATTTCTAAATAACAAGATAAGTCACTGTATAGTCTTTATTCATCATACACAGAAAATCGATTGATGTATGTGTCCCAATATTTTCTCTAACTCTGGATTTTAAAGTGGAACAACTTAATTTTCTATATAAGAAGTTGATCAATCAGAACTTTCAGACCTGGTGAAAAAATCCTGAGGTGCATTTGTAGAATTGTAATTTTCATGCCCTGCATTACCTAGTTGTATATCATCATCCGTATTCCTTTTGATTCCTGGGCCATTTAGGATATAAATTAAACAACACATAGCTAAGAATAAAAACAACTTAAAACTGTGTGGCCTCAAAACCACCACTGCAGGAAGTTGTCTTGAAGGAAGAAGATGCCCGAGTGACTGGATCCCAAGCCTGCCCCCCTGATCTCCACAGACTGCTTGGTACTCACCCAGCACCCACTGGGCTCTTGGAGACCTCTGCTGTTACAGGAGAACAATTTTTTATAATTATTTTATTCAGTGAATAGAAGAAAATAGAAATTAAAACAGATTCCATTACTGCTTTAAAAACACAAATTTCCCGTAACAACTTCATGAACCACTGCTGGGAAATTAGATTAGGTGATCACTAGACACGCCCTTCCCTTAAACCTTTCTCCTATTTTTAGAAACTTTTTGAACATCTTCACTGAGTTCATCTTTGAATAGGTAACAGTTTCAGATGACTTTTTACAAGTATTTTTAAATGGTTTGCAATGAAAAGCAACCTTCTACTCCATCCTTCCTCCACCCAGTTTTCAACCCCCATCTTCCCACACCCCGATACCCTCCAACACAGTGTTAGCTTTCTTGTTTCTTTTCAAAGTTTCTTTTTACACATACAAGTAAATACTTTATACAAACGGTCATACTATACATTTAACAATATAGCTTCCTCATTCCTTTTTTCCCCATATCCCATTATGTGGATGAACCACCATCAATTTAACCAGTGTCTGTTGATAGTCATGAAGACTGTTTCTATTCTTTTGCTATTACAAACAGTGCTGCAATGAATAATCCTTTCTGTTTTTAAAATCTGATCAACTTGCACATAAATGAGGTCGGGTTGATTCGCCAAGAGAGTGGTGCCAATGCAGAGCCCACAAGTGCCCTTGCTCAGCTCAGAGGCCCAAGACCATGACTCACTGGCTCCGAGATTAGTCACCCCCTCCCCCAACACAAATGGACCATCTTCCGAGCTCCAGGGATGCACCATCCTCAGGCCACATGCTGAGGAAGACGCCAGAATCAGAAAATCCAACTCAGTCCCGCCAAGGGAATGACTTAAAGGAATTCCCAACCCTGTTAAGCTAAGACAAGACTAATTACTGTTATTAGCTGACTGCACAATTAGAAGTCATTAAGCACATTATAGAAGAGGCTTGGCACCCCACAACTGGGAATGTCCCAGCTCAGCCCATTAACCATGTCTGCTTCTTTTCTGTTTTCCCTTAGACTGCTGGGAGCACGTTTGCCTTCTCAATAGGGTATTATTTTTCTTTTACAGATTGACTTCTTTTCAACACACTGTAGCATATGGACATGAGCCAAATACGTCACAATCACTGGTTCAATTTTCTTTTATTTTTAATTGAGATATAATTTATATACAGTAAATGGCACAGATCTTAAGTATACAGTTAATAAGTTTTTACAAATGAATACATCTATGTAACCACTACCCCAATCAAAATGAAAAACAATATCATCCCTCCAAAAAGTCCATCATGCCTCTCTTTCCTATTACCTTTTCTCCCAGCCCAGGCAACTGTTCTTATTCTAAGTTGATTTTGTTAAGAGAAAATAACTGCTTATATGACATGAATTGGGAAGTAGCACCTTCTGAACTGAAAAGAGTATATATTTGAATTTATATACTCAATATATAAATATATTTCTTCATATAAGGATATATGAAGAGTATATATTTGAATTTATATACTCAATATATAAATATATTTCTTCATATAAGGATATATGAAGAATATATGTCCTTAAATTCATATGTCCTTAAATTCTTAGTGTTTGTGGGAAGCAACACCAGTTGCTGAATATGTATTTTACTTTGTTCTCTCTCAGATGGTCCCTGGATAATTTTGTTTTATTTTCTTAAATTTAGGAGTAGTTTCTAGATTTGGACCCAGAGTTTGTAGACTAGAGAAGCAATGAACATGCTGAAAACAGGAAATCATGAGCTAAGCCTAATTCTGTGTCAATCTCTTACTCCACTTCCCTCTGAAATATACAGAACCAGGGCTGAGGGAGTGAGGCTGTAAAGGAGATATTAGAAAAGAGTGGAGCTACGTGCCCAAAATAGAGAGGGAAAGAGAGAGAGAGAGAGAGAGAGAGAGAGAGAGAGAGAGACAGGCAGACAGACAGACAGACTTGGTTCAGAGACCACAGCAAGGCAAGGTTGGAGTGGCTGCAAGGAAAAGAACTTCAACTTAAGTGTGAGGGTGTAGCAAGGGCACAGACAAGGCTCAATTTTGCCAATGACCAAGGAGGTTGACAGTCAACATGAAGAACACAGGAGGAGCTGGGTCCCTTGGGTGAAATAAGCATTCCCTGGAAGAGACTAAGACACATGGACCTACAAGTCTGGGTGTAGCAGAATGTCCAGTGATGATTTACCCTTTGGGGTTTTTTCTTTCTTTGTGCTAGTGAGAGAGGTGTCAGTGGGAATAGTTGCCCCCACCCTGAGAACCCCAATAGTGTGTTCATGGTAGGGGAGTGCACAGAGTAGCAATCCATAGAAGGAAGGGGGGTAGCTGAGAAGGAAGAGCTCCCTGCCTCCCAGTGCTGCAGATCCCAGGGAAGGATGGGGATACGAGTTCTGCACCCACAAGAATACCCCAAATTATCTCTTACACAGAGTTCCTGGGCAGCTAGTGCTTTGGTGAGTGGGGAAGCTGTGAATTTTGCTGAAGTGCAGATCTCTGAGATAATGGGCTGGACCAACAGTGAGGAACTCTTGATCAAGCTCAAAGTGACAGGACTGGGTCTGTCCCTGGCCTCACAGAGGAACCACAGAGACTGATTAGAGATCGGACCACATAAACCTTAGGGTTTGGAGACAATGAAGGGTAGGGAATCCCAAGAAGGAGATATTGAACTTCACGCTAATCAGGCAAAGGGCACTTAGCCAGTTTCTTTATATGAGAAAAATTTTAAAGATGCAAATCACCTTCATCCCAGTTACTTGGGTATCATCTGAACCCTGAGATTCCTTTGTGCTGGAGTAACATTTCCTGACTTAGCAGCAACTACTAGAACCTGTGCTCCAACTAACCTGGACAGCCTACCCTCGTTCTCCAATTCCCCCTTGGCTTGCTGCCTCTCAGATTTGCTCTCACTATTCCCCTGTCTCCAATGTCCTCCTTCCCACTCACTCCTACTCATTCTTTAAGACCTAATTCCAATGTGACTTGCTACATGAGGCCTTCTCTGATCATCTCAAATAGAAGCACTCTGTCTTACTCCCATTATTTTACATAACTTTATTTTAGCATTTGCATGTCTCTTTTTCACATTATACCTAATAGTGTATTATAGTTATTTGTAAACTTGTCTTTTTATATCTAATAGTGTAAAACTGCATATCTTTCTATCTCCCATAGTGCCTTGTACCTAGACAGTGCCCCTTACGTTAAATATATATATAACTATATTTTAATATATATATATAAATTGCTACCAAGCTGTGGTGCACATTGGGTGCGGTCGCAGTTGACTCGTCTGGGGGAGGGTGGCGGCCGGTTGCTAAATCCTAGGCTCCCAGGATTGCTCCGAGGGTACCGGCAGCGGGGGCTCTTTCCCGGAGGCGAGGGCGAGGCGGGGGACTTGGCCAGGTCCCCGGCGGGAGGCGTGCAAAGTATGGAGGGCGGCGAGAAAGGAAAAGGCGGGACACGTTTCTTTTAGGATGAAGAAAACCAAGAGAGAGAGAGTTTATTAGGGGAGAGTACAAGCTTATATCGGGCGGTTTAGAGGGCGGGGTAGCTGTAGGGGTTAAAGGCTTGGATTGGTTCTGAGAGAGCGCGGAGGTTGATTGAAAAGGGGCGAAAGTTGCTCCCGTAACGGTGTCCGGCAACAATGTATGCGCACCGGTGGTGATGGGAGTTGCGCTGGCAACGGGGAGTGTCCGGGCAAGATAAGGGGGTGGGGAAAAGGCGGTTCCCTCCGGCAAGCCTCCCCTAACATTGGTAATTTGGGTGAGGAAATGGGGCCTGCCTCCGGCCTCACTTTCCCAGGCCCGGGGGGCTGTGGAGGGCGCTGTCACCCGTACCCACTACCCTCCCCAGGGGTGGATCCGGTCCCCCAGCCCAGGCCCGCCAAGTTGAAGCACGTAATCAGTGTCCCGCAATTGGGAATGTCTTTCCAACATCTCTTTCCCTCCTGCCATCCTATAGCTACCATCAGTTTGAGTGGCATTGACCTCATGCAGTGCCAGGGGTGGTCCCCCATAGTATAAGCCGATCCCACCCCCCTGGCCAAAGAGATAGGTATCTGAGCCTAAGCCAATCAGCACTTGGCCTGCCCACAGTGGTTGGTCATGGATGGTCCAATCAAAATGAAGCTCAAGACTTAGGTTTGGGGCTTTTGGAGGCAATAGCCCCTCTTTCCTGAGAGGAATAATTAGAAGCTGGTAGCATGAGTTGCTGCTCATGGCCACCATACAACCATGAAGAAAGCCAGCTTGAGAAAGATTCTAGCCCATAAAGGTGAGAAGGACAGAGAGAATCACAGAGAAATGAAGCTGGAGTCCTGAATAAGGCATATCAGACAGTCTGCCTCACCATTAACTTTTCAGTATGACAACCAATAGATTCTCTTCACGATTACTTATACTTGCAACCAAAAGTATACTAACCAGTGCATCAGGGGTGAAAACATACCTCCAATTCCTAGGGTGGTTGCAACATCTGATTTTACAAAACTGCACACTTTAAAGCTTTTGGTAACACAAAGACATGAGACTGATGTCTTCTGATAATTTTTCATTGATTTCTGTATTAAAAATGATTCTGTAATTTTAACCTGGACTCTTAAAGAGTGTCTCAGACTCTCGCAAATGGTAATAAATTGTAAAGAGTTATTTTTTTCCTTTTAAAAAATCATTATATGCTTTGTGACCCATTTAATAGTGCTTAAAACAATAAAATGAGCTTTTATTTAATGTGAAGTTTGTATGTTCAGCATTTTGCTTCAAAGGTGAAATGGGGTTCCAGTAATTGGAAGAAGATATTGATATTTTCTTGACTGGTTCCATGCCTTGACCTTATTTATAGTTTTCTCTTAAGACTTTTCACCCTGCTTGTTTGCTTGTTTTCTTGGCAAGCAACCTTGAGTCTTTTCTCCAGAGACTTAGCTCCTTATGAGCTGGGACCACGTCTTGTACCTCTTTCATAACCCGTGTCCTCCCCATGCCACGCAGAGTACGAGAACTGGTGGATAGCTCATGGAAATTTCCACAGCAGCTGCTCAGCCACCCCCCCCCACCCCCCCAACAAGGGACCTGGCCTGCAGGTCCTAACAGCCCAAGGACACTGAGCCTGGCTCCAGGTCAGGCTCTAGGTCTATTTATGACTTTTTATCTCAGGGTTTGCGCTTTGACACTTTGGCACTTTGTACTTGGGAAACCTCCTCCCCTCCTCACTGATCAACACACAGACACACATCATTATCTGGAGAAGAGAACAGTGAATTAGAAGAACAAACTTTTCCTCCACTGTGGTGTCCATGGCCCCAATGCCTCCCTATCATTGGTTCATTCTTCTTAGTTTAGATCCTAAATTCTTTGATGGGGACAAAGAAACCTTGACATTCAGATAAAATATCTTTATGACTATTGATGAATATTTCAATGAAGTTATTTCTCACATACTTCCCCTCACTGAGGAAAAGTTTTTTTCCCAAGGGGATAGGAATTTCTTCCTCACTCCCACCATACCCCTGAGCACAGCTAGACAGAACTAACCAGTGATAAACCCAAAGGCCCCAGCGAAGCCACCCAGGAAGGGCTGAGCCCATGAGGAGGGAGGTGCAAGAAGCCACCCTGCTCCTATGCCAGCAGCATTGCTCTCTGTCAGGACAGCCATGGCTGGGAGCTCTGAGGACCAAGCAGAGCTCTGCCGTTACACCAGGGGCCCTTAGATACATTACAGAGCCTCACTAGGCCTCAGTTTTCTAACACAGCAAAAATCTGACATGCCTACTCAATCCTTAATTTTATTTCATGTTAGTATTGTTTTATTTTACCAATGGGTATGCTTACTATGTAATTCAGATGTGAGCAGGAGTCTTCCCAGATAAGATTGGTTCAAACTTCCATTCTACACCCTGTGAAAAAAAAAGTCTTCCTCTAAAGTTAGGCCAATTCCCAGGGAGGACAGGGCAGAGGAGGCTTCAATTCTCACAGTCACCTCTGGTCCCAAGGCTCCTGCAGGGTGTAGACTGCTCACCATCAGTGCGCTGCTCCTGGGCAGTGCCAGGCCAACCCCTTAAAGGAATGGAGGAGGCTACATAACAACTTCAAATTAAATAGTAAACACCCCTATTCTCAAAAAGTCTTTTAGCTATCTCATCCTATGGAGACTTTTGTAGGCTGATTCCCCTCACAAAGTGGTCCCGCTTGCTGGATAGGACATAGCCCTTTCCAACTGGTTTCTTCCACTGAGCAATAGGCATTTATGGTCCCTCCAGGTCTTTTTGAGGTTTCACAGCTCACTTCTGTCTATCACTGAATAATATTCCATTACATGTATGTAAGTATGGTAGTTTATCCATTCACCTACTGAAGGACGTCTCAGCTGCTTCTATCTTGGGGTAATTATGAATAAAGCTTCTATAAACACCTGTGTGCAGGTTTTTTCCCTCTGCTCATCCCATTTTCCCTCCTTAACCCTTCCCTTTTGAATATTGCCTCCACAATTCCAAATTCTTCTCACTTTATTCTCTAGTCATTCATTTCTCTACCATTCTATCTGCCAAATTTAGCCATTTGAAAGCATCAAGGTGTTGAGTAGGACCTTCCAATCAGCAAGATCTATCTTCCTTACTCATCAGACAACTGGCTATAAGTGGTGTTTTGTTTTGCTGTTTTTTTGTTTTGTTTTGTTTTCTATATTAAAATTGAAATACCATTTCTTGCCAAAATGATAATTCCATTTCTCAGAAAGCAGAGCAAATGATGAAGAGATGTACCATTTTGGGCTTCATTCTGCCCAATCGGGGGAATGTGTTTATATGATGAAAATGAGAGAAAACTTTAAGAAAAGGAATCACTGTCATCTAGGAGTCTGGGACAGCTAGGAGGACCTGTTAGAGAGAATCAAATGTGTACCAAGAAATAGGAAGGAGGAGCCCAAGATAAAGAACAGTTAGGCATAATTGATCTCTGTGAGTTATTAAAGGGAAGACACGTCAAGCAGGACCCAATGAAGCTAGAAATTGCAAATGATCCCAAAAACGGAAAAAAAAAAGAAAACAGACTCACACTCAAATACAATTGCGGTTAGATGAATGCGTCAGGACGATGTTCCTCTTCCACAATGGCTGACAAAAGGGCTGGCATCGTCATCATGTGACTTCCAAGGTTTTCCTGGGAGTCATCTCCATCCCATAGTGGAGGATTTAATGGGCCAGGTCTGGAAGTGACACACAGTATTTCCGCGCATGCTCTACAGGCTAGCACTCAATCACGCAGCCTCGCCTAACTGCAAGGGCATCTGGGAAATGTAGTCCCGCTGTGCGCCAGAAAGCAGAGACAAAGCATGGGTTTTGTGCAGTAGCTATCTGTCTCTCCTACATACTCCTTAAGTCTTTTTTTATTAAGGAGAATAATAATCGGGGTGGAAAGTTGAGGACCAATATTGGTAAGAGAAATTGAAGCTCCAAGTACAGACGGAGGTAGTAAGAAAGCCCTTGCTCCGAAAGAGATCAGGTCTTTTGACCTGGATAACTCATTACCGACGGCACTGAGGGAGCTCACAAACTGGTTAACCTCACCTTTGAGGAGCCTAAGTGGGCAGAAGTACTGCTGAAAGACTGCAGAAGCAGGCAAGGTCGTCTTGATATTAAGGAAGTCTAAGAAACTGAAATCTTAAAAGTGTATGTTGGTGAACTTGACATTAATATGGGATGACGGGCTAATTACCCACAGTTATTTTGCACAAAAAGGTGTTCATTACAGCATTATTTATAAGGGCAAAAAAATTAGATACAACTTAAAAGTACAGAAACAAAGGCATGGTCATATATATATAATAAATCATTGATACAATGAACTATTATGCAGTCTTTAAAATTGTTTTTGAAGAGTTTTTAATGATGTAAGAAAATGCTTATGAAATATTGTCAATTGAAAAAAGCAGGATGCAAATATCAGAGAATGTATGCTCCCAGTGACATGAAAAATATCAGCACAGAGAAAAAATAAAGGAAATATACTGAAATGTTATCTTGGGATGGCAAAATTATAGTCATTTTTAATGTTCTCTATGTACTTCCCTGCATTTTTCCACAGTGGACTTGTATTACTTCTACAAATAGGAAAAAAATTTCTGAAAGTAAATATATATATATATATATATATATCTTAATTTCACAAGGCATTTGATAAATCCTTCGGCAATATCCATTCACATGGATGAAATTGTGCACTGAATTATTATAAATAGAAGTGTTTGATAACAAGTAAATGACTACCCCCCATCCAGAGTTCAGTCTCCTGTGGCAGGAGCAGGCCCCTGTTCTGCTCAGATTTTTTTACCTGTATTTCAGGTAAACATCTAGAGCTGCACTGTCCAATATGGTATCCACTAGCCATATGTGACTACTTAAATTTAAATTAATGAAAATTAAATAAAATGTAAAATTCAGTTCTTCAGTTGCACTAGCCTCATTTCAAGTGCTCAATAGCTACATATGGCTAGAGGTGCTATATTGAACAGCACGGATATAGAACATTTCCATCAACACAGAATGGTCTATTGGAAAGTGCAGATCTAGTGGGCATGCTTATTACTTTAACAGAGAACACCAAGCTGGAGGAGAGCCAGCCTCCCAGATAATCACCATGGGCTGGAACAACGAGCCAGGTCTAATCAGATGAACTTGAACAGATGTAAATATAATATCCTCCATGTGGGTTCCAAAATACAACTGCAAATGTATAGCAGAATTGTGGGGAAAGTTTTATTTTGGTTGAAGATAAGCTCCATATGAATCTAGAGGTTGATGCTGCTACCCAAAATAATGAGATCTTGAACTGAATAAACTGAAGAGTTCAGAAGAAGGAAAGTGATACTTCTAAGCAAATTGGTCAAACCACACTGAACATTCAAGTGTTTTTCCTTCAATGGTGTTTTTGGAACTAGAATTGGCTATAATGAAATTGATTAAATATCAAACATAATTTGCATCTCCAGGACTGCTATTGGTTGTAAACAGATCATATGGTATGGGGAAAAAACTGTTCTAAACAATCCAGCTACTTCATTTTAGTGGCTCTTTGCTTTGTTTACCAAACAATGAGGCATAACAGGTGGTGACATGAATGAGAAACTGTATTGATAATGGTGCTGGGGTGGAGAAAGAGAGGATGAGAGGGAGACTGAGAGGTGAAAGGGAGAGGAAGATGGAGAGAGAGAGAGAGAGAGAGAGAGAGAGACCATTAGCCCCGAGCAAAAGTGAGAGGTAATTAAGTGGTGCTTGGGTTTTATAGCTATACTACTAGATCTTTGTTATCCAAATTCCTGTAGGAAAAATAATTTTATTATACAGTTAAAATTATCTATCTCATAACTCCCTCTTTAATCCCTTCTGAAAAAAAAAAAGTTGTTTTTTGAAAATGTGTGAGAGCCTACAAATACAATTATCATATTATAGTGGAGTAGACAAGATTGTATTCAGTTCTGAGTATTTCAGTCCAAAAGGGATCCTGAAGTACTTAAGCAAGTCAAAAGAAAAAGGAGCATAATGGATAAATTTCCAGAAACAGTCACAAACCATACAACTGAAACTGACAGTGTACAGCCAAGAGAAAGGAGACTGATGGGGAATTCAGTTTCAGTTCAATACAAGTACTCCCCAAAAGTTAGATTTAATTTAGTGAGATAACTTCTGCCTAGCTTGTAGCACCTGACACATGGCCAAACCTCCACAAATGTTATCTATTCACTATTATGATTATGCACAGTGAACGAGGTCCTCATACCTGGATGTATTCAAGCAGAATCTGGAAGTTCATTTGTGGCAGGTATCATAGGACAGATTTCTGCACTGGGTCAGGATGTGTTCTGCTGACCCCGAAGTTAAAAGCAACCCAGAAGTTAAAGGGTGATGAAAAGGGCTCTGCAGTCAAACCAGTTTGACAAATGCTGGGATAAATGAAGTTCAACAGTTTCTTTCTCTGTGACTTCTCCTTGCCTCTGATATACTACTCTGAATTTTAAATCTCCCATCAAACTTGGCCACAAGAAGCCTTGGCTCCAACAGGAAACTTCCCAGCAGAAACAGATGGTAAAGCCCTCAGTGTTTTTCTTTTATGTTTAAAACAGCTGGATTTTAGATGTGAGAAAATGTGGGGAAGAATGATGGCTTGGGTTCCTTTTTCATTGAACATCTTGAGAGAAGAGTTGTTTTGAACACACTTCAGAAAACATCAGATTAGATGATTTCTGAAATTCTTTCTGACTCTTGACATCTGAAAAAGTTGTGAATTTCAATTGCAGTGGTATTTATAACTAGTGTTTATTATTTACCATGAGCCAGGCACTGAATTAAGCACTTTAGATAATCTCATATAATCCTCACAGCAACCCTATGACATTATTCTCTTTTTATAGTTTAGAAAACTGAGACTCAGAGAGGTCGAACAACTTGCCCAAGGTCATACAGCTAGCAGGTGGTGGAACCAGGGATGTAACCTCAAATGCCCCTTCCAAGCCCTGCTGTTCACCACCGTGCATCACTTTAACAAAGAGGGCTGACTTTTTATGTATCATTGGGTTGACTAAAGATGAGGATGAATATCTAGGGGAAAAGCCAACATGGGGTTGGCATTACAGTGAGGGGGAAAGACCAGGAGACTTGAGACTTGAACCCTTGTCTTATAACTTTAGGTCTCCTGCCCTTTCTACAGACCAACGTTTGAGCGAACTCATTCACAGCAAGGTTGCTTTTAGGTTGTCAGGAAAGGTGGTTGAAACAAGTGGCTAATAGGAAGCGAGGGGGTTACCTCTGTGTTAAAAGATCGTTAGTGATGGTGAAGACCGACAGCCAAAGTAACCGCTTAGAGCTTAAGCCAACCCATGTAGTTATTTTAGGTTATTTGTTCTTATTCCTTTGTTTTGGTTTTGTATGAAATGATTTTTATTGTTTGTTTTTTAAATTTTTTGATAAAGTTAAAGAAAACAATGAATGAGTGTGGAAAGAAAAGTAAATGAACAATGGAGGGAGGAGGGAAATGGAATGTTTTGGATGGCTCTTTTAATTCTAATTTTTATTTTTTGGAGTAATGAAAATGTTCAAAGATTGTGGTGATCAATGTACAGTATGAACAACTGTACACTTTGAAGGACTGTATATGAATATATCTCAATAAAATTGCATTTAAAAAAAAGGCTGTTAGTGCTTTGTTTTCCTTTGCTAGAAATGTCCTTAACTTGTTCTTATAAAATATAAGACCCTGGTTTTGGATAAAACTTCACAAATGCCGTTTACCTCAACCTTCACCCAGGACAAGATAAAAGTGGAGATGGAACCCCTCAGCTTCCTCCCCTCCTTACCACTTTACTGCCCGCTAACTAGGAGCTTCTTGGTAAGGAGTCCAGGGCTCCTTCCCCACAGGCAGTGGCAACAAGGACAAGCACCTTAAACCAGAGAATCTGGAAAACGGGCTTCTATTCTCAACTCACAAGGGCCTGTAACTGGAACAAAATCCTGCCCTTCCTGGGGCCTCAGCTCACTGGCAGAGTGAGCTCTGGGTTCTGAGTTCTCTACAGGGCAGGGACCTTGGTTTGTCATCTTTGTTTCTCCAGCTTCAAACACAACCAAAGACCCAGCAGGAAGTTAATACTGCCACTGAATGAGCGAAAACCTGGGCTCAGGGGTCCCACGGGGGCTCCTGGTGCAATCTGCTGCCCTCATGTGGCCTTCCTGGTGCAGATCTAACAACAGGAAATTCCAGGCAAACGAGCACTTGGAGATTCCAGGAAAGGGTGCTGCAAGTGGTTAAAAGAGAGGAGGACAGATTGAAGCCACCAGATGAATGCAGCAGTTTTCTCTGCAGCAGCAGTCCTCAGGGCCCATTTACACTCTTGAAAATTAAAGAGGAACCCAAAGACCTTTAGTGATGTAGATTACTTCTATCCATTAGAAACTACAAATGAGAAAACTAGATCTAAAGTGTGTATCAATTCCTTTAAAAATAACAATAATAGGCCATTGAACACAAATATATTTTTATGAAATTAGCTATATTAGGCAAAACAAAGTTTTAATGAAAAGTGGCATTTGGGGTGAGGTGACATTATGGACCTCCCACTGGCTCCTTTCCTTCATCCAACAGTGGATGTCAAATTCCAAGAATTATTACATGAGCCACTCAGGTCTCCTTGCACAGCCAAACCAAATGCTCAGCAGAAAAGAAGCCATCCAATAGGACTTGCCTTCCTTATAAGGGAGTTGGGTTATAGACAGGAAAAAAAATTATCGGGTGCACAATAATCTTTTCCCTTAAGGTAGCCTAAATGGCTTTCTATTCCTTCTAATCAAACAAACAAAGGCAGAAACTGGTACAAGGGACGTTGATGCCTGGAACAACCCACAGAGGGAATATGTTGCTATGGCACCATGCCATGGTGCGGGATGGAGGCTGCACGAGCAGCTCTCTGTGCCAGGGGTGAAAGCCAGAAGCCCATGGTGTGTGATGATGCAGCATTTGATTCAGCTGCCACCTGTGATGTTTTCGGGATTCAGAGACCATTCCCACCACGGATGAGGATTTGGAGGACTCTGTTCCCACTGATTACAAGAACAATTCCAAGGGAACAAGGAACCCAAGGGTGGAGAGCTGCATTGCTGCAATAGAAAAGGGATGGATTCTGGTCCCAGCTTATCCATCTGGAAATAGATGTAAAATTATTGCATTATCCTGTCAAAAACATTTTGTCCCTTGGACCTCCCTGACCCTCAAAATTGTGCTTCGATACAAAATGGTTTATTCCTTTTCTTTTCTGATACGTACTCTCCAGTTTCACCTTCCACTTGACGCTTCTTAAAGTGCTTGAAGAAGGATTCTGGGGACACTACTAAGAATTTTTTTCAGGTGGTAAACAGCAGATTTGGGGTGTTACTGGGAGAGGAGGAAAGGGGTTTGAGATATCTAAGTGGCAGAGATATCAATTGAGCAGAGATGTCTAGAATAAAAATATATATTTGGAAGTTATGTCGGGATTGCATTGCATCAAAAATCCAACTACAGTGGTTTAACCCAATAGAGGTTTGCTTTTCTAACACAAGAAGCCTGGGGTTAGGCAGGCCACAGGTGGGCAGCTGCTCCAGAGTGTCACCAATTACCCACATTCCTTGTGGCTTCCTTCTCTGCCATGCTTAGCTTTTCGCTTTCATCCTCATGGTCACAAAGTAGCTGTGGCACCTCAAGCATCACATCTGTGTTCTAGGCAAGGAGAACACAGTAAGGAAAAAAGCTGATGAGCACTGTGTCTGCCTTTTTTGAAAATCAGGAAAACAACTGCTTTTCGGAAAGAGCCACTCACTATACTTCTGTTTGTCCCTCACTGGTCAGAACTGGGTCATGTGCCCACTCCTAAGCATATAGGAGCCTGGAGATGTCATACCAACTGGGCACGTGGCCATCTGAACCAATCAGGGTTCTGTTAGCAAGGAGGAACAGCTACTGAGGCAGGCAACCTGCGTGGGGATGACCTTCAAAGACAAGTGAATGGGTAGGATCACCTAGGGCAAGAGTGGACCGGGAGCAGAGTCGTCAGAACAGAGCCCTGGAAATCTCCCACATTTGGGGTTTAGGTAGAAGAGAAGGAGCTGAGAAATGACTAAGGAAGGAGTGGCCAGAAGAGTAGGAGGAAACCCAGGAGACTGGGGAGTCACAAAGCCAGGAGAAGAAAGCATTTCCAAAAAGAGATTGTCAAATGTCAGAATAAGATGGGTTAGGCTGAGATTAAAAAGCAAACAGTGTTTTAACACGAGAACTTCATTAAATTTTTTGACAATTTCAAAATGACCAAAGATTTGCAGGAATAGTATAAAGAATTTACCCTGGTTCCCTAAATGTTAAGTCAATATTTCACATTTGCTTTGTCTGCCTCTGCCTGGGTGGACACCTGTGTGCTTGGCCGCTCAGATTTCTGGCCCCCTCCAAGCAACCTCAGGAGTACGGAGGGAGGGCTGTGGCTTGTTGTGTGACCCTGGGTTGGGGGTTGGATGGTACAGGCAGTTGGCTCAGGGGTTCAGTGTGTGGTCTTCTGCCTGTCCAACACCTGACAGCTGCAGGCCCTGCTGGCATAAGAGTCTGGCGTTCCTCGGCTTGGTTGGAACAGGATGGTGCTCTCAGCTGGCTCAGCCTCACCCTGGCTCTCGCTGACAGACCCACCCAACTTGTCCTCCCGGTAGCCTTTGGCTCGGTGTACACCCCACACTGCAGCGGGCCCGTGGAAGGCTGGCTGGTTCTCCATGTGGATACCTACCACATCC
This sequence comes from Choloepus didactylus, assembly GCF_015220235.1. Taxonomy (NCBI): domain Eukaryota; kingdom Metazoa; phylum Chordata; class Mammalia; order Pilosa; family Megalonychidae; genus Choloepus; species Choloepus didactylus. The sequence continues at coordinate 32,892,625 of NC_051308.1, forward strand.
CCCTCAGAAACTGGTAGGGACCTTGGGTCCTGTCCCAAGGCACTGACTCAGAGAAGCTTAACTCGGAGCTTACCCTCTGCTCACCACCCACACCACAAAATTCACTGTGAAGGTTTGGGTGGGATGGGGCGGTGTTGATCCTGAGACGTGATTTCCTTCCAGAGTTCCAAATGGAGAGCGAGGGAAGAAGATGCAAGGTGGGAAAACATGAGCTCCCTCTTCTCCTGCCTCCTCTCTTCTCTTTAACCTCCTTGTCCTATCACCCCTCAGAGTCTGGAAAGAGCCTCCCTCTTAGTTCCTCTAACTCACACCCTCCTCCTTTCTCCCCCATGGGAGCACCCTCTCACCTTACAAGTGAAATTCTTGAGTCCTCCAGGTTTGAGCATCCAAGTCTACCTCTGTCTTATTAAATAAGTCAAATATCTGCCTTCCCCCACCCTGAGGAGATAAGACTCTTTCTTGGCCTCCCTTGGGGAAAAAATAAAATGCATTGGCTATGTGCAAAATAGTACTTGGTTACAAATGCATTTTTCTCAGAGACTTTCACTTAAAGAATAAATGTTCTCTCCCCCCCCCCACTTTTTTTTCTAGTTTCTAAGAGATCTTCATGAGGGAATATTTGACCTTAAAGTTTAAAACTTAGTAAGACATAACAAAAGAAAGATACCCAAATGACCAATAAGCACATGAACAGATTCTCAACATCATTAGTCATCAGGGAAATGCAAATCAAAGAGATATCACTACACACCGACAAGAAGGGCTAAAATTAGGAAGACTATCAATACAAGTGTTGACAAGGGTATGGAACAACTGGAACTCTCCTACACTGCTGAAGGAAATATAAAAGAGTACAATCACTTTGGAAAAGTTTGGCAGCTTCTTACAAGTTAAATATATACTTACCATATGTATTAATCAGGGTTCTCCAGAGAAACAGATCCAAAATTGTATGTGTGGGTATGTATACATATACACATACATACATATACACACACTATATGTATATATAGTGATTTTTTTTTATAAGGACTTGCTCATGTGACCACTGGGGCTGGCAAATCTGAACTCCATAAGGCAGGCCATAGGCTGGAAACCCCCATAAAGGTGATACTGAAGTCCTCAGTCCGAATTCCCAAGGGATGCTGGCAGCCTGGAAATTCCAGCAAGAACCAAAGTTGAAGTTGAGGCAGAAATCCTTCTTCTCACCTCCGAAACCCTCAGTTCTGGCTTTTAAGACCTTCAATTTATTAGATGAGATTACCCTCGTTGCTGAAGGCAGTCTCCTTTGTTGACTGTAGATTCGATTGTACATGCAAGTCCTATCTACAAAACACCCTCACAGTAACAAGACACAAGTGTCTGGCCAAACAACTGGATATCATAACCTAGCCAGGTTGACAGATGACATTAACCATCACACCATATAATCCAGCAATTCCACTCCCAGCTATTTATCCAAAAGAAATGAAAACATGTCCACACAAAGACTTGTATGTGCTTTATTCATAATAGTCCCCAACTGGAAACAATCTACTTCCCATCACAGATGAAGATATAAAACAAGTTGTGTTATATCCATACAATGGAATACCACTCAGAAATAAAAAGGAATAAACTATTGGCACATGGATGAATCTCACAAGCATTACACTAAATGAAAGCCAGACACAAAAGAGTATATACTGTATATATTAGATTCCCATTGCTACTGTAACAAATTGTCACAAATTCAGGAGCTTAAAACAACAGAAATTTAGTGTCTTACAGTTCCGGAGGTCATAAATCCAAAATAACCTTCAGGGCCCAAATTAAGGTTTCGGCAGGACTGTGTTTCCTTCTGGAAGTTTCAGGGGAGAAGCCATTTCCTTGCCTTTTTCAGTTTCTGGAAGCTGCCTGCATTCCTTGGCTCACAGCCCCTTCCTCTCATCACTCCAACTTCTTGCTACCCTCGTACAGGAACCCTTGCAAGAACATCAAGCCCAGCCAGATAATCCAGGATAATCCCCCATCCCAATCCTTAACCCCTGAAAAATTCCAGGGATTAGGAAGTGGATACCTTTGGGGGAGTTATCATTCAGCCTATTTAAATGAAATTCTAAAAAGACTAAACTAACCTGGTGAAAGCGAACAGATCAGGTGTTGCCTATTGTTGAGGTGAGGGTGGGAGGACCAACTGTAAACGGACACAAAGGAACTTTTGGGGGCTGGAGAAATGTTCTGATTGCAGTGGTGGTGATGAAGGTATATACATACACACACACACACATACACATAATTTGTCAAAACTCATCTAACTGTACACCTAAGAAGGGAGCACTTTGTATGCAAATTACACCTTAGTAAAGTTAACTTGGAGAAGATTTAACAAATAGGTGGAGGTGTTTAAAGTTTCTTTCTTTGAGAATAGCCCCAGATTAGACCTTTCTTTTCACCCAATAAATGTCCGTGCTGACATCCAAATAGGCATTTTCTTTAATTCCCTGATGGTGGTTTCTATATTTTTCCTGTTTCCTCTGGTGCCCCTAATATTTGCAGATTGAATTTTCCTGAGCTATGTTCTGGGTCTTTCCATCTCTCTGATATCCGTTGTCCTGTAGATTTAATCTTACTGCACTTTAGGGTTGAGTGCTTTTGATTTGTGTTTCAGAGCTGGTTTGTAGTTTGCGCCACAGTCTCCAGGTTGTTCTGAAGCCCTCTGTTGTATTTCCACGCCACGACAGCCTTTCAGCATTGTTGCGCCTTACCCAACTGGGAGAGGGTGGAGGGGAGTTCCATCGTTATTTCTTTTATTACTTAAAGTTATTGGAACCTGTTACTCAGCTGTATTTCAGGCAATGTTTCCACATTAATGTGGTAGCACTATTTCTGTACATTAACTAATCTGATGTTAAAATATCTTTTGGTCTTAGATTTGCTGTTAGTTGTGAGACATTCTCTTTGTTCCAGCCATTTCTCTTGGGTAGCTTTAAGTGGACTTAACACAAAGGTGGCATCTGTGCTACTAATTCCACACTGCAGGGAGCCTGTGTTGTGTCCTAGTTAAAAGCACATATTTTTTTGGAGTCAGATGTCCTGGGTTCGTATATCAAGTGCACTGCTTATTCCCCGTTTGATCTGGGGCAAGCTACTTCATCTCTGTGTCTCAGTAAGACAGAAGGAAGAATAGGACCTACCTCCTAGTGTTGCTGTGAAGATTAAAGGCCTCAACCACGTGAACTCATTTAGTACAGTGGTTGGCAGTGGGAAGGGTTTGCCATTATTGTTACTCTCCAGAAAGCCCACAGCCACCACTTTAAGGGCTCTCAAGGGTGTCCCACATTCCCCTCCTCAACCCCCACCAGAGTCCTTCTGCCCACAGCCCTTCGGCCACCCACTCAGACTAGACCCTTCCTCTTCACTGTCATTCCAGGCAGCCCCCAAACCCAAGGCCCTCCACACCACCTTTCCTGACCAACTGAAAGAACGGTGGAGATTCACACGGTTCTCCTTCTCGGCAGATGACGCTGGGACCTTCCCTCCCCACTCCACTCACGTGAACATAAAACACACATCACAGAATCACAAAGCCCATGAGCATTTCTACATTTTGTAGTTTGAGCAGCTCGCAATCCACGTAGACCGTGAGGCAGGGAACTTGCCACTGGGCAGGGGCATGTGGGCTTGAACTACATCCTTTGTCACCGTGAGCTGCCAGCAGGCACCCTGTAAACATGGCTGGCCATTCCAACTGCTAGACCACCTCCACCACTCTCTCCCTCATTCTAACTCCTGGATGACAGTCCACCTTAACCCCTGCTGCTGTCTTCTGTTCTCTCCCAGGACCCATTTTCACCTTCTTTGACTACATCAGCCTGTGGCTCATACCACCCCTCATAACCCCATTTTCTCTATTGTTTTGGTAACTTCATCATCTATGTTGATGAAGCCAAAGAGACCATAACCACACACTCCCTTATCCTGTCTAGCTGGCACATGGCTACTTGAAATAAAGAGATCTCCCGTGTAGCCAGGTGTAGTATGTGACTACATGGTCAATTGGATATAAGCAGAAGTGCTTTGTGCAACTTCTAGGAAGTGCCCTAAAAGGAGGAAGCACATCCTTTTCTATCCTTTCATAATGGATGGAATGTGGACTTGATGGCAGAGCCTCAGCAGCCCACTTGAACCATGAGGTGAAAACCACACATCGAAGACATCAAATCAACAAGATAGGAGCCTGGTCCCTAAAATCATGAGCTGTCATACTTTCCCTGTCTATGTCTGGACTTCCATGTGAGAAAAAATTCTTACCTTGTTTAATTTAAACCACTGGTATTTGTGTTATAATGCAGTTGAATCCAATCCTTATTCTCAGGGAGTTTAAGAGGATTTTCCAGGTAACAAAGTTAGGAACTGGCACAGCCAGGATGTGAACACAGGCAGTTTTACTCCAGAGCCCCCAAGGTCACATAGGGAGGTGGTGTGCGCCCCTCCCAGTGGTTCTGCATTGGGCACAGCACAGGCCTGCAGTCCACGGGCTCCAGGCTGCATCCAGAAGCCAAGGGAGCATGTGACGGTGGCAGAGAAGGAAGCTGGAGAAACACCCAACTCAGAAGGGAGAGGATAAGCTTCCCCAGGCACACCTGACCATCCCCCTTTGCAACTACATTACAGGGTTATGAGCCTACCTGAGGGCTTTTATTCCAATGGGTACCTATGTTGACTCCTGCAACAATTTCACAGTTAGAACTTTGCAGCTATTTCCCTATTTTAGGAGATCTGGTATTAGTTTAGATTTTCATACCTTGTGCCGCTAGAATTCCAGGAACAGAAGCTCCAGGAGGAGTTCCACTTCTCTTTTCACCACCTAAACTTCTCTGCTTAAATCACCAGGTGAGGTATGGGCATGGGAGAAGACAAGTACCAAGGGAACAGATTAGGGAGCCCAGAAACCCATCCACCCATTGGTGGAAACCTGGTGTAGGCCTGGAGAATTCTATAAACCGGGGAAAAGGAGGGACTCATCAACAAAAAGTGCTGGGCCAACTGCGTATCATATAAAAAGAAATAAAATCAGGTCCCTACTAAATACCATACATAAAAATAAAATTCAGAGATATTAAAAATCTAAGTGTTTAGAATAACTCAAGAGTAGGGAAGGATTTCTTAAACAAGAGTCAAAAGCATAAACCATAAAGGTAAAAGACTGATGCACTTAACAATCCTAACATTTTAAATTTACTTTGGTATAACAAAAGATGCTTAAGGGAGGGTGGGAGAGACAATCCACAGTGCAGAAGTTACCTGCAATGCATTCAACTGACCAAAGGTTGGCATCTATCCAGAATATATATTTTAAGAGGCCCAAATATCAATAAGTAAAGACAAACAATCCAACTGAAAAATTGGCAAAAATAACAAAGAAACTGTAGAGCCAATCAGCATATGAAAAGATACTTAACCTCATTAAAAAACTGAGGAATTATGGGATAAATAAAGGAGATAATACCTATCCAATTAGCAAAGATGAAAAATCTGATAATACCAAATATTGGTAGGGCTTGGAAGAAGGGGGAACTCATATATTGCTAATGGGAGTACAAACTGATACAACTGCTTAGGGAGCAACTGGGAATATCCATTCCATTAGGGGCCTACCACTTTTTTATATACACACACACCCACACATATACATATATATACACAAATATAAATATATAGACATACAGACAGATGTACAACATGATAGCAGGTTCATTGTGGTATAGCTCTAATACAGAAATTCCACAAAAATCCAAGATGCTCATCAATGGCAAAATGGATAAATAGTGGAAGATCAAACAATGGAATACTATACACTAGTTAAAATAACTGAACCAAAGCTACATTTATACACACAAATGCTTCAGGAATGTAGCATCAAAAAAAAGGCAAAGTGACTTCCGGGAAGATGGCACAGTAGGTGACGCAGAACGTGCTTCTCCTCCTCCGAGAAAGTAACTAGAAAGTGGCCAGAGGACTCCAGGGACCACGGTTTTGGGGTGTGACCGACCATAGAGGGTCTCCCACAGTACCTGGAGGCAACACTTGACAAAAATGGAGGAGAGACGGCAGCTGGAGGGACGCAGTGAGTGTGTTCCCCGTTCAACCCCCCCCCCTCCAGGCTGGCAAAACCGCCGCTGGGCAAGGGAGTGAGCAGTGGCTCTCTGCTCCTGTCCACCTACCTTGACAGTTTGTTGGGGGTGATCCTCAGCCAGACAGTGGGGAGCTTGGTGAGGGAACCTGGTAGGTGGCGACTGCTCTCACCCCACAGAAGTCCAGAAGGGGTGTACAGCAGCAAGGAGCGGGAAAGAGAGAGATGCCATCCCAGTGATCGGGAGCCCCTCCCATACCCCAGAGACTTGCAGGGGCAAGGCGGGCAGAGAACCGGCAGGCAGGGCCCATGTCCCACCTAAAGAGTGCCCTTCATCAGGCTCCCTGCCTACCTGCTCAGGGCCCACTGTTGCAGCCCCAAGAAAGGGATTCCCCAGTGCACATGGAGAACAGGTGCACTGGTTGGTTCCCCACCTGATTTGGACTCCACCTACCACGCAGGAGAAGTTCAGGGAAGACCTACTTGAAAGCACCACCTGCTGGTAGATTGGGAAACTGCACTCCAGCAAACCAAATTATATATAAATGCTCCGTTAATTCTGCATTTCCCAAAATAACCCTATCAGAAAATTACAAGGCACTTAAAGGATATAGAAGACATTGACAAGCCAAACAAACAAATTAAAAAGCTGCAAGAGAAACAAAATTTGGAGCAATTAATCAAAGAGGTACACATAAACATCAATATTATGGCTCAGGATATAAAGGACACGAAGAAGACCCTAGAAGAATATAAAGAAGAATTTGCAAGAGTGAATTAAAAAATAATTGCGAATCTCACAGAAATAAAAAATACTGTTGATCAAATTAAAAATATTCTTGAGACACATAACACCAGATTTGAAGAAGAAGAGGAATGAATTAGCGACCTTGAAGATAAGGTGATGGAAAGTGAAAGCACAAAAGAAAAAATGGTGAAAAAAATAAAAAAATTTGAAATGGATCTCAGGGTAATGATGGACAAGAAGTGTACAAATATAAGAATCATTGGGGTTTCAGAAGGAGAAGAGTAAAGGGCTAGGAAAGTATTTGAAGAAATTATTGGGGAAAACTTCCCAACCCTTCTAAGTGACACAAATATGCAAATTAAAGATGCCAAATGAACTCCAAAAAGAATAAATCCAAATAAACCTACTCCAGGACATATGCTGATTAGATTGTTAGTCAGAGAGAAGGAGAATTTCTGAAAGCAGTAAGCAAGAAGCAATTCACCACATACAAGGGAAACAACATGAGACTAAGCACTGACTACCAACCTGCCACCATGGAGGTGAGAAGGCAGTGGGATGATTCTGAAACAGAAAAATTGCCAGCCAAGAATTCTTTATCCAGCAAAGCACTCCTTCAAAGTTGAGGGAGAGCTTAAAATTTTCACAAACAAACGCTGAGAGAATTTAACAAGAAACCTGCTCTCCAAGAGATACTAAAGGGAGCTCTACCAGCAGAGAAAAAAATGGAGAGAGAGGTCTGGAGAAGAGCACAGAACTGAACAGTATTAGTAAGAGCAACGTAAAGAAAAAAAAAAAAGAGAGAGAGAGGGGAAAAAAAAAATAGATCTAACAACTAAAAACCAAAGGATAAGATGGCTGGTTCAAGAAATCCCTTCACAGTAATAACTTCGAATGTGAATGGATTAAACTCTCCAATCAAAAGATACAGACTGGTAGAATGGATTAAAAAAATATGACCCAGCGACATGCTGTTTACAAGAGACTCATCTTAGACCCTGTGACACAAAGAGACTGAAAGGATGGAAAAAAATAGTCCATGCAAACTGCAATCAAAAGAAAACTGGGGTAGCTATACTAATATCGCTCAAAATAGACCTTAAATGCAAAGATGTCGTAAGAGATGAAGGACATTAAATATTAATAAAAGGGATAATTCACCAACAAGAAATAACAATTAAAAATGTTTATGCACCCAATCAAGGCGCTCCAAAATACATGAGACAAACATTGACTAAACTGAAGGGAGCAACAGACACATCTACAACAATAGTAGGAGACTTCAAAAAAAAAAAAAGTAAAGTGCCAGATATATACAGTATGGTACTAGTGGGGATTGAATCGTGTCCCCCAGAAAAGGCATCTTCGGGTCGCAATCCCTGGTCCTGCAGGTGTGAACCCATTGTAAAGAGGACCTTTGAAGATGTTGTTATGAAGCTGTGCCCAAACCGAACGATGGTTGGCCTTAACGCAACACGGCTGAAGTCTGTGTACGCAAACGGAATTGGACACGGAAGAGAAGCCACAGGAAGCACGAAGCCGGAAGTCAACTGGACCCAGAAGAGAAAGAAGACACTGCCATGTAATGGAAAAGCCAAGGACTGAGGATCGCCGGCAGGCAGCCCCAACACACCACAGTCTTTGGGAAAAAAGAGCATTGCCTTGCTGATGCCTAGATTTTGGACTTCTCCTAGCCTCAAAACCATAAGCCAAAAAATTACCATTGTTTAAGGCAACCCATTGTATGGTATTTTTTTTTTTTGTAGCCAGGAAACCAAAACAGATACCATTTCTGTAAAGTTTTTAAAACATCAACATGCAAAACTAAAATACAAGTGTATGGGAAGGCAACAGACTCAGAACATCAGGGATGGGGGTGCTATGAACGGGACCTCAAAAGTATAAGGTTTTATGTCTAAAAACAAATCTGCAGCAAATATGGAAAAATATTAAGATTAGTTGATTGCTTACATCTGGGGGGTAGGTATGTAACTGTCTCCACACCAGATCCCTGTTCTGTTCAGTGTATCTGAGTTAACATCTTTTGCCAACGCTCCTTTCTTCCCTTGTTCCACAAGTGCTCGGGCTCCCCAGTGCCGCAGCGCCTCGGGGACAAGCTTCTGCAGGTGGGCTCTCCTCAAAGATCTTGTTTTCTCTCCAATGGCTCTTATCCTGGCGTTTTCTCACATTTACTTGTTCTTCCCCATCTTAACAGACTTTCCCTTAACCATGTGGCCCCTTCAAGCACCATCTTTTTCTCCTTCCTTCACTGTCAATCTGCTTGAGTCCAGGGCCTCCTCCTTCTGCTTGGACCTCCACCCGCAGAACCCCCTGATCAGGCCCTTGACAGACTTTCCTAAGCCCAATAAATACAAACATTTATCCAGTATCATCTTTGGAAACCCCACCCTAAAACTCTTTCAAAGACAAACTCCGCCCGAACTGCCAAATTCAACGGGCTTTTTGCGGTTTTCCTTCCCCTTCCCCTCTTGGTGACTTTCAGCACCAGGGACTATTCCCTCATCTTAAAACCAGTACTTAAAATGGCAACAAAAGCCTACTTCTGACGTTCCCAACCAACGCCACCACCTGCGTCTGACGCTCCTTAGTCGCAAGCCAGCCAAGGCCCGGGCTTCCTGCTGCCGGTGCTGCGGATGCTGCCACTAGGCAAATGGCACTTGGCCTTCTCAGTTCTCCCCTGCTGGGTCACCACGTTTTATTTCTGCTCTTCCACCAACAGCCCAGGGAAAAGCAAGCTCCTGTAAAGCATCAAAATACAGAATTCCCTCATTTCTCTCATAATAAAGAGCCAGTGACAGCACGCATGTTATTTCTGGAACAAGTAGACGGAGCTATCAGCACAGCCCCAAACAGGGCGCCTGCATCTCCTCAGTTTATTCAACGGCCATCCTCGGCAGCAGAAACAGGAGCTGCTCTGCACTGCTTCAAGGGGCTCAAGTCCCCACTGAAGGGCATTTCTTAGAACCTCTGCAAAACCCAGGCCCTGATCAGAGTACAGAAGAGAAGGAAAAACCAGCCCGTCCGCTCCCTCCAACTAAAGCGCCTGGAGCAACGACCATAGAAGGAAAGGAGAGAGAGTTTCTGAACACCAGTGCCCCTCAGCCTTCCCCCAGCCACCACCGCGTGCTGGTTTCTCTTAAAGACAGACACTTGGATGTCTTGGCAACCACCAGGAAGTGCTTCTGACAACGTGCCCAGCAGGCCCATGGGAGAAGCCAGCACACAGTGATCTGCCCAGTGCACTAGCGAGCTGTTGGGCATCATGCCTCACCACCCTCTGAAAACCTTTGTTCAGGAAACTTTCTAGGTAAAGAAATGATTTCACAAAGTCAGGGATAAGCTAAGCCTTTTTCTTTCTTAAGTGGGCAAATCTCTTTCCTCCAGGATCTGTGACACATGTTGTGCCAGTTTGGATGTATTATGTCCCCCAAAACGCCACATTCTTTGATGCAATCTTGTGGGGGCAGATGCATTAGTGTTGATTAGTTTCGAGCCTATTGGTTCAGTGTTTCCATGGAGATGTGACTCAATCAACTGTGGGCGAGAACTTTCATTGGATTATCTCCATGGAGGTGATGCCCCACCCATTCAGGGTGGGTCTTCATTGGATCACTGGAGTACTTTAAAAAGAGCCACACAGGCCCAGACACAGAGCAGCTGTGAGTGACATTTCGGAGAGCACCTGAGAGTGACATTTGAAAGAGCTGCAGCTAAGAGAAGACAAAACACCCCAAGAGCAACATTTTGGAGAACGCCATTTTGAAATGCAACCTGGGAGCAAGCGGATGCCAGCCATGTGCCTTCCCAGCTAGCAGAGGTTTTCTGGATGCCATTGGCCATTCTTCAGTGAAGGTACCTGTTGTTGATGCCTTACCCTGGATACTTTATGGCCTTAAGACTGTAACTTTTTAACAAATAAACCCCCTTTATAAAATCCAATCCATCTCTGGTGTTTTGCAAATAGCAGCATTAGCAAACCACAACACACGTCATCGCAGGAGCACCAGCACAAACAGATGCAAAGAGAAGGGTTGACATTTACAAACAAAGAGACCCAACTCCAACATTCCAGTGGTATTCTTCTATTTATTGATATTAACATGAAGCCATTTCCCAGCAGCAATGATGCTGTAACAAGAACAGGACTGAATTTCTACAGGTAATAAAATAACAATGACATCATAGATAGAGCACTGGGAATATTCCTTGCAGAAAACACTGGCTTTTCTTCCTCGATCAGCATGACTGGGTGCTTAGTCCAGTTTCCCGAGCACGTACTCCTGGTCCCTCATTTACACTGGCCCTCGGAGAACTCCGGATCACGGAGCCTGGACCGGCATCCTTCTCCATGTCCCCTCCCACACGGCGTGGGCCTTTCCGATGATCTGGATCTGCTTCTGTTTCCTCACTTCTGTGAAGCGAGTGCTGATAAAGGAGGAGCCGAGGGCTGGTGACGAAACAACTAGCACCAAAAAGCTGGTTCTGCTTCATCTTCATGAAGTAAACACAATACTTTTTGTTATTCTTTCTTTTTTAAGGAAAGAAAAGTCTTAAAAATATATGGCACTAGCGTGTAAGACTATACCACTGCATCATGTTAGAATCTCCTGAACATCCAGCCCGCAGCACTTGCACTTCTCGTCAGATGTAGAGCTGGTGGGCGGCCAAGGTGTCCATGAATGGCCGCACCAGGTTGTCCGTGGAGAAGTAGAAGATGAGGCCGAACGTGATGGAGATGGGGAGGGCGGGCAGCGCCTTCTTGAACACGGCCAGCAGCAGGAGGGTCAGACACAAACCCTGCACGACACAAAAGGGGGTGTGGATGCCAGGGCGGAGGGGTCGGTTAGGGAAGGACTCAACAAGGACCAAGTCCCTGGGTCAGGAGCTTGTGTAAGGACTTGTCAGGAAACTCCACAGAGCACCCAATTATCGTCCTGGAGCCTCCCCACAGCTCTGTAGGGAACCTGAGCACAGAAGTTCACTCCCACTATTACGGGATGATTTGTGCCCCACCAAGAGATATGTTCAAGTCTTAATTCCCAGAGCCCACGGAGGTGACCTGATTTGGAAGTAGGGTCTTTGAAAATGTAATTAGCTAGGATGAGGCTAAGAAGGGCCCTAACCCAATGTGACCGGCATTCCTGTAAGAGGAAATCTGCACACAGCCAGAGAAGAGGGCCATCTGAGGATGGAGGCAGAGACTGGAGTGACACAATGAGCCACGATGGTCAAGGATGGCCGGCAACCAGCAGACGCTAGAAGAGGCATGGAAGGATTCTCCCCTACAGGTTTTGGGGTCAGATGATCCTTCTGGCATCTTGACTTCAGACTTACAAACTCCAGAACTGGGAGGCAATAAATTTCTTTTGTGTTAAGCCACCCAGTTTGTGGTACTTTGTTACAGCAGCTCGAGGAAGCTAACACGCACTCACCACCCTGCAAGTTGGTGGATGAGCCAGAAGGAAGGGCCCTGACTCCTAGACCAGTGCTCTGCCCACCAGAGCACACGCCCTCCTCCATCCCGCTACCGTGCCATAGGAACGGTAGGACGCCTCCCCGTGGATCATATGCTCATATGAGAGCTGGCTGGGATCGACAGAAAGGCCAGTGAGGCTGTCAGCAGCTCACACAAGGAACCCACCCGCCCTGAGGCAGGTGCAGAGTTGCCCATCCTGCCCGCTGGCCGAGGGAACCAGAGGGCCTGCCCTAGCCTTGGGGGAGCAGCAGGGCAGCAGGGCAGAGCCTGGAGGTCCATTATCCCATCCCTGACACACACTTGTGGGCAGACGCAGTATCTTCAAATAAAAGGAAACACCCACCTTAATGTGCCCTCCACGTCACATCCAGGGCTTTCACTATAGGGCAGAATACCAAGTATGTGCCTCTCTGAGGCTCCACTTCCTCTAACCCACATAACCCTGTTATGTGCACCTGGCCACAGTAAGTGATTCTAGGGGCCTCCAAATTTCACTGCTGGGGTCCAATCCCCAGGAGACCTCTGGAACCCAGGACCCAGTGACATCCAGGTGACATGGAGAAGAGGAGAGGGCACCAGCACAGGGTCAGACCCCGAGTCAAACTAAGATACGCATCCTCTTAGCTTTGTGCCCAGGGGCAGGGCCCAATATTTAGTTCCTCTCGCATCAACCTGAGGGAGCCAGACCCACCCACAGGTACTGGGAGACAAGCACACCCCGTCCCGCCAAATGGCTGGCACGGAGCCCTGCGGTCACTCGTGCCCCCGTGCTGTCTGGGCCGTCTGGGGAGGGTCTTGCTGACAATGACCCCCCGGCAGGCCTCAGTCTCATCTGGAGAGTCCTGACAACCTCTGCTGCTCCAACCACTTGCTTTCGCTCCAGGGGTGGGGGAAGACCTGAGAACTCCCAAGAGATCCTGGGGCCCCCACGAAGGCCCCGAGGGATGGCCAGGAGGGGTGGGGGTCAGGGGATGGCCCGGGTGTCCACCGCACTCACGATGAGGATGGCGACGAAGCAGGCCAGTGTGGTGTTCCAATCCCCGCTGCCCGTGGCCGCCGCCTTGCCCACCAGCACGCTGTAGAAGATGAAGTCCCCGAGGCCCAGCTTCACGCCCCCTGCGGGGGAGAGGGCGGAGTCGCTGGTCTCCCAGGAGGCTCCGGAGGAAGCCAGCGGGGAACGGGGGCCCCCGGGAAGGGGCGTCCGAGCCCCCACCCAGCCCAGCTCTCGAGGATGAGAGACGGGCTGCATGCGAACAGCAGTGCCAGGGAAACGGGGGGAAACCCAGGGTCTGGGCGCCTTACAATCTGGATGGTCAAAAGCTGGCATTTCTGATACTCAGGTAAAACCAGTGCTTGGCACTTAGGTGAGCAAAGAAGAGAACAGATAAAGATGTATTGCCTGGGGCTGGGAGGATGCTGTACAACTTGGTGCCAAGTATGAATTATAAATAATTTTAGGATATTCAATTTTACTCCTTTCAAGAACAGGGATAATGCCTAGATAGACATCCTCTGGAGACCCTGCCCTTTAAAAATAGGTAAAAATAATTTGTAATTGGCAGGTCCATTACTGATAAAGATTCTTTAAATGCTTGCAAGTTCACTTCACAATTGCCCTGTCCTCTAGTTTATGGGATTATTTTGCTCCTCACAAACAGTAACACTGTTTGTATACTAAACTCCAACGACAAGGGCCACCTGCCCACCACTCCCTCCTCCCCTCTGGGCGCCGACAACGAGGTGTCCCCCTTCCCGGTCCAGGCAGCGTCCTGCTGCCACCCTGGGCCACGTCTGTCCCTTCCTCCACCAGACCTCTCTCCACCAACACTGCCTTTTCTCCTCTGACTTCAGCTTTGCCCAGTTAACTGGCTCCATCCCTGGCACCTAATAAACACGTTTTAAGTTTTGCCTGTTTTAAAAACATGGCTTTCCTTGTCCTGGCCCCTCTCTTGCTACCAAACTTAACTCCTGCTATCTTGCTCTCTCCCCTCCCCTCTTCTTTTTCAATCAGGAGTCCCAAAAGGTCCCCGTGCTCACCTCCTGGTCCCTTCCAGCACCCAGGGACACCAGGCTCCTGTCCCACAGCCCCGTCCACCCAGCCCAGTCAGGGCCCATGCGGTGGGCGCTGCAGCCCCCACATCACCAGCCTGTCAGTGCCACGGCCTCCTCCAGCTCCTTCCCTTCGTCCAGCCATAAATGATGCCACAGGCCATGTCCTCGGCACTCCGCTCTGACCCTGCACCCTTCCCTGGGTTCTCTCCTTGGAGCCCCCATTCTTCTCTCTCCTTGGAGCACTCATTTTGTCAGCACTTGCTGAGAACTCTGGATGCGCTACAGGCCCCCCACCACCTGCACTACCCAGGCCTGTCATACCCCACGGCTGGGGGTCCCCAGGCCGCCTCCTCACTTGTGCCCCACTGCCTCCTCCAGGCTCTCAATGTCTCTTGCCCAGACCGTGACTGTGCCCGCCACGTCTTCCAGCGGCCTAGCCCCTGCTGTTCCTCACTGCAGCCAGGGATGTGTCTGGAGTGCAGATCTGCCTGTTCTATTTTCCTGCTTAAAGCTCAAGAATATCTCCATCACCTCAGGGATAAAACCCAAGCTCTTCCCTGTGTGCACTGCCCTTGGGGGTCTGACCCTCACTATCCCCAGCTGCTCCCTCTGCCTGGCCATCCAACAGCCACCGAGCGCCCCGGAGGCTTCCCGTCCTCTGGTCTCCCGGCCTCAGCAAGTAACTTCCCCACCGCCCCATCGGCTGAGTGCCACCTGCTCATCTCTGGAGACCCACCTCCAGTTGACCTTCCTCCCCAAACCTGCACCCCATCATCAGCGTGCTTTATACCTAACCACGCCCCACCTGGGCTGAAATCCCACAGCTGCTCCCGGGAAGACTGTTTTATACAGCAGCACCCCTGTCCCACTCACACATGGAAGGTGGCCCACAAATAGGTACTGACTGACTCAGTGTTTGAATCCTCCTGGGAAAGTAACCACGTCATCGCAGAACTTCTCTGGACGTGTCTTCAGGCCTGTCTTCCACTGGATTAGGCCACCCTGTCTCCCGGCCACAGTGGTCTCTGCCTGGGGAAGCCGCCACCCAGCGCTGCCCCTCGCCCTGCCCCCGCCCCGTAGGCCACTGTGGACCCCAGGACAGAGGCATTGGGGTCCCTGCTGTGACCTGCTCAGCACCCGCACCCCTCATCTCCCCCACAGCTGCACAGGGGCATCCTGCAGGCTACTCGAGCCAACACATCCCGATGAACTTCCCACCAGCCACCACCTGCCCTCCCGACGGTGCCCATCCTCCCACACAACTGAAAACCCTTCAGTGGCTCCTACCACTTGTGGGATAAAGACCAGAATCTGTCTTGCTGGAGAAGGCCCCAGGCCCCTGCCTGCCTCCCCAGCCTCGGCTCTGCCCTCACCATGCAGCTCTGGGGGCCTTCTCACACTTCCCCTCCCCTAGTCACGGCCGTGACTCAACCTTTGCTCAGCTCAGAAGCTGCTTCCCTTTTAGATGGAGTCTGTCCCTCAGCACCTACTCAGTGCAGGCACATGGTTGGGACACGGTAACACATTAAACAAACGGCCCAGCCTGGACACAGAGGCCCCGTGGCCTGTCTACAGGACTCTGCCTTGGCGGGTCTCCCTTCGATGTGGTGAAGATGTCCCTGATGTGAAAAGGGGCTTCCCCTCCCCACCACAGATTCCGGGGAGCACCCACACCCCCCACAGCAGACCACCTGGACACGGGCACCTTACTTTCCTCCTCTTCCTCCAGCTCCTCCCCCGGATAGCCAGGCAGCGGGGGCTCAAAGACTTCTGGGTACGAGGGCTCCCCAAAACTGTCATAGGAGTCTTCCTCTGGTGTCCAGGAAGAGAAGACAACCAGCACCACCGTGAGGAGGGGGCAAGGAAGGGAAACAAAAGCACAGTCAGAGGGTCCCCTGGTCTCTGGGGAACAGAGCTCCAGGAAGGGGTCCCTTGAACATCACCCCCTGACCCCGGTGCTCCCCCAGCCTCACCCACCACCACCCACGTCCAGCCCTCAATGCAAAGAGAGTGGCTCTCGATTCCTTTCAACAAGGAAAGGAAACGAAGCAAAACGAAGCCAGGGCAGAGGATCCACAGTTCAAACCTCCGTCTCCAAGATGTGTGTGTGTGTGTGCGTGCAGGAGGGTTGGCTTGAGGATGGCACACCCCCTTCCGCCCCCCTACTTGCGCCACTCAGAGAGGCCAGGCGGAGCTGGGTGTAGGATGGAGGAGCACACACCCCGCCTCAGCCTCTGCAGAGCTGGGAGCAGGCAAGGAGCCGCCTCCCAGTAGACAGAGGCTGCCAGGATACTCACAGGCACCCTGCACACTCACCCATCTCTGGGTCGTAGGGGAGCTGGAGGGCTCCCTGAGAGGACGGGTCCAGCTTGGCCATGCCCACTGTCCACACCATGGCGGCTGCAGAAAGGAGAAAAGGGCCCTGTCTCAGGAAATACCAGCTGTGGCAGCCCTGGGGCCTCGAAGGCAGGGGGCCAGCTCTGTCCCCAGGAAGCGTGAACAGGACCCTCTGTTCACCTGGGGGCCCCAGGAGAGGGGTCCGGACTCACTGGCCAGGTGTGGGCGGACAACTCCCTCTCCTTTCTTTGTTTTGCCCTCCTCAAATAACAACAGAGGCGCACAGTTTTGTGAAATAATGCTCTGATCTCTGGTCCAGAATTCGCTCCTGAACTTACCATCCCTTATCTCTGACTCTCCACTTGAAAGTCCACTGAGCATCTCAAATTGAATACACCCCAAAACACACAGCGATGGTGCTACCCAACCTGCCCCCTGCCCCCTGGCTTCTCCCTCAGGAAACACCAACCCCATCCTTTCAGTAGCTCAGATCAACGACACTGACATCATCCTTGACTCCTCTTTTTCTCACAACCCACCCCCTAGTCATCAGCAAATCTTGTCAATTCTGCCCCCAAGTATCTCCACATCCAACCCCTTCTCGCCATCTGTACTGCTGCCCCCTGGTCCAAACACCTGCCCTCTCTCTCCTGGGTTATTGTAATAGTCTCCACTAGGCTGTCCTGCTTCCACTCTTGTCCCCGTGCGTTTCTGTCTTTGCTTAGCCACCTGTGTGACCATCCTGAAACGTCAAGTCGGGTCGGCTCCCATCTCCCCATGGCTTCCCATCCCACCCGGGAGCAAG
Organism: Choloepus didactylus; assembly: GCF_015220235.1. Lineage (NCBI taxonomy): Eukaryota > Metazoa > Chordata > Mammalia > Pilosa > Megalonychidae > Choloepus > Choloepus didactylus. The sequence goes on from NC_051308.1 coordinate 32,910,179, forward strand.
AGCAGAAGTCTGTGCTCTGGCCGAGCACGACCTGGACCCTCCTCACTCCTCCAGCCTCACCTCCCTCTCTGCTCCGGCCATGCTGACCTCACTGCTCCCCGAACATGCCCGGCAGATGCTGCCTCAGGGCCTGCGCACCTGCTGCTGTTCCTTCTGCCTGCAATGCTGTTCCCTCAGTTCTCTCCCTTCCCCGGGCCAGGTCTCAGGTCAAAGGTCACTGTCTAATTGAGGGCTTCCCTGGCTACCCCGTGCACACCACCAAGTCCCTCCCTAACCTGAAGTCCCCAGGTCCTCACCCTACTTGAATTCTCCACACAGCACTTACTACCTCCTGACTCCCGTCTATTTGGTTCCTGTCTGTTTCCAGGGTAGGATGTGAGCTCCGGAGTGAGCCCCAGAGCCTCAGAGCCAGTGGGTGTCAGACGGATGCTGAATGAAGGGACCAGGGACGCACACGATCTCATCCCAGCCTCAGAAAGTCCCCACCATGTGCTTTCACACCGTGAGGCAAGACTGGTAATGCAGCTTCATTCTTTATTTGAATTATCTAGCACTCTGCAGCCACTTCACAAGCTATTTCCCCAGAAATTCAGGGCTCTCTATTTAAACAAGCTCCACCATCTCAACCATCGGGGTGGGTAAGGAAACCACAGGGCTGCAGGTTCTGTGAGGGCAGACAGTGTCCCTAGCGCCTCGGCAACACTTGCTGTGAAGTGGGGACGTGACAAACATATAAATCCAAATCCCTGAACTCTGACCCCAAACCAGGGGTGATTCTGGATGCCTTCCCTTCGGAGACGATTAACGTCCGTCAGTCCCCCCACTGCCGAGAGAGCCCAGTGAAAAGGAGGAGCACCCGCTCCCCCGGGCTCTGCCCTCAAGAGTTCCTCTCCAAAGAACCTCCCCAGGAGCCCAGGAGGGGGAGGCGGAGGGGAGGGCGCAGGGCCCCAAGGCACAGGGTCTGCACCACTGCAGGACGGACGGCACTGCACGCGGGACACAGCCCCTCGGGCGGCCCCTGCCTGCTCCACCTTTCCAAGCTTCTTCCTGTGGGACAGCAAGAGAGGGACTGCCTGGTCTCTGGAAGGCGGAAACCCCCGCGGGGTCACCAAGCCAGCTCCACCCCTGCGGTCAGGGAAAGGATCCTGTCTTTGGTCAACCTTGAAAGCCACGGGCAGTCCCTCGTCCCACACAGGCTGCCGAGCAAATGCACCAAGTCACTCACAGGAGTAGATCAGGGCAGGAAAGATGGGCTCGTTTCTCTCCTGGGCCGTCTCCACCAGCATTCTTAGTGGCCCTTTGGGGCACAGCACAGCCACGAGATCTGGGAAAACAAAGAAGTCCTTGCTGTGTTAAAGACATGTACATTCCTCAAAAAGCTAAGCAGAATTACCATATGGCCTGGCCATGGCACCTCTAGGTATATACCCAAAAGAACTGTAAGCAGGGACTCAAACAGATATTTTCACACTGATGTTCATAGCGACATTATCCACAATTGCCAAAAGATGGAAGCAACCCAAGTGTCCATCAATGCACGAATAAACACAATGTGGTAAATACGTACAATGAATATTACTTGGCTATAAAAAGGGAATGAAGTTCTGATATGTGGTACAACATGGATGAACCCTGAAGACATTGTGTTGAGTGAAATAAGCCAGACACAAAAGAACAGATATTGTATAATTCGACTTAAAAGAGGTATCTAGAATAAGCAAGGTCACAGAAACAGAAAGCAGATTAGAGGTTACTAGGGGCTGGGGTGGGGGTGGGGGTGGGGAGTTAACATGCTTAGTAGGTACAGACTCTGTTTGGGGTGACGGGAAAGTCTTGGTAATGGATGGAGGTGATGGTATCACAACACGGGGCACTGATTAATACCACGGAAGGGTGCACTTAAAAATGGCTAGAATGGGAAATTCTGTGTCATGTGAACGTGAGACAGAGAGAGAGAGAGAGGGAGAGAGCGCAAGAGCGAGCGCCCCATGCAGGGAGTCAGGGGCCCGGGTCTCGAGCCTCTTCTAACAGGCTTGGTGCCTCCCTGGGCCTTGGTTTTCTAGATATAAAATGAGGCTGGTAAGACTGGAAGGGATGGGCAGTCTGAGGTATTAAATGCCACAAACAGGTCAATAAAGACCAGACCAGAAATGAATCACTGAAACTGGCATTTTGGGTGATATCTGGTGGCCTCTTCAGAGAACAATTTCAGTGGAGTAATGGGGACAAAATCCAGACTGCAGAGGAGGGAGAGAAAGTAATGGATGCTATTGGAAAGCGAAACACAGGAAGCTGGTGTGCATGTAAACTGGTAAAACCTAATTAGAGAGCAGGTTCGCCTTAAAGCGTACTGCCTCTTCAATCCAGAAATCCCACTTGTGGGAATCTTTCCCAAGGCACTAATTGCACATTCACACGGACACCGAGCCCACGGATCTTCAGCAGCCCATCATCTGTAACAATATTGCCTTTATGATACTAAGATACCGCAGTCAAGCTCAAGGTCCGCACAGGGGCCGGCACACAGCAGGGGTCCAGGGCAGATCTGCGTGTTTGAGTAGGAACGAACAGTGGTCATTTGATTGTGTATTTCTGACATATGGTAAAGAATATCAGGCCATCATTAAAAGCACTGTTATATCAATGTTTAAATGTGGCAAAACATTTGCAGCATATTAAAGTGGTTTTTTAATCGCAGGTTTGTTTTGTTTTTTTTTTAAAGACATTTCTTCCCAAACAGCTCCCAGAGAGATGAGCCAGCACTCAGAGACAGGGAGTGATGGGGCCACAGAGTGAGGCTCTCAGAAAGTGCCTTGCATTGGGCTAATATCCCAAACCTGCCAGTTTCCAGTACAATCCAGGGTCTGCACTGGCTGGTGCCCAGAGCAGGGTCTAAAAAGAGTAACTGCAAACCAGGAAAAGCTGTGTGCCTCAGAGACCCAGTGATGGGCTTGGAAGTCAGGCAAGATCTGGATTTGAAATCTATTTCTCTAAGCCTTGAATTCTTTGTCTCTAAAATGGGAGCAAAGGCTCTGGTAATCATGCTAATATTAATCAAATAGCAAACATTTTGGGTGCTTATTATCCGAAAGCACTCTGCCAAATGCACGTAGGGTTTTTGAGGAGCGAAGCACCTGGAGTATGTAAAGGCTTAGCAGTGCCTGGCGCAGGGCTAGTGCTCAATAGTGATTGCCATCATGAGTCATGCCAACAGTAACGGAAAATAAGGAGTTCACAAGACTACTGGGCTTTCCCTCTAGAATGCTGCCAGTCTGTGGGGCTCAGATGTTTTCCGAAGGGGACCCTCTCAGAACGGAGACCACTGAGGCAGCCTCAGGCAGGGAGGTTACCTTCCCAGCCCGGCCACGAGTGCAGCAGTGAGAAGACTCGGCAGCCAACAGCCCCACTGTGCCCCCCGCCCCCAGTGGGGCCTGCCTACCATACACGGAGATGGCACCCAGGATGACCCAGGCAGACCACTCCGGGAGGTACTTGATGAACACCAGGGCCATGAGCGCGCTGATCATGATGAGGTAGGCCTGCTGCAGCACGAGCGGGCCCTTCCAGTGGATGCACACCATGCCCACCGCCCCGAAGTTCCAGACCGTCAGCAAGAGGGTGGGGTAGTCCATGGCCACGTTGTAGGTTTTGAGCACTTCCCTGCAGGACCAAAACGGAGCCCATTGTGGGGGGTGGGGGGAGCGACGAGACGTGAGACCCTCACACAGCTGAGCCCCAACCTGGGCCTCTCCAACCTCTGGCCTTATTTACTAATAGCCCCTTCCTCCATCTCCAGTGGTCCTATAACTAACCTCTTGAAGTGTTTTCTCGAACAAGGTGGGGAGTAAACTGATGATTCACACTTGGGAGGGTTTACACAGACGGGTGCCAGATGACCTGGAAGGCCCTCTGCAAGTGGAAAAGGTCCTTAGGAAAGCATTTTTTCTCCTGCCTCCAGTCTCTCTGGGGCCCTGGATCAGGCTGACATCCCATATCAAGAAGCAACAGAAGGAATAATTTTTTGCATGAACTATGAAGTAAATGTACTCAATGCCACTGAACTGTCCAAAGATTAGGATGTAAATTTTGAGGGGTTCCTCCTCCCCTTGGGTGAACAGAGAGCCTCCTCCATGGTGGCTTTGTTTGTTGTTTGACATAAGGAACCAACTACACGGAGCCCCCACTCCACCCCGGTGTCCCCAGACCCGAGGAAGAGGAGCTGGGGGCCTGGACTCTTGGGCGGCTGATGCCAGGGAGGTCTGGGGCACCGCATGGCCCTTCCCCGCCCAGGCCCCTCGTAGGCACCGGGGCCGCCGGGGTCAGCAGCCACCACTCACCCGAGGTAGATATACGTGAAAAGGAATAGCAACATCAGCGAGGACATGATCAACCAGCCATGGATAAACTAAACGAAAGAAGCAGAAGGGAAGATCACGAGGCATCCTGAGCCACCAAGTCAGAAGGCCTGGGGTTCCTGGTACTGATGCCCAAGGCTGAAAATCTTTTCCTAGTTGTGTTATGTTATGACTAAGGCAGCTGTTCTACAGAGGAGAGGAGGGAAAGGCAAAGAAATACCTCAAGGACACCCAGCAAGTGCATGAAGGTGACGAGACTAAAATTTAGGTCTACTGACACCTAGACCAGTTGCTCTCCCCACCCGTCCACTCACTAGCTGAGAAAGAACCTTCTGGTTGCCTGCTGCATGCCAGGCCCCTGCTCTAGGCTCTGGGGATAAAACCAGCAGAGTCTCTGCCCACATGTACTGCATTCCAGTGTGAGGGGAGATGGGCAATTAATGTATAAATATATAATGTGTTAGCAGGTAGTGGTAAGTGCTATGAAGGAAAAAACCAGGCGGGATAAAGTGAAAGGGAAGCCTTGAGGATGCTGATTTACACAGGGTGGCAGGACAGGCTTGAGAGACAACGCAGGGACCCCCGTCCCACATGAGCACCTACAAACAGGTCCTCAGAAAGACATGTTCCCCTTCCCCAAGCAAGGGAAGGACGAGGACACGGGACGTCACCTCTCCCAGCCTCACCCGAGTACAGGGCTACTGACCACTCAGTCCACTGGGACGTCAGCCGGGGACCTGGCTTACTCGGCATGGAAGTGGCAGCCAAGGCCATGCTGTGAGCCCAGACACAAGGAGAAAGGGCCACCTCTGGAACGTGCGGACCCTCTTCATCCCAACCACCCCACCTGCTGGGCCATCATCACCCCTTGCCTGTCTGAACGTCACAGAACCTCCAAGGGACAGAAGGCGAGCCCGCCCGGCCTGCTGGTGCGTCCCCAGCATCCAGAGAGGGACCAGGCCCAGAGGCAGGCTCGGTAACTCAGCGAACGGCTGGCTGCACAGCACCGGGTTTCCACCCACCCCAGGCTACTCCCAACTTGTGTTCGTGCATGCTGTATCCTCGGCCCCAAGCAACATCCTTCTACCTTGCTTCCCACCACCCTCTCCCCGCCCCCCACCCCCACCCCCAAGCCTAAACACCCTGCTTCATTTACGTGGCTACTTGCCATTTATCCACGAGCTTCTGCTTAGGACAGTTCCTGCCCCTACTCACCGCCCAGCCTCCTGCTTTGTGGGGCTCGCTCCATCTGTGTACTGCGACTCTCTCCTCTTTCCACACCCAGTGCTCCTGATTTCTATCTACCTGCTCAATATATGATGGTTCCTGAATAAAAAGCTTTGTGCTGTGCCTGCATTCTGAATAGTTTTAAATGAAGTAATGCTAATGTCTAGCTTACTTCTTCTCAGACTTAAGCATTTCAAAGCCTTCCTTGGGAGAAAAGCCTAGAAACCAACATCTAAAGCTTGTGGCATCTTTGGGGACAGAAAATGCAGATGCTGTGGGCCAGGTGGGACTCAGCTCCACTACTCTCTGGGCTGTCCTGCAGCTACAGGTGGGTCCAACCCAAACCCTCCCAGGGCTGGGAGTCCTCAGCACAAAATCTGTACCTCTCCGTCCAAAAGGGAGATGAAGAATAAAATTAAATCTGGAGGGGAAGTATCAAGGTGAAGAAAGCCTAAAATAGAACTTCTTGCTTCTTGTGAAGGAGAAGCAAAATAAACTTCACTTCTAAATATGAGAAGTGACACTGCAAAAACAACTCAGTTAAGTGGGATTGTGTGTATGTTTAAAAAACAATAGTATTGGGTAATCCATGGTGGAGCACAGGGGTGGGGTGGGAAAGAAGCCCAAAATTCATGCCTATTTTGCAGAAAAAAGGAACTCTGAAAATTTAAATTAAAAAAAAAAAAAAAGTTGCTGTGTAGCTGGCTGGGAGGCCCTTAGGAGAGGACACAGGCGGGCGGGGAGGGGCCCGGTCCTCAGTCCTCACCTTGTAGCAGCGGTACTTGTAGAGCACGACCAGGAAGATGGTCATGACCACGATGACGCTGATCATGATGAGGGTGTTGAGCACGGAGTTGAGGAGGCGCTGGCCCACCGAGGGCGTGTCCTCGGTGAACGGCGTGTAGATGCTGAGGGGAAGGGGAAAGGGCTGGTGGTAGCCGGGAACAGCCGACGGCGCCAGCACCCACCTCACGGGGCCTGTATCCCCTGTGCTGGCACGGCGCTGCCCACCACCGTCACGGGCGCCCCCAGTCTTCCAACCCCTCTCCCGGCACCCTGGCCCCTGCTGCTGGCTGAGCTCCATGGAGAAACGGCCTCGGGGGCCTCACTAAGCTCCCCCCTTGCCCACTGCCCTCCCCTTCCCTGGACCATCCACAGATAATGGATAAACAAAATATGGCCTTTCCTAGAACAGAATACTAGTCAGCCATAAAAAGGAGTGAAGTTCTGATCTACCCTACAACATGGATGAACCTTGAAAGCATGATGCTAAATGAAAGCAGCCAGACTTGGAAGGACAAATATTATATGATTCCACTGGCATGAAATACTTACAACAGGCAAATTCACCTCACCTCAGGCAGATTAGCAATTAGGGAAGAGGGGTGAATGGGGAGTTATTGTTTTAATGGGTAGTTTCTGTTTGGGGTGATGAAAAATTTGGGCAATAAATGGTGGTGGTTGCACAACATTATGAATGTAATTAATGCCGTGGAATTGTATACTTAAAAATGGTTGACATGGCAGATTTTATGTTATATATATATTTTTACCAAAACAAAACTCTTTTCCTAAACCCCTAACATCTGATACACCTTCCTAGGCATATACTTTTCTCCATGGCCCTATACCAAACAAATATAATGTTGACAAGGCTGGATGATGATACTTTACACTAAAGAATGTAATTTCTGTGCAGTGTCTCTACTGGATAATTAGGTGAGCAAAGACAATAAACAGAGCAACAATTTGTTTTATAAACAAGTCATCTTTGAAAATAAAAAAACATCTTCGCCCATTCTACTTCTCAGCTCTGGTCCCCAGACCCAGCAGCGACCCCACCCAAACCTTCTCCATAGGCCCCACCCGGTCTACGACCCTTTCACCCCTGCAGCCTCCCCCACTCCCAGCCAAAGGAGCCCAGTAGCTACACTTGCTGCTGATAAACCCAAGAAACCAGAATAGGAAGCAATTTATTGATGCCTTGCTCTTTCCAGCGTGGACTGCCAGAAGCAAACCACTGGCTAAGTTCTCTTAAAGCTTTTCACCTGTGCTGTTCTGCATCCCCAACAGACTATAAGCTTCCTGGGGGCAGAGTCTTCTCTTTCTACTCCTTTCTTTAAGAAAGTAACAGCAGTGATAGGAATGTGTCCATACTTGTGCCCTCTGTAATAAAAGCCAAGATGTCTGAGCACTCGGTGGCAGAGACCGTGCCTTTACACGTATTGACACAATTCTCCCAGTAACTTCATTATTAAACCCATTATACAGACAAGGAAACTGAGGCAGAGAGAGGTTAAGGAATGTGCCCAAGTGGGTCACACGGCTCAGAGGCAGAGGACCAAGGCGTAAACTCGGCAGCTCTTCGCTCCTGCCCTTCACCGCCCAGGCAGGTGGTCAGTGCAGGCCGCACACAGCCCTGCCCCCCCGACTCACAGCTGTCCGTTCTTCTCCGTGTAGAAGCGCACGGACTTGATGGTGGCCACCACCACAATCATGCACAGCGTGACCGGCACAAACAGCATGATCACATGCTTCGCCCCATATTTGAGGGTCAGCTCCTCCTCCAGGCCTGGCGGCCGCCCGGGCACCCCACTGCAAACGTAGCGGTCAGGGTCCTCCTCGTAGTCCTCCTCGCTGTCCTGGCTTCTCTGTGGGAAACCACATTATGAAGGACATGGAATGCCCCCCCGGGTGGCCTACCCATCGGGTGCACAGATTTGTGAAACCCAAAATGAGAGGTTTAAATGTTGCTTTCCAGAGGCCAGAACCAGTCGCTGAGCTCTAGTTTAGGCATGGGAATGCAGGGATTTCTAGGACAGTTTACAGGTTTATGAGGACAGCAGTAGAGGAGACTTGGAACTGGTGCTAACCACAAGCCCGGGCAGGCAGGGGGTGCTGCAGCACCCTCAGAGGAGGCAGTCTGCAGGCCCCGGGATGGGAAAGACTGATGAATTTGGAAAACATCAAAAGATCGTTCCCCTTCCTAAGCCCAAACTCCTCAGATACGATTCAATTCTATTCACGTGGCCATACTGATTCCGGAGACAGGCCACATGACAGGAGGAAAACAGAGCTTGAACATTTTTGGTTGATAAATCACAAACTAGAATAGTCAGTATGCATGGGGAATCTTGACTATGAATGAGAACACAGGAAATTTGCAGAGGAAGAGATTACCTTAAATGTTTTCCTCCACAAAATCAAGCATGCAAATTTGGCAGCTCTGAGCTAGAGAGGTTAAATGGCTATAAGCATCTGGGAGGACGAGGGCTATGGGAAGGGAGGAGAGTACAGAAGAGTACAGAAGAGCAGCTAACAGGTGGGAAGTCTGCCAGGCCCAGCACGGATGATCTGTGAGAATTTCTGGTTTGGAATTGTGGTAATTCAGGGTCATGAGCTGTCTTGTTAATTAGACTTACAGCCAAAGAAAAGGCAAAATAAAACAAAAATTAAAAATGTCGCTTCAGCAACAGTTCTTTGCAGAGACAATTCCGATCCAAATATTTAGCTGAGAAAGGAAAACGGTTAATGAATAGGATCTGCAACAAAGAAAACTGCACAAAAATTCCAGGCAATAAAAGATGAAGATGCTAGCAAGACAAAGCTAAGGAGTGACTTAGCAGTGGCCTTGAGCTGGTGAGATTTCACTCCATGCATAGGGGAAAAAGGGTTACTGCTTCCATGGAGAACAGATAAAGCCATGAACTCATATTTCAGCAAGGGAATTAAGGTTGGCCAGGAGACAACAAATGCCATACGGAAAGGTTTTTAAATGCTATAATCAACAAAACAGAGAACGGAGTTCAGGAAAATTCAGATGTTCTTCTGCCTTGATGGGGGAGGGAGGGGGGAGGGCTAAGCAACTCACAATGTTATAAGCTCCTACGCTGGGGGCTGCAGAGACCAGATCACAGCGGAGCCCACCCACCTCCAGCTCAAAAATCAAACATGAATTAGGTATACTTGTCTTTTGGTTACCAGGTCTGGCTACCAACCAGCAGCTTTCCACCCACAATTGTCTAGCTTCTGTGCTCCCTGATCCAGCACCCGAACTCACTCTTGTGGTACTCTGTGCAACCTGCACCCAGAAAGGTAGGTAGAAGGGGCAGGGACTGGAGTGGAGAGCATATTTAACCCAGCCCAGAGTCAGTGTAGGCTGTGACCATGGTGAGTCCACTGTAGAGCCCTCAAGGATGTTCGGTGGAACTCCCTGATCCTTCCTGGCCGGCTCCCCGCCCTGTTGGCCACTTCTCACCTGCATGTTCCCCCTCCCTGGTTTGCATCCCAATGGCACAGGAACCTACCCACGGCGCAGTGTTCTCGGCGTCCTCCGGGCCCTGCCTGCCCTCCTGGCAGGCACGTGGGGTGGGGCTCTCGGCTGACATCAGGGACGTCCGCTCGTTGCAGGCTTCCTCCTCGCTGTCAGAGGCCATGAACGTGAGCATGGCCCCGCCTCGGGAGCACCTGGAGAGAGGAGCACAGGGCCTCGTGCTACTTCCCTCCAAGGCAAAAGGCAGCGGAGGGCAGAGAGGAGGCTGGGGAGGCTCGCAGACCTGGACACAAGTCCTGGGACCACCAGGAAAGGAGAGTCCTGGAGAGCAGCCCCCGAGGCCGGAGCTGCCCAACTAGAAAAGTCTGAACACTCAGTGCACCACTGTGTACCAGAAACTGTGCTGGGCTCTGGGGATACAAACGTGAATAAGAAACACCCTTGTCCTTAGAAAAAACAAAGCAAAACATATCCAGTGTGACAAACTATATTCCAGGTGTTCACCAAGAGATACAGAAGCACAAAGAAGGGACTAAGTCTCAGAGATGAGGAGTATTTCTAGAGAAGATGACAGGGGATGGAGACATTTTTCCGGTGGGAGGGAAGGGCAGGGGCACGCAGGACACTCCAGCCAGGGCCTCACATGGTCAGATGGGGCTGGGCGGGCGACGGAGATGCGGAGGGTCTCCTGTGCCGTGCTAAGGAGGCTGTACTTCATCCCAAGGAGAATGGTGAACAGTAAGATCAGATAGGTATTCAGAAGCATCAGTCTGACTGAAAAGGGGAGTAAAAAGAAGAGAAGGTGACCACCTCAGAGACTTCTGCACAGTCGAAGTAGGAATGAATATGTCCTGAACAAAGGGGGTAGCCGGGTGGATGGAAGTGAGAGGGCAGATTCCAGAAAGGATTAGGAGGTAGAGTGGACAGATCTGCATGGGGGATCAAATAAAGGACAGAATCTAGGATGACGGCCAAGCACGAACAAGAAAAAGACTGTGAATCCGACTCAGGAACTTGCTGAAGATTTATGGGTTAAAAAAGGGAGACATCTGAGTACAAAGGTCTGGGGTGGAGAGTCCTGAGTTGAGAAGCAGTGGCTAAAGCCACGGAGGCCAGTGAGACCATGCAGGGCAAGCAGGAGCGTGAGGTGGGACAAGTCCAGCTAAGAGCAGGACCCAGGAGAAGCCCACACTGAATGGACTACAGAGGAGGGGAGGCCTGTCCCCCCAAGACCACCGTGCTGTCCTGAATGGGGTTCACAAACAGTAGCAGCACCACCCGGAACCTGGTGCATCCCAAAATCCACACTCAGAGAAGGCGCAGGGCTGGGAAGAGCTGCAGGCAACCCCTGGGGAAAATGACCACCCCTCCCAAGATCCTGGACGAGGGCAGAGCTATCAACAGGGCCAGCTCTCCCATCACTAACCTCCTTGAGACCCATGGGGCTGAGCTTCATGTCTCTAGGGAAAGACCACAAGATCCACTACCTGCTGAAAGGTCCCTCCAAGCAATCTCCAGATTTTATGTGAATTTCAAACGAAGCAGGCAGGTTCCTTCCACAAAATCAGCCAGTTTCCTTCTTCCCCAAAGGGTCCGGGGCTGCCACTCTGTTTGAAGACATCAACCCTGGCTGTGGCTGGGATTATTCTCAAGTGGATTCTTAGCTCATCCCTCACATACAGGCACACCACAGAGCGTGCCTCTGTCCACCTCGTTGACTCAGGCCTGCTACAAAAGGCTCCCTCAAGAACCTTCACATTTAGGACAGACAAGTAGAGTGTTATTAGCACAGAGCAGAGAAAGACGACCGCTGGGAGGTGGATGAGAAGGACAATGTATTACTGGAGGCAAAAGGAGGGGGACAGTCCATCTAGTTGCTGGCATTAGATGTCTTACAGAGTAGAAATTAAAATAGGCCTCAAGACTAAGAATATTTTGCAAGGCAGAGATTGAAGGAGGTGGGTCATTCCAGAAAGAGGTAAATGCTTATATAAATGCATGGGGTAGGGAACAGAACATGGCCTATTCGGAAATTACCCAGCAATGATTTGGTTGAAGTGGGGGTGTCTAGAAAGCAGAAGTGGGAAGGGTGGACAGGAAGGAAGGCTGGGACCATCCTAGGAGGGGCCTGGGTGCCTGACCGAAGAGTAAGAGTGTATTTCAGCCATGGGCAGCCAGAGGAGGGGCATGCCGCTGAGAAGCACTCTCTAGGTGGGTGTTGGTCTGGTCTCTTCACTTGGGGTCCCCCCAAGACTAGGCTCAGCCCAGGACCACAGAAGGAGGATCTGCTACTCGGTAGCCAGCCCATGGGAGTCAGCACGGTCTACGTGACAGAGTCCAATTTGGGGGGGACACAGCTTCACAGCCCCAACACAGGGTGAACCCTTCCTTGGGAAGTTCTTAGCTTTAATTCCTTCACCTATGGTGAAGAGACATGCTATTTAATGGAGTTTAATGTTTTAATCTGTGAGACTCGATGTCTCTAGCATAAAAATAAATAAAACAAAATAGTTACTAAGGTTAAGAGACTTAAAAGAGTAGGAAGGTCATGCTGGAGGTTGCTCTCATGCAAATCTTAGCCAGATCTCACAAACTGCCAAGGGATGCAATGCCCCAAGCAACAATGTTCCTCAAAATCCTAAGGACATCTGGACACCACAAACAAATCACAAGATAAAGAACTCAATAAATGTCTAACCTGAAGGACAACTGGAGTGCCCCACATATCCATCAACCACAAGCAACATATGTCATCTTTTTTTTTTCTTTAAAAACCCTTGCATAGAAGTGTTAAGACGGGACACTTGAGTTGCTACCTGAATCTGTGCTCCCCGAATTGCAATTCTAAGACCCCAAATAAATGCCTTTGTTGCCTTGCAGTTTAATTTGTTATTTCTCGATTGACAGTGCATAAACCCTAAGTAAACCTGTTAGGACCTGGAAGTTCTCATTAGCCTCCTCTCACAAGGGGCACCCAAAACAAACAGCTGGTTGCATCTTCTCAAGCTAAATAATAACCTTCCATCTGGAGCAACGGCCTTAGCTGAGACCTGAAACTACAGGTGGCTCTTCTAATACTTTGATTTTTAGCCTGTCATTGTGTTTTGTGTTGGGTGTGACCAAATAATTTAGCTGTAGTCTGCCCCAGTTCCCCTCACCCCTCTGGTGTGCCTGTCATTTACCGGTGCAGTGACTGGAGCAGTAGGTAAAGGAGCCCCCTTCTAAAACATCCCCAGGGCAGAGGGTGAGCCCACCCTCCGAACCCCACCAGCAGGCGGCCTAAAAGGCTGCCTCTTCTCCTAGACTCCCAAAGTGCAAAGCAAAGGGGAAACGGACAAACAGGCGGCGAAGATGCTTCTTTAGAGGAGAAAGGGAGCTACATGGAGAGAAGGTACTGGAAGGCCAGGGCCTCAAGACCAAGGAGGATTAAGTCCTTCAAATTTCCATTTTTCCAGCAGCCAGCCAGACTGTTCCCTCCTAAAGTCTCCCCGACCTCTGGGAAGGATGCACTGGGGGAGGAGAAGGCCCAAGGCAATCAGTCCTCTAAAGAAGCAGGGAACAACGGGGCCTAATTGAAGAGAAATCAGGGCTGAGCTCTGCACAGGCTGTCCACGCAGGGCCCCCAGCAGCTAGGACAGACTGGATCCCCAACATCACAGTTTCTCAGCGTGGCCCAAGCCAACTGACACCCCCCCTGAGTCCTTGCAGTGTCAGCTGCTGAAGCAAGCCCAGGCTTGCATGGATCCCTAAATCCTCAGTGATCTAGGGGTGAGGCACTTCTATCCTCCCCCATTTTACAGATGAAGAGATGGAGGTGTAAAAAGTGAAAAGGAACAAATATTGTATGACTTCTCTTGTATGAAATATTTGGAACAAACAAATCATAGAGACAAAAAAGCAGAAGCCTGGTTACAAGAGGTGGTGGGGTGGGGTGGGGAGTTACTGCTAAATGAGTATGAGATTTTGGTTTAGGATGATGAAAACAGTCTGGAAATAGTAGTGAAAGTTATACAGTACTGTCAATATACTTAATGTCAAAGAATTGTCCACTTAAAATGGTTAAAATGATTTTTATGTTACATATATTTTACTACAATTAAAAATAAATTTTTAGAAGTGAGTTTTTCAAGATCACCCTTGATCCCGGCTTAGACTCTATGCTAGACTGCTCATTAAAAACGCAGATTCCCAAGCTCCGTTCCTGCCTGAATGTCCAGGGATCCATATTTTGAGACGGTCCCTGGTGATGCTCAGGCCTGACCCTGACCTGTCCACCAGCAGCCAGCCTGGGGCTGCCCACAGCAGGCATTGCAAATAGCCAAACAGCTAAGTTTCGGGTCAGGGCCCACCTCCCGGCCCTCAATTTTGGGGGGCAGCAGCCTCACTCACCTTCCAGCTCTGCTTAGCACTTACTGACTGCTGAACGCCAGAGTGAAAGAATGAACGGTCCGTTCAGACTAGGAAAGCTGCAGGGGGAGAAGAGCATTCTCAGGCTGCAAAAGTCCCCAAACCAGGCCCACGGTCGGGGAGAGTGTGGAAAAACCCGGGCTCAAGCACTTCAGGTACAAACTGGACTGACCTTTCTGAAGGGCCAGTAGGCAATAAAACTCAAAAGCTTAAAAACAGTCATACCTTTTTGATCCTGAAATGTAACTTCTTGGAATTTATCCTAAGAAAATAATAAAAGATTTACATAAAAACATGTTCATTACAGTTATTTATAATTGTTTTTTAAAAAAAGTAAAAATGACTGAAATGTCTTACTCTTGAAGGGTAAACACAAATTTAAAATAATAAAGGGTTGAATTCTCCCTGTTGAACAGAAGGAAAGAGAGTTCCACCTCACTCCCATCTCTCTCTGCTTTTATTTCAGAAAACCTGCCATCATAAGTTCACTTTTTCTTTGTATATAAATTTAAGACATAAAAGGTTACATAAGCCTTTTGCAAATTTCACCACACGAGGTTTTTATTTCTTTGTAACATCATCAAGAAAGATACCTCCCTACCATCCAGTTTTTGGGAAGAGATTAGCAAACTTCGAGGGGGGGGACTCCCAGGCCCTGAATTGTAAATCTACCTCTGAAATAGCTTGAGAATGTGTATGTAATGGCTGTATCAGGGATTGCAAACCACATTCAAAGGGTGAGCTGCTTTTGCAATCTCTTTGGGGACTGCCTGTGATGCTTCACATTCTTATTTAATGCCTATTCAAAGATGAAGTTGTTTTTCTTTTTCGTCTGCCTTTGTGGAAAGGTTTTCTGGGTTGAGAGATTTTGATTTCAATTACATTTCCCCAACACTCTACACCACAGTATACCCATCTGATGGGGACTACTATACAACCTCTGAAAATCTTCCCTCAAAAAAAAGAAAAAAAAAAGTTAAATTTAATAAAATATAAAACTTCACATATACTATATAACCTGAATGTTTTTATAAAATGTGTGTGTATGAAGACTGGCAAGACATATTACAAAACACTGAAGGTGGTTATCTTTGGATGGTGGGACTGTGGGTGATTATTACTCTTCTTTATATTTTTCTGTGTTTCTCAAAGTTTCTACAATAGGCATGAATTACATTGCAGCAGTTGTTTGGTTTTTTTTTTTTTAAGTTTTTAGTTTTTAAAAGGGAAATAAAGAGCGTCAACTTTTAGGCAGATTTTCTTCCACTCCTGCCTCCTCCCAAGTCCCCTTTCACTGGACTGGGGGACGACCTTCAGGACGGCTTGCACTTTCTCCCTGGCTCCTCCAGTTCACCCAGCTCCTAGAGGCACACAGAGCAGCCGGGCTGTGCTCCTTGTGCTTCCCTCTTGAATTCCTAAGAGTCTTGCTTTGCCAGGCATTTAAGTTGGTATTTAAGCCTGATGGTGCTTTGAAACCCTTGGAGGGGAAAGTCACCACCCAAACAGATAAACAACCTTCAACCTTCGCCATGGATCTGTCCACATCAGAGGGCCAGTGACGCAAAGAACTCCCGCTGGAGTCGGGAGGCTGACTCATGGGGCCCGTGGGTGTGCGGCGGGCTAATTCCCCCGCCACTGATGCAAAACCCTGTCAAGGGCACAGCAGCCAGCTCCCCTCATCTCCCACCTCCTGCTCCCCACTGTCTCCGAGGGAGCAGCGGGAAAATGCAGAGGTGCTGGTGGGCAGCGGGGTGGGGGGAGCGTCTAGTGTACGATACTATGTTCTGGAAACCCTCCTCTGAACTAAGCACTCTGGCCGAAAAACTGCCTCCAGATTAGGATGCAAAATCAAACATCTGAAGAAGCCACCGCCCATTCCCATTAATCAGCTAAAAGGGATCAAAATGCTGAATTAGCCAAACCAAGAGACTCTGACCCAGAGAAATTTCCCAAACTGTGCCTGTGTCAGCAGTTCCTGCAACTGTTATGGAAACCTGGTGACCCAGTTTCCTCAACCTTTGTTTCATTTCAGAGAAAGGTAAAGGATTGACCTTAAAATTTAAGGCCAATGGACCTGAGGTAGGAAACAGATTTAAAAACACTAAACACTAGTGGCTCATGGAAAAAGATAGAAATCACTGCTCCAAAAGCAAACTGGAACTGCTGCACTTACTACAAACACTTGGGGCTGCAGAGAGGTTTTAGATCCAGGGCACCTAGTTAATGTTTTGCAGCAGGCCGAAAAGAACAGTGTTCCCTGGCTCTCAAAGAGAGAAGCCTTGGATTTAGACAAGTCACCTTCTATGGCCTCACCTTATAATACTCCCACAATCCCTGGGAAGATTCCACAGTCTTCCCTCATACTAAGGAAGGGTTTGCATCTACCTAAGGTCAGAAGACACCCTTAGAATTCCCTGCCTGCCTCGGTCCCCTAGCCCTGGGCATCTGACCATGTGTCTGGCCCTGGCTGGCCTTCATCCACCCCTCCATCCACCCACCTCAGCCTCACCAACTGTGCTGGGTACCATATCAGGACAGAAAACACTTGCTGGGCAGCTCTCCCCAATACAGGAGGCAGTCTCAGCCAGAGCTGGGGCAAAGTCCCAAAGGGAGGCCTGCTGGCTGCTGTGCCCCCCAGGTCACGTGCCCCAGGGGACACAGATGGCTCTAGATTAACTCCCTCCTGGCCTTTCCCGGGCCCAGGCAGACTTCTCTCATTTCCATTAGTGGTGGCAGCAAACTTTGAAGCCCATCACATGGGCCATGTACCTGACACACCAATTTATTACTATTATTATTTTTTTTTTTTGGAAATGAGAAGCAACAAGCCAGTGGTCAAAAGCGGAGGCTCTGGAGGTCCGCAGGGCTAGACTCGCCTAGCTATGAAACACATATTCCTTTGCTAAGTAGCTCTGTACAATTTATTCATCTTTTGCAAAAAAGAGGAATAGACATACTTTCCATTATTGTAGAAACTGGAGATGATGTGTAAAGCATCTGGCACTTCATACATGTTTGATAAACAGCAGTTGTGATGCAGAAGAAACAGAGGAGGGTACACAGCGAGAGGTGATGGTGGAAGCCTGCCGATGCCCCTCTTGGAAAGTTACGGATCTCCTAAACAACCAGACATACAAGCTCCCTGTGTTCAGCCCCATCCAGGCCCAGAGAAAGATCTTGCTTCCATCTGTGTCCCAGTCTCAAGGAAGTCTCTCTCCTGCCCCACACCCCATCCCAGAACTCCAGCCCTAGGCCTGCTCTGCCTCCCTCAGCTACTAGCACTGAGGACCCCACGGTGGGGGGGTGGGGGGGGGCACAACAAGAGAGAGGGGCCTTGAGGGGTGGCTGGAGCACAGGTGTGGACCACAGGGGAAGTGCCCATGCATGGGCCCAGGGGCAGGAGACAGGGCACTGCTTCTCTGGGTCAATTCAAAAGGGAGGGTAGGAAAACGCCCAGCAGTGGGAGTGGCAAGATAAATAATTATACAGCCATCAAATCCAGTTTTTGAGGTATATTCAATGACAAGAAAATGCTGAAGACATAACATTAACATAAATAAAAAACAGGATATAAAACTTCATCTACAGTTTCCTACCTCTTATGTTCTAACAGATGAATGTAAGTACAGGCATTAAGTAAAATGCTGGAAGGAAATGCATACAGCATGTTAAAAAGTGGTTATCTCTGGACTGAGAGCTCATGGATGACTTTTTAAAATATTTCTTAAATTTTCTAGAATGAACATGGTTAAGGTACAGCAGAAAAGTGAGCACCCTTTTAAATTTTCTTCCCATTCCTAAAAACTATATATTAGCAAAGATGAATGAACACTACACTCTTCCAGTCAATGAAGAAGTTAAAAAGTAATGATCTGCTGCAGTAACATTTGGTTTTTCCTGAGGACTTACTTGAAATTACTCTTTTCTCCAGCCATGAACATGGCGGCTGCGCCACAGAGAGCCTGTGTCAGATCCAGCCAGCTTGAGGAGAGAACACATCCAGGCAGCCTCTCCAGAGC
This sequence comes from Choloepus didactylus, assembly GCF_015220235.1. Lineage (NCBI taxonomy): Eukaryota > Metazoa > Chordata > Mammalia > Pilosa > Megalonychidae > Choloepus > Choloepus didactylus. The sequence continues at coordinate 32,928,460 of NC_051308.1, forward strand.
TCCTGACTGCTCCCTGCCCATCTCTGAGCCCTGACCACCCTTCCCCCAGCCCCTACTCAGCTGCTGTAGTCCAAGGAACAGGTGGGAATTCTTGCAGAAACATTTGTTGGCTTGTCAATCCCCAACTAAACAATGTCCATAAGGCAAACCAAAAGCTGAAAAACAGCAAGAGATGTTTTCAATAGAAACACAGGTTACCTATGTTTTGGTTGCTTAAAAGACAGGGGGGCTTCTCAGGTATTAGCCAACGGATACCCCACAGAAATTTACCAGGCAGTAGTGCAGGGATGTGGGTAGGGGGTGAAAGTGGGAGTCTCTTTCATTTCTAAAGAAGTGAAAGGACTAAGCCCTCAAGCTCACCACCAGGTGCCATACAGCTGGACAAATTTGCTAATTCTCGGAACCCATTTCCTATTCTGTAACAGGGTAATAACAAAAACCACTTCAGTGTTATTGAAGCTCCCAAGATAACTGTGACAACTACTGTACCAAACAGCTCTTTATTGTATATGAAAAACTCATAAAATAAGGTATTTGTCATTATCATCATCAATAAAGAGAGGCCAAGGTAGGTGACCTCTCTGTGCAACGGGAACCGAGAGCAGCAATAGAGGAACTGACAGGAGGGGTGCTGTTAGACACGGCAATCTGACAATCCAGGCACACCTGAGCAGCAATCTCTGGCCATGGCCCTTCCCCGCCAGACAGAAACAGGGTGCTTACCTCCCACTCATGAAAATGCCAGACTCTAGTCCTCCGCCACAGGCACTTCAACACCACCGTATGCTTTCCCCCCAACTCTGAACCAACATTCTCCCAATACCCCCACTTCCCCCTCCTGCCTTAAACGCCCCTTCACTAACCCCAGGCAGGATCTGGATGACCTGCACATGTGATGGGTGGCTGATGCGCTGGAGCCACGACCCCTGGTTGCTTCGCCAGCTGGGCCCAGGAAACACAGCTGCTGACACTATCTCCTCCTCCCCACTCCCACAAAGCCACATTCGCACGGAAGGGGAGCCTGAGTCTCACACACCTGAAGCAGCTTATCCAGAGCCTTTAATTACTACTGAAGTTCTTGGCTGAAGGCCTTAGAGGCTCAGGTGTCTACAGAATGGACTAAGAAGGCATCAGGGGCATCCGTTCTGGAAGCAGGGGTCTATCCTGATCAAGTTAGGCCTGGGAGAGGCTTGGGAGCCCAGGCTGTCAATTTTGAGTTAAGCTGGCTCTGTAACTGTTCTGCATAGGATACCTCTCAGGTTCTCCATCTGTAAATGGGGATGGTGGGACAATAGGCAGTTACTACACCAAAATGGTTCATAACTTAAAAAGGGAACACATAGTAAGTCATTAGACAGGGAAGACATTTCATTTAATGGGCCCAAGGGCTGAGGTCTGGACTGTAACCTGATAAATTAAGATTTAACAAATCATTATGGTGAGTGCATCATTATATGGATGCCTTTTTCTTTTCCAGTATATGGTACAATAGCCAAAAGGAAATAACCTGAAATGACTGAAACCCATTGAATTGCAAAGTGTAAAAACCTGAGGCCTGGCCCTGGCCTTGTACCCCTTATAGTCTTAAAATCACTAAGGCAACCCCTAATGTTAATGAAGGAACTTGAATCAGCTCAGAACTAACCATGGACTTGTTCCTGTTTTACAACTTTGGAGTCTTACAATCACAAAGGCAACCCCCTAATGTTAATGAAGAAACTTGACTCAGCTCAGAATTAACCAAGGACTTGTTCTTGCACAGGTTAGCTTAGTGCTAGCCTCCTTCACATTTAGAAATTGTAGCTGCTTGTACTTGTTTATTACAATGGGAACAATTCCATCTCCCCTTGTTTGAATCCATAAAAACCCTAAACTCCTCAAACTGGGGGAGACAGATTTTTAGGCCAAGAGGTCATCTGATCTTCTGCTTTGCACTTAGCAATAAAATCTTTCTCTCTTTGAAACCCCAGTGTCATAAATTGGCTGTTATGGACATCTCAGCAGAAAATCCCCGTTTGTTGGGTATCAAGAGGGCATAACTGGAAGTCAGGACACCTGGGTTCTAAAGCCTGGCTCTGCTATATCCTACCTGAGAGTCCTTGAACAAAGTCACTTTAGCTCTGTGGGCTCAGTTTCTTCACTGATAAAATTCAGAGTGGGGACTGGCTTGTTTTAGAAGCTTAATGCGAGGACTCTAGCTACAGCTGTTAAGTGCCTGATCAAACAGCCAAACACAGCTGATAACGAAAGCTTCTCGGCGACCCTGTTCCCAACATAGGAGGGAGACCTCCACCTTACCCCTCTCCACGCCCGGGACTGCCAAACCAAGAGATTGGGCACAAACCGGGTCCCAGACCAGGATAAAAGAACAAAATGCCCCCGCCAACACGCCCCGAGACCCACGTGCGCTGTTCCTTTAACTGCACTGCCCCTTTAATTGCTCGCACTGCGCCCACCGGCTCCGGCGGCGGGGTGGGGGAGGAGGCGGCGGCGCTGTGGAGCTGGCGGCCCGCGGCCTGGGGACCGCTCCTCACGTCTCCTCCACCTCCCGGTTCCCGGGCGGCTCCCACAGCGGCTTTCCCAGCGCCCTCCCCTCTCCCCTCCCTCGCCCGCCATGGAAGCTGGGGCCGCGGCGCGCGCAGGGGGACGCACCATCGGAGCCGGTGACGGGGCCGCAACCAGCCCAGGCGAGGGGCGTGCGAAGGGCAAGGCCCGGTCAGCGGCTCCACCCTGAATTCTCCGCGCCGCGGGCGACACACACCCGGCCCGCGCGCCCCCAACCCCGCCCGCTCACCTGCTCCGCGGAGGGGCTCGGGCAGTGTTTACGCGGCTGGCGAAGCGCCCGGCCGGACCCGGCGCCGACGCAGGCCCCGCCCCGGACCCGCCCCCGGACCCGCCCCGGCTTGGTTTGCGACGCTACGTTCCTTCTCCCACCCCGACTCTGGCCCACCTGGGGTCCGGCCGCCCGGAGGAAGGTACGTAGCGGGCGGAAGGACCTGGACCGCCCCTCGGCCTCCGCCGGGAGCGCACCGCTCGGGTCTTGTCGGCAGACGACAGGATAAACCTGACATTGGGTCTGGGCAGTATCAGTGATGTGGGCAATGACCTTAAAAGGAGTGGAGGCCGGAATTGCAAGGGGTCTTGCAGCATGTTGGGAGGAGTAGGACATTTGCTTCGTTGTCAGCCTCATTTCTCGTAGATTTAGATCCTTGTTCCCCCGACACTCCCGCAATGAGGGAGCACAATGAGGGAGTCTGATGTGACCTAACATTATGAGAAATTTCCTCATCTGTTTTCTAGAGAACTTCAGAGCCAGCAGCAACTCTGGATAAAACTGAACAGGGATGGAGTGGCTACTGATGACCTCAGAATTGGTTGTAATTTTAGGATTGAAGTCCACGGGGTAGGATGAGATTTTCATTGATTTAGCATTGTCTGAGTGGCCTCACTTTGAACACTGGGCACTGCTGATTGCATTTTTTCTCCTTGATACTGTACTCTCCTTGTTTTCCTCCTTCATCATGGCTTCACCTCTGCTGCCCATCCTTGTTTCCAGGGTTCCAGCTTCAGCAGGATTCTTTCCTCACTGTGCACACTCTCCCTGGGAAATCCAGCCATGCCCAGAGCTGCTACTTCTATGCTGATGAAGCCAAATGCTGAATCTCCAACTTAATCCACTCCCCTGAACTCCAGACACATGGACAACTGCACATGGACCAGTCCACTCAAATCCCACAGACAACTCTAGGTGAGGTCATAACTATGGTCTGGGTAATAAGATGGGAAGATAAGGGGGATGTTCTTACTTTCAGTCTTCCTGCTGTTTAGAATATGGAGGTGATGGCTGGAGCTCAGGCAGCCAACTTGGACCACGAAGATCATGAGGACAGTGAAGCAATAAAATAGAAGAAAGTCCTTAATGATTGTGGAACCACTGGCTTGGAATTACTTACTTCCTGACTTTGTTTCAAGGAAGGAAAAACAACTTTCATCTTGTTTAGGCCATTGTTATTTTGTGATTTCATTATATGCAGCTAAACCATAGCTTGATTAATACACAAACCTTTCCAACCCCGGTCCCACCATACCATGTTCTCCTCTGGCTATATTGAACTACATACAGCTCTCTCTTCCATTCCTTTGCACATCATTTACTACAAGGCATAAAGATCTATCTACTCATCTCCGTTACTGCCCCGTGAAAGTTTTTAGAGCAGGTTCTGTGTCTTTCTAGGCACTCCTGTCATGGGATCAACTTTTCTAAGGCAAGAAATGGAGGGTTAGGGAAGGAACATTTATAGTACCTCAATTATATGTGTCTTATATTTGTTTCTCTTATTTGAATTCTTGGAGCAATTTTGTGAGGGGAGACATTATTATTACCCATTTATAAAAGAGGAATTGGAGACTTACAAAGATGAAGGTGTTTCCCAAAATATGTACAGATAATGAGTGGCAGAACCAACTCTGAAACTCAACTCTGTCTGATGCAACAGCCCTTTCTACTCTGGAACGTTCCATGTCAGTGTGGGCCAGGCTGTGGCTGAGTCATCTTTGATGAATTAATTCCCTTTGCAGTTCTCCTTGGAGGTTGTCATTCTCAGCAGCTTTTCACATGATGGTTTGTGAGGGATTAGCACCTTCCTGAAGTTGACCTCAGATCAGGAAGGGATGACCTCTGCTTCGGGTTTTGGTGTTCATGGGATTTTTTTTTTCCTTTTAACACACTTTAGAAACTAATCACTGAACTTTAGAACCAGATGGACCTGGGTTTGAAATCCATCTCTTCCACTTACTTGCTGCGAGACCCAGGAAAGTTACCTTAACTCTCTAGGTCCCAGTTTTCTCATGTTTGAAGGGATATGATATCCCTCAGAGGATCATGAAGAAGATAAAAACAGAAGTAGAAATGAAAGTGGCAGAAGCACAGCAGACACTCAATCCATGTTGTCTTCCTTCCTTCTCCTCTCTATTTAAGGTGGGGATTTTGTTTTGTTTTGTTTGACACTGTGCTACTGTTCAAGATTATTCTGCACCCCTCACTGCACAGGGATCATACCTTCTGTTCCCTGTTGAACACAGGACCAGCCAGGTGACTTTAAGGAATGCCAGCAGCTGCTAGCAGTTCTCGGCAGAGGCTTTCAGATTTTGGGCGTGCTTCACCATGCTCTTTTCTTTTTGCCAGATCAGCTATGTTCCAGATAAGGGCCACTCTATTAAACTGGGTCCATAGCCAACGTGTGAAGAACATGTAGTATGAACGATAAATAAACCTTCATTGATGTAAACCCCAGAAACTTGGGAGTCATTTGTTATTGCATCATAACTTAGCCTGATCTGACTGACACATTTGCTATTTACCATCTTGCAGTTCTGTGCTATATTTTCCTTTTTAAACTTTTCTAAACGGTTTGTTTACTGCATTTATATTTTAGGTGGTGGGTACTTTTAAAATAAGTATTTTTTTCTAATTGTAAAATTTAGATACCTTATAGAAAAATTGGAAAGTATAGAAAAGTAAAGAAAAGTCACTGTTTTGGTTTGCTAGAACTGGTGAAATGCAATATACCAGAAATGGGTTGACTTTTAGGATGGGGATTTATGAGAGTACAAGTTTTCAGTTCTGAGGCCATGAAAAATGTCCAAATTAAGGCATCAACAGGATGATACCTTCTCTAAAGATAGGCTGCCAGCATCCAGAACGTCTCTGTCACCTGGGAAGACACATGGCTGGCATCTGCTGGTTCTTCTCTCCTGGGTTTCATTACTTTCAGCCGCTGGCTTCAGTAGCTTCCTCTTTGTTTTCTGTGGGTCCTCTGGGGCTTTTCTCTTTAAACTTCTCTGGGGATCTTTTTCTGTCTTTTATCCTCTCATAAAGGACTTTAGTAAGAGGATTAAGACCCACCTTGAATGGGCTGGGTCACATCTCAATTGAAATAACCTAACCAAAAGTTCCCACCCACAATAGGTCTACACGCACAGGAATGATTAAAAGAACATCTTTTCTGGGGCACATAACAGCTTCAAACCATCACAGAAACCCACTGACATTTTCATCCTCTGTGTTCAGTTTTTCTCTAGTATTATTTTCAAACTTTCTTAAATGAGGATTTGGTAGACATTTTGGAAATTGGAAGCCTTGTTTATCATGGAGAGTTGCAGATGATCAGAAGAGTAGATGAGCACTAGTGGCATTGGACCTTGCCCATGGCACACCATGGAGTGAGCAATTTCTTTGCTTCACTCTTGAACAATGCAGAGTCACATTTCCATGTCAGAATATTCTCACCAACAAGGTTCCCAGATAGAGTCAGTCTGCCAGGCAAGAAACTCAGACACAACCTGGGTGCTGGCAACAGATCTCCAGGTATCACCAGTGATGTCCTGAACGCTGGGCAAAAAGGATGCTTGAAAGAAGCAGCTCTCTCCTTGATAGGTCTTTGCCAGTAGGCCTGGTCATTGTCAGCAATCGCCTGAAAGACTCTGGTCAGTTCACCTTATGATGCTTACTTACCACAAATACAGCATTTTCTCTATGTGTTTTGGTTTGCTAAAGCTGCCAGAATGCAATATACCAGAAATGGGTTGGCATTTACCATGGGGATTTATTAGTTACAAATTTACTGTTCTAAGGCCATGAAAATGTCCCAATTAAGGCATCAACACGACAATACCTTCTCTGAAGAAAAGCCAATGGCATCCAGGGTTCCTCTGTCACATGGGAAGGTGTATGGCCGGTGACTGCTCATCCTTCTCTCCCAGCTACTGTTCTCTCTAGGTCTGGCTCCTTCAGTTTCTGTGGGTCCTTCCTTGCTTGTCCTTGCTTGTCCCAGGGCATTTTTTCTGTGCCCTCTGAGTTTTTTCTGTCTTTCATCCTCTCATAAAGGACCCTAGTAAAGGGATTAAGACCCACCTTGAATGGGCTTGGTCACACCTCAATTGAAACAATCTAACCAAAGGTCCCACCCAAATAGTTCTGCACCCACAGGGATGGATTAAAAGAACATGGCTTTTCTGGGGTACATAACAACTCCAAACCATCCTTAGAGGATGTTTGTGTTATTTTAAGAAGCTCTTCTGGTGTCTGCTTTTACTATTTCAATAATTTAAGCGAGAGTTTTCAAACTGTTTGGTTTCACACCCCTTTACTCTCCTACAACAAATCAAGGATTCCAATGGGAAAAATTGCACCTATTGCAAACTATGGACTATAGTTAATAGTGATATTTTAATATTCTTTCATCAACAGTTACAAAAGTACCACACCAATGCTAAGGGTCAATAATGGTTGGAGGATAAGGGGTATGGGATGATGTTTTGGGATTTTTTGTGTTGTTTTTGTTTTTTAGTAATGAAAATGTTCTACAATTGATTGTTGTGGTGAATGTACAATGATGTGATGATACTGTGAACTACTGATTGTACACTTTGGATGAACTGTGTGATGTGTGAATATATCTCAAAACCACTTAAAAAGAAAATTGAGGACTCCAAAAGGCTTTTGTTTATGTGGATTATATCCATCAATATTTACTATATTTGAACTTAAAACTCACAAATTTTAAAAAAATTTAGTAATTTATTTAAAAGTAATAACAAATCCATTACATGTTAACATAAATAGCATTTTTATGAAAAATATATTTTGGAAAAAAAAATAGCGAGCCAAGTGAAACTGTTTTACGCTTGTGATAGGCTCATAAATGACCCCCAAAGAGGTCCACGCCCTAATCCGCAGAACCTGGGAATGGGGACTTTGCAGATGTGATTAAGGTTAAGAATCTCGAATTGAATTATCTAATAATTTAATTTTTAAAGTGGAGAGCCTTTCCTGGCTGTGGTTGGAGGGAGATGTAACTACTGAAGAAAAGTCAGCCGGAGAGAGGTTTTGAAGATGGAGGGAGGAGCGTGAGCCAAGGCATGTGGTTGGTTGGACTCTGGAAATTGGAAAAGGCAAGGAAACAGATTCTTCCCTAGACCCTCCAAAAATAATGTAGCCCTACTTTGGTGTTAGGCCAGTGAGAGCTGCGTCAGCTTCTGACCTACAGAACTGTAAGATAGTAAATTGTTGTTAAACCACAAGGTTTGTTGTAATTTGTTATAGCAACAATAGAAAACTAATAACATTTTTGCAGGTCTCTTTAATGTCTGGCTTAACAGAAGACACTGGATTTTCACATCTGCTTCTGCATTCAGTCTGTTATGATATGCTTTGGTTGACATAAATGAAGAAAATCTGGCCTTACACAGATTTGTAGTTGGAAAATGCAGAAATATTTTAGTACCCTTTTCAGATAATTGTGAATTATTCTTTATTACTGTAGCTAATGTAACAAATTGACTTTCTTAAAGTTAATTTGCAATGAGGAATCCGAAACCATATCAATGAACTTTTTATACTGTATTATTTTAAAAGCCGTTGGTCTATCCTGCCTTTTGAATGGATCCTTTACCCATGCATGGTTTTGTAACATCATATATCGGTCATTTGGAAAAACGTGGTTCACTGAGTTATGAACATCTTCCAAATGTTGACACATTTCATTATACAATGTTTTTTTTTTTTTAATTTGTTAATATAACCACCAATCTAATCCAAAAAGTCTTTAAGTATTGGGAAGCTATCAAGCTCTCAATGGCAAATACAAGTTTATCAGAATTCTCATTTTTCACTTGAAAGCTTAAAGTTTTATCATTGGCAACAAATACCATCAGTTGTTTCTCTTGAAATGACAGGCTCACCTTGTTTATTTTCAAGAAAATGTCTGCCAAATACCCAAGTCTGAAAAACTAGGTTGTCTGTAATTCTTTCCAAAAAGAAGGTGTTCCGTGGAAAAATCAGCTAGTAGAGCTTACAATGCACAAAACCACGTAAGAGCTTTTCCTAGAGACAACCAAGGTACTTGAGTGTGTCACAGAAGTGCTTTGTGCTCACTTCCTATTTCCCCACACAGAATGTTAAAATGATCCTTGAAATATTCCATGTTCATGGATAGGAAGGCTAAATGTCATTAAGATGTCAATTCTACCCAAACTCATCTACAGATTCAATGCAATCCCAATCAAAATTCCAACAACCTACTTTGCAGACTTGGAAAAGCTAGTTATCAAATTTATTTGGAAAGGGAAGATGCCTCGAATTGCTAAAGACACTCTAAAAAAGAAAAACGAAGTGGGAGGACTTACACTCCCTGACTTTGAAGCTTATTATAAAGCCACAGTTGCCAAGACAGCATGGTACTGGCACAAAGATAGACATATAGATCAATGGAATCGAATTGAGAATTCAGAGATAGACCCTCAGATCTATGGCCGACTGATCTTTGATAAGGCCCCCAAAGTCACCGAACTGAGCCATAATGGTCTTTTCAACAAATGGGGCTGGGAGAGTTGGATATCCATATCCAAAAGAATGAAAGAGGACCCCTACCTCACCCCCTACACAAAAATTAACTCAAAATGGACCAAAGATCTCAATATAAAAGAAAGTACCATAAAACTCCTAGAAGATAATGTAGGAAAACATCTTCAAGACCTTGTATTAGGAGGCCACTTCCTAGACTTTACACCCAAAGCACAAGCAACAAAAGAGAAAATAGATAAATGGGAACTCCTCAAGCTTAGAAGTTTCTGCACCTCAAAGGAATTTCTCAAAAAGGTAAAGAGGCAGCCAACTCAATGGGAAAAAATTTTTGGAAACCATGTATCTGACAAAAGACTGATATCTTGCATATACAAAGAAATCCTACAACTCAATGACAATAGTACAGACAGCCCAATTATAAAATGGGCAAAAGATATGAAAAGACAGTTCTCTGAAGAGGAAATACAAATGACCAAGAAACACATGAAAAAATGTTCAGCTTCACTAGCTATTAGAGAGATGCAAATTAAGACCACAATGAGATACCATCTAACACCGGTTAGAATGGCTGCCATTAAACAAACAGGAAACTACAAATGCTGGAGGGGATGTGGAGAAATTGGAACTCTTATTCATTGTTGGTGGGACTGTATAATGGTTCAGCCACTCTGGAAGTCAGTCTGGCAGTTCCTTAGAAAACTAGATATAGAGCTACCATTCGATCCAGCGATTGCACTCCTCGGTATATACCCGGAAGATCGGAAAGCAGTGACACGAACAGATATCTGCACGCCAATGTTCATAGCAGCATTATTCACAATTGCCAAGAGATGGAAACAACCCAAATGTCCTTCAACAGATGAGTGGATAAATAAAATGTGGTATATACACACGATGGAATACTACGCGGCAGTAAGAAGGAACGATCTGGTGAAACATATGACAACATGGATGAACCTTGAAGACATAATGCTGAGCGAAATAAGCCAGGCACAAAAAGAGAAATATTATATGCTACCACTAATGTGAACTTTGAAAAATGTAAAACAAATGGTTTATAATGTAGAATGTAGGGGAACTAGCAGTAGAGAGCAATTAAGGAAGGGGGAACAATAATCCAGGAAGAACAGATAAGCTATTTAACGTTCTGGGGATGCCCAGAAATGACTATGGTCTGTTAATTTCTGATGGTTGTAGTAGGAACAAGTTCACTGAAATGTTGCTATATTATGTAACTTTCTTGGGGTAAAGTAGGAACATGTTGGAAGTTAAGCAGTTATCTTAGGTTAGTTGTCTTTTTCTTACTCCTTTGCTATGGTCTCTTTGAAATGCTCTTTTATTGTATGTTTGTTTTCTTTTTAACTTTTTTTTTCATACAGGTGATTTGAAAAAAGAAGGGAAAGTTAAAAAAAAAAAAAAAAAAAAAAAAAGAAAAAAGACAAACAAGGGGAAAAAAAAAAAAAAAAAAAGATGTAGTGCCCCCTTGAGGAGCCTGTGGAGAATGCAGGGGTATTCGCCTACCCCACCTCCATGGTTGCTAACATGACCACAGACATAGGGGACTGGTGGTTTGATGGGTTGAGCCCTCTACCATAAGTTTTACCCTTGGGAAGACGGTTGCTGCAAAGGAGAGGCTAGGCCTCCCTGTATTTGTGCCTAAGAGTCTCCTCCTGAATGCCTCTTTGTTGCTCAGATGTGGCCCTCTCTCTCTGGCTAAGCCAACTTGAAAGGTGAAATCACTGCCCTCCCCCCTACGTGGGATCAGACACCCAGGGAAGTGAATCTCCCTGGCAACGTGGAATATGACTCCCAGGGAGGAATGTAGACCTGGCACCGTGGGACGGAGAACATCTTCTTGACCAAAAGGGGGATGTGAAAGGAAATGAAATAAGCTTCAGTGGCAGAGAGATTCCAAAAGGAGCCGAGAGGTCACTCTGGTGGGCACTCTTATGCACACTTTAGACAACCCTTTTTAGGTTCTAAAGAATTGGGGTAGCTGGTGGTGGATACCTGAAACTATCAAACTACAACCCAGAACCCATGAATCTCGAAGACAGTTGTATAAAAATGTAGCTTATGAGGGGTGACAATGGGATTGGGAAAGCCATAAGGACCAAACACCACTTTGTCTAGTTTATGGATGGATGTGTAGAAAAGTAGGGGAGGGAAACAGACAGACAAAGGTACCCAGTGTTCTTTTTTACTTCAATTGCTCTTTTTCACTCTAATTATTATTCTTGTTATTTTTGTGTGTGTGCTAATGAAGGTGTTAGGGATTGATTTAGGTGATGAATGTACAACTATGTAATGGTACTGTAAACAATCGAAAGTACAATTTGTTTTGTATGACTGCGTGGTATGTGAATATATCTCAATAAAATGATGATTTAAAAAAAAATAAATAAAAAAATAAAAAAAAAAAATGATCCTTGAGCAAGGATAGAGATTTAATAAAATTAATAATTTTTATGCTTTATTGAGAATATTCTCTATCAAAACTGGCTTTTTTTTAAAAACCACTAAATTAGTGGCAGTGAAGAATACTAACACTACTAGTACTGTTTGGAGCCACTGAGTTGGCACCAGCAGCTTTACCCACCGATGCCTTTGTTTCTCAGTATATATGTCTACGTAGGGAAAGAGCAATAACAATGTCTCATGGTGTCTTGAAAACCAGTTTGCCCACACAGATCCCAAATGTCTGCAGAACACACTGATTTAAGCCATCTCATCTAAAGGCAGCTCCACCTTCATCCTATATCTCTATCAGACAGAGTAGATAGGCTTAGCATTTTGGTGTTTTTTTCTTTAAACCATTCAAGGATGTGTACATCCACCTTGTTGATGTGTTTCTAACAAGATTTATGAAATGCACAGCACATACTTTGCATAAAATATGGCAAATGCTTTTCTTTTTAAATAGTCTTGCATCTTGTTCATTTTCTTTGGTTTTGTGAACCACTATACATGTTATTTCTAAGGGAAATTAGTAGCTATCAAATGGTTATTCCTATTTAGTGAGGAATTACTTCATTGAAGGTAGAGGGAAAAGAGGTAATGTGTATGTTTGGATAATATTTAGTTTCATTACAGTTTGTTTTCTTCCACATCTAAATAATAAGGTAATACTGGATTATGATATAGTAATCAACACTTATCATTATCTCTGGCTTTACAGAGTTTGTTTCTATTTGAAAATACATCATCAAAGAAAAATTAAAAATTCTAAATAGTAAAAAGGAGAAAACTAACTTACGGTCACCTCCCAAAGATAACCAGTGGTAACATGTTGGTGTATTTCCTTCCAGTTTTTTTTTTTTTAATACAATATGTAAATCATTTTGTAGCCTGCTTTTCCCCCCTTAACATTGTATTATATGCACTTATTCTTGTATAGTTTTCATAAACATTATTCGAAATAGTGGGACAGAATTCCTGTGAATGGATACGGTGCCGGTTTGGATGTATTATGCCCCCCAAAACGCCATGTTCGTTAATGCAATCTTGTGGGGGCAGACGTATTAGTGTTGATTAGGTTGGACTCCTTTGCTTGTTTTCATAGAGATATGACACAATCAACTATGGGCAAGACCTTTGATTGGATAATTTCTGTGGAAGTCTTACCCCACCCATTCAGGGTGGGTCTTGATTAAATCACTGGAGTCCTATGAAAGAGTTCACAGACAGAAGGAGCTCAGAGTAGCTGAGAGTGACATTCTGGGCTAAAGCCAAGAGAGGCATTTTGAAGATGGCCATTGGAAGTAGCCACTTGCTACTCCAGAGTTTGCCTGGGAGAAACTAAGAGAATACCCCCAGACGCCTAGAGGGAAACGTCCTGGGAGAAAGCCATTTTGAAACACAACCTGGGAGCAAAGGAAGAAGGTGCTAGCCGTGTGCCTCCCCAGACAACAGAGGTGTTCCAGAGGCCATTGGCCATTCTTCTGTGAAGGTACCCTGTTATTGACGCCTTAGCTTGGACACTTTTATGGCCTTAAGACTATAACTTTGTAACCAAATAAATCCCTTTATAAAAGCCAATCCATTTCTGGTATGTTTTGCCTTAGCAAACTGGAACATATACACCATACCTTATTTAACCATTCACCTATTGCTGTACTTTCTAGATGATTTCCAATTTTTAATTGTAAGGGCATGAATTTTTCCCCTTGTATTTAGAATTATTCCTTAGGATAAATCTTCAAAAATGAAATTACTGGGACTTTTAAGGCATATTATAAAATTGCTCTTCAGAAGATTTACATCGAAGTATACTCTCCCAGAAGGGAATGGGAGGGCTTCTTTCACTCTATCCTGACTGTTATTAGATATTACCATTAAAAAAAAAAAAAAAAAAAACTTTGCTAATTTGATAGATGAAAAAACTTCATGTTGTTTTACTGTACATTGCTAGGAAGCATGAATCTTTTATTCCATATTTGTTTACCATTTATATTTCCTCCTTTGTGGATTGCCTGAGTCCTTGATCTACATATCTTTTGGTTTCTTGATGCTTTTCTTAATAATTTATACACACTTTCTACCATAAAGCTATCAGCCCATTTTCAATATTTATAATAAATATTTCCTGAGCTAACATATGGGGTCATATCAAATCAGATCCTCATGAGTCAGCGAGCTTGCCAGTATCAAATTTTACTGATACAAGTAATCAAGAGGCACAAAGTAGAGGTAGTTCTGAGACATCGGTGTGGCTCCCAGGTCCTTCCTTCCTGCACTGAACATGCCCTCTCTGGCCCAGAGTATTATATGAGGTCTCTAATGAAGTTTGTGGGTCCCCTCACATAGAGGGGGTGGGGGCATTCAGGTTGTGAAACATCTCCATTTTATATCCCAGAGAGTTGTAAAACTAATGTGACCTTCTATACCCATAAATCCATAGATTCTTTGTTTACCATATACAATTCTAAACCAGAGACATTGTATTAAAAGAATCTCACTAATAAGCACCCTCCTCCTAGCAAATATCCAGTTATCAGCATATTTATAAAGAGATTGAATCAGGTCACCAGCCTCTTTACTTCCCTGGGAGTGTCCTTCCAGTAATCAGGAGAGGAATGGAGGAATGGATACAGGCTAGCTGCTTTAATTTTTTTCTTCCCCATCTTCTGATGGCGGAGAGGGGAGGGTGGGACACCAGAAGTTTTAAAAACTTTTGAATAATTAAGGGGAGGTCTCATATGTCAATAATGGCAGAGTAGCTTGTATCAGTCCAATCTTCTCACATATAACAATTATAAATTCTAGACAAAACATTTTTAAAATATATTATTTTAAGGTACTAAAGGGCATCCAAAAGCAGACAGAAACTGGAGGCTATCTGACTCTTGAGGAAAGGAACTGCACTGAGTTAGACCTTCTTTTATATGACTTCTCCCTGGGAACACCAACCAGTCTGTGACAGCTTGGGGTAGCTAGACCTCAAGCACATTATATTGGCTTGAGTTGCAGAAAATGGAATTTGAAGCTGGCAGAGTGGCTGGAAATTGAGAGAGGCAATGTTGGAAAGGAGGAGTCCATAAGGCATAAAGTCCCCCCATGTCTGCAAACAAACTCCCCTCAAATCCATGCCTGACCCCCAAACAGTATTACTACATTACCAAAGTTAAAGAAAGACACTTTGTATTGATAAAAGAGACAATTCATAGAGAAGACATAACTATCCTTGTGTATGAATCTAATAATAGAGTTTCAAAGCACGTGAAACAAAAATTGACAGAGCTAGAGGGAGAAATAGAAAACTCCACATTAACAGAAAGCTTAACAGTCCTCTCTCAGGAATTGGTAAAACGAGACAAAACACACCACCCCCATACACACACATACACACACACCCCACACACCAGTAAGTAAAGATATAGAAGATTTGAACAACACTATTAGTTTCCAGTAGCTTCTGTAACAAAAAACCACAAATTTGGTGGCTCAAAACAACACAAATTTATTCTCTTACATTTCTGGAGGCCGGATGTCTGAAAAGGTTTCACTGGGCAGAAACCAGGTGTTGGCAGGGCGGCCCTCCCTCTGGAGGCTCTAGAGGGGAACTGTTTCTTGCCTGTCCCAGCTTCTGGAGCTGCATTCCTGTGTTCCTTGATTCATGGCACCAGCCTCCATCTTCTTCAAAACCAGAAGTGCAGCATCTTGCTTCCAGTCCCCACAGTGCTTTCTTCCTTATAGTCGACTTTCCCTCTATCTCCCTCTTACACACCAACTCATGATCTTTACTTAATTGCATTAAGCCCCTGTGGCCATATAAAGTAATATTCACAGGTTCTAAGGACTGGACCGGGATACCTTTGGGGGCTTTTAGGCAGTTTACTATAGCAACTCTGTGGCCCCCAAAGATTCATCCCACATGCAAACCACGTTCACCCCCTCCCATTATCCCCAAAGTCACAACCCATTATAGTATCAACCCAAATCCCAAATCTCATTGAAATATCAATTCAAAAGTTCCAAATCTCATCATCTAAATCAGGAATGAGCAAGACTCTGAGTATGATCCCTCCTGGGGCAAAATTCCATCTGTGGACTTGTGAAAATTAAAAACAAGTTATCTGCTCCCAAAATACAATGGTGAGTGTCTTAGTTTTCCAAATCTGTTATCACAAACATCCCAAACAGGTTTGGCTTAAACAAGAACATTTATTGGATCATGGTCTTGAGGCTAGCATTCAAAAACTGAGGTGTCTGCAAGGCAATACTTTCTCCCCACACTCTGTGACAATCCGGGCCTGGCTGCTTATGCCAGTGATCCTTGGGATTCCTTGGCTTGTAGCCCTTCCTCACATCACATGGTGATGTCTTCTTTCTCTTCCAGGTTACGTTGACTTGCAGCTCCTTCCCATAGCTTTCTCCTTAAAAGCCTCCAGTAATCCAACTAGACCAACCCTCATTCAGTTGGACCGCACCTTAACTAAAAATAACATCGTCAAGAGGTCCTAGTTACAATGGGTTCACACTCACAGGAACACAGATTAAAAACATGTCTACATTGGGGTATACAATTCAATTTCACACAGTCTGCCCTCTGGACCCCCAAAAGAACTGTTCTTCCCACATACAAAATATATTCACTCAATCACCATATCCTAAAAGTCTTAAGTCATTTCAGTAACGATGCTCAGTACAGAGTCTCATCAGAATCAGTTATGGGTGTAGTCTATCCTGGGACAAAATTCCTCTCCATCGGTTAGACCCAGTGTTCTGGTTTGCTAGTGCTGCCATTATGCAAAATACCAGAAATGGATTGGCTTTTGTGTGTGTGTGTGTGTGTGTGTATGTGTGTGTGTGTGAATATAAGATTTTATTAAAGTGTCTCACACAACTGTGAGGATGCATGAGTCCAAATTCCATGAGGCAAGAGGCATGATTCCAAATTCTGTAAGGTAGGTGGTGAACTGGCATCTCTGATGGAGGTGTTCAATGAACTCCCCAGGAGATGCTGGCTAGCCAAAGAAGTGAAGGTTCTCTCTCTTCTTCCTTAAAAGTCTTTAGCTGATTGAATTCTCTCATTGAAGTAAACAGTCACAGATGCAGGTCAGCTGATTGATGATTTAACAAATCAGCCTTCTGGTTTATTAATCAGCCACAAATGTTCCTGCAGTAACAGAGAGACCAGTGCTCACTTGACCGTACACCTGGTCACCATCACCTGGCCAAGTTGACACATAACCCTAACCAACACAACCCCCATGAACATGTTTACCGTCTCACGTTGGAAGTGATCACCAATGGCTTAGCAGTCTGGTTAGATTCATAGATGACAGAGAATCAAATATTCCCTATTGTAGCAAAGGAACCTTTGTAAACAACTGGTGGTGTGGAAAGACACCATATATGTTACTTATGTTTATGAATATGGCAAGGATCTTATTAGGATGGTTATCTTTAGAATGACATAGGCAATGAGGAATACACTAAACTGCTTTTCACAATGAGGCTGGAGATCCTGGTGGGAGAAGCTGAGAATGATTACTTCCTGAAACATGAGGATAATGGTCTTAATCTCTGTGAGACCCATGAAATTGCTGAATTTCCCATACCAGTGTCCACTGTAGGTGGAAACACCATCCAACAGGACATGCAAATTCTGATGACGTGAAATTTTTGGCCCAGGAACATGGATTAATTCTCCTAATAAATTTCTAACATATAAAAATCAAGTTTTATTTTTACTTCAGACCCTGTGGCATTCCTAAAATTAATAATGGCCTCTAGTTTTCTTTTGCAAATTTAATAGTAGTTTCTATATACCAAAACATGTCATCTGCAACCAAAAAGTTTCATTGTTCTCCATGTTTTCTGCATTTTCCTTCCACTCTTTGAATTATTACATTATATAAGACCATCACTATGTCTGTACATAATAGAAGTTATGAGAAAAAACAACCTTTTCTTGGTCTCTATTTAGGGTAAGCAGTCAGTTTTTCAGCATTTCATAAAACATAAGGTGTAGTGGTGAGAACAGAAATATTTCTAGTGTCCCCAATTTTAGTAGGAAAGAATCCAGCAATCTTTTAAAATTATGAAGTTAGCTGAAAAGTTATCATATATGCATGCTCTGGATCATACTTTTTTTAAAATTAATGTCAAGGACTGAATTCCCACATTTGGACCATCATAATGGCATTGCCTATGGGCATTGTACATTTTGGGATCTATTCTCTCTTTGATTATTAAGATGATTATTTCAGTGGGTTCTGACTGGTACTCCCTAATGGGCCATTAATGAGGGGAAATGGGAATTATCTGGACCTCTGCTTGACTCATGGATTGGCTTTTATAAAGGGGGGTTATTTGGCTACAATTCTACAGTCTGAAGGCCATGAAAATGTCCAAATGAAGGTATCAACACAGGTATACCTTCACTGAGGGAAGATCAATGGTGTTCGGAAAACCTCTGTTAGCTAGGAAGGCACATAGCTGGCATCTGCTGATTCCAGGTTGTGTTCCAGCTCCGCTCTCAGCTCATGTGTGTTCTTCAAAAGTGTCTCTTGGCTGCAGCACCTCCTTCCGTCTGTGAACACTTTTATAGGACTCCAGTGATTAAATTAAGATTCACCCTAATGGGTGGGGTAACACCTCCATGGATATTATCCAATCAAAGGTCTCGCCCTCAGCTGTTTGAGACACATCTCCATGGAAACACTCAAAGGATTCCAACCTAATCAACACTAATACATCAGCCCCCACAAGATTGCATCAAAGAACATGGCGTTTGGGGGGACAAAATACATCCAAACTAAAACACCCAGGAAACCCAGGAAAAAAGTTATCTGCTTCCAAAATAGAATGGTGGAACCAGCACAGGATAGACATTCCCATTCCAGAAGGGAGGATTTAGAAGGAAAACAGGGATCCTGGATCCCAAACACATTAGAAAACTAGCAGGACAAACTCCATTAAGGCTCAAGGTCTGAGAGTTATCTGTGGCTTGATCCCTGGCCTCTGGGCCTACTGGAGTGGCAGCTCCACCCTTTCCAAGTAGCAGCCATGCTCTTCTCAAATCTGGGGCCAAACCCTATCCTCTCCCAGCAATGAAGTGGTGGCCTTGCTTTGGGGTAGCAGCTGAACTCTCCTGAATGGGGTGGGAGCCCTCCCCGCTCGCCCGCTCGAAGACCCTGGGCAGATAGCCTGCCACCTGTAAGCGCAGGGCTGAACCTACCCTTTCCACTCAGGGCTGGGCCCACTGTCTTGGCCTGAGGAGATCTTTTCTGTCCAGAGCTTTTCTTCCATGGTTCTGCCTTTGAAATCATTCTTCATTCAGTTGATCCTTACTCTATCCCTTTCAATCCCAGCTGGCAATGCTTCTGTTCATATAGATTTTGCAAAAACCTTGTCGGCTTTGTGTGCAGTTCAAGGGGATCCCAACCATCAGACAAAAGTAATTTCTACAGATCCTTCCTGGATAAGTGCATTTCCAATCATAACTTCCTCTGAAATAGCTGACTGGAACCATGTTCAGCCACATCTTCTTTAACGAAGAATGTGTTATACCCTCAGTGGAGCCCTGTTCTCTGGGGACACATTTCCCAGAAACTCAGGGATGTCCCTGATAGAGCTGCTTCTGGCCCTAGTCACAGAGTACGCCACCTAGACAGGTTGGAAATTCTGAAATCATTGCTTAACAGCTCAATTCTTGGTTATTCCCTTTTCTCTCTTATTTTACTATAATCAGCAAGTGGAAACCAGGCCATACTTTCCACATCTATCTTGGAAAACTCTCAGCTAAATATTCAAGTTCATTGTTTACAAATTGTGCATCAGAACACACATTCTCCAAGTTCTCTGCTACTTTATAACAATGTGCTGGTTTGAATCTATTGTGTACCCCCAAAAAGCCGTGTTCTTTTAATCCAATCTTGTGGGGCAGACTTAATGTGGGTGGTTGTTTCCATGGAGATGTGACTTGCCCAGTTGTAGGCAGGACCTTTTCATTAGATTATTTCCACGGAGATGTGATCCTGCCCATTCAAGGGGGGTCTTAATTAGGTTACTGGAGTCCTTAAAAGAGCTTAGGGACAGAGCGAGAGCCCAGAGCCTACACAAACCCAGATGTTTGGAGATGCTAAGCTAAGAAATTAAGCCCAGAATTTGCCCCAGAAAAGATAATTGAGAACCCACAGATGCTTAAGGAGAAAGCCACTGGAATCAGACGCTGAAAGCAATGCAACCCAGGAGCAAAGGACCAGCAGATGCCAGCCACATGCCTTCCCAGCTGACAGAGGTGTTCCAGACGCCATTGACCTTTTCCTCAGAGAAGGTGTCTACCTCTTGATGCCTTTATTGGGACATTTTCATGACCTTGGAACTGTAACTTTGTAACCTAATAAACATCCTTTATAAGAACCAATCCATTTCTGGTATTTTGCATTTTGGCAGCATCAGCAAACCGGAACAAACAAGGATCACCTTTTTTTCCAGTTTCCAACAAAACACTCATCATTTCCTTCTAAAGCCTCTCCGGAAGCAACTTTAACATCCATATCTCTACCAACAGTCTCTTCAAAAAAAAAAAAAATCTAGGCATCTCAAAATTCTTCCAGCCTCTTCCCATCACCTGATTCCCAAGCCATTTCCATACGTCTGGGTTTTGTTTTTTTTTTTTACAGCTGTATCCACTCCCAAGTACCAAAATTTGTATAATTTTCTCCCAGCTGCTGTAACAAATTACCGCAAAGTGGGTGGCTCAAAACAGCACACATTTATTCTCTTGTAGCTTTGGAGGTCAACACTTCCTCTGAATACTCTAGGGGATAATCTCTTCTTTACCTTTTCGAGCTTCTAAGGCTGTATCCGTTGCCTTCCTTGGCTCGTGGCCCCATCCTTCACCTCCAAAACCAGTGAGCACAACATCTTCAAAGTACTCTCTGTTTTGTTGTTGCACCACCTCCTACCTGCTCTGTAGTAAAATCTCCCTTGGCCTCCCTCTTATAAGGACACTCTGGTTATCTTTAGGGCCCACTTGGATAATCCAGGGTAATCACCCCATCTCAAGATCTCCAACTTAATCCTAGCTTCAAAGCCCCTGTTACTAGAGAAGGGGACAGTCACAGGTTCCAGGAGACCCTCGGGGCTATTATCCAGCCCACCACAAACACTGTCAGTGTTTTTTAAGTATGCATGGAATGTTCACCAAAATAGACCGTATGGTGGACCAAAGAAGAACTTCCAACACATTTCAAAAGATTGGAATCTTACAGAGTATGCTCTCTGATTACAACACAAATAAATTAGAAACCAGTGACAATAAGATAACTAGAAAAGCGCTACATATTTGGAAATTAAACAGCACCCATGAGACAAGGAAGAACTCATAAGGGAAATTAGAAAATATTTCAAACAATGAAAATATAACCTTTCCAAATTTGAGGGATGAAGCTAAAACTGTGCTTTGAGTAAAAATTATAGCATTAAATAATTAAAAAAGAAAAAAGGTTTAAAATTAATTTCACCCCGAGAACTAGAAAATAAGAGCAAACTGAACCCAAAGTAAGCAGAAGAAAGGAAATGGTAACAATAACAGAAATCAATAAAATACAAGCACACAAATGATAGAGTAAATTAGCAAAGGCAAAAGATGGCTCTCTGAAAAGATTAATAAAATTAACAAGCCCAAGCAATACTGACTGAAGAAAAAGAAAAAGGATAGAACAGACTACCAATATTAATAATGAAAGCAGGGATATTGTCACAAGTCCAACAGATATTAAAAAGGTAAGTAAGGAATATTATAAATACCTTTATGTCAATACACTCAACAACTTAGATGAAATGAGAAAATTCCTTGAAATATCCAAATTACCAAAACTGACACAAAAATAAATACAAAATCTGAATGGTTGCTCTATCTACTACAGATACTGAATTCCTAAATAAAACATTTCCACACACACACAAAACCACGCCCAGATGGTTCTATGGTAAAATTTATTGAATAATTAAAGAAAAAAAATAATACCAATCTAACACAAACTCTTTCAGAAAAAAAGATGAGGAGGAAAGAATAGCTCCAATTTGTTTATGAGATCAGCAACAAATATTCTTGAAACCAAAATATGACTAAGATGCTATAAAGAAAAGAAAATTACAGACCAATATCCCTTGTGGACATAGATACATAAATCTTTAACAAAATACTAGCAAACTGAATCTAGCAACATGTGAAAATGATAAGAAGTCCAAATGGGTTTATCCCAAAAGTGCAAAGTTAGTTTCATTTTTGAAAATTAATTCACTGTACAGAGAGAATAAAGAAAAAAAACCATATGATCATCTCAGTAGTTGAAAAATTCAATACTCATTCATAACAAAAATTCTCATAAAACTGAGAAAACTAGGAATACAGGTAATTCCTCAATCTGACAAAGGCTATCTAAGAAAAACCTCTAGCTAACATCTCATTTAATGGTGAAATACTGACTGCTTTCCCGTAAGGTTGGGAGAAAAGCAAGGATATCTGTTTTTACCATTTCTGTTCAGCATTGAACTAGAGCTCCTAGCCAGTGCAATCAGGCAAAGAAAAAGAAATAAAAGGCCTAAAGATTAGAAAGGAAGAAGAAAAACTGTCATTATTTGCAGCTTACAGAACCGTCTGTAAGGCAACTATTAAACAGCCACTAAAACTAGTAAGTAAGGTCACAGAACACAAAGTCAGTATACAAAAATCAAGGGTATTTTCATACAACTAAAAACAAACTGTTAAAAAATGGAAAATTTAAAAATCCCTTTTAGTAGCATCAAAAAACAAAAAATACCTAGTGCCTTAGTTTGCCAGGGCTGCTAAGACAAATACCACAGAATGGGTTGGCATGAACAATGGGAATTAGTTGTCTCAGGGTTTTAGAGGCTAGAGATCCAAGATCAAGGCCTTGACAGGCTATGCTTTCTCCTAGAGTCTGAGGCAGTCTGGAGCTGACTGGCTGCAATCTTTGGGGCTCCTTGGCTTGCATCTCTGCCTCCATCACATGGTGATCTGACTCATTCTCTTGCTACTTCTGGTTTCTGACTTCTACTGACTGACTGTGTCCGAATTTCTTCTGCCTTATAACAACTCCAGTCATATGGATTAAGGCCCACCCTGATTCAATTTGGCCTCATTTTAAACAGGATTTTTGAAGAGCCTTGTGCCAGTTTGAAGCTGTTATGGACCCCAGAGGAGCCATGATCTTTTAAACCAATCTTGTTGAGTGGAAACTTTTGATTGAATGTTTCCAGGGATATGTGACCCACCCAGCTGTAGGTGAGACCTTTTGATTAGATCATTTCCATGGAGATGTGGCCTTGCCCTTTCAGGGTGGGTTTTGATTAGTTCACCAGAGTCATTTAAGAGAGCTCATGGAAAGAAGGAGCTCAAAGAAGCTGAGAGAGACATTTGGGAGAGAAGCTAAGATGTGCAATCCAGGGTTTGCCCCCAAGAGAAACTAAGAGCTGACACAGAACCAGATGCTTGGAGATGCTTGGAGATGCAGACATATGGACATCTGGAGATGCTAAGCTAAGAGATGAAGCCCAGAGTTTGTCCCGGACAAGCTAAGAGAGGATTCCCAGATGCTTAGAGAGAAATGCCCTAGGAGAACCAAGCAGAGAACTGAGAGAAGCTAAGAGAGACAGAAGCCAAGAGACATTTTGGAGAAAGCCACAGAGAAACATAACCCGGGAGCAAAGGACCAACCACATGCCTTTCCAGCTGACAGAAGTGTTTCAGATGCCATTGGCCTTTCTCGGTGAAGGTAACTTCTTGTTGATGCCTTAGTTTGGACACTTTTATGGCCTTAGAACTGTAAATTTGTAACCTAATAAATCCCCTTTATAAAAGCCAATCCATTTCTGGTATTTTGCTTAACAGCAGCTTTAGCAAACCAGAACAAGCCTATTCACAAATGAGTCCACCCCTTAACTAATAAGAACATCCTTAAAAGTTCTGTTTACAAATGGGTTCTGTGCCTGTTTGAATGTATTATGTCCCCCAAAATACCACTATCTTTGATGTAATCTTGTGTGGGCAGACGTATCAGTGTTGATTAGATTGTAATTCTTTGAATGTTTCCGTGGAAATGTGCCCCACCCAACCAACTGTGGGTGATGACTCTGATTGGATAATTTCCATGGAGGTGTCACCCTACCCATTCAGGGTGGGTCTATATTAAATCACTGGAGCCATATAAATGAGCTGACAGACAGAAGGAACTCAGTGCAGCTGAGAGTGACATTTTGAAGAGGGGCTACAGCCAAGAGGGACACTTTGAAGAACACACAGGAACTGAGAAGAAAGGAGCTGCAGATGAGAGACAGTTTGCAGATGGCCATTAAATGCAGACTTTCGCTCCAGAGAAGCTAAGAGAGGGAAAACGCCCCAAGAGCAACTAAGAGTGACATTTTTGAGGAAATGCAGCCTAGAGAGGAAAGTCCTGGGAGAAAGCCATTTTGAAACCAGAACTCTGCAGTAGACGCCAGCCACATGCCTTCCCAGCTAACAGAGGTTTTCTGGACACCATTGGCCATCCTCCAGTGAAGGTACCTGATTGTTGATGTATTACCTTGGACACTTTATGGCCTTAAGACTGTAACTTTGTAACCAAATAAACCCCCTTTATAAAAGCTGATCCATTTCTGGTGTTTTGCATAACGGGCAGCATTAGCAAACTAGAACAGGTTCAAACGCATAGGAACACAGATTAAGATTTTAACATGACTTTTGTTGGGTACATGATTCAATCCCCAATATTTAGGAAAAACTTTATCAAAAGATACACAAGACTTCTACCAAACTACAATGCAGTCATGAGGAAAGTCTAGAAAACCTAATTAAATGGAGAGGTATACCATGTTTATGGATTGGAAGATGTCAGTTCTCTCCAAATTTGTCTATAAATATAGTGTCATACCAATTAAACTCCCAATTAAATTAAAATATTTTTGGTAGAAATTGCAAAATTATTCAAAAATTTTTATGGAAATGCAAAGGACCTAGAATAGCCAAGACAGTCTTGAAATAGAAGAACAGTTGGAGGACTCAGAGTACCTGATTTTAAGATTACTCTAAATCTATGGTAATCAAGACACTATGGTACTGACATATGGACAAATAGATTGTTGGAACAGAATACAGAGCCCAGAAACAGTTTGCACACAGATGGTCAATTGATTTTTTGTTTTGTTTTGTTTTGTTTTGTTTTTGTCAAGTGATTTTTGACAAAGATGCCAAGGTAATTCAATAGAGAAATAAAAGTTTTCAACAAATGATGCTGGAATCATATTGGATAAATGTATGGGAAAAAATGAACTTTGTCCTCTACCTCATAGACCTACTTCTAATATTATATAACATCTAGAAAAAAATTAAAAGAATGCTTTTATGACCTTGGCATATCTCAGAGCAGATACAAGAAGCAATAAATAGAAAATAAAAAATTGATAGACTTTTTTGAAATTAAAAATTTTTGCTTATTAAAAGACATCTTAATAACAAAACAAAAAGTCTAGCCAGATTGTTGGAAAATATTTGCAATACATACATTTGATAAAGAACTTCTATCCAGCATATAAAAAGAATTTCTACAAATAAATAACACAAGAACTAATTAAAAATTGGCAAAAGATTTGAACAGAAACCTCACAAGAGAAGATATACAAAAGGCTAAAACAGACATGAAAAAAATGTTCAACATCACCAGTTGCTACTGAAATGGAAACTAAAACCACAATTGAGATACTATTTCATACTCTATGAAATGACTAAAATTAAAAAGGCTGACCGTACCGAATGCGGTGAGAATGTGGAACAACTGGTAGGAGTGTAATATGATACAAATACTTGGGACAATTGTTACATATATATTTATCTTATGGCCCAGCAGCTCCATTCCAAGGTATTTACCCAAGAGAAATAAAACATGTCCCAAAAAGGTCTCATACAAGAATATTCTTAGCAGCTTTATTCATAATAGCCCAAAACTGAAAACAGCTCCAATGTCCATCAATAGGAGAATGGATAAAAAAAATGTGGTAGAATTATATAATAGAATATTCAGCAATAAAAATAACAACTACTGATAAATGCAACATGCGTAAATTTCAAAAATATTATAGTAAATGAAGCAAGACACAAAAGAGTACCTCCTGTATAATTCCATTTATATGAAGTTTAAGAACAGGCAAAGTTAATCTATGGTATAGGAATCAGAATAGCAGTTTCCTATGGGTGGATGTGTTGAGTAACTGGAAGGAGTACCCAGGAACTCTCTAGAATTGTAGTATATTCTTCCAGAGTAGTGACTGTGTAGTGTATACACTTATCCAAAATCACTGAGTTGTATACTTAAGATCTGGGTATTTCACTGTATGTAAATATATATATATATATATATATATATATATATATATATATATATATGTATTGTGCCGGTTTAAGTGTATTGTGTCCCCCAAATGCCATTATCTTTGTGGTCTTGTGTGGGGCAGAAGTTTTGGTGCTGGTTGGATTTGCTTGGAATGTGCCGCACCCAGCTGTGGGAGATGATTCTGATGAGATGTTCCCATGGAGGCATGGCCCCACCCATTTGGGGTGGGCCTTGATTGGTGGAGCTATATAAATGAGCTGACTCAAAGAGAGAAAACTGAGTGCAGCTGGGAGTGATGTTTTGAAGAGAAGCAGGCTTGCTAGAAAGGAACGTCCTGGGAGAAAGCCGTTTTGAGGCCGGAGCTTTGGAGCAGATGCCAGCTGCCTTCCCAGCTAACAGAGGTTTTCCGGATGCCATTGGCCATCCTCCGGTGAAGGTACCCGATTGCTGAGGTGTTACCTTGGACGCTTTGTGGCCTTAAGACTGTAACTGTGTAGTGAAATAAACCCCCGTTTTATAAAAGCCTATCCATCTCTGGTGTTTTGCATTCTCCAGCATTAGCAAACTAGAACATGTATATATATATGATATGCATTGCACATCTGAAAAAATAAATGCTACTAAAAAGTTGTTTATGGTGGAGATCAAAAACAAAACAAAATACATTTAACTGGGTTTTTTCCTTCTCTTTTCTTACCCATTATAAGCATTTGATACCTTAAAATAAAATAATAAAGATTTTAAAATGTTTTTGGTATTTTCTTCTATTCAATCTAAGCTTAAAGAAATTTGAAAAAAATTTTTGAAAAAGTATTTCTTTTTTTCTTCTTTCTATTTCACTTTTTGTATTTCTCTTTAATCCATCCAGAATTTCTCTGGAGGGGAGAATGCCTGCTTCCAGTTTTAGATAGAAAAGGGCTTTCTTTTCACTTTCAAGTTCCCTACCTTTAACTCCTTGATCCTAGGTGCCTGCTTCTGGTGGCAAGGAAGGGAGGGAGGGAGGGAGGGAGGGAGGGAGAAATGTGGTGGCAAAGCATGAGGCAGCTCTTCAGTTTGAGAGGAGCAAGAGAGGGTGTCAACCTCTCCACAAAAGAGTGGTTGTCTCTTTTCTGCACATAACCATTTTTTCTCTAAATGCCTCATTTTCTGATGAATACAGCTCAAAATTTGCCTGTTTCCTCGAATTAAAACAAAAGTACAGCCGTTGAAATGCCCAAAAGAAGGCAAAACAGAAATAGTCAACTGGAAGAATAGGGAAATACTCTAAATGGAATCTAACCATCTTATGTGTATGAAATGTTCCAAATTTGGTAAGCATGAACCTTAGGGGAAATAATTATTGGGTGGTTGATTTTGGTCTTTGGGTGTCAGAATTGGGGAACTGGGGTAGTTGTAAATACATGCAGTGAGAAGATCCTGGTCTGAGCTACGGAGTTATTTAAAGTCCTGGACTTGGTGGCACCTACCCTTTATCCTGGAGCTAAACAACAGCTGGTCTTGCCATGAGTTGAAGAGAACATTGGAGTCTCGGAGGCCTTTTCAAAACCAGGCCTACGTGACAGCTACTGTCAGTAATAGCAACATCTTCAAATACAAAAAGCAGCCAGGAAATTATTGATCTTCCACAGATCTTCATAGCACTTATTCAAGGGTGTTTAAAGCTGTGAAACCTGCATTCTCTGGGATTTGTGAGTGCCACAAAATGTGATTATAAGCTAAAGCTATTTGAAAAATTCTCTACAACTCATAGAACTTAATGCCTATTAGCCCCTCCAATTCACCTCTGTTGAAGATGCTGCAATAGTGCCACAGCTTAGAACATTATTTTGGGATTTCTTCTGTTAAAATTGCTTTCAGAGCCAGGATATGATGCACATGGGGTGGGGGGTGTGGGGGGGTGAGGATCAGCTTGATTTTCTTAATTCACAACAGTTGGTTCTAAATAACTTCCGGCTGTTTCTAAAAATTCAATCTTCCCAAAAGGACAAAGGGTTGCCACCAATGAAGATATTAGAAGGAATGTGCTGCCCGCTCTTTTGAAAGTTGTGCCAGCAGAGTTTCCTATGTGTTTCACTCAGTGGTCCACAGCACTCCCCAGTGGAACTGACTTTGAAAGGGGCTTCTCTTATTTGAACACATCAGTCCTACCAGGCTTGTTATCAAATCGGCTGCGATACACATCACTTTGCCCACATGCCATTTTTTTCTTAGGGTTTTCTGTTTGGTACTATGCAAAGCACTGACACTCGATGGAAACACTCGTGTACAGATTTCTCCCCTGCTGAAAAACTGAAAAGCAAATGACGCTAAACCTGCTTCTAACATTTCTACATTTGTTCTTCAATTTTTTCATCCTCTTCTGCTCCCACTTGATGGTTTCAAGGATGAGTGGTGGCAAAAAGTTTGTTAGGAGTGGGAGGAAAATGAAAACCTTTTCTCATATCTTGCCACTATCCAAAAGGACACTCCTACATCCAGGTCAGGAAGGAAGGGCCCCTTTGTATCTCAGGCTGCAAGTCTGGAATTGACTTTGAAAATAGGTTAAAAAAAAGTCCTTCCTTCACAATTTTCTAACCTAAAAATAATCACCTCACCTTCATAGTTGAAATGATATGGCAAATGTGGCAAAATGATAAAACCAGTGAATCTGGGTATCGGGGGGAGGGTATATGTTGGAGTTCTCTGTATGGGGTTGTATTACTTTTATAACTGTCCTGCAAGCTTGAGAGTATTTCCAAATACAAAGTTTAAAGAAAAGTAGCCAGTCTCCTGCCCAGATGATGTCAGGATTGTCCTGGATTCTAGGCTACCTCCTTAGGTACCATCTCTACTCTCCCCTCCAGGTGCCGAATAATGTTTTCTTCTCAGCAAAAGTTCTTGCATTTTTATTTCCCTCTGCCTGTCATTTTTTCCTGTCGTTGCCTGGGACCTTTTGTTAAAAGCTAGGTGTCTTTTAGTCATAACCTGATTTCTTTCAAAATCTAAGTAGGCCCTTTATTGTTAATTTGTATATTTACTTTCTCAAAATGTGTAAAATAGGAGTGCATTTTCTCTCTGGTTTAAGCATAACCACATTGATATCTTTAGATAGGAGGACAATTCAGCTGACAGAGACATCTGCCACCACAGAGCACCCGGAAGGATTCAGCCAAATTTCCTGGCTTAGAAGGAATCCCCTTCCTCTTTTACTGATCCTAAACGTCTGACCCAAAGGTGTATGTGCCTGCACCCCACTCCCGCCACCTGCCCTCCACCCCCTACCCCTTCCCACATGCTCCTCCAAGAGAATAGCTTTCCCAGATGGAGCTCTCAAGGTGACAGTCGGAGATGCTTGGATTTATTTACAGGTTATGTCATGTGCGTGTGAATTCAGTAGAAATAACCTTAATCCCACTGAGAAATAATGAAGTCTTGTGACAACGGAAATAATCATTATTAAAATATTGTACCTTACAGCAATGTGAATAAAGCTC
The DNA here is from genome assembly GCF_015220235.1 of Choloepus didactylus. Taxonomy (NCBI): domain Eukaryota; kingdom Metazoa; phylum Chordata; class Mammalia; order Pilosa; family Megalonychidae; genus Choloepus; species Choloepus didactylus. The sequence goes on from NC_051308.1 coordinate 32,958,159, forward strand.
TAAAATCAGGTTGAAGTTCATAAAACACAAGTGGCACAGTTTTTTCCCTTTATACCTGCAGTCAGGGGTCCTCAGGGGCGGTGTTTCCAGGCCTCCCCCTCTTCGGTTACTGCCCCCGGGAGGCTCAGCACGCGGCCCTGTCAGCCCGGCCTCGCCTGCCCGGGTCCGGGACGCGGCTTCTCTCCCGCTAGGGGGCGCAGGGCCGCTTCGCACAGAGCGTTCCTGGGGAATCCGGGGAGGCGGGGTGCTCCCTTCCGGTGAGGCAGGGCCTGCTGGGCTCTCATTTTAGGCCCTCCGTTGGCCTTGGGTATTCAGGCCCGACCCCGCTGAGTCAGAAAACAACATGTTCTCTTGGGGACCTTGGCCGTGGCCCCCGCAGAGAGTCAGGGTCTCGGCTGGAAAACGAGTTGTGGGGGGTGGTGGGGGGTACAACGTGGTCATCTTTCTGGGAGCACTCAGAGCCCAATGGGGGGAAACAAAAGAATGCCCTCGTTCCCTTCACATTTTGAATTCTCAAATTTACATTAAATCTTAAAAGAAAAATTGCAGGGTCCAAAGAAAAATGTATTCATCTACTCTGTCTTCCTATATGGCACTTCCTAAAAGAGTTGACAATTGTGTGGGAGGCACAGGGTGCCATCACCGCTACTTCCTCACTTGTATCTTACTGGTGGCCTTTGGACCACGTAGGCTGTAAGAGTCACCTTTAAAAGGGCAGATGCTCCGGCCCCACCTTCAAGAGGTTCCAATCCACTAGGTCTGGGGTGTGGCCCAAGAATCTCTTTCTGGCAAATATCTTGTTTGATTGTCAGATAGATGATTCTCAGACACTTTGAGAAACTTCCCATTGGATTTATGTCTTCTGGTTCTTCAATTAATCTTATAGTTCTAATATAAAACTTATATTCCCAGTGGGAAAGAGTCATGCAGGAACCACATACATTCTATTTCAGGAAGACGGCCAGTTCCTTTTCCTCTTGTATAACTGGGAGCCCACTGGGCAGGACACTATCTTAGGTTCTGAAACGTGGTGTCTCCCAGCAGCCCCCACCTCAGTTCTAACCCCTGCTTCCCATTCAGCAGCTTCGGAATGGGAAAAGCCTCCTACTTTTGAGGCTTTACAGTTCCCCTGGGACCGGCAGCCTTCTAAATTGCTTTCATTTATTTACTGAGTTCTGAAAAGAAATTTTGCCTCCCGGGATAGAAGCCCACGAATGAGAACCCCCATTGCTTCTCCCTCCCTAATATCAGGACCTCCCTCAGCTCCAACTCCAAACTCACAAACACATGGTGTTGCTATGACAACTGTGACCATTCTTTAAGGACAGCCCAGCAGCCAGACCTGTGAGTAACCGAAAGGCTTTGTAGGGTGCCTCCTGCTTCGATGGCTTGGTAAACCTCTCTGTCAACAAGCTTAAGAATCAGTCATTGTGTTACTCATGTCTGGGACAGCCAAGATCAGGACATTCTGAACCAAAATCTACTTGATGTGGAGGTGACAGGTAGCTGGGCAGTGGGGTACTCCTAGCACTTCTTAAACTGACACAAACAGTGTCTTTAAAACCACAGCAGCACTAATGGCTGCATCTTCAGAGCACCTGGGAGTGAACATTCACCAGCACACACGGCACACATGGCACAGTGGCCTGGTTTCCCATTCCCTACACTCCTGGGCTCCCAGATTTCGGCACCCTTTTGCGTGATTCTCATAACCTTCCCTTGAGCCTCTGGTTAGCAGCCTCTGGTTGTCTGCCCTGGGTCTGTTATTAAGATCTCTGATCAAACCTGCCAGCAGTTTATAATTACCCAGTACTGGCACCCCCTCATGACTCTAATTATCAGACTCCAATACTCTTTGGCAGACTGCTCCTGAGCCTGTCTTCTGAAAAACCCCACCCCCCATCAAGTATCAACTCACAGGCACACATGACAGCCATCAAAGACTGCCTCCTGGCAGCACAGACTGGTCCAGCGTGGCAGGGAAGGGGCTCTGTGGCTACCAAGAGGCCTCACAAACTGGCCAGACCCAAAAGAAGATGGGTCACTATGGCCTGGGTGCCAGACCTCACCTGTACGTGCTGGGAAACGAGGCTGTCTGTGGCTCAGGGGCTCTGGGATTCAAGGAGGCTGACGGGTAACAGCTCGTGAGAAACTGAGGCATGAATGACTTACAATGAGAAGTAAGAGCAGATCCTTATGTCAGCCCAATCAGGCTGGGCAGCAGGGCTTTTCTCAGTGACCATGGGTCAGAACAAGTGTGTTGAGAGAGATGATTCCGTGTCAATGGCATGGGTCTCTGCAAGCACTTCAGAGCAGACTTCAGCTCGGACGCCCTCCCTGACTGCACTTGTCATTAATGGCTGTGCCTTATCAGTTAAATCTTTTGACCATCACCCCTAATACGAGGTGCACATACACCTGCTAGGTGAATCAGAATTCCTAGTAGCCTGATAAGGTTGTCTCTTCCCTAGACTGACTATATGCCCCTCATTAAATTTCAAGAGGTTCCACTTTTTAAGTCCCGGCACCTGGTGCACAGTAAGGATCCAATGGCACATATAGGTGCTCCTAACTATGAGCTCAATTGGCCAAGGGCATCTGGATGGGCTCTGCCAAACTTAGCCCTGTGTTCCCTTTTCTGGGCCCCCGTGGTCAACTGCTCTCCTGATGGTTACATTCTTTCTTTGCAAACACCAGGCTGTCCTGGGAGACACACTGTCTTTTAGTTACCTTATTGATTCAGCAACCAAAATTTACTGAGCACCTGCTATATGCCAGCCTTTGAGGAAACAGCAGTGAATAAAATAGTCATGGTCCTTTCCCTGCTGAAGTCTGAAACCAGGCATTAATCACGTGGGATGAGTGATATGAAAGGGTAAGGATACAGCGCTCTGGGAGCACATAGTAGAGGGATGGGAGGCCTCCTGGAGGAAGTGACGTCTCAGCTAAGCCTGGAAGTCTGGGGAGGAGTGAGCTGGATGAAAAGAAAGGGGGAATGGTTTGGTGAGAGGATAAATAATTCAGGCGGGGCAAACAGTGTTTACAAAGACTCAGATATGGGAAGGAGTAAACTGTGAAATGAGCTGAGGAGGTGGGTTGTGGCCGCCACAGGATTTGGGGTGTGGCAGCCAGGAGAACGCACCTCTGGGCCTCTGGCTCCGGGGAGCTTAACTGCCCACAAGCCCCAGCTGCTGGGCTCTGAAATCCACTTGGCTGAGGCTGCGCCTCCTCCAGCTGCTCCCAGCTGAGGACTGAGTGCAGCAGGGACACTAAGGCAGGCTCCTTCCTGGGAGCGGTGGGACTCTCCTGAGGCCAGCTCTGGGTCAAGGATTGCATGACAGCTTTGCTGAACCTTCCTTAGAAGGCACCGTCTGGGAGGCTTCTTCTCCACCTCCTCTCCCTGTCTCCTTCACTTGGGGTCAGGCTTGCATCACAGTCTAAAAGCTCCCCACACTCCTCCAGCTCCCTCCCGGTGTTCTTTCACAGATATTTTCCCAAATAAAATCCTTGCATGTTTAATCCTAATTTGGTGTCAGCTTCTGGGAGGGTCTGAACTAACACATGGGCCTTTATCCTAATGATAATTTAAAGTCCTCGAAGGGCTTTAAATGAGTGAGTTACAGGATCAGGGTGCCTTTGACAGAGCTCAGTCTGGCTGGAGGTGGGGAGTTTGATGGAGGGTGAGGCAGGATGGAATAGGGCTTCCAGGCTGTGGTCCCGGGTCTTCTGTTCAGCTGGAGGGGCCAATAGTAGAGACAGGAAGGCCCTCGAGGAGGTGACCACAGTGATGCAGGTGAATGGTGGCTTGGACTCGGGTAGTGGTGGTGGAGGTTTTAAAAGTTGGTTAGATTTGGGAGTTATTAAGGAAGAAGAGATGGAAGTGGTGATGGATTAAACATGGAAGGTGAGGGAGAGGGAGGAGTTAAGGGGACTCGAGGGTCCCGGCTCAAGCAACAAGGTGGAGGAAGCTTGTGGTTGGGAGTTGTGTCCGGCTTTGTTTAGGGGAAAATGCAGCATCTGGCCAATAGGGAGGTGAGCTCTGCTGTCCACCGTCCAAGCTCTCTGGCCTTGCTACTGCCTGTGTGAAACACCCCTTGGGAACATCCACCAACATTTGCTTGATTTCATGTGCACCAAACAGCCTTCTGATTGTTAATTTGGCCCCACATGCATTCAGGGACCAGGAAAGGAATAGTGCCCATTAAAAATGAATAAATGAATTAATTGGCATTTTAGTTTATTCAACAATGTCCTGGTTGTCTGATGGTCCTGAGCCAACCTGTCCAAGTCTTGATCAATTCTGATATACTGGCAAGGCTGGAGGCTGGATGCTGGACTATGGCAAACTCACCAGAGGAGCTTCTCTCCACACGCAGAGGCCACTGTGTCGACAGCCAGCTGGCTCAGTGAAACTGATTCCAAATTTCTGATTTCCAAAATTCTGTCCAGAACTGTAACATAAGAAATTTGTGTTGTTTTAATCCACTAAGTTTGTGATAAATTGTTTTAGCAGCAATGGGAAACAAAAACACACATCAACCACACCATCTCACCTTTTCAAAAGTCAGAAAAGCAGATTAATATATATGCACATATACATGAGGCCACGGACTAAAATGAGGGGGCTGTGTAGCATGGACATGTGTCATATTTGTGGCTGTTTAGCATCTTTCGAATAAATACCTTTCCTATTTTGAGGACAACTACCTTTCTACCAGAACAGCCTTTCCCAGGTAGGCGCTAAGCATGTGATCAGATGCCCCTGTGTGAGAAAGTGGAGCAATCGTTGCGCTCTCAGGGGCAGCCGGGCAGAGGTCCTGGCGGTGGTGTCCCATCTGAGCCTCCAACATGCCGGAGGTGGTTCCCTTGTTGCCTGTGCCCAGCAGAGGTAGGCAGGTGATTTGGATATTCTCCCCAGAGGTGGAGACTCCAGGTCTGATTTTCTGGTCTTCTGGAGATTCTGTGGGCCACACAATATTCTTCGATAAATTGGTTTGCTATTTAATCTCATGGTATGGATTCTTTCATTTGCAGTTCACCCTATGGAGTAGTGGTAGTACATCGGTTTGTTAGCAGCTAGAAGATGAAGCGTTCTGCTTTTCTGGTCAGGCAGAATTGCTCAGTAAATTTAGGAAATGGAGGCCAGAGTACACGTCAGTTCCCAAGTACAGCTGCGTTGCATCTCGGCCACCATCGAACAGCTGATGCTGTTTAAGCCTTGAGCGGGGCGGAGGGGGACCCTATCCAGATAATGAGAGAAAAGTGCCTGTTGTGTTTGCAGGTGGGCTTTAGGAGGGCCCTTCTGGTGGAGCCAAGGGGTAAGCAGGTAAGGGAGGTGCCAGAAGCCTCTTTCAGAGTCAGTTTTTCCCCGGGTGGCCAGTCCCCACTTCCCAGTTGGGGCGCAGGGCCTGAAGTGCCCTGACCCTTCCTCTCCCTCCCTTGCTCCCCCTGGCCTGGGCAGGGAACTCTCAGGATGAGAGCCAGATGTGAGCCAAGCCTTGACACACACCCCGTTCCCAGGAGCTTGTGTTCAGCTTGGAATACTATCCAGGAGATGACAGATGTGCCTTCTTCCTTGGATCAGCCTCAGATGAAGTCATCCTTTCCCTCTGGACTCTGTCAGGATTATTCCTTGGTAATTCTGAATCATTAGACAGTTTATTGGCATGTTGGAAACCGGAGATATTGTGTGAATGCCTCTGTGAATGAGATTTTATGCTATGCATTTTTGAGGGCCTGAAACAAGAATGTTGACCAGAAAATTAAATGATACATAGAGGCTTTTGAAAATTAGGAAGCATAAAACAAGGGGAAACACATTGTTAATGGAAGTTCAGGAAGGAATGGGAAATTTAGCTGCTATAAAATCAAAGCCAAGTATCCAAATGATCCCACAGCCTCCAGGGGATGCTGTTTGTGAGTTTTCTTGGACCTTACAAGGGGCAAGTAAGGTAGAGTAGTCTTACATATGGCTTCATTTGAAGAATGCTAATCCCAGGAAGACTTTTTCACTGTTGAGGAAAGATTTTCTGATTACCATTGCCTGAAATCTACCCTTAGGAATTTTTGTTCCTTTGACTTAAGGCTAAAATATTTTAACCCCAAAGTCTTAGAAGGGTAAAAGTTAAGACCTTGTTGATAATAATTTAATAATAATCAATGTATAATTATTCAGTCAGAGCCTTTCCAGCGTTCCTTCAGCAGAACAATTTCCCAAGAAGTGATGGGGGTGGTGGTGGTAGAGAGGATGAGAGAGAGGTGAGGACATTAACTGATGAGTAAATTACCATTAGGGAAAAACTAATCGTGCAAAGGTTGCCCTTCCAGAGGAAAGCTGGAAAGCCATCAGTGGTATCCATTGTCCCTTCCATGATGACCTCTGAACTTGGTTCCTGACACCAAGAAGTTAAGCCCCAGAAAGGGTTTGCTCTTGGCCTGATCTTACTAGCTAAAAGTTCAAATAGAATTCTGATGGAAATTAAGATTCTTATCCAGTGCAATTCAAAAATCAGCGGTCCATGCTAATTGTGTTTTGCCGATATGGTCGCAATAACTTGAAATCATTGCTGATGTGGATGAGTTCTATTAAATTGATTTCTGTTTAACGCATGCTTTTCTAAGTGTATGTCCGTTTAACGAAGGGTATTTAAAGATCTCCACATCTGGGCCCAACCTGGGTATACGTAGGGGGCCTGGGACCAAGAGCCGCCCTTCCCAACCAAGGACTCCCTGTCCCCAAATCCATCCAGTTCATCGGTGGAGGAGAACCCTGTCCCTCCTCACTCCTGCAGCACGTGTCACAGGCATTCTTGGCCAGCATCTGTATCCTTCAAGAAAATCTAAAAATTGCTACCTCTTCTGTCCTCCCAAGACAGTCTCTTTCCCCAAATCTGCTGCTTTACAGGATCTTGAGTCTCAAAGTTAAGGAATCTCCTGAAGGTCACCAATCTGAAAAGGTCACCAATTAATTTTCTGCAATGCTAGCACCAATTTAATTTTAAGATGGTCTAACGTGGAATGGCCCACACATTTCGTTGTTTGTTTCTGCTTTGAGGTGACCCCAGCCCTTCCTGCACCCCAGGAAGCAGGATATAGTCATTCTTCAATAATCTATAAAATACCAAGAATCACCTACTCAACATTCTGAAAATGACAGCAAACTTTTTAAAGTACAATTACAGCAGGGGGACATGGTAATGTTAATGTATCCTGCTTTGGAAGAACAAAACATCCCCTTTAGCCCTTTGCTTCCTTTCCCTCCCCGAAGGAATTTGCTATTGTTTGTAAATACTGGTTTTATGTAACCACATCTCAAACCTAGTCTTTCTGAATGTTCATAGCAGGTAAACTTTTTTTTTTTTAAACCAACTCTATTGATTTGAAAAAAATCAACTTATTTCAAATAAACTTATTTCATGTAAATTATGCATGAAATAAAATGCTCCCATTTTTAAGTGTACAGTTCAGTGAGTTTTGAAAAATGTATACAACCTGTGACCACCACCATCTGCAAGATATAGAATGTGTTTCCATCACTCCACAAAGTCCCCTCATGTCCCTTTGCTGTCAATCCCCCACCTGACCCCCAGCTCCAGGCAGCCACTGATTTGCCTTCTGTTACTATAGATTAGTTTTAACTGCCCGACAACTGAGTTATGAGAGGCCAAGAGGACAGGGAGAGGCGCAGCTAGCTCCCTGCTCTCCTGGAGGCTGGAGCTGAGGCTGCAGTCATGGCAGTGACGCCGTCTTGGCTATTCCAGCTCCAGCGTGCTCCCAGTTAAATGAACGGCCTCAGCCGGCAACACAGAGCAGCAGAACTACCCAGATGAGCCCAGCCAACCCACAGGTAATGAGAAATAATAAATCCTTGTTGTTTTAAGTCTCTACATTTTGGGGTAGTTTGTTACACAGCAATAGGTAACTGAAGCCATCCGGAACATTGATACAAGATAAAGCCCTCATAGAGACTCTTGAAAGGACAGCAGTGAAAGGCCGGGGTATGCAGCTGTCACAGTGCTCTGAAGTCCTGGCTGCTCCTTTGTGAATCCCGTTGCAGTGCCTGAAATCTGCTCCTACCAATGGAACCAGAGCCCAGAGTGCAGTCGCAGGACAAAGGAGTCTCAGGGACTCTCAGGAACTCAGTCTGGGGGTTGGTTCAAGGAGGAAAGGGATCCCAGATTCTCTTTCTTCCCTTTCTTTCCGAGTCTCACAGGATCAGGTGGAATATAGCTGAAGAATCTGAGTCTCTCTTTTAGGGAGGTAAGTTACAAGCTTCCTAGAACTAAGTTTCCTTAGGAAGACCCAGATGAGAAATGATGCAGGAATTTCCATGGTCAAGGCTTGGCATGGTATGTAGCAGACAACAGCTACTCTCAAAAGTGTTTATTAAATCAAATGTTTCTGCCTGGGTTATCGGGATATTCCACAGACCCACGAGACTGAAGCAATCCAAGACTGGTGCTAAAGTAACCATCAGGCACGGAAGATCCACTTTGACCATTCCTGGGTAGTGATGCACACTCTACAGCAAGTCAGTCGCAGGAAATTTAATTTTGAGATGAATTTCTTGGCTTCTTGTAAACTCTGTCTTTACCTAGCATTTAACCATAGGGTGGGGTGAGCTTGGGACATCCATATAAGTCCATCACTTGCCCTTTCTTTCCTGGAAGCCTCAATCATTTTCAACCAAATCTGCAGGTCATGGAAAAAAAGATCTCCTCTAACAGGAACTCATTTGAATTGGGAAGGATTCTTATTGGGGTATATGTAAATCATTGCCCTAAAAGTTTGAATAACCAGGTGGTAAAAGCAAGGAATGAGCATTTCCTGATACAAAAGGACAGTCTGCTTCTGGCAGAGGCTGTTTTGAATTGGCTATACTGAGTCACAAAAGCCAAACGACTTCGGCCCTATTTCCCCTGAAGCATCCACTAGCTGGCGATCCCCTGGAAGAAAGGAGGATGGGGGACGAGAGGAATTTCCTGTGTCTGGACCAGAAGGATGCTCTCCCACCTCTAGCTTGATTCATAAATGTTTGTAATGGTTGTAGCACATCCTCTGTGGATTGAGGTGAGTTTCTCCAGTGTCACCTCCCAGAAAATAAAAAAGGCAAAGAGGTGGGATGTGGCAACCCCAGGGGTTTTCCTGCAATAAGAGCCACGGATGAATGACCAAGGACGGGCAGGGCACAGGCGCAGTAAATATGGGAGCAGCTCAACGTTGATGTAAAAAAGCCAGTGTTCTCATTTTTCATATTGGTTTGTGTCTTATTAAACAAATCAAAAGGACCTGACCCTTCGCTTATGCAAGATCTCTTAGTTGTGTGCAAGCATTTTGAAACGCTTTAAGTGCTGCACAGATGGAAGGTGGAGTTACTTTTGTTTTTAGCTCTCTGTAACCAGAAGTCGGCCACGCCCTCTGGCATCTGACTGAGTAGGAAAAAGGCCCCAGGGTGTCCTGTGCTGGGGACACCGGGTGACTGTGCCGAGTGCATGCCAGCCAGGAGATCCCGGCAGGTGCAGGGCTGATGGGAAATGCGCAACCTGGATGGTTTTCCTGCTTAGACAGTGTCCGGCTGAGTCACTCTTCCCTCTGCCTGGGGAGTAAGTCCTCCGCAATCTCTATCACAACAGCCCTTTTCCCTCCTTCTCTTGGCTTTCTTGCCTTCTCTAGGACAATAAACTTACCATAACTACGACCCAGAACACACTTTAATAGACTTTCCTTTGTATACTTAATGTTTAAAGCAGAGGGTCAAATGGCAAATAAACAGACAACAAACGTAGCAAAACTGAGCTACTATTAAGGATTTTTAAAAGAAAACAAGGGGTGGGGTATAATCTAAGGTCAGGGCAGGTACAGAGCAAACTCTACTCTTAGTGCCTTTATAGGCTAAGAAATGTTATTGATATTCTCAAAGATGACCTAAAAAGACAGACAGGTCTTCAGACATATTTCTAAAGAATATTTTCTTATTATCTAATTAATATGCTGCCCCAAATCCTTTTTTGGAATGAAACAAGACAATAATAATAATATATTTTAACTTTATTTTGTAGTTACTTTCACAGACAGTATTTCTTTGATCTCACAATGGCCTAGAGCCAGTAGCAGTAGCATTGTGAGCAGATCAGGGACAGCCTCCCTTCTCAGATTTGCTTGACTCTGTAGACACAATACTGGGGCAGCTACTAACATCGAGGTGGTGACAGGGTGGGTATGTCGGGCCTGATGCACAGATGTCCTTCAGACTTTCCTGTGTTTTGCTGACCCTGTTGGTGATACTTTCTGATGATGCGTTATGGGCAGCATTTTAATCTCTGTGACATGTGGTAACACAGACTCATTGGCTGGAGATTTTCCTTGGGCCATTATAAAAGTAAGGCTTATCTTTGGACTCTTTTAGTCACATGTTGCAGAAACCTGTTTAAACTGGCTCCAGTAGAAAGGGGACACTTATGTAAGGATATACTAGTGTCTCAAGGAACCTAAGGGCAAGAAGGGCAAGTAGTCTTGGAAGGGAATGGAACCAGAACAAACACACATTCCAATGGACGTCACATTGCTGAACCTGTAAACAGTGAATGCGTGACTCTTCCCCAACTCAAACAAGGTTGGGATGGCATAATAGTGTTTAACAGTGTAGTCCTAGCCCTAAAAAGAAGGTGAGAGAGACAAACTCGATAGCCAGAAAAATAGCACCCGATTATACACAGAAATTGAATGTGTAATAAAGAAAGCATAAAAATGGGAAGGATTAGTCAACAGATGGTTTCAATACCATTTAGAAATTCACCTACTTAATAAACTAATAAACTAAATTAAGTTCTGAATGAATGAAAAGGGAACAATTTTTTAAAGTATTTTTAAAAGGTATACCATAAAAACTAAAATAAAATGTAATTTAATATTAATTAAGTTTCTAGTGAAGAAAAGGGAATGACTTTGATGTTCAGAAACCACAGGAGAAAAATCATAAAGAAAAGCTGCACAGGTTTGATACTTACCAAGTGCTTATTACGATCAGTCCCTATCTTTAAGCATTGGTACATATTATCTAATGTATTTTTCAACATTATGAAGATGGTATTATTATCCTCATTTTTAAAGATGAGTAAACTGAGGCATAGAGATGTTAAGCAACTCACCCAAGATCACACAGTAAACAGTAGAGCCAAGATTCATCCTGTAATCCTCTATGTCAAACGGCCTCCTTCATATCTATTTAAATAGGTTTCAAAGGACAAAATTCATTCATGCATTCATTCAGCATGTAGTTATTGAACCTCCTCTAAGGGACAGACACTGCTCTGGGCACCAGGTGTGGTGATTAATGAGGCAGATCTCGAGGAGCTGATGATGTATATCTAGGCTCTGATCTAGACCATAAAGAAGTAAGTGTACAAATAACTGAGAGGATTTCTCTTGGCCAGAGCTGTAAGGAAGAAAACATAGGGCTATGTGATGGATAATGACTGGGGTAGGGTGACTTTGGAGAGATTAGGTGGTTGGGGAAGGTGAGAGGAGGTAAACTTGTTGGTCCATGAGGTCTATGGCATTAGGGAAAAAGGGGGAACCAAGAAGTACTCCCGGTTTGGGGCTAGTGTGGATTGGAGTGCCACTTACTAAGATGGGGAAGACTACAGAAGTTATAGTGTGTTTAGAGGGGAAAATCTAGGGTTCTATTTTTGACACATTAAATTTGAGTGGCCCATTAGACATCCAAGTGAAGTTGTAAGGTAAACAATAAATAGCCTTACAAGTTACAACACGTGCATAGCAAATATCACAAAGTGTTACTATCATTATACATATATTGATGCATACATTGTCTTCTTGTCAAGTACATTGACAAGAAAAACACACCAAACCTCCAATAGATGAGTGGGCAAAGGAAGGGAAAGACAATTTAGAAAATGGGAAATATAATCAACAAACATGGAAAAATATTCAGTCTCACTAGTAATCCGAGACATACATATTGAAACATCTATGAGGTAGTACTTTTTAACCACTAAATTAGCAAAACATACTTAAAATAATAACACCCACTGGAGCCATGGAGAAATTGGCACTCTCATACATTGATGGTGACATTGTAAGGCAGCACAAATATTTCTGAAAATAATTTGGCAAGAGTCATAAAATTCTTATACTCTTTGACCTAGTTTTTCCACTTTGAGGCTTCTATCTTAAGAAAAAGTTACCATGTGCTCATAGCATTTACCATGGGGATATTAACAGGGAAAATGTGAAAACCAACAAGTTGTCCAACAGTAGGGAAATGGTTACATAAATTACAGTAAATCTGCTCTAGTCTAATATCGTGCAGCCATAATCTATGATGGTTGGGTTTGTCTCAAGTAATGGGAGTGGGGGAAGTTCCAGCCTCCTGATTGCTAAGTCGATGAGGAGGCCAGGGAGACCATAGTCCTGCCTCAGGCCTCTTTGTGGGGTCACACCGGCTGAGGGAACTTCAGGCCATGGCCCTGTAGCCTGGGCATCTGGAAGGGACAGAGTTGCTGAGGTATTGGGATGGGATGGAGTCTCTGAGACACCCAGAAGGCGAGAGGGTGGAACCCACATCCCGAAAGGCCCGTGCGCCCTTTCAACCCTTGGTTATGGATCTTCTGACAACCTGTTTGGTCACCACAGCCTTCCCCCGTGATGGAGCTGAATTGCCCTGTGCTGCTTGAAGAGGGCCTGGCTGGTAGGAACTCGCAGTTTACCTGTCTGCCTTTCTCTTACCATCCTCCACTTTGCATGGGCTTTGTCTTAAAGGCACCTGAAATCACAAGCAAAGTGTCTCAGATTCATCTCCTGTTGAGCTACTCGGCAAGCTGTTCAAATATGGGTGGTCAGCAGAACGGCACCCTATCAAGCTGCTTCCCCTGGTTACTAGGCAATTTCTGTGACTGCTAAAGCCAGCTTGGAATGCATTCTCCTGTCTTTTGTGGTTAGCTGGAAATCAGCAGTCTTCTTGGGGATATTTTGTTGGAGTCAGATGACCTCGTAGTTTTCCATTCGTGTGAGAGGGAGAGAGCTCAGCCCTGCCTCCTGGGGAGCCTTTGTTAAGTACTGGCCTTGTGACCCCTCAGGGCAGCTCTGGCCAAGGGCGCTTTAAAACTGACCAGAGGAAGTAAAATTGACTGGAGTACGCGGACAAGAGAATCGGAGGAGGCTCCAGAGAACACTCCCCTCATACCACAGAAAATCAGGAATTGGGAATCATCTCACACTCCTCCCCACGACTCACTTGGAGAGACACCTGTGTCCAAGTTAAACAGCACTTAGGAGCCTCCCTGGACCCCGAGGTGTGCCTGGGGTCGCATTACAGAGGCAGCGACATCACGCCCTGTGGACCAGCCTCGCCCCGGGGACAGGTCTCCAGGGCTGTAGCAACCGGAACTGGGTAACCAGCTTGCTCCTGCCGCTCTCTGCATTTCTGTGGTAACTTTTCTGTCAGCCGCTCACTCACTTAGTCTCCAACACCATTCTCTGGTATTGGCTGTGCTCACCTGTCTGGAGGTTTGGTCTCCCAGGGTTCGGCAGGTAGACGCCTAGACACCCAGCCCCTGAGGGCCACTCACTGCACCCTGTGCCAGAGCGTGCTGCGGGCACCTTGGAGCCTGCCTCAAAATACGGAGAAGGTCTCGGATTGCCTCATAAGAGCTGGGATATGAATTCTGAATACTCCATGAACTGCTCAGGGCAGGCTGCGTGGCCTCTTCAGAGGTGCCGGGCATTGCTTGTCATGCCCACCGCCCCACTGAGGGAATCTGCCCACCACGTCCCTGCTAAATGGATTCAGCAAGGTCATACTTTGGATGCCGTGGCCCTGCCCCCTGGCTGCAGCGGACTGGACCCAGCTGGCTGTCTGACCCCAGCCATCTGCCCGTTAATCAGGAACTGTGGCTGGAGCTTCGGCCTGACACAGCTGATTAGATCTCTCTTTCTCTCTCTCTCTGAATTCACTTTGAATCAGGAAAGGAGGGACTAACTCAGTGAGACAGAGAATCAGGGATAAAGGAGTAGAAAGCATAAGTAAAGCAAGCAGCAGCAGAGGCTCCTCAGGGGCATGAGAGCTTGAGTGGGAGAGAAAAGGAGACAGACAGACAGACAGAGACAGTGAGAGACATACAGAGAGTGACAGAGAAACAGAAATGGTATAGTTCTAGACGGCTTTCTTTTCTCTTGGTGCTGAGCTCTGCAGGTCTTCCTGTGCTTGAATTCCCATGAAATATCCTTTCACTGGTTCCCTGCTTTCTGGAGCCTGCCAGAAACCACACAAGGCCTCAGAACACACCTCTCAGCCTCCTCCTGAGTTCTCACCCGCAGCCCAGTGGCCTCCTCCACGCCTCTTTCTCCCCTGCGTTATCTGCGGGGCCAGCGAGGGGTTTTCCTGCCTGTCTGTGGCTTTGACTCCTCCCTGCCTTGTTAAGGGAGGGATCCGTGGAAGCTGGTGGCAGCCCCGCTGGACCGAGGCTCGGACGGTACACGATGCGCCCTCCTCCCTCCACAGAGAACCCCTCGTTCCCCACTAAGCGTGCCAAGCAGCCTCCAGCAATGGGGTCAGCAGACGGGTTCCAGAGCCGCCTGGGGGCCGTGCAAAGGACCCAGCCCTTGGAACCAGGCTCTGGAAGGACAGAGAGTCCAGAGGCTGGACAGGAAGACAAGGAACGCTCACAGAGGCAAGAGTGCGAAAGAGACAAAAGTGCCTCCTTGGGAAGCTGGAGGAAGTGCCTGATCTCTAGCCAAAGCAGGGTCAGCCAGCAGGGAGAAGGAATCTTCCTTAGACTCCGTTTGGGGTGACTACTTCCCCAACACTTGACTGGGAGCTTTATTCCAGGGCTCACTGGGGAGCACAGATACCGGGCGTCCCCCGTGGGTGGGCCCAGCCTATTTCCTCAGACACCAGAGGGCGGAAGCCGGGTGCTTCCTGTTATCTCACTTGTGTTCTCTGCGGAGCACTTGACTGCCCACTTCACGTGCCCCACGACCGTCCCGATGAAGACCGTCCTCAGCCTCACTTCTTAGAAGCCCACATCATCTGTAGGGCTTAGGTGGGCTATTTTTGCCCAGGCTCAGTCAGAATCACCAGGATTCCACCGCTGCAGACTCCCAGGGCTCACCCCAGATTCACTGACTCAGAATCTCCAGACACGGAGCCTGAAATCTGTAGTTCTAAACATTCCCCACGTGATTCTGGAGCACAGCTGGGCTTGTGAACCGCTATTCTAGGCCAACCCCATCTACTCCAGAAATGGAAACAGGCCCAGAGAGGTGAGGTGTCCTGCTGCAATCTCCCGGCGTTTAGTGGTAAAAGCTAGGTGCTTGCCTCTCCTAGGAGAAAAGGGAATGGACATATTGACGTTTATTTAGCACCCATTAGGAGCTGGGCACTGGACACACCTCATTTCCTCACACCATAATGGAAAGATACAAACGTGTGCGTAATAAAAAGCTTTTTAATCCAACAAAAAGAGGACGGAAAGGATACCACTTAGAATTTCCATTTCTGCTTAGTCAAACAAGTTCAGGCTGGGTTCCCTATCAGAGCTTCCCTGCTTACCTCCCTAAGGCCTGGGACAAGGGGAAGGCAGCGTCTACAAACCTCCAGCAACAAACAAAGGAACCAGCAAATGAGACAAAACCAGAGAAACCATGGTAAACCCCCAAGGGCAGACACCAAGGCATGAGCTCAGTATCTGATACACAGTCATGCTCACTGAATACTTGTCAAACGAATAAACTGGACTTCTAGTTTTTCATTGCTTCTGTTAACCCAGGCTTATTGATCTGCTCTACTTGGTTGGATTCGGCAATCCTTCTGGGAATGGAGTGTCCTCTGTGGATGGAGGGGTGTCCTGTGGGACATGAGCAATACTCACTTCTAGAACTCGGTACAACAGCTTTCCCCTTCATCCACCATTACAGCTCTCGCCTCCTCCCTAATGGCTGAAGTTCTCTCCTCAGCAAATGGCACCTCCACCCGTTCAGCCTCCCAAGCCAGAGAAACTTGGATTCCTCCTAGACAAACGCTCCTTCACCCACGGCCTCCAATCAGGTCTACCTCTTAAATAGGTCTCTCTCATCTTTCCTTTCCTCTCCATGAACCTCAGGGGAAGAGTTCTTTATTCCTCCCCTAAAAGATCCTCCTTCTCCACACTTCTTCCCAAAAAGAAAGCATGTTGGTCTGTTCAATCAATTTCCAGGACACTGATTGGCCACAATTCCTTGTGGGCAGCATCTTGAGAATGTTTGTAATACTTAACAGGGCAAACGTTCTCAAAAATCCATACTTTCTGAGGCTGGCCCTGCGGCTTTCCCACACGTTAAAGGTTACCCCTTTAATCTGGGAATTGGGCTTAGGGAAATAAGGCACACTGACCTCTAGCCTAAGCCAAAGAAAGATTGCACATGATTCTACATTGGGATTTGGGGCTCAGGTATCTATCAGTCTATTAAATTTGGCATCCAATAAATGATCAGCGTGATTATCTCATCTAAGTTCTGAACCAGATAAGAGATGGAAAAAGGAGCAAGAAGGCATATGGGTATCAAATTCTCACCTTTGCTATAGATAAAGCTGATACGGGAGTGAGTGTGTTCCCTCCCACCCACCCTGGCCCGGCTCTAGACTGGGTAGCCTCCTGACTTCACCAGCCCCTATCAAACTTGAGGCATGGGACAGCAGGCAGCACTGAGGGCTGCACCCCCTGGGAGGAGTCAGCGACGGGGTGGGGGAGACCAGGAATGCCACGAATGATGTCTCTACACTTGGAAGGAAACGTGAGGAGAGAGGAATTCGTATCATATGGCAACCGAAAAGCAGTACGTCCCTTCCTTGCTCTGCATCTGTTCCCTGGATATTTCCCTAGGAGCTTTGTGGGTAGGCAGGGTAGTGGGCTGAGGGAGGATTTTGTCATCTCTGGGTCTTGATAAAATCATAACAGCATCCAGTCCCACCATCATCCCCAAACTCTCCATCCTTCACACTACTGCAAAATTTCAGGCCTTTGTCATCACCTTCCTTCTGGATTACTCCAATGGGCTCCTCACTGGTGTCCTGAAGTCCACCTTCACCCTCATTACCCACCTCCTCCATGCAGCCGGAGTGATCTTTCTAAAAATATGGATCTGACCAGGTGACTCAGCTCCTAAAACCCTCAGTGAGCTCCTCATCACCTACCCCTTCTGATCAAGGGGACAGTATAAGGACAGTATGCTTTCTGGTGGCTAGGTCTGCGATTTCCTCAGTCTGGGTTGCCAGAAAATGTAACTCAACAAAACCACAGAAATTTGGTAAAGTTCATCTAAGTTCAAATGAAGAGTCAAGTTCAAATTTCTTAGCTTGGCATCAGCCCAGAGACCCACATGTGTAATACCTATATTTCAGTGGCTGGAAAACTGACATCATGGGCATTGATCAGGGTTCCCCAGAGAAGCAGAACTAGTAGGAATTTTTTTTTTTAATTCAGTTATATTGCGATATATTCACATACCATACAATCATCCATGGTGTACAATCAACCATTCACAGTACCATCTTATAGTTATGCATTCATCACCCCAATCTATTTTTGAACATTTTCTTTACACCACAAAGAATCAGAATAAGAATAAAAAATAAAAGTAAAAAAGAACACCCAAATCATCCCCCCCCATCCCACCCTATTTTTCATTTAGTTTTTGTCTCCATTTATCTACTCATCCATCCATACACTGGATAAAGGGAGTGCAATCCACAAGGTTTAAGAAATTTTATATATCTGTAATTTATTTTAAGAAATTGGCTGGAGTGACTGTGGGGCTGGCAAGTCTGACATCTGCAGGGCAGGCCTGCAGGCTGAAAACTCAGGTAGGAGTTTATGCTGCAGTCTTGAGACAGAATTTCTTCTCTAGGAAACCTCAGGTTTTGCTCTTAAGACCCTGAAATGATTGGATGAGGACCACCCACATTTTTTGAGGGTATCTCCTTTACTTAAAGTCAACCGAATATAGAAGTTAACCACATCTATGAAATACCTCCACAGTGTTTGATTAAATAACTGGGTATACTATAGCCTAGCCAAGTTGACACATAA
This sequence comes from Choloepus didactylus, assembly GCF_015220235.1. Classification (NCBI taxonomy): domain Eukaryota; kingdom Metazoa; phylum Chordata; class Mammalia; order Pilosa; family Megalonychidae; genus Choloepus; species Choloepus didactylus. The sequence goes on from NC_051308.1 coordinate 32,976,245, forward strand.
GACCAACCATCACATGGCACAAATGAAGTATTTAGACCATTGATGCATTTTCTCTTTCCTGACCACAACTTTGGTGTCTATAGCAGCAACTTCAGCTTAGAATCTTTAATTTCATCCTTCTCATATGGAGGAAAAAGAAGGTTGGAATCTAATAACAAATAATTATCAGCTCAGGCCTTCTTCTCTCTCATTCCAGTAGGGACAACCATACACTTTAGGATGAAAAAAAAAAATCCCAACTTAAGGCATTTTTGTGCTAGCTCCTGCCACATGGCTTCCTCCCTTTGTCACAGATGACGTCTGCAGCCCGCAGTGGCAGAACTTCAAGTGTGTTTTCACCCAACTGGGTGCCCTGACACCCACACAGAGAGGGAGCGGGAGGGGACACGGCGTTCCCGTCTGCCTGACTTACAATGTCTCCCTACCCCATGCACGTCCCAAGGAGCAGCCTGGAGCTTGGCTCTGCTCCTGTCTGCCTTCTGCAGATGCTCAGCTCTCTCCTGAGCAAACTTGGGGGCTGACAATTCATTCCCCTCATGAGTCTCCCAGCCCCCTCCCAGCGGGGCATCCAGAGGTCACCGCTGTCCCCATCTAGTCTCCTCCTCTGGATGTGGAACACAGCATGAGAGGTGTAAAGTAAACTGATTTCTGATGACAGATGGTTCTGGAGTGGAAAATAAAAGCAAGAAAAGAATAATGATACTAGTCATTCCAACTTTTTTTTTTCCTTTGAAGGGAAATGTCATACATAAAACAGAAGGAAGCAAGATTTTGTCATAAAATATATCTTCCCAGAATACACCAACAGTGGCTCAGGAGAGAGTGGCCAAGGCCTGGTTTGGCTGAACTAGACACTCATGCAGTCAAGCTTGAGAAAGAGAACCAGCCCTGGCCACGGAAGCCCCTGTGACTTCCTAAGGGGGCATCCTGTGACGGGATCCAGCTCCCCCAGGTGGAGCAGGTGGCCAGCAAAGGCTTCTTTCAGCAAGAAGTGCCAGCTGGAAGGGGTGAAGCCCCCAGTGCTTGCCTTTGATGGGCACGGGACAGTCAGCTGGTGCTCATCCTGGCAACCCTCTCCATGACTACCAAGGCAGAGGATCTCTCTTTGAATCTCTGGGGAGATGAGCAACTGGGCACCTTTCTGAGGTCTCAGGTGAGAACCTCAGAAATCTATACGAGAGGGTCTCAGCTCTCCAGGATTGGTTACATAATTCGTGATGCCCAGTGCAAAATGAAAATATGAGACCTACTGTTCGAATTTCAAGACAGCAAGAGTAGAGAATAAAACCAAGCGTGGGGCCCTGTGAGATTGCACAGGTCATACGTCCTGATGCTCTGTCTCCCTGATCCTGCCCCACTGCTTTAAGCTTTGCCAGAATGCCCCTAGGATTCTTTTTCACTTTTCATATCTCTACTGTGTCTTACCCTCTCTCTTCCTTCCCTCTGGGTTTCCTCTTCTCCCTTCCTCTCCAACATCGGAGTTGCTTCATTGTAGTCTTCTCTGACATCCCTGCATCTTCTGGAAATCTGGGCCTCATCTCTTTTCAGGACAGTTGTTAACCCCTTACAATCCAATGACCTTTAGACTACTTTGTCAAGATCAGGCTAGGATGTCCTCTCCTCATATTAGGAGGGCAGGTCCCTTTTGACTCAGCAGTGAAATTTCAGAGACACATCTGGGGGAGTGAGGGGAGGCAGGGATAGAACACACAGGAGGATGCTGGAAGAAAGAGCCCTGGAGTGGGAGGCAGTTCCTGGCCTGCCAGTCCCAGGAGCCACACTTCAGACACCTGCCATGGCCAGGTGGGTGCAGGGAGAGGTGGGTGGAAGCTGGGTGGGAGAAAACAAGAGGTGGCAAGGACTGCAGGGGACGACTCATGCCTGTCTAAAGCAGCCACCATGTGCTCCAGCCCATTACTGACAGGATCTTCTGATTTTCAAAAGGAGCCGGAAATCCAGGATTTTGAAACTTCTTCTTTTTAAAGCTCTGTATTGCCAGGTCTAACCCACAAACTACTGGTTGAGCCCTACTCACACAGTCTGTGTCCTCTAGCAGGTCTCCTCCCCTCCTGGCCTTTTCCAGAGGAGGGTAAGGACATTCTGTGATGTCCGAGGTCCCTTCTGGCTCCAGGGACCTAGGACTCGGCCCCAGGTGAAGACGAAACCTTCCAGTCTGCCAGGAACCCCCTGGCTAGGAGGCCGGGCAGGGAGGCCAGGGGGCGTTCAGGGGCTGTTGGGAGAAAGAGCCGGCCTGGGGAGGGGGAAGGTAGGGGCTCAGTCCTTAAGGGGGATTTCGCCTTTGGGGCTCAGCCACTTGGAGAACAAATTGATTCTAAATTCAAACAGGGTAGCAAACCTTTAGACAGCCCTATATTTATCTTTAAAGAAAAAGCAAGGCTGCTTCAGGGCATGTTTCTTCTCAGCTAACAGGTACCGAGTAGCTGTGTTCTGTTGTTGGTCTGGTTACATTTTCCAAGCTGTCTTTCCTACTGGGGGAGACAATCAGTTGGATTTCATGCAGTTTCCAGCCCCAGGTAGCTATCCCGAGGGCTGTGCAGCACCATCCCACCATGGGCTTGTCCATCCGTCCAGTCTTCCAGGCTCCCTGAGAAACGTGGAGGACCATCCCCTCACTCACGCAGTTGGTGCCTGCCCATCCCACACTCCACGAGTCTCATCCGGGCAGAGGATAGGAATCCCAGTCCCTCCCCTCACATCCCCCAGGTTCTGTGTCACTTTCCCTTATTTTACCCTCCCTGGTTGCCATTAATTCTTATTTTAACCACGATATTTGTGCCATCAGCACAGCAGTCTTCACTTCCAAGAGAAGCCCTGCTCCGACTGCCTGTCCCAGAAAACCAGACATGAGTCAACTAAAGGACTGGTTCAGAATGTGGGCTCCAACTCGGGGGCTCCACAGACCTTCCCCGCGGTATCAAGGCTACTGGCGGTCATCCAGGATAATGGGGAGAAGCCAAAAGAGGGATAATTAGCAATCACAACAACAAATACCCTTCATAATCAAAAGTACATGCTTAAAGATACCACAGTGGTTCAGCTAATGAAAATGCTTTGGATTCCTTCTTTTAAATATCTCGGCTTTTGCAATTTTACCCATTATGGATAGAAATTGTTTAGAAATGTTTTATTCACTTTCCTGTCTTCTTAGATTAATATGTTGAAATTAATTTTAGCCACTTTTCTCAATTAACAGACTCAATTAACAGTTGGATTATTGGTTAATGTTGTGTGATAGAATGTTGGAATGCCCCCAGGAACTACTGTGTTATTTAAAGCTATTTATAGCTCTTCTAATTGACTAGTCTACTATGTGTTTTGAAGTCTTGAATCTACTTTTCTTAATTGTTTCCTGACAATAAAGAAAATATATTTACACAAGTAGAGTGAAAACTCTTTTCCATTCTTCTAATTTTTAGTCTTCTGTGTACATAGAACAAGAGTTTCAAGGAACTGTCTGTAAATTCAGAGTCAATATGACTTGAATGAGACCCTGAGGGGCTCTCCTATGAGTAAAGTTCAGGATATTTATGGCAGAAATTTTGTGGCATTTAAGCTGTCCAGAGTCCTTTTCTCACTTAATCAATCATTCAGTAAATATTTATTAAGTACCTACCAATGGCCAGGCCCTTTTCTGGGCACTGTGGATACAATAGTGAAGAAGATAGCAAGGTCGTTGCCCTCTGTACCAGTTTGTATATATTATATCCCCCCAAAAAGCCATGTTCTTTGATGCAATCTTGTGGGGCAGACATATTAGTGTTGATTAAGTTGGAATGTTTGGATTAGGCTGTTTCCATGGAGATGTGCCCACCCAACCGTAGGTGATAACTCTGATTGGATAGTTTCCATGGAGGTGTGGTCCTGCCCATTCAGTGTCGGCCTTGATTACTTTATTGGAGCACTATACAAGCTCAGATAGATGGAGTGTGCTTGCTACAGCCAAGAGGGACACTTTGGAGAATGCACAGGAGCTGAGAGAGTAGCTGCAGATGAGAGACAGTTTGAAGATGGCCATTGAAAGCAGACTCTTGCTCCGGAGAAGCTAAGAGAGTACAAACACCCCAAGAGCAACTGAGAGTGACATTTTTGAGGAGCTGAAGTCTAGAGAGGAACGTCCTGGGAGAAAGCCATTTTGAAACCAGAACTTGGAGCAGACGCCAGTCACATGCCTTCCCAGCTAACAGAGGTTTTCCGGACACCATTGGCCATCTTCCAGTGAAAGTACTCAATTGTTGATATGTTACCTTGGACACTTTATGGGCTTATGACTGTAACTGTGTAACCAAATAAACCCCCTTTATAAAAGCCAATCCATTTCTGGTGTTTTGCATTCTGGCAGCATTAGCAAACTAGAACACCCTCCTAGGTGGAACTTCCATGCTAACAGTTGGTTGTACTCTAAAAGGTGAAGCTGTGGAATAATTAAGTTCCAGGTAGACAAATTGTGGCTGTGTTTGTCTTTTGTATGTGGTTCAGGGGCATATACTTAGTTCATAAACATATTAGGACACACACATACTCTTCAGACTCTGTGCTCCCAAATCCCTCTAATCAATCTCAATTTTGTCTTACCTCAGATGCCTAAAACACAGCTGGGAGTGGAGGAGCTCAATCATTTGCAGAAAATAGAATCCTGACTTTAATCGTCATCCGTGGACAAGTACTGGCAGATAATTATGAGACAAATTTCAAGTAAAGCACTCTCATTTTTCCCAGTGCTTGTTTGCTTGCTTGCTACCTTCCTTTCTTTTATTCATTTAACAGAATTTATAGAGCACCTACCCCATTCCGGGTACTTGACTAAGTACCAGGAATATGAAGCTAAAGAAGATTTACCTCTTGCCCTGAGGACCTGGCAGTGTAGTGATGAGTGTAAGCCAATCGTCAGAAGGCAGCAGGCTAAACAGTAGGATAGAAATTTGCACTGCACGGGGAGAGCTGGGAACACAAAGAGAGGTATTTTATCTAGAATAAGAAGAGCAGGGGAAGGAAGGACAGAAGACTTCCTGGGGGAAGAGGCATGAAGAGTGAGTGGAAAGGGTGTGCCTATGGCCGGTGACAACTAACCACTGAGCCAGGTCTCCAGGTCTGAGTGTTTAGGAGAGGTAGGCGAGAATGGAGCTAGTGGCAGATGTGGAGGACAAAAGGGTTTGCTTAAAGACCCGCATTATTCATCTCTTTCTCAACTGGCCACTCACAAGGCATATTTTTAAGTTAATTTGAGCCAAGTCCCTTCCAGGATGGTAACCAGTGTCTGTTGAGCATAAGCAGAAACGGGGTAGAAATCTCAGTTACCATGCAGGGGGGAAAGGCAGAGAGAGATCCCTGGAGCAAGATGTGGTAGGGAAAGTAGACCCTCGGCTGCCATCACCTCCCTGTGAAACAAGCTGTGCCTTCGAGAGGGGCGTCTACCGGGTAGAGGCTGCTGGGAAGGGGACTGAGGCGGGTAGACACACCAGAAATCTCCAAGCCCGTCTCCACCACAGGCGGGAGGGAGTCCCAAAAAACAAATCTGACCTCAAGGCCAAGCCTAACAACAACTGTATTTGGTGTTCCTACATCTGAATAACCCAGCCTGTGGGAAATGGTTAAAATGAAAAGAGCTGTCTTTTCTCTCTGTAATTCAGAAGAGAGGATATAAAGAAATCACATACTTCCACATGCTCAGAGTGTATATTTTCTTATGAAACCAGACATGGTCCTCTCTTTATGAAAGGCTGAGTCCAAAGGGATTTAGAAGGTTTAAGCTTGCAGTCCCTCAACACATTTAAAGCTACAAAACCAGACATACACATCTCCTTCACCTCCAGCGTCTCCCATTGACCCTCTTTCTGAATTGAAACAGTTAAATCTCTACTGAAAATCTGCCCAAGCAGGAAACCCCTTCCTTGCTGTCCCCTCGAGTGTCCTGAGTGGCCACTGCTCGGGCTGCTCACTTGGCTTTTGTTTGAATCCACCAACCTGCTCTGAGCCCATGAAGCCACTGGACTTGCACAGCAGCCCCAGGAGTCCAAGAGTAACTCACTTGTGTAACCACCTAAAGTTTATCAAGTTAAAGACATTTAACATTGATCTAAAACTTGGAGTCTCTACTCCAATTTTTTCAGATGTCCCCAAATTGTCCTTTAGGCATTTCTCTCCATTATTAGATCCAGTCTGGGATCATATATTGCCTAGAGTTTTTATTATTTCTTTAATCTCTCTCTCTTTTCTTAAATTGTGGAAACATATATACAACATGGACTCTCCCATCTCAATCACTCCCAAGCATACAGTTCAGTGGGATTAATCACACTCACAATAGTGTGCTACCCTCACCACCATCCTTACCCGAACTTTCCTATCACCTCAAACAGAAACTCTGCACCCATATGCGTGAACTTCCCCTTCTCTCCCTCCCCCAGCCCTGGTAACCTGTACTTTGCCTTCTGTCTCTATGAATTTTCATATTCCATTTATTTCATAAAAGTGGAGTCATACAATATCTGTTCCTTTGTGTCTGAGTTATTTCATTTAACATGTCTTCAAGGTAGTATCACGTATCAGAACTTCATTCCTTTTAGGGCTGAATAATATTCTATTGTATGTATATATCACATTTTGTTTATCTATTCATCCGCTGATGGACATTTGGGTTGCTTCCTCCTTTGGGCTGTTGTGAATAATGCTGCTATGTATATTGGTAGACAAATATCTGTCCGAGTCCCTGCTTTCAATTCTTTTGGATATATACCTATAAGTGAGATTGCCAGGTCATCTGGTATTTCTATGTTTATCTTTTTGAGGGACTGCCAAACTGCTTTCCACAGCGGGTGCACCCTTTTACATTCCCACCAACAACGTACAAGTTTCCCCTTTTTCTTTATCCTGGCCGACACTTGTTACTTTTTAAAAATAATAGCTATTCTAGTGGGTTTGAGGTGGTATCTCATTGTGGGGTTTTTTTTTTCTTTTTAAAATGTTTATTATGAAAACATATATACAACATAAAATTTCCTTTTTAACCACTTTCATACGCACAATTCAGGTATATTGATTATATCCACAATCATGTGCTACCATCCATTACAAAACATTTTCATCCCCCCAAACAGAAACTAGGCATCCACTAAGCAATACCTCTCCATTCCCCCCACCCATCATCACACCCTGGCACCCTATAATCCACCCTTTCTTTCTCCCTCTCTCTCCTTCTCTCTGAATTTGTTTCTTCTAGTATTTCATATAAGTGAAATCATACAATATTTGTCCTTTTTCTGGCTTCTTTAACACTTAACTTAAAAAAATTTTTTTTTTAATTCAAGAAATTGTATGTTTACAGAAGAGTCATGTAAAGAAATACAGCGCCCCCTCATACCCCCCTATTGTTGACACTTTGGTAACTTTGCTACAGTTGATCAAAGAATATTACACTTTTCAGTTCTGGGACTTGTCCTACCTATCTCATAGCAGTTCAGTTTAACGCCCCCCACCCCCCACCCACCCCAACCCTTTTTTTAATGTGAGGCTTTTCTGCGTCTGGTTTCTTCCCCATTAAAGTACTGGCCCTGGGGAGTCAGATGGAGTCAATCCACAAAGATGAGTCACATCAGAAAGGTCCGATTTACGACGAGGTGATCCAGCCAACTGAAACTGGATTGCGTGAGGGCTCAACTGTTCTAGCGCGATACATCTCTCTCTCGCTCGCTCGTGCTTGCCCGCCCTCTCTCTCTCTCTCTCTCTCTCTCTCTCTGTCACCCTCCCCCCCCCACCCCATGCAGCACTTCTCAGAGGCTGTGTTCCGCCCTGGTTCTCTGTGGACCGAGTCCCTGTGCCTGGATATGCGTGGAGTTCTAGCCGCCGTGAGCCGCTCTATAGTCTCTGTCCGTGGTGGGGGGACCCAGGCTGTGCTGCCTCCAGGGACTCCTAAGCTGCACAGGACTGAGTGACGGGGAGGGGAGTGGGAACTGACCCGAGGTCCAGGATGGAATTTTCCTACCTGATCTTTTTCTTCTCCTTCAATTCAGCATTGTGGAATCCTTCTCTAGTTTCTAATGTCCTCCAGAGTTCTAAGCAAGTGGGATTTGTCCTTTTATACACTATATCTCTGGGGAGGCTTTTTCAGGGGATATCTTATGATGCCATGTTGATGATGTCAGTCCTCATTGTGATTTCAATTTGCATTTCCTTAGTAGCTAATGATACTGAGCATATTTTCATGTGCTTTCTGGACACTTGTATTATCTTTTTTGGAGAAAAGTCTACTTAAGAACTTGGCCCATTCCTTTAGAATCCTTTCTCATTTCTTTCTGTGCATATTTTTCCAAAATTTTCTTTGTGGTTGCCATTCTTCAGACATATTCTTGATGGCTTTGTGCTCCTTCATGTTTCGCAGTCATTGCCATTGAGTTCCTCAGTGACCACACTCTGCACGATGCCCTCACGCAGGCAGTAGGGAGTGATTCCGTAGCCTCTGGGGTTGGAGCGGGGAGTGTGGAAGCTCTGAACACCACATCTTTTTACACAAGATGTGCTGGGCTTTGTGCATGTTGCATGTGTACGTGGTTATGTTCTCAGCTCCCTTCACGAGCTTAAAGCAAGAAGCTGGGACAATGAAGTGTCTATACTGCTTCTTCTTGCAAATGCTGTGATGGCACTCAAATATCTGTAACTCTTCAGAGGCCCAAACATCAAAACTAACTTCTCCACATGGCAGCCTCCCATGTGTTTGACCAGGCCTTGGTATTTGAAAGTGTCCAGCAGGAGCTTTGTGGCGACCTCGAGTGGCACCTCTGCTGCTTCTGAAACACCTCCCAGCACTCACATTGCTTACCCAGGTCCAGTGTGCAGCAGCACTGGATCCTGCTTGGGCAGTGGTGGCTCCCCAGCAGCTGCCTCCTGGGCCTGTGGCAGCGGGAGCTTAGGCCTCTGCTTGGCCTGTGACTGAGGTCCCACCACCAGCCCTTGCCCTAGGCCTGGCCCGTGGGGGCATCATGCGCGGCTAGTGCTGGGGGCCTAGGTGGTGACGGCTGGACCCAGGGCCATTTCTGATCGAGCGTCTGGGCAGGCCTGCTGCTCCTCACCAAAGCATGGCTCCTGCCACCAAGACACAAAGGCCTGGCCACAGGTGATTCCCCGCTGCTGGCCTCCTTTATTTTTGAAAGATAGTTTTGACAGATATAGAATTCTTGGTTGGCAAATTTCTCCTTTGAATATTTTGAATATGTCTTCCCACTACCTTCTTGCCTCCATGCATTCTGATGAGCAATCTGCACTTAGCCTTATGGATGCTTTCTTGTACATGACATGTTGCTTCTCTCTTGCAGCTTGTAGAATCCTGTCTTTATCTTTGGCATTTGACAGCTTGATTATCATATGTCTTGGTATGGGTCTGTTCATTTTTCTTCTTTTTGTTCCTTAGACTGTATAATTTTAATTGTTTCATCTTCAAGTTCTCTGATTCTTTCTTCTGCCAGCTCCAATCTGCTCTTGAATTCTTCTAAGGAATTTTAAATTTCTGTTACTATGATCTTCAGCTCTGCTTGGTTCCTTTTCATAATTTCCATCTTCTCATTGACATTCTCTTTGTGTTCATCTATCATTTTCCTGATTTCCTTTAGCTCTTGGTTCATGTTTTCCTTTAGCTCTTTGAGCATATTAAGGAGCATTTTTAAAAAGTCTTTGCCTGGTATGCCTAAGCTCTGGTATTCCTCCTTGATGGTTACTAATTCTTTATCCTGTGTTTTATATGAGCCATCTTTTCCCGTTTCATTGCGTGTTTTATGTTTTGTAATCTTTTGTTGCAACCTGGACATTCTGTTATTTTAATGGGTTATCACTGAAATTTAGATTCTGAGGTATCTGTTCCTTAAGCTTGTATTTAGCTAGTGTTATGAACAAGATGTATTTACTTGAATGCCAGGAGCTAACAAACTAACAAACAAACAACAACAACAACAACCAAAAAAAAAAAAAGCAAAGAAAAAGCAACTACCTTCTCAGTCTTTGCAGATTGGCTTGTGTATTCTTCAGAGTTGAGCTGTTCTAACAAGTTTAGAGAATAGTCTAAGGCAAAACTGTAGGGTCCTCCCTGGTCTTTTCTGCAAATACGTTTTGTCCTAGGCATGCACATGTGGCCCTAGGAATTCCCCCATTTACACAGATCTGAATTTCCCTTTTCTCATGGACCTGGAAACTGTACTGTATGTCCCACAGTCAGCAAACTTTTGCCCCCAGCAGCTGCAGTATGACTGTTTTCCTACAATGTTCTGTTGGAGAGCTCTGTGAGCTGCCTTGTATATGCAGGCCAAGTTCTGGGATGGCAAGCCAGTGACAAGTGTCCTGGTTCAGTCCTTCAGGCTGCCACCAGACAGGCTGACAGAGACGTACATGTTCCCAGTATGTGCACAAGAGTTTCTCACTCTCCCTGGAACCAGGGCCAGGGACTTACGCTGGGAGCAGAGCTGGTGAAAAGATGGGGGAGGGGCCAGCCAGGGTGCCATAGGGAGACTTTCCTATTGTTTTAAGTTGCCCTTTTCTCAATTTGGCATTTGCCTTGTAACTGCAACCCTTTAATTGTTTTCTGGAGCTTTGAGAAAGATGGTTCTGCCATCTCTTTTCTGTTGATTAAAGCTTCTGTGGGGGGACAGAAGCCTGGAGGGGCTCACCCTACCAATTTGATGACTGGAAACCCTGGTGCTGACATGCTTTGCTATATATAAAATTTCGATTGGAGAGAAATTTCCGTACTGCATTTTCATGTAATAATCCTCTAGGCACCACAGGACAAGGGAATGAGGCTTCCCTTGAAAGGAATGGAAGTCCCTTGTCAATTGTCTTAGTTTGCTAGGGTTCCCATAACAAAATACCACAAACCAGATAACTTAAAACAACAGAAATTTACTGTCTCCAGTTCTGGAGTCTGCAAGTCTGAAATCAAGGTGTTGGCAGGGCCATGCTCCTTCTCACTTCTCTAGGGAAGAATCTGTTCTGTGCCTCTCTCTTGTTTCTGGAGGTTTGCCAGCAATCCTTAGGCTTCTAATTCTGCTGCAGTCATCACACTGCATTCTCCCCTGTCTCTCCCTCTCTCTCTGTGTCCAAACTTCCTCTTCTTATAAGGACACCAGTCATATTGGATCAGGGCCCACCCTAGTCCAGTTTGGTCTCATCTTAACTAATAACATCATTACGACCTTATTTCCAAATAAGGGCATATTCACAGGACCTGGGGTTAGGACTTGAACATGCCTTTTTGGGGGACACAGTTCAACCCATAACATCAATCACCCTGGGAATGGCCAGGTCCTAGAGCAAGAAACGAAGTCTGGAAGGTAGGCCTTACATTGGGATACAGAAGGAATACCTTCCCTTTTTGGATTTCATGCCCTGGGGCTGGGATCTTAGGAATTTAGAGATATTTGATGGTCTGGGTGGTAATAATGGAAGGGGGTGTGTGCTAGCATAGCAGGTTCCTATGTGGTTAAAAAGGTGCCCCATCAGATGAAATCACTGCCCTCCCCCCTATGTGGGGATCTGACACCCAGGGGAGTGAATCTCCCTGGCAACGTGGCATATGACTCCCGGGGAGGAATGTAGACCCAGCATCGTGGGATGGAGAACATCTTCTTGATCAAAAGGAGGATGTGAAAGGAAATGAAATAAGTTTCAGCGGCAGAGAGATTCCAAAAGGAGCCGAGAGGTCACTCTGGTGGGCACTCTTACGCACAATTTAGACAACCCTTTTTAGGTTCTAAAGAATTGGAATAGCTAGCAGTAAATACCTGAAACTATCAAACTACAACCCAGAACCCACAAATCTTGAAGACGATTGTATAAAAATGTAGCTTATGAGGGGTGACAATGTGATTGGGAGAGCCATATGGACCACACTCCCCTTCATCTAATTAATGGATGGATGAGTAGAAAAATGAGGGAAGGAAAACAAACAAACAAACAAAGGCACCCAGTGTTCTTTTTTACTTTACATGTTCTTTTTCACTTTAATTTGTATTCTTATTATTTTTGTGTGTGTGGTAATGAAAACATCAAAAATTAAATTTTGGTGATGATGCACAACTATTTAATGGTAATGTAAACAATTGAATGTACACTTTGTTTTGTATGACTGCATGGTATGTGAATATATCTCAGTAAATACGAATTAAAAAAAAAAAAAAGGTGCCCCATGGAGGACTCCAAACATACTGGCTGGGTTATGGGCTCCGTGAAGTGACCATATTATTAATCATCTAGGTCAGGATGCTTTGGGGAGTCCCAGGAGACACTAACAGTAATTATACCAGGTTAACAGACACAGGGCAAACCAGGACAAATGCTCACCCTGGCTCTGCAGGCCGCACATCTAACTGCCAGTTGTAAGTTTCTCTGAGTTGTAGTTTTCTTGATTTATTACCCCTTCCCCAGCACCACTTATGGTAAGGTCTTGTTAAAGGCTGCAACTGAGCAGTGGGGAACTCAAGGGTGAATTTGAAGGGTTTGTAGCCGTTCTTGGACCAGAGCTGTAAAAGAAAGAGCCGCAATGCTCTGAGACTCATGTGAGCTAAGAATTGTACTCACAGCTGCCCCAAGAAGTTTCAGCCATCCTGGATTGGAGGGGGCAGTAAAGAGAGAGGAGGCTGGTGACCCTGAATGGTGGACTCAGGTCTGGGCCCATGTGGGCGTCCACTTGAGGACTCTCAAAAGATGCTAGAAGGGAGAGGAGACTTTCGAGAGTGGCAGAGGGGCTGTTGGGCTAGTGGACGTTGAGTTTGACTATTTGTGACCTCATTGCAACTGCACACTGTGGGAGCCCAGTGGATAAGCAGGTGGCAGGTTTGTTTAGCAAGCACTTGTGTATGTGCACTATGCATCAAGGCCTGTGCTAGGTGGTGGGGAAACAGGGCTGAGCAGAGTTCTCACCTCTGAGAAGCTGACAGCTTATTATATGCAATATGTATGATCTCAAGAAAAATAAGTTCCCATGAAACACACCCTTGTTTGCCTGAACCATTTAAGGTTTCTTTTAAAAGAAATGGAGGAGAAAAGAAAGCTATTGACTAGCTTTTTTCCTTTTGCAAAGACTTTTTTCTCAAGTATTGAAATAAGTGTCTGCTTACTTGCTAAAGTTTTAGTCTTAAAAAATGGTTTTCTTCCTGTGTTGCTTTTGTTAAGAAAAACGAGAAGAGTGCTCTTTTCCTTTCTTCTAATGACGCAGCAGAGAAAATTTTCAACTTGACACCCTCCTCCCTTCCTCTCTTCACCCCTCCCCAAACCAATTTGGCATTTTTCCATTTTGAACCTACAGGTTCAAAGTAAGTCTGAGCAGTGTGAGAACCAGGTTGTGGCTGGAGCTCACCTCCTCCCCAGGTGCTTTTTCAAAGTTTTGCTTTTTTCAGCAAGAATTCCTGGGCATGGTGTAGACTTGAGAGTCCCAGCTCCACCACTTACCAGCCTTATTTCCTTAGGCAAGTTACTTAACTTCCCTGAGCCTGTTTCCTCCTCTGTAAAGTGGGTTGAGAAGAACAATGGGGTCCAGTTGTTGCAGGGACCAAATGAAATTGGTGCTCAGTTACTGTTCTTCCCTTCTCACCCACCTTTCCCAATGAGACCAAGGTCATAGGACAACATATTTCATATGCTCTGGGATTTTCAGTATAGCCCTGATTAAATTTCACATATTCTGTCCAGACGTCTTCATACAAAATGGTTGAGAAATTCAACATTTCAGTGTCCATCCAGCAACTCCGACCACCTCTCATACTGGAACTAGCTCAAGTGCCTCTTGTTCAAGCATAAGTCCCATATTTTATTCTAAAAGAAAATTACAGTTGGGAGTGTCCAGGGGGACATAACGGGGAAGTATGGTTGGGTCCATACAGCCTGCCTCAGTGGTGAAAAAACTGTTTGTTAGGGTTATTAACTTCCCAGCATCTATGTGGTCTGCTGGGTTCTTTGGGTTCTGCAGTCAGGCAGTGTGTTAAATTCCCTGGCAAAAACAGCTACGCTTTACTGATGACATGCCACACACTCGGACCTCTCTCAGGCCATTTTCTATGGATGGCTGTGATTGATTTTCATAACAACCCTAAGGTAAGTTGGTGTTTTGACTTTTTCAGGTTGCAAGGGATAGAGACAAATACTGTTCACCACCAGTCATGGAGGGTCGGTGTGAAGATATTTGGGAGGTAAAGAAACACAGGAAATCAGTCCAGCGTTGAGACAGTCAGACCTCAAGGAGACCTGGAATGCTGTCATGGTTCCGCCGCAGCTACTGTTTGCTCAAAAGCAGGTGTGCACTGTGTCCCACTGAATGACTCTGCCTGGGGCATGACTCAGTTTACCAGGATCTCTGAAGCGTTTGCAGCTGCTCCTCTTGCCACCAACTACGTCTCTCTTTTCACTGCCTCGTGGCTTTTGTTTACTCATGGGTGTCCTCACTGCCTTTTATCTAACTGTCCCTCAGCTCCAGACCCACTCTTCTGCTGGTGTTCCCTCTGTGAGGCTCTCCTTCAAACATCTGGGAAAAGCAGTCTGGTCAAAAGAAGCCTTCGTCCTCTTGCTGAGCCACCCTGAGGGCCTCTGCCGGCTCTGAAGAGGGCTGCCTGGGACTGACGGGCCCCCAGGCCTTTCAGTACGGGCCCTGCACTCACCAAACTGCTGGTGGCCGTGGGTCGTAGTGAAGAGCCACAGCAGGGCAGCCTCAGCATGTACCGTGCCCAGTGTATTGGGGATGAGAAAGTGGACAGGTAGGATTAAAGATTAAGTATTCATGAGCAGCAGAGCAAAATTCAAACTCGGCTTGGAATCTCCAAATCCATTCCCGTCCTCTACCTGCTGCTTCTATTCACCCAAGCAGGGAAGAGGGGCTTGACTGGGCCTGGGTGCCCCTACCTAAAGGTCCATCAACCCCACCATCCCACCCCCAGCAGCTGACCCCCTGCTAGAGACCCTGGTCTCCCTTGATGTCCCGTGGACCCAGCATTGGCAGGACAAACGGCCAGGCGACTGCCAGCAGAGCGTGAGGGTAAGGACCAGGCTTATGGCACCAGTGACAAGAGCTAAGGAGATGAATGACAGCAGGAAAGGCGGCCACGTGCAGCTGCAAATCAGAGAGGGCAGCCTGGGGCACGAGCAATACTCACGGCCTCCACGTCAACCTTCCCCTTAGGTACCCCCAGTCTGTAGATGGTCATGTTTCTGGGCCCCAAACTGAACATATGTGGCCTGATATATAATGTTGAAACAGTGAGACCAAAGATTCAAAATCAGGACTGCCCTGGAAAATCCAAGGCCTGTTGTGGTGTTCAGGGGTGTGTGTGGTTGAGAACAAGTTCATTTGAGAGCTTTAGTCAGCCACAGCTGGGTGGGGGCCCAGGAAGGAGTCTGCTCTCACAAAAAGATAAGAACTGCACTTGTAAGAGGTGCTCTCCTCGTAGCAGCCGGCCCAACTGCTGCTCAGTTCCTGTGGTAAGCTCAGCGTCACTCACCAACAAGGGAGAGACGACCCCAGTCACCTCTTCCTTCTCCTCCGTGGCTTGTCCCCATCCTGTGTGCCCCTCCCCACCTCACAGTCACTGAAGGTTAGAACCAGCCCTGATTTGTCCTTTCTTCCCGGCTATTCCTCCCCCACTGCAAATGAAGAAATAGAGGCTTACGGAAGTAAGAATACTTTCTAAGATCATAGAGCACATTTGGAGGCTGAACAAAGGTTAGTCCAAATGCTTCTATCATTTAAGAATTAGTCAACCCATCCCATCTATCCCTAAGAAGGTATTGTGTCATGTGGCCAGCGCTGAGTTCAGTGCCATGGGAATTAAAGCAAAAAAGATTAAAATTCCCATTCAGGAGGTAACGTGTTCTACTTGTAGAAAGCAGAGAGTAGAGAGTGAAATTAACCTGTGCTCTGCTCTCCAAGCTGTGTGCGCTGGTAGGGGTTGGAAGAGGCTCCTTTTCTTTATTTGCACAAAGGTGCCATATGAGCAAGTAGAGACCCTGGGAGGTGAGACACCCCAAGACCAGGCGAGTTAGACAGAGTTCTTTAATGTTGAGGCAGTTGGCAACAGGGAGCAGCTGAAAGTGGGCCGTGGGCAACTTAGCAGTGAGAGGAGCTGCAGGACAGCCTGGGGAAGGAGGCCCTGTTCCAGTCCTCAGACAATGCAGTGGCAAAGGAGACAGCTCACAGCTGGGGCTGACAATGATATACCTGTGACCCAACCCCTGCCTCACATACTTAAATGGTGCCACCGCTTACGCAGCCTCTCCTCCACAGTGCATGCCCGGTTGTAATTTAACATCAGTGTGTGTGGCCATTTGATTTCTGTCTATCCCTCCACAACCTTCCCCTGCCCTTGGACTGCTGAATGTTTCATGAGCGCAGGGGTTGCATCTATTTTGCTCTTTTGTATCCCTAGCACTTAGTAGGCTCTCCGCAAATGATTGTTGAATGAATGAATGAGTGAGTCACCTGTCATCATATTGGGTACTTTGATGAAAGACTTTTGTATTTGCTCCCAGCTTCCAATTCCCACTTTCTTAATGGGTGAAATGCTTTTCTTTTCTTTTCTGTTGCTTTCTGATTTCAACAGTAGAGTAATAGTACCACTTTAAGAAAAAAAAAAGATTATTATTCCTTTGGGATCTGTTTTCTGTCTTTCTTTTTTTTCCCCCTCTTTCAGTTTCTAAGCTTTTTTTTTCCTTCCCTCATGACCATGGTCATTATAGAAATTTTGAAAATTAGAAAAAGTATAAAGAAGCTGGGAAAAAAAAAACCACTCAACATGAACAGGCTATGACTGGCAGTTTGTTGGCACATTTTCTCCAGGACTCTGAAGTCTCTTAGGGGCAGAGTAAGATTTCAAAAGCCCCAGCCTAAGGGCTTGTTCCCAGGCTCCTATCCTAGCTGCCTCCAGCCCAGCTGCCTCACTTGCCTGCTTCTCAAAAACATTAAGGAACCAGCCCCCAACCCGTCTCCTTTCTCCTCACCCTAGGGCTCGCCCAAGGTCTAAGGAGCTTTGGAAAGGTTTGTTCTTCCACTTAATAGTGGAAAATGGAAATGCCTTTGGACTTGCGCTTTTAACCTGACTCCTGGCAGCCAAACTTTCTTAGTGAATCAAGTGTCACGTTTACGGGTCTTTGGGATTACGTTAATCTCTAGCACCATTATCGTTTCCCAACTTTTCCAACCCCCTTCCAGACTGGTTTCCTTGACCCTGGCAAATAGTCAAACCAGCCACCAGTGTGTCACTAATGTCAGCATATGACTAAAATGTGTAGTGAGGTGTCTTCAAAATTACCTGCCTACCGATTTTATAATTTCTAGCCTTTCAGGATGATACTGGATCTTTCTGAATCTCTCCTGGGGTTAACACTGGTAGTTTGGGAGCTACAAAAGAGGTACCAGCAGGAACGGAAAGAAGTTTTGTCCAACCTCGTCCCCGCGGCTCCGTTGAGGATTCTGCGGTCGGCGGAGGCGCACTGCGTGTGTGCTGCGACCCGGGGGCGGGGTGGGGGCGGCACGCAGTGGGGAATGGAGGCCCTCACCGTCCCTGGATAGAAGAGGGTCTGTGCCTTTAAGGAGCTTAATGATTTCCATGGGGAAGACAGAGCCTAATTATGTATATGTGCGGATTTGAATGTATTATTCAAATCCAGAAAAAGCCATATTCTTTGATGCAATCTTATGGGGGCAGACATAGTAGTGTTGATTAGCTTGGAATCCATTGACTGTTTCCATGGAGATGTGACCCACCCAACTGTGGGTGATAGCTCTGATTGGATAATTTCCATGAAGGTGTGGCCCCGCCCATTCAGTCTGGGCCTTGATTGGTTCACTGGAGCTCTATAAAAGCTCAGACAGCAGGCACAGTGTGCTGCAGCTGAGACAAACATTTTGTAGGCTGGTGTTGGAAGCTGATGCAGACATTTTGGAGAAGGCACAACCTGGGAGCAAGCAGGTGCCATCCACGTGCCTTCCGAGCTAACAGAGGTTTTCCAGACACCAATGGCCTTTCTCCAGGGAAGGTACCCTTTGTTGATGGGCACTTTATGGCCTTAAGACGGTAACTGTGTAACCAAATAACCCCCCTTTATAAAAACCAGTCCATTTCTGGTGTTTTGCATTCCGGCAGCATTAGCAAACTGGAACAATATACTAAAATAAGTGATGTTTTAGGAATCCCCAGGATGGAGAAATCAAATGGACTGCAGGATTCCTAGAGGGGGTGGGCATGAGCTGGTCCTGAAAGGAAGTTAGAGGATGGTTGTGCACAAGAGCACACTCTAGATGAAGAAAATGATTTTAAGAAAGCACCACCATGGCCTGTTTCAGGGGACTGTGAACAGACCTCCATCTCTGAAGTAAATATAAAGCTTTAGAATATGCGTGACTAGAATTTCTTGGGAAATTGAAATCCTTTCTATGACAGATAAAGCTACATTTCAACTTTTTAAAGGGATGAATACCATTTTAAACTTTTTTTTTGCAAATGTTTAAAACCGAGAAAAAGTAAAGTATAACATAAAAATCAATTCTTCACTGGTTACATTCTGTTATAGTCTCTTTTCATTTTTGTTTATGTTTGGTGTCCAGCCTCTTTTTTTTAATGCAATTTTATTGAGATATATTCACATAGCATATAATCCTTCAAAGTTTTTGTCTTTAAAGAAGTAAAATATAGATAAAACTTCGGTCGCTTTAACTATCACCCCATCCATCTTCCCAGGGGCAGCCATTATCAGAAATTTGAAGTTTAAAATATTCTTATATACCAACCTATGTATACACAGATATTTCTCAACTCTTTTTTTCATCCGTTTAGTTGCAGGAACTGGTAATAATTCTCTACTTCTAATCAACTCACACCCAACCCTCTCTTTGCCAACCATGTCTCCTAAGCCATTTTCTCTAGAACCCCTTCGCACTCTCCTGCCACCTCCATCCATCCATTACATTCCCCTGCACCATCCCCCAAATATGCCCACTCTCCTTTCTTTCAGAATCAATCTTACAGGTTTCTTTCTTCCCTTCCTCCAAGCCCATGCCACATGATCTTGCCCTTGTTTTGAACTCCCCTAATACAAATATTTAGAACCTGGCCTATATAACTCCCCATCTTTATGAGTTGAATATTCTCTGTTTTATTATTTAGGTGAATTAGAGAATAGCTGTTTGAGAGGAGAGGCCAAGTCTTCTCTTGTATCCTTCATAGTCAACAGCACAGGGCCAGGCTTAAAACAGTATTTCAAAATAATTGGATTCCTTGGTAATCTTATATATTTTAAATTTTTGTTTAAGATCATTATTCTGTGAAGGGGTCCATAGGCTTCACTAGACTTCCATAGGGCCCATGGCACTAAAAAAGGTTAAAACCCTCTGTTTCCTGACATTTACCTGGGAATAGAGATCACATTTACCAGTCCATTCCAACAAATGTGCTCTTAGTAGAAATGGTGTTTGCAATTTCCTTGAAGCATCCTTAAAAAGAGGGAGCATGTCCTTCTTTCCCTTTTCCTCCTTTCTGCTTCCTGGATTGCAAATGCAATGGCTGGAGCTCCAGTAGCTATCTTGGACCTTGGAAACAAAAGCCACAGAAAGCAGTACAATAAGAGAGACCTGCTACCCTGACTATATGGAAGGCTGCACCAGCCCTGGACCAACCACCTCCAAACTTCTTAAATATGAGAAGGAAATGAACTTCTAGTTTATTTAAGCTGCTGATACTCTGAACTTCTCTGTTAGTTGCTGCTGAATCTAACCCAAACAGAGGCAGAAACTTTTCTGAAGATAAATGGAAAATGGTTTTGTTTACCTAAAGCATTTTCAGAAATTACCCCTCATTCTATAGAAAGAATCATTTCAAACCCACATAATGACTCGTTAGTGCCTTAACCTCGTATCTAGTATTTAGAAAAAGGTGAATTGTGTGGGAACGTATTTTATTCAGAGTTTCCATTTTTGACACAACTAATGAACTTGATAACTTTGAAACTCATTTTTTCAGCTAGTTCTTTATTCTGCTCTGGTTTCTCCTAGAGATAGAGTATTTAGGAGTAGCCTGGCTTTGTGCCCACCAACTCTTTATTTATGATATTCGACTCTTTTAAGAACTTACCTTAAGAATTTTTAAAACCAAATAGTAAAGATTCTTTTGACATGCCCATTATTGATGAATTTAGATAAGTATGTATGATATAACCATCAATAATACTATTTTAAGATACTGTCATTTCGGAAAGGTATAGACTAGCAGACCCTGTCCACAAAAAAAGATTATGATATAACTGGTACAATATCGGAATGAAAAAATAAATAGCATACAACAAATGCTGTAAGAATGGTGCAGTCAGCAAGTGATACAGTAATTCAGAAGAGGGAACAACTGTGGTCCTTGAAGGAAGGGTAGGGCTTTGTATGATAAAAGCAAAGGAGAAGTGACCACATTAAAGACTAGAAATGAGAATACCAACTACCTGGAACAGGAGGTCTAACTCAAATTGTATCTTCTCTATAAAGTCCTTTCTGACTCTAGGTAGAACTAACCTGTATTTCCTCTGTGCTTTCCTATGGTTTTGTGAATGGCTCTAACAGCCTGCATATTCCAGGAGGGCAGTGGTCACTGTGAACTCTCTCAGGGCAGGGAAATTCTTATCTTTGTAAGCCCAGCATCTACCAGGGCTCTGGGAACACTGGTTACATGGGCTTTTAAAGTTGTGATGAATGAATGTCATCATTGACAAATGTATATATTGCATCTTAAACAAAAAAATCACCCAATATTTCCTTTCAAATTATGTAAACTAATTGTAGAGTGATTTTTAAATGTCTAGGTAAACATTTAAAAAAAGAAATTAAAACCACTATCCCTAAACCCACCATCCAAAGAAAAGAGCATTTCAGTGTCTATCTTCACACAATTGCATGTATAGGTTTCATTTGGAGTCCGGACTGGAGACATAAATCTGATATCTCTGGAATGGCTCTTCTAATATGAATTTTAGAGTGTTCTTACTCAAGCTGCCCTGAAACATGAACCCAGAAGCAGAGGAGGGAACCTTAGCCCAGTCTTAATGCAATCCTTTGTTGCATCAGAGAAATGATAACCAAAAGAGCAATCAGTGTGTTCCAGGTACCAGAGGGGCTTTGAGTGGAGAGGATGGAGGAGAACCTCCTCAGGGAGCTTAAAGAATAACTCACCCCTGTGTTCACAGGCAGCCATTTCTGAGGTTCCAAGATGAAACGCTATCATTTAATTGGGGCTCCCTTTACATTTAACAAGGTCTCTGTAAAGGGAAATATTTGCAAACCTGGAAATTTATAGGCAGGGTCTTATAGCTAGTGTGCAGAGACTCATGTGGTCACAATGTCAGCCTTTATCATTCTTGGTTTTGGGCTCTAAAGCACTCAAGTATCTCTGGGGTTGTAAGTGATGGGACTCAGGAAAGTTCTTTATAATTGTCTTCCACATTTGCTTCCCACCTTTAAAAACTATATAAGACAATCAGGACAGAAAATAATCTCCTCATTTTATAAACAAGGGACTTGAATTCCAGAGACTAGAAGTAAAATGACTTGACTGGGAAGTGTTTTGAGTCAGGACACACTCCAGGCTTCTCACCAACTCCAGCTCCCATCTACTTTAAACAGTTATCCCTGACAGTAAACACAGTGAAAGATACAGCCTTGTGTAGGAGGGAGATCTGCACATCAGGAATAAATCTAGTGGAGAATAAATGGAAGTGAACAATGTAAGTCTGTAAGAACAGGAATGAAACTGGTAACTGGAGGTTGGAGAATGCTTTTCTTGACCCAAACATTCCATCGTCATTGTTCTCCATCTATTGCCCACACATCAAAGCATTTGACCAGAAATTCACATTACATCACTGGATCCTGGGAAGGTGGCATCCCTGGGCCTGCTGGGTGTAGGGTGGGTAGAGAATGTTTGGTATGGAAGGCATGCAGCACACCATCTTCTTACACATGGGGGTGCTTAGGCAATGAACAAACGAACACATGAATATGCTTTAAAGCACTTTTGAATCCTTTGCAATTTTTTCTGCTAGGCAAAGCATTCTCTTAGCACTGAAAACAATACTCAACAGTGCCAGTCAATGGTTCAGTGCCTGTGCCTTTCTCCCTCCCCTAGGAGAGGAAGGGCAGCAGAGCTTTCTTACGTGCATTAGTTAGGGTGGAAGCTAAACTGCTCTAACAATGAGTCCCTGAAGTGTCAGTGCTTTAAAGAACACATACATTTACATCTCTCTCATGTACAGTTCCAGGTGAGAGTATTCCAGACTGTGGGAAACTCTTCTGCCTGGTCATTCAGTGACTCAGTTCCCTTCCAAGTTGTTGCTATGTCATCCCTGTGGAATCACTGTCATCGGCCTGGTCAAAGCTTGGCTGCTGCAAGTTCCAACTGTCCAGATGCTGGAAGAAGAGAAAAACCGGGGAGGAGGATTCCCATTCTCTTCATGCCTAGCAGAAGTTGTGCATATCACTTCTGCTCATGTTCTATCGGCAAGAACTTTATCACTTGGCAACATTTACGGCACAGGAGGCAGGGAAATATAGTCTAGCTATGCACCCTGGAAGAGAAGAGAATGGTTTTTACATCTCTACCACACTCTGCATGCTTGCTATAGAGTAATATCAAAGACTCACCTCCACCCCAGGTAGCTTGTCTGTTGGTTGGAATTTTTTTCTGGTCTGCCCATTCACATGGAAGGAAGTCAACTTTTAAGGAAGCAGATGGGAGCAGGCTTCCTACTGGGAATGAAGACCCCTCAGTCTGGAAAGGTGAAGGATAAGAGGGAAAACCATTGCTAGTGATGAAACCAAGCATGGCCTATGTATGATAAACACTCATTAATCCACACAGGGTGGTCTCCTCCTGTATGGGTCAGGGTTCTCTAGGGAAACAGAATCAAAAGGAGATATCTGTAAATAGTATGAGATTTTATAAAGGTGTCTAATGCAACTGTGGGGATGCAAGAGTCCAAATTCTGCAGAGCAGGCTGCAAGCTGGAACTCCGATGAAGGTCCTTGATGAATTAATTCCCCAGGAGAGGCTGGCTGGCCAAAGGAGATGAAAGTTCTCTCTTTTGCCCGCTGAAGCTATCATCTCACTCTTAAAAGACTTCAAGTGATTAGACTAAGCATCTCTCATTGTGGAAGACATCCCCCTTGGCCGACTGCAGATGTAATTAGCCACAGATGTAAGCAATGTACTGATAATTAAAGTCCATGAAAAGTTGTTGCAGCAACAGATAGGCCAGTGCTTGCTTGACCAGACAGCTGGACACCGTCAACTGGCCAAGACACAAGAACCCGACTATCACACTTCTGAAACCTGAAATTTAAGTGAAGTTAAGACAAGATACTCAGCTTCATACAGTGGGAAAAAAGTACATGGAATTTTTAGAAAATTTCTGATGAAACAAGATTCATCTAAACATTTAATTTGACTTCAGCAAGGATACCAATGCCCCCAACACACACACACACACACACACACACACACACACACACACACACACACTCACACCACCCAGCCCATCTCTTGGGGGTTGGCGCTATTGACAAATAGGGGAGGAGGAGGAGGCTGACACAGCCTATGTTTGGGTGCCCATGAAGAGTCTTGAACCAGAGGGGCAAGCCGGCCTGAGAAGAGCTGGTCTTCACCAAATGCATCCACCGATGTCACAGTCAGCTCCAATAAACTCTTCAGCTGGCCTTGTCCCTAAGCCAGAACTGGTGGTCTCATAAATCTTTATCTTAGTCTCTTAAAAGACAAGTGCTCTCTCCTAATAACACCAGAAAGCTTTTAGGGAAGAAAAAACTGGCAAGTGCTGAATGAAACCCATCGATGGCCATCTCCATAATTCGAAGGCTTTCAGGACTCCAAACCATCTCCTGCCTCCCAAACTGGCAGAGGCACAGCCTGAGACAGTGCCTTCCACACACCCAGGGCCAAGGCGTCTTCACTTCTCTCTCTCCTGTGATTAGGTCTCCAGCGACTCCAGGACGAGTTCTGGATGTCAGCGCCCCTTTCAGAATTCATCTTCCCACAAGGGGAAGCCCGGATTTCTCCATTTTATTCTCCAGAAGCTCAGCTGCCCAGGCAGTGGAAATTTTGATTCCATTTCCTGCAGCTTCCTGTGCATCTCATCCCTAAGAAGGCACTGTGGATTATCTCAACAGTGTCAAGATGTGAAATAAATTTTCATCCCAGCAAAAGGCCAGAAACATCAGACTAGGGGTGGGGTGTGAGGTGGAGGTGGAGGGATGGGAGAGGGAGAGGGAAATGAAAGTCAGAGACTGACATATTACAGACAAAGGAACATCTTTGGCTCTTCTCCAGCCCTAAGAATAGAATCTCCCTGATAGTGCTGCGCTCCTCTGCCCTATTATGGAGAAGAGGTTCGGGCCGTAAGACTGTTCCCAATAAGCAGAGGTGTGCAGTCAGACTTCCCCTTTCTTTTCCTTTGGAAGTCATGCACGCTCTGTTTGTGGCCCTAGAAACCCTCCCTATCACTGATTACACATTGTCTAAGTTAATAAAACCTTATGGGGGTTGCTGCTGTGTTTAGGACCCAGCCCCTTATTTGGTCTTCGGAACCACATTTCCCTGATACCCAGCACTCCTACTGTACTGGGCAAAAGGAGGAGAGAGGGACATGAGGAGACTGTGAACAAGGGGTCAAAAAACTGAAAAGTAAAGCCAAGACATGGTGAGCATCTGTGTTGTTTATCTCTGTCCTTGTGTTTTTAACACAGTAGCTTATGTGAACATAGTTGACCATTTATTTGATGAGAAGGGGCTTTTGGAGCCTCCGTTTATCCTGTCAGATGCTACTCATGTAAGGAGAGACAAAATGGTAATAATGGAAGTTTCACAGTCAAACAAACTTGGGTTCGACTCTTGGCTCCCCCACCTACTGGCTGTGTACCCCAGGACAATGGTTTACCTCTCTGAGCCTCTGTTCCCTCACCTGCAAAATCTGGCTAAGAATACTGCAGAGGGTTGACAGGCAGGGGAACATGGCAGTGTGGAGAGGGGTCACTAGGGAGAGGCCTCCTGGGGTCACACTTAACTTGGCAAATTAGCCACAGTCCAGATTCAGTTGCGCAGCCTCAGAAACTGGATGCCACACATCATGAGGTTGCCCATATTTTTTCAGGGGCCAGTTAACATTAACCTGGCCCACAGGGGCGGGTCAGAGTACCCAGTCACTGAGTGGAAGTGAGAAATACAACCCCTCAGAGGACCGGACACTCACATCCCCCGTCAGAGAGCAGTCCCCATCTACGGGTGAGGATGTGGGGAACCAGTGTCACTGGGACTTTCCTTGGTAAACCTGCCTGAGGAACAAATGGATCAACTAAATTGGTTAAAGTAAATGGTCTTTATTATCTGCTAATAAGCCTTTAATAATAATAACTATTATTATTTATTTAATTCCTTTAGTTCACCTCCCACTACTCTCCTGTTTCCCACACCACAGTCATACTAAACAGCTTGCTTTCCCACAAATGTGCCATGTTCTCTGTTGTGCACATTTGTGGGTTCCCACTCGGCATCTTTTCCCCTCTTCCCCTTTTCTAACATTGCTCACATTTTTACACAGCCATCGCCCACACACACCACACAGGCTTCAGGGAGACCGACTTTGCCCCTGGCTCCCAATTCAGATTGGACCATGATTGGTGGAAAAATCCATTTAAAAAAATCCATACCCCACCTAAATCATTAATCAGGAGCAGATGGTGCCTTCATTTGGCCCAGTCGGGGTGGATCCCGGGAATCTTCCTGGGAATGTAGGGACAGAGTACTCTCTCTTCTGGCTGCTGTGGTGTGTGGATATCTTCCTGAAACTGCTACAGCCAACTTGCCTCTCTGGGGAGAGCCAGGCTGAGGATGGAGCTGACACTCGGAGGAGGGCAGGGCTGAGAAAATCATGGAAAACAGGTGTAGAACCCAAAGCCTGCTCCTCTAGACCAAAGGTTCTCAATGGGGGTGGTCTGGTTTCTGGGGGCATTTTGGAAATTTATAGGGCTCTTTTGGTTGTCACAGTGATTGGGGATGTTACTGGCAATTTAACTGGCAGGTGCCAGGGATACTGGGCATCCTACAATGGGTGGGCAATCCCACAGGGCAGAGACCATCTATAGTCCTGCAAGACTTTGCTGTGTCCTACAGGACGTCAATGTGGGTAAGAATCCTGTTTTAGTTTGGGTTCCCCTGAAAACAGAGCATGAAATATAGACTTAAGTATAGTTCATTCAGGAGGTGAGTTCAGGAAGCAGGGAGAGTGAGGCAGGGAAGGAGAAAAAGCTGATGGCACCTGGGGCTCAGTCCCACCTGAAGAAGGGGAGGCAGCCGCACTTATCCACAGATCCTCTTCCTTGTTGGCTGAGGTTGTCCCAGGTGCTCAGCTCACCACCACTTCCTGGTTGTGCACAGGCTGGTGAATGAGCCCCCACTGCTATCCAGAGTGGCAGAAGCAAGGTCAGAAAGCCAAGACGCTTCAGAGGCACTTTAGGCGAGTCAGCCTTGGGGAAGTCAAGGTCCATGTGGAATTGCACACCGCAGCAAGGGCTGACACCCACATGTGCTGGCCTGAATAATGGCCCCCAAACGTGTCCACATCCTAATCCCTGGAACCCATGACTATGCTACCTTACATGGCAAAAAGGAACTTTCCAGATGTGACTAAGAAGGATCCTGAAAAGGGAAGATCATCCTGGATTATTCCAGTAGGCCCAGATAGTCCTCAGAAGAGGGATGCAGGAGAGTCAGAGTCGAAGGGAAGGCAATTAGGAAGATGGAAGCATAGATTGGAGTGATGCACTATGAAGACAGAGGACTGGGCCACAAGCCGAGGAATGCAGGTGGCCACTAGAAGCTGAAAAAGAGAAGGAAATGGATTCTTCCCTCTGAGACTCCAGAAGGAGCCAATCTTGCTGGCACCTTCATTTTAGCCCAGTGAAACTGGTTCTGGATGTCTGACCTCCAGAACTGTAAGAGAACAAATTTATGTTGTTTTAAGCCACTAACGTGTGGTAATCTGTTACAACAGCCATAGGAAACTAATACACAATGGTGTG
Organism: Choloepus didactylus; assembly: GCF_015220235.1. Taxonomy (NCBI): domain Eukaryota; kingdom Metazoa; phylum Chordata; class Mammalia; order Pilosa; family Megalonychidae; genus Choloepus; species Choloepus didactylus. Next base: position 33,003,348 of record NC_051308.1, read on the forward strand.
TCGGAGGGAACACGAGGCAGATTATAATTATCTGAGCCCTAGAACCTAACTCCATTTTACATGTAAATCCAGAGCATTTCTTTCATGGTTTTTGGATGCACAGAGTTTTACAGGGAAGACTGGGCTTGGCTTTATTCAAAATTTTATCAAGAGCTTTCCCCTATTTTGGAAAATAATGCCAACTATGGCAAAGCTACCTGCAATATTTCAGTTGCCAAACCTACATGCCTGTATCAGCCTACATTTATCTTCTGGAGTAGTTGTGTCCAAGCATTCACATATTGAAATATAAACTATTTTGTTATAGATATGTTCCTTTTTATTATCCCTCTGTATGACAGGACCTCATATTGCTTTTTTTGTAGAAAATGTGTGCATGCAGGTATATCATATGTATTAATTCCATTCCAAGACATATAAATATTTGTTAGAAAAAGAGTCTTTGGGTCAGACAGGGTTGATAAGCACTGCTCATAATTTTTTTCTTGGTAATGTTAGCCTACTGTCTAAAGTAATTTTCTGTGGATTGCCAGCAATTGCGTCTTCACTGGTAAATAACCGTCCCTTGCCTCTAGAGAGTCTGGGAGGAAGGACACGTGAGCTTATGTCCTGCTATGGCCTATTTCTTCACCTATGGCAGACACCATTAATTCAGTAGCGCACTCTCTCTGATGCAGTCTCAGAATTCCTCTCAACAGAGTGACCCACTGATTGCAGTTGGTATGCGAGTCCACTGCCCTTCCAATCCGGAATGTGCAGCGCCCTTGGCTGGTGACACCCTTCTCTCCGCCCCCGCCCCTCTGCTGGCTCAGCTTTCCACCTCCTCCTCAGGGACCTCGCCCATCCCCACCAACCGCAGGGCGGGGACAGGAGCCTCTTGTCCCCGTTCCCATGGCGCCTGAGCTTGCCTCTGTCATCACACTCATCTCACAGTTTGGACAGTGCCTGTTTATTTCTCTCTCCCTCTCCACACTGCAGAACAGAAGCTGTGATACATCCCTACAGTGTGTGGTAGGAGGTGGAGCTCAATAAACCTGTGATAAAACCAGGCACTCAGAGGACACAGCCAACACTTGCCATTCCAGTTCTTCCAAGGCTTACCAATTCCCTTCTGGTTGGCGATTTTTAATTTAGATGTGTTAATATATTCCTTTGATTTGTAGTAAAATCATAAGGGCCTGTGTGGTGAACACGCATGGTTTCGTTACCCAGCTGCCAAACACACACTGGGCTGGAGGGAATCCCAGCACTCAACCCCCATCCTTCTGCTGGTAGGGAACGTGCTCTAAACCGATTAGGCAAATGCTCCTACTCCCAACTTTGGAACTTGATGCAGGAACAGTGAAACAGAGTCGGTTAGAGACTATTTGCAGGGGCTGTGGTGGACTCCAGAGCCCAGTGGTGGGCGGGATGTCCAGGGGCTGCAGTGGACAGTAGGAGGTGAGAGTGTCAGGGTCAGGAGTAATAATGGCCGAGCAGCAGTGATGGCAGCTGCAGGGGCCTAAGCCGATGGCCCCCGAGGTGGGTCTTGACCAGACTATGTCTTTTTTGGACCGGTCTGAACCTGGTTCTCCAGCTCCCTGTCAATTGCATGAGCTCCAGATGCCCTTCCAGTGAATCCCTGCTCACTCCTTAGACTCCTGCTCTCTTCCCCACAGCTTCCTTCTCCCTGTTCCTCTCACAAATCTTCATCCTCACCCCCCACCCCCTAAGTGGATCCCTCTGTTTCCCTGGGTGCTCCCCTCACCTGTCCCAACACATGTATCAATGCCCAGATCTGAGTCCCCGGCACCCCTCCCCTCCCAAGCCCTGCGGCTGGCCTGGGGTGTGTCCTCACTCTCAAGAAAAGGAGCTAGAGAAGCTGCCGGGCCCTGGGTGAAGGTGGCCGGGGGTGCCCCAGCTGGAATTTCCTCGTTGCAATTCCCATTCCTGTGAGCTAGATCTGAAGTCTAGAGAAGCTATTCAATGAAAACTCATGCTCATGTATTCAGGGACACTACTGTCCAACACCAAATTAAAGAGGAATTATTTTCTCATTTCACAAGGACCCGGACAAGCCCCGGGTGTCAATGAACCCACCCTGTGGAGAGAAGCAGCTTTGATTTCTTCTCACTCCGCCCAGGGGCCAACATGGATGATAAAAGAGCAACATTAATCTTTAAAGACTCCTCACTTTGTTTCCCTGGGAAGGGTTCCAAATTCAATTAAATTCTTTGGATGGAGGGAGTGGAGAGATTAGTCAAATCCTCCTACCACAATTGCAACAATGACAACAACCAGTAACATGTACCTTGTGCTCAGCTCAGTTCTCAACACTTCAGTCACATCTATTTCATTGACTGCCATAACAATTTGATGTGGTGGACCCAATTATCCCCATTTTCCAAATGGGGATTAAGTAACTTTCCCCAAGGTCACACAGCAACTGGCAGTCTTGGATGCTAACCCCAGAAGGAAGGAAATAAAAAGGAAAAAGGAGAGTGGGGAGACAATAAGGGAAATGTGGAGTGGCAGAGTAATACTTCCTAAAACAAGATGTAGGATTGCCTAAGAATCTTAATCTTCTAGAATCTGGAGCAAAGAGCTGGTGCAAGGGATTATGTGCCAAGCAAGGCACATTTTATTTAAAAAAAGAAAAAAAAAATGACTTTTTTTTTTTTAAATACATTGACTGGGTGACTGAAGAGAGCTATCTGTTGTCTCTTCCAAAACAGTAAACAAAATTTCCCCTCAACTGTAATAAGAAATTAACACAAACACAGTGTCCTGGAAAAACTCACACCCAGCATTTCACTATCCTCCCGGAACCACAAAGTTGCATGGTAGTGAGGGTGGATGAAGAACAGTATCAATGCAGGATTTGGTGTGGACACCTCCTGAGCAGAATTTGAGATGCTGAGCTGCAGACAGTCGTGGAGAAGCACCTTCGACAGTACACGGCACTCCACCCCACCCTGGACTCCAGGCTGTAGTGGGACCTGCATATCAAAAACGCACAAAGCACGAATGCATCAAATAACACAGGGAAGGTTTTGCCTCTTTGGATCTGGTGCTCGGTGCTGATACGGTATGGCCTATACCCCTAAACACTCGTTTTACTGACCAACTCCCACAGGCCCTGAGACTGCTTCTCTGCATCTCTTGCCCTACGTATTTTTTTTTAATTCTGTTTTATTGAGATATATTCACATACCATACAGTCAATCAAAGTGTACAGTCGTTTACAGTACCATCATATAGTTGTGTATTCATCGCCCCAATCTATTTTTTGAACATTTTTCTTGTATCAGAAAAAGTGAAAATAAGAATAAAAAATAAAAGTAAAGAACACCCAAATCACCCCCCACCCCATTTTTGTCCCCATTTTTCTACTCATCCATCCATACACTGGATAAAGGGAGTGTGATCCACAAGGCTTTCACAATCACGCTGTCACCTCTTATAAGCTGCATTGCTAAACAATTGTCTTCAAGAGTCAAGGCTACTGGGTTGCAGTTTGATAGTTTCAGGTATTTACTTCTAGCTATTCCAAAGCATTAAAACCTAGAAAGGGTTATCTATATAGTGCTTAAGAATGCCCACCAGAGTGACCTTTCGACTCCATTTGGAATCTCTCAGCCACTTTAACTTTATTTCATTTCATTTCTCATCCCCCTTTTGGTCAAGAAGGTGTTCTCAATCCCACTATGCCGGGTTCAGATTCATCCCTGGGAGTCATATCCCATGTTGCCAGGGAGATTTACACCTCTGGGAGTCAGATCCCTTGTAGGGAGGAGGGCAGCAAGATCACCCGCCAAGGTGGCTTAGTTAGAGAGAGGGGGCCACATCTGAGCAACAAAGAGGCACTCAGGGGGAAACTCTTAGCCACAATTATAAGCAGGTTTAGCCTCTCCTTTGCAGTAATGAGCTTCATAATCTTGCCCTATATTTTTGAAACAAAAAGTGCCTTGATGTCTGTGGCTTATAGCACTGTCAGCACTAGAGATGGACAGTGCTTTTGGAGTTGGGGGGAGGTGGAGATTTGAGCAGTGGAAGCACTTGGATCAAAGACAAATTAATTGGCTTGTCAAGTCCTTCTCAGCATGAATTAATGAATTATTGTACAACGAAGCACATCGAGCAGCAGTGTCACCCATCCATTTTTTTGCTTCTCTTTAGATTCCCATTTGTGGTTCCAGAGGTACTCCCAAACTAGTGCAGTATTTGCCATCATTGCACATGCCAGCCTCAGAATATTTTGCTATGTTGAACATCACTTTTACATTTGTGTATTTGTGAATCTAGATGGATCTTGTGTGAAATATGATACTAATTTTTTGCATTATATTAACTAGCTGGGCATGGAACTCTAGAATTATAAATGTTTTTATTTTTATAAAAAAGATGTAAAAAGATTTTTTCAATTTTCAAAAGAGTAAATTAAAAATTAAATTTTTGTTTAGAGAATGTTGATTTTAAATGTTTCTATTCATTATATTTTGGCTTTTAAGTTTAATAGATAAATTTAAATATTTTAGAAGAAAAATAATTTTTTGAACATAGTAAATTTGCTTTTTTACACTTTCTTTCATTTATGTATTTGTGAAAATTATCAAAATTTTATGCACTTTGAATATAATTATGTTTATTATTTAATCCTTTAGATCATTATTATTAATGGAAACATTATTATTTATTATGATATGATTTTGCTAAAATTAAGGCAATAAAATTTAATTTTGTGGAATAAATAATAAGATAAAATGTGAATTATGTATGTTTTTATTTTGTTACTCATCTAGACACTGTCAGCTCAACAACATAACACTATATGTCCTTTAAAAATAAAATCCAGTTGTCTTTGATAGTTTGTTGACTTGCAGGTAAAAATTAGAACTTTACACATATCTTAAAATTTTGTTATTACAAAGATAAATTTCTCAATTGGTTTGCTTTATTGCTTCTTAATTTTTGGACATATGGCATGTGGCGCTGCATCTGTACAGTTGCTTTGGGACCCACATTTGGGGTGGGACTGCTACTCTGGAGATCGAGGGTGGCAGGGGTGTTTTGGAGGCTGCATCCAAAAAAAGCCACATCTAGCCTAGCAGGTATTCTGAAGTTCTGATCAGTAACTTTCCCAAGGTCACACAGGCTGAGTTCAGAATCTCAGAGCATCAAATCGAGTTAGAAACTTTCCAATAATAATACTAAACATGGTCCCAGGGTTGGAAAAGGCCACCTTAGCAGATGGGTTAGCCTGAAGAGGAGGAATTCAGAAACTGCATGGTGTCCATGACAGCCAAGTCAGGGAGGGTCCTTGGGAAGCTGACTGAGGTCAGAGGGTTGTTGTTTTGCAGAGCATGAAATCAGCGCCTTCCGTCTTCCCGCTCTGGAGGGAACGCAGCGGACATGTGTCCTGGGACCGTGTCAGGGCACAGTGCCCAATTACCTTGAGCATGGAAGGTTCAGGATGTGCCTCTCTCCTGAGTCTCCCTCCTCAGATTAACCCCAAACCAAGGCTTCTCCAGACTGTGTTTACAGGAAACGAAAGACAGAACCTGGAGCCCTCCAACCCAAGTTAAGGATACCACCTTCAAGTGTTGAAGTTGGGGCATTTGAGTAAAGAGTCAGCACATGTGAAACCTCAGGGAACTCAGGAAGTGACCTGGGTTCTACTTCTAGCTGCTATACTAACTAGCTAGGTGACCTTGGACAATTTCTTTAAACTCTACAGGCCTCTGTTTCCTTGTCTTGAAAACAAAAGCAGTCTTAGATGATTTTTAAGGTCCCTCTTGCTTTGCAACTCTGCAGTTTATCTGCCAGAGGGATTCCTTCTGTGTGTCTTGGATTATGCCCGGTATCAGGATTACTTATTCCAAAAAGCAGTTGCTCCTTTGTTTGCCAGCCTCAGGGGGAGCCCACACATTTGATAATGTTATCAGGGAGTGGGGGTGGCAGGGAGCGTCTGGCTGCTGGGGCCCACTGCCTCGGGCATGTCACAGCGATGGCCCAGCCTCTTTGGTAGAGGTCATTGCGCCCTTGTAATACAGGCAGACATGCTCGCTACCTTTTGGGAAGTACCCACAGAACAGTAGTTCCCTTTAAACTATAGAGTTCCCTTGAGCTCTATGATGGGGTTCAGTCTGTACCTTCTGAAAACCATGACTGACTTTCATTAATTTAATCAATAAATATCTAAATGGGACTAATGATGCCTACCGTATGGTGTGCTATGAAGAGTAAATGAGTTCATATTATACTTTGAACAATGCCTGACACACAATAAATTACAATAAATGTCAGCCAGCGAGTACCTGCTCCATGCCAGACACGTGCTGGGTGCTGGGATGCCAAGATGAATAAGGCCAGGTGTCAGCCCTTAGGAGCTCACAGAAGTGACATGGGCATGCACACAAAAGTGCACTATGAGAAGTAATATAACACAGGGATTAGCAAAAGTTACGAGAGCACAGACCAGGGCGTCCCATTCTTTCTGGGGAAGGAGAGTGGGATGGAGGGTGAGATGGCCGTCCATTGCTTCTGAATGCCCGGCACCCCTCTTTCCTTTTCAGACAGGTGAAGCCATCTTTCTTGTGGGCATCCCACGCCATGTGGTTCAGGTAGGACTCATCCCAGAAGAGGGCAGGTGACCCAAGTCTGGCCTATCAGGGTATTCCGTCTCCCTGGTGACAATCATTGGTCAGGTGTGAGCACATGGGGATAATCTGAAAGCTCCTCAGGACTTTTACCAAACCTACTGGAAAGGCATTTATTCTCTTTTCGTCTGGGAGCATGAGCTTTAAGGACAATGCAAGCCTGGAGCTCTGAGTGACTATCTCTATCTTTAGGTGGAGAGAAATTGAATCTAAATCAGAGGAAAAGCTACTGTGGGGGTGGGGGTGGGGGTGGGGTAGAGATTGTAACATTCTCTGAAGGTCTGGATCCAGTCGTGCCTGAAGCTACAACTCCCAGTTGCATGAGCCAATAAATCACCCCTTTTGCCTAAGTTAGGGTTTCTGACACTAGCAACCATAAACCCTGGCTAAAACAGAATGTTTTAAAAAGAGGGAACGTTTGAGTTGGATTTTGAAGAACGTGTAGGATTTTGTTAGGCAAAAAAGTGACAGATATTTGTCTTTGGGATTCAGGAACAAATCAGAATTCCCAGGAATTTGGGGGATTTCCCCCAATCAAAAATCATTCTGTATTTTTCTAAAACTTTAGTTACAGGTCTTTAAATAATAATGAGTGACCGTAATAACAAACAATGAATCATGTTTCTGTGGTAGGGTTATAATAAATGTTTTAGAGGTTTTCCATTAAAGAAAGATACAGTAATAAAAGTGAATGATTTATTATGAGCAAATATATTGTAACAAGATTAAATATTTCAATAATATATAAAAATAATCTCTATCTGATATAGATATTTGATAATAGAAAACATTTAAAACGTGAAGATCAAACGCAAAATAAATACCAGATAAAAGTATTATATGCACAGGGTTCCTATTTGGAAGGATGGAAATATCTTGGTAATGGATGTGGTGATGTAGCACAATATTGTGAATGTAATTAACAGCACTGAAATATAGATCTGACTGTGGTTTAAAGGTGAAATGTCTGGTTGAATATATGGTAATAGAAAAAAATTTAAAACAAAATCCAATGAACTACACTAAACAAACAGTGAACCCTAAGTTAAACCATAGATTATAGTACAATTATAAAAGTGTGCTTTCATCAGCTGTAACAAATGCTTCACACCTAGGCAAGGTGTTAATAGTAGGGTGGTATATGGGAATCCTGTATTTTATGATTGTTCTGTAAACTTACAACTTCTCTAAGAAAAAAAAAATTGCAGTGACACTGAAAATGTTTTAAAATTGGAAGCTGGTGATGGTTGCACAACTCTGTGACTATACTAAAACCCACTAAACTGTACACTTTAAAAGGGTGAGTTTTATAGTTCTGTGGATTATATCTCAATAAAGTTGCTATTAACAAATGGAAGAATATGATCATAAATACTAAAAGTTATTCTTTAAATGAAAATTTTAAAAATGCAAAACGTTAATTGCCCCAAATGATGGTCTCCATCTTTGTTTCATGACAAATATCCCAAGATGTAGAAATATCTTTCATTTTTTTAAATGCATTTTTTTATTGTGAACTTCAACATACATACATAACAATGATAACTTTCAAAGTACGATTTAACAAGTAGTTAGAAAGCAAATTTCAAAGAATGTCATGGGTCACAGTTCCACAACTTCAGCTATTTCCATTATTGCAAAATATAACATAAGTGTTAACTTTCGATGTACAGCTCAATAAGCAGTTATATAGGTAATTTCAAAAATTGTTATGGGTTACAGTTCCACAGCTTCAGTTCTTATTATGAAATATAGGGCATATACAGAAGACTTTCAAAACACAATTCAACAAGTAGCTATAGAGCAAATTTAAAAAAATGTTGTAGGTTACAGTTCCACCACGTCATTTACCTTCTTTTAGCTATTACAACACCCCAGCATCTAAAAAAAATGTATATTTATATAGACCATTGTTAAATATTATCTTGTTTGTTGCTACACCTGCCTCTCACTTAATCTCTTTCTCCATTTTCAGGGGTGTCTAGGCAGTGAGCACCCTAACTTGTTCATATTGAAATGGGGTGTCGACAGTATGGGGAAGGGGCTGCCTCTGATTGCTGTTCTTAAAGAGTCTGTTGCCTCTGGGTTTTAGAACTTCTCTGGCATAGGAACACTGGTGGATTTAAGTATATCTTTCATTTTGTGCTGACATTGTATTGTTAAGAGTGATTCCCAAAGCACCTTCAAGTTGGACATTAGGGTACATGTTGCTTCAGGTAAGCTCATTTCCTATTTCACAATGAAAATACGTTGTCTCCATGCCTTGATTCTTGTCTTGTCTTTTGGAATTGATACTGTTTTTGCTGGTTCAGACTGTAGCCCCATTTTGGAGCATTCTACGCCACACCCACACTGACTTCTCTTTGCTTTTCTTCCTTCCTGGGGTCTAGCTGAATGCGCAGATGCTCAGCGGGGTCTGTCCACTCTGGATGGTGGGAACGCCAGCATCTCACAGCCCTGCCGGGCCTCAGGGATCTCCAGGCGGCTTTCAGACACCCCCTCCATGCACACAGCCCAGCCCTGGTGGGAGGAAGCCCGCAGGCAGCCCCGTTTATAATCCTGGGGCTCCCCACTGGCAGCTCCCACCTCTCAGTCCCCTAACCCACAAATTCCCACTGCTTCAAGCTGACCTCGGATCTCTTCCTCCTCAGCCCAGCGAGACCACCGCTATCTGCTTGGAGCATCTCCCTGCTGTGGCTAAGAGAGTGCCCAGCGGTCACCTGAAATGTTTCCCCGCTCTCAAGGATCAAACCCTGTTTTGCCTGAGGTTCAATTCCTGGACACAGTTGGCTCACCTATTTTGTCCATTATTATAGTTGTTTATTGAGGGGGAGTAAATCCAGTATCAGTTATTGCAATGTGAGCAGATGTGAAAGCTCACCTCTTGATTTTCAATAGAAAATTATAATTATTATTACATTGTCCAAATTTATAATTTGTATTTTCTATTTTGTAGCCATAATTCCATCCCTTTCTTCATCTTTTTTGGCATTAGTTCTATATTTAAATGGGTCAATATTTTTCATAAGTCTTTTTTACAATAGTCTCTCCATTCTTGAGTTCTTCATTTGATTCATCTCCTAAAGGGTAGATTTATAATCAAGCAGTTTGCTTTTTTCAAGAAGGACCTACTATGTTCCTTGAGATCTTTCATGTTAGAGAATGGTTGCTTTTTGCCTTTATGCTGAAATGACATCTTGTTTGATTAACATTTTCTCAGGTCACACTTTCTTTATAAAAAGTACTGTCTTCCTTAATTATTTTCCTACCAATTAAGTCTTTTTAAAATGTTTAGAATATCATTTACTTTATTTTTATGAAATGTTGATACCTACAAAAGAATATGTGTAATCTGTATATATTATGAATCACTGTAATAAAATGAAAACTCATGAATTTGTCACTCAACTTCAGAACTACAATGTTGCTACTATTTGGGAAGCTCACTTCATGCCCGTCCTTCAGGAGTATATCCTTCCCAACCCACTGAGAGGACCATCACCCCAAGTTTTCTTTACAGATTTACCATGAGGGTGTCCTTAAATAACCTATTGTTTAGTTTTGTTTGTTTTTTAACACTATGAGTGCAGTATGCTTCTAAGATTTAATGACATTGGTGTGTGTGGCTATAGTCCGTTTGTTATCACTGAAGTAGAGTATCCATTTTACGAATATGCTACAATATATTTATCCATTCTCTTGTCAATTGATATTTAGGCTGTCTCCAGAGCTTTTCTGTCATTAGCAATGCTGGTATGAACACAGTTGTGCTTGTCTCCCAGATACGTAGCGATCATTTTTTGTAAGGTATATACCTTACCCAGGAGTGAAATTGGAGGGCTCTAGAGTGTGTGCATATTGAACTTCACAAGCTAACACCAAATAGCCTTCTAGAGAGGTTAGAGGTTCAAACTGACATCCCCTGTGCCAGGGGATGGTGCTTCCCTGGCTCCAGCTGCTCTCCACGGTCCTCTGGCATTGAATGTCACTGTGAAGACTGAGACCTGCCTGGTTTTTGCTCCTCATTTTTGGTTTGCTTTTTCTGCCAAGATGCTTGAAGAATATTTTCTTTATCACCAAAGCTCACTAATTTAATTAGAATATTCTTTGCTATTTGACATTCTGTATCACATTTTCTTGGAATACAGTTGTTCTTTTGATATGTATGTTCACTCCTTCATTTCATGGAAATTTTCTTGCTTATATATTTGAATATATCGTGTGTTCCCTGCATTGGGTTCTCTACTTAAGTGCCACCAATTATCCTTACGTTTAGTCATATTCTTCTCTCTTATGTATCTATTACTTTCTCTCTATATATCTGCATTTACTCTACATCATAATTCCAATTTTAACTGTATTCTGTTTCTTCTTATTCTGTTCTTCCAGTTTCTAATTTATATTTTAATTCTATAATGATCTTGCCCTCTATTCATTTCCTTAAATCTGAAATTTCCCTGTCTACCTAATTTCTATTGTTTTATGACCTTATCTTTGAGCTCTTATTTCACTGAATTCATGTTCTAGTTAAGTTGTATAGCATGAAGAAATTAATAGGAATTTCCTTCTGCTGCCTGAGTTATGATTTCTTCTAATTTGGAGTCCTTGGTTTTTGCATGCTACTTTCCTCCTCACTTCCAGTGTGGTTTTACAGTCAACATGCGTTTTCTTTTCATTTTGCATATCCATTCATTTTATTTGCTGTGATAGAGTGTAGGTGACTCAAATCTTAGAAGGAGCCCTCTGGCTGCTGGTGGAGAACAGACAGAAGAGGGTGTGGAGCACGGGCAGGGAGACCATTTAGGAGGCTCCTGCAGGGCAACAGGCAGGAGGGGCTCTGCTCAGGCCAGTGGGAGAGTGGAGGTGCTGCAAAGGCGGCCGATTCCAGGTGACTTTTGAAGGTAAAAGTTTGATGGATTAAATGTTTCATACATACACACACAGAGATAGATTTATATGCATAAACACACACATTTTGTACATGTGTATATTTAGGTAAAATAAGAAAACCATAATTCTACTGAAGGTACTGTTCAAAAGTTAATATTACATATAAACAAACTAAGGATAAAGAAGGGAGAGATCAGTTATTAAGCCGAGAATTGATTGGCACATGCCCGCAATTCCTTTTCTCTAGGTAATAATAACCATAATGATAGTTAAATTGATTGAGTGCTTACTAAGTGCCAGATGATTGTCTAAACACTTTATATATGTTATTTACATATACTAATCATTTAATTATCACAGGTATCCCATAATTTATGTACTATTATTATGCCCATTTTAAAGGCAATGAAACTGAGAGAAAAGTCAAGTAACTTAGATGAGGACTACTTACAGAGAAATTAAGTTTCACTTGCAGTAATGGATGGAATAATAATTAAATAGCCACCTAAACATGCACATTCCTCCCAGGGACTCTATTACTCATCTGTAAAATGAGGGCTGTAGAAGGGATGATTGTGAAAGCTTTGTAGCTGGTACAATTTGTGAATCCATCATTGCTACCAAAGAAGATAGTGTCCCTTTTGCCTCCTTTGCATTTTAAACATTAAATGTAAACAACTGAGGTTTCCTAAGTGGAAACAATGAGCAAGTAAAGATAATTTTAAACAATAACTTAATTTCATGGAGTACTTACACTATTGCTTAAATAATTGTGATTGATAATAATTAGTTTGATGACTGGTGTTCCTTTGTTTAGAAAAATTGTACTCTTTCACATATACAAGGCTTAATATTCACCAGTACAGATGAAAAGTCAACAAAGATTACAAGGGTCAGCTACTTTTCAAAAGTGGCACCCAAGCCATCCATCCAACCATCCATCTATCTATCCATCCATCCATCCATCCATCCATCATGTGTTCATTCATATAAGAAGTATTTATTGAATTCCTATTACATGCTGAATTGTTTATTGCATGTTAAGATCTTACAAGACATCAATGTATTCAGTGTGGAATAGTGTTAAAGAATATGAACTTTGGAGTCAGGTAGGCCTGGTTTCAAATTTTGACTCTGCTAGTTACTGTGTAACTTTGGGCAAAGCACTTAACTTCCTTGGGCCTCAGATTCCTCAACTGTACAAGGAAGATGATATCTACCTTTACATGTCACTATAAGGATTAGAAGCAACACAGACAAACCATATGTAGCCCAGAGCTTGGCTTGGGGTAAACTCTCAATAAATAGTACCCCTCAGGTCACCTCTCTGGACAGTACTTCAGCCCTATGAGTTCCAGCATCCTGGGGTAGCTGAGGGCCCCAGCCAGTCCAACATTATGCATCATCAGAGGTATAGTTAAGGGCTCTTTGGGCATGCACCCTGTGCAGTGGGAGTCAGGTCTAAGAAGCTAGAGTACAGGGAGCTGGAAGGATTAATAGAACAGCAGTACAACCTGTTCTTGCCCACAACGCGTGTCATCTTCATGGACCCACAAGTAGGAGGCCAACAGCTCTGAATGACATTGAGTGTTCTGAAAAAAATCCATATTATTATATACTAGGAAGCAGGTTATTGTAGTGGTTAAGATAATTGACTTTAGTAAACAATATTCATTCAACAAATATTTATTGAATGTCTGCTATGTGCCAGACCAGTAATTAAGTATCTAGGAATCCATCCATGAACAGAACAGACAAAAATCTATGCTCTTGCAGCTTACATTTTGGTGAGAGAAAACAACAATAAAGAATAAATACAATAAATGATTAAATTATATGGTGATAAAAGGACTTTCTGGTAAATCAAGATGGTGGCATAACAAGCTCCAGGGGGCTGCTTCCCCACAGAATCATAGAACAACTAGCAAAAACTGGTAAAGTCATCTTCCACAAAACCCTGGAAGACAGTTAAAGGGTTCCAGTAACAGGGCAACAGCCAAATCAAGAAAAAGGGGCTTGAAAAACTAGGCGAAGCTAGTGGTGCCCTTGCTAGCTCCTCCCCATTCCCTCTCTGGTATGGTGTGGAGCCAGCCTGTGCTCCCATTGTGGGTCCCTGGCCCTGTTCCAGAAGGAGCTGAATAAATCCTAAGTGCATACTGGGGTGCCTGTATGTCAGTGCCAATTTAGCAGGTGGAAGCCTGAAAGACTGAGCCAGGAAACTTTTCTTGGGCTCACCCTCCCAGAATGTGTCCTGAAAGCAGAGAAGCAGCTTGCAGACAACTAAAGGAGTATAACAAATAGTTAAGTTGATCAGCCTGGGGCAAAAGATTACCTGCATTAAGTCATACAATGGAGTACCCAGAAAGGAGTGAAAATCTATTTCATAGGGAGTGGAAGGGGTATTCTAATTTCTGTAATTGGAGGAATTCCTAAGGTCAAGAGTAAGCACATTCCAGGACAAGAAGCACACACCATGCAGGCTCAGATAAGACAAAGATGTCCCTGTACTTCACATTCACCTTGTGCTGATCTCTTCTTGATAGGAGGGCTAAGTGATGAAGGGGACCACCAGCCAAAGCAGAGCCAATTTGCAAACACTGTGAATGGTGCTTTTTGGTTTGGTTTGTTTGTTTGTGTTAGCTCATGGCACTCAAGGAAATCTCTGTCATATTACTATCTGGATATAAACTTAAGGAATGGACATCTCAGGGATTAAAATACTTTAAAATACTAAAACGTGCAGTGTGCAGCCAAAGATTACAAGACAAACAAATAGACTGGAAATGATGGCCCATCCAAAGGAAGAAGATAAAACTCCAGAAATGATTGATGAAGAGGACAAGACTTTGGACATACTGGACAAAGACTCAATATGCTCAAGGAGGTAAAGGAAAACACAGATGAAGAACTTAAGGACATCAAGAAAATAATGAATGAACAATAAGAATCTCAATAAAGAGATAGAAATGTTAAAAAGGAACCAAACAGAATTACTGGAGTTCAAGGCCACAGTAACTGAAATAAAAATTCTCTAGAGGGTTTCAACAGCAGATTGGAGCTGGCAGAAGGAAGAATAGTAATCTTGAAGACAAGACAATTGAAATGTTCAGTCTGAGGAGCAGAAAGAAAAAAAAAATTAAAAAAGCAAACAGCTTAAGAGACCTATGGGAAACCATCAAGTCTACCAATATATACATTATGGGAGTGCCAGAAGGAAAAGAAAGAGAGAAAGAGTCAGAAGGAATATTCAAAGAAATAATGACGTAAAACTTCCCAAATTTAATGAAAGACATGAATATGCACATCCGAGAAGCCCAATGAACCTCAAGCAGGATCAACTCATAAAGGCATAAAGAACCACTCCCAGACACATAGTAATCAAACTTTCCAATGCCAAAGACAAGGATAGAGTGCTGAGAGCTGCAAGAGAAAAGCAACAAGTTATGTACAAGAGAATCACAGTAAGACTAAGTGCTAATTTTTCATCAAAAACCATGGAGGCAAGAAGGCAGTGGGATTAAATATTTAAAGTGCTGAAAGAAAACAACTGCCAATCAAGAATTTTATATCCAGTGAGACTTCCTTTCAAAAATTAGGGAGATATTAAAACATTTCCAGATAAACAAAAGCTGAGGGAGTTCATCACCACTAGACCTGCCCTACAAGCAATGATAAAAGGAGTTCTTCAGATTGAAAGGAAAAGACTCTAGAAAGTAGATCAAAGTAGGGATAAAGAAATAAAGACCTCTGGTAAAGGTAATGACATGGGTAATTACAAATGTCAGTACTATTGTATTTTTTGGTATGTAATTCCATTTTTAATTCTTATGGGTTCTAAAATACAAATGTATAAAAAGTAATGATAGAACAGAATGGAGAGGCGGGGCAAGATGGCAGACTGGTGAGCTGTATGTTTTAGTTACTCCTCCAGGAAAGTAGGTAGAAAGCCAGGAACTGCGTGGACTGGACACCACAGAGCAATCTGACTTTGGGCATACTTCATACAACACTCATGAAAACGTGCAACTGCTGAGATCAGCGAAATCTGTAAGTTTTTGCGGCCAGGGGACCCGCGCCCCTCCCTGCCAGGCTCAGTCCCGTGGGAGGAGGGGCTGTCAGCTCCGGGAAGGAGAAGGGAGAACTGCAGTGGCAGCCCTTATCGGAAACTCATTCTACTGATTCAAACTCCAACCATAGATAGACTGAGACCAGACACGAGAGAATCTGAGAGCAGCCAGCCCAGCAGAGAGGAGACAGGCATAGAAAAAAAACAACACGAAAAACTCCAAAATAAAAGCGGAGGATTTTTGGAGTTCTGGTGAACATAGAAAGGGGAAGGGCAGAGCTCAGGCCCTGAGGCTCATATGCAAATCCCGAAGAAAAGCTGATCTCTCTGCCCTGTGGACCTTTCCTTAATGGCCCTGGTTGCTTTGTCTCTTAGCATTTCAATAACCCATTAGATCTCTGAGGAGAGCCCATTTTTTTTGTTTGTTTTTTTGTTTTTTTTGTTTTTTTGTTTTGTTTTTTTTTTTAATCCTTTTTTCTTTTTCTAAAACAATTACTCTAAGAAGCCCAATACAGAAAGCTTCAAAGACTTGCTATTTGGGCAGGTCAAGTCAAGAGCAGAACTAGGAGAGCTCTGAGACAAAACGCAATAATCCAGTGGCTGAGAAAATTCACTAAACACCACAACTTCCCAAGAAAAGGGGGGTGTCCGCCCACAGCCATCATCCTGGTGGACAGGAAACACTCCTGCCCATCGCCAGCCCCATAGCCCAGAACTGCCCCAGACAACCCAGTGTGATGGAAGTGCTTCAAATAACAGGCACACACCACAAAACTGGGTGTGGACATTAGCCTTCCCTGCAACCTCAGCTGATTGTCCCAGAGTTGGGAAGGTAGAGCAGTGTGAATTAACAAAGCCCCATTCAGCAATCATTTCAGCAGACTGGGAGCCTCCCTACACAGCCCAGCAGCCCAGAACTGCCCTGGGGGGACGGCACTCACCTGTGACATAGCACAGTCATCCCTCAACAGAGGACCCAGGGTGCACGGCCTGGAAGAGGGGCCCACTTGCAAGTCTCAGGAGCCATACGCCAATACCAAGGACTTGTGGGTCAGTGGCAGAGACAAACTGTGGCAGGACTGAACTGAAGGATTAGACTATTGCAGCAGCTTTAAAACTCTAGGATCACCAGGGAGATTTGATTGTTAGAGCCACCCCCCCTCCCTGACTGCCCAGAAACACGCCCCATATACAGGGCAGGCAACACCAAGTACACACGCAAGCTTGGTACACCAATTGGACCCCACAAGACTCACTCCCCCACTCACCAAAAAGGCTAAGCAGGGGAGAACTGGCTTGTGGAGAACAGGTGGCTCGTGGACGCCACCTGCTGGTTAGTTAGAGAAAGTGTACTCCACGAAGCTGTAGATCTGATAAATTAGAGATAAGGACTTCAATTGGTCTACAAATCCTAAAAGAACCCTATCAAGTTCAGCAAATGCCACGAGGCCAAAAACAACAGAAAATTATAAAGCATATGAAAAAACCAGACGATATGGATAACCCAAGCCCAAGCACCCAAATCAAAAGACCAGAAGAGACACAGCACCTAGAGCAGCTACTCAAAGAACTAAAGATGAACAATGAGACCATAGTACGGGAGATAAAGGAAATCAAGAAGACCCTAGAAGAGCATAAAGAAGACATTGCAAGACTAAATAAAAAAATGGATGATCTTATGGAAATTAAAGAAACTGTTGACCAAATTAAAAAGATTCTGGACACTCATAGTACAAGACTAGAGGAAGTTGAACAACGAATCAGTGACCTGGAAGATGACAGAATGGAAAATGAAAGCATAAAAGAAAGAATGGGGAAAAAAATTGAAAAAAATCGAAATGGACCTCAGGGATATGATAGATAATATGAAACGTCCAAATATAAGACTCATTGGTGTCCCAGAAGGGGAAGAAAAGGGTAAAGGTCTAGGAAGAGTATTCAAAGAAATTGTTGGGGAAAACGTCCCAAATCTTCTAAACAACATAAATACACAAATCATAAATGCTCAGCGAACTCCAAATAGAATAAATCCAAATAAACCCACTCCGAGACATATACTGATCACACTATCAAACACAGAAGAGAAGGAGCAAGTTCTGAAAGCAGCAAGAGAAAAGCAATTCACCACATACAAAGGAAACAGCATAAGACTAAGTAGTGACTACTCAGCAGCCACCATGGAGGCGAGAAGGCAGTGGCACGATATATTTAAAATTCTGAGTGAGAAAAATTTCCAGCCAAGAATACTTTATCCAGCAAAGCTCTCCTTCAAATTTGAGGGAGAGCTTAAATTTTTCACAGACAAACAAATGCTGAGAGAATTTGCTAACAAGAGACCTGCCCTACTGGAGATACTCAAGGGAGCCCTACAGACAGAGAAACAAAGAAAGGACAGAGAGACTTGGAGAAAGGTTCAATACTAAAGAGATTCGGTATGGGTACAATAAAGGATATTAATAGACAGAGGGGAAAAATATGACAAACATAAACCAAAGGATAAGATGGCTGATTCAAGAAATGCCTTCACGGTTATAACATTGAATGTAAATGGATTAAACTCCCCAATTAAAAGATATAGATTCGCAGAATGGATCAAAAAAAATGAACCATCAATATGTTGCATACAAGAGACTCATCTTAGACACAGGGACACAAAGAAACTGAAAGTGAAAGGATGGAAAAAAATATTTCATGCAAGCTACAGCCAAAAGAAAGCAGGAGTAGCAATATTAATCTCAGATAAAATAGACTTCAAATGCAGGGATGTTTTGAGAGACAAAGAAGGCCACTACGTACTAATAAAAGGGGCAATTCAGCAAGAAGAAATAACAATCGTAAATGTCTATGCACCCAACCAAGGTGCCACAAAATACATGAGAGAAACACTGGCAAAACTAAAGGAAGCAATTGATGTTTCCACAATAATTGTGGGAGACTTCAACACATCACTCTCTCCTATAGATAGATCAACCAGACAGAAGACCAATAAGGAAATTGAAAACCTAAACAATCTGATAAATGAATTAGATTTAACAGACATATACAGGACATTACATCCCAAATCACCAGGATACACATACTTTTCTAGTGCTCATGGAACTTTCTCCAGAATAGATCACATGCTGGGACATAAAACAAGCCTCAATAAATTTAAAAAGATTGAAATTATTCAAAGCACATTCTCTGACCACAATGGAATACAATTAGAAGTCAATAACCATCAGAGACTTAGAAAATTCACAAATACCTGGAGGTTAAACAACACACTCCTAAACCATCAGTGGGTTAAACAAGAAATAGCAAGAGAAATTGCTAAATATATAGAGACGAATGAAAATGAGAACACAACATACCAAAACCTATGGGATGCAGCAAAAGCAGTGCTAAGGGGGAAATTTATAGCACTAAACGCATATATTAAAAAGGAAGAAAGAGCCAAAATCAAAGAACTGATGGATCAACTGAAGAAGCTAGAAAATGAACAGCAAACCAATCCTAAACCAAGTAGAAGAAAAGAAATAACAAGGATTAAAGCAGAAATAAATGACATAGAGAACAAAAAAACAATAGAGAGGATAAATATCACCAAAAGTTGGTTCTTTGAGAAGATCAACAAGATTGACAAGCCCCTAGCTAGACTGACAAAATCAAAAAGAGAGAAGACCCATATAAACAAAATAATGAATGAAAAAGGTGACATAACTGCAGATCCTGAAGAAATTAAAAAAACTATAAGAGGATACTATGAACAACTGTATGGAAACAAACTGGAGAATGTAGAGGAAATGGACAATTTCCTGGAAACATATGAACAACCTAGACTGACCAGAGAAGAAATAGAAGACCTCAACCAACCCATCACAAGCAAAGAGATCCAATCAGTCATCAAACATCTTCCCACAAATAAATGCCCAGGGCCAGATGGCTTCACAGGGGAATTCTACCAAACTTTCCAGAAAGAACTGACACCAATCTTACTCAAACTCTTTCAAAACATTGAAGAAAATGGAACACTACCTAACTCATTTTATGAAGCTAACATCAATCTAGTACCAAAACCAGGCAAAGATGTTACAAAAAAGGAAAACTACCGGCCAATCTCCCTAATGAATATAGATGCAAAAATCCTCAACAAAATACTTGCAAATCGAATCCAAAGACACATTAAAAAAATCATACACCATGACCAAGTGGGGTTTATTCCAGGCATGCAAGGATGGTTCAACATAAGAAAATCAATCAATGTATTACAACACATTAACAAGTCAAAAGGGAAAAATCAATTGATCATCTCAATAGATGCTGAAAAAGCATTTGACAAAATCCAACATCCGTTTTTGATAAAAACACTTCAAAAGGTAGGAATTGAAGGAAACTTCCTCAACATGATAAAGAGCATATATGAAAAACCCACAGCCAGCATAGTACTCAATGGTGGGAGACTGAAAGCCTTCCCTCTAAGATCAGGAACAAGACAAGGATGCCCGCTATCACCACTGTTATTCAACATTGTGCTGGAAGTGCTAGCCAGGGCAATCCGGCGAGACAAAGAAATAAAAGGCATCCAAATTGGAAAAGAAGAAGTAAAACTGTCATTGTTTGCAGATGATATGATCTTATATCTAGAAAACCCTGAGAAATCGACGATACAGCTACTAGAGCTAATAAACAAATTTAGCAAAGTAGCGGGATACAAGGTTAATGCACATAAGTCAGTACTGTTTCTATATGCTAGAAATGAACAAACTGAAGAGACACTCAAGAAAAAGATACCATTTTCAATAGCAACTAAAAAAATCAAGTACCTAGGAATAAACTTAACCAAAGATGTAAAAGACCTATACAAAGAAAACTACATAACTCTACTAAAAGAAATAGAAGGGGACCTTAAAAGATGGAAAAATATTCCATGTTCATGGATAGGAAGACTAAATGTCATTAAGATGTCAATTCTACCCAAACTCATCTACAGATTCAATGCAATCCCAATCAAAATTCCAACAACCTACTTTGCAGACTTGGAAAAGCTAGTTATCAAATTTATTTGGAAAGGGAAGATGCCTCGAATTGCAAAAGACACTCTAAAAAAGAAAAACGAAGTGGGAGGACTTACACTCCCTGACTTTGAAGCTTATTATAAAGCCACAGTTGCCAAAACAGCATGGTACTGGCACAAAGATAGACATATAGATCAATGGAATCGAATTGAGAATTCGGAGATAGACCCTCAGATCTATGGCTGACTGATCTTTGATAAGGCCCCCAAAGTCACTGAACTGAGTCATAATGGTCTTTTCAACAAATGGGGCTGGGAGAGTTGGATATCCATATCCAAAAGAATGAAAGAGGACCCCTACCTCACCCCCTACACAAAAATTAACTCAAAATGGACCAAAGATCTCAATATAAAAGAAAGTACCATAAAACTCCTAGAAGATAATGTAGGAAAACATCTTCAAGACCTTGTATTAGGCGGCCACTTCCTAGACTTTACACCCAAAGCACAAGCAACAAAAGAGAAAATAGATAAATGGGAATTCCTCAAGCTTAGAAGTTTTTGCACCTCAAAGGAATTTCTCAAAAAGGTAAAGAGGCAGCCAACTCAATGGGAAAAAATTTTTGGAAATCATGTATCTGACAAAAGACTGATATCTTGCATATATAAAGAAATCCTACAACTCAATGACAATAGTACAGTCGGCCCAATTATAAAATGGGCAAAAGATATGAAAAGACAGTTCTCTGAAGAGGAAATACAAATGGCCAAGAAACACATGAAAAAATGTTCAGCTTCACTAGCTATTAGAGAGATGCAAATTAAGACCACAATGAGATACCATCTAACACCGGTTAGAATGGCTGCCATTAAACAAACAGGAAACTACAAATGCTGGAGGGGATGTGGAGAAATTGGAACTCTTATTCACTGTTGGTGGGACTGTATAATGGTTCAGCCACTCTGGAAGTCAGTCTGGCAGTTCCTTAGAAAACTAGATATAGAGTTACCATTCGACCCAGCGATTGCACTTCTCGGTATATACCCGGAAGATCGGAAAGCAGTGACACGAACAGATATCTGCACGCCAATGTTCATAGCAGCATTATTCACAATTGCCAAAGATGGAAACAACCCAAATGTCCTTCAACAGATGAGTGGATAAATAAAATGTGGTATATACACACGATGGAATACTACGCGGCAGTAAGAAGGAACGATCTCGTGAAACATATGACAACATGGATGAACCTTGAAGGCATAATGCTAAGCGAAATAAGCCAGGCACAAAAAGAGAAATATTATATGCTACCACTAATGTGAACTTTGAAAAATATAAAACAAATGGCTTATAATGTAGAATGTAGGGGAACTAGCAATAGAGAGCAATTAAGGAAGGGGGAACAATAATCCAAGAACAGATAAGCTATTTAACGTTCTGGGGATGCCCAGGAATGACTATGGTCTGTTAATTTCTGATGGATATAGTAGGAGCAAGTTCACAGAAATGTTGCTATATCAGGTAACTTTCTTGGGGTAAAGTAGGAACATGTTGGAAGTTAAGCAGTTATCTTAGGTTAGTTGTCTTTTTCTTACTCCCTTGTTATGGTCTCTTTAAAATGTTCTTTTATTGTATGTTTGTTTTCTTTTTAACTTTTTTTTCATACAGTTGATTTAAAAAAGAAGGGAAAGTTAAAAAAAAAAAAAACAAGGAAAAAAAAAAGATGCAGTGCCCCCTTGAGGAGCCTGTGGAGAATGCAGGGGTATTCGCCTACCCCACCTCCATGGTTGCTAACATGACCACAGACATAGGGGACTGGTGGTTTGATGGGTTGAGCCCTCTACCACAGGTTTTACCCTTGGGAAGACGGTTGCTGCAAAGGAGAGGCTAGGCCTCCCTATGGTTGTGCCTAAGAGCCTCCTCCCGAATGCCTCTTTGTTGCTCAGATGTGGCCCTGTCTCTCTAGCTAAGCCAACTTGAAAGGTGAAATCACTGCCCTCCCCCCTACGTGGGATCAGACACCCAGGGGAGTGAATCTCCCTGGCAACGTGGAATATGACTCCCGGGGAGGAATGTAGACCTGGCATCGTGGGACGGAGAACATCTTCTTGACCAAAAGGGGGATGTGAAAGGAAATGAAATAAGCTTCAGTGGCAGAGAGAATCCAAAAGGAGCCGAGAGGTCACTCTGGTGGGCACTCTTACGCACACTTTAGACAACCCTTTTTAGGTTCTAAAGAATTGGGGTAGCTGGTGGTGGATACCTGAAACTATCAAACTACAACCCAGAACCCATGAATCTCGAAGACAGTTGTATAAAAATGTAGCTTATGAGGGGTGACAATGGGATTGGGAAAGCCATAAGGACCACACTCCACTTTGTCTAGTTTATGGATGGATGAGTAGAAAAATAGGGGAAGGAAACAAACAGACAAAGGTACCCAGTGTTCTTTTTTACTTCAATTGCTCTTTTTCACTCTAATTAGTATTCTTGTTATTCTTGTGTGTGTGCTAATGAAGGTGTCAGGGATTGATTTGGGTGATGAATGTACAACTATGTAATGGTACTGTGAACAATCGAAAGTACGATTTGTTTTGTATGACTGCGTGGTATATGAATATATCTCAATAAAATGAAGATAAAAAAAAAAAGACATAATGCTGAGCAAAATAAGCCAGGCACAAAAAGAGAGATATTGTATGTTACCACTAATGTGAATTCTGTGAAAAATGTACAATGTTTTATACTGTAGAATGTAGGGGACCTAGAGATACCAATTAGTGGAGGGGGAATGATAATCTAATAAGAACAGATAAACTATGGAGGGTAATCTCAATGCTATGGGAGTGCTCAGGAATGATTATGGTTTGTAAACTTTCTTGGATATAGTAAGATCATGTTGGAAGCAATAGAGTTATTTTAGGTTTTTTTTTTTTCTCTTATTCCTTTGTTTTCTTAGGGGTTGTTAATTTTCTTGGGGTATGGTAGGAACATGTTGGAAGCAATGTAGTTATTTTAGATTATTTGTTTTTCTTATTCCTCTGTTTGGACATGGTTTATTAATTTTCTTGGGGTATGGTAGGAACATATTGGAAGCAAAATAGTTATTTTAGGTTGTTTGTTTTCCTTAATCCATTGCTTTGTTTGAAATGTTGTGGGGTTTTTTTGGTTGTTGTTTGCCTGTTTGTTTTTAATTTTTTGATAAACAAAGTTAAAAAATTGAAAAAAAATTAGTAGAAAAATGGGAGTAAAAACTAAATGACAAATAGGGTGGGATGGGGGCATGGTTTGGGTATTCTCTTTTCACTTTTATTTTTTATTCTTATTCTGATTCTTTCTGATGTAAGGAAAATGTTCAGAAATAGATTGTGGTGATGAACGCATAACTATATGATCATACTGTGAACAGTTGATTGTATACCATGGATGACTGTATGGTTTGTGAATATATTTCAATAAAACTGAATTTAAAAAAAAAAAAAGTAATGATAAAACAAAAGGTGGAGAAACAGAGGGTTAAAGGAAAAGTGTATGTGTATGCTATTGAAGTTACATTGGTATCAAATCAAACGTGATTGTTATGGATTTAAGATGTTAAATTTAAGCCCCTTTGAAACTACAGGGAAAATAAAAAAAAAAAAAACAAATAAATATGTATGTATGCATTAATGGAAGAATTGAAGGATAAAAAAAGGTATAAGGTTTACAAAAACCAAGTAGCAAAATGGCAGAAGAAAGTCCTGCATTATCAGCATTTACTTTAAATGTAAGTGGATTAAATTCTCCGGTCAAAATGTAGAGATTGGCAGAATGGATAAAAAACATGACACAACTATCTGCTGTTTACAAGACACTCACTTAAATTCAAAGGTACAAGTATGTTGAAGTGAAAGGATGGAAAAAATATACCATGCAAATATTAATCAAAAGAGAGTTAGAGTTAGTGTTCTAGTTTGCTAATGCTGCTGGAATGCAAAACACCAGAGATGGATTGGCTTTTATAAAAGGGGGTTTATTTGGTTACACAGTTACAGTCTTAAGGCCATAAAGTGTCCAGGGTAACACATCAGCAATCGGGTACCTTCACTGGAGGATGGCCAATGGTGTCCGGAAAACCTCTGTTAGCTGGGAAGGCACATGGCTGGCGTCTGCTCCAAAGTTCTGTTTTCAAAATGGCTTTCTGCCAGGACGTTCCTCTCTAGGCTGCAGTTCCTCAAAAATGTCACTCTTAGTTGCACTTGGGATATTTGTCCTCTCTCAGCTTCTCCGGAGCAAGAGTCTGCTTGCAACGGCCGTCTTCAAACTGTCTCTCATCTGCAGCTCCTGTGCTTTCTTCAAAGTGCCCCTCTTGGCTGTAGCAGCTTGCTCCTTCTGTCTGATCTTATATAGAGCTCCAGTAATTTAACTCAGAAGCACCCTGAATGGGCAGGCCAACACCTCCATGGAAATTATCCAATCAGAGTCATCACCCACAGTTGTGTGGGGCGCATCTCCATGGAAACATTCAAAGAATTACAATCTAATTAACACTGATAGGTCTGCCCACACAAGATTACATCAAAGATAATGGCGTTTGGGGGACATAATACATTCAAACTGGAAAAAATAGACTTTAAGTCAAAAAATGTTATAAGGTTAAAGAAGATCACTATATACTGATAAAGGGGTCATTTTAATAAGAGGACATGACAATTACAAATACATGTGCACCTAATGTCAGAGTTCCAATATATATGAAGCAAATATTGACAGATTTGAAGGGAGAAATAGATGGTTCTATATTAGTAGTAGGAGAGTTCAATATACCACATTCAATAATAGATAGGACATCGAGACAGAAGATTAATAAGGAAATAGAGGACTTGCATGATACTCTAAACCAGCTAGACCTAACAGATACATATATAACAGACTTCACCCAACAGCAGCAGAATACATGTTCTTCTCTAGTATATAAGTATTATTCTCCAGGATAGATTATATGTTAGGTCATAAAACAAGTCTCAGTAAATTAAAAAATATTGACATCATAATGTATCTTCTCTTATCACAATATAATAAAGCTAAAAACTAATAACAGAGAGAGAACAAGAAAATAAACAAATATGTGGAAATTAAACAATGCACTCTTAAACAATCAATGGGTCAAAGAAGAAATCACAAGGGAAATCAGGAAATATCTTGAGGTGACCGAAAATGAAAACACCACCTACCAATCTTACAGGATGCAGAAAAGGCAGTGCTGAGAGGAAAATTCATAGCTCCAAATACTTACATTAAAAAAAGAAGAAATGTCTCAAATCAGAGACCTAACCTACCAACTGGAGAATCTAGAAAAAAGAGCAAACTAAATTCAAAGTGAGCAAAATTTGTCCATTTCATCTAAGTTATCTAATTTGTTGTGTAGAATTATTCCAAGTATTCTCTTATAATTATTCCAAGTATTCTCCACTGTAGTGGAGATCAATGAAATAGACAATAAAAAAACGAAAGAGAGAATCAACAAAACCCAACAGTTTTTTGAAATGGTCAATAAAATCAACAAACTGTTAGCTAGACTGACAAAGAAAAAAGATAGGACACAAATAACTAAAATCAGAAATGACAGGGGGGACATTATTACCAACCCAACAGAAATAAAAAGGATTATAAGAGAATACTTGGAATAATTCTACACAACAAATTAGATAACCTAGATGAAATGGACAAATTCCTAGAAACATGCAAACTACCTACACTGACTCAGAAAGAAACAGAAGATATCAACAAACCAGTAATTAGTAAATAGACTGAATCAGTAACCAAAAACCTCCCAATGAATTAGTAATCAAAAACCTCTCAACAAAGAAAAGCCCAGGACCACATGGCTTCACGGAGAATTTTACCACACATTCCAAGAAGAGCTAACACCAATCCTACTCAAACTCTTTTACAAAATCCATCACCTTTTCTTGGTGAAAGTATTAGAAAACTAGGACTAGAAGGCAAATTCCTCAATAAGAAAAGGGGCATAAATGAAAAACCCACAACTAGCATCATACTCACTGGTGAAAGACTGACCACTTTCCCTCTAAGATCAGGAATAAGACCAGGTTGCTCACTGTCACCATTGTACTGGAAGTTATTCAACATTGTACTGGAAGTTCTAGCCAAGAGCAATTAGGCAATAAAAAGAAATAAAAGCCATCCAAATTGGAAAGGAAGAAGTAAAACTTTCCCTATTTGCAGATGACAGGGTCATATAAACAGCAAAAATCCTGAAAAATCCACAACAAAGCTACTAAAGCTAATAAATGAGTTCAGCTCAGTGGCAGGATACAAGATCATCACCCAACTATCACTTATGTTTTCATATACTGTTAATGAAAAATCTTAAGAGGAAATCAAGAAAAAAAACATTTATAATAGCAGCTAAAAATATAAAATATCTAGGAATAAATCTAACCAAAGAAGTAAAGGACTTGTACACAGAAAACTACAAAACCTTGACAAAAGAAATAAAAGAAGATCTAAATAAATGGAAGGACATTCTGTGTTCATGGATGGAAGACTAAATATTGTTAAAATGTCAATTCTACCCAAAACAGTTTACAGCTTCAATGCAATCCAAATCAAAATTCCAACAGCCTTCTTTGCAGAAATGGAAAAGCAAATCATTAAATTTATATGGAAGGGTAAGTGGCCCTGAATAGCAAAAGCCTTCTTGTAAAGAAGAACAAAGCCCAGGGACTCACACTTCTCAATTTTAAAATGTATTACAAAAGCCACAATAACCAACAAAGCAGGATACTAACACCAAGACAGACATATAAACCAATGCAATCAAATTGAGAGTTCAGAAATAAACCTTCATATCTATAGCCGACTGCTTTTCAACAGGGGTACCAAGTCCATTCAATTAGGAAAGAATAGTCTGTTGAATAAATGGTGCTGGCAAAACTGGTTATTCATGTGCAAAAGAATGAAGGTGGATCTTACCTCACTCCGTATACAAAAATCACCTCAAAATGGATTAAACACTTACATTTAATAACCAAAATTATAAAACTCTTAGATGAAAACACAGGGAACCATTTTCAGGACCTCATGTTAGCCATGGTATTTTAGATATTACACCAAAAGCAAAAAGAAAAAGAAAAAAATAGACAAATGGGACCTCATCAAAATTAAAAGTTTTTGTACAACAAAGAACTTCATCATGGAAATTAAAAAACAACCTTCAGAATGGGAGAAAATATTTGGAAGTCACATATCTGATAAGGGTTTAATATCCGGAATATATAAAGGAATCTTACAACTCAATAACAAAAAGACAAAAAAAAAACAATTTAAAAATGGGCAAAAGACTTGAATAGATATTTCTCCAAAGAAGATATACAAATTGCCCAAAAGCACATGAAAAGATGCTGAAGATCATTAGCTATTAGAGAAATGCAAATCAAAACCATAATGAGATACCATTTCCCACCCACCAGAATGGCTACTATTTTAAAAATGGAAAATCACAAGTGTTGCAGAGGATGTAGAGAACAGGAACACTTGTTCATTATTGGTAAGAATGTAAAATGGTGAAAGCATGGTGGAAGACAGTTTGGCAGTCCCTCAGAAAGTATAGAATTATTATATAACTTGGCCATCCCACTTCTAGGTATATACCCAAAAGAATTGAAAGCAGGGACTAGAATAGAAATTTGCACACCGATGTTCACAGCTGCATTATTCACAATAGCAAGAAAATGGAAGCAACCCATGTGTCCAACAACCAATGAATGGATAAACAAAATGTGGTAAATACGTATGATGGAATAATATTAATATTATTATATAACGAAGTTCTGATAAATGCAAAAACATGGATGATATGTAAAGACATCATGCTGAGTGAAATAAGCCAGACACAAAAGGACAAATAGTGTATGATTTTCCTGATATGAAATAATTAGGATAAGTAAATTCAGAGTCAGAAACTAGAATGCAGATTACCGGGGGTGGGGAATCGGGAGTTAAGGCTTAAATGGGGTGATGGAAAAGTTTTGGTAGTGGATGGTGGTGATGGTAGCACAACACTGTGAATGCAATAACAGCACTGAGTTATATACTTGAATGTGGTTAAATGGGGAAATTTCAGGTTATATATACGTTACTAGAACAAATTTTTTTTTAAAAAAAGGACTTTACAACACAGTGAACCTTAATGTATACCATGGGCTAGAATTAATAGTACAATTACAATAATATTCTTTCATCAACTGTAACAAAGGTACCCCATTAATGCCAAGTGTTAATAGGGGGGTTATAAAGGATCTCTATTTTCTGTATGATTTTTCTCTAAACTTCCAAATTCTCTAATAAGAATCATTTATATTTTTAAAAACATGGTGACAAAAGATGTGGAAAAAAATGCAGATCAGGGTAAGGGACTTAGGGGTGGGTTAGGGAAAACAGTTTTAAATTTCAAAGAGTGAGGTCAGTGCAGCCGTGACATTTGAGTCCTAGTTATTCTGCTCCATAGTTCTATGACATTGGGCAATTTACTTAATCTTAAAGCCTCAGTTCCCCATCTATTTCATTTTTTGCAAAATGCCAGTCAGCTGTGCTCAAGTCAGATCCAGCATCCTCTATGGAGGTTGCAATCTTCAGTTTGGAAAATACTGCACTCCTGGAGCCAGAAACTGTATCCTTTTTGTCTGTATACCCCCAGCACAGATAATAATGTTAAAGTCTATTGAAAGAATGAAGGTATAATGGTTAAATTAATGTTATTTCAAATTTAAAAAAACTGATGAGGTAAGACACAGAGAGTTTAATTGATTTTCTCAAAACCACCCAGCCACAGGGGTCTAGTTGAACTCAGGTCTGTGTGAAACTAAAGCCCATGCTCATTGCACTATCCCTGAAAGCGAGCCTGACACAGGGCTTTGGTGCACACGATTTAAGGAGGAGGCGCTCTCGAGAGAAAGGGAGTGAGAGGGGCAGGAGCTGAACAGGAATGTGGTCTCAGTTGGAGACTAGTTTCTTCAGCTTAATCCTGTGGAGCATGAATTACCCCACAGAGTACGTACCACTCTGAGGCAAGCTGGGGGCTAGCTTTCATATCTCTCGGTCGGTCAGTCATTGGATACAGGCTGCAGGGGAGAGGGACAAGCAGCATCGTCCAGGTGAAGCTGTTGCCATTTGGACCTTGGCAAGTCTCTGGAGAAGGGCAGCTGCAAGGCATCAGCAGCCCAAATCACAGCTAACCACGGATCACCACTGGGCGATTAGCCCATCAGCCAGACACCAACAGCATCTATTCCACTCACATTGCATCCTGCACAATTGACTCAATGGATAACCTATTGAACATGCTCACTCAATAATAAAGTGAAAATGATATCTACCCCAGAGGCAAATGAGATGATGTATATAACCCACTTAGCCTAGCACCCATTGAAAGTGCACAATAAATACAAATAATGATTAGCTATCGTAGAGATTAGTATTAATTTAACAACATACGGGAGCAATACTTTCTGGCTCAGACCTGGATGGGTCAGTCCAGTAACCAAAGCCCCTGGGAGCCCAAGAGCTCCCGAGTTCCCCAGTGCTCAATTCCTGTGAAGATACCAGCGATCCTGCTGGTCCCACTGGGTATATCTCATAGGGATTGAACTCAGAGATTCAGGATGAAATCATCACCTCAGCCCTAAAATAAGTTCAAGACTGCAGGTGAGGAGAGGTGAAGGACAGGGCACAGGAGTAGACTGGGAGATCACGGAAGTCTCCCCAGCCCCAATCTCAGTCGCAAGCAAGGAGAGAGCTGACCTCATCTCAAAGTCATGATTTGTGCTAACATCATTGTTTCCAGATCCTGAGTCATCACTGAAGGTAAAACTTCCCATGCTCTTCCTGTGGCCTTTTGTCTGGCACTCCGCATTTCCTGACTGGTGCTTGTCTATCCCTCTCACTCTTCACCCCACCAGCTGGGGTATTAACATGCCTAGTTCCTGCTGAATTTTCAGAACCTCACATGACTCATACAGCACTTTAGTGAATGCAAAAAGAAGAGAACTGTTCCCGTTGCTGAAGACAGTAGTTTCACACTTTTGAGATTATTTAAATCTGCATTTTCTTCTTGTACCCTCGAACCACTTGACCTGGGGTGGTGAATGATGAACGTGTAGGAAGTCTGGAAGAAATCAAATTGGGCACAAATGTCACATGTACCTGCATAACCATTTTTTGCTATTTCTAGAAACATTTTCTGAGACCTACAGTGTAACTGAATTCTATTTCTTTGTCTCTGATCCCTCCCCACCATAAATACAGATATCTCCTCAAGGTTCACTCCTCCATCCCATTCTGTTCTCTCTCATCTAATTCCATTGTCTCTGCCTCCTCCCTTTACTGATGACTTGCCAAACTCTGTCCAGCTGTCCTCTCCCCTGAACATCAACCTCAGGGCTGAGGCAGCCAAATGATAACAAATCCAGCAAGTTCAAATTAGATTCAGAATCTTCTGCTCCTTTGGTGTTTTCTTTCTTGATTAAAGACGTAATGACCACATCCTTCCATCAAAGCTCAAAACCCCAGAGTCTTCACTTTATGTTAAGGGATTGACTTCCCTTCTTACTCTCACATCACCTGAGTCATCAGGCTGCCCCAGTTCTACTTCCAAATTCCACTGTGTCTCAAATCTACTTCTTCCTGTCCATTTCCACCTCTGCTTTCAGGCCCGTGTCATCCCTACCTGAACCATGGAGATAGCCTCCTAATTGGTTTCTTTGCTTCATCATTCATTCACTCATTCCACAAATACTTATTGAGTACCCACTATATGCCAGGCTCTGTTTTGGGATCTGGGGATAGAGGAATAAACCAAATAGAATGATCCCTGCCTATGGAACTTAGATTCTAGCGGAGTTAGCCAGATAACATACGATGAATAAAGGACTCGGGATTAAGATAGCAGATTGAAACTACCTCATAGAACTGGTTTTTTACCTCCACCTACCATGTGTCAGGAACCATATTAATCTTTTTGTCCCTTTCATTTTTTAAAAAAAATTATAGCCATCGTAGTGGGTGTGAAGTGGTATCTTGTGTTTTTTTGTTTGTTTTTTTAGTAATGACTTTATGAGGTAGAATCTACATACCACACTGTTGATCCATTTAAAGTGTACAATTCAATGGTTTTCAGTAGGTTTACAGAATTGTGCAACCATCACCACAATTCCAGAACAATTCCATTACCCCATACAGTAACTCCATACCTTCTAGCTTCCACCTCCATCTCCTCCGACCCTCTTTCCACTCCAGTCCTAGGAAACCACTGGTCTATTTTCTTTTCTATAGATTTGCCTATTCTGGATCTCATAGAGTTTTGTTCTGCCAGTACCTTAAAAACAACCAAAGATAAAAGAAATAAAAATAAGCAAACAACAGCTATCCAATAAGGAAGGAGGCATAATCTAGTGTACCAAACTTCAAAAATTGTCCACAAAGAAAAGAAACAAGATTCTAGGGTGAAGTGGAGAGAGCCCCTGACCCAGGCCCCGCCGCCCCAGGAGCTGCAGTGGAGAATCAGCAAAATCCGAGAATCTTACTAATATCCCCAAAGCTGAGAGAAGCCAAGCTTACGGGTATCCTTACCTATTTCCTCCTCTGACTGAAGGGTACAGAAATGGCCACTGGGAAGAAAACGTGTAGAATGGGGGAAATGAGCAACTGGGATGACCCTGACCAAAATGAATTTGGGCAACAATGCAAATTCTGAGGTTCTACCCAACATGGGAACGAGGTACACTCCTCAGCCTGGAAGCGTAAACCCCGATGTGGTTCTCCCGAATCACAGCTGTTCTAACTGAGTCTGCCTGACCCCTCCCCACCCAGTTCCCTCAAGTTTAAGAAAACTTCATGCCTAATCCTCACAATGAAATGGAGAGAGAAAAACAAATTGCTTTCAAATCCTCCTCAGGTGCCTTCTTTAGATGGATTTTCCACATGATGCCAGGAATCCAGGTCTTGTAGCAGCAACTGGAGACAGATGTTATTAGGGAAGTTTTCTTGCTGCAGGACTCCTTTGGGGCTATTTTCCTAGAGCTGCATTTCGGGGATGTTTCAGTGGAAACTTGTAACAACTGCTGAAGCTGCACTCAGGAGACCAGGTTCCGGAAGAGCATCCAGCTTATCCCCAGCTCAGTCTCCCAAGCTCTGCCTTAACAGGAAGTACAATGTCTCTCAGATAGAAGCAAAGCCCCAGCCTAAGAACTCCTTTCCCTCACTCCTGCCTCCATTCACCCTAGCTTTCATTCCTTAGTTTTAGTTTAGCATGGAACTGGACACATAATAAATACCCTTAAAAGCAATTCAAGGCCTCCTCTTCTGCTGGGCTATGGACTGCAGATAAGAGTAAACTGTGGAAAAACGAAGTGGGAGGACTTACACTCCCTGACTTTGAAGCTTATTATAAAGTCACAGTTGCCAAAACAGCATGGTACTGGCACAAAGATAGACATATAGATCAATGGAATCGAATTGAGAATTCAGAGATAGACCCTCAGATCTATGGCCGACTGATCTTTGATAAGGCCCCCAAAGTCACCGAACTGAGCCATAATGGTCTTTTCAACAAATGGGGCTGGGAGAGTTGGATATCCATATCCAAAAGAATGAAAGAGGACCCCTACCTCACCCCCTACACAAAAATTAACTCAAAATGGACCAAAGATCTCAATATAAAAGAAAGTACCATAAAACTCCTAGAAGATAATGTAGGAAAACATCTTCAAGACCTTGTATTAGGAGGCCACTTCCTAGACTTTACACCCAAAGCACAAGCAACAAAAGAGAAAATAGATAAATGGGAACTCCTCAAGCTTAGAAGTTTCTGCACCTCAAAGGAATTTCTCAAAAAGGTAAAGAGGCAGCCAACTCAATGGGAAAAAAATTTTTGGAAACCATGTATCTGACAAAAGACTGATATCTTGCATATACAAAGAAATCCTACAACTCAATGACAATAGTACAGACAGCCCAATTATAAAATGGGCAAAAGATATGAAAAGACAGTTCTCTGAAGAGGAAATACAAATGGCCAAGAAACACATGAAAAAATGTTCAGCTTCACTAGCTATTAGAGAGATGCAAATTAAGACCACAATGAGATACCATCTAACACCGGTTAGAATGGCTGCCATTAAACAAACAGGAAACTACAAATGCTGGAGGGGATGTGGAGAAATTGGAACTCTTATTCATTGTTGGTGGGACTGTATAGTGGTTCAGCCACTCTGGAAGTCAGTCTGGGCAGTTCCTTAGAAAACTAGATATAGAGCTACCATTCGATCCAGCGATTGCACTTCTCGGTATATACCCGGAAGATCGGAAAGCAGTGACACGAACAGATATCTGCACGCCAATGTTCATAGCAGCATTATTCACAATTGCCAAGAGATGGAAACAACCCAAATGTCCTTCAACAGATGAGTGGATAAATAAAATGTGGTATATACACACGATGGAATACTACGCGGCAGTAAGAAGGAACGATCTGGTGAAACATATGACAACATGGATGAACCTTGAAGACATAATGCTGAGCGAAATAAGCCAGGCACAAAAAGAGAAATATTATATGCTACCACTAATGTGAACTTTGAAAAAATGTAAAACAAATGGTTTATAATGTAGAATGTAGGGGAACTAGCAGTAGAGAGCAATTAAGGAAGGGGGAACAATAATCCAAGAAGAACAGATAAGCTATTTAACGTTCTGGGGATGCCCAGAAATGACTATGGTCTGTTAATTTCTGATGGATGTAGTAGGAACAAGTTCACTGAAAATGTTGCTATATTATGTAACTTTCTTGGGGTAAAGTAGGAACATGTTGGAAGTTAAGCAGTTATCTTAGGTTAGTTGTCTTTTTCTTATTCCCTTGTTATGGTCTCTTTGAAATGTTCTTTTATTGTATGTTTGTTTTCTTTTTAACTTTTTTTTTCATACAGTTGATTTAAAAAAGAAGGGAAAGTTAAAAAAAAGAAAAAAAAGAAAAAAGACAAACAGGAAAAAAAAAAAAAAAAAGATGTAGGGCCCCCTTGAGGAGCCTGTGGAGAATGCAGGGGTATTCGCCTACCCCACCTCCATGGTTGCTAACATGACCACAGACATAGAGGACTGGTGGTTTGATGGGTTGAGCCCTCTACCATAAGTTTAACCCTTGGGAAGACGGTTGCTGCAAAGGAGAGGCTAGGCCTCCCTGTATTTGTGCCTAAGAGTCTCCTCCTGAATGCCTCTTTGTTGCTCAGATGTGGCCCTCTCTCTCTGGCTAAGCCAACTTGAAAGGTGAAATCACTGCCCTCCCCCCTACGTGGGATCAGACACCCAGGGAAGTGAATCTCCCTGGCAACGTGGAATATGACTCCCGGGGAGGAATGTAGACCCGGCATCGTGGGATGGAGAACATCTTCTTGACCAAAAGGGGGATGTGAAAGGAAATGAAATAAGCTTCAGTGGCAGAGAGATTCCAAAACGAGCCGAGAGATCACTCTGGTGGGCACTCTTACGCACACTTTAGACAACCCTTTTTAGGTTCTAAAGAATTGGGGGTAGCTGGTGGTGGATACCTGAAACTATTAACTACAACCCAGAACCCATGAATCTCGAAGACAGTTGTATAAAAATGTAGCTTATGAGGGGTGACAGTGGGATTGGGAATGCCATAAGGACCAAACTCCACTTTGTCTAGTTTATGGATGGATGTGTAGAAAAGTAGGGGAAGCAAACAGACAGACAAAGGTACCCAGTGTTCTTTTTACTTCAATTGCTCTTTTCACTCTAATTATTATTCTTGTTATTTTTGTGTGTGTGCTAATGAAGGTGTCAGGGATTGATTTAGGTGATGAATGTACAACTATGTAATGGTACTGTAAACAATCGAAAGTACAATTTGTTTTGTATGACTGCGTGGTATGTGAATATATCTCAATAAAATGATGATTAAAAAAAAAAAAAAAGAGTAAACTGTGGGAGTTTTAAGTAGATAATAGAATAAATAAGGCTGAGAGAGGTATGGAAGTTAAGCCTAGTGTCAGAGCCTGCAGACTCTGTGGCACTGTGAGAGCTCATCTGTTGTTTGGTATATGCGAGTTCAGAGGGAAAAAGGTGGACTGACCTTAGCAACTTTCTACTTTTAATTAGGACATGGTATTGCACTTAGGGATGTCATCCACATTTTCATATCCCATCCTGCATGCAGCACAGTGCTTGACTAGTGGACCATCCGATGAAGGCTGGAGCTAGAGGGGACTTCAGAGGTGGAGGGAATCTGCTCATTTTAGGGGCCTGGTTGAGGGGCTACAGGGAGGGGCTTGTGGCCCTGGAGCCCAGGTCCTAAAGGGCAGTCAGTGAGTATCAAGTAGCTACTAAATGAATAAGGCGTCCCCCCATGGAGGCGTGAGGTCTACCTCACCACTGAGGTGGCCTTCATGTCGAGTGTGTCTGGGAGTCTTGTCACAGCCCTCTGAGGAGAAGCCGGGTCCCTGTCACAGCCCAGGGCTTGTTTTGTGCATGAACTTGCACAAGGTCTTCAGGTCCATCTGGGTCTGCATTCTTGGCCTGCCGTAAACAATCACTAACGTTCTGCCCATCCTAGGTTCATAGATACATAATGTCATCTCATTTAATCCCTCAAAAATCCTCCAGGGTAAACAGCAGTATCCTATTTTGCAGGTAACTAAACTGATGCTCAGAGAGGCAACCAAATTTCCAAATTCATACAGCTGTAAGTGGCAGAGCTGGGATTAAAACCTGCGTCCATAATGGACTTTTTACCAAAGGACCCTATGGATAATAAGAAAAAAATAATGAGTAGGAAAAGTTTGTACCAGGACCACTACAATGACCTCCTAACTGAGCTCCCCGCAATTGCCAGGAAGCTTCTTCTCAATCTCCATGTGGGTCCTCAAGTGCCCAGAAAATACCTCTGCTTTATTTTTTCCTCATTGTTCTGAGACAGTTTAAGATGCGTCTCTCTGAAGTGGCCCCCAATTATCCCCTCTGACAGGTATTCCTGCCGCTGCATAACTTGGCCTGTTCATTGTGGGTGGGACTTGTGACCTGCTTCTAGCCAAGAGAATATAGCAAAGATGATGGAATATCACTTCTGTGATTACGTGATATAAGATTGCAACTTCCTGATCAGCCGCCTCCCTCTATTGCCTTCTTGGCTTGCATGCTTTAATGAAGCAAGCAGCCATGCTAAGAGGCCCCTGTGGGAAGGAACCGAGGGCCTCGGTCCAACAGTCTGCAAGGAACTGAATCCTACCACCAACATCGTGAGCCTGGAAGCAAGCCCTTCCCAGGTAGGCCTCAAATGAGACTCCAACCCTGGCTGACAATTTGACTATAGTCTGAAACAGATGACCTAGCTAAGCCAGTCATATCTCACAGAAACTGTAAGGTAATAAATTGTGTGTTGTGATAAGCCACTAAGTGGTAATTTGTTATAACAATAGATAATTCAGACAATCCCTTACTGAGTTACAACCTCCTGAAAGGCAGGGGAGGCGTTTTATTCATCTTTGTAGTCCTAGTACCTAGCACAATTGCTCTATGAATGCTTGTGGCCCCACTGAACTAACTGGTCTTCTGTCTCCTTCTCCTGCAATATCTCCTCCACATCACCTCAGAGATCTTTCTAAAGTGTGTAAAACTCCTCAGTGGCTCCCTATCATTTTCAATAAAAATTTAGCCTCCTTAGCATAGCAATCAAGGGACTTCGCCACATGTCCCCAAACTACCATTCCAAGCTCCCCCCTCCCACTCCCCACTATTGACCTCCTTCTCACAGTATACTCCAGCCTCAACAACTCACCAATCCTCCAACTTGCTCCTTCATGGGTCAGGGCATTTGCACATGCTGCTTCCCTTGCCTAGAAGATGCTTTCTTCTTTGCTTGGTGAACTCCTATTCATCCTTTAAGCCCAGCTCAAATATCCCCCTCTTCTGAAGCCTTCCCACCTCCTCCCCTAGCCCAAGAACAGACTTCCCATTACGCTCTCTTTTTACTTTGAGTGCTATTATACCACTTGTCACACTAAATTATATCCTTCCTAAGCTTGGCTCCCCTTCTAGACTGGGAGTTGTCTGAAGACAAGTACAATTCCTCTTGTAATCTTTTTCTTCCTCTTTCCCCTGCACAGAGCCTAAAAACACAGTAATGGTTTGATGAGTAATGAACGGTATTAACGCTAATGCCCAAAGCTAAAATGAGGGACTCACGCATAGACAACAGCTAAATACTCTGCCTTGGTGGAGATACAGAAGGAGCCTTGAAGATGCTTGAGGTGTTGGCTGAGGCTGGTTTGCAAGCAGCACAGATACAATCTTATGTTGGTGCTGTCCTTTCAGTGTAAGGGAAAGGAGAAATGGGAGGCCTACGACACTTCCCCTTTCTGGTGGAGGTTACTGTCTATTTTGTGTTGTAAAATTATCTGGTGACCTTTTCTGAGTCTCTTTGCTTAAAGACCCAGTATAAAATCTTAAAGGCTGTCCCTGGTTTTTCTGGATTTTTGATTGGGAGATAAACAAACAAACAAACAAAACAACACAAGGCTGACTATACCAAAATCTCAAAGGAAACATTTTGTAAATTCCAGATAACTTACACGTCTTTGATGTCCTTTTTCACTACTTATTTTTGTCACAGAGGGTCTACAGATTTCCCACAAATCCAGTTATCTAGAGAAGGGGGCAGGGAAGGGTTGTGGGTGCTGAGGCTGCTGCCCCATCACTGTTTAAGGTTTAAAACAAAGGCAACCTTCTGAATCTCCAACAGGTCCAGTGTTGGGAAGGGATCCCTGGAGAAGGGTGTAGTGCAAAGCCATAGAGCCAATATCTTAAACTGACAGCAAATGACTTTAAAGTAAAATGAAGTCTTAACACCACATATCAACATGAGTGTTTAAGTTGGCTAAATTCAGATTTAGATATGAAAAACAGGATCACATCTTTTCAATCAGTTGCTTATCAGCTCATGGTTGTTTCCAGAAAATGAAAGAGGGAGAGAGTGAGAGTGAGAGAGAGAGAGAGAGAGAGAGAGAGAAATGGGAAGAAGGAAGGAAGGAAGAAAGGAAAGAAAGAAAAGGAAAGGAAGGAAGGAAGGAAAAGAAAGAGAAAGAAAGAAAGAAAGAGAAAGAAAGAAAGAAAGAAAGAAAGAAAGAAAGAAAGAAAGAAAGAAAGAAAGAAAGAAAGAAAGAAAGAAAGAGAAAGAAAGAAAGAAAATACACATGCACCTCTGGCTCAGATAGCTGTTCCATGGCTTTGGGGTCTCCGTGCCTGAATTAGATTTGCAACAGAGCCAATCCAACTGTGCTTAAATCTGTTATTCAGGGGATTGAAAAAGTCAATTTGAAATTAGATAAGGTCCCCATGTCCACATGCAAATGGAGTATACCTGTAAGTATCTTATACTTTCCTTGCGGAAATGCTTCCAGTCAGCTTGGTTTTCCCAAAGCTGACACCAAAACGGAATACCTTTAGATTCATGAGAGGTAGAAAATCCTTCTTCTGCTGCTGTTGCCTGAGTGGGTGATATTGATTATTCAGCAAACATGTACTAAGTACCTACTACACATTAGGCACTGGAGATGAAAATGGGAATTAGGCATATACCCTGCCTCAAAGAGGAGGACAAGAAAAGGTAACAGATTACAACATAGTGTACAGTAAGGGGGTGTTTAGTAAACATTTGATGAATGAATGAAAACGTAAGCTATTGTAATACATGGAAACCC
The DNA here is from genome assembly GCF_015220235.1 of Choloepus didactylus. Classification (NCBI taxonomy): domain Eukaryota; kingdom Metazoa; phylum Chordata; class Mammalia; order Pilosa; family Megalonychidae; genus Choloepus; species Choloepus didactylus. The sequence goes on from NC_051308.1 coordinate 33,042,712, forward strand.
AGATTTTATGGGGTGCTCCCAGGAGGACGTATAACAGGACTGGGTGGGGGTGGGGGTGTCAAAATGAACTAGAATCAACCTAGAATCATACATAACATTTGCTATTTACATTGCTCTTCCAGACTCTGTTACCTATTAGTAGCGGCAAAGGACAGCAAGACTGTATATGTGTGTGTGTTTTAAATAAATAAGGTTGTTACTAAAAATATATTTTTCAAAGATTAGGGAACTAGTCAATCATGAATAAAAATTTATGTATGAGGAAAAGTATTAGGAGGCTGGGGGAGAGAGAGTTTCTACAAAGAAACACGACAGCTGCTTTTTCCCTTCAAGGACTGATTGCTTGATTCATCTATTTCTGTAATTTTTCCCTTTAAACCTTTTATTCTGAAACAATTTCAAACTTATAGGACAGTTGCAAAACTAATATAAAACCCACACAGAGAACTCCAACATACCCTCCATCTATTTTCTTTTTCAATCTAATAACCATGTGTAGATCCATATGTGTGGAGCTAAAACCTAAGGTTAGAAAACCAAATATCAGGCCTTCACCCCTGAAGACCCCACTATCTAGCAGAGGACAAAGAGACAGGAAGACTCGAGAATTTTACACAGTGCTGCAAATAGTTTTAAAAGTTACATATGAACTGGAAAGGGGACGCAGATTTATTCCATGAACCACATTAATGAATAAATGAATGAATAAGTCAATATCTTACCCAGAAGGGATATATATGTCAGGCATGTGCTTGGCACAAAGATGGGGGCCCATAACATTCTCATCAAAGGCTATATCTGCCAATCAAAATTCTAGCAGACTCCTTTGCAGAAATGGAGAAACCAATCATCAGATTCCTATGGAAGCAATTGCCAAAGGATGGAAGAAATCCAAGTGTCCATCAACAGATGAATGGATACACAAAATGTGGAATATACAAACAATGGAATATTATTCAGTTGTGAAAAGGAACAAAGTTCTGATGTATGCTACAACATGGATGAACCCTGAGGACATCATGTTGAATGAAATAAGATGATATAAGCCAGACACTAAAGGACAAGTATTACATGATCTCACTGATATGAAATAATTATAATATGCAAATTCATAGAGTCAGAAACTTACAGGTTACCAGGGGTGATGGTGGGAGTAGGGAATGCGGAGTTAATTCTTAATTGGTGAAGAGTTTCTGTTTGGGGTGATAGAAAAGGTTTGGTAAGGTATAACGATGATGGAAACACAACATTGTGAATGTAATTAACATCACTGAATTATATATCTGAATGTGGTTAAAAGGGGGAAATTTTAGGTGGTAAATATGTTGCTAGAATAAAAATTTTAAAGAAATACAACCACAGGACTGTAAAACACAAACAGTGAACCCTTATGTAAATTATGGACTATAGTTAATTGTACAGTTATATAATATTCTCTCATCAATTGCACCACACTAATGCAGAATGTGAAAATTGGAGGTGGGCATATGGGAACTCTATTTTCTGTATAACCTTTCTGTAAACCTACAATTTCTCTAATAAAAAATAAATAAATTTTTAAAAATTCATATGGAAGGATACATGGCCTCAAATTGCCAAAACCATCTTGAAAAAGAAGAAGAAAGTTGGAGGACTCTTCCTTCCTGGTTTTAAAACTTGTTACAAAGCTACAGTAATCAAAACAGCACGGTTCTTGCACTAAGACAGACATATAGACCACTGGAATAAAAATGAGAGTTCAGAAATAAACTCTCATACCTTTGGTCAACTGATTTCTGACAAAGGTGCCAAGTTCAGTCAGTGGGAAAAACTAGCTTCTTCAACAAATGATGCTGGGAGAACTGGATATCCATATGCAAAAGATTGAAGGTGGACCCCTACCTCACACCATATACAAAAATTAACTCAAAATGTTTATCAAAGACCTACATATAACAACTAAAACTATAAACTCCCTGGAGAAAACATAGGGAAGCATCTTCAGAACTTTGTGACAGGCAGTGATTTCTTAGACATTCACAAAAACCATGAGTAACAAAATTAAAAATAAACAGGACCTCATCAAAATTAAAAACTCTTGTGCATCAAAGGACTTTATCAAGAAAGTGAAAAGACAACCTACAGAATAGGAGACAATATTTGGAAACTAAATATATGATAAGGGTTTAATATCCAGAATTTATAAAGAACTACAACTCAGCAACAAAGACACATGACCCAATTAAAAAAATAGGGAAAATATTTGAATAGACATTTCTCCAAAGAAGGTTTACAAATGGCCAAAAGCATATGAAAAGATGCTCAAAGTCATTAGCCATCAGGGAAATGCAATTAAAAACTACAAGGAGAAACCATCACATACCGACTAGAATGGCTATTTTAGTAGTCTGAAGTGGTTATGTACTCCAGAAAGCCATGTTCTTAAATCTAACCCATTTCTGTGGGTGTGAACCCATTGCAAGTAGAACCTTTTAATGAAGTTACTTCAGTTAAGGTGTGGCCTTGCCCAATCAGGATGCATTTTAATCCTATTACTGGAGTCCTTATAACAGAAGGCCACAGAAGGAGAGGCCACAAGGACGGCCAGAAGCTGGAAGTCAACAGAACCTGGAAGAGAAAGAAGACACCACCATATAAGCCAGACACAAAAGGACAAGTATTATATGATCTCACTGATATGAAATAATTATAATAAGCAAAGTCAGACTATATCTATAATGATATATAGTGATATATCTATAATGATATTGTTTCATGAATTGTAACAAAGGTACCACAGTAATGAAAAAGATTAATAATAGGGAAAATTGTGAATGTGAATGGAAGTATATGGGAACTTTGTACTTCTTACATTATGTTTCTGTAAGCCTACAACTGTTGTAATTAAACAAAATTTTAAAAGATTGTATCTTCCATAATTATGTTTTAAAAAACATCTTTAAGTTACAACATATAAAATAAACTGCACATATTTAATGTTTTACAATTTGGTAAGTTGTGACATACATATACACCTGTGAAAATAGCCCTGCACCCAAGACAGTGAACAAATCCATCACCCCAAAAAGTCTCCTTGTGCCCCTCTGTCATCACTATCTCCCACCCCTCCTTGAAATTCACCATTTCCAGACAGCTACCAATCTACTTTCTCTCACTACAGGTGAGTTTGCATTTTCTTAAATTTTCTAGAAATGAAATCATACCATGGGTACTCTTTTTGTCTGGCTTCTTTCACTTAGCATGCTTATTTTGAGATTCATTCAGTTGTGCATGTATCAGTAAGTCACTTCTTTTTATTGATGAGTAGAATTCAATCCATTAAATGGATAAATCACAATTTGTTTATTCATTTACTTGTTGACAGACATTTGGGTTTTTCCAGTTTTGGACTAATCAAATAAAGCTGCTATGAACATTCATGTTCAAATCTTTGTATTGAAATATGCTTTTGTTTCTCTAGAGTAAATACCTAGGAGTGGACCAGTTGGATTATATCTTCAGAAACTGTCAAGCTGTTTTCCAAGTAGCTGTTGGTCATATCATTATACATTCCCACAGCAGGGTATGAGAGTTCAGTTCCTCCACATCCTTGCCAGTACTTGATATAGTCAGTCTTTTAATTTTAACATTCTAATATGTGTGTAATGGTATTTAATTGTGGCCTAATTTGCATTTCCCTAATGACTAATGATGATGTGCATCTTTTCATATGAATATTTGCCACCTGTATATCTTCTTTGATGAAGTCTCTGTTAAAATCTTTTGCCCGTTTTGTATTGGGTTGTTTTCTCATTACTGAGTTTTGAGAGTTCTTCATATATTCTGAATGCAAGTCCTTTATAAAATATATGCTTTGCAAATATTTTCTCCCAGTCTATGGCTTATCTTTTGATTTTCTTAAGCATCTTTTGAAGAGCAGAAGTTTTAAATTTTTATGAAATCTCATTTGTCAATATTTTTCTGTTGTGAATCATGCTTTTGGTGTCATACATAGGAAATAGTTACCTAACTCAAGGTCCCAAAGATTTTTTCTTATATTTTCTTACAAAAGTTTCATAGTTTTAGGTTTTATATTTAGATTTATGATCCATTTTGTTTTAATTTTTATGTGGTGAAAAATTTGGATTATAGTATTTTATTTTATTTTATTTTTTTGCAGATAGATATATAATTTTTCCAGTACCATTTGTCAAAATACTGTCCTTTCTCCACTTTTCTGCACTGTCATCAAATATCAGTTGTCCATATATGTGTGAGTCTATTTCTGGACCCTCTATTCGGTTCCATTGATCTTTGTTTATCTTTATGCCAATACCACACTGTCTTGATTATTGTAGCTTAATAATAAGTCTTGAAATCAGGTAGTGTTAGTTCTTCCACTTTTTCCTTTTTAAAATTGTTTTGGCTATCCTAGATCATTTGCATTTCGCTATGAAGTTTACGATCAGCTTGCTAATTTCTAAAAAAAATCTGCTTGGATTTTGATTGTGATTGCATTGCATCTATATATCAATTTGGTTAGAATTGACATCATAATAATATTGAGTTGTCCAATTCATAAAATAGCATATCTCCATTTATTTAGGTCTTTAATTTTTCTCACAGTGTTTTTAGTTTTCACTCTACCTGTCTTCTACAACTTTTGTCAGATTTATCCCTAGATATTTTATAAGTTTTTGAAGCTACTGAAGATGGCCTTGTTTTTTAAATTTTGAGTTCTGATTGCTCATTGCTAGTATATAGAAATAGAATTGTTTTAGTATTGTGCCAGTTTGAAACTGTTATGGACCCCAAAACAGCTACGATCTTTTAATCCAATCTTGTTGCATGGAACCTTTTCTTTTGATTGAGTGTTTCCATAGAGATGTGACTCACCCAACTTTAATTATTTCCATGGAGATGTGACCTCGCCCATTCCAGGTGTGTCTTAATAGATCACTGGAGTCCTTTAAAAAAGCTCACGAAAATAAGGAGCTCAGAGAAACTGAGAGACACATTTTGGAGAAAACCATTTTGAAACACAACCCGGGAGCAAAGAACCAGCAAATGCCAGCCACACGCCTTCCCAGCTGACAGAGGTGTTCCGGATGCCATCGGCTCTTCTTCAGTGAAGGTATCCTCTTGTTGATGCCTTATTTTGGACACTTTTCTGGCCTTAGAACTGCAAATTTGTAACCTAATAAATCCCCTTTATAAAAGCCAATCCATTTCTGGTATTTTGCATAACGGCAGCTCTAGCACACCGGAACAGGTATGTTGATCTTTATCCTGCAATTTTGCTAAACTCACTTATTAGTTCTAGTAGTTTTTTCATAGATTCCAGAGGATTTTCTACATGGAAGATCTTATTTGCAAATGAGTTTTACTTCTTCCTTTCTGAGCTGGATGCTTTTTATTACTTTTTCTTGCTTGATTGCAATGGCTAGAACTTCTAGTACATGTCGAACAGAAGTGGTGAGAGCGGAAATCCTTAACCTGCTCCTAATCTTAGGGGACATGTATTCAGTCTTTCACCATGTCCTTTATCAAGTTGAGGAAGCTTCCTTCCAGTCTTAGTTTTATAGCTATGGTTTTAAAGACCCATTTCAAAAGTGGGCAAATGGAAACATTGAAGAGTTTAGGCAAACTTTCCCTAACTTTTTTTCTACAGTTTTTTGGTAATTACTATAGAAGACAGAGTATGATAAGCGTGGTTTCTGGACCTAGAGTACATAGGTTCAAGTCCTGGCCTTGCCACTTACCAGCTGCCAGATTTGGGGCAAATTACTCATTGCTTTGTGCTTTAACATCTTCATCTGCTATATGGGAATAATAACAGTACCTACTTCATAGGGTTACATGAGGATAAAAATGTATTAATATTTATAATGCATTTAGAACAGTGTCTGGCAATAAGTGCTATATAAACATTTTTTTCCCTTTAAGTTCATTTAAAACCATGGAAGGCAACTAGATTCTGCTTCTGGACATAAGCAGACCATGCTGGATTCCATCTGGTCCTACCTCCAGTCCAAGATAGGAATCCCTTCTCCATGCCACACCTGACCAACTATTGGCTGCCTCAGGCCAGGAATTCTTCGGGCTGCCTGCACATTCATGAAGCCTGTGTTTTTCAGTTCTGGGAAAGGCTGATGATGTCTGACGGTGAGATGACAGTAAGGTTTCTCATGGGCTGAGAAGCTAAGTTGCTGTGCTCACTGTATGCAATGCTGGGTCTTCTGGTTGCTTCTACCATGACCCTTGACATGGGTATTGGCATCTCCTTGAATGACATCTTCTCATATCAGACATGAACTCCATGGAGTGGGGCTCCTGGAACTGGTAGGTCTTCTTTCTTCTCACTAGGGAACTGGATTAGGGACAAGGACAGGGTTGGCTTCTCTGCCTTAGGAATTGCATAGATCCTGGGTCAACCCCTGAATAAACTCTAGGCTCGTTTTATTTAGCCCTGATTGAGGGCAGGGTAGGGAATGAAGCACAATCTTTTCATGGCATGTTTAAAACAATTAGAAAGGAACTTACAAGTGTCTGATTCCTAGGAATTCTTGACTAGAAGTTCTCTTGGTTCCAGATTTAATATGAGTCTTTTCCTGCAGTAGGTTGCTCACTTAAACAGTATTGTTACATAAATAAGCAAGAGATGTGTTTGCTACAGCAAAGTAAAAATTTCCGTCTGAATTTTAGCTAATAGAGATATAACAACCAAATTTTAAATCTCCTCAGCCTCCTAGCTGAGTTTTCCCTCTTTCCATTAGATGCTGTAGTTTTAAGATTTAGGGAATTGTTCAAAACACACTTGCAGGGAGAGAGCTTAAATGGGGTAGTATCCCCTGCTCAGTAGTGCTGGCTCATGTTTCTTTCCCCCCACCCCTTCTTTTTTGTGCTGCTGGCTGGGAAGGAAGGCTCTTGAAAATAATCCAGTCTACAGAAGACTGAGCAAGAGGGTTTCAGACATTACTCAGGCCTTCTTAGTTCCAGTACCATGCTTTTTCTTAAAATAACTTTGAGAATTAAGTGAATACTCTGCAAATGTCACATTTGCAGTGTGCATTTATAAACATGCAATATAAATCTAGCAATTGCACTGCAAAACCATCCGCAGCTCACAGTCCATCCAGTCTTCCAAAATATGACTGTGATGCATTTTAAAAGCTGCAACTTTGCAACGAGGTGCCCACAATGTATCTTCTTTGTGTTTGCAAATTTATGTATAAGAACACAAACTGTTAATACAGGATTTTAGCTCACTTTAAATGCTAAGAAAGGTTCCCATGGTTTGTTTTGTTTAGAACACCAATTCAAAACTTTATTAAAAAGATTTTCAAAAATAGTTTCATAAAGCTAAGCATAAGCAAGCCTCGACTAAGCATAAGCAAGCCTTGATGGAGGGGTGGAAAATGGATCATATATCTTTAACCCGCAGAAGTTAAAAGGCTTTTTTTTTTTTTTTTTTTGCTAGCTAACAATGGAAACTTTTTTTTTTAAAGTGTTTCCCTCCCTCGGTTCTGCCAAGCAATAGAAAAAAAAAAAGAAGAAAAGAAAAACTTGTTCCGCTGAGTTCAACCCCAGACAGGCTCACAACTTCCTTCCTGCTTTCCTCCCCCACCCCCCGCCTTTCTCCCTCCTCCCTCCTCCCCAATCCACCCCCAACTTTTTTTTTTTTTTTTTTTAATCGCACATTGAACAAACACTGAAGTAGCCCAGAGCAGACACTGACAGGGGTAGTATCTTCACGGCCGAGAGAAGGGTGTGCAGGGCCTGTCCAGCGTCGTCACCGCGGGGATCTCCCAGCGGAGGAGATGCCCCCCTCTTTCGCACGCCTCTCTCTCATGTTTTCTTTTGTCTTTCATAGTTTGGTGAATAAATCATTTCTGGAGCATTTTTACTTTTAAAGTCATCTCGTCCCTACGAGGCTGTGTCCCTGGACAATGTAGTCTGCACAGAACCCGGGAATCTCAAACACCGCAGGTAAGTTTGTCGGCGTTTTCATGACTCGCCTCTGAACCCTCTTTCCTCACCTCTGTTCTGGAGCGAAAATGGGCTTTCCGGGTTCTGAAAAAGCGGCGGGTTGAGGCGACCGGGAAGGGGGTTTTATTTTGGAGGGTGACGTGGAGTAGAAGTAGGGGGAGAGGAGCGAGAGACGAATATTCCGCGTTTCTCCCGCCCGCCTTCCGGGCAGCTGGCTCCGCGCCGCCTCCCTCGGCGCGTTCCTGGCTTCCCCGACTCGGGCCGCCCAGCTGCTCCGCTGGCTTCGGGCTAGGCTGTCCGGGATGCTGAGCAGCCCTGGACTCGGCCGCGCCGCCCCCCGGGGCTCAGAGCACCCGCCCCCGGGAGGTTTGCAGAGCCCCGGACCGCCGCAGGGCTGCAGCCACGCTCGGCCCGGAGATTTTCCGAGTGCACACAGGTCCGGGAGTCCGCAGAGGCAGCGCGGAGAGCTGACTCGCTGAGCGCGCGCGCGCGCGCGTGCCCCCCACCCCCAAACTCCCCTACGCGGTGGGCAACGCGGGGCGGCGGTTACCCATTCCGGTAGAAGGGAGATGTAAATTCTTGGCCCCGGGTGCTGCCAGGCGCGTGCCCGCAGTCACAAAACACACTTGTTTAGGGGCAGGCGATCAGACTAGTATTGAAAAATGCTTCGGCTGCGGCCTCCCCGCCCGCCCAGGCATTTGTAAGCTGAGGGACACAGCCCCAAGGCCAGGGTCAGGAAGGCAAAGCGCGGGCACGCAGGCGCCCTCCCAGACCCGGGTGCAGGCAGCAGCTCCGGGACGGCAGGTCCTGCTCAGGTTCCCTCCGAGTCAGTCCCTGATGCCCCGAGTGGGTGGAGAAGGGTGACCCTCAAGTCCAGGGACGGGGGCTGCCTGAGAGTGGAGCCGCCCAGTTACCGGAGATAACCAGTGTTTGCTCATGGCCCAGGAGACAGTGAATGAGGTGTCTCATCCTCCGAGCGATCGAAATCAGCCGCTCTCCGCACACAGCACACTTAGGAATCAAGTAGTTCTGCGTCGTTTCTCTGCCGGTCCTCGTGGGTTCGGAGACAAATCTTAGCATCTGGAATTTCAAGGGACCTCAAAGTGCATCACAACCTGGGGTGGGGGTAGAACACCCGGGAAAGGCATACGCCCAACGTCCTGGCGACCGAGCCACCCGAGGAATGTGTTCACGCTGAGCCGCACAATCTTTCTAGGTGAGGCGCCCGACTGCACCTGGTCCGGGACAAACTGGGGTTCCCAGAGCTCCCCCTGAGCTCTGCTGGTGGACCTGGGCCCCTCTCGCCCTCTAACCGCTCCTTCGCTTCACCGACATCCGCCCTCTAGGGTCTTGACTTTTCTCCTTGTGTCTCCACAGCGGATCGGATCCGTGCGGTTGTTTATGGAGTTCTGGGAGGGGGCTGAGCCCGCGGAACTGCCCCCAGTCCGCCTCCCAGGCCATGCCGCCCCATCAGCGCTCAGAGCCGTGGCCACCGGGCCTCCGGGGCTGACCCGGGAGCCGCGGGAGGAGGAGGCGCCCGCGCCGGAGCCGGAACGGGAGCCGCGGCGGCGAGCAGCGCGGCGGACCCAGTACTATGGCTGTGTACTGCTATGCACTCAACAGCCTGGTGATCATGAATAGCACCAACCAGGTGAAGAGCGGCGGCGGCCCGGGCCCCAGCGGCAGTGAGACGCCCCCGCCCCCGGGAAGGACTGTGCTGAGCCCCGGCAGCGTTTTCAGCCCCGGGAGAGGGGCCTCTTTCCTCTTCCCCCCAGCCGAGTTGCTGTCGCCGGAGGAGCCCGGGAGCCCTGGGGGCTGGCGGAGTGGCCGGCGCAGGCTGAATAGTAGCAGTGGCAGCGGCAGCGGCAGCGGCAGCAGCGTGGGCAGCCCGAGTTGGGCGGGTCGTCTGAGAGGAGACCGGCAGCAGGTAGTGACCGCCGGTACCCTCTCCCCGCCAGGGCCAGAGGAGGCCAAGAGGAAGCTGCGGATCCTGCAGCGCGAGTTGCAGAACGTGCAGGTGAACCAGAAAGTGGGGATGTTCGAGGCTCACATCCAGGCGCAGAGCTCCGCCATTCAATCACCTCGAAGCCCGCGCCTGGGCAGGGCTCGCTCACCCTCCCCGTGCCCCCTTCGCAGCAGCAGTCAACCCCCTGGAAGGGTCCTGGCCCATTGCGCCCGGAGCGAGGAACGGAGGACAAAGTCCTGGGGGGAACAATGTCCAGAGACTTCAGACGTCGACTCCAAGAGGAGAGGAGGGTTGCCCAGCCTATGCTCTTCGAAGGACAAGGATGGAGTGGCACCTCTCCCTGGCCCAGCTGCCACGACAGGATCAGTGGCTCAAGGTCCAGCAGCTGCAGGAAGGATGGAGAAGGGGATCCCTGCCAGTCACTCCTGTGGCTCTCCCACAGCTATGGAAAATGACAAGAGGGTCTTCCCTCTGTTGGGAGCCGGGAGTTGTCAGGCTCCCTCACTGGTGGGAGTTAGCTTAGCAATGGCTACAGACGTGGCTGCTGCAGCCACCTCCACAGGGTTATATCGCCTGCACATTCCTGCCTTGAGTGAGAGGTCTGGGAGGGTGGGGGAGCTTGTGGGTGCACATCCCCCTGAGGCTCCAATGGAGAGGCAGAGGCAGTCTGTGGGCAGTGACACAAGCCCAGCCCCAGAGAGGGGCAGGGCCCACCATGGGGAGCCCCCTGGGAAGGTGGAGAAAGGAAATCTGCCCTATGGTATGCTGGGCAAAAGGCTGGAGGAGATGACTGTGAATGTACAAAGCTTGGAACCCTCGAAGGCCCCAAGCTGCTCTGGGCAACCAAGACTCCTGTGCTCCATAGGTCCCGAGGAGGCCCATAGCGGGACTTTGGTGGTCCTGGGGCCTGGGCATGACTCTGACAGAGGGGAGGAAGGATCTCAGATGCTTGGCTTGCTTGGGGACAGGCACATAGCACAGCAGGGGACCAGGGAAGTGGAGGCAGGAATTCCCTCTGGGGGAATGCTGGAGCCTTTGACCTGCTGGAAAGTGGCAAAAGATCTGAAAGAGCCTCAGCGCCTTCCTAGGGACAGGTTGGGTGTGCAGCTGGGTAGCTCCAGGGCTTGGCTGGGCCCCATGGAGGAAGCTGGTCTGGCCTGGACTTGTGGCCTGGGCGAACAGTCAGAGGGGACTTGGAGCCAGCCACAGGACAGAGACGCCCACCACGGTCCAGAGCCGCTGACCCCGGATCGGAAGGAAAAACCTTTCCTGAGGGAAACCTGCAGTCCTAGCAATATACCTGCTGTCATCATTACAGACATGGGCACCCAGGAGGATGGGGGCTTGGAGGAGGCACAGGGAAGCCCTCGGGGCAACCTGCCCCTGAGGAAACTGTCCTCTTCCTCCGCCTCCTCCACGGGTTTCTCCTCATCCTATGAGGACTCAGAGGAGGACATCTCCAGTGACCCTGAGCGCACCCTGGACCCCAACTCGGCCTTCCTGCATACTCTCGACCAGCAGAAACCCAGAGTGGTAAGTCTTGCCCCGAGATCTTTCCATAGCTTAAGCTTCTTCCAACGGTTCTTTACTCTCTCGTGTGTTTTTTGTTTTCCTTACTTTCTGTTGAATTATGAAGACTGATCTAGACCGTGGGGTAGTTGCAACTTACAGTTCTCTGTAGGTGGGTTTGCTGGGGAGGTGTAGAGGCATTGACCATGTACTATGTAGCTTGGGTTGGAGAAGGGCAGGGAATCTGTCACTTCCACTGCTATTTCCATGCACATGTTCAAAATCAATTTTGTAAGGTACTTTCTATAGGTCACCCATGAGTCACTTTGTGGAAAGATGATATTCATGAGTGTAGCTAAAAACTTAAACGGATTAATCTCCAAAGATAGTGAACAAAGTTGTTGAGCATCAGCTTTTGTCTGATCAGGTGAAACACTGAATTCTGTGGTTCATTTGAGTAGAGGAAACTGACAAGGACCTCTGCTAATAGGCCAGGAAATAAATGATCTGATTCTATGACAGGACCCTGAAACCTGTAGATGTGGTTATGGCCCATCTGTTGGTTGAAGAAGCACCAAGCCTCAGTAAGCTAAACCAAGACACTATGGGGCCAGAGTAACTAAGGTGCAGTTTGATGTAGGCATTAAAATGGAAACCATGCTTTGAACTCTGCAGACAGTCCCTTTAGTAACATAAGATATTGTGTTAGGTTGAATAGCCTGAGATAGGTACCTGGGTGGTATCTCTAAGGAAGGTAACTCCTAATGGATATGGTTGTCAGCCTTTACAGGTATTTTACAGGTATATTTCAGATAAGTCTTCATGTGCATCTGTTTGTTTTTTTTAATGTAATTTTATTGAGGTATATTCGCACACCGTATAATCCATCCAAAGGACACAATCATTGGCTCATAGTATCATCATATAGTTGTGCACTCATCACGACAATCAATTTTAGAACATTTTCATTACTTGAAAAGAAAAAAGAACACCCAAAACACCCCATACCCCTTTCCCACCCCATTATTTATTAATTTTTTTGTCTTTATTTTATTACTCATCTGCCCATACACTGGATCCACGGAGTGTTACTCATAAGGTTTTCCTAATCACACAGTCACACAATCATCATCAAGAAACAAGGCTACTGGATTACAGTTCAACAGTTTCAGGTATTTCCTTTTAAGTATTCTAATACACTAGAAACTTAAAGGAATATCTATATAATGCATAGAATAACCTCCAGAATGACCTCTCAACTCTATTTGAAATCTCTCAGCCACTGACACTTTAATTTGTTTCATTTTTTTCCTCCTTTTGGTCAAGAAGGCATTCTCAGTCCCACGATGCCAGGACTAGGCTCATTCCTGGGAGTCATGTCCCACATTGCCAGGGAAACTTACACCCCTCAGAGTCATGTCCCACGTAGCGGGGAGGGTAGTGAGTTTATTTGCAGAATTGACTGAGAGAGAGGCCACATCTAAGCAACAGAAGAAGTTGTCTGAGGGTGACTTTTAGGCACAATTATAAGTAGGCTTAGCTTCTCCTTTGCAGAAATAAGTTTCATAAGGGCAAGTCCCAAGATTGAGGGCTTGGCCTATTAAATTGATTAGTCCCTAATGCTTGCGAGAATATCAGGAATGCCCTAGGTAGGGAAGTTTAATATTTCCACATTTCCCCCCAGTCCCTCAAGGGGACTATGCATATATTTTTTTATTTTTATGCATCTGTTTTGATTTATTACATTGACATCTTGTGGCTATAGCAGTAGATATGACTTTATTTTTGTTGCATGGTAATTTCACTTCTAGGCTGTTTTTAATCTTAGGAGTATCAGAGTGTCTTCCAGAAGACATGAGTTGAAGTTACACTTCTGAGAAAGTCTGGACTTTCTCTTAGCTTTTCCAGAGGGTATGGGGGAAATTCCTAGTTCCGTGTGATACCCTTCTGACGATTTTAGCAAGGGGTTGTTTCGCTACCTTGGGGGGAAGTCTGCATTTTATTATAGTGGATAGCCTTCCAATTTCATCCTGAATGTCAAATACAATTCGTTGTACCTCGATAACATTCACTGCAACAACAGAGGTTTATGTTCTTACTTTACATCCTTTTATAAGGTATTTTGGACTCCAAAACATGTTTCTCTCTGACTATTACCTCAGAAATCACAGTCTGAATTTTTGAAGGCTAGGCATTTCTTTTCATGAAATGCTCATTTTTGCTGATTATCTAGAGGCAAATGTGTATGCAAAATCTGGCCCCAATCAGCCTGACTTTTTGTGGCCAGGAAAAGGCCCCAGACACCTTGCACCTGGTGTCAGGAACAGGCAGGGCGGCTCAGAGGAGGGTGGGGCCACCTGGAGAGGATGGCGGTGTGGTGGTTGGAAAATGCTTCTCACTGAAGGCGTGGCCCAGATTTCTCTGCCTTCTTGCCCAGCAATTAGAGGTTTAGTAAATAAGAGGTGGTCCTCTGCTCCACTCCTCAAATTTGCTTTTTAAATCCTGAAGTGTGGCGTCACAGCCCAAGTTGCTTTAACTTGTTCTGCAATTTTCCATTTGCCCTTTCTAATGGTGGATTAGAAGTTCTTTCTGGCTGGTTTTCAAAACAGTTTGTATGTGTTGATATTGTTTGGAAAGGGTTCTTAACAGGAAGTGAGCTAAAGGGGAGATAAACAATGACAGGTGATATATTTATGAAAAAATGAAAAAAAAAATAGCTATTTTCATTTGCCAGAGAGACGCCACTGAGAAACCAGAGGATTACGTGGTGTTCTCAAATTAGCTGACAGATCCAGAGGTAGAAATGAGGCCTGCCTTTTGCCCAGCCTACCTTCCACTTTTCAACAGGTTTTCAGACACCTACAGAGTAGAGCCAGGGAAGAAAAAAATCCCCTGCCAGCTTCACTTTCTGAATCGTGTGCAGCTGATGGGAAGTATGTGTGTTTGGGGTGGGTGGGGTGGGTGGGTAACCAACTGGAAATTATGGGATCTTAGGGACTTTTGAGCTTTTGGTTGAGTGCCTGCATTATAAATTTTCTTCTTGTACAGATTGTTATGCTGTAGCCTTATCTCTGTGATACCAGAACATCTCTGCTCATTGGGTCAAAAATCACTTGATTACCTGAATATTTTGTCTGCAGAAGGCCAGACATCTTGATTTACTGGACCTTTTGGCTAGGCTTTTCAGCGTTTTATAGATAAAACCTGAGCCGGCGCTGTCTGAGGCTCTACAACACTGCAATCTCTTCTCTGGACTTTGCTGCTTCTGACTGGTGCTACATGACACCACATGTGGACATGCTGCCTCTCATCCACTCACACTCACACACTCTCTCATACAGGTTTGAAATCGCAGGTTCAGCTTTCCAATCACACATATCAACCTCTAGCCCTCAGGCCCACACTGCGAAAGTATTTTTTTAAGTTGCCTTGCTTTCCCAAAGTAAGATCTTTCCCAAAGAGTAAGATCTCCTGCGGCACATTCCTGCTGAGGGATGCTGTGTGCAAGTAGCGGGTGACAGCCCGGAGGAAACCCCGAAGCCTGCCTGCTTTGTGAACTACCCTGCTGTCTGGTCTTTCATGCAACTCATCACTGTTGGAAGTAATTAAGTCCAGAGTCAGTAAAATGGGGAAATCAGAAGACTTCCCAGTACTTAAAAATAAGGTGAAAAGCAAGTTGTTTGGAGATGCACTCTGAAAATTACTTAACCATTTAGGTTATGCAAATCAGCAAAGGGCTTTTTACTGGAAGGGACTGTGGTGAGAAGTCGAGCTCTCCTCATTTGCTTCCATGGGTAGGAGCCGTAAAGACATCCTCAGAAACATGCAAAGTGCCTTGGGCCTTGCGTACAGCTCTGGAGGAGCCTGACTGATATGTCTGACCCCCTGAAGCCGAATGTCCCACGTTTTTGCATCTGCAAATCTGTTTACAAAGGATCAGACACTTAAATTTCACACCTAGCATGTAATGGCTTAAATGTCTGTTCGGGGCATTCATCTTACTGTTGGGGAACATTCACACTAACAGAATTGAAATGCGCTGAACAAGGAGGGTGTTCTTTCTTGTTCTTTAAGAAGATTGAAAGTTAGCAGTTCTTTTTTTAGCTTTTTATAATTCCATTTAAGAGTATCTGGGTCGTGGAAACCCCATGTTTAAAATACTGTGTTAAAATATTAATGCATCGTATTTTAAAAAATTGTTTTTGTTGGTTTATTTCAAAGTTGCACTATAAATTATGTTGATAGTTGATAGGACAGAAGTACACTGTCTTAGTTATCTGGGTGATATGTAAAAAACTGTAATACAAAATCTTTGTCTCCTTGGTACTAATTTTTAAGAGCTATTGGAATTTTGTTTTCCTTTGTGGTTTTTGTTGTTGTTGTTGTCGTCGTCTGTTTGTATTAACTAGTTAAAATTTTTTTTTTATTTCTTGGTGAAAACCGAACTCCCTTACATAGAAATAAATTCAAACAGTTTTAAATGGCTTTATGTGTTTTTGAAGTGTGTAAAAATTTTAATTGGGTAAACCAAACTCAAATTTCATTGCCTTAGAGGAGGACTTAAAAGTGAATCTAGTGGTGAGTGGAAAATTCTTTACTGGATGAGGATGTTGAAGGCCTATATTGGGGAGGTTATGAGTTTAGGTTGCGTGTGGTGTTTTCTTAAGATGGGGCACTCTTCTTCGCCGTCAGGTATGTGCCGAGGATCCTTCTGGGAAGTCCTCAGCAGCTTCCAGAGTTGGAAGACCCTGAGAAACATGTGAGGTTTTGGGTGTTACTCTGATCTGTTCAGGGGTGAGGAAACCAAGGCCCAGAGAGGCAAAGGAACAAGGACACACTCATTGGCTTTGCCTCTCTGACTCCGTTTCCTTCTCTGAAAATGTGTGAATTGTGTAACTATGTTCTCATGGGGTCTGTCTGGTTCTAACTCTCTGGGGATAGTCAATTCTAGATAATTGGTTGGAAATCTGGTTAGGTGAGGTATGCATTCAGGTGTCCACAAATGGACTTTGGGCACTGAAGCCACACTCTGGGTACATTAAATTTTGTGCTTTTGCTTGAGAACAATTGATTGATCTGCCTATTTTCTGTATCTTTACCAGGAGAATGGTTCTTTTAAATTTCACACTGAAAAAGCATCACCAAGAGAAATCATCAGTACTCGAGATGTTCATTACACTGATATAAAAGCTGTGCTTGTAGGATACTAGAACATTGACCTAAAAAGTAAAAGATGCATTCTTTATTTAGGGCCTCTGGATGCTGAGGCTTTGCCTATGCAGAGCCAAAACATCATTTCAAAGACCTTGTTTGATCAAAGATAAAAGTAATTCAGCCAGCTTAAAATCCTGGTGTGGTAGAGAGTAAAAGAGGTTGAACCTCGACATTGCTACTTTCCACACAAAACTTTAGGCATTGCAAAAATATAGCTCCAGACTTACCTAGCCTTTAGGTTTCACAAGAAAAACTTACATTAGTCGATTGATATGTTTAGAGAAATGTTTTTAAGGCGCTACTTGAATCATTCTTAGAACTTTTGTTTTCAATTCCTGAATTGCTACCAGAGTCACTTTTCTGATTTTGTTGGCACCTACCTGTTAAATGTAGTTACAGATTAGATTAGTTCTGTGTAGTTTATTTATATTCCTGGTATTGATAGCATTGTTTAGGCTGATTTTATTTTGTCAGGTTTCAACTTAGTTCTCTAAAAGTCGAACTTTGAAGTATTTGACGGAAGGGGTTTTTTTATCTTGGTAGAACAAGCTTTGTAGACTCAGGTAATCAGCAGGTGATTTGGAATTAAACCAGAAACTCCTCTAAATCGTGTTGCAATCACACCATCAGCGTGAGGGATCTGTCCGTTTTAATAGGTGGTAAGACCTCAGCGTACATGGATTACACACATTGCACTCTCAGTTCCATGATATGTATGCCTTGCAATGATTTTTTCTGACAAAGTAGAATTAGCCTTTTGCGAATGGTGTATTTTTCATGAATTAGGTGAGCTTGTTTTAAAAACCAAGCTGTGAACCCTTTGGTGAATCCTTTAGACTGCCAACAGCCATTTTCTCATCTGAATATTTGGAATTTTGTATGTCCAGTTCTCCTGAGACTGTGCCACTCCTGTGACTGCATTCTATTAACTACTGAACCAAATGATGGTGGTGGCACAGATCTCAATGACTCCCAGCAGCTAAACAATGTGAGAGAAACATCCAGCACCATGACTTTCCTTCAGACCCATGGGTCCAGTCTGTCTGAATGTGGAGGGTTCCCTTGGAGGTCTGGAAGAGTCTCCTGATCTGGCCTGTGGCCCTGTAGACAAGCTGAACTTGCTGTAGTTCTGCCGCCAATCTGGAGTCTTATTGTGGCCCTCCGAGAATCCTCGTCATCTGCTGGGCCTCCTCCCTATTCACTCCGTCTTCCTGGTGGAGACAGCAGCCCTGGTCCATTTTTCCAGGAGTGAACAGTTATTTTAAAGACAGGTCAGTTCTCTTTGGCTGAAAGACACCATAAGTATACATGAGCTCATGAGGAAGTTAGGACTCTGTTTATTATTAAAAAATAACAAAACCTTTTCTATAGTTATGTATTTAACATTATATAAATCTTAGATCTGGGAGACACTTTAAAGCTCATTGCCTCCAATACCTGTGTTTCAAAGATGAGGAAAGCAAGACCAGAGAGTGTTTAATACAGTTACAGGACCCAAGCTGACATTCTTCTTTTCATTAAAAAAAGAAAAGAAAAGACAAACTTTATTAGTGGGTAAGCACCTTATATTTGGAGATCCACTTTGGCCTTAAACACAATACATGCTTTAAAAAAGTTTGTTAAATGAATGAGTGACTATGAATGAGAGAAAATATCTCAGCTGCATTATCTACCCATAAAAGAAATATTAAACCATCTGAAAGACGAAGAACAAAGCAAGTATAAAAAGGACAATGAAAAAGCTCATTGCCCACTCTGACCTTGCTGCCATGGGGGTAATGGTGCTGGGCTTGGGTTTAGAAGACCCCGGGTGCAATCCTGGCTTTACGTATACAAGGCTGCAACACGGCTATAACGGAGGGAGCATAAATTTGACCTCATGGGGTAATGAGAGTTTGATGATGTAATGTTTAAAAGTGCCTTGTATAGCCCTGGCACATAGAGGCTCCGTGAACGTTAGCTGAGGTGGAATTGGGAGACATTGTCACTACTAGTGAGGCAGTGTCCGTCTGGCAAGTATGTTGGACCTTCTTGGAAGAAGTGCTCTATAACTATTCTGGGATTTTGTTTAAATTTTACTTTAATCCCAGTACAATCCTGGAAAATGATTCTGCCTCAGCCGTAAAGGTTGGAATGGAATTAATTTCTCAAAGATCAGTACCTGTGATTTCACAGGCTATTGTAGAACCACAGCCATTTCCTTAAATATATTCCATTGAACATTTGGGATAAGGCTGGCCTTACCTTATATTTCTGTTTCCTAGTAGTTTTCTTTTGTTCATATGGGGAATCGGGGGATTACTTAGAAGACTTAGAATCAAAGAGATGGGTGAATAACTTGATTGGCTAAAGTGCAGGCTGTCTGGGGAGTATACAAGCCTCAAGGAACAAGGTAAAGATGACACAGTTTTGCAATGTGTGCAGAAAAGACTCTGATGTTTCTTAGTTTAAGGCAGGGTTTCCCAAGCTTTCCCTGATGAGAAATGACTTGCAATAATCACTTTACCTGTAAGCCAACACGTAGGCTTTTTATGAACTTGTCTGGCGTGTTTCTCAACAATTCCATTAATTTGCTGTTGGAAATCTGATCTTCCCCCCCTCTGTTGAGCTTTATTGGGCATTTTATTGACTTGATATCACTTAGTGATTGAAACCCATTCAACAAAGGGTATCTCTTGAAGCCCACTAGTCAATACTACATTTTTTATTTTCTGAAATTTTTACTTCAATTTTGCTCCAAACCAGCTATTAAATTTTATAATATAAATAACCAAAAAATAGGAGCTACAGACAGTAAACAAGCTGGGTGAACTTCTGCAATTCGTAGATGTGTATGATTTAATTTGAGCGGATATATTTTTATTTTCCCATTTCTGATTAAGTAGGAAAGCATCTCACTCAATCTGGGGTGGTGGTTGTGAATTTTCAACTAAAGAGGAGCCTCCCTTGTGAAACTCACTGTTGCCCTGTTAATCTAGCATTTTACTTTTGTGGTAAGATTCTGGGTGGAAAGGGAAAATGAAATGATACTGCATCTCAAACAAAGGCTTTGAGATTATTTCCAATGACCTGGTGACTAGGATGAGGGTTTGCCTAACCCAGAGACGTTAATATGCATTAGTGATGCAGGGTCAGGGCCTGTTCTTGGCCAAGAAGAACCCTTCTGATGGGTGGTCCATTTACTCACATTTATAACGCATTGAGGGAAGGCTTAAAAGAAGTACTTTTGCCTTTTGCTTTTTGAGCATTGACAGCAGTTTTTTAAAGAGATCTCTGCATCCTGCCATCCCTGCTCCCCCATCCATTTATTGAGAGTGGATAAACTGAATATAACCATCTTTCCAAGAGGAAGCTGTAATGCATTTTATATTACTAGCATTTAATTCACACAGGAAATATTCAGCTGCTGCAGACCATGGGGTTTGGTTCTTTGGTTCCTTGGTGGCTGGCCATCTGCACAACCCAGCCTGCAATCTCTCTTGGTATGCTGAGTGTTTTTGGGACCTGGGCAGTTACCGGGGAGGTCACTGCACCCCCAGGCAGTTCCCAGCAAGTGTTTTTCCAGTTTTGCAGACATTCTTTCCGGGCTCAGCTCAATTTGTTTTCGTCTTTCTCTATGGCGATTGATGACTGAGCCTTAAAATGTATAATTCAGCGGGATTGCTTGTTATGTGCTTCTTCCACAGTTGTAGAGGAGCTGGTGTTTGTCTAATTCTCTGCTATGCATGCCTGTGTAATGGTTTCTTTTTACAAGTTAGCGATTTGGTTAGTGGGTTTGATAAAATAGACCTTTTAAGTGTATGGAAAGGATGCTGGCTGGTATGAAGAGGAACTTGGGAGGGGATCATGTCTGTAATCCTTATCTAACCTGAATCTATTAGCAGGAAACTGAAAAGGCCTGTGTATGGTAATGAGATAAACAGTTTAATCTCTTAACAATGTCGAGTGGAAAATTCAACTGCCAGTAGCTTAAGAAATGGCTAGGAGGTTTTGTTGAGGACAGCAAATCCTGAGACCCAGATTGCTGAGCCAAGGCTAGGAAAATTGATTGCTGCCTGCTAATGCTGGGGAGTAAAGAAAACACTGTTAGGGTTTGGGAAACTATAAAGCAGTCCTTACAGATACAAAATGTGTTAATGTAGAGGACATTTTGAATGTTCTATAATTGAATTTTAGTTTATATGAGGTCATTGCAACCTTTTCCTCTTTTTCTCTTTCTCCTTCTTCATCATGTTCATAGTCAACACAGGATTAAGTATGCATTAGTATTCAGTGTCCTCTAGTACCAAGTAATTTAGGAGACTCGGGGCCTTCTCTGAAAACTTTACCGGGCATATCCTAGGAGTGCAGTGTGCTGGAAAGATGAGAGACTCTCAGATTCAGTGTGTGGCCTCTGTGGGCTTTGGTATCTTCATCTGTAAAATGGGTATATTGATAAAGTCTATGTCATGTGATCTTTCTGAGTCACATATATAGTAGTATCTGTAGAGTTATTTTGGGAGACTGTATATTTCCTGCCTAATTTTAATTATGAGTACCATGACATTGCTTTTAAAGTTTTCCAAAATGAGGATGGGCTGTGGCAAGCATCGTACTTGCAAGATATTCTGACTTCTGTGTTGCTTACAGATAAATAAAACGCTATGTCAAAAACAATCTTTATGTCCACTGCAGAGACAGTTCTGAAGTGGATGAGGCAGTGGAGGTAGGAGAGCAGGGGCGATTATCCTTTTCCACTTCAGTCGCTGCCCAGCCTCCTCCTGCCTGCGTGACCATCTCCGTCAGAGGGGACTGTGTACAGAGTTTCCTTCCCCTGTGGTTTGTTCACTTGTTGGTGGAGATGCAAGTGTGGCAGACATAAAGGAAGGCTGGAGAGAGGAAGGGGCCACCAAGCAGGGGTCTGATATTCCCAGAGCAGGGCTGTCACCTCTGTATAATGGAGGGGAGATTGCTTAATGGGAGCATTGATTTTTCCAGTGCCCTGTAGTGGTTTTCTCTTCTGTGTCCTGGAATGTGAACAAGAGGAGCTCAACAGAGTCTGGAGTTTTTAAAGCAGACATTACATACTGGGTGCCTCCTGTGTATGGCCTGCTAGGCCCGGATACTTGTGTCTCTTTTCTCCTGTCCTGTGTCAGGTTAGAAGCTGGATCTCTGTTCAGGCCCGTGTTGAGCAGCAGATGTTGCACATGGGAGGCTGCCCAAACAGCGGCACTTATCTAACACCCATGTCTGCAGATACCTGTGCTGAAGAGAACGGCTTAATTGATGCTGTCTTTGTGCCTGGAGACCTGCCCTCTAAGACCAAGCTGTTGCCAACAGACATGCTTGAGATTTGTGAAACGCAAGAACAAGTTGTATAGTCATTAAACAAGCACATTCATTAAATATGAGTTAATAAATAATGGATTGATGTCGGCATGTGAAATGTAGAAAGCATCAGTGTGTGCTGTGGAACAGGGAGTACAGGAATTGAATTTGGGCAGCAGCCATTATGAAACGGATGGGGTGAAGGCCTCGAGAGTTTGCTACCTTTTAGAGGTGGTCAAGTAGAGAGACTGCTCCAGATCCAAAGGTTCTGGGCTCTCTGAAACAGGGCAGCCCCCCGGTGAACTCCTGAACACAGCACACTGGATGCCACACATATTGACGCTCAGCTGATAAAACATGGGCAGCTGCAACTGTTAGTGTGCTCTGGTGAGGCTAAAATGGGTCTTCAGCTCCAGAGCGTTTTCCTACTTATTCTTCATTGATGCCCATACCTCCCTGCTCCACCCCCCAGGCTGACCAGAGAGGCATGGCCAGGGAAGCTTGGGAAGGACTTCTGTTCAATAAGTGTCTACTGAGCATGAAGCTGTGAGAGAGCCCGGGGGTGGTGGGGTGATGTGGTACAGGGTAGTAACAGTACACACCCTGGTGTGGCGTCAGGACCGCCCAAGGTTGGAGTCTAAGTTCTGCCACTTCCTGACTGTGTGACCCTAGAGGAATGTCTTACCTTTCTGCCCGTCAGTTTCACCATCTATAAAATGGGACTGATAATATCCACCTTAACAGGCAGTTACGAGCCTTAAGCGAGGTGAACTGTGAAGCGCCTAGTACAGAATCTGGACACGCGAAATGCTCAATAAACAATAGCTGCGTGGGCTCTCGAGGCAGTGTGGCACCAGTCCTCAGCATCCTAGGCTGGGCCTGCAGCCTCCACCGTTAGCTTTGGTTGGGTGAAGGTAAGGCAGGATAGCTGAGGGAGTGTTGCTTGCTGGTCACTTCTCCTCAAAAAACAAAACAAAACAAAACAAAAAAACAACAGTGGGACTCCTCGACATTTTGTAGGAGACTAAAGCTGTCTTGGCGGTCTGTGTGGGAGGAGGACTACTCTGAAGTGAAAAGGAGCACTATGGACTGCTGCAAAGTGTGGGCCTGGGTCAGCCAGACCTGAACTCACACTCTCACTCTGTCCGCAGACTTGACAGGGACTTCTCCAAGCCTCATCTCCGACTTGAGGATAATGATCCTCCCTCACTAGCTGTTGCGATGATTCATTGAGATAAAGGAGCCAAAGTAGCTGGCACAGAACAGGCACACGGTGGAGGCTGCCCCCCTCCACCCCTGCTGCCCAGCTGTGAAGCACATAGTGGGCTGTCTAACTTGCCTCCCTGGACTTGCCTTCACCAAGTTGTGCAGGCCATGTCATTCCAAGTACAGCTAGTGGTGGGGGATGATGACAAAATAGGCAGCAGGATTTATTTTTCCAAAGAGGTCTCTCAGTTGCAAGAGGCCTGACTTTGTTAATAGGGCTCAGAACTTGAAGTTTAAAAAACAATCTGCTGTATTCAGCTGCCGGTGTGAGGTATTAGGTTACGCACCCTGGGGGAACAGCCCCTTTCGATTCTGTTTTGGAGGTGGAAACTCGCCTTAGGTCACCCAGACACGGAGCGCCCAGCTTATGGGGGTGTGGAAGGCTCAATCCTTTCTCTTCCCTCTCCTTGCTCCTCTGCTTTCTCAGAAGGTCTTTTAGGGTCACCATAGCTCATGAGAGAGAGAATGACATGGGAGGCAGGCGGGAGGGATACGCATGCATCCCTTATGTATATATACATCGACCGCACTTTGTATAGCTGTGGCTCTCTGAACGTGTGTGATTTAATTGGTCTTCATTGTTCCTGTGCTGCATTTGGTAGACAGGCACCTGCTTATTAAAACAGGATCTGTCTTCGATTAAAGAGATGCTTCATTTTACTGTAGACACAACTGAGGCCCAAAAACATGTACACTTAGAAGGATTTTGACAACCAGGACAGCTCTCGGGTATCTGAAGCCCATTTTCCACCACCCAGTGCCTTCTCTGAAGTGAGCAACAGAGAATCCTCCCGACACTTCCCAAGTCACACACCAGCCCTTTGCCGTGGACCTGACAGAGCAGTCCAGAGCTGAGGCCAGACTTGGTCTGCTGGAGTATTCCTCAGGACCAGAGGAGATGGTGGAGTGGTGGTATGGAAGGAAAACCAGACAGGTGACAGGACAAAAGGTGAATTAACCTGGAGCACGACAGCTCACTTGAGCATCCCAGGAAGGCCTGTGGGAACTTGTGAAGCCTATGGCAGGAGCTGGGGCGAGTTCCATCAGAGTTGCAAAAACTCTTCCTCAGTCTCAGGTACCCCCACCTGCCAAACACAAGCTTCTACTTTGCTACCCACCTGATGTGTGACGTGAAAAACCTCTTTCCCTTTTGACCATTCTAGGGGGTGGGCAGCCTGCGGGTTAACCCTTGGGGTTTGCATCTTTCCTGCCTACGTATGGTCCATGTGAGCCTTCTGCACACCACAGGGTGGTGTGGCTGGCGATTAGGCGTCTGTGCTATTTCCAGGCTCTGAGCTGTTGGCTCCTGTATGTGATAGTTCTTGGGCCATGACCTCAGGCCTGGCTTGAACCAACTACTCCTGTCACCCACCCCACCTCCCAGCCTCCTCACTGCCCTTTGTGGGGATGGAGGGATGAAACCGCAAAAGAACATGCTAGTATGTGGCAGCGTTGACCTCAGAGGCAGGCTGAATGGTGAGTGGGGTAGATAGTAACTCCCTTATTGCTCCAACCTGGAAGTATGCACATGACGGTAATTAGTTTTGATCTCGGAGTAAAGCCATATGGGCCAGCATCTGGGATGCTGTTTACATTGCGGTATTAAACCATACATTCAAAATCAGCCTCCTCTCTCTGGAGATCCGGCTCCTGCTTCGCTACAGACCGCTGGCTAACAACCAAGAAGCTGAACACAGTCCCGCAGGTCTTGAGAGTCTTCCTGGCATCCTTTTTGGGCATATGGACTGGCCTAGATTTTCTGGTCTGTTACCGTCAGCGTCAAATACCACATCCCTAGGGGAAGGCAGGACAGTGTCACCCAGGAGTTTCAGGGGCATGGAGTCTTTTTTTCCCCCCCTGCCCCTTTTTTTAAAATTAGAGAAGTTGTAAGTTTACAGAAAAACCAAGCAGGAAATACAGAGTTCCCATATACTCCTCCTATTATTAATACCTTGCATTAATGTAGTCCATTTGTCATAATAATTGTACTGTTAACTCCAGTCCAGGGCTTACATTTGGTTGGCAGGGCATCTGAAGAGCTGATTGTGGGTTTGCCTGAAGGGAAGCAGTCTGGAGGTACATAGTGGTATGCACCTATTGTGTGCCACACACATTCCATAAATTACTTCATTTAACTTTTGCAAGCTACGTATTATTTTCCTCCTTTTACAGTGAGGAAACTGATGTGAGGATCAGACAGAGTCAGTGGCAGGGCTGGGATTTGAGCTCAAATCGGTGTCTCTGCAACTTGTGCCCCTTCCTCTCTGCCACCATTGTCCGGAACAGAGGATAGTGGGGGGACTCTAGGCAGAGTGAGGGCTGCGTTTTCTGGCTCTGTGCTGGAAGAAGAATGGGGACTATACAGAGTGCTGAAGAAGATGGGTGGAGTGATGAGGAGGTCTGAGCCACCCGCCGCACTGGTGGAGATGACTGAGGGAATTAGGGTTTCCTGTTGCCTTGGAGATATTAGACCTGGGGGGCAAGAGAGTTGTCTTCACACAGTTGCCGCAGGGTAGTGCTTAGTCCAGAGGTGGAACTAAGAGAAGACTCTTTTCCTTCTAAATGAATGGATCTTTGTACAAAACCACAGACTTAGGGGATGTAAAAGGTAGCAGAAGTGAGCTTCTGCAACTGCCGGTCAGCCCCCAGGCTCAGTGAAGAGGAGGACTCCTCATCCTAAGAGAGAGTAAAAGGGTTAAACTCCTCACCGCTGCAGACAGGCCATGGCAGCGAGCAGGCTGACCCTGGAGAAAGGGGTGCACACGCAGCATTCCTTCTGCAGTCCAGGTCCCAGGGAACGTGGCCTGCCTCTTTCTATGAGAGAAGAACCACAGTTCTGCCTGCAGGACAGCAGGTCTCAGCAGGGGTAAAGCACAGATCTGTTCGTGTCCGGTTTCCTCAGGCCACCCAGAGAGAGCATCATGGGCCTCTTTATTTCATGAGGCTCTCTGGATACGGTTTTAACGTGCAGCACCCAGGCATTGTATACTGGGCGGCCCAGGCTGAAGGCCACTGAACGTTTTCAGTGACACTGGTAAAAGCCTGTTGTAGTCTCCTGAGCTGGAGTTTAATGCATTGCGTTGCATTACCTACTTTGATTATAAGACATTGATGATCAAAGGGAAGACAACGTTTCCTTTCAAAGGGGCAGGTGGATAGGAGGAGACCCAGGCTTTCAGTAGATGGTTGTCTTGGGATTCCTCACTCTTGTGTAGCTTCAGGGGGCAGAGCTGGAACTGAAGGGTGTAAAGCAGGATGCAGAGGAACCTCCTTAGGAGAGGAGCACAGCAGTGGGCACCACATGAATTCAGCACAACAGACAGCCACCACATGGGGCAGGGAGTGACCTGTGGGGTGCAGGTATCAAGTGGCCCACTGACCACCAAACTCTCAGGGAGTCTGAGGGAAGGGAATTCCTTGGCGGGGGGGGAGTTGGATTACTCAGCCTCTGCTTTACCCTCTTGAGATTATGATTAAATTGCCACTTTTAGGAGGGAACTTCTGGGTGATTCCCAGTTAGGGGCTATAATGAGTAAAGCTGTTATGAACCCTCATGTACAGATTTGTGTGTGAACACAAATCTTCATTTCTCTGGCATAAATGAGTGTAAGTGCTGGGGTGTATGGTGGATGCCTGTTTAGTTTTCTAAGAAAACTGCCAAAAGGTTTCCAGGGTGGCTGTGCCATTTTACATTCCCACCAGCAACGAAGGAGAGAGCCAGTTTATCCACATCCACGCCAGCATTTGATGTTGTCACTATTTTTTATTATAGCTGTTCTGATAGGTGTGCAGTGTTAGCTCGTGGTTTTAATTTGTATTTCCCAAACGGCTAATGATGCTGAACATCTTTTCATGTGCTAATTTGCCACTTGTGTATATCCTCTGAGGTGAAAGGATCAGGCTTTTAGAGAAAACAGTCCACAGAAGGGCTGTGAAGGAGCATGGCCAGGGCTGCCAGAAACTTGGGTGTTAATCTCTACCCCCACCCCCCTCCACCCACTCCCGTGGATCTCACCTCTCAGGGCTTCAGTTTCCTTTAAGGTGAGGGGCTTGTCATCTCTAGGGTCCCTTCCTGTCCAAACCTTCTCCAACTCCAAAACAGAGTCGTGACCCAGAGCGGTCTCACACTTCTGGGAAACCAAGGACGGTGGCCCCAGCCCACACACCATCGACCTCCAACTCTGTCTCCACAGAACCCCAAGGGGCTGACTCACAGGTGCAGTATTTAAGGAAATTGATTGCTGGGCCTGGAAGTAAAAAGAAAAACAAAGAAACAAATGTAGTGTTTCCTTGCCATCCTCCTTGGCCTCCTGGGCCTCCTTGCAAGATTGTGGCTGAGAAACAGGCCTCTCCCGGTGAGACTCTTTCAGCCACTAACCCCTCTCTTTGCGTCTCTTCAGCCTGGGCCTATGCTTTGAGTTTAGTTTTGCAACAGTGGTGCTGAAAGTCCCAGAAATGCTTCCCACTT
Source organism: Choloepus didactylus (assembly GCF_015220235.1). NCBI lineage: Eukaryota > Metazoa > Chordata > Mammalia > Pilosa > Megalonychidae > Choloepus > Choloepus didactylus. The sequence continues at coordinate 33,070,410 of NC_051308.1, forward strand.
TTATTTTAAAAAAGAAAATTTGTGTCTATGATTTAAAGCTGCTAATATGACTAAAGTAATTTTCCTCTTTAAAACCAACACTGAATTACACCCTTTCCGCCTGGGCTGCTTGACAGTGTTGATCTTGCCTTTTCCTCCTGTCTCAGGAGGAGGGAAGTGGTCTTGAGTATCTGGGATTTTTTACCAGTTTGAGGACCTCCTGGAGGGGTTAGTCTCCATCAGTTTAAGAATTTATTTTTTTGTTTCTCTGTCTAAAGATGTACATGGGACTTCATAGTGTGCCAATTAAAGCATACTTAGCCTCTATTTCAGTGAGTCAAAGAAATGAAAAGCCACCGTTGACTGTTCATTGGCGAAATGAAGAATAATATTGGGAAAAACTCCTTTGGTGAAATTTGTATAAGTGATCCATCACAAAGAAAATATTGTTTTTTTTGTGGGTTTAGAGGATTTTTGGAAAATGAGCTGAGGATTTTATATGTATCCACTGAGGCGGGATAGAAGAGATAGTCTCATGAGGGTAAATAAACGTAGATGACCATGGGTTTTCCACTCAGTCCTATGGCCTGTCCAGCACATTTCAGCAGTCATTTGATTAGGTCCGAGACTAGAGATGCAAACTGAGTCAAATGTTGTTTTGGTGCAGAGTATACATTTTTGTTCAGAATATTTTTCTGGTTCAGTACCTTTTGAAAACCTAGGTTTGCATCTGGTTTGAACTTGTCCAGTAGACTTAAAAAGTTCTTGTTACATTCCTCATTCAAGTTAAAATTTGATATATGTGTTTGTTTTGAGGTTGAATAAATAAACTTTGTTAAGGCTATTGCCTTAACAAACATGAGTAGTTCATTTTGCTTTAAGTTGCTTCTCCAGATAGCATCCTTGTTACAGAATTTATTTTCCATTGAACTTGAATTCTTCTAGGAGGTTTGCATGTGTTGATTTTCTGGTTTCTTAAAGATTCTGGTTAACTGAAAGCCACTCTATTTGCTTTAGCACTTTGCAACTAACTCAAATTATAATAAAATACTTTACACTAAAACCAGCAGAGGTTTTGGTAAATAGAATGCATAGACTTTGTCTTTGGGGGAACAAGCAGAAAGTTTTACTTACTGTTTTCACCTAGCTAGGTTTAAGGAAAGGGTGAACTAACTTTTAAACAGTCCACAGACATTTACTGTTTGCCAACTGTATCCAAGTTATGCAGGCAAATAGGGATACATAAGTAAGTAAAGTTTAGTCCCTACCTTTTATGAATTTGTAGTTCAATAGAGGAGGCAAATTACAACAATACCTAACATCTATTAAGCAGTTATTATGTGCTGAGCACTGAATGTTTTATTTGTATCTTCTCATTTAATCCTAGGAATTATGAGGTACTTACTATTATTATCCCCATTTAACACATGGGGAAACCAAGGCTTAGAGAGGCTGAGTGACATGCCCCAAATCACTGTAATAGAAGAGTGAATGTATGAACCCAGGCTTTCTTACTCTACAGCGGGGTTTCTCAACCTTGGCACTGTTGTCATTTTGCGCCAAATAATTCTTTGTAGTGGGGGCTGTCCTGCCCACTGTAGGACGTTCAGCAGCACCCCTGGCCTCTACCCACTAGGTGCCAGTAGCACCTCCCCCAACTCGTGACAACCTAAAATATCTCCAGACATTGACAGATGTCCCCTTTGGGTTGAAAATCACTGCTCTAGAGCTTGCCCTTATTACCACTACTCTATACTGTCTTTCTGGATAAGTAAATGCTATAGTACAATATAACTGTGTTAACAGTGGTAACTCCTGATTCCTGCTGGAAGCAGGGGACAGATACCAACTCTTCCAGAGGTTGATAGAGAAAGAAATCTTCTCAGGGATGGTGCTATTTGGGTTGAGTTTGGAAGGAATTCACCTGGTCAGAGAAAGAAGGACCTTCAAAGGTGAAGGACCAGCATGCATGAAAGCATGAGAATACAAGGGAGGTTTAGGGGCTGCAGGTAGTTTTCTAGGGACCATTCATTTCTCTCTCTATTGTGGTTTTCTTGTTTCCTTCTTTCAAGCAGCGAGCTGGGTCCACAACAGCCATGTATTTTTTACATTAAGTCAAAGGATGGGCAGGGTTATGTTGTGGTAACAAACAGCCCCACAATCAGTGGCTTCCAACAGTGAAGGTTTATTTCTTGCTCACATTACATATCTGATCTGGATCAGCTGTGGGCTCTACTAGTTGTCCTCCCTCCAGGACCACCCGGGGCTTTGCTGGCCATCATGGCAATGGGGCGAGAGCGGAGTGAATCATATACTGCACCATGTGAAACTTCAGCCCAGAGAAGGAACATGCATCACTTCTGGTCCATTTAAGTGGCCAAGCAAGTCACATGTTCTCACCTAACTTTAAGGGGCAGGAGAGTAGACTCCTACATGTGCCCAGGAGAAGAACTGGAAATATTTGGGGGACAGCTCTATGCTTGCCCCAGATGTCAAAGACTCACACCTGGAATGTGTGAGCACATACAGCTCATCTTCTCTCTGAGGGCCTCCTAGCTTGGCTTTGGAGTATGGCTTTTTGCCACACTTAAAAATTTACTGAGCATAAAGAAAAAATCAGACTCTCCAGATTTCCAAAAAATGTTAGTTCTCTGAATAAGTCAAAGGAGGATCATTGTGGGTTAGCACTAGGTCACTAACCTTTATTTTAGAGTTAGGACAAGTAAATGTGGACTGGATGCATAGATTGCTTTAGTGAGTTGGGGGCCGTTGCTTAGGACACTGATAGTTCGCTGAACACCTGGGATTCTTTCTTTGGCTGTCACTGTAGTAAACAGAACAGCCTTAACCCCCTTGCCAAGTGTCAATGTCCTTTGTGAACTATGACTTTATGGGGCCTTAACTGAGATGGAAGAAAGTACTGAATGCAAGCAGTAGCAACTGAGAGCATTCTGGATGGTTTTTAGAAAGCCTAAAATAATTCCTTATAAAACAAGGGACTTTTTCCTTGTTGGAAACTCACCCAGACCACGACTCTGTCCCAGGCCCTGGGGTAAGGAGATAGTGACTGAGCCTGGCTGCAGTGGATCTAAAATGGGATAAAACCGGAAACCTGTGGGGAGGATGCTGTCCTTGTCTCCCCTTGACAGAGGGGGCACAGAGGGCTTAGAAAAATAGAAATAAAAATAGCAATCTTTTCCTACTTCCCTCCCCAGTAGAATGCTCACTCTAAACGGGGTTTCCACTCTATTTCTGAACTGTTTCTCAACCATGCTGGGTTGAGATCCGGGGTAAGCAAGGCAGACATTAAGTGGGGGAGTGAATGTGGGGGAGTGAGGGGTGGAGGTGGGGGGGATGCAGGCACCGACTCAAAAGGAGACAGAATTAGTAACAGTTTGGGAACATCGAGGTAGGGGCATTCTAGGGACAGACAGCCAGGTCCAGAGAGTGTCCTCACCTCTGTGGTTGTCCCAGAGTGTGTGTGCACCCAGGGGAGAGGGTGTGGCGGCAGGGTGTGCAGTTGGTGAGCGTTGCTGACCGTCCTGTGGTTTGCTGATAGCTGCCCGACTCGGTTGCGTGTGTTTCCCCCCTCCTCTGGCTGACTTGCCAGGGTGCTCCATGATGCACTGTGGCTTGCTAACATTTTTCACAACCCCTGCTCTTTTCTCACTCAGAGGGTAGGAAGGCTGCCTCTGCCCTTCTAGGGGCTAAGTAGGATATGGAGGACCAGGTCATGTAAGAAGGAACCTTCGAGCCCCTTGTCTTACAGACAGATGGGCCTGGACAGGACCCCAGGCTGGTGGGTGCAGGGCCAGGGCAGGGACCAACTGTTCTTCCTCCCAGTCAGGTCCTCCCTCCACCATGGCCCACGGTCCCTTCAGTACCTTTGTTTTCTCAGCTGCAAAGTGGGCACCTTGCATATAGATGACCAGGAAGTGTCTGCGAAGGTGAAGGCTCTGGGAATCTGTTTCAATTGGGATTTTGCCCACCGTGGGCCAGGAAGGCAAAGGACCCACACTGCTGTGGACCTCACAAGGGCCCGACAGTTCCCAGTAAGAGGATTTGAGGTGCTAGAAACTTGGGAAATAGCAGGACTCAGAGAAGAACTGCCATTCAGGTAAGCCTTTGGCCCACCCCTAAGGGTGGTAGGAAGATTGGGTAAAACCACGCTCTTACCCTGGGCTTTGAGGTCTCCGGAAGACACAGGTGCTATATATAAAACCAAGACTATTATCTCACTCTTGCTAAGTTTCCACCCTCGCGGCTTACTATACACGACTGGGGAGCCGATTTCCTGAAGCCCTGCTCTCAGACCTCTGGGGGCCAGGCTGAGGGAGCTTCCTGTGAAAAAGAAGAGAGTCCCATGCACCCCCACCCCCACCTCCGGGAGGCCTGTTGCAGGACTGGGCTCGCTTGAAAAGGAGGAGGAGAGAACGAATGGGGTCTTCATGAGCTTCCTACTAACTGATTTTGAGGACTGGTAAGATACCGGGCCTGCAGTGAGACCCCTATTTCCTCCCCTTCTTGCTTTTTAACACGGAGTCTCTAGATTTGGGATGGAAATGGTGGTATGAGGGATGCTAAGTCATGGCAGACAGCCTAGTGTAGGTTCAGCTCAAATATCAAAGAAGAGATGGGCAACTCTACCTGAGGGATTTCTGTTGGGCACTTGTTTTCTCCATGACAAATGATCTGAGATCCAAATAGGTATGCTTCCATTTAAACTTTGGTTACTCACCCTTTCCCTGGGCAGTTTTTCCAAATGGGACATTACTGATACTTTGGGCAGGACAGTTTTCATTGTTCAGGACAGTGCAGCAACCACAGGTCATTTAGCATCTTTAACCCATGGGCAGTATTTGCCTGTAGTAATTCCCCCATCTGGTGAGCAACCCAAACACCACCCCCCACCCCCCATGCACACATACCTCAATGGGGTCGGGGACAGGTACTGCTGCTGGTTGGGATCCACTGCAAGTGTTTACTTTGGCAAAATCTGAAGAAGATATCAAGTGAGTCAGAGGATTTTTGGGGGATGAGAGCAGGGGGTGCATGTGTAAAGGAGGCAGAGGATGTTAGGCTGAGAAATATCACATCAGCTTGGACAGAATGTTGGCCGTATATTTTTAAGTAATAAAATGTAATTTTTCATCCTCTTTATGAACATGGGGCACCCTCAGTTAATGGGATGATGTTTTGTTTGTTTTATTATTTGTTTTTCTTCTCTCTTAATAAACATCATTACCTCTAGGACCAGTGTTATGGATATGTGACCAGTACGATGACTCAGATGGCCCCTCTCAGGAGGGCCTGGCACTCAGGAGGGCCCCAGTCAGGGTTTAATGCTCTGCAGTCACCATCCGGAAATTCTTAATAAGTCTAGCTTTGAATTTGTGTTTGGTAAGTGAAGTCCAGTGGACAATGGAGCAGGAGCCCCTGGGCCTTTCCCCACTTGGCCTCCCTCTTCCCCACCCCCCAGCAACTGCTGTCACCCTCCAACCCCATCGGAGTCCGGGGTGAAGCCTCAGGGAGAGTCAGGGTTGGGCAGTGCTGTGGGTGCCTAAGAGTGAGTTGTGACACCCCTCTCAATCCCCACCTCAGGCTGGCAGTGCCGTGGCAGGGCAACTCAGAGGGGACCAGCCGTTCACTCACCCTGGATCCAGGTAGAAGCATGTCCTGGTGCAGCATGCAGGCTGAGATCACTTTGGGGGATCACCCATCCTCCGACTACATGTTGGCTGGGTGGCTGGGGTGGGGGGAGGCCAAGGCCCTGGGCTCCTGCCAGAATCTGTCCTTGCTCAGTGAGAACCCCCATGCTCCAGGGAGTCAGACATTAAATAGCAAATAAAAGCCACCACATTGTGTTGAGAGAGAAAGACTGCAGAAGAAAGGAAAAAGTTTTATATTTTAGTAACTTTCATGGTGTTTTCCTGCTTTTTGAATAAGGTATGCTGTGTTTTCACTTTGCATTGGGCTTCTCAAATGATGTAGCCAGCCCTGCTTACTTCATTCATACCTGCAATTTTTGTTCAGTTCTTTTCTCCCATTTCCAGAAGGAAAACAGACAAGTTAAAGGTATCTCCATGAACACAAGAGCTTCCATTTGTTTTCTCCCTTCTGTTTTTCTGAAGTTCCAGGTCACCAGTTATCCCACCCCAAATTTCATTTCCTATGATTCCTGTTAGCCCAGCACCTTCTAGGGTAGGCAGCCAACCAGGGGAGAGCAGAGAGAGGTGGGGAAGGGAAATCTGTTTGTGGCTGGGACTTGGTAGAATTTTTCGTGACTGGTTGTGAATTTTTCCTCTGTCAATAGCTATTTCTTCATAGGCATTTCCTATGTACCCAACTCTGGCCTAGTGCTGGGCCTGAGCAGGACACTGTAGGGACATAAGACAGGTACGATAAACCAAGCAGATCGCTGACCTGCAGTTTCCAGGAAATGAGGCTCTACTCTGATCAGCAAACTTTATTAAGGGGTTGTTTGTGAGTAGGTAAATAGCGGTGCACCGAGCAAATTAAATAGACATTGTCCTTGGCCCCCCGGGGATTATGCTGTAAGACACGGCCTCATGGCAAAATACTGTGCAGACAGCCTGACCATAGGTAAGGTAAGTCTTTAAAAGTGGACAGACGTTTGCTAGGGCTCTGCCCACTGCTGCTTCTCATCATTTGTTGACAGAGGAAAAGTCATGGAAATTTCATATTTATACAGAGTAGGGTTGGAGAAACATCACTTCTGTTTCATCTGTGAAGTTCATGTAGGGGGAAGTCAGATGTCAGGAGCCACTCTGCCCTACTAGTCTCCTCCCACAGCCTGCTAAATAGTTTCCAAGCCTCTCAGGACCACAGTGACAGCCGCCCCACCCGTATATTTTAAGTGTCAGCCACTTTTTGTCTGTTACTCTAAAATGCACATCAGACATTACTAGACTCATTGGAGACCTGGTAAGGCCAGATCCCGGCCCTCTCCTAGCACCGTGTCAGACACACCCAAGGGCATTCCAGATGACAATGAGGGGGCAGGGAAGCCCATCTCAGTTTCCAGCAGGTGGGCAGAGGTCTTTGTCACTAGTCTGGTGCTTGCCACTTTGCCTCTAGCCTGGCAGAGAGGAGACAGCCAGAGCACAGGCATGGAAGCATTAAATATGGGACATACCTACACTGAAAAATTATTTATTGTTCAAATTCAGATTTTCACTGGGAATACTTTTTCTGGCAGCCCTACTCCAGAGAGCAGTTTTTCACAGCCCTTGTGGAATGTGTGAATTCAGAAATGAGAGAGCTGGTGGCCAGGAGGCCTCATAAAAGACCAGGTGCCTGGGGGGCTCTGATGTCCAGTGCCGTCACCTGCTTGCTGTCCCATGTGGAGTTAGCCCTTGGGCCTGGGTGTAGCTCTTTTGTACAGTGGGATGGGAATCCAGTGCTTTTTCTCCTTCCACCTCCCCTATGTTCTCTCCCAGGATGAGATGCAATGAGGGGGTCCCTGCAGAATGGATTAGGCTCAAAGATTTGCTGGGTCTGCCAGGCCTCCATCAGAAGACTGCTCAGTCTCCCTGCCCCATTAGTGAAGATGTCCTCCACTGCAAGTTAACAGAAAGCTGACATTGTACTGCTCGAACAATAAAGCATAGGCAGCTTCAGTGTTGGCCATTTCATCAGCACAGCGATATCACTCAAGTACCCATGTTCTTGCATCTCTCTTCCCTGTCCCTGCAGCATGTTGACTCAGCTCTTTTCATGGTTGTAAATGGCTGCTGCAGATTCGGGTGTCCAGAGGAGGAAAAAGAGGGGATGGTTCTTCCTTGTGTCTAAGATGTCGTTCTCAGCAGACATCCCTAACGTCTCATTGACCTGTGTCAAATGCTCATGCCCAAGTCAGCCCCTGGCATGGAAGTGGCTTATAATAATCAGTATTTACTCTTGGAGCTGCACAGCACAAACACATTGTGCTGAGTCCCTCGGGGGGAGATGTAGACACCCAAACAAAACCAGGTCCCTCAACTTTGTTCCCTACCTCTTCTATAAAGGGTTTGAGGCAGTTTTTATTTTTAATTTGTTCTTTTAGGTTTTTTTTTTTTTTTTTTTTTTTTTTAATCATTTTATTGAGATATATTCACATACCACGCAGTCATACAAAACAAATTGTACTTTCGATTGTTTACAGTACCATTACATAGTTGTACATTCATCACCTAAATCAATCCCTGACACCTTCATTAGCACACACACAAAAATAACAAGAATAATAATTAGAGTGAAAAACAGCAATTGAAGTAAAAAAGAACACTGGGTACCTTTGTCTGTTTGTTTGCTTCCCCTACTTTTCTACACATCCATCCATAAACTAGACAAAGTGGAGTTTGGTCCTTATGGCATTCCCAATCCCACTGTCACCCCTCATAAGCTACATTTTTATACAACTGTCTTCGAGATTCATGGGTTCTGGGTTGTAGTTTAATAGTTTCAGGTATCCACCACCAGCTACCCAATTCTTTAGAACTTAAAAAAGGTTGTCTAAAGTGTGCGTAAGAGTGCCCACCAGAGTGATCTCTCGGCTCGTTTTGGAATCTCTCTGCCACTGAAGCTTATTTCATTTCCTTTCACATCCCCCTTTTGGTCAAGAAGATGTTCTCCATCCCACGATGCCGGGTCTACATTCCTCCCCGGGAGTCATATTCCACGTTGCCAGGGAGATTCACTTCCCTGGGTGTCTGATCCCACGTAGGGGGGAGGGCAGTGATTTCACCTTTCAAGTTGGCTTAGCCAGAGAGAGAGGGCCACATCTGAGCAACAAAGAGGCATTCAGGAGGAGACTCTTAGGCACAAATACAGGGAGGCCTAGCCTCTCCTTTGCAGCAACCGTCTTCCCAAGGGTAAAACTTATGGTAGAGGGCTCAACCCATCAAACCACCAGTCCCCTATGTCTGTGGTCATGTTAGCAACCATGAAGGTGGGGTAGGCAAATACCCCTGCATTCTCCACAGGCTCCTCAAGGGGGCACTACATTTTTTTTTTTTTCCTTGTTTGTCTTTTTTCTTTTTTTTTTTTTTTTTAACTTTCCCTTCTTTTTTAAATCAACTGTATGAAAAAAAAGTTAAAAAGAAAACAAACATACAATAAAAGAACATTTCAAAGAGACCATAACAAGGGAGTAAGGAAAAGACAACTAACCTAAGATAACTGCTTAACTTCCAACATGTTCCTACTTTACCCCAAGAAAGTTACATAATATAGCAACATTTCAGTGAACTTGTTCCTACTACATCCATCAGAAATTAACAGACCATAGTCATTTCTGGGCATCCCCAGAACGTTAAATAGCTTATCTGTTCTTCTTGGATTATTGTTCCCCCTTCCTTAATTGCTCTCTACTGCTAGTTCCCCTACATTCTACATTATAAACCATTTGTTTTTACATTTTTCAAAGTTCACATTAGTGGTAACATATAATATTTCTCTTTTTGTGCCTGGCTTATTTCGCTCAGCATTATGTCTTCAAGGTTCATCCATGTTGTCATATGTTTCACCAGATCGTTCCTTCTTACTGCCGCGTAGTATTCCATCGTGTGTATATACCACATTTTATTTATCCACTCATCTGTTGAAGGACATTTGGGTTGTTTCCATCTCTTGGCAATTGTGAATAATGCTGCTATGAACATTGGCGTGCAGATATCTGTTCGTGTCACTGCTTTCCGATGTTCCGGGTATATACCGAGAAGTGCAATCGCTGGATCGAATGGTAGCTCTATATCTAGTTTTCTAAGGAACTTCCAGACTGACTTCCAGAGTGGCTGAACCATTATACAGTCCCACCAACAATGAATAAGAGTTCCAATTTCTCCACATCCCCTCCAGCATTTGTAGTTTCCTGTTTGTTTAATGGCAGCCATTCTAACCAGTGTTAGATGGTATCTCATTGTGGTCTTAATTTGCATCTCTCTAATAGCTAGTGAAGCTGAACATTTTTTCATGTGTTTCTTGGCCATTTGTATTTCCTCTTCAGAGAACTGTCTTTTCATATCTTTTGCCCATTTTATAATTGGGCTGTCTGTACTATTGTCATTGAGTTGTAGGATTTCTTTGTATATGCAAGATATCAGTCTTTTGTCAGATACATGGTTTCCAAAAATTTTTTCCCATTGAGTTGGCTGCCTCTTTACCTTTTTGAGAAATTCCTTTGAGGTGCAGAAACTTCTAAGCTTGAGGAGTTCCCATTTATCTATTTTCTCTTTTGTTGCTTGTGCTTTGGGTGTAAAGTCTAGGAAGTGGCCTCCTAATACAAGGTCTTGAAGATGTTTTCCTACATTATCTTCTAGGAGTTTTATGGTACTTTCTTTTATATTGAGATCTTTGGTCCATTTTGAGTTAATTTTTGTGTAGGGGGTGAGGTAGGGGTCCTCTTTCATTCTTTTGGATATGGATATCCAACTCGCCCAGCCCCATTTGTTGAAAAGACCATTATGGCTCAGTTCGGTGACTTTGGGGGCCTTATCAAAGATCAGTCGGCCATAGATCTGAGGGTCTATCTCTGAATTCTCAATTCGATTCCATTGATCTATATGTCTATCTTTGTGCCAGTACCATGCTGTCTTGGCAACTGTGGCTTTATAATAAGCTTCAAAGTCAGGGAGTGTAAGTCCTCCCACTTCGTTTTTCTTTTTTAGAGTGTCTTTAGCAATTCGAGGCATCTTCCCTTTCCAAATAAATTTGATAACTAGCTTTTCCAAGTCTGCAAAGTAGGTTGTTGGAATTTTGATTGGGATTGCATTGAATCTGTAGATGAGTTTGGGTAGAATTGACATCTTAATGACATTTAGCCTTCCTATCCATGAACATGGAATATTTTTCCATCTTTTAAGGTCCCCTTCTATTTCTTTTAGTAGAGTTATGTAGTTTTCTTTGTATAGGTCTTTTACATCTTTGGTTAAGTTTATTCCTAGGTACTTGATTTTTTAGTTGCTATTGAAAATGGTATCTTTTTCTTGAGTGTCTCTTCAGTTTGTTCATTTCTAGCATATAGAAACATTACTGACTTATGTGCATTAATCTTGTATCCTGCTACTTTGCTAAATTTGTTTATTAGCTCTAGTAGGTGTATCGTCGATTTCTCAGGGTTTTCTAGATATAAGATCATATCATCTGCAAACAATGACAGTTTTACTTCTTCTTTTCCAATTTGGATGCCTTTTATTTCTTTGTCTTGCCGGATTGCCCTGGCTAGCACTTCCAGCACAATGTTGAATAACAGTGGTGACAGCGGGCATCCTTGTCTTGTTCCTGATCTTAGAGGGAAGGCTTTCAGTCTCTCACCATTGAGTACTATGCTGGCTGTGGGTTTTTCATATATGCTCTTTATCATGTTGAGGAAGTTTCCTTCAATTCCTACCTTTTGAAGTGTTTTTATCAAAAACGGATGTTGGATTTTGTCAAATGCTTTTTCAGCATCTATTGAGATGATCAATTGATTTTTCCCTTTCGAGTTTTTAATGTGTTGTAATACATTGATTGTTTTTCTTATGTTGAACCATCCTTGCATGCCTGGAATGAACCCCACTTGGTCATGGTGTATGATTTTTTTAATGTGTCTTTGGATTCGATTTGCAAGTATTTTGTTGAGGATTTTGCATCTATATTCATTAGGGAGATTGGCCGGTAGTTTTCCTTTTTTGTAGCATCTTTGCCTGGTTTTGGTATTAGATTGATGTTAGCTTCATAAAATGAGTTAGGTAGTGTTCCATTTTTTTCAATGTTTTGAAAGAGTTTGAGTAAGATTGGTGTCAGTTCTTTCTGGAAAGTTTGGTAGAATTCCCCTGTGAAGCCATCTGGCCCTGGGCATTTATTTGTGGGAAGATTTTTGATGACTGATTGGATCTCTTTGCTTGTGATGGGTTGGTTGAGTTCTTCTATTTCTTCTCTGGTCAGTCTAGGTTGTTCATATGTTTCCAGGAAATTGTCCATTTCTTCTACATTATCCAGTTTGTTGCCATACAGTTGTTCATAATATCCTCTTATAATTTTTTTAATTTCTTCAGGATCTGCAGTTATGTTACCTTTTTCATTCATTATTTTGTTTATATGGGTCTTCTCTCTTTTTGATTTTGTCAGTCTAGCTAGGGGCTTGTCAATCTTGTTGATCTTCTCAAAGAACCAACTTTTGGTGATATTTATCCTTTCTATTGTTTTTTTGTTCTCTATGTCATTTATTTCTGCTTTAATCCTTGTTATTTCTTTTCTTGTACTTGGTTTAGGATTGGTTTGCTGTTCATTTTCTAGCTTCTTCAGTTGATCCATTAGTTCTTTGATTTTGGCTCTTTCTTCCTTTTTAATATATGCGTTTAGTGCTATAAATTTCCCCCTTAGCACTGCTTTTGCTGCATCCCATAGGTTTTGGTATGTTGTGTTCTCATTTTCATTCGTCTCTATATATTTAGCAATTTCTCTTGCTATTTCTTCTTTAACCCACTGATTGTTTAGGAGTGTGTTGTTTAACCTCCAGGTATTTGTGAATTTTCTAAGTCTCTGATGGTTATTGACTTCTAATTGTATTCCATTGTGGTCAGAGAATGTGCTTTGAATAATTTCAATCTTTTTAAATTTATTGAGGCTTGTTTTATGTCCCAGCATATGATCTATTCTGGAGAAAGTTCCATGAGCACTAGAAAAGTATGTGTATCCTGGTGATTTGGGATGTAATGTCCTGTAGATGTCTGTTAAATCTAATTCATTTATCAGATTGTTTAGGTTTTCGATTTCCTTATTGGTCTTCTGTCTGGTTGATCTATCTATAGGAGAGAGTGATGTGTTGAAGTCTCCCACAATTATTGTGGAAACATCAATTGCTTCCTTTAGTTTTGCCAATGTTTCTCTCATGTATTTTGTGGCACCTTGATTGGGTGCATAGACATTTACGATTGTTATTTCTTCTTGCTGAATTGCCCCTTTTATTAGTATGTAGTGGCCTTCTTTGTCTCTCAAAACATCCCTGCATTTGAAGTCTATTTTATCTGAGATTAATATTGCTACACCTGCTTTCTTTTGGCTGTAGCTTGCATGAAATATTTTTTTCCATCCTTTCACTTTCAGTTTCTTTGTGTCCCTGTGTCTAAGATGAGTCTCTTGTATGCAACATATTGATGGTTCATTATTTTTGATCCATTCTGCGAATCTATATCTTTTAATTGGGGAGTTTAATCCATTTACATTCAACGTTAAAACCGTGAAGGCATTTCTTGAATCGGCCATCTTATCCTTTGGATTATGTTTGCCATATTTTTCCCTCTCTCTATTAATATCCTTTATTGTACCCATACCGAATCTCTTTAGTACTGAACCTTTCTCCAGGTCTCTCTGTCCTGTCTTTGTTTCTCTGTCTGTAGGGCTCCCTTTAGTATCTCCAGTAGGGCAGGTCTCTTGTTAGCAAATTCTCTCAGCATTTCTTTGTCTGTGAAAAATTTAAGCTCTCCCTCAAATTTGAAGGAGAGCTTTGCTGGATAAAGTATTCTTGGCTGGAAATTCCTCTCACTCAGAATTTTAAATATATCGTGCCACTGCCTTCTTGCCTCCATGGTGGCTGCTGAGTAGTCACTACTTAGTCTTATGCTGTTTCCTTTGTATGTGGTGAATTGCTTTTCTCTTGCTGCTTTCAGAACTTGCTCCTTCTCTTCTATGTTTGACAGTGTGATCAGTATATGTCTCGGAGTGGGTTTTTTTGGATTTATTCTATTTGGAGTTCGCTGAGCATTTATGATTTGTGTATTTATGTTGTTTAGAAGATTTGGGAAGTTTTCCCCAACAATTTCTTTGAATACTCTTCCTAGACCTTTACCCTTTTCTTCCCCTTCTGGGACACCAATGAGTCTTATATTCGGACGTTTCATATTATCTATCATATCCCTGAGGTCCATTTCGAGTTTTTCAATTTTTTTTCCCCATTCTTTCTTTTATGCTTTCATTTTCCATTCTGTCATCTTCCAGGTCACTGATTCGTTGTTCAACTTCCTCTAGTCTTGTACTATGAGTGTCCAGAATCTTTTTAATTTGGTCAACAGTTTCTTTAATTTCCATAAGATCATCCATTTTTTTATTTAGTCTTGCAATGTCTTCTTTATGCTCTTCTAGGGTCTTCTTGATTTCCTTCATATCCCGTACTAGGGTCTCATTGTTCATCTTTAGTTCTTTGAGTAGCTGCTCTAGGTGCTGTGTCTCTTCTGGTCTTTTGATTTGGGTGCTTGGGCTTGGGTTATCCATATCGTCTGGTTTTTTCATATGCTTTATAATTTTCTGTTGTTTTTGGCCTCGTGGCATTTGCTGAACTTGATAGGGTTCTTTTAGGGTTTGTAGACCAGTTGAAGTCCTTATCTCTAATTTATCAGATCTACAGCTTCGTGGAGTACACTTTCTCTAACTAACCAGCAGGTGGCGTCCACGAGCCACCTGTTCTCCACAAGCCAGATCTCCCCTGCTTAGCCTTTTTGGTGAGTGGGGGAGTGAGTCTTGTGGGGCCCAATTGGTGTACCAAGCTTGCGTGTGTAGTTGGTGTTGCCTGCCCTGTATGTGGGGCGTGTTTCTGGGCAGTCGGGGAGGGGGGGGTGGCCCTAACAATCAAATCTCCCTGATGATCCTAGAGTTTTAAAGCTGCTGCAATAGTCTAATCCTTCAGTTCAGTCCTGCCACAGTTTGTCTCTGCCACTGACCCACAAGTCTTTGGTATTGGCGTATGGCTCCTGAGACTTGCAAGTGGGCCCCTCTTCCAGGCTGTGCACCCCGGGTCCTCTGTTGAGGGATGACTGTGCTATGTCACAGGTGAGTGCCGTCCCCCCAGGGCAGTTCTGGGCTGCTGGGCTGTGTAGGGAGGCTCCCAGTCTGCTCAAATGATGGCTGAATGGGGCTTTGTTAATTCACACTGCTCCACCTTCCCAGCTCTGGGACATTCAGCTGAGGTTGCAGGGAAGGCTAATGTCCACGCCCAGTTTTGTGGTGTGTGCCTGTTATTTGAAGCACTTCCGTCACACTGGGTTGTCTGGGGCAGCTCTGGGCTATGGGGCTGGCGATGGGCAGGAGTGTTTCCTGTCCACCAGGATGGTGGCTGTGAGCGGACACCCCCCTTTTCTTGGGAAGTTGTGTTGTTTAGTGAATTTTCTCAGCCACTGGAATATTGCCTTTTGTCTCAGAGCTCTCTTAGTTCTGCTCTTGACTTGACGTGCCCAAATTTCAATTCTTTGAAGCTTTCTGTATTGAGCTTCTTAGAGTAATTGTTTTAGAAAAAGCAAAAAGGATTTAAAAAAAAAAAAAAAAACAAAAAACAAAAAACGGCCCTCCTCAGAGATCTAATGGGTTATTGAAATGCTAATAGACAAAGCAACCAGGGCCATTAAGGAAAGGTGCACAGGGCAGAGAGATCAGCTTTGCTTCGGGATTTGCATATGCGCCTCAAGGCCTGATCTCCGCCCTTCCCCTTTCTGTGTTCACCAGAACTCCAAAAATCCTCTGCTTTTATTTTGGAGTTTTTCGTGTTGTTTTTTTCCTATGTCTGTCTCCTCTCTGCTGGGCTGGCTGCTCTCAGAGTCTCTGGTGTCTGGTCTCAGTCTATCTATGGTTGGAGTTTGAATCAGTAGAATGAGTTTCCGATAAGAGCAGCCACTGCAATTCTCCCTTCTCCTTCCCGGAGCTGACAGCCCCTCCTCCCCCGGGACTGAGCCTGGCAGGGAGGGGCGCGGGTCCCCTGGCCGCAAAAACTTACAGATTTCGCTGATCTCAGCAGTTCCACGTTTTCATGAGTGTTGTATGAAGTATGCCCAAAGACAGATTGCTCTGTGGTGTCCAGTCTACGCAGTTCCTGGCTTTTTACCTACTTTCCTGGAGGAGTAACTAAAACATACAGCTCACCAGTCTGCCATCTTGCCCCGCCCTCTCTTTTTGGTTTTTAATATAAGCTTAATCATTATAGAGAAAAAAAATCTAATGACCATGATCAAACCAGTGATTTAACTTATTCCTAGTGTACTTCTGGTCTTTGATATCTGCGTGATTTTGTTTTACATAGTCATAATCGTTTGTACTTGTTTTATCTTTTTGATTTTATCATTTTAACATCATTTCACATTTTCATTTTCATAGAGTAACATAGGTCATCTGCTTGACATTTAAAATGAATATATAATAATGACAATAGCTGCTCACTTTTATCAAGTACTTAACTATGTGCCAGGCACTGTTCTAAGTGATTTACGTGGATTGTCGTCTTTAAACCTCATAGCAACGCCATGAGGCGCGTGCTGTTATAATCCTCACTTTCAGATGAGGAAACTGAAGCACAAAGTATCTCATAATCTACCGCAGTCTGATTCCTTCCTGAACCTGAACTAGGAAATTTACATAGTCATGCTTTTTACTTTTGGGGCAGCTTCCATTTTTGTTGTAGTTGTTATTATAAATGGTACAGCAATGAGCATTTTGGTAAAAATTACCCTCCTTCCTCTCCCTTGGGAATGTTCCCGTTGGTGGTAATGTATAGCTTGTCTCATCTTCCCACGGTGCTCTCTGGAAAGACTGAACCAATTAGTGTCATCTGTGAAGTCCAAGTGTACCTGTTGCTCCACCACCATTGGGTTTTATTTGTTGTTTGGCTTTGTGTAATGGTCCCTTAAAAGTTTTTGTCTATAATTCTTTAGTTTCCAAGTGGGACTCTACATGTTTCCTTGTAATGATGACCTTTAATTAGTTGTGGGTAAATGCCTGTTTATCCCCATTGAGCAACGATGTAATAAAATTTGAGTATTGACAGTACATGCTTATAGAAATTTTTATATAGCAAGCTATCAGGTTATTTACAAATATTTTTCCATTCTGTGTCTTTCTCTTAAAATTGTGTTTTATTTTGTAAAAATGTTTTTGTTTTGTAAAAATGTTTTTATTCTGAATTACTCTAATAGATCCACCCCCCACCCCCCCCCACCCCCCTTGTGAAATTGTTCTTAATTGTTCTGGCCTGGAAATAGGGACCATCTGGTACTTGAGGGCAATGTTTTTTTTAACTAATTTTGCTTATGTAACCAACCTTTGTTGTTATATTAAACCTGGATATCTTTGGGCCTTTGGACCTTTTTAATGTCTTTTGAGAATTTTTAGATAGAAATAAACTATGCTTTGTAGAAAAAAAAAATCCTTAGAGGATTCAATTGGGCCTCACCATGTGAAGAATGAGCTTTTTGGAAACTCCCTTCTTGAGGCCCAGGAAGCACTTCAGCTGAAAACTGGTGTCTGGGTGCTAGCTGGCTGGCCCCTGGCCATATTCAGCCACCCCCAGTCGCCCTGGCCATCTGTACACCGCAGCAACAGAGTGGCAACTGACACGCCCAGGCCCAGAAAGCCAGACAGAGAGGCGGCTGGAGACTTCACGGAATCCTTATAATTAGAAATGGAAAAAGCCTGCTAGCTTGTTTTGTGTCCTCCTCTTCCTCCCACAGGCCCCAGGCAACTTTAGAGGGTGACTTACAATTTGCTCTGTCACCTGAAGCACTCAATTGAGTTTTGTGGGCCTTATCTGTGAAATCCTAGAGCAAGATCAGATCAGTGGTTTTTTAATCCCTTTGGGTCTTGTGCCATTTTGGAAAGTTGGTGAAAAGCCTCTCTCCCTGGAGAAATGCACATTTCACACAACATTTTGCATTCTGGAAAGTTTCCTGTCAAGAAATCTAGGGAGGGAAGTGGGCAAAAGAGGTGTCTATTGAAGGAAACACTGTTCAGCCCAAGAGTTTTCAATATCTGGTATTTTATTTACTTTTCACTATTTATTATTTTCCAGGATGGAGTTCAACTTTGTGATACCATATTCTTTCCCTTCATCTTATCCTTTTAAAATTTTGACCTGCCTCTGACTGAACTCTTGAAATCTTCCAAGTTGGTGGGATGGAGATGAGATGGGCACTCTGAATGCTGTTTGATCTTCCCATTTCACAGGAAGGGAGACAGCGGTAGAACATCTGCCCAGGTGTCCCTGGCTGTTAGTCTTTGCCTGTGGACCCTTGGCCTCCTTTTGAAGCCCTGCAGCAGCTTGGAACAAGAGTGAATGGGCTGGATGGACTGACATTTATGTGAACAAGTAGGTGCTTGGAAGTTAGAAGACAGGGATAAAAAGTTTCTTTTGAGTGCTCCACTAGTGCTTTCCCAACACCTCTGAACTTGCTCCGTTAAGAGGCTTTGCCAGTTGCCAGGGACTTAGAGTATCTAATTCCTCAGATGACCTGTCTGAGAGGGAGTTGTAAGGAATGACTCGGCCTCTCAGGGGTCAGAGGAAAGACTCTCAATGCAAGTTAGTATTATCTGGAGGGGATGCCCTTAGCTTCCAGATTGTCGAGCCCAGCCCAGCCTCACCTCCTGGAATGGGGTGGAGGCAGTCACAAATACAAGCCTCTATGGCAGGAGGTTGAAGGTATGCATGTGTGTATGTGTGCACAGGTGTACAAGCACTAGGCTCTTTTGCATATTTGGATTTGACCCAGGAAGTTGACAGGGTTTGGGCAGAAGAGAATCAGAATTTTCAATTCCAACTTTATGTTTCTAGAATCTCTTCCCTCCCTCTCTAGCCACTAGAATGTTTCTGTAAAACATAGCACAAGTGATAAAGGAATTAGTTCCTAAATATTTTACCAACTTTTGGATGATTTTTCTGTGTGGAAGAGTGGCCCAAATGTGGGGAGCCTTGGATCACTGACCATTAACTTTTCTTAGGCTCTTCTTGTTCTACCATAGTTACTGATGCTGTTCTTACTTCCTGCCTATTCTGGAATTCATCTGTGAACACTTTTGGCCAGGCAAGGCAATGCTGTGATTTTTTTTTTAAGCACACAATTTTGTTAGTAGTTATCCTTTCAAATTCTAAGTTTTAAGAGTTTTACCACAGTGCAAAGGAGCCTACAAGTTACAGAAAGTTCATTCCAGCTCAAGATTTCAAATGAAGTTGAAGCTGTGTGAAGTCACAGGTTTTCTCATATTTGCTCCTAGACTGGGCATAGCATTGTTGAAAGGTCCATCATTTATCAAGTAGCCAGTGAGCTCTTCAAAAAAAGCCTGGCTGTGAAGTTGCCAAATTGATGCACTGCTTTGTTTCAAATCACTGTAAACTCTCTTTCCCCGTGTCATTTTTTATCTCCAGTGTTTTTGTCAGGGTCTTTCTGCTTGTTTCCCCAGAGTGACAAAGTGTTGCATTCTCCAGAAAATCTCCCAGAAAAACAATTTTCATTGTTTTCTGCTCAATTCAAATGTTCCTAACGTCCCAGGAAAGAAACCAGTTGTATTCTTCTCCAGTCTCATGCTTCATAATTGACATACTGATGTCTTCCCATCAGTACCCACAAGAAATTTTATAAACGAATTTTTCACAACTTTGACCAATTGTGATGGCTGCTGTGGTATTGTGGAGTGGCTAGCCCAGATTATATTATATTTTAAAAAGGTAAGTCATTTTATTACTTTCTTGGTCATGTACAGTTACATTGGGGATCTATTGTAATTGGTATTTATAGCATTTTTATGTCAACAGATTTTTCTGAAGCGTTTGTACTACCAATGTTTATACTACTCAGTTTAGCAGCTTTTTTTATACTTCGAAGATATGAATTATCAAAAGTTCTGTGAGGTCTAAACAAATAGTATGTAGATCCTGACCCTTTTCCTGTTTGAGGTCTAGGGAAATAACAAACCTAAGTCTGACGGCTTTGGATGCAGAACCGGTACCCTTTGCAAGCTCTGCCTGCGGGGTTGGGAAGTGTTGTCTGAAGGGATGAAGTGGATTTTTTTTTTCTTTAAATTCAGCCCTTACACAATGTTAAGCAATAGTGGGACCAAAACTTGTTGCTCCTGGGAGTGAGGGAGAATGCGGGAAAGCCTTAAGATTTGAGAGACTGTTGACATTTGTCTTGTTCATTTTCCGCAAAATTCCTACAAAAGTATTATACCCATTTTACAAATGGGGAAACCGAGACATAAATAAATCCTCCCCATGGACTGGTAAATAGCAGAGCTGGGATTCTTTCCTTAACAAGATGCAGTGGTAGTCCACCGTCGTCCCCACCTTGAGGGCACAAAGCAAACGCGCGAACGAGTCTCTCAAGCTCCCCTTCCCCTCTATTTTGGAGCCTCCGTGCCCCCAGCGCAGTGTCCGCGGCTGCGAGAAGCCCTCCGGGCCCGGCCGCCTCCCCCGTCACGTGACCGGCGCGAGCGCGCGCCCCACCGCCGAGCATGCCGGGAGGCGCCCTCCCCTTCCCCCGGCCGCGGGCGAGGAGAGAAACCGCGGAGAAAGGAAAGCCCCCTCGGAGAGCTGGATCTCCTCGGACCTACTCGGGGAGACGTCGCCGTCTCGGCCGCAAGCGTCAGGCGGTGCGAGCCGAGCCCGCTGAAGGCGGAACAACCGCTTATCTGTCGGTTAGCTGTAAACAACTCGAATGAGAAATACAGCCAAGCCCGTCCCCCTGTCAAGAGCTTGGCTGGTTTCGGGAGAGGCGCAGCACTTGATGGGCTTGGCAGAGCCCGGCGGCACCTCCAGTGGCTTCTCACACCCAGGGGTGCCAGCACTCGGTCCTTTTCATGCTTAGGAGAGAGGACTTAACGTGTGCCATCACATTTTCTAGCTATATCTACTTTTCTTCCTTCAGCCACTCAGACATTCCTCATTTTTCCTCGTAATCATTTTCACTTAAGCATACACACTTAGCCATTGGCAAGCGAAGTGGAATCTGGAGCCCTTGTCAGACCTCAATGTTTAGTTGCTGAAACACAGGGCATATTTGATTTAGATATTTTACTGTTATGAAAATAAACTACCTCCTGCAGTTACACCAGCTCAAGATTTTTCCTCGATAGGGTCAGGGTAGTTTTTCCTGAAGGGAAAAAATGCTTAATTGAAAAGGAATACAATGATTCTAAATCCTAGTTCATGGAGGCTGGAGGAACTGAGGCAAGGAGCAGTTACAGATAAGTAGAAAAAAGACCAGGGACCAAAGTATCGGTTGGTTCCAGGTGACCAACCTTTCTTATATTTACATTCTTCTCAGCATACTGCCCCAGGTTTCCCAGTTCGCGCTTCACTTTAGTCTTAGTGGGTTCTAGACTGAAAGCAGGGAAGGCACCCTGTTAATAGTTCATTATCAACTGCCCAATAATGGTGCTGAGAATTGTATTTCTTGGGTTTTGGAGCCGAGAATGACTGAATGAAACCTATGCCCTTGCTGTGTGGTCAACTCCACCTATCTCTGGGCATAGTGCCAGTTTCCTGCCTGTTTTAAAAAACAGATACAATGAGGCCCTAAGAAGGGAATAGAATGCTGAGCAGAAGAGAATTCTTTCTCCTTACCTCACCAGGATGAAATTGTGGGATCCATTAAGTTGGTGTTCATGTTAGAGACTAGTTGCCCTGCTCCTCACTGTTCTCCCTACTCCTCCTCTCTGTCTTCCTAACAGTTTACTGAGCAGTCTCTAAGTATCTGGGGAGGTTAAGAGATGAGATTCTTGGGGAAAATGGGAAAGTGAAGTTTTTGAAGTAGGGCTGTTGTCATTAAGAATGTTACAGCCCTTGGGGCTTTATAGGAATTCTTCTGTTGGGATTCTTCCAAAAACAGAAGCTCTGGGCTTGTAATAAGTGAGAGCCTCACCTGCAGCTCAGACAGATCCTGTGTGGCTGGCTTCTTATCAGAGTGCCAAAAACATACGAAGTTCTTGGAGGTGTGTTAATATGAACAGTCAGTGTTATTGGGCAGCTGGGACATTGTGAGAAGTCTTGTGCACCTTCATGTTCACAAAAACTTTCAGGCTGCCTGCTTGCTGCTTCTCCTTGAAGGCACTGTGTGCTACCATGTAATGCCCTATATAATCTAAAAACCAGAGTCAAAGGGAAAGCTGCAAATGATGACAAATCTAGAGAGAAAGAGAATTTTAAAAGACTGAGAACAAGATTATAGGCCTTTACCAGACAGTGAGTTTCTTTTGAGGTTCCCAACATCTCTTTTTTGTATTCTGTTCTTTTCTTGCTTGAAGTCTGTTTGGGCTCTTGCTTCCTTCTCACTCTATAGGGTAGGAGAGGCTGAGTTTGCATCCCAGCCTGGCCAATTACTAATGTCACTTCAGGCAAGATACTTACCTTCTCTGAAAGTACTTTCTGCATTGGGTTTATGTGGAGACTAAGTGATATAAGTAAAGTGCCTTGCATGCACGGTAATTGGTACTTATGTTTATTTTTTTAATTAATGAAGCTGTGTTATACTGGGTGCTATGGAGAATATCCCAGAAAGGATTGCTCTCAAAAAGTTGGCAGTAAACATGATATTGCTAACATTTATCGGATGCTTATTATGTGCTAGGCATTGTTCTAAGTGCCTTAAATATTTTGACTTACTTAATCCTCATAATGGCCCTGTGAGAGAAGTACTATTAGTATATCTATTTTGCAGATGAGGAAACTGAGACACAGAGAGGTTATTTCTCAGGTGTCAGAGAAAATTCTAGTTTGTGAACCCCAGCAGTCTGGCTCTAGAGTTTGGGTTCCTGATTGCAATGGGAACTGTACTGCTCCTCAGTACAGGCTATTACATGAGGGAATCAGTGTTGTCAGCAGCCTACTGGGCACCTGGCAGGGCGGAGAACTTGGCGGGGGGGACATACCCTGGGAGCCACAGCCTGAGCAGTCCCTGTCCTGCCCTTGCACTTTCCCCCGCTCTGTCCCGGTGCTGCTGTGACCAGGAGGCCTGTCCCGGTGCTGCTGTGACCAGGAGGCCAGGAGGCCGCTGCCTTTAGCCTTCTCATGGAACAAACAGCCCACTGAGTACTTTCCCTTTGGCTGAGACCTTTCCCTCCCTCTTGGCCTGATAGGCCCTTATTATCAACATGTTAGAAAGCTGAGGCAGTTTCTTTATAAGAGGTGGTGAGGGTGAGAGGAGGCCAGAGGGCCATGGAGAGTTCAAGGAACCCGAGGAGAACTTAAGGCATTGTTTCTTGCCCTCCAGCTCTTCCCTGGGTCCTCCCTGGCAGTTTGTTAGAGTTTCTAGATGAAACTGGTTTGATACTGGTTTTCCAGCCTTATCCTGAGCTGCTGAGCTCAAATCCCTTCATTTTAAGCAAGTAAGTGCAACAGGGTAGAGAGGGCACCAGCTTTAGATATGACAAGAATAGCAGAGCTGGGCCGCGGGGCTCCTGCTGGAGACGGTCAGCAGAGCTGTAAGTATTTCGGTCAGCAGGAGGGCAGGAGGAAGGCTAGCTCAACTGCCTAGAGGGGAGGGTGTTGCTCTCTCTGGAATGCAGCTGCCCATGACCTCCTGCTGATGGTGCCTTTTCTCTTCCTGCTCTGACAGCAGTCAGCATCTAGCTCACTCTTCCACCAGGGGAAAGAGTCTTTCTCTTCCATTCTTCTCCAGACTTAGAAAGCCCATCGCCTCTGGTGACTTAGTAATGACCCTTTCAGATATAAGTGGACAGTCCCTGTCTCCAGGACCTCTGTGTCTTTTCCAGGGGTGGTTTGGTTAATTGGGCCTGCTCTGTGTCTGAGGATAGGTAGGAGGACCAGTTGAGGCACACATTTCCCATCCTTATGAGTCTGAAGGGTCGACCCTCCTTTAATTGACTCAGAGCATCCATGCTGTCATTTAGGAGAGGTCTCTCAGCTGCACATTCAGCATCCCTTGCCCTGCCCTTCTGGCCTTGAGTTCAGTTTCATTCAGTCCAGAAATGAGCTGTAACTGGCACTTTAAGGTCCTTAAGGAGTTAGTGACCTTTCTCATCTTTCATGTCAACAGAAATTTCCTGAACATCCACTATATGCCAGGGACCAGGCTAGGTGCTATGGAAACAAAGATATCTCAAACAGTGCTTCTGCCCTTAAGGTTTTGTCCAGTTTGGGTGATTCCCCTTGGCCCCTTGACAATTACACCCATGACATTTAAGGGAGAAAAAAAGATTTGAACCGGTTGGGCAGAGAAATCCAAGGCTGCCTTTCAGCCTGCAATGCTGTTCTTCCCCTGGGGCAATGTTGTACTTGGTCTGTCTGGAGAGCGTAGTGAGTGAGACCCTTCCTCGTGCCTCCAGGCCTGTGGGCAGCTGGCTGTGGCTGTGACCTGGGCTGCCCCAAGAGGGTTTTGGCTTCTCTCTGGGATCCCTTAACATCCACAGGTGAAGACACAGGGGCTGCATTTCTTTTTTTGGCTGTTCTTGCCCACTCTGATAGGGACTTAGAGAAACCTTTCCTGGAATTTGCTCTGAGGAGGTAGTGAATCTTTCATGGACATGGGATAGGCACATTTGGGGGATAATACAGAGCAGAGGAATGGCTACAACACAAAATTCTGCCTTCCTTTAGGGTTTGGTTTGGTGGTTACTTCCCCCTTAGAGTGCTCTGCTCCATGAAGGAAAGCTTGAGAGGATAGCCAAGGAAGGAACTTGATGTCCCTCTGTCCCTCCTTGGATCTAACTGCTGCCTGAACCTCTGTGAGGTCTCTCTGGAGACACCAGCCCATCCTAACCTATGTGCCCTTGGCATGGGGCATGGCTGGTGCCTGAAGTGCCAGGCCAGGCCAGAGACCATAGACACAAATAACTGTGGCATTTCTGGAGTAGCTCTTACGAGAAGAGTTCTGGGTTCTGGGCAGAGACCCAGAGAATTCTTGCTCTTTCGCTGCCACCATCTGGAGCACATTTCTGGGGTCTTCACATGTAACCACCTGCCCTGTCTAGCTCCCACAGTCATAGTGAGGAAATGTGACTTAAATGCTCATCAGAGTGCTTGGAACTGCATAAAGCATTTCACAGTTCCATTTCAGCTCATCCCAGTATGAAATGGTCAGCCATTGTTGGCAAAGTTGGAGAATCTGGCAAAAAGAAAAAAGAAACCTCCCATCTGACTTCCAGGGGATGGGGATAACAATGAGAAGAGGAAATAGTTTCCTTCATTACTGATGCCAGGGCTGTGTCTGCTTTGAGGTTCTTGCTTGTCTAAACGGGGGAAATTTTATTTCTCATGCTTTTGCACTGTGTGTTTGTGCTGTTTTTAGATTTGCTTATTGATGAAGAATGGGGAAAGAAACTTAACGCTTGTAGAATATTTGCCAAACCCTGTACTGTGTCCTTGAATGCAATGACTTAATCAGTCCTCACAATAACTATTATTACCTTCATCTTTCAGACAAGGAAATAGATTTAGAAAGATTAACAAATTGCAACAATCATGTAGTCCTGAATCAGTGGATTTCTTCCTGAACCTACCGACTTTTAGTTGAAACTTGCTAGGTTTATGGTTCTGTGAGCTATATTGTATTGCTCTCAGATGATAACAACTCCAAATTAAAGAGCACCAATTTGTTTGGTGGTTGCTGGTATGTTCCCAAGGGGCCTGGTTTAATGCACTCCATGGCTGTTTCTCGTTTTTAATTAGAGATGCTGCACTTGTCCTTCCTACAGGAGGCTGGCCCCATTGAGTGTGGTCAGTGTTTTGGGAGTGGGGTCTCCTCACTCTGGTGGGGTGCTGCAGGAGAGACTCAGGCCTAAGGTGGAGGCTTGGGCCATATCAAACTGCACTCAACTCTGGGATTCTGTGACCTTAGTAAGTGTGATGAAACACTTTGAAAATATTCACAGCCCTAACCAAATAGGAAGTATTGTATTGTTGTGTTTTCTCATTGCTTATGCCTGCAGTGAATTCTCTGGAGAAAGTAAGTCATCTCAGTGGTCACTGTCTCCAGAGGACCCTACCAGTGAAATAGTAGCAGTTAAGGCTCCAACTAGAAAGTGGTGTCCTGGGGAAATAGAGTAGAAAGTGCAGAGGCTGGGCCTGCCGCTGTTTCCTCTCAAGCCTTGGCCTTGTCAGAGGTGGAAGTTGGTTGTTTGAGAGAGTAAAATGGGGTTCTTTACCTGCCAGGGTTGCATATTATAATTAACACTAGCTGCCAGTGAGCTCTGTGTATCAATACAAGCACTGTAATAAGTATTTAATATTTGTCATCTAATTTAATTCTCATTTAATCTCACAGCAAAACTATAAGGTAGATGATATTATCCCCATTTCACAAATATGGAAACTAAAGCTTAGAGAGATTAAGTACTTGGCCTAAGGTTACACAGTTAGTAACTGATAGAGCCAGGATTTTAATCAAGCATATTGAACTCCAAGACTCCAAGGTAGGGTAGGCGGTGGGCTAAGCTGGGTGCCCTGGATGAGGAAAACGAAGGGGCTGGATGGATGAAGAAAGATTAAAGTAGGAATGAATGCTAGAGGCCTGAGGAGGGAGTTCTGGGGACGTCCGTCTTGTTGCTCTGTTCTTTGTCTCTTCTTGTCTTTCTGTTCCTGGTCCCTTTCCTCCTCTCCTCCCCTTCCCCCTTCCCTCTCTTCGCCTTCATCCTACTGTGGTATCTCCTGGGTTTAGGAGATACTGAGATAAGATATGTAGAAGTACTTCTAGAACTAGAAAGTGCCATATGGGTACTCATAAGTCATATAAGGCTGCACTATGCCACAGTTTTGCCATTTCCCTCATCATCTCCTTTATCATCTGTTTCCCTCTTCCTCCTTTCTTCCTTCCTTTCCCTTCTTGCCATATCTACTAATTTTATTGCTCATCATACTTCTTTTGTGGACTACCAGAGGGCAGGGTGAGAATGGAGCAGAAACGAGTTCTGCAGGGGAGGTGGGAAGCAGTGGTGGTTTCAGGGCCTGCTGTGGTGGGTGAGAAGGGGAGAGAGGATGCCAGGGAAAATGCTAGGGCACCTGGGCTGAGTGTGGGAGACCCTGGATTGTTTGCTCCTGGTTGCATCATCATCTGTGGAGTCACGCTAGCACTGCGGGCTCCATGGTAAACCAAATCCCCAAGCCTTCTGTACATTAACTGCCACTAATCTAGCACCAGCCTTGCTTTGTACAGTTGAATTTTTCAAGCCAAAATATGGGACTTCATAGTCTTTTATTATTGATTTTGGCCTAGCATTTCAATTAGGATAATTTTGACTCTTGATTTCTGTGACTTATCATATTCACTATCCCTCCTTGCTTTTTTTTTTTAAACTTTATTTTTAATTATGGTAAAATATACATAGCACAAAAAAAACACATTTTAACCATTTTAAGTGGACAATTCTGTGACATTAACCTCCAGTTTTTTAAGAGGGTAGGAGAGGAATGAGGAGATCTCAATTCAAATCCTGCCCCAACAACTTGGGCTTTGATCAAGTCCCTTAACCAAAGTGGTTTCAATAGGGGGTGCTTTTGCCCCCCAGAGGACATTTGGTAGTGTCACAGCTGTAGGGGGAGTGCTACTGGCATTTAGTAGGTAGAAGCAGGGATGCAGCCAAGTTTCCTACAACACAGAATTATCCTGCTCAAAATGTCAGTAGTACCAAGGTTGAGAAACCATGATGTTTGGGCCTGAGTTTCTCCTGTGTAAGATGAGTATTGTAATGTTATGAGCTTTACTACCTCAGGTTGTTGGGAGGCTCAACTGAGATAAGATATGTAAAAGTACTTCTAGAACTGGAAAGTGCCATATGGGTACCCATAAGTCCATTGATCAGTTCTTGTTGAGAGTACTCCATGCCAATTAGTCCTGTTACTATTCACAAATTAAATTAGTCATTGATAAAAGGCTGATTAAGATTGGACTCAGGAAAGAACCCTCTGGAATCCTGATAGAGGCATTCCTTGGGGAGGGGAGGGCTTAAGTGTCCATTACCAGTAGCCTCTGAGGGAGTAGCTGTCCAGAAGCTTCAAAACTACCCAACTACACTTTCATGCAGATTTAATTTCTCTAGCTTTTCATGCAACTTGATGATACCTGAACACAGTTATCTATGGCATTCTTCCTGATCTGCTAGCCAACGCCAAAAGAAAAAATGATACTGGTATTGAGACCTTAGTGATCCCATGTAGACTTTTAGTGGTCTCTACTTTTCCCTGTAAATATTCACAAATCTCTTGTGCCATAGGGCAGCCTTACATTTGCCGGTCTGAAGTTTTCAGGGTTCAATTTGGCAAAAAAGAAAAAAAAGGCAAATATTTACCCATCTTTAGTTCCCTAGCCCTTCTCATATTCTCTGTGGTGTCCTAAAGGTAACTAGTAATGGTTCTGTGAACACACATTTGAGTTCTTTTAGGGCTACCCTTGAAGAGAAGGATAACAAGCAAGGTGTGTTGTAAGAACCCACTGTATATGGGGCTGCTGGATACTTTGAATTCTCTTAAAAGCACTGGTGTGGGGCTTTATAGGTGAACTTGAGATTTCCAGGAGAGGGGAATAAGATAGAAATCTCAGATGTTTATCTTCTGTCTGGCCCACGATGTCAGCATAGACCTTTAGTTCAGAAAGACAGGACTAGCTCCTATGAACCATAGCAGTTTTAAATAAAATAACAGATCATGACCTCAAATGGGGGTCAGTTTAGATGGTCACAATCAACGTTTTTTAATGAAATAGAAAATATAGAACACAAACTGTAAGAGTGCATTGCATAAAGAAATGTTAAGTACGGGTTTGTGAAACTTTTGTTTTCAATTTTATGTATGAGGAATATACTAGGACATGCTGTAAAATGTAAAATGTTTCTTACGATGGGTCCCCATTTAAAAAGTTTGGGAGGCAGGAAGTGGTTTCCACAGACCAACATAAGTGGCTCTAAAGTCTAGAAATTAAATTCTAAGACAATGACTTCTAGACAGAAGATTCCCTAATCTCTGTGGCAAAGAGGCTCTCAACATTGCTCACTGAGTGGTTTAGAATAGCCAGAAAAAGACAAGAAGCGAAGAAGGTTCAGTGGAGGGGACTGACGACTTCCAGAAGCCTGAGGCAATCTTAGCTCAGTGTCTTCTGTTTTCTTCTCTGGGCTGGTGGCTGTTCTAATTCCCAACGGAAACTTTAGGTATCTGCTTCTGAAAAAGCCTGGCTCTGCGCTGTCAGCTCACTAGTATCCCCCCAGCGCTGGGAATCAGAAGTCACCCAGAAGTCATTGTAATGGTGCTGTGGCTGTAGGTCCCTGTACAAAAGTAGTACCCAAATTAAGGTTAAGATGTGTGCTTTCCTCTCTGACAAGCTGAACTCTTGATCTATTGGGGTCTGACGCAGCTAGCTCATCAGGGATTTCAGCTGAAGCAATAGAAAGCTGAAAGCCAAAGACTTAGGAGCCAGATGTTTTTGAGGAGAAAAACATCTTTATTGCAAAGAGAAAGAAAGGAAAGCAAGAAAAAGAGAAATGACTTTGTTCACATTCACAAAAATACTTGTACAAAGCAGTGGCATTACATGGGGAGGTTTTTTGCTTTTGTTTTTAAAGAAGTTGGCATGTTCCTTCTTTTTGGGGTATTCTGTTTATATTCTGGGCATTTATATATTGTGCATTAATGATGCTACATTTGAAGAATAAATTTCTTGCATCTTTTGGATGACATGCCACTTTTAGCTCTCATTCTTGAGAGTAAGCTGGGTGGTAGTTAGATGTGATTTCCGGTCCAGGAACCTGCTGAGAAATAGCCAGCATACTTATTGCCCAGACAGACCATCAGGCTTTCTGGAGTGGGACATGAGCCTTGGAGCCCAAGTTCAGCCTCCCACTGTAGCAGGGTGAAGGGAGAATTCGGGCTGGTTTATGTTAAGGAGTCAGAGCTGCAGAACTGGAGTGCTTTCTTTAGAAGCTTACCCCTTTAAAAATGATTTCCAGTATATTTATTTAAAGAGACTTTTGGACTTATGTTTATGAAATCTCCTCCTGCCATTTCATGTGACTTGGGACATAGCAGCTGGGTTGATGTTCTTTTTACCCAAATGGAAAGTTGAGCTGGACTGGGGCCTGTGGAAAACTTGGCGAAATTTAGAAGTGAGGCAAGCAGGATTTTTTTTTTTTTTGAATCATTCTGAGAGGCAGCCTAGTGTGTAATGGAAAGAGTGTAAACTTTGGAGTCAGATGACTTAGACTTGAATCCTAGCTCTGCTTCTTCGGCATACTGCTGAATTTCTTCAGCCTCAGTTTCCTCATTTATAAAATTTGAAAATTATTGTCCTGTGAAGGCGCAGTGAAAAACAGATATAGTACCTGGCACGTGCTTGGTAGGTCACCTATTTTGGCTTCAGCAAGTTCCCGGGAGCCCAGTGCAAAAAGAGGGCTACAGATCCCTGGTGGGCCCTGCGTGGCCTTGTGTAGCCACTGAAATCTGTCTTCATGATCAGTACTGCCTCAGTGGAATAGTACTCTATGAGCTATTATGTGTTTGTTTTTGGTTTAGAGTAGTTTAAAACTGAACCCATGAAGTACAGTGACGTGACTGGGAAGGATGGGAGGGAACATAAACAGAATCTTTGGGAGCAGAGTGCACAGCTGTTGAGATGGCATGACAGCCTACTTGGCATTGCAGCATTATTATTTATAAGGGAAAGTGAAATCAGTCAGAGAACAAAGTTTTCCTTAAGACATCAGTCTTAGGACCAGCAGCCTGTTTTCATTTTTCCTTTACTATAATGTTTTGCTCTGCTCTATATTGGACCAAATGCACGAGCCAGAATGCTGCTTTGCAAATTGGGGATGTCTGCTAGGTACTCCCCTTTTTGCTCTTGATTCAGGCTCGGGCAAAGGCATGTATATACATTTGGGGGATTTTCTGGGGCTGATTTTAGAATGCCTGCTTATTGTGCATGCACAGCTCTCCTCAACCATGCTTGACCATGGCCTGTCTCCTGCCTCTGTCAACTGAAGCCCTATGACCTGAGCTTGGAAAGAGAATAGAAGAAATTGAGCTTGTTAACATGTTTAAAGTTAGTTTGAGGAAGAGAACAGGCATTCTGGCCCTCAAAGGAGAACTAGTTTTGAAATATTGGTATCAAGGCCTGATTTTCCGTGCCTCCTTGTGAGGGAGACCAGTTGAATTGACAGTTCTCTGTATGAGGGAGTGAGCTGTGTGTGAAAGTGTCTTTGAGTGTTCGTCTGTCTGAATGTGTATGTCCAAGTTTATGTATATAGGAGGGGTATGAAAAGTCCCGTTTTATATCTGAAAATACTCTCCATGCCTACTAGCCTTGTCAGCCATTCTTGATGAAAGAGTAAACACGCGGCATGTGTGAGGCAAGTACTTGACTGAGGTAAAAGAAGACACGCAGCAAACTCCTACTCATCCCATGAGGCCCAGATCGAGTTTTACCATTGCAGCTTTTCCTGACTATTGCCTCTGTTAGGATGTGTGCCTGTTGTACTGTTATAATCTGTTTACTGCAGGGTACTCGGTGGTGGAGGGTCTGACATGGGAGCCAGAGAGCCTGGGTCCACGACCAGTCCTGTAATTTCCTTAGGCTAAATCACTTAACCTCTCTTAGTCTCTGTCTTGGCACATGACAGGATTGTATCAATAGCTGTAATGTAATAATAGCTGTTATCCCAGTACCTGGCTTATGGAATATATTCAAAACATATTTGTTCCCTTTCTTCTCCCTTCTCCACTTTGCAGTGAGAAACCCTGTTTATTTACCTACCTGGCCCCAGGGCCTAACAAAGTGAGGCACACAGCAGGATGGTCAGTTGAGTGCTTGTTAACATGCTGGACACATTGTAGGAAAAAGGCTATTTTTCTACAAGAGGACTTTCTGAAAATGTTCTGAGCAAGCACAGCATCAGTGGAATAAGTGCAGAGCTTCCTAAGGGGGCCACTTTGTCGGACATATTATTTATTTGGATGGTGAATTCTGACTCGTTTGAAAAAGAAAAACGTAATACTGGCTTCATTACTTTTTTGATCATTGCCTCTTTGACTGTGTATAGAGTGCTTTTAAAAGATGGTTGCTTGGAACCTTTAAAATAGGCCAGTTGTCAGATGTCTTGGCAAGAAAACATATCCCAATGGCTTTAGGAATTTTCATAAAGCTAAACATCTGTCCTCAGAGAGAGCTGTTTTGATCACTAGTTGTTGAATACACTCAGGAGGCTGGAGAACAAACTCAGTCATTCCCAAGCTGGTGACAGGGAATCTGGATGTCAGTAAAGTGGGGGAGAATTTGTGTGTTGGTGGTAAAATTAAATGATTGATCATAGGAGAAAGAGAGTTCAAATCATTCCTTCTAGATGCCCTCCTACCCCCACCCCCCCAAAAAAGGTCATCATTGGTTTTTGATCTGACCAATAAGAATCATACCAGCCTTCATGGTCAGTTTGTGGCCTCAAGGCATAAAAAGAGGGTACAAGAATTGTTAGTGGGGTTCTGTAAGTCAGGTGAAAGGAGAAAGAGAAAGTTCTAGCATACAAGCTCAGCTTTGGACTCAACAGGCTATTCCAGCACATGGGACAATTGCAGCAGCTTTGTGGGCTGGGCTGCCCCTGAGCAGACTGCTAATTGCGATGGGCTTTCATTAGCATTCGGCAGTGGTCCCCACCGCTGCTGCCAAGGGTTGCTTTGGTGATGGTGAATGGAGACCTCCTTTCCTCTCTTCTCATCTTGGCCCTCATTATTATCTAATGCCAAACATGGCAGAGTGAGGATGACTCTCCTCTTGTCTTACATGGGACCCTAAACAAATGGCAGAGCCTGAGGATTTATATCTGAGTTTCCACGAACAGCTGTGTAAAGCAGCTCCCCAATAGCTTTTGTCCAATTTGTCTTTGCATTTCCAGTGCTAGCACAGTACCTATCACATAGAGACATTGAAATTGCAAAAGGGACTTTCTTCTTTTCTGGGACTCTCAAGGGCTGGCAGGTATCTTTTTAAAATAATGCCACTAGACTGAGTTTTCACTTTAGAGGGGCTCCACATCATTGCTTAACCCTATCATATCAAAAGGGTAAACTATCAGAAGCTTTAAACTCCATTTTGTCTTGCCTTGGGCTTGTCCCTGAGACTTGGTATTGCCTTCCACTTTTGGTCTGTTTATCCTTAGGAAAACCTGCAGAGATCGGAGCTTTCCCCTCTTTCTTGTTAAAAATAGAGTTGTAGAGACTCCTTTTGTTGTGGCAAAGACTCCTGGGGTTTGTAGGAGCAGCTCTTTCCTCCTCCTCAAATGCCTGTGAGAAATGCTAAGCACCTAGAGGAGGTGCAAGGATGGTGCCTTTTTACCTCTATCTCTGTGGCACACATAGAGGAACCCCTTGCAAAGGAGGAAATGTGGTGGTGTTGCCCAGCTGGCATCTGTGGGCTACACCTGAGCCATGCTGTGCTGCTGTGAGGGATGAGGAAGCCCCATCCCGGGGTAAGCCCCATACAACACTGGAGCTGCTGGGACTTCGATCTCACACAACCTCTCTGTTTCGCTGGCCTTGAGTTGGCAAGCTCAGAAACAGATTTCGTTTCAGAGCATGTTCACGTGCCCTTACAGTGGGCGGCACCGGTGGTCTAAGTGGAGAAAGCTGTTCCAGGGACAAAAGGCAGAGTCTGTTTGCTGTGCTGGCCCCGAGCCTGGGGCCAGAAACACGGGATGTGGGTGTGACATGGAGCCACCAACAGCAGATGGTAAATAAGACTCCAGACCCTATTGTTCCCTTTTTAGGCCCACTTTTGTGGCTCATTGTGGGCCATGGGTTAGACTTTTGTTTTCATCCCAAGGATGAGGAGCCTGGGATGTAATGACTCTGAAATAGCTCTCTTCGTGAGTAATTTACAGTTCTGTATCTCATGGTCTAAATATTTGGCAGCATTCTGCACTATTTCTGCCTTCTCTTCTTGACCGGTTTATTTTGCTCCACTCTCAACTTATTTCAGCCAAGTGTAAATGATGCTATAGAAAAATTCCTTTTATAGGTATTCCCTTTTCCTCACTGACTATAAATATCCTGGAAACCCAAGGCAGCAAGTGACTTGTGCCACAGATTATTATGTCCCAGCCCAGGCTCCTGACTCCATGGGTTTTTGTAACACAGTCAAATCCTCTTGAGCTGTAACTCTTGGTTTCCCTGCATGCCCCTCTGCACTCCGAGCAGAACCATTCTCCTCCCTTCAGCATTTAAATGCCAACCAGTCATAGTCCCCAGCGCACTGTGGCAAGTTCACACTCTCCACCCTGGGACAGACAGTCCTTGGGAAGAATGGACCTATTCTGTGATATCCTTTTCTGACATCGTGCATAGCTACATACTATATTTCAAAAAAGAGTGCTAATTTGGCAGGAAGCAAGCCAGAAAGTGTCCTTTCGGTGCCCACCAGACATGGAGAGTGCACTGGCTGGCTATCTTTAAGGAGGTTTTATACTGGGGATCTGTGCTGGGGTTGAGGGTACCTTTTACTCATGGACCTGGGGGAGGTTGGGACCTCTCTAGAAGCAGGGAGGCATGCAGGAGCTTTATGTTTTTTGAGTGTCAAGTGGCTTGGGTGGTCTGATCCTTTTGAATTCCTTCATTTTCCCAAAGCCCAAGGTGGTTCTCCAGCTCTGGACCTGGCACATACCAATGTGAAATACTTGAGAGAGCTTGAGTCCAGACATGGTATCTCTGTGAATCAAAGGGAATTTTTCCACTTCCTTTTTAACTGACCATGACCAGCTTTCCAATCAATATCAGACGTGCCCAGAAATGAAATTAGGCCCACTGGATGGCTAGGGAATTAGAGACATTTCAGCCGGACAGAGCCTTGCTGTTGATTCAAGGGCAGATGCTTCTGTGACCTGCTCCCTGCCCAACCACTTGCAAAGCCTCAGTACAGCAGACAGAACTGTTCTGAAGGCAGCTGGCCTGCATGGCTTTCCCATGGGTTCTCTGGAAGTTTCCTGGTGAGTCTTCCTGTGTGTTTGTGGGTCTTATCTGCCATACTGGACAGGCCCATTCTCTTTCCTGCAGCAACTTGCCTTGTTAATCTTGGGTTGGTTTCTGCAATAACGTCATTATTTTGGTATCTTCATCTTATCCCCACCCCTCACTCCCACTGCTCCTCCCTCCCTGCAACCATCACCAGATCTTCTGCAAAGACAGTCTTCTTTTATTGCCCCATGTTTATCTGCCCAGAGGAAAGCCTTTTCCTTAATGCTGCCCATTACTCCCCAGGGTACTCAGAAGCATGCCATGCCACTTCACTTCCCCAGATCCAGAGCTTTGGGATCAAGAAACTGGAACTTTTTTCTTTATACTTGTCTTGATGGCTTTTAATTAATTTGTGTGTTCATTTTATGAACACTGGACTAAGTCCCTGTTCATGCTAAACACTGCAGGGCACATAAAGTTGAGTGAGACCCGGTGCCCACCCTTGAGGAGCTGGAGACCTAGCTGGTCTCAGCCATGCAATCCAGTTGCAGCAGTGGGGGTGGTGGAGTGGGGCGAGTTCACGGCCGCAAGAGCACAGCCCAGGGAGGGAGGACTTCAGCCCTAGGGCACGCTGGGATGCTACCTGGCAAGACAGCTCATCTGTGAAGCCTTCCCCAAAGAGGGGACAGTTGAGCCAGGTGTTAACTGTTGAGTTGGGGCCTCAGTGGCAGAACAAAGAGGGAAATAAGATTCCAAGTTGAAAGATCATCATGAGCATCAGCCAAGAGCCCTGAGAGGATGTGGAGGGACCGGGATATGGTGAGGGGACTAGTGTCACTAGGACTTTGGGGCAAGGGGGTGGGATGGGGGAAAGGGCTGGAGTATGTATAATGAGTGTTCTGAATGTTGAGATCAGTATGAACTGGATTTTGAAGTGCCATCTTCTAAGGAAATTAGAATATCATGTGGATGACAGGAGGACATATCAAATTTTGAAAGGGGCATCAACAAATCTAGGTTTAGAGAGGTAACTCTGATGACAGGGACTTTGGGTTGAATATATTACTGAGATGGTCCTATGAAAGGCTGTTTCCCACTTGGTATGTAGAAGGTTACCTCCTTCATTCCCCACCTCTGTTACAATGTCTGCTCAAGCTTTAAAAGGTAAAAAGATAACAAATGGCTTTTCCTGACTCCATTCTATTTTCTCCGTATAGGACCTGTGAATTGGCTTGATTCTGTGTTCTGTATTCAGCTGTCTGGCGATACTGACCTCTGGGGCTTGATTGATGGAGGGCAGGGGGCAATAATGGATGGAACAGGTCAGTGGAGATGGTACATCTGGGCTCTGCTCCTACCTGCCTGCCTCCAGGCAAGTTGTTTAGGCCCTCTGTGCTTCAGTCTTCTTATCTGTAAGTTCGATGTGAATGATTGCCTACCCACTGGAGTCTCTGTGAAGAGCAAATGAAATAATAGGAGAATAGCATTTTAATGGCATAAAGTCTGATCTCCTTGCATGCATTCATTTGTGTTCATTTAGCAGGCCTTCACATGGGCTGGTTCACTAGCATCCCCTATTGTGGAAAGGACTTTCTGCCTGAGGAGAAGGGCTTTTAGACATCAGGATCCCAGAATAAGTATAATGTTGGGCTTTTATATACTGCATCTGTGGGTGCCCTTCCCTGGTTTAAAAAAAAAAAAAAAAGTGCTACCTTTTGTTCCATCCCTGCACCTTGAAAGAAGAGCTTCTCTGCCAGATCTGAATTTAGGCATTCCACACAGCTTTTGAGAGAGAGGACCACTGTGATCTACAAGGCTGGCTGGCCGGCTCCCTGGCTGGTGCTCTCTCCTTCCAGAAGCCTTGTGCCAAGCAGATGGTTGGAGAATCCCTGGGAACATATGAGCAAGTGTTTCTCCTGCCATGAGTTCTGTGGGGGTGATTCAGCACTCACTTCCACATTCTCTTCTTTTAATACTTGTATTAGTTCCATTTCATTCCCCTTGGTTTTATTCCTAATGGCCTCCACATCAGTACTCCATACCAAGGGTGAGAATGAATTCTCAATTGGTGAGAACTGGGTGCTATAAAGGGGCTATTTTCCTACTAGTTCAAGCTTATTTACCATTTGGATGGAAATTTCCCTGAGACCCAGAAAGCCAGATGGTTTGACAATATAGGCCGTGCCTTGGAGAATTAGCAGAATATTCACACTTCTTTGACTGGAATTTAACATTTCCCACTTTGGACCAGCAAGAACAAACTTTTTTTGCAAAATGTTTTGTGATATCTTCATTTCTTTAATTTTTTTTTTTAAATGAAGTTTTGGTAAGATGAAAGCTGTGTTATGGGGTATAGGCTTTGTAAGATGCTTGTTGGGTTTTTTTGTGTGTGTTTTTTTTTTTTCCTGTCCTCCTTCACCCTGGCCCTGGGCAGCTGGCTTTGCCATTTGCCTTTTCTCACATGAGGAGAGGAGAGGGGTATAGAAAAGAGGGAATGATGTGTTGCCCAAATGCAGTCTTAGAATTGAGAATCAAAGAAGTGGGACTCTGAGCTCTGCTAGAGCTTAGATTAGTTCAGTAACCACTTGCCTTCTCCCCCCATTTCACAGATGGCTTATGCTGCACAGCAAGCAGGAGAGCCTTTGAAATGCTGGAGGGCAAGGGAGCATAGCATGGTGGAGAGAAATGGGTTCTGCCACCGATTAGTTCTGTGGCCTTGAGCGAGTCAGGAGATCTGCCCGAGCTTCTGTTTTCTTATTGGTGAAGTGGGGGAATCTTTCTCCCTGCCACCACTGGCCTCACGACTGTTTTTAGCATCATAAGAAATAATGTATGTGAGAAAGCCCCATCAGTTCTACAGATGTTAAAGGAGAAAGGAGAGAGGAGGAAAAAGAGCAATAGTAATGTTGGCAGGAGGTTCCTTTGTGCTGAGCTGCCCAGAGCCTGAATGGGGGGCTGTTGTGCCAGAGTTGGGATTACCCTATCCTTTGGGACTCTCTGCCTTGGGGCTTCTGTCACAGATTCCCAAGGGTTGTCTCTTCCTCCCCGATTTATACAAATTATTATAGAGAACAGGTGACAAGTTGCAGTGCTAGCTGCACCAGGAGCCTGGTTTCCCTCAGAGAGTCATGGTGTAAAGTAGGAGGGAGAGGCTAGGCATGGGTCCTTGAGTGGACAGACCTGTCTTGGGCAGCACTCCTTGGTGTGACACAATCCAGGGTGACACAATCTAGTCTGATTGCCACCCACTTTGGGAGGTAGGGTTGTGGCCAGGTAGAGTTGGACCCTTTCCCTCCAAGTGTACACCTCCTCCTGAGGCTGAGCGCGGAAGTGAAAAAGGAACTGGGTGGGTCCTGGAGGCTGGAACCACTGGCTTGCCTGCCTCCCACACACTGACCTTTTAACTTCAACAACTCTTCCCCAAGGAAGCGTGAATTTCACTCACTAAAGGGGTTCCCTCTGAAAGGGACTTTCAGTCCACAATATCTCTTCTCTTTATACCAAACACAAGTTAATCTGAGATGCAATTTATTAACAGTAATAGACCTGGTATGTGCCAGGCAATGACCAAGTGTGGCTAATTCTTAAAGCAGCCCTGTGAGAGAAGTATTATCATCACCATTTTACAGGTGAGGAAACTAAGGCTCAGAATTATTACGTGACTTGGTGTGGTCACACAATGGGCAAAGTGGTGGAGATAGGATTCAAATTTCTGCTTACTTGGCTCGAAAGCCTTTATTCTGCCTTGCTACCTTGCTTTTCACTGCCAATGAAAGTCCCTTTGGGCTTTCCCTGTTCTCAGAAACCTAATATAAAAACATAATATTATTTACATATTCCTCACTCTTCTGGGCCAGCTGTACTTTGATCAGACACCAGCCCTGTGGTTCTTACCTAGGCTGCACATGAGAAACATCTGGAAGCTTTAACAAAACTCTATACCTAGGCTGTACTCCAAACCAGTTAAACCCCAGAATCTCTGGAAGTGGGATCCGGCAACACTGTTTTTTAAAACTCCCCAGGTGATGCCAGTAAGCAGCCAAGATGAAGGGCCTCGGCACTGGCTCAC
This sequence comes from Choloepus didactylus, assembly GCF_015220235.1. Lineage (NCBI taxonomy): Eukaryota > Metazoa > Chordata > Mammalia > Pilosa > Megalonychidae > Choloepus > Choloepus didactylus. The sequence continues at coordinate 33,109,121 of NC_051308.1, forward strand.
CCTGCCTCAGCTCTTGGTGCTCCTTTCAGGAATGACGGTGAGACTGTGGCAGCTGCCTGGGATCCCTCAGGACACTGAGAAATTCTTCAGCCAGACCTTTAGGGGCCTGCATACGTTGCAGCTATAACATTTCCAGTTAGCTCTGTGACTGACTTAACTTACAAGTAGCATCTGACCCCCTAGCTGGGCTTCTTAGAGACAGATGCTGGAATACAGACATTGTTTGAAAGAAGTGGGGTATTGTCAGGAAAGTTGGAAATTGTGTTCTGCAAAGTTACCAAAATGTTGGCCAACTTGGAGACCTGCATTTGCTCCCCTTCTCATGCCCAGGGTGAAGCACTTAAATGTTGTTGCAGGTAGGAAAGAATAGACCACATCTAAATCTGCACAATGCAAAAATATGCAAAATGTATTTTACAATAAAAGATTTAATTTTTAAATCAAATTTTACCTTGCTGTAGGTGTGTTTCTCTGTGTACCCCAGGCAATTGCAGGAAGGCAGCTTGACATCTGGCAGGCCTGAGTAGAACTGGGCTCTGGATTTATCAGATTATCGACACTTACCAACTTTGTGCTCTTGTCGGGGTGGTTGTGAAATTAGAGAATGGCTGTAAGCTCACTTGCATGGTGGCAGGTGCAGAGTGTAAACCTAATACCTATTCATTCATTTCCTTTCCTTCTCTGCTCCATTTTAAAGATGGGGATGCCTGCTACTCTGCAGTAGTAAACCTGCTAGTTAACCCAACTGTAAAAAGAAAGTAAAACCCCTCAAGAGCAGAAGAGCTGCTTCTAGTTCAAGTGTTAACCACAGGCTGAGAAGGAGCCATTTGGCTTCTCTCTGGGAACCAGCAACAGTGTGTGCTGGGCTCAGAAATGCCCTGTTAGGTTTTCTCACTAGACCACTGAATGGGACATGTTGTGAGGAGGGTGATGTTACTTTTGTGGCCAAGGCACTCAGCTGAAAGGCTAACATGACTGGCATGAATAATTTTTGCCAAGTGTGGGAGGTGAGGGTTGCAGACGGCAATGCATTTCAAATACAGTCAGGTGCAGTAATGGAGAGCTTGACCTTAAAGGCTGACCATTTCATATTTGGAGACTTTCTCCTAGCAGTATGAAAGAAGACACCCACTTAGGGTATCACAAGGTGTGGAGTGAGGTCTTGCATTCGTCTAGGATGGGACTGACACTGTTTTTCCTCTGCTTGTTTATCTTTGCGACAGAGTATCTCTCGTGTCCAAAAGGTTTCCAATGAAAGGCCAAGAGGCTGTTGCAGCTGCTTACTGGGATTTTGGAGGGCAGAATGAATCCTTCTGGAGAGAGGCATTTTAAAATGTCTCTTGGACAACAGTGCTTGGCTTAGTTCTCTGTAATCTGAGTTGCATCTCAACTATGTTGTGCCTGGTCTCAGAGAAGTCCTTCACAGATGTTGGTCCCTTCCTCCCTGTACTGCGGGATTTTGCTTTCCTTTTAAAGAAGAACCATGAATGACTTAAAACAATTAATCGCGGTAAAGTTGTCTCTCCAATAATTCGTTCGCCCACTGTTCCTGGAAAAGGGCCCTAAACATCCAGCGTTTTCTCTCTCTCTCTCTCTCTCTCTCTCTCCCTCCCTCCCTCTCCCTCCCTCCCTCTCTCTCTCTCTCTCTCAGAGCCCACGCAGTTCTATTCCTCCTGCTTGTTCTCAGCTGCCCTCACTCAGGCTTTCCTCCCTCCCTCCTTTCTGCCAAAAGTATTTAGAACCCTAATGCTGTCTTTCCACTCTCAAGGAATGCGGGTTAGGTTTCAGGAAGCGGGGGCGTGCTTTCGGGGTCGAGCCGACGGGGGCGCTGCGGCAGTTCCGCGCGCTCCGCCCCGGCGCCGGGTACCCCGCGCGTCCCGCCAGCCGGGCCGCCCCGCGTCATGGAAAAGCGGGCGGGGCCGCGCTCACGTGGTCGCCCCGGGGGTGAGGCCCGCAGGCGCCGCCCCTGAGTTCGCGGCTCGAGCGCGCGGCGCTGGCGCTCGGTCCGTGCTGAGCACCCAGGGCTGCCGGGGCGCCGACAGCGACCTCAGGCGCGGAGGTGGTTGGTCTCCGTGAGCAGGCACTGGGCCGAGGTGCTAATATCAGTGGGAAAACAAAAGGTTCTTGGGGGCTTTTTGCACTTCCCTCTTCTCCCCCGCCCTCCCCGGCCATCGCCGTCGCTTTAAATCTTCTCGGGTGTTTTCCATGGTTGGGAGAGAGGACAGTTAACGTTGGCGAAGAGGGGGCTTTTGGTAGTCAGATTTTGCTTCAGGATGAAAAAGGCCGTCTCCCCAGCAAAATGAAATTTAAAGTAGTAACTTTTAAATTTATTTTTAAATGTTTTAAGTCCCTTGTAGATAATTCGATAAATCCAGAAAACTGAGAAGAAGAAATGAAAATCACCTATACTCGGTTGGACATTTTCCTAAGCATATAGGTAATTTAAATTGTTTTCATACTGTTAAAATGCAATTACTCTGACAGGGAGGAAGATGTCCATTTTCTTATCTTCTTTCTCTTTGGAACACAAAGTTCAAAAGGACAGATAATATTGCTGCTGATCAGTCCCCACGATTCAGCTCTGAGACTATCCAAGAGCACAGAATTTCAGAGCTGCCTAGTATTTTTGAGTTTATGTAATTAAGCCTCCCATTTTATGGACTGAGAGCCAGAAAGTGACATGACTTGCTTAGGTCTTCAGAGTTGGCTGCAGAGCTGGGACCAGGAGAACCCAGGCTCCAAAGTTAGGTTCCCCCAGCCCCCTCCCTGCAAAGAGAGAAAGAACCAGTGCTGGCTGTGTCCCCAAACTCCAGGAACACTGCAAATCTCAGCTCATTTTTATGTAGGTGATTTAAAATAAGCTCAAAGGCAGGGAAGAGAAGAAGGGAAATAAGTAGTTACTTTAGAAAAGGGACAGTTTTCTTTGGAATTTTGGTGTGTTTTAATTCCTTTTTACAAGTGGAAACAAAGTGATGGTTACTAAAATTCTGAATAGATGTTGTCCATTTTCCATTGGAAGAAAACTGAACACCAGCAAGAAGATAAAGAAAGCAGAGAGTTCTGTCTTTAAGAAGCACCTGGCTCCTCGGGACATGTGGACCTGTCCCTGAAGCAGTTGACTTGGTGATGCCCAAACCATGGCTGTATGCCTTGGCTTGCTGACCTGCCTCTCTGGCAGCCACCATCCTTTCTTCCTTATGAGTCAGTAGCACCCTGGCTAGGGCCTGCCACCTGGGGATGCCCATCTTTCTGGTGTCCTCTCTGTGCCTGCCTTATTTCTCTTGCTGGGAGGATTAACTGACACCTCTTTTCTCACTTCCTGGGAGGCCTCACTCATCACACAGGAACCCTTGAGAACAGCCTAGAATAAGTGCACTGTGATTGTTTGTCAAGTCCATGTAACCGCCTGACCAAAGCCTTAGCCCAGGCATAGCTCCTTTTGGAAAAGAGAATTCATCCTTTTTCTATCTGATTGGAACTGATAATGATAATAATAATGAACACCTTTGTAGCATTTATTTAATGCTAGACATTTCACATATTAATACACAGAATCCTGAGCTTCTATTATTATCCTCATTTTACAGATGAGGAAACGGATGGGGCACAGACAAGTTGAACATCTTACCCAACGTCACCCAGCTGTAAATTGCAGAGCCAGAATTCAAAGCTAGTTAGCCCAAACCCAGGCACCATGCTTCTAACCACCAGACTGGACTAGACTAGATGGCTTCCTAGCAAGGACTTGGCCCTTTCCCTTGTACGACCAGACACCGTAAGAGGTCTTTGGGCCATTTACACAGGGATTTCCATTTGCACAGGGATTTTTTTTTTTTTTCCATCTTGAACCTATCCATGCTGAGTAGTAACCTTGGTTCATATGCCCTGTCCTGAGTTTGTGTGGTAGCCAGTCTTGATTTTGTGTCATTACATTTTATTTTTTTCCATAAGGGCATTTTTGTCATGTTTAATAACTAAATGTCATTTAGCCATTTTTTAAAGGAATTTTCTTATGAATAATGTTAGGGAAAAAATGTCTTAGTCATCGAACATGTCCTGGTTTGAGGTTTGGAAAAGTGGTCATTGTCGATACTTGGTAGAGAAGAAGAGATAGGGTACAGAGAGAAAGGACTGGTGCTGGCTGCTCCTTGGCTATTGGAAGTGTGGAGGTGTGGCCAGAGATTATATTCTGGAATTAGGCAAATCTGTTCAAATCTAGACTCTGCTCTTAACTGGCAGTGTATCTTAAAAAAATTTTTTTTAATTTGATATTTTTTGAAGTATACAAATAATGCTTGTACAAGCTTGCTAGAACAAATGAAATAACCAAAAAGTGACATACCTATATAAGTGCAATAATACAAGATATATAAAGGCAAATCCATTCACATTCCCCTTCAACCCTGTCCCTCTTAAGCATTATTAACCATGTTGCTCTCCTGGGCAATTCACTTAGGCTCACCAAGATTGTTTTGCCCCTAAAACAGGGATAATGCATCCCACCTTGTGGAATACTGTATGTATCCCAGGTGTAGCATGAGGTGTATGGAGTAGATGCATTTTAAATGGTAGTTCCTGTTATGTGGCGGGAACAAATGCCCATCTGGGCAGCAGTAAGTTGCATTTTTGCCATGGAAGGTTAGCATTCTTATTTTGCTTTTGGTCCCTTGAGAGGTGAGGGGAGAATGGGAGAAGGGGTTTTCCAACTTTTCCAACACACTTGGTTTCTCTAGACTTCCTTGTCTTGCTATCTTGCAACCTCTGGATAAGCCCAAAGCCCAGTAGAGTTGCCATGCATGCCTCAGCTGGGCCAAGAAGGCACAATGGGAGTTCCCCCCAACCCCCAGCCACAAGCAGGGTGGGTCTGAGTTCCAGACGCATCTGATCCTGGGGTTGGTCTCCTATAAGGTTGGAAGGAGGTTAGAGAACTGAGGAGGGAGGAGAGAATGCTTTAAACCCCACTCCTTCCCTCTCTTTCTGTCAGAAATCTCAGCTCCTCCTGCTTCTTTGCTGTACACATCGTTCTGCCTTCTCTACCTTCACAAAAAGGTCTCTCCCCGGCCTTGGTGGCATCTTGCCCACATTGCTAATAATAGAAAAGGGTAAATCTGTCGGGCAGTGAATCAGAAGGCTGTCCTAGCTCTGCTTTTTCACTGTGATCCTGGCAAACTCTTGTGGGGCTGATTTGGTAAATATCCTTGTGAGCAGAATAAGCCTTTGTGTGTCCTGGAAACTCCTGCTGTTCCTGAGGGTAACACCCTCCTCGTAGGACTATGGGGGATGTCTTTGGCCCCAAGATCTTAGGAAAACAGAGTTTCAAATGACTCTAGACTTCCAAACCAGCCTGGAGACCAGGAAGGAAGTGCTTGTAGATTTGGAGAAGGAACTGCCAACCTGCTCAGGGGAGACAAGAACCTATTGGGAACAGAGAGAGTGGTAATTGTGAGGAGGCTGCAGTTTTGTTCTTACCTAAATGGCAGCACAGTACAGTTATGTTACTCCTTTTTGTCTCCTTTTTTTTTTTTTTTATTTTCAGACTTTAAAGCAGAAATAAGTGTGAAAAAAGAAAAGTGAAAGATCTGCAGTTTTCATATTAAAACCAAAATCCAAAGCCTTCTACCCAATTCAGTGGGTTGTTTCTGTAACTTGCTTGGATACACTCATTTAGAAATTGCTTAAGAATACCTCCAGGTATTAAATTCTTTTTTAATCAAGGTAAGGTATGAGTCCATAATGATTTAAAGTAAAATACTTCCAGATTTCTGGGTTTTTCTCAAGGCAATTTTGCTAGATAACAATATCTTATACTATGACAGTGTTTTGTGGTTTACAGAGCACTTTCATGTCTATTTTCTCACTTGGTATTCATAATAACCTTGGGAGCCAGGCAGGGCATGCCTTTTTATTACCTGTACTTTGCAGATGAGGAAGCCAAGGCTTTGGAAGGTTGAGTGGCCTGCTGAAGGTCACACGGGTGCAGAGGGCATTGGAATTCAGTCTTTCCTTCATTATATTGCCTCCCACTGAGGTGAAATAGTATGATGGTACATGGCAGATTTTTACCTGGGACCTAAAATCCCTTTGAACTCTTAGATTAAAAGGATCCACAAGTTCTCCTTGATGAATGTTTGTGGACCTGCTGATAGTGGCCTTTCGGAACTGCCATTCTTTTCTTCGTTAAACTTTGCATATAAGATTGAAACCAAGATGGCAGACCTGCCCTGTGCCAGACCTGTCCTGCTTTTGCACCATGATACAGTGCCATGAGTTAGGATGGGGATCCGTGATTATTCTCCCTGCATTGCTTTAACGTCTGCTTCCTTCACATACTAGGATTACCTTGCAGGTAATAGAGAGTTAAAAGACTACGCAAAAGGCATCAGCCAAATGTTCATTTTAATACATGGAAAATATGACTAAGAACTGGGCCAGTCTGACCCTCCAAGCAGGCAAATTAGCCATTGAGGATGAGGTCTTTGAGTTTGGATTGTAGAGAATGTGGGAGCAGAGAGCCCAGGTTCAAGTCGTTTGTTTTTTCCTGCTTTTATTATTTGGCCTTGCTTATAGTCCTCTGACCAAACATTGTAGGATATTCTACTGAAATTGTGCAGAAATGTGGACAGAAGTATATATAAGACTCCAAATGGTGAATTGGAGAGGTACTAAAGTGAAAATGTAGCTGAGAGGATGAGTTTGAGTAGTGAGAGGTTAATGCCCAAGAAAGCTTTATAAAGACCTTAAACTTGTTGATATATACAAGAACCTTCACATGTGTGCCTTAGTCCTTTGGAGTCTCTCAACAACCCAAGGATGTGAACAAGGCTGTTAATAATATCCACATTTTATAGAGGAAGTAGAAACCAAGAAGCAGGAAGTTTGAGTAATTTGCCCAAAGTTCCACAACTAGTAAACTAGTAAATGGCAGAGCTGGGACTAAAGCCCAGGTCCTCTGACCCTTACGTAGTTCAATGTTCTTTCCACTACATTGTCCAAACTTCTTTCTCTTCCTTCCTTCCTCCTCTGCATAGCTCCCCAGTGCCTGCTGTCCATTCAGTGTGCTAGTGGTAAGAGAAGTAATCATGAGAATTTTTCCAGCACTGAGATGTTTCTGAAAATAAAGTGAACCTGTATCTGGGCCCCGATCTGTGTTTTACGGTTTGGGGTCATAGGACTGAGCCTTAGACACTCAACTCATGCACTCTTGAGAGTGCATGTGCAAGGGTTTCCAAGTGTGGTTGACTTCCTGAGCACTACTAATGGAAAGTAGTAAGAGTTCCATTTTCCTGTTTCAAGCGAGCATTTCCTCTCAGGGTTATAGCAACCACTTCCTCCACAGCACCCAGTGGAACGTGGTAAACACCAGCAACAGCAGAGTATTCCCTTCTGAGAAACTCATTGGCTTCCTTTTTTTTTTTTCTTCTTTTTTTCTTTTTGTCTTTTTTTTTCTTTTGGTCTTTTAAACACATACACAGAGTTCTAAAGAATAGATTTCCTTCCCCTCTGGTTCACAGTTTTCAGAGTACCCTGCAGTGGCCTTGGAAACAGAGAATCCACACATGGGTCAAATACAGTTCTAGTCGGGTTGCTTTGTCATTCTGCTCCATGTGGGAGAGAACTGGATTGGAGTTAACTTAGTAGGAATGTAGAGTTGTTAATTATTGGGGCATCAATCCAAAGGCATGTGGATAAATAGGAAGGTCACAGATTTTATGGGTCATTGAGAGTCATAAGGAATAGATGTTATGATTGTTATTCTGAAAGTGGGGAGGGAGAGCAGGGCTTGTTGTCAGGTATTGAGGAAAAGGAAGCAAATAGGGATTCTAAAGAGATTGAAAGGGCTTGTGGGATATAAGGAAAGGGTCAGCATGGAGTAAAAAGCTTAAAGAGAAACGTTAATTTTAAATACTTTTTAAAACACTAATTTTTTTTTATTCACTTAAAAAAATATCTCTAATTGCTGGTTTTAATTATAAGAACCTCTTCTGGATCCACCCCAGTTTTTCCTGAGCCTCTGAGACCATGGAATTCTTATCAGCAGAAAATGATTGTCAGGTAGAGCTGATAAGCCCTGAATTTATACAGTGACAACAGACATCGTTTGGAAATGGTAATAGGGTGGGAATAGGAATGTATGGGCTATAAAAGCCTACCAGCTCTGTCCTCTAGCCATGCTATGACTGAGCAAAAACGAAAAAAAGTCGAGCCACTCTGTGTGTTTGTGCTTATCTTTATGCATTAGTAAATAGAACAATGAATAGCAGTCTCTGGGCCGTCTGGCGAGATCTCTCAGCAGAATAAGCAGAGCTCCCGCAACTCGGAGGACACGTTCAAGACGTCCGGATATAAAACTTACACTGCAAACAGCTTGTCATTTTCTACTTGGTGCAGATAGATAATCAAGCTTGAAATGCCAGAAGTACAAATATGTAGTATATTTATATAGATGCATATGTTTCGATCATAGCTATACTGTATCTGTATATCTATTGTTATCTGTCTTTCTATCTAGGTTCTAGAAAACCTATTAGGAATTTCCACACACCTAGAGAATTTAGGAGGATCCCTTTATAGGCAAGAATTTAAACTCTTTGGCTGTAGGTTGGGAGTTGGCTGAACTGGTTTCTGGTCCCACCACCTCGTTGCTGTGATGGCCTTTGTGTTAGCCTTCCTTAAATCACCCCATCCCTAGGCAAGACAGAACCTGTTTCCACAATTTCTCCAGTTCATCCCTATTTTAATGGGAATATCTGAAAGAACATCCTTGTCATACACCTGGTGCAATTTAAAGCATGTCTGCCACTTGTCAGAAACAGAATTCTGATCAGTAAAAGCCATTAATATAAGTTTGGCAGGGTTTTTTTTTTTTTTTTTTAATGGCTGTAATTGAGGTATAGGAACCAAACACAGGCTCTGTACTCTACTCAGGAGCTTCTTCCTGTTTGTTTGCCCAAGTTCACATTTCTCTTAGGAGCTGCAGTCTAAAAGTAGTGTGATAGTTACAGCATATGCTCCTAATCAGAATCTGTGGAATTCATTTAATGAAACCATCTCCTACCAAGCAGAAGATAGATTTCTTCACCCCGTGAGGCTACACCTAATACAGAACTTCCCACCCATGCTGGCTGACAGCCTCTTTATCTCTGGCATGAAGATTCTTTTCCACGTCCCTGTTGCCCAGCTCCTTAGGCCTTTGTTCAGGAGGCAGCTAGCTACTTTCAGGGAGGATAGAGTGGGAATGTGCATGGAGCCATGCCCCTCATATGGAAAGACAGTGTCATCCAAAGCAGTGGGATTTAAAAAATATCCATTTTCCTCTCTCAGACTAGACTACTACAGTGGCCACAAAACTGGTATTTCCTGCTTTTGCCATTTTCCCCCTACTCGACACATAGCCTCCAGAGTGCTCTTTTAAAAACAAGTCCAATTATGACAGTCCTTGCCCTAAATCCTCCAGTGGCTTCCCATTTCACTCACGTAAAAATCTGAAGTTCTAAGTACAGCCTATAAAGCTCTGCTTGAACTGACCTCATTTCATTCCACTCTCCCCTTTGTTTACTTGGCTCTAGCCACATTGTTTTTGCTGGTATTTGAACCTGCCCAGCGTGCCCTTGTCTCACGGCCTTGCACTTGGCTGTTCCCTCTGCCTGGAATGCCGTCCCCCTACACTCGTGTATGGCACGTTCTCTCTTTTCCTTCAGAAAAGGCCTTTCCTGGGCACCTCTGCTAAGAGATGCCCCTGCCCTCTGGTGCCTCTCTTTGCCCCTACCTTGCTTTATTTTTCTTCAAAATACTGTCACCACCTGATATACTACATATTTGTTTGTTTATTGTCTGCCTCCCTCTACTTAGAATATTAGCTCCTTCAAGGGCACCTTGAACAGAGGCCCATAGTAGGCACTCAATAAATATTTGTCCCAGGATGAATGAATAAATGAATGAATGAGGCCATTTACAACAGCATTTATTGCGCTCCTTTATTGGGCATCGTGTTTGTCCAAAGGGGTACAGCGATGAGTATCACAGTTCCTGCTCTCAAGGAGTGCGCTTTTTTTTTAAGTAATTTATTGAGGTGAGATTCACATAACATAAAATTAACCATTCCGTGGTATTTAATAGTGTGTTCACTATGTTGTGCAACCACTACCTCTATTTCCAAAACATTTCCATCATTCCAAAGTGAAACCCCTTACCTATTAAGCAGAGCTCACTCTTTTTTAATCTGTTCTTGTGGAAGGGTTTCTCACATAAGAGTATTCACCACTCCCCTTCTTGCTCGTGCTTTCTGAGTACTGGGAAGGCTCGTCTGCCTATGATTCTGGCCCTACACTAATACTCCTGGTTGCACAGGGTCTGCACAGAGCAGACGGCCCATTCAGGGAACGGTTTTCAGTCCTGACCTCGTGGAACCTGCACAGAGGTTCTATTTCTTCCTTAGATGAAGGGACATTTTGGAGGGAGCCATTTTCCCAGATCAAATGTAAGGAAGAAGTGTTGAAGGAGCAGGGTGAGATAACAATTTCTTCATGTTATTTGGTGATCCATACATTTTTTTAAATTGTAAAAGTAAACTAAACATATTACAGAAGTTTTGAAAATAAGGTTTAGATCATATATCTTCATAACTCTTTCATAACTAAACAAAACAATTCTGTTGATTATTAATTAATTGGTTGGTTTATATTCCACCTTATTTGAGACAGGATTTGAGGCTGCTTACAAACTTACATGCAGTACAATAGAATATAATAAATAGTTAAGAAATCAGATCAAAGGGTTTAAATAGTAAATGGATGCAGTATGAACCTAGTGTGCAAAAATGCATATTAATACAACTGCTCTTATAAATTAGTATATCTCCTTTCTGCCTTTTAAACGATGCACATTTTTCATAGCCTATACTGCTTTTTTTCCCTTCAACATTAAAGCAAAATTTTCCATGTTTTTTTTCCTAACCCTTATTGTTAAGGACTGCATGTTTAATCCCATGGATGTACCTACACCTTATTTAATCATTCCTCTATTGTTGGATGTTGGGTTATTTTCAATGCTATTGTTATTATAAACAATGGCATAATTAACATCTTTGTGCTTGTGCCTTTTTCCCTATTTTAGATTATTTCCTTAAGTAGATTTCCAGAGGTAAAATAACTAAATGAAAACGTTCAAACATTTTTATGGCCCTTGAGACATATTCCTGAGCTGCTTTCCTAAAGGGTTGTGTGCATTTGGGATGTCTCCAGAGGCACATTGGTGCACTCCACTGTATCCTCCGCATGAGGAGGGTTCTGTTTTTTGCTAATTTAGTACACAAACCATATTTCACAGTGAGTTCAAGAAATTATAATATTGCACTTGTCTTATTTCTTTGGGATTGATTAATTGTGTCTGTTATTGAAACATTTTGAACATAAACAACAACTCCCAAGTGGACCTAAATACATAGTGTATTGTTATTTTCATTATATGTAAGGTGAATTATATGTACGTTGCTAGGTTGTCTGTTGACGTCTTGAGTTTTTCCTCATCCGTTTGTGTTCATGTACAAAATGTATTCACTCTTTGACCATAATATTTTTTGTTAGATATTTTCTCCAGTTTATTTGACTTTTACTTTGCTTTAGAGGTTTGCTTGTTTTTTGCTTTTGATATTTAGAAGTTTTACATTTTACGTAGTCAAGGTTTTTGGTAATTTTCTTCGTAATTTCTACCTATTTACTTGGAGATGCTAGTCCAAGTTTATCAGCTTGGTAGTCAAGGCCTTCTGTGATCTTGGCTCAGTTCCTCCTTCCAGAGCCTCGTCTTTTGTTCTCCTCTTGAAACCCGTCAGGATGCTGAACCCCAGTGGCGTATCTAGCATATCTGACACCTGGAGTGGATGATTTTTTAACACTCCCTTCTTCTGTATGACAAAATTATTTTTAGTACTAATTAAGAAATAAAACAAGTAATAATAATGACCACCAAAGAACTGCAGAGAAACTTTTCTTTTATTGAATTTCTTGTCTATGACCACAGAAGTAAACATTTTTTTTAATAAATAAAATTAATTTAGTACAAAAAACGGAGGAGGAAGGAATGGATTTAATACTTTTTAATTACATTAATGCGTTTTTTGGAAAAGGGGGAGAAATTACATATTGGTTTGTAGTGGTAATGAATAATAATGTTTAGTTTCTCTTTATGAGTCTTCTGTAAATTTGTCAGACTTCATAAAAATAGATCTTTGCATATTCATGTTCAGTAACCAGTATAGCCGGATTTGTTGATCTTTACTCGTAGTTTAGTCACAGAGTACTTTTTATTAATTTTAATTTTGAAAAGTTTCTTCCACTTGAAGCAGCAGGTATACAAATAGGAAAAAATCTTAAAGATAAATTTGGCAGACAAACACAAAAAAACCATATTTCACAATGAATTCAAGAAATTATAATATTGCCCTTGTCTTATTTCTTCGGGATTAATTAATTGTGTCTGTTACTGAAATATTTTAAACATAAACAAAAACTCCCAAGTAGACCTATAGATTGACAAAATTGAAGTAACCTGGGTTCTGTTTCTCCTTCTTTATCATCACTGTGCAGCCATTGTTTAGTTCTTATCTACTCTTTAAACTCACGAGCCTGGAGTACCTCAAGAGTTGGGGATACACTCTGTGCCTTGGAGTGAGCTTGCAGGATACTGAATCCTGTGAACTTGCTCTTGAAACGTAAATAGCTGAGTTCCGTGCATGTCAAAGGGTAACTTTGTAACTGAGAATTCTCTGAACTAACTTCCATGTAGAATACAATATTTATTAAAGAATGAGTAATAAATCTCTGCTAATGTGAAGCTTAACATATTTTATTGAAAGTCAAAAGCAATTTAGCAATTGTTTTAAGGTTTGGGATTGGTAGGAAAAATGTTTGACTCAGAATTGCCTGCTCATAGTGATAGAAAATGTTGGTCTGTTTTATTACTGTTTTCAATTCTCTACAATTTATCCTCTTATTGCCTGCGCCTGGAGCAAACCGCTCCCATTGCCTGCCCTTGCTAGCTGCTGAGCTGTTTGCTGCTTTGTATCTGCTTTTTTGTTTCTCTGCTTTTGCTCATACTTTCCCCCAGGCCTGAAATTCTGCCCCCATTTCCTAAACACACACACACACACACACACACACACACACACACACACACACTACTCATCTTTGAAGATTTAGCTTAAATACCACCTTTTCCATGAAGCTTCCTTAATCTGTTCCCCCTTCCTCTTAAAATATATTCCTCCAGCCCAATATCTGCCTCTAATATCACTTACCATTTTCTATTCTTTATTATAGTCATTGGTATTTTGGCCCATGTTTATCCCCTATTCTGGATGGTGAGCTCCCCAGGATTTAGCACTGAGCCTAGTACTACCTAGAATAGGAATTTGGTATATATTGTTGGATTCGAATGGGTAAAAATTATCCCAGTCTGTAGAGTGCCAAAGGAGGGAGAACTAGGAGATGAGTGGAGGCTGTTTTAGTCAGAAAAGGGGCTGGGGGACTGGGGCATGGGTAGAGCTTGGCAGCACTGATTTGCTCTCAGAAAGCATAGACCCTTCTGGAGGGGAGGGCTAAAGTGGTGGCATGCTTAGTGGAAAGAGCACGGACCTGGGTGTCAGGAGACCTGGGTTCTACCTCAGCTCTTTCTCCACGAAGTTGTCTCTTCCTCTCTGGAAATTCTCTAAAATAATGGACGTGGCCAGGTGATCTTTTTCTAGCCCCTTCTTGTGCTTGTGGTTCGTAGTATCGCACTGGGAGGCCTGGCGACTCTGCCTTCCTCATGTGCCCAAGAGGACTGCCATCCAGTCCTATCCTAGATCTGGGAGAGAAAGCAGATCCAGTGTGTAGTAAGTAGCCAGGGGCAGCAGTGATGTCAGAAAGAGAGGGTAGCCCAGTTGGAGTCTCTTGATAATGTTGAGCTGGGTGAGTAAAGCATGGACAAGAAGGCCAGGGGCAAGCCTAGCGTTGCCTGCCTGGGTCCTGGTTCTGGGCTGTCCTGGTCCACCTATGCCTGAGAGGCTGGTCCTGGTGGTGGGATCTCACATTGAGTATCAGAGGCTCCTGCCTCTGGGTCTTGGGCTCTGGGTATGTGTGAGGCTTCCCTTTGTGGTTCAGGAACCCCAGCCTTAAGCCAGATTGTACAGTTAGGGCTGGGGATTCTGGGAGAGTCTCCTCTTCTGCTTTCTTTGCCAGGCTCTGGGTCTTGGGGGCTCCTGACTGTTCAGTTTGAACATGCATTTATTGATGACCAGCCCGGGGAAGGCCCTGTGCTAAGGGTTAGGGATTTAGCAGTGAATGAGTCATGATCGCTCTAGTGGAGACGACACTCATGGCACAACAAGGTCATTTGAGTGCACAATAAGAAGAGCAGCAAAGAGAAAGGTGGGGCAAGATGGAGTGGTGAGCTGTATGTTTTAGTTACTCCTCCAGAAAAGTAGGTAGAAAGCCAGGAATTGCGTGGACTGGACACCACAGAGCAATCTGACTTTGGGCATACTTCATAAAACACTCAAGAACACGTCGAACTGCTGAGATCAGCGAAATCTGTAAGTTTTTGCAGCCAGGGGACCGGCACCCCTCCCTGCCAGGCTCAGTCCTGTGGGAGGAGGGACTGTCAGCTCCGGGAAGGAGAAGGGAGAACTGCAGTGGCAGCTCTTGTCGGAAACTCATTCTACTGATCCAAACTCCAACCATAGATAGACTGAGACCAGACACCAGAGAATCTGAGAGCAGCCAGCAGAGAGGAGACAGGCATAGCGAAAAACAGCAAAAGAAAAACTCCAAAATTAAAAGCGGAGGCTTTTTGAGTAATGGGTGAACATAGAAAGGGGAAGGGCAGAGCTCAGGCCCTGAGGCTCATATGCAAATCCTGAAGAAAAACTGATCTCTCTGCCCTCTGGATCTTTCCTTAATGGCCCTAATTGCTTTGTTTCTTAGCATTTCAATAACCCATTAGATCTGCCAGGAGGGCTTTTTTTTTTTTTTAATCTTTTTTTTTTTTTTCTGTTTCTAAAACAATTACTCTAAGAAGCCCAATCCAGAAAGCCTCAAAGACTTGTAATTTGGGCAGGTCAAGACAAGAGCAGAACTAAGAGAGCTCTGAGGCAAAAGGGAATAATCCAGTGGCTGAGAAAATTCACTAAACACTACAACTTCCTAAGAAAAGGGGGGTGTCCGCTCACAGCCATCATCCTGGTGGACAGGAAACATTCCTGCCTGTCACCAGCCCCATAGCCCAGAGCTGCCCCAGACAACCCAGTGTGATGGAAGTGCTTCAGATAACACGCACACACCACAAAATTGGGCGTGGACATTAGCCTTCCCTGCAACCTCAGCTGGTTGTCCCAGAGTTAGGAAGGTGGAGCAGTATGAATTAACAGAGCCCCATTCAGCCATCATTTCAGCAGACTGGGAGCCTCCCTACACAGCCCAGCAGCCGAGAACCGCCCTGGTGGGACGGTACTCACCTGTACATAGCACAGTCATCCCTCAACAGAGGACCCGGGGTGCACGGCCTGGAAGAGGGACCCACTCGCAAGTCTCAGGAGCCATACGCCAATACCAAGGACTTGTGAGTCAGTGGCAGAGACAAACTGTGACAGGACTGAACTGAAAGATTAGACTATTGCAGCAGCTTTAAAACTCCAGGAACACCAAGGAGATTTGATTGTTTAAAGCCACCCCCCCCCGACCCCCAGACACATGCCCCATATACAGGGTGGGCAACACCAACTACACATGCAAGCTTGGTACACCAATTGGACCCCACAAAACTCACTCCCCCACTCACCACAAAGGCAAAGCAGGGGAGAACTGGCTTATGGAAAACAGGTGGCTCGTGGACGCCACCTGCTGGTTAGTTAGAGAAAATGTACTCCACGAAGCTGTAGATCTGGTGAATTAGAGATAAGGACCTTCATTGGTCTACAAATCCTAAAAGAAACCCTATCAAGTTAAGCAAATGCTGAGGCCAAAAGCAACAGAAAATTATAAAGCATATGAAAAAAAACCAACCAGACGATATGGATAACCCAAGCCCAAGCACCCAAATCAACAAGACCAGAAGAGACACAGTACCTAGAGCAACTAATCAAAGAACTAAGGATGAACAATTGAAACCATAGTATGGGATACAAAGGATATCAAGAAGACCCTAGAAGAGCATAAAGAAGACATTGCAAGACTAATTAAAAAAATAGATGATCTTATGGAAATTAAAGAAAACTGTTGGACCAAATTAAAAAGATCCTGGACACTCATAGTACAAGACTAGAGGAAGGTGAACAACGAATCAGTGACCTGGAAGATGACAGAATGAAAATGAAAGCACAAAAGAAAGAATGGGGAAAAAAATCGAAAAAATCGAAACGGACCTCAGGAATGTGATAGATAATATAAACTTCTGAATATAAGACTCATTGGTATTCCAGAAGGGGAAGAAAAGGGTAAAGTCTAGGAAGAGTATTCAAAGAAATTGTTGGGGAAAACTTCCCAAATCTTCTAAACAACATAAAATACACAAACACAATGCCCAGCGAACTCCAAATAGAATAAATCCAAATATACCCCACTCCAAGACATATTCTGATCACACTGTCAAACACGGACCGAGAAGGAGCAGTTTCTGAAAGCAGCAAGAGAAAAGCATTCCACAACATACAAAGGAAACAGCATAAGACTAAGTAGTGACTACTCAGCAGCCACCATGGAGGCGAGAAGGCAGTGGCACGATATATTTAAATTCTGAGTGAGAAAAATTTCCAACCAAGAATGCTTTATCCAGCAAAGCGCTCCTTCAAATTTGAGGGGGAGCTTAAATTTTTCACAGACAAACAAATGCTGAGAGAATTTGCTAACAAGAGACCTGCCCTACTGGGAGATACTAAGGGAGCCCTACAGACAGAGAAACAAAGAAAGGAGAGAGAGAGATTGGAGAAAGGTTCAGTACTAAAGAGATTCGGTATGGGTACATTAAAGGATATTAATAGAGAGAGGGGAAAAATATAATACGACAACAGTAAACCAAAGGATAAGATGGCTGATTCAAGAAATGCCTCGATGGTTATAACATTGAATGTAAATGGATTAAATTCCCCAATTAAAAGAATAGATTCACAGAATGGATCAAAAAAAATGACACCATCAATATGTTGCATACAAGAGACCATCTTAGACACAGGGACACAAAGAAATTGAAAGTGAAAGGATGGAAAAAAATATTTCATGCCAGCTACAGAGCCAAAAGAAAGCAGGTGTAGCAATATTAATCTCAGATAAAATAGACTTTTAAATGCAAGGATGTTAGAGATGACAAAGAAGGCCACTACATACTAATAAAGGGGGCAATTCAACAAGAAGAAATAACATATCAATAATGTCTATGCACCCAGTCAAGGTGCCACAAAATACAGAGAGAAACACTGGCAAAAATAAGGAAGCAATTGATGTTTCCCACAATAATTGTGGGAGACTTCAACACAATATCACTCTCTCCTATAGATAGATGAACCAGACAGAAGACCAATTAAGGAACTGGAAAACCTAAACAATCTGATAAATGAATTGGATTTAACAGACATATATAGAACATTACATCCCAAATCACCAGGATACACTAGTTCTCTAGTGCTCATGGAACTTCTCCAGAAGATCATATGCTGGGACATCAAACAAGGCTCAATAATTTAAAAAGGATGGAAATTAGTCAAAGCACATTCTCTGACCACATTGGAATGCAATTAGAAGTAAATACTATCAGAGACTTAGAAAATTCACAAATACCTGGAGGTTAAACTAACATACTCCTAAACAATCAGTGGGTTAAGAAGAAATAGCAATAGAAATTCCTAAATATATAGAGACGAGATGAGAATGAGAACACAACATACCAAAACCTATGGGATGCAGCAAAAGGCTACTGAGGGGGAAATTTATAGCACTAAATGCATATATTAAAAAGGAAGAAAGAGGCAAAATCAAAGAACTAATGGATCAACTAAAGAAGCTTAGAAAATGAACAGCAAACCAATCCTAAACAAAGTAGAAGAAAAGAAATAACAAGGGTTTAAAGCAGAAATAAATGACCTAGAGAACAAAAAACAATAGAGAGGATAAATAACACCAAAAGTTTGTTCTTTTGAGAAGCTCAACAAGAGTGACAAGCAACCTAGCTAGACTGACAAAATCAAAAAGAGAGAAGACCCATATAAACAAAATAATAAATGAAAAAGGTGACATAATTGCAGATCCCGAAGAAATTTAATAAAAAAATTTATAAGAGGATACTATGAACAACTGTATTGCCAACAAACTGGATAATGTAGAGGAAATAGACAATTTCTGGAAACATATGAACAACCTAGAATGACCAGAGAAGAAACAGAAGACCTCAACCAACCCATCACAAGCAAAGAGATCCAATCAGTCATCAAAAATCTTCCCACACATAAATGCCCAGGGGCCAGATGGCTTCACAGGGGAATTCTACCAAACTTTCCAGAAAGAACTGACACCAACTATTACTTAAACTCTTTCAAATATTGAGAAAATGGAAACACTACTAACTCATTTATGAAAACTAACATCAATCTAATACAAAACCAGGCAAAGATGCTACAAAAAAGGAAAAACTAACCGGGCCAGTCTCCCTAATGAATATAGATGCAGAAATCCTCAACAAAATACTTGCAAATCGAATCAAAGACCATTAAAAAAATCATACACACATGACCAGTGGGGGTTCATTCCAGGCATGCAAGGATGGTTCAACATAAGAAAATCAATCAATGTATTACAACACATTAATAATTCGAAAGGGAAAAATCAAATAATCATCTCAATAGATGCTGAAAAAGCATTTGACAAAATCCAACATCCCTTTTTGAAAAAAACACTTCAAAAGGTAGGAATTGAAGGAAACTTCCTCAACATGATAAAGAGCATATATGAAGAAACCCCCAGCCAGCATAGTACTCATGGTGAGAGACTGAAAGCCTTCCCTCTAAGATCAGGAACAAGACAAGGATGCCCGCTGTCACCACTGTTATTCAACATTGTTCTGGAAGTGCTAGCCAGGGCAATCCGGCAAGACGAAATAAAAGGCATCCAAATTGGAAAAGAAGAAGTAAAACTGTCATTGTTTGCAGATGATATGATCTTATATCTAGAAAACCCTGAGAAATCGATGATACAGGTACTAGAGCTAATAAAACAAATTTAGCAAAGTAGCGGGATACAAGATTAATGCACGTAAGTCAGTACTGTTTCTATATGCTAGAAATGAACAAACTGAAGAGACACTCAAGAAAAAGATACCATTTTCAATAGCAACTAAAAAAATCAAGTACCTAGGGATAAACTTAACCAAAGATATCAAAGACCTATACAAAGAAAACTACCTAACTCTACTAAAATAGAAGGGGACCTTAAAAGATGGAAAAATATTCCATGTTCATGGATAGGAAGGCTAAATGTCAGTAAGATGTCAATTCTAACCCAAACTCATCGGCAGATTCATGCAATCCCAATCAAAATTCCCACAACCTACTTTGCATACTTGGAAAAGCTAGTAATCAAATTTATATTGGCAAGGGAAGATGCTTCAAATTGCTAAAGACACTCTAAGAAAAAAAGCGAAGTGTGCAGGACTTACACTCCCTGACTTTGAAGCTTATTATAAAGCCACAGTTGTCAAAACAGCATGGTACTGGCACAAAGATAGGACATATAGATCAATGGAATCGGATTGAGAATTTGGAGATAGACCCCCAGATCTATGGCTGACTGATCTTTGATAAGGCCCCCCAAAGTCACTGAACTGAAGTCATAATGGTCTTTTCAAACAATGGGGCTGGGAGAGTTGGATATCCCTATCCAAAAGAATGAAAGAGGACCCCTACCTCACCCCCTACACAAAAATTAACTCAAAATGGACCAAAGATCTCAATATAAAAGAAAGTACCATAAAACTAGAGATATATGTAGGAAAACATCTTCAGAGACCTTGTATTAGGCGGCCACTTCCTAGACTTTACAACCCAAAGCAGAAGCAACAAAGAAAAAATAGATAAATGGGAACTCCTCAAGCTTAGAAGTTTCTGTACCTCAAAGGAATTTCTCAAAAAGGTAAAAAGGCAGCCAACTCAATGGGAAAAAATTTTTTAGAAACCATGTATCTGACAAAAGACTGATATCTTGCATATATAAAGAAATCCAAACAACTCAATGAGAATAGTACAGACAGCCCAATTATAAATGGGCAAAAGATATGAAAAGACAGTTTCTCTGAAGAGGAAATACAAATGGCCAAGAAACACATGAAAAAATGTTCAGCTTCACTAGCTATTAGAGAGATGCAATTAAGACCACAATGAGATACCATCTCACACCGATTAGAATGGCTGCCATTAAACAAACGGGAAACTACAAATGCTGGAGGGGACGTGGAGAAATTGGAACTCTTATTCATTTTTGGTGGGAATGTATAATGGTTCAGCCACTCTGGAAGTCAGTCTGGCAGTTCCTTAGAAAACTAGATATAGAGTTACCATTCGATCCAGCGATTGCACTTCTCGGTGTATACCTGGAAGATCGGAAAGCAGTGACACGAACAGATATCTGCACACCAATGTTCATAGCAGCATTATTCACAATTACCAAGTGATGGAAACATCCCAAATGTCCTTCAACAGATGAGTGGATAAATAAAATGTGGTATATACACACAGTGGAATACTACACAGCAATAAGAAGGAACGATCTTGTGAAACATATGACAACATGGATGAACCTTGAAGACATAATGCTGAGCAAAATAAGCCAGGCACAAAAAGAGAAATGTTATATGCTACCACTAACGTGAACTTTGAAAAATGTAAAACAAATGGTTTATAATGTAGAATGTAGGGGAGCTAGCAATAGAGAGCAATTAAGGAAGGGGGAACAATAATCCAAGAAGAACAGATAAGCTATCATGGGTAAATTTAACGTTCTGGGAATGCCCAGGAATGACTATGGTCTGTTTAATTTCTGATGGGTATAGTAGGAGCAAGTTCACAGAAATGTTGCTATATTAGGTAACTTTCTTGGGGTAGAGTAGGAACATGTTGGAAGTAAAGTGGTTATCTTAGGTTAATTGTCTTTTTTCTGACTCCCTTGTTATGGTCTTCTTTGAAATGTTCTTTTATTGTATGTTTTTTTTTAATTATTATTTTTATTGTTTTCTTATTTTTTTATTTTTCATACAGTTGATTTAAAAAAAAAAAAAAGTTATAAAAAAACGAGGAAAAAAATATGTAGAGCCCCCTTGAGGAGCCTGTGGAGAATGCAGGGGTATTGGCCTACCCACCTCGATGGTTGCCTAACATGACTACAGACATAAGGGACTGGTGGTTTGATGGGTTGAGCCCTCTACCACAGGATTTACCCTTGGGAAGACAGTTGCTGCAAAGGAGAGGCTAGGCCTCCCTATAATTGTGCCTAAGAGCCTCCTCCTGAATGCCTCTTTGTTGCTCAGATGTGGCCCTCTCTCTCTACCTAAGCAAACTTGAAAGGTGAAATCATTGCCCTCCCCCCTACGTGGGATCGGACACCCAGGGGAGTGAATCTCCCTGGCAACGTGGAATATGATTCCTGGGGAGGAATCTAGACTGGCATCATGGGATGGAGAACATCTTCTTGACCAAAAGGGGATGTGAAGGAAATGAAATAAGCTTCAATGGCAGAGAGATTCCAAAGGAGCCGAGAGGTCACTCTGGTGGGCACTCTTAACGCACAATTTAAATAACCCTTTTTAGGTTCTAAAGAATTGGGGTAGCTGGTGGTAGATACCTGAAAGTATCAAACTACAACCCAGTACCCATGAATCTCGAAGACAATTGTATAAAAATGTAGCTTATGAGGGGTGACAATGGGATTGGGAAACCCATAAGGACCACACTCCCCTTTGTCTTGTTTATGGATGGATGAGTAGAAAAATAGGGGAAGGAAACAAACAAACAAACAAACAAAGGCACCCAGTGCCTCTTTTTACTTTAATTGCTCTTTTCACTTTAATTATGATTCTTGTTATTTTTGTGTGTGTGCTAATGAAAGTGTCAGGGATTGATTTAGGTGATGAATGAACAACTATGTAATGGTACTGTGAACAATCGAATGTACAATTTGTTTTGTATGACTGCGTGGTATGTGAATATATCTGAATAAAATGAAGATTTAAAAAAAAAAAGAATATAGCTTATGAGGGGTGAGAATGTGATGGGAAAGCCATAAGGACCACACTCCCCTTTGTCTATTTTATGGATGGATGAGTAGAAAAATGGAAGGAAAAAGACACCCAGTGTTCTTTCATACTTTAATTGCTCTTTGTCACTTTAATTTTTATTCTTATTATTTTTGTGTGTCTGGTAATGAAAATGTCAAAAATTAATTTTGGTGGTGAATGCACAACTACATAATGGTACTGTAAACATTTGATTGTACACTATGTTTTGTATGACTCCATGGTATGTGACTGTATCTCAATAAAAATAAATTAAAAAAACCTAAAAAAAAAAAAAAAAAGAAGAGCAGCAAACTAATGTGCAAGGAGTGGAGGAACAGTTTTGCATAGGAGGAGGTGATGAACTTTTCAACGCATTGTGCAAGGGGAAACTAGGTTTGGGAAAACTGCAGAGAGGAGGTAATAGCTGAGCATCATTTTAAGGAATGAAGAAGAGTTCTCTGGGCAAATTTAGAAGGCTGAGCCCTAGAGCTTGGGCCTTGCCTTTACGAAGCGTGTTACTGCAAAGGAGAGGCTAAGCCTATTTAAAATTGTGCCTAAGAGTCACCCCCAGAGAACCTCTTCTGTTGCTCAGATGTGGCCTATCTCTCTAAGCCCACTCAGCAGGTGGATTCGTGGCCCTCCCCACTACGTGGAACATGACTCTCAGGGGTGTAAATCTCCCTGGCAGTGTGGACATGATTCGCGGGGATGAGCCTGGACCTGGCATTGTACGATTGAGAAACCATTCTTAACCAAAAAGGGGAAGAGAAATGAATTAAAATAAAGTTTCAGTGGCTGAGAGATAAGTGGAGTCGAGAGGTCATTCTGGAGGTTATTCTTATGTGTTATATAGATACCCCTTTTTAGTTTTTACTGTGTTAGAATAGCTAGAAGGAAATACCTGAAACTGTTGAACTGTAACCCAGTAGCCTTGATTCTTGAAGACAACTGTATAACTATGTAGCTTACATGGTGTGACTGTGTGATTGTGAAAACCTTGTGGCTCACATTCCCTTTATCCAGTGTATGGACAGATGAGTAGAAAAATGGGAACAAAATTAAATGAATAATAGGGGGGATGGGATGTTTTGGGTGTTCTTCTTTACTTGTATTTTTATTCTTATTTTGATTTTTTTTTTTTTGAGTAATGAAAATGTTCAAAAATTGATTTTGGTGCTGAATGCACAACTATATGATAGTACTGTGAACAACTGATTGTACACTGTGGATGATTGTGTGGTATGTGAATATATCTCAGTAAAGCTGAATTAAAAAAAAAATCAAAACCTCTGCATTGTAAGAATGGGGAGGAAAAAAAGTTCTCTGGGCAGCTGGGGGAGAGGTATTGCAGCCAGATGGAATTACGTTAAAAAAAAAAAGGCTCAGAAGCATAATGGCAGCATGATGTGTCTTGGCAAATACAAAGTGTAAGGACTGAAGGTATGTGGCAGCAGAACAAGAGCCCTCCAGAGTCCCTAGGAAGAAGTTTTGTGTTGGTCCTGGAGCCTTTGGGAAAGGTTTAAAGCAAGGAAGGGGCCTTATCAATTTTACACTTTGGCAAGATCTCAAAGCTTAGGTGTAAAGAGTGGATTGCCGGAGGGTGGGGAGGGGCGGCATGGCTGGGTGGGGGGGTCTGTTTGTCATCAGGAGAGATGAAGACACAGGGAGATGGGAATAGAGACTGGATAGAGAGTTGTTAATGTAGCAGAATCAGGGAACTTGGTCTCCTGGGTGTTTTGGAAGAGCTGTGCGAGGAAGCCCCATGGTCGCAGTAGCTCTCCCAGGGTCTCCCAACATAATCTGTGATCCTCATTAGTCTCTGCGGTACTGCCAGGCCTGCTGGGCTGGTGACCACAGGTCTGGTGCTTGGATAGGACTCTGCACACGCCCCATCTGCTCCGGGCTGCCCCTGCCAGTTGCCACCAGGGAACCATTGTTGTAGGGTGATGAGAAGTGGTAGAGCTCAGATACTGTCATCTGTGATGCTTCGTGAAGAAGCTAGAAAGAAGAACGATGACCTTTTGCTCCTGGGAGTGCAGTGAGCATTCCATCTCAACCCTCGGAGCTGCTCTAGCTCCATGGGAAGTGGCAGAGCCACCTACTGGATCCCACTCTTCTCACGGGTTCCTTGCTCTTCTTGTATCAAAGCTGCTTGCTCTACAACCTTCTCAGCAGAGTGTCTGGTTGCCCTCATAAATTGCTTTTGGAGGACTTTAGGGCAGGACCTTGGATGGAAATGGGATTGATGGCATTTATCATTTAAACTCCTCTGTATCATGAGAGAGGATTACCAGGGACATTTGGATCTGGTGTGGGTTAACATCGAAAGGGCAGTTGGCTACTGCTCTGTGCACTACTCCAAGGCCACTGTACCCTGCGATGCCCCTAGCATTTTGAGTGTTGAGTTTTATTGCCAAGATGTGCTAGACCTCCTCCTGGGAGGTGTAGCCAAACAAAGTATGTCTATTGGCCACTGGCTTGAACCTCTGCCTTAAATAATCTGTTCAGTTTTCATTAACTGGGTTTGACTCCTGTGTCTGATTCAAATTTAAGGGAACACTTTGCTGACTGACTTTCCTGTTAGGGGAAAGGGGAGAACTAAGTTTGGAGAAAGGGAAGAGGAAACTGTTAGGAGTTCTTCTGGTTCGTTGGCGGATGTCCTGCTAGCCAAGTGCTATTTAAATAACTCAATCTCCCGGATTCCCAGGGCACATACTTCCCATTTTCCTCTTGGTCACACTGAATTCTGGGGTTCCTTGGCAGTTTATCAACTCACATCCTTTTCCAAAGATTGAAATGACGATTGCTTGAAAATATTTTTTAAGTTGGGTTTTTCCTTGGTGACTTCACTGCAAAGACAGATGTGCCCTAATAATAGCATTTAAAGCTAAGGGGAATAAATCAGCCAGCTGGTTCTGTTCCTTAGAAGTGATGTTACAGTTCCTAAATATAGACTGTCCCCAGGGACCTCGGAGGGGCCCAGCCTGTGAGAGAGCAGAGGTCTCCGTGAGACTCCAGAGGCCCTTTGGGGGCAGAGGCCCTGCTGCTCTTCTCCCAGGCAGCTTCCAAGGAGCTCTCTGACTTCCACCCTGACAAGTGTGCTGCCCGGCACACGGCAGGGAGACGTGAAGAGGTTTTCCCCTTTCACAGATTGGCAGACAGAGGCCCATCCTCAGCTGCAGCGTCACTCTGAGCTTGCTGAGATGTAACACCTGTCTGCGTTGAGCAGACCCCTCCTCAGACTGTCTCGGTGGTTACTTTGGTTTTGATTGCTGGTTGGAAAGGACTTTCATTCCCTAGCTTTCACCCTTCCAGAATTCATTTTTTTATACAACCCATTCTGTGTCTCTCAATAATGTTGATTTCCCCTAACTCAGTAGGAAGGAGACAAAACGAGTGTGAGAGAACCAGGAACCTCTGTAAGCAGTGCTGGCAAAAGGGCCTTTTGTGGGTTGTTGACCTTTGGAGTAGAGGGCTGTGTACTTTGGATGGAAAACCAGGCTGGCACACAGAGGTGTCGGTGCTGTGTTTGTTGGTTAGCTTCTCCGTAAATCTGAGGGAGAAGACAAAGGAGGCTCTAAGGTGGGGGGCCCTTCTTTGCCCCTTCCTGTAATTTGGGTCTCTAGACCCCCACCTCAGTTTCCTAAAAACGCATCCTATCTGTAATTATGCCAAGAGCCCTTGTAAAATAATTTTATAAAATAAATGTTAATACATTGTAGCCTTAAGAGTAAAAAAAGTGAAGGAAACAGTCATGGGGTGCCCCTGCTTCCCTGGAGTGGGAGATGCCCACTGCAGTTGAGCATGCAGGCTGTGGGGGTGGGAGTTCAGGCAGGACCCCCGAGTCTGTTCCCAAATCGGAGCACAAGCCCTTTGCCCCTGTTGGCTTCTGTGTGAGATGAGTCTGCTGCTCTGCCTCACGAGGGCCTGGGGAAAGTGCTAAGTAAGCACCCTGCTGCCACCACCTCCACTCACCGGGGCCCCAGCGGGCAGAAGATGCCCAGGGAAGGGCGATGAGTCAATCTGTTTATGAAAATCACACATACCGACACCAACGTCAAGATGACCCAGAGGACAGCTGCTGGCGGGCCACACGTGAATAGATGCATGACTGCGTAACTGAGACGGGCCTCTGCTCTCATCGGCCCGGTCAGGAGAGGAAAGCGGGGTGACTCATAGCAGAATTCGGAGTGCACAGGGGCCCCTGGGGCAGGGCTGCAGGAGCTTCTTCAGAAAGAAACCAGGGTTTCTTACTCTCTGCAAGTCTGCATTTCTATTTGCTGAGCACCATTTAGCCACAGGCAAATCAGTGTAATCTGTCAGAGGTATGAATTGCACCAACGCAGCTTGCTTGGAAATATTTTCTAAATATAGCTAAATATTTGATACTGCGTGTAGGCTGTGTAATGTGGTATCCAAGTTCTTCCTGAAAAGTTTCCTTGTTAGAAATTCCTTAAGTGGGAGTTCTCAAAAATCTGGTTTTGGAGTTAGTTTGGGGTAACCCCCTTACCAAATCTCTTACGAGCACGTTCTGCATTCTCAGAAACTACTGAAAGGTAGCATTCGGCTGTTAGCGTTCTTGGCCTAGACAGGTAAAATTTTAGCAAGCTGAAGGTCCCTTGTCCCTTCTGCTATGTCCAGCAGTAGGTTTTTCATTTATGACCTGAAGATGTTTCAATCTTTAGGGAGTCCCTGAGAAAATACAAGAGAGAATTAAGGAGCTGCTAATACAGGAGAAGCTTGTGGCCTTAAGAAAGAACTGTACTTGTGAGAGCTGGGTGGGGAGTGAGGATGACATTTTAGGTTCTTCAACATTTTGCAGATTCCTGGCTTTTAAAATGTCAGCTTCCAGCAAGGGATAAAGAAGTCTGTTTCCACGTGTGGCCACCGACAGAGTTGTCTGTCTGTCCTGTTGCCTGACTGAGGCTCCCGGGGAACAAGCAGTTGTAAGCAGACCCTAGGTCCCTGCCGGTAGGATGGGGGGAGGGGGCCAGGGGCCGTCTCTGCAGGAAACAGCAGCTGCTTGTGGCTCCTGTACAAGGCTGCATCTCCTTGGGCGCATTCCTTCACATCAGGCTTAAATGGGACTCCTGGGCATTCTGGAGTTCTCCCAGAGGCTGCCCTGACTCTGTTTAAGGCAAGCCCCAAGCTCCTCCAGAGCTCATTGTGTGGAAGGGAATAGGACTGAGTTGGGCTGGACCCACTTCCTGCCAGCTGTGGCCTTCACTCTCTGAACTTCCCTCTGGGAAAGGCGGGTTCAAAGGGAGACAGGAAGATTTGGTCCTACCTGCTGCTAATATCCCCAGAGCCAACACAGAGCCCCTTCCTATGTGGTCATCCCATCTACAGGCCCCTCAGGGGGCTTACAGACCGGACAGCGCAGGGGAGGCACGTCGTAATAAGTGACCTTTATCATTTACTTCTATTTACGTAGCAGGCACTGCACATACAGAGTTCAATTTAATCCTCAAAACAACCCTGCAGGATAGGTGGTATTCTCATTTTACACATAAGGAGGAAATGGAAACTCAGAGAGGTTTGATAACTTGCCTGATACCACCAGCTAGAAATAACAGGATCTAAATTTGACATTATCTGGCTATAAAGTTACATTTTACAGATGGCAAGAAATGAGGCAGCCTCGTAGAGTGATAAAGAACTTGTACTCCAGAGGGAGACTGTCTGGGTTCAAAACCTGCCTTTGCAACTTACCACCTATGGAGCCTGAGACAAGTTCCTTAACCTTTCTGTGCCTTGGTGTCCCAGTCAGTAAAATGAGATAATGGGAGTAACTGTATGATATGTATGAGATATTCATATACGTGAAATATATTAGCATATATAAGACACTAGTAAGCACTCAGTAAATATTAGCTGTTTATCATCATGACTGGAGAAGCCCGAGTGCTGTTGTGCTGTCCTTTCAGCTCTCTCCCTTAGCTGAGGAGGGACTGAGCGCCCCTCCCCTTCTCCCTGCCCCGCACCTGTCTGAATCCTGAGTGACATCCCTAAGGAATCGGCCTGGAAGGGACATTGGGGGTGCTCTGTGGTCTCAGAATTTTAGTATCAATTGTCTGCTGGCTAGTGAGAACCTTGGGTAAATTTCCACCCTCTGTAACTCTGCCTGTTTTTTGCATTTTTACCAAAATAAAAATAAAGTCTCTGGGGAGGGGTGGGTGCGGCAAAGGGAGGGAGAGGACCTGATCTGTGTCTCAGGGGAGGAGGGGAGGTCCTGGCCTGACAGGGCAGAGCCCGGGTGCCCTTTCCCAGAGGGAAGGAAGGCTGAAGCCTTTCTGACCTCCCCCCTCCCGAACTCCTTCCCCCCCAACACACAGAGGCTCTTCCCCAGCCCCCCTCGGCCTGTTTCCTTCTATTGTTGGTTCCCTCCCAGCCTCTGTTGCAGCAGCCTTTGGGGGCCAGGCCAGGCTCCTGGTGAGAGGTATGCGCCTCTGTGTTTCACCAAAGCATTTCCTCTGCTTCCTGCTGCTTCCTCTCTCTGATGTCTTTCTTCTAGCCCCCCATTATTTTTAGTTCTTGAGAGGATGGAATCCAGAAGGGAGGAAGAGGAGGGAGAAGCCAAGTTAGTGACCTTCCAGACCAGTGCTAGAGCTTTGCTGGGCCCTGCCTGGTGGGGAGCGTCAGGGACATTTCCATTTTGGGTGAAGGACACCTAACTCTTGGGAAGCCAGGAGGAAAGACTGGTTTGGCACGATAGTGGGCCCTTTGAGGCCAGATGCTGCAGGGTTGGGAAGAGGGAAAGAGGGTGGATCTGACACAGAGAGTCGCTAATGGAAGAGCATTCCTTGTTGGCTGCACACAGCGTCGGCTGGCGAGGACATCCCAGAGTCAGAGTGGAGAGTCTGTGAACAGGGTTAACCGAGTCAAAGGTCGTCCTCCAAGCCCTCATGTACACACGTGAAAAAACCCCTGGGCCAGCCAGGCTGCTAGCTGTCAGGACCAGTGGGGTGCAGAGAGGGTTGGGGAACACCAAGAGGCCAGCCCCAGGCAAGTCGAACAGGATGTTCCTGCAGGTGTGTCCCTCCTGCTCCCTGGAGGTGTCTCTGGAAAAATCCAGGCTTGAGCAGGTGCACATAAAGAAGCCTGAGTCTCAGTTCAGGCATGTTTCATCTGCTAAAAGATGTGATGTGGCAGGACCTGAGCCCTTCCCGTGTGCTGGGTATGTCAGGTCTTACCAGTCAGACAGCTGGGAGTATATACTCTTACGGTGTGTCCAGCCTGGGGCATATAGAGGGTGTAGGACACGTTCCCCATTCTCAAGGAGCTCTGCCAGGAGATGTAATACGGTGCATGGAGATCGCAAAGCACCCGAAGTATCCTGCTGCGTGGAGGATTCAGGGGGTTGTGTGAGGCTGTCGTGGTTGAAGAAGCTTTATGGCAAATGTGGGGCCTGCTCACACGTTCCAGAGGGATAGGCTAGAGGGATGGATATAATGTGGATAAACAGAAGCGAGGAGGGAGAACAGTCCAAGCAGAGCACCTGCATAGCAAAGACCTGGGGATGACAGTTATGGGACAAGGACACGGCCGGCCCTGATGCATCAGAGTGTACGCTCGTGAGTGTCGTGGGAAGTGCGGGCGAACCTGTGTCCTCAGCGGGGCCGTGGTCCCTCCTTGTGGGAAGGAGCTCTCAGTAGGCCCTGGCTGAGGGTGTTGGGGGGTGGGTGGGGTAGCCCCCTTGCTTTGCCTCTGCAGCCCTGCCCTTGACTGCCCAGCCTCGGGCAGGGCTTATGGGTGGGGTGGGGTGGGGTGGCCATAGTGGAGGACCCAGAGTTCAGTCTGTGAGCCGCCCTTGGCCTAGGCACTGGATCTCCAGTTCTAACAGGAAGAAGGCAGCTAATCAGGAGGGGACAGCTGTGCAGCCACATGGGATTTTCCTGCCCTTTGCCAGAATGTGCTGCGAGGAGTAGGTTGAACAAGGTGGCATGCCTGGGAAAGGCTCAGCCTGGGTTTGGATGCTCACATCAGGAGCGCCTACCTTAAAGCAGGGCGCTGCGGCTTTCTGCCTGAGTGGGCCCGCACACTGCCTGGTGAGGAGGTGGGAGTGCAGAGCATGGATTCTGAGAATGCAAAGCCAGTTCATGCCTCTCTAGACTGCAGTAGCTAAGAGGGCCACAGGTGCCCATTCTCCTGCCCCAGAGCAGCCGTTTGATGCCAAGGGAGGGTCTTCACCCACCCCTAGTCTCTCAGCCTAATTCCCACCCTACACTGATGGGTTCTTAAAAGTACAGATAAGGAAAAGCTCATGCCTGGCAACGAACTCTGAAAGGTGAGCTAAACCTCTCAACATGCGGGAACATCATGGGAGGGGTGGGGAGTTAAAAAGGGTTCTTTTTCAAAAAGTGCTTTTGCACTTGGTTCTTAGGGGAATTTTCTTGTTTGTAAAAGGGGGAAGGTGGTTAGTCTTCAAATTCAGACTCTATTTTTAGCCTGAGCTACCTGCCCTGCCAAATCCTTGGGCTTAATTTTTCCGATCCTCGGTGTCTTGGTTTTGAAAGGCCTTCCCTCCCCTTTCCAAGCTCACGGCTTACTTCTGGCAGGGGCAGTTTTCGCCACTGGCCCCAGCCAGGTTTCTAACCAGGACTCCAGAAGGGAGCTGTTGAGCCAGGGGCCCCTACCTGCCTGGGCCTGCACCCAGCTGCCGTCATGGGAGGGGCTCTGCCGGGGTAGATACAATGAACAAAGTTGGCCGCTGCCTGCTCCCTGCAGCCTGGGAGAAGCACCAGGCTTTTCCTCGGCAAAGGGGATAATGGTCACTAGGGAAACCCTGACTGCTTTTTCAGAAGGACCAAAAGAAGAAGAAGGAAGAAAAAGACATTTTTTCTAAACATGGAAAACTCCATGGCTTTCACTGAGACTTTTGCAATTACAGAACAAAGGTGCTGACGCAGAGCAAGCCT
This sequence comes from Choloepus didactylus, assembly GCF_015220235.1. Classification (NCBI taxonomy): domain Eukaryota; kingdom Metazoa; phylum Chordata; class Mammalia; order Pilosa; family Megalonychidae; genus Choloepus; species Choloepus didactylus. The sequence goes on from NC_051308.1 coordinate 33,140,320, forward strand.
TCTCTGAGCAGGGGCATCCTTTGTCCACTGTTAGTGCTTTGTTAAATATGCCTTCCCTACGTGAGTGGCAGTGAGGATGTTCTGGGAACAGACTTGGAGGGAGAGCAGAGCATGTCTTTATTCAGGCCTCCTCCATCTGAACGGTCACTCTACTGACAAAGCACTCGCTGTTTGTGGGAGGCTATCTTTTAACAGGGGGAGGCAGATAGCCTTGGGACAGGGAGAGGCAATGGGGACCCAGTAATCCTGTTGGCTGAAGCAAAATTCTCAGAGCTAAATAGTACAAACCTAAAAGCTGTGTGACCTGGGTTAAGTTTTTTAACCACTCTGAGCATGTTGCATCATCTCATCATCTGCAAAATGGAAATAACTGTATCTATAACGGTATTGTGAGTGAGGATTAAATGAGACAGCAATGTGGATATTAGCCTTAGCAATATATTAGGTGTTTAACATGTGATTTCTTTGCCTCTTTCCAAGCAAAAGTTATTCTCACTACTCACCAGAATACCCAGACACACACATGTATATGCATAAACACGTGCAGCAAAGAGCTAGTCTGGCATTATTCTGGAGAGTCACTAGGTCCAGAGATAATTTCCCTCTTCTGATATTTTTAGAGATTCCCCTCCCCATCTCCTTTATTCTAAAAAAAAAAAAAAAAAGAGAGAGAGAGAGAGAGACCTTTTTTTCCTAATTCTCTAAAAATAAAAGCCAAGTGATCAAACTATTTAAATAAAAAGAGAAATGCTGGGTGAAAACAGTGAAAATTGAGGGGAGAAGTCAGGTGGGAAAGGAGTTAAAGAAGATTACTAAATCCCCTTAATAAAGTGAAATTTGTCAAGCAATTTCAATATTCATCCCCAAAATACTCTTTTTTTACTATGCCTAGCAGAAGTCCAAATTTGTGAGATTGGGTTTTATTTGGGAAATGTTTCCAAATTTGGAAATGGCTGGATTTTCTCAAAACTGAGAGTGGACTGCCTCACGGAACCCATTCTTGCTCCTTTTTGCAATTGTACTGACCTTCCGAACCAGGAACCAGGTGTTAAGACACCTCGCATTGAATGACTGTGAGCTCTGAGGCAGCAGAGGCTGCCACGCAGATTCCAAGGGGAAGCTTTGCAAGCGATTAATCACAAAGTTTGCTCATCTTATTACCACCAGAGAACCATCTCGACATGCCCAGTTGGATTCATGCCAGTCCGCTGTGCTTGGACAAGAAAATTATTCCAATTAAAAATAAATAGACACAGATGTAAAAAACAAAGAGAACATCTAAGGTTTGCCTGTCCCTTGACAGAATACAGAGCACTTGTATGTGTGGATCACCTCATTGAATTCTCACCATAACCCACGGGGTGGACAGGGCACGGGTGCCGTTATCCTGCCCACAATTACAGACGAGGAAACTTAGGTTCTGTAAGATTTAAAAGCTTGTCCACGGCTACAGCTGGGAGGTAGAGCAAGGAGTCATTCTAACTCTCAAACCTATGCTGTGCTCTGCTTCCTTGGGCTGTCTTCTGGAAATGAAATCCAAGACCGTTCCAGCTTGGGAGGCTAAGGATTTTAGACAGAATCCAGGCGGACAGGCAGAAGTATGCTGCTTTAGTCCTTGGTTCGCAGTACAGCGAATCAGCCGTTGGCCTGGCAAAGTCAGCGAGAGGGGAAGCTGGAGGAAGGATTGGCTGTCTTGGGGTGAACGTCAGTGTGTAAGTAGCTGTCTTCGGGAAGCCTGCCTCTCTGAAATAGTTCAGGCATTGCTGCTGCTGACAGGAATCTGATGTCCTGATCAGAAACGGAGCCGAGCCTGTGCCTGCCTGGAAACTTACACTTGCTACAGGAGGCTCTGACCAAGGTCCATTTGTGCAAATGGGGTCTCTTGAGCCTGTGGATTTGGTCTCCCTCCTCTAAGATGGGTGGGAGGCCTGGCTCAGCGTGCAGGCCTGGGCTGGCTGGCCCTTGGTGGCGTCCCAGGAATCCCCCAGCCAGGGTTTGCTCTGTGCCTGGTAAGCCAGGTGCTGGGGTTTCCTGGCCTCGGGAGGTTTACTCCTACCCAGAAACCAGCTAACACAGATAAGAGCTGGGATGGAGGTGTGCCCAGGTGTGCCCAAGGGGCAGCTCAATCAGAGGGAAGGCCACAGGAAAGGAACATCTGAACTGAATTATAAAATACGCATAGGAGTTAGCTCAGACCTGGGCATCTGTAGCCCTTCTTTGGAAAAATTCCTAAGGGGAGAAACTTACACCCTTGGCAGGTCTGAGGATGGGTTGGGGAGAGGTGTAGCCAGAAGTTTTAATCTCAGAGGTCTGAGAGAATGCATGCTTAGTGACCCGCAAATAATTCCATGTATAGGATGGGGGGTGGTGCCCGCTGACCACCTAAGACAGGTGGGGTAGCCAGAAGCCAGCACCACCGAGAAGGAGGCCGCAGGGCGTGAGGGAGCAAGGCCAGGCCCTAAAGAATGTGCAGAGGGTGAACATGGGGAGGGCTGACGACTGGGACTGCCCTGGTCCTCCTGCCAGGCCTCTGGAGGGGGCTGTTGTGAGCCCCCAGGGGGAGCTGCGGCTGTCTGCAGCCGGACATCCTCCCTCCTCCCCAGCACTGAAGAGCCTGGAGCAGCCTCTGGGCATTGGCACAGAACCGGCAGGTCTGGATACAGAAAGCCCCGCAGGCCCGTTTTCCACCCTAGAAGCCAGGCTGACTTCGTGGGAGGAGACCTGAGCAGTCCCAGAGGTCCTACAAAAGGGCCCCACACTCAGTTTCATGCTCTGCTGGTGCCGCCTTCACATTCTTAATAATTCTCAGACAGGGGACCCTGCACATCTTACGTAGCTGATCCTGATGGTAGCTGAAGCTCTTTGTAAGTGAGGTGGCCAGAGGACCCGGCCCGCCTCTCCCAGCCTCCCTCAGCTACCAGCCACCAGCCCTCAGGCTTGCTCTTTTTTGCCTCCCTTGTGGAAGACAAAGGCCAGACTTTGAGGTTATCCCAGTTCCTCATTTCAGTTGTTTAAGGCAGTGTTTCCCTGTAGCATTTCTGACTGGGAGAACCAGCCAGAAGATGGTGTTTACTAAGGAGGCCTTAGGATCTTCAAGAGGCTTGGGATTTGGTCTCCATCAATACACCGAATCACAGACCCTGGGGAGGCTACCTTTGCTGGGCTCAGCCTGGGCCTTGGCAGCCTGCTGGCCGGTGGGTCATTTCTGCCCTGTGTCTGCCTGCCCTGGGCTCTCCAAGGACGCCTGGCAATTCCTAGCAGAGGCCGCATTTGGGGATGAGGAAGCAGAGGCCGTCAAAGGCACGGCGTTCTTTGCTGGGGCTTTATCGGCGGCAGAAACGCTGCATCCGTTCTGATGTTCCCCACATTTAGCAGAACGAGTTTGCCCCTGGTAGGCTCCGGCCTCCCAGGAAAGATTCCAATCTGCTCTTGAGACCTGAAATCTGGGAAAAGGGAGAGAGGAAAAGGTGGAATGAAAAACGCTATGACCTTGAACCTAGCAACGGTGATGCTTTCCTCCTCACAGGTTGCGTAGTGTGGTGGAACCTGGGCTTGCTTTCTGTTGCTGGACAATGCTTGGCTGGCGTGTGTTTCCAAAACTCCCCTTTCCTGTGACTTCCTGTTACCTCAAGCATGAATAATGTTGGGGTTCTGTTGTTTCTGTTTTTGATGTGTTTTTTTTCTCCCCTACTGCCAACATCTTCCTAATTTTCTGAATATGTTAGCTCCTGTCAAGTCAGTTGCAAGCAGGTGAGGGGAGGAAACTACCCCTAGCAGCTTCAGCAAGGCAAGAGGCTGCTCTGAGTGTTAAGGATCCACATCTTCTATCCCCTCCCTGGCTCCCTGTCTGGCTGTTTTCTAGTCCCTTCCTTCTAAACTTCTCTGAGTGAACTGGGGTCCTACCTTCCCCTCCACAGCTGGAGTTTAGCATGAGACCCCACATCTTACAGAGCAAGAGCTGTGCTGCTCAAAGTCAGGGCTGTAATAGGCAGGGGGTGGGATCAGCAAGGGGACAGCAGAAGGTTCTGCCCAGCACTCAGGGAGAAAATGGAGCGAAGCAAAAGCCAAGGGTGCAGTGATTCAGAGATTTGTTTAATTGGTTCTCCCTCAAGCCCCTGCATCTGAGGGGGTTACCTGAGAGAGCTCACTCCTAGCCTTCAGTTGCTTTGAACACTCAGCGTTGCATCAGAGTACATTGAAGCCATGTGACTTCCAGCCTACGCCACGGTCCTTACCTGCCTGGCGGGCACATAGCTTTGTGGTGCTTTCCTTTCCCTTGAAATGCTCCCAAGAACATCACAAATGCAGAATTCCAACAACCGAATCTAGTATCTTTCAGATGGTCTGATCTGATACATGGGAGAGCCTGTGTCATCTCGTCTCTAAGCCAAAAGTAGCATCTGAGCAGCCCTGGAGTGGGAATTATTTGGGGTTTTGGTGGCCGGTGAAGGAGCATTTTCCCCAAAGCTGTGGGCTCCTGTGCTAAAGGAGCAGTTAGAAAATTCCCGGAGTGAAGCAGCCCAGGGGAACTGTCCTGGATGAATCTCCTTTTTTGTCCTTCTTGTCCAATCTTCTATCTCCCATCATTTCATCCAGCTGTTTCAGGGCTGGAAGGAGCGCTCAGGCATGGGGTGGGGTGGGGTGGGGGATGCGCTTTGATCATAAGTACAGAAATTGCTGAATGGATTTGAGGTTTCCAATGTGAGCTGGTACCTACTGGCAGGGGCATAGAATGGAATGACTTTGAGGAAGTAACAACTTTTTTGAGCTTCCTTTTCTAACTCCATAAAATGGAGAAAATATGTCTACCTATCATAAAGTTATTGTGAAGATCAGAGATGATACCATAAAGCACCCAGCCCAGGGCCTATCTTCTAGCAAGAGCTCTGCAAAGGATAATTGTTACAAACACCTTACCACAGGCCCCGTGCTGAAGGGCTGGTGTGCATGTTTTGTACATCTAGGGAAAAGAGCACTCCCATCTCCAAGTGAGATGGAAAAAAGCAGAATGCCAGCCAGCAGGGAGTTTCTGAGAGCCTTTCCTGCATTGTAATACCCAGCCAACTTAGAAAAGCGTCCCTGTTCTTTGTGGGGATAAATAATAAGTCAGGGTAGACTGTGGCAGAGTCAGCTGGTCAGCCTGAAGTTTACATTTGAAGACCCACAGCCCGGAGAGGCAGAGAGACTTGTCTGCATCTCTTGGAGCTTTGGGGGCCCGCCAGGAGGGGTCAGCAGAGGCTGTCCAGATGCCCCTCCTGATTGGGAGGTGCCAAAGGAGCAGGCTCTGTGAAATCAGCTGGCTCTGCCGTCCTGCTGGCAGCCAGCCCTGCCTCTGGGGGAGGGCCCAGGTGCCCTTTGCTGCACCCCGTTGAAGGCATTTGAATGCTGCTTTTGTGTTTTACAAAGCTCGGCTCAAGATGTTGGAGACCTGGGACTGTCTGATGTCAGAGGGAGAAGTGACTGAGAAGTGGCTGTTATTGAGTGTCTCCCCTGGGAGAGAGAAGTTGGAAGGCCAGAGTCGAAAGTGATGAAGTCCTCTGGATGGTACCCCTCCACGTTGTTGGCTGCTCTTCTTTCTGGCTCCTTCCCCCACCTTAACTGGAAGGAGAGACTGGAATCCATTTCCAAGGCCTGTGACTTCTTCCAGTGTGGCGCTTGCAAGGAAAACCATTATGCCTAAACCCTGCTCTCACCCACTGCCTGGAAAGTAGTTTCTGCCTAGAGGAGGCTTCATTCCCAGGGCAGAATACTGTCCATCTCCCAAGCCAAGTAAAGGACTTATTCCCTGTCATCCCCTCCAGTTTATTTTCTCCGCTCCTCGTGGACTAGAGGGTGTCACCCTGCAGCCCTGCTTTTCCCTGGCTGGGACCTGGAAGTCCTTTTTTTTAATATTTGGCAGTGACATGAGGCATTGCCTGGGTGCTATTTTAAAACCACGGGAAAAACCCGTGTGTTGCTGCCAGCAGGTAGTAAAAAAGTCTCCTGGTACAGAGCCATGGCGTTCCTCTGCAAGTGGAATATTCCACTGCCCCTTGTCCTGTTCAGAGCAGGCAGCTTTGGGGTGGGAGCACCCTCATGCCTTCAGCCGTTCGAGCAGGCCCGTTTTCACGTTAAAGAAATGCTTCCTCTTGGAGGTGGACTGGGAAAAGGGAAGCCAAAGTTGGATTACTCAGAACTTAGTGGTGCTGGGAGGGGCATGGGTGCCTCTCAGCAGGCTCTTGGGTCCCCTTTACTGTCCATCCTGGAGCACTCCCTCCTTGCTGGGACCCCTGGTCTTTAGCCTCTGAAGAGAGGTTCTGGTACGAGACATTTCACAGCTTCACTCGGCTCTGCCAGGCCCGAGCTGCATCGTTCCCTCCTGCCGTCCTGGGGCGCAGGCCTGCTGCCAAGGCTGTCTTTGTAGGACTCCCCAGTGGGGTGGTTTGGACCTGGCTCACAGCTCCTCAGTCTTTATTTTTTGGTAACCATGGCAACGCCTCTACCCAGCATCTCTGGGTAACTTCAGAGACACTTGTGTCCCCTCCTTGAACACCGAGGGCTAAAGACTCTTCCAGAACACCCCATTTGCCCCACAGCCTTCATAGCTTTATCCTTTGAGATAAAGGGAATCTATGTATTATTCCAATTTATAGATAAGAAAAGAGGGCCCCAAGGAGGGTCAGTAACTTTTTGAGCTCAGTCAGTGAGGAGGGCCTGCTCTCCCACACCGTGCTCCCGAGTCCGGCTCCTCAGCTGGCATTTGTTGCCGGCCTCGCCAGCTCACCCTCACCTCCCACTGCCTCCAGCTCCTGTTGCCAGCAGATCTGTTTCCTAACTGCTCAAATCCCAGCCCCCGAGGCTCTGTCCCTCAGGCCCCTGCCTGCCATGGTCTTTCCTTCGTCTTCCTGAGTCTGTCCCAGACTGTCTCTGTTGGGTGCAGCCCCCACCCTTCAGGGAACTCGTCCTTCCCAGCCTCATCCACCTTTGCATGGCCCCTCACCGACCCGTGAGGGACCTGCCTCCCAAGATCCTCCCTCGCTTGATCCTCGCCCCAGGTCCATTTCAGGACCAGAAGATGGAGCGAGGCCCAGAATGTTCAGTGGCTTGTCTGAGGTTGCACAGCGCGTCTGCGCCCTCACCTGCACCCAGCGTTCTAGCTCTCAGGCCAGGCCCCCCTCCTCTGGGCGCCAAGCCCCTCAGGGCAGGCCCACTCGTCATGTACCCAGCACAGCACAGCTCTCGGGGCATACTCGGGACGTGGTATCATTTATTGCACCCCACACATGGCTCTTCCTGTGGAAAGCATTTATAATCCATCTTTGCCCCGTCAGACTGTTGGCAGGCGCTGCAGAGGAGATGCCTTTCATGGCCCTTCAGAGTGCCTGGCATGCTCCGTGAACCCCCAGGCCCTCACCAAATGAGAGGAGGGGCTTTGTTCACTCATTCAGGGCCTCCTGGTGTGAGGGCTTATGGGTCCTCAAAGCCCTTTCCCGTGAGCCCCAGAATATCCCTGGATTCTCACTTCCAGCGTTTTTCTTCATATCCCTGCATTTCCTGAATTTTAAAATGTTCTTGAAATCCACACTAACGGCATTAAAGATCATCTTCAGTTACAGAATTCAAAAATGAGGATACTCAGATAAGTGCCTTTCCCCATTTTAAAAGTGAGAAAACTGAGGTTCAGAGGCACACACAAACCTGGAGTGGTGAATAGGAAACTAAACTTACCCAGTCTTCGGATTCTTAATGTGAATTAACTTTAGTTAAGAGAAGGCAGTGTGAGCATAAAGCTGAGTGCATCACTCTTTGTCCATCCAGCGTAGCCAGGCCTGCGGCTGTGCTGGTGGGATCTGTGTCTTCCTCCAAGGCTCCTACACTCCCAGGCAGAACTGGTGCCAGAGTAGAGAGCATTAGCTCTCTGTGAGATCCGATTGCAAGGACGTTCTCAGTAGAAGGTGATTCGCTGTGCCCGTTTCCTCTGGACCTGCCGTAATGGCTTCCACATGAGCTGGACAAACCCCTGCTTGGCTCATCTCGTGTGATTAGGTTTTTCCATTGTTGCCCTCATGCATTGTCTGCCCAGATTGTTTACGCAGCCTTCTGGGTGCTTAGATAAGAAATACCCCAGCCTTCGTTAGCCGTCTCTGGTGAGCTCCATCAGAAGGATCTAGAACAAACAGTCTTTTCAGTAAAGGCCCAGCCCTTTTGTCACAGGGCCCTGCGGATGCTGTGCTTCAGGATAGAACGGGGCTTGGCGTTAGGGTGAGGGGTTACGTGTTGGGGATACGAGTTGTTAGATTTAGTAGGGAAGAATTCCTCGCCTTAAACAGATTTTAACTTGAAGACTTGAAGACAAGAAGCAGCTGAGTTTTAGGGAATGAAAGGAAAAAAAGGAGGCTTTTTAACCCTTGGGGCCCAGCAGCTGGAGACTGTCCTGGTGCTGAATGCACGGAAGGTTGGCTTCGCTGCCACGGTGCTTCCTGCGTCACGACCCAGGACTCGGGGCAGGGACCCAGGGGCCCCACATCCCCTCCTGCGGCCTCGTCTTCTCGGTCTCCATGGGTTAAGGCAGGACCATCCCCGTCTCCTGCTTCTGCAGAATTCCTAGGTGCTCCTTTCCAGCTCAGAAACTTGCAGTTTTTACTTCCTGTGACTTTGCTTGTCAGAGATCCCCTTTCTCAGTAACTTGAAATACTTCTCGGTTCAGGTTCTTCATCCCACTCTTCAGAAGGGCCTGATGCCTTTTGGGACAGGGGATCTCTGTCTCTACAGCCCATTCTTATTAAAGTTGACTTAGGGATATTTTTTTCTAGGGAAGCGTTTATTGCTGGAAAATAAAAGGATTTTGGTTTTTAAAAAGTAGTCATATGGGTGAAGGTTTAAATTCCAGCTATCACTTACTGCTCTCAGGCCCAGTGTCTACGAAATGGAAGTAATAACAACTGCTTTGCATGACTTGTGAAAATAAAATGAGGAGATGGTCAATAAATGCAAGGTCTCCTCTTTTTTCTCCCCAAGGAGCTCACCCTCCCCAAACACACACACACACACACACACACACACACACACACACACACACACACGCATGCACGCGCGCACACATGCACACAGGTCAATCCTTGTTATTTTGCATATTCTATATTTATATTTGAGAATTCACCTGTAAACTAAAATTTATTTGTAACCCCAAAATTAATACCAGCGGTACTTTTGCAGCCATTCTCAGACATGAGCAGAATTTGAGTTACCTGATCTGCACATTCCTGCTAAGATAGAACAAGGCGATGCCCTGCCTTCTTGTTTCAGCTCTCACACTGCAAACAAGTGACCTTTTGGGGATATGTTTAGTGCCACTTTTTTTTTTTTTTTTTTTTTTTTTGCATTTTTGTGTTTTTTGTTTGTGATTTCGCTGTTTACATTGGCTCCCAACTCTAGTGCTAGAAAGTACTAAAAGTCTAGTGTTGCCTAGGGCAAAACATTATGATGTGCCTTATGGGGAAATAGACTTGTTAGATAAGCTGCTTTCAGGCCTGAGTTACAGTGCTGTTGGCTGTGAGTTCAATGTTGATGAATCAACAATATATAATAAATAAGGTGACTTTAAATGGAAACACACATAAAACAAGTTTATGTATTGATTGAGCAGTTGACATATATATGACCAGAGGCTCACGGGAACCTACCCCTTCTTTTCTCCTAGGGGTAAGAATAGCTCAGTTTTTACTAATTCAGTGTTCTTGGAAGCTTTATAGAACATAACTAACAAGAATAACAAGAACTGACTGTATTCACATACACGGATGGTCCTCACTGTTTTTACTTAAGAAACATGCTGAGAAGGAGTAGTACAGAGAGAAGAGCAACCCGCAGGCTTGCTCACTCACTGTGTGCCCTGACACCATGGGGAGGGGGCTGTTTTTAAGGACTCTTCTCAGACTGCTTAAAGGCAGGAGGTGCCCCCAGTTCCACTGTGTCCACACATAAAATGGGAACTGACACGTTGCATCGGCCTTCTCCCAGCTTCCTCTGCGGGTCCACTGATGTTGGAATAACAGGTCGTTTTCAGAGCCCTAGAATGTCCATCAGTCCAAGAAGTGCGATGAGCCAGCTGTCCTCCCTTCACTAGACAAGTGAGAGGGGGTGAGAACGAGGGCAGTCGAATGGCTTGGTCGTTTCCCTGGTGGAGAAGTGGTGGGAGTGGGGCGGGTGCACACACACTGCCCTCCCCATCCTCCCACTCCACTCACCCGCAGGTCTCCTTGCCTCTGGCTGTTCTGATCAGCCTATTTGTAGGATGGGTAAAGCCACCTCTGACTGTGGGCCACAGAGATGACGTGTGGGAGGCCCTTGCAGCCCACCAGGGGCTCCTGGGGCCAAGGTCAGGCTACTTTTAATTTGTAACAACAGGCTTTGAATTCATCCTAAGCAGAAAGTAGTGAGTCTGTTTGTAATGTCAAGCTTTTTGTTTGCTTTGTTCTAGAGCAAATCATGGAGGAAAATAAAGAACATGGTGCACTGGTCTCCCTTTGTCATGTCCTTCAAGAAGAAGTACCCCTGGATCCAGCTGGCGGGACACGCAGGTGAACAGAGCTCTCTGGGACCTCCCCAGCAGGAGGACTTGGCTCTCAGAGGAGGAGCCGAGTAAATGTGAGAGGGGTAGGGCCTGGTGCCAGAGGTTCCAGGAGGGAAAAAGCATCCAGAACAGGTGTCTCCTGAGGGACTTTCTAGCCTGAAGTTGCAGCCATGTTTGCAAGATGTGGCTTTAACACTGTGTTGTAAATGAGCCACAGACAACTGACATCTCCAAAGGCCATGCCACAGCCTGCCCCCCACCCAACACACAAACATCCTCTCCTCCCTCTGTCGCTGCCTCTTTCTCAGTCTCTCTCCTTCTCTTTCAATCTCTGCCAATTTTACTGAGTAAAACAGCTAAAATCAAACATCTTTATAGCATGCTTACCATTGTCGATCTGGACAAGGAGGCAAAGCTAACCACTTCATTGAGCACCTACTGTATACCTACATTGCAACAGTCTGGGGGTTACATTAATCAAGATGTAGTCTCTGCCCTAAAGGAGCTTACGGCTGGTGGGAGATGCAGGCAAATCACCCCACAACTGCAAGACAGTGTGCAAGTGCTGGGATGCGGGGAGGCTGGGGTTAGTGGTGTGGTCTCCATCAGCGGCACAAGAGGAAGAACATCTGTAGCCAAAGCCCCAGCACCGTCTAGTGTACTCATGGGGGTCTTTGGCACGTGTTGTCCTCTGGGGGCAGTTCAGTGGCTGCCTGTGGTCTTGGCCTTCATAACTTTGCCAGTCTGCAGGTTCTTTCCAACACAAGGTCTGACATTTCTGTAGTATCTCCAACCACATCGGCGCCTGTGGGGTGGGCACCCTTGGTAAATACTTACCTGAGTTTATGGCTCAGAAAGGGCATGGCCCAGGCAGCTGTGCCTTGAATCCACACTCGTCAGCCCTCTCGTTCTCCCCGAGCTGGTGCAGAATCCTGTCCTCTCCCAGCTTCTCCTCTCCTGAGACTGAGAGACACCTTCATTGCCTTAGAAGCAGGATCGATGATGGGATTGGGATAATAATAGTGATCACAATAAGAGTTCATAGGTCTTAGTGCTTATCACTTGCTCATTTCACCCTGAGAACCCTCCATGGGGAACTGTGGTGTTATCCTTCTTCAGATGAGGAGTCGGGGATCAGGGAAGCCGAGAAACCAGCCCAGGCGTGCATCCACCGCCCCACCCCCCATTTGACTGTTGAGCTGAATCTCCCCTGTAAGTGCTCATGACCCCAGGTGGGGATTTGGCGCACTTAGAGCCCTGAGCGTGTGCAAGTGCACCCGCATCCCAGAGAGGTGCAGGAACCAGAGGGTCAGAGCAGGGAGGCCTCTGCTGGTGGCAGCCTGGGGACTGAGGCCCTCCTCCCATCTTGCTCTGCAGGTAGCTTCAAAGCCGCTGCCAATGGCAGGATCCTGAAGAAGCACTGTGAATCAGAGCAGCGCTGCCTGGACCGGCTGATGACCGATGTGCTGAAGCCCTTCGTGCCTGCCTACCACGGCGACGTGGTGAAGGACGGGGAGCGCTACAACCAGATGGACGACCTGCTGGCTGACTTCGACTCGCCTTGCGTGATGGACTGTAAGATGGGCGTCAGGTGAGCCAGGCTCTCGGGGCACAGGCTGCCGGTGTGATGGGCACCCAGGGTGGCCTTTATGGCCAGGAGGCTGGGGCTTTCTGGACTGCCCCTGAGCCTCCTGCAAGGACCAGCTAGGGTCCCCCTACCTCAGACAGCTCACTCTGTGTGCACGGGGTACAGGGCCCTGGCTTTACTCCGTGACGGCCCCTTCCCTTCTCTGATGCACTGTGGTGGAGGGGCTGGAGCCAGTAGCCAATGGGGTCAGAAAGGGGTTCCCTGACTTGGTGCTGAGCCTCGCCAGGGAGAGGGGCTAAGAGAGCTGCCTGTTGGGGATCAGGTAGGATTGCTTGGAGGAAGAATCAGGGAGGAAGGAAGCAAAATGGTGACCTCCTTTATGTGAGCCACCCAGGGAGACTGGGGCAGAGGCTCACCACGCCCGGTGAGTGGGAAGAGAGAGAGCTGGCTCATAGAACACGTTGTTTTGCCAAAAAATACTTGTGCCTGCTGTGAGAGTGCAGCTGTGGAGGGCGCCCAGGAGCTCGAGAGTCTCTGCCGGCGTACACTCCCTGATTTGGGCCTGAGTGTGGCCCAGCCCGGTGGCAGCGAGCTCCAGGGACCTTGGGTCTGCGTGTAGAATTGGATTCCACCCTGCAGGTTCTTGACTGCAGGACCCAGGCTCACTCCGAGGTCTGCCCAGATTGGCAAACCTGGATGGGACTTTGGGAAGGGAGAGGAGAAAGGAAGAGTGGGCTGGAGGAGGCAGGGCAGAGAGCAGGGGTAACGAGCTGCTTTGGGAGGGAATGGCTGATATTCTGGCTGTGGCCTTTTCTCATCCCCTTTCAAGCTTTTACCTTTCAATCCTAAGAGTCACCGCGGCTCCTCCTCCCCTGCCGGCCTCTGTCCCTCTGAGGCACTGTTGGCCCATGTGGCGTCCAGGGTGCTCTGCTCACCTCGGAGAGCCTGTCCCAGACTGCAGGTGACCAGATGCTCGGCCCCTCCACCCCTGCCCTGCGGGGCCTGGGAAAGCAGAGCTCAAGCGTGAGAGAGACAGACTTGGGGAGAAAGGGCAGAAGCCTTCCTGCTCCCCCTGGGATTTCTGCCCTAGAGCCAGATCCTGCAGGCCGACCAGCTGCTCTTCCCTTGCTAGTGCTCCCAGGGCAGGGCTGGAGGGGCAGGGGGGGTGGACGGAGAGCCCCAGCCTCGGCTCTCGCACCGTTCCTAGGTGCCTGCCTCCCGCCATCCACGGCCCTTGGTATCTCACCTGGCAGGGAGCTGGGGTGCAGCTGGGAGGAGACAGGACACCCCTCCAGCAACCACTGGGCCCAGCTCTTCCCAAGAGACTCGTTTCTGTCCCCAGAATACCCTCTTCCTCTGGCGCAAAAGATGTGTTCCCTCAAGGGGAGGCCTGGCCCTCCTTTCCAACCCAAATACCAGAAGGATTCAGCCTGCCTGCAGGGGAAGGGAGTTCAGGTCATAGCACAAACAAATGGAAAATATTCCAGTTGGTGTTCACCCAGACCGTGACTAGAGAAGTACAGCCCTGTGTCAAGGACGGTTGGCCAGTGGTTTCCTGAAAATCAGCAGCCCCAAGGACGAGCGCTGCAGGCTGAGCCCTGGGTCACACTGCCTGGTGCGCTTGCCTGTTCGGCGGGCCTGCAGGAGGTGCCGTGGGCAGGAACCCTGCCCACTGAGGCTGTCCCCTGGTCCCCCTGCCCACCAGCTTCTCTCCCATTGCACCCAGGACTCTCAGGAAAGCACCTAGAGTGACCAGCAAGGCTGCAACATTTAACCCTTGTGGGCAGGGACTTGGGAAAGGAATAGGCCAAGGGTTCTAGGGTGAGAAGAGTATGCCTGCTAGGGCGGATGCAGGTTTCCCCAGAACCAGGAACCCCCTGACCCACTGCCATCTTCCCTGCCTCCTGTATCCTATTCTGGAAGCCTGGAAGTTGCAAACTAAACAAGAAGGGCAGACTTCCTATTGCTCCGAGTGCTGTTAAAACATTTCATCCTCATAGCCCCCTGCGAGAGGATGGTGTTCCAATTTGAGCAGTGAGACTCTGACCCTCAGGGGTTAAGTGATTCACTCGGGCCATATCGCCCGTCTGTGTCCCAATCCAGATTTGCACCAGGCCAGCACTTCCCAAGTGTTCTGGGGAACCCTGCTTGTATGGTGTGCTATTAGATGTTCTGCAGTCAGTTACATTTGGGCTGTGGATTGTGGTGTCCCCTCGATGCACCTTCCACATCCCTTTGCCGTAGAGCCTCTCCTGTGACCAGCATTTCATGGCAGTGCTTCTCTTGGTCACACCCCAAAATGTGGCCCCATCCTTGCCAGAGCAGGGAGGCTGGAGCCGGAGCCAAGGGCTGCTGTGGACACCAGGCCGGGGCACTGGGGGCTGAGGCTTGTCACAGGGACACGGCACGAGAGGAGAGCAGCAAACCCAGCAAGTGATGCAGATGCCTGTAGCATCTTAAACTAAGGGCTTCTAGCGACCCCTGTTCCATATACATGTTTTTCCAAATGGAGAGCCTGGAGGTTGTTTTGAAGAGTTTTCTTACATTTGACCCCCTAAATCTGCATCCTCCTGTCGGCCACTGGGAGTCAGGAAGTATGTTTTTGACATCCAGACCAGGGCTGATAGGTGGACTCCCAGCACCTCTCTACTCTTTTTGAAGGTGCTGATGGCTTCTAGACTCCTTCCCGAGAAGGAGCACTTCCTTGAATTAGTTTTGCATTACCTCTTTTAACCCAGCTTACCTCGATGCGATGAGCGGGTTTCTGCTCCCTCTGCAGGTGATAGCAGGTCTGGCTTTCCCTCTGGTGGAGGGCAGGTCATGCTGCCTTCAGGGCAGCACATGTGTCTGTACCCTGCCCCCCCACCCGGAGGACCCCAGCCTTCACTATACAGCTGGTGACCCTTGTGGGCACCTCTCCTAAGCCCCTGTTCTCTCCTGGGGGTGAGTGACTGCCCAGTTCTGGGCTGCAGAGCCCTTTTTGGAGAAAGCCCATGTAAAAAGGGACTTGACATCAAGGCCCACTTCCTCTTTGAAGAAATGCTTGGGAGCTCTTTGCAGAAGTGCTGCCAGCTACCCACTCTGCAGGCCCTGGAGCTCACTCAGTAGTATTCGGGATTGCCAATCCCTTCCCCCAGCTGCTGCCACTTTCACCTGCCACCAGTCCACACACAGAAGCACACACACCGGGCCAGCTCACATGGCACCCAAAGGGCTGGATGCAGAAACACCCTGCTCACAGCCTCTCTCTGCTTCACAGCTCTCCTCACCATGGGCTGTAGCTCCGTGTGTGTGCACATTAGTGGTGCATGTGCATATGTGTACATGTGTGTGCATGCATGTGTATTTGTGTGCATGTGTGGGCATGTTTGTGTGTGCATGAACAACCATGGGCTGATGGCCTCCCACCTGCAGTCTTCATTACCTCCTGAAAGATCCTAAAAGACCAGGCCTAAGTTCACACCCAAGTATTTGTTTTTCCTTCCCTTTTCTCTCACTGCAAATATCAATTGATTCAGTGGTTTCTGAAAACCTATCTTGTTTATGATGTCATGGGATTTTTCTTCAGTCTGTTCTGCAGTTTGTTCAGCAGCTTGGAGAAGGTGTGGTGGAAAGCGGTGGAGCAAGGCAGGGGGCGACAGGCATGGGGATAGGGCATGGGTGCAGGATGGGAGGAGGAGGGGCCTGTTGTCAGCAGCAGGCTGCCTTGTGGCCAGCTCCCACCCAGGCAGAGGCTTCGGGGAGAAGAGTTCCCTCTACTGCAACTGACACTGCCAATTTCTGTTTCCCGGAGTCATGGTCACGTCTGAGCCCATTTGTTGAGGGGAGAAGCAAGGTTTAAAATGGGAGTAGGAAAGAGGGGAAGGGCAGGGCTTTGGGGTATGTGGAGGGGTTCGCACCTATTTGTTGCAGGGGTGACTCGCCCACCTCCAGTTTGGGAGACGGTAAGGGAAGCAGCCCTGCAGGCAGCCTGATGTAGCCCAGAGCGTGTGTGCGGCCTGGCAGCCTGGGCCCGGTCTGCAGGGTCCAGTGGTTCAGCCTCCAGCTGCTCACGTCTTGTACTTGTCCCTGCTTCTGTTACACCACTATTTGCCAGGCAACCCAGCCTGCTCGTGAGGAGGGCAGGGCAGTGAGGCCATCCATTTGGACATGTTTTCTCAGGCCTCTGGGCCCGGGGACTCTGGTAATAGTAGGCTGATGGGGTGAGGTGGGCCAGGCACGTCTCGGGGAGAGAGCAGAGGCAGAGAGGCCACAGGGCGTTTTATCCCCATCATCTAGCACTGTAGTCCCCTTCAGAGGTCACCTCTGGCCTAGGTTTTGTGTTCAAGCTTCCCCTACTTCAGAGAGAGCCAGAAATGTTGAAGAGCAGGCTTGGCCCTTCAGGCTGCTGGAGAATTGGGGTGATGGGTGGGAAGAGGAAAACAGAGTGAGTTCTCTGACCAGCACAGAGCTGGCTTAGAATGCCCTTGCTTTATGGAAGGGACTTGACCCTTTATGGAAGGGTCCCAGGCAGCCGAGGGACACAGCTGGCCATGAGCAGACCCTGCATTCAGCGCCCTGCCTGGTCCCCACCTGCATTCACGATGAGGGACGGGGAAGTTTCCACTCTGCAGGGTGAGCCACTGAGCTTCTCTGCCTCCTCCTTCCTTACCCTGTGATCCCTGCGAGGGTCTCAGCTCTGCTGCTAAGCTGACTGTGGACCTCTGGCAAGGTCCCCACCTGCTCTGTGCCTCCATCTGCAATCAGAGCAAGGGGCTGCCACGGGCCGTGGCCTGGCCTCACGTCGCCCCGCTGCCCACACAGGACCTACCTGGAGGAGGAGCTCACCAAGGCCCGCAAGAAGCCCAGCCTTCGGAAGGACATGTACCAGAAGATGATCGAGGTGGACCCCGAGGCCCCAACAGAGGAAGAGAATGCCCAGCGGGCTGTGACCAAGCCACGCTACATGCAGTGGAGAGAGACCATCAGCTCCACGGCCACCCTTGGGTTCAGGATCGAGGGCATCAAGGTGAGGTTGGCGAGGTGTGGCGTGAGGCTGCCAGGGCTGTCCGCTCCCAGGTGGGTGGGCACTGGGGCCTCAGCCCTGCCTGAATCCACCCTGGGGCCTCTTGCTTCTCTCAGGATCCTTAGGAGGCTGTCAGCTTCTCCCTGCACAGGCCCAGGGTCTGGGCAGCCAGCCACAAGGACAGACATGGAGAAGTTAGTTCCTGGCCTATCCCCTGGGCTGAGGTGTAAGTGGATGCTTCTAGTCCTGCCCAGCAGTCAGCCCTTTGCTGACAACTCTACACTTAACCAGGATACGGACCACGCCCAACATGGGGACCCCTTCTTGGGAGCCAGCTTGCAGGATGCCAGGGGGAGAGCTGGCTCGTCCTGCCCACAGCCCACTCACTGGGGCACTGGCCGTGAGATACAGCCGGCAGGACACACATGGGCTGCCTTTGGTGTCTGAATCGTGGTCCCCTGCTTTACTCAAACAGGCAGGACTGAGAACCCCTCATTGGTGTCACCAAATGCATCTGGTGAAGCTGCACTTAGGGGCCCTTGGCCGATCTGAGACCACCCCCAGTTTCTAGGAAACCTCATTCTCTTTTCTTCCCTCCTCAGTCCCCTGTGAAGGGTTTAAGGATGCTCTTCCTGTATGGAGGCCCCTCCACATCTCCCCTGCTATTAAACTTGCAAAAATCGGCTCAGATCTGCGCTTACCCAGGGGTCACGCGCATGAGGCAGGGCCTTGCCCCTCTCGGGCAGCTGTCCCTCTGGGAGTGGGTGGCTGTTTTCTGCAGTGCTTGTGAGTTTCCGTTCTCTGTCCCTTCTTGGCCCTTGGAGGAGGGCTAGGGAGATGGGAGTCCTGACTCATGAGCAGCTGACGTGAGGGAATTGAGACGGGGTCCTGTCAGGGCTCCCCAACAGCCTCTTCTCAGGTGGTGTGTAGGTGTCATTTCCTGCAGCTTCCTGTGTCTCACTGCTGACAGGGACATGTGGGGAAAATCTTTCGCCTTCCCCCAGGACGCCTGCTTTGTGAACTCAGGACTGGGAAAGCCATTGGCCCCTTCCCTGTCTTCTGAAACCAGCTTTTCCCTCTTTTCTGTATAAAAGCCCTCAGACTGGAGGCAATTATGAGCTCATCCTCTTCCTTTTAACACTCATTTTCCTGTATTTATCTGTTCAGAACAAATCTACTTTCCCCTTCACCTTTCCCCCTCAAACAGGACGTCTCTTGTGGTGCTGTGGGAACAGCAAACAGCTGGTCTCCTTGGGCCAAAGGTCCACCAGCTCAGAGAGGAATCAGCTGCCACCATGGGCACCCTGTCCACCCCCTGCTCGGCCCTCAGTCCAGGAACCGCTTTGTGCAGGAGGCCTGAGAGAAAGACTCCACCAGACGCCCCCTCCCGCCCCTCTGCTCTCTGCCTGTCCACTCCCCACTGCCCACCCTCTGCCCAGGGTCCTGGCCATTCTTTCAGAGGCAGCCGCAGTGTGGTCAAAGTTTTAACTCATCCTCAACCCGTGCTGGAGAGGTTTGGGGGCTCTGGGCAGAGAAATCCCTTCTTACCCTTTGTCTGCTCCTCGTAGATGAGCTAAGCCCTGTGTGCCGCCCCCTAACAGCCTGGGACAGAGAGGCACCCCGGCCAAGCAGATGAAGCAGCCTCGTGCTAGGTGGATCAGGGAGCAGAGTTGGGGAGCAGGGAGAGGGTCTAATTCAGCTTTAAGGGG
The DNA here is from genome assembly GCF_015220235.1 of Choloepus didactylus. Classification (NCBI taxonomy): domain Eukaryota; kingdom Metazoa; phylum Chordata; class Mammalia; order Pilosa; family Megalonychidae; genus Choloepus; species Choloepus didactylus. Next base: position 33,159,174 of record NC_051308.1, read on the forward strand.
CTCTCATAAAAGATCTTAAGATACTGAAGGGAGCAGAGCTAGACTTGTAGGGAGCACGTCTCTCCTGTCTGAACAGATGGACCTTTGGGCTATGGCCCTTCCCTGACTGCAGAGCAAACCTGGGCTGCCTGGAAGCTGGCACTCCAGTGATGGGGAAACCGAGGCTGGCTGGCTCCTTTGGCCCCTCGTGCCAAACCCATAGGATAAACCGAGGCCAGGCCATCTCCCTCGGGCCCCCCACCTGCTCATGCTCAGGACAGCTGGCTCCCGCTGCCAGGCTCCTCCCCCTTTTTTGCCTTGGCCCAAATGCCCCTTCCCACCTCCAGGTGGCCTGCCTGGAAGGCCTTGCCACCCTCCCGTCTTCTCATCAAGGCCCAGGACAGGGCCCCTCTGTGGTGCTGTCTGAATTAGCCATTTCTTCCCTGGACACCCCTGAGCCTGGTTCTGTCGGGCACCTGCCTTCCTGGCCTGTGGGTGAGCCCCCTGCTGCCCCCTGTGTCCCCATGAGCAGCCTGGGGTATGGGAATCAAGATGCGTATGGGACAGGGGTCAGGATGGGGTCAGCATGGGGTCGGGATGGGGATCAAGACAGGGTCAGCATGAGCTCGCTTGCTCTGCAGCCCCTGTACCAGCACAGGGCAGGCACAGGGGAGGCCTCCAGGACCCTCTGATGGGTGAGTGCCAGCCCTGCCAGTGGGTCCCTGCTGACTGCTCCCCTGGGTGGGGGTGTCGTTCTCCTTCTCAGAAAGAAGACGGCTCGGTAAACCGGGATTTCAAGAAGACCAAAACGAGGGAGCAGGTCACCGAGGCCTTTAGAGAATTCACTAAAGGAAACCTTAACATCCTGGTGAGTGAGGGCACCTCTCGGGTGGAGGCCGGGGCCTTGGGGTCTCAGGAAGGGACAAGGGGCCATGCCTGCCCTGAAGCCTTCCCCACCCTGGATGGAGCTGGGCCATGGTGGTGGTGGCCACGGTGCCCACACAGGAAACCCTGGCCCCTGACTTCTGCTTGGAAGGTGAAGAGCAAGGTGATGTGGTTGTCAGCCCTGTGTGGTAGTGAGCAGGGAAGCTCAGCAAACACCCGCTAACTCTTCTCCGTAAGTCATCAGCCTCACAGCTCCAGAAAACATTTTCATTTCCCCAAGAGAATAATTGCTGTATGTCTTTAGCATCTCCTGCCTGCCTGCCTGCCAGGTGTCATGCTAAATGCTCATTTAACATCAGTGCGCCCCTCTGATGGGGATAGATGTTCTTGTCCCCATTTTAAGGTGGAGACACTGAGAGGTCAAGTACACACATCTGGGAGAGGGTGGAGCTGGGATTCAAACCCAGGGCAGCCTGGCCTCTGCCTGGGCGAGGGGGCTGAGGGAGGGAGGTCTGCCCCAGGGCTCATACCACCTGCAAGAAATGACTGTTTCTGAGCCTGGGGCTGTGGGCAGTACAAGTTCATGACAAACAGATTTCATTTGTGTTTGCTGCTGCAGCAGTGGGCAGGCTGCAGAAGATGTTTGGGCCTTCCAACCTCTGGGTTGAAACTCTCATTTTCCCAGCTGAGTTAGTGTGTGTTGTGCCACTGTACCTCCTGGGCAGGGCACCCCAGAACAGCCAGAGGCCTGGGCACACCGGGGTTGGGGGCTCTGGGACTGCCTGAATGGGCTCCTGAATGCGGGGTTGGGAGGAGTGGACTCAAACAGCCTTCCCCTCAAGGAGACTCAGTTATTGGCTAGTGTGGGGACACCCCTCCCCTTCTTTTTGGCTCTGAATAGCTGCTCATTATGCTTCCCGTGGCCCCTGGAAGCCCCGGTCCTGCCTGGGGCCTGCTGGGGACTTCACCCCCATCTCCCACAGTCTGAGCCCTCCCTGGTTCCTGGGTCAGCCGCTGCTGGGGAGCCTCTCAGCTCCTCAGCTGAGGAATAAATTATCAAGGTCCAAGACCCTCCCACCCCTGACACCCAGTGGCTCTGATGAGCTAAATGGGGCTTAAAGTCCACTCTCCCCCTCCGCCTGAAAGTGTTTAAAGATCAGGTCATCTCTCTGCTTCCAGATTGCCTACCGGGACCGGCTGAAGGACATTCGGGCCACCCTGGAAGTTTCTCCCTTCTTCAAGTGCCATGAGGTAGGTTCCAGGCTCTCGCTCTTGGGCAGAGGGCCACCAGGGGTCTGTTCACCGAGGAGGGGGCATGCCGCCCAGGCTAACAGACCTACTTGTTCCAGAACCCCGGGGGTGCTTTTAGGATGACTGCAGCCAGGGGCAGGCCGTCCAGGATCACCCCCTCGCCACGTGTGGCAGCCACATAATTTGTCTGTGTCAGGCTCCCCTGAGAAATCCGTAGTCCTTGTTCTCTTCCCTCTTCCTCCCCGTCCCAGCTCCTGAGGCTTGTCCGTTCCGGGTGGCAGTGGTAGGACTTCTGTTCCACATACCCCAAGGTCTGAGGGCAGAAGCTCTCTGAGGTGGTAGAGTAGCCGAACAACCCCTATCACCACCGCAAGATCTTCAGAGGAGCCCCTGAGGAGGGGCGGGCGGGTCTCAGGTGCCACTCTCCGAGCAGGCCTGGAACTTCCCACCTGCTGCCACCTTCACAGGGTCAGCAGGCAGCAGGCAGGGAACTTAGAGGGAACCCAGGGATTCCAGGGCCCCCAGCCCTGCACACACACATGCACACACATGCACACACACACCCCTCACCGCCCTGCATGTGTGCACCCCCTCACACCACTGGACACTCAGGGGCATGCACCCCACCCCTAGGAATGGTTGCACCGTGGGGGCTGGGTAAAGCAGCTTTTAGCACTTATAGCTTTTACATGAAGCAGCCCCCACCCATCCAGCTCTCGAAGGGTCTTGTAGGGAGCCTCAGCCTGAGCCCTGTCCACCAAGAGGGCTGTGTGTTCAGCAGGAGGTGCTGGAGACTGGTGGTCCTGGGGCACTTGGCAGGGGGAGTGTCCCTATAGGGAGCATGGGCTGGGCCCTGCTAGCCCACACTGCACGTTTGTGCACTTGCACCGTGGTGCCCTTCCTCTGGGCAGATACACTGTGTGCTGACCTTGCCCTTGGGCTTTGCCCCTTACTTGCCCCTTGGTGGGATGCACTGTATATCGTTACACATGGTGGCCCGGAGGGGGATGCCTAGGCAGGACCACCCAGGAAGATTGAGTGGAGGTGCCCAGCTGACAGCTGCAGGCCTCACTCTGCCCCTGAGCAGCTACAGTCTGTCCAGCCCTCTCCTTCCTCTGTGGAGGATGGGGACGGAGTCTGGAAGGACTTACTGCAGCAGGACCTCCATGCTCCACGTTGGCTCTGAAATCCCATGACCCCTGACCTCCCTGCACTGCCCCAGGCTTGGTCTAGCAGCTCTCCCACACTTCTTCAGCACCTTTGTTTTTATTTCTCGGAATACTCTTTTGCTGTACTCTTTCTGGTGATGCAGAAATTTCAGGTCTAGAAAGAGGCCACATCAGCTGGGATCTCTGTTCATTTCCATCTGGGAAGAAGCAGCCCCTTCTCTGGGCTCGGTATTTCAAGGGGGGCTTCCCTGCCTTGCCCTGGGCGCTGGGGAACTACAATGACACCTCAGCCCCGTCCCACACCCTCTTGCCTCTTTCTGGCCCCACACAGGTGACCTAGGGGAGAGCATGACAGATGGAGTCAGTCTGGAAAAGCTGAGCCTTACTTCCATGCCTCTGACCTGCCCGGAGGGGAAGGTCTTTTGGTGCCCACTGTCCCCGGAGTAAACTGTAGGCAGAGACCAGCCTGGGGACGCCCTACTGGGCCAGTGTGTCCAGAGTTTGTGGGGGCTGTGCTGCTGGAGATGGGGTTGGGGCTGTCAGAGCCTCGCTGCCCTCCTCTTGGTGCCGAGTGTGCATTTGTGCCGGGTACTTTTCTCTGTCCACCACTTCCCCCAGGCAAAGCATTTGGAATCTCCTTAGCACCTTCCCTTTCACCCCCAGCAGTCACTTGAGGGCTTATTGGGAGAGGTCAAGGTCCAGAAGGGGGAAGGGAGGGACCCTCAGGGTTTACCGTGGCTTGAAGCAGTGGGAAGTGTGCAGGCGAGAGGCGGGTGGTGAGGTCTGCCATCCACACGGAGGGGTGGCCACGGTGCCCGGTGTCCGTGCCGTCTGCCCCCCACACTGTCACTCGCCAGCCACCCTGCTCCTACAGGAGAATGGGGCGCTTCCCCCTGGGTGGCGCTGTGGCCTTATGGACGGGTCAGGGGCTCCAGCTCATCCCCCACCCGCCCTTGCCCCTCTCCAGGTCATCGGCAGCTCCCTCCTCTTCATCCACGATAAGAAGGAACAGGCCAAGGTGTGGATGATTGACTTTGGGAAAACCACGCCCCTGCCCGAGGGTCAGACCCTGCAGCACGACACGCCCTGGCAGGAGGGGAACCGGGAGGACGGCTACCTCTCAGGGCTCAACAACCTCATCGAGATCCTCACGGAGATGTCCCGGGGCTGAGAGCCGCCCCCTCCCGCCAGTGCCTGCCTCTCCCTCCCCTTTGCCCTCTTAGTTTTTCCTTCACTTCTTCCTGGGTTCAAGCCTCAGAACTGACCCTCCCGAACTGCACTACAAGACACTTTGTAGAAGAGGAGAAGAAAGGAGGTTTCCTGGTGATTTTCCTAACTTAAGGCTTTGGGGGTGGGGTTTCCACTTCCCTTTGTAAATAGGGTCACCTACTAGAAGAGAAATGCCCAGCGCCTAGGCAGGGCTCCCTGTACAGGAGGTCAGTTGGGTTTAGAGCCTGGAGGGAGGCTTTGGTGGCTGCAGGGTCCCTGGCTGCAGAGGGGAACCTCTAACAACGTGGGATCCCAGCATCCAGGCGACCCCTAGGAAACGCAGGCGTGGCGGGTTTACCTGTGGGCTCCTGCTGCCGCCTGGTGTCCGGTGCCGTGAGTGCACCACTGCCCAAGCACAGTCCCGTTTGTGCCGGGCAGGGGCTCTCAGAGCCCCCGGGTTACAACAGGTTCCTGTTGCCTGGCCGGGAAGCCAGACTTTCTGATAGTTGGGGCACAAAACCACTGGGGAACTATATGTTGGTGGGAATAAAGTGCCCTCTGTCTAGCTGCCCAAGGGATCCCAGAGACAACTTGACCTCTCTAGGGTGGCTAAAGCAGGGACCCCACCCCCAACCCAGGCTAGGGACAGGCCCAGGGGCCAGGGCAGGCCAGAGCGATCTTGGCTGTGTTCCCTGACCAGGCCTTCCCAGAAGGGGGCAGGCAGGAATACTCCCACGGCTTCTGAGGGACTCTACCAGCCCCCGCTTCCCTGGCCCCAGAGGAGGATGGCTCTTCTCGTACCCCTTCACCCTCCCTGGCCTCTCTTGGTGCTTGCCGGCACACGTGGGGTCCTTTCCTGGGGTCCCAAGACCCCAGCAGTTAAACAGCGAGGACGTTAGGCCAGTTTAGGGCAGTGAGGAAGCAGGGCTTCGGCTTTTTGGCACCCTTTTTTCCCTGAAATAAGTCTTAGAGCCTGGGGGAATTAGGCCCATGTTAACCAACTGGGTGTGGCTGCCAGCAGGGGATTCCAGGCCCTTCTTCCTAGAGTCTCCATTTTGCTTGAAGATTTGTGGGAAACCAAGTAATGTTAGACCTTATTTTAATGGTAAAGCAAGTAAGTCTTTATTAGTAAGGAGAATGTAAAATTCGTGTGACTGTTTAAGGAGAAAAACTCCCCTCAAAGCATCCCCTCACTCTCCTTGGCTGTGAGTCCTGCAGGGGTGCAGGGGCCGAGACGCTCTCACTGGGTGCCACCCGGCAGGGGCCGTGGCTCAGTGGCGAGCTGCTGGTGCATACCGAGGTGTGTGCACTGGAGGGAGGGACCCCTGGGCCGCCCTCTTGCCACCCCAGGGTCTTGGGGGCAGCTATCGATCTGCCCCCGTGCGTGACACACGTTCCCTCTGTCACGCTGGGCGAGTGACAGTTGGTGGGGGTGGAGGGTGGGCCAATGAGGATGTATAAGTGCAGCTTTTAAAAAAGGAAATCACTTTTTAAACTTCCTGGTTCTTGTTCAAAATAGTGGTGAGCTCCTGCGTGGGCCGACTTGCCAAAGGTCACACCCCAGCCTCAGCTGAGCAGAGAGACTCATGAGGGCATGTGATCCTGGAAGGAAGGAGGCCTGGGGGCCCCAGAGCTCCAAAGCCAGCTCCCTGTCTCCAGAAGTTAGAAGGGACTGACCCTGGAGGTCTGTGGTTCAGCTGAACTGCTAGGAAGGACCATCATTAATTCAGATGTAGAGATTCTACAACAACAGGCTGGTCAAATGCCACCTTCATTGTATCGATGAGAAAAGTTTGCTAAAGCAAATTAGTGGTGTGAACAAAAATTACCGGGGACCAGCTTAACCGACTTAAAAGAACAAACTTGCCAAGCACTTTAAGCGAGCACCAGTTGTTTGCGATGTGCTGTATGTAAATAATTAGTTGATTAAAGGAGGCCCATGGGGGCTTCTTATTGGGTCATATAATGTATGTGAAAGTGGTATAAAACGGCATCATTTTAGGGTTATTCTATTATTTAGGGTTTTTTGTATTTACCGTGCTAGTTCTCCTACCCTTTCACATCTACTCTGTCTCTAACCCCTTCTGCCTTTTTCCTCCCACCCCTTCCCCTGCCATGTGGCCCTTCCCCCTTGTCACGGTGGGGCAGGTGGACCCTGGAATGGAATTTACCAGCAGCCGCCCCGCCCTGGTCCAGCAGGGACCCCTGGGTTCCTGGCTGTGTGGGTACCGGGAGGTGGGCCCTCAGTACTAATGTCTCTGCACTGCTTGGCTTAGCGTTTGCAGGTTTCCTCAACTGCTTTTCCCAGACTTGCCTTTAGTGTCATGTAAGAAGTTTTTAAGTTATATTTATTTTGTTGGTTTTTAAAAATTGCACAAAACACTAAGACTGAAAGGCTGGATTTTGTTTTTCCTTTGAAGCTTTGCCTTCTTTCTGAACTTCCTTTCCCTACTTGGTGGAAAGAGCTCAGAAGCAGCCCTGGCCCCCAAGATGGACTGCTTCCTCCTCTAGTTGTATTTAGCTTCGAGTTTCTCTGGATTTGGCTAATCCTCGTGTGCAGAAGCAGGTTGTTTATATCCCCCATCGGTGCCCCTGTTTTCTGGAGGCTCTCCTTTCCCTCTGCACCCCTCTCCCCCACGGGACCTTGGAGAAAACTGAACTGTTACATATGCCCCACGCACAGTGCTGCCAGACGGACTGTAAATGCTCTGTACCCTCCAAAATAAAGGCCTTTGGAAACCACGGTGCCCGCTGCGGTGTGACGGCTCTGACCCCTGCCTGATGAGTGGGTGGGTGGGGGTTCTCTTTGGAAGCTGGAGGATGGTCTTGGGGCTACGATGATCCTGGAAAACAGGGGTCAGATGAGTAATTGTTAAATCTACAAAGAATTTAAAGCACTTCAAATTAGTCTTTTCTACGGTCTTCACATAACCTTTTAATAGAATCCCGGGGCGCAGAGCAGCTGACGAAGGAGTGCCCCTCCCCTGGGCTGGGGGACTCACTGGTAACCACAGCTTACTGAGCCTTGTTCCGTGCTCCAGTGCTTGACATCTGTTCTCATTTTGCCCCCACATCAACTCTGAACATGGCACCCTGGTTTCCGTTTTACAGGTGAGGACACTGAGGCTTAGAAAGATCAAGCAACCTGACCTGGGTGGCAAGTGGGCAGTGATTTGAATCCAGAATTTGTCTGGTTTCAAGGAAAATTCCACCTTCTTCTGTCCATACCCTGGGAATATCTGGAAGGCAGAAAGCTGGTTTTCTCTCTGCCCCAGGCCCCAGATGCTAAGCTTGGTGCTTGGCGCAAAGTAGCTGCCCAGAGAGTGTTAAACTCCTAAATGGCTGTTTGGCTGGGTCAGGCGGCAGCAGCCCCCAGATTGCAGAATCCTCTGCAGCTCACCAAGGCTACACTGTTACCTACCATGTGCCTCCTTTAGGCCCCTAAGCCTCCTGGGGGCTTTATTTGCAGAACTTACAATTTTTTTTGGGGGGGGGGGGTGGGGGTGGAATTCATCCTTGCTTATTTTGAACAGTCATAAGCTAAAAGTACAGAAAATGAAAAGCTACAGGGCTTTTGCAACATCTGCCTGGAATGTTCTCCCAGGTTATCATGGGATAGCTATGCAAACTTGAGATTGTCGGCCTTTGTGTCTTATTCTGTCAGTGCCTCAGCAACCAGCTCTGCGTGGGTTCCGTCCAACTTCTATGCAAGTGCAACCAGACAGCCCCTCGCCTGGGGCCCACTCTACACCCAAGTTGTTTCCTGTTCTGCGGCTTGGAGGCCAGTGCCTGTGTAACCTTGAAGTGTGGGGGATTTGACCACCCTCCACCCCCACCCTCCGCTGCGGTACAAACCTTTCACGAATGGGAGACCAGAGCAGGGGGACAGATTTTTCCTCCTTCTCCACCACACCCAACTGACAGCTGCAGTCTGACTGGTGTCTTGGAGAATGGTCCTGTGAGATCACGTGCAGTTCGTAGTGGCCAGCTTGAAAAGCACCCCTGCATTGGTGCATCCTCCTTCCCTGCTTCTTTCTCTTCTTGCCCCTCATTCCTGCTTCCTGGGGTCACACTCTCTTAATAAAGTAGTAGGACATAAGCTTCTGCCTCAGGCTTTGCTTTCTGGAGAACCCAAGCAAAGACAGCCATCCTTGATTTCTTGGCTGAAACGTTGCCCCCTTGGAAAGACCTCTGACTCCCCCAGCTATAGCAAGCTCGCTGTGGTCACTCTCTACCGCATGGCCCGGTGTCATCTTTTAGGGGTGTCCTTACCAGTGTTCAGAACCATTGTGCAGGGTTTATGGTCCGTCTCCTCCATTACCACCTGGCCCCTGCTAACTGCTGCTGCTTCAATGTCTAGCAGCACCAGAGATGTGGCAGGAGCTTAATAAGTGTTTGTCCCTAGCTGCACTGGGTGGGGCTTCTGTCTGCCCTACATGGACCACAGCATTTGGGGTGCATAGACTTCCCTGAGAAGAACATCAGAGAAGAACAGCTCACAGTGTGGGTGGATTCCCTGGCCTCTCACTTCCTCTCCCCCGGTGAGCTTGCCCTGCACTCCTTCAGCCGTCACTCCACTCTTACACTAACTCATTGTTACCAGTGATTGGCCTGTGTAGCCACTCCATAAACACTTTCTGAATGAACGAATGAGTGTCACTCCCTCTTTTAGGCAAAAAACCATCCACCTGCATCTGCCCCGGTGCACTGGCCCCTGGGAGGGGAAGAGTTGTCCTGCTAGCTCAGTTCATGAGATCTTGGAGCTTTCTGCCAATTTAAGACAAACATCAATCAGTGTGTGAGCCAAAGGGAACTTGGGAAGCCCCACTGCTGACATGCCCCGTGCACCTTTGGTGGTAGGAGACCACAATTGAGTCCTGCCTCCCTCCATGTGGCTTCACAGCCTCCGCAGGTTCTGACCTTGGCCTCCAGGGCAGGGATGGGGAACCCCTCTGCTTCGATGCTGTCTCCCCAGGCCTCATAGGGGCTGGCCAGGCCCCGTAGCAACAGCTCATGTGCTTATAATTCATTGGGCAGTGTCTTTACTCTTTAGGTAAAGCAACGATCTTGAGAGCTCTTGTTGACGGCAGGGAAACCTGTCCCAAGTGTATACCTGGGTATCAGGGAAATGACCAAAGGAGGCTCTTTGGATCCACAGGGCTTTCTGCAAGATGGACTCTGTAAGCCCCCACTTGAACCAGAGGACCATTTCAGGTCCCCAGTAGCATTGTCAGTGCAGACCCCAGAAGACTCACACTGCTGCAACGGAAAATTGTAGACCCTTCCAGACCTAAGTCATTTCCCAGACCCAGGACTGTTGGCTGAAGGGTAGGCCAGACCCCCTTGAGGGAGGACACCTGTGGCAAATATTCCTTGAACCTAATCCCCAAGGGCTTGCAACTAGTGGCCAGAGTAGCTGTGCACTGGGGAAAGAGGATGCCGACTTTCTGAGGATCCGATACGCTTTTCACAGCATGCCTGACGTTGGCAGTCAGCTGCCCTGAACCTGCCACTTGCTTTTTGCAAGGCTTCCAGTGCCATCAAAAGCAGCCAGACCACACAGCAACCCTTGTCATTGTCACTTCCCCCCCGCCCCACCCCCAGCAGACCAGGCACCTTGGCTCTGGGTACCCCAATGCCTCCCCTCCCTCCTGTATTTCATCCCAGGAACCACAGATGGAAGTCTGGTAATTGTGATCTCACCAACTTCCTTCCACCAGCAGTGAGGCCCTTACCGCCTTCAGACCTGTGGACAATCCAGCCTTAAAATCCAATGCTGTAAGGACCAAACACCACTTTGTCTAGTTTATGGATGGATGTGTAGAAAAGTAGGGGAGGGAAACAGACAGACAAAGGTACCCAGTGTTCTTTTTTACTTCAATTGCTCTTTTTCACTCTAATTATTATTCTTGTTATTTTTGTGTGTGTGCTAATGAAGGTGTCAGGGATTGATTTAGGTGATGAATGTACAACTATGTAATGGTACTGTAAACAATCGAAAGTACAATTTGTTTTGTATGACTGCGTGGTATGTGAATATATCTCAATAAAATGATGATTTAAAAAAAAAAAAAAAAAAAAAAAAAATCCAATGCTGATGTTTTGCTCTCTAGGATGACTACCTGTCCTGGAAAAGTTCCACGTCCTGGGGAACCCCGGACAGCTGGTCACCTGACTGCTTTCTGGTCCACTTCAGGTTCCCCCTGTCCTAGCTGGGTGCCTTGGAAAATGGAACCTAGGGTAAAAGCTTATGAGCTAACACTAACGGAGAGGGAGATCCCAGGGAAGTGGGAATGGGGGTGGTGGAAGGAAGTGGGGTGAGGAGGAGAGGAGCTGATACCCAGGGAGGCAATACTAAGCTGGCCACTGCTTGGCAGCAAGTGCAGCCAGCTGCTGGGTCTTGGGGACCGGCTTCAGAGTGGCCTGTGAACTGCTGTGCCTTGGGACAATCCCCCTGGGTGAGGTGGGGAGAAGGTGTAGGCAGTGCCTTACCACAGCCTGTCTCCAGCCTGCACATGGGGTGTTACCTCCTGGGGGGCGTCACCAGCCCCAGGTGTCCCGTCCCCTCTGCTGGTCGGTGCCTCTCGGGGCATCCCATTGGTGGTGGTGGCAGTGTTGGCAATCTGGCTTCATGGCTGTGGGGACAGCACAGGCTAGTGCTGCTCTGCTCAGAAGCCAGGCAAGCGGCGATCTGGGGGCTGCACACACTAAGTTCAGTCAGGACCTTTTCCCAGTGGACACCAGCAGGGCAGCACCCATCCAGCTCCCAACCCTCCAGCCTGCCCCGGTTCTGCCTCCCATGTGTCCTTGCCTGGGGCCTCACTCCCTGCACCAGCTTCTAAGGTCTCCTTGTGACAGCCGCGCTCTGATCTCTGCCTGCTCTTCACCTGGCCTTCTCCCCATGTGTCTGTGTGACTGTGCCCACATTTCCCTCTTACGAGGACACCAGTCACTCTGTTAAGCCTCACTCTGATCTAGCTAATCCCGTCTGCAGAGACCCTGTTTCCAAATAAGGTCATAGTTACAATTCGGGGTTTAGGACTCGAACATACCTTTGTGGGGGACAAAACACCCCTTTACCAATGGGACAAGAAGCCAAGGGCACAGCAGATGGCTCTCCAGGTGCTGCTGGGTCTGGAGAGGCGAGAGAAGCTAAAAATAAAGGCGCTCCCTTGGGGGGCTCCACAGTGGGTTGGCTTGGGAATGCTTGGCTGTCTTGGTAATGATGACACTGTCACCTGGGCCAGGGACCTCCAGAAATACACTCTGCAAAGCACAGCTTGAGAATCAGTAGTTAGGGTGGGGGAAAAGGGGCCAGGAGACCCTCTTTTGCTCTTGAGCAGCTGTGGACCTGGTAAGTCTTGTGGCCTCTCCTCTCCGCCTCTGTGAGGGCCTCAAGATTGCCAGAGGGTTTTAGCCTTCACTGAAGTCTGGGGAGCAGTTTGCTTAACATAGGAGTTCATCACCTTTTGTGTGTGGCATGGGGTTGGGGGGGGGGTGGTGGTCACAGAACCCTTAGACAATTTAGAGAAAGCTCTGAACCCTCTCCCCAGAAAAATGCCCATATGCATATACATGAACAATCTTATATACAAATTCAGGGGACACACAAGACACCCCCTAAAGCCCATTAATAAATCTTCAGAGGGTGTTTGGGCTCCAGTTAAGAATCCTTGGCTTACAATAACCCTTTCCAATGATACATTATGGACTAGCAACCCCCTCCCTCTCCTCACCTCCATCTCTAGGTGCATCGGGGACCTGCCTGGCCTCTGCCCGCTTTTGCACTTCCCTAATCACCCAGCCTTCTGAACAGACATCACTTGGGGCCCCAATTACCTTGAACTATGGCTCACCTATTTCTGTAAAAGTTTTATTGACAACAGCCATGCCCATTCCTATACCAGCAAAGTTTGGTAGTTGCTACAGACACCGTGTTGCCCAAAGCTTAAAGTATTTACTATCTGGCCCTTTACGGTAAAAGCTTGCCAACCCCTGCCTTAGAATAAAGTGACCCCTGATTAAGAATTACTAGGTGCCAGGCACCATACCAAGTGGGGTTAAGGCTAAGTAATGTAATCCTTACAAAAACTCTGTAAGATGAACTTGAACCCCATTTTATAGCTAAGAAAACAGAGGCACAGAGAGGGTAACTTATCTAAGATCACACAGCTGGTAAGCAACAGACTTAGACTTTGAACCAAAGTGTAAGACCTTTCCATGACTCTGTTTCCCCAATTCCTGAGCAGTCCAGGGAGTCTCCAAGCAGCAGGGTTTGTCCTGGCACTGGCCTTGTTACAGGATTTCTGGAACAGCCTGTTGTCTAATATCCCACCTGTTGGTAAGCCACGAGTCCTGATTTTGGTGGGGAGGGTATAATGCCGGGGGCTTAGCCAGGCCCTGGGAGTAGTGTTCCCCAGCAACCCCCTCCTGGGACCCCTGCTGGGGCTGCAGAGCCCGGGCCAGGCCTCCCTGCTCGAGGCCAATGGCTGGTTTGGGGGAACTGGTGAAGGAGGACCCTGGCTCAGGAGCCCCCTAAGCGCACACTGTTTGTCCTGGGCTCTTTGTGACACCCCGGGAAGTGCAACCTGTGGCATCCAGCCCCTCTCTCTCCCAGGGCTCCGTGACACAGATGCTCAGATTTGCTATGGCTCCCACCCAAACAGGCTTCCTTGCCAACTCACCAGCAGGCTTGCTTGCACGCCTTTCACGGGAAAACGGAAAATGCACCCTGGTTCCCACAAACATGGAGAAGCAACATGCTTATCATCTTTCTCACTTTTTTACCATGATGGCTGTGCCCCTGCTCCAGGGATTTTGTGCACCAGGCACAGGCCTGAGCTACCAAATTCAACAGAGAAGTGAGAAAGGGGATGGAAAAAGAGGGATGAGAAGAGGAATCAGATGATTTAGGAAGCTGCAAGGGCTTGAACTTAATGTTTTTTTAATCAAGAAAATCACTAGTTGATATGAAAGTAATAAAAGAAAGTGCCAGAATGCGTTCCCTGTATAGGTGTCTCGGTCACTAGCCGACATCTGTGGACTGTTCTCCAACTCCACCTTCCCTCTTGTACCTTTACAGACTTGTGAATGAGTAAAAGCAGTTTGGAGGAAAAAAAGTGCAATGCTAATTTCTGTGGTTGTCAATGTGGCAACGCGTGTTTGGTTATTTTAAAAGCAGTTTCTGCAAATTATGGACAAACAGTATCTCACCGAGATAATTTGCTGTCGACAGCAGCCCTGTTTTATTTCAATGGAAACAATGCCCAATTTTAGTCATGCTTTCTGAGAAGACGTGCTGGAGGGAAATCAAGGACAGCCGCCTACGGAGCCTGCTGAAATAGCTCAGTCCCCGACAGGGGAGGCTGCCCCCTGCTGGATGGTCGCATCCACTACAAGGTACTGAAGGAGACGGAGCTGGGTTGGAAAGTCAATTTTAATTTCAGGCCCAGAAGCCCAGTTGCTCAGTGAGCCTCCACTTCTGTCCTGGGGAAGAAAAAGTTCCTTTCTTTCGTGCCTCCTCCCAGCTGACTGACACGTTTGGCCTGATCAGGATACAGAGACCTGACAATGAAAAAGGGATCACCACCAACCGTTATCAAGAGCCAGATATGGTGGTGAGCCCTGCGCATACCTCATTTAATCCTTACAACAACCAGTCGCCAGTTGAGGCATGTGTGCTATCCCTTTTGCTCAGAAAGGTTAAGTCTTTTGACCAAGGTCACGCCACTAGTACATACCAGAGCCAGGGTTTGAACCCAGTTTTAAGACATGATCTTAACTTTCAAGAAACTTGCAGGGTGGACAGATAAACAGACACTTGCAATGCTGTGTGAAAAGTGACTTCAGGTGAGCATGGGGTCCATGGGGCTCAAGGAGGTGCCTCACCCTGGAGAGGTCACTCGAGGGGCTTCCCAGAGGAGGCACCACCTGAAGTCAGGTTAGAAGCTGAGTATAAATTATCCAGAAGGGTTGGCGTGGAGGGAGCAGGACGTGCAAAGCCACAGAGACCCAAGAGAGCACTGAGTCCGGAATTCCTCCATGTGGCAGGCGATGGGGGGTGGCGAGGCTTGGACAGGTGGGCAAGGCCAGATGGTGAAGAGCCCAGTGATCCAGGGTGAGGCGTTTGGACTTTCTCCCAATGACAATGGGTTGTCCAGGGAGGCTCTCCAGCTGGGCCATGGTGAGATCACCTTTGCATGTGGCCGGATTGCCCTGGCTGCCCATGGCTCAGAGTGCGGAAAATGAGTTAAGGAGACTCATTAGGAGGTGGTGATGGTAAGTCATAGGAGAAATAGTGGGGTCCTGAAATGAGGTGGAGGCTGTGGGGCTGGTGAGATGGTCAGGAGGCACAGAGGATACACTTCCAGGTGGTGGCTGCTGGAGAGGCGGGTCTGGGATGCCTGGAAAGCATGGCCGGCTGGCTGGGGCAGGGTGGTTCCACTCACTGATGGGAGACATTAGAGGGGAAGCAGGGTTGAGGGCCAGAGGTGGGGGAAGATAGTTAAGTTTGGACACGTTGAGTTAGAGGTGCCTCTGGGACATCCAGATGGAGACATCCAGGGACAGCCGGACACATGGGCCTGGAGTTCCAGAGCAAGTCCTGGGCGGAAAATAACACTTGGGGAGCCATCAGAATAGAGACCACGTGTGGGGCAAAGGAGAACCCCAGAATTAAAGGACGAGGGGAGGAAAAGGAACTCAAAAGGGAGAGTAAGAAGGAGCAGCTGGTCAAAGGGAGTTTCGACAGCTTTGGAGGGTCAGGTCAAGAAATGTAAGTTCTGAAAAGTTCCCATTGTTTGCAACCAGGTATTCATGGGAGGCCTTAGAGAAATCTGAGTGTCTTGCAGGACCCCATGGAGGGTGCTGGCTTGGCGTGGACAGTGGAAGCCTCAGGTAGCCTGTGTTCATTGCCCTCCCACCTCCACCTTATCTAACTGTGCAGCTGCTCTCAGTAGCAGCAAGACCAAGATACCACCTGCAAGGACACGGGGAGCCCCTGAGCGGACAGGGAAGGCACCTCAGGGGGTGAGCCTGGATCACAGCTGGTCCAGGTTGCCTCATTTCACCTCAGACCTTCCGATGCTGAGGGGCTGAAATGTGCTGGAAAGCACAGGCAAGGATGCGGTTTCTGTCAGGGACCCTCCCCGAAACGCCAGCAAGGCCGGCTGAGCAGCTGGTGCGTCCCCCTGCTCCCCCAGGCTGCTCCCCAGCCTGGACGCTGTGTTCACATCCCTGGCCCGGCCTCACACCCGCTCAGCGCCCGCTCAGCCTTCCAGAGCCAACCCCACGCACCTTCCCACGATGCGGAGGCGGGCAGCCCGGCAAAGCCTCTCTGGAGGCGGCTTGACAAGAGGGATGAGGGGTTTCTAGGTCAGGTGTGACACCACAAGGGAAAAGCTAGAGGGAGAAACCTGGGACTGTATAGCATAGCGAAACCTGTTGTGAGCAGTGATTCTAGTAAATTGTACAAATATAAGAAAGTTCTAACATGAACTAGAACAAATGTATGTCACCATTACAAGGTGTTACTAATAGGGTGGTGTATGGGAAAAAATACAATTAATGCAAACTAAGGACTATAATTAACAGTAACATTGCAATATTCTTTCATCAGTTGTAACAAAGGTACCACACCAAAGCTAAACATCAATAATGGGGTATATAAGGGATATGGGATTTTTTTTTTTTCGGGGCAATGAGAATGTTCTTAAAGTGATTGTGGTGGTGAATGTACAACCTGTGATTATACTGCAAGCCATTGATTATATACTTTGGATGGATTGCATGGTGTGTGAATAAAACTGTGGAAAAAGGTACTGGAGAAAGGTACATTGCATTGGACTAAATAAATATTGCTTTTAATTTAAAAAAAAAGAGAGGTATGGATAGCTTTAAAAATATGCATGCCCTCTGACCCAATGATTTCACTCCTAAGAATTTATCTTAAGGAAATAATCAGACATGTAGCCAAAGGATTATGTATGCAAATATCTGCATCAATGATTTCCATAATAGTAAATAGTTGAAATCACAACAAATGTCCAACAATTGGGCATGAACTAAATCTATTATGGTATATATGATAGGAAATCCTATACTGGTATTTTAAAAATCATGTTTTCCAAAGATATTTAATGAGGTGGAAAAGCTCTCATAATGTACCTTTAAGTGACAAAAACAAAATTCAAAATTGTATGTGCTATTGAGTCCTGATTTTTAGGTAAATGGATAGAATGAAAAGAAAAACATCAGGTTATTAACAGTGGGTTTTTTGTTTGTTTTTTGAGTGTTGGGCTCATGAGTGGTTATTATTTTGTTTCTTAGAGGTTGTTTATTCAAACTTCTCCAGCAGGCATGATTGTTTTCATAATCAGAAATATGTATGTGTATAAGTATTGTGTTTTAGCCACTACCTCTGTGACGCTCCTGGCATTTCTGGTGCTCTTTTCTTGTCCCCAGAACTTCTCGTTGGGAGCTGTAGACGTTTCACTGTGGGAGGTTTGTGTCATAGTCACCCTCAGCCCAGCCCAGGGCCTGGCGTGGAGAGGGGCTTAATAAATGTTAGCTGAATAAATGGAAAAATAGAACTTCGAAGGCCTTACCACAAACCCCTGTGCCCTGCGAACAGGCAAGAGCTTGGGGTCTCCAGGGCCCAGGCACCCTGTCCCCGCTGGGATCAGAACAGCTGGGATGAGGCTGAGATCTGCTGTTCATGGGGCTCCCGCCTCCTTGGCAAAATCTGCTTATAAAGGAAAATCTAACTATTTGTAAATGCCATATGAAATAAGGAGCAATAACGAGTAATATATCAACTCGTAATTAGTGAACTGGTTAAAAAGCAATTTGGCAAGTATTCCATATTTTTAATGCGCATAGCTTCTGACCCCACAAAAAATCTCTAGGTGTTTATTTACAGATATGAAAGCCCGCCTGTCAACTGACATTGGTATAAGGATATTCATTCCAGTACAGGAAAAGATTGCGAAGGAATGACATGTCATAATGAGGACTGATTCAATACATCCATTCTGCAGCAACTATTAAAAAAAAGTGCAACACCTCTGTCAGTTCTGAGAAGGAACACAATCCAGAACATATTAATTCATAAAAAACTAGGTTCAACAGCGGTATATGTTTATCATTGCATGGAATTCCCTGAAGGACTTATAAGAAACTGGTAACAACACCTGCTTCCAGGAGGACAGCCAGATCGTGGGATCAGCTAGGACGGTGGCATGATGCTCATTTTAGTGTCTTTCTGCGACTCTGGTTTTTTACCATGCTTAGGACCACCTATATGATAAATTAATAAAATAAGATGTCAATATTTAATGTGTACAATATATCACAGACTGTTGTGGGTCAAATCGTGCCCTCCCCCCAAAGATATGTTCAAGTCCTAACCCTGGTACTGTGAAGTGATATTATATGGAAATAGGGTCTTCGCAGATCTAGTTAGGTCAAGATGACATCATGCTGGATTAGGGTTAGCTCTGGTCCAATGTGCCTGGTGTTCTTTTAAGAAGTGGGAAATTTGCACACAGACACGTGGAGACCCTTGGGAGAGAAGGCTGTGAGAAAAGGGAGGCAGAGATTTGAGCACTGCATCCACCAGCCAAGGACCACCGATGGGGCTACTGGGAATGGAAGATGCAAGGAAGGGTCTTTCCCCGAGGCTTCAGAGGGAGTGTGGCCCTGCCAACAACTTTATTTTGCACTACTTGCCTCCAGAACTGTGAGAGAATAAATTCCTGTTATTCCAAGTGACCTAGTTTGTGGTTCTTTGTTACCACGGCCCTAGGAGACTAACACACAGGCTAGAACTAAGTATGTATTTTAAAGCACTGTATATCAATTGTATTTTGTTATCTTCTTTTCAAATAAAATTCCACTCAGAAAGAGTAAACTTTCTCATTCTGTGGCAGCGGCACAACTATCCTTTATATCTTAATATATCATCTTGAAGAAGCTGAGATAAAAGATCCGTGTTCTAATGAGACTGAAAGTGACATATCTCAGGGCAGGCAGGCTCCGGTACTCAAGCAAACATTCTGTCTTTTTCTTCCTGCCTGTCCCATGAAGCAGTCACATGAGGAGCTGACTGAGGACCTGGGTGGAGAAGATGATGCTGGGGTGGCCCCTGAGGACCATGGTTGGGTAATGGGAGGATGAGAGAAGCTGAGGGGCTGCAGAGAAAACACCTGACCCTCATCTACCCACTAACCTCCTCCTTTCTCTGACCCGACGAGAAGAGCCATACAGAGGGGGTGGTGGAGAGCTTTCGAGAGTGGACCCAGCCTCTTCCGGCTGTGTGATCTTGAGCCTGTTTCCCCCCCTATGGATAAGCCCTCGCTGTAGGATTATAATGAAGGGGGTGGAGGGATCCCCCTGCCCCTTCCAGGCAGGTGGAAAACCCTGGAATCCTCACCCAGTTCCAGGGCACCGTGCACATTGGCGTCGCTGTGAATGGTGCCCCCAGAGCCTACAGCGAGGGCCTCTGGTGTCGTTCCTGAGCCTGAGAATCCCCTAATGGCCTGTGCCGGAGCCCAGCCAGACGGTGGCCCTGGGGGCCCAGGGTGTGATCTAAAGGACCCGGGGGAGAGAGGGATCCATGCTGGGGACCCAGTAGCTTTAAACAGTGTAGGGTCAGGAAGCAGAGGAGCACAAGAGACAGTAAGGTGTGGGAGCCAGGGCCAGGTGAAGGGCGAGCCTCACCGGTGGTTCTGTTGTTGGACCCCACAAAATGGGAAGTGACACTGTCCTCAAGATTCTCCTTCTAGAAGCTTTCTGGAGTCTTCCCCTGGCCCTTCTCCCACCCTGCTGAGGCCCAGGGGGTCTGCAGCTATTCTGACTTCAGGAGGTGGCCTGTCTGCCTGGTGGGATGATAGAGCCCTGACCTGAGAGACTGGGAGGGGGTGGAGAAGAGAGGACACCCCGCTGCTGGGACCTGGAATGCTGGTTGCCAGCGGCCACACTAACATCTTTTGTTCCACAGGGAGAAAGCCGTAGAGCAGACATGGTGGGGAGGGGCATCGGGGCACCCCAGGCCACCAGGGGGTGTGGGAGAGCAGCCAGACCTGCTCAGTTCTATGAGAAAAGGCACCAAAGTTGGACCGAAAGGGAAGGAACAAGAGCAGAGGCGAGAGTGAGCCTAGGGGGACTGTGGTCTGGATGAGGGACCCCGCAGCAGAGGGGGCTGGGTGGAGTCTGCCTGGGGGTCACTGGGGAATGCAGCCACGGCTCAGATTTCCAGCTTGGAGGGTTCTGGGCCCAAGGACGGCAGGGGCCAGTCACCTCCGACAAGAGGCTAATGGGACAGGTGGGGATGCATAAGGCACCCTTCCTACACTGTCAGCTGAGGGGAAGGGGAGGTAAAGGGACAGCAATCCCGAATGTGATAGGGTTTTCAACCTGAAGTGACAATAAGCAAAGTCACCGAATTCGATTGTGTGTACAGGACTCCTTCTCCCATCAGCTCCTAGTCAAGGGACACCATCAGGGACAGGCCACTAACTCTCTCATCCCTCCCCCAGCTCTGAGTTGCAGAGACTAAATCCCCAGAGAGTGTGGCTGAAAGGTCGGGGGCTGCCTTCGTCCCCCTAATCCCTACTCAGAAGATGGGGGCTGCATTCCAGGAATGAGAACACTGGGGCCCTGATCACGCTCGCCTCAGCTTGGCCATGGGGCAGAAGTTCCATGCCGGGAGAGGTGAGCTACTGTCCCCCCAGCACCATGCTCACAGAGCAGGGGGGTCACTGCGAGAGAAGTATTCACTGGAAATGGCTGGATTACCTTTCCTGCATCAGACAGAGTGCTTGTCATAGATAGAAAATAAATCCCATCATAGGAAAAGAAATAAAATTAGATTTTCTTCCATATGTGCATTTGGGATTTAAAATCTGCATTCCCAATACATACTCTCCATCATTTGATTCCATGGTTCCCATTGGTCCCAAGAGGTCCTGCTTTCTCCGAACGGTCTTGCCCAAGTGCCCATCCTTAAGATGAGAAGGTGTATGTGTGGAGGGAGAGAGAGACTAGGTGGTACTGGATCCTTCCTCACCTGCACTTCAGGTGAGTGTAAACCCTGAGAAATGCCCGGGGTCTCTCTCCCAACCGCCACCATCCTCCTCACATGCAGAGCAACCCTTTCTTACCCCAACCCTAATCCAATATGGCTCCAAACTCAGCCAAAGCATCTCAGAAGGGGCGAGCGTTCAATTCTTACTTTACAAACAAGCCCGAGCCTGCCCAGGGCCACGCATTGTGGGCCCCAGAGTAAAGCTACTCCCTGTCCCTAAGGGACTCACGACCTGTGAGATATGGGGAACCTGGAGCATCGCAACCTCAAGGGAACAGCAGGGCATATGCCCTGGGGTGGGCAGGGCTGGGAAGGGGCCACTGAAGTCACAGGTCCCCACTCCTGCAGGGTCCAGGGCCTCAACCTTCTGAAATGACATTGCCACCCCCAGAGGACCCTGGTCACTGTCTGAACAATTTGATTCAAGGCTCTAATAGCCCATAGGACTCGGTGCTGCCTTTTAACTGGCGGAACATATTATCATTACCTTTTTTCATAGAAAACCAATATACCCAACAATTAAAAACACAGACATCATCAAAATAATAGTGCATATGCCTCTGTTTACATGACTTTCTGGAAAAGGAAAAACTAAAGTAACAGAAAACACAGCAGTGATTGCCAAGAGCTGAGAGTGGAGAAAGGGGAACCAGGGAACTTTTTAGGGTGATGGAATTTTCTATATCTTGACTGTGGTCATGATTATTCAACTGCATGTGTTTGACAAAACTATACCTAGAACTGCATGTAGAGATGAGTATGTTCAAAGAGCTGTGCACTATCAAGCGTGGATTTTGTTGAATGTAAATTATTCCTCAAAAAACCAGATTAAAAAATAAATTTATATCCAATACAAATTGAAAAGCCTACAAAATAAAGAAAAGAAATACTTCCTACAATCACTGTTGGTGTCTTGGAGCACTCCCTTACACATTTCTTTCCAGTGTATCATCACCATTTCTCCATTGCCTGCTCTGTAACCATTCTCTTCTTGGCCTTGAGCATGCATTATCTCATTAATCCTTACACACAATTATTATTTTACAGAAACCCAGTGTGGTGGTCACTTTTATGTGTCAGCTTAGCCAGGCCATGGTCCTCAGTTACACCATCAGACACTAATCTAGTGTTGCTGCGAAGGTATTTTGTAATGTGATTGAAGTCCTTAATCAGCTGACTTTAAGTATGAGACGATCCTAGATAATCTGGGTGGGCCTGATTCAATCAGCTGAAAGGCCTTAAGTGGAGAATGGAGGTGACTCTGAAAAAGAAGAATTGTCACCTGTGCATCAGCTTGTGCACGAAGGTTCCCACCTGCCCACCTGATGACCTGCACCACGGATTCTGGACTTGCCTTACCAGCCCCCACATTTGTGGAAGCCAATTCCTTGCAATAAATCTCTTCATTTATATCGCCTACTGGTTCTGTTTCTCTCGCTGAACACTGACTGATACACCAGGGCTCGGAGAAGTTAAGAAACATGCATAAGCTTGCCCAGCTTCCCGGCTAGTGATTGACTGAATGGGTCCTATTCTCTCCCGCTGTGTGATAAGACCCAGAAGTGAAACCCTCAGGGACAGAAGGAAGGAATATTTGACTTGACTCTCAGACTAATCAGTTTAGGAAGGAAGGAATGGGAGCTTTTTCTTCTACTGTATTCCATTTTATCCCCATATTCCCACTGCAAAATCCTGGTCAATGAACTCTCTAGGACTTTTTCCTTATTTTAAAGTTGTTTCTCCCCCTCCCTTCTCCCCATCTCAATCCCTGGATTCCTCTTCACTAGCAACTGACAAGTGTCCTTTCCTGGGTGAAAGAGTCAAGTGCTTTAAGGCCATAGGCTGACAGTTCTCTCACCCTCCAGATGTCCTCTCTTGTCCACCCTGCCCATTGTCCACTTGCTTCTGGCAGGCAGCTGAGCAGCTGTGGAAGAGACTCTTCCTCTTGGCCCATTCAGGAAAGAACAAAGAGGAGAGCTGGCAGTGGCAGGGATGGGAAGGTCTAGTGGTTTCAGGAAAGAGTGTGAGTTGGCTAGGGCCCACTGTCAACTTTCCATCTTTCTGGGGTTGGGGCAGAGGTGGGAGTGGTGCTGGGACCTTAGGCCTGCACCACGTTTGGTTTGAATTTGGGTTATGATGACTCAGGAAGGGAGGCAGAGGTACAGTGCTGAGCGCTTATTTATTTCATGGATGTTTCCAGATCTGTGCTGGGCAGTGATGTGACCATTGCAAGGGCAGAGCTGTAGGGACCCTGGCTCTTTCTGACTCAGGAAGACACTGCTCGTGGTGGGTCAGTGGGCCTTGCCGTTTGAGACCACATGTGCCCACGCACGCACACACGGACAGCCAAACCATAGGGCCAGAGCAGGGCCCTGTCTGGAATCTGGAATCCAGGTCACACGAGTAAAGGCTAAAAGGACCAGAGGTATTTGCTCTGTAGAAGAGAAGGGAGATGCAAGGCAAGAGAGCACCATCAGATGTCCAAGACACTGGTTTCTTGTGGAAGGAAGACAGACTTCTTGCAATCCCCTCCTTTCTTCCTATTTTTTGGTTCTAGAAAAAAATCACTAGGACTGATGGAAGTTACAGGGAAGCGGTTATGACTCAATATGTCTTTAACCATTATTTCTGTCCCACAAGAGAATAAGGTAGCGACTTCCTTGTCCCTGGAGGCCCTTGCATGGAAGCTTTATGATCAATGGGAATCTGTGGAGGAGACTCAGAAAAGAGGGAGGGTCGGATACGATGTCCTTCCGAGGTATCTCCCAACTCTGAGATTTTATGCTTCCACAGAAGAGCTGCTTTAGGATCAATCTTCTATTTTGAGTTCTATTTTTTCCCCAATCTGTCATGGGCTTATTTTTGTTGTTGTTGTTGTTGTTGTTGTTGTTAGAGAAGTGTGGGTTACAAAAAAATCATGCATAAAATACAGGATTCTCATATACCACCCCATTATTAACACCTTGCATTGGTGTGAAACATTTGTTAACAATTGATGAAAGCACATTTTTATAATTGTACTATTAACTATTCCATGATTTAACTCAGGGTTCTCTGTGTTGTGCAGTTCCGTGGACTTTTAAAAAATTTTTATTCTAATAGCATACATACGACCTAAAATTTCCCTTTAACCACATTCAAATATTTAATTCAGTGCTGTTGATTAAGTTCACAATGTTGTGCTACTGTCACCATCATCCATTACCAAAACTTTTTATCGTCCCAAATAGAAACTCTACATTTTAAGCCTTAACTCCCTATTTCCTATCCCCACCCCAGCCCCTGATAACCAGTATTCTAGATTCTGACTCTATGAGTTTGCTTATTCTAACTAGTTTATATTAGTAAGTGCACACAATATTCGTCCTTTTGTGTCTGACTTATTTCACTCAACATGATGTCTTCAATCAAGCTTTCATTTTAACTACTTTTTAACATTTTCCAAAATTAAATGAACAGGGTTTGCTATCACAGTGAAAAAGATAAATTTAAAAGCTCAAGTTTATTGTGTCAAATCTACACAATCAGACTGTCTGCCAGGGCGCTGATAGGGAAGGAGTAAGGCAGATTGGCAGGAAGCGGATCTAGGAAGGCTCTCCAAGGAGGTGAGTTTTGAGCTGGATGGTCTTGCCCCTCTCCACCATGTCGAACCAGACTACTGTCAGTTGGGGAGAGGATTTGACCTTGACTCCAATTCCACACCCAGGGCAGGTAATCCCCACTCAGCAGGCCAGTCCAATCCCTGTTGCTCCAGATCCTGGGAAAAGCTTCTGCAGGCTGGGACCTTGCAGCTGAGGCAGAGTTGCAATAACTTCTTTCTTTACACCACTGCCCCCCAACACCCACAGTGTTCCCAACCGCTGCAAGTGTGGGCTCACTTATATGTGACCAGACCCATCCCAAATGACCTGGAGCCCCAGGACTCTGGGTGCCATATGATCACATTGAACAATGCTTGGTGGGTCCCACAACAGAGAACAAAGCCTGTAAGTTAGATGCTTTCACTGAAATTTCAAGGCATTTTGGAAATCCTTATCAGGCCACCTGGTTTCATCACCCCTTCCTGAGGCGTGGCTGTTTCTCTCCTTCCAAATATTTGCTCTTTTCCTGTCCAGCTTCTTTCAGGTCCAAATGAAATTCTTTGACCCACTGGCCTGTGCTTATTTGCATGGCTGAGAAACCAACACTTCAGGCAGGCAGGAAGCCAATGGAAATGAACTCTTTCTATATTAGGTACAGAGAGGATTCTTTGCATAAAGTATTTTCCCTTTTTGGTAGAAGGTGGAAGGTGGGGAGAGAGGATTGGTATGCAGGTATGCTTCATATCAATTAACAACTTGTTACTTTAAATTCCACCTTTTTCGTACAAACAAAAGCTTAGAACAGGGCTATGGTCCACATGAGGGAAATGAAAACATTAGAGGAGCTGGCACTATTTGAGAAACCTGGCTCTCTCTATGAAGCGACTGTAAGAAAGGAATAAGTTTCGTTTTCACATAGAGACAGCATGGAATAAGGGAAATGGAGGCAAAACCAGTTTAAACAAGCCCCAGACAAAGAGAAGAGAGAATCTGCCTGATGTAAAGAGACATGAGGTAGTATCAGAGGCGGGAACTCACAGCAAAAAAATAAAAATTTGGGGGGGGATTGGCTAATCAGTTCAAAATCTCAATAATGAGCTAGTTGGCTCTCTGGGATTGGCTGTACAAATTAAAATCTCAAAAGATGAATTAGTTAGTGTTCTCGGATAGGCTGTAACCTCTGTAGTACCCAGTCAATGGGGAAACAGGGGAGGGACTTGCGAATTAGGAGTAGGAGATTTAAACATCGCCATTCTCTTCCTCTGGCGCGCCAGCCTTCCGTGTGTTTGGCTGGACGCCCCATCTTGCAAGATCGTAAATAAATTCTTTTCTCCTCCAGAATCGAGAGAGCGTTTATTCCCTTACAGGAACCGCTTTATTTCTGACAGCGACTTGCCCCCAGCCTTGCTTAGCGGAGGACTTAGCTGGGCTGGATGGCAGGACACTGGCTGATAGGCAAGAATCTTAGAAAATTTGCAAAGACTTCAGAACATAACCTCTGGGCAGCTGTTCAGTTTTCACAAGGGCTCAGAAAGAAAAGACTTAGACCTAGGTAGTGAGACTTCAGCCTCAGTCTCACTCTTTCACTGGTCTCTCATTAACCAGCTAGCAACTCCAAACCTGCCCCGGGTGCCTCCCCGAAGGCCCTGCCTGGAGGGCGTGACTCACCCACAACCAGGTGTGTCTACATTTCCAATTAGGTTAGCACAAAACAAAAAGGGTTGGCGCATGCATATTAATCTTTTCCGGAATTTGTATATTAAAAAAAGTGTTATGCACCCACTTCTAAATACTATTCTCCATTACTGTTGTTTGAGGCAGGAGGAAACAGGTGGAGTGGGAAGGTAGGAGGGCAGGAGGAGAGGGGAGTGTGGGGGGAAATGAGGGGGGAGATGAAATACTGCAACATGTAAGTGCCAAATCCATCCCTTGTCATGCACTGAAAATGATTACATGTGTGCCTAGGCTTGGCGTGTGTGTGTGTGTGTGTGTGTGTGTGTGTGTGTGTTGTGATGTGTGTAAGACCTAGCTTGTGTCTGGTGCATTGCAGAAGCTCATAGACGGTGGCTTTGTCCTCAGGTGGAAAGAACAGTGGAGACACAATGCATCAGGGGAGACTGGGGGGCAAGTATTTGCTAGGATTTTATTTATTATTACTACCGAGAGAAACAACTTGAGCCAATTTACAGAAAAAAAAGGAAGGAAGGAAGGAAGAGAGAAAGAGAGGGAGGGACGAAGTGGCGCACAGGTGACTTATGCAATTAAACTGTGGGGTGGGCAAGGGCAGTCCTGGTCTCGGGGATGACGGGAGTAAGACATTCTCTCTCCGTCTCTCATCTCCGTTCTCGGGGTGTTGGCATCTTGCTCTCATCCTCACGTCTCCACGAGGCGGGAACTTTGGCCATAGATAGCTTTGGGCTTATCAAACTACAGCCCCCTGACCAAGGAGGAAAAATAACTTTCCCATAACTCCAATTAGAAAAAGCCCAGGAAGACCCTGACCATCCTAGGTGAGCTCAGGGAGCAGGGGCTGCTATTGGCCCGGCTGGGGTCACAGGCCCACCCCTGCCTGGGGATGGATGGGTTCTGTGATGATTGGCAGCCTCCCCCTGTGATTGGCAGCTGAGTGGGGGAAGGATTGGTCCCCAGAGAGCCGAGCAGACAGCACCACAGTCACTCACCCCTAGTGGTTGGGGCTCTTGAGCCTGGGGAGACCGTAGGGTGTGTTGGGGGTGAGGCAAGGAGAGCTGCATTCCACTGAGGGGAGGCAGCTGCAGATTCTGGGGGCACCATCACGGTGAGGGACAAGGATCCTTAAAGAAACCACACTGATTTCTTTGTCGTTAAATCCATACATCACCACCGCAGCTTTCTCAAAAGATCCTGGGCTTGTTTTGAGTTTCCCTATCAGCCAACAGGAGAGGCGAATCCTCTCGGACTGGAACCTCAGGAGATGGGACATCTTCTAAATGTTTGGAAAGCGCTTATTTCCTCCACTAACAACATTCCTAGTTTTAAAAGTTTCTTTGCTTTCTAGAGGTTTTCTCTTTTTTTAGCGTAGCTATTTTTGATGAGAATATAAATATCACCCGTCTGACTGGAGAGACAGCTGCAGGCTCCTGAGCTGAGCACAGGCCTCCTCCTCCTCCTCCAACTCTCTCCGGAGAGCAGAGGATCCGTTCTGGGGGCCCTGAAGCCCGCATCTGAGGGGTGGAGGAGCCACTAACCGATGGGGCCATTCACAAGGCCGCTCACCGTACTCACCAGTCATGCTGGGCTCCAGGTGTCCTGCAAGTACACACGGGACTGCAGGGCATCAGGACAGTGCCTCACAGAAACTGGGGGGTGGGTGAGGACTGACAATCGAGGGGCCACGCTGCTGCCCTGCAGCCAGGAAGGTGCTCCCCCGGGAATGTGACCACGATTGCTCTGCCCCTCTTCCTTTGTGGGGTCCCCTCCTGCTACCAGCCAAGTGACTGTCAGTAATTCCCAGT
Source organism: Choloepus didactylus (assembly GCF_015220235.1). NCBI lineage: Eukaryota > Metazoa > Chordata > Mammalia > Pilosa > Megalonychidae > Choloepus > Choloepus didactylus. The sequence continues at coordinate 33,186,826 of NC_051308.1, forward strand.
TCACATCCCTGTGCGAGAGGGTCTCCCCGTTTGGCAGAGTTTCCCATTCCAGGGCCTCATGGGCCACTGGCCGTCCCTCGGCTTCCTCAGTGAGGCTGGAATGGGCGAGGTTTCCCTCGCGATGTGCTGGCGGTGGCCGCGTCTCCACTTTCTGACCCTGGATTCAAGCACACTGAGTAGGGGGTGCCGGGGCTGGGGCTGTTGGCACTCCAGGCCTGGGTGCCTGTTCCACAATCTCGACCTTATCTCCTGGAGAGGGGTTGAGCTGCATCCCCCCAAAAGACACGTTCAAGTCCTGACCCTGGTACCCGTGAGTATGCCTTATCTGGAATAGGGTCTTTGCAGTCGTGTTTAGTTAAGACGAGGCCATACAAGGGTTAGGGTCGCTCCTAACCCCAGTAACTGCGGTCCTTATAAGTGGAGAGGACACAGACGCCCTCGGGGAGGTGCTTCGGAAGATGGAGGCAGAGACTGGAGTGATGTGGCCACAAGCCAAGGATCACCGACGAGTGCCAGAAATGCTGGAAGGGGAAAAGGCGCCGGAAGGGGAAAGGAAGGACTCTCCCCTAGAGCTGTCAGAGGGAGCACGGCCCTGTGGACACATTGCTTTCAGACTTCTGGGCTCCAGACGGTGAGAGAATCAAGTTCTGTTGTTTCAGCTACCCAGTGTGTGGTACTCTGTTATGGCAGCCCTAGGAAACTCAGACACCTTCCAAGTTGTGCATATGATCTTTGCAGAAGGTTGGGTCCCTCTTCTCCCACCGCACTTATTCTTCATCATGGCCTGGGTGAACTTCCAGCCCATGCTGAGGGGCGAATGTGAATGTTTTCCACTCCTGGCCTCACCATTGTCCCAGGCAGGTACTTGGAGCAGCAGATGGTGCTCCAGCTTAAAGGGCCACCTAATCTTCCCTTATCCGAGGGGGACTAAAAACCCTCAACAGCCACTTCTGGGAGTCTCTCCCCATCAAAGATCCAATAAAGTGTTTCTCACCAAGGAAGGGGAGGCACAGTCCCTGGCTGAGAAACCCCAGGGAGCAGGAAAAAACTTGAGGCCAGGAGTCAGAGGCAGGATTAAAGTCGGGGCTCTGCCACCACACAACTGTGAGTCTTTGGACAAGTTGCTTCACTTCTCTTGGACTGTGTCTTCAGATATGAATGAGATAACAATATTAATATCTGATAGACATATCTTTTAGATTCGTGAGGGTAAACAAAGTACATGTGAAAATTCCTGACACTTGATAGGCACCCGATAAATGCAGATTCCATTGGAATAATTTCTTGAAGATGGTGGAAAGTACTTTGTAAATGATACAGCACAATCCAAATGATAATGAGTTATTGTCATCACCCACACTCATCCCTGACATGTTCTGTATAACTGAATCTTGAGTTACAAGGCCATTCCATAAGGCTTGCCATTAGGAGCCCAGATATGCCCACAGTTGGTCCCCTTGGAAACGAGGACCCAGTCTCTGGGTTCCCCACCAGGAATCCTCTCTGCCCCATGTTTGTACCCTACTTCACCTCTGAAGTCTGCGTGCAGAAAAGTGGATAGACAACCCTGGCCACAAACCCACCTCCTGCCTCCCTGCCTCCACCCCACTTCTTGTCCCTCAGTGCATCCTCACATGTGTCTCCCCAGGACTGGCCACACCAAGCACGAACCTCTCTCAGAGGCTGGGGTCTGGGGGTGTGGGGAATTCTGGGGAGCAGATGCTTTAATGTTTGTTCCTTTCCTCTGGGTTTGAGAACTCTCTTGGGAAGACACACTTCTACTCACCCTCCAGGAGACACTGGCTGGCTTGACCCAAGTCACCCTTCCTGAAAGCAAGAGGATTGGGGCTAGGAGAGGAGAGAGTATCTTGGTGCACTTGAAGGGTTTCCTTTCTTCACTTAGTAGGGCTAGAGGTGGTGCTAACTTCATCACCCATTGGGCCGGGCCTTCTGACCAGCCCCTCTGAGCCGGACAACTCTGCAGAAAGAATTCTCTGGCCAAGAGCATTCCTGGCATAACTTGAATGCATTGTATATTTAGAAGATCCACACAATCAAGAAATACTCCCTATGGTGTTGGGTGACCATGACAGCGCTTTGGGTCAATATGCTACCTTGGGCTTTGAGTCCTGGTTTTAGCAGTGACTGAAGTCAATCCTGAGCACAGAAACCATGTCTGGGGTCTTGAAGGGGCCACTGTTGTTGAACTTGAGGCCTCACCAAAAAGTTGTACCTGGAAGCCGACTCACTCTTTGGGGCAACAGCAGCATCAGGCCCCTGAGGTTGCAGCCTCTCTCCCTAGGCACACCAGGGCACCCCGGGCAAGTGGGCCAGACAGCAGGTCTCCAGGGATCCTGGGCCCAGATGAGGAAGTGGTGAGAGAGAGCCTTTCCCTTGCGGTACAAGTCGCAGGGCTCATAGTCAGAGACGCAGTTGCCAGGGTGTTGCCTTCTATGGTGCCCGACACTGAATGCAACGCTTCAGACATGGTCTCATTCTAGACCCCAGCCGCTGCTGTTAATGCCCCTGAAATCAAATGGTCTGCTTTCTCCAACCACATCACAACACCAAGCTGCCGATCCAAGCATGAAGGAAAGTGTGAAGTTTCTTGATTCCAAAAACAACTCTTTCATTTAATGCTATCAAATTTCATCTTGTTAGATTGTCTCTGTTTGTCAAGATCTTCTTGGATTCTGATTTATCTAATATATTTATTTTCCCTCATCTACAAATTTGATAAGCTCTGTAGGTCTTCACCCAATTATTAATGAAAGAGTTGCCTTGGCCATGGACTAGCAAGTCCCCCAAGGTAACGTCAGTTCAACCAGCCCCTTGTTATAGTTGAAAGCTGGTTCCCAGTTCTCCTCACCACTCTCCTCCAGCTTCTTGTTTACACAAGAGACTTTGTCAAATGCATACATCACACACATTTCCCTCTTCAACAAGTCTCGCAATCAAGGAAAGGAAATGAGCTGAATCTGTGCACTTGTTCTCACAAACCCCATCTGGATCCTGGTGTTCGATTTAGTGTGCGAATTCCTGGTTGTAAAGGGATCAGGTAGCCAAAGATGTGGACGTTTGAGGAGTAACTTGTACAAGCCTGCCGGGAGAGGGGTATGTAGAAAAGGGGTCTGAAAGAGGGCACGGCCCGCTTTGTGGAAGTCAGGCCTCCTCCCCGAAAGGAGACCAACAGCACGTGCTGCAGAGAGGTGAGGGGTCGGGGGGAGATGTCGAGTACCAGTCAGGTAACAAGAACGAGAGGACATGGGGATTTAAGAAACCACCACAAAGGTCACATGAATGTTTATTACATAGAAAAGAGGGAGAGGAAGAAAAGGTTTCCAAAGCCATATTTCCAGGATTTTTAAAAAACACAAACTTGGAATGCCAAAGAGATGCCATGCTTTACATATTTATAATAGTATGCATGTGTGTATATATAAATATGTACATGGAGATATATAGACAGGTGTTTGTTGTCCTATGTGGTATTTTTCATTGCATGTACAGTAACGCTGCTCGAGCTAGGAATTTTGAAGCTGGCGGAAGGCTAGGGGAGTTGGAACCCGGCCCCGTGCCTAGGGATGCTGTGGAGACCCCTGAGCAGCGGCAGGCGGGACGCTACCAGGACATTGTCCTGAGGGTGCAGGGGAAAGCTAAGCTGCCAGCCGCTGGTGCCCCAGACCGCGAGGATTGGGCCAGAGCAAGTCTGGAAGCTTCCCTAAGCCCCCGACACTGGAATTTTCTTCCTCTCTTGGAACCAAGGCAGGCTCCAATCATTGGAATAGGCCAGAGATAACCCCACAGCTGGACTGGATCCCTGGGGAAGCCAATGGGGATGGAGTGGGAGATATATTTGAGGGATTTCCAGTGGCTCTAGGCAGAAGTGTAGACAAGAAAACTCTGGAAGATTGGGGACTGAGTCTTGTCTGAGAACAACGGGAATGTACAGCAACCAATTTAACAGAAAGAAGAGAGACCCAAACAAAGCCAGTCACGGTATCAAACACGAGACTCATACATATATAAATTCAGCTGATTCACACAGAACCAGTGTGTTGTTTTTATGTATGATGTAAGAACAAAACAAAACAAACATGGCACCATGTACAACAGCCTGGAAGTTAGCCCATGAGAAAAGCCAGCCCAGAGTTCCCACGGGTCCCAGGCCTTCCTGGGTGAGGATGCCCTGATGAGCCTGTTACAGCCAAATCCTTTCTCCCTGCTTGAAACATCCTATCAAGTTCTAACCAGAATATGAGGCAAAGGTGAGCTCCCTCCCCCTTATTCTCACTGGCTCCTGATCTGGGGCAGGTGGGTAGGTTGTAGGAACAGAAAGGGGCCTCAGAAGAGAGACTTGTTTTCAGCCCTAGAAGAGAGACAGGTGGCCCCGTTCTCCGGGCAGGTCCACCATGCCTGCCCCACAGACGGCCCTGAGGAGCGTGTACAAGCTGTGGTGGGGCTGCGGGGTGAGAAGAGCTGTGCTGTGGTGGTGGGGTGCAGAGCCCATGGAGGGAGAGATTCACAACCAGGGCCCCGGAGAAGGTGGAAACAGAGTTTGCATCTGGGGCCGAGGTGGGGGGTGGGGGGGGGGTGAGGGCAAAAAATGCTGCCAGCAAGAGTTCACGTTGGAAGGAGACTCAGCTCATGGAAGTGGGGTGTGGGCTCCTTTGGAGATGTTATATCCCAATCCTGGGTCTCCAGAAAGACCCTGCCCTATGTTCACCGAAGTCAAAGGGCTGGTGTGTGCATGTGTGGCCTGGAGAGGAGGGGGCAGCTGGAAGGGGCACTTGGGGGAGGAAATGTGGACTGTAGGTCTGGACTAGGCTGAGTAGTTGGCATTTTGGCAAATGCAGGCAGGGAGGAAGATGAACTGGGGACTGAGGTTCCATAGCTAAATACAAATTGAGAGACAAATCGCATCGCAAAGTCAGGACGCATATGAGTGGGACTCTGCTGTAACCTCCCTGCCCACTGTGACAGGTTCAGGAGGGGAGAGTGGAGCTGCGGAGGCCGATGTTTCCGGTTACTATAGGAAGAGGCCTGGCTCCGGGGTTTGCCAGCCTCTTCGATCCTCACGCAGGAGAGAACAGCTTCTCCCTCTCCCTTGCCCGGATGGGGCTCTGCCCCTAAGCCCTTTGCACTAACAGAGGTGGAAAAAGTGATGGCCGCCCAGCACCTCTCCTTGTTTCCAACCTACACACAGTTCAACAGAGGCACGAGGCAGGGGAGAGACACAGGCCTTCGACAGCTGGCACTCAGCCTCCCCTCAGCGCTTCCTGTTGGGGGGAGGAGTTGGGGGATCCCCACCCCCATCTTTCGCCACAAGGGTTCATCCTACAAAGTGACCTCTGTGACTTTTCAATGGCCCAGTAGGATTTAGGGCGGATCCATAAGTGTTGAGTGTGTGAGCACATCCACCCTGCTGTGAACATTTGGAAGCCCAAAGAATCAAATGGGAAGAAAATTAATGAAAATTTTAGGTGCGCCCCCCCCCCCCCACTCGGACCGTGCTCAGCCTCTCCCCTGGCCTACGTGGCTGCCTGGGCAACTGCAGGATGCGCCCGGGCTCTCTGGGGGAGGAGGCCCAGCCCCAGTCCTTGGAGACCATGTCTCCTCGTTCCGTCCCTGCCCACGTGGCCCCGCTGTGTCCCCTGGGGAGGCTGGGAAAGCAGGGGCGTGGGGGCACCACGGTGCTCTCCAGGAAAGCCGCACCTGCACCCCTTCCTCCAGGGCCTCCCTCAGGACTGCCACACTTAGTTCCCCACTAAACCCTACAAAGTGGGACCATTGAGATGAGGGGAGACCGTTTCTCTGTTCAGCCTGGGGCCCAGGTACGGTCCCCAGGAGTCAGTAACTGCTTCAAAGCCCGAAACCCCCAAACCACCTACAAGGCCACCGTCTCTGGGGAGGGCCCAGCTGGCTGGGGGGGGGTGCTTCTGTTTCCCATTCCCAAACCAACCCAGCAAGAGGGAACAATAGTAACAGTAAACAATGCCTGCAACCTCCAACTCCAGCATTTACATTTAAATTACACATCCCCAAGCAGTTTAAACAATGCAAGAGTCTTTCTTTGCCAACATCACTAACAGGATAAAAGCAGCCAGTGTAATTAAAGCCTGAGGTGGGTCGGAAGATAAAATGGGGCCCTGGTTTCAGCCCAGAGGCCCAGGGGGAGCTGGGATCCCGCTGTCAGGGAGCAGGAGGACAAAACTGAAGGGACCCCTCTCAAACCCACCCCAGGTGGGCGGGAAGAAGGTGGAAGGAGCTTTTGGTTTGGTTTTCTAGGGCCAAAGGTTCTCAGATTTTTACATGTTTTGAAGAGCCAGTTGGGTTCAGAGGTGCCACTGCCCGACTATGGGCCACAAACCTGCCTTTTGCTGACTTCACAGCCTGGGGTTTGGGGTAAGTATGTGTGTGGTTTTCTTTTTGAGAGCTGGGAGCCCGTTCTCTCCAGGGGAACTGTTAACCCTGTGGCTATTTTTCCCCTTCTGTTTTTCCTTTAAGCCTGTGTCACCCCTGCTCCATTTGGAGCCTGGATTTATACGGGCACCTCTGAGACAACTTGCAGAAGACTGCCTGGAGGAGGGGGCGGGTGGGGGAGCTGACGTGGGCTTGTGGGTTGGGACAGGCAGCTCCCCATACCGGCTCTGTCTCTAGAAGCCATTCTCTGCCATCTTCCAGTCTTAAAGGAGGGAGTATGGATTCCAGGGCCACCTAGAATGGTGAGCACAGGGTGTGTTGTAGGGCAGGGGACAAGGGGGGAGGGCAGTGGAGGGGCGAAGAGATGCAGCAGCCTTCTGATTCTTTCTGAGGTTTTTCGTTTCACCCTATTACTTCAGAGTGGACAAGGACCCCTCCCCAGGATCCTCTCTGTGGGCTCCTCTTGCCTTCCTTTCTTCCCGTGTGGGGCCGGCGTAAGTGCTTCCCCTAGGCTGTGGAGTCACACTCGTGGGTCAGTCCCCAGCTCTGCCCCTTAGGTGCTGTATATCTGGGGACGTGTGCCTCACTGTCTCGGAGCCTGGGTTCTGACACCTGAAGCTCAGCATGCTGATATCTCTCCCCCACCAAGCTGTGGGTGAGGGTGATGGGAGATGGAATGGCACTAGCCATGCCTGGGTACGTGCCCAAAACGTGGTGGCTGGTCCTGTCGTTGGGGCTGCTCACCTTGCTCGCAGGTTCCCCTCTTACCTCCCCTCAAGGGCAGCCAGAGACTGGCTTCCAGGGCAAGGCCTGCAGCTTGTCGGGCTGGGGCTGGGTAGGGGACCCTGGCTGGACACTGGTGAGGGCCACTGCAGCCTAGCTCTGTCCCCGCAGCCCCCAGCACCACAGCAGGTAGGAGGAGGCTGGACAGGAGCCAGGGAGCCACCTCTGTCTCCTGCTGTGTCCACAGAGCCTGGGCCCTGGCCTTCTTGGCCTGAAGTCCTCAGCTCTAAAACCGACTTGGCCAAATAAAGATCTAGGTCAGCAGACCCCCAGGCACCAGGCGGCCCACTCTTTCTCCAGGATCCTGCTCTGGCTAAATAAAATTGCCACTGTCTCATCACAGTGTCCCAGCTAGGGTCCTGGGAGTTCTCATTCACTGTGAAGTTCTCTGCATGCATGTGGGTCCTGCTGCAAACACCCATGACCAAGGAATGTCCTGCATGGTCCCCACGGATAAAAGGCTCGAACTTGAAATGTGCCCTGTGACTTCTGGGCCAACACCCTTGTCACACAGGGGCTGCATGCCAACCAAGCACGTGCTGGCACGAGGATCTGAGTTTTTAGCTGGCTGGTTTAATAAATTAACTCTGGCCATCTATCTTTCTGAGCAGCCACGTCAGACTCCTCTTGGAGCAAACCAGCCATTGTCCAGTGTCTAATGAAGATAATTTTGAGACCATGGTCTCATTATGAGGAATGCTGTTTTGAGCTCATCCTGTCCTCATGGGAACCCTCACAGGCTCATGGTTTAGGATTCAGGCATGGTCCTCTTGGTTTCTCCCACACATCGATTACCTGAGGCTGATGTGTTCTCAAGTTTGCAGAAGCATCTCCGGGATGAGAGGAGGGTGGCCTGGGAGGGGGGCGGGGGCTGCGGAGGGGAAGATGTCCTTCCAAGCACACAAACCCCTGTATTAATCCATCCCACACTGGAACTCGTGATGACACCTGTCACTCAAGAGAATCCCACCTGTGTCTGGGTTGTGTCACTAAACATATCTCTTCTCTACCCCCTCAGCAACCACCCCCAGCCCAAAGTCAGGAAGAAGAAGATTCTCCTCTCGCACTTGTGGGGACAGCCTCCACCCGAGACCTGTCACTGCCCCAGTGGAGCCAGGACACTCTGGAGAGCTGTTTGGGGGAGAAGGGCTGTGGGCTGCTGCCCTGCCTGCCGGGGACCCGCCATCTCCTGGGTTGAAGCTGTTTTATCTGATTACAGGGGAGGCTCCCTTCTTTGGCGCAGCCTCCTGAAGAGCTGCCAGCCTGCTGCCTGACTCGCCTTGGCCTCCAGGATGCCATCTGCACACATCAAATGGCTTTCTGGATAAACCGAATCTAGTCCCACCATTTGAAAATACAGGGCATTCCAATAGGTGGTTAAATACTAGGAAAGAGAAGTAAAGGCCTGGGGTCAGGATGAAAGGAGGATGAGAAGAGAAAAAGACACCCTAGGGTATTCAGAGGTGCAGCCCAGCCCCAGGCAGCGATGGAAGGACAAGATGCTCATCAGAACTAAGGGGATGGCAGGGCAGGATCCGGCCAGGAGCAGAAAACCTGCCCCACGGCAGGGCCCACAGTGGGTGAGTGGACAGAGGGTTATGTTTCTCAGCAGATGGCAGGGAGCAGTCCAGTCCTCAGGGAGCCCAGGCCCACTTCTCTGGCGGGTCTGTTATTAGAAAGCCCGGTGGACGGGTGGTGGAGCTCGGTCCCCAGTGCAGTGGGCCTCTGTCCCAGGCAGGGGCTAGGCAAGCGGTGGCCTCTGAGGCTGCTCCTGGTGGAGTGAGGGGGCCTGTCAGCTCAAAGCCCGGGCTGGGGAGAGGTCACTGCTCACCGAGTGCTCACACCAAGCAATGCAGGCAGTGGGGAGAACCAGTCACTTCTCCAGCCCTGGCTGAATTCTGACCGAGTCCCCGAGAGACAAGACGAGTCCCTCAGAGAGGGACATACCCAGTGGTCCAGTTTCCAGTGGGGTCAGGTCCTGGGCTCTGGGCCAGTCCCACATTTTAGCTTCCTACCCATTAAAATGAAAATTAAAAAAAAAAAAACAAGCTGACGTGGACATGTCCATTATCATTATAACTTTGGCTCTCCTTTCTCTCAAATTCAATTCTCTTGAATCAGCAGTAGCTTGGACAACTTCTGTGGGTTTCTCTCCCACCTGCAGGGCTTGAACTCTAAAAATCACTTAAGGAGCAGCTCTTCAATGGGACCCTGTGGTCCCTTTGCAAATGGGAAGGGTCCTTGTGTATGGGGAATAATTTCACCCATGAATGTATCTGCTTGCAAGTAGGATTTTCAGGTTTTAGACAGAGGACCACAGCCTCACACACTTTTTTTTTTGCTACAATTCTGAAATCCAAAAAACTGTGAAATGTTAAGTTTTTCCTCATAACTTATTTATGGCAAAATCTGAGCTGAACTGAGGTGAGGCAATTCACAGGTTTTATTGATCCCATTTAGTGTGACTATGCACATGCTTCTCTGCAGAAATATCAATGTTCTTGATTGGGGCGAGGGGAGAGGGCAGTACCAGACTCTGCAGCAGGGTTGGTAACACGTGGTGACTCTCATATATGCGGAATGTATCCTATTACCTTTCTCAAATCCAAAATTTTTGAATTCAGAAACACATCTGGCTCCAAGGATTTCCATAAAAGGACTGTGGACCTGAAATGGCATCGAGTCTGCTGTGAAAACACCAGTCCGTGGCCCATGTGGACCCTGGCAACTCCAGACAGTGCCAGTGCCCTCCTTCCCAGGAAAACAAAGGTCAAAACACACCCAGCCCCGTGGATTTCAGCGGCACGGAGGCTGGGGGTGCAGTGGGGGGGCAGGGCCAGGAGACATCCCCTCCCTCAGGCCTCAGCTGGCTGCAGGCACTGTGGGCCTGTCCCCCCGGGCTGGAGACTGTCCACCCCCCTGCCCCTGCCTCTGCCCTGGTGCTGCCCACGGGAGACGACAGCATGAAAACTCAGGGCACCCGAGGTGAGAGGCAGCAGGTGGGGCCAGAGGAAGTGCCCACCAGAGTACTGCCTCCTTGGTGAGCCCCTGCACACCCAGATCATGTCCACCCCAGCCCGGCCCAGCAGCTCCCGTATGACATTGAGGTGGACAATGGGCAACACGGGCAGCTCTCCAGGAAGCCCAGAGCCTGCAGATGGGCTCTCCGTCAGCATCCCTCCTCCACCCCGCTCCTCCATGCTCCCAGTACCTGCGCCTACGCACCCTCAGAGCCTGCTGAGAAAAGCAGATGCATTTTCAAAATAAATAATATTTTTAAAATACGCCAAGCCTGGGAGACGGCAGATGAGAACATATAAAGGTCCTTGTGCCCAGGCCGCCTGGTGCTGCTCTGGACTTTGCCCGGCGGCTCCGGCGGGGCTCACAGCTGCTGTGGGATGCCCTGCTCCTTGTAGCCTGTGAGGAAGAAGCAGAGGAGAGCCAGTTAGACGGTCCCCGCCATCAGGAGTCCCCCAGGAGATGCCCCCAGACCAGAATATGCCCAGGAGAGCTCATCCCCACAGAGCCGTAAATGACTGCTACAGGCTGGGGACAGGGCATTGGCTTTATAATGGGAAACAAAGGAATGAGTGGAGGATTGTGGAATTTGGGGTCTAGGGGGAATACATGAGAGGAGGGCCCTGGGGTGGGTGTTGGAAGGTGGTGGATGTGCTCCTGCATCCACACTCAGGAAGCCACTGCACAAGGGTGGCCCCATCAGGCTGGCTTGATTTCCCAATGCCGAGCCTTGGCAAAAGGTACCGGGCAGGCTTCCCCCAGACACGGGCATCTGGAAGGCATGCAAGGAGAGCAGGAGGGAGGAGGACAGCACAGAGAAGGAAACACCCGCTCATGTGCGTGTCTGACAGGCCAAGGGCCTGGGGACCGTGAACCTCTAAAGCATTATTGATAATTATGAGACCACTGGGAAAAGCTGAACACCACTGACATGAAGGAATCGTTGCCAACTTACTTGAGTGTGAAAGGGTTATTGTGGTTATGTTAAATTTTAAAAAAGATACCTACTAAAATATTTACAGATGAAATTATGTAAGTCTGGGGTTTGCTGAGCAGTTACCCCCCATTAGCCGGCAACTTAGCACGCAGAGGAGCTTCAGCAGACTGAATCAATTTTCCTCTTGATTTAGCAGATGTGGCGTCACCTTTACGTGCTAATGATCCAGTGGTGGGGGCTGGGGAGGGATGGAGTAACAAGAAAAAGGAGTGGCTGTGAGCTGATCATTGTTGAAGCTGGTGTGGGTATTTTGGGACTCGTTATACTTTTCTCTGCGTTTAAACATTTTCTGTAAGAAAAAGTTAATAATGTAAACCCACTGACCAAGCGGGGGAGCGGGGTGCCTGTGTGCAGCTGTGGGGGGCTCTGTGAAGGCAGAGGACCCCCAGCTCAAGCCCACGCAGGCCTCAACAGACTCACCTTGGGAAACTTTGGAGCCACACAAGGTATGAGGCAGCATGAGAAAGAGGAGAAAAAGAGAGAGAGAAAGCAGAGTCTGAAATCAGTGGCTATGGGGACTACCTGAAACATAAAGAGAAGGAGGACCCACGGTGGGTCCTGGAGGGTGGAACGGAGGCCGTGCCAGAGACTTCACAGAAGCCAAGTCCTCAGGCACGGCGGGCTCAGAGCTGTCGCGGTGACCGGCCTTTGGGACGTCAGCCAGCCCCGCAGCCCGGCAGTGCCCCCAGCCCCCGGAAGGTGCAGGTCTGTGGGTGTGGGACTAGAAAGGCGCAGGGAGGGGCCCCCCCTCCCCTGGGAAGGGCTCAGGCTGGTGACACACTGCCAAGCAGCTCTTTCCAATGCCTTGCCAGCCCCTGGCTAGGTCTGGTTCCCCACACCCCTTCCCACCCTGCCAAGGTCTCCCAGGGGCTTCCTGGGTAGCTCTGAGCTCTAATTCTGGGATACCCTGGCAATCCAGCTGACCCACGTCCTCCCCTGACCTTGGCTCCAGGAGGACTCATTGCAGGCAGCCCATCTGACCAACCTACCACGGTACCTGCACCCTCTCTGGCCTTGCCTAGCCCCTGGCCTCTGTGTGTGCCCTGGGTTTTGGATGCTCACCTGAACTCAGGCTGAGTCCGCTACAGATCATTCTAGAGCCCCTGAACTCTGGGCTTCCCCTCCTGACTCTGCTGCCCTTACCTGGCACAGCTCACCTCTGGCACTGACAATTCCACCTGTGAAAGGTTTCGTTGGGTGTTGGACACGATGATGAGCATGGGGTCAGGGTGAGGAGTGCGGAGAAGGGCAAAGGGCCTGAAGGAGATGTGGTCCCAGTTATTGAGGAACTATGGCCTAAGGAGGTGGACAGGTGTGTGACGATACAGGGCACACGAGTGGCGGTTCAGGGAAACATGCATGTACACTTAAAATATAGGTGGCATCTGCTTTAAGATTCATTATTTTTTAGGCATTAATCTTTTGTCTTCAGGAAACTTCATTTTGTAACTTCAAGCCCTTTTTCACAAAGCAGTTTTGCATCTGAATCAAGTTTGTATTAAATAATTGATAATGGGCCACACAATACAAATTAGGAATAATAAAACTTTAGCGTCAATGAACAAAAAGCTAAGTTTAAAAGGAGATATGACTTTCTTCTGACTGTAAAAGCCACAGTTACAGGGTTTCTTGTGGGCAAGTACACCAAGTGGCTTTTTCCTTCTCTCTGGAAACTGCATGATGGAGATGGAGAACAGTAGGCACAGGGAGCTGAGACTGCTTGGGCCACACACGCTGCCACCCAGTCTGGTCAGCTGGCCTGCCCGTTTCCTTGTGAGATGCAGAGACTGACGAGTCTTGAGCTGGGTAGGGGGTCCCTCCCTCCCTCTCTTATTCAGGCCCTCTGCCTCAGGTCTCTGCAGAGGAGACCTGCTTGTCAAAGAATTGTAATTCCCAGCAGGCCTCTGGGCTAACTAGGCAGGTACGGTCTCCTCTCCTGGGCAGTCATGGGCACTGGTAAGGAGGGCACAGCTGAACCCTCGAGTGCCTGTCCCTTGGGGGTGAGCAGGCCCTTGGCCAGACAGAAGGCCTCCCTGCCCAGTGCCCAGGCACAAGTCCATCCTGGCCCCAGACCCTCCTCCAGCCCTGCTCCCTGCATCCCGGCTGGGTCCAGGCCCCCGATCCCCAGGAGGTGTCCCCAGCTACTCACTAGCGAGGATGACCATGTCCATGCCCCAGAAGATGCTCATGATCCAGCCCACCATCACGATGGCCGTCAGGATCTGGATGAGAGCCGCCGCAATGTTGAGCCAGAAGACACAACACACGTGCCTGTCTGGCAGGTCAGTCCGGGCTCCGCACAGCACAGTGAAGGCTGAGACGAACGTCCCTGTGGGAAGCCAGAGGGGACAGCCTTCTGAGGGCATGGGAGACAGAGGGGCAGGAGTGCCCACTGCTAGCCCAGCTGCCCACCCTCTGAGAGCTTGGAGCCTGTCCTCGGGACCAGTGCCCCCATCTCAGACCCTGGCCCACCTCCAACTGGAGAGGCCAATATACCATTTGGGTGAGGGGTGACACGAGGCTGCCAAAGGTCCAGCACACTCCCTGGGCCTTGGGGGGAACACAGAAGTCACCTGGCAAGCAGTGCCTGCTGATAAGGAGCCATTGTCCAGCCACCTGCAAGAACAAACGGCAACTGGAACGGGCACCAGCATTACATAGGAAAGCCTCCGAGGGCATGAGACTGCAGAGGCAGGAGGAGCCAGAGCCACTGGCATGACATGGACGCCAACCACGGAGTTAAATTCAACAGAGGTCCAGGGTCAGAGAGACTCAGAAATTAAGCATCTTGTCCAAAGTCACGATCGCAGGTGGGCATCAAACCCCCCGCTGCCTGATGCCAATGTCCATGTTCCTTCCACTGCCTGGCACTGCCTCACAGGGGCAGGCATCCTGGTACAAGCAGGTGCAGATAAGAAAAGAGGACACTCGGGAAGTCAGCCAATCGGCTTTGTGACTATTCTCATGTTCCTAACTCTCAGTTTCCTGCTCCTTGAGGAAGCTTTCTAGTCTTTGATCTTGCCTCTCCCTGAGCACTCTGGCTTCTGGCCCTTCCCCTCCTCAACCTTGGTTGCTCCTACCAGATTCCAGGCATGGCATTTGCTCTCGGCCCTCATGCCTGTGCCCAGATCCCAGGCTTTGCACCCTGAGCCCCAGTGCAGATTCTGCCTAGTTGCAGGGATTCCTGCTGCCTGCACAGCTGATAGCTCCTCAAGGTCCCAGGCTGTGTCGACTCACCTTTATGCCCCTGGCCCCTCGCATAGTGCCCTGCACACAGCAGGCAGCCTGTTGGGGACCCACAACCTTGGACCACCTGTTCCATCACCTGCAGCACATTTGTTAAAGTTGCAGATGCCTGAGCTCACCTGAGATCTGCTGAAAACCTAAAGGTAGGCCCAGGAATATGCATTTGTAAACAAGTTCCTCTCCCCACCCACTAAACTGTGAGAACCACCGGATTCAAGATCAATCCCTGCTAACCAAAGTCTTCTTTGAAATCCTAGTACAGAGCCTGTGCTGGCCCCACAGGAGATGCAGGGAGGTAAAGGCTGCACCTCCACTCTCAAAGAGCTTTTGCTGAACCCTCCTTTCTGGGGATGGGGTTCAGTTGCATCTCAAGTCTCTATAGTGGTTCATTCGGAAACCAGACTTAGTTGCTGCCCTCGGCGAGCTCACAGGCTCAGGGTGGGGAGGAGAGCTGGAAGCTCATGGTCCCCACTTGACAGACGAGGAGAGGGTTAAAGGTTTGCCCAAGTTTGCAGAGGTAATAGTGACTGTCTTAGTTTGCCCGGCTGCTCTGACAAATACCACACAATGGTTTGGCTTAAGCAATGGGAATTGATTGTATCACGGTATAGGAGGCCAGAAGGCTTGCTTTCACCCCAGGTTAGTGTCTGCTGCTGGCTTGCCACAGTCCTTGGGGTTCCTTGGCTTGCATCTGTGCCTCCACTTTACATGGCAATGTCCTCTACTTTCTCTTCCAGGTTCCTGCTCACCTCTGGCTTCCTTCCAGCTGCTCCCTGTGGCTTTCTCTATGTCAGAATTTTTTCTACTTATAAAGCACTCCAGTAATCCGGATTAAGGTCCACCCTCATTCAACTGGGCCACACCTTAACTCAAATGATAGCTCCAAGAGATCCTATCTACAATGGGTTTGCACCCACAGGAATGCAAATTAAGATTAAGAACATGTCTAAACTGGGGTACATAATTACCATAGTGATGGAGGTGGGACTTGAACCCAGTCTCTCCCCACTGGGTAGGGGGCAGAGCAAGGGTGCTCCAGGTAGTGAGCAGGCACATCTGGGCTGAGTGGCAACATGGGGCAGCTGAGGGCATAAGGTGGGAGGACTGGTTTAGGGTCATTTGTGGAGGGCTTTAAATGTCCAGATAAGGAGTTTGCTCCTAACGTGAAAGAGACAAAGCTCTGACCAAGAGTTTTGAGCAAGACGGTGATGCAATGGAAGCAGTGATTTAAGAAAATTAATTTTTCAGCAGGGTGTTGGGTGGATTGAAAGTGTCTGAGATGGGAAAGAGGAACCAGGAGGAGAAGGCAGCAGCTGAGAGGGGACAGGGAGGACTCAGGCACTGGAAGTGGGCACAGCAGGAAACAGGGGATTTAGGGACCATTAGGAAGTATGTGCCACGGTCCTTTGCCTCTGGGATATTACATAAATGCAGGTTGCAACAATTAAAAAAGACAGTTACAGAAGTAGAAAGATGGTGGAAGATGAACAAGGATATGAGGGGAAAATATTTAGTAAAGACAATATAGATGCCATTTGTCATGAGTCTACATTGTGCACCACTTACCCTCTCTCCACCTGCACTACCCCCAATTCTTACGATTGTCATTATTATCCCTGTTTTACAGATGGAGAAAACGAGTCTGAGAGAGGCGAAATGATCTGCCCATATGTCGGAGTTCAGATTTAAACCCAGATCTTCTTTTCAATCTAGGATGTTGCATCCTTACATGAAAAAAATAGGAAAGAAACATCATTTTTAATGATTTTCAAAATATTCTTAAAACTGCCCACTCCCAGCAGTGGCCAGCGTCCTTCACAGAAAGTTCTGAAGCAAGTGGCACCCTGATATCTGGCTTGCAGCATCCTGACCTGATGGGATCTGGCTGAGATTCTATGACCCTCTGCGATGGTTATGTTTATGTGTCAACTAGGCCAGGTGATGGTACCCAGGTGTCTGGTCAGGCAAGCACTGGCCTAACTGTTACTGCAAGGACATCTGTGGCTGGTTAATAAACCAGAAGGCTGGTTTTTTAAATCATCAGTCAACTGCATCTGTGGCTGATTATATCTTTGAAGGGCATGTCTTCTGCAATGAGAGAATTCAATCAGCTGGATTTAATTCAATCAGTTGAAGACTTTTAAGGAAGAAAGAGAGAGAACCTTCACTTCTTTGGCTAGCCAGCGTCTCATGGGGAGTTCATCGAACACCTTCATCGGAGTTGCCAGTTCACTGCCTGCTCTATGGAATTAGGACTCGTGCATCCCCACAGTTGCGTGAGACACTTTTATAAAATCTCATTTTTACGGATATCTCCTGTTGGTTCCATTTCCCTAGAGAACCCTAACTAATATATCCTCTGTCTCTTTGTAACTGTGGCCTCGCCTCAGTCTTCCTGCCTAGGAAATGGGTACAGTGATCAATGCCTTTTATTTATTTATTTATTTGTTTGTTTGTTAGTTAGTTAGTTTGTTTGTTTAGGCTGACCCATATGAAATTGTTGTTATTCAACTGTTTTTTTACCCAAAAAAAATGGCAATTCATATGGGTCAGCCTAATTGTATATGGAAGTTTTGAGCATAGGAAAACTCTGTCCCTAAACTCAGAGATTCTTAGAGTTAGAAGGTCATCTAGCCCATCTCCCCTCAAAAGATGGAAACTCACCAGAATTGCCTCAAGCTGACCAGAGGCAACGGGCTTTTTTATGCACCTGTCTGCTTGTCACAGAGAGGGGGTGACCCAGTGAACCAATGCTCTGCAGATATGTGTCCGTGGCCTAAATGAGCCAGGGTAGGTCTACAAAGTGGCTCAGCACGCTCCTCTCTTGTCTACTCCTTTGGGTTCTGTTTTCTCAAGAAAAGGGGCTGGAAGGGGAGAGGCCTGTGGACATCGTGTGTTCATAGGTGCCGTGGGAAGACGCTCTGTCCTTACATGTTATGAAAAGTTGGGTGGTCCATGTTTTATTTAAAAGAGGAGACAAGCTTAGCATGATAAGGTGTGGGAGTGACTTTTGGTCATTACTCTCTCTTTTACCTACACTGACACACTCATGATGACTCTGGCATGACCTTTGAATAGACCAGTTACATGTATAAAAATATAAGCACATTATACACAGGCTGAATTGTATGATTGATAAAGTGAATGCATATTATCTGCATGTGCATTAACTTGGATTTCACTACTTAAGAAACAATGATAATGGGACTGGGGCTGGATTAAGTGAGTGGATCTAAAATATTGTCCTAGTTTGCTAATGCTGCAGAATGCAAAACACCAGAGATGGATAGGCTTTTATAAAACAGGGGTTTATTTCACTACACAGTTACAGTCTTAAGGCCACAAAGCATCCAAGGTAACACCTCAGCAATCGGGTACCTTCACCGGAGGATGGCCAATGGCGTCCGGAAAACCTCTGCTAGCTAGGAAGGCAGCTGGTGTCTGCTCCAAAGCTCCGGCCTCAAAACGGCTTTCTCCCAGGACGTTCCTCTCTAGCAAGCTTGCTCCTCTTCAAAACATCACTTCCAGCTGCACTCCCTTCCCTCTCTCTGAGTCAGCTCATTTATATGGCTCCACTGATCAAGGCCCACCCCGAATGGGCGGGGCCATGTCTCCATGGGAACATCTCATCAGAATTATCACCCACAGCTGGGTGGGGCACATTCCAAGCAAATCTAACCAGCACCGAAACTTCTGCCCCACACAAGACCACAAAGATAATGGCATTTGGGGGACACAATACACTCAAACTGGCACAAATATAAATATCATTGTTTAATCTAGTCAGCAGTAAATTTAAAAAATGGTTTTAGCACATTTTTGTATGAAGAGGTGTTGATTGTTTTAAATGAGTCTTAGCTGTTAAAAAAAAAGCTCCACCCAACCCCAACTTGTTAGTTCTAATTTATTCCATCAAGTGCCAACCATGTGCCATGGCTAGTTCTGAGTCCTGGGGAATTCAGAGTCCAGACAGGTGACGGGAACTTGGCCAATCCCCAACCCAGGAGGTCACACTCTGGTGAAGGACACTGGGTCACCAAAGGAGCAGCGATGGATTCTCTTTGCTTGCATCAGGAAAGACTCTATAGAAGAGTAAGTGATGGGGAATGGGGGGATTTGAGAGCCAAGCAGGAAACCATCAAGGGAAGGAGGGAAAGGCATCCCAGAGAAACAACTGAGAGTTTCCCGAAGCTCAGAGGGGCACAGGGGAGCTCTGAGTGGTTCAGGGCAGCCGGGGCACAGGGAACATGCAGGGGAATGATGGAAAACAAGGCTGATTTATACTTCAGTAAAAAAATCTTCACTGAATTAAAAAAACAAAACAAAACAAAACAAAAAACAAGCAAGCAAACAAACAAAAAAACACGAAGCCAGAGATGGGAGGGGTGAGATTGTGGAGTGCTGCAGGGCCTTGCCATGGAAACTTCATCGTCCAGGCAGCCAGTGGGAAGGGTTTTCAACAGGGAATTATATGATTGGATTTGAGTTTTGGGGAAAATGCTCTGATCCCAAGGGGAGGATGAGTTGGAAGGGGTGAGCCAAAAGGCTGGGAGAAGAGATGGTGCAGAAATCCTGGTGAGAAATGATGAAGTAGGAAGCGAGGTGGGGGTGCAGGGACCTCTGCAGACGATAAGGGGCAGTATCACTGGGATTGAGTGACGTGTATGTGGGGTAGGGGAGGAGAAAGGGGCACAGAATGAATCTGGGTTTCTGGTTCAGGTGACCCGGGTGGAGAGTGTGGAGCCATCAACCAGGGTGGGACCCCAGAGGGGAGTGTGTCCATCAGCTGACGAGAGAGCCAAGCCAAAGGCAGGGACTCGGGAGGTGTCAACTATGGGTGGTCAAAGTTAAGGAGGTCACTGAAGGAAGGCATGAAATCCAGGGAAAGCCTGGGGAACATCAAGATTTTAGGGGTAAGCAAAGCAAAGAGAAGGTCACAAAGGAAGTGGAAGAGAACCAATCAGGGAGGTTAAGAGAGGGTGTTCCAGAAATCGGGAGAGTCTCGAGAAAGAAAAGGTGGTGAACAGGGTCATATTCTGCAGAGACGTGAAGTGAGACCAAGAAAAAATCATGGATTTGGCAATTAGGCCATCAGTGACCTTAGCAAGAGGAGCCCAAGAGAATAACAGGGGTCAGAGCAGGATGTCAGGAGTTTGGGAAGTGAATGGAGGTGTGGATTCCAGAACATGGTGAAGATCACACTTTCAAAAAGTACATGTGAGATGGGAGAAATTTACCCTTGTTTAGCTGCTGAGAAGCAGCTACTAGAAGAGGGGAGAGTTTGAGAATACAACCAGACAGAGGATAAGTAGACATTAAGGTCCTTGATAAAATAAGAAGGGGGAAAATCTTAAGCAAAGTTTTCCAAACTTGTCCATGCACCGGAATTCTTAAACAGAGATTATAAAAATTCATATTCCAGGGCATCACCTCCAGTCCACCTAAGGTTCTAGGAATTGGCTTGATTAAAAAAATAAAACAATCCTTCTAAGGTGTATTCTAACATACAACCAGGTTTGTAAATCCATGCTCTGAGGGGGTGGAGGGATTGGCCTCGCTGACACAGAACCAGAGAGCCATACAACCTTGCGGTAAACTAGTTCACAATCCTGAACTTCCTCTAAATCCAAGAATTTTCCCCCACATCCATCAGTGCTGAATTGGGGAGATTATCCTCTCTGGCAGATGCAGAAGATGGGGCCCTGGTGCATATTGTTCCTAAATGTGCCAAGGCCCAGCAAACACCAATGGGCACAAAGCAAAATGATGGGAATGAAACACCCTGTCAACCACCAAAATCAGTGTAGGCCTGTTTATAAGACACTTGGAGCTTTAGGCATGAACATGTGCTTTGCACTTATCGAGATTCTGAGAAGGAAAGCTGCCATCGAGTTATGGCAAAGAGAGGAGCCTGGCTTTCTAACCAGCCCCTTCTGGCGCCATCACTCCTGCTGAGGTTGCCATGCTGGCTGCTTTCCCCATCCACTGTCGTCCTCGCAGACCCCAGAGGGCTTCTTTGTGCCTGGCCTCGGAGGAGAGTTCCCAGGCTTGGCTCCCACTCCTGCAAATCGACTTGGCTCTCTCTCCCACCCTACTCCATCAGGCACAAGGAGAGAAGCAGCCCAGAAGTGGAGAGGGGGTAGGCACTGCAGTGACAGGAGGTAGCTCTGCTCCCACAGGATAGAGCCTGGGGGTTGGAGACGTCCTTCATGAATTCCCATCACGGTTTCGCTTTTAGCATGACTCACATGTGAGCTTTAGAAGGAGTTCAGGTTAGAAAGGGGGTTTGTGGAACTCAGGGGGAGAAGGACAAGCGCTGTGTTCTGCAGCAGCTGCTCTGATAAAATGTGCCCCCCTGGGGCCTAGGCCAGTAAGTCAAGTCTGGATCCCAGATGTCACCTGCAGCTGGCTCTGAAGTCATTAACATGTGCTGCTTGTCAGTGGCCACGAGTTACACCTGGACACTCTCTGTCATTCCTCTAAGGAGGGCTGGTTGAGCACAGCTCCCTTTATGGGCACAGCCCTGAATGTGAGCTGCAGGGGACAGGAAGGAAATGTAAGGGAAGTTCTGACCTGGGACTTGACAGCTGACTTGAAGGGATAAGCCACACCCTAAGAAACAGGTCCCCCTGCCAAGCATTGCCTAGTTCACGGCCAGAATGAGAAAAATGGAAGGACATGTTCAGGGCCAAACTCAGCCCTATGTAGCTTCAATTCTTAAACTTCTGGGGAGGCATAAGAAGCCTTAGAGAGCACCTTACAAATACACCTTCCCGGGCCCTGTCACCAGAGATTTTAATTCAGGAGGTCCAGCCATTATCTTTTCATCACTGTGCAATTATTTCAACCAGAAGTAAAAAAGGAAAGGAAAGAGAACTGACTGCAAGTTCACAAGTGCTTATGGAAAACGAGATCCTAGAAGGCAGATTCAGTACAGGCTTGAAAGTAAAAAGGGTCTCTGTGTCCGTGGCCGAAATAAGTCAGGGTAGGTCTACAAAGTGGCTCAGCACGCTCCTCTCTTGACTAAGCCTTTGGGTTCTGATTTCTCAAGAAAAGGGGCCGGAAGGGGAGAGGCCTGTGGACATCATGTGCTCATAGGTGCCGTGGGAAGACGCTCTGTGCTTTCAGCTTGTTAACTCCAGAGCAGAGCAGGAGAAGGCTGTGCTGGGCAGGAGAGGAAGGTGGTGCTTGGATTAATATGAGCGGGGCCTCATGTATCTTGGGGAAGAGAATCTCTGTGAGTTGAAAGCTTGTTAGCACAGGGCTCCAGGTTGAGGCAGTCTGTGAGAGCACCTGTGTCCTCTCCTGGGAAAGGCACATCGTCGTTCATTCACAAAGTGTCTGTGGAGCCAACGTGGGGCTGGGGCTGGGGCTGCATGTCCTGGCCGTCAAGGAACTTGCAGAGAGGAGACAAGATTTAAAACCTAGAGAACACTGCAAGGCAAAACATGGACAATTCTAGTATTTTAGTTACCCTGACTCCACTCAAAGTTCTTCAAACCTAACTCAGTCTCTCTGCCAGCACCTGTGATCCATATATCCCGGACCAGGGGTGAAAGGGTCTGAAAACTGCTTTCAACTTTCTCAGAAGCCTGACGGAAAAAGCCTTATGGAGGTAGCACCAGCCCATTGGAACACTGAGTTTATAAGCATTTTGGTTGAAATCATATCATCTCAGTACAGTAATTTATCAGCTGCTCCTAAGGGCCATTCTATCCAGCTTTGATCAATTAGAGATGGGGAAATGAATCTGTTAGGACTTAAATCTTTCCAAGCATGGGTTTCATGGAAGAGAAAGAATGGTGGGTGAACAGATGGGGCCTCTGTCCCACACATTAGAGAAAAGACGAGAGGCACCCAGCCCCAGCTGCCACACTCCTCTTCCCAGTCAGTAAGTGCCAGCTCGGGGCAGATACTCATCTCCTCCCTGGGCCTCAGACAAAGGCTGCTGGGGTGAATGGCTGCAGACAGACAGGGGGTTTTACAGTGATGACTCGGGCGGTTAACAGTCCTCTGTTGCTACCGCAGCCATGGGGATGGGCTGAAGTTGTTCATATATGCTTTTGATTTTCCAACTGAAAAGATTCTGGGTTATGTTGGAAGGAAGACAGGGAGACCCCTGGCTGCCACAAATAATTCTGCTGTCCTTCCTGCCGAGGAAGGAGAAAAGGAGACTATTTCCCTCCTTGGCCCCTGTTTGTGCCTCCTGTGTGACATCAGACTGATTAGCCTGCTGGAGACTAGGTTGACTGGAGCTGACAATTAAATTTAATGGCTCTGGGCGTTGCATCAGCCTCCCCTGTGCTTGTTAGCAGATCTCCTCTGCCCCT
This sequence comes from Choloepus didactylus, assembly GCF_015220235.1. NCBI lineage: Eukaryota > Metazoa > Chordata > Mammalia > Pilosa > Megalonychidae > Choloepus > Choloepus didactylus. The sequence goes on from NC_051308.1 coordinate 33,209,623, forward strand.
CAACCTGCTCCTCCTACCTCCTACGTCTCTCATGAGCTCCGGGCTGACTTGGAGGGGCTGGGAGCTGCACAACACAACCGGACACCTTTAGCTCTTTCTCTGGGGCCACAGGAAGGCTCAGAGTCTCCCCAGGATGTTGAGCTCAAGCAGAAATATAACTGCCTGGGATTTCTAGGTTCCTTGGCTTGGAGCCTTGTCACAACTTAATGGGCTTAAATACCAGAGGGTGAACTGAGGTGCTGGAAATGGGGGCAGGGAGGGATGATGTGCAATGACCAGGCAGGGAAACCCAGCCACACTGAGGCCTGTGGGACGTTGCTTTGCCCTCCCCACCTTCCAGCAGGATAGGCCTGAAGAAGCTCAGTCAGGTGGGGAGGTGGGCAAGGACAGCAGAGGTGACATTGTTGCAGGGGAAAACACAGCTTCTGTCTCCTTAGCATTTGCCATTTGACAAGATGAAATTTCCATGGATGGGTAGACACTGAGATGAAAAACAGAGAGGTGCTCTCCAGAGGTTACGGCTGTTAGGGAGCCTTTCTGAGATCAACAGCATGAGAATCTGCAATGTGATGAAACCCAAAGGCAGCGCTTCTGGGAGAGGGGGAATCCCCTCATCTTGCATCTACTCCTTGCCTTAATGGTGCTTTTTAATTCATAGGGTCCTAGGCTAAGACATCCTGGTTCGTGGCTGAACCTCATTTGATTGCACAAATAACATTTGTATATATGAAGCGCCTACCATTGAGCTTGCTAAAATCAAGTCACTCTCTTCTCATCCATTGAAGCCCTGGGAGCATCCACCTGTGTGTGAGGCCCCATGAGATCTGTCCACATGCCCAGATGTGCAGGACACCAGTGGGAGCTCACCCTGGGACAGCAGGGAAGAGCCAACTCCCAGCCGACGTCTGTCCCCGCCCTGCATCCTGATCTTGGACCACGCTGAGCGGAGGCCTTAGTGGGCCTCTGGCCACCTGGTGCATCACCAGTAGTGGTGGAACATCTCCCATCACACCACCTAGTCCTGGAAGCCTGTGTTCCTGGGTGCAATGCTGACTCTTCCTTAAAATGATACCCCATTCATTTTATCCATTCATTTTTCCATGTATTCAGCCAGCATATACAAAGTGCCCACTGGGTGCCAAGAGCTGGGCTAAAGCCACATGTACCAAATAAAAAATGACAGTCTTGCTGCCCTTAAGAATTTTACAGGGTAGTGAGAGAGACAAACTACAGAATACAGGCTGTGCGATAAGCAGTGCGAGAAGGGCTGGCGGAGAGTGGATGCAGGATGGCTCACTGTTGATAGCCTTGGGCTCTGGCGTCCGAATGCCAAGTTCTGAATTGGGCTCCATCACTGATACCCTGTGAGACCTTGACAAGTGATTTAACTTCTCCAGACCTCAGTTTCCCCATCTGTAAAACTGAGATAATAATCATAGGGTGGCATATGTGGGTTGATGTGAGGATTAAATTTAATGCATGTTAAGTACTTAGAACATTGCCTGGCACCTAATCAGCACTCGGAAAGTGTTACATGGAAGCACGAGAAGTTCCCTTAATCCAGTCCAGGGAAACTGGTGATCAGGAAAATCTTTCCCAGGAGGCCACACTAGAGCAGAATATTGACAAATAAGGAGGAGTTATTAACTATGAATATAAACATGAAATCGAAGAGCTCAATGCATCCAGCTCCAATAGTGGCTGTGGCCAATGGGGGAACTCTTCACTCCACTTTAAATAATTGCTCAGTTCATCATGTCCGTCTCATGAAGCCCAAGGTTCAGTACTCATCCATATGCCACAGTATTACGCAGCCAATGAAAATTACAATTATGATGACTATGCAGCAAGATGAGAAAGTGCTTTCAGAGAAATTACAAAAATAGTATGTAAACTGTGAAGGTGACTATTTAAAAATATTTATGTATGTGGACAAGGTCAGGAGTGTAACAAGCAAAAATGAAAATAGTGTTGCCATGGTAGAATTATTGAAGACTTTTCCTCTATTTTCAAAAAAATTTTTTTTCAGTTAAAAAAAAAAGTTTTCAGTACCTGTTGAAATCCAGTGCTGCAAGGATGTCTGCCAAACAGCACCTTAAATGACATGCAGACACAAGCAAATGAGCAATGTCACAGAACCATGCCAAGGCTGCAGCAAACGCCCCTGAGTTCCCAGGAAGGCCTTGGAATGTGGCCTCCAGTCCTAGGGCATCATTCCCAGGAAACCAAGCAAAGTGGGCTCTCAGCCAAATGGGAGGACTTGGCTCAGCTGTGGGAGGTGGGATAAGAGGAGGATGGTGATGTTTCTTGTTTGGAAGACAGGAAAGGACTCTAGTCCCAAGAGACCTTAAGGAGACATTGTGGATTCATTCAGGCGGCCACACGTCAACAAGTAGAAAAGGAGGTGGCTCTGCTGAGCTGATGCCCCAACCTCCCCAAGGACCAGGTAGGAGAAAGGGAAGGCAGAAGGAGTCCTGCGTGGGGCTCATGCTCAGTGCTCCCTCTCCGGCTGGTGGCTTCCCACAGGCCTGGCAGACACATCTGCTCCTTCCTGGAGCCCTGCCCAGCAGAGTAGCCCATGATATGCTCCCAGTGCCAGGGACAACCCTCCTGCCAGGGCTCGTGGGGATCAGGCTCAGGACGGCTTTCTCCAAGCAGTGGCCATCATTGCTACTCATGCCACTGGGGCAGACCATGCTCGCAGGGGAGGGGTTGACTGCTGTGCTCTTTATTTTGGAAGTAAGCAACTTGAAGAGGCTTAAATAATAAAGAGATTTACCAGTTTACATGACTGGAAAGTTCAGTGCGGTAGATTGAACAAAAGGTATGTTCTTAATTTTAATCCGTGTTCCTGTGTGTGTGTGTGAACCCATTTGTAAATAGGGCCTTTTGAAGATGTTATTATTAGTTTAGGTGTAGCCCAACTGAATCAGCCTGGGTCTTGATTCAAATGACTGGAGGCCTTATAGAGAGGAGCCAGAAGCCAGAAGTCAGCAGAAAACTGGAAGAGCAGGCACAAGAAAGAGAGATGGTCATGTGACAGGAGGCAGAGGAGCCCCAAGGATGGCAGCAAACCAGCACCTGAACACTACAGACTTGGTGGGGAGCCAGGGTGGGGAAGCATGGCCTTGCTCGCACCTTGATTTGGGATGTCTAGCCTTCCAAACGGTGAGCCAATAACCTGTTGTCAGCCAACCCATTCTGTGGTATTTGTCACAGCAGCCTGGCAAACTAAGGTGTCCAGAAAGGCAGTAGGGAGTAGTGTTCAGGAGCATGGACTTTGCTGAGTTTATTCTTGACTCTGCCATTGACTAGCTGTGTGAACTTGGGCAAGTTATTAAACCTCTGGAGACCTGTCTCCTTATCAAACCTTTAATACCTTTGCACTATTTTTATTATTAATGGGAATTCTGGATTGGTTTGAGGCCAAGGCTAAGTGATCCAATAGGGATCCGAGGTCTCCCATCTCTCTTCTCTGTCTTCCATGCTGTCAGCCTTAGTGCAAGGCCAACTTCTCAAGGTGGCAAAACGATTGTGGCAATTCCAGGCTTCCCATCCACATATCACTTGTCCAGAGGAGACAGAGCATTTTTGTCCCAGTATTCCAAGCAGGAGTTACTTGGGGCTGCTTAAATCACACACCCATCATGGAACCAAAGACATGGCCAGGTAAACGGAAGGTGCTGATTAGCTTAAGTAATGGGGCTCACCCCTAGGTGGAGGTGGAGTCAGTTTCCCCTAAAGTGCCTAGATTGCATGAGGGAAAAGTGGACCCTTGAGTGAAAATCTGGGTTCTACTGGGAAGAAGAAAGAGGGTAAAAGGATTTTAGGTAAGTGATTAACAATGCTCACTAATAATGGAGAAAGGTGTAGCAAAATCAAGCAGAGAAACTATATATTGGACCACCCTTTTCCAAATGGGGGTGTGCTCATTTTAAAACATGGCCCCCAAATCTTTGACACCTTGTTGAGAGGTAGGGTCTATGTTCCCACCTCTTAAATCTGTGCTCTGTGACCGTTACACCAACAGAATCCATCCTAAGTGACACTGTGCTAATGTCCAGGCTCAGGTCTTAAGAAACTAGAATCTTGGGTTGACCACACTTGAACGTAGCCGCCATGCTCTGAGAAAGCCCAAACCAGCCCACCTGGAGAAGTCACATGGAGAGGCCTCATGCAGCTGTTCCAGCCAACAGCCCAATGGACGTCCCAGCCGATGGCCTGTCTCAACCACCAGACATGAGTGATAATGCCTCCAGATGATTCCAACCCCCCAGCCATCAAGTTATCTCCTGGTGTTAGAGTCTTTCCAGCTGAAGCCTCGGATACCATGTGGCAGAGTCAAGCTGCCCCCACTGTGCCCTGTCCAAGTTCCTGACCCACAGACATGATGGACATACTAAAACGGTTGTTTCACACCGCTACATTTTGGGATGGCTTGTTGTACAACAATAGATAACTGGAACAGGGGCCTCAATTGTCAGCATGTGAATGTTGGGGAAGGACGGGGATCAGGAAGTGGGCTAGTCTGGTTCTTAGAGCAATCATTCAGCATCTTCTGACTAGGATTGTAGAAGGCCTGTTCTGCTTGGCTCTTGCTCCCATGCCCCTCTCAGAACCCTGCCCCCACCAAGTAAGGACAACTGAAGAGAGTCAGAGATTCTGTTAGGATAATACCACACTGGAGCAATGCTACAGGAAATACACAAATCATCAAAAGCTGGGCCTGCCAGGCTATGGACAATATGACCTACAACCCTCAAAATCAGAGACAGCAGCCTGGGAAAAGAGAGGCTCATTTGCCTTCTGTGTCACTTTGCTTTGCTTTTTCCACTTCCTGAGCACAGGACCTAAAGATCTCTTGCCTCCCCTCCCAGTGCCCCATTCTGTCAAGGGATAGGGGCTGAGTTTGAGGCAGAAAGGGAATACAGGGGACCATAGGAGCTGAGGGGAAAGAGAAAAAGGAAGGGGGCCATGGAGGAGGGCTCCCTGAGGACACTTCTAGGTGGAATAGGATGGACTAATAAGCCACTGAGGAAAGAAAATACAGAACTATTTTATGCTGTCCTTTGGGCCAGACATCTGTGCTTGTCTACAGAAAGGTACCTTCCCAACCTTGCAACTATCAGAGGTATAATACAGGTATAATTTAATATCTGCATTATTATTTATTGAGCACTTATTCAAATTAGCATTTTACTACATTACCTCACCTAATCCTTACAACAATCACATATTTTTATCCTCACGTAGACAAGAACAGAGCTAGACTGAACAGCGCATTAACCAACTATAGTAGATTGCAGACATGGCCCTAATGCTCCACTCCTCCTTTGCAATGTGACTTTGCCACTCCACCTCTTAAGGGGTAGAGTCTGTTCCCTTACTCCTTAGATCTGGACTGACCTTGAGGCTTTCTTTGGCCAACATAATGCAGTGGAAGTGTCCTTGTGCCAGTTCTGAGCCGAGGCCACAAAGGACCATGCCAGCTTCCACTGCCTCATAGAACTCTACCCAGCCTCCAGGTGGGCAAGCCCAGGCTAGCCTGTGAGAGGGGGAGACACCACATGGGAGAGGCCCCAGCCATCCAGCCATCACAGCCAAGTTCCCCAACATGGATGTGAGTCCAGATGAGAACAACCAAGTTCAGCCCTGACAAAAGAACTGCCCTCCTAACCCGAGCGCGAAGTGCAACCACACAAGTTTTAAGCCACTAAGTTTTGAGAAGATTTTTTTATGCAGGTAGAGCTCACTGAGACCACAACTGTGCCTGCTTTCACAAACCTCGTGCCTACCAGGAAAGGGAAGCAAGAGGCCTGACAACTGTGGCCCCTTAGCTCCAGCACAGAACAAGAGGAGAGAAGTGGACCTTGGCTTCTGCAAGAGGAGCCTTCATGGGACTGGAAACAGCCTTTCCAGAAAGCAAGAGCCAAACAAAAGTGGTCTGGTTCCCATGCATTGTCTTCCAGAAGGGACCAACTCTGAGCAACATTTCAGGATACATTTGCTGATTTCTTTGAAGGGGAAGAGCTGGATTGATTTGATAAACCTACTTTTTAAAAGGAAGTGAGTTCCTAATGTAGCTTACAACATGAATTTTTGGAAAGGACCAAGAATTAAAACCAGCTGTGCTGACGGAGCCCATCCCTCAGCTGTTTCGTTCCAAAACAGAAGCCTTCTCTAGGACGGGAGGCTTGCACGTTGACCTCCTACCAGGATGGGGCCAGCCCAGCAGGCCTAGCACCAGCCCCTGAATCGCTGGAGCTGTGGGCAGGATCCCTGGGACCAGAGCTTCCAAGAGGAGGCTGGGAACAGCTTTGGTGCCAATGTGGCTGCAGGGTGACTAAGCTGAGGGGGAGACTGAAGTCAGAAGAGGGGGGACACGGAAGCTGTGATACTTCAGCAGGCACAGAGTGGGGAGAAAGCTCAGCAGCTGAGGAGGGGACTTTGGTAATAACACACAGGACACTGGCCAAAGCCAGTCCAGGGACTGGGCCTGCTTGAGAGATGACAGCCTGTCAGTCACAAGGACGGGGCAGACGTGGCTGGGCTCAGGATGGAATCTGCTAATGGGGCAGCGAGGGCCTGAGCATCCGCTTCCTCCCCTGCACCGCCAGCCTTTCTATCCTACTGCCTCTCTTCAGCCTATTTTTGCTGGGTTCCTCTTCTCTCCACCTACTGCCTGTGGCTGCCCATCCCCTCCCACCATTCTTCTCTGCTTATACTTCCCACAGTGCAACCCACCCAAGCACCAGCGTGCCAGCCCAGAGCCCAGGTGTTTCCGCAGGCAGCCCACGCCCTGCCCCACGCTCCGCTCTGCCCCCACCTGCCTTTGGATTGTGCCTCTATTATTGGCCCATATATCTCTCTCACTATGATGCATGGTATTTTAGGGCCCAGGTCTTGTCTGGATCATCTTTGAGGCCCCCATACTGCCTAGTAGTATAATCAGCACACAGAAGGTATTCATTAGGTCTTAGTAAATATGAAACAAACAAATGCAACTCCTCGCTCTCAATCATGCCCTGGTCATTACCTGGTGAAGAATAAATATCTTCAGGAAAAAACACAAAAGAGCCTGGTGAACTCTTGCCCACTCCCAAATGGGTCACATGGTTCATTACAGCCAAGCCATAGGCCTTCAACATGTACCTTCGAGACACATCGTGTTTCTAGATGAGACATTATTTTCCTGCTAATGAAGTACAGAGAGGATGTCTGCATTTTTCGGGGAACACAGAGAAATCCTCACAAAGACTGAAGACAGATATGAACCTACACCCTCGATGCCTACCTCACAAAGTTCACGAATATATATGCAGGAGTATAGACAGCTCTTTATCTCAAGAGAGGCCCATATTGGGAGAAAAGGGAAAAAAACAGATTTTCTGAGCACTACGTATAGAATGAGTAGGATTGTCAGATAAATACAGGACACTCAGTTGAATTTGAGTTTCAGATAAATAAGGAATTTTTTTAGTAGAAGTCCCATACAATATTTGGGACATACTTCTAAAAACTTGTTGTTTATCTGAAATTCAAATTCCATGCAATATTTACATTTGTTTATCAGAAACTTATGTTCTAGTTTGCTAATGCTGCTGGAATGCAAACACCAGAAATGGATTGGCTTTTATAAAGGGGCTTTATTTGGTTACACAGTTACAGTCTTAAGGCCATAAAGTGTCCAAGGCAACATATCAACAATCGGGTACCTTCACTGGAGGATGGCCAATGGCGTCCGGAAAACCTCTGTTAGCTGGGAAGTCATGTGGCTGGTGTCTGCTCCAAGTTCTGGTTGCAAAATGGCTTTCTCCCAGGACGTTCCTCTCTAGGCCACAGCTCCTCTTCAAAATGTCACTCTCAGTTGCTCTTGGGGTGTTTGTCCTCTCTTCGCTTCTCCGGAGCAAGAATCTGCTTTCAACGGCCATCTTCAAACTGTCTCTCATCTGTAGCTACTCTCTCAGCTTCTGTGCATTCTTCAAAGTGTCCCTGTTGGCTGTAGCAAGTTCACTCCTTCCGACTGAGCTTATATAGTGCTCCAGTAAACTAATCAAGGCCCATGCTGAATGGGTGGGGCCACACCTCCATGGAAATTATCCAATCAGAGTCATCACCCACAGTTGGGTGGGGCGATCTCCATGGAAATACTCAAAGAATTACAATCTAATCAACAAAGATACATCTGCCCACAGAAGATTACATCAAAGATAATGGTGTTTTGGAGGACATAATATATTCAAACCGCAACATCATATTTAGCTGGAAGTCTTGTATTTTCATTTGCTAAATCTGCCAACCCTAAGAGGCATTTCATATGTGTTCATCTCTGAGCAACCTCCAAGCAACTTCATGACAGCCATTACTGGGTCCATAATATATTAAAAAAATAATAATAATAAATAAAAAGCCAGATTGCAGTCTCATTTAATCTCCACAACTCTATGAGGTAGTTATAATAATCTCTATTGTGTAGATGAAAAACCGAGGTTTCGAGAGTTAATACTGTGCCTGAGGTCACGTTTTAGAAGAGGCAGCACCATAACCACTCCACCACATAGCCTGAATTATGGAAATATTAACATTTGAACATAGGTTAAGAATTCTGGAGAAATTTGAGCTTAATCTTGGAAAAAACAAAGAGGCAGAATCTACTGACAGGATTCACATCTCATTTGTCTATATTCCTAGGTCCTGGCATGCAGATCACCAACCAACTGCCTGTCCATCCTTCCTTTCAGGATGTGTTTATCAGTACTGACTGTGCAGACTGCTGGTTGTTCCCCTAAATTCCTTCTCTTTCACTCCTGGGCACATGGCCACCCAGTTGGAGACTACATTTCCCAGCCTCCTCTGCACCCTTTGGGCCAAAGGCTGGTGAGCAAAAATAATGTGTGCAACTTCCAGGGCATCTCCAAATTAAATCTAGCTGCACTCTCTGGAGTTTGCTTTTTTCCTTTCCCAGGAGCTAGAAAGCAACATGATGGTGGCCCAACTTCACCCATATGGGCTACCACAGCACCCTAGACCTTAGCAGAGCCTAGGTGAAGAATATTCACCAAGATAAGTACTATGAATGACCTTTTAGAACACGGCCTGGTTGCTGGGTGGGAGAGAAATGGACTTCTAATGCATTTCAGCCACTGTTCCCGGTCTCTTTGTTACAGCAGCTGAGCCTGTACTCTAACTCATCGATCTACCATTGCCACACACTACCATGCTGGGTGATGGGGGAACGATGGTGACAAGACACAGCCCCTGCTCTCAAGGACCCTGCAGTTGAGCAGTGGATATGGACATGGACATGGGACATGTAGACAGATACTTACAAGTCAGTGTGATAGGGCTGTAAAAAAGGGCAGCGCAGGGTACAGGGCCGGGCAGAGGCACCTGACCCAGGTCTAAGAGGACAGGGAGACGTGAGGGTGAGCAGGGAGTCTAGGGAGGGGGAAGAGTTCAAAATGGACAGGATAGGTGAGAGCCCTGAGCCCAGGGCACTGCTTGTCCACTTCCACTGACCATGCAACACTGAAGCCCTCCAGAAGCAGCCCCAGACTTCTCTCCCCAGCCCTCTCCCCACGTTCTCTCTCTTCCATGCAGGGTAGATGATTTGTAACTTCTTTCTCCACCACAGGTCTCTACTCTGAGCTCTAGACCAACAAGCACAAAACCAAACTCAAGATCCTGTCCCCACAAAACCATGCCCTCCTCATCTCAGACAGTGGCACTCCCTCATCCATCAGCTGCATGAAGCAGAACTCAGGAATCCCCACAGCCTTTCCTTCCCCCCAAAGCCAATCTGTGCCCAAACCTGACATTTTTACTCCTAAACATCCATCCACTTCTTTGTCTCCACTAGTACGGCCTCCTAGTTCAAGCTACCAACAACTCTTGCCTGGACCATTGCCTCCTAACAGGTCTCCCCATATCCTCTCTACCTGCCCCCATCCATACTCCCTGTAACAGCTAAGTGATATTTTTCAAAACACAAATATGATTATGCTTAAAACCCTTCGGTGGCTTCACATGGCTGTTAGGGTAAAGATCAAGGCCTTCCATGGCCTGCCTGGTCTGCTCCCACCCCTAGATAGACTCACCTTTCAAGGTGCTCTCTGAGCCAAGCACTGCTTCCTCGGGAGGACCTCTTTAGTCCCCCGACTCTCACAGCTCCGCGTGCCTCTCTTCCACTGAGCACCTCATAATCTGCCTCCTCCAAGAGACAGGAAGCATCACAGGGACAGGGACTGTGGCTATGTCTGCTCACACTGCATCTGCAGCACCGGGCACAGAACAGGTGCCCGACACCATTTGTTCATTGGCTGAAGGTTGCACTTGCTAGTCGGGGCATCTGGCCCCACCCCCCACCCCCCATCCTATCCTCCATCCTTCCCTCACTAAGCTCACGCCTCACGGAGGCTTCCTCTGCCATGTGGACAAAACAGGACATTTCCCCTCTGTCATTTGCCAAAGGGACAGTGTAAGATTAGCACACCACCCTCTTCCGGATGAACTGTTAAATACCATACGCTTCACAGCTGCAGACTCTAGAGAAATGCACTGGGATGGAAGGGGCTGGGACCACCCACCCCCACCCCCATCTGTGCAGGCAAAGTGGATAGATGAACAGGATGAAATTTAGGGCTGACCAGAAGATTCCTCATGCAGAAGTACAACTCCCACGAGAATAGAAAATTCCAGCTCTAGCACTTACTTGTTGCTATCATGTACCTTTCTCTCCCAAAGATTCTCTTTCAAAGGGCCAATTTATTTTAAATTATGTCCCTACAACTTCAGTGTGACTTTGTTTAGTTTAATTGCTTGTTGCCACATATGAGACAGAAATCAGCAAGAGAAAACCTTGGGGTAAGGGGAGCAGCCGAGAAAGGCTCAGACACGGGAGCGGACAGGCCGTGCAAAGGCCGGCTTTGCCTGAAGGCTCAAAACCAGGCCCTTCAGTTTGCGTCAGGCTGCCTCGAGGGGGACTCTCAAAAGGTAGCGAGTCGTGAAAGTTAGAGAGAAGTTCGGCTTTGGAAACTGCACATCATCTGACAGCCTGAAGCACCTGGGAATGTGTGAAGCAGACGGAAGAACAGAACTTGCCAGGAATCTAAAAGGATGCCTTCCTGAGCAGTGCCGTCCCCCACCCCATTCCAGGTCACCTCCACTGCAGGGCAGAAGTGAGGGGTAGTCAAAGTCGCCATCCGGAGCAGGTGCTCAAACAGGGGTGGCTTTTTTAAAAAAGGAATAAATTGACATGAGGGAATTTAAGACTTTTTTAAAAAAAAAAGATATTTGAGAAAGTGCGCAAAAAGCTAGATCATGAGACAGACTAAGGTGGCAAACAGCAATTCTTTTTTACCTTATCATTACCCCAGCCCCCGGGCCTGGTGCCCTGGGCAGGAGATTTCCCAGCAGCACGCCCAGCCAGGCCAGGCTATCCCAGGAGAGGGCGGACTGGGCTCTCCCACTAAAATGAAGTTGTGAGGTTGCATTTGGGAGAAGAGGCTAAGGGGAGCAGAATGGCCCACAGGCCATGGGAGAGGGGAGGGCTGTGAATCAGTCCACTCACCTGGGATAATCGTGGGCTGACTGCATTTTTTCCAGCCCTCTCCCCTCCAATACACACTCACAGCTGTCTCCCCAAAGCCATACCCAAACACCTTCTGTCTCCTTCACAGTTGGGGGACTTAACTCTGCAGAGGCGTTAATTCCCCAGCAGAACCACATATCTGTCTGTGGGGCGGGAGGGTGGGGGGAGGGCCCAGGATGGAAGGCAGCCCCATAAATCAGAATCTGATTAAAGACTCCAGGACGAGACTGCCTGGTGGCCCCCCATCCCTCTCAGCTGCTCTTAATCCCCCGAAGATAAATTGCCAGGGTCCCCAGAGAGGCTCTCAGTTTTACCCCTGGCAGCTCGCAGGGGGTCTTGGGTCAAGAATTTCCAACCATTACCAGTTCTCGGCTTGTGTTGATTTTTTTCCTTTTTTTTTTTTTAAATGAATAAAATTTAATGTGAGGAGGTGACAGAGTTGGGGGAGGCTGGCTTTGCCACAGCCCCTGAGGCTCCCCTGGGCTTCATTCCCAGTCTCTGAGCCTCTCACCTTCTCCCTGGCCTAGAACCATATTTGATTTCTAGTTCCCAGTTTGCTTTTGGTTTCCCTGTTAACTAGAACCCACTTCACTGATTATGATGAGCACAGCTTCTGGCTGGAGAGTGGTCCCAGGAAGAAGCTTTTCCTGCATGAGGTATGAGACATGTGGGGCAGGCAGTGGACGGGGAGTCCTGGCTTGGCCATTCACTGCCTGTGTGGCCTTGGACAAGTCACTTAACCTCTCTGAGCCCAGGACTTCCCCTGAACATGAGGGTAATAATGCCTACCTCTTCATGTGGTTGTGAATCTTGAAGGAGGTGAAAGGTGCAGAGGACAGTATAAGGGACCCAGCAACACTACATGGGTACGAGCTTTATCATTACAATTTTAGAAAACAGGATTTGCATTTTACTCCCCTTTATAGTCTAGGCACCAGGGCCATGCCTGGCACACGGCAGGGATTTATTTATGTATTTATTAACTAACTCTAGAGCAGCATCACCTAAGGCCCAAAGAGCTGTGCTGCTTCAGAACTGAACAAGACATGTTTGTGGGTTTCTTTTGTTTGTGCTGCCATGTGTTCTTTTCAGGAGTGACATGATAGTCCTGGAGTAGTGTGTGTTCCTTGAAGGCAAGCCCTGGTCATCTGCTGACTTGGTAAGTGGCTCTGCACGGCTCCCTCCACCCAGTTCCATCACCCTCGCCCATTCCCATGATGTGCGCTCAGCAGGACCGGCTGGCTAGCTTACAGAAAAGTAGTGCCCTTGCTGAACCATTTTAACTGGGAAGCCGATGATTATGCAAGCCCAAGAGACTGATCCACCCTTCCTGGTGCCTGCAGATGAAGTTCCTGGGGGACAAGCTGAGGTCCCCATGAAGACAGACTGACTATGCATGCATTCTTGGAGCTCTTGGGCCTGCTTAGGAAAGACCATTTGGTAAAGCAGAGTCTTTGCACACCCTGGCTTCCAGCCCAGTGAGGCTCTTGCAGGCTGCATGACCTCAGTACATCACATCTCCTCTCTAAGCATCTTCCTACCTTGTGGGACAGTTATAATTATTGACGTTAGTATCTGGCAACTGGCAGTGTTCAGTCCCCAGGATGCTTGGACTGGGCACCACTTTGCCTTCTGAAAATGGAAATGACCCGGCTTCTTTGGAGCTGTGCATTCCAGAGGTAGGACACAGCTTCCCACATCTCCCCGCTGGCCTGGCAAGGCCTGGAAAGGGGACAGGGAAAGGGACCAAAGCCTGACAATAAGAAGCCAAAGCTCAGTGGATAAGGGGCTACACGAGTGGCAGAAGGGCTTTATGTCACAGACCATCCCACACCCCAAACGCAGACACAAACAGACCCAAGCACAAATCACAGAAAGGGGTTTGAGGGACCAGACAACAAAATCCCCCAAATAGAGTGTCAGAAACATTACAAGATACATGAATAATGATTTCACATAGACAGGAGCTTCAAAATATGCATGTTTAGTTCCTGAAATGCTGAGATAGTTGTTTTCACACACACACTGTCAGAATATGAACCCTGCAGGAGCTGCTTCAGGGACACACATCGGGGTGAGAATAGGAGCCAGACTTGGGGGCAGTGGTCTCACCTCATCTCTGACAGAAGTCCAATTACGCGGCTCAATCACCCACTTGATTCACCACGCTTGGCTGCAAATATCTTTGGCTATTTCCAGAAATGAATTTTGCCCTCATTGGGTCAGTTTTTTAAACCCTTTAGGATTTTCAAAAGGATGCGCTGCCAATCCTGACACAGGCCCCTGGTGGGGGGCAGGGGTGCTTGGTTTGTTTTGCACAGCAGCTGCCCTGCTGGAGCCAATGATGCCTCAGGAAGAGGGGATCATCCATAAATACGTGTCCTGTGGGACGAACTTTATTTCATTTACAATTCAACTCTTCAAAGAGGATTGTGTTCAAAGGCCGAGCACACAAGTTTGGGTTTAAAAACCAGTCCTGTTCTTTTATCGTCCTTCCCCGGGCTTCACTGGAAGGGGTGTGCCCCCAGGAGATTTTGATATTGGAGAGCAGGTGCCACTTTCAGCCCCCACCATTCCCACCCCAAAGGCATGGTCAGGATGGAGTCAGGCCTATCCTGCACGTCTAGACCCAGCACATCGTCCGCTCAAGTGCCCCCGGCCATGTCCACCGGGCTCCAAGAGGCAGGAGCAAATGAGACGGGCATCTGGCAATTATGTGACATGCTCTGATTGAATGCCAGGCACACCACACAAGGTCCTGGGGGTGGCAGGATGTATCTATAAATAACTGGCTGATGTATCAACCACAATTGGTTATTTATGAGGTTATATCTATATTCACGATTAACGGAGGGCTCATGTTGAGCCCAGTGAATTACACCTGGTTTTTTTTATTACACCTGGTGTCCAGTAGAGGAACACAGCTACTCACAGATTATCTCTCTTGGGATGTTTTGGGCAGCAAGTAACACAAAAGCAACTCAAACTAGCTTAAGTGATAGGAAGCATTTATTATTTCAAATAACAGAAAGTCCAAAGGTAATTCAAAGCTGGGTTAATTAGGCAGTTCAGTTGTGTCACCAAAGACCCAGGGACCCTGGCTCTTTCCCTCTCTCTCTGCTCTGTCACTTGTGGAGTTGGTCTCAGCCTCAGGCCGGTACCCAGTTCCATCTCAATCCAGACAAGACAATGAAGAATGAAGGTAATCTCTTCCTGTGGCCCTCTTTTGGAGATGAGGAAACATTTCCCAGAGACCCCTGTGCCTTTCCCTTTTGCCTGATTAATGACATTTGCATCACCTGTCCATTTCTGAACCAGTCACCCACACAAGGGATGGTATCACAAGATTGGCTTAGCGTTGGGAGTCAACCTCACCACCCATCACACACAACCTTCACCAGGGAACAATGCCACTCTCTCTTCTTCACCTCTGGGAGGGGAGAAAATAAAAGGCACAGCCCCCGCCACAGCCAGCCCCCAAATCAACCCCAGAGATCATTACAGTCATAGCTAGAGCCCCTGAGAATAATCACCACCTTCAAAACATGCTCCTTGGACATTGACTTACTCACTAGTCATTGGCAACCCTAGTGAGAGGTGGGCCTTTACCTGGGACATGCACATTCAACACCATGGCCCCTGGGAGCCGTGAGTGTGTGTGCTCTCTCTGTGACTGAATTTAATTTCATCATGGCTTTTGGAGTATGGGATGATCCCTTTTCTTCCTTGACTTGAATGCCAAGCTGATCGAAGGAGCCCCAACCATGGGGAGGTAGTGTGTAAGTGCCATGATCAGGGCTGCTGGCCTCTTAGGGAGCCCCCAAATGCACAGCCTGCCCACCCCCAACCCCCAGTGCCAGCTCTGTCCCCCTAAACCCTGCTCCTGCAGCCTCGCCAGCCAGCAGCTTCCAGAGAGCGTGCCACCGCCTTTAATGAGGAGCTTCTGAGAGCCAAGGTAAGCACAGACCATCAATCCACTTGCCAGGGAGCAGCCAGAGGAGGCATTGTGTTCCTTTCGGTGATCCCAGCTGATTACTGAGTCAAGGCAAGAATTACAGAGTCAAACAGAGCCGCTGATGGATTTCTCAAAGCATAACTCATTAGGTGGAGGGAGTCTTATCTGGGGCTTTACAACCTAGGGCAGTACATTCTCTTTCTAGCTGTCTAAAGAAGCAGGAAAATGATGGAGATGGCAGCCCCAGGGAAGGGGAGGGTGGGGCCTCAGCCCTCGGCTGGACGCCCAGGCAGGCTCTGGGGAGAAGCTCACCACCAGACATTTCCTATTACGGCAAGGAGGCTGCAGATGGGAAAGGCTAGATTCGTGCTTGGACAAATCCTTTGATATTTTGGTAGTTCCAACTAGCCACTGTGGGCTCCAATCCACCTAAAAGGGGATTGAAAAATGAGCGAGTGGGTAAAGCAGGCAGTTTGTTATTTTTTATTTTTTTTCCTCTTAGAAATGGCACTTGGGGAAACCTTGTCCTCTGATAGACACCAAGAAATAATTTCTGTGACCCCCCCCTCCACGTTTTCCCTGGCAGGGACTAGTGAGGCAGAGGCTGGCCCTTTGCCCTCGCCCCCTCGATCACCCTGAGTTCAGGGACCTGCCTCACCCCCATCCTGCCTGGACCCCCACTGCCCTGTGGGTGCTCTGCCTGTGTGGGGGCCAGGAAGTGGGCTGTCTGGGAGCCAGGCCACATAAATCTGTGTTTCTGGGAAACTTCCGTCCCCAGCTGGCAGGAGGGTGGGGATGGGGATAACTTCCTGCTCCACTTCCCTGCATCTCCACTGTCCTATCTGTGCAACAGGGCAGCGTGACAATGGCTCGCCTTTGCTGAGGGCTTACTCTGTGCCAGGTGCCCTTCAAGTGCTCAACCTGCAGGATGTCATTTAGTCCGCGTGAAAGCCCTTTGAGGCAGGCACTGCTACTTGCAAGGGGCTGGAGAGACACGGTCATATGGACTGGCCCTGGTGCTGGGCTGCGTAAGTCAGGCCTGGGTCGGCCCACTCCTGACCTGGGGCAAGTCCACCAAGGTGAGCTTATCTGAGAGCTCCTGGAAGAGAGGCTGGCACACGGCAGACTGACGGCTGGGGTTCTAAGTCACCTGACTCCAGGCCTGCGCTTGTCACCCTGACACTGGGCACATGCTGTCTGCACTATTTGTAACTGATCATGGGATTGGAGCACATGTCACACCTACTCTGCTTGCATGCTCCCTGTGAGTTCAGGACAGGCCTTTCCCTGGAGAACTGTGAGGCCTGCAGCCCTGGGGGGCCCTCAACCCCCAGCCCATGCCCCAGTTGTGTTTCTCCAGTTTGCTCATTGCCAGAGACTGATTCCCCCCAGTCCTGACACAGCCCCAACTCCAATATAGACCTGGGGATGTGTAGATTCCCCAGCTCTGCAACAGATTTCCAAAGGGATCCACCCCATCTCCCTCAGAAAGTCGCTCCCTGCTCACACAGGGAAAAAAACAACAAAAAAAAAACCCCGTAAAGAGGAGCCAGACTCCTGGGCCAAAATGTATTATGCAATGTGAGTAACTCCCCAAGGAAGCTCCGGGCTTACACTCAGGACAGACACTGCCTCTAATGCCACATGCATTTTCCTGGCCTGCAGGCCAGTCCCAGCCACAGGACCCTCTTCCTCCGCTCTTACCATTCTGTGTGGCAGAGGTGGCACCCCCCACCCGCAGGGTCCCCCGGCTGCTCACGTTTGTGTGGGGCCACCACCTCCCTCGTCCCATCTGGACACCTGTTACTTGGGCCCACTTCACATCCGTTCCCCTTCTTCTGGAAACACTACCCTCAGTTTCCTTGAGGGTCCACCTGTCCCCCACACTCAGGCCAGGGAGCTCAGGTGGGACTGACCTTGGTCCCCACCTCCTTGTGGGCATGTGATACCGGCCCAGCCAATCCAAGCATTCCATTCCCCTGGCCACCATGATTGGCTCAGAGATAGTCACATGACTTGAGCCAGGCCAATGAGACTCAATTCCAGGAGTTTTATTGGACCAATTGGGGAAAAATAAGTCCTCCTCTCACTGGACATGCTAATTGAAAAGACATTGTCACTACGGAGTCCCTGGGAGCTACCGTATAGAGAGAGCCACCTAAAAATAAAAAATAGAGAGGAAAGGAAGTAGAGCCTAGAGCTGGAAAGGGAAATTGAGTCCTGAGGACATCTTTGAGCACCTGGATGCAGCAAGGCCTGAAATTCAGTGTACCCCCAGTCTTTATGATTCTTTGATTCATTAAATTTCCTCTTCTGTTCAAGCCAGCTGCACTGGTTTCCTGACACTTTAAACTGAGAGTCATGACTAACCCACTACCATCTGTTATAGGAGCTCTACATGTATTAACTCATCGATGGCAACAAGCCTGTGAAGTAGATATTATTAACATAAGGTTTTTTGAATTTGAGGCAAAAAGAACTTAATTGACCTGCCCAAGGTTAGAAAGGGATGGAGCCAAGGATGGCAGCACTGATGCCCGATTTTGGAAAACCTGCAGCATGTAGTAACTAACCTATTAACCTATGCAGAAAGGCAGGCTGCCGGTAGGAGAACTGCCAGATAGCACTATTGTGGGTGTGTGCTGAACTGACTCTCTGGGTAAAAGAACAACAAGAGCAACCCACATTCCATAACCTGCACGATCTCCTTCCTCCCCCATGGACAAGAAAAGGAAGATGTGCTCACCTCCCACTGTGCAAGGTTTGGGGTCAGGAGACTGGGGTTCACTTCTCCCCTCTGAGCCTCAGTGTCAGCCTCTGAGAAGCGTGGACAGAGTGCCAGCTCTAACTTTTTGTGATCCTGGTACTATAAAACAGGAGAAAGCCATTCCCTGGCAGAACCAGTGCCAGGGATGCCACAACTTCCCTGGCTCAATGAGGGTGGTACAGAACAACTCAGCAGGCATGGGGCACTTGGTACACCTTCCCAGTGGGCAGAGCAGCCGGGAGCACCCAGGAGTCTTCACCCCGTGGCCTGACTCAGGGATTCTGGGCATCTGGGGGAGGCTTTCCCTTGCCCACCTAATCCACTGGCAGGCCCTGCCCTCTGGAGGCAGCTTGCTCAAGGTTTGCTCATCTTTTCATCCTTACTCATGGCCCTGCACACGAGTCCAGTCTGCTCATGATGAAACATGAACAGTTCCATTTTCAGTGGCATCTGGCTGCACAGGACTATTAATCTTCCCCATCTTGGGTTTCCTGGTTTCCACTAAAATCCAGCTTCTGAGAACATCACTGTAGACCCAGATGTAGTAAAGTCTACTACATTTTAGGCACATGAGACATACTTGTTGAAAGTTGTTAAATGAATGTAATAGACATTAGCAAAACAGACTGGAAAAAGCCCTACACCTGAGCCTGGAGAATCTCAAGGGCACTCCTCTTTCCAAGGTCAAATTACATTTCGATGACTTTGACCCCAGAAACCTGTGTTTCAGTGCCCCTCTGTGGAGTAAGGTGACCGCATGTTCTTCTTTGATGACTGGGGTCATAGGCTCTCACTACAGCCTATAACACTGTGATGCTCTTTATTATTTATTGATCATGCTTTTTCACCAATGTCTTGCTGACTATCTGGTTTGTCTGTCTATCTGTCCCTGCCAGTGTTGTAACTCTGACAACATAAGTTTTTAAGCAACTTTGGCTCACAGGGCCTCAGGTACAAAGAAAATGCAAAGCAGGGCTGTTTCAAGATCAAGAAGGGAAGAGGTCCTAATAAGTAAACCCGGGGTCCATAAAACCCTTGGGAATCCATGTACTGGATGTAAAAATTACATCTTTGTTTTTACTAACCTCTAACTCAACTTTAGCATTTCTCTTAATTGTGAATTTGGCAACAACCGCAGTAATATTAGCAGAACCTGGTCTTCATCACGGATTGCAGTTGATACAGAGATCTCAAGCTATCATCAACAGGAATCACTATTTCAAAATCATGGTGGTTATTAGACCCCTGCTGGAGCTTCGTATTTAATGCATTCATATAGGAGCCCAGCATTTCTGTATACAATTTAAAAAAATATTTTGGTAACTGTATTTCAGTATCATTGATTTTCTTTGTAATTTTATGTATTTTTTAATGCATTTAAGAAAACCTTATCTGAGAAGGGATCCAAGGCTTCACCACACTGCTAAAGGCGTCCATGGTACAAAAAAAAAGGTTAAGTCCTCTGGGTTTAGGGCTCCAACCCGCCACTCTTCAAACGGGGACCACAGAAGGCCATAAGGTTGGATGCTGGGGCTCCAAGTGCTGGGGCAAGAGGGAAGCAATGGAGAGAAGCCCCCTCTGCATGAGGCTGGTTGGAGAAAAGGTTCTGCTGGCCTTTTCCCTCCCAAGTGGAGGGAGGTGGCTGGGCCTCAGAGGGACGGGATCTTTTCTAAACCAACAGCAGCCGCATCTGGTCAGAGTTCTGAGTTATTCCACCTGTTCGGAGGAGCGAGGCTCAGACTCTTGTCTCCTAAACTCTACAGACTTTTGTTTCATTTTATTTTGTGCTGAAGGCATCACTGGATGTTCTGACACTGCCAGCATGCTTTGGATGAGCCCTGTTGCTAAGGAACAAATCCCAGATGTATCTTTAAACATACAGCTCCATAAAAGTACATTCCTCCTCACTAAACTCCATCGTGTCTTTTCTTTGGCCACTTAGATTAAACTAACAGCTGTTTTCTAAAAGCCACATGTTGAGCCTCAAGTTACATCCAATTCACTGCCCCAACTACCCCAACAGACTTTTTGGTCTTGGGGCGATGGCCTTGGGTGGAAAGGCCAGGGCTGGAGTGGAAGGGCCTGGCTCCGCCTTGTCTGCGGCCGAGCCACGAGGATGAGAAGGGCCCTGATGTGCGGCAGACATTGCAGGACCGGCCAGATGTGGCCCTCAGTTCTGGCAGTAGGAGAAAGAAGAGCAGCAAGCTGTCCCTGGGGGCTTCCTTTTAGTATTTCTAAGAACCACCGACCTCACCATGCCCTGTGGGCCAGCTCCAAGTTAAACAGGCTTTAGACCCAACACAATCAGTGTCTCTCCTTGGAAGGTTCTATCTAGTCTTCCTCTGTGTTTCTACCACACAGACCAAGGGCTCTGCAATGCGACACCACCTCCCCAGAGGCAGGCTGCTGCTGGGGCAGCCGCTCCCGGTTCTCCTTCTCCCCTAGCCCCAGATATTGAGGGCACACTGAGACTCCCCGGGAGTGTTTCTCAAATGGGGTTCTTTTTTAAAATGCAGATTACCAGGCCCCGCCCCATTCTGACTTCTATGAAATCAAACTCTCTGAGGTGGGAGCTGGGATTTTACCTTTCTAACAAGCTCCCCAGGGAATTCTGATGCACCCTGAAATTGGAGAACCACACGTCAGCTGTGTCACTGTCAGGTTATTCTATTCCAAAATCACTCTACCCACCTTGGAGGTGCAAAGCTGCACGTGGACTGGTCCTGCACTCCACAGGCCCCAGCCCAGTGGCCCTGCTGGTTCACAGGGCATCTGCCCCTCAGAGCTGGAACTGGAGGAGCTGGCTTCACCCCAATTCAGATCCAAAGGACAATAATAGTAATATTCATTCCTCACTGTGTGCCACACACTGTTCTAAGTACTTTATATGTAATAACTCATTTAATCTTCAAAACAGCCCTATGAGATGGGTACTATTTTCCTGTTCTGGTTTGCTAATGCTGCCATTATGCAAAATGTCAGAAATGGATTGGCTTTTATAAAGGGGGTTTATTTGGCTACAAATTTACAGTCTGAAGGCCTTGAAAATGTCCAAATTAAGGCATCTACATGAAAAAACCTTCACCGAAGGAAGGCCAATGGCATCCGGAAAACCTCTATTAGCTGGGAAGTCATGTGGCAGGTGTCTGTTGATCTTGGGTTGCATTCCAGCTCCTCTCTCAGCTCCTGTACATTCTTCAAAATGTTGCTCTTGGGGCGTTTTGTCCTCTCTTAGCTTCTCCAGAGCAAACACTGGGCTAGCATAAGTCTGCTTTCAATGGCTGTCTCCAAAATGTCTCTCTCAGCTAAATGTCTCTAAAATGTCACTCTCAGCTGCTTTGAGGTCCTTTTGTTCGTGAGCTCTTTTATAAGACTCCAGTGATTAAATCAAGACCCACCCTGAATGGGCAGGGTTCATATCTACATGGAAATTATCCAATCAAACATTTCACTCACAGTTGACTGAGTCACATCTCCATGGAAACATCCAATCAAGAGTTCACACCCTAATTAAAAAGATTAATCAATCTGCCCCCACAAGATTGCATCAAAGAATATGGCTTTTTCTGGGTGACAAACTGGCACAATCCTGGTTTCACAGACAAAAAAACCAAAGGCACAGCGAGGTTAAGTAACTTGCCCAAGGCCATATAGTTATTGCATGATACAGTGGAATCCAGGAGGTATTCCCTCAGCAAAATAAAGAAGCTATGCCCAGAAAATGGGCACCAGGATTTGAGGAAGCACAAAAAACGTTCTTGGTCCCTGACTCACCATCATCAAATGCCCCTTCTCTCGGGAACCCATGGAGGACCGTTCCCTCCCACGCATCCTCCTCTGGGCAGCATGGCAGGTGGTTCTGGTTCTGCTTCTATTTGCTGTTCCCCCTCGGAGAATGACACAGGCCATGCTCGGCTCTGGAAGAGAAAGCAAAGGCCAGGCCCTCCTGCACCCAGGAGCATCACGGCGCACATCAGAAGGCCACTGGCCCCTGGAGCAGAGCTTCCCACTGCCTTTCATGCCTCAGGCCCCAGCACAGAGCCAGGTTGAGAGACGTGCCTTCTCCTCCCTTCGGCTGGGGCAGTGGCTGCCAGAGGGGCGCAACTGTCAGCAAGGCGCTGGTCCCGGGGGCAGCCGCATTCTGTGCTCGGCAGGCTCTTTCCCTTCCTCTTTGCGGCCCACCAGCCACATCCCACACTGCCTGCTACTGATGCTTAAAAAAGCAAATTTAAAAATTAAATGGGTGTTAAGGGAAGAGGCTGGAGCAGTGCTCTGGGCAGCGTTCTGGTTCTGATACCCACTCTGGACAGCGAGTTGAGCCCCTTACCCTCAGCTTTCCTTGCCAAATTCCTCTGAGCTATTTTAGGGCAAGCAAGAAAAAAAAAAAAAAGAGCCTGGGAAGCCAATGCATTGCCTCAGGTCAGCCCACCCATGCCCTGAACAAGTCACCCAACCCAGGACTGACGGCCCCAGATAGACAAGCTGGGCACGTCCTCACGACCCAGGCAGAGAAAGAAGCTGGGGTGCCGACCCCTCTACCCTGGACCCGGGCTGGGAACCACAGCCCCGAGCACCCTTGGAATAAGCCTTGCCTCAAGCCTCACTACTCTTCTCAGAAGCCCAAAACATCATCACACGCCTTTCATTCATCCCTCTTTCTTTTACAATAAACACACCGAATAGATCATAAGTAGCAGCTGCTGTGGCTGCAGAATCTGTGGAATGGACAGTCCACTGGCCTCTTCCCATTTGTCCCACACCCGTGCGGGCTCTGGCGTGCGGGCTCACACACACACACACGAGCGCACACACAAGCGCGCCTGGGCATCGTAGGTTCAGCTTTCAAGGAACGCGGAGATCAGCACTCTGCCAGACAGGGAGCCTGGCACATCCTCCTCTGGGTGGCCCTGTTTGAGTTTCTGGTAATATGTAAATAATAACAGTCAACACAATGGCTTTCTAGTAATTCATAATTCCCTATGATTCATGATTCTGTATGATTCAAACCCCTCTGCTGTGCCCAGGTGCCCAATTAGGCAGTGCCTGGCACCGAATGGCCGGCCTGCTCACTGAAGGGCCCTCGGTGGAATTACCTCATGCTGACACATGTCTGCTTGTGCATCTTTTTATTCACCATTTCTTTTCCATATTGTTTTTAGTTATTAGAAATTTCTCTCTTACTTGTGCTCCTCCATTAATCTCTTAGCATATTTCCCATTCTCCATAAAACACCGTGTGGCGAGGAAACCCCTCTGTGAGCCAAAACTAAATGTCTATCATCATTGATTAAAAAAAAAATGTTTGGTGCCATTAGGACCATCCACCTCCTCTTCTAATTACATCTGCTTTTCTTCAACCAATGGCATTCAAGATGAATGCTAAACGATTTCTTATGCAATATTTTCTTGTTTAGCAGCTAATAGTGTTGTACTTTTACTTTTTATTATTTTCCATTGCAAATTTTCAGCCTTTTAGCAGTATTATGCATTAAATGGGATTTGGGGACTAATGTGGTTAAAAGGAAAAAAGAGCCCTTAGCCTTTTCACCATCCCTTAAGAGGCTCCAGGATTTCTATTCCTCAGACGTTTTATGAAATAAATATTAGGGGAGAGATTGCAGGACCAACCTGTGGAGGACCACTGATGAGCAGAGCAGGCTCCCATGGCCCTCCATCCCCTCGGCTTCACCTGGGGACAGGCTGGCCTCCAAATCCTGCCAGGCGCACTTCCCAGAAGCCTGTTGAGTCAATTGCTTGGTTTAGAGATCCAGATCTCTGCCATAACATGGATTCTTGGAATCAGATCTGCAGCATTTGAGGGAAGCAGCAATGGGGTTGCTGCCAAATTCACCACCTACTCCCCCCTCCCCCAACACGGCATATCAACCTCAATGTGCAAAAATCCCCCAAAAAATCATGTTTATGGAAATTATATTGCCATGGCAACTGTAAAGGCCTCACAAGTATTTTTAAAACAGCAAATTAACAAAACCCACTTATAAAAATCTAAAATCTGTTTCTTTATGGGCATTAGTGAACATACAGATTCTAACAGATATGAAATGGGTTTTGTGGCATGATGGCAACAAGTCAGTAAAAGGGGCTCTTGACCCTGGATTAATTGGGAGCAGAGGGTTGAGCTTCTGAAAGCAAAGTTGGATTTTTCTAAGAAGATGTTGCACTTTGGATTTATTCTGGAAAATGGCATGAAGATCTTTGGGTGGAGAAAAATGTGGGTAAGAGACCTGAATTACTGAAATACTAATTTCTTGCTTTCTATTTTCACATCACTGATATTATTACCTTCCCCACTCTGCAAGACTATTCCATTTTTAACTCATAGGTTTTTAGCAGTTGCATAAGCTTCTGCCACTGTGATTTAGCCTGGCTGAAACTCTATTATAAAACCTGCTTCTCAGAAGTCTGCACACAAATCATGCAGGAGGAAAAAAATTCAAAAGCACCAAACTAGAACCTTTTTGCTTTATAAGACTGTAATTTGTATGGCTATCAAAGGGGATCCTTTTAAGTGGATGATAAACTAATTTTTGGTGTCTTTTGTAAAGATTTAAAACATAATAGGCACATTTTGATGACTCTTCTCATAACAAGGAATCATTGGGAGCTTTAAGAATACAAACAGTGGAGGTTCTTTTTGCAAGTGGAATAGGAAAAACCAAACCATGCAACTGGTGATTTTATTCTCAGCAGATCTCAATCTCCAAACTGGGGTGAGAAGTGGGGGGTAGAGGGGTAGGAGTGGAAGAAGACGGCTCAGAAGACAAAATGATGGGTGGCAGAAAGCAGGAAGAACACTGCATTGAGGGAGTAATTTGCTTCCAGTATCTTCTGTCCATTGCATGTTAAATTTAAGTACAAGCAATGGGCTGAGCAGATGATGCATCTTCCAAAATGACCATTAAGACAGAGAGGTATCCAAAAGTAACTTGTGAATGGTGAGCTAGTTCTTGAGGGGTGGACCATCTGTGGGCTCACGTCAGGGGAAACAAGTGAGCCATGGAACGAGCAGGCCATGACTGAAGAAAAAAGCAAGGAAAACTGTGCCCCTGTGAGGCAGCAATGCTCTCAGCGACCTGGGTTTCCTGAGAGGAGAGCTGTCAGAGCCCTGGGGAGGAGGATGGTCCTGTCAGAACTTCCCAGGGAAGAGCCAGGGCTGGTGCCAGTCATTAACCAAAGAACATGAAAAACCATAAAGGAAAACACAGAAAGAAGATTTCTGATTTGGACTCCCCCCCAAGGGAAGTCACATTGAGCACTTCTGCAGCCCCCTGCCCCCCTCCTCACCCCCTCCCTGTCCCCACGTGAGAAGCTGGCATCTCAAGAGCACCGAGAGCCATTTGGAAGCTAGAACTCCACACTTTTCAGATGGCAGGAAGTCTGGCTCTGAGTAATGGCTGTTCCAGAAGGAAGACTCTGTTAGAAACATAACCACTTTAGGAAAATCCAGGGAGTGGGGTGGGGATACAGGGGGCAATAAAGGCATGGAGCTGGTGGTTCCGGATCCCCAGCCAGAGCTAGGGGTCCCAGCTCTCACCTTTGTTCTTAATGAAGAGACTATTGACAGAAGTCTGGGCAGGATCCAGGGAACCAGTGGCGGGGGTGGGGGGGGGGTGGGAGGGTGGGGCTGAAATGCTGGTGACCAGCCAGAGGATGGTCCCACCCCTAAGCCTGCAGGAGTAGGAAGAGGGAAAGGTGGTGTTGTCTGGGTTGGTAGAGGGCTGGGCAGTGGAAGAGGGGCTGCAGGACCAAGCTGCTGTCACAGACAGATGCAGCCACAGCCAGGATTCCCTGGAAGCCAGAGGGAATGGGAATGGGAGAGATCAACACCCAGTCTCTCTCCTTTACTCTGATCCCCTGCCAGCATCTCCCATTGGCTTCCCATCAGGAAGGCAGGGGCAAGGGAGCCCATTGTACAGGTCATGGGGGACAGCTTCCAGGCACAGAGCAGGACAGGAAAGGTAGAGAGTGGATAGGGAAGGGGGCATGGAAACCAATCAGCTCACCCTCTAAGCCTCCTCTCCAGCCCACCTCTACAAGGGCAAGATTTCTAACTCCTTTAGAGCGTGAAAGCATGCAATCAGTTAGGCTGCACGGTCTGGCTCCTGACGAGCAGGAAAGACACTGCTGGAGCACAGCCTCAATTCACTTCCTGACTTAAAGGTACATGGTGTTGATAGCCTGGATTCTTTTTTTTTTTTTTTTTCAATCTCAGCACAAACAAGGGGGCAAGAATAACCATCCCTGCTTTGGAAGTGTACAAGGTGGGACCTAGACAAGGACATTGAGCATCATCAGAGCTGAAATGTGATACCAGGGCGTTGGATCTCAGCCTGGTAGAGGCTGCATTCTTCTTGAGGAGGGGACAACATTTCTTGGTTCATGATGATTCAGCAATTATGGCTGAGATCCTAGTGCATGCTCTGCTCTTAGGGAAAGGCGCACACACACACACACACACACACACACACACATACACACACACACACACAAAGTGTAGTAGAAGAGATAAGAATAACCCAACCCAAAAGAGAAAAGAGAAAACCCAACGTTAGAGCGGCAGGTAGACCAGATAATCCAAAAGAGTGGATTTTGGGTTTTCATGCAAACTCTGCTCAGCACCTAGTCAGTATTACTTCACTTCAAGCTTCTATTAAGGATCATGTGTACTTCCCCTTGTGGTGGTGATGCCAATTGCCTTATGTCTAGAGATGGCAGGTGGAGAGCCCTGTGCAGAATATGAAATGATGGGATGGAAATAGCATTGGGGAAACAACCACTCACTCACTCCCTTCCCTGTGTCTGCCTATAAGGCATGTACTGGCTCATCTCCAAGCATGTCCCAAGTACCTACTACATCCCGACAAAGGTAGACCCAGCTCTCAAGTCTTCAGGGGAACCCACACAGAGAGATCTAGAACATTCTACTGCATTAACTGCATTGGGCTCAGATGA
Organism: Choloepus didactylus; assembly: GCF_015220235.1. NCBI lineage: Eukaryota > Metazoa > Chordata > Mammalia > Pilosa > Megalonychidae > Choloepus > Choloepus didactylus. The sequence continues at coordinate 33,236,907 of NC_051308.1, forward strand.
GAAGCTAGCAGGAAAAATAAATCACACACGTCCCACCTTGAGGGTGGGCCCAAGGGATCTGGTGTCTTGACAAACCCGTGGTTTTCCTGTGTTTGCTTTTCCTTTAACCCAAATCAATTCCCAAGCAGAAGACCCCTCTTTTCTTGATGTATCAGCTTCAGAGACCAGCCATGGACAGATGGACAGTCAGGACCAAGATCACCCAAGCCTTCCAGCCAAGCCTGATCTGCTAGCTTCGGTGTATCGGCTCCCCGTCCCCCTTTCTGCCTTGAGTCTAAGAACCCCTCTAGTTGGGCCTAAGATGGTTATGTTTATCTTTTCCCTTCTGAGTCAGGCCACAGGATGATTCCCAGAAAGATTCCATTTGCATGTTGAACCCCCATGAACCCTCAGAGAAGCCAAGGCTAAGGGGGAGCTCTCCCATGCCCTCCTGGTGTGGTTCAGTCATTGGTTTGTGGTTTGAGGTTGGATTCCGAGGTCCACAAAAGATTCCTGGATGCCACATTAAGATGTCAAAAAGAGAAATAATCAAGAAAATGAAGGCTTCTCCAAAAGAGCTCTGCAGCATTGGGATCTGCTCCAGTTCTGGCTGAAGCATTCAGATTCCTGATCAGCCCCAAAGGAAGGCTGCAAACACAACTTGGTAGACCTTGACTGGCCACTGCAAGGCAATCTAGTTGTCTGCATTGGCTCCAACCTCCCTGGAAACTCACTTTTGCTGTAATCAAGTCTGTTGCTGATGGATGAGGGGAACAGCTCACACTCCAAAACGACGGCAACAAACTTTTCTGCGCTCTTAAGGTTTTAATGGTAGGATCTCTGGGACATTTTCTTTTGGGGACCTGGGCTCTGCAAGCCAATGCCCTCTTGTACCAGGACTTTCTTTCTGTAGTCCCTAGATGGCCTCTGAATTGGCTAGAGCTGATAGACTTTAAGTGACAAGTAAGAAGGGTAACAAGGGTAAAGTGGTTTCAATTTAGGTGCAAGGTGCTAGGTGCAAGGATTCAGGTGCTAGGTCTAAATTGGATGAGTATGCTTGGCTTTTGGGCATATATTTTTTTTAATTTTAAAATACTTTGAAACTTACAGAAAAGTTGCAAGAATAATCCTGAGAACTCTCGTCTGCTCCTTACCCCAATTACCAATTTTTAACATTTTGTTATACTTGTTTTGTCGTTCTTCTTGTTTCTCCAAATTACTTACTTTTTTCTGAACCATTTGTGAATAGGTTGCACACATCACAACCCTTTATTCCTTAGTACATCAGAGTGTGTTTCCTAAGAACAAAGATGTACTCATACATATCCGTAGTACAGTTATCAAATTTACAAAACTAATATTGATACAATATTTTATCTAGTCTATAGTCCATATTACAATGTTGTCAATTGTTGCAACAACATCCTTGATAGTATTCTTTTTCCCTCCGGTGTAGGATCCAATCTAAGATCATACTTTGCATTTAGTTGTCATGTTTTTAGTCTCCTTTAATCTTTCATGACAGTGATATTTTTGAAAAATACAGGTCAGGTATTTTGTAGAATGTCCCCCAATTTGGGTTTTTCTGATGTTTCCTCATGAACAGATACAGATACAGCAAAAGCGATGCTGTGTCATCTTGGGATTTCACATCAGGGAGCACACAATGTCTGTCTGTCCCACACTGGTGATGTTAATTATTAAAAATATCTTTACTGAGATATTCACAGGCCATAAAATTCATCCATTTTAAGTGGATAATTAAATGGTTTTTAGTATATTCACAGAGCTGTGCTACCATCATCACAATCAATTTTGGAACATTTCATCACCCCAAAAAGAACCCAGAACCCATTAGCAGTCACTCCCTAGTTTCCCCTATTCCTTCCCAGCCCTAGGAATCCACTAGTCTACTCTCTGCCTCTATACATTTGCCTATTCTGGGCATTACCTATAAAAGGAATCATCCAATGTCTGGTCTTTTGTGACTGGCTTCTTTCACTGAACATCATCTTTTCAAGGTTTCAGTGATGTTAGTTTTGTTTGCCCAGTCAAAATGTTGCCTGGTTTCTCCACTGTGTGGTTACAAGCAAGTTAGGGCATTCTGTGGGGAGATACTGTGCTCTTCATCAAATTGTCCCCTAGATTTAACATCCTTTGATGATTATTGCCCAAACCAATCTTTTTTAAGATGCTTTACTTTTGAGGAGTAAAGCATCTTCATTTTATTGGTCATTTCTTGATTTAGGAATAATAAACCACATTTAAGTCACAATCAAGTTGCTATCAGATGCAAAACAGGAAGGCTAACAGGGTAGTGCTTTTATATCAAGCAGAATCAGATTTGAGTTATGTTTCCATGAATTTGACCACAAAACCTCAAATTTTACAATAGTAAATGGAAATAATATCTATGTCATAAAATTTCCGTAGGGATTAAATAAAATGAATGTAAATCCTTAATGGATTACCTAGAATATAGAAAGAAACCAAGAAATGTTACCTTCCTTTGTCGATAATGTCACAGTGGAAACAAGCTAGTTTGTGTGCTTTCTTAGTAAACACTGGTTAATTTTAAGAAATCTTTGAATATGGTTGCAGAATTGCATTTTTACTTTTATAATTACAGTGAATAAAATGGAGATTATCACATAAGCTATCAAGCAAAAAAAAAAAAAAAAGGAAGATGCTTTACTAAGATTTAGCAACTCCTGCACTCCCTTCACATTTGAAAGAACAAGGGGGTATTTGTGGATGGTGGCCTGGCCCGGAATGCCCAGCTGCTCTCAGGAACTACACAGTGACTGCTCCCCTAAGACCCCTCAGAGCAGGCCCTCCGACCCAGCGATGGGGCAGCAAACCTACTGCTACAGGGAACCGAGTCCCTCCCGAGTGGCCAGGACACCAGTGACATCTCAGAAGTGTAGAACAACCCCCACACCCTACCAGAGCTCTTGTTTCCCTCTGTGTTAGGAAGGCTGTGAAGTGACTTTAAAGACTTGTGTCCCTTGGGTAAAGGCTCCTTAGGTTAAAGGAACAAGAACCCGTTCTTGGTTCCATCCATACAACCAGAATCTAGCATGTATACATATCTTCACTTCAACAAATACTTACTGGACATGCTAGGTGTGGTGGGAGGTAGATAACGCACAAAGCACAGCCCCAACCTCAAGGACATGATTTTGAATAAGAAGATTAAGACAACAACAACAAAACAGAATTTAAGGCAGAGCAAAAGAAATATCCTAAAGGACTTGAGGGTTCAAGCAGGGGGATTCCACCTGGCTTGAGTGATCAAGAAAGGCAAAAAAAAAGGAGGGGCATTTGAGATGGACCTTGAAGACTGGTGGAAAGCAGATAGCAACAGTGGGTGTTCTAGGCAGATGGTACTGCAGGAGCAAAAACACAAGGGCAGCAACTTGTAAAAAGCAGTTTATTGCCCAGTTCAACTAAAGAAGTGAGAGAAAGTGTAGCTGGAGATCATTGGCGCTTTGAATGACAGGCCGTGGAATATGAGCTTAGTTCCTTGGGCAATGGGAGCCACTGGAGATTTCAGAGCAGAGGAATGAAATGATCAGAGCTGAGCCATGTGCACAGATGTTGCTTAATCTGCTAGTACAGAAATTCCATTTAAACAGTAATTATAATACAGAGACTGCACTGAGATGTGACCCAGGAAGACCCACTTCCATCTGAACTGGTGTCAGCACTCCCTTCTGCAGCTTGGCCTAAGACCGACCCTTCTTAGAGTGAGGCATCACCTCCAACCATGGCCAGGGCCCACCTGTCCCCGTAAGGAGGAGGCTCATGCCACCAGGGAAATGCCCCATATTTCAGCATAAGCCAGTGGCACCATGCTATTGCATATTCATTGAGGAGATTTTCCTGCTTGCTAAGAAGTTTCTTTTTAAAATGAAGCAAAAACTAAAATATGGCAACCTCCCAGGCAATGTTTGTTCCATAAGCCTCCATGTTGATTGCGTCTCGCTAATCTGCAGCACTGGTAGGAGCTTGGCCTCTGAGACCAATGCATTCCTGCACCAGCAGAACCCTGAGACAGGAACAGCATGAAGGTCCTCAATCACTCACTCTCCCCCAGAATTACCTTTATCAGGTGTTCTTGTCACTGTAAGCTTCTGAGGTTCAGGAAAATGTGGTCAAATGGTGAGATTGGAAGACAGAGCAAGGAATGAGCAAAAGGCTATGGTGATATACTAAAAACTAATGAATTGTACACTTTAAAAGGGCAAATTTTATGGCATGTGAATTATATCTCAATAAAACTTATTTTTTAAAAAAGCTGAGGCAGTGAGGAGGAGGTCTGGGTTGCTGGTTCTGATATCACTGATCTGTGGGGGATCTGTCACCACATCTTTATAACATTGGTGCATTCATTTAATTTGGCAAATATTAATTAACTCTCCACTACAAGCCAGGCACTGTGATAGGTAGGAAGATACAAAAATACAAGCCCCAGCCCTGCCTCAGGACTTAACCTAACTCAGGATAAGACTGTGGGTCAAAGCCTTGGATACAGGGGAAAGCCTCCTTTCTTAGTCTGGAGTGGCCTTAAAACTCTCTGGCCCTGGGAAAGTGGGACCATTTTCTTTGTTGGGGTTTAAGGATGGCTTTTTCACCACAAACGCTAACTTAATTTTGATCTCAGGGTCAAACTTCTCAGTCAACAAAGCAAAGCCGACCCTGCCCATGGCCTCACACGTTGCAGGTTTCAATGTCATTTTATTTATCTCAAGAAAAATGACTTCTTCGTGTAATTTAAGACCTTTCACAAAACAGGTGCAATTAATCCTGTGTTCTGCCTTTTGATCAGGAAAATATTGCACTTTACTTTGCCTTGCCGTTCCCCTAGAAATGTCCTTATTTAACATGACTTTGAGACAATCTGGGCCAATGAGGCCCAGGCCCCAGTTCTCATTGGGAAGGTTCCATGCTGAAGACACTCCTGCCCCCAACAGACACACGTCCTCTCCAGGCCACCCCACTTCCCCTAGGGTGGACAGGACTTCAATGCTATAAACCACCAACTAAGTGCCTCAAGGATGTGTGCACAAGCTGCCCAGTGGTTTCCCTGCACTTATAAGGCTGGAATGTTCAAACACAAACCAGGAACTGTCCTCCAATTTTTACAGTAAATTAACTATAGGTAAAGCCTTGGGGCAAGCAAGTACACACAAACACTTGTTCACCAGTCTGATGCTCCCAAAGCTTCTTGCCAAACTGTAAAGTTGCCTCAGAGACGCATCCCTCACAGACCCTGGGTTTGGGGTATATAACGGCAAGACCTTCTACTTAGAGTGTTAATCTAAGCACCGGAGAACTTGTCCTCTATCCCCTCTCCCCCAGCGTGTCAGGTGTGTGGAGCCAGGTCTCAGCTCAGTGGACCCCACAGGGCCAGGATGCTGAAAAAGGTGGGAGTACTTGTTGATTAACCCCCTACCCCCTTCTCTCACCCACCGGCATCACTCTGAGAAATACCCAAGAATGATCTTGGGAACAAAGAGGATTTTGCTAATGTTAATTGGTGACAATAGTCCTTTCCAATCATTGAGTCTTTATGGGTAACAGAGTATAATGACCTTGAGGGGTGGCCGAACAGGGATTATTATTTCCTTTCAAGGGATGGGGAAATTGAGGCTCAGAGAGGTTAAGTGATCTGCTTAAAGTGCCCTGCTACTGAGGAACCAGAACTAGGTGTGAGACCTCCTGACTTCTAGTCCACCATTCTTTCCTATTACATGTTGCTGCTTCCTGAATCTGCCGCAGAGCTGGAGAAGTTATATAGTCCAGTGCTCTCCAGGTTGTTCTATTTAGTCTGTTGCTGATTTCCCAAGTAGTCACATTTGCCAGGAAAGCCTTCCCTCACCTCACCCATGTGGACTGGATTAGATGCTTCTCAGCAACTTATCCTTCCCTCCATTAAAGCATGCATCCACGGTCTGCATTTCTTAAAGTTGACCTTCACTTAGGCATCAGCTGCTTGGGGGCAGAGACCTCACCTTCTCTGACTTTGTATCCCGGCTCTGAGCAGAGGACCTGCACATCATAGGGGCACAATGCATATTTGCAGGAGTCAGCTCTCCTCTGCATAGCATACTGTCCACACTTTGTTCAAACACAAACTTCCTCTGTATCAGTTGTTGACTGACCATATCCACCCCCTGTACAGCTAGGTTCCTTGAAGTTCTCAAGAAATGAGGAGGCTGTCTACTTTACTGAACCTGGCCCAGTCACCCTCAAAGTATCACAGCCCCAGGCTGTGACCCAACCCACGATGGGTACACCCCATGGGAGACCCTGCGGTGTCACTCAGCTATAAGGGTGGCAGAGAAGCCGCTGACCCCTTACAGCACTTGGCACATGACATTTGTCTATTATATTATAAATGATCCTTTACTGTATACATAGAGAGTATAAATATAGGATGGTAGAAATGTGGCAGCCCCATACATTTCACAGCATTCTGCCATTTTCAAAGCACTTCCATAAACTGATCTGCATTATGGCATTATCACCTTGTGAGGAGAATTTTTCTTTTCAAAACAATGCTTATTTAGCTTTTCTAATTATAAAAGTAATGAATTTTTATGCTCATTTTAGAAAATTTGGAAGATACAGAAAAGTGTAAAAAAGAAAATAATCACCATATTCCCACCACCTGTCAACATTTTAATGTATTTCCTTCAAGTCATTTTTATCTATCTTATCCATTTATCTACCTCTGTATCATCTATCACTACCTTTTATTTTCACAATTTTAAGACACCATTGATCAAAAATGTACCACTGATTTAGCAAAAGCTTTTCAGAGAAAAATGAAAAAAAAAAAGGAAAAAAGAAATTATTTCTCTCTATATCAATTATAAGACACATTCTGAACTCAGAAACATCAAAATATGGGAAAAGGTGGTGCCTTAGAACCAAGCAAATAAGAAGTATTTCAGATCATTCTGACAGACATAATACTCATGCAACCTCCTTCTTTCCCTTCTATCCCTAAATATTTCCCCCACATCAAGAGACACACCATTTTAATGAATGCATAATATTCCACCATAAGGACAGATCATAATTTAACCATTCTTCTATTGTTATTGTTTGGGTTTGTCTTCAATTTTTCAATATTATAAATAATGTTTCATAGCACATCTTTATGCTCAAATTTTTGTCCATGTTTCTGGTTATCTCCTCAGGATGAATTTCTACATGTGGAATTAATGAATTAAAAGGTATGAACATTTTGAGACTTCTGATATATAATTGCTAATCTGTTTTCCAGAAAAGATGTCCCAATTTTTACTTCCACCAGTAGAACATGAAAGCCCCTTCTCTTTCACTAACATTGATACTTACCCTTGAAAAGAATACAAGTATTACATGTACACGGTGCAAAAACAAATCAGACCAGGAGAAAAAGGCTTTTTAATGAAAAGCATAGCTCCTTTCCCAGGTGTCTGTGCTCTGAGTTCAGCAGCACTTCTTTCCCCTTCTGGTTTTAGTGCATTCATTCATTTGACATATTTACTGATCATCTATTATGAACTGAGTACTCCGCTAGGTGCTGGGGATACAGCAATGAATAAAACAGACCCAAAAAAAAAAAAAAAGTCCTCCTGGAACTCACATTCAAGCTGGAGGAGCCATACAACAGAAAAGATAGGTAAAACATGGTATATTTAACAGTGAGTATGTTCTAAAGAAAAATGAAGCAAGGAAAGATAGGAAGTTTGGGAGGCAGAGGGCACTTTTAAGTCAGATTGCCTGGGAAGGCCTCACTGGGCTGGTGACATGTGAGCATGGACCCAAGGATGCAAATGAGGGGGTCACATAGTTAACTGTAGGACAAGTACTCCAGGCAGCAGCAGAGCAAGGGCCAAAGTGTTGAGGGGAGAAGTCACCTGTGGGGTATTCAAGAAACAGCAGAGACCTGTGTGGCTGCAGCAGAATGAGGGAGAGTGGGTACTGGAAGAGGGAGTCAGAAAGATAATGGGGGCAGGGGGAAGATGATGACACCGAGTCAGGGTCCCCAATTTGGCAGCCCCTGTGGGTAGTCCACATTGAGATGTGCTGTGAATATAATATACACACCAGATTTGAAGACTTAATATGCAAAAGCAGAATGTAAAATGTCTCCTTAGTAATTTTTATATTATGTGTTGAAATGATAATATTTTGGATATACTGGGTTAAATAACATTTACTATAATTAATTTTGCTTGTTCCTTTTTACTCTTTATAATATGAGAATTTGAAAATCTTAAAAGACGTGTGGCTCATATTGTATTTCTGTTGGAAAGTGCTGGCCCTCTCGGTCATAATAAAGACTTGGGTTTTCCCTCTGATGGAGGTGGGAGCTGTTGGAGGGTTTGACTCATTTCTAAAAGGATAGCTCTGGTTGCATGTTGAGAACAGACTGTAGGGGGCAACAATAATATCCAGCAGACCGTTTAGGAAGCTGTTGCAATAATTTGGGTGAGGACAGAGGCTTGCACCTGCGCAATAGAGGCGACGGGTAAGAAGTGGTCAGGTACTGAGTAGGTTTTGAAAGCAAGAGACTTTCCCAGCAGATTGGGTGTGGGAAGTGAGAAAGAGAAGGAAGAGTTAAAGATGAGTCCCAGCCTCGGCCTGAGCAACTGAAAGGATGCCAGTTACTGAGCTGGAGAAGGAAGGAGAAGCAGGTTTGGGGAAGAAGATAAGTTCTGGATAAGTTAAACCTAGGAGGCCTTTTGATTTTCAAGTGGAAATGTTAAGACTGTTAGATATTAGGCTCTGGAGTGCAGGGAAGAGGTCTGAGCTGGAGATGTGAATATGAAAGTCATCATCAAAAGGATGGAATTCAAAGCCAGGAGACTGATGAGATCACCACAGGAGTGAGTGTAGGTGGAAAGAAGATCAAGGATTGAACCCTGGGGCACTTCCAAGTTTAGAGGTTGCTGACTTGAGCAAAGGAAACAGAAGGAGCTGTGAGGTATAAAAAACCAGGAGAGGGTGGGATGGCAAAAAACAAGGGAAGGAAGAATTTCAAGGAGGAGGGTGTGAGCAACTGTGTCCAATGGTGCTGAGACATCCAGGAAGGCCCAGGAAGACCACTGGATTTAGCAACTTGGAGATGATGGGTGACTCGGGCAATTTCAGCATGTGTATACACTGCTGGGAATGAGCCAGTAGACAGAAAAACTGATAATGCCAGAAAGAGTGGGAATTCTTCTAATGGGTTTTTAACCTCCAAAGAGATGTTTATATTGCCTTTTCTTGTTTTCTCAGCTTTAGATGTCACATATTGATGTGTTAAGAATTAGTTTACTTACCTCATCCCTCTTCTCCCTTCTACCTTTATCCCAACATAATTATGTCACTGTTTCAATGCATCTGTTGGCTACCTTTGTAGCCATTATTTCTTCTTCTATCAACTATAGACAACATCTCTTGATTCCCTACTTTACATGATGAGGCTTTTCATGCCTCTACTGTACCCTCTACACAGAAGTCAACTTTTGTTAGGTTATGCTAAGGCAACGGCAATGCTAACAGCAACAACAACAAAACCCCAGAAACTCAGGTTTATTTCTCATTCCCAAGACACATCCTGCCCTGCCTCGGATGCCCTCTTCCTTCCGGGAACCAGGTGGAAGAGCAGCCCCGAGGTGAGATCTGCTATTCTCATGGTGGGGGTGGGGAGGCCGGAACAAGGACAGAGCCTCACAATGCCTCTTAAAGTGTCCGCTTGGGCGTGGCAGCTGTCACTTCCATTCTGTCACTTCCATTCGATTGGCCAACACAAGGCATATGGCTAAGGCTGCTAACAGTGGGAAGGGAAATGGGTATTTTTCTCCCAAAGGAGGCATGGCGGATCAGAGGGCACCAGCTGGGGATGTGCAGACTTCTTTCAGGACAGGCAATAATTGGGAATGATAATTTAACCCATCAAACTTCCACTTCTCCTCTCCTCTTCTACCTCCCAACTTCTCTAACCTGTGTTTTTCTTGAAACATTAAATTAAAAAAGTCAACAATAGAAAAGATCCACAAAGTAGAGCATGATTAATCATCAGTTCAAGCCATGGGCCTAGAGGAAAGAGAGAGACCCGAAGCTGAGCTGGCCTGTGGTGCTCTTACTGGGAAGCAAGGCTTCAGTTGAGTCTCAAAGAATGGGTAGTGTGTTTGGGATAGACTAAAGATTTATGTAATATTCAACAGTAGTTAATAGACAACTAGTCTGATGGAATGGCTAATGGTCAATGGAGACACTCCTCCCTCCCTTTCCCTGTCACTATATGAATCATCAGCATTTTCATTTTACTAAATCAATCAAGATAAATATAATTTTTAAAAATGAAAGTATAATTATGCCCCTGACAAATAGGAAACTCTTTGGCCATTTTGGGGCATAACAATTAACATTCGTTACATACAGGAATAATTATATACATACTTATAAATGCCCTGAAATGTTGGAACATGAAGGGACCAACAGTGGTTTCCACTAGTAGTTTCACTGACTAGGGCTGGGGTGAATGCTCTTTAACATCTATTGTTTTTAATTGCTTCTAATTGACTTTAATTATTCCAGTGAGGAGTCACAGTGATCACAAATCACTTCTACTTCCCATTAACTCCCCAGGAGAGGAAACATCCATCCCTCCTATGGTGTGTGTGTGATCTTGTCAGTACATAGGTGAACACCGGTGCATGCATCGAGAGGCATTAGGGAATTGAAAGGACTGGGCTTCTCCAAGGACCATGGATGTCCCCGCAGACTGTGTGAACCTGAGGCACTGTATCAGAGGAGAAAGGAGTCTTCATTCAGCCCAACACCTGTACTCTCTTCTAAGAGAGACTTGGAGGGAAGAAGGTTTTCAGAAAAAAGAAGGGACCTTTGGACCAGCAGTCTAACCAGTTTCCAGGGAGTGGGAGTGAAGTGAAGATGGCAAATGCTTGGGGCCACATGATGGATTTTCTCAGCAGGATCTAACCTAATGCCATTCTCTCTGGGAGGCTTTCTCTGAACCCCAGAGGAAGAATTAATTGCTGCTAAAACACCCTATTCCTGCTGCCATCATAGCACTTGTCGAATTCAAAGTTTGCATTAATTTTCCCCAGTAGTCTATGACACCTTGTCTGATTTATTCACCGTCACATCCCCAGCGCCTGGCATGTGGTGGGTGCTCTGTGTGAATGAGTGAATGAATTGAAAGAAGCTGCGTTTCATCAAAGGGCAGAGCCAGACATGAATATTCAGTTTTCACAGGAGCTTCAGATAAGCTAGGCACTCCTGGAAAAGTAGATCTGGACCAAAAGGAAGATTTCCAGGAGCCAGAGCTATTCCTGGTATGTGGGGGGTGGGGAGTACCAAAAAACTGCCTGCAAGTTTCACCTGGGCTGCTTTGTTGTCCAGGACTCCACTGCACATGGAGAAGGGGGCAGAGAGATCAGTACTCAGAAGTAATTGACCAAGAGCATACCACAGATACCGCTGCAGCAGCCCCACCCAGAAACGGGACCAGTGCTCAGTTCTGCACAAGGACTGAGAGCAAGGCAGGCTTTCCATGTCCTGAGCACTTCCACTGTGCCAGACCCTGGGCTTTACATAATCACATTTCATCCTGCCAACAACCAGGCGAGGTAGGTGTCTCTGTCCAAAGATGGGAAAAGGAGGAGGCGCTGATTCATGTGAAGCTACCATGGGTTGGGAATCCCCCATTCAGTGTGCAGAGGAACGGGCCTGTGAACCCAGTAAACCAAAGAGCAACAATTGACATGAAATGAAAAATGCCTGTATTAGGTCATTGAAAATTTAGAAGTCAGTACATCCATGGATCGCCTATTCTATTACTTTCGCGGTTTGCTTATTTTCCCTTTATTTTCTTCTGGTTCCCTTAGAAAAGTTTCTTACAAAAATCCCATAGGGAAAAATGTGGAAATAGTAAACTTCCCCAGCTGGGGAATTACTGATATTCTCAGAAGCACTGGGGACTACCAATTTAGAAGGCTGAGCCCTCGATCTTGGGACTTGTCCTTATGATGCTTGTTACTACAAAGGAGAGGCTAAGCCTACTTATAATTGTGCCTAGAGTCACCTCCAGAGAACCTTTTTTGTTGCTTAGATGTGGCCTCTGTCTCTAAGCCAACTCTGCAGGTGAACTCACTGCCCTCCCCGCTACGTGGGACATGACTCCCAGGGGTGTAAGTCTCCCTGGCCACATGGAACATGACTCCTGGGGATAAGCCTGGACCCAGCATCATGGGATTGAGAAAGACTTCTTGACCAAAAAAGGGAAGAGACATGAACAAAATAAAGTTTCAGTGGCTGAGAGATTTCAAATGGACTCAAGACGTCACTCTGGAGGTTATTCTTATGCGTTATATAGATATCCCTTTTTAATTATTAGTGTATTGGAATAGTTAGAAGGAAATACCTGAAACTGTTGAATTGTAATCCAATAGCCTAGATTCTTGAAAATGATTGTAGAACTATATAGTTTCCACAGTGTGACTGTGTAATTGTGAAAACCTTGTGGCTCACATCCCCTCTATCTGGTGTAGGGACAGATGAGTAAATGGGGACAAAAATTAGGTGAATAATAGGGGGGATGGGGGCAGGGGGATGTTTTGGGTGTTCTTTTTTACTTTTATTATTTTGGGGGGAAGTAATGAAAATGTTCAAAAGTTGATTGCGGTGATGAATGCACAACTATATGATGGTACTGTGAATACCTGATTGTACACATTGGATGATAGTGTGGTATGTGAATATATCTCAATAAAATTGAGCTAAAAGAAAAATCCCATAGGATTCTGATCTAACAAAGGGAAGTGTCAAGAGGGAAAAGCTTGATCCCTGGGGCAGGGTGCCAGAGGGAGTGGGGAGGGCCGGGAAGGCCAAAGGCTGCCGACAACCAGGGCTAAGTGTGGGAAAGGTAGCCAGGGAGGTGAGACCCAGAGGGAGCCTGTGGGCAGCTGCTGCCTCCTTGGAGTGGTCTCCCATGGGGGTGGTTCCCTCACCCACCCAGCCACTTGTGGCAGCCCCTTCCACCTAGCACCAATGTTTCTGTTTTCTCAAAATACCGTAAGGGGCATTTACTTATTCACATTTTAAAAAGTGGAATCAAGCTCCATCACTGCTCATGGTTTTCACATCCTCCAGAGGGACGGAAAGGCAGTCTGCTTTTACTCCCACAGGTGGGAATTTCCGACATGACTACACTGACATCAGCTTGCCTCCTCGGTGTCCAAATCTGTAGAGAAAGCCGGCCTGCCGACATCAACCCGGGGGCAGGCAGCCTGAAGCTCCACGAACAGGGAAGCCCAACCAAGTGCCATCCAACTTACTGCTCAGACGGATAGGGGGCTCCCGCCGCAGCAGCCCCTGCGGCAGAAGAACAAGCAAGCACCCACGGGAAGGTGCACACGTTCTGCGTGGGAGGGTGTGACCTTCGCTGTCACTTCCGCAGAGGCCCCAACCACTCGCGCTAAGAGCGAGGCCGTGAGAAAGGCCGTTGTAAAACAGAAAACAATTTCCCGCTGACCTCTGCTTTGGGGAACTTGGAACCATATGCTGGCAACTGGCTCGCGGGCAGTCAAGCTTTCTCCTGGAGAAGGCACTGGGGTGCCTGTCTCTACGACCCAGCCCGGAAAGGGTTGGGGGTAGGAGGGGGGTAATCTCAGCACGCCAAGAACTGCCCCTGCCAAATTGGCAAGCTGTGGGTGGGCAGTGGGGTCTTGCGGGCAGATGTTTGGGGGTGGGCTAGGGGAGGGAGAGTCAAGAAAACTTCTCCGTCCCTCCCTCTACGCACCCTTCCGCCCCCATCTCTGCGCTGGGCTCTGTTTTCAAATTTGGGACTCAGATATCATCAGGGCCCCTCCGGGCAGCCGGAGTCAGAAGTACATTGGCGCGCTCCCCACTTTCTCAGGAACGGAAGGATTGCGAGGGAGTTATGTGCTCACCCCTCGTCAGGTGCAGTCCAACCCCACACGCATCCAGACTAAGGAAATCATTCCCTATCCCCTTGTCTCCTGAGGCGGTGATGGCCAAAGCGCCCGCATCGCGGAAGGCAGAGGAGACTCGGGCTAAAGAGCTCTCGTCCGCACTCCGTGAACGCAGGCGGGGCTTCGGCTTATCTCCTAAACCCCAATCGTCCTCCCCTTTCTCCAGCTCGGCCAACTTCTCCGTTGCCCGGGAAGTATCAAGTCTGGGAGCTTTGTTGCCTTTACGCGCGGCCCGGAGCGCTCCTCCCGCCCCGATTCCGCGTCTCTCTGAGAAAGGGACTCGCCGGAGGGTGTGAACTGCAGAGAGAAGAGGAAGATTCGAGGCGCTGGAAATGGAGCCTATTCTGGGACTGCAGGAGCCGTCCCAGACACCGCCCGAGGGCTTACAACATTCCCGGCAAAGTTTCCCGCTCTTCCGAGCTCCGTAACCTCGCCCTTGTATCCCGCAGAACGAAAGGTGAGCCAGGGGCCCCTGCGCGGCGCCTACTCTCCCGGGCGACCACTCCACGAGCTTCTCCAACCTGCCAGGGGGCGCTGGGAGCGCGGCACCTCGCGCGCGGGCGCAATGCTGCCTAGGGGAGCTGCCCAGTGGCGCTGCCCGAGGGTCTCCGGCCGCGCCCAGCTCCCTCCCCTCCCGCCCCCGCGCACTGGGCTCCCAGCCTCAGAGGTCGCGGCGGCCACTTCTTACCCAGTCCGGGCACGAAAGTGTTGAGGAAGAGGCAGATAACGGCCACCGGGAAAGGCATGTAGGGGATGGCGGCGCGTAGGGGGCCCTTCTTCTCGCGGACCTGAACCACCACCCCGCTGGATGAGGACGCCCCCCGGGGGTCTGCCGCCACCGCCGCCGCCGCCGCCGCCGTCTCGGCGTCTTTGTGCGAAGGCTCCATGGCGGGGCGCTCTCCCCCGGCGTCGGATTGCTGCGGCCGGGGCTGCCGCCCTGCACACAGGTGGAGGGTGGCGGCCGGCTCCGAGCTCCAGCCGAGCTCAGGCACCCAGCGTGCTCCGTGTGCCGCGCGGCTCGCCGAGAATCCCGCGCTCCCGCTCCCCCACGCGCCCGGCCCTCTGCAGCGCGCTCCGCCGCGCTCCCACACCCGCGGCCGAGGGGCGGGGAGGGCAGCGTGACACTCGGTGACAGCGTTCCGACGCCACTCCCTGACGGGTGGGCCCCTTTCTCCGCCCTCCTCTTCGCCTCTCCTCCCCTAAAAAATATCACTCACAAGGAATGGAAAATCTAGGCGATGGGAAGAAAGTAGGAAGAGGAGAACAGAGGGAGCTCGTTGTACGGTACTAGGGATGGGCAACACCTCGCTCTCCCCAGACAGGTGAACTGGGAGCCTCGGCCGAGGAACACCGCGAACTGGGAATGTGTGCAGGTCCGGCACCGCTCTTGTCCGCAGGAAAAGCCTCGAGGCTGAGACCTTTAATCTGGAGGATGCATTTAATGGCTAGGAGAATGGAGGCCAGGAACCCCCAGAGCTTGATTCATAGGAGGCCTTCAATTCATTCTGATTGAATGTATTCAAGTCAGGCAGAAAAAACAATCTTGGGGTCGTTACTGGAGGTGGAGGCATAGACACAGGTCTCCGCGAGACTGGTTTAAAACTGGGATATCCCCTGCTCGCGAACACACATACAATGATGCGAAGAGCGAAAAGAAATGCGCCTTCTGCCTGGTAGGGGAGACGTCGGGTACCATCCCCTGGACTGAGCAGGGGAGGATGCCTGGGCTTTTTGTGTGCTCGACGTGGTCGTTAAAAAGCCAGCCAGGAGACAGCGCCGTCTGGTGTTGATAACGTGGCAGATGGCAGAAGCAAGAGGATTCCAAGCCTGCAGGGCCAGGTCCCAGATTCAGTTAAATTCCCTGAATAATGTCATCCTCACCTCGGCACTTGGAAAAAGTAAACGGATAAAAGCAACTTGCTCTTACTTTGGATGGGGGGTTCAAGGCATCTAATTATCTAGACATTCAGCAAATAGTCTGAATAATTGGAAGGATGCAAATTCACTTCCTTCCCTGTAATCCTCGTTTCCAGGAATAATAGTGATTAACCCTAAAACAACCCAGGGGTGCAGAGGAAGAATTCTTTAAAAATATAGGTTATTTTATGGGTATATGAATTTTTAAAATGTTTAATGCACATTGCCTGGAGTTAGTGGTGATACTGTTGGCTATACACATTTGCACGTGCACACACACACACACACACACACACACACACACACACACACACACACGTGCCCTAACTGGCTTAGGCCTGGCAGTCAGAAAACAGGACTGAAAGTTTTAGTCTCTGATTCTGTTTAGCCACTGATTACCTGAATGATTTTGAGTAACTCACTCAGCTTGTTCTGGGCTTGAGTTACTGTGTTTGTAAAATCAAAGCAAGAATCGAGTTAAATCACAGTTATTGAAGGCTTCCTATGGTTCAGGTTCTGAGGATAGAGAAATGAGTAAATCCAGCCCCTGCCCTCAAGGATCTAATAGACGAACTGAGGGATACCAACAATTACAATGATAAAATTCGAGACAGTGACAAATGCTGCAACTACGGTAAGCTGAAGGTGCTATGGAAACATGGACCCATCTCTGTAACCAGCTAGAGTGTGGAGGCATCTAGAGGTCTCCCAAAGAAGATGTACTGAATGAGACATGAGCAATGATTAGAGTTAACTACTTGCCGTTAACGTTTATTTCTATTTTAAACATTTATCCAATCACTCTCTGCCAGGCACCATTCTAAGCACTTTACACATATTGATTCATTTAATCCTTCCCATGACTCTGAAATAGGTATTATTTATTACTCCTTTGTACAGATGGGGAAATTGAAGCACAGAAAGGTTAAGTAACTTGCACAAAGTCACCTGCTAATAAGTGGTGGAGCTGGGATTTGAATGCAGGCAATCTGGCTCCAGAATCCATATGTATAGCCATAATTTTATTCAGAGACCTAGAAAATAACCTGCATTCTGTTAATATTCTTTCTCAGAGCACCTGGACTATTATAGAGTCACAAACTATTCCTGGAGGAACAGTACAAGAGGGAAGAAAGTGGATTTGCATCCATTCGTTTATCTAGATTTGCTGAATGTCTGGATGTCAGGAAGACATCCAGGCAAAGGAACACCATGTATAAAAGCATGGAAGCCTAGGAAAATAGGGAACTTTCCAGGAATTACAGTATGGATGAAAGCAGAGCTCATGTGGGCAGGGACAGGAGATGGATCTGGGGAGGTAGGCAAGAGTTTAGTAATGAAGGCGGAAGGAATTTGGACTTTGCCTCCTGGTGGTGATGCACAGTCATTGAAACATTTTAAGCAAGATTGCAGCATAAGTGTTCCAGTTATCATTACCATGTAACGAACTACCCCAAAATTTAGCAATGGCTAAGCACAACCATTTTATTATGATCATGAATTCTAAGGATCAGAATTTGGGCAGGGCACAGCTGAGACAGTTGTCTGCTCCATTATGTCTGGAGCCTCAACTGCGAAGACTCAAATGGCTGGTGGTGAACAGCTAGGGTTAGGGGACCTTCTTCCCAAATGACTCTCACATCTGGTGCCTGGACTGGGATAACTCAAAAGCTGGCTCAGCTAGTACCATTCACTAGAGCACCCATGCGTTTGACTTTTCACAGTACGGTTGCCAGGTAATGATAGGCAACTTCCCGAGAGGGGGGCCTCCAGAGAGTGAGCACTCCAAGATCAGGTGGAAGCTGCAAGGACTTTTCTGCCCTAACCTCAAAAGTCATAGAGTCACTTCTGTGGTACTGTATTGGTAGAAGCATCAGATGCCTGCCAGATTCCAAGGAAGGAGACCAGATTCAATGGGAGGAGTGTTAAAGAATTTGGCACCATAAAGAATATGGCAACCGTAAACCAGATATGGTTTTTTGGGGGTGGAAGACCATTAGGTCAACAGTGTGGAGAATGGAATGGGGTAAAACTGGGTCATGGGGCTACTGGTGGAATTTGGGTGGGAGTAGGGACTCTTCCTGACCTAAATGGACTGGGAAAAGGGAAAGGATAGTTTCTAAATGAAAACTTGGTGATATTAGCAGACAAAGAGTAAATATTGAGTTTGAGGGGTCTGAGGACATCCAAGGGGTGGGGTAGGCTATTGATTAAATTACAGCACAGATAATTGACAAGACAGAAGTTGGATATTTAATCAAGCTGAGGTTCAGGAAAGCAATTTGAGCTGCAGATTCGGGAGCCATCAGCATGCAAGTGGTAATTCAAGCCCTGTATGTAAATATGGAGTAAGAAAAGTAGAGGGCCAACAAAAGTCACTAGAGGGTTCCGTATTTAAGCAGGAAGGAAAGAGGAAGAGGGAAGCTGAAAGGGAACTGTTAAAAAGGTAGGATAAACACTAAGAGTATTTCATGGGAGTCAAAAGCAGGAAATTTTAAGAAGGCGCAGTCAACCATATCAAAAGCCACAGAGGGGAGGTAAGGAAAGGACCTGAGTGTCCACTGGATCTGGCAGTTAGGTGGTTCAGCTCTCTGGATTCCCATTCAAAGTATTTTGCTGAAGTCTCACCCACTGTCCATTTCGTCTAAGTTGTTGAATTTGTTGGCATAAAGTTATTCATAATATCCTTTTATTATCATTGTAATGTCTGTAAAACCTGTAGTGATGTCCCCTCTTTCATTCCTGATATTGGACATTTGGGCTTTCTCTCCTTTTTTCTTCATCACTCTTGCAAGGGGTTTATACCACATCTACATGACACTGTGACTGGGGACGATGATTGAAGAAGAGATTAAGCTCTGAGCTATTTCAGGTAGGAGTAAGCCTCCAAATAAAAGTTAAATCTTTAAATAACCACCCCACCCCCCAAACTCAGACACAAACACAACAGGAAAATAGATCAACAATTAACTACATCAACCAAATTGCACATCTAGGCCAGGCACTTGGTCATGAAGATAAGATCTATTTTTTGACCTTGTTCTGTCATCAGCTGAATAAAGTACCTCAGCTTGGGCCCTCTTTTTAGCTAAGAAAATAATTCTGCTATAAGTCAGCTTTGAACTGCACAAGAAATTCGTATAACCAAGCACAGGATGACCCCTTTTGGCAAAGACTGGCATTGTAACATCAGCAGTGGAAGGAGTTTATTGGAAGTCTGTATCTTTGAATAAGTTTCTTTACTTCTCTGAACCTCAGTCTCCAAAACTGTAAACAATACCCTTCTCATTTGTGTATGTGTGAGGATTAAGTGAGATAATAGGTATAAGACACTCAGTAAATGGCAACTGAGTCAGGAGCCTTTTCATCCCAAGTGACAGAAACCCAATTCAAATTTAATTTAAGGGGGAAAAAAAAAAGAACTTATGGATGTGATGGCTTTTTGATGTATCAACTTGGTTAGGATGAACTACAATCCCCAGAATTCTCTTTCTAATATGTTTCCATTTAGGGTGAGCTACAAGAGTTGGAGGATGGAAGGGAGGCAGTGGCCATCTTGTAGCATGCACATGCCTTCTACCCATGGTTTAATCAAACACTCATCTAGATGCTGCTGTGAAGGGGTTCTGTAGATGTGATTGAAGTCCCTAATCAGTTGGCTTTAAGTTAATCAAAGGGAGGTTATCCTGGGTGTACGTGACTTAATCCACTGGAAGCTCTTTAAAGGAGGGCTTCAGCTTTCTCCAAGGGAGAGATGGGTGGCTTCTGGATCAACAATTACTTTCCCTTCCCCCTACATCTCCCTTCTTAATCACCACCTATGGACATCAAGCTTCAGCTCTTGCCATGGGCTCCAGCCTGACTGTGGTCTTCCTTTCCTCACTGTCTGCCCTTTTGACTTTAGGACTTACTGCTTAACCAGCCCCCACAATTGTGTAAGCCAATTCCATATACAACCCATATATATGGTTCTGCTAGTTCTGCTTTTCTGGTTGAAACCTGACCATTACTATAAGCTCACGTGACTGGTAAATCCAGGGAAAGTTCAGGTATGGCTGGATCCAGGTGCTCACATTATATCGATAAGTCTTCTAATCCACATCTTTCCCTCTGTGTGTGGTTTCGTTCTGCAGACTGGCTGTCTCCATGTGGCATGGAATATAGGATCTAAGGATCTCAGAATCATATCCTCCCAAGAAAGCCCAGCAGAAAGACTCCTTTCTCTTCCTCAGGGAAGGAGTTCTGACTGGTCCAGCTGGGTAATGGGCCCACCTCTTGGATCAGCAATTGTTACCAGGGTACTATGGTTGGGCATTGAGTTCGGACAGCTCATGATGGGATGGGATTCTGTGGCTGACAGCCCCATCAGACCTGAAGGAGTGGATGGAAGTGGCCTCAATGAAATTGTGGTACTGTGAGCAGGACAGGGTCTGGGGTGCATGACAGACAGACATAACAGTAATGACACTGTCTGTTACAAAACTGGTCGGTGGGTTTCTTGGTACTTATCCTTCTGAGTCACTGATTTTCACCTACATGAGCCACCTGTTTGGATTTCCCTCCGCATATGGACTTCCAGTGACACATCTTCCAGTTGCCATTTCCAGATGTTTTACGTCCATGTGAAATACAATCTTAAAGACAGAGCCTTGGCCTGTTTTCTAAACACATCTCCACTTCTACAAAGCTGTGTGTTCTTGGTCAGACCAAGTCATCTCTCTGTGCCTCCATTTGTGCAATTGTTTAATGAGAATTTCCACACTCATGCCTCCCACTCAAAAAGACTAGGAGTGTGCACTTATATCTTAAATTAGAACAGCATCATTATTTCAGGTCTTTTGAGCAGGTGGATCATTTCCCTGCTTCCTTGGTAGATGGAACTTTCCCTTCTCTTCCCTTAGGTGACATTTGCCCTCCACACTCCTTACACAAAGGCATAACGGTGGGATGTTTGCAGAGGAATATGATGAGGGAAAAGGAAAGCTTATAAAGCCAAGGTCAACAAAAGAAGTGAAGGCATGGGACACCACCCTCCCTCCTTCTTCCCATTGAGAGGCCTGGAGGAGCCAGGGTGGTCTCTTCTGTGGGTCCTTTATACGCATATATAGGGCAAGCATGTTAGCAACCTTGTCAGGGGAGGGATCATCAGACCAGGCAATCTGAAATTGGATGCCAGCTGTCCACAGAAGTATTTGGAGAAAGCTTAGTGCTTTGAATAAGTTTCTTAACTTATGAAGGTGATTGTGGGTGCAGCACCTCCAGATGGGAAAAGAGGAGCCCGAGGACCCAGGCTGAGCACCAGGATCACTGTTAGACAATTTTGCTCCTTGCCCTATATGTTCTTTAGGGAACAAGTGCAGAATCTTTGCCACACTGAATTGCGGGTCTTGATGATCTGAGAAAAATATGTGAAGATGACCTCTAGCAAGGCCAGGAAGGAAAGTACTGTCTCTTTAAGAGTCAGTCAGTCACCCAGGGGAGTGAATCTCCCTGGCAACGTGGAATATGACTCCCGGGGAGGAATGTAGACCCGGCATCGGCATCGTGGGACGGAGAACATCTTCTTGACCAAAAGGGGGATGTGAAAGGAAATGAAATAAGCTTCAGTGGCAGAGAGATTCCAAAAGGAGCCGAGAGGTCACTCTGGTGGGCACTCTTACGCACAATTTAGACAACCCTCTTTAGGTTCTAAAGAATTGGGGTAGCTGGTGGTGGATACCTGAAACTATCAAACTACAACCCAGAACCCATGAATCTCGAAGACAGTTGTATAAAAATGTAGCTTATGAGGGGTGACAATGGGATTGGGAAAACCATAAGGACCACACTCCACTTTGTCTAGTTTATGGATGGATGAGTAGAAAAATAGGGGAAGGAAACAAACAAACAAACATACAAAGGTACCCAGTGTTCTTTTTTACTTCAATTGCTCTTTTTCACTTTAATTATTATTCTTATTATTTTTGTGTGTGTGCTAATGAAGGTGTCAGGGATTGATTTAGGTGATGAATGTACAACTATCTAATGGTACTGTGAACAATCAAATGTACGATTTGTTTTGTATGACTGCATGGTATGTGAATATATCTCAATAAAATGAAGATTAAAAAAAATGAATTAAAAAAAAAAGAGTCAGTCAGTGGCTCCCAGCTAGTGCTTTACCTTGGCAAGTCTTACTTCTTATGCAAACAGTTTTACATTTTTCTAAAGTTGGTGAGGCTGAAGCTGCAGACCAGGTTACCAAGAAAAATGTGGAATGCTGTTAAGAGAGAGAACAAAAGAGCCAGCCAAGGCCACTCTGGCCCGAAAGCAGCTGAAATTGGGCAGATTTGCATTCTTTTAAAAACCGAGGACTCCCAGAGCCCTGCACTGCTGAAGCATGGGCCAAATTCTGAACCCTACTAGGAAACAAGGAGGACCCTGCCCCTGGAGCCTCTTTCTTATACTGAAGCAGTTTAAAAGGCAAAAGCCTTCCCTCCTGAGAGGAAAAGGGGCACAATCCCACAGAGGCACACCCGGGACATGTCAATAGTTACTATGTTGTTCAATACGGTAGCCATTAACCAAAGTGACTACTTAAAGTTAAATACTTAAAATTAAGTGAAATTCAGAGGTCAGTGCAGTTCATCAGTCACACGAGCCACATTTCAAGTCGCTGGTGGATACCATATTGGACTGCAAAGAAGAGAATGGTTTCATCATTCTGGAAAGTTTAATTAGACAGAACTGAGTTAGAATAGAGGTGGGGCTGCATATTAAAAAGATGCAACATAAAGGTAGTTTAAACAAGATATCTTTTTCATCAAGTTCTAGAAGTGGCTCAAATCCCCAAAGCCCACCTGGACTGGTTATGCCCCTATGTTGTCCACAGGGTCAGGGACCACTGCTCCGCTCCCCCCATTTTGGTGCTCTGCCCTTCCTACGGTGTCTGCCTTGCTGATGGTCCAAGACAGCACCAGCCAGAGGGAAAGGGGAAGGAGAGTGCATACCCCTTCCTTTTAAAGGCATGACCCAGATGTTGCACAGGTTATTTCCTCTTACCTCCCGTTGAATTTGTTATATGGTCTCAGCTAACCAACCACAAAGGAGGCTGGGAAACTTTTTTCTGGGTGTCTCTGATTTAAAAATAAAAGGTTTATAGAAGGAGAGAATAGATGTTGGGAGCACATAGCAATCTCTTCCACAGCAATTGTATGTAGCACTTGACTCAGTCTCTGTCAGAATTCTCTTTCTTGTAATCTTTCCCTCTGTTCTCTCTTCTTTCCTTCTGCTTTCCTATTTCCTTCCTCTTCCTTCTACCTCAGTCCCCATTTTGCACCCCCTTCCATATATCAGCTACCATGCTTGGCTCTGCCACGTACACAACCTCCTTTTATCTTCACAGTCGCCCTGTGAGCTAAGTATTAGGTGTGTCCACTTTAAAGATGAAGAGTCTGTTGTTTAGAAAAGGTAATAACAGGCCTGCTTAATTCCTAAAAACCGCCAGATTGTCTGGTCAGGAAAGCATTCTCTCCATATTCACTAAATGCCACTTGCCACTTCCTCTTCTCCTGTCCCAGGCCCATCTTTCCTTCTTGGGTCCTCTCGCCTGCCTCTCTCCCTCCTCCCATCCTAATCCCTCTCTGCTTCTCCCCTGGCTCTTGGCTTTCATTCTTTTCATCTCTCTCAGTGCAACTGGCCAGTCTCACTGGTTCCACTCAGTGCCTAATGAATCTATTAAGTTGCAATCAATCTATAAAACAGCTCTCCTGATTAAACCTGGTGGGGATAAGGTTTTCGTTTCCTGTAATTAAAGCTGAAGACCCGAACAATAAATCAAATTGACTGACAGAAAAAATGGGGTTACCTCAAAACACCCTACCTCTTCTCTCCTGTGGTCCTTAGATGTTCTGTTCCCTGCTGTCCCCCTTCCTGCCTCCGCCTCCCAAAGCTGGCAGTGTGGGCGCCAGAACAGACTTGGGCCCAGAGGGCAAGTTTCTGATAGCCATGGAGAAAGGGGTCTCCGAGGTGGGCTGGAATTCTAAACCTCCCACTCATGGGAACTCCTCCTCCTGGGTCTTGGGTAATTTCTCTTCCCTCCTTCAGTTTCATCTGGTTTCTCTCCCTCCACTCGGGTACAGAGGAGCGGGGGAGTGTCAGATCCCTACCTGGTCTCGAAAGTCTGCATTTGAGTTGGACTATTTCCAACAGAAACAGAAGGGGACTTCAGGCAGCAGAGGACGTGAGGGTGGGGACCAAAGAACGGACAGGGGGCAGGGCCTAAGCGGCACAGAGGATGAAGATGCCCAGAAAACTGACAGCCTCCCCCTCCTCCTGCCCTCCCGTGAGAATCGTTCAAGTTCAGTTTGGGCTTCCATAGCCTTTCCTTTCTCCTCCCCCTCCCTTCCGTGCAGCGCACTCCCACACCCAAGGCTGAGCACGGAGGCTCGCGCATCCTGGGTGTTCAATCAACGTGAATTGAATTAGCCAACTCATTCAGGCATGGATGAATTCACGTATCTCCACATGCGATTTTTATTATCCATCTGTCCCAGATACCCCCCAATTCACAGACTTCTTTTCAGAAGTAGTGAGATGGAGTCCTAGAACTGATGACCCGCTAGAGGATGGGAGAAGCCAGGAAGAGTCAAAGGAGAAGGTGGGGGGGAAGAGAGAGAAGAAAGGAGAGAGGTGGGCCTGGAGAAGGGAAGGAGAGAGAGACAGAGAGTGCTTGCCTTAAAGGTAATCTGTCCCAGGGCACAGGGGTGGGTCAGGTGTCCCCACACGCACTACCTGGCATTTAACTGACAAAGTGGTACAATGCAAAAGCAAACAAAGAGAAGCAACAGAAAGCCCAGCCAGGCAAGAAGCCAGGCATTGTCAGTCCTGGACAGCCCCGGGTAGCAGAAGACAGGCCTCAGTGTCTTCTTACTGGTTGGTTTCCAAGTTGCTTAACTGAACTCCCTCTGGCCCTGAAACCGAGAGAGAGAGGCCCAGCCTGGCTGGCTGCCCCTCCGCAGCCCCTCTCTCCACAGCCCTCCTGAGGCAGCACACCTGTTGCGTGGTCTTGCGTTTCCTGTGATGACACATGGGGACATGAAGCTCTCATTCTGGCAGGCACCACAGACTGGTCTCTCCTGGCATTTAGTTCTTGGGCGTAGGTTGGTTTGTTTCTCTCTTAGGCACTCAGCACTTCTGTCGGTACCTCCAAGGCTTCAGCTGGGCTTCTGGAGCTGTCATGCTACAAAGGCCCCCCCCAAAAGGCCCTCAGGCCCTGTTCCCAGCGGCAACCCCTTCTCCACCCCACCCCTCTTCCGAGGGCCCATGGGGCGGCCTCAGAGAGCCTCGGCCACATGGCTGTGCCGCAGGAAGAGGGCAGGGGATGTGCACTCGGGCCCGAGGACCGGCAAGTGTCCAGGATCCGTGAGGGTCAATATCACATGGGCTTTGGAGTCAGACGTTCCAGGGAGGGAACAGTCCTACTTCCACCACTCACCAGCTGTGTGACCTGGGTCAAGAGGCTTGGACTCTCGGATCAGTTTCCCCGTTTGTAAAACGGGGACACTATTAGTACCTAACTCACAGGGTTGACACAAGGGCTGCATAGAAGATGCTTAGCTCATGTGCTTGGTAAATGGGACCTATCACCATTATTGTCTTGGTTTTTCTGGCTGCTGTGAAATAATGCACAATGGGCTGGCTTAAACAGCAGGAATTTATTGGCTCATGGTTTCAGAAGCCTGAAGTCCAAAATGAAGGCATTGGCAGAGCAATGCTTTCTCCCTGCAGTGGTAGCGTTCGGGTGCTGGCCTGCTGCCCCATCCTTGGGGCTCCTAAGAGCTCGCGTCTCAGCCTCCTGTCACATGGCCATCTCTCTCTCCTTCTGTCTGCTTTTCCAGTTTCCCCTGACTTCCCACTTCTCCTCATGGCCTTCTCTAACTTCTGGTTTTTGTTTTTTTCTCTTTAAAGCCTCCAGTAATATGGATTGAAACCCTCCCTGATTCAATTGGGCCACACCTTAAATAAAAATAACATCTTCAAAATGTCCTGTTTACATGTGAGTTTACATCCACGGAAACGAGAATTAAGATAAGAACCTGTCTTTTGAGGGGGTACATAATTCAATCTGCCATAATTGTTATTCTTAAGACTTTACAGAGGAAATTCGGACAATTCTTTTGGTACCAAGCCCCTCTAGCTATGCCATCTACAAAATACAAGCATATAAAACATAGGTTATTCATCAGGCCGGTTGTCTTCTAGGATGGTGGAGGGGTGAGGCGTGACCCTGGAACCCCGTAAGAGATGGCCCTACAGGTGAGCAAAGGAGGTGGTCATCTAAGCAGGGACCTTCCCGACATCCAAATAAACCATTTTTAGGACTGGCCAGTCATGGGTCCCTAAAATGCCCACCATTGTCACTTCTTTGGGATAAGGCATTGTCCCCTTGTGAAAGGCGACCAGCCAGAAGTGATGCACTGAGTATGTTTTGGAAGACTTCTTTTGATCTGGTCATTTCCACCCTGTCAGATAGCTGGGAGGAAAATTGTGTTGGGGCAAGAGGGAAAGATGAGTCTCAGATGAGGAGCTGGGATAAGCAGCCTGGATGAGTTGCACATGGGTGGTGTGTGGTGTGGGTCTTAGCAAGGGAGGGTGTGGATTAGGATGTCGGGGGGTCTTAGAGGAAGGGTGTGGCACACAGATCCCACAGAGGGCTCCTTGGTGTTCACACTGTGCATAATCTCCTCCCCTTGAGTGTGGGCAGGATTGTGATTTGATTCTAGACAACAGAATATGGCAAAAGTGAAGGGATTTTGCAGATTCAATTAAAGTCCCAATCAGTTTGATTTTGAGTTCATCAAAAGGGAGATCATCCTGGGTGGCCCTGACTTAATCAGGTGAAAGCCCTTAAAAGAGGGACAGGTCATCCCCAAGATGAGAGACATTCCTTGCAGGCTTGATGAGGCAAGCAGCCATGTACAGGAAACCTACCTGGCACATAACTGCAGGTGGCCTCCAGGACCCAAGGGCAGCCTCTACCCAGCAGCCAGCAAAATGCAGGGGTCCTTGGTCTTACAGCTGCTAGCAAATGAATCTGTCAACAACTTGAGTGAGCTTGGAAGTGGATGCTTCCCCACTGGAGCCTTCAGAGGAGAACACAGGCTGGCTGACATCTTGATTGCAGCTTTGTGAGACCCTGAGCAGAATACACAGCTGAGCCGTGCCCAGGCTCCTGACCCACAATCAATGTGTGGTTTTTGGGCTGCTAAGTGTGTGGTAATTTGTCACACAGCACTAGAAAACTAGGATAAGGGAGGAAAGTGTCCTGGAACAGGAGGACAGAAGTGCCAAAGACAGGCTCTAACCACATCTTGATGTCCTGCTTCTCACTGCTCTGGTCTCAGCTCTGGCTGCAGTAGTCAGCCCTGCCCACGTTATTGTTCCCCACTCTATTTTTGTCTTGCGGTTGAAAGAGGTGGTGTTGGCTGGATATGCTGCCCTAGGAACTCTTGCCTGAAGCTGAAATGATAAGAGCAGCATCCCTGAGTTACACTCTCCCTGCTGGAAACCAGGTCCTCTGGAGGAAAAGAACCCAGGTTCCAAGGCTCACTCAGAGCGGGGGCTGCTGGGAGTTGTTGGGAAAGCTGTAGATTCTCCTAAGCAGATCTGGTCCAGAGCGTACCCTGCTGCCCCCAGTATTCCAGAGGGTGGTCATTCTGGCATCCTGGCCCTGGCTCTGTTACCTGCAGGCTTCACTCCAGCTGTAGGTAGATCTGGGGCCACCTAAAGAAGAGCTGAGCACACCCAGAATGCACCCTCAGACCAAAGGGTGCAGATGTGTGCCTTGAACCTGGAGCTGACTCTGGACCCCAGGCAGGTGACTTCCTGCCCATTCTCACTTCAACTGCCCTCCCTCAATTCCAAAGGCCTGTGGAGCCTGCTCCTCTGGCCCTAGCTCTGTGAGATTCCCCTGTGCAATTGTACCCACACCACAGCAGGGCCCTGGGCTAACTTAGTGTTCCTCATGGACGGATCTCTCTGGCAGCATTTTTTTTTTCTTAAATTAACACAATTTTATTGAGATATATTCACATACCATACAATCATGCAAAGTGTATAATCAATGGCTCACAGTATCATCATATAGTTGTCAATTCATCACCACAATCAATTTTAGAACATTTTCATTGCTCCAAAAAATAAAAATAAAAAATAAAAGAGAAAACCCAAAACATTCTGTAACCCTTATCCCCCCACCATTATTATTTTTTTGTCTTTATTAGTCATCTGCCCATACACTGGATAAAGGGATTGTCAGTCATAAGGTTTTTACAATTACACAGTCACATGATAAAAGCTATATATTATACAACCATTATCAAAGATCAAGGTTACTGGATTACAGTTCAACAACTTCAGGTATTTCCTTCTGGCCACTCCAATAGCCCAGAAACCAAAAGGAAATATTTATACAGTGAGTCAGGAGTCACAATCATTTGTTAAATCCTAATTTCTCAGTTACAACTCCTCCCTCTCATTTGATCATTCTCTCAATCTTCAGGGATATCTGGGCAATGGCCATTCTAACTTTTTTGTCTGGAAAGGGATTTTGACCCTATGGGGTAGAGGAATGAAACTGATTGATGTTCTTGGAGAGACTGGTATCTCTGGGTTTCAGGGCTCATCTGGAAACTGGTGGTCTTTTAAAAACTTTTATTTTTAATCCTAGAACCCTTTCTTCAAACAAAATTCTTATGAGAAAATCCTGTCTGCAAAAAACACAAAAGTGGAGCTGTTCAGGTTGGGTGGCCTCTCCCCCGCCGAGTTCTGCATGCTTGCCCACCCCTCCTGAAACCCCCCTTCCCATCCCTCTCCCAGCAGCCCCTGAGGAATTGTGTGGAGCCAGCAGAAGTGCTTCTTGGAAGGCTGTTCAGAGACTCCTGTCCAGAGTCCAATCCCACCTTCCTGTTTGCCTCCTTCAGGGCTGACCGCACAGGGAGGGGCCTCCCTCTCATCCCCCATCGCAGCTGTCAGTCAATGGTAGCACAATAGCTCGAAGTTTCCAGTCCGGAGAGCTGTCCCTAAAGATTCTGCTGAGGAGATATTTTCCACCTGGGAGACTGTGTCCCACCCCCACCCCTACCCCCGGGTGGCCTGACGTGAACTCGCTGTCTGTGAGACAAATATGGTTCTAGGACTGCCAAGGAGAGCTTTAAGTCGACTCTGAGCTGGGAAGAAGCTCATCTTATTTAATCTCTGATTTAGTTTCCTTGGCTGCTCAAGCAAATACCATGCAATGGGTCAGCTTAAACAATGGGAGGTTATTTGCTCACAGTTTGAGGCTGGGAAAAGGTCCAAATCAAGGCATCATCAAGGTGATTCTTTCTTTCCAAACACTGGTGTGCTGGGGCTGGTGGTCAGCCATCCTTGGTCCTGGGCTCCTCTGTCTCATGGCAATGCACATGTCCGCCTCCCCTGGCCTCTCGTTTCTCTTCCGAGTTCAGCTGAATTTCAGCTTGTTGCTTCCTGTGGCTTTTTCTCTATCTGTCTGAATTTCACTGTGCCCCTCTCCTGCTCCACTCTTCAAAGAGGCCACTTGTATAAACTGTTAGGTTGGTGGCCCCATAAACCACTCCTCCCAGCATTCATGGCCTTCTGTATTCCCCTCTCACACTGACGCTCTGTTGGACCTTGTGACTTGCTTTGACCAAAGGAATGTTAGCAAACATGAGGCCTGATGAACACACACAAATCAGGGCTCGCCCTCTTGGAAAGTTCCCTCTCAGAAGCCAGCTGCCAAGCTGAAAGAAGCTCAATTTAGGCTACTGAATGGTGCGAGGCCATGTGGAGAGAGACCCTAGAAGGATGAAAGGGCATTTTTGGACGATCCAACCACAGCCTGGTTCCCAGTGAAGGCAGTCACATGGGTGAGCTATGCCGTTCACATGGAACGGAAGTGCCCAGCTGAGCCCAGCCCAGCCAATCTGCGGTGTCATGAGAAATAACAACTTGTTATTTTAAGCCACCACATTTTGGAGTGGGTTGTTATGCAATAACAGATAACTGAAAACCTCTGACAGACTTTTTCTGAGAGCAAATTTCTGAAATAGTATGGCCAAGATTTTTCAACCCAGGATAACCATTTGCAAAGAGCATACCAGCTGGCTCAGCTGAGGGATACAGGACATCTTTACTGGGGATATTGGGAGCCCTGCCACTTAGAATTAAATTAGGAGGATCCGGTCAGAGACAGGGAGGGATTAGGAGCCTTTGGCTTGAGCAAGTCAGAGAGCCCTGGCTGGAGGACAAATTAGGCATAACGGCTTGGCTTTCTGCACAAAATATAATTATAATTCAGTTCAAATTCCTTGCCACTTAGAAATTACTTTTTATTTTATTACCCTACAAACCACCCTCCAGACAGGCATGAATGCTGTTTTGGATACACCAGTCTTTCTCCAAAGCTGTGAAGGTACAAATCATGGGCCATATCCAGTGGTTTGGGAAAAAATGTTTTTTTCTTTCAGAAAAGAGGTTTGGGTACATGTTTGTGGTGATGAGTTAGAAGTGAAAAAATGACAAGATCATTTGGGGGTTACAAAAGCATCCTGAGCAGGTAAAATTAGTTTGAATATTCTAGGATTAAAGCTACCCCAGCCCGCTTCATGCATTCGCTCAATAAGTATTCATTGAACTCCTGCAATCCCTACCTTTAGGGAGCTCACTGTTCAAGTGAGAGAGTCTGATGCGTGAGATGTGATAACAGGTAAGTCTGGGGCTAGTAGTGAGATGGGGAACAGGACTGGCAGTGCAGGCTTCCTTAAAGAAACTGTATCTAAGCTGAGCGCTAAAAGGTCAATAGAGTAAGCTGAACAAAGAGAGAGAACATAACAAAGATTACTTGCTCCTTGACTAATATCCAGCCATCTCTTCTTTACTAATAAAACATCATTTTATCCTGGTGGGCAGTGTTTCTATCTGAAATGCTACATTTCCCAAACTGCCTTGTGACTAGTAATGAATAATGAGATAGAAGTAGAAATTTATAGGGTTTCTTGGAAGGAATACTATCTTAACAAGGAGATTCAGTGTAGTTCCTCCATATTCCTGACTGGAGCGTAGACTTGACGGCTGGAGTGCCAGCAGCCATTTTGTACCATAAAGCAAACGTGAAGATGGAAGCCAACCACTAAGAATTGTGGAGCAGCAAGTTAAAAAGAGCCTGAATCCCTGACAACTGTGTGTGCAGCTGCCCCACAACAAAAGTTATTTATTTTGTTATCAGTGGTGGTGCTATTATTGTTATATGCAGCTGAACCTAATCCTAACTGATACTCCTGCATGTGCAGAATCTCAGAAGTGAAAGAGCATATGGCATATTCCTCAATCTGCAAAGGGTTCTAAGTGGCTGGAGCTTAATAAAGTATGTGACAGAGGAGGGGGTGGTGAGAGGGGCTGGAAAAGGAAGCAGGGGTGAGAGTGGAGCCCCGCTGCTGAGTCACAGAGAGTTCCTGGAACAACAGGACACAGAGGAGAATCATAATTGCTGGAGTTTATGAAGGATTTTAAAGAACAGTCGGCCCTCCACATCTGGAGAAAGAACAACCTCCTGTTCCCCAGAGACTTCTCTGAACAGGAGAACAAAATGTCCTAAGTCAAAGAGTGTGTCTCGAAATTGGGGACCTGGCCACAGACAGTTGTCCTCAGATGTGAGAACTGCCTCACGCCTTTTCATAAACAAGTTAAATCTAGCTCTCAGCCCCACTTTCTAGGATGGTATCAAATTCAGCCTCTCCCCAAGGGCTCTACAAGATTAGAAAGTAGATGGGGCAGTGGGGGGAGGGGAAAGGGGGAGAGGACAGGGACTGGGGAATTATTGCTTAGTGGGTACAGAGTTTTCATTTGGGGTGATAAAAGTTTTGGTATTGTATGGTGGTGATGATAGCACAACCATGTGAATGTAACTAATACGGTGAAAATGGTAAAATGGTGAAAATGGGAAATTTTGTATTTTATATATATACATATCAAAATATTTTTTTTTTTTTTAAATTAGAGAACAGAATTTGTAGGAAGCCAGGAAGGGTCTCCAGTCTTCCATCCACGGGATCATTTCTGAGCTGTCTGGTGCCCAGGCTGGTTTATGGGCAGGTTTCTGCCAAGTTAAGCCCGGAAACAGGGATCCCCCTTGAGGAGCCCAAGTCCACACATGGCTCACAGTGAGCGGCCTTGTGCATTCGTGGGCCACCCCAGCAGAGGTCTGACGGCTCCCAGTCTCTGCAGGGGAACGTGGCTGGCTCTCTGCCACCCTCAGAAACCCCCAAACCCTGACCGTTTGCCCCCCTTGGGGAAACTCCTCCTCACCCCTTTCCAGGTTGGGCCCCTCCCAGCACCAGCCCTGTCCCCTACCCCAACCCAAGGGAACTCAGCTCAAACCTCCTCAACATACCTGAAACACAAAAGAGATATACGTCCCACCTTCCCATCCTCTTCTCTCTGCCAGGAGGAAAGGGATGCTGTAAAGGAACTATTTTAGAAACTCAGTTGAGCCCTCTTTCACCATTGCCAGCAGAGAGGCCCCTGAAAATGATGCAGCCTGGAACAACTTGTCACACCAGAGGGAGAGGAAGCAACCAAAGACAGGTAGGGTCATGTCAAAAGAACACAGGAGCCAGCGTGAGGCGGCTCCCACTGGCCAGAGATGAGACAATATGAGCATCGATCAGGATAATAACTGCAATAGATTAGAACGGGTCAAATATATTTAAACCCATGAGTCTATCAGGCAGCTGAGAATGCTAATGAAACAATTCATTATTTTGAAAACTGATAAATAAAAGAAAAAAATCAAACAAGATACAAGGACAGAGAGAGAAATCAGTCTGTCCTGAGTAAATATATCCCAAGATATGGGGGAAAAAAATAGAAGAGCTTAGCCTATAACAACATGTCATGGAAACAGGAAAAGCAGCCTTTTTTCAGTAACATACTGGGGATAACTCCTAGCTCTGTGCCTTGGTTATCAGGAGGGGTCTCTAAGGGCTGGAGCAGGAGGGGTTTCCTCAGATATGGTCCTGTAGAGGGAAAGTCCTGCAGAAAACCATAAGCAAGAAAGAATGGGGTGTGGTTGGGATGGGAGATCAGCAAGGATATTCCAGAAAGCATCTGAGCATTTCCTCAGGGTCCAACTAGTTATTTTGCGTAATGGTGGGTGGTGAAAACAAGATGCTGTCTTCACCAGGAAGGCTGAGAGCTGACTAGAGACATTGAGTTTGGCAGTTTGGGGGCTGAATATCCTTTAAAGGAAAGATGTGAGGTTGTCACAACCTCACTTGAGAGCCTCCAGGAGTGAAAGGTGGATGTGGCTGAGAGGCCCAGCTGGAACAGGAAGAAAAAAGCAGGAAAGTTAACTTGAGGAAGAAGCAGAGTCAAGGGAGCTCCTTTTTTTGTGATTTCTTTTTTGTGGTTAATAAGCATGAATTCTGGAATCAGACTGCCTTGATTTGAACCAGACCTTGGGCAAATCAGTTTCTCTCTGCCTCAGTTTCCTCGACCGTGAATTGGTTCTCACAACAGTGGGGGGAGTTGGAGCAGCTCCTGCGGAAAGGATTCATCAACAAGACATGAGCGAAGGATGGCTGAGCGGTGGTGAGAAGGCGAGACTGAATTTTCAAGTTGGCGGCAGCCCTCGCCGTCCTTGATGCCGCTGACCTTTACTTTGCTGGGCTCCCCCGACAGGGGTCTCCATGCACGGGGGTCCTCTGGGGCCATAGGGATTGCTGCACCCTGGGTGGGTGTCCTGTTGCTCACGTCTTCCCTAAAGTCTTCCTCTGCAGAGAATAACTGCAAAAGCGGGGCTTCAGACATTGGCTTTACCCTAGCTACTTTCTCATCGTCACATTGTTCAATCCTAGTCAACACAACCCTATAAGGTAAGCATTACCAACTTTTTAACTTTCACAGACAAAGAAAATAAAGTGGTCAGCGATCACACGGAGAAACCACAACAATCCGAAGCCCAAACCCATCTCAAGGCCGTCTAGGAGGCCTGGGCATCTCTTCGACATCTGCCTCAGTCTCCAAAACGGCCTTCACAAGTTCCCAAGGCTGGAATCCTCACCCCTGGGGCTAACGCACCAGATGGAGACAGGTGACTGGAGGCCTGAGGAAACTGCTCCTCCCCTTCCACATAAACAGAGGATACGAAAAAAGTGATAGCTGCCATGATGGGCTCAGTGACTGAGAAAGCATTATCTCATTTAATCTTCATAGCCAATTTCTACTCATAATTCTTTGGGCAGCCATGCCATGTCTGAGCCTGGTCTCTTCAGTTTCCTCCCCTACCCCACTGTTGCTGAGAAGTTAGGATTTAAGGTTATGATTACTGAATCATTATATAGATATTCCTTTTTACCTTCTGGTATATTGGAGTAGACAGAGGGAAGTACCTGAGATCTCTGAACTGTAATCCAGCTGCCTTGATCTCTGATAATGATTGTATAGCCTTTATCTTGTGCGCTTGTGATTGTAAAAAACTTGTGACTAACCTTCACTTGTACCCATTTATCCAGTTTTTCAAATTTAAAGTCTTATGATCCCTAAAGACAGCTCCTAATGTTTATTAATGAAGGGTCTTGGGTCAGCTCAGAACTAACCCACCCCAAGTCCAAAGTTATCGTGATAACTGAAGTAGGATCTAACCAAAATGGGCCGCCTGACATGTGCAGTAGTTTAGACTTTAACCTACAAGTCACCTATACCTCATTATAGTACCAAAAATCACACCCATCATCATATTAAGACCTCCATATTCTTACATACATTCTGTGACTAAGCATGTAATCAGTCTGTACATGCTCAATAATTAGATCACCTCTAATTACATCATCTGGAACCATTATGCTCATTATCCTAAAACCTGCCCATTTTTAATGCTATAAAACTATGAAAGTTACTGCAGTTCAGGGAGACAGATTTTTGGGCTGATAGGCCATCTGCTCTCCTGCTTCACACCTAGCAATAAAACTCTCTCTCTTTGAAACCCCAGTGTCTCAGGAATTGGTAATTTGAGCGCATTGGGCAAAGAATCTACCGCCTTGATCCAGTAACATCACTCTTCATTCAAAGATGAATCTGGACAGAGCCCAAATGTCCAAGAGAAAGAGGAGATCCCAAGACCTCTCTCCAGAGAGACCAGGAGCTCAGGACTGCCAGGACCCAGGTTTGGTCAGGGAAGGGGAGTAGGGAGAAAGGGGAATGGAGAGAGGGGTGTGAGGAGAGAAGACGGGGTAGAGGATTGAGATGAGGGTGTGGAGCTGGTAGACACAGAAGTGCGGTATATTAGAACTTCCTTGGGTCTGACCCTTTAATTGTTCAGACGAGGAAATTGAGGACCTCAAGAGCCAAGCTCAGCTTGGCCACCAAGCTCAGTCATATCCCAGAGGGGCAGGATAGAGGTGAGAAACACGCAAAGATTATCTTGACCCAACTGCCTGAGACCCGGTCACAGAGGAAGGAGGCTGAAAGCTCCCTGGCTGCAGCCTGGCCATGTGACTGTGGGTGGTGCTTGGTGGTGGACCGAGGAATCTAGGGTGTACAAGGGAGGTCTTGCTCTTCAGGGTTAGTGCTCTATTACCACCACCCCACCACCCTCGTTCCCAAACTTGTAACTCTGCAGGGAAGTTCATGGTCTTGACTGGGTGAAGTGGAAGAGAACAGACTTGGAAGCTTCTGCCCACCTGCGCATGGAGAAAGAAGGTGTTGGGGGTCTTTATGCTTCACATCTGTCCCAGTGAGGCACAGCTGTCCCCCTTCCCTTCTCAGGCATAGGCCACTGGCGCCATGGAAACCTCCTCCCTGTTAAGGACTGAATGGACTCTGAGTTTCATCTCCCAATGTAGGATTGTGGAATGTGGAGAGCAGTTACTGGTTTTCTCTTATTTCTGTGCTAGCTGAGCAGCACGATGACCCCAGGAGGCCACTCCTGAGCTGCTCTTGGCTCACGGGAACTCTCCGAGTTTGGCTGACAAATGTTTGCCTAGCCTTGGCTACTCTGACCTACTCATATTCACTCAACAGCATTTATTATGCAAAAGTAGGTTCCAGATCCTGTGTCAGGCACCAGGGATAAGGACATGAGTAAGAGACAACCTGGCCCAAAGAAGGGCACAGTAGAGTTAGGGGAAAAAGTACGTAAGCAAATGATTGTCAATCAATGAGAGGAGTGCAGGGGTGCCCAACCCAGCTCAGTTTGCTCAGTAAAGCAGGTGATAGATGGGGCAATGGTAGGACAGAGGACTTGAAGGAAGTTTTGAAGATTTGGTGTAGTCATTTAGGGGAATGAGAGAGTTGGAAGACCAGTTGAGTAGCTGTGGGTGGCCCTGCATCCCTCTGAGGCTGGGCCAGAGGTAATGGGACTTGTTCCCAGCAGGGCTCAGCAAAGAAGACCAATTATGGAGATTGTGGTGGGAAAGACAGGGCTTGGAAGCAAAGATTTCAGAAGAGGAACAGCTATGGGAGTAAAAGGAAGGCCCAGGGCATGCCCAGGAAGCAGGCAGCTGAGCAGGAGTGGAGGCAGAATCCCTGGGATTTCAGAGTTCAGGAATTTCAGCCTGTTGTAGGAGACAAGTCTTCACAGACATCGCAGGATCCTGGGATGATGGCGGGAGTGGAATGGAAAAAATGGTACACCACATCCCAGCATCCTCAGGGAGCAGATGAGGGCTTGGTGGAGACGTTGAGCACTGGCTTCCTTCCTCTGCCTCAGTCTCCTCACAATAAAGCTGGGATAATAACACCCAGCTCTCACGCTTCCTGTGGAGGTGTCCAAAGCTGGGCGTGCCATGCTTCCTTCCTCCTTCCCCACATTGCCCCTCTTCTACTTCCCCATATCACTCAGGAAAGCATCAACATTGTAGGGAAACACATACACCTGTCTCAGAACACACTCCAACCCAGGGGCTAAATTTGGACATGGAACCACGATGGGACACTGGTTCTTATGCATAGTCAATGCATGTTATTACAGTACGTAAAAGAATGAGAACTCTTAAAGCAAATAAAGAAAAAGGCATAGCATGAAGTAGTTGAGTTAAAAGGCTTTGCCTCTCTCCTTTTCTCCTTGAGTGAAAATAGCAAAGTGCACTCCCCTCAGCCTAGCACAGCTGGCAGCCGTTTTAGATGCTGAACAGGCAGGGGTAGTGTAAAACCATTTCCTGCTAGGATTCCCTCCCACACTAAAAGGATTATTTAGTGGAGCTTTGAAGCTGCTCTTTTAAGAAAGCCAGGTGAAGAGCTTATGTGTCCTCTTCCTGATCCCCTGACCACAGCTGGATTCCCCAATCCCCCCAGCCCTCCCCTCTGTGACACATCCAGACAGTCTGCCACCTGTGAGGATGAGAGGACTAGCTGTCCTCCCAGGAAGATGAGAGGATGAGGTGAATCCTCCCATCCTAGGGAGAAGTCCCTCCTTACCACCGGAAAGGTGAGAACAGCGGGGTCAGCTCAAGCCTTGGCACCAAAGACCTAAATTTACATCGCAGCTCTACCACTTCCTACTGTGTGATGTTGGGCAACTCACTCAGCCTCTCTGATCTGGGTTTCCTTTTCAGGAAGGCAGAAAATGTGGTGTTGTGGTCGAGGGCCCAGAATCAGGTTTTTCCCCTTACTAGCAGTGACCATGTCCTCCCCAGGTGTGAAGCCCAGCCTTGCAAGCTTTCCATGTGACCAAGTAACCAAATGGCCAAATGGCCATGGGAGCAAAGAGCCGCGCTTCCCCATGGCCACCCTGGACCTATCCTGGTCCTGCTGGGTCACTGGGTGGCTAGAAAGAGGGACTATTACCCACAGCACCTGTCCCCATCCCTGTTCTTTCCTAATCCTCAGGAGACTTAGGCCACCTGCCCCAATCCTCCTTCTGCCTTTAGCTCCCCACAGGTTCTGCCTTGGATTCTCATCCTCATTTGTGCCCACAATTCCTCCTCCTGTCCCTCCTCTTTGGTGCCATTTAACCACATGCTTTCATGCAATAGAGCAATTTGTATTCTCTCACTAGGCTAATTTACAAGCTCTGTAGAACACAGGACCATATCTTGTTCATCTCTGCCTCCCCCAGAATGCTTTCCACAAAGTGAGTTTTCAGTAAAGCAGCTACTGTTATTTGGTGTATGTTTTTAAAGCATTTATAATCAGCTAAAACTATTGAGGTAAAATTGAAATGGCATTCAATGGTTTTTAGTAAATTTGAAGAGTTGTGCAACCATCAGCACAATTGAGTTTTAGTACATTTCCATCACCTCCAAAAGAGCCTTTGTGCCCATTTGCAGTCAGTCCCTGTTCCCACTCATAGCCCAAGGCAATGTATAATTGTTTTTACTAAAATAATGATAACAAGAGGGTCAAACTTTTCTTCCAAATGTTTTGCTATTAGAAATAAAGCTGCAAAGAACATTCATATAGGAAAATTCTAAGAACCATCTATGCTCATTCTCACACAGACTCACTGAAGATCAGGGAAGGTCCAAGAGTCTGACCCGCCCCCTCCTCCCACAGGTGGCAAGCAGAGGGGACCACCCCGGGACCACCTGCTCTTCAGCAGACGGGGACTGGGAGCTCCCCACTCCCAGGAGCAGCCACCCCAATAACTCTGCCCCGCTAGTGACCGCTAAGCCAGTTAAGTGACCTCAATGAACTTAATTCATTCTGGCCACTGCTTCTTCCTTCTCCCACCCTTTCTCACCCTCCCTCCACCCAGTGGAAGTGCTAACTAACCAGAATGGAGTAGCTCAAAAGCAAATAGCAAGAGAGGAAAGAGGAAAAGAAATGCTATGAAATAATGTCATTCACTCAACTTCTCGTGAAGGGAAATCATCTTTCCTTCCTCTTTTAAATACTATAATAAGCACCTCTTTTAAATCCTATGATAAGCACTTAAGAATCCACCAGATCCAAAGAAGATAGGATTGAGGCAATAACCTATATCTTACCATATGGCCCCACCCCATCCCATCCCTCAGCTCCTCCTGCCCAAGATAACCATTCTTAATCCTGTGTCCATTATCTCTGCTTTCCTTTTTTAAAAAATATTTTTTATTATAGAAGTTGTAGGTTTACAGAAAAATCATGCGGAAAAAAACAGAATTCCCATATAACCCTTTCTATAAGTAAAACCTTCCATTAGTGTGATAACTTTGTTACAATTGATGAAAGAATATTATAATAATTGTATGATTAACTATAGTCCATAATTTATGTTAGGGTTCAGTGTGTGGTACAGTCCTTTGGTGTTTTTTAAAATTTTTGTTCTATATACTACTTAAAATTTCCCCTTTTAACCACATTAAAATATATAACTCAGGGCTGTTAATTATATTCACAGTGCTGTGTAACCATCACAACCATCCACTACCAAAACTTTTCCATCATCTCACATAGAAATTCTGTACCATTTAGGCATTAACTCCCCATCCCCTATCCCCTATCCTGGCCCCTGGTAGCCTGTATTCTAGTATCTGATTCTTTAAATTTGGTTATTCTAATTATTTCATATCAGTGAGGTCATACAATATTTGTCCTTTTATGGCTGGCTTATTTCACTCAACATGATGTAGTCGCATGTATCAGAACTTCAGCCCTTTCTACAGCTGAATAACACTCCACAGTATTATATGCCAATTTTGTTTATCCATTCATCTGTTGATGGGCACTTGGGTTATTCCCTCTTTGGGCAATTGTGAATAATGCCACTTTGAACATTGGTGTGAAAATATCTGTTTGAGTCCCTGCTTTCAATCCTTTGGATTATGTACCTAGAAAAGAGATTGCCAGGTCATATGGTAATTCTATACTTAATTTTCTGAGGAACTGCCAAACTGTCTTCCCCAGCAGCTGCACCTGTTTACATTCCCACTGATAATGAATGAGTGTTCCTATTTCTCCACATCCTCTCCAACACTTATTTTCCATTTTTTAAATAGTAGACATTCTAGTGGGTGTGAAATGGTATCTCACTGTGGTTTTATTTGCATTCCCTTAATGGAAATGTTGTTCAGCATCTCTTCATATGCTTTTTAGCCATCTGGATAACTACTTTGGAGAAATATCTATTCAAGTCTTTTGCCCATATTTTAATTGGGTTATTTGCCTTTTTGTTGTTGATTGTAGGATTTCTTTATAAATTCTAGATATTAAACCTTTTTCAGATATGTGATTTCAAAATATTTTCTCTCATTGGGTAGGTTGTCTTTTTACTTTCTTGATAAAGTCCTTCAATGCCCAAAACTTTTAAATTTTGATAGGGGCCGATTTATTTGTTTTCTTCTTTTGTTGTTTGTGCTTTGGATATAAAGTCTGAGAAGCCATTGCCTAACAAAAGTCCTGAAGAGGCTTCCCTATGTTTTCTTCTGCAAGTTTTATAGTTGTGATTCTTATATTTAGGACTTTGATCCATTTGGAGTTGATTTTTTGTATATGGTGTGAAGTAGGAGTTCTCATTTTTTTGCAAATGGAGAAGTTTTCCAGCCCCTTCCTGCTCATCTTCTTATGGAAGATTCTGCTATTCTTGGTCATTTTCTCTTCATATAAAATTTTGAAAATATTTATCAATTTTTGTGAAAAACATTGTTGTGATTTTGATAGGAATTGCATGGTATCTTTAGATCAACTTGTGGAGAATTAACATCATGTTATTAAACCTTTCTATCTGTGTGTTTGGTATATTATTTATCTGGGTCTTCTTTAATATCTCCAACATAATTTTAAGTGTTGTCCCTAGAGATCTTGCACATCTCTTGGTAGACACTTGACATTCTCTGACACTCATTAAGTCTCTTCCTGGTACTCTATGATTACCATCATCAATAGCCATTTCATTTCTGATTGTTTGCTGCTGCTATACAGAAATGCTAGCCTGATTTTTGTGCCTTTATTTTACATCCAGCAACTTTACTAAACTCGAGTACGCATGAATGTCAGTATTTGTGCATCAATTCTTTTGAGTTTTCTTTGTAGTAATCATATCACCTGCAAATACTGAATTTTATTAACTCCTTTCCAGACGTTATGCCTCTCATCTCTTTTTCTGTTCTTATTGAACTGTCCAGGGCCTCTGATAAAATGTTGAATAGAACCAAAGATAGTGGGTAGCCTGGTCTCACTCCTAATTTTAAAGAAAATATATCTTAATATCTTCCTTATTAGATTTTATTTGCCTAGATATGTTTTTAGATATGCTTTGTCAAATTAAAAACTTGGTCTTTTATTCCTAATTTAGAGAGAGTTTTTAACATGACTAGTGTTCATATTTATCCAATTTAGAAAGAGTTTTTAACATGACTAGTATTCATATTTATCCAAGATATTTTTTCATCTGAGATAATTAGCTACCTTTCTCTTTTTAACTGCTAATGTGATATGTACTACTTGCAGTTTTCTAATATTAAACCATTCCTGAATATCCAAGATAAACTCCACTTAAATGTGATGTATTATATTTTAATGCTATTTTGGTATTTTATTTGCTAATATTTTATTTAGTGTTTTTTGTATCTGTATTAATAAGTGAAATGGGCTCATAATTTTCCTTTCTTAAAAAGTCTTTGTCTCTTTTTGGGGTTGGTACTGGAAAAGGAAGATTCTGTAATCCAGCTTTTTTTTTTTTCTTTATTAGAGAAGTTGTGCATTTACAGAACAATCATGCATAAAATACAGGATTCCCATACACCACCCTATTATTAACACTTTGCATTAGTGTGGAACATTGGTTACAATTGATGATAAAGCATTTTTAAAACTGTACTATTAACTATAGTCCATGATTTAACTTGGGATTCACTGTTTGTGCAACACAGTTCTGTGGATTTTTTTAAAAAAATTTATTCTGTTACCATTTACACAATCTAACATTTCCCCTTTTAATCTCATTCAGATATATATTTCAACACTGTTAATTGCATTTACAATGTTGTGCTACCATCACCACCATCCATTACCAAAACATTTCCATCATTCCAAATAGAAACCCTATACATTATGTAAGCCTTAACTTCCCATTCCTTATTCCCAACCCATCCCCTGTGTGCTGGTTTAGATATATTATGTCCCCCATAAAAGCCATGTTCTTTAATGCAGTCTTGTAGGGGCAGATTTATTAGTCTTTTGATTAGGTTGAAAACTTTTGATTGAGTGTTTCTGTGGAGACATGACTCACCCAACTGTGGGTAAGACCTTTTGATTAGATTATTTCCATGGAGGTATGGCCCCTCCCATTCATGGTGGGTCTTGATTAGTTTACTGGAGTCCTTAAGTGAGCTCAAGAGCCAATACAGATGCCGACACCTGGAGACGCTTGGAGATGCAGACAGAAAAATGCCCAGAGTTGCCCCAGAGAAGCTAAGAGAAGACCCCCAGATGCTTAGAGAGAAATGCCCTGGGAAAAAGAAGCAAGGATGCACAGGAGCTAAGAGACAGAAGCAAAGACAGAAGCCCAGAGACATTTTGGAGAAAGCCATTTTGAAACACAACCCAGGAGCAAAGAACCAGCAGACACCGGCCACGTGCCTTCCCAGCTGACAGAGCTGTTCGGGGCGCCATTGGCCTTCCTTCATTGAAAGTATCCTCTTGTTAATGCCTTAGTTTGGACACCTTTATGGCCTTGGAACTGTAAATGTGTAGCCTAATAAATCCCCTTTATAAAAGCCAATCCATTTCTGGTATTTTGCGTAATGACAGCATTAACAAACCAGAACACCCTGGTAACCTATATTCTAGATTCTAACTCTATGAGTTTGCTTATTCTAATTGTTTCAGATCAGTGAGATCATACAATATTTGTCCTTTTGTGTCTGGCTTATTTAACTCAACATGATGTCTTCAAGGTTCACCCATGTTGTCGCATGTGTCAGGACTTCATTTGTTTTCATGGCTGAATAATATTCCATTGTATGTATATACCACATTTTGTTTATCCACGAACACTTGGGTTGCTTCCGTCTTTTGGCAATTGTGAATAATAATATGAATATCGGTGTGCGAATATCTGTTTGAGACTTGATTTCAATTATTTGAGTCTATGCTGAGTAGACGGATTGTAATCCACTTTAATATGTTT
Source organism: Choloepus didactylus (assembly GCF_015220235.1). NCBI lineage: Eukaryota > Metazoa > Chordata > Mammalia > Pilosa > Megalonychidae > Choloepus > Choloepus didactylus. The sequence continues at coordinate 33,279,891 of NC_051308.1, forward strand.
TCTTTACCTAGTAATCCCTGAGAAAGTGTTTCTAATAAACAATCAATGACACTTAGAGAAGACTGCTTTTTTCCCCTAAGTACATAAAAATCAAGTAACAATTTTTTGTCTGGAGAATTTTCTCATCGTCCAACTTTACGTTCAACAGAAGATAGACGTTAAAATCCAGCTTGATCCTTTTAAAAAGATCTGTATTTTTTGCCCAGTTCCAATCCTCCAGCCCATTTCCTGTTTGCCATAATTCTGTTCACAGCTGCCCCAAAACCTGGAGAGTGCACAACCTGGAGAATGCACTGCCCCTAAGAAACCCAATGACTGGTGTGTGACTATGGGTTTGTGCACAACACACAAGGATCCTGAGTTTCTTAGAAGAAAGGTATTTTGCATCTAAGGAGAAATTAGTTGTGGTTCCTGGGCACATGAGCTATTGTTGTCATTCAAACATTGCTTCTGGGCAGGAACAGGATGTAGTAGCACTTTGTGGCTGGGCAGAGACATTTAAAAAGCAAGGCATCATTGTCATCATGGGCAGGACAGCCTGTGGCCCAACTTTCACACTCCCTCAGCTTGCTCTGCCCCTTCCAGCCCAGCTCCCCCCTGGTGTGCACCAGACACCCTTCAAGGGTAGAAAGAGGTCCAGCTACAGACTACAAAGGCAGAAAAACACCTGCGCCCCAGCTGCCTCCCAGCAGGGCACACGGGCCTTGCTCCTTTCATCTTCTGGCTGCACAGGCCTAAACCAGACAGGCTGTTTAATCGCCAGATGTGGCCCCTCCTGACTCCCTCTTGGGAAGTCAGTAAGGCCTGTTCTGCTGCCAAAGTCAAGCCAGGCTCCACTTTGAATTAAACACAATGTGGCACTCTCTTTACAAGATGTAAGGGGGTTCTAGGGCCTGGGTCAGAGGCATTACAAGATCAGGTGGCTAGTTTCCTAAAGATAAAGGTTTTCTGGTTTTTACTCCTGCGCCTTCCTACCCCCACCCTTCCCTCCTCCACTAGAAGGAAAGACTCTAAAGCAATCGAACAGATTTCTTTAAATTTATCTGCATACAGAAAGTGGAGTCGGTAGTTAGCATGAGGAAATGAGACTGCTCTGAGGGAGAAAGGGCCAGCTGGCCATGTGGGTTAAAGCCTTATCATTGGGCAGCCAGGTAGGACCCCTCCATTCCCTGGTTGGGGGCTGCGCCAAGCTCCTGCAAAGCAATGGGCCCTCTACTCCCTTCCCCACGTGGTCCCCAGGGCGCTTCTTGCTTGGTGAGCTGGATCTAGTTCCTTCTATTGAGCTCTCTGGCATGCCTCAGTTTTCTGACTAGACCCAGAACTGACTGATGCTCTTCCCCATCCCCCCAACAACCCGCCCACCTTCGGGTGTTCTTGTGCCCCTGGGGGCCTCTATGACCTTCTGAGGTGCTATTTTTTTTGGTCTTTTTAACCAAACTTCATCCAGATAAAAGTGAAGGGTGGGAAAGGGAATGGCCCAGTCTATCACAAAATACTTCTGTGGGCGGGTTGGTTAGCTGAGGGGCTGCATTTACTGGGCAGGCCGCGAAGCACAGATTTGGGAGCCATCAAAGAGACTTCTGGAGCCCTTCTGGATACACTCCCTAGGACACTTGGGGATAGTCTGCACCCCCTTTGTGGGCCCCTCACTCTGTTTTGCCTGGGAAATAATGACTTGGGAAAGTCCTCTCCTGGGTGAGCCTCCTCCCAGAATATACCTTCCAGGCAAAAGCAGCTAGACACAATGAAAGGAGTATAAAGAACTATGGAGACATAACAAAACAAACAGAAAAGATCCAGATTCCTGGAGAAGGAACAGAGGAAAGGAAGCTTTCTCTTGGAGGTGAAACAATAGCACAAAAAATGTAATCTTAAAAATTGTACCAAATATCCAGGGCAAGAATCAGATGAAGAAGAGCTGGAAAAATCTGATCAGTTAATCACAGGTTATTCTAAAGGTATAGAATAAGGTAGACTAAGCCAAGCAACAATAAAACCCTACATGAGAGAGACAATGACCTTCAGAGTAAACTCTTCTAGACAATCAGATGTTGATGTAGACATGAACAAAAAACCACAAGCCACACTAAGAAATGAGAAGATGAGGTCCAGTCAAGGAAACAAATTAAAACTTCAGAGGAGGCACAGAATTTTGAACAACTAATCAAAGAACTTCAAACAAATCTCCTTAATCAATTCAAGGAGATAAGGGAAATATGGCTAATGAGATAAAAGATATTAAGAAAGCAATGTTTGAGCAAAAGGAAGAATCTGAAAGTATAAAAAATAACAACTTAAGGGGATGAAAGGCACAATAGAAGAGATTTAAAATATACTAGAGGCATACCACAGCAGATTTGAGCAGACAGAAGAAAAAAATCAGTGAATGAGAAGACAGGACAATTGAAACCTTAGACAGAAGAACAGAAAGAGAAAAGAATAAAAAAATTGAGCTGTGTCTCAGGGATTTGAATGACAGCATGAAGCACCCAAACATACATGTCATGGATGTCCCAGAGGGAGAAGAGAAGGGAAAGGGGGCATAAAGAATGTTTGAGGAAATAATGGCAAAAAATTTACCAGCTTTTATGAAACATATAAACATACATGTACAAGAAGCACAACATTCTCCAAACAGAATAAATCCTAAAAGAACTACTCCAAGACACATACTAATAAAAATGTCAAATGCCAAAGATACAGAGAGAATTCTGAAAGCAGCAAGAGAAAAACAATTAGTCATATATAAAGGATATGCAATAAGACTAAGTGCTGATTTCTCATCAGAAACCATGGAGGTGAGAAAGCAGTGGTATGATATATTTAAGGTCCTGCAAGAGAAAAACTGCCAGCCAAAAATTCTTTATCTGGCAAAACTGTCCTTCAAAAATGAGGGAGAGTTTAAAATGCTCACAGATAAACAGAAACTGAGAGAGTTAATCAACAAGAGAACTGTCTTACTAGAAATACTAAAAGGAGTCCTGCAGGTTGAAAGGAAATGACAGGAGAGAGAGGCATGGAGTGGAATGTAGAAATGAAGATTATCAGTAAGGGAAACTAAAAGGTCAAAAAGAGAAACAAACAAACAAACAAATATCTGACATATAAAAACCAAGGGATAAAATGACCGAAGTAAGTACTGCCTTTACAGTAATAACATTCAGTGTCAATGGATTAAACACCCCAATCAGATGACATAGATTGGAAGAAGGAATAAAAAGCATGATCCAACTATATGCTGGAACAACTGAAAATGAGAACACAACATATCAAAACTTATGGGATCCAGTGAAGGCAGTGCTGAGAGTGCTAACCACTTACATTAAAAAAGAAGAAAGAGCTAAAATCGAAGATCAAACTGCACCTCTAACGGAAATAGAAAACAAATGGCAAACTAATCCCAAGGCAAGCAGAAGGAAAGAAATAACAAAGACTAGAGCAAAATAAGTGAAATTAAGAATTAAAAAAATAGAGGTAATTAACAAAATCAAAAGTTGGTTCTTCGAGAAGATAAATAAAATTGACAAACCCTTAGCTAGACTGACAAATAGAGAGAGGGAGAGAGGGAGGGAGAGGGAGAGAGAGAGAGAGGATGCAAATAAATAAAATCAGAAATGAGAGGGGAGGTTATTACTCCTGACCCCACACAGATAAAATATCATAAGAGGATACTATGAACAACTGTATGCCAACAAATTTGACAACCTAGATGACATGGACATGTTCCTAGAAACCCATGAACAACCTACACTGACTTGAGAAGAACTTGAAGAACTCAACAGACCAATTACAAGTAAAGAGGTTGACTCAGTCATCAAAAACCTCCCAATGAAGAAAAGCAAAGGACCAGATGGCTTTATAGGTGAATTCTTCCCATCCTTCCAAGAAGAATTTATACCAATCCTGCTCAAACTCTTTCAAAAAATTGAAAAGGAGGGCACACTACCTAACTTATTCTATGAGGCCAACATCACCTTAATACCAAAGCCAGATAAAGATACAACAAGAAAATTACAGACCAATTTCTCTTATGAATATACACACAAAAATTCTCAACAAAATACTTGTGAATCGAATCCAGTAACATAGTAAAAGAATTTTACACCATGACCAAGTGAGTTCTATCCCAGGTATACAAGGGTGGTTCAACATAAGAAAATCAGTTAATGTAATACAACACATTAACAAAACAAAGGGGATAAAATCACAGGATCATCTTAATTGATGCAGAGAAGGTAACTGGAAAAATCCAGCATCCTTTCTTGATAAAAACACTTCAAAAATAAGAATAGAAGGAAACTTCCTCAACATGAGAATGGGCATATATGAAAAACCCACAGCTAACATTGTGCTCAATGGCAAAAGACTGAAAGCTTTCCTTCTAAGATCGGGAACAAGACAAGGATGCCCACTGTCACCATTGTTATTCAACATTGTGCTTGAAGTTCTGACCAAAGCAGTTAGGCAAGAAAAAGAAATAAAAGGCATCCAAATTCAAAAGGGAGAAGTAAAACTTTCCCTGTTCGAGGTGACATGATCCTATATATGGAAATTCCTGAAAAATCTACAACAAAGATACTAGAGCTAATAAACGAGTTCAAGATCAAGTGGTGGTATACAAGATTAACATGCAAAAATTAGTCGTGTTCCCATACATTAGTAATGAGCAATCTGAGGTGGAAACCAAGGGAAAAATCCATTTACAATAGCAATTAAAATAATCAAATACCTAGGAATAATTTAACCAAGGAGATAAAGGAGCTGTACACCAGAAACTATGAAACACTGCTAAATGAACTCAAGGAAGACCTAAATAAATGGAAGGACATTCCGTGTACATTGATTCAAAAACTAGATATCATTAAGATGTCAATTCTGCTCACATTGATTCACAGATCCAACACAATCCCAATCAAAATTCCAACATCCTACTTTGCAGAGATATAAAAGCCAGTTACCAAACTTATTTGGAAGGATAAAAGGCCCTGAATAGCCAAAAAACCCCTGAAAAAGAAGAACAAAGTTGTAGGGCTCACATTTCCCAATGTTAAAGCATATTACAAAGCTACAGTGGTCAAAACAGCATAGTACTGGCATAAGAATAGATATATTGACCAATAGAATCAAATTGAGAGTTCAGAAATAGACCCTGACATCTATGGCCAGTTGATTTTGTCAAGGCTTCCAAGTCCACTCAACTAGGTAAGAATAGTCTCAACAAGTGGTGTAGGGAGAACTGGATTTCATATGCAAAGAATGAAATAGAACCCCTATCTCACATCATAGACACAAATTAACTCAAAATGGGTCAAAGACCTAAATATAAGAACCAAGACTATATAACTCCTAAAAGAAAATGTAGGGAAGCATCTTCAAGATCTTGTGGTAGGCAATGATTTCTTAGACTTTGCATCCAAAGCACCAGCAATGAAAGAAAAAATGGATAAATGGGAACTCCTCGAAATTAAAAAACTTTTGTGCATCAAGGGAATTTGTCACAAAAGTTAAAAGAAAACCTACTCAATGGGAGAAAATATTTTGAAGCCGTGTAATGAATAAAAGTTTAATATCCGGAATATATAAAGAAATCCTACAACTCAACCGTAAAAAGACAAACAACCCAATTTAAAAATGGGCAAAATAATTGGATAGATATTTCTCCAAAGAGGAAATATAAATGGCTAAAAAGCACATGAAAAGATGCTCAACATTGCAATTAGGGAAATGCAAATCAAAACCACAACGCGATATCATTTCACATCCACTAGAATGGCCACTATTTAAAAATCAGAAAACTACAAGTGTTAGAGATGATATGGAGAAATAGGAACACTTATTCACTGCTGGTGGGAATGTAAAATGGTGCAGCCGCTGTGGAAGAGAGTTTGGCAGTTCCTCAGTAAGGCAAATGTAGAATTACCATATGACCTGGCAATCCAGCAACTAGGTATATACCATGAAGAATTGGAAGCTCAAACAGATATTTGCTCGCCAACATTCATAGTGGCATTATTCACAATTGTTAAAAGACGGAAGCAACTCAAGTGTCCGCTAACTGATGAATGGATAAACAAAACGTGGTGTATACATTCAATGGAATATTATTCAGCTGTTCCGGATTGCTAACGCTGCCATTTTGCAAAACACCAGAAGTGGATTGGCTTTTCTAAAGGGGGTTTATTTGGTTACAAAGTTACAGTCTTAAGGCCACAAAGTGTCCAAGGTAAGGCATCAACAATAGGCTACTTTCACTGGAGAAAGGCCATTGGCATCTGGAAAACCTCTGTTAGCTGGGAAGGCACGTGGCTGGTATCTGCTTGCTCCCAGGTTGTGTTTCATAATGGCATTCTCCAAAATATCAGCTTTCTACAGCCATCTTCAAAATGTCTGTCTTGGCTGTGGCACCTCCTTCTGTCTGTGAACACTTTAACAGGACTCCAGTGATTCAATTAAAACCCACCCTGAATGGTGGGATTACACCTCCATGGAAATTATCCAATCAAAGGTCTTGCCCACAGTTGATTGAGTCACATCTCCATGGAAACTACCCAATCCAAATTTTCCAGCCTAATCAAGACTAAATACGTCTGCCCCCACAAGATTGCATCAAAGAACATGGAGTTTTGGGGCACATAATACTTCTAAACTGGCATATCAGTCATAAGAGGAATGAAGTCCTGATACCACATGATGAATCTTAAGGACATTATGTTGAATGAAATAACCTGGACACAAAAGGACAAATATTGTGTGATCTCACTGTTATGAACCAATTATAATAAGCAAACTCATAGCGTTAGAATCTAGGATGTAGGTTATCAGGAGACAGATTGGGGTTAGAGAATGGGGAGTTAATGCTTAATTTGTACAGAGTTTCTACTTAGGTTTATGGTAAAGGCCTGGAAGTAGACGGCAGTGATGGTCGCACATTATTGTGAGTGTGATCGACAGCACTGAAGCATAGAGATGAATGTGGTTGAAAGTGGAAACTTTATGAAGTATATATTACTAGAATACAAATTAAAAGATAAAACATAGGACTATACAACCCAGTGAACCCTATTGTAGATGATGGACTATAGTTAACAGTACAAGTATAAGAATGCTCCTTCATGAATTATAACAAATGTATGATGCGGATGCAAGGAAGTAATAATAAGACAGTATACGAGAAAAATCACCTAATGTAAATTATGGATGATAGATGATAGTACGATTTTAATAATCTTTCATCAATCATAACAAAGGCAACTACTATTAAAAAATAGTACAATTACTTTTTTAAATGTTATCACTTGTAACAAATGATCCCCACCAATGCAAGGGTACCGGAGTTAGAGTGCTGTATGGGAATCCTATATTTTACACATGAGTGTTTTGTGAACCCACAACTTCTCTAAAAATAAACAAACAAAATATACTTCTATGATGTTTATTTTTCCATTATAAAAGAAACAACTACTGCAAGAAAACACAGAAAAACATGAAAAAGTTTTAAAATGAGAGAAGTTACCCATAGTTCCACTATTCAGAGACTACTGATATGAATATTTTGGAGAATACATATGCCCACTTAATACCCTTTGTTGTTTCAGTTTAAGAAGATATAGGTAAAAAAGTGGTAAATGAAATGGCAATTATCACAACATAGAAACATACTGGGTAAAAGAACTGTCCTATCCCACTAGCAACTCTTCCCTAAAATTCTTTCTGTCATAATAAAGTGAAGAATAAAAAACAATTCTCTCTCTTTGTATGCCTTCTAAATCAGTTCTTAATTTATCATTTGTGGCACCATCACATTCTTATTATTTGGGGGCCCTATTTTTTGAGGGATTACAAATTTGCTCTCCAATATCCTCTCAAAGAGAAGGTCTTGTGTGCACCTGCCCGTCTAAGCCCACTGCGGCAGATTAAACACGGCCACAGGTTCTTTGGCGCTCCTTCCACAGAGAGGCGGGATCTGTTTCCTGTTCTCTGAGTCTGGGCCTGTGACTGCTTTGCCCAATAGAGTTAGGTGGAGGTGAGGCTCAGCTGGTTCCAGCCCAACCTTTAGGAGAGCAGTGGCTTCTGCCTTGGGCTCTAGGAGCCCTGAGCTGCCACAGTGAAGACTACATGGAGAGGCTTGAGACCGCGTGGAGTGGGAGCAGAACCCCGTGTGCCCAGCCTTCCAGCATCTCTGCCAAGGCGCAGGCGTGCAAGTGCAGCCCCGTGGGGCCCTCCAGACCAGAGAGTGCCAACCACCCACTGAACACCACTGTGGGACCCTAGCTGATGCCATGTGGAGCAGAAAAATCACCCAGCCGAGTCCTCCCCGAATTCCCAACACACAAATTCATGAAATATAATAAAATGGTTGTTGTTTTAAGTCACTGAGTTGTGGGGTAGTTTAAATGCAGCAATAGAAATCCAGAGCACCCAAAATGGAGAAGGCTGCCTTCAGTGGGTGGTGCTAGGCATGTGGGAAACAGGGGCCAAAGCCAGGAATAGGGGGGCATAGCTTCACATTTAAGGATTTGTCCTGCATCATTGCAAAACTGACTCTTCTCTTCTGGTCTTTTATCAGCATGTATTTTTAATGGTGGCAAACATCCTGTGTATATAATTTTGCATTCTGCTTTTCTCGTTTTATGTTTCACACTATTGTAAATTCTTCATGAGTGTCACAATACCCCGAGTGAATATAGCATATATACATATTATCCAAAATTTTTTTAAATAGCTTAATTGAGGTGTAACTTGCATGCAGTGAAAGTCACTAATTTTAAGTGTGCAATTCATTTAGTTTTGGCAATATATGCAGTCACATAATCACCATCACAATCATGAGATAGTACATTTTCATCACCCAAGAAGTTTCCTCATTCCTTTGCAGTCAATCCCCTTCCCCTACCCCCTCAATCTTTAAAAAATTTATCAATACTCAGTTAATCCACAAATGTTTAAAGAACGACTCACTTTTTTCCTCTCCTGTGTTTGAATTTGTGAAAGATAAGAAAGGATTTTTAGACAAGTTTCCAGTCCTCGAATTTAATTCTAGCTGGTGAAGAGTGGTTACAGAAGAAGGGGCAGAGGAAAGGAGAGAAGGGGCCAGATGTTCTATAAAGTATCAGCTGGCTCCCTAGTCCCCTAGTCGGCCTGTCTTCTGGCCTAGAACTGAGGATCTCCCACCCCCGCCACCTCCACCCCATCCACACACGATAGCCACCACCACAGAAAAGACCACCATTTCCACCCTCCTTTCTCTCTTTAGACCTCTGCCCCACTTTCACTTCTCCATGAGGCCCAGACCCTCCCTCTCCTCTCTCTCCGCCCAGTGTGAGGTTTCCAGCTACTGCTCAGACCAGCACCCTGACCCCTTACACCCAACTCTCAACTTGTTGGACAACCAGCGAACTATGGGCTTCTTGTTTAAGGCCCAGGGATGACAAGTGCATTTGTCTCAAGGACTGGGAGGCTGCCTGGAGGCAGCTGGTACAGTACGGTGGTGGTTGGGTTTATGTGTCACCTCAGCCAGGTGATGGTGCCCAGGTTTCTGGTCAAACAAACATTGGCCTAACAGTTACTGCAAGGACATTTTGTGGCTGGTTAATAAACCAGAAGGCTGGTTTATTAAATCATCAGTCAATTGATTGCCTCTGTGGCTGATTACATCTACAATCAACTAAGGTATTGTCTTCCGCAATGAGAGAATACAATCAGTTGGATTTAATCCAATCAGTTGAAGACTCTTAAGGGAGAAGAGAGAACTTTCATTTCTACTTCAGCCAGCTAGCATCTCCTGGGGAGTTCTTCAAAGACCTTCATTGGAGTTGCCAGCTCATGGCCTGCCCTACAGAATTTGGACTCCTGAATCTCCACAGTTGTGTGAAACACTTTCGTAAATCTCATATTGGTTCCTGTTGGTTCCATTTCCCTAGAGAACCCTGACTAATACAAGTACCAAGATTTTTTCTTGGAAATTGGGAAACCTTGGCTCAGCTTTGTGATCTTGGGCAAGTAATGTTCCCTCTCTGAATCTGTTTTGCCATCTGGGAAATCAGAGAATTTATCCAGAATCCAAACTCCAGATAAACTCTAAGACCCTTTTTAGCTCTGATGATCTATGATTTTGTAACTCAAATTTCCTCCATTGGCCTGTGAGTTTAAATAAAGTCACCTTATCAGTAACAACTTAAATTTAACTAGCTTGTCACTCCCTGCCCCCTGCACACATGCACCTTCTCTCCAGGTAAGGGCAAGGAGGTTATAACCCTGGGTTAGTGCCCTTTGGGTAAAGTGGGTAGCCAAGGCTGACTCTCTTATGGGCACCTATTGTGAGCCTTTAGATATCCCCCACTGCCAGGGCTTTCTCACTACCAGTTCCCTTGACCAAGGCTGCGTCTCTTCCATCTGTCCTCTGACCACTTCCCCCTCAGTCCCCTAGTTCACAGTGATCCAATCCTGTGTTGGGGTCAACATGGCCCCCACATACAGGAGGTTCTCTTGGGCAGAGCCCCTCCTAGAGATGATCCAGTCCCGATCCCTTCCATGACATCCACATCTGACCACAAGATCCTACATCCTAGCTCTGCCCAACTCCAAAACTACAGCCCTTTCCCCACACAACCCCAACTCTTCCCTCTACCAGCCTATGCTTAAAGCCTACCCCCAGACCGTCCCCATGTCCCCCGAACTTTAGGGAACACATGTTGAGCTTTCCAGGCTTTTCTTGTGAAGTCCCCTTTTCTTAGCTTGAGTTGGGGTTGGGGGAAGTGCTACCTTCCCCAAAGAAATCATCTTTGTTGTCCTCCTCAATCTCCCAGTGATCTGTTCATGTTCTCCGATAGCATGGGGTGAGTGATAGGCTAATGCTGCCACAACCTTCTGCATGGTCTTAGGAGGAAAAATAGCAGGGTCCAGCGCATTGCTTTAAGACGTGGGAGTACTTGACCTCTGTTGCATTGTTCTTAGCCTTGGGGCCTCTGCAAAAACTCTGAGATAGAAAGAGAATTCTTTTAATACCATGTTATGTAACTAAAAATACAAGTAAATTCTAAGTGTCATGAGTAGTAGGGTTGACAAGTCCACAGAATTGACAGAAGAAAGAAACAGCTTTGGGCAGGGATGGGGATTGGATTATGGAAGTCTTCCAGAAGTTGGCTGAATTTGAGTTGTGCATTAAGGGCAGTGCAGGTTGGACAGCTAAGGGAGGGAGAGGCATCCAGGCGGTGAACAGTATGAGCAAATGCTTGGAAGTTGGAAAACCTTCTCAGAGAGATCCCTGAGCTGGGTCCCAGGTACCAGCTCAAAGCCAGGTTATCAGCACCAGTGGGGAAAATGATCTTTTGCAGACCACCTACCTTTTCTGAATCAAAATTAGCAGAAACAGTGAAGGAAAATGAAAGGAAAGAAACTGTATGGTTGACGGCCAAGAGATGAGCTCTTCTTTTCAGATCACACAGGCTGCCAGCCCCCCTGCCTTTCTTCTGATTTCCTGCCTAAACTTCAACTCCCAAGTTCCAGCCTTAGGCCCACTTGGGCTTTCTCCTCCCAGGCAGTTCTGCCACTGCAGGTCTCTCTAGAGGAGACAGGAGGACTTGTGCTAGATAGCAAAGGAAAATCAAGACTGTAGGCAGTACTCAGCATAAAACTAAGTGTACTCACCCAGCACCCTCCCCCAGAAGTGACACTCATAATAACACAGTGAGTGGTAAGACAAGCCTGTCCTTCTCCTAATCAACCTGAGCCGTCAAACAGCCTGGAACTCTGTCAGAAGCTTCCTTCCAGGACCTGCCTCGGCCACCAACAATGGGGTGTTCAGGCCTGAGGATTCAGTGTTGGTATAATTGCTCCAATAATCAAAAGGCAACATAGGTGAGAGTGAAGGCAAGGACTTTGGAGACTGACAAACACAACTGCAAATCTTGATACCTCACTGAGAAGTTCCTATGTTGGTTTCCCTTGAAGTCAGATGGTTGCCAGGCTGGAATGTCCGAGATGGCTTCACTCACCTGCTGAGTGCCTCGGTGGGGATGACTGTCAGGCTGGCACCACTCCTTCTCCACATGGCTCGCTTGGGATTTTTACATGGCAGCTGAATTCCAAGGAGGAGGAAATGAAAGCTAGCAGTCCTCTTGGGGCTATCCTGGTTAATGCAGTCATAAGACCAACCCAGGGGAGGAGAGAGAAACTCCGTCTCTCATTGGGGAAAGAGACAAAGAATTTGGGGCTATCATTAATCCACTACAAAATGGGAGGGGAAATTAAAAATCGATGAATGAATGAACTAAACACTAATACAAATGGTTACCTATGGTGGGGAGGAAAGAAACGAAGTGGCAAGGATAGAATTGAAAGTTAGACTTCTGTGACTGTATCTCACTATATAGTTTTGGCTTTGAACCCACAATTTAAAAAAAATTCAAAAAGGGGAAAAAAAAACCTTAGAAATTGCAAACAAAGGAAAGAAATGTGCCTAATGCATGTCAAGTAGTTGGCATAACAACATGAAGAAAATAATGACTTCAAATGATTTTAAAATATAGAATTTTGATTATATAATCCTAGTGGGATATATTCTAAGAACAAAACAAACCACAAAGAAATCTTAAACTGCATGCAATAATCTTTCTGTTGGCAGCAATATTCATGTAGATATTTTGAAACTATGACAGTTATATTGTAGAATAAAGCAAATAAGTAACTGTCTTAAAGTCATTGAAAGCTAAGCTTTTTAGCAAAAGAGAAAAGAGCTGATAATGTAAAATTGACAAAGTTAAGTAAAAAACCCATAATCTTAAAGTTTTAATTAGAAATAACAGTATGAGCTCATGGATTTTTTTTTTTCTCTCTTTAGGAAAGAATGAGAGTACATACAGCACAATTGTGCTTATATAAATTTCAAAAACAAGCAAAATTGATTTGTTCACTTCCTTGTTATGTGCATTAAACTTTGATGAAAAAAAGTTCCAGCTCTGACCTTTGAAAAGGTCTAGAGGTAACGCCAACCCCATAGCAATGAGCAGTTGTAACCATCCAGCAGTGTTTAAGTACTGTTTCCCACCAAAAGCCATTGTGGCTCCTTGGAGAAATTGCTGATTCTAGGTCTGGGGCAGGAAATACATAAGAGGAGCTTAGAGTTCCTTGCTGGGCCAGAAAACAAGGAAGCACTGAAGTCTTGTCAAAAGAACAAAGGAGCCAACTCAAAGTTGTACCCACTGGCCTAAGATGGGGCAATTTGAGCAGTACAAAAGAATAATAACTGCAATGGACTGGAGGCATCAAACATCATTTAAAAATCTATTTGCTCATAATAACAGAAAAAAAAACAATAAATTTGAGGTTGCAAGGGCAAGAACTCCTTTATTCTGAAAACCAATGGAACTTGAACGCAGTGACATACCAAGGTGGGGTTGGGAGTTGGATCCTAACAGTACCCAATGGCAGGGTACTTGGTAGAGAATTTTAAAACAACAATAAAACCAACTAAAAGTCAGTCCCTGTTATCATCATGCACAAGCAATTCCAAACAATGTCAGTGATAAAAATGATAAAATCCCCCTTACTTCAGGATGTCTGCTCCCAGTGACCTCCATCATGACACACCACTGCTGGAATCTGATCAAGTTTCTAGACCTCAATCACAGCTTATAGAAAATACAGAATATAGAAAAACAAATTAAGAGACATCCTAAGGAAGCATTCATCTTAATCCAGAATGTGGAACATTCTGTTAGACAAATCACCCAGGTTCTCTAACAAATCAGAATCATGAGAAAATGGGGAGGGGCCTATTATGGAATAAAGGAATGAAAGAGTCTTAACTAAATGAGTGTACGGACGTCATTTGGCTCCTGATTTGCACAAACCAACTGGTAAAAAATAATCGGGAAATGCGAGTATGGACTGATGATGTAAAGGGGTTAGTGTCGTGTTGAGTGTGATAATGACATGGCAGTTACATATGTGTATTTCATTATCAGTTAAATATGACAGAAAATATTTATGTGTTTATGTCTGAAGTAACATGGCATCTAGGATTTCCTTTAAAATACTCCAGTAAACCAATGAACAAGCAACCAAAGTGGGTAGGATAGATGAAATGAGATTGGCCATGTATTGAAAATTGTGGAAGTTGAGTGATGGATACATGAGGGTTTCTTACTATTTTCTTTACTTTTGTATATGTTTGAAATTTGTCCATAACAGAAAAAATTTTTAAAGGCAATGTGTATATGGTTCCTGGCCCATTGCAGATGTTCAACAAATGGCAATCATCACCATCATTGTTGTTGTCAGAACCTGGGTCAGGGAACTGGGCAAGTGCAGGTGGTCCCCAATCCTCTGGAAGGAGAGGTTGGCAAAAGCCAGATATGATGCCAGCCAAGAGAAATGAGCTCCAGGCCTAGTGGTGAAAGCATAGCCAGAGAAAGGAAGACCAGCTCAGCTGCTGGACACAGATGAAAGTCTGGCAAGGCAAGTGGGTCCCAGGAAGCTGGAAATCATGCCACTAGAAACAGATGGTAGACAAGCCAGGCGAAGAGTTGGCATCAGGGTAAGGCAGGAAGGAGGTAAGAGGGATTCTAGCAGGAGACAGAGCCTTCCACCAGGCAATGTTCAGACATTCTTGGGGAAGGGGATCTGACTTCTTCTGGCCACAGATTCTCAGTCCTCTGGGATGTGTGGGTGGGGAAGGGCGTTTAGGAACAAGACAAGGGGCTGGCAATAGTGACGAAAGTCCATCTCCCTAGAAGGACTCATACTCAACAGGTCACAACAACAGGGGCTCTGGCACAGTGAGTGGCAGAAATTTCACCACTAAGTCAGGTTATGAGGGGCACCCTCAGCTCGGGAACAGCAGGAGCAGTTTCAGATGCTGGATTCAGGTGGGAGGGGTTCCTACTGCACTGGTGCTCCAAGGGCTGGGCTAAAGCTCTGGACATCCCCAACCCAGGACGGGATGCACCAACCCCAGAGGGCAGAGCATGGCAGTTGCAACCCCCAGGGTGAAAACTAATCACTTATGTGAACGTTTCCATTACTTACACAATTAAAAAAGAAATTGCCTATATAATTGAATATGTATTAGAATAACTGTTGTATATGGCCTTTATTACTTGAGTAGTCTGTGTTCCATTACAATCTGTTTGCATCGCTTTATGCATATGGAGCATCATTATATGCTCCCTGTTGCTTTAAAGAAGAAAAGGCTCAGGAGCCCTGTCTTCCGAGCAGCCAGGCTGGCCACCCACCTGTTGGGGGACCTGGATCTTAGGAATGAGAAGCAGGTTTGGACTCACCACGTGTGCTGACAAGCAGCTGACAATATTTTAAGAGATGAGACCACCTGGAGGACTTATATTGCCCAGCTGTAAGAAGAGAAGCAGCCTCGGTAATTCTAAGTAGGGTGGCCCCCCTTCCCTTTGCAAATGCTGGGGCCACCGATGACTCAAACCCTAAAGGCGGTGATAGGGACCCCTCGGGTCTCGGCTAGGGGCTCTCTAGGGTCACGATAGCCACGGAAATGACCCAGACCCTTCTACCCCAAGCCTAAGCCTTCTTCATAATTCAGTGGGAAATAAATCTTTATTTTAAAAAATAAATGCTGAAATATGGAAATACAAATAGAGAAACTATTTCTCAGTGCACATAGCAATGTTCTCAGTTGGATAGCTCATCGCTTGTTAGGCACTCACCTGGACTAGCTTGAAAATAGTTCTCCATGTACAGTTCTCCCCCAACGAGACTGCAGATTTTCCCTAAGTCAATGTTCTCTTGACCAGCCTTTAACAGAAATATAGAGGACTCTTGGTATTTGCCAACTATCATCACTTTTCCAAAGCAGCGATAAGGGGCCCCAATTTTCTTTGTTGTTAGAGCTGGAGGGATTATTGAAGAATGAGCAATTATCCCATCATAAACCCTCCATCCTCCCCGTGCCCTTCTCT
This sequence comes from Choloepus didactylus, assembly GCF_015220235.1. Taxonomy (NCBI): domain Eukaryota; kingdom Metazoa; phylum Chordata; class Mammalia; order Pilosa; family Megalonychidae; genus Choloepus; species Choloepus didactylus. The sequence continues at coordinate 33,295,820 of NC_051308.1, forward strand.
TATTTCCAGCTCCAGGTCCCCACCCCGTCTACATCTGAGTGTGCGTCTTTGTGTGTCAGGAGTGGGGGAGGGATGCCGGTGAGGGTCGGGGGTGGAAGGCTCCATCCCACATAAAACCTTTCTTTCATTGCCCTGACCTTCTCTGACTTCTTTCCCACCCCTACCTCTATCCCTTTAAACTATTAAAATCTAGCCTGCCCTTGCCCCCAAAATTCTCCCTGCTCTGGGGCTTGCTTGGGGCAGGAGTGGACGGGAGAGAGGAGCATCGCCCGACGGAGCTGGCCTCTTCAGGTCCCCGCCTCCCCTTCCCTTCACAGACCCCGGGGTGCTGGTCTCCTGTGAACACATTTCCCTGGGACTGAAATAAAGAAAAAGGTGAAGGACTAAATGAGTGGCCGATTTAAAACTTTCCTTCCTGAGTCAAACAAGGCCATGACCACATTTACTCTGGCTTGCAGTATCATCTTGCATGGTAGTGATGTGTGTTTGTGCCTCACTCCCTTGCACAGCTGGGAGTTCTCTAAGGCAGGACTCATGCCTGATTCATCGTTTCAGCCCCTAAATGCTTATGCAGTGAGTGTGGGTGTCTGATGGCTGCTTGCGGTGCGAATGAAAGCCCACTTGGGAACCAGACTCTGGTTTCCTCTCTCCCCACCTACACCCACCCCCACCCCCCAACCCCCAGCTGCTTGAAGATGAATAAGGTCTTCTTCTTGGAGACAGAGGAGGTCACGGTGACAGCCCCACATGCCTCAGATACTCCCCTTCCACCCGCTAAGGATAATTCTTGGAGACACCTTGGCATCTCCATTCCAGGGAGGTGCTTTTCTTGGTTCCAAAGCTGCTAACTGAAGACCCAGGCTGCTGCTTAAGAGGGTTTTCTGGGTGCTGGGATTAGGGCATGATGAGGAGTGGGAGACAAAGTCTGCGACAAGGCTGGGCCCATATTGGAGAGAGTCTTCAACTCAGGCCAAGGAAATCATCCTCAGCAGGCCCTTTAACATTCACATTAGCTATTTTGTTTTTTGATAAGAAAGGACTGAAGCCTCTGTCATGATTTGCTGGGCAATTTGTAGACAAATGAGAGACAGATTCCAGGGCTGGAATTAATCCTGCTCCCTATTCAGAGTGAGCGTCTGTCTTGCATTAACTGGGAGCTAATTAATGTCTCCAAGGAGAGGCTTTCAGACTTTCATGTGGATTGAAGGATCACTCCAGTGGGAAGCTAAAATCCAAGTGATGATCGGGCTTTGGCCTGTGATGACATTTATAAGCCATCCAGGACATGGGCAGCTTTCCATCAGAGCCCCTGTGAGGGTACAATAAACAGGGAACACCGAATGATGTGCCCACCCAGAAGCACTTGGCTTCTGAGGGGCGTCTGCCCCCCCCCCGCACCCACGCGTGCCAGGGTCTGCAGAGTCCCCCAGGAAGCTCCACGAGGCTCCACGCTGAGGGAATAGTTCCTGGCACATCACACGTCACCCAGGAACTCACAGAATCTTGGCCACGAAGGGAACCCCGTCCCATGACCCTACTACTGTCTCACACCCATGGGCCCTGGATGGGAAGCAGGGAGGGGCCTTGGAGAGAAGAGAAAGGGCAAGAACTGAGGAATGCAAATAGGAGAGGAGATGGGAACTGGGAAAAGAGCTGTCCTCTCTGGTTAGATGAACAGAAGCTATCCCAGGGCAATGCAAGCCAGTAATCCACCCAACGTATCACCAAGGGCCCCAGGGCCTGCCCATTCCCCTCACCTTCCCCTTTCTGAAGGAAGGTCAGCCTGGCCAGCACTGCCTTTCCCTCCCAGGGAAGGTGGGGCTGAGGCAGATCCGTCAGGAGAACCAGGGTCCCGCCTCCTCACTGCCTGAGTGAGCTTGGGAGAGTCATTTCCCTCCTCTGGGCTCCGTCCACTCCTCTGTTCAAAGGTGGTGGGACCAGTGGTTGCTGTCACATACCCTAGGCTGGCTTGGAGGATCCGGATGGGATAAGGTAACAGATTCCTTCACGGAGCAGAGAGTGAAGCCCCAACATCCAGCAACAGCCCCTCCCCACCTCCGTGGCCACCACCAACGATGGTCTCATATGGCCAATTAGGCCCCATCAAAATTCTCCAGCCTGCATCACAGTCCCCAACACCACGTCTCTCTAAGTCCTCCCTGACCCCTCCAGTCTGCAAAACACCTTCCAGGTGAGGCAATGCCCTGCCTGCCTGCTGGTCCTCCACACACATTCTGCAACTCTTTGCCAGGACCGCCCCATCCAAACCAACCTCCAGCTCCCTCCCTCTCCCCTTCCCTGCTTTAGCAGTCTTCAAAGTACATTTCATTAGCAGATATCAAAGATATATATGTGTTTGCTGTGTATCTGTCTTCCCTTCCCCAAAGGTGGGAACGGGGTCGCACCCAGTAAGTGCTCAATAAATACTTGTGATCCAGTGAATGTGTGAAGGTGCTGCCCCTGAGCCTTTGACCCGCTCCTCCCCCGACCGCCCTCCCTTCTTGCTCATCCAGCCACGATCATCAGATCATCACCCTTCGGCTCCACCTCACCTCCCTCTGGAAGCCTCCCCTGGCCAGCACCCCGCTGCGGGGAGCCCTCTTTGTCCTAAGGACAGCAGTGCCGTGGATCCAGTCGGCAGCTTCCCTGCTGGTCCTGCCGGGAGCAGAGGGCCTGGTACCCAGGCGAGCTCAGAGCGTCAGCCCCAGGACCCCAGGTTCGGACACAGCCATTCCAACAAAGAAAACCAAACCTGTGCACATAATTGGCATGGTGGGGAAAATCTGCTCCCTCTCAAAGCTGCCAGCCCACAGAATTCCACTTGTCCCTTCCGGATACCACAGATGCTAGTGACAGCTGAGATCTGTCTTATAGAAGCAGGAACCAGGGAATATTTCTGGCCCAATTAAGCTTTAGAGTTTGACAAGTAGGAAATGCAGCCTCACCTCTTTACGTTACTGATGTGAGAAACATATGGGCTCTCTGCTGCCTTGCTCTGCCTTCCTGTAGGTGTTTCACACCAGGACACAGTGTAGACAGAGGCAGCAGGTATGAGATGGGGCATGAAGGGGTGTCTATAAAATGATGCAGTGGACTATCATGTTGACTCGTGGCATGAATTTTGGACAATATACACAAGAATTGTTTTAGGAATTATCAATATTAGATGATCAGGCAATTATCTTCATTTCCAAAGTGTGAGGACCCTTCTCTTTGTTATGCAATAGCATTTAATTGATAAGTACAAACAATGAGGCCAGTAATAAGATTTCTTTTCTTCCATGCTGGGATGATTTTACACCGGCAATTTTAGCAGGGAGAACAGATTTGAGATGTCATCTCTGAATCAATAGGTGGATAGATGGAAAGACAGACTAGATAGATAGTGAGTTTAAGTATGTACGTTTGAAGAATCTTGAATAAAACATATCCATTCTAATGTAGCTGGCCCATTTGAAACAGGCCTTCCCTGCTGAGTGCAGCGACTGTCCCCCCTTAAGAAAGAACCCATGAGGCAGGCTGCTTGTCCTCAGGGTGGAGAGAGCCGGCCCTCCACCCTTCTTCCCCAGGCTGGACCCCGCCCTGCTCTGGCCACTGGGAGACCTGTCCTCGGCCTGTGGGTTTCCAGGTCCTGGGTTCAGGGAACCCGGCTCTTCACACACACACACAAACACACACGCACACGCACACACACACACCACTGTTTGCTGCCCTGCCTCAGCAGCAAAGAGCCCCTCCCCGAGGCCCACCCACTGCCAAGGAGGGCTAAAGGCCCCTCTCTGTGCCAACAGCCCCTTGCCTTTGTGTGGGCCCTGGCTGTGAGGTGTCATGGGTCCACCTCCCTGCCTCTTGGCCTCTCTGTGGGAATGTAGGTGTTTTAGTTTCCTTGGCTGCCAATGCAAATACCATGCGATGGGTTGGCGAAACAATGGGAATTTATTGGCTCATGGTTTTGAGGCTGGGAGAAGTCCAAATCAAGATGTCATAAAGGCGATGCTTTCTTCCCAAAGACTGGTGTTCTGGGGCTGGCTGCCGGTGATCCTCGATCCTGGGCTCCTCTGTCACATCTCAATGCACATGGTGGCCTCTCTGGGTTCCACTGACCTTCAACTTCTGGCTGCTAACTCTGTGAATCTCTCTCTGTCTGCTTGAATTTCACTCTGCTTATAGAGGACTCCAGTATTAGAATTAAAAGCCATTCTGATCGAATTGGGTCTCACCCTAACTTAAGTAAACTCATCAAAAGTTCCTAATTACAGGAGGTTCACACCCACAGGAACAAATTAAGTTTAAGAACATGTTTTTGGGGGGTACATACAGCCTCAAACCTCCACAGTAGGAAAATGAGACCATTAGAGTTAGGGAGTCTCCACACAAAATAGGTGAGGAGTTGGTATATGGAGTGTGGAGGGGTGGTAGTCTGTAAGTATCTTGTTCATTTGTTTAAGGCTTCTGTAGCACTTAGTACATAGTTTGTCATTGATTTCTGAATCCCCAGCATGGTAAGCTCCCAGGGGGAGCTGGTACTAAATATGACCATGGTCAGGTTGTTGAGGAAGAAAATGGTCAATTTGAGCCATCAAAGTCAAATTAATTACCATCAATTAAGTGCTTACTCTATGCCAGGTGCTTTATGGACCTTTAGCTTAGTGGAACCCTATGGTCCCCCAGTTAGAGGAACATTATTATCCCCACCTTTCAGATGAGAAAACCAAGACTCAGAGGAGTTTAGCAACTTTCCCAAAGTCACACAGCTTGTGACATAGTCAGTTTTCAAACCCAGGACCATCTGACCCCAGAGCCTGAGTTCTTGACCACTGTGTCCTTTTCCCCTCCTCTCAGAAAGAGCAAATAGGGGTAGGACCTGGAGCCTCAGGTCAGCAACCTGACCAGACACTGGAGAAGCCTCTGAGGGAGTGTGGCTCCAGTGGAGCCCTTGGGCAAAGCAGCTGCTTCCATGAAGAGCCTCTGTAACTAAGGCCCATTTTTCTATCTCATTTAGCAGGACCAACCAGGACAGCTTACCAGCTGGTATGCACCATTGCAGCTGTACCTGTTGTTAAAATGTTGAAATACTTACACAAGTTGGGGAGCAGCTGCTGCCCTGACACCACCCCTCCTGGCCCCATCACTCTGATCTGCTCCAGCCCCTCCTGTGGTCCTATAGCTCCAGGACCTTCCTGTGGTCCTACAGCTTCAGGGTTAATGCCTGTCCCTGCAGGGACCCCCCAGATCCCCACTCCAGTGTTTGGTGGGGGCTTGGTCAGTGCTGGGCAGTTCCTATGCATACCAGTTTTTTTGTTTTTTTTTTTTGTTGTTGTTGTTTTTGAAATTCTCCTTTGGGTCCAGCCCCCTCATGAAAACTTCTATCTGAAAGAGCATCTCCAAAATCTCCTGGCCCTTTGGGGCAAAGCAGTCCTCCTCATCCAAGACTCTAGGGTTGATTTTGCGGGAAGATGCATGAGGACTCAGCCATGGGGTGAGGCTGTGCCAGCACAGAGGGTTTGGTTCCCGAGGCAGACAGTTCACCGGGGGCAACCGTCTCTCCTTCAGTGACCCCAGGAACCAGGTCAGCAACACCACATGGGCCAGAACTGTGGGTCTCTGGTGAGCCAGTCCAGCTGGAGGAGTGGTGAGGGTGAGTCCTTACAGTGCCGGGAAGGGACCGAAAGCTGGACAGGCAGCCCTGAGTGTGAGGTCGGGACGGGCAGGACCAGAGATGGGGAAATGAGCCTGGAAGACAGAAGCTGGAAGAGTAAGAACAATTTGGTAAAGGACTGGGAGGTGGGTCAGAGCCAGCAATTCCAGCCTGAAGATGCCTTAGAGCCTCGCATGCCTGCAGGTGCTAAGACATGGATGGATGGGAGCCCAGGACCCCGTCGCCCTGACAGGGATCAGAAAAGCTACAAGCGGGTGACTTGGGAAAAAAACTGAACTGCCAGCAGCAAGGACAGCACTGGTCTCTTCTCCTGCTCCGAGGTCCCCAGTTTGTCCCGAGTATGTCTCCCATCTCCGAGTTCTGAGTCAAAATGCAATCAGATTTTATGTAGCAGACCTCATAAAAATGACAAACCCCTGTAGACTCCACCCAGCTCAATCCCATCCTCCCAGGCCTGCTGTTTGCTTCGTAGCCTCATATTGAGTTAGCACGCAGTTCAATGGATTCTTTATTATGGTTGGAATTAAATAACTGAAAGACGAATCCAGTGGGCTGAGGGAAAACAGAAGTTTAATCAAAGGAAGTAACAGAGTCAATCTGGTTCCAGAATTGCAGGATGTATTGAAGCGCCCAGCAGGGCCTGGTGATGAAGTCCCTCTCCTATTTTCTCTCCTAGCCTTCCTCCGCCAGCCTTGTGCCCACAAGGCTGTTTGAGAGGTGACTCACCCCCCACCCCCACCCCACATGCACAAGAGGCAGTGGGCGGGGTCAGGGTACAGCTCTCAAGGTCACCAGAGAGCTCAGATGAGACGGAACCCAGGATTTCCATCCTATATCATCAAGCACTGATGATAAGGATTATCCTATACATTTTCTCTTGCCCTAAGGTCCTAAGGAGAACAAACCCTGTGGAGAGAGACTGTAAATTATGGCCTGGGGTCCTGTGTACATGGGGGAGTGGGTAGAGATGAAGAAAGAGATCTTAAGACCCAGCTGGGCCTGGAAGGGACCTGCCTGGGATGCAGTGGGGTGGGGCAGGGCTCAGGCCCCACACCAGGGGGAGGCCCAGTCCAGCAGACACAGAGGGCTCACCGGTGGTCTCTGGCTTAGAGGGGCCTGCCCCCGCTCCCAGCCTCTCCGTGCACCCTCCTCTGCCTCATCCACTGGGGTGGAAAGTCCCGGGTCTGCAGCCACTCACCTTCCTGCCTCGGAATCTCTGCACGTGCTGCTCCCTCTGCCGAGAACACTCTCCCCTCCCACCTGGCTAGTGCCTATTCCCCCTTCAGGACTCACCTGTGCCGCTGCTTCCTCAGGGAAGCCTTCCCTGACCCCCTCAGACCCGTCAGGTTCCCCTAGAATGCACTTTCACAGACTTTAGGGTTTTCAGGGCACCAATCACCATTATAATCTTATGTTTAATATCTTTTTCCCTGATGCCTCTAAGCTCCTCAGGGTTTGCGACCATCTAGTTTTATTCGTCGTTATATCCCCAGGGCCTATAGAAAAGCCTGGCATGTGGAAACAGTTCAACAACCTTTTAAGAAATAAATGTGATAAATAAAGTTGAAAGAAAGGAAGAAAGAAAGAAAGGAAGGAAAGAAGGAAGGAAAGAAAGAAGTGATTCTAATTAAGTCTAAGTGTTGTGTTGGGAAGGCCCTGTGAGGAGAACAGATCCAGGAGATGGGGAGCCCAGAAAGGCCACCTCGGCAGGGAGGGGAGGGAGGCCAGGGCAGGGGGGGCTTCCAGGAGACAGCAGGACTCCAGCCCCAGGGTGTGGAGCCTGTTGAAGCAAGGAAGGTCCAAATCCCAGGGGCACCTCAGCCTAGGCAGCTCATCATGAAAGGATTCAGGCCCCAGGAATAAGACAGGAGTCCAGTTCTCCCAACCGGGGCTCCACTGGAGTAGGGTCTGAGTCTCAGAAACAAGGCAGAGCCCAGGTATGAGAAGCAGGTCCCCAAATCAGAGCCAGTTGCCTCCAACAACGACCTGAGGTTCGATCACAGTCTAGTGGACAGGTCTGCTTAAATCCCTCTAGCCTGAGGTCAGTAGTGGGCTAAGGGAGAGAAGGCAGGGCTGGGTCTACCCAGCCAGGGAGAAGGGCAGGGGCACTAAGTGGCCCCAGTAGAGTAAAGGAGGAATGAAGAGTCAGGGACTGTATTAGTTTCCTAGGGCTGCTTAACAAACTACCACAAACTTGGTGGCAAAAACAAAACAAAACAAAACAGAAATGTACTCTCTCACAGGTCCCGAGGCCAAAAGTCCCAAATCAAGGTGTCTTCCTTCACAGTGGCTGTGTGACAGGATGGGGTCTCAGGCTGTCCTCTGCTGCCTTAGAGGGCCAAGGGAGGCCAGAGGACGGTCAGAGCAGGAGGTGTGGGGGGCAGTGGAGGCTATGGCTGCCGACCTGGGCTTTCACTCAAGCACACCTGGACCCACCAGGACCCCACCACTGCCAGTCGCCAGAACAAGTCACTCGACCACTCAGAGCCTCAGTTGCTCATCTGTGAAATGGGGATAAAAATTCCTACCTCACAGAGTTTCCATGAGGATTAAATGAACTTAGTAAATGGTAGCTATTTTCAAAGTGTACCTTTGCGTGGCTTGTCTTTGGGAAATTTATATGTGCATCTGTATCTATCTATCTATCTGCCTACCTTATGTATCTATATACATCTAACTGTATATATTTTATTTCTAGTTCTACATCTGATCACTAGCTTTATAGCTTTATAGCTTCTACTTCTATCTGATCTCCCTCAGAACCTGTACAGAGGTGGTCCCACACGGCACCTGAAGGTGGGTTTGGATTCAGGACTTTGGCCACATGTTAACAGGATTGGCAGGAGCACTGGCTATAGTCTCCTCTCCCTGGATAATGTAGATACTTCATCACAGCTCACAGATGCCCCAGACCCAACTAACTTGGTAGACTTAGGGGAGCTCAGGACAGGCTTGCAAATTAAATCCTATACTGGCTCCAAAGAACTGAGGGCTGTGGGCTGGGCAGAGGCAAACACAGAGCTTCTGCTTCGGTGCCTCTCACACCTGATGCGTCATTAGAGAAGGAGACACATCAGCTGATTCTGGGCCTTCAACAGCAGCTCCAGGAGTTCCCCTGTAAATCAAGGCGTGTGGGACCACCCAACTCTTGAAGGAACATGAGTCACATCTCAGAAGGCGTCAAAAGAGAGTGGGAAGTGATTGCATTTGGCCTCAGGCAAACCCAGGTTTGAATCTGAGGTCTGCCACTTCCTAGCTGTGTGATCCTGGCCAATCTCCTCACCCTCTCTGAGCCTTGATTCCTCATCTGTTTAATGGGGGTGATAAAACCATCTCAGAAATAATGTGTGTCAAGCTCCAGCTCAATAGAAGCTCACTGTCTCCCCTAATCCCATTCATCAAGACCATCGGGGTTGCCAGCAAACATCAGCAGAGGAAGGTGCAGCAGAGGAAGGTGCATCTGCCTCCTGTTTGTGCTCTGCTGCGGAGCTAATGAGATGCCAAAGTCAATTCCTGCCAGGAAAAGGTCCTCACTGAGGAGCACGTTGCATTAAGTTCAGCTGCTGGTGGTGAACAAGGCTCCTCTGGAATTCCTTATTATGTGTCCTTGGGTCTACCTGATGTCACCTCCAGGGTCCCTTGTGGGTTTGCTCTGATCCATGTTTGGGAATCATTCCTGACCCTAGCCTGGACCAGGAGGCCTGATTGTCCCACTTGCTGCTATTCCAGCTCAGATTCCAGAGCTATTGCCTTGTCCCCTTGTCCCTCATCCCCCTCCCCTCTCCCCTATCTAAGTCCAAGAACTGTCCCTTGTATTACTACAATCTGCATGAGTCTCTCTGCCTTGAGCTGTGCCTGCCAGCCCTGCCTCCTGGGAACAAGTGTCCTGCCTTCCCCCTAAACTCAGACCCCAGTGCTCAAGCTAAACCCTGCTCCCTGGGAGCGGCCTGCTGGCTTTTCCTCTGCCACCCATGCCTGACTCGGAGTGCCCAGAGCCTGCTGTCTGGGACCTATGCCTGCCTCCAACAGCTGGCCTTTCCAGGGCCGCCAGCCCCCTGCCTCCCCGGCCTCCACTATTGCCTGCTGCCAGGATCCCTTGTATCATCTGCTCTGGGGCCCAGCCTCTGTTGTCTGGCTCCAGTGACCAGGCTCAGGCTGGGACACCCCTGAACAACCCTGTCATTGCCCTGGGACAAAGGACTGTCTAGAAGGGGCCCTGGCAAGCAGAGGCCCCTGCAAAGCAATGAGACAAGGCTCCTGTGGAAGGACCCGGTGCTGCTGTCGAAGATGAACAAGGCCTGGAAAGTCCCCAGAGTGGAAGCAGAAATGGCATTTTATTTCTTAGAGATTCTGACTTCTTGACATGAGACTCCAAAGACACAAACACCACTGGGAGTGCTGGGGTGGGCACCGGCACTGGGCAGCAGCCCCCGTAACCCTGAGGGCTCGGCCACAGCTCAGAACCATCAGGAGATGGGGGAGAAGCCCTGAAACCCCAGTCTGAATAATAGAACCTGTGAAATAATAAACACACAGTTTTTAAGCTGCTAGGTGTGAGGTAATTTGTTACACAGCAATAGCAAGCTAACAGAAGGGAGGAAAGTGTCCTGGGACAGGACAGTCTCGCTCCCATTTGGTGGGGTGTCTTTACACTTTCTTGATGGTGTCCTGTGAAGCACCAAAGTTTGTAATTTTGATGAAGTTTAATTGATTTATTCTTTCTTTGCTTGCTTCTGCTTTTGGTGTCATATCTAAGAAGCCATTGTTCAATCCAAGGTCACAAAGGTTTATACCCATTTTCTTCAAGAAGTGTTATCATTTTACGAAATAAAGCTTCAGTGGCTGAGAGATTTCAAATAGAGTCAAGAGGTCACTCTGGTGGACATTCTTATGCACTATATAGATACTTTTTAGGTTTTAATGTATTGGAATAGCTAGAAGTAAATACCTGAAACTACCAAACTCCAATCCAGTAGCCTTGACTCTTGAAGACAATTATATAACAATGTGGCTTACAAGGAGTGATGGTGTGATTGTGAAAACCCTGTGGATTGCACTCCCTTTATCCAATGTATGGATGGATCAATAGAAAAATGGGGACAAAACCTAAATGAAAAATAGGGTGGGATGGGGGAGGGGGTATTTGGGTGTTCTTTTTTTTAAATTTTTTATTCTTGTTCTGATTCTTTCTGGTGTAAGGAAAATGTTCAAAGATAGATTGTGGTGATAAATACACAACTATAAGATGGTACTGTGAACAGTTGATTGTACACCATGGATGATTGTATGGTATGTGAATATATCTCAATAAAACTGAATTTAAAAAAAGTATTATCATTTTTAGCTCCTACATTTAGGCCTTTGATTCATTTTGAGTGCATTTTTTGTATATGGTATGAGTTAGGGGTCCAGCTTCATTCTTCACACATGGATTTACAGTTTCCCTAGCACCATTTTTTTAAAAGACTATTCTTTCCCCATTGAATAGTCTTGACACCCTTGTTGAAAATCAATTGCCCATAAATGCACAGGTTTATTTTTAGACTTGGTTACAGTCCATTGCTCTAAATGTCTGTCCTTAACCAATACCACACAGTCTGGATTATTGCACATCTGACTTTCTGCACTTCATGTTATCCTAAGATTATTTTATATCAGTAAATAAAGAGATTCTTCCTTTTTTTTTTTTTTCTTCTTTGCTGTTGCAATAGTTCATTGTCTTTTTCATGGACATTTAGTTCATTTCCAATTTTTTTTTCTATTGCAAACAATGCTGCAATAAATAGCTTTGAGAAGAGGTCATTTTGCTAATAGTGGTACCACTGGAGTGGGACAGGGATGGGCAGGATCTACTGTTTTCGTTATAAACCTTTTAGTACCACTTGACTTTTTAAAACTATATGCCCATATTACTCTGATAACAGTAGAAAAAAAGGCTTTGTGCCCTTGGGTGAATGGGGGCTACCCGGGAACCCTCTCTGTCCTCAACACTATTACAGCAGGCCTGCGTGTCCCCTTTGATCTGCCAGCCCCTACTGCCATTTGGCCTTCACTTCTATCATTCACTCGACAGTTATTGAGCATCTGCTATGTGCCAGGCAGTTGGAGGCTGAGGCTTCAGAGAAAAATAACACTTCTCTTTTTTGGCAAAATATTCCACTTTTCCCTCATAATATATGAGGCTGACATAAAACAATTCTTCCAGGCCCTCAGCAGAAAAGTGGGCTTCCTGACTCCCTCAGCTGGAGTGGAGCCACTGAGGGCTCTGAATTTGGTGTTTTGGAATGTGTTTTGGTGGTAAAGTTTCACTTTCTAGTGATCTGAGGGACAGCCCTACACAGCCTGCTTCTAGACCACAACCCCTCCTAGACCCCTATGCTGGTTTGGATGTATTATGTCCCCCAGAAAAAGCCATATTCTTTAATGCAATCTTGGGGGGGCAGACGTATTAGTGTGGATTAGGTTGCAACCTATTGGCTCAGTATTTCCATGGAGGTGTGACCACACCCGTTCAACATGGGCCTTGATTAGTTCACTGGAGCTCTATAAAAGCTCAGACAGAAGGCGCTCACAGCTAGCTGTAGGTAAGACAGACATTTTGAAGATGGCCATTGGAAGCTGATGCAGACATTTTGGAGAATGCCATTTTGAAACGCAACCTGGGAGCAAGCAGACGCCAGTCACGTGTTTTCCCATCTAACAGAGGTTTTCCGGACACCATTGGCCATCCTCCAGTGAAGGTACCCGATTGTCGATACATTACCTTGGACACTTTATGGCCTTAAGACTGTAACTGTGTAACCAAACAAAACCCTTTTTATAAAAGCCAGTCCATTACTGGTGTTTTGCATTCCGGCGGCATTAGCAAACTACAAAACCCCCCTTAGCACCTGCTGGAACACTGCCAGCCCCTTGAGGACCCTGTTTGTCAAACCGTAAGACTCCCCTATGAAAGGGCAAGACTAGGGAGACCCTCTGTGTCTCCCTCCATGTCCTTCCTTCACTTTCCTCTTCCCCCTTCCTCCTCTAACTTCCATTTTTTCCTTAATTATCATCTCTGCTCCTTTTCTCCTTCTTGCCCAGCGATTATCTGGGCTTCAGGCTGATCCCTGAGTGTCCAAGGGGGAGTGATACCTGTGACCCTCCTTCCCATCTGCTGTCTCCCTGTGTCCCAAGGGGATGACACAGTCCAGCGTTTGTGGCAGCAAAGTCACCACATCTAGCTAATTTAACTGGGAGAAAGATTAGGTCTTCATGCCACGTGTTCTGCCTCAGTTTCCCCACACCAGTGTGTCACGATAAACCTGATCAACAGAATGATGTTTACTGAGCACTCTCATGGGTCAGGTGATTTTCAAGCATTAGAACATTTAATCCTACAACAACCCTATAAGACAGCATTGCAACCATCCCTACTTCAGAGAGGAAACTAACTCTCTGAAGTTTAAGTAGTCCTGCTGCAGTCACACGGTGAACAAGAGGCAGAGAGGTATTTAATCCTGAATCTGCTTGTCTCCAGATCCAAGGCTCTTAATTTCACTGCCGTGGGGTTCATCCTCTAAACATTTGGTAAACATATTTTCTGTTTTCTTTCTAGTGAGCAAAGTCCTTATCAAGACCCATGTTGATTTTAATTCAATAATCATAACTGTCAGGGTGCAGCTTTCCATCAGTTAAAAATCCACTGAACCCTGCTATCAGCTGGCCTACATTTCTTCGGCTGTGAAGACTTGAGACATTTCACCAAAAGCCTTGCTAAAATCAAGGCTGTATCTCCACACAAGATTTCATCAGGGCTTTCCATTCCCAGGCTCCCCGAGTAATAAACAGACACGAGCCCAGCAGCTCCGTCCCAGGAGCCTGCTTGGGCTGTTGTTTTTAGCAGGAGGGCCTGGCCCCAGGCCAGGTTAGCTCCTTGGCCCTCCTGAAACCCAGATCAAAAGGATTGGTGATGTTTGGAAGTAACAAAGGGCAGTGGGAGGAGACAGAGGGTAAAGCGTGATGATGTCTGCCAGGTGGCAGAAGGGAGAAGATTAAAATGTGTCCGGAAGTAGTGGGCATGGTGGTGGTATCTGCTCTTTCATCAGCTCAAGGCAGCAGCCTAGAAGGTGGAGCAGGGGTTGCAAGCTCAAAGCCTGCAGGTGTCAGGCATAGACCCTAAACAGGGGAAGCGGGTCCATGGGACCATGATAAATGACTCGTGTGTAAAGTGTGCTGGGCGCATCGAAAGAGCCCAGTAAGTGTTAGTGATTATTATCCTTACTATTATTAAAGAGGCAGCTGCCATGCAGCCTCAAACAATCATTGTCCTTCAGCAAAGTGGGCACAGTGATGCCAGATCATCCAATTTGTCACAGGAAGGTGAGAAGTCTGCATTTTTAATTTGAAAGGCCCCAATTTTCCATATTGGCAATGAATGCAATTAAAAGAGAAACAAGCACTTACGTGGCCCAGAGACAAAATTAGTCTGCGGGCAGCATCAGACTGCAGGACCCCACCAGTTCAAACGCTCTGCCCTGGCGCCTGCTGCAGAAGCTCTGCGACCAGGACTCCTTTCCCTCTAGAATTAGCAATTGGCCAAGGCAGCATCCTCCAAGCTTTCTTGTGTCCTGCCACCCCCTCCACCTGCCCACAGACTCCAGAAGTATCCAGGGGATGTGATGTGACCAGCTGAGTCCTTCAGCCTGATAAGGGCTAGCAAGGAGAGTGTCAGGGTGTCAGGGCACGAGCTGGGCAGAGGGGGCACAGAGCCCCACATGGATTCTGTGAGGAAGAAGCTTTGTTTCCCAGTGCAGCCCAGAAGCACTAATGGGCTCATCCTTTACATGGGCAGAGGGAGCAGAAGGAGCTGGCTTCTGTCTCCCCTGAGCAAAATGGGCTTGAATTGGATTAGGGCCCTTCCACCTCTCATCTTTGCTGACGGGACCTGTGATCCCGGCTTCCAGTGGACCATTGCTAATGGGGGACTGTGCTGGGTGCAGCACAGATGTTGGAGCATACACAAAGGAAGAGAAGCACAATTCTAAAGGGCCCAGAAAGCTCCTGTGGCTGCTGCCTGCAGGTCCTACTGCCCCAGGTCAAAGGGATGGAAGTGTCTCCCGTGAAGCTACTATCCCTGCAGCCTTTTGTCATGAACGCACAGGTGAGCTGGGAGGGAACCTCTCCCCAGAGCTGCAGTTGTCCTTCCCCTCTGCTCCCTTTGCCCAGTGAGGGGGGTGCATTCGAGCAGACCCTGGAACCTTTCCTGCCTGGATCCAGGAGGAGTTCTGCTGGTGTTTCTGTGTAAGGGAATATTCCTTCAGCCCCTCCTTGCAGGAGAATTTCTTCTGTTTTTGAGAATGGTGATTATCTAGGGTTGGGGAACGTGGTTGATGGGACAGGACAACTCCATACCATCATCATCATCATCATCCACATTATCACTTTTGTGTGTGTGTGTGTGTGTTTTAACAGATTTATTGAGGTATCACTGATATGCAATAAACTGCACATATTTAAAGTATTTCATTTGATGAATTTTGACACATGGACACACCTATGAAACCATCACCACAATCAAGATGGTGAACACATTCATCACACCCAAAAGTTTCCATAGAATCCTTTATAATCCTAACCACCCTCCCTTCCCCCATCCTCAAGCAATCTCTGAACTGTTTTCTGTCACTATAGATTAGTTTGCGATTCCTAGAGTTTTATTTAAATGGAACCATACTGCATGTACTCTTTTTTTTTTTTTTTTTTGGCTTTGTTTTTTTCACTCAGCGTAATTATTTTGAGATCCCTCTGCATTGCTACATGTATCAATAGTTCATTCCATTATTATTAGTGTGGTGTTCCATTATATGAAAATAATTGCTTCTAATAAGTGCTCTCCAAAAGTCAGGCACTGTACCGGTTAATTTATATGCGTTATCTCTTTAATCCTCCAATCAGTCTGCAAGAAAGTACTGCACTCCACTTGGTAGTGGAGCTAATTAAAAGGCTCAGAGATGTTAAGTAACGCTCCACAGGTCACACAGCTGGTAGGTTTGAAAGAGCAAGGATTTGAATTTAAGCCTGGCTCCAAAGTTCGCGCCACTGAGTCGCAGCTGCCTTTTGCTGAGGTCCTGGCCATACCAGGTGTTCCGGGATCCTCAGCAGCAGTTTGCCTTTGACCTTTCCTTCCAGCTCCACCCTGGAAGCCCCACTGGAAAGAGGCGGGGCTGACTGGCGGGAGGAGGTGAAAGGACAGGGGGCGGGGCATCTCGGAGGCGTGGGTCCCCCCTGGCCCGCAGCCCCTACCCACTCGCAGCACGGAGGAGAGTCTCAATAGACTCCGACTTGTTGCTATCCTGAGGTGGAACACGCACCCGGGTCCTATCAATAGAACGAGCCAGAAGGGTGACCGCCGCGGCAGATTGCAGGGGGTGGGTGTAACGGTGGGTGTCTTGCTTTGGGTGTTCGTGAGAGACTCCGCTGCTGCCAGCGCCATCACTTCACCTGCCCCTCCATTCCCTCAACCCACTTGAGCTAAATTTCTCCATTGAAAAACTGGCTTTTTCATGTTCCCGGAGATCCTGCAGAAGGGCTCTGGGAGTGAGGCTGCCGGGCAATGGGCACAAGTGAGCTTTTCCCCTCTTCGGCCTCAGACCCCCAGTAGCACCAGGAAGAAGGCCCCCCCCCCAGCCTCAGCGGCTCTGTGAGGGACCCCCTGGAAGCACGCTGCAGGAAGGCAGACAGTTCCCCACATCCCCCCACGCCTGCTTCCCACAGCCTGCTTCCCCTCTGCAGGGTCGTTCTACTCCGCTTCTCTTCTTTATTATCACGCTTGTTGACGTTACTTCCTCAGAAGCCTTCCCTGACCCCTTGAGGAAGGTAAAACCCTGTTGAAACCCACCCCCACAAGTCCCTTGAGGAACATGCACCCTACTTGCAATTCCCCTCCTGAAGAGCATGTCCCTACCAGACTGTCGGCTCCACGGGGCAGGCCCATGTCTGTTCCCGCCCTGGACATTTCACCAGCACCCAGGATGGGTCCTGCACCCACCAGAAGCTCAGTAAATATTTGTTGAATTGATTTCTTGACATAAGTTTAAAAACATGTAAAACCAAATAATATAGTATTTGGAAGTGCATATATATAGTATAAATATAAATAAAAGCAAGGGATGGGGTTGGGAAGGGGCACACACACAGCTACGATTTGCGCTGCTGGGAGGTTCCCAGGAGCTCATTCTATGACATTTGTTTAGTTCATCACCTGTATCCAACCATGCCTGCCTCCTCTGCAGCCACATGTGTTTGCTATATACCTCTGTGCCTGTTTGGATATATTATGACCTCCCAAAAGCCATGTTTTAATCCAGTCTTGTGGGATATTTGGATTAGGTTGTTTCCATGGAGATGTGACTCACTCAACTATAGGTGATATTTTTTATTAGATTATTTCCATGGAGGTGGCCCTGCCCATTCAACTTGGGTCTTGATTAGTTCACTGGAGAGGCTAAGAGCTGACACTTAGAGATGTTTGAACATGCGGACAGAGTACGTTTGAAGAAGCTAAGCTAAGAGATGCTAGCCCAGAGACATTTTGGAGAAAGCCATTTTGAAACACAACACGGGAGCAAAGAACCAGCAGACACCAGCCATGTGCCTTCCCAACTGACAGAGGTGTTCCAGATGCCATTGGCCATTCTTCAGTGAAGGTATCCTCTTGTTGATGCCTTAGTTTGGACACTTTTATGGCCTTTGAACTATAAATTTGTAACTTAATAAATCCCCTGTTCCAGTTTGCTAATGCTGCTGTTTCACGAAACACCAGAAATGGATTGGCTTTTATAAAGGGGGTTTATTCAGTTACAAAGTTACAGTCTTAAGGCCATAAAGTGTCCAAGGTAAGGCATCAACAATCAGGCACCTTCACTGGAAAAAAGCCATTGGCATCAGGAAAACCTCTGTTAGCTAGGAAGGCACGTAGCTGGCATCTGCCTGCTCCTAGTTTGCGTTTAAAAATGGCTTTCTCCAAAATGTCACTCTTGGGGCATTTTGTCCTCTCTTAGCTGCAGCTCCTCTTCAAAATGTCACTCTCGGTTGCTCTCCAAAATGTTACTCACAGCTGCTCCGAGCTCCTTCTCTCTGTGAACTCTTTATATGGCTCCACTGATTTAATTCAGACCCACCCTGAATGGGTGGGGTAACATCTCCATGGAAATTATCCAATCAAAGTCATCACCCACAATTGGGTGGGTCATATCTCCCTGGAAACATCCAATCAAAACTTTCCAATCCAAACAACACTAATATATCAGCCCCCACAAGATTGCATTAAAGAACATGGCATTTTGGGGGGATAATACATCCAAACCAGCACATCCCCTTTATAAAAGCCAGTCCATTTCTGGTATTTTGCATAGCAGCAGCATTAGCAGACCAGAGCAACCTTATCTTGTTGACCTGAAGACACGCACTTTTAAAAATTAACCTCTCTGAAATGGGTCTGTATCTCACAGTCAATGTGATAAGAAAAAAAAAAAAAAAAAGAGTCTTGTGCCATAGTTTATTTGGTAGGTTAGCTTTCTTTGTGGTATATAACATAATGGTGCTGCTGACAATCAGTGGTGCCTTAGCATAGACAAAGTACAGGGGACGTATTTGTATATACTAAATATTTCATAATTAATTTTTTAATAACAGCTTTATAAAGAAACAATCAAATGCCATACAATTTACCCATTTAAAGTACACAATTCAATGGCTTTTACTATATTCATAGAGTTGTGCGACCATCAGCACAACCAATTTTAGAACATATTCATTCACCTGTAGCCATTAGGTCTCACTCCTTATTCCCCCTCAACTCCCCACCATCTGCTGCTCCAGGAAACCACTAATGTTTCTGTCTCCATTTTGGGTGTTTCACATAAAGGGAATCACATAATTTGTGGTCTTTTGTGACCGGCTCCTTTGATTTAGCTTAATGTTTTGACAATACATCCATGTTGTAGCCTCATAATTTTTAAGGTAGCCCATTAGCTCCTGAACTCACTGGAATCTGACTCTGAACCACCACTCTACTGAGATGGCCCATGTTGGTCACAGTGGTTTCCCCATTTTACAGTCCAGTGGCTGTTTCCCAGGGTTCAACCTATTCAACAGCGAAGGTTGCCTGAGTGTTGACAGAATGCCAGTTCCCACTGACATCACTCCTCTCCCTGCTCCTTGAGATGCTCCTTCCTTGATTTCCACACCTCCTCCCATTCTCCTGCTTCCCTGGCCAGGCCTTTTCTGTCTGCTTCCTTGGCTCTCCCTGCTCCTCCTGTCTTGGTCGTAGGACTTCTCCAAGATTCTGGCTCTTGCATTTGTCCCTTCCTCTTATACCCTTCCAGTGGTCTTCAGCAGAGTGGTGTCCCCCAGGATCAGGCCCTCAAGTTTTTTTTTTTTTGTTTTGTTTTTAATCTTCATTTTATTGAGATATATTCACATACCACGCAGTCATACAAAACAAATCGTACTTTCGATTGTTTACAGTACCATTACATAGTTGTACATTCATCACCTAAATCAATCCCTGACACCTTCATTAGCACACACCCAAAAATAACAAGAATAATAATTAAAGTGAAAAAGAGCAATTAAAGTAAAAAAGAACACTGGGTACCTTTGTCTGTTTGTTTGTTTGTTTCCTTCCCCTATTTTTCTACTCATCCATCCATAAACTAGACAAAGGGGAGTGTGGTCCTTATGGCTTTCCCAATCCCATTGTCACCCCTCATAAGCTACATTTTTATACAATTGTCTTCGAGATTCATGGGTTCTGGGTTGTAGTTTGATAGTTTCAGGTATCCACCACCAGCTACCCCAATTCTTTGGAACCTAAAAAGGGTTGTCTAAAGTGTGCGTAAGAGTGCCCACCAGAGTGACCTCTCGGCTCCTTTTGGAATCTCTCTGCCACTGAAGCTTATTTCATTTCCTTTCACATCCCCCTTTTGGTCAAGAAGATGCAGGCCCTCAAGTTTTTATCCTCAGCATTCCCAACCATCTGCTAGACATTTCTCTCTGGCTATCTGTTCCACAGGCACCTTCAGTTCTCTGCATAACCCAGGACTTCCAACTTCTCTTAAACCACTTAGGAAATTCTGCCTTGTACTCTTTCATTCAACAAAAGTGATTGAGCCAGCCGTCAGGCACTGTCCCAAAATGCTAGAGACATGTTAGAAAAGAAAACAAAGTCCCCTTTTTCATGGAGCTTGCAATCTAGTGAGGGAGACAGATGGCAAACAATTAACTTTGTAATATAATAGGTGGGGATAAGTTCCTTAAAAAAAAAAAAAAAAAAAAAAAAACTAAAGCAGGGTAAGGGGATAAAAAGTGACAGTTGTCTGTGCTGTTTATTCTGTTTCCATGCCTCCCATCTCCCTTCTTCCTTCTAAGCCCTGCTTGGCTACTGGATTCAGCCAATGAGAAGGGAAAAGAGGAGTTGAGACAGCAGGGAGCAGTGGTGTGCTCATAAATGTTTATCGGCCATCTCTCCAGGGGAAAAGGTCCTGATTTGTAGCCTTTGCCCATCTCTGTGGTATAAACACTTCTACCATGAGAGATTTCAAACTTCCAGCTTGATGTTGGAGTTGGGAAGAGATGCATACATTCAGCTCCCCTGAGCCAATGTGATCCAATTCCAGTACACCATCGGTGGGAGGAGAAGAGGTCTGGAACGTCTTCACCACTTCCTTCCAGCCTCCGTTTTGGCAGAGCCTGCATTGGCCTAGGATGACAGCTCTGTCCAGCAGCCCATCTTCCACCACCCCAGCTCTCACCAGACACTAATAACACCACTCCCTCCCCTGTCCCTTCAGGCCCAGGAGTAGGGACAGCTTAGCAATGACACTGGTCCCTGGGGCCTCAGTACCCCTGCTTTTCCCTGCCCCCGCCTTTTCATTAATGCTCTTCAAAATGCTTGTAGAATGAACCTTCTGTTTCCAGGGGGAGCCTGACTCATATAGGAGGATTGCCACTTTCTTATAGAGTACTCAAGGAAAGCCTCTCCGATAATGAAACATTTAAGCAGAGAGCTGCAGGAGTGTGAAGTGTTTTCTTTGTTGGTCTTGCCACCCCCTCCCCAGTTTCCCCAGCTCTGAGGCCTGGTAGCAATCTTTCTCATATTTGATTTCCTTCAGTGCCCAGCCCAGTGCTTTGCATGGATCCAACAAATGTTTGTTCAATTGTATGGACTCGAGACCATCTATTGCTTTTCTTGCACTCTCTAAAAAGCGGTCCTTGTTCCTGTGAATTTCGCTAATGCTCTTTCAGTCCTCGTTTGAATCTTCTGTTGGGCCCATGCCCAGCTCGCCAGTGCTAGCAGGAGGCGGTGTAAAGTCCTCCTACAAAAATTTCAGTCCTCTTTAAAAATCACAGTCCTCATAAAAATTGCTGGATTTTGGTTCAAAGTGAATAATTTACATACATTTAGATAATGACTTCAAAAGCCACTAAATTCAAGCCTGTGAAATAGAAATCAGCACAATTTGCTACAATTGTATTTAAACTCAACATGAAGACCAAATTCGTGAAATAGTGTTCTGAAGTCCTGCCACCTTGTAAGCGCAATTACCGCCAGTATTCACGCGGACCAGGGGCCGGGGCGTGAGGTTCTGCCCGCACCACGCTGCCAGCCGCCCTGCACCAAGGCAGGCTGGCTCCGCGGGGCACGTGGTGTCCTGACTTGCTCCACCAACCCAGCGAGCCCCGGAGCCCTGTTAGACAAGCCCCTCTGCAGGGGAAAAGCTGATTGGGTTCGGAGAATGGATTCTTTCTAGAGACGATTAGGATTAGGGTTGGAATTTGGGTTGAGGTTGGCTTTGTGATTTCAATTTAGGATTAAAATTAAGGGTAGAATTAGGGAAGGGGTTACAGTTAGACTTGGGATCAGGGTTAAGATTAGGGAAGGGAGTAGATTTGGAGTTAAAGTTGGGGTTAGATTCAGAGCTGGTGTTGAGGATGAGTTAGGGATTGGGGTTAGGATTAAGGTATAAGTGTCAGGGTTAGAGTCGGGGTTAGGATTAGGATTGGGTTGCAGCTAGGATTAGTATTACAGTTAGAGTTGAGGTTATTAAAGTTAGGATAGGGGTTGAGTGGATTTAAGGTTAACATTAGAGCTAGTTTTAGTGGTGTTAGGGTTAATCTGATCTTGAACTGAGGCTGGATAACGGGAAATTGATTTCTAAAGGCTAGTTAGAGAAGTGTGACAGCTGGAAAGCCTTACTCCCCTTATACCACCCACTCCAAAAATTATTTCCCAGATGTACTTCCTTTGGCTTATAATTTTGGAATCCAGGATTTTTCTGTAAAATCATAATATCATAATATTTAATAGTGGAAACTGCATCCTTCTAAGAAAACTTACCCAACCTTCTGTACAAAATCCGCTAATTGCCTGCCCCAACATCCATTCTCCCCTTCTTCTTAGTAACAGAATCCTGATTTCATTTAGGGTTTCTACCAAGTTCTCAGCTAAAAAGCTCTATTCCCAGTGTCTTTTATACCTGGGTGTGGCCATGTGACACTGTACTTACTGGTCCATGAGGAGTTGGGGGAAGTACTGGGTAGGATTTCCAGGAAGTCTCCTTTTAAAGGAAGGGATGCACCTATCTCCATCCCTTCCTTCTTCCCGCTGCCTTGAACTAGGGCTCAACAACTGGACGGTGCATCCTCACAACCCGGGGCTGCCTAACTCAGGACTGCTTTTGCAAAAAGAGAGAATGAAACTTGCTTAAGCCTCCGTGACCTGGGGTGTTATTGTTTTATGCAGTTGAACCTTATCTTGATTGACTCAGCCCTCCAAGATGGGGTTACCTGCTTTTCTAGGTGCACGCCAAGCACCCTGTGTTCCTGCTGCCTGGACATTCACCCCGTGGACTTGTGAGTCCTCGTCCATGTTTACCTGTCTGCATTCCTGCACATGCTGAGGCAGGTGACAGCAAGAACTGCCAGCACAGGGATGGTGCCTAGATCAGTACCCCATAAAGCATCCTTATTGTCCTGACTCTTATCATTAAACATGGAATCCTGGCTTCCTTGGTCTTCTTGGCCTCCAGCATCCTCAGAGCTACTTCTGGAGGACAGAACTGCCCTCTGCTCATGCACTAGCTCTGCTGAGGGCTGGTACCATGCCTCTCCATTTGACGTGACAAAGACAGGATGAAAACAACAGTGTGGGCAAATTGTGCTCATGGTTGGGCCTCCTTCCAAATACGGTGATCATGGGGCCCCTGGGAAGTTGCTGGGACAGGAGGCAACCTGGACAAGCTTTCCGTAGAATTCAGATTGAAGATAAACCAAGGAAGGATTGCTTCAGCCTTGGATGGTTGGCAGACGACTGCCTGCATGCCTGAGAAGTGTCCACATTCTGATTCCCAATTGCTTATTCAGAGGTAATAATAATAATAATAGCAATAAATAACAAATATTATTATTATTGAGGCTTACAATATGCCAGACTCTATTCTAAATTCTTTATATGGATCATCTCATCTAATCCTGACAATAACCCTATGAGGTAGATGTTATTACTTTCCCTGTTTTACATATGGGAACTAAGGAAGAGACGTGTTAAATGATGCACCCATGGAGGTGGTTACGTGGTGAAGGTCGATTGGAACCTGGGATGTGTGAGGCCGGAGCCCGTGCTCTTGACTACCATGCATTCCTGCCTCCTGAAACCACTCATTCAGCAAACAATAATAGTCACTGTCCATTGAGCACTTTCTAGGAGCCAGTCTCCATACCAGAGGTTCTCAACTGGGGGCGATTTTGCCCCCCAGGGAACATATGGCAATATCTAGAGACATTTTTGGTTGTAGAAGAGGGATGGGTCCTACTGCCATCCTAAAAAGCATGGTATAACTCCCTAAAACAAAGAACTATCCAGTCCAAAATGTAGTAGTGCCAAGGCTGAGAAACTCTGCTCTACCCTAAGCATATTACACTTTCTCATTTAATCCTCACAACAGTCTTATGAAATAGTTACTGAAAACACTAAGATTAGGCTGAGATTAAGTAATTTATCCAACATCCCATAGCAAGTGGATGGGGTGGGAATTCAAATCAATGTCTGTCTGATTCCTAAACATTTACTGTGTCCAGGTGCTATGCTAATAGATTTCTATATTGTATTTGGTTCCTAGGGATGCTGTAACAAATTACTGCAAGCTCAGTGGCTTAAAACAACAGAAGTGTATTCTCTCACAGTTTTGGAAACCTGAAGTCTGAAATCCGTATCACTGGGCTGAAATTAAGGTGTTGGCAGGGCCATACTACTTCTGGAGGCTCTAGGAGAGAATCCTTCTGTGTCTCTTCCAGCTTCTGGTGGCTGCCACCCCTCCTTGGCTTGTGGACGCATCACTCTGATCTTCGAGACAGAACCTTTTAAATCTCTCTCTGTTCCATCTCCACACCACCTTC
This sequence comes from Choloepus didactylus, assembly GCF_015220235.1. Taxonomy (NCBI): domain Eukaryota; kingdom Metazoa; phylum Chordata; class Mammalia; order Pilosa; family Megalonychidae; genus Choloepus; species Choloepus didactylus. Next base: position 33,319,917 of record NC_051308.1, read on the forward strand.
TCCTCTGTGAGTGGTCAGATGTCCCTCTGCCTCCCTCCTGTAAGGACACATGTGATTGCATTTATGGTGTGCCAAGAAAATTCAGGGTAATCGCCCCCTCTCAAGATGCTTAACTTCATCACATCTACAAAGAATGTTTCTTCCAAATACGATAACATTTGCGGGTTCAATAGATTAGAACCTGATAGCTCTGGGGGCCATTATTTGGCCTACTACAAATATACCCTCCCAACAACCCTGCAAGGAAGTTCTATCATGCCCATTTTACCTAGCTCTGTAAGAGATGACCCAAGCGCTACATGTAAGACCAAGTCTGTGGCCACCACAGGTTTACTTACGTGAAGTGAAATCTCTTCTTTGGGAACAACCACACACATTCATCAATGACCTGACCAGATTTGGCCTTTCAGTGATCATTTCTAAATTTGGAAAGTATTTTAAATTGTAAATTGCACTGTATTTTTGAAGTGCTAAAGGAGACCACTTTTTAAGACACCTCTGTTGACTTCATTTGCAAAGTGAACACATTCTTGCAATGCAAATAACTGCTCCCTGGTCACCCATAACTTAGCTCTGATTTTGTTTGTTTGCTTGTTTTTTATTATGGACTTTCTGTAGTCAGGGACTCTGCTGGTACTTTAATGTATCAATGCCTTATATTTGTTCTTCCCATTTTGTTTAACATTTCACGTTGACCACAGGGCTTTGGCTGGCATCAGCTCCTGTGATCCACAAGCTAAAATGAGGGAGGGGGGTGACTTCTTTTTAATCCCTAGTCGCCAGATGTGATAAGTGAAACAGAACAGGTAAAATAAACATCAGCAGCTACTCCACTTCTGCATGCAGTTCCCGGACAGCTCCAAGGAAGGGCCCTCAGAACATTTCTTCTTGTTTTTCCTCTGGGGGATGTAGATCTGGAGTCCTTAAAATGCAGACAACCCAAGAACCTCCTTGGTGTTCATGAGACCCTTTCATTTTATTTCATTTGTTTGACCAGTATCAATTGAGAGCCGATATGTGCCAGGCACAGTGGAGATGCAATGGGAAGCAAAAATCACATTCATCCTTGCATCCATGATGCTTGTGCCCTCGTGGGTGGGTAGACGCCCAGAGGTGACAAGGGCCTGGAAGAAAAGGAGCTCAGCTCAGCGAGAATGGTGGCCCTTATAGTTACATAACACGTGACTCCAGATTGGCCTTCCTTTAAGACTAGGTTCAAGTACCACTGATTCCACGGGCTTTCCGAGGCCTCACACTCTGGAATTCCAGTGACCTGGCGTGTCTGTATCACATCATCACTCTCTAACTGTAGTGAGCTGGAGCCCTCTTACCCAGCACAATCAAACCTGGAAGTTTGTATGTTAATCAAAACAGTCAGAGTGAAATCATTCAAATTTATTTCTATATCCCTTAAACACTTCATTTTTATGTAAATCACATAAATATTCTGCAATCTTTTAGTTAGAGTAGAGGCCTTTCTTTGCACGTAGTTCTGCCATTTGGAGTTATGAGTCCTCTTTCTTGCAGGAAACATACTGTAATTTATCCCTGAGGATTCCAATGTCTGCTTCTTTAAAGTGAAGGGAGACAGTAAAGGCACTTGTGAGGCAATCTGAGGTCAGAGCCCTGGTTTTTCAGTATCTTTTATTCAATTTTTTTTGTTCCCTCATCAACATCTAATTTTTTGCATATGACTTGCCCTTATTAAATCCTTCTGAAGTATTTACATTAGTCTTCAAAGAAAACATTCTACACTCATGTTATATCTATTTACATAATGTTAAGTAAATTACATAGGCACAATAACAAATCCAACTGGCATAATCAGGTTTGGAAACCACTGTTTCTTGGTAAAAATACATGTAACTATGGGAACAAAAGTGTGCAAGGTGCTGGTGGGTTGCGGGCAGGGATGGGAGCGAAGGTCAGTTAAGTGAGTGGGTAAGTGGAGGTTAGTTATGAGGCCTCCACCAAATCTTATCCTGAAAGGCTACCTGATACAGTGCTGGGACTGCACCAGTGCAGCTGATACATCAGGGCCCCAGAACCACCGGGGCATTTGTGGAGCTGGAAGAGGATGAAGGGAGGGGAGGGGAACACAACTAGTAAGAGAGAAGTGAGGCCTACTCAGTTCTACAGCTGTCACTCGAGCACCGGTGGAAGACAGTGGCAGCACCCAGGATCATCAAAACCAAATGACTGAGGGCTTGCCTTCCATCTTTGCAAACTAGATCCTTCTACAGAGAAAAGAGTCACTTACTCCCCATCTCTTTGCAAAAAAAGAAATAATAATAATAATAATAATAATAATCTCCCCTGCTCCACTCCCCCTCCTGGAAGAAGAAAGCTCTCTTCCCCCACCCCCCATTCTTCTCTCCCTCTCGCCCTCCCCTGCCCCACCCTGGCAGCGCCCCCTTCTGACTTTACATTAAAGCTCACCTCGCTCTTTCCACCATGGTGAACGTGGCGCTGCAGTGGTTTGCTTCTTGTCAGACTGGGATGCACATGCAAAGAACATTCAATTAGGAGTCCAAAGACCTGGACTAAAGTCCCAAAATCACCACTTCTGAGCCTGTTGGAACTGGGCTGGTCCCTTCTCTCTGAGCGTGAGTTTTCTTTTTTACAAAGGAGGGATTGTATTTACTGTGCCTGGTTCACTCAGAGAGTCCCTAAGGATCACTGGAGTTACCCCCCATGCATCTGAAGCAGCAGTGAGCATCCCCCCAGCACAGAGGTTAGCTGGGGTATCCCCGTGTCTCAAACTGCAGAATCAACAGGTGCCTCAATTTTATTCCAAGGATAATAATTTAGCTCATTATTTTTACATTTATGCCAACACAGGTTTAGTATGGAGTAGAGTAAGAAATCCCCATGATTACAGAAGATGAAACCAGATTTTAAAGACACTTTAAATCTGCACACAAGCCACACTGGGCTACATCACAAATCCTGGAGAGCACAATCACCATCCCCTGCCATCCTGGACTTGGGCCATTAGGGGCTTTTCCCGGGGGATAGTGAAAAACTATGTTAAAAAACTATGTGGACAACCCTTTTTAGGTTCTAAAGAATTGGGGTAGCTGGTGGTGGATACCTGAAACTATCAAACTACAACCCAGAACCCATGAATCTCGAAGACAGTTGTATAAAAATGTAGCTTATGAGGGGTGACAATGGGATTGGGAAAGCCATAAGGACCACACTCCACTTTGTCTAGTTTATGGATGGATGAGTAGAAAAATAGGGGAAGGAAACAAACAGACAAAGGTACCCAGTGTTCTTTTTTACTTCAATTGCTCTTTTTCACTCTAATTATTATTCTTGTTATTTTTGTGTGTGTGCTAATGAAGGTGTCAGGGATTGATTTAGGTGATGAATGTACAACTATGTAATGGTACTGTAAACAATCGAAAGTACGATTTGTTTTGTATGACTGCGTGGTATGTGAATATATCTCAATAAAATGAAGTTAAAAAAGAAAAAAAAAAAACTATGTGGACAGAGAAGTGTTAAATAAACAGAAGAAATTATTCTTATTCTCGTGTGTTCATCTTGGGTACCTGACTAGAGGGTAAGTTATTGAGAAAAGGACTATCTTTTCCTCCTTGAACTTCCCTTTCTCTCTTTTCTTCCCCACAGCCCTGCACTTACCACATGCAGATGCTCCACAAACACAGGGGTGGTCAAGGCTCTAAGCTTTTAGGGCAAACATTTGGATTTCAATAAATCCCAACTGATTCTCCCTCCCTAACCCCCAGAGAGATCCCAAAACTTGCCATCCCAATTCCTCATTCTCTATCAAGGGTGACTTTGAGACCAATTCCTAGATTTTCTGTGCTACAGAAAGAAACCATGAAATGGCCCAGAAAAAGCCCAGAGATGCCCTGGGAGATGGGGATAGATGGCAAGAAAGAGGGTGAGTGAATCTGCAGAAGGAGAAGGAAAAGATGCCCCCACACACACATCCCCAAGGAGGAAGCCTGTCCCCTACAGCAGAGGCCTCGTGTTGGGAGGAGATCCCTGGCTCTCCCTTGAGGGCAGTTGATGGGGGTGAGAAATAAGGGATGTGTATGGGTGACAGGCCACAGAGGGTAATAGAGGATAAATGTGGCCACACTGCATGGTCTACTGTGCTATGAATATGATATATTCAAGTACACACTAATGCATGAGGGCAACTTCATCCATATCAGCAAAAGAGGAGATGTGATGATACACACGTCTGTATCCGAATGGTGACTGTGGGCACTGCATGGACCAGCTCTGTCCTCCCATGGCCTGAGGTCAGGCGCTTGCCCTACCAGCCACCAGCTCTGCAGAGCACACCAGTGGCCAGGCCACCAGGGGAAGAAGCCTCTGGCTAAAAAGACCTTCAAGCTGACCAGGCTTCTTCCTGTGAAGTCTGTCAAGGTCTCCCTTTAGGATCATGATAGATACTAGCTATGCCTGAAGCTTGCCACTGACAGTTCCAGCTACCTGCATCTGTGTCTCCTCTTTGCCATTGGGAAAGACTCCTTTTTCTCCTGAAACCGCCAGCGGAGGGTCCCAGCAGTACCCAGGCCATCCCATGCGGGGACTCTACGGACACATCTGTGCTTGGGTCAAGGGACAAGAGTCAGCAGCTATGAAGGGAATGAGGCTAAGGTGAGAATCAAGAGCCCTCCAGGGGTCACCTCCTTGATGTCCTGGGAGTGGGACGGGGGAGTGCAATGAGCCTCCACACAGGCTCAGATCATCTGATAGGATCCAATCGACAGCTGGTTCCGGTTCTGTGCGAAAGACCCATCCAGGTTGTTTCTTTCTTAGGAACTTCAAAGGCAAAACAAGGGCCACACCATGAGGTAGAGAAATGCACATGGCTTCTAAGATGATGGAGAGGGTGGCATGGAAGCCAGTGTGGAGGCACAGAGGGTGGCATGGCTGGAGGGCACTGACACCGTGACATCTGAGACCAGGAGACGGTGACCTTTGTAGCTCCTTAAAGAGGAGCCAGGGCAGGAAGCTGCAAAGGGAAGCAGGACACAGGGACATATCCCTAGAAAACTCATTCTAGCTTTCCTTATTGCAGCTTAAATGAGTAAAAGAGAAGCATGCACTATCAGCACGAGATGCTATCTTCTGTTTGAATTTCCATCTCTCACAGCCTGGTATGACCTCAGCGTGGATTCTGTGGTGTCAACTGTGCCTGAGACTCTAGTGTCCAGTCAAGTGGGGCCACTTCACACCTGTGCTTAGCAGAACCTGTGAATATCCACCACCTTCCCACCCTGTAGCCTCAGCCCCTTCCTGGCTTTTGTTCCTCAGGGCTATGGCTGAGAGTCACAACCATAGTGACTGGGGAGCACCTCCCCTCCTCTTCCTCTTCTCCTTGAAAATCCCTGAATATGGACATTCAGTCCAGTCCATAGACTAAGCAAGAACAGCATATCCAGGGGAGGAAAAAGGGGTGCAGCAGCATTTTCTGGCAATAGAATAAGAAAGTTTATCTGGAGATGCACCTTCTAATATGACAGCCATTAGCCATAGATGGCTATCTAAATTGAAATTAATTGAAATGTGATAGAACTTAAAATTCAGTTCCTCAGTTACACAAGTCACATTTCAAGTGCTCAAGAGCCACACACAGCTACTGGCCACATACTGGATAGTGTAGCACAGCCAGAATAGAACACTTCCGTCATCGCAGAAAGTTCGATTGGACAACACTGACCTAAACTTGGCAATTCCACTCCTAGATTTATGCCTTAGGGAAACCACCACAGGTGTTCTAGGAGAAACTACAAGAATGTTTACAGCAACATAGTTTGTAATAGCCAAATTCTGGAATCAGCCTAAGTGTCCATTGACAGAGAAACTGGTAGCATCACAGTGTCATACCATGCTACGATGGGAATGAACAGTAGCTGTGCACATTCACGTGGATGAATCTCATGCAATATTGAGCTCAGAAAACCAAGTCACAGAAGAATATATCTGATATGGTTCCACTTGTGGAGCAGAGTTCAAAAACAAGACCAAATGACATGTTGTGTAAAACTGTAGAGAAGACAAGGGACTGATAGACACAAAATTCCAGAGAGCAGCAATCTCTAAGGTAGAAAGGATGGAGATGTGATCCTGGAGGTGGACACTGAGGCTTTCGGTAGTGCGGTGGATGGAATGGTTGCCCCAAATATCTGGATCCACCTCCAAATCCTGGAGCCCGGGAATGTGACCTTCTTTGGAAAAGGGTCTTTGCAGATGAATGAAGTTAAGGATCTGGAGAAGAGATCAGCCTGGATGGCTCAGGTGGGCTCTAAACCCAAAACAAGTGTCATTATAAGAGCCACACAGAAGAGAGGGCAAAAGAGGAAGAGGCAACAGGACCACGGAGGAGAGAGCAGGGTGAGGCAGCTGCAAGACAAGGAATGCTGGCTGCCACCAGAAGCTGGGAGAGGCAAGGAACAGATTCCCCCTTAGAGCTCCTGGAGGGACTTTGGGCCTCCAGAATAGTGGGAGAATAAATTTCTATTGTTTTAAGCCACTGCATTTGTGGTAGTTTGTTATAGCAGCTCCAGGAAACTAATGTAAACGGTGTTGGGAATTGTTCTATTTCCTAAGCAAGATGGGCCATGGGTGTTTAACTCTGACATCAGCACAGTCTTACAATCTCTGTCATCTTGGTGGCAATTATGGTGCAGATGTCATTGCCTGAGAAATACCCTAACCAATTTTTTCACATTTTTTTTCCTTTTGATGTATACACAATACAGTGGCATGAGTCTGTCTGAAAAATCTTCAATATGTATAAATTAAAAATTCTAAGTGACAAGAAGAATGAAAAAGAGAAAAGAGGAGAAGGGAGCAAAAGCTGGCTGGGCCAGGTGAGGGTAGAGGTGTGAGGTTTGGGGGGAAGGATGATAACTGGGGTTCTAGAGAGTGGAGGGGGGTTGGAATTAGGAAGGAAAGAAAGGGGGTTACTAGAGGTATAACTGGAAATTATAAACTGGATCCTCTTTAATGCCCTTCAAGGGATTCCAGTACAGGGGGAAATTACTCTTTAATTATTTACTCCCTGTTTTTGTAAGTGCTTCTTCAGATGTGACCCAGCTCCAGGTCAGAAACACGGGGGTCGAGGATTCTACAGGGTTGTCTTGGGCATGTGACTTTTATTTTGTATTCATTAATTCATATCTGCCTCTTTCCGAAAAAAGGACTTGAGATGAGGCAAGAACATTTCATCTCTTTGAATCTCATTTTCTTCATCTGACAAACTGGGCTCTTGACTCCAGGGTGTGAGGCTTCTGGTTGTCCTGGTGTCCAGGTGTGAGGCTGTGAAGACTAAATGAGAAGCACTGGGCACAGCTCCTGACACAGCTCCTGGCACAGCACAAAGCTTAAGAGCTGCTAGTTCTTCCCCCACAAACATTAGTTCTGGCTTAGTAGAATCATACGACTGTTTAAAATGAGATAATAAGGGTAAAAGTGCCTTGAAAGCAAAAGCCTTCTATAATGCAAGTTGTTATTGCTATCTTTATTATCTTAAAGTGCTTTGCAGACATGAAGTTGACAAAGGAAATGTATTAGCTTGTCCAAGAAGTTGAGGTTTTCTTATGCCTTTCCCGAAACTCTCATGACTGGGGAAAAAAAGGAGGAGGAGGCATTTTTTTAGTCCTCATCCCTTAAAGATCCTATGAAGAGAGAGAGAGAGAGAGAGAGAGAGAGAGAGAGAGAGAGAGAGAGAGAGAGAGATTAACCAGCCCATTTCATGGTATCTGCTCTCAGCAGCCCAGAAACTAAAACACAGGGAGAATGAGGAAAGACTCACCATACCTGAAGCACTAAGGCTCAGCCCACACATTTGGACTCCTGAGTGCTCTTTGCACCATTCGGCACAGCCTAACAGGCACCAAAGCTGCAGATCAGGGTGTGACTGTTAAAAACAAGCCTTTTACTTAAGTGTGCCTGGGCCTGCCTTTCCACTTGCCTGGGACTGCTCTGTCAAGTGGGGAAACAGAACAGAACCTGGATGGTGTTTCTACTGAAACAATAAGGAAATTTTCTGGGAAAACTTATCCTGCTTGAGTGCAGGATCTGCTGTAGCCCACTGATAGACAATGGAGGCACCTACCACCCCTTAATCACCCTCTCCACTCTGCTCCAATGAACCTCTTGATCTCATCCAGAACTTTCCCAGGGTCAAAGACTTGTGTGAACTGAGATCTTGAGTTCATTTGCACCTTATTTGCATATGATTGGCAGGCCTCTGCACAGACTTAGAGAGAGGAACTTCTGTTTCTTCCCCACCCACCTGTCCCCAGCCTGCCCTTCCTCCCACCCAAGGAAAAGCGTGCTTTTGTCCCCAGTGCCTGACAGCCTTGCTTGTGATCCCTGAGCATGAATTCCAACCCTTACTGGGCAAATGCAGCCTTATTTGAACCTGTCATTGTCTCCCCACTCGCCTGTCTAGCCACCTACGCTTACCTGCCTTCAAAATTGTGCTTTAAAAATTTCCCTTCCTCCATCAATTTCCTCTACTCCTTCTAACTGAACTTGCATGTTTGACTTTTCTTAAAGAGCCTGACCCAGGCCTGGCTCATCAGATTCCCAACCTGGTTGTCCTCTGCCCACGAATCGCCATGTGTTGCCCAAGTCTGCAGCTGAGAATGGCAGCGGGTGGGCAGGTGGGCAGCTCTGCCTGGACCCCTCGCCCTCTTTCTCCAGCCAGCCCGATGGTGTCCCAGAGGGCACTGCACAGGCAGTCTTGCGTGCTAATAGGCACCCGACCCCTGCATAGGTACCTCAGTTAAAATGTGAAGCGGAAGCAACCTCACAAAACTTACCCTGCAGGGCTTCAGGGCATGAGAAGAAAGACACGTCTGGCTTGTTAAGCCACCATCACTTAGCCAGAAGGCCCTGCGTGCAGGGCTAGAGTTGAGTGTTCTAGGGAAGATTCTGCCCTTGTCAGATTACACATTCCCGGGAGGCCCTGGCTTCCTCTGCCTCAGAGTGTGAAGTGCTGTCTCCAGACAACCTGAAGAGGCTTTAGAGAGGATTACCATGATTGTTAAAATGAGATCATAGATTTAAGACCGCTCTGGAGGAGAAGGCACCGCACGCAGGTGAGCCTCTGACCTTAGGGTTATTATTGCTATTATTAAGGTAAAACGCTCTGCATGCCTAAAAGCTAACAAGGGAAAAGTAAAAATAGCCAACTCGACAAGACTGAAAGTGTTCTAGCCTCTTCCTGAACTCTTAATACTATTAAAAACAGAAAAAGGGAAAAGGTATTCTGCAGAGCTGAAATCTGTAAGCTTCCTTTCTTCTGCAATCTGCTGTCCGTAATTTGCTCTCTGTGAGGGCACGTGAGTTAATGGGGTACAGTGCAAGAAAGTGCTGCTAATGTGCTCAGCAGAGATCATTCCCCTCACCTCTTATCCCATCCCTCCCACCTCCCATCAGCCCACTCTGGGCCTCTATGCTGACAGCAGGAAATGACCAAGGCCATAAGGCTATTTTCTGTTTTTCAGAAACTTCCATCTGTGACGGTGATCTTTCTGCAAAAGGCTGCCTGCTGCAAATGGGATTTCTCCCTCCCTCACTATTGGGTGGTGATGAGCTTTGGATGGTTGGCTGATCCAATATAGCCACCATGGTCAGCCTAACTCGGTGACCTTGACCCAGTCTCTCAACCACCCTCAGCGCCTTGGTGCCCTCCGATCGGAAATGACAGGTCTTCCAAATGCCTCCGTCTCTTCAAAGCAACATCTGAACAGAGCAATATAACTGTGAGAGTTGCAGGCCACCATTAGCCCATTGTGTGGAAGCAGGTTTGGAAGCTGACGCTTTGCCACCAGTCCCAGGAAAACTGAGGAGCGATGACCCTGTGCTTTGCATTGCTGGGTCTCCCGAGTGGAGAGCTGGGCACTAGAGCGGTGCTGAGGGTGGACTGTGCCACCTACTTAGTGGGCCTTTCTTCTCTCCTGGGAGTGCTGATTAAGTTCGAAGTTCCTCCTCTTCACTCCCTTACTCAGCAAAGCAGATGTGGTGTGGGTCTCCACCTAGGGGGAAGCGTTATCAAAGCCCACCTACAGTCAACCCTGTTATCATCACTGGCTTTGACACAAGAAGTAAAAACCAACCACAGGCAATCTATTCAAATTACTTATATTAATTATAGGATTTAATATAACAAAGATTATCCAGTATAAAATTAGCAAAACTAACCCTTTCAATTTAAAACACACTCATGCACACACATTTATTGGGTGTCAGGGTAAAAAGATCATGCAGTACCTTCACTTCGAGGTAGGTGTCTGGGATGATTCTTTAGCCACCTTGAAAAATGGGTGCTCTGTCTCCCCAGCAGCTGCTTTCATCAACCTGTAGATTGGACCCACTATGAAGGCTTTTGTCAGAGGTTGTCCAGGACCTTCAAGTGTTAATTTAGCAGAGGAATGGCATGCACTATGCAGTGAGGGCAAGTGCTACCAAGCTGTGAAAATTCCAGGTGCTTATATGCTGTGGTGGGGACCTCTCTTTCCATGATTGGTGTCCCTGGAGGTATTGTGTGATGGGTTACATGAAAAATAGCAAACTCAGTTACATTGGTCCTAGATCTGATAGCTGTTCCTGAGATTAGATGAGATGGCCTTCACTAGGATGCAGGCAACCCTCATGGGTTGGTACTGAGCCATCCTTCCTACACTCATACACTCCACACAAATATGCTTTACTCTCCCTTAGAAGGGACCAAAGTTGTAAGAGAAATCCCATTTCTCTTAGCTCTTCTCAAACACCCCAACCCCACCCCCCAACTTCCCAATAAGCCCCTTAGTGAATGGGGAATGGAACCAGCCCCTAATCAGCTTTTCCCCCAGCCCAAGAGGGAGCTTATAACACCTGGAGTGCAAGGAACCATGTCTATCTGGCTTCCCACATCCCCAGCATGACACTCCCTGTACACAACTACACAGGGACCCAAAATGGTCTTGAATGATAATGGCAGAGGTGCACATCCTTTATCAGAATCCCAAACGGCCTGTCAGAGTGGGCCAGTCACTTTACCTTATCCTCCTGCCATTGGCTTATGAGGGGACACACAGCCCAATCAGGGCCAATCATAGCCTCCCTGGGATTGATTTATGAACATTTGGAGAGACTCATTCTCCTTCAACCACAGTTGTCAAGCCAAGAGGATAAGAGTCCAAGGCTGCCAGAGCCACAGGGCCTGCATGCAAATAATGCAAGCAGAGACCAGCTAGGCAGGATGGAAAGAGAGACCCTGAACACCTTATCTGAGCAACTGGATCTAGTGATGCCTAAAGTGAGAGCAACCCTGTTACATAAGCTACTAGGATTTCTATTTATAAGACAGTTAGTCTGGATTTTCTGCCAAGCATGGAAGTTCTGCTAATGGAATACCTGTGTATTCATGCTATGGCTTGCATATCTCCTCATGATGTTCATATAGGCTATCGTAAGTGCTCACTGACTTACTAATCAATAGAGATAGAGAGTAGCTGAAGTTCACAAGGCAGCTAAGCTAATTCCAATGGGGCCAGGCCACAGGACAGTCATATGGACTGCAAGTTACTTGGAGCCCCCACCCCACCTTTTTTTTTTAGCCCCACCCTTTTGAAAAGTGCACCTAGAAAATGTTCAAGTGCTTCCTGGATGATCTTCGTTGCTTGTTATCCTACCAAATGCCACCTTAGCTAATTAGGACTGTGCAGTCAGGCTGAAAAGAGGAAATAGTTTTAGGATGGGTCTGCCCAGTGTTTTATTACTCTATTATGATCACTTGAACCTAGCACCAACAATCACAGTCATGATACTTATCTAGGTGTTTAAACATATGCTACCTCCTTGGTCTGGTTTTTCAGTTCAGGAGGTCCAAATATCTTTAGTTCACCAGGGGTGATCAGGTCTTGGCTAACTGATTTAACCAAAATTCCAAAGAAATTGTTCTAGGAACCAGAATGACTATTTATTTAGAATGAGAAAGATAACATTTAATATTTAATTACCAAGAGGATCAGAGGACTTACTTTGGCCAGTCTAAACATTGTCTTCTTGGTAGGAAAATTTACTTGAGAAATTACATTAGGGAGGTCATTGGGTGAAGGTGAAACAAGACTAATGATTTTGAATGGTCACATTGCTTATTCTTATCAAGCTGTAATAAACAGATGGATTATGCGTGTCCAGCGGTCAGATGGTCATCTCCACAGGGCAAAGCACCCTCTCCACCACAGAGAGCTGAAGACTTATTAAGAAATCTTTAATATCTGCACAGCATGTCTCTTCTTCTCCTTCTTCTCTGTGGATTCAAGTTCTTCTCATCATTCAAATCCAATTTCAACAAAAGACCCAGAAGAGGGTAACCAAGTATGAGAAGAATCTGGAACTCATCTCTGGTGGACATTGCTGGTTGCTTAGCCAGCATCCACTTCCCCTTCCTCCCTCCTGACAGAACCTCAATTTATTTCAGGTATCACACTTACCCCATGCAGCCCATGTGCTTAAGATAATTTAAACTGCTACCAGCTCTAGGAGTGGGTGTGACTGGTCTTGGGGTCCTCCCATCCCCTTAAAGTGATTCAGGAAAAGACATGAGATCTATTTCAAGCCAATGAGGTACGTGGCTTCTAGGAAGTTAGCCTCCCTTTCTTCCTGTGAATTCTCTCCTATTTTAATGTCAGGCTGAACTTGGGCTGCCATCTTGCACCAGCCTGACGATGAAGCCACATCTCAGAGGAAGGCTGAGTTGGAGGCTGAAGGAGAAACAGAGCCAGAGGCTCCGGACTGTGTCCCCCTCCCCCGCCATCTGCCCCACCTCAGGACTTGAGTATGCAGGACAATAAATGTCCTTATTGTTTAAGTGAGTTGAGCTGTGTTTTGTATTACTTGTAGCCACAGGCAACCTGGCTGAAATACTCCCTTATTTGAGAAATACTTGAAGAGACAGGCATGTTTGTTTGGTATCCTAGGGCAGAGCATAAGAGGCTCATCTCCTTTAACAGAGATATTTGATTAGACCTTGAACCAATGTGGCTGGAACAAGGACCCTCTCAACCAAACCCCTAATTCAGTAACTCATAAATTTCATCTCCTCCCATCATAAAAAGCCTCTCTAAACCTAAGAGAAAGGGAAAAGGAGGAAAAAGCAAGAACATGAGGCTACTGCTGGCGAGAGTTTGAAAGTTTTGCACAGCACGGTTTGGCCATTGGGCTCAGCCTGTCATCCCAACAGTTCAACAAATGAAAGACTAAGGAGAGCTGGGGAGGGCAGCTGGCCTTCTCCAGGCCGGGGCTGGGGTCCCGCTGCTTTGCATGGGCTGAGCACCAGGGTGGAGTGTTGGGGATGGTGGTGGCAGGAGCAGGAAGGAGCAAGGAATATACTAATTCTAAAACACTGACAAAAGCAAGCCCAAGGGACACCCAGAGTCTCATCTCCCTCTCCCTTCCTCCCTTCTCTCTCTCTCTCTCTTTCTCTCTCTCTCTCTCTCTCTCCTGGATTCCTGCCTCCTCCTTCCCAGATAAGACTGCTTCAACCTTTCTTTGAAGCACAAAATCATCTACACATATGACTATTCCTCAAAATATCTTTAAAATACTTTAATGCAGGATAAGTCAGCACAAAACTGACTCAAAAATCTGTGTAAGCCTATTACAGAAAGAAACTTCGATTTCATTTCCTAAATACATTAAATCAAAGACTGTATGACATTCAGCCAGAGGGTTTCCCCTGATTCAATCCACCATGACATTTGTCCTGGAGCAGAGAAGACAGAGAAAGGGTACCTGTGAACAGCAGCCTCACAGACCAGGAGCTGCCCTGTAGGACCCCGGAGTGCAGCACCAACACCTGGGATGACACACATCCAAGTTCTCCTCTCCTTACCTCCTGCCATTGCCCCCCAGATGACCACCGAGCACACTGGCTGGAACAACAGCTTGTGATTCGTGCTTAGCAGGCAAAGTTGTTGGTTCACACAGCAATGCGTGAGTAGTAAAAATGGATTTAACAAACCATTGTTCATGGAGACAGTGATCATGATTTGCAATGGGTGGAGGTAGCCTAAGGGTACATAGACTGAGGAACAGAATGGTGAACTGTGGTGTATGCATACAATGGAATATTGAGCAACTGCGAGAAGGAGTGAAGCTGTGAGACACACAACGAGGTGAATGGATCCTGTACACAGTATTTGAGTGAACTATGCCAGAAATAATGGCAAACACTATAATGCCTCACCAATATGGACTAACTACAATGTGTAAACTCAGAATTGAATCTTAGAACATAGCCTAATGTGGACATGATTATTGTAATAGTCCCTAGATTGTAAGCTCTCATGTAGTCAACTCTATTCCTGAATTGTAAGGCCTATCTCTAAACTTTGAGATGCTGATCCCCTAGTGGATAACCTGATTGGTCTCTGGAACAATGGGTATCTCTGAGACACCCGAAACTCAGAGCTAGAGCTCGGCAGATATGAATGTCAGTATTAGCTCATACAACAACTGTTTAAAAAAAGCTGAAAAAGAGCCCAGACTTCAATTAGTGATATGAATGAAGCAGATCTGGTTAAGATTAGGGCAAACCAGGCCAAAGGGTAAAGATTGAAACCGAATGTGTTTTAAAACTTCAAATTCCATGTGAGACCAAGGGAAGAGATGACTATTTGGTGCAGGATCTATATTTTCTAAACAGTATAACTCTACAGTCGGTTTGTTCAAACACTACAATTACATGGAACTTGGAATAGGAAGTGAGATACGGTAGGTTAGTATAGGTTAGTGTGAAATAGTGACACATCCCAAAATAATTTGGGCAGAGAATAAAAAATATATTTACAGCCTCCCCGCACCCCCACCCCGAGGAACTGGGGGAAGGTGCAGAAGTGCTGGACATCCTCACCTGGACTGGGGTTGATGCTGTCACAAACATTGGGACTGGCGGTTTGATGTGCAGAGCCCTCGATCGTGGGACTTACCCTTATGAAGTTCATTACTGCAAAGGAGAGGCTAAACTTGCATATAATTGTGCCTAAGAGTCTCCCCCTGAGTACCCCTTTGTTGCTCAGACGTAGCCCACTATCTCTCTAACTGAGCCATCTCAACAGGTGAACTCGCTGCCCTCCCCCCATGTGGGACCTGAGTCCCAGGGGTGTAAATCTCCGTGGCAACACAGGATATGACTCCCAGGGATGAATCTGGACCCGGCATCATGGGATTGAGAACATCTTCTTGACCAAAAGGGGGATGCAAAATGAGACAAAATAGTTTCAGTGGCTGAGAGATTTCAAATGGAGTCGAGAGGTCACTCTGGTGAACATTCTTATGCACTATATAGATAACACCTCTTAGGTTTTAATGTATTGGAATAGCTAGAAGTAAATACCTGAAACTACCAAACTCCAACCCAGTAGTCCAGACTTTTGAAGACGATTATGTAATAATGTAGATTACAAGGGGTGACGGTGTGATTGTGAAAACCTTGTGGATCACACTCCCTTTATCTAGTGTATGGATGGATGAGTAGAAAAATGGGGATAAAAACTAAATGACAAATAGGGTGGGATGGGGAGGATGGTTTGGGTGTTCTTTTTTACTTTTATTTTTTATTCTTATTCTGATTCTTTCTGATGTAAGGAAGATGTTCGGAAATTGATTGTGGTGATGAACGCATAACTATATGATTATACTGTGAACAGTTGATTGTATACCATGGATGATTGTATGGTACGTGAATATATTTCAATAAAACTGAATTTAAAAAAAAAAAATGGATTTCAGAGCAAAATGAGAAGTGCACCCCTTCCTATGACTTCCCTTCTCTTGCCCACAAGGGAAAGGAGTGGCTGAACAATGAGGAGGTTCTTAAAGCGTGAGAGAGAAAGTGAGAGAGAGCTTACAGAAGAGTAGCTTGGTGGTGAAGGTGGTTTCTCTAGTCCTGGAAAAATAATCTCAGGCTTTGTGGACTCCCAAGGTAGCAGAACAGAAGCAAAAACCCTTCCCTGCCAGGTTGTAAGCTCTCAGGAGCTCTCAGGAGCCCTTGGGCCAAAACCAGTGAACGCTGCCATCCATGAAATCAGCCTCCTCAGACCCAAGTGAGGCTCAAGCTTTGATTTTTTTTAATCAAAGCACTATTTCCCACCACCACCACCACCCCTTTCTCTTCCTTTTTAATGATTAATGATTTTGTTGCTTTTATTGAAAGTTTATGTGTTCAACTTTTTATTCCCCCAAATTCAGGCAGTAAAGAAAAGTGAAAAAATTTAAAAGAAGAAGAAGAAGAAGAAGAAAAACAAAAAACAATTACAATTCCACCATCTACTAATACCTAGAAATGAACATAACAAGCATTGGGGCAAGACCAGCATGGGGGGAGAAAAAGAAAGAATCTTTAAAACATGCTGAAACAAATGGAATTTATACCACAAATGTACTTTATGCCACGTTTTTGGATAGGAAGACTCAACATAATAAAAATGTCAATTCTCCATGATTTAATTTATAAATTTGATACAATCTATTAAAATTACCAACTTTTTTTTAAAGCAAACAAGCTGATTATAAAGTTCATTTATATGAAAAATGAACAAGAATAACTAGGGAAATGCTGATATAGAAAAGCAATGATGAGGGACTAGGTCCACCACATATTAAAAACATATGATAAAACTTCAAAAATTAAAACAGCTTAGGCAGATAAACCAATGGAATAGAAAAGAAGTTGTGAAATGGACTCCGAAATATAGAAATTTTGTATGTGATACAAGTGACCTCAAATCATTGGGGGGGAGAAGATGAACCACTCAAAAAATGGAATTGGGAAATTGGGTTGTCATCTGGAAAAATCTAAAGTTGGAATCATGCCTCACACCACACATCAAGATGAATTCCAAATAGATTAAATATTTAAGTGTTAAAATAAAAGGAAGGAAGGGAGGGAGGGAAGGAACCATAAAATTATTTGTACTGGACCCAATTCACCCTTTGTCCCGCCTGGGCCACATGCTCAACAGAGAACACAGCTGAGCCATGGCCTTGCTACTACCACGGCTGCCATCTCAGTCTCAGGGTGAGAGCCAGGCTCTGGCTTTGGCTCCACAGTGACCATGACAGCAAGAAACACAGCACTCTGAACAGCAGGGCCCACTCAGTCAACCCAGGGAGTCTCTGACTCTGCCCAGCACTTCCAGATTTAGATTAAGCACTCTGGTGTGAGATGTGAGATTTGACTTCCGAGAGGCCAAGTGTTCCAGTTTGCTAATGCTGCCATTATGCAAGATACCAGAAATGGATTGGCTCTTATAAAGTGGGTTTATTTGGTTACAAATTTACAGTCTTAAGGCCATAAAAGTGCCCAAGCTAAGGAGTCAACAATAGGGTACCTTCATAGAAGAATGGCCGATGGTATCAGGAACACCTCTGTTGTGTGGAAGGCACATGGCTGGCATCTTCTTCCTTTGTTCCCAGGTTGTGTTTCAAATGGCTTTCTCCCAGGACGTTTCTCTCTAGGCATCTCGGGGTATTCTGTCAGTTTCTCCCAGGCAAACTCTGGAGTAACAAAAGACTACTTTCAATGGCTGTCTTCAAAATGTCTCTCTTGGCTGCTCCTTCTGTCTGTAAGCTCTTTTATAGGACTCCAGAGATTAAATCAAAACCCATGTTGAATGGGTGGGGCCCCACATCCATGGAAAGAATTCAATCAGGGTCATCACCTACAGTTGAGTGGCTCACATCTCCAGGGAAACAACTTAATCCAAAGATTCCAACCTAATCAACACTAATACATCTACCCCCACAAGATTGCATTAAAGAACATGGTGTTTTGGGGGACATAATACATACAAACCGGCACACCAAGTAACAGTCAGCTTAATAATATGCTGCCTTGAATTTGCCTTCCTGCCTCCCCTTCTTCATACTCCTTTTATCCTCTCTCTTGCTGCCCTGGAATTGCATCTCCCAATAAAGCATTTTTAAAATGCAGGTATTAAAAAAAAAACAATAACAACAGAAAATAGCAAGTGTGGGAGAGGATGCAGAGAAATTGGAATTTTAACACCTTATTGGTGGGAATGTAAAATAGTGTAGCCATTGTGGAAAGCAATATGGCAATTCCTCAAAAAGTTAAATAAGTTGTATATATGTTACTAGAATAAAATTTTTTAAAAAAATCCATAGAACTGCGCAACACAAACAGTGAACCCTAAGTTAAACCATGGACTATAGGACTATAGTAGTACAATTATAAAAATATGCCTTCATCAATTGTAACAAATGTACCACACCAATGCAAGATGTTAATAATAGAGTGGTATATGGGAATCCTGTATTTTATCCATGATTGTGCTATAATCCATAACTTCTCTTTAAAAAAAGTTATATATAGAATTCCTATGACCCAGCAATTCCACGTCTAGGTATATACCCAAAGAAAATGAAAACAGGGTCTCAAAAAAATCCTTGTACACCAATGTATATAGAAACATTGTTCACAATAACCAAAAGGTAGAAACAACATAAGTGACCATCAACAGATAAACGGATGAACAAAATGTGGCACATTTACACAATATAATACTATTCAGCCCTAATAAAGAATGAAGTTCTGAGACATGCTGCAACATGGAGGAACCTTGAAAACATTATGCTCAGTGAACTAAGCAAGGCACCTAAGGACAAATATTGTGTGATAGCACTTATAAGAGATAACTAGAAATATCAAATTTGCAGAGATAGAAAGTAAATTAGAGGTTACCAGGGGAAGGAGGAAAGGAAAAAGGGAGTGTTAGTTGGGGAAAAAAATTTTTTTAATAAAAAATAAAAACACACACACAAAACAAAGCATTTTATAGCTTTGTCTTATATTCTGCTCTCTAGTAACCCAGGCTAAGACACAAGAGAAGACATAACTGAAGAAAGCATGGTAAACTTCCTTTGTAACCTTGGTGTGTGGAAGCTCTTCTAACCGTAAGTCAGAATCCAGGAGCCATAGAAGAAAAGATTGATTAAATTCAAATACATAAAAGCCAAATCTTATGCATGGCAAAGAACATCATAAGCTAAGTCAAAAGTTAACAACAAACTGGTAGAAATAATTGCATTTCTTATTTCAGATAAAAGGTTAATCCCCCTAATACATAAATACATCCTAAAAGTCAAGAAGACAAGACTAACAACTCAATTGAAAAATGGGCAAAGGCTATTAATAGACACTTCACAGAAAAGGAAATACAAATGGCTCTTAAACATGGGGAAAAATGTTCAACCACATACCTAATAAAAGAATGCAAATTAAAATCTCACTGAGAAATATATAAAGAATTTTCACAACCCAACACTAAGAAGACAAATAACTCAATAAAAATTGGGAAAAATATTTGAAACGATATTTCACAAAAGATTTAAAATGGCCAATAAGCGCATGAAAACCTGCTCAACATCATTAATTATCATGGAAATGTAAATTAAACCTATAATTAGATACCACTATATCCCCAATAGAATAGCTAAACTTTTTTTTAATGACGGTACCAAGTGCAAGAAGGATGTAGTTATTGCAACACTCATACTCTGCTGGTAGGAATGTAAAATGGTACAATCACTTTGGAAAGCAGTTGGGTAATTTATTATAAAGTTAAACATCCTTTTTTCATGCTACTCAGAAATTCCACTTCTAGAAATGAAAACAGATGAGCACAAAAAGATTTGTACATGAATATTCATAGCTGCTTTATTCATAATAGTCCCAAAATGAAACAAGCTGTGATGGGTTGAATTGTGTCCCCACAAAGACATATTCCAGACTTAACTCCCATCCCCTGAATGCGACCTTATTTTAAAGTAGGATCTTTGAAGTCATGATTAGTTCAGGCCCTAATACAATGGGACTGGTGACCTTCCAAGAAGAGGGAATGTTAAACACAGAGACAGACAGAGAGAAGAAGGCCATGCAACTGCAGAGGCAAAGATTGAAGTGCTGCGGCTACGGGGTAAGGAAAGCCAAGGACGGCCAGCAAACCACCAGCAGCTAGGGAGACACAAGGAAGGATCCTCTCCTGCAGGTTTCAGAGGGAAAGGCCCTGCTGATTTCAGACTTATAGCCTCCCAACTGCAGGACAATCCATTTCTTCTGTTTTAAGCAAGTTTGTGGTACTTTGTTATGTCAGCCCCAGGAAACTAGTGCACAGCCAAATGTCCATCAACATGTGAATGAAAAACAACAAAACAAAAAATGTGGTATATTCTTTCAACGGAATACTATTCTGCAATAAAAAGGAATGAACTACTGAAACATGCAACATCATGGATGAATCTCAAAAACATGCTGAGTTAAAGAAGCCAGTAATAAAAGAGCACACACTGTATGATTCCATTTATATGAAATTCTAGAACAGGCAAAACTAATCTACAGTGATAGAAATCAGAACAGTGATTTCCTGAGACAGAATAGGGATGTTGACTGGAAAGGTGCATGAGGGACCCTTTTGGAGAGATGGACATGTTCTATACGATGACTGGGGAGTTGGTTATATGGGTATATACGTTTGCCAAAACTCTGAACTGTACAATTAAAATGAGTCCATTTTATCATACGAAAATTACAGCTCAAGAAAGATGATTTTAAAACTACACTGAGATAGCCTTCACCTATCAGATTGGCAAATTTCCAAAAATGTGAGAACACATCCTGTTAGTGATATTATAGGAGTGGGGGGCACTTTTACATATTCCTGGCTGTAGTATAAATTGGTTCAACACTTATGGAGGGCAGTTTACTAAATCAAGCAAAATTACAACTGCATATGCCCTTTGACCTAGCAATTACACTTCTAGGGACTTATCCTCCAGGAATACTTGTATGTATGCAAAATAATGTATGTACAAGGTTATTCACTGCAACATCATTTGCAATAACAAAATCTTGGAAACAATCTAAAGGCTCATTGATAGGAGACTACTTCAAAAAATCGATCATGGTATTATCATGTACTATGTCAAAGGGTAGCTATTTAAAAATAAAAATGTTCTTTTTACTGATAAATGTCTCCAGGGTAAATTGTTAGGTGAAAAAGGTAAGGTATAGAGCAGTATTATGGCATACATCATTGTGTCAAAGGGGGGAGAAAATAGAAAAATATATTTTACTTGCTTTTATATGCATAAAGAAACTCTAGCAATATATACAAGTTATTGTAATACAGGATAAACCAAGAGATGGAAAAAGAGGGGAGTAGAAGGGGAAACTGGGCAGATAGGGATGTCAGGAAGACTCCTCACTAATTTTCTAAATATATTTTTTAGTTTTGAACCATGACATATACTATCTATTCAAAAAGTTCAAGAAAACATTGTTTATTTAGCAGTACAGAAAAATGAAAAAGAAAGAAGGGAAGATAGGGAGGGAGGGAGGGAGTGGGGGAGAAAGAAAGGAAGGAAGGAAGGAAGGAAGGAAGAAGAAAGGAAGAGAGGAAGAGAGGAAGAGAGAAAGAAAGAAAGAAGGAAAGAAAGAAAGAAAGAAAGAAAGAAAGAAAGAAAGAAAGAAAGAAAGAAAGAAAGAAAGAAAGAAAGAAAGAAAGAAAGAAAGAAAGAGAGTCTTCCAATCTCATCAACACCACCCAGGAATAGCCCAGCATTAGGGGACTTGGCACACACAAAGAGAAGGGCTTGGTCCATGTTTCTTTTGACATGTGTCCAAGCTGCGAACGCCTCCCCAAGGGAGAGGACAGAGCTGGGAGACAGAGGCTGCATGTGAGGGCTCTCCCACCCCAGCCCTCCCGGGCATTGCACGAATAACCAATGTCTGGGGTTGACAGGATCACTTTGACCAGAAGAGCCAAGCTTCACCAGCTCTCCAAACCCCTTCTGTTAGGCTCAGATGCCAGCCCATCTACAGAAACCCCACTTATTTCTGCAGTTCCCCGGGGATGTCTCAGGTGTGCTAATGTACAAATCCTGCTGGCTCTCACCTGCCAACTGTCACTCTTCTGTTCTCTCATCTTCTCCAGGTGCAGCCCCCTCCAGTGAAGCTGAGGGACCTTGGCTGACTACCGAGCATCGTGAAGGTGCATCTACACTGCTTCTGGGACCAAGGGTCATTGTCTCCCCCATCAACTCTGCTGGAACTGCCAGTGCTGCCGCCACTGGTGTGGTTGACGCACTGGGCCCTCGGGCTGCCCGAGCTGAGCAGTGGTCTGTGGCAATGTGGGAAGGAGAGTTTCTTTATGGAACGTTTTCCAGAGAGGTCCTGAAGCAGAGCTGCTTTAGCACTGATGACGTAGGGACATCTTAGATTGACTTCCCACCATCCATCCCACCACAGAGGGTTAGTCTAACCAGTCCCCTTTACCAGGGATCCACTCAGTAATGGGTATGTGTCTCAATTCTGGCCAATGAGGTGCGAGGGGAACTCCACTAGGGGACTTCTGAGAAAGTTTCTTCTCTCTCAAGGGAGAGCCACTGGAAGAGACTCTTTCTCTTCTTGCTGGGACATTGTGGTGCCTAGATGTCACACGGATGATGGCACAGTACAAAGATGGAAAGAATCAGGGTCCTTGGTGAGCCCTGTCATCAAGCAATGGTGGAGCCTGCTGACCTCTGGACTTTTCTATTTCAAGACAATAATAAATATTGCTTAGGTCACATTTTGAGTTGAGGTTTCTGTTGCAAGCAGTTGGAAATATCCTAACTGATTCCACTGAATTACATAACTTTAGTAAATTTATCCCTCTCTCTCCCTTGGACTGAGGCATGAGTCCATGGAAGGCAAAACCACTGAAAATCCAAATGACAGCTCCCACACTGTACTCAGAATCCCTCCCCTCCTTGAATGGCCAGGGCTTTCTTAGAAGCCTGACTCATTAGCCCCCTTCTCTCTGCTTGCCATGAGACCATTCCCAGGAGCAACACCCACTCACTGGCGAAGGGCGCCCTGGCACAGCAGTCACTGCTTCAGCCACGACTTAGGGATTGTGAGATGGTGGAGGGGCAGGGCCTGGCAGTTCTGACATGGATTCAAATCTTATTTCTGTCATTTGCTGCTTTGATGACCTCCAGCAAGTTGTTTAGCCTCCTTAAACCTCCATATCTAATTTGTAAAATGGAGAAACTATACCCACCTCAAAGAGCTTATCCATTCATTCATTCCTTCACTCACTCACCAAATATTTTTTGAGCACTGCCATGTGCCAGTGTACCAGGCACCAGGATACATCAGGGCCCTTGTGAAAATTAAATGAGACTTGGGGAAAAACTGTGTTCAATAAATATGGGCTTCTTTCCTTTTCATTTAAGTCAGAGAGGTGTCATCTCTTGGAGGTCATGGTGTGGGGTCTGGGGAAAGTCGAGCAACCCCTAAGTGTCTTTAGACCTGCATACTGGGACACCATGATTACATAGAAGGTGGATGCACTGGGCAAGAGTCTTGCCCAGCTAATGTGCACACAGGCTGGGGGACTGCCGGCCCACAGGGACAGCTTCCACCATGCCCTGCCCTGAGCCACTGGACCAGCCCCAGACTCTTCCCACCTGGAGTTTAGAGCCCACCAAGCCACCTCGATGTTTCTCTCTTTGAAAGGATCCAGGGCAAGGAGGTAAAGGCTGGTCCAGACGCTGGGGCCCTCCTGTGGTTAGACACAGAGGCCCTCGGGCTGGTCTCCATGCCCGCCTCAGACCCCTCCAAGAAGCAAAAGGAGGAGGAGGAGGAGGAAGAAAGAACAGCATGTGGGATCCCCAGAGAAACACCTCATTGCACATTAAATTAATTTCTCTCCGCAGATGTTTCCACAGGTTTTATGAAAACCTGTTTGCATCTGATAGACTAGGGCAATTTAATAAGGGAAGCTGATACTCCCTAGGAGCATTACTTTTGAAGAGGGAGTGTGGAAACTCTCTAGAAACCCCTCTGAAACACGTTGCCATCATTTGGTTTTCTGACTGGAAAAATGGGCGTCCTGGCCCCTCCTGTCTGGGGACTGCAAATAGGCTCATACCTGTGTGTGGTCCCGGGCCTGAGCCCTGGCGAGGACCCCCCATCATGGAGTCGGGGCTGCCCCTCGCCCTCAGGGGGCGGACCATTCGCAGATCCCCCTGCCTCATGGACTCATGGACAGAAGATGCAGCCACCTCCGAGGCACCCTCACAAGCTCCGGGGCCCCAGTGGTCCCCCCAGTTAGAAGCCCAAGTGACAGAAAACCCCGCAGCTCCGTCCTCAGCTCCTGCTTGTCCCAGGAAGAAGGCCCAGGGCCTTGAGGCTCAGCTCCAGGGAAAAGCTCCCACCCCAGCGCCACGGCCATGAGGAGGGTGTTGGGCAGAGTTAGCCACTTCCACCCTCCAAGCCAAAGGAACACCCGGTTGCTACCCAGCAGTAGGCCAACAGCCCCAAATCCAAGAGTGAATGTCCCTCCATAAAGATAACCTAATTTAACTTCCATCCCCGCTAGGCGCTGTCTCCAGCATGTCTTCATTTATATGGCTGGGCGGGGGAGGTGGGGGGTGGCCTGTGGGTGAGGGATAAACAGCCTCTGCCCGGCAGCCTGCAGGCCTCAGGATGCTTGCAGGGGGCTGTGTTTTCTGGCCTGGCACACTCATCTAATAAACTCCTTGTTCATTACTCAAACCACCCTTCTAATGGACACAGCATTGGTAAATCCTTCCTCAGGGTGTCCAGCTGAGCAAATGGGGGGCAGATCTGTCTGCACCTTCCAGGCCCCCACCACGATCCCGGTGCAATTCCAGGACGTGCTGGGCAGTGTTCAATTCTCAACCAGCTGGTGTGGACAGCCCACTGCCTCATTTATAATTGGACTTTTATTTTTTTTACCTTCGTTTATTAAAAACTAAAAAAATTTCTAATACACAGCCCAGAGACATGACACACTTTAACAATTAGTCAATCCAAACTTCAGCACAAAAGCTGTGAAATTTCAAGAGTGCCACGCTATGGCTGCCTAACCGAGCAGGGAAGTCCACCAAGGATGCAATCCCTATTCAAGCTGGGATTACCGCTGCCTGCTCAGGGCCATCCAGAACCAGAACTGAGGGCCCCAAGGGGGGATATCTTTGGGGTGTTATGATGACCTGCTTGAAGCCCTGTGTTTGGGTATCTGATTGTCTTACATTAAGTGGGAAAGGTTTGGCTGAGCTTCCTGTGACGGCCAAGGCACCATCCACGGTCGCCGAACAGAGCCCAGCAAGGCCCCGGGTTACCAACCCCAGGGCCATGCTCAACATCGCTGCACCTAACCAGCTCTGTCACCACACTGCCTGGACATGACGGGATGTGGAACGACTCTGTGGTCAGTAGCTGACTTCCCCACCGGCAGCGCCTGGAAGAGGCTTCAGATCCCTGCTGATGGGAGGGGAGAGACGTGCCTTAAAGATGCATCTGTTGGGAGCAGACAGACATGCCACCCTTCCCTTCTCCCTTTGCTCCGCAGACCCCAACATCTCTGTCATGAGTTGGTGATTCCACAAGGGTCAAGACGTCAGAACTGAGCCCCCAATGTGGTGTATTTGGGGTGCAGGCTGAGGAGCCACCCCTCCCTATCACGTCACCATCCTCCACCCAAAGCCAAGGCTGATGTTGGGGTGTTACTCAGCAGCGTATTAAATTAAAAAAAAAGAGAGTGATTTTTAGGTTCCCAGGATCTCCTGCCCATCGAAGCCTGTGTTCTAGGGGTTGGTGGGGGGGGGGGGGGTAGGATACTTCCTCCCCGGGAAAGAAACTTCTGGCTCAGGCCCTGCAGGACTGCAGAGAACAGACAACCTGCTCAGGAGGCAGTGTTCCAGACACCACACCTCTTTCTGCTAACAGCACCCCGTGCACCCCAAAAGAGCCTTCCTCCCTGCCAGCGCAGCCACCAGCGTTCACACCCCAGGACGGCCTGCCTGTGGCCTCCCTCCCTGTCCCCAGTGTCCCCACACTAGATAGGCATCCTCGTCTCAGCTTCTCAAAGATGGGACCCAGAAGGGGGCCTCTCTGCTTGCTGTGGCCCTTGTGCCCCTCATGCTTCTTTTCTTCCCTCCTCTGCCTCAGTGGCTCCCTCTGACAAATCTCATCTCAGAGGGACAGCCCAGCAAGCCCACTCTCTTCCTGTCGACCCACCACCACAGTGCTCTCGCTCTCCCTCCTGACTTTGTTGGTTCTTGGCTGAATGATTGAATGCTTTAATTTATTTGCCAGGAGATGTCTTTACAGCTCTGCCCTCGGTAATTCACACCACAGCAGTCTCTGGGGTATGTAGAATTTAGTGCTGAGAGGTCTCTGGGATGTGGGGATATGATGGAGATGAGGTGGAGGGTGGGGGGGGACAGGGGACATGCCACTGCTTGAGATAAAACTACTGGGGGTGGGGGGCTGACAGCAGATCAAAGCAATACTGGCTGAGAGGCCAAGCAGGGGAGAGAGGGCCCTGCCCCATGAGAGCCAGGCTCAGGGCACTTAGATCACCTGAGGCGCTTAAAAAAAATGATGGCTCAGCCCCACCCCAGACCAATTAAATAAAAATCCTAGAGGGCAGAGGCTAGGCTTCTGTATTTTAAAATGCTTCCTGATTCTAAAGTTCACGTGGGGATGAAAGCACAGGCTCAGCTATGGATCTGGAGAGAAAGGATGGGACACCCCTGGGCAAAGGGATGTTAGATGGACCCCCCCTTCCCCCTTTAAGGGCATGCAACTGTCAGACACTAGAGAACAGGGTGCAGTGGATCTAAAAGTGTAAGCCTGGAACAAAAAGAGAAATGCCAAGCTCGGTATTTCTAGAGGCAGAGTGGGGGTCCCTGCTGTTCAGAACCCCCAGAGTAACCAGAGAGGGGTATCCAGAAGGAGCCTGAGCCTCTTTCCTCTGCTTTCTTTCTCCGCTCCCTGCAACCCCCAGCGCCATCTTCACCCTCTAAGTCCTTCCTATTCATATAGGCCCACCTCAAAGGGCACCTCCTATTCATTCAGCCAGTACTGGGGCTCCCACTGTGCACCAGGCCCTGGATCCTGGAGCTGGGAAATGAAGACATCCAGTTCTGGGCTGAAGCTGCTCCCAGGCAGAGAGGAGACATGGAATCGAGCTCTCCTTATGGGGTAGCATGGTAAGCAGGGCAGGGGTACAGGGGCAGGGCTCTTAAACAAACCATGGTGCTGCTAAGAGGGCTTTAGAAGTTTTCTGGGAGGAGGTGACACTTGAGCCAAGTTCTGAGAGACAATAGGCTTCCCTAGCAGCTTGCTCAGACCCTCACAGCTTCCATTAATACCTCCCTTTTCTGTGTGCACACTGCATGCTGCACCTTTTCCCCAGCAGTGCCGTGGTCCACGTTGCAACAGAGTTAGATGTTCACGTGACTGCATCTCCAAGCGAAGGTGATACACCTGGGGACAAAGAGGGGGTCTTATTCACCTTGGTAACCCCAGGGCCTAGCACAATGCCTGGCACATAGTGAGTAATGGGTAAATGGTTGATGAGCTGAGCTAAATATAATCATGGTTTGCACGTTCGTTGGGGAGGGAGCAGCAAGAGTGAGGACCTTCCCAGTGGGCGTATACTTAGGCCTCCATGGGCCAGACCCTCCTCACTTCTCTGTGCTGTCTGGACTTGCACATGCTCCAGGCACTAGTGGGAGAACATGTGGGAGCTAAGACAAGGCGGGAGATGGTGCATTCAGTGGGAAGGAGAACTTAAACTTAGGCCACTGCAGGCCTTGAAGAAGCCAAGGGACAAGAAGGCATGGGGAGGCCTGGGTGGGGGTGCGAGAGAGGAGTCCAGACCCCCCACCCCTGCACAACGGGCCCAGGAGCCGGGTGCCAGGTCAGCCCCTCCGGAGGGCATCTGGTGGGCAGGGCTTCCTTGCATGGAGGGCACAGAGCAGACTCCACCAATCAACTCCAACATTGTGCACAACACACAGGGAGGGATAAGGGACAGGGAGGGAAACTTAGCAGGGACTTGGAGGTACTCCGTGAAGAAGAAAGAGGGAAAGAGAGCAGATATGAGAGGGCCAAAGTGGAAGAGACAAACATGGCCCCTGAAGCTGCTGTGAGACCTTGAGGGACACAAGGCCCCACAGGAGGGAGCATCGGCTGGAGCACACTGGGGCCGCCCACACAACCCAGGCCTCAGTTGCTTCCCCCAGCAGAAGGTGTGTCAGCATCGCCTGCAAAAATTTTTCAAAATACACTGGCCCAGGCACATTTAACCCAGAGATTATGATCCAGAGCAGAGGCCCAACAAGTGTATTTCGGAGGAGAATAAAGGAAATTAATACACGTAAAATGTTTAGAAGAGTAGCACATAAGAAACGCTCAATAAATGTTAGCTATCTATTATTATTTATTGTTATCCAAAATCTTACTCTATGTAGCACTG
Source organism: Choloepus didactylus (assembly GCF_015220235.1). Classification (NCBI taxonomy): domain Eukaryota; kingdom Metazoa; phylum Chordata; class Mammalia; order Pilosa; family Megalonychidae; genus Choloepus; species Choloepus didactylus. Next base: position 33,348,269 of record NC_051308.1, read on the forward strand.
GAATATGGACATCGATAAGGCAACATTTCTGTCCTTGAGGAGCTTACAATTTGTAGAGGAAGGTGGAGATTGATACTAGTAGAATCAGCCAAGTGCTACATCCAATCCGTCATCGAGGCCTGTCTTTTCTGCCTCCTAAATCCTTCCACTACTCTGCACCCCAACTGCCATAGCTCCGGTCCAGGCCCCTTCCCCTGGTGCTGAATGACAGCAGCAGCCTCCTAATTTTCTCAGCCTCCAGTCTTGCAACTCTCCTTTATTCTCTACAGTGCAACCAGAGGGATTTTCTAAAAGGCACATCCGCTCTCCTGCCGATTCCCAAATCTCTTCTTCTAATACGGCAGCCAGCAGACAAACCAAAACAACCAAATCAGGGTGAACTGGATCTTGTGGGTTTCTTTCATCATTATCACGCCTAGTTGGGTTCGCTGTGTGTTTTCCAGTGATGTGTGTGCAGGGGTGTAGGTGCATACTGGACACCATCTAGTGGACAGTAGGGCAATTCATTTCCAGGCTGTAGAATGGACTCCCCAAGCCCTAGAATCTTCCTGTTCTAGTTTGCTAATGCTGCAGAATGCAAAACACCAGAGATGGATAGGCCTTTATAAAATGAGGGTTTATTTCACTACACAGTTACAGTCTTAAGGCCACAAAACGTCCAAGGTAACACATCAGTAATCGGGTACCTTCACTGGAGACGGCCAATGGCGTCCGGAAAACCTCTGTTAGCTGGGAAGGCACATGGCTGGCGTCTGCTCCAAAGTTCTGGTTTCAAAATGGCTTTCTCCCGGGATGTTCCTCTCTAGCAAGCTTGCTCCTCTTAAAAACGTCACTCATAGCTGCACTCCCTTCCAGTCTCTTTGAGTCAGCATGTTTTATATGGCTCCACTGATCAAGGCCCACCCTGAATGGGTGGGGTCACACCTCCATGGGAGTATCCCACCAAAGTCACCACCCACAGCTGGGTGGGGCACATTCCAAGCAAATCTAACCAGCACCAAAACTGTCCCACAAGACCACAAAGATAATGGCATTTGGGGGACACAATACATTCAAACCGGCACACTTCCTAACTTCAAAGCATTTAAAACCTAGTCGGATTTTAAAAGCAAGGATTGCTCTTAATCTCTCTAAGATCTATGTTGCAAAGGTGACTTACAGCCTGCTTCGGGAGCTGCCACCCTGCTAATAGGCCAGAGGGAAAGGAAGCATAGGGTGGTGCAAAAGAGAGGGTCCCCTGTCTTCAGGTACCAGCTGTGTCAGTAATTGCCTGAGAATGGCCCTGAGCAGCTCACCTGGTGCTCCAGGCCTCAGGTGCCTCGTAAGTAAACCAATAGCTCGAAGGAGATGACTCCAAAGTCCCTTGCAGCTCTAACTGCCTATGGTTCCCTTAAATCACAGTCCCCCTGCCCAAACACAATGCTCCTATGAATGGGGTGACTACCAAATTTGTCACCCATGACAGGACACTTTCTTCCTAGAGGAATGCCAACCCGGATGGGACGCCAGGACCACGGTGGGACATCCGGATTGTCCAGGGCAAACCAGGGCACAGGGTCACCCTACTCATAAAGAGACGGCTCCTTGGAACCTTCAGTCATGGCTGTGCTTTTAATACTTATCCACAGAACAAAGTGAAAAGGAAGAAAGCCCCTCTGTCTTTGTGCCCCCCAGAAGCAGACTTGATTCAAGGATCTGGGTAGTAGTTTATTAGAAGGTAAAGCACATGCTGGGAGGAATGTGAGAAAGTGAGTCAGAGGAGGGACAAACACCCAACAGGCTGCATTATCAAGCCAGTAACCCCTGAGGGTTAGCCCACTCATGAGGCAAGGGAGCTGGAGTATTTATACATCGGGCACCAGCAGCCATTTGTCATGGGCCATGAGGTGGTTGGGTGGGGATAGCCGTGCCTGCCACTCAGGTGAGCAGAGCAGTGCTGAGGCTGGGAGACAGCCCTCAGGCAGAGAGCAGGTGCTAGCTGCTGGGAGGCAGGCGGGTGAGCACCGCCGCAGAGGAGACACGCAGATGAGGGTGAGTGCACACAGAGTCTGCTACAGGGTGCTTTGGGCAAGTTTTCATGGTATCATATAGATAATGTTTCAAGAAAAAAAGAAGGAGAGAGTAAGAGGTAGCTTTGCATGGTACTTATTTAATAAGACTGGGCATCATAAACATACAATGAGCCCATGAACTCCCCCAAACCCACAACAGTCACCATTAAGAGGGAAGGACTTTTCCCCACTCCTGGCGGAAAATATTTCCTAAGCATAATCCTGGCCTTTTCCCCCTCTTTACTCACTGCACCTGTGCAAGTTTGGATACATTATGTCCCCAAAAGCCATATTCTTCAATGCAATCTTGTGGGGGCAGATTGATTAATCTTTTTGATTAGGGTGTGACCTCTTGAGTGGATGTTTCCATGGAGATTTGACCCTGCCCTTTCAGGGTGGGTTTACTGGAGTCCTTTAAAGGGAGCTCCCACAGAGAGCAGAGAGATGGAAACACCCCGGGATGTGCCAAGCCCAGGCCCAGACGTTTACTGAGGCTTTGAGATGCTAGCCCAGAGTTTGCTCCAGAGATGCTAAGAGAGGACAAAATGCCCCAAGAGCAGCTGAGAGAGACTTTTGCAGAGATGCTTGGGAGCTGACACTTAGAGTTGCTGGGAGAAAGCCATTCTGAAATGCAACCCAGAAGCAAAATAACAGCACATGCCAGGCATGTGTCTTCCCAGCTAACAGAGGTTTTCTGGACACCAAGAGCTGCTCTTCGGTGAAGGTATCTTCTTGTTGATGCCTTAGTTTGGACACTTTTATGGCCTTAGTACTGTAAATTTATAACTTAATAAACCCCATTTATAAAAGCCAATCCATTTCTGCTATTTTGGTAACGTGAGCATTAGCAGACTGGAACGGCACCCTAGGAGATGGAGTGATGCATCTAGACAGTGAATTTGGGACAGAAAGTTGGGCGTCCCAGTCTTACTCTGCTCTCCCCATACCCTTGCAGAAGGCTCCTCCTCCCTGCTGTTTGCACGCCAGGCTGAGCCTGTGGCTCTGGGCCTATCCTGGGGGGCAGCCTGCCCTTGCCCCATGCTACCAAAGCCCGCCTCGTTCTGTCCCGTCTTCCAACCTGGCCCTTGTCAGTAATAAAAGGAATTTTTTTTTCCTCTTTCCTCTTATTTCTCAGTGTCTTCAGAGTCTGGAGTGGGGAAGTGGGGTGCCATTTATTGGGGAACCTCTTGGAGACCCAGACAATGACCAAGGCAAAACAAGGGTTCTGTCCCTTCTTTGCCTTTTTCTCTTCAGTTTGCACATCTTCCCCTTCTTTTACTCCTTCAGTACTGTCTTCAGTGTTCATTTGAGTACGATCTTCCCTGGATAAAAAATATCGTGGCCATTGCAGGGGAGAGGTGGGCACACCAAAGGACTTTCCCACGACCCCACCGTCTAGGATGATCCCGACTGTGGGGAAGCACGCGCAGGCCTCGTCTTTCCCAGAGTCTCTAATCACAGCCTTGGCCGTCAGCCTTGAGCTCAGCTGGCCCTCGCCTGTGGTGCTCCCAGGGTCGAGGCTGTGCGTTTGGTCACCTTTCAGGCCCCTCACACCTCCACTCGGCCAGGCAGGCTGGCAGGCCAGAAGTCAGAGGAAGGGTCCAGATCACTGCTCTCCTTTGAAGGGGAGGAGGCTGAGACCCAGAGCACAGGACAGGACAGGTGCTTTCTGCACTGTCCAGGGTGTGGTGGTGCCCGGGTGATCCCAGCTGTCTGGTTGACTTGGGAGTCCACTCCAGAGCAGAGGGGCAGCCTCGGGCCACACAGCCTGCTGAATTTGGCCCTTGAGATTGTTCTCCATGTCCCAGGTGCTGGTTCCCTGTTCTCCCTGTCCCTCTTGATTTTCATTTGGCTTCCCATCCCCTTTCTTAAAAGGACTACAGCCCTGTCCAGTGGATTCCAAATTTTGGGTCTACTGAGCACTACTGCTGCACATGGTAAATCTCCCAGTTCCTTCCTAATTGATTCCTTCTGGATATATGGACAAAATCAAGTTACAAGCATAAGAAAGCTGAGGAGCAGACCCTAGAACACAGTGAGCCCATCAAGGTAAGACACCCAGTCATGCCCCGTCCAAGCACCAGCCTCCCCACGGAATGGCCACCTCATCACCGTCACATCGCAACCCACTCATGTCAGTGCTCAGAGTATGTGCTCGTTTCAGGCTGCTAAGTCCTGGCCTGAGTCGTTCGTTCATTAAATATTTATTGAGCTCTTCTTTGTGCCAGGCACCGTGCTAGGAGTTTAACATGCATTATCCTATTTGATCTTCCCAACGACCGCATAGGTAGGTACTAGTATTAGCTCCATTTTACAGATGAGCAGACGGAAGCTCAGAGAGGCTGAGGAACTTTCTCACAGACATGGAGCTAGCAAGAGGCAGGGCCAGGGTTTAAATTCGGGTCTTCCCGAGACTTCAGAACCTGAGTGATTAACTACTATCCTTCACACGACTGGGAAAAGGACATAGACCATCCATCTGAGGAACCCAGTCAAAAGCTTTCCTCCTCCACTGCTCTCTGAGAAAACTATATGCTGGACTTGTTAAAGGACTAGCTCTAGGATCTCTCAGAGAAAACAGCTTTATCCTTGCCTTTAACAAGGACCTGTTAAAGTTGAACCTCCAAGAACACTGTCTGCTAATGGACGTTCAGTACCCACGGGGCATGAGCCCTTGATAAGCCATAGTTTGGGGAGAGGGAGTTGTCAGTTATTTCCCCTTTAAGGATGCTCAGAAAGGAGTGGTCCTGTGGGGAGACCACTGGACCAAGAACACATGGCTCTTCCATGGTCCTAGTTTATCCTACAGGCAGACCCTGCCCGTCAGAGCACTCAGCAGACAGGCATTCAAATAGTCACCGTTTCAAACCCCAGCAGACATGCCCCTTGCATAGTGAGGTTGTTCGAGGGCTTTGGGCTCTCCAGTAGATTACTTCCCACCTCTGAGGACAGATCCAGGTCAAGTGCTAGAGAGAGTTTCCATTTGGGTTCATGCGTTGTTGGTTTGTTGGTTGAAACCTTTTTTATGGATGTATGAGTGGGTATATTATATACAGTTCTTCAAAGAATATCAATAAAATAGTCATGTACTCATTATCCAGTCTAAGTAGAACAATACCTATAATTTTGAAGGTCCCTGAGTTTCTGTCCCCAATTGTATATCCCTCCATACCCCCAAAAATAATCACTGTTTGAAAATGTGTGCTAATCATTTTCTTGCTTTCCTATAACACATTATAACATATGTATGCAACCTTGAACAATATCGTTCGGTTTTTCCTGCTTTTGAATTTTGTATAAATGGATCCACACATTCCAAGTAAATGGAATTCTTCTCTGGCTTGCTCTTTTCATTTAGCACTATGTTTTTGAGATTCATGCATATTGATATGTGAGCCATAGTTCACTCATTTACATTGCTGTATAATATTTCACTGAATGACTTTACTACAACATATTTATTTATTCTGCCATCCGTGGATATTGAGGCAATATCTTGTTTCCATTGAGGCAATCCTGCTATGAAGATTTTTTACATGTCTTCCTGGTGCCCATGGGCAAGAGTTTCCTAGGGAAATGGAATGGAATTAGGGGCCAGAGAGTATGAGCAAGTTCAACTTCATTAGGCCATGGCTGGCTATAATTTATTAGGGAACTCCCCTGCAGTTGACATTCCTCATTTATTTTGCAAAAATTTATTGAGCTTTTTTAGTGCCACTCATTGTGGTAGGTACCAGGGTTTCAAAGACAAGCAAGGTACACTCCTTGTCTTCAAGGAATTCACAGTTTAAATGGGAAAGTCAGATATGTGAGCAGATTATCATAAAATGAGATTCAGCACATGGCTGAGCTTAGACCAGCTGTGGGCAGTCCAGTGCCTTGGGTTCTTACCAATACTTGGCCAGTCAGCTTTGTGAGAGGGGCATGTATCTTTGGTGGTGTCCCCAGGATGCAGTTCCACTCCAGATTCTAGAGAAGGTCATTGCCCTCTGTGCCCTGTCTGTGATGTAATCAAGGGGACCAAGCCTGGCTTCCAAAGTCCAAATCATCACTGGCTTTCTCACTCCTCTCTTCCTTACATCCCTTCCCACTTATTTGTCTCTCAGTTATAGAATGCCTCTCTCTAGAACACTAGTCCTTGGCTCATAAACTAACCGGGCTCCTATCAGGGGCACTATGGAGAGAGCATGGGGCTGAGCAGCTGTGTTCTCTCCCTCTCTGCCCCTCACTAGCTGGGTGACCTTCAGAAAATTACATCACTTCTGGGTCTCAGCTGTAAATCTAGGGGACCAGACATGTCTCCAAGATCTCTCCTGGTTTTAAAAGTCTGTGAGTTTTGCTGCATGTAATTGTTTTCCAGGGAACTAAATTAGACTCAATTATTTCTGAATATGTCAAATAAATCATGCCACAACTGGATTTTACTGTAATTCAGAAAATCAAATCTTAAGGCATTAAATCATTTGTGTTTATTTAGTTCTAAGTAAATCTCCTGTCCTCTGAAATTGTGGAGAAAACAGAATCACAGAATTTTGATGTGTATATCAAAAAAGGAAACGTTATTGAAAAATAAATCATAACAATCAAAAAGTGTCTCTGTGTGAATATAGTTATGAAGTTTCCACTCTGATTGGAATTATGTAACAATTTCCAAAGCAGCAATGCTTCATACACACAGAGATTCCCAGCTGGATCCTAATGTAACTATGATTTGGCTAAGCCATTCCACTCCTGAATTGATGATCTATCTGCAGCTTTATTTCCTTCCCTTTCCTCCTGTAGGTGTTTTTTTTTTTTTTAAAAAAAGAACAAAGGAGAAAAATAAGACTGACTCAGTCACTAAGATAACAAGGACAAAGATTTTTAAACGAGAAGCAAGGGAATGGAAAATGCACACCTCTCTTGGCTTTCCTCTCCTTTGAGAGCTTGCTGCAACCCCTCAGTTCCTGATCAGCCCCAGACCCAGATCAAGCCGTGACCTCCTGGCATTTCTCTCCAGGCTGTCTCATTCCATCACGACAAAGCCTCGTTCCTTGACAGAAAATCAGCATCCAGCACAACGGCGTGGGCTTGGAAGGGAACATAATTTTCTGAGGTAATTGTGAGTTTCTTCATGTTGGCCTCATGTTTTAAAATAACTGGGCTTATTTGCTCTGTGAGAAATGTGCTCAGTAGCAAGTGCGCCGTGTGGGCAGAGCAGCGGCTGCAGCGGTGCCTGCACAAGGCTGTGCACGTGGCAGGGGCCCCCAGACTGGCTGAACTCAAAGGACCCCTCAACGGTGAGACAGTGTAACTGTCTCCATTCTTCACCATGCCTATGCGATTTGCCTAACTTTTTAAAAGATAAGTCCATTTTGTTTTTAAAATATTTATATCTGTATTCATTCATTCATTCACTCATTCATTCAACAAAAGTACCCACCATTGCCAGGTATCAGGCTGAGGGTTAAGAATACAAAAGAATCCCTGTGTTAAACTTAACTATATTACAAAGTAGGAAAGCTGTGCTCTTCATTCACCTACTCATTCATTCATTCATTCATTCACTGGACATGGGGCAGGGAGTGTAAAATGAAAAGACTCAAGGAGGAAGTGCCAATCCTCAAAGAATTTACAATACAGTAGGAAATGCAATTACCATGATAAGGGCCATTTTAGGGGATGCCTGATTGGGGAGGTCTTCAACTAATTAATTGATTTTTTTTTTAAATAGAGAAGCTGTTTTATCTAAGCCACCTGTGCCAAGTGTCCCTTTGGCATCCATCTATGTTCAAGTGTTGTCAATCACTTACAAAGCATGAAGGTCCCCAACACCTACTTGAAGTGTGGCTCTACACAACCTCCCTGCCCAGTGCACCTTAGCAGGTAGAGCCAGTATTGGGGAGTGGGTAAAAATAAAACAGTCAGAGGGCCAAGGGCACTGCAGGGAGAGAAGGACAGGACCTCACCTCCCACCCCACCCACCGAAACTCCTCGGACTGATCGAGATGGTTCCATCGGAGTCCATAGGCAGCACGGGATACCGAGGTCCCTGAAGATGCCGCAGTTCAGACCGTTGCAGGGGGTTATTAGTTTCCTGGGACTGCTGTAACAAATTTCCACAAGCTTAAAAAACAGAAATTCATTCTTTCACAATCTGCAGGCCACAAGTCTGAAATCAGTATTTTTTTTGAGGGGGGGAGGTGTCAAGGCATTGGCAGGGCCACGCTCCCTTCCCAAGGCTCCAGGGAGGACCCTTCCCTGCCTCTTCCAGCCTCTGGGCTTGGAGGAGAACAGCTCCATCTCTGCCTCTGCTTCATGGCCTTCTTCCCGGTGTCTCTGGGTCCTTGCCTCTTCTTCTGAGGGCACCAGCCATTGGATTTAGGGCCACCCTAACCCGGGATGATCTGACCTTAACTAACCACCTCAGCAAAGGCCCTATTTCCAGATAAGGTCATGTTCTGAAGTTCCAGGTGGACGTGGATTGAGGGTGGACACTAGTCAACCCGCTATGGGGAATACTGGTTCCCCCCAAACCTGTGGCCTGTGTTTTGAACTAGCTAGAACCTCACGCCCACTCTGCCTCCTACCCCAAGGGTTCCCCAAGAGCTCCACGCCCAAGGTGCTCCTTCAACTCAAGCCATCTGTCTTCCTCCTGCGGGAGGCTTAGGTGGCAGGTGCCTGCTGTAGGCATCTGGGATGCAGCAAGGAACAGGAGCAAGACACAGAGCCCCTGCCACGGGTACCCGCCTTCTGGGGAGTCACAGGAACATGAACGGGGTGGTGTGCAGGTGGACAGTCTTCCTTACATGCCGATGTAATGTCATTTTGTTTTGTTTTTATAAGCAACATGTATTAATTATATAACCAGGGGGGAAAAAAGGCTGTTTTCATTGTGGTTAAAAAAAATAAAAAGGAAAAGAAAGGGAGCGTGAGGCTGCCTGTGGTGGAGGCAGCCATGGAAACCAAGAAGGCTCTGCCTCGCACATGCACAGGCCCGGGTTTCAATCCACCCACCACAGGCTCCCTTAATAGGTTCTTTCTTCCTTCATCAGGCAAGAGCAATTTTTCTCTAGTCTCATTCTTTTCATAAACCAGGCAACATAGTGTATGGTAAAAAGCATTTGGAGATTAACCACAAACAAGGGAAATAAAGGAAAACATGTTTATATTATTTTTAAAACTATGAAGCTTAGAATAAAATGTGGGAGGTGTTTTTAATGAGCAAAGGTAGTACAGGAAATTCACAGAAGAAGAAATTAAAATAGCCAATGAATTTTAAAGGATTTTCAAGTTTATTGGCAATCAAAAAATATATAAATAAACAAATGGCCCAAAAGCACATGAAAAGATGTTCAACATCGTTAGCTATTAGGGAAATGCAGATCAAAACCACAGTGAGATAGCATTTCACACCTACTAGAATGGCTATTCTTTAAAAAATGGGAAACAACAAGCGATGATGAGGATATGGAGAAATAGGGACCTTCATGAATTATTTGTGGAAAGGTAAAATGGTGCAGCCACTGTGGAAAGCAATTTGGTGGTTCCTCAGAAAGTTAAGTATAGAATTACCATATGACACGGTGATCTCATTTCTAAGTAAATACCCCAGAAGAATTGAAAACAGGGACTCAAACAGATAACTGCACACCAAAGCTCTTAGCAGCATTGTACACAATTGCCAAAAGGCAGAAACAACCCAACTGTCCATCAAGGAATGAATGGATGCACAAAATGTGGTATAGCCATACAATGGAATATTATTCAGCTGTAAAAAGTTCTGATACATGCTACAATGTGGATGAACCTTGACGACATCATGTTGAGTGAAATAAGCCAGACACAAAAGGAAAAATAGTGTATGATCTCAATGATATGTCAAATTCATTGTCAGTTATGAAAATATAGGTTACCAAGGATGAGGATATGGGGAATGTTTGGGGTGATGGAAAAGATTTGGTAATGGATGGTGTTGATGGTAGCACAACTTTGGGAATGCAATAACACCACTGAACTGTATACTTGAGAGTATGATTGCTGTGGATGAACCAAGAGCTGAAGCAAGTGTCCACCATCTGCCCTCTCCTCCCTCTGGTTTTCACCTTTGGAAACGTCATCTAACTTTAAGCCACTTGAAACCCATCCTCTAGTTTTCTCAGCTACCTCAGCTCCTGTGATGGCCTGCTGCAGCAGGGCCACGAGGAGGGACTGGTAGAGAAGGCCAAGGAGATGTTCCAGTTCTCCGGGAGCCAGGCAGGGAATTCCTGTGTCTCTGAGAGCAAGACCAGATCAAGGAGGTGTGGCTGGTCCACGGCACCCACCGTGAGCAGCCCTGCAGGAGCTGGTGGTCTCCACCACGCCCGTGGGGTCCCAGCCCTGCGCCAGGCCTGGCAATGCATCCTAACTGTATTATTACAAACAAATAAAAATAATAAGGTAATGTGTTCTTGTAAAAATGCAAACAATGCCAAGCATGGTTGTAAACACCCATGGAGTTCAGCTGGAAGAGTTGAAGGTGGTTGCCTTGTCTGGGGTGGGGGTGGAGGGGGTTGTGTGTGCAATGAACTGGTGTTTCATACAAGCCTTGTAAAACTATCTTATTTGATCTTTTTAAAAATGTGTACATTGGTAACTTTGATTTAAAGAAAATTAAAACAAATAAAATAAGAAATAGAAAAATAAAGTGGTTAAAATGGAAAATTTTATGTTGAATATATGTTACTACAATAAAAAATGGTAAAAACCCATAGAATGTACGACAGAGTGAACCCTAATGTAAACTATGGACTTCAGTTAATGTAATTTTAATATTTATTCATCAATTATAACTCGAATGCAAAATGTTAACAATGGGGAAAATGGGGGACTGTATATAGGAACTCTGGATTTTCTGCACAATTTTTATATATATATACATATATTTTTTTTAAGGCAAGATGGCAGTTTATTTTAAACTTATAGCATCTTCAAAGAAAGAAGTAATAGAATTTGGTCCATTGCTGTAGCAGTCTTAATTTTGTTTTAACTTTTTATTTTGAAATAAATTCAAACTTACAAGACAGTTGCAAAAATAATACAACCCCATACACAGAACTCCAGCATACCCCAACCCCCCTCCACCGATACCCAGATCTACCAACTTTAATATTTTGTCACTTTACCATTTCTTTCTTTTCCTCCCTCCCGATCTATCATCCATCATCTATTGCTCTGTCTTCTGAACATATGAGAGCAAGTTGCACACACATCCTTGAACAAATAATATAATTCACATATACATTTCCAATGAACAAGAATATTCATTTATGTAATCACATTAAGTGTAGTTAAGAAGTTCAAGAAATTTAACATTGATACAAAGCTTACATTCTATGTTTCATTTTTTTTCTTATGTCTCAATTGTGTCCTTTTGAGCCTTTTCTCCTCTATTCTTAGATCTCATCCAGGATCATCTATGGCATTTAATTGTCATTATCTAGTTAGACTGTCTTTTTTTTCATTTGTGGAAACATATATACAGCATAAATCTTCCCATTCCAACCCCTCCCAAGCATTCCATTTAGTGGGATTAATCACATTCACAATGTTGCAATGCCCATCACCTTCCCACTATCCATTACTAGAAATTTCCCTTCACCCCAAACAGAAACCCTACACTCATTTCTTATTAACTCCCCATTGCTCCTTCCCCCACTTCTCATAACCCATGCTCTTCATCTCTATGATCATATTCTCTGATACTTTCTTTGTGTTTACCGTGGGGCTTAAATTTAACATCCTAAATCTAAAACAATCTTGTTTTCTTTGATACCAACTTAACTTCAATAGGACACATAAACTATGCTCCTATACTCCTCCATTCCCCCAACTTTATGTAGTTCTTGTCAAAAATTGCATATTTTACATAGAGTCCAAAACTGCTAATGTATTATTATACTTTATGTATTTTAGATCCTGTAGGAAGTAAATAGTGGAGTTACAAATCAAAAATACAGTAGTATTGGTATTTATATTTACCATGTGATCTTTACTGGAAATTTTTATTTCTTCATGTGGTTTCAGTCAATTATTTAGTGTCCCTTCCTTTCCACCTGCACAGTTCCCTTTAGCATTTCTTATAGGACTGATCTACTGGTGATGAAGTCCCTCAGCTTTTGATTATCTGGGAATGTTTTCATCTCCCCCTCATTTTTAACCTCCAGGTGTTTGTGAATTTTTTAAGTTTCTGATGGTTATTGACTTCTAATTGTATTCCATTGTGGTCAGAGAATGTGCTTTGAATAATTTCAATTTTTTTAAATTTATTGAGGCTTTTTTTATGTTCCAGCATATGGTCTATTCTGGAGAAAGTTCCATGGTCACTAGAGAAGAATGTGTATCCTGGTGATTTGGGATGTAATGTTCTATACATGTCTGTTAAATCAAATTCATTTATCATGTTGTTTAGGTTTTCAATTTCCTTATTGGTCTTCTGTCTGGTTGATCTACCTATAGGAGAGAGTGATGTGTTGAAGTCTCTCACAATTATTGTGGAAACATCCGTTGTTTCCTTTAGTTTTGCCAGTGTTTGTCTCATGTATTTTGTGGCACCATGATTGGGTGCGTAAACATTTACGATTGTTATTTCTTCTTGTTGAATTGCCCCTTTTATTAGTACGTAGAGTCCTTCTTTGTCTCTCATAACATCCTTGCATTTAAAGTCTATTTTACCTGAGATTAATATTGCTACACCTGCTTTCTTTTGGCTGTAGCTTGCATGAAATATTTTTTGCCATCCTTTCACTTTCAATTTCTTTGTGTCCCTGTGTTTAAGATAAGAATCTTGCATGCAACATATTGATGGTTCATATTCTTTAATCCTTTCTGCCAATGTCTATCTTTTAATTGGGGAGTTTAATCCATTTACATTCAATGTTATTACTGTGAAGGCATTTCTTGAATCAGCCATCCTATCCTTTGGTTTATGTTTGTCAGATATATTGGAGTGTCAGATATATTTTTTCCCCTCTCTTTCTCATTGTCCTTTAATGAACCAATGAACCAATATTGAATCTCTTTAGTATTGAAACTTTCTTTATATTTCTCTCTCCTTTCTTTGTTTCTTTGTCTGTAGGGCTCCCTTTAGTATCTGAAGTAGGGCAGGTCTTTTAGTAGCAAAATCTCTCGGCATTGGTTTGCGAAAAATTTAAGCCCTCCCTCAAATTTGAAGGAGAGTTTTGCTGGATATAGTATTCTTGGTTGGAAATTTTTTTCTCTCAGAATTTTAAATATATCATGCCACTGCCTTCTCACCTCCATGGTGGCTGCTGAGTAGTCACTACTTAGTCTTATGTTGTTTCCTTTGTATGTGGTGAATTGCTTTTCTCTTGCTGCTTTCAGGACTTGCTCCTTCTCTTCAGTATTTGTCAGTCTGATAAGAATATGTCTTGGAGTGGGTTTATTTGGATTTATTCTATTTGGAGTTCACTGGGCATTTATGCTTTGTGTATTTATATTGTGTAGAAGGTTTGGGAAGTTTTCCCCAACAATTTCTTTGAATACTCTTTCTAGACCTTTACCCTTCTCTTCCACTTCTGGGACACCAAACATTTGGATGTTTTACTTTATCTATCATATCCCTAAGGTCCATTTTTATTTTTTCAATTTTTTCCCTATTCTTTCTTTTGTTCTTTCATTTTCCATTCCATGGTCCTTGAGGTCGCTGATTCATTGTTCAACTTCCTCTAGTCTTTTACTATGAGCATCCAGAATCTTTTTAATTTAGTCAACAGTTTCTTTTATTTCCATAAGATCATCTTTTTTTTATTTACTCCTGCAATTTCTTCTTTATGCTCTTCTAGGGTCTTTTTCAAGACTTTTATATCCTGTGCCATGCTCTCATTGTTTGTCTTTAGTTCTTTGATTAATTGCTCCAAGTACTGTGTCTCCTCTGATCTTTTGATTTGAGTGTTTGGGTTTGGATTATCCATATTGTCTGGTTTTTTCATATGCTTTAAAATTTTCTGTTGTTTTTGGCCTCTTGGCATTTGCTTTACTTGATAGGGTTCTTTTAGGATATGTAGGACTATTCACAGACTTATCTCTAATTTGTCAGATCTACATCTTGGTGGCGTACACTTTCTCTAACTAACCAGCAGATGGCATCTGTGCATCACCTATTCCCCTCAAGTCAGTTCTCCCCAAATTTATCTTTGTGGTGTGTGGGGATCTTATTCTTGTGGGGTCCAATTTGTGCACCAAGTTTGGGTGTGTTGTTGGTGCTGTCCACCCTGAATGTGGGGCATGTGTCTGAGCAGTTAGGGAGGGAGGGCAGCTTTAATAATCAAACCTCCCAGGTGTTCCTGGAGATTTAAGGCTGTTGCAAGAGTCTAAACCTTCAATTCAGTCTCACCACAGTTTGTCTCTGCCACTGACTCACAAGTCCTTACTACTGGTGTAGGGTACCTGGGATTTCTGAGTGGTTCCTTCTTCCAAGCCATGCCCTTTTAGGGCCTCTGTTGAGGGAAGGCTGTGCTATGTCACAAATGCGCGCCATCCCTCAAGGGAAGTTCTGGGCCGCTGGGCCGTGTAGGGGCATTCCAGCCTGCTGTAAGGATGGCTGAATGAAGCGTGTTAATTTCCTCCTTTTTGCACAGCTCTGCCTTCCCAGCTCCAGGACAATTAGCTGTGGGAGCATAAAAGGCTATTGTCCACCCCGATATTGTGGCTTGTGCGTGTGTTGCTGGAAACACTTCCCATCGCACTGGGTTTTTTGGCGCGGCTCTGGGCTGTGGCTCCAGCGCCAGGCAGGAGCATTCCCAGCCCACCAGGAAGATGGCTGCAAGGGGCGTGGTTATTTTCCCCTTTTGGCTCACCTCTGCCTTCCTCACTCAAGACAATTAGCAGCAGGTATGCGAAAGGCTATCTTCCATGCCAGATATTGAGGCGTTCGCACAGCCCGTTCCTGCCACGCTTCACTGTGTGGTTCTCACTGCCATATCTGCAGCCACTTTTGGGTTTTTTAAAAAAGAACTAGTCCACCTCCAAATGCCAACCCAGTTTCCCCACACCACAGTATGGCTGCTGGACATTCAGCAGGCTTACTCACTCGTTTCAGAATGCAGACTCCCGGTTTCACCAAGTGCATGGTCCTTGTGGATTTAGCAGACCTTGTCCAGCTGTTGCATCACCGGAATATCTAGTATTTTTCACAGAGGTATTTTTTTGCTCTGTCTCTCCTAGCCACCATCTTAGGTTCTCCTATTTTTTATATATATAAACATTAAAAACTGATGGCACTAAGTGTTGGCAAAGATGTGGAACATCCAGAACTCTCAATACACCACTGCTGGGAGTGTAAATCAGTAAAACCATTTTGGAAAACTAGCAGAATCTACTAAAGCAAAATATATGCAAACCTTATGATTCAGCAATTGGTAAAAAAAAGGGCAACAAAAGATATGTACTAGTGGATAGTAACATGACTTGAAGCAGCCAAAAACCTGGAAACAACCCAAATGTCCACCAACAAAAGAATGGAAAGCAAATTGAGGCGTGGCCACATGATGGAACAGCACAGAACAGGAATAAACAAATGCCAACTACACACAACCACGTGAATGAATCTTGCAGATGTAATGCTGAGCACAAGAAGCCAAACACCAAAGACTGCACAGTGTATGATTCCACGCAAAACGATGGTAGAAGTCAGAGCAGTGGTTAGAGGAGGCAATAGCTGTGAAGCAGCATGACAGTTGCTTGCAAGAAGCTGGGACTGTTCTGTATCTTGAACTTGATGGTGGTTACTTACACAGGTGGATTCCCTCGGTATAAGTTCATGTAGCTGTATGCTCAAGATATGTGCACTTTACTGCAGGTTATGTTATTCTTCAATAACATCATTTATAAATAAAATCAGATCATTAGATTTTCAAATTTTAAAGGATTGTGCATTTCCCCCACACTTCACAACAGGGAATATTGTTAGTGTGCTGCTGGTGGAAATATAAATCGGTATGCCTTTTCAAAAGCCGATTTTCCAGAACCTCTAAAAACTTTAAATGTATACATCTCATCAGAAATCCCACTTCTAGGAATCCATCTCATAAAAATAATCACAGAGGTAGGTGTACAAAGAAATGAATAAAGGTGAAAATGATAGCATTTTTTTTTAGAATAAAAAAGGAAACAATTGAAAAAATTTTAAAAGCCAAGTAAATTATGGAGAGGCAGACTGAACATACATGTTGTCTAAACCCTGCCCACCGCAAATCCCATGAAGTCAGAGAGAAATATTTTTAAGTCAATTAATAAACCCAAATAATATAGGCAAATAAGAAAGAATGCCAACAATGGACGAACAATCTCAGGAAACCCTAATTATAAGCAGCAGATAGGATTAGCTGTATGGGGAAAATTGGCTAACACCACAGGAGAAGCCTGCCACAGGAGTGGGTAAGGAAAGCTGTAGGCCCAGACACAAGCTAGAAGGAGAAGGGGGTCCTAGCGTGCACCGCTGTGGGTCCCAGGGCCGGAGGGGCTCTTCTGGCTCGGGTTGCTATGACCCCAGGAAAGATGGGAACTCCTACAGCTGAAGGCAACCCCTTGCACCACCATCACAGACGCACACACCCACCCTCACCTCCCCACCCCAAGTCCTTAAACACAGAATCACCAGACACAGGTGGAAAACAAAGCAGGAAGTGACAATCTACATGACCTGAAGTATACGAATGAGCTGATAACCAAGAAACACTAAAGAATTGAAGACTGTCAACACCATGATATCCACATATGGTAAAACCCAGTGACAGCGCGAGCTCAGTGCTAAGGTGATTGTGATTGTACCTTTCCTCCCCCAACCCTTGATTTTCAAATGGGGGTAGGATAAATCTAATCTTTGGAGGGGAGGATGGGAGGACATGGAGAAGAGGGCATCCAGGTAGGGAAATAGCAAATGACCCTCTTCAGAAAAAGAAGGCAGAAATGGGGTCCTGGTCCTGATGTTCTTCAGATCCATTTTCCCTGGGGCTGACAAGAGGAGATTCCTGGAAGCACTGCTGCTCTCCAGAAGTCCTGGGCAGCCACAGGACCTGAAACCGTCCCTGTCGAAATGTGGGCTGGGGTGGACAACTGCCACCAGGTGGTATCAAACCACAGCCATGACAGATGAATTTGGATCCCACAGCCACATCCCTAGAACTGCCAACTGGTCGTGGGTGGAAGGCACATGGCAGCCCTTTCATTAACCTCACAATTACACAACCCCACATTTTACCATTTGCATTTTGGGGACCCCTTATTATGTTATGGAAGGGCCTTACTGTACACAACTCAACAGAAGAAGTAACACCTAAAACCAACTGTTAACAGAGCAGTACATCCTGGAATAGCTTGATTGTATCCATGGAAAAAAACAGTTATAGATATCAGAAAGTAAAACACGTCATAGCCCAGATAAGAAATTCAGTAAAAGTTGAACTGGATAGCACAGTGGACACCACCATTGCTCTCATTAGAGAGCTAGGAGCTTGAGCTGCAATGGGCTCTTGCCAAATTGAAAAAGTTCGAAGAGAAAAGAAAAGTTAAACAATTGGGAGGATATTTCCAAAATGGAGGAAAGCAAATAGTCAAAGCAATGATAAGGGGCAAAAATCCCAGTAGTGAAGACCCTGTTTTTTAGATAGCAAGAGCCACTGAGTGCTAAGGAAGAACAGAGATCCAAGACACAACATGAGCTGTGGCGGAGGCTGCAAGCTGTCCTCAGAAATCTGTCCCTCCTGCTTCCTGGGCAGGGGCTGACTGCATCCCCCATGTGGCACGTGGCTAGTGAGCCGGAAATCCAGCTCACAGGTGCAACTTCTGCTTCCCCTACTTAATAGGAAATGCCTGGGGCTAGGTTTTGGTCCCCCTTTGCGGTCAAAATCATGTTTGGTTGTGTCTTTTGTCTTCTCCTAATCAATCGTGCCTGTTTTGTTTTGCTTTTTTAAATATCTTCAGCTGGCTAATCTTTTCTAGTCTACCTTTATTCTTTATTTCATTGATTTCTGCTCTTATTTATATTACCTCCATCATTATACTTTGGACTAATCCATGGGGTTTTGGTTTTTTTTTATATAATTTTTTAAGTATGGACACAGTTGACTCATTTTGAGGCTTTTTTCTTTCTCTATTATAAATAAATTTCCCTCAAAGACCAATTTTGCTACATCCCAAAAGATTGAGATTCATTCAGTTCAGGATATTTTTATTTTTTTTCAATGAATCTTTTTTTGAAAGAGTAACATTTTTTAAAAAAAGTTGGAGGTATAATTTACATACAATAAAACATACACCTTAAGTGTTCAATTTGATGAATTTTGACAATTGGTAATCACAAACCAAAAGAAGATCTAGAACATTTCTATCACCCCCAGAAAATTGCTACATGCTGTTTCCAGTCAATTCCCCCTCCACCCACAGCTACTATTCTGGTTTCTGTCACCAGAATCATACAGTGTAATTATTTTGTATTTGGCTTCTTTCACTCAATATCATATTTTTAATATTTGTCCATGTTGATGCATTTAACAGCAGTTCATTCCTTTAAATTGCTGAGGAGTAGTCCATTGTATGAATATATTACAATTGTTTATTCATTACTCTATTGGTGGATATTTTGGTTGCTTCTAGTGTTTGACTATTATAAATGAAGTTGCTGTGACTCTTCTTTGTCTTTCTATGGAACAGGTTTTCATTACTCTTGAGTACCTGGGAATGGAATTCCTGGATCCAAGGATAAATATGCATAAAACTTTTTAAGAAACTGCCTCATAGATCTCCAAATTAGTTGGACCCATTTATTATCCCACCAGCAATGTGGAAGAGTTCCAGCTCCTCCACACCCTCACCAGTACTTGGTACTGTCATTCTTTCTAATTCTGGCTATTCGAGGGGGTGTGAAATAGCATCTCATTGTAGTTTGCATCTGCATTTCTCTGCTGTGCTGACTCGTGTTGCGCACTGCGCACTTTACGTATGCTTATAGCCATTCGTATATTTTCTTTTGTGCAGCGTTCAAGACTTTTGCCATTTTTTATGAGTTTGTTCATTTTTTATTATTGATTTGTAGGAGTTCTTTATACACTCTGGAATCAAGTTCTTTGTCAGATATATGTCCCGCAAATTTATTCTCCCATTATGTAGCTTGCCTCTTTATTTTCCTAAAAATGTCTTTTGCAGAGCAGCATTGTTAATTTTGAAGTATAATTTCTCAATGTTTTCTTTTATGGAAACCCTCATCATAGAGACTCCCACTAGATTTTTAAAAACACAACTCAAGTTCTTTCTCATATGTCCTCAGGCCTTTATCTGTAGTCAATCCCTCCCCAAATGCCTCCTCAGAAGTTTCTCTGAACTATGTGTGGCTCCCTCTGTTGGTGCATGCTCCACTAGCAGGCAGTTTTTCTTATTATAACATTATTACCATAGAAGGTGTCCCTTTGCCAGGGCGATCAAAAGTGCAGCATGTGTAGTTTCCACTTCTATTGAGACCTCATGTGTTCTTGGCTCCCTTCCTTCCTGGTCAAAAACTGTACACCATTCTAAGGTTTTTCTCTATTTTCTCTCTTTCCCCCTCAAGGTCTGACTGACATCTACAGTTTCCCCTGGATGTGTTAATTTACTAATTAAATTTAATGTCTTTTTCTTTTAAAATTTAATTTAAAATTTTTAATTTTTAATTTAAATTAAATTTAATATCTATAAAAATATATTCCCTCTGAATTCACTCAGTAATACAACACAATGTTGCTGTTGAAAAACGTGCTATCAGATTGATTCTTGTTCCTTTTTTTTCTTAAAATTAGTCTTTGCCAGTTTGAATGTGTTATGTCCCCTCAAACGCCATTATCTTTGATGCAATCTTGTGTGGGCAGATGTATTAGTGTTGATTAGATTGTAATTCTTTGATTGAGTGTTTCCATGGAGATGCGCCCCACCCAACTGTGGGTGATGATTCTGATTGGATAATTTCCATGGAGGTGTGGCCCTGCCCATTCAGCGTGGGCCTTGATTAGTTTACTAGAGCACTATATAAGCTCAGACAGAAGGAGTGAACTTGCTACAGCCAAGAGGGACACTTTGAAGAATGCACAGGAGCTGAGAGAGGAGCTTCAGCTTACAGAAACATTTTGGAGATGGCTCTTGAAAGCAGAATTTTGCTCCAGAGAAGGTAAGAGAGGACAAATGCCCCAAGAGCAACTAAGAGTGACATTTTTGAGAAGCTGAAGCCTAGAAAGGAACGTCCTGGGAGAAAGCCATTTTGAAACCATAACTTGGAGCAGATGCCAGCCACGTGCCTTCCCAGCTAACAGAGGTTTTCTGGACGCCATTGGTCATCCTCCAGTGAAGGTACCCAATTGTTGATGTGTTACCTTGGACATTTTATGGCCTTAAGACTGTAATTGTGTAACCAAATAAATCCCCTTTTATAAAAAGCCAATCCATCTCTGGTGTTTTGCACTCCGGTAGCATTAGCAAACCAGAACATAGTCCAACTTTATTGAAAGGTGACCTGTCACAGAAGAGTCAATTCAAACAGGACCCACCTACAGGTTTTAAGGCCCACAGAAATCTGAGTTATATTTACTACAAAAGACTATAAAATACATTTGTTGTGACTATCGTGTAAAAAGAAACTAGAAAAATGAACAGTGTATCTTCGTTAAATTAAATATTTGCAAATAGTTTCTTCCTAAGCACTTACTAGTTGTAGCTCTTTTAAAAATTCTAATGAACAGTTTAAATTTAATGAGAAAACCTAGTTACTGTAACATGAAAGAAAGATGTTCACATTAAGTTACCTCAGTGCCAACTTTCACAAACCACTGGAAGTTAGAACATGCTTTGTTGCTAGATGAAAAAATTCACTTACATCAGGGAAAATTATACTAGACTAGTGTTTTTAAGGGAGCAACAGCTCACATAGAATATTACAGAGAAATCATCTCTCCCCTTACAAATGCATAATATATTTTCTAGAGTCCCCTCTCAGTAGAGAACACTATTAAGGTTCTGAACCTCAGTAAGTACAATTCATTTGACATGAGGGGAAAGGAAAATACACTTCAATATGAGAATTGGCTGAAAAAGACATTTCCTGAGGGAAGCTTGTCTGATCATTTTTATTAAGCATTTTCTCAATTTCCAAGCTCTTCTGTAAACTCACTCCATTCCCAGCTTCACTCTGAAAATGAAAAGAATAAATCTGATGGCCCTTAAAGCAACCTTCAGAGTTTCAAGGCAATGTTTTAATTCATCCCTTTTTGTTTCATCACATTTCCTACTGACAGTGCCCCCCTTTAGAGCATTTGAGGTTCTTGACAATACAAACTCCTGCTTTCTTTACCTTTAGGTATAACATCTACATCTTTTGAAAAATGTGTTTAGTAAATATCCTTCGAGTCCTGCACCTGAATTTCCTGATGGACCATATAAAGCATGGAAGCAGGTGTGTCCCCTGGGGACTGTCTAAGGCTTAACTTTCGTACCAACTATTTAGGAAGGTCTCTTGATTCTAAGTTTGCCTTTCGAGATTAGAATTCAACATAGAAAACAAATTCAGTTGTCAAACAACTGTTCCTAATTTAGAGAAAGACTATGCTACACAGAAAAACTCCATTTATTAAACTTTATCTCATTCAAACTTTTAGTTAAAAAAAAAATTCCAGGCCTCAATGTAGATTATAATCTACTTAGACTCAAATACGGTAAAACAAATTTTTAAAATTTTCCCATCTTCCTAAAGAAGTGTGATATTTTTGGCTGACAAAGTAATCAACATTATAGATCTAATTTATCACCAAGGAACACAATTTTTTACCTGAAAACAGAAAATCATTCTGGTTACCTGACACATGGCCAAGATTCTAAGACTAGAATTAAAGGCATTCTTTTGTATTCTGTCTCTAATAATTTTCAGAGAGGAAACCCGTGAAGAGGTTCCAACTTAGTAGAGGCATTGATTGAAGACTGGTAGAATCAGGCTGGTTTGCAGACCTTCAGTATTGCTCTTCAACAAATCAACAGGCCAAGGAGTGAGTTTCTCACCGACGAGGCCCTTACCCACTCACTGGTTTTGTGCCAGTTTCCATAGCTCCTCTCCCAGCATCTCGGTCCTGCTGATCCTCATCTGACCCCAGATTGCTCCCAGCCATACTCCCTGCCCTCCTTACAGCCTGCGTCCCAGTCTGTGTCAGAGATCCGGTCATCCAGATGAGTTCTGCTTATGTACCGCACAGCATTTTCTGCATCTATTTTTTACATACTCCACAAAACAGAACCCACACTCTGTTTGTTTGTTTGTTTGTTTCATTTTATCCAGGCCCAGATGATTTTCTTTACGTCACTACTTCTGCTGGAGACTTCATAGATGTGTTCTTCAGTTCTGTAAAAGGAAAGATTTCCGACATAAAATGTACAGCTTTTCCTCAGTAATTTTTCCTGTTCTTCATCGTCAGCCATTTCTTGGTGTTCAGGCCCAGGCCTCTCCTCGGGTGGCCCAGCCTCCCTCACCTGGAAGTCGATTCTTGTTCCTTTTTGTGATCTCTTTCTCGTTGTGAGTTTGTAATTGTCTCTTTATCTTTTATATTCTTACAGTTTTGTATAATGGCTCCATGGGATCTTTTCTTTCCTCTCTGGAATTCTATGGACCATCCTTTCTGAGGTCGTCTGTCTTTAGTTTTAACTTTGGGAAATTTATCTCCATTCATTCTTCAAATAGTTCCTTCTCTCTGCTTTTATTTTCATCTTTGTGGGATTCCTATTATTCAGGTGTTAGCATCCCTACTTCTCTCCTCACCTGGGTAGGTGGCAATGCCAATATCTGAAATAATATGAGTTGGGTGATGAGAGCATGAAGAGCTCACCATCTTTATTTTAATAACCAAAAGAGAGTCCTGTATTACTTGTTTAATTACAAACAATTCCATTTGAGATTGAAGTATTCATGGAAACAAAAGTACTCCATATATAACAAAATATGAAGAATGTGGGCAAAGCAGAATTCAGGATAAAGATTATAGCCTTAAATACACATATTAGAAAAAAATAATAAACATAAATAGGGTCAACTCAG
This sequence comes from Choloepus didactylus, assembly GCF_015220235.1. Lineage (NCBI taxonomy): Eukaryota > Metazoa > Chordata > Mammalia > Pilosa > Megalonychidae > Choloepus > Choloepus didactylus. Next base: position 33,371,396 of record NC_051308.1, read on the forward strand.
GGAGTGGAGTGGAGGTAGATTATGAAAAGGAAATTTCTTCTTTTCTTCTGTGAACTTTTGTGTTATCTAAATCCATGCTTCCAGATGTTTATTTGGTGCAAAATCTATATTTTCTGTAGCACACTATATAATTTAGCTTGTATGGTCAGTTTGTTCAAACACCATAATTACATGGAACTTTGAATAGGGAGTGAGATCTGGTTGGATTGTACAGGTTAGTGTGAAGCCCTGATACAGTCTAGAGTAATTTGGGCAGAGAATTAAAATGTATTTGCAAAGCCCCCTTGAGGGACTGGGAGAAAATATGGAAATATTAAACTTCCCCACCAGGGGAATTGCTGATATTCTCACAAGCATTGGGGACTACCAATTTAGAAGGCCAAGCCCTCCATCCTGGGTCTCACCCTTATAAAGCTTGTTACTGGAAACGAGAGGCTAAACCTGCTTACAATTGTGCCTAAGAGTCACCCCCAGAGATCCTCTTTTGTTGCTCAGATGTGGCCTCTCTCAGATGTGGCCCACTCAGCAGGTAAACTCACTGCCCTCCCCCCTATGTGGGACATGACTCCCAGGGGTGTAAATCTCCCTGAAAATGTGTGATGTGACTCCCATGGATGAGTCTGGACCTAGCATCATGGGATTGAGAAGCCTTCTTCACCAAAAAAGGGAAAGAGAAATGAAACAAAATAAAGTTTCAGGGCAGCAAGATGGTGGCAGAGAGAGGAGTGGAAGTTATTTAGTCCCCTGGAATAACTAATAAATAACCAGAAACAACTAATAAATAAGCTGGAATAACTGCTGGGGGACAACCATGACTGTTCACACATCGTACACCAACCTGGATTGGGAGGAATGCCTAAGATCACAGCGTAAAATCTGTAAATAAAAACTGTGGACCTGAGTCAGGAGCCCCCACCCCCTACAGCAGGCAGAATGGCAAAACCTCTCTGAACAAGTGAATATACCTCAGTCCAGCTCCAACTGAGGTTTTAATTAACAAATGTGGACTGCTCAATACAAGCTACAACTCCCCAACAAGCAGACAGAGGCTTTTAGTGATGACTGAGCTTAAAGAACCAGAAGACTCCCCTGTCCCAGGAGGGGGAGCCCAGAAGACCAGGTGTTACCTCTGGCTGATAAGAGAAATTGGGAGTCCATGGACTGGCTCCGAAAGGGGACTTTCTGTCCTTTTTTCTCTCTCTCAACCTGAGCAGCTCAGTGGAAAAAACCTCAGCCATTTTCAGTTTGCAGCACTCTGACCCAGACAAGGGTGGAGACAGCAGAGTCAGAGAGACTAAGAACCTATTTAAATGCAGATGATAACCCCCTAGGGGTTATTAAAAGGAAGGAGGTGATGCAAAGCTCTACTACTGCCTTCCATTAAGAACCAGACCCCAGAGCCTGTGGGAAAACAGCCAAAACAGAAACTAAGTGGGCCACACCTCCTTGCACCAGTCAGTAGTGACAGGCTGACAGGCACCACCTGCTGGGCAGGTTAGGAAAAGCACAGCAGCTAGAGGCCTCACAGAGTGTGCCAATCTTCTAAGACACACCCTCAGGAAAGTCTGATACTGAATATTTACCTCCTCTGAGACCTGAGCCTGTTCTGATCTGGGAAAACTTGATTGGATAATCAAGGAAACCACACGCCTAGATAACAGAAAACTACAACCTACACTAAAAAAAACAAAGTTATGGCCCAGTCAAAGGAACAAACTTATACTTTAACAGGTATTGAAACAACTAATGCTAAATCAATTCAACAAGTTTAGGGAAGATATCGCAAAAGAGATGAAAGGTATAATGAAAACACTGGGTGAACATAAGGTAGAAATCAAAAGTTTGAAAAACCAACTGGCAGAATCTACGGAAATGAAAGGCACAACACAAGAGATGAAAGACACAATGGAGACATACAACAACAGATCTCAAGAGGCAGTAGAAAACACTCAGGAACTGGAGAATAAGACACCTGAAATCTTACACACAAAAGAACAGATAGGGAAAAGAATGGAAAAATATGAGCAGTGTCTCAGGGAACTGAATGATAACATGAAACACATGAATGTACGTGTCATGGGTGTCCCAGAAGAAGAGAAGGGAAAAGGGGCAGAAGCCATAATACAGGAAATACAATGAAAATTTCCCATTTCTTATGAAAGACATAAAATTACAGATCCAAGAAGCACAGCGTACCCCAAACAGAATAGATCTGAATAGGCCTATGCCAAGACACTTAATAATCAGATTATACAATGTTAAAGTCAAAGAGAGAATCCTGAAAGCAGCAAAAGAAAAGCAATCCATCACATACAAAGGAAGCTTGAGAAGACTATGTGTGGATTTCTCAGTAGAAATCATGGAGGCAAAAAGGAAGTGGTGTGATATATTTAAGATACTGAAAGAGAAAAACCACCAACCAAGAATCCTATATCTGGCAAAACTGTCCTTCAAATATAAGGGAGAGTTTAAAATATTCTCTGACAAAAGATAATGACAGAGTTTGTGAACAAGATACCTGCTCTATAGAAAATACTAAAGGGAGAACTACAGACATATAGGAAAAGACAGGAGTGAGAGGTTTGGGACACAATTTTGGGTGATGATAGCACAACAATGTAAGTACACTGAACAAGATGACTATGAGTCTGGTTGAAAGAGGAAGGTTAAGAGACTGTGGGACACCAGAAGGAAAGAGGAAAGATAAAGACTGGGACTGTATAACTTAGTAAAACCTAGAGTGCTCAACAATTGTGATAAAATGTACAAATATGTTTTTACAAGAGGGAAAACAAATGAATGTCAACCCTGCAAGGTGTTAAAAATAGGGTGGTATTAGGGGAAAAAATACAATCAATGCAAACTAGAGACTATAGTTAACAAAACATTGTATTATGCTTCCTTTAATGTAACAAAGGCAATATACCAAAGCTAAATGCCTATAAGAGGGGGACATAAGGGAGGGGTATGGGACTCTTGGCATTGGTGGTATTGTCTGACTCTTTATTCTACTTTAGTTTAATTCTGCCTTTCCTTTTGTTGCTTCCTAGCTGTCATGTTTCTTTCTCTTTTTTTTTTTCTTTTTCTTTTGTGTCTCTACCTTCTTTGATTCTTCCTCCTTCTTTGTGGAAGAAATGGAAATGTCCTTATATAGATAGTGGTGATGGTGGTGAACACATAAATACCTGACTATACAGGGAACCATAGATTGTTTACTTAGGATGGAATGTATGGTGTGTGAACAAAACTGTCTTTAAAAAAAAAAAAAACAAAAATGGGTTGATGTAGAAACTTTGAGAACACTATATTGAGTGGAATAAGTCAGACACATAAGGACAAATATTGCAGGGTCTCACTGATATGAACTAATTATAATGTGTAAACTCATAGACATGTAATATGGGTTGCCAGCATGTGGAACAAGGCTAAAGAATGGGGAGCAATTGTTTATTATGAGCAGAATGTTTAACTAGGTTGAACTTAAGTGTTTGGAAATGGACAGAGGTGACAGTAGCACATTGTGAGAATAACTAACAACGCTGAATGGTGTGTGAATGTGATGGAAAGGGGAAACTCAGAGTCATGTATGTCACCAGAAGGAAAGTTGGAGATTAAAAGATGGGAATGCATAAAACAGTGCATCTTGTGGTGGGCAATGTCCGTGATTAACTATATAAATATTAGAACACTCTTTCACGAACTAGAACAAATGTATGACACTATAACCAGAAGTTAATAATAGAGGGGCATATAGGGAAAAAATATACCAATTGCAAACTATATACTACAGTTAGTAGTATTTTAACATTCTTTCATCAACAGTAACAAATGTACCATACCAAATCTATGAGTCAATAATGGACGGGGGGTGGTTAGGAGTATGGGAGGATTTAACTTTCCTTTTTTTGTCTATATTTCTTTTCCGGAGTAATGAAAATGTTCTAAAAATTGAAAAAAAATTAATTGTGGTGATGGATGCACAGCTGTATGATGGTACTGTGGGCAATTGATTGTACACCTTGGATGTTTGGATAATTGTATGGTGTGCGAACAATCAAAATAAAATTAAATTTAAAAAAATAATAAAGTTTCAGGGGCTGAGAGATTTCAAATGGAGTCGAGAGGTCATTCTGGAGGTTATTCTTATGCATTATATAGGTATTCCTTTGTAGCTTTTAGTGTTTTGGAATAGCTAGAAGTAAATACCTAAAACTGTTGAACTGCAACCCAGTAGCTTTGATTCATATACAAGATGATTGTATAACTATATAGCTTACATGGTGTGACTGTGTGATTGTGAAAACCTTGTGGCTCACACTCCCTTTATCCAGTATATGGACAGATGAATAGAAAAATGGGGACAAAAATTAAATGAATAATAGGGGGTGATGGATGTGTCAGGTGTTCTTTTTTACTTTAATTTTTATTCTCATTTTTATTTTTTTAGAAGTAATGAAAATGTTCAAACATTGATTGTGGTGATGAATGCACAACTATATGATGGTACTGTTAATAGTTGACTATATACACTTTGGATGATTGTAGGCTATATGAATATATTGCAATTTAAAAAAATGGAAGATGAAGAAAAAAAATCCATGCTTCCCAATATAAAAATAATGCAAGATGTATATATTTTTAAATTTTCTATTAGCCACATGAAAACATTAAAAAAACAGGTGAAATTAATTTTAATAGTATATTTTATGCAACCCAACATATCCAAAATATTATCATTTCCATATGGGGTCAATATAAACTAATTATGAGATATTTTACTTTTTTTTTTCATACTAGGTGTTTGAAATCCAGTGTGCACTGTAAACTCACAGCATATCTGAATTCAAACTATCGCATTTCAAGTGCTCAATAGCCACATGTGACTAGTGGCTACATATTGGACAGCCAAGTCTTGAGCTTTTACAGAAAGGATGCATTTGTGTATCACATGTAAAATATGAAAACTCAAGGTAGATAAAATAAATGTAAATTATGTTATCATCCCTACAAGCAAACAAAAAATGTATAGCACATCCACATTATGAAATTGCATGCACTTTTTAAAAGGAATTGTGTGTCCTATACATTCTGACAAAAATAGATAACTGCGATATTAAGGAAGAATCACTTTAAGGACAATATGTATATAATGTGATCTCAGACACTGTGGGTATAAAGTTTAATGAAAGAATCCGGCTGGATATAGGACAAACTATAAAGATTGATCCCCTCTGGGGTGTGGGTATGGGGAGGGGGTGAGGAAGGAAGGCTTTCACTTGATTCTATTTATGCCTGTGCCGTTTCATTTTTTGGTTTGTTTTTTTGTTTGTTTGTTTTTCGGTGCTTCGTTTTACAAACAGGAAACCACAATAAATCCCGTTGACCTCAGTCTGTCAGTCCCTGTCTCTGCCTCTCTCACACACACATACATGAACACACACCACCAACAACGCTGTTTGGGCTCAGGGATTCTGCGAGGCGTCTTGGGAGGTGCCAAGAGACAGTGCAGCTGTGGGTACACATTTCACTGCTCCCCCAAGATGGCCACCATGGCCCCAGGCATCTCAGACGCCACCCAGCACTTCCTCCCCAAGAGCTCCATTTTAGGAGGAACACATTTCCCAGAAGCAGCCCGTAAATCTCCTCACATCCATGCAGTCACTGGCATTTGCTCTCAGATGAACCCAGGTTCCTCCTCCAGGGCTGGGGTTAGGTACTTCTCCTGACACTTGCTGGAAAATTGATACCTGAACAAAATCAGAGTCCTGTGAGAAAGGAAAAGGGATGGGAGGCAGTAAATGGCTATTTCTTGACAACCAACAATGTGCGCTACACACATGCACACCCCAGACTTGTTCTCTCCCTGCTCCCCTCCATTCCAGAAGCCTGTTGTGGGACCTTCTGTAACCAAGAAGTTAGGATTTAGGGGGTGATTATGATTACTGAATCATTATATAGATATTCCTTTTTTGCTTTCTAGTATATTAGAGTAGACAGAGAGAAATACCTGAAATCTCTGAACTGTAAGCCAGCTGCCTTGATCTCTGATAATGATTGTACAGACTTTTTTATCTTGTGCCCTTGTGATTGTAAAATCTTGTGACTAACCTTCACTTGTATGCATTTTATTCGGTTTTTTGACTTTATAGAGTCTTATGATCACTAAAGACAGCCTCTAATGTTTATTAATGATTAGAGGTCAGCCCAGAACCAACCCATCCTAAGTCCAACATTATCTTGATAATCGAAGCCGGATCTAACCAAAATGGAGCCTGACGTGCATAGTAGCTTAGACTTTAACCTACAAGTCACCTGTACCTCATTATAATACTAAAATTCACATCTGTCATCATATTAAGGCTGCCATTTTCTTACATAAGTTCTAACCATGTAATCAATCTGTGCATGCTCAATTAGATCACCACTAATTACATCATCTGGGGCCATTGTGCTCATTATCCTAAAACCTGCCCACCTTTTAATACTCTAAAACTATCAGAATTACTGCAGTTTGGGGAGACAGATTTTTGGGCTGATAGGCCATCTGCTCTCCTGCTTCATGCCTAGCAATAAACTCTTTCTCTCTTTGAAACCAGTGTCTCAGGAATTGGTCATTTGAGCACCTTGGGCAAAGAATCTACCACCTTGGTCTGGTAACACTTCCTTGCTTTGCCTTCCATATTAATGAGTGAGCCTCTTGATGGTGGTCCAGATGGCTGCTTGGGCCAGCTCAGTTTCGGTCCCACATCAACTTTATAACAAACTCACCTTCACAGACTTCTATACAACAGGTATATCGTGGCTTTTAATGTTTTACTGAAGATGTGCAGAGTCACAGGGATGGGTCACATGATACAACATCTGTGACGCATCTCTCAAGGCTCTTCTTACTCAGTTCATCTTTTAAACCACATCCCATCCCACCCCATCTTATCCTTCCTTTCCCCTTTGGAGGGATCTTCTCCAGACCTCTAGCCCTATAAGCTGTAGGATCAATCCTCCACCAAAGGCAGAAGACGAATACAAATACTGCTGCTTGCTTTTTTTTTTTTTCCCCCACCCTTTTAGGCCCTTTCCTATAGATCAGCTATAAGCTTGAGGGTAGAGGCCATGCCTTGTTCATGGATATCCCCTGCAGTGGGAAGCCTCAAACTCTCACAACTGAACCTGTCCCCTCCCCCCTCCCCCTGCAATCAAAAACATGTTTCAGCTTCCCTGGATGACAGCCCAGGTAGACAAGGCCAGGACATGCAATTCTGCCAGGGATCCAGAACAGGGAGGCTAGGGCAGCTCGGTCATCCATGGTGCAGTTAAACACCTTTCTAGAAGCTTTCTAATCCTGCTGCTTTCCTCTTCACCAAGGCATGAGAGGCAGTAAAGGAGACAGGAGAGTGTTGGGAAAGTTGGCTCTCCTTAGTGTTCTAGGGCAAAAATTCTTAACTTGTTTGTGCATGTGCACACTCAGGACCCCTTTGGCCATCCAGTGAAGCCTACCAGCCCCTTCTCCAAATAAATTTTGTGTAGGAAATCACCTTAATGCAATGGTAGCCTCTAGATACACTATCAGGGAAGCTATCCCAGAAGACACAAAACAGAAACCTCGCAGACCAAATAAAGATGCTTGAATTACACAGTTTACCTAATCAGTTTAAAACACATAGTTTAAAGCAAGGGGAAGAGATGCAGTGGATAGCACAGAGAGGACAGAGTACAGGCTGGGTGGAAGAATCGTACACACTGAACCCAGGGTTCCACAATGTTATCTCTCTCTCTGCTACATCAGCCTGCCCTACTGATGGTGGGTTATGAGCACCAGAGCTGAGGGTGCCTGGAGCCAACTCATACTTGCTCTACCAGAGAGACAAGGGGCAAGTATGTCTGGTCATAGCTGCAACATTGCATTTAGCCTGCTGAACAGACATAGGTATTATCTACATTTCTTGGGCAGAGCACGTGGGAGCCAGAAAGGGACCAGAATGCTATCAAAAATGGGTAGATGGGTGGCATGCTTTTAATTTGGTTACTAAGTAAAATATAGTTCTAAACTAAAGAACAAGATCTAGTAGCAACAGGTCTAATAACTACAGCAACAATATTTTTAGCTTAATACTTTGAGTAATCTCGAACTGTAAAGTGATATGAAATCCTACGACTATTGGTGAAGAAGTCACGGGTACTGCTAATACTCCTAGGATCTGTATCTGTGCATGTAAAATTCATAATGGGGGAAATGCTAAATTTCAGTTAGCATTCTATCCCAACGGTCTGTGGACTCCAGTTAGAACCTCTACCCAGGGTCAGTCCGGGTTAACTTTCCACATAGGGTCCAGCCTTCAGTAGATAAACCACATTCCTGAGCCAGCCCTGCGCCTTGCAGACTCGGCTGAGCGCAGAGAAGAGAGGAAACTCAGAAAAAGGGGTTGGGAAGTAGAGTTAGGGGAGTTGTGAGGGCAAATAAGCCTTCCTGGTGACTACATGGTTAAACAGGCGGCAACTAACCCTTCAAGCGGCTACTAAACGCAGTCTAACTTTTCCCAGCCCGCAGCACCCCCGCGAGGCTACACCCATCTGCGCAGCCGCAGACGCCCAGGAAACACCGCCCCGGGCGCCAGAGGAAGCCTCGCTCCTCGCGGCTGGCAGAGGGCGTGCGCGTGCGCGCCGCCAGCTCCGCGCCGTGCACGCGTGCGCCGGGGGCGTTCCCGCGGCCAGGCATCAGCAATCTATCCGGGAGCGGGGGTGGTCGGCGCGGCGAGCTCGGCGACGGCTCTGGGTGCTCGGGTGCCTGCGGAGAGCGGGTGGGCGGGCGTGCGCGCGTGGCGGACGAGGCAGAGGCAGCCGGTGGTGGTAGCGTGGTCCCAAGGAGTTGCAACGGCACAAGGGGGAGGATGGCGGAGTCTTCGGACAAGCTCTACAGGGTCGAGTACGCTAAGAGCGGGCGCGCCTCCTGCAAGAAATGCGGCGATAGCATCCCCAAGGACTCTCTCCGGATGGCCATCATGGTGCAGGTGCGGGCGGGAAGGGCCCGGAGCCCAGGCGTCCGTCGCGGCACGGGGCGGCGCGGGCCGCTTTGTATCGAGCGGGGACCAGTGCCGCGGTGCAGGCCCCTCCCTCGGGGCACAGCACTCAGTTGCAGCCCCCGCCTTGTTAAAGTGAAGAATTGGAGGAGGGTTGGCGGTGAAGCAGAAATGACTGCGGAGGGCTTGCCGGGAGGAGCCAACTGGGCCCGGGCCGCTCGGAGCCGCCAGCTGGGGCCTGTGGGCGCTGCTGCTGCAGTTCCCTATGCAGTGTGTGGCCCGCCCGGTGGACCCCCGGAAGGTTTTGCTGATCTTGCAGGAAAAATTCAGGAAATAGGATCTGTAGCTGTTGATGCCTTTTGCATTTTAAAAATAAGGAGCCGCTTCTATTCTTACTTTTGGGTGGTGGAGGAGTTCTTGTTATTTAAAGCCACTCGCTTTGGGGGTGGGGTGGGGAGGTGTGCATGATCATTTTAAACCAATCTGCTTTTGACTTACCTTGTGCTGGAAGATTTTTGTTCTACGTTGATGGTGGTGACTGGCTTGTGGGGATTGTTTTTAACACCTATTTTTGACCATCATTTTAACACCCGCTTACCCTCATTTTTTAAAAATTATGCAGAACTATACAAAGTCGGTGTCATTTCTGTATAGTGCATTCCGTTTTGTCCTCGTTTATGTTTTAAAATAGCATTTTCCCCAAACTTCCCAGGCTGCCCTCTTGATGACTTTGCAGCCATATGGGTTGAATAAATTGGCTCCCAGAATTCCTCATCTGGGCTTTTTGACAGGTTGGGGATCCCCCTCCGATCCTCCCTAAGACTTCTGAGATGGATGGTATTGAGAGTGATGGTATTGAGAGTGAACTATGAGGCCGTATGTCTGAAGGCTCTTGCCAAATGGAGGGGGGTTCCTGCCTCCTCCATCTTGCGGTTTGCTGATGTATGCCTATGTAGTTCTGGTTCTCACCTGCCCAGGCCCTCCCCTTCTCCCACTTAAAGCTGTCGATTACCCAAGCTTAGGTTTTAGTGTCAAGGTAATTCTTGATTCTCAGTCTCTGTTAGTGAGACAGGAATGTGTTTTAGGAACAATCAAATAGCCCTCACTGAATTTTCAGTACTTAGAGGGTGGAAGCGAGGGGGATAGTAGATATTTATGGAGTTGGTGCCAAGTGTCAGTACTTAGGTTATCTAGTTATCTTGATATCCTCAGGGCACACTGTACTTTTTCATTCAGTAAACATTTTTTGAGCACCTGTTAAGTTCCAGGCACTGTTTTAGGTACTAGGGACACAAAGACAAACTCTGCCCTTGGGAGCTTGCAGTTAGTTAAAGGAAATACGATACGACTGGTGAACAAGCATTACAGGGGTGGATGCTAACTGATGGAGCTGTGCACTAAACATGGTGTGCCCGGGAGGGGAACCCAGGAGGTCCCAGCTAATGTGAGTGCTGGATTAGGAGTCATTTACAGAAGTGGGGGATGGAAAATGAGGATAGAGAAGGAGACAGGGCCTGTGATTCAGAGACCAGGATGTACCACTAAGGGGCTTTGAACTTTTCCCCAAATATATGGGGAATCTGCTCTTGTGAAGTTCCCTCTCCTGCCTGGGTTCATGACCTAAGTTCTCTGTGAAATGGTGGATGGAATTCAAGAAGTCTGAATTTACAGCTGTTTTCACTAACCTCTAGATAAAATTTATTATTTTCCCCAGTTATGAATGTAAGCAGTAAAGTAAAGGCATATGAACAGTACCTGTGATTTATTTCACCACTAGTAATTACAAATACTTTCATATCACTAGTTGTTGGAAATTTCTAAAATATCATTTACTCTCATTGTTGCTTCAAATTTGCCGTAGTTATTAGACTAGGTACTAGATCTTGTTATATAATGCTTTAGAGGTCATGCATTACTATAGCCTCAAATTACTTTTTTTAAAATTCAGTTTTATTGAGATTTATTCACATACCCTACAGTCATTCATGGTGTACAATCAGCTGTTCACAGGACCATCATATAGTTGTGCATTCATCACCCCTATCTATTTTTTAACATTTTCCTTATACCAGAAAGATTCAGAATAAAAAATAAAAATAAAAAAGAACACCCAAATCATCCCTCCCCATCCCATCCTATTTTTCATTTAGTTTTTGTCCCCATTTATCTACTCATCCATCCATACACTGGATAAAGGGAGTGCAATTCACAAGGTTTTCACAATCACATTGTCACCCCTTGTAATCTACATTGTTATACAATCATCTTCAAGAGTCAGGGCTACTGGGTTGGAGTTTGGTGGTTTCAGATATTTACTTCTAGCTATTCCAATGTATTAAAACCTAAAAAGTGTTACAATATGGTGCATAAGAATGTCCAGCAGAGTGACCTCTCGACTCCATTTGAAATCACTCAGCCACTGAAGCTGTATTTCGCTACCTTTTGCATCCCCCCACCTCAGATTACTTTTTAAATGTTTTGATGATTACCTTAATAGAATTGTTTTCCCTTATGAACCTATGCATTTTATTATGCTTTGAAAATGTTATTCCCACCAAGGGATGCCCATAAGCTTCACCAGACAGTCAGAGAGGTCCCTTTTGTAGTGAGAAGGACAGAGAGAAAATCTAAGTACAGCCAGTGTGTTGCAGCAAGTCCAGACCATTGAGGAAGAGAGGAAAGTTGGCTCTGTAGAGGAGTCCGGGAAGGCTTCCCTGAGGAAGTATACTTGAATTACTCGGTTTCAGTTAAACTGTAGCATTCTGGGCCCTCTTTAGGCATACTAGGTTAGGTAAAAGAAATGCCCTCTTAAAAGTAAATGTAGTTTTTCTGTGATGGTAATTGGGGGTGGGTAGTGGTGTTTCCTTTGTGGACTTGAGTCTTAATTCAGAATTTCAAGTTCCTCTTTCTGCAGGCTGAGCTGGTTAAAGGCCAGAAAGAAAGAAGCCATTCTTCTCAGTGCTTGGCTATAAATACCTTCTCTTAACATTTGTATGGGAGGATTGTTCCCTGCTTATCAAATACCTGATGCTTTGTTGCCTGAAGGGCGATACTGGGCCTTCCAGCCTGGGGAGCCTCAAGGCTGTGGTGGGCCAGTGAGTTCTTGACCCTGTGAGCCCTGCGAGTTAGGCGGGGCAGGTGACTGGGTGAGGACCCTGTGCAGACCTGGTCTCAGCCCCTCGACTCTGTAACCCTGGTACTGTAGATGCTTAGTAGGTGTTGCTGAGTAAATGGATGAATATTCTGCAACTTTTCTGAGCCTCCTCTACCACACGGATGGAGGCGGTAATTTTATGACTTTGATCTAGTGCCCTTTTGCCTTTTCCTGCTTGGTCCTGAGTCTTGGGTTAGAGCCTTGCTTTAGCATGGGCTTCATTACTCTTTAGGAGGATGGGGTCCATGCAGTCTCAGCTCTTGTGCTGCGAGTGCACACCCCAGACGGACTGTATTTGGGCAGCCCTCTCCAGGGCCCTGCAGTGTGCCAGTGGTCAGGGACGCAGCACCCAGATCAAGGTTTAAGGGGGCTCCTGCCTGAGCCAGGAAGAGGCGCCACAGCCAGGGGTTCCAGTATGGGGCAGAGCCACTGAGCCACGGACCCTCCTGCGTGAGGGTAACCCTCAGGCATTGCAGAGGAGGGGTAGACCAGGGGTTTCAAGGCACGAAAAGCAGTCAGGCCACCACACATGTCAGGATGTGGTGGCTAGATGCTTCTGTTCTGCATCTACACGTGCTGCCTCGATGAAATCTGGTGGAAAGTTTGAAAGCCAGAACATGAGTCCACTCTCAGAAGTGTCCTTTGTTGTCCGGTTTGGAGGGATCATCTTTTCCACAGCAGTGCTTCCGCATTCTTCCTTCTTCTCTCCAGCCTTGGGGCATTCAACAAACACTTCATGAGCAGGTGTTGCCAGATGCTAATAAGACAGGTATCTTACCCCCTTAGGGAGAAAATAGCCCAGTGCAGAACACAGACATTGATGAAATAATCACACACATTTCATTCTTACCTGCGTGACCTGAGGGTGTGATGTTTGATATGAGCTCTTTAGTACCTGGATGGGGAGCTTGTGAACAGCTCATACTACTGTAAACCCAGGTGGAGGGTTGATGCCGAGGAGTCTTGGAAGTGCCTCCGCTTAACCTTGCATCCAGAAAAGACCATTCATGGATTGGGAGAGGGATAGTTGGGGTGCCTTGTCTTTGCTTATCCAGAATTTTTCTCCCATCCCCACACACAACTCCATCTTGAAAGTTCTGCATAATATTTAGTGTTAATGTGATTTTAATATTTTTTTGACATATGCATGCCATTTAGCTTCATGTTCTGTAAATATAGATGTTTGGGGGGCCTCCCTTCAGTCAGAGCACAGTTTGTTAGTGTTAAATGGGGCAGTTCCTCCTGCCGAGCAGTGTAGTGGAAAGAACTGTGGCATCAGATTCAAATTCATGCTGAACGACTTTCAGCTCCACTGTCTCCGCTTGTAAAGTGGGGGTGATGGTTTTCACCCAAAAGGCTGGTTGCGGGGTTACACATGATGGCTTGTGGAGGGCACTGGGGACCAAGTAACCGTCGGTGTCTTCCCCTTCTCTTTCTCTTCCCCATCACCGTCACTGTTGATTTGCCTGGGAGCATGAACCTGACACCGTCACAATGAAAAGTCCAATGCTGTTAAGTCAGTGCCAATTTGACTGTGAAACATCAAAGGGGGGATAAAAACACTGTGAGACAGGAAATCACCACCTTTCCTGTACGGCTGGACTTGTAAGTTCCTGTACCCAGGAAATGGTGCTTAGTAAAGGCCAGAAAGCAAGCTGCCAGTTTCGGTACAGGTCTGGGGAATTTCTTACAGCTGCCCCATCTAGCTTGCTTCCTCTGAACTGTTCTCTTTCATTCTGCCCTCCTGTAAGTTAATTCATTCCATGCACGCTTGTAGCTGCTGTGAGCTTGACGCATTCTGACACATTTTCTCTGCCTTGCTCATTATCTGGGACTTGTTCTCATTATTCGTATCTGCAAAGGCCCTTAAAGAGCTCTTTCTGGGTCACTGAGGCACTTTGAGTCCAGGCCTGAATGTACCAGTTGTCTGGCCTTTCCCAGTCAGATGCAATGGGGTCTTGACATAGAACAGAAGATCTTCTGTGCATTCCACTATGGCATGAGGGAAGTCATGTCCCTGAAATGGAAAGGCGTGGGGATAAGAGGTACATGGGACAGAGCTCTGCTCTCTAAAACGCCACCATTCTACTGAGTATGTTTCACTTCCTAAGCGAATAGGTCAGGAAAAGCAGGCAACAGTTTGTGGAGCTAATCTGAGAAGATCTTGAGAAGTGTGGAACAAGGGATGCTGTTTTCAATCCCTTTGCAGTTTTTCACGTGAGATAGGGAGAATATAGGCAAGGCTGTCCTCATTTTCCAGATACAGAAAGGTGTTGAGATAGGTGTTGAGTGAGTCAAGATGTAGGTTAACGGCTCATCTGCTTCCCTGCATTGCTTCCTTCTAGTCCCCCATGTTCGACGGAAAGGTCCCACACTGGTACCACTTCTCCTGCTTCTGGAAGGTCGGCCACACCATCCGGCACCCTGATGTCGAAGTAGATGGGTTCTCCGAGATTCGGTGGGACGACCAGCAGAAAGTCAAGAAGACTGCAGAGGCCGGCGGAGTGACGGGTGTGTACTAATGAGGGAGCCAGCGAGGATTCAACTCCCACACCGAAGCTTCTTGTCTGGCACGTGCGAGTAGAGGGCGTGGTGGCAGTGTTACTTCAACAGCACCACGTTGATCCAGCACTGTTGTGGTGCCCGATAGTTTGTTTACAGGCGCTTGGAATGTAGCCTTTAACTTTCAAAAAGTGACAATTTCTTCACTTTTTGAAGGACTGCGTTATCATTTCTCTGCCTTCCTAAACTGATTGTACTGACCCCAGTTTAACCTGTCCTCACGACTCCATGGCACTGATAAGAAGGAACACCAGCCATCGTTTCTGGGGTACTCTCTGTGCATATGCTTAACTGTGTTTTCTTTATCTGTCCACCCTTGTGTCAGGCAGGGTATGTTTGCTTCCAGCTGCTTCAGATCCGCTGGAGACTGAGAAACCAGAATTGTAAATAAATGTAAATTTGCCGAGTAAGGGTCTGGAGAGTGAGTGCATCAGTTTTAGCAAAGGACTGGTGTAAAATGTCTCTTCTCTGAGGCCTTTTTCGCTTTGGTACTCAGGATAGTGAAGCTTGTTGGTTTCGAGACCTAGATATACTGTAGCTAGTTAAAATTTATATAGGGGTGTGTGTGTGTATCAAATTATAACACAAAAATGCATAAAAGTTTTGCTGTAAATTTGGGGGTTTTTTGTTAAACTATCTTAAACCAAAGAACCTAATTTAACATGTTTTCAGACATCTGGAAAATTTAAATTATTCAAGATCCTATAATCCGAAGATTGCTATCATTCATTAACATTGTGGGTTGTCTCCTTACAAAAGTTTTTCTATACAAATATTGATTCACGTGTGTATGTTTTTTTTTTCTTTCCTGCGGAAATGGTACCTTGTCCTACATATTTGTTAGACTTACAAATATTTTCCTTTTTTCAGGTTAAAAGTTACAGATTTCCATCCTTATTTTTAATAACTGCATAGTATTCACTTATTGAGGTCTTGCCTAGGTCTATGCGCTGTTACAAGCACTTGACATACATTAATTTAATCATTACAACCGATCTTTATCAGGTTTTACAGATGGGCAAACTGAGGCACAGAGAGGCTAAAGAACTGAACCAAGGTTTTACAAGGTTATATAGGAGTTAAATGGCTGAGCCAGGGTTCAAATCCGGGCAGTCTGGCTCTTGAGACCAGGCTTGTAACCATTTAGCTATATTATAAATAGAGCTGCTACAAACTTCCAGCTCTTTGGACATTGTCCAGTTGATTCTGTAATTCCAAGTAATGGAATTGCTGCTAAAGGGATAAACAATTTTAAGTTGCCAAATTGCCTTCCAGAAAGTTGCATCCATTACATTTGTACCAGCATTATATTTAACAGACCCATTTCTCCACTTCCTCACTATCACTGAGTATTTTCATTTCTTTTTATTTTGCTCCCAGCAAGATAGAGCATTGTCCTGTGTCTATTAGTCATTTGTATTACTTTCATACTTGTCTGTGTCCTTGCCCCATTTTTCTGTTGGGTTCTTTTGTCTTTTTCTTAATGAAATGAAAAAGATTCTAATTCTTTCTTACACATTTTGCAAATATGACATTTTGACATTTTTTTTTTTTACCTTTATTGTATGTTTTGCCACATTGATGTTTTGTCTTGACTAAATGTTTGAGTAGTCATGTCTGTCTTCTCTGTTATGGCATCTTTGGTATCATGCTTTTGTTATGTGTTTTTAAATCTTTTACCTGGAATTTAAAAAATAATTTACAGACATTGACATACACAGATCTTAAATACACAGTTCTGTGAGTTTCGACAAATCTATATCTACAAATGACATGCACTCCATCAAGGTATGGACATTTTTGTCTCCTCAGAAAGTTCTCTTATGCCCTTTCCTAGTCAACCCACCCAGGTAACCACTGTTCTGATTTCTAGCCCCATAGATTAATTTTGCCTGTTTTAGAATTTCACATCAGTGGAACAGTGTGTCCTATCTTATGCCTGGCTTCTTTTGCTCGGCATAAGGTCTGTGAGGTTCATCCAGGTTGTCTCGTGTCATTAGTTAGTTCTTTTATATTTCTGAGGAGTAGTACTTGTGTAAGTGTATCACAGTGGGCTTATCCACTCTCCTCTTGGTGACTTGTAGATTGTTTCCAGTTTGGGGCTATTACAAATAACAGCTGCTGTGTACAGATATGCGCTCTCATTTCTCTTGGGTAAATACCTAGGAATGGAATGGCTAGGTCATATGGTTAGATGTGTGTTTAACTTTGTAAGAAACTGCCAAATTGTTTTCCAAAACAGCTATATCATTTTGCATTCCCACAGTGGTATATGAGAGCTTTTTTAAAAATTACACATTCTAATAGGTGTGGGTTTTAATTTTTAATTTGATTTGATTTTAATTTCTCAGTATGGTTTTAATTTGTATTTGTCTTATTCATTGCATTGTAAGAGTTCTTAATGTAGTTTAGATATGTCCTTCGTTAGATATATGTATGGCAAATCTCTTCTGTCTGACTTGCCTTTTGTTTAACTAATGACTATTTTTGATGATCAAAAGTTTTAATTTTGGTGAAGTCCAATTTATTGATTTTTTTTCTTTTATGGTTACTGCTTTCTGTGCCCTAAGAAATCTTTGCCTACCCCAAGATCACAAAGATAGATAGATTCCTTTGTTTCTTCTAAAAGTTTTGTAGTTTTAACTTTTACATTTTGGTTTATGACCTATTTTAAATTAATTTTTGTGTTAGGTGTGAAGTGGGTGTTGTTCGTTTTTTTCCTATGTGGACCTGCTGTTATTCGGCACCATTTGTTGAGAAGAATTTCTTTCCCCCATTGGTTTGATTTCTTTGTCAGAACCTGTTGATAGCATAACAGAGGGTCTATTTCTGGACTCTCTTCAGTTCCATTGATTTGTCTGTCAGTTCCACACTGTATTGATTACTTTAACTTTAGAATAAATTATGAAATAATGTAGTGTAATTCTCCAGCATTGTTCTTATTCAATATCATTTTGGCCGTTCTATGCCTTTTATAATCCCTTATAAATTTTGCAGTAAACTTGTCAATTTCTTGCCCCGAAAAACCCTGCTAGGATTTTGATTGGCATTGCATTGTATCTGTGGATCAAACTGGGGGTAATTGACATCCTTACAAATTGAGTCTTCCAATCTATGAACATGCCATTTGTTTCTGTTTATTTGGATGTTCTTTAATTTTAGCTTTCAGTATAAATGTCTTACACATTTTTTTTGTTAAATTTATCTGTTTTATGTATTTTATTGCTACTTAAGTTGTAGCTTTCAGTATAAATCTTACACATTTTTTTTGTTAAATTTATCTCTGTTTTATGTATTTTATTGCTATTTAAGTTGTGTGTTTTGATTCCTTTTTCTCATTGTTTATTGCTGATATATAGAAATGTTTTGTATGTTGACCTTGTGTCGTACACCTGTGCCAAATTCATTTAATAGTTCTACTAGCTTTTTTGTAGATTCCTAACAATTTCCCAGGCACAACACAATCATGGCATCTACAAATACAGATGGCTTTTCTAAGCTTTATACCTTTTATTTCTTTTTCTTGCCTTAATGTACTGATTATGATCTCCAGATCTATGTTTAATAGAAATGGTAAGAGAAGACAGCTGAATTTAGGGGAGAAACATTCGGCTCTGGAATTTAACTTTTTTTTTTTTTAAGCTTTTGTATGTTTACAGAAAGATCATGCAGATAGTAGAGTTCCCCGTTACACCCCACCCCCCCACACACGTGCAACACATAGTTTTCCCTGTTATTAACACTTTGCATTAGTGTGGTACCTTTGTTACAATTGGTGAAGCAATATTATTATAATTATGTTATTAGCTATAGTCCATAGTTTACCTTAGGGTTCTCTCTGTGTTGTGCAGTTCTCTGTTTTGTTTTGTTTAATTTTTATTCTGGTAACATATACAACCTAACATTTCCCATTTTATCTACTTTAAATTATACAATTCAAGGGGCTTAATTAAATACACAATGTTGTGCCGCCATCACCACCATTCATTACCAAAACTTCTCCATCATCCCAAATAGAAACAATCCATGCCAACTAAGCATTAACTCCCCATTCCCCAGCCCGCCTGGCCCTTGGTAACGTGAATTTTAGTTTTTGGCTTTATGAATTTGTGTACTTTATTTATTTCATATAAGTGAAATCATACAATATTTGTCCTATTGTGTCTGGCTTATTTCACTTAACACGTCTTCAAAGCTCATGCTTGTAGCATGGACAGAACTTCATTTCTTTTTATGACTGAATAATATTTCATTGTGTATATATATATACACATTGTGTATATATATATACACCACATCTTGGAATTTACTTTTATATGAGAATAGAATCTAGCTTTTGCCACAAATGGTTGGCCAGTTTCCCTAAAACTCTTGAATGATTCATCCTTTCCCCACAAATTTAAAGTGACACCTTTACCACATATTTTAATTCTTTTATAAACTGGCATTTGTTTCTATTTCAAGATATTCTCTTTGATTCAACATTTACCTTTGATAAATAAAGGTACATAAGAAATTAGAAGACTGAGTTAGAATTTACTGTGGTACAAGACTTATAGTAAACACTGAATAACTCTCTCGAAAGTGAGGGAGGAGGACACCAAAGAAAATGGAGAGAAGTGGAAGGTCATACAGCCAACGGCCAGCTAACATTGTGCTGTCTCCAAAGAGCCTATCTAAGAAAAGTCATTTTATCACCAGAAAAGAGCTCTGTTAACCATAACTGTTACAAATGGACAGAAATGAGATGGACCAATTGGTAGTCTAGTGTAAGAATCCTGGGGAGGTGGTGGAAATGGGCAGGGGCCTTTTAGGAGTTAAACTGTGAGGCTCTTAAGGTGAGCATTACTCTGTTTGCTTGTTCAGGCAAAGGCCAGGATGGAAGTGGCAGCAAGACGGAGAAGACGCTGGGTGACTTTGCAGTAGAATATGCCAAGTCCAACAGAAGCACATGCAAAGGATGTATGGAGAAGATCGAAAAGGTGAGAGTTCGGGTGTTCAAATGTCTCACCTTTATAAATTCCTTGCATTAGATGTCTCGAGGAAAAAAAAATAGGGCTGTAGATACCAACTTCAACACCAGTGGTTAAAAATAAAATGAAGGTCTTAGTAGATACCAGAGATGACAGTGACTTTTCTTCAGCAAGGTCTTGTCCCACGTACACATGGACCAGTCCTCATATATGTGACTGAATCTGCTCTTTGAAGACCTGGGAGAGTTTGGGAAGCACTTACACAAGGGGTCTTTTCTGGGCTCAGCAGAGACTAGGGGTAGGCTGCCTGTGTTTTATGGCAGGATTGAGTTCAAGCAGTGTGTTCGTTCCTGATATAGGAGCCTCCAGGTTCCTTCTGTTTAATAAAAGGACTTCATTAGCCAGTGCTTCCCACTGCTCCTGGTCCCTGAGGCTAAGAGCCATCTGCACACGAAGACACTGATGGAAGGGTGGGCCTGTACCCTCCAGCCTTCTTGCCCTTCTCTGATCTTAAACACACACACTGATTGATTAGTTTAAGGCATTGGTTGAAGGTTTCTGCCTTCTTGGGGAATTGTACAGGAAATTGAGATGAGCTGATGGTATTTTGGGGGAAAAAAAGGAAATTGTCCTGCAAGCACCTGTCTATACTTGTGGTACTGATCTGTGGGATACATGCCTTTAAACAGCCCCTTTCAATCCTGATTGCCCTCATTGCAGCTCTGATACTTATAATCCTACTGACAGACAATCACATAGTATAAGCCCAAGTCAACAGAAGTTCTGAAAACCCTAAAGAATACCCAGATTCCTATCTGAGACTCTAAAGTTTCACTCACTAAGTTTATTCTTCAGAAACTTAAATCCTCCAGAGATCTCCTGTGCCAGCTAAATACCCAAACCCAGAGGCAATGGCCTCTGCAAGAACATCAACCAATTGCATCCCCTTTTCTCATAATGTCGACACTCCTTTTCAACATGAACAAGTTAGGGTGGTCACTGCCTAGACATCCCTGAGGGTCAGGAAAGTGATTAAACTAGAGGAAGGGGTAGCAACAGACAAGATGGAATTTAACAAAGGATTAAGAATACTGAATCTCTGTATAATTTTTCTTAGTTGCTGGGGTATTGGAATAGATAGAAGGAAAGACCTGAAATGGTGGAACTGTAGCCTATAACATTCTTGGAAATTTCCTATATAACTACTTGTTAAATCGTAATTTGAAAGTTATTACCTTTTTGCATATATGTTCTATTTTACAATAAGGAAATAACTGAAACTATGGAACTATAACTGATAACATTCTTTGAAATTTGCTGACTACTTGTTAAATTGCACATGGGAAGTTCTTAGTTCTATGTAAATATGTTTTGTTTCGTTTTTTTTTTTTTTTAAAGCAATGCTAGGATTAGGAGGGGAATAAAAGGAAATTGTTAGGTCTTCCCAGCTATTTTCAGCCCAAAAATTTGAAGAAGAGTTAAGCTCCTCCTGACTTCAAGGGGAGTGTCAGGAGGCATCTGCTATTAGTGTTGCTTGGCGTAAAATGGAGTCTTATATAGTGTCAGCAGCCCCTCGTGCTGAGTTCTCTGGATCTGGGGCTCACAAGCATGGAACTCTGCAGGAATGTCAGACCTGGAAGTTGTGTACCAGGGCAGGATGGCAGAACTGGGTTCTTGCCTGTGGGTCTATGACCACTTTTTAGGAGGGTTCATCTCTGTGAAGAAATTGTAAGAGTCCGTTGAGGAAGCAAAATATTCAAAATCTCTACTCTAGGGCATGTGCTGTATTTGGGGCCTGCAGCGGCTTCCTTAGCCTGCCATGCAGCTGTCCAGAGCCCCAGCGCTGCCCCAGCACACAGTATCAGGCAGTTCTTACACCTGTCCCAGGTAACAGAAACACCCTCAGAGAAATTTCATCACTTCTTCACTTCCCAGGCTGGTGGGTAGGTAGCCAGCTGGTTGAAATTATCTCTGTTTAAAATGGAGATGCCAAAGTTTGAGGGTAATGAACAATGCTGGGTGCCATAAAAGAACCAGAATCTCCCAGGAGGCCTCTTACTGGTTGTGGCACAGTCCCACCCATGTTTCCCGTGGGCCCTTCTGACATTCACTGTACCACATATGGTTTTTCCTGTAGGGCCAGATACGCCTGTCCAAGAAGATGCTGGATCCAGAGAAGCCACAGCTGGGCATGATCGACCGCTGGTACCACCCAAACTGCTTCGTCAGCAACAGAGAGGAGCTGGGTTTCCGGCCTGAGTACAGTGCGAGCCTGCTCAAGGGCTTCAGCCTCCTCTCTCCAGAGGATAAAGAAGCCCTGAAGAAGCAGCTCCCAGGAGTCAAGAGTGAAGGGTGAGCAGAGCTCACCAGGGCTTAGGGGGTTGGTGTGGGCTATGAGGGAGGCCCGAAGATCCTCCAGGTTCCATCTCACTCCTGTATTTCCCTTTGTTGACCATTAGAAATTCAGGGAGAGGCATAATGGGGGACCCCAACAGCAAAGCTCGGCTCCATCCCCCTCCCCTATGGAGTTCCCCTCTTGGTGGTCTCTATTCCCCCTTCCTATATCTGTTCTTCTTGGACAGGTGAAATAAAATCCCACTTCCCCTCAAGAGCCCTTCAGACATTCAGAGACAACTCCTGTCCCCTGTGGGAGTCCACTGACCCTCTTCATGACCCTTTGTATCCCCGCGGGATCCTGGTAGACTTCTTTGTGTGGTTGTGTCCCATGTGTCTGTGTGTCTTGTTATGAATGGTTCAGGGAGACTGTATCATGACTATTTTTAAGTGGGAGATGGTCAATGGATTAATACGTAGAAAGTTCCCCCTGCTTGTAATTTAGCAGTGTGGTGTGGGCTTCGTAGGGTGTTAAAGATTTAGGATGGGAAAAACTACAGTGGCTATTTCGAGTCCTTGGGTGCCTGCTACTCTCTAGTTTTCTCTCTGGTGGTTCCTCCACCCCAGTTGCTTGTGAATACCCGTACAGCTGCACTTCTGGGCCCTATCGGGATCGAAGCGGCCCTGACCTCCCCATCCTTCATTTCACTGCAGAACACACAGACTGGCCCATGGCAGCAGCACGTGTGGCTCTGGAATGTGTAAAAAAACAAACTGGAATATCAGTCATGTGGATCAGAAAGTCCTCAGGGCATCACAGCACATGATATAAGGGTAGGAATTCTTAAGCTCACATTTATGTCATAATAACCAGAATTTATTGAACACTTCCAGTATGCCAGACACTATGCTAAGCACTTTATGTGAGGTTTTTATCTTTTACTCATCACAACAGCCTTACAAGGTAGGTGGTATTCTCTCTATTTATGGATGAGGAAAAGTACGAGGATTTGAAGTCAGGTTTGTGTGAAGCGGGCTGAGTGCTTAGCCCCTCTGCTCCTCATACTCGGCGGGTGCTTGTACCGTCAGTGCCCTCCGTCGAGTCAGGAAGGATACTGCTGTGCTTGGTCAGCTGGGGCAGACTGGTTAGCCGTGCCTTGACTGTCAGTTATTTTGGCTTTAAGCGGTAGCACAGCCCCACCTCTGAGAACAGCCTGCTCAGGACAGCCTTGGTGTTCTGGCTTGAAAGGCTCAGCCTTTGGCACTTGTGCTTTATCTTTCTGCCATCCCAGTCTCAGCCATGGGCTTAGTCCCTGCCAAAACCTCCCCTGTGGTCTTGTTTATACTAAGACATCGGATGGAGCCTGAGCCCTGGATCCTGTACTGGGTTGTTCCAAGGCTCTGGAACAACCTGCAGCCCTCCTCCTGCTGGCAGAGTATATTCTGAAATGGATGAAGTCTCCTGCCTTCTTGGTTGAGGATATTACCTAAATAGAGAGCCCTGACGCTCACCAGGGAGTGCCTAAAAGCACTGAGAAACATGGGGGTGTGTGGCAGAGAGGTATTAAAGTAATGTTTGAAAAAACATAATACATTCTAGATACTGTGTCATCCCAAGTCATTGGGTTTCAGTTTTAATGGCTCTGGTTCTGTCTCTTACATCCTATATCTTTTTCAGAAAGAGAAAAGGTGATGAGGTAGATGGAATTGAGGAAGTGGCCAAGAAGAAATCTAAAAAAGAAAAAGACAAGGATAGCAAGCTTGAAAAGGCCCTCAAGGTGAGTGCTGGGCTGTGTGTCTCCTTTCTCAATTCTCCCTCACTCTGGGAAGAAAGTTCAAGAAGGAGTGTCCCACTTACCAAGACCTTTAAGAATTCCCAGATTGATAGCTGTCATTAAATAGCATGACTTTTTTCCCCTCAGACTGTTTTCTTCCCTCTTCCCAAAGAAAGAAAGTTTTTACTTGGGCGAGAACTCGCATTAGGCTATGGGTGCCAGTCCAGCAGCTAGGCTCAAGCAGGAGCTCAGCAGGGGTCTGTTCCCACTCACCAGCCTCACACTGAAATGATGGCAGATTCGTGCTTGGCCAACTCATACCGCACTCTGCATCTTTCAGGGTCGCTTGCAAGCATTGGAAACTAGATATTAAATTCAAGAGTGTCAAATGATAGTGCCAAAGGATCTCTCTTTATCTCTTAAAGAGGTAATTTTTGCATATTTTTTTAAATGAAGACCTCTTGTCATAAAAAATTAGAGGAATAGAAGGCCGATGACAAAAGAGGGTTTAATCACCCATTAAATCAATGGTCATTGGAATGGTCATTGGCCTGAGGGATTCATCATTGTTTGAGTGTGTTTGAATGATTTTGCATGTGTTGAAGCAGGGTAAAAAATAGTAATCAGAAAATGCTGGGTGTTTCGGAAACTAGGGAAGAACAACAGGTCTCTTCTTGGGAATGTGGTTTTCAGGAGCCATGTGCTTTGCTCTCTTGGGTGGGTATTCAGTTTTTACTGGTGGTATAGAAATTAGAAGCAGTGTCTGATCTGGTCCCATTTGCTTCATCAGTATCACAAATTTGGTATGATTGTCTTTTAGCAAAAAATGTGTCGATTGTGTGCCAAATGCGGCTGCAGTAGAGCTGAGGTGCTGCAGTGCTTTTGTATTTGCCAGCCTGTCTGTTTCTGCAAGCAGGGCCAGCATTCTCATCTCCATTTTAAGAGGTGGAGTCTCAGGCTGAAGTGGTGACTAACTTGCCACTGTCCTGCAGAGGAAGAAGACTCGCCCAGACCGTGGCTCTAAAATGAGGAGGCTGATAGTACCCCCAGCTCTGTGGTGGTGTGAGAATGGCTGAGGTGACATGTCAAAGTGTCCTACAAAGACTAGGCACTTAATAGATATTAAACAAGGTTTTTAAAGTAAGTTTTCAAAAGAGCTTAAATATATTCCTGCATGGTACTGAATATAACACACTATTAAGGAAAATAGGTATTTGAGAATCATCCCTACTCTGTTCCGAGTTTGGTGGAGAACAGCCACGTCTGCCCCATCCCACCCCATAGATGCCGGACATTGGGAGGAAAAACAGCAGCTCTGGACCCAGCCTAGTGCTTCTAGGTTCTTACCTGTATCTCCTGGGGTTTATTTCTAAGGAATTGGTCCCAGAGGGCCTTGGTGCTCTAGCTGTAGCCTTCCTTGTTCCCCAAAGTGGTCTCCCACCCCCTGCAGTGTGCTCAGAGAGACCATGCTCCATGTTTAATTTGATATCCCCAAGAGGCTAACTCTGGGAGTAAAAGCCTACCTTGATCAGACTAACTTCTTTAGAGGGGCATCTCAGTAAACAACTGGGGATGGAATCTGTTTCTCAAGTCAGATTTTACTTTGAAAAGAGCTGTTCTCTTAGCCACTGGGTCTTGTCCATAGGCACAGAACGACATGATCTGGAACATCAAGGACGAGCTCAAGAAAGTGTGTTCAACTAATGACCTGAAAGAGCTCCTTATCTTCAACAAGCAGCAAGTGCCTTCCGGGGAGTCGGCGGTGAGCTGCCTTTGTGTTAAGTGGGACACGCGCATGAGGCCAGCCCAGGCTGTTGTGGAGTAACCGTCCTAATGAAGTGTGGGAGGCTCTCCGTTTGAACACCTGCTGGTATTAATTGCAAGGAGTAAAAATTCCATAGTTGTGTTGCGCTGTCATCTCCACCATCGTGGTCACCATTTTCCCAGGGTCAGGTTGGGGCACCCTTTCACAGGCCCCTCCTGACATCTTCCACAAGTTAACATTTGATTTAGAGATTCAGTGAGGACTCAGGCAGGCTGCAGATTAGCCTTGTATTTTCATGCTATGTACTTTGGCTTGAGGAACACTGTCTGCTGCCTTCTGTCCAAACTCCCCAAGGGCTGCCAGGTCTGCAGAGGGACTTAGAGATGCCCTCTTGGAAGGTGGCATACCAGCATCCCACCAGTTTCCCCAGCCGGCCCCTCCCTGCTGTTGTTTTCTGGAATTGAGATTGGCGCTGTCCCTCATGCAGTAGCAGTTGGCTGCTGTGGGCTCTCCCTTTATTCTAAATAAGTGATGGATGGAGAAGTTTCAGAAACACTTTACACTATACGCATGGAAATACGATCTCTTACAGTATAAAAATCCAAGCTCCAAGTGTAAACTAGCTGCCTTAGGGTTTTCAAGAGCCTCGGGGCAAGCCCTTGGTTCAGCTGCCTCTCATTTTTTGGTGAATGAAGTTTGTGCAAATTCTTCCATCCCACATTGGTAAATGTCCTTCTCTATAGCCTTTCCTCTCTGACATGTTTCTTCACTGGCTTCAGATCTTGGACCGAGTTGCTGATGGGATGGCGTTTGGCGCCCTCCTTCCCTGTGAGGAATGCTCAGGCCAGCTGGTCTTCAAGAGCGACGCCTATTACTGTACCGGGGATGTCACTGCCTGGACCAAGTGTATGGTCAGGACACAGACACCCAACCGGAAGGAATGGGTGACCCCAAAGGTAAGGGAGAGTCCTGGGAGATTCTCACTGGCAGGAAAATGTGGTTCCCGCCTGCATTTACTTGGGCTTGTCCACACTCCAGGTCACCAAATGCAGTGCAGTGTGGTGTTTCTCAGACTTCTTCACAGCTGGGTCATCCTCATCCTCAAAATATAAAATTATATTATGAGTTCCGTATGTTTGCAAAATAGAAAAGTAGAACCAAAAGACATCTAACTGGAGTCCAGGTTTTCCAATCAGTGTAAAAATCTTGCTTAACAAAGACTGAATTTTTGGTTATTGTTTATTGAGTGACTACTGTGTGCAGCCTGCTGTTCTTTAATTTGGGCAAGCCAGATTTCCTTTGCTGTCTTGGGTGGTTATTTTTAGGGAGAGCTGGTTTTCTTAACAACTAAAATTTATATTACTTAGGAATTCCGGGAAATCTCTTACCTTAAGAAACTGAAAGTCAAAAAGCAGGACCGTTTATTCGCCCCAGAGACCAGCACCCCAGTGGCAGCTGCACCCCCACCCTCCACTGCCTCGGCACCCACTACTATGAACTCTTCTGCTCCAGCAGGTACAGTTCCTGGGACCACCATGGGCCGGGGTCCCGATCTGAGAGCCCCTTCCTAGGGCTAGTTTGCCCACTCTCTTCTAGTGGCACCAAGTTGGTGGAGAAGGTTTCCTCCTGGGTTTCCTCTTTGCCATAAACTTCTGGAGGAGCAGCAGGTAGCAAATGATGGTCTTCTCATTCTGGGAGTCTGGAGGGCCAGGTAGGCAGCCTTACCTGGAATGGTACTCAGAATATCTGAATACTGTAGTGCTTAACTGCACCACGTCGCACCTCTCCAGATCTTGTTCTCTTGCTTCCAGGCAAGCCTACACCCTGTCAGTCATCCTGACTGGGGTCTCTGTTGCATACAGGGTCAGAGAAAGCTGTCGATCAGCATTAGTGAGAAATATTCCACACCAACAGAGATGATGAGATGAATGTTTTCCACTCAAGAGAGACCCACTACCTTGGTTTAATCAGAGAAGGACGTCATAGTCTTAATTGTTAAGGCCACAGCTTTGGTGGGTGGAGAACAAGGGTTCTGTCCTGATGGTAGTCCTTTGGTGACCTCCTTCCATCCCCAGCTGCAGGCTGAGCCCTGGCTGGGCCAGTGGTCACTCAGGTGAGTGCGTTGGTGGCCGTCATGGGCCTGCCTAAAGCCTGGGGTGGAGTGTGCCTGGAGGACCAGGCGGGGAGCCTGGCGTTCTGGCTCCTGCTCTGAGGTTCGCCTCCTCTGCTTTTCCATCACCAGCAGTTCACACACACGTGACTTTGTCCCTCTGTGGAGACGTCAGACAGTTTTCTGTTAAACCATTGGTGCCCTAGTTGTTTGCCATCACAGGGAAGGCTTGAAGGACTTCTCCCTACAGCATTTCTTACTCTAGAAATGTGTCACCACTACTGCATTCCCTTTTGCAACAGACAAAAGGTATACTACCGCTTTCCTGCCTGGAGTTGTGCTGGACACCTAGAATGCCAGCGTTTCCTCATTTTGCCTGGAATCCATTATGTCAGCTCAGTGTGGTTGTGCTGACCAGAAGCTGTGAACAGCTGTCACGGACATGTGTAACTTTTTTAATGAGGTTAATAAGTGTTACATGAGAATCACCCTATGTTTTTCAGACATAGGGTTGGGAAGAGAAGAATAAGGAGCCCACCTACCTCCCTCTCTCCTTCCTACCCCCCTGTCAGCCTCCTGGACCCTCTTCCCCCAAATGCAACCCCCATTTGCCCAGGCCTGCAGCCAGTGAAGCTGACCTGTTCATGGAGCAGTGTTGTCTCATGGCCTCTCCCCTGCCCACGTCCATTCTATGTGAGGGACATTCTCAATTGGTAGCTTCCTGTCCTTGACAGCTCTGCTTTCCCCTAGCCCTTTTCTCAAAGAGAAGTTTATGAAAGGGTGATGAGGCCTGTCCTCTTCACCACAGGCAGCCTGTGGTGCCCACGTGTTCCCCGGGAGCTTGCTGCTCAGGTTTCCTGCTCCTCCACCTCTCTTGAGAGCAGCTCGGAGTTAGCCTTGCCTGATGATTCTGGTCTTCCATCCCAGATAAACCGTTATCCAACATGAAGATCCTGACTCTTGGGAAACTCTCTCGGAACAAGGATGAAGTGAAGGCCACCATTGAGAAACTCGGGGGAAAGATGACAGGGACAGCCAACAAGGCCTCCCTGTGCATTAGTACTAAAAGTGAGTGTGCTTATTTTCAAAATGAGGGTGATGCTGTCTGTCTCATGGGATTGTGATGAGGATTAAATGAGGTGAACTCCTTAGGGTGGTGTCTGACACTCAAAAAATGTTTTTCTTCCTATCATCCCCGTAATTCAAGTCCTTTACGAAGGAAAACCAGGGTATTTGTACTTTGCATTGCTGCTCTGTATTGGAGCATATAGCCACACATGTCCTGTGTTCCTAACTAAATACTGTGAGCTGCTGTTCTCATCATTTAGCACTGCTCCACAAGATGTTACTAAGTTTGCTGCCAAAACAAAAGTTCACAGCTCAAGTGTATTTGGGAAATGCGGAGTGAAACAAAGACAAACGGGTTTCTAAACTGCAAGACTTCTGAAGTTCTTTATACTGATGGTGGCTGCCTTGACTCTCCAAGGCTAGAGAAAGGGTGTACAGCATTTCCCAAATGTATTTGACCTGGAAGTCCTTTTCTATGGAGTGCCTATTAACATCTCATTATATGCAGTGGTTTGGAGAAGGCTGCCCTAACTGATTGTGTATTACACAAAGAGAAAATTATTACAATGAAAAAAACCAATGAGCATTAGATTTAGAAAGAAATGTGGATGATGAGGGTTTGAAAGTACTCAGTTAATAAAACTAGAGTCATGTGAGATTTAAGTTTGATTTTAAACTTACTGCTTAGTCACGTCACTCCCCTCCCCCATTTGAACAGAGGAGGTGGAGAAGATGAGTAAGAAGATGGAGGAAGTTAAAGAAGCCAACATTCGTGTTGTGTCTGAGGATTTCCTCCAAGACATCTCAGCCTCCACTAAGAGCTTTCAGGAGTTGTTCTCAGCACACATCTTGTCCCCCTGGGGGGCTGAGGTGAAGATGGAGCCTGTTGAAGTGGTGGCCCCCAAAGGGAAGTCAGGGGGGCCCAAGAAGAGCAAGGGCCCTATCAAGGAGGAAGGTGAGGACACTGAGCTGTCCCTCCATGGGGGCCAAGAGTTGGGGAAGTCAGTGACCCTGTCCTGCCACAGGTCCTAGCCTTTCCCGGCCCAGCCAGGTGCATCTGCATGGAGCCTCCCCACCCTGGGCCCAGGAAATGTCTGTCACATGCAATCCAGACCAGTTTCCTCCATTCGGTTTTCACTGGGCACAGAGTGGCAGGTGCTTTGGGATCTTGGGGGGCGGCACACAGATGGCATTGAGTGAATAATGAAAGTAAAAGGAACTCACTTGCCTTCCACCCTCCCCTTTTTAATTTGATGTTTGGATTTCTCTGTCCCCTTCAAAGGTATCAACAAATCTGAAAAGAGAATGAAACTAACTCTTAAAGGAGGAGCAGCTGTCGATCCTGATTCTGGTAAGCAAGCAGAGGGATGTGAGCAGAGCCAGCCACCATCACACCAGTTGATTAGGAAAACTCTCCTGAAAGCCCACAGTGTGCTGGGCTCTTCCCCAGCCTGACGGGAATGGGCTGTGCCTTGCCCACCTGTGAGCCTCCCTTCACCCTCACGGCCTCCCCAGTCCTGGGATCACCCTTTGTGGGGAACCTCTCAAAGGAAGTATTAGTATATCCAGCTGTGAACCCCTAGGCCTGCAGACTCCCTTCTCCCTGAATGTATGGCCCCTCTGCTGAAGAGAAAACCGAGAGCTTTGCCTCCATCACAGGTCTGGAGCACTCTGCACATGTCCTGGAGAGGGGCGGGAAGGTCTTCAGTGCCACCCTCGGCCTGGTGGACATCGTTAAAGGAACCAACTCCTACTACAAGCTACAACTTCTGGAGGATGACAAAGAAAGCAGGTGTGTTCTGGGAAAGAGAGAATATTGAGGCCAGGATGTGTTCCATAAAAGGTTAGTGGTGAAACTGAAGCTATTTAAACACTAACTAGGGAGTTAAATCTCATCACAACCAAAAAATACCATAAGGCCTTTCGTGAAGAGGAGGGCAAAGCTATTCAGCCCTGGATAGCTTGTTGTCCTTCAACCCAGTCATCACACATAACGTGGTTTCACATCCTCTCCCAATTACCTTTGCTTTTAACCAGTTGAAGAATCTAGAGTTCCCATACCTTTAAGTATATTACAAGTTCTGAAGCCAGTATAGTTTGGCAGTCACCGAATTTATTATTACTCTTTACTGTTAATTCCAATTCCCTAACTGCAAATGGTGCAGTTATTAAGGATATTTGGGTGTGTTTTTTTTTTTTTTTTTTCACCTTTCTTTATAACATCGTGGAGCTAGGCCAGGGTGGATTATAGAGTCTGGGGCATGTTGAGGGGCTGGACTGGTTTGTATCTACATCTCTGGGCAGAGCCGTGCTCATCTAGTGAGTTGATTGCCCCTCACTATGGAATGGGGTATCTGTGAATAAGGGGAAACATGTGTATAAAGAACTTTGTTAGATTCCAATGGTGATTGTGGACATGCATTTTTCTGGTCCTCCCATCTTAAGTTTATTTATTTTTAATTGTGCTAAAATATACATAGCATAAAAATCATTTTAAGTGGGCAGTTCTTTAACATTTAGTACATGGACAATACTGTGTAACTTTCAGCACTATATTTCCAGACTATTTTCATCATCCCAAACCAAAACTCATACTCATTTAGCAATGACTTCCCATTCTTCTCTCCCCCCATCCCTGGTAACCACTCGGCATGAGTTTGCTTGTATGTATTTCATATGAAAGAATCATAAAACAGTTGTTCTTTTATGTCTGGCTTGTTTCACTCAACATGATGTCTTCAAGGTTCATCCATATTGTAGCATGTACAAGCACTTACTTTCCTTCTACAGTTAAATAATATTCCATTGCATGTACCAAATGCAACATGGATGTACCACATTTTCTTTATCCATTTATCTCTTTTGGACATTTGAGTTGCTTCTACCTTTTGGCTATTGTGAATAATAACTAATGACATTGGTATACAAATTTCTGTCTGAGTCCCTGCTTTTAATACTTTTGCATATATACTTAGGAGTGGAATTGCCAGATGATACACTTAATAGGTAACCGCCAAACTGTTTTCCACACTGGCTACACCATTTTACATTCCCATCAACAGTGTACGAGGGGTCCTATTTTGCTGCATTCTTGCCAGTAACTGTTATTTTCCATTTTTTAAATAATTGCCCTCTTTGTGGGTTTGAAATGGTATCTTCTTGTAGTTTTAATGTGCATTTCTTTAATGGCTAATGATGTTGGGCATCTTTCCTTCTGCTTCATTGGCCATTTGAATATCTTCTTTGAAGAGGTGTCTACTCAAATCCTTGGCCCAGATATTTCCCCATATTTTCTTGTGTGAGTATTGTAGTGTTAGCTCTTATATCTAGGTCATTGATCCATTTTGAATTAATTTTTGATTGTGGTGAGAATTATGAGTCCACATTCATTCTTTTGTTTGTGGCTTTCCACTTTGTGTCAGCACCATTTGCAGAAGAAACTATTCTTTCCCCATTAAATGGACTTGACACAACTGGCCATGGATGTGTGGCTTTATCTCTGGACTCTCGATTCTATTCCATTGGTCCATATTTCTATCCATATCCCACTACCACACTGTTTTCATTACTGTAACCTTGTAAGTTTTGAAGTCAGAAAGTGTGAGTCCTCCAACTTTGGAGGTTATTTTGGCTATTCACAGCCCCTTGCAATTCTATATGAATTTGAGGAACACTTTTTCCATTTTTGCAGAAAAGTCTGCCAGAATTTTGATAAAGATTACATTGACTTCATAGATTGCTTTAGACAGTATGACAATATTTAATATCTTTGAAATCAGAAAACAGTTAACTCAGTAAGGGGTTCTGCTGAGTCTCACCAAGTCTGACCCTTTTTTTTCTTTGAAAGTCTGGCTAAAGGTTTGTCCGTTTATAATTATCTTTTCAAAAACCAACTTTTGGTTTTGTTGATTCTCTGATAGCACTTTTCTATTATTTACTTCATTTATCTCTGCTCTAATATTTACTCTTTCCTTCCTTCTGCTATCTTTGGGTTTTGTTTGCTCTCCTTCTAGTTTCTTTACATATGAAGTTAGTCTATTGACTTGTGAATTTTTTTAATGTAGTCCTTTAGAGCTTTAAATTTCCCTCTGAGCACTGCTTTTGCTGTATCCCTTAAGTTTTGGTATGTTGTATTTTCATTTTCATTCATTTCATTTCCCTTGTGATTTCTTCTTTGGCCCATTAGTTGTTTAATAGTCTGTTTTAATTTCAACATATCTATAAATTTTCCAGTTTTCCTTCTGTTATTGATTTCTAGCTTTATTCCATTGTAGTCTGAGAAGATACTTTGTATGATTTAAGTATTTTTAAATTTACTAAGACTTGTTTTATGACCTCACATATAGTCAGTCCTAGAAAATGTTGCATGTGCACTTTAGAGGAGTATGTATACTGCTGCCGTTAGAAGGAGTCGTCCAAATATGTTCATTAGGTCTAATGGGTTAATAGAGTTGTTCAAGTCCTCTGTTTCCTTATTGACTGTCAGTTGTTGAAAGTGGTATATTGAAGTCTCTTATTATTATAGAACTATTATATTTTCCCTTCGATTCTGTCAGTTTTTGCTTCATATGTTTTGGGGCTCTGTTGTGAGGTACATTTACAATTGTTGTATCATCTTGCTTGATTGAACCTTTTATCAATATGTAATAGCCTTTATCTCTTGTGATCTTTTTTGACTTAAAGTCTGCTTTGTATTACAGTAATATATCTACTCTGGCTCTCAAAATTTTGATTATTGTTTGTATGGAATATCTTTTTCCTCCTTTTTATTTTGAACCTTTTTGTATCTTTGTACCTAAGGTTAGTCTCTTTTAGACAGCATTTAGATGGATCAAGACTTTTCATCCATTCTGCCAATAGGGAAGTCTAATCCATTGACATTTAAGGTAATAACTAAGAAGGAAAGATCTGCTTCTACCATTTTGCTATTTGTTTCCTGTATGTGCTATGTTTTTTCCTCAGTTACTCTATTACTGCCTTTTTTTGCATTTAGCATTTTTGTACTATACCTTTTTGATTCCCCTCTTTCCTTTTCCCTGTATATTTAGTTATTTTCTTAGTGGTTACCTTTGTAACTACAGCTAATACCTCAATCTAGTAACAGCCTCTTTCCACCAGTATCAACCTAGTTTCCGTGCCATAGAAACTCGACTTCTATATTTCTCTGTCCTTTCCCCTTTTGTTATTGTCTCAGATTACATCTTTTTACATTGTATGCCCATTAACAATAGATTTAAAACATTATTTTACACATTTGCTTGTTAAGTCATATGAAGGGGGTAAAGCAGTTACAAACCAAAAGTAC
This sequence comes from Choloepus didactylus, assembly GCF_015220235.1. Classification (NCBI taxonomy): domain Eukaryota; kingdom Metazoa; phylum Chordata; class Mammalia; order Pilosa; family Megalonychidae; genus Choloepus; species Choloepus didactylus. The sequence continues at coordinate 33,405,456 of NC_051308.1, forward strand.
AATAATACGAGATTTTACAGTTGCCTATGTAATTACTTTTACCAATGTTCTGTATTTCTTCTTATGGCTTTAAGTCTAGTGTCCCTTTATTTCAGCCTGAAGAACTCGTTGTAGCATTTCTTATAAGGCAGGTCTTCTGGTAATGAACTCTTTCAGCTTTTGTTGATCTGTAACTGTCTTAATTTCTTCTTCAATTTGAAAGATAATTTTGCTGGACATAAAAACACATGATCATCTCAGTAGACACAGAAAAAGAATGTGACAAATCCAACAACTTTTCATGATAAAAACATGCAGAAAACTAAGAACAGAAGGGAACTTTCCCAACAGGATAAAGGGCATTTATGAAAAACCCACTGACACCTTTCCCACTCAGATCAGGAACAAGACAAGATGCCCACTGTCTCCACTGTTATTCAGCGTTGTACTGGAAGCACTAGCCAGAGCAGTCAGGCTGAGAAATCAGAAGGAAGCTATTAAAAGTGATAAACAAATTCAGCAAAGTTGCAGGATATACGATAAACCTGTTCTTGGGCATTTTGGAAGTCCATTTACCAGTATGATCTGAAGTGGCATTCTTTAATCACTTTAATTAGTTCACCAAAAAATAAAGGCCCTTTTCTGTAAATAGGTTCCTTTTGTTCTTTGTCAGAATTGTTCTCCATAACTATCATTTTTCCATGTTGGAAGTTCTTCCTCACCCAGGAGGAATGACAGGGACAGGAACCACCTGAGCGGTAGGACGAGGGGCCGTCTGACTCCCTTTGTTCCCCTCTGTCCCGGTAGGTATTGGATATTCAGGTCCTGGGGCCGCGTGGGCACAGTGATTGGTAGCAACAAACTGGAGCAGATGCCATCCAAGGAAGATGCTGTTGAGCACTTTATGAAACTATATGAAGAAAAAACTGGGAATGCCTGGGACTCCAAAAATTTCACCAAGTATCCAAAAAAATTCTACCCTCTTGAGATTGACTACGGTCAGGTAAGCACTTCCTGCTCCTTATACCTTCTGTCTAGTTCTAATAAAGGGAACCATGTTCTTTAAATCAAACCAAGAACTAGGTGGTATCAGTAGTGAATTCTGTTAAAATTTAAAGAAGAATTAGCCTCCAGTCATCATAAGCTCTTCCAAAAAATAGAACACTGCCCATCTCTTTCTTTGAGGCCAGTATTACCCTCATACCAAAGCCAGATAGAGACATCACAAGAAAAGAAAACTATGGACCCTTATCCTTATAAATATTGATGCAAAATTCTTGACAAAGTAACTAGCAAACTGAATCCAGCAGCATAAAAGGGTTTATACACCATGACCAAGGAGTACAGGGTTGGTTCAATGTTCAACAATTAGTCATTGCAATACGCCATATGAATAAATCACATGATCGCCCCAATAAATGCAAAAAAAGCATTTATTAAAATCTGACACCCTTTCATGAATAAAATCCACACCTTGAAGTATGAGATGGAGCTTAGTTGAGAACAGTGCTAGCATTTTTATGAATGTCAAGGAGGAACAGTCTGTGAAGTCACTCCCTAAATGGACAGCAGCCAATAATTTGTGGATTCCATATAAAGCTTTTATCTGAAACCATCTTTCATCATAGATCATTGGCCTGATAATGTCTTCAAGATAGACTCTGCTAGATTCACAGTTTTTAGTCCCAAATTAGGAAAGGAGGCAAAACATCTATCTGTAGTTTGGGTATATCCCTCTAGATGTTACCAAACAGCCTTGAATTGTCTCTTGGTTGATATTTTTGTAGTTCTTTTTTTTTTTTTAGCAAAATGCCTACCTTGTTTTTAAATGTGAGTATTTTGTAATCAGGAAAACCATTTATTTTGTGGAGGGTAGCTTGGAATCCTTTGAGGCCTTAGCATGCCTCAAAGGGGAATAATTTAAGTATATAGAGGGTATTCCAAGCTCTTACCATTAAAAATAGAATTTAGCTCTTACTTGTATAATATTGAGTTTGAGACCTTGGACTTTAAGTCAGACTTGTTCTGACTCAGCAGTACCCCCTATTGAGTTCATTGTTTTCTGATTTAAAAGATACTAAATACTAGTTTTAGAAATTTTGAGAAATATAGACAAAATAGGTTGGGGGGCAGGGAATCACCAAGGATTAACCACACTTAAAATCACAGTAAGTCTTTTTCAGTCTTTCATTTCACATGTACTTTTTCCACCATAAAATTGGAAACCTACCTTACATGCTAGGTCGTAACTACCTGCTTTTTATCCTACTATTCCAGCAGTATTTTCCCTTGTCTAGAGCAGCACTGTCCAGTAGAAACGTAATGTGAGCCACATATGTAAGTAAATTTTTTTTAGTGGCCACATTTTTAAAAATAAAAAGTTAGTGAAATTAATTTTAGAAATAACTCAGTATATCTAAAATATTATTTCAACATGTGACTGATATCAACAAAATTTTTAATGAGATATTTTACAGTCTATTTACACTAAGTCCTTGAAATCTGGTATGAGAGTGCAACTCAATTCAGACTGGCCACACTTCAAAACCTCAGTAGCCATGTGTCCCTAGCAGCCACTGTATTAAATGCTCCAGTCTAGAGCATCGTTTTTTAAGGCTGTAGAGAATTCCATCCTTTGGGTGGGCCAAAATTCATAGTTTATCCAAACTTCCCTTTCCTGTAGGCATTTAGATTATTTCCAGGTATTTGCTATCGTGACACTGATAAAGATATTTGTGTACCTCTATGATTATTTCCATTAGAAATGGGTTTCCTGGGTCATGGGGGGTCTATGTATTTAAATAAGGCTTTTTTAACACATAATTTTTCCTCCAATAAAGTTATACTCAGAGAATAAAAAACTTTAAGATCATGTTTCAACATTAGGAGCAGATCCACTCTAATGGTAGAAATTCTAGCCATGAGCACCAACACAGCACAGCTTAGCTCTGCAGCTTTGTTAAGCCAGGCAGGTTCCAGCATCAGTGCCCAATCCAGTTGTCCTCACTTGAAACAAATATCAATCATATTATTTCTAAGGGTACAGTGATAAACAGTCCCTGCCCTCTTGGAGTTCAAGTAAAAGTGAGGTCATTAAAGCAATTCCAATACAGTGTGATCTTGGCTTAACCTGGATTCTCCAGAAAGCAGAGGTATAGTCTCATGTGCTAATAGTTTATCAGGAAGTGCAATCCCAGAGAGCAGGAGTAAGACAGGGAAGAGCAAAAGTTAATACAAGGATGCACTCTGATGCTGTCAAACTGGCTGGCTGTACATGGAACTATGGCTTGATCCTTTGGCACTATATGAAAAAGCCATATAAACGCAGTCTTCAGCAACTGGCCCTTAGATGAGGAAGTACAAGAGAAAGGGGAAAGAATTATACATCAGTCCAGTGCCCCTGAGGCCAGGGTTTGCCATCATCACTCTTCAGCCCTTGGGTTGTGCAGGAATGGGCCCTGGCAGCTCCCCAGTCAGGGCATCAGCAGTCCCAAGTGAGAGGTATGAGTAGGAGGTGGTGAGAGCATGAGGGAGCATGAGCACCTTCAGGTCAGAGCCCCTCAGAGCTGGGTGCTGCCACAGAGGCTGGAATAAGACACTGGAGCAGTCGAGAGGACTGTGGGGTGCATCCGAAGTACCTGGACCACATGCAGACTCATGCTCACTCCTCCTGGAAACCACTGCCCAAACCCTTTTACAACACAGTTTTTTTGCTGGTGATACTCCATTCTATATCCTTTATCTGCACCCCAACACCACCCTACCCCCTCACTGCCACCTCCACCACCCCCAATTTGCTTGGATTATTTAATTGGGTCTTTCTTAAGGATTTACTTTTTCCCATGCCTTTTTCCTCAAGGATGAAGAGGCAGTGAAGAAGCTGACAGTAAACCCTGGCACCAAGTCCAGACTCCCCAAGCCAGTTCAGGATCTCATTAAGATGATCTTTGATGTGGAAAGTATGAAGAAAGCCATGGTGGAGTATGAGGTTATTGCACTTTATTATTTTATCTGTGAGCATTTGCTGAGGATGATGATCTGAGTGCCGGCCTGTTGAAGAGCTCCATAACTATTTGGTTTCTTTCTTTCTCAAAAACAGAAAACCTTTTACATATATGTCAGCTTCACTTGCCTCTTCCTCAGCCCTGGAGTGCCAGGGCCTATATTGCTGGCTCTTTTGTGGAGGGTCATTTGATTTGCTGTGAAATGCATGGTGTGTTGTAGTGAGCTGTCCCTTGGGTCCCCAGTCCCCCTTGCACTTTTCTTGCCACTTTGCCCCTTGTTGCTGTGCACAGGGTGCATAGGTGTGGTTCTTTCGTGGCCAAACCAAATGGGCCAACTGGAATGTCGAGAAGTCCAAGGCTTAGCCCTCTTACAGTAAAAGAAAACTGCTATGTCCAGCACTGACAGAGGGTGAACCTTGCTTCATCAAATAAAATTCTTACCAGCTGTTTTGAAGGAAGAGGGAGAGGAGCTGATGGTTGTTGGATTAGTCATGCTCCTGCCCAAAGCAGAATGGCAGGGACTGCGGGCTGAGTCTAAGCATTCGCTGTTTTTCCTCCCTCTCATCTCTGCTCTTTCCCTGGGAGTTGAGGGCAGAAGGGCCCCTTATTCTTGCTGGTTCTGGCATCAGTTTGCCGAGTGCTGACCCTGGGGGCCTTTGGAGCAGAGATGGTGCCAGGTGCTGCTCGGCAGCCTCTTCTCTGGCAGCACTTCAGAGGGGTGCTTGGCCTCAACTTGTGACCGGTTTGTATCGCCTCTGCAAACACACGCTTTTCTCCCCCCTTCCCCCTTCTGTCCCCAACTGCTCAGCCAGGAAGCCTCAGGCTGCTCTGAAAAACAAGCAGCTGGGGTGGGTTGGTCATTCCACTTATCCTGGGCTCCTAGGACCCCAGTGAAGAAGGCAAGACTCCATTCCATCCCTTTTCTGCAGGGTTGCACTCTCCAGACTAGTCCTGCTCCTTCCCATGAACTTCATAGAGGCCACTGGCCAGCCTGGAGTGGGGACGGGTCAGGACCTGGGAGGTAAAAATCACTGCCATCTCTTTGTTCTTAATTCCAGTAGGCATCAGTCCCTCACGTCCAGTCCCCATCCCCAGCATCTTACCAGAAGGCCCCCTGTCAGGAGCTGTTAGAAAACAGACTGCTGAGTTATATCCTAGATGTCATCTAACGGGTTTGCAAATGGCCAGGACTTGTTTAGTCTACTGGTTCAAACAGATTTATGTTTTAGTTTGCTGGGCTGCCAAAAGCAGATACCATAAAATGGGTTGGCTTTTAACAATGGGAATTTATTAGCTTACAAGCTTACAGTTTGGGGGCTGTGAAAATGTCCAAATAAAGGCATCATCAAGGCACTGCTTTCTTTCCAAAGACTGGCTGCCGGCGATCCTGGGCCCCTCTGCTACATGGCAAGGCACATGGCGGAGTCTGTTGGTCTCTCCCTTCTCTTCCAGATCTCATTGCTTTCAGCCTCTTGCTCCTGTGGCTTTCTCTGTCTCTATCTGAAATTCATTTTCTTAAAAAGGACTCCAGTAAAAAGATTAAGGACCACCCTGGGCCATGCCTTAACTAAAGTAACCTTATCAAAAGATCCTACTTACAATGGGTTCACACCCACAGGAATGGATCACCTTTAAGAACACGATTTTCCAGGGTACATACAGTTCCAAACTACCACAATATCTAGCTTGACTTCTGACTTGGCCTGCAGTCTGCGAGGTCTAACTAATTTGAATGGCTTGTAGTTGGGCTTCCCAATGTAGGCACATGTGAAAGAGAGAGAAGGGAAGGGAGCAAGAGAAGAGGCTCTCAGATTCATTAATGTTTGAAAAGGAACTTCCAACTTCTCATACTCTGCTTTACCCGTGATTCAGAGAAGTTCTCAACTATTCTCAGACCCAAGTCCCTTCCTGTGGGATGTAACTAGTTTACCAGGAAGGAAAGGACCAGGGGCCCTGTTGCTAGAACAGGCTATAAAGAAGCCTGCACAAAGTATGTGGAGAGTGAAGATGTTGACTTCTAGCCCAAGGGGTTCCAGGTGGGGTTGGGGTAACCATATGGGTAGGTAAGCATGGTCACCTGGGGTGCTTTATCCCCAGCCAGAGCAACCTTGGGCTCCCTCTGAGGAAGGTGAATCCTGAGAGCCAGAGACGAATGAGGACTGGGCACTCAGGGCATGTGGAGATGTGCTGCAATCAGGCCTCAGCCCTAGAAGCTTCCCTCTGGTTGCACCCATGGCTCATGGGTCCCTGAACTTGGGGTGTCTTCCTTTTTCACTTTCTCCCTAATGGAACTTCTGTGGACACAGTGCTCCTCTCCCGCATTGACAGTGCCCATATGGGGAGCTGCTTGTCCAGGAGTGAGGCTGTTGGTGTTGATTTAGCCCTTCTCTTGTTCTTGTCAGTTCAGGGGTATAGGTTGGGGGAGGGGTATAGATTAGGGAGACTAGATCTTTTCTCTTTTAAATACCAGAATTGCACAACTGAAGGAATGTTGCTCCCTTCAGAATCTCCATTTACCCTGGTCTTGTTGCCCTTGATAGAAACTTCTTTGGGGTTCCTTCTTTAGAATTGCTTTCAGAGCTAATTTATAATACATATGGAAGTCACTGTGTTGTTCCATTGTACATTGTTCTTGGCCCAAAATAGATGATCCACCTCTTTCCCCAGGCTTGGCTCCAAATATTGAATCCAGAAAGCAGATCTACCCTCAGGATGGAGAATTTCTATTCTTGAGGGTACAGAGAAGAGGGTATGCCCCAGCCCATGGTTTTTACCAGAATCAATGACTGCTGATCCCTGGTTGGTGTCTTATGAACTACAAGCACTTTTCCAATCATCTTATTTAATCCTCACAAAGTTCCATTTCTGAAATGCTTGTTCAGCTTCATCTTTGTTCCAGGCCTTTCAGGGGTGCTGGAGATGCTAAGATAGGTAAGATATGCTGTCAGCCCCCAGAGAGCTCAGAGGAGTCTAATGGGAATGCCGGAGACAAGCGTCTCATGATGCAGACTGTGGGGGCCCTGGTAGACGTTTGAGCACAGGGTGGTCCCAGGGCTGAGCAAGCAGCACAGACATGGTCACTCACAAAGGGAGAGGGATCTAGGTCACATTTTGAGGAAGATAGCTGCATTTTACAAATGGGAAACCAAAGCTCAGTTTGGATGCATCACTAGCCCACTAGTGGTGAGGCCTTCAGCTGCAAAGCTCATGCTTTTTCCACTATAGCATCCTGACTCTCTTGACAGTAGTTATGAGCTGTAGTAATATTGTTGGAACAAATATTTAACCTTTTGGGGTGACTGATTTGAAAGGGACAGTATTGATTCGAATTTACATACATATGTCCAGCTGTGTATCCTTTAAATTAAATAATTTCCACCTCTGTATAGTTAACTGTTTTTCTGGCCTGGAACCCAGGGAAGTGTACATTCACTCCTTGGCTCTGGGACCCCAGGGAAGGCCACCTGGGAGGATGGTAGGGAGGAGTTTACAAGGGGAGCCAGACCAACTGGCCCTTATCCTTACATTGGAGTTGGACAGCAATTATGCTGTATCTTCTTCCAGAAGGGCCGAGTTTCACACTGACCATGGGGGTTGGGGAGTCCTCATTGGCTCATCCCAGTGGTAAAGGAAGTGAGCAGGAATCTTTGATACTCCTCTCCCCTGCAGTCAGGTTGGGGAAGCTCACCCTGTAGAACAGGCAGACTGGGCAGGCTTCTGACTGCTTCCATCTGGGGCCCAAGAGACCTGAGGGTGCACTTGGCCCAGCTCTCCCCTCACACACGATGTGATGCCCAGCTTTCAAAGAGGAACCCCCCTCCCCCCCCCCCTCAGATTGACCTTCAGAAGATGCCCTTGGGGAAGCTGAGCAAACGGCAGATCCAGGCCGCGTACTCCATCCTCAGTGAGGTCCAGCAGGTAAGCAAGGGGGTGATCTCTCCTCTGTCATCTGGAAGAACCTCCCGTGGCTATCCAGTGGTTCTCCAAGGCCACATTCCCCTGGCAGACCTCCTTGTTAGGCTTGGCAGCAGTTACTTAGGGCTCACAAACAAAATAGAAGAATTGAACCACAGTCCATGATGGAAGTAAAACTAATTGGTGAAGTCTGTGTCATAGTGAGAAGGCGACTCAGGGCTCCTGGCCCACAGGGTGCTGGTCCATTGCCCCTTTACCATCCTGTGGCCATCTAGCACTGTCTGCCAAATACTTGGTGTTCCAGTGGCCCAGCTCCTCCATCTCTGTGCATTTATTGAGCTCCTTCTGTGTATAGAGCACTGATTGGCACTGGCAGTAAGGGGAGCTTTAGCTGATTGTGCCTGGCCACCTGGACCTCCAGGGGCAGTGAAAACTAATTCCTCACCTCTGAGATGAAGGTCAGTGGATGAAGGGGGCCTTGGCTGAATATTAAGTAATTTCATTATGAAAAATTTTCAAACATACAGAAAGCTTAAAGGATTGTACAGCAAATACCCATAAGCCCACCAACTAGATTCTACAATTAACATTTTCCATAGTGGTATTTTATTTTAATGCTTATGCAGTTCTTTGTATAAAAGTGAGATGTTATATAAGAAGCCCCTTGTGTGTTGAGCTGCGCTGTTTGAGGATGGGGAGCCTGCCTCTGCTTGGGGGTGGGGTGGAGGAGGCAGTGGCAACAAGAAGGTGGTCTGGTCATTTTCCTGCCTGTCCTGGCTCACGCATACAGTGGTCTAGCTCCGGACTCAGCTCTGGCACCCATCCTCTAGAGGAGAAACCTGGCCACATCTGGGGCTGGGGCTGCTGTCTCTGCCCGTGCTCCCCCCTCCCTCCCCTGCAGGCCGTTTCCCAGGGCACCAGTGACTCCCAGATCCTGGATCTCTCAAATCGCTTCTACACCCTGATCCCCCACGACTTTGGGATGAAGAAGCCTCCACTCCTGAACAACGCAGACAGCGTGCAGGTAGCCGGGTTCTGCAGGGAACCACAGGTCTACTGGGTGTGGGTCTGGGATGTTGCCCCCTAGCGTTGCCCTTCCACGTTATGAACCCAAAGCACAGAGACCGCGCTGGGTAGCCTGGCTCCATGCCCCTGTTTTTTTTGGGGGGGGGGGTTCCACCCACATAGGTGGAAGAAACCACAAAGGAGAACAGCTACTCTTTTTCCTGCCCTTGCTTTACCGTATCAGTCTGGGGGAGAGAGCAGTTAGAGAGGGCAGTCCTCTTCCTGCTAACATCATCTTCCTCCCCAATCTCCCTCTTTGCCTCAAAGGGGAGATAATAGCTGCTGATTCAGGACAATTTGTTCTGTCTTTAGTAAAGGTCCTCTCCCAGGGAGCAAGCCCTCATTACCACTCCAGGAAATCCATATGAGCCATCCCTGTGAGCTGGCAGCTGGCCCTCCTGCTGGAGATCCTTCTGTCAGTGTCTCTGCTTGATTCATTCTGCATAAAACACTACCTGCATGTGGATTCTCTGTGACAGACCTAGGGGAGCCTTTCTCCCTCACCTTGGTACTTAGCCCACGGTCTTCTCTCTTGCTTGCGCAGGCCAAGGTAGAAATGCTGGACAACTTGCTGGACATCGAGGTGGCCTACAGTTTGCTCAGGGGTGGGTCTGAGGATAGCAGCAAGGACCCCATCGATGTCAACTATGAGAAGCTTAAAACTGACATTAAGGTAAAACAAGAGTCCTCTCTAAAGCATCATCACCACTCACCAAGAGAGCAGTGGTCCCCACACTTGATTGTGCATCGGGTCACCTGGAGAGCTTGTTGAAAAACAGATTGCTGGAGCCCAAGGATTTGCTTTTCTAACAGGTCCCCAGATGTTGCTACTGTGGGTTCTTGGAGAACCTCAAGGCATTTCACCTGTAAATAATTTGCAAGAAAAGCTTCTCATTCAGAGCCTCGGTTTAACATAGAAACTGAGTTTTGAAGGGCCTTACAGAGAGTTCTCTTTTTTCCCCCTTAATTAAGGAAGAGGCTCTGTTGGGGGGACCCTGACATGATCATTAGAAAGCTTTTTATCAGTATCCCATTTCAGAAATGGAAATGCCTGATGGCAACATCATAAAAACATAACACTTGGGTCTTAAAGTGGTCTGTGTTGGCACATGCACAATCCTTGAACTTCGGTGTTTTGAACAGCCAGGCGGAAATCACCCTGCCTAAGGCCAGCCAGAGGACAGATGTCTGCCTCAGCTCCTGGCTTGCTCTGAGCTTGAGCCTGTGCCTTACTTTTCTCGACCCCTGCCTCCCCTGAGGTGTTACAGGGTTACAGTGCACTAGATTCTGTTGTGCCTGGGACAGTGCGTTTACGTCACTGAAAAGAGCCTTTACTTTCTGCTTGGGTAGAGCATAGGTCTGTGATGCCAAGGAGGATAAGACACCAAATGCCGCTTTCTTTGTCAGTGGGGTACTTGCTTGATGGGCAAGCCGTAGGCATGGTTCTTTTTAAAGGGGTCATTTTCACAATTCACAGTTCTGAGACCTTTTAGTTAGGAGGCAGTGTCTCTGCTGGATTCCTAGAGTTTCTGAACTTTGAGTAAGAATCAGAGAATGGATATAAGAGAATGTAGCCTCTTTGTAACGCTCTCGTGTTTAATCAGCATAGGTTAGATCAACTGTTTGGTAATTGTTTATTGGGCATAAGCTCTGAGCTGGGCACAGTATGCTTGGCCCTGAGGATTCAGAAGTGAATGTCCTCAAGCCCCTGCAGTTGACTGGATCCTTGCCACTTCTAACTGCAAGTCTTCACAGATTGAAGAGAACAGTCCTGGCTGTGTGATGTCTTCTGGGCCCATCATGTTTTGTTTTTGTTTGTTTGTTTGTTTGTTTAATTAAATTCAGTTTTATTGAGATATATTCACATATCATACAGTCATCCATGGTGTACAATCAGCTGTTCACAGGACCATCATATAGTTATGCATTCATCACCCCAATCTATTTTTGAACATTTTCCTTATACCAGAAAGAATCAGAATAAGAATAAAAAATAAAAATAAAAAAAAACACCCAAATCATCCCCCCCATCCCACCCTATTTTTCATTTCGCTTTTGTCCCCATTTATCTACTCATCCATCCATACACTGGATAAAGGGAGTGCGATCCACAAGGTTTTCGTAATCACACTGTCACCCCTTGTAAGCTACATTGTCACACAATCGTCTTCAAGAGTCAAGTCTTCTGGGTTGGAGTTTGATAGTTTCAGATATTTAATTCTAGCTATTCCAATACATTAAAACCTAAAAATGGTTATCTATATAGTGTGTAAGAATGTCTACCAGAGTGACTTCTCAACTCGATTTGGAATCTCTCAGCCACAGAAACTGTATTTTGTTTCATTTCACATCCCCCTTTTGGTCAAGAAGATATTCTCAATCCCACGATGCCGGGTCCAGATTCATCCCTGGGAGTCATATCCCATGTTGCCAGAGAGATTTACACCCCTGGGAGTCAGATCCCACGTAGCGGGGAGGGCAGGGAGTTCACCTACTGAGTTGGCTTAGCTAGAGAGAGTGGGCCCATTGTGTTTTAACTTACCATGAACTGAACTGCCAGTTTCTTGTTCTGGGAGCATCCCTGTTCACAGATAGGGAGCCCCATATTTCTAGCTATCCTGATATCCCAAAGCTTAGCATTTTAAGATGAAAAGGAAGATCTGGGATCTTCTAGCAACCCAGGGAAGTGAAACAGATGGCCCTGGGTCTGCTCTGGGCCCGTCTGGGCTTCCCTAAGGAGTGTGGTGCTGACCTGGGTCTCCCAGGGCCCGCTTTGCTCTAATCCTGAGACCCTTTCTTCTAGGTGGTTGACAGAGATTCCGAAGAAGCCGAGATCATCAGAAAGTACGTTAAGAACACTCACGCAACCACACACAATGCCTACGACTTGGAAGTTGTTGATGTAAGACCCCCTTCTCCCCCACCCCCTTTTATGTTCCCCACTCACTCCTCCAACCAGGCCTGGGAGGGAAAGAGCAGTTTCCTTTGCTTTAAATAACCAGAGGAAATGACTCATTTGTCTGTTGAGCAGAAAAATTAGTGGTCTTTTAGTTTGGGGGTGGCTTTTTTATTATGTTTTAGAGGATATTTCCTACCCAAACGTAGCAGTTTTAGAATCAGAAAATATACTAAACATATTAATTTTAATAGCTAGCCTCTACTGGATGGGACCTTGAGAAGTCATGTTACTCCATCCCAGCCTGATTGAAAATATCTTACATACTGCAACCTGAAATTCTTAGCTCTAGGGACAGCTAGTCAGTTTTCCCATGTCTGGTCAGATCTTTCCATTAACCAGATTAACAGATGACTCCCTTTATCGCCTTTACCTATTACCCCAACCAGATCTTTAGGATAGAGCGTGAAGGGGAGACCCAGCGCTACAAGCCCTTCAAGCAGCTCCATAACCGAAGGTTGCTGTGGCACGGGTCCAGAGCCACCAACTTTGCTGGCATCCTGTCCCAGGGTCTCCGGATAGCACCACCCGAAGCGCCTGTGGTATGCATCTGGCCCAGGGAGGTTGGGGTTGGGGAGTGGGCAGTACCCACCTCTGCAGTTTTCCCCATAAAGAGCTTTATAGATACTGAGGTGAGAAGTGCACAGCCCAGTGAATAAGGGTCCTTGAGAGAGAGAGATATTGGCTCAGCTTTGGCCAATATGGGTGACTATTGCCAGACAGCCTTCCTCCAGATCCTCGGCCTTGGCCCCCCCTTCATTTTCCTGACCCTTCATTTTCCTGACCCTGTTGATGGCCTAGCTGCATGTATATCCAATATAATTCCTGAAACAAAAGAAGTAAAGGGTCCGGGCCCTGCTGTGAAATGCTAACTGGATAAGGTGACATGGAAAGGACAGACTTGGCCACAGGCCAAGCTGAGTTCCATTCTGGCTCTGCCACCTCTCAGCCCGGCTCCCTCTGTGAGCTCAGGCTCTTAGTCAATAAATGTGGTAATAAACATTGAAGAGTAAAGCCCTATCCAGAGGGATTGTTACATCACCTGCTGGATTAGAGAAGGGAACAGCTGGACAGGAACTTAGAGGTGGACGGGGGGCTCCCAAGCCCCTTGGTACACAGTTGTTAACTGTGAGGAGCAAAGAGGTTTAATGGCTCTGGCTGGTGCTGTGCAGTCATGTGTGACTCAGACAAATTACCTGGTTTCTGAACCTCACATTTCACTTATAATAGGAGACAAAAATAATAGCCAATACTTACTGGGTATTTACATATGCCTGGCACTAGTCTAAGTAACATTGATTAACTCATTTATTCTTCACAACAGAACCCATGACGTTATTTCCCCCAGTTCAGAGAATAGAGAAGTGGGTCCCAAGAAGTTAACTTCTTGAGGACACTCAGTATCTGGGAGGGCCCGGTCTTGAACAGTGTGGCCCTTGACCTTGAGCCTCTGGATGCCCACCTTGCCAGGGGCATTGTGAGAGCTGAAAGTGGCATCGCAGCCCTCCGCATGGCACCTGCCTCGGGGAGGCGCTCAGTGAATAACCAGTGCTCCTGACTCCCTGGTGGAAGGTTTTCAACTGTCCCTTTTCCAATCCTGCAGACAGGCTATATGTTTGGTAAAGGAATCTATTTTGCCGACATGGTCTCCAAGAGTGCCAACTATTGCCACACATCCCAGGGAGATCCGATAGGCTTGATCCTGCTGGGGGAAGTTGCTCTTGGGAATATGTGAGTAACCCTGGTTTTGGGACTGGTGGTACCTGATGGGACAAATGGAGTGGGCTGCAGGAAGAATTGCCCTTGTTGAAGAGATGACTCTGGAATTTCCCCACCATTTTCTGGACCCATTAGATAGGACTCTTTGATTAGCACAGAAACCACAGTTCAAGATATAAGAATGCTTCACAGAACTCAAGGGCAGGAGTATAGCCAGGTCTCAGGAACTGAAAAGAATCAGGAATCAAGGCTGCGTCTTTTCTTTCTGTGCACCAGAAAGCAGAAAGGTTGAATTGCATAAAGGATGACCACCCAGTAACTCCCCAGATATTTACATTTTCTGTTTGAGACCAGCCCAGATTTAATGGAATTCTAGTCCCAGTTCTGAATTCCCCACAGAGGAACTCTGGCCCAGCTTCAATCAGTGTCCACCCTGGTCCTATCAACTGTTACCAAAAGAGCAGGGTCGTGTAGTAGACCAGGGCTCTGGAGATGATTGGGGGTTGGACAGACACCTCCCAGTAGTCTCTCACAAAACCTTTCCTTGGAAAAGGGACTCATGGTATGATCATTGGGCACAAACTGTATACAAAAAAAATTTCACCTTCAGCTTCTGGAGCCAGAGTAGGAGGGAGCACAAAGCAGTGATCAGGGACTGGGTTCCGTGGGCATTTACCCCATCTTTTCACATGACCTTATTCTACTAATCAAACTGTTGATCTGAGAGCCCATTGTTCTTGGAGGATCTTCTCAGGCTGTCCTTTCTTGAATAGGTATGAGCTGAAGCATGCTTCGCATATCAGCAAGTTACCCAAGGGCAAGCACAGTGTCAAAGGTAATGTTTCAAAGCTGCTGCTTCGACTTCAGGCACCCTGTACAACCCAGGGAGAGATCCTCCTTTCCCCAAAAGGCACATCCCTGTGGCTAGCTCTTCAACAGCTTGAAGTTCATTAAGAACAGTTTTGCTCTTTTTGACTGCAGCTATTAGAACAAATACCATAGGAGGAGCTTGGTGCAAGCACCAGCAGCCAGGGGAGGCCTTGAGTTTTAGCCTGACTCTTAGCTACTGCCAGGAGGAGGGGTTCATGACTTAGTGGCACCTGGAGTCTCTCAGATGGCTGAAGTTCATAGCACATGGTGATTTAAGGCCTCCAGTTACCTGATTGAAGTGACTGCTTTGGAATTCTGTTCAGCAGAAATGTAACCCATTAGGGGGCTACCACTCTTCTCATTAAAATCAGTTAAGGCTGACACCTTGGGAACTTTGGTTTATAGCCTACAGTTTCATATCTGGAAGAAGGACAGAGTGTGGGATTCGTATGGCTTTAAAATGAGCATAAGGACCCCACATGAGATAGATCTAATCTTCCTGAAATGTTTTCAATATCTATTGTCATGCTCTATCAATTCCACTTGCTTTGCAGGTTTGGGCAAAACGACCCCTGACCCTTCAGCAAGTATTACTCTGGATGGTGTAGAGGTTCCTCTTGGGAATGGGATTTCATCTGGTGTTAATGACACCTGTCTACTGTATAATGAGTATCCTTTTATGAGTTTGCTGTGTGTGCTTGCAAGAGTCATCTGGGGCTATAGAATTGCTTATTTGTGGTCAGTTTATCTGGGTCCAACTGCTATTGGAGACTACCCTATATAGTGTGTCTCATGGTGAATATTTCCCCTAAATGGACCCGTCTTAAACTGACTGGGTGAGAGATCTGACTCTCCACTTGTTAAGACTGGTTTGTGGGGTATGATCCCCTTTCCCCAGTGTCCAAAGAAAATTTATCTGCCCTTTTTGAACCTGGGAAGGCCAGTGACTGGGGAAGTTTGGGCTTCCCAGCCCCATGAAGAAGCCGTTAGAATATCTTCCAGGCTGGCACAGAACACTGCCAGGTTTGGAGACTTCTGCCTGCCCTTGGGCTGGTGCCAGTGAGGGCACTCTTCTCTTGTCAAACCATTTGCTCCTTGACGTGCTTCCCCTCTAGGTACATTGTCTACGACATTGCTCAGGTAAACCTGAAGTATCTGCTGAAACTGAAATTCAATTTCAAGATGTCCTTGTGGTGAACTCTGAGCTATGGCGGAGTCCCACTCCAGCAACTCTTGTGTGGCTTCACCTGACGTGCTCGTATGCTGACGACTCATCAGAAACTTCCGCTGAATTGCTGGTGGATATTACCTTTACTAACTGTCCCTAGAAAGGATTTTATATGAACAGATGGTCACATGTTAAAAGGTTTTTCCAAACTTTTCAAATCCCTCATTTTGTGTTCTGTTTGAGGGGAGGATGGGTTATTTTGATTTTTTGCTCTCCTGGGAGGTACAACTGACAAGAGAGGAAATGTTGGGGAGTTTTTTTGTGTTTCGTTATATTTTGGTTTGTTGTATTTTTTTTTTTTTTTTTTTTTTGCCCAGACCCATCCTATGAGAAGAACTAAAAACTACGTTAGAACATCTGCCTTACTGGTTTCCCCAGGAAGGAAAAAATTTGCTTCATGCTTCTACCCTTTCTCTTTTAAGTGTTCATCTTTTAGTTTTAATTTTGGAAAAATGTTAGGCATTTATTTTGAGGTAAAAATAAAAACTAATTTCATACTAATTAGGTTTTCTTTTATTTTGCACTTATTGTCCCCTTTTAGCTTTTTCTTTTTTTTTTTTTTTCTTCTTTTGATGAGGGTGTGGGGAGACGAAAAGGAGGGAACACTTACAATTTCTCTTACTTAGAAACAAAAAGAGCATTCCTTTTCTAGAAACACTTGAACACGGAAGCTCTCCAGATACATAGTATAGTAAATTAAAGGTTGTATTTGAAAATCTTGACTCTCCTATGAGCAATTTTGTCTTCCAGATTAAAATTATATTGCTGATATACCCAAGGGCTAATAGTAATTGTAATTAAAATGGAAATGGCTTCTTTATTTGTGTAGTGTGGTTAATTTTTATTTTTCTTCAGCTTATCCAGATACATTGTGGTGATAAAAATGTATTGGCATAGTATTCTACTCTGGAGGATTATTTTACATATACGACCACCTGATAACCACCACCCAATATTTGAGCGATGCTTAAATGTTTACATTTAAGCCCCTGAAAGCCAAGGGCTATGTCTTGTTCCCACTGCTGACCTTTTACAGAAGGGAAATGGGGAATGTGAGCCAGAGGGTGGAGTCACAGGCAAGAGAAGGCAGCCCCAGCACCACCACCAGCTGAGACTGGGGAGAATCTCACCCTAGAATCACCCTTACACCGGGGGTCAGGTTTCAGAGAGTATCCCCAGCAGAGCAGGGGGAAACAGGCAGACTGAACTCTCTCAGACCCGAAGTTACACTTGCTTTTGTGGTGAGTGAAACAAAGGACAGACCTCATTCAAGACAGGAAAGGAGAAAATTTGAAACACTAAGTTTTCTGTGAGTTTAGCTATATTCTAAGTGATTGTAACCAGAGGTGCAGTTTATGAGCTGTTTATGTGGGGCTGTATCCCACAGTAGCTGTGTGTGTGACTTTATTCAGTTAACAACTTTGAGGGCTACACGAACCAAGGTCAATTCGGAAAGACAGACTCCTGATAAATTAATTTGGTAACAGTAGAGTCCTTACCCTTTTTCAGTCTAATGTTTGATGAAAAGCCTTAGCACCTGTGACCTGGGACCTTCACTCCTGAATGAGTCAAGTGCGCAGTAATGCTCTGTGGCTCCCTGGATCCTAAATATTCTATATTCACCTTTATCAGCACAGAGAAGGGCAACTAACCTCACAGGACCTGGTTAAACAAAGTATTTTTAGTTTGGAATGATTGTTTAATGGGTTCCCTGTAACCAAAACTGATTTCTTAAGGGAGATAATCATTTCTGAATCTCTTATTTTCCTCCTAAAAGAGGAAACCTAACATTATATGTTATGATATGTTATATAATATGTTATCTGTATTCATTCTGCTTTTCTTTAAAGACCTTCAAGTCCTGTCTTGGGGGGAGCAGCTAAAACAAGCAGTAAATTTTAAAAGGAAAAAAAAAACCTTATACAGACACTTGGCACTCGGTGAGAAGAAGGGGTGCTGCTCTCTTCCTCCCAGGTGCCTCCCCCCTGCCTCTGTCTGGCAATGCCCTTGGACAGCAGTAGCTGCCCAAGGCAGTACTGGGCTCATATTTCAGACCACACTGTTCACAGTGGCATGTGAGTATGTTTTTAAAAGTTCTAAGCACAAGCACCATGCATTATTCCAGTGTATTAACCAGTGAATTCTGCATTGGCTGTTCTCTTGCTATACTTACTGTTTTGCCCTCTTTTAGAGGAGGAGAGCAGCTCTTTCAATATTCTAGTGCACCCCTGTAAAGCTGTTGGAGGGCAGTGTGTCTGGAACTCCATCCTGGGGTGAACCTCAAGCACTGTGCAGTCCACGGAAGGAAACCCAGCAGCAGCCTGCATGTTAGCTGTTCAAATCGCTCCTCCGGGTAGTCCCGGGATACTTTTTACTAAACTAAATAACCTCAGATATGTTTATCTTTTATCATAAGGATTATAGTTCATTCAACATTGAAAGCCAACAAGGTGCATTGTCCTTTGGCCTTCTCCAAAAACTTCTCACTACTCAGATCTGCCTACCAGAAATGATTTATCTTTGACCTGTCAGCTGGTTTTATGACACTTTCAAATATCACCGATATACTTGAGGGATTTCACATATCCCTAAGCAGCTTCATTTCCTTTTCCTTAAATTCTGTTTAACTTCTAAAAGATTGGGAATTACCTTTTAAGGAATGCTGTTTCCACCACTTCTGCCTCTTAAAAGAGTTTGAGAATGTGTGTGCTAATCTCTTAAAATACATATGATGCCCCAACCTAGGAAACACACTCAGTAAATTTTAGCCGTTGTTGCTGAAATCCTAGAGAACAATTTCGCTGGAGTCTGAGTCCAAACAGGAAGCCCCAGGTAATAAAGGAGAAAGTAGAGAACAGAACAAAAACAAAAGCCTGTGCTTGGTAGGGAACTGTTGGGCCATCCTGGGAAGAGGAGCCCTAGGCTATAGTAGTGACCCATGCCCACTTTTTCAGTCTCCCACAGAGCCTCACCAGGATGTTGGCCTCCCCTCTTGGAGTAGCTTCATCCTCCACATTCCTCCCCATCCACCTTGACTATGATGCAACCAGCCTCTCCAGCAATTGTCCTACCCAGGCCCCGGCCCACTTCCAGGCAGGCCTGCTGGGGCTCGGAATAGCCCAGCTGCTCCCGCAGCAGATGGCCAGGCTAATTTTAGCCATGCGGTACTCACCCAGGGGCCAGGCTGGGCTCTTTAGATTTGAAGATGCCAGTGTGCAACTTTGGCTGGGAGCCAATAACAAAGCTTTGAGGAGTTGCACTCTGTGTCTGCCTAGCACTTTATAGGGAATCCAGAAATACACTGTTTAAAAAGGAGTTTTTCTCTCTCCTGAACCAACAAGAGCCCAAACTATAGAGCCAGCAGGCAGTGAAGGCTGTTGTGTGTTGGGGATGAACAGTGCTCATGGAGGGTGGTGAGGAGCAGGTGGTGGCCTCAGCTCCTGCCTTGCTTTCCCTGATAACGGACAGGGGGCAGGGTCCTTGTGTCCTGAGCACATTTACCTCATTGCTGTCTGTCAAAATGAAAGAAGAAAGCAGCGGTCTCGGCATCCTGCATCATCCTTTGAACCACTTCTGGGCAATGGCCTGCATTTTGATGCTGTGGAAGGACAGTGACCAGGAAGAAATTAACCATAGATGGCGCAAGAGCCTAGATTTGTGTAGCACTTTGGTACTTTCATGTGTTCCCTCATGATAACCTTGTATGAAGTAGGCAGATGTGGAAACAGGTTCAGAGAGGTAAGGTTCTGCCTAGTATCCCCATACAGGTTGTAATTGAGGAGCCAGATTGAGAACCTGTATTTTCAGGTGTGATGTTTTTTATTCATCATCCCCATATATGAAGCCTTTGCCTATCACACAAATTCTCCCAGGAAGTTAAGAGCCCAATGTGGCTTGAGGAACTGCATTCCAGCTTGCCTTTGCCTTTCTATAGATTGATGACTAGTCACTGAAGGAAGCTGAGGACCACAGAAGACATCGGTAAAATGAGGAGACTGGACTTTAGTTCATGGCTCCCTAAACAGGGTTCACTCACTCCTAGAAGATGCTTGGGTGGTCTGCAGGGAATCCAGAGAACCCCTTTTATCAAGTGGGCTGCTTTCAGCTATAAGAAAAGGGAGGCCCAGTTAACAACAGCTTAAATAATAATGACATATTTTATCTCCCTGTCAAGAAGTGGTCAGTTGCAGGATTGGTTAATTCATCTCTGTTTCTCTTGACTTTCCCTCCATGGGTGCAAAGCTGCTTCTGAACTTCTGGCACCAACCTCTAAAGGCAGGAAAGGAAAGTTGCCCCCTCATTCTACTTTTACTTTTCTCCATCCTTCCAGCAGACTTTCCTCCCAATCTCACTGGCCAGGGTGGGGACACTTGCCCCTGCCCTAGCTACAAGGGAGGCTGGACATTGAATGCCTGGCATTTTCAGCCTGCTTAAGGGGAGGCAGGCTCTGCCAGCAAGGACTAAAGGGGTTAAGGACAGCAGCTGAAGCTGTGGCAAATGGCTTGGCAGTTGCTCAAAAAGTTAAGTATAGAATTACCATATGACCCAGCAAAGAACTGAAAACAGGAGCTCAAACAGACATTTGTACACCAATGTTCATAGTCACATTATTCACAACAGCCAAAAGGTGGAAACAACCCAAATGACCCTCAACAGGGTACATGATAAACAAAATGTGATACATATAATAATAAAGTTTCATCAGTTTCTTGATGAATAATGTTAAATGTGTTAAATAATAGGGAAAATGTTAAATAATAGGGAAAACTGGCAGGGGGTAGAATATGGGAATTCTGTACTTTCTGCATGATTTTTCTGTAAACTTAAAACTTCTAATAAAAAAAATTTTTGTATGTTGTATGTTTTATTTTATATCTTATGTATGTTGTATGTTACCACTTCTATGAACTCTGTACAATATAAAATCAATGTCTTATTATGTGGAATATTGGGGACCTAGTGATAGAAGCTAGTGAGGGGGAATGATAATCTAGTATGTTCAGATATGTTGATGGCGAATTCAAAGGTATGGTAATGGATAGGGGTGATGATTGTTAATGGGATTATAAGTATCAGAGCTGTATTGAAGGCGAATAGGATTGAAAGGGGTTGTTTTTAAAGGCATGTTTCCTACAGATCAGCACCACAAATATAGATAGGTGCTTGCATGATATACTTCCAAGGACACTAGCACAGAGTTGAAATCAGAAGGGCATATGGGAAAAATCTACGTATTGCATACTAGGGACTATAATTAATAGGAGTACCTTACTGGTACCACACAAATACTATGGACAAATACAGGCTGACAAGAGCTACAAGGTGTTTTGGGTCATGGGAATTGTTTAAAATGGAGAGTGATGAGGACTGTACAACTAAGTGATGAAAAAAAAATAAAATTTAATGGGGTATATACATACAACAGAATATTATTCAGTCATAAGAAGGAATGAAGTTCAGATATATGCTATAACATGGACAAACTTTAAAAACATGCTGAGTGAAATGAGCCAGATACAAAAGGACAAATATTGCATGATTCCACTTAACATGAAATATCTAGAATAAACAAATTGAGACAGAAAGTAGATTAGAGGTTTCCAGGGGGCTAGGAGGAGGGGGGAAATAGGAAGTTATTGTTTGATGGGTACAGACTTTGTTTCAGATGATGGAAAAGTTTTGATGATGGATGGTGGTGATGGTAGCACAAAAAATGTGAATGTAATAAAATACCACTGAATTGTGCACCTACAAATGGTTAACACATGATCATTTGAATTGACACAGAAAAGGCATTTCTCAAAATCCAACACCACTTCTTGGTAAAAACACTTAGAAAACTAGGAATAGCAGGAAACTTTCTCAACATAATAAAACATATATGAAAAACCCACAGCTAATATCATACTCAATGGTGAAAGACTGAAAGCCTTCCCTCTAATATCTGGAACAAGACAAGGATGCCCACTGTCACCACTGGTTTTCATCATTGTACTGGAAGTTCTAGCCAGAGCAATTAGGCAAGAAAGAAAAATAAAAGGCATCCAAAACGGAAAAGAAGTAAAACTTTCCCTATTCACAGATGATATGATTCTATACATAAAAATCCTGAAAAATCCACAACAAAGCTACTAGAGCTAATAAACATATTCAGCAAAGTGGAAGGATGTAAGTTCAACAGGCAAAAATCGAGAGTGCTTCTACACACTAGTAATGAACAATCTGAAGAGGAAATCAAGAAAAAAAAATCCATTTACAATAGCATCTAAAAGAATCAAATATCTAGCAATAAATTTAACCAATGATGTAAGGGACTTTATACATGGAAAACTACAAAATATTGCTGAAAGAAATCGAAGAAGACCTAAATAAATGGAAGGACATTCCATGTTCATGGATTGGGAGACTATTAAGATGTCAGTTCCGCCCCAAGTGATAAACAGATTCAATGCAATCCCAATCCCAATTCCAACAGCCTACTTTGCAAAAATAGACAAGCTAATCATCAAATTTATATGAAGGATAAGGGACCCCAAACAGCCCAAACCATCCTGAAATAGAAGAATGAAGTTAGAGGACTCACACTTCCAGATTTTAAAACTTACTACAAAGCTACAGTAATCAAAACAGCATGGACCTCCCAGCCCAACTATGGCCCTAGCAGTGGTGAAATGTTGGCTCCAGGACCACACCAAGTGGCTGCTGGTCCTTCCTCCACTGCCACTGTGCCCCTGTCCTACGAAGAGACGGTGGCCATTAACAGTTACTTCCCCAGGCCTAGCACCCATGCCCAGAATGACCATGGGGCTGGTGTCAGGCCCCAGTGGGAAGGACATGAACCCCCCTGCACACTACATCCAGCTGGTGCCCAACCCAAAACCAGTACCATTGCCATGCAGGCCATGTTTGCCTAGCAGCCCCGGTCCAGATGTGTTGTCCCTCCTGCAACAAGATAATTGTGATGCAGCTCTCCTATGTGGCTTAAGCCCTCACCTGGGAAGCCTCAGCCTGCTGGGGTGCATAGTGGGCTGCGATGCCCTGCAGCACATGGACCTCTACTGTCCAAACTACAAAGCTCCCCTGGGCATCTGTAAGTGTTTGTAGGACTCGGCTTTTCAACTCATACCCAGCCCCACCCTGGTGAAGGTTCTGCCTTGGTGGTCTCATCTCTGCAGGGTTCCATCACTGCATCTTTTATTGGGGGAAAGATCTCACAAAAGAAACCAACCTCCAAACCCCAGAAACTGCCAATCGGAGACATGCACAGGACATGCAGGGACATTCACTTTGTGTTGTTGGTCAACGGTTTCCCACCCATCATCCTTGACCCCAAGTCATGCCATCTGTGATCACGGCCCTGTCTGGTGATTTGCCATTGGGCAGCATCTTTTTTGCCTCAGTGGGCCCTTCTGGTGCCAGTCTCAAACTGAGAAACCATAGATTGCCTTATTTGTGAGACTGTTCTGGCCTGAATTGGCTGGACCAGACTTTAGTGCCTACCATCTTACCATCCCACCCCACCCCGATGACAAAAATTTTGCCTTATGGACTTTAAGGGCTTGGCTATCAATTTCAGACTTTTCATTAAAACAAAAGTTGACTTTAATTTTTTAATTCTTCTTTTTTTAAGTACAAGGAGTGACTTTTATTACCCACCAGACACACACCCATGAGGTCTTGAATATATGTTACAAAAAGAGAGCTGGATCTTACTGGTCTGCCTTTCTTTGTTTCTACACATCAGAGTCTCAGTGCACTGTACATGAAGAGCTTTTTTCTTGTACAGAAATTCTGTTACTAACCATTTTTAGGACCTCCTTTGGTCTTAAACACCTTTGAACGTAATTTTGAAAGGAGGGATTTATAGAACTATTTTCTGTAACCATGCAAGTGATATTGTTTCGCCTTTACCAATGCATTCTTACTTCTTATATTTTAGCAACAACAAAAAGGAAAAAAGAATTTTATCTATTGGCTTTAATTGGATTAAGCGTGGTTCTTACAAATCTCTATAATGGAACTCCCAAGGTGGAGCCCCTTTTGGGTTTCTGGGGTTGTGTTTGGAAAGATAAGGGAAAAGCATGTTTGAGCTTGGTCTGGGCACCAAGGGGCTGGAAAGCTTGGGGACCTGGCCTATTTCAGAGGAATCTAAAGCCTGATTTTCTTTTTCAGAAATGCAATTTGTGGAATAACATCAGAAAACTTGGTTTCTAGGACTCCAGTGGCAAGCCAGTGTTCTGGGTTAACTGCTGTGTCATCTTTGACATCAAGACACCACCAGGCTAAACTTTGACAGCACATCTGTTTTGATAGCACATCGGCACAGGGAACCTATATGAATAATATTATGTAGAAATCAAGCCTAGACCTTGAATGAAATTTGTATATTGGTTAGAAATTATAGTTCTAATAATTGATTCAGCTTATTCACTTTGCTGTTTTGAAAATTCCAGTAATTATTTTTGCAATGAATATGGATACTACATAGTACATTGGTCTTACCTGTTTTTAAAAAATAAAATTTTTGGTTAACTTGGTGAACAATTTAACAGTTTAAAAAAAAAAAAAAAAAACAGCACAGTACTGACAAAATAGGCCAATGGAATTGAATTGAAAGTTCAGAAATAGACCCTCACACATATGGCCAATTGATATTTGACAGAGTTGTAAAGTCCACTCAATTGGGAAAGAACAGTCTCTTCAACAAATGGTGCTGTGAGAACTTGATATCCATATACAAAAATTAACTCAAAATGGATCAAAGACCTAAATATAAGAACCAGGACTATAAGACTCCTAGAAGAAAATGTAGGAAACCGTCTTCAGTACCTTGTGCTAGGCAATGGTTTCTTAGACTTTACACCCAAAGAAAGAGCAACAAAAGAAAAAATAGAGACTTCATCAAATTTAAAAACTTTTGTGCCTCAAAGGATTTTTTTTATCATGAAAGTAAAACAACAATCTATGCAATAGGAGAAAATATTTAGAAACCACATATCTGATAAGGGTTTAATATCCAGAATATAGAGAGAAATCTTACAACTCAGCATCAAAAAAGACAAACAACCCAATATAAAAATGGTCAAAAAGCTTGAATAGACATTTCTCCAAAGAAGATATAGGCATGCCAAAAAAGTACATGAAAACATGCTTTTCATTCATCATCACACCCACCATAATGGCTACTATTAATAAAAAATCATAAGTGTTGGAGAGGATGTGGAGAAATAGGAACACTCATTCATAGTTGATGGGAATGTAAAGTGATGCAGCCCTTGTGGAAGACTGTTTGGCAGTTCTTCAGAAAGTGAAGTATAGAATTACCATACGAGCTAGCAATCCTTCTTCTAGGTATATCCCCAAAAGAATCGAAAGCAGGGACTCAAACAGATATTTGCACACTGATGTTCACAGCAGCATTATTCAGTTTCCAAAAGGGGGAAACTACCCAAATGTCCATCATCCAATGACTGGATAAACAAAATGCAGTATATACATACAGTGGAATATTATTTAGCCGTGAAAAGGAACAACGTTTTGATACAAGTGACAATATGGATGAATCCTGAAAACATGTTGAGTGAAGTAAGGAAGACACAAAAGGAATATCTTCTGTTATCTCACTGGTATGTAATAATTAGAATAAACAAATTCATACAGTCAGAAAATAGAATACAGGTGACTAGGGGCTGGGATGGGGATAAGGAATCAGAACTTAATTTTTAATTGGTGCAGAGTTTATGCTTGGGGTGATGGAAAAGTTTTGGTAATGTATTGTTGTGATGGTAGCACAACATTGTGAATGTAATTAACACCACTGAATTATAAATATGAATGTGGTTCAAAGGGGACACTTTAGGTAGTATATATGTTGCTAGAACAACAACAAAAAAAAAACAATCATAGGTTTGTACAACACAAATAGTGAACCTTAATGCAAACTATGGACTATAGTTAATAGTACAATTATAATATTCTCTCATCATTTGTTACATAAGTATAAATGCAAAATGTTAAAAAAAAATGGGGACAGGTATATGGGAACTCTATATTTTCTGCATGATCTTTCTGTAAGCCTACAACTTCTCTATTAAAACAAAAACAAAAAAACAAAACAAAAAATAGTTAAATAGGAAATATTATGTAGCATATGTTACCACAATAAAATTTAAAATAAAAAATAAAGAATGGTGGTTGAGTGAATGTCTCACCCTGAAAAGAGTATGCAGAACTTTAAGCACATGCACACTTTTTTCCTGGGTGGTGTGGTCCCTAGATCCCATCAGATCCTCAGCAGTCCTCGAGGACTTTCAGAACCACAGCTGCAGCTAATCACTAAGGCTCGTCTAGATCTAACATTCTATGATTTTATGAAGAACAATGTAAACCATCACAGAAATAGAAATGGTTGCCCAGAATAGTTTAAATGGTGGTACATAATGCTAACTCACGGGCTCACTCAGGCTTCACTGACACTGCAGAGGTCATTGTTATACAGCCCTGGAACAGCCAGTCTCTTCTTTTCCTCCTTGGCGTGTTTTTGCTGAGGACTCCAAAGGCCTTGTCCAGCGGTTCATCCTGTCCTGGAGTGCCTGGGGTCAAAATCCTTTGCCCAAGCAGCTACTAGATTCCAGTTGTACTGGTGGTGGTTCTATGCCTTCTTCGTGTGGGTAGCCACTGTGGAGCCAGGACATGGGGGACCAGCTCCCACCGGCTGTGGGGTCTCTGAGAAGATCAGTAGCTCCCTTAGGGCCCTGGCATTGACCCCTCAGTCCGCACTCGGGCATGTCCTGCATTATCCCTGGCATATCTCCAGCCAGGCCCTGGCTTGTGGCAACAAGGGACAAAACCCATGTAACAGCCCTGCCAAATGAATAGTTGACAAAACATGTTTTATCTATGTTATGTTGCCAGGATCTTGAACAAGCACAACTCGTGCTCAATTCTCAATTTGAATTTTACCCACACTCCCCTTTCAAATTGTTCAGTGGGACAGTCTTTCTCCTGCCACTGGATAGAAATTCTGTAGGCCCCGTGACTCCCCCTTCCACAAAAGAGTCTCACGGTGAGTCCAAGATTCAAACGCAGTTTCAGTTCAGTAATTGGAATGTCCAGTCCAAGATAAGAATCAAATCTCTGAGCTGGATTTAGTGTTAACATTTGCCCTCCCTCCTTTCTGTTGGGCCTGCTTTGGGCTAGAGGCCTGTGGTGAGAAGGAAAGCAGCTGCTCCCTTTTCTAATTCCCAGCCTCCCTCTTCTGGACCTAGTTTCTAGCAGGTCTCAGAGCTCCAAGGAGGTGAAGGTGGGGAGTGCTGGGGGAAAGGGTTTTCCCTGCATTACCACCGGGTTAATCTGCTCTGGCAAGCAGGTGACACTGGCTGTTTCTTAGGGTGCTTTCACCGGCTTTTCAGGAGGTCCCTGCTGGGCCCCTGGGAGGGTGGCTCCCTCAAACCCGGCAGGTGCCACCTGGCAGGTGCATGTCTATTTCCATAGTCACCTGTGCAGTCTTGGTAAACGGGCATTCACCTCCAGCTCCCTCTGCCCCGTAAGCAGCCCCACTGGAGAAGATGCAGGAGGACCCCTGGCTGCTCTCTCCCCTGCCACTCCCCCAGCTGGGGCACACCTAGTCTACAGAAATCCCTCACACATCCTCGCCCTGACATCACACCGTGATCGTGATCGCGCGCTCCAAGCTCTCCCTACAAAGTACTTAGCTCTGAGTCTTTCCCAGGGGGGGACAGACCCCAGGCCATTGTAACCCCCACTGACAGGTTACAGACAAGCCCTCCAAGGAGATAAGCCACCCTTCCCCTTAGTGGGGAGAGAGGATGGGGCTCTCTGCTTGGCTTTTGTATTAGCTAGGGTTCTCTAGGGAAACAGAATCAACAAGGGATATCTATAAGTATACGATTTTATAAAAGTGTCTCACGTAACTCTGGGGATGCAAGAGTCCAAATTCCACAGGGCAGGCAGCAAACTGGCAACTCCAATGAAGATGTTTGATGAACTCCTTGGGAAACAAATTGGCAACTTTGATGAACCCCTCAGGAAACACTTTGCTGTTAGCTGAAGAAGTGAAGGTCCTCTGTCTGTCTTGCTTAAAAGTCTTCAACTGATTGGATTAAATCCAGCTGATTGAATTTTCTCATTGTGGAAGACACGCCCTTCCTTGATGTAATTAGTCACAGCTGAAGCCAGCTAACTGATGATTTAATAAACCAGCCTTCTGGTTTATTAGCCAGCCACAAATGTCCTTACAGTAATGGTTAGGCCAGTGCTTGCTTGACCAGACACCTGGGTACCATCACCTGGCCAAGTTGATACATGACCCTAACCATCACAGCTTTCTTCCAAGATAACCTTTGGAAATGCTCCTCACTCTCCACATGCTGACCCTTTTTATACCCCCATCTAGCTGAAGGTTCCAAGAGTCCTGGAACTCTTCTCAGACCCTTTCCTTTTCACACCTATTGTATTTTGACATCTCTATCAAACCTTCAATTCTTGCATCCATACAATGGGATATTTTTCATTGATCAAAAGAAAGGAAATATCAAGCCACCAGAATATGTGGAAGAATCTTAAATGCATATTGCTAAGTGAAGGAATCCAGTCTGAAAAGGCTGCATACTATTTGATGCCAACTATATGACATTGTAGGAAAAGCAATACTAAAAAGATCTATATTTGCCAGGGTTTCGGGGAAGAAGGTAAGGCAGTTAGGGAAGGAGGGACGGGGAAGTGACTCTAAAACCCTTAACTAGCAAAGAACAGAACAATAGGAAGTTCCTTTTGGCCCACGCACACCCAGTCTTCACTCCACTCCAGACCCAAAAAGAGCCAGTAGAAAACCACAGCTCACTCATCCCTCATTTACATAAAAACCAGAACCAATAGGAGGTCACAGCCAGAAAATCCCTCATTAACATACCAGGAGGAAGGGGGAGAGATCTCGCCTATATAAAAGGGAAACCCCACCTTCTGGGGGCACTTCTCCTCCTTTGAACGCCAGCCCTGGCCTCTTCCTGAGTGCAGTTCTGCTTTATAATAAACTCTTTCTCACTCCTTCAACTGACTAGTCCTTGAATTCTTTCTCGCAACTGGATCAAGGACCTTCATGGCATCCACCCCTGGTTGAGGTCTCGATTTCTCCGAGAGCTCCCACTGCTCTCCAGTATCAAGGGGATGATGACTAGGAGGAGCACACAGCATTCTGGGGGCAGTGAAACTGTTTTGTAAGATTCTATAATGATGGATACATGACATTAGGCATTTGTCAAAACCCAAAGAACTATACCACACGAAAAGTGAGCCCTAATGTAAACTATGGAATTACTTAATAACATATATTAGCTAAACAAAATGCTTCAATTTTTAAAACTTTTTATTTTGAAATTATTTCAAACTTAAAGGACAGTTTCAAGAAAATACAAAAGCCATATAGAGAACACAAACATACCTCCCACCCAGATACCCAGATCCACCAACTTTTAACACTTTGCCACATTTGCCATATCATTCTACATTCTATTTATCTATCATCTATTCATCCATCTATATATCTACCTATTTTTAAATACTTTGATTTTAATATCCTATTGCACATTATGTTATTTTATCCTCACATTGGCTTCATGAGGTAGATATTATTATCCATAGTCTAAATACGGGGAAACTGAGGCACAGTGTGTCAAAGTGACTTGCCCATGATCAGGTGACTGTTGTAGACATGCTTCCACTGCCTGACTCCCACATAAACCCCGTCAAATGGGTGAACCAAGTGACAACACCCTTCCCACTTGAACCAAGGGCAGCAACCAATAACCAAGGTGTTTGGTGTTTTGTACAAAGACAAAACTATTGCCTCTCCAAGGAATCATTTGTAAGTGATGGATTGTGTGTCAAATTCATCCAATCACACACTTTAAATGGATGCATTTTAATGTAGGGTAAATTATACTTCAACAAATTTATTTTAAAATACCAATAGGTTTTTTTTTTTTAATCTGCTTGTAGTTTATTTTGTTGACTTTAGGTAACCAACATCATTTTACAGTCTGGTTAAATTACCTTTTTATGCATCTTATTAATTAGTAATTACCTTCTTATTATTGTCCTTTTAAAAATTTTCTCTCTCAATCTTGAAGAAACTGCCGTTTATTTCACCTGTAGCCATATCCTGCCAAGAAAATGGTATTTCTTTTGCTTTGAAACCCTCTTCCTGAAGTTCCCCTATGCTGGGAATTCTAGCCTCCTTACGTCTCCCCTAATCCTGCTGTAGAATTTCCATGTAGAAATGACTCATGGGTAGAATGTATTTGGAAGGGAGTGTCAAGTTCCTCTTCTTCATTTTTGTTAGAGAAGTTGTGGGTTTACAGAAAAATCATGCATAAAATACATATACCACCCTACACATTGCCCCTCAATGGTAAAAACTAGACCTGAAGTATAGTTACATAGACCTGGAATTGGAGGTCAAGTTGGACTCAGTGCACAATGAGCTCAAGAAGTCATCAAAGGGAAAAGAGAAATCTAGGAGATTTCCAAGGCGCCAAGAATCGGAGACCATGTGGCCCTTTAGGAGGAGAGGAAACTTCGGCTTCTGACTTTCTATTGCCGTTTCCTGTTTCTCACAGGGCCTGATCTCCTCCATTTCCTTTCTTTGGATTTCCAAGTTGTCTGTAACTTTAGAGCAAGTCCCCCTATTCACTTGAGCCTGTCCAAGTGGGTGTCTCTTCCCAAATCCTGGAGCCCCGAAAGCACATACAGTGTGGGGACCCAAGTTCAGGCTCTTGGGCCCAAATTCCCTGCTCCCTCCTGCCCTGCCTGTGTTTGACCTCCCATATTTCTGCTGGGCTGGGAAGACTGGGCATGAGGCTGGCCCCTCCTTCTGGGGCCTGCATATAAGTCCAGGAGCCCCAATATCTGACAAGCTCAGTCTCACATCCCTACAAACTGCCACCAGGGCCTCTCTGGGAAAAGGGGCAGTGAAAGATGAGATTTATGACAACCATCTGAGCCCCCTTCAGGAGTGGCTGCTGTTCGGAGAAATGAAGCTGCGATAGTCACAGAGACTACAGGTGAGCTCAAACGGGGCACCTGAGCCTGCTCTCTGAGCCTGGGGGCAAGAAGGATGGAGCTACTGATGCCTCTAACTGAAGCAAGCACTGGGTTTACAACAAACTTAGGAAGTTACTGTGACTTGCTTCTAACCCCACCTTGTAGCCTGAGGGGTCGGAGGCCTGGCAGAGGAAGGAGCCCAGTGGGCGGGAGCATGGACTCAAGCCAGACTGCCAGCTTTTAGACCTTGGACACATTACTGAACCTCTCTGTGCCTCCCTGTCCTCATCTGTGAAGGAGGGACAACAATGCCCACCTCATGGAGCTGTTCAGAGGATTTATGGGCAATTTTTATGGTGGATTTATGGGTAATTTTCATCTTTCTGGGTTTTCATGAGTTAATAGATGTGACGCACTTAGACCAGTGCCTGGTACATAGTTATTGACTTGTGTGGCCACAACAGCAAGTGTCACATACACGGCTTTGGAAAGTCTCCTGACAACACTCAGCTCTTCCCCTCTGCCCAGCCCCAAACACTTCCTTCTCTCAGCCACTTCTACGTCTTTTAAATATTTCAGCCATTACACTTGCTTTTCACACTATGTACATTTAATTTGATTGACATTGAAATCAGATTTACAATCTGATAAATACAGTTTATGTAAACATTGCTAATCTGCATTATACAGTGTGATGGAATTCTGTGATGAAAAAAATACACACGCACAGGAAAAAAGATTGAGAAGAAAACGCCTAAATATTAAAGTACTAGTCTCAGTACATCTCTCGCACGTTGACTCCAGTTGTCCTTGTGAGCCCCATGTGTGCTCAGTATCCTGTGCACATGCCTTGCAAGCAATGACACCATGAGTATGACTTCCAGTTCCAGTATACGAGTTGAATGGGTCACGGCAGTTACCACCGCTGCTGGCACAGCTGCAATTGTTATCTAGCTTACAAAAGATTTGAAGTTAAAGATCATCACAACAAAGCTATGGTAAACCTTCACATCCAGAAAGACAACCCCAAGGTGGTACACGCTTTTGACGCAGAGAATCTGGGAGATAAAGCTGTGTACTGCCGTTGTTGCGGTCCAAAGTTCCCACTCTGCAATGGGATTCACACAAAACACAATGAAGAGACTGGAGACAATGTGGGACCTCTGATCATCAAGAAAAATGAAACTTAAATGGACAGTTCTGATGCTGCAGACTATCTTGTCATTATGTTAACTGATTGTTCAATTAAAATGAATACCACTTCTGTGTAATTTACATCCCCTAAGTTCCAGATGTGATATATTGCAAACTGCATTTCAAACTTTCACATTCATGGCATTTGCCTTACTTGTTGAAACATCAAGGTGCGCATTTGTTTAAACATAAAAAAAAAAAGAAAAGAAAAGAAAAAGAAAAAGGGAAAGAAAAAACAACTTTATGTCCTGTGGGTTATTTTGGTCTTGTAAGGAACCATTTCTTTAAATTTAAAATAATTACATTAAAATATAGTTGTATGTTGAACTTAACATATTAAACTATTTTCAAACATGCAGATGGTGCTTACAAGTTTCAAAGAAAAATTATCACAACTTTATGTTACTTAACCCAGAAAGCAAATTGGTTGTGATTAAACTACTAATTTCTTAATAAATCTAGGAAAAATCTAATGACCCTGATTTTCTTTTTTACAGTAATGACCCTGAGAAAATGTGGCCTCTACATTTTCACAGTTTTCGATTAAAATGAACTAGGAATGTCATTCTGTTTAATTATGAGTGGGCCACATCAATAATGAATGAGTGCCAACTTCTTTGTATTCATCTTCATGAATATTTAATTGATCCATGAAAGGAACTGATAGTGGAAATATAGATCAAAGTGATATTAAAGTAGCTGTGAAGGCTCTCTTAATATGTAATGTTCTGGAAGTCTAGCCCAAGCAACAGCAAGCACTTGAATTGGGGACGTTGAAGGAATTGGGGGAGGACAAACTGTCAAGTCTCTTGAATGCAAAGCCACACATCCAAGACATAATTGGTAGCCACAAATCTAGATCAAAGGTGTGGGGAGATATTTTTCCCTCACTTTGGCTAATCCAGCACAGGGGCTGGTATTAGTAGAGAAACTACTTTGAAGAGAAAATTAAGAATTGCATCCTCTTCTAAATTGTATGATCTTTTTCTTAAAGGCAAACATTTGAAGGTAAGTGTTTTTGTAATATTATTCTTCAAAGACTGAGACCAGAAACCTTGCATCCATTACTGATTCAGACAAAAGAAAATATCAAAACTGAA
This sequence comes from Choloepus didactylus, assembly GCF_015220235.1. Lineage (NCBI taxonomy): Eukaryota > Metazoa > Chordata > Mammalia > Pilosa > Megalonychidae > Choloepus > Choloepus didactylus. The sequence continues at coordinate 33,438,546 of NC_051308.1, forward strand.
AATAATTAGGAACAATAAATGAATTAAGACAGGAGTTAAACATATTTTTAGAAGGGAAAAATGAAATTCATATATGATATATATTTAGGTAAAACAGATTATTTGAAATTGGCATAAATACTCAAACAAGGTAAATGTACCTATTATTTCTTTTAATATAATTAAATTCTCAGTAGTAGTAAGTCACAAGTTTCTTCTTGCTAAATTCCAGTTACCTTGGAACTCTCAAGAATCCATGAAATATTAGCATTCCTATATATCATCACTGATATTTAAAAATATACACACATATATATTTGTGTATTACACTATTTGTATAGATAAAGTTAATAGCAAAATTATGTACACTGGTTTCAAGTAGTCTTCGTGACTTATATTTGGACATGACTTGAAGACACATCATCAGCCCTAAATCTAAAGTTCTACAAATCCTGATGCTACCTATCAAATTCTTAGGGCAAATTTTCTCCATGCTCTTCCCCACCATCTGATTTTTAAAGAAGTATTAATAGATCAACAAAAGGGCACCATGCTTTTAAAGGTTGTTGTCGCAGCCCAAGAGCACCATGCCAGTCCAAAGGCCAACAAGCATTTTCCAATACATGAACTTTTATTCAGGGCTTACTTACAGAGTGAGAAGTCGTGGAGAGATCACGACGGCTCTCTCAGGCCAGGCAAGCATCGTGTTCGCAGGGAAGACGAGGGAGCAATGCAAAAAGGGCAGACAGCCTTTTATCAGGGTTTAGGACAAAGGCCCTCCTAAGGGTGGGGGCAGCGTAGATGCAGGAACAGGTTACTTTGACCTGGTGCAGGAAGGAGTAGAATGGCACTCAAACAATTACATTTTGCTCTTTTTGTGAGACTAAGAGCCTCTCACTTCCTGCCTGCTTATATAAAGTTACATTTTAAGGTCAATTTACCTTTTTTCCCTTTACTGGCTTAGAAAAACAATAGGTTAATCATTTAGCTGCCTAGGTCATGCAGACTGCTGTGCACCAAAGATCTGCAGGTCTGTTTTGCTCAGGCCACAGGTTGCCACAGCTGTTTAAAAAACAAACAAACTTCCATAAACTACTTTCTAAAGTTTCTGATAAAGAGATTTTCTTTAACTTGACAAACTAAACTGTTCTTTATTTTGAATTTGAAATTATACTGTCATATATTTTTGTAGTTACTGAAAGAAAAAAAAAAGTACCAATTCTCAAAACCATATTTTTCATAGATAAAGGAGTGTGTGTGTGTGTGTGTGTGTGTGTGTGCATGCATATGGTAAAATTAAAAATGCTCACCTTACTGTGAAATGAAAATTTACTTTGGCATTTTTTTGTTGCTGAGGAAGTTGTGGGTTTACAGAAAAATTGTGCATGGGGTACAGGGTTCCCATGTATCACCCTGTTACTGTCACCTTGCATTGGTGTGGTGCATTTATTAGAACTCATGAAAGAACAATATTATAATTGTACTGTTGTCTGTGGTCCATTGTTTACAATAGGGTTCTACTTTAGCATTTTGGTAGTCCAAAATAATCAGGTTCATATTAAAATTCTATTATATGCTTTTGATCTAGAATTCCTTCAGGATATTAACACCTTTTCATGTTGTTTAGTTAACCTAAAAAGTAAAGTGAATGTGATTAATGTGAATTTTTTTCATACAAAAATCGTGTGTGATAACTGTTCTAATGATCCTAAAGTTTCTAATAGCTGTATCATTTGAATGAAATATCTACAAGATAGGTTCCAAGTCAGTTATTTTTTATCAGATAAGTGGGTCACCTCCCCCTCCCATCACCGCTAACATCCCTTTTCTCTTTATCCTTTGTGTTCCAGTGATTTCTTAAGTAAGATTTTGTGCGAGGTTGAGGAGGTATTCGTGTTTAGAAACCTGTTTTGCAGTGATTAAAATGACATTCCAAAAAAAAAAAAAATAGTAATCTCTGGGTGGTAGACTTAGAGGTAATTTTTGTCTCTCTAGTTTTTCACATTTTTTCCACAATAAGGAAATAGTTAATAGCAAAATTATGTACACTGGTTTCAAGTAGTCTTTGTGACTTATATTTGGACATGACTTGAAGGCACATCATCAGCCCTACATCTAAAGTTCTACAAATCCTGATGCTACCTATCAAATTCTTAGGGCAAATCTTTTTCATATGATGGGAAGCCTCTATTATCCTGTCACATTTTCATCATCCCGGCTAGTTACTACAGATGCGCACTGGACCTGAGTTCTTTATGTCTTTTCTTCATTTTCCCCATAACCAACCCTGGGTGCCTCAGCCCGGGAGGAAGGCGCTGTGGCCGGCGGCACCTCGTCTGCAAGGTGGGCCTCCCCCAGCTGCTCCAGGCTCCCGAGCAGAGCCGGGCGGAAGTCGCCAAGCCTGGGGCCCGCGCAGGTCAGCTCCAAGAAGCTCCCAGAATACACGCCTGAAAGACTGTTGCTGGCGGCGGTTTCTAAAAAATGTCTCCTCCCCAAAGACTTCATCCCCAGGCAGCTTTAATTGCCCGCTGGAGAGATAAAGGGGGCATTCATTTTTCTACCTGAACCGAATGTCTTTCTGACTGAAAAGTTGGGTTGTGTTGAGGAAAACCTCCACCTGACTAGGGGCAGACTCCGAGGGGAGGGAATCCGGAAGCTCTGCCACCTGGGTAAAGAGAAGGGAGGGAGGAACTGTGGTCAGGGAACCCGGCTGTAAGAACTCTGTAAGGTTCGGGAACCTCGGGAACTTCCCACATTTGCTCTGATTGTTAACAGCTGCCTGCTCCCGGCAGTGATTAGCAGTAAAACTCTTACTGTGAAAAAGGGTCTATTTATTTGTCTTTAACAGCAGTAAGAAAGGGGGAAGCAGGGGTATCTGGATCCCACTCTTCAGCCCTCCAAGGAGCAGCGTGGGCAGAGGTCAGGATCAGCGCCTCCTACAGAGGAGAGGAGGAGGCGGGGCTCTGGGCCTGAGCTGCGGAAATCCCAGGATGCAGACCCCAGCGCCGTCCCCAACTCACCCTGAGAAGGCTGGTTTAAAACCCAGGGGCTCCCGCTCTCGGGTGCTATGCGTCCAGTGAACCTGCCTGGCCCTGCTGTGCTCTGTCCTTTTCTTTCTCCCTCGCCTGATAAATGGTGCCTGCTGGTCGGAAGCCGTGGGTGAGCTCCGAGTGAGGACAGAGGTTTGATTTCCCTTAAGGGAGAGATCAGTAGTGGTATCTGCTTCCGGGGAAGGGGCTCATTGTTCATTTTTCCACAGTGCTTTCATGTCACAAAAGCTATCCACTTCCCTCCTGAGAGGGTCTGTGAAAAGAGACAGAAGTCCTTACCAGCACCTCCCATCAAATCTCCCAGAGTCTGCAGCGGGCCGCCTCCAGCCTAGCTGTTTTCTCCACAGCACCTGCTCGTTCCGAAGGTGACCAAAGGTGCAGCAAGAAGTAAAGCTGGCAGCATTTCCAGGCTGGGAAAATCACCTGGCCCTTGTTGTTTAAAAAACCCTTTGCTCTTGACCCCGTTTCAAGCAACAGCATATGTGGACTGAATTTCTTTTGTGTTAATCTCATCTCTGGCTTTATTACTATGTTACCCTTGCTATGCTTTCTCCATGGTTCCTTTAATTTTTAAAATTTTATCCTTTTGTGATATGTGTTTTTGTACGCTGCCTGAAATCCCGTGCTAATAAATAACCTTGAATGCCATTAAAAGTTTATGCACAATGAAAAGAAAAACACAAAACCCTTTGCTTCATTGACATTTTGCTTCAAGTGCTCAGTTGAGGCCGCCAGGAATTTCAAAGGCACCGTTTTCTCCCTTTGATCCATCAAAGCACTGGATTGGAAAAGCCATTTTATATCCGAAAGCTTTATAAGCACTTCCCTCTCCATTTTGGAAACAGAAAATCATTACCAAGAAATGACTGTAAAAAAAAATCTTGAAAAATATCTCTAAGGAGAAAAATTGAATGCATTTATTCTATCTTATTCCTAGGGAACCCTCTTAGAACTACCAATTTGGGATAATTCCTCTTGTTTAAGGGAAAGCAAGTGAATTAATGGACTGAAATTAGAGAAAGTACCATGGGATTATGGTAACATGCACACATGAATCTGTGACATGGACACTTAACCCAGCTATACCTCATGTTCTCTGATGACCCAGTGAGAACCACCTTTGCTTGGCAACATCATTATAACATCTTACTTAGGTCTACAAGTGAGGGAAATCTTGAAATCTCAGTCAGTCTTTTCTTGAAATGGAGTCTCAACTCTCCTGTGTGTAAATGTCAACTGCTCAGTTTTGTTTTGACTAAAATACAGTGAAGCAATAAATTTCAGGGACCTTGGATTGAAAACCCAGGAGGCCTGGTCTTGTATAATCTGAAGGCAGAGCTTGAACTATGGCTGAGAATGGAATCCTCAGATCTTTGTTGCTTTGTTTTGTTTTGTGTTTTTACCTGCCCTTGAAGATTTCCTTATCACAGTTCATTAGATTACATCTGTTGGAGCTACAAGGAACCTTAGGGGTACTTAAATTTAGGGATTCCATGGATGAGCTTTGTAACCTGTGATGCCTCATGTTGATGTGTAAAATTTTGTTTGTTTATGGGTGTGGTGGTTTAAAGATATATCCACAGCAAGCTGATATTCATAGCAGCATTATTCACAATAGCCAAAAGGTGGAGCAACCCAAGTGTCCATCAACAGATGAACAGATAAACAAAATGTGGTCTATCCATACAATGGAATTATTTTTCAGCTGTAAAAAGGAATGAAGTTCTAATACATGTGATAACATGGATGAACCTTAAAGACCTCACGTTGAGTGAAATAAGCCAGACACAAAAGGACAATATTGTATGATCTCACCTATATGAAATAAATAGACTATGTAAATTCAGAGTCAGAAATTAGATTACAGGTCACCAGGAGCAAGGGTTTGGGTAGAAAATAGGAAGTTAATGATTAAATGTTACAGAGTTTCTCTTTGGGGTGATGGGAAAGTTTTGATAATGGATGGTGTTGACGATAGCATGACTTTGTGAATTTAATTAACACCACTGAATTGTAAACTTGAAAGTGGTTAAAATGGGATGTTTTAGGTTGTATATATGTTACCAAAATAAAAACATTTTTTAAATGTCCTTTGATTCTTTGATAGCTCTCCCTTCACACAATGGAAACGAATTCCCCTCCCATTCTGCTGGGAGTAGGCACTGCCCAGTGACTCACTTCTAATGATTGGTTGTCTAGGGCATCTGGCTTCCTCCTTCCCCTCTCTCTGGGGCATCTCGCTCTAGGGGAAGCCCACTGTCCTGTTGTGAGGGTATCCCACTGCCCTCAACAGCCATGGAGTGAGCTATCATGGAAAGGGATCCTCCTGCCCCAGTCTTGACTTTGAATCAGGGTTTCTCAACCTTGGCCCAACTGATATTTAAGGCTGGCTGATTCTTTGTTGTGAGGTGATCTCTTGCATTGTGTAGGAGGCTTAACAGCATCCCTGACCTCCACCTGACTAGATACCAGTGGCACCCCCTCCCTCAGTACACCAATCAGAAACGTCTCCAGACAATGCCAAATGTCCCTGGGGCATGGGGGATGGGCAAAATTGCCCCCATTTGAAAATCACTGCGTCAGTGACAACAGTCCTGGCCCACATCTTGACTTCAACCCCACGAGCCAGAATCATCCAGCTAAGGAGCTTCCAAATTCCTGACCCTCAGAAACTGTGACATAGTAAGTCAGTAAGTTTTGGGGTAATTTGTGATGCAGGAATAGATAACTAATTCAACAGTTATGTGAATTTTTTCAGAAGAGAGGGTCCTTACCTTTCTTTGGGTTCTCGGAGGGCATCTGATCCTAAAAGGGTTAAAAATTCCTTATCTAGGCTGCCTGCTAGCCAATCATTAAAGTCCTTTCCACAACACCCTCAGTTGTTGGTCAAACCAACTCTGCTTGCATATTTTCTGTAATCCTACCTCATAAAGTCACTCAGTACTTTGTTAAACAGAAAAATCTTAACATTCACTGAGCCAAAATCTGCCACCGGAGCTCCTGCCTGTGTGGCTAATAATCTGTGTTTTTGCAGAATTCTTTCCAGTTTGTCAATCCCTATTAAACTTAACTTCCCTGTGCCTGCTTTTTCATTTTTTTTAGGCTCCTATTCTTTGCCTGTTAATTGAATGAACTAATTCTCGCTACTCTGAAAGTATTAGCTAGCAAAAGATGGTAGATATTCTGTTTAGCAGTTCTGGAAATAGGAGCATTAGGCAAATTAGCTTCATGAGTGTCCCTGCTTGTGGAGATGATTCAGGGTTTCAGCAGCCCAAAATTGCTCGACCTTTCTCTCCATATCCCCCGAGGTCATGGACTCGCTTCCAGCCACATTCTTCTTCCTGTTAGTCAATTATCCCTGACTGCAGTAATGTTTATAATTTCTTTCATCAAGTCAGAGGACTCCCACCAATGCCCACTCGCCCAGTGATCCTCCTTTCCTGGACTGTTTCCTTAAAGGCCCCTAGAGCCTCTATTAATTTAGTGCAAAATCCAATGTGATACTTTTCCTTTGCTTCTTTGAAACGGGTCCAGCCCTATTGTTTCTCAAGCCAGCCATTGTGGGTCAGAACTATTTGCCAGCAACAAAATAGCTGGTGGAAAGAGAGACCACAGAGGAATGAAGCAAACCTTTTGCAGAACTCACTGGACCAGGGAGAGCGCATATTATATTCATCGCTGAGAGCCGGGCTGGAGGAGGCCCTTGCCACGCTCACCTGCTGAGGATGCACGGCACAGACACTACACTGGCTTTCTTTGGCTGAAAAGGCATGCAGAAAACGGGCTCACAGAGCAGGGGAAAGAAAGTTGTTAACAGCGTACTGTGCAGAACTGCATATGCTTTAAAAAATAAAAATAAAAAAAAAGAAAAGAAAAATATTTCTAGAGACAAATACCCTTATAATGAATTAGTGCTACAAGGTGGCATTAAATAAGGTATATTTGCTCTCTTAGTTAGAAAATGGACTGACTAAAAGCATTTGTCCCTGAAAAGCCATAAAAATTTAATCTAACAATAGAACTTTCAGGTGCCTTCGACTGTCTGTGAACAGCCCTAGGATGGCTCTAAAACTATCTGAAAGCAGTTGGTATGTTCTTTGTATGTTTCCCGCCTTCAGACTATGAGGTTCTGGTATTCTTTGGGCCTCCATGTTCAGCTCTTCAATTTGTCCACTGCACAATGATGCTCTGCCAAGGGATGAATGAGGCTGAAATCCAGCCTGCTCTTCCCTAGGCAAGCTCTGTGCTTTGAGATTGTATCTGCCCAAGGGAGTGTACTTTTTCTGTTTTATCTGACTCTTAACTTTTCCTTCCTCCCTTTAATGTCTCATCTCCTGGACATTGCAGGAGACCCATAGGTGTTTGTGAAAGAGGATACAAATCAATGAAAGAATGAATGGACATATTTTTCTTTCAACAGAGGTGAATGGGTGAAGCATTGTTTTTGGCCAGTCGAACAACCATTTCAGTCCTCTTCCTGGCCCCACCCCGTCCTCCACTTGACTCAGGGTACATCCTGATGCATCTAAGCCAGTGGTTCTCAGGCTTGGCTACACATTAGAATCACCTGGGGAGATTTAAAACATCCCTAAGCCCAAGATATGCTGCAGCCCCAGTAGAGCAGACACTGAGATGGGAGGAGGGACTCAAGCATCAGTGGTTTTTAAAACTCCCCAGGTGATACCACGTACACCTGGTTGATAACCTGATAACACTGCTCTAAGCCAACCATGGAGTCCTATTCTCTTACCAGTGTATTATTTAGGAAAGAGTGTGTGGCCCAGTTCTGGCCAATGATACATGAGGGGACGTCTGCCAAGAGCTTTTGTCCTCACTGCTCACTGATTAGAGGCAGAAGAAGTGGCACCTCCACTGGTCATTGGGTGGAATGAAGGCCTAGAAATGCTGCAGCCATCAGTGACCTTAAGAGGAGCTCTCTCAAGCACAAGCTGATGTGCTGGAAAAGGCAGAATAAAGAGAGAGAAGTTCCCAGTAAACATCCCCAAACTGTACATCCACCAACCAGAAGCTGCCCTCCTCAAAGATTCTCATTATCTAAGACAATACTATTTCTTTATTATTTAAAGTCATTTGAGTGAGGGTGTTCTATTACTTACAGTGAAAGATATCAGATTGATACAATTAAGAATTTTCAATCCATGAAGGACGCAATACATAAAACTCATTAAAAGTAATTTCCTCATTGGAGAGAAAGCTCAGAGTGCGTATGTGTGTTTATTTCCTATCCGCACCCCCAACCACCCCCAACCTGCCCCCAAGGAACAGCAAAATGTAAGGAGCAAGGAAATGGAACATGAGAGGAGGAGTGAGGAGGAGAAGAAAAAACCAAGCGCTAAAAACAGAGAAAAATGCATATGCATAATTTGAGTCGGAACTAAAATGATACAGCAAGCGATTCAGAAGGAGGTACTAAGTAACTTTGAGAACTTAAAAAATGCTGACAATTAATAGAGATGCAATTGGTTTGCTCAACAGAGTCTCAATGGAAGGGCTGGAATTAAAGAACTAAGGTGGCAGCGGAAAGAACAAGTTCCAGGACCAGGGGTGGGCATCAATAAATACACAAATATTTATTCAAAACCTATTCTGTGTCCTGTTCTGTGATTGCTCATGCAGGCAACAATAAATTTAAGAACACTTGAAACCCAGGTGCAAGATTTGCTTCCAAAAAAAAAAAAAAATTATTGGAAAGCACTTTATCCTGCACATAATACGTACATGCTAAATATTTGTTGAATCAACGAGGTCCAATATATGATCAAGAAGAAAACTGTTTGGTCAGGACTAGCGTGTCCTGGGAGGGTAAAGAAAGGAAAATCAGCAGGAGTTGGAGTGATTCTGGAAGGGGCCATGGAAATACAGGATCTGTGTCTGGAAATTTATAGAGGATTTATTAGGGCATAGAAAATGCAGAGTCACTTAAAGACAACATAGTGGGTGAATTCTCAGTTGTAGAACCCTGGCAGAAGCTACAGGCCAAATAATTCCTATTATTCTCAAGAAACAAGTACATTATCAATGCAGTGGAATGAAACCAAAAGTTGGTTCTTTGAAAAGATCAATAAAATTGACAAACTTTTAGCTAAACTGAGAAAGAAAAAAAAAAAAGAAGATACAAATAATAAAATCATAAATGAAAGTGAGGGCATTATTACTGACTTTACAAAAATAAAAAGGATTATAAGAGAATACTATGAACAATTGTACCAATAAATTAGATAACCTAGATTAAATGGACAAATTCCTAAAAACATACAAATTACCTAAACTGACTCAAGAAGAAATAGAAAATCTCAACAGACCTATAACAAACAAACAAACAAACAAAAAAGAGATTGAATAAGTAATCAAAAACCTCCTAAGAAAAAAAAAGTCCAGGACTGGATGGCTTCACTGCTGAATTCTACCAAACATTTAAAGAATTAACACCAATCCTTCTCAAACTCTTCCCAAAAATAGAATAGAAGGGAGCACTTCCTGATTCATTCTATGAGGCCTATATTATCCTGACCAGAACCAGATGGAGATATCACAAGAAATGAAAATTAAAGGCCAATATCCCTTATGAATATCATGCAAAAACCTTCAACAAAATACTGGCAAACCAAATCCAACAGCATATTAAAGGAATTATAAACCATGACTAAGTGGGATTTGTTGCAACAATGATTCAGCATACAAAAATCAATCAATGTACTATACCACATTAATAGGAAAAAAGGGGGAAAAACACATGATGATCTCAACTGGCACAGTGAAAGCATTTGACAAAATCCAACACCCTTTCATTATTTAAAAAAAAAAAAAAACTTTCAGAAAACTAGGAATAGAAGGGAACTTTCTTAGCATGATAAAGGACATTTGTTTAATACCCACAGCTAACATCATAGTCAATGGCAAAAGACTAAAACCTTTCCGCCTAAGTTGAGGAACAGACAAGAATGCCCACTGTCACCCTTATTACTCAACACTGCACTGGAGGTTCCAGCCAGAACAATTAGGCAAGAAAAAGAAATTAAAAGCATCCATATGTATAGAAAACCACAAGAAAGCTACTGGAGCTAATAAGCAAATTCAGAAAAGTTGCAGGGGACATAATCAATGCACAAAAGTCAGTTGTATTTCTATATCACAGCAACGAACAATCCTAAAAGGAAATTAAGAAAACAATAGCATTGTTCCAATGGCATCCAAAATAATAAAATATCTAGAATAAATTTAACCAAGGATGTGAAAGACTTATATGCTGAAAACTACAAAACACTGCTGAAAGAAATCAAAGAAGACCTAAGTAAATAGAAAGACATCCTATTTCATAGATAGGAAGACATAAAATTGCTAAGATGTCAATAATATCCAAAGTGATCTACAGATTCACCTCAATCCCTATCAAAATTCCAGTAGCATTTTTTGCAGAATGGAAAAGCTGATCCTTAAATTAATATGGAATTGCAAGGGGTCTTGAGTAACCACAACAATCTTGAAAAAGAAGAACAAAAGTGGGGTCACACTTCCTGATTTCAAAACTTACAAGAAAAATACAGTAATCAAAATAGTGTAGTACTGGCGTAAGGATAGACATATAGATCAATGGAAAAGAACCAAGAGCCCAGAAATAAATCTATACATCTATGGAAAATTTATTTTGACAAGGGTGCCACATCTACTTAATGGGAAAAGAATAGTCTCTTACAAATTGTGCAGGGAAAACTAGATATCTACATACAAAAGAATGAAAGTGGACCCCTACCTCACACCATATACAAAAATTTAACTCAAAATGGATCAATGGCTTAAATAGAAGGGATAAAACCCATAAAACTCTTAGAAGAAAATAAGGGGAAATTTTTCATGACCTTGTATTGGGCAATGGCTTCTTAGATATGGCACCAAAAGCACAAGCAACAAAGAAAAAATAGATAAAATGGACTTCTTCAAAGTTGAAAACTATTGTGCATCAAAGCAAGCCCAGACTGCAGGGCTGGGAGCTCATAAAATGGTTGTTGTTTTAAGCCACTGAGTTTTGGGCTGGTTTTGTTATGCATGAATGGATAACCAGAATAGTCACACAGACAATGAGTGGCAAAGCAGAGATTAGAACCCAGATATAGCAACCCCAGAGCCAGCTGTTGTTTTGTTTTGCTTTGTTTTACTTACACCGTGCTTCCTCCTTGACATATGAGGTCATTGGGCATAGAACTCTCAAAAGGAAACCTTGGGGTGGCTGCTGTTTCTTGAACTCTGGGAGTCACTGGAATAATTATCTTATTCCTGTTTACAGTTTAGTATACCACACCCGCACAGCATTAAGCTGCAGGCAAATCTGAAAGCCTCCAAAGCACTGGTGTTCCCTGACTTCTGGCATGGTAGTAAGGCCTGGGCCTGCTATGCCAGTTGTTATGAAACTCAGCAAATGCCACCCATAAGGCCTACACACAGTGGCCAGTGTGACTCTGCAGTGGGCCAGGAGGCTGCGCAGCACTCGGCTTCTGGAGGAGCCATGAGAGATAAGAAGAGCTGTCGGCACTGTGCCAAGTAGAGGTGGAAAACTGTGAGCCAGAGAACAGAGCAGGGCTTGAGGGAGTTCCCATAAAACAGCCTCTAACAGAGAGGCACACAGGCGCTCTGGAACAATGGTGCCCAGAAGACCACTGTGAAATCTGGCTTTAAGGCACAAAAACTGCTACCTTGAATCAAGATACCAGAATGATGCATCTGGAAATCAGAACTGCAGTCTCTGGCAATCTTGGGGGAAACCCTGTGGAAAGATCAGTTCAGTGCCTCCTGAGACATTTCTGCCAAGTCTGAATACTCAACTGAGAAGCACAGTCACCTGTTACCACACTGGTGGGGGTGGGGTAGGATCAGGGTGAGGACCTACTCCCAGGCTCACCTCAGGGACAGCTACCAGGGAGCAACTTCACCCAGGCACCCAAAGATCCCATGGGAGAAAGGGCTATGCCTGGGGACACTGAGCCCTCTGAGGTCACCAGGATTAGCAATGCTTTACAAAGAGGTAAGGTCAAAGCCACTGCAATCAGTCTTGGGTGTTTCTGAATTATTTAACCATTTCTCATTGCTACCCATTGTGGTGATGTCAGGATTTTTCTCTGTTATCCATAAAATGGCCAGGTTACACCAGTTATTTAAGGATGAGGACTATACAAACTGAAGGAAAATCTTCTGGGTCCTTTAAGAGATGTCAGTCATTGAAAGTCCAGACCTTTCAAAGCCCTCTGAGAAGAGTAGTGCATTCCAGGATTAAATCTCAACTTTGGGGTGCTGAGGCAGGAGAGAATATAGCAAAGAAGACTTGGCTGACTTGGCTGAAGCAGGGAAAGTGAGAGAGAATGTGAAGCAATAATGAAGATGCAAATGTAGGTAGAGGCCAGACCACAAAGTGCTCTTTAGACCACATGAAAACAGATAAGGCCACATCAAACTGGGAAACCAGGAGAGAGGTTTTTGCCCATGATCATAAAGCTGTTAAGAGCCTGGATTCTAACCGTAACTTCTAAGCCAATGCTCTTTCCATTATAAGAAATGTTCATTAATAGTAATTTTGTCAGTTTTACATTGTGTCAATTTCACTAAGCTGGAAATTCATCTCCCAGAATTCCTTTCCCTCTATAGTTCTGGGTTAGGGTTGACTACAAGGGAAATCTGCACAAGATTTGGAAGGCAGACATGAAGCATCAGCCATTACCTTCTCAAAGGAAGCTCTAGGGTGTCAGGTGCTACTGCAGCTTGCACACTTTGTCCCTCATCTGCTGGCTCACTTTGTCAGTGTACGGTAGCAACCAGGGTAGCAGCTCCTCCAGCTCCCACAGATTTCCTCCTTCAGCTCCTCCAAATCCTAGTCGAAGCACATGTGCAGCTCTGTGACAAAGGGTGCCAGCTTCTTCTGCACCTATGACATTGAGGTTGAAGGCAGTGAGACAGACTCCAATTCCAGCTTATCCACATAGGTTCCAGTGTGTCCTTGCTCTACCCTGTTTCACTTTTAGCTCTTCTTCCTATTTGCCAGCCCTGCTGACCTACATCAACTCCAGGCCCAACACTAGACTCCTTCACCAGCTCCCAGAAATACGTATGGTTTAATCTCTACAATAAACCCTTTGTTCAACATCATTCATAGTTTTGCTTCCCTAACTGAACCCTAACTGGTACATCATTATATTAATATTGCATAGGTTATGTGTATGTGGCAATTCTAGCAATGTATGCAGCTAATTAAAAAGAGGCTGATGCCCTCACTCTTGTATATTTGTGTGTATAATAAAGTGGATTTGGATTTTTTCCTTTGCAATATTGCAAATTTTACTTCCAAGAGGTCAACAAGGTTATTCATAATTTGATTATCAGATGTATTACTACATATTTTTATTTTATTCTACCAGAAACATCCACCTAAGAGTCTCAGCTCTGAATTACAAAGCAACCCAGATGGAAGATCATTGTTCGACTGTATGGGTGAGTTGAGGACTGTCTGGCTTACCTGCTAATTCTGAATGTATCTAAGGTAGATACACGGGTACAGTAGATAATGGATATGATCAGTATTTATTCAAGGACGAATATGATTACTCAAAAACAAAACAGAGATCTGACACATTTTGGAAAAGGTAATCTCAAAGAAAACAAAGTACTGTTTACTTGAAATGTCTTTTTTGTTCTACTCAGTGTTTAGAAAAGATCAGTACTAAAGAGCCCCAGAAAGGAAGACAAACATCCACAGGCAATGTTAGTAGATGAAATGTTATAAAAGTTAATGATTGGCGCGGGTGCCCAGCCGCCGCTGCAGGCGAGTTGGCGGGCGGCGGGCGGTGGGCTGCAGGCGCGCAGTGGCGCGGAGTCCCGGCTGTGCAACCAGCCCGACTGCGGTGGCTGCCTTTCCAGTTCCCGCCCGCGTTGGTCTATTCGGAGCACTCCACGGCTCCGGCCCGTCGGGCTTCGCCTTCGATGTGGGACTCTAGATCAAAACTCTCTCGGTGAAGCAGACGCTGCTCCCGCTGGTTTCTCAGATTACCACACTTATTAATCATAAAGATAATACCAAAAAATCCGATGAAACTCTGCAAGCAATTCAGCGTGCAGGACAAGCTGTCAACTTGGCAGTTGGAAGATTTGTTCAAGTAGGGGAAGCTATAGCCAATGAAAACTGGGACTTGAAAGAAGAAATAAAATTGCCTGCACCGAAGCAAAGCAAGCAGGAGAAACCATTGCAGCATTTACAGATGTAACCAATTTGAATCATCCAGAATCTGATGTCCGGATCACAACTTTTACAGAGAAAACAGGAGTTGTAAAGGCTGCAAGACTACTTCTTTCTTCCATGACGAAAGCGCTGTTGCTGGCAGACTGAGGGGTCATTAAGCAAATAGTAGAACCGAGAAATATGGTTCTTGCAACTATGGAAAGACAAGGCAAAGTGAATAGCTTTCAGGAGTTTGTCCAAATAGTCAGTCAATTTGGAAATGAAATCGTGGAGTTTGCACACCTAACTGTAGATAGACGAAATTATTTGAGAGATGAAAAGAAAAGGCAAAAATGGCAGCAGCCAGGGCAGTTCTCGAAAAGTGTACGATGATGCTTCTCACAGCTTCAAAGACCTGTCTCAGGCATCCCAACTGTGAATCGGCTCATAAAAACAAACGAGTATTTGACCAAATGAAAGTGGCATTGGCTAAGGTAGTTGAAATCATGACTGACTGTAAACCAAATGGAGAGACTGACATTTCATCTATCAGTATTTTCAGTGGAATTAAAGACTTCAAGATGAATATTGACGCCCTTTGGGAGAATATTTTCAGTCCAAAGAGAATCTTTCCATGATGCTGGAAGTCATCTTGGAGCGTACAGAGGACTTGACCGATTCTGCCTACACCAGCCCTGAGCACAGGGAACGCATCTTGGTACTGCCAATGCAGGCAAGAAGGGAAGTGCAGCAGTTGATTTCTGTATGGATTCAAGCTCAAGGCAAGAAAACAAAAAGCATTGCTAAAGAACTGGAACTCACTATATTGAAAATCAGTCACAGCCTCAATGAACTTAAGAAAGAACTTCATAGTACAGCATCTCAGAAAGGTTGCAGATCTGTTAAAATACCACACTGATTATGTGGCTTTAAAAGCATTAAATCTTACTGGAGTAGAAGGAAATTTAGACACTTTGACCAAATATGCCTATAAACTCTCTGAACAGAAAAGCAGCTTGTTGAGACCTGTCGATTGTTGTGACATGTATCTGAGACAGAACCTCTTGAAATAACCTGTGTACATGCAGAGGAGATATTTCAGGTGACTGGCCAGCAGATAATTTCTGCTGCTGAAACATTGACATTGCACCCATCCAGTAAAATTGCTAAAGAAAACCTGGATGTATTTTGTTAAACTTGGGAATCCCAAATTAATGACATGTCAACACTGCTAAGAGAAATCAGCGATGTATTTGAAGGAAGACGATAAGAGCCGTATGGCTACCTTTCACTTCCAAAGCCAGGGAAGAATAATGCAGACCTGAAATCTTTAAAGCCAGAGAAGCTTGACTCTGAGGAGCAAGCCAGGATAGCGAAGCTTGGACTTGAGCTGGGTTTGTTCACCTCCAACGCAGACTGCAGAATTGAGAAATGGGAAGATCTGGAGAATGAGATTGTTCAATATGGACAGAAATGTCCAGTGTGGCCTATTCTCTATATTTATGTACCAGAGAGGAGAGGAGCCACTGAAAACTTCCCAGGATTTAGTTCATCAACTAGAGGTTTTTGCCACAGAGGTTTTAAAGCTTGCTTTAAGTGTACAAGCTTTTTCAAAATAGCTAAAAGATGATGACAAGCCTACGCTTCTCCTAGAAATAAACAAGCTAATTCCTCTATGCCACTAGCTCCACATAATACCTAAGACACCCTTGCAGAATAAAGTGTCTCTAAAGGCTGACAAGTGCCTTGAAAAGGCAAGAACCATGATGGCTGTCTTGGTCCAGGTTCCCTCACTTTGCTATAAACTACTGAAGATGGACAACAAGAGATGGGTCTCAGTTACAAATAAAGACACCATGGACGACAAAGCTTGAGAAGCTGTTGGGACCAGATCTCTGGCCCATAATGTGGCAAACCTGACATTTTTAGAAAGCAAATCCTTTATATTTCAGAGAGTCAAGAAGTTTGTAAAGAAAACAGCACTGAAATCTTACTTTATTTCCTGATCATGAAACTGATTGTGAAGCTTCTTACAACTAATAAATGCCACGACAATTGATAGATTTCAATTGCAGTGTGATTTTAAGAAGGGGCATTGCCATTAACAATGTTCTTTAAAAGTCAAACCAAATATCATATCTCAATGACAGCTTAATCCAAAGAAACTACCTTGAAAACGTGCTCACCTTTAGCATATTTAACCTACACTGTTTTATATCATTATTTAAGCTTCTCATTTAAACCCTAATTTTTAGCAGGAGATACAAAAATAAGCTGAATGTTAAGGGTTTGAAAAAGATATTTCATGTAAACAACATCCAGAAAAGAGCGACAGTAGCTATGTTAATATCAGATAAATTAGACTTCAAATGTAAAACAATTAACAGAGACAAAGAAGGGCACTATACATTAATAAAAGGGACAATCCATTAAGAAAACATAACAATCATAAATATTTATGCACTGAACCAGAGTGCCTGAAAATACGTGAGGCAAACATTGACAACACTGAAGGGAAAAGTAGATACCTCTACAATAATAGTTGGACACTTCAATACATGGCTGTCAGTAATGGATAGAACATCTGGACAGAGGATCAATAAGGAAACAGAGATGTTGAATTGTACAATAAATGAACTGGACTTGACAGACATTTATAGAACACTATACTCCACAACAGCAGAATACACATTTTTCTCAAGTGCTCATGGATCTTTCTCTAGGATAGACCACATATTGGATCACAAAGCAAGTCTCAACAAAGTTTTCAAAAATTGATATTATGCAAAACACCTTCTCAGATCATAATGGAATGAAGTTGGAAATCAATAATAGGCAGAAGGTCAGAAAATTCACAAATATATGGAGGCTAAACAACACAGTTTTAGACAACCAGTAGGTAAAGGAAGAAATTACAAGAGAAATTTAAAAATATCTTGAGGCAAATCAAAATGAAAACACAACATATCAACACTTATGGGATGCAGCAAAGGTGGTGCTGAGAGGGAAATTTAATGCCCTAGATGCCTATATTAAAAGAGAAGAAAGAGAAAAAATTGAGGAATTAACAGTTCACCTGGAGGAACTAGAGAAAGAACAGCAACCTAACCCCAAAGCAAACAGAAGGAAAGAAATAACAAAAGATTATAGCAGAAATAAATGAAGTTGAGAACAGGAAAACAATAGAGAGAATCAACAAAACTAGAAGTCGGTTTTCTGAGAAAATCAAAACAATGAATGGACCCTTAGCTAGGCTAACCAAAAAAAAAAAAAAAAAGAGAGAGAGAGAGAGAGAGCAGTTGCAAATAAACACAATCAGAAATGGGAAAGGGACATAGCTACTGACCCCATAGAAATAAAGGAGAAAATGAGAGGATACTATGAGTAACTATATGCTAATAAATTAGACAACTTAGATGAAATGGACAACTTCCTAGAAAAGCATGAACAACTAACACTGACTTGAGAAGAAACAGATGACCTCAACAAACCAATCACAAGTAAAGAGATTGAGTTAGTCATCAAAAAGCTCCCAAAAAAGAAAAGCCCAGGACCAGATGGCTTCACATGTCAATTCTACCAAGCATTCAAGAAAGAATTAGTACCAATTCTGCACAAACTCTTCAAAAAAATTGAAGACGAGAGAAATCTACCTAATTCATTCTATGAAGCCAACATCACCCTAATGCCAAAGTCAGGCAAAGATACTACAAAAAAAGAAAAGAAAAGAAAATTATAGACCCATCTCTTTAATGAATATAGATGCAAAAATCGTCAACAAAATATTCACAAATCAAATCCAGCAGTACATTAAAATAATTATACATCATGACCAGGTGGGATTTATTCCAGGTATGCAAGCCTGGTTCAACACAAGACAATCAATTAATGTAATATACCACATCAATAAATCAAAGCAGAAGAAACACATGATCATCTTGATCAATGCCGAAAAGGCATTTGACAGAATTCAACATACTTTCTTGATGAAAATACTTCAAAGGATAGGAATAGAAGGGAACTTTCTCAAAATGGTAAAGACAGTATATGAAAAGCCCACAGCTAACATCATACTCAAGACTGAAAGCTTTCCCTCTAAGATTATAACAAGACAGAGATGCCCACTGTCACCATTGTTATTTAACATTGAACTGGAAGTTCTAGCTAGAGGATTTAGGCAAAAAAAAAAAAAAAAAAAAAAAAAGGCATCCAAATTGGAGAGGAAGAAGTAAAACTTTCACTGTTTGCAAATGACATGATCCTATATATAGAAAATACAGAAAAATCTACAGCAAAGCTACTACAGTGGCTACAAGATCAACATGCAAAAATCAGTAATGTTCCTCTACACAAGTAATGAGCAACAGGAGGAGGAAATCAAGAAAAAAATTCCATTTACAATAGCAACCAAAAGAATCAAGTAATTAGGAATAAACTTAACCAAGGCCACAAATGACCTATAAAGGGAAAACTACAAGAAACTGCTAAAAGAAGCCAAACAGGATCTAAGAAAATTGAAGAACATAGTGTTTGAAAAGACAAAGAAACAGCAAAGAAATATAGCTAATAAGCCACTAGAGAAGTAAAAATCAAATCCTAAAAAAAATCAAAAAGTAGGCAACAAAAAAAGAAAAGAAAAACAAAGAATAAATATAGATGAGACAGAGAAAACAACTAGCAAGATGGTAGACTAAAATTCAATCATATTGATAATCACATTAAATATAAATGATATAATCACTTCAATTAAAGGCAAATATTGTCAGATTGATTAGAAGAGTAAGACCAAATATACACTGTCTGAAAAATTAAAAATTAAAAATTAAAGGATGAATAAATATATACCATGCTATTCATAAGCAATATATATTAATATCAGATGAAGTAGATTTCAGAATAAAGAATACCACCAGCAATAAAAGACATTTCATAATGACAAAGGGGCAGTTCATCCAAAAGAGGAATATCCTAAATGGGTATATACCTAATAATAGAGCTTCCAAATGTAGGAAGCAAAAACTGACATAACTGAAAGGAAAAATAGATAAATTCACATTTACAGTTTGAAATTTCAACACTCCTCTCTCAGAAATGAATAGAACAAGCAGAGAGAAAATCCGTAGATAGAGATTTAAACTTAATCAGTCAACCTGACCTAATCGACATTTATAGAACCCTTTACCTATTAAATGCAAAATACTTATTCTTTTCAAGTGAAGATGTAACATTCACCAAAGTAGTCCATGTTCTGGGCATAAAACAAACCTTACATTTAAAAGAACTGAAACACTACAGAGTATGTTCTCTCACCACAACAGAATTAATCTAGAAATAAATAACACCACACACCTATTAGAATGGGAAAAAAAGAAAAAGTAGAAAAAACCTCTGACAATACCAAGTTCTAACAAGGATATGCAGTCACTGGAACTCTCACACTTTGCTAGTAGGGATGTCAAATAGCATGATTACCTTGAAAAATTATTTAGCAGGTTCTTATAAAGTTAAATATATACCTATCATATAACCCAGTCATTCCACTTCTAGATATTTACCCAAAAGAAATATAGACACATGTCCACAAAAAGACTTGTACACAAATATTCTTGGCAGCTTTACTCATAATAGGTAAAAACTGCAAACAATCTGACTGTCCATGTACAGGGAAATAGATTGTGGTATACCCATACAATGGAATACTACTCAGCAATAAAAAGGAACAAATGACTGATACATGAAATAACATGGATAAATCTCAAAAACATCATTGCTGAGCCAAAGAACCCAGATCCAAAAAAAGTATATATAGTAAGACCTATTTATATTAAATTCCAGAACATGTAAAACTACAATATAGTAACAGCAAATCAATGTTTGCCTAGCACTGGGAGGAAGTGAAGTTGACCAAAAAAAAATTATAAAGTAGTATTCCCAGGGCAGGAGTACAACCAGTCCTCAGGAAGGAAAGAACTGGAACCACGGCTGGGAACACTGCTGGGGCCCTCTCCTATCTCTGGGCCTCATGTAAGTCCACCACCTTCTTTTCTTGGTGTGCTGGCTTTTTCTGCTTCTCCTATCCAAATGGCAGAAAACAAAGCCAGGGAAGAGGACAAGTTTCTGCCTTATGATGTAGCCATGTGGAAAGTGACCAAATCCACTCTACTGGATCCTATGTCCAAATTCCTATGAAAGAGACTCATTGATTTAGGTTCTCATCTCTGAACCTAAGGGTAAGGGGTAGGGAAGAAAATCTTAGGCAGGAGTTATCTCGAGACCAAGACAATGGCCTAAGCACCACAGGAGACGTGTTTTATGTTCTGCAGTTTTTGATTGGTTCTCAGTCCAGCTCAGCCATGGCACTCACTGCTCCAGCCAGAGCATGGGTTTTTAGGACAGAGCAGACATATCTGACCAATCCCTGAAATAAATATTGACAATTTTGATGAGCAACTATTTCAATTTCTGGCAGAAATGTGTATTCTTTTTGATGAAAATGGCAATAAAATTGGACCTGGGACCAAAAAGAATTGTCACATGAATTAAAACATTGAGAAAGGACTATTGTATCGAGCCTAAAGCATCTTCTTAATCAACACAGAAAATGAACTACTGCAGCAGAGATGATATGCTAAAATTCCCTTTCCAGGCCGTTTTACCAGTAATTGTTGTAGTCATCCTTTAAGTAATCCGGGAGAACTTGAAGAAAATGATGCAATTGGAGAAAGCAGAACAGCACAGAGGACTTCAAAAGCTGATGTAGGAATTCCCAAGGAATAAATTCCTCCAGAAGACATTCCTTATGTAACACAAGTTTGCTACGGGGCTCTATCTGATGATGTTTGAGGTGAACACGAAATTGATTACATCCTGCTTGTGAGGAAGAATGTAAGTCTGGATCCAGATCCCAATAAGATTAAGAGCTATTGTATGTATCAAAGGAAGAACTAGAAGAATGGAGAAAAACAGCCAAGGGTGAAATTAAGATAACTTTGCGATTAAAATGATTGCAGAGACTTTTCTCTTTAAAAGGTGGGATACCTTTATTTAAATCAATTTGTTGAACAGGAAAAACATATGGAATGTGAATGCATGGATGAATGATTTTTAAAGTATTGAAAAACTCTATATAAACTTAAAATGATTTTTTAAAAAATCCCAGACCCAACATCCTTTAGATCTTTAATGGTGGCACTAACCTTCACCATCCTAACCACCAGGATTTGATCTTGTTTTTAATTTAATATCTTAGGCCTGAAGTATAGTGCTGAAGTGCTGTCTAGTGCTCTAAGTGCAAGAAGGCTGTGAGATGCTTTATGGAGTAAATACGTGTGTTAGATAAGCTTCATTCAGGCATGAGTTACAGTGCTGTTGGCTGTGAGTTCAGTATTAATGAATCAACAATATACATTAAATAAGGTGACTTTAAACAGAAGCACACATAAAATCAGGTTATGTGTTGATTGGTTGATGAAAATGTTGTGACCAGAGGCTTGTAGGAATCTAGCCCTGTATTTCCCCTAGGAGCAATGGTTCAGTACTCACTAATTCAGTGTTTGCGGTAACATTATAGAACATCACTGCAAATAATAAGAATCGACTGTATTCCATAGTGTTGGCCAAGGGTCACCCTCATGATCTAGGTGGTTCTGTAGGTAAGCACACAGTCAATCGAGACAAGCCAAGGCCATGCAGGAGCCCCATGTTGGGTGGAAAGGGCAGGCTCTAGCAGGCCTTTCATGCTTAGTCATTGGCTAAGAGCAGCCTGGGGAGAGCATGTATTCTGGGGTAGATCCCAGGGTGCAGCAGTTGGAGACTGTCAGCCAACTATACTCCTCGCAGCGGGAAATCTGAGTGGCACACCTCCATGGCTTCCACAACCCACAGCAGGAAAAATTTTCAAAAGCCTCTTCTCTTCCTCTTCAGTGAGGTGGCTGAGATGCTGAGAGGCAGCTGCAGAGATGCAGATTTCGTGAAGACCCTCATGGGCAAGACATCACCTTCAAGGTCAAGCCAGAGACATGCCTGAGTATGTCAAAATCCAAGACAAGGCAGGCATCCCATCTGACCAGCAGTGCCTAATGTTTTGCAGGCAAACAGCTAGAGGACAGCCACACTCTCTCAGACTATGACATCCAGAAACCCTGACCTGGCATTTTTTCCTCAAATTTTGCCCTCCTTCCTTGGGAGTTTTCTGTCTTCTTTTATGGCATTCAAAGGAGGAGTAAGCTTTGCTTGTGTTGGGTGAATACAAGTAAACTCGTAGGGAATGAGTGGCCAGAAGGATATTGAACTCTGCTTCTGCATCATGACTTGTTCATGGCTTTTTACATTAGCTATCTGATGAAAGAGGTTGCTATTACTCCTTCAAAGAAGTGTTATTCTTCCTTGGCCTTGGCTCCATTACACAGATTGATAAAGAAAGAAACTTCCATTAACACACCAGTAAATTTTGCCCAGCATACAGTCTTTAGAACTAATGCCTCATAAATACAGGAAAGAACATTTAATTACCTCTGGGCACAATTTAGAGAAACAAGACATACGAAAGAGGGGCAGGGAGCCGATGTTTTATGTGCTGAGATGTTTTACCTAAGTGATTGCATTTAATTTTCACTACAGCCCTAGGAAATAGGTTTACTAATCCCCTCCCCGATCGTTTTTAACCAAATGCTACTTTTGTGTGGGTCTCAGGAGAAACCGTTATTTGGTGACCATCCTAGGATTCATTCTAAGAAAATGTATCTGCCAGGAATCTCAAGATGGAGCGTTTACCCTGGATTATTCAGATGAGACCTAAAGGAAAACACAAGGATCCTTATCAGAGACAGGGAAGAACAATGAAAACAGTTTGGAGTGATGTGCTTTGAAGATGGAGGAAGGGGCCATGAGTCAAGGAATACAGATGGTCCCTAGAAGCTGGAAAAGGCCAGGAAACATATTTGTCCCTAGAGCTCCAGAAGGAGCACTGACATGCTGACACTTTAAATTTAGCCCCAATGAAACTGATTTTCAATTTCTTATTTCCAGAACTGTAAGGTAATAATGTCATGTTGTTTTAAGCCACAGAATTTGTGGTAATTTCCTCCAGCAGCAATAAAAAATTTAATACATGAACCCAGTCTCAGTAATCATATCAGTTTTGTTGCATTTTATTAGTTACTAATGAATCACAAGACTCTAGATTCAAGGGAATAAATACAGACTCCACCTCTTGAAGGAAGAAGTGTCAAGGAATTTGCAATTATTACACCAGTATTATTAAAAATAATAACATTGACTATGAATAACATAGACCCTATTCTATCAACCCGATTATTGTAATACCAGTATTTTAGATGTACTAATCAGAAATATTAATAAAACTTGCCATGGGTAGCATGGATCTTAATCTAGCGACATTATTCTTGAATTTAGTCTAAGTACAATTTTCTTACTCTCTGGATTAGTGTTTTTCAAACTGTTTTGGAAATGGGACAACTGTAATTCTGGATAGTCTTTACAGAAAATAAAACATCAAGTTACTTAACTTTCTCTAAACCCATCAGCTTTCTCAACTGTAAAATATGGATAATAATAAATAACTCAAAGTTTTATTGCAGAATGAAGGGAACATTCCTTGGAGAGGGTCAGTACAAGGTAGATCAGACTTAGATTTCCAGAAGCCGAATTAGGGCTGTCAATGATGCATGGAAAGGAGAGTCCTAGAAGATGTGGTTTTCCAATTACCTGAGGTGAACATGGTTGTGTGTTGTAATGGGATTAGCAACAATAACATGAAAGGGGGTGGGAAATCAATTCTAGGATACAAAGTCTGAGGTTCCCAAATAAAGTTGGCGAAATGGTAGCGTCTAGAGCATGCACACTGTTCCTTCCATCAGCTAAGGCAGCATTAAACTAAGTCAAAATGATGCACACTGGTATCCTAGGTCCTTTGAGTCACGTTGGCTGTGTCATCTTCTCAGTTTCTGGTCCTTCTCATATCCATTGTCCTTTTCCTCCTGCATTTCGCCTCGGGCTCCTAATCCTGTGGTCACACTCAAACCATAACTCCAAACCAGTTCAATTTAAAATCTTTGAATACAGTTTCCCATTTTCTGATCACAACCTATATCCTCTTTACTTGCTCAGGTTTCCCCATTATGATTAGTCTTTAAATCAGTGTGACTCACTGATCCCACCATTTTTCTCATTGTGCCTCACCCATCTCATGTCTTCCATCTTGTCCAGAATAATGTCTATGTTCCCTTGCTATAATCTCCCTGCAGCCACTTGAGTCCACGAAGGAAAGCAACTTCTCTTTCTAGCATATTTTGCAGAAGAGTAAATAAACTCAGAAACAACAGAGTGTAAAGGAAAACAGCTTGTGATTGGTCTTTTGTTGCAACTATCATTTAAAACTGCCCAGCAGAGTGCCTCTTTGACTTTGCATATTCATTAAGTGGCTAGGGATCTGTAAAAAGAGACTGTCAGAACTTTTAGATTGAGATAAAACCCAAACTGTCTGAAAATAAGATGTTTTTGGTAGCAAATTTATTGAGATACAATCATACAATTCACCTATTTAAAGTGTACAGCAGTTTTCAGTATATTCGCAGCATATTACAACCATCACCACAATCAATTTTATGATATTATCAACATCCCTAAAAGAAACCCTGTATTATTTAGCAGTCACTCTTCATCCCCCACTCCACCCCACCCCCAACTTCCCCAGAGCCCCAGGCAATCACTAATCTGCTTTATATCTCTATAGATTTACCTATTCTGGACATTTAATATAAATGGAATCATACAAAATGTGGTCTGGTTTTGTGACTGGCTTTTTTCACTTAGCATAATTTTTCAAGATCCATCCATATTGGTAGCATGGATCAGTACTTCATTCCTTTTTATGACTGAATAATATTTCATTTTGTTGTTTGGATATACCACATTTTGTGTATTCATTCATCAATTGAGGGGCATTTGGGTTGTTTTCACTTTTTAGCTATTATGAGTGAATTATGCTGCTATGATCATTTCTGTTCAAATTTTCATATGGATCTTTAGTTCCATTTCTCTTGAGTACATTCCTAGAAGTAGGATTTCTGGGTCATATGGTAATCCTATGTTTCCTTATGTTGCTTATGATGTAATGTTTACTCTATGAGGAACTGCCACTGTTTTCCAAAGTGGGTACATCATCTGACATTCCCACTAGCAGTGTATGAGTGTTCCAATTTTTCCACATTCTTGCCAACACTTGTTATTATCTATCTTTTTCATTACAGTCATGCTAGTGTATGGCACTTGGAATCTCGTGGTTTTGATTTGTATTTCCCTAAAGACTAATGATGTTAGCATCTTTTCATATGCTTATTGGCCATTTTTATATCTTCTTTGGAAAAATTTCTATTAAAGTCCTTTGCCTTGATCTTTTTGTTGTTGAGTTGTAAGGGTTCCTTATATATGTTCTAGAATATATCAGGTATATGATTTGCAACTATTTTCTCCCATTCCATGGCTTGTTTTTTCACTTTTTAAAAATATCCTTTGGAACACAAAAGATTTTAATTTTTATGAAGTCCAATTTATCTATATTTTCTTTGGTTGCTTGTGTTTTGTGTCATATCTAAGGAACTGTTGTCTAATCCAAAGTTATGAAGATTTACACCTGTTTTCTCCTAAGAGTTTTGTAGCTTTAGCTCTTATATCTAAGTCTTTGATCCATTTTGAGTTAATATTTATATATGGTGTTCCAGTTTCCTAAAGCTGTCATTATGCCAAATACCAGAAATGGATTGGCTTTTATAAAGGGGATTTACAAATTTACAGTTCTAAAGCCATGAAAGTGTTCAAACTAAGGCATCCAACAAGAGGATACCTTCACTGAAAAAATCCTGAAGGTGCCCAGAACACCTCTGTCAGCTGGGAAGGCACATGGCTGGCATCTGCTGGTCCTTTGTTCCCGGGTTACTTTTGAAAACAGCTTTCTCCAAAATGTCTCTGGGGTTCTGTCTCTTAGCTTCTCTCTTTCAGTGCCTGTGCATCCTTGCTTGTTCTCCCAGGGCATTTCTCTGTAAGTATCTAGGACTACTCTCTTAGCTTCTCTGGGGCAAACTCTGGGCTTCATCTCTTAGCTTAGCATCTCCAAACATCCTTTTGTCTGTGTCTCCAAGCATCTCCAAACATCCTTTTGTCTGTGTCTCCCAGCATCTCCAAGAGTCTGTGTCTGTGTGGGCTCTCAGCTCTCTTAAGGACTCCAGTGACCTAATTAAGACCTACCCTGAATAGGTGGGGTCATACCTCCATGGACATAATCTAATCAAAAGGTCTCACCCACAGTTGAGTGGGTCACATCTCCATGGAAACAACCTATTCAAAAGCTCCCACCCACAATAATTCTGCATCCACAAGAGTGGATTAAAACAGCATGGCCTTTCCTAGGGTACATAACAGTTTCAAACCGGCACATATGGTATGTGAAAATAAGATTTTTTTTAACATTTTTTATTATGAAATATAACGTATATGAAGAAAAGTGATAAATTTCAAAGTACAGTTTAACAAGTATTTATAGAGGAAATTTCCAAGTATGGTATGAGTTACAGTTCCACAATTTCAGGTGTTTCCTTCTAGCTGTTACAACACATTTTAGACTAAAAAGAAATATCTATATGATTCAGTATTCATGATCAGTTGTTGAATCTCATATTCTCTGTTACAACTCCTCCCTCTCATCTGATTACTCTCTCAAACTTCAGGGATATTTGAGTAATACCATTGTAACTTCTTCATGTTGAAAAGGGGTGTTGACATTATAGGGTAGGGGAATGCAACTGGTTGATGTTCTTGGAGAGATTGGCACCTCTGGGTTTCCAGGCTTTTCTGGCATAGGAACAATCTGGAGGTTTTAAGTTCTGAAAAATAAACTCAGTGAGTGAAACTTTTATAGAGTCTCAGAGCCCTATGTATTCTTTAGGGTTTTCAGGAATGCTATTGTCTTGGGCTTGGCATACTGTGACAATTTGCAGTATCTAGCTGAAGCTTGCATAAGAGTAACCTCTAGAATAGCCTCTAACTCTATTTGAAATCTCTTAGCCACTGAAACCTTATTTTGTTACATTTCCTTTCTCCCTTTTGGCCAAGAAGGTATTTCCAACCACACTATGCCAGAGCCAGACTCATCCCTGGGAGTCATGTCACAAGTTGCCAGGGAGGCTTATAACCCTGGAAGTCATATCCCACATAGGGGATAGGATAGTGAGTTTATTTGTAGAGTTTGGCAGAGAGAGAGAGAGAGAGAGAGAGAGAGAGGGAGGGAGGGAGGGACAGAGAGGCCACATCTGAGCAACAAAAGAGGTTCTCTGGGGGTGACACTTAGCCATTATTATAAGTAGGCTTAGCTTTGCCATTACAGAAATAAGTTTCTTAAGGGCAAGGCTCAAGATCAAGGGCTTGGATTATTAAATTGGGAGTCCCTAATGCTTGAGAGAGTATCAGGAATTCCCCAGATGGGGAAGTTTAATAGTTCCACATTTTTTCTTCAGTCCCTCAAGAGACTTTGCAAATACTTTTTTATTATCTTCCCAGCATACTCTGGAATGTATTAGGGTATTACACTAAGCTATACACAATTACAAGATCGCATTCCCTATTCTAGGCTCCATGTGTTTAGGTTGTTTAAATGAACAGGCCAGACAAGTTAAGTTAGATTTTGTGCGATAGAAAATTTAAATTTTGTACAAAATAAACATCGCTTCCTTTGATCTCACATAGGAGGGGAAGTTTTAAAATGTAGACATTATCATCATTTACCCTGTATTCTGATTTACCTTAGTCCCAACCTGCTCTGCTTCATTCATATCTCTAATTGAAGTCTAACCTCTCTTTTGGCTTTTTTAAGAGTTGCTGTATGGAGTAATGCTGACTTTCAGAGCTGCAGAATTCTAACTCTGAATCTTAGGTGCCACACAGATACCTAACGTTCCAGGGAAATACCAGGTTATACACATAAAGCACAGCATCTCGTAATTTAGAGATGACATTTGAAACTCAGAAATAAATGTGACTGCTATAAGAGCTTACAATCCAGACCCTAATTTTCTTATAAGTATTTTGTAAATGAGATGATACAATATTTGTTCCTTTGTTTCTGGCTTATTTAGCTCAACATAATGTCCTCATGGTTCATTCGCCTTGTTGCATGCCTCACGACTTCAGTCCTTTTTGTAACCACACAGTATTCTATCATATGTATATGCCACAGTTCACCCTTCTGCTCCTCAGTTGATGTATGCTTTGGTCACCTCCATTCATTGGCTATATATATCGTGAATAATGCCGCCATAAACATCAGTGTGCAAGTGTCTTTTTGTGTCCCTGCTTTCAGTTCTTTTGAGTATATTCCTAGTGATGAGATTACCTAATTATATGGCTACCCTATATTTAGCCTCCTGTGGATCTGCTACATTACCCTCAGGAGGGGCTGCACCAGCATTGAACAGAAATACCTCTCTATCCACATTTTCTCTAGCACTTGAATCTTTCTTTTCGTTTATTTATTTTGAAGCTGTAAATTTTGTTGAGATATATTCACACATCACATATTCTATCCAAATTAAACAATGCCTCACAATATCCTCACTTAGTTGTACAATCATCATCACTCTCAATTTTAGACAATTTTCATTGCTCCAAAGAGAAAAATAACAGATAGACACACCCACACCAAAGAGAAAACCCAAAACACCCCATAACTTTTATCCATCCCCCCAATTATTTACCCTTAGTATTGTTGTGGTACTAGTGAGGAATTCCTGTTAAATATAGCCCATAGCATGCAATAGGTAGGTTTTCCCATATACCACTCTATTATTAACTCTTTATACAAATGTCATGCCTTTGAAGTAGTTCATGCAAGAGCTTATTTATATTTGTAGTGCTAGCCAGTGAGATACATGACTTTCAAACATATTCACCTTCAATACAGCACTATTACTTATAATCGCACTAACAAACTACCATCACTTCTTTCCATTTCCATACATGTAAGCTTAACCTTGTTAATAAGTCTGTACATTTTAGGTATCTGCCACCTGTTCTCTAGCTTCTATCTCTAGGTCCCCTATATTCTACATTTTAAGACTCTAAGTTTACACTTGCTAGGGAGCTCATATTAGTGAGATCATACAATACCTATCCTTTTGTGTCTGGCTTACTTCACTCAGCATTATGTCAAGTTTCATCCATATTGTCACATGCTTCAGGACCTCGTTCTTATTTACTGCTGCATAATATTCCATCCTTTATATGTAACATATTTTGTTTACTCATTCATCTGTTGATGGACACTTGGATTGTTTCCATCTTTTGGCAATTGTGAATAAGGTTTCTGTGAACATCAGTGTGCAAATGTCAGTTTGTGTCACTGCTTTCAGATCTTCTGGGGTTTTATCAAGTAGCAGAATTGCTGGTTTTTAGGGTAACTCGATACTTAGTTTTCTGAGGAACCACCAAAATGTCTTCCACAGCAGCTATACCATTATACATTCCCACTGGCAGTGAATGTGTTCCAATTTCTCCATATACTCTCCAACATTTGTAGTTTCCTGTTTGTTTAATGGCAGGCATTCTTATAGGTGTGGGATGATATCTCATTGTGGTTTTGATTTCCATTTCCCTAATAGCTAACGAAGATGAACATATTTTCATGTGCTTTTTAGCCATTTGTATTGCCCCTTTGGAAAAATGTCTATTCATATCTTTTGCCCATTTTATAATTGGGTTGTTTGTTCTTTTGTTGTTGACTTGTAGGATTTCTTTATATATACTTTATATATAGTGTGTTTATATATATTATATAAATATACTTTATATATATTTCTTTATATATACTGATAACCCTTTTCAGATATATGGTTTCCAAATATTTTCTCTCATTGAGTTGGCTGTCTCTTCACCTTTCTGACAAAGTCCTTTGAGGCACAGAAGCATTTGATTTTGAGGAGCTCCTATTTATCTATTTTTCCTTTCATTGTTGTGCTTTGGGTATAAGGACTAAGAAGCTACCTCCTATTACCAGGCCCTGAAGATATTTCCCTATATTTTCTTCTAGGAGTTTTATGGTATTGCCTCTTATATTTAGGTCTTTGATCCATTTGGAGTTAGTTTTTGTATAAGGCATGAGGTAGGGGTCCTCTTTCATTCTTTTGGATATGGATATCCAGTTCTGCCAACACCATTTGTTGAAGAGACTGTTCTATCCCAGTTCAGTGGATTTGGGGGCCTTATCAAAAATCAGTCTATTTCTGAACTCCTGATTAGATTCCATTGATCAACATGTCTACCTCTGTGGCAGTATCATGCTGTTTTGACCACATATGAGGCTTTATAATAAGTTTTAAAGTCAGGAAGAATAAGTCCTCTCACTTTGTTCTTCTTTTTTAGGATATTTTTGGCAATTCAGGAGCAATTTCTCTTCCAAATAAATTTGATAGCTAGCTTTTCCAGGTCTGCAAAGTAGGTTGTCAGAATTTTGATCTGTATTGTGTTGAATCTGTAGATCAATTTAGGTAAAATTGTCATCTTAATGACATTTAGACTTCCTATCCATGAACATGGCATATCTTTCCACCTACTTAGGTCATCTTTGATTTCTTTTTGCAAAGTTTTAGATATCCTTTATATCCTTGGTTAAGTTTATTCCCAGATATTTGATTCTTTTAGTTGCTATTGTGAATGGAATTTTTTTCTTAATTGCCTCCTCCATTAAGTCATGACTACTGTATAGAAACATTACTGATTTTTGCACATTAATCTTGTGTCCTACCACTTTTGCTGAATTTATTAGCTCAAGCAGCTTTGTTGTAAATTTCTCTGGATTTTCCAAATATAGGATCTATAATACGCAAATAAATAAAGTTTTATTTCTTCCTTTCCAATTTGGATGACATTTGTTTCTTTTTCTTACCTAATTGCTCTAGCTAGAAATTCTAGCACAATGTTGAATAATAGTGATGACAGTGGGCATTCTTGTCTTGTTCCTGATCTTAGGGAGAAGGCTTTCAGTCTCTTACCATTGATATGATGCTGGCTGTGGGTTTTTCATATTTGCCCTTTAACATATTGAGGAAGTTTCCTTCAATTCCCACCTTTTGAAGTGTTTTTATCAGAAAGGATGCTGAATTTTGTTGAATTCTTTTTCAGCATCTATTGAGATGATCATGTGATTTTCCCCTTTCAATTTGTTAATGTGTTGTATTACATTGATTGATTTTCTTATGTTGAACCACTTTTGCATGCCTGAAATGAATCCCACTTAGTTGTGGTGCATAATTCTTTCAATGTGCCTTTGGAATCAACTTGCAAGTATTTTGTTGAGATTTTTGCATCTGTATTCATTAGGGAGATTGGCCTATAGTTTTCCTTTCTTGTGGTATCTTTACCTGATTAGGGTGATGCTAGCTTCATAAAATGAGTTAGGTAGTGTTCCTTTTCTCTTCAATTTTTTGAAAGCATTTGAGCAGGAATGGTGTCAGTTCTCTTTGGAATGTCTGGTAAAATTCCCCTGTGAAGTCATCTAGCCCTGGGCTTTTCTTTGTAGGAAGGTTTTTGTTTTTGTTTTTAATTTGATTGAAATTTTTTCACATACCATACAATCATCCAGTGTAAAACAACTGTTCACTGTATCATCATATATTTGTGCACTCATCACTGCAATCAATTTATGAACATTTTCATTGTTCAAAAAAGTTAAAAAAATAAAAGTAAAGGGGAGAAAGAAGATGGCAGCACAGAGAGGAGTGGAAAGTAGCTAATCCTCATGGAATAACTAATAAACAACCAGGAACAACAAGTAAATAATCTGGAATAACTGCTGAGGGACAACCATGACTGTCCACACATGATACACCAACCTGGATTGGGAGGAATGCCTGAGATCACAGCACAAAATCTGTAAGTAAAAGCTGCAGAACCACACTGGGATCCCCTCCTCCCACAGCATCCCAACCTGCAAAACCTCACTGTGATAGAGAGCAGCACTCTCTGAACAAGCGAATATACCTCAGTCCAGCCCCAACTGGTTTTGATTAACAAACATGGATGGCTCAATACAAGCTACAAATCCCCACCAAGCAGACAGAGGCTTTTAGTGATGACTGACCTTTAAGAGCCAGAGGACCTCTCTGTGCCGGGAGGGGAGCCCAGGGGACTGGGTGCTATCTCTGGCCAGTGGGTGAAGCTGGGGGGACTGTGGACTAGCCCTGAAGGGGGGCTTTCTGTCCCTTTTTCTCTCTCTAAACCTGGGCATGTCAGTGAAGAAAGCCACAGCCATTTTCAGTTCATAGCACTCTGACCCAGACAAGGGTGGAGATAGCAGAGTCAGAGAGACAAAGAACCTATTTAAATGCTGAAGACACTCCCTAAGGGGTGTATCTTCCCTAAGAGGAAGGAGGTGGTGCCCAGCTCTACTACCCACCTTCCATTCAGAACCAGACCCCAGAGCCTGGGGAAAACAGCCAAAACAGAAACTAAGGACAAAGGGGGCCACACCTCCTTACACCAGTCAGGAGCTACAGGCTGACAGGTGCCACCTGATGGCAGGTTAGGAAAAGCACAGCAGCTTGAGGCCTCACAGGGTGTGTCAGTCTTCTAAGACACACCCTCAGGGAGACCTGATACTGAATTTTGCCCCCTTCTGGGGTCTGAGCCCATTCTAGTCTGGGAATACCTGGTTGGGGTAACCAAGGAAACCAGATACCTAGACAACAGAAAACTACAACCTACACTAAGAAAAATGAAGTTATGGCCCAGTCAAAGGAACAAACTTACACTTCAACTGAGATACAGGAATTGAAACAGCAAATGCCAAATCAATTCAAAAAGTTTAGGGAAGACATGGCAAAAGAGATGAAGTATATAATGAAAACAGTGCGCAAATATAAGGTAGAAATTGAAAGTTCAAAAAAACAACTGGCAGAATCTATGGAAATGAAAGGCACAACACAAGAGATGAAAGACACAATGGAGATATACAACAGCAGATCTCAAGAGGCAGAAGAAAGCCTCAGGAACTGGAGAACAAGACTCCTGAAAGGCTACACACAAAAGAACAGATAGAGAAAAGAATGGAAAAATATGAACAACATCTCAGGGAATTGAATGACAACATGAAATGCATGAATGTATGTGTCATGGTTGTCCCAGAAGGAGAAGAGAAGGGAAAAGAGGCAGAAGCAATAATAGAGGAAATAATCAATGAAAATTTTCCGTCTCTTATGAAAGACATAAAATTACAGATCCAAGAAGCACAGCATACCCAAGCAGAATAGATCTGAATAGGCCTATGCCAAGACACTTAATAATCAGATTATCAAATGTCAAAGTAAAGAGAATCCTGAAAGCAGCAAGAGAAAAGCAATCCATCACATACAAAGAAAGCTTGATAAGACTATGTGCAGATTTCTCAGTAGAAACCATGGGGGCAAAAAAGGAAGTGGTGTGATATATTTAAGATACTGAAAGAGAAAACCGCCAACCAAGAATCCTATATCTGGCAAAACTGTCCTTCAAATATGAGGGAGAGTTTAAAATATTCTCTGACAAACAGACAATGACAGAGTTTGTGAACAATATACCTGCACTATGGGAAATACTAAAGGGAGCACTACAGACAGATAGGAAAAGACAGAAGTGAGAGGTTTGGAATACAGTCTTGAGTGATGGTAGCACAGCAATGTAAGTACACTGAACAAAAATGACTGTGAGTATGGTTGAAAGAGGAATGTTAGGAGTATGTGGGACACCAGAAGGAAAGAGGGGAGATAAAGACTGGGACTGCATAACTCAGTGAAACCTAGAGAGCTCAACAATTGTGATAAAATGTACGAATATGTTTTTAAATGAGCAGAACAAATTAATGTCAACATTGCAAGTTGTTAAAAATAAGGAGGTATTGCAGGAAAAATACAATCAATGCAAACTAGAGACTATAATTAACAGAAACATTGTATTATGCTTCCTTTAATGTAACAAAGGCAATATACCAAAGCTAAATGCGTATAAGAGGGGGCCATATGGAAGGGGTATGGGACTCTTGGTATTGGTGATGTTGTCTGACTCTATTCTACTTCAGTTTAATGCTATCTTTCCTTTTGTTACTTCCTAGCTGTCATATTTTGTTTTGTTTTGTTTTTCTCTTTCTTTTTTTTTTTCTTTGGTCTCTCTACCTTCTTTGACTCTTCATCCTTTGTGGAAGAAATGGAGATGTCCTTACAAAGTGGTAAGGGTGAAGTGGTGAATGCATAAATACATGACTATACAGGGAACCATCGATTGTTTACTTAGGATGGAGTGTATGGTGTATGAACAAAACCTTCTTTAAAAAATGGGTGGATGAAGAAACCTATGTTGAGTGAAATAACTCAGACACATAAGGACAAATATTTCAGGGTCTCACTGATATGAACTAATTATAATATGTAAACTCATAGACATGATATATAAGTTACCAGGATATAGAATGAGGCTAAAGAATAAGGAGCAGTTGCTTATTATAAGCAGAATTTCAACTAGGTTGAATTTAAGTGTTTGAAAATGGACAGAGGTGATGGCAGCACATTGTGAGAATAACTAACAGTGCTGAATGGTGTGTGAATGTTGTGGAAAGGAGAAGCTCAGAGTCATGTATGTCACCAGAAGGAAAGTTGGGGGTTAAAAGATGGGAATGAATAAAACAGTGAATCCTATGGTGGGCAATGTCTGTGATTAACTGTACAAATATTAGAAATCTCTCTGATGAACTAGAACAAATGTATGACACTATAACTAGAAGTTAATAATAGAGGGGCACATAGGGATAAAATTATACCTGTTGCAACCTATATACTACAGTTAGTAGTATTTTAACATTCTTTCATCAATAGTAACATATGTACTATACCAATACTATGAGTCAATAATGGATGGGGGGGTGGTTAGGGGTATGGGAGGATTTTAGTTCCCCCCCTTTTTTTTGTCTTTATTTCTTTTCTGGAGTAATGAAAATGTTCTAAAAATACAAAAAAATTAATTGTGGTGATGGATGCACAGCTGTATGATGGTACCATGGGCAATTGATTGTACACTTTGGATCTTTGGATAATTGTATATTCCATACAATTCTCAATTTTAAAAAAAGAAAAGTAAAAAGGACACCCAAAACATCCCAAACCCCTCCTCCCCCATTATTCATTTATTTTTTGTCCCCATTTTTCTACTCATTTATCCATACACTGGGTAAAGGGAGTGTGCACCATAAAGTTTTCACAATCACACTGTCACACCATATAAGCTATATAGTTATATGATCACCTTCAAGAATCAAGGATACTGGATTGCAGTTCAACAGCTTCAGATATTCCCCTGTAACTATCCTAATATACTAAAAACTAAAAAGGGATTGTCTATAATGCACAAGAGTTACCTCCAGAATGACCTCTTGACTTGATTTGAAATCTCTCAGCCACTGAAACTTTATTTAATTTCATTTCTCTTCCCCCCTTTTGGGTCCAGAAGGCTTTCTCAATCCCATGACACAGAATCCAAGCTCATCCCTGGGAATCACCTCCCATGTTGCCAGGGAGATTTACACCACTGGGAGTCATGTCCCATGTAGGGGGGAGGGCAGTGAGTTTATCTGCAGTGTTGGCTTAGAGACACAGGTCACATCTGCAACAATAGAGGTTCTCTGGGGGTGACTCTCAGGCACAATTATGAGTAGGCTTAGCCTCTCCTTTGCAGTAACTAGCTTCATAAGGGCAAGGGCCATGATTGAGGTCTCGGCCTACTTATCTGATAGTCCCTAATGCTTGCAAGAATATCAGGAATTCCCCATCTTGGGAAGTTTAATATTTCCACATTTTCCTCAAGTCCCTGAAGGAGGCTTTGCAAACGCTTTTTATTCTCTGCCCAAATTACTCTGGGTTGTACCAGAGCTTCTTGGTAACCCATACAAACCAACCAGATCTCACTCCCAAGTCAAGGTTCCATGTAATTATGGTATTTGAGTAAACTGAACATACAAGTTAAATTATACAGTGTGCAACAGAAAATATATATTTTGCACTAAACAAACATCAATTCCTTTGGTCTCACACAGAAGCTGAAGTTTTAAAACACAGTAATATCATCCTCTACCCTTTAGTCTGATCTACCCCAATCTCAAACAAGTCCATATTGTTCATATCTCCAAAGTCTGATCTCCTTTTCAGCCTCTTTAACAGATGATTCATGGGGCAATGCTGAACTCTGGCTCTGAGTTCCAGGTGCCACATAGATACCTAAAGCTCCAGGGACTGACCAGGTCATACACAAACAGCTCAGCACCTCAAAATTTAGAAATTACTGTTACAACTCATGAACAGATATGACTGCTGTAAGAGCTTACAATCTAGGAATCTTTACATAAGCCTTCCCCTGATAACCCATGCTTCCAGAATTCAATTCTCAGAGTTTGAACATTTTTATTAGTCCACATTAGTGAGATATTATAACATTTGTCTTTTCATTTCTGGCTTATTTCACTCAACCTTCTGTCCTCAAGGTCCATTCACCTAGTTGCATACCTTACAACTTCATCCCTTCTTGCTGCTCCATTATGTAAAAACACTCTTATATTTGTACATTTAATCATATTCATTGACCAATCTAGGTTTCACTAAGTTATACAGTCCCAGTCTTTATCTTCTATTTTTCCTTTGGTGTCATACATACCCCTAACCTTCCTCTCTCAACTGTATTCACAGTCACCTTTTTTCAGTATGCTTACAATATTGTGCTACCATCACATAGTTTTGTGCTGTCCATTTCTGGATCTATACAATCAATCCTGTTAAATATTCTATACTCCATTAACATCAAATGCCCAATCTCTACCCTCTTTCTATCTCCTGGTATCTTCATTTCTACACTCTTCTCCAAACTGCTCTTTCTTGTCTTTTCCTATCTGTCTATAGCACTCCCTTCAGTATTTCTTGTAGAGGAGGTCTCCTGTTCATGAACTCTCTCAGTGTCTGTTTATCTGTAAATATTTTAAACTCTCCCTCATTTTTGAAGGACAGTTTTGCTGAGCATAGGATTCTTGGTTGGCAGTTTTTCTCCTTCAATATCTTGAATATATCATACCACTGCCTTATCACCTCCATGGTTTCTGCTGAAAGAGCCACACTTATTCTTAATGAGCTTCTCTTGTATGTGATGAATTGCTTTTCTCTTGCTGCTTTCGGGATTCTCTCTTTGTCTTTGACATTTGAAAATCTGATTAGTAAGTGGCTTGGAGTAAGTCTATTTAGATCAATTTTGTTTGGGGTATCCTGTGCTTCCTGGACCTGTAACTTTATGTCTTTCATAAGAGTTGGGAAATTTCCATTGATTATTTCCTCTATTATTCTTTCTGCACCTTTTTCCTTCTCTTCTCCCTCTGGGACACCCATAACATTTGTGCACTTCATGTTGTCATTCATTTCCCTGAGACTGTGCTCATATTTTTCCATTACTTTCCCTATCTGTTCTTTTGTGTGTAGGATTTCAGATATTCTGTACTCTAGCTCACTGATCCTTTCTTCTGCCACTCCAAGTCTGCTGTAGTATCCCTCCATTGTGTTTTTCTTCTCTGCTATTGTGCTTTTCATTCCCATAAGTTCGGCTCTTGTTTATTCAAGCTTACAAATTCTTCCTTATAATTACCCAGTGTCTTCTTTATATCCTTCATCTCTTTTGTCACATTTTCTTTCAAATCATTGATTTGATTTAGAAGATTTGTTTGAACATTTATAATTAGTTGTTTCAAGTCCTGAACCTCAGTTGAAGTGTTAGTTTCTTCCTTTGCCTGGGCCATATCTTTCCATTTCCTGGTGTGGCTCATGATTTTTTGCTGTCTAGGCATGTAATTTTCTTGACTGATTGATTCTGAAGGTTGTTTTCTCTCTTTTCCCTGGTTGTCTTTGTTTTGTTGGTTGTCTTTGATCTCTGTCTTTTCTTTGTTTCTCTCCCTGGAAAGTTGTCAGATTGGCTCTGCCCCCCAGCCCTCCCCCCAAAATCAGGCACCCATGGTGGCCTGCCACAGGGAGGAGAGGTAGGCACTGGGCAACCCAGCAAGTTTTCAGTGTGTGGTAATACAAATCTGCTGGCTTCCAGTGGTGCTCTATTTTCCACCAGCTAGCAAGACCTGGGTTTGTTTTAGAGCACTGCTTTAACAGTTGGGTCTTCCCTATTTCTCAGCAAAAACAGAGCTGGGTTTCCGTATAGGGCATGTTGATAAGCTCCTGTGCTCCTAAGAAAGAGTCTGAAGCATCTTTTAAACAGCATTTTACTTCCCTTGCACTTTCTGGAGTGTCTGGCAGATGGTGCTGTTCAGTAACTTAATCATCCTCAGTGGCTGCTTTGCCTCCAAGTGCAGGCTATATCTACCCAGGTGAGCTGAAACTGCAGGATTCCTATGCCCTCACTTTGCTGGCAAAATCTGACTCGATGTGGGGCTCCACCTGTGGCAAAGTATTCCCTCAGCTGACCCAGTACCCCAGCTTTCTCCAAGGCAAGGAAATGGCCACTGGCTGCTGCTTCCCTCAGGAGTGGGGGAAGGGCCCCCTACGTGGGACCCAACTCCCAGGGTTGTGGATCTCCCTGGCAATGCAGAGTATGACTCCTGGGGATGAGTGTGGACCCGGCATCGTGGGACTGAGAGTATCTTCTTGACCAAAAGGGGGATGCAAAATGAGACGAAATAGTTTCAGTGGCTGAGAGATTCCAAATGGAGTTCAGAGGTCACTCTGGTGGACATTCTTATGCACTATATAGATAACACCTCTTAGGCTTTAATGTATTGGAATAGCTAGAAGTAAATACCTGAAACTACCAAACTCCAACCCAGCAGTCTGGACTCCTGAAGACAATTATATAATAATGTAGATTACAAGGGGTGACAGTGTGATTGTGAAGACCTTGTGGATCACACCCCCTTTATCTAGTGTATGGATGAGTGGAGGAATGGGGATAAAAACTAAAGGACAAACGGGGTGGGGTGGGGGGATGATTTGGGTGTTTTTTTTTCACTTTTATTTTTTATTCTTGTTCTGGTTCTTTCTGATGTAAGGAAAATGTTCAGAGATAGACTGTGGTGATGAACGCATAACTATGTTATCATACTGTGGACAGTGGATTGTATATCATGGATGATTGTATGGTGTGTGAATGTATTTCAATAAAACTGAATTTAATAAAAAAAAAAGAGTGGGGGAAGGGCTTTCAGACTCAGGACTGGAAACAGTCTCTGTCCAGGTTTTCTGTCTCTTTGTCCCTCACTGATCTGGGCCTTGAAATGTCCTCCCCTGTCCACCAGGTCTTCAAACAGTGAGCGTATTTTTCACTTCTGTGAGAGATTTTTAAATCAGTGTCCCTGGTGGGAGGGGTCCCATCTGCTGCTTCTATGCCTCTGAGACTGAGTGAGGGGGAGGGGAGAGGACCAGCTTGTCTGGGAAGGAAGATTCCTACCTGATATTTCTTCTTTTTCTTCAATTTGGCATTTGCAGGATCTTTCTCCAGTCTATATCCTCCTCCAGAGTTTCAAATAATTCAGAATTGTCCTTTTATTTCATTGAATCTCTGGAGTGAAATTTCCAGTAGTTGTCTACATTACCATGTTGATGATGTTACTCTCTGTAGGAAGGTTTTTGATGACTGATTAATTCTCTTTACTTGTAATTGGGTTGTTGGGGTCTTTGATTTCCTCTTGAGTCAGTATGGGATGTTCACGTATTTCCAGGAAAATATCCATTTCCTCTAAGTTGTCTAGTTTATTGGCATACTGTTGTTCATAGCATCCTCTTGTGATTTTTTAAAATTTCTTCAGGATCAATGGTAATGGTCTTCCTCTCATTTCTGATTTTGTTTATTTGTATCTTCTCTCTTTTTGCCTTTGTCAGTGTAGCTAAGGGTTTGTCAATCTTGTTGATGTTCTCAAAAATGAACTTTTGGTTTTCTCTATTGTTTTTTTGTTCTCCAGTTCATTTATTTCTGCTTCAATCTTTGTTATTTCTTATATTTGCTTTAGGGTTAGTTTGCTATTCTTTCTCTAGCTTCTTCAGTTGTTCAGTTAGGTCTTTGGTTTTAGCTCTTTCTTCCTTTTAAATGTATGTATTTAGAGCTATAAATTTTCCTCTCAGCACCGTCTTTGCTGCATCCCATAGGTTTTGATATGTTGTATTCTCATTATTATTTGTCTCCAAATATTTACCAATTTCTCTTGTAATTTCTTCTTTGACCCATTTATTGTTTAAGAGTGTGTTGTTTAACCTCCATATATTTATGAGACTTCTTGTTCTTTGGTGATTATTGATTTCCAACTTCATTCCATTATTGTCAGAGAA
Source organism: Choloepus didactylus (assembly GCF_015220235.1). Lineage (NCBI taxonomy): Eukaryota > Metazoa > Chordata > Mammalia > Pilosa > Megalonychidae > Choloepus > Choloepus didactylus. The sequence continues at coordinate 33,479,177 of NC_051308.1, forward strand.
AGTGCTTTGAATAATTTCAATCTTTTAAAAGTAATTGAGACCTATTTTGTGCCCCATCACATGATCTATCCTGGAGATCATTCCATGAGCCCTAGAGAAGAATGTATATTCTGGTGTTTGGGGATGCAATGATCTATATGTCTGTTCGGTCTAATTCATTTATCACACTGTTCAGGTTCTCTATCAATTTTCTTATTGTTCTTCTGCCTTATTGTTTTATCTACAGAAGACAGTAGTATGTCTTTTATAAGGGTTGGGAAGTTTTTCCCAAGTATCTCCTCAAATACACTTCCTAGCCTTTTGCTCTTCTCTTCTCCTTCTGGGATACCAATGACCCTTATCTTTGTGCACTTCATGTTGTCCATCATTTCCCTGGGATCAATTCAAAATTTTCCATCTTTTTCACCATTTGTTCTTTTGTGCATTCACATTTAATTGTATTTCCCTCTAGTTCACTTATTCTTTCTTCTGCCTCTTCAACTCTACTGTTATATGTCTCTATTTTTAATTTGGTCTACAGTATCATTCATTTCCATAAGCTCTGCTATTTTTCTATTTTCTCTTTCATATTCTTCTTTATGCTCTTCTAGTGTCCTCTTTTTTTTAAAATCTTCATTTTATTGAGATATATTCACATACCACGCAGTGATACAAAACAAATCATACATTCAGTTGTTCACAGTACCATTACATAGTTGTACATTCATCACCTAAATCAATCCCTGACACCTTCATTAGCACACACACAAAAATAACAAGAATAATAATTAGAGTGAAAAAGAGCAATTGAAGTAAAAAAGAACGCTGGGTACCTTTGTCTGTTTGTTTGTTTGTTTCCTTCCCCTATTTTTCTACTCATCCATCCATAAACTAGACAAAGTGGAGTGTGGTCCTTATGGCTTTCCCAAACCCATTGTCACCCCTCATAAGCTACATTATTATACAATTGTCTTTGAGATTCATGGGTTCTGGGTTGTAGTTTGATAGTTTCAGGTATCCACCACCAGCTACCCCAATTCTTTAGAACCTAAAAAGGGTTGTCTAAATTGTGCATAAGAGTGCCCACCAGAGTGACCTCTCGGCTCCTTTTGGAATCTCTCTGCCACTGAAACTTATTTCATTTCCTTTCACATCCCCCTTTTGGTCAAGAAGATGTTCTCTGTCCCACGATGCCAGGTCTACATTCCTCCCCAGGAGTCATATTCCACGTTGCCAGGGAGATTCACTCTCCTGGGTGTCAGATCCCACATAGTGGGGAGGGCAGTGATATCGCCTTTCAAGTTGGCTTAGCTAGACAGAAAGGGCCACATCTGAGCAACAAAGAGGCATTGGGGAGGAGGCTCTTAGGCACAATTATAGGGAAGCCTAGCCTCTCCTTTGCAGCAACCGTCTTCCCAAGGGTAAATCCTGTGGTAGAGGGCTCAACCCATCAATCCACCAGTCCCCTATGTCTGTGGTCATGTTAGCAACCATTGAGGTGGGGAAGGCCAATAACCCTGCATTCTCCACAGGCTCCTCAAAGGGGCTCTACATATTTTTTTTCCTTGTTTTTTTTTTTTTTTAACTTTTTCTTTTTAATCAACTGTATGAAAAAAAATTAAAAAAAAATTTAAAAAAAACATACAATAAAAGAACATTTCAAAGAGACCATAACAAGGGAGTAAGAAAAAGACAACTAACCTAAGATAACTGCTTAACTTCCAACATGTTCCTACTTTACCCCAAGAAAGTTACATAATATAGCAACATTTCAGTGAACTTGTTCCTACTACATCCATCAGAAATTAACAGACCATAGTCATTTCTGGGCATCCCCAGAACGTTAAATAGCTTATCTGTTCTTCTTGGATTATTGTTCCCCCTTCCTTAATTGCTCTCTACTGCTAGTTCCCCTACATTCTACATTATAAACCATTTGTTTTACATTTTTCAAAGTTCACATTAGTGGTAGCATATAATATTTCTCTTTTTGTGCCTGGCTTATTTCGCTCAGCATTATGTCTTCAAGGTTCATCCATGTTGTCATATGTTTCACGAGATCGTTCCTTCTTACTGCCGCGTAGTATTCCATCGTGTGTATATACCACATTTTATTTATCCACTCATCTGTTGAAGGACATTTGGGTTGTTTCCATCTCTTGGCAATTGTGAATAATGCTGCTATGAACATTGGCGTGCAGATATCTGTTCGTGTCACTGCTTTCCGATCTTCCGGGTATATACCGAGAAGTGCAATCGCCGGATCGAATGGTAGCTCTATATCTAGTTTTCTAAGGAACTGCCAGACTGACTTCCAGAGTGGCTGAACCATTATACAGTCCCACCAACAATGAACAAGAGTTCCAATTTCTCCACATCCCCTCCAGCATTTGTAGTTTCCTGTTTGTTTAATGGCAGCCATTCTAACCGGTGTTAGATGGTATCTCATTGTGGTCTTAATTTGCATCTCTCTAATAGCTAGTGAAGCTGAACATTTTTTCATGTGTTTCTTGGCCATTTGTATTTCCTCTTCAGAGAACTGTCTTTTCATATCTTTTGCCCATTTTATAATTGGGCTGTCTGTACTATTGTCATTGAGTTGTAGGATTTCTTTGTATATGCAAGATATCAGTCTTTTGTCAGATACATGGTTTCCAAAAATTTTTTCCCATTGAGTTGGCTGCCTCTTTACCTTTTTGAGAAATTCCTTTGAGGTGCAGAAACTTCTAAGCTTGAGGAGTTCCCATTTATCTATTTTTTCTTTTGTTGCTTGTGCTTTGGGTGTAAAGTCTAGGAAGTGGCCTCCTAATACAAGGTCTTGAAGATGTTTTCCTACATTATCTTCTAGGAGTTTTATGGTACTTACTTTTATATTGAGATCTTTGGTCCATTTTGAGTTAATTTTTGTGTAGGGGGTGAGGTAGGGGTCCTCTTTCATTCTTTTGGATATGGATATCCAACTCTCCGAGCCCCATTTGTTGAAAAGACCATTATGGCTCAGTTCAGTGACTTTGGGGGCCTTATCAAAGATCAGTCGGCCATAGATCTGAGGGGCTATCTCTGAATTCTCAATTCGATTCCATTGATCTATATGTCTATCTTTGTGCCAGTACCATGCTGTTTTGGCAACTGTGGCTTTATAATAAGCTTCAAAGTCAGGGAGTGTAAGTCCTCCCACTTCGTTTTTCTTTTTTAGAGTGTCTTTAGCAATTCGAGGCATCTTCCCTTTCCAAATAAATTTGATAACTAGCTTTTCCAAGTCTGCAAAGTAGGTTGTTGGAATTTTGATTGGGGTTGCATTGAATCTGTAGATGAGTTTGGGTAGAATTGACATCTTAATGACATTTAGCCTTCCTATCCATGAACATGGAATATTTTTCCATCTTTTAAAGTCCCCTTCTATTTCTTTTAGTACAGTTATGTAGTTTTCTTTGTATAGGTCTTTTACATCTTTGGTTAAGTTGATTCCTAGGTACTTGATTTTTTTAGTTGCTATTGAAAATGGTATCTTTTTCTTGAGTGTCTCTTCAGTTTGTTCATTTCTAGCATATAGAAACATTACTGACTTATGTGCATTAATCTTGTATCCCGCTACTTTGCTAAATTTGTTTATTAGCTCTAATAGCTGTATCGTCGATTTCTCAGGGTTTTCTAGATATAAGATCATATCATCTGCAAACAATGACAGTTTTACTTCTTCTTTTCCAATTTGGATGCCTTTTATTTCTTTGTCTTGCCTGATTGCCCTGGCTAGCACTTCCAGCACAATGTTGAATAACAGTGGTGACAGCGGGCATCCTTGTCTTGTTCCTGATCTTAGAGGGAAGGCTTTCAGTCTCTCACCATTGAGTACTATGCTGGCTGTGGGTTTTTCATATATGCTCTTTATCATGTTGAGGAAGTTTCCTTCAATTCCTACCTTTTGAAGTGTTTTTATCAAAAAGGGATGTTGGATTTTGTCAAATGCTTTTTCAGCATCTATTGAGATGATCAATTGATTTTTCCCTTTTGACTTGTTAATGTGTTGTAATACATTGATTGATTTTCTTATGTTGAACCATCCTTGCATGCCTGGAATGAACCCCACTTGGTCATGGTGTATGATTTTTTTAATGTGTCTTTGGATTCGATTTGCAAGTATTTTGTTGAGGATTTTTGCATCTATATTCATTAGGGAGATTGGCCGGTAGTTTTCCTTTTTTGTAGCATCTTTGCCTGGTTTTGGTATTAGATTGATGTTAGCTTCATAAAACGAGTTAGGTAGTGTTCCATTTTTTTCAATGTTTTGAAAGAGTTTGAGTAAGATTGGTGTCAGTTCTTTCTGGAAAGTTTGGTAGAAATCCCCTGTGAAGCCATCTGTCCCTGGGCATTTATTTGTGGGAAGATTTTTGATGACTGATTGGATGTCTTTGCTTGTGATGGGTTGGTTGAGGTCTTCTATTTCTTCTCTGGTCAGTCTAGGTTGTTCATATGTTTCCAGGAAATTGTCCATTTCTTCTACATTATCCAGTTTGTTGCCATACAGTTGTTCATAATATCCTCTTATAATTTTTTTAATTTCTTCAGGATCTGCAGTTATGTCACCTTTTTCATTCATTATTTTGTTTATATGGGTCTTCTCTCTTTTTGATTTTGTCAGTCTAGCTAGGGGCTTGTCAATCTTGCTGATCTTCTCAAAGAACCAACTTTTGGTGATATTTATCCTCTCTATTGTTTTTTTGTTCTCTATGTCATTTATTTCTGCTTTAATCCTTGTTATTTCTTTTCTTCTACTTGGTTTAGGATTGGTTTGCTGTTCATTTTCTAGCTTCTTCAGTTGAGCCATTAGTTCTTTGATTTTGGCTCTTTCTTCCTTTTTAATATATGCGTTTAGTGCTATAAATTTCCCCCTTAGCACTGCTTTTGCTGCATCCCATAGGTTTTGGTATGTTGTGTTCTCATTTTCATTCGTCTCTATATATTTAGCAATTTCTCTTGCTATTTCTTCTTTAACCCACTGATTGTTTAGGAGTGTGTTGTTTAACCTCCAGGTATTTGTGAATTTTCTAAGTCTCTGATGGTTATTGACTTCTAATTGTATTCCATTGTGGTCAGAGAATGTGCTTTGAATAATTTCAATCTTTTTAAATTTATTGAGGCTTGTTTTATGTCCCAGCATATGATCTATTCTGGAGAAAGTTCCGTGAGCACTAGAAAAGTATGTGTATCCTGGTGATTTGGGATGTAATGTCCTGTAGATGTCTGTTAAATCTAATTCATTTATCAGATTGTTTAGGTTTTCAATTTCCTTATTGGTCTTCTGTCTGGTTGATCTATCTATAGGAGAGAGTGATGTGTTGAAGTCTCCCACAATTATTGTGGAAACATCAATTGCTTCCTTTAGTTTTGCCAGTGTTTCTCTCATGTATTTTGTGGCACCTTGATTGGGTGCATAGACATTTACGATTGTTATTTCTTCTTGCTGAATTGCCCCTTTTATTAGTATGTAGTGGCCTTCTTTGTCTCTCAAAACATCCCTGCATTTGAAGTCTATTTTATCTGAGATTAATATTGCTACACCTGCTTTCTTTTGGCTGTAGCTTGCATGAAATATTTTTTTCCATCCTTTCACTTTCAGTTTCTTTGTGTCCCTGTGTCTAAGATGAGTCTCTTGTATGCAACATATTGATGGTTCATTTTTTTTGATCCATTCTGCGAATCTATATCTTTTAATTGGGGAGTTTAATCCATTTACATTCAACGTTAAAACCGTGAAGGCATTTCTTGAATCGGCCATCTTATCCTTTGGTTTATGTTTGCCATATTTTTCCCTCTCTCTATTAATATCCTTTATTGTACCCATACCGAATCTCTTTAGTACTGAACCTTTCTCCAAGTCTCTCTGTCCTGTCTTTGTTTCTCTGTCTGTAGGGCTCCCTTTAGTATCTCCAGTAGGGCAGGTCTCTTGTTAGCAAATTCTCTCAGCATTTCTTTGTCTGTGAAAAATTTAAGCTCTCCCTCAAATTTGAAGGAGAGCTTTGCTGGATAAAGTATTCTTGGCTGGAAATTCCTCTCACTCAGAATTTTAAATATATCGTGCCACTGCCTTCTTGCCTCCATGGTGGCTGCTGAGTAGTCACTACTTAGTCTTATGCTGTTTCCTTTGTATGTGGTGAATTGCTTTTCTCTTGCTGCTTTCAGAACTTGCTCCTTCTCTTCTATGTTTGACAGTGTGATCAGTATATGTCTCGGAGTGGGTTTATTTGGATTTATTCTATTTGGAGTTCGCTGAGCATTTATGATTTGTGTATTTATGTTGTTTAGAAGATTTGGGAAGTTTTCCCCAACAATTTCTTTGAATACTCTTCCTAGACCTTTACCCTTTTCTTCCCCTTCTGAGACACCAATGAGTCTTATATTCGGATGTTTCATATTATCTATCATATCCCTGAGGTCCATTTCGAGTTTTTCAATTTTTTTCCCCATTCTTTCTTTTATGCTTTCATTTTCCATTCTGTCATCTTCCAGGTCACTGATTCGTTGTTCAACTTCCTCTAGTCTTGTACTATGAGTGTCCAGAATCTTTTTAATTTGGTCAACAGTTTCTTTAATTTCCATAAGATCATCCAATTTTTATTTAGTCTTGCAATGTCTTCTTTATGCTCTTCTAGGGTCTTCTTGATTTCCTTCATATCCCGTACTATGGTCTCATTGTTCATCTTTAGTTCTTTGAGTAGCTGCTCTAGGTGCTGTGTCTCTTCTGGTCTTTTGATTTGGGTGCTTGGGCTTGGGTTATCCATATCGTCTGGTTTTTTCATATGCTTTATAATTTTCTGTTGTTTTTGGCCTCGTGGCATTTGCTGAACTTGATAGGGTTCTTTTAGGGTTTGTAGACCTATTGAAGTCCTTATCTCTAATTTATCAGATCTACAGCTTCGTGGAGTACACATTCTCTAACTAACCAGCAGGTGGCGTCCACGAGCCACCTGTTCTCCACAAGCCAGTTCTCCCCTGCTTAGCCTTTTTGGTGAGTGGGGGAGTGAGTCTTGTGGGGCCCAATTGGTGTACCAAGCTTGCGTGTGTAGTTGGTGTTGCCTGCCCTGTATGTGGGGCGTGTTTCTGGGCAGTCGGGGAGGGGGGGTGGCCCTAACAATCAAATCTCCCTGATGATCCTAGAGTTTTAAAGCTGCTGCAATAGTCTAATCCTTCAGTTCAGTCCTGCCACAGTTTGTCTCTGCCACTGACCCACAAGTCTTTGGTATTGGCATATGGCTCCTAAGACTTGCAAGTGGGCCCCTCTTCCAGGCTGTGCACCCCGGGTCCTCTGTTGAGGGATGACTGTGCTATGTCACAGGTGAGTGCCGTCCCCCCAGGGCAGTTCTGGGCTGCTGGGCTGTGTAGGGAGGCTCCCAGTCTGCTCAAATGATGGCTGAATGGGGCTTTGTTAATTCACACTGCTCCACCTTCCCAGCTCTGGGACATTCAGCTGAGGTTGCAGGGAAAGCTAATGTCCACGCCCAGTTTTGTGGTGTGTGCCTGTTATTTGAAGCACTTCCGTCACACTGGGTTGTCTGGGGCAGCTCTAGGCTATGGGGCTGGCGATGGGCAGGAGTGTTTCCTGTCCACCAGGATGGTGGCTGTGAGCGGACACCCCCCTTTTCTTGGGAAGTTGTGTTGTTTAGCGAATTTTCTCAGCCACTGGATTATTGCCTTTTGTCTCAGAGCTCTCTTAGTTCTGCTCTTGACTTGACGTGCCCAAACTGCAATTCTTTGAAGCTTTCTGTATTGGGCTTATTAGAGTAATTGTTTTAGAAAAAGAAAAAAGGATTTAAAAAAAAAAAAACGGCCCTCCTCAGAGATCTAATGGGTTATTGAAATGCTAATAGACAAAGCAACCAGGGCCATTAAGGAAAGGTCCACAGGGCAGAGAGATCAGCTTTTCTTCGGGATTTGCATATGCGCCTCAAGGCCTGAGCTCCACCCTTCCCCTTTCTGTGTTCACCAGAACTCCAAAAATCCTCTGCTTTTATTTTGGAGTTTTTCGTGTTGTTTTTTTTCTATGCCTGTCTCCTCTCTGCTGGGCTGGCTGCTCTCAGAGTCTCTGGTGTCTGATCTCAGTCTATCTATGATTGGAGTTTGAATCAGTAGAATGAGTTTCCGATAAGAGCAGCCACTGCAGTTTTCCCTTCTCCTTCCCGGAGCTGACAGCCCCTCCTCCCCCGGGACTGAGCCTGGCCGGGAGGGGCGCGGGTCCCCTGGCCACAAAAACTTACAGATTTCGCTGATCTCAGCAGTTCCACGTTTTCATGAGTGTTGTATGAAGTATGCCCAAAGACAGATTGCTCTGTGGTGTCCAGTCCACGCAGTTCCTGGCTTTTTACCTACTTTCCTGGAGGAGTAACTAAAACTTACAGCTCACCAGTCTGCCATCTTGCCCCGCCTCTCCTCATAGTATCCTCTTATAATTTTTTGAATTTCTTCAGGATCTGCAGTTATGTCATCTTTTTCATTCATTATTTTGTTTATACGGGTGTTCTCTCTTTTTGATTTTGTCAGTCTAGCTAGGGGCTTGTCAATCTTGTTGATCTTCTCAAAGAACCAACTTTTGGTGATATTTATCCTCTCTATTGTTTTTTTGTTCTCTATGTCATTTATTTCTGCTTTAATCCTTGTTATTTCTTTTCTTCTACTTGGTTTAGGTTTGGTTTGCTGTTCATTTTCTAGCTTCTTCAGTTGATCCATTAGTTCTTTGATTTTGGCTCTTTCTTCCTTTTTAATATATGCGTTTAGTGCTATAAATTTCCCCCTTAGCACTGCTTTTGCTGCATCCCATAGGTTTTGGTATGTTGTGTTCTCATTTTCATTCATCTCTATATATTTAGCAATTTCTCTTGCTATTTCTTCTTTAACCCACTGATTGTTTAGGAGTGTGTTGTTTAACCTCCAGGTATTTGTGAATTTTCTAAGTCTCTGATGGTTATTGACTTCTAATTGTATTCCATTGTGGTCAGAGAATGTGCTTTGAATAATTTCAATCTTTTTAAATTTATTGAGGCTTGTTTTATGTCCCAGCATATGATCTATTCTGGAGAAAGTTCCGTGAGCACTAGAAAAGTATGTGTATCCTGGTGATTTGGGATGTAATGTTCTGTATATGTCTGTTAAATCTAATTCATTTACCATATTGTTTAGGTTTTCAATTTCCTTATTGGTCTTCTGTCTGGTTGATCTATTTATAGGAGAGAGTGATGTGTTGAAGTCTCCCACAATTACTGTGGAAACATCAATTGCTTCCTTTAGTTTTGCCAGTGTTTCTCTCATGTATTTTGTGGCACCTTGATTGGGTGCATAGACATTTATGATTGTTATTCCTTTTTGTTGAATTGCCCCTTTTATTAGTATGTAGTAGCCTTCTTTGTCTCTCAAAACATCCCTGCATTTAAAGTCTATTTTATCTGAGATTAATATTGCTACACCTGCTTTCTTTTGGCTATAGCTTGCATGAAATATTTTTTCCATCCTTTCACTTTCAATTTCTTTGTGTCCCTGTGTCTAAGATGAGTCTCTTGTATGCAACATATTGATGGTCCATTTTTTTTTTTTGATCCATTCTGCGAATCTATACCTTTTAATTGGGGAATTTAATCCATTTACTTTCAACGTTATAACCGTGAAGGCATTTCTTGAATCAGCCATCTTATCCTTTGGTTTATGTTTGTCATATATATTTTTCCCCTCTCTCTATTAATATCCTTTATTGTACCCATACCAAATCTCTTTAGTACTGAACCTTTCTCCAAGTCTTTCTCTCCTTTCTTTGTTTCTCTGTCTGTAGGGCTTCCTTGAGTATCTCCAGTAGGGCAGGTCTCTTGTTAGCAAATTCTCTCAGCATTTGTTTGTCTGTGAAAAATTTAAGCTCTCCCTCAAATTTGAAGGAGAGCTTTGCTGGATAAAGTATTCTTGGTTGGAAATTTTTCTCACTCAGAATTTTAAATATATCGTGCCACTGCCTTCTCGCTTCCATGGTGGCTGCTGAGTAGTCACTACTTAGTCTTATGCTGTTTCCTTTGTATGTGTTGAATTGCTTTTCTCTTGCTGCTTTCAGAACTTGCTCCTTCTCTTCCATGTTTGACAGTGTGATCAGAATATGTCTCGGAGTGGGTTTATTTGGATTTATTCTATCTGGAGTTCACTGGGCATTTATGATTTGTGTATTTATGTTGTTTAGAAGATTTGGGAAGTTTTCCCCAACAATATCTTTGAATACTCTTCCTAGACCTTTACCCTTTTCTTCCCCTTCTGGAACACCAATGAGTCTTATATTCGGACGTTTCATATTATCTATCATATCCCTGAGGTCCATTTCGATTTTTTCAATTTTTTTCCCCATTCTTTCTTTTATGCTTTCATTTTCCATTCTGTCATCTTCCAGGTCACTGATTCGTTGTTCAACTTCCTCTAGTCTTGTACTATGAGTGTCCAGAATCTTTTTAATTTGGTCAACAGTTTCCTTAATTTCCATAAGATCATCTATTTTTTTTTTTATTTAGTCTTGCAATGTCTTCTTTATGCTCTTCTATGGTCTTCTTGATATCCTTTGTCTCCCGTACTATGGTCTCATTGTTCATCTTTAGTTCTTTGAGTAGCTGCTCTAGGTGCTGTGTCTCTTCTGTCTTTTGATTTGGGTGCTTGGGCTTGGGTTATCCATATCGTCTGGTTTTTTCATATGCTTTCTAATTTTCTGTTGTTTTTGGCCTCTTGGCATTTGCTGAACTTGATAGGGTTCTTTTAGGATTTGTAGACCAATTGAAGTCCTTATCTCTAATTTATCAGATCTACAGCTTCGTGGAGTACACTTTCTCTAACTAACCAGCAGGTGGCGTCCACGAGCCACCTGTTCTTCACAAGCCAGTTCTCCCCTGCTTTGCTTTTGTGGTGATTAGGGGACTGAGTCTTGTGAGGTCCAATTGGTGTACCAAGTTTGCATGTGTAGTTGGTGTTGCCCGCCCTGTATATGGGGCATGTTTCTGGGTGGTCAGGGAGGGGGGTTGCTCTAACAATCAAATCTCCCTGGTGATCCTGGAGTTTTATAGTTGCTGCAATAGTCTAATCCTTCAGTTCAGTCCTGCCACAGTTTGTCTCTGCCACTGACCCACAAGTCCTTGGTATTGGCGTATGGCTCCTGAGAGTTGCGGGTGGGTCCTTCTTCCAGGCCGTGCACCCCCTGGTCCTCTGTTGAGGGATGACTGTGCTATGTCACAGGTGAGTACCCCCAGGGCAGTTCTGGGCTGCTGGGCTGTGTAGGGAGGCTCCCAGTCTGCTGAAATGATGGCTGAATGGGGCTTTGTTAATTCACACTGCTCCACCTTCCCAACTCTGGGACAATCAGCTGAGGTTGCAGAGAAGGCTAATGTCCACGCCCAGTTTTGTGGTGTGTGCCTGTTATTTGAAGCACTTCTGTCACACTGGGTTGTCTGGGGCAGCTCTGGGCTATGGTGCTGGCAATGGGCAGGAGTGTTTCCTGTCCACCAGGATGATGGCTGTGAGCGGACACTCCCCTTTTCTTGGGAGGTTGTGGTGTTTAGTGAATTTTCTCAGCCACTGGATTATTGACTTTTGACTCAGAGCTCTCTTAGTTCTGCTCTTGTCTTGACCTGCCCAAATTGCAAGTCTTTGAGGCTTTCTGTATTGGGCTTCTTAGAGTAATTGTTTTAGAAAAAGAAAAAACGATTAAAAAAAAAAAAAAAAGGCCCTCCTCACAGATCTAATGGGTTATTGAGATGCTAAGAGACAAAGCAATTAGGGCCATTAAGGAAAGGTCCACAGGGCAGAGAGATCAGCTTTTCTTCGGGATTTGCATATGAGCCTCAGGGCCTGAGCTCTGCCCTTCCCCTTTCTATGTTCACCAGAACTCCAAAAATCCTCCGCTTTTATTTTGGGTTTTTTCATGCTGTTTTCTTCTATGCCTGTCTCCTCTCTGCTGGGCTGGCTGCTCTCAGATTCTCTGGTGTCTGGTCTCAGTCTATCTATGGTTGGAGTTTGGATCAGTAGAATGAGTTTCTGATAAGGGCTGCCACTGCAGTTCTCCCTTCTCCTTCCCAGAGCTGACAGCCCCTCCTCCCATGGGACTGAGCCTGGCAGGGAGGGGTGCGGGTCCCCTGGCTAGAAAAACTTACAGATTTCACTGATCTCAGCAGTTCCACGTTTTCATGAGTGTTGTATGAAGTATGCCCAAAGTCAGATTGCTCTGTGGTGTCCAGTCCACGCATTTCCTGGCTTTCTACCTACTTTCCTGGAGGAGTAACTAAAACATACAGCTCACCAGTCCGCCATCTTGCCCTGCCTCTCTAGTGTCTTCTTGATATCATTTTTGTCTTTAGCCAAGCCATTGAAGTTATTTTGGGGATTTGTATGTACTTCTTTGATTAGTTGCTCTAAATTCTGTGTCTCCTCCAGCTTCTTAATTTGGCCATTTGGCTTGGCCATATCTTCTTGCATCTTTATGTGCTTTATGATTTTCTGCTGATTTTTTGGCATTTGATTATTGTAATAAGATTATTTTGAAAGTTGACTTCCCTCGGTCACCTAAGACTTTTTTTGTTGGGGGTGGTGTAGAATGTTTATTAATTTTTATGCAAAACACTTAAAGTTTAAGTCAGTGGGAAATAATTTTAATCAAAGAATTGTACATTTTCTTCCAACGAATCCTGCTTTGTATTAGGAAATGACATTGTGATCCATTTCACTATAAGTAAAATATTACAAAATATTTACAGGAAAATATTTAAAATAATTCAAACACAAAAGCCAAGATGGGGTAAAATAAACCAGTTCCTCAGAAATCTCTACTCAGTTGACCACAGCACACAAGAAAGGAGAGAAAAACCAATAAGTAACTGAGGTCTCCTGATCACGTTACAAAAAAATTGGAGAAGAGAAAGAAATGGGATGGAAATGGTGATATGAAAGGGAATGGATGTTAGCAGCGCTGTTTCAATAATCAATCTATTCTGAATGAAATACCCTCTCTTAAATGCACTAAATTCTGACCAAGGCTAAATTTTAGGATATTCTTGGCACTGAAATTAGAAAACACCCTGACAGTGAAAGTAGCTCTTTCACCTAACCTTAATAAGAGCCTCTTTCTCCATGAACCACTGATATAAACAGAAACCTGTCATGTCATCAAAACCTGTCAGAGTAGCCCTTCCATTTCTTTCATGAAAACTTCATACACATCATCCTTAGTTTGTACTGAAACAGGAACAAAAGGACCAGATTTGGTGGCTGCTTTGGCAACAGGCACAGTAGAACCATCCTCTGACTTTCTTTGTGGAGTAGCAGTGGCCCCTTTATTCTCCTGACATACTCTCAGTGCAGTGGGCACAAATCAAGTAATCTCCACCTTGGGATTAGTAATCTGTGGCTTGGCACTGACAGTTGCTATGGCTTTCTTCTCAATGCTGGCTGCACTCATATAATCTGCCTTGGGTTGCTGAATCAAATTGGGTGGGGCACTTAAAACCCCTGGGTTTGGCAACAGAGCTGGTGGGAAGAGCCCAAGTGGTACAGGTACAAGTGGAAGCACCAAAAATGGGTGCATCATGCCAAGACGAGGTGGAGTGATACCTGAAGGCATGGGAAGAGGTAGTCTTAGTGGAGATACCCCTGGGGAAGGACCAGGGGTAGTGGTCCTGGAGGTAAAAGTCAGAGTAAAGGCCCCTGGAGTCCTGGCATTCCAGTTGTCCTCAGGAATGGAGGAGATCCTGGAGGCAACCCAGGAGGAAGGTCTATAGGTGGTCCAGGTGGCCGTAAAGGTGGTGCAGGTTGTGGTCCAAGAGGAGGTGGTCCTGGCATGGGAGGTGCTTGTATCTGAGAAGGAGGAACAGACTATGGAGGAGCCTGCTGCTGTGAAGAAGGTATAGATGTGCCATCAGAAAGAGAGTCTTCTTTATGCTGTTTATTGTGATTGCTTTTCTGCTTCAGAATCATCAGAATTATCTTCATCATCATCCTCTGAAAATTCTTCTAGTTTTTGTCCCTCCTCTGGGATTGCCTGACCTGCCATTCAAAGCATGGCTTGAAGAGGACTCAGTTCCTTCATGTTTTTCTTTTTCTCCTTGATTTTCCAGGCATATCCACAAACTGTACACTCAGCCCTGACTTTGTTTCTTTAATGTTGTCTCTCTAACTATTATCATGGTATACAAATTCATCCCCCTCACCTTCTCCATCTGATCTGTCAGTGCCACTGTCATCAGTGCTGTCATCATGTTTATCTTGATCCATGTCCTCAGGATAGCCGTCATCCTCACTGTTGCTGGAAACATCAGCATCATGATCTCACTGAGCAAGTTCAGAACTATATAACATGTCTTCATCTTACCAAAGAAGAGGAAGATCTAGGGCAAAGCCCAGTTTATGGTCATACATCTGCAAGACTTGAGGAGGAGGTAGACCAGGGGGAGAACCAGGAGGTTTTCTGCCAGGGGGCAAACGTGGAACACCATGTCCAAGAAGAGGAAGTATAGGAACTGCCTGAGATGGAGATTCATAGGCTGTAGTCTAAGATGGAAGGTGGCTGGGCAAAAGGAAGTGGAATATCCTGGATCAAGACGTGGAAAGAGCATGAGGCATATCTGGCAAAGGAATACTCTCAACTTTCATGTGCTGAGCATTCTTGACAGCATCAAAATATTGACTAAGTTGATCCCTCTTCTGTTCATATTCTACTTCCATTTTTCTCAATTCTTTGTAAATATCTGGATTCTTTTTATCATAAAGTCGTAGAATACATTCAAAGGTTTCGTGCAGTTTTTTACATTTGTCTTTCAACACCTTCTCATTTAACTGAGGCTGTTGCACAGATTTAAACTCCATTTCATCCAATTTCTCCATGTCCCAGATAATCTGCTTTGGGATCCTTCATCTTTAAAACTGCAGCTCATGCCATCATGCACTATTTTTTGTTCTTCTTTAATTCTCTCTTCCCGGCTTCTTTTTGGGCCTGGTCTGTGGGGTTCATCAATTTTCCACTCCTGGTGGATAATGTAGATGTCAGTCCCATGTTTAAAATCTGTATTGTTTACTTGTTCACTACAAAAAAAAAAAAAAAAAAAAAAAAAGGCGACACTTCTGCTGAGTTCCCTGGACTGCTATTTCTAAACCTGTGAGCGCTATGATTGTTGAGGAGTCATTGAACCTCTCTGCCTCGGTTTTTCCATCTGCAGGGTGGGGGGACAAACAAAACCACACTGTTCTAGTGGGCTATTTCTGGTGTCTTCTACGTCGTAGGGATCTTCACTTCGGCCCCTTGGTCAGCCACTCCACCACCACCATCTTGAAACCTCGCCCCTGCCTCCCCCCAACCCCTTCAGATTTTATAGTTGCTTGGATTTGCGTTGAAAATCTCCTTTGGCACTTGGTTTATCAATAATTCCCTGCCAGACCGAGGCCAAGGCCTGCCGCAGGAGCAGCAAGTCTATTTGGACATCTGCAGAGGATTTGGCAGAACAGCGATTTGCCAGAGTGCACTTTCACTGCCTTCCCAGCAGATGGCACTCTTGGGCCACCTCTTCCCCTCAATCTCTCTTTCCTCTGACTGTGGCAGCCCGCAAACCAGGTGATAATGCAGCAGGTCTCCGTGGATGCTGGAGACTGCCAGCCCCAGGGGTGGGGGTTGGACACTGTGCACCTTAGCGGAGAATCCGCTTGAGGGCATAACGTGTCTGGTGATTTTTATGCTTCTGATCGGGACAACCTCGGTCTGTAGGACTGAGATTCTCACCTTCCCCAGCCCTCAGCCAGACTGGAAACACCCTGCTATTTGTCGGCCCTGCCCGTCATGCACCCACGGGTCGCTGGTGTTGGGGAGGAACTTTTGGTGCTTCCACGTGGCTGTTTCCCTTGCCCCCGTCTCTGCCCCAGGGGCACCGTGAGTTCTGCAGGCCTCTGTGGAGAAAGGATGCAGGATGCGGAACAGAGAGCGTCTTTCTCACCTGCTACCGGTCGGATCCGGATCCGCTCTGCTCTGCCCTGTGTCCCCTCTCCTCCCGAGGGGAGGGCCCCCCAGTCTCCCCCAAAACCAGACTCCCGCAGCGGCCTCCCTCAGGGTTGTGTGGTAAGCACTGCACCCCGCAGCAAGGTCTCTGTGTGTGGCTAAATCTAGTCTGTTGGTTCCCAAGTTCCCACACGGGAGCTCCCGGCTGCAGGACTGAGAAGGGTGCTCTCCTGAGCTGGCTGCGGAGCTGGGAGTGCGGGAGTGCGCGGTTTCTTCTTTACCGACTCTGGCTGGCAGGCAGAAGCCGGCGGGGCTGTTGTGATCAAAAAACTCACCCCCTCATTTCAGTCGTAATATCTCTGCTTTTTCATCCAGGTCCTCCCTAGGTAATGTAGAAGTCCCTCTCTGGCCGCTTATGCCCTGGAGCCACTGTCCTGGTCATTTTCTGCCTTTTCCTAGTTATTCAAAAGTGAAGTTACCTCTGCCTCTCTTATTCTGCTATCTTCCCAGAAAACAAGATTTTAATAAATTTTTTAAATAAAATTTTTAAGTGCCAGTTTTCATTACCTTCAATACTAAACCCCATTCAATTGAGCGTTTCATCCATAATATCTAGTATATTGAGAGAATTTTATCTTTTGTTATCTCAGTTTTATCCACAGCTATCCTACATTGTGATCTCGGTAGAACAGTGAGGTTTTATGTGTACCCCCACCCCCACTCTGACCCTGCAGATGAAAAAACCCAGGCAGAGAGGTTCAATGACTCTTCAACAGTCATAGCACTCACAAATGATATAGTAAAGTTTAGAAACTCTTGCTCCTGGTGCCTGTTCCCACTGCTCGGTCTCGTAAGACGATTTTGACTAGCATTACCAGGATAGTCAGTGGGCACATTTTTGTGAATATTTGTGTTGTGAAAAGGGGGTTCTGGTAAAGGAAGGAAATCAACATTTACTAGAGACCTTCATAGGCACTTAATTTACATTGTATCACTTAATCCTCATAATAACCTTCAATAAAGGCAGGAGTGTTCCAGTTTGCTAATGCTGCCAGAATGCACAATACCAAAAATGGATTGGCTTTTATAAAGGGGTTTATTCGGTTACAGAGTTACAGTCTTAAGGCCTTAAGGTGTCCAAGGTAAGGCGTCTATAATAGGGTACCGTCACTGGAGGAAGGCCATTGGCATCTGGAAAACCTCTGTTAGCTGGGAAGGCACATGGCTGGCGTCTGCTTGCTCCCAGGTTGTGTTTCAAAATGGCGTTCTCCAAAAGGTCTCTGTGCAGCTTCTTGGGGCAAACTCTGAGCTAATACTTCCAAAGCATCAGCAAAACTCTGCTTTCAATGGCCGTCTTCAAAATGTCTCTGCAAATTGCAGCTCTTCCAAAATGTCACATTCAGTTGCTCTCTCTTGGCTGAAGCTCCTTCCGTCTGAGCACTTATACAAGTCTCTAGTAAACTAATCAAGGCCCATGCTGAATGGGCAGGACCACACCTCCATGGAAATTATCTAATCAGTTATCACCTACAGTTGGGTGGGTCACATTTCCATGGAAACAACCTAATCCAAAGGTTCCAACTTAATCAACACTAATACATCTGCCCCCACAAGATTGCATCAAAGAACATGTTTTTTTCTGGGGTACATAATATATACAAACTGGTACAAGAAGGAAAATAAAAACTCCTGGGAATGCTTAAGTAAATTGCCCTAGGTCACATACAGAAGAAGCAGGGGAACTGTAATTTGAACCTAGATCCCAGTGCTATCACAATCCCTGGCGTTATTGGATACTGGGACCAGAAGGGCTGAGGCTTGTGTTCTCCAAACAGCTAAGTTTTCTTTTCTTTTCCTTTTCTTTTTAAAATAAAATTAAGATGCTTCTCACCTAATTCTGGTTGAGATTTTCAAGCCGTATGGTCTTTATTTTTTCATTACCAACTCAAATTCCCATGAATTTATCGAAAATATTTATGAAATACTTTTGTATAATTGCAACTGGCTGTTCACACAGAAATAATTCAATATTTGATTAATGGGCCATGGACTAGAAATGATCAAACCTGATACATCTAAAATGTGGCCTTTTTAATTTTTCGCATGGTGTACCTTTGATTTTTCATGACTTAGTATCTGTATTTCTCCAAAGAAACAGAACCAACAGGAGATATACACATATATATTATATAAGAAAAGAGATTTAGACTTCCGTCCCGTTTCCGGGGCGGTGCGAAGATGGACGCTCAGCGGGCGCGGGAGAGTCTCCGCAAGCGGTACCTGTTCCCGCCGGACACCGAGGTTCCGCTGGACGAAGACGGTGGTTCCAGGCCGGCTGTTGAGAAAAAGGAGAAACCTCTTCCAAGACTTAATATCCGTTCTGGATTCTGGATTTTGCCATCCATTGTTGTGACCTATTACGTTGACTTCTTTAAAGCTATTAAAGAAAACATTCACACTAGTAGTTGGTTTCTCTCTGGTGGTGCTTTGTTGCTTGTCAGCTTATTGATTGCATTTTACTGCATACTCTATCTGGAATGGCATTGTGGAATTGAAGATTATGATACCAAGTACCCAACGTTGATACCCATTACGACAGCTGCTTTTATCGCAGCGGGAATTTGCTTCAATATTGCTTTATGGCATGTGTGGTCATTTTTCACTCCTTTGTTGTTGTTTACCCAGTTTATGGGGGTTATAATGTTTATCTCACTCCTTGGATGATTTCTAAAGGTTTGAAGGCATTCAAATTTAAAGTGAATGACTAACATCCAGCTAGCTGAAAGTGACACAGACAGATAATGAAAAAGCTATAATGTATTCTCCTATCTGTCAAATGAGTGGTTTCCTCGAATAAATTGTGACTTTAGAGATCCATAGTTGAAATCAGAATAAATTATATTTCATTGGCATATTATTAAGCTCAAGTGATTATTGAATTTTCCAGATGTCCATGTTACCTAGAAATAACTTTCGAAATGTTGATCCATTTGAAGTTTTGGAGAAAGTAGTGATGTAAAAATTTAGCAAAGTTTTATTGTAAGTGCATAATGCACTCCCAATATTGTAAATAAATTGTTTACACTGTTCTTTAAAGAATAGCAGGAGGCTAGTTCATTGTGTAACATGACTGGATATGTATATAAAGGGATGATATTGTCATGTGCCTTTTACCCACCTTACAAAATTACTCTCTCTTAATTTTTATAATGGCTTTTTTAGGCAAGAGGACCAATTTATAGTATTTTGTGTTTTCAGTGTCTTTGAAATCACTTTAGATTTTATCATTGTGTAAATTATTGGGCTTTTAGCATTTGTTTAACCTATGAACTTTTAATCATTTTTAAATATGTATAAATTTTTTCCTTAAAATTTAAATAAATTATTTTCATAAACTTAAAAAAAAAAGAGAGAGATTTATTATAAGGAATTGGCTTATGCAATCATGGGAGCTGGCAAGTCTGAACTCCATAGGGCAGGACTGAAGCTGAAAATTCAGGTAACGGTGATGCGGAAATTCTTAGTCTGAATTCCCCCAGGGAAGCTGGCTGGCTGGAAACTCCCGAGAGAGCTAATGCTGAAGTTGAGTCCAAATTCCTCTGTTGACTTCTGAAATCCTCAATTCTGGCTTTTAAGACCTCTACTGATTGAAGAGGAGACTCCCAACATTGCTAAAGGCAATATCCATTGTTGATCACTGGGGACTGAATCATGTACCCCACAAAAGATATGTTCAAACCTTAATTCCCTTTCCTGTGGGTGTAAACTAATTTGTAAATAGAACCTTGAAGGTGTTACTGTTAGTTAAGTATGGACTAATTTGTGAATAGGATCTCTAATTTAATGAAACCGAATCGAATCAGGGTTAGACTTAATCTGTATTACTGAAGGCCTTAAAAAGAGAGGAAATTCAGACACAGTCAGTCAGAAGAAGCCAGAAGTTAGTAGAATCCAGAACTAGGAGAAGCCAGAGAGAGAGGGGCCACGTGATGGAGGGCTGCCATCACCAGAACACTTCTGCCTCTGGGAGAAAGCAGGGTTTTTGCTGAAATCTTGATTTTGGTCTTCTATCCTCCAAACTGTGAGCCAATAAATTCTTATTGTTTAAACCAACCCATTGTGTGGCATTTGTTGTAGCAGCTCTGGTAAAATAATATTGATGGTAGATGTAATCAATGGATTATAGATGAAAATCCCACCTTGAAATACCCTCACATTAACAAACAGGCCAGTGCTTTACCACACACCTAGACTCCATAACCTATTTTGAGTCGTCATATGAAATTAACTTTCACAGTGTCCTTATCCAAATTTTAGCTTAAAAACAAAGCAAACAACTACACTTAAACAATTATATTATGGAGGAAATTAAACAACTCTGTGTTAATGTGTTTTCCTCACAGAACAGAGGGAAAAGCTGAGGTGCTGAGACTAAGCCAGATTTCTGATTCTATCACCTAATCACTGCTGTCCTTGGACATGTTGCTAGGTTGTCGAGAGGATCAGGTAAGTCCCTGATTGTAAAACCTTTCATAAATAACCAATAAAGAACCTCACTGAAAATAATAGTTAAGTGCCTGGCTGCTAATAAGTGGCAGATGTAGATCTGGAATACAGCTTCATTTAGAGTTTTTCCTTAAAATGCAGATTATCAGGGGAAGGGCCCAAAAATCTTCATTTAAATAGCATTTAAATAGCAGCCTTGCTGTGGGTTCTGTTTTTGTTTTGAGAAAACTGCCATAGGATAAAATCTGGTTAATCTTGATTTGATGTGGATATTATTCACAAAATTTTGCCTAGTGTGAGCTTCTCTCACTCAGCTAACTTATTTCATGTTTTGTTTATATCTATTCTTTCGTTCGCAGAGAGTTGGCCTTCTCTTGAACTCATCTCCAAATTGATAATGAAGTGCAAGTTGCTGAAGCTCCCAGACCACAGGGACCAGTGTTTTTCATCTTCTTAGAGAGCAGATCAGAATGTGTTTAGAAGGCATCGGAAGGGTTAAATTTGTCATGAATGAAGGACTGCTTTGGAAAATTGAAGTTTCACCCTCCCCATTCACACCCTGCTCCCCCTCCTACCTCAGTAAGTGGCAACACTATTCACCCACTTTCCCAAGGCAGAATCTTGGTATTATCCATGATACTCCATTTTCCTCACAAATAGTGAACCACCAAATCCCATCTTTTTCCACACCTCTGGAGAGACAGAATGCATCCTGTCCCTCCATCTCCTCCAATACTCCCTATTTAGAAGTAGTCATAGCAGCAGCAGTAGCTGTTTGACCAAAATGCATGTTAGGAACTATTATCAGGATTTTACATCTATCAACTCATTTAATCGTCATAACAACCCTATCATTATTTGAAATTTATGGATACGAAAATGAAGCACAGGGAATTAATTTAAGAAACTTGCCTGAGATTACACAGCTAGCAGCCATAATCCCAAACCAGTCCTTCTGGCCCTCTCTGAACTTCTGCAACCATTAGTGCAGGCAGATACCTCTCTCCTTTGCCTGCCACAAGTTTCTTTCTGACTGGTTTCCAAGACTTTCATCCTGTTCCCTTCCATTTCATTTTCCACGTGTAAGAAAAATGAAACCTGCTACCGCCATTATTTAAAACCTGACCTCTATTGTGCCGATGTTCAGCCAGTCCAACCTCTTAGCCTGGACTGGCTTCTGTGTTCTGCTCTGTCTTCACCTCAGTCTTTCTACCAGTTTTCAACTTTTTAGTTCCTGGAGTTCACCCATGCTGTATTTCCATTGCTTAACCGACCTCCTCTGCTACCCCACCCCCAAGAAATTCTTGAAGCTCTGTATTTTTTAAATTAGTTGTAGAAAAGCAGCAGTGGTTTATTACCGGACAGTGTTATAGACAGGAATTGTGAAATTTCTTCCTGGGCTTCTTTCAAAACAGGATGAATTCTCATCCAGTGTTTTTGTAACATTTTGATCAGAGTACTTTATCACCTTGTGTCCCTATCGGTTTTTTGTCTGTATCCTCACGAAATCTCTTGTATTCATTTTGTAATTTCTCTCCTAGCTCAGTACATGATCCAGCCTCGAAGAGATGAAAGAGCTGACCAGAACAGTTCTTTAGAGGATGGCCTAAAAGACTAACTTTCTGACCTCTCCAGGTCGCTCTTCCAGGCTACGCGCGGCTCAGGTTCCAACATTCCGAGTGGGGAGAGGCCCCTGGTTCGCGAGGGATCGCAGGGGACCCCAAGTGCTGGACGGACACGCTGTGTGGCAGCTGCGGCCTGATCCCTCCTCCCCCTTAACTCTTCCAGAACGGAGGAGATGGAAGAGAAGGAGAAACGTGGGTTTGGGGAACTGTGAAAAATTTACTCCGAGTAGGGTTAACTTGGGTAATGCGACCAAGAACCAAGCTTCTTCCCCCACGCCGGGCCCACAGGTGCCTCCTCCCTGCTCCCCGCCTCAGTCCGCTGGGGCCTCCCTCCCACCTTCCCTCCCTTTTCCCACTCGGAACAAACAGCCTGCAGTTCCCAGAGCTGCAGAGCGAGACGCGAAACGCGCGCCGGGAGCGAGACACGGAGTGGACCGGGAGTCGGGCCGGAGCGGGACTCGGGAGCTCGCGCTGCTCACCCAGCGCTTCGGGCCCGGGCAGGCACAGCGCGAGACGGGCTTCTCCGCGGGGCCTCCCTTCTTTCTCCCTCCCGCCGGGCCTGGGGCGGGGGCGGAGGGACGAGGCGCAGCCCCACTCTGCGGCACCCCCTCTGCGGGCAGGAGCGGGCGGAGTCCGGCCCGCCTTAGCCGGCCGCCGCGGGAGCAGCGCTGAGCGGCACCGCGGGCAGCGAGCTCCGCATTCGAACCTCCCTCGCAAAGACAGTCTCCGCCCCACAATGCACCGCGGCGGGCAGCCTTTGAAAAAGCGGCGCGGCTCGTTCAAGATGGCGGAGCTCGACCAGTTGCCTGACGAGAGTGAGTAGCACCTCAGAGCACCCCCCTTTCTTCCCGTCGGCCGACCGCCTCGGGGCTGCACCGGTCGGGAGGGATGGCGTGCCCTCCGCCGACCGGGTGGGCTGTCTGCCAGTCCCACTGTGATGCTCCTAGTCCTCGCACTCCGGTGTTGCTGCCGCGTCGCCGCCTTTGTTATGGTGTCTGTGTATTGGTTTCTGGGGTTGTGTGAGCGCCAGGGCCGGAAACCGAAAGCCCGGGAGCCCAGCCCGTGCCTGGCGGAGGCGGTGGCTGCTTCCCTGGCCTGACTTCGGCCCCCGGCCTCGGTGCGGGAAGAGCGGCCCCCGGCCGCGGGGGCTGTCCTCGCCGCCTGCACCGGTCTCCCGGCGCGGAAAGACGCCTGCCTGGGTTATGTAACTCGCCTGTCCCTGGGCCGGGGGAGAACTCGGGCCGGGGAGGGGGTGGTCACAAGCCATTTCTTCTTGCCCCAGCTTCAGACGGAGTCCTGTCCCAGTTTCTGCCTCTACAGGCACTTATGATCTTCTCCCTCCCCCTCCCCCCCCGCGGTGTGCCCACCTCTGGAAGTGTTTCCGTGTCAAGGGGCTGTCCCTTCTTCTGGGACCACAGGTGGCTGTGGATCCTTCCAGAGATAATCCAGACTGGACACGCAGGGCTCAAGTAGCCCTCATCCCCACAGACCTTCTTCTGCGTGTGTGTGACTTGAGAATCATGGGGGGTACCTTGTACATGGATATGACCAACCAGCACGTATGTACAGTACTCTTCCTGACTCCTAAGTGCATTGCTTCACTTAGCCATGTATACTCACTCTCCCATCAATGGGATCTCCTGGACATATATGCTCGCTTGTGTTTAGTATGTAAAAGCACCAATTCCGTAGTTTTAAACACGATGGAACTTAACTTTGTAATTTACTAAGTTGCATAAATTATATAGAAAAGCGAATATTTTATTTTAATGACAAAAAGATCCTGAGTCCACACACACACTATTTAGTTTATGTATACATTTGCAAGAGTTTTAGTTTAACAAAATCAAGGGTATCAATCACTGTAAAATCTGTCAGTACACAAGATAAATAGACTTTAAAAACGAGAGCCAACTACAGGCAATTCTTTGTGAGGTCATATTTTTAATGTGTTATAAAGTTAAAATTAAAAGTTCAAGTTTTAGTTAAGCCAAGCTGGTGAAAAGTTGTATTAAAAGTATTTTTTTACAACACTTATTTTAAAAGTACTTTTTGCTCTACCCAGTGCCAAAGTTCCAATAGTACTTTCTCAGTGATGGAAATGTTCTATTCTTTGATGTCCAATAGGGTAGCCTCTAGTCACATGTGGCTGTAGGGCCTTGAAATGTGACTAGAATGACTGAGGAACTGAATTTCATATTTTATTTAATTTTCATTAATTTAAATTTGAACTTTCATCCTTGTTATCTTTACCGAGAGATGATTTTATCACCTCTTAGATGTTAAAATAGACCTGCTTTAGTTACTATAGTCATTTTGTTGAGCAAAAGCTGTTTTAAGTGGCTTTCAATTTAACTCTCATTTGGAATATTTTCTTCATCATCATCATCAAACATTTATTGAGGACTTACTATATTTCTTTGTAGATTCAAATAGCAGCTGCTCTCTCAAACTATATGTCCTAATCATTTATATTACTTTGTCACATCTCTGGTACATAGTGTGTGTGTATGTTGGGGGACAGGGTGCACTTGAATGCATGTCTTGTTTAGCTAGACTACAGCTTTGTTGAAAGCAGAGATTGCTTTACCTGGCTTGTCACACAGTGCCACAAATCAAGGATACATAAATACTTGATTTATATGGAACTGAATATAGGATAAGAGGCATTATTAATGATACTGGAACAGGTCTTGATAAAGGAGAAGTGATTTCAGCTTGATTCTGGAAATAACAGTTTATTTCTTCGCCAAGATTAGGCAGGGGACTAGCTAATATATTAGCTTATAGCCAGCGTACTGTTATCAATAATAAAAGCTACCATTTATTGAGTACTTACTAAGTACCAGATACTGTGCAAAGCATTTTACATATATTTACTCATTTAATCCTCGTTTCAATTGAGATAAGTACTCTAAATAGTTTGGTTTTATATATGAGGAAACTGTGGCTATCTTCAGGGCATCTTTCCTCTGAGCTCCTATTCTTGACATCTCTTACCTATTTCACATCTCCTCTTAGATACCTCAGAGGCCCCTCAAACTTCACAAGCTCAAAATCTAACTCATAACACTACCCCAGGACAGAGATATTTTCAGTGGTTCCTGTCTTAATTAATGCCTCCACTGTGCATTCGTCTGGCACAGCAGAAACCTTGAGGTCATCTTTGGTACTCCTCTCTTTCACGTCCCATATTTAAGCCTTTACTAAGTCTTATAACTTTTCCTTCAAAATGTCTCTCAAATCTGCCTACTTCTCTTCATTACCCTAGTCCAAGCTGTCACCATCTTTTATCTGCACTAATCACTTCAGCCTTTCATTAATCCATTGCTCCCTCCCCCACATACACACACACTTAAGCCAGAGTGATCTTTTCAAAATGTAAATATGTCATCTTCCCTTTAGTAGCTACAAGATCCTGCATGGTCTGCCCTGCCCCACCTTTCCATCCTCATCTTGGACCTTTCTTTCATTTATCCCTTTGAAATACATTGGACCTTTTTCATTCTCTCTACTTACCAAGATCCCTTTTCTGCAGGACCTTTGCATGTGTATTCTCTCTACCTAAAATGTTCTTTTCTCCCCTTACTACAAAATTCTGTGTATCCTTTAGATTCCATTTTAAGCTTCTTCAGAGCGCTGTTTTCTGTCCTCCCTGTCTATATTACATCTTCTTACTAAACCTTCTCATAGCACTGTGTAACTCCTTAGTGGCAGCTGTCACAGTTGTAGTTTTAAATTTGTTTATGTGATTGTTTGGTTAGCATCTGGCTTTCTTACTATTTTAGAAGCCCCACCAGAGCAGGTACTGGTTCTGTTTTTGTCACTCTTCACCCTAGTTCTGTGGATGAGGCCTAGCTTACCTCTCTGACCTTTTTTCTTACCACTTTTCCCTTGCTGCTACTCTCCAAGCACAATGACATTTATTTTCTCTGTTCCTTGAATATATTCTAAGCTCATTTCAGGGGTTTTTGTTTGTTTCTTTGTTTGTTTGTTTTACCATCTGTTTCTTATGCATTGTTTCTTCCTCCTGTTCTTCTCATGACTAGACCGTCCCAGAGGTTACCTCTTCCAGCCTTTCCTAACCACAGTATGTAAAGTAACTCTCCCATATAGATATCACTGTTTATTTCCTTTATAGCAATTACAATTAGCTATGATCATCATTTTGTTTACTTATTTATTGTGTGTCTCTTCCCACTAGAATGTAAGCTCCCTGAGAACAGGGTCATTGGCTATCTTGTTCCTTGAGGTGTGCCCAGCCCTAGAGTAGTGCTTATGGCAGGCATTCAGAAAATATTTGCTGCATGAGTGAATAAATATGTCCAGCTAGAGTGGAGTTCTAACTTAACCAGATTTACCTGTCTGTAAAATTCATGTTATTAACCTAATAGGTCTTTTTGATTGATCAAAGTGATTCTAACAATAAACACTATATAAAAATTAGTCATGTGGTATGTGCCCTTTTCTTAGCACTTTTACATATGGTATTGAGTCATTTAATCCCCACTTTACAGATGAAGAAACAGCTGCACAGAGAGGTTAAGTACTTTACCTAAGGTAACACAGAAAGAAAGTGGCCGAGTCAAGATTCACATGCATCTAGTCTCCATCTAGAGCCTGTACTCTTAACAACTGTATTATACTATCTCACAAAAATGGAAAAAGGTTAGAGCTGATAGGTCAGAATCCCCAAGACGTGGTTCCTGCCTTCATGGAGCAGAAATTCTTCAGATACCTGCTCAAATGTCACCTTACCGGAGGAGCTAATCATGAGCAGCATATAAAAGTAGCAGTTCCCCCATGCACACACACACACACCAGTCCCTCCACACTCTATCCCCCTGTTATCTGCTTTGTTTTTTTCTGTAGTACTTATTATCACCTGACATGTGTTTGTGCTTGTTTGTGATCCTTCACTAGGCTGCGAATACAGTGAGAGCAGAGACTGGCTCTTTTTCTTGCTCTTGAATCCCTAGTCCTAAAGCAAGGACTGACATGTAGTCAGGACTCTGTATAAAATTTTCGTTGAATGAATGAATGGTTACTTCTTTTCCTTAAATAAGCTGATTTACCTTGGTAGCTACATGGATATTTGCACTGGGTACTACTACTGCTTCTTTATAGTGTTGTGTTATTTGAGGCTTTTAAGCAAGAATTTATGGCATCTCTTTCTCTCTTTTTTTTTCCCTGAATACTGCCTTTGGTTATTTAACTTCAGTTTGTTATAAAGAAGCTTATGAGTTGTCCTGTTATCCATTCTCCATATCTAGGCAAGTGAAATGAGTGAAAGAATGGTTTTGATGCTGATGGAATGGCTGTTCTATAGGCCTCTCATTCTGCCTGCAGAGGAAAAAATCACTTGAGGGTTAGTGTTTCTCAAAGTGGGTCTGGAGGTTACCTACAGCAGAATCCCCTGGGAAGCTTTATTAAGAATATATATTCTGCATTTATGAGGTGTTTCCTAGTTATTCTAATATATGTGAAAGTTTATTCTAGTCAGCGAACCCCTCCAACTTTTTGCTAGCCCCTCTTGGCTGTTCTGGACTCCCTTTCCAGGTTGAATCTTTCAGTGTTGCACATGCCTACATTCTAGACTTTCAAGGGACTTTTTACCTGCTGTGCCAATCTCTGGGTCATTTCCATTTTTTGTTTTCTCCATTCCATTACTGCTTCTGATCTTTGCTGCAATAAATGTCAGTTCCCTTTTTCTTTTTCATCTCTAGCACCAGAACCCTTCCAGAGGAAAAGCCAAAATTGTTTCTTTCACTACTCTTCTTTCCTCCTTTCTACATTTTCTCTTTTGGAAAGGTCTCTAATTCTCACAACTTCAACAAGACTTCCAGAAGTCTGTCTCTGGTTCTTCTTTATCTGAGCTCTGTTCTGTAGCTTAAATTGTCTACTAGTTATTTCTAATTACATGTCCAACTGTCACTTCAAACTCACTTTTGCTAAAATTAAGCGAATCTACTTGTATCCCCAAACCAAGCTACTTTTCTCTCACTTTGTGAAATAATTATTGATTTGTTTTATTTTTAATTGCAGGCTCCTCAGCAAAAGCCCTTGTCAGTTTAAAAGGTAAGAATTGTAGCATTTTTAGGCATGGCATAAGCTGAGAATTTAATTCGTGAAAGTAATTTGGATATAATGTTACTTTTTCCTCTTAAGTTGCGATGCATTAAAGCTTATAAGTATTGGTGTTTACTGATAACTTTAAATTCATATACTGTTATAAAAGAACTGGTCCTCAGTTATAAGAAATCATTAAGGAAGTTTTTCCCCTAAAATAATTGGACAAAGAACTTTCTAACTAAATATTATAGATAGATCTTATTTAAATTTAAGGCATTTATTAAACAATTATGCTGAACTGTATGTTTGCATAATAGTTTTTTCTTTTGTTTTGTTTTTCTTCAAGAATCTTACCTTCTATAATAATGCAAAACCTCTGGAATAAAAAAAAAGATAGTATTTTTGTTTTTCTAAGAAAAAAATTAGACATACTCCTTAGTCTTCCTCTTTGTTTCTGCAGGTACATTAGCTCAGCCCTCTTAATATAGTTTATTTTGTAGTTTGCCTCTAGGGTAAGATTCTAATAGGTAAGTAAACTTTGAACCAGGGTAGACATTCTTAAAGATTATTAGTACTTTTAGTTTTGGAAGTTTCTGTATCATGCTTTGGATTGGGGGTTTACCAAATTATGTCCTTCTGGCTTTAGAAGACCACTTATCTTCCAGGATGCCCTGATTTCTTGGCCTAGCAGGATCAACTACATCCCTTTTCTTTTATTTTTTTGTTTCTTAAAGTATACATCTGAAGAAGTATTTTATTATTCTTTTCTTCTGCAATATTAAACCCATTTCACTTTTTTGAAAATATAATGGAGAAAAATTACACAAGTAATATACATTTCTTGTAGGAAAATTAGCTAATGTTTATGAGCAAATAGAGGAAAATAAAAATAATTTTAGTGTACATTCATCCCAGGTTTTCTATGTATTTCTTTCTATATAAACACATCAATTTTTTTACAAAAATTAAACACATGCCTCCTCATTTTTATATGTCTAATTCTTTATTGAATTTTCTTTCTAGTTGCAGCCAACTCTGAAGACATTTCTTTGAATTAAGGAAAACAGAAATACCTCACTAATTTCAATTTAATATACCAACGGTTTCACATATTGAAGCAAAAAAACATTTAGAAATATGTTCTAAATTCAAGGTTAGAAGGAGTTTTTTCCAAGTTTCCATTGCTGTGCTTTCAATCAGAATTGTGCCAAAAATTTATGAGATAGTTCTTGGCAAATTAGAATGGAGGAATTATTAAAAAACAAAAATAAAGAAAAAAAGAAGCCACACATGTTTCAGTGTGGAAATGTAATACTTTTAAGATGCATTGCACTATCAGATTATTTAGGAAGTTTGAAAAAAAATACAGAAAATTTTCAACTGTAATAATCTAAAATTTTTAATCAGTATATTTCAGACATATTTCTCTTATTAAAAAGTCAGTGTTCATAGTATGAAATGCACTGAACTAAACTTACATCTTATTAATCATAATTGTTTGTTACAGAGGGAAGCTTATCTAACACATGGAATGAAAAGTATAATTCTTTACAGAAAACACCTGTTTGGAAAGGCAGAAACACAGGCTCTGCTGTGGAAATGGTAAGGAATGAGTTTTTCTTACATTTTAGAATAATGATAGCTAAGTTATCTGTATTATTGTCATGTCAAACTCCCTTATAGAACAGTGAAAACTTTCAAAGATTTTTCCCCAACCCCAAGCTTTTGAGTCCTGAAATGTATCATTGAGCTGGATTTGAGCATGTGTAGGTAGATTATCTGGTCATCATTAAGCATTTGTTAAGTAATTGTGGTTTCTTTAAATAATCAGAAAACAAACCAACAACCCCCAAACATACTTTTATTAGAATGCAGAAATTTTACATGGCTCTGGTTCCTGCAAAAAGATATATAAGTAAGTGGTAAGGGATTAAAATATTAACGTGTGTAAAGGCTAAGTTCATTTAGGGATGGGAAGTAGAGGTGAGCATATAATAGGCACGACTAACGGTTTGAGGGCCTCTGTTCCTCCCCTGTCCAGCCAAGTCTTAGCTGATGCAATAGTATGTAGTCAGAAGTATTTGGGGGTAAATCATGAAACAAGCCTGGAACTGAGAAAGCAGCAGACATAGTAGCCTTGGCAGCTGGCCCTAGTGAATGCGAGGGACTTTTTCCACTTTATCAGTTCCCTACCCATCATTCCCTTTCTCCTCTCTGCCCATGGTCAGAAGAGGGGATCAAAGTAAAAGGGACTTCCTGTGAGGGCTCTGGAGTCTTGAGACTCTAGGTGGATTTAATTCCAAGAGTCTGTACCTTTAACCATGACCCATTTACTGAGGGAATCCATTTGGATTCTGCCCATATGTTGTGAGCCCTAAGCTCATGTGAAGCCGTCTTTACCTGTCTTCTTTCCAGATAAGTATGAGATTTTGTCTTAAATGATGGGAGAATGATTTGAAAAAACATGTTGGTCCTATTGGGGTGTTTTTTCTGTTATTCTGTCTGTTAATGGAGCTTATGTACCTTGAGTGGACTGTGGATTTTTCATGTTACAGGCCTTTAAGTCTATGATGTTGTTGTCCTTTTGGTACTTAAAATTTTCTTAATTCTGTAGGTACTTATCAAGTATCTGTTATGTGTATATTGTATTTGTATTCAGGAATGGAAATTTGGCTAACACTTTTTGGCAGCAGCTCTAGTGTATTATATATATTTAGGCTTACTGTTCTAGAGGGAACTGGTACCTTTTCTCCAGCTCAGCCCTACCCAGCAGACACAGCATATGATATACCCAACTGGTATTAACCCAAACACCAATATAATGTGAACTGGAATTTCCAGAACTTATTTCTTATCTTTGCCATCCAGAGTTGCTGCCAGTGTACTAAGGAGACTTGGATTTTAATTTTAATTTAATCATCAGCTAGGTGTTTCATTTTTAAACAAATTGCATAAATAAGTATCTCATTGCTTTCTGAAGCCAAGATTATATAAATTTGTCATTGTGTGTTTTATATTACCCATACTTCCTCCTTCCATACTACTGATAATCCAGTTAGCTATATTTTCCAAAAATAGAATTATATTTTGGAATAAAAGAAGGAAGTATTCAGTTTTTTCATTAAATAAAAAATTTCTGTCATAGCCTTTTAGAAATTCGAAACGAAGTCGACTCTTTTCTGAAGAAGACGACCGACAAATAAATACAAGGTCACCTAAAAGAAACCAGAGGGTTGCAATGGTTCCACAGGTATGTGTGGGCTGAAATTTTAGTTTCAGTGAAAGGGAGTAATTGGTTAGCATAATAAGGTTTATTTATATTATTCTGTTACATTTTAATTAACAGGTTATTTTATTTAAATCCATACTCCAGCTTAATTCCTATTTTAGTTAATTGGAAAAGACCATGAATTTATCAGTTATCTTTAATCCTGAGTAGAAAGGGAATCTGCAATCCTGTTTTTGCACTTTTTTCTTTTAAGAATGTTGGTGGTGAATGTTAAGCAAATGGATTTGGCAATATAATCAGTTTGAAGTTTTACATGGATAATGAGAGGGAAAAATATGTTTTACTTTATCACTGAGGGAAGTATGTAGAAGACTTGCTGTATCCAAGAGGAAAAATTACATCATGAAATTATGTCTTTTTCACTTTTCGTGTATATATATGTATATAAAATCATAGTGGACATGTAAGAATCAAAGGAATGAAAAATAGGTAAGGAAATACTTCAAAAATGTCATAATTTTTCTCTTATCAAACTAATGAGCTCTGAATATGGTTATTCCCTACTTCTCTTTAATTATTTTTCCGAAAGTTTTATTACAAAACAAGATTTTCTAGCAGAATGGGTCAAAATAGAGGTGGTTTTCTTGACCAACAATTTGACATCAAACAAATTAAAAGCATGACCAGCAATATGCCCTATCAAAACCCAAAAAACTCTAACATACTTTTATGATAATTTCAAACAGTAAATTATATGCATGTTCTATAAAATCAACAAAAATGCATTTTCTACTCTTTTTAAAATGTCAAGGACAAGTGTACATAAGCCTCTAAAATGTAATTTAAAAATTTGACCGAGTTGAAACTAATACGCCAACATCCTGCTTGATTTAGTATGTGCTGAATAAGGTTGAAAGAATGCATGAAATTAAATAAAAAATTTGCTGGCTATCTTAACTTTAGAAGAGCTGTGTTAGGATAATTTGGATGAATTAACTCTACTTAAATATATATATATATATATTTTTTTCATTGTCCTTTTCTATTTTTTTTTTTTTTTGCGATTGTTCACATACCATACAATTCCAAAGTGTACAGTCTGTTGCCCCCGGCATCATCATCATCATACATCTGTGCATCCATCACTACAATTAATTTTTTTTCAATTTTTAGAACATTTTCATTACTCCAGAAAAGAAAAAAAGACAAAAAAAAAAAGGAAACTCAAATCCTCCCATCCCGCTAACCACTCCCCTCCATTGTTGACTCACAGTATTGGTATAGTACATTTGTTACTGTTGTAAAGAAGGTTAAAATACTACTAACTGTAGTATATGGTCTGCAATAGGTATATATTTTTCCCTATATGCCCCTGTATTATTAACTTCTAGTTATAGTGTCATATATTTGTTCTGGTTCATGAAAGAGATTTCTAATATTTGTACAGTGAATCATGGACATTGCCCACCACAAGGTTCACTGTTTTATACATCTCCACCTTTTAACCTCCAGCTTTCCTTCTGGTGACACATGTGACTCTGAGCTTCCCCATTCCACCACATTCACACACCATTCAGCATTGTTAGTTATTCTCATAACATGTTACTGTCGCCTCTGTTCATTTTCAAACATTTCAGTTCACCCTAGTTGAACATTCTGCTCATAATAAGCAACTGCTCCCCATTCTTTAGCCTCATTCTATATCCTGGTAACTTATATTTCATGTCTGTAAGTTTACATATTATAATTAGTTCACATCAGTGAGACCCTCCTTTATTTGTCCTTATGTGTCTGACTTATTTAACTCAATATAGTGCCCTCAGGGTTTCTTCATCACCCCATTTTTTTTAAGACAGTTTTGTTCACACACCATACATTCCATCCTAAGTAAACAATCAGTGGTTCCCTGTATAGTAACATATTTATGTATTCACCACCATTACCACTATCTATATAAGGACAGGTCCATTTCTTCCACAAAGAAGGAGGAAGTGTCAAAGAAGGTAGAGAGACAAAAGAAAAAGGTAAAAGAAAGAGGAAAAAAACAAACAAACAAAAAAACTATGACAGCTAGGACCCAACAAAAGGAAAGACAGCATTAAACTAAAGTAGAATAGTCAGACAGCATTACCAACGCAAAGAGTCCCATACCCCTCCCTTATGTCCCCCTCTTATATGCACGTAGCTTTGGTATATTGCCTTTGTTACATTAAAGGAAGCACAATACAAGGTTTCTGTTAATTATTGTCTCTAGTTTGCATTGATTGTATTTTTCCTCCAATACCTCCCTGTTTTTAACACCTTGCAAGGTTGACATTCATTTGTTTTACCTCATGAAAAATCATATTTGTAAATTTTATCATAATTATTGAGCACTCTAGGTTTCACTGAGTTATACAGTCCCAGTCTTTATCTTTCCTCTTTCCTTCTGGTGTCCCACTTGCTCCTAACCTTCCTCTTTCAACCATGCTCACAGTCATCTTTGTTCAGTGTTCTTACATTGCTGTGCTACCATCACCCAAAATTGTGTTTCAAACCTCTCACTCCTGTCTTTTCCTATCTGTCTGTAGTGCTCTCTTTAGTATTTTCTGTAGAGCAGGTATCTTCTTCACAAACTGTCATTGTCTGTCAGAGAATATTTTAAACTTTCCCTCTTATTTGAAGGACAGCTTTGCCGGATATAGGATTCTTGGTTGGTGGTTTTTCTCTTTCAGTATCTTAAATATATCACACCACTTCCTTCTTACCTCCGTAGGTAAGATTTCTACTGATTTCTACTGAGAAATCCGCACA
The DNA here is from genome assembly GCF_015220235.1 of Choloepus didactylus. NCBI lineage: Eukaryota > Metazoa > Chordata > Mammalia > Pilosa > Megalonychidae > Choloepus > Choloepus didactylus. Next base: position 33,513,360 of record NC_051308.1, read on the forward strand.
GAGTCTTATCAAGCTTCCTTTGTATGTGATGGATCACTTTTCCCTTGCTGCTTTCAGGATTCTCTCTTTGTCTTTGACATTGGATAATCTGATTATTAAGTGTCTTGGCGTAGGCCTATTCAGATCGATTCTGTTTGGGGTATGCTGCACTTCTTGGATCTGTAATTTTATGTCTTTCTTAAGAGATGGGAATTTTTCATTGATTATTTCCTTTATTATTGCTTCTGCCCTTTTTCCCTTTGCTTCTCCTTCTGGGAAACCCATGACATGTACATTCATGTGTTTCATGTTGTCATTCAGCTCCCTGAGATGTTGCTCATATTTTTCCATTCTTTTCCCTATTTGTTCTTTTGTGTGTAGGCTTTCAGGTGTCTTGTTCTCCAGTTCCCGAGTGTTTTCTTCTGCCTCTTGAGATCTGCTGTTGTATGTCTCCATTGTGTCTTTCATCTCTTGTGTTGTGCCTTTCATTTCCATAGATTCTGCTAGTTGTTTTTTTGAGCTTTTGATTTCTAGCTTATGCACGCCCAGTGTTTTCTTTATAGCCTTCATCTCTTTTGCCGTATCTTCCCTAAACTTTTTGAATTGATTTAGCATTAGTTGATTAAATTCCTGTATCTCAGTTGAAGTGTAAGTTTGTTCCTTTGACTGGGCCATAACTTTGTTTTTCTTAGTGTAGGTTGTAGTTTTCTGTTGTCTGGGCATCTGGTTTCCTTGGTTACCCCAATCAGGTTTTTCCCAGACCAGAACGGGCTCGGGTCCCAGATGGGGGATATAATCAGTATCAGGTTTCCCTGAGGGTGTGTCTTAGAAGATTGACACACCCTGTGAGGCTTCAAGCTGCTGTGCTTTTCCTAACCTGCCCAGCAGGTGGCACCTGTCAACCTGTAGCTCCTGACTGGTGTGAAGAAGTGTGGCCTCCTTAGTTTCTGTTTTGGCTGTTTTCCCCCAGGCTCTGGGGTCTGATTCTGAAAGGAAGGCAGGTAGTAGGGCTGGGCACCACCTCCTTCCTCTTAGGGAAGATGCACCCCCTCCGGAGTTTTCATCTGCATTTAAATAGTTTCTTTTTCTCTCTGACTCTGCTATCTCTACCCTTGTCTGGGTCAGAGCACTGCAAACTGAAAATGGCTGAGGCTTTCTCCACTGCAGAGCACTGCAAACTGAAAATTACTGAGGCTTTCTCCACTGAGCTGCTCAGATTGAGAGAGAGAAGAAGAGACAGAAAGCCCACTTTCAGGGCCAGTCCACAGCTCCCAGTTTCACCCGTTGGCCAGAGATAGCACCCAGTCCTCTGGGCTGCCCCTCCCGGAACAGAAGAGTCCCCTGGCTCTCCAAGGTCGGTTGTCACTAAAAGCCTCTGTCTGCTTGTTGGAGATTTGTAGCTTGTATTGTGCAGTCCATGTTTGCCTATTAAAACCCCAGTTCGATCTGGCCTGAGGTATATTCGCTTGTTCAGAGAGTGCTGTTCTGTATCAGAGCCAGACTTTGCTGTTTGAGCTGCCATGGGGGTGGGGGGGGCTTCCATCTCAGGTCTGCAGTTTCTACTCACAGATTCCACGCTGTGATCTCAGGCATTCCTCCCAATCCAGATTGGTGCATGATGTGTGGACAGTCCACAGTTGTCCCCCAGCAGTTATTCTAGATCATTTACTAGTTGTTCCTGGTTGTTTATTAGTTACTCTGGGGGCACTAACTAATTTCCACTCCTCTCTGTGCCACCATTTTCTTCCGTCTCTTTCTAGTTTATTTTTAAAATATCCAAGTGTGTGGATTTTTTTAGTTTTTTTTCCTGCCAACTTTTTATTAGGAAAAATTCCAAACATAAAGAAAATGGAAAGAATAGTATGATAAACCTGTATACTGTCCACCTTGTTCAACAATTTACATTTTTCTATGGATGATTTATTGGTGTGTGTTTTTGTGTATACATTTGTATGTATATTTCTTTTTCTTAACCATTTATGTTGCATATATACTAAATACTTTACCATGCAGCTTTGTAGAGTAAGCATTCTCCTGCTTAACCATTGTTACCAACCACATTATCACCGCCAAGAAAATTATCAATAATTCTCTAATAATATCTAATATCTAGTCCATGCCCAAATTTTTATAATTATACCCCAAATATCTTCTAAGCTGATAAAGTTATCTTTTTGGTAATAGTTTTTAACTTGATTGCATTATCGTCAGAGAACATGATATGTATGATATTGATTCTTTGAAATTTTTCAAGTCTTGAATTAGGGTATACTATTTAGTCAGTTTTTCTGTGTTTGATGTTCATATGAATAGAATATATAGTTTCATTGTTAGACACAGAGTTCTATATATGTCTTTTAGATAAAGTAGATTAGTTATATAGTTTAAATATTCTATATCCTTATGATTTTTGGTTTGTTTGCTTTATGAGAGATGTTATTAAAATCTCACCGTAATTGTAGATTTGTTGATTTTCTTTGTAAGTCTTACCAATTTTTGCTTTATGTATTTTGAAGTGATGTTAGGTGAATACTGTTCATGATTGTAACATCTTCCTGACAAATTGTTCCTTTTATTGTTTTATCTCTAATGTATTTTGACTTAAAATCTGTTTGGGCTGATTGTGATACAGCTATATCAGCTTTCTTTTGGTTAGTATTTTCTATATCTCTTCTACTTTCCAATTTTCTGTGTCCTTTGTTTTAGACGGCTCCTAAAAAAAAAAATTAGATTCTGTTTTTCTGTGTAATTTGGTAATTTTCATCTTTTAAGTGTACAATTTAGTTCATTTACTTTTGTTCAGTTTTACAGAGATACATTCACACACTATACAATCCATCCAAAGTACACAATCAGTAGTGGCTCACAGTATCATCACATAGTTGTGAATTCATTACCACAATCAATTTTAGGACATTTTCATTAAAAAAAAAAAAAAAAGCATTCCCATACCCTTTATCCCCTCATTATTGACCCCTAGCATTAATGTGGTACATTTGTTACTGTTGATGAATGAATATTGAAATATTACTGTTCACTTTAGTCCATAGTTTCTAATAGATGCATTTTTCCCATTTCTATTATTAACTCCTTGTAATGGTGATACTAATTTGTTCTAGTTCATGAAAGAACATTTTTGTATCTGTGCTATTAATCACAGTCATCATCCACCTTGGGTTCACTGTGTTATACAGGCCCATGTTTTATCTTCTAGCTTTCCTTCTAGTGACATACAGAACTCTAAACTCCCCCTTTCAATGACAATCACACCCATAATTCAGTGCTGTTAATTACATTCACCATAATCTACCATCATCTCTATCCATTTCCAGACATTTAAATTCAACCTAGTTAAAAATTCTGCACACATTAAACATCTGCTTCCCATTCTCTACCCTCATTCTGTCTCCTGGTAACCTATATTCTAGATTTTATCTCTATGAGTTTACATATTATAATTAGTTCATATTAATGAGATCATACAATATTTGTCCTTGTGTGTCTGATGAATTTCACTCAACATAATATTTTCGAGGATCATCCATGGTGTCACATGCTTCAGTTATTTCATTCCTTCTTACTGCTGAATAATATTCCTTTGTATGTATATACCACATTTTGTTTATCCAGTCATTGGTTGATGGATCTTTGGGGTTGTTTCCATCTTTTGGCAATTGTGAATAATGCCATTGTGAACTTTTAAGTGTGCAAATGCTTGTTTGTGTCCCTGCTTTCAGTTCTTCTGGGTATGTACCTAGTAGCAGGATTGCCGAATCATATTGCAGTTCTATACTTAGCTTCCTAAGGAACCGCCACATGGTCTTCCACAGCAACTGCGCCATTTTACATTTCCACCCACAGTAGGATGTGTTCCTATTTTTCCACATTCTTTCCAACACTCATAATTTCCTGTTTATTTAATAGCGGCCATTCTAGTAGGTGTGAATTCATATCTCGTTGGGGTTTTAATTTGCATTTACCTGATAGCTACTTGAGCATCTTTTCATGTGCTTTTTAGCCATTTGTATTTCTCTTTGAAAAATGTCTATCGTGTCTTTTGCCCATTTTTTAATTGGGTTGTTTGTCTTTTTATTGTTGAGTTGTAGGATTTCTTTATACATCTGGATATCAAACTCTTATCAGATATGTGGTTTCCAAATATTTCTCCTATTGAATAGGCTGCCTTCTCACCCTTTTGACAAAGTCCTTTGAAGCACAGAAGTATTCAATTTTGAGAAGGTCCTGTTTATTTTTTCTTTTGTTGCTTGTGCTTTGGGTATAAGGTCTAAAATCACTGCCTATCACTAGATCTTGATGATGCCTCTCTACGTTTTCTTCTCAGAGTTTTATGGTACTCTTATATTTAAGTTTTTGATCCATTTTGAGTTAATTCTTGTATAAGATGTGAGATATGGGTCCTCTTTCATTCCTTTGGATATGGGTAGCCAGTTCTCTCAGCACTATATATTGAAGAGACTGTTCTGTCCCAGTTGAGTGGACTTGGGAGCCTTATCAAGGATCAGTTGACCATAGATCTGTGGGTCTATTTCTGAACTCTCAATTCTATTCCATTGATTAAAACGTCTATCTTTATGTCAACCCTGTGCTCTTTTGACCACTGTGGCCTTGCAATATGCTTTAAAGTCAGGAAGCGTGAGTCCTCCCACTTCATTCTTCTATTTCAAGATGTTTTTGGCTATTTCAGGCCCCTTGCCCTTCCAAACAGATTTGATAATTAGCTTTTCCATTTCTGCAAAGTAGACTGTTGGAATTTTGATTGGTATTGCATTGAATCTGTAGATCAATTTAGGTAGAGTTGACATCTTAACAACATTTAGCCTTCAATCCGTGAATATGGAATATCTTTCCATTTATTTAGGTCTTCTTTGATTTCTTTTAGCAATGCTTTGTAGCTTTCTGAATGTAGGTCCATTCTTGGTTAAGTTTATTCCTAGATATTTGATTCTTTAATTGCTATTGTAAATAGAATTTTTTTTTCTTGATTTCCTCCTTGGATAGCTCATTACTAGTGTATAGTGTATAGAAACACTGCTAATTTGAGGGTGTTGATCTTTTATCCCACCACTTTGCTGAACTTGTTTACTAGCTCTAGTAGCTTTGTTGTGGACTTTTGGGACTTTCTAAATATAGGATCATGTCATCTGCAAATAGTGAAAGTTTTACTTCTTCCTTTCTGATTTGAATGCCTTTTATTTCTTTTTCCTGCCTAATTGCCCTAGCTAGAACTTCTAGGACAATCTTGAATAACAGTGGTTACAGTGGGCATCCTTACTTGTTTCAGATCTTAAAGGGAAAGCTTTCAGTCTCTCACCACTGAGTACGATGTTAACTGTGGGTTTTTCATATTTGTCCTTTATCATGTTGAGGAAGTTTCCTTCGATTCCTACCTTTCAAACTGTTTTTATCAAGAAAGATTGCTAGATTTTTTCAAAAGCTTTTTCTTGTCAATAGAGATGATCATGTGGTTTTTCCCTTTCAGTTTGTTAATGTGGTATATTACATTAATTGATTTTCTTATGTTGAACCACCCTGGCATACTTGGACTAAAACCCACTTGGTCATGGTACATAATTGTTTGAATGAGCTGTTGGATTTGATTTGCGAGTATTTTATTGAGGATTTTTGCATCTATATTAATTGGAGAGATTGGTCTGTAATTTTCTTTTCTTGTAATATCTTTATCAGACTTTGGTATTAGGGCAATGTTGGCTTCATAGAATGAGTTAGGTAGTGTTCCATTTCCTTCAATTTTTTGGAAGAGTTTGAGCAGGACTGCTATTAATTCTCCTCGAAATGATTGGTAGAATTCGCCAGTAAAGCTCTGGTCCTGGGTTTTTCTTTGTTGGGAGGTTTTTGATGACTAATTGAATCTCTTTACTTGTGAAGTCTTCTGTTTCAGTGTAGGTTGTTTCATGTATTTCTAGGAAATTGTCCATTTCATCTTGTTCATAGTATCCTCTTACGATCTTTTAAATTTCTGTGGTGTCAGTGGTAATGAGCTCCCTCTCATTTTTAATTTTATTTATTTGCATCTTCTCTCTTTTTGTCTTTGTCAGTCTGTCAATTTTATTGATCTTCTCAAAGAAACATCTTTTGTTTTTATTGATTTTCTCTATTTTGTTTTGTTTTGTTTTTCCCAATTTCATTTATTTCTGTTCTAATCTTTGTTATTTCTTTCCTTCTGCTTGCTTTGGGATTAGTTTGCTGTTATTTCTCTAGTTTCTCCAGGTGTTCAGTTAGGTCTTTGATTTTAGCTCTATCTTCCTTTTTAATGTAGGCCTTTAGGGATATAAATTTTCCTTTTCAGCACTGCCTTCACTGCGTCCCATAAGTTTTGAAATGTTGTGTTCTTGTTTTCATTCATTTCAAAATATTTACAGATTTCTCTTGAAATTTCTTCTTTGACGTTAAACCGTTCACTGATTGTTTAAGAGCATGTTGTTTAACCTCTTTATATTTGTGAATCTTCTAGTTCTCTGTCTTTTATTGATTTCCAGCTTCATTTTATTATGATCAAAGAACATGTTTTGTATAATTTCAGTCTTTTAAAATTTATTAACAACTGTTTTGTGCCCCAGCATGTGATCCATGAACAATTGAATATAGTGTATATCATCCTACTGCTTTGCGGTGTCATGTTCTAAATATGTCTGTTAGGTCTAGTTCATTAGTCATATTATTTAGGTTCTCTATTTCCTTATTGATCCTGTTTAGATTTCTATCCATTTTTAAAGTCTCCCACTATTAATGTAGAGATGTCTGTTACTCCCTTTGGTTTTGCCAGTTTTTGCCATCCATTGTTGAATGGCTGTTCTATCCATTGTTGAAGTCTCCTACTATTATTATAGAGACTTCTGTTACTCCTTACAGTTTTACCAGTGTTTGCCTCATGTACTTTAGGGCACCTTGTTTGGGTGCATAGATATTTAATGATTGTGATTTCTTCTTGGTGAATTTCCCCTTTTATTAATGTATAATGTCCTGTCTCTTATAACATTATTGCATTTAAAGTCTATTTTTGTCTGATACTAGTATAGCTACCCCAGCTTTTTTTGTTTCTACTTGTGTGGAATATCTTTTTCCAGCCTTTCACTTTTAACCTATTTGTATCTTTGAGTCTAAAGTAAGTCTCTTGTAAACAGCATTTAGATGAATCTTTTTTTTTTTAATCCATTCTGCCAATCTGTGTCTGTTGATGAGGTAGTTTAATCTGTTAACATTCATTGTTATTACTGTAAAGGCAGTATTTATTTCAACCAGTTTTATCCTTGGGCTTTTATTTGTCTTAATCTATTTCTTTCTCTCTTTTTATCCCTTTAATTATCATTACTGATAATCCTCATCTCTCCACTTTATTCCAAGCCTCTCTGTCCTATCTTTTCTTTTCCACCGGCAGAACTCCCTTTAGTATTTCTTGTAAAGATTCTTGTTAACAAACTCTCTCAGCATCTGTTTATCTGAAATTTTAAGCTCTCCTTTTTTCAAGGACAACTTTGCAGGGTAAAGAATGATTGGCTGGCAAATTTTCTCCCTTAGTATCTTAAATTTATTGTACCACTGCCTTCTCGCCTCCATGGTTTCTGGTGAGAAAGTGGAACTTAGTCATATTTGGCATCCCTTCTATGTGGTGAATTGCTTTTCTCTTGCTGCTTTCCAAATTCTCTTTTTCTCTTTGGCATTTAACAGTCTGATTAATATGTGTCTTGGAGTGGACCTACTCAGATTTATTCTGTTTGCAATATGTTGGGCTTCTTGAATTTGCATATCTAACAATATCTAACAATAACTCTGTACCCATTAAGCAATAACTCCGCATTTCCCCTTCTCCCCCGCCCCTGGCAGGTGCTATTCTACTTCCTGTATCTAAAAATTGCCAATTCTAGAGACCTTATATAAGTGAAATCATATAATATGTGTCCTTCTATGTTCAGTTTATTTCATTTTGCATACTGTTTTTGAAGTTCATCTATGTTGTAGCTTCTGTCAGAACACAATTCTTTTTTTTTTTTTTTAATTTTTATTGTGTCAAAGGATAAAAGTGCAACAAATGGAACCGTTGGCTGGGAGTTGTGCATCCCCCACTTCTCCCCTTCCCCTCCTTCCCCCCCTTCCCCAAGGAGATTGCAGGAGACAAGGGAATGGCACGGATCAGCTGGGCCTTGGCGGAGGGAGGGTGAGATTGAGCCAGCGGTGCCGAGGGAGTTCTGGGAGCTATCACCCACCGGTGGCGGAATCGAAATTAGGCTCATTTGTAGGTTACTTCAAGGAGATCCGCGAGGGCTGCCCTCGGAGCTGCAACCCTCCCACGCGTGCGCGTGCACACACACACGCAAGTCGTTGTCCGCCCAGCAGCCCGGGTGGCAGCGGGGCCTGCGCTGCCGCCCTTGCCTGCCTCTGGGACTGGACAACCCCAGCGGAGCAGAGGGGTTTCTGAATTTGTGAATTTCGGTTTCTTTTTCTTGTCCTTCTGACCTTCTTTTTGTAATTGTTGGGAGGCTCGGGCAATTGCAGCCATGACCTCTTAGCTGGGAGAGGCAGGCAATGAACCTGCCACCCGGGTCGGGTTCGCAGTGGGCTGTACAGATGGCATTGTAAACGATTTGGAGCCAAGGACTTTTCCTTGTGCATGCGTCGCAGCCTCGGTTCCTCCTTTGCCCACTTCGCCACTGGTTTCCACAGAAGTTAAATCTTGAAGGCTTGTCTTCGCCCCGGCTGCTGCCAATCTCAGCTCCTTCCCCAGTACCTCATTTTCGACTTTTTCATATGCTAAGTCATTTAACTACTCTCAACACCATTCTTTTTAATGGCTGAATAATATTCTGTTGTATGTATTTAACACATTCATCTGTTGATGAACACTGGATTTATTTCTACCTTTTGGCTCTTGTGAATAATGCTGCTATGAACATTGGGGTACAATATCTGCTCAGGCCCCCCTTTTTTTTTTTCAATTCTTTGGGAAGTATACCTAGAAGTAGAATTCCTGGGTCATAGGATAATTCTTTGTTTAACTCTCACAAAACTTCCACAGCAAAGGTACAAGAGTTCCCATTTTTCCACATTTTCACAAACACTTATTTTCTCTTCTTTGATCATAGTCATCCTAGTGGGTTTGAAATGGTATCTCATTATGGTTTGATTTGCATTTTCCCAATGGCTAATGACCCTAAGCATCTTTTTATGTGCTTATTGGCTATCTGTATATCTTCTTTGGAGAAATGTCTTTTCAAATCCTTTGCTCATTTTTAAATTGGGTTGTCTTTCTGTTGTTGAGTTGTAGGCGTTCTTTAATATATTCTGGATGTTAAATGCTTATCAGATATATGATTTCCAGATATTTTCTCCCATTTTGTAGGTTGTTTTTTCACTTTCTTGGTAATGTCCTTTGATGCACAAAAGTTCTAGCAGCTTTCAATATTTTCTCTTTCCTCTTTGTTTTTTAGCAGTTTGCTGATGAACCTGTATGTGATTTTCTTTGTTTATATTCTACTTGGGGTTCATTGAGCATCTGGGATATGTGTTTTTGTAATTTTCAGATCTGAAAAAGTTCTGATCATCATTTCTGCAAATTCTTTTTCTGTTTCCCTCACCTCTGCCCTTTCTGAGTCTCAAATTATATGTATATTGCCCACTTAATTTTGTTCCATAGATTGAAGCTCTGTTCTTTCTTTCCAGTCTTTTTTCTCTCTGCTTCAGTTTCTATAGATTATATTGCATTTAATTGTCATATCTTTTTAGTCTTCTACAATCTGACAATTCCTTCACCTATCTTTGTCACTCATGTCCTTGACACTTTTGAAGAGTTCTGGTCAGTTATTTTGTAGATTGTCCCTCAATTTGTTTGTCTGACTTTTTTTTCATGATTAGATTATTAAGTAATCTTTGGCAAGATTACTATAGAAGTGATGTGCCTTTCTCTGTGTATCATTTAAGGGCATAAATAACATTATTATGTCTTACTACTAGTGATGTTAGCTATGATCACTTGTTTAATATAGTTTCTGCCAGGTCTCTCCACTGTAGAATGAATTGTTTTTTGCATTGTAATTTTTAAATATCTTGTCAGGAGATACTTTGAGTCTTTGTAAATACCCCCTTCATCGAACTTTCACCCGCTAATGTTAGCATCCATTGATGGATCATGCATGGTACTGTGAATTTTTCATATCTCCCATTTCTCTCCTTTTTTTATGTTTTCCTTTACCTTGATGGGTATATTGAACATTTTTCTTTTGTAGCTCATGCTTTTGGTGTAAAGCTTAAGAATCCATTGCTTAATTCAAGGTCCTAAATATATTCCAGTTTTCTTATAAGAACTTTATATTTTTAGTTCTTATATTTAGGTCATTAATTGATGTTGAGTTAATTTTGGTATATGGTGTGAGGTAGTGGTCCACCTTCATTCTTTTGCAGGTGGATATCCAGTTTTCCCAGCACCATTTGTGTACAAAACATTCCCCATTGAGTAGCTTGGCACTCTTGCCAAAAATCAGTTAACCATAGATGTGAGGATTTATTTTTGAACTCTCAATTCATTTCCATTGGTCTATATCCCTGTCCTTATGCCAGTATCACACACACTCTTGATTACTGTAGCTTTGTAATAATTTTTGAAATTGGGAAGTGTGAGTCCTCCAACTTTGTTGTTCTGTTTCAATGGCAAGGGCTATTTGGGTCCCTTGCCCTTCTGTATGAATTTAATGATTGGGTTTTTCAGTTCTGCAAAGAAGGCTGCTGGAATTTTGATTGGGATTGCATTGAATCTGTAAATTGCTTTGGGTAGTATTGACATTTTAATATTAAGTCTTCCTGTCCATGAACACAGAATGTCTTTCCATTTATTGAGGTCTTCTTTAATTTCTTTCAGCAGTGTTTTTTAGTTTTCCATGTGTAAGTCCTTTACCTTCTTGGATAAGTTTATTCCCAGATATTTGATTCTTTTAGTTATATTGTAAATGGAATTTTTTTCTTCATTTCCGTTTCACTTTGTTCATTGCTGGTGTATAGAAACACCACTAATTTTTTGTTTTGATTTTGAACTCTGCCACTTTGCTGAATTTGTTTATTAGCTCTAGTAGTTTTCTTGTAGATTCTTCAGGATTATCTGTATATAGGATCATGTCAACTACGAATAGCTAAAGTTTTACTTTTTCCTTTCCACTTTGGATGCCTTTTATTTATTTTTCTTGTCTAATTGCCATGGCTAGAACTTCCAGTAAAATGTTGAATAGCAGTGGTGACAGTGGACATCCTTGTCTTGTTACAGATCTTAGAGGGAAAGCTTTCAGTCTTTCACCATTGAGTATGTTAGCTGTGGGTTTTTAATATTTGCTCTTTATCATGTAGAGGAAATTTCCTTCTAAGCCTAATTTTCTGAGTGTTTTTATCAAGAAGGGTGCTAGATTTTGTCAAAAGCTTTTTGTGTGTCAATTGAGATGATCATGTGGGTTTTTAAAAATTTTATTAATATGGTGTATTACATTAATCAGTTTACTTATGTTGAACCACCCTTGCATTCCTGGGATAAATTCCACTTGGTTGTGGTACATAATTCTTTTAATGTTCTGTTGGATTAAGTTGGCTTGTGTTTTGTTGAATATTTTTGCATCTATATTCAGAAGTGATATTTACCTGTGATTTTCTTTTCTTGTGTTATCTTCATCTAGTTTTGGCATCAGGATGAGGCTAGCCTGATAGAATGAGTTAGGAGGTATTCCCTCCTCTTCATTGTTTTGGAAGAGTTTGAGCAAGATTGGGGTTAATTCTTTTCCTGAATATTCATATGAATTTTAGAATCAGCTTGACTAGGGAAAAATCCCATTGGCATTCTTATTGGGATTATGCTAATACTTTAATTTATGGGAAATGACATATATATAATTTTGAGACAACCTCTCCAAGAATTGGTTGTCATTCCAATTATTCAAGTCCTTATTGAAAGCCCTCAGATTTAAAAAATTTTCTCCATATAAATATTGCACATTATTTAAGTGTATTCCTAAGTATTCTTTTTATTCTTATCATTGTTGCTGTTGTAAACAATGTATTTCTTGTTTATTGGCTAACTAGTTCTCATATATAGAGGAGAAAGGTGATTTTTTAAGACTGATTTTTATCAGTTTTGCAGTCGCACACTTTATTAAATTCTCTTATTTTTTTTGTCATGGTTACTGTGATCCTTTTCGGTTTTCTGGGGCAGTTATATCATCTGCAAATGATAGTAGTTTTGTCTTCTCTTTTCCAATTTTTATTCCTTTTATCTGATTGGTTATTTCCTTTAAAGCAGAGCCAAAAAGTAGTGGTAGCATAGGAAAGCTTTGTCATGTTCCTCACTTTAATGAGAATATTTTTAGTATTTTACATTGGGCATGCTCCTGGCCTTTGGACTAACATGGAGAGAAATACAGTGCAGTGTGTAATTTATCAGGTTAAAGTATCCATCTATTTTGTTTTTCTGGTCATTCAAACTAAAGATTTATTGATTTTGTTGATCTTTTCTAAAAACTAACTTATGGTTTCACTGGGTTTTCTCTTTTTTTTTTTTTTTTTTTGTATTTTCTATGTCATTTATATCTGCTCTAGTCTTTTTTTTTCTTCCTCCTGCAGATTGTTTGCTCTATTTTCTCTAGTTTCTTAAGGTAAAAGTGTAGATTATTTATTTCAGATGTTTCTTATTTTCTAATATAGGCTTTTACAGCTGTAAATTTCCCTCCAAGCACTGCTTTAGTTTCATTGCCTAAGTTTTCCTATATTGTGTTTCTTCATTTATCTTATATATTTGTATTTTGTTAAAAGTTTTTCTTAATGGATCTTGAATTTTATTGTGTCTTACGTATCAGTGGAAGTAATATTATTTTTTCTTGTTTTACATCTTACAATGACAAATTATATTTAATAGTTTCCTAATTCTCAACAATCATCACATTCTGGAGGAGAATTCCACTAGGTTGTGTTGTATTCTTTTGATGTTTTGATCATGTTTATCAGGTAACTTTTTTTTTTCCATTCATGTCTTTATTTTTTACTCATCTGACCATACACTGGATAAAGGGAGTGTCAGTCACAAGGTTTTTACGATGACATGGTCACAAGATAAAAGTTATATAGTTTTACAATCATTATCAAAGTTCAAGGCTATTGGATTACAGTTCAGCAATTTCAGTTATTTCCTTCTGGCTATTCTAACATACTACAAAACTAAAAAGAAATAGCTATGTAATGATTCAGTAGTCATAATCATTTGTGTGTTTTTTGTTTTTTTATTTTTTTTATTTTTTATTTTGAAATAAATTCATAGTTATAGGAACAGTTGCAAAAACAATACAAACCCCATACACAGAACTCCAGCATACCCTGAACCCCCTCTCCCGATACCCCAACCTACCAACTTTAACATGCTGTCACATCGCTGTTTTTTTCCCTCCCTCCCTATCTATCATCCATCATCTATTGCTCTGTCTTCGGAACATATGAGAGCTAGCTGCACACATCCTTGAACAAACACTATACTTCACATATACACTTCCCATGAACAAGAGCATTCTTTTATGCAATCCCATTAAGCACAGCTAAGAAGTACAAGAGATTCAACAATGATACAAAGCTTACATTCTATATTTCCTTTTCCTTATGTCTCAACTGTGTCCCTTTGAGCCACCTGTCCTCCATCCTCCGATCCCATCCAGGTTCATCGTTGGCATTCAACTGTCATCTATTTAGACTGTCTTTTTTATTTTTTATTTTTTTCAATTGTGGAAACATGTATACAGCCTAAATCTTCCCATTCCACCCCCTCCCTAGCCTTCCATTAGTGGGATTAATCACATTTAGAATGTTGTAATGCTCTTTCCCACCATCCATTACTAGAAATTTCCCTTCACCTCAAACAGCAACCCTATACTCATTTCTTAACTCCCCATTGCCCCTTCCCCCATTTCTCTTAACCCATACTCTACTTTTCATCTCTATGGTCATATTCTCTGATAATTTCTTTGTGTTTACTGTGGGGCTTAAAATTAATCTCTTAAATCCATAACAATCTTGTTTTTCTTTGATACCACCTTCTCTTCAATAGGACACATAAACTATGTTCTTATACTCCTCCATTCCTCCACCTTTATATAGTTGTCTAAAATTACATATTTTACACTGAGTTCAAAACCACTGATTTGTCATTAGAGTTTGTGTATTTTCTATCATGTAGGAAGTAAATAGTGGAGTTACAATTCAAAAATTATTGACTTCTATTTGTATTCCATTGTGGTTGGAGAATGTTCTTTGAGTATATTCAAATTTTTTTTTTTTTTTAAATTTCTTGAGGCTTGTTTTATGTCCCAGCTTATGGTGCCTTCTGGAGAAAGATCCGTGATCACTAGAGAAAAATGAGTGTCCTGGTGATTTGGGATGTAAGGTTCTATATATGTCTGTTAAAATTCTCTATATCTCTTTCTCCTTTGTTTGTCTCTCTGTAGGTAGGGCTCCCTTTAGTATCTGAAGTAGGGCAGGTCTTTTATTGGCAGACTCTCTCAACATTTGTTTGTCTGTGAAAAATTTAAACTCTCCCTCAAATTTGAAGGAGAGTTTTGCTGGATAAAGTATTCTTGGTTGGAAATTTTTCTCTCTCAGAATTTTAAATATGTCATGCCACTGCCTTCTCGCCTCCATGGTCGCCGCTGAGTAGTCACAACTTAGTCTTATGTTGTTTCCTTTGTATGTGGTGAATTGCTTTTCTCTTGCTGCTTTCAGAACTTGCTCCTTCTCTTCAGTATTTGAGAGTCTGATCAGAATATGTCTTGAAGTGGGTTTATTTGGATTTATTCTATTTGGAGTTCGCTGGGCATTTATGCTTTGTGTATTTATATTGTGTAGAAGGTTTGGGAAGTTTTCCCCAACAATTTCTTTGAATACTCTTTCTAAACCTTTACCCTTCTCTTCCTTTTCTGGGACACCAATGAGTCTTAAGTTTGGACGTTTTATTTTATCTATCGTATCCCTGAGATCCATTTCAATATTTTCGATTTTTTTCTCTGTTCTTTCTTTTGTTCTTTCATTTTCTGTTCTGTGGACTTCTAGGACACTGAGACATTGTTCAGCTTCCTCTAATCTTGTATTGTGAATATCCAGAGTCTTTTTAATGTGGCCAGCAGTTTCTTTTATTTCCATAAGATCTTCTGTTTTTTTATTTACTCTTGCAATGTCTTCTTTATGCTCTTCTAGGGTCTTCTTTATGTCACTTATATTCTGGGCTGTGGTTTTCTTTATGTCCTTTAAATCCTTTGCCATGTTTTCGTTCCTCGATTGTAGTTCTTTGATTAATTGTGCCAAGTACTATGTCTCTTCTGATATTTTGATTTGGGAGTTTGGAATTGGATTCTCCATATCGTCTGGTTTTATCATGTGCATTAAGATTTTCTGTTGTTTTTGGCCTCTTGGCATTTGCTTTGCTTGATAGGGTTCTTTCAAGTTGTAAGAAAAGATACCAATCTAATTTTTCAGAACTACAAGTTGGTGGCGTATACTTTCTCTAACCAGCAGATGGTGTCTGTGAGTCACCTATACCCCTCAAGTTAGTTCTTCTCCACTTTGTCCCTGCGGTGTGTGAGGAAATAATTCTTGTGGGTTTCAGATGGTGAATTCAGTTTGGGTGTGTTGCTGGAGCCGACCGCCCTGAATGTGGGGTGTGTGTCCAGGTGGCCAGGGAGGAAGGGCAGCTTTAATATTCAAACCCCCCAGGTTCCCAGAGATTCAAGGCTGCCGCAAGAATCTAAACCTCCATTTCAGTTCAGCCCCAGACCGTCTCTCTCGCTGACCCACAAACCACCGGACTTGGCGTAGCATCCCTGGGTTTTCTGAGCAAGCCCCCTTTCTCAGCTGTGATCTTCTAGAACCTCTGCTGAGGTAATGCTGTGCTACGTCACCAGTGCGCGCCGTCCCTCAAGGGAAGCCCTGGGCCACCGGGCCGTGCTGGGGCGCTCTCAGTCTGATGCAAAGATGGCCGAACGGGGCGTCTCAACCCCCCCCCCCCCTTGCACAGTTCCTCCTTCCCAGCTCCGGGACAACTGGCAGGGCTCTGGGCCGTGGGCACGGCCCCGGGCAGTAGTTTATCCAGCCCTCCAGGGAGCCAGCTGCGAGCCGTGGGGTTTCTTTCTGCTTCCAGCTCTCCGCTCTGCTCCCCTGTCTCTGAGGGTATCTGCAGCAGGATATCCTCCAGGCCAGACACTGAGAGGCCGGGTCAGCCCTCTCATGCTGTGTTTTACTGCATGGTTCCCACTGTCACATCTGCAGCTGCTCCTGGGTTTTTCCCTTTTTTTTTTTTTTCTTTCAAAAGAACCAGTCAGTCTCCAAACGCCAACCCCTGGCTTCCCCACTCCACAGCGCGGCTGTGGGTCTTCCAGCTAGCTTACTCACTCATTTCAGAATGCAGACTCCTGGTTTCACCAACTATACGGCCCCTGTGGTACTAGCAGACCTCGTCCAGCTGGCGCATCGCTGATACCAGTATTCTGGGCCACTTTCTGTTTTTTATCTAGTATTTTTCATGGACGTGTTTTTTGCCCTGTCTCACCTAGCCACCATCTTAGGTTCTCCGATATTTTAATCCAGTCTTGTTGGGTGTGAACGTTTTGATTCCATAATCATTTGTTAAATCCTAATTTCTGTCTCCGTGGCAGCAGCGTTCTTATTGGTCTCTGGAGTGTAATGTTTACGAATATTTCTCACAAGTCTCTTACATGCCTAAATTGAAATAATACTGCAGTGCAGTTATGGTGGGGGACAAATGTTTCACCTTTTTTGTCAGAAAATGTTAAACTAGAGGTTTTCACTTTGAAAGAAATAATTAAAATGTTTATTTGTTGAACAGTAACAAAATCCATGTTGTTGAATATTGTTCTTTTGAATTCTTAACTGTAGTCTACCTTTTTACAAATGTATTCAGTGTTATGGATGTATAATTTTCACTTTGTGGAACTGTAATTAATCTCTTTTTTCTATTATAGAAATTTACAGCAACAATGTCAACACCAGATAAGAAAGCATCACAGAAGATTGGTTTTCGATTACGTAACCTACTCAAGCTTCCCAAAGCACATAAATGGTGCATATATGAGTGGTTCTATTCAAATATAGATAAGTATGTATCATGGATTTTATCATGAATATTACTTGAACCAAAAATTTGTTTTTCAAGTGTTAAAAAATGTAACATTTTCTGTACATTTTCAATCCTATTTTTTTCTGAATTCTTTTTTCTAGTCCTCATTCCAGTTCGATCTATTTCTATTTCTCAAAGTTTTCTGTTCTGTTAGTTTTGTTTTTTTCCTTACTGAAAAGAAGGTGTACATTTTTGTGAAAAATTAAATGAAAGAATCTTTGAATTATAATTAACAAAGGTAATAGAGTGGAGATATCCTTAAAAAAAAAAGCACCATTACTTGCAATGAATGAAAGTTATTTTTTAAATCTTGAGATTTTAAGTGCTAGTATAATAGTAGAGAAACCATTACTTAATGGTGAAAATGTGTTAAGTTTTTTAGGAGGATAGTCTTTCTAATTTTAAGGATATTGCTTAAGCACCAAAGTTATACAAAAATGTTTAAGTAGAACATAGTGAGAGATTTGGCTGGCATCCAATTATTCAACACCAGAATTAATGAAGAAAAATTCTGCAAGATTTCTAATCTGTCCTTGTATGTCAGTGTTTTCGTTTTCTTGGCTGCCTGAGCAAATAATATGGAATGGGTTGGGTTAAACAATGGGAATTTATTAGCTCACGGTTTTGAGGCTAAGATATCATCAAGGTGATGCTTTCTTCCTGAAGACTGGCATTCTGGGACTGGCTGACATGGCAATGCACATGGTAGCCTCTTCTGGCCTCTTTGTTCTTTTCCTGGTTTCGTTGCATTTCAGCTTCTTGCTTCAAGTGGTTTTTCTCTGTGTCTGAATTTCATCCTATTCTTAAGGACCCCAGTAATATGATTATGACCCATCTTGTTTGAGGTGGACCACACCTTAACTGAAGTAACCACACCAAAAAGTTCCTACTTACAATGTGTTCATACCCACAGGAAAAGATTAAGTATGTGTTTTTCTTGTGTAACTACAGCTCTAAACCACCACAAGCACTCATTGGTGCATGCTTTAATGGCTATTTATCTTTGCTTGCCTTCTCTGCTTTCCAAACTCTCATGGAAGTTCGTATTTGAGGCAAAGGCTTTCATGCATCACTGCTAAGACTGGTTCCTGGGTGCCAAATTTGTGAATTAAATTGTTTTATTATTGTCCACAGGTTTTTTTCCTTAGGCCTAGAGAGCTTTCAGATTGTCCTAGTATGATCTGAATTCTTCTGGGATTCCCAAGAACTAATCTAACCCTCTAGAGTCCTCCAGATTTCTAAAACTCATTTAACCCAAAGAGGACTCCTTGGTGATGATATTACCTTTGGGACAAAGTTACTCTATAGCTGGCAATTGTTTATCATTACCAGATACAATGCCAGTGCTAGAATAGCCTCCCAAGAAATATACCTGTATAGGAGATTTAACAAAAATCTGTATCTCCTAGAATCTCAAGCACAGAAAATATTCCTTGAGTAACTTTTTCGAATTGTTTGTTTCACAAATACCAAGGATTTAGTTCAGTTTTAGCACTTTAAATTTGTGCCTATTTTGTGTATGTATTGAGTAGAAGTGAACATTTGGCATTTTGTGATTAGTGTGATGTTGAAAATGCATATTTCTTATTTTGTGTCTCATAACAAAGTAGTACATTGCATATTAATGATTAGAATATCACTTCTGTTTTATAGACCACTTTTTGAAGGTGATAATGACTTCTGTGTATGTCTAAAGGAATCTTTTCCTAATTTGAAGACAAGAAAGTTAACAAGAGTAGAATGGGGAAAAATCAGACGACTTATGGGAAAACCACGGAGGTAAAAATGATGTTTGTTTGTTTAAAATAAAATCAGTAGATTAGTTGGTAGTCTCATGAATACATTAATTTTTTATTATTCAAATTAACTAATACCAAAACATAATTTTTGAAAATAATTGATTATATGTTAAATATATCTAGTTAACCAGCTTTATTGTGGTTGCTTTTCATGCTTATGGATCTTATAATTAACTGTATAGTTTCAATTTGTTTATATTATAGGCTTTGAACTTAATTTTATTGTTTTCAAATAATTAAAGATATATATATAGACACACACACACAAATATATATACCCTACTATGTTTGAAAAAATATTAAATAATGTCCTTAAGGAAGCTATAAGTATTTAAGGGAGCAATAAGGTTACACATAGCTTATTATCTTTTGTGAAACTTTTTATTGCCTTGAGTATTCCCATAAGAACTGTTTTACTTTATATCAAAACAGAAAGGTCATCTAGCTAATATGTTACTTTCTGGGAATTACTCTTCATTTGAAATAACGTTTCTATTCCTTTGTTATCCTGCTTTCTGACATATTTCTAACATTATTTTGAGTGAAATTATGGAATATGGTAGAAGAATAATTAGATCATTAGTTCTCACAATATATCTTTCTGCTTGGTAAAGACATGTGCAAGACTTTTCCATATGTACATGTATTCATGTACCTACTATGTGCTATGTGATTTTTTTAAAATGTTTTACTGTAGAATGATTTTGCAAATTCAATAAAGTTGTTAAATTTGAAAGAAAAAGAAAAGATATAATACCAGAAGGAGCTTAAAAGGAAATGTGCAAGATACATACAAAGAAGTAGGGATAAATATCAGTGGGCCCTTTTTCTTAACTAGGTGAAGTAATTTTAAAATTCACATTTACAAGGAGAAAAATCAAGAAAGAAGATCCAGAAATATTTTGGAAATGGAGATTAATGAAAGGAGACTAACTTTATCAAATATTAAAATAGATTATAAAAGCTTCCTGGACCAAGGTGGCTGCATAAGATGCTCCAGGGTGCCATTCCCCCATGGAAATTTGAACAGTTAGCAAAAAGTGGCAGACATGTCTTCCTCAAAACTCCGGAAAGCCCCGTTAGGGTTGTAATAACTGAGTGAATGCTGAATAGAGGAAATAGTTAGAGATGAATGAAAACAAAAATACAACTTACCAAAACTTATGATACATAAGGAAGAGAGTATTTAAAGGGAAATCGATAGCTATAAATGCCTGCACCAAAATAAAAACCAAATCTCCAGTCCGAGACCTAACTCATACCTTGAGGAGCTAGAAAAAGAAGAGGAAACTAAACCCAAATAGAGCAGAGTAAAGAAAAAACAAAAATTAGAGCAGAGATGAATGAAATAGAGAATTTAAAAATGGAATAGAATCAATGAAACCAAAAGTTGGTTTTTTGGAAAAATCAATAAAATTGACAAGCTTTAGCTAGAAAGACAGAGCAAAAAAGAAAAAAAAGAAAAGAAAAAAGGAGAGGATGCAAAAAACTAAAATTGGAAAGGAAAGCGGGGACATTCTACCAACTCCACAGAAATAAACAGGATTATAAGAGGTGATACTGTGAACAACTGTACCCGACAAATTAGATGGCCTAGGTAAAATGAACAAATTTCTAGACATGTACAAGCTACCTGTACTGACTCAAATATACATAGATCTCAACTGACCTATAACAAGTAAAGATATTTAATCAGTAATCAGAAACCTTCCAGCAAAGAAAAGCCCAGGGCCAGATGGCTTCACTGGTGAATTTTACCAAACATTCCAAGAAGAATTAATAAAAATCTTACTCAAACTCTTCCAAAAAACTGAATAGGAGGGAATACTCCTAACTCATTCTATGACACCAACATCACCATAATACAAAAGCCAAATAAAGATACCATACGAAAAGGAAATTACAAACCAGTTTCTCTTAAGAATATAGAAGCAAAAATCTTCAACAAATACTGGCAAGCCAAATCCAACAGCATAATAAAAGAATTGTACACCATGATCAAGTGGGATTTATCCCATGTATGCAAGGGTGGTTCAACTGTAAAAACACCACATTAATAGAACAAAAGAAGAAAACCACACAATCATCCTAATTGATGCAGGAAGGCATTTGACAAAATCCAGCATCACTTCTCAATAAAACACTCCAAAACTAGAAATAGAAGGAAACTTCCTCAACTTAATAAAGGGCATATTTGAAAAACCTACCTCTAACATAATACTCGATGGTGAAAGACTGAAAGCTTTCCACCTTAGATCAGGAACAACAAGGATGCCTGCTATCACCACTGCTATTCAGAATTTTACTGGAAGTTCTAGCCACAGCAATTAGGCAAGAAAAATAAATAAAAGACATCTAAATTGGAAAGGAAGAAGTAAAACTTTCCCGTTTGCAGATGATTTGATCCTATACATAGAAAATCCTGCAAAACCTGCAGCAAGGATTTAATAAACCAGCCTTCTGGTTTATTAACCAGCCACAGATGTCCTTGCAGTAATGGTTAGGCCAGTGCTTGCTTGAGCAGACACCTGGGTACCATCACCTGGCCAAGCTGACACATGAACCTAACCATCATAGTCAGAGGGATCTCTATTTGAATAAGTTCTGCTTCTCGCAATTCTATGACCATGGACAAGTAACTTAACTTGTAAACCGAGAATAATAACAACACTGAGGATTAAATCAGATGATATTGTAAATAAACTCCATTTCCATGTTCAAAAAAAAAAAAAAACCTGCAGCAAGGCAAGTAGAACTAATAAATTCGGCAAAGTGGTGGGATATAAGATCAACACGCAAAAATCAGTGGTGTTTCTAGACACTAGTAATGAACAATGTGGAAAGGAAATCAAGAAAAAAATTCCATTTACAATAGCATCTGAATAATCAAATATCTAGGAATAAATTTAACCAAGGATGTGAAGGACTTATGTATAGAAAACTATAAAACATTGCTAAAAAAAATCAAAGTCCTAAGTAAATGAAAGGACATTCTGTGTTCATGGAGTGGGAGACTAAATATTGTTAAGATGTCAGTTCTGCCCAAAGTGATTTACAGATTCATCACAATCCCAATCAAAACTCCAACAGCCTTTTGTTGCAGAAATAGAAAAGCCAATCATCAAATTTATATGAAGGGTAAGGGACCCCAAACAGCCAAAAACATCTTGAAAAAGATAGGAGTTGGAGAACTAACACTTTCCAATTTTAAAACTTACTACAAGGTTACGCTAATCAAAACATCATGGTACTGGCATGACGACAGGCATATAGACAAATCAAATCAAACTGAGAGTTCAAAAATAAACCTTACCTCTGATTTTTTATAACGGTGCCAGTTCCCCTCAATGAGGAAAAAATAGTCCCTTCCACAGATGGTGCTGGGAAAACTGAATCTCCATAGGCAAAAGGATGAAGGTGGACCCCTACCTCACACCACATACAAAAATTAACTCAAAATGGATTAAAGACCTAAGTATAGAATCAAAATAAAACTTCTAGAAGAAAACAGGGAAGCATCTTCAAGACCTTGTGTTAGACAGTGATTTCTTAGACTTTACACCTAAAGAATAAGCAACAAAAGAAAAAATAGATATATGGGACTTCATAAAAATTTAAAACTTTTGTATCAAAGGACTTCATCATGAAAATAAAATGACAACCTACAGAATGGGAGAAAATATTTGGAAAGCTTAATATTCAAAACCATTAGTTAACACTAGTGTAACTATAGACTATAGTTAATAGTATAATTATAATATTGTTTCATCAATTGTAACAAAGGCACTTCACTAATGCAAAGGTTAATAATAGGGAAAACTGTGTGTGTGAAGGGTGGTATATGGGAACTTTCTGTAAGCTTACAACTTCTCTAATTTAAAAAAAAATGCAGTATAAAGTAACAGTAGTACAACAGTGTGGTAGCAGATAGATCAGTGGAAAAGAAGAGAAAGTCCACATATAATCACAAATGACAATGGATTTTAGTTATGATATGGATTAGGTTGGTTGCATCTAAAATAAAGACAGATGAATTATTTATTTAATGGGAATTGAGACCACTGGGTAGCAATTTAGAGAAAAAATAAGTTCGTTTTATACATTATATCTTATACCGGCATAAATTTGAAATGGACCAAAGATTTGAAGTTTTTTAAAAAATGAAACAATAATTAACTACCAGAGGAAACCATAGGAGAAGTTTTGTTTAATCTTAAAGTGGGGGAGGTCTTTCTAGAAGACTCCAAGACTTGGAGCCATTAAAGAAAATATTGATAAGTTTATAAATTTGACTTCATAAAAATGAAAACACTTGCCATAAAACACACACAAAAAATTAGCAAAGTAAAAAGACAATGACAGATATATTTATAGCTCTTATTACAAAGGGCTAATTTCTTAATAGTTTATAAAGGACTCCTATGAATCAATATGAAAAAATCTGATAACTCATAATAAAAATGATTATAGGCAATTCATAGGAAAGGGAAGAGAAACGGCTCTTTTAAACTCAATCTTACCAAGAGAAATGCAAAATAAAAGTATTTTGAGATGCTGTATTTTAACTATCAGATTGTTCATAAGCTTTAACATGTTGGATTGACAGTTTTGTAGAAAAATAGTCACTCATTCTTGCTGGTGAGTGATTAAAGTTATATAACCTCTGCAGAAGGCAATTTGGTAATATCTATCAAAAATACAAACTTGCATACCTTTTAACCTGGCACTTCTAACAATTTATACCATGGAAATACTTGCACACAGGTAAAAGGACACATACAAGATTATTTATTGCAGCATTGTTTGTAGTAGCACAAGATTGGCAACAACCAAAATGTCCATAAATAAGGTAATGGTTAAATAAAATATGGTATCTCCATATAATAGAAAACTGTTACAACCATTTAGGACAAAACAAATAGAGAAATATGTTTATGTTCTGATATGGAAGTGATTGCCAATAACCATTGAGAAAAGAAAGCAAAATACAGAACAGTGTATTGTAGGTACTGAGAAAAACAGAAGGGGAAAGCAACACATTTTTTACTTGTGTATTCCTAAAGTATCTCTGAAGAATGTATATGAAACTTACAACAATGATTCTCCCTGGGAGGCAAACTAGGTGACTGAGAGTATTAGAGAGAATTTTCACAGTCTTTTGAACCTTTTAAATTTGAAATCATGTGAATGTGCTATTGAATAAAATGCTATTTAAATAAAACTTGATTGGTGAAAGTGGCTATTTTATATCCAGAATGTATGGAAGAACTCTCAAAACTCAATAATATGCCTAAGAGGCACCTCCAGGGAACCTCTTTCATCGCTCAAGGGTGGCCTTTCTCTCTCTAAACCCAATGCGGCAAATAAATTCATTAACCCCCCCCCATGAGGGACATGACTCCCAGGGGAATTAATCTCTCTGGCGGCATGGGACATGACTCCCAGGAATGAGCCAGGCCCTGGCAGTGAGGGATTGAAATGCCTGTTTGACTAAAAGGGGGGAAAAAAAGGTAATAAGCTGAGGTCACGGTGTCTGAGAGATCCCACATACAATCAAGAGGCTATCCTGGAGGTTTCTCTTAGCAAGCTCCAGCTAGATATCCCAAATGGCCACAGTATGCCATGCACTTACCAAATGTAGTTCCCAAATACTTAGGTCCCTACCTGAGATTCTAAAAATATTTACTCACTAAGTTTTATCTCTCAGAAACTTAAATCCACCATAGTGTTCCTATGCCAGACAAGTCCTAAAACCCAGAGGCAACAGCTTCTTTAAGAACAACAATCAGATGCAGCCCCCATTCCCATACTGTCAATACCCTGTTTCAATATGAATAAGTTAGGGTGCTCACTGTCTAGATAGATACCTCTGAAGATGGGAAAGAGATTAAGTGAGAGGAAGGGATAGAAACAAACAAGATTTAACAAAGGTCTGTGAGTACTGAAACTTTATGTAAATATATATATATTTTTAGATGCTGGAGTGTTAGAATAGCTGGAAGGAGGTAAATGACATGGTGGAACTGTAACATATAACATCCTTTGAAATGTGCTCTATAGCTGTTTGTTGAATTGTGCTTTGAAAGTCTTTACCTTTCTATATATGCCTTATATTGCATAATAAGGAAACAACTGAAACTGTGGAACTGTAACCCATAATAGTTTTTTAAATTACCTATATAACTGCTTGTTGAGCTATACATCGGAAGTTAACACTTTTCTGTCTGCATGTTATATTTTACAATAATGGAAATAGCTGAAGTTGTGGAACTGTGACCCACAATATTCTTTGAAATTTGCTAACTACTTGTTAAATCTTACTTTGAAAGTTATCACTATTATGTATTCATGTTAAAGTTAATACAAAATGCATTTTAGAAAAACCAATAATATGAACCAAACAACCCAATTAACAAATTGGAGAAGGTTTTAATAGACATTTCACGAAAGATGCAAGGATGTCAAATAAGCACATGAAAAGATATTCATCATCATTAGGCTTTAGGAAAATGCAGATTAAAACCACAATATCTAAAATTTACAACACTGAACATGCAAAGTGTTAGTGAGGCTGTGGAGCAACTGAAACTCTCATACACTGCTGGTGGGAATGTGAAATGGTATAACCACTTGGAAAAAGAGTTTTTAGTTTCTTAAAAAGTTAAACATATAAATACCATGTGAGCAGCCATTTCTCTCCTTAGGTATTTATCCTAGAGTAATGAAAGCATATGTTCTTACAAAAACCTGTACACGAATGTTGATAGCAACTTTGTTTGTAATGGCCAGAAACTGGAAACAACCCAGATGTCCACCAACAGGTGAACAGATTAAGTAAATCGTGATACATCATATAATGGAATACTACACAGCAGTGAAAAGGAATGCATTGATACATGTAGCAAAATGGATGAATCTCAGCATAATTATTCTGAGTGAGAAAAGCCAGACAAAAAAGTACACTACATGATTCCGTTTATATAAAATTTTAGAAAATACAAACTAATAATGATAGCAGCTTAGTTTTTGCCCAAGAAGTGGGGGTATAGGAGTGGGAGGAATGTGAAGAAGGGATAACAAAGGGGCAAGGGGAAACTTGGGGGGGATGGTGGATATTGTTTTGATTGTGGTGTTGGTTTCATGAATGGATAGATATCAAAACTTATCAAATTTTGTACTTTATTTGTGGTTTATTCATGCCAATTATACCTCAATAAAGCTGTAAAAATAAAGTAAAAATTTAATTGGGGAAAGTGGGTACAAGAGAGGAAGTGGGAATTATGGTATGGAAGGAAGCAATCAATTGTAATTGTCAACTAAAAAGGAATAATTTATGCCTTGGGTTTTTAGTGCCAAGAAGAACGATAAATGATGTATAGAACATAAAAAAATCAGATTTTATGGGACTGCTCAACTTGCTAGTATCCCATGATTCTTTGCCTGGTCTTCTCACATTCTTCCCATATATACTGTTTGAATGAATGTTCAACAAATGCAGAAATGATGATGTACAGAATTCTATATTATCAGCTAAAATTTTTCTATAATTTCCAGTCCTGATTCATTATTCACAATGATCTACTTTATAAATTATGCTCATCTCAGTTTCCTTTTTACTTGTCTTTATTTGGTTTCTGAGACTATTTAAGTGGCAATAAAGCTCATTATGTACCTTTGAAAGTGGTAACTATACCTTGGCATGCAAGCCATGTTTAAATACCTTTGCTTCATCCTAGAATTTGAAAATGGAAGCAATACAGGTCCTAATGATAAGAGTGAATTCAGCGTTCAGACTTCCAGGCAGGAAGTATGATTAAAAGTTTGCACAGTCACAAGTCTCTTTTTTAATTCCTATATCAATAAGCCCCCCAGGACACAGGAAAAATGTCAAGTTCTTCTAAATAGAACAATAAAATTGAACTTTGGCCTTAAAAGACCTGGGATCCAGGCACAATTTTGACAAGGGATAGTGAACAAATCCTGCTTTATGGGAAGGAAAAATCTAAACCTGCTTTTTATCTTTGAGTCTTGCAATGTTCTGTTTTTAAAAAGAGTCAATGTAGTTTCTTTCGAAGCGGAACAGTTATTTCTGAGAACAAGTTTTAACGATAATGCTCTAAAGAGTGAGAAGAAAGGGAGCAAGGATATGGATGGTCAGATTTTACATTTTATACAGGGTTGTTATCAGTTTATATGATTTTCATAATTTATTCTAGATGTTCTTCTGCATTTTTTGAGGAAGAGAGATCAGCATTAAAACAGAAACGGCAGAAAATAAGGCTCTTACAACAAAGGAAGGTTGCAGATGTTTCACAATTCAAAGATCTCCCAGATGAAATTCCTTTACCCCTGGTTATTGGAACCAAAGTTACAGGTATGCTTTTCAATATTTTGACTTTTAATCTTTCACCAAGATAATCTCTAATAGAGAAATGGCTTTTAAATGTAGAAAGCTTAAAACCTATACTTCTGAAGCTATTTACTATAGAGGTTACTGTTTTCTCATGTATGACGTCTGTTTTTAAAGTAATTGGAAAAAAAGTACTGGTTCAAAATAATATCTACTACAGTGTAAACTAAAGTAAACTGCCACAAAGATGAAATTTAAAATTCACTGGGATAAGTAGCGATATGTATTATTTAAATGTTAAAATGATTTCTAGTTTTTGCTTTCACATTCATTTTTCTTTACTAACCAGTCTTTTATAGTTAGTTCACAAATACCATTGTTCTTACAGTCCTTGAATCTAGAAACAGTCCATTTCTAATGAATGAATACAACTAACTTATTGAGTAGGTAGTTTGCTCAAAATTTTGTAAGAGTGCAAATTCTGTCAATTTATAGGAATGATTCTATGTACTTACTTGTTACAACACTTACTATTGGGAATTGAATCCTGTAACCCACAGAAGGCATGTCCAAGTTTTAATCTGTGTTCTTGTGGGTGTGAACCCATTTGTAAATAGGACTTGGAAAGATGTTATTAGTTAAGGTGTTGCCAAACTGAATGAGGGCAGGCCTTAATGCAATATGACTGAAGTCCATATGAGAAAAGGAAATTGGACATGGAAGTAGAAGCCAGAAGTCATCAGAAACACGAGAAGCAAACAGAAGGAGAGAGAGATCACCATTTGAGGAAAGATTACTAGAATGCTGTGGGACTCTGGAAGAAAGCAAGCCCTCCTAATATCTTAATGTTGGGTGTCTACCTTCCAAAATCATGAGACAGTAAATTCCTGTTCTTTGAACCAACCAGTTTGTTGAGTTTGTCATAGCAGCCCTGGCAAATTCAGATGCACACTATCTTGCCCTTTACAGAAAAAGTTTGTCAACTCTGGAGTTAGAGTAATAAGCTGCTTTAGAGTTACCTATAAGTAATGTTAATGGTAGACATGGAAAAGGGCATAAACTGTGTCGCCAGTCATAGTTTATATGTAGAAAATAGAAATCACCCCAGCTATTTTAAACAAAAGGAAATTAGTGCCTAAAATTCTGTTGAAAAGTTGAAGGAGCAGTCTTTGAACTGGACCTTGAGAAATGGCTAAGAATTTTACTACACCACTGGTTTGCCAGAGGAGTTATCTCTGCCAGTATCTGGAAGTGGGGGGATAGGAAAACTGCAGCTTTTACTGCTACTTTCAAGATGTTTGTACAGTTGGAGTCCAAGGATCAGGAAGCCCCTGATTCTACAACTGCCTCTTGACACTCATGGAGTTAGTGACCAAACAGTGAAACATTAATTCAGAAGAACCTGACATTTCCCTGCCTGGGTTTGCAAGCAGTAACAGCCAGTGCAGGAAGAATATGCTTCTGCCCACATTCTCACCAAAGTGCATCTGATTGTTTTAGAACCCTAGCTGCAGGGAGATCTGGAAATGTAGTTTTTAGCTGTTCGTCCCATGCAGTATAGAAAAGCACAGAAAGAATTGGAATAGTTGCTGAGTGCCAATCCATCATTATACCGTAGTTGTTTTGGAGTACAAAGAGATTAAAAGCTACAAGATCAGTAAAATTAAATATAACAGGATATTTCTGCTTCTGACTGTGATAGAGTGGTCCCAAACTTGACCTCCACCTAAAACAACTATAAAACTAGTCAAAATGTATGTTGCAACTGTTTTTAGGTATTAAGCAACAGTGTAGAACTGTAATCCTTGACAAAAGGGAAATACGTGAGGTGAACCCAAGGATCACTGCAGCTTTTTGCTGGGAGCACTTTTATGCTGCCGAGCAGGGAAGTGGAGCCTAAATATAAAAAGACGAGTGGTATTATGAGCTGAAGAAACAGAGGTCAGGGTTCTAAGCAGCTAGAATTGGGAGGATAGGTAACCTGAGAATAAGAGGCTGTCTGAAGGATAGAATCCCAGAAGTCTGTGGGGGAATTCAGTGTGTACCCTGGGCCGAAGGCTAGGTTGTTCATGCACAGGGCAAGAAACGTGGATAGGGACTGTGCCCTGAAGTTAAGAGTACTCTCTAGGATTAAGTTCATAACTGAAATGGACTAAGCCTAACAAAAAATAAAAGCAAGCATGATGGATCAAAAAGATCCACAAATAATGTTTTTCCAGCCAGAAAAACATTTAATACTTTCTCTGACATGTGATAAACAAATTACTGGACCTGTGAAGAAACGAGAATAGATTCCATAGACAAGAGGAAAAGTAGTCAATAGAAATAGACCCTGAGGTGACTCAGATATTGGGATTAGCAGACAGTAATTTCAAAATAGCTAGTATAAAACATGTTTAAGAACATAAAGGTAAATATGGTCATAATGAGCAGATGGGGAAATCTCAGTAGTAGATAAATAGAAACTATTTAGATGAAATAAATTTAGAATTGAAAAGTATGGTATCTAAAGAAGAATTCACTAGATGGACTCAAAAGCAGATTGAAAACAACAGAAGAAGGCATCAGTGAATTTGAGGTTAGAGCAATAGAAATGATCCAGTATGAAAACAGGGAGGAAAAAGAATGGGAAAAGAAACTAAAAGAATTTCAAAAACTTGTAGGATAATATCAGGTATTATAGCATATGTTTAATCGAAGTCCCATAAAAGGAGATGTGAGAGACAATGGCATTGAAAAAAAAAATTTAGACAAAGGCTTAAATTATCCCAGATTTGGTTAAAAAAAAAAATCCAAGAAATTTTGAACTCCACACTGGATAACCCATGTGCACACAAATCATACAATTAGGCACAACATAGGAAAACTACAGAGAACATCTTGAAAGCAACCAGAGAAATGTAGCTTATTACAAAAGAGGAACAGTGATATGACTGGCATCTGACTTCTTATCAGGAAAAAATGCTACAAGTAATGCCAAAGGAGATTGATTCTTCAGACTGAAAGGAAATAACACAAGATGGAAGCTTGACTCTATGGAAACGGAACACAGTACACCAGAAATGAAAAATTTATGGGTTAAAGGCTATAGATTTTTTTTCTTCTTGTAATTTCTTTAAAAGACATGACCTTTTAAAGAAAAATTACAAGTGTTTTAAGGGATTATTATATATGAATATTAATATATATTGTACGGTAGTACAAAAGACAGGCTAAATAGTTTTTACACGAAGGAGTACAATATTAACTCTTAAGAGAAGTGTAATAAGGGTGGATATTTAATCCCTAGAGCATTGGTTCAAAATTTACCATGCATCAGAATCATCGGGAGGGCTTGTTATAACACAGAATGCTGGTTCCCACCCTAGAGTCTCTGATTCAGAGAGTCAAGAGTGAGGCCTAAGAATAGTGTGACTGTGTGACTGTGAAGGCCTTGTGCCTCACACTCCCTTTGTCCAGTGTATGGACAGATGTGTGGAAAAATGGGAACAAAAATTAGATAAAGAATAGGGTGGGATGGAGGGGATGGAAAGATTTAGGTGTTCTTTTTTCCTTTTATTTTTATTTTGAAGTAAGGAAAAGGTTCAAAAATTGATTCTGGTGAAGACACAACTGTATGATGGTGCTGTGAATAACTGTACACTGTGGATGACTGGGGTGTGTGCATATGTCTTGATTAAACTGCATTAAAAAAAAGTAAATGAACAATGGGGGGAGAAGGGGAATGGAATGTTTTAGATGTTCTTTTTTATTTTAATTTTTATTTTATTTTTTGGAGTAATGAAAATGTTCAAAGTTTGTGGTGATGAAAGCGCAACTATATGACGGTACTGTGAACAGCTGTACACTTTGAATGATTGTATGTTATGTGATTATATCTCAATAAAATTGCATTTGGAAAAAAAAGAGCTTACAGGATATGGGTGGGGCACTAACCACATCTGCCATCTCAGGGTGGGTCCCTGATCTGCCACAATTGCTTACCTGATCTTGTACAAGTTATTTAACCTCAAATGACAATGAACATATATCATTTTAGAAGAATTTTTTTTGAAAAGGGGCTCATTTATCTTGCAGGATTTTCAAGAAGATTAAATGAAACAATGGCAATAAAAAATAATTAACATCACAAAAAAAAAGAGTGAGACCTAAGAATTTGCATTTCTAATAAGTTCCCAATTGGTGTTGATGCTGCAGGTTTGGGAACCACACTTTGAGAACTACTAGAGTAACCACTTTTTGAAAAATAAAAAGCGTTACAGTTAAAAAATCAATGAAGAAATTAAAATGAAATACTAACTAAATATTCAATTAAGTGAAAAAATGGCAGGAAAGGAAATAGAGAAAAACAGATGGGATAAATTGAAATTAAATGGCAGGATAGTAGACCAAAATCTAACTGTATATTCTAATTATGTTAAATGTTAGTGAACTGAGTACTTTTGTTTAAAAATAATATTAGACTGAATTAATTAAAAAAAAAAAAAGCCCAACTATATGCTGTCTTCAAGAGTTGTACTTAAAATATAAAATCAGGCAGGTTGAAAACAAAAGGGCACAAAAAAAAAGATAAACACCATGTAAATAGTAACCATAAGAAAGTTAGACTGGCTATAATATCAGACAAAATGAACTTCAAGAAAAGGAGCGTTGTCGGGGAAAGAGGAATATTTAATACTGATAAAAAGTTCAAATCGTCAGGAAGACATAACAGTCCTACATGTATATGTACCAAGATAACAGCTTCAAAATACATAAAGCAAAAACTGAGAGAACAGATGAAAAAAATACTCAAATCCACAAACATAATTGTAGATTTTAAATATTGATAGAACAATAGGACAAAAAGATCAACATAAATCTAGAGAATCTGAACAACACTATCAACCATCTTGATTAATACTTTTAGAATACTATAGCCAGCAACTACAACATATTCTTTACACTTGCACATGGATTGTTTATCAAAATAGACCATATATTAGCCAATATTAATAAATTTTAAAAGATTAAAATCATATGGAAAATTTCTTCAACCACAACAGAATTAAATTAGAAATCTAATACAGTAAAATAGCTAGAAAACACCCAAATATTTGGAAATTAAACAGTATACTTCTAAATAACTCATAAGTCAAAGAAGAAATCGTAAGGGAAATTAGAAAATATTTTTAACTAGATTATAATAAAAATAAAAATATCACAATTTGTGGGATATAGCTAAAGCAATAGTTAAGGGGAAATTTACAGCTTTCAATGCTTATATAAGTAAAAAGGAAAGGATTAATTTTCTACCTTAAGAATCTATAGAGAAGAGGATCAAAATAGAAGGAAGGAGATAATAAAGAGCAGAAATCAAGGATGTAGAAAATAGATGAACAATAGCTAAAATTTTAAAAGACAAACTTAGATCTTTGAAAAGATTACCACAGTTGATAAATGCCTAAAAGACTGATAAATAAAAAAATAAAAACACAATTTACCGGCTGTTCCAAATTGATTAAGTAGGATTGTAAATTTGGGTTCAGGTGGAGGTCAGGTACAGCACAAATAGGGAGCAAGAAGCAATAATGCACGAAACAAGATAGTTTATTACTTACAAGCCCTGGAAGGGAAGAAGAGTGCCATGAGGGGACAACAGGAAGCCCGAATGGCTCAGGGGCTCAACCAGCAGGCAGGGAACACACAAGCAGGCAGAGAGGGACCTGTGGGCTTGTGCCTTTTGTGCCTTTATTGTGGCAATTAGTAGATTTCCCATGGGAGTTAAGGATTAGTTTAAAGCAAATGTGTGCAAAACAGGAAAGGGACTAGGGATCTAAGGATAATGGGGATGGTTAGCTTATCATTGGGGCCAGCTGTGGTTCTGAGTAAGTCTTGTGGGTGGTGTGATGTAGGGGGGGTAGGGTGGGGTGTAGGGGGGTAATGGTTGGGCAGAGGTGACTGATAAACACTGAGGCTGGGGTGTAGAAGTGGGTAAACAACTAGAGCAAAGACCAAGAGGCCCTGGCAAAATGGATGCTGTTCTGGTTTGCTAATGCTGCCAGGATGCAAAACACCAAAAATGGATTGGCATTTATAAAAGGGGATTTATTTGGTTGCACAGTTACGGTCTTAAGGCCATGAAGTGTCCAAGGTAAACACATCAACAGTTGGGTACCTTTACTGGAGGATGGCCAATGGCATCCGGAAAACCTCTATTAGCTGGGAAGGCACATGGCCGGCGTCTGCTCCAAGTTCTGGTTTCAAAATGGCTTTCTCCCAGGACATTCCTCTCTAGGCTGCAGTTCCTCAAAAATGTCACTCTTAGTTGCTCTTGGGGTGTTTGTCCTCTCTTAGCTTCTCCGGAGCAAAAGTCTGCTTTCAAAGGCTGTCTCCAAAATGTCTGTGTAAGCTGAAGCTCCTCTCTCAGTTCCAGTGCATTTTTGAAAGTGTCCCACTTGGCTGTAGCAAGCTTGCTCCTTCTGTCTGAGCATATATGGTGCTCCAGTAATTTAATTCAGACCCACCCTGAATGGGTGGGGCAACACCTCCATGAAAATTATCCAACCAAAGGTCTTGTCCACAGGTGACTGAATCACATCTCCATGGAAACACCCAAAGGATTCCAAAATTTAATCAACACTAATAATGTCTGCCCACACAAGATTGCATCAAAGATAATGGCATTTTGGGGGACATAATACATCAAACTGGCACAGATGCTGAGGCAACACAGACATAATGGAAGCTCTGGACACCAACATAGGAGTGAAAGAGATTCTACAGACATTAAAAGGTTAATAAGGGAATATTATAAACAATACTATGCCAATAAATTTAACAACTAAGAAGAAAAGGGCAAATTCCTCGAAAATGGCAATTTACTAAAACAAACACAAGAGAAAGTAGAAAATCTTAATAGCTAGATATCTATTAAAGAAATTGAATCATTATCAAAAACCTTCCCACAGAGAAAACTCTAGGCCTGTCTATCAAACGTATAAGGAAGAAATAATATCAATTCTGTGCAGTCTTTTAGAAAATAGAGGAGGGAACACATCCCAATTTGTTTTATGAGGTCAGCATAACCCTGCCCCCAAACCTGGCGAATATATTTATGATGATAAAAAAACTCCAGCAAACAAGAAAGCAAGAGAACTTCCTCAACCTGATAAAATATGTAAATGAGAAACATACAGCTAACATGATGAAATTTTTTTTTAAAAAGGTTTTTATTGTTGTTAATTGTGATAAAGTTTTTTAAATACTGTAATATGTAATAAGGGTGCGTATTGATATCTAATACCTTTATTAATTTTTTCGGGGTTACAAAGTGGTGATATTCTTTTTTTTTTCATTTAATTGCAATATTTTTATAAAAAGACATTTTCTGTGTTCTTTTTAAAAACATTGCTGTAATACAGTACTGCATCTAAAAACTTAGCAGTAAATCCTTAATTTCATTAAATACTCAGTCTGTTCAAATTTCCCCAATTTTCTTATTTATATTTTTTATTAATACATTTGTTTTGTTCAAATCAGGATCCAAATGAGGTCTACATATTGCATTTGGGTTTAGTCCCTTAATTTTTAGTGTCTCTCTTCCTCATCTTTGATTCCTTGCAATTTATTGTTTGAAGAAAACAGGCCATTTGATCTGTAGATTTTGTCACATTCTGAATATTGCTGGTTACATCCCTATCTGGCATTTAACAAGCTCCCCACCTCCACATTTAATGTAAATAGTTAGTTATATGTGGAAGCTGATCTGATTTGAGTTCAATTTTTTTGTTTTATTTTCTTTTACAGGGGCAAACATACCTCAGGTGGTGGTGGTGCATATTTCCATCAAGGGTTACTTAATGTCCAGCTGTCTCTCTCCTTTTTGATGGTCATTGCCTAAATCCAAAATTGCATTAGGGTTCTTGCAAATAGTTATTCTATCATTTCTTCTTCACTCATTAGCTGGAATACATCTGGAAAGAGAAACTTGCCCTAATCATTTATTTGGTTACCATGAACACCATTGCCACAGAAAAGGCAGGAGAAATGATTGACTCTATTCTCTTTATTTATACATCAGTTTTCAGAATTATGATTGGTTCCCTGGCTTCCTCCAACAGGGGCCATTGAGTTTGTTGACTCTTTCTCGGTCCTTTTGACCTGACTCTCATGATCTTTAATAGTTTCCTTGCTTTCTGGTATGACAAGAAATCCTGGCTCATCCTGCCTCAGAACCAGAATCATTCTTTTCTCCAAGGAATCCTGTTTCCTTATAGTGGGAAATGGTTGTTAGGGTCTACAATTTGGGAATCAAGATTTATATAATGTTCTACAATATTTTTATTTTAAAGTTCCGTAAGAATATATTAAGTTCAGCCTGTTGTTGCTTTGTGAAAGTGATCTTTTTCTCCACTGCATCTTTCCTTCAATAAAAAGCTATTAACTTTTATATGTTTATTTGTGATAGGCCTACTTACTGAACCTTTTTACTTTTTCTAATATATTTTCAGTTGATTTTCTTTGCTTTTTCAGGAAACAGTCATACCATCTGCAGATAATGATAATGATAAATTTCCCTTCTCCTTCCCAATCACTATCCCTCTTATTTTGTTACTTTGTCTAATTTCATTGCCTGGCACTTTCAGACCAATATTAAATAGTAAAGATGATACAGTCACCCTAATTTTGCTTCTGAATTTACTGTTAAGTTGGCTCCCTACTATAAAAGATAAAGAAATTAGTGCTCAATGATGAAATATTAAACAATTTGCTACTAAGGTCTGGAAAAATATAAGGATTCACGCACATCATTTTTATTCAACGTTGTATTGGATTCTAACAAAGGCAATAAGACAAGAAAAAGAAAAGTCATAAAGATGGAAAGGAAAATGTAAAACTGTTGTAGCAGATGACTACATAGAAAATCCTAAGGAATCTACATTACCAGAATCAATACAAAGTCAACATACAAAAATCACTTATTTCTGTATACTATCAGGAAACAATTGGAAAATGAATATTTAAAAATACCATTTATGATATAATGAAAAATACCTAAGTAATTTGAGAAAGAAAGCTGTTTACAGAAAGCTCAATATTGTTAAAATGTCATTTCTGCCCAGATAGATCTGTAGAGGTAAACAGTCTTAATCATAATCACAGCATTTTTTTTTTTAGAAATTGACAAGCTGATTCTAAAATATACATGGAAATGGGAAGGACCTAGAATAGCCAGAACAATCTAATGAAACAGAATAGAGATCCCAGAAATAGACCCACACTTAAATGAGCAATTGACTTCACAAAGGCATTTCAATGGGGAAAGGAAGGTTCTTTCAACAAATAATGCCAGAGCAGCTTGATATTCATATGGAAATAAAATGAATCTTAACCCTATCTCATATTATACAAAAAATTAATTTGAAATGGACCATTGGGCTAAACATAAAAGCTAAAACTGTAAAGTGCCTAGAAGTAAATATAGGAAATATCCTTGTGATCTGAAGGTAGGAGGAGATTTTTTAGAATGGACAAAGAAAGAATTAACAAAAAAGGGAAAATAATGATAATTTAGGTTTAATTTAGAATAAAAACTTCTGCTCATTAAATAACACTGTTAAGAAAATAAATAGGTATATTAGTTAGTGTTCTCTAGGGAAACAGGATCAACAGGAGATATCTGTAAATATGAGATTTTATAAAAGCATCTCATGCAACTGTGGGGATGCATGAGTCCAAATTCCATAGTGCAGGATGCACGAGTCCAAATTTCATAGGGCCAGCAGCGAGCTGGCAACTCTGATGAAAGTCTTCGATGAACTCCCTGGGAGAGGCTGGCTGGCTGAAGAAGTGAAGGTTCTCTCTCTTCTCCTTTACAAGTCTTCAGCTGATTGGATTAAATCCAGCTAATTGCATTCTCTCAGTGGGGAAGACACTCCCTTCATTGATGTAATCAGCCATAGATGCAATCAATTGACTGATGATTTAATAAACCAGCCTTCTGGTTTATTAACCAGCCACAAATGTCCTCACAGTAATGGTTAGGCTAGTGCTTGCTTGATCAGGAACTGGGCACCATCACCTGGCCAAGTTGACACATCACAATAGGCAAGCTATATACTGGTAGAAAATATTTTACAAAACATATATCTGAAAAAAGACATCTAGAGAATTTTAAGAATGCCTATAAACTGCTTATAAAAAGACAGTCCAATAAAAAGTAGACAAATGTGAATGTAATTAACACAACTGGATTATACATATGAATTTGGTTAAAAAAGGAAATTTTAGGTTGTATATATGTACAATGAACCCTATTGTAAACTATGAACTGTAGTTGCTAGTATAATTATAATAATACTGTTTCATCAATTGAAAGGTACCACATAAATGCAAAGTGTAGATAATAGGGAAAATTGGGGTGGTGGTGGTAGGTATATGAGAGCTCTGTATTTCTGCATGATTTTTCTATAAACCTGAAACTTCTCAAATAATTTTTAAAAAGTCATCAAAACTAAAAAAATAAATAAATAAATAAGGCAGAACCCTTGAAGAGACACTTCCCAATGAAAGATATAAGAATGGCTGATAAGCACATGAAAAAGTACTCAATATAATTAATCATCAGGAAAACAAAAATTAAAAATCATTGAAATCTACTACTTTCACACACCAAAACAGCTAAAATTGAAACAACTGACATCAAATGTCCACAATTATATGGAGCTACATAATTTCCGAACATTGTTGGTAGGATTGTAAAATGGATACCACTTTGGAAAAAAAATATGGCCATTTTTGATAAACATACATGTGCCCTATGATCCAGCAATTCTACTCCAAGGTATTTACCTAAGAGAAATAACAGCTGTCTACATAAGGATTTATACAAGAAGTTCATAGCAACTTTCTTTGTACTTTTCTAGCCAAAACCTGGAATCAACCTGTATTACTTAGGGTTCTCTAGGGAAACAGAATCAACAAGAGATATCTATAAATATAAGATTTATAAAAGTGTCTCACGAACTGTGGGTGTCCACGAGTCTAAGTTCTGTAGGGCAGGCAGCAGACTGGCAACTCCAGTGAAGATGTTCGATGAACTCCTCAGGCAACGAACTGGCAACTTCAACAAACTCCTTAGGAGACACTTCGCTGGTCAGCCAAAGAAGAAGTGAAGGTCCTCTATCTGTCTTGCTTAAAAGTCTTCACCTGATTGGATTAAATCCAGCTAATTGCATTCTCTCATTGTGGAAGACATGCCCTTCATTGATGTAATCACTCACGGCTGCAGCCAATTGACTGATGATTTAATAAACCAGCCTTCTGGTTTATTAACCAGCCACAAATGTCCTTGCAGTAATGGTTAGGCCAGTGCTTGCTTGACCAGACACCTGGGTACCATTACCTGGCCAAGTTGACACATGAACCTAACCATCACACAACCCAAAAACAGGAGAATGGATAAATAAAATGTGGTATTTTCATAAAATAGAATACAACTCAGCAAAAAAAAATTGGAATGAACTTCTGACATATAGATGAACTTTAAACATTATGCTGAGCAAGAGAAGCTGAAAACTAAAGAACATATACTATATGACAGGCAAAACTAATCGATGGTGGAAAAGAATCATCAACCAGAAAAGGAAGAGGAGATTGAGAAAGGGTATGGGGAACTTTCTGGGATGATACACGTATTCTGTGACTTGATAAAGGTATGTTTCACACGGATGTATTCATTTGTCTAAACTTAAACAATCATATAGTTTAATTTTCATTTCACTATATGTACATTTTACCTAGAAAGAAAAAGTACTGTAAACAAACAAAAATCCACTTTCCTTTCTGGGGAAAAATATTTAGTAATCTAGGAGTAAATGAATTATTCCTCACAAACAACAACAAAAGGAATTTTTGAGGTAACTGTGTTAGGGAATAAAGAATCAGGCATATAAAAAGTGACTGGACTTTTGTACTTTGTAAGTAAGTAAGAGCTAATAGGTTTTTTTTTGTTTTTTTTTTTAAATTAAATTCAGTTTTATTGAAATACATTCACACACCATACAATCATCCATGGTATACAATCCGTTGTCCACAGTATGATAACATAGTTACGCGTTCATCACCACAATCTATCTCTGAACATTTTCCTTACATCAGAAAGAACCAGAACAAGAATAAAAAATAAAAGTGAAAAAAGAACACCCAAATCATCCCCCCCATCCCACCCCATTTGTCCTTTAGTTTTTATCCCCATTTTTCTACTCATCTGTACACTAGATAAAGGGGGTGTGATCCACAAGGTCTTCACAATCACACTGTCACCCCTTGTAATCTACATTATTATATAATTGTCTTCAGGAGTCCAGACTGCTGGGTTGGAGTTTGGTGGTTTCAGGTATTTACTTCTAGAGCTAAGAGTTTTGACAAACACACTGATACTTAAAATGATAGAAAATTTGAATTGTGGAAAAATTTGGGGGATATGTCTAGACAGGATACATTAACCACATTGTAAGTTGTTTGCCTAGTATCCATTGCTTTCGACAACAGTTCCCTGAACAACAGATAATCTTTTTTTTACACTTTTTTTTAATTGAGATTGTTCACATACCATACAGTTATCCAAAGATCCAAAGTATACAATCAGTTGCCCATGGTACCATCATACAGCTCTGCATCCATCACCACAATTTTTATTTTCAGTTTTTAGAACATTTTCATTACTCCAGAAAAGAAATAATGACAAAAAAAGGAAACTCAAATCCTCCCATACCCCTAACCACCCCATCTCCATTATTGATTCATAGTTTTGATATAGTACATTTGTTACTGTTGATGAAAGAATGTTAAAATACTACTAACTGCAGTATATAGTTTGCAATAGGTATATATGTTTTCCTATATGCACCTCTATTATTAACTTCTAGTTTATAGTGTCATACATTTGTTCTAGTTCATGAAAGAGATTTCTGATATTTGTATAGTTAATCACGGACATTGTCCACCACAAGATTTACTGTTTCATACATTCCCTTCTTTTAACCTCCAGCTTTCCTTCTGGTGACATACATGACTCTGAGCTTACCCTTTCCACCACATTCACACACCGTGCAGCACGTTATTCTCACAACGTGCCACTGTCACCTCTATCCATTTCCAAACATTTAAGTTCACCCTAGTTGAACATTCTGACATAATAAGCAACTGCTCCCCATTCTTTAGCCTCATTCTATATCCTGGTAACTTATATTTCATGTCTATGAGTTTACGTATTATAATTAGTTCATATCAGTGAGACCCTGCAATACTTGTCCTTACATGTCCTACTTATTCCACTCAATATAGTGCCCTCAGGGTTTCTTCATCAACCCATTTTTTTTAAGACAGTTTTGTTCACACACTATACATTCCTTCTTAAGTAAATAATCGATGGTTGCCTGTGTTTATGTATTCACTACCATCACCTCTATCTATATAAGGATATCTCCATTTCTTCCACAAAGCAGGAGGAAGAATCAAAGAAGGTAGAGAGACAAAAGAAAAAGAAAAAAGAAAGAGAAAAAAAACATGACAGCTAGGAAGCCACAAAAGGAAAGATAGCATTAAACTAAAGTAGAATAAAGAGTCAGACAACATCACCAATGCCAAGAGTCCCATACCCTTCCTCTATGCCGCCCCCCCCCCCATATGCATTTAGCTTTGGTATATTGCCTTTGTTACATTAAAGGAAGCATAATACAATGTTTCTGTAGATTATAGTCTGTAGTTTGCATTGATTGTAGTTCCCCCCCAATCCTACCTTATTTTTAACACCTTGCAATGTTGACATTCATTTGTTCTACCTCATGTAAAAACATATTTGTACCTTTATCATATTGAGCACCCTAGGTTTCACTGAGTTATACAGTCTCAGTCTTTATCTTTCCTTTCCTTCTGGTGTCCCATATGCTCCTAACCTTCCTCTTTTGACCATACTCACAGTCATCTTTGTTCAGTGTACTTACATTGCTATGCTAGTCTCTCCCAAAATTGTGTTCCAAACCTCTCGTTCCTGTCTTTTCCTTTCTGTCTCCAGTGTTCCTTTTAGTGTTTCCTGTAGAGCAGGTATCTTGTTCACAAACTCTGCATTGTCTGTTTGTCAGAGAATATTTTAAGCTCTTCCTCATATTTGAAGGACAGTTTTGCTGGATATATGATTCTTGGTTGGTGGTTTTTCTCTTTCAATATCTTAAATATATCACCCCACTTCTTTCTTGCCTCCATGGTTTCTATTGAGAAATCCACGTATAGTCTTAATCAAGGTTCCTTTGTATGTGATGGGTCACTTTTCTCTTGTTGCTTTCAGGATTCTCTTTTTATCTTTGATGTTTGATAATCTGATTATTAAGTGTCTTGGCATAGGCCTATTCAGATCTATTCTGTTTGTGGTACACTGCGCTTCTTGGACCCATAATTTTATGTCTTTCATAAGAGATGGGAAATTTTCATTGATTATTTCCTCTAATATTGCTTCTGCCCCTTTTTCCTTCTCTTCTCTTTCTGGGACACCCATGACACGTACCTTTCTATGTTTCGTGTCGTCATTCAATTCCCTGAGACATTGCTCATATTTTTCCATTCTTTTCTCTATCTGTTCTTTTGTGTGTCGGCTTTCTTGTTCTCCAGTTCCTGAGTGTTTTCTTCTGCCTCTTGAGATCTGCTGTTGTATGTCTCCACTGTGTCTTTCATCTTTTGTGTTGTGCCTTTCATTTCCATAGATTCTGCCAGTTGTTATTTTGAAGTTTCAATTTCTAGCTTATAAACACCCAGTGTTTTCATTATACGTTTCATCTCTTTTGTCATGTCTTCCCTAAATTTTTTAATTGATTTAGCATTAGTTGATTAAATTCCTGTATCTCAGTTGAAGTGTAAGTTTGTTCCTTTGACTGGGCCATAACTTCATTTTTCTTAGTGTAGGTTGTGGTTTTCTGTTGTCTAGGCATATGGTTTTCTTGGTTACCCCAATCAGGTTTTCCCAGACCAGAGTGGGCTAAAGTCTTGGAAAGAGGCAATAGTATCCAGTTTCCCTGAGGGTGTCTTAGAAGATTGTTGCACCCTGTGAGGCCTCAAGTCACTGTGCTTTTCTACCCAGGAGGTAGAGCCTGTTAGCTTGTAGCTCCAGACTGGTGAAAGGAAGTGTGGCCTGTGGCTGTTTTCCCCCAGGCTCTGGGGTCTGGTTCTGAATGGAAGGTGGCTAGTAGAGCTGGGCCCCACCTGTCTCCTCTTTAGGGAAGATACATACCCTGGGGAGATAACCTTTGCATTTGAATAGTCTCTCTGACTCTGCTATCTCCACCCTTGTCTGAGTCAGAGCCCTGGGAACTGAAAATGGCTGAGGCTTTCTCCAGTGAGCCAAAACAGGGACAGAAAGCCCCCCTCAGGGCCAGTCTGCAGCCACCCTCAGTTTCATCCATGGACCAGAGATGACCAGAGATATCACCTGGTCCTCTGGGCTCTCCCTCCCTCCCAGAGAGGTCCTCCGGCTCTCGAAGGTCAGTCGTCACCAAAAGCCTCTGTTGTAGTTTATATTGAGCAGTCCATTTTTGTTAATTAAAACCTCAGTTGGAGCTGGGCTGTGCTATATTCACTTGCTTGGAGAGTGCTGCTTTCTATTACAGTGAGGCCTTGCAGTTTAGGCTGCCAGTGAGGGGAGGGGGCTCTTGGCTTGGATCCATAGTTTTTCTTACAAATTTTATGCTGCGATCTTGGGCATTCCTCCCAATGCAGGTTGGTGTATGATGAGTGGACAGTCACGTTTGTCCCTCCCTCCCCCCAGTTATTCCAGATTATTTACTAGCTGTTTCTGGTTGTTTATTAGTTGTTCCAGGGGGACTAACTAGCTTCCACTCCTCTTTATGCTGCCATCTTCTTCTGGCTCTCCAGATAATCTTTTAAAACATGGAAATATCTTTTTATTCTTGATTTATAAAAGTGATACATACTTGGGAAAAAAAACCCATAGAAATGTAGAAAGTGAATGTCTCTGAAGTTTTTTATTTTTCCCTCTGAAATTTGATGTATTTAAGTATACCATATATGCTAGACTATAAAATGACCACTTCCCAAAATCATCCCTCAGAAAAAAGGGAGTTGGTTTGAGTTCCTGTAAGTTTCTCACGTTACAAGTATTCTCCTGTTTTGTATAATAAAGTACCACTTGGTAGACTCGTTGCTTGCTAATTTAATTTTCTTGTTAGAAAATATGCCTTGTATGATTTTAGTCCTTGTAAAGTTATTAAGACTTGTTTTATGGCCTAGCACATTGTGTGTCCCAGAGAATGTTCTTTGTGTATTTCAAAAGAATATGTATTTTTCTGTTGGATTGAACGTTCCTTTTATGTCAGTTATGTCAGATTGGTTGTGATAGTGTTGTTCAAGTCTTTGATATCCTCAGTGATTTTTTTACTGTTCTATCAGTTTCTGAGAGAGGAATATTGAAATCTCCAACTGTAATTGTTGAATTGTCTGTTTCGCTTTTGCTTCTTTTGGGACTCAATTAGCTGCATATACATTTTATACTTGTCATATTTTACCGAGGTATTGTCCCTTTTATCATTATAAAATGTCCTTCCTGGTTTGCAGTAAGAAACAAAATCTTAAAATTTTGTCTATTATTAATATAGCCATGCCAGTTCTTTTATGATTACTGTTACTTACCGTGTGTTCCGGTTTGCTAATGGTACTGGAATGCAAAATACCAGA
This sequence comes from Choloepus didactylus, assembly GCF_015220235.1. Lineage (NCBI taxonomy): Eukaryota > Metazoa > Chordata > Mammalia > Pilosa > Megalonychidae > Choloepus > Choloepus didactylus. The sequence continues at coordinate 33,557,386 of NC_051308.1, forward strand.
AATGGATTGTCTTTTTTTTTTTTTTTTTAATCTTCATTTTATTGAGATATATTCACATACCACTCAGTCATACAAAACAAATCGCACTTTCGATTGATCACAGTACCATTACATAGTTGTACATTCATCACCTAAATCAATCCCTGACACCTTCATTAGCACACACACAAAAATAACAAGAATAATAATTAGAGTGAAAAAGAGCAATTGAAGTAAAAAAGAACACTGGGTACCTTTGTCTGTTTGTTTCCTTCCCCTATTTTTCTATTCATCCATCGATAAACTAGACAAAGTGGAGTGTGGTCCTTATGGCTTTCCCAATCCCATTGTCACCCCTCATAAGCTACATTTTTAAACAACTGTCTTCGAGATGCATGGGTTCTGGGTTGTAGTTTGATAGTTTCAGGTATCCACCACCAGCTACCCCAATTCTTTAGAACCTAAAAAGGATTGTCTAAATTGTGCGTAAGAGTGCCCACCAGAGTGACCTCTTGGCTCCTTTTGGAATCTCTCTGCCACTGAAGCTTATTTCATTTCCTTTCACATCCCCCTTTTGGTCAAGAAGATGTTCTCCGTCCCACGATGCCAGGTCTACATTCCTCCCCGGGAGTCATATTCCACGTTGCCAGGGAGATTCACTCCCCTGGGTGTCTGATCCCACGTAGGGGGGAGGGCAGTGATTTCACCTTTCAAGTTGGCTTAGCTAGAGAGAGAGGGCCACATCTGAGCAACAAAGAGGCATTCGGGAGGAGGCTCTTAGGCACAATTATAGGGAGGCCTAGCCTCTCCTTTGCAGCAACCGTCTTCCCAAGGGTAAAACCTGTGGTAGAGGGCTCTACCCATCAAACCACCAGTCCCCTATGTCTGTGGTCATGTTAGCAACCATCGAGGTGGGGTAGGCCAATACCCCTGCATTCTCCACAGGCTCCTCAAGGGGGCACTACATCTTTTTTTTTTTTTCCTTGTTTTTCTTTTTTTTTATTTTAACTTTGCCTTCTTTTTTAAATCAACTGTATGAAAAAAAAGTTAAAAAGAAAACAAACATGATAAAAAAAAAAAATAAAAAAAAAAATTAAAAAAAAAAAAAAAAAAAAAAAACAAACATACAATAAAAGAACATTTCAGAGACCATAACAAGGGAGTAAGAAAAAGACAACCAACCTAAGATAACTGCTTACCTTCCAACATGTTCCTACTTTACCCCAAGAAAGTTACCTAATATAGCAACATTTCTGTGAACTTGTTCCTACTATATCCATCAGAAATTAACAGACCACAGTCATTCCTGGGCATCCCCAGAACGTTAAATAGCTTATCTGTTCTTCTTGGATTATTGTTCCCCCTTCCTTAATTACTCTCTACTGCTAGTTCCCCTACATTCTACATTATAAACCATTTGTTTTACATTTTTCAAAGTTCACATTAGTGGTAGCATATAATATTTCTCTTTTGTGCCTGGCTTATTTCGCTCAGCATTATGTCTTCAAGGTTCATCCATGTTGTCATATGTTTCACGAGATCGTTCCTTCTTACTGCCGCGTAGTATTCCATCGTGTGTATATACCACATTTTATTTATCCACTCATCTGTTGAAGGACATTTGGGTTGTTTCCATCTCTTGGCAATTGTGAATAATGCTGCTATGAACATTGGCGTGCAGATATCTGTTCGTGTCACTGCTTTCTGACCTTCCGGGTATATACCGAGAAGTGCAATCGCTGGATCAAATGGTAATTCTATATCTAGTTTTCTAAGGAACTGCCAGACTGACTTCCAGAGTGGCTGAACCATTATACAGTCCCACCAACAATGAATAAGAGTTCCAATTTCTCCACATCCCCTCCAGCATTTGTAGTTTCCTGTTTGTTTAATGGCAGCCATTCTAACCGGTGTTAGATGGTATCTCATTGTGGTCTTAATTTGCATCTCTCTAATAGCTAGTGAAGCTGAACATTTTTTCATGTGTTTCTTGGCCATTTGTATTTCCTCTTCAGAGAACTGTCTTTTCATATCTTTTGCCCGTTTTATAATTGGGCTGTCTGTACTATTGTCATTGAGTTGTAGGATTTCTTTATATATGCAAGATATCAGTCTTTTGTCAGATACATGGTTTCCAAAAATTTTTTCCCATTGAGTTGGCTGCCTCTTTACCTTTTTGACAAATTCCTTTGAGGTGCAGAAACTTCTAAGCTTGAGGAGTTCCTATTTATCTATTTTCTCTTTTGTTGCTTGTGCTTTGGGTGTAAAGTCTAGGAAGTGGCCACCTAATACAAGGTCTTGAAGATGTTTTCCTACATTATCTTCTAGGAGTTTTATGGTACTTTCTTTTATATTGAGATCTTTGGTCCATTTGAGTTAATTTTTGTGTAGGGGGTGAGGTAGGGGTCCTCTTTCATTCTTTTGGATATGGATATCCAACTCTCCCAGCCCCATTTGTTGAAAAGACCATTATGACTCAGTTCAGTGACTTTGGGGGCCTTATCAAAGATCAGTCGGCCATAGATCTGAGGGTCTATCTCTGAATTCTCAATTCGATTCCATTGATCTATATGTCTATCTTTGTGCCAGTACCATGCTCTTTTGGCAACTGTGGTTTTATAATAAGCTTCAAAGTCAGGGAGTGTAAGTCCTCCCACTTCGTTTTTCTTTTTTAGAGTGTCTTTGTCAATTCGAGGCATCTTCCCTTTCCAAATAAATTTGATAACTAGCTTTTCCAAGTCTGCAAAGTAGGTTGTTGGAATTTTGATTGGGATTGCATTGACTCTGTAGATGAGTTTGGTTAGAATTGACATCTTAATGACATTTAGCCTTCCTATCCATGAACATGGAATGTTTTTCCATCTTTTAAGGTCCCCTTCTATTTCTTTTAGTAGAGTTATGTAGTTTTCTTTGTATAGGTCTTTTACATCTTTGGTTAAGTTTATTCCTAGGTACTTGATTTTTTTAGTTGCTATTGAAAATGGTATCTTTTTCTTGAGTGTCTCTTCAGTTTGTTTATTTCTAGCATATAGAAACATTACTGACTTATGTGCATTAATCTTGTATCCCGCTACTTTGCTAAATTTGTTTATTAGCTCTAATAGCTGTATCATCGATTTCTCAGGGTTTTCTAGATATAAGATCATATCATCTGCAAACAATGACAGTTTTACTTCTTCTTTTCCAATTTGGATGCCTTTTATTTCTTTGTCTTGCCGGATTGCCCTGGCTAGCACTTCCAGCACAATGTTGAATAACAGTGGTGACAGCGGGCATCCTTGTCTTGTTCCTGATCTTAGAGGGAAGGCTTTCAGTCTCTCACCATTGAGTACTGTGCTGACTGTGGGTTTTTCATATATGCTCTTTATCATGTTGAGGAAGTTTCCTTCAATTCCTACCTTTTGAAGTGTTTTTATCAAAAAGGGATGCTGGATTTTGTCAAATGCTTTTTCAGCATCTATTGAGATGATCAATTGATTTTTCCCTTTTGACTTGTTAATGTGTTGTAATACATTGATTGTTTTTTCTTATGTTGAACCATCCTTGCATGCCTGGAATGAACCCCACTTGGTCATGGTGTATGATTTTTTTAATGTGTCTTTGGATTCGATTTGCAAGTATTTTGTTGAGGATTTTTGCATCTATATTCATTAGGGAGATTGGCCGGTAGTTTTCCTTTTTTGTAGCATCTTTGCCTGGTTTTGGTATTAGATTGATGTTAGCTTCATAAAATGAGTTAGGTAGTGTTCCATTTTCTTCAATGTTTTGAAAGAGTTTGAGTAAGATTGGTGTCAGTTCTTTCTGGAAAGTTTGGTAGAATTCCCCTGTGAAGCCATCTGGCCCTGGGCATTTATTTGTGGGAAGATTTTTGATGACTGATTGGATCTCTTTGCTTGTGATGGGTTGGTTGAGGTCTTCTATTTCTTCTCTGGTCAGTCTAGGTTGTTCATATGTTTCCAGGAAATTGTCCATTTCCTCAACATTATCCAGTTTGTTGCCATACAGTTGTTCATAGTATCCTCTTATAATTTTTTTAATTTCTTCAGGATCCGCAGTTATGTCACCTTTTTCATTCATTATTTTGTTTATATGGGTGTTCTCTCTTTTTGATTTTGTCAGTCTAGCTAGGGGCTTGTCAATCTTGTTGATCTTCTCAAAGAACCAACTTTTGGTGATATTTATCCTCTCTATTGTTTTTTTGTTCTCTATGTCATTTATTTCTGCTTTAATCCTTTTTATTTCTTTTCTTGTACTTGGTTTAGGATTGGTTTGCTGTTCATTTTCTAGCTTCTTCAGTTGATCCATTAGTTCTTTGATTTTGGCTCTTTCTTCCTTTTTAATATATGTGTTTAGTGCTATAAATTTCCCCCTTAGCACTGCTTTTACTGCATCCCATAGGTTTTGGTATGTTGTGTTCTCATTTTCATTCGTCTATATATATTTAGCAATTTCTCTTGCTATTTCTTAGTTAACCCACTGATTGTTTAGGAGTGTGTTGTTTAACCTCCAGGTATTTGTGAATTTTCTAAGTCTCTGATGGTTATTGACTTCTAATTGTATTCCATTGTGGTCAGAGAATGTGCTTTGAATAATTTCAATCTTTTTAAATTTATTGAGGCTTGTTTTATGTCCCAGCATATGATCTATTCTGGAGAAAGTTCCGTGAGCACTAGAAAAGTATGTGTATCCTGGTGATTTGGGATGTAATGTTCTGTATATGTCTGTTAAATCTAATTCATTTATCAGATTGTTTAGGTTTTCGATTTCCTTATTGGTCTTCTGTCTGGTTGATCTATCTATAGGAGAGAGTGATGTGTCGAAGTCTCCCACAATTCCTGTGGAAACATCAATTGCTTCCTTTAGTTTTGCCAGTGTTTCTCTCACGTATTTTGTGGCACCTTGATTGGGTGCATAGACATTTACGATTGTTATTTCTTCTTGTTGAATTGCCCCTTTTATTAGTATGTAGTGGCCTTCTTTGTCTCTCAGAACATCCCTGCATTTGAAGTCTATGTTATCTGAGATTAATATTGCTACACCTGCTTTCTTTTGGCTGTAGCTTGCATGAAATATTTTTTTCCATCCTTTCACTTTCAGTTTCTTTGTGTCCCTGTGTCTAAGATGAGTCTCTTGTATGCAACATATTGATGGTTCATTTTTTTTTGATCCATTCTGCGAATCTATATCTTTTAATTGGGGAGTTTAATCCATTTACATTCAACGTTATAACCGTGAAGGCATTTCTTGAATCAGCCATCTCATCCTTTGGTTTATGTTTGTCATATTTTTCCCCTCTCTCCATTAATATCCTTTATTGTACCCATACCGAATCTCTTTAGTACTGAACCTTTCTCCAAGTCTCTCTGTCCTTTCTTTGTTTCTCTGTCTGTAGGGCTCCCTTTAGTATCTCCAGTAGGGCAGGTCTCTTGTTAGCAAATTCTCTCAGCATTTGTTTGTCTGTGAAAAATTGAAGCTCTCCCTCAAATTTGAAGGAGAGCTTTGCTGGTTAAAGTATTCTTGGCTGGAAATTTTTCTCACTCAGAATTTTAAATATATCGTGCCACTGCCTTCTCGCCTCCATGGTAGCTGCTGAGTAGTCACTACTTAGTCTTATGCTGTTTCCTTTGTATGTGGTGAATTGCTTTTCTCTTGCTGCTTTCAGAACTTGCTCCTTCTCTTCTGTGTTTGACGGTGTGATCAGAATATGTCTCAGAGTGGGTTTATTTGGATTTATTCTATTTAGAGTTCGCTGAGCATTTATGATTTGTGTATTTATGTTGTTTTGAAGTTTTGGGAAGTTTTCCCCAACAGTTTCTTTGAATACTCTTCCTAGACCTTTACCCTTTTCTTCCCCTTCTGGAACACCAATGAGTCTTATATTTGGACGTTTCATATTATCTATCATATCCCTGAGGTCCATTTCGATTTTTTCAATTTTTTTCCCCATTCTTTCTTTTATGCTTTCATTTTCCATTCTGTCATCTTCCAGGTCACTGATTCGTTGTTCAACTTCCTCTAGTCTTGTACTATGAGTGTCCAGAATCTTTTTAATTTGGTCAACAGTTCTTTAATTTCCATAAGATCATCCATTTTTTTATTTAGTCTTGCAATGTCTTCTTTATGCTCTTCTAGGGTCTTCTTGATATCCTTTGTATCCCGTACTATGGTCTCATTGTTCATCTTTAGTTCTTTGAGTAGCTGCTCTAGGTGCTGTGTCTCTTCTGATCTTTTGATTTGGGCGCTTGGGCTTGGGTTATCCATATCGTCTGGTTTTTTCATATGCTTTCTAATTTTCTGTTGTTTTTGGCCTCTTGGCATTTGCTCAACTTGATAGGGTTCTTTTAGGATTTGTAGACCAATTGAAGTCCTTATCTCTAATTTATCAGATCTACAGCTTCGTGGAGTACACTTTCTCTAACTAAGCAGCAGGTGGCATCCACGAGCCACCTGTTCTCCACAAGCCAGTTCTCCCCTGCTTAGCCTTTTTGGTGAGTGGGGGAGTGAGTCTTGTGGGGTCCAACTGGTGTACCAAGCTTGCGTGTGTAGTTGGTGTTGCCTGCCCTGTATATGGGGCGTGTTTCTGGGCAGTCAGGGAGGGGGGGTGACTCTAACAATCAAATCTCCCTGGTGATCCTGGAGTTTTAAAGCTGCTGCAATAGTCTAATCCTTCAGTTCAGTCCTGCCACAGTTTGTCTCTGCCACTGACCCACAAGTCCTTGGTATTGGCGTATAGCTCCTGAGACTTGCAAGTGGGCCCCTCTTCCAGGCTGTGCACCCCGGGTCCTCTGTTGAGGGATGACTGTGCTATGTCACAGGTGAGTGCCGTCCCCCCAGGGCGGTTCTGGGCTGCTGGGCTGTGTAGGGAGGCTCCCAGTCTGCTGAAATGATGGCTGAATGGGGCTTTGTTAATTCACAGTGCTCCACCTTCCCAACTCTGGGACAATCAGCTGAGGTTGCAGGGAAGGCTAATGTCCACACCCAGTTTTGTGGTGTGTGCCTGTTATTTGAAGCACTTCCGTCACACTGGGTTGTCTGGGGCAGCTCTGGGCTATGGGGCTGGCGACGGGCAGGAGTGTTTCCTGTCCACCAGGATGATGGCTGTGAGCATACACCCCCCTTTTCTTGGGAAGTTGTGGTGTTTAGTGAATTTTCTCAGCCACTGGATTATTGCCTTTTGTCTCAGAGCTCTCTTAGTGCTGCTCTTGTCTTGACCTGCCCAAATTGCAAGTCTTTGAAGCTTTCTGTATTGGGCTTCTTAGAGTAATTGTTTTAGAAAAGAAAAAAGGATTTAAAAAAAAAAAAGGGCCCTCCTCAGAGATCTAATGGGTTATTGAAATGCTAAGAGACAAAGCAATTCGGGCCATTAAGGAAAGGTCCACAGGGCAGAGAGATCAGGTTTTCTTCGGGATTTGCATATGAGCCTCAGGGCCTGAGCTCTGCCCTTCCCCTTTCTGTGTTCACCAGAACTCCAAAAATCCTCCGCTTTTATTTTGGAGTTTTTCCTGCTGTTTTTTTTCTATGTCTATCTCCTCTCTGCTGGGCTGGCTGCTCTCAGGTTCTCTGGTGTCTGGTCTCAGTCTATCTATAGTTGGAGTTTGGATCAGTAGAATGAGTTTCTGATAAGGGCTGCCACTGCAGTTCTCCCTTCTCCTTCCCGGAGCTGACAGGCCCTCCTCCTACGGGACTGAGCCTGGCAGGGAGGGGTGCGGGTCCCCTGGCCGCAAAAACTCACAGATTTCGCTGATCTCAGCAGTTCCACGTTTTCATGAGTGTTGTATGAAGTATGCCCAAAGTCAGATTGCTCTGTGGTGTCCAGTCCACGCAGTTCCTGGCTTTCTACCTACTTTCCTGGAGGAGTAACTAAAACATACAGCTCACCAGTCCGCCATCTTGCCCCGCCTCCGGTGGATTGTCTTTTATAAAGGGGGTTTATTTGGTTCCAAAGTTACAGTCTTAAGGCCATAAAGTATCCAAGGTAAGGCAACAATAGGGTACCTTCATTGGAGAGAGACCACTGGCGTCTGGAAAACCTCTGTTGGCTGGGAAGGCACGTGGCTGGCATCTGCTTGCTCCTAGGTTACGTGTCAAAATGGCATTCTCCAAAATGTCTCTGTGTCAGCTTCCCGGAGCAAACTCTGGTCTAGTACCTCCATAACATCAGCAAAACTCTGCTTTCAATGGCCCTTTTCAAAATGTCTTGACAGCAGCAAGCTCCTTCTGTCTGAGCTCTTATATAGGGCTCTAGTAAGCTAATCAACGCCCACGCTGAATGGGCGGGGCCATGCCTCCATGGAAATTATCTAATCAGTTATCACCTACAGTTGGGTGGGTCACATCTCCATGGAAACAACCTAATCCAAAGGTTCCAATTTAATCAGTACTAATATATCTGCCCCCCACGAGATTGCATCAAACAACATGGCTTTTTCTGGGGGACATAATATACACAAACCGGTACACCATGATATGTATTTGTCTATCCTTGTACTTTCTATCTATATGTGGCTTTGAATCTTAGACACATCTGGAAATATAGGCAGCATATAGTTAGGTCTTGCTTTTTTTAATCCAGTCTTCCAATTTTGCTTTTTTTCTTATAATTCTTTTTAATAGCATTTGATTGTGTCATTTACAGTGATATATATTAATTTGCAGAACATTAAGATTAATCTTGGGTTTTCTTTTAAAATTGAGAATAGAGGAATTAGTTATGAGTTCACGAAGATTATTTCAGGATATGTTGACTATAAACTCAAAAACTACACTGATATCAGTAGTATAAACAGCAAATATGAAGGTGACTTACTTAAGCCTATTGAGTCACATTTTTTAAAAGCACCCTCATTTCTCCAATATTAAGTGACATAAATGGCTTTTGAAAGTCCATTGCAGACATGGGGGCAGCAGGATGAATTTACATCACCATCTACTTCAGGGTCTGATTTAGAATTAAAATCAAACTGAGTTAAAAAAGAGTTAGCCAAGGCAATATAGTCAGTTCCTCAGATGATACTGCTTCCAAAGCTCTCATTATCCTGCCAAATTCTCCTTTATGCTTTTATTTGCATGTACCTGTCTTTAAAAGAGCCAAAAATATAAAGGTTCACCAAAATCCTGAATGTCACAGTTTATATAAGCACTGAATGATAGTATAACTTTGGCACTTGATATCACAAAGTCACTTTTACTATGACTATTTCAAATCAGAAGAAGCCAAAGTAAGAGATGCATGGGTGTGGTCTGGGAGAGTCTCAAATGCAAGCTCCCATATCCTCTCCACATGGAGTCTCAGACATCACTCTCCTGACACATTGTTGTCATTATCAATCTTAGAAGCTCCATATTTCTGCTTTTTGATTAGAGTGTTTAGTCAATTCATGTTTAATGTAATTATTGACGGTTGCATTTATATCTACCATTTCAGAATTTGTTTGCTACCTGTCATCTTTTTTGTCCCTCTGTTCCTCTTTTGCTATCTTTTGTGTTGAACAGAATTTTTAGTGTACTATTTTACTTTCACTGTTGACTCTTTTTAGGTATTTGTTTTTTAAGTTTTTACTGCGTGTGTGTGTGTGTGTTTGTTGTTTTAGGTGGTTGCTCTATGAATTACAATATGCATTTTTTAACACATCACAGCCTACTTCATTCAGGTTAATACTGACTTAATCCTGATAAAAGATAACAACTTTGTTCCAAAGTAGCTTCATTTCCTCCCACTTCCTTTTTGTTATTATCATCATATAGATTACATTTCTATCTGTGATAAACCCAACAACACAGTGTTATAATTATTGCTTTAAATAATCTTATGTTTTATAAAGAAATGAGAATAGGAAAAAATGTGTGTGCATTTTTATATTCACCCACATATTTACCATTTATGGTAAATTTACATATTTACCATTTCCGTTGCTGTTCTTTGTTACTGTAAATTGTAATTACTGTCTGGTATCATTTCCTTTTATCCTAAAGGACTTTTTTTGAGTATTTCTTTTTAACTGGTCTCTTAGTTTTTGTTTTTCTGGGAATGTCTTTATTTCTCCTGCATTTTTGGAAGGAAAGTTTCACAGTATACAGAATTCTTGGTTGATAGTTTTTTTGTCAATATTTTAAATATCTTATTCTCTTGCCTGCCTTGTGACCTTAATTGTTTTTGATGAGATGTTGCCCATTAATTACACTGTTGTTCTCCTATATTTTTCTCTTGCTGCTTTCAATATTCTCTTTGTCCTTGAATTTCATAAGTCTGACTATGATGTGTCTAGGTGGAGTACTCTTTGAGTTTATCTTACTTGGGGGTCATTGAGCTTCTTGAATCTAGTATTAATTTTTAAACAAATTTGGTAGGTTTTTTCTTCATTATTTCTTTAAATATCTTTTCTGTTCTTTTTTCTCTCCTTCCTTCTGGAATTTCCTTTACAAATATGTGGTATACCTGGCTTGTCTTACAGATCTCTGAGGCTTCATTCACTTTTCTTCAATTTTTTCCTCTGTGTTCTTTGGATTGGATCCTTTCTCTTAATCTGTTTTCAATAGATCAGAATACAGAGTTGCTACAATATAATATGCAAAGTGTCTGCTGATTTTTTTCTTCTGCTATCTCAAATCTGCTTTTGAGCCCCTCAAATGAATTTTTAATTTCAGTTATTATATTCTTTAATGTTAAAGTTCCATTTGGTCCTTTTGTATAGTTTCTATTTCTCTATTGAAATTCCCTATTGAGTCATTGTCATCATATTTCCTTTAATTCTTTGAACCTATTTAGAATATTGTTTTTGAAGTCTTCGCTAAACGTAACATCTTTGGCAGTTGCTATTTAGCATACTTTTCCTGAGTAAGGGTCACACTTTCCTATTTCCTTGCATATCTTTTAATATTTGGTTGAAAACTAGACATTTTAGATAATGTCTTTTATCAATTCTGGATTCTGATTTTTTTTTTTTTTTTTTTTGAGAGCTGGTAAGGTTTGTTTCAGTAACTGCATATGCAACCACTGATGTCTCTGCTCATGTTTTTAATTCTTATTTTTATTTATCAACCTGATTTCCTAGGGGTCTTCCTAAGATTTGGTCTATAAATCTTAATGGTCAGCCAATGATTTGGGCAGAAGTTGTGCCTCAGACATCTTGAGCCTGAAAACCTCTGATTGATCTCTGTGTGGGTTGAGGAACACATTCAAAGTTGCTGCACAGTTCTAAGTCATCCTTAGCTTTTACATTTTGTCAGACTCTTTTGGGTCTTTACATAATTTCCCAGTTAGCCAGGGATGTATAGAGAGCTTATCTCAGCCCTTTTATGGCTCTCTCATTCTCAGGATCTCTCTGTTAAATTTCTGGCTAGTCTGCTACTCACCCCAGCAGAAACCACAACCTTAGGCTTAAAAAGCTGCAGATTTTTCCAGTTTGTTGCACATCAAGTTCACCACTTTTAACTGGCAAAGCTATTGGCTTTTTCCCGTGGCCCATATTAAGTCTGCCCCCGTCTGGCAGCAACGCTTCTGGTGTTCATGACTAGCCTTACACTAGTAAAACTACCATTCTTGCCAGCCAAGTTATTGGTGATGATGGCTGGGATTAGCCTCATGCAAAAAGACCACTGTCTTTACCTGAAGCTCTAGCAGTGTTTCAACAATAAACGTTTCTTTATTTGTTGTCTGCATTTGGTTATTTCCAGTACCATGAAATGGTCATTTTTTACTATTTTGTCTGGGTTTATATTTGTCTTTTGTGGAGAGGTCCTGACCTCTTCACGCTGCCATGAGTGGAAGTCTTTTTTATGTTTATTTTGTTTATTCAACTTTATTTATTATTCATATCTTCTATATTCGTATTTATTTTTCTGTTAATTTATCCATTAGAGACTGAGGGTGATATCCAAGTTTCCTACTAATATTGTGTTTTTGTTAGTTGATCCTTTATTTGAAACAGTGTTTACAGTGCATATTTCTGTGGTCTGTGAAATGATATTGCATATTGTACTTTTTGTCAATATAAAATATGTCCCTTTGCTCAGTTTAATGCCTTAAATTCTACTGTGCTTATATTTTTCACTAAAAATTCTACTTTCTTTAATTTTTCACTCATGCTGGATGTTTGTTTGGATTTTCCTGATTTCAGACTGGACTTAAATAATAATGACACAAGTGGACATCTGTCAGAGGTCCCCAAGATCCACTCCCAAGTTTGGTGATTCACTAGAAGGACTCAGAGTACCAAACACATTTGTACTCATAGCTAAGATTTATTACAACAAAAGGATACAAAGCAAAATTAATAAAGGGAAAAGTACATTGGGTAAAGTCTGGAGGAAACCAGACACAAGCTTCCAAGATGCACACAGGATATGCTTAATTCCTCCAGCAACAAGTTGTAATAGCACATGTGAAGTGTTGTCTACAAGGGAACTTCATTAGAGACTCAGTGCCAAAAGTTTTTACTGGAGGTTGGTCATGTAGGCACCCTCTGCCTAGTACATACCAAAATTCCAGACTCCCAGAAGGAAAACAGGTTCAGCATAAACCACATTGTTTGCACAAACTGTCTAGGCACAGTAAACTGCTTTTATCAATTAAGGAACAGTGGGAAACATTTCTGAAATCCAGTTTCCTGATGTTAGCCAATGGCCAACCTCCTAGGTAGTCGTTTTAAGGATAGCAGCCTCAGGCCTGCTACGTTAACTCTTTTCTGCACAGCATCATTGTCTTGGTTTTTTTTTTTAGTTGACTTGATCCCAGCGTTTCACTCATGAGTAAAATGACAAAAGTTCTTGTTTTGTCTTTTGCTAATTAGGGCTTCAAAGCAATGAATATTAAAAAAAGTTTTTCTTTTAAAAATAAACTTTTTAGTTGGATAGTTATATAATTTTATGCATATAGCAAATTATTGATAATTTATAGCCTTTTTGTTTCAAAAAATTTTTGTTGGTTCTCTAAACCTAAAATTTGCTTGTTTTAAAACTATAATAGATAATAGTAGACAATAAGACTGTACTCTCTGCTGTTTAAATTACATTCTTGGAGCATTTTTTGTCTCTTTCAAACATTATAGTACCTTTGTTTCTTTTTTCAGCACGATTACGTGGTGTTCATGACGGTCTGTTCACTGGACAAATAGATGCTGTGGATACTCTTAATGCTACTTATAGAGTAACTTTTGATAGGACAGGGCTTGGAACTCATACCATCCCTGACTATGAAGTTCTTGTAAGTAGTATTTCATAATACATTTGTGTTTTATGCCTATTAAACATGTCATGTAGAGTTTTCAAGGAAATTGTATTTTATGATAGAATCAAGACTTCAGGTCATAGGGGAAGAGATCTTTAGGGGTTCCCAGCCCTGTCTACTAGACCCCTTGAGCAGAAGTAAAAGCTCCCCTCATTCGCAACCTATACTTCAGTCCTCCACACTTTTCAGAATGTGAAAGATTATAGTTTGGATCCCTTTATTGTACCTTACCCACACAGCACTTTAGTACGACAGAACTAATCACTCTTAACTGTGTAATATTGGGGTTGAAGCTACAAAATCCTTTCATTCAGGCTGTTTGGTTAAAATGTAATTCCTCTTATAAATACTTTTAAAAGTAAGAAGTAGCATCTTAACACTTTTAACTGTGTTCTTCTGTTTTATCCTGAGTTATATACGCTGAGTATTAATTACCCCAGCTTTACACTTGATGACACTGAGACATAAGTATGTTAAATAATTTATTCAAGGCTCTAGAGCTGGTTTTCTGTCAGGCTTTGGCCAGAATTCAGATCTCTTCAACTTCTAGTACAGTCCATTAAACTATTGGACCATTATTCCATGATTATGCTTGATTTAACAATGTCATGAAAATTATACACCTTTTTAATAAGTTAAAATAATTTTGAGAACTGGTTTAAATCTGCAATCTAATTTTTAAAAAGTGAATAATGAACTTTTTATAATAAAGTAGTCTGCCTCTAAGCATGATGTAAGTTAGATTGTTCACTTTTAGCTTCCCTTTTATCTGTGTTATAAACTTGATTTTTAGGGGTTATGAATTTATAATTAAAAATCAAAATTTATTTTTCTCCCTAGTTCAAAAATAGAAAAGAATTTTCCTTTTCTGATACATACTTTTTAAAAATCATGACTCCTTATTTATATTGAGGACTTTTTAAAACTCATAACTTTCCTGTTCATTTTTAGAACAGAGAAATAGGGGGGAAAGAAGATTACAATTAAATCTAGTGCAAAAGACACCAACCTTAAATTTTACATTAAAGGATGAAATATTTAAACTTCCCCTTTAAAGAAAGGAAGATTGCTTTTTCTGTTCCATTCATGTGATTTTCTTTGAGATCACCCAAATATTTGTCTTTGACCAGATGAGAGTTGACTATAATTACAGTAGGAAGTATTTCAGATACTCTGAGATACTTGCACACAGATAACTGTTATCTGTGTGAAATACTAACAGATAACCAAAGGTGGTCACAGAATAATTTAATATTAATTGATTCTCTGAATTGTTTGATCCTTGGCCTTTTTCTTTTCTTAATTATTCTTCTGTTTTGTGGATTCAGCCTTTTGGCAGCAAAGCAGTGTTTTCATACTCTGACTTACGTTCTAGGCTTTGATCTTTATAGAACAATATATATTCTGTGATAAATCATAGTATATATCTCAAGCTGAAATATAATGTTTTTAAAGCTTAACTGGTTGGTAAAGTTAAGGTTATGTGGACTATTCTTTTTTCTCAAAGAGTAATGAGCCTCATGAGACGATGCCAATTGCTGCCTTTGGACAAAAACAGCGGCCTTCTCGATTTTTCATGACTCCACCACGGTTACATTATACTCCCCCTCTCCAGTCACCTGTTACAGTGAGTAATATTTTAGAAATGTCATCAGTAATTTAAATGTTATTATGAATTATTATGCAGTACACGTATATTATAGCAACTTCAGCAAATAGCCAAATTATTTTTAGTTGTTAAATAAATTATTAAATATAAACAGTTGTCTCGACTCTGGAAATATTTTCCTTTTTATAGGATTTAAAATACTGTATCAGTTGTAATTTGCTCTTTATCTGAAAATAAGGTGTTCCTTTTAAACAGTCCATAATTAAATGATTGCCTCTTATTCCCATAGGATAATGATCCTTTATTAGGACAGTCACCTTGGAGAAATAAAATTTCTGGCTCCGACACTGAGACATTAGGAGGTTTTCCAGTAGAGTTCCTTATCCAAGTGGTAAGAATTGCTCTGAATATCTTGGTTGCCTGTTAAAAAATTCAATTAATGTCTTTTGTGTTACTGAAATTGAAAAATTTTCTAAGACCAAATATTTCTGCATATTCTTATTTTTTTAATTTTTTTATTTTTTACCATTGCCTCGATCTTAAGAACTGTTAACAGCCAAAAAAAGACTTGGAAGTCTTGTTTCTCCACCGTTTTTTTGAGCGTTAGTTCTTATTATTGCCCTGTACTAAGGACTCAAACATTTTAGCATATGCTTTGTGAAACTCTGAATGGTTAGCTGCTAATAACTTGTGTTATTTAGTAACCTCAATGCATCCTGCCATTTTCATCCTACTCACTAGCAGTTACGATGTCTTTGCTAGCTGTATGGTTAGAAGGAACTTGGACTTTTTACTGAGACATTTTACTTTTTTTTACTGAGACTAGAAACAGCTATTCCATTGCAAAGTACTTAGGATTAGACACTGAAAACCTAAGCCTAAATTGAAATAAGTGTAGAATTATCATATAGAGCATTTTTACTGAATAGCCTGATTCTGAAGAATATAAGTAGTTGTTTTGTAAATTAGGTTTAAAAATGTATTTAGTTTTACTCATAGTCTAATGATGTTTGGTTTGGTTCTTTTACTTTTTTAAAAGAAAAAAAAACTACTTTGGCTTGGGATAGATAGGGTCTCTATAAATAAAAATGTAACAATCCATTAAAATATTTACAAGCATTTGCTTTTTACAATTAATGTATTTTAAGGAAAACCTGGTCATTTGTGTGTGTGTGTGTGTGTGTGTGTGTGTAAGTATGGAATTCTGTTTTCCTTGATCATACGTTGTTAATTATCCTTGCAATGTAGAATTTCTTATGCCTTTTAGCTTCCAAAAGTAGATACTTTTATGTGAAAGCATGAAAATATGAAAGGAGCCAAGCCTTATCCTTTTTTTTTTTTAACTTTTTAAATAGTGAAAGTAAAAAAAAGCTAACATGTAGTATTGAGACAGGTGTCTGTGTGTGTGTGTGTGTGTGTGTGTGTGTGTGTGTGTGTGTGTGTGTGTGTGAGAAAGAGAGAGACAGAGAGAGAGAGAGAGAGAGAGAGAGAGAGAGAGAGAGAGGGAGAGAGGGAGAGAGAGATCCACCAGCAGAGGGAGCCAGAGTTTAAGTACTTTTGCACTGTATCTAACAGTGGGCTACTGCATCGTTATTTAAAGTATCTAAGAGGACATTATAGATAAAATTAAAGTGCTTTAATGTACTTGCCTTTTATCTTAATATTAAACTTTGAAGTAGATGAATATGTTCTATCTTTTTCTGTTCCTAATGCATATTTTTTCTTACGACAAAATACCATTGAATATTTGAATTTCCTTTTTGAAAGAACTTTATTTCTTGGGATTAGGAGCTTTAAGGATTCTAAAAGGACTGGTCTGCTTTCTGAGGGATGACATTTTGAAAAGAATTAAAAGAAAGCAGTATCAGTTTTCTATCAAAATCAAGCAACTCAAGAAAAACCAAAATAGAAACAAAAAAGGGCAAAGAAATTGTTAACTTTGTCCCAACCTCCTTTTACTGCTTCTGATTCTAAAGAAACACACAAATTTCCATTAAAATTAGAGAAGAAGGCAGGCCAGCCAAGAGCTCTGTGTCTTCTGAACACTAAATAAAGGTGTTTGTTTGAGAGAACAAATATATATATAACAGCTCTCACCAGCCCCTCTACCTGCATCAACATAGTCTAATTTTTTAATATTTTTTATTATGGAAATTTTAAAGCATATACATATAGAATTGTATGTTTATTGCATTTCTGTGTACCCATCACCCAGCTATGTCCAGTCCTGTTTATTCTATTCCCCTATCCATTTCCTCCCTCCTGTATTATTTGGAAGCAAATACCAGACGTGAAATCATTTATCTATAAATGTGTCAGTATGTGTCTCTAAGAGATAAGGACTTTTTTTAAAGAATCTTAACTACAATACCATTGTTACACCTCAAAAAATTAACATAAATTTCTTAGTGTCATCAAGTTCCAGTCAGTTCAAATTTTCCAGTTGTGACTTTAATGTTGAATGCTCTTTTTCCCCCACACAACTTGTTGAAGAAACTGGATTATTTGTCCATAGAGTTTCCTACAGTCTGGATTTTGCTGATTGAATTCCGGTGCTATCATTCAACATGTCTTACTGTCTTTTGTGTCTCATGTAAATTGGTAATTGAATTGAAGGAAGAGATTTGATTAGGTTCAGTTTTGCTGGTTGGTTTCATTGTTACTTATTTATTTTATTATTATTTTATTATTCTATTTTATTAGAGCAGTTGTAGGTTTATAGAAAAACCATTCCGATAGTACAGAGTTCCCAAATATACCCCTCCCCCACAAAGTTTTCCCTATTATTAACGATTTTGCATTAGTGTGGTACCTTTGTTACAGTGGTTCTTATAATTATATTAATTATTGCTCATTGTTTACATTAGTTTACTCTGTGTTGTACAGTTCTATGAACTTTTGGTTTTTGTGGGTTTTTTAAAAATTTTTTGTGGTAACATTTATACACTGTAACCTTTCCCATTTTAACCACTTCCAAGTATACAATTCAGTGGTGTTAATTACATTCACACTGTTGTGCTACCATCACCACCATTCATTAGAAAACTTTTTCATCACCCCAAACAGCAATTCTGTACTGATTAAGAATTAACTCCCTAGTCCCCAGGCCCCTGCCTCTGGTAACCTTTATTCTAATTTCTGACTGTCTATTTACTTGCGTGTTATAATTATTTCATGTAAGTGAGATCATATGATATGTGTCCTTTTGCATCTGGCTTATTTCACTCCTTTTGATATTTAAGGTTCATCCATTTTTTCACATAAATCAGAGCTTCATTCCTTTTTACGGCCAAATTATATTCCATTGTATGTATAAACCACATTTTGTTTATCTGTTCATCGGCTGATGGACACTTAGGTTCTTCCCGCTTTTGGCAATTGTGAATAATGCCACTGTGAACACTGATGTGCAAATATCTGTCTGAGTCCCTGCTGTCAGTTCTTTTCGGTATATACCTATACGTGGGATTGCCAGTCATATGGTAATTCTCTACTTAACTTTGTGAAGAACTGTCAGACTTTTCCACAGCAGCTGCACCATTTTACATTCCCACCAAAAAAGTATGAAGGTTCTTATTTTTCTACATCTTTGCCAACACGTTATTTTCCATTTGCTAACAATAGCCTTTCTCGTGAGTGTGAAATGTTACTCCTTATGGTTTTGATTTGCATTTCTCTAATGGTTAATGATGTTGAGCATCTTTTCATGTACTTATTGTCCATTTGCCTACCTTTTTTGGAGAAATATCTGCTCAAATTCTTTGCCCATTTTTTAAGTTGGGGTTGTTTAGGTTTTTTGTTGTTCTTTGTTTTTATGTGACTACTCTTATATCATTATGAACTTATGGGTTTTAACATATTTATGCTTGAATCCTTTGCAATTATTACACAAAAGTTTGTGCAATAAATAATAAAATTATTTATTTATTAGTAATAAATTATTGTTTATTGATGCGCAAATTATTCCATTTTTGGCCACTAGGAACCAGTTCAGGTTGACTCCTTAGTTCTTTTAACATGGCCTGGTTACAGTGAACTTCAAAATAATATTTTCCTGTCAGCCAATCAGATTTATGAAAACAAAATACCTTTGCTCTGTTTCTATTGAAATACTAAAATCTACTCTTAAAATACCTTAAGGAAAAATTAGAAATTTGATGTCTAAGTGATATACCTAAAGGCCTCTATTTATTCTAAAATACTTTTTTTCTTTGTCTGTAGACCAGATTATCAAAAATTCTCATGATTAAAAAGGAACATATCAAGAAATTGAGGGAAATGAACACAGAAGCAGAAAAATTGGTAAGGATTTGTTTCTTTGTTTTTCTTCTTTCTTTGCTGTCTGATTTTGAAATGGTGGGGCTTTCTCTAAGGATTTAAAAATATTTTATGGAAGGAAATCTTAAGATAAATCTTTATTTTTAAATCCTTATTATTGTCACTTATTACTATCTAGTTATACTGAACACATTCTGTATAAGCTAGCAATACAGTGTAACACCATTGACTATATACTTGAATAGAATTAATGGCTCTATTAGGTTCTTTGGCAGTTTGCCTGAGTATATAATCCTTAGGACTGGTGCCTCTAACAAAAGAAGTCATAATGACAGAGGTTATAAAAAGAAGAAAATACTTTCGAAAAAGTAACAATTAGTCTGGCAGTTGACTTTCCACAGAAACAACAGTGGAGAGAATGGAATGGCATCTTCATAGGGCTGAAACAAAATAACTGCTAACCTGGATTTCTATATCCAGTGAAAATTCCTTCCAAAATTAAGGTAACATAAGGATATTTGCAAATAAATTTGTAGAATTTGCTACCAGAATACCTACACTAAAGGGAATATTAAAGATTTTTGTTCAAGCAGAAAAAAAAAAATTATCCCATATGGAAGCTTGAAGTTTCAGGCAAGAATGAAGAATAACAACAAGGGTAAATATGCAGATTAATATAAGTGACATTTACCATATAAAATAATATCTTGTGGCATTTAAAATATAAAGAGAATTAAAATACAACCTGATAATTGACTTATGGTCCGGGTAGAGGCGGTATGTGGCATTAAAGTGTATATAAGTCCTTGCACTGATCAGGAATAAGATAATACAAGAGCAAATAATATTAGACTTTGATAAATCAGGGATGCATACTTTAATCTCTGAGGCACCTATTAAAAGAATAATAAAAGATGAATAACTACCAAGTTAATGGTTGGAGGTGAGTGGGAAATGGAACCATAAATAATGTTCAGTCAATCTACAAGAAAGCAAGAAAGGAAGGAAAAATGACCAGAACAGGTGGGACAAACTGAAAGAAAATGGCAAGATGGTAGATTTGGATCTAAATATATCAGTAATAATATTAAATATAAATAGACTAAATTTTCTGATTAAAAGACATTGTCAGATTGGCTAAAAAATAAAATCCAACTCTCTGATACTTACAAGAGACACCTTTAATATAAAAGGATCCTGAAAGGATAAAATTTTATATATATAAAAAGATATACAGTGCAGTTTAGAAATAACAAAAGCTGTTTTAGCTATATTGATAGCTAACAAAGTAAAATTCAGAGCAACAAACATTACTGGATATAAAAAGGGACACTTCATAATGATGAAATGTTTAACCAGAAAGAAAGCATAATTTAAAATTTATTTGTCCCTAAAAACTTAACCTCAAAATACATAAGGCAAAAATTTACAAAACTGAAAGGGAAGGATGTAAATCTCCCTGGCAACGCAGGATATGACTCCCGGGGTTGAATCTGGACCCGGCACCGTGGGATTGAGAATATCTTCTTGACCAGAAGGGGGATGCAAAATGAGATGAAATAGTTTCAGTGGCTAAGACATTTCAAGTGGAGTTGAGAGGTCACTCTGGTGGACATTCTTATGCACTATGTAGATAACACCTCTTAGGGTTTAAAGTATTGGAATAGCTAGAAGTAAATACCTGAAACTACCAAACTCCAACCCAGTAGTCTGGACTCCTGAAGACGATTGTATAATACTGTAGATTACAAGGGGTGAGAGTGTGATTGTGAAGGCCTTGTGGATCACACTCCCTTTGTCCAGTGTGTGGATGGATGGGTAGAAAAGTAGGGACAAAAACTAAATGACAAATAGGGTGGGATGGGGGGGGGATGGTTTGGGTGTTCTTTTTTTATTCTTATTCTGATTCTTTCTGATTATAAGGAAAATGTTCAGAAATAGATTGTGGTGATGAATGCATAACTATATGATCGTACTGTGAACAGTTGATTGTATACCATTGATGATAGTATGGTATGTGAATATATTTCAATAAAACTGAATTAAAACAACAACAACAACAACAACAACAAAAAACTGAAAGGGAAAAAGAAAACTCCAAAATTGTAGTGGGACAGTTTCTGTACCTCTTGCGGTAACTGATAGAACAAGCAGGCAAAAAATCAATAAAGATTTAGAAGATTTGAAAAACACAGTTAAACTTGGCCTTATTGGCATGTATAAAATATTATACCTAACAGCTACACAATACCCATTATTTTAAAGCACATGTCTACTATTTATAAAAATTCATTTATGCTGGCCTGAGCAAGTTTCAGCATATTTCAAATGATTGGAATTCTCCACAATATGTTCTCTGACAACAGTGCAAATAAGCTAGAAGTCCCTAATGAAAAGATACCAAGCAAAAATTCTTATGCTTGAAAATTAAATAATACTTCCAAATAAACCTTGAGTCAAAAAATCAAGTATAAGGGAAATTTAGAAAATATTTTGAATTGAATACAAGTGGAGTTAATGTACATCAGCACTTGTGGGATGCAGCCATGTCTGTATTCAAATTTTAAAAATGTTTGACTTGAAGAAAGACTGAAAAATTAATGGGTTAAGCAAAGTCAAAAGTTGGTTGTTTGAGACAGAAAAAGCATGACATTAGGAAAGGTTAACCCAAACTCACCTTACAGTCTTGTGAACTTTACTTTTTTACCATCTGTCCTGAGTTCTCAGGGATTTATATGTTTGTCGCAGGCAGTACTGGCAGGTAGAAGTAAGAGTCAAGGGGCAATAGGCTGTAGGTTTCTGTAAAGACTCTTTCCCCCAAAATGCTGTTTATTACATTGCCATCCTCAAAAAATGGATGCTGGTGAATCCGGCTCTGGCCTTACACCTTGTTGCTATAGATAGAATAAAATCCTATAAGTTGGGAGACATTTCATTTTCTAATTTAGATAATAGATCTCTCATTGATACTTTTACTGAAATGTTTAGAGAAAAACTTAGGCCTATTTATTATCTATTGGATCTATTTTAGATCTTCTTACAATCCATATAGTAACCACTGAATGAAGATCTACTTGGGAGACTTTTCTGTATAGATATTTTTCTCCCTATTGTTCATACATGATACTTAGAATACTGCATATTTACTAATTGTTGCAATGATCTGATATAAATTATGACAGTGTTTTGTGAGTTGTTTTTCACCTTTTCGTTTTGAAATAATTACAGAGTCACAGGAAGTTTACCAAAATAATGCATTGTGGTTTTTTTTTTTTTAAACACGAGAAGGCAGTCATTTTCTGTCCCTCTGTTTCTGTGCCTAAACTATAACGTTGATCATGCCTATTTCACAAGAACATTGGAAGAAACCACTACCAAGTGTTTTTGCAGTTCTAAAATAAAATGCTTCCAAATTAAAAGAAAAAAGTTGGTTATTTGAAAGAACTAATAAAATTGATAAACCTGGAATGCCAGTCAGGAAACATATTTTAAGGGTAAAAATAACTGTTACCAAGAAAGAAAGGGGACATTACTGTAGATCCTAAGACATTAAAAAGATAACTGGGAACGAGGCGGGGCAAGATGGCAGACTGGTGAGCTGTAAGTTTTAGTTACTCCTCCAGGAAAGTAGGTAAAAAGCTAGGAACTGCGTGGACTGGACACCACAGAGCAATCTGTCTTTGGGCATACTTCATACAACACTCATGAAAATGTCGAACTGCTGAGATCAGCGAAATCTGTAAGTTTTTGCGGCCAGGGGACCCGCGCCCCTCCCTGCCAGGCTCAGTCCCGTGGGAGGAGGGGCTGCCAGCTCCGGGAAGGAGAAGGGAGAACTGCAGTGGTAGCCCTTCTCGGAAACTCATTCTACTGATCCAGACTCCAACCATAGATAGACTGAGACCAGACACCAGAGAATCTGAGAGCTGCCAGCCCAGCAGAGAGGAGACAGGCATAGAAAAAAAAAAATAACACGAAAAACTCCAAAATAAAAGCAGAGGATTTTTGGAGTTCTGGTGAACACAGAAAGGGGAAGGGCGGAGCTCAGGCCTTGAGGCGCATATGCAAATCCCGAAGAAAAGCTGATCTCTCTGCCCTGTGGACCTTTCCTTAATGGCCCTGGTTGCTTTGTCTATTAGCATTTCAATAACCCATTAGATCTCTGAGGAGGGCCCTTTTTTTTTTGGTTTTTTTTTTTTTTGTTTTTTTTAATCCTTTTTTCTTTTTCTAAAACAATTACTCTAAGAAGCCCAATACAGAAAGCTTCAAAGACTTTCAATTTGGGCACGTCAAGTCAAGAGCAGAACTAAGAGAGCTCTGAGACAAAAGGCAATAATCCAGTGGCTGACAAAATTCATTAAACACCACAACTTCCCAAGAAAAGGAGTGTGTCCTGCTCATCAGCTACCATCCTGGTGGACAGGACAGCACTCCTGCCCATCGCCAGCCCCATAGCCCAGAGCTGCCCCAGACAACCCAGTGTGACGGAAGTGCTTCAAATAACAGGCACACACCACAAAACTGGGCGTGGACATTAGCCTTCCCTGCAACCTCAGCTGATTGTCCCAGAGCCGGGAAGGTGGAGCAGTGTGAATTAACAAAGCCCCATTCAGCCATCATTTGAGCAGACTGGGAGCATCCCTACACAGCCCACCAGCCCAGAACTGCCCTGGGGGGACGGCACTCACCTGTGACATAGCACAGTCATCCCTCAACAGAGGACCCGGGGTGCATGGCCTGGAAGAGGGGCCCACTTGCAACTCTCAGGAGCCATACGCCAATACCAGACTTGTGGGTCAGTGGCAGAGACAAACTGTGGCAGGACTGAACTGAAGGATTAGACTATTGCAGCAGCTTTAAAACTCTAGGATCATCAGGGAGATTTGATTGTTAGGGCCACCCCCCCTCCCCGACTGCCCAGAAACACGCCCCACATACAGGGCAGGCAACACCAACTACACACGCAAGCTTGGTACACCAATTGGGCCCCACAAGACTCACTCCCCCACTCACCAAAAAGGCTAAGCAGGGGAGAACTGGCTTGTGGAGAACAGGTGGCTTGTGGACGCCACCTGCTGGTTAGTTAGAGAAAGTGTACTCCACAAAGCTGTAGATCTAATAAATTAGAGATAAGGACTTCAATAGGTCTACAAACCCTAAAAGAACCCTATCAAGTTCAGCAAATGCCACGAGGCCAAAAACAACAGAAAATTATAAAGCATATGAAAAAACCAGACGATATGGATAACCCAAGCCCAAGCACCCAAATCAAAAGACCAGAAGAGACACAGCACCTAGAGCAGCTACTCAAAGAACTAAAGATGAACAATGAGACCATAGTACGGAATATGAAGGAAATCAAGAAGACTCTAGAAGAGCATAAAGAAGACATTGCAAGACTAAATAAAAAAATGGATGATCTTATGGAAATTAAAGAAACTGTTGACCAAATTAAAAGATTCTGGACACTCATAGTACAAGACTAGAGGAAGTTGAACAACGAATCAGTGACCTGGAAGATGACAGAATGGAAAATGAAAGCAAAAAGAAAGAATGGGGAAAAAAATTGAAAAAAATCGAAATGGACCTCAGGGATATGATACATAATATGAAACGTCCAAATATAAGAGTCATTGGTGTCCCAGAAGGGGAAGAAAAGGGTAAAGGTCTAGGAAGAGTATTCAAAGAAATTGTTGGGGAAAACTTCCCAAATCTTCTAAACAACATAAATACACAAATCATAAATGCTCAGCGAACTCCAAATAGAATAAATCCAAATAAACCCACTCCGAGACATATACTGATCACACTGTCAAACACAGAAGAGAAGGAGCAAGTTCTGAAAGCAGCAAGAGAAAAGCAATTCACCACATACAAAGGAAACAGCATAAGACTAAGTAGTGACTACTCAGCAGCCACCATGGAGGCGAGAAGGCAGTGGCACGATATATTTAAAATTCTGAGTGAGAAACATTTCCAGCCAAGAATACTTTATCCAGCAAAGCTCTCCTTCAAATTTGAGGGAGAGCTTAAATTTTTCACAGACAAACAAATGCTGAGAGAATTTGCTAACAAGAGACCTGCCCTACTGGAGATACTAAAGGGAGCCCTACAGACAGAGAAACAAAGACAGGACAGAGAGACTTGGAGAAAGGTTCTGTACTAAAGAGATTCGGTATGGGTACAATAAAGGATATTAATGGAGAGAGGGGAAAAATATGGCAAACATAAACCAAAGGATAAGATGGCCGATTCAAGAAATGCCTTCACGGTTTTAACGTTGAATGTAAATGGATTAAACTCGCCAATTAAAAGATATAGATTCGCAGAATGGATCAAAAAAAATGAACCATCAATATGTTGCATACAAGAGACTCATCTTAGACACAGGGACACAAAGATACTGAAAGTGAAAGGATGGAAAAAAATATTTCATGCAAGCTACAGCCAAAAGAAAGCAGGTGTAGCAATATTAATCTCAGATAAAATAGACTTCAAATGCAGGGATGTTTTGAGAGACAAAGAAGGCCACTACATACTAATAAAAGGGGCAATTCAGCAAGAAGAAATAACAATCGTAAATGTCTATGCACCCAATCAGGGTGCCACAAAATACATGAGAGAAACACTGGCAAAACTAAAGGAAGCAATTGATGTTTCCACAATAATTGTGGGAGACTTCAACACATCACTCTCTCCTATAGATAGATCAACCAGACGGAAGACCAATAAGGAAATTGAAAACCTAAACAATCTGATAAATGAATTAGATTTAACAGACATATACAGGACATTACAACCCAAATCACCAGGATACACATACTTTTCTAGTGCTCACGGAACTTTCTCCAGAATAGATCATATGCTGGGACATAAAACAAGCCTCAGTAAATTTAAAAAGATTGAAATTATTCAAAGCACATTCTCTGACCACAATGGAATACAATTAGAAGTCAATACCATCAGAGACTTAGAAAATTCACAAATACCTGGAGGTTAAACAACACACTCCTAAACAATCAGTGGGTTAAAGAAGAAATAGCAAGAGAAATTGCTAAATATATAGAGACGAATGAAAATGAGAACACAACATACCAAAACCTATGGGATGCAGCAAAAGCAGTGCTGAGGGGGAAATTTATAGCACTAAACGCATATATTAAAAAGGAAGAAAGAGCCAAAATCAAAGAACTAATGGATCAACTGAAGAAGCTAGAAAATGAACAGCAAACCAATCCTAAACCAAGTACAAGAAAAGAAATAAGAAGGATTAAAGCAGAAATAAATGACATAGAGAACAAAAAAACAATAGAGAGGATAAATATCACCAAAAGTTGGTTCTTTGAGAAGATCAACAAGATTGACAAGCCCCTAGCTAGACTGACAAAATCAAAAAGAGAGAAGACCCATATAAACAAAATAATGAATGAAAAAGGTGACATAACTGCAGATCCTGAAGAAATTAAAAAAAATTATAAGAGGATATTATGAACAACTGTATGGCAACAAACTGGATAATGTAGAAGAAATGGACAATTTCCTGGAAACATATGAACAACCTAGACTGACCAGAGAAGAAATAGAAGACCTCAACCAACCCATCACAAGCAAAGAGATCCAATCAGTCATCAAAAATCTTCCCACAAGTAAATGCCCAGGGCCAGATGGCTTCACAGGGGAATTCTACCAAACTTTCCAGAAAGAACTGACACCAATCTTACTCAAACTCTTTCAAAACATTGAAAAAAATGGAACACTACCTAACTCATTTTATGAAGCTAACATCAATCTAATACCAAAACCAGGCAAAGATGCTACAAAAAAGGAAAACTACCGGCCAATCTCCCTAATGAATATAGATGCAAAAATCCTCAACAAAATACTTGCAAATCGAATCCAAAGACACATTAAAAAAATCATACACCATGACCAAGTGGGGTTCATTCCAGGCATGCAAGGATGGTTCAACATAAGAAAAACAATCAATGTATTACAACACATTAACAAGTCAAAAGGGAAAAATCAATTGATCATCTCAATAGATGCTGAAAAAGCATTTGACAAAATCCAACATCCCTTTTTGATAAAAACACTTCAAAAGGTAGGAATTGAGGAAACTTCCTCAACATGATAAAGAGCATATATGAAAAACCCACAGCCAGCATAGTACTCAATGGTGAGAGACTGAAAGCCTTCCCTCTAAGATCAGGAACAAGACAAGGATGCCCGCTGTCACCACTGTTATTCAACATTGTGCTGGAAGTGCTAGCCAGGGCAATCCGGCAAGACAAAGAAATAAAAGGCATCCAAATTGGAAAAGAAGAAGTAAAACTGTCATTGTTTGCAGATGATATGATCTTATATCTAGAAAACCCTGAGAAATCAACGATACACCTACTAGAGCTAATAAACAAATTTAGCAAAGTAGCGGGATACAAGATTAATGCACATAAGTCCGTAATGTTTCTATATGCTAGAAATGAACAAACTGAAGAGACACTCAAGAAAAAGATACCATTTTCAATAGCAACTAAAAAAATCAAGTACCTAGGAATAAACTTAACCAAAGATGTAAAAGACCTATACAAAGAAAACTACATAACTCTACTAAAAGAAATAGAAGGGGACCTTAAAAGATGGAAAAATATTCCATGTTCATGGATAGGAAGGCTAAATGTCATTAAGATGTCAATTCTACCCAAACTCATCTACAGATTCAATGCAATCCCAATCAAAATTCCAACAACCTACTTTGCAGACTTGGAAAAGCTAGTTATCAAATTTATTTGGAAAGGGAAGATGCCTCGAATTGCTAAAGACACTCTAAAAAAGAAAAACGAAGTGGGAGGACTTACACTCCCTGACTTTGAAGCTTATTATAAAGCCACAGTTGCCAAAACAGCATGGTACTGGCACAAAGATAGACATATAGATCAATGGAATCGAATTGAGAATTCAGAGATAGACCCTCAGATCTATGGCCGACTGATCTTTGATAAGGCCCCCAAAGTCACTGAACTGAGCCATAATGGTCTTTTCAACAAATGGGGCTGGGAGAGTTGGATATCCATATCCAAAAGAATGAAAGAGGACCCCTACCTCACCCCCTACACAAAAATTAACTCAAAATGGACCAAAGATCTCAATATAAAAGAAAGTACCATAAAACTCCTAGAAGATAATGTAGGAAAACATCTTCAAGACCTTGTATTAGGAGGCCACTTCCTAGACTTTACACCCAAAGCACAAGCAACAAAAGAGAAAATAGATAAATGGGAACTCCTCAAGCTTAGAAGTTTCTGCACCTCAAAGGAATTTCTCAAAAAGGTAAAGAGGCAGCCAACTCAATGGGAAAAAATTTTTGGAAACCATGTATCTGACAAAAGACTGATATCTTGCATATACAAAGAAATCCTACAACTCAATGACAATAGTACAGACAGCCCAATTATAAAATGGGCAAAAGATATGAAAAGACAGTTCTCTGAAGAGGAAATACAAATGGCCAAGAAACACATGAAAAAATGTTCAGCTTCACTAGCTATTAGAGAGATGCAAATTAAGACCACAATGAGATACCATCTAACACCGGTAGAATGGCTGCCATTAAACAAACAGGAAACTACAAATGCTGGAGGGGATGTGGAGAAATTGGAACTCTTATTCATTGTTGGTGGGACTGTATAATGGTTCAGCCACTCTGGAAGTCAGTCTGGCAGTTCCTTAGAAAACTAGATATAGAGCTACCATTCGAATCCAGCGATTCGCAGCTTCTCGGTATATACCCTGGAAGATCGGAAAGCAGTGACACGAACAGATACCTGCACGCCAATGTTCGTAGCAGCATTATTCACAATTGCCAAGAGATGGAAACAACCCAAATGTCCTTCAACAGATGAGTGGATAAATAAAATGTGGTATATACACACGATGGAATACTACGCGGCAGTAAGAAGGAACGATCTCGTGAAACATGACAACATGGATGAACCTTGAAGACATAATGCTGAGTGAAATAAGCCAGGCACAAAAAGAGAAATATTATATGCTACCACTAATGTGAACTTTGAAAAATGTAAAACAAATGGTTTATAATGTAGAATGTAGGAGAACTAGCAGTAGAGAGCAATTAAGGAAGGGGGAACAATATTCTAAGAAGAACAGATAAGCTATTTAACGTTCTGGGGATGCCCAGAAATGACTATGATCTGTTATTTTCTGATGGATATAGTAGGAACAAGTTCACAGAAAGGTTGCTATATTATGTAACTTTCTTGGGGTAAAGTAGGAACATGTTGGAAGTTAAGCAGTTATCTTAGGTTAGTTGTCTTTTTCTTACTCCCTTGTTATGTTCTCTTTGAAATGTTCTTTTATTGTATGTTTGTTTTCTTTTTAACTTTTTTTTCATACAGTTGATTTAAAAAAGAAGGGAAAGTTAAAAAAAAAAAAAAGAAAGAAAGAAAAACAAGGAAAAAAAATGATGTAGTGCCCCCTTGAGGAGCCTGTGGAGAATGCAGGGGTATTCGCCTACCCCACCTCCATGGTTGCTAACATGACCACAGACATAGGGGACTGGTGGTTTGATGGGTTGAGCCCTCTACCATAAGTTTTACCCTTGGGAAGACGGTTGCTGCAAAGGAGAGGCTACGTCTCCCTATATTTGTGCCTAAGAATCTCCTCCTGAATGCCTCTTTGTTGCTCAGATGTGGCCCTCTCTCTCTGGCTAAGCCAACTTGAAAGGTGAAATCACTGCCCTCCCCCCTACGTGGGATCAGACACCCAGGGGAGTGAATCTCCCTGGCAACGTGGAATATGACTCCCGGGGAGGAATGTAGACCTGGCATCGTGGGACGGAGAACATCTTGTTGACCAAAAGGGGGATGTGAAAGGAAATAAAATAAGCTTCAGTGGCAGAGAGATTCCAAAACGAGCCGAGAGGTCACTCTGGTGGGCACTCTTACGCACACTTTAGACAACCCTTTTTAGGTTCTAAAGAATTGGGGTAGCTGGTGGTGGATACCTGAAACTATCAAACTACAACCCAGAACCCATGAATCTCGAAGACAGTTGTATAAAAATGTAGCTTATGAGGGGTGTCAATGGGTTTGGGAAAGCCATAAGGACCACACTCCACTTTGTCTAGTTTATGGATGGATGAGTAGAAAAATAGGGGAAGGAAACAAACAGACAAAGGTACCCAGTGTTCTTTTTTACTTCAATTGCTCTTTTTCACTCTAATTATTATTCTTGTTATTTTTGTGTGTGTGCTAATGAAGGTGTCAGGGATTGATTTAGGTGATGAATGTACAACTATGTAATGGTACTGTAAACAATCGAAAGTACGATTTGTTTTGTATGACTGCGTGGTATGTGAATATATCTCAATAAAATGATGATTAAAAAAAAAGATAACTGGAAGATATTGTAAACATCTTTCTGCCAATATATTTGAAAATTGAAATGAAGTAGACAAATTCCTAGAAAATACAGCTTGTTAACTGTGATACAAGAAATAGCAGAAAATCTTATAACTTTCTTTTAAATTAATCTATAATTTAAAAGTTGCCACAAAGAAGCTACACCACCAAATGAGTTCTTCCAAACCAGTGAATTCTACCAAAATATTTGTCGTTAACATCAATCCTTAAATAATTCTTCTAGAAAGTAGGAAAAAACCAGAACACTTCCCAACTCATTTATAATGCTTGACTAATTCAATACCAAAACCTAACAGACATTATAAGAGAGAAAAATTACAGGCCAAACTCATTCATGAAGATAGATTTAAGAATCCTAAACAAAAGGTTAGCAAATAGAATTTAGCAATATATTTAAAAAAAAATAGATCATCACAGCTGGGTAGAGTTTATTCCAGGACTGCAAGGATGGTTTTATATTCAGAAATAAACAAATGGAGTCCAGGGAACTGTGATGATTTCCACAAATAAATTGTGAAAACAGAATACACTGCCTGCATGTTGGAATGACTTAAGTACCCAGAAGCTCTTCAGTTTGTTAGATTTGTAACAAAACTTAATATGAATGGAATAAATTATTCTAGTGGGATGGTAGATGCACAGAACATACCAGTGTTAACAAAGTGACTAAATTCTTAAAGCCGTAAAATTGTACTTTAGGAGCTGATAAATAATGCTGTCCAAAGAAAATATGAAGCTTCCATAGCCAGCAGAACAAATGGACTTCCGTTAATTTCAGAGAGTCTCTAGCTTAAGTCACCAACCTAGTATTCATTCGTGTTAATGTCTTAAGTATCACAGTGCAAAACACCCAAACATTTAACAAAAGATTCCAACAGGTAACCATGACCGGATAATTGGTAATAAAATATTTTAAATTTGTACGCCCATTATATTTTCAAACAGGAGGAAAAATATACCTCAATTTTTTTTTTTCTCTTACCAAGGCTCTGTCATTTAAACATAAATCTGGAATTCAGGTTTACAAGATTAAAGCAAGGCAATGGGTATCAGATTGCTGTGGAATAATGTATGCATCCAAAAGAAGGAAAGCATAAGTAACATGCTTATCTCATGAAGGAGCTTCAGGTCCAGGTTAAATTATTTAAAATAGGAAGTACAATGAATACTCTTGCAAATTGAGTTGATTTTTGAAGCTGTGCTAACTATTAGTAGTATCAAAAGTACATTCAGGTGGGAGGGTGGTCGGTCAAGGTGGTGGTGGCGGGCAGGCCCAGCAGGTGAGCACCGCAACCTGTGGTTGCATCCCCGCCGGCCCCCCAGGGACCCTCCCTCACGGGGAGGTGCATACAGCCAGCCCCGGCCATCACCATAAACCCCCATCCCTTGCCTCAAACCCCCCTGCTTCTAGCCAGAGCCATTTGGGAGCCCCAGGGGCAGTAGAAGGTGGGGAGAATGCCACCGGGGGTGGGTAAGTGCAGGGCTTTGGTGCTGCCGGCACTCATCCCTGTCGCTTACCACACAGCCCCTGAGCCTGCAAGTGTCTCTTCCTTCTAGAGGTGTGTGGAGGCTTTGTGTGCCAGCTCCTGGCATTCAAGATAAGCTCTGTTATTACACTAGCTGGATGCAAGCTTAAGGAACAGATGGCTCAGAGTCTAAATTCCAGCAGTGACACATTAAAATATCAAAAATGTCTGTGTATCAACAAAAGATCACAAAACAGACAAAGAAACAGGAAGTATGGCCCATGCAAAGGAAAAAAATATGAAGTATTAAAAACTACCAATGAGGAAGACCAGACCTAGGACATATGAGGCAAAGATTTTTTTTAATGGTCCTAAATATACTCAAAGAGCTAAAGGAAAACACAGACAGAAAACTAAAGGGAACCTGGAAAATGATAGATGAATACATAGAATATCAGTAGAGAGATGGAAATTATGAAAAGGACCCAAACTGAGCTCAGACTGCAATAACAGAAATAAAAAATTATCTAGAGGGATTCACCAGCAGGTTGGAGCTGGCAGAAGAAAGAATCAGTGAGGTTGAAGATAAGACAATTGAAATCAGAGCCTGAGAAGAAGAAGGAAGAAAGAATGAAGAAAAGTAGGAGAGCTTGAGGAACCTGTGGGACACCACCAAGCATATCAGTAATGCATTGTGGAGTCCCGGAATGAGAAGAAAGAGAGAAAGGGGCAGAGAAGATATTCAAAGAAATAATGACTGACAACTTCCCAAATTTAATGGAAGGCATGAATATACACATCCAGGATGCTCAATGAAGTCCGAACAGGATAAACTCAAATAGACCTATGCTGTGGCATGTTATAGTCAAACTGTCAAATGCTGCAGCTAAAGAGAATTCTAAAAGCTGCAAAAGAGAAGCAACATGTCACATACGAGGGAGCCTCGATAAGATTGTGCTGATTTCTCATTGGAATCCATGGAGGCAAGAAAGCAATGGGATGACATATTTAAAGTGCTGAAAGCAAAAAATTGCCAACCAGGAATTCTATATCTGGCAAAACTGTCTTTCAGAAATAAGGGAGCAGTGAAGACATTCCCAGATAAACGAAAGCTGAGGGATATGGTTACCACTAGACCAGCCCCGCAAGAGATGCTAAGAGAAATCTATAGTTTGAAAGGAAAGGACAATGAACAACTGATTGTAGCTGCATGAAGAAATAAAGATCTCCTGTGAGGGTAATGACAGGGTTAAATATAAATGCTGGTACTATTGTATTTCTAGTTTGTAACTCCACTTTTTACTTCCTACAGGATCTAAAAGGCAAATGCGTAAAATGTAATGAAAAGTCAGTGGTTTGGGCTCATAATGTATAATAAACATGTAGTTTGTGACAAGAACTACATACTGATGGGGGCTTGGTGGGGTATGGGAACATAGTTGGTGTATACTATTGAAGTTAAATTGGTATCACAGTAGATGAGATTGATACAGATTTAGGATGGTAACTACAAAGAAAATACCAGAAAATGTGCACAAGCTCACAGACACAGAAATTAGAGTACCAGTTGCCAGGGATAGGAGTGCAGGGGGAATGGAGTTAATGCAAAATGGGTGTAGGGTTTCCATGTGGGGAGATGGGAAAGTTTTAGTAATGGAAGGTGATGAGGGTCCTGCAATATTGTGAATGTGATTAATCCCACTGAATGGGATGCTTGGGAATGGTTGAGATGGGAAAGTTTGTATTGCATATATGTTCCCACAATAAAAACAAAATAAAACAAAACAGAAAGTACAACTCAAAGAAACAAAAATTAAAGACAATATGTGACCTTGGATGAGTCTCATAAGGAAAGAGAGAAGGCTCAAAAGGACAATATTGGGGCATATGAAAAAAAAAATGGAATATAGATTAAGTTTTACATCATTATTAAATTTCTCAAACTTGGTAAGTTTACCTAAGGTGGCTACATAAGTGAATTTCCTTGTTCCTAAGAAATGTACATGGCAGTATTAAGTGTCCAGGGAGCATGATGTATACAAATTACATTCAGGTGTTCAGAAAATGGATTGATAGATAAGCAGATAGAAGGAAAGATAGATGGATTGATGGAATGATGGATAGAGAGCTAGAATGATATGAGAAGTGTTGCAAAATGTTAAAATTGAAGAATCTGGGTATCTGATCTCCCTGGGGATAGGGGTATATTTGAGTTCTCTGTATGGGGTTTTTATTATTTTTATAATTGTCTTGCAAGTTGAGAGTATTCCAAAATAAAAAGTTTTGTTTCTTTTTTTTAAAGTATATTCAGGATTGTCTTGATGCCTGTATTTATTAAAAACAAATGGTGGAAGGGGATGGATTTCTGTTAAAAGTAGCTCCTTTGTGTGGTATATACACAAAATGGAATACTGTGTGGCGGTAAGAAGGAACAAGCTCATGAAACATGACGACATGGATGAACCTTGAAGACATAATGCTGAGTGAAATAAGTCAGACACAAAAAGAAAGATATTGTATGTTACCACTAATGTGAATGCTATGGAAAATATGTAAAATAAATATTTTATATTGTAGAATGTAGGGGATCTAGAGATAGACAGCAGCTAGTGAAGGGGGAATGATAATCTAATAAGAAAAGATAAGATATGGAGAATAATCTTAATGATATGGGAATGCTCAGGAATGACTATGGTTTGTTGAGTTTCTTGGGGTATGGCAGGAACATGTTGGAAGATGTAGTTATTTTAGGTTATTTGTTTTTCTTATTCCTTTGTGTTGTCTTGTTTGAATTGTTCTTTTTTTATTTTTTTATAAATAAAGTATATAAAATTTAAAAAAATAGCTCCTTTGGTATTACATGTAATAAGCATGGTAAATACTTGTTTATAGTCTTTATTTAATAAACCGTACATTTAAGTTTAAGTGGAATTATCAAAAAGGAAATAACTAGATGGATATGTGAATTTGAGATTAGTCTTAAAATGTAAGTAAAATGTGGAACATTTTCTCAGAGACTGCCATTTCTATTATATTTATGTGATATACATACGGCACCTTACAGAACTAGTAAAAATCAGAATATTTTTTATCTTTTAATCTACATACATCTATTATTTATCCTATTTTGTATATTACTTGTGAATTGGAATTTTGCAGGGTATCTCAGGAGCAAATATGTATTACCCAATTAGTTTAATTCCTTCTTTGTAGAAGGAGGAATCTCAGGTATTGTATTTTGAGATTTTACTTTTAATATCTCTAGAAATATTATTTAAAAGACTTTCCAAAGAATAATTCTTTCAGAATTCTAGATTACAAGTTACCTTGGTATGCATTCTGTTTTTTCTTATAGTATCTTTTTTATTCTGTGAAACATCAGCTTAACAGCATTGAACTACCTGAACATTTACATCATTAACTCAAGTATTTTGTTGTTGTTGTCTTTTTTTTAATTCAATTTTATTGCGATATAGTCACATACCATACAGTCATCCAAAGTGTACATTCACTTGTTCACAGTGCCATCATATAGTTGTGCATTCATCACCCCAATCTATTTTTTTGAACATTTTCCCTGTACCAGAAAAAGTGAAAATAAGAATAAAAAATAAAAGTAAAAAAGAGCACCCAAATCACCTCCCCACCCTATTTTTCATTTAGTTTTTTGTCCCCATTTTTCTACTCATCCATCCATACACTGGATAAAGGGAGTGTGATCCATAAGGCTTTCACAATCACACTGTTACCCCTTGTAAGCTACATTGCTATGCAATCATCTTCAAGAGTCAAGGCTGCCTCCCCTCTACGTGGGCCCCAACTCCCAGGGTTGTAAATCTCCCTGGCAATGCAGAATATGACTCCCAGGGATGAATGTGGACCAGGCATCGTGGGACTGAGAGTATCTTCTTGACCAAAAGGGGGATGCAAAATGAGACGAAATAGTTTCAGTGGCTGAGAGATTTCAAATGGAGTCGAGAGGTCACTCTGGTGGACATTCTTATGCACTATATAGATAACACCTCTTAGATTTTAATGTATTGGAATAGCTAGAAGTAAATACCTGAAACTACCAAACTCCAACCCAGCAGTCTGGACTCCTGAAGACAATTATGTAATAATGTAGATTACAAGGGGTGACAGTGTGATTGTGAAGACCTTGTGGATCACACCCCCTTTATCTAGTGTATGGATGAGTAGAAAAATGGGGATAAAAACCAAAGGATAAATGGGGTGGAATGGGGGGATGATTTGGGTGTTCTTTTTTCACTTTTATTTTTTATTCTTGTTCTGGTTCTTTCTGATGTAAGGAAAATGTTCAGAGATAGATTGTGGTGATGAACGCATAACTATGTTATCATATTGTGGACAGTGGATTGTATACCATGGATGATTGTATTGTGAGTGAATGTATTTCAATAAAACTGAATTTAATAAAAAAAAAAAAAGAGTCAAGGCTGGGTTGCAGTGTGATAGTTTTGGGTATTTACTTCTAGATATTCCAATATATTAAAATCTAAAAAGGGTTGTCTATATAGTGCATAAGACTGCCCACCAGAGTGACCTCTTGACTCCATTTGGAATCTCTCAGCCACTGAAACTTTATTTCGTTTCATTTCACATCCCCCTTTTGGTCAAGAAGATGTTCTCAATTCCACGATGTTGGGTCCAAATTCATCCCTGGGACTCATATCCTGCATGGCCAGGAAGATTTACACCCCTGAGAGTCAGATCCCACATAGGGAGGAGGGCAGTGAGTTCACCAGCTGAGTTGGTTTAGCTAGAGAGAGAGGGCCACATTTGAGCAACAAAGAGGTACTCAAGAGGAGACTCTTAGGCACAATTATAAGCAGGTTTAGCCTGTCCTTTGCAGTAACAAGCCTCATAAGGGCAAGTCCCATGATAGAGGGCTCAGCACATCAAGCCACCAGTCCTCAATGTTTGTGAGAACATCAGCAGTAATCCAGGTGAGGAAGCCCAACACCTCTGCATTTCCCTCTAGCCCCTCAGGGGGGCCCTGCATATATATTTTTATTCTCTGTCCAAATTACTTTGGGATGTGTCGCTATTTCACACTAACCTATGCAAACCTACGAGGTCTCACTTCGTATTAAAAGTTCCATGTAATTGTGGTATTTGAATGAGCTGTACGAGTTAAATTGTTTACGATATGTAGATCTTGCACCAACTAAACATCTCTACCCTTGGTCTCACATGGAATTTGAAGTTTTAAAACGCAGTCAGTATTGTCCTTTACCCTTTGGCCCAATTTGCCCTAGTCCTAACCACTTCTGCTTCATTCATATTTCTAGTTGAAGTCTGGACTCTTTTTCAGTTTTTTTAACAGTTGCTATATGTGCTAATACTGACATGCATATCTGCCAAGTTCTAGCTCTGAGTTTCAGATGTCACACATACCCAAAGTTCGATCAGGTTATACACAAAGAGATGAACATCTCGGAATCTGGAGATAGCCATTACAATTCAGGAATAGATGTGACTGTTGTAAGAGCTTACAATCTAGGGACCATTACAATAAGTGTTCCCTTGATAAGCCTGTGCTCTAAGGATCAATTCTGAGTTTACATATTGTAGATAGTCCATATTGGTGAGGCATTATAGTGTTTGCATTTGTTTCTGGCGTAGTTCACTCAAAATGCTGTCTGCAGGTTCCATTCACCTTGTTGCATGTCTCACAGCTTCACTCCTCGCAGTTGCTCAGTATTCCATTGTATGCACACACAACAGTTCACCATTCTGTTCCTCAGTCAGTGTACCCTTAGGTCACCTCCACCCATTGCATATCATGCATGCTCTCTCCACAGACACCAGTGTGCAAATGTGCATTCATGTTCCTGCTTTTTGATCCTCCAAGTAAATGTCGTCTAATGAGGTTGCAGGACCTTAACTCAAGTATTTTTAATGCTAATGAGAATTAATTTTATCTGCCTACCCCCACCCACCCTCTGCCCTAGCAAATATTTAATTTTATTTAATTAATTAAATTCTGAAGTTGAAAACTAATTTATAGTCTGCTTTAAACAAAATGATGACCAGGTCAACCTGTTCTTCACTTCAAAGGTATATACCACTGTGTTGAAAATACTTCTTTCTTATGGATTTTATAGAGAAAAATAGAAAGTTGATCTAATGAAGTGATCTAATGAAGTGTCCTTTAATTTTTGAAAGCTTAACCATTTCTTTCATACTTCGCAAAAATGAACTAAAGCCCATAGTAGTCAAAATATAAAATTAGAGGTTTATAAAGTGAAAGGGACTGATGACTTTAGATTATATTATAATACTTTAGTTATTTTTATAATACAACAAGGATAAATTTCTCTTCACAGTCATAAACCTGAAAAGTTTTTTATCAAGTTCACTCATACTTTGAATTGCCTTTCCTTGGTTAAATTATATAGTATATTAAAATCAGTGACAATTTCTCTAAATTTTATTTTCAACATGCCTCTTCTATTTTCAGATTATTCAAATATGTTGAAAATATTTTAAAATGATGCATAGAGTATTCACATATTAATAGTGCATGTGGAATTTATTAAAATAGATTTGAATTGCCTCAACTGTATATAAAAGTGGATATTGAACTGTCTGAATCAGTCTTTCTAATGATTGCTTGTCCACTTTGAAAATTTATCTTGTCATGCATAGATATTATAGTAATGCAAGAGTGGGAAAGGAGATTTTCTCTCTGAGAGCACTCTTTTTCTTTCCCTGAATATGTTGTCAGAATTAGCAGTTTAATGTTTGTTAGTCCTCTTTTATTTTTGGTATTATGGATCTCTACAGGAATCTGCTTGCCTGTTAACCAGTCGTCAAAGCAGAATCTGTTTTGCGTGTCACACTCAAGCTATATATGGCAATCTAAGACACACTGGTTGATTATAGGAGGGGTTGATGGAAAACCACTCTGATTATAGTAACATTATCTAAAGAGGGCAGGTTAAGTTTTTTTATATTTTATCTTTTTTTTTTTTACTTTTTATTTTGAAATACTTTCAGACTTACAGGACACTTACCAAAATAATAGAAACCTCATACAGAGAACTCCAACATACTCCTACCCACCTCTACTCCAGATACCCAGAACCATCAGTTTTAGCATTTTGCCACATTTGCTATATCATTCTATTTATCTATATATCCATCTGTCTTTTTATCTATCAGTCCATTTATGAACTTTGAACATAGGTTGTATACATCATGCTCCTTGAACACTTAATACTGCCACGTATATTTCCTAGGAACAAGGATATTCACTTATGTGACCACCTTAAGTGCAGATATTAAGGTCAAGAAGTAAAACATTGATACAAAGCTTATGGTCTATACTCCTCCCTTGGAGCCTTTTCTCCTCCCTTGCTAGATCCCATCCAGGATCATGTATTGCATTTAATTGTCATTGTCTGTTCAGTTCTCTTTCTTTCTTTTTTTTTA
Organism: Choloepus didactylus; assembly: GCF_015220235.1. Taxonomy (NCBI): domain Eukaryota; kingdom Metazoa; phylum Chordata; class Mammalia; order Pilosa; family Megalonychidae; genus Choloepus; species Choloepus didactylus. Next base: position 33,596,836 of record NC_051308.1, read on the forward strand.
ATTGTGGGATTATATATACAACACAAATTTTCCCATCTCTGCTACCCACAAGCAAACATTCAATGGTATTCACAATATTGCGGTACCCTCATCACTTTCCACTACTAAAACTTCTAGTTCCCTAAACAGGAACCCTGCACCCATTATGCATTAACTTCCCATTCCCCTGCCCATCAACCCTGGCAACCTGTACTCTAATTTCTGTCTCTATAAGCGTGCATATTCTCTGATATATTCTCTATAGTTACCATGGGGCTTAAATTTAACATCCTAAATTTATAACAATCTCGATTGTTTCAATACCAACCTAACTTCAGTAGTAATCACAAACTGTATTCCTTTACCCTTCCACCCCCAACTTTGTGTTCTTGTCACGTATTACATGTTTATGCATTATGAGTCCAAAACCACTGATTTATGATTACATTTTATGCATTTGCCTTTTAGATCCTATAGGAAGTAAAAAGTGGAGTTACAAACCAAAAATACAATAGTGGTGACATTTTGATAGTTACCCTGTAATTACCCTTACTGGATTTCTTTATTTCTTCACATGACTTCAATCTGTTATTTATCATCCTTTCCTTTCAATCTGCAGAACTCTCTTCAGCATCTCTTGTAGACTGATTTAGTGATGAATCTCTAAGCTTTTCTTTATCTGGGAATGTCTTCATCTTTCCCACTTTTTTTTTTTTTACCTTTTTTTATTGAAATATATTCACATACCATAAATGATCCAAAGTGTAAAACAATTGTTCACTGTATCATCATATAGTTGTACATTCATCACCACAATCAATTTTGAACATTTTCATTACTCCAAAAAATAAAAATAAGAATAAAAATAAAAGTAAAAAGAACACTCAAAACGTCCCATACCCCTCCTCCCCCATATTAGCCATTTAACTTTTGTCCCCATTTTTTTACTCATTTGTACATTCACTGGGTAAAGAAAGTATGAGCCATAAGTTTTCACAATCACACAGTCACACCATATAAGCCATATAGTTATACACTCACTTTCAAGAATCAAGGATACTAGATTGCAGTTCAACAGTTTCAGATATTTCCTTCTAACTATTCTGATAAACTAAAAACTAAAGAGGGATAGCCATATAATGCGTGAGAGTTACCTCCAGAATGACCTCTCAACTCCATTTGAAAACTCTCAGCGACTGAAACATTATTTTGTTTCATTTCTCTTCCCCCTTTTGGTCCCGAAGTCTTTCTCAGTCACACAGTACAGGGTTCAGGCTCATCCCGGGAGCCACAACCCACGTTGCCAGGGAAATTTACATCCCTGAAGTCGTGTCCCATGCAGTGTGGAGGGCAGTGAGTTTACCTGCTGAACTGGCTTAGAGAAAGAGACCACATTTAACAAGAGGCCCTGTCAGGGTGACTCTTAGGCACAATTATGAGTAGGCTTAGCCTCTCCTTTGCAGTAACAAGATTCATAAGGGCAAGCCCCAAGATCAAGGTCTCGGCCTCCTAAGCTGGTAGTCCCCAGTGCTTGTGAGAATATTAGGAATTCCCCAGCTGGGGAGGTTGAATATTTCTGCATTTTCCCCCAGTCTCTCAAGGGGGGGTTGCAAATGCTTTTTATTCTTTGCCCAAATTACTCTGGGTTGTATCGGGGCTTCATGCTAATCTGTACAAACCAACAAGATCTCACTCTATTGTCAAGGTCCCATGTAATTATGGTATTTGAGTAAACTGACCATACAAGTTAAATTATGTAGTGTGCTACAGAAAATATAGATTTTGCACCAAATAAACATCTCTTCCTTTGGTCCCACACAGAAACCAAAGTTTTAAAACACAGTTAATATCATCTCTACCCTTTAGTTTGATCTACCCCCAATTTCAACCAAGTCCCTTTTGTTCATATCTCCAATCGACGTCTGATCTCCTTTTCAGCCTCTTTAACAGTTGATTCATGGGACAATGCCGACACTCAGCAGCCAGAACTCTGGCTCTGAGTCCCAGGTGCCACAAAGGTACTCGAAGCTCCAGGGACCAACCACGTCACACACAAACAGCTCAGAATCTCAAACTTTAGAAATAACTGTTAAAACTCATGAATAGATATGACTGCTGTAATAGCTTACAATCTAGGAACCTTTACATAAGCCTTCCTCTGATAATCTATGCTCCCAGATTCGATTTTCAGAGTTTGCACGTTATTATTAGTCCATATTAGTGAGGCATTGTAATATTTCTCTTTTAATTTCTGGCTTATTCACTCAGCCTACTGTCCTCACGGTCCATTCACATGGTTGCATACCTCAGAACTTCATTCCTTTTTGCTGCCCCTTCATGCAAATGCATTCTTACATTTGTACATTTAATCACACACATTGACCACTCTAGGTTTCACTAAGTTATATAGTCCCAATCTTTATCTTTTATCTTTCCTTCTGGTGTCATACGTACCCCTAACCTTCTCCTTTCTACTGAGTTCACAATCATCTTTTTTCAGTGTACTTGCAATATTGTGCTACCATCACACAGCGTTGTGCTATCCATTTCTGGATCTTATACAATCAGTCCTCTAGAACATTCTATACTCCTTCACCATCAAATGCCCAATCTCTGCCCTCTTTCTATCTTCTGATATCTTCATTGGTACACTCTTCTCCAAACCTCTCTCTCCAGTCTTTTCCTATCTGTCTGTAAACACTCCCTTTAGTATTTCCTGTAGAGAAGGTCTCCTGTTCACTAAATCTCTCAGTGTCTGTTTATCTGTAAATATTTTAAACTCTCCCTCATTTTCGAAGGACAGTTTTGCTGGATATAGGATTCTTGGTTGGCAGTTTTTCTCTTTCAGTATCTTGAATATATCATACCACTGCCTTCTCAGCTCCATGGTTTCTACTGAGAGATCTGCATTTAGTCTTATTGAGCTTCCCTTGTATGTGGTGGATTGCTTTTCTCTTGCTGCTTTCAGAATTCTCTCTTTGTCTTTGATGTTTGAAAATGTGATTAGTAAGTGCCTTGGAGTAGGTCTATTTGGATCAGTTCTGTTTGGGGTACGCTGTGCTTCTTGAACCTATAATTTTGTGTCTTTCATAAGATTTGGGAAATTTTCATTGATTATTTCCTCTATTATTCCTTCTGCTGCTTTTCCTTTCTCTTCTCCTTCTGGAACACCTATAACGTGTATATTTGTGCGCTTCATGTTGTCATTCAGTTCCCTGAGCCCCTGCTCATATTTTTCCATTCTTTTCCTTTGTGTGCAGGATTTCAGATATCCTGTCCTCCAGCTCACTGATCCTTTCGTCCACCTCTCCGAGGCTGCTGTTGTATATCTCCATTGTGTTTTTCATCTCTTCCTTTGTGCCTTTCATTCCCATAAGTTCTGCCATTTTTTTTTTTTCAAGCTTACAAATTCTTCCTTATGATTACCCAGTTCTTCTTTATATCTTTCATCTCTTTTGTCACATTCTCGCTCAACTCATTGATTTGATATAAAAGATTTGCTTGAACATATATAATTAGTTGTTTCAACTACTGAATCTCAGTTGAGGTGTTAGTTTCTTCCTTGACTGGGCCATATCTTCCCATTTTCTGATGTGGCTAGTGATTTCTTGCTCTCAGATGTGCTCTGCCCCCCAGTCTTCCCCCCAGATCAAGCACCCACCATGGCCTACCACAGGGATAGGAGATACGCACTGAGCACTCCAGCAAGTACACTGTGTGTGGTAATACAAATCTGCCGGCTTCCAGCAGTGCTCTATTTTCCCCCAGCTGGTAAGACGTGGGTTTGTTGTGGGGCCCTGCTTTAACAGTTGGGTCTTTCCTATTTCTCAGCCAAAACAGGGTCAGTTTTCCATACAGGGCATGTAGACCAGTTTCTGTGCTCCTAACAAAGGGTCTGAAGATCTTTTTAAAAACATTTTACTTCCCTTGCACTTTCTGGCCTGCCCAGCAGATGGTGCTATTCAGTAACTTAATCATCCTCAGAGGCTGATTTGCCTCTGAGCACAGGCTTTGTATGACCCAGCGAGTTTGAAACTGTGGGATTCTGCCCTCACTTTGCCTGCCAAAATCTGGCTCGATGGGTGGCTCCACCTGTGGCAAAGTACTCCCAGCCGACCCAGCACTCCAGCTGTCTCCAAGGCAAGGAAATGGCTGCCAGCTGCTGCTTCCTTCAAGTATAGGGGAAGGGCTTTCAGACTCAGGGCTGGAAACAGTCTCTGTCCATGTTTTCTCAGTCTCTTTGTCCCTCACTGATCTGGGCCTTGAAATGTCGTCCCCTGTCCACCGGGTCTTCAAACAGGGGTGTATTTTTCACTGCTGTGAGAGATTTTAAAATCTGTGTCCCTGGTGGGAAGGTTCCAGTTTGTTGTCTCTGTGCCTTTCCCACATGGAGACTGAGTGAGGGGGAGGGGAGAGAACCAGTTGGTTTGGGACAGAAAATTCCTAGCTGATACTTCTTCTCTTTCTTCAGTTCAGCATTTGCAGAGTCTTTCTGCTGTGTATATCCTCCAGAGTTTCAAACAATTCAGAATTGTCCTTTTTGTTCATTGACTCTCTGGAGAAAAGTTTTCAGTAGCTGTTTACGTTGCCATGGTGATGACATCACTCTCTCCCACATTTTTGAAGGGCAGTTTGGCCAAATAGAATATTCTTGGTTGGCAGTTTTTTTGCTTTCAGCACTTTAAATATGTCATCCCATTGCCTTCTTGCATCCGTGGTTTCCAAGGAGAAATTAGCTCTTAATCTTACTGTATAATATGTGATGTGATGTTTCTGTCTTGCAGCTTTCAGAATTCCTTATCTTTGGCATTCAAACAGTTTGACTATAATATGGCGCACTGTGGATCTCTTTGGGTTTATCCTGTTTGGAGTCCAGAACATTTTGTTTGTGTATGCAGTTATCCCTTCCATATCATGGAGGTGAAGAGCATGACAACCGCACAATCTGGAAAATCCGTGTAAAAAAAATTTTTTTTCAGGGTTTTAGGAAACTCCTTAGTTGCCTCTCCTGATACTTTTACATTTTGTAGGCTAAACCTTTTTTTTAAATTTTCAAACCAGCCTTTGCTGGCCTGAAAATCCACAGGAGTAGACCCTTCACCTTCATTTTCCTTTAGGGAATCATAGAAGGACTTAGCCTTTTCTCATATGATGCCATGGTCTATCATAATACCTTTTTTTATAACAATCCTGCACATTTCTAGCCTTTCTATGTCATCTGCAGCTTCCCCAAAACTCCCAAAATATTCTAATTTAATTTCTTATGCCAACCTGTGATATATCAAAACCATGGTGGGAAAAGTCTCAGTGTGGAAGGGATAACTGTTTTCATGTCTTTCATTAGATTGTACAGGTTTTTACCCATTATTTCTTTGATTTTTCTCTCTGCCTTTTTCGCTCTTCTCATTCTTTGACTCCCACAATGCATATGTATTGGTATGCTTGGTGGTGTCTCACAGGTTCCTCAGGTTCTGTTCACTTTTCTTCATGCTTTCTTTTTTCTGCTTCTCAGGCTGGATGATTTCAATTGTCTTATCTTCTGCCCGTTTCCATCTGCTGTTGAGCCACACTAGAGAATTTTTTAAATTTCTGTTATTGTGTCTTCAGCATTGAGTCTTTTTCATAATTTCCATCTCTTTATTGATATTCTGTGTTCATATGTTGTTTTCCTGATTTCTATTAGTTTTTTGTCCATGCTTTCTTTCACTCTTTGAGCGTATTTAGGATTTTTGTTTGTTTGTTTGTTTTTGTTTGTTTTTTTAGGTCTTTGGAATGTCCCAGGTTTGGTTCTCCTCATTGATGGTTTCTTGTGCTTGAATCTTCTCCTTTGCCTGGGCCATCACTTCGTGTTTCTTTGTATGCTTTGCGACCTTTTGTTGTAACCTGGACATTTGAATATTTTTATTGTTATAACTGGAATTTAGACTCAGAGGCAGCTGTTCCTTGAGTTTGTAGCCAACTCTTATGACAGAGCTTTCCTTAAGTGCTAGGGGCTAACAAAAAATAAAAGGAAAAAAAGAAAACACGTTTCCCAGTCTTTGCAGATTGACTTTTGAGAGTGCTCTTCTTTAGGTCCTATCCATGCAGTGAGTTTAAAGAATAGCTCAAAACCAACACTGAGGGGCCTCCATGATCTGTTCTGCACATGTGTCTTGTCTTGGACATTCACACGTAGCCCTAGGAATTCCTTTGTATACACCATTCCTAATGTCTCCCCTTCCCCAGTCCCATGCAGTGTACGGTAATCCTTACCTGGGCAGACATGACTTGACTGGTCTTCCACAGCGTTCTGTAGGAGAGCCCGGTAAACTGCCTTCTACATACAGAGCAAGTTCTAGGATGAGTCCCTCATGCCACCACCAGAAAGATTGTGCCATACATACATGCTTCTAGTATGTGCATGACGATTACTCTGCTCCTTCAAGGACCAGGGAATCCACACTGAGAACATGGGCCAGCTCCACGCCTAACTGGTGATGGGTGCGGAAGGGAATAGCCAGTGCGCCACGAGATCCTACTACTTTTCCTGTGGCAGGGGTGGGTGGGTGGGGGTGGGGATAGAGCCCAGAGGTGTCTCACACCACCATTTTGATCTTTTTTTTTTTTAATAACAGCTTTATTGACATAATTCACTAATTTGAAGTAAGTGTATAGTTCAATAACTTTTAGTGTATAGTTTACCTCAGAGTTGTACAACCATCACTATAATCAATTTTATAATAATTTCGCCACTCCAAGAAGAAACTGGTACTGTGAACAGTTGAATGTACACTTTGTATGACTGCATGGTATGCGAATATATCCCAATAAAAATGAATTTTAAAGAAAAAGATTGGGGTGATGAATGCACAGCTATATGATGATACTGTGAACAGTTGTTTGTACACCATGGTTGATTGTATGGTATATGAATATATCTCAAAACTGAATTTTTAAAAAAAATGTAAGAGAAGCATCTTCAGGACCTTGTGCTAGGCTATGGATTTATTAGAACTTTACACGCAAACCACAAGCAACAAAAGAAAAAATAGATAAATGGCATCTCATCAAAATCAAAACCTTTTGTGCATCAAAGGACTTTATTGTGAAAGTTCAAAAACCTACACTATGGGAGAAAATATTTGGAAACCACATATCTGATAAGGATTTAATATCTAGAATATAGAAGCATACCTCAGAGAAATTGCAGGTTCAGTTCCAGACCACCACAGTGTATTGAATATCTCAGTAAAGCGAGTTACAAAATATTAAGCTTTCCAGTACATATAGCAGTTATATTTAGTCTATACTGTAGTCTGTTAAGCATAAAGCAGTAGCATTATGTCTTATAAAAAATGTATGTACTTTAATTTAAAAATACTTTATTTCTAAAAATTGCTACACATCATCTGAGCCTTCAGTGAGTCATAATCTTCTTTGCTGATAGAGGGTTTTGCCTCGAAGTTGATGACTTCTGACTGATCAGGTTGGTAGGGTTGCTGAAGGTTGAGGGGGTGTTTTGGTTTGCTCAAGCTGCCAGAATGCAGTATACCAAGAATGGGTTGGATTTTTCGATGGGAATTTATTAGGTTACAAATTTACAGTTCTAAGGCCATGAAAATGTCCAAATTAAGGCATCAAGAGGAATATACCTTCTTGGAGGAAAGGCTGCTGGCATCTGGGGTTCCTCCGTTTCATGGGAAAGCACATGATGACATCAGCGGGTCCTTCTCTACTGGGCTCAGGTTTCAATGGCTTTCTCTCTCAGCTCCCCCAGGGACTTTTCCTCTCTTAGTTTCTCCGGGGCAAACTGGATTTCATCTCTTAGCTTCTCTGAGCTCTTTGAGTTTCATTTGTCTTTTATCCTCTCATAAAGGAACTCTAGCAAGGGAGTTAAGACCCACCTTGAATTGGATGGGTCACAGCTCCATGGAAACAACATAATCAAAAGGTCGCACCCTCAATAGATCTGCCTTACAAGAATGGATTAAAAGAACATGGTGTTTCCTGGAGTACATTACAGCAATAAAACAACAATGAAGTTTGCCGTATCAATCGACTCTTCTTTTCACAAAAGATTTCTCTGTAGCATGCAATACTGCTTGATAACATTTTTCCTACTGTAGAACTTCCTTCAAAATTAGAGTCAGTCCTCTCAATCCCTGCTCCTGCTTTTTCAACTAAGTCAATGTAATATTTTAAATCCTTGATTGTCATTTCAACAAGGTTCACAGTATCTTAACCTTGAGTAGATTACATCTCAAATAACCACCTTCTTTGCTCATCCAGAACAAGCAATTCTATATCCATTCAAGTTTTATCATGAGATTGCAGCAATTCAGTCACATCTTCAGGCTCCACTTCTAATTCTAGTTCTCCTGCTATTTGAACCACATCTGCAGTTACTTCCTCTGCTGAAGTGTTGAACCGCTCAAAGTCAACCAATGAGGGTTGGAATCAACTTCTTTCAAACTCCTGTTAATGTTGATATTTTACCTCCCATGTGTCATGAATGTTCTTAGTGGCATCTAGAGTGGTGAGTCCTTTCCAGAAGGTTTTCAATTTACTTTGCCCAGATCCATCGGAGAAATCACTATCTATGACAGTTACAGCCTAATGAAATGTATTTCTTAGATAATAAGACTTGAAAGTCAAAATGACTCCTTGATCTATGGGCTGTAGAATGGATGTTGTATTAGGCATGAAAACAACAAATTAGTGTCATTGTATATCTCCATCAGAGCTCTTGGATGACCAGGTGCATTGTCACCCACAATCTTGAAAGGAATCTTTCTGAACAGTAGGTCTCAACAGTGGACTTAAAATATTCCGTAAACCATGTTGTAAACAGATGTGCTGTTACCCCAGACTTTGTTGTTCCATTTACAGAGCACAGGCATAGTAGATTTAGCATAATTCTTAAGATCCCTAAGACTTTTAGAATGATAAATGAGCAATGGCTTCACCTTAAAGTCACCAGTTGCATTAGCCCCTAACAAGCAAGTCAGCCTGTCTTTTGAAGCTTTGAAAGCCAGGCATTGACTTCTCTATAGGTATGAAAGTCCTAGGTAACATCTTCCAATAGAAGGCTGTTTCATCTACATTGAAAATCTGTTGTTTAATGTAGCCACCTTCATCAGTGATCTGAGCTAGATCTTCTGGATAACTTGCTGCAGCTTCGACATCAATACTTGCTGCTTCACCTTGCACTTTTATGTTATGGAGCTGGCTTCTTTCCTTCAACCTCAGGAACCAACCTCTGCTAACTTAATGCATTTCTTCTGCAGCTTCCTCACCTCTCTCAGCCTTCGTAGAATTGAAGAGAGTTAGGGCCTTGCTCTGGATTAGGCTTTGGCTTAAGGGAATGTTATGGCTGGTTTGATCTTCTTTCCAGACCACTAAAACCTTCTCCATATCAGCAGTAAGGCTGTTTCATTTTCTTATCATTTGTGTGTTCCCTGGAATAGCACTTTTCATTTCCTTCAAGAACTTTTCCTTTGCATTCACAATTTGACTAACTGATAAATTGAACTACATTAAAATTAAGAACCTCTGTTCATCAAAAGTCACAGTTACAGCAGGAAAAAAAAGATAAACCACAGAATGGAAGGAAATACTTATAACACAAATATATGACAAATGGCTTGCTTCCAGAATATATAAACTCCTATAAATAAATTAAAAAATATGCTGCCAGTAAAGAACAAGAGAATTTAACAGGGATTTTACAAAAGAGAATATTCAAACAGACAATAAAAAAATTTGAAAAGACACTCAACCTCATTTGTAATCAGAGAAATGCAAATTAATACCTGTGTGAGTTACCACTCACATCCTCTAAAATGGCTTACTATTAAACAGATGGATGATGCCAAGGATTGGTAAAGATGTGAAGCAACCAGAAGTTTCTAACACTGCTAATAGGAGTGTATATTTGTTCATTCCTTAGAGAACTGTTTGGCTTTGTCTACTAAAACTAAATAAAATGTTCACAGCAGCACTCTTCATATTTGCCAAAATTTAGAAATAGCACAAATGCCCGAGAATAGTAGAAGAGTAAAACACCAAATATATCATTTTTCTAGAAAGGAAGGCTGTACAGCGCTGAATGAACTGACTACAGATATGCACAGCAGTGTGGATGAATCCTACACACTTAAAGTTAACTTAACAAAGCCAGGAACAAAAGAATAGATACTGTATAATTGAATTTTATTAAATTTCCAAAACTAAACTATAATGTTTGATGTCTGGATAAAAATGTTCCTTGTGAGAGGAAAGAAAGAGAAATGATTGGAAGGTGACCCATGGAGAACTTCTGGGGTGCTAGCAGTGTTCTGTGGCTTGATCTGGGTGGGTTTTTTCCCATTATTATTTTCCTCAACTTTGTTGATATGTAATTGAAATACAGTAAACTGCAATTGTTTGAATTGTACAATTCAATCAGATTTATCCATGAAACCATCATTATAAGCTAGATAATGAACATTTCTATCACCCTTAAGCAACCACTAATCTGCTTTATCTCCTAGATTAGTTTGCATTTTCTAGAATTTTATATAATTGGAATCATATAGTATGATTTTGCGTGGCTTGTTTCATTTCAACATGATGATTTTGAGATTCATCTATTTGGTTGCATGTATCAAAGTTCATACAACATTGTTCATTCCTTTTTATTCTAAGAAATATCTCATTGTATGGTTATACCACAATTCATCATCTACCTGCTAGTGGACCTTTGGGTTATTTACAGGTTTTATCTATTTCATATAAGTCTACTATGGATATCCTTTGCATGGGCATGTTTTCATTTCTCTTTGGTCATATGGTAGGTGTGTGTTTAACTTTTTAAGACCTGTTTTTTACACAAATAGTTGCTTTGATTGAATTGCACATTTATATTTTACACACTTTTCTCCATGTGTGTTATACTTCTTAATTAAAAAAAAAAAACAAAAACTCCTAAGTTTTCTAGTATGAAAGTACTATGTAATAAAGCTGGAGAGTAAAGCTCTCATTCTGGGATTTAGGGAGCCCACAAACTGATAGTTGCCCTTTACCCACTCACCCTAAAGTGCAGCTCACAGCTGACTGTCCCATTGTTTACACTGGTCTCTTATAAGAGACCTAGAGAAAGAAAAATACCAGGGAAACCCATACAGGCTACCCATTCCTTTATTAAATATGAATAAACAATCAAAGATCTCAAGCCATATGAGAAAATAAATAGCATGAAAAAGAAAAACCAAGAAAAACTGACACTTAAGAAAATATAATTCAGAGACTAGAAGGTAAATTTTAAAAATTGTTATACATCATTGATAATATACAGTGCTGTGCCGGGATGGTGATGCGTTCTGACTCCACAAAGAGAGGACATGGAAGCTTGTATTTGAGAACCTGCAAGACTTTGCCCTATTTTCTTCTGGCTGCTTCTGATTTGTATCATTTTCAGTATAATAAAACTATAATCAAGTTGGAATGCACCATTTTCCCTTCCTAGCCCTGTATTGTTCTGTGGAATGGAGCCCAATAGAACTTTTTTGCTTTGCCTTTTACACTGTGATGTAGGGGGGTGGGGGTGGAGGAGCAGAGGATGAGGAGAAAATAATAAATGACAAAGGATAAGTAATGCTGTCGGTGCTGGTTATCTCAACTGGTGTTATGTTTTGGGAATATAGCAATAGCCTAGAAGGCCTGTTGTGGATATAGCACTCAAAAAACCCAGAAGTTTGTGACAGCAGCACTCAGAAGGTCTGGTGGTTTCCGAGCTGGTTTAACAATGGGACCCACAACTATCAGGGAGAAGAAGATGACATACACAAAGAAAGAGGAAAAAAGAAAGGAAGATAAAGAAGAGTTACAGCTAAGGAACTGATTTAATGCAAAAAAAAACAAAAAACAAACAAACAAAAAAAACACCTAGAAGTTGTGCCAGTGACCAGAAGGAAAGCACCTGTTGTATGGAAAGGCACTCAAATCAGAGCCATATTAGAAAACTATTATGCCAAACAGAAAATTCCTGTGGGGTTGATGGTTTTTTGCCTATTGGAAGATACATTGTGTGTTACATAGAGGAGTTCATGACATCTGCTAATAGGTACTTCATGGTTGGCCACAAAGTCATATTTTACATCATGGTGGATGATGTCTCCAGAATGCCTTTGATAGAGCTGGGTCCTCTCCACTGGTTCAAAATGTTTGAGATCAAGCCTGAGAAGAGGTGGTAGGACATTGGTATGATGCACATGAATACCATTGCGGAGCACATTGTGGGCCACATCCAGCAAGAAGTTGACTTCTTCTTCTTCGTGGACATGGACCAGGTCTTCTAAGACAACTTTGGGATGGAGTCCCTGGGCCAGTCAGTGGCTTAGCTACAGGCCTGGTAGTATGAGGCACATCCTGACAACTTTACATACGACAGGCAGGAGTCAGCAGCATTCATTCCATTTGGCCAGGGGGATTTTTATTACCATGCAGCAGCCATTTTGGGAGGAACACCCATTCAGGTTCTAAACAAGGGACTCCTCCAGGACAAGAAAAATGACATAAAAGCACAGTGGCATGATGAAAGCCACCTAGTATTTCCTTCTCAACAAACCTACAGAAATCTTATCACCAGAATACTGCTAGGATTATCATACAGGCTGCCTTCAGATATTAAAATTGTCAAGGTATCTTGGCAGACAAAAGAGTGTAATTTGGTTAGAAATATTTGACTTCCAATTGTGCCAGTAGGTTTCTGAATTTGAGAAAGTGTTATTCTTGCTACTTCCTCAGAAAAGTAACGCTTAAATTCTCAGTGATTTCTTATCTATTCTGAGTTTGAGGGAAATACTATCAGCTGAACCAAAAAGAATTTGTCACAAGCAAAAAAAAAAAAAAAAAAGCCAGCAAGAAGTTGACTTCCTCTTTTGCATGGACATGGACTCTACCATGTGCCAGACAAGTACTAAAAAAAGAGCTCTAAGGAAAGTGTTTGGCAACATGATATAGTTGCAGGAGGGATTGTCCCCTTGATTTCAGTGTCTTCTTTTCCTTGGCAAGTCTAAAGCAACATAGAATGTTTTACAGCAGAACTTTTAGTAAGAACACAATCCGACTTGACAATTGTGATGGTTTGGAGGCTTATGGACCCCAGAAAAGTATGTTCTTCAGCTGGTCCATTCCTGTGGGTGTAGACCCATATGTTGGGAATTTATGATTAGGTTATTTCAATTGAGATATGACCCACCCTATTCAAGGTGGATCTTAATCCTCTTACTGGAGTCCTTTATAAGGATAAAACACATACAGAAGCTAAGAGTTGAAATGCAGAGAAGCACCCCGAGAAGCTGAGAGGCAAGGACACACCCACAGAAGCTGAGAGAGGAAGTCACTGAAGCCTGAAGCTGGAAGCAACGAAACCCAGACAGAAGGACCAGCAGACGTCACCATGTGCCTTCCTGACAGAGGAGCTCACGCTCACCTGTAGCCGGTCTTCAGAGTCCAGGTATCATCTTGTTGATGCCTTAATTTGGACATTTTTCATGGCCTCAGAACTATAAACATGTAAGCTAATAAATCCTATTGTAAAAGCCAACCCATTTCTGGATTACAAACAAAAATAGCAATCCTCAAAAACTTTCTACAGCAGATTGGTTCAGGCCATTTGTGGTCCACGTTCTTTTCTCATCAGGGTGTTTCTTGGCTTCTGTACAAAAAGATTGGTAGGGATTCCCAGTGGTTATCATGATGGTGAATGTTCCAAGTCACAGGGGGTCTGAATAAATCAGTGGGTTCTCAGGGTGAAGTGACAAGAAAACCTCAAAGTGACCATTCCATTAAATTAGCAAAGGAAGTGGAAAGATGGCCCATTCACTGTGGGGCAGTGCTACCATGAAAGGTGGGGCAGTGCTACCATGGGGTTGGCATCTAAATACGTTGTGCTTCCAAGTGATGAATGGAAAACAGTGTGGGTGATCTCCAGCCTCCTCAACCCCACAACTATCAGAGTAGCAGGGACTTGAATGGAAGATGCTTCTTGTTTTACCCAAGTCACACTCAGTCTGCTAAACTCTGCAACTTGGGTCTTCAAATCCATGACAAAAAGTGGATGGTATCAGAGCAGGGAGAGGCCTGCAATGAATTGAAGAGACCTATGAGGGCCTGAGCTTCATCAGAGGACAGTCAGGCCCGAGGCTGGTTCTCACCCTCAGGACCTCTCAGGCCATCAAGCCCTAGCTTGGGGGATTGGAGGAAAAGCTGTCCCATCATGTATCCTCTCAGTCAATATCTGATAGTGATCATCATCATCAAGTTAGTATGTACTATTAAACAAGACTTTTAACTTTTCTAGGCCACAGTTTTCTCATCTGTAAAATGACAAGGTTGAACTAGATGATATCTAAGTTTCTGTTAGCTCAAACAATCTTTAAGTCTGTGATTTGAGACCCAAGAAGTAGTTGGCCCCTGTACAGACTATGTATGCTTTCTTTTCTTAACCATACTTCCTAGAAGAAGCAGTTGTGCTTCCCCAGTTCATGATCTCTTTTCTCTGGAAACATAGTTAAATTTGGCTTGACAAGAGAAGTCTCATTTCTAGCATTTATAGCTGGAGTAGAATGGAAAGTGTAATTTATTGGCAGTATTTGAAAAAGAGGAAAGGAACTGAATCAAATTCCATTTACACTTCCTGGTAGGAAGCAAATGTAAAATGATGGCAATGATAATTACAGGTAATAGTTATTCAGCATTTTCTCTGTGGGAGGCACTGTGCTAACGTGGGTTATCTCACTTAATCCTTGCAATAACCCCATTAGGTAGATATTCTTATGATCCCCATTTTATAGATAAGGAAACTGAGGTACAGAAAGATTAAAGAACTTGCTTAATGTCACATAGCTAGTAGTGATGGAATTGGAATTTGAACATATATAATCTGGTTCTAACACCCATGCTCTCAACCGTTATACTATATTAAATTGATTCTGGGTTGGAGAATCTAAGTAGAATGCATCAGGTGAGTACACAGAATTTTTTACCAACTTTTTATTTTGAAAAATGACAAATCTATGGAAAGACTGATGAATGACTAATGCAAGGAACATACATATAGTTTCAACTATTTAACATTTCCTGTATTTACATTCTCTGACTTTCTATATAAAAATATCCTTTAAAAAAAATAAATGGCAGATATCATGATGGCCCTAAATAACAATAATACCATATTACACCCAAATTGTAGAGGCTTTTTTTTTTTTTTTTTTTTACTTTTCAAACAATTATATTAGCTTTATTTTATTGCAACCCCAAAATACTCAAACTTCTACACATGCCAAAAGGAAATGCAATCTGGAAGGCCTACCAAAATGTTATTCTAAAAGAAAACACAAAGGCAATGCAGAGCAAATTATTACTTAAGCCTGTTGCTTCATGTTGAGGTATGCTCTAGTTTTTAATACCAGAGCACAATCACTACTATTTATTGCTAGAGCAACATTATTTATCACTGCACTCCCATCAGGAGGGTCACCTTTTTCTGTCAGCCATATGGCTTAATGAAATAGTCTTTCCCCTTTTGAGGCCTAGAGAGACAATTTTAATATAACCTTTAGCTAGTTGTAGATAAGTCATGTCTCCAATAAATAATTGAAAATTGCATTGCGCCCAAAAAATCTTATCAAAATCTGATTTTTTTTTTCTTCTCAGAAATCATATTCCATGCCCATTGGCATTGAATTTCAGCGGAGATATGCAACCATTGTTCTAGAGCTTGAACAGCTGAACAAGGACCTAAACAAAGTTTTACATAAAGTTCAACAGTACTGCTATGAGGTAGGTAATTTATATGAATTTCTCTTGAGGGGTTATGCCCTCTACTGTTTTATTGGAAGCTTATTAGTGCTGCCTTCACATTTTGGAAAATCCAAACTAAACCAGTATCTTTATAAGGTCTTTTAGCAGAACAATATTTTATATACATTTTTACTCCTTGCAGCATCAATGTGGAAGAGTGCTTTACACATAGTGACCAATCAATTCTGTTGTTTGTTTGAATTACAAATGATATAGCTCTCCAAAAAATTTTAGCAATATCCAGAAAAATAATTGCTCTTTATTCCATTACCCCAAGGACCATGTTTTGGTTTACTTCCCGTTGATCTTTTTTTACATACTGTTTCATCACACATAGTGATACTGCTTTGCATACGATTTTGTTTCCTCCTTTTTTAAACTTTACATTACATGGATCACAGGGTTATTTGTGAATTATCATTCATATATGATTATATATGAGAGAATTTCAACAGTTTCACCTAAAAATTACATTTCTTACTACAAGGTATCTGTACTAGTTAGGATTCTCTGGGGAAACAAAACCAACAGGAGATACTTGTAAATATGAGATTTTATTAAAATGTCTCATGCAGCTGTGGGGATGCACAAGTCCACATTCCATAGGGCAGGATGCACGACTCCAAATTCCATAGGGCCAGCAGCAAACTGGCAACTCCGATGAAGGTCTTTGATGAACTCCACAGGAGAGGCTGGCTGGCTGAAGAAGAAGTGAAGGTTCTCTCTCTTCTCCTTTAAAAGTCTTCAACTCATCGGATTAAATCCAGCTGATTGAATTCTTTCATTGCAGAAGGCACACCCTTCAATGGTGTAATCAGCCCAGATGCAATCAGTTGACTGATGATTTAATAATCCAGCCTTCTAGTTTACTAACCAGCCACAGATGTCTTTGCAGTAACCTTAGGCCAGTGCTTGCTTGGCCAGACACCTTGGCAGCTATACACATCACCTTAAATCATATGTAATCTCTAAATAGCACACAATAACAGACACATGTTTCAGCTAACAATACTCAGCTGTCCTGCATACAACCGGAAATGCACTGAATCTCTCCAGAATAGGGTACAACTCCTTGGGTAACATTCACTCTTAAACTTGATACCCCATAACTTAAATACGATGAAATGAAAAATACAACTTATGCCATATGATAAAGGGATAAGATAGAGAAGAAAACAAAGATATATACTTTATGGACAAAAGCAAACATTCTCATAACAAAACAAGGAGGAAATATTCATGTCATCATAGTCCTCATTTCTGTATCTGGTCATGTGGTTGTAGTTCATATTTATCACTACCTTCTTCCACTACCCATTCCATGTTCCCCTTACCCTCAGCAAGCACTTCAGCTGGCCGTGGTTCTTTGCCTGGTGGGATGACCCAAACCTTCATTCCTGAAGTTCCTGGGCCATTGGTAGTCCTACCTGGATTGGGTTGTTGCAGTTTTCCATTGACTTTAATCACAGGGCATGATAGTACTAAGAGATGCCCTAGGAGATCTCCTGTATTCCAGGAAAACTCTTCTTTACCTCCATTGTATAGTTGCAGTCCTATTTCCCTTTGATAATCAGGATCATTCACCCCAGCCAGTACAGTAATCCCCTTCCTTGCCTGTTGATTCAGAGGCATGAGAAGCCCAAAGTGGCCAAGTGATGGTCTTAACTTCCAGTTCAGTGGAATTATTGTTGTATCTCCTGGTAGGAGCACTCCTCCTTTTGGAACAAAGACGTGTAGACCAGCAGAGCTTAAGGTTTCAGGGACAAGAAGGAAAAATTTTCCTACTGGATCACTAGGAGTGATAGTGAGTAGTGCCACTCCCATTTCCACCCCTTGATTCCTGGACCCGTGAATCCTGGCTATGGGAGAAACAGCACCATAGAGTGGACGCTGATTCAGAGCATACACAGCCTCCTGGAGAACACTGCCCGGCTCTGCAAGGTATTGCCACCTAGTTGGCACTGTAATTGAGTCTTCAAAAGGCCATTCCACTGTTCTATCAACCCAGCTGCCTCTGGATGATGGGGAACATGGTAAGACCAAAGAATTCTGTGAGCATGTGCCCGTTCCCTCACTTCATTTGCTGTAAAGTGGATTCCTTCATCAGAAGCAATGCTATATGGAATACCATGATGTTGGATAAGGCATTCTGTAAGTCCAAGGATGGTAGTTTTGGCAGAAGCGTTGCATGCAGGGAAGATAAACTCATATAGGGAGTTTATGTCTATTCCAGTTAGAACAAATCACTGTCCCTTCCATGATGGAAGTGGTCCAATGTAATCAACCTGCAACCAGGTAGCAGGCTGATCACTGTGGTGAATGGAACCATATCAGGGACTGAGTGTGGGTGTCTGCTGCTGGCAGATTGGGCACTCAGCAGTGGCTGTGGCCAGATCGGCCTTGGTGAGTGGGAATCCATGTTGCTGAGCCCATTCATAACCTCCATCCCTACCACCATGACCATTTTGTTCATGAGCCCATTGGGCAGTGACAGGAGTGGCTGGATAAAAAGGTTGACTAGTATCCACAGAACGGGTCATCTTATCCAGTTGATTATTTTTTCCATCCTTTCACTTTCAGTTTCTTTGTGTCCCTGTGTCTAAGATGAGTCTCTTGTATGCAACATATTGATGGTTCATTTTTTTTTGATCCATTCTGCGAATCTATATCTTTTAATTGGGGAGTTTAATCCATTTACATTCAACGTTAAAACCGTGAAGGCATTTCTTGAATCGGCCATCTTATCCTTTGGTTTATGTTTGCCATATTTTTCCCTCTCTCTATTAATATCCTTTATTGTACCCATACCGAATCTCTTTAGTACTGAACCTTTCTCCAAGTCTCTCTGTCCTGTCTTTGTTTCTCTGTCTGTAGGGCTCCCTTTAGTATCTCCAGTAGGGCAGGTCTCTTGTTAGCAAATTCTCTCAGCATTTGTTTGTCTGTGAAAAATTTAAGCTCTCCCTCAAATTTGAAGGAGAGCTTTGCTGGATAAAGTATTCTTGGTTGGAAATTTTTCTCACTCAGAATTTTAAATATATCGTGCCACTGCCTTCTCGCCTCCATGGTGGCTGCTGAGTAGTCACTACTTAGTCTTATGCTGTTTCCTTTGTATGTGGTGAATTGCTTTTCTCTTGCTGCTTTCAGAACTTGCTCCTTCTCTTCTGTGTTTGACAGTGTGATCAGTATATGTCTCGGAGTGGGTTTATTTGGATTTATTCTATTTGGAGTTCGCTGAGCATTTATGATTTGTGTATTTATGTTGTTTTGAAGATTTGGGAAGTTTTCCCCAACAATTTCTTTGAATACTCTTCCTAGACCTTTACCCTTTTCTTCCCCTTCTGGGATACCAATGAGTCTTATATTTGGACGTTTCATATTATCTATCATATCCCTGAGGTCCATTTCGATTTTTTCAATTTTTTTTCCCCATTCTTTCTTTTATGCTTTCATTTTCCATTCTGTCTTCTTCCAGGTCACTGATTCGTTGTTCAACTTCCTCTAGTCTTGTACTATGAGTGTCCAGAATCTTTTTAATTTGGTCAACAGTTTCTTTAATTTCCATAAGATCATCCATTTTTTTATTTAGTCTTGCAATGTCTTCTTTATGCTCTTCTAGAGTCTTCTTGATTTCCTTCATATCCCGTACTATGGTCTCATTGTTCATCTTTAGTTCTTTGAGTAGCTGCTCTAGGTGCTGTCTCTCTTCTGGTCTTTTGATTTGGGTGCTTGGGCTTGGGTTATCCATATCGTCTGGTTTTTTCATATGCTTTATAATTTTCTGTTGTTTTTGGCCTCTTGGCATTTGCTGAACTTGATAGGGTTCTTTTAGGGTTTGTAGACCTATTGAAGTCCTTATCTCTAATTTATCAGATCTACAGCTTCGTGGAGTACACTTTCTCTAACTAACCAGCAGGTGGCGTCCACGAGCCACCTGTTCTCCACAAGCCAGTTCTCCCCTGCTTAGCCTTTTTTTTGGTGAGTGGGGGAGTGAGTCTTGTGGGGCCCAATTGGTGTACCAAGCTTGCGTGTGTAGTTGGTGTTGCCTGCCCTGTATGTGGGGAGTGTTTCTGGGCAGTCGGGGAGGGGGGGTGGCCCTAACAATCAAATCTCCCTGATGATCCTAGAGTTTTAAAGCTGCTGCAATAGTCTAATCCTTCAGTTCAGTCCTGCCACAGTTTGTCTCTGCCACTGACCCACAAGTCTTTGGTATTGGCGTATGGCTCCTGAGACTTGCAAGTGGGCCCCTCTTCCAGGCCATGCACCCCGGGTCCTCTGTTGAGGGATGACTGTGCTATGTCACAGGTGAGTGCCGTCCCCCCAGGGCAGTTCTGGGCTGGTGGGCTGTGTAGGGAGGCTCCCAGTCTGCTCAAATGATGGCTGAATGGGGCTTTGTTAATTCACACTGCTCCACCTTCCCAGCTCTGGGACAATCAGCTGAGGTTGCAGGGAAGGCTAATGTCCACGCCCAGTTTTGTGGTGTGTGCCTGTTATTTGAAGCACTTCCGTCACACTGGGTTGTCTGGGGCAGCTCTGGGCTATGGGGCTGGCGATGGGCAGGAGTGTGTCCTGTCCACCAGGATGGTGGCTGTGAGCGGACACCCCCCTTTTCTTGGGAAGTTGTGGTGTTTAGTGAATTTTGTCAGCCACTGGATTATTGCCTTTTGTCTCAGAGCTCTCTTAGTTCTGCTCTTGACTTGACGTGCCCAAATTGCAATTCTTTGAAGCTTTCTGTATTGGGCTTCTTAGAGTAATTGTTTTAGAAAAAGAAAAAAGGATTAAAAAAAACAAAAAAAAAAAAACCAAAAAAAAAAGGGCCCTCCTCAGAGATCTAATGGGTTATTGAAATGCTAACAGACAAAGCAGCCATGGCCATTAAGGAAAGGTCCACAGGGCAGAGAGATCAGCTTTTCTTCGGGATTTGCATATGCGCCTCAAGGCCTGAGCTCCGCCCTTCCCCTTTCTGTGTTCACCAGAACTCCAAAAATCCTCTGCTTTTATTTTGGAGTTTTTCGTGTTATTTTTTTTTTTTTCTATGCCTGTCTCCTCTCTGCTGGGCTGGCAGCTCTCAGATTCTCTGGTGTCTGGTCTCAGTCTATCTATGGTTGGAGTCTGGATCAGTAGAATGAGTTTCCGAGAAGGGCTACCACTGCAGTTCTCCCTTCTCCTTCCCGGAGCTGGCAGCCCCTCCTCCCACGGGACTGAGCCTAGCAGGGAGGGGCGCGGGTCCCCTGGCCGCAAAAACTTACAGATTTCGCTGATCTCAGCAGTTCGACATTTTCATGAGTGTTGTATGAAGTATGCCCAAAGACAGATTGCTCTGTGGTGTCCAGTCCACGCAGTTCCTGGCTTTTTACCTACTTTCCTGGAGGAGTAACTAAAACTTACAGCTCACCAGTCTGCCATCTTGCCCAGCCTCCATCCACTTGATTATTAAGGTCTTCCTCTGCTGAAGTTGCCCTCTGTTGAGCATTCACATGGGACACAAATATCTTCATGTTTTTTGCCCATTCAGAAAAGTCTATCCACATGCCTCTTCTCCAGACTTCTTTGTCACCAATTTTCCAGTCATGTTCCTTCCAAGTCCATGACCATCCAGCCAAACCATTAGTAAAATCCATGAATCAGTACACAAATGCACCTCTGGCCAGTTCTCCTTCCAAGCAAAATGAACAACCAGGTGCACTGCTCAAAGTTACGCACATTGGGAGGATTTCCCCTTACCATTGTCCTTCAGAGACATCACAGAAAGGGGCTGCAGTGCTGCAGCTATCCATTTTCGGGTGGTACCTGCATATCTTGCAGAACCATCTGTAAACCAACCCTGAGTTTTCCACAATTAACTGATTGTAGGGAACTCCCCAAGAGGCCATAGCTCTGGGCTGGGAGAGAGAAGGTAATGTGGCAGGAGTGGGAGTCATAGGCATTTGGGCCACTTCCTTGTGTAACTTATTTGTGCCTTCAGGACCCGCTCGAGCTCTATCTCGTATATACCATTTTCATTTTATGATGGAGTGCTGCTGTGCATGCCCAACTTTATGGCTTGGTGGGTCAGACAACACCCAGCTCATGGTGGACAACTCAGGTCTCATAGTAAATTGGTGGCCCATGGTTAAGCCTTCTGTCTCTACTAAGGCCCAGTAGCGGGCCAAAAGCTGTTTCTCAAAAGAAGAGTAGTTATCTACAGAGGATGATAAGCCTTTACTCCAAAATCCTAAGGGCATACATTGTGATTCTCCTATAGGAGCTTGCCAAAGGCTCCAAACAGAATCTCTGTTTGCCACTGACACTTCCAGCACCATTGGATCAGCTGGATCATGTGGTCCAAATGGCAGAGCAGCTTGCACAGCAGCCTGGACCTGTCACAGAGCCTCCTGTTGTCTCAGTCCCCACTCAAAACTAGAAGCTTTTCTGGTCACTTATAAATGGGTTAGAGTAGCACACCCAAATGAGGAATATGTTGTCTCCAAAATCCAAAGAAACCAACTAGTTGTGCCTCTTTTTTGATCGTAGGAGGGGCCAGATGCAACAGCTTATTCTTCACCTCAGAAGGGATATCTCAACATGCCCCACACCACTGGACACCTAGAAATTTTACTGAGGTGGACAGCCCCTGAATTTTTGTTGGATTTATCTCCCATCCTCTGACACGCAAATGCCTTACCAATAAGTTTAGAGTAGTTGCTATTTCTTGCTTACTAGGTCCAATCAACATGGTATTATCAATATAACACACCAGTGTGATGTCTTGTAGGAGGGAGAAATGATCAAGATCCCTGCGGACGATATTATTACTTAGGGCTTAAGAGTTGATATACCCCTGAGGTAGGACACTGAAAGTAAACTGCTGGCCTTGCCAGCTGAATGCAAACTGTTTCTGGTAGTCCTTATTCACAGCTATTGAGAAAAAAGCATTTGCCGGATCAATAACTACATACCAGGTACCAGGGGATGTGTTGAATTTGTTCAAACAATGATACCACATCTGGAACAGCAGCTGCAATTGGAGTCACCACCTGGTTAAGCTTACGATAATCCACTGTCATCCTCCAAGACCCATCTGTTTTCTGCACAGGCTACATAGGAGAGTTGAATGGAGATGTGGTGGGAATCACCACCCCTGCATCCTTCAAGTCCTTAAGAGTGGCATTAATCTGTGCAATCCCTCCAGAAATTCAGTATTGCTTCTGATTCACTATTTTGCTATGCAAGGGCAGTTCTAGTGGCTTCCACCTTGGCTTTCCTACCATAAGAGCCCTCACTCCAGGAGCCAGGGAACCAGTGTGGGGATTCTGCCAGTTGCTGAGTATGTCTGTTCCAATTATGCATTCTGGAACTGGGGAAAAAAAACACAGAATGGGTCCAGAGACCCACTGGACTCACTGTGAGATGAACCTGAGTTAAAACTCCATCAATCTCCTGACCTCCATAAGCCCCTACTCTGACTGGTGGACCAGAGTGACGTTTTGGGTCTCCTAGAATTAATATCACTTCTGAACCAGTGTCTAATATTCCCTGGAATATCTGATCATTTCCTTTTCCCCAATGCACCGTTACCCTGCTAAAAGGCCATAGGTTCCCTTGGGGAAAGCTGGGAGGAAAATTAACTATAAATTTTGGGCAATGTAACAGGGTTCTTCCCCAAGGGTGCCCGGCCTTTCCCTCACTCAAGGGGCTCTGGGTGTGTAAACTCTCTCAAGTCTGGGAATTGATTAAGGGGCCATGACTCTCTGTTTTTGTAATTCAAGTTAGACTTTTGTTCACTTGACCTAGAGTTCTTCTGCTTATACATATCAAACAAGAATTTAGTAGATTGCCCATCTGTTTTACTTCTAGGTACTCCATGATCTACTATAGCCAATGCCATAAGTGTCTGCATGTCAGATTATTTTGACTGCTGCTTTGAGCCTACTATCCATCATGGTAGCCACAACCAGCTTGCCTTTGGCGATTAACTGCTGCCACATGGCTTCTGCCATCTCGGGATCCGATTATCCCCATTGTGTTTAAGGATTCCAGTGCGGTGACAGCAGTTCCTACAGTAATATCTAACCTACAGAGAAGGGCAACTACAGAGTTCTTTGAGGATGATGGAGCTAGTCTCACAAATTTATTCCGCACAGTCCCAGTAAAAGGTGTGTCCTCTGGACATTCCTGGGGTGTGTGAGCAAGTCTTCCATGATAAATCCACTCTAACATCCCAGTGTCTCTAAGCCTTTTTATTCCCTCCTCTACATTATACCGGGGCAGTTCTGGCATTTTGACCTCAGGTAACGTCAGCCACCGTTTGATCCATGTTTCAGCCAACCACCCAGACAAGCTGTTAATACTCTTTCTGATCCCTTGAGCCATAACACTGAATGCAGGATCTCTGCTTAGTGGGCCCGTATCAATAAATTCAGCCTGATGCAACTTTATATTCCTTCTACTGTTATCCCACACCCTTAATATCCATTCCCAGACATATTCTCCTGATTTCTGTCTATATAAATTGGAAAACTCATGCAGTTCTTTCAGAGTATAGTATACTTCCTCATGGGTCATACTTTGTACCTTACCCTTTGGGGCCTGTTGGGACTTTAGTCTAGTTATAGGTCTTGAAGAAAAGAGTGGTGGGAGTGTTGGTCATGAAAAACATTAGAAGTCTCCTGCAAGCCAGTTACCTCAGAACATTCCATTGCAGTTTCATCTGGTAAAACAGGATTAATCTCTCCAGACAAAGGAGTGAGGGCTGCTTCCTCAGAGAAGGTGATTACAGGTTTAGCAGGCACTGAAAAGTTAATCTCTTTAGGCAGAGGCAGGATGGCAGACTCCTCAAGTCAGACTGGAGGTCAGGAAGCTGTTTCCTCAAGGCAGGCTGGAAGTTGGGTAGCTGTCTCCTCAGAGCAGACTGGATGGGGTGGGGGTAGGGCGCTGTTACCTCAGGGCAGACCATTACAGGTGTATCTAGCAAAGACTCAGCAGAATCCAGGGTTCCAATGTCCCCACTGCCATTATTATCATCCCATATATACCCATCCCAAGTTTCAGGATCCCATTCTTTTCTATCAATTCCTTTACTTTAACAGCAAACACCCTGCAAGGTTGAGATTTAAGTTTACATTGTAAATCTGCTATTCACACAAGACTCTGGGTTTGGTTTTCAGAGATCTCAAGTCTGCGACCATAGGAAATAAGATTTTCTTTCAGGGCACGCATAGAAACCTTTATATCTGTTAAGATTCAAATTTGAAGCCTTCAGCTTATCCCTTTCTCTTATAACTTTATCTCATGTATCTAAGAACAACCAGCCAACATCGTTATACCTCTTAACTCTATAAAACTCTGTTAAGGTGTGAAAAACACTGTCACCCAGAGACTTGCCTCATACAAGAGTATGATGAGGGGAATCAAATGGCCATATTTTGCTTATCTCCATTGCCAACTTACTCCATGGACTGTCAGTGCCATCTTGATTATTGGAAATGGGTCATTAGTGCCTTTGAATCTAATCAGAGTAGAAAACCAATTGTAAAAGCCCATTTAAGTTTCTGTTTCTCAAGAACCACTCCTGGTACCAAGCTGTATTAGTTAGGGTTCTCTAGGGAAACAGAACCAACAGCAGATATCGGTAAATAGGAGATTTTATAAAAGTATCTCACTCAACTGTGGGGATGCATGAGTCCAGATTCCATAGGGCAGGATGCACAAGTCCATATTCCATAGGGCAGGATGCATGGGTCCAAACTATGTAGGGTTGGATGCACGAGTCCAAATTCTGTAGGGCAGGTAACAAGCTGGCAACTCCAATGAAGGTCATCGATGAACTCCTCGGGAACGACTGGCTGACTGAAGAGGAAGTGAAAGTTCTCTGTCTTCTCCCTTAAAAGTCTTCAACCGGTTGGATTAAATCCAGCTGATTGAATTCTCTGAATTCTGTTGTTGTGGAAGGCATGCCCTTCATTGATATAATCAGTCACAGATTCAATCAATTGACTGATGATTTAACAAATCAGCCTTCTGGTTTATTAACCAGCCACAGATGTTCTTGCAGTAACGGTTAGGCCAGTGCTTGCTTGACCAGACACCTGGGCACCATCACCTGGCCAAGTTGACACATGAACCTAACCATCACACCCATCAAAACTAAATAAACTGAGCCATGAAACAAGAAGCTGAAAGCAAATCTGGGAGAGAAGGGAGAGACCAGCAGGTGCTGCCATGTGCCTTGCCATGTAGCAGAGGAGCCAAGGATCACCAGCAGCTGGATTTCGGGAAGAAAGCATTGCCTTGATGGTACCTTGATTTGGACATTTTCCCACCTCAAAACTGCAGTAGCTGTGCCACAAATAGTGCCCGTACAGACAGAATGAATGGTGGACAGGGAAAGGGACAGGGTATCCCCACCGTGGCCTACACTTTGCCCCTGGCTGCAGTCAGAACCGGCTCCGGTTTCACAGCCTCCGGGCCCAACAGTGTCTGGCATAGTTCCTGGCTCCTCACTCAGGGGGCTGTAGTCCAGGCTGTCACCAGTGGAGAAATTAAAGGCAACTTCTTCACCATGTATCTAGCTGCTCTCTGGCCATGATGGTAGCCATCTACATGGTTGGAAACGTCTCAGGGGCCCACCTGAATCTAGCCTTTTCCTGGGATGCCTCCCCTGGGCCAAGCTCCCCATTTATATGTTGGTGCAGCTGCCATCTGCTTTCTGTGCCTTAGGAGCTACCTATCCCTTTACTGCAATGCCCTATAGAACTATACAGGTGGGAACCTGACAGTTTCTGGCCCCAAGGAGACAGCTTTCTTTGCTACCTACTCTACCCTCTATCTGTCCCTTAATAATGGCTTCATAGATCAGGTTCTGGGCACCAGGATCCTGATTATGGGGATCTTGGACATCCTAGACCTACAGAACAAAGGAGTGTCTGTGGGTCTGGAGCCTGTGGCAGTGGGGCTGCTGATCCAGTCATTGGGCTATCCATGGGTGTCAACTGTAGATTCTCACTCAACCCTGCCCAGGACTTGGACTCCTGGCTTTTCACCTATGTAGCTGGCAGGGGCTCTGATATCTTCAGTGCTGGTAATGGCTGGTAATGGATGCCTGTGGTAGCCCCTCTGATGGGTCCCATGCTTGGCTCAGCCCCATAGCAACTGCTGGTAACTCTGCACCACCCTGAGGACTTGGAGCCAGCTCACAGTCTGGAGTTGGCCCTAGACAAAGCCTCAGACTTGAAAACTCCTTCCTGCATTCAGATGCCAGAATGTAAGCTATGATTATGACAACTCTCACCTCCCTCCTGGAAATGAGTGGGCCAGCAGCCCAGGCTTGGTGACAAGACAAACATTCTCTTTCTCTTTATTAATTTTTCAGGCCCTGGGCAGGTGCCTGGATTTCTCCCTTCACCCATCTAGGCATCTCTTCCTCCTAAACTGGTCCTCACCCCCTCCTCTACTAGCAGGTTTTCTGACTCTGAGGGACTCCAGTAACGTAGTTCCTCAAAGTAGCTGCAAGAATGTGCACACCCTGGATGTTGGATTGGGAGGGTGGTGGGAATCTGCAGGGTGGAGGGGGCCAGCCATCCAACTGGGGGTACATAACTTCCTCCAAAGCTCAGTCCCCACTGACGGACTCCCAGCTCTCCTAATTCCAGTGCGCCTGCGTTGACCTCACAGGGGTGTTACACACCCACCCATCCAGATTCAGGCATTGTTGGATAGTAGTTGGGGGCAGGAGAAGTGTGATGTGGGGGGCTGGGAGAGGGCAGGCAGTGGAACATAGCCCTTCAATTGTCTTGAGACAGGGAGAGAAAAGCAGAGAAACTGAGGCACAACTCCATACCTAGGCACTGCAGTGCTGTGTCATTCAAGGAGGGTGAAATACAATGAGATGACACAGGGCGAGACAAGAAGGTGAAGGAGCAGAGGGGAGGATGGCTCTGAGGAGCATGAGTATAAAAATAAGTCGGGAGCTAAAGGGAAATGAGTACTGAGAAACATCCTCTTAGTTCACCGATTCCTTGACTCTCACACACCTCCCCGCAGGAGATGCTCTTTGCAGAGAAGGCAGTGTTCTGTTGCCTTTCTTCCAAATAAAAAGAAACCTTAGAGCCAAAAATAAAACAAAGAAAAAAACTAAATAAACTTTGGTATAATGACACAAGGAAATACTATCCAACAGTGAGGATAGATGAACTCAACTACATGAACACCTATGGTGAATCTCACAAATATAATGTTGAACAAATGAAGTCAGACACAAAAGAATATATAATGAATGTATAATTCTAAGCTCAAGGCAGGCAAAGTGAATCTACGATGTTAGAAGTCAGTCTGGTGGTCACCCTTGGGGGATGTAGTACTGGAATGCCATTAGGAGGGCCTGCAGGGTACTGGTAATGTTCTGTTTCTTAATCTGGATGCTTATTTCTCGGGCATGGTTGATTTGTGAAAATCCACCGACCTATACCTTTTATGATTTGGGCACGTCTATGTATTTATGTTGTACTTCAATTAAAAGTTTTAGAACATATTGAAAGATGAGATTATTCATTGCAGCATTATGGCTACTTGCAAAATATAAGAAAAAAATCTTATGTCCTTACATAGGCAATTAGCTAAATTAATTATGTTACGTCCAGAAAATAGAATACTTTGCTGCTATAAGAAAGAATGAGGAAGCTCTCTATCCATTGGTATGGAGTGACTTCCAGGATATATTTTTAAGTGAAAAAAACAAACAATAAAGTATGTATAGTATGTTGCCTTTTGAGATAAGAAATAATCAGAAATAAAATATACATGTATCTTTTTAATTTTTTAGAAAGAAAGAATCATAGGAAGGGTAAATCAGAAATTTTGGGAATGGGATAGGGATTGGGGAGCAGTAGGAGTGACATTTCTCTTAGTCCCAACAAATACAGTTAAACTCTAAAATGGAATACAAACAGAAATAAATGAACCTAACTATATTTCAAAGGACACACTGAAGGGGAAAAAAACTAATCCAAATAACTTAAACACAGTATGTTGAGTATATACCTTCAGTCTAAAGACAAAACATGCTTCAAACAAACATTGAATTCTGGGTGGTAAGTCCCCCCTGCCCCCCCACCCCCCCCCCCGCAGTGGTATGGATTAGCAGTTCTGAAACTCTTTCTGTATATTCTAGGATTAAGCAAATGAGTAAATATATTAAGGATAATGAAAGCCAGGTTTCTCACTGTTGGTGAAGGTAGTTATTGAAGAGGGCAAAGACTAGAATGACCTCTAGGGTGTTGGATTGGAATAGAAAGTCAGTGTGAATTCGTGGTTTATTGTGTGTTTATAATACTGATATAAATAAATGTGTGTGTCTGCTGAGAGAGCCTAGAAGCAGTGATACCCTAATAGCAATGAACCTGTCTAACAACCAGATCTTGGTTTCTAAATACTGTTCCTAAATAAGAGGAAGCAGGGCTTCCTGAAAAGGAGACCAATTCTAGGGCTAGGGCTGAAAAATTACAGGATGAGCCTGGAACATCTTACTATGCCAGTAAGTTAAAAAGTGCCCCTACAAATGATGAGGATGTCAAAAGGAACCAATTTAACAGGATTCCCACTGGCCAAATCTGGGTCAGTTAGAGCTTCAGAATGAATAATGATAGTAACAGATTAAGACCCACTGAATAAAATAAGAATCCTTGAGTCCATGCTGAAATAAATAAAAAAGGGAGAGAGGAGAGAGGGAGGGAAGAAGGAAAGAAAGTTCTTAGAGTAGAAAGCCAACAAATAAATGTAGAAGGAATGAGAAGAGCAAGAAAAACACCATTTGCCAACCATCTTACTAATAACTGATAGAGGCAAGAATTATCAATGGATACTAAAATTGATGGGTGTAAATTTGATGAGGAACAGGATATTTATGTAGCTTCCAAACCTCTCCTCACAAATACTGATTAATTACAAAGGAGGGAATGATAACTTTACAGTGGAGAAATCTGGCAGATATTTAACTATCTTCACAAGTGATCAAAGATAACATCACCTTGGAGGAGAGGAGGCTCAAAGGGACACAGCTGGGACATAAGAAAAAAAAAATATATAGAATGTAAGCTTTGTATCAATGTTGAATTTCTTGAACTTCTTAGCTGCAGTTAAAGGGAATGCATAAAAGAATGTTCTTGTTCATGAGAAACGTATATGTGAATTATATTCTTTGTTCAAGGATGTGTGCAGGCTGCTCTCATATGTTCAGAAGACAGGGCAAAGATGATGGATGATAGGGAGGGAGGGAGGGAGGGAGGAAGGGAAAGAAAGAAATGGTGGTGCGACAGGATGTTATAGTTGGTGGATTGGGGTATCGGGGGAAGGGGGTCGGGGGTATGCTGGAGTTCTGTGTATGGGGTTTGTATTGTTTTTGCAGCTGTTCCTGTAAGTTTGAATTTATTTCAAAATAAAATTTAAAAAAAAAAAAGATAACATCACCAGTAATGGGGTAAGCCAACATCATGTGCTTCCTAATAATGATGCACTAAGAAAAACTCAGCGTCACTTCGGTGGTATTCCTGCCAAAAATGCACGACCGCAATCTAATCATGAGGAAACACAGACCTACACTGAGATATATTATACCAAATAATTGGGCATTACTCTTCAAAAATACCAAGATGATGAAAGACAATGAAAGACTGAAGAAGTATTCCATAATAAAAGAGTCTTAAAGACACCTGACAACCAAATGTATTCAGGGGAAAAAATAGCTATAAAGGGCATTATTGGAACAGTTGATGAAATTTGAATATGGATTGTGGGTTAGAAAATTGCATTACATCCATTTTGAGTTTCCTGATTGTGATAACTTGCACTCCGGTGATGTAAGAAAATATCCTTGTACTTAGGAAATACAAACTGGAATATTTAGCGTAAAGATGCACAGTTTTTGCATCTTATTCTTAAATAGTTTGAGGTGGGGTATACAGGATACAAACACACAGAAGTAATTGTGGCCATATTATTGTACATCTTATGTTCCAATCATCTATATTCAGCTTGCTCCAGACCAGGGTCTCCAGCCTGCAGATCAGCCAACAGATATGAGACGAAGGTGTGAAGAAGAAGCACAGGAAATTGTCCGGCATGCAAATTCCTCAACAGGACAGCCCTGTGTTGAAAACGAAAATCTTACAGACTTAATCTCCAGACTTACAGCTATTTTGTTACAAATTAAGGTAAATTTCAGAGGAAAATATTTTCTTAATTTTAACACTAAACAAAACTATGCTAATTTGTTACTAAGAAATTACAATCATGCCTATATTTGGACTACAGTTAAATTTTAAAATATTTTTTTCCTTTAGTGTCTAGCAGAAGGAGGAGACCTGAATTCCTTTGAATTCAAATCACTTACAGATTCATTAAATGACATCAAGAATACAATAGATGCTTCTAATATCAGGTAATTCATTAGGTGCACTCTACACATTTTTATATTAAATTTATAATTATTCCCAGTATAAGTTTTAAGAATTATGCATTACTTGAAGTATTCATATAATACTATCATGTAAATAAATGTATAAAGACTTTTCCATTTTATTCAGTCTATTGACAGAATAGAAATTTCACATGGATTTTTTTATATAAAGGATACAAGAGGCATATGTAATATTTAAGTTTTGATTTAGCATAGAAGTTCAATTTAGAAGTAGAGCTTCCCTATTCAAAGAGAAATTTGTCCTCTCTTTCCATGAGCTCTTGTGGCTCCCCTTTACCTCTTTAGAGCATACTTTTTCAGTTACCACTGAAATAGAATTATGGCTAATTTATAAAAGGAGATTTAACTTATGCTTTCCCTAAGGTCATCCTCTTGGCTATTTCCCAACTAAAATTTAGATCTTTCTTTTTGTAAACTTGTTTTCCTTAATTTTGTGAAATAAAGTAGTTAATCATATTTCTTCTCTCTTTAGTTGCTTTCAGAATAATGTAGAAATCCATGTGGCACATATTCAGAGTGGCCTGAGCCAGATGGGAAACTTACATGCCTTTGCAGCAAATAACACCAACAGAGACTGAGAAGATTTAATTATTTCAACTGCATAGGACATTGTTTTTGTTTTCCTTTATATAGGCTCCCAATACCAAATAACTGAACTGCTGGAAAACAAGGGAAATTAAAATCTCCAAATAAGGCATTTTAATATACTGTACTGCTTCTTAAACCAGCATTACTGACCAGCATTATATTTATTTTTCTTTTATTATTCTGCTGCAGTAGTATTGCTTATGTTACTTTTGTTTATTAGCACGTATTTTAAAACTGAAAATTTCTGAACATATTAGTATAATTTCATGGAAGAATATATTGACCATTTTTTTAATGTGCGTGAGTTCAACCCAACGCATGCAGACAGCTACTGCAATAGAGAACATGAAGAAAAATGGTCTTTGTGTGCATATTGGTGGCAATTGGGAAATTCTGTCCAGAAAATTACAAATCTAGTTGATTTAGTTGATCAGCATCTTAGTCTTTAAAAGATAACGCCATAAGGTGTGCAAAGTCCTAGTTTTAAGGAAGCCACTGGAATATAGATGGGAAATATGGACTTACAAGTATATATGATATATACTTGCGATGTGACATGATTCTGTAGATCATTTTATAATTTTAAATATTTTAATTTATCATAATTTATAAAAGAAACCTTTGTTGTTTGTCTGTTGAAAGAAAATGAAGGAACAAGAAAGAAACATTACTGCAAAATCCTAAATTTCAGCAAGTGGATTTGGCATGTGCTTTTCCCGTCAATTCAGGGCAAAAAGTGCTATTGTTATGAGATTTATTAAAAAAAAAAAAAAAAAAAAAAAAAAAGACTGATAATACACTATTTTCATATTTTTGTTTATTTGCACAACTTAAACCAGATTACTGGTTAAAATCTAACAGTACACAACCTATAAAGTAAAAAGGATTTTTATAAGGAAAACAAATATGATAACCAAGTGCTGTGAAATGCAGAAGAAAGGTTTATTTTCTGTTTTTGTTTTGTTTTTTTTAAGGAAACCCTGCCTAGAATGTTAATCTTGTAAAAAGTGTGTATTTGGAATTTTGTTTTTAAATAGAGTATTATAAAGTATAATAAATTGTTTTCAGATTGGAGTTTAGGAAATAGGTGTAGAGATGGTTTTAATTCTTTTATCTGTCTCATAAAATGAGACTTTTTATATGTTAATGTATAATAAAACTTAAGATTATTTTCCATTTGAGATTTTTGTATAGTTTCAGAATGCTTCTGTATTCTTTGTTGTTATTGTGTCACTGCAAAACTTTAGTGCAGAGTTTATATTTAGCTAAACTGCTATATTAATTAAGAAATGTATAAATCTTTTATTCTTAATGATATTTGTAATTCTAAATAAATTGATCTATGAAAATTAATATTGTCTAAATTCTCAATTAATAGCAAGTTTATAAGCATTCCTCCTATTAAAAAAAAACATTTGAAGAATTGTAATTTCCACTAAAAGATATTTTCAATTTGGAGTACAATACCATCCAATAATATTTAAGCGAGGGTTTTTTTTTTCTATGAGCAAGTAAGTTACTTGGCTTAGTATAGAGCCGGTAAGAGGTTGATTTTAATATGTTCTGTCTAGAATTTTTTTAATTATTTCTTTTACATTATTTATAATGTAAATTATCTCTTTTACATTATTTATTTCTCTTACTTGTCATGCTTAAATAGTACCTCGTTTTATACTTATTTAGGTAAACATTATTCGTGTCTTTTAGTGCCATCATGAGCTGATGGTAGGGACTGTGCCTAAGAATATATTTAAAGTTTATATCTGTTTAGGGAAGAAATAATCTATATCATTCAAAGAAGTTATTTTGGGTTAGCTGAATGTAGATTTGAATGATGCTACCCCTTTCTTAACACATTTTTGAAGTCTCTAAAGAGTGCTATTAAAGTGCTTGGTTGAGCAAACAACCAAGCCTGCTTTTTATTTATATAGATTTGGTTCTGAATTGCTTTAAGCTAGTTCCCAAAATCACATTTACTTGTTTTCACCAAGAACCACAAAATGATTTACCTATTAAATTTTTTCTCTGGAATCCATGTCTCTCTCTCCATCTTCATTACCATCACCACTTTCAGCCCAGCTACCTCCAGCACTAGGCTGGACCCACTGTTGTATCCAAACTTGTTTCCCTGCATCCATTCAGCCCTCATCAAATATATTTCTACCCTGCAAATAGAGTGATCTTCTTAAAATGTAAATTTGGTCATTTTATCTCCTGTCTGAAAGCCTTTAAAGTCTTAGGACACTCAGGACAAATTCAGAACTCCTTTACATGAGTTACAAAGCCATGATGGGTCTGGCCTCCCTTACCTATTGCTCCATCCTGCTTATTCCACAGGGTCTTTGCACACACAGTGCCCTCTGGGTTCCCTCTCCTCTTCACCTAGGTAACTCATGATCTTCCTATAA
Source organism: Choloepus didactylus (assembly GCF_015220235.1). Classification (NCBI taxonomy): domain Eukaryota; kingdom Metazoa; phylum Chordata; class Mammalia; order Pilosa; family Megalonychidae; genus Choloepus; species Choloepus didactylus. The sequence goes on from NC_051308.1 coordinate 33,631,084, forward strand.
ATTTTACCTTCAGCACCACCTCCTCAGGAAAGATTTCCCTGACCACACACATCTCCTGTTACAGTGTCTCCAGGTCCACATGGACCTCTCCTCCAATACTTGTCACATTTGAAATTTTATATTTCTTGGAGTCATCTTCTGTCTTCACCCTGGGCTCTCTGCACCATGACAGAGGGGACTGTTTCTGGTTTTGCTCACCATTTTATAGGCCCTGGGAAAGAGCCTAATCGTAGACACCAAGAGTTTTGAAACAAGAGTTTCAAAAGAGCTCTAAGCTCTAAGCAATGCTAGTGTCACCTGAATAATATTGCCTTGCATAATGATTGCTTTGAAAGATGAGACAATAGTAGTTTGAATGTAGAAATTCTGATTTGGGCGTTGCTTTTAAAGCCATCACATTACTTTATCATTAGTCCTTACTAAAAAGGCATGTATGAGGCATGATAAAATGGTGGATAAATAGGTGGGCTGTGTTAGTCCTAGGTTTGAGTCTTGGCTGTGCCACTTACTAGCTCTATGATTGTGAACCAGCTACTTAGATTAAGTTTCTTCACCTTTAAAATGGGAATAATAGTCCATACTTTGTATGGTAGTTGCAAGGATTAAATATATAATGCCTGTAACATATTTAGCAGTCAGGGCCTCTTAGAGTTTGAGAGAGATTCAGCCTACTTCTGCTTCTAGAGGATCCTACACTAAAAAATTAAAAATGTGGTGATAGGACTTAAATATTTGTGTATTTTTAATTGTTTAGAAAAATAGAATTTATAATATAACTGCACTAATATAATTCATAAGCTAACTGTAAGATTTCTTTTTAATTGTGATTCTTAGTGGACAACAGGTTTAAAGTTCTGTGATATATTTCTTTTGGTATTGAGAATGTATTTGTATCATCTCATTTGCCCTCCCCAGCACAAGTCTAAATGTAAAGCTCTCTGTAGTTGTGAGTCTTCCTGATCACCCCCACAAAAGGCCCTGAGCACAATGTTTGGCAATAGTTAAGTACTTGAAATTATAATAATAGCTAATGTTTATCTTATTTTGGCTTTTCAGACCATTTTCAAAGGGCTTAGAAGTCCAATATGCTGCTAAAGCCTGAGCTGTGTTCTCCTGGTTGCTTTTAATAGTGAATTTGCTTCCCTGAAAAGTGCAAACCATTTGCCCTACAAAAATTAGGGCAGCTGGCATATAGTTGACATTCAGTACAGCTCAGACTCTTCTGCTCATCATTAGCCATGATGTCCTGCCCTAGCCATGGCTTCCCCTGAGTCACTTCTAAACCAGTTTACAGAGTACCTACCCATGATTACATAAGATACAGTTTCCTTTGGCCCTCAGTCTGAAAACCCTCAATATATCAATATAATATTTTAATTTATCTTAAGCTAATTTAGGAACAGTAGTTTACATACATTAAAAATTATAAATTGAGAAAGAGAAATCTCTCAAAACCAAGAAACTCATAAATGTGTTAACTAAACTTTGAACAAGTAAAGACATGCTTTTAACCAAGTTAAATTTCTCAGCACTGTGGCCTGCTATATATAATATATAGATATAGATATAATGTTTATTGCTGGCTATAAACTACATTTGCAGAAACTCCTCTGAAACTCATTGAAATGTTTGTGAAAAACATTTAATAATTCACTGAAGTTGCACAGAAATACAGTAACAAATGTTGGAGTAGTTGAATTACCAGACACAAAATCAGGATTAGAGAGCTTCAGAAAGAGGGGGTCTTGAGTATTTTGAAAGAGATAAAGGTAATAATTTAGCCCCAAGACTGAAAGGAGTGGCTTTTGAGACAGGCATATATTGTGGATGGATGATCATAAGCAGATTTGTATCATCTTGTATTCTAAAGATGTTATCAGTTGGCTGTCTGGGAGAGAAACCAACGAGTTTTATAATTTGGTAGCAAATGAAGCTACTATAGCTTTCCAAAGAGCACTTTTAAAAATAGTTAAGAAGCAAGAGGCAGGGGAAGGCTCTTGAATTCGCAGAGTCTTCAGAGGTACAATTGAGTATAACAATGACAGGCCAAATTTTAAAAAAATAATAAATGTTGGTGATAGGATGAGGATTGAAAGAGATGGTTTAAAAGTGAATTCAACATTATAAGCCTTAGAGGAACAGGGACACAAGAGAGAAGATGACAGCTGTCAAGCACAAGGGGAAATTGAGAAGCTGAGGGGTTTCCATGAAGCAGATAAGCACTCTAAACAACTAGTCCAAAAAATAAGAATAGGACTCATGGAAGGAGCACGGATGTGGACCAAATTGTGTATTTGGAGATATCCAGGTAAAAACGAATGCCAAAACTCATGAAGGGTGGAGGGTACTACAAGTAAGAACAGACCATGGACAAAAGTTCGTAGGTGAAAGGGGGGACCCCTCAAACATGAAAGATGATAGTCAAAACCATCATCAAGCTTAACATGGAAGTGTCCTTAGCACAGAAGCCAGGAAGAGCAATATGTGTCTCTACGGCTGTCAATCCTGGCTCTTCTGAGCTTAGCCTGAGTTCTCCCAGAATCCTCAAGAGTTACCAAAGGCAGAAAAGATGTGTGCCTCCCATGAGTCCAGCTTTGAACCATTGTCTTCAGAGAGAAAGACATAGGTTTCAAAACTCTGACCTTGGGAACCAGGGTCAGGGAGGTCCCCTCCACCCCTGCTAGGATCAGGGTGGCAGGTCGCATCTACCTCAAGAGGCAGCTGGGGCTTCAAACATTTTGCTTCAGTTCCCAGAGCAGAGTGGTTGAGGAAAAGCTCTGGTTTGACTGAGGGTTGAAAGGATTTCCCGCTCTGACGCCGTGACTTGGCACGCCTGTTTTGGAACCACACCTAGAAGGAAGAAAAAAACTGCTCTGGGTTGGAGTTCTTATGCTATCATTATGATCATTTATAATAATAAGCTCCAGTTTAACACTTCCTGGTTCCCTGCTCCAGAAGCCTTGAGGCTTTCAGAAAGCACTCAGGCTGACAGTTAGAAGCACACAGTACCTGGCTTTCTCTGTCTTGCCATTCCCAAATGGAAAATTTGAATGCCTATTTCTACCTATACTTTATAGGGACATTTGCAACGATAAATGGACTCACATTAGTAGAGTACTTAGAACTCTTAAGAATAATGCTACACTTAAAGATTATAGATGTTAAAATGATTTAGAAAATTGTTTTTGGAACTCGTTTTTCAAATTAATCAAAGGAGTATTTTGCTCAGTGGACTTCACTTCTGTGAATAAATTTTTCTACTCACCATTACCTCACAAAGGCTGAGCATGTCCTGCTTAGGAAACCTTTGCCAACTGTTGAAACTGATAGATGAATTGCCACCAGGAATGCAGAGAAAACAGGTCCACTGTCTCCCAATGTTAAAATGTAAAAACTGCACTTGGCAAAAAAGGCAAGCTTCTTATGACCACCAATCTCCGGGGTTCTGATCTTAATTATTTTATGCAATAAAAGCACCTTGCCCAGGATTTTGTCTTGAGTCTCTAGACCCAAGGTTGAATTAAAATCCCAGAACCAATACCTGCCAAGGAAATGACGTAGGGGTAATTTGGTAAACTAGCCCTGTCCTCAGTCAGTTCGCATTCTCAAACTCAAAGCCAGAGAGAAACCCCCCAACTGTCCCTTATCTGTTTCTTCTTCCTGGATGAGGAGAAAGTGTAAAAATACTTTCTGTTCCCTTCCTTTTTGGGATTTACTTTCTGACAATTTCAAGGACCTAGTTAACGTCCTCGGAAGGTCCCTTATTATACTTAATAATGAGAGTCATTGAGTGCATGCCTGAATTGTTTCATTTATGTCTCACAATCAGCCTATGCGGAAAGTACTGTTATTTTACAGCCTAGGACACCAAGGCTGGAGGTAAGCAACCTGCCCAACCTCACGCGAATAAGTGGGCACTGTGGTCTGCTTAAGGAGCCCGAGAATCCAGACTTCCACCCCCCAGCGCATCCGCTCCAGGCCGCCCCGGGCCGCTCACCTGGATCCTGGACTCGGGTAGCAGGGTGAGAGCCGCTAGGCGCTCGCGCAGATGGATGTCCGGATACATGGTCCTGCGGAAGACGAACTCCAGCAGCTGCAGCTGCTCGGGGCTGAACGACGTGCGCTTGCGGCGCTGCGGCGCCGACGGGACGGCCTCGCGTTTAGCGGGCGCAGGCGGCCCCTGGCCGGAGGGGCTCGGCACAGCGGGACCGGGGCCCCTCCGGAGAAAGCCCGCGAGGGCCGGCGTCATCGCGGAGGCACAGCGCTCAGGACCGGGGCCCGCGGGGGGCGCAGGGAGCAGGATAGCGGCGGGGCTCCGGGGCTGCAGGAACGTCCCGCCAGGGTGACCGGCGGTGTACGCGGGAAACGGGGCGCTCTCCCCGAAGTGGAGCTGGTTGGACTCTGCTGCGGCCATCGCTGCCTGGACCCCAGTGCATCACCCGGGAGGGGGCAGTCTCTGGTTATACAGGCCTGGGGGCCGAGGGAGGCGGCCAGGCCGGGGCTGGGGGTGGCGGCACGATCAAAGGGATGGACGCGGGGAGGCCCGTGTCTCTTCGGGGTGCGAGCCCGCCCCCAGCCCCGCTAGACACCGGTGGGGAATAATCGCTTCCGCTGATCTTGAGATGGAGGGAGGGAGGCGTGAACCTGGGCCCCCAGCCCGTCCCGTTCCCTTCCCCGTCCAGCTCCGCCACCTCAATCAACATCTCCAAGAGAAGGTTTGCTTGGGACGGGGCAGCCGGGGAGGGGGGCTGGAGTGCTGGAGTGCATGGGGTGAGTGCGGGCAGAACCTCCCTCGTTTGAGTCAGATCACCCCCTCAGCGGCTGAGGGCCTTGGGCCGACCCTATTTCTCCCATGACCAGGGCATGGAGCCTTTCTGGCTTTGCTCCTTGTCATCGTGAAAGGTATTTATTTGCACCCTCACTCCCCCACTATGTGCTAGACCCTGTACCAGGTTGGTCAAACAGCCCAGCCCCTGCCCTCCGCAAGCCTCCCTAACACATCCTGACTCAGAAGCCGGAAATGAAGGGACCTCAAAGCAGGCAGTAAACTCACCCTGTGAAAAGGAAGGGGGGGGGGGCGTGAATCCTTATGCCTGGAAGGTCTAGGAGGCTAAGAATAAGAATCCCCTTGGCAGGGCAGGGTTGAATATGTGCCTGCATTTAGCAGACAAGTGCTTTGGCCTTTCTGAAGATACCCAGCAGTGCTCAGGACCTGTCTAGCTGGAAGGGAGGAGATGAAAGGCACTCCATGAAGTTTTCACTTCCTCTGAAGTAATCGCTCTTTCTCTACCCTTTGGACCTCATTTAAGGTCCCTGTTTTATCCCGATTTGTTCTGTAGTTAAGTTAGGGTTTATGTCTGCTTCCCATACTGTATTATAAAGTCCTTGAGTGTGGGAACCCATTTCTCTCATTCATTCATTCTCGTCTACTGAGTGTATTACTGTGGATATCTGCCATATATAACCTCAATAAATCTATTGAATTGGGTATCACTGAGGTAGCTTCATAGAAAAAGAAACCCATGGTCTGCTGTTGGAATTCTCCACCACAGTGCAAACCCACAGGAGGAGAGCACAGATGACCAGGTCTTCTTGCTCCCAGCACTGAGCCCTGGTTTCACGGGACCATTCCCTGCCACTGACTCAAAGGGGGCTTTATGTTGGGAAGCTCCTTCAGGGCACAAACCCCAGCCCTTTTCTCTCCATTCCATAATGTTAGTAAACATCCTCCTCTGGAAGAGCCTGGCTGTTTTCATACTTGGTGGACATTCCAGTGTCAAAGCACAAAGTATTCTTCCAGCTGCTTTTGCAAAAAGGAGCTCTGGGCTTGATGCCCTCCTGGTTGGGATGGGGTGGAGGGTCAGGGACTAGGGCCGAGACCCCCTGAGCAGCCCCTGAGGTTCTTTGTAGGCAGTCTGACAGTATTCGTGGCCTGTTCTTCCACCACTCCTTTTCCTTTCTCTTTCTCCTTCCCTCCTCCTTTCCTCTTTCATTATTCCTAAGCCAGGGCATATATAGGATGGGAGGCCAGACCCTCTATTTTTCTATGCTCATTCATTGCTTTATTAACTCAAAAAAAAAAATCCATGAACTGTCAATATGCTTGGCTGTGCTTCATGTGTGTTATCTCGACTGATCCTATGAAGTAGGTACAGATCAGGAAATACTCCGCAATCTAGACAGAGGCCCAGATGACTCCAAAGCCACTGTACCAAACCGACCTCTAGACAGACTCTGCGGTCTCTGCCAAGTTCCCCCTGCCACCCTCAGGAGGAGGGTGAAGGCCTGGCCTCTCTCCAGTCTTCCAGGTTGTCTTTCCAGCACATTGAGTTCACCCGAAGCAGTGATGGAGGACAGGCCAGACCCCAATGTTTGTTGCTGTAGCTATCACGAATTTCTTACCACCAGTCTCACAAGACAGGAAAATAAATAAATAACAAAAAATAGGTTTACATGTTTAGCTTGCTTCCCAGACCATCACCAGCTCCCATTTATGACTGGTTGTTTAATTAGTCCCCACAGGTCCATTTTCCCTGGTCTACGGCAAAGCAGGCAGGTTCTGGGTCCCCTGCACGAGTGAGCAGGAAGAAACCAGAGGTTTGCTGACTGCCATGTGAGGATCAACCACGAGAGACAGTGAGCTCCCAGAAACTGCCCAGGGGTCCAAGTTCAGGGGAATTCTCCAGCTTGTTCTGGAGAAATTTCCCTGACTCCTCTGTGCAAGCTTCATTCCTCCTCTGCTGTCTGCTCCATGGAGGAGACCGGACAAAATGGACCTGTGATCAAATGGAAGCTAGTGATGGTTTGGGGAAGTGCTCTCAACATGTAAGACTGTGTTTTCCCCTGTCTTTTAAGAATGGTGGTCTTAAGTTGGGGTTTGATAATCCTCCATATGGACTAAGCAGGCATTATCTTCTCATGACTCTTATCTTCTACACTGAAATAAGATTTCAGCTTTCTCGTCTCTCCTCCTTTTGTTCTAAAATAAATTTTTAATTTCATATGCTTGCATATCCCTAAAAAATAGACTCTGTGAAGATACAGTAGAAACCCATGGAATTGGGAGTTACGGGTTTAAGAGGGAGACTTTTATTTACATTTATTTTTTATTTTATAACTTTCGGTGCTGTTTTGTTCCTCTTTTTTTTTAAATCATGTACATGTATTGTAGTTATAAGCACATTTTGTAAACCTAGTTTTTTGGTGACTGAATGCAATGTAGAATCCTGGATTGGATCCTTGAAAAGAAAAAGGATATTAAAGGGAAAACTGAATAAAATCTGTAGTTTAGCTAAAGAGAAAAAAAAAAGCTAGTTTTGAAATGTGAAGCAGGGAGCGCAATGTAATGTCTCTGGAAAAAGATACTGCTTAACTGTGGGAATCTATTTGCCAGTTCTCTTGGAATTTTCATTGACTAGGGTTGGGAAGATACAAGCCTTTGCAAAAAAAAAAAAAAAAAAGAGAGAAAAAAAAGCTCTCCAAAAGCTCTACTGTGTACATTCACTCTTGTCGGTGAAATTGAAAGTATTTTCTCCTTCTCTTGTTTGACAGAGAGTTGTAAAATATTAAGTGGTTTTCACTAAATCCAAATTCTAGACTCCTTCCTCAATAACCCTGCTGCAAACACACAACGAATATTCATTAATTTTTCTATACCTCTGTTTCCCCAATTGGAAAATGGAAAGAGCCCTATCTTTGGCAATATCCTACCAAAAAAAAAACTTGTTAATTGCCTCTTTCAAATTTGCTCTCTAACCACTTGTTAAATAGCACTTGGAAAGTTATCACTTCCCTCTCTCTCCCTCCTCTCTCTCTCTCTCTCTCTGTGTATGTGTGTATGTATATATATATATATATATATATTATATTCTACAATAAAAATATTATAAAAAGAAAAAAAGAAAAGAAAATTGTTATTGCGAGTTATTTTTCCGAGATAGGTAATCTGTGCAATCTAACCATATTTGATCTGTGAAATTTCCATTTGAAATAGTTTCCAGAAAGTACTTTCTTCTAAGAAAGCATGCCGGTTTATCGATTTCATGATAGTAAACTGAAGCCTGGGTCAGCTGGAGACAGCGAGCACCACGCCTAAGGCCTGGGCTCTGCCTCCCCAGCGCTAGGGCTCCTCACCATGAGATTTGCTGATCGCTCCTGGCCATTCTTTATATTTGGTCTGTCAGTAACATCCATTGAAACGCACACAAAGGAGGGCAATGGTGAAATAGAAGGCAATCCTCAGAGATGCTTCTCCTGTAGTGGCGGAAGGCCAGTAAATACAGGTAAGGAGGCAGTAGCAAAGCAATCAGTACTCATTTGGGGCCCTGGCTGCCTCTACAGCACCCCAGGGCTGGTGGGGATGGAGCCCTTGGGGTTGCTGGCCTGCTCTGCATCCTCACCGTTTCCCACCACAGTCCTGTCATGACTCATGCCAATATCACAGAGGCCTTGCCTTTCCAAGTGCTAAGTGCTCTCTTCCCTGGGTCTCTCTTTTTTTTCAAGTTAGGCCCTCTCTGCTGCCCTAAGACAGGTGGGTAGGTGGGTGGGCCGGTGCAGGAGTCCTGGGTGTTTATTAAAGAGAAAGCCAGGAAAAGGCAGCCAAGGGGAGTCGATGGCTCTACTTTCACCTTGTGAACCTCAGAGCTGTTTGCCCCTTTGATCCTGGCCTCGCTTTGATTTCATCTCCCTTGGGCCGGAGCCTATTCCGTTTCTGAAGTTTATTTCAGAGCCAGGGGTTACAAGAGATTGAAAGACAACACCCCCAAAAGGTATGAATGTCCCAGGAAAGTGATAAAATGTTAAGAAGCGTGTTTTTTGTTGTTGTGTATAAATTCAAAAGACAAACACAAAATAGATTTTTGAACCCAACAAATTGAGGTTTTTAAAATTAGGATTCCTGTATGTCTAATTATTTCTACCCAAAGCCTCTAAGTAGGAAAGCCTCTTCTATGTGAGTCTTTATCGACCCCAGTTCACATAGCTGACCAGTAGAGTTAAAGGAACATTTCAACCTCAGCAAAATGAAGCTGTAAAATTTCCAAACATGTGTCTACACACTTGGAATGAAGTAGAAAACACAACTAACTAGCAGAATTTTTGATCCCAAACCTTTCACTTTTTTCTGAAATTTCTTTCTGTAATCTGGTTATTGAGCACTTGAAGTATGGCTAGTGCAACTGAGGAGCTAAATTTTTTATTTTGTTTCATTTTAATTGATTTAAACTTAACCACACATGGCTAGTGGCTTCCATATTTGACAGCACAGTTCTATACCATCATCTTCTTTGATAATTTTATTCTGTGTAGATGCAGAGAGGTGTCTAGTTGATGCAAAATCATGCACCAGATTTGGATTCTACGCTCTCATTTTTATTATTTAAACAGAACTCCGGATTATCAAAATGATGACCCCATTTTCATACCAGACAGTCTCATAGATTTGACTAAACATACTATTAAATACTCCTATAGAATTCACAAATGGTATTTCTTCAAAAGTGTTTCTTGAACATTGTCATCTGGCTTAAATCCTATTTAGTTTTGATTGCTTTGTTCTCTTCTAACCATATAATAAAACTTGTCTTTGGAAGTTCTCTGACTCTGTGGGATGTGATATGGTATGTGACATTGAATTAGTGTATATCAAGTATCTTGCATGTGGTCATACTGGGAAAGGACAAATAAAGAGAAGAGTGTCAGGAGAACAAAGAACTTGCCACTATCTGTCTTTTCTGATCCCAAACAATTTATTTAATTGTCATCAGACACCCAGAGTAACCTAAGATCACCTCTGCACTATGTGTCCCAGCTAGCATAAGTATATTAGATGTATATTTCCAAAATGCCCTCTTTTGCTGCATTGCCTTAGTAGCAGCGATATCAGTGGAGGGAAAATCCTACCCTAATACCCAAACACAGATTCTTAGTGGATATGGGATATAGTAATGTAACCTAGAAGTTAGGATTTAAGGCTGGTTATGATTACTGAATCAGTATACAGATATTCCTTTTAAATTTCTGGTATATTAAAGTAGATAGAGGGAAATACCTGAAACCTGAACTGTAATCCAGCTGCCTTGATCTCTGATTATGATGGTGTAGCCTTTATCTTGTGCTCTTGTGATTGTAAAACCTTGTGACTAACCTTCACTTGTACCTATTTATCCAGTTTTTCAACTTTAAAGTCTTGTGATCACTAAAGACAGCCCCTAATGTTTGTTAATGAAGGGTCTTCAGTCAGCCCAGAACCACCCCACCCCAAGTCCAAAATTATCTTGATAACGGAAACTGGATCTAACCAAAATGGGCCGCCTGACATGCACAGTAGCTTAAACTTTAACCTACAAGTCACCTATTCCTCATTATAATACTAAAAATCATGCCCATCATCATATTAAGACCGCCATTTTCTTACATTTATTCTGTGACTAAGCATGTAATCAATCTGTGCATGCTCAATAATTAGATCATCTCTAACCTCATCATCTCAAACCATTGTGCTCATTATCCTAAAACATGCCCACCTTTTGATATTATAAAACTATTAAAATTACTGCAGTTCGGGGAGATAGATTTTGGGCTCCCCTGCTTTGTGCCTAGCGATAAAACTCATTCTCTCTTTGAAACCCCGCTGTCTCAGGAATTGGTCATTTGAGTGTTGCAAGCAAAGAATCCATCGCCTTGGTCCAGTAACAGTAAGATACTTTCAAATAGATATTAATCCATTTTAGTGTGCTGTAGGAAGGGGTGGTTCTAAATGAACAGCTCCACTCTCCCAGGCAATTGAGCATTTAGCTTTTATGGTAACCTGAACTTCTGGTACCCATTTGGATGGAAGAGGAAGTGACATTGGCCTCCCCTTCTTTCAGATTCAGCTCTGTGCTCCCCATGCCGGGCAATGGGGGGTGGAGTGGGGAGGGGACTCTCCTCCCCACTGGGTCTGGGGGTGGGGGGTGGACGGTGGGTGCCCATCCTGTGGTGTGAGGCCTTACTTGGACCCAAACTCAGCTCACTCCCGCATGTTGCCCAAAAAGCTTTCATTTCGAGTTTATCGCTCAAAATGTACAAATAGTGCCAAAGAGGGCCCTGTTTTTAATTTGGGATTATTTAAACTCATCAGCAATCAGATTTTGGTCTTCACATACTATTTCCCTCTGAAAGGAAAAGAAATGCTCCTGTGAGAAGTGGCTCATTCTAGCCTTGGGACAGCAAATGTATGAGCCTGGAATATTTTGTCATATCTGAAAATGAGAAAACTGCAAAAACCTACTGAGGTAGTAAACACTCTCAAGAAATAATTTGAAGAGGCCCATACTGGTCAAACATAGGACAATCTGACCACCGGTAAGAATAACTTTCAATCTGTGGATTGAAATACATCAAATATGTTAAAACCCATTATTTCATAATGATCATAAGAAAAACAAAAACCTCATAGGTTACTTTTGGAGGGCTTTAGGGGACAAACTCTTTATTCCCAAAACTGGTAAACAAAGGGAAAACGGTAGGCACGTATCCTGCATTTTCTGAATGACTGTAACAAGGTAAACTGTTGATGATGGAGAATTTCTCCTTTAGAAGCATTCTGATGACGAATGAAAAAGGAATGAGAGAGTAAGAATATTCCATTTTACAACCCACAATGAAATAATGGACCTAAGGAATGATCATCAATAGCTACCAATATCTGCCTCCCAGTAGAAATACCTACCCTCGCCTCTGAAGCATTCTTGCCAAAATACAGAACCAGGATCTAATCAAGCAGTCAGAGCTCACCACCAGTCCAAACCAAGCACTGGGAACAGGAACATGTCACACACCACCACAAGAATACAGTGAACAAAACCAAGAATGTGGGAAATTCTCTAGGACTAACAGCCAGTTTCTCCATCAAATATATTATAAAGAAAAAGAGTGAGAGAGAGAAAAAACATAATCTGCAGCTTAAAAGATACCTAATACATCAACCAAATGCAATGTTTGGATCCCAAGACAAACAAACCAACTGTAAAAACAAACAAACAAAGAAACAAACAAACTTGTAAGACAAGTTGGGACATTTAAACATTAGATATGTGATGATATTAGCAAATTGTGGTTAATTTTTGTTGTTATGACAGTGATTTTGTGATTGTACACACTTTTAAAGATTCCTTGACTTTTAGAGATATGTGCAGAAATATTGGCAAATAAAATAATAAGATGTCTGAGATTTGCTTCAAATTACCTAATTTGGGTTAAGAGGAGGACTGGGGAAAACTAGAAGAAACAAGATTGGCTACGAATTGATAATAGTTGAACAGCTGGGTGATGAGGTTTCACTATACTATTCTCTCTACTTTTGTGTTGTTGAAATATCCCAGAATAAAAAATTCAATAACAAAAGCAGTAGCCGTATTATGGCAATAGATAACAGTATCCTTGAAAGAAGTGGGAAATATCAAACAAAAACACCGCTCTGGAAAGCAAGGTCTGCTGGCCTGGGAAGGGCCCACAGGGGAGACAGCGTCAGTCACCCATTTGGAGCTGGGGGCTGAGGGGAAGAGTTGGAGCCCATTCAAACGCAGGGCTGGATCCGTTTAGAGCTCCCAGGAGAGGGACTGGGGTGCTGACTGCAACTGTTATTGAATAGTGGTTTGGTTTTGTAGGTATTTCTGATGGGAATGGGGAAGCAGTGGTTATAATGGATCAATAGGAAACCATCTTAGACTGGTCCATCCAGCAATACCTTGTCTTTATTCAGGACTGAGGGCAACTTGGGAAGCCATGGCTGATCTCGGGAAGGGTAGGAGGACAGTGCAGGAAATGAGCAAGATCAGTAGCTGGGTTTTTCCTCTACGGAATCTGCCAGAAGCCAGGCTGCACACAGTCACCAAGTCAGTATTTACTGGGAACCCAAGGACGCCTGGCCTGTGCTCAGCAACCCAGAGGACACGGGGGAGTTGGGGGGTAAGTGGTGGCAAGAGGGGGGCAGGCTTGGAGAGCTGGGGGAAGGCTTCCTGCATGAGGGGTATAGTGGCTGAGCCTTGAAGGGAGGCAGGGGTTTAGGTAGGTTGTGAGGGAGACATTGGAAGAAGAAGATAGGAACAAAAGTACAAATGGGGGAATACATAAGGCCATATGGAAAGCCGACCCGTGGACAGGCTGGGGTGGACAATGACGGCTCCCGTGTGGAGAGACTGAACTTAACCCAGGACCCCGAGAGCCCAGCACTCCAGAGGAAGATCCAGTACACCAGGCAAAAGATTTGGTTTCTCTACAAAGAAGGAAGATCCAGGTTCTTACTCAACTGCTCTTGGGGAGCTTTTTCTCCTTCCAACAACATTCCTTCATATGAGAGTCCCTTTTCTTCTCCTTAACCCCTGTAATCTGCTTACCCCCCACCTTACCATTGCACTGAGTTCCCTATTGTCTGTAGGAAATTTGTCCTATCTGTTGTTCAATTTCCCCAAAATGATGATGATATGCTAGGAGTCAGGTCAATCGGCAAGAGAACCCATCAGAGGGTCAGCTGAGAACAGCTGTTCATTTGTAAGTCTGAGAGGAAAGAGAACGCTTCAACCACAGGCCTAAAAGAGACCAGGGTAAGGTTTAAGGAACTGCCCACCATACCATACCTGCTGCCCCTGCCCCTGCCTCTGTGGGGTGCCCAGGCCCGGAGCCTCCCCACCTAGGGGCACTCTGAGGGTGGTTTTTGGTTTTTGTTTTGCTTAAAACAACAATATATATTATCTCACAATTTCCTTGGGTCGGGAGACCCGGTGTGGCTTAAACTGGGTCCTCTGGTTCTGGTTCTCACAAAGCCCCAGACACCTCCAAGCTCAGGCCTGGTTGTTGGCAGGATTCAGTTCCCCGAGGGCTGCAGGACCAAGGCCCCCCAACATGGGCCTCGGCACAGGGCATATCACAACAGGGCCACTTTTAAGGTGTTTCCCCCTTTCCATTTTAACCACGTGCAAGCCTACAATTCAGCAGTATTAGTTACATTCGCAATACTGTGCGACCATCACCAACATCCATTACCCCAACTTTTTCAGCACCTCAAACAGAAATTCTGCACCCATTGAGCTACAACTCCCCCTTTCCACTCCCTCCCTGGCCCCCAGCCCCTGATAACCTGTAATCTACTATCTGTCTCTATGAAGTTTGATTTTTCTAGGCATTTCATGTAAGCAAGATCATTCAATATTTGTCTTTTTGTGTCTGACTTATTTCACCCAGCATGATGTCTGACAGCGTTTTGAGAGGCTGCAGACAGCTGGGCCCAGCTCTGACTGCACCCCTCCTCCTGCACCTTTGGGCCTGGGTAACTCTTCCCACCGGTACTGCTTGGAGGAGAACACCAGGTCGCTTTCCAGAGTTAGGAAGACTGCCTCTAGCTCACAGCAGCAGGGGAACCCGTTATAAATTCTCCAAGTTGCCTTCTGTAGGCCTAATGGGGGATTTGCCAGTCGCTGCTCAGCCAGGAGGTCCTTGGATGCCCCTGGAGGCACCCATGGCCCACAGGCCCTTTACACGTGTGATTTCACGTAGTCTTTCCTCCCCGCACCTCTGTGGGGGACAGGGAGGTGACCCAGGAGGAGAAAGTGGGCTCGGGAGCCGGAGGTGACTGGGATCCGAGGCCGGCTGCTCAGAGCCAGGGTCTGCACCACCCACTCCCCGTTTAGGTCATCCCTCCCGCCGCTGAAATCCTACTGGTCTCTAAGGGAACCCAGCCCCTCCTCTGGATACTTGTCCAAATCCTGCCCATCTGCAAGCCCTGGAGCAAGTCTTTCCCCAGGAAACCACAGGTTTCTTAGAGGGCTGGTCCTCGGCTGTCTCGTGAGCTTCCTCAGTTAATCGTACGCTTATAGAAATACTCTATGCTCATTGCAGAGAAATCAAATATAATCCACAGGGGTGGGGGGAAGACTCATAAAAAAATCTTTCTGGGGCATCCATTATTAATCCTTTCAGGTAAAACCTTTTTCTGTGTGTGTGTGTGTGTGTGTGTGTGTGTGTGTGTGTGTGAGTGATTTCATGCATAGTTTTATGTAGACTAATCTTGTTTCCCTAACCAGAATATAATTTATTCATGGCCATGAATGTTTAATACTACTGGCCCCCCATGTGCCCAGCACAATATAAAATCTATAATAGGCTCTCAATACATATTTGAGTGATTAATTGAAAAAATCATCTCAGTGCTTCACGATCTAAAAACTGTGCGTGTGCACATCTGCTGGGGAAGGGATAGGGGAAGGAAGGTTCACACTTTATCTTACACCTATTAAAAGTATTTGCTTTTTTTTTTTTTTTTTTTAAATAGCAATAAACTCTTCGGTGTGTTTTGGCTTTGAAAGGACTCAGGATAGCCAGAATGTCCTGGGGAAAATCTCCTGGGTACTCCAGTTCTGAGAAGACACTGCCTTGATTGTGGCCTGTCCTGCCCTGGAGGCATCTGCTGCTGCCCCAGGGGTGGGAGAAGATGGCAATTACGGTCACTCTAAGAGGGGCCTGAGTCAGGTCTGGTCTGAGCTGGGTGGGACCTTTGGTCAGACTTTGTCTTGACCCAAAGATGTTTTGAAAGCCTTGAGGTCAGGAGAGGAAGAAACAGATGGGCAGGCTTCTGCCTTCTGGTGGGTCTGGAAAGAGAAATAGGCTTAGTGGGGAGCATGGGATGAGGACAACTTGCACCTTGGGGTCCAGGAGGCACCCTGAGTCTGGGGGCTAAAGGGGCTGAAGTCAGTCAGGGCCTGGATGAGGAGGGGCTGGCTAAAACTATATGGGGAGTGTCCATCTCAGACTCTAAAAGGCCTCTTTCATGGCTTTTCCTCCAGGCAGGAGTCTGTTCAGGTAAAATACTATAATAAACTGAGCCTGGGTTTCATTCTGCCGCCTCAAGCCAAACAGGAGCAAATCCCCTCACTGCCACCCGCCACCCCAGCCCCATCTGAGGGACTCCCGCTTCTGTCCCATGTAGAAGTGTGTCTGTCCGTGCCTGTGAGGCGGAGCACCCGGGAGGAGCCCTGACCCCAGGACAGGATCGGGATCTTCTGCAGGACAGCCGGCCCTCCTGCAGACCCTCCCCATCCCACTTGACTGGGAATCCTTTGGTAATGGTCTTCCCCAGGAGCCTGTCAGAAGCTGGGTCTGACTTGTTCACCAACACCAGCCCAGTATCTGGCACATAACAGAGGCTCAATGAGCCCAACAAGCATTTCCTGAATTGTCCGGGGAGCCTCTGTTGCAGACTATAGGAACTCTGGCAGCTCCCAGCCCCCTCTGGATCAACAGGGGCAGATTCTTGAATTTGTTTTCACATTAGTCCCTTATCAATTGTCAGACCTCAGGCAAGTCCCTTGACCTCTCTGAGCGTTGGTTGGTTTGGTCGTGTGGCCTGCAAAATGTGCCTGAGAGGAGCAGAGGAGCTTATCTACGGGAGGCCTTTTGAAGCTGCATAGCCCTACCCAAGGGCAAGCTCTGGCTGACCTGTGCATGGGAATGAACACCGTACCAAACTCGGCTGGTGGTGCATCTGGCTGATCCTTAATACATTATTGTTGGTGCTCATGTCCTGGTGCTGCAGACCCTGCTCCCTCACTGTGGCTCTGCCCACCCCCCTTGCTGCTCTCCTGCCCTCCGCCCTTGCCCTCCGTGGCCAACACCTGGCCTGCTCCTGGCAGGCGCCCTTCTGCCGTCTGGCACATCATGCACCGCTTTGCAAAGTCAGTGTTTTTTCAGGTGTGCTCTTCTTGGCTCCCATCTGGCCTGTGAGCTCCTGGTGGGCAGGGTCCCAGGTTTATGCCAAACTTTGGGGCCAGCTCAAAGGGCCGACTCTCTGTAGGTGGTCGTATGAGAAGCCTGGGCCGCCACTCAGGGTGCTCAGGCACAAGCAGCCTGGAGAGCTTCTATCCAATGGCAGTGTCTGGGTCATTATCTCTTTCTGGAAGACCCAGTGGAGTTTCTTTGAGTCCCTGCATGTTTCTGTCAACCAATTTACCACAAGAGGAACTCGAGGACTCTGCTGACGATTTGCCTAGGGCAACTGACAGCTTCTCCCAGAGCCTCAGTTTTGCCAGCTGCAAAATGGGGAAAGTGGTGCCTCTTATCTTCTTCCTGCGGGTTCTTTGTTACTTGAAGCTTTTTGTTACTTGAACCCTTTAAGGGCTCAGATGAAAGGCACTGGGGAGATGAAAGGGTGTAGGGGCCAAATGAGGTCTCTCGCAGTTCTTGAAGCCCATAACTGCAGGAGCGACTGGAGGAAGTGGTCAGCTGACAGGTACTTGTGAAGCTGCCTGGAGGGTGATGCAGGTGGGGAATTAGCATGGCAATGAGCAGTGCCCAGGGCGTGAGGGCCGGGAAGCTGGGGCGGGGGAGCCCGTGTAGGGGTTGGAAGTCCGCCATTTCCCCAAGGAGAGGGGCTCAGGGCCGAAGGCTGAGGAGCTGGGCCCAGAATGGACAGCAGCCTGGACCAGCCCTACCCCTCCCTGGGCTTCATTTTCCTGGTCTGTGGAAAAAGCAGACTGAGTAGGGGTGTGGTTCGCAGTTTGGGCTGCATATCAGAATCTCCTGGGGAAATTTTTAAAATACTTACATCAGGCTGCACCCCAGAGGGATTAAATCTGAGCCTCTGGGAGTGGGACACAGAGTTCAGTGCTTTTTAAAGCTCCCCAGGTGATTCCAATGCCTGGCCTAGTTTGAGGACTAGAATAGAAAATTTCTTGAATTCTGTGATTTGCTAAGCTTAACTCCCCTTCCCACCAGACAAGGCATCCCTGAGGGAAACATAATCCCTATGTCTGAATCTTTGTAGGACCCTATGAATACAGAACTCATTAGGAGACAGAATAGGGCATAATCGAAATCCATGTATAATCTTTCCAATATTCTTTTCAGTTGGATTTTATTCTCCCCCTTCACCAATCAATTTTTTAAAAAATCAGAGTTGCTAGGTAACCACTAAGAAAATAAGTTTAAAAATATAGAGAAAAGGAAAGAAGAAGGGTATTAAAATGGTAGGCTACAAAAAAGCAACTAAATATTCTTAACAGGCAGTAATGGAGTAATTAAGGAACATAAAAAATTACAAAACATACAGAAAACAAATAGCTAAACGGCAGAGGTAAATCCTTCTAAGTGAAAAGACAACCTCCAGAATGAGAGAAAATATTTGGAAGCCATTTATCTAATAAGGATTTAACATCCAGAATATAAAAAGAACACCTACAACTCAATAACAAAAAGATAAACAACCCAATTAAAAAAATGGACCAAGGATATGAATAGACATTTCCCCAAAGAAGATACTTAAGTGGCCAATAAGTATTTGAAAAGGTACTCAACATCATTAGGCATTGGATAAATGCAAATAAAAAGCAAAAGGAGATACCCCTTCATACCCACTAGGATAGCTTTTATTTAAAAACTGAAAATAACAAGTATCGGTGAGGATACGGAGAAAGAGGAACCCCCGTACATTGTTGATGGTAATGTAAAATGGAACAGCCACTGTGGAAAACAGTTTGGAATTCCTCAGAATAAAACACAGAATTACCATATGATATGGCAATTCCTCTTCTAATTATATACCAAAAGAATTGAAAACAAGGACTCAAACGGATATTTATAAACCAATGTTCATAGCAGGGTTATTCACAATAGCCCAAAGGTATCCATCGACAGGTGAATGGATGAATAGAATGTTGTATATCCATACAATGGAATACTACTTGGCCATAAAAAGGAATGAAGTTCTGATACATGCTATAATATAGATAAGCCTTAAAAACATTACGCTAATTGAAATACACCAGACACAAAAGGGCAAATATTATATGATTCCACTTATATGAAATATCTAGAATAAGCAAATTCATAGAGACAGAAAGTAGATTAGAGGTTACCAGGGGCCAAGGGGAGGGAAGAATGGGAGGTTATTACTTAATGGGTACAGAGTTTCTGTTTTGGGTGATGGTAAAGTTTTGGTTAGGGATGGTAGTGATGGTTGCGAAACATTGTGCATGTAATTAATGCCACTGAACTGTATACTTAAAATGGCTAACATGGCAAATTTTGTGGTATACATGTTACCACAATTTTTAAAAATTAAAAAAAAAAAACAAGATCTACTCCCCAAAGAATCTGCCTCAAAATTAGGCCACATGCTGCCCCATCCCCTCACTCCTCAGCAAGGCACAAGAGAAGGCACCCTCTAGATTTTCAAAGCTCTTCCCAGACCTACTGTTTTAGTTTCCTAGGCTGCTCAAGCAAAGACCATGAAATGAGTAGGGTTAAACGATGGGAATTTATTCACTCACAGTTAGAGTCCTGTAAAATGTCCAAATCAAGATGTCATCAAGGTGATTCTCTCTCTCTCTCTCTCTCTGCCTGAATTTCACTCCACTTATAAAGGACTCCAGTAATGGAGTAAGACCCATCCTGATGGAAATGGGCCATAACTTAACTGAAGTAACCTCATCCAAAGGTGCAATTTACAATAGGTTCTGTTAGAAACAAGCATTATACCTTTAAAACGCTCACCCAGTTGTGGAGGAGAAAAGAATTTATTCATGATCTTGCAAGAACAGATGCACAGCCAGAAACATGGCAGGTGTGCCAGAAAAAGAACATGGCAATAGTTATATCCTACTCCTAACACACATGTACCTCCCGTTTCCCCATTGGCTGGGTACTCCAGAGGTTACAGCCTATCCGAGAGAGCTAACTGTCTGGCTTTGAGATTCTGAATTGTACAGCCTATCTGAGAGCTCATCCAGTTTAAATTTCCCGCTGAGAGTTCCCGCCTTTGACCATACCCCCACCTTCTTTTACATTCCAGTAACCCTGGTTATCTTTCCCACGTAAGGAACTGGCGCTGATTCTAGACTTACGTCAGGGCGCTCTCTCTCTTTTTCCTTCCCTTCACTTTGGGGCTAGTTGAAGCCAGCGCTTCAGCCCAATCTCCATTTTCTCTATTCCATGTGGTCTTTACGTGAAAGCTAAACTTAACCCTTTCTTACAGTTCACAACCACAGGAATGAATTATGTGGTAGTTTGAAGTTGTATGTACCCCAGAAAAGATCATGTTCTTTTAATCCATTCCTGTGGGTGTAGACCTACTATGGGTGGGACCTTTTGATTAGGTTATTTTAATTGAGATGTGACCCACCCCATTCAAAGTGGGTCTTAATCCCCTTACTGGAATCCTTTATAAGAAAGTAAAATACATATAGAAGCTAAGAGATGAAATAAAGAGAACCTCACAGAAAAAGCCCCCAGGAGAAGCTAAGAGAGGACCCACAGAAAACAGAAAGGAAGCCATTGAAGCCAGAAGCTGAAGGTGATACTGAACAAATGCGGGGTTCTCTGCCCGATGCACATAACAGCCAATCCGTAACACCAGCATTTCAAAGAAAGAAAGAGTGTATTACTACACATGAAGCAGAAGATCAGAAGGCCTATAGGTCCAAAAATCTGTCTAAGGAGTTCAGGGTTTTTATGGATTCAAACAAGGGGGGATGGAGTTGTTACCATTACAAGAGAAAGTATTAGCAGGGCTGAGACCAGGCGAGAATGACCATAACAATAATAAGTATAAACAAGGGTGAGACTTAGTTTTGTTTCAGTAATCTCAGGTATTAACTTCTGCCTATTCTACAATATAGAAAGAAAAATACATATATAGTAATTCAGTAATCATAATCATTTATTAATTCTTAACTTCTCAGTTACAAAGGCAATGAAACCTGGGGGAAAAGGACCAGCAGACAGCGGTCATGTGCCTTCCCATGTGACAGGTGTCCCAGATGTCAGCAGTCTGTCTCCAGAGTCCAGGTATTACCCTGTTGATATCTTGAGTTGGACATTTTAATGGCCTAAGAAATGTAAATTGTAAGTTAATAAATCCCCATTGTAAAAGCCAACCCATTTCTGGGTGTCTAATTTCAAAACAGATTAACTTTAAGAACATGCTTTTCTGGGGTACATAGAGCTTCAAATCACCATACCTAAAAAGGCCCTTCACCCTTTCCTGTCACCAGGGCGCTGATGGTCTGTCTTGGGTCACAACCCCTGGACAGGGGCTCAGTCTTTCCCTGATTGGAGCCTGGTCTGGTGTAGTCTCCAGGTGGAGTGTCGGACTGGGGAAGATCTGGGGGATCAGCCGAGCAGGATAGGAATCAAGTAGGGACTTGGCTACCCCTTCACCAATCAGATTTCCCATCTATATAGGGTGGGCACTGGACTCCTAGGGTCGCTTACAATTCCATGACTGAAGCCCTTACCTAGATAGTGCTGGGAGCAGAATAATTACACAGCACTGTCACCTTCTAGAACATGACCCTTTTGCCCCTTCCCCAGGCATGCCTGAGAGATGCATGCATGGGTGAGCTCCATTATGCCAGGGCTGCCATGCACTTTACCACGCCAGATTCCAGTGTGTGCCTACTCCCTCGTTCATTGAAAATCTAGACATCACCAAAAAGAATCTGTAGCTTTAGATGTACCATTGTAGAAAGAGATCTTCCAAAATATCGTGAAATAAAAAAACCAAATTACCAAACAGAATGTATGGTATGAGCACATCTGTATTTTTTTTTTTTTAAAAAGGATCTATAGATTTATACCGTATATACATGTATATCTCTGCTCTTGCATAGAAAAAATTTCATGGAAGTATATATATAAGAAATTCTTACCTCTGGGGAGCTTAAGGGATGGGGAGGGAAGTTTTAGTTTTCACCTTAATTCCCTTCAGTGTTGAGTGATTTTTTTTGCCACAAATATGTATTATTTTTTTACTAATTAAGAAGTAAATATATTAAAAAGAAATTAAGGGAAACAAATTTTTAAATAAGGAGAAGAAAGTTGCCTAGTCCCACCAACTACTTTTTTTTAAAATATACTTTATTTTTAGAGCAGTTGTACCTTTATATAAAAATGCAAAAGGCAGTTTCCATATCTTCACCTCCCCCCTCCCAGTTTCCCCTATTAATAACATTTTGCAATTTTACATTGGTGTTCACCATTTGCTTTTTTTTTTAGTGTTGATGTTTTATTGTGTTTTTTTTTAAATTCAGTTTTATTGAGATATATTCACATAGCATACAATCATCCAGGGTGTACAATCAACTGTTCACAGTGCCATCATATAGTCGTGCATTCATCACGCCAATCTATTTTTGAACATTTTCCTTACACCAGAAAGAATCAGAATAAGAATAAAAAATAAGAGTAAAAAAGAACACCCAAATCATCCCCCCCATCCCACCCTATTCACCATTTGCTTTTAACTATTGGTGTATTCCCTGGTGCTCTCGCCCGCCCGGCTCCACACCCCGACACAACAGGGACCACAGTCCTGCTTAAACATTAAAAAAACAAAAAAAGGTGTCACCGCAGCACAACGCTGTGCCATGGGGGAGGGCACGGCTGGCCCCCACTCTGCGCATTTATTTTAAGTTCCTTTATGATGGGGGTTTAATTTGATTATCACCTTCATATTTGACTCAGCCAGAATCCTGCCGTCTGACACCTGGAAAGCCGACACCCAGGGCCTGGTTTGGATACCACACTTTCCCTGGGCTCAGGACTTCCTGCTGTTTGATGTTATGCGGCGTGACTGTGCTGGTTCTGACTCTCTGCAGCGCTGCCTCTGGAACCTCCGCGGCCTCCCGGGGAGCCAGGGTCCTCCGGCGGCGCCCGGCCCTCTAGGCGGCGAGCCTGCCGCTCCAGGTGACGGGGCCCCGTGCCTGGCGCTCGGTGGGTCCTGACCCCGCGCCCATCGCCGCGTCCCGGTCCCTGGACCACTGGACAGTGGTGAGACTAAAAGCCAGAGTGTAGTTACCAGAGAACAGAGCCTGCATTTGCACGGTTTTAATAGTTAATATTTTCAGGAAAGTATTACCTTATAAACTAATTTTTTTTTCTCAAGCGTTGTTAACAATTTAAAAACAGCGACACTGCTATCAGTTTGCCACCTCAAAATTTCCTACAATAGGCTTTGAAAAAAGATTAAATTTTTTTAATCTAAAAAATGTACATATCAGTGACAGATGTTTCCATGGTGGGTCTGTGTATAAGCATCTAACCAATTTGTTTTTGTCCTAGGAAGTGATGCTTAAACATTCACGGTTTTATTGTTAATTGCTTTTTCTTTATTTTTGCTTTATATTGCAATTAGGACGTTTAAGAAATCATTGTGTAGATTTGTTTTATCTGTGAGCTTTTTTCCAGATACTAAAAGGGATAATAAAAATTATCTGTTATTCATAGAGGTTTTGGGTCTGGTTTGCTTGAGATTTATGGCACTTGGACCTCAGAGTGCCATGTAGGGGCCGCGTTTATTTTGGCCAGCTGCTTAGCCCCTGCACCCGGAATAAACGGTAGGCGCTCAATAAATATTAGGCAAATGAATACCGTCACTAGAAAAATATTGGGGGGAAATTAACCCCAGTCTCTTGCACTGTTTAAGAGAACCTTGTCAGGTAACCTGCTTTTCGTGGATTGTGGGAGGGCTTAATGCAGTGAATTTAATTCAGGAAATATTCTCTGAAGGGAACTAAAGATAAGAAAGAAATGCTTCTGACCTACAGATTATATTTATTCATTCACTGAACAAATGTTTACTCAGAATCTACTATGTGCCAGGCACTAGGACAAAGTAGCAGCTGTAGTAGCATTAGCAGCTGCTACCACAAAAATGCCTGCAATAGGCTTTGAAAAAGATTAAGCTTAAAAAAAAAGAAGTTCACAATAGAAAGATTTTTTAAATTAGCCATAATCTTCTTTCCCAGATAATTCCCAATGACATTTAAAAAATAATACATGTATAAATTAGAAAATTCAAACAGTACAGAAAGGTGCAGACTGAAAGGTTAAAGTTCATATATCTCATACATAGCTACTTTTATCTTATCTATATAAATATTTTAACTCAAAAGAATCATACTATATGTGGTTCTGCAATTTGCTTTTGTAACATAGTAATATATTTTTGAGATCTTTCCAGATCAGCATATCCTTATTCCCAGATATCAGAACTCCACTAAAGAGATGTACCATTATGTATGTCACTTGGCCCTTGTTGATGGACACTTCGGTTGCCTCTAATTTTTTTCTGTTATAAACTTTGTTGTAAAAATATTTCTGGGCCCCTATCTTGACTTTTGAGGGACTCTCAGCACCCCTTGCGAAGAGATTGGAGGATTCAAATTTGTCCTCACCTGGCCAGCCCCAGGCTAAGCGAGGGGCGTGGGAGGAAGCGTTATTTCTCAAACAGCGCCCTCTGCTGGGATCGGGGAGGAACGCACACCGTTAGGAAGCAGCTTTAGTAGTGCTCTGTCGCTCGCCCTCTGGGTGGAGGATTTTGCGTGATTTGTTTCTTTATATTAGTCTTGTTGACAAAACTTTCTACAACGGATATGTACTTTTACATTTGGAAGAAAAAATACCCTCATTTTATTTTAAATAGTTTGCCACGCCGTGAAAGGAGGTAGGAATGCCGTGCCCTTTTTTTAAAAAATTCTTTTTTAATGCAGTTTCATTGAGATATATTCACACACCAGACAAACCATCCTAAGTGTACAATTGCTGACTCACAGTATCATCATATAGTTGTGCATATATCCCCACGATCAATTTTTAGAACACTGTTCTAAAATTGGGGCATTTTTATTACTCCAGAAAAGAAATAAAAAAAAAGAAAACCCAAATCCTCCCATGCCTCCTATCCCCCACATTATTTTTTTTTTCACTTGAACAACCACACAAATTTATTTTACCAACTCAAATTTTCAACACACCAAATAATAGTTACCTCAAGGCTGGAAGGACTTTCTCATTTTACTGTGTGCATTTATGAACTGCTTAAATTTGTTGTAATAGACATGCATTTTGTCGTGGGAATTTTTTCCTAGTTCTCTAAGACAGTTCATAGAAGGGACCATTTTATCAGTCTTTTATAGTCTTAGCACTCCAAAGATTAAAACATTTTGAACTGAAGATAAATATTTTGATATCTAGATCAAACTGAGCTGAGGACTAGAAGACCATGTATTATGTAGACATTGCAATCAGGAGCATCAGTAGACGTTTTAATGTGTTGCTAGATTGTCTTTGATCGAGTCATTAGTTTTTGGAATATTGCTTCACGCTTATCGAGGTCCACTGAAGAGAAGTATCTTTGGTGTCTCTGTTTCTCTGAAATCAGGATAAGCTGCCAATTGTTACCAACCATACAGAGGACCTTTGCTACGTGGGGCTGGCCAGAGGCATGGGGTCTGTTAGGATGCCGAGCTCTACAACTAAGGTTCTAGGAAATTGACAACCTCTGCCTCCTTTTCTAAGTATTTATTACTTTTAGAACAACTAATTAAATTATACAGACACATGTTTCCTTCTCATGCTCAAGCAGGCAAACACGCATCCTTTATAAAGTTTATTCTACTAAAACGAGGATGCATTTTAGCAGTGGGGCTCTAGACTGTTCCTTTGGAAGGATCCCACTGTGATAAATGCTGAGCTGCTGAGTAGCAATCCAGGAGACATCAAAGAAAGAAGTTTCTAAAATAATTCCTTTAATCATAGAAATATCTGACAGGGAGCAAATCAGGTGTGTATGCATAGGGATGGATGTGAGTGGGTGGAGGTACACACAGTGCACCGACCGTGATTTCCCTCTTCCCCTCTGCACTGGTTTGTGTCCACTGGCATAGCAAAGGCTTGTCTCACATGTGGGCTGAGTAGCAAATGGCTGGTACAAACAGTAGTCGCAGTGGGGCCAGCATCTGGAAGTCTGGAAGAATTTCAGCTACCTTCCTACGGAGTTGCTGTCTCCTTTCTTCTTTTAATCTCTCCTCTTTCATAAATTTTGCAAACTTCCACCATGTCTTAAACATGATCCAGCAAATCCTCCTGTCACTATGCTCCACTGCAATCTCATACTTGCTCTGAGAATCGATCTTAGCTTCCCTGACCATGTTAAACCAGGCCTTGAAAATCTTCTTCTGAAGAAAATGTACATGAAGTTTTCTTACTTCTTCCTCTAGATCAGTCAGGTACTGTAGCCAGCTCCGGGAGACTCTCCTAAGCAATATTTGGGAATAAAGTTGATCATCCTGGGCCATCTTTCTAATCAGGCTTTCCTGACTATACTGGAACCAGGTCAGTAGGCGTTTCCTCTGTAATGTCACAGAGTGATGTCCCTCTGCCACCTGGATGTTTTGCTTGCTTTGCATTCTGAATCTCTTCCAAGGCTCTAGACCTTTTTTTCTTAGCAAGACCTTTTCATACTGTTCTTTGGCAACTGCTTCCAGCTGCTGGTTCCTCTCTATTTTCTTCTGCTTCTCTACTTCTTTCATTTTCTTCAGTCTCTTCTCGTTTTCTTTCAAGCTGAGCCTCCTTTTCTTCTGCCTCCCTCTTCTGACGCTCCTCTTCTTGGGCCTTTAATTGGGCCAATTTCTCCTCTTCTTGTTTTTTCTTCTTCTCTGCCAAGATCTCTCTACGTTCAGCTCGCTGAATTGCTCGCTCTTCCATGGCTTTCACTGTGGGATGGGGTGCCATCAGCTGCTTTGGGTTCCTTTTGGATTCAGGAAGAGAATTTCGGGAGTTACTTCTACTGCCTTCAGTTCCAGGGGGAGCAACAGGTGAATTTAGAAGCACCTGGCATGCTATTTTTGGTTCTTCTTTGTCTCTGAGATTTAACAGCAGGCAGCCCTGGGTATCTGTAACCGCTGCAGCACGCTCTGCTGCCCAGCGAGCCTCTGCCAGCCGCTGATTTTCCTTCGGCTCGAGAATTGTTTTCTGCTGTTCCTGAAGTTTCTTCTTTTGCTTCTCAGTCAGCTGTTGCTGGAAGACGTGGCGATTATGGAAATGGCCCATGCAAATAGGTTCTGCTTTCTGGTTGCTGGTTCTGAGCTTCTCACTGCCAAACTGTTGGGAGGGCTCAGTGTACAGGATCTCGGGCTGTTTATTATCAGGGACAATAAAGATATTAAGATAGTACTGTTAACTATAGTCCATAGTTTGCTCAAAGGGACATTCTGAAGGGAAACCTGCAAGGTGCTCTTTGTTGGTCTTCCTAGAGGAGGGCTGGGTATACAATCATTGCTTCCCGAAAGAGGCTTTTCCCACAAAGGGGGCACGGCAATCACCTCTCCACTTCTTACAGCTGGATCCACAGTGGCTGTTGCCTCCTCAAGTAGATTTAAACTGGATAACCATTTGCATTGAGCTTCCCAAGCGAAGCTGCTTTCAGCAGCTCATTCATTTTCTTCCTAGTTTCCTCCTTTGTTAGAGCCAGCTCTCTCTTTCGGATCTTGCCATGGTGCCAATACTGCCATTCTGTAAAGCTTATCCCCCCCATTATTGATCCGTAGTATTGGTGTGGTACATTTGTTACTGTTGATGAAGGAATATTAAGATAGTACTGTTAACTATAGTCCATAGTTTGCAATAGGTACATTTTTCCTAAATACCCCTTGTTGTTAACTCTTTGTAATAGTGTACAATTGTTCAAACTCATGAAAGGACTTTTTTATATTTGTACAGTTAATCACAGACATTGTCCACCACAAGATTCACTGTGCTATACGTTCCCATGTCTTAATCTCCAACTTTCCTTCTGTTGACATACAGAACTTCCCCTTTCCATCACACACACCATTCAGTACTGTTAGTTATTCTTACAACAACGTGCTACACCATTTCCTTCTTGCACAGGGTTCCCTGAAGGTGCTTCACCTACAGCAGCTCAGAGATGCAGTGGGATCTGGGTTCCTCATTGCGTTTTGGGGGTTTGTTGACTCAGGACTCTGGAAGGGTTCTCTAAAAATAGCAATAATAAAATGGCTGACATTTATGGAGAATTTACTGTGCCAGGCACTCTTCTAAGAGTGTTTACAGGTGTAAAGTCACTTAATCCTATAACACTGCTCTGATTAGGTATTATTATTTTTGTCCCCATTTTGCAGATGTTGAAACTGCGGCACAGACTGGTTATGTAACATGCTTAAGATCACACAGCTGGGAGAGTAGTGGAACTGGCTCCAAAATTGTGCAGACTGGTTCTAGAGCCTGTGTGCTTAGCACTACAGTCTCTTCCCTCTCTGTTAACTAATGTTCTGTATGGCTCAGTCTCTCTGTACTTCTGTTTCCTCTTCTGTAAAACAGGGTCATAACACGTGCAACATGGAGTTTTTTGAGAAATAAAGGAGATAAAGTATGTGAAGTGCTTGGGGGCATCATATATGTGAAATAAATTAAGCTGTTATTATTTTCCTGGGAGCCCCCATTTACCAGGATGGGGTTCCAGAAGAGCATTATGTCCACGGACCCTGGTTTTAAAAGGATACATTCCCTTGAGAAATGCTCTTGATCAGATCTGGGGAGGGGAAGGACAGCTCATGGCTGCTTAGGCTCCAAAGCAAAGCACAAGAGAAGCCGTGTCTGTGGTGTCCAGAGCACCCATCAATAACTCGGGCTCTGACCTTACCCTGGCAGGGCCTCCTGCAGGTAAAAGACCCAAGAGGTACAGGGCGGAGTGGGACAGGAGGCACTGTCAGACCTTCAGGATGGCTTCTGGTGTGTCTTTGGAGTCAGACACATCTGTTCACACATCCAGCCCTCTCCACCATCTTTGGGTAAGGGCCTGTCATCTTGTGCTCCTTGCATACCCAGTGTGACATGGTTTCCTTATTTTTAAATGAGGACAGCAATACTTATTTCAAACAGCTATTGTGAGGCTCACATGAGGAAATATATATAAACACTTTAACACAGACCCTGGCATATGTGAAGTCTTTGGTAGCTATTACTGGCACTTTTAAATGGTCAGTCCTAATTGTTAGAAAGTTCTTCCTCTTTTTGAGTTGAAATCCATCTCCTTTAATTTCCTCACATTGCTATGAAATCTACATGCTCTTTCAGTCATTCAACAAAAATTGACTGGGCATCTTCTCTGTGCCAAGGTCTGGGCCAGGTCTTTGAGCACAATTGAAGATAAGTACCAGTCTCTGTATAGAGAAGTACCCCCTACCCACATAAGATTCATTGGGAGATGTAAAGATAGTCATCATGGCTCCCTTGACATACCTCTTTCCCAGGCTCAACCTACTTCTCTGCAATCCATTTAGCTGCCCTTCTTCTCCATCTCCTTCTCCTTTTTCTTCTTCTTCACTATCCATTACCAAAACTTTTGTATCACTCCAAACAAAACCTCTGTATCCATTATGCATTAACGTCCCAATCCTCTGATGCTCTTCTTGCATCATGTTGGCTGTTGATTTCAATTAAGGCTCAAAAATACCCGTCCTTCAGGAAACCCTCCCAAATTGCACCAAGCAATTTGGATCACTTCTTTCTAGTCATCCTGTCAGCGATTGAGGACCTAGTTTCCATTCTTCCTATTTGTTTGCACTTATTAATTTTCTGGTGTTTTCTCCCTTTTTTGGTTCTCAGGCACTGTGGAAGAAAGTGGAAGACAACACTATAGAGTCACAGCCAGTAGCCTTCAGGGGACCTTGGTCAGTCTTCATTTTGGTCACCAGGGGCTTCAAGCATATGTACAGGTATATGAAGGCTGCTCTGTATGAGTAAGAGTGGGTGTTGAGCTGTAAGGAAGCATGGACTGGCTCCAAGTTACAGGGCCAGTGAGTGACAGAGTCAGTAGGGTCTCCTGGTTTCAGTTCTGTGCTCTTTTGAGAGCAGACTTCACAGATACCCAAGCAAGGGTGTATCAGACTTTTGAGGTGTCTGAACTTATACAGTTGTGGGGACAGGGAGGCTCTGTTAAGAATGCAAAATTAAGTACACAAAGAATAAGTGTAATTCACCTCTATAGTACTTTTCCTCCTACATTTTTTGGGGTTACATACTTCTTGGCTTCCTCCTCATATGATAACAATTTCAAACTTTAATTGTCTATAGAAAAAAATAGAAAGATAATTCAGCCTGTCCTTTAGTGTGGCTGATTAAAACTTTTTTTTTTTTAATTGATGGGTTTAGAAAAGTTTGCTCTCCTGGGGCAGACCCTCCCGGAGTCCCAGCCTTTGCCCTGGCTCTGCAGCTCCCAGACGGGGCCAAAGCGGCCGACCCTCTTTCCGGTGCCCGCCCATTCCTCTCCCTGAACCCAAGAGATGGCCGCGAGGGGCAGAGCAGCGCCTGGTCCGCAGCTTCCCCCTGTGGCCAAAGGAAGGATCCAGATGCTAGATGAGGTCCACGAGCTGGTGGGCACCCCAGCCGTGGATGTGGAGGCAGCTCTGGCAGCACCCCCAGGAGCATCGCCCGCTGGAGCGTGAGCCCGGCAGGGGCTGCGCTACCGCCTCCGGCCAGCAGGTGGGGCAGAGGGGCCCTGAAGCTTAAGCATTTGTAACTTCTCATAAATTAGTCTCTGAGAACAGTAGCTTTGGAACAGGTCCTCGGAATCAGAGCCGCTGTTTGACAAACCTTTCACCTCTTCTCACCACAGCTGGGGGATATTATTTAACTATAATTACTAATATTATTCTATGAATGCTAGTATTTGAAGACAAATGGAAGAATATGCCTCACATTGTTAATGTTGTTACCTCTCAGTAATTGGATACAGGAAACTTTTGTTTTTTAAAATACACATTTCTCTCAACATTTGGTTACTTTTATTAGAATCGTTTTTACTTTTGATTTTGAAATATACATTATTTCATAACAGAACAGTGGCCATTAAAAGTGTTTTGGATGTGAAGGCAGGAGAGGAATGGTAATAGAAGCTGCAAGAATCATTCTTATCTATTTATGGCATTTTATATTTTCTAAAGCACTTTCATAGAGATTAGTTAATTTAGGCCTCTCAACATCTTGTGAGGCCAGCCAAGACAGAAACCAATTCTGCCTTTTACAGATAAGAAGACAGAGGCCAGAAAGATAAAATGACTTGCCTAAGGTCATACAGCTAAAAAAATGAAAAAACTTGGACCTTTTACTACTCTTAGTGCCAGATCCTTACTGCAAAGGCTATTTCTGGATTCCATTAGCTTTCATGTTCATAGTTCCTAAAGTGTACATTCCTGCTTTGCTGGAAAACTGAATTCATGGGACTCTGCTCTTCCTGGGGCAGCCTCCTAAAAGTTGCTGTAAAGTCGCTTTCCAGCAGCTCAGTCAACACTTTGCATTCGGTCAGGATTAAGAGCTGAATAAATAATATAGTCCCTGGATTGTCACTGCACAAAGTTGGAGTTTTGATTTGTTACAGAATATTTTCGTGGCTATAAATCATAGCTCAGTGTGGATCTCAAAGCATTAGAGTGTTTTGAACTTTAATTATCCACATAGGACTTGTTTTACAAAAGTAAGAAAATAGTATTTCCAGCCTGAACTCTCCCTTGACCTCACGGCTTTAGGTAGCTCCCAACCACCATAAGGAAATATTTATTTTTGTTTTTTGAGGTGTATTTCAAATTTAACATGTTCAAAATCCGAATCTTTATTTCCCTAGCAATTCAACTGCTATTTTTTTACCAGATATTTTCTTTCCCTCCTATTACCAGCCTATTACCAAATAACAATTTGACTAGAAATGATTCGGTGATTTCATTTTCATCAGGGATTCAGGCTCCTTCTAGCTTTCCATGGCTTCTACCTCATGCTCTAATACGGCTTCTCCCATTCCAGCCATCAAGATCACACTCCAGTTAGCAAGAAAGACAAAACAGAGGGGAAGGGCATACAGTCTCCCTTTAAGGACACCTTCTGAAAGTAGTATCCATCTCACTGGCCAGAACAAGTCACATGTGCCTAGATGAAAGTCAGCAGTTCCATTACTGTAGAAGAAGAACAGAACGGGTATTGGTGAGTGTATTAGTTTCCAATTGCTGCTGTAAAAAATTGCCTCATACTCAGTGGCTTAAAACAACAGAGATTTATTCTCTTAAGGTACAGCAGGTTAGAAGTCTGACAGTTCTCGCTGGGCTGAAATCAAGGTGTTGACAGAATTACATTCCTTCTGGAAGCTCTAGGAGATAATCCATTTCCTTTCCTTTTCCAGCGTCTAGAGGCCACCTATGTGCCTTGGTTCGTGGCCCCCTTAATAGCCAGCAACCTTGCTTTTCTCCAGCTATTCTTCCATAGTCACGTTTCCCTTTGACTCTCCTCTTATGTGTCCCTCTTCCACTTTTGTTTGTAGGAGACTATTTTTTAGAACAGTTTTAGATTTACATAAAAATTGAGAAAATAGTACAGATAGTTCCCATACTTACTGCTTCCAATTTCTCCTATTATTAACATCTTACATTAGTTTTGTACATTTGTTAAAATTAATGAACCAATATTGATGCATTATTATAAATAAAGTCCATAGTTTATTCAGATTCCCTTAGTTTTACCTAATGTCCTTTTTCAGTTTCAGGATCCCATTCAGGACACCACATCACACTTAGTTGTCATGTTTCCTTAGGCTCCTCTTGGCTGTGACAGTTTATCAGACTTTTCTTGCTTTTGATGATCTTGACGGTTTTGAGGAGTATTGGACAAATATTTTGTAGGATGACCCTCTAATGGAATTTATCTGATGTTTTTCTCAGGATTAAACTGGGGTTATTGTGGATTTTGGAGGAGGAAAACCACAAAGGTAAAGTGCCATTTTCATCACATTATATCAAGTGTAAAATCTATCAGCATGGTTTATCACTGTTGATGTTGACCTTGATCACCTGGATGAGGTAGTATGTATCAGGTTTCTTCACTGTTAACTTACTCTCTTTTCTGCCCTTTTCCATATTATGCTCTTCGGAAGGAAGTCATTACACGCAGCCCACATTTAAGGAGTGGGGATTTATGCTTGCCTTCCTAGAAGACACAGTATCTATATAAATTATTTGGAATTTTTCTATAAGAGAGATTTATCTGTTCTCCCCCATTTATTTATTTATTCAATCATTTATTTATATCAATATGGATTCATGGATTTTTATTTTATACTTTGAGTTATAAACTAATACTGCTTTATTTTGTTGATCAATTTTTTCCAGCTTTGCCAATGAGAGCTCTTTAAGTTCGCTCCTGTGTGTCTTTGACATATAACCCCATCTGTGTAGTTTTTGTTGTTTGCTTTGTTGAGCTCTTCCTTACTTCCTGACACTACAAGGTACTTTCCTAGTCCTAGAATCAGCCGTTTCTCCAAGGAGTCCTTGTTCCTTTTATTGGAGAATGAATGGTAATAGAAATCAAACGAAGACCTAGGTGCTAGGTGTGCTCATTGCTACTGGGGCATCTTTGTTCCTAGACCCTCTCAGATGACAGAACAAGGAAATACATGTATTTATACTAACCTGCATTAGATATATGTTGGTGGCACATATCTATAAATATTTCTGTATGTATCCATCTGTATGTGTATTAAGTTAAACATGAGCTAACACCGTCTCCAACTCTAATGGACTATCACAGGGTTCATTCTAGCCTCCTCAATTAGAGAAGTTGTATGTTTACAGAAAAATCATGCAGAAAATACAGAGTTCTCATATACCATCCTGTTATTAACATCTTGCATTGGTGGTATATTTGTTGCTATTGATGGAAGAACATTTTTATAATTGAACTATTAACTATAGTCCGTGATTCACCTTGGACTTGTTCACTGTTTGTGTGTACAGTCCTACAGATTTTTAAAAATATTTTATTCTAGTAAAATATATACAACTCAAAATTTTCCCCTTTTAAGAACATTCAAATATATATTTCAATGCTGTTAATTACATTCATAATATTGTATTACTGTTCTAGTTTGCTAATGCTGCTAGAATGCAAAACACCAGAGATGGATTGGCTTTTATAAAAGGGGGTTTATATGGTTACACAGTTACAGTCTTAAGGCCATAAAGCGTCCAAGGTAACACATCAGCAATCAGGTACCTTCACTGGAGGATGGCCAATGGTGTCCGGAAAACCTCTGTTAGCTGGGAGGGCACGTGGCTGGTGTCTGCTCCAAAGTTCTGGTTTCAAAATGGCTTTCTCCCAGGACATTCCTCTCTAGGCTGCAGTTCCTCAAAAACATCACTCTTAGTCGCACTTGGGGTATTTGTCCTCTCTCAGCTTCTCCGGAGCAAGAGTCTGCTTTCAACAGCCGTATTCAAACTGTCTCTCATCTGCAGCTCCTGTGCTTTCTTCAGAGTGTCCCTCTTGGCTGTAGCTCCTCCTCAAAATGACACTCACAGCTGCACTGAGCTCCCTCTGCCCGTGAGCTCATTTATATGGCTCCACTGATCAAGGCCCACCCTGAATGGGCGGGGCCATGCCTCCATGGAAATATCTCATCAGTTATCACCTACAGTTGGGTGGGGCACATCTCCATGGAAACATCCAATCAAAAGGTCACACCCTAATCAAAAAGACCAATCAAACTGCCCCACAAGATTACATCAAAGATAATGGTGTTTTGGGGGACACAATACATTCAAACCAGCACAATTACCATCACCACCATTTATTACTAAAACTTTTCCATCATCCCAAATAAAAACTTTGTACCATTTAAGCATAAAATCCCCATTTGCCACCCCTACCCCAGCTCCTGGTAACCTGTATTCTAGTTTTCCCACTCTATGAATTTGCTTATTCTAATTATTTCATATAAGTAAGAGTATACAATGTTTTTCCTTTGCGTCTGGCTTATTTCACTCAACGTGATGTCTTCAAGGTTCATCCATGCTCATGCATGAATCAGAACTTCACTCCTTTTTACAGCTGAATAATATTCCATTGTATGTATACATCACATTTTGTTTATCAATTCATCAGTTGATAGACACATAGGTTGCTTCCATCTTTTGCAATTGTGAATAATGCTGCTATGAGTATCAATGTGTAAATATCTATTTGAGTTCCTGCTTTCAATTCTTTTGGGTATATACCTAGAAGTGGGATTGCTGGGTCGTATGGCATTCTATACTTGACTTTCTGGGGAACCATTAGGCTGTCTTCCACAGTGGCTGCACCATTTTATGTTCCCATAAAATGGGAACAGTGACAGAAGGTTCTTATTTCTCCATATCCTTTCCAACACTTGTAATTTTCCATTTGTTCAATAATATCCTTTCTAATGGGTATGAAATGGTATCTCATTGTGGTTTTGATTTGCATTTCCCTATGAATGAAGTTGAGCATCTTTGCATGTGATTTTTAGTCATTTGAATATCTTCTTTGGAGAAATGTCTATTCAAGTCTTTTGCCCATTTTTTAATTGGATTATCTTTTTGTTGCTGAATTGTAGGATTCCTTTATATATTCCAGCTATTAAACCCTATTGGGTATGTGGTTTCCAAATATTTTCTCCCATTCTGTACATTGTCTTTTTACTTTCATGATAAAGTCCTTTGATGCACAAAAGTTTTTTAATTTTGATGGGGTCCCATCTATCTATTTTTTTCTTTTGTTGCTTGTGCTTTGGGTGTAAAGTTGAAGAAACCATTGCCTAATAAAAGGTCCTGAAGATGCTTCCCCATGTTTTCTTCTATGAGTTTATAGTTTTGGTTCTTGTATTTAGATATTTTATTTATTTTGAGTTTTTTTTTTTTTTTTTGTATAGGGTGTCAGGTAAGGGTTCACATTCATTCTTTTGCATATGGACATATAGTTTTCCCAGTACTATTTGTTGACAAGACTATTCTTTCCCAATTGAATAGACTTGGCATCCTTGTCAAAAATCAGTTGACCAGAGATGTGAGGGTTTATTTATGAATCCTCAATTCAATTCCATTGGTCTATATGCCTGTCCTTGTGCCAGTACCATGCCATTTTTATTATTGTGGCTTTGTAATAAGTTTTAAGATTGGGAAGTGTGAGTCGTCCAACTTCGTTCTTCTTTTTCAAGATGGATTTGGCTATTCCAGGCCCCTTATACTTCAATATATACATTTGATGACTGGCTTTTCAATTTCTGCAAAAGAGGCTGTTGGAATTTTGATTGGGATTGCATTGAATCTGTAAATTGCTTTGGGTAGAACTGACATCTTAACAATATTTAGTCTTCCAATCCATGAACACAGAATGTACTTTCATTTATTTAGTTCCTTGATTTCTTTTAACAGATTTTTGTAGTTTTCTGTGTACAAGTCCTTTACATCCTTGCTTAGATTTATACCTAGATATTTGATTCCTTTAGTTGCTATTGTAAATGGATTTTTTTTCTTGATTTACTCTTCAGATTATTCAGTACTATCGTACAGAAGCACTACTGATTTTCGCAGGTTGATCTCATGCCCCACCATTTTGCTGAATTAACTTGTTAGTTCTAGTAACTTTATTGTGGGTTTTTCAGAATTTTCTGTTTATAGGATGGTCATCTGCAAATAGGGAAACTTTTACTTCTTCCTTTCCAATTTGGATGCCTTTTTTTTTTTGTCTTGCCTAATTGCAAGAAGAAAGATCTTCAGTCAGAGACCTAACCTCATAACTGGAGGATCTAGAAAAAGAAGAGCAAACAGACCCAAAGAGAGCAGAAGGAAGGAAATAACAAAGATTAGAGTGGAAATAAATAAAATGAGAATTAAAAAACAGTAGGGAGAACCAACAAAGCCAAAAGTTGGTTCTTTGAAAAGACCAATAAAACTGACAAATCTTTAGCTAGACTAACAGAAAAAAAGAGAGAGGGTGCAAATAATGAAAAATCAGAAATGAAATGTGGGACATTACTTTTGACCCAACAGAAATAAAAAAGGATTATAAGAAGATACTACAAACAATTGTACACCATCAAATTAGATAACCTAGATGAAATGGACAAATTCCTAGAAACATGCGGTCGCAGTTAATTCGTCTGGGGGGGGGGTGGCGGCCGGTTGCTAAATCCTAGGCTCTCAGGATTGCTCGGAGGGTACCGGCGGCGGGGGCTCTTTCCCGGAGGCGAGGGCAAGGCGGGGGACTTGGCCAGGTCCCCGGCGGAGGCGTGCAAAGTATGGAGGGCGGCGAAAAAGGAACAGGTGGGACACGTTTCTTTTAGGGTGAAGAAGCCAAGAGAGTTTTTTAGGGGAGAGTACAAGCTTATAACGGGCGGTTTAGAGGGCGGGGTAGCTGTAGAGGTTAAAGGCTTGGATTGGTTCTGAGAGGGCGCGGAGGTTGTCTTTGGTTGTTGGGTGTTGCACAATGATTGGTGCATGCGCACTGGTAGTAGGGGACGTTGCATTGTAACGGAGGGGTTGAGTGGTTAGACGAGGGAGGCGGTCTTACCCGGCAAGCTTCCTCCAACGGTTGGTTTTGGGTGAGGAATTGGGGCCTGCCTCCGGCCTCACCTTCTCAGGCCCGGGGGGCTGTGGAGGGCGCTGTCACCCGTACCCACTACCCTCCCCAGGGGTGGATCCGGTCCCCCGGCCCAGGCCCGCCAGGTTGAAGCACGTAATCAGTATCCCGCAGAAACACACAAACTACCTACAATGGCACAAGAAGAAATAAAATATCTCAACAGACCAATAACAAGAGAGAATCAGAACCCATAACCTCCTAACGAAGAAAAGCCCAGGACCAGATGACTTCACAGGTGAGTTTTCCCAAACATTCCCAGAAAAATTAACACCAACCCCACTCAAACTCTTTCAAAATATTGAAGAAGAGGGAATACTCCCTAACTCATTCTATGAGGCTAACATCATCCTAATACCAAAGCCAGATAAAAATATCATAAGAAAAGAAAATTATGCACCAATATCCCTTATGAATATAGATGCAAAAATTCTCAATAAAATACTAGCAAACTCAATCCAATAACATATTAAAAGAATTATACAACATGATCAAGTGAGATTTTTCCTAGATATACAAGGGTGGTTCAATATAAGAAAATCAATTAATGTAATACACCACAGTAATAGAATGAAGGAAAAAACACACATGATCATCTCAATTGATACAGAAAAGGCATTTGGCAAAATTCAGCACCTATTCTTGATAAAAACACTCAGGAAACTAGAAATAAAAGGAAACTTCCTCAATGTGATAAAGGGCATATATGAAATACCCACAGCTAAAATCATATTCAATGGTGAAAGACTGAAAGCTTTCCGTTTACGATCAGGAATAAGGTACGAAAAATAAATGAGGTATCCATTTGGAAAGGAAAAAGTAAAACTTTCCCTATTTGCATACATGATCCTATATATAGAAATCCTGAAAAACTGTATTTTCTGCATGATTTTTCTGTAAACCTATAGCTTCTCTAATAAATTTTTTAGAAAAAGATAAATAGCACCTGATACAAGTTCATGATAATTAGTATAGACACTGTCTGTCACAAGGGTGAGGGGATGGTTGCAAACTTGTGAGCATGTGCTCTACCCAAAGAGGCATCCTCCACACAGCTCCAGCTGAAACCGCCACCTATTAGCCCACTTTTCCACTGAAATAGCCCTTCCCTTTTTGGTTTGCATAAGTTTTCATTTCCTTTGTTTAAGCTCCAACCTCTTCATGTTTATTCAGAAGAAGCTTGCTTCACTACAAGAAAAGTTACTTTTTCCTTTCCCTTTGCAGCATCTGCTAAAGCCGGTTCTAGCCAGCCCTAGCCACTAGGGCAAGCAGTCAGGAGAAGCCCTGACCTAAAGTCCCCTTTGCCGAATTAAAATAGTAAAACTCACACCCACTGATCATGCTAAGCCACCATTTTTGTACATGCAATGCATGAAGTAGCATGATTTGGAACTGCACATGTACCACTTTAGCCTATCCCCTTAACTCATGTCATCTCACCCTTCTTTAGGCACTCCCTTAAGCCCACCTTCCCCAAATCGTATAAAATCCCCAGACTCCTTCTGCTCAGGGAGACAGATCTGAGCTGCTTGCAATAAACTTTCTTTTCTTGAAATCCTGGTGTCATGGCATTAACTTCTGTGCACATCAGGCAACGAGCTTATGCTGGGCGATAACTCTGCTCATTGTTGTTATGTACCAATGCCAGTCCAAAGTGGTCAGGTGTCTTAATGCCTTAAGGTAGGTAAGAAATCGGATTTTAAAATTCCGGATTTTAAAATGCTAGCAACCATGATGTTCTCATAAACATTGGGGACTGATGGCTTGACATGCTGAGCCCTCTGTCTTGGGGCTTGCCCCTATGAAGCTTGTTACTGCAAAGAAGAGGATAAACCTGCTTTATAATTGTGCCTAAGAGTCTCCCCTGAGTACTTCTTTGTTGCTCAGATGTGGCCCTCTCTCTCTAACTAAGCCACCTTGGCAGGTGAACTCACTGCCCTCCCCCCTACGGGGGACCTGATTCCCAGGGGTGTAAATCTCCCTGGCAATGCAGCATATGACTCCCGGGGATGAATCTGGACCCAGCATCCTGGGATTGAGAACATCTTCTTGACCAAAAGGGGGATGTGAAATGAAATGAAATAAAGCTTCACTGGCTTAGCAATTTCAATTGTAGTCGAGAGGTCACTCTGGTGGACATTCTTATACTCTATATAGATAACACGTTTTAGGTTTTAATATACTGGAATAGCTAGAAGCAGATACCTGAAACTATCAAACTCCAATCTAGTAGCCTTGACTCTTGAAGACGATTGTATAACAATGTAGATTACAAGGGCAATAGTGTGATTGTGAAAACCTTGTGGATTGCACTCCCTTTATCCAGTGTATGGATGGATAAGTAGATAAACGGGGACAAAAACTAAATGAAAAATAGGGTGGGATGGGGGGGATGATTTGGGTGTTCTTTTTTACTTTTATTTTTTATTTTTATTCTGATTCTTTCTAGTCTAAGGAAAATGTTCAAAAATAGATTGGGGTGATGAATACACAACTATATGATGGTGCTGTGAACAGCTGATTGTACACCATGGATGATTGTATGGTATGTGAATATATCTCAATAAAACTGAATTTAAAAAAATGCTAGCAACCAGTTGAAATTTAAAGCATTGTGGGGGTTAATTCTTACAAACCACATTAAAAATATTAATGGGATGGCTTTATCCTATTAGCCCTTAATTTGCAACCTCTCTTCTGCATTTTAATGGAGTGTTGTACGTAAGAATGGCCAATATTTATTAAAAGCTTACTATGTGCCAGACAGGCCCTTTCCTAAGTGCTTTACATGTATTCACCTATTCAATCCTCTCAATAGTCAAAATGTTGACTATTATTTTCCCAATTTTACAAATGAGGAAATAGAAGTTAAACAACCTGCTCAAGGTCACTGAGTTGGTAAATGAATTCCAGCCGTGGTTGCCTGGCCCTAATATAAGGCTTCTTACCTGGTCTTACCTACTGGACCCTGATTCCTTGAACTTAGCCACTAGACCCTTCACCTTTGTACTTCCTACAGTGCTAAGCATATGAGGCACTTCTTAATTGTACTGAACTGAACTGATATTGTATGTAATAGATGCAATTATACTTTCATTCATTCACTCAGTAAAACATTCTGGGTGCCTACCATCCACATTTCCTTTTCTGTGCTAGAGAGTATAGGGGTCCAAGGACATGGCCCTTGCCCTCCAGGTGCTTGCAGTTAAGGAGCACAAAATAACTATCACTACTCAAGTCCACTGAATTACTACATAAGATTAGCTGCAAAATTTTACTGAGTACCAATAATTAGTTCACTGCATAAAGCAGGAAACATAAAATTGACACCCTGGTGATCTAACAACATTTAACAGAGGAGATGAAAATATGCAGAGAACAGATGGACAAAGAACAAAAGGAAAGATTGATTTCAGGGAAGAAACTCCAGAAAGCATTTCAGAAATGTTAACACTTCTCCTGGCAAATGGCTGAAGGAAAAGAGCTTAACTGAAATTCACAAAGCAAAGTCATTAGATCCAAAAGTACCCACTTTTGATGACGGTAGCAGTTTATTGTGAGAATAATTAACAGTGCTGAATGGCATGTGAGTGTGGTGGAAAGGGGAAGTTTAGTCATATATGTCACCAGAAGGAAAGTTGGAGGTTAAAAAATGAGAATGTGTAACACAGTGAGTCTTGTAGTGGACAATGTCTGCGATTAATTGTACATAAGAAAGTCCTTTCATGATCTAGAGCAGATGTATGATACTATTATAAGAAGTTAATAATAGAGGGGTATATGGGGAAAAATGTACTTATTGCAAATTATGGACTATAATTAACAGTAATATTTCAATACTCTTTCATTCACAGTAACAAATGTACCACATCAATACTATGGGTCAATAATATGGGGGGATAAGGAGAATGGGAGGTGTTCTGGTTTTCTAATGCTGCAGTTATGCAAAATACCTGAAATGCATTGGCTTTTATAAAGGGGATATACTAGGTTACAAGTTTACAGTCCGAAGGCCAGGAAAATGTCCAAATTAAGGCATCAACAAGAGGATACCTTCACTGAAGAACGGCTGATGGCATCTGGAAAACCTCTGTTAGTCGGGAAGGCACGTGGCTAGCATCTGCTGATCCTTTGCTCTGGGGTTCTGGTTTCAAAATGGCTTTCTCCAAACTATCTCTGGGCTAGCATCTCCAAATGTCTCCAAGCATCTCCCCCAAAGTCTCTCTCAGCTGCTCTTGGGACATTTTGTCCTCTCAGCTTCTCTGGAGCAAACTCTGGGCTAGCATCTCAAAGCATCAGCAAGCATCTGGGTCTTGGCCTAGCATATCCCAGCACGTTTTTCATCTCTGCTCTCTGTGTGACCTCCCTTTAAAGGACTCCAGTAAACTAATCAAGACCACCCTGAATGGGTGGGGTCAAATCTCCATGGAAACATACAATCAAGAGGTCACACCCTAATCAAAAAGATTAATAAATCTGCCCCCACAAGATTGCATTAAAGAATATGGCTTTTAGGGGGACATTATATATCCAAACTGGCACAGGAGGATTAGGGTTTTCTTTTTTCTTTTTTGAAGTGATGAAAATGTTCTAAGTTTGATCATGGGGCTGTGCACATCTATGTGATGATACTGTGAACCAGTGATTGCATACTTCAATGGTTTTTATGCTGTGTGAATATATCTCAATAAAATAGCATTTAAAAAAAGTACCCTCTTTTGTATGGTAAGATCCTTGAAAGGTTTCAGAAAACATACCTTTTTGGTAATTCTGTGAAAACTCCTCACATATATAAGACAGGTGATGGAAAAGCAGGTAGTTCCTCTGAACTATTTATATAAATCAGATTCTACTGTGACAAACACATTATAACAATGTCTTTTGAAAAAGACATTTGAAGGGGGGAGGGAAGGATTACAAAAGGGCACAAGAAAACTTTTAGGGGTGATGGATATATTTGATATCTTGACTGTGGTAATGGTTTATGGGTATATTCATATGTCCAAACTTATCAAATTGTAAACTTTAAATATTTGCAGTTTATGGAACATCAATTATGCCTGAATAAAACTGCAAAAAAAGTTTCCTAGGTTCTTGCTATTGAAAGTGTAGAAGCAGACAGCAGACAGGCTCCCTCCAGACCTAGAAATTTGTAGCTTAATAAGCTGTCCAAGTAAATCCTATGTATATTAAAGTTTGACCTCTTATTATAAGGAATGTCTGGAATTCATCTCCCACAACAGGTTGTTAAAGGGAAGTGAGTTGTTAAAAAGGAAGTTATATTTCCTAATCTTTTTTAGATCATTAAGAGCAACTAACTACTGATGTCCCTTGATGGTTTTATTAGCAAGAGGAGTAGATGTTTGTTCTGGAAGATGTTCAAGTTCTTCAAGAATATTCAATATGCTAAGTTAAAAAAAAGTTGACAGTGATTAGTTGCTTACATTCTATCTATCCATCTGTAATCTGTAGGTTTTAATATTTATAGTCTTAAAAAATAACTTTTTTTCTGATTATAAAAGCAATGTTTATTGTAGAAACTTGGAAAACAGAAACTATAATTCCATGAGTAGAGTCATATACCCATCTCATTATCACTCACAATACTTATTGACTATTAAAGGTAGCCCAAACAAGGTAATTATATTTATGACTTCCTGGAGAGTCGGCCTTGTAACATGCATATTTTAAAACTGATTACAGCTAAATCTAAAAATCCAAAGCTAAGTGGAAGTCACTGGACCTGGAGTAGTAGAATTCGTTTTGAATCCCGTATAACTAGAAGTAAGTTTACCATAAAGTTAATGAAGTTCAAGCTTCAGAGTTCTTCACTTACACAGGCCCATTCTAAGGCCTTCAGAGGGGCCCCGGCAATATATTTACGTGGTCAAATGTTTTTGTAAAATTTGCAGAAGTAAGATATTTAAGACTACTGTCTCTTTCCATTCTGAATTTCCCTCCATTGCTCTTCTCATCTGCATTAGGTAGTGTTGGAATGGCCATCAGCTTTTTTTGGATCTGGCTAAAGTTACAATGATCGAGAAAGGGAGACATTTAATTTGGGTTTCATAGCATGCATTTATGTGGTTCATAGTCACTTCCGCATACCATTAAATTACTGCTCACTGTGGGTGGAGGAATGGCTTTCTGGAATACACCTACTGCTCATTATGCCAACTCAGCCAGTACCATGTCAAAAAGCTGCAGGGCCAGAGGGCAAAGGAATGTTGTGGTACCTGGCACAGTAAGTATGTAGGTAACAGAGGAGAAACAAGGTTTGAAATAAAAGGAATAAGAAGCTAGGTCATAGAAAATTCTTCCAACCACCAGAAGTAAAAAAATTATAAGTGGAGGGATCAATTTTCTCAACGCTTAATCAAAATGGAGGTTCTCACTCATCAGGATCTGCTTATGTCGTATACACAACTATAAATGCACCATACTTTCTTTTGTTTATGGGACATGAACTTGTAATTGTACTACAGTGAGTATGTGTGTATGAGTATGTGTGTATTTGAAGTTGCATGTTTTATTCATCCCAGTGGATCAGATCATGTCTTAATGTAGTAGAAAAATCTTGTCCTGAAAAACCCGGGGGTCCCAGTAAAAACCACATGGCCTTGAAATCTTACAATTCATATATAAGAGAAACTCCATAAAGGTTTTCCCAAATTTAACAATAACCCTAAAAAAGCACAAGATAGTTTCA
The DNA here is from genome assembly GCF_015220235.1 of Choloepus didactylus. Lineage (NCBI taxonomy): Eukaryota > Metazoa > Chordata > Mammalia > Pilosa > Megalonychidae > Choloepus > Choloepus didactylus. The sequence goes on from NC_051308.1 coordinate 33,675,038, forward strand.
GTAATAAGTTGTGAAGGTAAAAGAAACTTATAAGCAATAATAAACAAGGTGATCGACCATGCTAAAGAAAAGACTGATCTATTTTCTGTATAGAAAATATTGCAAATAAGTGTCAATATAAAAGGTGATCAAAGTATGCAGCCAAAAAACATGGGTATAATTATTATAAATGGTGTTTATAAAGTCTGGCAACAGGTGAATATACATAATATCACCGAGGACATAATCAATCCTTAAAAATAAAAAATTGTTTCCAGACTTTATGGACACTGAAGAATATCTGATGTTAACAAAAATTTTATGGCTATGTGTATATGTCTGTGGTTTTTGTTAACTTTTAAAAATGTAATTTGTGATTTCTTTCTCATTCTAAATTATATTCATTTTCCTAACTAACTTGCTGTTCGTATTTTTTTTTTTTTTTTTTTGTATTTTTTTCTTAAAGAGGACCCCACAAATTGCATGAGCCTCAGTTCTCGCAAAACCAGGATCTGGCCTCAGAGAACAACCTCAGAGAAACCACTGAATTTCTCTCAGCCTGTTTCCTCTTAAAAAAAAGTTGGCACTTGCCCTGCTTTATCCACCGAGTTGCTGTGAATACCAAACGAAATTGTTGCGCAAAAGACTTTGCCATTCACACAGCTCCTGACAAAAGTGAAGGCTCTCTGACCTGGAGGGTATCCTCTTCCCCACACAAAACCCCCACGCCGAGCTCTTCTAACTCAGCTCCGGCTGGACACTGACAGCCGCGGAACAAAACCTAGTACCACAGGCGGCTGGGGTAGGGGACGCTAAGATGTAGCACCCACTAACGTGGAGAAACTAGAGTTGGAGAGGATGGGGTGACGGTGGGGTTAGGACTATCCGCACGCGGGAAGGGGCGATGCTGCCAGCGAGAGTAAGAACTAGGGGGCGGGGCAGGTGGTCGCGGAGGAGGTGTGACTGATGCTCCCGGAGGGGGCGGGGCACCAGGTCTCAGCCCCTCTCCCGGAGCCCTCTATCGTCCACGGCAGCGGAAGTTCCGGTGTCGGTGAGGGGAGGTCAGAGGTCAGCAGGAAGTCGATACGTGGCCGCCGCCTGTCCCCGCCGAGGAGGCGCAGCAGCCGGAGATGGCGGCGGTCCTGAACGCAGAGCGACTCGAGGTCTCTGTGGACGGCCTCACGCTAAGCCCAGATCCGGAAGAGCGGCCGGGCGCGGAGGGAGCTCTGCTGCTGCCGCCACCGTTGCCGCCGCCCTCGCCTCCGGGGTCCGGCCGGGGCCCGGGCGCTCCAGGGGAGCAGCAGGAGCCGGGGGAGGCGGTGGCTGGTGGTGTGGCGGAGGAGGCGCGGCGGCTAGAACTGCACTGGGGCTTTGGCTTGGAGGAGCTCTACGGCCTGGCGCTGCGCTTCTTCAAAGGTGAGCTGAACCGGCCCCGCCGCCGCCGCCGCTTCTTGGGCGGCCCCGGGAGCCCGGCCCCGACTGTGGCCCCTAGGGTGACTGGACCAGTCTCCCTTACATCCACCGCGATGACCGGAGTAGGATTCCGTCCTTGGGGCTACCTGAAGCTTGTCACTGCCCGCTTGGCCACTAGGTCACACCCCATAGAGACCTGGAACCTTTGCTTAGCAGCTCAAGTCCCACCTCCCGGAGGTTACCAGGAGTATTTTTATTTGATTTAGTTTCTGGATTTCCAAGAGTCAGGGTACCTCTGTAAGCCCTCTCTGTCCCAGGGATCCCATGCTGGGATTTGGGGATTTTTTTTTTTTTAACCTTTGTTTTCCTTTTCCCGTTTCCCATGGCCTGGCACATTAGATCTCGCTGATTTTTCTCACTTTCACATAGTGGAATTTCCATAGCTTCCATACATACCTTTTCTAGGGAACCATAAACTCGAATAGGACTTTATCAGCTGGCAGAAGTGATGTGGCAGAGAGGAGGAAGTAAAGTATAAGCCAATACATCACCTCCGGCTTGTCAAACTCAGAAGAGAAAAGATGTCCACTGTTCTAGTAACTTCTAGATGGCTAAAATTTTACGTTGTAAGTAATTTGGAAGAGTGAATTCTCAGAAAGACCTAAAAAGTACCTTCTGTGCTTCTCGCGGAATTAATTGTATAATGTATTCTTTTCTTAGAGCGAGATTGTGGTATGTGGTATTTTTTTATTGGATGATTCACTTAGTCAAATGGTGGTGATATTGGTCACATGATTTTTTTCAGTGGGAAAGACTGATGAGAAGCCCGGCCCGTTAATTTGATTCTTAGAGAGATTTAGACTGGTGGGGTGGATGAGTGGGGAGAAGATTTTGGCCAGTAAGACTTTAAAAGTGGTTGCTAGGTTCCCTATACATTCCAGAACAGCATATTTATGACATTTTTCCTGGAGGGGGGAGTACCTTTTGGAGTATGTATTTACTACCCGAAGTTGAGTAGTTCACTATAGGGATACGTACTAAGGTTATTTGTTTCCTTTCAAAATAAGTTGTGCAAACTACTGAAAATGTTTCTTTTATAAATTTTCCAGAAAATTGATCATTTCACATTCATTGCATTTTTTTATTAGAGAAGTTGTGGGTTTACAGAACAATCATGCATAATGCATTCATTGCATTTTTTATTAAAAAGTTTTCCATTGAAATATTCATCATCATTGCACAATGAGTTCAGCCCTCTGTGCACTGTGTAGCTTGGGGAATTGGTAATGGCTAATGGGTTTTGGATCACTTGACCCTTAGGTCACTGGCTTGAATTTACAGTTTGCTGTGTTCATGATGTACTGCCACTTAACATAAAAATCTGGTGGTTTCTGTATAATTCATATAACTGCATGCTACCTTAAATTTTTATTCTTGGGACTTATTTTTCTAGTATTCAATAATAAAAACTATATTTAGCAGAGAGAGAATGTAAGAACTAAGATAAGAATCACCTTCTAATCTTAGCTTTAACCACATGACTGACAAAAAGATAAATGGGTAGTTTCATCTTTTGAGCCTATCTTCTCATTTGAAAATTGTAGTAAAAGATTTAAACGCCACATAATGTGCAGTAAATTTACCATAGCTTTGGGAGTCAGGAAGCTCTGGATTCTGGTTACCCTGTAAACTCCTAGATAATTAATTTTCTCTTCCTGGCTCAGTTTCCTCTAATATTAAAAAAAAAAAATAAAAAAAGTGGGGGGATGGGACTGGACTAAATGAGATTTGATGTCCCAGATTTAAGATTCAGTAGTTTAAACTTAACATTATTTTAACATGTTTGTTGAGTGATAGGAATTCCAGGGGAACCTATTGTTTGGGAGCCTAGTTGTCAGTCACCTTAGAGAAAAAAGCTGCATTGATATATATGGTTTATTTAGTTCCTAGGTTAAGCTTTCAAAGCAGTATACAAGTACTTAAAAGGAGAAATACCACAGCAACAATTACAAGCTACCTTTCTGCATGGATCATTACCTTGGTTAGCAGTGAAGAGGCTGTTAATAACAGATGTCTAATTGAAAAAATAAAAATAATAAGGGAAGATCCAAAAGCACTCAGGTTAATTATGGGAAGTGGGGTAAGCCAAGTGTTCCTGCCTTTTTTTGTTGTTGTTTTGCTGCCTTTGTTTTAATGTGTGAATTTTTCTAGTGCAGTACTTTCATTTTAATCAGTCTTGCAAGGACTTCTAATAGATCGCTGTTTTGTGATTTTGTACAAGTATCTCACAGGAATTAGATATAACATTACATTATCTTTTCTGCTCTGGGGTATATATGAATCTTGAAAGCATGGATCTCTTTTTAAGTTTAAAATAACTTAGATTGAGACTCAGGAACCCATTGTGACAACTACCTACCCTCTAAATTTTGTGAATGTAAAAGTAAAATAATAGATGAAACTATAGGCAATTGTTATAACACATTTTACCATCTAAATTCTATTTAGTAGACATTTGAATCCTTAAAATGAATCAAGTTTTATATTAGGTTAGCACTGTGGGTGAATAGTACATTACTTCTTGCCATACAGGAAGATGAGTTAAAGGTCCAGTGACAACTGCAGTGCACTGTGAAGGATTGAGAGAGCAGATGCCATTCCACAGAGGGGGAAAGGGCAAAAGTCATGAAGGTCTGAAAGAACATGTGTGTCTGGGAAATGGTAAAAATGAAGTAGTTTGACCCAGAGAACTAGAAGGTAAGTTGGACTCAGATCCTGGAGGGACTTGAATGCTGGTGTAAATAGTTTGGCCTTTTTTTTTTTCATTAGACAGTGGGGAATCATTGAAGATTTTTAAAGGGAGGACCCAAGTTTCCCAATTCTAGTTTGGCAAAGTTTAACCTGAATTATATGAGTTTCTTCTCTCCTTGGGTTGAGGACCAGTTGGACTGTAGCCTTTATATTTTTATACTTTTTGGGTGGTTACCTGGAGAGTTGTAGTTTGCTTTTTAAGAGTTCTTGGTGACTAGATTTTTCTTCTCAAAATACTTTATTGCCTCATTAAATTATGTTGGTAGTTCATTGCATTACTTTAAAATTCCAGAGTAATAATTGCTACCATTGAGCAGATGTTCACTAAATGTCAGATATTATTCTGAAAGTTGTATATATACTGTTTTGTTTAGTCCTCTCACCAGTCCTTCAGTGAGGGTATCATCCCTGTTTCTTAGTTGAGGAACCTGACCCAGGCCACTTAGTTTTTATTAGCAAGAGGCAGGGTTGGTTCTGTCTGTCTAAAGACAGTTTTTCCCACTACAGGAGGAACCCTGTATTCTGATGGCGTACTGAGAAAAATACTCAAAACAACCTACTCTGTTATCTTGTCACATTTTGGAATGTTTTTAATGTATTTGCTTGTAAGTATTAATGATCTAAGTTGATTAAGTTTTTCAAAGCATGATTACTTTATTGAGAGTCTCTTCAGATATCTGGAAAAGGAAAGTGTGGGCTGGAGAACCTTCTACTCTGAATTCTTATGTACTAGCAGGTTTGAAATTTTGAATGTAATGGAAAAATCCCCTCCCAAGGACTGAAGTAAATGTGCCCACCAAAAAAATTGTTATACTAAATCCCATTGCTGTTAATATAATATTTGAACTTTTCTGTGGAATGAATTAATCTCATCTTTTGGGAGGTCTGCATTTAGTTAACACAGTCATTGTTTGTGTCACCTCTTTTACTGTTGTAAACTTAAAATGGATGTGGAAAATTTTCTTTTTTTTTTTTTTTAATTTTATTTTCAACTTTTTATTATGGAGAATTTTGAACGTACACGAAAACTGACAGAATAGTGTAGTGAACCTCCATGTACCTGTTCCCAAGCTAGACACACCCCATCCATTTCCCAGGTCATCTGTAAATATTTCATATATATGTCTAAAAGATATAGTCAAGTGATCAAATTTCAGGTTTCATAAATGTCATAACTGTGTTTTTAAAAAAACAGTTTGTTTAAATAAGTATATAACTGAGTGTAATTAACAGCAATACTAGCAGAAATACATTAACTATTTCTTAAAGAAACTGAGTCAGAAATTTAAGTCTCTCCAAACCCAACCATAGTTTCCTTTACCTTTCACATATGTAGTTAAAGTTATCTCCCTCCCCCCTTTATTTCCCCTGCATTTTGTTGAAGAAGTTGGGTGGTTATTCGGTGGATTTTGTTGATTGCATCCCTGTGGTTAGCATATTTCTCTAATTTTTGTGTTTCCTGTAGTTGGATCTATAGACTTGATCAGGTTCTAGTTTTTTGGCAAGGCTACTTCATGCTGTGTCCTTTCATCCGTGAGGCCAATAATGTCTGTTTTAGTGATGTTAAGAGTGTTGATGATCAGTATCTGGGTCTGTTAATTCATTAGGGATTGAAAAATATTGATATTCTAATTGTCTCTCCTTCATTGGAATGCTTTTCTTCTGCAATTTGATTTCCTAGGGGTGCAGTTCAGATAAGAAAGGAAAGATTAAGTGTTTTTTCCCATTTTATTAGTTTTCAAAATGAGTTATTTATCTAGCAACCTCAAAAGATGGCAGTTTTTAAAATTTTATTATGAACTCATGCTTTAAATATATTTGATAGTTTTTTTGTTTTTGTTTTTGCTATTATTAGTATTGATGCTCTAATTCTACTGCTTTTGGCCAGTGGGGGCCTCTTCAAATTGGATCCTGAGTTCCTAGCTTCCTTGCTGTCTGGTATGAAAAAATGTTCCAGGTTCATCTTAACACATTTCCCGCCTCAGACCAGGAATCAGCCATTTCTCCAAAGAGCCAGGGTTCCTTTTAGTGAGAAATGGCATTTAAAGAACCATAATCTGATACCAGGGATAGCTCATTGCTCATTGTTACTGAATTGGTCATTGTTTCTAGGCTTTTTCAATAGCCTCTCTGGTGTGTTGGGGGAGGGAGATAACTTTAACTATATATGTGAAAGGTAAAGGAAACTATGGTTGGGTTGGGAGAGACTTAAATTTCTGACTCAGTTTCTTTAAGAAATAGTTAATGTATTTCTGCTAGTATTGCTGTTAATTACACTCAGTTATATTCCTGACAGCAGAGAGAGGCAATCATATGGAAATCCTGGAATAGTTCCATTTCCTGTTGTCTTTCCTTAAACATAGGCATCAATAAGAACTTTTATAAATGGGCTTATTAACATTTTAAAATACTATATAGCTGTAATTTATTCATTGACAACTTATATGTAATTAGCTTATGCCCCCTGAACCTGGGCAGCCTAGCCTCAGAAAATTTCAAGTTTAATTGTTACTAACAGCCATTACATTTTTTTAAAATTCAGTTTTATTGAGATACGTTCACATACCATACAGTCATCCATGGTGTACAATCAGCTGTTCACAGTACCATCATACAGTTGTGCATTCATTACCCCAATCTATTTTTTGAACATTTTCCTTGTACCAGAAAAAGTGAAAATAAGAATAAAAACTAAAAGTAAAGAACACCCAAATCACCACCCCACCCACCATGTTTGTCATTTAGTTTTTTTGCCCCCATTTTTCTACTCATCCATCCATAAGTGTGATCCATAAGGAGTGTGATCCATAAGGCTTTTGCAGTTACAGTGTCACCTCTTGTAAGCTACATTGCTATACAGTCATCTTCAAGAGTCAAGGCTACTGGGTTGCTTTTTGATAGTTGCAGGTATTTACTTCTAGGTATTCCAGTGCATTAAAACCTAAAAAGGATTGTCTGTATAGTGCATAAGAATGCCCACCAGAGTGACCTCTTGACTCCATTTGTAATCTCTCAGCTATTGAAGCTTTATTTTGTTTCACTTCACATCCCCCTTTTGATCAAGATGTTCTCAATCCCACGATGTTGGGTCCAGATTCATCCCCGGGAGTCATATCCTGCGTTGCCAGGGAGATATGTACACTTGAGAGTCAGATCCCACATGGAGGGGAGGGCAGCGAGTTCACCTGCCCAGTTGGCTTAGCTAGAGAGAGAGGGCCACATCTGAGCAACAGAGGTACTCAGGGGGAGACTCTTAGGCTATAAGCAGGTTGAACATCTGATTTTTGATTTGCTAGTTCATATTAAATTTGAACTGGACTAAGTTTCCTTTAAAGACTGAATTCAAGGACATGTGTACGTATATTTTTAATATAAATGATTTTAACAGTTGCCTGAGGCCCCCCTCCTCTCCTTTATTTACTACACAAAGGAGAAATTTACACAAATCATATGTGTATAGGTTGGTGAGCTTGAACGCACTAGTTTAACCAGCACCCAAGAGGAGATGTTTACCTTTAACACCTAATTAAAATGAGAGCCACTAAGGAGAAGTATTATCTCCACTTTTTAAACTGAGGGTTAAAAACTTTCAACTTGTCTGTGCTTTCTAGTTAGTAAATTTAGGAAGGTGGCCCTGGAGTTAACACTGCCTGGGGTATGTTTTCCTCCTGGCTCTGCCACTTAATTGTTTAAACTCTTAGTGTCTGCCTTTTTTCAAAGGTTTGTTTTAAGAATTATAAGAAGGTATATATATATTAACTCTTAGAGTACCTGGCAATTGATATTCTGTGGCTGTTTATATTGTTGAAGAGGAGGGATTACCCAGAATTGATTATGGGGTGTGTTGGATTAATGCAGGAAAAGTCTTAGCTTTATTAAGCACTTACTACAAACCAAGCAGTTTCCAAGGTGTTTTATATTCATTGACTCAAGAATATTGCATTGTATTATCCTTTCTTGTACGTGGTTTAGGACTTTGTCAATCAGGTTTCTTTTCTTAGTCTAACATTTATTTCCTTTCATTGTCACTGGTATATTTTGGGGTTTTAAATCCAACATGGTAGAGATGTGGTTTTAGTATTTCTAAAAGAAATTTTTTCAAAGTGTGTTCTGTGTCAGGTAACAATGTGATGTAGCCATGAAGGAAAACAGGTTTGATTTGGGGCTGCTTTGGTGGAAATATGATATCTTGACTGAGGGAAGGGAGGGATGGTCCCACTTTCTTCTGCACAAATCATACAAGCCCTAGATACTTCTTTAAGTTTGGGGTATCATCCTTTGGGGTGGCTAAGGACAAAATGAAGCTCATTCAGAGGAGAGCAACTTGTAGAGTGTAGGAATTCAAATCCCATGCCATCATTATTATAATATCTACTATTTAGTCAGTGTCTACTCTATGGAGGCATTACACCAAGCACTTTGTAACACATTATTTCTTATCCTCACAAGAATCCTAAGGACAAGTATTATCTCCACTTTTTAAACTGAGGGTTAAAAACTTTCAACTTGTCTGTGCTTTCTAGTTAGTAAATAGCAAAGCTGGGATTTAAATTTAGATCTTTTTATCTTGTGAGGTAAGATTAAACCGGGATATTTAGCTTAGAGAATAGAGAACCCAGGGCAAACATGATGGGTATTTTATGACTTTTTTGAGGTCTGGTCTATGATGTGTTTTAGTTAACCCTGAGGACTAGAAATAGACCCTGTGGATAGAAATTAGAGATACCAACGCAAAATAAAGAACTAAGACTCCCAGCTCTCCGAAGATGGAATAGACTCCTTTGGGATAGTGAGTTCCCATCACCAGAAGTGTTCAAGCATAGGTTAGCAATTGCTGTGTGGAAATGTAGAGGGGATTTGAGCTTTTGGTTGTGTAATTCAGTCATTTGTTTTTATTATCCCTTCTAACCCATAGACCTTATAGCCTTCATTTCATCAAATGAATGCTAGAAGGGACGTTGAAATAATTTGGTACATCCATTTACCTTTGCCTCCAGAGAGAGGAGAAAAATATGATTTTTCCTGTAAACTTATTCTGGGCAGTTGAGGTGTGAGCCTGATAACCTTTTTTATAATTAATTTCAGGTGGAAGGGACTCCATTTTAATCTTCCAGAGCTTTGGGTTTGGCAACTGTGATTATAAAGCTATTACCAAATTATGCTGCCTTATTAGAACTGTAAAGTTAAATAGTTATGAATTTAACAAGAACTTAGGACCCATTTCTATTTTATTTGCTGGGGAAAATGTGTTTGTGTGTTGTGTTCATTTTCTGTTGCCGCTTAACAAATTAACACAAATTTAGTGGCTTAAAACAACACATATTTATTCTCTTAAAGTCCTAGAGGTCAGAAGTTCAAAATGGGTCTTACTGGATTAAAATCGAGGTGTCTACAGGGTTTTGTTCCTTCTGGAGGCTCTAGGGGATAATCCTAGATAATTCCTTACCTTTTCTACCTTCTAGAGGCTTATGGCCTCTTCTTCCATCTTCAAAGCCAACAGCATAGCATCTTCAATTCTCTGACTCTTTTGCCTCCTTTCCTTGAAGTAACCACTCTCAGTTATTTTAACTGTTTATTTTGGTATTCTCCATTTTCCTGCTGCTTCTTGAATTTAAAAAAAAAAAAAAATTCTACCTCACTTATGATTGTTTCTCTTACTCCTTCCCTCTTCCAAACTCCTAACTTTATAATGTTACATTTTGTGGTTAAATCAATATTTACTATATTAGTGAGTTTTATTCATAACTGAGACAGATTGTGTGTTTTGATTACATTTTAGTTCTTGTGCAAATTCTTGTCTTTTGTGAAATTAGAGACAATTATTTGTTTTCTTTGACCTCAAATAAACTTTTTTTTTTAAAAGGCATTCTTCCTAGATGCTCTTAAATTCTTGATCCATTCTTAGCTTTCTGCCTTCTAGGCCTGCTGCCCAGCTGTCATTCTGGAAATTACCATGGCCACTCTACAGTGTTAGATTCTCTTTTCTGTGAATTCCTTAATTTTTTATTGTTGTTAATTCCTTTACTTTGGAAGTACATATCCTCTGATAACTTCTTGAGAAAAGGGTACATGGGAAATAAAGTTTTTTAGACCTTTCCTATCCAAAAATGTATTTGCTTTACTGTCACAATTGATTGATATGATTGGGTGTAAAAATCTAGATTGGAAATAACTCCCCCCTAGAATGTTAAAGGCATTATTCCTTTGTTTTCTAGTTTTCAGTATTCTTCTTAAGAAGTCATTCTGATTCTTGTGATCTGTTTTTCTCTTTGGAAGTTCTTAGGATCTTCTCTTTATCACCACTGTTCAGAAATTTCTCAATTATTGTCCTTTTTGTTTGTTTTATTTTTTACCAAATGATGGTGCTGAACATTGGGTAGTACTTTTAGTCTGGAAATGTGTGTCCTTAATTTCTGGAAAATTTTCTTATGTTATTTTTTTCTATAATTTCCCCTCCTTTTCTCTGTTTCCACTCTCTGGTACCGTTACTATTCCAGTATTCAGTCATCTGGATTGAACTAATTTTCTTATCTTTTCTCTCCTGTTTTCCATCTTTGACTTCTTCTTCTGTTTTCTGGGAGATAGCCCCATCTCTGTCTTCCAACCTATTAATTTTTTTTTTAACTTCCGTTTTTACATTTTTTATTTCCAGGAGTTTTTTTTTTAATTGTTCTCTGAATGTTCTTTCTAGTATCTTGTTTGTCTTTATGGATGCAATCATTTCTGTCTTTGAAGATGTTAAATATAATTTTTGAATTTTGTTTTGTTTTTTAGTTTCTTTCAGACTCCCCCCCACCCCTTGGAAGCGCTCTTCAGTTGTCTGCTAATTCTGAACAGCTAATTATAACCTTTAATAGAAGCTTCTAGTGTGGAGTGATGAAGCAAAGGTTTCATTGGGGAACCCTCAAACATTAGTATCTGTAGATCTTTTCTTCCAAGTCACTTTTTCTAGAAAATTCTCCTTTCTTCTTCCTGGAATGTATGAAACTGACTGCCAGCATTCAGGAACTGAGTAGGAAAAGGAGCAGGCAGGTGGAAGTTGCTCACCGTTTAATAAGGGAAATTTCATTTCTGTTGTTTTTAGTCTGGCGTTTCACACCAATCCTTGCTCTATCTGTAGCTTCTCCAGTTCATTTTCTCTAGTAAACATCTAGCCCTCTGCTAAAGTAGGAGCAAGTTAGCGGTCTGCCTGCTTGGGGTTGGTACATACAATGGGAGGGAAGGTATTTACCTGCTTCTTATATATACTTTAGACCAAAGGTCCTGTTTACATCTAGACTCCAGCTTTTAAACCTGTTATCTTCCATTTTAAAATGTACACCATTTTTAAGTGTACAGTTCAGTGACATTAATTACATTCAGTATGTTGTGCAACCATCACCGTGTTCCATTACCAAAACTTTTCAACAGACTTTGTCTCCATTGAGCAAAAACTCCCCATTCCTCTGCCCCAGACACTAAGCTTCTAATCTACTTTCTTTTTCTTTTAATTTTTATTCTAGTAACATATATGACCTAAAATTTCCCCTTTTAACACATTCACATATGATACAGTGCTGTTAATTACATTTACAATGTTGTGTTACCATCACCACTATCCCTTACCAAAACTTTACAGTCAACCTTAATAAAAATTATGTGTAATTTAAGCTTTAACTCCCCCTTCCCTACTCTCAACACAGTCCCTTGTACCTATATTCTAGATTCTGACTCATCATAGTTTGCTTATTTATTTCATATCAGTGGGATTGTACAGTATTTGTCCTTTTGTGTCTGCCTTATTTCATTCATCTTGATGTCTTCAGGGTTCATCCATGTTGTCACTTGAATCAGAACTTTAGAACTTCATTCCCTGTTTACAGCTGAGTAATATTCTACTTTATATATTGTGCCAGTTTGAACGTATTATGTCCCCCAAAACGCCATTATCTTTGATGAAATCTTGAGTGGGCAGACGTGTCAGTGTTGATTAGATTGTAATTCTTTGAGTGTTTCCATGGAGATGTGCCCCACCCAACCGTGGTGATGACTCTGGATAGTTTCCATGGAGGTGTGGCCCCACCCATTCAGCATGGGCTCTGATGAGTTTATTGGAGCACTATATAAGCTCAGACAGAAGGAGCAAACTTGCTACAGCCAAGAGGGACACTTTGAAGAATGCACAGAAGCTGAGAGAGTGGCTGCAGGTGAAAGTTTGAAGATGGCTGTTGAAAGCAGACTTTTGCTCTGGAGAAGTTAAGAGAGGACAAACACCCCAAGAGCAACTAAGAGTGACATTTTTGAGGAACTGCAGCCTAGAGAGGAACGTCTTGGGAGAAAGCCATTTTGAAACCAGAACTTTGGAGCAGATGCCAGCCATGTGCCTTCCCAGCTAACAGATTTTCCAGACACAATTGGCTATTCTCCAGTGAAGGTACCCATTGTTGATGGACACTTTATGGCCTTAAGACTGTAACTTTGTAACCAAATAAACCCCCTTTTATAAAAGCCAATTGATTTCTGGTGTTTTGCATTCAGGCAGCATTAGTAAACTATAACATTAATACATACCCCATTTTGTTTATCCATTTATCGGTTGGTGGATACTTGGGTTGCTTCATTTTTTAGCAGTTGTGAATAATGCCGCTGTGCACATCGATGTGCAAATATCTGTTCAAGGCCCTGCTTTCAGTTCTTTTGGGTATATACCTAGAAGGTGGATTGCTGAGTCAAATGGTTATTCTATACTTCATTGAGGAACCACCAAACTGTCTCCTGTAGCAGCTACACCATTTTACATTCCCACCAGCAATGAATGAGTGTTCCTATTTCTCTGCATCCTCTTCAACATTTATAACTTTCCATTTCTTTAGCAGTAGCCATTCTAAGCGTGTGAAATGGTATCATTATGGTTTTGATTTGCATTTCCCTAATAGCTAATGATGTTGAGCATCTTTTCATGTGCTTTCTAACCATTTTATGTATCTTCTTTGGAGAGATGTCTGTTCAAGTCTTTTGCCCATTCTTTTAATTGAACTCGAAATGAAGTCCTGATGTGTGCGACAACATGGATGAACCTTGAGGACGTTATTTTGAGTGAAATAAGCCAGATACAAAACGACAAATACTGTATGATCTCACTAAGATGAACTAAATATAATGAGTAAACTCATGGAGTTAGTATCTAGGATATAGGTTACCAGAAGATAGAATGAAGGTAGAGAATGGGGAGCTGATGCTTAATTTGTGCAGAATTTTTAATAAGGTTGATTGTAAATGTTTGGAAATGGATAGAAGTGATGGTAGCACATTATTGTGAGTATAACTAACAGCACTGAATCATGTGTTTAAGTGTGATTGAAAGGGGAAGTTTATGGTCATGTATGTCAGCAGAAGGAAAGCTAGATTATGAGATGTGGGAATGTATAACATAGTGAACCCTGTTTTGAACCATGAAGGTATTTAATGATACAAAGAAAAGAATGTTCCTCCATGAACTAGAACAAATGTATGTCACTATTACAAGGGGTTAATAATAGGGTGGTGTATTTGAAAAAATTAACCTAATGCAAACTATGGACTATAGGTAACAGTGATGTTATAGTATTCTTCCATCATTTGTAACAAAGGTACCAGACCAATGCTAAGTGTCAGTAATAGGGCATAAGGGGCATGGGGTTTTCTCTTGTTTTGGAGCAATGAAAGTATTCTAAAATTGGCTGTGGTGATGAAAAGCACATATCTGTGATTATACTGAGAGCCGTTGATTATACCTATTGGATGGATTGTATGCTGTGTGAATAAAACTGCTTTAAAGAAAAAATCATAGGAACCACAAGAAGACTAGAAAGGAAATGTGTAACTTCTGAACTACCAAGGGAAGACTGGAAAAAATAAAACTTGATCACTCTTTAAAAAAAAAAAAAAAAAGAATGTATTGCCATACAACAAAAATGTGTGGGGTACGGGGAAAGAAAAATATAAGAAGAATATATGAAATCAAGTTGGTATCAAACATGATTGTTACAGAATTAGGTTGTTAAATTTTAGGCCCAATGTAACCATAAAGAAAATACATGAAAAATACAGCCAGAGGAAATGAAAAGGGACTCAAAATGGTACAATACAAAAAAATAAAGCAAGTATGAAAGTAGGCATTAATGGAGGTATGGCTCAAAAAAAGTATGAGTTACAAAGACAAAATATCAAAATGGCAGAAGGTCCTACATTATCAGTAGTGACCTTAAATGTTAATGGATTAAACTCTCCAGCCAAATGACAGTGATCTGCAGAATGAATAAAAAAGCGTGACCCAACTATATTCTATTTACAAGCAGCTCACCTTAAATTCAAAGAAACAAATAGGTTGAAAGTGAAAGGATGATATACACACACACACACACACACACACACGCACACACCATGCAGGCAGTAACCAAAAGAGAGCTGGGGTAGCTGTACCATTATTAGATAAAATAGATTTAGGCGCTTTATAACCACAAGGATGGAGTGAGCCCGTGCCAGGCCGGCTCCAGCCAGGAAAGCAGGGCAGGAGAGTGAGGTTGATGCCCGGTGGCAGGGTGAGCGCGGCATCCGGCGCTTCTCATTGCCACAGAGCAAGGAGGGGGTGGGGTACAGCACGGTCATGGGCTACCGCTCTCAGGCTTTTTCCCTTCTGTAACTCCACCAGAAAAGTTTTTTTGTTTCCCAGCTGATTTTGGCATCACCAAGGGAGCTCTTTATTATTATTTTTTTTACACTTTATTTTGAAATAAATTCAAAGTTATAGGAACAGTTGCAAAAACAATACAAACCCCATACACAGAACTCCAGCATTCCCTAACCACCCCCCTATACCCCGATCCAACTTTAGCATGTTGTCACACTGCTATTTCTTTCCCTCCCTCCGTCCCTCTCTCTCTCCCTATCTATCATCCATCATCTATTGCTCTGTCTTCTCACCAAGGGAACTCTTTAAAATGACACCTCTCCAGATTGCACTGATGGACATTGGAAACATGGGCCAGTCAGTGGACATCAGTAGGCTTCAACTGGCTGTGGCTGAACGCCAGTCAGAATTGCTGACCCAGAGTAAGGCCAGCTTCCCTAGAATCCTCAGTCACCCAGATCCAGATTCTTCCGATTCTGGATTTGACAGCTTCGTTGCCTCTCAGATCACGAAAGCTTTAGTCAGTGGACCAAAGCCACCGATGGAAAGCCACTATTGTCCGCCACCTCCTCTCCACAATTGTGAGGATGAACTGGCTTGGCTAAATCCAACAGAGCCTGACCACACGATTCAGTGGGATAAATTGATGTGTTTGAGACTAGCACTGGTGTAGAGATTAAGCGAATAATGGCCAAAATTTTAAAAAGCCCCTTCTCCCCAACAAACACAGCTCCTTGGTGAGTTGGAAAAAGACCTCAAACTTGTTTATCATATTGGCCTCATTCCAGCCAAACTTCCTGACCTAGTGGAAAACAGTCCCTTGTCACTACAGAAATTTTACTGAAGTTAATGCAGTTGAGCCAGATAACATGAGTGTTTTTCACTTCTGGTCAGTATATCCATTACATATATATATCCTTACATTCTTTGGAAGTTGTGAATTGATGAACTACAGCTGTTGCTCTGCCTCCTGAATTTATTCACCTTTATATATCAAATTGTATCTCTACTTGTGAACAAATTAAGAAGAAATATATGCAGAATTTTTTGATACATTTCATATGTCTTTCTCCAATCCTTAATCTGTAACAAAATTATTAATGTGCAGGACTTGTTTGTAAAGTACAGCTATTCTATACTGAATTCAGTAGGATACAAGAGGCTGCTGGCCTTTTCCAGTTTTTGAAGACATTGGATACTGGGGAAACACCTTCTGAGACCAAAATGTCAAAATAATACCTCATAAGAACCACCCTGTTTATTCTTCAGCTGTACTGTGATTTAACTTTGAAAACTGTTAAAAACCTTGCGTGGTTTGCTTGTTGTAATGTATATAAACAAATCTACTTAACCAAGTTTTGCTTTTCTGGATGATTTTTTCCTTTAGATGAATTTTTGATAAGAACTTGGAAAAATGTCTCTTTAGATTTCTTGCTGATAATTATCCACAGGAGGAATGGTTATCCCCCCAAAAACAGCTGTTGCAAAAAAGTAAATGAGTCTTTAGCACTAAATAGCAAAGTGCCTGTTTTTGTTTAAAAAATAAGTTACAGGCTTATTTTTTTTTAATCATCATTTTATTGAGATATATTCACATACCACGCAGTCATACAAAACAAATCGTACTTTCGATTGTTTACAGTACCATTACATAGTTGTACATTCATCACCTAAATCAATCCCTGACACCTTCATTAGCACACACACAAAAATAACAAGAATAATAATTAGAGTGAAAAAGAGCAATTGAAGTAAAAAAGAACACTGGGTACCTTTGTCTGTTTCCTTCCCCTACTTTTCTACACATCCATCCATAAACTAGACAAAGTGGAGTTTGGTCCTTATGGCTTTCCCAATCCCATTGTCACCCCTCATAAGCTACATTTTTATACAACTGTCTTCGAGATTCATGGGTTCTGGGTTGTAGTTTGATAGTTTCAGGTATCCACCACCAGCTACCCCAATTCTTTAGAACCTAAAAAGGGTTGTCTAAAGTGTGCGTAAGAGTGCCCACCAGAGTGATCTCTTGGCTCGTTTAGGAATCTCTCTGCCACTGAAGCTTATTTCATTTCCTTTCACATCCCCCTTTTGGTCAAGAAGATGTTCTCCGTCCCACGATGCCGGGTCTACATTCCTCCCCGGGAGTCACATTCCACGTTGCCAGGGAGATTCACTCCCCTGGGTGTCTGATCCCACATAGGGGGGAGGGCAGTGATTTCACCTTTCAAGTTGGCTTAGCCAGAGAGAGAGGGCCACATCTGAGCAACAAAGAGGCATTCAGGAGGAGACTCTTAGGGAGGCCTAGCCTCTCCTTTGCAGCAACCGTCTTCCCAAGGGTAAAACTTATGGTAGAGGGCTCAACCCATCAAACCACCAGTCCCCTATGTCTGTGGTCATGTTAGCAACCATGGAGGTGGGGTAGGCGAATACCCCTGCATTCTCCACAGGCTCCTCAAGGGGGCACTACATCTTTTTTTTTTTCCTTGTTTTTCTTTTCTTTTTTTTTTTTTTTTAACTTTCCCTTCTTTTTTAAATCAACTGTATGAAAAAAAAAGTTAAAAAGAAAACAAACATACAATAAAAGAACATTTCAAAGAGACCATAACAAGGGGGTAAGAAAAAGACAACTAACCTAAGATAACTGCTTAACTTCCAACATGTTCCTACTTTACCCCAAGAAAGTTACATAATATAGCAACATTTCTGTGAACTTGTTCCTACTATATCCATCAGAAATTAACAGACCATAGTCATTTCTGGGCATCCCCAGAACGTTAGCTTATCTGTTCTTGGATTATTGTTCCTCCTTCCTTAATTGCTCTCTACTGCTAGTTCGCCTACATTCTACATTATAAACCATTTGTTTTACATTTTTCAAAGTTCACATTAGTGGTAGCATATAATATTTCTCTTTTTGTGCCTGGCTTATTTCGCTCAGCATTATGTCTTCAAGGTTCATCCATGTTGTCATATGTTTCACGAGATCGTTCCTTCTTACTGCCGCGTAGTATTCCATCGTGTGTATATACCACATTTTATTTATCCACTCATCTGTTGAAGGACATCTGGGTTGTTTCCATCTCTTGGCAATTGTGAATAATGCTGCTATGAACATTGGCGTGCAGATATCTGTTCGTGTCACTGCTTTCCGATCTTCCGGGTATATACCGAGAAGTGCAATCGCTGGATCGAATGGTAGCTCTATATCTAGTTTTCTAAGGAACTGCCAGACTGACTTCCAGAGTGGCTGAACCATTATACAGTCCCACCAACAATGAATAAGAGTTCCAATTTCTCCACATCCCCTCCAGCATTTGTAGTTTCCTGTTTGTTTAATGGCAGCCATTCTAACCGGTGTTAGATGGTATCTCATTGTGGTCTTAATTTGCATCTCTCTAATAGCTAGTGAAGCTGAACATTTTTTCATGTGTTTCGTGGCCATTTGTATTTCCTCTTCAGAGAACTGTCTTTTCATATCTTTTGCCCATTTTATAATTGGGCCGTCTGTACTATTGTAATTGAGTTGTAGGATTTCTTTGTATATGCAAGATATCAGTCTTTTGTCAGATACATGGTTTCCAAAAATTTTTTCCCATTGAGTTGGCTGCCTCTTTACCTTTTTGAGAAATTCCTTTGAGGTGCAGAAACTTCTAAGCTTGAGGAGTTCCCATTTATCTATTTTCTCTTTTGTTGCTTGTGCTTTGGGTGTAATGTCTAGGAAGTGGCCGCCTAATACAAGGTCTTGAAGATGTTTTCCTACATTATCTTCTAGGAGTTTTATGGTACTTTCTTTTATATTGAGATCTTTGGTCCATTTTGAGTTAATTTTTGTGTAGGGGGTGAGGTAGGGGTCCTCTTTCATTCTTTTGCATATGGATATCCAACTCTCCCAGCCCCATTTGTTGAAAAGACCATTATGGCTCAGTTCGGTGACTTTGGGGACCTTATTATCAAAGATCAGTCGGCCATAGATCTGAGGGTCTATCTCTGAATTCTCAATTCGATTCCATTGATCTATATGTCTATCTTTGTGCCAGTACCATGCTGTTTTGGCAACTGTGGCTTTATAATAAGCTTCAAAGTCAGGGAGTGTAAGTCTTCCCACTTCGTTTTTCTTTTTTAGAGTGTCTTTAGCAATTCGAGGCATCTTCCCTTTCCAAATAAATTTTATAACTAGCTTTTCCAAGTCTGCAAAGTAGGTTGTTGGAATTTTGATTGGGATTGCATTGAATCTGTAGATGAGTTTGGGTAGAATTGACATCTTAATGACATTTAGCCTTCCTATCCATGAACGTGGAATATTTTTCCATCTTTTAAGGTCCCCTTGTATTTCTTTTAGTAGAGTTATGTAGTTTTCTTTGTATAGGTCTTTTACATCTTTGGTTAAGTTGATTCCTAGGTACTTGATTTTTTTAGTTGCTATTGAAAATGGTATCTTTTTCTTGAGTGTCTCTTCAGTTTGTTCATTTCTAGCATATAGAAACATTACCGACTTATGTGCATTAATCTTGTATCCCGCTACTTTGTTAAATTTGTTTATTAGCTCTAGTAGGTGTATCGTTGATTTCTCAGGGTTTTCTAGATATAAGATCATATCATCTGCAAACAATGACAGTTTTACTTCTTCTTTTCCAATTTGGATGCCTTTTATTTCTTTGTCTTGCCGGATTGCCCTGGCTAGCACTTCCAGCACAATGTTGAATAACAGTGGTGACAGCGGGCATCCTTGTCTTGTTCCTGATCTTAGAGGGAAGGCTTTCAGTCTCTCACCATTGAGTACTATGCTGGCTGTGGGTTTTTCATATATGCTCTTTATCATGTTGAGGAAGTTTCCTTCAATTCCTACCTTTTGAAGTGTTTTTATCAAAAAGGGATGTTGGATTTTGTCAATGCTTTTTCAGCATCTATTGAGATGATCAATTGATTTTTCCCTTTCGAGTTTTTAATGTGTTGTAATACATTGATTGTTTTTCTTATGTTGAACCATCCTTGCATGCCTGGAATGAACCCCACTTGGTCATGGTGTATGATTTTTTTAATGTGTCTTTGGATTCGATTTGCAAGTATTTTGTTGAGGATTTTTGCATCTATATTCATTAGGGAGATTGGCCGGTAGTTTTCCTTTTTTGTAGCATCTTTGCCTGGTTTTGGTATTAGATTGATGTTAGCTTCATAAAATGAGTTAGGTAGTGTTCCATTTTCTTCAATGTTTTGAAAGAGTTTGAGTAAGATTGGTGTCAGTTGTTTCTGGAAAGTTTGGTAGAATTCCCCTGTGAAGCCATCTGGCCCTGGGCATTTATTTGTGGGAAGATTTTTGATGACTGATTGGATCTCTTTGCTTGTGATGGGTTGGTTGAGGTCTTCTATTTCTTCTCTGGTCAGTCTAGGTTGTTCATATGTTTCCAGGAAATTTTCCATTTCTTCTACATTATCCAGTTTGTTGCCATACAGTTGTTCATAATATCCTCTTATAATTTTTTTAATTTCTTCAGGATCTGCAGTTATGTCACCTTTTTCATTCATTATTTTGTTTATATGGGTCTTCTCTCTTTTTGATTTTGTCAGTCTAGCTAGGGGCTCGTCATTCTTGTTGATCTTCTCAAAGAACCAACTTTTGGTGATATTTATCCTCTATTGTTTTTTTGTTCTCTATGACATTTATTTCTGCTTTAATCCTTGTTATTTCTTTTCTTGTACTTGGTTTAGGATTGGTTTGCTGTTCATTTTCTAGCTTCTTCAGTTGATCCATTAGTTCTTTGATTTTGGCTCTTTCTTCCTTTTTAATATATGCGTTTAGTGCTATAAATTTCCCCCTTAGCACTGCTTTTGCTGCATCCCATAGGTTTTGGTATGTTGTGTTCTCATTTTCATTCGTCTCTATATATTTAGCAATTTCTCTTGCTATTTCTTCTTTAACCCACTGATTGTTTAGGAGTGTGTTGTTTAACCTCCAGGTATTTGTGAATTTTCTAAGTCTCTGATGGTTATTGACTTCTAATTGTATTCCATTGTGGTCAGAGAATGTGCTTTGAATAATTTCAATCTTTTTAAATTTATTGAGGCTTGTTTTATGTCCCAGCATATGATCTATTCTGGAGAAAGTTCCATGAGCACTAGAAAAGTATGTGTATCCTGGTGATTTGGGATGTAATGTCCTGTATATGTCTGTTAAATCTAATTCATTTATCAGATTGTTTAGGTTTTCAATTTCCTTATTGGTCTTCTGTCTGTTTGATCTATCTATAGGAGAGAGTGATGTGTTGAAGTCTCCCGCAATTTATTGTGGAAACCTCAATTGCTTCCTTTAGTTTTTCCAGTGTTTCTCTCATGTATTTTGTGGCACCTTGATTGGGTGCATAGACGTTTACGATTGTTATTTCTTCTTGCTGAATTGCCCCTTTTATTAGTATGTAGTGGCCTTCTTTGTCTCTCAAAACATCCCTGCATTTGAAGTCTATTTTACCTGAAATTAATATTGCTACACCTGCTTTCTTTTGACTGTGGCTTGCATGAAATATTTTTTTCCATCCTTTCACTTTCAGTTTCTTTGTGTCCCTGTGTCTAAGATGAGTCTCTTGTATGCAACATATTGATGGTTCATTTTTTTTGATCCATTCTTCGAATCTATATCTTTTAATTGGAGAGTTTAATCCATTTACATTCAACGTTAAAACTGTGAAGGCATTTCTTGAATCGGCCATCTTATCCTTTGGTTTATGTTTGCCATATTTTTCCCTCTCTCTATTAATATCCTTTATTGTACCCATACCGAATCTCTTTAGTACTGAACCTTTCTCCAAGTCTCTCTGTCCTGTCTTTGTTTGTCTGTCTGTAGGGCTCCCTTTAGTATCTCCAGTAGGGCAGGTCTCTTGTTAGCAAATTCTCTCAGCATTTGTTTGTCTGTGAAAAATTGAAGCTCTCCCTCAAATTTGAAGGAGAGCTTTGCTGGATAAAGTATTCTTGGCTGGAAATTTTTCTCACTCAGAATTTTAAATATATCGTGCCACTGCCTTCTCGCCTCCATGGTGGCTGCTGAGTAGTCACTACTTAGTCTTATGCTGTTTCCTTTGTATGTGGTGAATTGCTTTTCTCTTGCTGCTTTCAGAACTTGCTCCTCCTCTTCCGTGTTTGACAGTGCGATCAGAATATGTCTCGGGGTGGGTTTATTTGGATTTATTCTATTTGGAGTTCGCTGAGCATTTATGATTTGTGTATTTATGTTGTTTAGAAGATTTGGGAAGTTTTCCCCAACAATTTCTTTGAATACTCTTCCTAGACCTTTACCCTTTTCTTCCCCTTCTGGGACACCAATGAGTCTTATATTTGGACGTTTCATATTATCTATCATATCCCTGAGGTCCATTTCGATTTTTTTCAATTTTTTTTCCCCATTCTTTCTTTTATGCTTTCATTTTCCATTCTGTCATCTTCCAGGTCACTGATTCGTTGTTCAACTTCCTCTAGTCTTGTACTATGAGTGTCCAGAATCTTTTTAATTTGGTCAACAGTTTCTTTAATTTCCATTAGATTATCCTTTTTTTTATTTAGTCTTGCAATGTCTTCTTTATGCTCTTCTAGGGTCTTCTTGATTTCCTTTATCTCCCGTACTATGGTTTCATTGTTCATCTTTAGTTCTTTGAGTAGCTGCTCTAGGTGCTGTGTCTCTTCTGATGTTTTGATTTGGGTGCTTGGGCTTGGGTTATCCATATCGTCTGGTTTTTTCATATGCTTTATAATTTTCTGTTGTTTTTGGCCTCGTGGCATTTGCTGAACTTGATAGGGTTCTTTTAGGGTTTGTAGACCTATTGAAGTCCTTATCTCTAATTTATCAGATCTACAGCTTCGTGGAGTACACTTTCTCTAACTAACCAGCAGGTGGCATCCACGAGCCACCTGTTCTCCACAAGCCAGTTCTCCCTTGCTTAGCCTTTTTTTTGGTGAGTGGGGGAGTGAGTCTTGTGGGGCCCAATTGGTGTACCAAGCTTGCGTGTGTAGTTGGTGTTGCCTGCCCTGTATGTGGGGCGTGTTTCTGGGCAGTCTGGGAGGGGGGGGTGGCCCTAACAATCAAATCTCCCTGATGATCCTAGAGTTTTAAAGCTGCTGCAATAGTCTAATCCTTCAGTTCAGTCCTGCCACAGTTTGTCTCTGCCACTGACCCACAAGTCTTTGGTATTGGCGTATGGCTCCTCAGACTTGCAAGTGGGCCCCTCTTCCAGGCCGTGCACCCCGGGTCCTCTGTTGAGGGATGACTGTGCTATGTCACAGGTGAGTGCCGTCCCCCCAGGGCAGTTCTGGGCTGGTGGGCTGTGTAGGGAGGCTCCCAGTCTGCTCAAATGATGGCTGAATGGGGCTTTGTTAATTCACACTGCTCCACCTTCCCAGCTCTGGGACAGTCAGCTGAGGTTGCAGGGAAGGCTAATGTCCACGCCCAGTTTTGTGGTGTGTGCCTGTTATTTGAAGCACTTCCGTCACACTGGGTTGTCTGGGGCAGCTCTGGGCTATGGGGCTGGCGATGGGCAGGAGTGTTTCCTGTCCACCATGATGGTGGCTGTGAGCGGACACCCCCCTTTTCTTGGGAAGTTGTGGTGTTTAGTGAATTTTCTCAGCCACTGGATTATTGCCTTTTGTCTCAGAGCTCTCTTAGTTCTGCTCTTGACTTGACGTGCCCAAATTGCAATTCTTTGAAGCTTTCTGTATTGGGCTTCTTAGAGTAATTGTTTTAGAAAAAGAAAAAAGGATTAAAAAAAAAAAAAAAAAAAGGGGCCCTCCTCAGAGATCTAATGGGTTATTGAAATGCTAATAGACAAAGCAACCAGGGCCATTAAGGAAAGGTCCACAGGGCAGAGAGATCAGCTTTTCTTCGGGATTTGCATATGCGCCTCAAGGCCTGAGCTCCGCCCTTCCCCTTTCTGTGTTCACCAGAACTCCAAAAATCCTCTGATTTATTTTGGAGTTTTTCGTGTTATTTTTTTTTTTCTATGCCTGTCTCCTCTCTGCTGGGCTGGCAGCTCTCAGATTCTCTGGTGTCTGGTCTCAGTCTATCTATGGTTGGAGTTTGAATCAGTAGAATGAGTTTCCGAGAAGGGCTACCACTGCAGTTCTCCCTTCTCCTTTCCGGAGCTGGCAGCCCCTCCTCCCACGGGACTGAGCCTGGCAGGGAGGGGTGCGGGTCCCCTGGCCGCAAAAACTTACAGATTTCGCTGATCTCAGCAGTTCGACATTTTCATGAGTGTTGTATGAAGTATGCCCGAAGTCAGATTGCTCTGTGGTGTCCAGTCCACGCAGTTCCTGGCTTTTTACCTACTTTCCTGGAGGAGTAACTAAAACTTACAGCTCACCAGTCTGCCATCTTGCCCCGCCTCCCTCGTGTCCTCTTATTTTAAAAATAAGTTTATTATATAACAAAACAGATACAGAAAGCTACACAAAATAAGTGTAGAGCTTAATAAATTACTATAGGATAAACACCTGTTTAACTACTATTCAGATTAGGAAATAAAACATTGCTACCCATCCCAAGAACTCCTTCATGAGTCTCACCCCTTTCACAAAACCCTCCCTCCACAGGCTTATTTTTATCATGAATCTAGTATCCCTAAGGTTCCAATGTTCAGGTATTAAGTGAGTAAATGAAGACATTCTTTTGTCATACTGTCTTTAAGGTGTAAACAGTTGAGTGTTTTTGAATCATCAAGTGGCAAACAAGTTTGATTCTGAACCATTTGTACATGTATTTCTTAACTTCTCATTAAGTACAATTTGAATCAAGGGACACACTTGTAACTATCCTTTCTTGTCATAGGGACTTACTAGATTACAAAATATTCCTTGGACTGTCGAACTCTTAGAAAACCTTTTCTAGGCTATAATAGCTTAGTTTCCTGTTTCGTTTCGTTTTGTTTTATCCTTTCACTCTTTCTGTTATTAGTCCAAAATAGTCATATTTTTTATTTTTTTAAAAAGAGGAATCATCAGTTATGCTTTGGGAGGTAGTCTCATCATGGAGGAAATGCCATTTAAAATTGCTTGTTGAGAGGGATCATTTATTCTCCTGTCTGTAGAAGGGCAGGTGACATGTTTGACAGGTATTAAAGCAAGGTGACAGTGTGTGGGCTTTTATCCTTCCTTTAACTGTGGGACAACAGTGCCTTACATTAAAGTTCTTTTTTTTTTAACAACAACAACAAAATAGACTTTAATTCAAAAATTGTTATAGGGACAAAGATAGTCACTGTATACTGATAAAGGATTCAATTCAACAAGAACACGTAACAGTTATAAATATATATCCACCTAATGGCAAAGTCCCAAAATATACGAAGCAAATACGACAGATTTGAGGGGAGAAATAGACAGTACTACTTTAATGGTAGGATACGTCAGTACACCACTTTTGTTAGTGGATAGAACTTCTAGACACAATCAATAAGGAAATAGAAGACTTGAACAGTACTCTAAACCAACTAGACCCAGCAGACATATATAGCACACTTCAACAGCAGCAGGAGAATACACATTCTTCTCTGGTGCACATGGATCATTCTCTGGGATAGACCATATGTTAGCAAACAAAACAAGCCTCAATAAATTCAGAAATATTAAAAACCATACAGTGTATCTTCTCTGACAACAATGGAATGAAGTTAGAAATCAGTAACAGAGGGAGAAATGGAATTTCACAAATATGTGGAAATTAAACAGTGTACTGGTAAGCAACCAATGGGTCAAAGAGGAAATCACAAGGGAAATTAGGAAATATCTTGAGGTGAATAGAATGAAAATACAACATACCCACACTTAGTGGATGCAGCAGAGACAGTGCTGAGAGGGAAATTTATAGCTCTGAATGCTTACATTTAAAAGAAAAGAAAGATCTCCAATCAGACCTAACATCACAGGTGGAAGATTTAGAAAAAGAAGAACAAACTAAACCCAAGCAAGCAGAAGGAAAGAAATAACAAAGATTAGAGTGGAAATAAATGAAATCGAGAAAAACAACAGTAGAATCAACAAAACTGAAAGTTGGTTTTTGAAAAGATAATAAAATTGGCAAGCCTTTAGCTAGACTAACTGAAAAAAAGAGAAAAGCAAATAACAAAAATCAGAAATAAAAGTGGGGACAATGTTACCAACCACACAGAAACAAAAAGGATCATAAGAGAATACTGTGAACAGCTGTACACCAACAAACTACATAACCTAGTTGAAATGAACAAACTCTTAGAAACACATGAAGTACCTGCACTGACAGAAGAAGAAACAGAAGATCTCAACAGACCAATAACAAGTAAAGAAATTGAATCAGTAATCAAAAGCCTCACAAGAAAGAAATGCCTAGGACCAGATGGCTTCACAGGGGAATTTTACCCAAACAGTCCAAGAAAAATTAACACATATTCTGCTTAATCCCTCAGAAGAGGGAGGGAACAATACCTAACTCATTTTTTGAGGCCAACATCATCCTAAGGCCAACATCATCCTAATACCAAAGCCAGATAAAGATACTACAAGACAAAATTACAGACCAGTTTCTGTTAGGAATATAGATGCAGAAATCCTCAACAACATTCAACAGTACGTTAAAAGAATTATACACCATGATTAAAGTGGGATTTATCCCAGGTATGCAAGGGTGGTTCAATAAAAGAAAATCAGTGAACATAGTACACCACATTAACAAAATGAAGGGAATATTATTCAGCAGTAATAAGGAATGAAATCCTGAAGCATGCAACAACATGGATAAACATTATGTTGAGTGAAGTCAGTCAGACACAAAAGGACAAATGTGTGATCTCACTAAGGTAACTATAATAAAACTCATAAAGTTAAAATCTAGACTAGGTTACCAGGAGATAGAATGAAGGTGGAGAATGGGGAACAGGTGCTTATTATATGCAGAATTTTTAACTAGGTTGAATTTAAATGCTTGGAAATGTATAGAGATGATGATAGCACACTACGGTGAGTGTAATTAACAGTGCTAAGTTGTGTGTGATTGTGGTTGAAAGGGGGAAGTTTAGAGTCGTATATGTCACTAGAAGGAAAACTAGAGGATAATAGTGAACCCTGTGGTGGACGATGACTGTAATTAATTTATGAAGTAGGCCAAATGTATGTCACTATTACAAGGAGTTAATAATAGAGTGGTATATGGGAAAAATGCACCTAATGCAAACTATGGACTGTAGTTAACAGCAATATTTTAATACTCTTTCATCAACAGTAACAAATGTACATACCAATGCTTAGGGCCAGTAATATGTGGGATAAGGAATATGGGATGTTTTTGGTTGTTTTGCTGAGTAATGAAAATATTCTAAAATTGTGGTGATGAATGTATAACTATGTGATGATACTGTGAACCAATGATTGTATACTTTAGATGGATTGTATGGTGTGTGAATATATCTCAATGAAACTGCTGTTAGCAAAAAGAGATAAAGGATGTTAAGATGACAATGTGTGAGCATAAAGAAGAAAAAAAATGTTGCCAATATGGCATAAGTTCTTTTTGATAACCACTCCTAATTTTAGACCTCTCGCTACTTTCTCACTCCCATCTGTTTTTTTTTTAACGACTCCTTCCAGATCTCTTTCGTTGCATTTACAGTCATGTAAATGTACCTGTAGACTATGTGTGTGGGTATGTTTAACATGTTGTATTTAATCAAATCTGAGACTCACTATTATTTTATGTACCATTAAGAAAGAAAAGTTTTTGCCAGTTACAACTGTAAGATGAACTGTAGACTATAAAACCTAATCTGATTTTAGAGATGTTAAATGTTTGGCATGGAGGAAGAGGGGATTGCTTCTTAGAATCGATGAAATAGATTGTGTGCTATGATTGTATGTGGTTATCTACGGCTTGCTTTTTTCACTTAACAGTATTTCCTATAATTGCTTCATTTATACTACAGTCTGAATATACTACATTATTTAGCCCACTCCCTTACTGATGAACTTCTAAGTTCTTTCCAGTAATAAGAAAACAGTGCTGTAATGAATATCCTTTTATCTGCTTCCTTCTATGTATTTGGGAGTACTTATCAAGGTGGATAATGAGAATTAGTGGTCACAGGGCATGTACATTTATAATTTTGAAATATGTTGTCAAATTGACCTCCGCAATAATTGTACCAATTTACCAACATTAGTATACAAGAGTATCTGTCCCATTCTCACAAATTTAATGTTATCTTTTTTTTTACCTGTCTCATGGGAAAGGGGGTCTTAGAAACTGATGGTTTTAATTTCCATTTCCCTGATGACCAGTAAGACTGAATATCTTTTTGTATACTTATTGACTATGTCCATTTTTTTTTCTTCTCTGAATTTCCTGTTCATATCCTTTGATTCATATTCTTCTGTCATCCATGGTGATTTTATTTTGGTGCACTCTGAGTACAGATAAGAAATTAACTTGTTGTAGGCAATATATGTTACTTTCTACCCACTCTTTTTAAATGCATGAAATGTGGTAGTCTGTTATCATTGGAATCAATCAATAATTAATATTACCATTTCTCACAGAAGCAGCACTATGCCTAAAGGACTTCCCATTTTACCAGCACCCGATTTTATACTATTGGATGTTGGTAGTAGTTAAGCCATTATGGGTCAACCTGGCTTCAAGAAAAAGATAAAAGGCATCCAAATTAGAAACAAAGAAGTAAAGCCTTCCTTATTGGCCGATGACACTATCCTATATACAGAAAATTCTGAAAAATCTACAACAAAGCTCCTAGAGCTAATAAATGCATACAGCAAAGTGGTGGGGTACAAGACCAACACCCCCAAATCAGTAGTTTTTCTATACACAAGCAATAAACAATCAGAAGAAGAAATCAAGAAATAGATTCCATTTACAGTAGCAACTGAAAGAATCAAATATCTAGGAATAAATCTAACCAAGGATGTAAAGAACTTTACACAGAAAACTACAAAACACTGCTAAAAGAAATAAAAAAAGACCTAAATAAATGGAAGGATATTCCACATTCATACATTGGAAGACTGAATATTTTTAAGATGTTGATTCTACCCAAAGTGATTTATGGATTCAGTGCAGTGCAATCAAAATTCTAACATCCTTCTTTGAAGAAATGGAAAAGCCAGCCATCAAATTTATGTAGAAGGTAAGGGACCCCGAATAGCCAAGGCCATTTTGAAAAAGAAGAATGTAGTTGGAGGACTCACACTTCATAATTTTAAAACTTTTTAAAAAGCAACAGTAATCAAAACAGCATGATACAGGCACAAGAACAAACAGACAGACTGAGGGACAGGGTGGAATCAAATTGAGAGTTCAGAAGTCAGCCCTCACGTTGATGGCCAAAGACCACTCCGTTGGGAAAGAATAGTCTCTTCAACAAATGATGCTGGGAAAACTAGATGTCCATATGCAAAAGAATGAATATGAACCCCTACCTCACACCATATACAGAAATCAACTAAAAATGGATCAAGTACCTAAATGTAAGATTCAGAACTATAAAATACCTAGAAGAAAACATAGGAAAGCATCTTCAGGATCTTGTGTTAGGCAGTGGTTTCTTAAACTTTAAACCCAAAACATAGGCAACAAAATAAAAAATAGATAAATGGGACCTCATCAAAATTTTAAAATTCTGTGCCTTAAAGAAATTTATCATGAAAGTAAAACAACAACCTTCCCAATAGGAAAAGATATTTGGAAACCACGTGTCTGATAAAGATTTAATATTCAGAATATATAAAGAAATCCTACAATTTAAAAGTAACAAGGTAAACAACCCAATTAAGAAGTGGGCAAAACTCCCCCCTACGTGGGATCAGACACCCAGGGGAGTGAATCTCCCTGGCAACGTGGAATATGACTCCCGGGGAGGAATGTAAACCCGGCATCGTGGGATGGAGAACATCTTCTTGACCAAAAGGGGGATGTGAATGAAAATGAAATAAACTTCAGTGGCAGAGAGATTCCAAAAGGAGCCAAGAGGTCACTCTGGTGGACACTCTTACGCACAATATAAACAACCCTTTTTAGGTTCTAATGAATTGGGATAGCTGGTGGTAGATACCTGAAACTATCAAACTACAGCCCAGAACCCATGAATCTTAAAGACGATTGTATAAAAATGTAGCTTATGAGGGGTGACAGTGGGATTGGGAAAGCCATAAGGACCACACTCCCCTTTGTCTAGTTTATGGATAGATGAGTAGAAAAATAGGGGAAGGAAACAAACAGACAGACAAAGGCACCCAGTGTTCTTTTTTACTTTAATTGCTCTTTTTCCCCTTAATTATTATTATTGTTATTTTTGTGTGTGTGCTAATGAAGGTGTCAGGGATTGATTTAGGTGATGAATGTACAACTATGTAATGGTACTGTGAACAATCGAATGTATGATTTCTTTTGTATGACTGCGTGGTATGTGAATATATCAATAAAATGAAGATATAAAAAATAAAATGAATATTAAAAAAAAAGAAAAAGAAGTGGGCAAAAGACTTGAATAGACATCTCTCCAAAGAGGAACACAGATGGCTAAAAACCACATGAAAAGATGCTCAACATCATTAGCTATTAGGGAAATGCAAGTCGAAACCACAGCGAGACACCATTTTACACTCATTACAAGTGTTGGAGAGGATGTAGAGAAATAGGAACACTCATTCATTGCTGATAGGAATGTAAAATGGTGCAACTGCTGTGGAAGACAGTTTAGTGGTTCCTCAGAGAGTGAAGTATAGAATTACCATTTGACCCAGCAATCCCATTCTAGGTATGTGCCCAAAAGAAAAGAAGTCAGGAGGGGTTTGAACAAATATTTACATACTGATGTTCATAGTAGCATTATTCACAATTGACAAAAAATGAAGCAACTTAAATGCTCATCAACAATGAATGGATAAATAAAAGGTATATGCATAAAGTGGAATATTATTCAGCTGTAAAAAGGGAATGAAGTTCTGATTCATGTGACAATATGGATGAACCTTGAAGACACCGGGCTGAATGAAATAAGGCAGACACAAAAGGACAAATACTGTATGATCCCACTGATGAAGCAAACTCAGAGAGTCAGAATCTAGAATATAGGTTACCAGGGGACAGGGTGGGGATAGGAAATAGGGAGTTAAGGCTTAAAATATACAGTGTTTCTATTTAGAATGATGGAAATGCTTTGTTTTATCCATGGACCATGGTGATTATAGCACAACATTGTTGATGTAATTAACAGCACTGAAATATATATCTGTTGTTAAAAGGGAAAATGTTCGGTTGTATGCTTACTAATAGAATAAAAAAGTATTCTAAATTCATGAAATTACACCACAGAAAGTGAATCCTAAATTAAACCACAGATTATATATTAATAATACAATCATGCTTTCATCAATTGTAACAAATGTACCACACTAATGCAAGGTGTTACTAATAGAATGGTATATGGGAATCCCGTGTTTTATGCAAGATTGTTCTGCAAACCCACAACTTCTCTAATAAAAAATTGTTTAAGAAAAGAAAAAAACACTATTTGGTTGTTTCACAGCCATTTTTAATATGTGTAAAAAAGGTGTTAAGCTGTGGAACTACATTATGTGTGCCTAACTGCAGCTGATAGATTAGTTTCTATGCAGTAGCTTTAACATAAACATTGGTACTTGGCTTCATTTTTAAAAAAGTAAATAATTCAGCATAAAGGATTTCTGGCTGTTATAATTTTGTAATTGAATTTTAAAATCTATCTATAGTGTTTGTATCTACCACAGGCAGTTTGTGACATGCCTTATATCAGTGTTAGTGTATTATGCTGAAATTAATGTACTTTGCCAGTGCTAACTGTTTCGTGTTTCTCTTTGTTATAGAAAAAGATGGCAAAGCATTTCATCCAACTTACGAAGAAAAGCTGAAACTTGTGGCACTGCATAAGCAGGTTCTTATGGGTCCATATAATCCAGATACTTGTCCTGAGGTTGGATTCTTTGATGTGTTGGGGAATGACAGGAGGTAATGTTTTGTTGTATGAATAAGGATAATGTTAAAAAGAGTACCATGTGAATAGGTTAGGATGTAAATAACTGGTTCATTAGCTTAGAATAAAAATGGAAACAAACATTTTGCTTGCAGCTTCTGGTGTCTTCAAATGTTTATCTGTTTTTGGCTTGGAGATGTTTATGTCTGACTATTGTGAAAGAAGTTGACTCATCTGATTATGAGCGTTAGACAACTACAACTTCATTTGATTCTTCCTAAACAATATTAAAAGCAGCCTTTAATATGCACAGCTGTATGAGGGTACCCAGGGGCAAGTGATTGTACACTTTGGATCTTTGGATAATTCTATGGTATCTGAACAATCTCAATAAAAATGAAAAAATGAAAAAAAATAAAAATAAAAATAAAAAGCAGCCTTTAAAATACGTGGTAATTGATTCCCTCATTGGGATGTATAGAGTTATGAGAAAAGAATACATTGAGTATTTTATTCATTTAAGGCTAAAATATGATACAAGGAAAATAAAAACTTTGATACCTTTTTGTTAATATAGGAATTATAAGCAATGCAGTTAAATGCTTAGTTAACTATAAACCTTATAGTAGCTGTTGTAGTTTAATAACAGTGTACCTGTAGTGTATGTGGCATACCTAATTTAGTAAGTCAGTACTTGTTTGTTAAAAGCTCTTAGCTTTGAGCCTTTTGTTTATAGTAGAATCAAATCCTTCATTTTAGTTATAACTTGGAATTGTTCACATTTAAGTTTAAATTAAGTCAAGTTCTCATTCTATTAAGAAGGGTAGGTAACTTTTCTTGTTTTTCCTTGTAGGAGAGAATGGGCAGCCCTAGGAAACATGTCTAAAGAAGATGCCATGGTAGAGTTTGTCAAGCTCCTAAACAGGTGTTGCCATCTCTTTTCAACATATGTTGCATCCCACAAAATAGAGAAGGATGAGCAAGAAAAAAAAAGGTGAAATTTGAGAACATGGAATACTTTATCCCTTTGCAACCCAAAACATTGATGCTTTTGCTTTATGGAGTGTCTCTTCAAGATCAGGTGCCTTACTTCCCTTGGATCCCCACTTTTTATGGCAGTTGTTCAGACTTTGATGTGAGCAGGTATTTATGAGTTTTGGAGGGGAGAGGGGTGCTGCTTCCTTTTGGCTATACGTTTAAAGGGAACTGTCCATGTATCACAATAGCATTCCTTTTGTCTTTTTATGCTTTCGAGCACCTTCCAGCATAAACTCAACAATCCCCTCCTCCCTACCCTTTTGGTCTGACATATATACTTGAGCTTCTAGAATATTTATGCTTCATTTCACCTGTTCTATGTGTTAGTTCTTACATAGAAATTCCCATTGGCTCTGGCTCACAGATGGTTTATTTCTGGTTTATTTCCAAAAGTTGGAGGGGACAGCTGCTAAATGAGCTGTTTGTGTTTATGGAATTCTCTTTTGTGATTGTAATTTAACTGAATTATAGTTAATACCTTATTTATCTAGAGATTATATTTTCAACAACTTTGTCTAAAATTCTAGAGAACCAAAAAGACGCTATCAGACTTCAGATTTCTTTCTCAGATTATCTGTCTTATACTTTAGAAACAGTTGTTTCTCTAGTTTCCCACCTCACACAAGATGAGAAATAATAGATTAAAAGAGAAAATAGCCTGATAGTGAGGGAGAAAACAGGAAATACGAAAAATAGACACAAGACTTTTAAAAAGTATGACAGTCGGGCCATTTAAAATGAAGGTAAACTTCTCCATCAGTACTTTATGACATAGTCTAATGTTTATGTTTGTAGTTACAACCCCTGAGTCATCAAGAGACAGACCACTAGATACAATTTGTTCCTGTTTAACAAGGTAGGAAATGAGTTAATACATTTTCAGAAAATTTTTATCCAAAGGAATTTTTTTTTCTAAAGGAAATATTTTGATTCTTACAAGAATGGAATGAGGGTACTTTAACTGGAAAATTTATTTATGTGCTAATAGTCCATTGTGTAGTGATGTTGGATCAATGAGGTGTATCTGTTATGTCTTTGGAAGTAGGTATACATTGCTTTAAGTCCTTATTTTAATGATAAATAATCAGATTTCTCTTGAGCATTGTCAAGAGTTAATCATTTTAATGTAAAAAGCTGCATTTTTCTTTTCAAACAATACTTTCATGGGGTGAAATCCATATAGAATTCTTTATTTCCTTTTTTTAACATTTTATTTCAGAGTACTTACTATCTTATAGTACAATTATAAAAATAATACAAACCCTATACAGAGAACTCCAACATACACCTACCTCCCGATTTTACCCGGATCTGCCAATTTTAACATTTTGCCACATTTACTGTTCCCCCTCCCTCCCTTCCATCCATCCACCCATATTTGCCACATTTGCTCGCTCGCTCTTTGTTTCTTTCTCTCTTTCTATATCTAATCCATTCATCCATCCATCCAATTCATTAGTTGATATTCTGAACACTTGAGCGTAGGTTGTATGTATCACACTCCTTGAACACTTAATACATTTCCTGAGAACAAGAATATTCACTTACGTAACCACCTTACGTGCAGTTGTCAAGTTCAAGAAATTTAACACTGATATAAAGCTTATAGTTATATGCTAATTTTTTCATGTGTCCCATTAATGTCCTTTATAGCCTTTTGTCTTCCCTTGCTAGTCCTATCCAGGATCATAAATTGCATTTAATTGTGATTTTCTCTTTAGTTGCTCTTTCTTTTTTTTTTTTAATTGTGAGAACATATAAACAACATAAACTTTCCCATCTTAACTGCTCCCTGGCATATCATTCAGTGGGATTAATCACATTCACAATATTGTGGAACTCCCACCACCGTCCATTACTAAAACTTTCCCATCTCCCCAGACAGAAACTAGACACCCATTATGTTTTATCTCTCCATTCTCCTTGCCCCCCCACCCTCGGCAAACTGTAATTTCTGTCTCTGTGAGCTTTCATATTCTCTGATATTTTCTGTGAAGCTACCATCAGGCTTAAATTTAACATCCTAAATCTATAGTAGTCTAATTTGTTTTGATATCAACTTAACTTCAATAGTATACACAAACTATGTTCCTATATGTAGTTCCTGTATCTCTCTGTCCCAGATCACATGTTTATACCTGTGAGTCCAAAACCACTGATTTATCATTACATTTTATTCATTTGCCTTTTAGATACTCTGGGAAGTAATAAGTGGAGTTACAAACCAAAAATACAATAGTACTGGAATTTATATTTACTCGTGTCATTACCCTTACTGGAGGTCTTTATTTCTTCATGTGACTTCAGTCTATTGTCTGTTGTCCTTTCCTTTCAACCTACAGAACTGTCTTTAGCATCTCTTGTAGGGCCGATCTAGTGATGACAGACTACCTCAGCTTTTGTTCATCTGGGACTGTGTTAATCGCTCCCTCATTTTTGAAAGACAGTTTTGCTGGATACAGGCATACCTCAGAGGTATTGCAGGTTTCACCTGGGGCAGGCGGGGAGCCAGCCAGGGCACCACAAGATCCTACTACTTTTTTTAAAAAACAGTTTTATTCACACACCATATGTTCCAGTTTTCAAGAACTGCTGTCATGCAAAATACCAGAAATGGATTGCCTTTTATAAAAGAGGTTTATTAGGTTACAAATTTGCAGTTCAGAGGCCATGAAAATGTCCAAATTAAGGCATCAACAAGAGGGTACCTTCAGTGAAGTAAGGCCAATGGCGTCTGGAACACTTCTTTTTTTTTTTTTTTCTTTTTTTTTGGAACACTTCTGTAGCTGGGAAGGCACATGGCTGGCATCTGCTGATCCTTTGCTCCTTGGTTGCGTTGTTTTCAGCTTCTGATTCCAGTGGCTTTCTCTTTTTGTCTCTGGGGGTCTTGTCTTAGGTTCTCCAGGGCAAATTCTTGGCTTAGCATCTGCAAACATCCTTCTGTCCTCATCTCCAAGCATTTTTAAGCATCTCTGTCAGCTCCAGCTCCTGTCTTTCTTCCTGAGCCTCTTAAAGGACTCCAGTGATCTACTTAAGACCTACCCTGAATGGGCGAGGCCACACCGCCATGGAAGTGATCCAATCGACAGGTTGCGCCCTACTCAAAAGACTAATAATTCTGCCTTCACAAGATTGCATTAAAGAATATGGCTTTTCTGGGGGACATAATATACCCAGACCAGCACACTACGATCCATCCTTAAGTGTACAATCAGTAGCTCTTGGTATAATCACATAGTTAAGCATTCATCACTACAGTCAATATGAGAACATTCTCATTTCCTCCAAAAAAAATCTCATGCCCCTTATTTGCCCGTCATTGACATTTAGCTTTGGTATAGTGCCTTTGTTATAATTAATGAAAGAATATTACAGTGTTACTGTTAACTATAGACCGTAGTTTTCATTAATTGTATTTTTTCCCATATACCACCCTATCTTGTAATAGTGTCATATGTTTGCTCTAGTTCATGTAAGAACTTTCTTACACTTGTACAGTTAACCACTGTCATCGTCCACTATAGGTTTCACTAAGTTATACAGTCCCACTTTTTATCTTCTAGCTTTCCTTCTGCCTACCAATTTTAAGTAGCCTTTTTCTTGATTTGGTGCTCACTCGGTTTTCTGGATCTCTGAGAAAGATGTTTCTGTCAGTTCTTACTGGTTGTTCAAAATTTCTGTGGCAGGAGGGAGCCCTGAAGCATCTCACTCTGCCATGCTGATTGGGACAAGGTCCATATAGAACTATTTTAAAGAGTTTAAGACCA
This sequence comes from Choloepus didactylus, assembly GCF_015220235.1. Taxonomy (NCBI): domain Eukaryota; kingdom Metazoa; phylum Chordata; class Mammalia; order Pilosa; family Megalonychidae; genus Choloepus; species Choloepus didactylus. The sequence continues at coordinate 33,711,658 of NC_051308.1, forward strand.
GACTTCATCCATCCAACCTTATGGAACATCTTGCTCTCTACCATTGTGACACATTTAAAAATAGGTGATATTATTGCTGTATCTTGATCATTGGCTATGGCTCAGGTATGTTGTTATAACCTATAGGAGTTTGGGGGAGATAGCGGGCTAACGAAGATAGTTCTCATATTGAAGCTAAGAAATGGTATCTTCTCTGAAAATCCTCAGAAATCTTCCCTTTCGTCCTTTCTTCAGCCTCACTATACTCCACACCACTCTTGCACACATAATGTATCCATTACTGTGTGGTAGATTCCATTTTCTTTTTTGGAAAAGGGTGTGTAGGGCTGACACTTAAATGTCCAGCAACTGTTGTTTTCTTTTTTCTTTTTTTTTTTTATCTTCATTTTATTGAGATATATTCACATACCACGCAGTCATACAAAACAAATCGTACTTTCGATTGTTTACAGTACCATTACATAGTGGTACATTCATCACCTAAATCAATCCCTGACACCTTCATTAGCACACACACAAAAATAACAAGAATAATAATTAGAGTGAAAAAGAGCAATTGAAGTAAAAAAGAACACTGGGTACCTTTGTCTGTTTGTTTCCTTCCCCTATTTTTCTACTCATCCATCCATAAACTAGACAAAGTGGAGTGTGGTCCTTATGTCTTTCCCAAACCCACTGACACCCCTCATAAGCTACATTTTTATACAACTGTCTTCGAGATTCATGGGTTCTGGGTTGTAGTTTGATAGTTTCAGGTATCCACCACCAGCTACCCCAATTCTTTAGAACCTAAAAAGGGTTGTCTAAAGTGTGCGTAAGAGTGCCCACCAGAGTGACCTCTCGGCTCGTTTTGGAATCTCTCTGCCACTGAAGCTTATTTCATTTCCTTTCACATCCCCCTTTTGGTCAAGAAGATGTTCTCCGTCCCACGATGCCAGGTCTACATTCCTCCCCGGGAGTCATACTCCACGTTGCCAGGGAGATTCACTCCCCTGGGTGTCTGATCCCACGTAGGGTGGAGGGCAGTGATTTCACCTTTCAAGTTGGCTTAGCCAGAGAGAGAGGGCCACATCTGAGCAACAAAGAGGCATTCGGGAGGAGGCTCTTAGGCACAACCATAGGGAGGCCTAGCCTCTCCTTTGCAGCAACTGTCTTCCCAAGGGTAAAACTTATGGTAGAGGGCTCAACCCATCAAACCACCAGTCCCCTATGTCTGTGGTCATGTTAGCAACCATGGAGGTGGGGTAGGCGAATACCCCTGCATTCTCCACAGGCTCCTCAAAGGGGCACTACATCTTTTTTTTTCCTTGTTTTTCTTTTTTTTTTTTTTAACTTTCCCTTCTTTTTTAAATCAACTGTATGAAAAAAAAGTTAAAAAGAAAACAAACATACAATAAAAGAACATTTCAAAGAGACCATAACAAGGGAGTAAGAAAAAGACAACTAACCTAAGATAACTACTTAACTTCCAACATGTTCCTACTTTACCCCAAGAAAGTTACATAATATAGCAACATTTCTGTGAACTTGTTCCTGCTATATCCATCAGAAATTAACAGACCATAGTCATTCCTGGGCATCCCCAGAACGTTAAATAGCTTATCTGTTCTTCTTGGATTATTGTTCCCCCTTCCTTAATTGCTCTCTATTGCTAGTTCCCCTACATTCTACATTATAAACCATTTGTTTTACATTTTTCAAAGTTCACATTAGTGGTAGCATATAATATTTCTCTTTTTGTGCCTGGCTTATTTCGCTCAGCATTATGTCTTCAAGGGTCATCCATGTTGTCATATGTTTCACGAGATCGTTCCTTCTTACTGCCGCGTAGTATTCCATCGTGTGTATATACCACATTTTATTTATCCACTCATCTGTTGAAGGACATTTGGGTTGCTTCCATCTCTTGGCAATTGTGAATAATGCTGCTATGAACATTGGCGTGCAGATATCTGTTCGTGTCACTGCTTTCCGACCTTCCGGGTATATACCGAGAAGTGCAATCGCTGGATCGAATGGTAACTCTATATCTAGTTTTCTAAGGAACTGCCAGACTGACTTCCAGAATGGCTGAACCATTATACAGTCCCACCAACAATGAATGAGACTTCCAATTTCTCCACATCCCCTCCAGCATTTGTAGTTTCCTGTTTGTTTAATGGCAGCCATTCTAACCGGTGTTAGATGGTATCTCATTGTGGTCTTAATTTGCATCTCTCTAATAGCTAGTGAAGCTGAACATTTTTTCATGTGTTTCTTGGCCATTTGTATTTCCTCTTCACAGAACTGTCTTTTCATATCTTTTGCCCATTTTATAATTGGGCCGTCTGTACTATTGTCATTGAGTTGTAGGATTTCTTTGTATATGCAAGATATCAGTCTTTTGTCAGATACATGGTTTCCAAAAATTTTTTCCCATTGAGTTGGCTGCCTCTTTACCTTTTTGAGAAATTCCTTTGAGGTGCAGAAACTTCTAAGCTTGAGGAGTTCCCATTTATCTATTTTCTCTTTTGTTGCTTGTGCTTTGGGTGTAAAGTCTAGGAAGTGGCCGCCTAATACAAGGTCTTGAAGATGTTTTCCTACATTATCTTCTAGGAGTTTTATGGTACTTTCTTTTATATTGAGATCTTTCATCCATTTTGAGTTAATTTTTGTGTAGGGTGTGAGGTAGGGGTCCTCTTTCATTCTTTTGGATATGGATATCCAACTCTCCCAGCCCCATTTGTTGAAAAGACCATTATGACTCAGTTCGGTGACTTTGGGAGCCTTATCAAAGATCAGTCGGCCATAGATCTCAATTCGATTCCATTGATGTATATGTCTATCTTTGTGCCAGTACCATGCTGTTTTGGCAACTGTGGCTTTATAATAAGCTTCAAAGTCAGGGAGTGTAAGTCCTCCCACTTCGTTTTTCTTTTTTAGAGTGTCTTTGGCAATTCGAGGCATCTTCCCTTTCCAAATAAATTTTATAACTAGCTTTTCCAAGTCTGCAAAGTAGGTTGTTGGAATTTTGATTGGGATTGCATTGAATCTGTAGATGAGTTTGGGTAGAATTGACATCTTAATGACATTTAGCCTTCCTATCCATGAACGTGGAATATTTTTCCATCTTTTAAGGTCCGCTTCTATTTCTTTTAGTAGAGTTATGTAGTTTTCTTTGTATAGGTCTTTTACATCTTTGGTTAAGTTGATTCCTAGGTACTTGATTTTTTTAGTTGCTATTGAAAATGGTATCTTTTTCTTGAGTGTCTCTTCAGTTTGTTCATTTCTAGCATATAGAAACATTACTGACTTATGTGCATTAATCTTGTATCCCGCTACTTTGCTAAATTTGTTTATTAGCTCTAGTAGCTGTATCGTCGATTTCTCAGGGTTTTCTAGATATAAGATCATATCATCTGCAAACAATGACAGTTTTACTTCTTCTTTTCCAATTTGGATGCCTTTTATTTCTTTGTCTTGCCGGATTGCCCTGGCTAGCACTTCCAGCACAATGTTGAATAACAGTGGTGACAGCGGGCATCCTTGTCTTGTTCCTGATCTTAGAGGGAAGGCTTTCAGTCTCTCATCATTGAGTACTATGCTGGCTGTGGGTTTTTCATATATGCTCTTTATCATGTTGAGGAAGTTTCCTTCAATTCCTACCTTTTGAAGTGTTTTTATCAAAAAGGGATGTTGGATTTTGTCAAATGCTTTTTCAGCATCTATTGAGATGATCAATTGATTTTTCCCTTTTGACTTGTTAATGTGTTGTAATACATTGATTGATTTTCTTATGTTGAACCATCCTTGCATGCCTGGAATAAACCCCACTTGGTCATGGTGTATGATTTTTTTAATGTGTCTTTGGATTCGATTTGCAAGTATTTTGTTGAGGATTTTTGCATCTATATTCATTAGGGAGATTGGCCGGTAGTTTTCCTTTTTTGTAGCATCTTTGCCTGGTTTTGGTATTAGATTGATGTTAGCTTCATAAAATGAGTTAGGTAGTGTTCCATTTTCTTCAATGTTTTGAAAGAGTTTGAGTAAGATTGGTGTCAGTTGTTTCTGGAAAGTTTGGTAGAATTCCCCTGTGAAGCCATCTGGCCCTGGGCATTTATTTGTGGGAAGATTTTTGATGACTGATTGGATCTCTTTGCTTGTGATGGGTTGGTTGAGGTCTTCTATTTCTTCTCTGGTCAATCTAGGTTGTTCATATGTTTCCAGGAAATTGTCCATTTCTTCTACATTATCCGTTTTGTTGCCATACAGTTGTTCATAATATCCTCTTATAATTTTTTTAATTTCTTCAGGATCTGCAGTTATGTCACCTTTTTCATTCATTATTTTGTTTATATGGGTCTTCTCTCTTTTTGATTTTGTCAGTCTAGCAAGGGGCTTGTCAATCTTGTTGATCTTCTCAAAGAACCAACTTTTGGTGATATTTATCCTCTCTATTGTTTTTTTGTTCTCTATGTCATTTATTTCTGCTTTAATCCTTGTTATTTCTTTTCTTCTACTTCGTTTAGGATTGGTTTGCTGTTCATTTTCTAGCTTCTTCAGTTGATCCATTAGTTCTTTGATTTTGGCTCTTTCTTCCTTTTTAATATATGCGTTTAGTGCTATAAATTTCCTCCTCAGCACTGCTTTTGCTGCATCCCATAGGTTTTGGTATGTTGTGTTCTCATTTTCATTCGTCTCTATATATTTAGCAATTTCTCTTGCTATTTCTTCTTTAACCCACTGATTGTTTAGGAGTGTGTTGTTTAACCTCCAGGTATTTGTGAATTTTCTAAGTCTCTGATGGTTATTGACTTCTAATTGTATTCCATTGTGGTCAGAGAATGTGCTTTGAATAATTTCAATCTTTTTAAATTTATTGAGGCTTGTTTTATGTCCCAGCATATGATCTATTCTGGAGAAAGTTCCATGAGCACTAGAAAAGTATGTGTATCCTGGTGATTTGGGATGTAATGTCCTGTATATGTCTGTTAAATCTAATTCATTTATCAGATTGTTTAGGTTTTCAATTTCCTTATTGGTCTTCTGTCTGTTTGATCTATCTATAGGAGAGAGTGATGTGTTGAAGTCTCCCACAATTATTCTGGAAACCTCAATTGCTTCCTTTAGTTTTTCCAGTGTTTCTCTCATGTAGTTTGTGGCACCTTGATTGGGTGCATAGACATTTACGATTATTATTTCTTCTTGCTGAATTGCCCCTTTTATTAGTATGTAGTGGCCTTCTTTGTCTCTCAAAACATCCCTGCATTTGAAGTCTATTTTATCTGAGATTAATATTGCTACACCTGCTTTCTTTTGGCTGTGGCTTGCATGAAATATTTTTTTCCATCCTTTCACTTTCAGTTTCTTTGTGTCCCTGTGTCTAAGATGAGTCTCTTGTATGCAACATATTGATGGTTCATTTTTTTTGATCCATTCTGCGAATCTATATCTTTTAATTGGGGAGTTTAATCCATTTACATTCAGCGTTAAAACCGTGAAGGCATTTCTTGAATCGGCCATCTTATCCTTTGGTTTATGTTTGCCATGTTTTTCCCTCTCTCTATTAATATCCTTTATTGTACCCATACCGAATCTCTTTAGTACTGAACCTTTCTCCAAGTCTCTCTGTCCTGTCTTTGTTTGTCTGTCTGTAGGGCTCCCTTTAGTATCTCCAGTAGGGCAGGTCTCTTGTTAGCAAATTCTCTCAGCATTTGTTTGTCTGTGAAAAATTGAAGCTCTCCCTCAAATTTGAAGGAGAGCTTTGCTGGATAAAGTATTCTTGGCTGGAAATTTTTCTCACTCAGAATTTTAAATATATCGTGCCACTGCCTTCTCGCCTCCATGGTGGCTGCTGAGTAGTCACTACTTAGTCTTATGCTGTTTCCTTTGTATGTGGTGAATTGCTTTTCTCTTGCTGCTTTCAGAACTTGCTCCTTCTCTTCTGTGTTTGACAGTGTGATCAGTATATGTCTCGGAGTGGGTTTATTTGGATTTATTCTATTTGGAGTTCGCTGAGCATTTATGATTTGTGTATTTATGTTGTTTAGAAGATTTGGGAAGTTTTCCCCAACAATTTCTTTGAATACTCTTCCTAGACCTTTACCCTTTTCTTCCCCTTCTGGGACACCAATGAGTCTTATATTTGGACGTTTCATATTATCTATCATATCCCTGAGGTCCATTTTGATTTTTTCAGTTTTTTTCCCCATTCTTTCTTTTATGCTTTCATTTTCCATTCTGTCATCTTCGAGGTCACTGATTCGTTGTTCAACTTCCTCTAGTCTTGTACTATGAGTGTCCAGAATCTTTTTAATTTGGTCAACAGTTTCTTTAATTTCCATAAGATCATCCATTTTTTTATTTAGTCTTGCAATGTCTTCTTTATGCTCTTCTAGGGTCTTCTTGATTTCCTTTGTATCCCGTACTATGGTCTCATTGTTCATCTTTAGTTCTTTGAGTAGCTCCTCTAGGTGCTGTGTCTCTTCTGATCTTTTGATTTGGGTGCTTGGGCTTGGGTTATCCATATCGTCTGGTTTTTTCATATGCTTTATAATTTTCTGTTGTTTTTGGCCTCTTGGCATTTGCTGAACTTGATAGGGTTCTTTTAGGATTTGTAGACCAATTGAAGTCCTTATCTCTAATTTATCAGATCTGCAGCTTCGTGGAGTACTCTTTCTCTAACTGACCAGCAGGTGGCGTCCATGAGCCACCTGTTCTCCACAAGCCAGTTCTCCCCTGCTTAGCCTTTTTGGTGAGTGGGGGAGTGAGTCTTGTGGGGTCCAATTGGTGTACCAAGCTTGCGTGTGTAGTTGGTGTTGCCTGCCCTGTATATGGGGCGTGTTTCTGGGCAGTCAGGGAGGGGGGGGTGGCCCTAACAATCAAATCTCCCTGGTGATCCTAGAGTTTTAAAGCTGCTGCAATAGTCTAATCCTTCAGTTCAGTCCTGCTACAGTTTGTCTCTGCCACTGACCCACAAGTCCTTGGTATTGGTGTATGGCTCCTGAGACTTGCAAGTGGGCCCCTGTTCCAGCCTGTGCACCCCTGGTCCTCTGTGGAGGGATGACTGTGCTATGTCACAGGTGAGTGCCGTCCCCCCAGGGCAGTTCTGGGCTGCTGGGCTGTGTAGGGAGGCTCCCAGTCTGCTGAAATGATGGTTGAATGGGGCTTTGTTAATTCACACTGTTCCACCTTCCCAACTCTGGGACATTCAGCTGAGGTTGCAGGGAAGGCTAATGTCCACACCCAGTTTTGTGGTGTGTGCCTGTTATTTGAAGCACTTCCGTCACACTGGGTTGTCTGGGGCAGCTCTGGGCTATGGGGCTGGCGATGGGCAGGAGTGTGTCCTGTCCACCAGGATGGTGGCTGTGAGCGGACACCCCCCTTTTCTTGGGAAGTTGTGGTGTTTAGTGAATTTTCTCAGCCACTGGATTATTGCGTTTTGTCTCAGAGCTCTCTTAGTTCTGCTCTTGACTTGACCTGCCCAAATTGCAAGTCTTTGAAGCTTTCTGTATTGGGCTTCTTAGAGTAATTGTTTTAGAAAAAGAAAAAAGGATTAAAAAAAAAAAAAGGGCTCTCCTCAGAGATCTAATGGGTTATTGAAATGGTAAGAGACAAAGCAACCAGGGCCATTAAGGAAAGGTCCACAGGGCAGAGAGATCAGCTTTTCTTCGGGATTTGCATATGCGCCTCAGGGCCTGAGCTCTGCCCTTCCCCTTTCTATGTTCACCAGAACTCCAAAAATCCTCCACTTTTATTTTGGAGTTTTTCGTGTTGTTTTTTTTCTATGCCTGTCTCCTCTCTGCTGGGCTGGCTGCTCTCAGATTCTCTGGTGTCTGGTCTCAGTCTATCTATGGTTGGAGTTTGGATCAGTAGAATGAGTTTCCGATAAGGGCTGCCACTGCAGTTCTCCCTTCTCCTTCCCGGAGCTGACGGCCCCTCCTCCCACGGGACTGAGCCTGGCAGGGAGGGGTGCGGGTCCCCTGGCCGCAAAAACTTACAGATTTCGCTGATCTCAGCAGTTCCACGTGTTCATGAGTGTTGTATGAAGTATGCCCAAAGTCAGATTGCTCTGTGGTGTCCAGTCCACGCAGTTCCGGGCTTTCTACCTACTTTCCTGGAGGAGTAACTAAAACATACAGCTCACCAGTCCGGCATCTTGCCCCGCCTCCTGTTTTCTTTTTTAAATGACAAAATTTTTTTAGTTTTTGAAATTTCAAAAATAATACACAAATATATGCAATATAAATGATTTTCCATATATGGCAATATATGAAGTATGAAGTGACAATCTTCCCTCCCATCTGTCTTTTAATCCCATTCTCCTTTCCATAAATAGTAACCGACACATTTAGGGTGTATCCTTTCATACCTTTTTCTATGTAGTTACCTCGTTTTACATTAAACACATGTATTAAATGTCTTTACATATTAGCCTATGTAGTTCTGTCCTTTTTTTATGGCTACGTCATATTCCAGGATGGAGTTTTCATTATTATACACATTTGTTGAGTGCCTGTTCTCACTGTGCTAAGTTCTAAGGATGTAATGGTATGAGATAGGCATTTTCTGCCCTTGTGGAGCATACTCTTTAATGGGTAAGGCAGATGTATTACTAAATTCATCACTCATATGTAATTGCAGCTATGGCAAGTATTATGAAGGATGAAGGAAAAGCTCATGGTGCTATGAACATATATTAAAGGGGAACCTTCAGGGAAGGGTATATCATAATGGTTTAAGTAATATCTTAGTGATGGACACCCTTTTCTCTTGCTGTCTTGCAGTAATTATTCTTGGCTTAATATTGTAATTAAATCCATACGATAAATTTCTAGGAGTATATGTGTTTCAAATTTTCATAGATATTACTACTTCGTTCTCTTAAAAGTTTTCATCAGTTTTCACTGGGAAATGAAGTCTTAAGTTATTTCTAGACAGGATTCTCTGTATAGGGTTCATTCTCTGTCCTTTACGTTGTAGAAAGGAAGAGGAGGAAAGAAGGCGGCATGAAGAGGAAGAAAGAGAACGTCTGCAAAAGGAGGAAGAGAAACGTAAGAGAGAAGAAGAGGAAAGGCTTCGACGAGAGGAAGAGGAGAGGCGGCAAATAGAAGAAGAGAGACTTCGATTGGAGCAGCAAAAGTAAGCTTGTGTATGGCTTGTAATAAAAATGAGAAGTAGACTACCACACCTTTGTTACTTGACTTTTTATCATTGGGTGCCTTAGAATAATTGTGTAAGTTGTAAAAGTGGGAAGCAGACCAATATTAGCTACCTTTTGTTTTTACCAGTGATCTATTATCTAAGCAGACCAATATTAGCTACCTTTTGTTTTTACCAGTGATCTATTATCTAACAAGGCCATGTCTTAAGTGTCATTTGGTTGCAAAAAGAGGGGTGGAAAGTATTGGTAGATTTGGGATTAGTTCACAGAACCCAGGGACTAGAAGCAAAAGCTGAGGTTACTTACTTGCACTCTCTGTCTCTGGGTCCACGTGCTATCTTGTCTTAAGCTGCTCTCAGCTTATCTCTCTTTGTCATTTGTCCTGCTCTCTGCAAATTGTTACCCTCTGCTTTGGCATACACAAGGCTATCCCCGCCTGGATTTCTGTAGTCTGTGTTTTCATGCATGTGACAGAGATGGGCTGAAGTCTGTAAGACCCGGTTACAAATTCCCAGGAGAGGTAATCTAGTTGGCTTGGGCTGTGTCTGGTATCCATCACTAGTCCCTAGTACAGGACTTGGGAGCTGAAACCATTTTCTACACAATACGGGCTGTGAGAGTCCCTGGTTCTTCAGGAGGGAGCTATGGATACAAGAATGAAGTTATTAACATCCATAAAATGCTGTGGGGAAAAAAAACAACACTGTGGGAAAAAGGCCTGTAGATCTAAGGGTGGTGTGGCTTATAGGTTAAACCCAGAGCTCATGAGAGTCCATGGCTTCTCATTATTTCTGGGTAGTATCTTGGAAAAAGCCTCAGTGCTAGCCTTAAACCAGTGCAAGACCTCACTCCACTTTCAAGACAAGCTGTGAATACCGCTTTTTTTTCCTGGGGCAGGGGAGTGCCCTAAGTGGACCCAGAATCATGCTATATTCGGGAGTTTGTAGATTTTGTTTTATGAATGGATGGCTTTGAGATTTTTGTTAAATTGGTCACATAACTGAATTAGGAAGCATGTGGTTCCTCTGTAAAAAGAAGTTGTAGGAGTTTATAGAAATTAGTATCTCAAACCAAGTATTCCCAGATATTATTTAGGGCAGGCTTTAAATGAAATGCTATGGCTCCTCAAATTTTCACTGGCCTTACTTATATGTTCCAGGACCACCTGGACCATCTTTTAGTTGCTCTTCCTGCCTCTTACTGCTTTTCATGTATTTAGGATCAAGACATCATAACCAGTGGTTATAGATGCCATAGATGACAAACCATCATCTTACAGCATGATGGTTAAAAACTATAGGCTGTTGTGCCAAACTGCCTGGATTTGAATCATTGCTTTGGCCCATACTAGCGGTATAATCTCAGTTAAGTTACTGAACGCCTGCATTTCCTCCCATGAAACCCTGCCTGTGGGTTGTTGTGACGACAAAATGGGTTAGCACGCATAAGTGCTTTGAACGCTGTGTGACACATAGTAAGGGCACAGTAAATGCTAGCAGTTATCGATCATGATGATGATGATGATATGCTTATTATTCTCCCTTCCATCCTAAATTTTCCTTTAAAAACTTAAGAAAAGTTAGAGGCCATGTTTATTTTCTTAAGTCTTTTTCCTGGGCCTGGGACACATGCTGATTGGTATACATTACTAGCCTAGTCATTTTGAAGAGTTAGAAAATTATAAAAATTAATAACAAGAACATTTTATTTTGCCATAAACAATCTCCTGTAGTCAGACTAGTGTATATTTTTTAATGTTTTTAGGCAGCAGATAATGGCAGCATTAAACTCGCAGACTGCCGTGCAGTTCCAGCAGTATGCAGCCCAACAGTATCCAGGGAACTACGAACAACAGCAAATTCTCATCCGCCAGTTGCAGGAGCAGCACTATCAGCAATATATGCAGCAGTTGTATCAAGTCCAGCTTGCACAGCAACAGGTATGATAGACAACCCCAGAATTTAGCCTTAGAGAGGGTTTTTCATTTCATTGGAACCCAAGTTCTTTTTTAACAGCTGCTAATAAATTTTGCATTGGTTAGCCCCTAAGGTATAGAGTAGCTTTCAGGTGGCTTTTATTAAGGGCAAACTTTAGCATTGCCCTGGCATTTATGAAAGAAAATATATGGTATTGAAGCAACAATGATTTGGCCAGTATTAATTGTTGTAAGGGTATTTGGGGATTGTTTGGGCCATGCATCATGTCTGTGAGTCTAGCACAGACTCAGATGGTGACCCTGGAACCATAATGAACTGAGTAACTAGCCTTACTTCAGCACGTTCTTCAGGCAATGCACTGTCAGGGCCTGGACAACTTCCAGTGGGAGGACCTCCCACCCCTAAGTCTATAGGTTGGTTCTAGAGCTCAGTTGGGTCCATCCTGACACTTATTTTAGGTGATCATCGTGTCCTGGAATTGTGGAAATGGGGCACCCCGGGATTAGTAACCTTGTTAGTTCTCGTCCTTGGTAGGCAGTGTTCACGTGCAACACCTGGATATTCCTCCTCCATTTCCCCACCAAATATTTTGCTTCCACATAGGGGAGGTGGTTGGGGGAAAGGACATGGTACTGGGGCTCAGATACACTTGAATCCTGTCCTGGCTTTGCCATTATCTTGTTTGCTTTCAGACAGATTACCAAATCCTCTGGTTTTTCTGCCTCTTCTCCCAGTTAGTAAGAATGGAATATAAAATTAAGCTACCTGTCCTGATTGCCTCACAGGACTATCAGAGGGATAAAATGAGAAAATAGTTACTGTGTGAAAGTGTTTTGTATATATGGAAGATACTAATTTTAAATTCATCATTTACATCTTGCAGAGGTATAAAATGCCTCCTTAAACTTAACCTAGGTAAGTTTTACTTATTTCATTTTCATTTACAAAACACCATCTGCCAAAAAGTCTTAGTGAAAAAAGGTGTTACACTGTAGATGCTCAGCGTTTCTTCTTAGATGAAGTCATCTTTATTGTTTTTGCCACACTCTTCAAATTACTTGTAAATACATATTCTTTCCTAAAATACTTTTTCCCGAGTCTTTGGCATCAGTGAGAAGTTGAAAAGCGCTGCAGGTTTTCGTCAACCCTTGAGAGGAAAAAAAGGATGAACTAGTTTTCATTTGAGATAATAAGCAGTATTTTTAGGGCTTTCTTCTCTGTCCTCTACAATGTCACAGGCAGTGAGATAATGTGGTAATAGGATTGCTCACACACACTTTCCTGTTTGTAGATTGCTGTCACTTAATGAGAAGAAAGTCATTCAGGTCTTTGAAATGCATCAGAAAGCCATAATTTAGAGTGATCAAAATGATTGGTGCCTCTGGGAAGAGATGGAGAAGGAACAAAGGGAACGTCAGCTCTATGAAGTGTTAATTATACTCAGCAAAATGACAAAATGTGAACACTTGTTAATTTGAGGGTGTAGTTACATGGGTGTTCGGTACATTGTTTCTATGGTTTTCTGTGCTTTTAAAAACTTCCCAAAGAATAGGAGAGAGATTATGTAAAGAAATCATTGTAGTCTACTGTATATATTAGATGTATATTCATGGGCAGTGAGATCCCAGAGAAGGGGATCATTCCACCAGAGAGTTTCAAGAAACACTTCCCAGAGAGGAACCATTTGAATTGGGCTTATTGATCATACAGTGAATGTTCTGAGTGTCCTGCCATGTTAGATTATATGTGCTTTTTCTAGAAAACTAATGTGAAAATAACTGACAGTAGGTCAGTCTAGGCTTTGGGAGAAGGTATTTTAAAATCCCTCTTAAGTTTGCTGTTACTAGCAACAGAGAGAGGTGGTGTTGCTGTTCATTTATGTAAATGATTTATACATGATATGTAAAGTGAAATGTGTATGCATATATGCATAGTAAAAAGTGGAATGATATATCAAATGATGGAATTATAGATGCTTTTTCCCTATATTTTCTGATTTTTTTTACTACGGTGAACACATGCTTACTTGTGACTTAATGTTTTAGTTTAAAAAGTTACTTAAATGCCCATCAACAGTAGGATGAAAGATTAAATTTTTTATTTTCACAGTGGAATATCCTGTAGTAATGCAGATGAACAAACCAAAACCACTCATAACCTTATATATGAACATCACGAAAGTAATTTGAAAGAAACCAGACATAAAAAATATATGCACTATGTGACTCCATTTATGTAAAGTTCAGAAACGGGCAAAACTAATCTGTAGTATTAGAAGTCAGGATAATTGTTACCTTTGGTGGTGTATCTGGAAATGGGACACAAGGGAAGATTCTGGGATGCTGGTAATTTCTTAACCTGAATGTTGGTTACACGAATGCATCTGAGTTTTGAAAATTCAGGTTATACAATTAGGATTTGTGCTCTTTTCCATATGTGTATTATAATTCAATTTAAAGTTCCCCCAGAAGTTACTTAGGTAATACTTAGGTATTTCAAATAGTATTAATATCTATCCATTTTCATTTAAGAGGAGAATGTCCCCAAATAGTTGTCCTTTGGGTATAAAATGTGTTTACTCTCCCATTTTGGGACTCTGAGTCCCAAAGACTCAGAGGACTTGTGGGGGGTGGGGGGTGGGGTTAGAATTTGTTCATTTTTATTAACATAGGACATTTGTAGAAAAGTAAAAAATCGGCACAAAACTAACTTGATAAATTCATTGTCTCAATGAAAATGCCCAAGACTCTTGACAATTAATTTCAACCAACCAACTAACCAACTTTTTTGTAAGAGTGCTGACTAAAGATTAAAGGAAGGAATGCTTTACATTTAAGTTATCTAAGCAACTGCCTCTGAAGGTTGCTAGAGCAATCTCCAAATGCCATCAGTGGAGCTCTTTCATTGGCATTTTGAAAATCTGAGTAATTTGTGTCAACCATACCACCTGCTGCTGGAATCAAAATTTAGGAAGTCTGAGAATTCTTGAGTCAGACTTGGCAAAGGCACAGATGCGTGCAAAGAAATGAATACATCTCTGGATTGCTTGTCCTTGGAGGCATTTGAGTTGTGTGATCTCAGAGTCTGGCAGGAGCAGAAGAAGCGGTTTTCAGGCAAGCTTTTGGCACTGATTTTCTGCACAGAGGATGCCTGCGAATACTCTAAACTATGCTTCTGGCCTGCCTTGCATTTCACCACCATAATGTTTTTTAGTAATCCTCTGTCCCAGAGGACCTGTGGGTTCTGTGGCCAACTGCAAGATAGTTTGGTTTCTGGGGAGACCTGCATTGCAATCAGGACTAAGCTCTTCAGGGTGAGAGGGGTGGCCTTTGCCTGGCAGTTCACTGCCAGCTTAATGTGCTGGCTCTGGTTTTCCACAACCGTCTGTGGCAGCTTTACCATAACACCTTGGGTGGCAGCATGAGGAGACATAATATCATCCAGAGCTCAGCTGAGTGATGATCACTGTCTGGATTGTTGTCTCTGAAACATTTTGCTCCACAAACATTGGTAATCTGGGCCCTGGTCTCTTTGCTGCATTGAGTAGACCTAAAGTTCGGAGCCTGTGATTATTTTGACAGTTTCAGTACTAGGCTGCTTACATGCACCATAGTGGAGTATAATTTTACATATCTTGTTCTTACAGCTCAGTCCCCGGGTGCCATTGTTCGTGCCTCATTGGGGACACTTCCTGGTTTCCCACAACCTGGCCTTCCCCAAGTTCGATAAGAAAGCTGCAACTTTAGTCCTCAGAGAGTTTGCTTCCATTTTTCATAGTTCAAGTACCAGCTTCCAGGGCATCTGGAAAACAGTGCAGCCTCAATTCATAAGACCTAAAAGATGTTTCATTAGTTTGTGACCATCAGAGAGGATAGGTAAAGACATAATCTTTTGAAGAATAAATAATACTGCTTAATCCAACTTCCGTAGTTTGAAGTCTATGGTGTGACAGTGCACACATCTGCTTCCTCCTTTCTGCCCAGACAATGGCAAAGCTCCTGCCCAGCATTCCACAGTCAAAAAAGATTCCCAGTGACCCTAGGTATCTTAACAGCCTGCCCTGTGCCCCCATGCAGGCTTCCGGGCCCTCTCAGAGAAAATTTTGATTTCATGTTTTTGAATTTGCACATTTCAATCATAATTACATAAATAGTGATAAATTTTCAATGAAAAGTATTTTTACCTTCAGCTCCATTTTATAAGCCTATTTAATTCCTAGGTCCATAGTTTTTACAAGATTAACAGTTTTCAGTATAGTTGGGATCAGAATTTTTCTGTGTAAAGTTTATAGTGAAGATTTAATTTATTATTTTTATCCATATTAGAATAATTGTCCGCATTTGATTTATTGGTTAGCTTGGGAGGTCCTTATCAGATTTTACCAATAACAGTTTCTGCCTTTGTGAATTTTCTTCTGTAGTCATTTATAGTTCAGTTTTCCTGATTCAAAGTTTATGTATCTAAATTATCAAGAATATTTCATTCTTCTATCAGTTTTAATAAAAATGTTATTATATTTAATTTTTGCCCTTAGTAAGTTTATTTTGGATTATTTCTACCGAGTTTAATTTTTTCCTGGTTAGTTTTTCTAGTGATCCTCACATCACAAAAATGTGATCATCATCCACAGCTTTTTGTCCATGTTACTGTTTATTGTTTTAATTGTTGGTTTGATACTGTGTTGATTATTAGTACCACTAATATTCATTTATAGGTGGGATAAAAATTGATTAAAAACTTTATTTGTAATTTCTTGGAACAGAGCAGTTTGGTAGGACGAAGGGGGTGGGCAGGAGGTTAGGATGCACTCCTGTTCAGATGTCCCACCTGTTAGGCTTCTTAGTCCCTCTGTCCTCATTTTTTTTCAACTTGTAGGCAGCATTACAGAAACAACAGGAAGTAGCAGTAGCCAGGGCTTCTTTGTCTACATCATCAAAAGTGAATGCAACTGTACCAAGTGATATGGTGTCAGTTAATGGACAAGCCAAAACCCACACTGACAGCTCTGAAAAAGAACTGGAACCAGAAGCTGCAGAAGCAGCCTTGGAGAATGGACCAAAAGGTATGGCACATGTGTTCATCTGTCTAGATGTCATAATTCATACTCCATGAAAAGCAAAAGCCAGGAGGTCAGGTTAATTAGCTTTAGAGAGCAATTACATATTTGTGAGAGTTGAACAGTTTTTCAGTCTTTTTAGTAGAAATCTGATTCTTCTGGTGACCTTAGAATAATGTAGAAGAAAAGCAAGTTGGATGTCTTTTGGACGCTTTGGATCGTCTTATTACATATATTGGTTATATATTGCTCTGTAATAATTTACATCCAAAATTAGCAGCTTAAAATAATAACAAACATCTGTTATCTCACATAATTTCCGTGGGTCAGGAATTCAGGAGCAGCTCAGCTGGGTGGGGTCTCTTATGAGGTTGCAGTTAAGATGTTAGTCAGGCTGTAGTTATCTGAAGGCTTGCCTAGGACTAGAGAATCTGCTTCCAAAATGGTTCACTCACATGGCTGGCAAGTTGGTGCTGGCTGATGGCAGGAGGCCTAAGTCACTTGTCCCATGAAGCCTTTTGGGCTGCTGCATGTCCTCAAGACATAGTGGCTGGCTTCCCTCAGACACATGATCCAAAAAGGAACAAGGTGGAAGCAGCAATGTCTTTTATGCCCTAACCTTGGAAATCATACACCATCTCTTCAAGGGTGGGGGTAGAGGGAGGGCAAGGACTATGTAAGTTCATGAATATCTAGAGATAAGGATCATTAGGGAGCATCTTGGAATCTGTCTACTATGTATTATTACATCTGTTTTTTGAGACTTAAAGTACCTTGTTATCCAGAAGATAACTTAGTGTTTTTTAAAGCTCTGTTAGCTTTTCATGGATAGCTCATTCATTCATTCAACAACTGGTTGAAGGCTTTCTTAGGGTTAGGAGTATAGTGCTGAGACAAAATAGCATGCACAAAATGTAAATTGTAGCTGTGATATGTACTGCGAGAGAAGTACATTATACTTTGAGAGCATGTAATATGGGAGATTTGACCTAGTCATGGAGATACACCCTTTCCTGAGGGAAGGGATAATTGAGCTGAGATCTGAAGCAAGAGTAGGAGTTAACAAAGTAAAAAGGAATAGAAGAGCAAGCATTTCAGTGACAGTGAGCAGGGATGGTAGTATAGTTCATAAGAGATTTAGTTTCAGAGATCTTCCTTGTCTTTTTAAACAAATAACAGAAAATACCTTTAGAAAAGACCTTGAAATTCCTTGGTTTACCTTCTTCCTCCTTTTTTCTAATTGAGAATTACCAGTATTTTCAAATGAAATAATTTTTTGTCAAAGGCTCTGTGACTAAATCTGTCAAACTTGTTGAATACTACAGTGTACATAGATACTGCTCAGTAACAAGACTTGACTGCTTTTTACTCAGTCCCCAGGAGTTCCAATACCTCCTGAGTTTTTCTTTGTTTCTTTTGGCCTCCTTTAGAATAGCCCCTAGAACTAAAGTCAAAGCCCAGTTTTCTTTGGTCACATGCAAAAAATATTAATTTATTCCTAGGTCCAGATCACTCTTCCTTGCTAGAATGTTTCCCTAGCTCCAGTTGGAGAGTGCAGTCTTAAATCCCCGTATGTAATTAGAGTGTTAACAAAAATTACTTCTAAGATTGTGGATTGCATTTGTTACTTGAACTGGTATGATGACCTCTGAATGCCTGTGATGTTGTTAAATGTAGTAATTTGGTGAGGGGGAGACTTCCATGGGGATACTTACATTCCTCCAGATCCTTCATCTAAACTAGTAAAGCCCTGAGGCCAGACCATATTGCATTAGGTACCTAAGTATGGCTGGGCAGGTGGTTCTGTGCAAATGTTGCTGCCTGTAGGTGAAGGCTGGTCCTCTTTAGCTTTTGTAATTCCTGTTGTCTTTAGAATCTCTTCCAGTAATAGCAGCTCCATCCATGTGGACACGACCCCAGATCAAAGACTTTAAAGAGAAGATTCGGCAGGATGCGGATTCGGTGATTACAGTGGGCCGAGGAGAAGTGGTCACTGTTCGAGTACCCACCCATGAAGAAGGATCATACCTCTTTTGGGAGTTTGCTACAGACAATTATGACGTTGGGTTTGGGGTATATTTTGAATGGACAGACTCTCCAAACACTGCTGTCAGCGTACATGTCAGTGAATCCAGCGATGACGAAGAAGAGGAGGAAGGTACAGAGCCATTGTTCCATATTTAGTAACTGCTATGTTGTATGTTGGCAAACATGATACATATTTCAGATGTCAGCCATCTTTATGCTTCCTGATTAATACTTCTTGGTAAGGAAAGACTCTAATAGTGGAACTTTAGGCTGAAAAGGTTGTGAGAGAGGCCAGCCTCCTGTTTTGTGAATTGGGACCTGAACATGAATTTTTCTGAATACAAGGAGAGTGTCTGGCAACTTACTTGCCATTTTACTGCTTTCTGAATACTGTTTTACTTCTAGCCTTGTATGTTGAAAAGCCAAATGTGCAAGGTTTTTTGAAAAATTTTAAAGGAGCAAGTAAGAAATTCTGTCAACCCTGGAATATATTTAAATTTATATTTCCTACATTAGTTTTTTAGGTCCTTATTACAAGATTTTTTAAATTGTAAATACAGAAAAAATCTCACCAGAACATTCTACCTTAAAAAATTTTTCAATTCTTCCCTTTGGAAATTTCCTATTTTACTGGGGTGTGTGTTTTAATTTCCTGGCTGCTAAAAGAAATACCATGCAGAGGGTTGGCTTAAACTACGGGAATTTATTGGCTCATGGTTTTGAGACTAGAAGAAGTCCAAAATCAAGGTGTCATCAAGGTGATGCTTTCTCCCAGAATACTGTGACTTTCTGGGGCTGGTTGCTGGCAATCCTGGATCCTTGGTTTTTCTGTCACATTGCAGTGCAAATGGTGGTTTTTCCTGGCTTCTCTGGGTTCCGTTTATTTATAGCTTCTTCCCATGGTTTTCTTTCTCTGTGTCTGAATCTCATTCTGTTTGTAAAGGATTCCAGTAATAGGATTAAGACCCCTTCTGATTCGGTTGGACCACATCTTAACTGAAGACACCTCATCAAAAGGTCCTATACAATGGGTTCACATCCACAGAATGGATTAAGATTAGGAATATGTTTTTCTGGGGTACATAGCTTCAAGCCACCACGGTGTGTAATTATTTTATTTTCTGTAAGTAGGCAAATTTAGGTGTTTTCAAGGACAGCCTAAACTATCTTGGCCTAGGAAGAAGGTTATAAAATATATTGCTTATAATAGAAGTCAGTCTCCTTGATTTTGTTATCCAGAAAAGTCAGAATTTGAGACTTTTCTCTACCCCTGGTAAGCTCTTAATTATTTGTTGACTTGAGAGAGATGTGGAAGGAGTGCCCTATCTATGAAAACGGAAAAAACACCATCACAGTTCTTTGGGACTAACCATTCAGGTGACTTGTAAACAGACTGCTTATTCTTGAAGAGGGTTGGTAATATTGTAGTTTCTCAGAGCTTATATTGGAATAAATTTAGAGAGGTAATGTTGGGGGAGAGTGGAGGGAGCCTCAAAAGGTACACAGTTGATCCAATCATGTTACCACACCACACTGTGGGAACTTGGTATCATGTATAGAAACACACACACAGCAAGTGTGCCATAAGCATTTCCTGAAATTAAGTTTAATTTTAATACATGATTTCACATTTAATATTTAATTCAGTATTCTTTCTATTTAATTTGTATTAATCATTTTTTCAGCTTCAAAGACAGTTTTTATTCCGTCGAACCATCTGTGTGAACCATAAGAGTGTTCCAGAAATTCCAGTATCTCTTATAGACTAACTCTCCCCAGAAGTAGATCAGAAATCTTTTATTACACGGTGGGTCCAGATATGAGCTGGTAAATGTAGAACCATGGCCATGGACCATTGGCATTTATGAGTTGCTTTGTCTTATGTGACACTTGATTTTCAGTCATCTTTATTCCTGAATATCATTAGCAAAATAAAGCATTGTCTATAAATACTGTTGACTGAATGGACTAGAAAGAAAAAATTCAAGAGTGAAGACAGAGAAAAAGAGGTGAGAGACCTGAGCAGATCATCCAGGTCTACTACTATTATCTCAGGTACTCCTCGGCAGCCTCAGTACCAAGGGCTAACCTGAGCCCTGTACTGGACTTCCTAATGCATCACAGGGACTCATTAAAATCAATCTGTTTAAAAATGTGTAAGAAGGAAATATTTTTGTTTGTGTGCAAATTATTCTACTTATAAAGAGCTTTTGAATAATATGGAAGAATTTTGTGTTCAGAAGTGGGTTGAGGTAATACATTTCTCCTGAGTTGGTTGCTGGAGAATTTCTAAAAAGAGGTACTTCTTAGACTGAACTTTCATTTTGTTGTAGTTTTTGGGTTATTGATGTTAGGAAGAGCACTGGTGAAAATCATTGGGGTCCAGCGTCTGTTCTAGAGGTGAGCACCTTGGTGATTCTTGACCTTAGCTCCAATATGTATCCTTAAAATGGATGATAGTATTGTCTACTTTGGTACCCATTCCTAATCATTAAATAATTTGCAGTTTAAATGAATCCATTAGAACCTCTGTATTAACAGTAATGACAGTGGCTTTATTGCCCTTAAGAATTGTTTGCTAAGCGAGCATGATTTTCTCCTGTTCGGAGATTTAGCCCAGAAACTGGGTTTGTGGCCACCATGCCACCACATATTGTCCACATTGTGCACTTTTTGAGGAGTTTTTTTTTACTTGATTTAAGATGGAAGAAGAGTCCAGGGGTTTTGGTTTTGTAGGCTTTGCCTTTTCTTCTTTAGTCTTAAAGGTAGACAGAGGAGTTTGTTTTCTCTGAAGAATTATGGATTATTGTTTCCAAGTTTCCAATCTTGTCTTAAATTGATGAAAGTCTTTAGTTTTGCGGATTTTGAACAGAATTCATATCTTGAATTAACATACCCATCTCTTTCATGGATAATCTATGGGCAGTAGTGTACGTTTTGAGTGTCTCTGGATTTCTCATCTGTACATAAAAGACATTTAATTTTAGATGTTGTTATGTGTTAGGTCCAGAGCCGTTCAAGAATCCACACAATGCAGCAAGTCATGGTTTAAGTAGAGAGTTTAAAGTTTATTAGAGGAAGAAAGCAGAAGAAAGCAGGTGGGAGCCATCAGAAAAGAAAGAAAGGAAAAATGGCTCTGACCTCTATCTGAGAGCAGCACTTTTTAAAGAAAACAACCACGTGGGGAGAGAAGGGTGTTGGGGGAGAAGGGTGCCTGCTGAGTGCATCCTGTGCCTCGATTGGGCAAGTGCCTATCAATTTTTAGGCTGATGGGTTGTTAGGATTCTGGCACATTATTCTTCTTAGAAAAGCGGCTATGTTATCCATCTAGGGAGAGCAGGCCTTTTCAGTTGTTTGTCTTATAGAAATATTTGACCTTGCTTTTACCCGCCTTCTGGGGTTGGGGCGCCACTGTGTTTGAAACAGCCTTGAACAGCCTTCATTCTTTAGTTTACGGGGCACATATTTTCTGTGAGATAAGCAGCATGGCCCCTGGATCAGACATTCCTTCTGTATGTTAGACTCTTTTTTCTGGCATCCGACATTATGGTGAAGCAAATCTGATTTGGGTTTACTTTCATGAGTGTTACCGGCTTTTTTTTTAAGTTGTGGTAAAATTCATATAACATAAAATTAACCATTTTAGAACACCCAATTCAGTACATTCACAGCATTTAGTACATTCACAGTATTGTGCAACCACCACCTCTGTCTAGTTCCAAAACATTTCATCACCCCAAAAGGACACCCCATTCCCTTTAAACAGTTTCTCTTCATTATCCCTTCCTTCAACCCCTGGCAACCACAAATGTGCTTTCTGCTTCTATGGATTTACCTATTCTGGATGTTTCATATAAATGGAATCATCTGATATGTGACTTTTTGTCATTTGGCTTCTTTCATTTGGCACATTTTCAAGGTTAATTCATGTTGTAGCATGAATCAATAATTCATTCCTTTTCTGAATAATATTCCATTGTATGTATATACCGCAATTTGTTTATCCATTCATTCATTGATAGACCTTGGGTTGTTTCCACTTTTTGGCTGTTGTGAATGGTGCTCCTGTGAACATGTGTGTACATGCGTTGCTTTGAGTCCCTTTCTTCAGTTATTTGGGTATATACCTAGGAGTAGGACTTCTAAGTCATATAGTAATTCTGTATTTTAACTTTTTGAGGAACTGTTGAACTGTATTCCTGCTTTTTTAAAAGAAAAATAAACTTTCTATTTTAGAATAGTTTTAGGTTTACAGAAAAGTTGCAAAGAAAATATAGAGTTCCCATATACATCGCATCCAGTTTCCTCTGTTGTTAACATCTTACATTGTACATTTATCATAACTGCTGAACTAATTATTATTAACTAAAGTCTATAATATCCAGATTTCCTTAGTTTTTATTTAATGTCCCTTTTTTGTTCTAGGATCTCATTTAGGATACCACATTATAGTTTGTCATCATATCTCCTTAAGCTCCTATGAGAGTTTCTCATACTTTCCTTGTTTTAAATTCCTCATAGTAACCACTGAGAAGCATCGGCCCATTAATTTGTGCCACCAAAATTCACTTTGCTATGTTATAAACCTGAAAGTCTTTTATCATCTTTTATTTATGCTGATGCTTCCTTGACCTATTTCCTTGATTTCCATAAGATCATCTATTTTTTTATTTAGTCTTGCAGTGTCGTCTTTATGCTCTTCTAGGGTCTTCTTGATATCCTTTGTATCCTGTACTATGGTCTCATTGTTCATCTTTAGTTCTTTGATTAGTTGCTCTAGGTACTGTGTCTCTTCTGATCTTTTGATTTGGGGGCTTGGGCTTGGGTTATCCATATCTTCTGTTTTTTTCATATGCTTTATAATTTTCTGTTGTTTTTGGCCTCTTGGCATTTGCTGAACTTGATAGGGTTCTTTTAGGATTTGTAGACCAATTGAAGTCCTTTTCTCTAATTTATCAGATCTACAGCTTCGTGGAGTACACTTTCTCTAACTAACCAGCATGTGGTGTCCACGAGCCACCTGTTCTCCACAAGCCAGTTCTCCCCTGCTTTGCCTTTGTGGTGAGTGGGGGAGTGAGTCTTGTGGGGTCGAATTGGTGTACCAAGCTTGCGTTTGTAGTTGGTGTTGCGCACCCTGTATATGGGGCGTGTGTCTGGGTGGTCAGGGAGGGGAGGTGGCTCTAACGATCAAATCTTCCTGGTGTTCCTGGAGTTTTAAAGCTGCTGCAATAGTCTAATCCTTCAGTTCAGTCCTGCCACAGTTTGTCTCTGCCACTGACCCACAAGTCCTTGGTATTGGCATGTGGCTCCTGAGACTTGTGAATGGGTCCCTCTTCCAGGCCTTGCACCCCCTGGTCCTCTATTGAGGGATGACTGTGCTATGTCACAGGTGAGTGCCATCCCCCCAGGGTGGTTCTGGGCTGCCGGTCTGTGTAGGGAGGCTCCCAGTCTGCTGAAATGATGTCTGAATGGGGCTTGTTAATTCCCACTGCTCCACCTTCCCAAGTCTGGGACAGCCAGCTGAGGGTGCAGAGAAGGCTAATGTCCATACCCAATTTTGTGGTGTATGCGTGTTATTTGAAGCACTTCCGTCACACTGGGTTGTCTGGGGCAGCTCTGGGCTATGGGGCCGGTGATGGGCAGGAGTGTTTCCTGTCCACCAGGATGATGGTTGTGAGAGGAAGCCCCCCTTTTCTTGGGAAGTTGTGGTGTTTAGTGAATTTTCTCAGCTACTGGATTATTGCCTTTTGTCTCAGAGCTCTCAGTTCTGCTCTTGTCTTGACCTGCCCAAATTGCAAGTCTTTGAGGCTTTCTGTATTGGGCTTCTGAGAGTAATTGTTTTAGAAAATGAAGGAAAGATTAAAAAAAAATAATAATAAAAATAAAAGGGCCCTCCCGGCAGATCTAATGCATTATTGAAATGCTAAGAGACAAAGCAATTAGGGCTATTAAGGAAAGATCCCTGGGGCAGAGAGATCAGTTTTTCTTTGGGTTTTGCAGATGAGGCTGCAGGGCCTGAGCTCTGCCCTTCCCCTTTCTATGTTCACCAGAACTCCAAAAAGCATCCGCTTTTATTTTTGAGTTTGTATTGCTGCTGTTTTTGCTATGCCTGTCTCCTCTCTGCTGGGCTGGCTGCTCTCAGATTCTCTGGTGTCTGGTCTCAGTCTATCTATGGTTGGAGTTTGGATCAGTAGAATGAGTTTCCGATAAGAGCTGCCACTGCAGTTCTCCCTTCTCCTTCCCGGAGCTGACAGCCCCTCCTCCCACGGGACTGAGCCTGGCAGGGAGGGGCACGGATCCCCTGGCCGCAAAAACTTACAGATTTCGCTGATCTCAGCAGTTCGACGTGTTCATGAGTGTCGTATGAAGCATGCCCAAAGTCAGATTGCTCTGTGGTGTCCAGTCCACGCAGTTCCTGGCTTTCTACCTACTTTCCTGGAGGAGTAACTAAAACATACAGCTCACCAATCCGCCAGCTTGCCCCTCCTCCTTGACCTATTTCCCTGAGGCTGTTTATATTTAATATGTTAAACTGAGACTTTTAAGCTGCTTCAAATTTTCTCAGTTATCCCTGTAGGTTTCTAGAAGTTTAGAAACTATACTGGTATAAACCTGTATAATCAGAGCTCATTTTTTACCACTTGGATCATCTTGGGTTACACAGGCTTAGTAAAAATAATTGAGTTTTTGGGTTACCTCTGAATGCCTACTTTTTACTGTGGTTTCCTCTTTTTACTCTTGATATTTAGGATATATGGAAAGCAGTAGTCCTCAAAAGCTCCCTTTTCCCACCTTCCTAAAATGGGGAGGATTCTCATATTGTTGAGAAAGGAAGTATGAGAGCAACCTTTCCTTGGTTATACTCCTGTTTGGAGGAATTAGGAATTGAATGGATGTAGAAGGGAAGAATGGAACCCAGAAATAGGAGCAGTGGTCAGAGCACAGAAAGGGATAGGATGCCGATCACTTACACCACCATGTGTTCCCCCAGTACTCTGAAGGCCCCAGAACAGTGCTTGGTACATAGCAGGTACTCAGATATTTGAATGAGTGAATGAACGAATAAAAAAAAATACATGCTTGCTTGCACATAAATTGTAAAACACCAAGAGAATTCCTAGGAAGAGCAATTTCCTAAAGAACAGAGTTCAGTTGCTTGATACAGATGTGGTTTTCCTGGATCTGTTGATTGACTTACCACTTATTCTGTCTTACAGAAAACATCAGTAGTGAAGAGAAAGCTAAAAAGAATGCCAACAAGCCTCTGCTGGATGAGATTGTGCCTGTGTACCGACGGGACTGTCATGAAGAAGTGTATGCTGGCAGCCACCAATATCCAGGGAGAGGAGTCTATCTCCTCAAGTTTGACAACTCCTACTCTTTGTGGAGGTCAAAATCAGTCTACTACAGAGTCTATTATACTAGATAAAGATGTTACAGAGTCTGGAGTCTAGGGTTGGGCAGAAGATGGCATTTAATTTGGAAATTTCTTTTGACTTTTGTGGAGCATTGGAGTCAGCGTTTACTCTATTGATTTTGGTCTGATGGTTTGCGAATTCTTGTTGGGAATGAGACTTTCTCTGAGACCCTTTAGCTTTAATGCTTCAGGGTTAAAAAGGATCCCTCAGACTCATCTAGTCCTTGGGTGCTGACCAGCAGGGTCCCTAGTGGATGCTGAAGTTATATGACTTACATATTAAATCTCTGAAGTCTCCAAAATAAAACATCCCAACATTGACCCCATTTGGCTGATGGTTCGTCCATTGCTGCCTACTCTCCATGTGTTTTGTGAGAGCCCGTAATTACACTGCCCTCTAATTTGAAATCCTTATGTTAATAGGCTATATCAGACGCAGCTGACTTTGGTTGAAGGTCACCATTTTTAAACCCCAAAAACTTAAGGCCTCACTGATATAATAGAAAAAGTTGTCTCAATTTGATCTGGTTCTGAATGACCCAGATTGCTTTTGCTTTTGGTGCAGCTGTGTTTAGTTCAGAGTTGTATGACAGAGAATTATTTTCTGAGATAATCTTAAACTAGAATATTCAAACCCGATGGAGAATTGACACATCAGGATACATGGTTCACCTCAAATGTTCTTTTCTGTGAGCCGCCACAAATTGTCAGTCCTTTCATCAGTGAAATCTCCAGATTACCAGTAGGAAAGCAAAATTAATTCATTTCTTTTTTGATTTGGCTTTATTGATTATCTCAAATTGAAACTGTTTTCTGCACAACCAGTTAAGGATTTTGTAAACTCAAATTGGCACCTACTGAATTTAAATATTTTAAATCATTTAAGTATAATTTAGTGATGGAGAGTAACAGTGCGCACTAATACAGAAATCACTGCCAGAGACAGTCCATTCTCTTTTAAATTGGTTACTACTTAGGCACAAACCCTTTATGATTCCAGTTTGGACTTATTAGAATTGGAAATGCATATGCACATGCTTAAATTTTATAGCTTTAATCTGTATTATGTCTGTTGATGGGAAGAGGTACATCATTGTTTTCGTCACTGAAAACAAATATGGATTAATTGCCTCAAATTTGTATAAGTGACTAGTTTAGAGATTCTTGTTTTCAGAAGAGAGTGTGGTATAGGTAGAAAATGACAAAGATGGCAATATACACTTAACGTTGTTACTAATATGTTACTGAAATACTTAGATTTTTAAAATTTCAAATCATAAATCACTTCTCATAGAAGGATTTCCATTGATTAGCTGCAGTATATACAGTTCACTACACAAGGGGCTGTTTGAATTTCTTGTGTGCTGCATTTCTTTTCTGTTTTTTAATACTTGGTTTTGTACATATCTAACTCTGTTCTCTTTTGGTTGTTCAGAAACTGGATTATTTCTCCTAAGCAGTGCTTAATTTGTGTTTTTTTAATTTTGATTCAGAAGTATTCCCAGGTCATAGGTGTCCTTACTATTAAATCCAGAACATTTGTCAGGCTGTCAGCTCTCATGTACATATGGTATAGAAACCATGGGGCTAGGCCCTTCCTGGCTTTTTTGTTTTAAATGAGAAAAATACTGTATTTAAAATGTAAAATAAACTTTTAAAAAGCAGGCATTAATATATATTTCTTCCAGGCTTTGATTACAGATTTTGTCCTTACACATGTCAAGATGAATTATCTTCTAAAAATATCCTTGTTTTGGGGAGCAGTGTATGTTACCTTCCATAGCAGCAGTCCCTGTCATGTGTTCATGTCAGAAAATTTTTGGTTTTAAACTTTTTTATTGCCTTTGGCTGTTGATTAGTACAGTACAAGTGTGATTTAAAAAAGATCTTAAAATAATATATTTAATCAATTAAAATGTTTATCTGTAACTTGTTGATGTTTCATTAATATAGTTGCTTTCTGAAGCATTGGCACTGTATTTCATCATTTGGGTAGGAAAAGAAGAAATGTTTTAAATGACCCTTTCTCATTTAAAAAAGGTCTAGTTAAAAAACAACGAACTATTTAATCTCTCACTGATTTAGTTTGTACCGTGAATTACCCTAATGCTTAAAATAGATTTAAAAATTTTCAGACTTCTTGATGTAATGGAAAGCACTGACTTCTTAATGAAAGTGACTTGTTATAAATTGTTTCCCCTATACAACCATGTGTATAGCTTGTTCCTTGAAGTGCATGGAGGTGTCCAAAATAGCTCCTGAACAGCAGCACATATTCAGTAGATGATTGCAAAGCAGCACCCCATTCAATGTTGATTGGAGTGCCAGAAGCTATTCTTTCGAAAATTATCCCACTGAAAAATGCAGGGTGACTTGGATATTAAAAAAAAAATTTTTTTTTTGTAATTTTGAGTAAAAGTGAGGTGATCATCTTGGTATTTTTGCTGAGTAGGTTACCATGAAGCCAGTCTGGAGAAAATTAAGGAGAGCTGTTGATGTATGAGCACCTCTTGGAAACCATGCTGCTGAGTCTTGATCATCTGTTTTATGGAAGAGGAGAAGCAATCAATTAAAAATAATAAATGATTGCTAATAATTCATGATTGCTAATAATTCACTGGGGCTTAGAGTGCAACAGTCAACTTCCAAAATCGTCTTTGCATCTGTCCCCAGCTTTTTCTCAATTCAATTCTGTCAGCAACCTAAAAAAGTGTACATGTATATGTGCCTGGGTTAGAGCAAATCTTAACTTTATTTCTATTCATTGACTTTTCAAAATGTGTGGGAATCGGTATTGGACCTTTATCCACATATATGAGTTTAGGATTCTTCAGTTTTCTTACTGAAAATTTTTCAAGAACAAGTTGATTATTGTCCTTCAAGGCCCTTATTTTTAATATGTTGCATTATTTCAAGTGCTTATTATTTTGTAACTCCCTTTTATAGTTGGCACGCCACTTGCAAGTTGTGACTTGTTTAGGGCACTTAATCCAGAACCAGGAAACTATAAACGGCTGACTTTTTCAGAATTGACTCTGGCATTTGAACTCAGGCAGTCAGACATGGGGTAAAAGTATAAATGGGAGCAGTTAACTCATTTCTGGTAGCTGTAGTGAAAGCTTGTATCTGAGTGCTGAGTTAACTCAATGATGAACTGTTGACTTGCAGGTCTGTGTCTGAAAAGAACACCTACAAACTGGATTACAAATGCTGATTTTTTTTTTTTAACCTTTCCTTAATGGCATTTCCCTACAAATTAGCATTTTTTACTCTTATCCAAGAACATCAATTTAAATATCTCCAGTTGTAAATGGCATACCCTTTTCTAGCATGGCAGAGTATGTAAATGTACGTGTGTTTTTCATAAGGTCTATATTTTGTAACTTTTTTTATTCTAGGTTGTGTCTTGGAGAACTTTTCCTATTAGTAATATAGATCTACTGTGTTCTTTTAATCTTGAGTTCTTCCATAGAATAGCAGTTTGGTCACTTTTCTGTTATTGGGCATTAGGTTACTTCTGATTTTTTTTTTTTTACAAGTGGTGGTGTTCCAGTGAACATCCTTTTATGTGTCTCTCTGCAGATCTGCCTGAGATTTTTTCAAAGGTAGATATTGAGAAGTGGAATTGCTGGATCATAAGTTCTGTGCATTTTTTATTTTACTAGGCACTGCTAAATTATCCTCCAGAATGGCTGGACTAACTTCTACATTCCCACCAGTAGTCTATGAGAAAACTGCTTTTTTCCCCATCAACCCCTTGATGTTATCAGACTTAAATATTGGGTAAAAAAAAAAAAAAGAAACTTCATTTTTGCATGTGTTTCCTTGAAAACTGGTAAGGTTAAGCATCCTTGTTTATTGGTCATTTGTTATTTCCTTGCCTGTAAATTGTGTTTGTATTCTTTGCTCAATTTTCAATTGGGTAATTTTTTATATTGATTTGTTAGCATTTTAAAAATGTACTTTATATACTAGTCATCTGTTATATATGTTTTAAGTATTTTCTCCCAGTTTATTGCTAGTCTATTAAGTTTGTTTACGGTGCTCTGTGATTTTGGGTCTTTGTTTTAAATTATGTTGTCTATTTTATCATCTTTCCCTTTATGACTTTTGCTTATTTCCATATATATATTATACAAGTCTGTTTCTGAACTCTCTTCCTTTTATCTGTTTGTGTACTTATGTGCTAATATCACATTCTAAACTACTATAGTTTTATAATATATTTTGATATAAGGCAAATCCCTCCTGTACTTTTTGTAATTTTCCTTGGCTATTTTTGCACCTTTACTCTTCCTTATGAATTTAATAATCAGCTTGCTCTGTTTCAGGAAAAATCTTACTGGGATTCACAGCGAAATATTTCACTGAATTTATAGATGAATTTTTGGATATTTGGTCACTGATTTTTTTTTTTTTTTTTTTAATTGTGATTGTTCACATACCATACAATTATCCAGAGATCCAAAGTGTACAATCAGTTGCCCCCGGTACCATCATACAGCTGTGCATCCATCACCACAGTTAATTTTTTTTCAATTTTTAGAGCATTTTCATTACTCCACAAAAGAAATAAAGACAAAGAAGAAAAAAAAATGAAAAGAAAACTCAAATCCTCCCATATCCCTAACCACCCCCCTCCATTGTTGACTCGTAGTATTGGTATAGTACATTTGTTACTGTTTATGAAAGAATGTTGAAATACTACTAACTGTAGTATATAGTTTGCAATAGGTATATATTTTTTCCCTATATGCCCCTCTGGTCACTGATTTTTAATGTATCTTAGATTGCCTTTTTAGTAGATTGATAGTTCTTGTTAGTTTTTGAATGGTATCTTCAGTGGAATAGATGGGAGGTACAGCTCTTAAGTGGTCTTTCCTGCCATTATTAGTATACCGACTAATCTCAGGCAACAGAGACTCATAAATACAGTGGCGCAAATAAGAGAATTTGTTTGCTCTATTGTATAGGTCGGAGGAGATGGGATGCAGGGCAGGTAGGTTCCAGTACTTCATGAAGTGGTTGAGAGACCAGAGTTTGTTTTATTTTGTTCCACCATGAGGATGGTGGTGTTTTTGTATGCATGGTTAGAAGCTGACTCACCTGCATCACATTCCTGATTCAGTTAGACACAGAGGGAGAGTGAAGACCCTTATTTCTGTTTACAGGTTATTAGCAAGTATTTAGTCATATGCTCTCTAGCTGCAAGAGCTGTTCGGAAATAGCTCTAGTTGGCCAATCAGTTATGTGGCCAGCCAAACCTCAGAGAAGGGTGAGTGTGTTATGAAAAGGAAAATGGTTTCTAGTGGACAGTTAGCAGACTGCCTCCTGCCCTGGGCATTTATCAGTGGGTTTTTAAATATATAACTTTCCATGACTTTTTCCCCCATTATAAATGCCATACACATTTGTTATAGAAAATTTAGTATACATTTAGACAAAAAGAATAAAACTAGAATTATAAAACTACCACTGAGAAGTAATGGTTATCATCATTTTGGTAACTTTACTTCTGGTCTTTTTTTCTAATTTTCAATTATAATATAATTCTAGCATACAGGAAAGTATAGAGAATAATCTGATGAGTATTCATGTAACTCCATCCATATTGGTCACATCTTATCATTTTTTCGTAATTCCATATGTGCTTCATATCTTGTCTAAGTAAACATTTATGAACGAGTTTTAGCCTTGTGTACCTTTCCCTGATTACCATTTCCCTTTCTTCCTCTCTAAGATAATCATTATCCTGATTTTGACGTTTATCATTCCATGTACATTGCCATTAACAACTAAATAGTATCGTTTTTCAAGATGCTTTTGAATTGTATTTAAATTGATATCATTCAGCGTTTGTTTTTCCAATCCATATTGTTTTTTAATGATATCCAGGTGATTCATGTAGCTCTAGTCATCTATCATTTAGATACTATATGTAACCATGTAGTCCTTCTCCTGCTGTTGAACATTTAGGGTTTTCCCCAGCTTTCCATTGTCATAAATATTCTTGCGCAAGTCTTTGGTGCAAGAGTTTCTCTAGTCTATCAACCAAGAACTAGAAATGCTGATTCATGAGCTATGTGGATTTTCAGTTTTTCCATATATATATTATATGAATCTGTTTCTGAAGTCTGCCCAAAAACAAACCCCCACATCCATGGCCAAACAGTTCCCAACAAGGGTGCCAAGTCCACTCAGTGGGGAAAGAACAGTCTCCTAAACAAATGGGAAGTCTTTACTTTTAAGTTTATGAAACATTCATAGTTTGTGCTTTCTATATTTTCTTTAAGAAGTTTTCCCAGCTCTGAGGATAAAGATAGTCTTCTGTATTTCCTTCTAAAAGTGTGAAAGTGTTGGGTTTCCCATTTAGGTCTCAAATGCATTTGATACTCACTTTGGGTTGTAAGATACTGAGTCTGATACTACTTTATTTTTTTTCATACGGATGACCGATTATCCCAATACCATTCATAGACTAGTTATCCTTTACCTGCAATTTTGTAATGCCACTTATTTTATATACCAAATCTCCATATATATCTATGAATCTAATTCTGGGCTCTAAGTGGTCATTTTTTGGTCTGTTCTTGTACTGGTATCAGACTGTCTTTATTACTTTAGCTTTGCAATAAGTCTTGATATCTGGTGGAGTGAGGATCCTGTCTTTCCCAATATAGTTTTTAAAATTGTTTTGGTAGTTTGGGTCCTTTGCTTTTCCGTATGGACTTTATATTTGTTCATTTTTTCCTTTTTAAATTTTTGAGTATTAGAATATTTACATGGTTCAAGAGGTACAAAGGCTTATCTAATTCCTAACTTCCCACTCTGTCCCTAGCCAGGCAAGGACTCAAGCTTTCCTCCCTGGAGGCAGTCACCATTGTCCGTTTCATGTGTATTATGCATATCCAAGTAAATAAGTGCATATTCATAAATTCTTCCCCCACCTATACTCTATTCTACAATTTTTTTCACTTAACAACTTATTTTGGCAGTCTTTCTATATCAATATATAAGAGCTTCCTCATTCTTTTATATGAATGTATGGTATTTCGTTGTTGGATGGACCAATGGATTTTACTACTTCACTTATAAAGGACATTTAAGTTGTTTCCAGTCTTGTGCCATTCAGATTTGGCAGTGAGTGATCATGTACCTATATTATTCTGCAAGCGTATGTCAGTGTAGTTTGTTTTAGGGGTAAGATTGAGCATCTTTAAGTCTCAGACCTTTTTTGTTGTTGTATAGTATATCTTTATTTTTTAATATCAGGTTTACTGAGGTATAATTTATATACAATAAAAAAAGGACCCTTATAAAATATACAGTTGGATGTCATCATGGCAGTAATTTTCATCTTGCCCTATTGGAGCCAGTCCCTTTTTGCCCCCCTGACAACCACAGAAATCTGATTTCTGACCCTATAGATTTGACTTTGCCAGAATGTCATATAAATATAATCATATAGCATCTTACCCTTTGGTGTGTGGCTTCTTTCACTAAGCATAATGAATGAATGCATTTGAGACTCATCCCTGTTGATGTATCAGCAGTGCATTTTATTGCTGAGAAGTATTCCATTGTATGGATGTGTAACACACTTTATCCATTCCCTTGTTGATATTTGGGTTTTTCCAGATTTTTTGACTATGAATAAAGCTGCTGAAAACATTCATATATAGGTCTTTGTGTAGACATATGTTCTCATTTCTGGCTTAAATATCTAGAAGTAGGTTTGCCAGGTCCTATAGTAAGTGTATGTTTAATTTTTTTATAAACTGCCAAACTGTTTTCCAAAGTTGTGCCATTTTTCATTCCCACAAATACTGTATGAGTTTTAGTCATTCTGCATCCTTACTAGCACTTTGTAGACAATCATGCCTCCACAAATAAATGCGGTTTTAATTCTTTCCAATCTATAATCCTTTTCTTTCTTTTGCTTGCCTTATTGCGCTGACTAGGACCTCCAGTGCAATGTTTAATAGAAGTGGTAAGAATGGACATCCTTGCTTTATTCCATCTTAAGGGGAAAGCATTCAGTCTTTAACCATTAAGAATGAATGATTTTAGGTGTAGGTTTTTCATAAATGGCCTTCATCAGATTGAGGAAGTTCCATTCTGTTCTTAAGTTTACTGAGAGCTTTTATCATCAAGGGATGTTGACTTTTGTCAAATGCTTTTTCTCCATCTATGGAGATTTATGGGTTTTTTTTTTGTTGTTGTTGGGTTTTTTTTTTTCCACTAGTCTTGGTATGATGACTTACACTGATTGCTTTTTGAATGTTGAACCAACTTTGCATTTCTGGGATGAACCCTACTTGGTAATTATCCTTTTTTTATAATAGTGCTAGATTTGATTTGCTAGCATTTTGTTAGAGTTTTATGTCTCTGTTCACAAGGGGTATTGATCTGTAGTTTTGTTTTCCAGTAATGTAATTTGGCCTGGTTCTGGTATCAGGGTAATGAAGGATTCATAAAATTTGTTGAGAAAAATACCCTCTTCTATGTTCTGGAAGGGTTTCTGTAGGGTCGGTATTATTTTTTCCTTAAATGTTGATAGAGTTCTCCAGTAAAGCCATGTAGGTTTGAAATTTTCTTTTTTTTTTTTACTTCTTTAACAGGTTGTCTGTTTTTTCTTGAGAGAGTATTGGTAGTTTGTGTCTGTCAAGGTATTTGCCCATTTTATCAGAACTATC
Organism: Choloepus didactylus; assembly: GCF_015220235.1. Lineage (NCBI taxonomy): Eukaryota > Metazoa > Chordata > Mammalia > Pilosa > Megalonychidae > Choloepus > Choloepus didactylus. The sequence continues at coordinate 33,745,934 of NC_051308.1, forward strand.
AAATTTTGGCATATAGTTCTTCATATTTCCTCATTTGCTGTTTCATGTCTGAGGATCTATAGCGATGTCTCCTCTTTCATTCCTATTGGTAATTTGTCTCTCCTTTTTCTTGATCTGATTGGCTAAAGGTTTATCAATTTTATTGCTCATTTCAAAGAATCAGGTGTTGGTTTCATTGATTTTTTTTCTTGTTTTTTATATTTTAAATTTAATTGATTTGCCTCTTATTATTTCTTTCCTTTTACCTGTTTTGGTTTTAATTTGCTTTTTTCTTTTTACTGAATTTCTGAAGGTACAAGCTTAGGTTATTGATTTGAGGTCTTTCTTATTTCTTATATAATCGTTTAAAGCTATAAATTTCCATCTAAGCACTGCTTTAATCTGCATCTCATAAATTTTGGTATGTGTATTTTTGTTTGCATTTAGTTTAAAATATTTTTTAATTTCCTTTGTGATTTCTTCTTTGACGTGGTTTTTTAGGAATAGGTTGTTTAATTTCAAAATATTGGGGATTTCCCAATTTTCTTTTCCTGTTCTTGATTTTTTATTTAATTCCAATGCAGTTGGGGAACATATCTTGTATTACTTCAGTCTTTTTAAATTTATTGGGACTTGTTTTATGTTCCAGAATTTTCTCTCTTGGTTGATATTCCATGTTCACTTGCATAGAATGTATAGTCTCCTATTATTAGGTTAAGTGTTCTGTAAGTGTCAAGCAGGTCAGTTTGGTCAATAGTTGTGTAAAGGTCTTCTGTATTTTTACTGATGTTATGTCTCTTTGTTCTATCAGTTATCAAGAGAGGAGTGCTGAAATCTTTAACGAAATTGTGGTTTTATCTATTTGTCCTTTTGGTTTTATCAGTTTTTGCTTAGTGTATTTTGAAGCTTTTATTGGGTGAATACACGTTTATGATTATGTCTTGTTGAATTGACCCCTGTAGTATGTAATGTTTCTCTTCATCCCTAGTTCTATTCCTTCACATAAAGTTTATTTACTCTGGTATTAATACGAACACTCGAGCTTTCTTTCAACTAAAGTTTACATGGTATCCCATCCTTTTATTTTTTTTTTTTTTTTTTTTTTTTTTCATTTTTATTGAGATTGTTCAGATACCATACAATTATCCAAAGATCCAAAGTGTACAATCACTTGCCCCTGGGTACCCTCATACAGCTGTGCATCCATCACACTTAATTTTTGTTCAATTTTTAGAAACTTTTCATTACTCCAGACAAGAAATAAAGTGAAAGATGAAAAAAGAAAAAAAGAAAAGGAAACTCTAATCCTCCCCTATCCCTAACCAACCCCCCTCAATTGTTGACTCCTAGTATTGAAATAGTACGTTTGTTACTGTTTATGAAAAAATGTTGAAATACTACTAACTGTAGTATATAGTTTGTAATAGGTATATAGTTCTTTCCTATATGCCCCTCTATTATTAACTTCTAATTGTATTGTCATACATTTGTTCTGGTTCATGAAGTGATTTCTAGTATTTGTACAGTTGATCATGAACATTACCCACCATTAAGAATCAGACAATACCACCAATGTCAAGTGTCTAACATGCCTCCCCTATCCCCCCCTCTTATCTGCATTTACCTTAGTATATCACCTTTGTTACATTAAAGGAAGCATAATACAATGATTCTATTAGTTACAGTCTCTAGTTTATGCTGATTGCATCCCTCCCCCAATGCCTCCCCATTTTTAACACCTTGCAAGGTTGACATTTGCTTGTTCTCCCTCGTAAAAGAACATATTTGTACATTTTATCACAATTGTTGAATACTCTAGATTTCACCAAGTTACACAGTCCCAGTCATTATCTTTCCTCCTTTCTTGTGGTGTCTCACGTGCTCCCCATCTTCCTCTCTCAACTGTATTCATAGTTACCTTTGTTCAGTGTACTTACATTGTTGTGCTACCATCTCCCAAAATTGTGTTCCAAACCACACACTCCTGTCTTCTATCACCCTGTAGTGCTCCCTTTAGTATTTCCTGTAGGGCAGGTATCTTGTTCACAAAGTCTCTCATTGTCTGTTTGTCAGAAAATATTTTGAGCTCTCCCTCATATTTGAAGGACAGCTTTGCTGGATACAGGATTCTTGGTTGGTGGTTTTTCTCTTTCAGTATCTTAAACATATCACACCACTTCCTTCTTGCCTCCATGGTTTCTACTGAGAGATCCGCACATAGTCTTATTAAGCTTCCTTTGTATGTAATGGATTGCTTTTCTCTTGCTGCTTTCAGGATTCTCTCTTTGTCTTTGACATTTGATAATCTGATTATTAAGTGTCTTGGCGTAGGCCTATTCATATCTCTTCTGTTTGGAGTACGCTGCGCTTCTTGGATCTGTAATTTTATGTCTTTAAGAGATGGGAAATTTTCATGAATTATTTCCTCTATTATTGCTTCTGCCCCCTTTCCCCTCTCTTCTCCTTCTGGGACACCAATGATACGTACATTATTGTACTTTGTTTCATCTTTGAGTTCCCGGAGACGTTGCTCATATTTTTTCATTCTTTTCTCCATCTGCTCCTTTGTGTGTAGGCTTTCAGGTGTTTTGTTCTCCAGTTCCTGAGTGTTTTCTTCTGCCTCTTGAGATCTGTTGTTGTATGTTTCCATTGTGTCTTTCATCTCTTGTGTTGTGCCTTTCATTTCCATAGATTCTACCAGGAGGTTTTTTGAACTTTTGATTTCTGCCGTATACAGGTCCAGTGCTTCCTTTACAGCCTCTATCTCTTTTGCAATATCTTCTCTAAACTTTTTGAATTGATTTAGCATTAGTTGTTTAAATTCCTGTATCTCAGTTGAAGTGTACGTTTGTTCCTTTGACTGGGCCATAACTTTGTTTTTCTTAGTGTAGGTTGTAATTTTCTGTTGTCTAGTCATGGTTTCCTTGTTTATCCAAATCAGGTTTTCCCAGACCAGAACAGAGGGAAGAAATATTCAGTATCTGGTTTCCCTGCAGGTGTGTCTTAGAAAATTGCTCCACCCTTTGATGCCTCGGGTCACTGTGCTTTTCTGCCCAGCAGGTGATGCCTGTTAGCCTATAATTCTTGACTGGTGTGAGGAGGTGTGGCCGTGTTCCCCCAGGCTCTGGGGTCTGGTTGTGAATGGAAAGGGCCCCACCCCTTTCCTCCTAGAGAAGACAGAGCCCCCAGGTGGAGGTCATTAGCATTTCAATGGTCTCGCTCTCTGCTTGTGGTGTCTCCGCCCTTCTCCGAGTCACAGCCCTGGAAACTTAAAATGACTGGGGCTTTCTCCACTGAGCCGAAAAAGAAACAGATAGTCCCCTTCAGACCCAGTCAAGGCGACCCTCCGGCTCTCCCAGGTCAGTCGTCACCCAAAGCCTCTGTCTGTTTTTGGGGATGTGTACCTGTAGTGAGCAGTTCACACTCGCTACTTAAAACCCCAGTTGGAGCTCAGCTGAGCTGTATTCGCTTGCTGGGAGAGAGCTTCTCTCTGGCACCACGCGGCTCCGCAGCTCGGGCTATGGGGGAGGGGGTCTCCCGACCTGGTTCCACAGGTTTTACTTACAGATTTTATGCTGTGTTCTCGGGCATTCCTCCCAATTCAGGCTGGTGTATGATGAGTGGATGGTCTCGTTTGTCCCCCCGCAGTTATTCTGGATTATTTACTAGTTGTTTCTGGTTTTTTGTAGTTGTTCCAGGGGGACTGCTTAGCTTCCACTCCTCTCTATGCCGCCATCTTGCCTCTCGGGATGTTACAATCTTATGTAGCAGAATTGTGGCCATCCTTTTACTTTTAACCTATCTATGTCTTTGTATTCAAAATAGGTTTCTTGTTGACAGCAAATAGTTGGTGCTTGTGTGTATGTGTGTGTATCTCCAATCTGATAGTCCCTTTCTTTTAATTGGGGTGTTTAGACCATTTATATTTAAATCTACATCTTGCTGTTTTCTTTCACTTTGTCTCATTGATCTTTAGGTGTTTTTTCTCCCTCTTTCGCACCTCCTTTTGAATTTAGTATATTTTATGATTCCATTTTATCTCTCTTACTGGCTTTATAAGTTCTTTGGTTTTGGTTTGGTTTGTTTGTTTAGAGCTTGCACTAGGGTTCATGATATATATCTTTACATATCACAGCCTGCCTTCAAATAATGTGTCATTCATGTACAGTGTAAAAACATTACAACAGTATATTTCTCTTTCCTCCCTGGTGGTTTTAAAATACATTTTTGCCTAGGCTTTGAAGGCCAGAGGGTTTTTTTTCGCTTCTCCAGTGGTTTAAGGCTTTTGCTTCATAGTAGAAAAGGGTTCTGGGGGAGTGGGCAGGGCTGCATGCCTGTCCCCCAGGAGCAGCAATTCAATGTGAGTTCTCTTTGTCTGTTTTCTTAGCTGTTCAATATTGATGACACTAGCCCACCCTTGAACTTTAAAAACTTGTTTAAAATTTTAGCACATTTCTTATTCCCTAGCTCCAGTGATGGCCGTCTTTTTCATCCATGCTCAGCCACAGTGAAAGAGTCCATAATCTGTTTGGGTGGGCTTGTCACTCTTTGGAATTCAGTTTACTTCATTGCTTTGCAACTTCACCTCTTAAAACAACCCAAGAAAAGTTATGATTTTTAAAAATATTATCTGATTTCTTCTCACTATTAGTGTAGGAGTGAAGTTCTCTTATACCTTCTATATTTTAACCAGGAGTGAAACCTAGATGTGTGTGTGTGTGTGTGTGTGTGTATTTTGCTTTTAAAAAATTTTTATTATAGTAACATACATACAAGCTAAAATTTCCCTTTTTAACCACTTTCAAATATACTGTTTATTGGTGTTAATTACATTCACAGCATTGTGTTACCATTACCGAAACTTTTCTGTCACCCCAAACAGAATCTCTTTAACAGTTAAACATGAACACCCCACCCCCTACTCCTGCGTGTATTCTAGTTTCTGACTGTATGTATTTGCATATTCTAATTATTTCATATCAGTGAGATCGTACAATATTTGTCCTTTTGTATCTGGCTTATTTCACTCAATATGATGTCTTCAGGGTTCATCCATGTTGTCACATGGATCAGAATATCATTGCTTTTTATAGTTGAATAATATTCCATTGTATGTTTGTCTGTTGATGGACACTTAACTTGGGTTACTTCCATCTTATGGCAATGTGAATACTGCTTTGAACCTCAATGTGAAAATGTATGTTCAAGTTCCCGTTTCTTTGTATATTTTGTAATCTTTTATTGAAAACTGAACTTTTTGATATTTTAATGTGTTGTATGTTGTCGCTGCAATTTAGACTTTGAGGTGTTTCTTCCTTAAGCTTGTACCCTGCTAGTGTTATGACAGAACTTTCCTTGATTGCCAGGAGCTAACAAAAAAAAAGGAGGAGGAGGGAAAAAAGAAAACACTTCTCAGTCTTTGCAGATTGACCTATGAGACCTCTGCTCCAGGACTTATTCATATAATGGGTTGTATGAGAATAGCTTCAGGCCAAAACCTCGGGGCCTCCCTGATCCTCTCTGCATGCAGTGTCATCTGGGGCATGCATGTGTGGTTCTAGGAATTCTCTTCTTTACATGGTTGCAAATGTCCCCACTTCCCTAGGAAACAGTTTCCTTATGGTCCTGGGTGCTGCACTCTGTGTCTTACAGTCAACAGTCTGTTGCCCCAGGCAGTATGACTTGGCCGATCTCCCACAGCATTCTGTAGGAGAGCTCAGTGAGCTGCCTTCTACACAAAGGCAAGTCCCTTTGGCCACCACCAGACAGATTAGGCCAGACATACATGCTCCCATTATCTGTACAAGGAACTGGAGTCAGGGACTGCACTGGGAGGACAGGCCAGCTCTGTGCCTAGCCAGTGACAGGAAAAGTCTTTTTCTTGATTCAGCACTACCCTGATACTGCAGACCCCTAAGTGTTTTCTGGAACCCTGAGAAAAAATGCTTCTGCCAGTTCTTGCTCATTCTCCAAAGCTTCTGTTCAGGGACAGAGCCATGAAGCATTTTATCCCATCATCTTGGTTGGGGCAGGCTTTTCACTCTGTATATTTTAATGCTTTAATTTGTTAATTCTGGGATTTAGTCCCTGAACTGTCTGTTCCCTAAATTTATATCCAGCTAGTGATACGACAGATTTCCTTGAGTGCCAGTAGCTTAACAAAAACAAACCAACCAACACACACAAGAAAATACTTTTCACAGGCTTTGCAAATTTGCTCTTTGTTGGTTGGTGCTCTTCTTCAGAGTTCAGACCTCCTGCCAAGAAGATCAGCCTGAGGCAAAAGTGCAAGATCCTCTCTTGTGAACCTGCCTCTTGTCCTGGGTATGCACTTGTGGCCTTAGATATACCCGGGTTTGCCATTTACAGGAATCCAGATGCTCTTTTCCTATTAAATCAACCCCTCAGCCCCGTTGGGGAAGTCTGTTGTATGTCTTGAATCTGGTAATTCTTTCCCCCAGGCAACTTTGATTTAGTTATTTCTTATGCTGCTTTACCCATGAACAAGCTGCTTCTGCTTGCAGGACTCACTCTAGGAAAGTGAGCCAGAGGGGAATTTCCTGGTTCAGTCCTGCACGCTGCCTACCTGGTAGATTGGCAGTAACATACAGGCACCCCATTGTGTGCATAAGGGTAACTGCTGCTTCCGGAACAAGACCAGGGACCCACTATGGGAGCCCTGACTGGTGCCACACTGCCAGTGTGGAGGAGGGGACAGCAAGGATATCAGTGAGCTGCTCCTAGTTTTTATGTTATGTTTTCTTGGTTTGGCACTTGCTTGGTTTCTGCAACATTTTAAATGTTTTCTGTAGTTCTGAGGAAAATGGCTTTGACAGTTTTTGCTAGTTGTTCAAAGATTTTTGGAGGGGAATGGAATCCTGGAGCTTCTTACACTGCCATCTTGGTCAACCAGAACTCCAAGGGTGGAGCTAGGTATGTTTTTAAAATACATTTTCTCATTGTTTATTGATAATTGTTTTGCATATTGATCTTGTAGACAGGAGTCATCTCTTAGAACTAGGTTATTCCATTTTGAGGGTAGTTCACCTTTTTTCTCTCCAGTCTTAGGACAAGACCTATTGACACTGAATTCATACATGGCAATTGTTCCATTCTGGTGACAGATTGATTTCTAAGCAATAAGGGGGCCAGGGGAGAGAAAGTAATGCTGTCCACAACCATCCTTTGGGCTTCAGGATTATATTGAGAACTGGCTTCAGAGCCAAGGTCTGGTTAAGACAAAGATTTGTCGTAGTCAGTTGATGATTGGACTTTGAGGCATGCATTCAGCACAAGGTCTTCTTTGTGTTATCAAGGACCACTATTTGACTAATTCTCTTCTTGGGGCTTGTCTTTGCTTGTTTTCTTTTGTTTGTTTTAAAGACCCTGTTCTTAGCCATCTGTGAAGAAACTGGAGATTTGTTCAGATGTATGGGGTTTTAGTCTAGTATAGCCCTCCACAGTGATTGTCAGATACCCCTCAGAGGTCAGGCTTTTCTAAATAAGGTAACTAGCAATAGCCTCAAGTCTCAGTTAAGGTGTCTGGGGACAAATACTTTCCCCGGAAACCTTTAATAGTAAGCAGATTGGGATAACTGGCACAGAGTCTGTCCTGGAGCAGGTTCATTGAGTTCTTTAGTATAATTAAATACCTTAAAGGATTAAAAATCCCCTGGCAAACATTGTCTTTGTGTTCCATTTGTTAATATCTTATGAATACGGTTTCTGCCTGAGGGATTGTATACATCCGCAGAGTCTTGGGAAAACTTTATATTTTCCAACAAAGCATTGAGTATACATACATAACAGTCAATCCTGGGAAATGAAAGTAAAGATTTTTGTTCCTTCTGGCCCTGAAACGGGTGTACCACAGAGTCAACAGAATCCTTCCTGGATTCACCAATTGCTAGTGTCTGAACAGCCGGACTCCCTCTTTTCTCAGTGGACCCTTTCTTCCTGGGACCCTTCCGCCACACCCCAACCCCCTCCCCTAGTGTGCTGCAGGGTACACACTGCTGCCAGCTGTGAGGCTGGGCAACCACTTAGCTTCTCCGGGCTGGGCTTGTGGTTCTCCTGTGAAATGGGAGGATTGGATCATACGAACCCCTCACTGAGAGGTTCTCACATCCCTTGGCAGTTCTCATGCGTTGGTAGCAGACATCATTCCTCCTGGTCCCTTAGTACAAAGATCCTCCACCCTGGCCGGAAACAGCCTAAAATAAAATTATGTTTGAAAGAAGACTAATTCTCTAAAAGCAAGCTACCAGAATTATTATTAACAGTTCCCAGAAGTTGGTAGACCTACTCCCAGTACTTCCCACTTAGATTTATGGTTCATGTGTTTTTTATTGTTAATAAAACTAGCACTCAAGTAGCTACACTACTTGGAAAAGTAGAGTCAGGGCAGGTGCTTTCTCTTTAACAGAAGGATGAGTCTGTACACTGGGCTACAAGTGCCAGCTTCCTTCTGCAGCCTTATGTGCCCCTTGCTCCCCTAGAACAGCCATAACAGGCCCCAGCCACCCTTCCACCCCCACTCTCAACAGGTGAGAATGCCCCAAATCTTCCTGCACCCTCCTTGCCTCACCTCACCTCGCTTCCCACCCACATGCCTTCCCCTGGCTTCCCCCTCTGAGTCTTCCCTGCATCCATCTAGGTCCTCTTCCTGGTGCGGCCAACTTTTTCCTTCAGTTTATAACCATGCTCATGTTTCATCATAAAAGGAAAAATAGTAATGTCTCCTGATCTCGGCCCCTAATGGTTTTTGCCCCATCTCCTTTCTGTTACACACACCCAAGCCACTCAGGAGGATTCCTTGTCTCTGCTGCCTCACCACTGTAGGCTGGCTGCTGCCCCCACCTCTGCTAAAATTCTCATCATCCCCTGTCTTAGTTTCCTTGGCAGCTCAAGCAAATACCATGCAATGGGTTGGGTTAAACAATGGAAATTTAATGGTTCACTGTTTGGAGGCCAGGAGAAGACCACATCAAGGCCTCATAAAGGCTTGCTTTCTTCCAGAAGACTGGCATTCTGGGGCTGGCTGCTGGTGATCCTTGGTCCTGGGCTCCTCTGTTACATGGTGTATTAGAGTTCTCTAGGAAAACAGAATCAACAGGAGATATCTATAAATATGAGATTTTATAAAAGTGTCTTATGCAACTGTGGGGATGCACAAGTTCAAATTCCATAGGGCAGGCAGTGAGCTGGCAGCTCCAACGAAGGTCTTAGATGAACTTCTCAGGAGAGGCTGCTGAGGAAGAGAAATTCCATAGGGTAGGCTGCAAGCTGGCATTCTGATGAGGGTCTCTAATGTGGTTGAAGAAGTAGTGAATGTTCTCTCTTCTCCCTTAAAAGTCTTCAGCTGATTGAATTCTCTCATTGTGGGAGACATGCCTTTCGTTGATGTAATCAGCCACAGATGCAATCAATTGACAATTTAATAAAACCAGCCTTCTGGTTGGTTAACCAGCCACAAACGTCCTTGCTGTTATGGTTAGGCCAGTGCTTGCTTTGACCAGACACACTTGGGCACCATCACCTGGCCAAGTTGACACATGAACCTAACCATCACACATGGCAGTGCACATGGTGTCCTGTCCTTTCTCTTCCGGTTCTGTTGATGTTCAGCTTCTGACATTTCCTCTGTGGCTTTCTGTTTCTCTGCCTGAATTTCATTCTGCTCTAATAGGATTAAGACCCACCCTGATTGACTTGGGCCACACCTTAACTGAAGTAAGGAACAACAGGTCCTACTAACAATGGATTCACACCCACGGGAATGTATTAAGAATATGCTTTTCTGGGGTACATAGCTACAAACCACCACACACAAACCCTCACCAAAGGTCACCAACAATCTTGTTAAAGCAATTGACACCTTAAAATCTTGGGTTTCTTTGCAACATTTTGCTGATTACCACTCCTTCCTTCCTCGAAATTCTTTGCCTCACTGTCTTCTTGTAACTTCTACTGGATTCCAGCCGCCTCTCTGGGTCCTCTTTTACCTGCTCCTTGGCCTTGGCTTCCTCCTGTGTCTCCTAAAGACTAGTGGTCGCTGGAATTCTGGCTTCAGCCCTCATCCCCCTTCCCTTGAGCTAGGGGAGGCAATCCTGCCTAGCCCTACCCATTTATGGGCATTTATGGCCTGGAAATGAGACTTTGTGACTTTCTTAGTAATTTTAATGAGGTCTTGTGTGTAAAATACTCAAACAGTAAGTAGTAAACTTTGTTTATTAGCAGTTTAGAGAATTGTGGGAGGCAGGGCTCCTGATTTGCCCTTTAGACCCCATGGATCCAGGCTGTGGTGATACATGAACCCCCTGGAACCTGAATACAAGGCTTGGGCATAGGAGCACTTTTCTGTTTCCATCCTGTTCTCAAAGGATTCTCTGATCCTGAATTTAGCGCTCACTCTCTGGGTGATCTCTCCTCCAGCTCCCACCAAACCCTCAGTATTCACCTCCAGCCCAGCCCCAAACTGGTGTTAAGGAATGGGTGATTTCCCTAAATGGAAGATCATTCAGCCCAGAGCAGGAAGTGGAATGGACTTCAGAACTGGGAGAGGAGAGAGGTGCTAGAGAAAGGCTGGCCCCAGCGAGGAAGTGGCTGTAAAGGTGCTGGCTGACTCTGCACCTGTATTGTACAGTGAGGAGATTGGCTTCAGGGGCACAGAGACAGCTGTGGGGTCAGCCCATTGCTCAGCAAGAACGGGGAGATCACCTCCTCAGCCAGACACTTGCAGTGAGTGCTGTTTGCAAATGACAGGGGTGTCACTGGGCTGACCAAATGCCAGGGGTAGGGTTTCTGCAGCATTCATTAACATTTCATTACACAGATACTCCATGAGCTCTGCCAGTCAGTGCCAGATGCTAGTGATACTGGGGCATCGAGCCCAGGAAGGGCCCTGCTGGCAAACAACCAGCATCCTATTGACAGACCAAGTCAACAAGGAAATGAAACAATGCCAGATAATGAAAGCAATAGAGAAGGTGACTGAAGGTCATGTGGTACTGTGACTGGGGCCATTAATCTAGCTTGGGAGGTCAGGAAAATAAGTATTTTGTCTGAGGCCTGAAAGATGTCAGCCCTGTGTAGATGTGGGGGCAGAGCCTTCAGGCTGAGGGAACACCCCAAAGTAGGAACAAGTCTTATGTGAAGGAAGAAAGTGGCCTCGCCAGCTAGAAGTGAGAGTTGGGGAAATTGTAGGGGATGAGATGAGAGAAGAAGGCAGGGTCCAATCTCATAGGGCTCTGTGGGCCAGGGAGAGGGAGGGGTAGATCTTATTCCAAGTGCAGAGGGGAGGGAGTTAGAGGGGAGGCGTGTTAAACTGAGGAGAAACAGGGTCTGATTGATTTTGGAAAGATTTTTCTGGTTGCTCTATGATAATGGGGAAGCAAGACTAAAAGGATGGAGACCAATTAGGCGGCTACCGCAGTGGTCTAGGTGAGGTGACGGGGGTGGCAGGGAGGGTAGGGAGGTTGGTTGAATTCAGGAGAACTTTTGGAGATAGAGCTGGTAGGTGACTGGACTCTGTCCTGAGCGGCCATGTGGAGAAGATTGTGGGGCCTCCGTTCTACTGAGTATCACCACACCCAGAGCAGGGGACCCTGGGCAGTGTCAACCCACCCTTTGAGGCTCTCTGCTGGAGACCATGGAGACACACCAACCAGTATCCACCCTTTAAACTGGGAAGGCTCCAGGGCCCTTGCTCAGATATGGGGAGGTGAGCCTGTGTGATATATTTAGAAACATAATGGGGTTTCTTTGTGGCCCTCAGCCTTGTCCACAAAGCAGCTTTATAAACATGAATGGGAGGGTGGAGGGTGGGTGGGAGAAGACACAGAGGTGGGTTCTCCATACCCCCAAGCCGGTGTCCCAGGCTGACCCTTGCTCCTTGGTCCTCTGTCCCACCTGGAGAGGCCTCTGGGATCAGAAGCCTGAGGGGTGGGGTAGGGAGGAAAGCTGGGAGGTGGGCCTGTGCTCAGGTGTTCTCTACTGGAGCTCAGGAGGGTCTCCTCCTTGGCAGCCAGCGAGCAGGCAGGATGAAGCTCTAGGCGAGCCTGCTTGCTTGAGGCCCAGCGGGTCTCACCCAGCCCCACGGGGGTCTTCCTACAAGGCCAGGCCCTCTCCCATCTGACTCACATTTCCCTGTCCCTCTGTCCCACACCCCACTCCAGTCTCTCCCCAGCATCCCATAGCTTTTCTTGTTTTTCTGAGCTTCACTGCTTGAAGGGTGGGTGGCAAGGGAGGTGCAAAGCTTTAGGAATCCCCTCAAGAGGCCAAGGGTCCCTGCCAGGTGGGGGAAGGTGGTTATCCAAGCCAGTGAAAGAGGAAAAAGTAGAAGAAAAGACTAGAGGGAATTGTCAGGGAGGGGAAGCTATCATCTTAAGTTTATTTCAGCTGACAGATTAATAATAATGGCTAAAACTAAGCATTTACTTTGTACAAACTATAGTCCTAAGTGTTTTAAATGTCATCTCCATTTTACAGAAGAAAACATTGAGCCTTAAAAAACTCAAGTAATTTACCAAATATAGACAGCAAATATTTGGTACAACTGAGGTTTAAATTCAGGGTTGCCTGACTCCACATCCCCAAATAAAACTAAGATTGTGGTTTCTAGAGTCAGATTGTTTAACGTCAAATCATGACTCCATCACTTATTCTGTGAAAACTTGGGCAAGTGACTTAATGCTCTAGGTTTCCATTTCCTCATTTATAAAATGGCAATAGTAACAGAACCCATCCCAAAAGTTGGCTGAAGAGTGAGTTAATACATGGAAGGTGCTTGGCAGAGAGCCTGGCACATGGTAAGTATTCAATAAACGTGGGTGTGATTACTCGTTGTCGTTATCTTGCCATAAACCTGCAACTGGCCTGAGGTTCGGCTGGAAGTTGCTGTTAGAAGCTGGGACAGTGGACACTCCAGCTCCACCAGCCTTCCCTTCCAGTGCTGACACAGAGGGCCCAGCGCTGCAGCTGGAGGCCCGAATGGTGGTCTGAGGCACTACGAGATTGACCCTGTTCCTAGAGCTGGAAGAAAATCCACTGTACGTTCTTCCTCCTGTGCGTCCCCCTGTTAGAAGAGTGAGAGTCACTAGATCTTCAGTCTTGGGACCATGACCTCCCAAACCCCTGACCCGCTCCTGTCCCCACTCTCTGGGCATTTTCCCTTCTGCCTTGGGCTCTATTGTGGCTCAGCATGCCCTGCCACTAAGCCTGTCTTTATTTAAATTGTTGATAGTTTGTTCATGATTGATTTCTGCATTCATTTTGATTTTTTTTAATATTGCATTAAAACATTTACCTCGATTACTGAGTTTTGGGCACCCCCTTAAATTTAGCACCCAAAGCAAGTGCCTCACCCACCTCACCCCAGTCCCAGCCTCACTCCTGAGGGCTGCTCGAGTGTCCTCGCAACATGGCAGCGCCTCAGACAGAGTGAGTGTTCCAAGGGTGGGCAAAGAGGTACATGCCATGTCTTTTATGGCCTTGCCTTGGAAGACACAATCCATTACTCCATCCTAGTGGTTACACAAGGCAGCCCTTTTCAGTGTGGAAGAGCACTACATGGGAACGTGAAAACCAGGAGACAAGAATCGTGGGGAACCATCTTAACCATCTTGGAGGCTGGCTGCCAAACCTGCTCTCTGGCCGATACCTTAGTGGTTGGGAGCAGCCTCTGCAGGATGGAACCGGGAGTCCAGTGAGGCCTTCCTCCCTTCCACCGCTCTCCCCTCCCTTAGACCCTGAGTGGGACTGACCCAGGGACCCAGGTGGGCCCCCCTCATCTGATCACAGTTCACTGGTCCAGGGAGAACAGCCCTCCCCCAGGATTTTTAAATGTGAGAGTGAGTAAGTCAGTCCCTCTCTGGGGGTAAACTTGGAAAATTTGACCTGGGTTGAGGGGTGCGGTTGCCAGCTGGGCAGAGAAATTAGAAATGAGAGGTGAGCACGAACACACCATTGGATCTTGTCATCCATGAGGTCAGCAACCCTCTTGCCCTGCTTTTTCTATTGCCTGGATTTCAGAATCAGTAAATGTTGAGTTGGGTTTCTGTCACTTCAGCGCCTCTTCCAGGGCTGCCTCCTATGGGAGGTGAAGCTGGGGAGGTGTTTCTCAGTGTGGCCATTGCTTGGGGCTCTTGTTGAAAATGCTAATGCCCAGGCCCCCTGGCAAACCTACTGAGCCAGAGTCTCTGGGGGTGGGTTCCAGGAATCTGAAATTTTAACGATGAAGTTTGAATACGATTGTGCTTGGTGTTACACAGTAAGGCAGATGGCCATTTCTCCTCTGAGGCCTGCAATTCCTGTTGGTTAGTGTGGATGTAGACTGAGGCACTCAGCATGTTGATGGCCCAGGAGGGAGATGTGGGCTCACAGCTTTGGGGAAGGAGTGGAGTTAGGAGCTACGAGAAGAGCATGTGGGCTGTCCAGGCTGAGGAAGGGAGGGAGGGCTGCCCGGAAAGGCACTGGCAGGCAGGACCTGGTTTTGGCTGCTGCTCACGCTCAGTGGGTAGTCTTGGTAAGCCTTGTTAAGTCCCAGCCTGCTTCCTCACCAGTTAAAAGAGGAGGATGGACAAATTATTACAGAAGTTTCCTTACAGCTCTAAATCTCAAGCCTGGGGCCTGGGATGTGGGGGATTTCGTTTCCCAGAAGGCTTGATCCTGGGGTTGGATTGAGGGAAGGGAGTCCCTGAGGAACGGGACCAAGGGCTGATCCCTGGTGTCTCAGTGTGTTCACCTTGCTCCTCCCGTGGGGGTTGGGGTTCTCTCTGGAAAGCCAGTGCCAAGGAGCCTGGGCACTCCAGGGCTTAGCCTTGTTACCACAGCGCCCAGCCAGACTGCCAGGAAGACGTGGGTTTTTCCTGGTTGACAGCAAGAAAACCTTGACCCCCTCCACTTCCTGCCCAGGGGTCAGACACAGGAGAAGGTACTGGGACATGCCACTTAATTGGAATTTGCAGCTTCCTGACCCAGCTCTTCATTTAGACCAGTTCTGGGAGCATGTGCTCAACCAGCAGCATCAGCATCACCTGGGAACTTGTTAGAAATGCAATTATCGGGCCCTACCCTAGACCTCCTGAATTTGAAACTCTGAGAGTTGGTCCCAGCCATCTGTGTTTTCATAAGTCTTCACGTGTTTCTCATATACACTAAAGTCTGAGAACCACTGCTTTACCCTGGGGGCCAACTGTCCCAGTTGTCTGGGATTCTCCCAACTTTAGCACTGAAAGTCCTGAGTCCCAGAAAGCCTTCAGCTCCAAGCAAACTGGGATGGTTGGTTACCCTTAGCTTTAGGTCTCGGGTTCCATTATCCAGTGCCGGGAAACACCACCACCCCACATTGTAATAAAGCAATATTAATTTGCTCATGAATCTGCAGTTTGGGCAAGGATATTTCATCTCTGTTTCACTCTCATCTGGAGCAGCTCTAAGACTTGGGACTGGAGTCATCTCAAGTCTTGCTCACTCCCATCTGACTCTTGCACTGACGATGACTCAAACAGCTGGGGCTGGACTAGCTGAGGCTCTCAGTCATTTCCAGCTACACGTGGTATTTCCAGTATGGCAACTCAGAGTAGAAGGACTTACACGTGTTGGCTAAGGGATCCCAGGAAGCCACGTCCGCAAAGAGAGAATGCCAGTGGAAGCTGCAGCATCACGGAACACCAATTCCAAAGTAGTCACAGGCCCACCCTGATTCCAGGGGAGGGAACAGGTCTCAAGCTCAGTGGAGGAGAGTCAACATCACACTGTAAGAAGAGCACGTGGGGTGAGAGATATTGGTGTTGACATCTTTGGAAAATCCACTCTGCCATACCTTGTCTCCTCCTCAAGCACAGAAAATTGAGGGAAGGGAGTTCCAATAAGATAGAATCCATTCTTCCTTCTCCCTTCCTCCTTTTTATCCTACAAAGTTAATTGAGCACCTACTAAATGCTAGGAACTGAAGGTAGGGACTAATGTACTGCTGCAAATTCATTCATTTATTTTCAAGTCAAGTCTGAGCTCCAGTCCTGAGAGACCGGGGCAACTGCAGCTGCTGGAGAGAGGCACAGGCCTGGGGCACTGGTACAGCTGGGCAGGGCATCCTGGGAGGCTCTGAACCTAGGGACAGGGTGGGGGTAAGAGTGACAAGAAGGATGAAGTGGAGGGGAGAATCAGCTGTGCCTTGTTTTCCTGGATAAATGGTAATAAGGACCATAGCCTTCCTCACCTGGGTGAGGGCTTTCAGGGTTTCAAAGCACCTTCCTTCCCATCACCTGTTTGATTCCAAATTGAGTTTGAGAGCTGTGCCTGTAACATATATTAAAATTTGTCCAGGTCTATTTCCTCTACCTGACAGTGAACTCCACTCGGGGCAGGGACTTTCTTAGAGTCCTCCTTGAGCCCAGCATAGGCCCCCCACCCTTGTCACAACTCCCCATCCAGATCCAGGATTTTCCACAGAGCCGGGCTCATCTGCAGGTACTGGCAATACTGAATGCAGGGCTAGTCTCACTGCGGTTCTCCTTCCACCCCAGCCACTGTGCGCACTTGCTGAACTTGTAAAAATTAAAGGAAAGCAGCCCCACTCTGGGCTGTCGTGGGCCTGTTCCGCATCTTGAATTTCAGCCCCCTACTTTGGCCAGAGCCTTTCAGCAGAGCACAACCTGTATAACCATATGTAGGCTTAGCAGAATCTTCACCCATTTTCTTATCTCCAGCAATTGGGGCCACCGAAACCAGAGCGTCATCTTATTGGCTTTGGCGCCATCTAGTGGACACATTTGGGTTTGTACACAACACAGCCCATTCTTTCCACAAGTAGCAAAACCAGCGACTTACCTGGTCCCACCTAGTGCCCCAAAGTCCCAAATCCACGGTCCCAGCCGCCTCCCACCTCAGCTCACTGCCAGCCTTTTGTTCGACACCAAGTCAACATGCCTTCACCTCAGATCAACAGGAACTCTTCCCCTCAGATTTCAGCCCCTGTACCTAAATTTGTGTACAAAAATGGACATTTGTTACAACAGTGAAGAATGAAAACTAAAAGTCCATTAAGATGGACTATTCCTTAGAATATTATGTAATTCTAGGAATACTATATAATTTATAAGCGTACTTAACTGGAAACATCTCCAGCAAGCAAATTAAAGAACAATATATACAGCATGATCCCATTTACTAAAAAAAAAGAAACAAACCCAGACCTATTATTTACATATAAGTTTGAAAATGCATGGGAGGGGGTAGTCAGGACACACATCAAACTAATATGATTAGCTCTGGAAAGGGAAGGGCTCAGGGAAGGGTGAGCAGGTCTTTCCTTTTGCATTTGTACTGCATATCTTTTTTAAGATTTTAAGGTAAAAAAAAGTTTTTATCTCAGTCTCCCATGTGATGCCAGGATGAACATCCCTGGCCTTCTGGTTCAATCCTTCTTTGTCCCCCTTCCCAGGCCATTAGGTGCCCTGGGAGCAGCTCCTTCTCAGCCCTGCCGCCTCTTCCCCTCACCCCTGGCAGTTGAAGCTCAGTTCTGGCTGTGGCTGCCCACCCCTCTGCACAATGTCCTTCCCAGCCATCGGGCCTCTCCAAAGCACTGATGTGGTCTTGCCACTCCTCTGTGCAAGGCCTTGCATGGCTCAGCCTCACATTTAGGGCAATTCCCTGCTGTATGAATCATCTTGGGAGGCAAGGCTCCTCCTCCCACTTCACGGCTGAAGGGGATCAGCTATTCCTTCTCCCTCCCCTGGACAGCTGGGGTGCAGGACCCTTACCCAGTCTTGGAAAGCTGGGAGCTCTCATTGAGTCCAGCAATGCTGTGGTCCAGTTGTGGTGGTGGCCACAATACAATGGTGTCCTCACTAGACTGTCCCTGGCTGTGACTGGCCATCCAGGCTCCTCTGATCCATGTTTATTTTCTGCATCCTCTTCCCCAGACTTCCAGTCAACTCCTTGAGCTCCTCAGTACCCTCCCAGTAACTCCTTTTCTGCTTGGAGGCAGACAGGGTTGGTTTTGATTGCTGCCTACCCAGACCTGGTCAGGCCTAGGCCAGGCGTATGGAGCTTGGTCCCTGGCAGTCACCGGTAATTGACCATGTGTGAGTGTGATATAACCTCTGGTCCATGTGGTGACATGGTGCTGCTGGTGTAGCAAGAAGTTGTGTCAGGACTCAAATGTTAAGAGTCAGGAAGTGTGACTTGCAAAAGGCAGTTGCCACAAGCATGGAAGACAATTTTGCTGGGTTTTCAAAGTAGTGGCATGGAGGAAGGTGTAAGAAGCTTGGTGATCTCCCCATGGGGGCTTCCCTTGCCTGGCAGGCCTCACCCTGCACAGGCAGGCCACACTGCCACCACTGAGCATGTCTCAGGGAGTTGCTGGAGAGATGCCCATGAGATGTGAGAAGAGGGGCCAACCAGACATGCCCCAGCCCCAGGGCCTCTGCAGACATGTGCTGGTGATACACTTTTTGCATGAATTACAATAAACTGTCACTGTTACAAGAGGTAAGTATGGGGTGCTCACTCCACTAGGCCTCCACCACACCCTCAGTGGGACACTGACCTCTGGAATCCTGTGCCAGCCCTTCAGACCACCTGGCCAACCTTCTCTCCAATGGAGACCCAAGTGGATCCTCTGCTGTCAGGTCATTCCTCCAGGCCCTGCAACCCCCCTGGGTTCCTGCCAGGATCAAAAAACTCCCTTCAAATCTTTCCTGTCCTCTCTGCTCAGACAGAGCCCACACAGCTCAAGTTCCACAGCCATCGTGCAACAAATATTTTTTGAGCATCCACCATGGGCCAGAGTGTGGACAGGGCTTGGCAGAGGCCCTGGTGCTGGGCTCCCTAACCCACCCCATCCCCACCCACCCACACAAAACTCCCCTTGTCCTGAAGTCTTCAGTAACATCCAGCATAGCACTCCTTGATACCCATCTCCTGTTCCTCCACACCTGAGCTGGGTCTGTCCTGCTTCTGCCCCTGGCCTGGAAGCCCTGGGCTCACATGGAATTCTCTCCTACTATGCCTGGGTTGTTGAAAAGACAGCTCAAGTGTCTGTTTTTTCAGGCCAGCTGGGACCGAACCCCAAGCAGCAGCAGCACCAAATAAATTACCTGGATTTTCTGGTTTCACAGTGCAGAAAGCTGTGTCTCTGGGCTTTGTAAACAAGGGAGATATTTTTTAAGACCAAGGGGTGCTGGAGAGTCATCAACCAAACCATCCCCCGACCCCCACGCACCCACCCAGCGACTGGGGCGGCCCTTCCCTGACCCTGGCCTCAGCCTTCCCAAGGAGAGGACGACGCGGGGGCTTGGGGAGGGGCCCGGGAGCTGCCCGCGAGACCGCGACACCCGGCGGGGCCCGGAGAGGCAGGGGGCACGGGAGGGGCGCCCACCGCGCCCGCCAGCAACTTTGACATCTGCAGGAGGCGCCGGCTGGACACAGCAGACCTGAGTTCCGGCCCTGGCTCTGCTCTCTGGCCTGGAGCCGGTCACTCCACCTCCGGGACCGCAGTTTTCCCAGCTGGGAAAACGGGCAACAACGCCCGCCCGCTTTTCTCCCCGGGTGCCCGGCGAGGTGAAGGGAGATGGCGGGCGCGCGGGGCTTTGCAAAGCCACCCGCGGTGGAGCGAGGGCAGGCCGTGAACAAAGAGGGGCGCGCGGGCGGGCGGCGGGTGGAGCCTCGGTGCCCCGGGGGCGTTCCCTCGCCCCTCCCGCGCCGCGCCCCGGCGCCGAGCAGCCCCCGCGGGGCCGCAGGGCGGAGTCCGGGCAGCCGCGCCCCGTAGTCGGCCCTGCGGCGGGCGGGCCTCGGAGCGCAGCAGCAGCGACGCTGACAATAGTCACCATTTCCGCTCGGCGCTCCTCGCTCTGTTTGTTCCTCCTTACTGGCTTGAGCCGCGAGGGCGCTTCGCTTTCATTTTATAGACTTTGTGCCCTAATTTATTTTACTGAAATTAGGTTTTACTACAGATGTGTCTCCTTTTTGTAGTAAGAGAAACGCAGACGCGAGGACCAGACGCCCCAGCGCGCGGAGCCCCCGGCCGCTGTCGCCCCCGCCCGACGTCGGACAGGGAGACTCCGGGCTCGCGGCTCCCGCGCGCGGTGGCCACCAGGGGGCGCCGTCGCCCTGGGCCTCCTGCGCCCGGGGCCGCCCTGACCCCACCGGCGGGCTCGGGCCAGGCCCGGGGACGTGAGCAGCGGTGTCAGCGACAGACGGGCCCTCCCTTGCCCCGGTGCAAGGCGGCCAGGGTCTGATGGCGGAGGCGCGTGCCGGCCTGGACTGGCGGGGTAGGGCCCGGGGTAGTCGCGCGGCTGGGCGTCGCGCAGCCCCACGCCCGGCCCGAACCTCCAGAGGGCACCAGTGAGAGCCCTGAGTTGGGTCGCTGTGTGCGCTCCTCGTGCCTCTGTTTCCCGTCTGTGAACGGAGCATGGGAGTTGCCTCTCTGGTGTAATGCGGCGCGATTCCGAGGCTCCTGCAGGCAATGCTTGGATCCTCCCAGCTTGCCCGTGGGGGGAGAAGGCGGCACCGCCAGCCTGAGAAGCCTTTCCTGCGGACTTTTGTAGAGCGAACACAGATGTCATATAAACTCCTTGTATTTTCGAACCAAAACAATCATTGGAGGGCGGGAGCCAGGTCCTCTAACCCCTATGTGATGTGATGGTGTTACTAATCGATATATGCCTGGGAAATAATGAGCAAATCTTCCTTTAAACATACATGGTAAAGGGAAATCTGTCCTATTCAGGAGACAAGCAGCTGATTATCTGCTTTACAAAGGGATTTCTCCGTTGACAAAATAATTTGCCATGGGATTTCTCTCAACGAAGAAGTTGTAAGCAAATCACTCTTGTAAATATAATACTTACAATGGGCCAGGGGACTTGGGAATGAATCCATCTGTAAATACTTTGGTAAAAATGAATATAGGGCCAAGGGCAGGTGTGAGATTCAGGCCCCAGAACCAGTTCTGGGCCTGATTCTCTCAGGCTCCCTCTATAGCCACCCCAGCAGGGAGCCAGGATTCTGCTCCCCCTGTCCTTGGGATCCTGAAGCTGGGCCCCCTTCTGCCCCGTTTCCCCTCCCACACCCCCACCTCCTACTGCAGATTCTTCAGCTGTTCCTCAGAGCTCAGCTGGAAGGGGCCTGGAGACACCATCCTGGGAGCACCTTCACTGGCCAGTCAACCTGTGCTGGAAAGGGTGCTCCTTGTGAGGACTCCAATTTGTCCTGCCTGGCCTGGGGACACCCACCCATTTCCCATCCCACCCACACTCACCCACAGGGCATCCCTAGAGGCTGGGGGATGGAGGACATGACATCTCAGACTCCAGGACTCCACAAGAAGCCTGGACTACCAGCCCCAGCCCACTCTGTGGCAAGAAAAGGCTCAGCTCCCACCACGGTGGGTCTTGCCACACAAACCTCGCCCTTCCATGGCCCACTTGGTGCTGGTCAGGGACCCACCACTTAGCAGATACCACTACTCATTCAATGCTTTTAAATCTACTGAACTTTTCATTAGATCCAAAAAGCCAGTGGAACAGACACAGGCTCACTTGCCTCTTGGCTGAGGAGGTAGCAGAAGCCAGTGCTGGGGTTTGGCAGGGCCCTCTTCTCACTCTCATTTTTTTTAATGGTCCTAACATAAATGTGTGTGTGTGTATAACAGAAAATTTCCATTTTAACATTTTCAAGCATATAGTTCAGTGACAAGGATTATATTTACAATGTTGTGTTAGCATCATCACCATTCATTACCAGAACTTTTCCGTCACCCAAACAGAAACTCTGCACCTGTTAGGCACTGACTTCCCACCCCCCACTCCTGGTAACCTGTGCTCTGTTTTCTATCCCTATGAATTTACATATTCTAGCTATTTCATGTAAGTAAAATAAATATCTGTCCTTTGGTGTCCACCTTATTTCACTAAACATGATGTCTTCAAGGTCTATCCATATTGTAGCATGTACCAGAACTTCATTCCTTTTTATGGCTGCAGAACAGTCCATTGAACCATATTTTTTTATCCATTCATCTATCAAGGGACACTTGGGTTGGTTCCACTTTTTGGCTAATATGAATAATGCTTCTATAGCCACCCCAGCAGTGTACAACTATCTGTCAGAATCCCTGTTTTCAATTCATTTGGGTATATACCTAGAAGTGGGATTGCCAGGTTATATGGCAATTCTGTGTTTAACTTTTTGAAGAACTGCCAAATTATTTTCCACAGGGCCTGCATCATTTTATATTCCCACCAACAATGTACAAGTATTCTTTTTTCTCCATATCCTCTTCAGCACTTGTTATTTCTGTTTTTTGTTTTTGTTTTTTAATAATAGCCATCCTAGTGGATGTGCAGTGGTTCTCACTCCTATTTAAATTGGAAAGCTCCCCTTCCCCAGCAGGCCCAGTCCTCTCACTGGTGGTGATGCCCACCCTAGGCCCACCCTAGCTGGAGAGAGAAGGAGGCCTGCAGGGAGGGGCAGCTGACCCAGTGCCTCAGGTGAGGATCCCCTGGCTGCCTTCACTGCAGCCCCCCAGCATGCCGTCCTCTACCACCCCGGACCCCTGCAACTCAGAGGAGGGGCTCCACCCTCAGTGGCATGTGCGGAAAGCACCTCATAGAGCAGATTTCATTTATTTATTTTCTGTTTTTCTTCATTCATTTGCTCTTCCCCCAGTTCCTGACACCCACTTTTAATCAGGATTTCCAGTAGGGGTGGGAGAACATAAAGACACTTTTATAGGATTCATGGAGCGTGCTTCTTACTTCAAAATACTGGACTGATTAACTGACTCCACCACTTACCAGCTGTGTGACTTGGGGCAAGGCACTCAACCTCCCTGAGACTCAGTTTTCTCATCTGTAAAGTGGGACCAAAGGTTCCTTGCCTAGAGATCTCCACTGTGAGTTGTGGCCAGAAGGCTGTAAGGGGTCCCAGTGGAACTTTTTCTGGCCAAGGCAGAAAATCAACCTAGGGCTCTGTGGATGGTGAGATAGCCCAGACTCCTCCCCACTGCCCCTTTATCTCTCCTCTGTCTTCCCTCACTCACCTGGGACTCCTCTTACCCTCTGGACTTCCTCACCATTCTCTTTCCTGTTGTCTGGTGACGTCCCAGGACTTGATGCCTGTGTAATTCCCAACTGGTTGAACACTGAGGACCACTGAGGGCCCCCGTCTGGGACAGGGACAGGTATCTCATAAGGGAAGAAAGAGCTCCCTCAGCTCACCCAAGTCTGGAGGCCCCGTCTATGTCCTAGCTCCACCAATCACCCCTGTGTTACCTCCTCTCATGCACCTCACCCCATCCCACGAGGGCCTGCAATGGAAGGTGTCGTGCAATCAGCCATCCATCCCAGAGAATTCGTTATGTTTCATCCAGACTCTTCATCTCCTCCCTTAGAAATATATGTCCCTTCCACACCTGGAAAATGCCCTTTCACTCCTGGAGGGCCTCACTATCTTCCCCCAACTCCCACCCACCAAATTAGCCCAACCAGCGTCCTCAAGAACCCAGCCTTGAAGAAGAAGCCGATTCCCCTACCCTCCCCACTCCCGTGTCTCCCTCCCTGCCCTCCTCCTCCCCTCCCCGGCTCAGCGGGCAGCAGCCCAAGGGCAGCAGGGAGACAGACACCACCAAACACCTCCCACTGCCTGGCAATCCTAATGACCTGGACGCACCTAGACAGAGGCCACCAGAGGCGAGGAGCCTGATCAGTTTTATTCCTTAGCCTTACGTGGGGATGGCACCATCCAGAAGATGTATGGCTCAGCTCATCCACATTCATCATGATTATCCTTCATCGCCTCTCCGTTCACGTCAGAGGCTTCTTTAATGAACCTTCCAGCCGATAGCTGCCACCACCCCTCCAGAAGTGACGTTCCCCTGCTGGAACAGGTCATCTGAAGGTGGAGAACCCTTCCTGCTCTCGAGTCCCCAAATACCAAAAGCCCCCATATCACCAGAAGTACAACTGCCTTTGCCCCCACACCCAAATGTCAAGGGAGCCGCCCCCTCCTCAGCTGAAAGGCAGGGTCCTATCCTCAAGAGGGAGTTAGAGACTCAGGGCTGAGAAGGTTTCCGGTACTTGAAATCCCTCATCAGCCTGAGGGGGCAGTGAGCAGGGCTTTGAGACATGCAGGGAGATGAGGCTCAACCCTGCTTCAGGCGCAAGAAAGGGGAAGAGCTTTCATACTAACAAGGAGAGAGGCGAACTTGAGTCGACCAGCCCCCGGCCGTCTGGGTCAGCCAGAGCCCAGAGACTTCCAGGAAATGGAGGCAGGGCACCAACCTGGTCCGGGCCCACGAGTAGGCCTCAACCACCACCACACGCACCATCAGGAGTGGCAGACTAAACTTGCGATGGAGGGCCCACACGTCTGCCCGCCATGCTGTTCCCGTAAGGTGGTCCTCGGCCCTGGGTGGGCAGCTCCCCACTCCATTGGACCTGGTCAGGGCTTGCCCCTCAGTTGGGGCCCTCTCAACCAATCCCACGGCCTCTAACCCATCTTGTTTTCTCCTGATTCAGGGCAGAGCACCCCTCCCTCCTTCCATGTAAATTCTTCCAGAACAGCCCCCTGTCACTGTTTTCTTCTAGCTTCTCCCAGGCCCTCAGACCCACTCTGGCCCTGCCCTCTTCTGGCCTTGGCTTTCTCTGCCATCTGCATACACTTTACCAAAGTGGGGTCATCCTGAGGGCAGAGCCCTTGCCTGCCCGTCCCCGGTGCTTTATAAACTGAAGCTTAGCACAGCTCCGTGAACCTCCAGGGGCTTGGGTGAAAACATCATGGACATTTGGATGTTGCAACCCTAGATCAGCCCTTTGGTTATTTTTAAATGTGCCCACAGATTCTTTGGTAGATCTTGCTTCCAAAGATGGAGCCAAATCCCCTCTCCTTGAATGTGAGCTAGACTTAATGACTCGCTTAAAATGAAGAGAGCATGGTGGAAGTGAGGCGTGACTCCTGAGCCTAGGTCACAAAGAACAATGCAGTTTCTACCTGTCCCCTTCTCTCAGATCGCTCGCTCTGGGGAAGCCAGCCACCGGGTAGTAACGACACTCAACCAGCCTGCAGAGAGGCTCCTGTGGTGGGATGGGGACCTCCCACCAACAGCCAGCACTAACTTGCCAGCCACGTGAGGGAACCCCTTAAAGTGGATCCCCCAGCCCCGGTCAAGCCTTCAGCTGACTGCAGCCCCAGCTGACATCCTGACCACAATCTCATGCGAGACCCTGAGCCAGAATAGGCCACTCCCGAATTCCTGAGCCAAAGAAAATATGAGACAATAAATGTGGATTGTTGTTTTAAGTCACTGAGTTTTGGAGCAATTTATTATTCAGCAATAGCTAACCAATAAAAAGTCCCTATAAGCTGAGTGTCCTTGGGTAAATTACTTGACTTGAGCCTCAGTTTCCTCATCCATAAACTGAAAATAATAGGTGTACCTCGGAGACTCTACACAGCAGAGAGAAGCAAACACATTTCTACACTTGGAACCTCCATAGCTACCTGAATTTCTGCAACACTCTAAGCGCCAGCTCTGCCCGCTGTGGATTTGGCCCTATGGCTGCAGAGAAAAGAGTCTCAGGAGAAAACTCAGGGATAAAAATGGAGGAAGTGATGCCTCAGCCTGAAATTACTAGAAATGTCCAGGAAGTAAAGGAGGAAGAAGACACTCAGGAACCAGAGGAGCCCTTAGGTCAGCTAAATATTCCTTGGAGTGATGAGGAAATCAGGAGTTTCATTCAGAAATGGGAATCCCTTGAATGTGTGATGTATCCCAGACAGAAGAAAAAGAATCATGTGCTGTCGAAATCAATTGCCCAGGGGCTCAGGAGAGGGGCATAAAGAAGAGCTAGCAACAATGTCTCCCCATGTTGATAAGTTTGACAGACTTATTTTGGACTAGACATGAGGCCAACCAGAAGCCAAGGACTGAACCTGCCTTGTCCTTACAGAAACATCCTACACAGGATAACAGAGTATAACTGGGAGGACAGTGTCTCCTCAGGTTGTCCCCATGCAGACATGGCCAACCTTCTACCTCCTGAGGTCCAGCTCCAGGCATGTACCATCCTTGTGCCCCTTGAAGAGCTGATATGGACCTCCCCACATATGATCTACATGGAGAACCCTCAGGTAGCAGGATGGGCACCCTGGACACCAAGGCCTCCATGGTCACCTCCATTCTCCCAGAAGACCCCACACCCCAGCAGCAGTGGTCAACCGCCTCTGACTCTGATGCGGATCCTGGTCTTTAGGACAACTTGAACCTGGATCCCAATTCTGTTTGAGAGATAACAGAATATCACAGATCCGCGCACTAATTCCACCTTAATGATGTTTTTCTTCCAATCTATTAACACAGAATATTCTATCATTAAAAAAAAAATAGGTGTACCTCACAGAATTATTGAAAGGCTTAGAAACAAGATACATAACATGTAACATTAGTAGGCAATAGATTAGAAATAAGATACTTAACAACATAGTATTAGTGAGCCCTTAACATGTGGTGGCTGAATATTAATCAAGTAGACGTCTGCCCCTCGTTTGTCCATCCTTTGGGCAGCCCTGACTCCAGAGCTGGGCCTAGAGGTGCTCCTGACAAGTGGCCCCATCATCCCACGGGCATAGAAATGCTCACCACATTAACTAGGAGCTGAAATCTCTCTGCTGGAGCACAGGACTGCGGCTGCCTCCGCAGACAAGAGCTGGCTTGCTAGGGGTCAGGAAGAGAGTTTGTCCCTGAATACCTTTTTGCTCTTTTTGAATTTTGAACTATATGAACGTGTCATTTATCCAACAAGTAAATGAGTAAATAAAATAAATACTTATAAAAGTGAGGCTTACAAAGAAAAAAATAAATGAATCATAATAGAACAACAGGTAAATCTCAGACCACAGTGTGAAAATCCAGAACGGATGGTGTGGTGAGCCAGCTGCAGGCACACTGGTGGCAGAATTGGAGGTGCACAGGGGCAGGAGGAGCAGGAGGGAGAGAGCAGGAAGGGCAAGCTGCAGGGCATTCTCTCATCCTTTAGAGTCCAATCTCTTCCCACCATTACCCCCACCCCAACCCCAGGTTAATTGTTCCCCCATCTCTGCTCCCAACTAACCTCCTACCTTGCTGGGTCAGGGCACTTGGGGTCTTGGCTTAGAGATGATTGTTTATCCAGCTCCCTTCCCCACCCTTAGCCCCCAAGTTTCTTGTGCTTGAGATCTATGTCCTTGTTGTCTCTTTCTGCAATGCCCATGCTAGTGGCCTGCAAAATACATCAGTGAAGAGGTGGAGGAGAAGAGAGAAAGCCATGAAGAGTTGGCTTGGGATCACAAAGCTTCATTTTTATTCTAAAGTAGGAAGATCCCACTTTTCCCCAAAAGTACCTCAGCTGTGAAGCTCAGGTTCCAGGGTTGCACCTGAGGTCCTAACACACAGGTAAACTTCTTGGCCATGAAGATGAAGGACTTAACACTGGTTACCAGTGACCTTGTACCCTGGCCACTGGAAAGGAAAGGAAGGAGGGATAGAGCCTTATGAGGGGTAAGATTCCTCCTACGTCTGGAGGTCTGGAAGCTGCATGCATGCACAAGGCTGCATTACACTCAGGAAAGACCAGAGAGGGTTCCAGCTATGTGCACATCACTGGCTGAATGTTATGCCTTGCACACAAGCAGAAGAGACATGAGAGGGCCTGGCAGAAAGTAAAAGTTGGGTCAGACTTCTAAAGCTGCCTGAATTTTGAATGTGTTCTCCAAATCCACAAAGAGCTCCATCAGCAAAGGGTGAAAGCCTTAGTGGCTCAATGTTTAGGCACAACCTCTTACCAATCATTGACTCACCACTAAGCTATGCTGCTAGAAGGACAACCCCTAAGAATCCAGGCTTAAATATAAAAACCAAAAAAAAAAAAAACCAACAACAACAACAACAGAGCAATAACAATAGGGTAGGAGATGAAATTAGAACCCAGAGTTGTTACATTTTTTATAAAATGCCCAGTTTTCAACCAAACCATACCCAAACCAAACCAAACTATGAGACATGCAAAGAAACAGGAATCTGTGACCCATTCAGTAGGAATCAGTGGAAACTATCTCTGAGGAGGTCCACAGGTTGGACTTTGCCTTCCTTCTTCCCTCTCTTTCCTGTTCCAAATTTCCAGGGAAGGGGCTCTGATTCGATGTGACTCCTGATCCTGTCAACTTGGATTTGTACTAACTTGGTGGGTGGATGCCACCTTTTTGATCCCATATGGATAAGGATCAGTTCCCAGAGAAAAAAGAAGCCATCTAGGTAGATACTGCCAAAGGTGTCCAACACCCTTGCTTCCTTTCTGAAAAGGTAAGCAGTGACACCCCCAGGTACACAAAGGCACTCAGATTTGTTCTCTCCCATCAGATGGGGTGCATTGTCTTCTGGACACTTTGTAGGCTGGTGCTTTGCAAACATCCATTCTCCCCATGCAAGGAGCTGTGTAGAGAGTTGGGAGAGGCAAGGGGTGGGTTGGGAGGAAGGGTGAGGTGGGTGGGAAGAGGGCTCATTAATCCCCAGTTCTCAGAAGTGGTTCCATCATTCATTTTAATGTAAATTGCATTCAAAAAATGGTTCTTCCTTTCTGTTTTATGTCCCCTTGACTCCGTGCCTACCAATGATCCAGACTGGGTTGCATGTCCATAGGACATGGGTGGGAGGGATGACAACACTCGGGTGGGCCTTGTGTGAAATGCAGCTCCAAAGTAGCAAGGAGCAGACAAAAGGACCAGGAACAAGAAAAATAAAAGGTATTAAAATAGGCTTAGCTACTTTGGGGTTTTCCTTTGTATTTATTTTTAGCAAGGATTGTGTGCCTAACTCTGCATTAAAATAGCTGATGCTACCAGTTATTGTTCCAGGCCCTTGCACACTCCAGCCTGGCAGGCTCTCTGCAGCCAAAAGTGAAGGCAGCTGGCAGGGCCGGGCCCACCCAAGCCGGGGAGAGGATATTTGTTTCATGCACTCCCCCCTCACTGAACCCTCATCTGCATGAAGGCAAACAGTGCCATGGCGCTGTTGGTATGGCTCAGAGCTAGGAGAAAAAGCTCACGGGAGGCAGCCATGCTTGAAGACTTATGCCTCCAAAATGCCTCCCTTGCTGACTGTAGCCAAGAGAGGGCTGACATCCTTCTACTGGATCACCAAGTCTGGCACCTGGGAGAGAAAGATGCCACAGTCAGCTTTCCTCATATTCCATTAGGGACTTTGAGTGGTTTTCCTAGGAGATGGAATCAGGGATGCCTTTCTAATAAGGAAGTCCTGAGTTAAAATTCCTGTATGTGTCACATCCTCCCTTCTGGCCCACTGGCCAGTGGGCCTCTGGTCACCTGGGAGGAACCTGTGTGTCTGGGGTGGGGTAGGATGGGGTAAAGAGGAGGCGGCCAAGGGACCTTGGAGGAGAGGGTAGGAAGCTCCATAAGACAAACATTATCTTTGCCCAAGTGTTTCCAAGTCTTGGCCCTAGTGCCAGTGACCTCGCAAAGCCAGAAGCCCTGAGCAGAGTGGGGCAGTTAATCCTGAGCAGGAAGGTTGCCACAGTGTTACAGCTGACTTGAATACTCAGAAAAAGACAGTGTAATGTCGCTGTGTGTGACTACTTCAGTTCATATCCTGAGGACAGTTAGTTAGCAATTGAAGTGCTAAGTGAAGCCAGGAGTCCACATTCCAGAGGTGGCTAAGACAACCACTTCCGATATAATTATCTAAATATGTACTTGAGTGTTAAAAATCGCTTTTCTTTAGCAAAATAATTGGTGTTCCATATGTGATTGGCTAGAGAGACTGAGCAGGGCCCCTCTGCCCTTGAATGAGGGGATTATAAAAATCTGGCAAGCTCTGAGATGTTCCAGGTCTAGAGTTCCGTTTGTTCCTGTGTTCCCTCTTTGGGGGAGGGGGGGAGGCGATTCTGTTGACTGATACTACAGTGAGAATGCCGTTGCATTTGCTTCTGAATGACCCTTTCTTGCCAGATACATGTCAAAAATCTGGGGCCTCACTGTTGGGCAGCTGTCCTGTGACCTCAAGCAGGTTATTTAACTTCTGTCTCCAATGTCAACTTTTGTAGAATGGTTACCTTGTAAGGTGGTTGTGAGAACTATATGAACTTCAGAACGTCAAGTTTCTGCTGCAGCGCCCACTCGTTCTGTGACTGGGCCACGAATCTAACGAGGGTCCTGGGCTGGGTCCAGGGCCTCCAGGTCCTCCAGGTCCTGGGCCTCACAATCCCCGGGTCCCCGCGGGAACTGGGCCAGTGGCTCCCGGTTCGCGCGGATGCTCCCAGCGCCGCCCTTCCTCCCTGCCCCCGCGCCACGCACCCTAAAGCGGGACATCTGGTGGCCCAGCCGCCCCTCCGCCCCTGCTCTGCGGAAGCCTGGAGCTGGCGCCCGCGCTCTCGGTTTCGTCGCAGCCTCGGTGTCCGCCCCTCTCTCCCTCAAGCGCGTCACGCCCGAGGGAACCCGCCCCCGCCCTCGTCCCCGCCTCCCAGCTCTCGCAACCGGATCCCCCTGCCTCCCACGGGGCGCGGGGTACGTCTGGGCCGACCGAGAACAGTCGGCTGTGGGCAGCAGCTGCAGGTGCCTCCCTCTCTCCCTCTCCTGCAGCGCTTAACTTGGCCCTTTTCCACCAACAGCACTTCAGCAGCTGCCAGGAACTGAAATATTAATAGGTACAAACTTCCTGGAAAGATGTTCTTCTCCAAGACAGATGACTCCGCCTTCTGCCACCAGAAATAAATAAAGGACAGCTCTGAGGTCAAAGGCGGCCGAGGAGATAGGGAAGACCCGAGCACGTCGCGGGCGGGGGCTCGGGGCGCGCCGCCTCCCCACCCACACTTGGGGTAGCTACAAAACCGCGTTCCGTGCGGGGTTCCCGAGCCGCTGCAAGTCCGAAAGGGAACCGGCTCTTTGTAACAGAGCCCGGGAGCGCGCGACGGGGACGTGGACGCACAGGAGTGGACGCGCACGCCCGAGCATGCGCAGGCCCTTCCTCCCCTCTCGCCGCTACCCCGAAACACCCCTTGTTCCACAACGCGCAGCCCGGGTCTCCCGAGGCCGCGCGCCCGAGCTGGCTCTCCGGTGGCCTCGGCCCTCACAACTCCCCGGGCGGCGGGAGGCAGTCCACTGGCCGGTAGGAGAACGGAGAGGATTTACGCACCGCTGATTAATCCTCGCCGCCCGTGGCCCTGGCCCCTCTGCCCCCTTCCCGCGGATGGTGGATCCCAAGGGGAGGTGTGTGTGTGTATTGGTGACCAGGTGATGCGCGCGTCTCCCGAGCCCCCCTCCCCTCTCCGCAGACAAAGCCGGGTCCGCCCTCCGCGCTCACCCGCCGCAGCATTTGTCATTCAGAATCCTCAAAACAAAACCCCACGTTGGGTTTAGAGACGCGATTTGCCTTTCCGAGTTCTCTGGCATTCCTATCTTCTAGGATTCCCTAAACAGCGAGGCAGTTGTAGCAGAGGAAGCCAGACGCCCCTGAGGAGACTGCAGACCGGGAAGCCCTAGTTCCACCTCCGCTTTCCCGAGACGCTGCGGTTTCAACACTCACTCGTATCTGGCAGGTAGCAAAGTTCCTGTGCAGGGAAGTTTAAAGACCCACCCCCAAACCCCACATTCCGTTAAGGGGCGTGGGCTCCTTAAATCCAGCTTTGGGCTTCTGAAAGTAGCAGCTGTGCCTGAATCTGCTGCCAGCTTTTTTCCCTACTTGTAAGTCATTCGTTCATTCATTTAACGATATTTATGAATACCTGGCAGGTTCCAGACGCTGTTCTAGGCACTGGGGCTACAGCAGCAAACAAAACAGACAAAAGTGCCTGCCCTCCTGGAGCTTATATTGTAATGGGAAAGACAGAACGAGATAAATAAGTAAAATATATGTGATAGTGCAGTGAAAAGTAAAGCAGAGAAGAAGAGTTTGAAACGTGTATGTAGGGAGGTTGGATAAGTTTTGAACAAGGTGACTTGGAAGGCCTCACTGAGAAGGTCAGTGATTTTTTTAGTAAAGGCCTGAGGAAACTGAGCTAGCATGCAGGTATCTGGCTGTCTTCTGTGTTCCAGGAGCAGCCCTGATATCACTGTGGCAAAAGCAGAGTGAGAAGGAGGCTTCTAGTAGAAGCTGGGGCTGGAGTAAGAGATGGGAGGCGGACAGTTCTTGTAGGACCCTGTGGGTTACTGTAAGTTCTTGGGCTTATCTCTCAGGCAAGATGCCCCTGCAGGGTTCTGAGTGACAGGTCTGACCTGCTAAAAACAGACTGCAGGGGTACAGGGACAGAAGCAACTAGACCAATCAGGAGGCTCTTGCTGTGATCTGAGGAGAGCGGGTGAGAGACTGGGCCTAGCACGGTGGCAGCCTGGGTGAGTCGAAGTGGTGGGATTTGGGGTATATTTCAAAGGAAGAGCTGATAGGATTTATTGCTGGGCCAGATATGAGGTGTATCTGTGTGTGTGAGACAGGTGGAGGACAATACCAAAGTTTGGGCCTAAGCAAGAGGCAGAAAGAATTGCTATTAACTGAAATGGAGAAAACTGGCATTGCTAGTTTGCTGGGTGGGAGTGGGTGTGGGGGTGGAAGTCAGGAGTTCAGTTGTGAACAGGTTAGCTTGAGACACCCATTCCATTCGGCATCCAAATGGAGGATTGAGTAGACACTGGTTAGACAGGTCTGCGGTTCAGAGGAAACTGGAGGTACAGGAAGTTGACACAGAACTTGCTGTAATTTAGAGCCACAATTTTCTGAGGTTAGGTAGCTCGGTGCAGAGCTAGGATGTGGAGCCCCAGTCTCGGAGCTCCTGATGCCGCAGGGTAATTACAGTAGGAGGTGATGGTAGCACCTGGGACCTAGGGAGGGCAGGAGGCCCTGGGGTCCTTCAGGACCAGCTGCCTGGCCTGGGCTAGGTTGGAATTTCTCCCAGTGGGGCTGGTTGGGCCTCACAAACCTCCACGGGACTGAAGCCGGGAGGGCAGGCTTTGTTTCTGGGGATCTCTGGCTTGTGGTGTCAAGGAGGAAGCGGCAATCCTTTCCAGCTGTGGGTGAGGGCGGCTGTGCTGGAAAACAACACGGTGCTATATCACAACCTACATTTCAGCCCATCAAGCCTGCCATCCTTGGGTTGGTTTAGACTTAACCTTTCCAAATGTACCCAACTCTGTAAAGCTATTTCATGGAATAGTCTGTAACATCACAGCTTCGGCTTGGTTGCTGCAGTTTCCTTCCTCTGGTTACCTCCCCAGGTGGAAGGGGCCTCTCCTGAGTGTCTGCTTCTCCCTCCATCACCAGCCACCACCTCTCTCTATTCTCCACAGGGCAGGGGCTTCAGCTTTACTTATAACTTCAGCTGTTGTTTTCCTCATAATTCTGCTTCCTCACAGTTTTGGTTTGTAGGGCCAACCTTGGACCATCGCCACTTTATGGCATCTCTCAATGTATTTTTCCAGTTCCTCCACCTACTGCTATTGCCTACTTCACAATTAAAATTCTCTAGAGAGAGAATTTGGCCCAGCTCTTCTTTTCATGCCAGGCCCCCCTCACAGACCATTACTCAGGTGATGGCCTGGCTGATTTAGGGCCAATCAGCTGTGACTGGTGGAGGGAGTGGGGTCAAAGGAGTATCTTAGGGCTGCCTATCAGCAGGGGGCTGTGGCTGTGCAGTTTCATTAGCGGTGACTTTGGGGGTTAAGAGGAACCTTCATAGAGATATCTGACATGCAGATGATACGCTGTGGGAAGAATCTGGAAGCCGTTTTGGATGAGGTGATATTTGAGCTAGGCTTGGAAGAATGAGTAGGATTCCGGTGAGCAGATTGGGTAAGACATCCCAGGAGGATAAAAGGAAATAAAGCAGATGTGTGGCTGGAAAGGGGTGCATGAGGGAGAGTTGAGGGGGGTGAGGCAGAGTTGGGCTGAGGCCAGACTGGGTAGGGATTGTATTTTGTAGGAGGTGGGGAAGCAGTAGAGTCAGTGTTACCAGAGCTGTGCTTTAGGAATCAGGGAGCAGGTAGAGGGTGGAGGCAACCGGGAAGGAGCCCACATCTTTTTCTGCAAACTCTGTCATCCATCTTCTAGGAGGGGACCAACCTCATCTCCAACCTGGCACTCACCAGGCTCAAGAGACACTCACTGCCCCCCAAATGCCCGTGGGCTGTTCCACCTTTCTAATGACCTACAGGCTATAATTGGAAGTGACCTGTGTCGCTTTTAGATCAACGGGTGTAAGTTCTCTGTGCCCTCTTTGCTCACACCATGATGCCTTGTGATTGTCCAGTTCTTCTAGAACCCTAGGTTTCTGAGGGTTACTGGGTGAAGCAGAGCCCTTCCTTTCCAATACCCTTCTCCCACTGCACTGAGTATATAACATGATTGAGAAATAAGCTCTTATTGTGTGAAGTCGTTGAGGTTTGGGTGGCTAATTTGGACCTAGCCTAACCTGACTGATGTACCCTCTCAGCAGATGGGCTTCCCACCCCACACACAGAGGTAGGCTGGGAGTAGGTAGAGGGGGGAAGGCATCGGGAGTCAGACCCCAGGAGGAAGATGTGACTTGGGCCTCTAAAGCACAAGGGCCCACCACCTTGATGGGGCCACCTTCCTGGGATGAGCCTGCACTGCCTGGGTACATGGACTTCTACTGCGGGTGCAGGAGGCACCTGGAGATGACAGGGAGAAACTGCTTGTGGTGGATTGTCTCTGACTCACCAGTGTCTCAGGCCAGCAACAGGAAGGACCTGCCCCAGGAGAGAGTGAGGTCAGACCAGACTTGACCTTTGCTTTCTCTCCCCTGGGTCACAGAAGAGGTCTTCTCTGGCCTCTTCACTGGACTTTGGTCTTGGCTCCTTCTGCTGGCCCTCCATGGGGAGCTCTGAGCATGGCAAACTTGATCATGTTACTTCCTGTGCCAGTTTGAATGTATTTTGTCCTCCAAAACGCCATGTTGTTTGATGCAATCTTCTGGGGGCAGATGTATTAGTGTTGATTAGGTTGGAATCCTTTGATTGAGTGTTTCCATGGAGATGTGACTCAATCAACCATGGGCGAGACCTTTGACTGGATAATTTCCATGGAGGTGTTACCCCACCCATTCAGGGTGGATCTTAATTGAATCACTGGAGTCCTATAAAAGTGTTCACAGATAGAAGGACGTGCTGCAGCCAAGAGAGACACTTTGAAGAATGCACAGGAGCTGAGAGTGGAGCTAGAACACAACCTGGGATCAGCAGACACCAGCCACGTGCCTTCCCAGCTAACAGGTTTTATGGATGCCATTGGCTTTCCTTCAGTGAAGGTATACTTGTGCCGATGACTTTATTTGGACTTTTTCATGGCCTTCAGACTAATTTTGTAACCAAATAAACCCCCTTTATAAAAGCCAATCCATTTCTGGTATTTTGCAGAACAGCAGCATTAGGAAACTGAAACACTTCTCCACTTAAAAACCCAGGATAAGGTCCAAATACCCTGGTCTAGTTTTTAAGATCATTTGCAACCTGGCCCTTTCACATTTTCTCTGCTGCAGCTGCTGCTGGGGATTGGACTCTGTTCCTCCAAATTCCCTGTAGGCTCACACCTCCAGGTCGTTGCCTGTGCCCTCCCTAGAATGCCCCTGCATCCTGCCAAAGTCCTCCCACACCCTGCTGAAATGTCACCCATCCCTCTGTCTTTCCTGGCCTGCTCTTGTTCTCTCTCCATGCTCACTGAGCCTCTGCCTTTGTCCCTCTGCCTCTGCTGGAACAGGGCCAGATCTTTCTGGCCTGGAGGTCCCTGTCTGCAGACCTGCTTACCCCCTTGTGCTGGTTTGTATATATTGTGTCCCCCAGAAAAAGCCATGTTCTTTAATGCAGTCTTGTGGGGGCAGACGTATTAGTGTGGATTAGGTTGGAACTTATTGGTTCAGTATTTCCATGGAGGTGTGGTCATGACCATTCAGCATGGGCCTTGATTAGTTCACTGGAGCTCTATAAAAGTTCAGACAGAAGGAGATCACAGCTAGCAGTAGCTGAAACAGACATTTTGAAGATGGCCGTTGGAAGCTGATGCAGACATTTTGGAGAACACCATTTCGAAATACAACCTGGGAGCAAGCAGATGCCAGCCACATGCCTTCCCAGCTAACAGAGGTTTTCTGGATGTCATTGGCCTTTCTCCAGTGAAGGTACCTGATTGTTGATGTGTTACCTTGGACACTTTATAGCCTTAAGACTGTAACTGTAACCAAATAAACTCCCTTTTATAAAAGCCGATCCATTTCTGGTATTCTGGCAGCATTAGCAAACTAGAACACCCCTGGAGGGCAGACAAGGATCGTTCACTCCACCAGCTCCCCACCAGGTGCTGTGCTCGGGATCACCTTCCTGGAGCTGACAGTCTTGGGGCAGGCGCATGTTAAACAAATGATCAGACAAATCTAGAACATCTTGCCTTGAAGGGAAAAACAGAGTGGGTGAGATCTCTTCTAGATGTGGGAGGGGGGGTTGCCAGGGAAGGTCTCCGTGAGGAGGTCGATTTTAAACTAAGGCCTGAGGGACAAGAAGGACTTGGTGGGCTGGGCGGCAGAAAAAGTATGACAGGCAGAGGGAAGAGCATGTGCAGGAGCCCCGGGGGACAGTGGGAAAGGATGGAATAATGAACCTGAAAGCAGGTCCTGCACCCTCGTTCCCTGTACATTTCTCTTTTTCTCCCTCCCTCTCTCTTTCTTCCTGTTCTCCCACCAGCCTGTGCCTTAACTATAACAGGTGTTCCTGCGAGCACCAGGCTTGGTGCTGAGGCCTGTACAGGCTCACCTCTGCAGCGATCCTGGGAGACAATCGTCTCAATTTTATAGACAAAGTAACTGAGAGGTTATGGGACCTGCCCAGGTCCCTGGCCAGCAAGTGGTGAAGCACGTCTCCAAATCTGGGGCCTGGCTTGTGCTACATCTCTGCCTCAGAGTATTCTGGAGCTTTGCTTGTGCCTCAGGGCCATACCCGGGCCAGAGGGTAGAGCCTAATCCTGTCTGGGTCATCTCCCTGCAGGCTGGGGGATTGTGAGAGTGGGGCCGTGAGAGAGGCTGGTAGAGAAAGCTGTGGCCCCAGGGCCAGGCTGTCCCCCAGAGGGCCCACTCCCCTCCACTGGTAACAGAAGGGTCTTGATGGGACTGAGCTGTGAGTGGCTAAATGGTTTTAGTCTGCCATCAGCTCAAAGAAAGTAAGAATGTCATAATAAATCAAGGGGGCATGCCATCACTCAGGCCTGATGACTCAGTGACAGCATAATTTCTGTGATTCAAAAAGAGCCCAGGTAAATACAAAGCAGCCAGGTTCAATCACAGCCCTAGCAGGTGCCAAGAAAAAGCCAAGGGCAGGGACCTCCCTTTGCCTACCACTCTCAGGTGCAGCCACCCATGACATTCCATTAATCCTCACTACAGCCCCTCACTTCTATGAGTGAGAGAACTGAGTTTCCCAAAGATTCAGTCAGGAGCCCAAGGTCACATGGCTGGCACAAAGGGAGCTGGAAGTAGAACACAGGTTCCCTGAACCCAAAGCCCACATTTCTTTGCAGCCCACTGGGATCCAGGAGCAGGGAGGGGAAGCCAAGGTTTAACAAGGTGGTCTGGCAAGGCTCCTGGGAGTCTAGCCCAAGGAGCTTCCCTTCCAAGAGATGGTTGGGACCCAGGGAGCCTCCTCAGCAAGGTGCTTAGGACTTTCCAAGCCCCTTGCCTTAATGCCTTCTTAGAAGTGTCTTTCTGAAATCGAGATTTGTCTTAGTTTCCTGGGACTGCTATAACAAAGTACCATAAACTGTGCGGCATAAAACAGAAATTCATTGTGTCACAGTTCTGGAGACTATAAGTCCAAAATCAAGACGTCACCAGGGCCATCTCCCTCTGAAACCCACAGGGGAGAATCCTTCCTTACATCTTCTAGCTTCTGGGATTTGCTGGCAATCTTTGGTGTTTCTTTGTTTATAATGCATCTCTCCAATCTCTGCTCCATCTTCAAATGGTCTTCTCCTCTATGTCTGTCTGTGTCTGTGTCCAAATTTCCTCTTCTTATAAGGACACCAATTATATTGGCTTAGAGCTCACCCTAATCCAGTTTGACCCCATCTTAAATAATTACATCTTTAAAGACCCTATTTCCAAAAAAGTCACATTTAGAGGACAGGAGTTTGGACTTGAACGTATCTTTTTGGGGGGATCCAAATATCATTATTGCTGAATAATATTCCATTGTAAACCATGTTTTGTTTATTCAGTTTTGGGCTAATACAAATAATGCTGCTGAGAGCATTTGCATGTAGATACTTGATGTGGATTGAATTGTGTACCTCACTTTGGACATTCTTGGTCTTGGTCCACATTCTGATGGGTGACTTTCAGAAGCCAGAAAGTCAACAGAACCCAGAGGAGAAAGGCAAAGATATCACCGTATGCATTGCCATGTGACAGAAAACCAGGAACCACAAAGATTGCCGGCCAGCCAGAAGATATCGACCCTGGGAGGAAGCAAGTCTTCTAGCCTCTGAAACCACAAGCCAATAAATTCCTGTTGTATGGTATTTGTTTTAGCAGCTGAAACTAAAACAGTACCTTACATCTATTATTTGTAATCCGCACAACAATCCTGTGAGGTGGGTATTAGTATCCTTGCTTTACAGAAGAGTACACTGAGGCTCAGAGAGATTAAGTCATTCACCCAAGGGCACACAGCTACTTATTTCATCAGTTCTTGGAAGAACATTTTTTTAACATTTTCATGTTTCTGAAACAGGATGCATATTATAACTATGGCTTGTCATAGTTTATTTGGCAGCATTTTCCCCTTTCTTAGTGGTGAATAAATAATGATATATTTTACAATCAAGAGCATCTTAAATTTGATGAAATATGGTATTAAGTGTCTTCTCTTATAGTTCAAGCAGCTTCCCTTATAGTTCACCTTTGTGTTAGTCAGTATGCTTGGTTGCAAGTGACAGAAATCCAACTCAAAGGGGAGTCTGTTGGCGTGGTAGTTGGAAGAATCATGGGAATAGCTCATTGGATTGGAGGAAGAGCTGCAGGGACCCTG
The DNA here is from genome assembly GCF_015220235.1 of Choloepus didactylus. NCBI lineage: Eukaryota > Metazoa > Chordata > Mammalia > Pilosa > Megalonychidae > Choloepus > Choloepus didactylus. Next base: position 33,784,979 of record NC_051308.1, read on the forward strand.
AAAGGACTCAACAGTTAGATCCCTGTCCATTTGTCATCTCTGTTCATCTCTGCCAACAGTCTCTCTTCCTCTGTTCTGGTTGGCTAAAGCTACCAGAAATGCAAAATGCCAGAGAAGGATTGGCTTTTATAAAGGGGATGTATAAGGTTACAAATTTATAGTTCTAAGGCCATAGAAGTGTCCAAACTAAGGCATCAACAAAAGGGTACCTTCACTGAAGAAAGGCTGATGGCATACGGAACACCTCTGTCAGCAGCTGTCTGCTGGTCCTTTGTTCCCAGGTTCTAGGTTCAAAATGGCTTCCTCCAAAATGTCTCTGGGCTTCTGTCTCTCTTAACTTCTCTCTCTCAGCTCCTGTGCATCCTTGCTTGTTCTCCCAGGGTGTTTCTCTCTAAGCATCCGGGTATCCTCTCTTAGCTTCTCTGGGGTGAACTCTGGGCTTCATCTCTCAGCTTAGCATCTCCAGACATCCTTCTGTCTGCATCTCCAAGCATCTCCAAGCATCTGAGTTTGTCTCAGCCCCTGAGCACTCTTAAGGACTCCAGTAAACCAATCAAGACCCACCATGAATGGGTGGGGGTTCTAGTTTGTTAATGCTGCCAGAATGCAAAACACCAGAGTTGGACTGACTTTTATAAAAGGGGGTTTACTTGGTTACACAGTTACAGTCTTAAGGCCAAGAAGTGTCCAAGGTAATGCATCAACAATTGGGTACCTTCACTGGAGGATGGCCAATGGTGTCCAGAAAACCTCTGTTAGCTGGGAAGGCACATGGCTGGCGTCTGCTCAAAGTTCTGGTTTCAAAATGGCTTTCTCCCAGGACGTTCCTCTCTAGGCTGCAGTTCCTCAAAAATGTCACTCTTAGTTGTACTTGGGGTATTTGTCCTCTCTTAGCTTCTCTGGAGCAAGAGTCTGCTTTCAATGGCGATCCTCAAACCGTCTCTCAGCTGCAGCTACTCTCTCAGCTCATGGGTATTCTTCAAAGTGTCCCTCTTGGCTGTAGTTCCTCTTCCAACTGTTGCTCTCAGCTGCACCGAATTCCCTCTGCCCGTCAGCTCATTTATATTGCTCCACTGATCAAGGCCCACCCTGAATGGGTGGGGCCACGCCTCCATGGAAATATCTCATCAGAGTTATCACCTACAGTTGGGTGGGGTGCATTTCCATGCAAATCTAATCAGCACCAAAATGTCTGCCCCACGAGACCACCTCAAAGAATATGGCTTTTATTGGGGGACATAATACATTCAAACCAGCAGAGTGGGGTCACACCTCCTTAGAAATAATTGAATCAAAAAGGTCTCACCCATAGTTGGGTGGGTCACATCTCCATGGAAACAACCTAATCAAAGGTCCCATCCATAATAAGTCTGCCCCCACAAGACTGCATTAAAGAACATAGTCTTTCCTGAGGTACATAACAGTTTCAATCCGGCACACCCTCCATGGATCAGCCCCAGCTTAATAGTCCTGGCAGTTAACTCAGAAAACTTTTCTCACTACATCTGTACATCAACCCAAGGGAAGTACTCTGATTGGCCCTCTGTAAGTCACATGACCATCTCAGGTCCAACTGCTGTGGCCTGAGGAATGGAGTCCTACAATGGTCCAGGCCTCACTGCCCTGCCCTTCGTTGTGGCTAGGAAACCAGAGTCTGTTACCAGAAGGGGGAAAGAGTATCTGAGCTGGGCAGCCATCAGCTTCATTTCCTCAGCCCGCTTTCACATTGCATCATTGATCATCACTGCAAACATTACAGACAAGGAGTCTTAAGAAAGAATATCTGGTTCATTCATTTTGTTGTGAGGTAATCCTCCAAAGAGGCTAATTATGCTTCCAAGAACTATGTTGTTTGAAGGACTCAATAAAGCAATGAAATATGCATGAAATATACTAGATATAATTATGTTTGAACTCTCAAGTCAAGATTTGTTTGCAGACAGTTCTCTAATAGAAATATGAAAAATCTTTTATGACTAAACCTGTGAATTTGCCACACTGAATTTAAGTGCCAAAGTATTTGCTTATATTTATCTCTGCCTTTAGACTATTTGAAATCTCTTCTGCATTGCCCCCAAATATCTAGCACCCTGCCACTTCTACTCTTTTGCTCGCTTTCTCTTTATCTGAACTGCTGTCCCCCCATTTTCATTTATCCAAATCATACCAAGTCTCAATTGAATGGGGCCTTCCCTGACGGCTCCATCTGAAAACAATTCCTCTCTTTGATGGATTACCACAGATGCCTCACTAGGACCAGTTATATGGCAGGTATCAGAGAAGACCTTGTTGCAGGATATTTCCTTAAGCATTAGTTGAGTTTTTCCTTCCTGTGTTTTCCTTTCCTTATTTTAGGAAAGAGCTAGGCTCTTCTGTGTCCTTGCCTCAGGGAAGGTTAAATCATAGGATCTGAGATACTTCCAGGCTTACTAGGGTAGGAACTTAGCTGCTATAGCAAGAGACCCCAAAACACAGTGATTCAAACTAAAGATAGAAGTTTATTTCTCTCTCACACACCAAACTGGAGGTGGGCAACAGTGGTTTACGATGGCAAGGGTTATTCAGGGACCAAGGCTCCTCTCCCTGTTATCACATCTAATTCCTGACTTGTGGTACCAGTTTCTTTATCAGTCAAGATCCAGTCAGGAAACAGAAACCACACCAGTTGTTTGGACAAAATGTAATATGAAGAACTGTTAAGTAAGGTAGAAAGCAAACTAGTAACTGAAAGAGTAAAAAGAGAATTCTAAGACATCATGAGGGTAGCAAACTGCGGGAAACAGCTACCATCTCTAGGGCTGAGAGAATAAAGGAAAAGAGGCCGGAATTATTAAAACTTAGAAAACTTAGAGAAGAGGCCCAGGGGCTGTAAGACAGACCTCTGAGGAGGGTGCACAACCAGTCAGCTGGTGCTGGTGTCTCTGAGCTTGAAGGAGGGGCCCCATGGATATGGGACCTAGACTTCTGGAGAGGGGACATCATCCAGTGAGTGGAGTGTGTGTGTAGCAGGAAGCATGAAGAAGCTGCTTCTACAAGTGTAAGAAAAACTGCAAACTGGATTGCACTGCAGCTATAGGAAAGCACTGTTTCTGCTGAGTTGAAAAATCGAGATGGGGGCTGCTCACAGGAATTGGAAGCTGATTGGAAGCTCCTAGGAAGCCTATGGGGAGAAGCAAGCCCCTTTTTCTCTAGCATCGCAGTCTCCCTCTACTGTGCTCTACTAGGCTAGCCTCAGAGGGAGCCAGCTGGAGAGCAGAGTCCTGTCCCCACAGCACAAAGCAGAACCAACACAGGGCAACACACAGATACGGTAAAGGCCACAAAGCAGTACTCTGATGATTCAAATTTGGGATACTCGAGGGTGAGTCCACATTCAGCCTCATGCGTCACAAAACCTAACAAGTATTTCATATATTTCGTAACTGTCTGAATTCACTATTTTACCAGGATTGAAGTTGAGGGCTCTGCCATTTAATGTCTGTCTGATTTGGGGGTTGGGGGGACTGTTGTTTTATCTTTCTAAGCTTCAATTTCTGTATCTCTAAAATAGGGAAAACAATACTTATTCCTCAGGGTTGCCGTGATAGGAGAATGAAAGCATAGCAAGGCACCTGGCAAGTGGTGGAGAAGATATTTGAAAACATCTGTTTGCCCTGAATCTGAAGCCAAATGTACCCTCTTTAAATTGTCAACTTTTTTCAACATTATGTTCCAGGGTCCCTGGAAACCCTTTAGGCTAAACCATTGTTCTTTATTTCCCAAGAGCGGTTCTGGAGGTAGAAGTCCACAGAGCTTCACCCCTCCCTCCCTCAACCCCACTGGCCAGTAGAGCAGAAGGGAGGCTCCGGGAGGTCCCAGGCAGGACTTTGAGTAGAGGTGCAGTTCTCAATTTGGATGTGTCCTTTTCCTGAGAAAATATCCCCCTGCTGTGCTCAGGTAAGGTTTTCTTTAGGACTTTCTCTAAGACTCTTTCTCTAAGACTCACTGCCAAGTGTTTCTATTCTGTGGGATGGGGGAAAAATTCCACATTTATTAAATGGTCCCATTAAAACTTCTGGGCAGCTCCCCGCTATGTGGGACCTGACTCCCAGGGGTGTAAATCTCCTTGGCAACACAGGATATGACTCCCGAGGATGAATCTGGACTGACACTGTGGGATTGAGAACATCTTGACCAAAAAGGGGATGCAAAATGAAACAAAGCTTCAGAGGCTAAGAAATTTAAAAAGGAGTCGAGAGGTTACTCTGGTGGACACTCCTACGCACTATATAGATAACACTTTTTAGGTTTTAATGTATTGGGATAGCTAGAAGTAAATACCTGAAACTATCAAACTCCAACCCAGTAGCCTTGACTCTTGAAGACTATTGTATAACAACGTAGCTTACAAGGGGTGACAGTGTGATTGTGAAAACCCTGTGGATCGCACTCCCTTTATCTAGTGTATGGATGGATGAGTAGAAAAATGGGAACAAAAACTCAATGGAAAATAGGGTGGGATGGGGGGGATGATTTGGGTGTTCTTTTTTACCTTTATTTTTCGTTAGTATTCTGATTCTTTCTGATGTAAGGAATATGTTCAAAAATAGATTCGGGTGATGAATGCACAACTATATGATGGTACTGTGAACACCTGATTGTACACCATGGATGATTGTATGGTATGTGAATATATCTCAATAAAACTGAATTTAATTAAAAAAACAAAACACTTCTGGGCAGGGGCTGGGGTGGGGCAGAGGTGGCCTGAGCAATGTTGCCTGGAAGGTGGCATTTGTCCTTAGGGCCCTCCCACCCACCTCCCACCCCCCACTCCAAGGCCCATTGTGGCCCCTCAACCCAGACAACGGGAGAAGCCTTTAAGATACCCTTGAGAGAGAGCCCCCACCCCAGGATTGCTGAGGGGAGGAGCCAGGAAGCAGTTGATGAAAGTCTTCTAAATACTTTTCCACCTTTGGTGTCCCCAGATCTGGCTCCTCCAGTACTTAAGACTGCTCAGGCCTAGTAGTGACCTCACAACTGATCACTTTGTGACAATCCCACATGGCTGGCTCCTAAGTAAAAACCGATCCTGAGGCCTCCCCGTGTGTATCTGGTCCTGACCTGTATAAATCCCGCTCACCCTCGAGTCGGTCCTGAATGTTAACCCCGCCCCCAACTCCTTCTCTCAGCCGCGATACCGGACTCAAACTCTGGACGCCCCTCCTAGGTGCTCCCTATGGCTGCTCCTTCTCGGGGCTGCTGGCAGAGCCTGGTCATCCTTTCTCTCAGCTCCTAATCAAAGCCTCCTCGGCGCGCGAATCAAAGACTGGAAGCGCCGGGTAATAAGAAAGCTTAACCCATAGGGCTGGGAATCCGGCAGGTCAAGTGTGAGTTAGGGGCGCAGCTACTGGGGTGCAGGGGGCGCAGTGACTGTCCTTCAGAAGCATGCGGCGTCCCAGAGTTTTCTGTTTCCCGTTCAGTTTCAACCAGGTCCACGAAGTTTAAAACCGCAGTTAACGACGGAAGCCCACTTTCGCCGGGCAGAAGGTGTGGCGCGCGGGAGACTACGGCAGGCACGGCTGAACCGAGTTACTGCTCCCGAGAGCAACGGCAAGAATTAACGTAACATTTACATGCTAATGGCTTCTCCGTTTATAAATATTACATTTTCATCCGCCCAATCAGGAGGCAGCCGAGCACTAACCGACTTTGTTTTCCAAAGGGTTTGTCTAACGTCTTTTGCTGTTCGTGCGGCAACTTCACGGCCGCAGCTGCAGCTCGCGGGCCTCGAGGCAGCCACAAGGCCGGGCCTGGGGCGGCCGGGAGGGTGGGTGTGGGGGAGCGCTGGGTGGCCCCGAGCGCTGGGCCGTGCGGGCCAGCAGCCCCTCACCCGGGGGAAGGGACCCCAAATCCCGGGGCCGGAAGGAGCTGCGGAAACAGCGACCCCCCGCTCTCCCCAAGCGAAGCTGAGGCCTCAGGAGCAGGCCTTACCGCGTGTGGCCGGGGCGGGGCCGTCGGGGCCCTACAGGGGCCTGGGGCGGGGGGGAGCCTCTCCCGCCGGGCGTAAGACCGCTGGAGGTGCTGGCCGGGAGGGCGACGAAGAGGCCGGGGAAGCTGCCGAGACAGTGGCTTCGGACCCCGCAGCGCTGCTGGCTCCGGAGACAAGGTCTGCGAGAGGCGGGGCCGAAAGGGGGCGTGGCCTTGCGGGGCGGGGCCGTGTCACGTGGCAACCCGGGAGCACTCTTGTGTCGGGGATGGGGTGGGGATAGGGTGGGGATGGGGTGGGTTGGGGTGGGGGTGGCGTCCACCCTGCGTGAGACAGCGGGTGACTTGAAGGATCGGTTTAGCGCTTTAGAAAGATCTCTCTGTGGAGGGCGAGACTCGAAGGGGAGAGCCCAAGTCACTAGGAGTGGCGACGGTGGGCCCCAGCTGGGAGGGAGGGGAGACTTGAACTGGCCTCCCCGACCTAGGTGGAGTATTAGGGAGGACCCTGACAGTGACCCTCCTCCAGGCTGCTCCCGAGGAGGGGTTGGAAGGGGCTGCCTTTTCTCACATCCTATTCCCCAAGACTGGGGCAGCGCTCTTCAGGCGTCCATCCTCCGCCAGCTCCGCTTGGGGCACTGAGAGGCCACGAGTCGCCGGGGTCCTGCAGGAAGCGCCTGATGCGCGGCCATCTGCTGACCACTCTGGAGCCAGCGCGGTCGCCTCGGCTCAGCTGGCAGTGAAGCCCCGGAGTCCTCTTACAATCGTCAGGCTCCGCAGACCCCCCACTTGGCCGGGATGCCCTTGAGGATATTGGAGGCTGACATCTTAGCAGAAATCCTGGCCACCTTTTCTCTCCAGTCTACCTCCCTCTGCTATACTCGGAATCACAACTGCTTATTTCAGGCCCAAATATGGTGATGATGACCAAATAAAATATACCGTGGACTGAGCCCTCAGTGGGCATGTCCGGTGATAAGCATTTTTTCTTTTAATCATCATTTTATTGAGATATATTCACATACCACGCAGTCATACAAAACAAATCGTACTTTCGATTGTTTACAGTACCATTACATAGTTGTACATTCATCACCTAAATCAATCCCTGACACCTTCATTAGCACACACACAAAAATAACAAGAATAATAATTAGAGTGAAAAAGAGCAATTGAAGTAAAAAAGAACACTCGGTACCTTTGTCTGTTTGTTTCCTTCCCCTGTTTTTCTACTCATCCATCCATAAACTAGACAAAGTGGAGTGTGGTCCTTATGGCTTTCCCAATCCCATTGCGGTGATAAGCATTTAATGTACATTCTCTCGTTTGATCGCCATACATGCTCCTACCACTTTCGTCATTTTTGCTTTGCCAGCACACCCACCGGTACTCTTATTTATTAACAATTTTTAACTAACTCAATTTTTAAACTAAAGAGGTGCTACCTGAAATCACAGGCTTGACGTGCAATTTTAATTTTTTAAATGTTCACTCATAAACCGCCTGAAATCACCTCATGTTTCACTGGTTGTTCTTGTTTTTTTTAAACTGAAAACCCTTGGTTCATGGAGATAAAGTGACCTTCCCACAGTTATAGCATAGGCCGAGTTGGTTCCCTATTCGATTCCTGAAATTGCTTCAAATTAGAGAGGTCCACAGAGCCGAAACAAACACGTTGATTGCCCAAGACATTGGGGCTGGGGATTGGAAGGTAGGGATACTCTGAGCCCGGGTTCTTTCATCTCTAAAATGGAGATAGCAAAGCCTACTTCATCCGGCCTTGTGAGAACTAAATGAGATAAAGCACAGAGTGTTCACAGCATTCAGCTTGGCACGTAGCAAGCACTCAACAGATCGTAAAATCCTTGGTAGCAGAGCTTTTAGGGCCAAGCCTGGGCGTAGCTTCTCTGCCAGAACATCTAAGATTCCACAAATGCTGCTCCCCTTAAGTTACCACTGTTATCAGTTTGGCACGTATCTTTCCAGACTTTTTTCTATACATGCACACATAGTATTTGTGCATACATAATATGTACAAATACACACATGCACTTACAAATAATTTGGGTTTATGTTATTGTTGAACTTGCAGAAAAATCTACACCTATTCCACAGCTTGCTTTTTTTTCACTTAATATAGCTTGTAAATCTTTCCAGATCAGCATATATATGACTCTCTGCCTCATTCTTTTTAATTGGTATATGGTATTTCTTAACAAAATTTTAAAATGTTTTTTTCCCCCAGATAATCTTAACCAAGCTCTTCCTAATGGACATTTAGGTTGTTCAAATATTTCAGTTTTACAAACAGTGCTGTAATACACATTGCTATTGCTTTGTATATCTTTGCATTTCTGGGAAACAGGTTTATAAAAGTGGAGCTTTTGAGGAAGAGTAGTAAACCATTCTTTTATATTTCCTTTCAGTTCTTTATTAGTTCTGCTCTTGATGTTTAGCCCTTTAATCCATCTGAAATTAATTTTGGGGGATAAGAAGTAGGAATATGACTTCCTTCCCAACGAAGAGCACAATTATCTTAAATCTTTTATCCAGTGATTTTTGACATCATCTTTATCATATCTTTGATTCCCATATATTCTGGGTTCTGTTTCTTGGCTATTTATTTAGTTCCATTGGTCTATTTGTTTATCTTATGCCAATATTATTTTTAAGTATTGTAGTTTTACATTTTGACATCTGTTTAAAGCAAGTTCTTTCTCTTTTTTCTAAAATTTCTTGGCTCTTATTGCATAGTTTCTCTTCCAGAGGAACTTTAGAATCAACTTGTCAAGTTCCTTAAAAAATCCTATTGGAATTTTTATTATGTTTGTCTCAGTGTATAGATTAATGTGGAAAGAACTGAAATCTTTACAGTATTGAGTCCATTTTTTTCATTCATTCAGCTCTTTTCTATGACCATCAATAAAAGTTTTTGGTTTCTTCAAATATTTCTCACACATTTATTAAGCTTATTTTTTTGGTATGTTATACTTTTAGTGGACATTGTAAATGTTTTTTTTCACATATTTTTATTTATTGACTTTATGACCTGCCAATATGTTCATTATAAATTTTAACTGGTTATTGCTAGTGTATAGTCAATAGACTTTTGTGTATTTTTAACCTACCATCTTATTGAAATCTCATTAAAATCAACAGTTTGACAGTTGGGACTTTTGGGTTTTCAAGGTAGACAACATTATTTGTTAATAATAATTTTATAATAAAATAACAGTGAATATTTATTGAGCATTTACTATGTGCCAGGAACACTTCTAAGCACTTTACTTATTCTAATTCATATAATTCTCACATCCCCCTATAATACAAACATACCAAACATTCTATTTCTCTCATTTTATAGATTAAAAAACTCTTGAACCTCCACTTTCCTTTTCAGTTATTGCCCCATTTCTCTCCATTTTAAACACAATGCCTACACTAGGTATCTCTATTCCTTTCCTTCAATTCTCTCTCCCTTTTTTTAAAAGCATTTTTCCCAATTTTGAAATTTTTAAATCTATAGAAAAATTGAAAGAATGATACAATGAACACCTTTCATGTAGATTTACCAGCTGTTAACATTCTACCATATTTGTTCTCCTTCTGTCTCAATATATATATTTTAAATTAAGCTCTAGCCAATATGACTCTCTTACCCCTTCAACATGTATCTCCTGAGGAGACAAGGATGGTCTTTACAACTACAATACTGTTATTACATCCAAGAAATTTGAAATTGATACAGTAATATTTAATATACTATCCAAAATAAAATTTCCTCAATCCCAATAATTTCCTTAAAAAAATTTTTTTTGGATCCAGGCTCTGATCAAAGATTAACTGATCAACATGCACTTAATTGTCATGTCTCTTAAGTTACCTTTAATCTAAAACAATTCCCCTTTTTTTTTGTTTGATTTATTTTATGAAATTGATGTTTTTGAAGAGTCTAGGCCAGTTGTTTTGTAGAATTTCTTATACTTTGGATTTACTTGGTTGTTTCCTCATGATTATATTTAGGTTAAACATTTGGGTCATGTGTCCTCAGTGTATTACATCAGGAAGCTCATGATGTTTGTCCTATTATTGATGATATGTGAAGTCTGATCAATTGATTAAAGCCCCAGTCTGTCTTGAATCCACTCTAACCAGATTTTGCTCTTTCACCAAAACTATTCTTATCAAAATACCAACTTTCTCCACATGCCAAATGCAATGGTCAATTCTCAGGCCTCATGCTGCTTCACTTAGTAGTATTTCACACAATTGACTACTCTCTTCCTTGAAGCACTTTCTTCTTTTGGCTTCCAGGACACCAAGTGTGTCTGGCTTTCTTCCTGTCTCTCTGCATCTCCTTCTCAGTCTCCTTTGGTGTTCCCCGCTTCACTGCCTAAACTCTAAATATTGGAGGGCCCCAGTTCTTGGCCCTCTTAATTTTTTTTTTTTTTTTTTTTTTAATGTTTCAATTTTTTTTTTAATTCAAGGAGAGTTTAATAAAGAGATTAACGACATGTGGGTAGGGTGTAAAGAAACTACAAGAGATAGTGCAGCAGTGATGCCAGAAGGGATGAAAAAAGGGAGAGGTTACCAAAACCTGGAGGGAGAAAGTCTTGTGGAGAGGCCTCTCTTGACTTTTTTTTTTTTTTTTAATGCAATTGAGATATATTCACACACCATATAAACCATCCAAAGTATACAATCATTCAGTGCCAGCAATTTTGAAATTCTCATCCTAGACATTTCTAGGGCCACTTTCCTGGAAGAAGGAGATATTCTTGCTTAGGTCCCTTTTAAGGTTCTTTGATTAACTAGTACTCAAGTTTCATTGTTCTCCGTGACTTTTGGCTCCATTCTTTGGGAAGTTTGTCCTATTCCAATATCCACCTTGGCCACACCTGCAACAGCATCAGAGAATATGCCATCCTTAGGTGCTGAGCAGTTTTCTCAGCTTGTCTTCTGCCGAGGAATGTGGTGAATCCAAAGGTTGTTTTAAATCTTGAAATAATTTTCTTTTAGACCAGGCTTGTAGCATTTATTTGATTCCAATCAGTGCTCCACAGTTCTTTTTTAGACAATGCTCAATTTTCAACATTTGCCTGCCTCTCTAAACTTAATTGCTGTCCTTTTGGCCAAATGAAAGGATTTACAAAGGGTGACTTGAATCTATTCAGTCAGAGGTTTTTAACAAAGGGCATCAAGGCCTGTGATTTAGCCTTTGCGTCTAGCTGTCTTATTCTGCTTTTGTTGATCAGATAATTTCTCAATTTTATCTTTTACTGGTTGAAAATAAAGGTAGTTCCATTTTTTCACCCCTTAGTAATATAATTTCTGGGCTCGCTCTCCTTTCAATTCCAAACTCGGCAATTCTTTTCTAAGCTCATCTTTCTTATAATACCTCGTTAAATAAATGCAGCCAACCATTGCGTGCTACCAACATTCTACTTTCCTACTTCCTCACCTAAAGTTACAAATTAATTAGGTACATTATTTGCCTTCCAAGTTATTGAGAAAGTTTAACTAAAGGCTTTATCTCTAGAACATGAGTTGCCATCTTTCTAGTTTAATAGTGTTTGCTTGCTGCTCATTAGCCACATAATCTAGGATGGCAGCACCCTACCTGAGGTACCATGTCAATTAACTTTTTTTTTTTTTTTTTTAATCATCATTTTATTGAGATATATTCACATACCACGCAGTCATACAAAACAAATTGTACTTTCGATTGTTTACAGTACCATTACATAGTTGTACATTCATCACCTAAATCAATCCCTGACACCTTCATTAGCACACACACAAAAATAACAAGAATAATAATTAGAGTGAAAAAGAGCAATTGAAGTAAAAAAGAACACTAGGTACCTTTGTCTGTTTGTTTGCTTCCCCTACTTTTCTACACATCGATCCATAAACTAGACAAAGTGGAGTTTGGTCCTTATGGCATTCCCAATCCCACTGTCACCCCTCATAAGCTACATTTTTATACAACTGTCTTCGAGATTCATGGGTTCTGGGTTGTAGTTTAATAGTTTCAGGTATCCACCACCAGCTACCCCAATTCTTTAGAACCTAAAAAAGGTTGTCTAAAGTGTGCGTAAGAGTGCCCACCAGAGTGATCTCTCGGCTCGTTTTGGAATCTCTCTGCCACTGAAGCTTATTTCATTTCCTTTCACATCCCCCTTTTGGTCAAGAAGATGTTCTCCATCCCACGATGCCGGGTCTACATTCCTCCCCGGGAGTCATATTCCACGTTGCCAGGGAGATTCACTTCCCTGGGTGTCTGATCCCACGTAGGGGGGAGGGCAGTGATTTCACCTTTCAAGTTGGCTTAGCCAGAGAGAGAGGGCCACATCTGAGCAACAAAGAGGCATTCAGGAGGAGACTCTTAGGCACAAATACAGGGAGGCCTAGCCTCTCCTTTGCAGCAACCGTCTTCCCAAGGGTAAAACTTATGGTAGAGGGCTCAACCCATCAAACCACCAGTCCCCTATGTCTGTGGTCATGTTAGCAACCATGGAGGTGGGGTAGGCGAATACCCCTGCATTCTCCACAGGCTCCTCAAGGGGGCACTACATCTTTTTTTTTTTTTTCCTTGTTTGTCTTTTTTCTTTTTTTTTTTTTTTTTTTTTTTTAACTTTCCCTTCTTTTTTCAAATCAACTGTATGAAAAAAAAAGTTAAAAAGAAAACAAACATACAATAAAAGAACATTTCAAAGAGACCATAGCAAGGGAGTAAGAAAAAGACAACTAACCTAAGATAACTGCTTAACTTCCAACATGTTCCTACTTTACCCCAAGAAAGTTACATACTATAGCAACATTTCAGTGAACTTGTTCCTACTACATCCATCAGAAATTAACAGACCATAGTCATTTCTGGGCATCCCCAGAACGCTAAATAGCTTATCTGTTCTTCTTGGATTATTGTTCCCCCTTCCTTAATTGCTCTCTACTGCTAGTTCCCCTACATTCTACATTATAAACCATTTGTTTTACATTTTTCAAAGTTCACATTAGTGGTAGCATATAATATTTCTCTTTTTGTGCCTGGCTTATTTCGCTCAGCATTATCTCTTCAAGGTTCATCCATGTTGTCATATGTTTCACCAGATCGTTCCTTCTTACTGCCGCGTAGTATTCCATCGTGTGTATATACCACATTTTATTTATCCACTCATCTGTTGAAGGACATTTGGGTTGTTTCCATCTCTTGGCAATTGTGAATAATGCTGCTATGAACATTGGCGTGGAGATATCTGTTCGTGTCACTGCTTTCCGATCTTCCGGGTATATCCCGAGAAGTGCAATCGCTGGATCGAATGGTAGCTCTATCTCTAGTTTTCTAAGGAACTGCCAGACTGACTTCCAGAGTGGCTGAACCATTATACAGTCCCACCAACAATGAATAAGAGTTCCAATTTCTCCACATCCCCTCCAGCATTTGTAGTTTCCTGTTTGTTTAATGGCAGCCATTCTAACCGGTGTTAGATGGTATCTCATTGTGGTCTTAATTTGCATCTCTCTAATAGCCAGTGAAGCTGAACATTTTTTCATGTGTTTCTTGGCCATTTGTATTTCCTCTTCAGAGAACTGTCTTTTCATATCTTTTGCCCATTTTATAATTGGGCTGTCTGTACTATTGTCATTGAGTTGTAGGATTTCTTTGTATATGCAAGATATCAGTCTTTTGTCAGATACATGGTTTCCAAAAATTTTTTCCCATTGAGTTGGCTGCCTCTTTACCTTTTTGAGAAATTCCTTTGAGGTGCAGAAACTTCTAAGCTTGAGGAGTTCCCATTTATCTATTTTCTCTTTTGTTGCTTGTGCTTTGGGTGTAAAGTCTAGGAAGTGGCCTCCTAATACAAGGTCTTGAAGATGTTTTCCTACATTATCTTCTAGGAGTTTTATGGTACTTTCTTTTATATTGAGATCTTTGGTCCATTTTGAGTTAATTTTTGTGTAGGGGGTGAGGTAGGGGTCCTCTTTCATTCTTTTGGATATGGATATCCAACTCTCCCAGCCCCATTTGTTGAAAAGACCATTATGGCTCAGTTCGGTGACTTTGGGGGCCTTATCAAAGATCAGTCGGCCATAGATCTGAGGGTCTATCTCTGAATTCTCAATTCGATTCCATTGATCTATATGTCTATCTTTGTGCCAGTACCATGCTGTTTTGGCAACTGTGGCTTTATAATAAGCTTCAAAGTCAGGGAGTGTAAGTCCTCCCACTTCGTTTTTCTTTTTTAGAGTGTCTTTAGCAATTCGAGGCATCTTCCCTTTCCAAATAAATTTGATAACTAGCTTTTCCAAGTCTGCAAAGTAGGTTGTTGGAATTTTGATTGGGATTGCATTGAATCTGTAGATGAGTTTGGGTAGAATTGACATCTTAATGACATTTAGCCTTCCTATCCATGAACATGGAATATTTTTCCATCTTTTAAGGTCCCCTTCTATTTCTTTTAGTAGAGTTATGTAGTTTTCTTTGTATAGGTCTTTTACATCTTTGGTTAAGTTTATTCCTAGGTACTTGATTTTTTTAGTTGCTATTGAAAATGGTATCTTTTTCTTGAGTGTCTCTTCAGTTTGTTCATTTCTAGCATATAGAAACATTACTGACTTATGTGCATTAATCTTATATCCCGCTACTTTGCTAAATTTGTTTATTAGCTCTAGTAGGTGTATCGTTGATTTCTCAGGGTTTTCTAGATATAAGATCATATCATCTGCAAACAATGACAGTTTTACTTCTTCTTTTCCAATTTGGATGCCTTTTATTTCTTTGTCTTGCCGGATTGCCCTGGCTAGCACTTCCAGCACAATGTTGAATAACAGTGGTGACAGCGGGCATCCTTGTCTTGTTCCTGATCTTAGAGGGAAGGCTTTCAGTCTCTCACCATTGAGTACTATGCTGGCTGTGGGTTTTTCATATATGCTCTTTATCATGTTGAGGAAGTTTCCTTCAATTCCTACCTTTTGAAGTGTTTTAATCAAAAACGGATGTTGGATTTTGTCAAATGCTTTTTCAGCATCTATTGAGATGATCAATTGATTTTTCCCTTTCGAGTTTTTAATGTGTTGTAATACATTGATTGTTTTTCTTATGTTGAACCATCCTTGCATGCCTGGAATGAACCCCACTTGGTCATGGTGTATGATTTTTTTAATGTGTCTTTGGATTCGATTTGCAAGTATTTTGTTGAGGATTTTTGCATCTATATTCATTAGGGAGATTGGCCGGTAGTTTTCCTTTTTTGTAGCATCTTTGCCTGGTTTTGGTATTAGATTGATGTTAGCTTCATAAAATGAGTTAGGTAGTGTTCCATTTTTTTCAATGTTTTGAAAGAGTTTGAGTAAGATTGGTGTCAGTTCTTTCTGGAAAGTTTGGTAGAATTCCCCTGTGAAGCCATCTGGCCCTGGGCATTTATTTGTGGGAAGATTTTTGATGACTGATTGGATCTCTTTGCTTGTGATGGGTTGGTTGAGGTCTTCTATTTCTTCTCTGGTCAGTCTAGGTTGTTCATATGTTTCCAGGAAATTGTCCATTTCTTCTACATTATCCAGTTTGTTGCCATACAGTTGTTCATAATATCCTCTTATAATTTTTTTAATTTCTTCAGGATCTGCAGTTATGTCACCTTTTTCATTCATTATTTTGTTGATATGGGTCTTCTCTCTTTTTGATTTTGTCAGTCTAGCTAGGGGCTTGTCAATCTTGTTGATCTTCTCAAAGAACCAACTTTTGGTGATATTTATCCTTTCTATTGTTTTTTTGTTCTCTATGTCATTTATTTCTGCTTTAATCCTTGTTATTTCTTTTCTTGTACTTGGTTTAGGATTGGTTTGCTGTTCATTTTCTAGCTTCTTCAGTTGATCCATTATTTCTTTGATTTTGGCTCTTTCTTCCTTTTTAATATATGCGTTTAGTGCTATAAATTTCCCCCTTAGCACTGCTTTTGCTGCATCCCATAGGTTTTGGTATGTTGTGTTCTCATTTTCATTCGTCTCTATATATTTAGCAATTTCTCTTGCTATTTCTTCTTTAACCCACTGATTGTTTAGGAGTGTGTTGTTTAACCTCCAGGTATTTGTGAATTTTCTAAGTCTCTGATGGTTATTGACTTCTAATTGTATTCCATTGTGGTCAGAGAATGTGCTTTGAATAATTTCAATCTTTTTAAATTTATTGAGGCTTGTTTTATGTCCCAGCATATGATCTATTCTGGAGAAAGTTCCGTGAGCACTAGAAAAGTATGTGTATCCTGGTGATTTGGGATGTAATGTCCTGTAGATGTCTGTTAAATCTAATTCATTTATCAGATTGTTTAGGTTTTCAATTTCCTTATTGGTCTTCTGTCTGGTTGATCTATCTATAGGAGAGAGTGATGTGTTGAAGTCTCCCACAATTATTGTGGAAACATCAATTGCTTCCTTTAGTTTTGCCAGTGTTTCTCTCATGTATTTTGTGGCACCTTGATTGGGTGCATAGACATTTACGATTGTTATTTCTTCTTGCTGAATTGCCCCTTTTATTAGTATGTAGTGGCCTTCTTTGTCTCTCAAAACATCCCTGCATTTGAAGTCTATTTTATCTGAGATTAATATTGCTACACCTGCTTTCTTTTGGCTGTAGCTTGCATGAAATATTTTTTTCCATCCTTTCACTTTCAGTTTCTTTGTGTCCCTGTGTCTAAGATGAGTCTCTTGTATGCAACATATTGATGGTTCATTTTTTTTGATCCATTCTGCGAATCTATATCTTTTAATTGGGGAGTTTAATCCATTTACATTCAACGTTAAAACCGTGAAGGCATTTCTTGAATCGGCCATCTTATCCTTTGGATTATGTTTGCCATATTTTTCCCTCTCTCTATTAATATCCTTTATTGTACCCATACCGAATCTCTTTAGTACTGAACCTTTCTCCAAGTCTCTCTGTCCTGTCTTTGTTTCTCTGTCTGTAGGGCTCCCTTTAGTATCTCCAGTAGGGCAGGTCTCTTGTTAGCAAATTCTCTCAGCATTTCTTTGTTTGTGAAAAATTTAAGCTCTCCCTCAAATTTGAAGGAGAGCTTTGCTGGATAAAGTATTCTTGGCTGGAAATTCCTCTCACTCAGAATTTTAAATATATCGTGCCACTGCCTTCTCGCCTCCATGGTGGCTGCTGAGTAGTCACTACTTAGTCTTATGCTGTTTCCTTTGTATGTGGTGAATTGCTTTTCTCTTGCTGCTTTCAGAACTTGCTCCTTCTCTTCTATGTTTGACAGTGTGATCAGTATATGTCTCGGAGTGGGTTTTTTTGGATTTATTCTATTTGGAGTTCGCTGAGCATTTATGATTTGTGTATTTATGTTGTTTAGAAGATTTGGGAAGTTTTCCCCAACAATTTCTTTGAATACTCTTCCTAGACCTTTACCCTTTTCTTCCCCTTCTGGGACACCAATGAGTCTTATATTCGGACGTTTCATATTATCTATCATATCCCTGAGGTCCATTTCGAGTTTTTCAATTTTTTTCCCCATTCTTTCTTTTATGCTTTCATTTTCCATTCTGTCATCTTCCAGGTCACTGATTCGTTGTTCAACTTCCTCTAGTCTTGTACTATGAGTGTCCAGAATCTTTTTAATTTGGTCAACAGTTTCTTTAATTTCCATAAGATCATCCATTTTTTTATTTAGTCTTGCAATGTCTTCTTTATGCTCTTCTAGGGTCTTCTTGATTTCCTTCATATCCCGTACTAGGGTCTCATTGTTCATCTTTAGTTCTTTGAGTAGCTGCTCTAGGTGTGTCTCTTCTGGTCTTTTGATTTGGGTGCTTGGGCTTGGGTTATCCATATCGTCTGGTTTTTTCATATGCTTTATAATTTTCTGTTGTTTTTGGCCTCGTGGCATTTGCTGACCTTGATAGGGTTCTTTTTGGGTTTGTAGACCAGTTGAAGTCCTTATCTCTAATTTATCAGATCTACAGCTTCGTGGAGTACACTTTCTCTAACTAACCAGCAGGTGGCGTCCAAGAGCCACCCGCTCTCCACAAGCCAGATCTCCCCTGCCCAGCCTTTTTGGTGAGTGGGGGAGTGAGTCTTGTGGGGCCCAATTGGTGTCCCAAGCTTGCGTGTGTAGTTGGTGTTGCCTGCCCTGTATGTGGGGCGTGTTTCTGGGCAGTCGGGGAGGGGGGGGTGGCCCTAACAATCAAATCTCCCTGATGATCCTAGAGTTTTAAAGCTACTGCAATAGTCTAATCCTTCAGTTCAGTCCTGCCACAGTTTGTCTCTGCCACTGACCCACAAGTCTTTGGTATTGGCGTATGGCTCCTGAGACTTGCAAGTGGGCCCCTCTTCCAGGCCGTGCACCCCGGGTCCTCTGTTGAGGGATGACTGTGCTATGTCACAGGTGAGTGCCGTCCCCCCAGGGCAGTTCTGGGCTGCTGGGCTGTGTTGGGAGGCTCCCAGTCTGCTCAAATGATGGCTGAATGGGGCTCTGTTAATTCACACTGCTCCCCCTTCCCAGCTCTGGGACATTCAGCTGAGGTTGCAGGGAAGGCTAATGTCCACGCCCAGTTTTGTGGTGTGTGCCTGTTATTTGAAGCACTTCCGTCACACTGGGTTGTCTGGGGCAGCTCTGGGCTATGGGGCTGGCGATGGGCAGGAGTGTTTCCTGTCCACCAGGATGGTGGCTGTGAGCGGACACCCCCCTTTTCTTGGGAAGTTGTGTTGTTTAGTGAATTTTCTCAGCCACTGGATTATTGCCTTTTGTCTCAGAGCTCTCTTAGTTCTGCTCTTGACTTGAGGTGCCCAAATTTCAATTCTTTGAAGCTTTCTGTATTGAGCTTCTTAGAGTAATTGTTTTAGAAAAAGCAAAAAGGATTTAAAAAAAAAAAAAAAAAAAACGGCCCTCCTCAGAGATCTAATGGGTTATTGAAATGCTAATAGACAAAGCAACCAGGGCCATTAAGGAAAGGTGCCCAGGGCAGAGAGATCAGCCTTGCTTCTGGATTTGCATATGCGCCTCAAGGCCTGATCTCCGCCCTTCCCCTTTCTGTGTTCACCAGAACTCCAAAAATCCTCTGCTTTTATTTTGGAGTTTTTCGTGTTGTTTTTTTTCTATGTCTGTCTCCTCTCTGCTGGGCTGGCTGCTCTCAGAGTCTCTGGTGTCTGGCCTCAGTCTATCTATGGTTGGAGTTTGAATCAGTAGAATGAGTTTCCGATAAGAGCAGTCACTGCAATTCTCCCTTCTCCTTCCTGGAGCTGACAGCCCCTCCTCCCCCGGGACTGAGCCTGGCAGGGAGGGGCGCGGGTCCCCTGGCCGCAAAAACTTACAGATTTCGCTGATCTCAGCAGTTCCACGTTTTCATGAGTGTTGTATGAAGTATGCCCAAAGACAGATTGCTCTGTGGTGTCCAGTCCACGCAGTTCCTGGCTTTTTACCTACTTTCCTGGAGGAGTAACTAAAACATACAGCTCACCAGTCTGCCATCTTGCCCCTCAATTCCCTCTTAATTTTAATCTACACCTACTCCCTTGGTGATCTCATTCAGTTTCATGGCTTTAAGACCATATTGCTGATTACTTCCAAATTTATATCTCCAGCCCAAACCTCTCTTCTCAACTCCAGGCTCATAGCCAACACTACTTTGAAATCTCGACAAGAAAATCCATCATGCATCTCAACCTTAACATGTCCCCCAAACTGAGATCCTTGTATTCTCCAAACATACTCCACTCACAGTCATCCCTATCTCAAGCAATAGCAACTTCATTCTTGCAGTGGCTCAGGCCAAAACATCTGGCACCATTAACCCATCTTTTTCTCTTGCCTGCATCCAGCACTAAACTCTTAGCCATCCTAACTTTAAAAAATATCCAGAATGCCTTTTCTCACCACCTCCATTGCCCCCACTCAAGGCCAAGACACTATATCATGTCACATTTAGGTTATTGCAATAGCTTTCTAACTAGTTTTCCTGCTCAGCCCTTATTCCCTCTCAGTCTGTTCTCCACAGAGCAGCTGGAGTGATTTTGTTAAAACGTAAGTCAGGCCTTTTATCCTCTACTCAATGTTCCACATGCTTCCCATCCCGCTCAATGTCCTTAATAGGACCTACACAGTCCTCCATGATCTGGTTCGCATTGCATCTTTAATTTCCCTCCTACTCTTCTGCTCATTCTGCTCCAGCCGTGCTGGCCTCCATATTGTTCCTGAAACACATCAGCCTTGCTTCCCCTTTGCATTAGTTTTTTCCCTCTGCCTGGAATAATCCTCTCATGTCTGCATGGCTCATTTTGTTCAGATCTTTATTCAAGACACCTCAGTGATGCCTCCCCTGGTCACTCTTTTTCACTCCTTGCCACCCCTAACATAACAACACTTCTCATCCACTTTATTTTCTCCCCTTTAATACTTAACCCCTATCTAACGAACTACATATTTTACTTCTTGTCTGTTTCCCTCAACTAGACAATAGCTCCATGAGGTTAGGGAACTTGGCTTCATTCACTTCCATATGCCCAGGACCTGGCACATAGAATTCCATATTTATTGAATGAAAGAGGCATAAGGGGATTGGGTGATTTGTCCAAAGTTACACAGCTAGGATAGTGGCAGTCTGGCTCTAGAGCCTAAACTCTTAACCGTTAATTATTTCCATTTTTTACTGTTTATTTTCTCACTGACTAGAATCTTCCGAAGAATGTTTAATAGTGGTGAAGTCTTCAAAATGACTAAAAGAATGCCTCTTACCTAGGGTTTCACCATTAGAGATGTGATTTGACACATTATCACGATAAAGATGTCCCCTTACCTAGTCCCATTTCATTTTGAGAACAAAACTCAAGGGCATGAGAGAGATCGCAGAAAATGCCTTTGGAAAGACTCCAAGTTGAGGTCAGGTTTTTCTCTACAACTAACTTTTCAAGGAACAATATGTATGTTGGTTTGCTCTCAGATTTTTAGATTCAAATGCAGCATTTATTGAGTAACTACTATGTGCCAGGCCTTGGGTTTTCACAACTATTTTCATTTACTCCTCAAAATAACCAACCAGTTACCATTCATTAAGGTTACAAAAGTTTAATGTTAAGTCCTGAAGGCAAGCATGAACACTTATTCTTTTTCCCATTAATTCAACAGATTATCAAGTTTATGTCCCAGTGATGGGGCTACAATGGAAAATATGGCAAACCCGTTATTGTAGCTCATTCTAGTGGGAGTGAAGTTAATAAAAAAAT
The DNA here is from genome assembly GCF_015220235.1 of Choloepus didactylus. Taxonomy (NCBI): domain Eukaryota; kingdom Metazoa; phylum Chordata; class Mammalia; order Pilosa; family Megalonychidae; genus Choloepus; species Choloepus didactylus. The sequence continues at coordinate 33,806,163 of NC_051308.1, forward strand.
AAATGAAATTAACAGGGTAATTTAGGATTTGGATAACTACTAAGGAAATAAAACCGAGGGATGTGGCAAAAGGGTATGGGCAGGAGGGTTGTCTTATTAGGCAAGTGGTGGAAAGACAGCAGATTGATAAAGTCACATCACACAGGGCTTTGTGAGCCAGTGGGGAGTTTGGGTTTTATTCAGCATGCAATGGGAAGCCACTGGATGTTTTTAGGTGGGGAAATGACCTAAAAGGATATGTTTTGGCAACTCTCTGGAAGCTGTGTGGAGAAAAGGCCATGAAAGTACGAGTGGATAGATGCAGACACACTTAAGTTATTGCAGTAATCCAGAGAAGAGATGATCAATTGGACTAGGATGGTAGTAGTGAGAAGTGGAAAGTTTTGGATGCACTTTTGGACGGAGCACCAAAGGACTTGAGTGTGAGGAAGTGGAAGAAATTAAGAGGGGTAGTTTATGACATAGAAGGAAATTAGATCTCCTAGATGAACAGCATTGGTTTTTGAATGCTCACAGGGTTTTCTTGTCAGATTCTAAAATTTGTTCCCCTTTCTTTTCCTTTGTCTCTACCAATAGCATTACCTTCTTTATTCTCCTATCTCTGGCAATATTAACTTCTAATTTATTTGTACATACCACACAGAGCATGGTAACTCAAGAGAAGTCCCTAGATTTAAGACTATCTGGGGACAAATTCCATCTCAATTTACTGTGTGACCTTGGGCAAGTTTCTTTACCTGTAGAACAGGTTACAGAATACTTGATTTAGACTTTAGGAACCTTTTCTGGAATCAAGATATTAATTGGCTATTTCCATTTTACTTACTCAAAAAAGTTCAAAAAGCTGGTTGAGTTTGAAGATGCTAAAAGCTGAAACTTAACTGAGCTTGAAGGTAATTTTAGCTGTAGTTCCTACACCACTGGACCCAACTCCAATTCACTACAGAGGATTTTCCTGGCTAGGTTTGCCATGTAGCAACTCCAAAGCCTACTAGGGAAGAGGATTCAGTCTGATAGTTACTGAGCACCCAGGGAAGAACGCATGAGAGATCTCACTCAGGAGTTAAAGGATAGCCCTGAGCTCAAAACTACTATGAATATTGGCCAGACCCTGGACAATTAAAAACATATGGTCCCAAATTCCAAATCCTCATTTGTAAATAGAAACAAGTAATTACCTTAATAGGGACATATGCTAACATCCACCAACAATAGGCCACACTATGTTATGACAAGCTCCTGATATGCTGACCAGCCATCTGTATGCATACGTCCAACAACAAATCCATCTACTTGTGCTATTTTTCCTCAACTGCCCTATTTTGTAATATACAACTTATTGTGTATTAGTACCTGGACAGTAAGCACAAATAAGCATTCAAAATGGGTTCAATAAATGAATTAAGGGATCCTCCCATAAGGAAAGAAAAACTACACTTTTAGTTCACTGAAACATTTGAAGAGCAAAATTTTAAGACTGAATCCAAGAACTTGAAGGGTATTTCTACTTGTAAATAATTGGTCCACATCAGACTCCAGCAGGTTAACATTAACTATTATTTTTCCTCCCCCATTAGAGGCCCATTTTTTCTACTAGTACTTTTCATAATAGGCCTACCATTTATGTACCTTTGCAATGCAAAAACCTAACTGAAGAGGAAACATTTAGCAACTACTGTTGACTTTCAGTAGCTTGTTTTGAGAAAATACCAAGCAATAGGTACTCTGTCTAGTAATCCAAGCAATACCAATGCCCACCTGTAGAAGTATATATAAAGGACCACACAAAACTAGGAAGCCATGTTACCAGATGTTTTATAAATCTCCTATAATCTAAAGATGAAGTTACTGCCCAAAAGAGCTTAAGAACATTAAGAACCTAAGTCAAACATTAAACCTTATCGAACTAAGTCTGTTCTTAGCTCATTCATTGTTAGTATTTCACATCACTTCCAGAGCCAAGTTTCAAACACTTGAATGTTCTATCAGTACATTAGGGATGTTATAGTTCGTAGGCTAATTATCCTCATTTCACAAGCATTCTGATGCTAAATGAAATGCAGTGCGCTAAGAGCTATTGGTGTTTCAGTAACTTCAGGATTAAGTAGTAGGCAGCATCTTAATATAACATCTCTAACACTAATTTTCCAGCTGAATGAAGACTTAAACTGTTTTATGTTTTCACTTAGTGTTAAACATTTAAAGTTTATGTAATATATATCTGTACTTTCACTACTCAACACAGACTACTAAGTATTTACAGGTGACCCTGATGATCAGATAGGTTTGAATACAGCATATTCAGAGTTAAGATTTGGTTTTGGCAAATATATTTCCTATCTACAAAGTTAAAAAAATCAGAAGAAACCAATAGCTCCAGCTACCTTCCAACTCGAAGCTTACATTTTTCCCCGTCTGATAGTCTTGCGCCAGATAGAAGTTGACAATTAAAGCACTTTATACTAAAAACTTTTTTTGAATACAGGAATTTCAAGTGAATTAACTGTACAAGCAAGGTTAATAATAAAGACCAAAAGCAGGTGTAGTTTAATGTATTTTAATAGCAAACTTACAGGAACAGCACAGAAGACAGACAACATTAAAAACATGTACTTGCATGTAGGACAACTCAGTTAGAAAAGTATAGTGAATGGATGGAATCTACTGTATGATAAAAATGCTACAAACACCATTTAGTTGCCATCAATAAGAAATTTACTTGTTTTAAAAAAATCCAAATGCTGGCATATCCAGAAAAATTTAACAGTTTATTTATAATTGTTATAAAGTTGAACTGTTGAAACTTGTTCACTGAAACATTTTGACTTACATTAATGCTTATGTCCCCGCATTTATATTAAAAATTCACACACAAATGAAAATGGAAAAACTGCCAATACCTGATTTCTGTCCCCTATTTTTCCATTCACAATCATATACTTAGGTACCTTTTGACCCCATGGGAAAAAAATATCTAACGTTCAGAACTACCAATAACAGGAAGAAGAAGAGAAAAAAAAAAAAAAATTTTTTTTTTTTTTTTTTTAAAGAATGAAATGTTTCCCATCAAAGAGGATTCTTAAGCACGTTCTCCACGTATGCGGCGTGCTAGCTGGATGTCTTTTGGCATAATTGTTACACGTTTGGCATGGATAGCACACAGGTTGGTGTCTTCAAAAAGGCCAACCAGATAGGCCTCACTTGCCTCCTACAACAGGAACGAAGAAACAAGTATTAATGGCGTTATTTGCAAAAGACGTATATAATTTTGAAAGTTAAAATAATGAGGTTTTTGAAATCCTTTAAAACCTATTTCAGAAGGCATGGATTATTTTACCAAACACATTTTAAAACCTGTGGGACAAAGCTGAGAAGGCAGCTTATGAAAACTGAAAAGTTTAAGTCTGTAAATATGAAATTATACAAGAGTTCAAATTACTTTATTGCTAGGAAAGCTTAATTTTTCTAATGCTAACATGATTTCTAGTACACGGAAACATCTTAAGTAGAGGAATCCAATTTAAACTCCCCTAACATTCTCATTCTTAGAAAGATAAATGGAACCATGCATGTAACCAATCCAAAATAATATCCACCCCCACCTTTCTCAACCTGAACCCCACTGAAACTCCAACAACTGTTTAAAAAACTCTGACTTGCCAAGTAAAACAACACAGTTGACATCTGGTTTCCATCCTATGGTCCTCATCTAGGTTTTTGCTTACATCTCCAAAGAATTTTATCACTAAAGTACTTTGCAGGTCCCAGAATACATTACAGATTAGTCTGCTTTTAACATCTATTTTGCCTAGATGTGTTCCCCGCTGTTCCTTACTATCTTCTTTCTCTATATTCCCTTACCTGTCATGGCATTTATTGCCCTGTAATATTAAATATCGATCTCTGTTTTTTTCATTCTACTATAAGACTCTGAAAGGTACTTCTTTCACCTACTATCACTCAAGAACTGCTAGCTGTATGAATCATTTTGACACCTGGCATATATGAAGAGGAAATAAGAGGGTGCATCAACTTATAGCACAAACTGGTAGCACATCTCACAGTTGTAGCCAAGTTAAAACACCTTACACATTTTGAAATGAAGACCTTGCCAGTTTGTTTTCCTAGTCTAGTCATCAGCTCAACTGCTTTAGTGAATTGGGAGAATTTTACCTTTTTTTTACTTTTGAAAAAAAAAAAAACAAAAAAAAAAACCACTCTGTTTTTAAAAGCACAGCATTGTAAATGTAATTAACATCACTGAATTGTATACTTGAAAGTGGATAAAATGGGAAATTTTATATTGCATACCACAATACAATAAACAACCACAAAATCACCCACAGAACTGTGTAACACCAAGAGGGAACCCTAATGCAAACTATGGACTTCAGTTAATATATTAGTGTGGTAACAAATGTACCACACTAATACAAAATGTTAATAGAAAAAACTGAGGTAGTGGTTTACACTACTGTAAACTCAAATGGTTTACAATACAGCATTTCATGAAAAAAAAATTTCGTTCACATTTATACCTTCATTTTTTTTGGCCTTTTCTCTAATGTAACAGTTTTTTCAACATTTTCCAAGCCTACTTAATCTTTCTCCAGCATGTTATCAAGAGCTAAATCTTATTTACCTACCCTTTAAGGTCTACCTCAAGACTATACCATGAATGACAAGCAGAAGAAGGCAAACATTCCTCTTGCCCCTGTTCCCAGATGCAGGTCATCTTGAGATCCAGTTACTTATAATAAAGACCATATTTTATCCTACAATGGCTCTCCCTCAAATAGACATTCAATAAACATTTGCTGGTTTGTGTTTTTATATTTAACTCTAATAAAATCTCTTCTCTTTGCAATTAGTCCTTCATATCTTACCTATTCTAAAGGTGTTAAAAGTATGCAATAACCAGTGATTCATTCTTGGGATATTCTAGAAGTGGGTAAAAACTTTGCAAAACATGGCATACTATAGCTTCCTCTTAGAGGGTTCACAACACACAACATACAAGGTCTGAAGTTCTTCAGGAGGAAAGAAACCAGGTAAATTTTGCCTAATCCAGCACATCTCAGGATTATTCAAACCTAAAACACTTTTGGGCAACGCAGCACCAAGAGCTGCTACGTGGACAGGCTGACAGGTCCCGTGGTTCCAAGACCATTTAAAGCGGTACTATCTATCAGCTTCCCTGGGCCTACTCAGATGTGGCAGCTGGGACTCTCACTGTTCTTTTAGAATGTGGCTGTTAGTTTATAGGGCTATGGCTGGTCAGCTCTGGGAGAAGATTCAATACCCATGGGGTTTGACCATGACCCAGATATTTCCAATTCTATTATCAATATCTCAAAGTTCCTTAAATATTAAGACTGGAATGGGAAGTAAAGCCTGCCACATCATTTTATTACCAAATGAACATAATTTTGAAATTAAAAGAAAAACATCTTAACAACTGGAAGAAACTGTTAATTTACAACAGTTGAAGTATATCCAGTATCTGACTCTTCCTCCATTTCAAAACACCAATATTCATTTTTACACAGAACATTTTAGTTAAAACTGACCTTAAAGGCAAAGGATAAATTTTAAATTTTAAGTTAATTCTTGATTATTTATGGCAAACTTAGACTAGCTTCTCCTCTATTACCCTCACTGGACTACCTCCCCTCCTTTACTGTATAATGGCATGTACACTATTTAGAAAAATTGTAATGTAAATTGTTTACTTCTAAAGACAAAAGGTGACTTTGGAGTTCTGTTTCAATGACTTACTTCTATTACCTTATTTCCATTAGCAAATTCTCCATCCCCCGTATCTTTAAGAAAACAAAAGTGTACATACAAAAAGAACAAAAACAAAACAAAAATCTTGTAGCAAAGATTATCCTATCCAATCAAGATAAAAGATACCTCTTAAAAGATTACTATAGGCAGACGTGAACATTTTGCTCAAAACCTACAAAATACTTAATGCTAAATATAAAGTACATACCTTAGTAACAGTAACAATGGAAGTTTGCACATGATTAGCTTTAAAAAGACACTAGTCTTTTACCCAGGTTATTTAGTAATCTCAATTTCCAAGTCTACATTACTGACACTTATGATATTTGGAGATTTCTAGCTCATAAGTGCTGGATTTTCAAGTAGAACTGATACAGAAAAATAAAACTAGCAGCTTTATTTCAATGCTTGGGAATCTTAGTAAAATTTCTGTATTTAAAACACAGTGGGAACACACAATTGGCAATCATAACAATTTCAAGTCACTGAGAATTTAATGGATGCCTAGTTCTGGAATTCACCAATCAAAAGAAGTTTAGACGAACCATAGAAACAGCTCAACCAATTATACTTCAGTGAGGAATCTACCTATTAAATCTTCCTTACATATAAAGCAAAAGCCCGGCACAGCAACAGCAGCCTTAAAAATCCTCCAATGGAGTATATGTAGATTCTGAACCCTCCCAAGAGATTTTGTTTCAGGCCTGCAGTGGTACCCAGCAATTGCATTTTTGCTACCCCACTCCTTGCCTCTGATGGAAGAAGTCTTTTCACATTTTGAGATACAGTGATCTAAAGGATACCAAATACACAATATAAAATAGATTATTTAAGAGACTGATGTTCAGTACACACCTACATACCTTCCTTGTCAACTATCATACTTGTGGGCATTTCAAGTTTTAACCTTGGCAAAAAACCACAAATATTTCAACTACGAACCACCTCTAGAACAGAACTCTGGCACTCCAGAGCTATGATTAAATTCAATATGCTTCCCATTTAATCAGAAATCCATAATCCCTTTAGCAAAGGTCTTCAAATCCCTGTCTCTTTACACATCCAGTCTCATCTTCAAGCACTCATCTAATCCTATTTACCACTCACTGCTCTTTTTACCTTAACACACGATTCTTTAATACTGCCTCTTTCCGCCCAAGACATTAAGTTCTCTTTACTTACATCTGTCTTTTCAGAGCCAGGAGGAGATTCACTCAAACATTCCTTTTACACCACTCTTGTTTGAAATTGTGATTATAAATATAGGCCTTTAGGCCCCCTACCTTCTTAATGTCCTGCAGCATAGCATAAACCGAACAACAGATTCTTTTTTCTTTAAATATTTTAGTGCAATGAGTTACCCAAATTTTAAAATGGTATAATGGAAATCTGCATTAGGTTTTGTAACTAATGATGAACTGGGGTTCAAATCACGGTTCTACCATTTTTCTATGACCTTGAGCAACTTAACCTTTCTGAAATCTCTTCAACAGGGAAATAAAGATATCCCATACCCCACAGGCTCATGATGATTAAATTAGATAAACTTATGGAAGGATTTAGTATTGTTCTTGGCACAGAGCAGAAGCTCAAACTCTTAGAACCCTTCCCCACCCACCATTTTACCTGCAAAGCACCAATTGCTGCACTCTGGAAGCGCAGATCTGTTTTGAAGTCCTGAGCAATTTCTCGCACCAGACGCTGGAAGGGAAGTTTGCGAATCAGAAGTTCAGTGGACTTCTGATAACGTCTAATTTCACGGAGTGCCACAGTACCAGGCCTTTAAAAAATTAACATTAAAGAAACTGTTACTAGACACATAAATAACACAAAAGGATAGTGGTCAACTTTAAAGAAATTATTTTTTTTTTCAAGAAACAAATTACCTCATCATCAAATTTCACCAATCAATTTATGACCCCAATGCTCAAGTCTAATAAGACTAACAATACCTTTAGAACAAAAAGTATGAAATTAAGGTAGGTTCCTGGCAGGAAGTATATCAAAGCCCCCTGTTTTTCTTCATTTTTTAAACTTGTATATATGAATCACTAACTTCTGTTACTACAAATACCACAACTTTGGAGGTATTATTTTCCAGGCTAATAACACAAAGTTGAGATTGTTTAGGAAAGACTCTTCTCAATTTAGCACTACTCTCCTTCTTCCTAGCATATTCTCAATTCTTTAAAGAGTCCTTAGACACCCAGCACACCCAATGTACTTTTGTAAGGAAAACACTTCTGGTATCTAAAGGTTTCCCAGAATATCTTTACTTTGACTACTGTCCATCCCTCAAGAATGATTAAATTCAAAAACTTTTGATTATGCGGTGTTTCTTCCACGTGGAAGAGTTTATTACCTGGAAGAGTTTATTACTAAGTTATTGTCAGCAAGAAATTTACTTCCAGTTCTGACTTATTTCTTCCACTGAGCTTTATTTTAGTTTAACTGTAAAGTCATTTGCAGACAGGGGGTACCTAAGTATGGACAACGCCTGCCCTCTAACGGCAGATGCCCTTAACAACACTGCTCAGATAGCTCTAAACCTAATGAGCTAATGCAGAAGTAAACCAATTCAAGTAAATGAGGGCTGGGGACCACTTCATTCAAAACACAAAACCCCCATAAATCCTGATTAAATTACTATTTACCAAAAGCAAAGATATAAAAAACACATTTCAAACACAACCCTTTACATTTAAAAATGTTACTAACCTAATAGCTAAATAAAATGCTAATAAGCTATCCCATTATTATTAGTGAAATATTAGTTCTCCTTAGGAATATGAGGCTGATTTTGGCTTCAAAATTAAACATATTCCCAATAAAACCTAACATTAAACTATATAGACAATCAAATATTAGTAAATATTCAAAAAGGGAAAACCCAACCCTAAAGCAAAAAGTTTGCTTGTTATTCACCTTTTTGTTAGATTATGTGGATTCTGCTACAGGAGATAGCCTATGTCCCAGTTTTCCCTCCCCTCTTTTTTTTTTTAATACCTGTAACGATGGGGTTTCTTCACCCCTCCAGTAGAGGGCGCACTCTTGCGAGCGGCTTTTGTAGCCAGTTGCTTCCTGGGTGCTTTACCGCCGGTCGATTTGCGGGCAGTCTGCTTTGTACGAGCCATGGTATATAGACCTCCTTACTTACCTATCAGCATGAAAAACAAAAATCACTACATCCAATTACAAACATGTAACTTATTCTTCAACTACCCCCTCTCTCAAATCCGGAAATTATGGTCAGTATTAGAAAATGTTCCTAATGTTATATAATTTGAAAGAGTGCAGATTACATCTACATTTAAGAATGACTTCCTGAAACAAACTATAGTACTAGATAATTGTTAGCATTAACACCAATCATCTCTCAAAATGCCAACTCTGAGCGACCAACAGCAAAACAAAAGACCCCTAACAACCTCTGTTCCAATTCCTTTAAAGTAGAAATTAGAAATTCTGTAAATATTTGATCCATAGACAAGTCAAAAGAACGAAGCCACAAACCACAGAAAAGGTTGAATCAAATTACAGCAAAAAGGTTTTAACCTCACTCCCCCGCAACTGGCAGTTGATGGATTGCTGTAAATATGTGAAAACATTCCTGGTTTTGCATCTTTACAGTAATGTTGACAAAAAGGCGTCTCGAAAAACGAGAGGAACAACAGCTACCACCAACGAGCACTCTACAAAGCACTGTCTTCGCGCCCAGTCCTAACAAGCTTCTCAATGAGAAAGAAAAAAAAAAACAAAAAACCACTGCCCCGCACCCAGGTTTTAATTAACGCATGAGGATCCGCCAACTGGTCCACCCCAAGCACGATAAAGTTTTGGTTTTGCCTCTTCTGGGTACCTCGGCTCAGGGTCCCCCATCCTGCCGCCTCGCTACAAGCGTCTTGCGCAGGCACAAACTCGGCTCCCAGACCAGAACAAAATGGAAACAATCACAAAACGTATCCGATTCTCTTCCAAAGAGACAAAACACCAAATCGCTCAAAAATATCTCATCTCCTGCCACGTGCCGCCCTCCAAAATGCAAAAGTTTTTTTGCATTTCAAATGCATCAAGTTTCCGCTTCTCCAAAAAAGGAAAAAAAATTCCCTCTTTTAGAAATTTTCCTCCTTTTTTGAAATGGGGAAGAGAGAAACGGGAAAAATATGGTCGGTGACCAGAGAAGAGAGACAAGATGGTGAAGCTTAGCAACAACTGTGGGGAGGCAGCAAAAAGCGAGTTACCCCAGAGTAGGAAGCAGCGGCGATTTCCACCCCTTTCCCGCCTGAAAACTGGGGTCTGGGACTCGGGGGCGGTAGTTAAGAGGCTCGCGCGGGTCCAGGTGAAGGTTTGGGGTCCGGGGAAGGGGCGACGGGAGGGATTTCGCCGAAGAAAGAGGAGTCCGGAAAGCGGGGAGGAGGGAGAACAGTCTCGGCGCCGCGGCGGTTGCTGCTGTTGGGCTGAGGCGGCGAGAGACCGGGAAGCCGACGCCGCCAGAGAAGAGAGGGGAACTCACTCCTCTTCTCCATTTCTGGGCCAAAAAGTTTGTGGGATAAGCTGGAGGGGCTGTGGGTCCCCTCCAGGAACCCCCAAGGCCCGGCTCGGGGCTGACGGCAAGCCAGGTTCGGTTCCGGGGAAACGGGCAGGCGGGGAAACTTACCCCCCTTCTCCTTCGGCTGGAGCTCGGCGAGCTAGAGGCGGCGCTGGCGTTAGAGAGCGACGGCGGCGCGGCGGCGGCTGCGAACACAATTGAAAGATGGCTGACACCGAGGCTATCCCCCAACACACGCCGCCCCGCCCCCGCGCCGCGCTCCAGCCAATCATACACAATGGAGGGAAGGCTCTGCCCCGCCCCCGGTCCACCCTGGCTCGCGCCCCGCCCCCGCCCCTCCCCCCGCGCGCCCGTTCGCTGGCGCGCGCTCGCTCCTCCCCCGCGCGCCGTCCGCTCCCTCCTCTTTCCTCCCGACTACCTCGCGCGGTGTGTGTACAAACACAAAAGACGTGCAGAGGGGCTTCAGGCTCTCGCCCCAGATGGCGCCCGCCCCCGGTTTAGTATCTGCTCCCGGCCCCTCACCCCGCTCGGTACGCACACGTCATTGAACCCCGGAAGCCTGGGTTTGGGGCGCCAAGGGGGAAGTGAAAGGGGAGAGGAGTGCGAGGGGAAGCCCGGAGGGTGAACGCCGGGCCTGTGGGCGTCTCAGGCCGCGGCAAGGGACCGGCGGGATGTCCCGCGCTGGCCCCGGCGCGCGCCCCCGAGGTTCCCCGGGCGGCGTGGGGGCGGGGAGGCGGACACGGCCGGCCGAATTGCTGCACCCTAGTCGAAAACCAGTACCCAACAGGAAGCGTGGAAATAGGAGCCTCTCCGTCCCGCGCCCACTTTGGGATGGGGCTGCTGAAGCAGCTGGCAGGGCGGACGAACGGCCCTCTTCTCCCTTTCCTTCTGGACTAACCGCGGCCGGGTCAGGGGTGCGTCTGCCCCTGACTAAGGTCAGGTCGGAGTTGGTGGGTTCAGAGTCCTGGGGCCGCCCGCAGACAACTTGATCCACTTTGGAGGCCGAGGCGAGCCTCCAGTATGTGGGCTGTGGGCTGCGGGCGGAGCAGCGGACTTTCAGCAAGGGCTCGGGCACCGAGGGCATCCGGCCTATCTCAGGTGGCGGTCTCCAGGGCCGAGAGGACGAGGATCGCCTTCTTTCTGGGCCCAGGGTGCCTGATGCAAGACGGCTGTGGAGTATACAATTAACCGCACCAGTCCTGGCAGCTTCTACCAGCTAGTGTGGGCCTTATAACGTCTCAGTATTCAGTAGGAATGCATTGGAAAGGAATTAGTCAAGTGTTGCGGGCCGCTTTTGCATAGTTTAGATGAGGCAGAAAACGGCAGAAATAGGGAAAACGTGGGTTGAGAATTATTACATGTACCTGTTTTCAAATTCTCCGAAGCATAGGAGGTAGACTTCAGGCTCATGTTATTCACATTTTCAGTTGATTGGCTTTAGAATATCTGAACTGTCCCTAGATGGTATTGACAACGGTCAACAACTGTGTGAAGGTTTTCAATAGAAGCGATATCTCATAGGATCGTGAAGGAGATAATTTTCATAGATGAAGGGCACTAACTACTATATGTAACCTGAAGATTTCACAGAGCATCTTAGTCATAAACATTATCCTGAAACATCTGGAAATCAGATATAAGGGAGGAAATAGATTTGTGCAAGGTCACTAAAGTAAGGAACAGACTCAGGAGAACCAAAAAGGCCAGGCGTCTAGTTTCATTAATATTTAATGAATGGTAAGCGTTGGTAGTTGCAATGCAGAACACATGCAATCTATGAGCTTTTCTACATATGCAAAAAAAAAAAAAAGAAAAAGAAAAAAGCCTGTGCAAAAAGCTGAGCTGCAGAGGAGGAGTTCCTATAATTCGGCCCAAGAAAAGTATTTTTGTTTGTTTTGTTTTCAAGAAACCAAAGTGTTTGCTGTTGTATTTAACCAGGGAGGCTGTTGTACATCAATTAAATTCATCATATCTTCAAGGAATGTTAAATAAATGGCATGGGTAATGTTGTCTTTACATGCTGGATTTTTCCATTGCTTCTATTTCTTGGTTTTAAATATTTTTAAGGAAGGTAAAGATTATTTTAGGTCAAATAGTTCTGCTCTTGGATTATCTGAACCAACTCAGCTGTCCATCTGTAAAATGGGAATAATATTTACCTGTGCAAAGGAAGGCCACAAGTTTTTTCTAGTTGTAGGACCTAATACTTAAGCACCCGGATAGATGTGTGGTTAGTGACTTCAGGAAGTTCTCTAAGTGAATATTTGTTGAGTGCCAACTATGTCAGTCACAATTCTGGGTGCTGGGAATACAGCAGTGAATGGCACAAGCCAGCATTTCTGCCTTCATGGAGTTTAGCTCTCTGGAAGCATTTCCTTTCACAGGTAATGCCTCCTGGAAGTAGGGAAGCAAAGAGGGGCTGTAGTGCCCCAAGAGTGGCAAAACTGTAGCCAAGGGGAGAAGAACAATGGGGGACAATAGTTGCCAGGACAGGAAGAGATTCTAAAGGGGCACCAGGAGACAGCCCTGAGTTGGCTCTGCTTCTAGAAGTCTTGGCCTAAAAATGGTCTCAAAATTTGAAATTAAAAAAAAAAGTGTGTAGTGGGTGGAGCAAAAGCTTTTAAGTAAACACATTTTCCTTAGAATAGAATACTTAAGGCCACTAATTTAGATGTGTTTAAAGGGCAGAATGGAAAGGAATTTAAAAGCCTCTGTTTATTTCTGCTTGGCTGTTATTACTCCTCAGTGCAAAGCTCAAGGAGATGTTTCTGGCCATTGGTATTCCCCCCACACACACTTAATCATGTCATTCTTTAACACATTAATTTAAATTTGCCATGTTTGTTATTTTGTTGTTGATCTTGTTTTTTGTGTTTGTTTTGGTTTACCTGTTGTTGCGTTTGTGAAAGCTGCCAAAATGCAATATACCAGAAATGGATTGGCTTTTACAATGGGGGTTTATTAGTTCACAAATTTAGAGTCCTAAGGCCATGAAAATGTCCCAGTTAAGGCATCAATAAGACATACCTTCTTTGAAGAAAGGTCAATGGCATCCGGAATACCTCTGTCAGCTCCGAAGGCATGTGTCTGGTGTCTGCTGGACCTTTGCTCCTGGGTTGTGTTGCTTCTGGTTCCAGTGGCTTTCTCCTCAAGTGTCTGTGGGTTCTCACTTAGCTTCTCTGGGGCAAACTCTGGGCTTCATTTCTTTGCTTAGCATCTCCATATGTCTTTCTGTCTGCATCTCCAAGCATCTGGGTCTGTGTCAGCTCTGAGCTCGCTCTCTCCCCCTGAGCCCTCTTAAGGATTCCAGTAAACTAATTAAGACCCACCTTAATTTTTCAGGGGTCACATCTCCATGGAAACAACCTAATCAAAAGATCCCACCCAAAATAGGTCTGCCACCACAAGAGTGAATTAAAAGAACAGAGTCTTTTATGGAGTACTTAACAGATTCAAACCAGCACACCTGTTTATTTTTCATCTCCCTTAAAGAATGTAAACTCTAGGATAGCAGTGGTCTTCTCTGTTTCTTTCCACTGGTCTAGCACGCTATCCTCCCCCCCCCCCAACCCCTCAGCTTGGGTCCTCTCGCCATATTAAGTGTTCTCATGCAGTTCCATAAAAATTTTAAAACTTGTACAAAAGTAGAGTGGTACGATAAGCACCCATGTACCTATCACCCAGCTTCAACTGTTATCTACGTAAGACCAATCTTGTGTATTGCTCATTCTCTCCCCACACCACTTGAATTATTTTGAAGCAAATCTTAGATGTCCTATCACTTTGTAGAAACTTTAGTATGCATTTTAGGAGCCAAATAAAGGATTGATATGTTTCTTAAACCTCTTATAATTTATAGATTCTCCCTGTCTTTTCACTTTGTTTAAAAATTTGAATCATTTGCCCCTCTCTCAGTCTTGCCCAGTAAATAGCACCAGCATTTACCCAATTGCTCAAACCGAAAAGCGCAGGTATCCTCCCTGAGCCTCCCTCTCTTTCACCCAAAAGCCATTCCCTTAGCAAGTCCTTTTGATTCCACCTCTGAAATGCTTCTCACCTACTCCTCACCTGTCACCTGGACTCCCATGGTAACGTTTCTCTCCCCACTCTCATGCTTCTGTATTCCATTCTCTACACAGCATACAGAGATTAGATTTATATAATGTAAATCAGATCAAGCCACACTGCTGCTTAAATTCATTCAGTGGCCTCCCACTGCGCTTGGATTAAAGTCCTCACCCTGGGACTTGGCATCACTCCTCCCCGTTTGCCATCTCTAGTGCACCCCACAGCCTCTGAACTGTCAAGTCCTTCCCTGTCTTAGGAACATTAGGCTTGCCATTTCTGAGGTTTGAATCCTCTTCCCCCAGCTTCTCACAGGGCTCATCTTCTGCAACATTTCCAACTATGTCACTTTAATCCTAGGAAATTATCGTATTTGTATGGTACACTGAGAAAAAGTAGATGGAATTTGGGGCCATTCATATGGAGCTTGATAAAAAAAATTCATTTCATATTTTAATACTACAAAATCACTAAAAGAGAAAATATTCAGTTTTAGGGAAGATATTAAATATCAAACTTGTATAAAACTTTCAAATGAAACATTTTCAAAGTTTTTAATGCAAAGCTTTGAGCTTCCTTCCTGAACATAATTTTTTTATATTGGGTTTTATGCTTGAGATGGACATACGCAGTTCCTTATTAAGATATTATAATGAAGATCTCTTCAAATTCTTGATAGCCCTATCATTGGAAAGCTTTGTTCATATGAGTAGGTGATAATAAAATTTAAATCATTTTTTCAGTCATTCAAAAATGTATAATAGTTGACGTTATATATTTCAAAGCTTTTCCTTTGACTGACCAATGATAATCTTGAAATTTCTTGTGAATGGATTTAGAATCCAATTAAACTTTTTTAAGATCAAGTATTTAAAAATGATGTAGCCCAAATTTGTGAAATGCACATGCGCTGTTAAAGCAATCACCCTGCAGCTGCCTCAGACACCACCAAAAAGGTCCTAAAAACTACACATGGACAGAAGTACCTGATATGAGGACTGATATTTGGGTTGGCATCAGGATCCCTTTTCAGTCTCCTTGTCCCCAGCCCTGACTGGCTGCATTTTGAGCACCCAGCATGGGTATCTCTCGGGCTTTTGTCCAGGATGAGCTAAAGTGGCGAACCTGGGTCCAGAGCACCTCCCTGGCTGTGCTTGTGCATCACAGGGAGCAGTGAGTGCCTGCTGCCTCTCATCTGCTCAGCACTGGGGGGACCATGAGGGGCGGGTCTAGCCCCGCACACTCTGCTCAGCTGCCTCCGAGGAGCCCCAGATGGGCCTGCTCACAATGGGAGGTGGTGGTCTCTTGGGTTGAAGTCACTCTTCTCTCCCAAAACCCGTAGCCCTTAGTGAAGACCAGTGGGCTGCTCTGAGGTCTCAGCTCTTATGTCACCACCTCAGAGAACCTTCCCTGACTCTCTGTCTCTACCCCCACCTCCACCCCACACATTATTCTCTGTCACATTTCCATGCTTTTTTCCTTTCCATAGCAACTCTTAAAAGCTAACATTTTTGTTTGCTGGTTTGTGGTCTCCCCTACTAGACTGTAAACTTACTGAGAGAAGGGACCTTGATGTTTTATATACTCCCTTCTCCATCAACTTATATAATACCCATACCCAGCCCATGCTAGACACTTAATAAATATTTGGTGGGTGAATAAACACAAAGTGACCATATTTTATTGAACCTTGCAGTGAACTGTAAGGTATATTTCCCAGGATTCTCATCACTAAAAGGATGATAACAGTGTTTTTCTCATGGTGAGGTTATGAGGCTGAACTGTGTGACCAGGCCTAACCATCACTATTAATGTTCTGTTAATTTCAAATACTTATTAAAATTAAATAATTAATGGCATCTATTGTAATCATTATTCCCTGCTTATGAAGCAACCTTGAGATTGCTATTGGGCTTTCTGTACAGATGGAGGATGCCCTTCCCCTTTGTAAATGAATACCTTGGTGTTCTGTTTTCTATACAAGTCTTTGTGAACTAGGTTAGTGTGGTTCTGCCTTGAGGAAAAAGTGCCAAAATATTAAAGTGGTTCCTGAGACTACAAGGCCTGGGTCACACCTTGAACGTGGTGACGTTCATGGTGAATTCGTGATGGTAACAGTACCTTGTGACATTAGGCAGCCTTAGAAACACTCCCCTGCCCCTTTTCCCAACTCCATACCTTGAATATGGAGATCTTACATGGAACAATTCTCTTCCTAGAAAGGAAAGGATGGATGCAGCAAGAATGAGAGTGGACACTACTCTCTGGGCCTATGGAAGGAAGCCAGCTTCAGCTGCTATAAAACAGTTCAGAACCAAGGAGTTGGGCCCTTGGAGAGTTGAGGAGAGAAACGGCACTTTAGCAGGGGTAAGCTTTACCATTCTTTAAATAGAATTAGCAAATAAAAATACAGAATTCCTGGTTAGATTTCAATTTCAGATAAACAGCAAATAATTTTGTGGCATAAGTATGTCCGTGCACCATTTTATCTGGCAACCCGAGCAAGGGGTTATTTTCCGGGCTGAGTTTGAGGACTATAACAGGAGGTAGGGAGAGCGCCCTTTGTGAGGCTTGTAGATAGTGTGCCCAGGATGCGTCTAGTTGTGGATGGAAGTCAAGGTTAGGAGTGGTCCTAAGAAAGCTGTATAGTCTTAACAGGGAGCTTTGTGGGTACTAAGCTCTCTCCTTCCAGCTTAGAAAGGGACAAATCATCTGAAACTTCAGGGAAGTGCATGGATTTTTTTTAGACTGAGATGATAGAAATTTTTATTGTCTAGGTAAAGGTTTCACACTTAATGTTTGATATAATATCTGTCAATTAAAATTCTTAATATAATCGGGATAAGATAACTTGTCTGACATTTCAGGTATTCTTGTGAGAAAAGGGCTATAAAAGAATGAATTTGCTTTCTTTTTTGATGCTATAAATTTGGGAACATCATTGCTTAGATTATTAAAAAGAACAGTACCAGGCAGCTTGGGGTTCCCTGGTAACCAGTCTTTCTGTGTCCTTGTGACAGTTCATTCTCAGTCTATCAAAGGGAACTAAGTCATCTTTTCCCCCAGAAGAAAAGTTAACCTTGCTTCTATCTTGCTTTTGTTTACTTGGACAATTAATCCAGTTCTTGGATGAGAGGGGATACTTTTTAAAAAGAGATAATCCTCTTTCCTTTCCTTTTATTTATTTATTTTTTTGGAATTTTCTTGCCTCTGAATTAATACTTAAGAAGTGCCAAGATCATTATATCAGAAAGTTTTGCCCCATTTACAGATGAAGAAATGGGCTAAGGAAGGTCAGGTAACTGGCACCAGTTAGCGTGGGCAGAGCTGGGATTCTGTCCCCTACAACTGCCCAAGAACCCATGCTCTGCTGCCCACGATTCATAAACTTTTGTTTTACTGATTAGTCACAGTTATTAGAAATTTACCTTAAAAGTCTTAAAAAATGGCTTCATTTGATAATAGTTTTAGCTACCAATTGATTTTTATAGTGCTATAGGAATGTCCTAAGAAAATATACTAAGAACCTCACTATATATATAAATACATATATGTATTTATTAGGAAAGAATGTAAATCATAAGTGTATAATATTAAAAACTGCAGTAATTTCCAAAGGAATTAGTACCAAGATACAATATTCCTCAGATAAGGAGGGTAAATAACCCATTTGCCATGCCTCAGCAGTTAGCATATTATTGGCCTCTAGTAAATACTTTTTCTATCATTTTTTACTTCCTTGGGGTATAGAGGCGCTGCTATTACATAGAATCCAGAGAGATGCAGTAGCTGGGCTGAAACTCAGGAGCCCGGGATCCCTGGCCACAGGGTCCCTGAGCTCAGTCACTCTGCTCCCCTGCAACGTGTTTTTCAGGGCCGCAGAGCGAGGCTGAGGGGTCCACACATTTGATCCAAGCTTTTAAAATGGACAAAACCAGTGCGAAAGGGCCTGGCTCTTTGCAGATATCCTGTAAATGTTATTTCCCCCTTCCCTTAGTCAATAAATAGCTATTTGGTTTGTGTCTAGCTACAATTTATTGTTATATTAGAAAATAATATAGTCGATCCCACATATTGCATCTGTGAGCAGAGCTGAAAAGAAAAGACCAATGTGGGACCAACAATGCTTCACATGGTATTTGCAAAGAAAGCGGATCCTTTGTATGAAGCAGTACTCCTCCTTGAGCTGTCTGGAGTTTGGCCTCAAACTCAAATCTGCCAAAAAGCCTTTTCTTCTGAAAAGCTACAAAAGCTGCCCTAATTGTTATTGCAGTATGGCAGTTTGTTTGTCTGTCTTTGCTCTGTATCCTAGCAGTCCATAGATACATTGTTGGAAATTGGGATTTGGAACATTAATTCCTTTTTTTTTTTTTAAATCTTCTCTCCTGGTTTAAATGACATCCCTCTTCAGTTTACCATCTTCAGTATGGCATCTGTTTATTATCCATTTTGTACTTGTACTTTACCTACTGTAGTTGGGGGGAGGTGATGTTCAATGAAATTGTCCTTCAAAACTTCATCTCAACACTTTGGTTTGTTATTATGGTTTGTGGTTAGGTGGAGTAAAACAGACACCCTCATACATTGTTGTTGGCTGTGTACATTGGTACAACCATTTTGGAAAGCAATTTGCAATATGTATCAAGAGTCATAACAATATACATACTTTGAGACTATAATTCAGCTTCTAGAATCTAAACCAAGGAAAAATTTAAAATAATGTACGTACAATGATATTTATTGCAGATTTATTAATAACAGTGAAAAATTATAAATAGAAATTGATTAAATATATTTCATTAACCCCCCTCCTAAGAATTTTTTTCCACCATTAAAATGCTGTTTTTTAAAAATTTTGCTAAAAATGTTTTTATAAGTGTAATGTTGGTTAGAAAAAGGATATAAAATTATATACTTATTTTGGTAATATGCTGGAAAAGTGTACACCCAAATGCTAATAATGATTGTCTTAGGATGGTGGTATTATGATATGTTTTTCTTCCTCATTTTCCGAATTTTAATAATATGATTATATTATTTTTCTTAATGGACAGGTTTTTAATTCAAGAAAAAAAAACAAAAAACCTTTTGGAAGTACAATTGGAACCATATGCCATTTTGATGAGAATTTTCAGAACTAAAAACACCAGGACACATGGCTTGATTTATGGCGTGGCACAGGACACAGTGTTTGAAATTGGCATTATTCCCCCAAGTCCAGGATGTGTACCTATATGTAGATTAACTGGCACTGATGGCGGTAAGCCAAAAGTGAATCGGATGACTGGCTTTATTTGAGGGAACCCTTCAGACTGTGTTGGTGCTGACTCAGGGCCACCCACAGTGCCATAACCCAGGGCAGTGCAAGCTGTCAGGGGACCAAATAAAATTGATACCACCCATGAGGCTAAAACAGCGAGTCTTTTCAGCAGTTCTCCCGCCCAGGAAACTTCTCTGTAGGTAGTGTCATCATTCCATACACAGGCAAGTCTGTGGTCAATCCCAGTGAACATTAAGACTGCTTTTAAAAGCATTACAATGTCTGATCATGATTTAGAAGCTTTTCCTTAGAGTTCAGATGATCACCTTCTGCCAGTTGCCCCTCTCCCAGGACAGTAACTTTGCCTCTCCTGGCAGAAGAGCCTTCTGCCTCCCCCTGGCCCCTGCATTCAACAGTACATCCAGGATTCTGCACTGGAGAATAAGCCAGATGCTTGGTGTTATTGTGCCTTCCATTGTTATTGTTGTTTCTTTCTCACTGCTATTGCATAAACTCTGAATTAAATTTTAATAGAAAGGTATTGCCGAGTGTCCTGAAGACTCATTCATTCATTTGGTCATTTGTTCATTCATCTACCAAGGGCATAATTTATTACATACTGGAATTAAAGAGCCCAGGAAAACATATTCCCCCAAGTTTATAGACTAAATCAGGGTCACAGATGAAAAATAATTATAAGGATCTTCTACAGGGTACTTCAGAAATCCCTGGGGGATGGATGTCTTTGTGCTTAGGACCTGGTGAGTGTGAGACGGGACCAGCATGTTCCTTAGGGAGGAGGGCTATGGGGAGGGACTCAGGGAATTGCTTGGAGAGAGTGGGCCTCAGGGCTGGGCCCCGACGGAGGTCTTGGCAGGGCCCGTGATTCCCGGAGTGCAGAGCTTAGTTGCTAACACCAAAAGGGGAGAAGAAGGCATCAAGGACAAATGCCACATAGTAAACCATTTTGGCTAATCTTGAGTGAGGAACAGGAGGATGGTTGCCTTTTCTTTCTGAATTTTCCCTTGGAGTTCAATCCCTCTTTGGGTGGTTCTGCTAATAGGAAAGGGTCCATGGTTACTTGCTTAGGAGGATTTCTAGGAATTTCTTCAGCAAATTTCTTTGATACCTGGGATTTGATGTTTGCCAAGAGACAGCCTGAGCAAATTCCTAAACATTGGACCAGAAGACCAAATTCTCAGGGTTGGCAGGCCCTGTTCATTGCTTCTTTCGCAACCAGAGACTAGCAGTAGAATAGGCTGCCTCTCATCCACTGAGCACATGCCTACTTGACCTTCAGGGTAATCTAGCTTTGGTGTCTTTGCCTTTGAGAGAATTTCTGGAGAGTAGGAGAATTTTCTCCAGCCTAGCAGGTGGGAAGGAGAGGTGGATGGACTCTCCGTTCTTTGTCAGTGTTAATCGCACTCCTCACCTTCTAGGCAGATACAGAATGACACTCTCGCTCTTCTTTTCTCTCTTCATCTTCTTTGTCCCCCACTTTCCCCTCTCCTCTCACTCCTCATTCTGGCCAAATCATCTGGGGAGGGAAGGAATGGTCAGGCCTGGGAAAGCCTTTTTCTCTCTAGAGCAAGCCCTGAGTTTCCTCCATGGAGGTCACTCAGCTTCAAAAGTTAGCCTTGTCTGGGGTGGATCAGCTGAGCCAAATGACTGTCTTGGGGTCGCCATCCCCAGACTCCTCCGGTGTCTCAGAGCAGAGCTGGAGCTCACACAGTGCTGCTGCCCCTGCCTCACACCTGTGGCTCACACACATGTGCAAGAAAGACCCAGGGGGGATGGAGGTGCTGGGGACCAAGCAGGCAGGTAAAAGTTCACAGCCCTTCTGGAGGTGAATGATCAGAACTCAGTCCCTCTAACTCACTCCAAAAAAAGTTAAAATGAAATTGTTTAATGATGAAAGAAACATTCCCAACATTACAAAACATTTGGAAAATAGAGAACAGATCAAGGGAAAAAAATCCACCCATAATCCCACCACCCCATTACAACCACTCTTAGCATTCCAAAAAATGTTTAGTTTTTTTCCCTACACATTTCAGGTTGGTGCTGTAGTGGAGACATACGGTCAATATGAAAGTGCCCACAAAGTCTAATAAAGCAGACTGCTACCCTTTGAGAATAAAATTAGGAAGAACTGATGAGATCAGCCTTTCATAGCAATGGCACAATCCACGATATTGAAGTAAGTTTGCTGATATATATCAGCTTTCTCACCTGCAAAATGGCAATAATACCTTAATTCCCTTCTTTTCAGAGTTGTTGTGAGATTAAAGTGAAATAAGAAAAAGCAATAAATTTAAGATACTATTAAACAGATGTACCTTACCATGTCATGATTATTCAATTTATTTAAATGGAAGATGCAATCAAATCACATAATTCAGGATTTTAAAAAACCTTACTTAGGACCTGTGCCAGTTTGAATGTATTATGTCCCCCAAACGCCATTATCTTTTATGTAATCTTGTATGGGTAGGCGTTATCAGGGTTGATCATATTGTAACTCTGAGTGTTTCTTTGGAATGTGCCCTTCCCAGCTGTGGGTGATGACTCTGGTTGGATGGTTTCCATGGAGGTGTTGCTCCACCCATCCAGGGTGGGTTTAAGTTGATCAGTGGAGCCATATAAATTAGCTGACATAACAGAAGGAAGTCAGTGCAGCTGTGAGTGACGTTTTGAAGAGGAGCAAGCTTGCTAGAGAGGAACGTCCTGGGAGAAAGCCATTTTGAAACCAGAACTTTGGAGCAGACGCCAGCCACGTGCCTTCCCAGCTAACAGAGGTTTTCCTGACGCCATTGGCCATCCTCCAGTGAAGGTACCCGATTACTGATGTGTTACCTTGGACACTTTATGGCCTTAAGACTGTAACTGTGTAGCCAAATAAACCCCCTTTTTATAAAAGCCAATCCATCTCTGGTGTTTTGCATTCCGCAGCATTAGCAAACTAGAACAGGACCTCAATTACATGCCTGCCTGTTTAATCTGGTGAAATATAATGGGTAGGTAATTGGCAAATATGTCTTACACTGGTTGTACATATCTAGTCTGAAATGCAGTAGAGTAATGTCTGTATGTGCTTTTTAAAAACCTTTACTGTGCTGTAGCAACCATTAGCCAATTCGCCTTGGTAACTAATGCTATGGAAGTATGACAATTAAAAGCAATTATGAAAACTTTAAGAATTGGGAAAAATAGAATACTTAGAATACTCATACTTTATATGGTTTTATACTCTGAAATGAATGTTGGGTGCAGATCACCCCCCTAGAGCTCTGCAAAACTATGTGGTATACTAAAGCAGAAAGCATGAATATACAAATAAGTTTTAGAGAAAGTTTGCTTTCTGTGCTTTTAGAAACAAAATCATCACACTTACTCTGATGGGTTCTCAAGTTATTACATTTTTTTCCTTAAATTTCCTAAGCACCATCTCTTCATACATAGCTGGGTAGCCCTCAGGTTTCATCCTATCCCACCAGAGATCAGAATCAAATCCCTTCTTGTAGGAGATAATTTAATTAATTAATTAATTAATTATTAGTCCCAGAGGAAGAACTTCCTGGAGAAAGTAGACACATCAGTTAAAGTTTGGCTCCTTACATGGGGCAGTTGGCTTCCAGGCTGCCAAGTTCTACCCAACACCCAAGAAGGTTGGTGACACCTCACATGAGGCCTGGAATTTTGGGAGCAGAGTTTCCCTCCCTTTCTTGGACTGATTCTGGCCTAGAATAATCCACATTCCCCTCCTTCTCTTGACCTAGACTTGACTGTCATTCCTGAAAGAACTAAGACAGGCATAATACTGTCTTGAGATTTTGCTTCATCAGAACTTCCTGTGGCCACAGAGTCAAGTCATTTGTGAATCATCACTTGTGCAAACCTGTAAAGTAGAAGCTCTACAAAGGGTAATAAAGAATGCAGAATGTGGACAGAGCTCCAAAGAAATGGACTGGCTTTTCCTTATTCTCTACAAGGGGAGAGAAAAGGAGACAAAAAGCAAACATGGAAAATGTGAATTATTGAATTGAGGTGTAAAGTATATGGCTGTCATTGTACTACACTATTTTTATAATTTTTCTGTATGTTTAAGATTTTCATTAAAATGTTGGGATTGAGGAAGAAAAAAAAAGAAAATCCTGGGCAGAGGATTGAGAGAAACCAGGAGAAAATCCAGAAAAATTTTAAGACTCTTATAAAAGACAGGTAGGAAAAAGGCTCTGGAAAGGAGGAAAAAAATTAGGCAATGTTAGAGAGGAAGTATCAGGAGAAAGTGGAGAGGAGAATGATAGGCTACCATTTTGCATCCTTCATTCAGTTCTGTAACTCAGTCATCCAAAGTTTCTGATTCTACTTTGACACTGTAATATGAGACTGGAAATGCAAACATTTAACAGGAATAGTAACTTGGTAATGAGTTTGCCATGAGTAAAGTATCTCTTTTCTGCTGTGAGAATGCTCTGTCCACATTAGACCGTGTCGTTACACACTCCCACCCCCCCGCCACTGCCTTCCAGACAGCCTTCCCTGGCCCCACTGATAGGCCAACCAGTCCATCAGATGCACTACGAAAGTGGATTCTCTCTCTGGAGCGTTTCAACTAAAGGTTGGAACCGAGCAATCATTTTGTAGAGAACAGGTGCAGAAAGTGGCCGTTTGAGAGAAAATTAAGCAGAAGACACTGGCCGAAAGAGGAGACCGGAGCAACCGTGACAGAGGCAGAGCCAGAGGGACCTGGAACCCTGAGATAGTGAGAGAGGAGCTTGCTCTCCCTTTCCTGTCCCATCCCAGTCCTCTAAGGCTCGGTTGCCCCTTGTTTTCTTCTCTTTGAATCCAAGAGCCGAGATTGCTTCCTGTGTCCTTGCAACAGCTCCTGCCAACCTCACCCTTGAGTGGGTACCTGTTTTTTGTAACTTAAGTCACCTTGCCCGGAGCCATAGCTCATCCTTAACTTGTGCAGCAACCCAACCACCCCTTCCTTGGGCTTCTGAGCCCTGCTAGGAAAATACCAGCCTGAAGACTGGAACCACTCATTCTTGTCTGTATCTGGTCTACTCTGATTAAAACTCCATTTCGTTCATGGCTGTGGTTCTAGCCCCTAGCACAATTCCTGGCATATAGTAAACATTCATTTCAGGTTTTGAATAAATGAAATTTATTGCCTCTAACCTCAGGTGGGCTGGCGGAGCTTGCTCTCAATGGTCTTTTATGCCTGTCCTTGTTCCCTTCTCTCTGTCATCCCCTGCCCTGACTCTTTCAGGTACTCGGGTCACCCATCCCACTGCCCCTCTCTCCTCAGCAGATAACAAGAGCTAATGTTCACTGAGGGCGTATTATGGGCCAGGCACTGTTCTAGGTGTTTCATATGGATTAACTCCTTAAATCCTCCTGAAACCTATGGAGCAGATACCGTTATTATCACCCTACTTTACAGAAGAGAAAACCAAGGCAAGGAGACTGTTACTTTCCAAGGTCACAACGTAGTATAAATGAGGATTCAACCTAGGCAGTCTGGCTCCAAGAATCTGCTCCTTAACAATTTCTTAGTTTTGTGTTAATAAAACCCAGCAAACCCAGCGGTTCTCAGCAGCCTAAATAAAAGGGCAGAGAAAACTCTCTAGTCTTCAGAAAAGAAAAAAAAAATTATTTTTTCTGGTATCATGGTTGTAAAAAGGAGAGTGAGCAGGTTCCGGTTGTAGCCCCCAGCACAAGTCATCAAGACACTCGAGAGCCTCAGATGTGAATCCCATCTCCTGGGAGCAACCTCCCCAGCAGACCCTCAGTCTCAGAGAACTGGACCCCTCCCCCTCACTTTCCCTGTTAATGTGAGTCCCACCGGACTGCTTTGGGGTATTGCTTCATAAACCTGCCTGTCAGGGTCCTGGCAGAAGGGAGGTGGCATGTTCAGACTTGAGAGTAAGAGAGGTTTAATGGAGACACCGTTCACAGAGGTGTGGGCAGGTTAGGATGGGACCCCTGGGCACGGGCAACAGTAGGAAGCCGTTTGTTTGTACCCAAGCACTGAAGGACAAGGGAAGGGAGCAGTGATCCCAGGGCTGGTGAAAGCTGGCATGTGAGAGAGGGGCTGCCTGACTGTAATGCAGGCCTTCAAGTGAGGTGGCCTAGAATGGTGCAGGAAAATAGCTAGTCTTGCCCCACCCCCGCCCCGCCCATTAGTCATGCAGAGACTCCTGGAAACTAGAGAGCAAGGGACCCTGGGTGATGTAATCTCCAGGGACACAGAGCAGGCAGAGAAGGGAGGGTCTGGGATAAATGGAGAACAGCAAGCCCACAGACATTCCTTCACTCCTGAATTGTCAGCCTCTCCCCTTGCTATTGGTTTCTTTCCACTACTTTATGAAAAAGAAAATCCCCTCAACATTATTTTCCCCTCTACTATCCCATCTCTCCCCTTCCTTTCATGAACAAGTTCCTCTATAGAATAGTTTAGGATAATTGTCTTCACCCTCTTACCACCTGTTAACTCTAAAAATCCTTATTGCATTTTGGATTACAAACACAATATTGAGTTATACAAAATTCAAGCATTACAAAGATATATGACATAGAAATTAAAAGTCCTCCAAAACTTTAAGGTGACTGTGGAGACACAGATCACCTTGAAGCCTATGTCACTCTGGGTCCATGAATGACGACAATGAGCAAAACCTCTCTGTTGCCTTCTTTGTACATGTAGTGTGAGCAAGAAATAAAGTTTTTTGCATCAAAAAAGAAAGAAAGAAAGGAAAGGAAGGAAGGGAGGAGGGAAGGAAGGAAGGAAGGGAGGAAGAAAGAAAGGAAAGTCCTCCATAGTATTAGGCCCTCCACCATCACCACTAGAAATTACTACTGTAAAGAGTTTGGTGTTTGCCTGACTTTAAGAAATATATGTATACCAGGAAAGGAAAAACATATATAGTAAGGAATAGTTTATAGAAGACTTTTAATATGTAGTCTAAGAAAGAAAAACTTTGCATAGAAG
This sequence comes from Choloepus didactylus, assembly GCF_015220235.1. Classification (NCBI taxonomy): domain Eukaryota; kingdom Metazoa; phylum Chordata; class Mammalia; order Pilosa; family Megalonychidae; genus Choloepus; species Choloepus didactylus. The sequence continues at coordinate 33,832,824 of NC_051308.1, forward strand.
AGACATATTATATTTAAATGATGTCACTATGATTAGCCTAAAAAATTCATTTTTATAACTTTGTATTTAAGCAGTAAATTAAAGTTTGGTTTTTCAGTTGCAAAAAAAGAGAAATATATGAATAATCAGAATGGCTAAAATAAAAAATAGTGACAATACGAAATGCTGGTGAAAATGCAGAGAAACTCCATACATTGCTGGTGGGAACGTAAAATCATACAGTGACTCTGGAAGAGTATGGCCATTTTTTACAAGGCAAAAACGTGTTCTTAGCATATGACCCAGCAATTGCAGTTCTGGGTATTTATCCCAGAGAAATGAAAACTTAACCCTTACACAAAAACCTGTGCATGAACGTTCATACCAGCTTTATTTGTAATAGCCAAAAGTTGGAAACAACCCAGATATCCTTCAACAGGTGAATAAACAAACTGTCCTGTATACACATACCAGGGAATATTGCTCAGCAATAAAAAGAAAGGAACTATTGATACACAAAACTTGAATGGATCTCAGGGGAATTATGCTGAGTGAAAAAAGTTAATCTCCAAAGATTACATATTGCAGGATTGCATTTATATAACATTCTTATACAACCCCACAGAACTAAACACACGCATGTAAACACAAATGCACATAAAACTGGTGAAATCTGAATAAGGTTGATGGATTGTATCAAGGTCAATTTCCTGGTTGTAGTATAGTTATACAAGACACTATCATTGGGGTAGAATGAGTAAAGGGTATACTGGATCTCTCTGTACTCTTTCTTTCTTTTGTTATTCACATAACTTTATTGAGATATAACTCACATACTATAAAACTCACCCATTTAAAATTTATAATTCAGTGGTTTTTACTATGACTATTTTTATTATGATTAGAGTCATGCAACCATCACCACTATCTAACTTTACAACATTTTCATCACCCCTAAAAGAAAACCTGTACCCATTAGCAGTCACTGTCCATTCCTCCCTCCTGCCCACCCCCAGCCCCTGGCAACCACTAATCTACCTTCTATCTCTATGGATTTACTTTTTCTGGATATTTCATATAAATGAATCATATAATATGTGGCCTTTTGTATCTGACTTCTTTTACTTAGTATGTTTTCAAGGTTCATCCACATTGTAGCATGTATCAGTACTTCCTTTTTAAGAACACTATTCCATTGCATGACTACACCACCACATTTTGTGGTATAATTCATTCATCAGTTGATGGGCATTTGGGATTGTTTCCACTTTTGGGATATTATGAATAATGCTGTTATGGATATCAGTGTACAAGTTTTTCTGTGAACATATTGTCAGTGCTTGTGGTGGTTAGGTTCAACTTGGCCAGGTGATGATGCCCGGTTGTTTGGTCAAGCAAACACTGGCCTGACTGCTACTATGAGGATATTTCGTGAACTTACATCATCCGTAAATTGATTGCATCTATGGCTGATTGCATCTACAATCAACTAAGAGGATTGCCTTCAACAATGAGAGAAGTCTCATACAATCACTTGAAGGCTTTAAAATGAGAAGTGAAGATTTCAGCAATCAGAAGAGAGAATTTCCATCTCAATTTCAGCCAGTCAGCTTCTCCTGGGGAATTCATTGAAAACCTTCATCAGTGTTCCCAGCTTGCGGCCTGCCTTATGGATTTGGACTTGCCCATCCCTATAGTTGCATGAGACAATTCTTACAAAAAATCTCATAATATTTACAGATATCTCCTGTTGGTTCTGTTTCCCTAGAGAACCCTATTACAGTGCTCATGGGTATATACATAGGAGTGGAATGGCTGGGTCATATGGTACTTATAAGTTAAATTTTTGAGGAAGTGTCAAGCTCTTTTCAAAAGTAGCTGCACCATTTTACATTCCCACCAGCAGTTTATGAAGGTTCTGATTTCTCCACATCCTTGTCAACATTTGTTATTGTCTGTCTTTCTTATTCTGGCCATTCTGGTGGTTGTAATGGTATCTCATTGTGATCCTGTATTATTTTTCATAATTGCATGCACATCTACAATTATCTCAAAATAAAAAGTTTAAAAATATATATCTACTATTCTACAACTTGAGTTTTGTTTTTGTTTTTGTTTTGGCTTAAAACAACAAACATTTATGATCTCACATAAACATTTATGATCCCACAGTTTCTGAGGGTCAGGAATTCGAAAGCAGTTTAGCTGGGTGGTTCTGGCTCAGGGACTCTCATGAGGTTGCAGTCCAGAAGTTAGCTGGGGATGCAGTTATCTGAAGGCTTGATGGGGAGGGAGGATACTTTTCCAAGGTGACTCACTCAAGTGGTTCACAAGTTGGTGCTGGCTGTTGGCTGGAGGCCTCAGTTGCCATGTGAACCTCTCCAGAGGGCTGCTTGGGTGTCCTCACAAAGTGACAGCTGTCTTCCCCCAGGACAAGTGATGCCAGAGAGAGTGAGGTATAAACTCTACAATTTGTTTTTTAACTTAGCAGTTAAAAACATCTTTGCTCTTTATTCCCTTGAGTTATTCTTTTTCGTATGGTCCCACATGAAGGCAGTGATTTATGTGTTTTTTCCCCTACATCTCTGCATATCAGTATGAATAGATCTATGTCATTCTTTTTAATGACAACATAATATTCTGCTGTATATGTGTATTGTAGTGTATTTAAACATTCCCCCGATGCAAAATGAGACGAGATAGTTTCAGTGGCTGAGAGATTCCAAATGGAGTCAAGAGGTCACTCTGGTGGACATTCTTATGCACTGTATAGATGGCACCTCTTGGGCTTTGATGTATTGGAATAGCTAGAAGTAAATACCTGAAACTGCCAGGCTCCAACCCAGCAGTCTGGACTCCTGAAGACAATTATATAATAATGTAGATTACAAGGGATGACAGTGTGATTGTGAAGACCTTGTGGATCACACCCCCTTTATCTAGTGTATGGATGAGTGGAGGAATGGGGATAAAAACTAAAGGACAAATGGGGTGGGATGGGGGGATGATTTGGGTGTTATTTTTTCACTTTTATTTTTTATTCTTGTTCTGGTTCTTTCTGAAGTAAGGAAAATGTTCAGAGATAGATTGTGGTGATGAACGCATAACTATGTTATCATACTGTGGACAGTGGATTGTATATCATGGATGATTGTATGGTGTGTGAATGTATTTCAATAAAACTGAATTTAATAAAAAAAAACAAAACATTCCCCTATTGATAGATATTTGGTTTTATAATTTCTCTTTATTACAAAAAGGCAACAATGTTCATCCTTCCATATATCTTTTTATGCACTTATAAAAGCATTCTTTTTTAAACTTTAAAATTTTTTGTGGTTATATATATATACAGCATAACATTTCCCATCTTAAGCACATTCAATTATACAATTCATTGGTATTAATCACATTCACAATATTTTGCTGCCATCATCATCATCCATTACCAAAACTTTTCCATCACCCCAAACAGAATGTCTGTACCCATTAAGCATTAACTCCCCATTCCCCCCAACCCATCCCCACCACCCCTGGTAACCTATAATCATCTTTCTGTCCCTATGAATTTGCATATTCTAGTTATTTCATATAAGTGAGATCATATAATATTTGTCCTTTTGTGTCGGACTTACTTCGTCTGTTCTCATTTGCTAATGCTGCCAGAATGCAAAACACCAGAAATGGATTGGCTTTTATAAAAGGGGGTTTATTTGGTTACACATTTACAGTCTTAAGGCCATAAAATGTCCAAGGTAATGCATCAAAATCAGGTACCTTCACTGGAGGATGGCCAATGGTTTCCAGAAAACCTCTGTTAGCTGGGAAGTCATGTGGATGGCGTCTGCTCCAGAGTTCCAGTTTCAAAATGGCTTTCTCCCAGGACATTCCTCTTTAGGCTTCAGCTTCTCTCTACAATGTTACTCTCAGTTGCTCTTGGGGCATTTGTCCTCTTTTAGCTTCTCCGGAGCAAAAGCCTGCTTTCAAAGGCTGTCTCCAAAATGTCTCTGTAAACTGCAGTTCCTCTCTCAACTCCTGTGCATTCTTCAACCTATCCCTCTTGGCTGTAGCAAGCTCACTCCTTCTGTCTGAGCTTATATAGTGTTCCAGTAAACTAATCAAGGCCCATGCTGAATGGGCGGGGCCACACCTCCATGGAAATTATCCAATGAAAGATCTCACCCACAGTTGAATGATCACATCTCCACGGAAACATCCAATCAAAAGTCTCCAACCCAATCAACACCAATACGTTTCCTGCCCACACAAGACTGCATCAAAGATAATGGCATTTTGGGGGACATAATACATCCAAACCAGCACATCATCCAACACTATGTCTTCAAGGTTTATAGGAGTTTTCTTGTAGAATAAATTGCTAGAGGTAGAAATTCTGAGATAAGGTGTTTGAACATTTAAAGTTTAATGTATGTTGCCAAATTGCCAAGCTTATTTACACTTCTACCAAGATGTCCTCACACTTTTGCCTAGCTTGGGTAGTCTCAGTGTTCAAGCTCCAACACTAACACTCCTCAAAATCCACTATGGTAGAGATTAAGGAGGACCCCCCAAATGCCAGAGCCAGAGAAGTTTTCCAAGTTCCTCCCCAACTTGACCTCTTTTGTATTTAACAAGCAAAATAATTTTCAAAAGCTAAGAAATTGTGTCTTTTTGTAGGGACTTATTCTCTTCTTCATTTACAACCAAGCTTTCCATGAACAGTCTCTTTCAAGTTGTTTCTCTAATACTGCTGAACTGCACACAGTAACCTCTAAATAAATATTTGTTGAATGAAAGAATGATATACAATCACTACCTTCCACTCTACATAAAATATATTATGCAGCTGGGTAAAAAACCTTAAACTGAAAAAACAAAACTTTGAGACTATTAGAAGAAAATTGAAGAATTTTCTTTGACTTCAGGACAGGAAAGATGGAATTCATCAATAACACACTAGAAAGAATAAATAATGAAGAAATAAGTTCACATCAAAACTTAAAGCTTCTGATGTCAAAAACCATCACAATTAACACAGTGACAGTCTTGCCTTGAAATAAAATTGCAACATTTATAATAGAGGATTACTGTGAAGCCTTTATTTAAAACTCCAGAAACTTCACTCATTTATTAATTCAACACATATTTACTGAGCACCTACTATGTGCCAGGCACAGTGCTTAGCAGTGAACAAAATAGACATAAATCTTTGTCATCCTGTGAGGCCATATGGAAAAGACAAACAACCCAAGGGAATAAAGGACAAGTCATATGAACACACAGTCCACAAAGAAGAAACCCAAATGGCCAATACACGTAAGTTAAATGCTCAGCCTCATCAATAATTAGGGAATTGTAAACAAAATAATGACCCAGCATTTAAAAAATCATATGGTAAGTAAATGGCCCCAATCCCATGTGTTAAGTAGTCATCCTTCCCCACTCTTGGAAAGCCTCTTTCCTCATGTGGCAAGTATCCATGCCTGCTTCCATCTTTGGCCTTTCTTTGTTCCAGTATCACTCAGTCTCATAACTGTAGTTTAAAATAACAGCTAATATCTGATAAGGCTTTCCTCCTGCCCCTCTACATCAAAAGAAGTGTCTTAACTCTTGCATCTTTTATTCCATATTTATCTCAAGAGTTGTCTTCTCTGTAAAGACCTTCCACCTTTCATCCTCCCCACGAACCCTGCTTGGAACCGCCCTCTCCTCCCTTCAGCCCCGCTGTCCCGCCCAGCGCAGACGTCCATCAGAGCCCTCAGAGGACATGGTGTGTTGCCTGAGTACACACAGGGCTCCCGACTACATCCAAGCTCCTAGGGGTATTGGAGAGGCAGGGCTGCCTTAGTCGGCATCCCTCAAGGAGCTCAGCGCACAGCAGTCAATGAAGGAGTGTTTGCTCAGTGAGCGCGTGAGCGAAACTAATGTACCCGTGACTCTTCAGAAAGGAACAAAAGTGCAGCAGGAAGGTGAGGAGCTTTGCCAATTGGCAGGTGGCCTTATGGATGGTCTATTGTGGTAGAATTGAACCTGCTTTGCTTTGAGGAGCAGAAAGATGGAAAGTTGGAAGGGAAGAGGGTAAAGAGGAAATGCCTTGGGGCTGCCTCCTGCGGGGCTTAGAGCCATAGGGGCCTCTTCTTTCACGACTGCCCAGGGGTGAAGAAGGAAGGGAAGTAAAAACGTAAGGGAGGATGCAGACAGCTGGGTCCGTCTCCACTGTTCCTCCCTTGCTAAATTCAGCACATAAATTCTAAATTCATGAGGCCTTTATTTACTGAAAAGATGGTCAGGATCAACAGAAACACTTAGACCTTCTTTCCTCCTTGGGTAGAATGAGAAGCCCCCTGAGAAGGGTTGGAGAATGGTTTCACTGTGTCCATGGGAACTTCTCCCTTGGGAATAATTCCTCTTCCCAGTTACATGGTATTTTGAGTGTGTTCCTCTTTGAAACATTAAAAAATAATCCATATAAATGCAGGCTTTTTCTAATTGAAAATTTATATTTAGATAAAGTTTCACCCCATAGCAGTGGTGAAAAAAATTGAATTATAGGAACCAAAGACAGAAAGAGCTCCCAGGAAGAAAGTTTGAGCTTTCTTTTTTTTTTTTTCCTAAGGAAAGTTGGGTGGATTTCATTATTTTCTTTATATTATTTTGTTTATATCTATTTTGTAAATGTTTTACAATGAACATGTTTTACTTTTGAAATAAGAAAATAAAAAGCAATGCATTTAAATAAACTGAAGGAACTTGCTCATCAGGGGACACAGAGTAGAGACATAAGAAGAAAAGCAGGGAGCTGAAGCACCTTACTCAGATTGGAGGCTTATAGGAGAAGGGGTGTATTCATTTCTCTGCTGCATAACAAGTTACCACAAACTTAGTGGCCTAAAACAATACACTTTTATTATTCTACATTCTATGGGCCAGGAGTCCGGGCACAGTCCAGACTTGATCCTCGACAAGGCTGTCATCTCAGCATTGGCCAGGGCTCGGGTCCATCTGGAGGCCTGACTGGTGATGCATCTGCTTCCAGGCTCACTCAGGTTGTTGGCCTGGCTCTTCACTGGCTCTTGGCTGGAGGCCACTCAGCTCCTTGCCATGTGGGCTTCTCCATAGGCCCTCTCACAAGATGGCAACCTGCTTCTTCAAAGCCAGCAGGGGAGAAAGAGAGCTAACAAGATGGAGTCTTACATAATGTAATTGTGGGAGTGACATCATCACCTTTGCCATATTTGGTTGATGAGAAGCAAGGCACAGGTTCCTCCTACACTCAAGGGGAGAGGATTCTACAAGGGTGTGAGTAGAAGGAGGTGGGGATCATGGGTGCCAAATTAGAGTCTGTTTGCTACTAGGAGCTCAACAAATTTTGTGAGATCCTTATCCCTCCATCACTCAGCATTCTAGTACATTCCACTGGCTGCCCTACTGTAAGCACCTGTGATCCTCCAACTGACAGCTTTCTTTCCACTTGAAAGACAGACATGCTGGGGAGTTCATGCCCCTAGAAGCAGAGTCAGCCAATGACAAACGGGAATTGGATGCTCCCCAGCTTCCTTGCCCTTTGGGTAGGAAAACTCTACATTGTATCCTATACTGTCTCTCAGAGTTCCCAGCAGGATTGAGCCCCAGTTGCAGTTGCCACGGCAGTAATCTGTTTAATAATGTTCCTTTCCTTGCATTCCTTCCTTCCATCCCTATCTTACTTTCCTATGCCCCAGTCTTCCTGGGATCACTTCTCAAATAAACTAGTTGCATTCAGATCCTGTCTTAGGGTCTGATTCTGGGGCAACCCAACCCAAGACAGTAGGAATCCATATTAAAGTTGGGTGGCAGGGAAAAAGCAGATCCAGGCTGAATTTTGGCTTGTACCAGGAGACCATCTGAAAGGAACCTGAAATCAGCAAGGACTGAGAATTGAAGACAAAGTCTAGCAGGTCTGGGGGTAGAAAAAAGGAAAATGAAACACCAGACATAATCCTCAACAAATTAGTCAAATGTGACTTAGGATTCCTACAGTTTGATAAAGCAGGTTTGTGCCCTCTAAACTGCTGACTCTGAGTGTAAAAATTTGGACCCTTGTGACAGAGGAGGTGTACAGAAGAGACAGCCAGACTTTAGTCCTCCAATGATAAGTTAAGGAGTAGAAATGACCAGTGGTTTGGGACTGCATTTATTACTACTTTCTTGTACCCTAATTATCCTTGAAAGTCTCTAAGATATCTCGTTATCAACACATCTAAAACAAAATCCACGGGTCTCCCTGCTTCTTCAGCATCCCATAACTCAAGGTGGCACCACCACCCATCCAGTTGTGCAAGCCAAATGCCCAGGTGTCAGTCAGTTTCCTCTCTCCCCTTCCCTGTATACAACCCGCTACCAAGTCCTGTGGATTTTATTTCCTCAATCTCTATTGACTCCATCTGTTTCTCTTCATCTTCCCCCCTGGGACTACCGTGGTCCAAGCCCCACCTTCTCTGGACTCTCAGCAGTCCCCTAACAGTGTCTCTTGCTGACAGGACTGTCCCTCTGTGGGAAAGCCCTCCTGACTCCTCCTGCAGTTCCCAGCTCCTTCCTTGGAGAAGCTTCCCTGCCCGCACCTCACTCACTCACACTCCAAGTCTGTTACACACTCTCAGAGTTCCATGTACCTCTCCTTTTTAACATTCAATCATAGTGGTAATATAAAATAATTGCAAATATATTTTTATTTTGAAAAATAGTAAATCTAGAAAAACGCAGAGAACAGTATAACAAGAACCCATGTAGTCATGACCCAGAATTAACAATATGACAAATGTCAACTTTCAGCCCTAGTATTTCAAATCTTTTCCTTTCTCATTAAAATAAATCAAACACAAAATAGATATGGTAAAATCCGTTTTGAACACTGCTGCCTTCCCCACTCTTGTTCTCTTCTCTCTCTGCTCAGAGGAACTACTATCAAGAATTTTTTTGTGTTTCTTTCCCATTTATGTTTTTATGCTTTGACTACAAAATGTGCTTTCAAAATTTCAGTAGTTTTGTTCCTTTGTGTTTTTAAGATTATATAAATGACATTGTGCCATGGAGTTATAATTTCACAGTTATTTGTGTTACTATTTGTTTAATGTTTATCTCTCTCACTTGATTGTAAGCTCTGTGACAACAGAAACAGTGCATGTTTTCTCACCATTGTATCTACAACACCTGTTGTAATGCTTGTCATGTCACAGGCTTTCAATAACCATTTGCTGATTGAGTGAATAAAAGCTATTTTTCTACTGTAATAAAGATGGGACTTCTATTTTGAGAGTTTCCAAAACCAATTCCATTGTTTGTTTGTTTTTCTTGTTTTTTTTTTTTTATTTTGTCTTTTTGTTTCCCATTGGTTTTTATTTAAATGACTTTAATTTCATTCAACAAGAACATCTTGGTCATTAGTCAGTGGATTCAGTAGGGAACCACAGTCAGTTTTCATTCTGTCTCATTGTGGAAAAACAGCATAGAGAGCAATCAGCTCCTTTTCTCTTCTCTCACTGTCCCTCCAAATACCAGAGGAGAACAGGGGCCAACAATAAGGACTAGAAACTGTCAAAGCGGAAGTGCACAATGCTTTGGCCTCTGTGGGCTCACCTGCTGGCATCATCAACACAGCATATAAATAGCTAACCTCAGCCCATAGAGACAAGAAAATAAAATATAGTGGGTGGAAAGGTCTGGGCCATTCTTGTGCCCACCTGGTGCTGGAGACATGGTGCTGTACTTCAATCTACTTGAGCAGAGTGGTTGTGCCATGTGGGAACACATGATGCTTTGGGTTAAGTGGCTCAGAGTGTCTCTAAGTTATTATTGCAGAAATAATACGGGTGTGCAAATGCCTCAGGCTTCTCTGGGACACACACACACCCCACCCCAGTTTGTTACAGAAGAGAGGATCTGACCAAGTAAACTTCGGATTAGTTGCTTCCAGACGCAAAGAGAGAGGGAATAAAAGGAAAGCAAACTTCTTTCCAAGTGATAATGCCAGCCTATCTGTTTTCTCTAGATTGAGAATTATACCTTGCCCTGACAAAGGGTCCAAAGAACATTGTCAGCTCAGCATCTTTGGATGGGAATGAAGATATTTATTCTTAAGAGACACGGGGTCTTCTGATCTCTTGTCATCAACATCTTGTCATCTCTGCCTAGAACCAATGGGGCTCAGTGAGCTCCATCACAGTCATGGCACCTGCTTCCATCAAGGTGTGGACGGACAACAACGTTTATCTATAAAACATGTCTACTTTTTGTGTGTGGAAAATGAGGAAGTGAAAAGAACGTGACCTTTGGAGTCAGACAGACCTGGGTTCCACCCTTGGCTCTGCCGCTTCCTGGCTGCGTGTTACTTAACTTCTCCGAGTTTTAGTTTCCTCTTCTATGACATGAGGAGAAAAAACTCATTCTATGGAATAGTAGAGAGAATTGTGTGAAAGTACTGAGCACTGTGTCTGGGATAAGATTTGTCCCCGTTATCTGAATGTGGAAAGAGTAAAAAGTTCTGATTCTGGGTTGTGCCTGTAAGAGACTGCAGATGTGAAGATCAAATCCTGGAGACCCCACCAGTCAACCTTGTCAACTGGCCTCCATCACCATTTGCTTGTGGGTAGAGGCCTGCAGTGAGAGTTGGCTCAGCATTTGGGAGTGGCATCCCCTTGCCACCACAGTAAGTTCCAATCTTAGTTCTTTGCAATGTCATTCATGTTTGGAATGAGAATGATTTTCACTTTCAGAGGAACAAGGACCAATTGAGAACACCATGGCCTTTGGGGGAATATGGAGCTCCAAAGCTTCTAATGTAGCTGTTTATGCCCTGTCTTGAGAAAGAAATGCTTAAGACTCAGCTCTCAGATGCATAAGTGATCTGTTCCCCAGGAAAATCAGAATCTCTTCTCCCTCTCTCCAGCTGAGATAGCAATTCTGTCCACTCACCTACAGAGTCTTTCATCTCGGAACATTGTCAATGAGTAGAACAGCTGGGTTCTGTAATTCCACCTCTTGCTCTACCTTCACCCATGTGTAACTTTAGGCTGGATAAACACTGCCAAAGGAAACATACATTATTCAGGGAATGTGAGCTTCTAGGTCCCATGCTCTCTGTGTGCTACATACTCACCAAGGAGGTATGTTGCAAATGATGAGTGGCATCTCATTTCAAACAATATGAAACTATCAATAATGGGGGAATGATGCTGAAATGAAACTTTGGTGGATTATCCACCTAGGAAAACAAAGAAATTTTGGTGGATAGAGTACAAGTCAATGACTTCTCTACATAACCTATTCTTTTAGTACTTTCAAGCTGTTTCACAAGGTTTTAAATGTCACCCAGCTGTGGGTGGAGCATTACCTCTTGGGAACTACTCCCAAGAACCTGAAATACCATTCAAGAATGAGCAAGACATGTTTCTAAAGCCAAAGGCTTCTCTGGGGCCACAGTTATCCTTCACTATGCACTGATCACACACGGATTTTTTTGTTAGTCTTGTAAACTCTACCAGGATGTTGGTCTGGCGTGTAAAAAAAAAAAAAAGTGGAATCATAAAATATATGATATTTATCCTTCCCATGTTTGTTTTAACATTCTTGCCCTGGAGCTAAGGTGGCAGGTATCAGAAATGTTTTACATATAGTCTGCATCTTCTGTTGCATGCTCATTCTCAGATTCAGGATTTGGCAGAGCTGCTAAATACACAGATGCCAATTAGGAAACTAAAATCCAGTCATTACTCAGAGATTAAATATTTCAACACAGTGTCTCAAACTATAATTAAAGGCAGTGAGCTTCATTACTGGGAGAACAAAAACACAGAGAGGCAGACGACTATTTTTGGAATTGTTCTCGTCTTCACTACATCTACATTACTTTACAGTTTATCAACTAGTTTATAGTATTCCCATCCTTACAAATCAATCTAAATAAAATGTCATAAAATGACACATTTCTGAAATGGCCTGAGTAGAAGCTGGGAGGAGCCAAGCAGAAGAGGTGCTGAAAACAAGAATGAGGGATAAATCCTCCCTCCCTGCAAAAAGAGGTTAAGAAAGAAAGTGAAAAAATTAAAACCCAGTCTTTGTATCAGATTTCAAGAGGTGGTACAGTTCAATTTTTCCCTAAATTTACTCTCTGTATTTTGTCATATCATTCAAAATTATAATCACCAGAGTATAAAATACATATATTATGTGCACATCTTATGTATATGCTAATAAAACCCACCACTTTATACATATCAAGTTGTCATTTAAAACATGATGTCATATCTATACACGCCTATATACAATCAGAAAAATTGATTTGTTAAGAAAATTAAACTTCAAACAATCCAGTCACCAGTATCTAAATGTTTGATCAACTATCTTAAGATTTTTTTCATCTATTTTTATCGTCTGTTTTGGCATCAGTTAAGTATATTTTTAATGGCTTTTAAAAACAAAATAAATGAGCTAATACAGGCACAGTGATTATGTTTTAATTAATTATGCAATTGTTATTAATATGCAATTTTTTTATTCTGCAAATTAATAGAAGAATATTTTGAAGGTGCTGAGAACATTTTACTAGACTTTCAAATATGCAAACTGAAATAATAACAGCACAGGTATTTCCAGGCCAGTGTCAGGAATCACTGCATATTTCAAGAACACTTTATGCTGTCTGTCCTGAAAGTAGGGAAGATAACTATTGGTGTATGGCAGGAAGCTATGCTCAAAGAAACCAACCAAGATTCATGCTGGTTAATTACATTTTCTGACAACTAGTATGATGTCACAGACTCCAAAATGGAAACTCACTTCACATGTAATATTACCCAATCTATAGATAATAAGGATGCTTCTAAATACCTACAAACTTATCTATATCTAAAAGGAATATTCTTTTTAGAGATATTTTACAAAAAGGAACATCAAAAGGGTTTTCCCATCTTAGTATCCTTCTAAATTTTATTGTTTTTTTATATTAATTTTATTTACAAACACTCCGTATCCACCAAACATACACTTCTCCTTCCCTCCTCCCCTCATTCCCTGATAACCTCTAATCTACTTTCTGTCTCTGTGAATTTGTTGTTTCTGGACATCCCTTGTAAGTGGCATTACATAATATTTGTTCTTGTGTGACTGTGTATTTCACTGAACATATTGTTCTCATGTTTCTTCCATGTTGCAGCATATCTCAGAGCTTCATTCTTTCTTATGGCTGAATAATATTCCATTGTGCATTTGTACCACATTTTGTTTATCCATTTATTTGTTGATGGACATAAATTTTATTGTTTAAGTGGATATCATAACATATAAAATAGCTTGCTACAATAGAATTAAGTAGACTCTATTTCAATGATCAGGGAAATTTGATTATGGGCTGAGTAATAGATGACACCAAGGAAGCACAATTCTTTCTGATAGATGTGATATAGACATTATGATCATGTAGAACATATGCATATGTTTAAGAGATGCGTACTGAAGTATGTGAGGGTAAACTGAAATAATTTCTAAGATTAAAAAAATAATTCAAAGAAAGAGAGATGAATCAAGTGTACCAAATCTTGACAATTGTTGTCTGGATGATTAAATGAATGTTTATTGTATGGTTCTCTCTACTTTTGAGTAAGTTTAAAATTTACATAATGAAAATTTTAAAAAAGACTTTAATCCAAACAACTTTTTAAATAGTTTGTTTTCTGCATATAAAGAGCATGATACGTATGGAGAGAATTCTGCTATATTTGAGACTGCTAAAATAATTGTTTTTCTAGTTCAGTACTTCTCAAACTTGAATGTGCAACAGAATCTGGTTAAAACTCAAATTGCTGGGTCCCATTCCAGAGTTTCTAATTCAATAGGTCTGAACAGAGACCTGAGAATTTGCATTTCTAACAAGTTCCCAGGTTATGCCAATGCTGCTAGTCCAGGAACTACACTCTGGTAATCACCACTCTAGCTAAGCCATCTCTTCTAAACCATCCTGCTTCATTTTTTCTGGAACCATTTCAGTTCTTTTAATATTTCTTGTCAAGCATGAGCTTTGACTGTTCACATGGGCCAGTTTCCTATACTTAATAAATAAATTATGCAAAATTTATTCTGGAATATCCTGAGAGTCAAAAATCTTGAGAATTTGGTATTAAGGCCCTTCACTGTTTGGTCCCAATGTACCTAGCTTTCCAATCTCACCTTCCACTATTCCCTCCCACCAACTCCAGCAATATCAGGCTATCTGTCCTCTAAACAAGTCATGCATCAGGCATATTTCTACTTGAGTGCATATTCCTACTTGAGTACCTTTGCACATGCTATCATCTGCTCCCGGAATGCAGGCACAGGTGCATGTATACACACACACACACACACACATGCAGAGAATAACAAAGATCCATTCCAAATCTCTTCTTCATGAAGCTCTTCCAGGCTACCAATATCCATGGTGATTTCTCCACTTAAAACCTCTTATTCTACATTAAACATGCACTACCTTGTAACAATTTTTATATTATATTTAGTTATATGCTTGTGTCTAATCTCTTCAATAGACTAAACTCCTTGAGGGCAAGGGCTGTGTGCTTTAGGCAGATCTTCTTTATACAGCCCACAGACTTTGTACTTAATAGGCAGGCTCATTTTCACTGAAAATCAGAGGAGGAAATACTCAACTTTTTTTCTGAAGCAAACAATGGACGGAACCTGAAGTCTACAGCTGTAGAGGAAGTGTCAGTGAGAAGCTAATAGGACCCTAATATCTACTTACCTCCAAATGGTGCTGTGAGAATAATTACTGTTTATGCAGGTCTTTCAGATCTCCAGATGAAAGGAGCTTTATAAGAGCCCAGAATTATTATGATGATCCCCGTGACTCTTTCACAGCCTCACACCAAATTTCCTGGAACCCCCTGAGGTTTCTCGGATTGGGAAGAGAGTTAAGGGCTGCTGCTCTGATGGTGGCTAAGTGGTGAGTTGTCAATGCTGCTGGGGATTTTCAGGGAAAATTAACTTTAAAATGAGGTTAGCGGTATTAAAAATCCAAACACGGCAAATGCTCGGCTTCCTGAGCAAAAGTAAAATCAAGATGTTCCTTTTCATCTTTCAGCAGGGAGATGCTGAATTCTAGACAGGTTACCTCGGCTTCACTTCTGCTATCACCACCTTTGTGAGTCTCACTTGTGGGCTCTCAAACATCAGAATATGCCTGCAGTTCCCTGGATTAGAACCTTCCGATTAAAGTAATTGCGGGTCAAAGAGATATTTGGTCTGAGTATACAGTTTGGCCTGAGTTCTATTCTTCATGAAGCTTTATAGACCCAACCTCTCTCCATCCTAGAATAACTCAAGTGGTCTATTGTGACCCATGCTGGAGAATGTTGCTTCAACATCCAAGCTCAGGTCTTCTCCAGCCTCCATTTTCCTCGACAAGTTTCCTCTCTCTTTTTGCTTTGCTTTATTCTTGCATCCTTGTTTTGGTTGACCTAGCTTGATAGTGCTTTAGAAATAATTCATTAACCACAAAGAATGTCTTCTCTGTATCAGTAGCTATGAGTCTCTATGTTACATGAAAAGTGCTCCAAAACGTTTGCCAACTCAGGCAGTCTTGGATACAGTTGTAATGAACAGTAAATCACAAGAAGATGCTGTTAGAGCATGCCTCAGGTGTTTTGGAAAAAGTCAAATGTCATTACCTGCCAGCAGGAAAGACCAAAAGAATAATCCAGCCAACCTTAACCAGACAGGGCTTATACCTGCTATGATCATAAAGCCACTCCTGGCTTGTATTTCCAGGAATGAAAAATCCTATGTACAAAGATTCAGGGTTTTCTTTACACACAAAATGTGAATTCCCTCCCTAGCAGCCAGATCAGATTGAAACATTTCCTGGTTTGAAACGGCCAGTTTGGTCACGCTAATTTTAGTGTGAGATCAGAAGTGCCCAAATGACCATGATAGGCATGCTGAGAAAGTCTACCACTCAATTAAAACAACAAAAATCATGTAAAAGCACTCTATTTCAGACCCTAAATCGGAAGGTGTAGGTTTTGAGGTTAATTGATGGATCTGCCATCAATTAACCAAGTGCTCAGGGCGTGGCAACACCTTGCTCTGGCCTCAGAGGCTCATGGTTGGCGTTTGCCCCTGCGCAGGGACAACGATGTGGGCGGCCCCTGATTCCCGACCCAGACTGTAGGGAAACAAACAAGCAAGCAAACAGTCTCTGACTGCCCTTTGGGCCCCAATTCGGGATATGCTTCTGTGAAAATAGGAGGTCTGTCTTCTGGGCAACCACAAACGGATGATGACTAAATGATGCCTCCTCCCCTACACCCTACTCTGCACATTGGGTGGCCTCTGCAGAGGCTGTGTTAGCTGCACTTCAAGTTGGAAGATGAGATGCACTGCACCAAAGGGAAAATGGAATTTATAGTAAGATTATGGTTGCAATACTACTACTAATTTAGGTAAACTGTGGGTGTTTGTGTAAAAAGGCATTTTGTGATTTGAACTGGGACCCCCAACCACTACTTGTATACATTTTTTTAGAAAAATGCCTCATAAGGCACACACAACTGGCTTAATACTTTTGGAAAACAAATCCCTCAATAAATGGGCTACTGTGTGTCCTCACCATAGAATCTCATTCTGGAAGAGGCCTTAGGGATCATCTTGTCAAATTCCAGATTTTCTAACGCCTTCTTTAAGAATGTCCCAAGATAAAGGGATAGAAGGACTTGTCATAGCTGTGTGGCTTGTGGTCTCTAAGTGTGGTCCTAAATCATCTAGCAGCAGCAGCAGCAGCAGCTGGCAGCTTGTTAGAAATGCAAATTCTCAGGCCTCATCCAGACCTAATGAATCTAAAATTCTGGGTAGGGGCCCAACGATCAGTTTTAACAAACCCTCCGTGGTGGGGTGGGGCTGCTAAAATTTGAGAGCCACTGGTTTGTAGGAAAACAAGTATAAATTTAATTTTCAGAGGGAGAAAGTTGAGGAAGGGGAATAGTTTCTGTCTACCTGGAGTGTCCTTAATATTAGAGTAAATAACCATTTTTGCCCCTTCTTTGCAACCCAATTTCTTCATATGAATGTGTTAGGAGAACACTCTACTTGTTTTTCATCTCATGATCAATCCAAGATTCTCATCAGAGCAAGACAGTCCTTTCCAGTACCAGCCTCTCAGCCTGGAGGTCACCAGACAAAGAGCTTCCGCACAGTTGAGAAGCAGCCTGGGGAAGCTGAGGTAAGGGATAGAAGGCTTGGCCTCAGGCTGACAGGGACGAAATCTGCTGGTGTGCTCAGGCGTACTGCCTGGTCCTCCTGGGGAGCCTGCCAGCTCGGAAAACACCTGGCAGGTCAGTTCACATATGGTCAGAAGAGCTGAGGGCCTGGGAGCTAGCAAAGCAAAGAAAAATGTCCCCAGTAACCTTCCATGGGCTGTTATCAGAATTTATGGTAAGACAGGGTGCACCCAAAGGCAAAGAAAGGCACAGTATGAAGACTGTTCATAGCAACATTTATTTATTTATTACATGCGAGTAAGATGTTCCTATTTATCTTTCTGCTTATACAAACTCAACTGGGATTTCTTGAAGGCAAGGACCATACCTCTAATTCTATCTCGTCTTTGCAAACCTGTCACTGGTTACCTAGTAAAGTCATTCAACATTTACTGTGCAAGGAGGCTGTGCAAAGAGCTGTCCTGGAACCCAGTGAGGGCAAATTAACTGCTTCTTGAAACACCTGGGGAGGCAGTATAGCATCAAGGTTAAGTGTGGGAGTCAGACTGCCTGGCTTCTGCACTTGCTAGCTGTTTAACTTTGGGAAAATTGCTTAACTTCTCTGTTCCCCAGTTTTCTATAGAAAAAAATGCCAATAATAATATCATCTGCCTTGTGAAGATTAAAAGAGATAATTGGTGTAAATGCTCAATAAAAACCCAAAGTCCTCAAACCCATCCTGACTCTTCTTGCCTCTTCATCTTTGGTTCTGACATTCTGCTTTCTGAAATCCTCTCTGCACCAGCCCCCAAACATCCCAGACACATACAGATCAACATTTCCTGTGCCTACTATTCTTCAGAGTGACCTTAAATGCCATTTTTTTCTGTATGCCCCATCCTTTCAACCACAAAGAACTTTGTTTTATATTTTTATGGCACTTGTGTTTTTTCCTCAGATTTCATAATGTGCAAAAGACCTCAGTTTACATATAGTTCCTTTTCACTTCTGTATCCTTCTAAAGGCTTAGCAAGAGGCCTCCTTGGCTAAAGATATTGGTGTTAGGATTTTTTCCTGTCAGAAGGACTCAAAAACCCAACTCAAGTTGGCTTATAAAGTAAAGGGGCTTTATCACTCATGTAACTAAAAATTCCTGAGGAAATTCAGCCTTCAGGTATAGTTTGATCAGGGCTTGGGCTTTGTTTCACGAAATTCTCCCAGCTCTAGCTCTCTCTGAGGTGTCGGCTTTGTCCTCAGCACAGCCAGTGGCAGCAGACTGAGCTACATATTTCCAAGTTCAAGTCTAGGGGAAGAATGCATTTTTCCTCCAACAAGCAAACAGAGGTCTATTACTATACTTTGACCAGGCCAGTTTATATCAGGTACTCATCTCTTAATGGATAACTGATAACTGAGGCAGGGTGTGAGATTACCCTGATCAACTTGGGCCCATCAGACCATCTCCTGGAATGAGGGTGGGACAACTCCCCCCAAACTCCAGGTTGCTCCACAGTAGGTGTGCTGAAGACAATCTATCTGTCTAGCTATTTGTCATTTCCTTTTCTGAACTCTTGAGTTTAGGTTGTGTACATCATGTTCCCTTGAACACTTAATACTTCCAGGTACATTTCTTGAGAACAAGGATATTCACTTGTTACCACTTTAAGTGCAGTTATCAAGTTCAAGAAATTTAACTGTGATATAAAGCTACAGTCTATATTCCAATTTTTTCATATATCCCAATAACATCCTTTTGAGTCTTTTCTCCTTCCTTGTTAGATACTGTCCAGGATCACATACTACATTTAATTATTATTGTTTCTTTACTGTCCCTTCTTGCTAGCTTTCTTTCTCTTCCTTCCTTCCTTCCTTCCTTTCTTTTTCATTGTGGGAACATATATAAAATATAAACATTCCATCTCAACCACTCCCAAGTCCACCATTCAGAGGGCTCAATCACTCTCATAATGCTTCAGTGCTCTGACCACCCTCCACCACTAAAACTTTCCCATCTCCCCAAACAGAAACTACATCCACCATGCATCAATTCCCCATTCCCTATGCACCCCATCCCTGGCAACTTGCTTTCTAATTTCTGTCTGTATGAGCTTCATATTCTCCAAAATTTTCTTTGTAGTTACTATGGAGCTTAAATTTTACATCCTAAACCTAAATCATCTCATTTGCTTTGATATCAACTGAACTTCACTAATATAAACAAACTATGTTCTTATATTCCTTTATCCCAACCACCTTCATGTAGTTCTTGTCACAGATTACACAATTATACATTATGAGATCCAACCCACTGGTTTATCTTTAAATTTTATGCATCTGCCCTTTAGATCCTTGTTGTGGACTGAATTTGCACCCCAGTTCAGACATGTTCTTGGTCTTGGTCTGTGTTCTGGTGGGTGTGGACCCATTGTAAATAGGATATCTTCAAGATGTTAAGGTGTGGACCCACTGATCAGGTTGAGATTACTGGATTCCTTTATAAGCAGAGTGAAAGTTGGACAAAGACGGAACCCAGGAGAGGTTGCCATGTGCATTGTCATGTGACAGAAAAGCCAAGGACCAAGGAGCACCAGGTCAGCCTCAGAATGCCACAGTCTTCAGGAAGAAAGCATCACCTTGCTGACACTTCATTGTTGGACTGACTTCTCCTAGCCTCATAACTGTGAGCTAACAAATTTCCATTGTTTAAACAAACCCATTGTATGGTATTTGTTTTAGCAGCTAGGAAACTAAAACAACCCTGAAGGAAATAAAAAGTAGAATTACAAATAAAAATGCATTAGTACTAGCATTTATATTTACCCATGTCATTATCCTTACCTGAGATCTTTATTTCTTCTTGCGGCTTTGATCTATTGTCTATTGTCCTTTCCTTCAGTCTGAAGAACTCCCTACAGTAGGGTAGGTCTAATGGTGATGAACTCCCTCGGCTTTTGTTTATCTGGGAATATCTTAATCTCTTAATCTTTCCCTGATTTTTGAAAGACAGTATTTGCAGATATAAAATTCTTGGTTGGTAATTTTTTCCTTTAAGCACCTTAAATTTGTTATCCCTGTGTCTTCTTGTCTCCAAGAAATAGGCACTTAATTTTATTGAGGGTCCCTTGTACATGACACGTTGCTTCTGTCTTGCAGCTTTCAGAATTCTTTCTTTAACTTTGGCATTTAACAGTATCACTATAAATGTCGTGGTATGGGTTTATTTGGGTTTCTCCTGTTTTGAGTTCACTGAGCATCTTGGATGTGTATGTTCATGACTTTCATTAAATTTGGGAAGTTTTCAACCATTATTCCTTTGAATATCCTCTCTGCTCCTTTCTCTCTTCTCCTTCAGGGCCTGTCACAATGCATGTGTCGGTATGCTTGATGGTGTCCCACAGGTTCCTCAGGTTCTGCTCGCTTTTCTTCATTCTTTCTTCTTTCTGCTCCTCAGACTAAATGATTTCAATTGTCTTATCTTCAAGTTCACTGATTCTTCTGCTGGCTCCCATCTGCTCTTGAACCCGTCTAGGGAATTTTTAATTTCTGTTACTCTGTTTGGTTCTTTTTCATAATTTCCACCTCTCTTTGTGTGCATCTATTATTTTCTCTATTTCCTTTAGTTCTTTATCCATGTTTTTCCTTTTCTCTTTGAGCATACTTAGGACCATTTTTAACAAGTTTTCGTCTGGAATGTCCTAGCTCTGGTCCTCCTCATTGATGCTTTAATGCTTTAATCTTCTCCTTTGCCTGGGCCATCATGTCTTGCTTCTTTGTATATTCCATAATCTTTTGTTAAAACCTGAATATTTTGATATTTTAATGTATTATTATTGGAATTTAGACTCTGAAGTGTCTGTTCCTTAAATCCAGCTAGTGTTATAACAGTGCTATCCTCGAATACCAGGAGCTAACCAAATAAAAGGACAAAAAAAGGAAACACCTTTCCCAGTCTTTGCAGATTGGCCGGTGCTAGTGCTCTCCTTCAGAGCTTATCCATACAAATGATTGAGAGAATAGTATGAGGCCAAAGCATAGGGATCTCCCCGATGTTTTCTGAGCATATGTCTTGTCTTGGGCATGTTGTATGTGGCCCTAGGAATTCTCCCATTTACATAGATGTGAGTATCCCCTGTTTCCTAGGAAACAGTTTCCTCATGGTCCTGGGCACTGCACTGTATGTCCTACAGCCAGCAATCCCTTGCTCCAGGCAGCCATGACTTTACTTATCTCCAACAGTGTTCTATAGGATAGCTCTATAAACTGCCTTCTATACTCAGGGCAGGTTCTGGGATGGGGAGCCTGCTATGGGTGTCCTGGTTCAGTCCCTCGGGTTACCACCAGAGAAACGGCCAGACATACATGCTGTCAGTATGTGCATGAGAGTTACTCTGTCCCCTCTAGAACTGGGAGCAGGAACCGGCACTGGGAGCACTGGCTGGGTTGTCACTGAACAGGTGAGGGGATAGACGAGGGAACAGCCAGGGTGTCATGAAATCCTACAACTTTTAAGCTACATTTTTCTTGATTCAGTGCCCTCCCTATTGCTGCAACCCTTTAACTGTTTTCTGGAGCCCTGAGAAAGATGTTTCTGCCAGTTCTTGCTGGTTGTTCAATGCTTCTGTGGAGAGATGGAGCCTGGAATGTCTCATTCTGCCACCAAGATAAGGGCCTTAACTTTGTTTTAACTGCTGAATAATATTCCACTGTGGGAATAAACCACAGCTTATCCATCTACTCTCCTCTTGATGGGCATTTGGGTTGTTTTGGGGTTTTGTTATTGTGAATGGAGACAGGATACTTTTAAAAAAGAAGATCAGCAAGGAGGGACTTAGCCTATAGATAAGAAAACCTTATTATGGAGCTATACTAAATAAGACAGTGAAGTACTGGTCCAGGGATAGACAAACTGATCAACAGAATAGAATGGAATGGAATAGAACTTTGGTTATGTCAAAAGTGACATTTAAGACTAGCAGGGAAAAGAGAGGCTATTCAACAAATGGAGAGGGAAAAATTATTACTCATACAAAAAGAAAGAAATCAAATCCATACCTCAAAGTATAAGTAAAAAGCAATAGCGAATGATTTAAGAAATTAAATATAAATATCAAAACATAAAACCCTTAGTAGAAAATACAAGTGAAACTTTTAGTTGGGAAAAATTTCTCAAGACTCAAAAAGCATTAACAACAAAGACCAGATAAATTTAACTACATTAAAAGTAAGAACATTTATTCATCTACAGATTTAATGCAAACATATCTTCAGGACTAAAGATTATTCTGCTGTTCTTTATCTCCCTAGCTCCATTGAAAAATCTTTTATAACTTGAGATTAGACTTGAATATAAATCAAATTGCAGCTCACCATAGTCTTAAAGAGAACCATTCTTTTCCCCAAACTTCAATGGTGTTACTGGTACCAAATCACCCTCTTCGCTTTGCCATGGTCGCCTCAACCAGGAGTTCGCTTGCCTCCTGATTCTTCTCTCACCCCCACTTGAAATATGAACATCAGAGCCTCATCAGACTGGAAACAATGATGGAAGAGAAAGGTTAAAATCTGCTGTACTAAAAGATAAATGGGGCATCATCTCCACCCTAATATAAAAAATTTTGATTACTGAAAACAAAGTTTCCAACAAAGCTAATCAAAATTAATTCCACTTTTCTTCTTCAAACACTTAGTGGACATCAACTTTCTGTCAGGCGATGTGTTAGAAGCTAGAAATATAAAAATAATGACTCTACAATGTCTCAAGAAACAGGAGATGATAAGCATCCAGTGTTCTGGGGGTCCGGGTTAGAATTGTCCATGGAGTCCGGTGGGGGCACAAAGGAGGAGATGGTTAATGCTATCAGGGAGGGGCAGGGAATGTTGGGGGAAAGGCAGACATAGGAGAAGCTTGAAAGATGCAATTTGAGCAAAGACATGAAAGTGCAAAGTAACTCGGTGTATTTGAGGAAGCACAAGCAGCATGGCTGAAGCTTAGAGTCTTAGGGGGAAGACTTAGATGAGGACCAAGATACAGAGTAGTCAAGGGGCCAATTCAGATGTCTGAACTTTCTTGTAGAGATTAGAGGGTACCACTGAAGAGTTTAAGCAGGGGGAATGACATGATTAAATCTGGTTTCCACGAGATCCCTCTGGCAGTAGGGTGGAGGATGGGTGAACGGGTTTGAGAAAAGAGACGGCCAATCAAGGCCAGAGGCCATGAAAGCTGAAACAAGGCAGCAGCGAAGGCACAGGAGGGGTTGGAAAGAGGTGTGAAGGATTTAGACATTGATTAAATTGTCTAATCAATGTTTTCCTCGAACTGGAAATACATGAAGAACTTTCAGATAGCAGGAAGGCTTTAGGTGTTCTCTGTGCAGAAAGCCCAGACCACGTGGCAGTTCTGTAGTTTGCCTTCAGAGGCCATTTTCCCCCCTTCCTGTTTTCAGGGTTTTCTTTCTTCTTTTCTTTTGGGGGTGGATGGGTGGTGGTGGGTTCCATTAAGCAGTCAAACAAAACAGGTGCGCAAGTTCTGAACAGGAGGTAGAGCTGGGAATCCTTAGAAACACATGAGAGACATGGGCTTCAGAAGTGGATCATGTCCTTTAGGGGGAACAGAGAGTGGGAGGAGAGGAGAGCTGAAAAAGACCCCCCACTGCAGCGTGCAGAGGACCTGCTTGAGGAAGTGGAGACGGATGGCAAGCACAAAGTATGTCTCTGAGGAATCTGTTCAGAGGGAGGGCATTGAGAGTGGAAGTGACAGAAGAGCACAGGGTTGAGGTGGGTTCTTAAGTTTAAGACATGTGAAACATAAGTATGTATATAAGCTATGAGAAAGAAGCCAGTAAAATCAGAATGGTTGAAATTATAGGAGATAAAAGAAATATCTGATGGAGTAATCTCATCTTTATGTCTCACATCTTGTGGGTGTTGCAATTTCAAAGAAAAGGCTATGGTATTTCCAAAAAGTCACTCTTTAACCCTAAAATAAATCCTAGAGACTGTCAATATGATAACAAAGTCCCTCTCTTGCCTCCTCAAAAGCAAATAATAATTTCAGTACACAAACAAGGTATATATCCAATATTACAATAATCACGCAAAGGAATGTAACTCAGAATGACAGGCTCAGGCTTAATGTCTTTATCTGCATCTGCATTCCATTAATATCATAACAGCATCCAGCCCTTTTCACTGGATTTTCTATTTACACAGGATCCACGATGCAAAAACACAAGCATTTTCCAGATTCATGCAGATAATAACCGCATTCATTATAAATTCATGACACAGACATTGATGGGCTGCACATGGAACCCAAATATATAAAGGAAAAGGCGGAGAAAAGGAACTTGGCAAGAAGTACATCAAAGACACAATAGAAATATTCTAAGCTGGGTTCCCTGCTTTTTACTCAACAGGATCTTGAGGGTTTCTGGCAGGAAAAAGACACCCAAGAATTACCAAATGTCCCCTCGTTTCTTCCATGACTCCATGATCTTCTCTTATCTACATTATAATTTCTCTTCAAGGTCACCAGGTCACCTAAAGCAGACAGGGAATGATTTATTCATTCTGCTTTCTCAGTGTCTCCCATCCATTCTCTCTCTTTCTCTCTTCTTTTTTAAATTTTTTTCATTGTCTTCTTTTTGCTGCCACTGTCTACAGGCCTTCATTTCCTCTGGATGTTGGCTGTAACCTCCTAACTGGTCTATATGCTGTGGAATCAGTCAGACCCTAGCTGAAATCCTGTCTTTGACACCTAATTGCTGTGTGACCCAGGTCAAGTCACTTTTTGTTTCCGTACTTGTAAAATATGGATTGCTATTCAATCAATGGTGGCTGTTATTATTGTTGTTGTTGCTTATGCACCCAAGCTCTCCCTAAGGTTATTTTTCTAAAACATAGATATGATCATGTCTCTTCTCACTTCAAAATCTGCCTTGGTCTCCGCTTCCGTATGGAACAAGGTCCAGACTTCTCCGCCTGGCATTAAAAGGGCTTTCTACATCTCCAGCCATTATCGTCCACAGCTTCCATTCTTTTCCCTTGCTACACACTCTCTTGCAGAAATATCAGTCTCCTTGCCATTCTTTGAACAAACACTGTGCTCTCCTCCCTATGTGTCTTTATATACAAAGTGTGTATGTGTCATAAACGATCTTTTACCTAATTGGACTGTCCAATGTGTACCCATTCAAGACCCAAATTCTTTGACTTTCTCTCTCCTCTATAAGCCGATAGAGGAGTTTGTGTGTGCCTGGGTATCTATTACAACATTTATTTGTCTGAGATGTTTTAAGAATTATTCTTTATTTATCATGTTTTAGAGTGTCTGGAGAGCAGGCCCTCACTTTTTTCATCTTGGTATCTCTCTGTCCAGTCCCCACCCTCTCACTACTCTTTTCCTGCACTTAGGAGGTAAGAAATAAATGGCTGTTAAATTAAATTGAACAACCCACTCATATTGTAGGTCTCTCTAAATCTTCAGGGTGAGCTATGATGATACAGAGTCTCATCTTTACACAGTAAATTCCTTTGTGTTTATTGACTCTGCACAGGGCCATGAAAAGGACAAGTAATGTAGTTGTGTTCAGTAATTACCTTATCCTCCAAGAGGCAGAAAGACTTAGCTCACCAGTATCGGTCCTAACAACTAGAAAAAAAAATATGGTGGAGTGGATTTTGATGGTGCACAGAGGAAAAATATGTCTGTTTGTATGGATTAAAATGAACTGAGCTCCATAATACACTGAGGAATCAGAGGCAGTGACTTTGTAATCAGTGTTGCTGGTATTTTTATTTAGAAATGCCATGGTTTATCATACCTCAACCACAGCCTTTCCTGAACACTAATCCTAGGGCCTTTTAATAGGTGTAACTTGAAAAGAGGATCCATAGTCAAATAAGTTTGAGAAATACTAGGTTAAGCAAAGATAGAATTTCTTATGTCTTTTATCATATTAAGGCCCTTTGTGCTGCTCTAAAAGAGGGCATGTAAATGGGAGTTTTCCAAATTTATTAGGAAATGGAATTTTTTCATATTAGTACAATGTGGTGACCTAGCATTTCATGGATACACTTTGGGAAACACTGCTCCAACTTAATACTGATATCATCTTGGGACTGTATATAATTTTTTTGCATCCCCTAATAAGCAGCACATAATGTGCATTACTCTTCTTCCTCAACCAATTATCCAGAGATTTCTGACAGTGATGACAGGATAAATATGCATTTTATATCCTTTATGATTCTTTTACGTATCCCAGATACATGGATTGCAAATTTGAAGTAAATATTCAGAGGCAAGCTCTCTACCAATTTATGGAAGATGAGAGAAGTTTTCTTTTTTTTTTTTTTATCATTTCCATCTTTTTCTTCTTATCCTGAGTGGCACAGATTGTCTATCTTCCAAGGATCTGGATAATTAAAAGAGAAGTTATGTGTTGAAATTAATGTTATATTATAGTAAAAGAGGAAAATGTTTATTTGTACATAAGGCAATTCATCTGACTCTCTGTTTGAAATACATTAGGATACAAAAGTTATTTGGGGGAGAGCCTAAACATGCAGCTAGGACCTCTACCATCTGGAACTTTCAGGAAACATGCTATTCTGGATAGCTGAGTTTTTTTGGTTGTTAGATTTGATACCTTATGTTGAGGAATGTTTAAGTCCTAACCTGTTTTGGTGGAAATCTTTCTCAAATGTGTTATCATGCTACCTTGTCATCTTAAGTAGGGTACACTGAACATAACTGAGACTTCCCTTCAAGATTTAGGTTCTCAGGATTATCACCAATGATTTTACTCTGCTATAATAGAGGAATGCTTAAGTCTATTGTGATATGTCAAAACGTTTGAACCAACACGAAATGTTTCCTGACAGCAGTGATTTTGAGTTTTTTCTCAGTGCTGTTTGGTTTGTTTTGTCTTTTTCTGACACTCGGGACAGCAGCTTTCACTTATTCTTGTCCCCACCCCAGCCTCTTTCAGCCCTATTTTGCTCTCCCACTTTGTATTAATTTACTTCTAAATTTCTGTAAGCTGTTATGCAGACAATCACACTTAATAGAATTCTTTTTAAAATAAGAGTGAATGTGATATAAAGTCAAGCCCAGGGTTCTGTGAGAAAAATGCACAGAATTTGGCTGCTTAGATGGCTTTGGGCTTATTCCTACCTTTTTGCTTTTAGGTTTTAAAAATGTGTTTGAAATAAGTATTAGCCAGACAGTTTAGTGATTCAAATAAATTTAGTTAATTTATTCAAACCAGAATCATAATTCAGTGGCCCTATGACCTGTGACCTTTAATTGATAAGACACACAGCTTTCATTAAAAAAATCTCAAAGAATTTTACAATTACAAATTTTCACCACACCCTGTGATGGAAAGGTAAATTATTACAACAATCATCATGCTCTTAGCCATTCATTCAGAAACAACTTTGTAAAGCAATCAGATGAGCTTCCTGATTTCATACAGTGAAACTTTGGAAAACAAGAAACATCTGACTTTTGGTCCGTCTCTCTCTATTCACCAAATAATATTTCCTCTTTGGTTGCCAAAGCTAAAATAAAGTAGTGAAGGTTATTTCTTTGTATCAAAGATAACTACAGTTAGTGGACACACACTAAAGTCAAATAATTTTTAAAAATACCCCAAAGACCTACCACTTCTCCAGCAGAGTTATCCCCTTTTCAGAGACTTGCCTATGCAGAATTCATAAAGGGTCATGGACTTTTATTTATTGGAGAGAAATCAAGTTTTAATGTTGAAAAAATTCCAGTACTGAGATGCTAAATTTCTAGAAGACAGGTGCTATGCCAATTTTGCTGTATGGCCCTAGTAGAGTGAATAACATGACAATAATTTAAAAATTTTAATGTTGTAACATTATTTGACAGTGGTGGTAAAAATGACAACCTTTGAAAACGAGTGTTACCATGATAATGCAAACAAGCTAATATCTAGAGCAATCAGGAGTGATAGAATTTATTGATGTAAGTCCACCCTGAATGAAGATCCTTTCTTCTTGCTGATACTACAAAAAGGTGGACTTCCATCTTCAGCACTGACTGCCATTCCAGCATTTTATCTATGTTCTGCACCTCCACTCTAGCCTGCTCTGTTGTGCTCTTTCCCGGCACCAGAGCTAAACACAAGCCCTCCTCTCAACTCCACCTCACCCTTGACGTGTCCTGTTTTCTTCTATCCAGTAAAGGAGGGAGGGCGGAGCTGTGCCTCCCCTAGGTCCTGGCTTCAGGCCCCACCTCCCATACCATCCACCACCCGGTGTGAACTACACAGCTCTTACCCAGAAGCTGTTTTTCCATTCAAACAGCTGACCTTATTGTTCCCGGGGCTGGAGCCATCTATGGCTGACACTTGCCAATTTGGAGTTCATGGCAGTTTTGTGTTTGTGGCACAGGAGAAGCAGCCTGTACCACCTTTGTCATAAAGACAGCATTAAGGATCATTATCCCTCTCCTCTGAGCTTGAACAAGGCTAAAAGCACAGAAGTGTGACTTTTATGTAGGGGGGTCAGCCATATCAAGCACATGAGTATTGTCTGTGAATTCACTAGTTTAGGAGCCTTGCTGTTGTTTATGGAAATTACCAGAGTGTACAGCTCTGCTTCCTGTTCTTGTAGACCAGCATGACATTTTGGCTCAAATCGAGCACTGCTAAGGAGTTACCACACAAACATTGTCTGGTGTTGTCATTTCCTGCCAGTGAACAATTATCCTGCATTGCCTCAGGATCCTTTCACAGTGTCCCTTTTTGGCAGCTAAACCAGTCCTCAGAAAGCAAATGTATGTCTAGAGTCAACCTTTTGGAGCAGATGGGCAGAAACAAAGCCGAAGTGGTTTTTTGGAAACACCACCAAATACGGTCCTAGGAGCACACTACACTATTTTCGTAGAGAGGAACTGCCCCCTCCCACTCACCACTTAGTTTTCACAGCCATATTTGTACCATCCTGTCCCTTCTCTACCTGACGTCATGAGGTGGGAAGGTGGCAGAAGTTGGCTCTTCTTTTCCATAACCACTGATGGTCCTGTCCAAATAGCACTGTCTATTGGACACCACCACAGACTCTCAGCAACCCATCTAAACTACTGTCTTTCTAGATTCTTTCCACTGATGTGCACTGTGTTCTCAAACATAGCTGTAACCCTTTAGGTTGCCTCAATTTCCCCATTTTTAAATGAATTTAATAGTGATCAATCCAAGTTATATTAGTGCAAAATATGTTTTTTTTCCAGGTGTAAATTGGGAATAATTAATTTGACCTCCTACCTTAGTAATTCATCAAATATCCAACTAATATTTATTTTACATCTATTCCGTGTACTTCAGGGTACTGGGTGCTCATTGTGAAGACTAAATAACAGATTACATATTGCTCAGGAAATTTGCATCTTTAAAAAGATAAAACAGTAGTTATTTCATATTTTAAATGACTAATTCCTGATCAATACTTGGGGGTACTTTTTTTAATGAGGAATTTAAATGCAACAGAGGAACTAAAAATGAATAATTCCATTCAGACTTTAGGTTTTCTGAGGACTATCTATGTTAGTAATACAGATGTGAGCTTTCCTTATCAACAAATCCTTACAGGATACAGAGCATTGACCTTAAGCATAAATGTTATGTAAATCTGAACTGATCCTCTCTTTGGTTACTTAATAGGGGAGGAAGCCCCCGGACCCTTGAAATAGACATTTTTAAACCTCAGAAACAAGAAACTATGAATAAACCAAGGAGAAGGGGCTTAAGGGCTCTCTTTAGGTTAAATGGGAGAACTTGGGAGGTGATAATAGAGGCACTAGAGCTTTCTAGAACTCCGACCTGGTGAGATACCTACCCATTCCAGGGTTACCATGACACCTCCTTTGAAAAACACTGCTCTCTCAGGCACTACATTTCTTTCTTATTTTCTGTGTAATTTTTCTTTATCTACTGGAATCCCCGTGGGGGCCCTTTCTCTCTCACACTTTCCCTCTGTAAGTGAAATAAAGACAACAGATCTATAATTTCACAGGTCTTGAAATTCTATTTTTCCTCACACCCCCACTGTTAAACGGTTTCTGAATTTTTTGTTGCTTTCCCCTCAGCAATGTGTTTCAATTGCCAAGCATCTTAACAGCAGAGAATACGATTCTGTGGGCCCAAACATTTGTGTTTAATCGGTACAGATACATCTCGATAACTCCTGTCTTCACACTATCGGCTTTTAAATTGTTCAGGACTTTGGAAATATCGTAATTCAGTATATTAAATATTAAGATATTACTTCAGATTCCCCGGGCCTTTTTTAAGTTATATTATGCAAATCTGTACGAGTGTGTTTCCACGGTGAAGAATAAAAGTTATGGTAGTGCTTTTTGAAGCAGCATTACCGTGAGCGTCACTCCTGCAACTGCCTTTCACAAGGGCTCACTTTGCTTTGAAATATTTTGAAAACAGAGCTGAAGCGGGGATAATGTAGAGCGCAAACAGAAGGCAATAAGAAGAAACTGAGAGTGGCTGACAGAAACTGGGAGGTTGGCTGTTTCTGAAAAGGAAGAGAATGCGTAGTAAGCCAGGAGGAAAAACCAGGCGGGCGGGTGCTTCGGCCCTCCTGACGTCTTTTCTCTCGTTCTGGGGTTTCTGCGGGGGCTCCCCAAGGCCCAGGAAGCAGCCCCTCAATACCGCTTCCAGGGACTGCAACTTCTCCCCTCACACCTCCAGAGAGTAGTGCCTTCTCCGGCCACAATTCCCCGCCACCCAAAAATAACTACACAGATGTAAGGAAAGGGGCCAAAGCCTGCGGCACAGGGCGGTGCTTAGTTACAGCCCTATCGCTCACAGCCAGAACACTCGAAACCTAAACCCAGCGCCAGCCTTTTATAGCGAGTCCCTCGAGCCCCGCCCTAGCAACTTCTCCTAGCAACGTCTCGCCCTCGTGCTCTGCTGTCTTATCGGCCTCCGCCAGGCCCTTCCTGTTCCCCTCCCCCAGCCAGCGCGGCTCGGAGGCTCGGATCACGTGACTGGCCTCAGGGGATGGGCGGGGCGAGCGGGCGTCTGAGGGGCGGGGCACTGGAAGGAGACGTTAACGTCATCTAGACGCGCCGGACTGCTTGTGGCTTCCAGCGCCCGGCGCCCAGTGAGTCTCCAGATTTGGCGACTGGATGAAATGGCGGACCCTGCGGCGCTAGTATGGATTCGCGGCCCCGGCTTCGGGTGCAAGGCGGTGCGGTGTGCTACGGCTGGGTGCTCCGTATGGGATTTTATCCACCGTCACTGCCAAGATCAGGTGAGGTCTGCGGCTACCGGGAAGGGAAAAGAGGGGTAAGGGACAGGGCTGGGTGTGGAGAGGGTCTGTCCGGGGTGCGTCTATTCTTTATGGTTTTCAGTTTTGAGACCTAGGATTGTGTAATGTTAAGGTCCTTCCAGTTGATACGGAGGACTTCCTTTGTTTTTGTTTTGTGGTGTAGTTGTTTTGCCTCTCTACAGAAGGAAGGGAAAAAAATCTCCGTTCACAGGCGCTTTGTTTACCTCTCAGTTTCTTCATCTGTAAATGAGGCAGTTGGGCCAGATGACCTGTAGGGCACATTTCCTTACATTTATTCTGCATTCATATTATGGTTATGTAACGTGCATTTTGTCCCCTGATCACACAGCCCTGTAAACTCAAAACTAGAGAAGTATATTGTATTTGAACCCAGGACAAAGGATTGTTGGTGAGGAAGATGGGTTCATCTGGTCACTGATTGGGATCAGGCATTCACACATGTATCCTGTTGAGGGCATGGGTTCTTGGGGCGTGTCATTTAAATATTTTCACTAATTATTGAATAGTCTAAATTGTCCGTGCTTATTTTTGAAAACCTATCGAGGGCGTACTTCCAAAGTTGTTTGCGTGGTTTTACTAATCTTTAAGTAAGCAGGCTTTTACCATTTTGTGATGTTAAGCCTATTCAGTTGTCTAAAGAATTTGGTAGTTCCCTCAACCTAAATTTAATTTTGGCAGTTATCTAGTATTCTCTTTTTTTTATAACCACAACTCATCTGTGCTTCCCAGGCTGTTTCTTCTGCTTGTTATTTATAAGCTTAACAAATGTTAACACTTGGACAGGTTCCATGAAGAAGTAATGTGTGTTTGCAAAGAAGGTGTTTTTCAGCTTCCCTGTTTTCTTCCTACACTGCAATCCATTCTAAAAACTGTCAGCAGCACTATTTTGGTCATCTGAATGGGGAAATGTTTTTAAAAATTTTGAATTTTAATATCTCTGAAAATAACTCTTTTCTCATGAGTGCAGTTTTCAAGATTACCAACAATTGATCCAAAGTGAGTCCAGAAAAAATAGGATCTTAACTATGAGAAATGTTGAAAATAAGAATTTTTAAACACTGTAAGAATCAAGATAAATGAGAGGATTCTGCCAGGTACTTAAGAAATATGACCATAGCAAGTATGAATAGAAACAAAAAACTTATGAAAGGGTATTTGATGAGATACTGAACAAGTAAAAATAGCTCAGTTCCACACCTGTGCTTTTTAGAACAAAACTATACACATGATAGTGTTAGCTCTCACTAAGAAATGTAAGTATCTCTCCTGAGGTTCATTAGGCTGGCTAACAGACACATAAAAACAGCTGCAAAGTTTGTGGGAAACAGTATTTCTCCCAAGGACATGCTGCAGTGGTGAAATATATTGACTTCCTTGAGGGTCTGCTTTTTCACTGAGAAACGTTGTTGTCAAAATCATAGACTATAGGGAATTTTGTTGTTTGAGACTAATCAGCAAGAATGAAACATGCCACTCTTGCCTTGAGGATCTAAGTCATTTTGATGCAGAAAAACACTCTTGATTTCCAACACAGGAGCAGAGCTTCATATTTGGAGTTTCTGAATGCAACATTCTCCACTTAACTTTGTGGTTTCCAAGGAAACAGGAGTCTGGATCCAGTTCACACAATCCAGATCTGATGTTGACCCTTTTATACACAGTTGTGCTTTTTTTTAAATTTCACCTAAACTCCACTCTTACCCCGGATCCTTTCATTTCTTTTCTCTGGTTGGTGAGATACCTGTGAGTCCTCTGGTGTGCAGCCCTCCCTCCTTGTGATAAGTTAGTAAAGTTGACTATTGAACTTTCGGTTTGTCTCTGGTGGTGGTTTGGCTGACTCGGCTAAGACACGTATAATACTTTATGCTTGAAGTGCTTTATAATTCACAAATGGTTAAAAAAAGTTAAATTGATTCTAAATTTTCTTTGTCCTTTGTTTTCTACTAGTGATTATTAATTGACAAGTCTTAAATAAAATGCAATTTTGTTGATCAGTTGTCTTATTTAATAAGCAGTTCTGTTATAGAAATGCAGTATGATGTATAATCTTTCTGCCTTCACATTAATGTCTTTTAAAGGTATTTAGAATTTTAGAAATACCATACCCATTAGAAATATAAAATATTAAAAGAAACTAAAGTGACTCAATTTATAAAACATTAAACAAATAGGAGGGTGTATACGTATCTCATTTAATCTTTACAACAATTCTTTGAGGTAGACAGTATTTTACAGACAAGAATAGTCCTTCATGTTAATCATTTCATTGCATATAGCATAAGCTGTCATGCTTATCTCTCCTGCTATTATATTTGTTTGGGAAAACTCTAATCAACTTAAATCCAACTCTCCATCTATTCTGCCCCTTCATTTGGGCAGTAAGTATGGTAGAGAAAATGTAACCACACTGATAGTCTCACTGTAAATTCATAAACACCAATCCTAGTGCTGCTTGGCAGTTCTGTATTTTCCTAATCCAGAGTAGGCTTCCACGGTGGGTCACAGGACTGCTAAGAATGGCCCTCAGGGCAACTGGATGGAACCCGGGGCAGCTTAGAACCTCATTGATCTTCAGCAGCTTCACTCATTGTTCCCAAGGGGCCACACACACACACACACACACACACACACACAATTTTTTTAATGTGCGCTGTGGTATGAAAAGGGTTGGTAAGCACTGCTTAGTTCATCACTCTTTCATCCTTAAAGCCTCAATACTTCTTCCATCCTGAGGCCTGAACTTTCTATTCATTGAGAAAATAGAGATAGTAAAGAGAGAATTTCCTCATTCTCCCACCAAAACCTCTACTACATACCATATACTCACCCTTCTCTTCTATTACTGTGGATGACTGTCATTATTATTTTACAGTCCCCACCCCTCCACTTGTGCACAGTGTCCTGTGCTCTCTCGCCTACTAAAGAGCTTATTTTGGCATTAATTCTCTCTTTCCTTCATCTTTTAGTGTTTTCCCTCTTTATTCGATCATTCCTACCTGGTGCAAACATGAGCCCATCCCTTACAGCCACCACCTTGTTTTCTCTGGTCTTTATGGTAAAATTCCTCTCTTTCTTTAGAACTCATTGTAGTTAGGCTTTTGTCTCTATCACTCCAACAAAACAGTGCTCATCAGTGTCTTCTATGTTGTCATAACCAATGATGAGTTTCCAGTTTTCATCTCACTTGGCCTGCCAGTATCAATTGACCCTTTACTCTTCCATGATAAACTTTTCTCACTTGTCGAGATCTTTACCTTCAGTTCTCTTCCTTCCTCACTAGCTTCTCCTTTTCAGTCTCTTTTGCTGGTTCCTCCTCATCAGTCAGATCTCTTAAACTTTGGAGTGGCCAGGGCTCAGTCTTCTGGTCTTTCCTCTCTTATCCAGATGATTCCATCCAGTTGCATGGCTGTAAGTACCATCAACATTCTACCAACTTTCAAATGTAAATCTTCAGCCCAAACTCTCCCCTAAACTCCAGACTTTTATATCTGTCAGCTTACATGACATTTCTCCTTGACTGCCTAATAGACATCTCAAACTACCTTGTCCAAAATGGGACTGATTTTTCCTTAAAAGTTCTTTTTCGGTTTTCTCCAACATAGTAAATGGCAACTCTATTCTCCCATTGCTCAAACTAGAGTTGTGGACTCTTCCTGATTTCCTCAGTTGACCTCACAGCCCTCATCCAGGCCATTAGCAAATGCTGTTGCCTTTACCTTCAGAATCTCTTCAGAATCTCACCATTTCTCATCACCACCTGCTACTACCACCCTGGTCCAAATACCCTTTATTTCCATCTGGATTATCACAGTAGCTTCCTCATTGATTTTCCTGCTTCTATCCTTTCCTTTTCTGTAATCTTATTTTCAGTTCAACAACTAGAATAACCCTTTTAAAGCATGTCAGATTATCTCATTTTTTTACCCAAAAGCTGACAGTTGTTTTATTCAAAGTGAAATCCATAGTCCTTATAATAGTTTATAAGGCCTTATCAGATTCTCTCTCTCTCTCTTTTTACTTCGTTCTAGCCACATTGGCCATTTTGCTGTTGCTCATATCTGGAATACTGTTACCCAGAGAGCCAGATGTCTTGTGCCCCTCACTTTAGTTCTCTGCTCAAATGTTGCTTGATCATGGAAGTTTTTCTTGACTAACTTTATAAAAAAATAGATCACCACCACTCCCATCAATAAATGCTATTCCCTTTGCCCTGCTTATCTCCACTTGACATAATATATAATTTATTTGTTTATCATTTGTCTTCCCCTACTAGAATGCAAGCTCCCTGAGGCAGGGACTTTTATTGACTGTAGTACTCCAACACCTGAAACTTTACCTGGCAAATAGTAGACAATAATATTTGTTGAATGCATGTTTTCCTTTGAAATAGATGTGCGATGTGGTTCAGAGCTGTCTATAGTTTCCACTTTAACAAGATACCAATAATGCATTTTTCCTTTCCTGTTGATGTTGACATCTCTTTGCTCTTAATATTATAGATTTAAATGTATACCTTCTAGGTTCATGTAATTTTGAAAAATACTTAACTGTTTTCTTATTTACAACATCAGAAACTTGTTTAGAAACATGTACAGTTTTTATTTCTTTTCTGAGAATTTTTAAAATATTATGCAGAATGGGTTTGGGGATACTTGGGCTTCTGCAGTGATTGGCTGTGAACTTCAGGGGAAGCTATCAGAAGAGGCAAAGACTGGCACTAGTTGGCCCTAAAAATGTTAGAGCTTACACAGGTGTATTAAAAACCTTACCCATGTCACCTCCCTTCCCTCCTCCTTTTCTCTACCTACCCTTGTCAGGATGTATGTTGTCAGTTTAAATTGTCCATCCTTGGACCACTCTTGATGTTCAATTTGAATTTACCTGTTTAAAAAGAAAATGGGACCTTTGGAGTTATTGGATCTGAGCCCGGTACAATTTTCTTCCTTTACTGAAATTTCCTATTAGAGAAAAAGAAAGAAATTGTTTTTGCTTTCACCCCAAAGACTGAAGGTTCTTTTATGTATCATGAGTAGGTAATTAATATTAGGAAAAAATTTTATCATAGAATGCATCATATGAAATGACTTGTTTTTCTGTTAGTGGTTTTTATCAACTCATCAAATACTAATTGAACACACACTATCTGTTTGTAACTGGGATAATAGAAAGATAAATAATCTAGGTCCCTACCTGCAAGAAACTTGTATTGTCTCATAAAAGGCATTAAAAAACCCAAAACTTAATTTCCAGGATGTTCCAGTGGAGTACTTCTTTGTAAAATGCAATGGAGCACTCATTAACACCAATGACGCAGTGCGGCATGGAGCTATCTATAGTCTGGAACCCAGACTTTGTGGTGGAAAAGGAGGTACGACATGAATGTTGACCACTTAGTTGTAATATATCTGCAGTCCTTAGCTATATGTGTCATATTAACAAACTCCTTGATCTCTGTAATATGCCAGCCTTGTTTTGCCTTATAAAATCCTTTACTCTTCTAATTTTGAATATTTTATTTTTTATTTTTTTGGAGGAAAAAATACTGTATGATTCAATTCCCACCGTCTCCAGCCAGTTAACTTTTAGGTAGCCCCGGCTATGAAACTTTGGGGAATATTAGATGAAGAGAGATGACTTTTATTCTGTCCAGTTTGTTGAAGGAAGAGCTTTAAAACAATCAAATCTCCTGCTTTTATCAAAAATTTTGTCTAGTTGTAGTTCCAAGGGAGGTTTAAAGTCACTATTTATAGATTGGAGTAGGTTAAGGTTCTGGTTGTATCCCCACATCTGAAAAGAGAGAAAAGAAATGAAAAGAGTGAAACAATATGAACAGTTCTTGGTATTTCTCCTGATGTGCTAACATGTAATCCCCAAGCTTTTTCAAAATCTGCGATGATTTAATTTGGTTTTCTGAAAGTTGACATCTCAGATTATAATCATCCTGCAGTTTGAATTGTATCAGTAAGAATGAAGCATGTCATAAGCTCCCAGTGACAGCTTAAAATTACCCTTCCTTTTAAACTCACTGCAAAACCTAACCATATAATTTTTCAGGTTCTTAATCTGGGAATCCTGGGGTCTCTGGCCCTGAGTAAAGCCCACAGAAATTCCTATGTAGGTACAATATTTCAGAAAGATGAAAGGCAAAAAAACATTAGGGTGAATCACGTTTGTCAGTCTTTCTACCTGCTACCTGAGTTATAACCATGATGTCCATCTCTTTAAAAAAAAGTAGAGCTCACCTTTAATCTTGTGATATAACACTGTTTTCACAAATTTAGCTTTTAGCCACCCTTGAACCCTTTTTAATCTGCATTCTGCAAATATATTTGCTAGGTTTTGGGTCTATGCTCCGAGCACTTGGTGCTCAGATTGAGAAGACAACCAATCGAGAAGCTTGCAGGGATCTCAGTGGAAGGAGACTACGAGATGTCAATCATGAAAAAGCGTAAGATGCCCACTTTTTTGTTTTTTTGAAGAAAGAAACATACTTTCTCATCAATAGTGATTTCTACACATGCCATACATATTAGAAATGTAAACTTTAAATACTTATGCTCTGATTTATTACATTATCAGATTTAACCTTTTCCATAACTTAAAAATTATCTTTTGTGTTTTAGTTAAGTCTGTTACAGTATGCCTGTAAGCATGACACACATTTCTGGGTAACTGTCAGAGTTTGAACAAGAGTGCATTCATTTGTTTGGAGGAGGCATTTTATATATAAAATCACATGGATAATATATCCACTCAGTTACATCTCTCCCCTGTCCCCAGAATGGCTGAATGGGTAAAACAACAAGCTGAGCGAGAGGCTGAAAAGGAGCAAAAGCGCCTGGAGCGACTGCAGCGGAAGCTTGCAGAACCCAAGCACTGCTTCACCAGCCCCGACTATCAGCAGCAGTGCCATGAAATGGCTGAGCGTCTGGAGGATTCTGTCCTCAAAGGTGAGAATGAGGATTCTTTAATGTGGTCAGCCGGGATCCTTGAAGCCAGCTGTTCCAGACTCTCTAGAAAGAGCAGATCTTAAGTTTTTTTGGATAGTGGATCTCTTTGAGAATCTGATGAAAACTGTAGACCCTCTCACCTCAAATATGAACACATACCCACAGAATGTTTGACCTGCTTAACCTCTGAATTCCATGGGTCCATGGGCCCTAGTAGGAACACTTTTAGTGCTTCATGGGGATAAGCTGAGTCTTTGGGAGGTATCCAGACCTGAACGTATTTGCTTCCTGTTTTAGATCAATTTTCTTGATGGTATTTAATGAGCATGATTTCTCATTCACTTTTTTTTTTAAAGCATGCAAAGCGTTATGCTAGACCTATTGTAGGTACAATTGAATAGGAAGAATCTTTTCCATTAAAAAGCTTATGAGACTCATAATAACTTTGGAAATTTCCTATATATGTACTTGTTAAATCATACTTTGAAAGATACTACCTTTTTGTTATGTATGTTATATTTCATTAATAAGGAAATAACTGAAACTGTGGAATTGTAACCCATAATATCTTTGAAATTTGCTCTCTGCTTGTTAAATTGCACTTGGAAAGTTACCACTTTTATGTATATATGTTATGTTCTACAATAAAAAAAATGATTAAAAAATTAAAAAAAATAAATTTTAAAAAGAAGCTTATGAGATAAGGGGGAAAGACAAATGTTTGTAAATAATTGGTGCAAGTGACAAATAATTAGGTTTGAGGAGAGCTAGGTATAAATCTTTCAGTCTCAAAGTAAAAATTGGACATTGGTGCTATAGTGTTCTGCTCTAAAAATCTGATTCCAGAACCAGAATGCTTATCATTTTAAATCTCTGTAGATTTGAGATGAATCTCATTTTAACCATATGGCATTTTGATATCTTAGGGAATTTAAATCTAGAGATATTTTGTTGTTTTGCAGCTCTTTTTGCAATCCAGATTTTTATAGTTTCTTTAATTAAACGTAGTCATGATAGTGGAAACTGAGTTGTTAAAATTTCTGATTAGGTATGCAGGCTGCCTCCAGCAAAATGGTGTCAGCAGAAATCACTGAGAATCGGAAACGGCCTATTGAGTCGAAAACAAGCAGAGAAACCAATTCAGGGAAAAGAAAATGCTTTTGGTAAGTATGTTTAATTTTAATTCCAAATTGATATTTTAGAAGATTGACATGACAGACTTATCTATCTGCTGCAAGCACATTTATAAATAATGTTTGATGGGAGCTCAAATTTTCCAGGGGGCTGCAGTCTTTAGGTTTCAATGATTGTCACTTTGTACACATTAGTAATGGTTTCTGCTATAAATGTCAATTAATAGACTCTAAAAGACAATGTTTTTCCTTTGGGTGGCAGATCACATGAAATGAATTGCTTTGTATTTGAATTATTTTTTGGTGTTGAAAGAATCTAGTCAATAGACATTTGGGTAGTTTCCAGTTTGAGGTGATTATTAATAAAGCATAGGATTTTCTTTTAACTTTATTATTTTATTTACTTTCCAACAGTTGAAATTAATGCAGTATAGGAATAAAAGCTTTAAGCAAAATCAGTTTTATTTTAGGGGATTCACCCATTGAAAAAGATCCTTCTGGGATATTTGGGATGGTCTCATTGACTTTTTAAAAAGTTCTTCTGTTTATACCTGTGGAATATCTTTCTTAAACTTAACCTATTCTCCACTGCAAGCTCCAGATACTTTTATTCAGGCAAAGTCTGTTTCCTGGACAAACTGCAGTTCTTTTTTTAAGTAGAAGTTATACATGGTATTAACTTTTCGGTTGCTTCTGATAGGTTGGGCATGGAAGGACTGGCAAATGCAGAGTGTTCCAGTTCTGAGAGCTCAGAGGATGACAGTGTAGAAGCACCTAGTACTTCAGGAATGAGCTTCCAGGTTCCAACAGATGGCAGTGATGGTGTTGGGATGGCAGTTGAATTTCCCCATGGTTCTCAGAGGGCTAGACTATTGAGTACAGACTCTGCATCACCAGAAAAACTACAGACCCCAGTTTTTGACTCCAGGATTGGTATGTCAGAAGACTCATATGCTAAGCTGGAAGAGAAGTCTACTGAGGAGCAGACAGAAAGGAAGATGGCTATAGGAACCGAGGAGACCCAAGAGGAAAAGGAGGCAGAGAGTAAAGAACCTATAGAAAACAAAGCAGCTGGGGCCGGACTGAATGGAAAGGCAGAGCCAGAGGAAATGACTGATGGGGAAAGAGTTAGCAAGGTAACACCTGGAGAAGATAGGGAAAACATCCCCATGGCCAAACTGGAGGAAAGCCAATCAGGAAACTCAGTAAGTAATTTGTGGGGGTAGATGTCTAGAGCCAAATCAGTTTCACCTCTACAATAAGTCATTGAAATGAAAATGTGCTCTTTTTTATCAACTCCTTAGTGGAACGGCTTGTTTAATACTGAGAAGTACAGATAACGGTCAAGTTTCCCTTGTCCTCAAACTAATCCTTAGATTATTTTAACTCTGGGATTTATACTATTTTGCCATCAGGTTCTATAGTTCATCAGTTGGTTCTATAGTTCATCAGTTCCAAGATGGGTGTTTTTCACATTTCACATCTTTGAAATTGGATGTGAATCAGTTTCATATTGTAGCTTAATTTGTTTATTCTTTCTTAATGATACATAAAATAATGGGGCCCATTACAATAGATGGCTTTTTAGATTTGACACAAGATGCTTTTTTCTATCACTGTATCTGTATTTACAGTTTTTCTTTCCTGTGTGATATACAGTTTGAACAATAATTGTCAATTGGATAGGAAGCTCTTCTCTATAGAAGGACTGGCTCTTTTAAAATTTATAATTAAATTTAAGTTCCACATTCAGCCTTTTTTAAGAAGTCATTTTCATTGTGCACACTTTCTCTTGAATAGTTTATTATTCACTGTCTTCAGTGTACTGACTTCTAGCAAAAATCTTCAGTGCTCACTCTTTGACCTAATGATTTGATTTTTAGAAGAGAAGAAACCTGAACAACTTGGTTTCCTTGGCTAATTCAAAGTCCATCATTATTTGTTTGACCACCACCTACCCTGTCCATGATAAATAAGCAAAAATAGATAGATTGCCCTTTCTAGGGAAGATAGTGGAATTTTTTATGCTTAGGGCTTTAATCTGACCCTCATACCATCTCTGCAGTTGTAAGCATGCAACTTTTTTTTTTAATTCATTTTATTGAGATACATTCACATACCATGCAGTCATACAAAACAAATTGTACATTCAATTCTTCACAGTACCATTACATAGTTGTGCATTCATCACCAAAATCAATCCCTGACACTTTCATTACCACAAACACAAAAATAACAGGAATAATAATTAGAGTGAAAAAGAGCAATTAAAGTAAAAAAGAACACTGAGTGCCTTTGTTTGTTTGTTTCCTTCCCCCGTTTTTCTACTCATCCATCCATAAACTACACAAAGAGGAGTGTGGTCCTTATGGCTTTCCCAATCACATTGTCACCCCTCATAAGCTACATTTTTATACAACTGTCTTCGAGATTCATGGTTCTGGGTTGTAGTTTGATAGTTTCAGGTATCCACCACCAGCTGCCCCAATTCTTTAGAACCTAAAAAGGGTTGTCTAAAGTGTGCATAAGAGTGCCCACCACAGTGACCTCTCGGCTCCTTTTGGAATCTCTCTGCCACTGAAGCTTATTTCATTTCCTTTCACATCCCCCTTTTGGTCAAGAAGATGTTCTCCGTCCCACGATGCCAGGTCTACATTCCTCCCCGGGAGTCGTATTCCACGTTGCCAGGGAGATTCACTCCCCTGGGTGTCTGATCCCACGTAGGGGGGAGGGCAGTGATTTCACCTTTCAAGTTGGCTTAGCTAGAGAGACAGGGCCACATCTGAGCAACAAAGAGGCATTCGGGAGGAGGCTCTTAGGCACAACCATAGGGAGGCCTAGCCTCTCCTTTGAGGCTGGGTATATTTTCATGTTTGTATTTTTCCTGGAAAAACAAGGAAAGAAAAAAGTAGTATTAAAAATCTTGTTCAGGAACCCCATACTTCTGTTACTGTTCTGAATGTTTGTTTATAAATGATATAAGTGGAAAATTAATGTTTACTAATTATGTATATTGAGCATGCATGCTGAATTGGATTTATATTAAAATGCAGAAACAAGATATGTCAAAATGAAAATTACTTGAAAAATAGCATGTATTGACAAAGTCTTTACTCATAGGAAGGAGTGTATTTTAATTATTGTCTCTTTTTTTTTTCCTTTAGGATATTGGTCAGGAAACTATAGATTTACTGGCATTCAGCTCTGTTGCAGAAATGGAGTTGCTGGGTTTAGAAAAGCTGAAGTCTGAACTGATGGCCCTGGGACTGAAATGTGGGGGCACTCTCCAGGAGAGGGCAGCAAGACTCTTCTCTGTCATAGGGCTGGCAAAGGAACAAATAGACCCAGCTTTATTTGCCAAGCCTGTGAAAGGGAAGAAGAAATGAATTTCATCAGAGCTGATTTCTTTTTCTTCTTGTAGTCCAGCACTTAACAACCTGCATAATGTTGACTCTTGGCCATTATTCCTGTTGGTATTAAAAGCTTACTTTTTCATAACCCAGTTCTATCTTTTTTACTATTACATTTATAAAATTAGTTTGTTTTCTTTGTGGGAAAGTTTAGATAAATTCAATTTCTTTAATAAATATAAAGCTATTCAGAGTTTTGGTTTCATCTGGTATCATTTTGGTAAGTTGTATCTTCAAAGAATTTATCCATTTCATCTAAGTTGTCAAATTTATGGACATAGAGTTATTCACAAGAGTCCTTCTTATCCTTTTAATATCTGTAGGATCTGTGATGTCAACCTCTTTTTCATTCTGAAGCTGGTAATTTCTGTTCTCTGTTTTTCCTGATCAGTCCAGCTAGCAGTTTATCAGTTTGTTGATCTTTTCAAAGAACAAACTTTTGGCTTTGTTAATTTTTCTCTATTTGTTTTCTGTTTCATTGATTTCTGTATGTATCTTTATTATTTCCTTTCTTCTACTTAGTTTGGGTTTGCTTTGCTGTTTTATTCTTTAGCATTCTTAAGACAGAATCTTAGGTCATTGATTTTGGACATTTTTTCCTAATATAAATATTTGAAGCTATAAATTTCCCTTTAAGCACTGTTTTAGCTATTTGTCAAAAATTTTAATATGTTGCATTTTCATTATCATTCAGTTTTTAAATACTTTCTCATTTCCTTTGTGTATTCTTTGACCCATGGATTATGTTTTTTTCCCCCTAAATATCTTGCTATTGTGATTTCTATTTTAATTCCTTTGAGGTCAAAGGACATTCTCTTTATTTCAGTCTTAAAAATTTTACTGCAGCATGTCTTATGGCCCCAGTATGTCTTGGTGAATGTATCATGTAGACTTGACATTTGAAGAGAATATGTATTCTGAGTTGTTGGGTGAATATGTTATACAGATTAGGTAAGGTGGTTGTGGTAGTGTTGTTTAGATCTATGTCTTTATTATTTTTTTGTTATTTCTATCAGTTGCTAAGAGAGGTGTATTAAAATCTTAAATGATGATTGTGGAAATGTTTGTTACTGTCTTTAATTTTGTCAGTTTTTGCTTCATATTTTAAAGCTCTTAGTGAATTGAGCATTTTATCAGTATGAAATGCCTTCTTTTATCTCTGGTAATACTTCTTTGGCTCAAAGTGTACGTAATCTGATGTTAATGGAGCCACCCACTCCATCCTCCTTGTGCTTACTGT
This sequence comes from Choloepus didactylus, assembly GCF_015220235.1. Taxonomy (NCBI): domain Eukaryota; kingdom Metazoa; phylum Chordata; class Mammalia; order Pilosa; family Megalonychidae; genus Choloepus; species Choloepus didactylus. Next base: position 33,877,098 of record NC_051308.1, read on the forward strand.
TTGCATAGTATACCTTTCTCTATTTATATGTCTTCTACCTATCCATGTCTTTATATATAAAGTGGGTTTTTTATAGACAGCATATACTTGAGTCCTTCATTTTCCTCTGTCCTAACAATCTCTACCTTTTAATTAGGGTGTTTATTTAATCTGTTAACATTAAATGTAATTATTGACATAGTTGGATTTAGTTGTCATTTTACTATTTTGTTGTTTGGATTAGTTGATTATTTTAGAATTATATTTTAATTTATCTATTGGTTTTTTTAAACTATACTCTTTGCCTAATTTTTTTAGTGGATTCTTTAGGGATTACAATGTACATTTAAAATTTTTCAGTCTACCTAGAGTTAATATTGTATGAACTACTTCATGTCAAAATCTTTTATATTTACCATTTCTGATGCTCTTCATTCTTTCTTGAAGATCTGAGTTTACATCTGGTAATATTTTCTTTCAGCCTAAAGAACTTCCTTTAGCATTCGGTGTAGTCCTTATCTGTTGGTGATAAAATCTCTTGCTTTTCTTTTCATCACTTTAAGGATCTTGATCCACTGTCTTCTGGCCTGCACTGTTTATAATGACAAGTCAGTGTTCATTCAAATTGTTGTTCCTTTTATATAATGTGTCTTTTTTCTTTGTCTGCTTTCAGGTGTGCCTAGGTATGTTTTTCTGTGTATTTATCCTGCTTGGGATTTGCTGAACTTCTTGGATTTGTAAATTTATGCCATTAATCAAATTTGGGAATTTGATTTTTTCAGGTATTTTTCCAGTCCCATTTTTTCTCTCCTCTCCTGAAACTTCATAAACATGCTCAACCTCTGTATAGTTCCTTAAGTCTCTATCTTCTTCCTTTTTTGGTCCCCCAAAATTCTTTTTCTTTTTTTCCAGATTATATAATTTTTTTGACACATCTTTAAGTTTACTGATTTTCTGGTATTTCCAGTCAGTTAAGCCCGTAGAAGGAATGTATTTGATTTTGTATTTTTCTGCTCTAGAATTTCTCTTTGATAGTTCTTCCTCCCCACCCCACAGTTTCTGTTCTCTGCTGAAATTTCCTATCTTTTCATTCATTGCAAGCATAATGCCCTTTATGTCCTTGAGTGTAGTCATAATAGCTGTTTTAAAATCTTTGTCTGCTAATGCTAACATTTGGTCCGTCAGTCTTTGTTGATTCTCTTTTCTCTTGAGAATAGTTCTCATTTTCCTGATTTTTTCATGTCAGATAGTTTTGGATTGTTATCTTGAACATTGGGAATGATAAATTGTAGAGATTCTGTATTCTGTTATGTGCCTCTGAGAGTGTTATCTCCCTCTTCCCCCACTTTTTGCAGGCACTTAACTTGGCTGGACTCTAAGTTCAAACTCTGTCTCTTTTCAGGTAAGCAGCACCCCAAATCTCAGTTCAGTTTTTTTTTTTTTCATTTACAAAATAATTACTCATTAATTAGTGAAAAAATTCAAATCCAAGCCTTACTGAATGCTTATTGCTCTTCCTTGCAGTTCTAAATGCTAGACCTAATGACTGGCAGCTCTCTCATTGAATGTTCCAAAAGGTGAAAAGAGCTCCTGCTAGACTCTCTTCAGTATTTCAGCTGTAATAAGCAACTAGCCTTTGGAAAAGTGCTCACTATCACCATGGTATCTTATACCTTCAGTTCTCTGTAGTTGAAGCTCTTGCTGCTGCCTTGTCATTCTTTATTTATGCTGACTTGTCCATACTCAAAAGGCTGCTGAAGTCCTGTCTTAGGGAGTTTTCTTTGATCCACATTGTGCTTAAAAAGCACATCTTATGTCCTTTAAACCTAGTTAAATCGCTCTCCTCCTTATGGCTTACTTTTCCACACTGTTCACAAGAACTGAGCTAATAATACAACTTATAAACAGGTCACATACAGTCTTCACCTGCTTATAGGTTGCAAACATCAACTTACTGGAAATATTCTCACTATTGAACTAATTCCAGAACTAATTCCAGAACACAGAAAATTTGTTAACAGTACAATTAACCTCATATGCCATTAAAGGATACTGTTAAGGTTGTGTCAAATGATTTCACAAACATAAAACAGGAAATGTTAATCTCCTCCATTCTTTCAACCTATGAATTCAAAGAACTTGAGACAATTTAACTAAATTTTAATAAAATGCTTCCCAAGCATTACTTTGACCAGGTACCCAGGTTTAAGTTATGAACATTGACAGTGTCCATTTATATAACCACTCTTGAAGTTAAGGACTTAACCATTTTGTAATATTAGCGTATTTTCTAATGCTGTTTATTTACATATGCCCATTAACAAATGGAATGGTTTTGTGAATGTTTTCTGGAAGACTGCAGTATCTGTGATGACCGATTTCCATGCTGGCATTGCATGCATCCAAATATTAATAATGCACAGACACACACAATTAGAGCAATGGGATAGAGCATATTCAAACACAAGCACACCCCATTCCCCTTTTTATTGCTTGTTTTGCTTAGTATCTCTTAAAACAAAAAGAATCTTTGAATTCAGTGTTCAACTGCCAAAGAAAAAATAACAGCAGGGCACGTACTTAGGGCTCAAATCAAATTATAAGCACTAGCTGGCACAAAACAGGAGACATTGGTTTTCATATATATAATTCTTGTTATCTAAAAGTCTTCTCAACCAGGGTCTTGCAAACTCATTGATAATCCATACCAACATGATTTAGGTTGAAACATACACATGGAGTAACTGTGTTCTTTGGGAATTAAAGTGAGAGGAAGAATTCAGACTATCCAAAATTTAGTTCAGGCCTTTGGGCAGTGAGAAGCTTGTACTAAGCAACTGTGCTACATTTCTGCTTCATTAAGTTATTTTGGATGATTATACCTAGACTATCCTCGGTTTTATCCAGTAAAATGCACAAGGTGCCAACAGGAAAGCATGCCAGCCAGGTACGAGTTCAACAATGTGTGATTTTTATTCTCTTCCTCTTAAGAGTTTGTATCAATTAAAAAAAAATATTAAGCCAAGGAAAATAACTGAAGATTTATGGGTCTCTTGTGTTTTAGAAAGGAAAACAAAGATAGCCACTCAGTTCAGTTCTTTTAGCCTTAGCCATGCTGCTTATAGTCTGCTTTCCTCATGTGGTTCAAGGAGCAGAGTTTATATACAGAATTTTTGAATTGCCCTACTCTGGCTCTCTTCCTTCCAGGGCCTCCTTCCTCACTGTCCTGCATTTGTGATTTCCCTGATGTCTGTTCTTATTTCTCAAGCCAGCAAAATGGCAATTTTTCTTTCAGAGTTCAGAATGCCAAGTAGGGGCTCAAAGCTGTAAAAATGGGACATTTGCCCAGTGCTGATCCCTTCTTCCGATTCTTAACTCCTCTTAAACTCTCCCTCATTTTTGAAGGACAGTTTTCCCAGGTATAGGATTCTTGGTTGGCAGTTTTTCTCTTTTGGTATCTTGAATATATCATACTACTTCCTTCTTGCCTCCACGGTTTCTGCTGAGAGATACGCACTTAGTCTTACCAAGTTTCTCTTTTTCTGGTTGTGGTCCAGAATATTCAGGGAGTTGTTTTTATTTTATCTAGAGTTTATAGTTATTAACTCCAGGAAGGTTGTTCCAAAAGGAGCTGCTCAGCCATACCAGATGTAGAATGTCTTATTGCATTAAAATATATATATATATATGTATTTATATAAACTTACAAGAGATGCATATATTTTGAGTTGTAAAGGGGTAATTTTAATTTGGTGAAATTGTTCATACACATATACATACATACATATTTATATGCACATATGCACACAGATACAATAATACATTAGTTCAGGGGTTCTTACCCATGGGAGGGTGTCTGTAAAACTACAAGTAACATTACATGCCCAATTTTGTAAGTAGTTTTACTCTCAGAATGAAGTATTTTAGTATAGTGGCCAAGCATGTGGATTCTGGAAACTAATCTGGTTCCTCTCCTAGTTCATACCACTTCACTAGTTACGTGGCTTTGGAGAAAGTTTTTAACCTCTTGGAATCAGTCTGTTCAGCTGTAAAAAGAATAATAAATAGTAGGAATAATGGTAAGGTTATTTTGCAGATTACATGAGGTATAAATATAAAGTGCTAAACTCACCAGCACTTAGACGCTCATTTAGCTATTGCTTTGATCATCTGATTTTCAAAAGATGTTCTTGAACAGGACAAAGTCACTGCTGTAATTCCCTTCCTGGTACTGACAAGGATGCTCTGTTATATAGAAGTGTGGCTAGCACACAGAAAACAGCTGTTCAATGAAATGTCTTGGGCGACACTGGACAGTAAATATTTAAGAAATAGACAGTAAGCTATTTAAGAAATCAAACAACTATTCAAAGAGATCACAGGGCTTAAAGTCTTAAAAGGGAAAAATGATGCAGGTGGGAGTTTGCAGGAGAGAATTAAGTACATGTACCCAACATTTGGCATAACCTTTGTGAGAGGGGTATACATTTTGTGTTGTTTCTTAGATGTCTACAGAAGTAGATGCTAAGATTTCCCTTCATTATTATTTTGTTTCAAGAAACTTTTTAACATTTACTTTGCTTACTGATAATGGAAACAGAGAAATCACTCTTTTTTCTGGTTTCCATTAATTGCTACCATTTGTTTGCTTTATCTGAACTCCCCCCACTCCCCACACACCTTTTTTATAATGTCTCAAATTTTTATTTAGGCCCAAATTGATGTTTAAGTATCATTCTGCTACGTACATAGTCTGGCTAATTCTTTAGTTCCTTGTTTTATTCTTTCCTTGTCTTCTGGTATTCTTAAGGTAATTTTTTGCTTTATTTTTTAAATGAAGGGTATATGACTTGTTCACTTTCTGAACCCTTGGGTGTCTCTGGCGGTGTTTTTTTGTTGCCGTTGCATATGTAATTCCTTGCTTGACTGGGTATGGAATCTTTAGCTTGCAGTCTTTTCTCTTCAAAACAATAAATACTTGCTATTGTCTTCTGGCATATAGTATTATAGAAGAGACACTTGATGCCTGTTTTTGAGTATATTTTCTTTTTTATTGTGTACAAACTTAGCCTTTCTCTCTAGACACATCTATATTATTTCTTTATCCTTAAAAAAATGTCACCAGGACATTTCTAGGTGTAGTCTCTTCATTAATATTCCTACATAGTTGGATAAGCCTATTTAGTCTGAAAACAAACCTTTTTATTTTGAGCAATTCTTCTATTACTTTTTTGATTATTGTGTTTATTCTCTGCTCTGTTCTCATGGAATGTGATTTTCTGCAGCATCCAATTTGCCGTTTCCTCCTTCTGTTGTGTTTGTCAATTCAACAATTAAGTTTTTCCCTTAGAAAATCTTTCAGTCTCAGATTAGTCCCTCTTCATGGTTGCCTGCTTCTGTTTTATAAATGTATTCTCTTGAAACTCAGTGTGCATATCTAAATTTTCTCCTATTTCTCTTTTATAGGAACACATATCCTCTGACCCTTCACACTGATAGCTTTCTTTTCAATTATTCAATCTTTTAATATGTCTATATATGCATTAGTTTGGGTCTGCTAAAATGGGATTAGATTTTCCAAGAGATTTATTGGAGAAGGGCTCAGGAGAAGGCAAGGAGAGTCTTCAGCCTTTGGTGCAGGTTTGATGCCTGTGAAAGGAGTGAGGGAAAAAAGGAGGGCTGGGTACAAAGACTTCCAAAAATGGGTCAGTCTTGTAAATGGAGAGTCCTCAAGCCAAAGACAACTTTTGGAAGATTCTGGCTTCTTGCTGGAATGAGGCTGCCTTAATATCCCCACTGTGCTCAGTCACTGGCTGGAAAGAGTCCCCAGAGCATGTGGCCTAGGTGTGAAGATGGTGCTGGCTCCAATTAGGCCATCAGTCACTACGCTCCCCACAGCAGGAGATCTCAGAGCCATATTTTCACAGCTGTCACAGTATATTTTGCTGTTGCTCAGGGAAGATTATTTTTCTAATTGGGTTTCTAATTGGGTTGCAGAAAACAGTTGTCTCCAGAATTATGTGGCTACCTGTTCAAATCTTAAAAAGCACACTCAAAGGGGGAAGGAAAACGTTTACTTTGCCAGATTAGAGGTTCTTCCACCTGTAGGAGGTTCAGGCAGCCAGGCCCAAAGAATTTGTTTTCTGCTGTGGCAGCACAGATTGGCTGGGCCGGTGCCCCCCTTCCCAACTGGCATTTTTATCCTCTGAGGTTGCCAGCTGAAGCTGAGCCCCTGCTTTATTTAGCATAGAAGTGTGAACAGTCTTTGCTCTGCTCCCACAGGCAAATGGACCTTGACTCTGGTAAAGTAAAAACACCACATTCTGAAATTGTCCCTTTCAGTAGCATTAAGGACTGGAAGAAAAGAGGCTCAAGATGCACAGACAAAAACATTCCTGCCGTCCTCATGTGTGGCTGTACTTCCTCCTCCACCCCTTGCTGGTCCAACCCATGAGGATATTAGTGGGAGTCTGCTGTGGGTCCATTTCACGAGTTCACGCTTTCTGCTTTGGAGATAGCAGCCTTCCTCTTTCCTTGGTTTCCAGTAGAGCTTCCTTACCACATTCATTCTGTCACTTCAATGGGAGTTTGCAAGAGGGAGTTAAAGACATTTGCTCAGATTACCATCTTGAACCATCTCCTATTAGTGGATTTTTCAAGATTAAAAGTGCCCCCCCAGAGGGTCCAATAACTTAGCATCAAGTATTAAAAATTCTAGGCTGTTGATTCTTGAAGATGATTGTATAACTAAACAGCTCTTAAGTTGTGGCTGTGTAATTGCGAAAACCTTGCAACTGACACTCCCTTTATCCAATGTATGGACAGATGAGTAAGAAAACAAAGACAAAAATAAATAAATAATAGCAGGGGATAAGGGGTTTGGGATGTTTTTGGTGCTCTTTTTTTTTTTCTTAAATTATTTTTCTTATTTTAATTTTTTTTGGAGTAATGAAAATGTTCAAAAATTGATTGTGGTTAGTTCTTGCTAGTTCTGTGCTCTGTTCCACCTTTTCTAGTTTAGAGCTCTTCCTGTTCTCATCTCAACCCTGATTTCTAGTTCCTAACTGACTCTTGCTATGAGACACTGCCTCTCATTCATCCTAGGTATAAAGGAATTGCAATAAATTTATTATTTGTCTGATCTAAAAAAATTGACTGTGGTGATGAATGCACAGCTATATGATGATACTGTGAACCATGGATTATACACTTTGGATGGTTATCTGGTATGTGAATATATCTCAATAAGATTGCATTAAAAAATTCAAACACTATAAATACAATACATTAGAGAAATTCCCTCTGTCTTAAAATAAGATTACTGAACTGTACATAATTTTATATTATACACAAGAACTAATATATGGTTGTATGAAATAAACTATTCATGTATGTATTTGTTTAAAATCTGGAAAAAAATTCATCTGGTTCTAACTAAAATCACAAAGGTATTGACTGTTAAGCTTCATGGCACTATTGTATCTGAGCTAGAATACAGAAGAATGTCTTTTGGAATCGAGGTGGTTTTGGGTCTCACAGGCCATTATTATAAGCCACCTGTTGATAGACTATTTCTGGTGGGGAGTCTGATTCAAACCATGCCAATCTAATCGCTGACAATAGAAAATTGATATGAATTTTTTAAATGCTATCTGGTGTTGCTCTTTCTTTTCATTCATCTCCAAAAGGTTTCTATGAGAAAGACTGTAAATTAAAGGTGCTCTATGACTGATAAAAGAGATGAGACTGTTTAAACCATTTATGGATAATTGATTTGGGATCAAGCCAAGAATTTGGGACCACACAAATATGGCCCTGGGCCTTGTGATACCAGTGGGTTGAATCAAAGTATTTGCAGAGGCCCTGGTGGAAAGCCTGGTGGCTTTGAAGTTACAGATCTGAATCCAAATCCCGGTTTTCTCACTTCTAATACTGTTTCCTTTGACAAGCCTCATAACCTTTCTGTGGGTGCATCAGTTCCCTAATCTTAATATAAATGGGACAATATCTACTTTTAGGGTTGTTAGGAATAAAATAAGTTAGTATGTAAAGCATTTAGTGCTGAGCAGCTTATAGTTGCTCAGTAAATGGAAGCTGTTTGAATACTCTAGAGCACCACTGTCCAATAGAAATAGAATGTGAGCCACATATATAATTTAAAAATTTGCTTGTAATCTCATTAAAAAGTACAAAGAAACAGGTGGAATTAATTTTAACAGTATATTTTATTTAACCCAATATAGTCAAAAGATCATTTCAACATGTAATCAATATCAGAATAATAGTAATGAGATACTTTGCACTCTTTTTCTTTTCTTTTTTTAGGTACTAAGTCTTTGAAATCTGGTGTGTAAATTTTACACTTGTAGCACTTCTCAATTCAGACTAGCCATATTTCAAGTGCTCACAAGCCCCAGCTGACTTGTGGCAAGTGCATTGGGTAGTGTGGCTCCAGAACACACAGCAGAATGGTCCATGGTAAACCAAACCCATGTGTACAAAGCTGGACCAAAGGTGAACCAGGCTGAGGGAACCTGGCGCTTCCAGCACACTCCTCGTCTCCTTCGGCTGCTATGGTGATCCAATGAAGGAGTCTGTGAACTAGGAAAGCTTTATGAATGGTCGGGATCACACGTGTGTAAGATGGAGGTGCCTTTTCTGTAGGGACACCACACATGCTGGGGTGGCATGGGGGCTGAAACAAGTGTGAGAGTCGGGGTCTGCGAATCCTGGTCTTGGCCTCACAGGTGCATGACTAGGTGACCTCGCATGGCATACTGCTTGGGGAATTTTTATGTACTGAGCATAAGGCACAGCTTAAATTTGCATGGGATAATAATTGGGCCATTTAGAACTAAAGTAAAGTGAAAAGTAGTAAGGAATTAGGAACGTAGACAAATACTTGATGAAAATTGGAGTGCAATACTGAGAAGGACTCCACTGTGGGATACCCAATAGTTTACAATTAATTATCACTTGTTACAATTAGTCCTTTAGCATAGGAATAGCAATTAGTTTAGGAAGGCATGTCATGTCCTTGTGTATTGAAGTTCTGTTCATCTTTCAAGACAGCTCACTCTAACTGCAGGTCTCAGGAAAAGGAAATAGTGGGCTTATCATGGAATTTTTTCTGTAGACCTATAGAGCCCAAACTATTAATTGTATATGTCTATCACTAAAACATTTGGTGGTGTGCACTCCCAGATGTTGCTGTTCATATTTACAGCCCTTCATTTGGTTCCCATCTATGAAGATTTGAAGCTGTATGTATCCCAGAAAAGATCAGTTCTTTTAATCCATTCCTATGGGTGTAGACCTATTGTGGGTGGGACCTTTTGATTAGGTTATTTCAATTGAGATATGACACACCCCATTCAAGGCGGTTCTTAATCCTCTCACTGGAGTCCTTTATAAGAGGATAAAAAAAACAAACAAACAGAAGAAGCCCCAGAGAAGCTAAAAGATGAAACCCAGAGACATTTAGAGGACACATAAAAACTAAAAGAGAGAAACACAAAAAAGTTGAGAGAGAAAAGTCAGAAGCTGATGGCAACGAAACCCGGGAGAAAAGGAGCAGTAGATGCTGCCATGTGCTTTGCCATGTGACAGTGGAGCCCTGGATCGCCAGCAGCCTTTCTTCAGGAAGAAGGTATTGTCTTGTTGCTGCCGTGATTTGGACATTTTTCATGGCCTCAGAACTGTAAACTTCTAAGTTTGTATAAGCCAACTTATTGTATAAACCAACCCATTTCTGGCACATTGCATTTTCTCAGCTTTAGCAAACTAAAAAAAAACCACCATCACACTCTGAATAAAAGCCAAAGTGCTTACACTGGCTTGCAAGCCCATCACGGTCCACACCCCCTCCCCTCTCCCCACTAGTCTACCTCTCTCCCACTTCTGCCAAGCTATTCCTTGAACAAACCAAACACACCAAAGACACTCCAGACCCAGGGCCTCTGTACTTACTGTTCCTTCTTCTGCAACACTTTTCCCAGTTGTCCAGAGGGATGGCTCCTCACCTCTCATTCTAATTTAAAATTGCAACAACCTCTCCCCCCCGTACGCATCCCTATTTCTTTCCTGCCTATTTTTTTTTCATAATACTTATTACCAATTGTTGTACTACTTATTTTACTTGTTAAATGTCTGTTCTCTTTCTTCCTATAGAAGATAAAACCCCATCAGGGCAGAGATCTTTGTCCGTTCTATTACTGCTTGGTACATAGAAAGTGAACAATAAATATTTGTTGAATGAATCGATTGTACTAATATGGCATTCTTTATAAAACAGACAGAACTTTAAATGTATTTCCCATCCCCCAATGGATCATTGAGTGTATTCCCTGGGATGAATGTGCCTACTTTAAAAACTTTGCTTGTAGACATGGGGTGCCTTTGAAGGTTGTTGAGGAAAATGACTGGAGCTCCCTATTTTACCAAAATAAAACCGAGAGCAATTGAAGTGTGGACACAAATGGCAATCCTATAGAAAGGGATCCTGTTTCTGAGTCACCCACGGCCTGCCAACCCTCAAAAATGTTACCCATTTCTGAGGAAGACAGTCTTCCTCTTGCCAGTAGAGGGCGCCGTGCACTAACAAATGCAAGCAGAAGGCTAGCTGGAGCCGACACTGCTCAGGAGGAGTAAGACGGGGAGGAGGTGTGGAAGCAGTGGGAGGTGGGGTGGCACTAACTGGAACTCTAGGAGACCCTGTGACCGACTGCTCCCCCACAGAATAAGCGGCACACTGACGGTTAAGTGCAGCTGGCCAGTTTGACTAGTCTCTGTTCTTTCTGATTCTTGAGTTCTCAGATTTCACTTCAGTTTTCATTCTTTCCCAGGCATGAATAAATCATTTATAATCTTACTAAATATTCCATAAAATTATTACTTCTTTCCTCAACAAACAGCTATTCCCTTATCATTTGCTATTGTTTTCTGCTGGGAGAATTTGAGTATCCTTGTGTATTCCAGAATTACTTTATTTTTGTGATATCAATTTTTTTTATACAATGTGCTTTATACAGCTTTGATCCCTCTATGTTGCTTTACTGGGAAATGTATACATTGATGTTATGCTTCAACTTGGCCATTACTCCCAATATGCACTGCCCTTAGACCAGGGCAAGAGAGGCCTGTGCCTAGAGCCCAGCACTGAAAAGCACCGAAGCACAAAGATATATGTTGTCTTTTTCTTACTTCTCCTAAGAAAGAAGTTTGAAGTTTCAGTAACAGACAGTGACTAGGAATGCAGGATAGGGGCTGTGAGAGAAATGGGCCCCACAGCCTGGAGCATGCAAGGGGGGTGGGGGGTTAGGACAAAATCCTGGCCTCTGACCCAGAAAATCAGAGAAAGGGAGATGAGCTTGTTTAAAGTTGGTCTCCCAAGACACCCAAAGTGGGTGTCCTGGCAGGTGGGCTTCCCCCATCACCCGCACCCCTTCTCCCTGTCTGTTCATTTGCTGTAGCCTGGGAGGCCCCTGGAACTGCCTGGAAATCCTGATCTGGACTCATGAGGCATGGGAAGGGCTCCTGGGAGTGGACAGGTTGGTCCGCAGGCAGGTTAGGTCAAATTATGGCTTGCTGTCGGGGGGGTGATCGGGCAGTTCACTTCCTGTGGCTCCTCAGGATGCTGAGGCTGCGTGACAGGGGCCCTCCAGGCTCCCGTCTCCAGTTTTGTCTTCCTCAAGTTGACTGACATTAGCATGAGTAAACCAGGCTTTTGACTTTAAAAAAACAACAATAATTTGAATAAAATATTACAATCTCTTTGTATATTGGGGTTCTACAAAGATTTTACTTATAAAAGGATTTTATCAATAAAACAATTTTGAAAGCTTGTAGCCTAGTTCTTTTTTTTTTTTGATTCATTTTATTGAGATATATTCACATACCACGCAGTCATACAAAACAAATCATACATTTGATTGTTCACAGTACCATTACATAGTTGTGCATTCATCACCAAAATCAATCCCTGACACCTTCATTACCACACACACAAAAATAACAAGAATAATAATTAAAGTGAAAAAGAGCAATTGAAGTAAAAAAGAACACTGGGTGCCTTTGTATGTTTGTTTGTTTGTTTCCTTCCCCCATTTTTCTACTCATCCATCCATAAACTAGACAAAGGGGAATGTGGTCCTTATGGGTTTCCCAATCCCATTGTCACCCCTCATAAGCTACATTTTTATACAATCGTCTTCAAGGTTCTTGGGTTCTGGGTTGTAGTTTGATAGTTTCAGGTATCCACCACCAGCTACCCCAATTCATTAGAACCTAAAAAGGGTTGTCTATATTGTGCCTAAGAGTGCCCACCAGAGTGACCTCTCATAGCCTAGTTCTTTATATCACTATTTGGAAACATGACTTTTGAGAAAAATGGCTAGACCATAACTGAATAAAGAGGGAAAAAGGGATGAAAAGGGATGCTAGTTATAAGAATGAAATATTGTACCTGTTGCAATGTTAAAAAGATTATAAGTAGCTATGAATGTCAACATTACCCCATACAGCAAATGTTAAAGAAGCTGAAAAGCAGATCAGACTTCAATTAGAGATATGAATGAAATGGCCTTGCTTTGGACTAAGTAAATCAGACCAAAGGGTAAAGGATGATATTGGTGTTTTAAAACTTCAACTTCTGTTTGAGAGCAAAGGTGGAGATGTATATTTGGTGGAAAATCTTTATTTTCTGTAGCACACTGTAGAATTTAACTTTTATGGTCAGTTTATTCAAACACCATAATCACATGGAACCTTGAATAGGGTGTGAGATCTGGTTTGTTTGTACAGGTTAGTGGGAAGCCCTGATAAATCCCAGAGTAATTTGGACAGAGGATAAAAAAGTGTATGAAAAGCTCCCTTAAGGGACTGGGGAAAAAAGTGGAAATATTAAACTTCCCCACCTGGAGAATTCCTGATATTCTCACAAGCATTGAGGACTACCAATATAATAGGCCAAGCCCTGGATCTTGGACTTGCCCTTATGAAACTATTCCTATAAAGGAGTAGCTAAGCCTACTTATAATTATGCCCAAGAGTCACCACCAGAGAACCTCTTTTGTTGCTCAGATGTGGCCTCTCTCTCTCTAAGCCCACCCGGCAGGTAAACTCACTGCCCTCCCCTATATGGGACATGACTCCCAGGGGCGTAAATCCCCCTGGCAACGTGGAACATGACTCCCAGACTTGAGCCTGGCCTCTGCATCATGGGATTGAGAAAAACTTCTGGACCAAAAGGGGGAAGAGAAATGAAACAAAGTTGCAGTGGCTGAGAGATTTCTAATAGAGTTGAGAGGTCATTCTGGAGGGTGTTCTTATGCATTGTATAGATACCCTCTTTTAGTTTTTAGTGTATTATAATGGCTAGAAGGAAATACTTGAAACTGTCGAACTGCAATACAATAGCCTTGATTCTTGAAGACAATCATATAACTATATAGCTTATATGGTGTGACCATGTGATTGTGAAAACCTTGTGGCTCACACTTCCTTTATCCAGTGTATGGACAGATGAGTAGAAAAACTGGGACAAAAAGTAAATGAATAATAAGGGGAGGTGTTCTGGTTTGCTAATGCTGCCGATTTGCAAAACACCAGAAATGGATTGGCTTTTATAGAGGGGGTTTATTTGGTCATCAAGTTATAGTCTGAAGGCCATGAAAATGTCCAAATAAAGGCATCAACAGTAGGGTACCTTCACTGAAGAACACCGATGGTGTCTGGAAAACCTGTTAGCTAGGAAGGCATGTGGCTGGTGTCTGCTTGCTCCCAGGTTGCATTTCAAAATGGCGTTCTCCAAAATGTCTGTCTCGGCTGCAGTTCTGTCTGGGCCTCTCTGACTCTTTGTAAAGTACTCCAGTAAATCAATCAAGACCCACCCTGAATGGGGGGGCCTTACTTCCATGGAAATAATCTAATCAAAGGTACTATCCACAGTTGGGTGGGTAATATCTCCATGGAAACATCCAATCAAGAGGTTTCAACCTAATCAACACTAATACATCAGCCCCCACAAGACTGCATTAAAGATCATGGCTTTTTCTGGGGGGCATAATATATCCAAACTGGCACAGGGCAGATGGGGGGGATGAGTTGTTTTGGGTGTTCTTTTTCACTTATATTTTTATTCTTATTTTTATTTTTACTTTTTACTTTTTATTATATGTATTTTGTCCAAAAATTGATCTGGGTGATGAATGCACAACTATATGATGATACTGTGAACAATTGATTGTACACTTCGGATGATTTTACGGTATGTGATTATATCGCAATAAAATTGCAAGGAAAAAAGATTACAAATTCATTACGCAAAAATGAAGAATATACCTGGGAAAAAATGACAGGTTTTTGTTTACTGGTCGTCATTGAGGGATGTGAAAATGGATTATTTTCCCCTCTTCCCAATCTCCTATATTCCCTAAATTTTCTATAATCAGGTTACTTTTACAATAGTAAAAACTGTTAAGGCTCTATTGCCAGAATACGTCACCAGGGTTTGCTTCAATTTCATTCAACGAACACTTGCCCTGTGCTCCACTCTGCCCCGGGCCTTGGAGATGCGTTTCGCACAGAGAGAGCTCAAATCTAGCAGCAAAAGCAGATGTCTGTAATGTGATCACAACAGATTTATACTGATGATGTGCAATAATGAAGTACTTGCCTAGGGCCAGTGGTACTGGAGGAGCGACGCCATCTGGCGGACTGAGGAAGGGTCCCTGGGGAGGTGACTTGGACCCTGGGTTTCCAAAGATACTCTCCCACTCAGGCAAAACATGGCTATGAAATGAGGTGCTCATTTGCCTGCCCCATAACCATTCATAATATCCTTTCTGATACAGTGGTATCAGGGATGGCTGAGGTGGGGAAGTTTAGTTGTTGCCCTTTGCCCCCATAATCTTCTTCAGTCCCTCCCAAACTCTTCAAGCAAACACTCAATCTGAGTGAAAACACTGTTCAAACACCTTATCTGATTTGCTCTTCACAACAACCCTTCAAAGTAGATGAGAAAACTGAGGCTTACAAATACTAAATAATCAGGCCAAGGGCACACAGCTCAGAGGGCGCAGAGCTGGGGCTGAGGCCGAGGTTTCCAATGCTGAGTCCCAGGCTCTTTCCCATCCACCTACAGCCTCCTCACCCCACTGACCTGCCCCAAGTCCAGCCATGGGTTTGTGGGATTATCCTTCCAGTCGCCCAAGCTCTCAGCCGGTCAAACCCTGCCCCTCTCTCTGCCTCTGCCGTCCCAGAAGGGTTTCTGGATGAGGTCCCTTCCCTGACCCTCTTCTTACCCAGGTGCATTCCCTCGTGGGCTGAAAACTTTTCTTCTGTTGTGAGGTGGCTTTGTGTTCATCCATTTGTGCTCATGCTGGGACAGGGCCTATCTTGCCAGCTGTAGAGAGCAGAGCTCACCGCTTATTTAACGTCTCTATGCCTCATGTTCCTTATTGGTAAAATGGGGACCATAGTCCCTGCCTCATGAAGTGGTTTCCATCAATGAGATGACTTCCCTAAAGCACCCAGCACTGTGTCCATTACCTTCCAGTGCTCAGGAACGGGGGTTATTACCCTCTGCTGCCAAACAAAACCCCAGAGTCAGGAGGGTGCAGAGCTCGCTGAACCAGACCCTACTGGAGCAAGATCCGTGGCAGGCGTGGGGTCTGATGCCGACACCCTGCTCTGATACAGGCGGTGCCCAGAGGTTTGCAGTGGTCTTCTACATGGATTTGCCAATGTGGGTTTTTAAATCTTGTTATAGAAAAAAATATATATCTATATTTATATATATATATATATATAATTTTAACACAACCGTGTTAGAGGCAATTCTGAGAATTAAAACATGAAATACTATGCGAGTCCAATTTATTTTAGAATGTTTTCTAGTTGCTCTATTTTGTATTCTATCATTGTCATTTATGATTATATCGCAAACATATTGACCCCTTCCTTCCTCTGCTTCCAATCCAATCCATCACAAAGCCCAAGGGACCTGGGAGCCAAATCTGCCCACTTCTCACCATTTCCACAACCACTGCCTAATCAGGTCTCCACCACCTCTGATGAGGTTGATAAATATTGTCTCTCTGCTTTCTCTCTGTTTTTTGTTTTTTTTCTTTCCTCACAGTTTTATTGAAATATAGTCACATACCATACAATCACCCAAAGTGTACAATTGTGCACAGTCTCATCATATAGTTGTGCATTCATCACCACAATCAATTTTTGAACATCTGCTTCTTCTTTTGACCCCCAACCTACTGCTGACCATCCTCCACACAGTAGGTGGAATTATCTTTTTCAAATGCAAATCGGATTGTGAGTGTCTCTTGCTTGAAACTCCTCAGTGGCTGGCTTGTCATTGCCCCCTGAGTCGGAGCCTTCCCTCCACCTGGGTCGCCATCCTCCAGCCCCTACCCCTTGCCCTCTCTGTTCCAGCCACACAGGTTGCTTCCTGATTCCGAGCGCGCCAAGCCCTTTCCTACCCCACCCTCGCTGCTCCCGCTCTGCCTGGAGGGACCTTCCCATCCTTTTCATGCTGGTTCACTCTCATCCCAAATGCTATCTCTCCGGTGGGGTCTCCCGAATCACTCTCTCTTTCAATCACCCTGTTTACTTCCTTCACATTATCGAGTTTCTTTGGTGCCTTGTTTATCGTCTGTCTCCTCCGACTGGAATGTGAGCTTCTCAAGGACCCGGGCCTGGCCTCCGGGCGTCTGTCGTGCGCACAGCTCAGGACAGACGTGTTGATGGAGCGCAGGGCCGCCGGGGCGCTGTCGGGCCGTCTGGGGGGCGTGGTCTGGCGTGATTTGTTGTAACTCGCTCTTAATGCTGACATTAGGAGCCGGTGTAGACTCGGCTGGGGCTGGGCTAGATTATTAGCGATCTTGGTTTTCCTCCTCTCTTCCTTGCGTCCTGGTCATATACAGAGCTGGACTAAAGGTCTCAGCTCTCCTTACGTCGAACCAAGGGAGGTGATGCAGACAGCGTCCCTCTTCTCCTTACTGCCTAGGAATTTTGTGAAGACTAGGAAGACAGAGAAACCAAGAATAGGGGGTAAATGCACTTTAAAAACAAATATATCAAATCTTTTACCCACAAGAAGGAAAAAAAAAAAGCAAGGACAACCATTTCAAAAAATTATTTGAAAAGATTTTCCAGAGAAATAGCAAGAGTTCCCCTCATTTACATTTAAAAGCTTGTAGTGGAGGGAAATCTATTCCATAAATATAAAAAGTAAATTTTTTCCAAATTGCAAATATATTACAGAAACACATAGAAATGCATGGAGAAAGATGAAGAGATTACTAAAAGTCCTTATTTAATTTAAAGTACAGGCAAAGATTTAAGGGATATACTAATGTATTTTTTATATGTGTTCAAATATCTCCTCCTACTCTCAGTTTGCCTTTTCATTAACAGTGTCTAAAAGTATACTTATTATTGAAATATACATAAGGAAAAATGGATAAATTACAAGGTATGGAATGAATTTCTTACAAATGAACTGTGTAATCAGCATCAGATTAAGAAACAGAACATTACCGGCATCCCCAAAGCTCCTCTATGTCAGTTTCTGGTCACCATCCTGCCAGAGGTAAGCACTACCCAGACCTACATAAATGGAATATGAATATCGAGAAAGTATTCTTTCATATGTAGGTATGTGAGGTTCAGATTGTTTTGGGTAGTTCCCATTCATACATTCAGTCTCGTTGCTTTATAGTATTCCATTGTGTGATAGTTTATCCGTTCTACTATTGATGGACATTTGGGTCGCTTCCTATTTGGGATGCTGCTCTGAACAGTCTGACACAAGCTTTTGATGAACACGTGGCTGCATCTCCGTTGGATATACACCGAATGCTGTCACAGTATACGTATGTATCAATTCCAGGAGATATTGGGAGAAATGCCAACACTTGGTACTTTTTGTCTTTTTCATTCTGGTGGGAGTATGTCAGCATTATATTGTGTTTTCTTATTTCTTATTTATTTTTATTGTGGTAACATATGTAAAACATAAAATTTGCCATAGTAATCATTTTAAGTGTACAATTCAGTGGCATTAATTAAAATTTACAATTTTGTGCTGCCACCATCACTGTCCATTACCAAAACTTTCTCATCACCCCAAAGAGAAACTGTACCCATTAAGCAATAATTTCCCATACCCTCTTCCCCTGACTCCTAGTAATGTCTAATCTATTTTCTGTCTCTATGAATTTGCTTATTCTAGATATTTCATATGAGTGGAATCAGACAATATTTGTCCTTTTGTGTCTGACTTATTTCACTTAGCATAATGTTTTCAAGGTTCATCCATTCTGTAGCAGAACTTCATTCCTTTTTACGGCTGATAAATATTCCATTGTAGGTATATCCCATATTTTGTTTAGCCATTCATCTCTTGATGGTCACTTGGGGTGAAGTAAAATTTACAATTAAAATAATAAAATATACTAAAATATACACAAACGGATGTTCTTTGGCAAGGAAGAAAATGTTCCCAGATACAAGGTTTAGGATTCAGGAAGGATGGAAAAAGCAATTAAAATTATTACTTGAAAACATGTGTAAATGAATACTGAAGGTACAAAAAATAATGTATTAAAAAAAAAAAAAAGATGTGATAAACTCATGTCCCAGCCCCTTCTCTCCTGCCAGGGGCCTGGCGGTCACTACCTGAATCCTGCCCTGACTGCCGTGCGGTTAGAAGAGAGAGCAGGTGTTCTGGAGAAGAAAAGATGACTGTGGAGCACACGCACTTTGAAATTGCCGCAGATGTAATGGGTTAGCACTTGGATTACTATGATGCAGCAATCCCTGTCCAGGCTCAGGGGCAGCTGAAAGTGCACCCCTAAACCCCTACCTCTGTGCCACCAGGGAGGGCTGTGCCGAGAGCCTGGTGAGAAGAAGGTGGGGGTTCTCTGTGCTGCACCACAGCCCTGTTTGTTTTCTTCTTCCCCCTTTTTCTCCTCTCCTCCTCCCCAAGGTGGAGTAGAACTCGGAGACACCTCACACAATTGTCGCCAATAACAATCCTGACTCTTGGTCAGCTCTTGACAACTTTAGTCTTGCAAGGTGTTTTTGGTGACTGCTATTTCATTTGAATGCTCGGAAGAAGTTTCTTTGGATTTATGGGTAAATGAATACAGCTTATGCAGCCAAGAAGCACTTCCTTCTGAATGTTGTTTAAAATTGTAAGAGCAGCAAAGCTCGTCCATAAACTCCTGAAGGTTGGTCTGAGATCCCAGGGGAGGATGGACTCTTCCGGAACAACATCCTCTCTGCATCACGTGTGCTGGAGTGGGGTGGCCGGGAACACACTATTTTTAGAGCAACTACCAGGTGCTGGGTAATTTGCTTCACTTTCTCATCCCCAAACTTCATGAAATAGGTATCCCCCCCCCATTTTGTAGTTGATAGAACTGAGAGGGTAAGATTGGTTAAATAACTTGCCCAAGGTTCTAAGCAGGTAGGTTTTAGCAGAATTGGTTAAACACCAGAATTTGTGCATTAAAAACAAAGCAAAACTAAACAAAAATGTCATTTTCCTGATTATGAAAAACAGCTTTCAGAAATTTTGGAAAATACAGAAACAATATAAATATGAAACTAAAAATCACTCAGTTTCCCTCAACTCACTAATAATCATTGTCAAACACTTTGGTGAATTTCTTTTAAGTTTTTATTTTCTGTATATAATGATTGGAATAATACATTCTAAAAGATGGGATGTATTTCTTTTTTATTTGACATTACATGGTGTGAATTTTCCTCTTATTAAACATTTTTCCAAACATGGTTTAGAATGACTTTATAACAACTTGTTCTGTGTATGCAGTCATCTGATCTGAATTTTTAATAATTATGTAAAATGTGGTCTAAAACATTTGTATATAAGCCTTTGTCTGAATCTCAAACTATCTCCTTGGCACAGATTCACAAAAGTGGGCTTACTGAGGCAGTTTATGAATATTTTCAAGGTCCTTGACACATACATCAAATTTCTGCATAAAAAGATGGCTCCCCACCTCGGCGGGTGAACTCACTGCCCTCCCCTCTATGTGGAACCCATATTATATGGATAATACCTCTTGGGTTTTAATGTGTTGGAATAGCTAGAAGTAAATACGTGAAGCTGTCAAACTCCAACCCAGTATTCTGGACTCCTGGAGACGACTATATAACACTGTAGATTACTAAGGGGTGACAGTGTGATTGTGAGAACCTAGTGGATCACACTCCCTTTGTCTAGTGTGTGGATGGATGTGTGGAAGGGTGGGGACAAAAACTAGATGAAAAATAGGGTGGGATGGGAGGGGATGATTTGGGTGTTCTTTTTTGCTTTTATTTTTTATTCTGGTTCTTTCTGGTGTAGGGAGAGTGTTCAGAAGTAGATTGTGGTGATGAATGCAGAACTGTACGGTGGTGCTGTGAGCAGTTGATTGTGCACCATGGATGATTGTGTGGTGTGTGAGTGTATTTCAATAAAACTGAATTTAATTAAAAAAAAAAAAAAAAAGACGGCTCCCCTAAAAGCGCCTACCAACCTTCTCACTGCTCTCTCATCAATGTTGACTATTAACTTTTCAGAAGGAGCTTTTGCTAATTTGGTGCATGAATAATGCTATTTTCCTGCTGATTAGAGCTGTGTTTCTTCTACTGTTCTATGCTCCATGGATGGGATCCTGGCAGGAGGTGGTGGGGTCAGTTAAATAGCTTTGAATCTCTTCCTCTATTTATTTTTCAAAGCACGTATAGAGTGTTTACCAGGTTCCACTTTTTTTTAATTACTTTATCAAATAAAGAAATTTTTTCAAACAAAATAAAGCAAAGCAATGGGAAAAAAAAGTATCCCGAAATAACTTCATTCCTTCCAATACACTCCTACCATACCAAAGAAAATTAACAAACCATAGTCACACCTGAGCATTCCCATATCGTTAAGATCACCCTCAATATCTTGTCTGTTCTTATTAGATTATCATTCCCCCTTCCCTAGGTCCCTTATATTCTATAATACAAGACACTTATTTTAGATTTTTCGCAGAGTTTACCTTAGTGGTAACATACAATATCTCTCCTTTTCTTTCTGGTTTATTTCTCTCAGCATTATGTCTTCAAGATTCATCCACGTTGTCATGTTTCATGACCTTGTTCCTTCTTACTGCTGCATAGTATTCCATTGTGTGTATACACCACATTTTGTTTATCCACTCTTCTGATGAAGGACATTTAGGTAGTTTCCATCTCTTGGCAATTGTGAACAATGCCGCTATGAACATTGGTGTACAAATATCTGTTTGTGTCACTGCTTTCAGGTCCATTGGGTAAATACTGAGAAGTGAAATTGCTGTATTGTAGGGTAACTCAATATCTAGTTTTCTGAGGAACCACCAAACTGTCTTCCAGAGTGGCTGAACCATTATACAGTCCCACCAGGCACACCTCTAAGTGCTTGGTAAATACTGATTTAAACAGCCCTGCAAAGAAGGTTCTATTATCATCATACTCATTGTATTGAAGTGGAAACTAAGGCACAGGGAGTAGCCCAAGGATGCGTGACTTGTAGGGTGGCAGAGCTGGGTTCCTGCCTGGCAGGACGGCCCTCTCCATGTTTATCCACTCATCTGATGAAGGGCATTTAGGTTGTTTCCATCTCTTGGCAATTGTGAACAATGCTGCTATGAACATTGGTGTACAAATATCTGTTGTGTCACTGCTTTCAGGTGCATTGGGTTTCTGAGAGGTGGTGTGAGGGTCACTCAGAAGCAAAGGGGGACAGGGTGGGCTGACGGGGCTCTGCTGTGTGAAGAAGCCAGCATCCTTCACTTAGGTCTCAGTCACACACTTCCTGACTCACCACTTTATTTCTTTAATGCCGCGTCTTATTTCTTCAGGTGTCCTGAACACTGGTTGACATTGTTGCTAAGCCTGATCACTTTAACTGGGGCCTACAAACAGTCTGGCTAGTGTCGTTTGGGGTGAAAGGATGACACTGGCTTTGCAGTCAAGAGTGTGATATAGCCCTCCAGCGAGGAGTTAAGAGTAGAGCTAGATCTGAAGGGACTATACCCGTGAATCACTGGCCCGGGGCCACCTCCAACCCCAAATGCTTAATGGGTGGCAGGGATGCATCTGTCTGTCCAGTCACCCTGGAAGGGCCCCAAACCCTAAGGATGGAGAACCTGAAATCTACTACTCCCTGGGAAGCTAATGAGAATCCACATTAACATTAGCACTCTTTTAGCCAAGACACACTTATCGCCCGTATAGCTATCTGTTTACTAAACCCAAACTCCTTAAGGGTGGGACCTTGTCTTTGTTTCCCCAGCTCTGAGGTGTCTGATGATTGATAGGTGATCACTAATGTTGATTGAATGAATGGACTGAGTTGGGATTAGGTGGGTGCCTGGAAGTAGCCCATCTCCTGGGCTTAGGAAATTGTTTATCCATGAGATGATGGTGCTAAGGGTGCAATGTGACAACCTAGACTGGTCAGGGGACCTGGGTTCAAATCCCAGTGGGGCCCCTGACAATCAGGCTACACAGCGTTGGCCAAAATCATTTCGTGTGTTTTGGCCTGTTCCCCCTCTCAAAGGCCCCCATGGTTTTGAGGGTAGAAATGGAATGTTGTGGAGGGAAGGGGCCCTCAGTAGACATAAGCTCTGATGACCAGGGCCGCTGTTGAATCCCATTCCTCTCTCTACCCTTCGCTGCTTTCTTTCTTCCCTGGCATTCTCCCAGCCACAGGTTGAGCCCTCGGCTCTCTCCAGGATTTAGGCTAGAGAGAGGTGAGTGAGGCTATCATCTTTTGTTTTTTTAAATTCATTTTTTATTGAGATGTATTCACATACCATGCAGTCATACAAAGTGTACATTCAGTTGTTCACAGTACGATTATATAGTTGTGCGTTCATCACCAAAATTAATTTTTGAACATTTGCATTATCACACACACACAAATAATAAGAATAAAAATTAAAGTGAAAAAGAACAATTACAGTAAAAAACAACACTGGGTGCCCCCCCCCCCCATTTTTCTACTCATCCATCCATACACTGGACAAAGAGGAGTGTGGTCTATACGGCTTTCCCAATCACATTGTCACCCCTCATAAGCTACATTTTTATACAATCGTCTTCAAGATTCATGGGTTCTGGGTTGTAGTTTGATAGTTCTAGGTGTTTACTGCTAGCTACTCCAATTCATTAGAACCTAAAAAGGGTTGTCTAAATTGTGCGTAAGAGTGCCCACCAGAGTGACCTCTCGGCTCCTTTTGGAATCTCTCAGCCGCTGAAACTTATTTAATTTCCTTTCATATCCCCCTTTTGGTCAAGAAAATGTTCTCCATCCCATGATGCCAGGTCTAGATTCCTCCCTGGGAGTCATATTCCACGTTGCCAGGGAGATTCACTCCCCTGGGTGACTGATCCCACATAGGGGGGAGGGCAGTGATTTCACCTGCCAAGTTCGCTTAGCTAGAGAGAGAGGGCCACATCTGAGCAACCAAGAGGGATTCGGGAGGAGGCTCTTAGGCACAATTATAGGCAGGCGTAGCCTCTCCTTTGCAGCAACAGTCTTGAGGCTCTCATCTTGAGTGCAAAATTTAAGAGGTTGCCAAAATCTCCATAATCAAGATAATTAATTTCTTAATGCAAAACTTTTTTTTTTATTAAATTCAGTTTTATTGAAATACATTCACACACCATACAATCATCCATGGTATACAATCCACTGTCCACAGTATGATAACATAGTTATGCGTTCATCACCACAATCTATCCCTGAACATTTTCCTTACATCAGAAAGAACCAGAACAAGAATAAAAAATAAAAGTGAAAAAAGAACACCCAAATCATTCCCCCATCCCACCCCATTTGTCCTTTAGTTTTTATCCCCATTTTCCTACTCATCCATACACTAGATAAAGGGGGTGTGATCCACAAGGTCTTCACAATCACACTGTCACCCCTTGTAATCTACATTATTATATATTTGTCTTCAGGAGTCCAGACTGCTGGGTTGGAGTTTGGTAGTTTCAGGTATTTACTTCTAGCTATTCCAATACAAAATTAAATGCCAAAAAAGCATGATGAACAAAATAACAACATTTTAAATAAAGAGGATCAGTCTCTCTCAGACATTTGCTTTTGTGTCATCAAGGAATATTTTATTTAGATAATTCCTAATTAGTATTTCTAGCCCTGACCTCACCCTGAGTAAAAGTTGTGGGGGTCCAGTTGCCTTCTGATGTCCTATAAAGAGTTTACACTTGATGAGGAACTGAGGCCTCCTGCAAATAGCCAAAGAGAAGCTGAGGCCTCCAGCCAACAGCCACATGAGTGAACCATCTTGGAAGTGGATCCTCCAACCCCAGTTCAGCTTTTAGCTGATTGCAGCCATAACCAACATCTTGATGACAACATCATGGTAGACCCTGAGCCAGAACCATCCCACCAAGCTACTCCAGGATTCTTGACCCACAAGAACTGTGACATGAAAAGCGTTTGTTGTTTAAGTCACTAAGATTTGAGATAATTTGTTACATAGAAATGTCTTTCTCGTGAGATTTTGATAGACCTCTCCACAGGGCTTCGTAAATGTTCTTCTCCTTCTATACAGAATTATCTTCCCTGGAAATGGCATCCTCCCACCTGTTTGATGATAGTGCCCAAGGCTCTAGCTCCAACCCAAACATCTTCCCAGAGCTTCCAATCACGTCTTCTCCTCCCATGTTTCCCATGGACTCCTCATGACTCAAACAGAACTTGATATCTTCTCCCTCAAAACTTGGATCCCATCCTTTTGGAAGCATCCAATCTGTAAATATGGGAATCCCTTCCCCTACTTCCTCCATATCCATTCACCTCGGTCACCATGGACCTAACCTTCTGGACTGCTCATGGCTTCATTCCATTTGTTACTGCCATCAGGTTTCCATCATTTTTCTTTCATGTGACCAAAATAGTCTGTGCTTCCTGTTCTTCCTGTCTGCATTCCCTACGAGGCTACTGAATGAGCTTTTAGAGGAATAAGGTCCCAGAGATCCTATTGCTTTCAGAATAAAGTGGGAACTGCTGATCTGGCCCCTCTACCTCTAACCTATCCCAAGCCACCACCCCCTTCCCCTGTTCTAGTCATACCTGACTGTTATCAAGTCTCTGAACTTAACCATGCTCTCTGTCTCCAGGCCTTTGCACATGCTGTCTCCCATCCAGCAGGCTCCTCTCCTTCCTCTTTTTCTCTGGACAATCTACTCCTCCATTTAGATGCAACTATGGCCCCTCATTGTCTCCCAGGGTGCCTCATTTTTGTGCTACGATAGCATCTTTTGTTAACTCTGGACTGTTCTTGTAAGACTACAGGCATATCTCAGAGATGGCTTGTTTCCAAACTACTCCAGTAAAGCAAATATCACAATAAAGTGAGTCACATTATTTTTTTGGTCTTCCTGTGCATATAAAAGTTATGTTTACACTATACTGCAGTCTAATAAGTGTGCAATAGCATTATGTCTAAAAAACAATATACAAACCTTAATTTAAAAATACTCTATTGTTAAAAATTGCTAAACATCATCTGAGCCTTCGGAGAGTCATAATCTCTTCTTGCTGAAGGCTTTTGCCTTGATGTTGATGGCTGTTGACTGATCAGGGTGGTGGTTGCTGAAGGTTGGGATGGCTGTGGCAATTTCTTAAAATAAGACAGCAAATGAAGTTTTCCACATTGATTGACTCTTCCTTTCATGAAAGATTTCTCCGTAACATGCAACGTTGTTTGATAGCATTTTACCCACAGCAGAACTTTTTTCAAAATTGGAGTCAATCCTCTTAGATTTATCAACTAAGTTGATGTCCTCTTAGATTTATCAACTAAGTTGATGTAATATTCTAAATCCTTTGCTGTCATTTCAACAATGTTCACAGCATCTTCACCAGGAGTAGATTCCATCTCAAGAAACCACTTTCTTTGCTCATCCATAAGAGGCAACTCCTCACCTGTTCAAGTTTTATCATGAGATTGCAACAATTCAGTCACATCTTCAGGCTCCACTTATAATTCTAGTTCTCTTGCTATTTCCACCACATATGCAATTACAGCCTCCATTGAAGTCTTGAACCCCTCAAATTCATCCATGAGGGTTGGAATCAACTTCTTCCAAATTCCTATTAATGTTGATATTTTGACCTCCTCCCATGAATGATGAATGTTCTTAATGGTATCTAGAATGGCAAATCATTTCCAGAAGATTTTCAATTTACTTTGCCAAGATCCATCAGAGGAATACACTACCTTTGGCAGCTATAGCCTTACAAAATGTATTTCTTTTTTTTTTTTTTCATTTTTATTGAGATTGTTCAGATACCATACAATTATCCAAAGATCCAAAGTGTACAATCACTTGCCCCTGGGTACCCTCATACAGCTGTGCATCCATCACACTTAATTTTTGTTCAATTTTTAGAAACTTTTCATTACTCCAGACAAGAAATAAAGTGAAAGATGAAAAAAGAAAAAAAGAAAAGGAAACTCTAATCCTCCCCTATCCCTAACCAACCCCCCTCAATTGTTGACTCCTAGTATTGATATAGTACGTTTGTTACTGTTTATGAAAAAATGTTGAAATACTACTAACTGTAGTATATAGTTTGTAATAGGTATATAGTTCTTTCCTATATGCCCCTCTATTATTAACTTCTAATTGTATTGTCATACATTTGTTCTGGTTCATGAAGTGATTTCTAGTATTTGTACAGTTGATCATGGACATTACCCACCATAAAGAATCAGACAATACCACCAATGTCAAGTGTCTAACATGCCTCTCCTATCCCCCCCTCTTATCTGCATTTACCTTAGTATATCACCTTTGTTACATTAAAGGAAGCATAATACAATGATTCTATTAGTTACAGTCTCTAGTTTATGCTGATTGCATCCCTCCCCCAATGCCTCCCCATTTTTAACACCTTGCAAGGTTGACATTTGCTTGTTCTCCCTCGTAAAAGAACATATTTGTACATTTTATCACAATTGTTGAATACTCTAGATTTCACCAAGTTACACAGTCCCAGTCATTATCTTTCCTCCTTTCTTGTGGTGTCTCACATGCTCCCCATCTTCCTCTCTCAACCGTATTCATAGTTACCTTTGTTCAGTGTACTTACATTGTTGTGCTACCATCTCCCAAAATTGTGTTCCAAACCACACACTCCTGTCTTCTATCACCCTGTAGTGCTCCCTTTAGTATTTCCTGTAGGGCAGGTGTCTTGTTCACAAAGTCTCTCATTGTCTGTTTGTCAGAAAATATTTTGAGCTCTCCCTCATATTTGAAGGACAGCTTTGCTGGATACAGGATTCTTGGTTGGTGGTTTTTCTCTTTCAGTATCTTAAACATATCACACCACTTCCTTCTTGCCTCCATGGTTTCTACTGAGAGATCCGCACATAGTCTTATTAAGCTTCCTTTGTATGTAATGGATTGCTTTTTTCTTGCTGCTTTCAGGATTCTCTCTTTGTCTTTGACATTTGATAATCTGATTATTAAGTGTCTTGGCGTAGGCCTATTCATATCTCTTCTGTTTGGAGTACGCTGCGCTTCTTGGATCTGTAATTTTATGTCTTTCTTAAGAGATGGGAAATTTTCATGAATTATTTCCTCTATTATTGCTTCTGCCCCCTTTCCCCTCTCTTCTCCTTCTGGGACACCAATGATACGTACATTATTGTACTTTGTTTCATCTTTGAGTTCCCGGAGACGTTGCTCATATTTTTTCATTCTTTTCTCCATCTGCTCCTTTGTGTGTAGGCTTTCAGGTGTTTTGTTCTCCAGTTCCTGAGTGTTTTCTTCTGCCTCTTGAGATCTGTTGTTGTATGTTTTCATTGTGTCTTTCATCTCTTGTGTTGTGCCTTTCATTTCCATAGATTCTACCAGTAGGTTTTTTGAACTTTTGATTTCTGCCGTATACATGTCCAGTGCTTCCTTTACAGCCTCTATCTCTTTTGCAATATCTTCTCTAAAGTTTTTGAATTGATTTAGCATTAGTTGTTTAAATTCCTGTATCTCAGTTGAAGTGTACGTTTGTTCCTTTGACTGGGCCATAACTTTGTTTTTCTTAGTGTAGGTTGTAATTTTCTGTTGTCTAGGTATGGTTTCCTTGGTTATCCAACTCAGGTTTTCCCAGACCAGAACAGGCTCAGGTCCCAGAGGGAAGAAATATTCAGTATCTGGTTTCCCTGCGGGTGTGTCTTAGAAAATTGCTCCACCCTTTGATGCCTCAGGTCACTGTGCTTTTCTGCCCAGTAGGTGATGCCTGTTAGCCTATAATTCTTGACTGCTGTGAGGAGGTATGGCCATGTTCCCCCAGGCTCTGGGGTCTGGTTCTGAATGGAAAGGGCCCCACCCCTTTCCTCCTAGAGAAGACAGAGCCCCCAGGTGGAGGTCATTAGCATTTCAATGGTCTCACTCTCTGCTTGTGGTGTCTCCGCCCTTCCCCGAGTCACAGCCCTGGAAACTGAAAATGACTGGGGCTTTCTCCACTGAGCCAAAAAAGAAACAGATAGTCCCCTTCAGACCCAGTCCAAGGCGACCCTCCAGCTCTCCCAGGTCAGTCGTCACCCAAAGCCTCTGTTTGTTTTTTGGGGCTGCGTACCTGTAGTGAGCAGTTCACACTCGCTACTTAAAACCCCAGTTGGAGCTCAGCTGAGCTGTATTCGCTTGCTGGGAGGGAGCTTCTCTCTGGCACCACGCGGCTCTGCAGCTCAGGCTATGGGGGAGGGGGTCTCACGACTTGGATCCGCAGGTTTTACTTACAGATTTTATGCTGTGTTCTCGGGCATTCCTCCCAATTCAGGTTGGTGTATGATGAGTGGATGGTCTCGTTTGTCCCCCCGCAGTTATTCTGGATTATTTACTAGTTGTTTCTGGTTTTTTGTAGTTGTTCCAGGGGGACTGCTTAGCTTCCACTCCTCTCTATGCCGCCATCTTGCCTGCCCGTCTCCAAAATGTATTTCTTGAATAATGAGACTAGAAAGGTGAAATGACTCCTTGATCTATGGGCTGCAGAATGAATGTTGTGTCAGTGGGCATAAAAGCAACATTCATCTCATGTACCACTCCATCAGAGCTCTTGGGTGGTCAGGTGCATTATCAGTGAGCAGTCATATTTTGAAAGGAATCTTTTTCTGGGTAGTATTCTCAATAGTAGGCTTAATATATTCAGTAAACTATGTTGTAAACAGATGAGCTGTTACCCAGGCTTTGTTTCTCTATTTATAGAGCATATGAAGAGTAGATTAAGCATAATTTTTAAGGGCCCTAGGATTTTTAGAATGGTAAATGAGCATTGGTTTCAACTTAAAGTCACCAGCTGCGTTAGTTCCTAAGAAGAGAGTCAGCCTGTCCTTTGAAAGTTTGAAGCTAGGTATTGACTTCTCTCTGGCAATGAAAGTCCTAGATGGTATCTTCTTCCAATAGAAGGCTGTTTCATCTACACTGAAAATCTGTCATTAAGCATAGCCACTGTTCTAGTTTGCTAATGCTGCCAGAATGCAAAACACCAGAAATGGATTGGCTTTCATAAAAGGAGGTTTATTTGGTTATACAGTTACAGTATTAAGGCCATAAAGTGTCCAAGGTTGTGCATCAACAATCGGGTACCTAAACTGGAGGATGGCCAATGGTGTCCAGAAAATCTCTGTTAGCTGGGAAGGCACCTGGTTGGCGTCTTCTCCAAAGTTCTGGTTTCAAAATGTCTTTCTCCCAGGACGTTCCTCTCTAGGCAACAGTTCCTCAAAAATGTCACTCTTAGTTGCTCTTGGGGTGTTTGTCCTCTCTTAGCTTCTCCGGAGCAAGAGTCTGCTTTCAACAGCTGTCTTCAAACTGCCTCTCATCTGCAGGTCCTCTCTCAGCTTCTGTGCATTCTTCAAAGTGTCCCTCTTGGCTGTAGCAAGCTCGCTCTTTCTGTCTGAGCTTATATAGTGCCCCAGTAATAAAGGCCCATGCTGAATGGGTGAGGCCACACCTCCATGGAAATTATCTCATCAGAGTTCTCACCTACAGTTAGGTGGGTCACATCTCCATGGAAACACTCAAAGGATTCCAATCTAATCAGCACTAAAACATCTGCCCCACAAGATTGCATCAAAGAATATGGCTTTTTCTGGGGGACATAATACATTCAAACCAGCACAGCCACCTTCATCAGTTATCTTAGTTACATCTTCTGGATAACTTGCTGTAGCTTCTACATCAGCACTTGCTGCTTCACCTTGCACTTAAATATTATGAAGAAGGCTTCTTTCTTTAAACCTCATGAACCAACCTCTACCAGCTTCAAACTTTTCTTCTGCAGCTTCCTCACCTCTCTGTCTTCATAGAATTGAAGAGAGTTAGGGCCTTGCACTGGATTAGGCTTTGGCTTAAGGGAATGTTAAGGCTGGTTTGGTCTTTTCTCCAGATCACTAAAACTTCCTCCAAATCAGCAATAAGTCTGATTCACTTTCTTATCATTCCTGTGTTCACTGGAGCAGCACTTTTAGTTTCCTTCAAGAACTTTTCCTTTGCATTCACAACTTGGCTAACTGGTGCAAAAGGCCTACCTTTTGGTCTATCTCAGATTTCAACATGCTTTCTTCACTAAGCTTAATCATTTCTAGCTTTTGATTTAAAGTGGGGGACATGGGATATTTCCTTTCACTTGAACACTTACAGGCCATTATAGGGTTATTAATTGGCCTATTTCAATATTGTTGTGTCTAAAGGAATAGGGAGACCCTAAAAAAGTGAGAGAGACAGGGGAACAGCCAGTTGGTGGAACATTCAGAACACACACATTTATCGATTAAGTTCGCTCTCTTATGTGGGCATGGTTCACGGAGCCCCAAAACAATTACAATAGTAACATCAAAGATCACTTATCACAGATCACAATAAAAGATATAATAATAATGAAAAAGTTTGGAATATTGTGAGAATTACCAAAATGTGGCAAAGATACATGAAGTGAGCACAGTGAGCACACGCTGTTGGAAAAATGACACTGATAGACTTGCTTGATGCAGGGTTCCCATAAACCTTTAATTTGTTTAAAAAAAAAAAAGCAGTATCTGCAAAGCATAAGAAAGCAAAGTGCAATAAAATGAGGTATGCCAGTAACTATAGATCCCTTTTCTCAACCCAGGCCTGCTGAATCAGCTTTTTCTGGGACAGGACCCAGGAATCTGGATGTTAGAGTCTATACCCATTAAGTTTGAGACGCACTGGAGGGTGCATGGGAGGGGGTAATTAGCAGGTGTGTGAGGTAAGGGATTCAGCAGGTTGCTGGAGAATTCATTTGGAAAAAAAAACCATCATATCCTTAAAGTGATATGGAACCTGGCCCATTCCAGACGATTCCTCAGCTTTCTTATTGCCTGATGACAGAAAAGAAAGTGATTAGAAAAAGAATCATAAAAATATTTTCCTGAGGTCTTTTTTTAGGCTTTCCCTTAAAATTTGAGAGTAACAAGTGAACAGAAGGGTTTTTTTCCTTTCTCTCCCTGAATACTCCAAACATAATGATGTTATATACAAATTATATTATATATGTCATAATATTTAAAGCTCCAAAGTTAACAGTATGTAGGTCAAAAGACTCATCGTATTTTAATTACTTTCATTTTCCCCTAAATTTCTGTTTCTTCTCAACCATCCTTCTACCCCCCAAAATCCTTTTGTGCTTTTTTCCCCACAGTTGCAACACTTCTGAAATTTTTCATATTGAAGAGCCATGAATGGCCCCTGAGTGCTTGGGTGACCCCTAACCTGTCATTTCCCAGTCCCTGCAGAAAGACTGACATCTTGCCCCTGAAGGAGACCCCCTCACGGGCCCACCAGGCATAGATGAAAATTCCTCCTCCTCTTCTGCTCCTCATTCTCCCTGGCTTTCCAGGCCCCACGTCCTTCCCGCCACTCAGCGTTCTGGCCTCTCAAGGAAAGGGCCCTGGATGGTCATCTATTTGTTCATTCTTCTCCCTCTGCCTAAATGTTCTTCCTCTCTTCTTCACCTTGTATTTCTCATCCAGCCAGTCTCAGCATAAATTTCACTTCCTTCATGAAAATCCCTCCCTAACCCCCATCTCCTCCTTTTTATCTCCTCCTCCTTGAGAAAACAGTTGGATAACGCCCCTCTTGGCATTATAGAGAGATATGCTCACGTGCAACTCTCCCCACAGAGCACAGCTCAGCGAGGGAAGGGCACCTTCTTGTTGGATTCTATAATTATGCCTAGCATATAATTTGTGCTCAAATGGTATTTGCAGAAAGAAAGAAAAAAAATAGATGCCCACCAATGTGGCATTATTCACAATTGCCAAAAGGTGGAAGTAACCCAAGTGTCCATCAACCAATGAATGGATAAACAAAATGTGGTGTATACACACAACGGAATATTATTCAGCCCTAAAAAGGAATGAAGTTCTTATACATGCTGCATCAAGGATGAATCTTGAAAACATTATGCTAAGTGAAATATGCCAAATGCGAAAGGACAAATATTGTATGAACTCATGTATATGAAATAATTTGAATATGCAAATTCATATGGTCAGAAATTAGAATAGAGGCTACCTGGGTCAGAGGTGGGGGTGATAAATGGGGAGATGATGCTTAATGGTACAGAGTTACCGTTGGAGCGATGAAAAGTTTTGATAATGGATGATAGCACAATATTGTGAATGTAATTAACACCACCAAACTGTATACTTGAAAGTGGTTAAAATGGGAAATTTGAGGTTATATATATGTTAACAGAATAAAAATTTTAAAAGCACAAAGAACTGTACAACATAAAAAGTGAACCCTAATGTAAACTATGGACCATAATTAATATAATTATAATAATATTATTTCATTGATTTTAACAAAGGTACCACACTAATGCAAAATGTTACTAATAGGGAAAACTGTGGGGGATGGTATATGGATACTCTGTACTTTCTGAATGATTTTTCTGTAAATCTACAACTGCTCTAACTTAAAAAAGAGAATCAAGGGGAAAAAATGATGGGAAGGAAGGAAGAAAGGAAGAAAAAAAGAGAATAGGTGGATGAGCCCCTTTTTGCTAAGTAGTCTGAAGTGAGAAGTTCAAGACATGGTATCTTAGCTTAAGGCCAGTGGGCATTCAGGAAAACTAGTAGTCAATATATACAATTTTAAGGTTGAAAAGCACATATACTTGGTAAATGGACAGATCGTGACAAGCGTCTTTCCTTTCCTGACACCTAACTCCTGGTTGGCTTCCCCCAAAGCCAGGCTGCATCTTGTGTGCACTTCCAGCTCAGCCTAAGCTGGCACGAGCCCAGCTGTCTGATAACGTTGTGTATATAACAGCCCTGTTCCCCTGCACCCTGTTTTCACCTGACAGCATATCCTCAAAGGTCTTTCTGCTCTGGGAGATGCAGCCAGGAGTTGTCAGGGTCAGAGCTGGGCCCCCCTTCTCCTGACCTCACAAGGTTCACTTGGCGTTTCTTTCAGATCACCCGTTCTGGATGGAAAACATTTAAAGGGCCGGGTCATTATTTTGGCCTGTAGGTGCTGCATTCATCGGCCTGGCCCGGAGGGAGAGCATTAGTGGAGGGGGTGGTAATGATAATGAGAATCCTTACCCTAATCTCTAATCTCCAGGGCCTGACTGATAAGGCAGGGAGGAAGGATTTGCACATTCTGAGAGATAATTGGAAAGGTGGGCTGGGTAAACAAAATACATAATAATGAACATAGAGTCATTTGAGAATTCCTAGGATAAGCTCTGTCCTGCTGGGACAGATCCTTTTCTCAGAAACTTCAATGTTTTATCACTAGCTTAGCCTTACAGCTATCATGGAAGGGAAACAAGCTTATGCCATCCACTCTGGTGAGAAGCTGCTGGCACATTTTACCCCCTTCCTGCCTGTTCATTAGGGAAGGTGACACTCCATCCACCAAGAGGCTCGACACCTCCTGGAAACACTTTTTGCTTCCTCTGCAATGCAACTCTAAGCTGTCCTTTGAGCATTTGGCCTGCCTCTTGGTCTTGGGGCTCTGGAGAGGTTCCCGGTGGGAGCCAATAAATTTTCTAAGGAGCCTTGTGTGTGTTCGTGTGTGTGATCAAAGGCCTGTCTATGGTACAAAATCAAATAGCAAAAAAGAGTTCTAATGAAAAGCAATGGCCTCCCACTCCATCCTTTTCCACTCTACAAATATAACTTCTGATCCATAAACACTATGCTTATATATATATATATATGTATAAACATAGTGTGACATCTATTGACTCCTTGCTATGAAAGGCAAGAACTTAGCTCACTTCTCCCTCATTCTGCATTCCATCCTTCTCCCAACTTTTTAGTAAATACATAGCTGATTTTAGTCCTTTTTTGTTGCTTTTTCAAACCATACACTTAAACCTGTTTCTTGTTCCCACAGCTTTAAACAGTGTCTCAGTGTTTCAAAAGGTAAAATAAGACTGAAACGCCCCCACTCATCTCCCACCTTACCCCACACCATCTTCATCTCCAGAAGGACATCTTTACTTTTGCATCGTCAATGTTGGTAACTTTTGCATTCTGTTCAGTCCTTTGTTTATAAGTTGATTTTAAAAGCTAAAAACCAATAAATAATATTTGTATTACCATTATTATGTATATTTTCTTTAGGGCCAAGGAAGATTTATTTCTCTCCTATTTACATTTTTTTAAAATATGGGTCCAAATAAGCCATGGACCACTCAAATAAAAGTGCTTCTGGCATTGAAGACAAATGGATCCTCCTTTTTTATACTCCATCAATTACTCTCAAACTGCCTCATTTTACTTCGCTTTGTATCACAATCATGATTTTCTTGTTCAGCCTTTTTTTTTTCCTGGAGTTGCAAATTAACTTTGTTATTTCTTGTTGACAAAAGAATAATGAGCCCTTATCATATCTTCAAGATTATTTAGCCTTTCCTGCACTTGTCCACTGCATGGGGATCCTTTTTTTTTTTTTTTTTTCCAGAGACCTCCATCCTCCTGCTCAAACTTGGATAAGGTTTTTCTTAAGGTCTGCTACACAGTTGTCTGTGAGCCTTCTCTTCATTGCCATCTTGGTCGAATCCACTGTTTTCTGTACCCTTGTTTTCCTCTTTTTCAGTTTTCTCCTTCATTTTCCTTATCTTCTAAGTAACTTTCTCAGAGTGGGAGCTCAAATGTCTGAAAATGCCTTCACTTTTCCTTATAATTTATTGGCTGTGTATAAAATTCTAGTTTGAAAAATCCCTTACAACCTTTAAGGCATTGCTCTGTTGGCAATGATCAGTGTAGTAAGTTACTAATGAGAAGTTAGATACCATTCTAATTATTATTCCTTCGAATGGACCTGTTTTCTTTCTTTGGAAGCTGTTTGGATCTTCTCCTCATCTCTGGGATTCTGATATTTCATGAACTTGTGCTTAGAACCAAGTTTTTTTTTTTTTTCATTCATTCATTTCAGTACTTGGAAGCCTCTGATATTTTTTAAATTTCAATTTATTTTATTAAGTAAATATAAATGAATTTTCTTTGTAAAATATTTAAACAATACAGTGTAGACAAAAAAAAACAAAAGCTTCCCTATTCTAATACCTGCTTATCTTCCCTGACTCCCTGAAAACTCTCCCAAGGTAACCACTGCCTTTATTTTTGTATATATCCCTTCATACATTTTTCCATAAATAAATGCATACATATGTACATATAGAAATTTATATTTTGCACTCTTTTTTTACATGATTGGGATTAACTGCACATTAATGTCCTGCAACTTGTTTTCCTCATTTAACTACTCATCTTGTAGATATTTCCATGTTGCCTCATCTAGATCTATTACATTCTTTTCACTGCTGGACGGTGTTTCAAAGTATAGAAACATTCCCCTGATGAACTTTTAGACTTTTTACCATATTACAAACAATGCAGCAATTACAATCCTTAAGCATTCCTCTTTGTGCACGTGTGTGTGGCTATTTCTCTGAGGTAGGTGCTGAGAAATGGGTAGAAGGGTATACAGATTTTACGATTTTATCAGATACTACCAAAATGCCCTCTAAGACTTCTCTGCCCATTAGACCCACCCAGTTGAGTGTAAGAGAACTTAAACCCTCTCTTAACTATGCTCCTACGCTTTTGCTAATCTGATGTGGAGTGGCAAGTGGGAGGCAAAAGGTATTGCCATTTTGCCTTCCTCTGATTACCAGTGAGAGTGAACAGCCTTTTCAAAGTTTATGAGCCATTTAGATTTCTTCTGCCTGCTTTTCTATCATATGGTTTGTCTTTCCCTTACTGATTTGTACAAGTTTTTAAAATATATTCTGGGGAAGATTCCTTTCTTTATTATATGCATGACAACATATTCTCCCAGGCTGTGATTGGAATTTTCCCTTTATTTATGTTATTTTTTCCTCAAGTCTATAGTAGTGTGCACTTTGCTGAAGTCAATTTATTAATTTTTTCCTTTTTGCACCTTGTTTAAGAATGGCTTCTTTGCTCCAAGATCTGCAAGCCCTTTCCATCTGTGGTTCTTCTTTAATCTGAGAAGTCAAAGTCTTCCTCACTTCCTTCTTTTAAGAACATTTCTCCTTCCTCCAACTCTCCCCATCGCCTCCCCTTCTTCTCTGTTCTTTGTATCTAGAACTGCTTGAACCTCCACATTTCACCTTTCCGTTATGATTCGTGTCTCTGTCTTTTGGCTTCGCATGCTGAGAGATAGCCAAGTCTTTATATTCCAGCCCTTATGTTGTTGTTTTTAAATAAACTTTTAATTTATAACTGTTTTAGATTTTCAGAAAATTTATGTATTCTATACTAATTTCCCCCATTTTTAATATCTCATATCAGTGTGGTACATTTGTTGCCGTTAATGAACCAATATTGAAACATTATATAATTATTAGCTAAAGTCCATAGTTTGTTTATATTTCCTTAGTTTTTCCGTAATGTTTTTTTCTCTGTTTCATGATCACATTCAGGGACCACATTATATTTAGTTGTCATGTCTCCTTATGCTCCTCTTGGCAGTGACAATTGGATTTCTAATTTCATAAATCATATAATAACTCCCAAAGCCTTTTTCTTGTACTCTTAATGGTTCCTTTTCCATAGCATCCTGGATATAATATCTTCTAGAATTTCTCTGGGGATACTAATTATAAATTTTAAGTATTTTATGTTCCAAAATAATATTTGTTCGTTTTGGAGTTAGTCCTTCAAAGGGAAACAACCTAAGTAATCACTTTGGAGAAACGAGGGTTATGGCTCTCCACTATCAAAACTTCTTGGGCAAAAACCTGAGGCTACTCTCCTGTGGTGAATTTAAGTCAGAGTGCTTCTTGTACTAGGGGTGTGAGCATTTTCAGCCTCATCTCGACTGCGGGGACCACAAATGGACTGTGAGCAGTGGAGACCCCCACAGACACCACCCAAAACCTTTCTCTGTGGGCAGCTTGTAGGCTCCCCCAGGGACATTGACCACAAAACTGTGTGGCCCCTTTACTCTTCCCCATGGAAGCCCACCTGACTCCAGAGCATGGAGAAGCCTCTGAGGTGTGCAAAACTCCCCCACCCCTGACCAATTGAGGGACTGGACTGTAGGTGCCCAATGCTTTGCCAAGAATCCTGTACAGTCCTTGCTAGAAGGAAGCATCCAGCTTGGTTGGATGGGATAACCTCCACAAGTTAGTCTAGAAACTGTTGGAGGCTACCCTGATGGTGGCTCACTGATGGGGTGGGTCACTTTTGTTTTTTTAATTGATATATAGCATATATATAAATTTTAAGCAGTTTGTGCTTGCTCTCTCCTCAGTTGAGGCCCATGAGACAAAGTCTCCAAGGCTGGTCTCACATGAATGAGGAGGGATGGCAGGCTCCGACTTGTTTGGGTTGCTCCAGAGCAAGCAAACACCTGCCTAGCTGAGCCCCCTGGAGGGAGGCAGGAGCTTTCCCAGTAGAGGCTGAGTCCTGACCCTTCATGCCTACCATAGCTTGGATTATACACATCTCTGCAGGGAGCCAAGGAGGTCTGGGTTTAATCTATGACAGTTGGATGCTACATCATCGATGATCAATGTCCCAAGCCCACATGGCCTCAGGGGTCCAGAACTTTGCAGTTGAGGCTCTGGAAGAGGTTGACACCCCTTCCTTGACTCCAAACTGCACCTGCCCAAGGGGGAGAATGGGATACACCATCTGGCCCAGGGGGAGAACAGAGGAATCCAAGATCCCTGAGGCCAAAGAAAGATACAGAATTTCACTCAGCTGGCAAGGGAGACTGGCCTAGTTCTAGGGCCCAGCTAACCTCTTGGATGCTCAAGTTGGCCACCTCTGCCCTACCTCACCCCATTCTGGCTGATCCCCTTGCTCCAAGGAGAGCTTTATAGGCTGGGAAATCCCAATCAGTGCCATCAATTTTCGTTGTAGACCAAGTGAGGCTCAGGTCACTCTTCAGTTCAGTTGGGTTCTGACTGGCATCAGTGGGGAGGTGCCCTCAGGACTGAGGCTGATGGCGCACAGGGTCAGCTGGGGCAAGAGGGGTGTGGGCAGAGGACAGGGAAGCAGGCCTGGGACCTCTGCTGCTCCTGCCACTGTAGGCTCCCACCCAGCCTGGGCCAGGTCCCTGAGGACGAGAGGAACTAGGACACGGGCAAGGGGAACAGGGGCTACAACTCTTCAGGCAGGTCATGGCTAGAGAATTGTGGCTAGGGGAAGGGCTCAAACTCAGGCTGGGTGAGGGAAGCAGAATCTGGGCAGCCGTTTCACAGGCAAACACCCCAAGAATGTACAGCTAGAGCTGTTGGGGGTGGGGGTGTCTCTGGTGACCTCCTAACTCAGCCCAAGCCCCATAGACCAGGAATCTGTCTTCAGGAAGTGGGGGTACAGCTATGGAGCTGGGGTAAGTCCCTTCGACTGGTGCCTTGGATCTGTCCCTTGTTTCCATTTCCACAGTTGGGTTCTCCTTCCCTACAGCACTTGCCTTTTCCACTCTCCTTGACTCCCATCTTGCCCCCTCTGCTTTCCACCTTGCTGCTCCATTCACTATACTCAAG
Organism: Choloepus didactylus; assembly: GCF_015220235.1. Lineage (NCBI taxonomy): Eukaryota > Metazoa > Chordata > Mammalia > Pilosa > Megalonychidae > Choloepus > Choloepus didactylus. The sequence goes on from NC_051308.1 coordinate 33,916,174, forward strand.
CCAAATTTTCTTCATTTCCTCAGAAAGCTTTTTGGCATGATGACTGTATGACAGGTACTGGCTGAGCCCTGGGTGTTCAAAGATTCCAGTTCCGAGCCTGGCCTCAGGTCTAGGGGAGAAGACGGAGCCTCGGAAAATTACATACCCAGGTTCATCAGGCAGTTCTGGGCAGAAATCACTGCCCAGAGACTCCGCCATGGAACAAACCCAGACTTGGTGGAAGGTGGGAGGTGCTGGAACAGCGGGGCTGTGGAGAAGCTGACTGGGGCTAAGGGGAGGTGAGGAATGGGGAGCCCATCCTCAAAGCTCAGGGACAGCTTGGACTGTAGGAGCCTGATGGCCCAAGCTGTATGGAATGGCTGAGCCAGGTAACTCCAGGTCAGCAGCAGAATGGAATTGGGTCCAGGGAGGACAAAGCAAGCTGAGAAGTTTGGGTTATCTAAAGCTCATCTGGGTTGGAGAAGACTTTGGTTCTAAGTGTCCTAGTGGATATGCATGCCAAGAAAACAAATGCTAGTGCAAAGTATTTCCATTTTTGTATAGCATTCATACAATTACACTTAGAGCATTCATAACATACTACCTCTGAAGGAAAAAAAATTCTTCACAAAGAAACAATACAGGTTTGTAAACAGTTTGAACTGCTTCCACCTTGGTCTGGTTCCAACACCTTTCTAAGAAGTGTTTCCTTTTCTTCAAATGTCTTTCCTCCCACCAGGACGGAAGGGTGATTTTACAATTTTTTGGCTTTTCAAACCTAGCTTGACCCCAACAGACTGCTCCACTCTCACCCAGATCCACCCCACAGGCTGGATCCTTCCTCTGCATGACAAAGGGCGGCTGTCCTGCATCCTGAAGACTAATCAGGCCATCGTAAAAATCCTCCCAATCCACATTTGCTTACTTCTCTTGGCCACTAGGTAATTGCCCAATTATTTTATTTCCCCAGCAAAACTCTTCAACCCGATCAGAATCCACACTCAGGAATGGGGGTATGCGTCTTGGAGAAGCCTCAGGAGGCTGGGGAGTTTGCTCTCAGGCTGTCTGCTTCTCACACCACTGCTGCCCATGCCCACAGCCCATCCCGTGGATCGACTGAGCCTGCCCATCTTGCCAGGACTGATGGATGAGCCCCAGGGTTGCAGAGGGGCCAGGGCAAGGCTCTGCAATGGAAATGGTTTGAGGCTGTGGAAGGGACTTTGGGCTGAGAATCAGAAGCCCTGAGTTTATGCAGGCGTCCATCATAACTGTGTGGGCTCGGGGAAGCTGTCACCTCTCTGAGTCTCTGCTTTCTTGGTTCTAAAAAACTGGGGTGAATTCGGCAGGTAAACTCACTGCCCCCCGCCCCCGACATGGGACATGACTCCCGGGGGTGTAAATCTCCTTGGCAATGTGGGACATGACTCCTGGGATGAGCCGGGACCTGGCATCATGGGACTGAGAAAGCCTTCTTGACCAAAAGGGGGAAGAGAAATGAAGCAAAATAAAGTCTCAGTGGCTGAAGATTTCAAATGGAGTTGAGAGGTCATTCTGTAGGGTATTCTTATATGTTATATAAATATCCCTTTTTAGTTTTTAGTGTATTGGAACAGCTAGAAGGAAATACCTGAAACTGTTGAACTGCAACCCAGTAGCCTTGATTCTTGAAGATGACTGTATATGTATCATACACGGTGTGACTGCATGATTGTGAAAACCTTGTGGCTCACACTCCCTTTATCCAGTGTATGGACAGATGAGTAGATAAATGGGAACAAAAATTAAATGAATATTGTATGGTATGTGAATATATCTCAATAAAATTGAATTAAAAAAACAAAAAAATTAAACAAATAATAGGGAGGATGGGGGGATGGGATGCTTTGGGTGTTCTTTACTTGTATTTTTATTCTTATTTTTATTTTTTTGGAGTAATGAAAATGTTCAAAAATTGATTTTGGTGATGAATGCATAACTATATGATGGTGCTGTGAACAACTGACTGTACACTGTGGATGATTGTAGGTATGTGAATATATCTCAATAAAACTGAATTGGAAAAAAAAACTGGGGTGAAGGGAATAGTCAGGATAGTGAATTTCAGCTCTAAATATTCTGATTCTACAAACTGGCAGGGGAAAGGAGGAGGGCAGGGCACCTTCCTGAACAAACTCTCCATTGATGCCAAATGCTCCCGAGCTCCCCCACCTCAAGTGTTCCCCCAAAGATTGGGTGGTGTTCTCAGTTCCCCAACCATGGACCACCTGTCCCTGATGTCAGCAGCCCCCAGAAGCCCTCTGAGCACTGGGCCCCAGACACCCATCTTTGCAGGCAGGATCGTTTCTTAGGCAGAGAGGCCGGATGTGACTGGGCAGGGCCTGTTGCAGGGCTCAGTTCTGGAGCTGGTTCTGTACTGACCCAGAAGCACCTGCAGGACATCTGGGGGATGCTGGGAATTGAGCAATAAAGGTCCCTCCACTTTACTTTCTTCTCAGAAAATGAGGTTTAATTTAACTGGTCAGTCACCCCAAGTGCAGAAGTGGCTCCTGGCCACTCGGGGACCCCAGAGGGCCTCAGTGGGAGAGAGCCTTGTGTGCCTCGGGTGGGCTGGTCAGGGAGCAGCAGCCCCAGGGGCCGGGCCTCCCTGAACCCCAGGACAGCGGGTCCCTGCTGAAACCAGCACAGGTGCCACCAGCCTTGTTGTGGGCTCCCAGCCACCGGGAGCTCCCTGCCAGTCTGGATGCTGAGGGCTTGAGGAGGGGGCCGTGGCATGCAAGGGCAGCCTGGGTGTTATATCCTTGGCACCACCTTGGCCAGTGATAAGCCACAGGGCTTCCTCTCACCTAGCAACATGGCGGGCTGACTACTGCATATTTATGGAACACCAGCCCAGAACCACTTGCAGGGGCTGAGGGCTACAGATCCTGGGTTGCCTGTAAATGTGACACTTCTGCACCTTTTGGCCTGGCTTAAGGCCCAAATGTTCGCATCGTGCACGTCCTTTCACTGCTAATCACTTGCAAAGAAAGGCAACGGATATTCTTTTGAAGAAGGCTAGAGCTTGTCACAGAGAGAGCAGAAGGGCCTGTTTGGGCCAGATGTAGAGGTGAGGCCTTATATTTCAAGGGATGCTCAAGCTCTGTGAGAGATGAGCTCCAAGATGGGATTTGAATCCCTCCTTGTGAATTACACAGATTACATGGAAATAGGCCAGGGAAGGGAAAGGAAAGCAGGGAAGAACTACTGAGGTCATTATTATATCATCCCTTGAGACTCTCCTCCCGTGGGTTCAGCCGTTAGGATTTCTTTATTTTCTCTTACCTCATCCTGGTATGGATTTGTTCGAATCCCCATTTCTTTCCATTTGAGCTTTGGCACTCATGAGCTATGTCACTTTGGGCAAGTCATGCAACAGTTTCATGTCTTAGTTTCCCCATCTGTAAAATGGGAATAATGACAACTTCCTCATTAAGTTGTGAGAAAAAGTTTATATATGTAAAGCACTTAGAATTGTGCAAGGCACTGGAGCCCTATAAGCACTTATGATCATTATTAGTTTTATTACTATTCCTTCCCTTCTGTGCACTCTAAGCCCCTCCCTCCCATTAAAAACCCTCTATGTATATGTATATGGTGGCGATTTATGGATTTGTGCATGATCTCCCCTGCCCCCTCCCAGTGCAGAACACTGCCCTGAAATCCCAGAAGGTCCTCTTCTCCTCAGAGGCAGGGGTATGGCAGAGAATAGGAGGAGATCACTGGGGCCCACCTGCTGTGGCGTGGCGAGGGGATGCTCCACAGTAACTGGGTGTCCAGGCCTTCAGCCCACGGCCACTCTCCTCCTCCACTATCATTGCTCACCTCCCTGCACACAGAATGGGGGTGGGTTGGGAGGGGGGGACCCTTGGGCTTTGAAAAGGCTTCTTCCTGAACATCCTCAAATCCCTTGTGCCAAGCAGGGGCTCTATAGCCTCATGCCTGGGTTTACCTTCCAAACCCCCCACGTGCTGAGTGAGCCTGGCCAGTCCACCTCCCCCTGCAGTGCTCTGACTATGCCTCTGGAAAATGTAGCTGAGACTGACACCTGCCTCACAGGGCTGTGGTGAGGGTGTGTTCAACATGTGAATACATGTTCAGAGCTTGGAAAGTGACTAGTACATCGTGAGCACTCAGGAAATTTTTGCTATTCTTGTTATTGATATTTTGAGAAAAGCCACAACCCTGAGAATGCAAAAATCAGTCAGCTAATAATGAGAGCAAACCCTGAAGAATGCTTACTATGTACCAGGCACTGGACTAAATGCTTAACACATATTAATTTATTTAATCTTCATCTCAACCCTATGAATTAGACCCTATTATTGGCACCTTCTCTTTCAGATGGGAAAACTGAGGCATTCAGAAGTTAGGTAAGTTGTCTGAGGTCGAAGAGCTAGCAAGCAGCAGTGCCCATACTTGAACTGTGGCAGTCTAAAATGTGTGTTTTGAGAGCAGGACAAACTTTCTGGGCATTAGGAGGCACCAACTGCACCGTGCCCAATATCCGTGGCTTTGGACAGGACAGACTCTGGGCAGCTCTGGCATCTGCTTTCCCGGTTCCTGTCTCTAGTCCTGTTTCAGGGACTGACCTGGGCTTGAGCTGAGCACTGCTGGCGTGAGGCCAGATGCATAAGCCTAAAGCATAGGTATAAGCATCTCTGCATAAAGCAGGCCCCAGAATGATCCAGTTGCCTGAAGGGGGGACTTTCTGTGGTCATGCGATAAAAAACAGTTGCAGAAATTGCTTTTCCTGGGACTGCCACAGAGTCCAGTTGCTAGATTTCCTGTTGTGACAACATCTAACTTTTTTCCCTCACAGGGGAGGACAAGGTCTGTGACTCAACTCTGAGGGACCTGTGGGGAGGAACAGGGTGACATTTGCAGGGGCTGAAGGATTGAGGGAGATAACAGGAGGGAGCTTCTGTGAAAGTGCCCAGAATACGGCCTGGTCCATCACCAGCAGAAACCCAGGGAATACTTTCCTTCCTTCCTTCTTGATGAACAAACCTGGCACCAGGCAGGCCCCCAAGAGAGAGATTTAAAGAGATTTAGAACAGTTGGCTAAGGGGACTCTTCTTCACAGAACAAATTCTCTTCTTCATAGAATAGGACTAGGGTAAGGCTAGAGAAACTCAACAGGCACTAACAAATGTTGAGCAGCCGAGACAGCAATGGCCAGTGGTCCAGGCCTGGGTGGCGTCCAGACAGCCCTTTGTGCCCTTCCTAGACAGCCCCCTCCTCGTGGCTCCCGGGCCTGTCTGGCTGCTGAGCTCCCAGGAGGTCCGAGGGGTGTGACCTCCCCCTCCGCCCGCCCACCCCCTGCAGGCCCGGCCCAGGGCGCCTATAAAGATGGCCCAGCTCTGGCTCTCAGCACACCCAGCTGGACCAGAAGCCCCTCCCTGGAGCCTCCTCAGGGCACCCAGCCGACTCTGCAGTTCCTTGCTCCTGGACAGCAGCATGCGGCCCCTGTGGCTCTGCTGGGCCCTCTGGGCGCTGCCCCTGGCCGGCCCCGGCGTGGCCCTGACCCAGGAGCAGATCCTGGGCAGCCTCCTGCAGCAGCTGCAGCTCAGTGACGTGCCCATGCTGGACAAGGCCGAGGTGGAGAAGCTGGTCATCCCTGCCCACGTGAGGGCCCAGTACGTGGCCCTGCTGCAGCACAGCCACGGGGCCCACTCCCGCGGGAAGAGGTTCAGCCAGAAATTCCGAGGTGAGGCCTCCCTCCCTGCTGCACCCTGGTCCTGGGGTGGGGGTGGGGGGCTGAGACTGGTCATGCTGGCTCTGGTGGTGACAAAGGGACCCTGGGTGGGCTCTGTGGGGAGGCCGTCTGGGGGTCCCAGGCCCAAGGGGGCAGTGAGGAGGCAACCTGGCCCTGTGAGGATGGCTGGGCCTCGGTCCCTGGCCCTGGCTGTGTACAGAGGGCCTCACCCCTCAGGCTCAGGCTGGACCTGCTGGCAAAATCAAGGTATCAGAGAAGAGGAGGGCAGAAAAGAGAAAGCAGAGCTATCAGAAACGGATGGGTATGGCAAGGTCCCTGGCTCACCACAGAGTGCTGTGGTAGGGTCAGGACTTCTGGGGTTTGGTTTTCTCACTGCTGGTAGCGTGACCTTGAGCAAATCACTTCAAAATCATCTCTGAAGTTGTCTGCTCACTTGGAAATATGCTATGACTCTGCCTTAGCTATCTCCTAGTGTTGTGAACATTAAGTGAGCCATTGTGGAGAGGAAAATATTTGGGCAACTGATAAATACTTAAGTATAATACCTGAGTTACGCAGCTGTCAGGGGTTACTTGTAAGCCGGCTTGAAGCCTCCCTGGAGCTGAGACTCACCTTCTAGGTGTCCAGAACTAGACCCAAGGCCAGGCCCCATAGCCAGGCCATGTGCCCCCAGAGGTGAACATTCTGATCCCAACATGAGCTGTTAGTTCAGAGTTCAAGAGCTGCCCCCTACTGCTGAGGGCGTTGATTGCTACTAATCAAGGCTCGAGTCCCAAAGGGAATTTCAGGTAACCGGGTTTGGTCCAGGGAAACAGAACAGGTTTGGTCTGCATGGCCTGGCTTGGTTGCCAAATTGGTAGCCCTGCCAGCTTCCACGGTGCCAGCTCCCCTGGTGCCCGGAGAGGCCCTGCTGACCCTGCTCGTGTCCCCAGAGGTGGCCGGCAGGTTCCTGGCGTCCGAGGCCTCCACGCACCTGCTGCTCTTCGGCATGGAGCAGCGGCTGCCGCCCCACACTGAGCTGGTGCAGGCCGTGCTGCGGCTCTTCCAGGAGCCGGTCCCGAAGGCCGCGCTCCGCAGGCACGAGCGGCTCTTCCCGCGCAGCTCCCGGGCCCGGGTCACCGTCGAGTGGCTGCGCGTCCGCGACGACGGCTCCAACCGCACCTCGCTGGTGGACTCCAGGTGGGGAGGCCGCGGGCGCGGTGGGGGGAGGAGCTTAGGGGCTGCTCGGCCCCGCCCCGGGACTGGGGCGGTGGGGAGGGGGAGGAGGAGGGGCGGGGGAGGGGCGGGCTGAGGGAGGGAGGAAGGTGGGGCGGGGACTGATGCGCCAGCCTAGAAGGGAGACCCATGCGCAGCCCGTGCGAGTCGGTGCCCCGTCCGCCCCTCACCGCGGGCCTCTGTCTCTGGTCCTAGGCTGGTGTCCATCCACGAGAGTGGCTGGAAGGCCTTCGACGTGACCGAGGCGGTGAACTTCTGGCAGCAGCTGGGCCGCCCCACGCAGCCGCTGCTGCTGCAGGTCTCGGTGCAGAGGGAGCAGCTGGGCCCGCCGGCCTCCAGCGCCCACCGGCTGGTGCGCTTCGCCTCCCAGGCGGCGTCGGGCGGGCAGCGGGAGCCTCAGCTGGAGCTGCACACCCTGGCCCTGAAGGACTACGGGTAGGTGCTGGTCACAGCTGGTGCGTGGAATTTACAAGAGAACTGGGGGTCGGGGGTCGGTCAACCTTATTTTGAAAACGGACACCTTCTCAGATTGCTGTGATTATGATGACTAGACAACATATATAAAATTCCTACCTCATCTCTTAGGAGACCCTCAGTAAAGATCAGTTAGTTATGTTTTGGGTATATTTATTCATTCATCCTTTATCACACATATCCAGCTTTTGGAACATCCTGAGAGATGGATCATAAGTGTCCCTTCCAGATGCCCCGCTAAGCCCCCCTGGGCCTCCTCACCTGCACCCTCCCAGCTGACCTCTGACCCTGCCTCTCCTTGCCCCCACAGAGCCCAGGGCGATTGTGACCGTGAGGTGCCCGAGATCGAGGGCACCCGCTGCTGCCGCCAGGAGATGTACATCGACCTGCAGGGCATGAAGTGGGCCCAGAACTGGGTCCTGGAGCCCCCGGGCTTCCTGGCCTATGAGTGTGTGGGCACCTGCCAGCAGCCCCAGGAGTCCCTGCCCTTCAAGTGGCCGTTTCTGGGGCCGCGGCAGTGCATCGCCTCGGAGACGGCCTCGCTGCCCTTGATTGTCACCACCAAGGAGGGAGACAGAACCAGGCCCCAGGTGGTGAGCCTGCCCAACATGCGGGTGCAGAAGTGCATCTGTGCCTCAGACGGGGCTCCTGTGCCGAGGAGGCTGGAGCCGTAGGCGCCCAGAGTAGCCGCCAAGGCCTCTGACTTGACACCTGCACAGAAGCAGGTCTTAATGTAGGTCTTACTTTTATGTTTAGCAAGTTACCTCCTCCCCCAATTTAGTGCCCCTGTTTTACCTTTGCCCTGTTTTCTTCCATTTCCTGTACTTGCTGTTCATTACCCATCCTAAGCACTTAAATGAGTGAATACTGCAACTCAGGATTGCTGAGTTCCAGTAAGAAATCCTGGTCTACTACTAGATGATATCGCTGAGCAACAGATAGATTGTCAGCAGGGGGTTTCTCTCTGGCAAGTTCTCAACTGAGTATTCAACAAATCCCTATGATGAAAACTGGGGATATACAACTGATTTACTCCATTACACGATGAATTGCGTTGAGGACTATGTCTATGAAAGAACCCCTCCCCACCCCCACCAAATATTGACCCATTCTGTATTTTTGTAAACATACCTAGGTCCTAGTTCCCTCTTGTCCTGAGAGAGTGCTAGGAAGGAGGATAAGGGTTTCAGGCCTGGGGCAGAGGACAGGAAATCTAGAAACCTGGATTCTGGATCTGATGGGGCCACTAGGTGTGATTTTGAGCATGCGCAGAAGCTGTTGGGCCACCATTTCCTCTTCGGAAGGAGTTGGACTTCAACTCCAAGATTCATTGCCCCAGTATCAGACAGCCCCTCCCCTTACCTGCTCCTCCTAGGACTGAGCACTGCCTGTGCATATTTAGGTTATTTCCCCACTGTTTTAAGAGAACTTAGCACCACAAACCACTTGTACTTATGTTGTTTTATTTAGCAGAAACTGCAATTTTATGTAGATAATCTACCAAATAAAATAAAAGTGATGTTTCACTCTGTCTCTGTTTCCAGACCATTTACATAGGAGAAATGGGAGCAATAATGCAGGATGAGATCAAACTAATGATTTGAAGAAAGGGGTTGACTAAGGACCCCCTTCTAGGGGGCACAGAAGACTGCAATAACTAAGTTTGGATTAAGCTTTCATTAGTCACAAAGAGGGTGCATTTATTACAACCATTAAGACAATTAGGACCATGTATCTAAAAGACACAGGTAAAAAATACAGTTGCTTGACCTGGGATAAGCTAAAGAAGATGGTGCAATATTCATGATTAGGAGGAGAAAATGGTAATGCAGGATGTAGAAATGTGAGGAGATGGGAATACATTTTGGATTTCAAAACTATTGCTCTTGGGACTTTCAAGCTCCCTGGACCCCCTGGCTTGACTTCCCAGCAGCCTGGCCTGGGGCTTCTCCACGTACAGCCTGGGCCTCTGCCAGGACCTCCTGGCCCTTCCAGCACCGCTCAGCACTCTTCCTCAGCAGCTTCCCCAGCTGGTGCCACCAAAGGCCTTCTTCAGTTTGGCTGCCTGGCCAAGTAAGAGGATTGTCCCTGAGGAAAACCAGAGGGAAGGTGGGACACAAAGGGGGCTTCCTGAGAGGTTACTAAAGAGAAATGTAAGGCAAGGGCAGGGGCTCTCTCTTGCTCACAGTTGCCTTCCCTGAGCTTAGAACACTGCCTGGCACATACTACGTTTTCAATAAATTTTTTGAATGAAAGAACGATTAAATCAAAGCTCAGAACTTGACAGATCTGCCCTCAATGTTTGTGTACCTCACAGTTTTGAGGCTTGGGAAAGTCCAAATCAAGGTGTCATCAAGGTGCTGCTTTCTTCCTGAAGACTGGCATTCTGGGGCTGGCTGCTAGTTATCTTCTGTCCCAGGCAATGCACATGGTGGCCTCTCCTAACCTCACCCTTCTCTTCCGGGTTCTGCTGACTTCAGCTTCTGGCCGCTCCTCTTGTGGCTTTCTCTCTATCATCTGAATTTCATTCTGCTTCTAAAGGACTCCAGTAATAGGACTAAGACCCATCCTGATTGAGTTGGGCCACACCTTGACTGAAGTAACCTCATCAAAAGGTTCCTCAAAAAGCTAAATATAGAGTTGCCTTATGACCTGGCAATCCCGCTATTTCGGATATCCCCAAAAGATCTGAAAGCAGGGACACGGACAGACATTTGCATACCGAAGTTCATAGCGGCACTATTCACAATTGCCAAAGATGGAAGCAACCCAAGTGTCCACCAACAGATGAATGGATAAACAAAATGTGGAATACACATATGTTGGAATATTTTTCAACAGTAAGAAGGAAGTCCTGAAGCACGCAACAATGTGAATGAACTTTGAGGACATGTTAAGTGAAATAAGTCAGACACAAAAGGACAAATATCATATGATCTCACTGATATGAACTAATTATAATATGTAAACCCAAAGACATAAAATATAGAATATAGGTTACCAGATTTAGAATGAGGCTAAAGAATGGAAACTGGTTTCTTAATATGTGCAGAATGTTTAACCACGTTGAACTTAAATGTTTGGAAATGGATAGAGATGATGGTTATTGTGAGAATAATTAACAGTACTTAATTGTGTGTGAATGTGGAAGAAAAGGGAACTTGAGAGTCATGTATGTCACCAGAAGGAAAGTTGAAAGTTGGATGTTAAAACATAGGAATGTATAATACAGTGAATCTTGTGGTGGACAATGTCTGTGATTAATTGTACAAATATAAAAAAAAAAAAGTTCATTCATGAACTAGAATAAATGTATGACACTATTACAAGGAGTTAATAATAGAGGGCTATATGGGGAAAATAGTACCTACTGAAAACTATAGACTATAGCTAACAGTAATACTTTATTTTTCTTTCATCAACAGTAACAAATGTACCACAGCAATACTATGGATCAATAATAAGGGGAAAAAGGTATGGGAGGATTCGGGTTTTCTTTTTTATTTCTTTTCTGGAGCAATGAAAATATACTAAAATTGATCATGGGGCTGTATGCACAACTATGTGATGATGCCATAAGCCAGTGATTGTATACTTCAGATGGTTTGTAAGGTATGTGAATATATCTCAATACACACTCACAGGGATGGATTAAGATTAACAACATGTTTTTCTGGAGAACCTAGCTCCAAACCAACACACCACAGATTTCTGTTTTTTAAGTCCACCATCTGCTGTACCAGTGTGCCTCCTTCCACATCTCTATCCCAGATCTTGAGTGGTAGAAGTGCATTGGCATAGCAGATAGTGTAATAGAAGCTGTCTGGGCTCAAAACACAGAGATCCATAGGAAAAAATCCTCCTCTACCACTTGGCAATCAATTGGGTTTCCTTATGCCTGACTATTGAAAAAATTATACTTAAAGTTCATGTACTCTCTATTTCTTACCCAGAAAGCTAATTAATACCAACTGAAGAATGAAAGGAAAAAATTGAGCTATTCTAAGGACAGCCAAGACTTGAGGACATGGCAATACTATTTTTGAGGCAGGAGAGAGGATATGGCTCCGACTTGTAAATGGCTAGGTCACCTCCATAAGACATCAGAATGAAGCCTGTCCACTGGGGTATTGTGAGCACCAGGGCATGCAGTTGCTCTGTCCACAAGAATATAGATATTATCCAAAGAATTCTATCAGCTACTCAGTGATAAATTTGTAGCTGTAAAATGTCTGTGGACTCCCAGCCAATCATGTACAATCAATGGCAAGGATGGACCTGCTTACACCAGGATAAGTGTGAGCTAGACAATCCAGACGTGCCTGGCATTCTTTTTGCCTCATTTCAAAATGTAATGATGTGCTATATTAGTTAGGGTTCTCTAGGGAAACAGAACCAACCGGAGATATCTGTAAATATGAGATTTTATAAAAGTGTCTCAGCAACTGTGGGGATGCATGAGTCCAAATTCTGTAGGGCAGGCAGTGAGCTGGCAACTCCAGTGAAGGTCTATGATGAACTCCCCAGAAGAGGCTGGCTGACTGAAGAAGTGAGAATTCTCTCTCTTCTCCCTTAGAAGTCTTCAACTGATTGGATTAAATCCAGCTGATTGACTTATCTCATTGTTGAATGCACACCCTTCATTGACATAATCAGCCACAGATGCAATCAATTGACTGATGATGCAGTAAACCAGCCTTCTGGTTTATTAACCAACCACAAATGTCCTTGCAATAGCCGTTAGGCAAGTGCTTGCTTGACCAGACACCTGGGCACCATCACCTGGTCAAGTTGACACATGAACATAACCATTGGCATATTCTCCCCAAAGAACCTGCCCTAATCCCTGGAACCTGTGAATATGTGACATTATATGGCAAAAGGGACTTTCAAGATGTAATTATGGCCATGGACCTTAAAATAGGATCCTGATAGAAACAATAAGCCAAATTACATTAGAAGCAGGGTATGATTATAAATTTTTCACTTAAAAGATGAAATAACATTAAAGATAATTTTGAATGAATTGGAAACCATCTATAATCTCATCACCCTAAAACAATATTATTGTTTTTTGCATATCATATTGTTTATATACAATGTGACTTGTTAACATACAATCTGAGTACACCTTCCTCAATGGTGTTTTCTAAGTGGTTGGGTGGGGAGGCCTCTCCTCTCCTCATTTCACCCACGTAGCACTTTAGCTCAATGGAACTTGACAGCCATCATATGCAATCACCATGGGAGCCAGGCAGGGGCCACAGCACCAAGGGAACAGGCCTATAAAGTCAGCAGGGTCATTAAAAGAGAGAATGAAATGGGACTGCCTACAATTAAAATATGTACCAAAATTTTGTACATAAAAACTGTAAACTTTAGAAATGAAAATATAATAGATCTCTAGGAACCACAAAAAAAATGGTCAGTTTCTGGTCAGTGGATCACACACAAAACTTAGGGGGACCAAGTGCCTTTGCTATTCCCCTCTTATTTTGTCTGCCCCAACTAGGCATCAATGGAGCCTTGGGGGTCACCAACACAACCTCCTCTCTTAGGCTTTTCCAGTCCTCCTCCTATTTCACCACTGCTCTTGGAATCTGATAAGAGAAAATTTTCTCATGCAATTTAGGATCTCACAGCTTTATTGAGTGATTCATGAATCAGGCAGTATCTCATTCAGAAAGTAGAAGGGAGCTCTACTGAGAGGATGGAAAGAGAACGCTCGTATAGGGTGAACAGAGCAGCAGGTGAGAAAATGTTCTGATTGGCTGATATTAAGTTTCCAATGTCTTACAAAATGGGGAATGTATACATTAAGTAGTATGGTATGCTTGTCCATTCTGATGAATCTGTACTGGATGGAAACTAGTTATCAGCAACCCTGCTGGTGTGTTCCGATTTCTCCGAAAACCCCTGAAGGTCAATTGTTTTTGTTTTCTGGACAAGCGCTTCTCAGAAAGGGGTCTTCTCCTGGCAATGTCCAATGCAGGTTGTCATTTTATTTTACTTAACACACCATTGAACACAGACATCTTGCTTCTAGGGATCCATGCTAAGGAAATAATCAGTCAGGCAAGAATTTCATCACAGTAATACGAATAACTTTAAAAATGGACTTCAGTTTCATGAGAACAGAGACTTTTGTCTTCTGTTCATGGCTGGATCCCCAGAACCTAGTACCACCTGGCTCAATACCGGTTGAATAAATTAATAAACTCAAAAATTGCTCTTTGGGAGAATGGTTAAGTAGGCTGTAGTACATCCTATAAAAGAATACCAAATAGTCATTAAAAATCTTGTTTTCAATTTTTCAGTGACATTGAGTAATGCTTATGATAGGTCTAATACAGAAAAGTGCAAAATATATGTATATAATCTATTTCCAAATATGGAAAAATTATACATGCATAGAAAATAAGACTGGAAGGAAATACACCAAAAATGTTTGCAGAGACTATCCTTAGTATAATTATGGGTGGTTCTAACTTTCTTATTTTTACTTCTGTATTTGCCAAATACTCCTCACTAAGTATAACTTTTTTATCAGAAAAAGGTTGTAGAAATATTTTTTTGCAAAAGAGTAAATATTTTGCTCTCATTTTTAAGGGTCCAGAAGCTGAGGAGCTTGGACTTGCCCAGGAATTTGATTCTTGGAGCATCACCTAAAGGGAAATCTCAGAAAGAAGCTGCCTGCCTGGGGGTAGGTGTGGATAGAACAGATAGGGCAGTAGAAAAGCTGGTAGAGACAGAGGGAAACTAATGGCCTGGCCTAGTTGTCTATGATGCTACCTCCTTCCTCAGTACCTTTTCCTGTTACTGTATTCCCCCATGGCCCCTTACTTACATTTACTACTGATGGAAATGGGAAACATATATTTTTTATACAATTTTATTGAGATATAGTCACATAGCATAGAAACCATCTGAAGTGTTACAATCACTGGCTCACAGTATCATCATATGGTTGTGCATACAGCCCCATGATCAAATTTAGAACATTTTCATTACTCCAAAAAAGAAACAAAAATAAAAAAAAACCCGTAATCCTCCCATACTCCTTATCCACCCTCCTTTCCCCACCATATTACTGACCCAAAGTATTGGTGTGGTTACTGCTGATGAAAGAGTATTAAGATATTATTGTTAACTATAGTCCATAGTTTGCAACAGGTATAATTTTCCCCATGTACCCCTCTATTGTTAACTTCTTATATTATTGTCGTACACCTGCTCTAGTTTATGAAAAACTTTTTTATATTTGTTCAGTTAACCACAGACATTGTCCACTATAAGATTCACGATGTTATACATTCCCATGTTTTAACCTCCAAATTTCCTTCTAGTGAAATACATGACTCAACTTCCCCTTTCCACCACACTCACACACCATTCAGCACTGTTAATTATTCTCACAATAACATGCTACCGTCACCTCTGTCCATCTGCAACGGGACACATCACTTTTGTGGAGCTTTATAAAGCAGTGGCAGCAGGGTGGCGATGGGAAACTTGGACCTGCCTATATTTTACCCAGGCCCTAGGGAGCCGATACTTTCTTAAACAGAAGAACTGATTCTACTTGCAGTCTAGTTAAGAAAACAAATTCCCAGGAACCTTGCGAATTCAAGTGAATAAACTGTGCCGCCTCTGCGTCCGCGCATCAGCCCGGGGAGGAAGCGCGGCGCCGCGACTCTATCCCCGCCAATCCCGGGCGCCTGCCTTGGAACCCACAGTCTCCCTTGCTTGAACCCGTACCAGGAGAGAGTTCCATTCATTTCCTCAAATCGGCAAACTGAAGAGTTCATCTTAGCAACAAGGAATGGCCAGTAGCCAGTGCATGAAAAGAGGCCCGAGCAGGCTCTGAGAGGCGACCTCGGAGGGGTCAGAGAGGCGGAGTCGAAAAGGGCGGGCGGCAGAGGGCCACGACCCCGGCTTCCGGGGGTCGCGTCAGAGGAACCGCCCGCCAGTCGGGTGCGGAGGAGGCGGGCACACAGCCCTGGTCCGGCCGTGGATTGGTCTATCCTGTCCTCCGGGCCGCGGATTGGCCGCTCGAGCGGGACCCGGCCATATGGCATCCTGCCTCAGGGTTTGGGGCTCTGAGGCTTGTTCTGCTGCCCACGTATCAGCAGGTGGTTGGGAAGGAGTCTTGGGCGTGGGTGAAGGTCCCCCCGAGGATTCCTGTGCTCGGGTCCCAGAGCCTGCTGAACTCCCGGGTCGTGGAAGCTGCCCGGAACCCCCCGGATCCGGCGTCCTCGGACGCGCTACCTGCTGGGCCCGGGAACTTGCCGTCTCTCCTAGTGGCATCGCCGGGCCCGCGCTGAGCGGGTTCCTGCCGCCGCCCAGGAGACTCCGGGCTCGGGATCATGAGCGTGGGCTTCATCGGCGCGGGCCAGCTGGCCTGTGCGCTGGCGCGGGGCTTCACGGCCGCAGGTAAGGGCGTGGAGGCGGGAAGGGGGTACGCTGGCGGTCCCTAGGCCTAGTCTGTGAACGGTTCTTCCCACCGTGAGAATAAATGAATGAATGCGGAATTTGCAGCTGGTGGGGTAGTTAAGATTCTTATCAGGGCTTCGAGTCACTCTTGTGTCCGGGTAAGGGATTTGAGGGGGAGAGGGAGGCTGGCACTGTTAGAGGGGTTGGGGGTTTTGATTCTGCTTTCCCAGGGAAAGCACGGGAAGGGGATGGGCCGTAACTCCTAGTTGAAAAGCCCTGTCTTTTGCAGGCATCCTGTCTGCTCACAAGATAATAGCCAGCTCCCCGGAGATGGACCTGCCTACGGTGTCCGCGCTCAGGGTAGGTGGGGCAGAGCAGTGTAGGGAGGTGGGTGAAGGCTCAGGAGAAGATGGCCTGAGATGCCTGTGCCTGGCTGGCCCCTGAGCCCCTGTGCTGATCGTTGACTGGCAATGACTTCCCCACCATCACAGATCCTGCACTTTCTTTGAGGAAGCTTAGTGGGTGGGAGTCCTCAGAGAGACAGACAGACCCTGGTTCAAATCCAGCAGTGGGAGGATTAAATGAGGTAATTATGTATGAAAAGCACTTACAAGAGTACCTGGCCCATAGCAGGTACCCAATAAATACTGTTTTTTCTCCACTGCGTAGCTGTGTGATCTTAAAGTATTCAGCCACTCTGAGGCAGTTTCCTTGTTTGTAAAATTGAGACAATAGCTAGCTACTTTGTTGAGTTGTCATGAGGGGTGAATGAGCATGCTGGGAAAGAACCTGGTGAGTTAGCTGCCCCATTCTATGAAAACAGTATCCCAAATCTTCTAGCGTGACAGAGGATGGCAAAGGAGGTAAGTGACAGCAGAGTCTGTGCCTAGGATGGGCTGGTGCTCCTAGCACTGGTGACCTTGCTTCTCAGTTTGGGGTCCTAGAGGGATGGGTGTCCTCTGGCAAACCCATGGACCACATGGAGGCCATGTGGTTTGATGAATAAGTGGCCAGGGTTGGAATGGGGACTGACCACTGAGTGCTCGCATTTCACCTTCTGGTTTGCCTTTGCCACTTTCCATCCTTGGAGCCTTCTTACTTTGCAGAGGGGTCCCTTGGATGCCAGAGGACTGGGGGGATGGGGAAAGAGCCACTTTATGGTTATCATGGAGAAGCTTGTCATGCCCAGTTCCAAAACTTCATGCTAGTTTGGATAAGGGCAGAACCCTGAGGGAATAGGAAGAGAATTCCAGGCTGCAGCTGGCAGAGTGGGCTTGGCAGGGAGAGGTTCACCTGCTCTTTGTGACGGCCTGGGCTTAGGCTCCCCCAGCATTGGGAACCTGGGCGTTGTTCTCCTGCAGAAGATGGGAGTGAACCTGACCCGCAGCAACAAGGAGACGGTGCGGCACAGCGATGTCCTGTTCCTAGCCGTGAAGCCACACATCATCCCCTTCATCCTGGATGAGATTGGGGCCGATGTCAAAGCCAGGCACATCGTGGTCTCCTGTGCAGCCGGTGTCACCATCAGCTCTGTGGAGAAGGTGCCCACCTCAGCCCTGATGCCCCTGGGTGAGGGACAGGGTGGTCCGAGAGTGGCAGCGTGTTGGTGGGAGCCAGTAGAGAACTGTTCCCTGGCTACTCACTCAGCCATCTTTCTTATCCCAGAAGCTGATGGCGTTCCAGCCGGCCCCCAAGGTGATTCGCTGCATGACCAACACACCTGTGGTGGTGCGGGAGGGTGCCACAGTGTATGCCACAGGCACCCATGCGCTGGTGGAGGATGGGCAGCTCCTGGAGCAGCTCATGAGCAGCGTGGGCTTCTGCACGGAGGTGGAGGAGGACCTGATTGACGCCGTCACAGGGCTCAGTGGCAGCGGTCCTGCCTACGTGAGGCCCTCATGCTCACTTAACTTTTCTGGGAACACTGGGAGCAAAACGGGATGGCTGGCAGTCCAGCTGGGCTGCAGGGGAGGAGGTGGGGGAGGGTGTTGCCTGTCTCTGGGCCTGGCTGGCTGGTAGAGGAAGCTGACTTCTTGGAGCTAGTTCCAGTCATAAGAAAAAGCAGACCCTGGGGAGTTTCCTTGAGCCCCCAAGCCTACTGCACAGAGCTCAGTGAGTCTCTTTATAGGCATTCATGGCCCTGGATGCGTTGGCTGATGGTGGGGTGAAGATGGGCCTCCCGCGGCGCTTGGCAGTCCGATTAGGGGCCCAGGCCTTGCTGGTCAGTATCTCTCCTGGGGTACTGGGGTTTTTAGGGATGACTGAGCTGGGGGCCAGTGTTCATTGGAGAGCTGGGAAAGGGATTGGGGAGGAGCATTGGGCTTGGGGAAGCTTGTCCCAAGGCTCACCTGCACCTTTCTCCTCTAATGTTCCTTTCCTGCCACAGGGAGCCGCCAAGATGCTGCTGGATTCAGAGCAGCACCCAGGCCAGCTCAAAGACAACGTCTGCTCCCCTGGGGGGGCTACCATCCATGCCTTGCACTTTCTGGAGAGTGGGGGCTTCCGCTCTTTGCTTATCAATGCAGTTGAGGCCTCTTGTATCCGAACACGGTGGGTCTAGCTGCTTTCCTTCTGTGCCCCAGGCCCCCCACTCCCAGCTGGCCCATGGTCTGGATTGGTGCCATCTTGCAGAACCTGCTGTCTTGGGTCCTGTTAGCAGTGTTGGGGGTCCATGCTCTGTTAAAAACCATCATTAATTTATTAGAGTTTTTAGCTAAGGGTTGCAGTCATTATTTCATTTAATTCTCACCACAGTTCTGATAGCCGGGATTAGCTTTGATTCATAGATCAGGGAGTCTCAGAGACAGACAGTTTGACCAATAAGAGTTGGAGGCAGGATTCAACCTCAAGTCTGTAACTCAAACCTGTGACATTTTCACATACTCTCTCCATGTATGATCACAGATACCCCTTGGAACTCCATGTCTCGTTTGGATCGAATGAAATAAATAAAGCAAACCCTTACTTAGTTAAATAGCACTTCTCAGAAGCCTGGGGGGTTGGTGTTGATATTTGGTTTGGGGGTTCTAATTTTCGGTGGTATCATGTTGATAATGGTAGGGGATTATGTGGATGGGAAAGCCTTCATAAAACCTTGACTCAACGGTTTATTGTCTTTCTCTTTCACCCCCCACCCCGGGGCTCTGCAGAGAGCTGCAATCCATGGCTGACCAAGAAAAGATCTCCCCAGCTGCTCTCAAGAAGACCCTCCTGGACCGAGTGAAGCTGGAATCCCCCACAGTGTCCACGTTGACCCCCTACAGCTCAGGGAAGCTCCTCACAAGAAGCCCAGCTCTGGGAGGCAAGGAGGACTAAAGTAGCACCCTCAACTGTGGAGGCCTTGGCCTTCCATCCCCCTCCCCAGCCATGCAGGGAGAGGGCAGCATTGAGTAGTTTTTTGGGTTCTTATAATAAAACCTCCTTAAATCTGTTCAGGTCAATCAGGCCAGACCAAGTGACACTAGTTTCTTCTGTCTCATATTGGAAAATGCTTTATGGGCATGATTGATGCTGGAAGCCAGATGTAACCCTGCACACCTCCCACTGTTGGTGGAGCAAGGCTGGGGCTCCAGTTAGCCCAGGTTGGGTGGGAAAGTCAGGGAGGACCTGCAACTAGGGTCCTCCAGCTGGAGCCCAAAGGGTCATCAGAGACACCAAGTCAAGGAGGTCAGAGATTAAAACCATGGCAAGGGCTTTTCTCTTTGAATTCATAAAATGGAAAAGAACTAAACAACTTAGAATTGTCACAATGCATCAGAAATATACCAAGTTAACTTATGCTTGTGTATTAGTTTCCTAGGGCTGCTATAACAAAGTACCGCTGACTAGGTCGCTTAAAACAGTAGAAATTTATTGTCTCACAGTTTCTGGAAGCTTTAAGTTTGAAATCAAGGGCCATGCTCCCTCCAGGGGCTGATAGGGAAGGGTCCTTCCTTGTCTCCTCCAGCTTCTGGTGGTCCCAGACATTCCTTGCTTGTAGATGCAGTGCTCCAGGCTTTGCCTCAGTCGTCACATGGCCTGTGTCTCCCCTGTGTGTCTGGGTCTCTGTCTCTTCGTCTTCTTACAAGGACACCAGTCATATTGGATTAAGGACTCACCCTAATCCAGTGTGACTGCTTCTGAACCAAGTACATCTGCAATGAACTCATTTCCAAATAAGGTCACATTCTGAGGTACTGGGGGTTAGGACTTCAACATATCTTTTTGGGGGACACAAGTCAACCCATAAGAGCTTATATTGAACTCTTGCTTTGTAGGTGCTGCTAAGTTTAGTTGTTTTAATAAAGTTTTATTTTTTATCCTGCATTTTTACTTTTTTGTGCTTAATCTTACACCATCATTCTTGAGAACTCAGGGCCCTTACCAGGTCCTCCCTGCTTCTTGGCGGGGAGGGATTGGGGGTGGGGACATTGTCTAAGGGTAAGAAATGGGGATTAGAGTAAGTAGGGGACACGCTCAGGTGTAATGACACTGCTCCATCCCCACCCCCATCAGGATGGGCCAAAGCAAATGGTGAAGAGCTGAGTGTCCTGAGTGGTGGATGGGGCAGCAGTCCAGACAGAAACAAGCTTTTTTGGGGGCCAGGCACTATGCCAAGAGCACTGGATCCTCACACCTACCTGCTGAGGAAGGAACTCTTCTTTTCCTCACTTGGTAGAAGATGCTGAGGCCCAGAGCGGATGAGAAATTTAGTCCAGTTGTACTGCTGGTCAGTGGTAGGGCCATTTGTGTTCTCAGTCACCAGCTCTCCCGCTTCCTAGAAGCCAAGGCTGGGTAGGTAGCCTGAGGTTTCTCCATGAGGGTCCAGTGTACCCAGCGCTTGTTTCTGGGAGCTCACCACCTGTGCTGGGGAGTGGGGCTGTTATTAAAGGGTGTGGGCATTTGGCTCTGAGTTCAAATCTTAGATTCTACCACCTTCAAGCTAGACGGCCCTGGAAGTCACTGACCTCCAAGTTTGGTCTTTATAAATATGGGCATCATACTTCAGCAAAAGGGCCCAGTGGGTATTAAAGGGAACCATGTGGAATTGCCCAACAGAACATCTGGAACGCCGTGGATCCTCTGTGCATGTGGTGCTCATCCTTTCCCCCTCCTGCTGAGGAGTGAAGAGCACCCTCTCATTCCCTGGAGTCAAAGCAACCTGGCTCTGACTCCAAATCTGAGAGCCCATGATGGAATTTCATTCCTATGGGGACAAAATGGCCACTACAATAGTACCTAAGTTAACGTTTTTAAGTCCCCACTGTATGGTGGACTCCTTACAAACACTTAACATTCAATCTCATTACAGCCCTTAGAAAATGGGTAGAATTATCTTGCTTTTCAGAAGATCAAAGTGGAGCTCAAAGATATTAAATAAATTGCCCCAAAATCTGTGAATAGACATTTCCCCAATGAATGGCTAGTAAGCACATGAGAAATGTTCAATGTCATAAGCCATCAGGGAAACACAAATCAAAACCAAAATGAGATACCAGTCACACTAGAATGGCTATAAGAAAAAGATAGCATATTGATGAGGACATGGAGAACTTGGAATCCTCACACATTGTGGTAAGAATGTAAAATGGTGCAGCCACATTGGAAAACAGTTTGGCAATTTCTTTAAAAATTAAACATAGAGTTACCATGTGGCCAGCATGTCCACTCCTATATATCTACCCATTGGAAATGAAAATATGTTCACACACAGACTTGCACATAAATGTAAACAGCACCAATATTTACAGTAGCCAAAAAGTAGAAGCAACCCAAAAGTCCATCAACTGGTGAATGAATAAACAAAATGTGGTCTATCCCTACAATGTAATATTATTAAAAAATAAAAAGGAACAAAGAACTGATACATGCTACAACATTGATGAAACTTAAAAACTTTATGTTAAATGAAATAAGCCAGACCCTAAAGGTCACACATGGTATGATTCCATTTCTATGAAACCTCCGGAAAAAGCAAATCTATAGAGACACAAACAGTGGTCACCTAGAGCTGGGGTGGAAATGGGGAGTGACCACAAATGGATATGAGGTTTCTGTTTAGAGTAATAGGAATAATTTAAAATAAGAATGCACTTATGGTGCTTGTTTCGGCAGCACATATACTAAAATTAGAATGATACAGAGAAGATTAGCATGGCCCCTGCTCAAGGATGACATGCAAATTCATGAAGCGCTCCATATATTTCTTAAAATCTTTTTACTATTCTTAATTTTTTTTGGAGCAGTGAATGTGTTCAAGTGCTGATTGGGGTGATGGATGCACAACTATATGATGATACCGTGAACAACTGATTGTACAACATGAGTGATTATATGGTATGTGAATATATCTACAAAATTGCAGGGAAAAAAATTAAACAGAGGGATACAAGTGCTGGAGAAAACGTGGAGAGGGGAAGTAGAATGGTGCAGTCCATCTACAGGGCAGTGTGTTGGTTCCACAAGAAGCTAAGTATGTGGTTGCCATAGGGTCCTGCAACCTCATTATTGGGTATATACTTGGAAGAACTGAGAGCAGGGATAGGAATAGACATTTTCACACTGGTGTTTGTGGCGGCAGTATTCACAATTTGCAATGGATGGAGGTGGCCTAAGGGTACATCGACTGATGAACGGAATGGTGATGTATGCTTACAACAGAATATTGAGCGGCTGTAAGAAGGAATGAAGTTGTGAGACATGCAATTATGTGAATGGATCTTAAGGACAGCATTTTGAGTGAAATAAGCCAGAAACAAAAAGACAAACATTATAATGCCTCACTAATAAGGAGTAATGTATAAATTCTGAGAATTGGATCTTAAAGCACAGGTTTTCAGGGGAAGGCTTATTGTAAAGGTTCCTAGATTGTAAGCTCTTACAGCAGTCACATCTATTCCTGAGTTGTAATGGTTATTCTAAACTCTGAGGTTCTGAGCTCTTTGTATATGACTTGGTGGTCTCAGAAACTCCAAGTATCTGTGTGACGCCTGAGATACAGAGCCAGAGCTTGGCAGCTACGAATGTCAGTATTATCCCAAACAGCAACTGTTAAAAAAGCTGAAAAAGAGTTCAGACTTCAATTAGAGATATGAATGAAGTGGACTGGTTAGGACTTGGGGAAATCAGGCCATAGGGTAAAAGACGATCTTGACTGTGTTTTAAAGCTTCAACTTCTGTGTGAGACCAAAGGAAGAGATGTTTATTTAGTGCAAAATCTGTATTTTCTGTAGCACACTAAAAATTTATCATGTATGGTCAGTTTATTCAAACACCGTAATTACTTGGAACTTTGAATAGGGAGTGAGATCAGGTAGGTTTGGATAGGTTAGTGTGAAACCCTGATACATCCCAAAGTAATTTAGGCAGAGAATAAAAATGTATTTGCAAAGCCCCCCTAAAGGACTGGGGAAAAATGCAGAAATATTAAACTTCCCCACCTGGGGAATTACTGATATTCTTGCAAGGACTGGGGACTACCAATTTAGAAGGCTGAACCCTCTATCACGGAACTTGCCCTTATGAAGCTTGTTACTGCAAAGGAGAGGCTAAGCCACATATAATTGTGCCTAAGAGTATCCCCCAGAGAACACCTTTTGTTGCTCTGATGAGGCCTCTCTCTCTAAGCCAAATCTGCAGGTAAACTCACTGCCTTTCCCCCTACGTGGGACATGACTCCTGGGGAATCAATGCCTTCTTGACCAGAAGGGGGAAGAGAAATGAAAGAAAGTAAAGTTTCAGGGGCTGAGAGATTTCAGTGGAGTCGAGAGGTCATTCTGGAGGGTATTCTTATGTGTTATGCAGGTATCCCTTTTCAGTTTTTAGTGTGTTGGAACAGCTAGAGGAAATATCTGAAACGGTTGAACTGCAACCCATTAGCCTTGATTCTTGAAGACGAGTCTGTAACTATGTAGCTTAAACTTAAACGGTGTGACTTGTGATTGTGAAAACCTTGTGGCTCACACTCCCTTTATCCAGTGTGTGGACAGATGAGTAGAAAAATGGGGACAAAAATTAAATGAATAGTGGGGGGGGGTGTTTTGGGTGTTCTTCTTTACTTGTATTTTTATTCTTATTTTTATTTATTTATTTATTTTTAAGTAATGAAAATATTCAAACATTGATTGTGGTGATGAATGCACAACTGTATGATGGTACTGTGAATAACTGAGTGTACACTGTGGATGATTGTGTGGTATGTGCATATATCTCAGTAAAACTGAATTGGAAAAAAAAAAGAATTCAGTGATGGTTTTCTAACTTTGTAAATAATCATTGAACTGTATACTTAAAATGGGTGAATGTTATGGTATATAAATTATACTCAGTTTTGAAATGATTACACTTCAAAATGAGAAACAAGCTGCCCAAGTTTGAATTTTCTAGTGAGTGGTGGTTACAGGATTCAAATCTATGTCTGATACCAAAGCCCATCCTCTATGCACGAGGCCTGCTATGGAGCCGTTCTAAATGGCAGAAGGCTGCCCCTTCATCTTCTCCTCCCCTCTACTCCCCTGCAAGACCACCCCTTCCCCAGGCCTAAATATATCAACATACATTGACCAAGAACCTCTTAAATGCCAGAATCTGGATTATGCTTTGATTTTTGGGTCCAACCTAGCTCAGGTGAGTCCTCACCTGCCAAGGACCTGCTGCCCTTCATTTCTGGACTCCAACCAGGTATGTTCAAATCAGATTTGCCTGAGTGTGGTGGCTTGGAGCTGTGTACCCCAGAAAAACATGTTCTTAAACCTAATCCATTCCTGTGGGTGTGGACCTATTGTAAATAAGATCTCTTCAAGATGTTACCTCAGTTAAGGTATGGCCCAAATGAATCAGGCTGGGCTTTAATTCGGATTACTGGAGTCCTTTTTAAACAGAGTGAAAGCCAGAAAGAGAGAGAGAGAGAGAAAGAGAGAGAGAGAGAGAGAGAATGCCAGGAGAAGGAGCAGGAAGTCCACAGAACCCAGAGAACCCAGGAGAGGCCACTGTGCGCATTGTCATGTGACAGAGAATCTAAAGATCAAGGATCACCAGCAGTTTCCAGAATGCCACAGTCTTCTGGGAGAAAGCATCGCCTTGATGATGCCTTGATTTTGGACTTTTCCTAGCCTCAAAACCATGAGCCAATAAATTCCCATTGTTTAAGCCAACCCCTTGCAGGATATTTAATTTAGGAGTCAGGGAACTAAAACACTGAGGGTGGCTGTGGCCCTAGTGTTTCTCCTGGGAGAGGGAAGAGATGAGTCATCCCATGACGCATGCAAGCACTCTGCAGACTTGGCTCCCCGCTGCCTACCTTCTCACAGGGCCAACGAGCCCTGGGGCTGGAGCTCAAGCGGCCAGAGCCAGGGCGGGCAACTCCCTGAGGGGGACCCACTGTGTCAGGCCCTGGACAGAGGTTCTAAAGCTTGTGTTCCTGTCCCACCAGCTGCCTGAGCCATGCAGAAAGCACCCAAATACTCCCCCCACCCCCCAGCCTTTTAGGAGTTCAGGGTTAGCTTAGCCTTTGCAGTCAATATTAGCAGGACGCTCCCTCTGTGTCAAGCACCTGCTAGGCCTGAGTGTCAACAAGACTGTCATTATCCTGAGTTGCGCAAGGGCAGATGGCAGATGTGTGAACAGAGAGGAGATGTACAAACAAGGGAAGGCCATGGAAGGCAGCGTGGAGAAGGGGTAAGATAGTGAGTGGGCCAGCCAACCACCTGCTCCCTGCACTGCCCCTGCCCCTGCAGTCCCAGCTCGGCCACACCCTTCTCCTCTCAGGATCCCTGTCTCCGTGAGAAGCCAGGCCTAGAGCAGGTCTCAAGCCCAGTATCATATTGATCTCTCTCAGGACCCCAGAGAAACACTTCCTTACCTATTACCTCAACTTTGCTCTCCTATAAAATGGGGGCAAGAATCTCTGCCCCAACTGTCAACAATAATTATTTGGGGGAAGTGAGATCGAGGTTGATTTTTCACTTCCTTTCTTTGTTTTACTTTAGATTGTATGCTAGTTACAATAAGTGGGCCTGACTTTGGTGGTTAAAATAAAAAAATATAACTCTTTCCCCACTACTCCCCTCTCGTAGGCCACGTGGGACCACAAACCTAACCCTCCTCTTCCCCTGCCCCATCTGATTGTTTCTAAGCAATGCTCTCCGTGGGGACACTTGGGAGTCGACCTGAGCCGAAGGGACTGACTCAGCTTGAGTCCGGTTCCAGGCGGCCTGGATAGGCCTTTCTGCATACCTAATAAAAATATTTGTAAACCCTTGACCTGGGCTTCACCTTTACCAATTAACCAGAACACAGACAGAAGTGAATATTGTTATGTAAGATCGGTAGCATTCTGAAAATGAAATACACCTTTTATCAAGGTCCAAGCCAGTGTGTATAACTATTTCTGGAAGTAAGGCAGGAAACAAGAAATTGAATAAACTCTAGAAGGATACACAAGAAACCAACGAAAGGGGAACCTGGCTTTGTGGGGAGGAGAAGGCAGTGGCAGGAACTTTTCATTATAATCTTTTGGCATTATACTAATTTATCAATCATTTGAGGGTATTACATATTCACAAAATACATGTTAGAGACTTCCAGAGTGGGCTGCCAAGGCTGCCCTGGCAGTGCGGTGCTCTATCAGGGACGCAGCTCCTCATGGGAGCCACCAGGGACTGGCACATGGAGCAACATTGGTCTAGAGCTATTTTCAGAAACACTCTGGGCATGGGAACGTCTTCCCCGGTAAGGTGGGCAAGCTTTTCTCTCCACCCAAGCTCACCTTCTGTGTGGTTGGGAGCTCAGCTCTGGGCCACCTCTCCAGTACTTATCCTATTGTATGATAATCAACTGTTTACCTGTCTGAGTCCCCCGCCAGCCTGGGTGTTCCAAGAAGGAACAGGTTTGGTGGTAAGCCCCCTCCCTGCCCCCCAACTCTGGCCCTCTGGTCCTAGCATAATGCTATCACCCAATAAATACAGCTGAATGAATGCATGCATGCATGAATGAATGAGTGAATGAACGACAGCTCTTCCCTGTGAATATCAGATTGAGCTGTTTCCCGATGTACCTGAGGAGGACTCTGGCCTACAGGGCTTGAGGATCCTGTGCAACTCCTAGCCTGTCCTTAGACGGGGTAATCCACTATTTGTTTCATTCAGACTTTCTTTTAGTCATTCAGTGAGCATTTACGGATAATTTCTGAAGCACTGTGCTGGTGTCTGACTGGCTGGGATACAGGGAAAGCATAATGAGTTTATATCCTGGCCCCTCTGCCTCAGTGCCTCCAGGAATGCACCCCGCCCCTCCCCCAGTAGGCTGCTTGAGAGCTTTTTCAGTATGTGGCTACTTTAAAGGTATCCTGCCATTTCCTACAGCTTTGGCCTTCCTCAGGTAAGAAGGATGCAGCTCAGGAAGGCTTAAGTAAAAAGAATTGGGGTAGAAATCAATTTCATAACAGTTTTCAATTTTAGGAGGGATTATGTGGATAAATGTTTTCTCCTCCTTGAAAATAAAAATGGCCAAAAATGCATTTTGGGGGATGGGACAGCAACATGAAAGATTTAGTTCAACATCGGAGAATTTTCTTATCAGTTGAGATAATTCAATATTAGGTGACCCTGAAAAGGTGCCTCTGGGATTGGAAAATATTGATCAGTTTTCATCCAAAGTGGAGGTGTGTGCCTCTCAGTTGCAATCCCACCCTGAATCTAAGATATGTCAACATTAAATTGGAATTTCATTTGTAGTATCTTTTCAGTTACATGACAGTAAAGGTGGGTTTCTTTCTGCCAGTTTAGTTAATAAATTTCTGGTAACAGAAGAGCAAAGGACTGTGCTCTCATCCTCCCTGGCCAGGGGCCCTTGGGCAAGTCATTGGTCTGTTTGGGATTCAATTTTTTGCTATTACATTAAAATGAAAAAAAAATTGCCCGCCCTCCTCCCAAGGTGGTTGGTTGCTTGGCAGCCCAGATGCTCAGTAGATGTGGGTCTTTGCCCCGAAACAGCCCCTCCCCTAGCCTGCAACCCTAGCACAGCATTTTTCCCTCTTTTCTAAGATGGGAAGCCCTGCAGATGTTTTCTGACAAGCAACTTCTCATACATAACCTAAAACATAGAAACTTCCTTAATTAACAAATATGTGTGTTCTTCCTAGCACCAGGCACAAGTCTTATGCTTGTGAGGTGCATGATCTCATTTACTCTTTAACTTAAGGATGATGATGTAGTTATTATTTCCCCATTTTAGTGATGGGAAAACTGAGGCTTGGAGAGGTCAGGAACACAGCCAGGAAGGGAAAAGGCCCGAGAGCCAGTCCAGGTATGTCGACAGCCAAGAGCTGTTCCCTGAAGCCCTGGACTGTCCTGCCTCAGACGTGCATTGTCATCTTCTCTGCTGTAATGGAGGGGCACCCCTGCTGGGACACGGCGAATGACTGAGGAACTAGGTTGGGTGAGGACTTACAGGGTATAGGTAGCTGTGGGGGTCCCTGGGCAGGTGATTGGGAAAGAGACCAGGGAGACAACTTGGGTCAGGATGGGCCTGGCCACAGCCCTCAGTGGCGGCAGGGACCTTGTTTCTGAGGGTACTGAGCTATTACGAAACCTACTGTAACCTTTTCATTTTGTCTGTTTTATGAAAGAAAATAAACTTTTATTATTCCTATCTGCTTTCTTAATGAAGGGAAAGGAGCAAGAAAGGAGCACTTATTGAGATCCTTTTCCAAAGTCGATTGCCCACCTCTTTCCATACTGCTGCCTTTGCCCTAACAGATGTGGCTACCTCTGCTGAACCCCCACGCTGCCTTCCCCACTGCCCTCCACTGTCTTGCTCACACCTTCTCCTCCAACAGGGATGCCTTCTCTCCCTCTTTTCTGCTCCTCTAAATGCTGTCTGTCCTTCAGAGGCTGAGCCCCAGCCAGTGACCTCCCTGCCCAACCAGCCCTTAGTGGGTCCCTAGCACCTAACAGGTGCCTAATGGCTCCTAAAAATGCACTTAACAGGGAGACCCACCAGGAAAGCTTGTCTGTGGGGCCGAGCCCAGGTAGGTGCACCGAGCGCCGAGATGCAGAGGGAAGGGTACCCTGCGCCACGAGAGGGCGCCAGACGCTCACCACTGAGAACTCCAGGCTGCCTGTGTCCGAGGACAAACCCGCTCCAGAGATGCTCCATTCAGCTCAGTGCCCGGTGAGCCAGCTGTGGTGGGTAATTTCACGTATCCACCTAACAAAGCCGCTCAGCTGTTGGATGGTGAGGAAAGTACCTGAATTCTCTGTTCACTCTGAGCAGACTTTGCCCTCGGCCCCTTGGCATCACCATCTGTGAGCTGGAAAGGTAGATGGTCCACGGACCTGGGTCCCTTCCCCTGGACATGCCCGGCTGAAGGTTGAGATGAAGGTTAAATGAAAGAAGGGGTTTAACTTGGTGCCTGGCCGGAGGTGAGCTCTAATAACCAGAGGTTACTGTTTTTATTATAATTAAGGAGGCTGAGGCTCAGAAGGTTGACCAGCAAGACAAGTACCAGAGCCAGGGCTTGATGAAACCAGAGTCAGGACTGGTCTGGAAGTTTCCACGGCCTTGTTCCTGGGGGCACAACTGGCTCCCAGACCTGGTTCCCAAACTAGCTCCCCAACCACATCAGTCACCTTCTTTTTTTTTTTTTGATTCACTTTATTGAGATACATTCACATACCATGCAGTCATACAAAAACAAATCGTACATTCGATTGTTCACAGTACCATTACATAGTCGTGCATTCATCACCAAAATCAATTCCTGACACCTTCATTACCACACACACAAAAATAACAAGAAGCGTAATTAAAGTGAAAAAGAGCAATTAAAAGTATTATTCTGGTTATTTTTGTGTGTGTGGTAATAAGGGTGTTGGGGATTGATTTTGGTGATGAATGCACACCTATGTAATGATGCTGTGAACAGTCGAATGTACGATTTGTTTTGTATGACTGTGTGGTATGTGAATATATCTCAATAAAATGAATATGAAAAAGAGAGCAATTAAAGTAAAACAGAACACTGGGTGCCTTGTTTGTTTTTTTCCTTCCCCCATTTTTCTACTCATCCATCCATAAACTAGACAAAGGGGAGTGTGGTCCTTATGGCTTTTCCAATCCCATTGTCACCCCTCATAAGCTACATTTTTATACAATCGTCTTCAAGATTCATGGGTTCTGGGTTGTAGTTTGATAGTTTCAGGTATCTACCACCAGCTACCCCAATTCATTAGAACCTAAAAAGGGTTGTTTATATTGTGCACAAGGGTGCCCACCAGAGTGACCTCTCGGCTTCTTTTGGAATCTCTCTGCCACTGAAGCTTATGTCATTTCCTTTCATTTCCCCCTTTTGGTCAAGAAGATGTTCTCCATCCCACGATGCTGGGTCTACATTCCTCCCCAGGAGTCATATTCCACATTGCCAGGGAGATTCACTCCCCTGGGTGTCAGATCCCACATAGAGGGGAGGACAGTGATTTCACCTGTCAAGTTGGCTTAGCTAGAGAGAGAGGGCCACATCTGAGCAACAGAGGCATTCAGGAGGAGGCTCTTAGGCACAATTATAGGGAGGCCTAGCCTCTCTTTTGCAGCAACAGTCTTCCCAAGGGTAAATCCTGTGGTAGAGAGCTCAACCCATCAAACCACCAGTCCCCTATGTCTGTGAGCACATCAGCAACCATTGAGGTGGGGCAGGCCAATACCCCTGCATTCTCCACCAGCTCCTCAAGGGGACTCTGCATTTTTTTTTCCTTGTTTGTTTTTTAATTAACTCTTTTTTTTAATCAACTGTATAAAAAATAAAAAAAAAATTTAAAAACATACAATAAAAGAACATTTCAGACAGACCATTAACAAGGGAGTAAGAAAAAGACAACTAACGTAAGATAACTACTTCCAACATGTTCCTACTCTACCCCAAGAAAGTAACCTAATATAGCAACATTTCTGTGGACTTGTTCTTACTATACCCATCAGAAATTAACAGACCATAGTCATTCCTGGGCATTCTCAGAATGTTAAATTTACCCACGATAGCTTATCTGTTCTTCTTGGATTATTGTTCCCCCTTCCTTAATTGCTCTCTATTGCTAGTTCCCCTACATTCTACATTATAAACCATTTGTTTTACAGTTTTCAAAGTTCACATTAGTGGTAGCATATAATATTTCTCTTTTTGTGCCTGGCTTATTTTGCTCAGCATTATGTCTTCAAGGTTCATCCATATTGTCATATGTTTCATGACATCGTTCCTTCTTACTGCCGTGTAGTATTCCATTGTGTGTATATACCACATTTTATTTATCCACTTATCTGTTGAAGGACATTTGGGTTGTTTCCATCTCTTGGCAATTGTGAATAATGCTGCTATGAACATTGGCATGCAGATATCTGTTCGTGTCACTGCTTTCAGATCTTCCGGGTATATACTGAGACGTGCAATCGCTGGATCTAAGGGTAACTCTATATCTAGTTTTCTTACCTTCTTTTTTTTTTAATGAAGGGAAATGGGCAGGAAACTAGCATT
The DNA here is from genome assembly GCF_015220235.1 of Choloepus didactylus. Taxonomy (NCBI): domain Eukaryota; kingdom Metazoa; phylum Chordata; class Mammalia; order Pilosa; family Megalonychidae; genus Choloepus; species Choloepus didactylus. The sequence continues at coordinate 33,947,532 of NC_051308.1, forward strand.
GATTGAGTTCTGTTTCCAAGCTTCTTACCCTCAATTCCCCCAAACATTCCCTCTGTCTGAACTCCAAACCCACCCTTACCCATGTGCCCGTCACTGCTTGGATCAACCCATTTCCTCCATCAGAAATGCCGCCTTCTTATCTTTTCTTCCTTGCAAAATGTGGTGGGTCCCTATATCCCACTCCAAACCATGGAATCAGAATCTCTGGAGGTTCCACAGGAGATTCGCACCCTCAGCTATGTGTGGGAGCCACTGGCCAGCACTGCAATGTGAGCTCCACAGATGTTTGATAAGTTGAATTGAGCTGATTGTGTTCTGCAGCCAACATTACTGGGTGCTCAAGGAGATAGATGAAAAAGAAGGTGAAGACCGAGAGGCCTTCTTGAATAATAACTGGTTAATATATGTTTATTTAGACCTTATTATGGGCACATAAAGTGCAAATTATTAATGTACTAGGACCTTTGATGTCATGAGACATTCAGGACCAGCCTTGGAAAATGGAGGCCCAGGTAAAGAGAAACCCCAGAAGACCGTGGAGAGAAGGGAGATTGGGAAGGCAGACGGGGAAGCTGGATTTCCTATAAACTTGTACTTCCTCAGCTGTGCCGGGATTAAATGGGATGAGGTGTAAGAAAGCATTTAGCTGCCTGTCTTCACTAGGTATCAGGGAAATCAAATCCAAAGCACAATGAGATAGCTCACACCCATTAGAATGGCTGCTAGTAAACAAACAGGAAACTACAAGTGTTGGAGAGGATGTGTAGAAATTGGAACTCTTATTCACTGCTGGTAGGAATGTAAAATGGTGCAGCCACTGTAGAAGAGGGTTTGGCGGTTCCTCAGGAAGCTAAGTATAGATTTGCCTTACTACCTGGCAATCCTGCTACTTAGGTACCCAGAAGATCTGAAAGCAGGGACGCAAACAGACATTTGCACACTGGTGTTCATAGTGGCACTGTTCATAATTGCCAAAAGATAGAAACAATCCAAGTGTCCTTCAACTGATGAATGGATAAACAAAATGTGGTATATACATACTGGTATATACGTGGAATTTTACTCAGCAGTAAGAAGGAATGAAGTCCTGAAGCACGTGACAACATAGATGAAACTTGGGGACATGTTAAGTGAAATAAGTCAGATACAAAAGGACATATATTGTATGATCTCACTGATATGAACTAATTATAATATGTAAACACAGAGTCATAAAACTTAGAATATAGATTACCATAGATAGAATGAGGCTAGAGAATGAAGAGTGGTTGCCTAATATGTACAGAATTTTTAATGAGGTTGAACTTAAATGTTTGGAAATGGGTAGAGGTGATGGTAGCTCGTTTTGGGGATTATAAGCAATGGGGCTGAATTGTAGTTGAATTTGTAGTTGAAAGGAGGTTGTTTCGAGTCGTCTATGTCACCAGAAGGAAAGTTGGAGGTTAAACATAGGAATGTGTAATACAGTGAAACTTGTGGTGGTCAATGTCTGTTATTAATTGTACAAATACAAAAAATGTTCACTCATGAACTAGTACAAATGTATGACACTTATACAAAAAGTTAATAATATAGTGGTATTTGGGGAAAAAGTGCCTGTTGTAAACTACAGACTATAGTTAACAGTAATATCTTAATATTCTTTCATTAACAGGAACAAATGAACCACACTAATACTAGGGGTCAATAATGGGGGGGTTAGTTGTTAAGGAGTATGGAGTGTTTTGGGCTTTCTTTTGTAAGTCTATTTGTTATTTTTCTCTTCAGAGTAATGAAAATTTTCTAAAATTGTGATGATCGCACAACTAGGTGATGATACTATGAGACATCAGTTGCGTATTTTTGGATGGATTATATGGTGTGTGAATATATCTGAATAAAATTTGCAGTTAAAAAAAGCATTTAGCTCATTTTGTATACATTCATTCATTCATTCATTCGATCTGTGCATTTATCAGGCACCCACTGTGTGCTGAACTCTGGAGCTACAAATATAACTGGACCTGATCTCTTCCTCTCCTATCTGGGTTTCTGGTCTGATGGGGAAAATAGAAAATATGTAAAGAAATTGTTGCAAATTCTGTACTATAGGGTGATAAATGCTTTAATTGAGACAGTAAAGAAAATGCTGGGAGTTGAGGAGGTGCATGGAAGACTTGGCAATGGAAGTGATGTTGGAGCTAGGTCCTGAATGTGAGGGGAAGGTTTCCAGGTAGAAGAGAGGTAGTAAAGGCAAAGGTGGGCTATGAGTGGCCCCTGGGTGATGGGTACTGCCTGCATCCAAGCATGTGGGTATGAACCGATGATTTTTAAGCAGGGAGAGATCAGGACTATTTTGCTTAAGAAAGAAAACTCTGGAAGCTTTGGAGACTGGTAATTTGAGATTTGCAGCTCTCTGGGTAAAAGATAAGGGAGGTCAGTTGAAGAGATTAGGTAATCCACAAAATTTAAGCAAAGTCTTCCCCACAAACATCCCCTTCTACTCTAATCGAGTGTTTAAAAACCAATTTGATTAATGGGCAGATAGAGTGAAACCTCCTCCTTGTCTACAGGGTTCAGAATTGTATGCTCAGGCTAAGCTTGGCGGCTGTCATTTAGTAGATGCTTAATGTGGATTGTTGAGTGAATGAAGCAAACAGGATTAAAGCGAGGAGGAGGTGAGGGAGAAACAAAGTGGAGACCAGGCCAAGTCTTCTGGTTTAGTGACTCCATTAACTGACCTGGGAAATACCCCAGGATTAGATTTGAGAGACATAATAAAAATAAAAGTAATGGCAACTGATCATTGAGTGCCAACGACAGGGCAAACCTGGTGCTGGGCCCTTTCCGTGCCTTCCCTTGTCCACACAAACAATCCTGTCCAGAGGATGTTTAAATTCCTGTTTTTACAGATGAGGAACTGAGGCTATGAGGGACTCAGCAGTCTGCCTAGGGCCCGTGGAGAGCAGCCCAGGGGCCAGAGTCTGTGTGCACCTCACTCTACCAGTGCAGGCTCCATCTGGGGTGAGGTGAGGTGAGGAAGGTGAGCAGGTGAGGATGAAAGCAAGGCCTCAGAAGAGGCTTGAGGCCCAGGTGTGGATTTGCAACCTGGAGTCATAATATAGGGATTAAAGCTGGCATGTCTGCTGTGTGGGCAGTTCTGGGGATCCAGAAGATATGAAGGAGTAGGAGAGGAGAAGGACCAGAGAGGGTGTGGGAAAGCAGAGAGCGTCAGACAAGCCCTGGAGTGGAGCAGGAAGCTCAAACAGGATGCAGGTCAAATAGAGCCCCTGAGGTTGGCACGTGATGGTGGCCCCTGGCAGTCTGGGTGACAGGGATCCTGGTTGGATAGGGCTGTGTCCCTGAAACCAGAATTTTGAGAAATGGGAAGATGTGCTGGAGGAGGAGGACAGGGCTGGAGTGGTCACCTCCATTTGCAAAAGCATCAGTCACCCAGACTGTAAAACAAAGGTGACTGCCATCATAGAGGGCCCCCCTGGCTATTGGCGGCCAGGGCTGTGGTGTCTTCATTGGCGGGTGTGAAGTCCACTCGCCAGCTGTGGGGGCCCCTGCTGCCCTGACCGATTCTCTGTTGGGGTGCCCCGCTGGAAATCCAGACCCCGGGAAAACAGCCTCTCTCCAAGGTGTCCTCCTCCCTCAGCACAATGGGTCTGCCTCGCGCTCAGAGCACATCTGGGACAAAGTGTCGTGAGGGGTACAGCTGAGCCTCTGATCCCTGGACCCAAGGACACCAGCCTGGCCCCCATTTGCGAACCACTATGATGAACTCTGCTGATTGCACCCAGTTTTGTTTCCTTTCTTTCCACATGCCATCCCATATCGGGAACCTGCCTTTCTTTGGCTGCTCCTTTTTGGAGGCCAATGGACACTGGTCTGTAAGGAGGGAGGAGGCCGGGCCCTGGTTGGTACTGGACACATTAGGGGGCCTCAGGGCACCAGGCAGGAGGACCCAGCCTTCCCAGGGAGCAGCCCCTCCCATTCAAAAAGGCAAACACAAAAACACCTCCGGTGGACCTGATACAGTTACAGAGGCCCCTAAGGCCTGCCCTTGAGCAGCTTGTAGTCAGGGAAGGGATGACACACACTCATTCACACACAAACACACTCACACATGTAAAGACACACACGCACTCACACACCCCCACGTCCACACACACATATACACGCTCACACGCACACCTATACACACTCATATACCAGAGGATGCTTCCCTTTTACCTGATTGCTACTGACAACAAACAAACACATCCCGGAATCTTTTTATGGAAAACACCAATAGCAAAAAAAAAAAAAATGAAATAAAACAGAGACCATCTTGGATGATTCCTTGTTAGGGAGGCAGCCACGGTCCACCTGCTCAGAACCAGAGACATGGAGGGACGTGAAGATCATGGTGGTCAAATCCCTCATTTTCCAGAGAGGGCCCTGGGTTGCCCACCCAAGGCCACACAGCTCGCTGTCCTGTGCCGTGTCCACTCCCCTTGCAGGCTCCGTCAGCCCAGGCCTGCCTTTGTCGTCAGGGACCCACAAACCGGCACACGCAATGCTCCCTCCGAGGTGCTTTGCCCAAGATGGGGTCAGCCTCCAGCCGCCCCCCCACCCAGCCCCAGACGCATTCAGGGGCTCCTGAGCAGGGAGCTGAAGCCTGATGCATGGAAATCAGAGGCTGGCCCCACAGGCGCTTCCTTCCTCACCCTGCATGTTATTTCATTTTTAATTACAGAATCAAAGCAGCAGCATCTCCCAGGCTGAGCCAAAAATAGTCAGATTTTTAATTTGATTTTTGTTCTCCCAAAGGAAAGCCTTGTGGATCCACAGCATGCAGGGGGTGGGGGGCAGAGGGCTCAGTGTAGCCCAGGGCTTGGGGATGTGGGGATCCCGTGCCCTGGATGCTTGGCTCTGGTCTGGCTCTGCCATCCACGAGTGAGCAACCTCAGCAGGCCTCAGTTTGCCCATCTGTGAAATGAGGGAGTTGGACCCAACCTTCCTCTGCTGTCCTTTCTAGAACTAAAAATCTGTAAAATTCAGAAAAGCTCTTTACTCCACATGTACAGCTTCCCAGGTTCTCTGATCTGGCTCTTGCCTCTCTTCCATTTCTTTTATTGCAATGATTAAATACAACTACTACTAATAATAACATCCTTGTCTCCCTGTCCCTGGTTCTAGAACCAGCCTGTGGCTCCCTGGGGGTCTCCTCCTGCCTCTTTTGACAGTTCTTTTCTGTCCCATCTGGCTTCCTCCTCTCCCTGCAAGTTGCCAACCATTAGCTGTTGCCCACAGTTTGCCCTCTGCCCCTTGTGCTCTGCCCTTGTCCCTCTGTCCACCATTGCTGGCCATCTCTCCTCTCCTGCTGTTCTGCTGCCAGTTTCCCCACACCTGACCTCCTGACAGGCCCTCCCCTGGGAGGCAGGTTCCTGGGTGTGTGCTTCCCCTGGCTCCTCAGATGACCGTGTCCACTCTTCCTCCCATGCCCCTACCCCGTGTGCCCACCCTTTGTCCTCATCCTTTCCCTGCCACAATTAATGGTGCCACCATCTGCGTGGTCTGTGCTGTGGGGTCCAGGGAAGTGCACGGTTCTGACCCCAGGACTAGAAGGATGAGCCTTGACTTAGGCTGGGGAAGGACCCTCTTCACCTCTCTCCTCGCAATAGCCAGATCCTCCTCCTTTCTCCGCTACACTGTGCAGCTTTCTCTCTCCAAACCAGTGAGGACAGATGCTTAACTTTTGAAACTGCAGAACCTCTGTCCCTTAGGCTCAGGGCTTAGTATCCTGGTTATGAGCCGCTGACCAGGCCAGGCCAAATCTAGGGGTCTCCCTAAGCTGACTCTGCATGCCAAGATCTCCAATCCCCCAACACCTAGAACTGCCTGGAGCTCCCCTGGAGCTGGGAGGACAGGCAGTCTCAGCAGGGTCCTGAGTCATGGGGCTGAGGGAGGCCATGCCCCCGGTGCTGCTCCTCTTGCCAAGTGAGGCCCACACAGAACATGCAAGACACCTCTCAGGAGATGCCCTCAGGGGCCAAGGGCCTCGTGGATTTCTTGGGTGGCCAGAGACTTTCCTGGGCCTGGGGAGACTGAGCACTTAAATTAAAAGCTTATTTTGGTACCAGCATAAGGATAGACATAAAGGTGAATGGAATAGAATAGAGACTCCAGAAATAAACCCTTACCTCTATGGACAACCGATTTTCAACAAGGATGCCAAGCCCATTCAATTGGGAAAGAATAGTCTCGTCAACAAATGGTGCTGAGAAAACTGGATGTCCACGTTCAAGAGAATGAAGGTGGAGCATTATCTCACACCAGATGCACACGTTAACTCAAAATGGATCAAAGAGCTAAATACAAGAGTTAAAACTATGAAACTCAGAAAAAAACATAAATCTTCATGACTTGGAATTTGGCAATGGTTTTTTAGATATATAATAAAAACATGAGCAGCAAGAGGAAAAAATAGATAAATTGGACTTCACCAAAATTGAAAAAGTTTTGTGCGTCAAAGGACATTATCAAGAGAGTGAAAAGACAACCGACAGAACCGGAGAAAATATTTGCAAATCATATCTGATAAGGATCTAGTATCTATAATACATTAAGATTTCTTACAACTCAACAACAAAAAAGACAACTCACTTAAAAAATGGGCAAAGGACTTGAATAAACATTTCTCCAAAGAAGATACACAAATGGCCAATACGCACATGAAAAGATGCTCAAAATCATTAGTCATTAGGGAAATACAAATCAAAACAACTATGAGATACCACTTTACACCATTAGGATGGCTATTGTCAAAAAAATTGAAAAATGAGAAGTGTTGGTAAGAATACAGAGAAATTAGAACTGATTGCTAGTGGTAATGTAAAATGGCCACTGTGGAAAACACACTGGCAGTTCCTCAAAAACTTAAACAGAATTACCATAAGACCCAGCAATTCCACGTCTAGGTATATATCCCCCCCCCAAAAAAAAAACAGAAAACAGGGACTCAGATATTTGTACACCAATGATCATAAGGGCAATATTTGCAATAGCCAAAAGGTAGACTCAACACCAAAATTCATCAACAGATGAATGGATAAATAAAATGTGGTAAATACTTACAAGGGAATATTATTCAGCCATAAAATGGAATGAAGTCCTGATACATGCAACAATATGGATGAAACTTGAAAATATTATACTAAGTGAAAGAAGCCAGACACAAAAGGGCATATGTTGTATGATTTCACTTATATGAAATATCTAGAATAAGCAAATTCATAGAGATAGAAAGTAGGTGGGAGATTACCAGGGGTCAGGGGAAGGAAGGGATGGGAAGTTATTGGCTTAATGGGTACAGAGTTTCTGTTAAGGTGATGAAAAAGTTTTGGCAATAGATGTTGGTGATGGTGGCCCAGCACTGTAAATGTAATTAATGCTACTGAATTTCACACTTAAAAATGGCTAAATTGGCAGGTTTTATGTTATATATGTATTTGCACATATAATGTTACATATATGTGTGTCTGTGTATATATATATGTAATGTTACCAAAATAAAATAAGATAAATAAAATAAAATAAAATAAACCCTAGGGCTGGAGGCCTAACAGCTGGGAGTAGGGTGGAGCCATAAACTGAGATTGGAAAGACTGGAGAGGAACGGGTAAGGGTAGGGTGGGAGGTGATGAGAGATGACAGGAGGGCAGTTGGATTTGTGTTTCTGGCGCTCAGTGCAGTGGTCTGGCTGGAGGTCTGAGCTTGGGAGTCTTCCATGTACAGATGGCATATAAACCTATCGGGCTGGATGAGATCACTTAGAAAGGGAGAGAAAAGGGAAGCGGGCCTAGGCCCTGCGGGGTGTTCTTTCAAGACCTCAGGCTGTTTCCAACACACAGTTCAGGCCGTGGGGCCCTTCTGGTGTCTGAGCTGGCGAGACTGCATTAACAAGGGGGAGTGACTGGTGTTGGCCAGAGGAAGGGGATCGGGAGAGGCAGACAGAGGGCAAATCTCCCAGACCCATTATCCCTCTGCAAACCCAGGCCTCTTTCCTAGATGTGGATTCCAGGGCAGGTTCTAGAGTTTTGCTGGGGAAATAAGATAATTGGGCCATCAGCCAGGGGCCTAAAGAAGAAAGTGAGTGTGGATTGGGAAGCTTTTTACAATGGCCTGATTAGCCCTGTCCTTTGTCATGCAGAGGAAGGAGCCGGTCTCCCCCTGCCCCACCCCTTCTGTGGATCTGAGGGAAGACCGGCCCAGTGGTCTTTGGTCTTTAGGGTCAGATTAGGCCTAAAAGTCCCAGAGGTGGTGAAGTTGTCCTGCAGCCAGATCCTCCATCCAGGGGGAGGGGAGAGGCAGGGGGCTGGGTGGGGAATGAGGGGGAGCTCCACACCCCTGATGGAGGGCCTGGCCCTTGGCCTGGAGTTGAGGACAACAAAAGAGAGATGAGTGATGGGGGCTGAGAGAGGAGGGTGGTGGGAGCAGGGTCGTGTGCAGGGATTGACCCCGACAAGAGGCCAGGCTGCCAGGTGAGTGTCAAGAGAAAATATGCAGGTCAGAGGTCATCCCACAGTCTCCATGGGTGGGAACGAGCTGGACCCAGGTCTGGTCTCAGAACCAAAGGGGGCTCTGAGGTCAGCAAAGCCTGGAGTCCAGGAAAGGGTCACTTCTAGGCTAGAGCCCAGTATCTGAGGGTCTTCAGGGTGGCTTCTGTCCCCGTCCCATCAGGGCAGATGTCACAGTGGGTGCTTGGGAAATGCCCCAAGGCTCAGCCCCAGGCGCCCCGTGCTGCCCCAGCCCCCTCCCCATCAGCCTTCCTGACCCCCGGCCTGGCAACATGTGGCTCATTGGAGGTCTCCAGTCAGGCCCCTGGGTGGCTCCTCCCTGCTCTCCCAGAGCAGCTCTGCCCTGGCATCAGCAAGATGCCCTGGGGCTCCCTGGGGCCAAGAGGGCAGGGACTATGCAGGAATAAGGACCCACATTTCAATTCATACAACTCCTTCCTGGTAAGAATGAGTCCTGGGTTCAAACCTCACTGTGCCGCTCACTAGCAGTGTGACCTTGGACAAGTCATTAAAGCTCCCTCTAGCACCTCATCTGCTAGTCAGTCGGGTGACGCGAGGAGAGGCAGGACTCTGCAAAGGGGGCCAGGAAGGAAGTCAACAACAGCAGGTGTTGACTGGGCATTTACTCTCTCCTAATCCTCACTGTGAGCTCATGGGATGGATATTGTTAATACCTGCCTCACAAGTAAGGAGACCGAGACACAGGCAGGTGGTGACTTGTTCAAGGTCACCCAGCTTGTGTGAGGGAGCCAGGATTAGCCCCCACACTCTGGCTCCAGGGATCTCGTTAACAATCTGTGACCTTGGGCAAATGGCTTAACTTCTCTGAGCCTCGTTTGTGAAATGTCAACAATGCCTTCCTCCCCAGATAGAGGGGACAGAAATGAGAAATGTAAGTAGCATAGGGAGAGACAGAACTCTGCTCACAGGTATGCGCTCCCTTCCGGGGGACACGGTGGAACTGGCTGTAGCAGGAGCATTTAGGGTGCTCTCGTGCTCCCCAGGACAACTTTGCAGGGTGCTCCCTTCCCTAGAGAGCTCCACACTCAGATGAGATTCCTTTGACGATAGCCGCCTCTTTTTCTCCTCGGGGTCTCTAAGACACGGAGAAGGGGTAGATCATTAAAAAAAATACTTGATTAATTGAAGTGAAGGAGAGGCAGGAGAAGGAGCTTATAGATAGGAATAGCTGCTAGAGAGTCTTTTTTTAGGGCAAGGTTTGAAGGAGTCTGATTCATGAGGGTGTTTTCTTCTTTGAACATTTTTTATTTTGGGAGCAAACAAGAGAAGGATACTATTAACAATCCCATCCCCCCACCCCACCCCACCCCCGCAAAAGGAAAAAAAAAAAAAAAAACTAAACAAAAAATAAACCTGCCTTCAATCCTACCACCTAACACAGTGATTTTGTTTGTTTGTAATTTTCTGAATTCTAGAAATTCTTTTCTTTGGAAAAGGGAAAGGAGGTGTATGGACTCAGCTGTTGGGAAGCAGCTGCTCTCAGAAGGTTGTGGAATGAGAAGTTGGAGGCTCACCCGTGCAGAGCTCAGCAGGGGCGAGCCCGTAGCCAGCATGCACATCCGGGCTTGGGTGACTTCCAACCACAGACCAGAGATGTGGCAGAATCCAGTCCTCACCCTCACATTACACCCTCCAGGTCCCCACCCCCCGGAAGTGGTTCATTGACATTTGGACCCATAAAGAGAGAACAAAATAATATACCAAACAAGCCTGTTTCATGCTCTCCCTGTCTCGATGGCTCCTTTGGGTTTGTTAAAAGTCACTATTGTGTATTCACAACTGATTCCAGTTCCTATCAGCTCTCAGGTGCTTTTATTCTGGGCAGGGTAAGAGCTTCCCAGGACAACAGGGGACAACTTGGGATGGCTCTCTCCAGAGCACTCAAGGTGGCATCTCCTGGCAGATGCCCAAGCGTTTGTGAGCAAGAGGAACTCTCCTACCTGTGGGACCCCCAAGTTCCAACGTTCTGCAGATTGGGACCCAGAAGGGATTGGAGATAAATCTGTCTTGGTCGTGGATTGGGGGTTTCCCCTTTAAGGATGAGGTGAGCAGAAAGGATGAAGGAGAGGGAGCTCCAGCAGGGCTGGTTAGATCCCGCCCGGAGTTGATGAGAGAGGTGCATGGTCATCCTCCGCCAGAAGCCAGTGGATGGAGACCCTGGTGTGGGTGGTGAAGGGATGGCTGGCTGAGGCCGGCAGCTGGGTGAGGGCCTTGCTTTGGGGTTGGAGGGTGGACTCCTTAAACAGCTTCAGCAGGACCAGGCCCATCACACTGTGGGGAGCCATCTACCCCCTCATGTCAAAGGTCAGCAGTGGACTGAAGGCCTCTGACATCTGGAAGTTATGTGGGATGTTTAGGGAAAGCCCATGTGATGAGTCCCCAGGCCTGTCACACATTTCCCCAACCTAGAGGGACAAGGGCTGAAGACCTGGAGCTCCTGAGTTACACAGATGCCAAGTTGCTGTACTGACAGGTCCTTTGGTCCATGGACAATTGACAGGAGAGGAACTTAAGGGCCCAGCAAGCCATTGCTGAACAGCAAGTCATGCCCTCTTCAAGTGACCCCGGTGCTGACCCCTGCCACCTCTCCTGCACAGACCCCAGAGGGTGAGCCTGGGCCCGGGCAGCAGGAAGCCCACCCCTCAACTTCTGTCCTGGGCTCGGACCTGCTCAGCAGTGGCAGCAAGGGACTCCTACATGGGCTGAGCTTTGTTGCTCTGGGCTGGTCACAGGAGGACCCCCAGAGGGAGCACAGTGTGGACCTCCTGGGGCCACTCCAGCCTCCAATCCCCGGGTTCACCCACCCCTTCCTGGTCTGCCTTCGTGGTCACCCCGCCCCACCTCCTAGCACAGTTTGGGCAGGTGGGTTCTACAGGCAGTGACTGAGAGCCTATTGTCATTTAAGTCTATTCTTCCTCTGAAGGTAAGAAGATGAATAGGAACCAGCTTCTACACTCTTGAGAGTATGCTGGGATTGAAAGAGCTCACGGGGCCCTCCAGGAAGGTGTGGGGTAGACAAAAGGAGCTATTCCTCCCCTCTCTGGAGGGAAGCAGTGGAGGTGAAGGGCTCTTTGTAGGCCCACAGGGCCTCTGCCAGGGCCTCTTTCTGAGGCTGCTTTCTGCTCCACCTGCAGGGGTGAGGGGGTTCAGCACCCCAACCATGGGGGCCAGGAGCCAAGAGTTGGGGGCCAGGAAGGAGCCCGCCCTGAGGTGAACGTCCTCCCGGACACTGGCGGCCTCCGTCCCCGCCCCCTCCCCAGGCCGTGCTTCAGCAGGCCGCACTGGCTCTGGGTTTGGGCTGGGAGGACCAGCTTCTCCACGTCTGCCCTGGGCAGCACAGACACATGGACGAGGCGCAGACACCTCAACAGGCTGCTCTTTAGCTGCTGCTCATTGGGGCCTGGAGGTCAGTACAGCCAGGGCTGCCCCATGGTGAGCGCGGCCTGCCGGGGCCTGGGCGTGGCAGCAGGGGCACAAGACTGTGTGCGGCAGATCCCCCCAGAGGCAGCTGCAGCTCCTGCGGGGCCCAGGCTCAGCCCGCACCCCGGCCCAGAGAGAAGTGAAGTCGTATGTCTAATGCCTGGGGCATCAAAGATGAACCATTTAAAACATATCTGACTATTTAACTTTATATGAAACTGCCAAACTGTTTTTGTGGTCTTACCAAGTGCCAGGCACTAGGGAAATGAAATGAAGGGTCACAACCTGATAACAGAGAGAGTCAGCCAAGTAAACACTCATTAGAAAACAGGTGGCTGGTACTAACAGAGCAGAAAGTGCAGAGGGAGCCAGGGCACTGCTAAGGACGACGGCATTGCCCAGGGGGCTGTGAGCGTGGACAGGGGAGAGGAAGCATGCGTCAGGGACCCCGGGCCCCGCATTCGCTTTGCCAGGAGGAGACGGCAGGCCCTTTCCCTGGGGCCTTGCCCTGGACCCAGCCGGGCACTGGAACACATTGCTAGGGCTGCCCAGGAGACTCACTTGCCCCTATCCCCACCACATTTGTAGCCTTTACAGAAGGTAGACCTAAGGGGCCTGTGGCCTGGGAGAGCATAAAATGGGCACGGGACATAGAAGTGTCTGGAAGGATTGTTCCTCCTGGAGTTGTCCCAGGCTAAGAGGGCAGAAGCAACATCTCCCAGGCATGGCAGGTGTTCTAGTTTGCTAATGCAGCTGGAATGCAAAACACCAGAGATGGATTGGCTTTTACAAAAAGGGGGTTTATTTGGCTACACAGTTACAGTCTTAAGGCCATAAAGTGTCCAAGGCAACACATCAGTAATCAGGTACCTTCACTGGAGGATGGCCAATGGCGTCTGGAAAACCTCTGTTAGCTGGGAAAGCACGTGGCTGGCGTCTGCTCCAAAGTTCTGGTTTCAAAATGGCTTTCTCCCAGGACGTTCCTCTCTAGGCTGCAGTTCCTCAAAAATGTCACTCTTACTTGCACTTGGGGTATTTGTCCTCTCTCAGCTTCTCCAGAGCAAGAGTGCTTTCAATGGCTGTCTTCAAACTTTCTCTCATCTGCAGCTCCTGTGCTTTCTTCAAAGTGTCCCTTTTGTTTGTAGCTCCTCTTCAAAACGTCACTCACAGCTGCACTGAGTTCCTTCTCTTTGAGTCAGCTCATTTATATGGCTCCACTGATCAAGGCCCACCCTGAATGGGTGGGGCCATGCCTCCATGGGAATATCTCATCAGAGTCATCACCCACAGCTGGGTGGGGCACATTCCAAGCAAATCTAATCAGCACCAAAACGTCTGCCCCACAAGACTACATCAAAGATAATGGCATTTGGGGGACACAATACATTCAAACTTGCACAGCAGGTAATTCCATTCCGTAGACAGGATAACTACAAAGCAGTTAAGCATTTAATATGAGGCCAAATGTGCAGACCTGAAGCCAGAATCTCTAAGTCCTACCTGTGTCCTGATATGTTGACAGAGGAAATTAAACTCCACACAAGGAGAGGGGAGTATGGGGAGAGTTTCAGGCGACTCCCTGCATCCTTGTTCCACTCTGTCTCCTGAGTGACTCGTGGCTGTGTCCCGGCTCTCAGGCAGCAACTGGGCATCCCTGCCCCCCACTTCTGCTCTTCTGGATGCTGCTGGAAGGCCTCTGTGGAAAAGGCAGGCTGGAAGCCCATACCCTGCCCCAGCCCAGTTTGGGCCCTGGTGCTGCCAGGTACCCAAGGGCCCTTGCACAACTCTTACCATCAACAAGGCTTTTCACCAACACACCTTTACCTTATACATGGTTTTTTCCACACACATTGTCTCAATGAAGGTGCTAAAGTGAGAGGAGACATTCCTACCTCCCTCTCTTGATTCTTGTACGTATTTGAACTAGGTTAAAACAGCACCATACAATGGTTTCTGATTCAAATCATAAACTGCATCCGGTAAGACAAGAATTCCATCCTTTCAGAATGTTGCTTTACAATTGACTTAAGTGAGCCTTTAATAAGCCTTTTCACCTTCCAGCTACACCAGCTGCTTCTGGGTGATGGGGTGTGTGGTGAGGCCCGGTGATTCCACAGGCATTTTACTTCATTGTAAAATGAGTTCCTTGATCTGACACAATACTACGTGGAACTCCATGGTGGTGGACCAGGCGTTAAGTGAGTTCATGGATGATGGTGCTGGCTGAAGCATTACAAGCGGGGAAGCAAATCCATTTTCAAAATACGTGTCTATTCCAGTGAGGACAAATCTTTGCCCTCTCTGTGATGGAAGAGGTCTGTTCTGGTTTGCTAATGTTGCTGTTATGCAAAATACCAGAAAAGCATATAAAGGGGATTTATTAAGTTACAAATTTACAGTTCTAAGGCCATAAAAGTGTCCAAACTAAGGCATCAGCAAGATGACACCTTCACTGGAGAATGGCTGGTGGCGTCTGGAACACCTCTGCCAGCTGGGAAGGCACGTGGCTTCCACCCGCTGGTCCTTTGCTCCCAGGTTGCATTTCAAGATGGCTTTCTTCAAAACGTCTCTGGATCTCTCTTAGCTTCTTCAGCTCCTGTGCATCTAAGTGTCAGGGTCCTCTCTTAGCTTCTCCAGAGCAAACTCTGGGCTAGCATCTCCAAACATCTCCAAGCACCTCCAAGTGTCAGTGTCAGTTCTTAGCTTCCAAAATGTCCCTCTCAGCTGCTCTGCTCTCCTTCTGTTTGTGAGCTCTTTCATGGGACTCCAGTGATTAAATCAAGACCCACCCTGAATGGGTGGGGACCATATCTCCATGGAAATAATTTAATCAAACGTTTTGTCCACAGATGATTGAGTCACATCTCCATGGAGACACTCAATCAAAAGTTTCCAACCTAATCAACACTAATACGTCTGCCCGCACAAGATTGCATTAAAGAATATGGCTTTTGGGGTGACAACAAATATCTAAACTGGCACAAGTTCCAATGTAATCAACTTGCCACCAGGTGGCAGGCAGGTCCGTCTGGTTCTATACTGAATGGTGCCATAGTAGGGACTCAACATTGGCCTCTGCTGTTTGCAGAATAGGCACTCAGCAGTAGGGGTAGCAGGTCAGCCTTGGTAAGGGGAAGTCAAGCTCTTGAGCCCGTGCATAGTCTCTATCCCCGCCACCATGGCCACTTTGTTCATGGAACCACTGAGCAAGCACTAGGGTGGCTGGGGAAAGGGGTTGATTGACATCCACAGAGAGTATTATTTTATCCACTGAATTATTAGGAGTCCCCCTACAGAAGATACTCTTTGGTGAGCATTCCCACAGTCAAAAATATCTTCACAGTTTGTGCCCATTCTCAGAGGTCCATCCACATACTACTTTCCCAAACTTCATTGTCACCAGTCTTCTGATCTTGTTCCTCCCATGTCTCTGACCATCCAATTGAATCATTACTAATTGCCCATGAATTGGTATAGATCTGTGCTTCTGGCCATCTCTCACACCAGACAGCGTAGACAACCACATGCACTGCCAGGAGTTCTGCCCACTGGGAAGATTTTTCTTTACAGCTGTCCTTCAGGGTCACCTGTAGTGCAGCAGCTGTCTGCTTTTGGGAGGTGCCAGAATATTTCCCGAGTTAGTTGGTCATCAGGAAGATTCCAGGAGGCCACACACTTGGATTGAAGGAAAGGAGGCAAAGCAATAATTGTTGGTATTGAAGGAGTTTGAGCTACCTGCTTATGCAACTTACTCTTACTTTCCATGTCTTCCCAATCTTCTGGTGGTCCTTATAAATTGTTGTAGCAGAGAGAAAGGTGTTAGCATGTCCGTAGCTGCATATCCAGCACTAGGTGCTATGCTGATTTGCTGCAGTAAAGACGCTATATCTGGGACAGCAGATCAGATAGAATCACGACCTGATTCAGTTTACCATTGTCTACAGTCATTCTTCAAGAACCGTATGACTTCTGTTCAGACCAAACTGATGAGGTAGCTGTTGAACTTCTCCATGCCGGACCGCTGGGATTTCTGTAGGAAGATGTATAGTTTTTAAATTCCAGGCCCAGAGAATGGCAGCAAATGTTTGCAGGCAGGAAACAGCAGGGCATGTTTTATTCACTCGATATTTATTGAGCCCCTTCTTGTGCCTATCACAAGGCTAGGGATCCATCAGTGAACAATTCAGGGTCGTTTCTTTACAGAGTTTGCTTTTCAATGGGGAGTTTGGGAGCTGAATTAGAGAAGTGGTAGATAAGAGGGAAGACAATGTGGCACTTCATGTAAAGGCCTTGAATACCAGGTGAGTGGCCTGAACCACCCCCCTCACCAATTTCCAGGGGCAAAACCCCTTGAGTCAGGGGTCTCAGAGGAGAGCTCAGGATAAATGATCTCCTTCAGGTCAGTACCATTGTTACAGGCCAGAAGCCACACCTGACCTCAGCAGGGCCCTAGGAGTGAGGCCCCACTGACCACTGGGGCCTGCTCGGCTGTTAGGCCATGGACAGGAGATGGGCAGGGGCTGGAGGCTCCCGTGAGGCTGGCGCCCCTCTTCTCTGCAGTAGGCAGATGGTAAGGGAATAATATTATGGAATATATATTATAGTACTATTGTTATGGGTTGAATTATGTCCCTCCAAAAGATATATTCAAGTCATAATCCTTGGTCTTGTAAATGTGTCCTTATTTGGAAATTACACCTTTGAAGATGTGATTAGTTAAGATGAGGCCATACTGGATAAGGGTGAGCTGTAATCCAATATGACTGGTGATTTTATAAGAGATAATTTGGACACAGAGACAGACACAAAAGGGTAGAAGCTGTGTGACAACTGAGGCAGAGACTGAAGTGCTGCAGCTGCAAGCCAAGAACATCAGGGATTGCCAGCAAATACCAGAAGGTGGGAGAGGCAAGGAATGATTCTCCTTGGCAGATTCCAGAGGGAGCACAGCCCTGCTGATAACCTTGACTGAGGATTTCTAGACTCAAGTACTGTGAGACCAAATTTGTGGGACTTCGTTACAGCAGACCTAGGAAACAAAGATAGTTTTAAAAAAAAGTATAGAGAAGGAAAGTGATAAGACAAAAACCACTGCTAGCCTGGGGGTATTGCCTAAAAAAATTGTACACCATGACTGCTAATACTCAAAGTGAATAACTGTAGAAAGAAATCAGAGGTATAAGAATTAGAAAAAAGGAGCAAAATTATCATTATTAGCAAATGACTTCTTTTTCTTTCCTAAGAAAGCAAAAGTTCTCTAAACACTATAGTTTATTGTTGCCTGGTTTTGAATTTTAAATAAACAGGATCACGTATATCTTTTGTGCCTGGCTTCTGCTTAATGTTGTGTTTGTGATATTCATCAATGTTGTATATAGCTTTGGTTCATTTTCTTTGCTGCGTAGTATTCCATTGCAGGATTATACTTCATTTTTTTTTTATCCATTATGCTGTTGATGCATTTGGTTGATTGGTTGCTTCAGTTTGGGCTCTTATAAACAATGTTGTTATAATCATTCTTGTGCATGCATTTCTGTCTGAGTGTAATTGCTGGGTCTTAGGGTATATGGTATCTTAAACTTTAGTAAACTGCTAGAGTCCTCCAGCAATATGTGAGGGTTCTCACAGCTCCAGATCTTCACCAACATCCATTCTTTTTTTTTCTTTCATATGTTCATATCAGCTTTATTCATAACAGCCCAAACTGTGAAGAGACAAAATGTCTATCAACTGGTGAATAAACAAATCATGGCATACAATGGAATACTACACAGGACTAAACAAAAACAAAATATTGATGCATAGAACAAAATAGAGATGATTCTCAAAGGTATTGTGCCAGGTAAAAGAAGCCATAAATAACAGATCACATACTATTAGATTCCATCTATATGTAATTTCAGAAGCGGGAAAACTATAGCAACAGAAACAGATCAGTTGTTGTCAGGGTGTAGGAGGGAGGTGCTTGACTGCAAAGGAACACAAAGTCACTGTTTGAGGTAATGGAAATATGATATACCATAATTTTGGATGTTCACCAACATTCATTCTTGATTTTAAATTCCTATGATGAATACTTCCTTAACACAATAAAACGTATTTATCTCAACTGTACAACTCCTACTTAACAAGGAAACGGTAAAGTAGTCCTACTAAAACCAGGAACAAGACAATGATATCTACTATCAACACTCTTATTTAATATTGTTCTGGAGAGTCTAGTCAATAAAATTAGACAGTAAAAAGAAATCAGAGGAATAAAATTTGAAAAAGAGGAAATAAATTATCATTATTGGCAAATATGAAGATTTTGGATCTAGAAAATACAAGAGAACTATTACAAATGATAAGTAAATTCAGTAAGGGTTCAAAACTGGCACACAGAAATCAATAATCTTCAAAGATACAAACAACACTTAAGTAGTGCCACAGAATAAAAAGATCCCATTTTCAGTAATAAAATTCATAAACTACCTTGGAATTGATTTAACAAGCTGGTTAAAAGATGTAGGTAAGACCCACAACAACAACTAAAAAAGACTTAATGAATGAAGGAAAGGAGAACTGTATTCTTGGATGAGAAGATGCCAATGCTTCTAAATTAATCTGTAAATTTAATATAATTCAATAAAAACATCAGCATTGTAGCAAAAAAAATTCAGCATAAACAAAGTCAAAAAACGAATTATAAACTAGAAGGGAATATTTACAACTCATGAAACAGAGAAAGAACTAAGTCCCTAATGTATTAAGATTGTGTCCAAATCAGTAGGAAAAAAAAAACTCAGCAGAAACACAGACAAATTTACAAACTACTACTTCTCAGGAATGGAAATACATATGGCTTTAAGCATATGAAAAACAGTCAACCTCACTCATCATAAAATAAATGCAAATTAAGTCTACAGTGAAATGCCATTTTTCATCTGGATGGACTTTTTATTTAAGTTTGATCTTTGATGACACTGCTGGTGAGGCTGTGAACAAACAGGCATTCTCATTTGTTGCTGGTATAAATTGAGGTCAATTTGGCAAAGTCTATCAAAATGAAAACAACACATACCCTGTGACCCACAATTTCCACTAGCAGAAATTTATCCAACAGATACATTGTTGACCTGAATTATTTTAATTTTAAATTTTTTTAGAATTCAAAAGCTAATTTTATTGCTATTAGCAAAATTAAGAAAATATTAAAGAAATTAAATGATTAGAATTAAATGACCAGCTCAAACATTACAGAACAAAAGAGAAAGAGTAAGAATACATCACCCGTCAGCAGCAGCATCCATGGGTTTAAAAAGCAACACGCCGGGAAGCCTTTCACTCCACGGTGGTCCTGGGAGCCCCGAAAAGGAATTCATCAGCCATACAAAGTGCATCCACCTTGCAGGCAAAGGCTTCAGGGAATCCAAGAGGGGCTTTCCCTTTCTAAGCCCAAAATACATTTGTCATAATCAAGAGTGTTCCCTTGAAGTTGAAGCTGGCCAGACTGCACATCTCCAAGGCAAGACTGCTTCATGACGTCGGTGTTATTTAGAACGCTTTGTTTCTAAGGATATGGAACACGAAATTTTATGTACATGTTTCCAGGGACCTCTACTATTTAGATGTTGCATATTAACCTTAGGGTGCGGCCACAGGGACATGCTCTGCAGCACCCCTGCTCCTCAGCATGTAAGCTCCCAGAATCCTTCACGTACGTAGCTACACGTTCGGTTCCAGGCCCTGTGGTCACATATAAGGAGCAATTTTGGTTTTATAACTGGGACAAGGAATAAGGGCTTAGCATGTTGGGGGACAAAGGTAACAGCAATAACAAGAACTAAAACAAATTATTATACAAAAGAGACATTCCCACAGCTAACAGACCAGTGCGCCACTTAGCAGATAGAGCAGAAAACCATTGAGCGATAGGATCATTGCTTATTTGTTGTATTTAAACAATATGTTGTTGCATTTGTTGCATCGCATTAGTGATATTCTTGGAATAATCAGGTATATATACACAGTATTTAGTTTGCAGCACGGCACACACACACACACACACACAGCCTCTAGCAGCCATTAACATATCTGAAGCCATTCTAGTTTGTAATACAACTGTCCCATCTGTGTTGTTTCTTCAATCAATAAAGGGATACTATTTTGAGAGGCATTCAAAGCAGCAGCTATGTGCAAGCTCAAGGCATCTACTGTTTACTAAGAACTACGGTAGAGGCTTGTGGTAGAAAAAATGCATACAGGATAAAACCACCATGCAGTTTATTTGATTTGATGGCGGCTAAGAACGGCTTCCCAGTTATCAGGTTGGGAAGGCAGATGTGGTGGATAGTTGCAGGTAAATATGGCCACCTCCCAGGAACATAGTCCGGTCCAGTTGTGAGGGAGATCTCTCCATCCATAATTTCCACATATCCATAAAGCTCCCCATGGTACCGGTGTTACATGAGTATGAGAGGTATTGGTGAAATTATAGATTTTGCTAGTGATGTTAGAACAAAACTCTTTGGACAAAAGTCCTACAGTTACATTACTATACCCTGTGTGTTGTATACAAAGGGGAAAATACTATCAGGTTTTACAGCTAAAGCTGGTTCCCGATATAAATCATTCCATACTCTGTGCATTAGGGGTGTTACTGTTTGATTAATCCTCTATCTTACTTCAGCAAAGATATGTTTGCAGGTTTCATTAAAAACTTGGAGACCCCAGTGAGACTGATATTGAGTCCAAAATTACCTAAACAAGTCCATTCTGAGAAATTTAGCAGGATGGATTATCCAAACAAGACCTTCTCCAGCGGCAGGTAAAAATTCAGTGCAGACCCAATATTCAGATTGGTTGTAGATTCAGGAGACAGAGTGTGCCCATTCTAGCAGCATATTTCCAGACGTTAAAGCATGTACACAGCAACAAAGATAAAGCTTTCCTGCAGAAATGCGAGTCTCAGCAGCAACATCAGAAGGTTCGTGCTAGGCATCTTCCTCTTCTGGCCATCCTTCCAGGGCCTTTTCACACGTGACTGGGGAGACTGAAGATCCTGAATTTATTTTTAAGTTTAAAAATTTAAAAATTAGTGACAGCGTAAAAATTTCCTACTATTTCTCGAGCACTACTGTGTGCCAGGGCCTGTGCTAGGCACTCTGCCCCCATCTTGTTTACTAATGGCAAGCTCCTAGCCAAGAAGGTACATTACCCCACTTTACAGGACCAGAGGCCACACGGCTAGTGAGTGGCGGAAGGGCCATCTTGCTGATGCCAGGGCAGAGCTGCTCTGGGAGAACAGGGAGGGTCCACTCAGGGGCCTGACTGGAGACCTCCAACGAGCCACATGCACCCAGGCTGGGGGTCAGGAAGACTGATGGGGAGGGGGCTGGGGCAGCACGGGACACCTGGGGCTGATTCTCGGGGTGTTTCTGGAGCACTCACTTGGCATCTGCCCCTGATGCGAAGGGGACAGGAGGCACCCTGAAGACCCTCAGATACTGGGCTCTAGCCTAGAAGTGACCCCATTCCTGGACTCCAGCCTTTGCTGACTTCAAAGTCCCCTTTGGTTCTGAGACCAGACTGGGTCCAGCTCGTCCCCCACCCATGGAGACTGTGGGATGACCTCTGACTTCCGCATTTTCTCCTGACTCTCACCTGGCGGCCTGGCCTCTTGTCGGTGGGTACGCATGACTCTGCTCCCACCACCCTCCTGTCTCAGCCCTGGTTGCCCAACCCCCAGGAAAACCTGGGGGCTCTGTTTGCCTCTCACACTCCACGACACCAAGTCCCAGTGGGCCTCTGTTAGGGGTCTTGGCCCCTCTCATTCCCCCATGCCAGAAGATCTGGCTCTGGGGCCACTCTACCATCTCTGACTGGCCCAACCTGACCCTGCCAGTCACTGGGGCTAGACTGTCCCCCAGATCCCTGGGTGGTGGGGGGTGGGAGGAAGCTAGTTCCTTCCTCTGCATGACAAAGGGTGCAAACTGCCTTCTCGCCTGACAACTACCAGCCCATTGTAAAAGCCTCCCAATCCACATTCGCTTTCTTCTTTTGGACCCTGGCTAGGGTTGCCAGATTTAGCAAAGAAAATTATAGAACACCCAACTAAATTTGAATTTTGGATAAACAACGAATAAGTTTTAAGTGTAAGTAGGCCCCAGATATTGCATCCTCTTATTTTATCTGGCAACCCTGCACCTGGCTGTCTGCCCAATTATTTTATTTCTCCAGCAAAACTCTTCAACCAGCCTGAAATCCACAATTCAGGAAAGGAGTCCTGTGTCTTGAGGATGCCTCAGGAGTCGGGGGGGTCTGCCCCTCTCTCCTGCACCACCCAGATGGACGCTCCCAGCTCACTTCACGGGGCCCAGGCAGGACTCTGCTGGGAACATTTGAGGGTGGGGAATTGGAAGACCTGATTTTATACAGGTATCCATCCTCAACTCTATGAGCTTGGAAAGTAGCCACCTCTCTGAGCCTGTTTTCTTGGCTCAAAAATTGGGGGAGGGGTGGACTGCATGGTTCTTTCACCACTAAAATCTGAATCTATGAACAGCTCAGAAGAGGGGGAGGATGAAGCCCTTATCTGGTAAAACCCCATTGGTATTAAATGCTCCCGGGCTCTTGCCTAAAAAGATCACCCCAGAACAACGGAAACTCTGGGTTCCCAGCCGTGGATCACCTGATCAGGCTCTTGGGGGGGGGGGGCAAGCCCCCAGGAGCCTTTGTGCACTGGACCCCAGACACCCATCCCTGAGAGCAGGATTGTTCCTTGGTCAGAGAGGCTGGGTGTTGACCGGGCAGTGCCTGACCCTGCCGAGGGCTCGGTTCCAGCACGGAACAGGACTCTGGGTACCCACCCGGAACTCCAGTCAGCTCTGCAACTATGGGGAGGTGAGGGTGAAGGGGGCGAACCCTCTGTTTCACCTCTTCTATAGTAAATCAGCTTTTAAATTTAACTGGTCAGGTGCCCCAAGCCAAAGCAGAGGCTCATGACCACTGCTGAGCAGCCAAGCAGCAGCAGCCAGTGGTCCAGGCCCGGGTGGTGTCCAGACAGCCCTTTGTGCCCTTCCTAGACAGCCCCCTCCTCGTGGCTCCCGGGCCTGTCTGGCTGCTGAGCTCCCAGGAGGTCCGAGGGGTGTGACCTCCCCCTCCGCCCGCCCACCCCCTGCAGGCCGGGCCCAGGGCGCCTATAAAGATGGCTCAGCCTTGGCTCTCAGCACACCCAGCTGGACCAGAAGCCCCTCCCTGGAGCCTCCTCAGGGCACCCAGCCGACTCTGCAGCTCCTTGCTCCTGGACAGCAGCATGCGGCCCCTGTGGCTCTGCTGGGCCCTCTGGGCGCTGCCCCTGGCTGGCCCCGGGGTGGCCTTGACCCAGGAGCAGATCCTGGGCAGCCTCCTGCAGCAGCTGCAGCTCAGTGACGTGCCCATGCTGGACAAGGCCGAGGTGGAGGAGCTGGTCATCCCTGCCCACGTGAGGGCCCAGTACGTGGCCCTGCTGCAGCACAGCCACGGGGCCCACTCCCGTGGGAAGAGGTTCAGCCAGAAATTCCGAGGTGAGGCCTCTCTCCCTGCTGCACCCTGGTCCTGGGGTGGGGGTGGGGGGCTGAGACTGGTCATGCTGGCTCTGGTGGTGTCAAAGGGACCCTGGCTGGGGCTCTGCGAGGAGGCCGTCTGGGGGTCCCAGGCCCAAGGGGGCAGTGAGGAGGGACCCTGGCCCTGTGAGGATGGCTCGGCCTTGGTCCCTGGCCCTGGCTGGGCACGGAGGGCCTTACCCCTCAGGCTCAGGTGTGTCAGGCTGGACCCACTGGCAAAGCCAAGGCAAAAATAGATATCCAGGGGGTGGGGCAGCAAAGCGGAAAAGTGGAGGATTGAGGAGGGATAATGGACTAGCAAGGACAAAGAAGGAGTGACCTCAGCAAAGGGTGTGCTATAGAGAGAAAGGACCCCTGGACTCAGTGCTCAGCTTTGATGTTTGTTGTGTTACCTTGGATAAGTCACTGACCATCTCTGAGCCTGTCTGCCTCTCTGGAAATGAGGTTAAATCAGCTCTGAGTAACCTCCCAGAGTTAATTTTAAAGTTCATTGTTTGAAAAACAGCCTGTCAAGGTTGTGACCTGGCCGGAATCCTATTGCAGCCTGTCACCGCCCTGGGGCTGGGGCTCACTGCCTCAGCGCCCAGAGCTGGACTCACACCCATTCTGCTCTCCAGCTAGGCCAGGTGCCTGGGGAGACAAGGATGCTGGTTCCCAGCACCTGGCAGAGGTAACTGCAGGTGGCAATGGGGCTGACCAGTCAGGCGATCATGCTGCCAAGCTGGAGCCTCCAGTGTTAGGGACACATTGCCTGGTGCCCCTGAGGAGGGTGCTGCACATGTCCCCACCATTTAGCTCGGGCTTACTAAGGTAAGCCCAGCAAAAGTTGTTTCTAGTTCCACGGCTCCTCTTCATCCTTTGGGGGACATGTCACTAAGCAACTGCATGGAAGGAATTGAAAGTAATTTACGGCAATTTCTACAAGATCCTACTAGGGAAAGCGAGGCTCAGCCGGAGACTAGAGATTTCCATTTCCCCTCAAGCTCCCATTTTAGGCCTGCTCCCTCTGCCAAAAGAAGGTTGCTTTTCCGGTCAGGTAAAATAGGAGCCCTAGGCATTTGCTTAGGGTCCCAGAGCTGCCCCCAACTCAGGATGGAGATTGGTAGTAAACAAGCCTCCAATCCCATACAGTTGTTTCAGGAGACTGGGCCTCCAGGAAGATTTGGGGGACCTGGGGGTGGGGATGGAGAGTGCTCTCTTTCTTGGCCTGCCAGTTTTCCAGCCGTCAAATTTTCCCTGTGGATATGTGGGGAAATCCTGTTCACTGGCTCTGGGTCCGGCTACCCTCAGAGCTCCCCTGGTGCCCGGAGAGGCCCTGCTGACCCTGCTCGTGTCCCCAGAGGTGGCCGGCAGGTTCCTGGCGTCCGAGGCCTCCACGCACCTGCTGCTCTTCGGCATGGAGCAGCGGCTGCCGCCCCACACTGAGCTGGTGCAGGCCGTGCTGCGGCTCTTCCAGGAGCCGGTCCCGAAGGCCGCGCTCCGCAGGCACGAGCGGCTCTTCCCGCGCAGCTCCCGGGCCCGGGTCACCGTCGAGTGGCTGCGCGTCCGCGACGACGGCTCCAACCGCACCTCGCTGGTGGACTCCAGGTGGGGAGGCCGCGGGCGCGGTGGGGGGAGGAGCTTAAGAGCTGCTTGGGCCCGGCCCGGGACTGCGGCGGTGGGGAGGGGGCGGGGGGAGGGAGGGAGGAAGGTGGGGCGGGGACTGATGCGCCAGCCTAGAAGGGAGACCCATGCGCGGCCCATGCGAGTCGGTGCCCGGTCCCGCCCCTCACCGCGGGCCTCTGTCTCTGGTCCTAGGCTGGTGTCCATCCACGAGAGTGGCTGGAAGGCCTTCGACGTGACCGAGGCGGTGAACTTCTGGCAGCAGCTGGGCCGCCCCACGCAGCCGCTGCTGCTGCAGGTCTCGGTGCAGAGGGAGCAGCTGGGCCCGCCGGCCTCCAGCGCCCACCGGCTGGTGCGCTTCGCCTCCCAGGCGGCGTCGGGCGGGCAGCGGGAGCCTCAGCTGGAGCTGCACACCCTGGACCTGAAAGACTACGGGTAGGTGCTGGTCACAACTGGTGCGTGGAATTTACAAGAGAATTGGGGGTCGGGGGTCGGTCAACCTTATTTTGAAAACGGGCACCTTCTCAGATTGCTGTGATTATGATGACTAGACAACATATATAAAATTCCTACCTCATCTCTTAGGAGACCCTCAGTAAAGATCAGTTAGTTATGTTTTGGGTATATTTATTCATTCATCCTTTATCACACATATCCAGCTTTTGGAACATCCTGAGAGATGGATCATAAGTGTTCCTTCCAGATGCCCCGCTAAGCCCCCCTGGGCCTCCTCACCTGCACCCTCCCAGCTGACCTCTGACCCTGCCTCTCCTTGCCCCCACAGAGCCCAGGGCGATTGTGACCGTGAGGTGCCTGAGATCGAGGGCACCCGCTGCTGCCGCCAGGAGATGTACATCGACCTGCAGGGCATGAAGTGGGCCCAGAACTGGGTCCTGGAGCCCCCGGGCTTCCTGGCCTATGAGTGTGTGGGCACCTGCCAGCAGCCCCAGGAGTCCCTGCCCTTCAAGTGGCCGTTTCTGGGGCCGCGGCAGTGCATCGCCTCGGAGACAGCCTCGCTGCCCTTGATTGTCACCACCAAGGAGGGAGACAGAACCAGGCCCCAGGTGGTGAGCCTGCCCAACATGCGGGTGCAGAAGTGCAGCTGTGCCTCAGACGGGGCTCCTGTGCCGAGGAGGCTGGAGCCGTAGGCGCCCAGAGTAGCCTCCGAGGGACTTGGCTTTGTGTGCCTCAGAACTGTTCCAGGGCCTGAGGAGAGATGGGGATTACTGGATAGCTGATGGGTAAAAGTTTTGTGCTCTCTGCTAAGCTCCGTTAGGTCCACCAGAAGAAGAGGCTCACCAAGACTCTGATAGGACCTGTGGGTTTGCTTCTTCTGACCAGTCAGGTCCCTTCCTAATTTTTGTTTCCCAAGGACAAGACTCTGGCCAGTGGGTATCACCTGACCAGTCTTCTCTGTGTTTCATATTTTCACCGCACTCTTTCCTAAGCACTTACATTTGTAGAAACTGTAAATTAAGGCAGAGAACCCAACTCATCATTGTTTGCCTGTCCTGTCACTCAACCTAGGCTGAGTCCCTGTGGTCTGGGGGTGATGGTGGTGGGGAGATCCAGTCCTCTGGGCTTAAGATCTGGAGTCAAGCATGTGTTGTGCATCCCTAACAGATAATAAGGGCACTTTGCAAGAAACAAATAAAACAATGATGCTTTGTCATTGTGCATTTCTGCTTTTTACCAGAACCCTGCAAATTGTGAGGATTTAACAGAAAGTTCTACATGGAATATTTGAATTTGATTGGAAAACTAAGGAAAGAACTGAAAATGATTGTGCCAAGGTCTTGGTTAAGTAATAGTGGAAACTAGGATCAAAATGCATTCATATTCTAGTATCTGTGGTGCCAATCCTATCAGAATCCAGCCATTGTTAATGATATGTTGCCTTTCTGGACACAGCAAGTGGGCTTTATTTATTTGTTTGTTTTTTTAATTAAATTCAGTTTTATTGAAATATATTCACATACCATACAGTCATCCATGGTGTACAATCAACTGCTCACAGTAGGATCATATAGTCATGTATTCATTACCACAATCTATTTTTGAATTTTCCTTACATCAGAAAGAATTAGAATAAGAATAAAAATAAAAGTAAAAAAGAACACCCAAATCACCCCCCCATTCCACCCTATTTTTCATTCAGATTTTGTCCCCATTTTTCTATTTATCTATCTATACACTAGATAAAGGGAGTGCGATCCACAAGGTTTTCACAATCACACTGTCTGTCACCCCTTGTAAGCTACATTGTTATACAATCATCTTCAAGAGTCAAGGCTACTGGGTTGGATTTTGATAGTTTCGGGTATTTACTTCTAGCTATTCCAATACATTAAAAACCTAAGAGGTGTTAGGATATAGTGCATAAGAATGTTCACCAGAGTGACATCTCAACTCCATTTGGAATCTCAGCCACTGAAGCTTTATTTCGTTTCATTTAGCATCCCCCTTTTGGTCAAGAAGATACTCTCAATTCCATGACGCTGGGTCCAGATTCATCCCTGGGAGTGATATCCTGCATTGCCAGGAAGATTTACACCCCTGGGAGTCAGGTCAAGTGGGCTTTATTTTAATTCTACCTGCATCAAAATTTTTAGAAATTCTGTGATCAGTATCGTCATCAGTACTATGTGGGTCATTACTTTAGATTTTGGGGCAGGCAGAGGAGGCAATGTCCAAAAGGTTGAATATAACATTTTAGAATGCCAAGAATACAGGTGCTTTTAGGAAGCCATGACATGGATTCAGGATCCTAGCCTGGGGCACAGACATTGTGTGTTCCTTCCCAGTCAGGCCAGCTCTTACAAGTTGTCAATTCACTAATCTCTAAGCCTCCATTTCCTTTCCTATCAAATAGAGACAACCTAACTCACATACTTTCACTGAGGTGTGTGTGTGAGGGGGTGTTAAGGAAAGTATTTTCACAAGCTCACCACACCTTGCCTGACAATAAGCAATGTGGTTATCTCAACTTACATTTACATTCTGATCCACCTTAGACTTCTCCTGATTTTGAAATAAACATAACCTACTGAAGGTGATATTTAGAAATCCCTTCCCTCTCTGAAATCAAGGATCCCAACTTTTCTCCTTTTTTTGGTCAATGGCTCCACCCTTCTAATCATTGGATGTCAGAACCGTGCACTTCCATGGACCCCACAGCACAGACCATGCAGATAGTGGCACCATTATTTGCGGCAGGGAAAGGATGAGGACAAGGGGTGGGCACACGGGGTAGAGGCATGGGAGGAAGAGTGGACAGTCATCTGAGGAGCCAGGGGAAGCCCACACCCAGGAACCTGCCTCCCAGGGGAGGGCCTGGCAGGAGGTCAGGTGTGGGAAACTTGGCAGCACAACAGCAGGAGAGGAGAGATGGCCAGCAATGGTGGACAGAGGGACAAGGGCAGAGCACAGGGGGCAGAGGGCAAACTGTGGGCAATAGCTAATGGTTGGCAACTTGCAGGGAGAGGAGGAAGCCAGATGGGACAGAAAAGAACTGTCAAAAGAGGCAGGAGGAGACCCCCAGGGAGCCACAGGCTGGTTCTAGAACCAGGGACAGAGAGACAAGATTATTATTATTATTTAATCATTGTAATAGACAAAATGTAAGACAGGTGAGAGCCAGGTCAGAGAACCTGGGAAGTTGTACATGTGTGGAATGAGGAGCTGTTCTGAATTTTACATATTTTTAGTACTAGGAAGGACCTGAGAGGCAGGTTTGGTCCAACTCCTTCATTTCACAGATGGGCAAACTGAGACCTGCCAAGGTGGGGCAGTTTGCAGCGGCCCGCCACGGAGCTCTCTTCACAGGGTGTGCGGTCCTGACTGAACCCGGTCCTGCTTCCTACTCAGTGCACACCCCAGCGCCAGTTGCAGGGGCGACTCACTCATAGGAAACACCTGGGTAGCCAGCCTGTGAGAAACGTCACGCTCAGTGAGCTGGGCCAGAGAGGGTGTCCGCGGTGGCGCGTGGCAGCTCCAGCGCGAGCAGTACCAGGTTTGGCCCCAGGGAGCCGCTGGGGCGCACCAACAGAGGACCTTAGGGGGTGTCACAGTCCCAGCCCGAAGCACCGGCTGGGGCCATTCACTCTGCGGGTGGCCGCGTACTGCCTCGGGCCACGGTGCAGGCCGAACTCTGCTTTCGCTCCACCACCTCCCTCCCCTACGCTTCCACTCCCTTGGGCAGGCCTATGAACTCGTCAAGGAGTCAATTCAACACAGGGGCGATGACAAACACTTGCAGATGATCTCTCAACGCGCGCGTCCCAGCCGCGACCACCCTGCGCTTGGCCGGGGTTTGCTCTCCTCGACCTGTCCAGGGAATGGGGACCGGCCGGGGGTTAGTGAGACTGGACTCAAGCTAGCCGTGCCGGGACCTTCAGATGGCTGGGAAGGAGATCGGCCGGCTGGGGCGCAGGGGCGCATAGCCCGGGTGCAGTTTGCTGCGTCGGGGCGGGCGCCAGCGCGGATGAAGGCTCCAAATTGGGCAAGCAGTGGATAGAGCTCTGCGCACGCGCAGGAGGCGCCAGAGTTTCACTTTGCAACTTTTAAGTGGTCGGGACGCTGCCCCGCCCGGCCAGGTGGGGCCGGACCACTCCCCTGCGCCGCGCCAGCGAGACGCCGCTGCCGCCATCGGCCCGCGGCAGGTAAGGCGGGAAGGGGGCGTTGAGGAGGGGGAATGTCGCGCTCCACTTTTCCTGGGACGTGCAGGACCAGGGGGTCTACACCGGGGCGCCACGTCAAGCATCCGGTTGCGTAATTCGGCTGTCCGGCCAAACAGGGGTGACTACGAGGGGTGGGAGGTGGGAGGAAAGGGACTGTCCGGGGGCTCCGCGGACCCCGCTTCCCCTTTCTCAGTCCCGCGCTCCTTGGGATTTCCTGTTAGCTTTTCCGGATGTCCCTCTCCGAGTCTCCAGCTTTTCGCCTTCACGCCGGATCCCTCCCTCTTCCCCACCCCTTTTGGGGGAAGATTTGTCCGCGGGAGTCGGACCTCCCAACCTAACCAGAGCTCAGCCACCAGACTTTTCTTTCTTGGATTATCTGAGGGGCAGGCCTGGGAAAGAATCAGGAGTTCTCTGCCTCTGGGAGACAAACACCACCGTGGGGCTGTGCCTCAGTGACTCCTTGCAGCCCAGGTGGAGGCGGGAGGCGGGAGGCTTGGGACTTGGGGGAGGGGAGGGAGGGTGAGGAGAGCTCTGCAAAGAAACCAAATCCCCTGAGGTTCCAGTACCTGATAAGACTGGCTACCTGAGACCCTGGGGTGGCCTTGGTCTTTCAGCCCCAGGTGGTGTTCCCAAGGGGGGGTCACCCTGTGGTAGACCAAATGACCTCCAAGCTCCCTTCCAGCCCTGAAGCTCTGTGGCTCTGTGTTCAGCTTCTAGATTGTGGGTTTGAGGTTAAGCCAGTGAATGGTGCTCAACTGTATAAGCTCCAGTCCTCCACCCGTCCCCAGACCCCAGTGGGCCCAAGGGACTATGGGAGGTCTTTAGGGGACTTTTGGAGCCTCTGGCTCTGGCAAGGTCATGGACACTCACCGGGCAGGGATAAGGATAGACTCCAAGCCATTCCTTACTGGAGAAAGGACTCCTGATGACTACTGCCCCACCCCCACCCTGCCACTGTCTTCCTTCTCCACTCCTCTGACACCCTGGAGTCTGCTTCTTCTTTAAGGTGGAGGTAAGCAGAAGCCATGGCTTCGTCTCCCTTCACATCCTCCACTTGTTTGTTTAGTGCTGGGGTGAAGGTCTCTCCTGGGTGCCCATTGGGCTGTAACAGGGGCCCAGTCCTTGTGTTTCTCATTACCTGGAGGGGTGAATTAAAATAAAAGCAAATACCTCTGCACCCTCACTAGGGCCAGGTTCTGGGCTAAATGCCTTACTAGCATTGTCTCAGGTATATGCCTCCCAGTAGCCTTATAAGAGAAACAACACCATCACCTCCATTTTATGGAGAAGGAAGTACCTTGTATAAGTTATTTAACTGCAAGTGGTGGTGCCAAGATCCTAACTCCAGAGTCTGCTCACATAACCCCTGCCCCACACTGCCTCCCATTTCAGCCAGAGGCTCTAGCCTTGCCTTGTGCTCCAGGGTTGATGTCCGTGGATTCCTGGGCCCTGTTCGATGGTGACAGATGACAGATGAGAAGGTCTGTTTACTTTGCACACTTCTGCATCTGGAAGTTCAGCGTTATCTCCTATGGCAGAAGGGCTGGAAATGCTTGTATTCTTGTTACCATCGTAACACAACTGGCAGATTTGGTGCTGATAAAATACCCTGAATTTGTATGGAACCTTCTTCCAAGAGCCAACAATGTCTGCACACTCCCTGCAGTGTTCTGCATCTCTGGAAGGGAGACATGGGGCTTCTCATGCTGTCCCAGAGGCATCATGTGACTCCTTGCTGCCAACTCAGGCTGGCAGCAGGTTGACATTGGTGGTTTCCTTTGTTTATTTCGAGATTAGCTGCTGGATTCAGCCCTCTGTCCCGCTGGCCACAATCAAACTGTCAGGTACACATGGGCTGAACCTGGTTGGAGGCTGGAGGTCGCCTGCTGGTCACCCTGGCTCCTGGCCCTCAGCAGTAATTCTTTCCCATTTACCCTCAGGGTGTCAGGAAAATTTGAGGAGATGACGAATAGAGAGCTCTCTGGAAGGCATGGATGAATGTTAGGCATTCACATTTACGTATTTAACAAAAATGTGATGAATGAATATTGCCAAGGGTACACCACCACCAGGCAGGGCTCCTGAGGCCAGAGTGCTACTGGCCTGTCTGGCTGCTGCCCAGCACTGCCAGTCTGCCGCATGCTGAGCCAGCTCCTTCCACAGCACTGCCAGCTGAGTCCCCCAGGGCCTCCTGCTCAGCTGGGCGTGGCCTGCCCCATGGTGGGGAATACCCCACCAAGACACGCTTTCCAGCCTCCCTCTTAGAGAATATCCCTTTGGGAAGATGCAGAGGGCCTGGCCCACTGAGATCTGGAGGTACCGGGAAGTTTTGGCAGGATTGGGACATTACGTGTCTAAGGGACAGGAACGGGACCAGTCGTGACTGAGCTGAAATGTCTGAGAGGGACCTCGGGCCCCTCACCTGGGTGCCTCTCTCTCAGACGAGGAGTGGCCATCGTTGCCCTGAGGCCAAGTCTGACTCCATCCCAGGCTGGCAGTATTTGCTGGCTGACCACACTGATTTCTTACCAAACTTTGTAAAACAGCCTGTGGGAGCCTGTTAGCAAATGGAGAATGATTTAGGGCACTGTGACAGGCTGAAGGGGGAGGAAGAGCTGCGGGTACCTTCCTTCCACCGAGGCCTCTTTGCTCTTCTAAACTCTAGCATAAGGCAGCATCTGCTAGGGCCACGGCATCCGCGGCAGCACCCCAGCAGCCTCCCTTTCCCAGAGACAGTGCTGCCTCTGTGGGCATTTATGGGGTGGATTTTTCCTTCCACGTCACTTTTCAACTTCCCTTGTTTATTCTGCTGTGTTCCTTCTTCCTGGTTCTAGCCCTTGGGGGACCTTGGGAAGCCTCCTTGGTGGCAGCAGCCCTGGGGGCCCATATAAGGTGTTTGACTTAGGGTCTTATGTGAAGCCCACAGTCACCAGCACTTCCAGGAGAGGAGGGTAAACAGACAGGACCACTCCCCTGGCCCCAGCAGAGCCTCAAGCCACCGAAGAGTGGCGAAAGGCTGAAGAGGGGAGAGAGGTGGTTCTGGGTAGGGAGAGAGGGGTGCAGCACAGAGGAGCACGGATGGGGGAGCCAGTTCTGGGGCTTGGGGAGAGAGCCAGGGCAGGAAGGAGCCCACTGGGCAGAACCTGAAGCTCTGTGTAAGTGTTTCGAGTTCAGAAACATTTGGGCAGGTTTGAGTGCATAGGGTGTGTGCTGAAGAGTTTGAGGCCAGTGTCCCTAAACTGGAGAAGGGTGGCTCCGATATGATTCTGGGCATCTGTGTTCCTTCAGGGGAGTCTGCAAAGGCAGGTGACCCTGACACTGGTCAGAAAACCCCTGCAGGAAATGAGTGGGAGGCCTGAGGCCTGGCCTTCAGCAGCTTGGAAGGCAGTCGGGGCTCCCTTTGCCTTCGCCAGAGACAGCTCCAGCTGAGGACCTCTCCACAGGGCTCATCCTCTTCCTTTCCGCCCCTGGTAAGTGTGGGAAGCAAGGAGGGGAGTATTGGCCTTGCAGTGTAAGGCTGGGCAAAACCTTCTAGCGAAACCTCCCATGCCTTGAACTTGCCAACCACCCTGTTTCCTGTACTTATTGTTTGTCTGTTTGTTTGTTTTCCTCCTCCTCCTCCCCACCTCCTCCTTCTTCTTCGTGTGTGTGTGTGTGTGTGTGTGTGTGTGTGTGTGTGTGTGTGTGTGTGTGTGTGTGTGAGATTGTCTCTAGTACAGTATTCCCAGGAATCAGAATTGGGAATCACCCTCTCCCCTCCAACTACCACCAGTAGACTAAACATCTGTTTGGGTTGTCTGTATCTTTACCTCTTGTCTCCAGGATTTTTGTTCCCATAACAGGTAGAAAGACTGGACCTAGCAGAGGTGCCCCCACAATGAGTCACTGTCCCCTGGGATAAATAGCCACAAACAGCATGAAAAGCTGGCCAGAACTTGGGCACTAACTCCCAGGCCTTTGACATTAGAGACAAACACTGGAGGTTTCCATTCATTTCACAAGGAGTGCCAGGAGCCTCAGAAAGGGAAGTTAAGAACCCCACCTAAAGCAGGTACTTGCTTTGGAGGTGCTGGGCCTCCCCCCTAGAGGAAGGTGAGAGGTGGAGCCAGGGAAGTGCTCCAGGGTTGCAGTGAGTGACCCAGGGGCCCCCGGGGGCACTGAGATCCCTTCCTGCTCCCCTCTTTGCCTTCTCCTCTGCCTTCTCATTCTCAGGTCTCCTCCTTTCTGGCTCTCTCTTCCTCTGTCTTTCATCTTTCAGTGAACTTACATGTGTTTCTATCCATTGACAGGAGAGGGAATGTGACATAGCAAAAAGAGAACTGGCCTCCAGGAGTCAGGAGGCTGCCTTTGAGACCCGATTCTGCCCTGACCAGCTCCGTAATCTTGGGGCAAGTTACTGAGTTTCTGAGCCTCAGCTTCCAGGTGTGTCAAAGGGGCCCATCCCTGAGGTCCCTGCTCTGACATTCAGTGAAGAGTGGGAGCAGGTCCTGTCTGAGATCCAGATGGGCCACAGGTGTTGCATAGCTGGAAGTTCATTCCCTTCTTCCTCATTTGCTGACTCCCACTGATTTCTCTTCCCTGCCTTCATGTCCCTTTCCCCCTTGCTCCTGCCTGTACTCTGTGCTAGATCTCCAATGGCTCCCATAGGAATTATGTTCTTGAGGCTGGAAGAACTTCAGCACCTCTTAGGCAGGCAGCCACGGCGGGTCCTGCCCTTCCTTTTCTCCTCGTTCCCCTCTCTGGGGAGTCTGGCTGGCTGTGTCGGGACTCTTCCATAACGGAGCTACTCTCTGTGGACACTGCCAGGCACGCAGGGGTTTGGGGCCAGTTCCCCCGATTCCTCCCAGTGCCCCACCAGCCCCTCCCCGTCTTGGCTCTGCCAAGGCTGGCTGGGGAAAAGCTGGGGGGTTCGGGCCCCGATCATCTGCCCTATCCCGCTCTACAGGGAGAACGGATGCAATGAACGACTCGGCATTTCTGGAGCTGTGGCACCCCAGGACAGTGTCCATCCGGGAGCGGCTGGGCATCGGGGACCAGCCGAATGACTCCTACTGCTACAACTCAGCCAAAAACAGCACCGTGCTCCAGGGGGTCACCTTTGGTGGCATCCCCACCGTCCTGCTCATAGACGTCATCTGCTTCCTGGTGAGACCCCTCCTGAGTCATGTGTCCTTCAGTTATTTGCTTGTGTAATTTCCCTGCCCAGGGCCTTCTGGGAAACTCAGGTGAGGAGTCATACATACCTGTGTCTAAATCCCAGCTCTGCTTCTTACCAGTTGTGTGACCTTTGGTGTGTTATACAGCTTCTCTGAGCCTCATTTTTCTGGTCTGTAGAATGGAGAGAATAATTCCCACCTCAGAGAGTTTTGGAGAAGATGATGTAAGGCAATGTCTGTAAAGAACACACTTAGCTGTTCCTTTAATTATTATCATTTTTAGGGAGTAATCAGCCCATCGTGTCTTTTAGGCCCTGGGGGAGGGTCAGTCTCACCAGGAAGGGAGACATGACTGCAGAGTCTGGCCTAGAAATAGAGCAGTTGCAGTTACCAACTTTTAAACAACACTCTCTTTTCCCCATTGGGGTCCTTGGGGCTTTTAGAGAATGAGAGAACATCAGAAGTGGAGAAAAGGCCTGTCTACCTTTTCAGAGCTGACCCTCAGCAGGTGGGCTTTCTTTAATATAGACCCCCTGTTCACAAAGTTCTCCAGATTAAAATGTCATTTTTCTTCCTTTTACTGATTGAACATTGGCTAGTTGAGATTTATTGGGGTTAAGATGCACCTTCTTTTCACAAATGCCCGTGGGAGGGCCGGTCCCTCTTGCTGCCCTCTCCCAACATGTAGCAGAGACCATCTGAGTAAATGGGGTACGTTTTGGGGGCAGAGGGAGTAGGTGCCCATGGACTGCTTGGGCCGGACACCAGGCTTGGGTGGGGAGCCGAGAGGGTGGGGTGGGTCAGGGCACATGAGGGTCTCAGCTCCGGGTGGTAGGAGGAGAGGGAATCGAAGAAGAATTTGCTGGCACCAAAAATGTTCACGTGAAAGGGGTGGGGGAAGCTCTCCCTCCTTTCTTCCCATTTCTAGTCTCTAGCATTAAGTCTAAAGTGTTGCATTAGCTTTGCTACAGTGTTGGTCCTTTGTGAACTGATGGGGAAACCTGCATGCCTCCCACACTGCCTTCGTGGAAAAAGGCTCTTGAAGCACCACATTACCCATTTATTGGAGCTACAACCCACCACTGTAGGTGGAGAACACTCATATTTGCCCAGTGTTGGTTGAGAGGGAGGAGAAGGCAGGGGTGCACTGATGGATCCGGGAGTCGGTGGGATTAATGGAGCAGGTAGCCCTTGAGTTTCTGAAATCCAGCACCTTCAGTATGGGGAGAGTTTGGCTAAAGGAGAGGCAGGACTGGGCAGGGGCCCCCAGGCAGGCTGAAGTGGGTAAGGCTGGAACATCTGAGAGGGGATCAGTCACTCTCCAGTACAGTGTGTGGTGGAGGGTAGACTTTTTTCTTTTTAAACAGTTTTATTCACACACCGTACAATCGATCCAAAGTGTACGATTAGTGGCTCTTGGTATAATCACAGAGCTGTGCATTCATCACTGCAATCAATTTGAGAACATTTTCATTGCTCCAAAAGGGGGGTTGAGGGGAACAGATTTTTATTGCAGGGAGTTATGGGATAAGGGAGCACACATGAGCCAGAGCCACCTGGGAAACATGGACGTGTGGGAAATACCTGCCCTGCACATGCCAAGAAAGCAGCAGCTGGGAGAGAGGATGGCAGGTGCTGGCTGAGCAGCCTTTGTGTTTACCTCAGCATGACTCACCTGCCTTTGATAATATTTCATCAACTTCCTGATTCATCTTGAGAAAATCTCACAGGAGCTCGGTGTCTCTGGGGTCCAGGCTCCCTGGATTCCCTCCAGGAAAGCAAACCCACGTTAAAAACCCCAGTTTCTGCCCAGGGCAGGCAGGGATAGGCTAGTATCAATGAAAATATGTCTCTGCCTCCCTGAATCTCAAAGGAAGGGATCCCTTCTAGAGATGGGAGAGAGGTAGGAACAGGTCAGGGAACCTGCAAAGGTAGGCGTGGAGGAGTGAGGAGACATTCTAGGATTTACAGATTTGAGGGCTGAAAAGGGGTATAGAGAGACCTTTAGTCCGACCCATTCTGCGGTCTGGCACGTGCCTGCCCAGGTCGCCCAGCTTGCAGGGAGCTGGCCCGGAGCTCCAGGTCCTCAGTGGACCCCTCGCTGCCCACCTGCGCTGGGTCCTGATCCACAGGACTTGCCTACACAAGAACCAAATGCAAATTAAAACTCTGATCATTTCTGGCTCAGCATGGGGAGGCTCTGCTTCCTTGATACCATAACTAAAAATGCAATTCTCCATGAAGGGAAGAAGGCAGCTAGTCTCTGGGGCTGATGGGAGGCTGACTTGCCTTCCTGCTCAGGGGCAGCTGACAGCAAATAGGGCTGAGGTAGGTTGTGGCTGCTGGTAGTGAAGCAAAGGGCAGGGCTGATGTATTTGGCTAGGAGTGTTCCAGGGCAAGTTTGGTGTCAGCATTGGCAGGCCGTCATGACACGGGCCCAGGTGAAGGGAGCTGCTGAGCTGAGCATCAGCCTTGGGCCCCTCAATGTCCTCTCTGGGCAGAGTTGCCTCGTATGTAAAATGAGGGATTTGGCCTGGATGGTCTCCTTGGCCCTTCTGGCCTGATGATTCTAAGCAAGTGGGCTTGGCCCCTCAGACAGCTGTCTCTTCTAGTTAGAAGCCATCCAGTATGATTTCCTTTTTTCTTTTCTACTTTTAGTTTTTAATATTGGTGTTTTCCATCATTAGAAGAAGATTCTGGGATTATGGCTGCATTGCTCTGGTGTCAGAAGCAGGCAGGTAAAAAAGACACGGTGCCTAGAATATGTGTGTCTGTGTGTGTGTGCGTGTGTGTGTGATGCCTGGTATTGGCTTTAGGGCCTGCCCCTGCCTCTTTCCAGCCTGGCTGCCCACCGGGAGGCAGAGAGTGGGGTGAGGAGGAAGTAGCCCCGCCCATTGCTATTTAATAAGCTGTGGGGCCTCTTCCTTGCAAAGTGGGTGTCTGCTGCTTTCCCATGGCCCACTCCCAACACTTTAGCCTGGTTGTGGCTGGATATCAGGGGCTGGTGAAGTCTTTGAAGTTAATTAGCCTGGGGCTGGGAATGGGGCAAGGTAGATTAAGGAGGGTGGTAGGGCCGTGGCTGAGCTGTTCCGGCCCCCTTCAGGCTCAGAGCAGGGCGATGGCCCTAACTTAGCTTCAGGCGAGTCTGGGACAAGGCACAGGCTTCCCGTGTCAGACCTTGTGTCCTTCCAGTTCCGTCCTGGGCTCTGCTGCTCTCTGTTCACTTCACCGGAAGCGTGAAATTGCATTATAGATCTGCACAACAGGAATCTCGAGCTCCAGCTGCGCACCCTGTGGTCTTGTGTCAGACGCAGCAACGGGAAGCGAGTGGGGAAAACCACAGAGCAGCCCAGGCTGCACGAGCCGGGGGCTCCCCTGGGTTCACCAGGCAGACCCCTCCACTCTTGCTCCACAGCCTGAGCCGGTGGTGAAATGTGATCTGAACCAGGAAGGGGAGGAGTGTCTGTAAATACACCTTTTTTTCTCCACATGGTCCCAGCTCTGGGTGTTTACGAAAGCCTTGGGCTAAGGTGGTGGGGCCTCTTGCTTTGGTTAGTTGAAGCCCTAGACTGTTTTGGGCTGGGACCTTCTGGGAAATCTGATGCATTTACAGCATATTCACCCCTAAGAGGAGCAGCCCCTGTAATAGAAAAGAGCACTTGGCAATCAGAGACCCTGGCACTTCCCTGGCTTTGTGATCTTGGTCAAGTTCTCAGAACTATTGGGGTTTATTTCCTTTGGCCCTCTCTTCCCCACAGGGTTACTGGGAAGTTCAAATGAGATATGTATCTGTAAATGCATTGAAGTTAAAGTTCATTGTGTTTTATGTCATTAGTAGTAGGATAATGGGGCCATGACTAGGAAAGGAGAGGAAAGCAAAAATGTACCTATTGTAAATACCTCAAATTCACAGTGCACAGGGTGTTTTAATGGGGCTCTCGGAAGGAAGGATTTGATTAAAATGTACATTTTCACGTCTCTGAAATCAGGACGCATCTTATCAATGGTGGTCATAGTTTTCTTGTTAGCATTTTTTCTTTCTTAGTCATTCATAAAGTAATTGTATACCTTATAACCCATGGTGTCTCAGATTTGATGAAAAGCACAGTATTTATTCCAAGTTTTATTTGATAGTAGGAAATATAAACAGGAAGACTCTGAAGTCACTTTAGGTAGGCTGGTCGCTGTGCTGAGGTTGGAGGGTGAGGTGCATGGAGATGCCCCAACTCCACATTTTTTCACACAAGGCTCAGGGTGAGCCTTACATCATTCCTGGAAATGGCCCATTGCCCTTCTCACAAGGTGAGAGGTATTTTGTCCGAGACATTGAAGGCTGGTAGCTTTGGTCCTGAATTCTAGAGGCAGCAATATACTGAACATTGCTTTGTAGATTTCTTTTTTTTAGAATTATCTGTCCTTTTTTTTCCTTTTATATCTCCAGTGAGTCCAGATTCCAGAGATCATCATCTTCCTCCTCAGGGCAACAAGACTTTGAATACCAGCTAGTAGGTATTTTGGCTGTGGCCGGGGAGGGAACCCACTGTATTGATTTGGGGGGCAGGGCAGTTGTGCTCCTGGTTTAGCCACTAACTTGCTATTCCGCATCTTGAATGGCAAGTGCTGGAGAAATCGCTTCTCTGTATCACCACAGGCACTGGAGCTTGGAAAATGCCACAGGGAAGGTGGCAGTGGGGTGACCCAGGATCATGGCATTCGATGACATTCAGTTAACTCACGGGCAGAGCTAGCTGCGGGACCCCCTGTGCTTCTTCTGTGCTTCCCCAGGGCTTGTCTCTGCTTTGTCTCTGTTATCACACTTACAACTTTGTATTACAGTTAATTATTGACTTGTTTGTTTCCCCTGCTAGATTATAAGCCAAATGTGGGTGGGAATGATGCTTATCTGGCTCTGTTCCCCCGTACCTGATAGTAGGTGCTTAGTAATTGTTGAAGGAATGATGAACAAATATTTGTCTTTCCCACCTGGGTAATAGCCCAGCTTAGGAAGCTTCAAGTTTGAGATATGATGGACAGTGAAATCAACAATTGTCCTTTTCTCTCTAAAGCCCACTCCAGGGGGCTGCCCAATGCAAAGGCTTGTTGCTTCTTCTGTCCCACATTCATTCAGTCATTTCAAAATGATCAAACAAGCTCACATCGGTTTCTCTAGAACTTCCCTGAGCTTTCATCAGCTCTTGGTTCAAGTTTTGTGATTTGACCCTGGAGCTTGTGAAATTCCACAAATTGCCAAGACTTGAGGTATTTACTCAAGATTTCCATGTACATGGTGCATGTTGCAATGGATCGGGAGCATGCAGACACTGTCATGTGTGGGACAAGGGGGCAACTTGCTAAATTTGGGACAAAAGCCCAGTTTTTACAGAACAGGAAGTTAAATGGTTACCTAATGTCAAAGATGGTGATGACATCTGCCTCCCGAAGGTACAGGTGTTGGAAGCTAATCCCAGTTCTCTGTTTCCAGGGATCCTGCTCCTGGCTGACTGCGATATTCCGCCTGCAGTGAGTACAGCACCACCCGCCGCCAGGGCCTTTGTTTGGGCTGGTTTGTTTGGTTGTAAAGAGCCAAGATGCTA
The DNA here is from genome assembly GCF_015220235.1 of Choloepus didactylus. Taxonomy (NCBI): domain Eukaryota; kingdom Metazoa; phylum Chordata; class Mammalia; order Pilosa; family Megalonychidae; genus Choloepus; species Choloepus didactylus. The sequence goes on from NC_051308.1 coordinate 33,988,135, forward strand.
GATCCAGAGATGGGGTCTCTTAGAGACTTCTCAGTTCAGCTCTAAAGCGGTGTGAGGAGGCTGAGAGCACAGGCCACCCAGGCAGCCCCTGCGGGTGGGGCTCTGGGAGGAGGGAGGACTCGAGGATGGGGCCTTGGTGCTGGGGGGTACACAGTCCTTCCTGTTTGTAGGTCAGGGCTCCCCATATGAGGTCAGATCCCAAGGGTTTTCCACGGTAGCAGTGAACTTTATTTTTGAATACTCAGTGGAAATCATATATTCATCTTTCATAATGCTACACAAGCTAATTAAAGCAAAGTTTTTGCTTTGGGTGGCAATTACATCTGCTTATTATCTAACAGTGAGGAGATGCAGATGGAAGCTCTACTAGCCAGTTTTACATGTCTTTGAATGAATGAAAAGTGGAGAAATAAAGTAATTATTACTTAATACATTCAGCTCATTTGGTACAAAATGGTCTTGTCTTCAAAACTTGGAGGCTGTGGAGAGAACACCTGAAAGAGGTCCTTGGTGATAAAGAGCTGGTTAGTCACCTGTCATGTGGCAGGAGAAGCGCTAACCCTTCAAGTGAGGACCAGGATGAGTCTTGTTCTGCCACCTGCTGCCGTATTTCATTGAATATAAGATACCATCATTGTAAGATGCACATTAAAATGATGTGCATGGCACTAAGAAAGATAAAGTGCTGCCAACTAAAGTTTGATTGGCTGTTGATTGTAGAGTATACCCTATTTCAGAGGCATTAAAATATGAAAAGGACATCTTAGAAGCGATGAAATAATGGTAGTTAAATGAGATTGTAAGTCTCTCCCTCTGGGACTCAGTTTCCCAAACTGTTAAAGGGAGCCAAGAATAACACCTGCTCTGCCTAATTCAAATGAACTATTATGTGCAAGAGTGTTTATATGGTCAAGTTTGGTGCAAGCTGTTACCAGGGGAGCTGGCAGGAGGCAGAGTTTCTGCAGAGGAAGCCAGTGAACTCTGGTCTGGAGCAAGAGGAAGCAGGAGAGATGCCCCCCTACGTGGGATCAGACACCCAGGGGAGTGAATCTCCCTGGCAACGTGGAATATGACTCCCGGGGAGGAATGTAGACCTGGCATCGTGGGATGGAGAACATTTTCTTGACCAAAAGGGGGATGTGAAAGGAAATGAAATAAGCTTCAGTAGCAGAGAGATTCCAAAAGGAGCCGAGAGGTCACTCTGGTGGGCACTCTTACACACAATTTAGACAACCCTTTTTAGGTTCTAAAGAATTAGGGTAGCTGGTGGTGGATACCTGAAACTATCAAACTACAACCCAGAACCCATGAATCTCGAAGACAATTGTATAAAAATGTAGCTTATGAGGGGTGACAATGGGATTGGGAAAGCCATAAGGACCACACTCCCCTTTGTCTAGTTTATGGATGGATGAGTAGAAAAATAGGGGAAGGAAACAAACAAACAAACAGACAAAGGTACCCAGTGTTCTTTTTTACTTCAATTGCTCTTTTTCACTTTAATCATTATTCTTATTATTTTTGTGTGTGTGCTAATGAAGGTGTCAGGGATTGATTTAGGTGATGAATGTACAACTACGTAATGGTACTGTGAACAATCGAATGTACGATTTGTTTTGTATGACTGCGTGGTATGTGAATATATCTCAATAAAATGATGATAAAAAAAAAAAAAGAGGAAGCAGGAGAGAGGGCTTTAAGGGAAGGAGAGAAGGGACAGTGGTGGGACAGGCAGGTTTGCCACCCCTACCCTTCCTGCCCACCCAAAAATGGTGTCACTAGGATGCATTTCCTCCTGATATTGGAAGTAATGCATGCTCCAGGCAAAAAAGTTGATCAAATACACAGAAGAATCAATGAGAACAAACTGTTAGGTCGCCTGTAAGCCTACCTTTGAAAGATGCCTGTGGCTCGTTTTCTTTTGTCCTTTGGTGGGCCACTGTCCACTGGCTGAGGCCTGGGCCACCTCACCACCCCTCACGCAGGCTGAGCCCATCACAGAGCTGAATGCAGCTCACAGCCTGGATCCAGTGGAGCAAAAGCCGGAACTCTGACTCACCATTTTCATGGTAACTGGCAAAGGCTGTTAAAACATACCAACCACAGTCCCCCACTCTTGTGTGGCTGCTGTTTTCCTTTTTCCGTGTTCCCTTCCAGCCCTCTCCTTTGTGGAAATGCAGTTTTCATTGATTTCGGTTGTGCTGTGTATATAGCTGTTCATTCTGCTTTATTATTTTAATGTTATATCAGAAATATTTTTCCATTTCAATTACCAGAGTTTTTCTCCTTTCTTCTAGCCTCAGAAAAGACTGCCCTTTGACTTTTCTAAAGCTGCAATTAAATTTTAACAGCTGTTTACTGCCAACATTACAACTGACATTTAAAGAGGTTTCTCAGTTTCCTTCTTTGTCTTTCCCTAGCAAGATAGGGAAGTCAGAAGTGTGTCTTTAAAAAAACTGTGAAGAAGAGTGTTAATTGGTTGGTTTTAATATTCATTAATAGTCATTTATTAAACATATTGTGGCAAAGTATTGCATTTTGATAAGTTTATTTAGAAGTGAAAAAAAGAAGTTATTTGCAAAGTTTTGTCTTTCTAATAAATAGTAAAAATTAGCAATACTGACAACCACATTTTTTGAGCATCTACTATGTGCTAAGCATAGCACTAGGTGCTTTATCCTCATTGTCCCTTTTGAGCCCCTGGTATGTTGATCAGGTAGGTGGCGGGGAGTAGTTTCTCTGCTTTAAGTGTGAGTGTCTGATAAGTCACAAGACTTGCTCTCAGTCCCCGGCCAGGAGGTAGCTGAGCTGGGATTCAACTTCCACCTGTCTGTCCGCAAAGTCCTGCTCACCTCCTTTCAGATCTCTGTTTTAAACTGCAGCACTTGCTTCCCCGGTTTGAGCTCTTCCCAGTACTGTTCTTTCTCAGCCTCTTGGGAAGCAGGGCACTCAGGACCTCCTCCAAGAGTGGGAAAAGAGGGAGACCCTGGTTCTCCCTCTCTAGCTCAGACATCAGGATGTCTGAACCCAGAGTTTTCCACCTCCTCAATTGACCCAGAACTTCCACATGTAGCACTGAGGGTGGGCAAGGTTGGAGCAGGTCACTTTCCCATCCCTCGAGGCAGGAACACAGGTAAGTGACAGGGGCGGTGTTCTAGTTTGCTAATGCTGCCAGGATGCAAAACACCAGAAATGGATTGACTTTTATAAAAGGGGTTTATTTGGTTACACAGTTACAGTCTTAAGGCCATAAAGTGTCCATCAGCAAAGGGTACCTTCACTGGAGGATGGTCAGTGGCATCTGGAAAACCTCTGTTAGCTGGGAAGGCACGTGGCTGGCATCTGCTCCAAGTTATGGTTTCAAAATGGCTTTCTCCCAGGACGTTCCTCCCTAGGCCGCAGCTCCTCTTCAGAATGTCACTCTTAGTTGCTCTTGGGGTGTTTGTCCTCTCTTAGCTTCTCCAAAACAAGAGTCTGCTTTCATGGGCCATCTTCAAACTGTCTCTCATCTGCAGCTCCTGTGCTTTCTTCAGCCTGTCCCTCATGTCTGTAGCAAGCTTGCTCCTTCTGTCTGAGCTTATATAGGGCTCTATTAGACCAATCAAGGCCCATGCTGAATGGGCAGGGCCACACCTCCATGGAAATTATCCAGTGAAAGATCTCACCCACAGTTGAGTGATCACATCTCCATGGAAACATCCAATCAAGTGTCTCCAAACCAATCAACACCAATACGTTTGCTGCCCACACAAGACTGCATCAAAGATAATGGCATTTTGGGGGACATAATACATCCAAACCAGCACAGGCTGTAGGATGGATGGAGAGTTTGAACATTTAAGGCATTGGCTCCTTCTCTCTCTCTCTCCCAGCTCACCTGGGGACGGGGTGGGGGTGGAGACCAGAGGAACGTATGGGCCATGAGCCTGGACATGATCCCATCTTCATTCCTACAGTGATTCCCAGCAGCTGTCTTTTCAGGGCTTTGCTTGTTCATAGAAACAAGAAAGGGCTGTAGGATTTACACACTGCTCCCCCCCCACACACATAATGTGGGCATACCACACATGTTTCTAGCAACATAAAATGCAGTGGGAGTTGGTTCCTTCACCCAGGAGAACAGCATAGGTGTTGAGAGGGCAAGTTTTGGAGTTCCTGTTGTAGCTCTGTTATCTTCTGTAACCCTCTGTTTCCTAGTATGTAAAATAATGGGGATAAAAATAGACTCCACCTCATATGATTGTCAGGGGATTAAGCGAGGTAACCTGTGCCGTGCCCTGAGGCCCCGTGTGTGTGTCTCGGTCAGTGATGAGCAGATCCTGGAGTGGTGTGGGGAGGACGCCATCCACTACCTGTCCTTCCAGAGGCACATCATCTTCCTGCTGGTGGTGGTCAATGTCTTGTCCCTGTGCGTCATCCTGCCCGTCAACCTCTCAGGCGACTTGCTGGGTAAGGACTTCTCCTCCTCACCTGTGCGGGGCCGGGGCAGGGCTGCAGCCCTGGGGACAGGAGCACGTACTGGTAGGCCAGAACCCAGGATTCATGCTTAGATTTAAGTGTGAGAGGGTCTCAAGTGGGGTTTCTGAGCTTTTCCATTTGATTAAAGATCTGGAGAAGAATCTGCCCCAAAGCCAGGCCCAAGAGCTGGGAATCCCTAATAGCAATTTCTGGTTATAACTAAGTAGGAAGAAAAAAAGGATTTATAGATTCAGGGGCTTTCAGAGAGTGTTACATACTTTCCTGCCCTCGCCTAGATCAGAAGGCCAAAAACAGTGGACTTGGAATATCTTCGTGATGCTCGAAGTCAAATTCAGAGTGTGGAATTATATCCCCAGCAACCACAGGAACCTGCAACCAAAATGCCATCATGAGTCCACTTACTATGCCCAGGGATTCCCAGCCTGGCTTTGATAACAGTATAGCACTTTTCTAGTTTTCTCAAGGAGTGCTGTGAGAATCTCGAAGCAAGATGAATTCAAATTTTAACTTGACCCACATGGTAGGCTGAGGTGGAGTGTCCTGGAGTAAACTGGAGGCTTTGGTTAGGGGGACCCTGAAAAGACTGGCCCTCACTGTTTTCTGACTGGTCTGTTCATCTTGTACTCACCCACAAACCAAGGTTAATTATGTATTCTCCACCCCCCCCAACTCTTCCCCCTCAATTTCCCCATTGTAACCTTGGAACAAAGTATCTGTGTTTCTCTGCAGATAAGGACCCTTACAGTTTTGGGAGGACAACAATAGCAAACCTAGAGACCAGGTGAGTATGGGGTAGGCTGGGGGGGTGGGGTGGGTGGGTAGTGAGTTTGGTGTTTTCGGGAGCCCTGGGTAGACCAGAGGTGGTCCACAGCAGGCAGGCTACTGCCTGAAACCACCTTTGCAGCTAGCCTGCTTCTGGGCCTCGGGCACAAACACACCACAACACACCACGGGCAGCCCCTGTGGTGCAGGGGGTTTTACATAACACAGGGGCCCTGTGGAGCTGGAGTTCATTTGTCAGGACAGGCCCCAGGGGACCACCCCGATGTATTCATTGTGGGCCAAGAGCATGGGGTATCTGTTGTGATGAAGCCACTGGCCCTCAGCTCGGTGCCCAGGGTGACCTCGCCCCAGCCCTCTCACCGTGCCCGGCCCCCTCTGCCTGGGAGCCCGGCCCTGACGGCAGGGGGTGCTCTCACCTCAGCAATAACCTTCTTTGGCTGCACACCATCTTCGCGGTCATTTACCTCTTTCTCACCGTGGGCTTCATGCGGCACCATTCCAAGTCCATCAAGTACAAAGAGGAGAACCTGGTGAGTGAGCGTGCCCGCAGCCTCATGCTGTGGGGTGGGGGGCCGCGCAGGGAGGGGTCTCAGGTGAGAGCCGGAGAGGAATGGCATCCAGGCTCATTCCACAGGACTGTGAGAGCAGAAAGCTTAAGGAGGAGCCTCTGTAGAATCTGGATTGAATATTTGTGCTCAGTGTTGACATTATCAATTTTTTGTTTGTTTGTTTGTTACTTTTAACTTTCCTGGTGGACTGTTTTAGGATTTGGATACCCCCCCCCATTCTGCTAACTAGCCCTTTGATATGTGGGCCTTGGGCCTGTAATTGTTGATTCTTAGTAACGTCTAAGAAGTTCAAATTGAGAGCAGCCCCCCTCTCTCTCTGCATCTGGGGGCAAGGAGTATCTATTACTTGGGTTCCAGGCCTGGGTCCTCCTCTGATCTGTGTGACCCCATTTGGGTCACTTGCCCTCTTTGGGTTTTTTTCTCAGTCTCCTGTTATCGAGCGAGGCTTACAGGGTTGCTTTGGAAATGTATTCTTTGGACAATCTTAGGAGATGCTAAGTAAATAACATGCTTCAGGGCTCTCCAGGGCCATGGAAAGACAGAAACCATGAGCCTTCTGTCTGCCTTCTGACTTCCCAGGGTTTTCTTTCCAGAGGCTTGAACAGGGTAGGAAAGCTGGGCCCATTGCAAACTGGCTGGCCCTGGTGACTTTCTTCCCTGGTGTTTCTCCGGCAGGTGAGGCGGACTCTGTTCATCACGGGACTCCCCAGAGACACGAGCAAGGAGACCGTGGAGAGCCACTTCCGGTAAGCAGGGCTGTGGCCAGCTCCGGGGGCCAGGTCCCTGCAGAGCAAGGGACAGCAAGGGGAGCCGGGTCCCTTCCAGGTGGGACCAGCACAGTCCCACGGGGCGAGTGCCTTTGGCAAGTGCCCACAGGACTTCCACTAGGGTAACTGGTGAAATCCAAGAAGGACCTGCCCCTGCCGTAGAGTGTGGAGTGGCTGCCGTGTGCCAGGCGTCTGCTGGTACCGTGGAAGGGGCAGGTGCTGGGGTGGCCTGTCCTCTACAGACAGCCACAGCTGCCCACAGCAGATGGAATGCGTGCAGAGTGCAGGTGCAAATGAACTGTCTTGAGAGCTGGATTCTCAGCACAAATTATTATCTTACTCAGTTTTGCCGAGAAAGAGATCCATGAGTGCAGTCTTTCTGCTGCCCCACAGAGCCAGTCTCGAGGTGGAAGGACCTTGGGGCCATGTGTTCATTTGTTGGCTCATCCACCCACTCGGCAAGTGTCGGTTGGTGAGTGCTCTGTGTCCTGCCCAGGAGGCACCACCCTGTGCTCACAGAGTGCTGCAGAGTGCCCTCCTCCAGCAGACCCGTGGAGCATCCTGCACCGGTGATTCCTGCAGGTGGAGGTGGAGGAAGGGTTCTTCCATGAGAAGGAAGTTTGTGTATACAATGCGGAGAGGGCAGTGAAAGGCCCCAGCTGGCCTTGTCTGCAGCCTCAGGAAAGGGGGTAGGTGGGGGCTGAGCAGACTGGGAAAGCTCCCTGGGCTCCAGGATGTAGGGTTTGAAGGCCAGCTAAGGAGCTGAGGTTTTTATTCTGCTTTCATTCCTTATCAATTCAGCCGTTATTAAATTGGAGTATGGACCCTGGGTCAGCTAAAGTTTAACTTTGTGCTATTTCTGAAGAAAACACCTGCTAAGCAAATTAATAGTATAAACAGAATTGCAAAATGGCTATTTAAGCTTTATTGACTCAACTCTTCAGAAACTCCAAGAATCTTAGAAATATTCATTTATACGTAAACACTCACTACTGGAATCATTTTTCTCTATTCATTGAAACAACTCCCAAAAGACTCCTGCTAGGCAACATTTGGAAACAATAGTTCCACTTATTGTATAAACTTAAAGAGAGGTGAAAGTCCCCTTGTTCCCATACACACTAAATCATACTTTCCCCTATTTTGGAGGCCCTTTTTGTGAATGCTGTTGCTATCCATGAGGATTGGCGAGGGACTTGGCCTTGTGGCAGGGGTGCACAAACTGGGGCTCTCTTCCTCAAAGCTCTTATGGGGCCTGAAATTATCCAGCTGATTAAGGGAATGATTGATGTGTCTGTGGGCTGTCTCTCTTACTAAAATGTAAGCTTATTCCGGCTCCATCCCCTGCACCCACAACAGTGCCTGGCACGTAGTAGGTGGGGATTTTCATGGTCCAGGGATCCCCAGAAGTTGTGTGCATGACGAGAGAGCATTGCATGGGGGCCACAAGCATGGGCTCTGGAGCCAGGCTGCCCGGGTTCACATCCTGGCTCGGGCACTCACTAGCTGGGCGACCTTGGGCATAAGTCACGCAACCCCTCTGGACCTCGGTTTCCTTGTCTGTAAAATGAGGACATAACCACAGGTTATGTTGAGGATTAAATGACTTAATATACATAACAGGACCTGGTGAATAGTTAAGTATGTAAGTAATTTGCTATGATTGTTAACATGTGGGTATAAATTTTCTGGAATGAGGGGGCTTTGCTTTTATTAGACTGTCAAAAGGTCAGTGCCCTTCAAAAACAGTAATAACAGAATAAGATTTCAGTGATGATCCGAGGTAGATAGTGGTCTAAAGCAAACAATAAATATATTCTTTTGGGTGGGTAGAGGGGGTAGTGAGAAGTGCCAGCTGAGTTAAAGCCAAGTGGGTATAAGCTTGTCAACTTCAGGCAGTTACTTTTCATGGATGACAAAAGACTTAAAACACAAAAGGCAAAGAATGGCCATGATTAACCTATTACTGTTTTACAAAAGTAAAAGATCTAATGAGAGTTCATTACAAAGTAGTGCAATTGAGAAGAAAATTTGGTTGTTTCTGTGGAATGTAACACATTTTTAAGAATAATTGAAATTATGACTGATAACATTATCTGTTGTTTAGTATTAGGCAGATCAGTCGGAGGACATAGCATGGGCAGTGAGGATATTGACAAATCTCAGAAACTTTATATAATTTCTGAAATATTTACATTAATAACATTTTGCCCATATGAATTTTACCCAGGAAGGGTTAAACAGCTTGTTTAATTTGACAACATTTCTCATGCAACTTGTTTCAGTTTGCTAAAGCTTCCAGAATGCAATATACCAGAAATGGGTTGGTGTTTACAATGGGGATTTATTAGTTTACAAATTTACAGTTCTAAGGCAATGAAAATGTCCCAATTAAGGCATCAACAGGACGATACCTTCTCTGAAGAAAGGCCCCTGGCAATCCGGGGTTTGTTGTCGGATAGCAAGGCACCTGGCTGGGGTCTGCTGGTCCTTCTCTCCTGGGTTTTGTTGCTTTCAGCTCGCAGCTTCAGTGGCTCTCTCACCTCCTCTGGAGGCTTTCCTCTAAGCTTCTCTGGGTGTTCTCTTTCTGAGCTCTCTGGACCTTTTCTGTTCTTTATCCTCTCATAAAGGATTCCAGTAAAGGATTAAGACCCACCTTGAATTGGGTGGGTCACATCTCAATTGAAATAACCCAACCAAAAGGCCCCACCCACAACAGGTCTGCACCCACATGGATGGATTAAAAGAACATGGTTTTTTCTAGGGTACATAATAGCTCCAAACTACCACACAATGCACAGCTTATCAAATAAACCTAGTTATTTCTAGTACATCTCTTTTTTACAAGGTGAAAGAGCAAATTATTTGTGATTTTCCAAGGCCCTTCTGGAAAATCCCAAATACAGTTTAAGGTTTTTTGTTGTTGGTTTGTTTTTTGTTTTTTAAAAGACAGTTTGATTTGAGAAGGTAAAATGTCAAAAATTGTTAGGATACTTGAATACTTGGTTAAAGAGGATTATATGTCACTGTGAAACAATACTTGGCTCTCTATTCAACCACAGTGACAATAAAAGGTTTTAAGATGGTGGTAAAAAACAAACAAACAAAAAACCAGCAACCTAGTTTTTCCTTAAAAGTGAGAAGACCAGTTTCTCTTAAACTGGACATGATAAAGTCAACATAAAGTACAATAAATTATTCTGATAAAACACAGGCCAAAAACCTTTACAATCTTTTACAAAGAAAACACCAATAATTCCAGAAAACTTTGCCATTTTAACAGAGTGAAAATAAAACTCTTTGTTTTGCATCAGTATATAAATATAAAATTTTATAGATATACCCTTCAAATCTAACCCATTGTTGACTATAAGAAACAAAATTCCTTTTCCGCAAAGCTACAACTTTCTATATCCGTGTAGGTATTGTCCTATGTTTTCCTTTTTCTCATTTTGCAACAACCACTCATTTTACTTTAGGATAAAACTACTCTCTTTTTTCTTATTCAAAACACATCTTTTATGCCTTACATATTTAAGTTACCAAAAAGATCTTGGAAACTGTCTTCAAGCTGACATCCTACAAAATACAATCACTGTTGAAATAAACCTTGTCAAAATAATGACTCAATTTGGTTAAATGCAAACTTACTTAAAAAAATCATTTTAAACATCTGGTAGATGTAATGCTAGCTTATTTGATCGGTAAAACTGAATAAGCTTAGGAGGAACATCTCCAAAATACATGCTTGCCTTATACTTAACACTGATATCTTAGAAGACATAGCTATTTTCCTTTTAAATTAACAATATTAAATTAGTCCTCTTTGCTAAAATTTTAAATCCTGAAGACTTGAATTTTTAAATATTTGGGTTAGTTTCCTACCAGGCTGAGACCATCTTATCATTAAATGTTGCTCAAATTGCAACTTATCAGGAATGCTCACTTTCTTGGGCTGTATTTGTCCCTGGTCAATTTTTATCTTCTAAAAAGTCCCTGCCATTCCTTGGAAAGGGGGTGCCTTCTGGCACTCCCAGTGCAGATGGCCATTTTATTTTACTTAACAATGGTGACATATCTGTAACATAAAATTTGCCTTTTTAAACTAATTTTATATGTACATTTCAGTGGCATTAATTACATTCACAATGTTGTGCTACCATCACCTCCATCTTTTACCAAAATTTTTTCATCAACTAAAACAGAAACTCTGTACCCATTAAGCAGTAAGTCCCCACTCCCCCATCCCTCCAGCACCTGGTAACTTCCAATCTACTTTCTGTCTCTATGAATTTGCTTATTCTAGATATTTCACAGAAGTAGAATCATACAATATTTATCCTTTTGTTGTCTGGCTTATTTGACTTAGCATCATGTTTTAAGGTTCATCCATGTTGTAGCATATATTGGAATATCATTCCTTTTCATGGATGAATAATATTCCATTTCATGTATGTACCACAATTTTTTTTATCCATTCATTCATTGATAGACATTTGGGTTGCTTCCACCTTTTGGCTATTCTAAATAATGCTACTATTAACATTGATGTACAATTACCTGTTTGAGACCCTGTTTTCGATTCTTTGGAGTATATACCCAGAAGTGGGATTGCCGGGTCATATGGTAATTCTATTTGTAACTTTTGAGGAAGTGCCATATTGCTTTTCACAGTGGCTCTGCCATTTTATCTTCCCACCAACAGTGCGTGAGGGTTCCACTTTCTCTGCATTCTCTCCAAAGCTTGTTATTTTCAGTTTTTAAATAATATCAGGCAGTTATTTTTTTATGCTATTAAAAAAGTCTGTTTCTATTAAATTTCAAGCTGAAAAGAGGTCTCTGCTGGGACAGAGGGAGAATGATTTCTCTGTGTCCTTTCCCTTGGAGACTTGAGTGGGTGGGGTGTTTTTGCCTGGGATGGTCTCTTTTCCAATGACTGTCTTTTGCTTCCTGCCCTCCCTGGGCACAGGGATGCATATCCCACATGTGAAGTGGTGGAGGCCCAACTGTGCTACAATGTGGCCAAGCTGATTTACCTGTGCAAGGAAAGGTAAGGGAGGACTGGTGGGGGGAGGGGGTGTGCCATGGTTTAAGCTGGCCTGGAACTTTCTGACCCCTCCCCCTCTGAGATGCCCATGCCTCCTTCCTCACTGGTCTCTAGCCTCTAGCTGGGAAGGTAGGAAGATGGTCCTGCCCCTTTCTCATTCAGAAAGGTGAACTCCTGGTTCTGGCTTGTCACCAATAGTTGATCTGTGGGTGTGGGGTTATGTCGCAGATTGTGAGTCAGGTTTGTGATCCTTCCATCTCCACCCTCACTGTAGAAAGAAGACAGAGAAGAGTCTGACCTATTACACAAACCTGCAGGTGAAGACAGGACAGCGGACCCTCATCAACCCCAAGCTGTGCGGCAAGTTCTGCTGCTGTGAAGTGCGGGGCTGTGAATGGGTGAGGTTCCCACATCTTGGCAGAGAGCGTGGGCACAGCACTGGGGCTTCCCTCTGATGCCCACACAGAGCCGTGGCATCACAAGGGCTGTGTCTTCTGGTAGGAGGATGCCATCTCTTACTATACACGCATGAAGGACAGGCTGATGGAGAAGATCTCAGAAGAGGAATGCAAAGTCCAGGACCAGCCTCTAGGAATGGCTTTTGTCACCTTCCAGGAGAAATCCATGGCCACCTAGTGAGTGCGGGCACATCCTAGGCCCTTTCTCGATCTCTCATTGGCTCTTTAGTTATTCCTTTATCTCCCTCCAGATGGCAGGCTCTCCCTCCTGGATAGAGATGGTACAGCTGAGTCAGCATCACTGGGATTTGATTCACCTCCTTCCCCAGGTGTGGCTGGGAAGCAGCCATCCGCACTCACTCGCTGGCTGAGCCCAGCTCATGTCTGTGTGACAGCTGGTGGGGCTGGGCTTGGGCAGCAGCCATGGAGTGGGTGATACCAGCTGGTTCTCACCAGTTGCCCCTGGGCATTCCCTTGGCTCTACTATGTCCCGGCATTATGCCAGGTAGGGTGGATGCCACCCTCCTTTCAGATGTCTGCTCCAGAAGCACAGATCCTTCTGTTTGTGGGTGACACATCTTCCTACAAATGCAGGCAGCTCCTGTTCTGTGCTTCGGGAGCCTGGCCCCAGTGCGTGGGTTTTAACTGTGCACTTTGGTATGGGCTTTCAGCTTCTAAAGGGCTCTCATGCCTGTGATCTGGTGTCATCCCTCATTGAGAGAAGCAGGTGTTGGGGTCAGGAGGGGCTGCAGAGAGGAGGTGGCCAAGCAAATGCCCTTCCCCTGCCTTCCCTACCTAGGGCATTATGGACCCTGGGAACAGTTTCCTGGATGTTTCCTGTAGGGGCTCCTGCCTCAGGTCAGGTCTGCAGGCCCATGAGGTGGGGTGGGAGGCGGCAGTGGAAAAGACGCATGTCCTGAGACAGAGTAGAGGGGCTTGTGGATAATTTACAGGAGGCTAAAAGGGGGAAGGATTGAGACCCACTGAGATGGAGGATCGAGGTGGGAGTCCTGGGGAGGGAAATCTTGGGGTTGGAATGGGGACGGGGCTATGTAATGCAGTCAGATGCCACTATGGGGCCTGGGGAAGAGGTGAGGCAGTGAGAAGGTGAGGGCCACTGGCCTGGCAGCTGGATCAGAGCTCCTGCTCCTGGGTCACAGAGCTGTGTGTTGGGGAACTGGAAACAGCATAGGATCTGGAGTCAGATGGTGGCACAAAATCCAAGTCACCCCAGGGCATAGTAAAATGAGGATAGTAATTCTTGGCTTGCAGGGTTGTTTTGAGGAATAAACAAAATCCTTCACACAGTGTGCCATAAAATAATAATAAAGCAAAGGCCACGATGCTGTGCACAGGGAGCCCAGACCACCCTATAGCACTCTGCCTTGGCCCCCGTTGGCCATGTGTGGATGTGGAACCCCCATGGGCTGGGCCCCAAGTGTTTCTGCATTTCCCCACAGCATCCTCAAAGACTTCAATGCCTGCAAGTGTCAGGGCCTTCGGTGCAAAGGTGAGCCTCAGCCGTCCTCCCACAGCACAGAGCTCTGCATCTCCAAGTGGACCGTCACCTTTGCAGCTTACCCTGAGGACATCTGCTGGTGAGCGCCAGGCAGGGAAGACGGGGGAGAGGGAGCCCTTGGGCCTGGTGAGGGCTGCCCCGGTCATCTGGAAGCACAGGTGTGACCTGCCACTCGGGACAGCTCCTGAGTGGTGATCTGCACATGACTCCTGCAACTCTAGGAGCTGGGGGTGCTGCAACTTGCTCGATGTGGCCTGACTCCAGTTTTACTCCTCAGCATTCAGTGCTGTCTGATAGAAACAAGACGACAACCCATATATGTAATTAAAAAATTTCTAGTAGCCACATTTTAAAAAGCAAAAAGAAATAGTTGAGACTGATTTTAAAAATATATTTTATTTACCCTGCATTGTCCAAAATATTATCATTTCAACATGTAATCAAACTGTTTAAAAATTGATACGTTTTACATTCTCTTTTACATAGTTCTTTGAAATCTGGTATGTATTTTACACTTCTAGCACATCTGAATTCGGACTAGCTGCATTTCAAGTGCTTAATAGTCACATGTGGCTTGTGGCTATCGATTTGGACAGTGCAGCTTTAGGTCAAGTGTCAGCCACTTCTCTGGCCTGAGGGACACCCTATTGAGCTAAGCCATGCCCATGGGGGCACAGGCAAGCCTTAAGCATGATGTTGAGGGTGGGGCACCCCCAGCAGAGGCTCCAGTGGGGCTGGCTGCCCAGCCCTGCCTCGGTTCCTTGCACAGGGTGAGCTTTGGGTGCCTGTCTCCACTCTCTTCTAGTTCAGCCTCTAACAATTTTGCTCTTTGATTTGTAGGGTTTTCTAAACTTGGGATTGGTTTGTTGATCTGTTCTTGGTAGGGGTGAGAGGCCAGGGCAGGTTCCAGCTGGGCTTTTGCCTTGCACCCTAGCCATGGTCCCACTGGAAAGACTGTCATTGGTCACAAAGCACTACAGACACATCTCAGAAATGCTGTCAGTGCCTTGTTTGCTCTGTTTAGGGGCCGATGGCATCTCTTTGGGTAAACCCTGGCTGAGGAGCCATGCTAATGGTGAATAAACTATTTTCCAAGCTCACAGGGACTGAGATTTGGCCTTCTTGTAGCTGAAGGTCAGTGCGGAGAACTAGCCTTTTCTCCTGAGGCCCAATTGAATCCTCAGCCATTTGTCCTCAGCTAGTCTCTTGTCTGGTCTAAATTTGTCCTTCAGACCCATCTAAGCCTGGGGCACTGTTGGCATCATAGGGGGACAGTGCCCCAGAAAATAAGCCTCTGGGGCCTGTGTCTTCCCCTCTGCAGGAAGAACCTGTCTATCCAGGGCCTCCGCTGGTGGCTCCAGTGGCTGGGCATCAACTTCACTCTCTTCCTGGGGCTGTTTTTCCTGACCACACCCTCCATCATCTTATCCACCATAGACAAGTTCAATGTCACCAAACCCATCCACGAACTGAACGTAAGTGACCATTATGCAAGGCTCATCCTAGGAGGGCTGGCGAGAAAAGGGTATATGTGGGGGGAGGAATGGGAGCCAGGGCTGGGGCACCAAACCATGAGGCCACGTTGCACAGCTCACATCTGTGCTTTCAGGCCCTGAGCATGACTGTGTTTATTGCAGTGTCTTTATAATTATGCAAAAAAATTGTTTTAAATGGAATCAATACAAATTCAATAGTAGGGGCCACTTGAGTTGAAAGAAATATTTTCAGTCTGATAGGACGGTAAGCATCTAATAGATTTGGTGGCAAACATGGGGGGCTTATGATAAAAGCAGAATATAAAACCACATTTAAGCAACAGCTATAATGATATGCCAGGGATGTGTGTGTGGAGTGGATGCTACTGGGAGGGGACAGGAGAGAATGGAAAGAGCTTCATTGACTGGGGTGGCAGGATCATGAATGATTTCTTTTATATTTTAGTTTCTGATAATCTTGTTATAAAGTCATTTATGCTATATAGATAGTGAATGATTTTTTAAAAATCTTAAACAAGTTGATGAGACATCAGCTAAACATTCTCTATACTGGCATCTGCTTAAAAAAGTTATTGGCTTCCCGTAATTAGCTTTGCTCAAATGTCCCCCTAAATCTTTTCTTTTTTCCAATTCCATCTGGCATCTTCTGGGAAGGCACACTGGGCTGGAGGACCTGGAGTCCTGGTCCGAGGTTTGCCATCCCCAACTGAGTGTATTTTGAGCCTTGGTTTTTTTTTTTTTTTTTTTTTTTTCCTTCCAAAAACTGGAGCTGTAACACCTGTCATACTATACTGGAGGGGGGGGTGGTTGCTGTGATAACGATCGAATGAGAGAATGTGTGTGAAGCTCTATCTTCCTCAGTATGTAATAAAAAATATGAGTATACATTTAGCAGTCCATTTAGATTTGAAGCATATAAACGTTCATTTCTTTGCCAATCTTTTGCTGTAGGGTTGAGGCCTGTTCTTTTGAGGATAAAGCTGCTGATCAGAGTTCCCCTTTTTCTCTTTTGCATAAACCACACCCTTATTTCATGTTTGTGATTCCAGTTTTGATTTCTTTAAAGTAAAGCGAGTAGATAACTTTGCAAAACCATTCTAAGTATAGACTCCGCCTGGATTTCATTTCCTCAGTCTTTACAGTTTATTTACTCTCATTTAATTCAACAGCACTTGTTTAGAAATTTGCCTTTATCAGGTCTTTCCAAAGTATTCAATTAGTTTTCAGAGAAATTTTCTGTTTTAATGCTCATTTCATCTAAGTGATAAGTTAAGGCACATAATTACAACAACAAGTAAACTGGCATAAACAGGATTGGGAACAAACACAGCAGACTCCTGGAAAGCTACTGTCGACCAGTGGGGGCTGAGTGGGCAGGCCGACTGCAGAGGAGCCCTGACCTTAAACATCTGTCTCTCCTTGGCATCAGCCGCTGGTTTTCTGTAGGGAACGGAGGTGGTTATCTTATCTGGCCAGATAAGTGGAGTTCAGGTGCATGTGAAATTGCTTTCAGAGCTGTAAAGAGCTATAAAAATGTAAAGTACTGCCGCTGTTCCTTTAGCTGACATTTAAGGAATACGTACCCTGTTGGCATAATGTTGGTTCTAGGGTCAAGGATGAACCAACTCTGTCCCTACCCCAGGAGCTCACTGAGCCACCGTGCTAACTGGCCATGGCCTCAGAGTCCCCCTGGTGCTCACTTGCTGTCAATCTTATTTCCTAGAACCCAATCATCAGCCAGTTCTTCCCAACGCTCCTCCTGTGGTCCTTCTCGGCCCTGCTCCCGACAATCGTCTACTACTCCACGCTGCTGGAGTCTCACTGGACCAAGTGAGTGGCTGGCGGAGCCTCGGCCCTGCCCTGAGAAGGACGTCTTGGATGCCCCTCCCCCCACCCTGGGACAATGGGAACACAGCAAGGGCCTCGCTGGGGGCACCTGGAGCATTTTGGGGGACTGGGATCTCATCTCTGACTTCCTGCAGGTCAGGGGAAAACCGGATCATGATGACCAAGGTCTACATTTTCTTGATCTTTATGGTGCTGATCCTGCCCTCCCTCGGCCTCACCAGGTACATGTCACTCCCTCCTGCTCCAATTCAGAATCACGGTCACATCTGGAGAGTATTGTCCTGGGAGAATGGAAATGGTTTTGGAGATGACACAAAGCCCTAACAACATTTAAGCCTGTCTCACCTGCTTCCTGGGCAATGGTGCTGATCTATTGATTCTTCTGGAAATATGATCTTTCTTCTTAAAAAAAAAACCCCCCAAAAAAACCTTGCAAACAAAACTTGCCAAAGCCCTTCCACTTGGGGAGGGCCTTGTTTATCTCAAGGAAGGAACCTTCTGAAGCAGGCCATGATAAGTCACACTGTAGTAAGTGCCATGTTCTTAGAGAACAAA
Organism: Choloepus didactylus; assembly: GCF_015220235.1. Taxonomy (NCBI): domain Eukaryota; kingdom Metazoa; phylum Chordata; class Mammalia; order Pilosa; family Megalonychidae; genus Choloepus; species Choloepus didactylus. Next base: position 34,005,656 of record NC_051308.1, read on the forward strand.
TGTAGATCTTGAGATCTGGCCTGCTTTTCGAGCAGAAAAAAATGGAAATGTATAGTGATCACATGGTAGGTGGAAAGTAAAATCTTACAGGATTCATTGCCTTTCAGTCTGGATTTTTTCTTCCGGTGGCTCTTTGACAAGACTTCTTCGGAGGGGTCTATCAGGTTGGAGTAAGTATCAGCCATGTTAAATTCTGCAGCAACAGCCTTGGGTAAAAGTCCCCGAGGGGCTGGGGCTGGGACTCCAAAGGGTCGGGGAGGGGGTCTATGCCTCAGAACAGGGCTCCCCCCATCCCCAACAGCAGGGCTTAGGGCTTCCCCACCACCTCCACCAGGTTCCTGGCCCGGCTGGGGCTAGACGGTCTGGGTCACACCATGGGAGCTGACCCATTTTGTACTGTGCTTGCAGAAATGTGGTTAATTTTTAGGCTAAAACTCAATTAGTGGCAGTCTCATTCATTCTTTGAAACTTACTGAGAACAGAGCTGCTTGGGGAGAAGGAACTACTGGGTCTCAGTGGTGTTAGAGAGGAGGGAAGGAAAATAATAATTAAACACTGAGACCAGAATGACTATCTTATCTGGGAATTATTTTTGCCAGTAGAATGGAATTAAACTTATTGCTGATGTAGATTCTTGTTAGTATTTTAAGCTTATAACACACTTAATAGTAATAACTATTATTTAAGAAAGCACATGCTAAGTACTTTATATGTCTTGCTTATCTAACCTTTATGACAAACTATGAGGTAGATACTATTATTTTTTCCATTTTACAGATGAGGAGATAGAGGCTCAGAGATGTTGAGTAACTTGCCCAAGGTTACCCAGCTAGTTAAGAGACAGAGCTTGTATTCAACCCCAGTCCCTATTGCATTTTACTTTAGATCCTACTGTAGGTCCTATGGCCCAGGGTTGACTCTTCCAAAGGAACATTTATAGGAAGGCTACTTATGAGCTGTGCTTACCTGTAAGATGGGGTGAATTATTTTTAATGGGTGCTTGCTAATGACTCTGGAGCTGGCAGCCACAGGCAGACATGCAGACACCCAGTCAGCTCTTGTCTAGGTTAGCAATGACTTCCAGATCAACAGACCCAGTGATTAAGTTTCAGCCCTCGTCTTACAAGGGCTCATTCTCTAGGCAACTTCAGCTGGTCTCAGAGCTTGAAGTACTACCTGACTACTCCTGAATTAAACTACACTGGTGACTTCCACCTTTATAACTCCAGCCCACCCACCAGATGCCTATATCCAATGTCCTGCCCACAACTCTGGAGTTCTACTGGGCCTCTTAGACTTGACCTGCCCCAAACCAAACTCTTGACTTTTATCCCCAAATCTGCTACTCCCACAATTTTCTCTGACATATTACTCTGTTCTTCCAGTTGCTCTGGCAAAAAACCTAGGAGTTATTCTTGTTTCGTCTCTTTTCCTCGCACACCACACTGAATCCATCTGCAAATCCTGACAGCTCTATCTCTGAGGTGTATTCGGAATCCAACCATCTCCCACCACTGTCCTCCTCATCCCGCGTGGCTGTCTCCACCTTACTCACAGTGCCCTCACTGCTGTCAGAGCTGCTCTGCTCTGAGCTCTCCTGGGGTTCCCCTGTCCAGGCCCCCCTGGCCAGACCTCAGTACCTCCTCCCTCCTGGGCTCCACCTGCTCCTGTGCTGTTCCACGGCCATGCCCGGACACTCAGAGCCCTCGCTGTGTGTGCTCTGCTCGGGTGCTTTCTCCCCAGACATCTCAGTGACTTGCTCCTTCTTCTCCTTCACACCTCTGCACAAATATCACCTGAATAGGGGGGCCTCTCTGACCCACACAAAACAGGAAATGTTCCCCAACTCCTCCCACTCCCTTCCCCCCACCCTGCTGGCTTTTTCTCTAGAGCACTTATTACCCACCGGCAAGCTAGGCATTTACTTGTTTGCTTTCGTGTTTCCTCAACTGGGCTCTAAGCTCCCGGAAAGCAGGGTCAGGGCTTTGTTTAATTCTTTGTGCCTGGAACAGAACCTGGCACACGGATGTGCTCCACAAATATTCACTGAACTGCTCCCTGGGTGAAAAGCCCTCCCAGGCTTTGCTGCTGCCCCCAGCGGGAAGGTCCCTCGTTGCCCTCTGGAGAGAAGGAGGCTGTCGCTGGTGAGGGAGGCTGTCATGAGCCTCTCGGACCCGGGACCCTGCTTTTCCCAGGTGTGTCTTCCTGCCCGACCAGGGGGCCTTCTTCGTGAACTACGTCATTGCCTCCGCCTTCATCGGCAACGGCATGGAGCTGCTGCGGCTGCCGGGCCTCATCCTCTACACCTTCCGCATGATCATGGCCAAGACGGCCGCCGACCGCAGGAACGTCAAACAGGTGCGGGCGGCGGAGGGGGCGGCGGGACCACCCACCAGGTCAGACAGGTGCGGGCGGCAGAGGGAGCGGCGGGACCACCCACCAGGTCAGACAGGTGCGGGCGGCGGGACCACCCACCAGGTCAGACAGGTGCGGGCGGCGGAGGGGGCGGCGGGACCACCCACCAGGTCAGACAGGTGCGGGCGGCGGAGGGGGCGGCGGGACCACCCACCAGGCGCGGGGCGGGCGGCGGGACCACCCACCAGGTCAGACAGGTGCGGGCGGCGGAGGGGGCGGCGGGACCACCCACCAGGCGCGGGGCGGGCGCGATCGCTCCGCCCCCACCGCGGGCCGCTCGGCGCTGCTGCTCCCAGTCCCAGCGTTCATGCAGCCCCTGCTCCTCGCCCCGGCCTCTCCAGCAGGGGCCCAGATGCTGGGGGAAGGAGGCGCCGCCGCGCCTTCTTCACGCGTGACTCTCACTAAATGGCTGGGGGGGAAAGGTTGGGATTTCTGTACTCTAACCCGAGTGGTCACGCACACACACATACACAGCTGAAATCAACAAATGCCTTTTCTGTAGGCACCAATTGGCATAAACTCTTAGGGTTACCACAGGTGTCCACGGCATTTTAGGCTTGTGGGATTTGTTCCAAGATACCCTAAATTGGGAGTGAGGAATTCTCTTTCCTCTCCTTTGCCATTGTGGATATTGTGATAGGAAAGCTGGAGGTGCACTGCCTTGTTTGCTTTATTCCTCCAAATACCCTCACAAGACGGGTCCTACTAATGTCCCACTCCACAGATGACCAAACTAAGCCATGGGCAGGCAAAGCGCCTTGCCTCGAAGGGGCAGATACTGCAGTTCAGTCCCACACCCAAACCTGGGGAATCGTCTGTGTCCTCAGACATGCCCTCTCTGCCCTCAAGGGGCCCACCATCCTGTTGGGTAGATGTGATTAGAAAAAGAGAAGCATTAAGAAAACATGCGGTCACTGTTCTTGGAGGGTCTGGGTGTGAGCTGAGTAAAGTTGGAGGCTTGTGGAGGGATGGAAAGGACCCAAAAAGGTGGGCGGCTATGAGCCTCCCGTTTCCAAAATCCTTCTCTATCCTGCTCTCCCTTTACCACTCGGAGTGCACAGAGGGTTGTTTGGGGGCGGAACAGGCTGATGAGCTCCTCACACCCCCTCTCCCAGAACCAGGCCTTCGAGTACGAGTTTGGAGCCATGTACGCGTGGATGCTGTGCGTCTTCACTGTCATCATGGCCTACAGCATCACCTGCCCCATCATCGCTCCTTTTGGTGAGTGGCCCCTGGGAGCTGGTCCCACGGCAGGCAGGATGGACTGTCCCCTGAGCATCCCAGGACAGCCATCACCCGGACGGCACGGCTCCCCAGAAACAGCGGACTGCTTGTAGCCACTTGGCAAAAAACCACGTGTGCCACCAAATTTAACTTTATTGCTAAATGAATTGCTCCCACTGGCCTTCCAAACTATGACCCCTCTTAGTATTTCTCCAGGTGTCAGGTTCTCTGCCAGATGATCCCTTCATTCTTGGCTTCAACCCTTAGATTCTTTAGCAGCAAGTAAGGTAGCACTGGTGCTGACAGTCAAAGCCGTCATGCTTGTGGTCTTTCTGGGGCCACTCACTCCTGCACTGCCCACAGATGATCACACAGTCCTACAAGGCACTCGTTCCTGTCCTCCTTTCACGGATGAGGAATTGAGGGACACGTTGTCAGAGGTGTAGAGTCAATATTTGACCTCAGGACTGTTTGACCTTAAAAGCCACAGTTTTGACCACTACCTTAAAATAAAACACCAACAGATGAATGGAAGACTCCGGAAGGAAACAACACCCAAGAAACTGCTGGCAGTGGTAGCTGAGGTTTAGGGGTAGGAGGAAGTTCTGTTTCCCCCGTATATCCTCTTGTACTATTTTTAAAATCTGTGATGTTATTATTAAAATTTATTTAAAAATAACCTGGCATAGTGGAAAGGACAGCACTCACCTTCTGTGCTGCCCCTGGGTGAGATCCTCAGGCATCTGGTGACAGTGGCGAGTGAGGGCAGGGGGTCAGCCCGGGTAGGAGGAGGACAGAGGTGTGGGAGGAGGAGAGGGATGTGGGACACAGCATGGGATGGGCTCGGGTGTCTGAGTGTAAAATAGTCTCTTTCCCCAACGTGGTTCTAGAATTTCATTCCATGGAGACAGAAGCACAGATGCCTCTACTCCCTACGGGTTAGAAAGAGAACGAACTAACAGCCAGAATATGCATTTTGACCAATTAAAGTTTAATGCAGCATATTTTTCCCACCTGCTGACCCAGCTCTATACACTAGTCAGGCCCAGGGGGAAGGGGGCAGAGTGGCCTTTGTGGCCCATGTCTCCCCTTCATGGTCTCACCTCCCGCAGGCCTCATCTACATCCTGCTCAAGCACCTGGTGGACAGGCACAACCTCTACTTCGCCTACCTCCCAGCCAAGCTGGAGAAGAGGATCCACTTTGCCGCTGTGAACCAGGCCTTGGCTGCCCCCATTCTGTGCCTCTTCTGGCTCTACTTCTTCTCCTTCCTGCGCCTGGGTGAGGGGCCTCACATCCCCCCATCCACACCAGCCAGTCCCTCACTGCTTTACTAGCACCAGTGTGGGGTCCATCAGAATGTGGTACCCGAAGGTGAGGGCTGGTCAGCGGGGGCAGCTGAAGTCCAGCTCTCAAGCTAGCTAAAGCTGAGGGGTAACACTCGTGAACCTGGTCGATTGCCCCAGACACCCACAGAGAGAAGATATCCCCTTTATCAGCTGAGCAGAGGAGATGGGGAAACTGATCCTCGTTGCTCTTTGGGGAGGTGGTGAACAGGCCCAGGTCCTCACACCTCACGATGTGGAGGAGAAGGGGACATGCTGGAGGGAAAGAAAAAGGCAGAAGAGAAGGGTGACTCTGCCCTAGTCAGGCTGGCAAGAGACTCCACCCTACCTAGCCCAGGCTGCCCGAGACTAGAGGGAACCAACCCAGCAAGGAAACTGGCAAATGGTCCTTGAGTTGGTGTCCCGGAATCTCCTGGGGTCTGCGCAGTTTTGACATCTGAGAAGAGATACTGCCAGCTGTTCAGTGGGTCACTCTGTGTACTCCCGGCTGGAAGATACTTTCCCAGCTGCTGGAGGGAGGGGGTGTAGGTTCAGGCCTTCCCTTTGTTTCCTGCATGAGGGAGAAGGCACCCCTGAGAGGAGAGGGTCCTGCTGCAGTTCCTGCACCAGGTGTGGCCCCCTTTCCTCAGTGGGGTGAGGGTGAATGGCAGCCCCCCCCCCCCCCCCGCCCCTGCTCAAGGCTTGCATCCCTCTGTACCCAGGTCTCAAGGCCCCGGCCACCCTGTTCACCTTTCTGGTTGTGCTGCTCACCATCCTGGTCTGCCTGGCCTACACGTGCTTCGGATGCTTCAAGCACCTCAGCCCCCTGAACTACAAGGTAAAGGGACCCTCCAACCAGGACCTGGGAGGAGAAGGAGATGGTGTGGTTCATTCCCCCCCCCCCCACACACACACATGTCGACAGCCTTCTCCAGATTCTATTTATCCACTGGAAAGGTGTGGGTCGCCAGGTGCAGCGTGTGGCTTCCTTCCCTACCCCTTCCTGCTCCCTGTACACCCCCACCCCCACCCCCACCCCAGTCGTCTGCTGCTGAGAGGTTGGTGCCAGCTGGTACCATTATTTTGGGTGTTAATAGTCTGTTTGGAGGATGTTGGTCAGGAAGATCAGTTTTGTTTATCATTGCAATCTTTTGCTGTTATTTGCAGACAGAAGAATTGGCAAATGACAAAGGAGGTGAGGCAGAGACCCACATGCCTCCACCGTTCACAGTAAGCTATGGCTCTTACCCCAGCATTTGTTCTCCTCTCTTGCCCTGGGTGTAGGTAGGTCCTAAGCAGATAGGCCCCAGGCAAACACGCTTTACTCGTCCTTGTTAAGATAGAAGTCCCTTGCTTGGGTGGCAGGCAAGATTCCAAAATAATGTCAATGGAGAAGCAATCCCTAGTCCCTCTGGATGTTTTAACTTGTGTATTGGAAGCCACGTCCGTCACTGAGAAGATAATCAGTCTGGCCAGGATGTATGTCCATCCCCCACTGGTTTCAGTTCCCTGCTTGCTTTCCTTCTCTGCATGTTTAATGTACAGTGAGCTTTAGTGAAGCAACACGGTAAGGCTTGGTGGTTTGATGAAGCCTTTATCATGAGCATTTCATTAGCACCTGCCCGTGTGAGGGTCACAAACTGCCCTCTTAAGTCAGTGAATGGACAGAGCACCCACTTAAGAGGAAAGCACTTGTTAGAAAGACCCCAGGACTCCTCTCCTTCCTGGTTCTCCCTGAGTCCCACTCCAGGGTCCTGCTCCTAGGGTGGGGCTGGGAGAGGAAACGGGGCCACAGGATGGCAGTGCTGTGAGCACAGGCCTGTTTCAACAGATGCGGGGAGCAGCTAAGCTCATCAGCAGATGGCTGCCTCCTGGCTGCTGGCCACTCCTATCAGTGTTGGCTTTTGGACAAGCCCCAGAGAAGGTCCTCACAAAGAGTCCTTACCCAGAGACACCTGTGGCCAGGGCAGGGAAGGGGCAGGGCAGGTGGATGATGCGAATCCCTCCATTTCAGCCTAGGTCTTGGGGGGGGGGGGGTTGTTCCAGGTTGGGGTGGAGCAGGGCCTGTGCCTGGGGTCGGCATTTGGAACCTGAGATTGGGGGGGGGGGGTGTTACTTGCACAGATCTCTTTAGCATCCCACAAGTTCCATTGACAGTGTTCTAAGCCTGCCCTGTGAGGTAGAGACTTATTTACTGTAAAAAATAAGAAATTCTCTTAGAATTCAATGCTAGGAAAAGTTTTGTTTCCTCTGAGAAATAAGTGTGCTTCCTTCTCTGTGATAACAAGAACTGAAATGATCGTGCTTTTGATTTTGCTCTGGTTGCTAGGGAATTGGGCAGTTGGCATATTTTGGGTCCTGACTTCCTAAGTCTATATTGCTATTTCATTTTATGTGTCTTTTCTGAGCAGTGTTAAATCCTTGCTGGATGGAGGGGGGTGGTCATCATCACACGTGGGCTGTGGGGGAGGAATGGGGTAAGGAATCTCATGCTCCCCCGTTGCTAACTCCCCCCATTTGCTTTCAGCCGTACGTGCCCCGGATCCTGAATGGCTTGGCCTCGGAGAGGACAGCCCTGTCCTCGCATCAGCAACAGACCTATGGCGCCATCCACAACATCAGTGGGACCCTCCCTGGGCAGTGCTTGACCCAGGGCCCTGCAGACAGTGTGGCTGCTGCCCACCAGGAATCCTGAAGCAAGCTACTGGCTGGGCCCAGCTCAGAGGGAGCCTGGTGGTGAGGGGACCAGGTGGAGAAGCCGCTCATCCCCGACCAAGTTCAGGACTTCTTTCCATCCATTTAAAGCACCGCTGTTGGGAAAGGGTGGAATCAGACAGACCAGGGACTCAGGCCCTTGGCTGGGGTGGGCAGGGTGGGACTGCTAGCTAAGAGCCGTTGGGTGGTCTTTTGGACAGAGCAGTGGTGAAGGGGGCACATGCAGCTCCCCACCCTTACTAGAGGCTCTGCTCATTTCCCAAGCTGCCTTCTGCACAAGTTCCAGCTCTGGGCTGGAATGATGTCCCCGGTGATTTTTAGCAAGATCATGTGTTGGAATTTTGCCTCCCAGACCCACTAGCCTTGGTGAGTCTGGCAGGTAATAGGGAGAAATGTTTTCAGTGGAAGACCTCCCCCCTTGCAAACCCTCAGATATCCCTCTATAGACAACCATGGACACGTGCATGCGCGTGCAGACACACACACACACACACACACACACGCACACACACTCTCTCTCTCTCTCCCCCTCTCCCTCTCCCTCTCCCTCCCTCTCTCTCTCCCTCTCTCTCTCCCTCTCTCTCTCCCTCCCTCTCTCCCTCTCTCCCTCTCTCTCTCTCTCTCTCTCTCTCTCTCTCTCTCTCTCTCTCTCTCTCTCTCAGATAACCAAAGAGCCTGCAGCAGGCCCAGGTCTGAGAAGGGGTCCAGATGGAGTCCATGTCATTCCTGCTTTCTTCCATGTACTAAGTCATCTGCTCCATCCCCACCCCAGGGTGGGTGGCCCTGGAAGTTGTTCCCTGGAGTCAGCCCTGGGGAGCAAGAAGGAACTAGCCAGTGCTCAGCTCCAGCAGCCTGGCCAGCTGTGCACACACTTCCACCTCCCACAATCTCCTCTCTGGTTCTGGGTTTTTGTACCATGTTGCCAGTGTGGTTGGGTCAGGGTCACCCACAATGGGCAGGGACAGTGAGGATGAAACTAATAAAGTGACCCATTCAGCTGGACCGGTGAGCCCCAGCTTCTCCTACCTCTTCCGGGCTGAGTGCTTGGGGCTCCCAGTCCAGCGGGCCAGGCCGCCCTCTTTCCTGCCTGTCTGCTCCCTGCAAGTCGGGGAACGGGGCAGCGCTCAGGGCCTACTCGGAGCCCAGGGAGGACGACGTGGGCGGGCCAGGGGCGGGACTCCGGACCCGAGGAGAGGAGAAGGCTGTGTCTGGGCCCGGTGCAGGACTGTGCACCACTCTTGAGCTTGTTACTCTGCGGAAGGTCGCGGCAGCCCTTTGCCTTATCTCCCCGTGGGGCGTTGGGGGCTGGGACAACTTCGGACATTTACGTGAGCGGCTTTCTCCCTCCTGCCTCCAGGTGGCGCCAGAGGCACAAGTCGGCTGCGGGGGCGAGCCAGGGTCCGGGCTGGGGAGAGCTGGAGGGCGGCCCTTCTTCAGACCCTGGCCTGACTTGGCCACGGGCCTGGCTGGACCCAGGCTTTCAGGACGGGGCTCACGGTGGGGCCCCTCTCAACCTCCCAGCAGTCGCTCAGATTTGCTGCCTCTGCCCTGGATGCCCTGAGCACTGGGCGGGGGTAGAGAGGCGGGATCAGGCCTCTGGGGGCGGGTCCCGGTGCAGCCGGACCTAGCGGCCTTGACCTGCGCAGACCTTTCTGCCCCCAGGGGTCTGGGGTGGGACCCTCCCCAACACACCCTGCAGACCGGCCGGCATTGCTGTGGAAGAGATGCCTGACATGGAGTCAGGGGGATGCACATTTCACTTGGTTTCGGCCGCTGTTAGACATAAAATCATTTATTATCAAAGCTGTGTTTCTTACCATGCTGGTGGGTGTGGAGCCTGGGGGATGAGCAGGGTCTCAGCAAGGGCAGGGGAAGGAAGCGCACTCATTTCTAAGAAAAGGGGTATCTTGGCTGGGGAGCTGGGAGAGGTGGGGAGGCTGCTCCGAGGGGAGCTGCCATTGGGAGCCCGGGGGCTTCTGTGTAAAGGAGCAGGTGCCAGGAGGGAGCCTGCAAAGTGACCTGGGGACCGGGCTGCCCTCAGGCCATGGCCAGCCCCCAGGCATCACTGCTGCTCCAGCAGCGCCACAAACTTGCGGATGTCCCGGGCGAGCAGCTCCGGCTCCTCAAAGGCGGCAAAGTGGCCCCCGCGGGCCATGTAGGAATAGGAGACGAGCTTCTGGTACTTGGACCTCAACCAGTTTTCTGGGAGGTGGAGTAACTCGGAAGGGAAGGCAGCAAAGCCCGTGGGCGCGTAGACCTTCAACCTGAGGGGGACAGAGATCCCACTGAGGCGTGAGGCTGCCAGGTGGTCAGCTCACCCACCCCACGGCCACCTTCAGAGCCATAAAGGAAATGGATAGACCCAGGGTTTTAACTGTCCCTCCTACCCCTACTTTCTTCAATTCCTACCCACCTAGGGCCTTCTCTTTTCTAGGAGGGCCACCCAGGCAGGGGGCACACAGCTGAAGGTGGGATGGGACAGCCTCTAACTCCCCATCTTTGCTCCCCTTTCTCTTTATGGCCACTTGAAGTTATCCACATGAGATTTGGAAAACAGCCCCAGTAGGGTCCTGGGAAATCCTGTCCACACCAGAGCACCACCCTGGCCCTGTGGGAGGTCCTGAGGGACCTCTTTTAGAATTGGGTGAGCCAATTCTAAAGGCATAGGGACTTCTCCAGACACTTCGGATATTTTCTGAATAGTGTTACCAACCAAAGGCACTCTGTGCACACTGCAGGCTGTGCTTTCTCCACCAAGTGCCTCTCCTTGAGTTCAAGACTGAGCCAGCACCCACCCCACCCCCAAAGGTCCCCACTGTGGGCTCCAGCTGGACTCACTTCTCATGCTTCTCGACATTAAGGCCCTTTCCCAGGTTCTCCTTGTAGAAGCGCTGGGAGGAGGTGATGGACCCTGTTGTCCAGTAGATCATGATGTTGGTCAGCAGATCATCCAGGGAGAACTTTCTGGGGAAGCAGAACAGGAAGGCCACTCTCAGTGCTAGTGGCAGTTGTACTACAAACCAGAGCAGCCTCCTGCAAGCTGCGAGTGTACACCAGGTACTGGGTCCTCACGGCAGGGCTGCGTTGCGTTGGCACTGGCCTGTCCCACCCTCAGGCTCAGTTCCTTGCTGGCTCCCGGCTCCCGATGTGAGGATGACGGGTCCTGCAGAGTGCCCCCCACGCCCCAGGCAGTCACACTTTACATGCCCAGATTCAGTTATTCCTCCCAACAACCTATGGCATCCAGGTACTAGCACCCTCTTCATTTTATCAGTAAGTGGAGAATCCAGGATTCAAACTCAGGCAGTTTGGGTCCAGGGCTCATGCATTTCCATAGCACCCCCCTGTCCCCAGGCTCTCCCCAGACCCTCCAGCCCCACCCTCCATGGAGGCCAGCCTGTGTCTCCAGGGTTCCCACCCCTCTCAGAATCCTGTGGGATTTTGGGTGCTCATTGGGAACAGGGCCCAGTCTTCTGTGTCTTCCACAGATGTGAGCTTGCTGGAGGCGATGAACAGAAAGGGCCAGGAGTTGAGGGAACCAGGTTCTAGTCTCAGCTATGTTATGAACAAGCACTGGGACTTCGGCAATTGTTAATCCTGTCTGTGCCCCAGAGTCTCCTCTTGTAAAAATAGGATTAATAATAGTTTTGCCCAGCAAAGGGGAGGCCTCCCAGCCTCAGCATTGCTGATAGCTTGAAGGGGCCTTGGAGACCCCAATCCCCTGGGTTTCTGCTGGCGGCAGGAGGCCTCTGGTCACAGTGGAAACCAACTGCTGGCCACTGGGGTCGCCCCCCGCCCCCGCACAGGGTTGGGGGTCAGGAAGGGTGGGAGGCTCTGCCCTACAGTGTTGGGTTGGGGGAAAGGGCAGTGGCTAGACCAGGGAGCTCTAGGGAAACCACCCCTAAGTGCCAGGACAATCCACAGGAGGGGAAGAACAGCAGAGACATCCCCCAATACCCAGAGGCCAGGGGGCAGCTGAAGGGGCAGAAGGCTCTGTTCCCAGGGATCTCAGGGCCCTGGGCCTCTGCAGCACATTTCAGCTGCACATTTCAGCTACAGGAGCTGAAGTCTCTATAAAGTAGCTGATCTTGGACTGGTCAGAAATAATGTGACCTGTGCTGGTTGTCGTCGTCATCCTGGGTGACATCAGCCACCTCCCCCCCCACCCCAAGGGGCTTTGGGCTGTTGTGCCGTGGAGCATCCAGTAGGCTGGTGAGCCAGGATGCGGTGACCCCTGCTCAGAGATGGGTGCCCACTCCTGGGCAGTCCAGTACAGGCCATCCCCAGGCCACTCCACAGGTGGGCCTGCCCTGCCAAATCCCAGGCAGAACCCAGCCCCCGGGGCAGCCTGGCCTTCAGAGCCGCTGGACCTGCCGCAGCCCGGCCCCAGCGGGAGCAGGGAGTGCCCGTGGCTCCTGTGGTATTTTTGTTCACCGGCCCCCAGCTGGACCACATGTCCCCTGCCAAACCTGTGTCACCCTGGGTAGAGACCCCCCACTCGGCATGGGATGCCCATTCTCCCCACCACAGACCCCAGCCTGGGAACTGCAGAGCAGGTGGACCCCACCCAGGCCCCCACACCCCATAGGAAACATTCATTTGGCACTCACTGTTGGAGCAGTGGTCTGTGGACTCACTGAAGCCCCACATTCTCCTGGCTCTGCTGCCTGAAGGGCTCTCTCCCCTCTCCGGGAGTGAGGCTCCCTCACCCTCTCTATGTCCAGAGCCCCTGGAGCCCTCCAAGGCCTTCCCCTCTGTCCACCTCAGCTCTGGTGCCTGCTGGATGTGCCTCCCGGGCCTCCACTTCCTCCCCCATTGCTTCCCCACCCCATCTTCTACCTCACAGACTCCAGCCTCCTTTCCCCAGATAAACCACCCCAGACCCTCAGCACACCAGACCCTCTAGCAGCATATCCTGCCCCACCCTGCCCAGGCCATGGTCTTCTATGACACTCGCTTGCCCCGGCTGAGTGGGAACCACCCAACTGTCCACAGACCCAAGAGACCCTGCTGATGGGTCCATTGTAAATCTGTGGTCTCCAGTCTCAGCTGTGACCTTTCCCACTTCAACCACGGCCACCTCCTCTGAAGTTCCCAACCCTCGGTCATCCTGACAGCTGTGTGCCCACCCAGTCTCCTGCCTTCCAATGCTGCTCTCTGAGGAAATCAAACTCCAATAGGCAGCATACCCACCCGCTCCCACCCCCGTCCCTCCCTGTTTGATCCCAGGCTTCCCTGGCTCAGGAGAGATAGTGCCTCCTCTTCCTGCCCGGCTCTCCTGGGACCTGCCAACCTCCGTCTGCCTCCTCGGGCCCCAGTCCATCAGTCACCAGCTCCCTCCACTGCCCACAGCCATGCCTAGGTGTCTCGTAGCTCCAAGGCCCTCCCTCCACCTGCCAACACTCCATGCTCCTGGCCCTCGCTCCTGCCTCTGAAGACTGGAACCGTTCACCTGAAACTGTCCCTTCTACAGACCTCTTACTACGCTCCGTCCTCCTAGACACTCCCTGGCACCTTCCCTCTTGCTCCTGCTCTTTCCTGGTCCTCCCGCAGCCAATAAGGCTTTCCCCAGCACCCCTGGATGCTGCTCAGTGTACATTCTCTTTGAGGAGATCTACCCCCAGAGAGGGCTCAACTACTAACTCCACGAAAGGTGCAGTGGAAGTGACTTCCTCCAATCCTACCCCTCACCTGTGCTCCAGTTACCAAGTGGACATCTCCACCTGGACTTCTGCCAGCATCTCTGACTCAACGTGTCTGTGATAAAAAGGAGTTCAGCATCTCTGCTGAGCCCTCTGCTGACACCATACACACACACACGTGCACTCACACGGTCACTAATGATCACACACACACACACACACACACACACACACACACACACACAGGCTTCCCTCCCTCTTCCTCTTTTCCCTGGCCTGATGAAAGGCACATCCACAGCCTGGAAGCCAAGTTAGGAACCTCACTTCCCATGTCTGGTCAGCCACCAAACCCTGGCCACCCTCCCATCTCCACTCCCTGTGCCCCGCCCCGTCCTGGTCACTGAGAACCCTCTCATGTCACTGCTGCCTGAATGAAAGAACATTTGCTCCCCGCCCCCCAATTCTTCCTCAGCTCTAGGCAATTGTCAATTTACTAGAGGCCAATTTACTTTTTTGCTTCAGCTATTTGGATGCAGTCAACCAATCGCTTTCATCCTGAGAACCACATCTTAAAGAATGCTTGGTTTACCTCTGCCCCTGCTCCCAAGAATGCGGCTGAGAGCAGGGAGACTGAGGGTAAGGGAGGGACATGGTGAAATGTATTAATAGTAACTGAGAAACTGAAGAATCTTGTGAAAAGAGGCTTCTTGGGAATGAAGAATACATTCGCAAGACTGTTTATACTCAGGGATATATCCTTCCTATGTCCTCAGTCCCTCCTCTCCGAGCTCCTGGACATCCAGAAACAGCAGCAGGGAGCAGGGGCAAAAACATAAAGTGAACATCCTCTTCGATACATTTTTGGTGACAAAATGAAACCAAAATGGAAATGAAATAGTTACACTAAACCTTCCTATTCTGTGAGCTGCTTTTCAGCAAGTTGGCCTGCTTCCGCCTCCCGCTGGGCTTTGACCACAGCTTGAAGACTGCTGTGATAACTATTCTCCACCCTAATGCAGTGACAGTGATCCTTCTAGAATACGGATGTGATCTCATCTGTACCCTGCTCAAAGCTTTGGTGCTCTCTGTCTCCCAGGCAGGAGCCGGAAGAGGCAGCCCACTGGGGCGGTGTGGCAGGGCCCCGTGTGCAAAGAGCAAGGCCAGGCTTCTTGCCAAGATGGGCCTAATGGAGATCCATCAGTCCCTGGGTCCTGCTGAATGTGGGGTGGGGGGAACAGAGCACAGGAGGAGGGCTTGCCGAGGATCTGGTCCACCCACAGGAATGAGTTCATTGTCTGCCCCACTGTACCTGCACCAGCTCTGGGCAAGTCATCCTTTCCAAGCACACCTTGCATGTTAAGCATTCCAGCCTTTCCTTCTGCTGTTCCCTTTGCTGAAAATCCCTTCTCCCTTTTCTCCACCTGGCAAACTCCTATGCATTCTTCAAGGCCCAGATCAAACAGATTCTATCACTTCCCCTCCCTGCTCCTTAGACAAAGCGTATTCTCCTTTCTCTGGACTCCCACAGTCCTTTGCATGTATCTGTATTCTAGAACTCCTTCATTCAACAAACATTTACTGAGCACCTACTCTATGCCAGGCACTCTTCTAGGTACTGGGACAAGCTCCTATCCTCAAGCCAGGGATCCAGCCTCATGCCATTCTCCAGCCCACCCCCAGCACTGTGTCTGAGGCTGTGTGCCACTGAAGGAATGAAGAAAGGGATGGGCCCTGGGGGAAGGTGGTTTGGAGCTGAGCTTGATGAAGTCTGAGTTAGGCCAAGGACCTTGGAGTCACTGCATGTAGAGGCTGCAGCCTTTCAAGACTCCGGGAGATGGGACAGCCTCTGCTGTCTTCCTGCCAGCCACACTCCAGGATTGGAGTGAGCAGTTGTGTAGCCACAATGCCAGTTCTCCTGGGGCTTCCAGAAGAAGAGGACAAGCTGCTCCCTCCTCGTGGCAATAAAAGGGCATTCACTGCTCTCTGGACTCCCCAGTCCCAGGATGGGGGTGTTTAGCAAATGGAACATCCTATTCCTGGTCACCCCACAGTGAGGCTTGGGGTCAATCACTAGCCCTCTCTGTGCACCAGCTTCCTCATCCATAAAATGAGGCTAAGTTGGTCCCAGGGTGAGGATTTGTAGGTCAGCCAAAAATAGATGGGACTTGCAGAGCTCTCCACCAAGATAAAGCAATCAGAGCTGAGGATGAAGAGGAGGGTGATGGATGAAGAAGGTGGCTGCTGGTGCGGGGGCCCGACTGCAGAAGCCAACGGAGTCTCACCTTTCCAGGCCACCGTCTTCCAGGTCTCGGAATTCTGATTTGGTCCAGGTAGAAAACTTCTCCAGAATATAGGCAGCCAGTCCCACGGGGGAGTCATTTAGAGCACAGCCTGGTGTGGGAAGGAGCGAGGGAGGGGCTCAGGCCGGGGAGCCAGGGAGCTGCTCATCGGGACTGAGGTGGGTGCTGCCCCACAGAGCCGCCAGGGCAGGAAGCCTGTGTTGGAAGCAGAGCTCTGCCCTAACTCTTGGGGTGCTCCTGCAGCGCACTTACTCAACCCTTGGCCTCGAGATCCTCTGTCTGATAAACAGGGATAATACCTCTCCCCACTAGCTCATGGGGATTCCTACACTGCATGGGCAGCCTCCTGCAGACCAAAGGGTCTATGTCTCTGGGTTTTGCGAAGCCCAAAGGAAAATATTTATGATATGAATGCTCTTATTTTAAATGTGTATTCTTTTTGTCTATATGCTATGGCTAGTGAAAAATGAGAGACAACCTAGAAGTCCAAAAATAGGGGATCAGTTGAAAATAAACATTGAAATACCTATAAATATCTATAAACTAGAATACTGTGTAGTTGTTGGGACCAAACATAAATGAATCTCACAAACATAATACTGAACAAAAGCTTGACTCCAAAGAGCACATACTTGATGATTTCATTCACATAAAGCATTAAAAACAGGCAAAGCCAATCTATCGTCAGAAGTCAGGAGAGTGGCTACCCTGGGAGGATGGTGCCCGAGAGAGAGTACAGGGGGCTTCTGGGGTGTTGGGTCATGTTGGGTGTTGGGTCATGTTGGGTCATGTTGGGTGTTGGGGTGTTGGGTGTTGAGGGGGCTTGTGGGGTGTTGGGTCATGTTGTCTGTCTCTTGATGTGAGTGCTGGCTGAGTGGGTATTCCACTCGGGAAAATTCATCAGCCAAAATGCCAGCAAGTTCTTCTGAAGGCTGGGGGGAAGGCAGGTGTGGAGGGAGGGGGAGTTATAGGTGAGGCCTTTTCTGCCTTACGCTTTTTTGCATCTTTCAGTTTTTGACAATGAACATGGATTACTTTTATAATCAGAAAAAACTGGTTTTATGAAAAGTTATTATTCTTGTCACAGGCTGCCTCACGTGTGAGCATGGGACTCTCATGAAAATTGCAAAAGACTTTTGATATGGGCAAGAAGATTACTGGGTGTCCTTTCAGTGGAACTCTGGGAGTCATCTAGCAGACCCTTCAGGGGTTGGTTATGGGATTCTGTAGGGGCCCCATCTTCTCTTGTCTTTCAGCCCTTTAACAGCTCTGTAAATTGTCAAAAACCAATAGTAACGCAAATGAGTCTTGCTCATACAGAAATAAATGAATTTTATCCACTGGGGACATAATTGATTATTTACCCTGTGGATTTTGACCAGTTTTGTATCTATTAGCAAATTAATTTCAGCATTCCTAATTGCCTTTGAATGAATTTTTTTACGTTTTACTGTTCCTTCACTAATTGATGAACTATAGAAATCTTCGACATGTTCATTTTAAATATGGATGAGATTCATGATCTCACCCCCTTTTAAAAATAATTACCCTTTAACAGGGCCCTGCTGGCAGAAATGGTTGCTGGCCCTCCCCACTGTCCCGGGGGCCTTCCTCCAGGGCCCCTGCGGCCCCCTCCCCTGCCTCTGCTGGGGGCCCATTCCCATGGCCCAGAGCTGCCTAAGGCCCGGGTGCTTCCTCTCCCCACCCGGCCCCAACACTGTCCTTAGTGTAGGACCCGGGCTCCAGGGTGGGGAGGCCGGAGGCTAAGACCACTGTTCCTGAACCAGCCAAACAGAGCTGTTGCTTGGCATGGGAATTTGATGACTGGGCGTAAACTCACTTCTAGGGGAAAATGCAGTTTAGGGGTGAAAAGAGCTTGAAGCTCCTTACAAAAAGGTTTTGGTCCTGTGAGCAGTGTCACGGTGGGTCCTTGAGGGTGGGTCTGTTCTCCCGAACGGGACAGATGGAAAGGAAATGGCCGCGAGGTCAGTGCCCGCGGGGGAGGCCATGGCCCGCTGCGCTTACCCACGGTGTCCGGCTTGGTGGCCTGGATGTGCATGTAGCCGCTCTCCCTCATTATGTTGTACAGAAACTTCTCCTTGAAGGGATACATCAGCTCCACATCCCTCTCAGTGAAGCCAAACAGCCTCGGGAAATGCCGCCCCAGCAGCATGGACAGGAAGTGGGAATTGTTTACAAAGAAAGCCATGTTCAGGTGCAGGCCTTTCACGTGGCTGAGGCGGAGAGAGGAGACCAGGTGAGGCTCAGCCCGTGTGGAGGATGAGGGACAGAAGGGATGGAGGTGCAGAGGCCACGGGGCTGAGGAGCGCAGCGCCAGCCCCCTGCCCCCTTAATCCCCTGCCCCACAGGGCTGGCCACATGAGTTGTAGGGGGTGCCTGGGGGAGAATATGGAGCTTCTGGAAAGTTCCAGTCAGTTCTCTCCTGGTGCTTAGCCCATCAGAAAGGCCCAATCCCTGACCCCCCTTTCTTCTCATTAGCCCTCCTGACTGGGCACCTTGCATAGAGCCACCAACCCTGTCCTTCCCCAAACAGAGGAAGTGCCCCAGGCTCTGCTGAACGACAGGGGACCCTCCCACCTCTCCCGGGCGACCACCCGAGGCTCAGGCACTGTGTCCAGGAAACAGCACTGCCTCCCTGCCAGATGTCCACCTCTGCACAAAGGGCCACCTTCTAGAGCCACAAGTATATAAACACACACACACACACACACACACACCCCTGAAAGTGACCCTCACCTGGGGACCATCTGTGCAATGTTGGTGCAGATCAGGGCCCCCCAGTCCCCGCCTTGGAGATAGAATTCCTTGAAGCCCAGCCGCAGCATCAGCTTGTAAAAGATCCTGGCCGTGGCCACTGAATTAAAGCCTGGTTGTGAAGGGGAAAGAGAAGAGTCACAGGGAGGTTACTCCTGGGGCCTCCAGGTGCCCTGTGAAATTCCTCAGGCCCATCTCCCCACCAGGTTGTGAGGAGAGAGCTCCACAGGAGGCCAGAAGAAATCCTGGGGCCCAGAAGGTGGGGTGGGAAAGCGCTGCTGGGATGGGGCTGTGGGGGGGGGGCAGCCAAGGAAGGCAACGTGTTCCACAGTGCCCACCCCGACGAGGGGCTGTGAGTGGATAGCCAGGAATTGTAAGTGCCTCTGGCAAGCCCGTGAGCTGTCCGTGGGCCACTGTGCATGGGGGTGTTGTCAGCCTCGCTGGCTCAGATGTGGACCTGACCCTGAGTAGGGAACTCGGGGGAACACAAGAGCCCAGGCCCCCGAGACAGTCTTGACCGTGGCTCGGCCCAGCCCCTCACCCACAGCTTGCCTCAGATCCTAAGAAAATGGGCTGGCCCTTTGGCATAATAATGCCCTCCCCGCTGCCTCTTCCCTGTAGTTTCCGACCCCTCCTTTCCCAGCATCCCCAGTCCCAGCCCACTCCCCTGCCTCTTCCTCCCTGAAGTGCTGGAAGGGAAGGGCCTCGCCAGGCTGGGAGAGGCCCAGGCGGTTACACAGCCTCCAGCGGCCCCTACCCTTCTTGGAGGATGCCTCTGAGAAGCCATAGCCGGGAATGGAAGGACAGATGACTTCAAAAATATGCTCATCGCTCAGGCCGTGGTTCTTGGGGTCAGTCAGGAATGGGATGATCTTATAAAACTCGTAGAAGGAGCCAGGCCAGCCGTGTGACATCAGCAAGGGCTTTGGGGTACGGCCTGGGGGCAGCTGTGGGGGCTTCACGTGGATGAAGTGGATGTCCAGCCCTAGGGGGAGAGAGCATAGTCAGGGTGGGGTGGGGAGATGGCCCCACAGGTGGGGAGGCTACCGTCCTGAACCCACCCTCAGGGTGTCAGCGGGCTCTCACCTCCCCCTCATAGCGCCCCTCCACCCATCCTGGGGTCAACCACAGGAATCACAGCCGACAGCCCCGAGTGACCACGCTGTGCTGCCGGCTACAGGAAAGACCTCACTTGGCCTGCACAGCAGCCCGACAAGGGGGGAGCTATTAACCTGTTTCATAGGGGGAAATGGAAACCTGGAGAAGGGGAGGAATTTGCTCAAGATCACAGAATGGCCTGCACTCTTATCCATGCAGAGAACATCTGGTTCTGCTCTGTGGAGGGGCCAGTTCTGACTCTGAGATGAAATCCTAGTAAACCAAGGGTCCAGGCCCCCAAGTTACCCCTCAAATGCCCTCTAATGTATTTCCTACAGGATCTAGGCACAGAGAGAGTGCTTAATAAATTCCCTGGCTGAACAGCTGATTGATAGATGGGCTGACTGATGCAAGCAATGGGGAGTGAGGTGGATCCAAAGACACAGGGGGTGTGAAATCAGATAGCGGAAAAAAATCTGGACTTGGAATCCTTTTGGTTCCCTGCATGAATGTCTTCTGTAATTTCTCTGAGCCCTGGTTTCATTCTCTATAAAATGGGGATGACAATTCTTGGCTCATAAAGTTGTTCTGAAGGTGAAATAAGGCACAGATATTTAAGTGCCTGTGACTCACTCTGACACTCAGTGGAGGCTGGGTGAATCTGAATTGGACCAGGGAAACTTTGGGAGGTGGGCTACGAGAGGCAGCCCCCTAGACCCCTCTGCCCGGCATCCCCACAGAGCCTTTCTGCATTTCCAGTAGCTTCCTGGGATGAGACGATCTGGCCCAGAGGCAGGAAAGAACTCGCTCCAGCTACCATGGATGTGTTGGTGAGCCAGGCCCTAAGATAGTCTGCCCAGAACCCTTCCCAGAGGAGCCAGCCTAGCAGCAGAAGGCAGGGAGGTCACCCAAAGGGAACGGCTGCCTGTTAGGACACCCGTCCAGCCCTGGCATGAGGTGCTGATGGAAGTTACATCATTGTCTCACTCTCCGAAGACTTGACTTTTTTAACATCAGCAATACACATCTTGTTAAATCTTTCAGTTATCTTTTATTACTTCCTTCAGAGACATTTCTAGGAGGAGAAGTGCTCAAATAAAGATTTCAATGTAAAAAATGAAATTGTCTGACATTCCAAAATAATTTGGGAAGAGAATAAAAATATATATGCAGGGCCCCTGAGGAGCTGGGGGAAAATGCGGCAGTGTTGGACTTCCTCACCTGGATTGTTGCTGATGTTCTCACAAACACTGGGGACTGATGGTTTGACATGCTGAGCCTTCTATCTTGGGGCTTGCCCCTGTGAAGCCTGTTACTGCAAAGGAGAGGCTAAACCTGCTTATAATTGTGCCAAGAGTCTCCCCGAGTGCCTCTTTGTTGTTCAGATGTGGCCCTCTCTCTCAAGCTAAGCCAACTTGACTCATTATATGAAGCCTGTATTTTTCTGATATGAAACCAGACAAAGACATCAAAAGAAAAGAAAACTGCAGACCAGTATCTCTTATTGTGGTTTGGATTTTATGTCACCCAGAAAATCATGTTGATAAAGCCAATCCATTCCTGTGGGTGTAAATCTGTTGTAAGTAGAACCTTTTGACTTAGTTACTTCAGCTAAGGCATGGCCCAAAATGGGTCTTATCCTCTTACTAGAGTCCTTTATAAATGGGATGAATACAGGGAGAGAGAAAGCCACAGGAGCAAGAAGCTGAAAGGAATGAAACCTGGAAGAGAAGGGAGACACCAGCAGACTCAGCCATGTGCTTTGCCATGTGACAGAGGAGTCCAGGATCATTGGCAGCCAGTCTTCAGGGAGAAAGCATCGTCTTGATGATGCCTTGATATGGACCTTCTCATGGCTTCAAAACTGTAAGTTTATAAGCTAATAAATTCCCACTCTTAAAAGCTAACCCATTTTATGGTATCTGCTTTCAGCAGCAAAGCAAACTAAAACACTTATATATATAGACGCAAAATCCTCAAACTGAATCCAGTGACACGTAAAGAAGATTATACTCCATAACCAAATGGGATTTATTCCAGAAGTGTAAGGTTGGTTTGTCATCCAGAACTCAATTAGTACACTACACTACATCAGTAGAATAAAGGACAAAAGCTACATGATCATCTCAATAGATGCAGAAAAAGCATTTGAAAAGATTTGACACCTTTTCATGATAAAAACCCTCAAAAAACTAGGAATAGAAGGGAACTTCCTTAACCTGATAAAGGGCATTTAAGAAAAACCCACAGATGATATCATACGTAATGGTAAAAGACAGAATTCTTACTCTAAAATAAGGAACAAGACAAGGATGTCTACTTTCACCACTTCTATTCAACATTATACTAGAGTTTCTAACCAGACCAATTAGGCAAGAAAATGAATTAAAGACCTCTAGATTGAAAAGGAGGGAATAAAACTATCTTTACTCACAGATGACATGGCCTTATATATAGAAAATCCTAAGGAACCCACTAAAAAAACTATTAGAACTAATAAATGAGTTCAGCAATGTTGCAGGATCTAAGATGAATATAAAAAAATCAATTGTATTTCTATATACTTGCAATGAACAATCTGAAAATGAAGTTAAGACAATTCCATCTACAACAGCATCAAAAAGAGTAAAATATTTAGGTATCAATTGAACAAATGAAGTCCAAAGCGTATACTCTGAAAACTTCAAAACATTGTTGAAAAAAATTAACGACAAATAAATAGAAAGACATCTGTGATAGTTAGGAACTATGCCTCCCAGAAACACATGTTCTTAAACTTAACCCATTCCTATGGGTGTGAACTCCTGAAAATAGGACCTTTTGATGAGGCTACTTCAGTTATGGCGTGGCACAGCTGAATCGGGATGGGTCTTGATCCTATCACTGAAGGCCTTATAGGAAAGGTCACACACAGAGAGAAGACACAGGGAGCAGCCAGAAGCTGAAAGCCAATGGAACTGGAAGAGAAGAAAGGAGGCAGGTAAGGCTGCCACTCACATTGCCATGTGACAAAAAAGCCAAGACCAAGGATCACTGGCAGCCAGCCCCAGAATGCCACAGTCTTCTGGGAGAAAGCATCACCTCCATGACACCTTGATTTTGGAGTTCTCCTAACTTCAAAACCGTGAGTCAATCAATTCCCATTGTTTAAGCCAATCCATTGCATGTATTTGCTTTAGAAGCCAGGAAACTAAAACAACATCCCATGTTCAGGGATTGGAAGACTTAATATTGTTAAGATGGCAGTAGTCCCTAAATTGATCTACAGATTCAACACAAACCCTATCAAAATCCTAGCTGCCTTTTATGTAGAAATATACATGCTGATACTAAAATTCGTATTGAGATGCAAAGGACCCAGATTAGCCAAGATCATCTGAAAAAACAAGAAAGAATTTGGAGGACTCAAACTTCCTGATTTCACAACTTACTACAAAGCTACAGTAATCAAGATATATAGACTGGCACAAGGACTGACATATAGATCAATGTAATAGAATAGAGGGTCCAGAAATAAGCCCTCACATTTATGGTCAACTGATTTTCGACAAGGGGGCCAAGACAACTCAGTAGGGGAAACAGTCTTTTCAATAAATGGTGCTGGGACAACTGGATATCCACATGTAAAAGAATGAAGTTGGACTCCTACCTCATACCATATACAATAATTAAATCAAAGCAGATCAAAGATCTAAATGTAAGAGTTAAATTACAAACCCTAAGAAGAAAATGTGGAAAACAGAGCCTGAAGTTTCTCCTCTCCTTCCCGCATACTTGAGGTGGGGGCCTGGAACACTGCGCCCCTGCTGAAGATAGAACACTATCAAAGCACACCTCGTTAAAGTATGCGTGGACGTGAGAATGCAGCTGGGGAACTGTTTTTCTGTTATTGTCCTTGAGAATAAGATAAGACCCATTTTGCAGACACGATGTTAAACCACCTTGAGAAAATGTCTGTGTGCACATTAAAGCATTTCTCTATCCTAAAAGCACAATAAATAAGGGTCTTGGGAACGGGACAGACACACTTGCCCGACAGGCGTTGTGTCCCCTGCTCCCAGTCTCCAAGAGATATTTTGTCTCGAATCTTAATTTCTGCGTCGCCCCTGGCAACAAGAAAACATAAGCATAAATCTTCATGCCATTGTATTAGGCAATGGTTTCCTAGACATGGCACCCAAAACACAAGCAACGAGAGAACAAATAGATAAACTGGACTTCACTAAAATTAAAAACTTTTGCGCTCCAAAGGACACCACCAAGAAAATGAAAAGACAACCCACAGAATGGAGAAAGTTTTTGAAAATCATATACATGATAAGGGTCCTGTATCTAAAATATATAAAGAACTTTTACAACTCAATAATAAAAAGACAAGTAATCCAATTTTTAAAAAGGCAAAGGATCTGAATAGACATTTCTCCAAAGAAGATAAATAAATGGCTAATAAGCACACGAAAAGATGCTCAACATCATCAGCTGCCAGGGAAATGCAAATCAAAACCACACTGAGATAACATCTCACACCCACTAGGATGGTTATAATCAAAAAGACGGAAAATAAAAAGTGTTGGCCAGGATGTGAAGAAATTGGAACCCTCATGAACTGTTGGTTGAAATGTAAAATGGTACAGCCACTTTGGAAAAGAATTTGGCAGCTCCTCAAATGGTTGAACATAGGGTTACTATATGGCCCAGCCAATTCCACTCCTATGTATGTACTCAAAAGAAATAAAAGCATATGTCCACACAAAACTTGTACATGAATATTCACAGCAGCATGATTCAAAGTAGCCAAAAAGTACCCCCCAACAGGTGGTGAGCTCACCCTTTCTTTTCCCACGAGTGTTTCCACTGGATTGAATTCAAGCTGTCTCAAACCCAGAAGGGGTAAAAACAACAATAATAAGAAAAACTCCCCAATGGCATTCATCAGGGCTGGCTTCATTGATGGGCCCTGTGCTTGGTTTAATGCTCTGCTGTCACCGTTGTGAAGTTATTGATAATTTTTGCATAAGAGGTCCTGCATTTTTATTTCACCCTGGGCCCTGCAAATTTCTGTAGTCGGTCCTGGCTGTCATCACCCTCAGAGGAAATGTTGAAGGCCTCACTCCAACCCACAAAGCCCTACAGAGGCTGGCTCCTGGCTACTGCTCTGAGCTCAGCTCCTTTCACCTTCTTCCTTGCTCCTTCTGCTCCAGCCACACTGGCCTTCTGGCTGTCCCTGGACACCCCAGGGCCTTTGCCCCTGCTGTTCCCTCTGTGTGGACACTCTTCCCAACAGAGAGCCGAATTTCCTTCAGGTCTCTGTTCAAGAGGCACCTCAGTGGGGCCTTGCCTGTTCACTCCATGAAGTAGAAAACCCCCTTACCCCAGGCTTCCTAACTCCCTCCCCGGCTTTACTCTTCTCCACAGCACTTATCACCATCTGGCATGTTGTATATCAATTTGTTGAGCTGTTTATCATCTGCCACCCACATTAAATGTGAGCTCCATGAGGGCAAGGCCAGGTCTGTTTGTTCACTTTGTTTTCCCAGAGCCTAGAACCATTCCTGGCTCATGGTGGGGATCCATAAATACTTGCTTAATAATTTAAAAATTGGGGGAAACTCCCTATGTACCCAGGAATAAAGAATTACTTAACTAGATTATGGTTTAACAGTATACTGGAATAGAATGGAGTCATGAAAAATGACAGCACAGATGTGTATTTATTTAACATAGAAGACAGTGCACTTTACATTGCTGAATGGTAATAATAAGTTACCAAGCCAGATATATTCTAAGATCCAATTTTCCTAAACAGTCATACGTATGTGCGTATTTATTTATGTAGACGTGATTTTTGAAAGTCTGGAAGGATGAATTCCAAAAATGCAAAAAGTATTTCTTGCTGAGCAGTAGAATTTCAAGGGCTTTTATTTTCTTCTACATGTTATATAGACTTGCTAATTTTTCTATAGTGAACATATATTAAATACACAACTTTTTTTTTTAAGTGGAGACTTTTTAAAAAAATAATTGACTATTGGAAACTTGGAACCACTGTTCCAGCCAAGGGCAGGTGAACAGATTCAAGTCCCCTCCAGAGTCCCTTTGAGCCTTTGAGTCTCCAAGGAGAACAGCCCCTTCCCAGGTAAGTGGCTCGTGGGCACCCACAGCAAACACTGCCGGTGCTGCTGGGTTGGAGCTGGCGGCAGGTCTAGCTAATGTTTCTAGATAAACCAATGGAAAGAGTAACCATGGGCAACCTCACTATCTGAAGAGAACACTAGGCTGTGCATCTAGTCATTTTTTTTAAGTAAGCTTGTAATTTTAGAGTAGTTTTAGATTTCCAGAAAAATTGCAAAGATAGTACAGTAAGCTCTCATAAACCCACACCCAGTTTCCCTTGTTATTAACATCTTACATTAGTGTGGTACATTTGTAACTATTACTGAACCAATATTGATACATTATTATTAAAGTCCATACTTTATTTAGATTTCCTTATTTTTACCTAATGTCCTTTTTCTGCTCCAGGATCCTATTCAGGATACCACAATAGATTCAGTTATGTCTCTTTAGGTAACCCTCAGTGGTGACGGTTCAGATATTTTAAAAAATACTTAGAGAACATAACTTTCTTTTAACAAAAATAGAACCCTACATACATTCTATTTTAGAATGTATCCTGGGTGTCCTTCTATGTTGCTAAATTTTCTCCTATTCTAAAGTTTATTTTAGCAGGTAATCTTATGTCCTTTGGAATACACTGCATGAAGTGAGATTATTTTTTATTCAAATTTGATAAAATTAGGAAAAAAGTACACACAGACATATGTGCTTGAGTGTACACGGATTATTCCTGGAAGTGCAAGAAAAGCAAAGCTGTCCCTGGGGACGGGAACTGTTACCTGGAAGCTGGGGCCAAAGAGAGAATTTCTTTTTACTGTATATCCTCTGTACATTTTGTATTTTATACCTTGTACATATATTACATATCCAAAAAATTAAGAAAAATAATTAAAAACCCATGCTTCGGAGCCTGTGGAGAATGCAGGGGTGTTCGCCTGCCCCACCTCCATGGTTGCTAACATGACCACAGACATAGGGGACTGGTGGTTTGATGGGTTGAGCCCTCTACCACAGGTTTCACCCTTGGGAAGACGGCTGCTGCAAAGGAGAGGCTAGGCCTCCCTATGGTTGTGCCTAAGAGCCTCCTCCTGAATGCCTCTTTGTTGCTCAGATGTGGCCCTGTCTCTCTAGCTAAGCCAACTTGAAAGGTGAAATCACTGCCCTCCCCCCTACGTGGGATCAGACACCCAGGGGAGTGAATCTCCCTGGCAACGTGGAATATGACTCCCGGGGAGGAATGTAGACCTGGCATCATGGGACGGAGAACATCTTCTTGACCAAAAGGGGGATGTGAAAGGAAATGAAATAAGCTTCAGTGGCAGAGAGAATCCAAAAGGAGCCGAGAGGTCACTCTGGTGGGCACTCTTATGCACACTTTAGACAACCCTTTTTAGGTTCTAAAGAATTGGGGTAGCTGGTGGTGGATATCTGAAACTATCAGACTACAACCCAGAACCCATGAATCTCGAAGACAGTTGTATAAAAATGTAGCTTATGAGGGGTGACAATGGGATTGGGAAAGCCATAAGGACCACACTCCACTTTGTCTAGTTTATGGATGGATGAGTAGAAAAATAGGGGAAGGAAACAAACAGACAAAGGTACCCAGTGTTCTTTTTTACTTCAATTGCTCTTTTTCACTCTAATTATTATTCTTGTTATTTTTGTGTGTGTGCTAATGAAGGTGTCAGGGATTGATTTGGTTGATGAATGTACCACTATGTAATGGTACTGTAAACAATCGAAAGTACGATTTGTTTTGTATGACTGCGTGGTATGTGAATATATCTCAATAAAATGAAGATTAAAAAAAAAAAAAAACAAAAAAAAACCCATGCTTCATCATTTACCCTATCAGCCCTTTCTTTCCCTTTGAGGAAGGAAATGCTCTCTCCCCAGGTTTCCCACATCCCTGTGGCCTGCAGGCTGCTCTGTGCCGAGGCTGCTGGGTAAGAAGCAAGGAAAAGATTTGGGCTCAGGTTGGCAGCACTGGGCCTGGTGGGATGAGGGCCTAGGGGTAGAGGGGCAGAATGGCCAAAGGGTCTGAGCCCAGAAACTGGCTGGGGTGTTGTAGGTGGGGGGTTTGAAGGAAAGAAGGAGAAGCTGGGAGACTGGACACCTGGATCCTGGCCCTGAACCTCCACCTCACTGGTGGCCGGACAGATGCCTCTTCCTCCCTGGAAGTGATGGGGCTGGACTTACCAGATGGCCTCTGAAGCCCCTTCATGTGCTAAAGCTCTCTGAGAATAAGGGACTTATCTCCTGCAGTGGGAGGCCCAGGTTAGCTTTAGAAGAACAAGCAGGAAAGTGGCAAGAATAGGGAGCCCGAGTTGTAAGGCCAGCAGGGACACAGGAGTCAGAAGCGGGCACAGAGAGGACCCTAAAAAAGTCAAAATATTAAGGAACAGGGTGGCAGCAAATAGAAAGTGAGGAGGGAAGCCTTCTTGGACCAATTCCAGGATGGGGAGCCCAGGAAAAGAGACATGTTGAAGGACTGCTGGGCCCAGGGATGAGGAGGCTGGGCAGATGGCATCTGGAGGGACACATTCTGCAAGGATCAGGGCCAGCTGTGAGGAAGTATACCAACTTGCACGTGGGCTGAGTCAGAGCAGGCTGCTGTCCAGGATGAACTCAATGCCCGAGATTGCCCCCTTTAGAAAATCGTAACCTGAGGGAGATTTTGTGCTGACGCATCTGATATCCCATAATGTCCTGAGGAACCCTGAGATGTCCAGCAGGGTGAGGCTTTGGTCCAAACTTGCAGCCTCCAGGAGAGAAACAGCCCTTTATCTCCCCCTGCTGCTAGGTCTTTCAACAAGCTCTTCCCTCCTCCTAAACTACCTTCCCCACATACCTGGCAAACTCCTATTCATCCTTTAAATCTCAGCTTAGATGTCACCTCCTCCAGGAAGCCTTCCTTCACACTCCCAGGTGGAATGTGGGGCTCACAGTGCGCCTGGAGCCTCCTCCCTCAATGCACCTTCCCCATGTGTGATAATTATCCCCTCAACAGCCTGTGAGCCATGAAGTTAGGAACCCTGACTCTCTGTGTGTCCCCAGCCCCAGCAGAATGCCTGGGTACAGGAGATGCCCCTGAACATCTGTTGGATGCATGTTGAAGAGCTGGGGCAACAGCAGGATTCAAGCCCAACTCAAAGAAGTCAGGCAATCTGGCAGCAGGGATCCAAAGGGCAACTTTTGGAGACTACATACAAGGACCCGAAGTGGCTTGGATCATTAGGCTCATGTCAGAAGACATCAAAATCCTCTAAAGGCTGCAACAACATTCATGAGGAGTTCCAAATTTGACTAAAAAAAAGAAAATTCAGGATTTTTTTTTCTACTCTTGACTTAGCTCCAGAAAGGGCTGCAGTTCAAGGACACACATCTGGGATTCTAATAGAACCCAGAGAAAGAACCAGGCTTTCCTCTCTCACCCAGCATCCTTGTGTCTGAAGGACAAGGGCATTTGCTGACCAGGCACCAACCACCCTTTCATGTCATCCTCATGCCCCCTGAAGCGAGAACTATTATTTCCCCATCACACAACAACCAGGCCTCTGAGGGAGAGAGGCTTGGTCATTCGGCAAAGTTCTCACCACTCTCAAGACAGCATCCCTTGAAGCTCTGCCAGCTACATTGTCTGTGTGGGGTTGTCAGTGACCTTGAGGATGTTTTTTATGTGTATAAGAGCATATTCAGAGTTACTTTGGTTTTAAAAATGGATATTCAATTTATTAAATTTCAAATTAAGAACCCAGTTCTTTTAAGCATTTGAGTTCAGCTTACAAATCCTTTGCTTTATGTTTCTAATTTCATCAAATGTTTAAAGTCACTTTGATTAATAAGTGGTCGATTTTATAATTTATAAACTTGTTCAACAACATACCTTTAAACCTTGTAAACTGTGTTTCTAAATTCAGTTTCCTTTTTAAGAACTTTAATGATCTGACTGTCCAATAAATCTTTCACACAATTTAAGTAATTCTGAGAATTCTAATCAGTTAAATTTACAATTTAAACTTACTGCATATAAACTCAGTATGATTTCCAACCTACAACACAGCTGGGGAATGAGGTCTAGAGCTGCAGACAGGGCAATTTTTCTTAGGACCTTGACTGACAGGCTGAGAGCCTTTGAACAGGTGTGATATCATGGAGCCCAAAGCTTTCAAGAAGAGTGGACCCAAGGCCATAATCAGGTGTAAGTCTATCTCCATCTTCTCAAAGACGTATGTCATTCTCACTTAACAAAGTTACATCATTGGACTGGCTTCTGCATTTCTTTGTTTTTTAAGTTATTTATGTGTTTTCCTGCCTAGCTCTAAAGACTGCTGGGTTTGTTGGATGTTTGCATCCTTTTTGTACTGTGGTAGAGCTACAACTTTTCTGGGGCTACACATTTCAATAACCAGTTACTTGGATTCTGGGTCTCCCCAGCTATGTCTACATCACATGACACAAGAAGGCCCTTTCCACGACAGACGCCCCCTCTGGTTGGCATTTTGGAAACTTACCTTCAATCTTAGTCTTGAAGTGAGGGTACCTGTTCAGAATCTCCACCTGCTTCTTCCAGTCAAATTCATTCCTCCAGTAGGACAGGACTTTCTTCAGATAGTTGGAGTTGAACCCGTAGTGGAAGCGGCTGTCCTCCACGGATGGGGTCAGACGTGCCCTGTCAATCCTCTGGTGCAAGTCCTGGAGCGGCAGGTACCATGGGGAGGGGGTGGGGCAGAGCAGGCAGAAAGTTTGTTTCCAAAGGAGAGAGCAGGCCCCGAAGCCACAGACACTGCACTAAGGCAGTTACCAGGCAAAGCTTCACGGCAGAGGGCGAGGAGGCAGGTCTGTAGATTTGTGCTCTGCAGCTGTCAGGTTTATGCCAGAGGGAACCTCACTGTTTCCCACAAAGTGGTTATTCCCAAAGCATATGTGTTCTTCCCTTTCAACTTCAGGTTTACTTCTCATCCTCCTTTTTTTTTTTTTAAATGTATGAACGATACTCACCTTTAATTGACCTAGGTTTATATATAGCAGGGGTCGGCAAACCACATAGTAAATATTTTAGGCTTTGCGGGAAAAAATGGTTCAACTCTGCCCTCGTGGTGCAAAAGCAGCCCTACCCTGTCTCTCTAGCTAAGCCAACTTGAAAGGTGAAATCACCGCCCTCCCCCCTACGTGGGATCAGACACCCAGGGGAGTGAATCTCCCTGGCAATGTGGAATATGACTCCCGGGGAGGAATGTAGACCTGGCATCGTGGGACGGAGAACATCTTCTTGACCAAAAGGGGGATGTGAAAGGAAATGAAATAAGCTTCAGTGGCAGAGAGAATCCAAAAGGAGCCGAGAGGTCACTCTGCTGGGCACTCTTACGCACACTGTAGACAACCCTTTTTAGGTTCTAAAGAATTGGAGTAGCTGGCGGTAGATACCTGAAACTATCAGACTACAACCCAGAACCCATGAATCTTGAAGATGATTGTATAAAAATGTAGCTTATGAGGGGTGACAATGGGATTGGGAAAGCCATAAGGACCACACTCCCCTTTGTCCAGTTTATGGATGGATGAGTAGAAAAATGGGGGAAACAAACAAACAAACAAAGGCACCCAGTGTTCTGTTTTGCGTTAATTGCTCTTTTTCACTTCAATTATTATTCTTGTTATTTTTGTGTGTGTGGTTAATGAAGATGTCAGGGACTGATTTAGGTGATGAATGCACAACTATGTAATTGTACTGTGAACAACTGAATGTACGCTTTGTTTTGTATGACTGCATGGCATGTGAATGTATCTCAATAAAATGAATTAAAAAAAAAAAAAGCAGCCCTAGACAACACTAGATGTATAGGTGTGGCTGTGTTCCCATAAAACTTTATTTATGGACACTGAAAGCTGGATGTCATATAATTTTCACGTGTCACAAAATATTATTCTTTTGATTTTTTTTTTTCACCATTTTAAAATGTAAAAAGCATTCTTAGCGATGTGGGCCATATGAAAACAGGTGGCAGGCAAGATTTGGGCCATAGTTTGCCAACCCCTGATACACAGCACTGAAGGACACATTATAACTCATCTGGGATAAAAATTGAAGGTGAGGAGAAAGGGTGCAAATCTAATGGGCATGTACCAGCCCCCCCACTGCGGGAAGTTCCAGTCTGTTCACGGAGCCTCTCATGTGTCACCCCTTCCCAGTGCTTCCTCCTAAGAACTTTAGTCACCCCAAGCAGATTTCAGAAATCTTAAGACACCTAAGGGAGTGAGTTATCCTTGGGCTCAGCCTCTGCATTACAAAGCGAGGCCCTAGCAAATCCTACCAAGGGAGCCTCAGCCTGGTTTCTCCTGGGGGCAGCCCAGTTTATACTTTTTAATCCCCTTGTCCTTGGAACTCTCATGACTTTTTATTGGCACCTCTTATGGCCTTCATCCCTATTTATCATGTTCCTTTTCTTATCTATTGAGCAATGGACTATTTGAGAGAAGGCTCCCTCTCTCCTTCCAAGCTCCCAGCAGAGTGACAGAAATCATGGCCAGGAACATTCTAGGTCCCATTCACCCTCCTGGCCCTCCTCAAGCCTAGCTCCTCCATGAAGCTGCCCTCCCTGATCTCCCCCACCCACTGATCACTTTCTTCCTTACTCTAGTCCTGTGCAGTAGAGAGTACAGCAGCTTTGGAGTAGACAGACCTGAGTTCAAATCCTTCCGCCACCTTGGACAGACTGCTTTACATCCCTGAGCCTCAGTCTCTGCAACTGTAAAATGGGGACAGTAGTCCTCACCCTACGGGATTCCTGTAGACTGAATGTGATCATCGATGGCTGGACACCCAGTAGGTGCTTAACCAACGCTGGCCTCTGCTTCTTGGAGCTACGGCATTTTATGCCAGCACCGCCTCATTTTTCACTCAGGATCTTTGCCCAGGCCCTGGCAGGAACCTGCTTGCTTTTTCCCGTAAGCTCACTCCCAGGGTTTCAGGTGGGGCATAAGGAACTGAGAACAGCTGCTGTCTGTGACCCCTGATGCACTGAACTGTCTACCTGGCACCCCTCTCCTGCCCGGCTGCTGCTGGGCTCTTGGGTGGGGGAAAGGAGCGGGAGGGATGGAGTGGGGGAGCTGGGAACCTCTCTGGAGCAATCTGTACCTGCTGAGTGGGAGAAAAAAGACTAAAAACACTTCAAAGACAGGTCACTCGCCAAGGTCCCAGTCCCTTCTCTGGTCCCAGCTTTAGGGCCTTGGGCCTTGGGTTGGGAACAGAGAATCCACGGAAGGGGCCTCCCCGCCCTGCCCTCCACTCAGCCCCGCCCGGAAGAAGGCGCCTTACGTTGATCTCCTCGTCCGACGTCTCCACCTTGAAAGGGCGGATACTCTCGTCCTCCCTGGCTGTGGGCTTCGTCCCCGGTCCCCACCACCCATCTTCAAGGGTCAAGGTTTCCTCCTTATCCCGGGACATGAACCGGTAGATGACAAAGGCCAGCACCGAGGCGAGGAGAACTTCCAGCCACATGATTCCTGCAAGAAGGTGGGGAGACTCTAGCGGCACCAGAGACCACCCAGCCAGGCTGGAGACTCCAGATCTCCAGTGAACACCCCCCTCCCCTGCTGCTTCTTGCCACCTAATCCCTGATTTTATTTACTTTTGAACAAAAAAAATTAAATAAGCATAGTATAGAAAAATTGGAAAACCGAGAAAGAGCCACAATTACCCATAACCCTCCTAAGCTATGAAGTTCATGATTCAAATTGGAAAACTTCTGCCCAGCCCTGGGCGTGGGGCCTGCATTCCTGAGCCTCACGTTTCTGTGGGGGACCTCCTGTTCCCCGGGAGGAGGAGCGACTCCTCCGAGTGGTGGGCTCAGGAGAAGGAGTAAGCCTCTGTGGCCCAGCGCTTGCTCGGTCTGTCTCTTTGAGAGGGGCCTGTCAGGATATAGGAGAGGTGAGGAGGCAGGTCTGAAGGGCTGGGCGGTGGAGTTCAACTCAGGGGCAAGGGTTAGGAGGTCCAGCCATGCTGCACATCACAGCAGTGTTTTGATCCTTATTTGTCTTTTTTTTTTTCAGAAGGGGAAGAAAGAGGAGCTTAGTCCCCTCACACCCAGTACCAGGAAGCTACTAGCTTAGCATTGTTATCTAGCTCCTCATTTTCCACATTCTCAGGGAAGTAACCCACAGAATGTTCATGTTTGGAGAAACCTGCAATCTAATGGCAACTCTCCTTATGCCAGAGCTGGGGAAGATTCTGCAGAGGTGGTGTAGTTGGGTAGGATCCAATCTGATGAGAAAGCTTCGAGTCTGAGGCCAGGTCTTGGCTGCCTGACTAGGAAACTACCCCATGTGTGCCTCTATTCTGTACTTGTTCTATTCCATGCACCTTAGATGTTCAGGACCCTGCTGGGCGCTTGCCAAGGCCATGCGGTTTGCTCTTGCCAGGAGCTGAGAACTTTCACTCTAAACTGAGAACTAGGCCACTGGGGGCCTTTCCCTGAGATAACCAGTCCACAGTGGTCCAGAAATGGGGCTTCCACAGAGCCAGCCTCAGCTTTGGCTCCCTCCCCCACTCCTGCAGCACAGTGGAAATCTCATCAGGAAACTGGCTTGTTAATCTCCATTTCTACCAGGGAACTCCCAGACTCCGGGCTCCAGTGCCCAGTCACTGGAGCCATCTCTGCTGCTTCCTCCACACCATCCATCACTGAGTCCCAATGCCCTTGGATTCAATCCCCTCCCCTGGACCAGAGCCCTTGTCACTGCACACCTAGATTGCCAGGATGGCTTTCAGGAGAGGAAGCCTCCAGCCCCATTGCTCAGGTAACTGATGCTGTAGCCTTCTTCCTGCAGTGTGTCCAACCCTTGCACTTCCAACATGGCTAACCTTGGGCTCATTTCCCTCTTTGTGAAACTTAGAAGTGACTCAAAGTCCCATTCAGCCAACATTTTATTGAAAGTCTAAGATGTGCTAGAGAGCAGGCCTCCACCGTCATAGCCAGAGAGGTGGCATGAGGTTTGTTAGTTGTGTGTTCTATGCCCGGCCTGAAGACAGAACATGGCTTTTATCTCCCAATCCCAGGCACCAACAGTACCTGGTTCCAAGTACCTGTCGCGTCAGCAGATTGGATAGGTAGCTGGTGCCAGCACTCCTACAATGAAAACAAAGCTGGAGATAAGTCCCTCCTATTTTAAGGAATTCAGGAAAGAAAACTTCCCAAGCTTCTTCAATTTCCAGAGAGATTCTCTCCCTGCCAGGAAATTCTAGCTTTGAGAAGATGGAGAAGAGTCGGTTACTAGCTGTGTTATTTGAAGGCGGGACTAGGCTCAGGGACTGTGGGGGCAGCGGGGGGAGCATATGGGAGAGGGAAGAGGCAGAGTGAAGGCAGAGCGCAGAGCAGGCCCCAGCAGCAGAGCAGATGCACACAGCTCGCCTGGCAGAGCAGCCTGCACCACACCAGGCCGTTGGCTCGGGAGGGCAGGTGCCATGCCAGTCCGTCCCTGCCATAATCCCAGCACCCAGCACAGAGCCTGGCAGAGTGTCGTCCTTGGTCAATATTTGTGCCAACGGCGAATGTGGTGGAAGCAAACATGAATTTCGCATGACTTGTAAAGGGAGTGTGTGGCTCAGAGCTCTGTAGCCCAGAAAAACATGTTCTTAATCTTAATACATTCTTGTGGGTGTGAACCCATTGTAAGTAGGACCTTTTGATGAGGCTACTTTAGTTAAGGTGTAACCCAACTGAATCAGGATGAGTCTTAATCCTATTACTGGAGGCCTTTATAAACAGGATGAAATTCAGACACACACAGAGATAAAGCCATAGGAAGGAGCTGGAAGTCAGTGGTACCCAGAGATGCCAGGAGAGGTTGCCATGTGACAGCCAAGGACCAAGGATCGCTGGCAGCCAGCCCCCAAACGCGAGAGTCTTCTGGGAGAAAGCATTGCCTTGATGACACCTTGATTTTGGACTTCTCCTAGCCTCAGAACCGTGAACAAATAAATTCCTGTTGTTTAACCCAACCCATTGCATGGTATTTGTTTTTGCAGCCAGGAAACTAAAACAGGGAGCTAAAGCATAGTGAACAATAAAAGCAGCCAAACTCCCAAGCAAACTTGACAAACTGTCCTGCTTACCTGATACTGTGGGTTGAATTTACTTCCCCAAAAGATATGTTCAAGTCCTAACCCCCAGTAACCATCTGTGAATGTGGTGGCCTTTGCAGACGCAATGAGTTACATTACGATGAAGTCATACTGGATTAAGGTAGGCCCTAAATCCAATCACTGGTATCTTTATAAAGAGAGATTTGGAGACAAAGAGACCCAGGGGGAACAAGGCCATGAGATGATGGAGGCAGAGACTGCAGTGAAGCAGCTACAAATCAAGGAACACCAAGGATCGCCAGCAACCACCAGAAGCTAGGAGAAAGACATGGGGCAGAGTCTCCCTCAGAACGTCCAAAAGGAACCAACTCTGCCAACACCTTGGTTTGGGACTTCTGGCCTCCAGAACTGTGAGAGCATAAATTTCTGTTGTTTTAAGTCACCTGGTTTGTGCTAATTTGTTATCGAAGCCCCGGGAAACTAAGACACCTGACTTCAGCAGAGAGAGGTGAAGAGCACAGTGTCACTTCCCTCTAGGAAAAAAGTCCGCCTGGGATACAAATGCCCAACTTTCCTATCTGGGTAGAATCATCCAGGGTTCTTGCCTTCTGATCACCTCCTTGGGAGGCCTGGGAGGCAAAGCTCTGCAGGAGTTGGCCTACCCCCCGCCCATCAAGGCACATGTCAGGCTGTGGCGTCCATTTTCCCTGGTGCCATTGTGCAGACCACCGATTCAGCTGATCTGACGTCCCCTGCACTTCAAACTGCATCCAGAACCATGTTGGCCCCAGAGACAAAATGTGGAATTGATCAGTGCCAGGATTCTATCACAATGAAGAGAATCCAGAGCAAGGGGCAATACAGCCAAAATTCAGCAACTTGACTTTCCTTTTCACTTATTTAAGGGAAGAATCAAGGTAGGCAGGGACTGTGTCCCAAATCACACAGCAATTGTGAGGAACAGAATTTGTAGCCAAAGAATCAACTTCCCATCTGCCCTTGGCATGTTGCACCTGCTGCCCCATCACATCTCCCTTTGGCACCTCTTTTTAGTCTTAAGCCTCTGTGCTTGCTCTCTGGGACACCCAAAGCACAGACAAGCCAGGACTGCACGGGAGCCTCGTGCCCCATCATCTGCCAGGCCTATGCATCATTTCCCACAAATGAAAATAATATCTTTCTCTCTCCTAGCCACAACAGGAGTGGAGATTCAATGGAAAAGGAGGTGGGTCACCAAGCCTGGACCCTTGCTTTTGCCCTGGGAAGAGGTTGGGCCTTGGAGTCCGACCAATCGGAGTTCACGCTCCACCTGTACTATCTGCTTGACTCATTCCAAACTCTCCTCTTCTGCAAGAAAAGATCATTATCACAGTCACAGCCAAGGACTTGGAAGGTCTCGGAGTTGCCAGGCACTTCAGGCTCTGCCATCCACAGTGGTGCAGCTGCCCTCCAGCCTCCGGAACTCCCTCACTAAGGCTGCTCAGGGGCTGCTGTTTTATTTGGAGTATGAAGAAAGTGGCTATTTGAGACTCAATAATGAGGGCACAACTGTCTGGTCAGCTCACTAGACAAGACAGATAAGGTGTGGAGCCTCAGGGTGGGCACCTGAGGGTTGGAACAGTGGAAGCAAACATCCCCCACAATGGGGGAAACCCAAGCACAGCTGGACTCTCAGCAGCAGCAAGCCTGGGTGGGTTGGGGTGTCTTTCGTGTTCTCCTCTCCTCCAGCTGGAGTGGTCTTCTATTTCTTCTATTTCCCCCATTGCCTTGAGTCCAGTGTTCTGCATAAAGCAGGGGCTCAGTGTCTGAGGAATTACAGACTTGAAGTTGGGAGGCCTGGGACAGTTCTGGCTCTGGCTGGTGGGGTTTCAGCCCTACAACTGGAAGACTTGAGTAAGACATTTATCATTAAAGTAGAAGGAGGTTAAAACCAAGATCAATCTTAGAGAGAAAACTAGGACAAATCAAAACGTACGAGAGACTTTCATACAATCACTTTCGAAAACTGTTTGGCAGTTATCTACCAAAGCTGGTCATAAACAAACTCTATGACTCAGCAATCCCACTGCTAGGTGTAGGGCCAACCAAAATGCATCCACATGTTCACCGAAAGCCGTGAACTAGAAGGCTCACAGAAGTACTATAAATAGCAGCCCCAAACCAGAAACAACCCAAATGTCCATTGTTTTCATTCCCTTGGTTGCTCAAGCAAATACTATGCAATGGGTTGGCATAAACAATGGGAATTTATTAGCTGATGGTTTTGAGGCTAGGAAAAAGTCCAAATCAAGGCGTCATCAAGGTGATGCTTTCTTTCTGAACACTGGCATTCTGGGGCTCACTGCTGGGGATCCTTGGTCCTGGGCTCCTCTGTCACATGGCAAGGCACATGGTGGCTCTACCTTCTCTTCCGAGTTCCACTGACTTTCAGCCTCTGGCTGCTCTGTCTGCTGCTTTCTCTGTCTCTGTCTGAATTTCATTCCACTCATAAAGGACTCCAGTAATAGGATTAAGACCCATCCTGATTGAGATGGGTCACACCTTAACTGAAGTAACCTCGTCAAAAGGTCCTACTTATAATCAGTTCACACTCACAGATATGGATTAAGTTTAATCTGGGGTACATAGCTCCAAACCATCACACCCACCAACAACGGACTGTGGTATATTCACACAACGGACCACTACACAACAAGAATGAACTATCTCCAACTATACAGAGTGACGTGGATGAATCTCACGCAAGGTGCTGAGCAAAAGCAGCCAGACACAAAAGAGCACATACTGTTTGATTTCATTTATATAAAGGACAAAGACTAACAAAACTAATCTATGATGATAGACAACAGAATGGGTCATTGTTTGCATATGTCCAGCTTTAGTAGATACTGCCAAAGGGGATAAGGGATAGACCTGAAGAGCAGGGCAGATGCATCAACACAATTCAGTCACCACAGGAGACGGACCATTTATCAGCCTGGGGTGGTCACCGCACAGCACCCCTCAACTGTGGCAATCTACCTGAGTTCTGATTCTGCACTCAATGAGATCTATCGATTCATAATTCTGCCACAGATACCCCAAAGCCTGGAAGGTGTTGGATGGCAGACCTAATCATTCATTTCCCTGCGAGATTTTATCTCCCAATCCTACCATACATCCCACAAACGTAAATATCTTGTTTGTTTGCTGAAACATGGTGACCCACCTAGGTGTTATCCCCATCCCATAGCACCCCTTAAACAGCAACGCTGGTGACTTCTGATTTTAGGAACTGGTACAACTTGGAGTTTATAGTAAGGTGCCTTCTAGCTTGCTTCTCTTTTCAGGTAATTCAAATCCCAGGTCCAGCATATCCTCCAGTATATCCCAACTGGGAGCCTTTGGGCAAGTTACCAAACCGCTTTGAGCATTTCGGGCCTCATTTTTAAAATGGGGCTAATGATGCCAACTTCAGGCTGGTTGTGAAGTTTGCCTGGCTTGAAGCAGGTGCTCAATGTGTATTCCTTTCGCTTCCCCTAAATTCCTTGTTACTGCATGGATTCTCAGTTGGAAGAGACCCCAGAGGAGTCCCTGTCTATTAGATAATCTCACTCACGCCTGCAGCCTGTGCACAGAAGCAGCTGCTGCAGCACACCTGTGGCTGGGATCGTCTGCTGTCCTCCCTGTGTGCCTTCACCAAGCACTGATGTGGGGACGAAGGAAAGCACGAAGCCATGTGCATCTTCACTACCAGTGCTTTGCAAGACCTGTCCCTGGGGGAAGCCTTGCTCCTCTTTTCTCTCTGTTCTGAGAAATTACATTCTCCACATTAGGAAGCAGAATTCTGTTTGCTAAGCCTTCGTGTTGCCGAGGAGAACAATATTGATCTCTTCCGTGTGGCCAGCTCCTGCTGGTGAAGAAAACATTCTAACTTTCAAAACATCGAAGTGTACAGGAGATACCATGGAAAATTCAGAAGTAATACAATACAAGATGAGAGGGCCTGCTTTATTATGCTAGCACCTGGTACTGGAACTTCATTGAAACCCCTCTCCCAAAGTTCCAGAAATATATTTTATCCAAGCAATTTTTTGTTCATTTGTTTATTTGTTTTTATAATGCTCATTTCCAGAATTCTGACAAAATATTGTGCTGGGAAGTTGGGTGGGGGGAAAGCTTTCAGAATGAAAATATTTTTCTTGGAGACATGGTACCCTTCCCTAGAAAATAATTAGCTTACCTAGTTAGGAAAATGCATTTTTGTTGTAAAATCAGCCTGTTTTTTTTTTTTTTTTTTAATACAATGACTGGGAATAATGATCATTTAGTTTCAATGCTGAGCTTAGAAGGAAACCTGATAAGAACAACTGATTCCTAAGATAAGAAAGGGGATTATATATATTTTAATAGTTGAAATTCTATACTGAAGTTAAATTCTGGGCATGCATTTATGAAAACTCGGAAGAAAACCAGGAATGAGCTCAAGTTGAAGAAGTTAGTCAAGACTTTATCTTTAAAGGCTGACTAAATGTAAAATATTTGCAAGTTGCAAATGATGCAAGCAGAGCAATTTATTACTTTACTTTTGTTTTGTCTTTCTGGGTCTGACTTACCAAGGAAAATTTGAAATATATGAGGCCAAATAAAATAGGTGCTTTGTTCTCTGGCACAGTTAAAAAGGTAAATCAGTCTAATAATTTAGTTGAACTCAATGTTTGTTACACTTAGGACAAAAATACAAGTTTTAAAATAATATGATTCATTTTAAGATTGATACTAAAAGCTCAAATGACTTTTTTTTCTATAATTTGAATTTAGTCTGTAGAGTACCAAGAAATCTTTTGTTTTCAAAGGAAATAAGAGATTTGGATTGGTGCCTTCGGAAAGTAAGTGTAAATATACTTTTGAACCGTACTGAGTGTGACTAAGAGCAGGGCACTGTGCAAGCCCAAGGAATAAAGGTACAGCCTTGTACTTTTAGGAGCTCACACTCTAGAAAAACAAACAAACAAGTTAACAGATAAACACCCTGCTGGTGATAGATATTATTTACACACATGGAAGTAGAGGTGGCTAAGTGTGCTACAAAGGTTTCATAGAAAAGGGGTCACTGAGCAGGGTTTTTAAGGATGAATAGGAGTTTACCAGGCAGAAAATAATAGTGGTGTGGGAACAAACCAGAGGGAAAAGAAAGCAAATGCAAAGCCATATAAGTAAGAAAGTACATGGTGTACATGAAGAACCACAAAAATCCTCTTTGGTATTTCAGAGTGAGAGGTGACAAATTTCAGAGTGTAGGAGTGTCATTTATTTCTAAACTAGCTGAAAGGAGTCTCATACCTTATCTCATCACAATGAAGCCGATTGAGGGTCTTTAACACAGAAAATGTGCTTACTATTCAGATGACTCTTGTTATTCAAATTATATGCCAAGAAAAGTGAGGTAAGGAAGGATATTTGGGGATGTGAGGATTTAATGGTTGTGTGAGACAAAGGTGGCCTGAACAGGACATTATCCAGAACCCAACATTTTGCCCCACCTGCCCTTAGTGAGATGGTGGCTCTGGCATGTCATTAGATTGAGATAGTGTGGCAGACTGCCAGCGATGTTATCCCATTTCTTCCTTAGCAATGGAATATTTATTTCAGTTGGAGCAGCCCAGCTAAACACTGAATTTCCCAGCTCCCCTTACAGTTCGGTGTGACAGTATGATTATGTTTGGAAATGAGCTAAAGTACATTTGGGGCAGAAGCACCAGCAGCACAGGCAGTACCTTTGAGTGAATTAGAAAAAGACACTTATTCCTCAAAACACTTCTATCCTTCAATAAAACAAAACCAAAAACCTAATATACTGACTTTGTTACAAGACACCTTATTGCCATCTGCCAGAATGTACCTGTAATAAAATACAAATCCATGATGTTGATGATGTGAATAGCATCATCTAAGGGTGTGCAGTGCACCATCTGCACAAGTGTCCATGGGGGGGGTCTTGTGTGTGTGTGTGTGTGTGTGTGTGTGTGTGTGTGTGTACGTAACTTACGGTAAGACTATGTAAAGTGCCCTGGCTCAGCTGGGAATCAAGGACCTTTTGCCCTTTTCTTTCCTCCTTCATGCTTGCTGGAACATAGACATGATGACCAGACTCCGGTAGCCATTTTGGACCATGAACTAATCTTGAGGATGGAAGCCAGTGCTAGGATAATGAGGGAAAAAGATGGAAGGAGCTTGGATTCCTGTTGACCACGAAGTATAGACTACATGCTTCCCAACTTCTTTTGTATGAGAGGAAGATAAACTTCTATGTTGCTTCAGCCACTCTTATTTTGAGTTTTCTATTATAGAAAGTCTAACGTAATCCTAACTAAATGAGAGAGTACGGGGGGAAAAGAAAATATATCAAATCCCTCAATGGACACTCTCTCAAGAACTAATGAATTTTCCATTTATATTATAAATAAACATTTTCTTGTACCTCAATCAGATAAAAGGTATGTTATCAGAGAGCAAACACAACACACTAGGTGGCCCCTTGAAAAGGTTTTTTTAAGGATGGAGCCAACCCCTTTGAGGACAGAAAAGGGCAGTCATCCCACTTGGCTGTAAGTTTGCAAATTCCTTCTTTAAAGAAAAAGCTAGATGTGAAGTCAAATGTAAAATACACAGTCTCTGACCCAGCATTTCAGTTCTAAGAATTTATCCCCCAAATATACTAAGCTTGCAGCTGTGTAAAATGTCATCCATACAAGAATATTCACTCCAGCTTTTTTTGTTTTTTGGTGAAAGCAGAAGATTGGAAACAACCTGAATTCCATCAACTGGGGACGGACGAAATAAGTTGTGTCATGGAATACTATGCAGAAGGTAAAAAAAAAATGAGATAAATGTACATGCACCGATATGGAAAGATCTCCAAGATATATAGTTAAGTGAAAAAAGCAGGGTGCAATAAAGTATGCATAATAAACAGGCATAACTTGTGTGGAGCAAAGCACACATACATCCATGCTTGTAGATCATCTCTGGAAGTTCACCCAACACACTGGTAACTGCTGCATGCAAAGAGGGGGCTGGGGAGTGGGGTGGGAACGATTTCACTGAATATGCTTCTGT
Organism: Choloepus didactylus; assembly: GCF_015220235.1. Taxonomy (NCBI): domain Eukaryota; kingdom Metazoa; phylum Chordata; class Mammalia; order Pilosa; family Megalonychidae; genus Choloepus; species Choloepus didactylus. The sequence continues at coordinate 34,048,451 of NC_051308.1, forward strand.
ACTTTGAAAAAGTAACTTTTTACCAAATGCTTGTATTACCTACTTAGAAACAAAATAATTACTCATTTTTTAAAATACAAAAACCATAAGGATGACGTAGTCTTCCCTGTGACTGCATTTCAGAGTCAGATGACTTCATGACAGCAGAGCTGCACAATGCAAGCTCGAGCAGCTGTGACCAGGACATCTGCTGCCTGACTTTCTTCTGCCCAAGGAGCCCACTGGACAAGGGCTAATCCAAAAACCCATGGGCATCTGATGGCCAGAGGCCTGGTGAAAATGTGAAACTGATGTCCAATGGGGTCATCCTTCCCATGGACGTGGTTCCTATTGTCACCTGGTACACACGACAGACACATGGGCATCATCTCTAACCTGTGACCTTCTCTGAGCTCCAGACCCAGATACCCACCTGCCAACTTGATGAGTAGTCCCTAGATATCTCAAAGCCACCTCCAGTGCATCTGAAATTGCACTGCAATCTTGCCCCCTAAGTTTTGTCCTTTTTGGGGGTTCCCTCTCACAGTAAGTGGCCCTACCCGCCTTCCAACTGCCAAGCCAAAAACCCAGGCAATGTCCTTGGTCCCCCTCTCTTTCACCCCACCCATAGCCCATCCATCAGCACATTCCAGCAGCTCTGCCTCCAAACTATATCTTGAATCGCTCTCCACAACCACAATGTGTCCAGCTCCTTGTGGTCTCTCTCCTCGACCACAGCAAAGTCCACTACCTGGCCGAGCCACACCTGCTCTACTCCCTGCAACACACTTGCCTCTCTGAGTCCTGAGTGGTCTTTTGGAAATGTACATCCAACCTTGTTATACCCCAGTTAAAAGCCTTAGAAAGCTTCCCACTGCCCTTGGACAAAGCAAGTTGACGTGGCCCTCAAGGCCTGCGAGGTCCGAAATGCCACCTCTCCCATTCCCTGGGTTCCACTCCCCACCTGCTCTTTCAGTCCCTGTACTCACCACGCTCGCTCCCACCACAGGGCTTTGCGAATGCTGTTCCCCCTGTCTGGAATGCTCTTCCCTCCCCTTCTCACCTCCTTAATCCCTACTCATCCTTCAGATTCCGGATCAAGTTACCTTCTCTGGGCAGTCTTTCCTGACCTATTTCAGCACAGTGCACCTCTCATTCTTAGCCCTTGTCAGCGTCACATTTGTTGGAGTGAGATCACTATCAGCCTCCCCCACTGGGATGGAAGTGAGCTCCTTGAGGGTAGAAGTCATGTCTGCTTTGGCTCCCCTTTATCCCCAAAGCTTGGCACTTATTTGATGCTCTGCAAATATCTGTTGAATGAATGGATGGACGAATTAAGAAGTCTGTGAATAACAGCATATAAAAAGTATAATCATTCTAGAACAAAAAGATGGCTGAATTCTTCTTGAGGAATAATATATAACCTACTTCTCAACCCAGTTTGTAGAGACAGACCATAGATGCAGGAAAAGGGTTGAGTAGGTGGCATGTGGTGCTATGGCAAGAAGACTGGAGAGCTGGTGTCCCAGGTTCTGGGATCTGAAAAGATGGGTTCCGACTCAGGAGCTTACTGAACACAGAAGGCGTGGGTCTACCAGCCAGCCCTCAGAGACTCCCCTCCCTCAAAGCCAGGCAAGTCAGAACCTCACAGATGGAAAATGCTCCTAAAATCATAGTAAGGTACTAGCTAAGGATGCAGCACTGACCACATGCCTGGCCTGAGGATAGACACATTCACTATAGGGCTGAAGACCCAAGTGCTTTCAGGAACAAAGGCCAAGGGCGGACACAGCCCTGAGAAGGTCCAGCTCTGCTGTGCATGTGACAATGTCCTTCCTCTGATGTGCTGTTTCTCTGACATTTTCCTAATCGTGACTCAGATTCACATTAGTGTGAGAACTCTGTGCTCCTCTTCGGGAGAGCCTTCCACAGGCTGGCTGGAACACTGTGGGGGCAGAGGGAGTAAGGGAAGAACGGTGGCACGGTGTGCCCCTCAGATGCCAGGCCAGAGAGAAAGGTGAGGCTCCCAGGGTCTGTGTGCCTCCTCGGGCCTGGGCTGGACGGGCCCCAAGCCTGCCCCCATACTGCCCTATCCAGCACCCCAAGCCTTGTTGCTCCTCCCTGGGGGAAGGTGAAGGAAACATCTGGTGGAAAGAGAAAAACAGATGGCCTCCCTTTCCATCCCAAGGACAGTCTGCCAAGGCAACACAGAATGGGAACATTTCTGCCGCCAACTCCCTGTTAGCAGCAATGGGCTCCCAAGGGCTTCCCAATGGCGTTTCCCAAAAATCCCAGCTGCTCTCATTCTAGCAGGGACCACTCTGGGCAGAAGGATGGCAGAGAATGGATGGGGGTGGGGTCTGCCAGCCTGCCCTCAGAGGCTCCCCTCCCTCAAAGCCAGGCAGGTTTTCCTCAGGGGGAGCTCCCTCTGAGCTCAGCTTCCTCACAGCTCTGTTCAGCCCAGCTGACAACCAAGTCTTTCCACCCTCAGCCACTTTCCTTGACCTCCAGTGGTGGGAGCAATGGCCCCGAGGAGGGGCTGAAAGCGGCTGGGCTGGGGAAACACAATGCACCAGGCCAAGAGTCTTGTTTATCTCCCTGCAAGACATGGAGCCAAGCCCTGAGGAGAGCAGTCTAGAGCCAGCTGTCAAGGGAAAGAAAAAATGCACTTTTTTAGGCAAAAGTAAAGCGGAGTAAAAAAGAAGTAAAAACAAGGGTGGGGCCGGGGCAGCCTTCTTGTGGGGATTCTGCTCTGGGGCTCTCAGTGCTGAGTGAAGGGGTCTGGATGGGTAAAGAGGAGGAGCTCGTGGGTGGGCTGGTGGGCTTGAGCATTTTTGGGGGTGGTTGGCTACGTTAGGTTTTTAAATGCCCTTGACGTGGGATCTACCACAAACTCATTTACACAGCCTTCCATGCAGGCTTTAAATTATATAACTGTGGGTGGTCTTTCGAGAAGACGGTCACAGATACTTCAGATTATAGGATTCCCGCACTCATGCTTGGGGAGTTTCATTTGTTCTGTTCCATCTCATGTTCTGCCAATTAAAATAAGAGCTGTAGGGTTTTCCATTGGTTCTAAATTACCAGACAAAAATCCCGAGTGGAATGCAGTTCACTACCTAGGTGGAAAAGGCCGTACCTTCTGTGGAATTTCAATGCTTGGCATTCTCTGAGTAGAGAAAGACTCTTATTTTGGGGGATAATAGGAATGGGCCATACAATACACCTGACTTGATTTCCTTGCCACCACTACATGAACGGCACTCGGCACCTCCCTCCCCTCCCCTAGTCCGCCTTCTCTCAACAATGTGCTGCACGGTCTGGAAACTTCCTCAGCAGTGCCTGTAACAGGTGTAACAGGATAGCACTGGAGAGCCCCGGAGCGGGGCCTTGCTGAGTCACCTGAGTCAGCTTTCTTGTCCGGACCGGTAGGGGAGGGCAGTGTGCTTCAAGAGGCCAGAGTTCAGAGGAATGTTCTGAGTGGTTGGGATCTTGGAGGGTGTTAGTTTAATTGTGGCAATGTCTAACTTACAACAATCAAAGAGTCACAAAAAGCTAAAAATACTTCTGGAGTTCCATCAAAGGAAAGACCTGGAGCTAATACTGGAATTAAGATGTTCGTCTTAACAGAGTACCACCAGGACCGTGAGGACAGCCCACGTGCAGGGTCCGGAAGGCTGCCTTTGTGGGAGGGAGAAGGCAGCCTGGGGAGGGGGCCGGGCCTGCCCCCGCCTCCTCAGAGCAGCAACACGTTCCAGCCAGTGAGTCCTGCCACAGGCAGAAAAACTGCAGAGTACAAAGATACATCCATTTCTTTCCAGAGAAGATAAGCGAGTTCAACTTCCCTGAACTGCCCTCACCATCACAGGGGCTAATCATATCTGAAAAGGCAGTCCTGGAGCTTGGCACTGAAACTAAAGTACTTATCTTCCTTTCCAAAGGCTCAAGTCTCTCCAGTCCTAATGGGAATGGAGTCGGAACTCATATGACTGAAAAGTCACCACTCAAGGCAGCAAGGTCGCTCATTGCACAGGAAAAGCCATGTCCCCAGGCCGAGCTGCTGGTGAAGGGGCGAAGGCCCCAGCTGCCCCTCCTCACCTCTCTGAGCCTCTCGGAGTGAGACTCTGACGCTCAGTGGAGGCACCTCGACCTCCTGTTCCCGGTCACCGGCTTCCTGAAGCCTTCACAGACCCACAGTGCAGGCCACTGCCAGGCTAAAGCCGGCAGACACGCCCACGGTGGGCCACTCTCAGCCCTCCCAGGCGCTGGGCTTGTACCTGGACACCCACAGCCTCCTGTGAGGAGGCCCGGGAAGCCCTGGAATGGGACACAGGGGTGGGAAGACTCTTACCTCATGTAATTACCTGAGAGGTAAGGGGTAGTTTTTTCTATTTTAAATGATTTAAAACTGAAGCTCAGAGAGGGTAAGTAGTTTGCTCAAGTTAACCCACCTACTTAGTGCCAAGAAGACGTTCACATCAGTCAGCTCATCAATCTTCTCAAACGCTAAAGGCAGCAAAAACTCCTGCTCCTGATCCAGGACAAGGACCATGGTTCCCGTTTGTGTTTTAGCTGAAGTATTTTCTGGAAAATTAGCATTTTTGCTAATGTGAACACTTTTAGTTAGGCCTTGGGGAGCCTCCCGGGTGTGGCTTTGCACAGCTGGACTCCTTGAGAGAGCAGCACTGTCTGCCGGAGGAAACAGATGGACAATGGGGTCCCTCCCATGGTTCTGAACACTGGGAGGAGTGCTGTAGGCCAGACAGGGAGTTAAAATAGCTGCTCTTCAGTGAGAGCGGGGACCCTTCCTCAGTAAAGTAAATAAACCTCGATGGCAGAAGAGGCTGCTTCAGCTGAGAGCTTGGTTTGCATAATCATGGGTTGAGTTATATAACCAAGGATGGGATTGCAGTTCTCTTTGGCTTTGGCAAGAGTGAACTCTTTTGGAGTGTCCACTGACTCCCCTCCTCAGGAAAGGCTGTGGCTGGATCCTTGGCAAAACATTGGTGCATTCCTGAGGAACTGCTGGGGCACCTTCTCCCTGCTACAACCTCCCTGCCTCACCACACACAGTGCCCTGGAGACTCTGCTCCTTATCTGCAGGGCCTGGGCCAGGTACCACCCACAGGCCACCCATGGGTTACCCTAGGAGGCTAGCAGGGCAGTGACCCTCTTGCCTCTTCTCCCAGGGCCCTTGCCCTCTGCCTGAGGCCATGCCCCCCAGAGCCAGGGCCTTCCCTTGGCCCACAGCTGTCCTCAGGGGACCTGGTGTAGGCTGCAGGGACCACCCAGGCCCTATCAAAACTGCTCCCCACCTACATATTTCTTTTCATGACCTCCTTACCACAGAATCGTCACATATTAGGGCTGCAAGGAGACTTGCAGCTTGTGTAGCCCAATCTAGACATGAGAAAACTGAAGTCCAGGGAGAGGATACATGAGTGGCAGAGCTGGGACATGAACCGGGTCTTTGTTCTAGGCCAATCTCTTTCCACATCACTGTATTACCTCTCAAAGGAATGAATGGCTAGAGGTGGGATTTAGGACACTACCAGAGATGGGTTTTGAGCATCAGATCCTCGAGGCCTCTCAAATCACCAACTGCCTACTCTATCTGTGCCCACTCCAACCCTGAATAGGTGTGTGCTCTGAACAATTTCCTCAGCAGTAGTGACCAGTTAGTTCATTCTAAGCCCTCCCTTATTTTGTAAACTACGCTCCATGCCTTTGAGTCTCTCAGCTTGAGAATCAAGAAATGGATTCTGGGAAGCCCATTCTTTGACATGCCTGGGCCTGGGGATGAGGTGCCAGGTGAACACTCGGCAAGCCTGGGGCATATTGGACTCTTATGTCCTGGGGCGGAGCGAACACTCCACTTCCTTCAAAGGTCAGGATGCCCTTTTCCTATTCAGTTGCTTCCCACAGATAACTCCACCCTGGTAAGTCTGCCAAAAAACCGCTTAAGGCAGAGCTGAGAGGCAGGCAGGATCACAAAGAGAATATGTGGGTTACAGTGCATGGTGTCGACCTTAACTCTGGCTGCCTTGCTGAGCAGTTATTTTCCATGGAAGATCCTTCCCTAGAATTGGGGGGTTGGCAGCAGAAAGCTCAGGGTCCTCTGGCTCTCAGGTCACTTCAGCTTGGCCCACACTCAGCCAGTGTGACATAATGCTTGCCCATGCCAGCTGCACTCCTGCTCAGGACCTTTGCACTTGCCCGACCCCCGGCCTGGTGCACTGTTCCCCCAGGGGGCAGCATGGGCCACTCCCTTCAGGTCTGTTCCAACGTCACCTTCTCCTTTCACCCCACACTCCCCTTCCCTCTTCCGGGCTTTATTTTCCTCCATGGCACATATCACCTCCTAACATCCTTTCTATTTTACAAATTTATTTTGTTTATTGTCCATCTTCCCCCGACAAAAATGCAAGCCCCATGAGAACATGTTCCCTTCTGTATCCTCAGTGCCCAGGGCAGTGCTGCACATAGTGGGCAGTTGCTAAGCTCACTCAGGGGAACACAAAAAAGTCATCACATCGCCCTCCTAGGTGTGCAAGTTTGGGAAAGAAAAAGCGCTAAATATTCCTAGGGTTTTTTACCGTTAAGTTGAGACCCAGTGGGGACTGTGAAAGCGTCCCGACAATTTCCCCCAAGCCCTGACTCCCTGGGCAACCCCCACACCAGAAGACATTGTTACTTTCTGTTGTTGCCGTGTGACTTCCTGAAAATGTTTATTTTAAATTATGCTGAATTCAGAGAAGGCTGCAGAGTGTAACAGAGTGGCATAAATCTCAGCGTCCTCGCCGATTTTCTGTAATGGCTCATAAATCCCAGCCAAGGCACTGAATGTGCCAAATGCCCGGGCCTCCCGAACCCACCCTAAGAACAGAGAGGGAAGGTGTGTCCGCGGATCCAGGCGCCAGGGGCAGATCCAGGTTTCGTAGGGCTTTAAGTTTACACAGTGGTGGAGAGGTGGGGAGACAGGAGTACTCAGCTTCAAGAAAAATAAATCAAAATTAGGAATATAGCATTGCCGTGGCCCCTCCCAACGCCTTGGAAGGGGCTGGGGCAAGTGAGTTGCCCAGAAGCTTAAGCTTCAAGGGAAATCGCCCTCTCGGGAGGCGAAATGAAACTCAGGTGTCTGCTGCGCTCAGCCAAGCCGATCACACTGCTCAGCTTTCACTACGTGGTGAACTCTTAACCCCGGGGCCCAAGCTTCCTCTTCTGTACACCGAGCGGGCTGGCTTTCTCTGGGGTCCCTTCCTCCGAGAGAAGAGCGGGGGTGGTGGTGGTGGTGAAGGGGGGGACGGATGACAGGGATGACAAAAAGCACATTTCAACCAAAGACCCTCAGATAAACCTTAGGACTTCAGTGACAAACAAGGAATTCCGCGGTCCTCACCGCGGGAGCGAAACGCATCCAGGGGCTTTGCTCCTGGAAGCAATCGCGGCCATCCTGGAATCAATATCCGGGCAAGGGGTCTCTGCCCGCGGTAAGGACCGCGGAATTCCTTGCCCAAATGGCCTGTGCCCACCCCCAGGGCCTGCGGGGGCCTGTGGCCGGAGTGCGCGTGCACCGGGCCCCGGCCGGGGGCAGTGGCGGTGGTGGGGTTTGTTGCACGCGAGGTGTCCGGCGTCGGGGGCTGGAGCTGGGGAAGCAAGGGAAGGGACCGGTTCTCAAAAGTGTGTGTGTGTGGGGGGGGGGACTTCTGGAAGTCATATTTGGAACCCTGCCGGGTCGGCGTGGGGTCGTCCACGTCTCACCATCCCACCGCCCACCCTGGCCCCGCCGCCTGGTCCCCGGCGGCCGCGCAGATCCGCTGCGGTCGCGGCTGCGCCCCACGCCATTGCGATTCCAGATCCGCATATGGATACTGAGAACGCAGTTCCCGCCGGCCCGGGTCCCGGAGGCCGCGCGCACTGACGCGCCCGGGGCGCTTACTGTCGTTCGGCTCCCCTCGGCTCCGGCAGCCGCGGCAGGCGCCCCCGCTCCCGCCGGCTCCCTCGGCTCCTACTCGACAAGTTTGCGCCCGCGCGGCCGCAGGCTCAGGCTGCTGGCAATGACCCCGCCCAGTGCCCCGGGCTCTCGGCTTGGCCCTGGAGCGGGGCGTTGCGGCTTCTGTTTACCAGAAAGATCCGGGGAAAGTTTTTAACCTCCCCAAGGCTCCGCCTCCGCTTTGGAAAAATGCTACTCAAGGTGCGGTCTGCAGACTGGTGTTGCCTCCCGAAGAGACCGAGTACAGAACTCGAGTGCAAGCATTAGTAATTTGATACAGTAACTTTGACAGTTGAGTCTAAAAACAACCACAAAAATCCAAGCTTGCATTTTGTATGCCCTGTTTCTTTATAAGAGAAGTTGTGGGTTTACAGAAGGATCATGCACAAAACGTAGGATTCCCACACACCACCCCACCACCAAAACGTCGCATTGGTATGGAATATCTGTTACAATTGATGAGAGCACATTTTTATAATTGTACTAGATTAGTAAAGGTTCATGGTTTAACTTAGGGTTCACTGCGTAGTGCAGTTCCATGGATTAAAAAATTTTATATTCTGATACCATATACTGTATACAATCTAACATTTCCCCTTTTAACCATATTCAGATACATATTTCAGTGCTGTTAATTGTGTTCACAATGTTGTGCTACCCTCACCACCATCCATCACCAAAACATTTCCATCATTCCAAATAGGAACCTTGTACATTTTAAGCCTTAACTTCCCATTCCCTATCTCCACCCTGTCCCCTGGTAACCTATTTGTATGTCTTCTTAATTTCATTTTTCTATCAATGCATTATGACTGTATTTTACAAACATATTGGCCCATGGCAGACTGGGAAATTTAAAAACAAATTTATCTTTCACCACAGATTGTCTGAGAAGCACTGGTGGAGATGAAGGTAGGATCTCCCTCAAAGAGGTCTTGGTGGTGAGGATCTCATTGCTGAGTTCATTGTCTGGAGAGAAACTACATAGCATTCCCTCCTGTTGGGAAGGACCGCTGCACCCAGGCTCAGTGGATGCTGGGACTCTTGTGACTTCTGCAACAATGTTAATCCCAGACCCTCATGCCTGGGAAAATTTGTGCTATCATCTCAGTCATTGCTTGCCCTTAGCTCCTTAAACCCTGCTAACACCCCTTCTTGTGCTCAGCAATTGTAATTGGTTAAACAAGCCTGCACCCTCAAGATCTCAGGGGACAGACTACAGTAGACCATGTGCAGTATCTGACTGTCACCCCTGAGTAGGCCAGCGATCCTCTGCTCCAGGGACCCTGCGTACAACTTCGGGATAAGTTTCACCCCCCTTGGCCATCTAGCCATATTCTGAGTCATGCCTCCTGGGATCTCGCCAACTTTGCTCCTTTTTCTGGCCTCAGAACTCTCCGTTTCAATTAAGAGAAGCTGTAACTGTCCTGCAAACACACCTCACTCATTCCTACCTGCAAGACTTTGCTGACATGGTATCCCTGGTCAGGATACCCTCCTCCATCCCAACGTGGAATCTTCCTGTCCTTTAGTTCTACACTCTCCTTACAAAAGCCTTCTCTTGCCACCTGTGGTCTCTGGAATCTACTTCTTCAACACTTGAAATCTGTGAGAATCTCCCACCCCAAAAGCATTTAAACAGTCTGCCTCTGGCCACTTCACCAAAGGATTCAAATTTGTTACTCTTAAAACTGCAGATGAAAATGTTCTAAAAGTAGATATTGGTAATGGTTGCATAACTGTGACTATACTAAAACCCATTAAATTGGTTTATGGTTATGTGAATTATATCTCAATGAAGTTGTTATTTAAAAGAAACTTCACGATATGGCAATCTCACTCCTCACTCCTGTATCCTGATATCTTCTTCTTTGGTTAGATCATCTACCCAGTATTAGAATATCAAACATTAGATAGTGTAAGATAGTTCAAAGTACAATCTACATAAAGGCAGTCAATAAATAAATAAGTTACAGAGTCTCCCCCAGCAGGGCTAACATAGACACTCAAATTTTTACTGCTTTTGGCCAAAGCCATTGAAAGATTTAGGGAGCAAAAGAATGGATAAAATGTGATCTCCTGAATAAATCATATTTTGAAAATTCAGAACAAAAAGACTATGCCTTTCAATAAACTTCTGGAGAGTTTCCAGGTACATCAGGTACAATGAGAAATAATGTGTGTGGGGGACAATTCTGGATAAAAATTGTAGATCAATGCCTCCTGATTCCCTGAGAAGGAAACAATATTCTTTTACACCAAAAATGCACAATATGAACCTAATCATGAGGAAACATCAGACCCCAAATTGAGTAACATTCTACAAAATACATGGCTGTACTCTTCAAAAATGTCAATGTCATGAAAAGAAGGAAAGGCTGAGAAACTGTTCATGATTAAAGGAAACTAAAGAGACAAGAAAACTAATTGCAATGTTCCATTCTAACTTGAATCCTGGGCCAGAGGGAAAAAGTTCCATAAAAAATATTGTTTTAGTTTTCTAGGCTGGGCAAAGCAGATAACACAAAATGCATTGGCTTTAACAATGGGAATTTACCAGCTAACAAACTGACAGTTTTGAGGCTGAGAAAAATCTCCAAATCAAGGCATCATCAGGGTGATGCTTTCTTCCTGAACACTGGCTGCCAGCGATCCTCAGCTCCTCTGCCACATGGCAAGGCACATGGTGGCATCTGTTGGTCTCTCTCTTCTCTTCTGGATTTCGTTGATTTCAGCTTCTTGCTTCTGTGGCTGTGCAAGTTTGAAACTGTTACGGAGCCCAGAAGAGCCATGACCATTTAATCCAATCTTGTTGGGTGGAAACTTTTGATTGAGTGTTTCCATGGAGATGTGACTCACACAATTGTGGGCAAAAGCTTTGATTAAATTATTTCCACGGAGGCATGGACCCCGCCTATTCAGGGTGGGTCTTGATTAGTTCACTGGAGTATTTAAGAGAGCTAAGAGCCGACACAGCCGCTGACGCTGAGAGATGCTTGGAGGTGCGGACAGAAGGATATTTGGAGATGCTAAGCTACAAGATGAAGCCCAGAATTTGCCCCGGAGAAGCTAAGAGAGGATCCCCAGATGCTTAGAGAGAAATGCCCTAGGAGACAGAAGCAAGGACGCACAGGAACTGAGAGAGAGGAGCAAAGACAGAAACCCAGAGACATTTTGGAGAAAGCTATTTTGAAACACAACCTGGGAGCAAAGGACCAGCAGACGCCAGCTATGTGCCTTCCCAGCTGACAGAGGTGTTCTGGACACCATTGGCCATTCTTCAGTGAAGATATCCTCTTGTTGATGCCTTAGAGTGGACATTTTTATGGCCTTAGAACTGTAAATTTGTAACCTAATAAATCCCCTTTATAAAAGCCAATCCATTTCTGGTATTTTGTGTAATGGCAGCATTAGCAAATCGGGAACAGTGACTTTTCTTTTTTTGGGGGTGTGTGTCTGAATATCATTCTCTTATAAAAGGTCCTACTTACAATAAGTTTACACCTACAGGAATGGACTAGCTTTAAGAACATAATTTTCTGGCATACATACAGTTCCAAACCACCATAAATATCATTGGGACAATTGGGGAAATTTGAATAAGGTCTGTGATTAAATAATAGTATTTTTCAATGTTAAATATTGTGATTTTGAGAATTAAATTGTTTTGCAAGTAAAGATCTTTGATTTTAGGAAATACAACCGAAGTATTTAAGGAGTAATGAGCAACATGTCTGAAACTTACCCTCATATGGCTCAGAAAAAAAATTATATATAGAGAGTATTACAAAACATATGTAATGAAATGTTAACAATTAGTGAATCTGGGTAAGGGGTATACAGGAGCTCTTCATTCTGTTCTTTCAACAACTTTACTGTGTTTGAAATTACCTTGAAATAAAAAGTTTAAAAAGTTGTGGGACAAACAAATGCATATACTTAAAACTCCATGAAAACAACTACAGAGGAATAAAATAAAAAGCTATAAATTCCACAAGGACAAATGATTGGGAGGAAAGATCGCAATAGAAGTTTTGGAAGATAGAAGGTTGGGTGATTGATTTGACAGAACAGATAAAGCTAAAACCTTTCTACAACTAGAAGCAAGCAGATTCTTCTCTTAGACTTACAGGGATCAGCCAAATCTTACCCACAGCATAGTTTTGTAAATAAAGTTTCATTGGGTCACAGTCACACTTACTTATTTACATATTGTCTATGGCTGTTTTCATACTACAACTACAGACTTGAACAGTTGCTCACAAAGTCTAACATATTTAGTATCTGGCCCTTTAAAGAAAAAGTTTGCCAATCCCTGCCTTAGAGCCCTACATAGTCTTAGAAGTATCAGGGGTGTCAGTTGGGGCTAGAAATGGCAGTCCTCTATAGAGTCTGAGCATCCCTGCATGTTCTTGCTAGGTATTCCAAGAACACAAGGCCCCAACCACTCTTTACCTGGGCCATTTTTTAGAGTCGTGTTTGCAGCAAGGAATCTTGAAGGATGAGGTAATGACTCTCTCCCACCAGAAAAAGAGCAGGCATCTCCTATAACGCAGCCCACTGAGTGTATCTGTCATGAACTCTTTGTACTATCCCCATCGGATTTGGAGGTCAAGCAGAACCCAGATGAACATGAAGCTTTGGTGACTATTTTTGCCATGAGTAATAAAGTTCTTTATCTCTGACCCAGGAGTCTCGTGTCTTCTGCCAAGATCCATGAAACAGTACCATGCTAGCTTGTTAGCTTGAAAATAGGGTAAAATCTCAAGACCCTCAGTAGTTCTTGACAGTGGATTGAAAACATGAGGATTAATTTAAAGAGATGGATGATGGGAGAAAAAAAAGGGAAAAGAATATCAGATCAATCCAAGAAGTCATCAAGCCAATATGAGTTCCATGAGAGAGAAAATAGAAAATAGAAAGAAGAAAATTATTAAAGGATAGGAGTCTCCAGACTGAAAAGCCGTAAAATCTATACCCAATGCACATCATTGTAGAATTTCAGAATACTAAAGAAAAAGTGAAGACCCTAAAAGCTTCTAGAGAAAGGAAAATTTTAAAAACAGGTCAGGGAGAACCTAAGATGGCGGCTAGGAGAGACAGGGCAAAAAAACACCTCCGTGAAAAATACTAAATAAAAGCCAGAAAGTGACCCAGAACACCAGTTCCAGCAATGCAGCAGCTGGACAAGGTCTGCTAAATCCACAGGGACTGTGCACTTGGTGAAACCGGGAGTCTGCATTCTCAAACGAGTGAGTAAGCTGCTGAATATCCGGCAGCCGCGCTGCAGTGTGGGGAAACCGAGGGTTGGCGTTTGGAGGTGGACTAGTTCTTTTTTAAAAAAACCCAAAAGTGGCTGCAGATACAGCAGCGAGAACCGCACAGTGAAGTGCAGAAGGAACGGGCTGTGTGAACGCTTCAATATCTGGCATGGAAGATAGACTTTCCCGCACGCACTGTTAATTGTCTCAGAGCAAGGAAGGCAGAGGTGAGCCAAAAGGGGGAAAAAACATGCCCCTTGCAGCCGTCTTCCTGGCGGGCTGGGAATGCTCCTGTCCGGCATCAGGGCCACAGCCCAGAGCCGTGCCAAGAAACCCAGTGTAACGGGGGATGTTTACAATGGCACGCCACAGTGTCAGGCGTGGATAGTAGCCTTTCACTCACCCACAGCTAATTGTTCTGGAGCTGGGAAGGCGGAGCTGTGCACAAAGGGGGAAATTGGCACGCCCCATAACAGCCATCCTTATAGCAGTCTGGGAACGCACCTACATGGCCTGGCGGCCCAGAACTTCCCTTGAGGGACAGCGCGCACTTGTGACATAGCACAACCTTCCCTCAGCAGAGGCCCTAGAAGGGCATGGCTTGCAAGAGGGACCCACGCGGAAATCCCAGGGACCATACGCCAATACCAACAACTTGTGGGTCAGCGGCAGATACAATCTGTGGCGAGACTGAAATGAAGGTTTAGACTCTTGCAACAGCCTTAAATCTCCAGGAACACCTGGGAGGTTTGATTATTAAATCTGCCTTCCCTCTCTAACCGCTCAGACACACGCCCCACATTCAGGGCGGACAGCACCAACAACACACCCAAACTTGGTGCACCAATTGAACCCCACAAGAATCAGATCCCCACACACCACAAAGACAAAGTTGGGGAGAACTGACTTGAGGGGAATAGTTGACTCGCGGATGCCATCTGCTGGTTAGTTAAAGTGTACTCCACCAAGCTGTAGATCTGACAAATTAGAGATTCGTCTTTGAATAATCCTACATATCCTAAAAGAGCTCTATCAAGTAAAGAAAATGTCAAGAGGCCAAAAACAACAGAAAATTTTAAAGCATATGATAAAACCAGATGATATGGATAACCCAAACCCAAACACCCAAATCAAAAGATCAGAGGAGACACAGTACTTGGAGCAATTAATCAAAGAACTAAAGACGAATGAGAGCATGGCACAGGATATAAAGGACATGAAGAAGAGCATGGCACAGGATATAAAGGACATGAAGAAGACCCTAGAAGAGCATAAAGAAGAAATTGCAAGAGTAAATAAAAAAATAGATGATCTTATGGAAACAAAAGAAATTTTTGACGAAATTAAAAAGATTCTGGATACTCATAGTACAAGACTAGTGGAAGCTGAACAATGAGTCAGTTACTTAGAGGACCACAGAATGGAAAATGAAAGAACAAAAGAAAGAATGGGGAAAAAAATTAAAAAAATCGAAATAGACCTCAGGGATATGAAAGATAAAATAAAACGTGCAAATATAAGACTCATTGGTGTCCCAGAAGGGGAAGAGAAGGGTAAAGGTCTAGAAAGAGTATTCAAAGAAATTCTTGGGGAAAACTTCCCAAACCTTCTACACAATATAAATACACAAGGCACAAACGCCCAGTGAACTCCAAATAGAATAAATCCAAATGAACCCACTCCAAGACATATTTTGATCAGACCGTCAAATACTGAAGAGAAGGAGCAAGTTCTGAAAGCAGCAAGAGAAAAGCAATTCACCACCTATAAAGGTAACAACATAAGACTAAGTAGTGACTACTCAGCGGCCACCATGGAGGCGAGAAGGCAGTGGCATGACATATTTAAAATTCTGAGAGAGAATAATTTCCAACCAAGAATACTTTATCCAGCAAAGCTCTCCTTCAAATTTGAGGGAGAGCTTAAATTTTTCACAGACAAACAAATGCTGAGAGATTTTGCTAATAACAGTCCTGCCCTACTTCAGATACTAAAGGGAGCCCTACAGACAGAGAAACAAAGAAAGGAGGGAGAGATATGGAGAAAGGTTCAGTACTAAAGAGATTCAATATTGGTTCAATAAAGGACATTAAGAGAGAGGTGGGAAAATATATCTGACAAACATAAACCAAAGGATAGGACAGCTGATTCAAGAAATGCCTTCACAGTAATAACATTGAATGTAAATGGATTAAACTCCCCAATTAAAAGATATACATTGGCAGAATGGATCAAAAAATATGAGCCATCAATATGTTGCATACAAGAGACTCATCTTAGACACAGGGACACAAAGAAATTGAAAGTGAAAGGATGGAAAAAATATTTCATGCAAGCTACAGCCAAAAGAAAGCAGGAGTAGCAATATTAATCTCAGATAAAATAGACTTTAAATGCAAGGATGTTAGGAGAGACAAAGTAGGCCACTACATACTAATAAAAGGGACAATTCAACAAGAAGAAATAACAATCATAAATGTTTATGCACCCAATCATGGTGCCACAAAATACATGAGACAAACACTGGCAAAACTAAAGGATGCAATGGATGTTTCCACAATTATGGTGGGAGACTTCAACACATCACTGTCTCCTATAGATAGATCAACCAGACAGAAGACCAATAAGGAAATTGAAAACCTAAACAATCTGATAAATGAATTTGATTTAACAGACATCTATAGAACATCACATCCTAAATCACCAGGATACACAGTCTTTTCTAGTGATCACGGAACTTTCTCTAGAATAGACGATATGCTGGGAAAAAAAACAAGCCTCAATAAATTTAAAAAATTGGAATTATTCAAAGTACATTCTCTGACCACAATGGAATACAATTAGAAGTCAATAACCATCAGAGACTTAGAAAATTCACAAACACCTGGAGGTTAAACAACACACTCCTAAAATAAATTGTTTATAATGTAGAATGTAGGGGAACAAGTGATAGAAAGCAATTAATGAAGGGGGAACGATAACCCAATAAGAACAGATAAGCTATCGTGGGTAAATTTAACGTTCTGGGAGTGCCCAGGAATGACTATGGTTTGTTAATTTCTGATGGGTATGGTAGGAACAAGTTCACAGAAATGTTGCTATATTAGGTTACTTTCTTGGGGTAGAGTAGGAACAGGTTGGAAGTAAAGTAGTTATTTTAAGTTAGTTGTCTTTCTTCCTCCCTTGTTATGGTTTGTTTGAAATGTTTTTTTATTGTATATCTTTTAAAAAAATATTTTTTTTGATATAGTTAATTTAAAAAAAAAGAGTTAATGAAGAGTTAATGACAATCAATGCAATATATGATACTGGAGTGGATCTAAGAATGGAGGAGAAAAGCTCAAAGGGGGCATAAGGAAAAATTGGAACATAGAATTTAAGCTTTATATCCATATTAATTTTCTTGAATTAACTGCAGTTAAGTTAATGACATAAGTGAATATCCTTGTTCGTAGAAATGTACACAAAGTGTTATGAGTTCAAGGAGTATGATATATGCAACCTGCTCTCAAATGTTCAGAAGATGATAAATGGGTAGATAGATAGTTGATAGAAAGATAATAGATACAGTTGAAAGAAAGGGGGAGGGAGGGAGAGAGGAAGGAAGGAAGGAAGGAAGGAAGGAAGGAAAGAGAAAGAAAGGTACTGCAAAAGTAGCAAAATGTAAAATTGGTAGATACGGATATCTGGGGGTGGGGGGTGTTGGAGTTCTCTGTATGGGGTTTGTATTGTATTTGCAGCTGTCCTATATGTTTGAAATTATTTCAAAATAAAAATTAAAAAAAAAAAGAAAAGAAACCTGTTAACAGTAGTTGCCTTTGGGGAGGGAAATGGAACTGAAGTGGTTAGGCTTCTGTTTTTACTCTCTCTATTTTTGTATTGTTAGGATTTTTACAATAAGGTAGTTTCCTTATGCAATTGTAAAAACATTTAAAAAAGAGTCTGTGCAATTCTTAAAGCTCTAGAGAAAAGAAAATTATACAGTTTTCCTTGGTAACATTATTCATAGGTAACAATCTTGTAATTTGATCATAAGTAATTTAATCCCACATGCCACAATTTAAGGTCATTTTTTAACTTTATGACTTTCAAAGAAGATGGGGAATTGCTTAGAATGCTCTACAGCAGTAGTTTTCATATATTTTTTAAAGCCAAAAATCTTCCACAAAATGAAGCTTTATCCTGAAATCCAACAAATGAAGCAGATAAAGGTGAAGCTGCCGGAGCCCTGTCACTCACCCCTGATCCCACTGGCAGTACATTTCTGTAAATATACTTTTATATGAACAGAAATGTTTGTTAATCAGCCTTCTCTTTTCCAGGTTATTTTGTTTGTCTAAATGTTTAAAAGTGCTTTCTTTAATATTCCAGAGGAAATAAAAGAACCGTCTATTTGTAAATGTTCATAGTCTCTTGGTCAAGTAAAAAATGTTTACTGATATCAACTGAATTGTTGCTAAAAGATCATTATGTGGATAAAGACTGGTAATTGTCATTTTTTTGTCTGTGATATGGATAGTCTGACATTTAATGGTGTAATTTATTAATTATATATATTGCTAGAGTATTGCTTTGTGTTGTATCTATGCATTTGAAAGAATACCACTCTGACTGCTCATTAAATATTCTATAATGATTATAATAATTAAAAACCTCCTACATTTGGTATTAAAAAAAAACAAACAAAAAAAAAACAGGTCAACACAAGGACCCAGTTATCAGAATGGCATCAGACTTCTAAATAGTAATACTGGATGCTGTAAAACAGTGAAGCAAAGCCTTCAAAAACCTGTGGGAAAATGATTTCCAACCTAGAATTCTCATCAAATGTGAGGGCAAAATTAAAGACATTTTCGTATATGCAAGAACTAAAAAAAATGACTTCTTATGTATCCTTTCTCAGGAAATTCCTAGAGGATGGGCTCTAGAAAAACAAAGGAGTAAAACATGAAAGAGGGAGACATGGTATTTGGGAAACAGGGGACCTAGGACAGGAGAGCAGCAAAGGGGAGTCCCAGGTTGACAAATGCAGCAAGTTTAGAGAGCAAGCTGTCCAGATTAAAAAAGGAAGACAAAGGGCACCAGGGGGCAAGTCTTCAAGGGGGAGAATCTGAATTAATACATTAAATGATAGTTAAATTTTTGGAAAATAATATGAATAGACATTTGTCAGATCTGATGGAGTATTGGAGAAACAAAAGAAGCAAAGTATAAATTGATTATTAACTACAGGAATAACAGAAATTTGTTTAAGGAAGAAAATGTTATCACAGTATACTGCTTGGCTCAAATGTACATAGTCATAATTATGTAATCATTATTGGTATAACAAAAACTCATGATTATTACAACTTTGGGAGGATGGGGTGAGAGTAGTGGGGATGGTTATAAGATACTTAAATCTTTATCTACTGGAAGAGAAAATCAGTAGACAATGTCTAAAAATTAACAAAATCAAGAAATGTGCATTATTAGCATATTATTTATGTATACAGAGGTAAATACCAAGAATTTAAAGCAGGATGGGGGGAATGGGAGACGGGACGGTTATTCTTTCATTCTAAGCCTTGATTATTTTATCTTTTAAAAATGCAATTTTACTGAGATATATTCACACACCATACAGTCCATCCAAAGTATACAGTTGCTAACAGTATGATCACCTAGTTGTACATTCATCACCACAATCAATTTTAGAACATTTTTGTTGCTCCAAGAAAAAAAGAAAAAAGAAAACCCAAAACGTCCCATACCTCTTATTCCCCCCTATTATTGACCCCTAGTATTGCTGTGGTACATTTGTTACTGCTGATGAAAGAATAGTAAGATATTACTGTTAGCTATAGTTCATAGTTTGCAATAGGTACACTTTTTCCTGTATATCACTCTATTATTAACTCCTTGAAATTGTGTCTTACATTTGTTCTACTGCGTGAAAGAACTTTTTTATATTTGTACAGTTAATCACAGTCATCTTCCACAAGATTCACTGTATTATGTCTAAAAATTGACAATCAAGAAATGTGCATTTTTAGCATAGTTATTTATGTATGCAGAGGTAAATACGAAAAGAATTGAAAGCAGGATGGGGGGAATGGGGAACAAGGGGCTGTTATTTTTTCATTCTAAGCATTGATTATTGATTCATTGATTTTTTTAAACCATGTGCCTGCATTAGTTGGATACAAATACAAATTAATTTTAAAATATTGCTTTCTAATGCCATCAGACGTCCCCAGACACAATGCTTTTTCCTCTGGATTCTAAAGCAGTCCTTGCCCTCTTCCAAATCCCAAATTCCTAGCTTCAGATCAGTTCCAATAATCTGCTGTTTCCTTCTGCTGCTCACCTCCAGCTTTCCCTTTATCCTTATCCACCACTGGGCTTCTGCTCTGCCCCCTCTGTTCTTCGGACACTCCCTGTACTTACCAATACATTCCTTTATCAGACGCCAAATTAAACATCATTGATTACACCAGACTCTGTATGAACTTTATGAAGGTCAGATGCTCCAAAGGGCATGTCACCCACTACTTATTACAAAATGTTATCTACTTAAAGATTAACAGGTTATAAATCTACTGGGAGATGAACAGGGTAGGGGTGGGGGTAGGGATAGCACGTGGCTGGTTTATAAAATGTCCTAAAGGGAGCATTTTGTAAAAATGGCAATTATATGGGATTGTTTCATATCTGTGTCTCCTCATCATTTCTATAATTAAGCATATTTACCAGTCACTCGATTGCAATGGTGCCACCCACCAACAAAAAAAACACAGAAACACATGTTAAACAGAACCCCATTTCTTGAAACTTTCCCATTTAAAGTGGACAAGATAATTTCCAAAGACTTCAGGTGGAAGATATCAGGAATGAAAAAAAATAATAAACCTATGCACCGAAAGACTAAAAATGGAAAATAATTTTAAATTTTATATACATTTTGCTTTTTATTAAAAAATGCAAATGAAGAGGGAAGATGCAAATGGTGAAATTTCAAGCGTTTTTCCTTTGTCCACAGAACGTAGGAAGGATATATTATTACTCACCGAATCCAGAAAATTCTTTTAAATGACTTTACGCTGACTAGCACCGCCCCTGGACACCCCCCTAGGGCAACTCCCCCCCCGCCTCCCTCCCACCCCCGTCTCCCTCCCCCCGCCCTCGTCCACAATTTTCGCGGGGGGGGGTTCTTGAAATTTCTGATAATACTATATTCCTAGGATTTCAAGAGCAATGGTTAACAACATAATAGAGTGAACATCAAAGGTTTACACAAGAAAGTAAAGATGCTGGTCTGTAAACACATAGTTCCAAAGCAATAAAGGACCTCTTGCGCCCCCTATGAGCCTGCATGGCACACTGCATCATGACTAGGCATTATTTGAGTAAGAGAATCATTTTGTTCTTGTTTTGCAGGGGATGAGGGGACTGTTGGTAAAACTTTGTTTTTAATTAGAGTCAATTGTTCGAAAAGTCAGTCGTTCTGCAACGTTTTTAAGGTAACAGCAGTTTTCAGCCCCCTTCCCTCACCCCATTCCCATTCTTGAAGAGCAGCGGTCACTTTCAACAGAGTTGATTCTCTTGATATTTACCTTCAAATCTCTAAGTTTACTTTTTTTCGTCGTTTTAGGCATTATTTGTTGAAGAACTCAATAAATAAGGAAGTTAGCTCTCTCTCTTCTCCTGACCTTGCTATGAAGACTTCCCATTCTCCCCAATGTTTCCAAATAGTTATCTTAATTTTAGTTATATCAACATTCAGTGTTTTCATTATTATGACTGTGGACAATTCAGGGCTAATCCATAGTAAACTATGATTAATTTTATTTTCCTCTGCAACATTTTGTTTTCCCTAGATTTAGTATCTTAAAAATATGCTTAGGTTTCTATGTACCAGTCACTATTTCAACACTGCTCTCCATCAGTTATCTAAATCCCTTCATAGTAAATCCATTCACATCAGATTTTCTTCAATTTCACCTCCTTAAAGAAGTGCCTCTGGAGCCTTCTGACCTGCCTCTAGACTGGTCTGGCTGCCCCATGCCTGGTGTACAGCTGTCATCCTGAGTTCTCCCTTCACCATCATTCTAGGGAATCCTTTCTGCTTTCTCCTGTGATAGTATCCTGCTTCCTAGATCCCACGTTTTCCTCTTTCTTGGTTCACTATTTCAGAGGAACACAACCTTGAGTGGCTTCCAGTCTTTCAACACTGTGCAGATTACTGTTCCCAGTGATTCAGTGTTCACACAGTCCTGCTCTTTGCCGTGTAACCTCCAGTGTCTCTCTGTGAATGAAGATACTTCCCCAAGTCACTGACGTCAGGCTTGGATGTGAGGCTTGCTTTGCCCAATGGAAGATGACATGACATTTGAGCTTTAAGAGCCACTATGAGATTCTACGCTTACATCCCAGATGGTGCTAGTACCTTGGCCATGTTTGGTTACTGGCTGGGAGCAGCCCAGGGAGAACAGTGTGAACGCTGGAGCAAATTTCACAGGTTTGGCAAGCAGGAGGCTGTTGGCTAACTCAGTCTTTGCATTAGGTTCTCTCCCTCTTTTAGTTTTCTTTTAAAATACCATATGGAAGCATAATTGGCATAAAGTAAATGGCAAATAATTAAGAATGTCCAATTTCATAAGTTTTGTTACATGTACACACATGAAACTGTTACCGTATTCAAGATGGGGAAGATATCCATCAGCCCCCAATTTCCTCATGCTCCATTGTAACCCTTTCCTTCCACATCTACTCCCTTTTCCATAGGCAACCATTATAGCTTAGTGTGTATTTTCTAGAATTTCATATAAACTGAATCATTCAAAAAATACTCTATTGTTTGTTTTCCTTTCACTCAGTATTGCTTTTCATGCTGAGTAGTATTCTGTTGTATGGATATACCACTATTTGTTTATTCAGTAACCTATCACAGACTTTTGGGTCGTTTATAGTTTTGGGCTATCACAAAGATTTTGTGAACATTCATGTACAAGTCTTCGGATGAACATATGCTTTTTTTTCCCTTTTGGGTAAATATCTAGGGTAAAATGGCTGGACCACATGGGTTAAGGTTAGAAACTGCCCAGTTGTTTTCCAAAGTGGTTGTACCATTTTACATTGCCACCAGAAGTGTATGAGAGTTCTAGTTGCTTCACATGCTTGCCAATATTCTTGTATGGTCATTCTTTTTAATTTTAGACATTCTAAAGGTGTATTGTGGTATCTCATGATCTGAATTTGCTTTTCCCTAATGACTAATGATGTTGAGCATTTTTCCATGTGCTTATTTGCCATCCATGCATCTTCTAATAAGTATCTGTTCAAATCTTCTGTTTTTATTGGATTGCTTTATTATTGAATTTGGAGAGTTCTTTTCCAAAATAGGATATAAGCCATTTATCAGACATATGCTTTGCAAATATTTTCTCTTCAAAATATGCGTTGCCTTTTTATTCTCTTAATAGGGTCTTTAGAAAATCAGATTTTAACTTTGCTGAAATCCAGTTTACCTTTTTTTCTTTTATGAATCATGTTTTTTTTAGTTTTAGGTTTTACATTTACATACATCTATGGTTTTTTTTTAAGTTGATTTTTATATATAGTAGAAGATATAGCTCACAAAGTTCATGTTTTATACATATTGCTATCCAGTAGTTCTAGCACATTTGTTGAGAATACAATCCTTTCTCCAGAGAATTGCTGTCTTGCTTTTGTCGAAAATCAGCTGTACATTTAACGCTTCCTAATTTCTCTCAGCATGTTTTGTAGTTTTTAGTATTCAGGTTTTGTATCTTGTTTCATGATATTATAAATGGTATTTATCTTTTTATTATCAATATCCAGTTGTTTGTTGCTAGAATATAGAAATAAAATTGATTTTTTTATATATTAATCTTATAACTCTGCAGTCTTGCTAAACCCATGTATTATTTCCAATAGCTTTTTTGTAGATTCCATAGAACTTTCTATGTACACAATCAAGTTGTGTGCACATAAAGGCAATTACTTCTTCCTTTTCAACTTGGGTGACTTTTATTTCTTTTTCTTGACTTTTTGCATTGCTAGGACTTCCAGTACAATTTTTGTGACTATTCCACAAGCACTTGAAAAGAATGTGTCCTCTGCTATTACTGAATGGAGTGTTCTAAAATGTCATTTAGGTCCAGTTGATCGATGATGTCATTCAGTTCTTCTGTATCCTGGCAAATTCTCTATTTATTAGTTCTATTACTGGGAGAGGAACACTGAGGTCTTCAACTATAATTGTGGATTAGTTTGTTTCTCCCTTTCAGTCCTGTCAGTTTTTGCTTCATTATTTTGAAGCTCTGCTTGTTATATGAAATCACATTTAGGATTATTATATCTTCTTGGTGAATTGACCCTTTATCATTATATTGGCCCTCTATGTTTGTGTTGTACAGTCCTGTTTTTTAAAAAATATTTATTCCAGTAACATGTTGTATACATGTAACATGTATACATGTTAAATTTTCCCTTTTAACTACAAATATATAATTCATTCAGCGGTGCTAATTAGCTTCACAATGTAATGTTATCATCATTACCACCTATTACTAAAACTTTTCCATCACCCTAAACTGAAATTCTGTACCAATTAAGTAATAACTCCCCATTCCATCCCTTACTCCAGCCCCTGGGAAAGTGTATTCTAGTTTCTGACTCTATTAATTTGTTTATTTTAATTATTTCATATCAGTGAGGCCATACAGTATTTGTCCTTTTGTGTCAGGCTTTATTTCACTTAACATGATATGTCTTAAAAGTTCATCCATGTTGTTGTATGTATCAGAATTTCATTCCTTTTTATGGCTGAATAATATTCCATTGTGTGTATATACCATTTTTGTTTATCCATTCATCCATTGATGGACACTTGGGTTGCTTCCAAATTTTGGCAAGTGTGACTAATGCTGCTATGAATATTAGGGTGAAAGTATCTGTTGGAGTTCCTGCTTTCAATATCTTTTAGGAATATACCTTGGAAGTGGGATTGCCAGGTCATAAGGTAATCCTATACTTAACTTTGAGGAAGTGCCAAACTGTTTTTCAGAGAGGCTGCATTATTTTACATTACCACCAACAATGAACAAGTGTTCATATTTCTCCACATCTTTTCTAATACCATGTTTTTTTTTTTAATAGTAGCCATTTTAGTGGGTGTGAAATGGTATTTCAATTGTGGTTTTGATTTGCATTTCCCTAACGGCAAATGCTGTTGAGCATCTTTTCATGTACTTTTTAGTCATATGTTTTTTAGAGAAATGTCTATTCAAATCTTCAATCCATTTTTTAAATAGGGTTGTCATTTTATTGTTGTTATAGGATTTCTTCAAATATTCTGGATATGTATATATATATATATTTCCAAATATTTTCTCCCATCCTGTAGATTGTCTTTTCACTTTCATGATGAAGTCATTTGATGCACAAGTTTTTAATTTCAAAAAAGTCCCATTTATCTATATATTTTTTTAATTGCTTGTGCTTTGGGTGTAAAGTCTAAGAAACCATTGCCTAACATGTAGGTCCTGAAGATGCTTCCCTATGTTTTCTTTTAGGAATTTTATAGTTTGGTTCTTATATGTAGATCTTTGATCCATTTTGAGTTAATTTTGTATATGGTGTGTAAAGGTTTGCTAATGCTGCCATTATGCAAAATACCAGAAATGGTTTGGCTTTTATAAAGGGGATTTATTAGGTTACAAATTTACAGTTCTAAGGCCATAAAAGTTTCCAAACTAAGGCATCAACAAGAGGATGCCAGTGGCATCTGGAACACCTCTGTCAGGTGGGAAGGCAGGTGGCTGGCATCTGCTGGTCCTTTGCTCCTGGGTTGTGTTTCAAAATGTCTTTCTCCAAAATGCCCCTGGCCTTCTGTCTCTCTTAGCTTCTCTCAGCTGTCTTTCTGGTGCTCCTGGGGCATTTCTCTGTAAGCATCTGGGAGTCCTCTCTTAGGTTTTCCCGGGCAAACTCTGGGCTTCATTCCTTAGCTTAGCATCTCCAAATGTCTTTGTGTCTGCATCTCCAAGTGTCTCCAAGCATAGCGTCTGTGTCGGCTCTTGAGCTCTCTTAAGTACTCCGGTGAACTAATGAAGACCCGTCTGGAATGGGAAGGGTCACACCTCCATGGAAATGATCTAATCAAAGGTCTCACCCCACAGTTGGGTGAGTCACATCTTCATGGAAACACTCAATCAAAAGTTTCCATCCTAATCAAAAGACTAATAAGTCTGCCCCCACAAGACTGCATTAAAAAACATGGCTTTTCTGGGGGACAAAATATATTCAAACTGGCACACTGTGTGACATAGGGGTCCACCTGCATTCTTTTGCATATGGATATCCAGTTTTCCCAGTACCGTTTGTAAAAAAGACTATTCTATCCCAATTGAATGGACTCGGCACCTTTGTCAAAAATCAGTTGACCATAGATCTAAGGGTTGATTTATGAACTCTCAGTGTGATACCATTCCTCTGCATATCTGTTCTTATGCTGGTAGCCTGCTGTTTTGATTACTGTAGCGTTGTAATAAGTTTTAAAATTGGTTTAAGTGTAAGTATTCCAACTTTGCCCTTTTTCAAGATGGTTTTGGCTATTTGGGGCTCTTTACTCTTCCACAGAAATCTGATTGAGTTTTCCATTTCTACAAAGAAGGCTTTGGGAATTTTGACTGGGATTGCATTGAATCTGTAAATTGCTATGGGTACAGTTGACAGCTCGACAATATTTAGTCTTCCAGTCTATGAACACGGAATGTCCTTCCATCTATTTGGATCTTCTTTGATTGCTTTTAGCAATGTTTTGTAGTTTTCCATATATAAATCCTTTACATCCTTGGTTAAATTTGTTCCTAGATATTTGATTTTTTTTTTAGTTGCTATTGCGAATGGAATATTTTCCTTCATTTCTTCTTCAAATTATTCATTACTAATGTATAGAACCACTACTGATTTTTGCATGTTGTTTTTGTACCCTGCCACTTTGCTAAATTCATTTATTTGTTTTAGTAGCTATGTTGTGTCTTTTTCAGTGTTTTCTGTATATAGGGTCATGTCATCTGCAAATAGGGAAAGTTTCACTTTTTCCTTTCCAATTTGGATACATTTTATTTCTTTCTCTTCCCTAATTGTTCTAGCTAGAACTTCTGGTACAATGTTCAATAACAGTAGAGACAGTAGGCATCCAGTGCCTTGCTCCTTATGTACAGGGAAAGCTTTCGGTATTTCACCATTGCATGTGATGTTAGCTGTGGGTTTTTCATAGATGCCCTTTAATCATATTGAGGAAGTTTCCTTCTGCTCCTAGTTTCTAAGTGCTTTTATCAAGAAAGGATGCTGGATTTTGTCAAATGCCTTTTCTGCATAAATTGAAATGATCATGTGTTCCCCTCCCCCTTTGTTCTGTTAATGTGGTATATTACATTAATTGATTTTCTTATGTTGAACCACCTTTGCATTCCTGGGATAAACCCCACTTGATAATGGTGTATAATTCTTTTAATGTGCTATTGGATTCAGTTTGCTAGTATTTTGAGGATTTTTCCATCTATTTTCATAAGGGATACTGGTCTGTAATCCTTCTTGTGGTATCTTTTGGTATCTTTATCTGTCTTTGGTATTAGGATGATGTTGGCCTCACAGAATAAGTTAGGACATGTTCCTTCCTCTTCAATTTTTGGGAAGTATTGGTGAATGCTCAGCAGGATTGAAATGTTTGGTAAAATGCACCTGTGAAACCATCTGGTTCTGGGCTTTTCTTTGCTTGGAAGTTTTTGATGACTGATTCAGTCTTCTTACTTGTGATTGGTTTGTTGAGATCGTCTATTTCTTCTTCAGCCAGTGTAGGTAACTTGCTCATTTCATCTAGGTTATCTAATTTGTTGGCATACACTTGTTCATAGATCCTCTTATAGCCCTTTTCATTTCTGTGGGGTCAGTTGTAATGTCCCCCTTTTCATTTCTTATTTTAGTTATTTGTATCCTCTCTCTTTTTTTCTGTCTACTTAAAGGTTTGTCAATTATTTTGATCTTTTCAAAGAACCAACTTTTGGTTTTGTTGATCTGTTGTTTTTTATTCTTTATTTCATTTATCTCTTCTTTAATCTTTGTTATTTCCTTCCTTCTGCTTGCTTTGGGTTTAGTTTGCTCTTCTTTTTCTAGATCCTCCAGTTTTGAGGTTAGTTCTCTGATCTGACATCTTTCTTCTTTTATAATATAAGCATTTAGAGCTATAAATATCCCTCTCAGCACTGCCTTTGCTGCATCCCATATGCTTTGCTGTGTTGAGTTTTTATTTTCATTCTCCTGAAGATATTTCATATTTTCCCTTGTGATTTCTTCCTTGACCCATTGGTTAATAGTATGTGGTTTAATTTCTTCATATTTGTGAATTTTCAATTTCTGTTATTGATTTCTAGCTTCATTCATTGTGGCCAGAGAAGAAACATCATATGATTTCAATATTTTTGAATTATTGAAACTTGTTTTGTGAGCTAACATATGGTCTATACTGGAGAATGATCCATGTGTACTAGAGAAAAATGTATTCTGCTGCTATTGAATATACGTGTTAGTGTTCAATATATGTCTGTTAACTCTAGTTGGTTTTGAGTATTGTTCATGTCTTCAATTTCCCTAATGATCTACTTTCTAGATGTTCTAACCATTAATGGAAGTGATGTATTGAAGTCTCCTACTATTAACATACAACCATCTATTTCTCCCTTCAAATCTGTTGATATTTGCTTCATATATTTTGGGGCTCTGCTGTTAGTTGTATATATATTTATAATTGTTATGTCTTTTTGTTGATTTGACCCCTTTATCAGTATACAGTGCCCTTCTTTGTCCCTTGTAACAGTTGTTTGACTGAAAAGTCTGTTTTATCTGATATTAGTATAGCTACCTCAGCTTTCTTTTGGTAACTATTAGTGTGGTATATTTTTTCCCATCCTTTCACTTTCAACCTACTTATGTCTTTGAATTTAAGGTGAGTCTCTTGTAAATAGCATATAGTTGGATCATGCTTTTTTGTTCATTCTGCCAATCTCTGCCTTTTGATAGGAAAGTTTAATCCATTTACATTTAAAGTAACTACTGATAATGAAACTTTCTTCTGCTATTTTGCTATTTTGCCTTTTTAAGGCCTATACCTTTTTTTTGACCCTCAATTCTTCTGTTAATGCCTGCTTTCATATTTATTTTATTTTTTGTATTGTACCATTGAGTCTCTTCTCATTTCTTTCTGAATATATTTTTCATATATTTTCTTTGTGGTTAGCATAGGGTTAAAATTTAACCACCCAAATCTATAACAATCAAATTTGACTTGGTACCAACTTAACTTCAACAGCATACACATACACTTCCCTATAACCCTTGGTCCCCCTACCTCTTTTTTTTTGTATTTGTTACAAATTATATCTTTGTACACTGCATGTCAAAAACCATAGATTTATCATTACTTTTTATGCATTTGCATTTTAGCAACTGCAAGGAGTAAGAAGTGGAGTAACATGCCAGAAAATACAATATTACTGGCATTTATAATTATGCATATGGTTACCTTTACTGGAGGAATTTCTTTCTTTATGCCACTTTGATCCATTGTCTCGTGTCCTTCCCATTCAGTCTGCAGACTGTGAGAGGTTTTCGTTTGTTTTTTTTTTTTTTGCGCAGGTGTGTTTGTTTTTGTTAGCTCCTGGCACTCAAGGAAATCTCATTGCTAGCTGTATACAAACTTAAGGAATAGACAGTGTTAACACTTTAAAATATTAAAATGTACATAATGCAACAAAAGATTACAAGACAAAAAAAAGAAAGAAAGAAACACTGCTTGTAGGGGGGGTCTAGTGGTGACAAATTCCCTTGGCTTTTGCTTATCTGGGAATGTCTTAATTTCTTCCTCATTTTTGAAAGAAAGTCTTTGCTGGATATAAAATACTTGGTTGGCAATTGTTTTCTCTCAGCACTTTAAATATTTCATCCCACTGCCTTCTTGCCTCCATGGATTCTGATGATAAATCAAAACTTAATCTTATTGGGGCTCCCTTGTCAATAACACGCTGTTTTTTCCTTGCAGCTTTCAGAAATCTCTCCTTGTCTTTGGCATTCAACAGTATGACTAGTATGTGTGTGAGTATGGTTCTCTTCGAGTTTATCCTGTTTGGGGTTTACTGGTCTTCTTGAATGTGCATATTCATGTCTTTCCTTAATTTAGGAGATTTCTTGCCATTATTCCTTTGAATGTTCCTTTTGCTCCTTTCTCTCTTTCTTCTCCTTCTGGGACTGCCATAATGTGTATACTGGTATGCTTGATGGTGTCTCACAGGTCTCCTAGGCTCTGTTTGCTTTTTAAAATTCTTTGTTCTTTCTGTTCTTCAGCCCAAATCATTTCAATTACTTTGTTTCCAAGATCACTGATTCTTTCTTCTGCCAGCTCCAATCTGCTGTTGAAACCCTATAAGGAATTTTTCATTTTAATTATTGTGGTCTTCAAGCCCAGTACTTGTTTGATTCCTTTTAAAACTTTCTATGTGTTTATTGAGGTTCCCATATTCATTCATTGTTTTCTTTTTTTTTTTTTTTGCGAGTGAAACAATTTCATTTCACAGTTGAGTTTAAAACCACGAAGACACTAGGTTCTTCATATAAACAGAGTAGTACATATACCCTATACTTTCTAGAAAATTATTATATAGCTTCTCTCAAAGAAAAAAAGTCTGGTATCAGCAGTAAGACCTGCAATCGAGATTCCAATATGGTTGTCAACATGGAGAATTTTTTTGATGTGCTGCAAACCCTGATTGTGCTCTCTTCAATGCAACCAATACTGCATGGGTTTTCAATTTCAGCCCAATTGAATCTTGCCTGAAAGCTTCCATCGCATATTCAGTATGATGAATCCTGCCCCGAGGACTCCCAACAGTGACATCATTGTCATACTGGTTGCAAAACATGGTTCCAGCACGGGACTGTCTGCATCCTCCTACAAAGCTGTGGATTAAGGTGCCCATTTATTGCTTTCTTGATATCCTTTAGTTTTTTTTCTCATATTTTCCTTTATCTCCTTGAGCATATTAAAGATAATTTTTTAAGTCTTTGACTGTTATGTCCAAAATCTGGTTTTCTTTGCTGATGGTTTCTGGATTTTTATCTTGTTCCTTTGGATGGGCCATTTCTTGTTTTTTGTTGTTGTTGTTTTTTGTTTTTTTGTCTTGTAATCTTTTGTTGCATTATGTATATTTTAATATTTTAAAGTGTTAACACTGTCTATTCCTTAAGTTTGTATACAGCTAGCGATGAGATTTCCTTGAGTGCCAGGAGCTAACAAAAACAAACACATCTACGCAAAAACGAACAAACAAACAAACAAACAAACAAACAAACCACCTCTCACAGTGCAAATTGGCTCTCTGAATTGGCTGGAGCTCTCCTTTAGATTTTAGCCCTCCTATCAAGATCTTCCCAAGGTGAATGTGAAGTGCAGGGTTCTCTCTGTCTTTTCTAAGCCTGAGTCTTGTCCTGGGCCTGTGCTTCCTCATGGCCTTAGGAATTTCCATTTACAGGAATTCAAATGCCTCCTCCGCTCCCTATGAAATACACTTTCTCTCCATCCTGGGTGCTGTATTGAATAACTTTATAGCAGGTGATCCTTTGCCCCAGGCCACTTTGACTTGTTTCTTACACTGCCTGAGGTGTCTGCAAACTGCTTCTGCCTGCAGGGCAAGTACTGGAAGTTTGAGCCAGAGAGGATTTCTTGGTTCAGTCCTTCAGACTGACATCTGAGAGACTGCCACTGACATACAGGCAATACTGGCATCCCAGTATGTGCACAGGGTCACTTTGCTCCCTCCAGAACAGGGCCAGGGACCCACAATGGGAGCACAGGCTAGCTCCACACAGCCCTGGGGAGGGGTAAGGGAGAGGCCAGCAGGGCCACCATGAGCTTCTCCTGCTGTTTTTAAAGCTTTTTATTGATTCAGCACTCACTTAGTTAATGCAACCCTTTAACTATTTTCAGAGTTTTGAGCAAGATGGCTCTGCCAGTTTTTGCTACTTATTCAAAGAGTCTATGGGTGAATGGCACCCTGGAGGTTCTTATGCCACCATCTTGGTTGATCAGAATGCCCATCCTTCTCTTACCTTACATGTATTCAATATATTTGAAGTGAGTTCCTTTTAGTAAGCATATAGTTGGCTCACATTTTTAAATTCATTCTGATAATCTCTGTGTACTTACACAATTTGCATTTCATCTAAGCATCAGTACATCTGCATTTAGGTCTACTATTTTTTGTTTTCTATTTTGTTTCCTCTATTTTCCATCCCTGTTTCCGTTTTCCTGCCTTTTTTTTTTTTTTTTTTTTTTTGCATTAAACATTTTTAGTATTCTATTTTATTTATGTGCTTTTTACTATATTTCTTTGCATAGTTTTTTAGTATTGCCTTAGGGTTTAGAATATACATACTCAGCTTCTCAGTCTACTTAGAATCAATTTTAGTACTTTAAGCAGAATGTAGAAATGTTTACCTTCCCCATTTGTTATTGATGTCCCATATTACATCTATATACACTGAAAACTGCATTAATGTTACAATTTTTTATGTCAATTGTCAAACATTTTTAAAGAACTCAAAGAGAATAGTATGTTCTTTTTATCCACATAATTACCATTTCTTTTGCTCTTCAATCATTCCTGAATGCTCCATTTTTCCTTATGGTTTCATTTTCCTTCTGTCTGAAGAATTTCTTTTAAAATTCTTTTAGTCCAGGTTTTCTGGTAATGATTCTCTTTGCTTTCCTTCATCTGACAATGGTTTTTCACTTTCATTCCTGAAGGCTATTTTCACTGGATATAGAATTCTGGGTTGACAGTTTTTCCCCCAGCATTTTAGAAATGTTGTGCCACTTCCTTCTGGCCTCTTTGGTTTCTGATGGGAAATCCATCATTTATATAGTTTATTTCCCTGTAAGTAAGGTGGTATTTTTCTCTGGCTACTTTCAAGATCATTGTCTTTAGTATTCAACAGTTTCATCATGCTGTGTCTGGCCACAGAATTCTTTGGATTTATCTTGTTTGGAATTAACTGACCTTCTTGAATCTGTACATTTATGCTTTTCACTAAATTTGGAAAGTTCTTAAGCCATTATTTCTGCAAATATCTTTTCAGCACATTTTCTCTTCTTCTGGTACTCTGATAACACAAATGTTAGACCTTTGTTATTATCCCAAGTCTCTGCAGTGGTGTTCATCTCCCCCACCCCCAATCCCAATCTTTTCCATGTTGTTCAGATTAGATAAATTCTTTAGGTGTATGTTCAAATTCATTGACTCTTAAATCATCTCCATTATACTATTGAGACCATTCAGTGAGTTTTAAATTTTGGTTATTGTGTTTCAGTTCTAAAATGTCCTTTTGGCTCTTCTTTGTATCTTGTGTTTCTTTGCAGAGACTTTGTTCTTTCCATTGGTTTCAAGACTGCCCATGATTACTTGCCGACACTTTTATAAAACAGCTGTTTTAATGTCTTTGTCAGATAATCCCAACATCTGTGACAACTCGTTGCTGGTATCTGTTGTCTTTTCCCATGTGAACTAAGATTTTTCTGTTTCTTCATATGTTAAGGATTGTATCCTTGATGACTTGGATATAATGTGATTAAATGTTAGTTCTTATTTAAATTCTATGGAGAATGTTGGTTTTGTTTGTTTCAGCAGGTAGTGAACTTGATTAGGTTCAGGACTCAAGTCCCAACCTGCCTTCTGTGGGCTGATTCCAATGTCAGTTCAACTTTGAAAATGTGCTATGTGGGTCAATCCTGTGTGTATGCCTCCCAGTTGCCAGTTGGGTTCTGAGTGGTGGTCTATCTTTAGTTCAGTTCTCAAAATCTTCGGTATGCTAAATAGGATCAGATCCATACATATGTGCAACCTGGGGGTAAACTCAGTAAGTAGTTCAAAAAACAACTTTATGGGGTCACTTTCTGAGTTCCTTCCTCTGCAATCTCCCTGGAACTTTCTGGTTCCTTCTTTTGCTCCTATGTAGGGAAGGCTGATTCTTCAGTTACCCTGTGCTTTTGCAATGACAAATGCACCCCAAGTCAAATGACTGGAGGATAGGGAGAATAAAAGCAATGGGTTGGCCTCACCCTCGGAACTATAGCTATACTAAGCTGAGAGGAAGGGTACTCTCCTTCAGTTTTGACTCCTGTAGGCTCCCACTGCCCATAGTTGACACTGCCACCACCACAGGCTTACTTGGGGGGGGGGGGGGGGGAGTGCAGCAAAACAAAACACAGGAGAGGGAGAGGGTTAGAGAGAGAGAAGGGATTTCTCCATTCTGTTGGAGCATTTTAAGTTCCTTTTCCACTCCATGAAGCAGAACTAGAGGGCCTCTCCTAGCACTCTGTCTGCACCCAGTACTCACTTTCAGGTTTCCAGTGTATTGAGTTCATGCTAGGGATACCAAAGGGAGACAAATGGCTCATCACTGGCTTGGTTATACTTCAGATTCTAGACTTTTCCCCAAACCACCTGCTACTATTTTCAATCTTCAAACAGCTGCTTAAGGCTCATAGCTGTCTTCAGTGGGAGAGCAAAGGCAGAGCATGCTTACTCCATCTCCTGGAACTAGTCCAACTAGCACTTTTAATGTAAGAAAGGGGAATGAAATATTTTGCCTTTCTTCTCACATTACTATAAATTTTAACTGTAGGACTAGAGGGACATTTCTTCTGGTTTTTAAGAGGAATAGTATATAGTATGACACTGCCATTGCTACCACAAGGCATTTAGTAAGAGAGGCAAACAACAGCGGTGCAACAAACACTACCTAGGGATTTGGTTTTCTTTTTCATTTTTGGTAGGTAGAGAAAGGATAGGACAACTCTCACTTATTGTTCTTGGGCAATTAATTTTTACACTTTACTCATTTTGAATTAGTTTTAGAATACTTTCAAGACTATATAATCATATG
The DNA here is from genome assembly GCF_015220235.1 of Choloepus didactylus. Taxonomy (NCBI): domain Eukaryota; kingdom Metazoa; phylum Chordata; class Mammalia; order Pilosa; family Megalonychidae; genus Choloepus; species Choloepus didactylus. The sequence continues at coordinate 34,082,684 of NC_051308.1, forward strand.
GTTGTTGATGTGAGATCTTTCTGAGAGTAACAGAAGATACAGCTATAAAATACTGCTAACACTTCCTCTAATCAATGACTTGGAGATTTGAGTAAGAGTTTTTATGATTTTTAAGACACAAATTGGCAGGCTAGGTGTTTAACAGCTCTGGGCACTAAGGAGAGTAGGTCTTTATGAGGAACAAAATGTAATTATTCAAACTAACTGTGTACCGAGAATTACAATTAAATAGTGATTTTATTCAGATTTACCTTAGTGTCAGCAGCATTTGATCAAATACATCACAGAAGTTTGTAAAAAAGTCCATGGAAGTGTGATTATAGTGTCCAAAACTATTTCCAGATAGAAGATAATACTCAGGTATAGAGCACAGTGATATTAATAGATTATAATTTGGTGTTTTATGTTTACTCTGGTCTTTAAGAGATGCAATAATTTTATAATTAGTCCTCCTAATTAATATTATGAGAAAACACATATGGTTATTTACCCCTTTCCCCTGAAATAATAATCATAACAACAATAGTATGAATAATAGCTACCATTTATTGAGCCTTACCATGTCCAGGCACTGTGCTAAGAGTTTAAAATGGATTACGTCATCTAATCCTCCTAACAGTCCTATGAGGAAGATACTAATATTACTCCAATTTTCGGAGAAGAAAATGGAGACTTAGAGCAGTATGTTGTGTATGATCACCGAGTTAGGAAGTAATGGAGCCAGGATTCCAACCCAGGTAGACTGACTGGGAACTTTGCTATTAATCACTCTACTATAAATAACAATGACTCAAAGACCCCAAATACCAAATAGAGCAGTCCCTCTCTTCTAGGACATCTTTACAAAGTAATGTTAAAAAGTGGAAGGTATAAATGAGAAAGAAAAAGGTCAAAAGAAACCCAGTGATTTACCTTCTATTTCAACTAATTTGGGGGTGGGGGGGCTACACTATTTGATGTCATCAACATACAGCTCAGAATAAGTCAGACAGTAAGTACTGACAAACAAAAAACCAAAAAATTTTTTTACTTTCAGTTATCATGAGGATCACTTTAGACTAAATGAATACAGTATTCCCAGTCAAGAAATCAGTAATTCTTGAGAAGTTAAAAACTTCAACAGAAACAATATATATTCATATAATATTTTATTTGCTGACCTCTTTGAAACATTCCAAAATTCATAATAATGGCCAATGGAACTGTACATAAAATGTTGCTCAACATGACAAATTCCTAATAAAAAATATTTTAATGTATAGTGCCTTCATTTTACTCTTGCGTAATCAACATGTGAAAATTACATTTAGGTGGCAAAACCCAAGTTACAAATACAAGATAAATATCAACTAATATCATAACAGTTTATGCTTAACATCTTGGTTAAATAAAAAGAAAATGGGCAGGGGTGTTACAGAGGTATGCAAAGATTTAACAGTTCAAATAATCCTTAGCCCTTCTGAGAAATTATAGACAGGATATACGTAGTAAATATTTCTGTAACATGGTGATTTCAGTCATTAGTGACCATCATTCAGTTCATGTATTCAAAGTAATTGCAGTTATTTCTGATCACTGAAAACTGGTTTCAAATAAATTACAGTTCAGTGTGCTAAGGATACTACAAATACCTTACAGTCAAAAATACAGTTTAAATCTGGAAAGTTTAAGGTAAAGGAATACTTGTAATTCATAAATTCCTTTAGATATAATTGAGACTACACTACTATACTTAATTAAGTGTATTACTATGCATAGTTAATCCCAGTTACCATATTATCTACTTACTGGTCATCAACAGCACAGATTTTTATGCTCCAAAAGAATTATCGATCCAGTAAAATGGCTACATTTAATTTTCTTTTAAAGACAGATGAAGTAAATTAAGGAAGATTGGCTTCTCTTAACTTCTTTCTCAAATTACTGATACAAATTTACCAAAGAAATAATTATATATTTTGCCTAACATCAAATTATCTGCACAAAGTTTCTAAGATAGATGTATTTCATGTTTAATTTCCAAAAATAAATAGAGGCTTTCTAACTGAAAGTATTTACATTCCTAGCTCTCTAAAGTAAACATTAAAAAATGATCTCTCGGCCTTTGAATATCCCACTTAGTTACATAAAGTATTTTCTGTCCCAACACTTCCTCAAATTCAAAAGATTATCTATTTACTTCCTAAGAACATGACAGTCTTCATTTCAAACCATTCAGTCAGTTTCCATGGCAACACTGCGGGATTCCTTGGCTACCATAAGTCGCATTAGTTGACTGTGGAATTTCTCAATCTTCTTTACATCTTGAGCTTGGTCTGTTCTATACACCAAACACTGTCAGAAATTTTAAAAGTGCACATTAACTATGTAAAACTAGATATCGACAATGCAGAAAATAATATAGTTGGGGAAAATTTTAGCATCTATCCTACCACTATTTTGCTCTATTCTCTCTGGATGCTATTCTAAGAAAACTATACGCAAATTTCCAGGCCTCTAACAATTACATTTATTAAATATAGTATTTTAAATGTCACTGTTGTGAATAAAAAACTACATGAGTTTTATCAGAAGAATCTCAAAACTGACCAGTTATGTAATATGAAAAAACCCTACTGTGGTGTGATTAGAACTCAAGCTTAGAATTAAGATATTTTTTCCCCTTGGTATCTGGTCATAAGAAATCAAATTATAATGGAAAAAGCATAGAAATCTTAGGATACACTTTTCCTATTTGTAAAATTGGGTATTTAATAATGACAATGAAAAAAAAGCTAGAATCCCCTATTTATAGCTGGTCAACACCTAAATTAAACCAGATGAATTTAATCTTGATTTATAATTTTTAAAACTAAATTGTTAAAAGCTAACAGCTAATCAAATTCTTCCTTGCTGTAAGTCAATTTCTTCATTAGATAAATACTTAAGATCTGCTTATGGTTGGTCATAAGACCATTTGTTGTAGGAACTTCAAAACCATCAAACTTAAGCTGGAAGATGCTTTCTTTATTTTGTAAAAGAGACCTAGTTTTTTACCTTTTTTACCCCAACTTAAAGGTTCCCATGAGTTTTAAACAGCAGGAACTAATGATCCTGCAATAATATTTATCAATTTAAGTAATCTGGACCTCAACCTCATCATGCCCAACTGATCTGAACTCATTCAACCTTTAAAAGTACTTTGTTTTTATCCACACATTGTACCAACTTGTGTAGCAATCTTATAAAGAGGCCATACAGACTTCCATCATTTGATTTTAGTATATGTGCTATGAGAGAAGTATACACCTTCTCACTTGTTTATGACAGAAAAAGATTGTAGATCCATAAAAGGCAATGTTATAAATCAGTAATGGGATTAGAAAAATTATACATAAATGAGATTATAGAAGTCAAAGCCACATGGTGATAAAAACAAAAGAAGCTTAAGACTGAGTTTTCTGAAAGAATTATTGCTATTAAAATGTGGTAATTAGAAAGAGCAGTACAAACTTTTCTTTAAAAGATCCATTAGAAAACAGATTTTTATAGGTGTGATTGCATCTTTGGTTTCTTCTAGATATGGACTAATTCTCAGTAATTTTAAGAAAGGGAATAAAATATTTTTCATATTTCCATCCTGTCCACAGGATCAGCAATATAAATAAAGTTTTTTCCAATACCACCTACCATGGATTCTTAACTATGTTTAATCATTAACGAGGACAAAATCTTCAGTATTCCAATCAATTCTATGTTTTTTCCCTATTTTTGAAAAGGGAAATATATTAGTTTCTCCTCAGGAGACAAACCTATTCATTCTCTCACAATCACAATTATAATTTTTCTTAATGTGAATGCTCAAGATTCAAGAATACATTTACTGAAATCCAGTAAGTGGCAGGCACTAATTCTAGGTGTTTCACATACTTGCTACAACAACCCAATAATAAGGTAAGTAGACTATCACTACGACACTTTACAGTTTAGAAATTGTGACACAGGTTTCCAAAGCCAAAATGCTAGTAAAAGGATTCCAATCTCTTGACATACAACACTTCAATTTACTCTGCCTCTTCACATCTTCGCATTTCCTTCACCAAATTCTTGGAAGACATGATAGTCACTAAAAGATAATGACTTTGTGCAACCCCATAATGGAACCTTGAACACAAATACAGTATAATACACAACCAAAGACAAAAAGCAATTTTTAATATCACACACTTTAAAATTTTTAAAAGAGTTAATCTATCAAAAAATGTTTACTGACTACTCTCTGGATCAAGACATCATGCTAGGCACTGGGAATACTGGTAAGACTATTACTGAATTATTTCTGTTCTCCTGAAGCTCACAGTCTATTAGAAAAAAAAAATGTGAAAAAACAATTGTGACATGGCACAAAAACAGCCAAAAAGAAAAGAGAAGAAATCCTCTTGAGGTAGGTTTTAAAACAGCACTCCCATTGGGATGGGATTCCACATTCCAAAGGAAGAATTAGAATGTTCAAAAGCAGAGGCCTAAAACAGCAAGGTATATTAAAGGACATGGAATAAGGATGGAGATTAGAAGAGATGTGAGGGTGGAATTTACATTATGGGTGATGAGGAGCTACTAAAGATTTTTAAGCAGGGGAATAACAATCAAATTTGAAGTTTTAGAAATCACTCTGGCAGCAGTGCAGGATGGACGGAAGGATGAACTGGAAGCAGAGACATACTTGGGAGACTATTTTAATAGTCCAGACAAGTGATGATGAGATCCTAAACCTAAGAGAGTGAAACTTAATAGTGAAGATGGAAAGGACATAACAGGAAACAAAAAACAATGACGACCAAATTAGTAATTCCAAACATCTAACAAAGAGCATGGTATATATGAGGGGATCGATACAAGTTTTTCAAATGAAGGAATAGTGGACATGAGAATGAGGAAAAGAAAGGGACCAAACATGATCCCCAGGTTTCTGATCAGGTGGATGACAGTACAACCGAGCTAGAAAACAGGACAAGGAGCCAGATTGAGAAGAGATGATGAGTTCCATTCTGGACATGTTAATTTTCAGGGGTATGTGAGGTAAGGATACTCAACCAAGAGCTAGTCAGGAATTCAGAAGAAAAATATGAGCAAAAAGATACAAATATTAAAACAGAGATACAGACCTGGATACAAGCAGTTAATAGACTCGATCACTGTGAATGGATTGCTCCACAGCAAGTGGTATGAAAAGACAAACAAGGACAGAATCCTGAAGGAAACCAACATTTATGGGTACACATTAAAGAAATAGTAAAGAAGAATGAAACGACAGAAATGTAGAAAAAGAAAAGCAAGATAAAATGGAGCAAAGGTGCCAAAGTAATAATTTCCGTAAGAATTGTTTTCTGTATTGAAAGCAGTAAGGAGGCCAAATAAGATATGAACTGATGACCACTAGATTTGAAAATCAAGGGGCTGCTGCTGACCTCCCAAAGCACAGATTCAGCAGAATACTGCCTATAGAAACCAGATGGCAAAGGGTTAAGGAATGAATGGAATGTGAAGAAGTGACAAGAGTGAGCAGTTCAGGGAAAGAGAAAGATACAACTCTAAAGCTTGTAACTTTGTGTTCAAATTCTATCATTGACTTCTCACACACCAATAATGAAACCTTTACATCCTTACATCTAGGTCTGGATTAATGAAGCAAGTGATATTATTTTCCAGGAACTTATAAATAACAGCTTTTAGAATGAGGCTCCTGACCTTGGAATGAAATACAAAATAAGCATCCTAATGGATAATCTGCATAAATTCTATGTAAATAATTCCAACCAAATGTTTAACTCAAACAAATCTGAAAGTATGCAACAAATAAAAATGTATACTTACAACTAAATCATCTGTTACTTTAATACACAGACTTCCATCAGAATGCCTATATTTGAGAACCACACGTGCCTGAAATAAAAATACACATTTAGAAACAATGAAGACATGACACTTCTCATAAACAGTCTTCAGGTGGGCTAAAAAGATCCCTTTAGAATTAAGATGAAACATCTAAAGGCACCTTTACTGTAAACTTATTATTGAAATGTAGTAGTAAACAGCATTTTAGTTCATTCCTGTTGCTACAATTTCTTTCTTTATAAAGACTTAAACAAAAAGTTGGACCTTGTATTGGCAGGCAGTTTGAAAAGAGATGAACTGAAAATGCCCAAACACAACCATATTCAGGGAATATCTGTGAGACTATAAGGTGGCTTGGCAATTCTTGCCAGTAAGAATATATTTACCAACACACCTAGCCACAGAGGAATGACAGAAGGAAAAAAAGTGCAGAAATGGCTAACAAAAAGTCTAAATCCATTCTTCAGGAAACAGTGTTGCAGTGCAGTTCACACTTTCCACCAGACCAAGCTCTTAGGCGGTAAATTCTGAATAAAGTATCCATCAAAATCATGGGTGTCTCATGAAGGCACAACATATTGCATTATTACATTAAGGCAGAATTCTGTCTTGAGAAGTAATTCTGGATTATCTAGCTGTTTTAAATACTGCTAAGTATCTATAAGCCCAAACGGGACATAATTTTAAAATGGTTACAGTACAGTATCAGAAGCCTCTAAGACAATTCTGGAAACTAAATAAAAGGGCTAATAAAACTGTAACCTGCAGCTTTTCCCATTATGCTCTTTGCTTTCCTGGGATTGCAGAAAAATGTCATGCCACCCAATAAGACCCATATTGGTGAGGAAGGAAAGGAAACTCACCAAATATTTAAGTAGATACAAAAATAATAACTAGTTAATTATCTTAAGAACATCTAACTGATCCTATTAATTAATCTATTAAATTAAGTTTTACATATTTACAAAAATTTAATTCTCCAGCATCAAAGGGAAACTGAAACTTAAACATTTACTAAGTATGACAACTATGTAATATTTTAGCTCTCAAAAGAATTCTCATAGTGTCACTAGTAGAAATGAGAGCAGTTAAAAGGTATGTGATGCTCTGAGTGGTCTATTTTGTAATTTAGGTAGCACCTAAGTTACTGTCTCAAATGCATGAAGAGAAAAAAGAAGTCAAAGGTCTTGCCTTCTTAGGAACTTTGAATTCAACCAACTAAAACAACTAAAACACAAAACAGAATGAAATATAAGTCCTATGAAGACATAAACAGAGAAAATGCAGAAAACAGGTAATTTAGACGGGGGAAAGGAGATGCGTAAAAAAAGGCTTCATGGAGGTGGCCTTGGAAAATGAATTTTTTTTCCATTCCTTTTTGATAGAAGATAGGAGAAAGGCTGAAGAAGTAGTCTGAACAAAGATATGATGAATTCTGTAGTTTCATGAGACTTGAGATTGTGGAAATTGCAGGAGACAAAGCCAGAAAGACTGGAGAGAAGGTCAATTGTGGACTGAGGGTCTGGGCTTTATCTAGTAATCAATGAATAACCAGTTTTTGAGCAGAAGACTGAGAGAATTCAACTTTTGTTCTTTAGACAGTTCTGGTGGGATGGTGAAAAAGGGATTAAAAAAGCAGACAGGCCAATTAAAAGGTTATTATAGCAATCCTGCACTAAAAGCATCTTTGATTAGAAAAACGCCAAGTGGAAATGTTAAAAGATGATAGGTATTATCAACAGGTTCAACGTGGGAGGAGATAGGATAGAATTTTGGAAAACAAATTACAAAGAGTTCTGCCAAAACTTCCTTTCTTCTTTAGCTCTGGCAGCATGGACTGGTAGAAACATCACAGACTTGGGGTTCAGAGACCTGGTCTCATTTTTTTTTTTTTTGCTTAATCTCTTAGAGACTAGGCAAATGATTTAATGTATCTAAGACTGTTTATTCATACACAAAAGGGATTAACTTCTATTTCAATGGGTTGTCGTCACTGGTCATATAAAGAGAATATATGCAAAGTGCCTGTCATATAAAGAAGGCACTCAATAAAACTGGTAGTCACTGTCCTTCTCCCCTCTCCCCCAAACACACTCATTCCTCATCCTCCCCATCAAAAGATTACACTCAAAACCCAGTAGAAGGCTATCATGAGGATGCAGTTTTTTTAGACCACTGCACTTTTTTGACTGGGTAAAGAAATAAAAGGTTCTCCTTCTCCTACCTATTCTAGACATGCTTTGTTCATGGTGATGCTCTGTAACTACCATTTTCTTTTCATCTTCCCTACCATAACATCCTTAAAAAACAATCACTTGATATGAGTTTGTACATTCTTTACTGTCTTTTCAAATATTTGTAGTACACAGGGAGGAATTTCAGAACAAGAATCCTCTATGTGTACTCTGAGAATACACTGCTTGAATGAAGACAAATGGCTTTATGAACAAAAGAGCGAGAAATCACCAGTGTCATAAACAAAGTACTCAATTCCAAAAACATAGAAATCACTTTGCCATTTGTTGTGTCATTTTACTTTAAAATGTGGAACTGTTTTATGGTTCTTATTACTAATCTAGGTCTTTTAATGGGTCTAATACACGTTTCAATCATATCATCAACATGTCTGCTGCACAGTTAAATCTGATGCTCCCAGTAAACAGTCTTACATGCTTGCAGTCCACTGTATACATTTAAAGCATATCTCATGTTATCTAATGATCATTAAAAGTCTCACATGATAAATACTGAGCCCCTGTTTTTTTAGACATATTAACTGCTTTTAATTTCCTTTTTCTCTGAGGACATATATTCACAACACTGTGTATCTATAACATTCTCCAACAATACCAGCTCCTGGAGGGTTGGGGCTGAATCTTACTCACCTTTGTTCTCCCACAAAGCCCAATGTGAATGGTCTATGTATGGCATTACAATAGACAGAAAATACAAAGGTATTACGTAGAACCAAGTCTAAGGTTTTCAGTATAAAATCCCTTCAAAAAAGTTGATCTCTAAGAAGCAGCAGTACTTTCAATTAACTGCCTTAAATAATTCTGAGATATGACAACAAAATAAATAACTTCAAAGAGAAAGAAAAATGAAGAAATCTAAATGTTTAACTCCCATCACTTGGACTTCTTTACTTTTTAATAGTGAACGAACCTCTAGCATCCATTTCTCATAATCCTTGTGGAATCCATGAATGGATCTCAGGGGTCCGAGAACTCCCGAAAATTGTTTGCAAACATTTATACATAAGTGCATTTTTCTGTGGAAGGGCGTAAGCATTCTCACATTCTCAAAAGGCCACTGCTCTCCAAAACAATCACCGTGCTAAGGCTGTGGATGCCTCCGAACAGGGATCTTTCAAAAAATGTCTGAACAGCTGCAGCAAAGCTTCATCGCCCTTTTATATATATGAGGTAGGTGGCCTTACGTCTAGGGAGTAAGGGAAAAGAGCCCCAAGACAACTAAGGAAAAGGAGGCCAAAGCTGTAGGGGGAGGAGCCCTGGCCTTAGAGACAAGTAAACCAACCAAAAGGATAAAGGAAATTCAGCGATTGGAGAGAGGGGAGGCAGGAGGCAGAATGCAGGGCTGCCTAGAGCACTAAAATGACCCTGAATTTTGCATATTTCAGGGCCTCTGTAGGACGGCGGATTAGAGAGGAAAGACAGGAGGCAGCAGGAACAATTAGGCTTCGGCGGGGCCTGGGTGTCCGCTCATCCCTACCGTCTCTTCGGGTGCTGGAGATGCTGAGAGAGGCCGAGAGGACGGCAGGGAAGAAGACATCTTGACCCGGGGCTGGAGCCCGAGCACCGCCCGGAAGAGCTCCCCACCCGTGATTTACCTTCATAGGGTCGGCGAGGTAGAGTTTCTCGGCCGCGCGGCTGAACTCCTCCCAGGTTTGGTACTGCGGCATCTTGGCTCGGGGTGGAAGGGGATGGGGGAAGAGAGGCAAAGCCGCGAGACCGGAGGTGTCGTAACCTCGCACACCTACCCACCTACGTTCCGCAGCCACCAGACTCCGGGGTCCCCGGTGGCCCAAAGATGGTGGCGCCTTCTCGCATCAACGCCTCACTCCATTGGACAGCCTCGAGGACCCTCGCCCAATGAGCAGGAAGGATGTTGCCAGGGAGGAGGTGCTACCTCGAGCATGGGGTTCTGGGAGCTGGCCCAGAGAAGCCGAGAGCAAGGAGGAGGCCGTTTCCGCAGCGCCGCCTGTAGGACTGGAGGAGCGGCGTCTGTCCCGCTGCCCTCTGGTCTGGAGTGCAATTGTAAAGCCCGGGTTCCTTCAACAAAGTTTGAGTGGCGCTGTGATAGGCTCTGGAGATACAGGAAAGGAAACTACAGGGTTCAGCCGTCACACCCACAGCCTGGTGAAGGAGGAGAAGACGTAAACACAAGAGTACGACTGAGAACTTTATATGATAGAATGTATGCTGGATTAGTGGAACACAAAGGAGGAATGATGACTTGTGGGTCAGTGGGGAGGCTCATAGAGGAGATGAATGAACTAAAGCTTGGAAAGCGGGCCGGCTGTTCAACAGGTGGGCAAGGAGTGGGGCAAGGACTTGTAGGCCAATTTTAGATCTGCAATGCATTTAATACGAATGGCGTTTAGGGGGAGGGGGAAAATAAGAAGCCATATTATCGTTTATGCCAGGCAAAGAAATTTGAACCTCCAGGCAATGGGGTGCCATTGAAAGGTTTTTTTTTTCTTTAATACAGTAAAACGCACCTATTTTAAGAGAACAGTTCTATGCATTTTGACAAATGTATATATCCATGTAACCAACACAGCAGTCAAGATATAGAACATTTCTTATCTCCAAAAAGTTTTCTCCTGCTTCTTTATATTCAATTACCCCACTCCCACATAGGGCCCCAGACAATCACTGATCCGCTTTCTGCTACTATAAATTAGTTTTACTTTTCCATTGAAGGGAGTAATAAGACCACACTTGCACCTTAAGACTGAATCGAAATGATGCAAGCCTGGAGAATGGGAGACCTCTTAGGGGCTATTGCAGTAATTCAGGCATAAGAGGCCATGCGTCTGAATTAAGGCAGTAGCTTAGGGATGAAGAGGAAGACACAGATTGGAGGTTAACTTAGTGAATGATCATATGTGGGATATGCAGGGGAGAAAAGAGTATAGGATGACTCCCAGGCCAGTGGAGGTAGTGGTGCCATTGATTGATACAGGGGAAAAAAGGAAGAAGAATAGGTTTGGGGGCTGGGGAAGGTGATGAGTTCAGCTGTTTGATGAGCAAGAAACATCCTGGGAGAAAGCCATTTTGAAACCGGAACCCAGGAGCAGACGCCAGCCACGTGCCTTCCCAGCTGACAGAGGTTTTCCGGAGTCCATCGGCCATCCTTCACTGAAGGTACCCTGTTGTTGATGCCTTAGTTTGGACACTTTTTGGCCTTAGGACTGTAACTTTGTAACCAAATAAACCCCCTTTATAAAAGCCAATCCGTTTCTGGTATTTTGCCTAATGGCAGCATTAGCAAACCAGAACAACCAATTTCATTTCAGTCAGCAAAATATGTATCAAGTGCCCATTCTGGGCAGGCACCAGGAGCTGCACTAGACATTGGAGACTCCTGGTGAACAAGACAGACCTCGTCTCTGCCCTCACAGAGCTCACAGCCTAGAAAATGGCAGGAAAAAAGTGATTTCTATTGTAAGGATCCCCATCATTGTGAGTTCCAGCATCACGCAGTTTAGCCCAGCCCAGCCCAGCCCTGAAAGACAGAGAGAAATCAAGATGACGAGGAAGTTAAGGAAACTGCTCTTGATCATTCAAATGTCCCCAGCTGTACGTGGATGAATCCTTTAAACTAGGTTATTCCTTTCCAGCAATGGAGAAATGGCTTCCACATATCAGAGAATGTCCTTTATAAATTGCTCACATACACAATGTCAGAATAAGTAAAATTCCATTCCTAGTCAAGAAGAGAAGGGCCTCTGCTGCCTTTGTGGTTATCCTTTCTGCTTCATTTTCACACACATATCTCATTTGAACCACAAAACAACCTCATCACGGTGGTCCACAAGCCCATATCACAATTCCTAAAATCTGGAAAGCTCTGACAAACAAAAGTATTTTGGTAACTCCTTTGGTGGAAAACTTGACCTGACCTCTCATAAGGTTGTTTGTAGTTTTTATTTACCCACCTAGTGTGTTTGATTTCAGTGTGGAGTCTGGTCTCTACTTGTGGTATTATGTTCTACACAGCATGTGTACCAGATTACCTTTCTGGAATCTTGCATGTTGTGAATTCCAAAACACATGTGACTCCAAGGATTTTGGAAAAGGATTGTGGACTGTTCTGCACACTCCTTCACGGGTAAAGAAGAAACCAAGCATGGAGAAATACTTTACACTAAACAGGTAGATTGGCACCAGGCTTTGCTTTTGACTGTCTAGCCAATGGCAAGCCTGCAGATGTTAACCACAGCAGGGAATGTTATGATTCATTTTGAATTTTAAAAATGTGACTCATGGCAATACAGAATCTGGATTGGTGAAGGAGAACCTGGATGCTGGATTAAAGCCAAAAGCCTTTGTGCTTTCCCCTACATTGGTTGCCTCCCATGATTGTTTCCATATCCTAGCCTCCCAGTCACTCCCATTGCCACCACAGTCTGTTTCCCACGGCATTCCCGCCCCACCCTGCAACTGAAGCTGCTTTCACGAGGTCACCAGCTACTCTCACTAGGTTACCACTGACTTACGTATTGCCCAATCAAGCAGATAACCTCTCAATCCTTTCTTGCATTTGAGGCCATTGGCCACCCTCTCATCCTTAGAACTTTCCAGGCCTCTGGCTTTTTTTATTCCATTCTTCCTTGCTCCTCTTTTACCTCTCTGACTTTTTCTGTCTGGCTCTGTCATCTGTCATGTCCTCCTTGCCTCCACTAGACCTTCTGCATTGGGTTCCAGAGGTATCAGGCTTGGTCTTTGATTTTCACCCTCTATAGACCTCCCTGGGTGATATCATTTTGGTTTTAACTACCACCTCTATGCAGCGTGACTTCTGGATTTCTACTTATTTTGGACATCTCCCCTGAGCTTCTGATTCCTATGTCTGAATGTCTGCCAGATCTGCACTAACCCTAGAGTTGGAATTTGGGAGATGACAAGAATTTCTCAACAAATCTTAGCAATTTCTAAGCAATAGTGTAATGTCTCCTTTTAACTTTATTTTATTATTGCCATTGGCAAATTATTACCCATTCATATACTATATTTGATTGCCAGGAATTCAGTAACTATTTGTTGAACACCTTTTGCATGGTGTCATTGTGCTGGGCAAAGTATCTTACTAGCTAATAGAGATAACAGGGTAGAGATAATAAGGCAGGTTCACCAATACCTATAATTGAAGACAGAAAACATGTCCCGGCAAGGGAGAGAACAGTCTGATCCACAAGATTCTGCAGTGTATGTATCCATTTTTCCTTCCCCTTGCCTCCAGTTCCCTTTCTTCTCCCAAAGGTCTGCAGAGTCAGGCAAGAGGAGGAAGTCTGTGGTTGTTTTTAAGATAAAGAGAATTGACTGTTTGTTTTGAATTACTTTCTTATGATTGAAGCCTTTTATGCCTCTTTGTTTTCCTCAGTTGTCTTCTAAAAAAATGTCAAAGCCTTTCTAGACTAGGAACAGGTGTGAGTTCTTAATGGATTCCTACATTAATAATCATAATAATAGTACAAAGTGCGACTGGCATGCCAGGAATGTGTGCCATTATGTTTATTTTCATGTATCAAATATTTATTGAAACTACTATATGCCAGGAGTCAAAGAAGACATTGTTCCCCTTGTACCTTCCCAGGTTTCATAGATTCAGTGCAAAACAGTCAAGGTAAAACAAAGCTCGTAAGAGAAGCCAACCAAGAAACCGGTTTGCCCAGTGTCCTGAACAGGGAGGGAAGGAAACCGGAGGGCTGCCTGGCACCAGCGCCTGTCTCGGGGCAGGTTTTGCTTACTGTCCAGCAGGGGGCAGTAGTGTGCAGACAGTCACTGGGACAGAGCGCCCAAGGATAGGGCCCCAAAGGAAGACTTCAGGCTTTCTTGAAGGAAAGGGTCCCCCATTCAGTTATACCCCCAGGTTAGCTGGGGAAGCTGTTGGTATGTTTGTTTACCTTTTGCTCCATCTCACACTTCCTTTCATGTGAGAGCCTTAGATCTGATTTGATGGCTAGTAATTTTCATTCTATTTTAATTCATTACTAATTAAGCACCTATTTTTGTCAGTTACCATACTGGGTTTGCTACAGTGAATACAGAAATGTGCATGAGAAGCTTACAAATAATGAGATCAGGGAAGAGTGCAGGGGTAAAGCAAGCATATAAATAATCAAAACTGAAGACAGAAATAAACATTTATGGAGTGCCCACCATGTACAGGGCCCAGTGCCCTAGAGTTTCAAAGGGGTGTAAAGCTTTTATTTCCTGTCCTCCCAGAGCCCTCCCAGGTGTTTGGGGGAGTCAGGAGGTTAACAAATTACAGGACAGGACATTATAAGGTGTTACTATATGAAGTACCAAAAAAAAAAGTGGCATAGAATACATAAGGTTGTCAATCTGTGGGAGCAGCCCGGATCTGATCCCCCAGAGACCCACATTCAGCACCTCTGGGATAGGAACTGCCTAGGTACCCCAAGGATTGTCTTGAGGTTGGAGGATGAGTGGGGGGAGGTATACGTGGGGGGAAAGCAAAGGTAGAGATGGGAGCCAAGCTAGGAAACAAAGCCATTTCAGGGAAACGCGGCTGAAGGGTCCCAGAGACCTTTTCAAAGGCTGTATCAGCACCCTCATGCCACCTCCACCCACACAGGCAACCATCGGACACATTTCAGAGTTGCTGGAGGCTGCCTATTGCTTCCCAGATGTGCCCCACCCCAAAAGTGATGACATTTACAAACTTTAGGCAGGTAATTATCCCTTTAAGGAGAAACAGGTTTCAAGCAGAATGAACACACCTCAAAAAACCATAGAGGAAAAAAAAGTCTTGGTTTTTTCCAAGGGTGCTGATCCGAAAGGCCACCCGCAATGCTGTTCTCCTCTCAGGGAGGCTGGGTCAGGCCAGGTCAGACCCAACCCAGCAGCCCGGGCCGCTTGCTGTTCTAGGGATCAGAGGCCGTAGGCAGGGGCTCCGAGATTTGGGAGGGTCCCGCCTTATCAGTTTCATCTGAAACTGATTAAAATGAAATGCAAACCCAAGTAGCTGGGAAGAACAGGTCAGACTTTTACCCTGACCTGCTCCCCTCCCTCTTCAGCACACTGCTCTCTGGCCTGGGTCCCATCACTGCTCAGATTTCCCCTTCACCTTGGCAGCCCGGCACTGCCCATGAACTCCAGAGAATGGCCCCATTGACGAGGAGACAAACCAGAATAGCAGCATCTTCTGTTCTCTGCCTTAGGGAGGTTTGCTTAAAACCCCAGAGTCCCAGATGTGAACGACAATAGAAGTTGTTGTTGCAAATTAGTGATCCTGGAACAGATGAGAGGTTCGGTGAGGCAGGTAGTCAGAAAACAGCCGGGGTGATGGGTTGGACTGTGGAGAGAGAACAATTAGGCAGTCACTCCATTAACCCAATTAGCAAACCCCAGCAGGAATTCCATTCATCCCCAAAGAAGCACGATGGGGATGGTGGGAAAAGGGGACAACAGAACTAGGGGTGGGGGTGGGGGTGGGGGTGATGGGGAGGGAGGGATGGCTGCTGGATTGAAAGGGGTTAGGAATAAAACTTCAGTTATTTCTACGCTGATAGATGTTATTTTTATCTTTTTAAATGTTCTGGCTTTTTACCATGCCCTGGAGCATTCGAATGAACAGTGTTTGCATTAATTAATAAATCAGGTGACAACTCCACTCAGCAGCGGGCTCTGCTGTGGAAACACCCTGGGTGGCCTGGGAAACAGTGACTGTGGAATCTTGATTGATCACAGTAGTCATGTTGTCATTCATTCAGTTCAACAAGTCAATCAACCCTTCCTGAGGGGCTGCCTGGTGCAAGGACTCGCTTGGGTTTTGTGCGGGGGCCGGGAGGGGCACAGACATGAATATGATAATGTCTGCATGTATGACCAGCTATCATCAAGTCACAAAAGTCTGCTGAGCAGAGATGGGATGGAGGATTTGGGGTTGGGAATCAGGAAAAGCTGTACAAAGAAGCTGGCTGTTGAAGAAAAAGGTCGGATTATGAGAGATACAATGGTCAGGCTTTCAGTAATAGGGATGGTTGAGCAAAGGCACAGAAGACAAGCTTTTAGGGAGCAGGGTGCCATCCTTCCCCAGGCGGAGGTCAGGGTGCAGGAAATATGGTAGCCTTAGAGGCAGAGGTGCCTAGGATGACAGGTGGGTAAAGAAGGCCTTGGAGTGAGCAGGGAGGATTGGAAATGTGGTTAAGGGGAGGCCCTCCCACCCCCCATGTCCTGACTAATTTGTCAGAGGCCACTGGGTTTGGGATTGGCCTGGGGCTGTAGGAACCAGGACACTGGTAACTACAGCCTTCCTGGGTGTAAGTAAAAGGAGAAAGGGAAACCTACCAGAGCTCGGAGCACTGGGTGACTGTGGGAGGGCAGATGGAGAAGTTAAGCCCCGAGACCTCCCTACCCCCAGCCCCAGAGGAAATAGTGACCGATAAGATGCTGCCAGCCAGGTCTCCTTCCCTGCCCAGACCCGGGAGCCATTGTTCTGCAGCCTACCCAGCCTCTCACTCCATTATCACTCTCTCCACCTCACCCAATTTCTCTCCTTTGCTCTTATTCCTATCTCACTGTATCCAGCCTTCCAGCCACTCTGAGAGAGGAAAATAGTAAAGCATGCAAAGCTTTTGTTTTCAGTACAAAGATGAGGTGTCCTGTGTTCCTTGTGTTTGACCCCGTTTCAAGCCTGGTGTGTCTGGTTGCTCAATCTTCTGTAAGCTTTGCTAGCTCTTATCATCTGTCTTCAGGATATAGAGGCCTGGGAGAGCAGGTACTGACCTTTGTAAGCAAATACCTCAGACAAGCCCCTGCAGGCAATCCTGCACAGGAAATATTTGCTGATGACCAGGATGACAGCATGGAGAAAATATCCCCCACCAACGCTCCTTGCTCTTGGTTAATTACTGACAAATGGAATTTCTGTCCCTTAACAGATGTTGTTTCAGGCCTATGTGTTGAGACACATGGAGGAACATGAGATAACATATGCATAGGGGTGAGGATTGGGAAATATGTCCGCAGCATTGTAGCATCTTGGCTTCTGGGCCTCCTTTCTTCTTGGTATGGATCACAACACCCTCGTAGATACAGTCCTCCTTCTCCCCTTCCAGTTTGAAACCACCCAGGCTCCTGGCAGCCCCTCCCTCTGCACAGGGCTGGGATCATGTTTGTACATGACCTCATGGGTATTCTGTACCCCCTCTGCACCCAATTACACAGTACCAACTGGTTCGCAAAGCACCAGACCAAAGTCATTCCGGCTTTTTCTCATGTTTCATAACTGCCCAGCCAACTGCACCTGGTCCTTCTTTCCCCGGGGCTGCAAAGTTGGAGACAGAATTGACAGCCCCCCAATTTCCTCTACTCCCTGCTTATGTAAGTCCAGGCCCCTGAGGCTACTGGGATTTTGGAGACTGACTGGAGATTGCACTATTGTGAGAGTCAGAGAGAGCCTGGGCAGCTCTGGACATCCTTCAGGAGTGACTTACCTTTTTCTCCAGGAAGGAAGAGACTGTAACAGTCTCAGGCTCAGCTGTGGGTGGAAGTAAAAAAAATTACTTTGGAAGTTCAAGGGAGGATGGAGCTGCATCGGGTGGTGCCCTGGGAGCTCTAAGCTGAGGCACAGGCTCAGCTCTGAGCAAGCCCTGACAGAGATGGTCACGGAGCTCACCGTGACCCTGGAGCTCCCACCACAAGCACAAACAGGCCTTTGGAAAGCTTCCTAACTTCCTCAGGGGTGGGGAGGTGGGAGGGCGGTTAGGGCAAGTGGCTGTTGATTGCTGTTGTGTCATTTTCTGGTGCAGTTCCAGGTGGCCGTTGCCACCCCCTCTTCTCCGGACAGATGCTGAGGGCGAAAGGGCTCCAGGGAGAGAGTTGCTTTGAAGCCCCCAGGAATGAACTCTTGAGCCCTGTCTTGGTGTTGGGAAGTCTTACAGCTGTTCTGGGCAGACAGAGCCTTCTCCTTGCTGACTTGGGGCTTTTTGGATCAGGGTGTTGGTGAAGCAGAGTTTTGGCAAGAGCTTTGGAAACTGCTGCCAGGAAGGAGGCTGAAGGGAGTTAATTAGACCTGGAAATTGGTTGCTTTTTACTTTTTTACATGCAATAATGATTATGGCTGAGAAGAAGACACCAAAAAGCTGTTCTACCAGACCAAGGCTAACCTACCCCTAGTGTAGGGGAGAATGCCAGCCCCTGGCCTGTCCTGCACTTCCTGTCACGTCTTATCTGGCACATCTATTAGTCTGTGAAATAATTCTTGGACGCTGTGTTGCTCCCAACAAAGTAAAATGCAGATTTGCCTCACCCAAGTTTATGCTCAGCTAAAATGCCCGTGACCATGCATTTTAGACGTTTGAATCCAAGGGTAGCCTTGAGATGAAGTTACCCCATTCTACTGTGAGAAGAAATTCTGTGGGACCCAAAGCAAAGGACTTCATTAAAGGCTCTTATTTTGGGGCAGAGCTGACTCATCATTTCCAGGAGAGATGTTTGTTATCTGGGCAGTTTCCAGGCCCCCATCCACACCAGTTGGCCATTTCATGAAACCAGATGGCTCACATTAGATCTCGATTTGCACTTGCCATTCTTTGTGGGTGCATGTTCTGGATTGGTCCCAACCTGAGCAGCTGATTCACTTGGATGTTCTGGGAAGTCCTCACCATTTCATTTCACCTCAGCATAGAAGCTGTAGGTCAGATTTCCATTTTTTGTGAAGAGCCTATTAATTCCAAGCCCCAACACAGAACTGTCACAGTGGTTCTTTGGTTGAAGACAGATCACACACCAGATGCCCAGGAGCTTGGCATCTGCCTTTGGGAGACCTGGTGACTTTACCTATACTCCTTCAAAGGATGGACTAGGTTGGAATAAAATAATCCAGTTTTGTGGCTTTTACTACCTTGGATCAAAGCAAAAGAAAGAATTAATGACCATTTTGAGCTCTGGGATTTTAGGTCTTAACAGGCTGGCCTTCCTCTGGCTTTCTTCCTTGCCATTTAGGTGCATTTATTCAGTAGATAGCTCTTGAGCGTGTGCTGTGTGCCAGGCATTGTGCTTAGGGCTTCGGAAATAAGGATAAAAAGATAGTTCTTGCTTTCTAGAGACTTACTGACTAATGTCTGAGATAGGCAAGCACTGCAATAGAGTAAGTGGGAAGCAGTGTGGGGCAGAGACAAAGAGCCCAGTCTCAGGAGTCAGACTGTCTGGGTTCATGTGCCAGCTCAGCCTCTTACAAGCAGTGGAACTTTGGGCAAATTACAGACCACTCTGTGCCTTCGTTTGCTTATCTGTAGAAAGGGAAAAATAGTACCTAGCTTAGTGTTTTATGAGGATTAAAGTAGTTGATTAGATCTAAAGTACTTAGAACTGTGCCTGGGACTAGTGAAGAGCCACAGGACTAATTGGATGAGGGACTTAAACGGAAGTGAGGGGTCACGTAGAAATCCCAAGATTTGGAATCCGGATGAGTGCATCCAGGAAAGCTGTAGTTGAGCCCAGGGCCCACCACTGGATATTTATGTAATCTTGAACAAGTAACAACCTTGGTTTGCTCCTCTATAAAGGTTCACATCCTTTGCCTGAAAGTGGTGCTGTCAGTCTGGCTGTTTGCTCACTATCATGAGCTGCCTTTGCACGTCTGGAAGGGAGTGGTTGGCAAGGTTTCAGAGTTCGCCACCAAGATTACAGGCCGACTGGCCTGGCAACAGTGTGGGCGAGGAGGAAGTCTGCAGTCAAGTTAAGCAGGCAACATTTGGGCCTGTTCGGGAGACTGGCCAAAACTAACGGGATCGCCATCCAATGCCCTGATATCTGCCAGGAAGTTGTGAAATGAAATTTCAAGGACCCTACCACAGAGTCAGAGAGTGCGTGGGAAGAATTGCCTACAAGCAAGAATCCCTGGGGAAATTGCTCCATTTCCCTGGTGCTCCATTTGTCTCTTTGCAGAAGAGAAGCTCTGCCCCCAAGGCCAGAATTGAGCAGCTGTGCTCCACGAGCTGGTTTTTCTCTACACTCCCACCAGCCTGCCCTGAGTGGGGATGAGAGGGATATACGTTGGCAGTGTGGTGGGAGATGATGCAGTGACATAAAGGAATGCCCAGGCTGACTCTCAGGGAACAGAAGGCTATTACCTGGCTCTTTTCTCAGCCTCTCCCGGGCCTCTGACGACGCAAGACCATAAGGTTGAACAGAGACCTACGTAGGAGAATTTTATCTAACCCTCTCAATGGATGGAGGAAAATAACCATGATCTTGGTGTTCAAACTCCTACTTGGAGACCCTGCCTGGTCACTTAACTGATTTGAATTTCAGTGTTCTCTGCTACACTCTACAAGGTCCTTGTGAAGATCTATTGAAATAATGCTTGTGGATCTTTGTAAACTACAAAGTGCTTTAAACTGAAGGAATTGCTCCCAACACAGAAGTGAAGGTCCGGAGGGTAAGAGGAGCTTACCCCCCGGCTATGCCAGGCTAGCTCTTCTGAAGACAGAGAAAAGGGACTGTCCACATAGACCATATTCCTGGTTTTCAGTAGGATTTGTGTTTATAACATGACAGTGTCTTTACCTTTTATCTACCATGAATGAGTAATCTATTTGGGATTTTCAACAAAAACCAGACATTACCTCACTGGTGTCTTATCCAAACCTGCTCTAGTCTTCCCATTAATTCCAGTGATGCGGGGTCTTTTGCCATGTTAAGCAGTATAGGAGACGTCTATAGACTCTTTTTGTCTGAGTAAAGTTATTCACAGAATACACAAATTTGAGAGTCCTATTCTGGTATTTGTATTCAAGCCCCCCTTTTTTTTCTCCAGTGAAGTCTCTGTTTTCTTCATTCTGAGAACACAGCAGAGTTTATACCCCAGCCCATCCCCAAAGCTGCCCTGATTCTAGTTGGGTTCCTCTGGCACTCTTTCCCCCTAGAGGTTATGAAGAGTTTTACATGTGAACTACTGCTAGCCTTACTGGGAAGCATCCGTGTAGTTGCTGGAAAATATTAGCAGCAGACAGACCACCCTGGCATGCTCTCTGAGGCCAATGGCTCCTTTCTAAAGAAGTGTCAGAGAGATGGTGACTTAAGTGTTCACAGGTTTTGTAAGCAATTGCCAGAGGTACAGACTGAAGCAGGACTGCCTGAGCCCTGAAGCAACACTGCTGATCATGGCACAGGAGAATCACCCATTGGTCGTCCTCAGATGGGGAGGACAGCCACTGCAATCCCAGGCCAGCAAACATCTGTGTTTTGCAGTAGAAAGATTGAGTCTCAATTAAAAACTTCTGTGTATCCCAAATCACATGAATTGGATGATGTAAAGAAATGATGGTTAATTTTGATAGTGTGATCATGGCACAATGATTACAAAAGAAAATGTCCACGGTTCTAGGAATGCTCATAGAAGTATGTAGGGTTGATATGACATAAGGTCTGAGATTTGCTTTAAAATATATCAGCAGAAATATAAGAAAGAAAAAAGGGATAGATAAGGCTAATGTGGCAAAATTTTGTTAAATGTTGAGCCTAGGTAATGGGTATCTGTGGTTTCATTGTGCTGTTTTCTCAACTTTTGTGGCTGTTTGAACCTTTTGATCATAAAAAAAAAAGATTAATGGCACAGTAAATAATATTAAAAGACAAGCCACAGACTGGGAGAAGATAAGTACAGCACATGCACCCGAAAAAGGATTCCTCTCCAAAATACATGAAGAACTAGAAATCAGTAAGAAAAAGACCATCAACCCCATAGGAAAAAAAGAAGGGCAAAGATTAGAACAAGCAATTCCCAGGATGAGAAACCTGAACAGCTGATGTCCACACTCACTGGAAATCAGGAAAATGCAAATTAGAAAACGACACCAATCCATACCCATCAGATCAGAAAAAATTTGAAAGTCCGCAATATCAAGTATTGCTGGGAATGTAAAGTTTACATTTATACGTTCACTTAGAAAAACAATTTGGCAATATCTGTTAGAAACGTGTGTATCCTACAACATAGGATTCTACTATGATTGTACCTGCCAGAAACTTGGAGAAGTGCACAAGGAGACATATACTTGGCTGTCTACTGTAGCATAGTTTCTATTAGCTAAAACTGGAAAAAATGGAGAAACAAACTATGACATATTCATACAATGGGTTACTATATAGAAATTAAAATGAATGTGTGGGTATGTACATATGTATGTATGTATATCATTGTGGGTGAATTTCCAAAACATAATATAAAAATAGTAAATGAAGTAAAATAAAATGGCAAAAAATATTGTAAATTATTATTTCATTTACACAAACCATTTAAAACACCTCAGATAATATTTTTGACTCTATAAATGTCATGAGAACAAAAATAATTAGAAGGGCCACATAACAATATGAAGATAGTGCTTATATCTGGGGAAGGAGAAAAGGGAGACTGAGGATAATTTCAAGTATATCTGTAATTTTTTTTTTTCCATTAGAAGAAATGTAAAACAGAATATGAAGCAAATATATCAAAAGAGTGACATTTGTATATCTGGGTGGTGGGTACAGGGTGTTTATTTTTGTTCTCTATACTATTTTGCATCTTTAAAATAGTTTGTAATTTTTTTTAAATGGAGATCCTAAAGTTCCTGCTTTCTAAATCTCCTCTTTTCCCTTGACTTCAGAAACCCTTGACTCAACTTTCACCTCCATGATGATCCCAAATCTGATTTTCTATCCTTTCTGTCCCCAGTTTCATTTCTATATTTCTGTACACTTAATGGCTATTTCTTCTAGTGCCTCAAATTTATCATTTAAGTCAATTATCTCTACCACCACTGTTTCAAAACAGCTCTTTCAATTTCCTGCTTCTGTCAATAATTCACTCAATAAATGTTAGTTTTTATTTTTATTAGTCCTTTCATTCTTGCCCCTTCCCACTGATTTCTCTGTATATGTATATGGATGTGCCCATTAGTCTTCCTGAAATGCTGTTTTATTTTCTCTGAAATGCTGTTTTATATCTGTTATTCCCAAGCTCAAAACCTTAGGGTGCCTCATTGCCGACATAAGAAGGTCCAAAATCCTTAACCACTTATGAACTGGTGCCAGGGTCTTTCTCCAGCTTTGTTGCCCACTGTTATGGGTTGAATTGTGTCCCCCAAAAGATGTTCAAGTTGTAGCCCCTGGTTCTGTGAATGTGACCTTATTTGGAAATAAGGTCTTTGAAGATGTGATTAATTAAGATGAGGCCAAACTAGATTGGGGTGGGCCCCTAATACAGTATGCCTTGTGTTCTTATATGAAGAGAGGATTTGGACTCAGACATGGATACTAGAGAGAAGTCCTCTTGGAGATGCAGGAGGCAGAGATTGGAGCCAAGGACCACCAAGGGTTACCAGCAAGCTAGAAGAGGCAGGGAAGGATGCTCTCCCACAGGTTTCAGAGGGAGCACAGCCCTGCTGACACTTTGATTTTGGACATCTAGTGTCCAGCACTGAGACAACACATTTCTGTTGTTTTAAGCTGCCCAGTTGGTAGAGCTTTGCTACAGCAGCCCTAGGAAACCAATACCCGCCATCTGCTGTAACTAGAGAGACTGTCATGCTGCACCCAGTCATGCTGCACATCTTCCTGTCTTCCTGAAATGTTTTTACCTGCTCACCCTTCAAGCTCAGGTCTCATGCCCTCTGGGTGAAGCCTCCCTGAGCTGTTCCCACAGCACAGACCATGCACTGCCTCAGGTACAGGCAATGCTTTTTTTTGGTAAATCTAAGTCTGGAAGGACCTTCCTCTCCCCCTCCCCAGGTTTCTTCCCAGTAATATTGAGTTCAGTTATTTGGCAGACCCAGGAGGTCTGCAGGGGTGGGGTGAAATGTATATCCTTATAGTACCTCCTATAAATAAACAGTGAATCCATCTTTCCCCCTTTCTTTTCTTTGTCTTGCTTATTCTTCCATGCTATCAACTATAAATCAGGCTGGCCTCACATTAGATGGGAGGGTACTATTCTCTGACTTAAGACAAGAATCTGATGAAAATGAGATCCCTTTTAGCATAATAGTTTGTCAATTCTGATGTCTATTTTTTTGCATTTCAACATCTTTGAAATCACAAAGCATCTTACAATCAATAGAAAAATTGTTTTCTTGTTGGTATAGAAAAATAAAAGTACACTTTATACGGATGGTGCCTTAAATTTGATGAAATAAGGTATATAGGAAGGTATTTTAAATGCATGGGAAATGCAAACAAACAGATTTTATTATTTGATATGAATATTGAACATCAATGTTAAAAATGAGATTTTGAAACATTGTTCCAGGCTTGCATAATTTTGAGAAAATGGTTCCAGAACGGCATTTCAGCACATTCCCCCACAAAAGCAACGCTGTGAACATGTCTTAACTATTCTGCCATATTTTGTAAACTTTTAGAGGGCAGAGACCCAGAGGAAGGATATATCTTGATATTCTCTATATAAAGAGCATTAAAGAGCAGATACAAAGCCCTACAAGCAGAAATACTGAAAAAAAAAAAAAAAAGTTTTGTATGACAGAAAGCAACTGTGAGCCAAAAACCCTGAAGTTCAGGTTATCAGGTGGATATTCCAGGACTGTGTTGGGACAACAGAGATTGCCTGATAGTTTGGTTGGGAATTCACGGTGTCTGTTAAACTTTCTTTATTATATTTTTCCCACCTGTTCCATATGACTGGCACTGGGGTTTATGCAGAACTGGCCCTCCCATTGTTCTCTGGTACCTCCTCTCACCACCTCTCCCAACCCCTGGTGAACTTAAGTCCCTTACTCACCACCTTACTCCTCCCTTGCCCATTCTATCCAAGGGACGTGGGCAGTAAACTCCCCAGGGTAGCGACAATCTGTGTAATTATGG
Source organism: Choloepus didactylus (assembly GCF_015220235.1). Lineage (NCBI taxonomy): Eukaryota > Metazoa > Chordata > Mammalia > Pilosa > Megalonychidae > Choloepus > Choloepus didactylus. The sequence continues at coordinate 34,107,640 of NC_051308.1, forward strand.
TTCTCTGAATGCAGTATGGTCCTCCATAAATTATTAACATTTAATTGTAGAGGCAAAGAGCTGTGAGTAACCAGAGAGGGAGTGTGGAGAGGGGTTTGAAAACACACACTCAAGCACACCCAGGCGGGGTCCTCTCGGTGGCCTGCCACATGGCTTTCTGTTCTGCTTTTTCCTCACGTGACTGCTTTTACAGCAGTAAATAGGATGGTTGCCAACTTGGTCCCTGGATGCTTGGGCAGGGGACTGGCTTCAGAGAGCTTTTTCCTGCTTACGGAAGCAGTGAGAGAGCTGTGTGACTGCAGTGATGGGGGTAGGCAGCCAGGGGCGATGAGGAGGATGTGTTGATGCCAAAAGTCGGAGGCCAGGGAGCCACTTTGCGTGTGAAAGCCCGTCCCCTCCCTTGACATCCCCAATTCCCCCTCTCTCTCTTTCCCTCTCCTTCCCTCTCCCCCTCCCTCCCTCTCTGTCTCTTTCTCTCTCTCTTTTGTTGGCATCCTGGGTGAATAGAGGTCAGGGAATACTATTTTGAGGTGCTTGGAGAGGGACAGGAAGGCTGCTGGATATACAAGCCTGCTTGTAGGAGGATGAAGGAAAAAAAGCTTCATCAAGGCTGTGCTAAACCCAGATGCTGTTCTTTGACCTTCACTCCAGTTGCTGCGTCACTCCTGGGTATTTTATCTTTGCCAAAACCACACAGGGAGGAAGCCACCGAGACAAAGAGGTGACCACTGAGCCAATTTCTATTCCTAGCCTGTGGATGACCCCGGCCAGTAACCTTGAGCAGGTCATAACCCCTCGCGAGGGAGATTATTTTGGATTTCAACCTATGTCAAGGAACTCATGTGAAAATTGAGAAGTTAAGATTTGAAAGTGCTTTGAGATCTCAGATGAGATAGACAATATCTGTTCGTGTTTGAAACCAGGGTTATAGGCTGCCCTTGAAAGGTGGCTCTCCGTGAACACACCTCCTTCTTTGCTGGATGACCAAATGAACCCACTTTAGAACTGGTAATAAAAATAGCTAATGACTATTAAACGTTCACTATGTGCTGGGTACTTTTGCTTAATGCTCACTGCAGCCCTGTGAGGTACAGGTGAGGAAACCAGGTTACCCAGTTAGTGAGCCAGAGCCAATATTTGACTTCTGGCCTCCCGAGTCCATGGTGTGTGCTGGTGACCACTAAGCTTCATAATCAGATCAGTAGTCACTAGTGACCATTTGCTGTATGATCTGCCCTGAGCTGAGTGGTGTGAGAGACATGGGGCAGAATAAACAGATGGGAAACAAACTAGTGTTACCGAAATCAGTGCTTTTGGAGACCTGAGGGAAGAGAGAAAAGAATGAGCTGAACTTGTGGGGAAAACTCCATGGACAGAATGAGGCTTGAGAACTCTCTTTTTAAAAATGTTGCCTTCTAACCAGTTAGAGCATTCCCCTGACTGTGAGATCAGTGTCTAGAAAAATGCCTATCAGTCGGGATTGGTTGTGGGAGGATGGGTATGGAGAAGGGGTTATTTCGTGGTTAAATTAGAGCTGCTGCAGGCCCTGTCTTGTGCTGATTCATAATGTACTTTGGCTCTTGAAGGCTGTGTGATGCTCTGCAGCAAAGAAACCTGCATGTTTCCCAAACGTTTTTGGCAATAGAACCCTTTTCTTCATAGAACTTGGATCAATATTTCAAACTTCCAAGTTTGGAAACTACTGATGTAGAGGAAAGCACCTCATTGGAAATGGAAGTAATTTACAACCCTCGAGCAACTTAAAATCAAACTCCCTGAAAATTCAATGTAACTTTCACTGCTACAGAGTCAGCATTCATAACATGTCACCCTTGGGATATTTGGTGATTTTTTTCCTGTATATACCATGTTACTACCCCCAGCCAGACTGTGAATATCGCAAATGCAAACACTTGGCTTATGTATGTTTTTCCTCCATGACTCCTAGCCCACACCTTGACTAAAGAAGGTCAATAAATAATTGGTTTAAAACAGAGACAGAGAGCAATGAGAAGCAAATGAAAAAAAAAAAAACAAAAAAACAAAAAAAACAGAAAACCAAACACTTGAAGTGATAGCAATTACTAGTAATTTGCAACTGATTACTTAATTGTTCTTTGCCCCTCATCAATCAGTACTCTTTGAAAGACTAGTAAGTTGTTTAGAATGCAAAATAATGTTTATTTTTGTCTTGGCCTTGCTCAGAGCTGGGTTTGCAGTTAGAGGAGCAGGTTTTGGGGCATGACCTCTGAAATGTACCTTCCTTTATTAGTTTAGGCTGCTTTTTGCCCAGTTGGGCTGCATGGCGTGGTTCTAACCATACCGTACATCAGAGGTTTGATCTCTGGCCCTAGACACTGATGAAGCCTGAGGATCTGCCAGGTCAGCCTGACTGCAGATGACAAATGAATGGCTGCTTGTGATGCCACTGCTTGGGGAACATCCAACTTGGAGCCTGTAATTAAAAATGCAATCTAATCAGTAATGCATTTGGAGAAAGATCTGGATCAAAAGGGGGAAAATTAAATAAAATAGAGTTTCTTTGGCTAAGAGATTTCAAATAGAGTCGGGAGGTCATTCTGGAGGTTACTCTTATTCAGGTCTCAGCCAGATTTCACAAACTGTCCTAGTGTGCAAAGCCTCAAACAACAGTGCTCCTGAGGGCCCTAGGGATGTCCTAACAACATAGGAAAACCACATGACTATGTGAAATCAACACCCCCTCGGCGGGCTCTATCTGGGAATCTATGAAAAGCTATTTCTCCAATAGAACACAGTTTTATTCATTTATATGTCCCATAATCATGATTCTTCTACTTCTTTTACTTGAATCTATAATTTTCAATGTACTTGTTAAGTTTATTTCTCAGAGACTTAAAGCCTCCAGATTTGCCTATGCCGGTTGAGCCCTGAAACCCAGCAGTGGTCAACTCCCACTCTCCACTCCTTCTGGCTTGCCCTGGACAATAATAGAAAGATAAGGTTGGATCAGCCCCATCCCAAAAGCAAGGAGTATCCTCAACAGCAAGCAAAATAATTCTATTCCTCTGCCCCACAATATATACACCCCTACTCAGCTTGAAGCAGCTAGAGTAGTGATCGTCCCAAATCCCTCAAGATTGAGGAATGAACAAAAATAAGGGGGGGATTGTAACCACCAACTACAGCAGATTTATTGTTATTGTAGTTATTATCTTATGTTAACTGAGTAATTTGTAGCATTGCTATTAAAAAAAATAGAAAAAAAGTGCTATCATCAATTGTAACAAATGTTCCACACCAATGGCAAGTTGTAGTTGGTGGGGTGGTGCATGGGAATCCTGTGTTTTATGCATGATTGTTCTGTAAACCCACAACTTCTCTAATAAGGAACAAAAAAAAGGCAAGTGATACTTGGTTTGGCCCAGGGGATGGCCTCAGGTGAGGGCCCTCTTCCAAACAGGCCTCCCTTTCCTGTCTGTCAGACCCAGCGTCCATGGTTGCAGAGGGCAATATCTGAAAGGTTTGTGACTTCGAGGTTCTGAAGGTCTGTAAGTCTTTAAGATTCTCCCCACTCCAACTCCCTAACCCACCCCCAGTTTTGAAACTAACCCACTCTTGGAGAAGTAATTCATAAACCATTCTGCTGATGCCTCAGAGGAATTTAGATGGGAATGGGGCAGTGGCTTCATCACTTTTTCAGGAGGAGTGGGGAAAAGAAAGGACTCCTGAGATGGATGGAGTCCCTGCATAGAATAAAGATGCCTCTGAACAGTCATAGCTTTGGCTTAGGAAAATTCTGGCTATTGTAGGGAACAGACTAATCTTTTTTTTTTTTTTTTTTTTCTTTTTTTTCTGTTTTTCCTTCTTGATTGAGTTCCCAGTTTGGATCTTGCAGGCATTTTGTCCTTGGTGTCAGGACGACCCTGGCTTGGTCCTCACTGGGCCTGCAGCCTCCCGCAGATTCCACAGTCTTCCTCCCACCAGGGGAGGGCAAGGCCACCCCCTCATGCAGACAGCAGGAGCTGGGTGTGGGGTCAGTGTCCCTGCAGAGCCCTGCTGGGTGCCTGCTGCCTGGCCTCCCCCCAGTTAATGCAGCTATTGAGAAATGACTAGAAGGAGGGGCTGGAGAGACTCAAAGCCTTGTAATAGGATCTGTGGTTATTTTTCTCTTAAATCCAGGCAGATCCCAGCCTACCATCTGGCCTGATGGTGCCTCTTCAAGTCCGGCCGTGGTGACCCTGTGAGGAGCTGCTGCTGGAGGAAGGTCAGGGTGAGCACATCTAGGTGCTTAGGAAGCACTCAAGGACCAGGCAGGAGCCAGCCTCGTCCTTGTAACTTCCTCTTTCACCCTCCACGGCCAAGCCTGAATTCTGTCTTCGATTTCCCATATGCGTCCTCACTGCTTCCCACCAGGCTTTGCACACAGTGGACCTTCAATGAATGCTGCTGACAGAGTATGGGGAGGATCTGGGATTAGGAGGCTGCTGTTCATTTCCAGTGTTGAGGGCCGGATGTCAGAATTATCATCCCCATCCTTCATTTCCCCAGGGCTGGCCGAGGGGCCAGGGTGTGCACAGCTGTCACACCCATTGGGGCAAAGAAGAGCTTCCCTCAGCAGGGCGTGGGTGGAAAGCCTGGCTTGCCACTGTAAACAGCAGGTGCCTCCAGGCTCTAGGGCCAGTTGAACCCCACCCATCTACCCCCAAGCTCCCTTTCTTGCGGCTCCCCTCTTCACCTGCTTCTCCTGCCCCTCTGTTTGCCCCAGTTGTTCTCCTGCCTGAAGAGGAAACATGATCTGGTGGGTGGCAACCTCTCTGCCGACAATAACGCTCAAGGCCAGGGAGCCGGAGAGGCAGTGTGCCGATCGATCTCAGTGTTCAAATAGAGCCACCAGTTAGCTGAGGGGATCTGGCTTCCCACCCAGGAGTCCCAGGGTGTTGGGACCACACAATTTTCAATCAGTTCTTGCAACCACATGCTTCCAGAGGCTTTTCAGGATGAGCAAAAATATGTGACCACTACCTCAGGCCCATCCTATTTCATCTTGGAATTCTAACAGTTTTGACCTTGATAGAGTCATTACTTTGCTGTCTTCCTCAGAGTTCCTTTATTCCTGGCATGTACTGGAGCCAACATTTATTGTGATCTTCCTATGTGCCTGGCATTCTGCCAAGTGCTGTTCATGCATCATCTCATTTAATCTTCGCAAGAACTCTTTAAAGAAAGTTCTGTTATCATCCCAATTTTACTGATGATCTGAGAATTAGAGAGGTTAAGAAACTAAGTTTTCTAAGATTATGCAAGGGCAGGGCTAGGCATCTAACCAAAGCACCAGTCTTAGCAACTACACCACTGCCTCATGTATATGATGACCTTGCTGAGTTCTGGCTTAGAGCACTTACATTTTACCAAATCTGGGTCCTGTGTATATTGACTGAGCACAGGGGTAAGTCAACAGACTATGGCCCATGGGCCAAATCTAGCCACAGCCTGACTTTGTACAGCCCGCGTGCAGAGAATGGGTTTTACATCTTTAAAAAGTTATTTTTAAAAATCAACTACAAGGAAGAATATGCTACAGAGACCACATTTGACCCATGAAGACTAAGATATGAACTATTTACCATATGGACCATACAGAAAAAGTTTGTCAACTCCTGATCTCGCTCACCAATTAGCATCAATATTGTCTGTCTTCAACAGTAAGAACCAGCACAAGGGAAGAACCAGTCATTCTTTGTGTATAATACCTCTTCCAAGAGTGCTCTGAACAATTAAAATTGTGATAAATTCATTCCGTGCATGACAATGGGAGGTGCCAGTGGAGATTTTTAAGTCTTTGGCAGCATCTCTGAATCTCTGTAAAACCTCAGGCCAGTTGCTGGGCAGGCCAGCCTGCGGCCTGTGTCTTTCTTTCCCGGTTGGGAAGTGAGGATGATAAATTTTGGCCTTGGAATAGAGGGAAATGTACAAGTTTGAATCTGACCAAGGCTCACTGAAACTTTGGCAGGGAGCACAGAAGCTTCTTAGAAGGAAGAACCGATATGAATCTGAGCAACATTATTGTCTTAGCAAGTCTTTGAACTCCTGCTCTAAATGTGCAAGGTAAGCTGCTTAGGATCAAACAAATGTCTTTTTCCCTTTGTCACTGGATGCATGAACGCATGACCAACTGAGACCACCTAATTTAATGTGTTTTCTTGTCTTACCTCTCTATCCAGATGGTAGTAAATTCCTTGAGGCCTGCTCTGGAGAACATTTTAATTGTCTCTTTTCAGAGCACTTGGTACTACACCATGGCTCTTCATATTCGCTTACTGCCTGACTCACATGTGATGAAAAGGTCCTAAATGGAAACAGGCCTCCAGGAAGAGTTTCTGGGGAAGTAAGGGCCTTCTCTCTGCCTCTCAGAGAAACTTGAGACCCAGCGAGCAGGTATGAGCTGGCTGGGGTGGGGGGCTCTACCTCCTCAGGTGAGGGGCTGGGTGGGCCAGGCTGGACCACCAGGTGTTTGTTCCCGCCCCTTCAGAAGGCCACTGCCTCAGCGCTCTCGGCATCTGTTTCAGCATTCAACCCTCTCCAGTCCTCCAGGAAACATCATGAGGGTTAATTATTTTTCAAGGCTGACTCAGACAGCATTTTTCTGCCAAAGAATTCTGTCAGCCAAGCACGGTCCCACTGCTACCCCAGTGAGGCAGCTTTTGTAAGCCCTGTCGGGGAGGAGACTCCACGGGCAGGGAGGCCCAAAGCCCTGCAGCTTGGGGTGGGGTCCAGACCCGATCCCCACGCTGGGAGGGGCCGAAGGGAAGGGGCCGGTTGCTGGGGGAGGGGGTGGTTTCCAGGGGAAGGGGAGGCCGTGTGTGAGAAGCCAGCTCGGGAGCACTCTCACCACCAGGCTGCCTTTCAGCCGGGCCCTGTGGGGCCAGCGCGCCTTTCATTGGGCTGATTGGAGATTGTGTCCCTGAATAGAGCTTCAAATCCTTTTGAAATTATACATTCTTTTTTTTTGCCTTTTAAAAATTTCTCATGCTTTCTCCATTTGGTTTAGACTGTTGCTGTGTTCCTAACCGCTGAAGGCGGATAATGGGAGGATAGCGATGACCGGCAAACACAAACCCCGTGAGGCTGAATCGAGCAGGAGGGGCAGCATATTTGTCAGGGAGAGTGGGAGGGAGGCAGGGAGGGAGTCTCTGGGGTGGGGGGAGGCCTGGGAGATGATCTCTCTCACAGCACTTTTGGATGGGGCAGGGGTGGTTGGGGAGAGCGGGGTGCAGGGAACTGAAACCAGGTGGAAGAGGTAGTGAGGCTGGGGAAGCAGCAGAGCTGGGAATGGCCATTGGAATAGAATCTGAGGAACCAGGGTGGGTCTGGGCAGGAATTCAAAGAGGCTGAACTGTGCTGGAGAAATCTGGGACCAGAAGCCAGGTGAAGAGACAGAGCGAATGAGGCCAGGGACTCACTGTGTAGCATCCATGAGCTTCATCCTCTCTGACCACAACACCCACACCCCAGGTATCCGGAGTGGGTAGGAAGGTATGAATGGTGCAAGGCAATATCAATCATCCCAAATAATAACCCCTGATATGCTTATGGCTTCCTGTGATGGGCCAGAAACGTCACCTTCACGCAGAAAGAAGAGCACTGTATTCAAAAGAAGCCAAGAGACATGTGCTGATTTGGACATATAAAGTCCCCCCAAATGCCATGTTCTTTGATGTAATCTTGCAGGGGCTGATGTATTAGTGTTGATTAAATTGGAACCTTTAGATTAGGTTGTTTCCATGGAGATGTGCCCCACCCAACTGTAGGTGATAACTGATTAGGTAATTTCCATGGAGGTGTGGCCCTGTCCATTCAGCGTGGGACTTGATTAGATTATTATAACCCTATATAAGAGCTCAGACAGAAAGAGCTCTCTGCTGCAGCCTAGAGAGGAACTTTCTGGGAGAAAGACATTCTGAGACCAGAAGTCCAGAGCAGACGCCAGCCATGTGCCTTCACAGCTAACAGAGGTTTTCCAGATGCCATTGGCCATCCTCCAGTGAAGGTACCCCGTTGTTGATGCCTTACTTTGGACACATTATGGCCTTAAGACTGTAACTGTGTAACCAAATAAACCCTCTTTTATAAAAGCCAATCCATTTCTGTGTTTTGCATTCTGGCAGCATTAGCAAACTTGAACAAGACAGTAGGGCTATTGGATGTGAGAAATTACTCTTATGCTATTTCCTCTAAGAACCCAAGACCTGTCATAAATTGCATAGGTACATTCTACCCTAATCTCTACCCCACCCCCCAAGAAACAACAAAAAACCCAACAACCATATTTATAGATCTATCAACAAATATTTATAGAACATCTACTGCATACAAGGGAGGCTTTTTAAAAACACAGTATATCATTTAATCTTCTCAATAACCTTGTGAATTATTTACCAATGAATACACTGTGTCTGAGAGAAAATAAAAAGTGAGCCGGGGATCACAGGACCAGAAGGACTGTTAAACCTAGGTCTGTCAGTGCCAAGAATATCGGAGGACTTGGCATCTAGTAAGTGCTCCAGAAATATTTGTTGAGTGAATGAACATGTCTGCTGGCTCCAAGATCAGGGCTTTCCTATTGCTCCATAACCATGTCCAGAGGCCTAGGATTGGGGTAAATGAGTCCTAGAAATATGACTTAGGAGTGTTTTCTAAGGTTCTATTCCATCCTGTCTTCTGTTCTCTCCCTTCCCCAGTGCCATCCTGCCCCCCTCCCCTTTCCAGGGAGTAGATTGGAGGAGTTACTTTATTTTATGTACCAAGTATTTGCCTGCCTACCATGTGCCAAGCATTATTCTTCATGCTAGGGTTATAAGAGTGAACAAAATGGGTTGAAATACCTGCTCTTATGGAGCTCCCATTCTCCTTTTAGAGGACAAAAATTTGCTTGAGAGATCAGGTTCTGGCTGAAACTTGTTAGCCCATGCATGGTTCAGGGAGGGTTGGGGGGAGGAAACAGGGTTCTGGGACTCCTAGGCTATGGACTGCTGTGCATGTGACTTCCTGGGTAACCTGCCCACCCTCTCTCCCCAGCATTGCTGCTCCCACCCACGTGGTCGCAGGAGTGGACTTTGGCAGCTCCATCTCTCTGCTGTGGCTCCTTCTCTGGCCATGGCTTTCATCGCAGGATAGGCTTCCAGATCAAGTGGGGCTAATTAGTGTCTTTGCCACAGGGGCTGGAATTGAGATAAGAGATCCTACTTTCAGTCTGGACTGGAGTCCTGAATGCATAAAAAAACAGGAGCTAAGGCATGGCCTTTTTTTTAAGCCATGTAGACTGGGGAGCAGAGAAAGCCCATCATGGAATAGGAAGACAAGTAGATTTAGAGCGATGTAGAGATGAGAAATGGAAAGACACTGATTTGGTATCTTTCTGAGGCAAAGCTGCTTTTCTGCCAGTGGGTGCAAGGTGGAAACTCGTACTTTTCCAATGGTTTATTCTTTAGTGCTTAAGCTGGCTTGAGTTGGTTTCCGTTACTTATAACCAAATACAGTGTCATCTTGAATGTAAATAAAAACTTTGAACTTCCCTTAAGGGTAGAAACAACAGACCTAGAACAGCCCTGATATATCAGGTCTGGGAGTGACAAAGACAGAGTGGGTTTCTGGAGACCACTGATCAGTCAGGGACTCTCCCCTGCCCTGCACAACCTCTCTCCCAAGGCCAAGTCCTAAGAATACATACTGTATATGCAAATCCATATAGATAACACAGAATTGTACCTTCTCGCAAGTGTACTCTTTTCCCACCCCCTGCAATTTTATTAAGATATAGTCACATACCATACAATCATCCAAAGTATACAATCATTCACAGTTTCATCATATAGTTGTGCACTCATCACCCTTGAACACATTCATTACTCCAAAAAAAAAAAAAGTGAAAAATACCCAAAACATCCCATAACCCATCCTTCCCTATTATTCATTTACTTTTTGCCCCCATGTTTCTACTCATCTGTCCATACATTGGATAAAGGGAATGTGAGCCACAAGGTTTTTCAAATGTACTCTTGGTATATTATCAGAATTTCTGATCCATGCACATTTTTCCCCTTTGCTCTAGGCCTTAGAAAGGAGTGCATATTAAAAGGAAAAGAAGAAAAAAGAACTGTGAGTCCAGTAATGGCGTAGTTGTCAGTATTGATAATTGCAAGCTTAGCAAGAATCAGCTGCTGGGTCATATCCTGCTTGGAGAGATAACTGTAGTGGTTTAAAAGGGATTGTGTAGTCAGTTTGTTCAAACATCCCAATTACATGGAACTTTGAATAGGAAGTGAGATACGGTAGATTAGTATAGGCTAGAGTGAAATAGTGACACATCCCAAAGTAATTTGGGCAGATAATAAAAATTATATTTACAGCCTCCCCCACCCCCCAGCCCCGAGGAGATGGGGGAAGGTGCAGAAGTGTTGGACTTCCTCACCTGGACTGGTGTTGATGTTATCACAAACATTGGGACTGGCAGTTTGATGTGCTGAGCCCTCGATCATGGGACTTGCCCTTATGAAGCTCGTTACTGCAAAGGAGAAGCTAAACTTGCATATAATTATGCCTAAGAGTCTCCCCCTGAGTATCTCTTTGTTGCTCAGATGTGGCCCTCTCTCTCTCTAACTGAGCCACCTTGACAGGTGAACTCGCTGCCCTCCCCCCTATGTGGGACCCGACTCCCAGGGGTGTAAATCTCCCTGGCAATGCAGGATATGACTCCCGGGGATGAATGTGGACCCGGCATTGTGGGACTGAGAGTATCTTCTTGACCAAAAGGGGGATGCAAAATGAGACAAAATAGTTTCAGTGGCTGAGAGATTTCAAGTGGAGTCGAGAGGTCACTCTGGTGGACATTCTTATGCACTATATAGATAACACCTCTTAGGTTTTAATGTATTGGAATAGCTAGAAGTAAATACCTGAAACTACCAAACTCCAACCCAGCAGTCTGGACTCCTGAAGATGATTATATAATAATGTAGCTTACAAGGGGTGACAGTGTGATTGTGAAAATCTTGTGGATCACACCCCCTTTATCTAGTATATGGATGGATGAGTAGAAAAATGGGGATAAAAACTAAATGACAAATAGGGTGAGATGAGGGGATGGTTTGGGTGTTCTTTTTTCACTTTTATTTTTTATTCTTATTCTGATTCTTTCTGATGTAAGGAAAATGTTCAGAAACAGATTGTGGTGATGAACGCATAACTATATGATCATACTGTGAACAGTTGATTGTATACCATGGATGATTGTATGGTATGTGAATATATTTCAATAAAACTGAATTAAAAAAAAAGGGGGGGGGGATTGTGTAACAGCTACAGGAAGCTCCTCATTTGACTACATTTACTCTACACCCAACTGGCTCCTACTTGCCCTATAGGTCACAGTTTTTCCTGGGAAGGCTTCCCCAGGGTTATATGCTCCTAAAGTCCCCTCTAGGAGCTCCTCTCTTTTATAGAATTTCCTTGCAGTGTACTTCTCACTCCATTTTAATTGCTTGTAAACTTTCTGAGAGTAGAGGCCATGTATCTAGCTCAAAGCTTGGTCCATGGTTGGTGCTCAATATATAGTTGTTGACCAAAGGATTGAATTCAGGCATTAATTCAATACTACCTAAAAAGTGTCCTAGACTTCTACAGATAACCATGTGCCTTGTGCTTCATTGCACTTTTGTAAAGTAGCTCTGGATATGTGTCTTTAGGAGGCAGAGAGGACAGAAAGGCCTCATGTGCCCTTGACTTGTAAGAAATTCCAGGTCCCTCTATTAAATAGGGTCTACCAGTTAGGATTCCATTAGACTTCATGCAACAAAAAGCTAGGGTTTTTCTCTCATGCAAAAGAAGTCCAGAGAAATTCAGTACTGGGCAGGAATGGTGGCTTCAAGAAGTTATCAGAAACCCCAAGCTGCTACTGGCTTTGTGCTTCACCATCCTTAACACTGACTTCCATCTCCAAAAAGGGGATGGAAAGGGCTGTGGAGTTTCAGCCATCACATCTGCATTCCAGGCAGCAAGATGGAGGAAGAAGGGCAAGCGGCCAACAAAATAGGCAACTTTCCCATCTGAGTCACCTCCCTTTAAACAGACTTTTTGAAAATTCCAGATAATGCATGTCTTTATATCTCATTGGCCAGAGAAGCTTGGAAACGTAGAACTTTAGCTAAGTGCAGTGCTGTCCCAAATAAACTTGGAGTTCTATAATGAAGGAGAAACAGAATAGCTATTACAAAGGAATGTGCAATCTTTGCCACAATTTCCAAGCAAAACTGTCAGAAGGAGCTTTTTTTTTTTAAGTTACAAAATCAATAGATCTCCAGCTCCAGGCAGCTTCAGTTTGCTCTACATCTAGTATCCTTTGATACAGGGGCCAGTAATCAATATTTTTATCTCTATATAGAGAATAAAATAAAAGAAGCATTGGAAGGGATCATCTCCCTTGCTCTGTTTCTAGTTTGCACTCATGACTTTCCTCTACAAGATGGGACCACATGAATAGTTCAACATACACAGGCTGCAGAAAGGCTCTTTAGCCACTCGATCTCTCTCACAACGTTGGATGATTTAGCTGAAATGGGTATTGACGATAGGATTGAGTATAATTCAGTGGATTAGGGGCTCTGCTGTAGAACTGACAGCCTGGATGCTCTGCGTTTCAGATCGGCCTCTGCAGCTTGCAGAAAACTCTCTGACAGCTCGCAGGCTTGTGCACTGCTCTCCACCCTTGTCCCCCAGGAAGAGAGCCACCAATAGCCATGCCTACAGCACCTTTGCCATGGTGTAGATAGAAGAGCCCACTTCCTCGGACCCTCTTATTAATATGTCCTCAAACTGCAGCTTGATTTTCTATTAAATTGGAAGTGCCTGAATATGGCACAACTGTACATAAGGAAATGTGGGAGAGTCATAATGAACCCTGCACTGGAATCCTGGCTCTGACCCTTGTTTTCTGCATTACCTTGTTAACTTCTTTGACTCCGCAAGTGTCCATTTTCTCAGGCCAAATAGGAATGGTAGTGACACCTACCTCACAGAGTTGCTCAGGCGATCAAACAAGATATTGTTGGAGAATGCATTTAGCCTAGTGCTTGGAGTATAATAGGTCCTCAATAAAAGAGAAAAAAGAATGGAGAGAGATGGCAAAGACCATTAGGAAGACTCAACCCCTAAACAAAGCTTCCTCTGACATTAGAGAAATTTGCAAGACTGGCATCTTGGATGGAATTGCAGGAAGGGATCTCGCTGACTGCTGGCAAAGCCAGCCCCAACCCCAAGCTGAGACACCAGGTCCCAGAGGGCGGTGAGCCACACCTCACCCAAGGGCAGGTCCCCGTAGGGAACCCATTCACCGCTTGTCCTCGGGACACTGCACCTGAAAATACATTATTGATTCTGTGGTTCAGATTGCTGAAGGGAGGAAAAAAGACTGAATTTCATTACACAAAGCATTTATACCTACTGTACTTCATCTGTTGAGAGGCATTTTGCAATTGTTTTGATTCGTGTCTCTTCTTCAAAACACTCTCAGAGATAACTTTTCCCCATTTTGTAAAGACAGAACATAGAAGAAGTAAATGGCTGGATTGCAGAGGGCCAAGTAGCAAAACTTAATTAATAACCCCCACATTTCTAGCATGTTGCTCAACTAAGCAAGCCCCAGCAATCTGCTCCGTGACTGCCAGGAGTCCAGTCAGGTACTAACTGCTCAAATCAGTCACTCACAATCATCAGAGAAATGCAGACTCGTAATCTAGAGTATATGACTTTTCCCTAGCAGTTTAGGACAAGAGGTGAAAAGTGACTATTCCAACCAAACCACAGGTGGGTCTGACAGCCAGCAGGTTCTGGAACAGGAAGGTTGGAATTCTTCCAGGACATACATCACACTGTAGGGCTAGGGCTATGGAGGCCTAGAAATGGTGCAGATCAAAAGGGGGAGGGAGTGACGTAGACAGATGTGTCCCCTGTTTTCAGCACCTGCAAGAAATAATGGCTGGAGTGTGGCCCAGTGGGGCTGAGGCACAGAACAGAGGCAACTCCAGGGGTCAAGGTAAAGGAAGCTCACACTTGCATTGCGCCTTCTGTGTGTCAGGCACTGTTCTAAGTACTATATGTATACTAGCTCACATCTCTTCACAGCGACTTTTTACAGGGACTGGGACTTGAGCTCAGGCAGACTGCTCCCTGAGTCCAGAATCTCACTTTTCCCCCCATGCTCCCAGAATGACCACTGCCCTTCCCACTGCACTGCTGCCAGGCCGCGTCCTCACCTGGGGAGCTCAGGCCTTTGATCTGAGCAGCACCACGCTCTGTCCCCTACCAGAAGAGGAAACATTCTTGGCACATGCCCTCCTGGATGGGTCAGTTTTCAGAGGACAGAATGTTTAGTGAGCTTGTCTTGAACGGCACAGAGAACATGGTGAACCTCTGGGCCTGATCGGGAAGGGAAATTAGGAGGACAGGGCTGATTGCTTTTCCTCCTTTGCTAGAGCCAGTGGGCACCTAAAATGAGCCCCAAAGCCCAGGCCTGACTTCACTCCTTCCTTCAGCTGGGAAGAAAGTTTATCAGATTCCAAAGAATGCATTTTGCTTCTCTTTGTTTCTGAAACTGAAAGATCTCTCTCTGCCTATTGAAGCAGAGACTTTTCCTCTCTCTTTTCCAGGAAAATCCCAAGGAACAACTCCTTTGGATTACTTCATTGACCCAATATGGAAGCTGTGTGTGTGGCCCAGCTGGATAGGGTCATTGAGACAAAGAGAACACCTGACTTGGAGCCTTTGGGATGACTCTGAGGGACTGCATGTATGCCTCTGCTGCATGTTTGTTAACTGCTGGGGAAAAAAAAAAAAAAACTCTGGGTAGTCACAGTCATCTTCTGTCAGTGTTCAAGACAGGCCTCAGCAAGCAGACAGCTTGGTGGGAGGCATCCTTAGTCAGCTAGGAAAGTAAAGCTGACTTGCCATCTGACCTAAGTAAGGCATATGTCATACTCGTTCAATTCTCTGGCATTCTTTGGTTCTTCATAAGCTTTTTTCTCAGCCAGGAGCTTTATGTGATATAGACAGCCAACAGGACGGGAGGCTGAGAGCCACCAGGCCAGAGCTGGCAGTGGTCACGTAGACTTCCTAATGCCGTACCCACTGGCTTCCAAGTCCAGACGTAGGTGGCCTGCCCCTCTCCCTACCCCATGGGACTCTGCCAAATCTTTTGCAACATTTCAAAACAGTCATTGAAGTGCCAAATGACAAATTTCCTTTGGAGATTGAGAAATTCTGATTTGAATGATGGCAGATTTATGGAACTTGTGACAGCTGTGCTTCCTGGAGGCTGGGAGGGAGATGCAAAAGCTCCAGGCCCCCATCCCAATTCAACCAAACGACCTCTACTCTCTCTCTCTCCACACACACACACACACACACTTAGGTTGGGTGCAGATTTCATTTGAAAGAGGATTTCATTGTTTTAAATGTTTAAAAAGCACTGACCTACATTATCCATATCCCATCCATTAGTAGGCTCTAGAGAACTTTAAAAGAGGAAAAATCAGAGATGAGGATGTTCATTCGGTATGAGGAAAAGGCCACAAAATCATTTGGGCCTTGTTTCGGTTTGCTAAAGCTGCTGGAAAGCAAAATACCAGAAATGAATTGGTTTTTATAAAGGGGTTTTATTAGATTACAAATGTACAGTTCTAAGGCCATAAAAGTGTCCAAACTAAGGCATCAATAAGAGGATACCTTCACTGAAGAAAGGCTGATGGCATCCAGAACACCTCTGTCAGCTGGGAAGGCTTGTGGCTGGCATCTGCTGGGCCTTTGCTCCCAGGTTGTGTTGCTTTCAGCTTCTGATTCCAGTGCCTTTCTCTTTCAGCATCTGTGGGTTCTCACTTAGCTTTCCCAGAGCAAACTCGGGGCTTCATCTCTTAGCTTAGCATCTCCAAATGTCTGGTTTCAACGGCTGTCTCCAAAATGTATCTGCGCATTTTCTCTCTAAGCTTCCCTCAGTCTTTGTAGTCTCTGATCTCTCTTAAGGGCTCAAATGAACTAATTAAGAACAACCTTGAATAGGCAGTCCACCTCCAGGGACTCAATCTAATCAAAAGGCCCTACCCACAACAGCTCTGCCCCCACAAGAGTGGACTAAGAGAATGCAGTCTTTTTATGGAGTATATAAAAGATTCAAACCAGCACAGCCCTCAACGTGGCATCTGTGAAGGTGTCCCCTCATCAGCAACACCACCAGCTTTGTTGTCACTGAAAGAGAGAAGCATCCTGGCCAAATGGACTACTCGAGCTCTCTTCTTTGGGATATAGGAAGATGACAATTGAAATACTAATCCAAGGTAAGAGTCACACATAAAAGAATCCTACATAATCTAGAGCTAAAATATGTGAACTTATGTCATGAATTGCCTTCTAGACTCATCCAATCCCAAAAGGCATCACTAAATGCTGCCTCAGAGACAAGCCAAAGAATAAATAGATGCTACTGTGTGAACCTCGACTACAGAGAACCAGAAAGGAGCATCTCAACCCATTTAGGTGGTGGCCTCTTTTAAAGGGAAAGGTGAGGCCAGGGCTCCAACCAGCCATTCTGCAGACAGTTCCCAGGAAGATTTTGTGTCATAACCTGGACGCCTGTCCAAACTGTCTTGGCTAGTCCCATCACTGGCTCAGCCTCCCCAAGGGTCCTGCCGCTATCAATTGTCTGTTAACATTCCCTTTCACTGCCTTTTAAAACTGCTGGGTGAATGCCAAGTGGTAGCTCAGCAGGGTTCATTCACCCCAGGGCTGGGAGTTTTTCAGCAGTGTAGGAAGGTTATGTGTTTGCAAATCAGCATAGTAGGGCAGAGTGATTTGGAAGCCATTTCATTTTTCAGTTCATCAAACTCCTACTCACTGGGAAACTCTAAACCAGTACGATGAAAACTTTCTGGAGTTGTGACACCATATTGTCATTCATTTTATTTCATCAAACACCCACCCCTCTTAAAAATGCCATGAGGCATATATTTATTTTTAAGATTAAGACGAATTAAAATTGGAAAATTACTGAGAACTTTCTGGCACTCTAGCTAGAAGGAGATTTACCAGAGGTGTTTGGAAGTCAGAACGAGGGGTCACTGCTTACACAGGGAAGACATTTGACCAAATTATGAGGAAGGAGGACTTTGTCTCCACTGCCTCCCCCTGCGGACATCCCCTTCCCTGGCATCAGTGCCCTCATGCTGCCCTGGTACTTACACATGACTTTCCCTTTCAAACCCCTTCAGCCTACAGTCCCCTGCTCTGGGCCTGTGCCCCCAACCTCTTAACAGTTACCCAATGCCAACTCCTCCTGCAGGTGGCTTTTATGGGCTAGTTGTTACTTTGGAAAGGAGCTAATAAATTCTCGTTTCTCTTCCAGCACTAAAATTTTAGTAAGGTTAACCATGGTGTTAGTGGCTGATAACTTGAGGACTTCCTCCCTCCCAGGGATATTTGTAATTTATCTAGTGGCAATATCATACCCCAAAGAAGAAGTGGAGTTTCAACAAGCAAAGCAAATGGCTAGTGGACAGCTGGAAGACTGGTCCTGTGGCGGTTTGAAGTTGTTATGTACCCCAGAAAAGGCCATGTTCTTTAAATCCAGTCCCATGGGTGCAGACCTATTGTGGGTGGGACCATTTGATTGGGTTCTTTCAGTTAAGGCCTGCCCCAGGGTGGGTCTTAATACTCTGACTAGGAGTCCTTTATTAGAGGATAAAACACATACAGAAGCTAAGAGATGAAATTAAGAGAAGTTCATAGAGAAAAGCTCTGGAGAAGCTAGGAGAGGACTCAGAAGTTCAGGGAGGAAACCACTGGAACCAGAATGAAAGCAATGAAACCTGGAGCGGAGGACCAGCAGACACTGGCCATGCACCTTCCCATGTGACAGAGGAACCCCCAGTGCCAGCAGCCTATCTTCAGAGTCCAGATATTGTCCTGTTGATGTCTTGAGTTGAACATTTTTCATGGCCTTAGAACAATAAAATGTAAGTTAATAAATCCCCATTGTAAAAGCCAACCCATTTCTGGTATATTGCATTCCAGCAGTTTTAGCAAATGGAAACACCCATTCTGCCTTATGGTAATGTCCACCCTAGCTATCCAAGTCTACACTTTGGGATGAGAGTCAGGTTACCTGAAATCTATTTCTGACTCAATCTAATTCAACCGATATTTACTAAGCACCCACTATATGACTGGAACTGGGCTAGAAATTCGAAGATGAATTCCTTGTGCTTGGTGAGCTCACAGTCTTTCAGGAGACACCTAAGACAATGATAAATGCTGCCCTAACAGTTTAGACAAAATTCTATGGGAACACAGAGGAGGGGATGATTAATTCTGCCTGGAGAAAACAACAGAGAATTAACATTTGCATTGGGCGTTTAAGGATGGGAAGGAAGGAATCACAGGGATAAGGCTGAAAAGCAAGATTGGGGCCAGATTTTGGAAAGGTCTTGAGTGCCTTACTGAGAAGTGGAAACTTTACCCTGCAAACCATGTAGACCCATTAAAGGTTTTCCAAGCCTCCATAGAGAGACACATTCAGGAGGCTGCTGTGTTCTCTCAGGCAAAAGACAGTGGAGCCCTCACCCAAGAAGTGAGAATGGAAAGGAGGGGACAGACAGAAAAGATACTCTGAGGGTAGGATAGATGCAAATAACTGGCTGCTTAGATGTGGGAGTTAAGGAGAGGAATGAGTCATGAGTGACGAACGAGGTTTCTTGCTTAGGCTACTAAATAATGGTGGCGCCATTAACTGAAGATAGGGATTATAGGAGTAAGGGTTCAAGGGAAAAAAGAAAGTGCTTGGTTTGGGCCTGTTGGTTAAGACACCAGGGTATGTGTGAAGGTGGTTGTTGATGTTCCTATAGAGGATTTTTCTGTTGTTTATTTTTTTTTTGGTCTTCTTGAAAGGACATGAAGTGATTGTCTGTGTCAGAAACATGTTCATCTCTGATCTGGCTCTTCTTCTGGTGGTGTCATTTCTTCTGTCAGCCAGCAGGGTGCAAATGTAGACAGAGTGTGAACAAGAACCCTGGCATCGTGCAACAGCTATTAACCAGAAACAAAGCCAAATGGAAGCTTCTGGGAGCTCAGGTCCCCATTTCGTACAAACCTGTTTCTTGACTTCCTAGATGTGAAACTACCCTCCCCCCGTTTATCTTGTTTAGACTTTGTCTTTTCAAGTAATAAATAGCCTTGCTTGGGGAACCAATTATTTTTCCAAGGAGAAATTATGACTTTCTTTTGCTCATTTCAGCACATTGTTGAGCGAAAACCAATGATAGTTTATGAACTAGAATTTTGTATTGGAGATGAAGGAGTTCAAGAAATGTTTGGATCATTAGGAATACATCTGAAAAACCCTAAAAATTTGGACAGTCATATTCTTATAATTTATCCTAAAGGATTAGTAGACAAGTTCTCAGATTTGTATGTATAATATTGTTGATCACAGTCTTGTTTATGGTAGCAAAAAACTAAGAAACAATCTAAAAATCCAAAAATTAAGGGATTAATTAAATTAATTAAAATTATCCATACAATGGAATTTTATAAAAATTCATTCATTGAAATGACAATGTTGATCTACATTTACCAACAACTAAAAAAAGCTAGAAGGATGTTCAAAATTTATTAATTGAAAAATAATAGCTTACATACATTTCAAATATAAAATTTTTAATGAAAAATCTGGAGACTCAAATCAGCAAAATTTAAATAACAATTACCTGAAAGGGCGGTTGGGGGAATTTCTATTGGTTTACTTTTCTTTCTGCTTGTCTTTATTTTGTAATCTTTCTACAACAACTAAGTATTACTGGTGTAACCAAATATACTTCTTTCCAAAGTGCCAGGACCAATTTATCAGCTGATCTCCTACATCCTGGCCCAAGGCTAGATTGAGGAGTAAAGGAAGAAATGGAAAGCCTCCAAAGGTGGCTAAGTGTAAAATTATGGATCACAAAGTATATTTTACAAAGAGACCCCCCTCCCTCTTTCCTTGCACCCTCTGGAGGATTCTTTGGAATCAGACACTCTCTTTAGGTCACTGTCTCATGCAAAGTCACACACAAAGTTCTGTTATCACACCCTCCCACCTTGTCTCCAAACATCTGTCAAACCCTTTTCCTGAAGTATTAGTCCTAAAATCTTAGCTCTTCCACAGTCTCTCGGAGAGAAAGATGACCCAAGATCTAACTTATTATCCTAAGGATATTTTTAAAATTCTACCTAGCTATGTAGAGTTTACCTTCTAAACCAAACATGTTGCATTGGGATAAAATGTTCCTGATGAGAGGGGTCAGGTAAAGGTGATATTATTTTCATCTATGTATTTGAGGGGGAAAAAGACAAAAGCCAGTGTTGGCAATGATGCCAAGAAACAGACATTCTCATATATTGCTGATGAAGTAAATGGCTACAACCTTTCTGCAGGTCACAGGTGAGGTGGATGCAAAACCATAAACATGCACATGTATTTTGACCTACTTCTAGAAATACTTCTTAAGGAAACAATCAGTGATATAATCATATACTGAGTTACAAGAATATTCATCAGTTTTATAATAGGAAATTTTAAGAAACACTAAATTTCCAAAATATCATAGAGCTCAGCCTTTAGACTCAGATCAGCGTTCGGATCACAACTTACTAACTGAATGAAGTTCAGTGAGTGCTTGACTTCTTTAAGCTTCAATTTCCTCATCTGTAAAATGGGAACAATAATAATTCTTTTTCCTAACCCTGCTTCCCTGGCCAGTACTAGCCATTTCTCTGCTTCTCTTTGCAGCACAACTTCTCAAAAGAGTAGTCTATATGCACACTTTCCAATTACTCTCCTCCCATTCATTTTTAAACCCACCCCACCTAGGCTTTTGTGCCTCCCACTCCAGTGTAACTGATGTGGCCAAGGTCCTAACACTGACTAAATTCAATGGACAATCTTAGCTGTCATCATAATTTGACCCAATTGAGCCATACTCCCACTTCCACACACTTTCTTCTCCTGGCTTCTGTTCTAGTTTGCTAATGCTGCTGGAATGCAAAACACCAGAAATGGATTGGCTTTTATAAAGGGTTTATTTGGTTACACAGTTATAGTCTTAAGGCCATAAAGTGTCCAAGGTAAGTCATCAACAAACGGGTACCTTCACTGGAAGATGGCCAATGGCATCTGGAAAACCTCTGTTTGCTGGGAAGGCACTTGGCTGGCATCTGCTCCAAGTTCTGGTTTCAAAATGGCTTTCTCCCAGGACGTTCCTCTCTAGGCTGCAGTTCCTCAAAAATGTCACTCTTAGTTGCACTTGGGGTATTTGTCCTCTCTTAGCTTCTCTGGAGCAAGAGTCCGCTTTCAACAGTAGTCTTCAAACTGTCTCTCATCTGTAGCTTCTGTGCTTTCTTCAAAGTGCCCCTCTTGGCTGTAGCAAGCATCTGGGCCTGTGTGGCTCTTTTTGAAGTACTCTGGTAAATCAATCAAGACCAACCCTGAGTGGGTGGGGCCACACCTCCATGGAAAGTATCCAATCAGAGTCATCACCCACAGTTGGGTGGGGCACATTTCCATGGAAACAACCTAATCTAAACATTCCAACTTTATCCCCACTTGCGGTCGCAGTTGATTCGTCTGGGGGAGGGTGGCGGCCGGTTGCTAAATCCTAGGCTCCCAGGATTGCTCCGAGGGTACCGGCGGCGGGGGCTCTTTCCCGGAGGCGAGGGTGAGGCGGGGGACTTGGCCAGGTCCCCGGCGGGAGGCGTGCAAGTATGGAGGGCGGCGAGAAAGGAACAGGCGGGACACGTTTCTTTTAGGATGATGAAAACCAAGAGAGAGAGAGAGCTTTATTAGGGGAGAGTACAAGCTTATAATGGGCCGTTTAGAGGGCGGGGTAGCTGTAGGGGTTAAAGGCTTGGATTGGTTCTGAGAGGGCGCGGAGGTTGATTGAAAAGGGGCGAGAGTTGCTCCCGTAACGGTGTCCGGCAACAATGTATGCGCACCGGTGGTGATGGGAGTTGCGCTGGCAACGGGGAGTGTCCGGGCAAGATAAGGGGGTGGGGAAAAGGCGGTTCCCTCCGGCAAGCCTCTCCTAACATTTGGTATATTTTGGGTGAGGAAATGGGGCCTGCCTCCGGCCTCACTTTCCCAGGCCCGGGGGGCTGTAGAGGGCGCACTCACCCGTACCCACTACCCTCCCCAGGGGTGGATCCGGTCCCCCAGCCCAGGCCCGCCAAGTTAAAGCGCGTAATCAGTGTCCCGCACCCACTAATATGTCTGCCCCACAAGATTGCATCAAAGAATACGGCTTTTTCTGGGGGACATAATACATTCAAACCAGCACAGCTTCCAAGACCTTGAACTCTCTTGGTTTTCCTCCTACCTTATCGGTCACTCCTCTGTCTTCTTTACTGGCATGTCCTTTCTCCCTGCCCTCTTAAGGATGAGGCACCTGGGACTCAGTCCTCGGTTTGCCCTTCTCCACCTACATACCCTTCCTTGGTGATCTCATCCTGTGTCAAGACTTTAAATAATGGCTGTATGCTGATGATTCCAATTATATCTCCAGTCCCAATTAACTGCTTGTCTCCTTTACTTGGATGCCTAATAGGCACCTCAAACTTAGCAATCAAAACTAACCTCCGATTTTTACCCCTCCCCATCTGCTCTACCTATAGTGTTTCCATCTCAATTCCACCATTCCAGTTATTCAGAACAAAACTTTAGAGTTATCCTTGACTCCTTTGTGCCATCCCCTACATCCAGTCTTTTAGGAAACCTGTTGGCTCTGCCTTCAGAATATCTGGAATCAGATCAGCTTTCACTATCTTCATAACAATTGCTCTGATCTGAGCCACTATCCCATCTCACCTGGATTACTGAAATTACCTCCTAACTAGTGTCCCTGTGACCACTTTTGCCCCAACCACCAACTCTTCACTCAAGACTGCAGCCAGAATGATTCTTGTAAAAGAATTCAATCGGGGTGATGAATAAACAACTATATGATGGTAATGTGATCAATGGATTATATACTTCGGATGATTGTATGGTATGCGAATAAATCTTAATAAAAAAAAGTTAACTTCGATAATGTGACTTTTGTTACTAAAACCCTGTGCCCCGTGTCACATGGAGTAAAAAAGCCAAATCTCAATAACAGCCTCCAAGGCCCTGCATGATCTGGTTCCCCATTATCACTCTGATCTCATCTTCTACCAGTCTCCCCATTCACTCACTCCGCCAAAGCCCCTGGCTTTTTTGCTGTTTCTTGACCACACAGACATATTTTTGCCTTAGGGCTTTTGAACTAGCTGTCTCGTTTGCCTGGAATGCTTTTCTTTCTCACTTCCTTCAAGTCTTTGCTAAACTATCACTGTCACAAACTGGGTTCCCTTGGGAGGCAGACTCTGAGACAGAGATTGGCACATGGAAATTCATTAGGGAGGGTTCTTGGGTCAACCCCCGTGGAAGGAAGAGAAGAAAGGAAGATTGGACTGTGACGCAGTCTCATCAAAGTCGTCAGCCAATGCAAAGACAAACTTTGAAGCCAGGATGGTTCTTCAGAGTTGTCCTGAGTTAGGGTGAGGAGGCCAGGCCATTATATCCCTGATTCAACCAGTCATTTAAGGAGGGCAGCCCTAGGAAAGGGATGTAAACTTGAGTGAGGCAACTGTTTTCACCAGAGACGATTCCTGGAGAGAGCTAACAGCTGAGGGCTGTCTGCTGGCAGCACTCCCAAGCAGTTGGGGAAATAAGTCCATTAGTCCCAATGGGGGGTCATGGGCAGTGTATTGCAGCATCCATTACAGTCTATCCTGGTGCCGCTTGGATCTACTTTTCCAAACAATTTCAGGGAGCAACTTCTCCAGGATTCCATTGGGCTTCTTTTCTGGGAGAAACGTATAAATGGAAGGAGAAGGTGATGAACTACAGCCTCTGACATCACAGCTGGTCTTAGGGCTACAACTGATACTCATTTTCTCCCCTCTCTCCTATTATTCACTCTAGATTCTCCTCGCCTTTAACTAGTACCTCTGCAGGTCTAGGTAGCGTGACCTAGACCTTCATCCCTGAGGTGTATATTACCTGGTCACCATGCTCTTTTTCAGCCAGAGTGGCTGAAGTCGTCCAATAACTGAAAAAATTGAAAGAGATTATCAAGTCACCCAAGTGGAACTACTGAGTGACAAACCTGTTCTTCCCGGCCTCCATGTGTAATAGCAGCCCTTACTGTTTTTTGCTAATTAGGGTCAGTTACCCCTGTCAATATGGTGACTCCTCTACTTGTCTGCTGGTCCCTTGACATGAAAAGCCAGAAGTGCCCAAGTGGCAGCCAAAAGTTACAGTTCACTGGGAATTTTTCTGTGTCCCCTGGTGAAAGCACTTCTCCTTTTATAACCAAGATCTCTAAACCTTCAGAGCCCAGAGTCACAGGGACAGGAAACACAGGTTCCTTAAGTGAGTCATTGAGAGAGGTGGTAAGTTAAGCAATTCCTGCTTCCACTCCTTGGTTCCCAGATATTAACAGTTTATTAATTAAGATTGTACACTGCATCCTGGGGATGCAGTCCATTCTTGCAAAGTTTTATCTCCAAGTAGATGCTTCAACAGGCTGCTCCTTTGCTCTCTCAGCCTGGGTGGTATGATATCATGGTCATGGACCCACTTTTTTTTAATTTTTAATTTTTTAAATTTTTTATTTTTTAATGCAATTTTATTGAGATATATTCACATGCCATACAAGCATCCAAAGTGTACAATCAGTTGTTCACAGTATCATCATATAGTTGTGCATTCATCACCACAATCAATTTTTGAGCATTTTCATTACTCTGAAACATAAAAATAAGAATAAAAGTAAAAAAGAACACCCAAAACATCTCATAACCCTCCTCCAACCCTATTATTCATTTACTTTTTTCCCTGTTTTTCTACTCATCTGTCCATACACTGGATAAAGGGAGTGTGAGCCACAAGGTTTTCACAATCACAAGGTCACATCGTATATGCTATTTAGTTACACAATCATCTTCAAGAATCAAGGATACTAGGTTGCAGTTCAACAGTTTCAGGTATTTCCTTCTAGCTATTCTTTTTTTTTTTTTTTTAACTTTATTTATCAAAGAAAAATTCTAGCTATTCTAATACACTAAAAACTAAAAAGGGATATCTATATAATGTATAAGAATTCCCTCCAGAATGACCTCTTGACTCCATTTGAAATCTCTCAGCCACAGAAACATCATTTTGTTTCATTTCTCTTCCCCCTTTTGGTCCAGAAGGCATACTCAATCTTATGATGCCAGGTCTAGAATTTTCCCCAGGAGTCATGTCCCATGTTTCCAGGGAGATTCACACCCCTGGGAGTCATGTCCCACCTAGGGGAAAGGCAGGGAGTTTACCTGCAGTGTTGGCTTAGAGAGAGAGGCCACATCTGAGGGATAAAAAAAAGGTTGTCTTGGGGTGACTTTTAGGCACAATTATAAGTAGGTTTAGCCTCTCGTTTGCAGTAATAAGCTTCATAAGGGTAAGCCCCAAGACCGAGGGCTCAGCCTACAAAACTGGTAGTCCCCAATGCTTGCAAGAATACCAGGAATTTCCGAGGTAGGGAAGTTTAATATTACATTTTCCTCCAGGCCCTTAAGGCGGCTTTGCAAATACCTTTTATTCTCTGATGGGCCCACTTTTGCACCTCTTTTTCTATAAAGTTGATCCCCTGGACTAATGCAATGTCATTAGGGATCCTATGTTGGTGGATCAAACACTCTGTAAGCCCTTAGATAGTGATACTGGTTGAAGTCCTACAGGGAGGAAAGGCAAAGCCATCCCTGGAATATTTGTCCATTTCTGTCAAAATTAATTGCTACTTCTTGCAAGGTGGCTGGTTGGTCTCTTAGAGGGCTGGTCCCAAAGAATGGACTCAGTGCTGGTCTCTGTTGCTGGTTGGTTGAACATTTGGTAGCATCAGAAGCCAGATTGGCTTTGAGAAGTGGGAGCCCATGTTATTTGGCCCATGAATAGCCCCATCATACTTGCTCATGTGCCCATTGTGCCAGCACTGCAGTGGCCAATGACAGAGGCTGGCCACCTTCAACTGGTCCAGTCATCTATGTCTGCCTGGTTGTTTTGTACTTCCGGGGTGAGTGCTCTCAGGTAGGCATTAACATACTAATCAAGGTCTTAACACTGCATACCCACTCCCATATGTCCATCCAGTGCCTCCACCACAGACTTCTTTGTCCTGAATTTCAAATCTTTCTTCTTCCAGGTTCCCAACCAAACCATTCATCACCACCCATGAGTCCTTGTTTATTCTAAACTCTAAAACCACTTATTTTTTTTCACAGAAACTGGAGAACCAGGTGTACTGGTTTGACCAGTTCTGTCCATCAAGAGGATTTCTACTCACCACTGTCTTTCAAGGTCACCTCTGTTTGACACTGTAATGCAGCTACCATCTATTTTCAGCTTGCACTCACGTATCAAGCAAACCCTGCTGTGAACCACTCTGAGATGTTTTCCTCCTCTGTCAATTGATCATAAAGGATCCACAGGTATGAGCTGAAGGAGAGGTACTGGTGTAACAGGGACGGCTGACGTCTGTGTCTGGGCAACCAATCTCTGCAGCTTGTATTTGACTCTGGAAGTACTGTTTCTACCTTATGATGGCTGCTCCTGGGCCTGCCTGACCCTATGACTTGATGGCTCTGACAGCCCAGCTCACAATGAGCAGTTCTGTCTGCCTGGTCATTTGATGTTACAAGGTCAGGTGTTCTGTCTCTACTAGGGCCTGATAGCATGCCAAGGGCTGTTTCTAGGATGATATTTACTCCTCTGTTGCAGATGGCATGGCCTTGCTCCAGTACTCTGGGGCTCTGCATTATGATTCTCCCATTGGGACTTGTCATAAACGCCACAGGACATCTTTCCCACTACTGACACCTTTAATAACATATGGTCTGCCAGATCATATGGCCCAAGCAACAGGACTGCTTGCACTGCAGCCTGGATGTGCTGCAGAGCCCTTTCCTGTCCTTGGTCTCACTTAAAAGTTAACAGACTTTCACGTCATCTCATGTATGGGTTGGAGCAATATTTCCAGGTTATTCTACTTCCAGAACTCAAAGAGACCTGCCAGGTGTTGTTCTTCCTTCTTTTGGGTGGGAAGTACAAGATCCAATAGTGTATCCTTTACTTTGGGGGGTTGTATCAGTATGCACCAGACTACTGGACCCCCCAAGTTTTACTGACATGGCACACCTCTGGATCTTCATAGTGTTTTCCTTCCACTCTTCGGAATGCTTATGTTACAGAGGCCTCCAAAGGACTAGGCACGTCTTACTCCTCTGGTCCAATTAGCATGATGTCATCAATATCCAGCCAGTCTAGCTCTCTTGAAACTATATTATGCCAAGAGTGGGGAGCATTTATACAGCCTTGGAGCAAGACTGTAAATGTATATGCTGGCTCAATAGCATTGGCTGGCTCAATGGCTACCGAGGTACATATTCAGGTATGTGCCTGAGGATACCTGTTCTGGTTTGCTAATGCTGCTGTTAGGCAAAATACCAGAAGTGGATTGGCTTTTATAAAGGGGATTTATTAAGTTACAAATTTACAGTCTGGAGGCCATGAAAATGTCCAAATTAAGGCATCAATACAACTATACCTTCACTGGAGAAAGGCCATTGGTGTCCAGAAAACCTCTGTTAGCTGGGAAGGCATGTGGCTGGCGTCTGCTTGCTCCCAGGTTGCGCTTCAAAATGGCGTTCTGCAAAATCAGCATCAACTTTCAACGGCCGTCTTCGAAATGTCTCTCTAAGCTGCAGCTGCACTGAGGTCCTTCTGTCTGAGCTCTTTTAAAAGTACTCCAATACAATGGTACTGTAAACAATTGAATGTATGCTTTGTTTTGTATGACTGCATGGTACGTGAATATATCTCAATAAAAATGAATAAAAAAAAAGTACTCCAGTAAACTAATCAAGATCCATGCTGAATGGGCGGGGCCACACTGCCATGGAAATAATCTAATCAAAGGTATCACTCACAGTTGGATGGATCACATCTCCGTGGAAACAACCTAATCCAAAGATTCCAAACTAATCAACACTAATACATCTGCCCCCACAAGATTTCATTAAAGAACATGGCGTTTTGGGGAACACAATACATCCAAACCGTCACAATACCTTAATTTGCTTTAGCAAAAAATCACATCCAGCACAACAGCTGAAGAGTGTAGTAATCCACGGTCATCTTCCAGGATCTGTCCGGCTTTTTCAGGGTACAGTCTGATTGCACAGAGATGTGATGGGGACCACCAACCCTGCATCCTTTAGGTCTTTCCAAATTAGTTTTGCAATTTCTTTGTACTAACTACTGTCATTCCTCTGGGAAGAGATTTCTTTTTTACTTATTTTCTTGGCTCAAGGGAGGAAGAGTGGTGCAGGAAGGGCAGTTTCAGAGGCTTCCCCATAGAATAAGATACTAAGGTACGTACATTCTAATTACACATTCAGGGACTGGAAAAATGACCACCTGGTGGGTACATGGACCTGTGGGCCCCTGTGGGCCAGACTTAGGCCAGCCTGCATTTTCTAACTGGTCCCCAGATGCATCCATTCTAGCAGGCAGCTAATGATGATCCTTCAGGTCTCTGGGTCTCAATTCAGACCCCATGTCCAACAGTACTTGAATGGGTATTCTCTTTTCCTCAGTGTATTTCCCAAGATAAATGGCCATAGTTGTCTTTAGGGAAGGACTTGGGAAATGATATCCTCAGGGTGTTATAGGGTACTTCCTACTGGAAACTTGACCTCTCTTTCAATCCATGGGTTGTGGGTCTGAAAGGTGGTTCAGGTCCAGAAATTGAGCAAGGTATCATGATTTTTTATTGGGATAACTGTCCATGGCTTCTCAATCATCCATTCTTGATTTGTTTTTATTGTATAGACTGAAAAGAACCTTTTTGCCCATTTGTTTTTTTTAATTCAGTTTTATTGAGATGTATTTACATACCATACAATCATCCATGGTGTACAATCAACTGTTCACAGTACCATCATATAGTCGTGCATTCATCACCCCAATCTATTTTTGAGCATTTTCCTTACACCACAAAGAATAAAAATAAGAATAAAAAATAAAAGCAAAAAAGAACACCCAAATCACCCCCATCCCACCCTATTTTTCGTTTAGTTTTCATTCCCATTTTTCTACTCGTCCATCTGTACACTGGATAAAGGAAGTGCGATCCACAATGTTTTCACAATGACACTGTCACCCCATGTAAGCTACATAGTTATACAATAGTTTTCAAGAATCAAGGCTACTAAGTTGGAGTTTGATAGTTTCAGGTATTTCCTTCTAGCTATTTCAATACACTAAAACCTAAAAAGGGATATCTATATAGTGCATAAACATGCCCTCCAGACTCCATTTGAAATCTCTCAGCCACTGAAACTTTATTTTGTTTCATTTTGCAATCCTCTTTTGGTCAAGATGTTCTCGATCCCACGATGCTGGGTCCAGATTCATCCCCGGGGGTCATATCCTGCACTGCCAGGGAGACTTACACCCCTGTGAGTCAGGTCCCACATAGCGGGGAGGGCAGTGGGTTCACCTGTCGAGTTTTGCCGTTTATTTTTGCTGCATTCTGTTAACCATCTCCACAACTCTCTGAGCATCAGCATCCCCTGGATGCCACTCCAACTTGCTCCTTATTATGATAATTGCATCCACCTGGCTTCTGATGGTTTCGTGATGCTTCTGGTCCCTATTGTTTCAGGGTCCCTTCATCCCAATTGTTACTAGTGAGCCTAGTTTTATAATGGCGTCTCCTACCAGTCATCTGGCCTGTAGGCACTTGGTGATTACAGTGAGTGAGAGGTGCCCCTCTCATTCTCTCCAGCACATTTCTTATAGTTCTGGTATAATTTCCAGATCCTCTCATGGAATATAGTCATCTGAAAGGCTTTCCTGCTGTACACAGTATATCAGTTTTAACATGCCCACTTCTCTGAGCCTTTTATTCTCTTCTTCCATCATCTTCCATGGCAATTCTGACATTTCTGCCCCACTTAGTGTGGGCCATCATTTTTTCTTTGTGCTTCTAAGAGCTGTCAGCAGCAGGTTTGCTCTTTCTCCCAGGGGTCTTCCAGGCTGTTAAATCCTGTATTCTGAGAGACTGCTTCTGAATTGATAACCTCTCCCTTTTCCAACTTCATGTTTGCCCGCCCCTCCCCCCACCCCGATCCTGCATGCTCAGAGCATAGCCCATGTATACTTTCCCAGCAGCTTCTGGAACATGTGGGTAAGTCCTGCAGCTCCTTTGGAGTAGGGGCTCTTCCCTACCTTATCAGACCCAGCTTATGTCTGGCCAGTTGATGTTGTGGCTCCACCCTAGTTACTGGTCTAGTGGCCAGGAGGGCAGATGCTACAGGAGGTGCATGTTGTCCTGCAGGGGAGAGTCCTCTGCAACATCTCCTAGCAAGTGGGCCACCTCCGAAGGCTTGGAAGGTTTGGAGTAATCTGAGAATTCAGGATTTGGGAGTACATTGACTTGAATATTCCCATCTGATGTAACAGGGTCCCATTATTTCCCAACAAGGGCCTTGACTTTGGCAGAGCAGAGCTGTCTAGATTGCAGTGTAGCCTTCTTTGGAACTCTGCTACTTTTATGACTAAGTCCTATACCTAGCTTTCTCTTGTTGATGTGGATTGAATTGTGTATCCCAGTTTGGACATGTTCTTGGTCTTGGTTCACATTCTGGTGGCTGTGGACCTATGTAAATAAGATGTCTTCAAGAGGTTATTCTGTTAAGGTGTGGCCCAACTGAATCAGGTTGGTCTTTAACCTGGATTATCAGAGTCCTTTATAAGTAGAGTGAAAGTCAGATGGAGAGAGGAGCCACAGGTTGCAGCCAGAAGCTGGAAGTCAACCAAACCTGGGGGAGAAGGAAGAAGACATTGCTGTGTGCATTGCCATGTGACAGAAAAGCCAAGAACCAAGGATTGCCAGCAGCCAGCCCTGGACCGCCACAGTCTTCTGAGAGAAAGCATAGCCTTGCTGATGCCTTGATTTTGGACTTCTAGCCTCAAAACCATAAGCCAACAAATTCCTCTTGTTTAAGCCAACCCATTGTATGGCATTTGTTTTAACAGTCAAGAAACTAAAACACTTGCCCTTCAAGTGAAGGAGAAAAGAGTCTCTTTAAATATTTCCAAGAAGCTCCTCTGACTTTTACACTGTTTTGAATCAATGATAATTCTTCTCAATATTACATTATTTTTTTCAAAGGGTTAATTATTCTTAGAAAAAGCCACTCAAGTCCACTGTCCTTATGGCTATTGTTTCCACCGTATTTCGCAAACACCTGATCTATCACATCCTCTAGTTCATTTCCTTCCACCTGAATACTATTCCAGTTCACCATCAATGAAAGTTTTAACAACTTCACCGCTACCTTGTGTTGGGGACGATCTGAACTCCACCTACTGCCAGTGATGGGGTTCTCGTTGCCAACCGATGATCTAATTCCAAAATCCTGTCTCAGTATCTGCTTTCTTGAACCACTGCTGGTACCAACAGTCATAGGCTGAATTCCCAGGGAAGCAGACACTGAGATGACATTTGCACACAAGAAGGTAGGACGTGTTCCTGATATCAACACCTCTGGAAGGGAAGGGAAGGAGCTGGATAAGGCAGAGGGAGAAGTCAGTTGGACCACAATGCAGTCTCATTGAGGCCTCAGCAAATCCACAGGAAGCTCTGAAGCCAGGGTGACCCTTCAGCAATGTCTCAAGTTGATTAATCATTGGATGTGGGTTGCCCCAGAAGGGGGCACGATCTTAGGTGAGATGACTTTCTTTATTCAAGACAATTCTCAAAGAGGGCAGCAGGTGAGGGCTGCCTGCAGCTGCACTCCCAGTAGCTGGAGGAGCAGTCTTCAGTCCTGAAGGGGTACCTGGACAGCGCTGGAGCATCCACTGTAATAACAATAATAGATAAATAGAACGACTAGCCTTTTTACTACTGAATGAGGCCACCCATGCCACCTCTATCCCACCCCCTACCCCCACACTCCCAGGCCCTAGTCCCCTGAATTATTTTTCCATAGCACTTATCATCTTCAAATCAATCTCTTTGTTATACTTATTGTTTATTATCAATTTCCCTTGCCAGAATGTCAACTCTAAGAGGACAGGGATTTTTGCTTGTTTATTTACCAATGTATATTAAGCACCTAGATCAGGTTGAAAAAACAAAGGAGCAAATAAACACCTAACTCCTTGGGCTATAGTGAGGATTAAATTGAGTTGATGTGTGTGAAGTAAACAGGCCAGACACATGCCTGTCACCATGTTATTTCTTATTCTTACAGAGTTTGGAGTCTTGGACCAATATGTAAATAGTGATTGCCTCTGAGTAGTGAGACAATGGGTAATTTTAATTTTGTTCTTTGGAATTTTTGTATTTTCCAAACTTTCTATGATGAGCACATTTAACTTTGTAATCAGGAGGAGAAAAATGACAAATTATTAAATTTAAACAATTTTGGTTGGGATTTGTTGCATAGTAAAGGGAATGAAAATTCTGGATGGACAACATCTCTTTGTATCAGAGAGAGCAGCTGATTTTACAGCAAGTTTCAAAGGACCTTTTCATAAGTTTGACCTCTAAATTGTTGAGTGCCTACAACTGTGCCTGGCATAGAGCAAGCCCTAAGTAATTATCTGTTGAATGACCAAATTAAGGACAGAGAAGGAGATTGGCATCATGGGAATTAGAAGGTATCTATTCTACTGTTGAAAGCAGCACCGTCAGACTGATGGAATTTAAAAATGCACTGTTCTGTTCTGTTTTCCTATCTGTCAAACAGATAACAAATAGCTGTTCCCTATTCTGACCTGTTAGTAACCTCATGAAACTATTTCAAGAGTAAATGACTTCAACTTAATCCCTATCAAAATCCCAGCTGCCTTCTTTGCAGAAATTGACAAGCTGATCCTAAAATTCAAAAGGAAATACAAGGGACCCAGAATAGCCAAAACCATCTTGAAGCAGAACAAAGTTGGAGGACTCACTCTTCCCAATTTCAAAACTTACTACAAAAGTATAGTAATCAGGACGTGTGCTGCTGGCATAAGGATTGACATATAGACCAATGGAATAGAATTGAGAGTCCAGAAATAAACCTCACATATTGTCAATTGATTTTCAACAAGGGTGCCAAGGCAATTCAATGGGGAAAAACAGTCTTTTCAACAAATGGTGCTGGGACAATTGGATATCCACATGCAAAATAATGAGGTTGGACCCCCTCCATCACACCATATAAAAAAATTAGTTCAAAATAGATATAGACCTAAATGTAAGAGCTGAACTAGTAAACTCTTAGAAGAAAACAAGGGAGTATATCTTTACCTTATATTAGGCAGTGGATTCTTAAATATGACACTAAGAGCACACATCACCAAAGAAAAAAAATCAATAAACTGGACTTCATCAAAATTTTTAAATTTGTGCTTCAAAGGACACTATTAATAAAGTGAAAAGACAACCCATAGAATGGGAGAAAATATTTGCAAATCATATATCTGATAAGGGACTTGTGTCTAGAAGATATAAGCAACTCTCATAACTCAACAATAAAAAGACAACCCAATTTACAAATGGGCATAATGTTTGAAAAGACATTTCTCCAAAGAAGTTATACAAATGGTCAATAAATACACAAAAACATGTGCAACATCATTAGTCATTAGGGAAATGCAAGTCAAAAACCACAAGATACCACTTCCTACCCACTAGGATGGTTATAATGAAAACAACGAACAATAACCAGTGTTCGTGAGGATGTGGAGGACAGTTGGTGAGAATGTGGAGAAGTTGGAACCCTCATACATCGCTGGTGGGAATGTAAGATGGCTCAATTGCTTTGGAAAACAATTTGGCAGTTCCTCAAAAAGTTAAACATAGAATGACCATGTGACTCAACAATTCTACTCCTAGGTATATACCCAAGAGAAGTGAACATATGTGTCCATGCAAAAACTTGTACATAAATGGTCATAGTAGCATTATTCATATCAGCTAGACAGTAGAAATAACTCAAATGTCCCTCAAATGATGAATGGATGAACAAAATGTGGTATATCCATACAATGGAATAATATTTGGCAATAAAAATGAATGAAGTACTGATATACACGATAACATTAATGAACCCTGAAAACATTATGCTGAGTGAAAGAAGTCAGATCCAAAAGGCCAAATATTGTACACTTCCATTTATATGAAACATCCAGAATAGACAAATCTATAGAGACAGAAAGTAGATTGGTGGTTCCCAGGTGCTGGGAGCAGGTGTTGGGGGGATGAGAAGTGACTGCTAATGGGCATTGGTTTTTTTTTTTTTTGAATGACGAAAATGGAAAATGTTCTAAAATTAGACGATGATGTTACACAATTCTGTGAATATACTAAAAGCCACTTAACTGTACCCTTTAAAGGGCTATATTTTATGAGACATGAATTATATCTAAATAAAGCTGCTATAAAAAAATAAGAGAGGTAAAGGACACAAAGAACTGCCTCGAGCTAGAGAACTGGAGGCTGGATTACTGCAAATCTTCAGGGGAAAGCCCCTGCAGGGTCACAGGCAGCCTCCGAGCTTTCTCCTTCCTGCCCCACAGCACAGGTACTCACATCCCTGTTGCCTGGCATAACACAACTGTCTCTGTGCCCTCTCTCAGGTTCCTAGGTGGCTTTCAGACCCTGAGTTAGCCAGCAGCCATCTGATCTGCCAGCTGTGCAGGGAGAGCTGTTCTACAACAGCTTGAGCTCTGTTCACACAATCCGTCTAGGAGGCTTTTGTTCTGTTTGCTTGGAATGTCTTGTCCGCCAACCCGTACTTTAGCCCCTCCTCACGCCTCCTCCTCCACAAAGCCTTGAGGATACTGCAGTCCTTTTTATCCCCCCACAGAATCACAAAGGTCAGCCTCTTCACTACATTTGGCTGATCAAAAACACCACCAGGGTGCTTTTTTTTTAAAAAAAAAAAAAAGACAGATTCCTGGGGTTCACCAGGCCGAAATTCTAGTCAGTAGGTCTGGGGTGGGCCTGAGACTTTTCCCTTTGGTTCAAAAGCTCCCCCAAGGGATTCTGCTGATCAGACAAATTTGGGAACCTTTGATCCAGTCACCCTCCCACTCAGTGCTTGAGTCTGCGACAGCATCCCTGCCAAGGGGTTGACTCAGCTTTTCCAAGAAGCACTCCCTGACTCACCTGGCTCAAGTGAAGGGCTCCACCCAAGAGCTTCTAAAATGCTGAGCTCATCACCACCCTCCTCCATCTTGGCACTCAGGGATTGTCGTCACCTGCTTAAATGTCTCAGTCCCCTGTTAGATTAAAAGTCTTTTGAAGAAGGAGAATATGTCTTTGTTTAATGTTTTACCCCCAATGCCTGACTCATAGTAGAAACTCAATACATTTGTCGAATGAATGAATACCACCAGAAATCTCTATTAATATAATGTAGTCATTGTGTAAGGTGTAATGGTTTTGCTTGTATAGCACTTGGTACAATGAATTTGACAGGGTCAATCTTCACTTGGATATTATATAAAGGAAATTAGAATTTGACATGTATGCCACCTTCAAAGCTCTGACTGGAAGCTAACTGCCTTTTGGAGAGCTTTGGTCCCCTGATCTCACAAGAGTATCATTTAGGAAACTTTCACCACTTACTGGAAGGGTTCAGTGTATTTCCTAGGACCAAGACCAAGATTTGAACCAATCTCCATCATCTGTAAGTGCTAGAGAAAAGTCAAGTATGAGCTTATTATTCCTTAACCCTCCAACCAAAGACAAATTAAAGTTTTGTGGGGCCTGAATAATTTTGGAGGCCCTCTTTAACAAAGATCTTGTTTCTCTACCACCCACAGAATCCCAGCATCAGGAGCCTAGGACATGTTAATTTTGTGATACCACATCGGACCCTGTACCTCGTGACATGATGCTAGGTGTCTTCATGGTGGGCAATAGAAGTATTCCTTGAAGTCCTATATTGGGATAGCTAGTAATAACTTAACTCTATACTTAACTGACAGCACACCACACAGATATGCCCCTACATTCCATACTAAATGTATTCCCAAGCAACTTCCTCTTACTGGATGACCAAAATGTCCATGGCCACTCTAGTGTCACCTGACATGAGGGAAAGGTGATGGAGGGGGAATTGGGGTGGTGACAGAGGTCTTTACTAGTTAAAATATGAAATTTTATAAAAAAACAACCACAAGGGCACATGGAAGTCTCCTTCCATAGCCTTGGAAGGAGCTAGTGCAAGTAAGTTTGAACTCCATTAGCTTCACAGTAAATGCTCCTCTGCATCTAACAAACATTTACGGAGCATCTACTACATGTGAAAGCACTGTTTCAGGCCCTGGGAATACAGGAGTGTACAAAATAATCAAAGTCCTTGACCTCATGGGACCTACGTCATAGTCTGGTTAAAATAGGTGTGTTCCCCTAGCTTTGGAGGGCAGGGACAATGTCTGTGTTGTCTGACACTCCCCAGCTCTCAATAAATATTTATGGAATTGATGAATTAATTAATTAAAGAATGAACTAAACATTTCAGAACTAAAAACTGTCAGGTCACTAAGAGTTGGTATGTCAGAAATGAGATTCAGTACAAATTACAAAGCTGCTATAAAAGCCAATGAAAAATTATAAGAATGGTAATGAATTGGGTTGCTGTGCCACAATTTTCCAGGACCTAGCAATACTATTGTTCTGACATGTATTAATATTGGCAAGTAACCAGAGATTCCTCCTCCTTTGTGGAAGTAAGTTGGCGTTTCAGAGAGTGTATCTCCAAAATAGGTCCTCCTTCCGGTCTGAAAGGCAAAAACAGGGAGAAACAAGTGAAAACCAATCTCCTGTCCCGCATTGCTGCCCCCTCCCCTGCCTCTGCTCCCTGCTGCCTGGAGTGCTGGAGATGTCAGGTGCTTACCTGTCATAGCATCCATCACAATGGGCACCTTCTCCCTCCCTTCTGACCCCTCTACTGCCAGCCTCCTCACCTCCTACTTCACAGAGAGATAGAAGTCAGCAGATGACAATGCCCACAGTCTCCTGTCTCCAAACCTGCCTCCATATCCATCCTTTCTGTGATGATTAAGTTCACCTGTTAACTTGGCCAGGTTATGGTGTCCATTTGTTCTGTCAAGCAAGTACTGGCCTGATTGTTACTGTGAGGGTGTTTTGTGGCTTTAAATCATTAGTCAGTTAATTTCATCTATGGCTGATAGCATCTTACACTCAACAAAAGAGATTGCTTCAGCAATGAGAGGAGTCTCATCCGATCATTTGGAGGTCTTAAAGAGTGAACTGATGATTTCAAGCGGTCAGAATGAAGAATTTCCATCTCTATGTCAGCCAGCCAGCTTCTCCTGGGGAATTCATTGAAACCTTCATCAGGGTTCCCAGCTTGTGGCTTGCCCTGAAGAATTCAGAACTGCCAAGCCCTATGGTCACATCAGCTGATTCCTATTATAAATCTCATAATATTTGCATACATATGTACCCTAACGTATCCTGTCGGTTCTGTTTCTGTGGAGAAACCTGACCAATACACTCTCCACCCTCATTTCTGTAAAGATGGAAGGAGTCCCAGCTCTACCGCTTACTAGCCATATGACATTGAGTAATTGTGTGACCCTCAGTTAAAAATTGGCTCCCTTTTAAAATGGGGGTACGATAGGACCTACTTTATTTGGTGGTTGTGCACATTAAACAAGATAATGGATATAAAAGGCTTAGTGCAGTGCCTGGCACAGGATAATTTCTGTAATTGTCAGTATCACTATTATTTCTGTTCAAGGCTAATGCCTTCCTTGGTGGTCTGAATTCCATCCTAACTTACCTCCTCAGGAACTCTACTCCTATCAATTCTTTACTCTCTGTCTTCAATCTTTCTTCCACAGGCTCATACCCATCATCATCAAATTACTCCATCTTTTAAAAATGACAACAAAATAAAAACTTTCCTCGACCCCTTCGCCTGCCCTTCCCTCTGTCATGTTATCTTTCTCCTCAACTTTAATCCTCTTCAAAGAGTAGTCCACCCTCACTGTCTCTCCTTCCTTCCCTCTCTCCATACCCACCCACCACTCCTCTGCAGCCAGTCTTACCAAGATCAGGAAAGCCTCCCCGTGAGATGTATCCCTAAGGCTTTAACTAATGCCTGGCACAAGGGAGGTGCTTGACACAAACTTGCTGAAAGAATTCACGATATGCTGGATATACACATGTCCATGGCAGCCAATTAAAGCATGGTCCTCAGAGTTGCTGAGTGGCCTTTTAAAGCATGTCTTTCCTGGCATCTCAGCACCTATTCCAAACATGCTTTCCATGATGATTCAAGCCTCAAACTGAATGAGGGGATGGGGTTGAAAAAGGATTGGGGTGGCTTTTTCTTGAAAGAGAACCTGGATTCTCATTTTCTAAGAGCAAGTCTTCCTTCCTTATCCATTTTTTCCCTGCCTCCCAGCATCTCCAAGTCATCACCTACCCACTTTTCCTTCCTTTCAGTCTTAAAAGAAGAGTTTCTCCTACTAGACAAAGCTAACCCTTCTATCGGTGCCCTTGATCCCATGCCCTCTAGGGACTATTTGTTAACAACTATCCCCTTCTCTATTCACCTACAACTGCTTCTTCTCTCTGGCCTCATCCTTTTCCGTGTTTACATGTGCTCAGCTCTATTCTGTCTTGGAAACATCTTCCCATACCCATGTTATGCCTCCCCACTTCCCTTCCATTAACTGACTGTGCTGGTTTGAAGCTGTTTATATACCCCATAAAAAGCCATGTTCTCTTAATCCATCCCTGTGGGGATAGATCTATTCTGGGTGGGACCTTTGATTAGGTTGTTTCCATGGAGATGTGACCCTGCCCATTCAAGATGGGTCTTAACCCCTTGCTGGAGTCCTCTATGAGAGGATAAAAGGCAGAGACATTTTGGAGAGAGCTCAGAGGTGCTTAGAGAGAAAATGCCCAGAGACATGTTGGAGAGAGAGAGCCATTTTAAAACCAGAACCCAGGAGAAGAAGGATCAGCAGACGTCGCCACGTGACAGAGGAACCCGGGATGCCATTGGCTTTTCTTCAGAGGAGGTATCTGCCACTTGATGCCTTAATCTGGACATTTTCATGGCCTTAGAACTGTAAATTTGCAACCTAATAAATTCCCATTGAAAAAGCCAACCCATTTCTGGTATATTGCATTCCTGCAGCTTTAGCAAACCAAAACAGATTTTGCTACCAGGAAAGTGGGGTGCTGTGATTTGCAAATACCAAAAATGTTGAAACAGCTTTATAAATGGGTAAAGGGAAGATTCTGAAACAACTGTAAGAAACTTGACAGAAAAGGCTTAGATTGCTTTGAAGAGACTCTTGGTAGAAA
Source organism: Choloepus didactylus (assembly GCF_015220235.1). Classification (NCBI taxonomy): domain Eukaryota; kingdom Metazoa; phylum Chordata; class Mammalia; order Pilosa; family Megalonychidae; genus Choloepus; species Choloepus didactylus. The sequence continues at coordinate 34,147,164 of NC_051308.1, forward strand.
TGCGTACGCTAAAAGTACTTCCTATGAGGCTTTAGACAGAAATGATGAATGTGTCATTGCCACCTGGAAGAAAAGCGATCCTTTTAAAAGAACTTTCCACAACTCCTTTTTCTTCCATTATTTTTACCACCCTCTTGCTCTTTACTCCTTTCCTACTTTAGTGAAAATGATCCTTTTAAGGTCACAAATGACCTTCTCCATCCTAAAATCCAAGGCTTACCCCAACACTTCAAGTGACATGTATGCCCCACGTTTTCTGCCTCATCTTCCCCATCATCCAACAAGTGTTTACTGAGGATCTGTCCTGTGTGCAGCTGTTTGCTGGGGAAGGAAGGGATACCAAAAAGTGTAAGGTGTGGTGCCTGAACTCAGAGATGCTTATGAGATAAACACACAGGACAGAGTATTGAACAGTAATGGCAGAATATAAATAAGTGCTAAATACGTACTTCCTATCAGGGAGGATGGAGAGCAGCACGGTTGGAACAGTGAAGGAAATCTTCGATTTTAAGGCATTAGTTCAGCTTAACTTTGAATGATGAGAATAAGTTCCAGGTTAGACTAAGACATGATTAAAAAGCTCTACCCTCCAAGCTTCCTTCAGATGTTTTCTTCGTACTAAAGTGTAAACGGCTGAGAAAAGCCTAACATGTAACCTATTTAAGTTGTACTTGCTTTTTACATTAACACTTTCAACTAAGAAGATGCAGCTCCAATGATAGAATTTCAAGCATCTACCTTGGGTTGGGATAGTAAAAAGAAAAAAAAAAACACTCCCTTGTTGACTGTTCAGTTTGCAAGTTTTCCCACATAAGAACCATGCATGAATATGCCAGCTCTGTTATGCAAATATTTTTCTTTATATGAGGTCAGAGCCAGGTCTCAGACTGCTTGAGGCACACAGAACTTCAGATCCTCCCAGCAGGATGTTTGCTCTCAATGTCAGTTTGATACCAATCTCTGTTCAGTGTGCTTTTATATCACAAGTGCTATTTTAATCAAAACCAGGTTTCATTTTTAAAGAATCCACTCTTATTTTGTGCAGAATGATTCTCCCATGCACCACAAGTAATAATAGCAAACACACAAATGGTGCCTAAATGCTTTGCATGTATTGCCCCCATTTAACTTTTCACAACAGAACTGTGAAGTAGGTTCTATTATTATCCCCATTTACACATGAGGAAACTGAGTCACAGAGTTGCTCGTATTAAATAACCTACTGGGAAGTTAGGGAGCTAGGATTCCACTCAGGAGGCTCAGCTGTAGGACCTCCGTCTTTCAAGTGGTTCACAATGATCAGTGTTTTGTGGCCAGCTTCTGACCACTGCTGACAGTTGCTGCCAAGCTCCTGGTATTTTAGGAATGCTTATATTTTATTAGTGTAACGACAGTGTGCAGTAATCTATCCTATAGCAATGCTTCTTAAACTATCTGCGTTGAAGGACTAGTTTTATTTATTTATTTATTTATTTATTTATTTATTTCCAAACCATTGCATACCAACACTTCTATAATTGTTATAAAAGTTTGTGAATGCTTACTCTCAATTTCTTTGCTTAATCTTGTTGCAGAGTAATAAACAGTTTACAGACCAGCACCAGTTTGAGGACTGTATTTTGAGTGCCACCAACTGCATATTTTCAGCAAAACCAGCTTCATGCATTAAGATTTTGTTTTCATGTTATTCATTTAATAAATATTTGTTTAAATGCTTCCTACATGGCAGGCAGTAAACACAAACATCAGGGCCTTCACAAAGCTAACGTTTAGTAGGAGAAACAGACTTGAAACAATAAATGCTAAGGAAAAGATCCAAGTACTCAGAGTTCACCTCCTAAGCTAGCCTGACAGGTCAGGGAATGCTTCTCTGAGGAACCTCTAATCTAGAGCTGAGGAATGAGAAGGAAGTACTAGGCCCAGAGTGGGAAAGAGGCTCCCAGGCAGAAGGAAGGGCATATGCAAGGCCCAGAAGCAGGGACACAGCCAGGGGGCTGAGATAAACAGGGACAGTGTCCTGAATACCTAAAGGCCATGCCAAGGACTTCACATTTTACCTTAAGAGTCATGGAAATCTCCTGAAAGTTTTTAAGCAAGGGAGTAAACTGGCCAGATTTATAATACTCTCACTTTCCTATTAATTTAAACATTAATGTTTTCATAATAATTCTAATAGGGAATTAACAATCCATTACAGAAATTTTCACATATGAACAGTAAGTTTTGTACCGTTCTCATACAGCTAGGATTATTTGTAATTCCTGTGCATCTAGGAATACATCACGTAGACAGCCACTTACATCCCCCCAAAGTCAGTGTTTCTACTGTCCCCCTCTCTCAGTCCCACCACTCTCTAGATAGCATCTTTCTTAAAAATAGCAGCTGTGTGAGGTATGTAACTAAACTGCACCCATTCCCTCTTTTCTCTGCATTAACAGAACCACAATTTTGTTCAAGCCAGCAATACTCCCAGCTAGTTTTTCAAGCCTGTGGAGGGTGACCATGTGACACAGTGCTGGTAAATGAGGTGATAGCAGAAACCTGTTGAGGATTCAACCTTGTGCTTTCTAGATGAAAGGATACCATGTGGCTGGTATGGCCCTGTCCCCTTCTTCCTACCTTGAAAATCAGTCATGAGTTCCAGAGGTGCTGCAGCCATCTCGCCACCATGAGGCAACAAGCACAAGGATGAAATCCAACACGTTAAGGTTGATGGAACAGAAAGAAGAGCCTGAGTCCTTGATGACCCGGCCTGGGTTGCCCACTTCCAGTCTTCTCGTTATGTGAGAAAAATAAGTCTCTATATGTGGAAGCCATTGCTAGTCAGGTTTTCTGATTCTTGCAGTTGAAAGTAATTGAGATTTCTGTTAGGAAATGGATGGTCCATAAAATCAGATCAACCTGCATAGCACAATATCCCCCCCACCCTGTGGCTGTTCCCGTCTTTGGACATTTAAACATTTCAAGGGAAAAAGACTTTCCTTTTATTTCTGACATCCCTTCACCCTTCTCACCAGGAGCTGAAACAGGATAAGTAGGCTCTGCCTTGTGTCCTTTGTTTCCTAAATGGGGAAGGGCAAGCAACAAGACTTCTGGTGGAAAATGCTGATATACTACACCACATCAGAATGTGCTGTTCTCATTTATTTTTTAATACAAACCCATCTTTGCATGTGGGCACTGGCAAAGAACTGATGGTTACGAAATATTGGGCGACAGTGGTAATACGGGAGGTAAATGACACACAGCAGAGGAATTTTGTCTTCAAATTATACCAAACACAAAACCATTGTGGTTCATGACATAGCTACCCACATTTTTCCCATATTTATCCAACGGGGCTCCAGGGTGTGCAAGCCATGGGAAGATGTACACAGCCTGCCTTCTCCTGCAGCCTGATGTTTGTTTCCCTCAGTACCACTTACCTCTGTTGAGAACCAATAAAAACAGTAGGTACAACATTTAGGGATGAAGTTCAGGAAGTAGCTGTCAAAAATGATGCATATTACATTTGATGCATGTTCAGCACCAAAATGATTCATTTATCTTTACGGACACATGAGCAGAAAGAATGAATTCAAAGGTAATCTTCCAGAGAAGACATTGCCATTCTAGACACATACTGTCAGGAAGCCCACATGTCTACAATGTAAAGGGCTTTTTAAGATTGTAGGTTGTCTTTCAAGCAAAGCAGCCTCTACTAAAAATAATTCCATTAGATCAGACAAAGTGGGAAGAATACTACTGGTTGGTATCTCAGGGGCAAAGATAGAATCAAAACAGAGTATAATCCCTCATGCCCACAGAAAGGCCCCATGAAGGGCTGTCTATCAAAGAAGAGAAGTTTTAAAGGCACACACATACTATAGGGACGGCCAACTGAAAATATAAAATGCTGAAATACATGAATAATGAAGCCTCCTTAGTTTACAATGAAGCTGAAATCCCGCTGATGAGCTCCGGTTGACTCTGAATTAAGAGAATGAAGCTAAAATCCCCATGACCTTGAGGTAGCAGCTGAAGACTTTAGTTTAATGTATGTACATTTTTCAGTCACTAAATTTTTGTAACATCTGGAGCATGGTTAATGCACAAAGAGGTTTCAGAACTTCTAATGACACTAATAGCCATTGGTTACCACTGAAAAGTGGCCCTGCTGCCAAAAAACAAACGGCCAAGCACTTAAAGCCTCTAACTGGGTGGAAAAAGGCATTTTGCCAAATTTAGACCCCTCTTGGAAACTGTTTGCTTAGTTTTCTGAACTACATTTGAACTTCAGAAGTCTATGCATGGTTGTTTCACTGGGTAAAATAGGGTTCCTGGTATTTCAAGGAAATTAAAAAGTCTTTGGAAAGTCTAAAAGGTATCAAGATCCCAATTTGGGGGAAAATAAATACTATAATATTGTTATATTATTAATGCCATAATATTATTATAGCATTAATAATATAATAGCTTTTGGGGGAAATTAATGTAATATTATATTATTAATAATATAACTTTTTATTGTATTTAAAAGTTACATCAGTTATATATGAAGTAAAAGGATTACTACTTTTTATGATTTCATATTTTCCAAATTTTCTCTTATGAACACACATCATTTTTATAATCAGAAAACTTTAAAAACTATTTTTAAAAAGAAAAAAAATGTTTCAAGAAATTCCTTGAAAAACCAGACAGCCTTTTATAAATGGAAAAGGTGAATTGGATTTCACCTTATCACCTCCTACTAGCTTGTTACTGGAGATATACTTTACAAGATTAAATGAAATAATATATATAATGCACCTACAACAGTGCAAGGCATTGTAGATGCTTAGTAAATGGCAGTTAGCATCATTTCTGCTCAAATTTTTGTTTTTTTTTTAAATTTATTTTGGAATAAATTCAAACTTACAGGAACAGTTTCAAGAACAATACAAACCCCATACACAGAACTCCAGCATATCCCGACCCCCCCTCCCCCGATACCCCGATCCACCAACTTTAACATCCTGTCGCACCACCATTTCTTTCTTTCCCCCCCATCCATCATCTATTGCTCTGTCTTCTGAACATATGAGTCTGCTCAAATTTTGTTCAGTGTTCAAAGCCATATTTGGATAGCCCCCGTGTAAAATTTTACTTTGATGAGAAATTTACCTGAATTTTAAAATAAAAGAAAACTGTCCTGAAAATAGAGCAACAGAATAGTCCTCTCCCAGCTCCAAAGTACGGGAATCCTCCTTTCACCCTCAAACACTGTGGATTCCAAGGTAGGGAGAGAAATATGGCCAGGTTGACAGGGTGCCATTGTTTGGGTCAAACTCTGGATCTCTTTCACCTCCCATTAACTTCCAGACAGATAAAGTACGTGAGGCTCTCATGACCATTTGTCAGGGATCCCCTTGTCGTCAGTCAGTGGCAGTGGCGTGGGTCACAGCAGCTGCCGTTGCCACAGCTGTTGGCCACCAGTCCGGGCAGAAGCTATTTCAGGCTTTGCTGAGTGTTCCTTGCCCCACTACCAAAGCTTCGAGAAATGCTTTGAACTATCCAAAGACCCAAAGGCCAGGATGGCCCCATTCCTAGGAGACCAGTCCTCTGCTGACTTAGCCACAGAGAGGTTAGGGTTTCTCTCCTGGGTGGAGATAGACCATCTACGTCCTAGAGCATAGCTTTCGGAGAACAGAACCACAGACGTCCTTCCTCCAAGCCAAAGCCCTTTGTGAAGATGTTTCACTCAATCTTTCTAGAGGTTCCTGCTAAATATGTCTAGTATTAAATCTTTCCTTGTAGTGAGTCTTTACGTGAGTAATAATAATAATAGCTAACAATGATTACCACATATTTTGTGACTGATATGGTGCTAAACAATTAATATATTGTTGTATTTAATTTTCACAACAACTCTGCCAGATAGAAACAATTATAATTACTGTTTTGTAGAGTACTGGTCCAAAATCTCAGAGGTAATACAAGGTGGAGCTGGGACTTGGATCCTTGTTTTGTGACTCCTCAGCCAGCCTTGTAGTGCATACATGCTTGCTCATGTCCTCTGTTTACTCTCTCTTGTCAAATTTCTTAAGTGATTGCCAGTTTAAAACATGCAAATTTGGGTCTTTATTAGTTCAAAGGAGCAACCCTTGTTAGATTCTTCTCCCTCTCTACTTGCACCCTCTCTGCTAAACCCTGGGTACTTTTCTAGAAGACTTTACATCCAGGTTTCAGTTAAGTTTCTTTATGTCATGTCCCTAAAAGCTGATGCTCTGAGTTGTTGGCTTCAATTCTCTCCTAAAAGCTGCAACACTTTTTTTTTTTAAATAGCCTAGGAACAAATATACTTCCATGGTGACCAAAGGATAGGATGGAACAGAGAACTGCCCAGAACCATATGCACTGAATTTTTTAGTGTAAGAAGAGCCCTGTGGAGCCCATTATTCATTTATCAGGCAGGCATCCACGGGCAACAGCTGACAAGTGCAAAACGATGCTCTGCGTGTTACCAGACTGTTGGGACATGCGACGCAGACCAGCCGGGGTAGCCCCGTCCTCCCACCCCCAGCCCCAAAGCCTGCTTGCCACAAACATATGGGAGCCATTCGGGCGTAAGCCTTCCTTCCCAGTGTCCAAGTCATGTAGACAACAGGGGATTTACAACTGTCCAAAATGAAGAGTTTTGTTTTCTTTTGGATTATTACAAGCTGGGAGACTGTTAAAATTTTGTAACAATATAAATATTTATCCAGAGTTTTTGGTTACTATATAAACATAACAAACATGATGCTGAACCCAAATGCTGAAAGTCACATAAAAGTTTTCTGATTAAGAAAGGGGCAAATGAATAAAGGACTTCGGAAATGATTATTTTTATCATAAAATATCTTTGCTGTTATTTTTATGCCAGGCTTTAAAGTACAAAATATGTGTATCCCCTTAAAAAAAAAAAAAAAAAAAAAAAAAAAATTGCTCTTTTTCACTCTAATTATTATTCTTGTTATTTTTGTGTGTGTGCTAATGAAGGTGTCAGGGATTGATTTAGGTGATGAATGTACAACTATGTAATGGTACTGTAAACAATCGAAAGTACAATTTGTTTTGTATGACTGCGTGGTATGTGAATGTATCTCAATAAAATGATGATTAAAAAAAAAAAAAATGTGTATCCTTAACTCTCTATAAATATTCAGACCTCACATACTGTCCATCAGCCAACTTGCTTAAGCATGCCACGGGATCACGGAGACATGGGAGAGAATGTGGATGGTGCAATACAAGGCTTCGCCTTTATAAATAACTCATGCTAACAGCGGGAAGCTTAGGATGCAAAATGTTGCCCTGAGTTTTGTCATCTTTGAAGGCAAGAGACATGAATTTATGTTCAAATGTCATATGTTTACATTCATTAGCGGGTTCTGGTTGACACTTATGGATGTTATGTTAGGAAGAAAGAGTTGAAACATTTAATGCCCCAGATATTAATTATTAAGGGTGGACACTAAAGTACTCAGACCTGAAAAGGTATACACTGTTAATGGAAAATGTGAGGGGAAATATTACAGTGCATTCTTTTCTTAACTCTTCTGCCGAGAAGTTAACTCTCCACATCCAAGAGATGAGGGGTGAAGTTTGTGAGGTTTGTGTGCGTGTGAAGTTTGTGTTTTAGGCTGACATTTCTCTACTTGAGGGGACACAAACATAACCTTGGCCTTAGGAATTCTGGCAGAGCTCCCCACTCCTCTGTAGAAAATGGTTGGTCCAGAGAGAAGCAGCTGCCTGGGTTAGGCCCTGCTTCGGGGGCCTTGGCCTGGATCCGTCTCCTCTGTCTTCCATCTCCCTCCTGCTCCCTGTCACCACCACCTGTGGACCCAAGTAAGGCAAGTCCTTTTTTTATTGGTTTGCGGGAGATTGGACTGGAACTAGGAAACAGACTGCTTTTCTGTGTTTGATGGTGCATGGTAAAAGGAAGCAAACGCTGAAACTTGAAGTTGAAGTGAAATGAGACAGGTTTGCTGACTCAGTAAGCTCCGGGGAAACCTTATCTGCTGCCCCAAGAAAGAGATAACAGAGGCAAGCCCTGGAGATCTTATTGAACACTGCTCTGGTGAAACTCACAATAGTTCTGCACTGCCTGATAATGGCAAACCCTGGGAATTCATATCTTTAAAGGCCTTAGCAAGTGGGCAATTACTGTATTATTTTCCCTGTTCTATATATAAGTAAACGTTGACAGCAAATGGTTTAATGACTTGATCCAAGTTTCATAGCATGCCAAGATTATAGTTAGAGAAAAAAGTAGCTAGAATTTCTGATTTTTCAAACCCCAGCTTTAGCCAGGAGACTCAGCTCTAAATAGACGTGCTTTAAATGCACATGTCAGAAAATCTGCTAGAAATAATGTTGCAGAATTTAGTTTATCTTTTAGAACCTTTGGATGGAAGTTCTCAAAGCTCACTGCTAACATTGTAACTCCCTCACCTCTATGTGAACCTTATAAGAAGTGATGACTAATGTTTTCTTTCTCCCTCTGAGGACCTGAGGTGCAGAGAGATTAAGCTACTTCCAATGCACATTTTTAGTTAGTGGTAGAACCATGACCCAAACTCTGAGATCTCCTCACTCTAGATCAGAATTTTTCTCATCATACTAGAAACTGACCAGATGAGTTCTGAGTTACTATTACATGCCTGTGCTGGTTTGGATGTATTATGTCCCCCTAAACTCCATGTTTTTTGATACAATCTTGTGTAGGCAGACATATTAGTGTTGATTAGGTTGGAACCTATTGGTTCAGTGTTTCCATGGAGATGTGACTCAATCAGTTAAGGGCGAGACCTTTCAGTGGATTATATCTATGGAAGTGTTGCCCCACCCATTCAGGGTGGGTCTTTATTGGATCACTGGAGTACTTTAAAAGAGCCACATAAGCCCAGATGCAGAGCAGCTGTGAGTGACATTTTGAAGAGGAGCTGCAGCTAAGAGAGGACAAAATGCCCCAAGAGCAACATTTTGGAGAACACCATTTTGAAACGCAACCTGGAAGCAAGTGGATGCCAGTCACGTGACTTCCGAGCTAACAGAGGTTTTCCAGACGCCAATGGCTGTCCATCAGTGAAGGTACCCTGTTGTTGATGCCTTACCTTGGATACTCTATGGCCTTAAGACTGTAACTTTGTAGCCAAATAAACCCCCTTTATAAAAACCAATCCATTTCTGGTGTTTTGCAAAAGGGCAGCATTAGCAAACCAGAACAACGCCTATACTGATTTTGTTCTGTGTCAACTTGATTAAATTGGAATTATGCTTCTCAGATCCCCTTCTCTGTATGATTCTGGGTTAGAGTTAGCTGAAAGATAAATTTATGCAAGATTTGGATGGTGGAAGGGAAGCAACAGCCATTACTCTCTGAAGGTCATTGTGGTTAGATGTGATAATGGACAGATACAGAGGGGCTGGTAGGTTCCAACTTGTCCTTGCTCTTTCCCATTCCATATCCAGCAATTCTTTCTGCCAGTTGTGATGCACAACAGTGGCCTCAGGCCCACCACAAGACACAGAGACAATATTTTCCATGGATTTTTCTACCAGCTCTCCTGTCACAGTCCCACACCAGAGGGTAGATATGCAAGGCTTCCTGTATTTCTAGGCAAGCTTTGACTGGTCCCTTCGCACCAGTGCTTCAGAAGGGCTGGTTAGTCATTCTGATCCTTCATCGATTCTTCATGTACCTTTACTTTCCCAGCTTCTCTCACACTGGCCTGACATAACCTCTAATATTACAGTGATTCTGCTTTCCCAGTTGAACCCTGAGTGACGGAATAATCAACATGGCACACGAGGGGAACTACAGAAGAAACATAGGCCATCCCTGCCCTTGGAGAGCTTTGCTCTTACTGGGGAGATGGAGCACCCTAACACAGCCAGCTGGGGACGCCTGGCAGTTTACGAGAAAGTGACCAAATGCACAAGACAACTGTGGCCTTGCAGTCCTTGATGGCTGAGGTGTCCAGTGTCTTTTGGTGCCAGGTATTAGGAGTTGACTGGGAATGGTGCTGATTGGTGGCCATATCCCCATTTAGTCCCAAGTGGTTATAGACTTTTTCCCCTCTGTTCCAGACTTTGGGCTCCTTATCAATAGAAGAATGGAAATAAAGTTACTTATATATTGGGTGCAAATGTTGAGTACAGAGGGACACAGATGCTGACACTGAAGATTTCCCAACCAGCCAATAGAAGCTCCCCCAGCCTGCCACACTTGGGTAACTTGAGTTCTGGAATTCCAGCTTTGGTTAACCCAAATCCACAGATTTGCTTGAGTTATGAAGCTGAGTGAGAGTGCTGTTTTTCTATTATTCATTCCAAATATGTTCTGTCCTGAGCTGACACCACTGAATTTATTCTTCCCATATGTTCAACCCTCTGCATGTTGATCACCTTTTGGTCTCTGCCAAAAGAAAAACAGATGAAACTGTGCATTCCTGGGTTTTCTACAACACAAATTTTATTTCTAAGTTGTCTGGAAACTTCCCCAGTCAGTCAGTCCATTTGTCTAATTTTACTCGGCCTCAGTTTTCTTCTGTAAGACAGAGTTACTAACACATAACTCCTTGGGGAGGTGTGAGGTCAGTGCTTGGTAAGGTTTTTGGATGAACTAGAATATGCAAATTCAGAGACAGAAAATAGATTACAGGTTACCAGGGGTGGGAGTGGGGAATGGGGAGCTAATGCTCAATAGGTACTGAGTTTCTGTTTGGGGTGATAGAACAGTTTTGGCAATGGATGGCGGTGATGGCAGCATGACATTGTGAATGTGATTAACAGCACTGAAATTGTATGCTTGAAAGTGGTTAACATGGGAAATTTTATGTTGAACATATGTTACCACAATAGAAATTAAACAAATAAATAAAAAAAGATCCCTGGATGAAAAGTGATATGGAAGGAAAGCAGCATTCTGGATGCATGGCCCCTGGGAGAGTCCAGGCCTCAGGTCACAGCAATGTCACAAGCTTCTGGAAGCTGCTGGTGAACTGAGTTTTGTTTTGCATGTGTGTGTCTACATGCCTGTGTGTCTGGAGTATTGACTCTGGAGACCTAAGAATACAATAAATGACATCATAGGTAACTCAGAAAGATGAGGATTTATTTTTAGCTTGACCCTTGCCTGTTAAATGATCTGAATTTACACACACACACACACACACACACACACACACACACAAATAGAGGAAAGGGGAGAAAGAAAAGAAATATAGAAGGCAATAAAAGAATGTGAGATTCCTGCTTGATCTTAAAAAGCACAGGAGTGAAACTCAGTGAAGCACAGCTTTCTTTTTCCTTTCAACAAGAAAAGTGTTGACAGGAGAAATGTATGAGCAGTGGAGGATATGGCCTCTTCTGAGAATTCTGTCCCTTCATGGCTCCAAGAGTCTAGCGTGCAGGTTGTGGTCTTTTGAAGATGTAGAGCCTTTGTATTGTTCCTCATTTATCCCCAGAACTCCTAAGAGTGTACTTCCAAGGATCTGTCCTGTTTGTCTTGGCATCTTAAGGGCTGACATCTGAGAAGCTCCTGTCCACTCCATATTTCCATGCTGTACTAGGAGAGGGCAAAGAGAGAGAAGGAGCCAAGGAAAAGGATCAGACAGAAAGCTGGGTCGCTAAGCAGAGGGAACTGATAGAGAGTGTGGAGGATGGAGAGGGTGGACACTCAGATAAGGGCAGTGCTCTAGGGAAGAGAGGCTGGAGGGAAAGCAGGAATCTGGATGGTGGCACAAGAACGGACAAGGGGCCACAATCAACAGACACAAGTATTCATTTCTATACAAGTGTGGTTGCCTTATACTATGTTGTAAATAATCAAACATTTTGCCACAGTTCATTGCTGTAGCTGGGATCCAGAAATAGCAGCCCACCTGGCTTGAGAACAACGGGGGATATCTGGGGCAAATCAGGACCATTGTGATAGCAGCGTGTCATGGTGTTTCAGTTGGCTAAAGCTGCTGAAATGCAATATACCAGAAATGGGTTGGCTTTTACAATGGGATTTATTAACTTACAATTTGCTGTTCTTAGGCCATGAAAATGTCCAACTCAAGGCATCAACAGGATGATACCTGGACTCTGAAGGCAGGCTGCTGGCATCTGGGGCTCCTCTGTCACATGGGAAGGTACATGGAGATGTCTGCTGGTCCTTCTCTCCTGGGTTTCTTTGCTTCCAGCTTCGGGCTTCAGGGGCTTCCTTTCAGATTCTCTGGGGCTTTTTCTGTGAGTTTTTCTTTCTCTTAGCTTCTGTATGTGTTTTATCCTCTTATAAAGGACTCCAGTCAGAGGATTAAGTTCTTCTTTGAATGAGGTGGGTCACCTCTCAATTGAAATAACCTAATCAAAAGGTCCCACCTACAATAGGTCTGCACCCACAAGAATGGATTAAAAGAACGTGGCCTTGTTTGGGGTACGTAACAGCTTCAAACTGTCACACATGGAATAGCAACAGATAGTCAGGATACCTGGGTTCTAGTCCTAGCATTGCCACTAAAGCACTGCATGATCTTGGATAATTCAAGTGGACTCAGTTTCCTTATCTGTAAACAGAGGCAGTTGAACCAGGATAGGGATCCCCAAAGAAGAGATCCCAAAGCCTGATTTGCCAGAGGATCTAAGCCGGTTGCTTCCAGCAAGGCAAGCCTAGTCCTTCCTATGGCCCCTCCTACATTCCATGCAGTCTGACACAAATTCTAGGAGGGAGAGACCTGCTCATCGCCATGTCCCTTCTCAGTTTCTTGTAAAACACGTCCCCAACCCTAAACCCCAACTCTCAGTGATCTCAATACTTCAGAAATAGCTTCTCTATCCAAAAAGAATGCAAATTCTTCAACCAGTTTCAGTGATCCTGAGACCTCTCTAAGCTCTAAAATTCTTTGATTTGTTGATTTTATTAGATAATAGGGTTGCAGACCACTTACGTGGCAATGGACTATAGACCCTTACAACAACCTGGAGGTGAGATGTCCCAACTGGTGGGGCAACTGTGCATCACAGTCATTTAGGGACCCAAGTTTTTTCTGTCTTCTTGTTCTGCCTGTCTCTGGAGTTGTCCTTGCTTGGGGTGGAGAGCGGGATTTGCAGGGTCTCCACCATGCCAGTGCTCAGCTTGTGGGGAGGTGGAAAAGTCCAGGATAAGCAACCTCCTTTTAAGCAAGGAATGCTGGAATTACACCACTTCTGCTCACAGTCGATTGGTGAGAACACAGTCAAATAGCCACACCTAACCATGGGGAGGCTGGGAAATGAAGTCTGTGGCTGGGTGGTTGTATGCAGGCTAAAGCTCCATTACTACAGAAGAAGGGGAGCACTAATTTCAGAAGACAACCTGCAGTCTGCCTGAATAAGGTACCGGAAGACTACATATCAGCTGGGACAGGGGGAATTGTGCATGCTTGATCAGCCATCAAAAATGTCATGGCAAGGGAAAAGAAAAGAAAAGGTGTAATTATTAGGAGCTGTATGTCTATTTGAAGGGAAATAAGTCATCAGCAAATACCAACACCTCCTCCCTCCTTAGCTGTGGACCTAACTATTTAGGACCTTTGTCTCAAGGTGAGCTGCTGCAGTGATTTTCAAGCTTTTAAAAAACAAGTCACTTTTAAAAACATGAATTCTTATTTAGGATACTATTTATAAAAAATAAAAAATAAAAGGCCTGCTCTGGTTGAAATGGAGGAAAGGGCCCAGGGCTCTGACCGCCTGTTCATCCCTCTTGCTCTCTTTGTCTTGGCATCTTAGGGGCTGACATCCCCATGTCAACTCCCCAGAACAACAGGGATCCAAGGAACCCAATTTGAAAACCCCTGAGCTATAGGGCCCAAAGCTACTGCCAAGCACAACGTCATCAGAGCAAAACTAGGACCACGAAGAACCTCGCAATGATGAAATCATGCCCCAGATCATACAAGTGACATATATGAATTCATGGTCTGGGTTCTAACTTTGTTTTCACAGATGCCTGTGTATTGTTCCATTTCTGTTTTATGATACGGGCATGGCTATTTCAGTGATTGATTCAGTTAACACAAACCCCAATTATAACTTTGTTACCATGGAAAAATATGATCTACTCTATATAGTGGTTTTGAGGCATGCACTGCTACCAAAAGTCCTGCTGGGACAAGTCCACCCTGACTCAAAGGCAGCTCAGGGCAGTACTGCACGGGCTTGGGCAGAGGACACGAATAAGTCCTCCCTCGTCAGACTGCTGTGATCACCAGCGACTGGCGATTCTCTCACCTCTTGTGGTGAATGGTGAAATACTGAGAATGAGTAAGGCCTGTGAAAAAGAAGATCCTGAATTTCAGCTCTGTATTAAATTATGGATAACATCAAGAGAGGCTTCTAGAGTGTGCAGGATCCCATAATCCTAGTGCCAGATGGGCAAAGGAGTAAGATACTCAGGTGGGATAGACAAGATATGTGGTTGGGAGCGGGCAGGTAGGCTGCTGTTCCTCAGGTAACCTCAGTGGGGAACGACTGACTTCCCAGATCGTCCTCAAGAGCTGTTACACATGCAAGAGAAAAAAAGGTGCTGGACCCAACTGAGACAGGGCAGTATTACTGACACAGGTTTTTTCCTGATCAGGTAAATAGGTGGCTTTGGTAATTTAAAAAAAAAAAAAATTGAGATAACAGTTTTTCTTCTTCACCCCCCTCAAACCAGGTCAAATTCCCTGACTCCCAATCCACCCCAATAGGAATAATCTCCTAAATTAAGTACTGTGTTAAATGAGCAAAATACCATAGAAAGTGGTACAAATTCTTCAACAAATGTCTTGTAAAAAAAAAAAAACAGAAAAATGGGCAAAGGACTTCAACAGGCATTTCACAGAAGAGGTGAATGAATAATCAAAAGGATATCCAAATTTATAATTTCTCAAGGAATTGCAGGTGAAGACCACAGTGAGATACATTTTATACTTCCCAGATTACCAAAGATTAAGAGCTCTGATAATACCAAATGTGGGAGAGGATGTAAAACCACAGGGATTCTTTCACATTCCTAATGAGAATGTAAATTGGTGTAATCAGCTTGGGAAATAATTTGGCATTTTGTTGTAAAATTGAACAGGCACATAACTCTGACTTAGTGGTTTCACTTCTAGGGGATATTCTAGATCAGATTGTTTTCAAACATGACCTGTTTGTCTCAGTTTTCCAGAGCTGCTATGACAAATACCACACGATGGGTTGGCTTAAATAACACAAATTCATCATCTGAGAGTTTCTAAGGCTAGATGTCGAGCATCAAAGTCTTGACAGGCCATGCTTTCTCTCCAAAGTCTGTAAAGTCCTGGTACTGTCTTGGCACAATCCTTGGGGCTCCTTAGCTTGTATCTCTGCCTCTGACAAATGCTTTCAGCCTGTGGCTTTCTCTGACTGTGTCTGAATTTCCTTTCTTTACAAAGCCTCCAGTCATATGCATTAAGACCGACACTGATTCAGTTTTGCCACACCTTAAGTAATAGTAACATCTTCAAAACATCCTGTTTACAAATGTGTTCACACCTACAGAATACACATGATGATTTTAACATGTATTTTGGGGGGTCATGATTCAATCCCAATACTGTTAATGGGTTGTGAATCCAATTTAGTGGTGCACAACACACATTCTTAACAAATGAAACAGAATACAATAGAATAGAAAAACTTAGAGGGTGTTGATTGCAGCAAGGGTAATTGTTTCTGTTTCATATGTGTGCATGCACCCATGTGTGTCCCAGGTTGTGATAAAAAATTTTTATTTTACATGTAAAATATATTTATTAAATGTGTATGAAATGTATTATATTTTGTTAAAGATTAAAAACAAGTGCCCTAGAATAACTCTGCCATGTGCATCAGGAGACATGAACAGCATTCATAACTGCATTATTCACAAGAACAGAAAACTGCAGACAACACAATTGCTCACTGCCAGGAGAATGGATAAATTGTAGAGTATTAGCACAAGGGACTATTACAGAGCAATGTAAAGGAATGAGCTATAGTGACATGCAACAACATGGATAAACCTCAGCAAACCAATATTCAGAGAAAAGAATTGGTCATCACAGACTATATACAGTATGTTACTTTTATAAAGCCCCAAAGAGCAAAACAAAACAACATATTATACATATGGCAAATGTTTTAAAAATCAAAGAAATCACAAGAACAATATTTAGGATTGTGGTTACCCCCAGAGAAGAAGAAAGGGGAGAGGTAATGGTTATGTTCTGGATTTTAAGTTGAGTGAGTTTCTGTGTGTTTATTTTATTATTATATTTATAATTACAGGCATGTTTCATACATGCTTTGAATATATACAATATTACCTAAAAACAAAATCAATATATCCACCAACATTTCCAATTCACTGGCTCAAAAAAAAAAAAAAAAACATCTTTTTACCATAAGCAAATATACTTTTCTCTATTAAAACAGAGATTTTCATCAAAACCAACAAAAAATGGACTAAAAAAGAGAAAGAAAAAGGAAAACTCCTTTAGGCTGTCCTCAATGATTCTTTTAAAGCATTGACTCTGTGGATCAGTAATTATTTTCATTGTTGGTAAATGAATCAGGCAAGACCCTTGTTGTCAAGGAGTAAAATAGCCTATGACTGTTAAAGCAGAAAAGATTTCCAGAATAAATTCACCCAAGTTAGTAACAGACCATGTTCCCCATCTATTTTTGTTGAACATTACTGCTGACTAAAATGAATTACTTTCTTCAAACTATATTTTGCCCAAACTCATTTTTACGAGTGGGAGTACATACAGCACACACCACAGTGGCCTGGCTCTTGAGTAAAGGCAACTCATTCGCTACTCTCACTCTCAAAATCCAATTGAAATGGATGTGTCCCTTAAACTAAACACAAGCAATGGCTTCCAGGCATGTATTTGCTCAATAATTCATGATTACTTATTACTGAGAATAAAGTAAAATTTTCCTCATACTCACATAGCAGCCCAGGAGATATATCTACCCTCAGGTATTAAGTGTCACCACACTAAGACAAACTTCACAGTCTTAAAAATCATTTTCCTGGTTCCAAAAACTTACTGAAATAAAAGCAGTGATTATGAACTGTTGGGCTTGCAAAAATAGAACAAATTCTCAAAAAACTTTGGCTCTATAAGGATTAGGAAAATGTTTGATCTCCTATTTAAACACCAAATATTGTAGTTATGACCTTTTAGGTCTAGAGTCAACATTTTAAATTAGGAGAGCTGGAATAAAGATTCTACTCTTCCTTTTAGTGGCTGTTGGATCTTGTTCTGGTTTGCTAATGCTGCTGGAATGCAAAACACCAGAAATGGATTGGCTTTTATAAAGGGGGTTTATTTGGTTACAAAGTTACAGTCTTAAGGCCATAGAGTGTCCAAGATAAGTCATCAAAAATCAGGTACCTTCACTGGAGGATGGCCGATGGTGTCCAGAAAACCTCTGTTAGCTGGGAAGGCACGTGGCTGGCGTCTGCTCTGGAGTTCTGGTTTCAAAATGGCTTTCTCCCAGGACATTCCTCTCTAGGCTGCAGTTCCTCAAAAATGTCACTCTTAGTTGCACTTGGGATATTTGTCCTCTCTTAGCTTCTCCAGAGCAAGGGTCTGCTTTCAACAGCCATCTTCAAACTGTCTCTCATCTGCAGCTACTCTCTCAGCTTCTGTGCATTCTTCAAAGTGTCCCTCTTGGCTGTAGCAAGCTCGCTCCTTTTGTCTGAGCTTATACAGTGCTCCAGTAAACTAATCAAGGCCCATGCTGAATGGGCAGGGCCACACCTCCATGGAAATTATCCCATGAAAGATCTTGCCCTCAGTTGAGTGATCACATCTCCATGGAAACATCCAATCAAATTCTCCAACCCAATCAACACCAATAAGTTTCCTGCCCATACATGACTGCATCAAAGATAATGGCTTTTTGGGGGACATAATACATCAAAACCACCGCAGATCTCAAATGAATACTTGCCCTCTTTGGGCTGTTTTTCTCAGGTGTGAAATGGTGGTGATGCTAATATTTAACCCACCTAGCTCTCAGAGTAATAATTGAGACCAATGAGACAATACATGGGAAAGCAGTTTGTAGATTGTAAAGCACTATATTACTATGTATAATATTACATTGTTCATCCATTAAAGTGACAGTAGTGGTTAGCAACTAACCTTCCAATGTATTGTGAATTTTAGTATGTTGAATAATGGATTTTCAAATATCCCCAATACAACCCGTTGATAAGACCAAGTTGAGTCTATTGCCACTGCATTAACGGAGAACACCACCTCCACAGATCTATGGTAGTATCTTAGAGGGGGAAAAGCAAGGTCAGAATTTATTGAGAAATTTGAAGTTTAGTTTAAGTTGGCTCTTTTCATCAGAGGCCTTGATTAGGATTGGATAAGGATTGCCACATAACTGTTTAGGATTAGTGGAAACAGCAAGGTGAGGATTTGGGGACAGGAGTTCAAAGAGTCTTGGAGCATAAAAAAAAATGTCTGTTGATACATTGCCTGGGAAAGAGCATCCTAGAATAGTAAAGCTATTCCCATAAACACAATGGAATGATGAAGTCATACCAATGTAGACAGTAAGTGGTTTTGGTCCTTGTGTCCAAACTGTATGGGGAGGTGGGGAGATGGTTTTAGTTCTCACATATAAAACATGAGTAAAATGATTGTGTTAGTGGCTGGTGTCTGCCTGTCCCTCTCTCGAGTGCCTGCTCTTCTTGCTCTTCCCCATTTGTGCTCTTTCTCCCAAAGTCAGCCAGTCAGTCAGATTAGTTTTCTCTGTCAGATCTGTATGTTGTTCTCATCCAAAATCTCATTTCTCCCCACCTTAGAACCCATTGATAATTTTGGTTAATAAGGCAATATGCTGTTACGCATCCCTTGGGTTGTATAAGGTCCTTCTGATAGAGTTGTTTTATTTTAAGGAGAATTCATCCCAGATGAATAAAGCTGTGTTGACCATTCTGGAGGAAAAATTGTCTGTTGAGGAGAATGAGCAGGTGCTCTCTTCCTTCCACCCCCTGCACCTGTCTCCACCATTGCTTCAAGAGTGAAAGGGAAGGGGGCTGCCTGGCCCACTCAGCTTCTGCTCCTTCTGTTGAGCTAACCAGGTAGTCTCCACTAGTGCTGGCTGTGTTTAGTGAGATGAGGATTTCTTTGCATTTAAACAGGAATAGGGTCACCAGTTTCAAACCCGGATAAAGAGCCTCAATTTGGAACTGACTTCCAAATTGGCCTAGGCCAAAAGAATCTAGGTCCAATTTCCTACCGCCTACCTGTTCCCAGCCCTCCTCATCCCCAAAGGCTAATTTCTTGTTTTAAAAAGCTACTTTGAAGAACTGGTAATTCTCTCCTTCTGGTGCAATCACAAGTGAATGAATAGTTCATTGTTAAAGAAGGCATTCCACCAAACAAGGCGGTCTCTCCTTCAAACAAGGTCGGGAGTGCTGAACCAAACATCATAATTAAGCCAGGTACTCGTCTCCATCTCATCAGGCAGCCCAGTGTATACAGGCATTGCACATTCCTGAATTTTGGGGGTTCTTTTACATTTCAATACAATTGAATTTGCAGATGGGTATGCAGTAAAGTACAAGAATATTATCTTACTTTTCTGAAAGGGTCAAAGACACCTGAGATTTTTGAAAACTTAGACATTTTATGGGGAGTGGGAAAGAAGCTAACCATTTCCTGAATTGTTAAGAGTATTTGCTAGAGTTTAGGTTACCAATGCAATTATACTTTCAGTATGTGCCCCAAATCCTACTTATCTGCTTATAATTCCTGCTGATCTGTGAGAAATAAAGATATAATTTACAAGCTAAGCCAGTCTTACAGTAAGAGGAACAAAACAGGATATGCTGGAGGTGTAGTAAGCACTTGTCTCTGATTTCTAACACTATGGTCAGGGAACTTGAATTGGTCATGAATTAGATCTTTTGAAAAAAAGTGTCACTAGGAGTTCCTGAGCTTTCTGCTTGGAGATGTTACTTTTCTTATCTTTTCATTTTCTGGTGACTCCAGAACACAAGAGAGAATTGGATACGGCTGGGTTGGGGGGTGAAGGGGAGAAGAAAGCAGCAGGTTGGGTAGCCAGGTGCCCGGGCAGCGAGGCAGAGATCACGCTCCCCGAGATTCCAGGTGGACGGCAGCAAATCTGCCAGAGAAGCGCTACCGGCAGCGTTCCTCACAGTTTCAGGAGCCCTTTGACCACAATGTTTAGAACTCCTGGTTTAAAGAGATTCAGGTACAGCCTCTGGTAGGTGACTCTAGAAGAATTACATTAACATTTCTAAATACATTCTCACTGAAGCCTACCAGAAAGACTTTTAACAGACCCAAAAGCTAGTTCTGATCAAGTCCAGATGAGCAGTGAAGAAACGTGCATTCCAACCTCTGCCTCATTACCTCTGAACCATAATGTTCTAAACCTGAGTTTTCAATGTGACTGAAATAAGATCATGTTACAAGTTCTTCCCAAACTAAAAAAAAAAAAAAACAGGGGGAGGAGGTTATATCATAGCATCTGGCCTTGGACAAATTAGACCATAAGACAGTCTGTAAGTAAAAATGTTGATAATTTCACTATGTCAACACATTCAACATAAATGTAAATATTTTAAAACTGAAGGCTGTAAAGGTCACTTCATTTGATTTTCTTAATAATCCTGTGGGGAGGTTAAGGCAGGTATTAACATAAACATTTTACATGTAAGGAAACTAAACTGCAGAACTACTTGACAGGTTCTACCTGCCTACAAAGTGGCAGCGTTGGAACTGGAAACCAAGTCTTCTGAATTTAAATTTTATTCTGTTTCTTTTAAGTCAGAGACGGAGATAGACTGAGTAGCACTGTGGAGTGAGTGAAATATTTGTATTTGGCAGGTGGAGTGTTCAGACTTTTCTACTATCAATTCAATTTTTTGGATAATTTATGAGTTCTCCCGATGTTTCACATCACGAAAGTGATGCTTTTTTTAAAATGCAATTTTATTGTGATATAATCACATATCATACAATCATCCAAAGTGTACAATCAGTTGTTCACAGTATCATCATATAGTGGTGCATTCATCACCACAATCAGTTTTTGAACATTTTCATTACTCCAAAAAATAAAAAGAAAAAGTAAAAACGAATACCCAAAACATGTCATACCCCCCACCCCCATTATTCATTTACTTTCTGTCCCCATTTTTCTCCTCATCTGTCCATACACTGGATAGAGGGAGTATGAGCCACAAGGTTTACATAATCACATGATCACACCTTGTGGGCTATGTAGCTATAAAATCGTCTTCAAGATTCAAGGCTGCTGGGTTGCAGTTCAAAAGTCATGCTTTTTAAACTTTTAAAAACAATAAAGGCTACTGGGTGTTACGGATTTACTATAAATTGATAGATTCTCTAATCCAGGGAAACTGCTCAGGGCCCAGTGAGCCTAGGATTTAAACCAGGCAGTCCTTTTGAAGAGTCCTCAACCTTTACTCCCGTTCCAGAAGCAGAAACATGTTTTTATTTTTGCTTATGGTTTTCCAAAGGAAAGTGTCCTCTGAAATTAAAAAGAATAAAGGCAAATTTGCTCTGATCGAAGGGGGTGAGGGACCCACAAGTTCCCCCCGGGGCGGTGCTATCCACAGGTTGGCTTAAGGAATCCTGGGAGAAGTCCAGCTGCCTTCAGTTTGACCAGACCTTTACAAGCCTTATTTTATAAGCCTTTCTCAAGTACATCTTGATATCTTCTTCATTTTTTTTTTTTTCTCAGTCCAAGAGTGGCATTTACATTTTGGAAATATCTCCATACCCCCAAATACTCCCAATATCTCAAAATCGATTCTCCAGCAATATCTCAAAACTGATTTTTCTAAGAAAGTCACACAACCCTAAATAGCATTGTAGCTCTCTGTTCCATTGGTTGCTGTGGGGACTAGGTAGAACTGATAGTTGAGCACTTTGAAAAATACTGCATACTGTACATGGATAATGACCTGTGGCCCAAATGGAGAGAAAGGAGAAAGGAAAGGGCTCCCTAACAATGAGAAATGAGTTATAGGTAACGCGTAGGGTCTGAGATCTCACAGTGTGCATAAATTCCCCCCTAAAGGCTGGGCCCGCAGCAACTCCCAAGAAACCCCCATGATCCAGCTCTCGAGAGAGGATGTGCCCTTACAGGAAGGGTCTGTCTGTAAGTGGAAGCGGAGATCTGGAGCGCCGAGGTACCTGCTGGGAGAGGAAACACTGCACCGAGAGCGTAAATGAATGAAGCTCTGCCTGAGAGACGGTAACCAAGGCAATGGTGAGGCGCCTCAGAGTGGGATTACTCAAATGACTGCAGGCGTATTTACAAATAGCACCTCCTTTGTCTAGCACTGGGGAGGAGAATGAACGTCTCAGTGTTGGTAAATTTTCCAGGTAACTGGAGCATATTCCTCTAAGAGACCAAACTGCAAATTTTAAACATTTTAAGGATTGTTCTTGAAACGTTCTTAATGTATTCCGTCTTACGCACAATTTAATTTACCTTGAAGTGCCTCTGGGTCCTCCTTACTGCTGCATACTGGGACAACTAAGGTGTGTGGGGCTTTCTTTACCTGGAAGCCCGATGGTGCCAGGTTCTGGTGCTTTCTGGTTCCCAGTCTAGTTTTTCCTCTTCTCCTGGCCCACAATCCAACCCCCCGCCCCAGCCCCCACCCCCACCCCCGCCAACTCTCAAACTGCCCCCACCTGCACACCACCATTCCCAGGAACTGGCTCTCCATGCTGTTGCACTTGACTCTTGAAGCGGTTCTATCTTTGCTAACTTCAACTTGCATAGGGCAGCGAAGCCAGAATGTCAAACTTTTCAGAATTAGTTGCTAAATAAGACAGAAAACTTTCTCAACAATAGCCTGAGGGATCCTCTTATGAATTGTCTGAGCTTTTGTACATTGATTAAAAAAACAAATTCCTTTTTTTTTTTTTTTTTGCTTACTTTTTTTGGTTATCATTTGCCTTTTAGATAGTGTAAATGAGCAGTTTTCAGACCTCTGGATTCACGGGGGTGTTTCCAATATGAAGCATAACAAGCTAAGTAGGTATGCGATAAGAAAACTCATATTTTAGATATGAGGATATTTAGATATTTTAGATATGAGGAGCTAATTATTTAAAAGGAGTCTTCAGTGAATTATTTTAAAAGATCCTCCTAAAAGTATCTTTTTATTATAAAGTAATATATGCTCAGTGCAGAAAACTTGGAAACTATAGAAAAGTAAGTAAAAGAAAATAAGAGTCACCAATAATGCCACTGTCCAGAAATAACTTCAGTTAGCATTTTGGTGCATATCCTGCCATTATACACACACTCACATGCACTCTTTTTTATTTCTCATTGGCATCATTCTATTCATACAGTATGACAGCCTGATTTTTTCACTTCATAATATATTAAGAGCTTTTTCCCATATCATCATATCTTTGAATAGTCTTCAGATAGATACTATTTATAAATATAGTATACATATAGTATATCCTTCAGATAGGTACTATTTATATATGTAGTATATATATAGTATATGTATATTATTTGAGCAGTTGTAGGTTGCAGAAAAATCATGCAGAGTGCCCATATACCTGTTTTTCCCTATTATTAACATTTTGTATATTAGTGTTCTTGGTACCTTTGTTACAACTGATGAACCAACATTATTATAATTTTATTCTTAACTTTAGTTCATCGTTTACATTAGGGTTCAGTCTTTGTGGAGATACATACTTTTTAAAAACTGTATAGTAACAATCCTTAAAAAACATAATCACTCCTTATCATCTGTTTTCTAGGTTTTCATAGACTGAATTTTCTTGAGGATACTATAGAGTTTAAAAAAAAAGTTAAGCCTATTTTTACAGGAGCCCTGCTGAGTAAACTCTTTCTCAGGACTGTTATTCCCATTTTATAGATGGTGAAAAGCAGAGACCCAAAGAGGGTCTCCAGATTCCTGGTGTGGTATTTTTTCTGAATGACAGAGATATTGGTCTGTCACATATGGGAAAGAGATGTGCAGAACAGACAAATTCAATGTAGCATTCAAACTTTCAGAGGAGGAAAAAAATCCTGAATTTGGACAAAAACTAAAAAATATAAGCATCCTGGAAAATTATTAATTCCTATGTAATTCCATGAGTACCTTTTCTTTCAGAGTTAATTGACAGTTAACAGTAATCCTAATGATGTTTTGTCATTGTCAGACCTTTGGGGCTCATGCCTTTATGTGTGTCTTTTTATAAAGCAATTAATAAATGTTGGCAGTTTGCTTGCGATCCTTCTGAAATGCTTGGGAAAGATATTGTCACTGCTGCAGCTTTGTGTATTTTGGGTCTTACAAATGATTTACCACTTACTAAATTTGAAATCCAAATTGTGGATTTGGCTCTGGTTGTTGCCAGCTAACAAATGCTGTAATACTGGAAAAAAGTTAAGAAAGGATCACAGACTGCTTCAATTGCTAACCTTATCCAGAAAAATCATGATGAAAAAACTCCTGGATTTATAGGTCAAAAAACTATGATAGATGATTTTCATCATTTAAAACAATGTTTGCTGAAGCTGTCAGAAAGCAAAACACGAGAAATGGATTGGCTTTTATAAGTGGGGCTTATTAGGTTACAAATTTACAGTTCTAAGGTCGTAAAAGGTCCAAACTAAGGCATCAACCAAGAGGATACGTTCACTGAAAAAAGGCCAATGAACACCTCTGTCAGCTGGGAAGGCATGTGGCTGGCGTCTGCTCATCCTTTGCTCTTGGGTTCTGGTTTCAAAATAGCTTTCTCCAAATTGTTTTGGCTTCAGTCTCTTTTAGCTTGTCTCTCTCAGCTCCTGTGCTTGTTCTCCCAGGGCGTTTCTCTCTAAGCATCTGGGGATCTTCTCTTAGCTTCTCCAGGGCAAACTCTGGGCTTTGTCTCTTAGTATAGCATCCCCAAATGTCTTTCTGTCTGCATCTCCAAGCATCTGCAAATGTCTCCAGGCATCTGGTCTCAGCTCTCCTAAGGACTCTAGTGACCTATTTAAGACCTACTCTGAATTGGGTCACACCTCTGTGGAAATAATCTAATCAAAAGGTCTCACCCACAGTTGGGTGGGTCACATCTCCATGAAAACAACCTATTCAAGAGGTCCCACCCACAATAAGTCTGCATCCACAAGACTGGATTAAAAGACCATGGCCTTTAGTTTGGAGCCATGTACTCTGGAAACATATGTTCTTAAACTTAATCCATTCCTGGGGTGTGAACCCATTGTAAGTAGGACCTTTTGATGAGGTTACTTTAGTTAAGGTGTGGCCCAACTCATTCAGGATGGGTCTTAATCCTATTACTGGAGTCCTTGATAAATAGAGGGAAATTCCGAGGAAGAGCCACGGAGGGAGCAGCCAGAAGTTGCACATCAACAGAACCCAGAAGAGAAGGGAGAGACCACCATGTACACTGCCATGTGACAGAGGAGTCAAGGACCAAGAATTACCAACATCCAGCCCCAGAACACCAGTCTTTGGGACGAAAGCATTGCTATGATGAGGGCTTGGTTTGGGCTTCTCTAACCTCAAAATGGGAGCCAATAAGTTCCCACTGTTTAAGCCAAAAAAAAAAAAGACCATGACCTTTACTATGGTATATAACACTTTCAAACCAGCACACTACATATAAAAACTTCTTTGTTGTTGTGGGCGATTAAGGTAGCATGCATGAAGTCCACTTTTCAGCAATGCCGGAAACATGGCCGCCAGGGCTGATGCAACAACAGCTTGGGTTGCCCTCCGCCTTCTTTACGGAAGAGGTTCGTGCCAAAAGCACTAACCATACATCTGCCTTCCACCCCAGCAACAGCTACCACCAATCCCAGAACCCCAGCAACAGCAACCGCCAATCCCCCTACATCTGCCTTCCACCCTAGCAACAGCAGCAGCCAATCCTAGATCGCCACCCATCCTTACTAGCCACCCCCATCCTACCCTAGAGTATATATGCTCAGCCTCCTCAATAAAGATTTGCAGCTTGATCAGAAACCTGTCTTGCTGTCATTCCTCGTGTCTCTTGTCCCATACCATTCTTCCTTCACAGGACTTGGAGCTTCCGTTGATCGTCCCGCGGGCCGGGACACTTTGTCATATTACAAATTCGATGTACTTGAGTAAACAACCTTTTTAAAAAACATTATAAATACTATGTTACAATTTAAGTGATAATTATTAGATTGTTTCAATTGTGACTGTACAGTTAAATAATGACTGTATTTTCCTAAATATGATTATTCTTCCTTTTACCTTTTCCCAAACTGTAAAACAAGTAAAAACACAAGACATAGAAACATAAAAGGATAAACTTACAGGAAAATGTGAGAATGTACTGCTGCTGCATTGTAAATTTAGATGAAAATGATGCAATTTTTCATTATCACATCTGCTAGCAAAGTTAATGAGAATTATATTCTGAGAAGAGCCGTTATTTTCATCTTATCACTTTATAGTGAATACGATGCTACTCTTCATTGTCAATGATAATTCAGCATTATCTAATTAGCACAATTCAATCCATCACCCAGTTTTAAAATATGTTCAAACATACTATTTTACTGGATTTCAAAATATAAATAAATAATTTTTAAGAGCATTAGAATTTGAAAGCTATTACAAACCAGCTATTCTAACTCTCTCAACTTACACAGAAGGAAGCAGAGGGATGGGGAGGATAAACAACTTGCCTAAAGGCAGGTTTGTTCCCTTATTTACTCAGTCATCTATGTACATGTTCTGTCAATCAATGTTTACCAAGCAGGAGTTAATGTGAGTTTCTTAGAATAAAAAAGGAGTAAACCATTGCAGCCCTTAAGGAGTTAAACTCCAGCAAGGAGAAACAGGCAGCTCCACAACCAATCCTTACAGAAGACTGTGGTAAGGACCTTGTTAGCAGGATGGAATAGGTGCTGCCAAAAAGCAAAAGTAGCTTGTTCATTCTACCTGAGGAGGTTGGGAAACGCTTCACAGAAGTGGAGACCTTTGAGCTGAGCATTTAAGCATTGTGGCATTTAGAGAAAAGCAAAGGGCAACCCATGCAGAGTAAATGGCATGAGCAAAGCCACAAACTCATGAGCATGTATCAAAGGATTAAATGGCCAAGAGTCTAACTGGCAAGTGTGTGGGGTATGGTGGCTCAAGGAAGAAAAGGCAGAGAAGAAAAATTGCAGGAAATTGGTCTTGAAAAGTATTGTGTGGGGAAGCCATGGAAGCAGGAAGCTGGAAGCAACAAAACCCAGAAGACAAGGGAGCAGGTGCTGCCGTGTGCCTTGCCATGTGACAGAGGAGCCAGGATCACTGGCAGCCAGTCTTTAGGAAGAAGGTTTCATTTTGATGATGCCTTGATTAGGACATTTTTGCAGCCTCAGAACTGTAAGTTTATAAGCTAATAAATTCCCATTACTAAAAGCCAGCCTATTTTATGGTATCTGCTTTTGGCAGCCTAGCAAAATAGACAGATTTTGGTACTGGTAGAGCAGGATACTACTATTACAAGTGCAAAAAGTGTGGGAATGGCTTTGTAAATGGACAAGGGATGGATTCTGGAAGAATTGCGAGGTGCTTGATAGGAAAAGCCTAGATTGCTTTGAAGATACTGTTGGTAGAAATAAAGATGCTAAAGATACTTCTGATGAGGGCTTAGACAGAAATGATGAATGTATCATTGCAAAATGGAAGAAAAGCAATCTTTTGTTTTAAAGTGGCAGAGGATTTGGCAAAATTGAGTACTGACTTTGGATGGAAGGCAGAATTTGAAAGTGATGAGCTTGGATATTTAGTTGAGGAGATTTCCAAACAAAATTTGGAACAGTTAGCCTGGCTTCTCCTTGCAGCTTATAGTAAAATGTAAGAGGAAAGGGATAAACTGAGAACTGAACTCCTGGGCACAAGGAGACCAGAAATGGATGGTTTGGAAAACTCTGAGCTTCTGGAAAGCAAGTCCCCAGAGGATAGGGCTCCATGTGGGGGTTTAACTGAACATGGATCCAGTCAGACATTTCAGTGCAAGTGAATGTTTGAAATACAGTTATCCAGGAAGGATCTGTGGAGAGATCTTTTGTCTTCTGGCTTGAGCCCCTGTGTACTACATGTGAAACTGACAGTTTTTTTGTGGGATCTGTATGAATGGAACCACTGCCAGCCCAGACTGAAAGGGACAGAAAAGGGGCAGATTGAAGAAAATATGACCCCAAAGGCAGAACCATGGAAGCTGAGTTCTGGACTGAAGACATCTTCTTGAACCAAGAGAGTGGACCCACCCATGTGTGTGGAGTGGGTGAGTCTGCCCTAGCACTTGAGGAGGGCAAGCCTTCCAATCCCTTGTTCAGGAAGTGTTACCACCCCAGTGTTCTCAGGTGTCTGGGGGATTGCAGAGAGCTAGGCTGCCACCCTGATGCTTGACAAAGATGGAGCCAAGAACCTGGCCATCAGCCCAATGCTTGAAGATGTTGGAGCCTTCACCCCAGTGTTTGGGGAGAGCATGGCCACTTCATCAGGCCCCAAGGACAAAGCATCTTTCTATAGATGACTCTCAGACCTTGGAATCTAATGGAGTTTGCTCTGCAGGGTTTCTGAATTGTTTGGGACCCTTGACCTCTGTTTTCCTCCCAATTTCTCCCTATGGGAATGGAAATGTTTACCCTAAGAATGTCCCTCTTTTGTATATTAGAAGCAGATAACTCATTCTCTAAGTTTCTAAGCTCCAAAGACTGAGGGGAATTGGGCCTCAGGAAAGACCACATCTATAACTGATTTTGATGAGACTTCATACTTAATACTGTTACTGACATGATTTAAGACTTTGGGGATATTATGATGGAAAGAATGTATTTTGCATATGGAAAGAACATGTCTTTTTTGGGTCCAGAGAGTGGAGTGTGATGGTTTGAAGCTGTATGTATCCCAGAAAAGTATGTTCTTAAAGTTAATCCATTCCTGTGGGTGTGGATCCATTGTGAGTAGGATCCCTTGGTGAGTAGGATCTTAAATCAAGATGTGACACACCTCATTCAGGGTGGGTCTTAATCCTCTTACTGGAGTCCTTTAGAAGAGAATGAAATTCAGAGAGAAAGCCAAGGAAGCAAGAAGCTGAAAGCAACAAAACCCAGAAGAGAAGGGAGAGACCAGTAGACACTGCCATGTGCCTTTCCATGTGACAGAGGAGTCCAAGATCACTGGCAGCCTGTCTCCAGGAAGAAGGAATCATCCTGATGATGCCTTGATTTGGATATTTTCATGGTCTCAGAACTGTAAGCTTGTAAGCTAATAAATTCCCATTACTAAAAGCCAAACCACTTTACGGTATCTGCTTTTGGCAGCCTAGCAAACTAGAATAGCTTCTTTTGGTTTTCAAATATTCTATATGGGATGATTTCCCTATATTTATCATTTACATCCAGAACTGTGCTATCCTGTAGAAATTACTGAATTCTCATGTTTATTGTGAAACCTCATGCTTGAATTTCAGTGAGGCAAATCATTGTTCAAATTCTGATACTTAAAGGATGTAGCTAATACCGCTATTAAAAATGCAAGTCCAGCTGTTCTCGCTCTCTCTCTCACTATATATATATATATATATGTATCTACATATATATATATACATATATATATATATGGAGTGTGGCTAAATTGGTATGCCATGGTAAGTATAAATTTCATATTCTGAGAAAATAGGGCTCCATGGAAAGTTTATAAGTAGGGCTAGTATATGATCACACCTTGGTTTACATCAGAGATGAGTTAGAAATTTACATTCTAGACAGCAGATGATGAGAACCTGGACATGGGAGAGTGGCAACAATGTGGAACAAAGAAGATATACAGATGGCCAATAAGCATATGAAAAGGTGATCATCGTTATCCATCAGGGAAACGCAAATTAAGATCACAATGACATACCACTTCATATCCACTTGAAGGGCTAAAATTAAAAGGCCGACCATACCAAGTGTGAGCAGGGATATGGAGCAAGTGGAACTCTCATCCACTGCTGGTAGGAATGTAAAATTGTACAACCACTTTGAAAAACATTTTGGCAGTTTTCTATAAAGTTAAATATGCACTTATCATATGATCCAACCATTCTAATCCTAAGTATTTACCCAAGAGAAATGAAAACAAAAAGACATGTACATGAATGTGCCTACCAGCCATATAGACCCCCCAAACTGGAAAACACCCACATGTCCATCAACAGATAAATGAAATAAAAAATTTAAACAAATTGTGGTTTATTCTCACAATGGAATACTCCTCATCAATAAAAAGGAATTATCTACTGATATAGATGATACAACATGGAAAAATCACAAATACATTATGCTGAGTGAAAGAAGCTGACACAAGAATATATACTGTATGATTACACTTGTATGAAACTCTAGAAAAGACAAATATGATCTATAGTGACAGAAAGTACATCAGTGGTTGCCTGAGGCCAGGGATAAGGGAAGGATGACAAGGGAGTGTTGCAAGAGAACTTTTGGGGTCATGGGATTGTTCTATATCTTGATTGTGATGGTAATTTTATGGGTATACATATTCGTCAAAATTTATTGAGATAATGTACAATTGAAATGGGTGCATTTTATTTTATATGTATTATAAACCACAGAGTTCATTTAAAAATAAGAGATCGAATTTAATGAATGGAATAAGCTAAAAACATGATTGTTGAGAGGATTTTACAAACTTTTCTCTTGGTTCTATTTAAGTATGAATTGATATCTTAATACAATTCAAACAGAAACACACGAAACAAATATAGAAATGATTCCCACTTCATCCAGCCAACCAAGAGAACAGACTTTGTAAAATCCAGCAGCTAGTATAGTACAGAGCCCCAGTTCCACAAGTTAGCAAAAAAGAAACTCAATTAGATGCTATATGGTATTTATTAGCCCCGTTAAAATTGGAAATAATTTATTCTAAGGAACTTGTACACCACCTTTCACCCATTTGATAAATTATTTTTATGTTTTTCTATGTTACACATGCATCTCTGCTCTATGGGCTTACTAAAATGACTGAGCTATCTTTAATACTGCTGCTTTTAAAAAATTCCTTTATTCCTTTGTTTTGTCATGTCCATTCTTATTTTCACAATTTTAATTACATATGCAAGGGGAGAAAAGTACAATATGGAGGAAGATAAAATGAAAAAAAGAGACATTGCCCAGAACTCATTCTATAGTCGCCATGTTATTATTTCTACTTTCCTCTATTGTTTTTCTATTTGACTCCCTAAATGAGTGGCCCACTGGGAAGCATCAGAACATGGTAAGAAAGACATAGGAATTTCGGCCTTTTTGCTCTCCATCTTCAGGGACTAGCCCCTTCCTACTTTGGAGGAGCTGCTCTTCCCTCCCTCCAGGGGTCGGGTTCTAGGAGGGCTCTCAAGATGGACATGTGACCCAAGCTGGATCAACCAAAAATGTACTTTATCCTCCCTCCTCTCCCCATCCATGCCAGTGTCTGGGTCAGGTATAGGCATACAACCCAAGCATGTCAATCAAAGCCTTTCTCCATTTTCCCCACCCAGAGTTTATTGGGGAAGAGCCTGTCCCTCCCTGGTGGCCAAGTAAGAGGTGAGCTAAGAGGAGCTGGCAGCTGTGGTTACAGCTTTGTGAAGAAGCTAGTCTGAAAGATGCCAATACTCAGAGAGATGTAAAAAACAGAGACAGAGAGACAGAGTCCTGACCATGTTTGCAATTCTGGTTATCCCTGCTTCTTCTGCAGTTTCATTACATGAGAAATAATGTCCTCAGTACAAGCTGGCTCTCTGTCCACTGCAACCTTTTTAAATGGTAGTGATTAACCACAATATAGTCAGCCTTCCCAGGACAGCAGAGAGTGGTATGGGGACCTAATGACAATAAATAAATAAATAAATAATAAAAATAAAAATAAAATAATATAAAATAAAATAAAAATGAAAAAATAAAAAAATTGAGGGGTCCTCCAACAAGGGCAGACTGACATTGATAAAGATGGGATCCAGGCTCCCTTCCAAACTATAGCTCCCCAGTTATACATACTGGGTTTCTCCTTCCTTACCCATCAGCCCTGATCCTGGCGTCTTCCTGACCCTGATGCCATCCTCCATTCAGACCATTCTTGAGCACTTTGTTCCTTTCTTACAGCCTTCT
This sequence comes from Choloepus didactylus, assembly GCF_015220235.1. Classification (NCBI taxonomy): domain Eukaryota; kingdom Metazoa; phylum Chordata; class Mammalia; order Pilosa; family Megalonychidae; genus Choloepus; species Choloepus didactylus. The sequence goes on from NC_051308.1 coordinate 34,179,387, forward strand.
TGGATCTCTCATGTACCCTAGCTTTACTGCAATTAAATGGCACCTAGTAATTCTGCAGATCAAGATCTAAAATATTGCTCTGAGAGCTCCAGGGATATCTACTTCCTGTCCCCATCCCCCTGAGAGAAATGGCCTCTCGAACTCTTCTGTGGGAAGACCTCAGTGTCTTTTTCAAATTGGAGAGAAACATGGGTTTCATCCCAACTCCATCCTGACTCCTTAGCCATGACATATAGACATTGGTCCGTCCCTGAAAACTTTGCCAAATGCAGCTGAGTAGAAGCTTATTCCTAATAGTTTGGTGGGTTAAGAGGAGTATTTTCTTGATAGTTGCCTCTGCCACCAAGGAACGCTGTTCCCCCTAGAAACTTCCACTAGAGCAAGGACAAAAGGCCCTTTCTTTAATACCCTAAGGACCAGCTGAGAACAGTTTGGAACATTCAAACAAGACTAAAGATTTGTGGATATCAAAAGGAAAATAATCAGAAAGGGAAACATGAATCTAGATCATCAGGCTTATAAGTAACAGCTCTTGGACATTGCCTCTAGAGCTCCTGTCCTATCTGCATGTAATTTGGTGCCCCAACAGGTCCTGCCTTTTTATCACTCTGTCCATCCTTCCCATCTTGGATTTCTTGTCCCTCCTGGAGGAAGAACTCCAGAGTATATTAACCGAACAACCAGTTGTGAGTGGTTGTATCACACCAAGATTCATGGACTCTGAGAAGTCCTCAGAGTATTGTCTGATATGAGACCCTGGGCAAAAGTGCTCATCCTCCGTCTGGAGCAAGAGCTTTAACCACAAAATTTCCCCTCAATTCAGTAGACATTTTTCTACTCAAGGACTTGTGGGAAGTTCTTGAAGAAGAGAGTTGGTATAGCAGATAGCTTTTACTGTAAAACAAACTACCCCATAACTTTGGGGGTCTTAAAACAACAAGCATTATTTCTCATGATTCTTTGGGTTGACTGTGCAGTTATATTGGTCTGGATCAGCACAAATGGGGTTGGATGGTCTAGAATGGCCTCACTCATAGTCTGGGGTTGGCAGGCTATTGGTCTGGGACCTTAGTTTGGACAACTCACTCCTACTCCATGGGGTCTCTCATTTTTTTTTTTTTTTTTTTTTTTTAGCAAACTAGCCCCGGTTTCTTATTATGACCATCTCAGTTTTCCAAAGAGTATCAAGAGAAGAGTAGACCCCAATGTGCAAGCACTTTATAAATCTCTGCTTGTGTCATGTTTACTATTCATTGGCCAGATCAAGTCACATGGCCAAGTTCAGAGTCAGTGAGGGAGAGGCATGCATATTGAGAGGATAATGGTTATGACCACTTTTGCAAAAAAATCCACCAGAGTTGGGAAGGAAAGGGGGGTGTGGTCTAAAGAGAAAGAAGAAAAGGGAAGGGAGATCCTGGGGCTCTGTGGGCTGTAGCTTCTGTTACCCTGGTCTGTATCTTGTCTAGGAGAGCAGGCTACTAGCACAAGCTCAATTTTGCAGCAGCCAAGTGCATCTGTGGAAGCACTATGGCTGCATCTGGATCTGCAGAATCGTTATCTTCCAAGGTTTGTATGTTCTGCCCTTTCTAAACTGGCTTCTACTACAGAAAAAAAAACATTCTCCTATTCACACTGTCCCCCTCTCCCTGCCAACCCCACTCAAGAATTTTGTCCTTCTTCAGTTAAACCCACTCTCCCTAACTGAAAATTTGGTAACTCGGGACTTTGTTGCCCAAAACATTATTTTCTGTCCCATCCCCTTTCAATAACAGAGCTGTTCTCCTGACCACCGGGTGGGCTGGATGCATGACTTGGTCCTGGTGAATTAGAGAAACTCTTTACCCTGGTCATAGTGATTGGTTCAGGACAACCACATGACTCAAGCATGGTCAATTGATGTCCTCTCCAGTACTATTTTTCCTGAGGCTTGTTGGACAGACTGTCTTTGGAAGCACAGTGCTGGTAGAATGTGAATTTGGAACAAGTATAATAGAGAATGAGATCAAAGTATAAAGAAACATAAAAGTATGCAGAACTAAGAGATGGAAATGGTGATATTCGTTGAGACTTGGATCAAGCTATTCTCAAAACGACACCAGAAATATACAGATGCAATAGCAAATAAATTTCATTTTTTTCACTAAGCTCCTTTTAATTGGGTTCCTGTCACTTGCACCAGAGTCTGTGCAGATAGACCTTGCTAGAAGATCAAAGCAGAAAAGCTCCTTTTCTTTGTTGGGGGTGATTATAATGTAATGGTGGGGGTAGTTCATCAGTTTTAGCATCAGATATGTTACCATACCCCACTGCCACTCTCTTCAATAGGAACCCAATCATTAGGAGAGGGTTAAATGCTTTATGTATTGTGGATTGACACATGAGTAACAGTTAAAACCAAGAGATCAAATTGTCCATGTCAATAGCTTTTATGCATTTATAATCACTACCTTCACTGCTTTAATATTTCCTTCCCTACTTGTATCTCCTCAACAAATCTTACTCTAGAAAGCACTTATTGAGCCAAACCTGACATAAACTATGAACTTGGCTGGTTACATCAACTTTCAACATTAAACAGACTGCCCAGCACTTGGGACACCAGAAGAATAAGAATCACAAGGCTCCTTTCTTAGGAATTGTTTCTTAACTTAATTTGGGCATCACTCAGTAAGAAAAGAATGCTAAATCAGACTTGATATAGAACAGAGGCCTGAAGATATAAATAGTTCAAAAATAAAACAAATCAAGAATCACCATCTCATTAGTAGTAGGAGAGAAAATGAAGTGAAAAATAAGAAGGAAAAGACCAGACTGTGAACTTTTGAAGGGAAAAGCTATTTGCAAGTGAGAGACACTGAATAAAATCAAGTACAATGAGATGCTCAGTGAAGGCAATATTAAAACATACACACACAAAACAACAGAAGCTATTTAAAGAAAAATCTAACTATGAGATGCTTGACAGATAGAAAATTCCACCTGAATGGGAAGCTAAGGTAGTAGGGCTCTATTCAGGCCTTTCACTGAAATATTATAACCATATGTATTGGTGATAAGTTTTAAATATAAGTATGTTAGTACCGAGAAGTATTTTTACAAAATGATAAATGAAGAAAAAGATGAGTTCTTTTCAAAGATTTTGGTGACATTCTAAAGTATCAAGAAATGAGTCCTAGATTAAGACTTTTATGCCCAATTGCTTTGCAAACTACCAGAGCTAAAGATAGCATGGGGTCACCTTGTTAGAATGGTATTTCCTACCTAATCTCTCTGGTACTAATTAGAATATAAATAAAAGAAAATGTAGACACTTCTCTAACCACCTTCTAAAAACATAGCCATATATGGATAAAACATCCCATTTATCACCTTGTATTTATTCAACAAAAAAAATGTTAGCCAATAAACTCCAAATATCTCTATATGAGTTTTTGGTTTATGAGTTAAGAAATTCAACCCCTGTAAGTTCTATAAACCTCGGCTAGTTGTATGCCCAGGATATCTAGGATGAAGGCATGGTGAATGAATTAATTAACATTGGCCATTTCTCTATAGAATTAATGTTCTGGATAAAAAGTCCTAACTTTTAATTTGGAGTTCCCTAATTTGGAGACTCACTTCACTCATTTATCGAGTCTCTACACGAAGCACAAGTCCAGGCACTAGGGACACAAATCTCTACCTAAGGGAGGGGTTTATTTATATTTGCTTATGGTGATAGGAATATCTTGATTTACTGAATGGGTTATTACTGTTGCTTCCTGTGGTAGAACAGGGAGTTAAGGGACTTGAGAGTGGTTTTTTTTTTCTTTTTTAACTATGCTAGTTCCATTTCCCAAGGGGACCTTGAGTCTTTTCCTCCCTCCATCCTTCCCTCAGTTCCTTCCTTCCCTCCTTCAGAGGAAGTCAAGTGAAACACAAAAGGCCTGTGCCACAGAGGTTGAGTGTGGCCTGTAGAACTGGCCTGTCTGCCTTTCTCACTTACTACCTGTTGCGGCCTGCTAAAGCTTCTGAGGGAAAAGCTGATGGCATCCAGAACACCTCCGTCAGCTGGGAAGGCATGTGGCTGGCATCTGCTGGTCTTTTGCTCCTGGGCTGCATTACTTTCAGCTTCTGATTCCAGTGATTTTCTTCTTAAGCATCTGTGGGTTCTCACTTACCTTCTCCTGGGTGAACTCTGGGCTTCATCCCTTAGCTTAGCATCTCCAAATATCTGGGTCTGTGTCAGCTCTGAGCTCTTTTTCTCTGTGAGCTCTCTTAAGGACTCCAGTAAACTAATTAAGACCCACCTTGAATGGGTGGGGTCACACTTCCATGGAAATAATCTAAAGTTCCCACCCACAATTGGGTGGGTCATATCTCCATGGAAACAACCTAATCGAAAGATTCCACCCGCAACAGGTCTCCTCCCAGAAGACTGCATTAAAGAACATGGCTTTTTATGGGGTACATAACAGATTCAAACCAGCACACTAGCTGTGACTTTGGGCAACTCTCTTACTAATCAGTCTGTCCCTCACCTTCATGAGCTATGTAGCAAGGATGACCATACTGGTACCCACTTTATAGAAATGACATGGGGATTAACTGAGTTAATATGTGTATGTGCTTGGTGGGTAAGCAATGATTATTATTGGCCAACCAATCATTTTTAGCTACATTCATCTCCTACGTTCCTTATGTCTGCAAATACTTTTCTCAGAGGTAAAGCTTGTCTATGTTGGGTTCCATCTAAAGCATATAGAGGAGAGATGGGAATGAAAGTCTAAATTTCGCTTTCAACTGCTTTGATTTCTTTTTTTTTCAACTGCTTTAGTAGTGAATTCATTTACTACCAAATATAAATTTAGCCACTGGCTACTATGATCAAAGGACTCAGCCTCTTCAAATACAAAATCGATTCAATATCACTTACCATTTTATATCAACACAAGTTGGTTCTAATGATAAAGAAGGGTATTAAAATATTAGGAGGCCAAATGAAAGTATTATGACTAATGACGCATAATTAATTATTTTTCTGATAATTGTTACTTTTTTTCCTTTTTCTTTAGGAAGAGTCAACTAGAGATTGAATTTTGACCCTACACCCAAGAGAATGAAGTTGCAAAGATAATTTCTCAACTAGAATCTGGCCAGTTCACCATGCTTAGCAATAGTTTTGAAGAGAAAGATGATTAAATGAGCTTTGAAACCTACCTGAAAAGTGGGATAAAAGCTACAAAAGATGTGGTGTTAAGCAGTGTGAATTAATTTTAGACAGCTTGTTCAAGATACATCTTAGTGGTAATATCTTTCTTCTCTACTGTGATTAGCCAGAAAATAATCTTTTCTTTGTTAGCTTTTCTCCTGATATCCTGTGAAAAAATATTCCAAGGTCAGCTGTCACCTCATCATAATATCCATAAGAAAATTGACTTGTATTCTAAGCTTGATTACAGTAAATGGGACAAGTAAATCAATTCAATGTAAGAAAGAGGGCAACTACATTGTTTTTCTTCCCAAACTATCAGGTAGATTTTATAAAATGAGAGATCAGTATTCAGTAGTAAATTATGGCCATGCTTCCTCTCAATCAAATTTCTGAAGGACCATGATTTCACTGCCACCTAGAAATGGAGCCCCCCTATCATATTCTTTAAATGGCAACCATGGCTGAATTTTGTGGAAACAATGCATTGCATTTTAAAGAATATGGCCTCTACTGATTAATGTTACTCCAACACTGTTCAGGCTTTGGGAATCTTCTGCCAAGTTTAAACAGCGTAGAGCTAAGAAAAGAAAGAGACTCTGGGGAAGAGAAAATGAAATTAACTGCATAAATCCTAATTTGGAAGGGAGAAGAATGACAAATAGAAGAAAAATGCAAATGGCACATAGGCAAATAGTTTCCTCTAATGTCTATGTCTCCTGATAATATTTTAGAAACCAAGATTTCATATGGGCAACTGAAGCTGAAAGATAAGTAATAAAAATATCTTGAATCCTACTGGAGTATCATTCTACATTATTTTTTCCATTCTTGGGGAGATAAACAAAAATTACACTGTGAACTAAAACAATGCTGTCACATGCAAGTAGAAAGTTCATGACAAATTACCTTCTTCTCTTCACCCATCCCATGTAATTCTTAAGGAGAACCTTTTTTTGGGGGGGTGGGGTGGGGTACAAGGGAGACCATGCCTACAATCCTCAACACTGATTTCCTGAGTGCTGAGTAGCATTAGTCATGCATCCTCTTCATGCCCATAAAGGGAGGATAAGCCTAGAGTGATGTTATCAGACAGATTTAAACAAGGCATGTTCCGAGAGAACCCTCAGAGCCAGTCTGACAACACTCCTGCAGCAAACCCTCTTCAACAGAAGCATGCTCTGTTTCATCTTACACCTGGGTGTACACTGCTAACAGATACGTGTATACCAACTCGCAGTGTCTGTACACACAGAGGACTTGAAGCAGGCCTCCCACTATGGTATAAAGCTAAGGTGTCAGGGACAGCTGAGGTCCATGTACTTGGCGTTAAGAAGAGACTAAATTTCTTTTGGTGAATAGTTCCCTATTCATCTTAGATTAGAGTAACCATTCATTTGCTCATTCATTCATTCACTTTAGAAATATCCAAGTGCCTACATAGGCCAGGCATCGGACTGCAAGCTGGGCAATCCTTCAGTGAAGAATTCAAATGATTTTCACCATTCACCAAGCCAAGATAATCTCAGCTAATTTTTAATCAGGGTTCATAGGAAGAAAATCTGCTTTAATTTTTACTGCTTTTACTCCACTTTTACTTATGCCAGAATGTAGTATGATAAGGTGAATGAACTAAGAATCGGAAATCCTGGGTTTAAGTTCCAGCTTTACCATAAAGGGACTGTGTGTGACCATCAGCAAGTTACTTGATCTCTCTGCGCCTCACTTTCCTATTTTGAGAAATAAGTGGGTTGGACTTGATTGTTAAGATTCTTTCCATCTCTAAAATTCTTTTATTCTAGAATGATAACACATTCCACAAAGTTTCTTTTGTAGCCAGAATCAGTCTTTGATTTTCTAGCCGAAGTTTCCCTTCTGCCCTCTCTGATTGTTAACCAAATATGAACAAGAAGCAATAACATTTTGTCACAGCCAACAAATTGCCCTTCCAGAGAATGACCTTTGGAGGTCATTACAATATCTAAATCCAAAGGCAATGGTATGACCAACTTGTGAGCTGGCAGGCTGCCATCCAAGAGGATGGAAATGTTGTAGGCAGCCAAAATTCTTGGCTGGTACATTTTTAATAAACATAGAAAGTAAGAACAGCATTTTCCACTTGGATTGCTTAATTTGGTGCCCATACCATTGGAACATTTGCTGTTAGGATAAAGATGATGTGATATATCACTTATTTAGTGCAGGATAGATTAACTTTCAGAAACGAGAAGTAGGTTATGGAGTCATCTGTAAGGAATTTTTATCCTTGCCTCTTGTCTCTGGCAGGAGATAGTTTGAATCATTATAGCAAAATCTCCACCCCTTTTGGCCCTTTGTAGGAGTTTTCTGTGAAACATAAGCTCTGCTGGATTTACTGTATTGCTATGAATGGACTAAGGCAAATTGGTACTTCTATGTGGTTGAATATGTCTTATAAATAATTTTCCAAGATGGTCCCGTATGTGTTAATAATACTTTTCCAAGAAAAAAGCCTCCCAGGCAAACATTTTCTGGTTAATTTTGGAGAACACTATTTGAGGTGCTTATGTTTTAAGAGTAATTTATGTTAAGACAATGAACCTCAGTTAGTTGCTATGATTTTAAATCATGCCTATTGTGTTAACTCATCTAGAGATATCAGAGCTCTGCAATTCCCCGACTCTACTTGTAATATGGCAAAAAGGAAGTCCGACTGGGAAGAGTGTTTTCTCTCCAGTGCTTGGAGATCCTCGAATAAAATGCTCTCTGTGATGGTAAGCTTTAATTAGAACTGTGGGTGGAAATTAGTGTTCTTCAAGTACACCATGTTTAAGGCAGAAGCACCCTGCTTGTTACTACCTGAGGCCAACCTGGTCCTATGCCATAGCTCCAGGTCACTGCTTCCAAAGGGCTGTTGGTTTGGGCTGCACATTCCAAAATGAAAATAACTCAGTACCAAGCTCTGAAACCAGGAAGCCATTTATAGTTAAAACTGGGCGACACAGTTCTACTACAGACAAGCCAGGCATTGACCAAGGATGACTATCACGTGTTCCCCTTTCATTTGGAAGTGTACATTGTCCCAATCTTCATAATTACAATTTAAACTGTACTCCTATCTTCAAACAAAACACCCAAACTTTTGAATGGATTCCTGGAGTCCTGACAGGTTCTCCATTTTGGATTAGATCGTTCAGCATTAGGAACCTTGTAGCAACAGATCTTTTCCATGCTATCTTTTATATAGGAAACACACCCTACCCCTCTGGACTATACGAGGGCTAAAATTTGTCCAGTTTAAATTTTAATTTGATTTTTAGATTTGGTTTTGGATACCAAGAAACTCTCACAACTATAAATTCTGGCTTCCTTGATAACCCCCGCTCTATTAACTTTAAATAAGATTCCTTTGGCAGTGTTTTGAATCTACCTTTTAAAAGAGGTGATTTCAAGACCAAGTGAATGATGGAAAATTAAAAAAATATTATTAGTTCACATCTCCCTCCCGCCTCCCCGGAATTCCCTTTTTGCTAATGACGATATAAAGCGGTTTCACTGGCGGCGTTTCTCTTCCATTCTGGCGGCTGCACATGGTTCCGCGCGCGTCTCCCGGCGACTGCGTTTCCCCGCGAGTTGGCTGCGTTCGTTTGGCGATGAAGTCATCCCTATCCATGGTGTGCATATCAGCTCGTTAAATTGGTACAGCACGCTGGGATTTCTCGGGAAGAAAAGGAGCGAAGCGAACAAAGATGACCATATTTTACATTTCTATCTCCCCAATCCCGTAGGGATCGCTAGCACCAGACACTCGGCGGGCGGCATGTGGGGCTGGCCAGGGGATCGCCGACTCCCACTTTCGCGTCCTGAGCTAGCAAGAGGGCCGGATGGGGACCGGGCCGGCTGCGGACCAGCCCCGCGCGAGGGCCCAGAGCAGATCTCGAGTTCCCCGGTCCGGCCCTGTCCGCATCAAGCATTCTAGTTGCCGCTTCCCGGTTCCTCACTCAGCTACCCGCGCTTCCCGCGCCTGGGAGGTCTCGGAGCCTCAGTCTCCGCACCCCGGACGCGGGGGAGGCCTGGGGCTCCCCAGCCTCAGGGCCAGGCCGTTCCTGCGTGGAGCGGGAGGCGACGGGGAGGGTGACGACTGCCAAGGACAACCCCGGGCGAGGAACCCCCACCACTGGCGGGCTTGGCGGGGAGGGAAACAGTCCCAATCCCAGGGGGCTGGAGGGGGCGGGGTGGGGAAGCAACAAAGAGCCTTTACTAATCCGTCGCCGCGGAGCTCGCTCCCACCCCGCCCCGCTCTCTGCAGTCCGGTGGGGGCCCGGGCCGTCTGCAGCTAGTGAGGGGTGTGCGCCGGGCTCCCCGCCTCCCCTTCCCCCGCGCCGCCTCCTCGCCCCCGGGGAAGGAGGGGAGGAGGGCGGCGCCTGCGTGTTCCTCCGCCGCGCGCCCCGCCTCCTCCTGGGCTCCTCGAGGCGATTCCGACTCTCCTCCCGCGGCTGCAGCAGCTGCGGGTTGCACACGGCCTCGGCGGCGGGCGCGGCGGTCGCGGGCGTCTGGAGCGGCGGCCGGGTGTGGGGCCCGGCCGGACACCCCTCTGAGGGCGGCCCAGGAAGCTCCTGGAGGAGGAAGAATAGGAGCAGTAGGAGGTGGGAGGCGGCGGCTGCCAGGGACCCGCTCCGCGCGTTGGCTTCTTCGCTTGCTCTCCAGCCTTTCTTTGGTCTTCTCTCACGCTCCGGCCGGCGTCTCGGCTTTGTGCGAGGACATGGTGTAGCCTCCTCGCCGCTCGAAGGAGGAGCCGGACACTTGTCTCCAGTCTCTGCGCTGCGTCCCCGCCCCTGGAGGAGAAGACCCCTCTCGGCTCGGTGCCTCTCGCGTCTCCCGGCTGCTGGGGAAGCCTCGGCGCCACCGGCACCATGAGGTGAGAGGCGCGCGGGGCGGGGACCGGGCAGGCCATTGTGCCGCGGGAGCCGCGACCCCGGTTTTCCTCGGACCCCGGCTTCTCTGTGCTGGCCCGAAGCGTCTTCCTCGGTCTCGGGATCTCTCCCTCCCCCCTCTCTCTTTTGTCCTTTATTTCTCTTTCTTTCTTGTAGCCCTCCCCAGCCCCCACTTATTTAGAGGTCTCACTCCACCTTTTATTTTCCCTCACATCCTCTTCTTTCACCCAGGATTTCTATTCCTAAAATTAATTTTCTCTTGGCTTCCTCCCCCCAGCCTTTGCAAGCAAAACCTGGGAGATGGGGAGGGGTTCGAGAATCAAAGCGTGCATGTTGCTGGGAAACAGGTATTTTTCCTGTGTATGTGTGCAAATTTCATGCGCTTTTGATTACAAAACTCTCGTGTTTAGTAAAAAAAAGAAAAAAGTTTGAAGGATCTGAAATCTCTGAGAGTTATAAAGTATTCTGTCGGGGGTAGATGAAGGAATTAAGAAAGGTGAAATTTTACGATGGTGGGGGGAAGGGAAAGAATTTATCAGCTTTAATTTGGGGGGGGCAGAAATAAGTAAGTTGTTTGAGGTGTGTAAGCGAGGAGAGGAGGCGGAATTTGTTTGGAAAACCCTTTACCCCCTTCCTCTGTAGCAGCCTGTGTTGCATTGCAGCAGCTGCTTTTTCCCTTTCCTCTATGTAATCAATAAAACAGAAGCTAAATTATGTTTTCAGCCCCAAAGGAAAGAATTGAATGTACTGTCGTAAAATATATTTTTAATTGCAACGATGAAACATATGGTGTGATATTTTTCTTTTTTGTTTCTCCAATTGTGTGAGAGAATAAACCATGATGTGGCGTGTCATTCATTGGAGATTTTTTTTTCCAGCTTTTCCTAAGCCTGTTTTGTGTCCGTAACCTTCTCTTTTCGGATTGGTGCAAGACTTCGTGAGAAATAGGACTTGGTAGACTGCTGATCCATTCTGCGTTATCATCCTTACAGGCCTTCCTTATGGGTTAAACAGTTGAGGATAAAGTAAATTACTGTATTTCTCTCTTGGAAGAGATAGTCTTACAGTTCATTTGGATTTGAATCTCCTTTGTGTTAAAGATTAATGGCCAACCATTGCCAAGACCTTTATAATATAATACAGTGAGATTTGAATGATATAATCTACAAATTCTTTGCTTTGGCAAGAAAATGTCATGTCATTGGAATTGTTTCTCAATTTAAGCAGTTTCCATGTTAAACTTTAGTTTCTGTGTTTTTATATGAAAGACTCCCGTTTTGTTTTTTGTATTTTTTAAGTATATGTTGAGTTTTCACTTAAGCTTACTCTGAGTTTGAATTATTTTTTTTCTATGACTCCAAGTTACAGAGCTTTATGATGGCCTTTAAAAATTTGTTTAACAAGTGACCTCTTTTCCTTGGTGATTTTCAAATGTAATGGATCAGTTTAAAATTTTAATTATGACATACAAACCAAAACACACAATTTTTATAAAATAAGGTTTGGAAATCTTGAGTCATGTGTCTGAACACTTTTTATTAAGTTACTGATATCCTTAAACTTAGGAACTATAATAAAATATATGTAATGTTTTATCTTATAATACCATATATTGATTTCTGCTTTAGAGATTTAATTCTATAAGAGACTTGCAGGCCAGAAGTTACCAGTTTTTTCCAAACTTGGATAAACATCTCAACATTAAGAAATGTAAAACAGTTTTAAACAAAAACGGCCATAAGTTTTCAAATTCAGAGGTTGTGAACCAAAAAAAAAAGATTTAAGTTTTTAATATTCAGTGAAGTTTAAGCACTGTCGTGTATAGTTGTCAGTCTGTCACTGGTAAATTGTCTTCACTTAAAAGCTCCTTTTCTAATAAAAGTAACTTCTAATTCTTAAGCTCTTTTCTTGCTCTTTTCTTTACCTAAGTGTACAGAGGGAGGAATCACACTGTTGCTTTTCAGTAGTGTATAGAGTATGGGACACAGATCTGAAAAGTTTGTTCAAGCAGTCTATGATAATTCTTTGTAGGCTAATTTTGAATCACTTAAGAGCAGAAAAGAGGGATCAGCTATTCATTTTGGAAGCATTGGATTATTTGGTAGTGGTTTGTGCAACTGGGGTGTGAACATTTGCTTAGATATCTGTAAAACTTGGATCATCTTGGGATGATGGGGCTAAAAGGATCTTGAACTGACTGCAAAAGCCTTTGGGATATTTTGGAGCTTAGAAAGGGCTTTTCACGTTTTTAATATTTGACTTCATCTCAATGAAGCTTTCAAGTATTGTAGGACATAACTGTTAACCTATTAAATCAAGTCTTTTTTAGTTATATTAATGGATGTTCTGATGTTTAAAAGACCATCCAAAAATAGGAATGCCTGGGCAGGAATTTATACTTCAGCTGGTCAGAATTCTAGAGAGGACATGATGAATATGTTGTGGTTTAAGTGTTTGTGATAAGATCTCTCAGATGACTTTAATTTTAGGAATTGCATGGTCACTGTGATATAATGTAGTAATCCTTACACAGAAGAGACCTGAATAATACTTTACAATCCTGAAGCAGTTATAAGGGCATTCTATACATGTAAAGCGCTGTATGTGGAATTACTTGTTAATACTTTGCTTAAAGATGAGAATTAGAAAAGTGGATTTGTTACGCAAGTCATTGGAAGGGTTGAGATCCAAAGAAAAACAAAAAAACAAAAACAAAAACAAAAACAGCAACGGTACTCTCCGTGTCAGACTAGCTGTGGGTTCTATTATTTTTCATTTATGTAATGTTTTGAAAGGACAAGAATCGCTGTGATTGAGGTAGGTTAGTGTGTATTTGTGTAGTGGAGCTTGTCTGATCTAAAATAGTTTCTTATAGCCTGGTGGCTAAGAAGAGCTCAGAAGATTTTGGATGGACACACTCGGTTCTGTGTTAAATGATCCAGGCTTCCTCTCTATTCTGTGACTTTGCTAAGGCTTGAAGATTTGTCCAAGTCACCTACTAGCTGGATGACCTTGAGCTAATCACATTATTTCACTGATCCAGTTTTCTTTTCTTCTCCCCATTAGTAAGAATAGGGATAATTCTTCACTGAGTAGTGAGGGTTAAATGATAATAGAAGAGAGTGCTTTGTTTACTTGTAAGCATTATACAGTCATATTAATCCTTTTGTTTCCAGGCCTAGTTCTATTTTAGACTAGTTGCTTAAAGCTTTTGGGCAATTTGCTTTGCCTTTCTGGGCCTTATCTAGTTCTAGGATGGCAAATAGGTTACATTTTCCTTCAAATGGTAGTGACCACCATGTTGTAAGGACATTGATAGTATTTCTGGCCTTGGTGGGAAAGAGTGCCATGATTGGTGAGTAACGTTTGGTTGGGATGTCAGTCCTGGAGAGCAACATTGGAGAGTGTTTCCTGGAATGCTGTATGTTGACCATCTGTTGTCTACTCCAGTGTTCTTATCTTACAGATGAGGAGACTAATTTTTAAGTTTCCTTCCTAAAAGTTCTTTGATATACTTCTTGTGTGTTTTGTTATCTTCATTTATGGTAATGGTAAATTTAATATACATTTTATTACAATCAAGGTACAATCAAGGGTCAGAAGGGCCAGGTTTTATAGCTGACTCATTGTTAGTTGAGCAAATTGGTAGAAATGGAGATAATTCTATTATTTCACAGGATTGTTGTGTCAGGTGAGATATCCATGAAAGGATGTAAGTAGCGGTGTCTCTGTTCCCATGGGTCTTCTTTTATAATTCTTGTAGCTCTTGAATATGTGACTTTCCTAAAGAGGTTTATATTAGGGGCAGGAGTCAAGTCTTCATTTTTTTGGTTTCAGTGCCTTGTGTCTGGATATAATGGATGTCCAATTTAAAAAATATTTATTAGGCAAATATTCAGTAAGAGTGCGGATTAAGAGAGAAAATTTACTGAAGTTTTATGTAGTATTCAAGGTTTTGGATACCTTGTTAGCCCTGTTGGAATAAACAAAAATAACCAGGTAGGTCTGATTTGGCTGGTATAGAAGAAAGTACAGACAAGATGGTTTTGCTTACTTACCCTACAGACAGCTTAAATCTGAGGTGATTGTATAACTTTTAAAACTCTCAGTCCTTATCATAAATGTGAGAAGGATTTGGAAAATGTAGAGTTGTGGAAGAGGAAAAGGATACTTAAACCTTTCCTGTGCCAACTTAATGTTGTTTTTTCCTTCTTTTTCTTTTCTTTCCTTTCTTTGAAATTGATGGATGGAACTGAATGGAAGTAAAAGTTAAACAGAGAGTTTGAGCTGAGGTTTAACCTCAGTGTTTGTACCAAAGTGGCTGCTTCCCCAAATACTGGTTTGCAAAGTTTTCTGGATTAGAAAGCATGAAGAGGATTCCTTGTCAAATCTCCTGGGAAGTAGTGCCTAACTTATCAACCTCCCAGCTATTCCTCCATGTTTCTATACACTCTGTGTATTCTTTGCTATTGCTTTTACTATATTGCTGTATAGTTACATGAATCTGCCTGTCACTTGAGAGCAGGGACTGCATTTTTTATATTCATGGTACCAGCACAACACTTGGCAAATAACTGGCACCCATAAAAATGTTTGACGTTGTGGTATTCTTTTCCAGAACCTGTTCTATAACAATAACCACCACCATTTTTTTTTTAAAAATTCAGTTTTATTGAGATATATTCACATATCATCCAGTCATCCACAGTGTACAATCAGTTGTTCACCGTATCATTGTATAGTTGTGCTTAATCACCACAATCAATTTTTTAACATTTTCATTATTCCAAAAAAATAAATAAATAAATAAAAATAAGAATAAAAATAAAAGTAAAAAAGAACACCTAAAACATCCCATCTCCACTATCCCACCCTATTTTTCAGTTAGTTTTTGTCTCCGTTTTTTCTACTCATCTGTCCATACACTGGATAAAGGGAGTGTGAGCCACAAGGTTTTCATAATCATATGGTCACACCATGTAAGATACATAGTTATGCAGTTGTCTTCAAGAATCAAGGCTACTGGGTTGCAGTTTGACCATTTCAGGTATTTCCTCCTAGCTATTCCAATACACTAAAAACTACAAAGGGATATCTATATAGCATATAAGAATACCCTCCAGAATGACCTCTTGACTCCATTTGAAATCTCTCAGTCACTGAAACTTTATTTTATTTCATTTTGCTTCCCCTTTTTGGTCAAGAAGATTTCCTTAATCCCACGATGCAGGGGCCAGGCTCATCTCTGGGAGTCATGTCCCACGTGTCCAGGGAGATTTACACCCCTGGGAATCATATCCCACATAGAGGGGAGGGCAGTGGGTTTAACTGCAGAGTGGGCTTAAAGAGAGAGAGAGAGGCCACATCTGAGCAACGAAGAGGTTCTCTGGGTTGACTCTTAGGCACAATTATAAGTAGGCTTAGCCTCTCCTTTGCCGTAACAATCGTCATAAGGGCAAGCCCCAAGATCGAGGGCTCAGCTCACTAAAAATTGGTAGTCCTCAATGCTTGTGATAATATCAGTAATTCCCAAGGTGGGGAAGTTTAATATTTCTGCTTATCCCCCCCAGTTCCTCAGGGGGCCCTGCAAATACATTTTTATTCCCTGCCCAGATTACTTTGGATGTATTAGGGTTTCACACCAACCTGTACAAACATACCAGATCTTACTTCCTATTATAAGTTCCATGTATTTATGGCCATCACCATTTCTGGAGCACCTGCAATGTTCTAGAAACCATTTTGAAGATAATATAGTATTTAACGTATAGTAAACATTAATAAATGTTGTTTAATTAAAGCAACAGACAAAACTAGCATTCTGACCAGGACAGGGTGTTTCTTACTCCGATATGAAGCTCAGAAATGACTAAACGATCAGACTTAGGTTTGTCTAATTCCAAAGTCCTTTTGAGGACACCATGTTTCCTTGACTTCCTCATTAAATCCTGAGTTAATACAAAGACCATCACTCTGTTTTATGGTCTGTTTGTGGGCCTTATAAATACTTTTGAGCAACAGCTTATTGCAACTATTGGTTTAGCTTATCTCTACTCCATTTAATGCCTGCTTTGTTTTATTTCTTAACAGCACTTAAAATACCAATGATTGGATAGTTTATGATATTCAGGAATGAAGATACCGAGATTTTTTTTGGTGGAAGAAGCTAATCTGTATAATGATTAGGTAAATTATAGATAGGTTTTGTTTTAAGGAACAATGTATCTAGAAGTCATTTACTAAAGATAAATTGGGGGAGGCTGATTTATGCAAGGGACCTTATCATTTCTAGAAGTACCTAGACATTGGAAAGCTCTGGTTTATGATTCTAATTAATTAAGATGCAACTTTCCCATAGAATCCTTATTGATGTAAAGCAATGTGCATATAGCTAAGTGTAGAGGTTGTATGATGTGTAGGGTAAAGAGTACAGGCTTTGGAATCATCTCTAGGTTAGAGTTCTCATTCTGATATTTACTAATTGATTTTTGAGTAGGTTGCAGAAATCTTATGAGTTTTGAATTTCTTCTGTAAAACGGAGTTTCTGCATTATAGAGTTGTTGAGAAAAACAATCCAATGATATGAAACCCTACTTGTACACTTGGCACATACAATGGGTTTGATGACAGGAAATCCTCTACTATGAAAGTCTGACATCTCTTCTTAAGTTTATGTTAAGAATGTGAAAAACCACCCAAAATGGTGGAGCTGCTTTGAAAATAGTTTGGCAGTTCCTCTAAAAGTTAAACTTGAGAGTTACCATATGACCCAGCAGTTTCACTCCTTGCCAAATAAACCCAAGAGAAATGAAAACACATATCCAGTTTGAAACTTGCACATAAATGTTCACAGCAGCATTATTCATAACAGCCAAAAAAGTGGAAATAACTCAAATGACCCTCAACTGATGAATGGATAAATAAAATGTGGTATATCCCTACGATGCAATATTATTTGGCTGTAAAAAGAAATGAAGTACTGATACATGCTAAAAGATGAATGAACCTTGAAAATGTTATGCTCACTGAAAGGTGCCAGACACGAAAGGCCGTATGTTGTATGATTCCATTTATATGAAATAGGTAAATCCATAGTGAGAAAGTCAATTGGTGGTTGCTAGCTCCCAGGGGTGAGTGGGTGGGTGGAGAGGGTGGGTCAGGTGAATGGAGAATCAGAGGAGACTGTTAATATGGTTTTCTTTTTGGGGCGATGAAAATGTTCTGGAATTAGTGGTGATGGTTGCACAGCCTTATGAATATGCTAAAAACTACTGAATTTTTAATTTTAAAATGGTGAATTTTATGGTTTCAATGTATTCATTTATATATATAAATATATATATATAAATATATATATATATATATATATATAAATATATATATTCAGTATATTTCAATAAAAGAACACATCCCCAATAAGAAAAAAAGAATGCAAAAATCTGTTTTATCATCGCCCCATCCTTGGATTATTAGTATCATTTATTTACTTGAATAGATAATATAAGAAGAGGATCTCATTTGCTTTACATTTGTTGTTTCTAACATTATTACCTTGGAGTAATACTTTAAATTGACATCTTCATGTTTTCTAAAGAAGAGAGTTGGAGCCAGAACCACATGGCTTTTGGTAGGACTCCAGGCAGGTGGGAGCGTTTAAGTGGAAGCCTTGATAGTAGTGCTTTTGAGAGGCCTGAACAGCCCTCTCTCTGGTAGGTTTGTTGCAGTTTCTTTCTTCTCTACTGATCTTTTTAGCTACTGATATGAGGGTAATAATGGCTAAGATGATGGATGAAATATGATGAAGCAAATCCTTCAGAATCTTCAGAAAGCTGTTTAATCTGGGTGGTGATTTTCTTGGGTCTGTTTACAATGTATTTCACACACCAAAGAAAATTTGTCTTTGGGTAATGAGATAACCTTAATGACATTTAAAAATGGATTGAGTGCTTTGCCAGTGATAAAGGCCTTCTGGAACATCTGATCTGGGAAACCAGTTCATCTGATGAATTGAAGTCCAAATGACTACCTTCAACTGCTTTGGAGTCCTCTATCTCCTTTCCTTTTGGCAACTCAACTGTCTTATATATGTTAGCTTGGTGTAGGGGAGAAGCTTTATAAAAGGACCCAGTGGCATAAGTAAAGTAAAATGATGAGCTCTCTAGGTCAAATATCAAGGGGGTCCAAATTGCTTGTTTTCTAGTGCAATGAAGGAATCTTTCTGTGCAGGTTTTGTAATTAAAAACTGGTTATATTTGAGAGTCTACTTTTTTCTGAAATCCTGAAATATCCCCTCCCCCATTCTCATCTCATGTTAGACTAGTACTGCAAGCAAAATTGTGACTGTGTTCAATTTTTTTCTTTTTAAATTTTTTTTAAAAATGCAGTTTTATAGAGATACATTCATATATCAGATAATCATCCAAAGTGTATAGTCATTGGTTCATGGTATCATCATTATAATTGTGCATTCATCACCACCATCAATTTTTGAACATTTTCATTACTCCATGACTGTTTCCTTACCATCTGTCCATATACTGGATAAAGGGAGTATCAGTCATAAGATTGTCACAACTACACAGTCACACCGTAAAAGCAGTGTAGTTATACATTCATCTTCAGGAATCAAGGTTACTGGATTACAGTTCAACTATTTCAGGTATTTCCTTCTAGCTATTCTAATACAGTAAAAAATAAAAAGGGATATCTATATAATGCATAAGAATAACCTCCAGAATGACCTCTTGACTGTATTTGAGATCTCTTAGCCACTGAAACTTTATGTTGTTTCATCTCTCTTCCTCCTTTTGGTCCAAGAAGACTTTCTCAATCTCACGATGCATGGGCCAGTCTCATCCCCAGGAGTCATGCCCCACATGGCCAGGGAGATTTACCCCCCCTGGGAGTCATGTCCCACATAGGGGAGGAGGGCAGAAAGTTTACCTGCAGTGTTGCCTTAGAGAGAGAGGCCACATCTGAGCAACAAAAGAGATTCTCTGGGGATAACTCTTAAACATAATTATAAATGGGCTTAGCTTCTCTTTTGCAGGAATAAGTTTCATAAGGGTGTGTTCAATTTTTAACAATTTAAAATTTATGAACTCTTAACTTTTTATTTAAAAAACATAGTTGTTTTTATTTCTTTGTAGTCTCTTTGATCTTTATTTTTGCAGTACTTTTAGAAAATGAACCAATTAATGTTGTCCTAATGCTTGGTCAATGTTTTTTAAAAATTTGCTTTTTTCTTTCCATTATAAAGCAGTGCAGATTTTGCAAAGATTTGAGAAGGTATGGAAAGTATAAAGATATTAATGACTCAAATTTAAACCGTTAGAAATTTGACATTTTGGTGTATAACTTTCTAGCCTTTTTTTTCCTTTTGAATGCAATTTTATTGAGATATATTCACATACCATACAATCCATCCAGTGTATATAGTCAATGGCTCACAGTATCATTAGCTAGTTTCTGTAAGTGCATAATGAATATTTGAGTGAATAATAATTGAAATTACCAGACCAAAGGGGATTTTATCAGTTTTTAATATGCATTACAAAATTAGCAATGGTAGATGGGAGTGTCAGTTTCCCCCCATTCTGGCCAACTCTGAGCATTATCAGCCTTTTTTAATCTTTGCCCAGCTGGTAGGCTAACGATGTTATCTCTTTGCTTTAATTTGTATTTCTATGATTACTGTTAGGGTTAAGCATCTCTCCCTGTGTTTAGTGGACATGTCTATTTTTGTATGAATTGTCTGCTCATGTCCGCTCATGTGCTTTGTCTGAGTTTTTCCAGTGGGATCTTTAGTTTTTTTCATCATGGTTTATAATATCTTTAATAAGGTTATTAACCCTTCATAATGCAGCTATATTGTATCGGTTATGTACTGCCGTATAACAAACTACCTCAAAACCTAGTAAAACATGTATGTAAAAATAGCTTTTTGTTATTTTGCACTCATCTGTGGATAGGCTGGACAGTTCTGGTCTCCTGTGGACTTCAAGTGTTTGCATTCACTTGGGTGTTGACTTGGGGGCTGGGCTGGGTTCACTTGGTGTGCCTGTTTGTGTCTCCCTCTGACTCCTTTGCCTCCCTCTTGCCCTCTTTCTCTTTCATCCTTTACCTCCCATCCACTCATCACCCGCACTCAGCCCCCTACATGGCCTCATCCTCAAGGAAGCTAGATAAGGTTTCTTCACCTAGCAACAGTAGTCTTCCATGAGAGCATGTTCCAGGGTGCAGTCAAACCTGCTTACAGTCTCCTTGGCCAAAGCCAGTTCCGTGGTCAAGCCTAGGGTCAGTGGGAGGAGACCTAACGAGGCTGTATCAAGAGGTGTGATTCATTGGAGACCACAGTGTAAAGTCTAGCATATAATATCTTCTAAAGTTGTCACTTGTCTTAAATTTTGTATTTGGTATGGAAGTTTCAAACTTACGTGCCGTATCTGTCAGTATTTATCTTTTTGGTTTCTGCCTTTGACATCATGCCTTCCCCAACCTAAGGTTATATACATATTCACTTACATTTTCTTCTGTTACTTTAACGGTTTCATTGATGTTTAAATTTAAGCCACTTGATGTTTACTTTTGCATAAGATGGGAGATTAGTATCTAATTAAGTGTCTAATATTTAATCACTTGTCAGCATAATTTATTGAGTAATCCCTCCTTTCTCCACTGATTTGAAATGCTGTTTTCATTGTATACTGGATTCCCATAAGTAGTTCTGTTTCTGGACTCTCTTACTTATCTGTCTGATTCCATGCTAGTGCCTCACTGTTTTAATTACTCTTACCTTATAATGTATTTTAACATCTAGTAAGACAAATTACTGTTCATTTTCTTATATTTTAAAACTTTATTTGCTATTCATTAAATGTGTTCCTTCAGATTAGTTTTAGAATCATTTCATCAATTAAAACTGAAATAAAAAAATAAAGATAAAAATGAAATAAAAAAGAAGAATTATACTGCCCAACCTTTTGGGTGTTTTAATTAGAATTGCATTAAATTAATAGGTTAATATGGATAGGGGAAAGAATTAACCCTTTTATGATACTGTTTCCCATTTTTTTCTCTCCATGTATTCAGATTTTAAATTTCACCTTTAGTAAAGTATAGCAGCACTAAACAGCAACTAGTTTAATATGTTTGACATGGTACCTTTAAAAAACGTTTTCTGAGGTGTTTTCAATTTGGAAGAAGACAGTCAAGTGTAATAGAAGCTTTAAAGCTGACTTGCTGTTTACTGGCTGTGAGACCTTGGCTGTTCCAAATCTCACAACTTCTTTACCTACAAAATCAGATGAATAGAATTCATGCTTTGTTTTGAGGTTTGCCATAATGCATTTAATGGCTTTTGCTATAATGCGTTTAATGGGCTTATGGGTTTAGTGTATTCTTTTTTTTGTTTTCCTAGTGTTGTACCCTAACTTTATTTTCTTAAATGAAGTTCAAGTTTCTGAATGTGTTTTTTTTTTTTTTTTTTTGGCTTTTTAAAGAAACCTTTAATATGAAAGACTTTTTTTGTTTGTTTTTGTTTTTGTTTTTTGTTTTCAGGCACTCTAAAAGCAAGGAGCTGGTTAAATTTTTTCAGAACCTATATTTTAAAATGTTTAAACATTTAAAATATTTTGACAGATTTTAAATTTAATATGACTTCAAAATTAAGAAGCAGCCCCCTGGACTGTAGGCATCACTAGGAATAAACTGCCCCTTCTACCCTCCTCCAGCGGCTACCTCACATCTCTCCCTCTTCCTTCCCTTTGTAATGTCTGGCCCCTACTTGCTCACCTGTTCTTTTTAAACTTCCTCCTTCCAATTCCTTGCCAGCACTCAGTGGTGCACAGAAGAGAGTTCAGATGTCTCACCCTGGCCTTCAGGGCCCCCTGCAATACGGTCCAGCCATGAATTCCCTCCAGAAGTCCCCAAGCATACCAGTGGAAGTCTTCAGTCTCATTACCTTTGTCCTCTCTCTCTCCTCCTGGAAAGCCTCCCTCTCTGTGCTCACCTGAGTTCCATTCTTGCTTCAGTATTCTGTTTAGTGATCATTCTGGGCCATGTGTCTCTTACTTCTTGGACTTGTAGCATCTGTTGACCATCCAACTAATGTGGCATTTCAGGTGTAAATTTTCCCTCATAAAATGAAGCATAAGCTCATTTTATCTGTGACACATTTCCCTAAGCACTTTGCATTATGCTGGGTACAAAGCAGGGACTTCTTATAATTTTTTGAATAAATTAAAAAACTAAGTACATGATTATTGATTGTTAGGCCATCTTTTTTTTGTGTGTGAACTTTAACATATATACATAACAGTGATAAAATTCATTGTACAATTTCACAAGTAGTTAGAGAGCAAAACTCAAAGAATGTCATGGTCACAGTTCCACAACTTCAGCCATTTCCATTATTGTAAAATAGAACTTACATACAGAAAGGTGTCATCTCTCGATGTACAGCTCAACAAGCAGTCATCTAGGTAATTTAAAAAATTGTTATGGGTTACAGTTCCACAATTTCAGTTCTTTCCTTATTATGCAGTACAAGGTATATACAGAAAGATGAAGACCTTCAGGGCACAATTCAGCGAGCAGCTATGAAGTAAATCCCAAAGGGTGAATCCCATTAACATACCATAGTCACTCCTGACCATTCCCATACCATTAAGATCACCTTCCTTAGGACATCTGTACATATTAGATTATTGTTTCCCCTTCGCTAGGTTCCTATTGTCTCTAGGTCCCCTATATTCTACTTTTTTAAAGACACTTATTTTACATTTTTTATAGCGTTCACATTAGTGGTAACATACAATATCTCTCCTTTCATGTCTGGCTTATTTCACTTAGCAAATTATGTCTTCAGGGTTCATCCATGTCTTCATATGTTTCTCGAGCTCGCTCCTTCTTACTGCTGCATGGTATTTCATCGTGTGTATATACCACATTTTGTTTATCCACTCATCTGTTAAAGTACATTTGGATTGTTTCCATCTCTTGGCAGTTGTGAACAATGCTGCTGTGAACATTGGTGTGCAAGTATCTGTTTGTGTCACTGCTTTCAGATCTTCTGGGTATATGCAAGAAGTGAAATTGCTGGATCATAGGTAACTCGATATCTAGTTTTCTGAGGAACCGCCAAACTGTCCTCCAGGATGGCTGTACGATTATACATTCCCACCAGCAATGAATAAGAGTTCCAATTTCTCCACATCCTCTCCAGCATTTGTAGTTTTCCTGTGTTTCTTAATGGCAGCCAATCTAATTGGTGTGGGATGATACCTCATTGTGGTCTTGATTTGCATCTCCCTAATAGCTATTGAAGATGAACATTTTTTCATGTGTTTTTTAGCCTTTTGTATTCTTCAGAGAAATGTCTTTTCATATCTTTTCATGTCTTTTCATATCATTTCATATCTTTTTGTGTCTTTTCATATCTTTTGCCCATTTTATAATTGGGCTGTTTGTACCATTGTTGAGTTGTAGGATTTCTTTATATGTGCAGTCACTTATCAGATACATGGTTTCCAAATATTTTTTCCCATTGAGTTGACTGCCTCTTTACATTTTTGACAAATTCCTTTGAGATACAGAAGCTTTAAAGTTTGAGGTGTTCCCATTTATCTATATTTTCTTTTGTTGCTTATGCTTTGGGTGTTAGGTCTAAGAAGTGACCTTTTAATTCTAGGTCTTGAAGATGTTTCCCTGCTGTCTTCCAGGCGTTTTATGGTACTGCCTCTTATATTGAGGTCTTTGATCCACTTTGAGTTAATTTTTCTTGTAGAGTATGAGATAGGAGTCCTCTTTTCATTCTTTTGGATATGGGTATCCAGTTCTCCCCGCCCCATTTGTTGAAGAGACTGTTATGTCCCAGTTCACTGGATTTGGGGGTCTTATCAAAAATCAGTTGACTGTAGATCTCTGGGGGTCTACTTCCGAATTCTCAATTCGATTCCATTGATCAATATGTCTGTCTTTGTGCCAATACCATGCTGTTTTGACTACTGTGGCTTTACAGTAAGCTTCAAAGTCAGGAAGTTTAAGTCCTCCCACTTTTTCTTTTTTAGAATGTTTTTAACAATTTGAGGCATCTTTCCCTTCCAAATAAATTTGATAACTAGCTTTTCCAATTCTGCGAAGTAGGTTGTTGGAATTTTGATTGGAATTGCATTGAACCTGTACATCAGTTTGGGAAGGACTGATGCTTTAACAGTGTTTAGCCTTCCTATGCAGGAACACAAGTATATTTTTCCATCTCTTTAGGTCCCCTTCTATTTCTTTTAGTAAAGTTATGTAATTTTCTATGTATAGGTCTTTTATATCCTTGGTTAAGTTTATTCCTAGGTACTTGATTTTTTTAGTTGCTATTGAGAATGGAATCTTTTTCTTGAGTGACTCTTCAGTTAGGTCATTTCTAGTGTATAGGAACATTATTGACTTTTGTGCATTAATCTTTATTTTAAATTAAATTAAATTAAATAAATAAATAAATTTGTTTATTAGCCCAAGTAGCTGTGTTGTCAATTTCTTTTTAATTCTTTAGATAAGCACCTGCTTTTTATAAAGGTATTTTGGGACAGTACTTTGAATAATATTATACTATATGCTGTAAGTTTTAATACTCCTTTAATAAAGTTATTTAAAGGTATGAGTAAGTGACAAAGTGTCATGATATAACATTTGAATGAAAATTAATATGTAATTGTAAGTATAAGGACATTGAATGTATATTTTGTTTTGTTTTTTGAGCTTGGCAATCTTTAAAATAAGTATCTTATCATCACCCAACCAACAATCCTGTTTCCCTTTAACGGTTTAACTGTTACAGTTCTTTCCATCTGAGTCTGTAAAAAATTATAAACTAAGTAAGGATTTTACAATGAAAACATAAATACATAAACTTATATGGCTCTTGGGTATAATTATGAACTGTAGATAGTTTATTTTTTGTGACCTCCAAATCTACTCTTCCCTGCCTCCCATTTTCCCAAATGCTCCCCCTAATTTCTAGTCCAGATCTTCAATAAGGCCCTCTTTCTCCTGACTAAATTATAGGGATAAAAAGAGGAGATGAGATACAGAGGACACTGAGCTATGAGCCAGAAGCCCTGATGAGCTTCCTGATTATTTATAAGTCACATCAGCTTATACTTGTCTGTAAAATTAAGGGCATTGGACAAGATCCATATTTTCCAGCCTTTTATTGTAGAACCCCTTGTTCAGATTAAATCTTAATTAAAACCCCAATGTGTAAGACATTAAAGTGGGCCTGGTTTGGCAGAGTTGGAGGTAGTAGGCCTGGAGCCCCAGTCATTTTTCCTGGTCAGGCTCGGGGAGATTTCTGAATGTAACTGAAGATATATCTAAAAGAAGACAACCTAGGAGAGTATTGCTCTGAAAAGAACACCTCTAGATTACAGGCCTTCTCCAGGATACAGATTTATTCTACATATACGAGGAAGAGGTCTTAGTTAGCCAGAGGTGCCAAGTAAATTGTAGGCTCCAGGTCTTTTGAAAGAAAGTTTAGTGTTTTTTTCCTACAACATTGATGCTTATCTGTAAAACAGGGTTTTTCAACCTTGGCGTTATTGACACTTGGGTCCAGATGATTCTGTGTTGTGGGAGGCTGCCCTGTGCAATGAAGGATGTTTGGCAGCATCCCTGCCTCTACCCACTAGATGCCAGGAGCATCTACACTCCCCTCAAATGACAACTAAGATGTCTCCAGACATTTGCCAAATTGTCCATGGGGCAAAATGCCCTACTTTGGAACCACTGCTTTAAATTCTTACGATTTTTCTATGTTTTAACAATATATTTTTAACGTTTAAAACCTTTCAGTATTTTATGTTTAAATGAAAAAAGGTGATATACATGTTGTTTTCTACTTTTATTACTTAAGATTTATGTGTCTGATTGGTTACATAGATATTTATGGGCTAGCCTGGTAACACAACCACAATTTAAAAACTGTCTAGAAAAAGAATGTTTTCTATTCTGAAAATTAGTTGATAAACTTTTGAATATAAGCCCATTTTTAAGTTAGAATTACCTGGATATGAAGAAAGTCTTTTGGATTTTAATATAGGTGAAATGAAAAAAAAAAAAAAACCACTTTTAAAGAAATTGTACTTGATTGTTAGCTCAATGAGAGTATTGAAAATAAATTCATTGTTTTTTAAGATCTTTTCATGGTTAATTTTTGTGTTCCAACGACTTGATATAAATTTTCCTCTCTAATCCAGAGGCTTGATAACAAGATCCAACACATGCCCTGCACAAGACGTGAGTCCTTGGCTACGGACTGGATCATCTCGAGGCTAACTTTTGTGTGCCCTTTGCTCACACTGGGTACAGACCAGCTGGGCAAACCAATTACATATGATAACTTTCAGTATTCTTTACTTATGTAAATAAGTAGGTATTTGGTAAATAGTAGTTACTCCTTATTGGGCTTTAAAGAGGAACCTTGCTAAGCACCTTATGAGTCATTTCATTTAGTGGATTAGAACAAACCACGAGATATGTTTCATCATGACTGTTGTACAGTGGGGAAAACTGAAGCTTAGAAAGTGTAAATGACCTGACTAAAGGCACACTGTTGGTAAATGACTGCTGAGGTTCAAACCAAAGTCCTGCATAAAGATCTTGCTCTTAATATGCGGTCCCTAGAAGTGGAGAAATTGGAACTCTTATTCATTGCTGGTGGGACTGTATAATGGTACAGCCACTCTGGAGGACAGTTCTGCAGTTCCTTAGAAAACTAGGTATCGAGTTACCCTACCATCCAGCAATTTCACTTCTCGGTATGTACCTAGAAGATCTGAAAGCAGTGATACGAACAGATATTTGCACACCGATGTTCATAGCACATTATTCACAATTAAGAGATGGAAACAATCCAAATGTCCTTCAGCAGATGAGTGGATAAACAAAATGTGATATATACACACGATGGAATACTATGCGGCCGTAAGAAGGAATGAGCTTGTGAAACATATGACAGCATGGATGAACCTTGAAGACATAATGCTGAGGGAAATAAGCCAGACACAAAAAGAGAGATATTGTATGTTACCACTAATGTGAACTCTGTGAAAAATGTAAAATAAGTGTTTTATTTTGTAGAATGTAGGGGACCTAGAGAGAAACTGCAACTAGTGAAGGGGGAATGATAATCTAATAAAAACAGATAAGACATTGAGGGTAATCTTAATGATATGGAATGCTCAGAAATGACTATGGTTTGTTAATTTTCTTGGGGTATGGTAGGAACATGTTGGAAGCAACATAGTTATTTTAGGTTATTTGTTTTTTGTATTCCTTGGTTTTGTTTGAAATGTTTTTTTTATTTTTTGATAAAGTTAAAAAAAAAGTAAAAAAATATGCAGCCTCTAATTTTATCTTTCAGTGCTGTTCACTTGTTATTTCATTTTCCATTCTTGAGATCACATCCAGTGCTGTCTGAACTGTCATGTTGGATTTTGTCTAGGAAGTGGTGAGAAATAAGGCATACTGGACTGAATTACATAAGGCTTTGAATGACAGATACAGGAAAGAAACTAATTTACTGAGTCCCTATTTGTGTGCCAGATACATGTGTGCTAGGTACCTTATTTCCTCCAACCCTGGCAGCCATCCTATGGTGTAGGTATTAGCTTCATAAATGCACTTGCCTGAAGTTACATAGTTAGCGAGTGATGGAACCTGCCTTGTCTCACTCCTAAACCTCTGTGCACTTTACCCTAAGGTGTATCTTCAAAATGATTTGACTTTTTTGGTAGATGAGTGACCTCCAATTTATGCTCTGGGGAGAGCTGTGGAATTATTTTAAAGAATGCTCGAACCCCTATATGCACTAAGCATTCTCTGCAGTTCAGAATGCCAACTTGTATATCAAGTTTATGTAGATGCTGTTATGATAATGTATAGATTCATTTAAAAGCTATTAAATTCAGAGCTTTTAAATCACTTTCTGGGTCAACATATATTAAAAGTAGAACAACTATTCAGGTACTTAAAGGACCTTCTCATCTTTCAAAAGGTTGAGAACCACGGTTGTAATCAGTCTTATTTGTATTTAATCTATTTTCTCAGGTGGAGTTTGGCAGCCTTCTGATTTTCTCAAAATAAAGGTGGAAACCCCTAAACAGTGAAACTATTTAGTAGTATGGGATGAATAACTTCATTCTTTTAATTTCCTTCTTTAAATGGAGTAGAATTCTGTCAAAACAAAATAAAAACACAAGTTTTGTGAAATGTTACTTGTTACCTATAAATATATATAGACAATTCATGAAAATAGTTCAAACAGATTTTAAGTAGGAGAAAAACTTAAATTGTTAGGACATTATAGTCTTTGCTTCTAAATCATGATTTAAAAAAATAAACTGAAAGGATCAAATTACTTCTTTTAAATTATGAAATAAGATGTGTGAGTATGCCATTACCAAGGATTTTTTAAAAAATCAACTCTTGCAGATGATGCTCTTAAAAGAAATTGGTTTAAAAATGAGCTTTAGCAATTCTTTGCCAATATGTAGAGAAACAGTGCAAGTAAAGGCATAGGAACACTTTCAAGTTGTAGATGGATTGGAAGTCGGGCTTGTGATTTTATAGTTTTAGAATTTTTATCAGTAGACTTCTGATGTCAATACTAGTCTATGCAGATTGGTTTTTGCATACTTTATCAGCCTTAATGGGGTTAATTGTGGCTTGGCAAATCAAGAAAAGGAGTTCTGTGCTGTTTTCAGACTGCAGAATCTTGTTGCTATGCAACAAACATTGTCAGTCAGTATAGGGTATAGTAAATTGGTATTCTCTGTGCCTTTTCACCACATGCTCATTTTGTAATCTGAGAGAAGTGGTTTGGGGCTATTTTGCAAGATTTTATTTTAAAACGGACATTTAAAGATTTTTGTTGCTCTTTGTAATTTGTTATATTTAAGTCTGTGAGGTCTTTCTGTTCTTGTGTAGAAGATAAACTAAAATGCTTGGGTTCTAAGAAAGGGTTTATAGATCTATTTCCAAATTGTTTCAGGTTAGAGTAGTATATATTTGTTTTGTTACTATAAGAGGGATGATATTGCCATCTTCCAAATAGTAAATTTTTTTCTTGAGAATTCAAATCATATAATCTGAACATCAGAACTTTACCATTGCAGAACATTTTATTTTGAAATTTATTTTTGAAGAGTATGGACTCAGTCGTTGATGTAAGTATCCTAAACCTCTTAATTGATAAGGATTATTTTGATGGAAATCCCAGATTTGTAGAGTCTCATGTAAAATCTGATCATTTATTTCCTGCCTGGAGAAATAAAAAAATTTTGATAGCAAATAGGTGATGGATAATACCCTTTTGTATCCCAGTTAGTAACATAGTCCAGGCAGTCTTCTAAATGTTTTAGATAAATTAACTCATTTAAACTTCATAACAACCCTGTAAGGCAGGTACTAGTGTTATGTTCCAAATGAGAAAATTGAGGCACAGAAAGGTCAAGTAACTTTTCTAGCAACACACATCAAGTAATTAGTGGAGCCAGAATTCAGACCTGTGCAAACTGGCTTGTCTATCCTGTTGCCCTCTTTTGGAATTACTTTCTTTTCTATTTGTGATAGGAGCAATATTTTTAAATTACTCTTTGAAACTTTTTCAACTAATGTTAATACAGTCTAACACCATGTTTGGAGATAATTATAAATAAAATTATACATGTTATGGTTAATTTTATAAAAAAGGATTTAATTCCCTTTTTCAGTCAGATTCTGGACCATTTTTCATGCTCTTCATTCTAGTTGAGTATACAGAGAATGCAAATTATTTTCTAGTAGTTTGATACAAATGTGAATAGGAAGGTACATTTGTCATTAGAGAATTTGGTATGGTGCCATCCAAAGTCGAAAGCCAATTCACATTTGGATTATGTGCTTCTTAGTATTTTCCAAATTCATACTCTTTTTTTACATGAATAATCTGAAGTTAATTGTATTATTGGCAATGTAGAATAAAGAACAATAGACAGGAAGGAAAAGGGAAAAAAGGATTATTTGAGCTTTCAGTTGATGCAAAGGGATGGTTTTCTGCAGACTACACTTTTTAATTTTATTTAATTTTGTTTGCTGGATAATATATCTCTGTTCCCATTTTTTAAAGAATTTATCTTTCCCTGTCCCCCACCCCCCCACCCCAATATTCTGGTAGATTTTCTGCCTTGAGATTTCCTGGACCTTGATCTTTCCTGAATTTGTGTGTTATCATCTTGCTCAACTAGATTTAGTCTGTAGTCTAGATTGCTTTTCATATCTGCTCCCAGTTGCAATAATTTAAAAAAATTTTTCCCCTTTTATTTTTTGTGCATTTTTATACATGTAGAATTATATTCTTGGTGTTTTTCCCTTTGTTTTCTTGATAGGTTTTGCATTTTGTATACTTTAAAAAAAACACTGCTCACAATTTTATTAGTTGTATATTTTCCTGTAATTTACCTATTTCCATTTAGTGGCTATTTATATGGTTTAAAGTGATTTTGTATAATGAGTAATGCTTTCATAAACCCAGAAGTTTTTTCTCCTAATTGCCCAATAAATCCTTAAGATAGATTTCCAGAAATAGTATTAGATCTCTGAAGAAATAGAAGCAGTTTAAGAGCTCTTGAATTGTATTGTTAAAATGCTTTCCAAAAGTGTTGTAACAGTTTTCATGTCAGTGAACAAGTATATGGAGTGTCCGTTTCACTACAACCAGCAGCAGCAGCAGGGAATGTTTTGATGTTGACTTTAAATCTAAGAAAAGAATTGACGTATGGCTCTTCTGGCCTTTTGTCCTGAATTACACCCAGAATTATAATTGTGGTTGGGATAGAAGTCAGGAGAAGGGAGGTCTGGCTACCAGTTTCAGTTCTTTGATCTGCTTTTTAAGTATGTTTTCATACAGTCACCGCCCAGTTAAGGTTTTGTTTAATGCTACACTCTTTTGGATTTATGACGTTACCGACTTTTCTGCTTTATAAGCCCCTTAATTATTTTGTTAAGTTGGATGGTAGAAGATGAAGCAGTGTGTGTTTCAGATGAGATTTTCCTTGAAAGCTGGGGCAGGATCAGGTCTGGCTCTCCACCCTGCTTTGGGTCCAGAGGAGACATCGGTAGTCAGGCTCAGTGGCCACCTTGTCCAGGGGGTGCTCCTTGTCCAGGGGGTGCTCTGAGTATTGTGACTTTAGCTAGAAAATCATTAACAGACACCCCCCCCCCCCCCCCCGCCACCACCAGTAGAAGGAAGGTCAAGGGAAGGCATTCTTACTGAAAGTTGATAAAATGTGCGGTCTTTTCTGGCCTCCTTGCCTCACAGCATCATTCTGCACAGTTGACCATCCTGGCTTTGAACTACCCTTATTCACATGATTCTAAGCTTTCTCCATTCTTTCCTTGTCTCACTGGCTTTATCTCTTGGTCTTCTTTTACTGTACCTCTAGATGTTGGCTTTCTCCTCTTTCCTTTCTGTGCTCTCTCTGGTATTCTCTCCCCTCTGAACCTCACCGGTACCTTATTCAGCCCCTGGGCTTTACACCTTTGTGATGCTGATTCCTGAATTTCTATTTTCTGGCTAGCTCTGTCCCCTGAGCTCCTGTAAGAAGTGATAACTTATATTTTTTGTATAACTAATAGGCATCTTAATATCATGTGTCCAAAAATGAGTGCATGTGGATATGTCCATACAAATTTATACTTAATGGTAAATGTGTTTCAATGACAGTTTCCCCTCAGACTTCTAATTATAAAAATAATATAGGGGGCTAAAGTATAAATGATATTAATATAAAACTTGTAGTATTGTAACTAACATCATCCTCTCATTTTGTAAGCTTTAGATCCCATCATTTTTCTTCTGATAGGCTTTTCTAATGACAGCACAAAAATTCTCATTAAAGGTGGTCTTCAACTTTCTTATGTGAGCCTTCAGATGCTACATACCTGGCCCATTAAATATCATTCCTTTTTCTGAGTATAGTATTTCATTTGCCAGCTGGTAAATAATTTGAACTATTTCATGGTGTTGCAACTTGTCTACTCAACAGTTGAGTTTTATCAGTGTCTTTGTAGAACATTGTTTGCATTTATTTGAATTTTATTATACTTTTGCCCTTACTAAAATAAAGGGAAAAGAGAAATGAAATGTTGATGATAACACAATTGAGATAAAGATTGAAGTCATAGGCAATTCAAAATCAGTAGTTCTTCAGCCTCAGTGGGACTGGACCCTGTTTGCACTTGGTCTAGGTTGTCTAGGTCTGTGTATCAGACAAGATTCTTTTGTTTTCCCTGACAGAAACTCAGCTTAAATTAGTTTAAGAAGGACCCTGAAAGAGTTCTCAGAATCAAAGTGAAGTAGTCTTCTGTCTCTTCACTTTGCTTGGTTTTATTCTTTGTCCCCCGAGTCTCTATTGCCATGGTATCTCCAGATTCTCTTTCTTCTAGCTTTTGTGAATTTAAAGTCAGAGGATATTTCCTCTCATCTTCAGGTGGAGAAATCCTGGAAAAGACTGGTAACAAATCCTGCTTGGGTCACTGTCCCTCCGTCCAGTGGGATTGGGGTACTATGATGAGCACGAATGGGTAGTGGGGCAGGAACAGTTTTCTGAAGTGGAAGGGGTGCTGGCATCCATTATGACAATCAACTAAGAAGGATGATAGCAAAATCAAGTTACATATAAAAAACTTAGGAAACATGTCTAAGTCCTGTGATGAAAGAAAGAAATTCAAGATTAGTATTATTTTGGCGACCTGTTAGATTTACGGGACTGTAGAGTTTGATGAGGGTATAGCCTGCAGAACTCCTTTTCTTTATAAGAAGAAAAGAAGACTGGAGATCAGCTTTATCCCAAGAATTTTTTTTTTTTTTATTGGTAAGACACCCTCTCATTTCCTGCCAAATCTGTGAGCAAGTTCTTTTTTTAAAATCACTTTTGTCTATTAAGTTTTGCTTTATGTAAGCCAAGAAAACTAGAATTTGAGGTAAGAAATTACTTAAGAAAATTGGTTTTATCTGTATTTTATATTTACTCTATTTTATTTTAAGTGATTGCCTGTAGTTTAGATTTTAAAACTAAACATTCATCCTCTAACTAGGGATTTCATATTTTTTAGCTCTTGGAATGAAAACCCATTTTTAATTTAAGACTATTGCTCAGCTCTTATACATTCTGCTTTCACTTGCTTTCGAGGAATGGATTATATATGAGAGGAGGGATGTTTGAATTCCATGACTGAGCATTCCATGCCCACATTGTTAACCATGTTGTTCACTTATCAGACTAAGAGAGGGGCCACTTAACATCCCACCAGGTTTGGGGGAACTTGTTCCTTAACATCCACTTAACATCCCACCAGGTTTGGGGGAACTTGTTCCTTAGCTTTCCCACTTATTTTGGTGATGGAGTGAAGTAGAGACTGTAAGATTGTGGCCTGGGAAGAATCTACCCTGTGTCAGATGTCTCAAGCAACAGGATCCTGAATTACCTCCCTTCAGGGAGATGATCTTAATCTTGGTTTTCTCATCTCCTGCAGTTAGAGTCAAAATGTTTAGAAAATCGAGTGCCCTTTTCTTTGTTGAAGACAGGTTGCCCAGCCTTCACTGTGTGGAAATTATGATACTTTTTCACTTTTAAGGTTTTTATATTTCGAAAGGGATTTATTAGTGGAGGTATCATTGTACTTTGAATTTACAGGTGAAATTACAGGGTTTTTGGTCAGTGATAAAGACGACTTGTTATTTTTCTCTTCTCAGTAGTTGATTTTTAGAATAGTTAACCAACACAAATCTGAGAGCCCTTGGGGAGAAGTATTTTACCAATGTTAACCCAAACGAGTAAAAACTGGGAAAGATAGTTTAGAAAAAAATCAAAGGAACTAATTTGCTTTGCTAATTATGGATAAAATACGAAAAACAGGGCAACGGTTTATAAAAACTAAGCATAAGAAGCAACTATCACTAAAAACAAAACAAAACTTCTTTGTTTTATATTGTTCCTTTCTTTAATGCTATATTTTCAGAGAAAGTCTTTAAAGTCCATGTTAAGTACTCTACTTCTTGGCTGCTTTTAGACTTTAAACAGAAACTTTTGTGTAATTTATAAGTTCTGCTTCCAAAACCTTAATTTTCAAGTTTTTTGCTTCAAACAGAGAAGCTTCTGTAAACCTGGGAAAAACATTTTTTTTTTTTTCCCCCTCATTGTTGCTAGTTTTTTCCTTTTGGAATTCACCCTCTGAGTTCCTTTTGGGAGCAAATTACTCTTCATGGTTCCCACCTCCTAGCTTTTTTCTGTAAGCTATCTTTACATGCTTGAGGTTTGTGGTAATGTCATTCTGCCATACTTTTATCAAATGTGTAATAAGACTTACACTTTTTAACAGCTTTGTTGAGGTACAGTTGGTATAAAATAATGCCACATGTTTAAGGTCTACAAGATAAGTTTGACATGTATATAGCTGTTAAATTATCACCACAATCAAGATAGTGAACATATCACCCTCAATTTAAAAGGTATTATAAGCATGTCAGTGAAAATTGCTAAACTAGAAAAAAAGGGAAATCACCTGTAACCCTAACACTTGATTTGTGTACCCTTTTATGTTCTTTACGTGCCGTCATGAACAATTTTTTATGTTGTTAACATGGTCTTAATAATAGCATGATTTTTTTTAATTCAGTTTTATTGAGATACATTCACATACCATGCAATCATCCATGGTATACAATCAGCTGTTCACAGTACCATCCTATAGCTGTGCATTCATCACCCCAATCTATTTTTGAACATTTTCCTTATACCAGAAAGAATCAGAATCAGAATAAAAATAATAAAAAGAGAACACCCAAGTCACCCCCCCATCCCACCCTATTTTTCATTTAGGTTTTGTCCCCATTTTTGTACTCATCCATCCATACACTGGATAAAGGGAGTGTGATCCACAGGGTTTTCACAGACACACAGTCACCCCTTGTAAGCTACATTGTTATACAGTCATCTTCAAGAGTCAAGGCTACTGGGTTGGAGTTTGGTAGTTTCAGGTATTTACTTCTAGCTATTCCAATATATTAAAACCTAAAAGTGTTTTCTATATAGTGTGTAAGAATGTCCATCAATGACCTTTCGAGTCCATTTGAAATCTCAGCCACTGAAGCTTTATTTCATTTCATTTCGCATCCCCCTTTTGGTCAAGGAGATGTTCTCAATCCCACGATGCTGGATCCAGATTCATCCCTGGGAGTCATCTCCTGCATTGCCAGGGAGATTTATACCCCGCTCAGCCCGGGGAGTCAGGTCCCACATAGGGGGGTGGGCAGTGAGATCACCTGCCAAGGTGGCTTAGTTAGAGAGAGAGGGCCACATCTGAGCAACAAAGAAGCACTCAAGGAGAGACTCTAGGCACAATTATAAGCAGGTTTAGCCTCTCCTTGCAGCAACAAGCTTCATAAGGGCCAGCCCCGAGACAGAGGGCTCAGCGCATCAAGCTGTCAGTCCCTGATGTTGGTGAGAACATCAGCAACAATCCAGGTGAGGAAGTCCAACACCTCTGCATTCTCCCCCAGCTCTTCAGGGGGATCCTGAGGACATGTTTTTATTCTCCACCCAAAGTACTTTAGGATGTGTTGAAAAGCATGGTTTTTAAAGAGTTGAGCAATGATATGTTAAAACACCCTTTTTACACATAACATCATAATAGTACGCAGATTATTTTATGTTGGGAATGAAAATAGGTTTTCAACTGCTCTTGAAATAAATATAAGGAAGGTGGCAAGGAGAGAATAAAGGAGAGTGTGAAGTGGTCTGAATGGTAGCCTCTCTCCCCAAACAAATACTTCTGTTTCCAAGGGCTGCTAGAATAGAGCTTTGAGAGGGAAGACAGATATGCTTTAGAGAGCTTGTGAGTTTTAATTAAATGAAACTGAAGCTGCGGGCTAAGGTAAATGGTAAATGAGAGTGCCTAGTTGGGGTGTATTCAGTTGTTAAAGAGCTGTCTAAAATGTGGGAAGATTTTAATTTGATTAAGAAAAAGCCAATGAAGAATTTGGGAAGTGGAGTGACAGGCTCCTCATGGTGTGTATCTAAAATAAATTTTTTTTTCCCCACAACTTCAGCTATTTCCATTGTTGTAAAATATACACACAGAAAGGTGTCAACTCTCGATGTGTAGCTCAACAAGCAGTTATATAGGTAATTTCAAAAATTGTTAGGGGTTACAGTTTCATAGTTTCAGTTCCTTCCCTATTATGCAACACATGGTGTATACAGAAAGGTGTTTAATTTTAATGGTTGATTAACAGGTTTAAAGGTAATTCTAATGGCCACAGTGAGTGGGGTCAGAAGGGTGATCAGTATAATGAGAATGGTTGCTGAGACAAGTTTAGATTATTGGTTGGAATGGGAAGAAATAATTGGAAAGATCCTTTGTGGCTAAAGTAGCGTTGATTTAGTAAAGACTCCCTTATGGTAAGATGAAAAACATGAGGTGTGAAAGGTCACATCAAGTTCTGGGATTCAGTAGTAAATGGGGTGATAGCATTGTCACTTGTAAAAAGAAGATTGTAGGCAAGGAGTAATGGGGCAAGGATTTCCAGAGAAGATGTGTTTTAACTAAGGACACATTTTATTGTCTGATAGGACAAGACTGAAAGGGAGTGGGTTTTCAGAGATTAAAAAGAATAGTCTTGAGGAGGGGCAAGATGGCGGCATAGAGAGGAGTGGAGGCTAAGTCGTCCCCCTGAAACAACTAAAAAAAACCAGAAACAACTGGTGGGTGATCCGGAGTGACTGCGTGGGGACGGGCGGGACCATCCACTCATCGTACACCGGCCTGAATTGGGAGGAATGCCCAAGATCACGGCATAAAGTCTGTAAGTAAAACCTGCGGATCCAAGTCGCGAGACCCCATACCCCATAGCCCAAGCTGCAAAGCCTCGTGGTGCCAGAGAGAAGCTCTCTTCCAGCAAGCGAAGATAGCTCAGCTGAGCTCCAGCTGGGGTTTTAAGTAGCAAGTGTAAACTGCTCACTATAGGTACGAATCCCCAAAAACAGACAGAGGCTTTGGGTGACGACTGACCTTGGAGAGCCAGAGGGTCGCCTTGGACTAGGTCTGAAGGAGACTATCTGTTTCTTTTTCTGCGCAGTGGAGAAAGCCCCAGTCATTTTCAGTTTCCAGGGCTGTGACTCAGAGAAGGGTGGAGACAGCACAAGTGGAAAGAGAGAGACCATTGAAATGCTAATGACCTCCCCTTAGGGGTCTGTCTTCTCTAAGAGGAAAGGGGTGGGGCCCTTTCCATTCAGAACCAGACCCCAGAGCCTGGGGGAACACGGCCATACCTCCTCACACCAGTCAAGAATTATAGGCTAACAGGCATCACCTGCTGGGCAGAAAAGCACAGTGACCTGAGGCATCACAGGGTGGAGCAATTTTCTAAGATATACCCTCAGGGAAACCAGATACTGAATATTTCTTCCCTCTGGGACCTGAGCCTGTTCTGGTCTGGGAAAACCTGATTTGGGTAACCAAGGAAACCATGCCTAGACAACAGAAAATTACAACCTACGCTAAGAAAAACAAAGTTATGGCCCAGTCAAAGGAACAAACGTACACTTCAACTGAGATACAGGAATTTAAACAATTAATGCTAAATCAATTCAAAAAGTTTAGAGAATATATTGCAAAAGAGATAGAGGCTGTAAAGAAAACACTGGGCATACGTAAGGCAGAAATCGAAAGTTCAAAAAAACAGCTAGTAGAATCTATGGAAATGAAAGGCACAACACAAGAGATGAAAGACACAGTGGAAACATACAACAGCAGATCTCAAGAGGCAGAAGGAAACACTCGGGAACTGGAGATCAAAACACTTGAAAGCCTGCACACAGAGGAGCAGATGGAGAAAAGAATGAAAGAATATGAGCAACGTCTCCGGGAACTTAAGGATGAAACAAAGTACAATAATGTACATATCATTGGTGTCCCAGAAGGAGAAGAGAAGGGAAAAGGGGCAGAGGCAATAATAGAGGAAATAATTAATGAAAATTTCCCATCTCTTATGAAAGACATAAAATTACAGATCCAAGAAGCGCAGCGTACTCCAAACAGAAGAGATCTGAATAGGCCTATGCCAAGACACTTAATAATCAGATTATCAAATGTCAAAGACAGAGAGAATCCTGAAAGCAGCAAGAGAAAAGCGATCCATCACATACAGAGGAAGCTTAATAAGACTATGTGTGGATCTCTCAGCAGAAACCATGGAGGCAAGAAGGAAGTGGTGTGATATGTTTAAGATACTGAAAGAGAAAAACCGCCAACCAAGAATCCTATATCCAGCAAAGCTGTCCTTCAAATATGAGGGAGAGCTCAAAATATTTTCCGACAAACAGACAATGAGAGACTTTGTGAACAAGACACCTGCCCTACAGGAAATACTAAAGGGAGCACTACAGGGTGATAGAAGACAGGAGTGCGTGGTTTGGAACACAATTTTGGGAGATGGTAGCACAGCAATGTAAGTACACTGAACAAAGATAACTATGAATACGGTTGAGAGAGGAAGGTGGGGAGCATGTGAGAGACACCACAAGAAAGGAAGAAAGATAAAGACTGGGACTGTGTAACTTGGTGAAATCTAGAGTATTCAACAATTGTGATAAAATGTACAAATATGTTCTTTTACAAGGGAGAACAAGCAGATGTCAGCCTTGCAAGGTGTTAAAAATGGGGAGGTATTGGGGGAGGGATGCAATCAGCATAAACTAGAGACTGTAACTGATAGAATCATTGTATTATGCTTCCTTTAATGTAACAAAGGTGATATACCAAGGTAAATGCAGATAAGAGGGGGGGATAGGGGAGGCATGTTAGACACTTGACATTGGTGGTATTGTCTAATACTTTACTCTACTTTGATTTAAGGTTATTTTTCCTTTTGCTACTTCCTAGCTGTCATTTTTTTTCCTCTTTCTTTTGCCTCTCTACCTTCTTTGACTCTTCCTCCTGCCTTGCGGAAGAAATGTAGATGCCCTTATATAGATAGTGGTGAAGGTGGTGAACACATAAATATATGACCATACAGTGAACCATTGATTATTTACTTAGGATGGAATGTGTGGTGAGTGAACAAAACCATATTAAAAAAAAAAAAAATGGATTGATGACAAAACCTCGAGGGCAATATACTGAGTGAAATAAGCCAGACACATAAGGACAATTATTGCAGGGTCTCACTGATAGGAATTAATTATAATATGTAAACTCATAGACATGAAATATAAGGTACCAAGATAAAGGACGAGGCTTAAGAATGGGGAGCGGTTGCTTAGTATGAGCAGAATGTTCAACTAGGATGAACTTAAATGTTTGGAAATGAACAGACATGTCAGTAGCAAGATGTGAGAATAACTAACAGCGCCGAATGGTGTGTGAATGAGGTGGAAAGGGGAAGCTCAGAGTCATATATGTCACCAAAAGGAAAGCTGGAGGTCAAAAGATGGGAATATATAAAACTGAATCCTATGGTGGGCAATGTCCATGATCAACTGTACAAATACTAGAAATCGCTTCCATGAACCAGAACAAATGTATGACAATACAATTAGAAGTTAATAATAGAGGGGCATATAGAGAAGAAATATATACCTACTGTAAACTATATACTACAGTTAGTAGTATTTCAACATTTTTTCATAAACAGTAACAAATGTACTATACTGACACTACGAGTCAACAGTTGAGGGGGATTGGTTAGGGATAGGGGATGATTTGAGTTTCCTTTTCTTTTTTTCTTTTTTCATCTTTTGCTTTATTTCTTGTCTGGAGTAATGAAAAGTTTCTAAAAATTGAACAAAAATTAAGTGTGGTGATGGATGCACAGCTGTATGAGGGTACCCAGGGGCAAGTGATTGTACACTTTGGATCTTTGGATAGTTGTATGGTATCTGAACAATCGCAATAAAAATTAAAAAGAAAAAAAAAAAAAGAATGGTCTCCACTGTTAAGGAATTTATGATCCGTTGGTTTGATTTGAGCATACTTATAGAAAACAAGATAGGATTGATAGAGGGCAGAGATTGAGCCTCCAGATTTGGTTATCGTGTGAAAACAAGAACAGTTTGCAAAATGGGTTGTTTTTAGTTTATTTTTCAATTACCATAGTATGGAGACCACCTCTTACTGTGTCCTGGTCAG
The DNA here is from genome assembly GCF_015220235.1 of Choloepus didactylus. Lineage (NCBI taxonomy): Eukaryota > Metazoa > Chordata > Mammalia > Pilosa > Megalonychidae > Choloepus > Choloepus didactylus. Next base: position 34,219,710 of record NC_051308.1, read on the forward strand.
TAATTGAATATTATCTTAAAAATTTTTTAGTTGTAATAAAACACATAACATAAAACTTAGTATTGTAACCATTTTAACACGTACAGTTCAGTGGCATTAAGTACATTCAGTGTTGTGCAACTGTACCACTATCTAGTTCCAGAACTTTTTCATCACCCCAAGCAGAAACCCTGAACTCATTAAGCAGTCATTCCCAATTTTCCCCTTCTTCCAGCCCCTGACAACCTCTAGTCTGCTTTCTGTCTCTTATGGATTTGCCTATTCTGGATATTTCATATAAATGGAATTGTACGTTTGTTACCTTTTGTGTCTGTCATCTTTCACTTAGCATAATGTTTTCAAGGTTCGTCCATGTTTTAGCACATGTATTAGTACTTCATTCCTTTAAAAAGAATTATGAGAGAAGTTGTAGGTTTACAGAAAAATTATGCAGAAGATACAGAGTTCCTGTATACCTCCTCTCACTCATAGTTTTCCCTTCTAACAATTTGTATTGGTGTGGTACCTTTGTTACAATTGATGAAATGATATTATTAAAACTATACTATTAAATATAGTCCATAGTTTACATTAGGGTTCAGTGTTTATGTTGTATAGTCCTATGGTTTTTTAAAATGTTTTTATTCTAGCAATACATATACACCCTAAAATTTCCCCTCTTAACCATGTTCAAATATATAATTCATTAGTGTTCATTACATTCACAGTGTTGTGCCACCATCACCAGCATCCATTTCCAAAAGTTTTCTGTCATCTCAAGTAGAAACTCTGTACCAATTAAGCATTAGCTCCCCATTCCCTACCCACCCCCCTAACCCTGATAATCTGTATTCTGGTTTCTGACTATGAATTTGCTTATTCTAATTATTTTGTGTCAGTGAGATCATACGATATTTGTCCTTTTGTGTCTGGCTTATTTCACTCAACATGATGCCTTCAGGGTTCCTCTGTGTTGTCATATGTATCAGAACTTCATTCCTTTTTATGCTGAATAATATTCCATTGTATGTATTTACTACATTTTGTTTATCCATTCATTGATGGTCACTTGGGTTGCTTCCATCTTTTGGCAATTGCAAGTAATGCCACTGTGAACATCAGTGTGCAAATATCTCTTTGAGTCCCTGCTTTCAATTCTTTTGGGGATATACCTAGAAGCGAGGTTGCCAGGTCTTATGGTGATTCTTTACTTAACTTTTTGAGGAACCACCAAACTGTTTTCCACAACAGCTGCACCGTTTTTCATTCCCGCCAATAATGAACAAGTGTTTGTATTTCTCCCTATCCTCGCCAATGCTTATTTTCCGTTTTTTAAATAGTGGCCTTTCTAGTGGGTAGGAAATGGTATCTCATTCACTGTAAAGTTTATCAGCTTCTTCCTCCCATTCTTCCCTGGGTGTTTACAGTGCTCTTCAGGTCCCTAGAGTTTCAAAATAGTTGTTTCAGACAGTTCCTGCCTATTTAATAGTTGGTTTGGTGGAAGGACTGAGTCCTGGGGCTCCCTGCTCTGCCATCTTCCTTGGAAGTCCATTATATGTTTAACTTTTTGAGGAACTGCCAAACTGTGTTCCACAGTGGCTCCACCATTTTTACATTCCCACCAGCAATGTATGAGGGTTCCAGTTCCTTCTTATCCCCCCTCCAACACTCTTTTCTGTTTTTTTTTTTTTTTTTTTTTAATAAGATAGGGCCATACTAGTGGGTATGAAGTGGTATTATCTTTGTGGTTTTGATTTGCGTTTATGTGATGACTGTCGAGCATGTTTTCACATGCTTGTTGGCCATTTGATTATTTTTTCCTTTTGAAATTTTTATTGATGTAAGGCATCTCTAACATGTACAGAAAAGTACACGTATCATAAGTGTTCCACTCAGTTTTCACTAACTCCATGTAACCAGCACTCAGATCAAGAAACAGACAGTTGCCATCCCCACTCATGTTCCTCTTCCAGTCTCTCTCTCTCCCTCAAAGGTAACTGCTGTTACCACTTCTAACAGGATAGATTAGTTTTGCCTGCTTTTGCACTTATGAAAAATAGAATCATATGGTATGTATTCTGTGTCTGGCTTCTCCGCTTAGCAGTAGGTTTTTTCCATTCATCCATACCATTCATTTTATTCCATTTTGTGAAATGGTAGTTTGTCCATTCTACTGTTGATGGATATTTGGATTGTTTAGTTTTGAGATATTATGAATAATGATATGAGCATTCTAATATTTGTCTTTTCAGTATTAAAGTATGTTATATGCACTTCTGTTGGGTATACCTGGGGGTAGAAGTATTGCTGGGTCAAATTCAGCTTTTGTAGTGGTCGTACTAACTTCAGTGTGAGTTTTTACAGTCACCATTGGTATAAATGTTTCTTCTAGTTTGTTGGTTGACTTTTTTTTTCTTTCAATTTTAGTTCTTTTTTGGAAGCATAGAAGTTTTAAGCAGTTTTCTGTTTTCATTTCTTAAAATTTTAAGTTTAGAAAGTGACCTCTCTATCCAGAGTTTTGAAATTCGAAGGCAGTTCCCTGAACCAGTTAATCATGGTATGAAGTTTAAGGCTAATGAAATCTAGGCGTATAGGCATACTTGAAAAAATGAGAATACTTTCTGACCTGGGAACCTACCATTGTTTTGTTTTCTTACCAGGTTTTTTTTTTTTTTTTTTTTTTTTATTTTAAAGCTTTTATTACTTAATCTCTTCATTAAGATGGCTTTAGGATAAAACAGTTGGAGTGTGTCAAGAGTTATGATTATGTAAAACTGTAAGTTCCCTTGTCTTAAAGAAGCCACTATTTTGGTTTTCACTTACCCTAAAATCAGAAAATTCTATATGATTTTAAAAGGTTATCTAGACATGTCCCAACATCTTACCAGGTTTTAAGAAAACCCCCTCAATGCTTTATAGTAATTACAAAATCACAGATTTACTTTTTATGCCACAGTGGGTCCCAAGTGACTTATTAAGAATTAATATTGCTTTGATACTTTGGTCTTGGAGCTCTACTACCTTTCTCCTCAAGTTAATTTCTTTTAAGACTACAAAATAATGCATATTTGTTGCATAAAATTTGAAAAATACAGAAAAGCTTACATAAGAACATGGAAATAATGCCATTACTCCAGACAAAACCGTGATTAATATTTTGGTGTATACACATCCTGTTTGTTTTTAATGCAATATTGATTTTATACTGAACATAATATCCTATAATATTTCCACTTAATATTATGCTGTAAATATGTTCCTGTTTAATTAAATATTATTCTTAAGTATGATTTTTAAATTTAGGTTTTATCAAAGTATTGCACATGTAGATAGTTTTAAAAGGCAAACCATTCTACAAGACTTAAAATAAACAAAAGGATTGCCCTGTTCCTTTTCCCTCTACAATTCATCTCTCCAGATGAACCACTGTCAAAGTTTGTTTTTCTTCAATTTTTTCTGTATTTCTAGATAACATGCTTACACTAACATTTCTTGATTTTTCTAATTTTAGATTTATCATATCATTATGAAAGATAGGGTTTCACTTTTTTAACACAGGTTGTATACTATGATTACATTTTCTTTTGAAACAACCTTTTGTTTTATCTGGAATTAATGCATCTTGGTGTTCAGTTTCTTAGTTTTTCATGCATCCATCACTTATTCAGCCTCAGACTTTCCTCAAGGTTAACTCTTGTTTCAATATAGTTAAACACATTGGATCATCTCTCAAATTTTTTTTAATTTTTCCTTTGCTCCAGTTTTGACTAGTTGCTTTCTTGGCCTGCTTTGTCTGTTGGAATTTTCACTATCTTGATAATTCTCTTTTCCTTTCTTCTGTGTTGCTTACTCCCTTGTAGCTCCCCTTACTTAGGATGCATGGGAAGCAGATTCTTTTAGATGTAGAATAAATTTTTTTTCCACACAATTTTGAATGCATTGCTCTATTATCTTCTAGTTTCCAGTGTTGCTGTGAAAAATCTGATGTCATTCTGATTCTCAGTCCTTAGTAAGGAGCCTGATTTTTCTTTTTGGAAACCTTTATGATTTTCTTATTCCTGGTGTTCTAAAATTTTATAGTGATATGTCTTAGTGTGAAACTTTTTAAAAAAATTGTGATGGGCCCTTGATGTACCCTTTCAGTCTGGAAATGTATGCCCTTCAATGCTAAGTGATTTTTTTTTCTTTGATAATGGACTCTTTCTGAAAAGAAATAACTGCTAGTGGTTTTTTGAACCTTCTGAACCAAGTTTCAATTATCTTCTCTTTCCTTTCCCATTTTCCATCTTGTTTCTTTTTGTTGGTCTTTGTTCTCCAGCTCTTCTATTACATTTAAAATTTTTAGTCTTTTTTTTAAAAATTTCAAAAGCTTTTTTGTTTTCTGAATGTTCCTTTTAATAACATTTTTATTTCATGAGTACATATCTTTTTTCTTTGAGGATGTTAATTACATATATTTTGAAATTTTTCCATTCCCTGCATTATGTTTTTATCCCCCCTACCCATTTTAGCCTCCACCTTTCTTGTTAAAGGTTTTCCTCATGTTTGATGATCCTTGGCTGTCTATTTCAGGTATAAGTGTGGGGCCTTTTTTTTTTTTTTTTGAAGTTAATTGGAAGGTCTGTTTTCATGCGTAGAGTTTATAGAGTGGTGTTGTTCCTCTTTGAAGGGTGAATTGGTGGATCTTGCTTGCTTTGGGGGACCCTCGGCAAAATGTGTTCCTGCTCGAGACAGTAATCTGAGTCGGGGTCTAGAAGAGAGGTGGGTGAGTGGTGGTTACCACTTAATATTAGACTTGCATGTAGTTTCCATTTAATCTCCACTCAGAAATACCTTTTGTTTACAGTCTCTCTAGTAAACTTTCCAGAGGGAAGGACTTAAGTGTTCAGTTGCTTGAGTTATGGGATCAGGGTTTGATGAATGACATCCTTATATAGGATTTCAACCAATTCCTTCTTTGTAGCCCACCCCACTCCTGATTCACGAACCTTTCTAGACTTTCTTCTTGGCGTCATATTAACACCTTAGCTAGACGTTCAATTTCAGTTATGTTCACACTACTGTCAGTTACCACCAACCTATCTGCTTTCCAGCTTCCAAAAATTTGCTGACATTTATAGTCCATGGTACTCTTCTCTTCAGCTTTTTACTCGTTTGTGGTCTCTGCTTTTAACAAATTATTTATTATTTAGTGTTGAACTTGTAAGAAATACCACTACCCTATGCCTTATCAGAGCTTTGTGCTTGGCACTCTCAGCTGAATTATTCAGGTCCTTTGTGTATGCTTATTTGTTTTATTGGTTAAGTGTGTGAAGGGCTAGTTTTGTCATTGGTTAAGGCTATAAAAGTTTACTTATTCTGAAAGGACTGCATTGTAGCCAACTAGACTTTTAACCTGTTCTTTTCAACTAATTTTTTTACATATGGTAATTCTAGTAGCTTAAGTTCAGGTGTGTTTTTAAAATGGTTTGATTGCATTATAAGGGATCAGTAAAAAAATTCTATTTTGGTTCTTTATGGATACTCTATCCAGAAGAAGGGTATTTTCATAATAAAAGGGGTATGTGAGGTATAGGTTTTTAAGATTTCAATATTTTTAGTTAGAATATTTTTATTATTTCTTATGCTTTGAAAGCAGTATTATTTCTAACACAATTCAGAAAGGAATAGAATAGTGTGACCTAGTGGAAATTGCATGGGCTTTGTATTGAGATATATTAAGCCTAGTTTGAATCCTACATTGCCTCTTAATAGTTCCCTAAGTCTCTCTGAGACTTTTTTCCAAATCTGTGAACTGGGAGTAACAATTATTGATTGTAAGAAATTAGATAAGACCTAGGTTGAAAGTGCCTGATGCAGAATTGACACTCAGAGTTTTGTCTTAATGGCTTTTCTTTTTTCTTTTTCTGGAAGTGTTTTATAACTGCTCCCCACCCCCCACTTGGTATCAGAAAATGTCAGTTTCAAATGTAGTTATATAGCATTCAAAGAAATTATTGTATGCTTTTCTATTCACAAGTGATTGAATATAGAAAAACTTGATTTTCTTAAGTGAAGCATACAGAAGTGTAATTTGCAGACTTTGTAGCTATCTACATTTCAAAGATTTTTCCCTCCTTAAACTTTTTATTTTGAAATTTCAAATTTACAGAACAATTAAAAAATTTGCCATGTTTGCTTTAGCATTCTGTCTGTCTATCATCCATTCATCCATCTGCTGTTTTTGCGCGTAGGTTGTATACATCATGTTCCTTGAACACATATTAATACTATTAATACTTTCGTGTGCATTTCCTAAGAACAAGGATATTTGCTTATGTAACCACTTAAGTACAGTTATCAAGTTCAGGAAATTTAACATTGATAAAGCTTACAGTCTGTATTCCACTTTTTTCATATGTCCCAATAATGTCCTTTTGGGCATTTTCTCTTCTGTTGCTGGGTCTGATCCAGAATTGGGAATTACATTTAATTGTCATTGTCTCTTTAGCTTTTCTTTTTTTTTTTTTTTAATATCTATGAAAAACTTTCCCATATCAAAGAGTTTTTTTGATTTTTTTGTTTTTTTTTTCACTTTTTATTTTGAAATATGTTCAAACTTACAGGACAGTTACAAAAATAATGCACATCCCATACAGAGAACTCCAACATATCCTTACCCCCAGATGTCCAGACCCACCAATTTTAACATTTTGCCACATTTGCCATATCATTTAATGTGTGGTGTATGTATGTGTTTATCTCTATATACTTATTAATCCATTTTCTGAACATCTGAGTGCAGATTGTATACATTATGCTTCTTGAACACTTAATACTGCCATGTACATTTTCCAAGAACAAGGATATTGAGTTATGTTACCACCTTAAGTGCAGTTACCAAGTTTGTGCAATTTAGCATAGATATAAAACATCCCTTCTATATTCCCCTTTTTTCATAGGTCCCAACCCAATAATGTCCCTTTGAGCTTTTTCTCCTCCCTTGCTAGATTCCATCCAGGATCATGTATTGCATTTAATTGCCATTATCTCTTTGGTTCTTTTTGTTGTTGTTAATTGTGGGTACATATATACAATATAAAATTTCGCATTTTAACCACTCCCAAGCATACCATTCTGTAGGATTAATCATATTCATAATATTGTGGTACCCTTACCACCTTCCATTACTAAAGCTTTCCCATATTCCCTAATAGAAGTGCTACACCCATTATGCATTAACTCCCCATTCCCCCTGTTCAATGCCCCTGGCAATTTATACTCTAATTTCTGTCTCTATGAGCTTGCATATTCTCCAGTATTATCTTTGTAGTTACCATGGGGGCTTATTTAACATTGTAAATCTATACCAATTTTGTTTGGTTTGATGCCAACTTAGCTTCCATAGTATACACATACTATGTTCCTATACCCCTCTATCCCCCCACCTTTATATAGTTATAGTCACAAGTTGCATGTTTGTACATTGAGTCCAGAGCCACTGACTTAACACTACGTTTCATGCTTTTTTGCCTTTTAGCACCTGTAGAAAGTATAAAGTGGAGTTACAAACCAAAAATATGATAGTATTGGCATTTATATTTACTCCTTACCGGAGATCTTTATTTTTTGTATAGTTTCGAGCTATGTTGTCCTTTCCTTTCAACCTGCAGAACTCTCTTTAGCAGCTCATATAGGGCTGGTCTAGTGATGATGAACTACTTCACATTTTGTTCATCTGAGAATATCTTAATCTCTCCCTTATTTTTGAAAGACAGTTTTGCTGGATCCGTAATTCTTGGTTGGCAGTTTTTTAGTGGATATGGAATTAGTTGGCAAATTTTTGCTTTTAGCATTTTAAATACATCTTCCCACTGCCTTCTTGCCTCCATGGTTTCTAAAGAGAAATTGGCACTTAATCTTATTGAGGCTCCCTTGTATATGACACATTGCTTGTCTCTTGCGGCTTTCAGAATTCTCTATCTTTGGCATTTGACAATCTGATTTTAATATGCTGCAGTGTGGATCTATTTGGGTTTATTCTGTTTGGAGTTCATTAAGTGTCCTGAATGTATATATCCATGTCTTTTGTTAAATTTGAGATAGTTTTAGCCATTATTTCTTTGGATATTCTCCCCGGCCCTTTCTTTCTTCTCCTTCTGGGGCTCCTATAGTATATATGTTGGTATTCTTGATGGTATACCACAGTTCCTTAGGCTCTGTTCCCTTTTTCTCATTCTTCTTTCTGCTTTTCAAACGGAATGATTTCAATTGTCTTGTCTTCAAGTTCACTGATTCTTTCTTTTATCGGTTCCAATCTTTTGTTGAATCCCTCTAGGGAATTTTTGATTTCCATTGCTGTGATCTTCAGCTCTGTTTGGTTCCTTTTCATAATTTCCATCTCTATTAATATTCTGTTTGTGCTCATGTATTGTTTCCCTGATTTCCTTTCCTTCTTTGTTCATGTTTTCCTTCAACTCTTTGATCATATTTAAGACAATTAAAAAAAAAATGTCTTTGGTCTCCCTTGTTGATGGTTTCTAATGCTTGAATCTTCTCCTTTGTCAGTTTCTTTGTAAGCTTTTGTTGCAACCTGGGCATTTTGATATTTTAAGGTATTGAAGTGGAAATTTAGACTCTGAGGAGTCTTTTCCCCAAGCTTGTATCCAGCTAGTATTATGACTAAGTTTTCCATGAATGCCAGGAGATAACAAACAAAAAGAAGGAAAAAAAAGAAAACACCTTTCCTAGTCTTTGCAGATTGGTCCCTGCAAATACTCTCCTTCAGGGCTTATCCATACAATGGGTTGTATGAGAACAGTGCAAGGCTGAAGCTTAGGGGCTACCTTGATCCTTTCTGCAGCACGTGCTTCTTGTCTGAGGCATGTATGTGAGGCTCTAGGATTTCCCCATTTACATGTTACAAATGTGCCCTCTTCTCTAGGAAACAGTTTCCTCACAGTCCTAGACATTGCATTGTATATCCTACAGCCAGCAATCTTGCCCCAGGCAGCACTACCTGACTGTTCTCCCACGGCATTTTGTAGGAGAGTTCTCTGAGCTGCCTTCTACATGCAGGGTAAATTCTGGGTGCCTGAGTCTCTCAGTCCAGGTATATGTGCTCCAGCATGTGCACAGGGTTCCTCTGCTCCCTCTGGAACCAGGACCAGGACTCGCACGGGGAAGGCCACTGAGCCAGTGAGGGTGGGGGAGGTATCATCCAGGGCGCTACAAGATGCTACTGTTTTAAAGTAGCCTTTTTCTTGATTTGGTGCTTGCCCTGTTATTGAGAAAGACGTTTCTGCCGATTTTGTTGGTGTTCAAAGTTTCTGCTGGGGGGCCAAGCCCTGAAGTGTCTCCCTGCTCCATCTTGGTTGGGGTGGGCCTCAAAGGCTTTGATGCATAAGGGCACACAGACCTTCAAAAAGTTTATACCACTTCACTTTATTAGCAAGACATGAGGGTGCTTTTCCCCTACTCTAACAATACTGTTTTCTCCCAGTTATCAAAGTTTAAAAGGATACCTTGCTTTAACTCGTACTGCTTTGCTTACTGGGTAGTTGGGAATATTTTTTCATGTTTGTCAGCTTTATTTAAATCTTTGTGAGTTGTCCATTTTCTTATTGATTTGAAAGATCTCTTATACATAGCTTTTAGATTTGTCTTGTTTAAAAGTTGAAAACTACCTGTAGCTTTCCCATTTGCTGAACTAATGGGAGTGGAACCTTTCATTTCATGGATGAAGAAATTGAGAACAGAAAAGATCAAATGGATTTATACTTGATAGGTAAGGGAAGGATTTGGGGGTCAGATTGCTTGAGTTTGAATCCTAGACTTAGCTTCTGTTATTTCACCTGCAAAATGAGAGTAGATAACAGTACCTATTTACATGATTATTGCAAGAATTAAATGAGGCAGTAGTTGTAAAGTTCCTAGCCCAGTGCATAGCACTTAGTTAGTATGTTGCGGGTTAGCTACTTGCTGTACAATTATTTAACTTGTGGGAGTAGACTTCTGGATTCAGTGCCCTTTGTTTTTTTGGCACTCTTAACCTTTTCAATGGAAACCTCATCAACATTTAGTAGAATTCATTTAAAATAGTATGTATCGTTTTAAAATTCAAGACAGTATTTGTTTCCAGCTAATTATAATTAATCTTACAGTGATTTCCTGCATACATTAATTTAGTTGCTTTTGCTTTTCTAATTTTCTGATAATAGTTTAAATATAGTATAGTATATGATACAGCATATTAAAGAGGGACTTATAAATCAGCATTGGTTTTTGGTAATGATCAGTAACTGTGACCTGTTTATGACAGTGCTTGAGTTTTGCTTTGTGTGTGGTTATATTGCAACACAGTAGACACACAGACACACACATATAAACCCTCAATATATCTTGAGTGTTGGGAGAGTTAAAGCTTGAGATTTTAGATTGGTATTTCCTATTTACAGGCATTAATGACTTTTTTTTTTTTTTTTGCAATAAAATTTGAAAGCTAGATGTTTGTATCCAGTCTGTTTTAAAGTTAGATTATAATACAGTCACTACTTAGCCATCATTACTAGTCTTTTCTGTGATACAGCAAGGTTTGGTGTCTGAAATGCCAGGTCTAATCCCTCCTCCTTTTAAAATACATAACTGGGAGTATTTAGTCTGTACTTATAAGGGATCTGGGAAATGACTTAAAAGAAACAGGATCTCAGATAAGTCTGGAAGTATGGGGATAAAAATCACACAATTTAAAAAAAATTTAAAACCTTAAAATTCACACATTCACATGATTCAAACACTAAAACAATATGAAAAGACATACAGGAAAGTATCTCACACCCTGCCCCCTTCCAATCCCTTCCCACATTTTAGAGGTAACAATTTTTATTAGTTTGATGTGTATTTTTAATCAGTTACAAGAAAATACTGTACAAGAGTGTGCTTGTTTGTTTCCTCCTTTTTTTACTTAAAGGGTAGCACACTCGGTACTGTTTTTTTTTTTCTTTTTTCTTTTAAGAGCAGTTGTAGGTTTACAGAAAAATCACGCAGAAAGTATAGTTCCCACATGCCCCCCCCCCCATACACACAGTTTTCTTCATTATTAACATGCATTAGTATGGTACTTTGTTATAATGGATTAAACATTATTATAATTATACTATTAAATATAGTGCATGGTTTACATTAGGGTTCACTCTTTAACACTTGTTTTACATCTGAATTAAGCTTTATTTTGGAATACTCTTATAATAATAGTTTTGCTATTTAGAAGCTGTGGGTTTTTTGAGATTTTAGATTGGTATTTCCTATTTATGTGTCAGAGTAACAAGTTGCTTGCTTGCTCTAGGTTCATGTTTCTGGAATTTTCCTTTACACAGATTTTCTTTCATAAGCCCTATGAGAAATCACCATTATTGCGGGCATCATCCTGATCGTATGTCTCACTGTCTCAGCCCACCTGTAATGTCTGATAATGTTGACCAAAGGATGCTTGTAGACATTTGGTAATCTTTTGGGGCTTACTAAACAATCTGAATTATGCTTATTTTCAAAACCTCCTCCCCCAATTTAAAAATATTTGTTGCATTTCTGTAATATTTAGCTGAATGAAAGATAAAGATTCCTGCTGTTTGGTCTTTTGTATACTGATAGAAATATATTCCAGAACTTTATATTAACACTTGTATAATTTTTAAACATTATTTATTACTAGTGGATAAGTTATTCAGTACGTAGTACCTGTTTGTTTAATAACTGCCTGTTGGATATTTTCCTACCTACTTATTCACTTCCTTTACTATTAAACCCTCATTTTTCTTTAGCCCTGTTTGCCTATTCTCTTCCGATAAGTCAGTTCACATTATCTAAAGTAAAAAGAAACATGAATAACTTCACTTGTCAGAAATGGGGAAAGAATCTGGACTTTAGGACTGGAATACCCTAAGTTTGTTTCCTTTAAAATGAAAGAGACAAGGAATTCCAATTTTTATGTCTACCACAGAGACAGCTTGTTTAAATTTCTGGGTTAATTTAGTTGAATGGCATCATTGTTATTTTATTCATAGCCTGTACCATTACTAAAGATTTTTTGTACACATGCAAATTTTTGCTTATTATGAGTTTCTAGCAGAAATTGTAGTAGCCAGAAAAAGTTTTATAGTTTTTTTGGTTGAATAAATATGATTTAGAGTAAGATAGACTCCTTAAAACCTATTTAGTGAAAGGCCAGTGAGTAATAATTTTATTTTATGTAACGCATTTCTGATTTGACAGTTATCTTTTTTCTTTATGATCCTAAGTGTTCAGCAGGTTTTATTTTGACTATTTAACCCATAGCCATATGGTGCTTATGTTTGTGAAATATTATATAAAGTGGTTCCGGTTTTATGAATTTGCATATTGGCTGATGCTCTATTTTTAAGTTTATTTTTGGTAAATACTAATGTTTTTCTTAATGTACTTTTTCACAGTTCGTTTGATTGATATTCCCTTGGTGTTGTCTTTGCAAATACACATGACTCATAGCACTTGGGTAGCCAGAGCGTGCCTGTACATTTGAGGTTATAATAGAATAAACATATCAATTCCTTTCCTTTTTGAAACTGAGGCTTGATACTGGTGTTAAATTTAAAGGTTAACTGCAACTGCAGTTTTGTAGAAAGAGAAAAACAAAGGTTATAGTTGAAGGCATGCTTTTTTCCAACTTTCTGTGACTAATTTAGTTTGGAGTATTCATATATAACTAAAAACAATTTTATAGGAGCTGCAAATGACCATATCTTAAATACTTTGCTTCAGGGATTATTAGTTCTTTAAAATTGTTCAATAGCTTTTAATATACCTTGAATTCTAATAAAGAGCTATATCTGTATTTAAAAAAATACAGCCTTTAGTTCCTAATGAAGAGAACTCAAGAGTTCCACATGTAATTAAAATTAAAATTTTTTTAAATTTACTTAATGTGTCAGTTTGGATGTATTATGTCCCCCTAAATGCCATGTTCTTTGATTCAGTCTTGTGAGGGCAGACATACTAGTGTTGATTAGGTTGGAATTCTTTGATTAAGTGTTTCCATGGAGATATTAATCAACCATGGGCAAGACCTTTGATTGGATAATTTCCATGGGTCTTAATTTAATCACTGGAGTCCTATAAAAATGTTCACAGACAGAAGGAGGTGCTGCAGGCAAGAGAGAGGCTTTGAAGAATGCACAGGAGCTGAGAGTGGAGCTGGAACACAACCTGGGGTCAGCAGACACCAGCTACATGCCTTCCCAGCTAACAGAGGTTTTCCAGACGCCATTGGCCTTCCCTTGGTGAAGGTTTACTTGTGTTGATTCCTTCATCTGGACATTTTCATGGCCTTTAGACTGTAAATTTGTAACCAAATAAACCCCCTTTATAAAAGCAAATCCATTTCTGGTATTTTGCGTAATGGCAGCATTAGCAAACCAGAGCATTTAGGAAACCAATTATGAAAATGACTGTTGAGTTGCCATCCTCATGTTTTGGACATTCAAATGTTTTAGGTTAAGTTTATTTGGTTTCTTAAAGAATTGAACTGGAAGTTTGGGATTGCATTAAATTTATTGATTAATTTTGATATGTTGGTAAAAGTGACAGCTTTATCTTTTCCCTTCCAAACGTTACAATCTTCTTTCTTTTCCTTTCTCACAGTGTTGGACAGGACCTTACTATTTTGCTAAACAACATGCTGATGTCCTTTGTGTTAAGGAGAATATATATTGAAGTTTTCTCTTATTTGTTATAGTTTGTAATTTTATTGTGATATTACCTGGTCTTGGAATCAAGATTATATTGGCCTGATAAAATGAGCTGACAGCATTTGCTCATTCTACTTCCTATAACATCATGTATAGGAGAGGAATAAATTAATTCTTAAAAGCTTAGAACTCATTTATTAAAAAACCATCTGAGTATAGAATTGTTTGCTTTTTGGTACAAAGCATTTTCATTTTAGTTTCTTTAATCTTTCAACCTATTTTCCAATCCATTTCAGTCTATTCAAATCTCTATATTTTCTTGTGTAATTTCTTATGTTAATTTGCCAAACTTAGTGTTTTGTTAAATTTTTCTTGTTAAAAAATCTGCATCTAATTATTTCCCTCTTTTGGGACTTCTTTTTCTTGATCAGTCTTACTAGAGTTTTGTCTGGGTTATTATTATTTACCAAGAAACAGTTTTTGGCTTTGTTAATCTTCTCTATTTTCTTTTGGTCTCGATTTTCATTGAGCCCTTGTCTTTTTTTATTTCATCCTTTTTATTTCTTTGGGTTTACTCTGGTGGTTTTTATGTTTAACTTTTCCTGCTTCCTGATAAATGTATTTAAAGCTATATGCTTTCCTCTTAAGTTCTGCCTGGGCTGTGACTGTATATTTTCTAAAGTTTCTTAATTTTTATTGACTTCCTTTTTAGCCCAAGGATTATGTAATTATACTGTTTTTGGATTCCAAACTTGGGATTCTTTAATAAGTTATTTTGTTACTGATTTCTAACTTTATTGCATTATGTCAGAATATAATATGTATGAAAGATCCTTTGGAATTTAATGAGACTTCCTCTTTGCCCAATACATGGTTTATTTAAATATTTCAGATATTCTAGAAAATGTGTATTCCATCTCCATTAGGGCTGAGTTCAATGTATTTCTAATTTGAGCTTTCTAATTGTACTATTCAGGACTCCCATATTTCTGCTTATATTTTGTCTGCTTGATTTATCAGTAGTTATGGACAGAGTAGATTAATTTAAGAATAATTATTGATTTTTTTCCTACAGTCTTGTTGTTAAATATATTTTGAAACTTATTGTTCAGAGTGAATTTGTTCACAGTGGATAGACCTTATTTTCTTAATGTTTTCACCAATATATAGCCTTCGTATATCTTTAAAATACCTTTTAATTTACCTTTTTGGGAAAAACTTCTAACCTTCAGGAAAGTTGAAAGAATATTTAAGAAAACTAATGTACTCTTTAGATGCACCAATTGTTAATATTTATTCATATATACTTTCTCACTATGTATATTGTAAGCTTACTGTACTGTTGGAGAATTAGTTGCACACACACTCTAACCCTAAATGTAAATTGTAAAAGTACTCACCTGTATAATCATGATGCAGTTAATTGTACTCTGGAAATTTAACATTGATGTCACAGTATTATGTAATGTACTGTCTGTATTCAGATTTTCCCAAGTTTCCCAATAATATTCTTTATTACTTTTCTTCTCCTCTCCCCCCATTCAGGGTCCCATCCTTTGCATTTGTCATATCTCTTTAATCTCTTTTAATCTAGGTTCTGAAACAGTTCTTCATCTTTTTTTCTCTCTTGACATTGTTATTTTGAGGAGTCCAGGTCAATTGCTTTGCAGAATGTTTGTTATATTGGATACGTTTGAATGTTTCCACATGAAAAGAATCAGGCTAAACATTTTTGGGCAGGAATATTAAATAATGATGTGTTATTTTCAGTGAATCTGGAGTCCCTTGACAACAGTTTCTCCTGATATTGGTAATGTTAAGTTTGATCATTTTGTTGAGGTGGTATACACCAGATCTCTCCATTATAAAGTTATCTTTATTTCTCCGTAATTAATAAGTGATCTATGAAGGCTGCTTTGAGGCTGAATGAATGTCCAACAATCTCTCACCTAGTAGTTTGAACATCCATTGATTTTTGCTTGACTCAGATTTAGTAGTTTAAGATGATGATTTCCTATTTCTATTATCTTGTTAGCTGACATTCTGCAATACTTTTACCTTAATTTATATTTTATTTGGTGTTAAGATTGCTTCCCCAGCTTTTTTTGGTTCATGTTTGTCTTTTATATATTTTTCCATCTTTTTATCCTTTTTTTTTCATTTTTATTGAGATACATTCACATACCATGCAGTCATACAAAGCATGCATTCAGTTGTTTACAGTACCATTATATAGTTGTGCGTTCATCACCAAAATTAATTTTTGAAATATCCTTTTTTCTTTTGGCACTCCTTACTTGTTCCTCCTGCTTTGTACTGGATGGAGGGAAATTTTTTTTCTGTTGGTTTAGAAGTTACACATTCTTTTTTGTTCTTAACATTTGTCCTTAACTACTTAATGTGTGTGTGTATGTATGTGTGTTTGCTTGCCAATGACTGTATCTTCTCTTTAATATGACCAGTACTTTCTTACAGTCTCATTTTCTTGGGTGAGGTCGCCCTTCACCCAGTCAAGCTGATATTATTCAGGAGTTTTAGTTCTTTATATTATGGCTTTATTTTCTTTCTTTACCTTTCTGTCTTTCTCCCTCTCTGCACCTGTCTTGTCCTCTTACTTACCTCCCTCCCTTCCTTCTTTCTCACATTCTTTCTTGTTCTCACTTACTCTTGAGTATTTTCATTCTTTTGGAAGACAGCAGATTATTATGTAATTTACTTTGTTTTCTCTTTCCAGTTGATTGAAGTAATAATCAAAAATAAAATTTTGATACTCATGTATAAAAATGGTAGAGGAACACTTGTAGGTGAAACAACTTATTCTCTTAACTTTACCACCTACATGAGACATTTAGTATATTAAACACTGTGAGAAATGGCTTTTGGTCCAGCTGAGTGCTCTTAAGTAGGTGCCTTCAGTTCTTTGCAGCTGTTTCCTGATCTTTAAAAAGGAATTAAGAAAACTGACCTTGCAAGGTTTTTGTTAGAATTGAGGTGGTATAGAAGCATATTATTAGACAATGATAGTGATCATTGTAATCATCATTAAGCACAGGGAAATGCTTAAAATGCCACTGATTAAAATGTAAAAATGTAATTAAAAAATTGAACAGTTGATTGCAAATCTAGAATGTGGTCTTGGATATTATTATATTGCTTTAGTTAATTCTATGCATTATCAGTTATTTTGTACCACAAAAGAAAACCAAAAAAATTTTTTTTTCTGATTCAAGATTCAATCCAGATGGCATATTGGGTTTTGTTGTCTCTTTAATGTCTTTAATATGGAACAGCTCCTCAGTCTTTGTCTTTCATAACCATGACATTTTTAATGACTAAAGAAAATTTATTTTGCATAATGTTCTCCAATTTGGATTTTATTTTGTTTCACTGTTAACCTTTTTCTACGTTACTACTGTTATAAAACATGGAGACTCTGGGTAATGGTTTACCATGTATTCTGGTTTGCTAATGCTGCCATTATGCAAAACACCAGAAATGGATTGGCTTTTATAAAGGGGGTTTATTTGGTTATAAAGTTACAGTCTTGAGGCCATTAAGTGTCCAAGGTAAGGCATCAACAATTGGGTACCTTCACTGAAGGATGGCCATTGGCCTCCGGAAAACCTCTGTTAGCTCAGAAGGCATGTGGCTGGCATCTGCTTGTTCCCAGATGGCATTTCAAAATGACGTTCTCTTAAAATGTTGCTTTTGGGGCATTTTGTCCTCTCTTAGCTGCAACTGCTCTTCAAAATGTCACTCTCAGTTGCTCTGCTCCTTCTGTTTGTCAGTTCATTTATATGGCTCCAGTGATTTAATTCAGACCCACCCTGAATGGGTGGGGTAACACCTCCATGTAAATTATCCAGTCAAAGTCATCACGCAGTTGGGTGCTCCATGGAAACATCCAGTCAAAAGTTTCCAACCCAATCAACACTAATATATCGGCCCCCACAAGATTCCCTCAAAGATAATAGCGTTTTGGGGGACATAATGCATCCAAACCAGCACGCCATGTTTTTAATGTTTTAATTAGTGTACTTCACCACTGGTAGAATACTTGTTTCTTGGCAGAACAGAAATAAATTAATTTTTACTTTGGTTATATGTCCCACATATAGGAAGAGTGTCCAGTACTTGACTGAAGATTTTTTATTGTCTTTTTTGGAGACTGTGGTAGAAAGGAGGGGAAAGATGGAAAGGGGATTTAATTAAATCTTCTATTCTAGACCTCTCATCAGAATGCCAGGAAAGATAACATAATAGCTGTGGCCACTTGTACAACTTATTTACCATTTTTATCTCACTGGTCAGATGTTTTGTTTTAATTTTTGTTTTGAACATCTAGAGAAAGATTGAAGTCTGAAGATGGCAGCTGTATGTGAGGAATAGCCTAACTATCTGTAAGATAAATAGTAATTTTTTAACCTCTTTATTGCTGAAGTTGGGTCTTTTTTACCTGGTTATGGTGTTTTTATTTTGTGGTTTTTGAAATGAGACTTCAAGCTGTAAGATCAAGGTTTTAACTGTTTTCCTAGAACAAATAATTAAAATATTCTAGAAACTGTTAAAACTGATTTAGAGCTATGTATATAAACTAAATCACCCCCATAGGGCTTATTAATTTGAGGACAATGTTCATAGTCTTTTTTTGTGTGTAATGAAAGTGCAATTTTATGAATATACCTAAGCTTTTTTGAAAAAGTACTGTTTGAAGCCATTTTTTTTCCCCCTCAATCTGAAGCTACTCTAGGGCTACATGTGGTCCTCCTACGATGTTTATTATGGCTTGGTTAATTTCAGGTACCCTTTTATCTTAGAGATACAGAAATTGAAGCCCAGAGAGGGCTGAACTCAATTTGAGTTCTCCTGACCTTTTGCTGATCAATCACTAGATTTAACTTGATGGGGGGAAGTCTGGTGGGTTTGCCTGGCAGGCTTAGCCTAAGTAAAATACAGTTCGCTATTGTGGTTGTGACTTAGGGGGGAAGAGTATCTGAAAATTGGGTGTTTCAATGAAGAGTACTTTGTGTTGCACACAGCTGTCTTTCTCACTAGCAATGGGACTCTAGGATAGAGTATTAAAAATATTAGAAGAGACCATGAACCTTTTGCAGTTAAGTGGCTTATGAGGTCAGTCCAGGAAACACAGAATAAGCCAGCTTCAGAAAGTCTTTCTCAATAATAAGAGTTGTGGGAAGGCCTAGAATTACGTCAAGATATTGAGAAAACTAATCTGTAGTTTCTAAATTTTCAGCCAGAAAGAATATCTGCTTTAGTCATAGGGAAATAATAATAAAAAGAATGCAGCCCTGGTATATCTTGAGGAAAAAGGAGGACACTGCTAAAATTAAAATGAAGCTCATACACATTTTTATTTTTTATGAATTGTATTACTCATCATTTTGAATTTTGCCTTCTGCTAAATTACTCCTTTAACATGAGTTGACTGTGTTTTTTTTCGGTCATATTCCTAAATGTTAGATGAAATTCATTTTGTTTTGAACTTTATATTTTTAGATATAGTATAAAAATTACACAGCTGTTGCTTAGAGATGCATAAATTACTTTGAGCAATAGGATCATGATTTAGGTCCTAAGCCAGCTGAAAGTCAGCTGCTACAAATTTAAAAGAAGCTGACACATGATAATAATTCTTAAAGGGTATAGACATACTTCAGAATGTTATATGTAGTCTCTGCCATGTTTTAGGCACTTAGCTATTTGTCATGACAAAGGATGTTTCATGATTAAGAGATTGGCTTTAAAGGTTTTCTGTCTGGAAAGCTGAGAGTGTTTTCTCCTCTTTAGGAATTAAAGTATAATGTGATCAGCTATTCATCAAGATATATTGTACTGAATCAACTTCAGTTTCACACTTCACTTGATTAAAATTAATTGGTTGATAGAAATATTTAGTTTAAATCTTTGTGCCACGTTTAACTTGTTAATTTTAAGATTGAGTGGCTTCAAGCTTCAGTTAAATAGCTCTGACACTGTATGTGGTGGGTTTTCTATATGCCTATTTTTTTCTCTTACTGTATGTTTATTTAGTGCCTAGTCTAAACGTCAATGATTGTGCTTTTAGCAAGGATATCTATAAAATAAATATTTATAGAGAATTTCTTGTTGACTTCAAATACAAAATTGCATATTATTTCTGTGGAGAATGAGCTCTAAAGAAATTTTAAAAAGGTTAAAAGAGTGCTTGCCTGTGTTTCATGCTGGGCATTGTGAATCATTTGCTCATTCATTCAGCAAATACTTGAATATGTTCTAAGTATTAACACTGTAGAAAGAGGTGATGGAGTTCTCTTCACTAGGAAGCTTTCTGTCTAATAACCAAATTGTATAATACAGTGAGGATCATGCTGTGGGTGCATGGAAACCTACTTTGAGGGGTGGCATGTGAAGAGGCAGTCTGAGAAACCTTTAACAAGGCAGTGGGCAAAGGAAGGCTTTCTGGGCATTCAGGATTAGCATGCTTAAAGGAATGGAGAGAAGAGAGAGACTGTTGACCCCATGGCAATGACAGGATTTAATGATTGTGATGATATAAGTTCATTGAGGTAGTCTCCAAAAGTGAAACTTTGTATGCTGCTTGAAGATGTCCTCACTTAAAATGGAAATAAAAATACTGCTTGTGCTTGTTGTTTTCCTCGAGCAATTTGCTAGAGAAGCAATGTAATTGGTTTTCAATAATATTTTGTAATTATCTCTGAATTTCTAGCCTCACCATAACTTTTAGTGCATGCACACTCATTTCAGTTTTTTCCAAGGGTAGATTCCAGGGAGACTTTTTACAGTTCATAGCATGTAAAAATTCATGTTGATAATCATGTAAATATAGTTAACGTGTGATCATGTAAAGGGAATACATGTACTCTCAAGCACATCAATTGGGTTACTTCTTCGGCACGTTCCAACAAGCAGTCTTCTCTGCAAGCAACCATTGATTGTTAATAACTCCACTTTGTTGATATCTGAAAAGCACATTATTATGGCATTCTCTAGCAGCTTTTTTTAAAATTCAGTTTTATTGAGATATATTCACATACCATGCAGTCATACAAAGCGTACATTCAACTATTCACAGTACCATTATATAGTTGTGTGTTCGTCACCGTCGCAGCTTTTTATAAAAAAAAATAATAGTAATTACCATTCTGTCTTATTTGAACATTTTGTAGAAGCACAGAATAAGAAACTCTTGAATGTCATACAGTTTGTATTTGGCTGAAGACAAATGATGAAAGTGGGTCACTATTTTTCAGCTTACGGCTAGTAATTTTCTTTGATTATGCTTGCTATAATTACTTTTTGAACACACTGCTGAAGTGTGTGAAGAAAACATCATATGCTAGAAATTCCTAAATCACTCTTAGCTGTTATCAGTGACAATTGCATGACTACTGATTTTCCATTTCTTCAGTCAGTTAGTGTGTTGCTAAGTGTCTGAAACTCAGAAATCTTTGGGCCGGCAGGTAAGGGAGTGCATGATTGAATTCATTACTAATTCACTGTTGTCAAGCCTGACAAAACTCCTAATTGATTCTACACAATGCATAGGTAGCATGTTTATGTACAAAATATAATTCAGGGAAAGGCTTTGTAACAATATTTTTCTAGAGGAACATCATAATCTTCATTATAATTGATGCTTTACTATGGATGTTGTATTTTGAAATGTTTTTCTTATGAAATTTTGAAATGCCAAAGTTGACATTTTGCTTTTAATTCATCTTCAATTCGCCAAAGACATTTTCTTGAAATACTCATGGACTATTGAATAAAACTTAAATTTAATTCTTAAATTTATCATGTAATATTAAAAATATTAACAGTTATCCAGAGATTAGAATTATGATGTAATATTTCTTTTCTGGCTTTTATTGAGCATTCTTCCTACATAAATTTATATATAAATTCAGTTTTTAAAACTAGTTTTATTTCCTTTGAGCATAAGGCTCTGAGGAAAATTCTTCTCAATTGAAATGTCATTACAATTGATCACAAAAGCATAAAAGCATAAGCATATTATAAAATGTGACAATTATTAAACATAAAAATTAAAATCTTTTAATGAGATGTCATGATCATTTACTATGCATTTATAACGAAAAGTGGAGGTATAGAAATTACTTTGCTAAAATTAATTATTTTCACAACTGGGTTTTTTTGTAATATGTGGTAGAGAATTAATATTTTCTAAGATACAATTAGATGAGGATTGATGGTAATTAAAATATTTTGATGTGATTTGATAAAATGGCTTTTAACTGTCTTAATAACATGTACATCAAAGTTTTATGTATTTTATCCAATGTATCTTCATAATTTTGAAAAAAAAATTTTGGCAGTCCCAGAAAAAATTCCAGGTTCATTTAAAAGAATTAGCATTATAACTCAACACTGCCTAAGATGTTCCAACTTTTTTTTTTCTGACTGGTCCTAAATAGAATTGCTTACATCACAAAAACTCTTTGTAACATGCAGTATTTCTTTCAGTATTCTCTTGGGAGTTTCAAGAGTGATGGCATTCTTAGACTAGTTTAGGGGAACAGGGAAATAAAGTTGATAAAATGAAATTCTAATCCGGAGTATCCAAAATAGCATGGCACTAAACAGTAGCTTTCCCTTAACAAAAGTATATGTATTATAGGAAAACCCATGATTATAATTTTATCTTAATTATTTAAGAGGCTTTCCTGTTTTTGGCAGGGGCAATCCACCACATTGAGAGTTGGGGTGGGTGAAGGATGTGTCCTTCTTCAATAATGTGGGAGGAAGTTATTATGAATTTAAAGGTATTCTTTGGCAAATAAGGTAAGAATTCTTATTGAAGTTTACGACCTACTCTCCATGCTATGGTACCTCCCCTGGAAAGTCTGTGTGTGTCTTCCAGAGATATGTAAATACAGTTGGAAGACAACAGACTTGTATGATCACTTAGTCATTGATTGTGATTATCTCTGATTCAAGGGTGCCAGAAATAACACTGAAGTAGGCTTTGGTTGTTCAGTGTTCTAAAGGCTGAGGCTGCAGCTAAAGGTAAATGGTGGATTTTACCCTTTAGACTGCTAAACAGCAAACTGTGCTGCTTCTCCAGTTGTCTGTTTATATGCATTAAAGTTATGTCTGCGTAAGGTGGCTGCGTACCTTTTCTTAACAAAGTCTCTTTATTGAGGTAATTTTCTAACCACTTTTTTGATGCTAAACTGTCCTTTATGTTATAAAATGATTGTGACATTTTTAAAAAGTTTTTTTTAAATTGCCCTTGCTTAGAAAAGTAAAGTTTCCAAAATTGTTTTTGAACCACTAATTTAGGCAATTCTTTTGGTCTGGGAAGGGAGAAAAGATGATACTTTTAGTTGGAGAGAGGGCATGGAGTTGAAGAAAATACATTTTTTTTAGATGGGAAAAACTTACAAGTGTAAGGCAGACATTGGTTAGCTAGGTTGAAAGATGTTTGAGAAGGCTTGAAGTTAGATAGAGAATGGGAAGTAGAAGTTGTTTTGTACCAGAGTAGCATACTAGGTGCGTACTAGGAGGCATGGGTTAGTTACTGGTGGTAAGAAGCATGCTGACCCTTCTGAGTTGTGCAAGTTTGGGGCAGCATGAGCAGGGAAGTGTTCTTAGGGAGAGTTAGTTAAGGCAAGGAATGGAAGGTTAGATTCAGTGAAGAGATTGGGGGTTTAGGAACATGTTAACTATGAAATGCCACTCCCGAGTTCACAGTAGAAAAATTTGGAAGGGAAGGGAGATCAGAGAAGATGGGTTGGTTAGGAAAGAGAAAGCACAGAGCTCATAATGAGAGTATGGGAGAAGATAGGTTAACCATTAAGAAGAATACAGATTAGTGGGTTAGTTAGATTTAGGCAACCTCAAGGTGTGTAGTAGTGGTGTAACCTACTTCATACACTTAGAAGGGTGTACTAGTTACTTCAAGCAGTGCTCTGGGGCAAGGCAATAGAAACAGAGAGATGGGCTACTCCATGGGCCCCTGTCACTGAAACCTTTTTGTTCTTTGAACTTGTCCTGTTTGTTCCTCTCAGGATGATTGTGCTTGTTGTTCTCTTGGCCAAGAACACTTTCTCCCTGAGGTTTTTTTTTATGCTCTTCCATATTCTTTTTTTTTTTTTTTTTCCCTCCCATATTAGAGAAGTTGTGGTAAGTTACAGAACAATCATGCATAAAATACAGGATTCCCATATACCACCCCACCATCAACACCTGCTTTTGTGTGGAACATTTGTTGCAGTTGATACAGTACTTTTTAATAATTGTACTATTTTTTTTTCACAGTAGTGTTTTAGTTTGCTAAACCTGGTGAAATGCAATATACCAGTAATGGGTTGGCTTTTACAATGGAGATTTATTAACCTACAAGTTTACAATTTGGAGGCCGTGAAAATGTCCAACTCAAGACACCATCAAGATGATACCTGAACTCTGAAAGAAAGGCTGCTGGCATCCTCAGCTCCTCTGTGACATGGGACGACACATGACGGGTCTGCTGGTCTCTCCCTTTTCTCCTGGGTTTCATTGCTTCCAACTTCTGGCTTCAGTGGCTTCCTCTGAGCTTCGAGTTTCTGTCTTTTAGCTTCTGTCTCTCTTAGCTTCTGTGTGTCCTCTCTAAGCTTCTCTGGCTTTTCTTTCTGAGCTTCATTGGGGCTTTTTTTCCTATCAAGTACTTGAGTAAGAGGATTAAGACACCCCCCCACCCCCCCACCCCAACACACACACACCCTGAATGAGGTGGGTCATATTTCAATTTAAGATCCTACTCACTAAAAGATCCTACCTACATTGGGCCCACACCCACAGGAATGGGTTAACTTTAGGAACATCCTTTTTTGAGGTAAATAAAGCTTCAGACCATCATGAGTAGTAACCTTTGTTACACTTGATGAAAAATTATTAAAATAGTACTGTTAACTATTGTCCTGGTTTACAGTAGGTATATTTTTCCCTCATATACCACCCTATTATTAACACCTTATATTAGTGTTGAACATTTGCTATAATTCATAAAAAAAACATTCTTGTACTATTAACTATAGTTCATTGTCTATAATAGGGTTCACTGTGTTGTACAGTCCTGTTCAATCTTTTAATTTTTATTCTAGTAACACATATGACCGGAAGTTTCCCCTTTTAATCACATTCACCTATATAAAATTCAGTGTTGTTAATAACACTCAATACTGTGCTACCATCACCATCACTTCCCATACTCTTAAATCAAGCCTCAATGCAAACAATGTCTCTCCAGAGAGACCTCTGTCCATCCTACTATCTAAAATAACCATTCCATCCCCTTATCTTGCCATTTGTGTCTTCATAACATTTTCTGATATTATATTATATTGTGTATGTATATATGTCTTCCCCCTCCTGTTTGGCTGATCTACTTGAAATTCCCCAAGGGTTGGGAATGTTCTATGTGTTGTTCATTTTTGTAATCCTGGTGCCAGCATAGTGCCTAGTTCATAGTAGATGCTTAATGGTGGTTTTCGGGTGGGTGATATAGTGTCTCAAAGCTTCCGTAGAGCCTGGACCATATAAAAAAGGTCAGCAGGTGGAAAAGACCTATTACAGGTGGGTATTTTCATATATGATGTTTCATGGTTACTGCTTGTAAGAAGAAATGCTATTGATTTCATGAATCTTGGCTACATTCTGAGTTCTATATTTTTTCTAGTTAGACAATTATATTTTGTGCACATGGTTATATTGTATCTTTAAAAGACTTATTCCATTTATTTTGTTTTCGTATTTGACTGTATTAGCCAGGATCTGTAGTTCTATATTGAATAAGAAAGGTCATAGTATGCAAACATGTTTGGTATATTTATTTTAAATGTTGATTAAAGGGGACTAATTGAAGATGCAGAAATAAGAGATCTACTTAGTGATTCTTGAAGAAAAAGGAATGAAGGAGTTTCCAATAATGAGGAATGAGGATGAATTAGCCCTTTTAGGGGCAAATCTTCTACTTCCCAGTGCTTAAAGAACAATCTGGTATTCACCTAGAAATCCAGGCTTCTTCTTGTAGCACTTCCAGGTATCACTTGGTACTTTGATCCTCTCTTACTGGAGTCTTTGTACCCTTCTCCAGTCCCTGCCATGAGCAGGCTATAGCGTGCTAGCATATGGAGACAGATACAAGAGAAATGTGGCATATCTACCCAGAACAACAATTTTACTGAAAGATTTTTTTTGGAGAACACGTGTAATGGAGTACATTGCCAAATATTCATTAAATTTTAATATAAAATATGAAACGTCAAAGAAATTTTTTTTCCATAGCCTCTTCGGGGTTCCTAGAGTTCTTTAGGGTATTTGTATTGTCTACTATGTCATCTCATGTAATCTTCAACAAGTCTTGTTGATTTATAGGCTTTGTGAGAAAACCCAATACTCCATAGTATCAGCGATTTTGAGAATATGTGTATGCTTACCAACTGCTCTAAAATGAAATCTTAAGAT
Organism: Choloepus didactylus; assembly: GCF_015220235.1. NCBI lineage: Eukaryota > Metazoa > Chordata > Mammalia > Pilosa > Megalonychidae > Choloepus > Choloepus didactylus. The sequence continues at coordinate 34,245,878 of NC_051308.1, forward strand.
CATTGTCTTTTGGTCTTAACTACAAAAGTGATGTAGTAATGTGAATAAGTTATCTTTAATGAAAGTTTACCTGGAAATGAGATTAGCAAAGCCAACAGAACTATTTTGTAAAAATTGATAATTAGAATATTCTTAACTAGATTCTCCTATGCAGGAGTAGTGTGGGGTACTTTTCTAGGTAAGAATGCTTATCCTTTCCAGCAAGTGCTGCTTATGTGGCAAGTTCTAGCAGGAGAGGCTGGAGGTAGGAAGGCTATTTTGGAGGCTTCCACAGAAATCCCAGGAAGAAATAATGCATTAGGACAGTGGCGGCAGGACAGAGTGGAGGGGTTAGTGGAGACGTCCGGGCGGTGGGGTTGCATGGGCCTGGAGGTTGTGTAGGGGTGGCTGGGGATGAGTGGCCTAGGTTTCACTCAGGTGTCTGATGGGTTCAGACAGTCATGGAGTTCTTCACCTAGGAGGAGCAGATAGGGTAGAGAGGAGAATAAATTGCATTTTGAGGTATATATGTGACATCTAGGTAGAAAGAAATAGTAGGCAGTTGTCTGTGAGGTTTTGGTGCTTAGGAGAGAAATGTGGGCTGTAAATACCTTTTGGAAGTTTTTAACAATTAGTTGAAACCTTAGGTATGGAGTCTTGGTTTAATCTAAGCCATGGTGCTGTGTGTGGGGGTTGGGGAGGATGGGGGGGTGTGGTGATAGGGGAGATTGTTACCATACTGGAAAACCAAACTTTATTTTCATCTACTCATTGTTTCTCAGCTCATTCAATTTAAAATTGTTAGAATTCTTATTGATTGAATGAATGGAGAAATAAAGCATGCCAGTATTTGTCTTTCCCTTTTATTAATGAAGATATGGAAATGTACTGATTACATAATTTTTATTATATTATGAAGTCTGTGCATAATTAACATCTTTATAGAGAAGGCTGCACAGGAATGAACATGTGGTTAATTTTCCTTGCAACATTTTATTGTGGAAAATTTTAAACATACAGTACAGTTTAAAGAATTGAACAGTGAACATCTGTATACGCATAGTCTAGATCCTACCATTAACATTTTGTCACATATCTGTCCATCTATTTTTCCTTCTGTTGATCTGTCAATCCATCATGCATCATTTTTATGGGTGCATTTCAGAATAGTGAGTTACTGTCATCAGCACACCATTCCCTAAGTATTTCAGTATATATGTCATTAACTAGGATTCACTAGTATTTATGGTTTTTGTGGTAAAATATTGTTGGATATAGAAGTCAAAGTGATTAATAGTGTTTATCAGAACTTCTGAGTTCACTTTTTTTTTTAGTCTATTTCTGTTGTCTAGTTCTATCAGTTACTGAGAGGGGATATTAGATTTTGCAACAAATATTGTGGAAATGTTTTTCTCCCTTTAATTCTGCCAATTTTTGCCTCATTTATTTTGAAACATGCACATTTATGATTGTTGTGTCTTTTTGATGAATTGATCCTTTTATAATTTTGAGATGTCCCTTTTTATTTCTGATCTTTGAAAGTCAACTTCTAGTATTAATATAGCAACTCCAGCTTTCTTACACTTACTGTTTGCATGTTATCTTTTTCTATTCATTTACTTTCAACCTATACATGTCCTTATATTTATAAGTGCTTCTCTTGTAGACAGTATATAATTGGGTCTTACTATATTTTAATCATTAACATAATTTCTGCCTTTAATCAGACTAGTCATTAACATTTAATGTAATTAGTGATATGGCTTGACTTTATTATTTGTTTTCTGTTTGTCCCCTTTATTTTTGGTCCTCTGTTATTCCTTTCTTGCTTTCTTTTGGATAAATTGAATGCTTTTTTAGAATTCCATTTTAATTTGTCTATTTGTGTAGCCAGTTTTCTTTTATCTGTCTCTCTCAACATTGTTTTTTCTTTAATGATTGCTCTAGAGATTTTGTATGTATATATCTCCTTAGCTTTTCACCATGTATTTAGAGTTGGTACTGTAGCATTTCAGATATTGCAGCATTTCAGATATTGCAACCATTTAGGTTTGTTCCCCCAATCTGGTATAAAGAATACTTAACTCTTATACAGAATTGTAATTTAGCATGCTGGGACAAAGAAAAAATCCAGCTTTCACCAATTCTGCTGACTTGTTACTTTTTCTACAGTAGTTTTGGATTCAGATTATAATAGTGGTGTGTCCAATTTTAGGAAAATCAGAGGCGGTACTCTAGAGGTGAGATTTTTAGCAATTTCATCCTTCTAGAACTCGGCCACAAACAGGAGCTTTCTTACACTGTACTCTTTTTTTTTTTTTTTTTTTTAAATTATCACTTTTCCTACACCAAGTATTTGATTCAGAAGAAATTCAGTGAGCTTCTACCAAGTGTTAAGCACTCAGCTAATGTAAATATGATAGTAAAACATGGTTCCTGCCCTCTCAGTCTAGTCAGAGGGACAATAAGAAATAATTATAGTGTTACCCCTTAGTTCAGTCTGTATTTACATTCAACACCCCCTTCTGCTATTATTTGAAAGGATATTTTTCTATAGTTTAAGCCTCAAGTTTTTCATAAGTTTCTAGCCAGTACTTTTCTACGCAGAGTTGGGTGAAAATAACAAGAGTATATCTTAGATCATTTCTTTTGTCTTGTTATTTTTGAAAAATGGGTAGCTGTATTTTCACATTGGCTAATACATGCTAAAGTTCATGTTCATACATCATGTAGTAACAAAATTGGAGTAGTTTAAAATAAAAGAACGATAGCTGCTCTTCTATATGGCTTGTTTATATATTTATATTTTGTATGCATATATGTGTGTGTGTATGTATGTCTTTCGTTTGGTGCCTAAAATGTTGCCCACACATTTTGTTATTTATGTAATTCTTTAAGGAAAGTTGAGATTCTCTTTGAAGGAAACTTTCCCTGGAGTATTAATTTTATGAATAAATTTTTTACTTCTATGTTTTAAAAAATAACATTCTAGACACGTTTTTGTTGTAGTTTAACATGACATTTTCGGTAGTGAAATCTTCAGAAGAATGCTTACTTTTTTCTAAAAGAACAGTAATTTCAGTGAATAAACACATTCCCTTCCCTTGGCTTCAAAATAGGTACAACATGAAGTATAATGTGAAAATAATAGAAAATGTATGAAGGAATGATTTTGTGAAACTAATGTAACTGATAGATAGAATCTCTCTTGTTGGAGTTGAGTAGGTAAGAATGCAGTCTCTGGAGTGTCCTGGATGGATTGAATCCCATTTCTGCCATTTCCTACAGTGTGTCCTTGGTCACCTGTTTCTGTCTGAAGTTACTGTTTGTTAAGTGGGTGTTACTAACAGTACCTATTAGATGGGGTCATTGAAGAGATTAAATGAACTAATAAAGGCAAAGGCAAAGCATATAGTAAGCACTATATGCATATTAGTATTTATTTTATTAGCGTCATTATTATCAGAACAGTACTGCTTCAGTAATTAATTACCTGTGTCACTTAATACCTCTGGGTTTTAGGTCTTTCATACTGTAAACCAAGAGATTGGGTTTCTTTATGACTGCAACTAATTGGGGATATGTTAGTTTGTACTACTATAGATAGTAATCCATTAATACATTGATTTAGTAATGATTTTTGTGCCTGCAGGAAAGCAATACTTTGAAACTTAGGCTCCAAAAATAATCTCTGGATAGTTGTAGAATGCAGTCTCCTGAGACAGCTGGTTTTATTTGCTTGTTTTTAAAGCAATGTTTGTTTTAGTTTTGTTAATTTTGTGTATCATAGGAAAGCCAGGAGAACTTGAATTTGTCTGTGCACCTTAGTAGCAGGCCCAAGTTTTCTTCAGAAGGTGCCTGGCCTGACTTGCACACGTGAGGCAGGTCCATGCAAGACCTCAATCTTATATTCCTCTTTACTTCCTGTCTAATATGATTTCATTTTATTTTCTCTGCACAAACCCTTATACATTCCATCTCAGCACCTGCCCCCCCGTAGTTCTAAGAATATGAAAATTGTGCGTTTTCGTCCTCATTATTATTTCTCTGTCTCCAGGTATGTTGTTGACAGGGTCAGGTTATGTTTCCTGGCAGTGTTACATTTATTGAACTTTGCGGATTCTGTATTTGTTTCTTTTGTTTTAATCTAGTTTTTATTTTGATTCAAATAAGAGATATACATAATTATACTCAAATAGTACCAGAGGGATCTTTTTTAAAAAGATTACTCTCCCTATTGCTAAATCTGCATGACTGCATGTAGTAAATGACTCCTTTAAGATAGGAAGATAATATTTCTTCATATTATTTAACCTAATTGTTTTTACCTATTTTAAGAGATGAAATTTTTCCTGGGCAGTATAATCCAATAGATTTGTGGAAACATTTTCTAAAACATGCTGTCATGCTTTAGATACACTGATCATTTTATCATTTTGTTTGGTGACTCTGGATCAGTTGTTATAGTAGACTGTATTTGTAAGTATTTGTAGTTCACATGTGGATATGGATGTTGTGAGATGAAGAATTTAGAAGTGACACTGATATTTTAACTATTTTTAATTTTTAATATTTTAGTATTTCAAAACTCTTCTCCGAAAGGTGAATGATATACAATTGTATGGTCTTGAGGGGAAGTTTTGCTTTGTTGCATATTTAGAGCTGCTGCCTCCCACATGGTTTTCTTGCCTTGCAGAAAATAATTTTGTTTACTACCATTATTTGTATCTGCTGTTTGTCAGCAGCATTCACAGTGTTTTTCTTGTATGGTTTAAATTGTAAGCCATGACAGCAGGACCTAATTGTTGTTAGCAAGCAGTTATTTTTTTCTGGTTCTAATTTTTTTAATGGAATATGAAAAGAAAGTTATTTAATATTTCATAAACTTACGCTGTAGTAGAAGCTCTCATATCTAATGTGGTCTTGTACTGGTGACAGGTGATATGGTTGGTTTGTTGTATGCTTGGTGATAATGGTTGGTTAATTGAAAGAGTCAATTAAAATTTGAAATCCTTAAAAGGACATATTTTTAAATATTTAGTCTACTTTATAACATATAACTACATGTTACTTCTCTAGCCTTTTGCTGTAAAGCTTTTCCATTAGTGCGAGTCTCTCATTAAAGTTTCTACATTATTTTTCCTAAAGCATACCCATGCTTTATGTACAGAGTTTCAGCTCTGGTTTCTTTTTCTTTTTTCTTTTTTTTTTTTTAAACTTTATGAAAAAATAAAAAAAACAAACAATAAAAAAAAACAAAAACAAAAAAAAAACCCCAGCATTTCAGACAAAACCAAAACAAAGGAATAAGGAAAAAACAAATAGCATAAAATAACTACATTGCTTCCAACTTGTTCCTGCCATACTCCCCCAAAATTAACAAACCATAGTCTTTCCTGAGAATTCCCATAACATTAAGTTTATCCTTCATCGCTTATCTAGATTATCATTCCCCCTTCACTAGTTGCTGTCTGTCTCTAGGTCCCCTACATTCTATCATATAAACCATTTATTTTACAGTTTTCACGGAGTTCACATTAGTGGTAACACAAAATCTCTCTTTTTGTACCTGGCTTATTTCACTCAGCATTATGTCTTCAAGGTTCATCCACGTTGTCATGTCTCATGACCTTGTACTTCTTACTGCTGTGTAGTATCCATCATGTGTATATACCGCATTTTGTTTATCCACTCGTCTGTTGAAGGACATGTGGATTGTTTCAGTCTCTTGGCAATTGTGAATAATGCTGCTAGGAACATCAGTGTGCAAATGTCTGTTTGTGTCACTGCTTTCAAACCTTCCGGGTATATACCAGGAAGTGAAATTGCTGGATCGAAGGGTAATTCTATATCTAGTTTTCTAAGGACCACCAGACTGTCTTCCAAAGTGGCTGTACCATTATACAGTCCCACCAACAATGACTAAGAGTTCCAGTTTGCCCACATCCTCTCCAGCATTTGTAGTTTCCTGTTTTGTTTAATGGCAGCCAATCTAATTGGTGTGAGAAGATACCTCATTGAGGTCTTAATTTGCATCTCCCTAATAGCTAGTGAAGACGAACATTTTTTCATGTGTTTTTTTGGCCATTTCTGTTTCCTCTTCAGAGAACTGTCTTTTCATATCTTTTGCCCATTTTATAATTGGGCTGTTTGTACTATTGTTGTTGAGTTGTAAGATTTCTTCTTACATGTAAAATATCAGTCTTTTGTCAGATACATGGTTTCCAAATAATCTGGTTTCTTTTTAATTTAGAGAGAGAACTTAGACATACACAAAGCTTTCTGATTGTAGACTTCTGCTAGATTTGTATGATCCCACCTCCTTTTTTTACATGTTTTACAACTTTTTAGTGACTCACCTTGATAGAGACTTTCCAAAGCATTCAGCTTAATTTTCATAGAATTTCTATATACTCATATCAATTTACATATCAGTGTATGTATTATTTAAATGACATAAATTACAAGATGGTCCAATTGGAGTAAATGTATTGGAGTGAATATGCACAAACACAGCTGACTCTGGGTAAGCATACAACCCAACTGCTGGGAACAGAAGAGTGAGTGCAGGGGAATTAGAGGGTAGTTTACTGTTACATAGTGTTTAAAGTGCTAAGGGATGTTAGGAGATTGCTGAAACAATCCAGTTGAGAAATAGGAAGTCCCAAATTAAAGCTTTTGAGCATATGAGCAAAGGGAACATATGAATTGTAATAGTCTTTGGGAAGTAGAATTGACAGACCTTAGTCACCGAGAGCATGAATTAGTGATTTTTAGTGCTTAACACAATATAGGACATGGTATTTTTTTTTCCCTATCTTAGAAAGGATGTGTTTATTGTTCTATTTGAGTGCATAAACTTTTATTAAGGTGGCCTAGCTCAATTTTTCTATATACCATTCCAGAGATGGCTCTGGAATATAGACATGAACATATTTGTGGAATTGTACTGAAATATAACATGTTTACTCTAAGCCTCTTTAATGCTTGAAATGCTATAAAATTGCAAGCTTGAGAAAAAAGTTTGACAGCAGAGATTAAGATGGAAATCCTGTCTTTAAAATTCCTAACTCTTTTGTGTTATGTCTTTCCTAATGTTTTCTTCCTTAATATTTTATCTTCTGAATAACTGACATCTTAAGGTCATAGAATGACTCTGTACCATAACAGACAAGATGTTTCTTTAGTTAAACTTGCCAAGTAGCTGGTAGAATAGTAGAGGTACAAAACCTTGATAACTTACATATAACTGTGCAGCATGATGGGGATTCAAAGATGGATGACATTCTTGATTTTCATGTTTCAGTAAACATGAGGGCATGTTTACATACATGTAATAAAAATAAATAAATGAATTGAGAGCATGACTTTCAGTAGTGATTTACTTTATAGCATGTCACATCCTACTTTGGAAGTATCAGTAAAATGCTGTCATCCATAATTTTTTTGATGACAATTTCCTTTGGTTGCCCCTTCCACCTTATCTATCAGTAAATCCTGTTTACTGTGCTTCTAGCATATAACCTATATACTTCATGCTTCTCTCCATCTTCTTTGTTTCTAGTCTGGTCCAAGTCTCATCATCTCATGCTGATTTTCCTGCTTCCACTCTTGCTTTCCATTCCACCTTCTGAAATCGTTTTTCTACATCACAGAGTGATCTTTTAAAATGTAAGTCATGAGAGGACAGAAGGAGATGGTGGCAAAGAGAGGAGTGGAAGTTAGTTAGTACCCCTTGAGCAACTAATAAACAACCCGGAACAACTAATAAATGATCTGGAATAACTGCTGGGGGACATCTGTGACTGTCCACACATCGTGCACCAACCTGGATTGGGAGGAGTGCCTGAGATCGCTGCGTGGAATCTTTGAGTAGAAACTACGTATGTGAGCCAGGAGCCCCCTCCCCCCGGGGCAATACAAACTGCAAAGCCTCACTGAGATAGAGAGCAGTAGTCTCTGAACAAGTGAATATACCTCAGACCAGCTCCAACTGGGGTTTTAATTGGCAAATGTGGACTGCTCAATGCAAGCTGCAAATCCCCAACAAGCAGACAGAGGCTTTTAGTGACGACTGACCTTGGAGAGTCAGGGGACTTCTCTGTCTCAGGCCGGGGAGCCCAGAGGACCGGGTGCTATCTCTGGCCAACGGGTGAAACTGGGGGCCGTGGATGGACCCTGAAAGGGGGCTTTCTGTCCCTTTTTCTCTCTCTCAACCTGAGCGGCTCAGTGGAGAAAGCCTCAGCCATTTTCAGTTCACAGTGCTCTGCAGTGGAGAAAGCCTCAGCCATTTTCAGTTCACAGCACTTGGACCCAGACAAGGGTGGAGATAGCAGAATCAGAGAGACAAAGAACCTATTTAAATACAAATGAAAATTCCCTAGGGGGTATATCTTCCCTAAGAGGAAAGGGTGGTGCCTAGCTCTACTACCCATCTTCCATTCAACCAGATCCCAGGGCCTGGGGGAAAACAATCAAACCAGAAACAACTTAAGGTGAAAATTAAAGGGGCCACACCTCCTTACATCAGTCAGGAGCCACAGGCTGACAGGTGCCACCTATTGGGCAGGTTAGGAAAAGCACAGCACCTTGAGGCCTCACAGGGTGTGTCAATCTTCTAAGACACACCCCCAGAGAAACCTGGTGCTGAATATTTCCTCCTTCTGGGACCTGATCCAGTTCTGCTCTGGGAAAACCTGTTTGGGGTAACCAAGGAAATCAGATGCCTAGGCAACAGAAAGCTACAACCTACACTAAGAAAAACGAAGGTATGGCCCAGACAAAGGAACAAACTTACACTTCAACTGAGATACAGGAATGTAAACAACTAATGCTAAATCAATTCAAAAAGTTTAGGGAAGATATGGCAAAAGAGATGAAGGATATAAAGAAAACACTGGGCGTACGTAAGGTAAAAATTGAAAGTTTGAAAAAAACAGCTGGCAGAATGTGTGGGAATGAAAGGCACAACACAAGAGATGAAAGACGCAATGGAGACATACAACAACAGATCTCCAGAGGCAGAAGAAAACACTCAGGAACTGGAGAACAAGACACCTGAAATCCTACACACAGAACAACAGATGGAGAAAAGAATGGAAAAATATGAGCAACGTCTCAGGGAATTGAATGACAACATGAAATGCTTGAATGTACGTGTCATGGTTGTCCCAGAGGGAGAAGAGAAGGGAAAGGGGGCAGAAGCAATAATAGAGGAAATAATCAATGCAAATTTCTCGTCTCTTATGAAAAACATAAAATTACAGATCTAAGAAGCGCAGCATACCCCAAACAGAATTGATCTGAATAGGCCTATGCCAAGACACTTAATAATCAGATTTTCAAATGTCAAAGACAAAGAGAGAATCCTGAAGGCAGCAAGAGAAAAACAATCCATCACATACAAAGGAAGCTTGATAAGACTCTGTGCGGATTTCTCAGCAGAAACCATGGAGACAAGAAGGAAGTTGTGTAACATATTTAAGATACTGAAAGAGAAAAATAAACCAGGAATCCTTATCTGGCAAAACTGTCCTTCATATATGAGGGAGAGTCTGAAATATTCTCTGGGAAACAGACAATGACAGAGTTTGTGAACAAGATACCTGCTCTACAGGAAATACTAAAGGGAGCACTACAGACAGGAAAAGACAGGAATGAGAGGTTTGGAAAACAGTTTTGGGTGATGGTAGCACAACAATGTAAGTACACTGAACAAAGATGACTGTGAGTATGGTTGAAAGAGAAAGGTTAGGAGATGTGGGACACCAGAATGGAAGAGGAAAGATAAAGACTGGGACTGTATAACTCAGTGAAACCTAGAGTGCACAACAATTCTGAAAAAATGTACAAATATGTTTTTACATGAGGGAGCACAAATGAATGTCAACCTTGCAAGCTGTTAAAAATAGGGAGGTATTGGGGGTAAAATACAGTCAATGCAAACTAGAGACTTTAATTAACAGAAACATTGTATTATGCTTCCTTTAGTGTAACAAAGGCAATATACCAAAGCTAAATGTATATAGGAGGGGGACGTAAGGGAGGCATATAGGACTCTTGGCATTGGTGATGTTGTCTGACTCTTTATTCTTCTTTAGTGTAATGTTCTCTTTCCTTCTTTCCTTTTGTTGCTTCCCAGCTGTCATGTTTTTTTTTCTCTTTTGTTTTCCTTTTTCTTTTGTCTCTCTACCTTCTCTCACTCTCCCTCCTGCTTTATGGAAGAAATGGAGATATCCTTGTACAGATAGTGGTGATGGAGGTGAATGCATAAATACTGACTATACAGGGAACCATCAGTTGTTTACTCAGGATGGAATGTATGATGTGTGAACAAAACTGTGTTTAAAAAATGGGTTGATGAAGAAAACTTGAGGGCACTACAGTGAGTAAAATAAGTCAGACACATAAGGACAAATATTGCAGGGTGTCACTGATATGTGGTAATTATAATGTGTAAACCCATAGACATGAAATACAAGTTACCAGGATATAGAACGAGGCTAAAGAATGGGGAGTGGTTGCTTATTATGAGCAGAATGTTCAACTAGGTTGAACTTAAATATTTGGAAATGGACAGAGATGATGGTAGCATGTTGTGAGAATAACTATCAGTGCTGAATGGTCCGTGAATGTGGTGGAAAGGGGAAGCTCAGAGTCACGTATGTCACCAGAAGGAAAGTTGGAGGTTAAAAGATGGGAATGTATAAAACAGTGAATCCTGTGGTGGGCAATGTCCATGATTAACTGTACAAATATTAGAAATTTCTTTCATGATCCAGAACAAATGTATGACGCTATAACTAGAAGTTAATAATAGAGGGGCATATAGAGAAAAAATATACCTATTGCAAACTATATACTACTGTTTGAAGTATTTTAACTTTCTTTCATCAATAATAACAAATGTACTATACAAATAGTCTGAATCAGTAATGGGGGGTGGTTAAGGGTATGGGAGATTTGAGTTTCCTTTTTTTGTCTTTATTTCTTTTCTGGTGTAATGAAAATGTTCTAAAAATCGGAAAAAAAATTAATTGTGGTGATGGATGCACAGCTGTATGATGGTGCCGGGGGAAACTGATTGTACACTTTGAATCTTTGGATAATTGTATGGTATGTGAACAATCTCAATAAAAAAATAGTAAATAAATAATTAAAAAAAAAAAAAAGCTGTGTTTTGATTAAAGCCCTCCTATGGCTTTCCAGTGCACTTAGAGTAGAATCCATGGTGCAGATATTACCTCCAGAGAGTCCTGCTTGTTGAAAGATAATAAATACTATGGACAGTCAGGGGAGGGAGCAGTTAATTCTGGCTATGGTATTTGATTCATATTTTGGATTTTGTTAGATGAAAATTGCACTGAGCAAGCATTTAAAGAGTACCTACTATGTGCTAGGCAGTATCATATTCATGCTTTATTTTGACAAGCAGTGCTTCACATGTGGTGTCTTTGAAAGGAAGTTGCTATTCATCAAAGATTTGATTTTATTGCATCCTCAATAAATAGCATATACACAAGAATTGCCAAGCAGTTCTTTGCTTACCTACCAGGAAGCATTTCATCCATTGGTGCCCATGAGAATAGTATTTGGTAAACATTGCCTGACTCTTCACATTTTTTACCATCATATATACTTAACACAAAATTTGACTATGTTCAGAAATGAATTACTTGACAAGGCTACAAAATTATAAGGTAGTGTCATGATTTTTAGATTTGTTTACAAGCTGTCATTAGCCTTGTAAAGCCAAATTTCATTTTAAAATGACAAAACTAACTTCAGGAAGGTAAAGCATAATCAATTATATATACCAGTTGTATTTGGTGTGTAGAGGAAAATACACGTATTTGGTTTATATGAAGCTTTTGTTTATAACTAATTTAGGACCAGATCTTCAATAAAATACAGCTTATTAATTTCATCTTTTGCGTAGTTCCTTTAGTGACTCAGAATCTTGAAGACTTTGACTAGGTGTTCACTTTGAGGCTTGTCATGAAACACATGGAATGATAGTGTAAAATTTATAAAAAAATGTTTTTTTTTTTGCTGTGCTTATTTAGATCTTCATTTTCTTAAGCATTTTTTTTGACTCTTCAGTAGCTGTTTTCTTAACTCTTATCCCACTTCCTTGTCATGAGCCACTTTTCTCTGAAAAACTGTACTTGTGCACAATTTCAGAAATTCTGAAATTCACTATTTGACCTTTTCAGGTAAAATTCCTCCTAGACAAAGCTGGAAATTCTTATTAGAAGAACTTCTACACTGTCCCTATCACTGCTCTTTTGCTTGTATATACATACACTAAGGTACAGGGAGGAATTCTTTTTGTTTTGGCTAGAGCCTTTTGTACTTGAAAAGAGGTCCATGACTTAAGTTTTTCCCTGGATCAGGGAGAGCTGAAAGAATATAGATGATGTAGACAATGATCAAGAAAGCATAAGTTATTACATTCAATGATGTGCTATTTATTTTGAGATTTTTATTCCTATGTTTTAGGTACCAGAATATACTCATTTTAATGAGTGATGTGGTCCTTCTTCCTACCCCCACTACCACCCAAATTTCCAATCTGACAAGGTAAAATATTGACAGCTAAATATTTTATTCCATCTGTTTTTCAAGTTTATGGGTCCATGAAAACCCAAACTGGGATTGGCATTGGCATGTCTTGTCTCTAGTGAAAATTGTTCTCAAATGCTGTGGAAAAGAATGAGAAGACTTAAGTGGCCTTTGTCACTAATTACCCACTGGGCAGTGCTGTCCCCTCCAGGTACCTGATGTCCTCTAGGACTGCAGGGGTATTGGGGCTTTACCTTTTCCTTCATAGCTTGCCACATACCCATGTGGCTATTTTTCCAAAAACACCTGAGCTCTTACCCATATTCCATTGTTCATTTATTCTTGGCTTTTCCTGTGCTTCTTTCCTTTGGTTAGAGCTGGATTTGTTTCCTTGGCATTTCATTTTGAAGATTTCTTTCCGTCTTCATTAGCAAACTTAATCAGTTTTTGCATCTTTGGCTTTCTTGTCTACTAGAAATGGAGATAGTGATTTGGAGATGTCCTTGTTTCTATGGTTATAGCTTTTCCAGAGAACTAGAAGTGACCATACATTTGTTGCCAAATGACTAAGTGGTTTGTCTGTGTCTTGATTAATTAAGCACTAGTCAAAGCTACTCAGTTAATCATATGTTTCAATATCTGTAATGTCTCTAGTAATGGGGAAGAAAAAGATGGAGGAAAACATTGGAGCATTTAAATCTCTTTCTGGTTTAGATTTCCCATGCTTTTTTTTTTTTAAATATTTTTTTTTTTTTCTGAGGCATAGAGTGTCCTAATTTAATTTACAAAATGAAGATTAAACTATTGCTTTAATTTATATGATCCCATTGGGACTTTATGTATGATCCTAATGAGATACTGTTTCTTGTACCTTGGGAGATAAAATGTAGGAAATTTTAATCCTTGAAAACTGAAAAATACTGGTCTTTATCAGTTTAAAGATTTGTTTCTTGAATTGTAAGTTGTAAGGGGTGCTTAGCCTTAGCTAGTTTCATGTAATCTTTGTATAGTGTTATGTAAATGCTATCACTTAAAAATAATTTTTGTTGTGAGTAAAGAAGAGATTTCATAACTGTTATGGTGACAAATATCCTTTAATCCCTCTTTTGAAAAAGAACTTTTTAAAAAAAAAATAAAAAAATTATTTTTATTCCAAGAAATATTTTACCAAAAATTTCAGCGCAATGTGAAAATTTAGTACCACTAGGTTTATTTCAGTGTGTGTGCTGCACAAATATTGCTACAAGTTAGTTTTTGTAAAGTTTCTGTAATGGAAAATTTAATCCCACTGTTAATTTTGAAACAGTTTTATTCTTCAGTGCTATATGATCTCTTTACGTCTCCCATGATCTTCTGCCATCAAGTCACACTACAAGAGTAAAACACATTCCATCTCCCCCCAAGGCTGCACTATCTGCCCTTGATGGGTCAAGAAATGGGGCAGAGGTATGAGTAAGAGGGGACAGTGTGAAAATGACTTTTTGCTTGTGATATGGGAGAAGACTCTGATGATTTATTGTTTAAAATCTTTGAGATTAAAATTGGTAGAGTGCTTTTCACGAAGATGGCTCCAAAAGCTAAGAAGGAAGCCCCTGCCCCTCCCAAAACCGAAGCCAAAGCAAAGGCTTTGGAAGCCAAGAAGGCAGTACTGAAAGGCATCCACAGTCACAAGAAAAAGAAGATCCACACTTCACCCACATTCCAGTGGCCCAAGATGCTACATCTCAGAAAACAGCCTGAATATCCTCAGAAGAGCTCCCCCAGGAGAAACAAGCTTGACCACTATGCCATCAAGTTCCCCTGACCACTGAGTCAGCCATGAAGATTGAAGACAACAACACACTTGTGTTCACTGCAGATGTCAAGGCCAACAAGCACCAGCTCAAACAGGCTGTGAAGAAGCTCTGTGACATTGACATGGCCAAGGTCAACACCCGGATCAGGCCTGATGGAGAGAAGAAGGTGTATGTTCGACTGGCTCCTAACTATGATGCTTTGGATGTTGCCAACAAAATTGGGATCATGTAAACTGAATCCAGCTGGCAAATTCTAAATACAAGTTTTTTGGCCATTGGGAAAAAAAAAAATTGGTAGAGTGAGCAATGCTTTGGTTAAGGTTGTGGTCAGAAGGGCTGGTTTAGGAGCATCTGCATTAACTACACTTGTGCATCAGTTAAGCGTTCCATGTGGAGGATGATTTTCTAATTGGCTTACTGGTCAGCATACAGCTAATGTATCTGTTTTCTTCTGTTGCTCACTTTTGGCTATTTTGTTTTAATTTTTTAGAGGTCATGGTTCGAAATAAAATAAAGTTCATATCAGCCTCCCCACCCCAGCAGTATTGTAGAATATTTGAGAGATGAACCTATTGCTTAATATGAAATTTAGATTATCTCTATATTTTATTTGTGTATCTCAATCACACATGGTAACAAATAAATGAGATGAAGCAGAGTGTTAAAGATTCTATCAGAATTTTTTTCCTTTTAATATTTGTGGTTAGAATTTAAAATACAGAAGTATCCTTAGAAATCATCTTGATTTTTTAGTTTTTACATGAGGAATTTGAAACAGGGTATTAAGTTTATAATATTTCAGTACATACATTCCTGTAGTATGAACAGTGTGTCTGCATCTATGTCTGCGTATAAGGAGAAACAAGTAATTAGTCACAATACCCTTCCATTGATTGTTAATGACCACTCCATATTTTAAGGTACAGATACAACTTATCAGAATTTGTTATACAGACTTTGAAGCAAGCCTCGTGATAAAAATAATTTTGCCAGTAAAGGGGGGAGGGGGAGTGACAGACAGGTCAGCAATATGAGAAACACATACACAGTTAAACGATTAACTTGCATTTTTAGTTGTATTCAGTGTAGTAAGTGAATTAGACTTTCAAATTTAGAAGAAAGCATTTCTTATGTTCTTGTCTAAGTGCTCTTTGTGATGTGTCATCTCCTGCTTCTGTTCTCTCATCAACTCCATTTTTTTGTCTGTCTTCCCCATTAGTCTCTACCTATAGGGGCAAGAAACCTGTCTTGTTCACTGTTGACTCCAGCATTCAGTGCCAGCAGTAATTGTTGACTGACTGCCACATTGGCTAACTCTGGTTTTTACAGCTAAATATATTACTTAGCCTCATTTAAAATATCTTGAATTTGAAATACTTAAATTTTATTTTTACAGTGAACAGAGTATCTGTCAGGCAAGAGCTGCTGTGATGGTTTATGATGATGCCAATAAGAAGTGGGTGCCAGCAGGTGGCTCAACTGGCTTTAGCAGAGTTCATATATATCACCATACAGGCAACAACACATTCAGAGTGGTGGGCAGGAAGATTCAGGACCATCAGGTAAGAATCTATTAAAATGCTTATCTAGTATTAAAAATGGACTTGGTGTATTCAATAAAATAAAGTAGTGCTTTAAATCTTGATTACTTAAAATGGTCTCTATGGGAAAAGCTGAATATAGGTTTGCCGTCCCATTTTTCCCACCTTTTTTAAAGCATGAATTTAGGAATTAAATCTAACGTGAACGTTTAGAACGAATTGTATAAAAATCTAAATACTGTTTTTCTCCTATTATGACTCTTTATCAGAACCTCTGGCCTTCCAACTAGCTAGTTTTTGGAATTTAAAGCAAATTTACAACAAACAAAAATGAAATATTATGTAATAGCAGATTGCATGTTTAAGGAATTCATTTTCAGCCAAAGGTATGGGATATGGAGATAGAGGAAAGAGTTTAAAGTATAAATAGTGTCAGAAAATATTGTTAAATTCATATATGATAGATAAATAGTTAGGTTAAGGATTTTGGAACAGTTAGGTTTTTGTAATTTGCATCTGGAATGGCAACTACAACCCTCCCCTCCACCCCCCCATTTTTCTACTCATCCATCCATACACTGGACAAAGGGGAGTATGGTCCACATGGCTTTCCCAATCACATAGTCACCCTTCGTAAGCTACATTTTTATACAATCGTCTTCAAGATTCAGGGGTTCTGGTTTGTAGTTTGGTAGTTTCAGGTATTTACTGCTAGCTATTCCAATTCATTAGAACCTAAAAAGGACTGTCTATATTGTGCGTAAGAGTGTGCACCTGAGTGACCTCTTGACTCCTTTTGGAATCTCTTAGCCACTGAAAACTTATTTCATTTCCTTTCATATCCCCCTTTTGGTCAAGAAGATGTTCTCCATCCCACAATGCCAGGTCTAGATTCCTCCCTGGGAGTCATATTCCACGTTGCCAGAGAGATTCACTCCCCTGGGTGTCAGATCCCACGTAGGGGGGAGGGCAGTGATTTCACCTGCCACAACGACAACTTTCACTAATTTTTTACTGTAGATTTCCTAGAAAGATGACTGGATTTTCTGGCTACTTGATTTCTTTGGTCTTAACAGGTTAGGAGCAGTCTAGAAACAGGAAAACATAGGTAGGATCTTACTAGTAACTGCTATATATTAATAGCAGCAAGAACTTTTATGAAGAATAGACTTACGAAATAGACTTGTTCTGATAAGATGGCAGAATCGATGAATGTAGAAATCATCCTGCTACAGATGCACAAAAAAATGTAGCAAATTTAAAGAAAAACGTAACAAATTTTTTTTCTTGGTGCTGAGCTGGCTCTCACTGAAGAAAGGAAGATCCCTAGGTTAACCCTAGGAAACATAGTGGTGTAATGTGTAGATGGATGCTGCAGCAGCTTGGGCTTTGGGATAGAGATAATATACTGGTAATAGATTTGTCATGACCTGTGTACAGAGACTATGGGCCTAAAAGAGGTTGGGTTTTGAAATTGATAACTTTGCTTATAGGTAGGACTCTTAAAGGAGCCACACCCCTTAAAAGGAGGAATGAGAAAAATTTCCCTATCAGCACAGGGAGGCAAAGGAGCTTGCTTGTGTCTGAGCTGGTTTAGGAGCTCCCCTGAGAGATGGGAACCTCATACTTGACTTACACAAATCCATTCAAGAAATTAACAAAGACTGGTCCCAGGCCAGTGAAGCTTCTGGGACATCTGGCAAAAACAGATACTGTCCCCCTCTGGAGAGTAATGTTCACAGCCCTTAATCAGTCCACAAAAAGAGCAATTTACTCAGTTCGCCAAATTTGCTGATTTAATAACCATACCAGCCTGCACTGCTTTCTGCCTGCTCAGGCTACCTTCTCTCTTTGCCTTTCCTCTGTGCCCCACCCCCCCAAGTCTCTTCTTTCCATTGCCTAGTCTCCCTCCTTTTTCTCTATGCTCTCATTTCTCCTTGTTGCACAGCCCTTCTCGGGTGTCCCCATTCTCTGTACCATGTACCCACCTCTGCCCATTGGTAGTCCAGGTCACGCTGAGGGCTTTCTTCCCTTTACGTCTTTCCTCTAGCAGAGTCCAAGCAATGAGTTAGGCCCAAAAATGCTATTAAAAAGAAAAAATGAAAACTGAACTAAAATTTTGTAGAAGTTGTCGAACACTCTCAACACAACGTTCCAAACAGCTGTAAAATAAATAAATTTTTGGTAAATTTAGTGAAATTGGTCACTTGACAGTATTGATAAACAATCCTACAAGTATCCAAGTGTTAGCAAAAAAACCAAAATGAATATTTAAAAATAATTAGAAAATAAATCTGTATAGCTGTATATAGGAAATTTCCATATGAAACAATAAAATTTTTATTTATAAGAGAATTAAACCGTCCTGTGGTTCCTAGCTTTTGACAAATGGAATGTTTCTTAACATGTTTGGAAATTTAAAAACGTACTTCTAAATAACTTATGACACTAAGATAAAGTCATTACAAAGATTAAGAAATAAGATTAGATCTGAGTGACAAGATGCTACATGTAGAAACTTGTAAAATGAAGCTAAGGCTGTTCTTAAAGTGACAAGTCTTAATTGCATATAGAGAAAAAAATGAAGAATAAAAAAACTTAACCCAAAAGGAATCAGAAGAAAATACTAAATATTAGAGAAGAAATTAATTAAATAAAAATAGAGATCATTAACAAAGGAAAAGCTGTTCACTCAAAAGACAAACTAGACATAATTGTCAGAATCAAACAGAAGTAAGACAAGGCACAAATAGACAATATTAGGAATGAAAAACAAAAAACATACAGCCCAATCAAGATGGCGGAGTGAGAAGCTTCTTGTAGGTTTGAACAATCTACAAGAACTGACAGGAGCATCTTTCTCAAAGCTCCAGAAGACACTTAAAGGATTGCAGTAACAGGTTGAGGCCAAATCAAGAAATAGGCAGCTTAAGAGTGGATCTGGTGGTACCCTGGCTGACCCCTCCCCCACCCCTCACTGGCTTGGCTCGCGACCGGCCAAGGCTTTCAGTGTGGGTCCTTGGTCTTGGTTCCGGAGGGAGCAGAGTAACCCTCTTTCTCATACTAGGACCATGTATGTCTGCTCCAAACTGGTGGCCTGAGGGACTGAAACAGGACACTCATTACAGTCCTGCGCATAGAACGTGGTTCACAGAGCTCTCCTACAGAATGCTGCAGGAGATCAGTCAAGTGGCTGCCTGGGGCTAGGGATTGCTGGCTGTGGGACATATAGTGTGGTGCCCGGGACCTTGATGAAACAGTTTCCTAGGGAAGAGACGACATTCATATCCGAGTAAACGGGGGAATTCCAAGGGTTTCACATACAAGCCAAGAAAAAGACACATGCACAGAAATGATCAGGGTGGCCCCTATACTTTGACCTTGAATTTTTCTCTTAACTCATTGTATAGGTAAGCTCTAAAGGAGAATACTCACACAGATCAATCTGCAAAGACTGGGAAAGGTGTTTTCTTTTCTTCTTCTTCTTCTTTTTTTTTTTTGATAGCTCCTGACTTTAAAGGAAGGCTCTGTCATATCACTAGCCGGATACAGGCTTAAGGAACAGACACTTCAGAATCTAAATTCCAGCCGTAACACATTAAAATATTAAAATGTCCAGGTTTCAACAAAAGATTATAAAACATACAAAGAAACAGGAATTGATGGCTGAGGCAAAGGAGAACACTAAAGTCATATAAACCATCATTGGGGAGGACTAGGCCTGAGACATATCAGATGAAGACTTTTAAAAAATAGTCCTAAATATGTTCACTGAGCTAAAGGAAAACATGAACAAAGAATTAAAGGAAATTAGGAAAATGAATACAAAGAGAATATCAGTAGAGAAATGAAAATTATGGAAAGGAACAGTGACAAAAATAAA
This sequence comes from Choloepus didactylus, assembly GCF_015220235.1. NCBI lineage: Eukaryota > Metazoa > Chordata > Mammalia > Pilosa > Megalonychidae > Choloepus > Choloepus didactylus. Next base: position 34,265,641 of record NC_051308.1, read on the forward strand.
TTCCCTAGGAGTTCACCAGCAGATTGGAGCTGGCAAAAAAAAGTGAGTGCACTTGACGATAAGACAATTGAAGCCATCCAGTCTGAGAAACAGAAGAAAGAAAGAAGAAAAGTGAACAGAGCCTGAGGAACCTGTGGGAAACCATCAAGCATACCAATATGCTCATTGTGGGAGCCTCAAGAGCATAAAGAGAGAAAGGTGCAGAGAGAATATTCAAAGAAAAAATGGCCAAAAACTTCCCCAATTTAACCAAAGATGAATCGACACATCCAAGATGCTCAGTGAACTCCAAACAGAATAAATCCAAATAGACCCATACCATTTCGTATTTTTTTAAAATGTAATTTTATTGACCATTTCATATTACAGTCAAACTGTTGAATGCCAAAGATAATTCTGAAAGCCGTAAGAGAGAAACAGTGTGTCATGTGCAAGGGGTCTCTATAAGATTAAGGGCTGATTTCTCACTGGAAGCCATGGAGACAAGAAAGCAGTGGGATGCCTTATTTAAAGTGCTGAAAGTAAAAATTGCCAAACAGGACTTCTGTTTCTGGCAAAATGTCTTTCAAAAGTGAGGTAGGATTAAGACATTCCCAAGTGAGCAAAAGCTGAGGCAGTTCATTCACCATTATATTGGCCCTACAAGAGATGCTAAAGAGTTTTGTAAGTTGAAAGGAAAGGCAATATTTAATAGATCAAAGCCTCGTGGGGAAATAAAGATCTCTGGTAAAGATAATGACATGGGTAAATATAAGTACCAGTATTATTGTATTTCTTGGTTTGTAACTCCACTTTTTACTTCCTATAGGTTCTAAAAGGCAAATTCATAAAATGTAATGATAAATGATTGGTTTGGGACTCATAATGTATAAACATAATTTGTAACATTAAGAACTATGTTAAGGTCAGGGGATGAAGGGGTATAGGAACATAGTTTGTATATGCTATTGAAGTTAAGTTGGGAACAAAAGCAGATGAATTTATTATAGATTTAGGATGTTAAAAAAATTTAAGCCCCATGGTAATTACAAAGAAAATAGACAAGTATTTCTGTCTGTCTCTGTCATAGAGATAGAAAGTAGAATATAGTTTGCTTGGGGGAGTGGGAGTGGGAATAGGAGCTAAAGCAGAAAGAGATTAGGGTTTCCATTTGGGGAGATAGAACAATTTTAGTAATGGAAGGTGCTGAGGGTACTGCAACATTGTGAATATGATTAATCTCACTGAATGGTATGCTTGGGCGTGGTTGTGATGGGGAAAGTTTTTGTTATATAAATGTACTCACAATTAAAAAAAAAAGAGCAACCAAAGAGACACTGACAAATACAATACATGATCCTGGATGAGAAATAATAAGAGAAGGAGAAAAAAAGGCTCAAAAGAACATAATTGGGACATATAAAACATTGGAATAAAGGCTGTAAGCTTTATTATCAGTGTTGGATTTCTTGATAACTGCACTAGGGTGGTTACATAAGTCAATATCAAGTCAGTATCCTTGTTTTTATGACGTGTGTAGTATTAAGTGTTCAAGGGACTCTCATGTTCAGAAAATGGGTTGATAGACATGCAGACATATAGATGGATAGATAGATTGATGTGGCAAAATGCTAATACTGGTGGATCTGGGTATCTGGAGATGGTGTATGTTGTAATTCTCTGGGGTTTGATTTTTTTTTTTTTTTGTAACCTGTAAATTTCAAAGTATTTCAAAATAAAAAGATTGAAGGATGCAACTTTAGTTATAGTAGGGAAATTTAAAAATTGTAAGAATGTTAGAAAAACTTTGTGCCAATAAATGGGCCATTAATAGAAAAATATCATTTTCCCAAACTGGCTGAAAAAGTAGAAAACTTAATAGATCTTACAATCATAAAATGAATTAATAGTTAATAATCTACCCAAAACTTAAAAGGGGAGGAGGGTCCAGAGTATTTATAAATGAAATCTGAAAGCCTTCAAGATACTGCTTGTTTTATGTAAATTGTTCGAGAGAATAATATTTTATGAGGCTAGTATAATTTTGGTATTTAAAGTATAGTAGAATAGTTTTAGAGAGAAAAATAAGCCAGTGTCACTTATGAACACAAATATAAAATCCTTAGTAAAATATTAACAACTAAATGCAGTAATATGTATGAAAAAATTCACCTCTTAACCACAGGGGTTTATCTTCATATCAGTAATATAAAGATAGCTTAATGTTACATAAATTGTTAATGCGATTGACTGGAGAAAACAAGCAAGAAATAAGATTCCAAAAAAGCATGGAATAAAATTTTAATTGTTCGTAAGAATTCTCAATACGTTTAGTGTAAAAATGAATTTTTGTATTATAACGTGTATAATATAAGCCTGCAGCAAACAACCTATGGGATGGTACACTATTGGGAGCATTTTATTAAATTCAAGAATAAATTGAGAATTTCAGCTTTAGTAGCTTTATTCCAGCATTGCAGAGGAGGTTCTGGCTAACCTAGTCATACAAAGATGAAGAAATGAAAGCTATAACGATTGGAAAGGAAGAAACAGAACTGACATTATTGACAGATGATCTAATTGTCTATATAGAAAATCCTGAGAGTATTTGTGTGTAAACCATTGTAACTAACAAGATTATTCAGCAAGGTTGCTGGATAGAAGATCCATTTATAAAAATCAGTCCATTTTTGTATAACTATCAATAAACAATTAGAAAATATAATTTTATAGATACTATTTAAAGTACCAATAAAATACCGTGTACCTAGGAATAAATCTAATAAGTAATTGGTTTCCTGTCATTTCTGGGGGCCTTGTTGCATTTCTTATTTGGTTATCAGACTGTTCTAAGGGAAGCACGTCATTATAATTTATTAAACATCTAAACTTTCTGTGGTAAGAGCAGTTAAAGAACATCCACCATTTATTTGTAAAATTGAATATTTGCATATTATGTAAATATTACATATAACATATAATTATTATATTACATTATATTGCATATTATATATAATATATAATATTAATATGTTATATGTAATATAATATATTACATATAATATGTAAATATATATTAAAATACTCCATTCTCTACTTAACACTTAAGTTCCTATTATGTTTTAGGTACAGTGCTTAGGTTGTATATACATGGATAATAAAAGTTCTTGACCTCGAAGGGATATTGAAGTGAAGAATGGGGATGTAAGTATGTCAGTCAGTAAATAAGTAAATAAAGTGTTTGCTGTGATAAATGTAAATATGTATTGCAGGGAGGGCATAAAGAAATCATTAGCTTGTTAAAAAAAAAAAGAAAGAAAGAAAAAGGGGAACGAGTTCCTGATGACTTCATAGACTAGATAAGATCTTGAGCCAAGTCACAAAGAAGAATGGGTGTTTACTGCATTCCTGTATAATCAAGCTAAAAGGGGTGGAACAGCAACATTTACCTGGACTCATTGGGTCTGAAGTACAGAATTTAGAATGAATGTGAAACCCAAGCCTGGCAACATGCTTAGTGGACGTTCCAATAAGTAATTATTATTAAATGACGATATAAGCTTTTTGAGATTATCAGCAGTATTGTCTGTCCTTGAAAGAAAGAAGTGAATGAAATAATTGAGTCAAAATTAAAAATTTCTTCTCTTGAAAAAAGTGAAGTGAATCAATTGCTTAGATACTATCATTTTGTTTCTAGTAATGTTTTTCTCATCTTTTTCTAACATTCTGTTATGAACAGTTGAAATAAGTAAACGTAACACATCTTTTTTTCTGCTCATTTAAGTGATTCGCCACGTAGGATATACTTTTGCCTTAAAATGGTTTTTAATATTTTCTGATAGTTTTAAATTCTAGTAGCTTTGAGTTTCTAGTAGCTAAAAATTGTGGCCCCCTATCCCAAGATTTATAAAAACCACACAAGAAGCCGTCATCATAGGTATATTTTTAAAATTCAAGCTTGGGTATTGGCAGACACGTAGCCTTCTTCTGAGAACAAGTAAAACAGGTGGACAGAATGTTTTTTTAAAAATCTACTCGGCGCTTGTGTGACAGTGGAGAATGATGGGTCCATGGTCTGGAAGAAGAAAGAGCCAGAGAGGTGAGCCCAGCCTTTTGAGCCTCTTGTTTGCCTCAGTGCATGTGTCATTGCTGAAAGAGGAAACTGAGAAGCTAAGCAAAGCTTTTGACAGACTCCTGGGACTGGTAGAACAAAAATGAGAGTTAGGGCCTGCTAATGAGGGGTGGTATCTTTGTAATCCCCCAGGCACCCAGAAGCACCACACCCTGGGAGGCCGTTTGACTCAAGAATTACACTGGCCTTTACAAGAACTGAAATCCAGCTTCCACTCATTTCAATCACTGTTTGGGTTAATGTGATATTGGATTGTTTTCCTAGCTTCTTGCCAGAGGCAAATGTAAATCTTCTCAGGAAAAATATAATATTGTAGGCCCCCAAATATCCCTGTAATTGTCTGTACACAATGTCTGGTACTCAATCAAAATAACCAGGTATATGAGAAGACATGGAACAGTTACCAGAAACAGATCCACTGAGGAATCTAGTTAATGCAGTTATCATAAATTGACTTCAAAATAACTGTGGTTCTCCCTTTATCCAGTGTATGGGCAGATGAGTAATAAAATAAAGACATAAATAAATAAATAATAGGTAGGGATAAGGGGTATGGAGTGCTTTGGGTATTCTTTTTTCTTTCTTTCTTTTTTTTTTTGAGTAATGAAAATGTTGAAATTGTGATGAATGCACAGCTGTGTAGTGATACTGTGAATCATTGGTTGTATTCCTTGGATGGGTTATACTGTGTGTGGCTGTAGCTCAGTAAAACTGCATTAAACAAAATTAACAAAAATAACTGCTTAATAAAAGACAAGGCTGAGAATTTCAGCAGAGATTCTTTTCGAAGAATCAAATGGAAATTCTAGAATTGAAAAATAACGACTCAATGATGGATCAGTTTTACAGCAGATTACAAGCAGCTAAAAGAAATTAATAAACAGGAATATAGGTCAGAAGAAAATATTCAGAAGGTAACCAAGAGAGCAAAATATAGACATGAAAAAAGAACTTAGGGAATACAGTGAAGAAGTAAAATGTATGTGTAATTGGATTTCTAGAGGAAGAAGAGAGAATGGGGCAGAAGCAATAATTGAAGAGATAATGGACAGGGATTTTCCAAAAATGATGAAAAAACTTCATCTTAGAAATACCATACACCTTAAACAGGATAGATACAAATAAAATTCTATATATATGCATCATATTAAAATCACTGTAAACTAAATTTAAAGAAAAAATCTTAAGAGCAGTCAGTAAAAAACAAAAAAAAACAACAAAAAAAAGAGGAGACTTTAAAGTAGCAACAGAAAACTGTCAGATGACTTCTGAATATAAACAACAAAAACTAGAAGGCAGTGAATTTCAAAGTACTGAAACAAATGACAAACTAGAATTCCATACCTAATTCAAAACTTAAGGTGAAATAAAGATATTTTCTGACAAACATATAGAGAAGAGACCTGCATTGAAAGAAATTCTAAAGTGTTGTTTAAGATGAAAAAATGGACACAATGGAGGCTTGGAGAGGGCAGAAAGAATAAAAAGCAACAGGAAGGGTATACATTGGGTAGATCTAAAAGAACATTGATTGACTGTGTGGAACTAATAATAACGTGTCGTAGGTATGGCTTAAAATATACAGAAAATTAAAGTACCTTTTTAAAAAATGACATAGGAGCCTGGAGATGGACATGGGAAAGTGAGTGTTATTTGAGATCAGGTATTCTAAGGTCCACCTTGTATTTTTGAAGAAAAGGTAAAAGTCTTAATTTATGTTTGTCTTTGATAAATCTGAGATACCTGTTGTTAATCTCTAGGTGACAACTGAGAGAATAGTGAAAAATGTAAAACCTAGCAAGCTGATTGTGCCGGTTTGAATGTATTATGCCCCCCAGAAAAAGCTATATTCTTTGATGCAATCTTGTGGGGCAGACATTTTAGTGCTGATTAGATTAGAATTCTTTGAGTGTTTCCATGGAGATGTGCCCCACCCAACCGTAGATGATAACTCTGATGAGATAATTTCCATGGAGGTGTGGCTCCACCCATTCAGCATGGGCCTTGATTAGTTTACCGGAGCACTATATAAGCTGAGACAGAAGGAGGGAGCTTGCTACAGCCAAGAGGGACACTGAAGAATGCCCAAGAGCTGAGAAAGGAGCTGCAGATGAGAGACAGTTTGAAGACGGCCGTTGAAAGCAGACTTTTGCTCTGGAGAGGCTAAGAGAGGACAAACGCCCCAAGAGCAACTGAGAGTGACATTTGTGAGGAACTGCAGCCTAGAGAGGAATGTCCTGGCAGAAAGCCATTTTGAACCCAGAACTTTGTAGCAGACACCAGCCACTCCTGTTACTCAGCTAACAGGTTTTCCGGACACCATTGGCCATCCTCCAGTGAAGGTACCTGATTGCTGATGTGTTACCTTGGACACTTTATGGCCTTAAGACTGTAACTGTGTAACCAAGTAAACCCCCCTTTTATAAAAGCCAGTCCGTCTCTGGTGTTTTGCATTCCGGCAGCATTAGCAAACTAGACCACTGATGGAGGAAGATAATGATAAACTCGAAAAGAAGCCAAGAAAACAGGCAAAGGCATATGACAGGAGTCTAATCAGATAGAAGATTATACATTTAGGCACAGGTTTATAAATAATTTACATTAAATGTAATGAATACAAATTAAGAACTGTTTATCAAATGACACCATAAATAGCATGAAGAGACAAGCCATAGAATGGGATAAGATATTAGCAATATGTATAACCAACAGTGGGATCATATCTGGAATTTATATAAAGGACTCCTAAAAATCAATAAAGAAATGGACAACTCAATACAAAAATGGGTAAGAGATTTAATTTAAGTAGGTATTCACAAAAGAGGAAAGACAGATAACCAATAAAACATGAAAAGGTACTAAATCTCATTAGTGGTCTGGAAAACCTAAACTGAAAACAATGACAGTATTCATACCCACCAGAATTGCTAAAATAAAGGCCGACAATACCAATGGTAAAATTGCATAATTCGTGGAATAATAGTAGCTTTCATATATGGCTGTGGAAAGCTGTTTGGTGTTATCTACTAAAGTTGGACATACTCATGGCCCTTTACAATTCCTCTCCACTCCTGGGTAAATGCCCAACAAAAATGTGTGCTTGTATGTATCGAAGGTATTTAACAGAATGTCCATAGCATCACTGTTTGTGATATCCTCAAACTGGAAATAACCCAAATGTTCATTAATGGGAAAATGGATAAATAAACTTGATTTATACAATAAAACACCTTAGATCAATGAAAATAAACACACTGCAACTACACAACACCAAAATGGATGCTTCTCATAAACATTTTTTGAGGGAAAGCAAGTAGACATTATAATATATAATATTGTGTAACTACATTTATATAAAATCCAGAAACTTGTGGAACTAATTTATGATGTTAGAAGTATGGCTAGTACCTTTTGGGAGGTGTGAGGGGTTTTGGGGGGCACTTCTGGCATTTATGTTCTATTTCTTTTTTTTCCCCTCTTTTTTTTAAATTGTGAACTTTAACATATATATATACATAACAGTGATAACTTTCAAAGTACGATTTCACAAGTAGTTAGCAAATTTCAAAGAATGTTATGGGTCACAGTTCCACAACTTCAGCCATTTCCATTATTATAAAATGTAACATACACATAGAAGTTGTCATCTCTCGATGTATAGCTCAACAAGCAGTCATATAGGTAATTTCAAAAATTGCTATGGGTTACATTTCCACAGCTTCAGTTCTTTCCTTATTATGCAGTACAAGTTATATACAGAAGGATGAAGACCTTCAAGGTACAATTCAGTGAGCATCTATAGAGCCAATCCCAAAGGATGCTGTCGGCTACAGTTCCACCATGACATTTACCCCCTTCCAGCCATTCCAACACCCCAGCATCCAAAAAATATGTAAAGCCAGTATTCATAGACCTTTGTTAAATCTTACCTTATTTGTTGCTATCCCTTCCTCTCACTTAATATCTTTGTTCATCTTCAGGGATGTCTAGAAGCACCCTAACTTGTTTATATTGAAAGGGGTTGTTGACAGTATGGGGAAGGGGGCTGCATCTGATAGTTGATCTTAAAGAGGCTGTTGCCTCTCAGTTTTAGTACTTGTCTGGTGTAGGAACACTCTGGTGGATTTAAGTTTCTGAAAGATAAAACTTAGCGAATGCTTCTTTTATAGAATCTCAGGTAGGGTCCTAGGTATTTGGGGACTACTTTTGGTAAGGGCATGGCAAACTGTGGCCATTTGGGATGTCTAGCTGGAGCTTGCATAACAGAAACCTTCAGGAAAGCCTCTTGACTCTATTTGGGATCTCTCAGCCACTGTGACCTCAGCTTGTTACCTTTCTTTTTTCCCCTTTTTGGTCAAGTAGGCCTTTTCAGTCCCTGGCTGCCAGGGCCAGGCTTATTCCTGGGAGTCATGTCCCTTATTGGGGGGGAGGTTAATGAATTTATTTGCTGAGTTGGGCTTTGAGAGAGAAAGGCCACATCTGAACAACAAAGGAGGTTCCCTGGAGGTGTCTCTTAGGCATAAGTATAGGAGGGCTCAGCCTCCTATTTACAACCCTAAATTTCACAAGTGCAAGCCTCAAGTCGAGGGTTTGATTTATTAAGTAGTGGGTTCCTAACTTTACTTAATATATCTTCTATCCCAAGATAAACGATCAGTTTCTTACGTTACCTTCACCTAGTTGTACAATTTTCATCACTCTCAACTTGAAACAATTATCGTAACGTAATACATCCCAGAGCTCTTATCAGCTGCTAATTATTTATCACTAGCATTAGTGTAGAGTTGGTAAGATATTCCTATTAATTATAGTCATTAATGTCTAATGGGTAGTTTTTCCATATCACCCTGTTGTTAACCCTCTGCACCAGTGTCGTACGTTATATCATGCTAACGCTTATTTAGGTTTGTGGTGCTACTCCTGGGTTACATGCCTTTAAACAACCATTTACAAACATGTTTGCCTTCAATGCATCATTGATACTTAGAATCCTATGTTCTATTTCTTGATCAGGATATTGGCTACATGGGAATGTCCACTGATTGATTTATATGTACACTCTTTTGTATCTGTAATACTTCAACAAAATAGGTTAAAATGTATTTGAAAGAGAAAAATTTTCTTTTGTTCCACTGATTTTCGGTTTTAAGTCCAGACCTTTGCCATGATCAGACAGCTTAACTTCCATCACCTTTCTGCAGACAGATTTTTATGGATAATTGTTCTATTTTTGCTAAGGTCTGTTAGGAACAGGCTTGAATGAATATATCCAATCAGGATTTGTTGCATCTTCCTTGATTTTTGCATTTATTAGCTTGGCTTTACAAGGAATTACTGTCTTGTAGGTCGTGATAAATTGTGCCATTCCTAAAGGGCTGAAGTACAATCAAGCTACACAGACCTTCCACCAATGGCGAGATGCTAGACAGGTGTATGGTCTCAACTTTGGCAGCAAGGAGGATGCCAATGTCTTCGCAAGTGCCATGATGCATGCCTTAGAAGTGTTAAATTCACAAGAAACAGGTAAGGTGTCCTGCATTACTTTTATCTTTGATCTGATGTCCTATATATGTGTTTAGGCAAATCTTTACTGACCAACTTTTAAAACATGTATATATTTGATACAATTCTTGTATTTCTACTGTTCTTTTACAAAAAAAAGTAGACCCGAGTTTGTTGATAATAAACATATACTCTGGGAGGATAATCCTATGAGTCGTTAGAGTTTAACACTCTCATTTGAAATAATTTAGTTGTGTTCATTTTACTCCAGAAACTCAACTTTTGTTGCAAGGAGATAAGGCCGAGAGAAGATGCAGTGGATAGAAATTCTGCATATTTATCATCATCTTACTTTCTTACTTTCTTTGAAGAAAGGCATGTTTTCTAAAACAGTCTTCAAACCACTGTTGAGCCCAGGAGCTACAAGTCCAACTAGGTCACCATCCTAGCAGATAAAAATTTGATTCTTGAAGTTGTTTAAGGTCTTAGGGGTGCCCTCAGGTGGTACAAGTCCTGAATTGCATCTCCTCTGACACTGCATGTTGATTAGAAATAATTCACTTGAAAAACAGGATTTAAAACTGTATGTCTCAGGGATGAGCCCTGTTTTGGTTTAGAAAAATAGACCGAAAAAGAAATATATCAATGTGTGGTTAACTCTTTGGGGATATAGATTTTTTTTCATATTTCAGTTTTTGAGCTTTCTAAAATGAACATATAATCAGAAAATAAATTATATATAGAAGCAATACAAATATGATTACTCTTGTTACGTTGTATATTTAGTAGTGATCCTAAATGTGTGCTGTAAACCAAATTTATTTAGGGGAAGTTCTAGACCAAAATTTGATGTTTTGTTGAAAGTACAGAATATCAAAAACTGTTATAAATATATTAAATTATATTTATACCTTGCCTTATTCTAAAAGGGATTTGAAGCATCCAGCTTATATGTTATTCTCTTTCAAATATGAATTTTCAGAGCAAGAAGACAGTTTTGGGTCTTGCAGAAAAGGTCTTGCAGAAACTTTATAGATGTTTTATATTAGATCTTCTTTTGAGGAGGTTAAAGATCTCTATAAATAACTTGAGTATAGAGTTATAGTTTGTCTGTTTTGAGAAAATAAACCACTGGAACATCCTCTAGTTTCCCAGTAAGTCAGAAAATAGAATAGAGAAGTCTGTCTTGTATGAATACCCTTGTGTGTAGAGATGGTCACTCTAAGTCACTGTACTTTTCTTACAGGTATCAGTGTCTTGTTGGCATTCTGTTGAGGGTCTGAATTGTTTTCCTGCCACCATAGTTTTGCCATAGGGAAGAAACTAGTGTTGTGATTCTTGATATCTTATTAAATAGATCAGTTACATAGTAGTTAATGGACCAAAGTTTGGACTCTCTATTTATGACAATAGCATTTGGTTTTCCCATGTTTGGAACAAACTAACATTTTTATTTTTAAACTTTGCAAAGTATATCCAGTGATATTAGGAGCTAAATAATACTAATTAAAAGTAGTTAAAATTATTGTTGTTCATCTTGTCATTGATTTCTTTTTTAAAACCAAATTGGTAGGATTGTTTTTATCAATGAGTAGTCATATAGTTTGCTTTAAAAATGCAAATGCTAATTAATGTTTTTTCTTCTGATCTTGATCTTTTGAAATTAGTGAGTCAATGTGAAGAACTCAATTATATTCTCTAAAGTAATAAGCTTTAAGACACAATGTTTTCTACTTTATAGTGTAGAGTGTTCAGTTATAGAAAGTTTGGCAAATAGGAAGAAAATTGCTCATCATCTCGTTAGTTACACAAGTGTTTTGAAATAACATTCTTCTTAGATGATTTAGAAACTTTATTGTCTTTGTCCCAGTCTCAACTAGTAATACCGTGGCCTGAGGAAAGAGAGATAATGTTGGAAGAAGTTGGTCTATCCTAGCAATGTCCTTGCATTGTGGACCAAATCACTGGCAGAAAGCTTTTGTTTCTGCAGTTTTTTCATCTGAGAAAACAAGGCAAATAAAATGGCAGATATTCTAAATGGTATAATTTATTTAGGAAATGACTTTTCTTAAATTACTTGGAGTTAAACTCTAATTTCAGATTTTTTTAATCCATTAATTGGTTTGGAAGTGTCAGCAGAGAAAGAGGAAAATGCTAATAAGATGTGTCCTTGAGAAGGGATATAATTTCTTGTGTAGATATCTAAAGTAGAATAGGTTTGTATCCTGCCCCAGTATTATTCCGTGGGCCTCCTCCCCATCCACCTAAACAAACATACCCAGGAATGTAGCCTCTCAGCTTGATCATATTCCCCTGCCAAAGCTGTTTGCTTTGGGTTTTGCAGCCAATTTCCTATTCAAATCTTCTATTATTTTCTTTCCAGTACCATGTTGAAAAAGCTTAACTTGCCTCTCCCTTCCCTAAACAATATAACCATTAAAACTCTGACCAAAGGCAAAAGAAACTATTCATAAAGTAACTACAGATTATGAATTATAAGATTGTGAATTATTGGTAGTCCATGTTGAATATTTCTACTTATTTATTTATTTTTTGTTAATGTCAGTATTATGCATTGACTGTCATTAATGGTTAATCCTCAGCGATTTTCAAACTTTCTAAAGTTATGGACACCTTTGCTTAAGCAAAATCTTTTGCAAAAGCTCGGTGTACAAACAGACAAAAGTGAAGCTTCCCTGATGGGGCCCTGAGGCCCCTACATGGTTCTCCAGAGCAAAATTTGAAAACCACTGACTCATCTTTCTTGTCAAAACCAGTCAACACACAATTGCCCCTTCCTGGCCACCTCATCTCCCAAGTCCCCCAAATCCTCAAACAAAAAATTTTCTTTTTAATTAAGGAAAAACAGCCTTTGGGGCTGATCATACTGACCATGACGAGGTACTCTCTGTGTATATGTTCAGTATTTCCATTTCTTTTATGAAAAGGGTGGTTGGCAGGAATGTTTTCCTTTATTTTGTTTTTAACTTGGTATGCAATTATCTAATATACTGGAAAGTACAGAAGGTGCTAAATACAGTGAGTTATATTTGGAATTTAAAAAACACAAGTCACATGTTCTAACATTTTAGAAAAAGAGCTGAATTACTGCTCCTCCTTTTATACCAGATGCTGTAATGTATCTCTTTGTCTAATGGAAATTGACTCAATTTTAAATGAGTATGTTCCATATGCATTTTCCAGACTGATGTTTTTGGCTTCTGTGTTATTTATCAAGTTTACATTTACAGCATTTTTGTAGATAGTAGTTATGGATCATATAAAATATAAAGTCAATCCTTGTGATTATTGGTGGAGATTTTCACAATCTGTTTTATTTTGAAAAAGTTTATAATTCATTTCAAAATTGGAAATAATTTTTAAAATCCATATTTGTTTTAAAAGAAAACCATCTAACAGGCAGTAAAATTATTCTACTGCTTTTGTTCTACTCAAACAAGATTAAACATGTCTTTCCAAAAGATAAGAGTCAATCTCAAAACATTATACCATTAACTAAAAGACTACTTTTGTTAGGTTTTAATTTTTTGTGTATTGAAAATGAGAACACAAAAGATACCCTCCTTATGTTTGATATTTTCCTCAGATTTTATAAATATCGATACTCCATTTTTTTCTGAAAGAAAATTTGGCCTGACATGCTTTCCGATAGAAATATTTGTGTAAATCTTACCTCAGTAGTTTTTATTCTCTTCATGACTTATATTTTGGAGTTAATTGGGTAAAAAAAGAATGTCGAATTTCTAGAAATACTTTGTTTTTAGTGACACTTATTTTTTCAGTCCTTTTGGATTACACATATTCATAGGAGCAATTTTAAGCTTGTATCACAAAAATGCTGTCAAGTAAGCATGATTTGACCATAGTTACTATGGTAGGCACTGGGAATAATACTAAAATAAAAGGCCTATCCCTTGCCCTCTGGGATTTCACAGTTGAGCTGGAGCTAGAAACAGGGCAGCAAAATTAGAATACCTTTTGTGAGATGTTATAATTGAAGTGTGCTGAAAGGCCTTTGGAATACCTGACAGGAGTTGTAGAGTCAGGGAAAGCTTTGAAGAGGAGAAGATGCTCGAGCTGTGTTTTGAACAGGGAGGCCTCGTTCTAGATGGAAGAACCATTTAGATAGGCTTCGAGGCATGAGCACATGCAGTAAGTTGCGGCTTGAACATGAGAATTTATTTGGGGGTTGATGACAGGACAGTAGACTGGAAAGGTTGTGACAGGCCTTGTGTTCTTGCTCAGGACGATGCATTTTATCACAAAGGTGGTGGGGTCATTGTAGGGTGCTAAATAAATGTTTACTGTGATCAGATGTGTGCTTTAGTACAAGTGTGATGGATTGGTGAGCATGTGGTTTCAGGCATGAAGGTCATTTTAGGAGGCTGTTGTAATAATATCGATGAGAAAGATGAGGCCTGAACCGAAACGGTAGAGAGGAAAGGAACAGAGTGAAGAGGAAGTGTTTAATGGTCACTGTACCTGCCAGGCATTGTGCTAAGCATTCTATCTGTGACCTCATTTAGCCATTGAAACAATTCTGAGATAGGAATAATGATCTACTATTTATTGGGCACCTCTGTGTGCCAGATACTAATATGACACATACATTACTGGTAACCTTTATAACAGCTCTGCGAGGTTGGTGGTATTTTCCTTATTTTACAGATGGGATTAGGATTGTGGAATGTCACTGAGCTGGCCCAGGAGCCCACAGCTAGATGCTAGCTAGCATAAATGGCATTTGTACCTGAATTTAGCCTCTTTCTGCTATGGTCAGTGAGATTTAATGGGCAGGACAGGAAGGAAAGAATGGTATTTTAAAGTGATTCACCAGAGATGGGGAAGAAGAGGATGGGAAATGTCTTTGGAGGAAATAGAGGGCAATGTATGGCAAATTTGGTTTTGGACACACTGCATTTGGGGCACTGTATTAATGCTTTCATAAAATCACATGTATTTAGACCTGGAAAGTTTCCCAAAAGTAATTTTGGACAGTGTTTTTCCAATTGTTTTAGCTTTCCTAAACCAACTGAATCTTGCTGGAGAAATTTCATTTTAAGACAGATAAGGCATAACTGCCCATCAGTATTTAAATAAGTAACAGGTTTGGGAGCCAGGTGGGTAGGACAGACAGTCTTTTGGTGGGCTTTATTGTGTACTGCCTCATTCTCATAATCATCACTTCCAAAGTTTTCCCCATTTATAAACTCACAATCTTTACCTTAATGTGAGGTCAATCTGTAAGCATTGTCACTCCCACTTTCTAACTGGGGAGATTGGCGTGGAGAGGTGGGACTGCTCTAAAGTCGTACATTACCTAGAAGAACCACAACTGAGATTTAGGCCAGTTGTGGTCTTTAGGCCATTTCTTTTTAGTATATACTTTTGCTTTTCAATTCAAGATCTTCAAAAAACGTTTTTAAAAAGGTTTTTGAGGAGTCAGTTTAGGATGAGATAATAGGTCTTCACTGTGATTTAGTGAAAAGAACTTGGACTTGTGGTCAAAAGACGTCTGTTCCAGATTTGCCTCTGCCTCTGGTGGCAGGTTGTCTTCTCTAAAGCTCTTTCTTTATTAACATGGATCATGTTAATACCTATGTTAGGCTATTGTTTTGGAAATTAAATGAAGTAAAGACATTAGTATTGTTAAACTATAAAATGTCAGTTTTGATTAAAGATAGAAAATTCTACTGTGTTGATTAACTTGCTTAGGTAGTGGAGGGACTCTCAAATTTTCTCTACTCTCTTCTCTTTGTCTACAGCCTGTTAAACACATTTTTTGTTTTGTTTGAGTGTATCTATATGCAAGAGAAAGTTAGACACAAATCTTGCCTCTTATAGGGGAGATAAGGTACAACTTCAGTAAGAGAGAGAAAGTTATATCTGAAGTACACTGTGCTGTGGGTATAAAAGGGGGAGGACATTCTTCTAACTGGAGCAATCGGGTAATTGTAACGACAAGATGGCTGGCTCTTGGAAAAATGAGTAGAAGGGTAAAATGTAGGCATGAAGAGATGAGGGGGAAAGGCATATGAAGCCCAGGAGGGTAGCATCTGAGTACAAAAGTAGAAAGAATGGGATGTAGTTGCAGAGCCGGGGATTCTTTGGTTGGGCTGGTGGGAATAAAGGCAGAAAGACAGGTCTGATTAAAAAGGGCCTTTGAGAACTATGGGTGACAGAGATTTAGTGTAAGTTTTTGAGCAAGTGGAATAATATAAACAAAGCCGTATTTCAGAAAGCCAACAGAGGGTTGAAAGGAGAGCTACTGGAGGCTGAAAAACAAGCATTCAGTTCCTGAGTGGAGGCAGAAACAGTAAGAGTAGAGAAACAAGTTCAAATAGAAGAGAGTACAGTGATAAAATCAGGTGAGTTTAAACAGGAAACCATATTGTGCTATTTGTCCTCCATCCCCTTAAGTATAATTTTTTTTCATTAAAAATGAGTTCTGTATATGCTCTACATGTTCCCTATGAGTTTAATGTACAGCCTATCTTGTTTATCCCAAAATGTTGTGTTTAGAACACTTAAGTTTTATTAAGCCTTCTTCTCTTCCTCCCTAACTACCATGGTTAGCATCAGTGCTTTGTCTTGGAGTATATCTGGCATAAAGGTTTGATAAGTTCTGTGGTTATGAATTTTCATGTACTGAGTTTACTTCTAAGGAGTTATCTGAATAGGACTCGTAAAATTAGATCTAACACTTTCAGTGTTAAGGCTGTTTGGGAAATGTTTCTAAATAAACCTCAAGGATTCAAACTCCAAAAAAGAAAAAGAATTCTGGTGACACCTTCTCACATAATAAGAATAGTGCTTTCTGGGAGAGTATCGTATTTGTTTGTTGGTGATGTGGTACCTAAAATTACTTCTGCTATATTAAGAAAATCTATAGTTTGAGAGAAATATATGAAAAATGAAAATGTAGTTAAGCATAAGTTTGAGTTTTTACTGTAAACCTGAGTCCAGGTTTTAGAAAGAAAAGTGCATAGACACCTTTTGGCTTTGATAGTTTACACTGTGACAAAAACACTTCATTAATTTCTTAATTAAATTAAAGTGAAATTAGAGAATGAATTTGTTAAGCCCAGAGTTTAGTAATTTATCAACAGAGTTATCCTGTGTGTTATGTATGAATGTCCTTTTCCTTGTGAGACAGTTCAGTGCAGATTAGAACCGTGATTTTCAGCTTGGCACCCACAAAACTATTTAAGTTGGTCTGAGATCATTTTTAATGTTTTGAAAAACTAAATAAGCAATGTACATACATTCTGCATTCCAGTGATAGGGTTATATTTATTAACTCAAATATTAAACTTCTCTTTTGGGGGCTATAATTTACCAATCTTTAGAGGTTCCTATCTAAAATTAATCAGAACTGTTAGTTATCATTTTTAAAGTTTGGGGATCAGGTGATTGATTGTGCCAGATTACTAATAAGGAAAGTTAGTCACAGTATCTGAATTGAACATGACCAATTATATATCTTCTATTACTTGGGAAAGAACAAAGATTAATGATAAACAAACTTTCTTTGCACAGACTTACTCTAAATATGGAGTGCGAGGGGGATTGGTTAGTATAATAAAAGGGTTTCTAGCTTTTGAAAAGGTTAGGGGGCTGCTGAATTAAGCTTCCGGTTTCTTTGGCCCTACTGGTGACAGCTTGCAGCCTCAATTTCCAGCCTCTCTTCTAGCCTTGCACAACCAAGTTCTATGAAAGAATTCAGCCCTACAGAAAAAGATTTAGTTGGCCAATCTCTCGACTGGTTAATTCTTTACCTACAATGGATGCCTTAGGGCATGAGGGTGAAATTCTCTTGGAAGGCTGCTGACTTTAACTTCTTTTTCCTTGGTCTCCCTTTCTGCTTTTGCTTTCTGATCTCCTTTTCACCTAAAAGAACTATCTTACAGTTGAGAACTGGCACTGGGATCAGAAAATGACTGTGGATTAATATGAGAAATACTTGTATCTCAGATCTGTCTCATTTGTTCAGTATAGCTTGTTGCTTTCTCTGACGCTTAAATTCATGTTCTTCTGTTTCTGGTTACTTGGTGTATTTGTGGCTTCTCTTTTTATGTTATATTATTTAGATTGTATAAATGAATTTTTAAAATACTGTTTCTATGCCTTTCACATTTTTGATTGCTAGGTGTTTGAGAAAGCTGCTTTAGTTTGACTATTACTAAGTCTAATATTGCATTTTTTCATAGGCAAGGCTTTATTTTACAATAAGCTTGAAATTTAATTGATAGTGCTGCAGTGACTCTAGGATGTCATCCATGATTTTGCTTATCCTGAATGAGAATAGTAATTTGGATGCAGTTACTTTACTTTAAAATTCACTCATGAATTTTAATCATATTTGTTGCTTGATTTTAAACAATAAAAAAACTTCTGGTACTCTGGTACTTCTTTGTAGGAGTTTTCATCATTAAACAAGGATACAAGGGATAAGGGTGGGAGGGTTGCTTTAATAGAATAAGATCTATCTTCTTGCCCAATGATGATAAGGAATTAATTGCTGGAACCATTTCTGCTCTGTGTGACCAATCACAACATGCAGTGGCAACCACACCTATTTCATAGTTTTTACACTTTAATTTCAGAAATGCTTTTATATAGTAAGTGTGGACGTGTGCCATTGTGGTTTCCATGTTAGTATTCGGCAAAGAGCATGCTCGCATTGGTGCAACTGGCTCTGAATTAACATTACTGTTTAACGATCTAGACAATATGGGAAAATTCTAATCATTCTTTTGAAGATGGTATTAATAGTGATATCTTTGAAAATCAGCACATTATCTATAAAGAATATTGTGACATTATTGCATTCATCCATAAGAATTCCTAAGAGATAGATGGTCTTAAAATCTGAAAGAAGAAATGTCAAAGTGAACTGATTTAGTTGTACACCTTTTAAAACACAATGCAAGGTGTACAATGTTACTTTCTAAGAGAGAAACAAAAATGAGTAATTCAAAATTGCTGACCTCAAGGGGCTATTAATTGCATAGAAAATATAAAACATGGTCAGAAATATCTGAATTGGCAGGGCAGTGTAAGTACCATGAATGAATGCAGGGTGATATAAGAGGAATAAGCAAATGTAGCATGCTACTACCCATGTGAAGATACCAAAATAATTCTTCTAAGGTAGAGCTGCCATTTCAAAGGTTTTGAATTTCTGAGATGATTCACACTAGAAAACAAGTGGTTTCTGTTATCTGGAAATTTTCAGGGATATTTGGCTATGACAGAGCCATTTATGTAGGAAAAAAATTTTTCTCAAGCTTTAGCATCCTACACCCCCAGTAGTACAAATGACATGAATGCCTGGGAAATGGGTCTCTAGTCTCTTCTGCAGATAATACTTGAAATCCACCTTATGTTGATAAGCGGGTAGAGCAGGGTTTTACTTACCTGCTGCAGTGTGTACCAGCTAACTTTGCAGTTACCTTGGAGTAAAAGTTTCCATTGTTCTTAGAACAAAGTCCGGATTCCTTAACGTGACTCACACATCCTTCGCGGCCTGTCTCTCTAGACTCTGCATTAAACATACTACTCGTCCTGCATCCAGGCCCCTTTGCCTCCTGTTCCTTCTTTCTGATGCACAGTGCCTCCTCCCCCAGGCTAAACTCCCTCTCTCTGGTCTCAGTTTAAACATTATTGGTAGTCTCCTTCCCTTATCTCCCACCCCTTAAACACACACATACACTAAGTGAATGCTAACTGTGTGCACACAGTAGGTGACAAGTACAGACATGGCCCCTGGCCTAATGGAACTTAAGAGCCTAGTGTGGGAGAGAACGCTGAATAAGTGTTTGCACACATTATTATTTAAATACATTTGTCGTAAGTGTTGAGAGAGGGGAGTCGAAGACGTTATTAAAACATAATTTAGAGAACCTTACCTAGTCTGGGGAATCGTCTGTGAGGAGAAAAAGTTAAAGCAAGCACCCTGAAATTTTTTTGGTGTTGTTTTGTTTTTGTTTAGCTGAGGGAAGAGTAGTGAAATGCAGCGGTCTTTAAAGAAAATCATGGGCAGCTATTGATAAAAATTTTGTCACCTTTTTTTTTTTTAAACGTTGCCTACTTCAGGGCATACTGTTCTATATAGTTTTATGTCTTGATTCTTTCTACTTTATATCATGTTTCTTTAATAATAAATTCATTATAATTTCCCCTTTTAATGGCTAGATAATACTCTACTCTGTGTGTATACTATAATTTACTCAGTCATTCCCCTAATTATGGTTTCTAATTATTTGCTTTCATAAATAATACTTGAGGTAAACTTTTTAATATATAAATCTTGATCAGTGTTTTATTTCTTTTGGAGTGCATTTTTAGAAATAGATTATGGGATCAAGGGACATGTGTAGTCTAGATTCTTGGTACATATTACCAGATCACTTTCCAAAACAATTTTGCCAGTTTACTTCTTCTGTGAAAATTTGTTAAAAGTGTTTCAGATCTTCTAGCTCTTAAACGATTTTTCTTCCTTTATACAGAGAAGTCAGCAGACCTGGTGACAGCTCCATTTCTCTTAACTTAGTCCACTGGGCTCTCTTCTCTCTAAGTCTTTTCTTCCTCAGCACTGTGTGACTTGTGGCCTAAGTTTTCTCTTCCTTACGTTTTTCCAAAATAATTTAAGCTGTTAAGTTCTAGACTGTATAAATAAATTTAGCAGAACCCAAATCAGTGACATTGCTAATGCAATGGCACTTACTAGCAGATTTTACTTGCGCATGAAGATCAAATTACTTGAAGCATCTCTTTCAACAGGCCAAAAGATACATGCATGCTTTTAAAAATGTGGTCTGCAGTACCATTAGTCTGGACCAAGAAATGTGATTCATAAATAGCTCTCAAGTATATGTAGTGTATTGGAAGTAGTTTGTAGTATTATGTACATGAATAGCTATTTGAGCCTATAGTTTTATTTTTAGGAAACCATAACTATTTTACTGCTCCAGAGGGATACTGTTCTATTGGGAAATCTGCTTTAATTGTATCTATTCCCTAAGTAGATACTTTGTCTCACTGCTTGGATGATACAGCTCAAGCTTCAAGCTTCACATCCCTGACAAAGCTGGATTTTCAGGAATCTGTGATAATTCCACAGTATCACTTAGGCCCACATTATTTTTCTGTCAAAATTTCTTTTATTTATTAAAAGTATGAATTTGAATGAGTGTTAAGACTTTCCACCAGCATTTCTTGTGCATTTCATCTTCCTGTGAGTGGTGATGTTTTGGTCCCTGTGTATACAAGTTTGGCATTAAGTTATTAGAGGGTGAGATGGTCAGATTCTTTCCCAAGCTATCTTTAATAGTGCTTTTGTGCCCTGCCTTTTGCTGGTTCTTTGTTGTAAGCCTTGGAGAAAGAACCTGTCTCCACCTGATTTAATTTTTTTCACTCTGGGAAATGGCTGTGGACCAGGCTTCTTACTTGCTTTTAAAATGTTCATTCTTTTTCCTGGCTGCCTTTGGAGTCCCAGTCTTACTGTCCATTAAAAACTTCAGATTTTGGGGGTTATGTATTTAGAGTATTACAAAATTAGGCTTTATAGGAAACCCCCTCCCCCCATACACACATGTAAAAGTTATTTTTTAGTTTAAGTATATTTTATTTTCCTGATTTTTATTTAAACATTTCTGGACTTGCACATTTCTCTGGTTCTTTTATGATATATGGATGAATTCATCCCCATATTCATTTTCTCTCTGCATTATTTTGGTTGTTTGATGTATGTAAAGTTACCTAGAATACAGCTTTCACATAGTATACATTCATTAATTCTTGTTTTGAGTTGCATCGATTTTATTTAAAAAAAAAAAAAAAACAGTTTTAGTGGAACAAATTTATCAATTACTTGTCAGTTAACTACTATATGCCAAACAGCATGTTGGTTGCTGGTAATATGGAGATGAATGTTGCACAGATATTACCTTCCAGCACCTTGAAGTCTAGTGAGGCAGATATGTTTATAACTATAAACATATCTTGATGTAAAGTAATAATTCTGCAATCACATGATAAATTGGAAGGAGCTTAAGCTCCACCAGTTGGTATGGGGGTTTTAAATTGTGTTTTCCTTCTGGGCTCTTGCTGGTATTGATTTTTTTTCCCCCTAGTGTTTTGTTTTGTTTCTAATTGCTTGCTGCTTTTGTGTCTTATTTTTTAGGAGGTGGACAGTAAAAGACTAAGATTTAACATGGAAAATGTCTTAAGCAGGAAAAAAATAGAATTATATAAGCCTATAGATTGAACTAAAGTACAACAAAATCATTTAAGGTGTAGTAATTAAGATGTAGTGTTTTATGTGGTTGTCCTGAAAAAGACATGCTGTATTGAGTAACATTTATTGATTCTTAAATAAGAATGGGAAGGTGACACTCCTAATTTAAATATCTTAATTTTTTAAGTCTGGCAACATAGATGATAGTTTTTCACATTCTTTATTTGTCTGAATATACAGATATATCATTTAAACAGCAACAACATTGTTGTTTGAAATGGCATACCAAAATATATGACTTACCAATTACATGACAACATAATTTTAAAAGGGTAGTGAAATAAAGACATATCATTATGATATTACATTTTAGTCTAAGGTTAATGACATGCAGTTTGTAGAATGTTGATTTTTATGTCCTTGCTGACAGACCATACCAATACTTATCTTTTTAATTCTGTTTAATAATAAATCCAATGTGAGGTAAACAAACTCAGTTTACTTAACTTTTATGTGTGCATTAAAACTGTTCTTTTAGTAAAATTTTTAATGTATTTTAATTCCAAAACATAAATTTGGACATCTTTATCATTTAGATATTAGTTGTCCTATGTTGTTCTAGGTAGAAGTTGCTTTCTTGGTTTCACAGATGAACTATCACGAATTATTGTCCAGAGAAGAGGAGAAGGGTAAGGGCAATAATGTTCCCATGGAAAAGGAGACAGCTGTCCTGGTTTAACTAGGACAGTCCTGTTTTTTGATGTACCATCCTGAATGGCTGTGTATTCAGAGTCATGACCTAACAAATACCTCTGGTTTTGATTCCTGCTGAGAAATAACCTGCTGGCAAAGGAGCTGCACGTGCTCCCCTCCACCAGCTCCGGAGCATGGTGATTAGAAAAAACACCCAGGTTCTGCTTTGCAGCTCTTACAGGCACTTAGACTCACATTGGTGTTATTAATGGAGTCATTTCATTCTTTGTTTATGTCCAATTCTCTGTCAGAAACTAGAGCCAGTTATAGAAATACCTGACAAGAACTGTTCTTTGTTAATGGAACTCTGATTTCCAGCATGACATTTTGTTTTCCAAATGAAGATTTCTTTTTTTCTGATTGTAAAGCTACCTACTTACAAAAATTAAAGCAATACAGAAAGCATAAAGAAGAAAGTAAAAATACCTAATATCCAACCACGCAGAGGTAATCGCTTTAAATATTTTTCATAGGGGAAAGATGATAGGTATTTATTTTTCAACTTTGTGTTATAAACAATTCTGAGATGAGGAATAAAAGCACAGCATGGCTTTATTTTTTTTCTGTAGTTTTATTGAGCTATACTTCACACACCATACATTTCACCCACTTAAAGTGTACAATGCAATGGTTTTTAGTATATTCACTAGGTTGTGCAACCATCGCCACAGTCAGTTTTAGAACATTTTCACCAGAAAGAAACCCCATGCCCTTTAGCTGTACCCTCCAATTTCCTCATACCTTCACTGGCAACCACTAATCTACTTTCTGTCTCTATACATTTGTCTATTCTGGCCATTTCATATAAAGGGAATTATACAATATGTAGTCTTTTTTAATGACTTGGCTTCTTTTATTTATCGTAATATTTTCAAGGTTTATACATCTTGTAGTATATATCATGCATAGCATTTTGAAAAGCAAATCTTATTTAAAAGGATGTATTTAGATTTAGTCTTGTTAGAAGGGATATATATGAACATTAAAGAATCTTCTAGGCATGCTTTCTAAGTTTTTACAATTTTCTTTTTTTTAAACAATTTTCTTTTTAAGTTGTATGAGTGTTGTGTGCAGTGAAAGTAATGACTAAATCTTAACTTTTTTTTTTTAAATAAAGAGATTGAAACAAAGCGAAGTGTTCCTCAGATTCTTGGATTAAAAAAAAAATCAACATTTTAAAGCTTGGTAAACCATGTAAAGCAGAACTTGTGTAGCAACGTTCTATATTAAATTGAAGGTAAAGAGAGATGAATTAATCAAATTGTGAAGTCTCTAAAGTTTATTTTCTTAGTCTCCAGGTTCAACTATTAAAGGGTCTTAGATTTCTGTTTCGAATAGGTAACAACACAGGGTTAGAGAATTAGCAAGTACTCTAGTATTAAGGTAATCACATTTGTTAAAATAGCATTCGACCTGAATGTATTTTCTCTGAGCATTCACCTAGTCGTACCTTTAGTAACAACAGGCGGGGTGGATGGTAAGATGATTTGGTGAGCAGGTTTTGATCTGTGTTCAGGAAGAGGAGGCAGAGAAATGAATGTGACATGCGTTACTCTTGACTTTTGAAGGGTTAGGATATGACAGAGTTGGTAAAGTCAAGTCATCTCAATTTCTGGTTGATTCTTCAAGTTTCTTTAGCTAGAGGCAGTCATTTGTTCCACAACTGAAAATAAATGGCTTACAAAACAGATGCTGGACTGAGGGACGTGTTGAATCTGTTGTTGGTAAAGCCTAATAAATTAATAGTTTATCAACTATTAGCAGTCGTTTTCATATTTGCTTAGAAAAGGAAGTAAAATGCATTTGAGGCCTTCAGTTGGGGGAGAAACGGTTCTTACAGAGTACCAAAGATGAAGGGGAAAGAGAAACAGTCATATATACCATTTTCCTTAAGATTGGTATTTTTGCATGTGTGGCTATGGATGATGCATGATGTTCTATTTCCTGAGATATATAAAAATTTTCTTTTATTAATTATACATTTTTAAAACAAAATTTGAAATAATACTTTAAAAAATATTTCAAAATGCAACTTGAAATGTCATCACTTTGAATAAAATGTCTTTTTTTCTAATTCTCTTGTCTCCTAGCACAGTTCCCTTCCATGTGGTACCTGGTGTCTGAATACAGGCAACCCTGCTATTGTAGTCCCTTCCTCCATTCGATTCTAGATACCTTAGGGAAAAAATGCAGACACGTTTTCTTTTCACTCCCTCTCAAAAGTGTATATAATAGAACTTTTGCAATTATGAGGGAAATGTTTGGAGGCTTACTGATGATCAGAAGTGTAAACACTGCTAATTTGGATGCTGGGCGATCAATCACTCAACAGATGAGCTTTCCAGAGAGTGCAGATCAGATTCAAACCAGTCTTTAAGCAAACATTATCTCATTTAATCCTCAGAAAAATGCTGAAGTGGTAATATCCCCATTACAGATTACCTTGGGACTGGCTGCTAATAATGGAAGCATCTAATGTTAAAAATATGAGTGCTAAAGGTCTACTGTAGTAATTTTCCACTACTGATCAAATTAAACAGCCTGTCTTTTTCAACTACTGTTATCTCACCCAAGGTTTCTACATTTCCTTGCTTAATACAGATTCCCTCATTGGGTTTGGTTGGTGGATGGTTATTTTACAAACTACGGGAGAAATAAATGAACAGCCATGAAAAGATTGTTTTAAGGGCAGAGTAGCTGATAGACATGGTCAGTTTTCTTCTCTGGAAGTCTAATATAGATATTACATTTTGGATACATTTTACTAAGAATTTACATGCTTGCTTTCTCATCCCATTGTAATTTCTCTCAGCCCTAAGCCTATTTTAATATGGTTAACTTAAAGAGGGAGGCCCTTTCGTAGGTAAAATTTAGGGTATACAGAACTTTGGGGCTAGTCCTAAAACTAATTATGCTGAAATGATCATGTTATTGAATGTTATTCAAACCTGGGCAATGAATAGCCTTTCCCATTTTCCACACACACACATAAACACACACAAATACACACACACAAACCCCAAGAGAATGAAGAAAGAGTTAATAGCATCAATATTAAGTAGGAAGTGCTGTTAGCCTTTGCATATGATGAAATGAATAATTTATTATCTTCAGGAAATGCAAACTGCAGTAGAATTCAAAAGGCCTTATCAGAATTTAGATCAGTTGTTTACTTGATAGTATGAAGTGTAGAAGACAGTAGATAGAAAATGCTTAAAGATACTGAGTTCAAGAATGTTATGTAATAGTTTAAATTGTGGGCGAGATTGGGGTTTTTTGGTTGAAAGTGTTTTTTTTTTAATGCAGTAATTACTTGCATTCTGACAAAATCAGGAGGGAGTTGATGACCTTTTGCCAAAATGATTAGTAATGGGATGTGGCAGTTTCTTTGCTTTCAGAAAGGAGATGATTTCTCAAGTTTTTCTTGTAAGTGTTTATATTTTCCTTATGTCTTTTTCCACTTAAATATGGATTTAAACTTAAAACATAATTATTGAAATTTTTGTTAAGTTATCTGCTTTGGAATGATCTACTTAGCTTGGTAAAAATTATGTGTATGTTTATGGGCTTTTTGTATGTCATTACTGTAAATATTGTGCATGCAACTTTAATAATAATAGATTGGGTGGTTGGAAGTACTTAGCAAAGGTTTACCAATCTTACATTGTTTAAAAATATTTGTAGTATGTTTTAAAAGCAAGACTTACATTTATTTGGATTATATTGTCTAACTTCTAAAAAATCAAAACTTGTGATTATTTTGATTATTTAAGATTTTCAGTTGTACTCTCTTTAAGTATAAATTAGTTTGGTTTTGATTTTATGGAAACTTTTGTAGTTAGCGTATGTAGAATTATTTAAACAATACAGTTTTAGAATCTAAAATACTGTCTTGTTTGCCTTTATGTGGCCTTAAGCCGATATACTTTAACCCATTGTTTCTTGGTTAATACCAATAGAAAAAGAAAGTGTTTTCCATGCTGAAAATAATTTTTTAAGGATTTTACAGAGAATTATTCCTGTGATGTTTGGATGTCACTAATGTAATAAATATAGAAAAAATATTTTGCTTTTGTTTTTCCCATCCCAGTTTTGAGTGTCATCTTGATTTTGCATAAGTCCTACTTTTCATAAATTATCACCTTGTCATTGAGTTTATCCCTCCTAAAGACAATTTACCTCATTAACATTTACGCTAAATGTTAACATTGGTAGCCTAAATAAATATTAAATAGCTGTTTGATGTGGCACACATTTCTAATAAATGTTTTGTCAAAAATGTTTACATATACACATTAAGAAAAGGAAAAATGAAATATGGGAAAACAGTGACTAGCTTTGATTTTCAAAGTGCAAAGCAAATGAAGGTATTTTCTTTTTATATTAATGAATTTAAAACTTCTTAATTGCTGTAGCCTGTGTTTATCAATGGTTCTTTTTCAACAGAAGAAATCAGATAATTTTGTGTTAATTTTAAGCTTTTCTTCTGTTTTTTTAAAATGCTAGCTCGCCTAAATGAATAATGCCAAGAGGGTGGATACCACAAAATTAACTCAGTGGCCATAGATCTTGATTGCCTATACCTCCTCTCCATTTACTTTTCAAAATGTAATCCTAAAACTCCTATTTCACTTCTTAATCTTATAACTCAGGAAACAAGCTATATATTAGCACATCATTTGATCTATGGCTTATTTCTAGTTTTTTTCCACAAATAAGATTGTATACAAAAGTTTTTTAAAAGCTTATGTTAAAAGGGATAAGTTTTGTATGAAATTGCAGAGATCCCAGGATGAGGATCTAAATAGATGTGTATGTAAAAACCTTTTGAACATTTCAAAGCACCTTTTAGTTCATGTGAAGTTCTTCAGATGGCCCCGTTGTCCTTTGCAGCTTCTAACACCAAGGTGTCTGTTGCAGCCCAGAGCAAAGTTGCTGCTACCCAGGACAGCACTAATTTGCGATGTATTTTCTGTGGTAAGCAACATTATGTTTACATTACTTTTTCAAGCTGTGGTACATACGACTTGCCCATTTCCATAAGTTTTGTTTCCTTAGGCCATAGTCTGATTTGTGGTATTTGGGAAACAGCCAGCTCCTGCTTTTATGTTGTGATATTTGTTGTGGTTCACGTAGGTGATTTGGTCAGCTTTTGAGTTGACTTGTTATGGAGGATCTAGTTAGAATTAGGATCATACAATTAATTCTTGTCCACCTCTTCAAGACAATGAGAGGGACCTTTGTTTGTTTGTTTTTGTTTTTAACTATTTTGTTGGGGAGCAAACTTCTAATTTAAGAATTTAAAGAAAAAAATTATATCCATCTGAATGTGATTTGGGGAATGTAAATAAATGTTCCTTCTTTGAAGGGAACTTTTACTTGAATTAATTTTAGGTTTGCATGTTGTGAGGCACATGTAAGCTATTACTTGTTTTGATAGGTTGATTTCTGATTGCCAGCCTGCTTTATTCAGTAGGGTAGATATCGGTGGCTTAGGAGTGAATTTAAGGCTTATAGAGTCTTTTCTTTCACTCTCACACACACACGTGTGCACATATATGTATTGTTTGCATGGACAAACCAGATATGTCACTTATCCACCCCAAATTAGTGATAATCAAATAAATGTATCTCCTTGTCCTTATATGAGGAAATGAATATATTTTTATATATCCTTGTGTGAATTCTTACTTTTTCATCCTCATTTGATGCTAGAACTTTACATTTTGAAAACCAAGTTCCAAAAAGTGATTTTTAACTCTTTGAGTTTTTTTTTTTTTTTTTTTAAGTGTATTTTATTTTTTGGGTTTCATGTTTAGCTTGACTAGCCAGGTTATTTTATAAGAAATAAAGTTGTAAAATTATATCCTGCTAAAATTTTATATTAAACAGTTCAAAACATTGCTATGTGTGTACATTTTATCCATGTGACTCAGAATTTTTAATGTGATTCCTCAGTATTACTGATACTGTTTCTTTATAAAGAGAATTATTTTAAAATTTGTGTACATACTCAAAGTACCAGTTTAGGAAAAGAAGAATATGTTGTAAATTTCTATAAATTAAAATTCTAATGTATTTTTTAATCTGTCACCTAAAATTATATTTTAGGACTGTTCTAGGTTACAGTTAGAGCAGTGAGCTTATTTGTGTGGTTCCTTATAACCACAACCCCCCCACCCCAATTCCACAGTTAAATATTGTAGAGTGTTTTCATCCATGACTTATTTCTAATTTTTCTGCCCTCCTGGCTATTCTTCCAGGCCATCTTTAGCTATTTTGAAAATTTGCTTGGTGTTATTTATATTTATACTTTGCTACTTAATACATTGAGATCCACATGCAAAATAATAGATACCCAGTTGCCAAATTGCGGAGAAAAGATTGATTTGGCCTTAAAAAAAGTGAATGTTTCAAAGTTGTAAAATAATGTGTTAGAAATCACATACTCCCCCAGTATTACCTTCATTGATTTAACTATGTATAAAAATGTAATTACCAGTTTACTAAGTTTAAACTTTATTTCACTGTATATTTATTATACACCTATCTGTCTTTTAGTCATGTGTTTTTAAGTAGTCTGTGACTAAATGTGAAACTAGATTTATGTGTGAAGATTAAAAGTTGACAGTAAGTGAAATGTGCTTTAGCCAAAACTCAATATTGAAGTCAAGGCTGAAATGCCATTCCTGGTTTTGAAATAATGAAATCTGATTTCCATCATCTGTAGGATACTATATGAACAATATTTCCACATTTTCTTTTAGTTAGAAAAAGTAAGGTAGGTAGTTCATATTCTTTGCTATGGGGAAAGAAGTGTGCATATCTTCTAGTCAGGACAAATTGAGATCAATCATTGTCTTCAGCACTAGGATAATAAAAACAGGGAGAAAACTAATCCTCAGGAGCTACTATCCTTCATAAGGGAATAGGAGGAAAAAGCAGGTTCACTTGTTTGTTAACTTTGGTTCTTTCTTTTTTCTTTATATCTGTCTTTTTTTTTCCCCTAAAAGAGGGCTGTTAACTACCACATGATACTCGTAAAATATTGTCGTTTGCCCACTGAAATGGTTAGGAAAGTACAGATGCCCATTTGGATATATGACCTATGTGAAGTAATAGTTATATTCCAGAAAATACAGTGGCAGCTGACAGCCTTGCCTAATCTTAGTTGCTGCTTCATATTGTGTGTGATGCCTTGGTATTATTTACCAATTTTATAACCTGTTGGAATGTTCAATAGGAAGGAAAGATGTTAATTATTATGTACCTGAAGTTTATAATTACGTGGAACTCTTATTTAATGCTTATAATATCTTGTATTATTTTTAAATGCACATAAATTTCATTGTGCTTATTCTTGTAATTTGACAATATTGATGAAAAAGAAACAAACAAACAAAACAACCAAGTTAAATATAGGTGTGAGAAAATGCCAAGGGGAGGGCTTCCTCCTCCTGTCCTCTGAATTTAAAGAATGTTTATGGAAGGACAAATAGCCCAGTTTTATCATCCAACCAGATAGAAAGAATTATGAGTTAATCTTAGATCAAAATCTCACCCATTTTAGAAGGGTTTTCCTTGAAGTTATTTTTTCTTTCTCAGCTGCATGAGTAAACTGTAGTAAATTGTTTTTATAGTTAATGATATCAACCACAAAATGTTGCTCACAGTCTTTAAACCTCCTACCTAAACAAGTTTGCTGGGTAACCATTTAAAAATTTGCTGAAAGATATTTGTATTCCCATTTAGTTTCGTTGTGAGTTATATCAAACTTTTATTTGCTAGTTTAGAAAGATACCTGTTTAATAAAAACAGAATTGAATTGAATTGAAATTTTGACATATTTTTCTTGAATCTATATGTTTGTGTTGTAATAACTTCAACTGATAGATTTTAACTGGTAAATTTAGTCCATTAACATTATTACTGAGATAATGCCTATTCTAGATATGATAGTACAATTGCAGTCTTTGACATGGATGCCAAACAACCTAACATTCAGTTAAGTATTTCAGCATCATGAGGTTTTCACCTAAATGCTCAAATAAACATTATTTTAAAAAATAATTAAACCATAATGGTCTTGTGAGTTGCCCATGCTAAATGCTTTCATATAGTACTTTTGGATAAATGTAACTTTGAATATACTTCCTCCAAATATTTTGTACTTTCTTGAATTTACCCTAAACTTTACATATTTGTTCCCCTCCTCCTACCAAAATACTGTAAAGTATTAAACATTAGTGTATGACTTATTATGATAGTCTGTTTTTACATCATTATGTTATTTCCGAAAGAAAAAACATTCTTTTTAGTTGACAAGTTATGTATTTTTATTTATGCAAACGTTTAAATATTTAATTTTAAATTTTAAAAGCTTTTTTTTTGTATCTGTGGCTATTGATTACATGGGATTAATACATTTTCATATTTCCTTTATTTGGTCCTCAAAATAGACTTTTAAGAAATCTAATGAAATATATCACTGCAGTTGTCATCTAATTTGTCTTTAGAGGGCAAATTAAATGATTAATCTAAAACCATTTGTAAAAAAGTGAGGAAAAAAGTTATTAGTTAAGTTCAGATCAAATTATTTCTGATTTGTTTATACTTGGGATTTAGCAGAACTGTGTTGCATTCTAGTAAACCTTATCCTTCTATTTGTGAAGTCTAGTCCACTAGTATAAAATAGATATTTTGTGCTGTTAATTTCTGTAGATTACAAGAATTAGCTCTAATACACTGAAGCATTTATTTATTAACTGTTTTTAATACTAGTGGTGTACATACAGCTTTCAAAATATCTGTTAGGGGCATTTTCTGGCACACTAGAATTTAGAAATATGTACAGTATATCATTACTAATATTCCTCTCGAAGAGTAGAAGATAACTACTGTTTCTTTATTCTCTCCTTTACTGGATTAGATTTTAAGATTATTCTGTTTTAAATCTAGGCATTGTATATTAGGTCCAATATTTATGTATCTCATTTTATAAGATTTGATTTTTAAAACCAGTGACATTAAGATATCCATAATTTAGTGGCATTCTGTCTAGCTAAAAATGGGTCTGTATTGCACATGGTTACATGGAGAATGGATGGTCATTAGTTTCTCATGACAGAAGCATGTTGGTGTAAATGCATGTTTTTTTCCTTTACCCAAATTGAAAAGTTATTAAGATTACCCCTGTAACATTAAAAATTCAGATAAATAGGTTAACTATTAATGGGAGTTTAACAAATATTTGTTTTTACCAGTACTGGAAATGCCAGGCCATGAAACATATATGGCAGCTTAAATTGGATAAATTTGATAAATGCATTAGCATACTTCAGTCTAGTAATAAGGTTCTCATGCTTTCTCTCTCCTGTTTTTCATTTTCAGTGTTCTATTTAGGTGAGTTTTTGAATTCTGATTTTTCATTTAAGTTTTCCCTCTCCACTTCATGAATAATTACCCCCAAAAGAATGTTTCATTGTCTTAGAAAATGTCAAGCTTAGGTGCCTATTCAGATGCTCATTGAACACTTGTTTTACTCAAGCTCTTCATATATAAATGTTTACTTTTCCTTTATTGTTGATGTTTTTTCCATTTGTTTCAAGTAAGCCTTCTGGAGATGATGGCAGAATTATGTTGCAGTCTTTCATTTGCTGTGTGTTATGTAAAGCTTTTATTTTATTTTGCTATACAAAAAGAAGATACATTTGTAAATATGTGATGGTTTATGTTATTGTCATTATTTTATCCCTGCTATCCTACTAAATATAAAGGTAATGTTCATCTGTAATGTTTTCCTCCCTTTATAGGACCAACCTTGCCTAGACAAAATTCACAACTACCTGTCCAGGTACAAAATGGCCCATCACAAGAAGAATTGGAAATTCAAAGAAGGTAAAATCATGACTTATTGTTTGTCCTTTTTCTTTCTACTGCAGAAGGCTGATAAGTGAATGTCCTAATATTGAAAGTAGATTATGTTTTGACAGCCGTTTCAAAGTCAGAACTTGTATTCTTATATTACTTAATGTTTTTGGAATCTCCATTAAAAAGTGAGCAGACAATGGTTATGCTAGACTAAGGTATTATAAAATTTCATATCTGCTTTTTTGTAAAAGTCATACTCATGGTAAGTTGAAAATATTTTAAATACACTTAATAGGATGCAAAATGTCTTTAGACTTCATGGAGTCATTAGTATAGCAGTTATAAATTAACCAGTTTTGCTTTCATGTGTCTAAGAAGAAAGTAGAAATAGTGTTGGTTGGGTCTTTAAGGCATCAATCCTGAGATACTACCATAGAGTTTCGTAGTGGAATATAAGACCATTGTGTTTATTAAACTGCTGGTTAAGTAAAATGGATAACATCATCTTCATTTCAGTACAATTTAGAAATACACTTGAAATTATAATACAGCCTCATTTAGGGGTAGTTTTTTCTGAATTAGCAGAAACTGAATTATAAGCAACTTTGTACCACAGTTTTATAAAATTCAGGTGTATTCAATAACTGAAATTGAGTTAGTCAAACCAGCTGTCCCATTTTAAAAAAAGAGAGAAGAAAACTTTTTAGAGATGCTAATGTTGCTTTTTATCACTATTAGGTCCACCTCTGTTTTGTTCTGGAGAGTCAATAACCGTTGTTAAATGCACTGTTATATAGATGCATTTTTCCAATTGAGGCATTTACTCTGTAGCAAGCCAGCAGTTCTAATTCTAAGCATTTCTTGTGACCCTGGATTTGGATCTCATGTTTGAAAACATTGTTCATTTTCTTTACGTTGTCTTAATATATGTGCCATGTTCCCCTAGCAGCCAGTGGAAGAGACCTCTTGTTATGGTTCATTGTCAGCTGCTTTGGAATTTAACTACTTATACTTCAAAGTATAAGTATACTTATACTGAGGAATGCCCCCCAGGATCTCCCAAAATGAATTTTGCTTTTGCTGCAAAACCTATGTATTCATTCTGAACATTCCAGAAGTATCCTCCAGATTTGTTGAAGATCCATTTAACTCTTGAATGATGCCCTAATAGATACAATAAAATTAAGTTTCTATAAAAGTATGTTTGAAGGATATGATAATTTGCATTCCATTTTGAGAATTTTAAACATACCAGAATAATTCCGAGAATTAGAAGTTGTAACGATGCTGTTGTGTACACACCACACGCACACACAATAAAACAGAAAAATAATTAATTAAAAAATGACCATAGTTTTGAGATTAACACATTTGTAGGTAGGTAGGAAAAACCAGAAGAGGACCCAAAACATAAAAGATTATCTCTATAATGTAGAGTGGGCAAGCAGGTAATCCCTGTGTTAGTTGCTGGGGGCCAGGAAAGTATAGAATAGAAACAGAAACTAAGGTTACTGCTTGCTTGTTAAGGGTCATAATGAGTGATCTACTGCACAGAAGGCTGTTGAGTACCAGCAGCTTGGACTTATAGTTGGACATGGGTGTTGAGAGAATTTTTAGTAGTTGTTATGAAAACCCTGTGCCTCGTGTCGATTATTTCTCCTGTCAGAGTGTGTGCCCTAGAGTGCTCACCTGGACTTCAGGTTTTTCTGTTTCTCTGTAAGTTGGTACTTCTAAAGGGTTTGAAAATAGTTTGTTTTAAATTGGGGATGTTATTTATACTGCTTGCATCTTTAGTTGAAGACTTTGTCTCATTGATTTTGAAGAGTTAAGTTCAAATTTCTGGAAACTTGGCGTGAATTTTTAAAATTTTCTGTCCATAGTCATGCAGAAGACTCTTTTAATTAAACTTTCCACAAAACACTAGTCAATTTCTCTTTCTCTCCTCCCCCCCCACCATATTAATTACATCTACATTCCTTCTCTTTAACTCTTAACTTTTATGCTGATGGTTTCCAAATCTATGGCTACAGCTCTGATAATCCACTTAAGATACAGACCCATATTTTCAGCTAAGTATTGGATCCTGGACCCTTTTGAGAATTATGTGAAAGCAGTGGATTAGCATCTCCCCACCCTCTCTGCCACCCCCAACTGTTGTTAATATGCATTTCTGTACAAAATACACATACCATGTCAGAGGGTCACAGACCCTAAATTCCAAAAGTGAATTCTCAATGAGAATTCCTATTACAGAGCTTTTCAATTTGGATGTCCTACTTGGCATCTCAATTTAAACCCTTGAGATCTTCTCCTTAATGTACACTCCTTCTTTTTAATATTTCTCCCGAGATTTCAGCTTAAAAAGTCTGTTATCATCTTCATTCACAATATTTATTCAAGTATACCTTACTAATTTCTTTCTCTGAAAGCCTGGTGAATTTATAGTCTGATAGTCTCATTACTAATAGGTTTCTCCAATACTTACTCTCTCATGCATATATCACTACTGTAGTTTCCTAGCTGCTTTTTCTGTCTTTAGCATATATCACTTTCAGTTTTTCCTACCTTGGAAAATTGAATTTTCTTGAACTCTTGCATATGGCAAAGAAAATCTCACACAGTACAGAAAGGAAGAAAGCAAACGAAAAAAAGAATCTACCCAATGTGCCCTTCCTCTCATTCTGATGCTCAAGATCACTGTTAGTATATCTGATGGCTTCCTCCATAACATTAAATAATGTTTATATGTCTATTTCTTGATTAATCAAGTTATAGTTAGTAACTATTGACACTTACAGTTTTATACATTTGCAATCTTTTTTCTTTAACTTTATTGAAAAATTAAAAGAACAAACAACAAAAAAAAAAACAAGCAAAGGATTAAGAAAAACAAACAACCTGAAATAACTACTTTGCTTCCAGCATGTTCCTACTATACCCCAAGAAAATTAACAAACCATAGCCAAACAATGGAATAAGACAAACAAATAATCTAAAATAACTACATTGCTTCCAACATGTTCCTACCATACCCCAAGAAAATTAACTAACCATAATCAACCAATGGCATAAGAAAAACCAAATAACCTAAAATAATACATTGAAGCTAATTTTTTTAAATGCAGTTTTCTTTTTTTTACTTTATCAAAAAATTAAAAAATTCAATCAAAACAAAACAAAGGAATAAGAAAAACGAATAACCTAAAATAACTACATTGCTTCCAACATATTCCTGTCATACCCAAGACAATTTGCAAACCATGATCATTCCTGAGCATTCCCATAACATTGAGATTACCGTCAATAGCTTATCTGTTCTTATTAGATTATTGTTCCCCCTTCACTAGTTGCTGTCTATCTCTAGGTCCCCAACAGTCTGCAATATAAAATATTTATTTTACATTTTTCACAGAGTTCACAGTAGTGGTAACACAATATCTCTCTTTTGTGTGTCTGGCTTATTTCACTTAGCATTATGTCTTCAAGATTCATCCATGGTGTCATATGTTTCACAACAAACATATATGCAGTTCATATATGCGTGTATGAAAAACCCACAGCCAGCATAGTACTCAATGGTGAGAGACTGAAAGCCTTCCCTCTAAGATCAGGAACAAGACAAGGATGCCCGCTGTCACCACTGTTGTTGAACATTGTGCTGGAAGTGCTAGCCAGAGCAGTCCGGCAAGACAAAGAAATAAAAAGCATCCAAATTGGAAAGGAAGAAGTAAAACTGTCATTATTTGCAGATGATATGATCTTATATTTGGAAAATCCTGAGAAATCGACAACACAGCTACTTGAGCTAATAAACAAATTCAGCAAAGTGGCGGAATACAAGATTAATGCACATAAGTCAGTAATGTTCCTATACACTAGAAATGACCTAACTGAAGAGACACTCAAGAAAAAGATTCCATTCTCAATAGCAACTAAAAAAATGAAGTACCTAGGAATAAACTTAACCAAGGATGTAAAAGACCTATACATAAGAAATTGCATAACTTTACTAAAAGAAATAGAAGGGGACCTAAACAGAATGAAACATATTCCATGTTCATGGATAGGAAGGCTAAATGTTGTTAAGATGTCAATTCTACCCAAACTCATGTACAGATTCAATGCAATTCCAATCAAAATTCCAACAGCCTACTTTGCAGACTTGGAAAAGCTAGTCATCGAATTTATTTGGAAGGGAAAGATGCCTTGAATTGCTAAAAACTTTGTAAAAAAGAAAAACCAAGTGGGAGGACTCACACTTCCTGACTTTGAAGCCTGCTATAAAGCCACGGTAGTCAAAACGTTATGGTATTGGGCACAAACATAGACATATTGATCAATGGAATCGAATTGAGAATTCAGAAATAGAGTCCCAGATCTGCAGTTGACTGATTTTTGATAAGGTCCCCAAATCCATTGAGCTGGTACAGAACAATCTCTTCAACAAATGGGGCTTTTATTCATTTACTTTTTGCCCCCATTTTTCTACTCATCTGTCCGTACACTGGATAAAGGGAGTGTGAGCCACAAGGATTTCACAATCATACCATCACACCATGTAAGCTACATAGTTCTATATTCATCTTCAAGAATCCAGGCTGCTGGATTGCAGTTCAACAGTTCCGGGTAGTTCCTTTTATCCTAATACACTAAAGATTAAAAAGGGATATCTATATAATGCATAAGAATAACCTCCAGAATGACCTCTTGACTCGTATGAAATCTCTCAGCCGCTGAAACATCCTTTTGTTTCGTGTCTTGTCCCCCTTTTGGTCAAGAAGGCTTTCTCAGTCCCATGATGCTGGGTCCAGGTTCATCCCTGGGAGTCATGTCCCACTTAGGGAGGAGGGCAGCAAGTCTACCTGCTGAGTTGGCTTAGAGAGAGAGGCCATATCTGAGTAACAAGAGGTTTTCTGGGCATGATTCTTAGGCACGATTATAAGTAGGCTTAACCTCTCCTTTGCAGTAACAAACTTCATAAGGGCAAGCCCCAAGATTGAGGCTCGACCTTCTAAATTGGTAGTCCCCAGTGCTTGCGAGAATATCAGGAATTCCCAAGGTGAGGAAGTTTAATATTTTCACATATTTCCCCTATTCTTCAAGGGGGCTTTGCATACACTTTTTTATTCTCTTGGCAATGTTCTTAACCTTTTATTTCTAGAACAGCACAATCTTTTAGAAGTAAAATACAAGCCATATATCTAATTGAAAATATTCTAGTAGCCATATTTTAAAACATAAAAAGAAACAGGTGGAGTTAATTTTGATACTATATTTTACTTAACCCACTGTGTCTAAAATACTACCATTTCAACATGAAATATTATAAAAATTACTAATTACATATTTTACATTCTGTTTTCATATGAAGTCTTCAAAATTCAGTGTATATTTTACACACACTGCACATTTCTGTTCAAATTAGCCACATTGCATGTGCTCAGTAGCCACATGTGGCTCAAAGCTATATAATTGGCAGCATAGTACTGTATGTTCTATGGAAAATTTAGTTTTAATCTTCAGGAGCTTTTCTTGTTTTGTAATTATTCCTCTCTTTCGTAACAGCCTGTTCTAAATTCATAGTTGTATTTTAAGTCACTTTTATTTGTCTTCTTTGCTTGAATTATCTTCCCTTTATAGAGTTAGTTATTTTGTTCATCTTACTGGCTTTACGCAAATATCTGGTAATCTTTAGCAGTCCACTTATTTCTAAAAGAAAATTAAGTTGAGTGATCAGTACTTGGGTTGGGTTTCCTCTTCCATTGTGGAGGTTAAGGTTCTGCTGGGCAGGACTGCCTGTTCCCTGCCCTGAAAGGTCCATATAAATGGACGGAGCATATAGACAGACAGACTCCTTCAGTAAGGGTGGGAGGCAGGGAGGCCCAGGACCCCACAAATGCTGAACTCCATCTATGGTTCCAACAAACGCCCTAGCTCTTCTAAGGCAACTTGTTCAGTTTCTTTATAGAACAATCTTCTGTGGTAAATGCCATCCCATCTGTTGATCTAAGGCTGGGGAGGAGAGAGATGGCTGGTACAGCTGTCCTTCAGACAGCAAGTGTTTTATTAATCAGCCTGACTGTTGCTGCACTGCCCATTCTCCATTCTCTCTACCTGCTGACTTCACGTTAGGTCTTTCTAGCTTCCTTTTCCCATGCCTGCTTCAGCTGTTTTCACTGTGTATTAATGATGGATGCCTCTCCTGTTTGATCCATTTACTTATTCAGCAATTATTTTTTGAGCTCTTACTATGTTCCAGGCGCTGTTTGTTTTAAGTGCTTAGGCTATATCACTGGGGGAGTGGGGTGGCCAAAAAAGCCGCACCCTCTTGTCCCTTACATTACAGTGGGGAGAATCACAGTGAACCATGAACATGCCATAATATAGTAGGTGATAAGCACTATGGAAAAAAAAAATAGATCAAGGTAAAAAGGATTATGTGTTTGAGAAGGGCAAGGAGAAGTACTGGTTGCAATTTTGAGTAGGTTGATCAGGGTAGATCTTATTGAGACAGTTGGCATTTGAAGTAAGACTTGAAAGGAAGGAGGGAACCATGCCTTCCTTGCCAGGGAACAGTCAATGCAAAGGCCATAAGGCAGGTTGTGCTCATCTGTATAAGCAAAAACAAGGAGCTAGTTGAGACTGGAGCAGAGAGAATAAATGTAGACATGGGGAGTAATAGAAGATGAGGTCAGAGGTAAAGAAGAGTCAGATCATGCTGGCTATTGTAAAGAATTTAGCTTTTATTCTGAGAAAAATGAAGAGTCATTGGACAGTTTTGAGCATAGGAATGATCTGACTTAACGCTTTAAAAGAATCCGTCTGGCTGTTCTTTTCAGACAAGAGTACAGAGGGACATGAATGGAGGCAAGTACAGGGTTGCCCCAGCACCCAGTAGGAAAGCCAGTTAAAAGATTATTGTGTGAACCAGGCAGGAGATTGTGGTAGCTGCCACCAGGGGACAGAGGTGATGAGAAGTAGATTGTATGTAGGGTATGAGAGAAAGAGAAGGGTAGACAGATACACCAAGGTTTTTGGCCTAAGCTAGTGGTAAGTGTGGAGTTGCCATTAACTGAGATGGGATAGATGATTGGTGAAGTAAGTTTTGTTGAGGGATATCAGAGATGAGTTTGAGGGTGTTGTGTTGAAATACTTAGTAATCGAGTAGAGACGTTGAATAGATAATTGGAAATACTAGTCTAGAGATTAGGAGGGAATTCGAGACATACCACTCTTCCCTGCCCTATCTGTCTTTCAGAAATTTGCTGATAAATTAGTTTACTGACAACTACTCTCCTTATTTTACTACTTTGTAATGGGCTTATACACATTCTCATTATTTTCTGGAATTTCAGAAGAATTTTATAGTGGGGGAGACAGTTTGATTGCTCCCTCTGCCAGCTCAGAAACCCCTGTCATGTCATTTCCCTGTTCACCATCCCCAATAGCTGATTCTCCTTGCATCTGGTATAATTCTTTGGCCTAGCACGTAAGAACCCACCCTGTCTATCTCTTTCATCTGTTATGACCTTCTGTGTATATATATATCATAGTCATTTTTGCCCCTGATTTAGACTGAAAGGGCTGAACAAATACCCAGCCCAATAAGAGTGAAAAACAAACAAAAAAGACCCACCACCAAGGTTTATCACTGTGGCATTACAGAGTACCTGAATAAAGAGAAGTTTCCAAACTTCGGAGGGAGGAGCTACAGGCTGAAAGGAGAAGAAAATAGATCACATACAAAAGTTGAGTTATTAGAATGGCACTGAATTTCTCAGCAGCAATCCTGGGTGCTAGAAGATAACACTCTTCAAAATCCTGAGAGAGATTATTTCCCATCTAAATCCTCTGTGCTCCTTCCTAGGAAGCTACTGGAACTTGTGCTCTAATAAAATGAGAGAGGAAACCAATAATGGTGAATCCACGGGAGGATCCAGGACACAGGGACCCAATACAGGGGAGAGATGAGGGGACTCCAGGGTGACTAAGGTGGGAGTGGAGCCAGGAGGTCTGAGGGCTCCTGTGGGGATGTTTCTGAGGGAAAGAAAATGAACAAAACAAAAACAGAACCAGTAGATCACCTCATGTTTGTTTGGCCTTATTAACAAGGTTTGCAGTTCTGATGGAGAGTTTGGGGTAAAAGAGGGATAGGTGTATAGAAAAAGAATCAAATGAAGAAAAAAGTAATTTTAAACACTAGAATAACAGAGAAGTTGTTCTGGAAAGTAAAAGTGATCAGCCATGAATATAAGTGAATATTGAAGTACCTAAAAGGGTATTATGCCGTTATTGGGAGAAAGGGAAAGAAAAAGTTTTGGGGGTCTAGGAGTGTGTCGGAAGTCAATCTTCACCTGTATAGGAAGTCAATATAACATCTAGTTCTGAAAAATCAAGGTGTAATTTTTCCAAATAAATTATTGTATTTAGAAGCATGAGACAAATACCAGAATATTGACGGTAATTGCTTCTAGGGCGCAAAATCAGAAATGATAAGGGATGAGAAGATTACTGTTTTGTTATAAGCTTTGCAATTCAATTTGACTTTTTAGGCCATGTCTTACTTTTACATGTTTAATTTTTTAAAGTTATTGTGAAGTTGAGTTGATAAAATGAATAATTATTTTAGATGTTAAATCTTACTAGTCTAAAACCTTTGTGGTAACATGATGATACTGCAGTTTACTTTGCTGTTTATGTGTGTATCATCTCATGTTTTTAGTTCCCACTCATTAATATTTAGCTTCCTCAGCTAACTGATGAAAAAATATATTCTAACAAACATGAGTCAGTCCTTTGTTAGACTCATCATAGTTCAGTTAATATCTATTAATAGTTCACAAGTCACTGCTACTACATGAAAGTTATAAAAGGGGAATAGTAATTCCAGCACAGAACAGTGGAGTTGGAACAATGAAAGTGTACAGCCCTCCACTTATCCTTCGGAGACAGGATGGACCAAAAGTTGACCGCCTTCTGTTGTAAGTATTATCTCTTGTCTCAGGAGCTTTGTTATATTAAAACTTAGTTAGCTTATATTAACTTTTACCCCTTCTTCATTTGTTTACTAATACAGGAATGAAATGCCCATATTATACAATCAAAACATATTTGTATAGTTTTATTTTCTAACAGATATCAGTAACATCAAAGTATTAAATTATTAATTATAGAACTTTTTTTTAGTTTGCCTTCCTACTTTATTATGTTGAAATTTAAATCAGTTTTATTTACCTAATACTATTCATTTTAAGTAAGGTTAAATGAAATGTCTTTTAAAATTTTGTTATTTGCATTTTGATTGCATCAAAATAGTAAATCTTATTCAACATAAACTATAGGTTTGAATATGTAAAAAAGTTATTAATCTCATTGTAAGGCAGTGATTTGTGCATCTTATTACAATTTAAAGTAGCTCTTTTGGGGAGAAATAGATATTCTGGTGGTGGTAGGAATTATTTCTGATATTCTTCTTTAAATGCTCTTGATAGAGCACTACAAAATTGTTCCTGAAAAAGTTGTACATTATTTTAAATGTGCATATCCTAATTTAAAAAGGAAAATTAAGGTAGTCTACCAGAATTTTTCCATGGTTCAGAATTAGGGCACTTCTGCTTTGAACAAGTCTTCAGGCAATGCTGTTAAGAGAGTGAGGAAAAACAGTCATAGATAGAACTCTAGGCAATGGAGCCACGTATATTTCAAGTATGTGAATTAGCACACTGATAGTTCTGAGAAAAACAGAATTTGTGGATTCATTAACTGCTCCCCTAGAGAGATCCACAAATCCTATTTAGAAGTCAAAACATGAAGATCAGATTTATAAGCCATCCAATTTAGGTGGGGATCATTCATGCCACTAAAGGTTTGTAGGACAAAGGTTTTTTTGTTTCATATACACCTCTGGGAAATATTGATTAGATGGGCATCTTTTTAGTGGACAGACTAAAAATCAGCTAGGAACTTCCAATACTTTCCTCTCCTGCCTTCAAAACAAGGAAATAAACTGTCAGTAGATTCTCCACTAGCTGTCTGCCCTTCCTGCCTGAATCATCTGTCAGCAAAATTGGAAAATCTTTCTGGCATTGTGCTAGACACTCTTATATAGACTGAAAACCCTAAAAATTTATGACATGTGGAATAGTTTTCTTAGGTCAGGTCAGGACACCCTAGTTGCAAATGCCATTATTAGTTCAATAATTCTTTCAGATTTACTTCACCTGTACCCGGTCTTCTGCCTGTGACTTAAGCTTACTCTTTTGTGTTAAAATCACTGTTACACTTAGAGAGGCAACCGTTAACTTGGGGGTAAAAAAAAAAACCTAAAAACTTGAGTAAGAAATGAAATGTAGTTATAGAATATTGTGGGTCCATATGTTAACAGTATTTACATTATCATATTAATAATGCAAACCCTGAATATTGGTTTAACTAGAAGTCAGTATTCTCCCACGACTATATTGGGAGAAGCGTGTATGATGAAGGTGTTGGGGAGGCATCTTGCTATTAGAAAGTCAGTAGATAATATCTACAGTTAAAAAATAGCCCCAGAGTTGACAGTAATTGCCTCTGAAGAATAGGAAAGGGAGGTGGAGAAGGTTGGCACAGTGAACTGCTGGTATTTGTTATAAACTATATACTTATGTGATTTGAATAAAAACAAAATAAAATGAAGAAGTGACACAGAAATGTAAAAGGTAGCTTTGTAAGACCTAATATAATTTGGAGTTTTCACCATAGATTTCCTGGTGTAGCTAAAGTTTAAATATTTAAACTTATTTAAGTTTTGTAAGTTAAAGTGCTCTAAAGTTAAATACTTTCCTTTAGCTTCTGTATTCAAATATATTCTAATTAGAATAATATGAATTTACCTTTTGCCCTTTGGGCCCAACAGATTGATTTAGAGTATTACGTTTAAAATGGCCCTGATTTTTCCACCCATGATGAGTGTTTTAAATTTAATGTAATTTTAAATTTAATAAAAGTTCCACCTGAGTTTATTCATTACTTGCAAGTTATTCAGAAAATAATAACTGCCTTTTCTGTCTAGTTTGTTATTAAAAACATTCTTCTCAATATATCTAATTTCTTGCCCTCATCCTTGCAGTGACACTGTTATCCCTCAGAATTTTGGCAGCTACTGGTTTGTCAGATGGTATAATGAAGCCAGTACTATATCCTAAAAATCTGATTGTGTCATTTCGTACTCAATATCTTGAACAACTGCCTTAATAATGACCACCACAGGTTTCTTCTGTTTTTCTCTTACAGTTATTGTCATGTGTGGTGACACGTATGTCCAGAGAGAGGCTGTGTGTTTTTATGAGAGAAGAGGATTGATCAAATGGGCTTTTTCTTTTGTTTTATGGCCAGCTTAGGAAACATAAAAGGGAAAGATTTTTGGAAGGCCACTTAAAGAACTTTGTTTATTGATACTGAGGGAGGTAGAATAAAGGATAGTATTCACATTCTCTGCCATTCCACTCTGCCTCTAATTGGAGCTTGTCTCGTGTATTAGCTGGTCCAGGAAACATCCCAATTCAGACTCTCCAAATGCTAATTATTACTGTAGCGCACATTTATTGAACACTTTTATGTGCCAGGTACTCTTTAAAGAGCTTTTTAGAAACTTTCTCATTTAA
The DNA here is from genome assembly GCF_015220235.1 of Choloepus didactylus. NCBI lineage: Eukaryota > Metazoa > Chordata > Mammalia > Pilosa > Megalonychidae > Choloepus > Choloepus didactylus. Next base: position 34,309,781 of record NC_051308.1, read on the forward strand.
TGTTCCCTGCAATGCTATGTAATATATATGTGTAAAATGAAGAAAACTTTTTTCCTAAACTTTAATGAGCGTTAACTTTTACAGCAAGACAGTTGTTTAGCTCCAGGTAGATACTTGGAGACGTTTTCTTGCTCCATATATGGAAGATGTAAAAAATCAAACTGTACAATTTAAGGCCACATATGATAGGCTTCTACAGTTTCTAATAAAATTATGAAGAGACTCTTATTACTGACATTTGAAGTCCTAGAGTTACAGAAGAAATTGTTAGAGCATAAAAGAAGAATTGAACAAATATCAAGACATTCTATATTTTCTTAGATGTGGAGATAAAAGTAGATTTATTTATTGAGAAAAATGTGAATGTAGATACGACACCAGAAGCACAAACAACAAAAGGAAAAATAAATTGGAGTTCATCAAAATTAAACTTTTTTATGCGCCAAAAAAACATTATTAAGAAAGTGAAATGACAACCTCTACAGAATGGGAGAACATATTTGGAAATATATATTTGATATGGCTTTAATATCCAGAATATAGAAAGAACTGCAGCTCAACAAAAAGACAAACCACCTCATTAAAAAAAAAAATGGACAAAGGACTTGAATAAACATTTCTCCAAAGATCTACAAATGTCCAATAAATACATGAAAAGGTGCTCAACATCATTAACCACTAGGAAAATTCAAATCAAAACCATGAGATACCACTTCATACCCACTAGGATGGATTGCTATTGCTTTAAAAACAGAAAATAAAATGTATTAGTGAGGATACAGAGAAATTAGAACTCTCCTGCATTGTTGGTGGGAATGTAAAATGGTGTAGCTGCTGTGGAAAACAGTTTGGTGGTTCCTCAAAAAGTTAACATAGAATTACCCCTATGACTCAGCAATTCCACTCTTAGATATGTACCTCCAAAGAATTGAAAGCAGGTACTCGAACAGATACTTGTACACCAGTGTTCTTAGCAGCGTTATTCAGAATAGGCAAAAAATGGAAACGTGAGCTATCCATATAATAGAATATTATTCATCCGTAAAAAAGAAACATGCAACAACATGGATGAACCTTGAAGACATTATGTTGAGTGAAATAAACTAGACAGCAAAAGACAAATAGTGCATGCTTTCACGTATATGAAATATCTAGAATAAGCAAATTCACAGAGTCAGAAAGTAGATTACAGGTTATCAGGAGGTGGGGGAAGAGGGGATGGGAAGTTATTGCTTAATGATACAGAGTTTCTGTTTTGGATGATGGAAAGGTAAGGAATTGTGGTTGGTGGTAGCATAACATAAATGTTATTATTGCCACTGAGTACATTTATGGTTATATTAGCAAATTTTATTTATATGTTACCATAACTTAAAAAATAAATTTAAAAAATAAGTAAAAATATTAAGTTAAATCATGTCTAAAAAAGATAGAGAATGTTTTTCTAGTTAATCTTCAGAATTACTTAAATATTAATAGGATTGAGAGGATAGGTATGGACAGAAGGGGTGAACTTAAAGTGACTCTAGAATTGACATAAAATAGCTAAATGTATGAATCATCTAGAAAAGCTCAGAAAGAAGAGTGATAGATAAAGTTGGATGCACCCTGTTAGGTATTAAAGTATATTTCAGATATCAAAGCATGAGGATGCTGGTGCCGTACTGGACAAACAGGTCTATGGACCAGAATATCATGGAAATTCAGAAATAGTCAACACATGTAAAGGTGGGCATCTTAAATCAGGGCTATAAACTATTCAACAAATGGTGTTATGACAACTGATTGACCATTTGGAGGAGGGAGGAGGTAGATTAGTATTTCACATTAAGTAGGGATTTTATTGTACAAAATAGACCCATAAATGTATTAGAAAAAAGTTTGGATAATTATATAATCTTGTGAGGAAGGGCTCCCTAAGAAAGGTTGGCAAAGGCAGACACAAAAGAATAATAATACTAGATTTTCCTACATAAAAGTTAAAAGTCATTGTGAAACCATATTTGTTAAAAATTAGACATCAGTGTTCTCACAAACATTGGAGACTGACAGCTTGACATACTGAGCCCTCTGTCTTGGGGCTTGCCCCTATGAAGCTTGTTACTGCAAAGGAGAGGCTAAACCTGCTTATAATTGTCCCAAGAGTCTCCCCCTGAGTGCCTCTTTGTTGCTCAGATGTGGCCCTCTCTCTCTCTCTAACTAAGCCACCTTGGCGGGTGATCTTGCTGCCCTCCCCACTACATGGGACCTGACTCCAGGGGTGTAAATCTCCCTGGCAACACCAGATATGACTGCCGGAGATGAATCTGGACCCGACATCATGGGATTGAGAACATCTTCTTGTCCAAAAGGGGGATGCAAAATGAAACGAAATAAAGCTTCAGTAACTGAGAGATTTCAAATGGAGTCAAGAGGTCACTCTGGTGGACATTCCTATGCACTGTATAGATAACACTTTTTAGATTTTAATGTATTGGAATAGCTAGAAGTAAATACCTGAAACTACCAAACTCCAACCCAGTAGCCTTGACTCTTGAAGACGATTGTATAACAATGTAGTTTAAAGGGGTGACAGTGTGATTGTGAAAACCTTGTGGATCGCACTCCCTTTATCCAGTGTATGGATGGATGAGTAGAAAAAATGGGGACAAAAACTAAATGAAAAATAGGGTGGGATGGGGGGGATGATTTGGGTGTTCTTTTTTACTTTTATTTTTTATTCTTATTCTGATTCTTTCTGGTGTAAGGAAAATGTTTAAAAATAGATTGGGGGGATGAATGCACAGCTATATGGAGGTACTGTGAACAGTTGATTGTACACCATGGATGACTGTATGGTATGTGACTGTATCTCAATGAAACTGAATTTAAAAAAATTAGACATCGGCAAAAAACTATAATAAAAGTTAAAGTGCAAGTGGCCACCAACATGTACAACAAAGGATTGTTATCTTCAATATAAAAAAGAGCTCTTTGAAATGATATGAAAGAATGACTACCTCAAGAGAAAACTGACCAAAGAACAAAAATAGTTATTTCACAATATTAATACAAATCAAATGGCCAGTAAACCAGTGCAAGGTACTTAACTCAGAAGTAAACAAATGTAGGCAAATTGTTGTGTTGTATGCTTCCAGACAGATTAACAAAGATTTAAAATGATGATCATGTGTACTGTTGGTGAAGGTAAAGGAAAGTAAACAAACATTTTTTTATACTGTTGAGCTGCTGGGGTGTGTTGATTGGCTTAACTATCCGTAAAGAAGATTTAGAAACATGTTTCAAAAATCCTAAGAAATGTATACCTTTTCACTTAGCAAATCTATGTGTCAATGTTAATGTTTAGGAGTAGTTGGAAAAGTGTTCAAAGATGGATGAAGGTGAATGCTTTTGCCATGTTGGTAATAGTATTAGGATAAGTCACATCCTAATGTAGAAACAGCTTAAAGTATGGACAGCTGAAGAATGGAACATTGGTGCTCATGAATAATAAAGATGCAGAGCCGTACTTCTATCAGATATTACCTGGAAGGGAAGAAAGCACATTTCAAATTAGTAGGGAAATATGATTCCGTTTATTTTGTTAATTTCAGGCAACTGCAAGAGCAACGACAAAAGGAGCTGGAGCGGGAAAGGCTGGAGAGAGAGCGAATGGAAAGGGAGAGGCTGGAGAGAGAGAGGTTAGAAAGGGAAAGGCTCGAGAGGGAACGGCTGGAACAAGAGCAGCTGGAGAGAGAGAGACAAGAAAGGGAACGGCAGGACCGGCAGGAACGTCTGGAGCGGGAGAGGCAAGAAAGAGAGCGACAAGAACAGCTGGAGAGGGAGCAGTTGGAATGGGAGAGGGAGCTAAGGATATCAAATGCCGGTAAGAAGCTCTTTTGTGTAGTTATATTAGAATATTTAACATTTGAGATGCTTGGGATTAAGCTATACAGTTTGCAGTTATGGAAAACAATAGAGCAATGACTACATTAGCATTTTTTTTCTCTGCATATTGCTTTTATTGCTTAGCGATTTAAAGAAACTGCTCTTAGAAATTTTGTTATGGCATTCTAATTCTTCTAACACCCTATAAGTTGGCTATAAAGTATAATTGAATTTGGGAAATTTTTTAAATTGGATGAACTTGGAATATGTTTTCCTCTTGAGATTGCTTAACTCTCCTCTAATGCTGTAGTATTGTAGTACCATTCAGCAAGAAATATGCTTGTTTGTATTCTAAGGTTTTTGAAGGAAGAATTAGAACAATAGGTGAAAAATATCCTCTCTAAAACTGACTAGTTATTTAACTATAAATATTTTCTACTATTGTGAAAGAGTTGTGGAAATTACTGAATCTGATGGACTTTATTAAAAGACTTAAGAGTTAAGATATGGCTAAAAGTTTGAGGGATTTTAACATTCATTAAAATTAGCAGTCATTATGGATTGATTAAATATTGGTTCCTCAGTTTGTTGTTTGAGTTAATTCTTTTTTTTTTTTTTTTTTAATTGCCTAAGTTTTTTCTGGGGTTATCGCCAACAAAACAAAGATTTCCTCAAATAAGCATTGATTAAAAGGTTCCTAGCCCTTTAAAAATAGATGTTTTGCCAGGGTTGCTATTTGTTTATTTGTCTGTTTTTTGTTTTTTTTTAATCAATTTATTTCATTTATGGTTAGTCCAGGTAATTTGAATGTCCTTTATGGACTATGAAATGAAGATTAAGAACTGTAGAGTCAGGATAACCTGATCATGTAAATCAATTAATCCACTTATTGAATGAAAAGAAAACTTATTTTGTCCTCTTCTGGATCTCAAAATGTATTTAGAAGTTAAAATGTTCTTGGGTGGAAATAATTATTTGCACATGTGCCTAATTTTCTGGTACTAACTATAGTCTATTTATACATTTTGTCTGAATGCTGGTTTTGTGGCTTCACTAGCTCCCTTTTTCTCTCTCCTTTTTTATCCTGTCTTTTGCTGCTGCTTTCCACCTTATGTCCAGCTCCATCTTCAGACAGCTCCCTGTATAATGCTCCACTTCCTGAATATTCCAGTTGCCAGCTTCCTTCAGCACCTCCTCCATCATATGCTAAAGTCATCTCAGCTCCAGTGTCAGATGCCACTCCTGATTATGCTGTAGTGACTGCTTTGCCACCTACTTCCACACCCCCTACACCACCACTTCGACACTCAGCGACACGTTTTGCAACATCTTTAGGTTCAGCCTTCCACCCTGTTCTTCCCCATTATGCTACAGCTTCTCGTCCTATGAACAAAAACTCACGACCTTCTTCTCCTGTGAATACACCCTCTTCTCAACCTCCGGCTACGAAGCCCTGTGCCTGGTCTACTTCCAATTTTTCGCCCCTCCCTCCATCTCCTCCAGTAATGATTAGCAGCCCCCCAGGCAAAGCTACTGGTCCAAGGCCTGTCCTCCCTATTTGTGTTTCTTCTCCTGTGCCCCAAATGCCTCCATCACCAACAGTAACCAATGGGCTGCTCGACTCTGTAACATGTCCAGTGTCTCCACCACCTACCTCAGGGCCAGCAGCTCCTCCGCCGCCGCCTCCACTGCCTTCCCTTGCATCACTCTCACACTGTGGATCTCAAGCTTCTCCTCCTCCAAGCACCCCTGTTGCCTCAACTCCCTCATCCAAGCCTAGTGTTCTCCCTTCTCCCTCTGCAGCTGCCCCTGCCTCTGTTGAGACTCTAAACTCTGTGCTGGGAGACGCCTCTGCTTCTGAGCCAGGCTTGCAGGCAGCCTCTCAGCCGGCTGAAACTCCAGTCCAACAGGGTAAGGCTTTCATTATTGCTACTAACAACTAGTCACTTGAAAGTTATATATCAATAACTTTACATTCCTGGAAGAATGGGTAGGAGAGTTTTGATAGTTGAATATCTTTATGCCATAGTGCCAAATATTTTTAACTTAATAAAGTAGAAAATAAATGTGTTTTTCCCCCTGTTGGATTAATTGCATTTGGAGGATCGATATGAGAAATTTCCATGTTGAACTAGGTTTTGGTATCCTCTGCAGCATCATACTTGAATGTGTTTTCCAATATTTAAAGGTCCCCACATACATTTCTTTTACATTTCACTAGAAAAACTTGACTTGAATACACATTTGCTCTGTCGCACAATAAATATATGATTTGACTTTTTTTTCTTTTAATTTCTGGAAAACTTACAGATACATTTAGTGCCCAGCTGTAGTTGTTATATCATCTTAGAGTCTCCTGGAACCGCTCTGATCTTGGGCCCCATTTCATTTTGGTCTCTCCCATATTAGACTCCAGGGATGGCTGTACTGTAAGCCCTGTGAGCAGCCTCATTTTGCAGGAGGGGTGGAGAGGATGGCAGGCTTGGTGTATTCACAAAGGGTTCCGTGGTCCAAGATTACAAGACATAGTGGGCTGCAGGGATAGTTGAGAAGATGACATCCTCTACAGTTACCCTCTTACTCTCTTCCCACCCTGCCCCTTGGTGTCATGGTGACAGGGAAGGATGTAAGCTTCTAAGTAAGGATTATTTCTAAGTAGAGAAGGGCCTGGTTTTGTAAGTAAATAAGATGCTTAGCAACCCAATTTATTTTTTTAGAATAGGGTTTAGGTAGGATTACAGGAAGGAATCTGACAACAAATTTGCATTTACAAAGAGTGTTATAATATGGATAAGAAGATACCTCTTTAAAAAATCTTAGTTCCTAAGATAAAGTAATAAGGCTTGTTCTTGCTGTGTATACATTTGATACATTTTTGTTGTTGTAACTTAATGAATTTGCTTAAAAGTCGAGTCAGAATGCTAGTGTGTGCAATTAGTATTACTGTGACAGCAGTACTGTACAAGAGAGATACAGTCAGCCTGGCAAGGTTAAAAATCTACCTGCCATATCCTTAGAACTCTAGTAATCTATAGTCCATTACTCCATTACTCTATATTCTTCAAGCAACTTATGTTTTCAGCGTATGCAACTGCTCAAGTTTGGCGATTTTTAAAAATTAACCATCCAATATGCAAATAGCATTTTATTTGTCCCAAAATACTCCTTTTAAAAAGCCTAAAGGAAGAGAATACCTACTGGTCAGTATTCTGATACTAAGTAGGTTCTTGTTCACTCCCTTTGTAATTTTACAAGATTTGAACCTTTCTCTTCTTACCCCCATCTTCTAGACTGAAAAAACTCCGAACTTCAACTTTTGGGTCATTCCAGTATTTCTGAGCGTTATTTTGAGGTTTTATTTTGAAATAGAAGATTACTTCACTTCGGTAGTTTTCAACCCTGGCTGCACATTGGATTTAAATGAAGAATATTTTTAAAATACTGACACCTGGGACTCACCCCTCCTTCATGTTCTTTATTCAGTCACTTGGCCTTCTGTAAACAACTAAACCTTTGTCTTCACTGTTATAGAATTTATTGTCTTAATACTTATGATTTACACAGATTATTTTGGTTCTGTTATTTCAAATACTACTGCCATCGTATAAACTAGTGTGTCTTTTCAGGAATGCTTACCTCCCTACTCAGTTTCATAGGCATTTGTTTTGTTTATATATCAAATCCCATGAACAAACAAACACACAAAATCTAATTAGATGATCTGTTGCACAGTTCTCTTAATAAAGCTCTAACATTAAAGTAAGTCATTTTATACTTTGGCTTTACACTTGAGTATCTTTTTTATACATTTTATACCTTAAACATTAGGATAAATCAAACTCATTAATATTTAGTAGATGTTTGAGTCACTTTAATTTAGCCTGGCGTTCTACTTTCTGTTCCAGTATCACTTAGCTCCATTGTTGATGGCCTTGTTTAACATTCTTTCTCTCAGGCATTGTCTTGGGACCACCTGCCCCTCCCCCACCTCCACCACTCCCACCAGGTCCTGCCCAGCCTTTGGCAGCCCTTCCTCCTCCCCCAGGACCCCCTCCACCCCCTCCACTTCCATCTTCTGGGCCTCCACCACCCCCTCCTCCACCCCCTCTTCCTAATCAAGTACCCCCTCCTCCTCCACCACCTCCTGCCCCTCCCCTCCCTGCATCTGGATTTTTTGTGGGATCCGTGTCAGAAGACAATCGCCCTTTAACTGGACTTGCAGCTGCAATTGCTGGAGCAAAACTTAGGAAAGTGTCACGGGTAAATACATTTCCAAATTATTATATATGTCATAGTCTTTCTAAATATCTAAAATATTAGATTTGTTGTATTGTGATTTTTATGAACCTGTTAACTTCCTTGATTAAAAAAATGAAATGATTTAAACTTCCAGAAGTTTATAGGAATAGTGTAAAGAATTCCTATAAACCCATCATTCAGATTCATCGTTAACATTTTACCATATTTGCTTTATTATTCTGTTTCTTTCTGTACACCTGCACTTTTTTTCCCTGAGTTATTTGAAAGTCAGAAACATCATGCCCCTTGTGTATATTTTGTAAGAAACAGGACAGTCAGCTACAAACCACAGTATAGTTACCAATATCAGGAAATTTAGCACTGAAAGAATATTGTGCAAACCTTATTCAGATTTCATCTGCTGTCCAATGTCTTTTATGACAATTTTTTCTTAGTCTAAGATCATATAAACATTTAGTTGTCGTGTCTCTTTATAATTTACTTTATTCTGTAACGATTTTTCAGTCCTTCTTTCAAGATACTGACATTGAAAAATATGACACAGCTATTTGCTAGATTATTTCCCAGTTTGGGTTAATGTGACGTTTCCTCAATATCATTTCGGTCTTTTCATATTTTGGCAATGGCGTAATGTTTTGTCCTTGGTGTGTCATCACACCAACATATTGGTGGTGTTAATTTTGATAAAAGTTTTGATAACATTCTCTGATAAGTAAAGTCAATGCTGTTCTTTCCATTGGTTCTTAAGATTTAAAAAAAAATAGGTGTTTTTATTGAGGTTAATGCTGATGTTCTGTTTTGAGTTGATGTGTGTATGTGTATTCTCATTAAGATGGAGGATGCCTCTTTCCCAAGTGGAGGGAATGCCATTGGTGTGAATTCAGCCTCATCCAAGACAGATACGGGTCGTGGAAATGGACCCCTTCCCTTAGGGGGTAGTGGTTTAATGGAAGAAATGAGTGCTCTGCTGGCCAGGAGGTAAGTGGGAAATTTTATTATAGCAGACATATCCAGAACTGAGAAGATTGAAGAATTTGTTAATTTTATTCTGAATGTAATTGAACTGGATACAGTTCTTCTTTCTTGGGGAAAGAGTAATTTTTATACTAACAGTTGATTTTTTTTTTTTTTTTAATTTTAATTTACCTTCTTTCTAGGAGAAGAATCGCTGAAAAGGGATCAACAATAGAAACAGAGCAAAAAGAGGACAAAAATGTGAGTTTATAATAAAAGGTTTCTGACTAAACCTTTAAAATTTTAAATTCAAGCATAGCTTATTCAGACAGTCATGTTGGAGATTTAGTTTGAACTTAAATTTGTTTAGGGTGTCTTAGGGTCTCCGTTTCCTTAAATTTAAAATGAGGGAATTAGATGAGATCAACAGTTTTCAAATGTTTCCGGTAGAAGCGCCCCAAGAGTGAATATTCATGCCCCCTATCACCACCTCAGCTGGGGAAACTCTGCTTTCTCTATTGCATTTATATGCGTGCGTGTGTGTGTGTGTGTGTGTGTGTGTGTGTGTGTGTGTGTGTGTGTGTGTGTGTGTAACAAATAAAATGGTTGTTTTCTCTGCTACATTTGGCCTTCCTGAGGCCATTCTTCAAATCTGTCTCTTACAGCTTGCCTTATGGTATTGACTAGTGCAATTTTTAGTGAGAATCAATGAGAACACAGGAGCTCTGGGAGATAGTAGCGGGGGCGGGGATGATGGTAAAAGACAAAAGATGTGTAAACTGAAATGAAAGGGAGAAGAGATACAAAAAGGGGAAAATGGTAGAGAGAGAATATTAATAGTGGGAGTATAAAACACTGCATATATAGTAATATTTCTAGTAGATGTGCTATTATTAAATATATTTAAAACACTAAATATATATAGTAATAGATTTCTACTAGCTGTGATATTATTAAATATATTTCTGTGTTTTTAGGAAGATTCAGATCCTGTTACTTCTAAGTCCTCTTCAACAAGTACACCTGGTAAGTTCAAGAGAAATATTTTAAACTTCGTAAATATTTTCTGAGTATTAATAATTCCCAGTGAAAAATTTCCCACTTTCCCGTGTTTGGACCAATGCCTGCTATTTTAGTTACAGTTGTTTTTTTACAGTCTAACAAAATTTGTCTTTTTCTGCTACCTTTTGTGATACCAGTAGTGACTATTACATTCTTCCTGTTAGTGAGAGATCCATTAAAACACAAAGATTTTTTCTGATTATTCTTGAAAATCATAATTTTGACATATCCAATGTATATTATTATTGATGATTTTGAGGTTATTCAATAAAAGAAGGAAAAAATGTCATATTAGATGAAAGGAAACTATTTTTAGTGATTGATTCTTAAAGGTAAAGTTTAAGTGAGCATGTTACCTAACACTGAAGTCTATTTCACAAAGCATTCTTAAATTGAGACGTTGTCATTTTAACCATTCATTTGAGTTTGATTGATAATGAAGTAAAGCTTCTAATTTATAGGCTAAATTAAAAGAAATCTCAAGCTTTGGGGAAATGTTCTTAAACTCTGAAATTTCTGACATAGAGAACTCTTGGGTTAAAATATGCTATTTAGAGTTCTAGTAAAATATATTTCACTGGAGGTACTTAACAAATACTTGATACATGATGAGAATGTGAATCACTGTGTTTTTACTTGCCATTTCTTCATATTTGAATAAAAGATTAGGAGCTGCACCATTTTCATGTCTTTATCTATTTTGGAATGAGGTGGCAGAAATGCATTTGATGAAGATAGTCTCTAGAATGGTTCCTGGGAAACCATTTTGGAGAAATGTCCGTATTAGTTCTGATAACGTTTGATTTGGAGACAACCTCTAGAATTCAACTTTTTAGATAAACGTGCTTTTTAGAAGAAATACTTTTGTGACTGTAACCCATATAACACAAGAAATTCCTTGTATCCAGTAGTGAGTACTGATAGTTCAGTAGTCAGATTACTGATAATGATTAACATGGCAACTTTTTTTTTTTTCATTTTTATTGAGATTGTTCAGATACCATACAATTATCCAAAGATCCAAAGTGTGCAATCACTTGCCCCTGGGTACCCTCATACAGCTGTGCATCCATCACCACACTTAATTTTTGTTCAATTTTTAGAAACCTTTCATTACTCCAGACAAGAAATAAAGTGAAAGATGAAAAAAGAAAAGGAAACTCTAATCCTCCCCTATCCCTAACCAACCCCCCTCAATTGTTGACTCATAGTATTGGTATAGTACATTTGTTACTGTTTATGAAAAAATGTTGAAATACTAACTGTAGTACATAGTTTGCAATAGGTATATATTTCTTCCCTATATGCCCCTCTATTATTAACTTCTAATTGTATTGTCATACATTTGTTCTGGTTCATGGAAGCGATTTCTAGTATTTGTATAGTTGATCATGGATGTTGCCCACCATAGGATTCAGTTTTATACATTCCCATCTTTTGACCTCCAACTTTCCTTCTGGTGACATATATGACTCTGAGCTTCCCCTTTCCACCTCATTCACACACCATTCGGTGCTGTTAGTTATTCTCACATCTTGCTACCAACACCCCTGTTCATTTCCAAACATATAAGTTCATCCTAATTGAACATTCTGCTCATACTAAGCAACCACTCCCCATTCTTAAGCCTCGTCCTGTATCTTGGTACCTTATATTTCATGTCTATGAGTTTACATATTGTAATTAGTTCCTATCAGTGAGACCCTGCAATAATTGTCCTTATGCGTCTGGCTTATTTCACTCAGTATATTGCCCTCAAGGTTTTGTCATCAACCCATTTTTTTTTAATATGGTTTTGTTCACTTACCATACATTCCATCCTAAGTAATCAGTCGATGGTTCTCTGTATGGTCATACATTTATGTGTTCACCACCTTCACCACTATCTATATAAGAGCATCTGCATTTCTTCCACAAGGCAGGAGGGAGAGTCAAAGAAGTTAGAGAGGCAAAAGAAAGAGGAAAAAAAATGACAGCTAGGAAGCAGCAAAAGGAAAAATAACCTTAAATCAAAGTAGAGTAAAGAATCAGACAGTACCATCAATGTCAAGTGTCTAACATGCCTCCCCTATCCCCCCCTCTTATCTGCATTTACCTTGGTATATCACCTTTGTTACATTAAAGGAAGCATAATACAATGATTCTGTTAGTTACAGTCTCTAGTTTATGCTGATTGCATCCCTCCCCCAATGCCTCCCCATTTTTAACACCTTGCAAGGTTGACATTTGCTTGTTCTCCCTTGTAAAAGAACATATTTGTACATTTTATCACAATTGTTGAATACTCTAGATTTCACCAAGTTACACAGTCCCAGTCTTTATCTTTCTTCCTTTCTTGTGGTGTCTCACATGCGCCCCACCTTTCTCTCTCAACCGTATTCATAGTTACCTTTGTTCAGTGTACTTACATTGTTGTGCTACCATCTCCCAAATTTGTGTTCCCAACCACACATTCCTGTCTTCTATCACTCTGCAGTGCTCCCTTTAGTATTTCCTGTAGGACAGGTGTCTTGTTCACGAAGTCTCTCATTGTCTGTTTGTCAGAAAATATTTTGAGCTCTCCCTTGTATTTGAAGGACAGCTTTGCTGGATATAGGATTCTTGGTTGGCGGTTTTTCTCTTTCAGTATCTTAAATATATCACACCACTTCCTTCTTGCCTCCATAGTTTCTGCTGAGAGATCCGCACATAGTCTTATTAAGCTTCCTGTGTATGTAATGGATCGCTTTTCTCTTGCTGCTTTCAGGATTCTCTCTTTGTCTTTGACATTTGATAATCTTATTATTAAGTGTCTTGGCGTAGGCCTATTCACATCTCTTCTGTTTGGAGTACGCTGCGCTTCTTGGATCTGTAATTTTATGTCTTTCATAAGAGATGGGAAATTTTCTTTAATTATTTCCTCTATTATTGCTTCTTCCCCTTTTCCCTTCTCTTCTCCTTCTGGGACACCAATGACACGTACATTATTGTACTTTGTTTTATCCTTGAGTTCCCGGAGACATTGCTCATATTTTTTCATTCTTTTCTCCATCTGCTCCTTTGTGTGTAGGCTTTCAGGTGTTTTGTTCTCCAGTTCCTGAGTGTTTTCTTCTGCCTCTTGAGTTCTGCTATTGTATGTTTCCATTGTGTCTTTCATCTCTTATGTTGTGCCTTTCATTTCCATAGATTCTGCTAGTTTTTTTGAACTTTCGATTTCTGCCTTATGTATGCCCAGTGTTTCCTTTACAGCCTCTATCTCTTTTGCAGTATCTTCTCTAAACTTTTTGAATTGATTTAGCATTAGTTGTTTAAATTCCTGTATCTCAGTTGAAGTGTACATTTGTTCCTTTGACTGGGCCATAACTTTGTTTTTCTTAGTGTAGGTTGTAATTTTCTGTTGTCTAGGCATGGTTTCCTTGGTTATACAACTCAGGTTTTCCCAGACCAGAACAGGCTCAGGTCCCAGAGGGAAGAAATATTCAGTATCTGGTTTCCCTGTGGGTGTGTCTTAGAAAATTGCTCCATCCTTTGATGCCTCGGGTCACTGTGCTTTTCTGCCCAGCAGGTGACGCCTGTTAGCCTATAATTCTTGACTGGTGTGAGGAGGTATGGCCGTGTTCCCCCAGGCTCTGGGGTCTGGTTCTGAATGGAAAGGGCCCCACCCCTTTCCTCTTAGAGAAAATAAACCCCCTAGGGGGTGGTCATTAGCATTTCAGTGGTCTCTCTCTCTCTGCTTGTGCTGTCTCCACCCTTCCCCAAGTCACAGCCCTGGAAACTGAAAATGACTGGGACTTTCTGCACTGAGCCGAAAAAGAAACAGATAGTACCCTTCAGACCCAGTCCAAGACAACCCTCTGGCTCTCCCAGGTCAGTCGTCACCCAAAGCCTCTGTCTGTTTTTGGGGCTGTGTACCTGTAGTGAGCAGTTCACACTCGCTACTTAAAACCCCAGTTGGAGCTTGGCTGAGCTGTATTCGCTTGCTGGGAGAGAGCTTCTCTCTGGCACCACGAGGCTCCGCAGCTCGGGCTATGGGGGAGGGGGTCTCGTGACTTGGATCCGCAGGTTTTACTTACAGATTTTATGCTGTGTTCTCGGGCATTCCTCCCAATTCAGGTTGGTATATGATGAGTGGATGGTCTCATTTGTCCCCCCGCAGTTATTCTGGATTATTTACTAGTTGTTTCTGGTTTTTTGTAGTTGTTCCAGGGGGTCTACTTAGCTTCCACTCCTCTCTATGCTGCCATCTTGCCCAACCCAACATGGCAACTTTTTGAACTATTTTTCTTCAACCCATTTTGTTGTTCCTCTGAATAAGACTCAAATCAGTTTACATTTATTTCATTGTAGTTTCCCTGTGGTCTGTGACCTACTTACTTTAGCTCTCTCCCATAAGCCAAAATTTGCTATATCCTGTATTATTAAAACCATAGATATATTAGAACTTAACAGTACGTTGGAGTCATGGAACCATTTAGAATTTGCTAGAAATTATGAAGCTTCTCTGGGGGGTAGGGGGGATCATATTGTAAGACAAATTTATACATCTTTGCATATAATTTCAAAATATTCATGAATTCCCTGACTTATCCATGGACCCCCAAGTTAAGAACCCCTTATCTAATACTTGTCCCCTTGTTTAAAATTTAAAACTAAAAAAACGGTTTTGTTTGTGTATGTGTGTATTTACATAAATATAAAATCAAGGATTCATTCACAAGGGCTGGGGCTTCTTTATTCACTTGTTTCATTCCGTTGTTTTTGTTTGTTTGTTTTGTTTTTTGTGTGTGCTTTTTTGTTTTTTTCATTGTCATTGTGCCAGACACTTGACAGGCCAAAAAGAAGTGAAAGATTATGAACCTGAGCACAAGCAACTCGTAGGCTAGTTGTGGAGATACACACACAAAACCATACATTGAATACTAAGTAAGGTTTCGAAGAGGGAGAAGAGCATATAGTTTGGAGTCACTTGGGTCCTTTTTGTAGAGAAAAATGACATTTTACTGCGCCTTGAAGGGCACTTAATTTGGCAGAAAGCAGGGGAAGGAGTTTTATTTCAGGAAGTAAAGAGCATGAGCAAAGGTAGAGAGCTAGAGATCAGCAAGAAGAGACTAGGAAATAGTAAGTAGACTTGCCTGGCTAGAATGGTTTCTTTTTGAGAAATATTGGAAAATACTGTTGGGAAAGTGAATAATGTTGGAATGATGTTCATAAAAGCCTTATGAAAAGTTCAGGAGTTTAGACTCTCTTGCAAGTATTGAGTTGATGTTTAATTGACTGATACACTAAACGGCTTTTGTGAGGAACGTGATGTGGAGATCAAGGGGAGGATTGAGAAACCAGTTGGGAATCAATGGACTAAAATGCAAATAAGGATTTTGTGTGTTCCCTACGATTTCCCCTCTCCCCAACCCCACCCCTACATACACTCCCTCACCAAAGGTAACCCAGCCCCTGCTTTTCCCCCTGAAATTATCCTAGAGCCCCCTTAGAGAGATGACCTCCCTGCTTCCACTCCTCCAGGGCTGACCTGAACTGTTCTTGCTCGAAACCAGATGAGCCCTTAAAGGATAGCTCTGATTTGCCTGGTAGAGACAGGACTTCAGCCAACTATTAAAAGGTAGCATTTGCTACGTCTTCACCATCTTGCAATTACTTTTCCATCTTTCCACCCATCTCTTCTTGGATGTTGAGGTCTTGACTACCCTTCCTTGCCTGTCTAATTGTCCCTCAGTTTCATTCAGGAGTTTTTCATCTGTTCTGGCTAGTTGTCCCTTGGATGTGTTCTGATACCAGCCCTCCTGGGCCTCCTCATCAGATTATTTGATGTGCCCTGGCCAACTGTAAAACCTTCCCACCTCTAGTGGTCTTTAAGAGAATGTGCTAGCTGTTGAAATACAGAAGAAGAAATAAAAATATGTAATTAAACAGGGAGGAGTGGATGAGGAGCAAAGCAAGATCATTGATGACTTTAAGGTTTCACACGTAGATGCCTGGATATAACAGAAACCCAGAACCAAAGCATTGTCTCATGGGAGAATTTCAATTTACTTTTGGTTATGTGCCGTTTGAAGGGAAGACAAACTACCCAAGTGAGAATGTGTAGAAGTCAATTGAGGAGCCATATTGAAACTCAAAGCAATGTTTCCTGGTTAAAACTGTATGATATAATCACAACTCATAGAGAGACTTGATAATGATCTAGTGAGGCCAGCAGACACATCAGTGAATTGGCCCAAATTGGAAAAACAATTCAAAGCACGTGAGACTTCCAACCAGTGGACCATTACATAGTGCCTTTTATTATAAGAACTTATAAGAGGTTAAAGAATAACCTTAAAATTAAATGTAACTGCCAAGTTCCAAGAATTAGTTGTTTGAGAATCAAGGAAGTATAATAGGGTTCCATGATTCTGAATTTATTTTGCGTTGTACGAATTTTTCTCCAGGAGGACTTTCTGGTTAGATTGAATTTTAAAGTACTTGAGCACATTAAAGATTATACTTTTTCTTTGTTTTACCATTGGCAATTAAAATAATCTTAAATACCATAGCTTATTCTATTCCATTCTAATTTATTAAAATTATCCTGCCCTTATTCTTATTATCCTGTCTTTATTAGAGAAATGTTTGACCATATGGTTTTTAGAATTGTAGTATTTTAGATTTAACAATTTGGGTTTTTCCTGGGAAACTTGTCATACTTGCTTATTAATTTCTTCTCATTTTAAGATCTGAAATTGTGTAAATTAGAATCCTCATGGATTTTAATTAAAGTTTAGTTTTGAAATTCTTAAATTTTTGTTTATATTACCACATAAACATGTAAGATGGTATTTATTGTTTTATTTGTTATACAAAGACTCTGGAAGCATATAGGATATTTAATTTTGATTTATGTTCTTTATTTTTAAAGAACCAACAAGAAAACCTTGGGAAAGAACAAATACAATGAATGGCAGCAAGTCACCTGTTATCTCCAGGTATCAATTTTTTCCCTAAGTTTTTACTACTTCTGTTTCTAAAGAGAAATTAATAGCTTTTTATTGTAGAATATTTTGAATTGTAGATTTAGAAATTGTATAAAGGAGCAAGTAAAACACACATACTACTATTGGACAACCACTGAGCTCCATTATATTTTTATTAGTGATTTGTCTGGTAAACAGTACCCTACATGTACTGGCCATGTTGTCTGAAATTTTAAAATCGCTTTTGTTCCTCCAAATTTTTTTTTCAAAAAATTCAAAACTACAGAAAAGTTGAAAAAATAGCGCAGTGAACCCCCAAATAACCCTTCACCTAGATTGACCAGTTGCAATTTTTGTGTTTTAAAATGAAAAGCAGCCAGAGGGAAAAAACTAATATTTAAGAAAGAGCAAAACAACTGAAAGGTTGAATTTGTCAGACAGAAAGATTTATTACTCTTTCTCAGTTGAAACTTACGTTCATTATCAAGTTAAAAAAGATAGTGCCCAGAAACAAGATTAGTTAATCTGTGTTTCTAGAGTATAGACATGTGGGCATGGTCAAGCAAATTCAGTGTTCCTTAGCTAGGTGTACTTTATTATCATGAATAAATTTACATCACAAGTCTTGACTATAGAAGAAGCTTTTTCTTGATTTATGAGAAAGTTTGAAGAAAAAAAGAATGTATTTAGAGACTAAACCATTTTTTGCCTCTCCGAGCTACTTGAGTTAGTTTTGCCTCATTAAAAAACAAACTTGACTCTACTCATACAAACCTAATAATGAACAGTACAAAGATAAACCTCATATTATCACAAATCTCTTCTTTGTTAGCCTGCATCTAAATTTGGGTTTTTTATCTGGTTGTTCCTGCTGGTAAAGATTTGGTGATGAAATAATTGCTTAAGCTGTAAAACCAGATCCTTTTGAATGTATAGAAGCTTTCAGTTTCTAAGAGATTGAAAGGTGAATATATTTGATTTTAGAAGAAAATGAGAGGAATTGCTTTTGATGGTTATGTTTTAACAATAGAGTAGGAAAATTGCTCATTTATGTTTCCCCAGTGCCTAATTTGAGGTGGCATAAGGTATAGGTTTTCTTCAGTAGCACATCGTGACGCCTGATTTATAAAGTACATATCAGGTAACAGAACTGTCTTGGGCCTTTGAAGGTATAAATTGTGGTGGGAAAGAATTCTTTCTCCTCTCTGCCACTACTCTTCATCCCTACCCCATCTGGAGGAATTCCATAGAGACCTTGCCTAAAGCTAAACCTAAATTGATGGCAAAAGTCACCTTTGAAGAGATGTGAAAGAGGTTCTCCAAATGGAATGTCTTCCTTGATATGTTTAGGCTCACTTGGTTAAGGAAAAAATAATCTTTGAAAGATATTTCAGAACTTCTTAAAGTTTAGTAAGTGTTTTATAGGTCATCATTTTGAAAGTATATTTTGTACACATAAATCGAATCCGAGTTCTTGTTATCCAGGAGTGATTTTAGTCATGTCCCAACATTTTAGATGGTTTTCCTCACCTTTGCCAAAATTGAAATTCTAAAATGCCTGATTATTTCTTGGTCATACCTTTTGATAGATTTGCTCCAACAACTGATAAGTCTTAAAATTTCACTGAAAGCAGTTTTGACAAAGAAAAATATTTAAGAGACTCAGAATTGCATTGCTTTTTTTTTCCCTAAGCTTCTCATCTGTTCCTTCTGAAAGGAAATATATTGGCCATGTAATTTATAAGTAATATTCATCCTTGAACTGTAATGAGTAGAAGTACCCATCTATCTCTCCTGAATATACATATCAAAATTGTTAGTGGTAAGATGGATTGATAGTAATATCCATGATATATTGCATTATGCTATATTTATTAAGTGAACATGTCAGATAGTAGACTTAAAGCAATAATAGTGTAATTGAAAATTTAGTTTAAAAAATATGACTGAAATGTAACATTGAAGTCTTTTTGAATTCTTTCTATGGTTTTTATCAAGAGCTTATAGGTTTTGTATTCAAAATGGAAACATAGTTCTTTATGTGCCTCTTAAGAAGAGTTAATTTTGTATACTGCAAACTACAATGATGTTGATTGGTGCTCTTTAATTCTAGTCTGTAGCTTAATGTTCACTCTAATGGTAAGCTTCTTGATTGTGTTTTGATACTTCATGTATCTTTGCCGTACGTGGTACTATACCAATAGCCTATAAAAGTAGCCATTGTTTAATGGCTTTTTAAAATTTTCTGAAATTGTCAAGTAAACAGAGTATCCTCACATAATTAGAATTAGTCTAAAAATAGCTTTTTTAATTAGAAAAAATAATTATGTTAAGGTTAGTTCTTGTTTTGTTGCTATGAAAACCTATAAAACAGTAATATAATGAGGATTATTTTTTAAAGTCCTATTGTATTCCCCTTTAAATGGTTTTTCCACTTCATAGACGGGATTCTCCAAGGAAAAGTCAGATTGTTTTTGACAACAGGTCCTATGATTCATTACACAGGTATCCTGCTGTGACTTTGTGACTGGAGACTTAAACAACATGTTCAGGATAGGGCTGAGCTTTTTCTACGTGGATTGGTAATCACCACAAGTGAGATATTTAGGAAGATTGTAGCTTTCATTTTTTGAATGCTTTATTTAGAAAGCTTTTTTAAAATATCCTGAGAGTTTACTTGGAAAAATTTAATAGTATCCATTTCCCTGCCATCACTTTATAGTTTCATTAGGATAATATAAATGGTAGCATATCAGAAATACTAGATTGGGAACCTAACACCACATATGTCATCTAGTTTTTTTGTGGCTTTAGCATTTTATTTTAAAAGCTTATGATGATTATAAGTATGCTATGATAAGGGTGATTATAAGTATGAGACGATTCTTTTAAAAAGTAGGATAGAAGATCCTGTACTGTTTGTTATTGGAACACAGGACAATATTATTATCACAATTAGATAATTTATTCTCTGTTTTCTAGATACTACTTATGATAAATTGAATATCTTTAACAACATAGTATTCTACATCCTGAGTGAATCAGCAGATTATTTGTTTTCTAAATGAGCCCTATTATACCATTTCTTAACCTAAAAAACTTAAGATATGAACCATGTATTTCTTTCTTAATTAAAAAAGTTAACAAGAAGAATCCTCAAATGTTTAAGCTATTTTTAGAATTAATGTGGCACAATAGGGACTTAAATACTGTACTATAGGTATTTTATAGGAAGGAAGCCAGAGGCAGCACTCTCATAAAGTGATTAAAACTTCTGAGAAACCCTCATTTTATCAATTACAGTGAAAACTCATAGGTTAGAAGTAATGGAAATATACTCATGTTATTATATGCATCTAATATTTAAAATACTTATCAATTCTACTGGGAACATGAATTAAATAGTGTATGGAAGGGGTGACCAAGGCTGAGATTAGGGGTTTGTGTAATCAGACTCTGGCCACATTCTTAATTTGCTATAATTATTTTCATGCCATTTATGATTAAAATATTTGATAAGTTTATTTCATCAGCCAGTTAAATCTCTATAAAATACTAATATTGTGGCAGTGAAAGATAGTTATTCCTGCCCCCTTTTTTTTTTTGAGGTGGTTTAATTGTTTCAACCAGAAAGCTTATTTAGGAAATTTGCTAATAGATAGAGAGTAAAGGAGCATTTAACGAGATTGATCTCAGTTATCTTGCTGCTTTCACACACGGTGGCCCCTGGGATAATGTCATTAATAAGCCTTTGTTTAAAAGTGGTGATTACTTCTTTCCTTCAGTATGAAAAGTTCCCCCCTCTAGCTAATTATCATGGTGGTGGTGGTGGCGGTAGTAGTGGTGGTGGTGGTGGTGGTAATGGATTGCATGTTAGCATGAATTAATCTTTTAAAAATTGCATGTTTTCACAATTTATTATATAACTATTTTTTGGCATTGTTTAGTCAATATGGATATAGTCATAACATACTGCCAGATAAAGTAGCAGTTGCTCGTGTGAATTTCCTTCAGAGGAATTCATTATATAACTTAGGAGAAAATGTACCCGTTGAATATGAGAAGTAAAAGAAAAGCAAGGGAATTAATATTCTTTAACTCTGGAGGTAGGAATAGATGGCCACAGCATGACGCCCTTCAAGGCTGTGTAGTAGATCTGACTCTACGCGGTACGCCATCATTGCATTCTGGGGGTCTCAGTAAATCTTAAGTGATTATGGAGTTAAGTAAAGTCCTCAGCAAAGTGAAAAGGTACATCTTCACAAGAAGATAGGAAATACGTGATATAGATCTTATTTTCCTTGTTCATATAACCATAGCAGCAGGTGCCTAATAAAATAAAATTGATCGACTTGCTTCATTACAACTTTTTAAGTGGTAATATGCTTTGATATTAAAGCAAACTAACTCCATATTTCATCTTCACAAACAATGCCTATGGGTTTGAAGTATAATGTCTCATAAGAATTGTAGAAATTGTAATTGAAACTTTGAAAAAAGTTATTACACCTTTTGGGTCTTGGTTCAGGTTTCTAGCATTGTTTAGGCATGCTGCATAATTGAAAATCTATGACGTGACTAATGATTTCAATTTGCATTGGTTTATGGACCTTACAGAGTGGCCACTCACTATAGTAAGTCTGAAAATAGATGAGTAGCCAAGTAAAACACTAGGATTTCCACTGAGGATTTTGTCTTATGCCATAATTGGAGAGGGAGCCATGACTGATTTATTTGGTATTGAAAATTTTGCTTAAAATATACCTAATCTAAGATTTATTTTCTTCATATAAAATTTTTAATAGAGACTTAACTTTCAGGAGAAAAATAATAATTGGCAATCTGCTTCTGCCTGGTATTTCCGTTCCTCCTCACCCACCCACATGTACAAAATTAAGTTGATGAAACTAGTTAGCCTGGAGCACACCGTTTAGATGACTTTTCCATAAAAACTTTATAGGGAAATAGCATATAGCCAATTGGACATGAATGTACTTCTAACTAAATAATCATTTTTCTAAAGTTCTTGTTTATTTTAATGCTTGAAATGGAACAAAATATATACATAGAAATTTTGCTTCCTAAAATGTTTTATTTTTCTCCTTTTTCTAAAACCAAGGCATAGGATTTGTAAACTGATTTACATTAGGATAAAATACTCCAGTTTTTTTTCCCTTTCAGTTGGTTTGCCAGCTGGTCTTTTCATTTCTGGCTTCGTCAGCATACCCTACACACTGGTTTCCTGCTTCGTGCCCAAAGACCATTGTCTTTTACTCTTTCCTGAAGAAGTCATGTCATCTAGTCACCATTTTCTGGTTTCTTTACATATAATTGAAAATAATAAAATAATGAAAAGTATTTTCTGTGTTCTAATCAGTCCTACAATTTTGATAGTTAACTTTTTAATGAAATGTTTTTTATTTAAGAAATGTTTTTAAATCTGGTGTTGGGTTGGTAAATTGCAATTGTTTATGAACTCATTAAATATACTAAGTGTTTACCCATTCTGGAAATTTCATTTTTACAGACCAAAATCTGCACCCTCATCACAGCCCAGTGCCAATGGAGTCCAGACAGAGGGCCTAGACTACGATCGATTGAAACAGGTATGGGTCCATGGCAGCTTTTGTTTATTTGTACTTGTTTGTGTGCTTCTTTCTTTCTTTTTTAATTTTTAATCTTTAAATAATTTCAAATTTAGAAGAAAGTTGAAAGGTAATACAAACCCCATATAGAGAACTCCAACATACCCCCACCGCCCCAGATACACAGATCCATCCATTTTAGCATTATACCACCTTGGCCGATCTTTCTTTCTTCCTGTCTGTCTGTCTGTCTGTGTGAACATTTGAGAACGGGTTGAACATATCGCGCTCCGTGAACACATAATACCTCCATATACATTTCCTACGAACAAGGATATCACTTATGTAATCACCTTAAGTACAGTTACCAACGTCAAGAAATTTAACATTGATAAAAAGCTTACAGCCTATATTCCAATTTTTTGTTATGTCCCAATAATGTCCCTTTCAGCCTTTTCTTTTCCGTTCCTGGATCTCAGTATCATGTATTGAAATTAATGGTCGTTATCTCTTTAGGTTCATTCTTTCTTTCTCTCTTTCCTTCCTTCTTTTTGTGGAAATATATATATAACATAAATCTTCCCATTCTGACCCCTCCCAGTCATACCATTCAGTGAGATTAATCACATTTACAGTGTTGCAGTGCCCTCACCAGCTTCCATTACTGTAACTTTCCCTGAACCCCAAAAAGAAACCCAAAACACATTTTGTATTAATTCCCCATTGCCCCTTCCCCCAACCCCTGGTAACCTGTACTCTACTTTCTGCCTCCCTGAGTTTGCATATCCTTTGATATTTTCTTTGTAGGTAACATGGGCCTTAAATTTAACATCCTAAATCTATAATAATCAAGTTTACTTTTGTTACCAACTTTAAAACTTCAATAATATAGCATAAATTATGTTCCTTTGCTCCCCTATCCCCCTACCTTTATGTAGCTCTTGCCACAAATTACATATTTAAACCTTATGAGGCCAGAACCACTGATTTATCATGACACTTTATACATATGCCTTTCAGATCCTGTAGGAAGTAAAAAAGTGGAGTTACAAATCAAAAATAGAATAGTACTGTTATTTATATTTACCTGTGTCTTTATTTCACCAGAGATTTTATTTCTTCATGTGGCTTCAGTCAGTTGTCTAATGTCCTTTCCTTCAAACCTATAAAACTCCCTTTAGCATTTTTTGTAGGGCCAGGCTGGTGATGGCATAGTATAATCCCTCACCTTTTGTTTATCTGGGATTGTCTTAATCCCTCCCTCATTTTTGAAAGACAGTTTCAGCACTTCAAATATGACCTCCCACGGCCTTCTTGCCTCCATGGTTTCCAATGAGAAAGTAACACTTAATCTTATTGAGGCCTCCTTGTGTGTAACGTTGCTTCTGTCTACAACTTTCAGAATTTTCTCTTTATCTTTGGCATTTAGCAGTTTGGTTATAACATGGTTTGGTCTGGATCTATTTGGATTTATCCTGTTTGGAGTTAGTTGAGCATCTTGGATGTGTAGATTCATGTCTTGTTAAGTTTGGGAAGTTGTCAGGCATTATTTCTTCTCTGCCCCTTTCTCACCTCTTCTTCTGGGTCTCCCACAGTGCACATATTGGTACACTTGATGGTGTCTGACAGGTTCCAGTTGTCTTATCTTTGAGGTTCACTGATTGTTTCTCTACCTGCTCGATCTGGTATCAAACCCTAATAGGGAATTTTAAATTTCTCTTACTGTGCTCTTTAACTCTGTTGGATTCCTTCTCATAATTTCCATCTCCCTGTTGATATTCTCTTTGTGTCCATCTATTGTTTTCCTGATATCCTTTCCTTTTTTCTCTTTATTAAAGAAGTTGTGGGTTTACAGAGCAATCATGCATAAAATATACAAGTCCCATATACCACTCTGTTATTAACACCTTGCAATGGTGTGGAACATTTGTTAATATTGATGAAAGCACATTTTTATTGTACTATAACTATAGTACATGGTTTGTTTAGTGCAGTTCAATAGATTTCTTTTTTATTCTTTTACCACATATACAACCTAACATTCAGATATATATTTCAGTGCTGTTAATTATGTTCACAGTGTTGTGCTACCACTACTACCATCTATTACCAAAACTTCCATTGTTCCAAATAGGAACCCTGTACATTTTAAACCTTAATTTCCCATTCCCTATCCCCATCCCGTCCCCTGGTATCCTATATTCTAGATTCTGACTGTATGAGTTTGCATATTCTAATTATTATATATCAGTGAGATCATACAATATTTGTCTTTTTTGTCTGGCTCATTTCGCGTAACATGATTTCTTCAAGTTACGTCCTTGTTATTACATGTATCAGGACCTGATTCCTTTCTACAGCTGAATAATATTGCCTTGTATGTATATGCCACATTTTGTTTATCCATTCATCGATTGATGGACACTTGGGTTGCTTGAATCTTCTGGCAATTATGAATAATGCTGCTGTGAACATCACTGTGCAAATATCTGTTTGAGTCCCTTCTTTCAATTCTTGGGGTATATACCTTGTAGTGGGATTAGCAGGTCACATGGTATTTCTAAACTTAGCTTTCTGAGGAAATGCCAAACTATCTTCCACGGTGGCTACTCCATTTTACATTGCCACAGGCAATGAATGTGTATTCCTATTTCTCCACATCCTCATCAACACTTGTTATTTTCCATTTTTTAATAACAGCCATTCTGATGGGTGTGAAGAGGTATCTCTGTGGTTTTGATTTGCATTTCCCTAATGGCTAATGATGTTGAGCATCTTTTCATGTGCTTTCTGGCATTTGTATATCTTCTTTGGAAAAATACCTACTCAAATCTTTTGACCATTTTTTTTAATTGGGTTATTTGTCTTTTTTGTTGTTAAGTTGAAGGATTTCTTTATATATTCTGACTATTGAACCTTTATTAGGATATATGGTTTCCATATATTTTCTCCCATGTGTAGGTTGTCATTTTACTTTCATGATATAGTCCTTTAAGGCACAAAAGTTTTTAATTTTGATAAGGTCCTGTTTGGGTGCAAATTCTAAGAAACAGTTGCCTAACAAAAGGTCTTAAAGATGCTTCCCTATGTTTTCTTCTAGGAGTTTGATAATTCTAGCTCTTCCATTTTGAGTTGAGTTTTGTATATGGTGTGAGGTAGGGGGTCCTCCTTTTTTTTTTTTTTTTTCCCCCTTTTTTGCAAATGGATATACAGTATTCTCAGTACCAGTTGTTGAAGAGACTAGTCTTTCCCAATTGAGTGGTCTTTGCCCCTTGTCAGAAATCAGATGACCAAAAATGTGCAGGTTGATTTCTGAGCTCTCTGTTCGATTCCATTCCTTTAGATGTCTGTCCTTGTTCCAGTACTATGCTGTTTTGATTACTGTGGCTTTGTAATAAGTTTTAAGATCGGAAAGTATGAGGAGTCCAACTTGATTCTTCTTTTTCAAGGTGGCTTCAGCTATTCAGGACCCCTTACCTTTCCATATAAATTTGATGATTGGCTTTTCCATTTCTGCAAAGATGTTTGTTAGAAATTTTGTTTGGGATTGCATTGAATCTATAAATTGCTTTAGGTAGGATTGATATCTTAATGATATTTAGTCTTCCTATCCATGAACACGGAATGCCCTTCCTTCTTTGATTTCTTTTAGCAATGTTTTGTAGTTTTCTGTGTACAAGTCTTTTATATCTTTGGTTAGATTTATTTCTAGATATTTGATTCTTTTAGTTGCTATTGTGAGTGAATTTTTTTTTCTTGATTTCTTCTTCCAATTGTTCATTGCTTATATATAGAAAACAGTACTGATTTTGGGGTGTTGATCTTGTACCCCATCACTTTGCTGAATTCATTTATTAGCTCCAGGATCTGTATATAGGATCATGTCATCTGCAAACAGGGCAAGTTTTACTTCTTCCTTTCTGATTTGGATTTCTTTTATTTCTTTTTCTTGCCTAATTGCTCTGGCAAGAGCTTGCAATACAATGTTGTATACCAGTGGTGACAGTGGGCATCCTTGTCTTGTTCCTGATCTTAAAGGAAAAGCTTTCAGTCTTTTACCATTAAGTAGGATGTTAGCTGTGGGTTTTTCATATATGTCCTTTATCATGTTAAGGAAGTTTCCTTCTCTTCCTTGTGTTCTTTTTTTATCATGAAGGGGTGCTGAATTTTGTTAAATGCCTTTTTTGCATCAGTTGTGATGATAATGTTTTTTCTTCATTCTGTTAATGTGTGCTGTGTTACATTAATTGCTTTTCTTGCATTGAACCAACCTTGCACAGCTGGGAAAAAACCCACTTGATCATGGTGCATATTTCTTTTAATATGCTGTTGGATTTGGTTTGCTAGAATTTTGCTGAGGATTTTTGCATCCATATTCCTAAGATATTGGTCTGTAGTTTTCTTGTGGTATCTTTATCTGCTTTGGTATGAGGATGATACTGGCCTTGCAGGATGAATTAGGGAGCATTCCTGCTTCAGTTTTTTGGAAGAGTTTAAGCAGAATTAGAATTAAGTCTTCTTGGAATGTTTGGTAGAAGTTCCCTGTGAAGCCATCTGGTCCCGGGCTTTTCTTTTTTAGGTTGTTTCTTACTAGTAATTGGTTTGTTGAAATCTTCTGTTTCTTCTTGAGTCAATGTAGGAAGTTTGTGTGTTTCTAAGAATTTGTCCATTTCATCTAGGTTATCTAATTTATTGGCATACCGTTGTTTATAGTATCCTCTTATTTCAGTGGGGTCGGTAGTAATGCTCCCCTTTTCATTTCTGATTTTCATTATTTGTATCCTCTCTCTTTTTTTCTTTGTCCAGCTAAAAGTTTTACTGATCTTTTCAAAGAAATAACATGTAGTTTTATTGATTCTCTTATCAGTTTTTTGTTTTCTGTTTCATTTATCTCTGCTCTCATCTTTATTTCCTTTGTTTTGCTCCCTTTGGGTTTAGTTTGCTCTTCGTTTTCTAGTTCTTCCTGATTTGAGCTTAGGTCTCTGATTTTAATTCTTTCTTCTTTTTTAATACAAGCATTTATAGAACTGCCTATTGCATTGCATAATTTTTGTATATTGTATTTTCGTTTGCCTCAAGATATTTTCTAATTTCGCTTCTGATTTCGTTTTCAACCCTTAGGTTGTATAAGAGTATGTTGTTTAATTTCCACATATTTGTGGATTTTCCACTTCTCCCTATTGTTGATCTCTAGTTTCATTTCTGTTGTGGTCAGAGAATATACAATGCATGAGCTCAGTATTTTTTAATTTGAGACTTGTTTTGTGACCCAACATATGGTCTCTCCTGGAGAATGGTCCGTGTGCACTCAAGAAGAATGTGTATTCTGTTTTTGTTTGGTCAGGTGTCCTATATATAAATCTATCTGTTGGGTCTAGTTTGATTTAGTTACTCATTCAAGTCTTGTATTTCCTATTGATCTTCTGTCTAGATGTTCTATCCATTCTTGAAAGTGGTGTATTAAAGTCTCCTATTAATGTAGAACTATCATTTTCTCCCTTCAAATCTGTCGTTATTGGCTTCCTAGATTATAGGGTTCTGCTGTTAGTTGCATATGTATTTATATCAGTATTTAATGACCATCTTTGTTCCTTGTAACTGTTTTTGAACCTTAAGCCTGCCTTACTCATTGTTAGTATAGCTATTCCAGCTCTTTTTTAGTTACTACTTGAATGGTATATTTTTTCCATATATTCACCATCAACCTACTTGTAGTCACTATTGGTAATGCAGGACTTTCTTCTGCTATTTTGCTATTTAGCCTTTCTATGTCTTACGGCTTTTTTCCCTCAATTCTCCTGTTAATGCCTCCTTTTATATTTATTTAATTTTTTGTGTTGTACCATATAAAGTTCCCTCTCTTTTTTTATCTGGACATACATTTTTTCATATATTTTTCACATATTTAACCATGGGGTTAAAAATCCTAAATATATAGCAGTTGTATTTGGTTTGAGACCAATTTGACTTTAATAGCATACACATATTCTTTTCCTATACCCTTCCGTCCCACCACCTTTTTTTGTACTTATTATATTATATTATATATCTTTGTACATTGTATGTCCAAAACCATAGATGTATCAGTACTTTTTAAGCATTTGCGTTTTAGCACCTGTAGGAAGTTAGAAGTGGAGTCACATACCAAACAATACAATACAATAATGTTGGCATTTATATTTCCCCAAATGATTACCTTTACCGAAGTTCTTTACTTCTTTATGCCGCTTTGAACCTCTGTCTAGTGGCCTTTTTTTTCAGTGTGCATTGCTTTAGCATTGCTTGTAGGCAGGTCTAGTGGTGATGAACTCCCTCAGATTTTGTTTATTGGGGAATGTCTTAATTCTCCCTTAGGATTTTTGAAAGAAATTCTCACCTTATATAAAATTTTTAGTGGTTAGTTGTTTTCTTTCAGCACTTGAAGTATTTCATCCCACTGCCTTCTCGCCTCCAGGGTTTCTGATAAGAAATCAACACTCAGTCTAATTGGGACTCTCTTGTACATTACACTTTGCTTTTCTCTTGCAGCTTTTGGAATTCTCGTCCTTTGCATTTGGTAGTATGATCAATATATGATAATATATTTTTCCTCATGTTTATCCTATTTGGTATCTCTAAGCTTCTTGTATGTACATATTCACGTCTTTTGCTAAGTTTGGGAAGTTGTCATTATTTCTTTGAATATTCCTGCTGCCCTTTCTTTCTTTCTTATCCTTCTGGGACTCCCATGTTTAGATTGGTACGCTTGGTGGTATTCCAAAGGTGTCTTAGGCTATTTTCGCTTTTTATTCTTCTTTCTTTTTGTTCTTCATCTTGACTCATTTCAGTTGTTTTGTCTTTGAGTTCACAGATTCTTTCTTTTACCAGCTCCAATCTGCTGTTAAAATCCTCCTGGAAATATTTCATCTCAGTTATTGTGGTCTTCAACTACAGTAGTTCTGTTTGGTTCCTTTTTAAAATTTCTATCTCTTTACTAATATTCTCATATTGCTTAGTCATTGTTTTCCTTATATCCCTTAGTTCTTGCCCTGTATTGTCCTTCATCTCCTTGAGCATTTTTAAGATCATTTTAAAAAAATTCTTTGGTATGTCCACATTCTGGTCTCCTTCATTGGTGTTTTCTGGATCTTTATCCTCTTCCTTTGGATGGGCCATCATCTCCTCTTTCTTTGTTTGCTTGTACTCTTTGTTGCACACTGTACATTTTAATATGTTAAATGTTAACTCTCTGATTTATTCCCTCAGATATCTGTTTCTTGATTTTGTAACCAACTGGTAATAAGACAGATTTTCTCGAGCCTCAGCCCTTTTATCAGTAAGATGTACCCAAGGCGAATGCAGTGTGCTGGGTTTTCCCTGTCTTTTCTGGGC
Organism: Choloepus didactylus; assembly: GCF_015220235.1. Lineage (NCBI taxonomy): Eukaryota > Metazoa > Chordata > Mammalia > Pilosa > Megalonychidae > Choloepus > Choloepus didactylus. The sequence goes on from NC_051308.1 coordinate 34,339,827, forward strand.
CTCTGTTTTGTCCCATGCTTGTGCTTGTTGGTTGTTTTGTTGTTCCCCTGTTGACAGGAATTTGGTTGTCCCCTCTGTTTCCCAGCAAACGGACCTCCCTCTCCCCAGCATTTAAAGCAGACAAGCCTCTGTCCAGACTGTCTGTCTCTGTCTTACACTCCTTTTGTGGTGTCAGGCTGCTTTTGCCTGGAGGCTAAATTCTGGGAGGGTGGCACGCCCAGAAGGAGTTTCCCAAGTCTGCCTTTCCAATCCTTAACAGGGCCAGAAACCCACAAAGGGTGTGTAGGAACAGCTCCTTAGTGCCCTGGGAATGGGATCAGGATGGGCGCCAAGATCTTCTTCCATAGCTCCCCAAAGCCGAGCTTTCTTGACTGCCCAGCAAGTGTAGCCCTTCAGCTAACTGTTCCCTGCAGCCCTGAGGAAGTGTAGCCTTTGTCTGGGGCAGGTTGGAGCAATGGTTGCCCTCAGAGCCGGGCACTAGTCAAAAGTCATGGATAATAATTGGCTGTGCCCCCCACCCTGGTCTTGAGGAAGAGTGTTTTTATGTCTCTTTATGTAGGTCCTATATCCAGCATTCCCTTGCCCCAGGCATCTACTTGATTGCTCTCCCATAGCCATTCTGTAGGAGCTCTCTGAGCTGCCTTCTACACACAGGGCAAGTTCTGGGGCAGTGAGTCCCGCAGGCCACCACTAACAGATTGGGCCAAACGTACGTGCTCCTAGTATGAGCACAAGGGTTACTCTGCTTTCTCTGGAGCCAGGACCAGGGCTCCTCAGTGGGAGGGGGGTTTGGCCAGAGCACCACATGATCCTACCTCTTTTAAGTTTTGTTTTGTTTTGTTTTTTTCTCCTTGATTTAGCCCTCATCCTGTTACTGCAGTCCCTAACTGTTTTCTGGAGTTTGGAGAATGATGTTTGTGCTAGTTCTTACTGGCTGTGCAAAGCTTTGGGGAAGAGAGTCCTAAAGCTTCTCACTTTGCCATCTTGAGTGGAACATGGCCTATTTATTTCTTTTCTTTATTATTTCATATGCATATATTTTACTTGGACCATGAATGTACTTAGAACATATATTTTAAATATGTACAAATTAAGCAGTACCATGAGTTGTATTTCAAACAGGTAACAAAACAATATGTTTAGTTATCCCAATTTTATAAAAGAGAAAAGTAAAAGATACTTTCCTTATTTAGACACTTATATATCAGATGTAATACCCTGTGTGCTCAGTAAAAAAGAGTGGAAGGAATAACAGTGGTTATAGGTGATGAGAGTATGAGCTTGAGAATTTTTATTTTCATAAAAGGTGAAATAATTAAAAAAAAAAAACGGAAGTGTTAAAAAAGTTCAAAATTAAAGGCAATGCATTTAGTAACACGTTTACCATTGAGTGCAGATGGAACTGTAATGAAAATTTTAATCTTTGTCTTCTTGCCCTGCACTTCAGGGTAGCCTCAGAAAATAACAGCTTAAATAACCATTTATTATTATAAAGATTTATTGAATATTTGGTAGACTTAAGTGCTAGGGAAGAATATTAAAACAATTTACTTAAGGTTAGTCCTCTAGGAAATAGAATTGTGCTCTGGAAACAAATCACCTATAATATTTCATACATCCTTTAAGTTTATCAGCAAGACATTTTTTTTAGCAGCAGTTTGTTTTTCTGTATTCCTGATGTTCATCTCTCATATTTTAGGACATTTTAGATGAAATGAGAAAAGAATTAACAAAACTAAAAGAAGAGCTCATTGATGGTAAGTGTCAAAACAAATTTGCTTCCCCTTTAAAATAATGTTTTAAGAGTAGCCATATTAGGAGAACATCATCTTGACCAAAAGGGGGATGTGAAAGGAAATGAAATAAGCTTCAGTGGCAGAGAGATTCCAAAAGGAGCCGAGAGGTCACTCTAGTGGGCACTCTTATGCACAATATAGACATCCCTTTTTAGGTTCTAAAGAATTGGAATAGCTAGCAGTAAATACCTGAAACTATCAAACTATGAATCTTGAAGACGATTGTATAAAAGTGTAGCTTATGAGGGGTGACAGTGTGATTGGGAAAGCCATATGGACCACACTCCCCTTTGTCTGGTTTATGGATAGATGAGTAGAAAAATGGGGGACGGGAAAAAAAAAAAGGCACCCAGTGTTCTTTTTTATTTAATTGCTCTTTTTCACTTTAATTTTTATTCTTATTATTTTTGTATGTGTGGTAATGAAAATGTCAAAAATTAATTTTGGTGATGAATGCACAAGCTATATAATGGTACTGCAAACAATTGAGTATACGCTTTATTTTGTATGACTGCATGGTATGTGAATATATCTCAATAAAATGAATTAAAAAAAAAAGAGTAGCCATTTTAAAGAAAATGCAGCCAAATGAAGAAATATCCAGTTTATTACTTGAGCACTTAGGACAATTGTTTTTCCATGGTATCCTGCCCTGTGTTTGGTTTACGATATTGGGAGGAGTTCTCTCCTTCATATAATGGAAATTATTTGTTGAACAAGATCCTGTGTTTCAGATATTGAGTAGTGTCAGAGGGAAGATGAGATGAATGAATCTTTCTGGAGGTTACCACTACACATCCATGCCACTGCCCTCTTGTTATTGAACCCACAGAATTGTGTTTTCATTTTGTACACAAAGCGAAGGGGAGTGGGCTGGAATAAATATTCATGTATAGAAATTTGCATTATCTTTGTAGTAAGAAAACAGTGATATGCAGTAAAAGATGCAAAATCAATTTTTGTTTTTATTACTATTTGAATATAATCCTTAAGCTTTCTTAAGAATGAATCGCTCATTTGTTTCATTTGATCATTGTATTTACTTTATGTATTTTTCCTTTTCTATTCAGCAATCAGGCAGGAACTGAGCAAGTCAAATACTGCATAAAGAAAAAACCTAAGAAGAGACAGGACTTTGGAGGAAAAAAAACCCACAAACAGCAACTGTTAACATCATCAAAACCCTACCTTTTGTGAGCTGTAAGAAGAAAATGGAAACAAACAGTTGGAAGGAGGGAAAATCAACATATGTTGAAAGTCTTCAGACATATCACTCTGATGATAAGCTATTTCCCTCCCAGTTTGCTGCTTTTTTCTGACCTTTACAACAAGGTGGCAGAGAGTCTGTAAGGTTTCCTGTAACAGTTATGCAGAAAATACTATACTCATCAGGCAAGATCACAGTGCATCAAAATATTTTCATGTCAAGATAAAATTGCACATTTTTCACAATCCATTGCTTAAATAAAGCGGAGAAAAGCTTAAGAAGTTTTTTTCCAGAGAGTGCTGATGAAGAATTTAGCAAGTTATGCTGTTGTATTGTAAATGTTTCTCTCAGGTTTGTCTTCCTATCATATTTGATATTCCATGAATAAATGAGATCAGCCCTATATAGGCGAAGATCAGAAAATATGGAACAAATGGAATTGTATGTGTTTTCAGAGGGTGATATTTATAAGAAAGTGTCCTAAAAATGATTTGTCCAGCTTGAGGAATTTTAGATGATAGGAAGTCTCTCAAATTAGCCTTCATGCAGTTTTGTAGATTAAAACAAAATCCATCCAGAATTTAAAGATTTAGATGCCTTCCTAAATTGTTACAATGCTTTACCAAATGTATGACTTCTACATTACACAAACCAGTGGTCAAATGTAAGACAATATATTGTAGATTTACTGTAGATTTTCAACCTTTTTTAGATTTCTGCATGTGAACATTTTTATAATGTAATTAAAACCACCACAAATTGAGCTTTTTTAATTGAAGACAGTAATGCATGTCACACTAATATGTAGTGGGCCTTTCAAGGCCTAGTCCCAGGGAAAACATTTTGTATAGTATAGGGCAGTGGGAGGAAGGGAAGGAATAATTTTTTATTTCAAGTTAATTTCCACACTATCTTTTTCTCAGTTACCTGCATGTATAACGATGAGGAATATTTTGTGACTTTGATAAATATGTTAACAGAACCAAGTACTTAATCTACATCATGTCTTTAGCTATTTGTATTTTAACTTCAGTAATTTCAATGATCTGAAACATGATTCTGAGTTTCACGTGAAGTATATCTTAATTGTGGAACTCAAGAATTTGATCACTGAATTTGGCAGTTATTTACTCAGATGCCCCTGCAGTTAGACAGGTGTTTGGTACATGTTCCTGGCTGTGATGCTGCTTTTGAATTCTGTTATGTTGAAATACAAGAAATAACAACAATGGCTGCAATTAAGGTCACAGAAATCATTAGGTAATGGGAAACCAGTGAGGAGTTTTGCATAATTTTCTTTTAATAAATAGAGACTTAGGCGGCCGGAAGAAGGAATTAGATACTTTGCTTACCACCGTGTGTGTCCGGGTGTGCATGCGCGTACGTACATAGTCCACATCCTTTCCTTTTCTTTGAAACTGGTAAGATTAAAATAGGGGAGGAATTCTATATGTTGCAAGGATAGCTTTTGGGAAAATTTAGCAAATCAGAAATTCTCTGTGCTCTCCATCTTGATTTATGCTTGAGTTATGTGCCATATTTGCTTTGAAATCTTTGATTATCAGAAACTTTACTAAAATTTGGAAGAAATGATTCATTTTCATCTGCTTTCTAGGTTTCTTAAACAACTCAGTTCATAAGACAAAAGCTTGTTGATAGCATTGTTTTCTAAATGCTGCATATTTGCAGCCATTACCACTTCAAAGAGGTTGAAATGAGGGAATTTTTTTTCCTTGTTGAAATAATTCCTGTTTCTGTAGAAACTTGTTTTTAAGATTAAACTGTGATGGATGAGCTATCATAATTCAAGTATACAGTTCTTTTTTCTACCAACTATTCATTGTCATGCAATACTAGTAAAGGCATTAAAGATGCAGCAAGCTTATAAAGTTATATTTTCTAAAAGAAGTAGGAGGCATTTTCATCTTTATTAATGTACTTTTGGTTATGCAAACACTTCGATTATATGAGTGTTTATATCCCCTATCAATCTGGTCAGAAATCTCTTGATTTTGTTGGTTAAGTTAAATAGTCTATAGTAGGATAGATAAAGTGCTGGGTACAGTGGTCCAAAGTCAGATAAAAGACTATAATAAAATCCTAGATCTTAAAAGTGGTTTATGCACTAAACGTTTTGTGCCTTGGTCTAATATTAACACAATGTCTGTGTAAAATGACAAAAGAGAACCAGTGTTGAATCACACTATATTTTCCATCATTTTGCATTATCCCAGGTTGCTAAATGTGTTCTTTCCAAGAAGTTTGATTGAATTAACTGTATACATTCGCTATCATACATGACAGTTTTGTCATTGTTAGAGATTTCAGTAATTACAATGGGAAACAGAAGCTTAAGTTATTTTCCTTATTATCAAAACTATGTTCCTTGGAACCACATTATTATGATGGTTTTTGTGCTTTTGTACATTGGATGTCTTAAGCTGAGTACAGTTTAGGGGATCCTTTAATTACAGGAAGGTACTGCTTTCCTCAACACTGTGATCTGATCTGTGACAAATCTGTACTATACACTATTGTAAATGGCTAACAAGTCAATTGCAAACAAACTGAATGTACAAATCTTAGTGCTGGTGCTGAAATCTCTTCAGAATAGTCATGATTTTAAAGTTTGTTTAAAAATTTGCAAGCATTAAGTGTCAATCAAAACTGAAGATGAAACACTAATGAATGTTGAATTCTCATGCTTTAGGTGTACTTCCTTTTTAGTTTTTTTTTTTTTTCAATTCTTTGCTGTTTTTACTGTACTGTTTCATTTAAATTTCCTACACGCTAACTTTGTGCGATTGAAATAAAATTGCAGTATATTCATGTTGCTTGTTTGTGACACTTAGATAATCTCCTGAGATAATCCGTTGGTTCTAAAATAAGTTCTATTGAATGTGAAAAACAGCTTTTAAAGTCTGTGTCTTCACCACTTGGGTTTACATACCACTTCACTGTTCTTTAAAGAAAGATTTCATAAAATTAATGGACACTAAGTAAGCATATGCAGACGTAATATGGGATAATGTATCCCATTTTTGTGTGAAATGACTGCTGAGTATCCTCTATTTGTTCATACTTTCTCTCACCCCAACTTGACACAGTGTCATACAGTCAAGAGAATGAAAAATGTTTAAATTTTCCTCCATTCTGTGTGCAACATAATCAAATATTTACATTCAAGTACTTAAAATTTTCCTTTACATTCTGTGCAGGATAAAGGGCGTTACCAGGTAATGAATATTAAATACAGTAAATCCTTTACCTTTAGTGCTTATTTATACATTATGCATATTTCTTAAAATGTATTCTAGATATGTAAGCAGCACCCCTTTTATCTGATTCTTATTAAGTATTAATGTTTCATTTCTAAATTTTAATGTCTTCATTAGAAATACAACAATCTTTATTTTCTTTGGAGAAAAGATCCTAGTTTTCCACTTTTTTCCTTCATTATATTCCCCACTTCTCATGTTTCTATCATTAACATTTGCAACATAGTTTTAAAAATATCCAGTTTTTTCTCTGTCCACTTGCAGGTGTGTGCTTCTCTTCATATATGAACCAAAACGTTTGTCTACAAACGAAAAGTCACTTCCCATTCAAAAATGAATTAAGTAACAGTAACCTTTTAAATTTGTATGTCTCTTAAATTTGTGTGTCTTTTCTGTGCCATTATGAAGAATTGGCCTTTAAATTCCGAGTAGTGTTATCCTATGAAGCGCAGTTCACAAAGGTGGCCTGCAGGATGTTTGTGACTCCTTTTTATCATCATAACTCTATAACCCCATTGCCTTTTAAATTCTGTCAGTTGTAAGCATAAAAATAGCATCATATAAAACAAACTACGTGAAGGAACTCTCTAGGCACCCACAATTCCTTTGTATTATATATTACAAAATCCACGTTCTTAAGGACATTTACTCTGGCATTCACTTTAAAACCTGAACCTCTTTCTGATAGTTCCATTTTTGTTTTTAATAGAAAGATGAAGTGGTCTGTACATTGCCCTAGAGCTCTAAGGAGTGGCTAAGGGATTCAAGGGTATGTTGAAACCACTGATGCTGATAACTGACTTCACTGAAGAGCCATTTAATACTTTTAAGTGCCTTTGAAGTCAAAATTTCAAGTGTTCATAAGAAATCTCAGTGATTCTTAGTGAATAAAATTGTTCTAGATAAACTTTGGCTGCATAAAGACACTGTGGAAAATATTTACTTAGAAGAACAGTTTTCTCTTCAGTATAGGCACATTTGACCAAGAAGCTGAAGTTAGTAACCGCTGAAGAAAAGCCGTTTATATCAGCCAAGTACTATTGGAAGTTTTCTCTGTTTGAACTTCAAAGTAGGCAGTGGATTAGGTTGGTTCCCTTTTGCTGCCTTTAAATGATTTTTGAGAACAAGTATTTTTATATATCTATTAATACTGGAAAAGTAAAACCTTAAAGTTAAAAAAAAATAGAAAAGAGTAAAATATTAACAGTGCTTTTAGGGTGGTTAGGGATATTTACTATCAACATAAATGGAGTTTCTATGACAAATCCTTCACTGAATACCAATAGTTAATTCATATAAGAAGTAAATTGAGTCTTGGTAAGGAGGTGTATTTGAACAGTGTTAGGAGCTGGGTAAATGTATCTCAAAATTATTTTTTACCGGAGTAACAATCCTTGTGAAAGGGTAAATAAATGACTTGGTCATAATGACTTACGATGTTAAAAGAATTACTTGGTTATTTCTTTTGAAGTCTGAGGGAATATGTGAAGATCACGAGAGTGAAATGATGACTTTTCCTTTCAATTATTATAGATATTCTCTATTGCACATGAACTCCAAACTGCAATGTTGGTATCATTTAAGGCGCATAGTTTGGCCTCGTATACTTGCTGATTAACATAGAATAAATAAAGCTGTAACCCTCAGCTTAAGTGTTTAAAGCAAAGATCATAATTCCTGAGCTGCACCCGGTTCTATGGAGCATACGAAATACTCAGAGAAAATGAGCATGGAGCAGTGCCTCTGGAAGTTTCTGGTGTAGGGTCATGGTATTCCTAGGCAGAGGGAGAAAATCGGGCATAGGGAGATGCCTGGGAGCAAGGAGAATACACCTTCTGGAAAACTCTTCCTTTACCTTGCTTTTTAAAGGCAGTAACTTACAGCAGTTAAGTATACCACTGAGCTGGTTAATAAGTTTAACCTTTTCTCACCAAAGTTAAGTTCCAAGACATACAGCTTTCCATTTTAATAAAATATTAAAATATGTTTTATTATTAGAGGGCCATGTTTGTCAGACTGCATTTTTATTCCATAAACAAACAAAATTATATACAAAAGACAAAGTTTATCATGTTATAAATCTGATTTTTCCTTTGTTTCCAGGAAAGATTTCTTTAGCAAGAGATAACAGAATTCTAAAGAGAGATCACTGATACAGGCAGTGGATAATGTTATGGGTTTGTTTTTAATTCAGCAAATGGTTCTTCCCAAAGGCTTAGAAAATATAAATAGCATATAGTTGCTGCTTGGGATTTCACAGAAAATAGCACTTAGAAGAAAATAAACTTACATCGACACATATTTTTAAGCAGTTTGTTTAAATGTGAAGGAAACAAGTATCACTTAAGTAAGTTTCAATATGAGGCCAGCTGCCCTTTTTTTCTGAGTATAAATATGTATAGGTGTTGCAAAGCAAAGTAAGACATTTTAAAATGTTCATAAAACTCTCCATCAGGTCTAAAAGTTTTCCATTCAAATTATAGAAACCTGGAACCTAAGTTCTTGGTTTACACTTAAAATATATATTATTGTAACCATACAAAGAAATGTGTTTTTAAAAATTTGTCCCTAAAATATCTAACATTCAGTGCCCTTAGTCAGATCTTGTGCAACCTCTAAGTCCCTTTTAAAGTTTAAAGGCATTTTAAAAAAAAATGTGTTTCTACTTGTTCCATTTAAATTGTGAGAAATAACAGGTTGAGATTTTCGTTAATCATCGCCAGCTTGAACTGTGATGTAGATTTGGCTTTGTTCTGCTGGCCATGGCATCAGCTGTGTGATATGTCACAGTATTTCCCTAGACCCTTGGATCCTAGTTTGAGGTTAAGCCATTTGTGGTGGCGGACTAATTCAACATTGCAATTTAAGCTCCACCTGATTGCCGTATACTGCAAGGCCACTCTTGCTGATGACTGGACATCAAATGAAAGTTGGGTGTATTGGGTTTGTGTATTGCTAAGTGAGGTCTGCGCCTCAGCTACAGCTCTTGAAGTATTGGGAATAAGCACTGATGTTGTCGGTAAAATTTTTAGGGAAGGGAATATTTATGTCTGAGAAAAGTGTGGTGACTTCAGTGCCGCCTTCCCTTACTGCCATTCAAAAACCTTATTCATCTCTAAAAAGCAATTTTAATAATATAATGGGATCATGAGATCATGCTCCAATTATGTGTAATTACATTTTGACGTTCCAGTCTTGAAGCTATTTTAAAGTAAACAGACTTTCTAGAACTGGATAGAGTGAAGTAGCCTTTCTGGTAAGGAATATGCATCAGTGTTTTTCATGTCCCCTGAACCTGCTGTGCTGTGGCTCATTCCATTACTTGTATTTGGTAGAGTCAGAGTTTGAAATGGAAGGTTTGGGATTCTAAAAGCTGGGTCCTGTTTTCTGACATTTTTTACTGTAGTTCTTGGTGCATGTGTGTGTTAATGGGATTCATTTTTTTTTGTTAGCAGCAGCACTCAAGCTTTTTATTACTTTTTCCCTTTTTTAAGGAAAAGTGTCTCTAATGAGTGAATGAGCTAGAAAAAATTTTATCTTGAGGCTTCTGTATTTAATGCAAAATGTATCAGTTACAATATTTACATATTTTCATAGAAACTTTTTTTGGTTTGCTTGATAAGACAATGGGGAAACCCCTCTGTAGTCAGTAATAACAGAAACACTGAGGATCTCTAGTCCAGCTGGAAGAGAGAAAATAGAGTGAGTGAATGAAATACGGGGAGCCGTATTTGTGCTGCGAGCAGAGCAAGACCTCAGGCAGAGGTGGGTCCTTGTAAGTTCTAGTTTAAAGCTTTCTGTTGCCTTGTCTCTAGGAGGAGAATTCAAAACCTCTTACTTAAAGTGAAACTGTGCTTTCATTGTGCTTTCTGCTGACCTGCTGGGGGTCTGAATAAGCATGAGAATGAATGGTAGGAACACTTTTTTGGTGCTTCTATTTTTTGAGGGAAGGGAGTCAGCCACGAACCTTTCTGGTTAAAGGGCAGAATATATATGCCTTACATATATTTTGTGTATGAGATTTACAACATCAAATACATTTTTCTTTTCAGACTTACCAACTTGAGGGACCAAAAGCACATAGTAGCAAAATAGCATAATAGATGAAATGTAAAAGTGAGTTTCCTATGGTCCAAATGGTTAATCACAGCATACAGCCTTTCACAGTATAAACATGGATTAGAATTAAAATTTCATTCATCTTGTTTGCTACAAGTTTTAGAACTAGAACTGTGCATGTGTCTTTAAAAGATTATGCAGAGCTATTTTCTGTGCTTAAAATATAAACATGTGCTGCCCATAAATATTCTTAAAACTTACAGTCAAGGCATGAGCTTCTTAAGGCAGCATGTCCTGAAATCACATTTTAAAATTTAAGGGTGCGAGGTGGGGCAAAATGGCATAGGGAGGTGTGGGATTTAGTTAGTCCTCTAGAGCAACTGGTAAGTAGCCAGGAACAACTAGTAAATAGTGTGGAACAACTGTTGGGGGACATCCGTGACTGTTTGCACATCATACACCAGTCTGGAATGGGTGGAACAGCTGAGATCACAGCATAGGAACTGTAAGTAAAGCTCCCCAAACTGCAGAGCTGGTGCCACTCCCCCACCAGCATGGTAGGCTGAGCTGAAACACTTTCCTGTGGGAAAAAGAAGCAGTCTACTAAGAACAAGGGAAGGTAGCTCAACCAAGCTCCAACCACAGTTTTAATTAACAAATTTAGACTACTGAATACAAGCTATGAGCACAGATAAACCTGGAGCAAGCAGGAAATGAGCCCAGAGGTTTCTCCCGGCAGAGAGGAGGCAGAGCTGATGGAAAAAAGATACATAAATAAAAACAGGCTTTTGGAGTCAGCTGAGCTCAGAATACTGGAAAAGGGCTGTGCCAGGAAAGGGGACACACAGAACCAGGCACTAACTCTGGTTCTTGAGTGCTAAATGGGGGTGGGGGGGGGGTGGGGGGTGGGGACTGGCTCGGAAAAAGGGATTTCTTTCCCTTTTCCTTTTTTTTCCTCATTCTAAGTAGCTCATTAGAGAAAGCCTTGGGCATTTTTGATTGTCTATGTTGACCCACACAAGGGTGGAGTTAAGATAGAGAGACAAAGGAAGAAGTCAAGTGTAGGAGATAAATCCCTAAAGGGCTTATCTTCCCTAAGAAAATGGTGAGGTGGGGTCGGCTCAAGTGACTGCTCACCTTCAGAGAACTCAGACACTAGGGCCTGGGGTGGGGGAGGGGGGACAGAGCTTAAGTTGGCTTCTGACTCACCCTTGGTCCCTGGCAGGGATAGGGTCAGCTGAGAATTAAAGGCACTGTACCTCTTTATGCTTTGGGCTGAAAAGTGCCACCTACTGGGCAGGATAGGAAAAGCACAGCATCTAGAGGCCTCACAGGAAAGTATGACAGTCTGCTGGGTATCACCCTCAGGGAAACTTGATACTGATTACACACTCTCTTCCTGAGACCTTGGCCTGTCTGGTCTGGGAAAATCAAGGAAACCAGATGTCTAGACAACAATAAAATTATGAATCACACTAGAAAAAACAAAGATATGGTCCAGTCAGAGGAGCAAACTTATACTTCAAATGAGATACAGGAGTTGAAAGAACTAATTAAGAATCTCCAGACAAATATGCTAAATCAATTCTACAATCAAATCAGTGAGTTGAGGGAAGACATGGCAAAAGAGATGAAGGACATAAAGAAGACATTGGGTGAACATAGGAAGAATTTGAAAGTTCAAAAAACAACTGGTAGAACTTAAGGGTGTGAAAGGCACAAAAGAAGAGATGGAAAACAATGGAGACATACAATGGCAGATTTGAAGAGGCAGAAGAAAGGATTCAGGAACTACAAGACACGACATCTGAAATCCTACACAGAAAAGAACAGATAGGGAAAAGAATGGAGAAAACAAGCAGGGTCTCAGGGAATTGAATGACATGAGGTGCAAGAATATACATGCTATGGGTGTCCCAGAAAGAGAAGAGAAGGGGAAAGGTGCAGAAACAAAATAGAGGAAATAATCACTGAAAATTTTCCATCTCTTATGAGAGACATAAAATTGCAGATCCAGGAAGCACAGCATACCCCAAACAGAATGGATCTGAATAGACCTACTCCAAGACACTAATCAGATCATCAAATGTCAAAGAGAGAATTCCAAGAGCAGCAAGAGAAAAGCAATCCATCACATACAAAGGAAGCTCTATAAGACTGTGTGCAGATTTCTCGGTAGAAACCATGGAGGTGAGAAGGCAGTGGCATGATATATTTAAGATACTGAAAGAGAAAAACTGCCAACCAAGAATTCTATATCCAGCAAAACTGTCTGTTCCAGTTTGCTAATGCTGCCAGGATGCAAAACACCAAAAATGGATTGGCTTTTATAAAAGGGGTTTATTTGGTTACACAGTTTCAGTCTTAAGGCTATAAAATGTCCAAGTTAATGCATCAACAATCGATACTTTCACTGGAGTATGACCAATGGTGTCCAGAAAACCTCTGTTAGCTGGGAAGGCACATGGCTGGTATCTGCTCCAAGTTCTGGTTTCAAAATGGCTTTCTCCCAGGATGTTCCTCTCTAGGCCACAGCTCCTCTTCAAAATGTCACTCTCCGTTGCTCTTGGGGCATTTGTTCTTTCTTAGCTGCTCCAGAGCAAGGGTCTGCTTTCAATGGCTGGCTTCAAACTGTCTCTCATCTGCTGCTACTCTCTCAGCTTCTGTGCATCCTTCAAAGTGTCCCTCTTGGCTGTAGCAAGCTCGCTCCCTCTGTCTGAGCCTGCATACTGCTCCAGCAAACCAATCAAGGCCCACACTGAATGGGTGGGGCCACACCCCCACGGAAACCATCCAACCAGAGTCACCACCCACAGCTGGGCGAGGCGCATCTCCATAGAAACACTCAAAGAACCACAATCTAATCAACACTGATATGTCTGATGCATACCCTCCTCAAGTTTACATCAAAGACAATGGTGCTTTGGGGGACACAATCCATTCAAACTGGCACACTGTCCTTCAAAAATGAGGGAGAGTTTAAAATATTTTCAGACAAAGTCACCGAGAGAGTTTATCAGCAAGAGACCTGCTCTACAGGAAATAGTAAAGGGAGCGCAACAGGCAGATAGGAAAAGACGATAGAGAGATTTGGAGATGAGAAAAGAAAGGAAGACTATCAGTGAGAGTAAAAAGAGACAGAGAGGGAAAATAAAATGAAATGATATGACATATAAATTCCAAAAGTCAAAATGGTAGACAGCAGACATTATATTGAGTGAAATCAGCAAGAAACAAAAGGACAGATACTCTACGGACTCACTAATATGAACTAACATTGATGAGTGAAATTTGAGAGTTAAAGTTGATAATACAGGTTATCAGGAGATAGAAAGAGGTTAGAAATTGGGTATTTGATGCTGAAGGAGTACATAACGGGAACCAGGATTGATTGTATAGATCCAGAAATGGACAGCATAATACTGTGTGATGGTAGCATAATATTGTAAGTACTCTGAACAAAGAAGAGTGTGAGTACAGTTGAAAGAGGAAGGCTAGGGGCATGTATGACACCAGAAGGAAAGATAGAAGGTAAAGACTGGGATTGTATAATTTAGCGAAACCTAGAGTGGTCAATGATAGTGATTGAATGTACAAATATAAGAATGTTTTTAAAAGAGGGAGAACAAATGAATGTCAACATTGCAAGGTGTTGAAAATTGGATGGTACAAGGGAAAAATATATAATCAATGCAAACTAGAGTCTATAGTTAATGGTGACATTGTAAGATGCTTCCTTTAATTGTAACAAAGGCAATACACCAAAGCTAAATGTCTATCTATAAATGGGGATTATAAGGGAGTGATATGGGATTCTTGGTGATGATGTTGTCTGACCTTTGCATTGTATTTTACTTTTTATTTTTTTCTTCTATCTTTTATATTTTTATCCTTCATTTTTTCCCCTCCTTTTCCTCTTTCTTTGTGGAAGAAATGGAAATGTCCTCATGTAGGTTGTGGAGGTGAATGCATAACTGTGACTATACTGGGAATCATTGATTGTTTACTTAGAATGGATTGTATGGTGTGTGAGTAACACTGTTTAAAAAATAGGCAGAGGGACTCTCAAGGGTGTAAATCTCCCTGGCAACACAGGATATAACTCCTGGGGAGGAATCTGGACACAGCATGATGGGATTGAGAACATCTTGACCAAAGGGGGATGCAAAATGAAACATAAAGCTTCAGTGGCTGAGAGATTTCAAATGGAGTAGAGAGGTCACTCTGGTGGACATTCTTATGCACTATATAGATAACCTTTTTTAGGTTTTAGTGTATTGGAATAGCTAGAAGTAAATACCTGGAACTATCAAACTCCAACCCAGTAGCCTTGACTCTTGAAGATGATTGTATGACAATGTAGCTTACAATGGGTGACAGGGTGACTGTGAAAACCTTGTGGATCACACTCCCTTTATCCAGTATATGGATGGATGAGTAGAAAAATGGGGACAAAAACTAAATGAAAAATAAGGTGGGATGGGGGGCTGATTTGGGTGTTCTTTTTTACTTTTATTTTTTAATCTTATTCTTTTTGGTGTAAGGAAAATGTTCAAAAATAGATTGGGGTGGTGAATGCATAACTATATGATAATACTATGAACAGGTGATTGTACACCACGGATGATTGTATGGTATGTGAATATTTCTCAGTAAAACTGAATTTAATTAAAAAATAATTTAAAAAATTAACAGACAGATACAAGTGCTGGAGAAAATGTAGAGAGGGATGTACCCTGTTGGTGGGGAAGTAGAATGTGCAGCCCATATGGAGGGCAGTGTGGTGGTTTCACAGGAAGCTAACTATGGGGTTGCCATATGGTCCTGCAACCCCATTGTAGGGTATATAGTTGGAAGAACTGGGACCAGAGACATGAATGGACATTGCACACTGGTGTTTATGGTGGCAGTATTCACGATTTGCAGCAGATGGAGATGACCTAAGGGTACATCGACCGATAAACAGAATGCTGAGCTGTGACATATGCATTCAATGGAATATTGAACAGCAGCAAGAAGAAATGAGATTGTGAGGTATGCAACTAGGTGAATGGACCTTGAGGACAGTATGTTGAGTGAAATAAGCCAGAATTGAAAAGATAAACATTATAATGGCTCATAATATGGACTAACGGTAATGTGCAAACTCTGAGAATTTAATCTGAGAGCACTGATTATCAGGGGAAGGCTTATATAAAGGTTCCTAGATTGTAAGCTCTTACAGCAGTCACATCTATTCATGAGTTGTAATGGTTATTTCTAAATTCTGAGGTGCTGAGCTCTTTGTGTATAACCTGGTCAATCCTGGAACTTCAGGTACCTGTGTGACACCTGAGAATCAGAGCCATAGTTCGGCAGCTATGAATGTCAGTATTATCCCATACAACAAATGTTAAAGAAGCTGAAAAAGAGATCAGACTTTAGAGATATGAACAAAATGGATCTGGTTAGGACTAAGGAAAAACAGACTAAAGGCAAAAGGATGATATTGACTGTGTTTTAAAATTTCAACTTCTATGTGAGACCAAAGGAAGAGATGTTTATTTGGTGGAAAATCTATATTTTCTGTAGCAAGCTATATCATTTATTCAAACACCATAGTTACATGGAACCTTGAATAGGGGGTGAGATCTGGTTGGGTTGTACAGGTTAGCATGAAACCCCGATATATCCCAGAGTAATTTGGGGCAGAGAATAAAAATGTATTTGCAAAGCCCCCTGGAGGAACTGGGGAAAAGTTGGAAATATTAAATTTCCCCACCTGGGGAATTACTGATATTCTCACAAGCATAGGGGGCTACCAATTTAGAAGGCTGAGCCCTCAATCTTGGGGCTTGCCCTTATGAAGCACATTACTGCAAAGGAGAGAGTACGCCTACTTATAATTGTGCCTAAGAATCACCCCCAGAGAACCTCTTCCATTGCTCTCTAAGCCAACACAGCAGGTAAACTCACTGCCCTCCCCACTTTGTGGGACATGACTCCCAGGGGTGTAAATCCCCTGGCAATGTGAGACATGACTCGCAGGGATGAATCTGGACCCGGCATCATGGGATTGAGAAAGCCTTCTTGACCAAAAGATTGAAGAGAAATGAAACAAAATAGTTTCAGTGGCTGAGAGATCTCAAATGGAGTCGAGAGGTTATTCTGGAGGTTATTCTTATGTGTTTTATAGATACTGCTTTTTAGTTTTTAGTATGTTGGAATAGCTA
The DNA here is from genome assembly GCF_015220235.1 of Choloepus didactylus. Lineage (NCBI taxonomy): Eukaryota > Metazoa > Chordata > Mammalia > Pilosa > Megalonychidae > Choloepus > Choloepus didactylus. Next base: position 34,356,379 of record NC_051308.1, read on the forward strand.
GAAGGAAATACCTGAAACCGTTGAACTGTAATCCAGTATCCTTGATTCTTGAAGACAATCGTATAACTACATAGCTTATATGGTGTGACTGTGTGATTGTGAAAACATTGTGGCTCACACTCCCTTTATCCAGTGTATGGATATGAGTAGAAAAAAGAGGGGATAAAATAAATGAATATTGACGTGGGAGGGGGGTAGTATGAGGTGTTTGGGGAGTTCTTTTGTAGTTTTCTTTTTATTTTTATTCTTATTTTCATTTTTATTTCTTGGAGTAATGAAAATGTTCAAAACCTTGACTGTGGTGATGAATACACAACTATATGATGATACTGTGACGATTGTACACATATATATGATATGTGAATATATCTCAATAAAATTGCATTAAAAAACCAGTTTTGAAAATGACAGCAAATTTTATAAATATGAATGTATGTTACATAAATATAATAGCTGAAAAATCTCTAAAGTTAAAAAAAAAGTTAAGGGTGACTCATACATATACAAGGCCATATTTTAATTGTAACTAGAAATTATTTCATATTACTATGGCACCTCACATACCTTATGTCATGGAATTTGAATTACGGGCCTTGCTGAATTCAAAAGTAAAAGAAATCTTGGCAGCTTGTTTTAAAGCAACAAATTGTGAATTGCTGCCTTATTCAAGTAATTCAAAAATCAAAATAAAACAATATTTTATTGTCAGGAAACATGTCTTCTAAGGTTGGCATACCTATGTTTAAGAAGAGGGAATGGAATAGAGGGTGGGATGTGAAACCAAAATTGTTCCAGGAGTAGGATTAGACAGCACCTGATTTTTGCACCAAAGTTTCAAATAAGAATAAATAAAAACAAGGACCTTTTGCAAGCCAACCCAGGAAGGACTTGCCAGAAAGCAGCAACTCCAGCTGCACAAAACAGTGCCTTCAAAATGATTCTCTCTGTGAAGTGCATGCAATTTCATGTAACCGTAGTGTACCCTGTGTGTGCATGACATGTTGTTAGAATGTGTAAGGTTAAGATTCAGCAGGGGGAGGTCCTGCCTGTGGCACTTTGCTGCAACAGCAAACCTGCTGAAGTCACTGGACTTAGTGTGACTTAGGTTTACAGCATCAGACCATTTGCATTAAGCAGCCATATCACGGAAATCTAATCTATTTCTCCCTTTCCACCCTCTTTCCTGCTTGGCAGCATATGCTTGTTTAAACTGCTTCATTCTTCTGCTGCTTGATATCCTTTCTCCTTTTGAAATGAAAAGATGAAATATTTAATTCAAAGGAGAACTGTATTTATTTTACCAGTTGTTTCTAACTAACCAAAGGTTTATGACTTTTGAAAAAGTTTTGTGTTCTGCTTTCTTGGTTGTGATTCTGACCCTCAAATATGCTGCGTTGTTTGAAATGCTTGAGAAGCTTTCCGTGGTTATCCTTCCACATTTTCAATCCTTCACTAAGGAGAATGTGGGCAATCTGCTTTCATGTCGCTGAATGCAGCTTTTTACCCCCTGCCTTATCAATGTTTGACTGAAAACTCAGAGGTGCCTACACTGGAGACAACTGAGGCCCCGGTTACAGACTCAGTGAGCAGCCTGTCGAGTAAATGAGCACACTGCATGCACACACTCGCCATTTTCCTCTGAGACTAACAAATGCCCCATGCTTTTTAATATCAAGTATATTTCGTTTGTAATCAGAAGCGGTACTGCTGCAAAATCACTTGATGCTGTGAACACTTTGGAATTTTAGAGAATTGAAGACACACATAGGACATGACGTTCTTGTTTTGTAACCATCTTGCTCCACACCAGATTTACTTAGAAGCCAGATGCCTTTCAGCTAAGAGTATCTGTGACTCTGTGGTTCATAAGGCGGGGGACATGTTCAAGGAGCTGGCTGGCGCGTTGGTGTAAAGGATGTGACCATTTCAAAGGCTTCACTTTAATCTGTGCAAAATGTCTTTGTTTTAATACCCTGAAGTCAGGGAAGCAGAAAGAAAGGTCAGGCTCCTTTCAGGTTTGAACTAGAGCAACCTGAATTGTGTCGTTTTTCACTAACCTCATTTCTAAAAAGGTAGAATGTCTTTCTTTGCCTCCTCCCCTTTCCAAATATCCCAGAAGTACCCTGAGGATCATAATAAAGGGGCGGTTAGAGAATGCACTTTGAAATTGCGATTTTGGGCTTCCCCCAGGATTCTGTATTCTTTGATGTTTTTCATGCCAGGCTAAATCCCATTTTAGCAAAGAGGTTACACTCTAAGAGACTGATAAAAAGATTTATGAGGCCCCTCAGTTCCAAGTAAGATTCTTTTGGAGCTTATTGTCATGAGGTTTGATATCCTAAGATGCTGCTTTAATAATTGTGGGACAGCAGGGTAACCAGGAGAAGACCCCCAGACAGCGAGGGCAGAAGCAGAGTGAGCTGGGCCAGATGTGGTGCTGGGAAGGGAGCTGAGGACCTGGGCTTCGGGAGCCGAGAGGAAAGCATCTGGGTCTTCAGAGCTCATCCTGGCTCTAGCAGTCCGTGGTTTGAGTAAGCTGATGGATACCTGGCTGACTGACTGAGGGTCCAGCAGACAGACTGGCTGGGCTGACAGTGACAGTATCACAGGGCTCTCGAGACTGCCTTGTCTGATCCTCCCTGACAGCCACAAACTCCGGGCACAGAGGTCACATGGGTAAAGTGGGAGGCTCCTCTCTGTGAACTGGGCTAATTCATTGTCACTTCTGCTTGTTGTGGGCTATCACAGCGAAAGCCTTTAGCTGAAGGGTAAATTAGTCTAGCATCAGACTGATTTTAATATCTGTATAGCCACTTGTTCTGGTTTGCTAATGTTGCCATTTTGCAAAACACGAGAAATGGATTGGCTTTTACAAAGGGGGTTTATTTGGTTACAAAGTTACAGTCTTAAGACCTTAAAGTGTCCAAGGTAAGGCATCACCAATAGGATACCTTTGCTGGAGGAAGGCCAATGGCGTCTGGAAAACCTTTGTTAGTGGGAAGGCATGTGGCTGGTGTCTACTGATCCCAGGTTGTGTTCCAGCTCCACTCTCAGCTCCTGTGCATTCTTCAAAGTGTCCCTCTTGGCTGCAGCACCTCCTTCTGTCTGTGAGCACTTTTATAGGACTCCAGGGATTCAACTGAGACCCACCCTGAGTGGGTGGGGCAACACCTCCATGGAAATTATCCGATCAAAGGCCTCACCCACACTTGATTGAGTCACATCTACATGGAAACACCCAATCAAAGGATTCCAACCTAATCAACACTAACATGCCTACCCCACAAGATTGCATAAAAGAACATAGTGTTTTGGGGGACATAAAACATCCAAAGTGGCACACCACTCCTTGGGAAAAGGAGGTATTGAGGATATATTCCTCAAAGCTTTAAAAAAAAAAAGTCACCTGGGATATGGTTTCTATCAGACTTGGGTGCTTATAGCTATAAACCATCACCCCCAAACCCCAAAACAAAAATAAGTCAGCTGAGAAGCTGGAACCCTGATGCACGACAGAGCTGTGTCTTTCCTGCCACCGCTCCTAGGACAGGGCGGAGTGGCCGGGACCTTACGGACGGGAGGGGAAAGTTCTAAGGCTGGAATCTGCCTCCTGGGACCCGGGGATTCCTGCCCATGGGCCCCCTAAAGCACTGGTCTCCAGAGTCTTCCCAGCCAGGGTGCCTCACCACATTTTTGCTCTTTTTTCTTTTGAAGCTTTGAATTGAAACAAAACTTATAGATAAAAAAACACTCGTGCACGTACAGTTCACTGACTTGACAAAGTAAATGCACCCACTCACCCAGCACCCAGGTCAAGAAACAGGACGCTGGCCGGACTCCAGGCCCCGCACGGCCCCCACCCGTGACCGTCTACACCCGGGTCACCACCCTCACGACTGCCAACTCCAGGCATTAGTTTTGCCGATTTTCGTGCTTTATATAAATGGAACCATGCTCTTTTGTGTTTGACTTGTTTCACTCGATATTGTACGTGAGGTTCGTCCCTGGTGCGTGTGTGGGTGAATTGTCCATTCTTGTTGTTACGTAGTAGTTTCCAGTGTGGACGTGCGGATAGTGCTGCTGTGAAGAGGCTCTCATATGTCTTTGGAGGACACATGGAGGCATTTCTCCGGGGTACATAGCCAGGAAGGAAATGCTGGGTCGCAGCCAGGGCCTCTGTTCAGCCTCTGTGGATACCGACTCTCTTTGAAAGACACTCCACAGCTGTGGAGCGCTGTTTCTGGATGTGACACACATGGCAGCTTGTGTGTTTCTGTTCCATCGTAGCTCACGTGTGTGAATGGCTTACCATCAACACAGGAAGCATCAAACAAAAGAACCAAACCGCCCTCACACCACTAACTTGAATTGATTCTGTTTCCCTGCAACATGGAAGTAAGACGCTTCTAACACAACTTCCTCTCCGTATTACTCATCAGACATGCTTTTTGTGTCTAAATCTGTTGTGAGCAATCTGCTTAGAAGATATTTTTTCTTAGATAACCCAAGTTTATACTCAATGAAATTAATTTTAATTGAGTTAATTTTAAATTGCCACCTAACTGCAGATTTATGGAGCAGTTTTCTTTTCTGTCTGCAGATAAGAAAAGTGTAGGAAGCAAGGACCCACTTTCAGGGCAAGGGCAACGAGGCATGTACCCAGTGCCTGCCTTTTGTTTTTTTTTCCTAAAAGACACTACCTGCTACAGAAGCTAACGTGGCCTCATTACAGCATGGGAATTTGCTTGATTTGAGGAGATGATTCCACCCTCTGTCTAGCAATCCAAGGGTTAAGGAGAAGTGAATGGTAAGGTACGAATCGCCAGTGTTATCTGCCATATATATATATATATAAATTGGGAGCTATTCAAAATTCCAAAACTCCTTTCCACTCCTAAATATTCAAGAAGAGAAAAGACTTTTCAACTTGCTATTATCCCATATGACAGATTCTGTTATTAATATTGAGACATTTTGGTCAGTAAGGGTACAGAAGGTTTGAATTTGAGCAGCAGATGGAACTAGAAGTGGGATTTCTTTTTTTCCTAGCAGATCTCTTATTCTTGCCACTTAATGGCACGGTGTCTCAGAGATGGCCTGCTTACAACCTGGTGAAATGAACAAAAGATAAAAATAGCTACTCCAAATCTCTTCAAATCAGCAAAAGGCAAGAAGAGTTGGAGTTCCAGATCGGAGAGCTGCTTTCTGGAATCCTTGTGGAATAATGTAGGGATGGATATTGAGCAGTAGGGATGGAATTGGGGCTAAAATGTCCAAAAGCATGATTAAAAACATGGGTGTGCCAAAGCACTGAGGATCCAATAACTGCTGGAGTTTAGAATTTAGAGTAAACATGAAAATCACCTGGTCTAGCCCTACCAGACAGTGACAGCTCCCCAAGGCAGCTCGTCAGGGGCCAGGCCCCTTCCTCCTAGCCAACAGCTTCAGCTCACTGCCTTTAGGAAGCTGTAAGTGTGTGTGTGAAATGTCACTGAAATTTAACCAGAAGCCAGGACCAATTAATTTGTAAATAATATGAATGAGCTTGAAAAGATCATCTTTCCACAATGAACCCCATCACAAAGGCACATGAACCTCAATGCCCAAATAAAAATGGAATGATAAAAGTCAAATTTCTGGATGTGGCAGACTCTTGATGCTTTCCCCTTCCCTAAAATTGTAAGGTGGGAAAAGAGAGAGAGATGCATTTATTAATCACCTCTAAAATATTGCCCTGCCCTTAAGTCTGTGTGTACATTGGGGGTGGAAAGGGAGGAGATGGGTGAAATATTTTGGCTTAAATTACTTTTCAAAAAGAAAATTACAATGCAAATGTAACAAGTTATATGTAATGATACAGAAACAGATGAAGAAATAGCATTTGCTGCTTGTAGGCAATGGAGAAGCCTGACTCTGGAATCGACAGATGAGCTGGATTTAAGAATGAGTAGGCCATCTCTCTCCCAGCTAACTCTGCAAATTAACTCACTGCTGTCCCCCCTATGTGGGACATGACTCCCGGGGATGAGCCTGGCCCTGGCATCGTGGAATTGAGAAAGCCTTCCAGACCAAAAGGGGGAAGAGAAATGACACAAAGTTTCAGTGACTAACAGACCTCAAATAGAGTTGAGAAGTCAATCTGGAGGTTACTCTTATGAATTATACAGCTAGTCCTTTTTAGTTTCTAGTGTATTAGAATAGCTAGAAGGAAATATCTGAGTCTGTTGAACTGTAATCCAGTAGCCTTGATTCTTGGTGATGATTGTATAATTATTTATTTTTTATTGTATGGCAGTGTGATTGTGAAAACCTTGTCACTGACACTCTCTTTATCCAGTGTATGGGCAGATGAGTAAGAAAACAAAGATTAAAAATATATAAATAATAGGGGTGGGATAAGAGGGATGGGATGTTTTGGGTGTTCTTTTTTATTTTTATTTTTTCTTTATTTTGGAGTAATGAAAATGTTCTAAAATTGATTGTGGCAACGAATGTACAACTATATGATGACACTGTGAGCCACTGATTGCATGCTTTGGATGGATTAAATGGTGTGTGAATATATCTCAATAAAATTGCATTAAAGAAAAAAAAGAATGAGTAAGCCAACATCATTGGATATCAAGGGGGCAAGGGCATTTCTGGCAGGGAGAGTCTCCAGCAGGGCCTGGAGGTGGGAGGGAGCACAGGCAGTTTGGGAACAGCTCCATAAATTGGGAAGGCTGGAAGCAGGAGCCAAGGGATGGGGACATGACTGAAGATGGAATCTGAGGGGGTGGAAAGAACTGGGGACATTGTGTGCTTTCCTCTGAAATCCCAGCACATCTACATCAGACTCTGTGGATTATAGGGAAGTTCAGAGTTCCTGGAATAAAAGGGGGGTGGAACAGGGAGTGTGGGGGAGAAGAGAGATTGACTGACTCTGATTTTAAAAAAGGAAGTAAAAGAACTTCTTCAGGGTTCTAATACTGTGTGAGACTTGCAGAAGATAACAAAATGTGTGCCACAGTCTGTGTTCACTAGAAACCGTGGTGGTATCTGGGTTAACATACTTCCCCACAATTAGACCCTTTGTGGAAATTATAGCCATTAAAAAAAAAAAATCTTCTATTCAGTTGTTTTAAAGTGTTCAGAGTGAAAGTGAAAAATAGTGGCCCTTGTAGGAAACGAGATGACTTCTCATTTGCTAGATGATGGTGGGAGCAGCTACAGGACTCACAGAGATGCCACAAGGCTTCCAGGTTAAGTGGATGCAGGAAATAATAAGCCCACTGGACTCGTGTTTTCCTGATTCAGTACTGACAGCAAGTGGGAGACACTCAAGGAGGGGGTCATCGGTGTTCTGGGCCAGCCTGGGCGTATCTGACCAGATGCTTACTGCGTAGCTAACAGGACACCCAGCTTAAAAGCAGCTTCAATAGCGGGTCTGTTATTGAAAACCACACGCAAGGGTCGGTTTTTTACACGCCCCTCAGGCCACCGCTGCGTGCCTTCCTTCATGCGCAGACCAAGACGGTCCCTACGCAGGCCCAGGGAGGGGGCTGTCTCCTTGCACACCCCTCCATTTTTTTCTCAGGGAGGAAAATCTTCCCATGGCTCCCAGTGACTTCCCCTCAGGCCTCGGGCAGGGCTGGTCATCTGCAGAGGGGATTGAGGCCCCTCATCTCCGAGGGCTCCACCCCTGTCCGGCGCGCCTCGCTGCCAGCGGGAAGATGTGGGCCTGGCAGCTGGAGCAGGCTCAGGGGACGTGGACTTCCAGCAGCCAGACGGGGCCCGTCACACCTCTGTGTCCACCTTGTTTTCTGTGCCCAAAATAGGATCGTTATGGCCTGAGAAGCTAGTCAGGTATTTGTGAGGACAACACATCGGGGTGTTTTAATCCAAGAATTGGAGCTGCCTGTGTGGGTTTGTGTGTGTCAAAGCCGAGCCTCAAGTGAGGACCATGGGGGAACTGGGGACAGTTTTTGCAACACTTAAAAAGGGTGGGTATTAAGAAGAGTCGTCCCTCTCCAAACAGCACATAAGGGTTTATTAAAAGGTCTGCCTTGTGTGTGATGCTGCACTGACAAAGGAGCTACAGTTCACTAGAGAAGCTTCTGAACTATTTCCCGTTAGTACTAAGTTCCACCCACACAGCTTAACTAAGCGAAATATAGTAAACTTTGGATTGACTTTAGATTCCTAGACACCAAATAGTAGAAATGTATTAAAACCCCCGTGGGCTATAAAGTAGAGGCTGAGCCGGTATTTTCCATGCTGCCATCCTGCCCTGGTTTCTCTCCTTCCCCTTGGCTGTTCCTTCTCTGTCTCCTTTTCAGAGCCCTTAAGCTCTCTGTCGGTGCCTGTGCAGGTTTTGTTCCTTGTCCGCTTCTCCGTCGCCTGGGAGAGCCCGTCCTCTTCCGTGTCTCCACGGCCATTTTCCCATCAACAGACCAATGACAGCAGCCCCATCTTCTCTCCTGAGCACCAGACCCTGTATCCACCTGTGTGGACAAGATTCCAGGAGAGCTCTCAAGTTCAAGGCCACCCAAGCCCTCTCCAATCTGATCCTCGGGCGTTATTTTATTTTTTTTTACTTCTCTCTTGGCCTCACCTCATCGACTAACAAATGAGTGCATCCCGTGAATTCTACCTCCCAAATGCCCCTCCTGTAACTCCACTTTTTCTCTTCCTTGCTGCCAAGTCCTGGTCCAAACTCCCTTCATCTCCCACAGGACCTCTAAAACGGCTTCCCCTCCCCTTGATCCTTTTTTGCCCTGCATACAGCCCACAGCAGCCAGAAAGATTCTGTTTTTAAATGCAGGTCCTTTCTTTGCTTAAGGCTCCCTATTTTACTCAAAATGAAGACTGAACTCTTAGCAAGCTCTTTATTGGCCCTGTGAACTAGGTGGGAAACAGGAAGGAAAAAAACTGGCAATGTGGCAGGAACTGTTGCCTACTGAAAAGTCTTTCCCCCTTCCTTCTTCCCTGCTGACATAACCCAACTTTATTCAGGTCTCAGTCAGATTCCCTTGATTTCAGGAACATAGGTCCAGTCCACACTTGGTCTAAAGGGCGGCCTGGTGGCCAGTTCTGGACAATGAGGTATAAGGAGACCTCTGTTGAAAACTCCGAGAAAGTCTTTTGGATAAGAGGAGGCCAAGTGAGGGGAAGAGCTTTATCCTGCTCTGTTCTTCACTTCTCTTCTTTGAATGTGATGTGAGTATATGATGCTTGGAGCAGCTGCAGCCATTTTGTAGTCATGAGGGGAAGGTCAAGAAAATCTCAGCGGCACCAGACCTGATGTTTCTGAACAACCAAACAAATGTCAGCAACCTCCTACCTCTATACTTTTTTATTTAAGGAAAAACAAACCACTATTTGTTTCGGCCACTGCTATTCAGAGTTTCTGTTACTTGCCGCTGAAAGCATTCCTAATAGATACAAGCAAGGTGCCGTGGATGCTGAGAGGAAGTAGTTAATTATGACATGAAGGGATCAGGAAGACTTCATGTAGGAAATGACATCTGAATTCAACCCTGGAGGATGAATGAGTTGAAGGGCATTCCAGGCTGAGTGTTCAGGAGCAAGGATATGGTACACTGGGAAATGGCAAGTTTCCACTTAGTTGGAATTTAGGGGCGGTGAAGAGTACAAAACACTTTGCCATGGCCTCTTTGGTAAAGTCATTTCAACCCCAGGGATAATTTGAATGTAGCCTCTCTGTAGTGGCTCTTTTGACAGAGAAACATTCAAAATACTCTTAAAAAAAATTCTGTCAAATATTCTCTTTTTCCAAAGTGAAAATAATTATTTTATTCTGATTACAAAAGTGACAAATAAGAATTGAAGGATAATAAAACAATACTGAAGGCATAAAAAATTACATAATTCTACCACATAGGGACAACCATGGTAATATAGCTGCTATATAGTCTCCCAGATCATATTCTGTTGCTGATTTATACCTTTTTAAATACAATGTGGATAATTTTCTGTGTCCACAATCTATATCCTCATGTTAAATTGTTTTGAAATATTTTGTCGTTAGGATGCTTGATGATGTATTTAATCAACTTATTGTTGATGGCCATTTAGATTATCTCCATTTTCCCACTATTGTAACAGTGCAATCCTGACCAATCCATCAGAATTATAGTAACACAAGTTAAACTTGCCAAAGTTAACAAGGAAAATTATCGTTCATGGAAATGAAAGATCCAGGGTCATGGATGGCTATAGAGTTTTGCTCTGTGCTTTAGATTCTCAGGCAAGCTATCCACATCATGGTGGCATGATGGCTGCCAGAATCCTGAGCTGACCTATCTTCTCATAAGAAAAAACAACTTTTTAATTTATTTTTAAATCAGTTCTTGCAAAAGCCCCAGAATTAAATTTAATTTCCTTGAATTAACCTGGCTTGGGCCCTGTGCCCAACCCTAAGCCAAATCACTGTGGCCAGGTGCATACAGAACTCTAGTTAGCCATGTCTGGGTCTTGGGCCAACCCCAGGGGTACCAGGCAAACCACATGGCCAGAGAGCCACGGGGTGGTGGGGTTCCCAAGGACATCAATCACGGCATCCTTACTAGAAGGGCAGTGGAGGCTGGGCAGGCGAAAGCACAGACATCTTCACAAACATCCTTTTAGGCACAAAATATCCTCCCCTCCTCATGGGCAGTTGTTTCCCCAGGACGGACTCCAAAGAGGAATGCTGGCTCATAAGATACGCACATGTACAATTTTGTGACATATTCCCAAATGACTTTAATCTTTGTCAGTCTGAGAGGAGATGAGAGGAGGGGAGAGTAGAAGAATGACATTATGTTGCTCTTTGAATATGGATATGTCCTTCTGATCTGTTCTGAACTGTAAAACAGGGATCATTACACACTTCCCAATCCCAAACATGATGTGGAAAAAATAAAAATGGCTGTCAGTTTGGAAATAGGACTTTTTCTCAACTTTAGGCCAGATCCAGTGCAGACCCTCGGCTTCCTTTCTCACGAAGAGGAAAGGGAATGGTAACCATTTATTCCCTTCCCTGCGCTGACAAGAAAGATGTTTTGTCTCTATTTCATCACCAAAAGAAAGAAGTAGAATTCATTGGTGTGACCACCAAATATCTGCTTTTCTACCCAGTTTGTTGTTACCCAGTTCTCTCTGATTCGCTAACCCGGGTTGGGTGAGCCCCAGGGATGTTCCATGAATGCGACCCTGTCCCGACTCAAGGAGCTGGCAGGCTCCTGGGGGGCTGACACATAAACACAGCTGAGTGCACCATGTGGGGGTGCAGGAGGTATAAGGGGAGGGGGTGCTGGTCAGGAGGAGGGTGTGAGGAACCTGGGGCCAAGCGGGTGAGGGAGAGGAAACAGATGCAGCTCTGTCATATTCTTCTTGCATGTGGCAGGGCTGACAGGTGTGTGTTCTGTGACTCTGTGCAGTGTTGTTCCCATTCTTTCAAAGGCTTTGCATCACTCCTGGTTACACCATCTACAGAGATTCCCAACAGACCCTCACTCCCTTTCCCGCTCCTCGGCCACAACCTCGAGGCTGACTTGGATCCGCAGCAGATTGTGCATGGTCTGCAGGAAACTCCCCAGCCTTGATTCCAGCAGGGCCTTTCAGGAGGGTGAGTGAAGCGTGCGGGCAGCCTCTCGGCCCGCGAGGTCAGGTGCAGAGCCAGTCCCGCTGGGCTGCATGGAGCGGCGGAGGCGGCGGCTGCCGTGGCGCTCGGGCGACCCCTGGAGGTCCCGCTCGGCTGCGCGTCCCGGCCAACGCGATGCGCGGCGCCCTCTGCCGGCCAAAGGCCGTTCATTTTTTTTTTTTTTTTTTTTTTTTTTCATGGGGTGGGATGGAATGCTTTGGTGGTTCTTTTTAATTTTTATTCTTTTTTTTTTTGGAGTAAGGAAAATGTTCAAAAATTGTTTGTGTTGATAAATGCACAACTATATGATGGTACTGTTAACAGTTGATTGCACACTGGGATGACTGTATGGTATGTGAATATATCTCAATAGAACTGAATTTAAAAAAAAAAGATCATGGCTCTTCTGAAGTCCACAACAGTTTCAAACTGGCACAATTGACTTCTTGCAATTACATATTCCTGTCTTTCATTAAATTTTGGAAGTTTTATGCCATTATTTCTTTGAATATTCCTTCTGCCCCTTTTACTTTCTTCTCATCTGGGACTCCCATTATGTATATATTGGTACACTGGATGGTGTCCCACAGACCTCTTAGGCTCTCTTCACTGTTTTTCTTTCTTTTTTCTCTCTGCTCCTCAGCCTGAATCATTTCAATCATCTTGTCTTTGAGTTCACTGATTCTTTCTTCTGTCAGCTCCTATCTGCTGTTGAAACCCTTTAGAAAATTTTTCCTTTCAGTGATTGTGGTCTTCATTCTAGTAGTTCTGTTTGGTTCCTTTTAGAAATTTCAATCTGCTTATTGACATTCTCATATTGTTCATTCATTGGTTTCCTGCTAACTTTTAGTTCTTTCTGTGTGTTTTCCTTTATCTCCTTGGGCATACTGAGGATCTTTTTAAAAAAAAGTCTTTGTCTATTATGTCAAAGTCTGGTCTTCGTGCATAGTTTCTGGATTTTTATCTTGTTTCATTGGGTAGGCCATAATTTCCTGTTTCTCTGTTTGTCTTGTCATCTTTTGTTGCATGCTGCACATTTTAATATTTTGAAGTGTTAATTCTGGGATTTAGTCTCTGAACTGTCTGCTCTTTAAGTTTGCACACAGCTAGTGATATGACAGAGATTTCCTGAGTGCCAGGTGCTAATTAAAACAAATAAACCAATGCAAAAAGCCCTTTTCACAGTCTTTGCAAATTGGCTCTGCACTGGCTGGTGTTCTCCTTTAGGGTATAGCCATCCTGTAATAATTCTCAACACTCTCCAGACTTGGGCTATTGAATGCATCATGATTTCCTCTGATATCCAGCCATTTGGTTTTTTCCAGGACCCTTGTCTTCTTTAGAATACCCTGGTAAGTTTGCCATTCTACCTCATGCTGCCTGGATCCCAGCTTGTCCTTTGTTTTGGCATCTGTCAGGTCTCCTGTTACTAAGACGAGGGCTGGTTGAATGTTGTCAATATTTTCAGAACAGAACTTCTCTAAATCTACCTTTCTGTCTCGATCCTGAAACCTGCTCACGTGAAGATCGGATATCTGCCGAAAGCAGGTATTAAAACAGAGATATCTGAGTCAGGAAGCGGCAGCACGGGCAGCGGCGGCTAAGCGGCTCTCTGCAGGCCCCAGAAGATGTTGCTGTCTCCAGGGCCCGGCGCTGGGTGCCAGCTCCAGGGGGCGCGGGGCTGGGGCAGCGGCGAGGACGGGCCAGCCAAGCCATAGTGCTCCAAGAGCACTGCCACCAGCGCCGCGGCCGCCAGCCCCGCGACCACCCTCAGCGCTAGCGCTGCGGCCATCCCGACCGCCCACCAAGGCGCGGCCCTCAGGCCGTTCATTTTTAACCCCCATGGGTTTGGTTTGGGATTGGGCAGTGCTGCTACCATCCTTACTTTACAGTTCAGAAAACTGAGGCACAGAAAAGTTGTCATTTATCCAAAGTGAAACTGGGAGAGGAGGACTATAAATCTGGGGCTTTTAAAATTTATTATGTACGTATATTAGAGAAGTTGTAGGTTTACAGAAACTAGAGTTCCCACCTACCCAACCCCCACCCCTGGCAGTTTTCCCTATTATTAACACTACGTATTAGTGTGCTACCTCTGTTACAATTAATGAAAAAATATTATTCTTGCACTGTTAACTATAGTCCACAGTTTACATCAGGGTTCACTTTTTTTGTTCTGCAGTCCTATGTGGGTTTTTAAAAAATTTTTATTCTGCGGTGTATATAAAACAAAATTTCCCCTTTCAACCACATTCAGATTATAATTCAGTGACTGTGATTACATTCACAACATTGTCCTAACATCACCACCATCCATTACCAAAACTTTTCCATCATGCCCAAAAGAATTCTGTGCCAATTAAACGTTAACTCCCCATCACCTTCCTCCATCCTGGCCCCTGGTAACCTACATTCTAGTTTCTGACTCTGTGAATTTTCTTATTCTAATTATTTCATATCAGTGAGATCATACAGTATTTGTCCCTTTGTGTCTGGCATATTTCACTTAACACAATGCCTTTAAGGTTCACTCATGTTGTCACATGCGTCAGAACTTCATGCCCTTTTATGGCTTCAAACCACCATCCTCTGGACCCCACAAAGACATATTCTTCCTACATTCAAGATACATTCATTCCATCACCACATCCCAAAAGGCTTAAATCACTTTAGAAACAAATCTCAGTACAAAGTCTCATCAAAATCAGTTATGGCTGTGGCCTGTCCTTGGCACAATTCCCCTCCTGTGAAACCTGGAGAACAAGTTATCTTTTTCCAATACAAAAAGGAGGGACAGGATAAACATTCCCATTCCTATAGGGAGAGATTAGAAGGAAAACAGGGGTCACGGCTCCCAAACAATTCCAAAACCCCACAGGGATTCTCCCGTAGATTTCAAACTCTGAGAGTTCATATAGGAATGATGTTTTTCTTCAGGGCCTGATGAAGCAGCAGCCCCAACCCTTCCAAGTGTTTGCCATGCTCTTCCCAAACACTGGGGTGAAGACCTCACACCCTTCAAGCATTGGGATGGTGGTCAGGCTCTCCGCAAACATCGGAGTATCGGCTCCACCGTCTCAGGACAGTGGTGTGGTGGCCAGACTCTCTGTAACCCCCAGGGCACAGGCTCAGCCATCTCAGAACTTGGGGGTGACAGCCCTCTTCCTAACAACGGGGTGGAAGGTCTGCTCTGTCAAGCACGGAGACAGACTCACCCTTTCCACATGTGTGGGTGAGCCCGCTTTCTTGCCCGAGAAGATGACTTCTGCCCAGGCCTCAGCTTCCATGGTTCGATTTTTCTTTCAATTTGTCCCTTTCCTGTCCCTGTTAGTCCAGGGTGGCTGGCAGTGGTTCCGTTCATAAAGAACTTTCAAAAAACTTGTCAGTTTTGCAAGTAATACACAGAGGTCCAAAACATCAGACAGATCCTTCCTGGATGACTGCACCTCCACTCCTGACTTGCCCAGAAACGGCTGACTGGATCCATGTTCAGTTCAACCCTCACATGGAGCATTATTCTCTGGGGCTTGCTTTCTGGGACTCAGAATTTTCCAAACCATCAGTTTATGGTTTATTTGTGCTCAGGAGTTCAGTTCTCAGCTTATCCCTTTCCTCTTGCATTTCACTATAAGCTGCAAGGAGAAACCAGGCTGCACCTTCCACATTTTGCGTGGAAATCAACTCAGCTAAATATCCAAATTCTGCCTTCCTTCTGACATCAGAATTCAATTTTGCGAAGTGCGAAGTTCTCTGCCACTTTATTTTTATTTATTTATTTATTTTAACCTTTTTTTCCTTTTTAAATCAACTGTATGGAAAAAAAAATTTAAAAAAAAACGAAAAAAAAACAAAACAAAAAAGAAAGACATACAATAAAAGAACATTTCAAAGAGACCATAACAAGGGAGTAAGAAAAAGACAACTAACCTAAGATAACTGCTTTACTTCCAACCTGTTCCTACTTTACCCCAAGAAAGTTACATAATATAGCAACATTTCTGTGAACTTGCTCCTACTATATCCATCAGAAATTAACAGACCATAGTCATTCCTGGGCATACCCAGAATATTAAATAGCTTATCTGTTCTTCTTGGATTACTGTTCCCCCTTCCTTAATTGCTCTCTATTGCTAGTTCCCCTACATTCTACATTATAAACCATTCGTTTTACATTTTTCAAAGTTCACATTAGTGGTAGCATATAATATTTCTCTTTCTGTGCCTGGCTTATTTCGCTCAGCATTATGTCTTCAAGGTTCATCCATGTTGTCATATGTTTCACGAGGTCGTTCCTTCTTACTGCCGTGTGGTATTCCATCGTGTGTATATACCACATTTTATTTATCCACTCATCTGTTGAAGGACATTTGGGTTGTTTCCATCTCTTGGCAATTGTGAATAATGCTGCTATGAACATTGGCATGCAGATATCTGTTCGTGTCACTGCTTTCCGATCTTCCGGGTATATACCGAGAAGTGCAATCACTGGATCGAATGGTAACTCTATTTCTAGTTTTCTAAGGAACTGCCAGACTGACTTCCAGAGTGGCTGAACCATTATACAGTCCCACCAACAATGAATAAGAGCTCCAATTTCTCCACATCCCCTCCAGCATTTGTAGTTTCCTGTTTGTTTAATGGCAGCCACTCTAATAGGTGTTAGATGGTATCTCATTGTGGTCTTAATTTGCATCTCTCCAATAGCTAGTGAAGCTGAACATTTGTTCATGTGTTTCTTGGCCATTTGTATTTCCTCTTCAGAGAACTGTCTTTTCATACCTTTTTTTTTTTTTTTAATCATTTTATTGAGATATATTCACATACCACGCAGTCATACAAAACAAATCGTACTTTCAATTGTTCACAGTACCATTACATAGTTGTACATTCATCACCTAAATCAATCCCTGACACCTTCATTAGCACACACACAAAAATAACAAGAATAATAATTAGAGTGAAAAAGAGCAATTGAAGTAAAAAAGAACACTGGGTACCTTTGTCTGTTTGTTTCCTTCCCCTATTTTTCTACTCATCCATCCATAAACTAGACAAAGTGGAGTGTGGTCCTTATGGCTTTCCCAATCCCATTGTCACCCCTCATAAGCTACATTTTTATACATCTGTCTTCGAGATTCATGGGTTCTGGGTTGTAGTTTGATAGTTTCAGGTATCCACCACCAGCTACCCCAATTCTTTAGAACCTAAAAAGGGTTGTCTAAAGTGTGCGTAAGAGTGCCCACCAGAGTGACCTCTCGGCTCCTTTTGGAATCTCTCTGCCACTGAAGCTTATTTCATTTCCTTTCACATCCCCCTTTTGGTCAAGAAGATGTTCTCCGTCTCACGATGCCGGGTCTACATTCCTCCCCGGGAGTCATATTCCACGTTGCCAGGGAGATTCACTCCCCTGGGTGTCTGATCCCACGTAGGGGGGAGGGCAGTGATTTCACCTTTCAAGTTGGCTTAGCCAGAGAGAGAGGGCCACATCTGAGCAACAAAGAGGCATTCAGGAGGAGACTCTTAGGCACAAATATAGGAAGGCCTAGCCTCTCCTTTGCAGCAACCGTCTTCCCAAGGGTAAAACTTATGGTAGAGGGCTCAACCCATCAAACCACCAGTCCCCTATGTCTGTGGTCATGTTAGCAACCATGGAGGTGGGGTAGGCGAATACCCATGCATTCTCCACAGGCTCCTCAAGGGGGCACTACATCATTTTTTTTCCTTGTTTTTCTTTCTTTCTTTCTTTTTTTTTTTTAACTTTCCCTTCTTTTTTAAATCAACTGTATGAAAAAAAAAGTTAAAAAGAAAACAAACATACAATAAAAGAACATTTCAAAGAGACCATAACAAGGGAGTAAGAAAAAGACAACTAACCTAAGATAACTGCTTAACTTCCAACATGTTCCTACTTTACCCTAAGAAAGTTACATAATATAGCAACCTTTCTGTGAACTTGTTCCTACTATATCCATCAGAAATTAACAGACCATAGTCATTTCTGGGCATCCCCAGAACGTTAAAAAGCTTATCTGTTCTTCTTGGATTATTGTTCCCCCTTCCTTAATTACTCTCTACTGCTAGTTCCACTACATTCTACATTATAAACCATTTGTTTTACATTTTTGAAAGTTCACATTAGTGGTAGCATATAATATTTCTCTTTTTGTGCCTGGCTTATTTCACTCAGCATTATGTCTTCAAGGTTCATCCATGTTGTCATATGTTTCACGAGATCGTTCCTTCTTACTGACGCGTAGTATTCCATCGTGTGTATATACCACATTTTATTTATCCACTCATCTGTTGAAGGACATTTGGGTTGTTTCCATCTCTTGGCAATTGTGAATAATGCTGCTATGAACATTGGCGTGCAGATATCTGTTCGCGTCACTGCTTTCCGATCTTCCGGGTATATACCGAGAAGTGCAATCGCCGGATCGAATGGTAACTCTATATCTAGTTTTCTAAGGAACTGCCAGACTGACTTCCAGAGTGGCTGAACCATTATACAGTCCCACCAACACTGAATGAGAGTTCCAATTTCTCCACATCCCCTCCAGCATTTGTAGTTTCCTGTTTGTTTAATGGCAGCCATTCTAACCGGTGTTAGATGGTATCTCATTGTGGTTTTAATTTGCATCTCTCTAATAGCTAGTGAAGCTGAACATTTTTTCATGTGTTTCTTGGCCATTTGTATTTCCTCTTCAGAGAACTGTCTTTTCATATCTTTTGCCCATTTTATAATTGGGCTGTCTGTACTATTGTCATTGAGTTGTAGGATTTCTTTGTATATGCAAGATATCAGTCTTTTGTCAGATACATGGTTTCCAAAATTTTTTTCCCATTGAGTTGGCTGCCTCTTTACCTTTTTGAGAAATTCCTTTGAGGTGCAGAAACTTCTAAGCTTGAGGAGTTCCCATTTATCTATTTTCTCTTTTGTTGCTTGTGCTTTTGGTGTAAAGTCTAGGAAGTGGCCGCCTAATACAAGGTCTTGAAGATGTTTTCCTACATTATCTTCTAGGAGTTTTATGGTACTTTCTTTTATATTGAGATCATTGGTCCATTTTGAGTTAATTTTTGTGTAGGGGGTGAGGTAGGGGTCCTCTTTCATTCTTTTCGATATGGACATCCAACTCTCCCAGCCCCATTTGTTGAAAAGACCATTATGACTCAGTTCAGTGACTTTGGGGGCCTTATCAAAGATCAGTCGGCCATAGATCTGAGGGTCTATCTCTGAATTCTCAATTCGATTCCATTGATCTATATGTCTATCTTTGTGCCAGTACCATGCTGTTTTGGCAATTGTGGCTTTATAATAAGCTTCAAAGTCAGGGAGTGTAAGTCCTCCCACTTCGTTTTTCTTGTTTAGAGTGTCTTTAGCAATTCGAGGCATCTTCCCTTTCCAAATAAATTTGATAACTAGCTTTTCCAAGTCTGCAAAGTAGGTTGTTGGAATTTTGATTGGGATTGCATTGAATCTGTAGATGAGTTTGGGTAGAATTGACATCTTAATGACATTTAGCCTTCCTATCCATGAACATGGAATATTTTTCCATCTTTTAAGGTCCCCTTCTATTTCTTTTAGTAGAGTTATGTAGTTTTCTTTGTATAGGTCTTTTACATCTTTGGTTAAGTTTATTCCTAGGTACTTGATTTTTTTAGTTGCTATTGAAAATGGTATCTTTTTCTTGAGCGTCTCTTCAGTTTGTTCATTTCTAGCATATAGAAACTACTGACTTATGTGCATTAATCTTGTATCCCGCTACTTTGCTAAATTTGTTTATTAGCTCTAGTATCTGTATCGTCGATTTCTCAGGGTTTTCTAGATATAAGATCATAGCGTCTGCAAACAATGACAGTTTTACTTCTTCTTTTCCAATTTGGATGCCTTTTATTTCTTTGTCTTGCTGGATTGCCCTGGCTAGCACTTCCAGCACAATGTTGAATAACAGTGGTGACAGCGGGCATCCTTGTCTTGTTCCTGATCTTAGAGGGAAGGCTTTCAGTCTCTCACCATTGAGTACTATGCTGGCTGTGGGTTTTTCATATATGCTCTTTATCATGTTGAGGAAGTTTCCTTCAATTCCTACCTTTTGAAGTGTTTTTATCAAAAACGGATGTTGGATTTTGTCAAATGCTTTTTCAGCATCTATTGAGATGATCAATTGATTCTTCCCTTTTGACTTGTTAATGTGTTGTAATACATTGATTGTTTTTCTTATGTTCAACCATCCTTGCATGCCTGGAATAAACCCCACTTGGTCATGGTGTATGATTTTTTTAATGTGTCTTTGGATTCGAATTGCAAGTATTTTGTTGAGGATTTTTGCATCTATATTCATTAGGGAGATTGGCCGGTAGTTTTCCTTTTTTGTAGCATCTTTGCCTGGTTTTGGTATTAGATTGATGTTAGCTTCATAAAATGAGTTAGGTAGTGTTCCATTTTCTTCAATGTTTTGAAAGAGTTTGAGTAAGATTGGTGTCAGTTCTTTCTGGAAAGTTTGGTAGAATTCCCCTGTGAAGCCATCTGGCCCTGGGCATTTATTTGTGGGAAGATTTTTGATGACTGATTGGATCTCTTTGCTTGTGATGGGTTGGTTGAGGTCTTCTATTTCTTCTCTGGTCAGTCTAGGTTGTTCATATTTTCCAGGAAATTGTCCATTTCTTCTACATTGTCCAGTTTTTGCCATACAGTTGTTCATAATATCCTCTTATATTTTTTAATTTCTTCAGGATCTGCAGTTATGTCACCTTTTTCATTCATTATTTTGTTTATATGGGTCTTCTCTCTTTTTGATTTTGTCAGTCTAGCTAGGGGCTTGTCAATCTTGTTCATGTTCTCAAAGAACCAACTTTTGGTGATATTTATCCTCTCTATTGTTTTTTTGTTCTCTATGTCATTTATTTCTGCTTTAATCCTTGTTATTTCTTTTCTTCTACTTGGTTTAGGATTGGTTTGCTGTTCATTTTCTAGCTTCTTCAGTTGATCCATTAGTTCTTTGATTTTGGCTCTTTCTTCCTTTTTAATATATGCGTTTAGTGCTATAAATTTCCCCCTCAGCACTGCTTTTGCTGCATCCCATAGGTTTTGGTATGTTGTGTTCTCATTTTTGTTCGTCTCTATATATTTAGCAATTTCTCTTGCTATTTCTTCTTTAACCCACTGATTGTTTAGGAGTGTGTTGTTTAACCTCCAGGTATTTGTGAATTTTCTAAGTCTCTGATGGTTATTGACTTCTAATTGTATTCCATTGTGGTCAGAGAATGTGCTTTGAATAATTTCAATCTTTTTAAATTTATTGAGGCTTGTTTTATGTCCCAGCATATGATCTATTCTGGAGAAAGTTCCATGAGCACTAGAAAAGTATGTGTATCCTGGTGATTTGGGATGTAATGTCCTGTAGATGTCTGTTAAATCTAATTCATTTATCAGATTGTTTAGGTTTTCAATTTCCTTATTGGTCTTCTGTCTGGTTGATCTATCTATAGGAGAGTGATGTGTTGAAGTCTCCCACAATTATTGTGGAAACATCAATTGCTTCCTTTAGTTTTGCCAGTGTTTCTCTCATGTATTTTGTGGCACCTTGACTGGGTGCATAGACATTTACGATTGTTATTTCTTCTTGCTGAATTGCCCCTTTTATTAGTATGTAGTGGCCTTCTTTGTCTCTCAAAACATCCCTGCATTTGAAGTCTATTTTATCTGAGATTAATATTGCTACACCTGCTTTCTTTTGGCTGTAGCTTGCATGAAATATTTTTTTCCATCCTTTCACTTTCAGTTTCTTTGTGTCCCTATGTCTAAGATGAGTCTCTTGTATGCAACATATTGATGGTTCATTTTTTTTGATCCATTCTGCGAATCTATATCTTTTAATTGGGGAGTTTAATCCATTTACATTCAACGTTATAACCGTGAAGGGATTTCTTGAATCAGCCATCTTATCCTTTGGTTTATGTTTGCCATATTTTTCCCCTCTCTCTATTAATATCCTTTATTGTACCCATACCGAATCTCTTTAGTACTGAACCTTTCTCCAAGTCTCTCTGTCCTTTCTTTGTTTCTCTGTCTGTAGGGCTCCCTTTAGTATCTCCAGTAGGGCAGGTCTCTTGTTAGCAAATTCTCTCAGCATTTGTTTGTCTGTGAAAAATTTAAGCTCTCCCTCAAATTTGAAGGAGAGCTTTGCTGCGTAAAGTATTCTTGGCTGGAAATTTTTCTCACTCAGAATTTTAAATATATTGTGCCACTGCCTTCTCACCTCCATGGTGGCTGCTGAGTAGTCACTACTTAGTCTTATGCTGTTTCCTTTGTATGTGGTCAATTGCTTTTCTCTTGCTGCTTTCAGAACTTGCTCCTTCTCTTCTGTGGTTGACAGTGTGATCAGTATATGTCTTGGAGTGGGTTTATTTGGATTTATTCTATTTGGAGTTCGCTGAGCATTTATGATTTGTGTATTTATGTTGTTTAGAAGATTTGGGAAGTTTTCCCCAACAATTTCTTTGAATACTCTTCCTAGACCTTTACCCTTTTCTTCCCCTTCTGGGACACCAATGAGTCTTATATTTGGACGTTTCGTATTATCTATCATATCCCTGAGGTCCATTTCTATTTTTTCAATTTTTTTCCCCATTCTTTCTTTTATGCTTTCATTTTCCATTCTGTCATCTTCCAGGTCACTGATTCGTTGTTCAACTTCCTCTAGTCTTGTACTATGAGTGTCCAGAATCTTTTTAATTTGGTCAACAGTTTCTTTAATTTCCATAAGATCATCCATTTTTTTATTTAGTCTTGCAATGTCTTCTTTATGCTCTTCTAGAGTCTTCTTGATTCCTTCATATCCCGTACTATGGTCTCATTGTTCATCTTTAGTTCTTTGAGTAGCTGCTCTAGGTGCTGTGTCTCTTCTGGTCTTTTGATTTGGGTGCTTGGGCTTGGGTTATCCATATTGTCTGGTTTTTTCATATGCTTTATAATTTTCTGTTGTTTTTGGCCTCGTGGCATTTGCTGAACTTGATAGGGTTCTTTTAGGGTTTGTAGACCTATGAAGTCCTTATCTCTAATTTATCAGATCTACAGCTTCGTGGAGTACACTTTCTCTAACTAACCAGCAGGTGGCGTCCACGAGCCACCTGTTCTCCACAAGCCAGTTCTCCCCTGCTTAGCCTTTTTGGTGAGTGGGGGAGTGAGTCTTGTGGGGCCCAATTGGTGTACCAAGCTTGCGTGTGTAGTTGGTGTTGCCTGCCCTGTATGTGGGGCGTGTTTCTGGGCAGTCGGGGAGGGGGGGTGGCCCTAACAATCAAATCTCCCTGGTGATCCTAGAGTTTTAAAGCTGGTGCAATAGTCTAATCCTTCAGTTCAGTCCTGCCACAGTTTGTCTCTGCCACTGACCCACAAGTCCTTGGTATTGGCGTATGGCTCCTGAGACTTGCAAGTGGGCCCCTCTTCCAGCTGTGCACCCCGGGTCCTCTGTTGAGGGATGACTGTGCTATGTCACAGGTGAGTGCCGTCCCCTCAGGGCAGTTCTGGGCTGCTGGGCTGTGTAGGGAGGCTCCCAGTCTGCTCAAATGATGGCTGAATGGGGCTTTGTTAATTCACACTGCTCCACCTTCCCAACTCTGGGACAATCAACTGAGGTTGTAGGGAAGGCTAATGTCCACGCCCAGTTTTGTGGTGTGTGCCTGTTATTTGAAGCCCTTCCGTCACACTGGTTGTCTGGGGCAGCTCTGGGCTATGGGGCTGGCGATGGGCAGGAGTGTTTCCTGTCCACCAGGATGGTGGCTGTGAGCGGACACCCCTGTTTTCTTGGGAAGTTGTGGTGTTTAGTGAATTTTCTCAGCCACTGAATTATTGCCTTTTGTCTCAGAGCTCTCTTAGTTCTGCTCTTGACTTGACGTGCCCAAATTGAAAGTCTTTGAAGCTTTCTGTATTTGGCTTCTTTTAGTAATTGTTTTAGAAAAATAAAAAAGGATTAAAAAAAAAAAAAAAAAAAAGGGTCCTCCTCAGAGATCTAATGGGTTATTGAAATGCTAAGAGACAAAGCAACCAGGGCCATTAAGGAAAGGTCCACAGGGCAGAGAGATCAGCTTTTCTTCGGGATTTGCATATGCGCCTTAGGGCCTGAGCTCCGCCCTTCCCCTTTCTGTGTTCACCAGAACTCTAAAAATCCTCTGCTTTTTTTGGAGTTTTTCGTGTTGTTTTTTTTTTTCTATGCCTGTCTCCTCTCTGCTGGGCTGGCTGCTCACAGATTCTCTGGTGTCTGGTCTCTGTCTATCTATGGTTGGAGTCTGGATCAGTAGAATGAGTTTCCGATAAGAGCAGCCACTGCAGTTCTCCCTTCTCCTTCCCGGAGCTGACAGCCCCTCCTCCCACGGGACTGAGCCTGGCAGGGAGGGGCGCGGGTCCCCTGGCCGCAAAAACTTACAGATTTCGCTGATCTCAGCAGTTCGACATTTTCATGAGTGTTGTATGAAGTATGCCCAAAGACAGATTGCTCTGTGGTGTCCAGTCCACGCAGTTCCTGGCTTTCTACCTACTTTCCTGGAGGAGTAACTAAAACATACAGCTCACCAGTCTTCCATCTTGCCCCACCCTCCCTTCATATCTTTTGCCCATTTTATAATTGGGCTGTCTGTACTATTGTCATTGAGTTGTAGGATTTCTTTATATATGCAAGATATCAGTCTTTTGTCAGATACATAGTTTCCAAAAATTTTTTCCCATTGAGTTGGCTGCCTCTTTACCTTTTTGAGAAATTCCTTTGAGGTGCAGAAACTTCTAAGCTTGAGGAGTTCCCATTTATCTATTTTTTCTTTTGTTGCTTGTGCTTTGGGTGTAAAGTCTAGGAAGTGGCCGCCTAATACAAGGTCTTGAAGATGTTTTCCTACATTATCTTCTAGGAGTTTTATGGTACTTTCTTTTATATTGAGATCTTTGGTCCATTTTGAGTTAATTTTTGTGTACAGTGGGAGGTAGGGGTCCTCTTTCATTCTTTTGGATATGGATATCCAACTCTCCCAGCCCCATTTGTTGAATAGACCATTATGACTCAGTTCAGTGACTTTGGGGGCCTTATGAAAGATCAGTCGGCCATAGATCTGAGGGTCTATCTCTGAATTCTCAATTCGATTCCATTGATCTATATGTCTATCTTTGTGCCAGTACCATGCTGTTTTGGCAACTGTGGCTTTATAATAAGCTTCAAAGTCAGGGAGTGTAAGTCCTCCCACTTCGTTTTTCTTGTTTAGAGTGTCTTTAGCAATTTGAGGCATCTTCCCTTTCCAAATAAATTTGATAACTAGCTTTTCCAAGTCTGCAAAGTAGGTTGTTGGAATTTTGATTGGGATTGCATTGAATCTGTAGATGAGTTTCGGTAGAATTGACATCTTAATGACATTTAGCCTTCCTATCCATGAACATGGAATATTTTTCCATCTTTTAAGGTCCCCTTCTATTTCTTTTAGTAGAGTTGTGTAGTTTTCTTTGTATAGGTCTTTTACATCTTTGGTTAAGTTTATTCCTAGGTACTTGATTTTTTTAGTTGCTATTGAAAACGGTATCTTTTTCTTGAGTGTCTCTTCAGTTTGTTCATTTCTAGCATATAGAAACATTACTGACTTATGTGCATTAATCTTGTATCCCGCTACTTTGCTAAATTTGTTTATTAGCTCTAGTAGTAGCTGTATCGTCGATTTCTCAGGGTTTTCCAGATATAAGATCATATCATCAGCAAACAATGACAGTTTTACTTCTTCTTTTCCAATTTGGATGCCTTGTATTTCTTTGTCTTGCCAGATTGCCCTGGCTAGCACTTCCAGCACAATGTTGAATAACAGTGGTGACAGCGGGCATCCTTGTCTTGTTCCTGATCTTAGAGGGAAGGCTTTCAGTCTCTCACCATTGAGTACTATGCTGGCTGTGGGTTTTTCATATATGCTCTTTATCATATTGAGGAAGTTTCCTTCAATTCCTACCTTTTGAATTGTTTTTATCAAAAACGGATGTTGGATTTTGTCAAATGCTTTTTCAGCATCTATTGAGATGATCATTTGATTTTTCCCTTTTGAATTTTTAATGTGTTGTAATACATTGATTTTCTTATGTTGAACTCTCCTTGCATGCCTGGAATGAACCCCACTTGGTCATGGTGTATGATTTTTTTAATGTGTCTTTGGATTCGATTTGCAAGTATTTTGTTGAGGATTTTTGCATCTATATTCATTATGGAGATTGGCCTGTAGTTTTCCTTTTTTGTAGCATCTTTGCCTGGTTTTGGTATTAGATTGATGTTATCTTCATAAAATGAGTTAGGTAGTGTTCCATTTTCTTCAATGTTTTGAAAGAGTTTGAGTAAGATTGGTGTCAATTCTTTCTGGAAAGTTTGGTAGAATTCCCCTGTGAAGCCATCTGGCCCTGGGCATTTATTTGTGGGAAGCTTTTTGATGACTGATTGGATCTCTTTGCTTGTGATGGGTTGGTTGAGGTCTTCTATTTCTTCTCTGGTCAGTCTAGGTTGTTCATATGTTTCCAGGAAATTGTCCATTTCCTCTACATTATCCAGTTTGTTGCCATACAATTGTTCATAGTATCCTCTTATACTTTTTTAAATTTCTTCAGGATCTGCAGTTATGTCACCTTTTTCATTCATTATTTTGTTTATATGGGTCTTCTCTCTTTTTGATTTGTCAGTCTAGCTAGGGGACTTGTCAATCTTGTTGATCTTATCAAAGAAACAACTTTTGGTGATATTTATCCTCTCTATTGTTTTTTTTGTTCTCTATGTCATTTATTTCTGCTTTAATCCTTGTTATTTCTTTTCTTCTACTTGGTTTAGGATTGGTTTGCTGTTTCATTTTCTAGCTTCTTCAGTTGATCCATTAGTTCTTTGATTTTGGCTCTTTCTTCCTTTTTAATATATGCGTTTAGTGCTAATAAATTTCCCCCTTAGCACTGCTTTTGCTGCATCCCATAGGTTTTTGGTATGTTGTGTTCTCATTTTCATTCGTCTCTATATATTTAGCAATTTCTCTTGCTATTTCTTCTTTAACCCACTGATTGTTTAGGAGTGTGTTGTTTAACCTCCAGGTATTTGTGAATTTTCTAAGTCTCTGATGGTTATTGACTTCTAATTGTATTCCACTGTGGTCAGAGAATGTGCTTTGAATAATTTCAATCTTTTTAACTTTATTGAGGCTTGTTTTATGTCCCAGCATATGATCTATTCTGGAGAAAGTTCCGTGAGCACTAGAAAAGTATGTGTATCCTGGTGATTTGGGATGTAATGTTCTGTAGATGTCTGTTAAATCTAATTCATTTCTCTGATTGTTTAGGTTTTCAATTTCCTTATTGGTCCCTCTGTATGGTTGATCTATCTCTGGGAGAGAGTGACTATGTGTTGAAGTCTCCCACAATTATTGTGGAAACATCAATTGCTTCCTTTAGTTTTGCCAGTGTTTCTCTCATGTATTTTGTGGCACCTTGATTGGGTGCATAGACATTTATGATTGTTATTTCTTCTTGTTGAATTGCCCCTTTTATTAGTATGTAGAGGCCTTCTTTGTCTCTCAAAACATCCCTGCATTTAAAGTCTATTTTATCTGAGATTAATATTGCTACACCTGCTTTCTTTTGGCTGTAGCTTGCATGAAAGATTTTTTCCATCCTTTCACTTTCAATTTCTTTGTGTCCCTGTGTCTAAGATGAGTCTCTTGTATGCAACATATTGATGGTTCATTTTTTTTGATCCATTCTGCGAATCTATATCTTTTAATTGGGGAGTTTAATCCATTTACATTCAACATTATAACCGTGAAGGCATTTCTTGAATCAGCCATCTTATCCTTTGGTTTATGTTTGTCATATATATTTTGCCCCTCTCTCTGTTAATATCCTTTATTGTACCCATACCAAATCTCTTTAGTACTGAACCTTTCTCCAAGTCTCTCTGTCCTTTCTTTGTTTCTCTGTCTGTAGGGCTCCCTTTAGTATTTCCAGTAGGGCAGGTCTCTTGTTAGCAAATTCTCTCAGCATTTGTTTGTCTGTGAAAAATTTAAGCTCTCCCTCAAATTTGAAGGAGAGCTTTGCTGGATAAAGTATTCTTGGTTGGAGATTTTTCTCACTCAGAATTTTAAATATATCATGCCACTGCCTTCTTGCCTCCATGGTGGCTGCTGAGTAGTCACTACTTAGTCTTATGCTGTTTCCTTTGTATGTGGTCAATTGCTTTTCTCTTGCTGCTTTCAGAACTTGCTCCTTCTCTTCTGTGTTTGACAGTGTGATCAGAATATGTCTCAGAGTGGGTTTATTTGGATTTATTCTATTTGGAGTTCGCTGAGCATTTATGATTTGTGTATTTATGTTGTTTAGAAGATTTGGGAAGTTTTCCCCAACAATTTCTTTGAATACTCTTCCTAGACCTTTACCCTTTTCTTCCCCTTCTGGAACACCAATGAGTCTTATATTAGGATGTTTTATATTATCTATCATATCCCTGAGGTCCATTTCGATTTTTTCAATTTTTTTCCTCTTTCTTTCTTTTATGCTTTCATTTTCCATTCTGTCATCTTCCAGGTCACTGATTCCTTGTTCAACTTCCTCTAGTCTTGTACTATGAGTGTCCAGAATCTTTTTAGTTTGGTCAACAGTTTCTTTAATTCCCATAAGATCATCTATTTTTTTATTTAGTCTTGCAATGTCTTCTTTATGCTCTTCTAGGGTCTTCTTGATATCCTTTGTATCCTGTACTATGGTCTCATTGTTCATCTTTAGTTCTTTGAGTAGCTGCTCTAGGTGCTGTGTCTCTTCTGGTCTTTTGATTTGGGTGCTCGGGCTTGGGTTATCCATATCGTCTGGTTTTTTCATATGCTTTATAATTTTCTGTTGTTTTTGGCCTCTTGCCATTTGCTGAACTTGATAGAGTTCTTTTAGGATGTGTAGACCAATTGAAGTCCTTATCTCTAATTTATCAGATCTACAGCTTCATGGAGTACACTTTCTCTAACTAACCAGCAGGTGGTGTCCATGAGCCACCTGTTCTCCACAAGCCAGTTCTTCCCTGCTTTGCCTTTGTGGTGAGTGGGGGAGTGAGTCTTGTGGGGTCCAATTGGTGTACCAAGCTTGCGTGTGTAGTTGGTTTTGCCCGCCCTGTATATGGGGTGTGTTTCTGGGCAGTCAGGGAGGGGGGGTGGCTCTAACAATCAAATCTCCCTGGTGATCCTGGAGTTTTAAAGCTGCTGCAGTAGTCTAATCCTTCAGTTCAGTCCTGCCACAGTTTGTCTCTGCCACTGACCCACAAGCCCTTGGTATTGGCGTATGGCTCCTGAGACTTGCAAGTGGGTCCCTCTTCCAGGCCGTGCACCCCCTGGTCCTCTGTTGAGGGATGACTGTGCTATGTCACAGGTGAGTGTCGTCCCCCCAGGGCAGTTCTGGGCTGCTGGGCTCTGTAGGGAGGCTCCCAGTCTCCTGAAATAATGGCTGAATGGGGCTTTGTTAATTCACACTGCTCCACCTTCCCAACTCTGGGACAATCAGCTGAGGTTGCAGGGAAGGCTAATGTCCACGCCCAGTTTTGTGGTGTGTGCCTGTTATTTGAAGCACTTCCGTGACATTGGGTTGTCTGGGGCAGCTATGGGCTATGGGGCTGACGATGGCAGGAGTGTTTCCTGTCCACCAGGATGATCGCTGTGAGCGGACACCCCCCTTTTCTTGGAAAGTTGTGGTGTTTAGTGAAATTTCTCAGCCACTGGATTATTGCCTTTTGTCTCAGAGCTCTCTTAGTTCTGCTCTTGTCTTGACCTGCCCAAATTGCAAGTCTTTGAAGCTTTCTGTATTGAGCTTCTTAGAGTAATTGTTTTAGAAAAAGAAAAAAGGATTTAAAAAAAAAAAAAAGGGCCCTCCTCAGAGATCTAATGGGTTATTGAAATGCTAAGAGACAAAGTAATTAGGGCCATTAAGGAAAGGTCCACAGGGCAGAGAGATCAGCTTTTCTTCGTGATTTGCATATGAGCCTCAGTGCCTGAGCTCTGCCCTTCCCCTTTCTATGTTCACCAGAACTCCAAAAATCCTCCGCTTTTATTTTTGAGTTTTTCGTGTTGTTTTTTTCTATGCCTGTCTCCTCTCTACTGGGCTGGCTGCTCTCAGATTCTCTGGTGTCTGGTCTCAGTCTGTCTGTGGTTGGAGTTTGGATCAGTAGAATGAGTTTCAGATAAGAGCTGCCACTGCAGTTCTCCCTTCTCCTTCCCAGCGCTGACGGCCCCTCCTCCCATGGGAGTGAGCCTGGCAGGGAGGGGTGCGGGTCCCCTGGCCACAAAAACTTACAGATTTCGCTGATCTCAGCAGTTCTCCCGTTTTCATGAGTGTTGTATGAAGTATGCCCAAAGTCAGATTGCTCTGTGGTGTCCAGTTCACGCAGTTCCTGGCTTTTCTACCTACTTTCCTGGAGGAGTAACTAAACATACAGCTCAGCAGTCCGCCATCTTGCCCCGCTTCCTCTCTGCCACTTTAAAACAAGGATCACCTTTTCTCCAGTTGAAATAATACATTCATCATTTTCTTCTAAAGCCTTATCAGAAGTATCTTTAGCATCCAAATTTCTATGAACAGTCTCTTTCAAAGCAATCTAGGCCTTTCTATCAAGCACCCTCACAATTCTTCCAGCCTCTACCCAATTCCAAAGCTGCTTCCACATTTTTGGTATTTGCTAATAGCAGCACTCCACTTGCCTGGTACCAAAATCTGTATTGGTTTCTCCAGTTGTTCAAAGCAAATACCATGAAATGGAGTGGGCTTAAGCAATGGGTATTTATTTGTT
Organism: Choloepus didactylus; assembly: GCF_015220235.1. Classification (NCBI taxonomy): domain Eukaryota; kingdom Metazoa; phylum Chordata; class Mammalia; order Pilosa; family Megalonychidae; genus Choloepus; species Choloepus didactylus. The sequence continues at coordinate 34,386,811 of NC_051308.1, forward strand.
CATGGTTTTAAGCCAGAAAACGTCCAAATCAAGTCATCATCCTCACCTTCCTGAAGACTGGCTGCCGGTGATTCTGGACTCTTCTGTTACATGGCACAGCACACTGGTGGCATCTGCTGGTCTCTCCCTTTTCTTCCAGTTTTGTTGATTTCAGCTTCTTGCTTCTGTGGCTTTCTCTCTTTGTCTGAATTTCATTCTCCTATAAGGAGTCCAGTAATAGAATTAAGACCCATCTGGAATGAGGTGGATCACACCTTAACTGAAGTAGTCTAATCAAAGGTCCTATTTATAATGGAGCACACCCAAAGGAATGGGTTAAGTTTAAGAACATGTTTTTTCTGGGGTACATACGGCTTCAAACTTCCACACTGCATATATATTTATAATTGTTCTGTCTTCTTGTTGAACTGACACCTTTATCAGTATATGGTGATCTTCTTTGTCCTTTGTAACTGCTTTGACTTAAAGTTTTTTTATCTGATTTTAGTATAGCTACCCCAATTCTCTTTTGGTTACTATTGTATGGTATATATTTTTTCCATCCTTTCACTTTCAACCTTCTTGTGTGTTTGAATTTAAGGTGAGTTTCTTATAAACAGCATATAGTTGGGTCATGCTTTTTTTCTTTTTTCAAATCCATTCTGTCAATCTCTGCCTTTTGATTGGAGAGTTTAAGCCATTTACATTAAAATTAACTACTGATCATGCAGGACTTTCTTCTTCCATTTTGCTATTTGGTCTTTGTATTCTCACGCTCCTTTTTCTCCCTTATTCTTCTTTAATGTCTAGTTTCATATTTATTTGATTTTTTATATTGTACAACTTTAAGTCTCTTCTCATTTCTTTCTGTATATATTTTCAATATATTTTCTTTGTATTTACCATGGAGCTTAAATTTAACATCCTAAATTTATAACAATCACATTTGATTTGATACTAACTTAGCTTTAATAGTATACACAAACACTGTTCCTAAACCCCTCTGTCCCCCACCTTTTGCTGTACCTGTTACAAATAACATCTTAATTATGTGGTATGTTTAAAACCATTGATTTATCATTACTTTTATGTATTTAAATTTTAGAACCCTTAAGAAGAAAAAGTAGAGTTACATGCTAAAAGTATAATACAATAGCACTGACATTTATAATCACCCACATGGTTACTTTTACCAGAGATCTTTATTTCTTTATGCTGCCTCAATCTCTCATCTAGTGTCCTTTTCCTTCAGTCTGAAGAACTCTTTCAGTATTGCTTGTGGGGCATGTCTAGTGGTTATGAACTCTTTCAGCTTTTGTTTGTCTGGGAATGTCCTAATCATTCCCTCATTTTTTAAAAATTCAATTTTATTGAGATATATTCACATACCACACAATCATCCATGGTGTATAATCAATTGTTCACAGTACCATTATATAGTTGTGCATGCATCACCACAATCAATTTTTGAACATTTTCATTACCACACACAAAGAATAAAAGTTAAAGTAAAAAAGAACATCCAAAACATCCCCTACCCCCTATTTCCCCCTATTATTCATTTACTTTTTGTCCTCATTTTTCTATTCATCTTTCCATACACTATATAAAGGGAGTGAGAGCCACAAAGTTTTCTCAATCACACGATCACACAGTGTAAGCTATATGGTTATACAATTGTCTTCAAGAATAAAGGCTACTGGTCTGCAGTTCAACAGTTTCAGCTATTTCCTTCTAGCTCTTCCAATACACTAAAAACTAAAAAAGGATATCTACATAATGCATGAGAATAACCTCCAGAATGACCTCTCCACTCTACTTGAGATCTCTTAGCCACTGAAATTTTGTTTCCTTTCTCTTCCCCCTTTTGGTCCAATAAGGCTTTCTCAATCCCATGATGCCAGGGCCAAGCTCATCCCTGCAAATCATGTCCCACATTGCCAGGGAGATTTACACCCCTGGGAGTCATGTCCCACATAGTGGGGAGGGCAGTGAATTTACCTGCAGAGTTGGCTAGAGAGAGGCCACATCTCAGCAATGAAAGAGGTTCTCTGGGGGTGACTCTAAGGCACAATTTTAAGTAGGTTAGCCCTCTCCTTTGCAGTAACAAACTTCATAAGGGCAAGCCCCCAAGATACAAGTCTTGGCCTTCTAAGTTGGTAGCCCCCGATGCTTGTGAGAATATCATTAATTCCCCAGGTGGGGAAATTTAATATTTCCACATTTTCCCCCAGTCCCTCCAGGGGACTTTGCAAATACAACTTTATTCTTTGCCTAAATTACTCTGGGATGTATTGGAGCTTCACACTAACCTGTACAAACCAGCCAGATTTCACTCCCTATTCAAAGTTCCATGTTGTTTAAATAAACTGACCTTACAAGTTAAATTATATAGTGTGTTACAAAAAATAGAGATTTTGCAACTAATAAACATCTCTTCCTTTGGTCTCACACAGAAGTTGAAGTTTGAAAAACACCGCCTATATCTTCCTTTATCCTTTAATCTGATTTACCTTAGTCCTAACTAAGTCCATTTTGTTCATATCTTTAACTGAAGTCCCATCTCTTTTTTCAGACTCCTTAACATTTGCTGTATGGGGTAATGCTAACATTAGTAATTTGCATGAATTCAAATGCCCCTTCTACTCCCTAAGAAATAGACTTTCTTCTCCTGCGGGGGCCCTACTGTATGACTTAGAACAGGTAATCCTTTGCCCCAGGCCACAGTGGGAACTCAGGCTGGCCCCACACCAGGCATGGGAGGGGGTTGGGAATGGGCTAGCAAGGGCACCACGAGCTTCTCCTGTTTTTTGTTTGTTTGTTTGTTTTGTTTTGTTTTTGTTTTTATTGTGGAATATAACATATATACATAGAAGTGATAACCTTCTAAGTGCAATTTAACAAGTAGTTAGAGAGCTAATTTCAAAGAATGTTATGGGTCACAGTTCCACAGTTTCAGTTCTTTCCTTATCGTGAAATAACTGAAAAAGGTAATAACTTTCAAAGTACAATTTAACAAGTAGTTATATGAGAAATTTCCCAAAATGTTATGAGTTACACTACCATAGTTTCAGTTAGTTCCTTATTGTGAGATATAACGTATATACAAAAAGGTGATAACTTTCAAATTACAATTTATCAAATAGCTACAGAGCAAATTTCAAAGAATGCTGTGGGTTACAGTTTCACTATTTCAGTTCTTTCCTTCTAGCTATTCCAATACCCCATCAACTAAGAAAGAGAAAATTATATAGAGATTCAGAATTCATAATCCTTTGTTAAATTCTATCTTGTCTGTTCCTACCCCTTCCACTAGTTTAATCACTTTCCCGATCTTTGGGGATGTCTAGCCACCCCGTTCATGTTGAAAAGGTTGTCGACATTATGGGAAAAGGGGATGCAACTGATTGATGTTCTTGAAGAGGCTTCTGCCTCTGGGTTTTGGGACTTAGCTGTCATAGGAGCTCTCTGGAGGATTTAAGTTTCTGAAGAATAAACTTACTGAGTGAAACTTTTATAGAGTCTCAGATAGGGAACCGGGTATTCTTTAGGGTTTTCCAAACTACCATTGACTTGGGCTTATCACACTGTGGCCATTTGGCATATCTAGCTGAAGCTTGCATAGGAGTTTTTAAAGCTGTGTTTTCTTGATTTAGCACTTGCCCATATACTGCAACCCTTTAAGTGTTTTCTGGAGTTTTGAGGACAATGGCTCTGCCAGTTTTTTGCAAGTTGTTCAAAGATTCTGTGGGGGAACAGAGCATCTTTCACCATAGTCTTGGTTGACCAAAAGCCTCACATCTGTGGAATTTTGATTGCAGAGTCTGCATTAAGTCCAAGATAGCTAATATGACCTTGAGTTTTGTCAACAAAAGCATCATATCCACAGACACCTTACTTGCGCCCAGATGATCCGACTGCTCCAGGAAGCTCTGTTGAGCCCTGGGTACCCCACTTTTGGAGGGTCATCAGCAAACTGGAATATGTCCAGATTGAGTGGACAGATTGGTGGCAGGACTCAATAACCAGTTGTGTGAGGAATAATTGAAAGGATGGGGTTTTTTAGCCTGGAAAAGGGATTGAGGGGACACAGGAACACTATTCACACACCTAAAAGACTGTCTTGGGTAAGAGGATCAGTCAAGGACCTGGAATGCCCTAGGATTACATCGTGGACACTGCAGGCAGGCAGAATTCTGCAATCCAAAATTTTCCACTGGTCAGGACCGTCCTCCAAAGGTTGAAGGCACAGCTTCATGATGTGGCAAGTGCCTGCCACTGGGGCTCTGAGCCTGCCTGCCTGGCCACTCACTGGCTGCTGTGGCAGAACTGGAGGATGCAGGGCACTGATACATTAGGAACAAGGAGAGGCCCTGCCAGCCCTGTGGAGTGGGTGCAGGTCTGCCTCGTCTCTTCTCCATGGGAGATGCCGGGGCTCACAAGGGAACAGAGTGCTCCAGGGAGGTGGGTGCTATGCAGAGACAGGCTTTGCCCCGGGGCGGGACATGCAGGATCACGTCAGCAGGCCCAAGAGGTGACAGCACCCGGTTAGCTGAGTTGCAGAGCTGTGGGATGGAGGTGGTGGAGGTTAGAGGTGTGCTCCCAGAACTGCAGATGAATGTTCCAAAAGTCAGGATGCAGCACTCCAAACTGCTGCCCAGCCTCTTTCGATATGCATGAGTGAGGGGAGGATGTGGTAGATGCCTGGAGATCAGACTTTGGCTTGGTTTTCTTTTTGCTTATGCTCTGCCTAGTTTCTCTGGGTTTCTTCAAGTGTTTTTGTTTTGTTTTGCCATTTTTTAATTATTTTTTTTTTTTGGTAGACACCTCTTGTTTGGTATCTTAGTTTGCTAGAGCTGCTGTAACAAATACTACACTAGTTGACTTAAATAGCAGGAGTGTGTTGTCTCACAGTTTGAAGGGCTCGAAGTCCAAAATCAAGGTGTCAGCAGGACCATGTGTTCTCTGACGTCTGTAGTGTTCTGGTGGTGGCTTCATGGCCATCTGTCACTCGGTCTCTGCCTCCAACACATGGTCGCGTCTCCCTCCCTCCCTCTCCTTTTCTCCCCGCCCCCCCCCGCCTCTCTCTCTCTCTCCCCATCATCCTTCTGTCCAAATTAGCTCTCCTTATAAGGACTCCAGTCATAACGGAGTAGGGTCTACCCTGAAACAGCTCAGCCACACCTTAGCTAATAACATTTTCACAGATCCTAGTTGCAGATGGGTTTACACCCCCAGGACCAGAGGTTAGGATTTGAACATGTCGGTGGGGGATGGACACTGAGGCCTCCAGGGGTAACAAGTCCCCTCCCCACTTGGCCACAAATGCCTGCTCCCAGCTCCCTGGCTGCTGGCTGCCACGTGGGCTTAAAGGGGGAGCTGAGAAAGGTGTCATCCTACCCCCTTTGCGCAGTGCTGAGCTGCAGGCAGACACCCCCTGTGAGGTGAAAACCAAGGCCGTAGGGTGACAAGGGGATGTGCAGGTAGGGCTCTCTAGAGAAGAGACACTGAGTCAGAGTTAGGAGAGCAAGAGGTTTATTGGGGAGCAACACCTATGCAGAAAAGGCAAGAAAGATGGGACAGGCAGGGGAGTTACACTCCTCTGTGGCTGCCCAATGGGAACTTGGAGCAAACGCTCCTCTCAGAGGAGCCCATGAGGCAGAAATAACCAGGCCCCAGTACTTTCGCCTTGCTCAATCGCTGGTTGGAGAGGCTGAGAAGAGGATGACTTTGGCTGTAGTTCAAAAGCTGAGGCAATTCAGATGGAGTCGAGAGGTCACTCTGGTGGACATTCTTACACACTATATAGATAACACTTTTTAGGTTTTAATGTATTGGAATAGCTAGAAGTAAATACCTGAAATTATCAAACTGCAACCTAGTAGCCTTGACTCTTGAAGATGATTGTATAACTATGTAGATTACAAGGGGTGACAGTGTGATGTGAAAACCCTGTGGATCGCACTCCCTTTATCTAGTGTATGGATGGATGAGTAGAAAAATGGGAACAAAAACTCAATGGAAAATAGGGTGGGATGGGAGGGATGATTTGGGTGTTCTTTTTTACTTTTATTTTTTATTCATATTCTGATTCTTTCTGATGTAAGGAAAATGTTCAGAGATAGATTGTGGTGATGAATGCACAACTATATGATGGTACTGTGAACAGTTGATTGTACCCATGGATGACTGTATGATATGTGAATATATGTCAATAAAACTAATTTAAAAAAAAGGAAAAAGCTGAGGCAAAGCCTGAGGAAGTCAGCAGCTGAGGCCTGGAACTAACCACCCTCCCTGCAGCTGGGCACAAACTTCCTCCTGAGGGGTCTGTCTCAGGGTCTGGGTCTGCCACCAGGGGCTGGCCCCGATGCCCACCACAGGCCTGAAGCCAGATCTCATGCCCCACAGCCCAGGGCTTCCCTCTCGGCCACACCAGCCAGAGGTGGCCCGAGTTCTCCATGGGACGATCTTCTGTTGGTTGTCCTAGGTGTGTGGCCCTCCCAACTGTCCTGGCCCCTGGAGTCCTGATAAAGGTTGGGGGTAGCCTCTAGTACCAGGCATCATCCACCTACCTGGAAACAAGGAAAGATTCTCAGGGCTGACAGCTGCCTTGTTGGGGATCAGGGCTCTTCCATTTTACAGAGGAAACGGAGACCCAGAGTGTTGGGTGAGCATTGTCTGAGGTTGCCCAGCAGTGGTTATGGAATCCGCAGTTTCTGCCTCCCAGTTTGGGTATTTAAAACACCAGATCAAATTGCCCACCACCAAGCTAAGTGCTTCCAAGCTTGCCAAATTATCTCTCATCTATGTAGAATGCGTGGGTTTTATTTTAGGAGGTACTTGGCACTTCTGAGCACCTTATAATGTGCTGGATGCTGGGAACACAGAGAAATAAAACACAGTCTTTGCCATGGGGATGTTGGTGCCCATTGCGGTTTGTTCTGACAGCATAAATGACCTCTGGAAACCAGGGTCTATCTTCATGCTGTTTTATTGATGTGCCCACGTGCCCTTCTCTAACCCTGAATCAGCCTGAATTTCTTTCCTTTCAGCCACAAGACCTGACAATCTTATTCTTGGCTCCCAGGATGCTTTTTGCCACCCAATTTCCCCAGCAAGGCTGGGTGCTCTCCACAAGGAGGTCTGCCTTGGGGAGCTGTGTTCCCCATCTGCCTGCACCAAGCAGCTTTCCTGAGCCAAGCCTGTGGCTTAAACAAGAGTTAAAGGACCCAAGAAGCCCAGAGTGACCTGAGGCTTCATCACAAACCTGTCCTTGTGGAGCCTCCACCCAGGACCGGCCACAGGCAGGCCCTGGGTGAATGAACACATAAGGTACCAGGACGGAGAGGGGTGGAGCCAGCCCTGGACTCAGAGACCAGGCCCCGCCTCCTGGTTACCATGGTTACTGATGTCAAGGGCAGGGACCTCACCTTCTGTTTTCCTTTGTGTTTGCCCCGTGGTGCCTATTGCCTACAGCTGGGCCTTCAAGTCTGCTGTTTGTTGGCTGCAGTTTGCAATCATTTGGGGGCTCAGGCAGAAAGCCTGTTTAGTGTAGGAAGTGACAGGAGGCCTAGGAAGCCCTTCGCAGTTTTGCATCTTTCTGGGAGGGAAGCAGAAGTGTGCAGGGTTGTGCAGGGGGAGCAGCTGCAGCGCTGCCTGCCGCACCTGGAACACCACCTAACGGCCTATTGTCAGAGGGAAGGGGTGGGGATTGGGGGTGGGAGGTCGTGGGTGCAGACAGCCCTCCTGGCTTAGGGTTGCTCGATTTAGCAAATAGAAATACAGAATGCTTTAGCTAAATTTGAATTTCAGATAAACAACGAATAATTGTTTAGTGTAAGTATTTCCCAAACATTATATAGGGCATACATGTAGGAAAAAATTATTTATTATCTGAAATTCAAATTTAACTGCATATCCTGTATTTATCTAGAAACCCTACACTGGCTGCCCACACAGGGATGGAGGGGGATTTTCTAGGAAGGGGGCTGTGATGCAACATGATGCCTGGGCCCCTCCATGTCCCTAAATCACTGGATTTCAGAAGAGATACCCTAACCCTTAGCTAACTGTGAAACAAACAGCAGGACAAGGGCTGGTCCCTTGAAAAGAGGGTAAAACACACTCATGATAAGAATTGCCTGGCATTGAATTTTTAAAATTTTTAATGCAATTTTATTGAGATGTATTCACATACCATACAATCATCCAAAGTGTACAATCAGTTGTTTACAGTATCATCACATAGTTGTGCATTCATCACCACAATAAATTTTTTGACCATTTTTATTACTCCAAAATATAAGAATAAAAATCAAAGTAAAAAAAAAAAAACACCCAAAAGATCCTGGCATTGTATTTTAACACAGATTTCTGGGTCCTCCTCTGCAGAGCTGGCATCAGTGGGGCAAGGGTGGGGCCAGGAATCTGGTCTTCACACACTTTGGAATTCCTACTTTGGGGCAAGTTTGGAAGACAACGTTGGGACATTGGTTGGTCTGTCATTCCTTCTGCCAGCAAATAGGCATTGAGTTGAGGGAGATGCAGAATGTGGGGCTCGCATTCCAGAGGGAGGGACAGACAGACCGACAAGTAAACAACTAAGTGTAGAATGTGATGTGAAGAAATCAAGTAAAGGAGAGCTGGGGGTCGAGGGGTGGGCTGCCTCATTTGAGGCGTCGGGAAAGAACTCTCGGAAGGGCACATTTGGGCAGAGACCTGAGTGGAATCAAGGAGCACACAGGGACCAGGGGAAAACGATGGAAGCAGAGGGAACAGGAAGTGCAAAGGTCACGGCCAGGGGACCTCCAGCTGGTCTCCAGTTTGGCACAGTCTCAGCTGTCAGTGGGAGTTTGGATCCTGCCTCCGGACCCAGGGCAGGCACAGGATTTACCATTTTAAACAAGGTCACCTGAGAACCCTGTCTTTAGCCTGTCTTACTCCCCAGTCTTTCTCACCTTCCCCCCATACAATCCAGGGAGTCAAACTCACTGACCAAGGTGGTAAGACTGGGAAAGCCCCCAGGGGTCACCTCATACCAGCACCTCCTTGACTGATGAGGACAGTGATGAGGGGGTCCCTTAGGGGGTCTCTAAGGACTAGGTCCAAAGGCTTTGTTGAGAGAAGAGCACGGCTTTGTACCAGAGTGAAGTGCCTGATCTTCAGATCAGGCTGTTGCTAAGAGGATCTGAGGAGCAGGTGCTGAGGTTTTGGAGAAGCCCCCAGTTGCTGTCGCTGTTCTGTTTGGGGCACCTTATCATGGCTTCCTGACTGGCCAGCTGAGCCCTGCTGACCCTCCAAACCACACAGCTCTGGGGACTGCAGGGATATCGGTCTTACTGTGCCCTGTCTTCTCCCACCGAACTTGTAGTCCCCTTAACTTTTGAGAAGTATTTGCAGGTCTACCTTGAATCACTCATGTCAGAACTCAAGTTAGTTTCTTCTTGCTTGGAGGAACAAGCTTGGGAGGGAAAAAATAGTTATTGCATGAGTTTTCTAGCTGCTAAAACAAATACCACATAATGGGTTGACTTAACGGGAACTTACTGGCTCACAGTTTCAGAGGCCAGAAGGTTTACTTCTGCCCAGGGTTAGAATCTTCTGGCTGGCAGTCTTTGGGGTTCCTTGGCTTTTCTATCACATGGCCATGCATTATTTCTCTTCCCGTTCCGTTGACTTCAGGCTTCTAGTTTCTTTCAGCTTCCCTGTGTCCAGTTGCCTTGGCTTGTAAGAACTTCAGCCACATTGGATTAAGGCCCACCCTCCGTCAATGTGAGCTTTAATTAGTAACATTTTCAAAGGTCTTATTTACAAATGGGTTCAAAGGGAACCTCACCACCGGGAACCTCACCAACCTCTTCCTCACCCTCTAGGAGTGGCGCAGCCCCTAAGAACTCCCAGGGACACGAACGCTGCCTGGTCTCCTCCACATCTTTGGCCCTCAACTCAGCTACGCCACCCTGTTCCGCAGCACAGTCTCCAACAAGATGCCCAAGTGCCCCTCGGGCCGCTTCCTAATGAACTTCTGGGCCATCTCCTGTCTGTGCTGTCCAGTCACATGGCCAATCTGGCCACCATCATGGTCAGGGACAAGACCTTCAGAAGCTGCCGGGGATCCATCACCCCAAAGTGGGTGCTCCCAGGGACCGGCAGGACATGCTCCCCAACAATCATCCCAGCCCACAAACATTGATTGAGCGCCTAGTGTGTGCCGGGCTGACAGGAATCAAGGTCAATGAGCAAATTGGAGGGTGGAATGCACCTGGGAGAGACATAGAGCAGCTTGGGGAAGGGGCAGCAGGTGTGGGGAGGGACTTGCATGGGTAAGAAGGGGGAAGCTGGTGGGAAGGGGCAGTGAGGGGTGGGGAGAAGGGAGCAATGAACGCCCCTGAACCCATCATCTAGCTCCAAAATCAGCTCCAGGCCAGGTTCTGCCCCCAGGGGACACTAGGAGTGTATGGAGACATTTGTGCCAGGACTTGGGGAGGAGGGCGCTGCTGGCATTGAGTGGGAGAAGACCAGGGAGGCTGCTCAACACCTCGCAGTGTCCAGGATGCCCGGATGTCAGCTGTGCACTGAGGGGAGACCCCCACAGAACTTCTGTGCTCACACTGAGACAGGAGTTACTGAGCAAGGACTCGCTGCCCAGCACGCACAGAAATCAACACTATGACACTGGGATTTTACTTCCCTCCCTGCCATGGGCCCCAGGTCACTGCCCTTGGTTCAACAGGACTCCTTCTCCAAGACGAGCAGGGCCATTCAATTTCTTCCCTGGGAATTTGGAACTGGATAGAGTCGGGCTTCCTTCAGGTGGATGGATCCATACTGTGTTGGTGGGAGCTATGGAAAAGGCTGTTTCCACCTCCATGGGGTCTGGGGAAGCAGAAGAAAGAGGGAAGAACAAGAGCTGTGCAAGCAAGATCAGAGCTGAGAAGAGGTTCCCTGGTTCCAGGCCCCCCGAGGCTGGGTGGTGAGGTGGCAGGACAGGCTAATGCAGCCACAGTACAGATGATGGAAATTCTGAGAGAGGAGTGACATAGTCACACGGTCAGTAATTCAGGTGTCCAGGTCTCATCCACACTGACCCTCTTCCTACTCAACGTGGTCCTGTGCCCCTGAGCTTCTGTTCTCTTTAAGCAGGCGGGTCCTCCAAGCCATCTGAAAGTCCAGGAATGCTCCACCAAGCTTTGGTGGCTGGGCCTCCTGCCTCCCTGCAGCTGCACCCCTTGGCTGCTCTTGGCGTGTTGGACTTCCTGCCCTTGCCCCAACTCACTCCTGACAATTGGCTGAGGGCAGGGAGGGCAGAACTTCCTTGCTGGATTCGGAGGTGTTTGGCGGCCACATCATTCTTTATCTTGGTTTTCACCAAATGATGCTGTGCTGCTCCTCTGGGCAACAGGGGCCTGGGGTTTGGTGGTGGTGGTGGTGCACACTCGTCTTGCCATCTCTGGCCTTGACACAAGTTTACCCTGTGGTGTCTTCTAGCCTAGGCTGGGAGCCCAGCAGGCCAGAGATGCTGCAACCTGACTGGATGTGGGCCGGCAGGGAGCGGGGATTACTGCATGGCCCTGAAGAGTAGCAGGGATGTTTGCCAGAAACCTCCAACAGGCTACCTGCTCCCAGTGCCAGGAATCCTCAGAGAGCAGAGCAGACAGTCTCCAGAGAGGCAGCAGGGGCTAATGAGCCACAAAGAGGGCTCTCCAAAGGGGATTTATGTTTTAAGGGATTGCTTTATACATCTGTCTGAGTTTGCCAGGGCTGCTATAACAAAGTACCACAGAGGAGTTGACTATTGTCTCACACTTCTGGAGGTTAGAAGTGAGCCAAAATCAGCACGTTGGCAGGGCCATGCTGCCTCTGAAGTCTGTTGCCTTCCGGAGGCCGCTTGCTGGCAATCCAGGGTAGAACTCAATCTCCACGGCTGGCACAGGGCCGTTTCTCTCCCCGTCTGTGTCCTACTGACCATATCCAAATTTCCTTCTCTTAGAAAGATACCAGTCAGTCATATTGGATTAAAGCCCATCCTAATCTAGTATGGCTTCATCTTAACTAACAACATCCTCACAGATCGTATTTACAAATGAGTTCACATTCACAGGACGTGATTCCATCTATAACAATATCTGTGGTCCACTTGGTCTCCATGTGTTTGAATTTGGGCACTGAAGCCCCATGACCTGCTGCCTGACCTTGCGGCCCCTCACTCAGCTGCTCCCCTGTCCCACCTGTCCTGCAGACCCCTGGCAAACGCTGCCAGACCTGGGAGGAGGGAGCTGCAGACAGTGAGTGTGAGATGAACAAAGGGGTTGGGGTGGGGTCCTCCAAATCCTTGGAAAGCAGTCTCATCCTTCCCACTTAGCCCAGGGCACGGGCGGCAAGCCCACCTGCTGCCCACAACCCAGGCAGAGAAGTGTAAACGGCACAAACTCTCAGGGCATCTGGAAGCAGAGACAAGCGGCTCAAAGGAGAAGCGAAATTACCTCTACAGCTGGGGCAGCACAGTGGGAGCCCTGCCCTGCCCACTGGTGCCTGAAAGCCCCCGGCTGGAGGGGGAGCCCCCCTCGTTCTTTCTCTTATTAGCAACACACTAAAAGCCTTGGGCTGGGTCCTTGTGGGCATGATGCTGAGAAGTGTGGGGCTGTGGAGAGGTGGGCAGGGCTCTTGACTCTTCATTTCCACACGAAAGCATTGGTGAGGGGTTGCTCACAGATGGGTGAATTCTTCATTCATTCAACAAGTATTTATTGAGAGTCCATCACTGCCGGAGGAGTGACACAGGAAGGTCCTGGAGGGTGGGTAGCGATGACTTTGGGGTGCTAGGAGGTGGTGGTGGTTGCAAAGCAATGGGGTTTGAGGAGGTTAAGGGGCAGGTGGGGGATGATAGGTGACAACTGGCTAGCTTCGTGGCTGCGGTTGCAACTTTTACACGAGATTCGATTTTCCTCAGACATGACGAGAAAGAGCAGTGGGACAGGCTGGGTTTCTGAGCAGAATTCAAACTCGGATCCAATACCATTACAACTAATTCTGTATCATGATAAAAAAATACTTTGTATCTTAAAAAATCCCCATGTCTAGCTATGTATACTTTATTTCTGAAACCCTTACTATGCTCCAAAACCAGTACAACAGGAACTCTGGAAGCTGCTTCTTGCTTTTGGTTGAGAGTCTGTGGGGCTGTGACACAGCTGCAGGGGTGGGTGGGGGTCCCGGAGGCCCCCAGACCACAGACGCCAACAGGGGCAGGGCGGCACGTGGAGGCAGACCTCGCGTAAGGCTTCTTGAGCTGCTCCCTCTCTGCCTCCTGTCACTACAGACACCTATAAAGAGACATCCTTGAGTGGGAGGCACAGGTCTGTGCTCCTGTGGCCCCTTCCTCGGCCTTCTTTCATTCCTTCCCCCATTGTAACCTGGCTGTGTCCCTCAACACTGTGACTTCTGGTGGCTTCTCGCCAGTCTTCATCCTACCGGACAGCCAAGCTCCTGGAACGTTTCCTCCCCCACTCCTGGGAGTCACTTCCTCCTGCCTTTCCTTTGGCTTCTTTGTCCCTTCTCTGTGTCCTTCACTGGTTCCTCTTCCTCTGTCCCCCTTAAGGATTGGGGTCTCGTGGCTTCACCCTTGTTTCTCTCCTCTTCCAACCAGAGACTTGCACATAATCTCATTCACTCCAAGGAGAACAGATACGTGCTGATGTCTGTGAAATCTATCGTTTCCAGGACTCCTCTCTCTAAAACCCCTGTTTCATGTAACCCACGGCGGGGATCTCTGCCGGATAGCCCAGAGGCATCTCAAAATCATCATGTCCAAAGCTGGACTTGCCCCTTTTTCTTTCCTCAGCGAGTAATGTAGCCATCTCCTCACGACCCAGAAGCCTCAGGGGCGGAGGAATGAACACAGCCTTCAGAGTCAAACCACCCGGGTTTCAGTCTCGGTTCTTCCACCTCCTGCGTGATCCTACAAGTTCCGAACTCTGTGCCTCAGCTTCCTGGAATAAGAACAGTGCCCTTCTTCTAGAGTTATAGTGAAGAATGAATGAGATGTTCCATTAGAAGTGGCCATACAGACAGATCATGTAGAACATGCTAGACTTTGGTAAGGTATTTGGATTTTCTTTTAAGTATGATTGGAAGCTGTATTGGAATTACTTAGCATTAGGTCCCACTGTGACCCTCCCCCCCAAAAAAAAACCACAAAAAGACAAAAAGACAAAAAACAAAACAAAACAAAACAGGAAAAGCACTAAATAATTGGGGCTTAAGGTGACATTTATTTCAAAAAACAAAAAAGAACTTGCAGCAAATTCATATTAACCTTGGTTTTGAGAGTGCACAGCCCCCACATTCCCTCAAAGGAAAATTCTGAAATTCATTAAGCAAATTCGATTAACTTTAGTAGTGCTTTAGTTCATTATTGTCATTGCACTCTTATAAGTGAAGAGTTTGTAAGAGAGGGTCAACCCTGAAAAGGCTGGGAATGCTGTCCCCAAAATGCCACCTGGGAAAAAAAAAAAGGGATGACCATAGAGATAGGCCTCTACAAATATAAGCTTTTATTACTCCTTCCATTCCTACCCCCACCCCCACCCCCCCAAACCTGATCTATGACTTGATCCTGTGGGTTCTACTGCATCTTAGCTGCAGGTCCCCACTTTCCACCTTCACTGCCACGGCCTTGGCTCAGACCTTCATCATTTCCACCCAGAAATATTGCAAAGGCCCCTTTACTGTTCTCTTGAGCTTTAAGCTCTCCTTATTCCAGTCCAGCTGGATAATTATATATATATATATATATATATATATATATATATATATAATATATGCATATATATAATAGCTTTATTGAGATATAATTCAGATACTATACAAGTCACTCATTTAAAATGTATAATTCAGTGTTTTTTAATATATTCACAGAGCTGTGCAACGATCACCACAACCAGTTTTAGAACATTTCCATCACCCCAAAAGAAATCATGTACTCTTTATCAGTCATTCCCCATTCTTCACCTCCCCACCCACCTGCCAGTCCTAGGCAACCATAATCTACTGTCTCTACAAATTTGCCTATTTGGACATTTCATATAAACAGAATCATTCAATATTTGTCCTTTTGTGCTTGGCTTATTTCACTCAGTATAATGTTTTTAAGGTTCATCATGCTGTAGCACGTCTCAGGACTTTATGGCTGAATAATATTCCATTGTATGGATATATCCCATTTTATTCATCTGTTCATCAGAAGGGGACCTTAAAAGGTGGAAAAATATTCCATGTTCATGGATAGGAAGACTAAATGTCATTAAGATGTCAATTCTACCCAAACTCATCTACAGATTCAATGCAATCCCAATCAAAATTCCAACCACCTACTTTGCAGACTTGGAAAAGCTAGTTATCAAATTTATTTGGAAAGGGAAGATGCCTCGAATTGCTAAAGACACTCTAAACAAGAAAAACGAAGTGGGAGGACTTACACTCCCTGACTTTGAAGCTTATTATAAAGCCACAGTTGCCAAAACAGCATGGTACTGGCACAAAGATAGACATATAGATCAATGGAATCGAATTGAGAATTCGGAGATAGACCCTCAGATCTATGGCCGACTGATCTTTGATAAGGCCCCCAAAGTCACCGAACTGAGCCATAATGGTCTTTTCAACAAATGGGGCTGGGAGAGTTGGATATCCATATCCAAAAGAATGAAAGAGGACCCGTACCTCACCCCCTACACAAAAATTAACTCAAAATGGACCAAAGATCTCAATATAAAAGAAAGTACCATAAAACTCCTAGAAGATAATGTAGGAAAACATCTTCAAGACCTTGTATTAGGTGGCCACTTCCTAGACTTTACACCCAAAGCACAAGCAACAAAAGAAAAAATAGATAAATGGGAACTCCTCAAGCTTAGAAGTTTCTGCACCTCAAAGGAATTTCTCAAAAAGGTAAAGAGGCAGCCAACTCAATGGGAAAAAATTTTTGGAAACCATGTATCTGACAAAAGACTGATATCTTGCATATATAAAGAAATCCTACAACTCAATGACAATAGTACAGACAGCCCAATTATAAAATGGGCAAAAGATATGAAAAGACAGTTCTCTGAAGAGGAAATACAAATGGCCAAGAAACACATGAACAAATGTTCAGCTTCACTAGCTATTAGAGAGATGCAAATTAAGACCACAATGTGATACCATCTAACACCTATTAGAGTGGCTGCCATTAAACAAACAGGAAACTACAAACGCTGGAGGGGATGTGGAGAAATTGGAACTCTTATTCATTGTTGGTGGGACTGTATAATGGTTCAGCCACTCTGGAAGTCAGTCTGGCAGTTCCTTAGAAAACTAGATATAGAGTTACCATTCAATCCAGCGATTGCACTTCTCGGTATATACCCGGAAGATCGGAAAGCAGTGACACGAACAGATATCTGCACGCCAATGTTCATAGCAGCATTATTCACAATTGCCAAGAGATGGAAACAACCCAAATGTCCTTCGACAGATGAGTGGATAAATAAAATGTGGTATATACACACGATGGAATACTACGCGGCAGTAAGAAGGAGCGATCTCGTGAAACATATGACAACATGGATGAACCTTGAAGACATAATGCTGAGCGAAATAAGCCAGGCACAGAAAGAGAAATATTATATGCTACCACTAATGTGAACTTTCAAAAATGTAAAACAAATGGTTGATAATGTAGAATGTAGGGGAACTAGCAGTAGAGAGTAATTAAGGAAGGGGGAACAATAATCCAAGAAGAACAGATAAACTATTTAACGTTCTGGCGATGCCCAGGAATGACTATGGTCTGTTAATTGCTGATGGATATAGTAGGAACAAGTTCACAGAAATGTTGCTATATTAGGTAACTTTCTTGGGGTAAAGTAGGAACATGTTGGAAGTTAAGCAGTTATCTTAGGTTAGTTGTCTTTTTCTTACTCCCTTGTTATGGTCTCTTTGAAATGTTCTTTTATTGTATGTTTGTTTTCTTTTTAACTTTTTTTTCATACAGTTGATTTAAAAGAGAAGGGAAAGTTAAAAAAAAAAAAAAAAAAAGAAAAACAAGGAAAAAAGATGTAGTGCCCCCTTGAGGAGCCTGTGGAGAATGCAGGGGTATTGGCCTACCCCACCTCAATGGTTGCTAACATGACCACAGACATAGGGGACTGGTGGTTTGATGGCTTGAGCCCTCTACCATAGGTTTTACCCTTGGGAAGACGGTTCCTGCAAAGAAGAGGCTAGGCCTCCCTATGGTTGTGCCTAAGAGCCTCCTCCCGAATGCCTCTTTGTTGCTCAGATGTGGCCCTCTCTCTCTGGCTAAGCCAACTTCAAAGGTGAAATCACTGCCCTCCCCCCTACGTGGGATCAGACACCCAAGGGAGTGAATCTCCCTGGCAACGTGGAATATGACTCCCGGGGAGGAATGTAGACCCGGCATCGTGGGACGGAGAACATCTTCTTGACCAAAAGGGGGATGTGAAAGGAAATGAAATAAGCTTCAGTGGCAGAGAGATTCCAAAAGGAGCCGAGAGGTCACTCTGGTGGGCACTCTTACGCACACTTTAGACAACCCTTTTTAGGTTCTAAAGAATTGGGGTAGCTGGTGGTGGATACCTGAAACTATCAGACTACAACCCAGAACCCATGAATCTCGAAGACAGTTGTATAAAATGTAGCTTATGAGGGGGTGACAATGGGATTGGGAAAGCCATAAGGACCACACTCCACTTTGTCTAGTTTATGGATGGATGAGTAGAAAAATAGGGGAAGGAAACAAACAGACAAAGGTACCCAGTGTTCTTTTTTACTTCAATTGCTCTTTTTCACTCTAATTATTATTCTTGTTATTTTTGTGTGTGTGCTAATGAAGGTGTCAGGGATTGATTTAGGTGATGAATGTACAACTATGTAATGGTACTGTGAACAATTGAAAGTATGATTTGTTTTGTATGACTGCGTGGTATGTGAATATATCTCAATAAAATGAAGATAAAAAAAAAGAAAAAAAAAAGAAAATTAAGAAAAAAAAAAGCAAAGCTTCTAGGAGATACTGTTCTGTCCTAACAAAGGAGTCTCTAAGGAGTGCATCTCTAAAAGATTCTCCAGTTACATTGCTTAGCTGTCCTGGGAGCCCAGTGAGGAAGGAAACTGAACCTCTGCAGACAGCAAATGGCTACCATTCCACAAATGAGACGTTTCTCTTTCTCCACATTTGCTGTTCAAAGAGTATCTAACTACACTCAGACCAGGTCTGCCCTTCTGAAGGAAGGACAGTAAGCTGCCCAGGGGCATGTGGTGACATACTGTACAGAGAAGAATCTACACATTCATTCATTCCGTTCACATTTAGTGAGCACTTGCTGTGCCCCACAAGCACTGTTCCAGGGGTGGACATCCAGCAAGTAATGAAACAGACAAAACCCCCTGCCTTCTAGGAGCTATTCTTCTAGTGAGCAAAGACTGATAAACATAAAAGGAGTACCTACATTTTTGGTGGGAAGTGCTGTGGAGAAAAGGAAAGGAAGTGTGGGGTTGGTGGTGAGTTGTAATTTTCAATGGAGTAGTCAGGGAAGGCCTCACTGAGAAGGTGATATTGGGGCAAGACCTGAAGAAGGGAGGGAGAGAGCCGGGGAGCATTGGAGAAGTGTTTGAGCAGAGGCAGCAGGTGCAAAGGCCCTGGGGTGGAAGCCAACAGCAAAGAGGCCTGTGGGACCAGAGCTGGTTAGGCAGAGGGGAGGGCTGCAGGGAGTGAGACCAATGAAGAGGGATAGATTTCAAAGGGTCCTGTGCACCACTGTGAAAGAAGAAAAGCCATTGGAAGGTTTCAGACAGACAAATGACATGACTTCACTTACATTTTAAGAACATAAAATCATTAGGTGGCTGTGTGGAGAGTAGCATGTTGGGCAAGGGCAGAAACAGAGAGATTAGTTAGGAGGCTTTTGCAGTAATCCAGGCAAGACATGGTGGTAATGGGGTTGTGAAAGGTAGTCAGTTTTACCACCTAAGGCTAGATGTTTCTTTTCTAGTGTAGAGCATGCACTATCATAAAGTGTCAACAAGTTTGGCTTCCAGTTCTGACCCACCTCCTACTAGCCATGGGACATGAATAAGTGAATTAAACTTTGAGAGCCTCAGTTTCCTTATTTGTAAAAAGAAGGCCCTGAGGGCCATGGCAACCTGAGGGGTGGTCAGCAGGCAGCCTGTGGCTAGGGAGGTCACCCCCCTCCACAGGCCTGCAGGGGTGGCCATCTCCGCTATGCCACTCGTGGAGGCGGGGCGAGTGCCATTGCTGCAGTCTGCCTGGGACCTTGTACAAGCCCACCCACCTCTGGAGGAAAGAGCCAGACTTCTCAGAGGTCAATCTGTTCAATGAGTGGGACCCCAGGGCTTTCTGTAGGTTCAGCAAAAAGAGCCTGCAGTGACCTCCCACAAAGGATGGTCGTGGGACTCCCTGCTTGACACATTGTGATGGAACCAACACCAAAGCTGACATCCTCTTGATCATGAACTCTATAAAATCTTTTTCCAACCACACTCAAAGCAGAAGGCTGGACGTATACCCTGTGGGAGGCTTCAGTGACAATAGGCAGTTGGCACAAAATCCTACTCATCAACCTCTTAGTGATTTTGACAGACAGGAAGATGATATTCACTTGGTGTCATTATGTGTGATAGAATTAAATGACTGAGAAGAAAATGAAAACCACTTTCCAATAATTTGTGGCATTGCAGTCAGCATTAAAACTGCAGGGATTGGTAGGAGGAGCTAAGATGGCAGCATAGAGAGGAGTGGAAGACTATTAGACCCCCCTGGGACAATTCATAAATGACCAAAAAACTAGTAAATAACCTGGAATAACTGCGGGGAGACAAACGTGACTGTCCACTCATCATCCACCAACCTGAATTGGGGGGAATGCCCGAGATCACAGCATAAAATCTGTAGGTAAAAACTACGGACCCGCGCTGAGAGCCGAGAGCCGAGAGCCCCTCCCTCACGGAAGCCTCACGGTGCTAGAGAGCAGCACACTCTCAGCCCAGCTCCAACTGGGGTTTTAATGTTAACTGCTCAATACAGACAACGAATCCCTAACAAGCAGACAGAGGCTTTTGGTGACAACTGACCTTGGGAGAGTTAGGGGACATATCTGTCTCAAGACAGGGAGCCCAGAGGATCAGGTGCTATTTCTGGCTGACGGGTGAACCTGGGAGCTTTCTGTCCCTTTCTCTCTCTGTGGAGAAAGCCTCAGCCATTTTCAGCCTGCAGTGCTTTGTGGTGAAGAAAGCCTCAGCCATTTTAAAATCGCAGCACTTTGACCAGCAGAGTCAGAGAAATAAAGAACTTATTGATATTCAGATGACCTCTCTGGAGGGGCCCAGCTCTACTGCCTGCCTTACAGGAATGAGACCCCAAAGCCTGGGGGGGGGAGAACCATGGGCCACACCCTTTTACACCAGCCGGTGACAGGCTGACAGGTGCACCTGCCAGGCAGAAAAGCACAGGGTGTGTCAATCCTCTAAGAAAAACCATCAGGGAAACCCGATACTGAATATTTCCTCCTTCTGTGACCTGAGTCTGTTCTCGTCTGGGAAAACCTGATTGGGGTGGCCTAGGAGGTCAGATGCCTAGACAACAGAAAACTACAACCTGCACTAAGAAAAACGAAGTTATGGCCCAGTCAAAGGGACAAACGTACACTTCAACTGAGATACAGGAATTTAAACTACTAATGTTAAATCAATTCAAAAAGTTTAGAGAAGATTTGACAAAAGAGACAAAGGCTATAAAGAAAACACTGGGCATACATAAGGCAGAAATCAAAAGTTCAAAAAAACAATTAGCAGAATCTATGGAAATGAAAGGCATGACAAAAGAGATGAAAGACACAATGGAAACATACAACAGCAGATCTCAAGAGGCAGAAGAAAACATTCAAGAACTGGAGAACAAAACACCTGAAAGCCTACACGCAAAGGAGCAGATGGAGAAAAGAATGAAAAAATATGAGCAACATCTCTGGGAACTGGAGGACAAAACAAAGTACAAGAATGTACATATCATCGGTGTCCCAGAAGGAGAAGAGAAAGGAAAAGGGGCAGAAGCACTAATAGAGGAAATAGTCAATGAAAATTTCCCAACTCTTATGAAAGACATAAAATTACAGATACAAGAAGCGCAGCGTACTCCAAACAGAATAGATCTGAATAGGCCTACACCAAGACACTTAATAATCAGATTATCAAATGTCAAAGACAAAGAGAGAATCCTGAAAGCAGCAAGAGAAAAGCAATCCATCACATACAAAGGAAGCTTAATAAGACTATGTGCGGATCTCTCAGCAGAAACCATGGAGGCAAGAAGGAAGTTGTGTGATATATTTAAGATACTGAAAGAGAAAAATCGCCAACCAAGGATCCTATATCCAGCAAAGCTGTCCTTCAAATATGAGGGAGATCTCAAAATATTTTCTGACAAACAGACAATGAGAGACTTTGTGAACAAGACACCTGCCCTACAGGAAATACTAAAGGGAGCACTACAGGGTGATAGAAGACAGGAGTGTGTGGTTTGGAACACAATTTTGGGAGATGGTAGCACAGCAACATAAGTACACTGAACAAAGATAACTATGAATATGGTTGAGAGAGGAAGGTGGGGAGCATGTGAGACAGCAGAAGAAAGGAGGAAAGGTAAAGACTGGGACTGTGTAACTCGGTGAAATCTAGAGTATTCAACAATTGTGATAAAATGTACAAATATGTTCTTTTACGAGGGAGAACAAGCAAATGTCAACCTTGCAAGGTGTTAAAAATGGGAAGGCATTGGGGGAGGGATGCAATCAGCATAAACTAGAGACTGTAACTAATAGAATCATTGTATTATGCTTCCTTTAATGTAACAAAGGTGATATACCAAGGTAAATGCAGATAAGAGGGGGGGATAGGGGAGGCATGTTAGACACTTGACATTGGTGGTGTTGTCTGACTCTTTACTCTACTTTGATTTAAGGTTATCTTTCCTTTTGCTGCCTCCTAGCTGTCATTTTATTTTCCTCTTTTTTTTTTCTTTTTCTTTTGCCTCTCTACATTCTTTGACTCTCCCTCCCGCCTTGTGGAAGAAATGTAGATGCCCTTATATAGATAATGGTGAAGGTGGTGAACACATAAATATGTGACCATACAGAGAACCACCGATTGTTTACTTAGGATGAAATGTATGGTGTGTGAGCAAAACCATCCAAAAAAAAAAAAAAAGATGGGTTGATGAAGAAACCTTGAGGGCAATATACTGAGTGAAATAAGCCAGACACATAAGGACAAATATTGCAGAGTCTCACTGATAGGAACTAATTATAATTTGTAAACTCATAGACATGAAATATGAGGTACCAAGATATAGGACAAGGCTAAAGAATGGGGAGTGGTTGCTTAGTATGAGCAGAATGTTCAACTAGGATGAACTTAAATGTTTGGAAATAAACAGGGGTGTCGGTAGCAAGATGTGAGAATAACTAACAGTGCCAAATGGTGTGTGAATGAGGTGGAAAGGGGAAGCTCAGAGTCATATATGTCACCAGAAGGAAAGTTGGAGGTCAAAAGATGGGAATGTATAAAACTGAATCCTATGGTGGGCAATGTCCATGATTAATTGTACAAATATTAGAAATCTCTTCCATGAACCAGAACAAATGTATGACAATACAATTAGAAGTTAATAATAGAGGGGCATATAGGGAAGAACTATATACCTATTACAAACTGTATACTACAGTTAGTAGTATTTCAACATTTTTTCATAAACAGTAACAAATGTACTATATCAATACTACGAGTCAACAATTGAGGGGGGTTTGGTTAGGGATAGAGGAGGATTAGAGTTTCCTTTTCTTTTTTTCTTTTTTCATCTTTCACTTTATTTCTTGTCTGGAGTAATGAAAAGTTTCTAAAAATTGAACAAAAATTAAGTGTGATGGATGCACAGCTGTATGAGGGTACCCAGGGGCAAGTGATTGTACACTTTGGATCTTTGGATAATTGTATGGTATCTGAACAATCTCAATAAAAATAAAAAAAAAAATAGAGGGGCATATAGAGAAAAAATATATACCTATTGCAAACTATATACTACAGTTAGTAGTATTTCAACATTTTTTCATAAACAGTAACAAATGTACCATTCCAATACTACAAGTCAACAATTGAAGGGGTTTGGTTAGGAATATGGGAGAATTCGAGTTTCCTTTTTTTTTTTTTTTTTCTTTTTTCGTCTTTCGCTTTATTTCTTGTCTGGAGTAATGAAAAGTTTCTAAAAATTGAACAAAAATTAAGTGTGGTGATGGATGCACAGCTGTATGAAGGTACCAGGGGCAACTGATTGTATACTTTGAATCTTTGGATAATTGTATGGTATCTGAACAATCCCAATAAAAATTAAAAAACAAAAACAAAAACAAAAACTGCAGGGATTGACAGAGCCTCCTTTCAAGATCGAGTTTCAGAGGAGAAGCTGTGTGTTGGACAGGCTGTAACAGGAGGACCACTGATTAGCATGCATGATGCAAAGACAGAACAACTTCGTATAGGACTGTGTTACTAGAAGCTGTTGCCACGTGTGGATTTCTGGTTGCCCCAAGTTGTGAATACTAGAGACCCTTTCCATGTCACCTCTGGCTGAGCCCTCCCTCTCTGTTGAACATCTCCTTGATGTTTTTTTAAAAAATACTCATCTTCAACTTACATGCTGTTTCCTGGAAATGAAGCTCTACTCTACACAAAAAAATAATGAAGATAGATTATGAGGAAAAAAATCTTCTCCAGGAAGCTGAAACCAGGAGATACCAAAGAAAGCAACTTTTTGGCATGAAAAGTCCATTGGTGGGGTTGGAAAGACTCTGAATTTGAAATCTATGCCCCCCTTCTTGCTGCTTGTCTGCAGTGTATGGGCTCTCTCACTCCTTTGGCACCTTGAGCTTCGGGGGTATTTCCTAGGAGACAGCTCTGCATATGGAAGAGAGCACAGCTTCAAGGCAGGCAGGTGTAGTCCTGACTCTGCAGCTTCTAACTGTGTGAACTTGGGTTTGTCAGTTAACCTCCAAGAATCCAATTGTCCTTATCTGTAAAATGGGGATAACACCCTCTACCTTAAGAGTGTAGACATTGGAAGGGCCAGAGTCAAGTCCCCAGGAAGGCACTGAGATTCCAGAGAGAGGCAGAGTTTGGTCGAGTGGGCCCGAGTCAAGTGCTCAGACACTCCTCGGCCCTCGCATGGAAGGGACCTGCAGAATGATCCCCTCAAGGTGCTCCGCAGGGGCCAGGAAGACAGGATGGAGGCAGGGCTGGGTGAGAAGGGTGTGCCTATGCCTGGAGATATTCCCCCCTCCAGTCGTTTGCACCCTGCATTTCCTCCTTCCTCGCAGCCCCGCCCCGCTCTGCTAGCTCAACAGGTGACTGCTCAGCCCAACAGGTGACTGCTCAGCCCAGCAGGTGGCACATGAGTGGTCCTTTCATTGAATTGAGGGACTGGAGCTGGCCCTTTTTAAAACAAATTAGCTTGAATTAAACTGAGATCCAGGAAAATAGACTGGAAAGAACAAGGTCATTGTGTTTTTCCTTAAGCACAGCCCCACAATTTTAGCTTTCCATCCCTCTGCTGGTTCATTTCCTCTTTTGGCTTTATTGAAAGGTGTTTATAGAATTCTTACTATGAGGAAGGCCCCTGGGGGAACTGAGCTGGTAAGACATAGAATGTGCTCTCAGGGTGCAGAAATAGCGGCCCCGCAAGGCAGAAGGCCCCAGGCACCACAAGGGATGGCCAAACAGAGGGCTCCCAGAGCCCTGGATTTGAGGGAGAGCGGAAATCCAATGCCACTCCCAAACCCCAGGCCTTGCGATGCGCCAACACCCTTCCACCACCAAATGTGATTCTTCCTTTTCTAACTCGAGTGGACATACACGCTGAAAACCAACAGAACCAAGCTTCCTTCTTAAATCTCCTGCATGGGCCAGGATGGAGGGCAGGATGAGGTGGTAGGGAGTGGGAAGGAAAGAGAAGCAATGATTTCTATGACCCACTGGTTGAACCCTCAGCTTTGGGTCTGGCTACAAATCTCTGCTCACAGCCGAGGGCGTTGTTGGGTAGTCTCAGAGCAGGAGGGGAGGGTTCTCCACAGCTTAGCCCGCGGCTCCAGTGACAACTCTCGCCCAGGGCTCCCGCAAGTGCCTGGGAATGAGAGCCTTGAGGAACCCGGAGCTGTGAGAGATCTCCAGGTTGAATTTACACTGCAGGGATAACTCCTAAGCCGCTGCCTGGAGGTTTACAGAACCGTTAACAGGGACTGCGGCACAAAAATCCCGCAAAGTTAGCTTCCTCTGCTGTATGCTTAGGACAAAGTAGAAAGGTTCATCATGTTTCAGTCAGATGAAGAGAAGAACAAATATTGTTTTGGGCTGAAGTAATGAAAAGTTCCGAGGCAAAGGACTGTGACGTGTCTGAGAGGGTGGCATGTGTGGATCAAACATTGTGGGTTTCCAAAGATCTCTTTGTTCCAAAGAGATGTGTTTGGTCAACAAAACACTGAATAAAATCCATCATGTTTCCAGAGCCGAGTCTAGTTCTGCTGGGGGGAAAAGAAAATGGGAAAAAAAAAATCATATAATGATCTTTGAATGGTGACTTTTCTGGGAATGAAGCCTGTTATTGTGAATACTTTTCTGAATCCTGAGATGAGAAAGAGCGAGAGAGACAGACCATTTGTGACTGTTTCTTCCCCTCCACCTCCTCACTGTGGTATGTGCTCAGTTAGAGAAGGAGCCCCTAATTTGGGGGGTAAGTCTGCTCAAGGCCAGACCTTGAAGGCAGCAGAAGGGTGTGGGGAGTGACGGTGCCTCAGAGCGCCAGAGAGAATTCCGTGCTGGGGACAGGGAAGTAGGGGGTGTCGGGTAAGAGAGGGGCATGCACAAGGGAAGGAAGAGAAGGGGTGGGATAAGATGGAAGGGAGATTCTTTCTATCTAAATTCTGAGTACATGTGCTTCCAAATTCAGTTCCAGCCCCTCCCTGCAGGATGCTCTCCCTGAACTGCGAGGTCCCCATGGGATATCTCCTTTCTGGGTCCCTGGCCCCTACCCATTACAGCAGACCAACATGCCCCATTATGATCTTCCATCAGTTTCTCCCACTAGACTGTGG
Source organism: Choloepus didactylus (assembly GCF_015220235.1). Lineage (NCBI taxonomy): Eukaryota > Metazoa > Chordata > Mammalia > Pilosa > Megalonychidae > Choloepus > Choloepus didactylus. Next base: position 34,413,003 of record NC_051308.1, read on the forward strand.
CCAGGCCCAGTGCAGTGCTCAGTACACAGTAGGTGCTCAATAGATGTTGTCCTGAATGGTTGGACATCTGCCACCTTGGTCCTCAAGGCCACGAATCCCTCTTTCCTAGCATCCTAAGGGGGATATAACTTTAATGAGGGCTTGTGAGGGCTCTACCCAGTCCCTCTTGGATGCCTCCTATATTATTTTCTCTCTGGCAACATTTTGGATCATTAAAAGTGTCTTTGAAATGCAAGCTTTTAATTACAGGATGAATACTGCCCCTGGGAAGGAGACTTTTCCCCATTGCTCCAGGAACTCCTTGGCAGGATGCTTCTCAGTGGGAAACCCAGCCCAGTGAGAGCATGTGGCTGTGATCAGACTGGGAAGGGGGTCCTTGGGCAGGAAGGGGGTGCTGACGGGGAAGGGCAAGGGCCCTTGAGGCAGAAGCCCATAAGCTCCCCCCGGACCTGACTTGGGTCATGCTGACCGCCTCTCCAGCACCCACATGGCCCTCAGGAGGTCCTTTTGCCATACATTGGGAATATGCGGGCATAGTCACCTCCCCCGTACCAAATATTCCCTCCACTCCATGCAAAGTGGCTCTTTCTTCCTTGAGCTCGCTGTCCGGTGTGTGTTTACATTGGCCAGCCCGAGTCAGCAATGGTTTTCCCATGTGTCACGGCCACAGCTCTGCACATAGCCGCTCTCTTTGTTCTCAGAAACCAAGCAGAGCCAGGCAGCCCAAAGCCAGGGAAAGGGCAGTCCAGGAAACACCTGGCGCAGCTGGGCAGAGGTGAGCTGTGACCCTGGTGAACTCAAGGCCTCCACGTGGCCTACCCCTTTCATAGCTGCAACCCAAACCTCTGATAATTCCACCTCCTGGGATTTTCCTGGGCTGCTGCTCTGGGAGCATGAGTGCTTATTTTAATATCCAAGAATGCTAATTAAGATCAAAGTGACTCTGAAATTTACCCTGGGGGTGCTGCGGTCTGAAAAGGTGTTTTAAAACACAATCTTTGTCAGTCTTCCAGTGGTGCCAGGCTGCAGCTGACTTCTCACGGGGACTGAGTAACCATCACATTCCATCTTGTGGAGGTGCACTTTGAAATTTAGTTAATGGTGTCTAATCTTTAAGAACAATGAGAAAACTCAGGAGAAAATATGTTCACAGATATTATTCAGATATGTTCTTAAATAAGTGTGACAAAACCACGCCTATTCTTGCTTTTCCTGTCTATTTACCTGCTGAGCCAGGTGTGGCTAAGGTGGGGACAGCTGGGAGCACCAAGATATAGAGGCAGAAGCTTTTCTTTCTCCCTTGACTCCAGAAACCTTGAGAGCCAGTGAAGTTCACCCTGCCTGCACCTCAGGATGCCTTTTATGTAACTGTCATTGAGTTATAGCTTCTGGGGATTCCATCAGGATGTTCCATTTGACTAAACTTCAAGTATTTCTTATCCTTAATTGGCTTATCTCTCCTGAAAGTTCCCTCTTCAAGCAATTTTCTGGTAAATCTACTTTCCTTGCTAGCCTGTAAGTAGTATTTTCTAGTTTTTGTGTTAGTGCTGATCCATGTGGAAATTCCCTGCTATCTGTGAGATTGCCTGACAGGTTTTCAAGACCAAGCAGGTCCATCAGACTTAGAGAAGACAGGAGGGCAGGGCTCTACCTGCTAAAATGTTCCGAGACTAGGAGAGGGGAGGGACAGCACACCAGCTTCTCCTCCATCGTCAATCATCCACTGACCCACAGTGTGTCTCACTCAAGATAAATTACAGGGAAGGGCTATTCATTTTTAGAGAAGGTCATACTCTATTTCTGATCAAATTGTATTCTTGTAAACACTCTTGTGATTGTTCCAGTTTGATGACATGATTCCTTTCTTGGGAATGTTTCCAAAGTTTTATGGTTTTACCACCTGCCTGGACTGGTGCTTTACGTTTAGGACAAAGAGTGTCTTCACCCATGGGGGTTCAACAGTAAGGGCTCCATTCCTAATATCAGCCTCTTGTAAGATAAGCTTCTTGGTTTTCATATTGCAACATAAACTAAACCACAGAGGTTATGACTTCTCTGTGTTTCTTCTTTCATAAACTACCAGGCAGTGCAGCAAGCCCTGCCCACTTCCTGCTGCACGTGCGTGGTCTGCAACGACCATTTAATCCAGGATGCAGGTTCAAAAGCAAAGCCCAGACAATCATGAAGCCACTCCCCGAGTCAGACTCCCCAGCCTGGTCGCCTATTCACAGTTTCCCAATCTTAAAAACAAACTGTATTTACTTATGTAAAAAATCCCGACTAATTCCACAAACTCCAGACCTTTGAAATTAAATATGGATTAACTCTAAATTTATGCTTGAAGATATTGATTTATTGTCTCTTGCATTAATTTTATTTCTTTGATATTACATCCAAGGTGCCCAGGTGAGCTGTTAGTGAAAGCTTTTCTGTTAGAAGCAGGTACTAAGAGTTTGGAGGCTGGGTTTTTGTAAAGTCAGATACCCCTGGAGAGGAACTGTTTTTTTTTTTTTTTGTTATTACAAACAGTACAGAAAATGTCCTAAAGGGAGAGCTGGACCAAATGGCAATCAACTAATGGTGTTTATTCGGCATGCTCTGTGCACGGCTGTGTGTCCTTGGCACCACAGGGACACCGTGGTCACGTAGGGCAAGTCCCTGCTCTAGCAGTGCTAATAGTTCATGAAAGAGCTAACGACCACTTTAAGGAACCATCACCGCTAAGTATATAGTTGAGGGTTCTTTGGGGTAAGGATATGCAGAGACATTCTATCTTGGAAACATCTTTGAGTCCTGTCCCACCTCTTTGGGAACAAGGTGGGATTTCAGCTCTTGGCTGGCCTCTCAGTCCCGCACACACCACATTCCGTGGACTCTGAGATAGACGCCCTCAGCCTCTCTTCCCAGCTCAGCCACTTACCCCTTGTGTCAACTGGGGTAAGTCATTCAACCATTCTGTTTCAGTTCTTCATCTGTGAAATAGGGATAAACATACCCAGCTCACAGGGATGTTGTAAGGATTAAGCAAGTTATAACATGTAAAATGTTGGCACCTAATGGAATTTTAATGTATTAGCTACTGTGCTGGTTTGAAGCTGTTAAGTACCCCAAAAAAGCTGTGCTCTTTAATCCATTCCCTTGGGTGCAGACCTGTTGTGGGTGGGACCTTATGGTTAGGTTATTTCAATTGAGATGTAATCCACCCCATTCCAGGTGGGTCTTAAGCCTTTTACTGGAGTCCTTTATGCAAGGATAAAGGACAGAAAAAGCCAAGAGAGGGCTTAGAGAGAGAAAAGCCCCAGAGATGCTAAGAGAGGACCCACAGAAGCTCAGAGAGGAAGCCTCTAGAACCAGGACCTGAAAGCAATGAAATCCAGGAGTGAAAGACCAGCAGACGCCAGCCATGTGCCTTGCTATTTGACAGAGGAACCCTGGATGCCAGCGGCCTTTCTTCAGAGAAGCTATCATCCTGTTGATGCCTTAACTGGGACATTTTCATGGCCTTAGAACAGTAAATTTGTAAACTAATAAATCCCCATTGTAAAAGCCAACACTTTTCCGGTATATCGTGTTTTGGCAACTTTAGCAAAGTGAAACAGCTACTATGGTCTATCTCTGTATTTTCAGATACTGGTACCTGGCCTCAGTGGGTCATATATGTAGCCCATATGTGGGCTAGTGTGTTGATGCAAACATTGGCCTGACTCTTCTCATTTCCTTATTTTTCTGTCACCTCCATTACAAACTTTCTAAATAATCGTGCCAGGATAGGCATCTTCCTGCCCTTCGTCCTCCAGTGCTTCTGTGGGATGACCAGGCTAAGAACCCCTTTCTCCTGCTCTTGGCCAGATCTGTCACCTCCGTGCCTCAGGGGAAGTCACAGCATGTAACAGGGGCAGTGCCTCTGGGCAGTGACTTGGGCAAAACCTGATAGTCACGGACTCAGTGAGCCAAACATCCATGTCATCATCACAGCAATCATGTGGACACTGGGGCTGGGTGGGGGGTATATTTTCTTCCTCTGTTCTTGTCATTCATTCTTCCTTTTTTTTCTTCCCTCATATATTCTATTTTGTTTAAATCCATTCAACAACTCTTTCTTTTTTATAATTAAATTTGGTTTTATTGCAATATATTCACATACCATACAATCATCCATGGTGTACAATCAACTATTCACAGTACCATCTTATAGTTGTGCATTCATCACCACCTCAATCTATTTTTGAACATTTTCCTTATACCAGAAAGAATCAGAATAAGAATGAAAAATAAAAATAAAAAAAGAACACCCAAATCATCCCCCCATCTCACCCTATTTTTCATTTAGTTTTTGTCCCCACTTTTCTACTCATCCATCCATACACTAGATAAAGGGAGTGTGATCCGCAGGGTTTTCACAATCACACTGTCACCCCTTGTAATCTACATTGTTATACAATCAACTTCAAGAGTCAAGGCTACTGGATTGGAGTTTGGTAGTTTCAGGTATTTACTCCTAGCTATTCCAATACATTAACACCTAAAAAGTGTTATCTATATAGTGCATAAGAATGTCCACCAGAGTGACCTCTCGACTTCATTTGAAATTTCTCAGCCACTGAAGCTTTATTTTGTTTCATTTCGCATCCCCCTTTTGGTCAAGAAGATGTTCTCAATCCCATGATGCCAGGTCCAGATTCATCCCTGCACCCCCATCCAATTTTGAACCTTTTCCTTACACCAGAAAGAAACAGAATAAGAATAAAAAATGAAAGTAAAAAGAACACCCAAATCATCCCCCCCCATCCCACCCGTTTTCATTTAGTCTTTGTCCCCATTTTTCCACCCATCCATCCATACACTGGATAAAGGAAGTGTGATCCACAAGGTTTTCACAATCACACTGTCACCTCTTGTAAGCTACATTGTTACACAATCATCTTTAAGTGATTGTGTAACACACTAAAACCTAAGAAGTGTTATCCATATAGTGCGTAAGAATGTCCATCAGAGTGACCTCTTGACTCCATTCATTCAACAACTCTTTATTGCGAGCCTACCATATTCTGGGCCCACACCATCACAAAGATGACTAAGCTGATGAAAGATTTCTTGTCTTCAGGGAGCTCCCAGTTTGGAGTGAGAGGTCAGCCCGTACATCAGAGGGACCCCAGGTATGAGGCAGACACAGAGCTGAGGGACTTGTGTGCCACAGGGGACCTCGTGCACTTAGGCTGGACCTGCTGTGCCTCAACTACCCATCAACAACCCCAGAGGGCTGGTTGCAGAGAAGGGTTTCTCCTCAGTGCCCCGGAGTGGCTCCAGCCACGGCCCTTTCCTCTCCTCTCCTGGAGACTCCCAAGATGAAAAGCAGTGCATCCTGGTTCCCTCATGGCTGAATGACTCCCATGCAGACTGAGCCTTTGTATTCTTGCGATTTAGAAACTTAAAAAAAGAAAACAAAGGAGTCATATTGTTTTGTTCTCTCTGAACTCCTTCAGATGCATAACAAACACAAAGGGTTGCAGTCCGTTTCCTTTCGGTTTCATGTGTTCACAGAGATGAGGTTTTGGAAGGTTCTGAAGCACTGTACCAACCGTGCATGGTGCACAGAGAGGCTGCGTGCTAGTTGGAGCACAATTGTGTCTTGCCATGACCCCACCGCAGAGACAGAGGAGCCAGATTTCTGCCTCCAAAGTAAACCTGCCCCGAGTGTCTGCTGCCTTCCAACTACCTTCTGAAAACCCCTCTGCTCTATGGTATCTTGTTTCTCTATCTCTGTTTGTGATTCTGAATTGCTCTTTTCTTGAAAGGAATATAAACAGCTGGCTGAGGCAGAACCAGTAGAGGGAGCCCAGATATGTCAGTTATTAATTAATTGTATTCAGAATTTCTAATAACATGGCACATGCAATGAAAGCAAACATTTAATACTTATCCAAATGTTAACAACATGGAGCAAAAATTGTCATGAAGATTCCTGAGAGCATGGCCCAAAGAAAGCAAGCTCATTTCAACAGGGGCATGGGTGGTAGGTAATGCAGCCCTCAGGAGCCATCAGCCTGGATTGCTTGGCCCCATCTCCTGTCTCCTGTTCCATCTCAGGTGGGAGCTTTCTTCCAGGGGCTTGCAGGACTTAGAACCTCCCTTAACATCAGATCAGTCCCCAGTTGACACTGAACTGTGGGCAATGTTTCACATGCTCTGCCTGGCTGAATTCAGGGGCTGCTTATTACAAAATGTATTTAAAAGGCAGAGGATTTTTTTTTAAAAAGGGTGTGCATGTGATAGGCACAAAGAGCATGTTCAAATAACATGAAGAACTATTTGCCAGCTGGGCCCTAGCATTTTACAATCACATGGGTGGCCCAAGTGCTGCAAGTATTTTTGGATTCTGAGATATTTCCAAACACTAGGAAATTTGTTTTTCCAAGTTAGTTCTTCTAAGCTGATTTAAAGATGCCAAAGGACTCATTTAGCTGTAAAGTAGCTTGTCCAATGTCAATGGGATTAATAATAGAGTTTCAGCCCAAAGTATTAATTCAGGGAACTGGAAAACTCCCTCTCTTGCCTGTGGGAGGCTGTGTATGAACATCCAGCTGGTTCCATTAAGTTTTCCAGGCAGTCTGATTGTACTATGGCCATGTAGATACTTCATGGAAAACTGTATTTAAACAGTCCTTTGAAAGCAGTATGCTTTATTTCTTTTCCCATTAACCTATACCCCATTTTGATAAACATAAAAGTTAAGGTCTTCCTGGTATTTGATTTAAATTTTGTTTTCAAATTTCTTTCCATCATAAGAGTTCAATACATATTTGCTGAATGAGTTAATTAATAAATCTATTAATTGGAACTATTTATCAAGTGTCTTGTATTAAATTTAAGTCTCACAGCAGCCCTGCAAAGGTAGATATTATTTTTCTCATTTTTCACGTAAGAAAAGAGCCTGAAAAAAATATCTAAGTTCCTCATCTATGGTCCCAAGCTCAGGTGGAGGAGCCAGGATTCAAAAACAAGTCGCTGACTCCAAAGTTCCTATTCTTTCTATTACTCCATCTCTTTAATCACAGATCCTCTGAATTAGAAGAAAACCATCCACCCCTTTAGTTGTAATTTCAAAGGGAGATGCGGCACTTGATGTTGAATGCTTCGGTTTCCAAAACACGCACTCTGTGAAGATGGTTCAAAACTTCTCTTTCCTCCTCTGAATCCCAGATGGGTTAACTAGAACTTCACTGGCATTTGCTAACATGTTCACCATTAGAAAAAAGTATTTTCTTGCTTTGCAAAGGGCAATCCCATGAAAGAGAAAACATTTTGAAGTTCAATTCTCCTCTGCCTTGTACTATGCTGAGATGAAAGTAACATAAGGTAATAGCTTGCATCTACGTTAATTTACTCTCGTTAATATCTTATGTTTAAGCTATTCTCAAGTCATATTTTCCTAAGGAAATTGAAAGAGTAATTCACTTACCTGCTGGTATTTTTCCTGGCTTAGCCTTGGCTTTAGGAAGTTAGCAAAATTTTGAGCTATAGAATATATGAAACCATTTTGTGTTGCACTAAAAAAATGTACAATAGCCATGCAAAGAGTAGATATTATTTTACCATTTAGTCTCTTAGAGCAATAATTATTAATCTGATAGGCACATCTTAAACCAAATTTCTAGGAGTTCCTGTGTAGTTTGATTATGCGTCTATGATATTACAATCGGGTCAATTTTAAAGAAAAGTTTTAAAAGTGTAATATTTTATTTTATTAAAAGCAGATTGGTAGTATTTACAAATTGTGGTGACTTAGAACTGTATACTTCAGAAAAACATATTCTTAAACTTAATGCATTCCTGTGGGTGTGAACCCATTATAAACAGGACTTTTTGATGAGGTTGCTTCAGTTGGGGTGTGGCCCAACTGAATCAGGATGGGTCTTAATCCTATTACTGAAGGCCTTATAGGGAAGGCCACAGAGAGAGAGGGTGTAGGGAGTAGCCAGGAGCTGGAAGTCAACCAAATTCAGAAGAGAAAGAAGACACTGCCATGAGACTGAAAAGCCAAGGACCAAGGATCACCAACAGTCAGCCCAGAACACCACAGACCTCGATGCTTAATTTTGGACTACTCCTAGCCTCAAAACTGTGAACCAAAAATTCCCATTGTTTAAGCCAACCCATTGCATGTATTTACTTTAGCAGTCAGGACACCAAAACAGTTTTTGGTACCAGGAATGGGATGCTGCCATTGCAAATTCCTAAAAATGTGGAAATGTCTTTGGAATAGGTAATGAGTAGAGGCTAGAAAAATTTTGAGGGCTCAAAAATGAGTGAGAGCAATAGAGAAAGTTTGTATCATCTTAAAGAATACATAATTTGTCATGAAGGGAATGTTGGTAGAAATATGGATGTTAAAGGTGCTTCCAGTGATACCTTAGAAGGAAATGACAAATATATTATTGAAAATTAGAGGTCAGCTGATCCCTGTTTGAAAGTGGCAAAGAAGTTCATAAAACTGAGTTCTGACATTGGATGGAAGGCAAAACTTGAAAATTATGAATTTGGATTTTCAGCTGAGATTTCCAAGCTAAGAGTGGAAGGTGCAGCCTGGTTTCTTCTTGTAGTTTATAGTGAAATGAGAGAGGAAAGGGATAAGCTGAGAGATGAATTCTTCAGCTCAAAGAAAGCAGAAATTGATGGTTTGGGAAATTCTGAGCCTATCCCGACAGTGTGCTCTGAGACCAGGGCCAGGAGCGGCTCCATCAGGGACCTCCCTGAGCTCCTGGAAAGTGAGTCCCTGGAGAACAGGGCTCCAGGTGAGGGGTTAACTGAACGTGGATCCATCAGCCACTTCAGCAGAAGTGAGGATTGGAGATGCAGTTATCCAGGAAGGATCTGTGGAAAGTCCTTCTGTCCGATGCTCTGGACCCCTGTGATCTGCACTCAAAGCTGACAAGGTCTCTGTGAAATTTCTATGTGCGGAACCACCACCAGCCTGTACTGAAGGGAACAGAGAAGGGATGAGTAGAAGGAAGAATTTCCATCTCTAATTCAGTCAGCCAGCGTAACCTGGGGAATTCATCGAAAACTTTCATCAGCATCCCCAGCTTGCAGCCTGCCCTGCAGCCTGCCCTATGGATTTCGGACTTGCCCACCCCCCACTCCCCACCCTGTTATATGTGAGCCTATTCTTGGAATAAATCTTATAATATTTTATGTATATCTTGTTGGTTCTATTTCCCTAGACTAATACACAGATACTGTGGAGTAGATATTAATGAGCAAAGAATTTTCAAAGTAACTGGCAGGAATTTATGTTACCCTTTTGGATATAATAAAGAAAACTTGTTATTAATCAGAATCTCTAAAATGAGATTCTGTTAAATTCATGGTCAGCACTTTAGGACTTTTCTACAAACAAATACATTGTCTACTGGGCATATAGCTAGCAAAAGTGTGTTCAAGGCATAGGCTATTTCTTTCTTTCTTTTTTTCCCCCCATTATTTAAATTAAATTTATTTTTTTGAATAGGTTATACATTTATGTGACTCAAATTTAAAAGGCATTATTGGGTAGAAACTTCCCCTCCCAACTCTGCCTAAACCACTCAGTTTCATTGCCCAGAGGAAAGAAAGTGTATCAAAATAGAAATATGTCTATGAATATACAAGAAAATCTATATACAAATTTTTCCCTTTTTCCTTTCTTCACACAAATGGAATCAAACCATATAATATACTAGAGATATATTCAAATAAGTACATTAAGCCTTTCTTTTTCTTTTTGGCAACTGCATCATACTTAATTGCATAGATATACCATCATTTAATTTTCCTGGTCCCCTGCTGATGGACATTTAGTTGTTTCCAATCTTTTGCTGTCACTATGCTGAAATGTAAAATTTTGTAAAACATTGTTGAGTGCGTTAGTGAATATATCAGTAGGATACATTTTCAGAAGTGGAATTGCTAGGTTGAAAAGCATAAAGCATGTGCACTTGTAATTTTTAAAAATCAAGGTGAAATTCACATAACATGAAAGAGAAAAATTCAGTGGCATTTAGTACATCTACAATGTTGTGCAACCACCAGCTCTTTCCAGTTCTAAGCCCATTTCTTTCTAAAACTGAACATAAAGGGATCTGAGTAGGCTGCCGTGGGACAGCAAGAGGAGCCCCCCCAGGCAGGGCTAGCAACGGAGATGTGGGAACTGAGGGCATCTTTCCTGTGGGTCAGAAATAGTGTCTTGTCCTTGACTTACGGAGCAAACAGAGTTCTCTCTAGGGCCAGGAGAATGAACACAGAGAACATCAGAAAAAGTAAAATAGGAAAAAAGAAGTGAAAATAAAAAACGGGGGAGGGGTACTATAAATGTGCAGAAATGACATTTTTGAAGTGAGTTGCTATAATGCTATTTTACAGGTTAATGCGATGGGAAGCCTTATTCTTGTACTTTTAATACTTTAAAAATGGGATCTTTTTGGATGGTCCAAATTTCGGTGGTCCAACATTACCTAGGGAAAATACAATATTATTGAGATTTCAGGAATCTAAGTATGTAAAAACCATACCCATGTAGTCAATAAAGCTTAAAGTAGCCCTGAAAATTGATTTTGTTAGGAAAATGAATTCCCGGAGAAAGACCCGGAACTCCCAGTTTGCTGGCTCTCTCTATTGAAATTAAGCAAGCAAAAAAATACTTTTAGGAACTCAGTATGAATACGTAATTTTTTCTGCCAAAATATTCATGCCAATTAATTGTTAGAGTTGTTGAATTGCTATTCAAGCAGACTTTGTGCAATTTTCAAATAAATCTATGCTGCAATTACATTTCATTTGTTTAAAAAGATATAATATTCACATGTATTTTTAGTCACTTATGTAGGTGTGTGTTACGAATAAAATAATTCAATATACTGCTATGCTACAAATAGGTTTTATGTTGTACAATCCTCAGTACTCTCTTGCTCAAGCAAAATGAAGACATTTAAGATATTATGCAAATTTGATTTTAAATAATAATCTCAAATGTTTTATATCATCATCCTCCAACTTGTTAAGCAGATGTAATTGCATCAGGTACTGTACTTAGTATAGGTCAAAGATTACATTACCTAAAAGTGAATATTCTAAGAAAGCCCTTGAAAGTAAGACATACAGGCAATCGCAAAGAATCCAGAATTAGAGTATTAGAATTAAAATATAGCAACCCATGGTCAAAGGGTCATGGAAGAACGAACCAAAGGGTGAAAAACAAGGGCAAAGTTCACATGCAAGTCGCGCTCAGGAGAGTAACGATGGGAGTTCCTTACCCCAAAGATGTAGACAAAAAGCCCATGTGTCTGGGAAGTCTCCAGTCCGGCCTGACCATGGGATCAGGTAATACAAATTACATTTGGCCACTACAAGTCAGTGGCCTGGAGAACCTCGAGGCTGCACAGGGGATCAGATTGGCTCCAGTAGTGGAAAGAGCATGTGCTTTGGAATCCTTAGTCTTGGGTTAGAATTTCTGTTTCAGCATTTATTTGCTGGGTGTGGACTTGTGCAAATGTTTTGAACTCTCCGAGTCTCAGTTTCCTCATCCTAAAAAATGGGGCTAAAGGATAACTTTTTCATGGAGTTGATGTGAGACTTAAAAAGGTAAGGAATGCCGTGTGCATAGCAGGAGCTCAATAGACATCAGTCTCCTCCCCTCTTCCTCTCTCTACCAAGCTGATGCCAGCTGCCGTTGTTCCTCCTTTTCCTAAGGGGCAGGGCGTAGTTCTAGTGATAAGAGTCCGAGCAACCACTGAATAGAAATCTAAGTGCTAAACTTTAGTACCCGTGCGCAAAGCCTTAACCTTTGGCCCCAAAGTGAAACAAGGTGATTACCTATTATCTAAATAGGTCCTTTCTGTTCCATACTTAAGGCTGGCTCTGCCCCAGGTGCAGACTCTGGGTGGGAGTTGGAGGTGAAAGGCTGCCTCAGGGACTCACAGTTTAGCAGCCGTGCCAAGGAAACCATGTGCCTGTGTTCAGTGTCTAAATCCCACATGAAGTAGGTTTAAAATGAAACATTTAATTACATATTCTGAGTTATGAGAGATGAAACCAAGTTTCATGAACTAGATAGAAATGGTGCAGAAGGCAAGACGTGAAGCAGAGTCAGCACTGTGGGGGAGCAGGGCCCGTGGCAGGGGGCAAGAGACACAGAGGGGAGCTGGGCTTGGGCAGAGGCTTTCCATCCACCCCAGAGAGTGGGAACAGTTAGTGCCAAGGAAAGATCCATTGCTTCTTGCCTCAATCAGCTATGTAGAACTCAGTAACTGGCCCAAGAAAGTGAGAGTTTAGTATAGTCTGGATTTTAGAAAAATATAGATGATGCAATTTCATAAATACTTAACTAATTCATTCACTTATTTAATGGGGAAAGATACAAAGGGAAATAAAATGTCCTTCTTCCCTTCCAGGAGTACAGATGGCCAAAACATGGTATCGCCATGACAGATGAGTGTGTGAAATGGCTAGTGAGCAGGTAGGGAAGAAGTTTTATTGGGGTTGAGTAAGAACCGGCCACACCTCAGATGGGGGAGGGCATTCCAACCAACATGAAAGAAAAAAACTTGACAGTGGCTCCAATAGGAATTGTGTGGAATTGGAGGATGGAGTTGGTGGGGGAGATAAGATAGGCAAAGAAAAGGACTGAGGCAGCTAAGCATGGCTTTTTTTTTTGGTAAAGCCTTCCCTGTATGTCATGCTAAGGATTTTGAATTTTTTCTGCAAAGATTTCAGGACCCCCACCACAGCAAAACAAACTTTAGGCTATTATTTTAAAAAGTTATTAATCAGCAAATTTAAAAAACAAGATAAATTTGAATAGCAATTGCTACCTGCACATTCAAAAGATATTTAACTTTTAAGAGCAGCCCAATGGGCTGTATTTTTTCAATTAAAATAGTGTGGATAAAAAGACTGATGATATATTCTTATGTTTATGTACTACAAGAAGGTTCAAAGGATTTAAATACTTAGGAACAAACAACAAATGCATTAACATGTACTGACACATCTGATACCAAAAACATCCTTTAATCTATTTACAATGGATTAAAAATGATGATTTAATGAACTTGAAATAATATAAAATTGTACTGAGTTTTTGCCTGCTGTGCTTCTAACATTTATTAAGTGATCAACAAGCACTATGCTAAATCTATTACATGTGTAATTGTATTTAATCATCACAATTACCTGGTAGAGTAAGTACTATTATTATCCCCATTCTACAGATGAGGAAATCAGAACATAGAGAACTTGCTAGAGATAGGGCTGTGAGAGGAACCAGAATTCACATTGCCTCAAACGTTGCATTCTGGCCCATGTTGCTTCTCACCACCCTTCCGTGATAAAGCAGCAGAAACTTTTGATAGAATTAAATGATATTTTTCTACCAGAGGCTTTTTTTAAATGCAATTTTATTGAGATATATTCACATACCATACAATCATACAAAGTGTACAGTTGTTCACAGTATTGTCATATAGTTGTGCATTCATCACCCCGATCAACTTTTGAACATTTTCATTACTCCTAAAAAAAAAAGAATCAAAATAAAAGTTAAAGTAAAAAAGAACACACCAAACTTCCTATACCCTCCATCCACCCCTCTCACCCCACATTATTTATTTAGTTTTTGTCCCTATTTTTCTACTCATCTGTCCACACACTGGATAAAGGAGTGTGAGCCACAAGCTTTTCACAACCACATGGTCACACAGTATAAGCTATATAGTTATACAATCATCTTCAAGAGTCAAGGCTACTGGGTTGCAATTCAACAGTTTCAGGTATTTCCTTCTAGCTATTCCAATACACTAAAAACTAAAAAGGGATATCTATAGAACGCATAAGAATAACCTCCAGAATGTCCTCTCGACTCCATTTGAAATCTCTCAGCCACTGAAACTTTATTTTGTTTAATTTCTCTTCCCCCTTTTGGACAAGAAGACTTTCTCGATTCCCACGATTCCAGGGCCAGACTCATCCCCCCAAGTCATGTCCACATTTCCAGGAAGATTTATACCCCGGGAGTCATGTCCCACGTATTGGGGAGGGTAGTGAATCTACCTGCTGAATTTCTACTAGAGGCTTTTTTTTTTTTTTTTTTAGTTTTTTTTTTTTAAATGCAATTTTGTTGAGATTTATTCACATACCCCACAATCATCCACAGCATACAATCAATTGTTCACAGCACCATCATATAGTTGTGCATTCATCACCAAAATCAATTTTTGAACATTTTCATTACTCCAAAAAAAAAGAATAAAAACACAAGTACAGAACACCCAAAACATCCCATCCCCCCATTCCCCTTGTTATTCGTTTAATTTTTGTTCCCATTTTTCTACTCATCTGTTCATACACTGGATAGAGGGAGTGTGAGCCAGAGGTTTTTCACAATCACATGTTCTCACCATGTAAGCTACATAGTTACAAAATTGTTCTTCAAGAATCAAGGTTACTGGGTTGCAGTTCAACAGTTTCGGGTATTTCCTTCTACCTATTCCAATATGCTAAAAAGTAAAAAGGAATATCTATATAATGCATAAGAATAACCTCCAGGATGACCTCTCAACTCCATTTGAAATCTCAGCCACTGAAACTTGATTTTGTTTCATTTCTTATTATGGGCCATCAAACCACTCCAGCCAGGTTTGTCTTCTCACTGAGTTTCTCTATGTAACAAGTCTTTGATCAGTGACTTCAACTCATTCTCTCCACCTATTCAATCAATCAATCAACCAATAAACAAATCAACCAATTAATAAAACAATCATCTATTATGTGTGAAGTACTGTAAAAAAAAAAGACACAGATCTGCCTTCATTACAATCCAGCTAGTTGTAGTAAATTCTACTCCTCTTTTGGAACGCCTCAACAGTGTGGCATGAAGGGATGTAAATCAAGGTGACATTGCTCATGCGTTTGACCTTCGTGCTAAGGCTGGTGCCTATTCTGGGTCCTATGGTGGAAAAACAATTTGGCTTTCTCACATTATGCCCTGTGAGAGCTTTCTGAGTCTCAGAGTCCTCATCCTGTTTAAACTTTACTTATTCTTTAAAAATAACAGCCAAATTAATTTCCCTTGACATTTTAAGAAGGTAAAGGACCAGTTTAAAAAAAATAAAGAATGCAAACTTTGCCAGGGCAGATAAAGATTAACCTCATGATGCAGCCCTGTGCCTTGAGGGGTGTGGAAGGGGGGGCTGTGTCAGCACTCACCCCCATCTCTGAGGCCTCTCCCATCCCTGCCTCTCTGCCAGACTCTTCTGCGTGGTCATCAGTTCTGGACCCCTAAGCTAAGCCCCTTGGAGTGGATTTCGAGTATTTCCTTCTAAAATAATCACATGGTTTAAAACCTCACACAGGAAGCTTTAAAGGCAAAGAAATCATTGATGTAACCATACCTTTCCCTTTGCCAGGAGTTCTCAAACTTGAGCCTGCTGAGAGCAGAATCTACTGGAGGGCTAATTACACATCACAAGACTGGCTCCACCCTGGATTTTCAGATTCAGTAGGCCTGAGGTGGGCCTGAGAATTTGCATTTCTAGCAAGCTCCAGGTGACGCTGATGCAGCTGGGCAGGGAACACACTCTGAGAACCGCTGCACTTGGCAAATCAGTTTGAGTCTACAGTTTGGCGTAGACTCTGGAACCAGACTACCTCGGGTAAGTACCCTCTCTGTGCTCCTCAGAGACTTCAACTGTCAACTATTTCTATCTCAGATGGCTATTGTGAGAGTTGAATAAGTTAAATCACCTGAAGTGCTTAGAGCATGTAATAAATAAATGGCAGTTGTTATTGTTACACCAGATCCTTCTTCCTCTTTTCTTTCTGTCTTACCAACATGTTGACATACACTTGCCCCGCCTCTCTTAAGTTCCTCCATTTAAGTGTGGATAGCTGCGTACTAAGATCAATAAATTCAAATAGTACCCCTTCTGGTGCCTGATATAAATATTAAGGAATAAGTGTGTGTGGAGGGGTGGGGGAGGTGAGTAAGTGGTTCAAATATATATATATATATATATATATATATATATATATATATATATAGGTGGGTGTCTCAAAAATGAAAAAATTGTTATTAAGTTGGGAATAATTAATTCATCATGCTAATCATGAACTCTGTTTCTGGGTAAATAGAAACTATTCAGATCAAACAATATCAGAAATGTGGTTTTATCAGATGGATCTTGGGGTACTACTACTTTATGAATGAAAGCTCTTAACTGTTTCTGGCATATAAAAGTTTGCTCCTATAAAACATTACCAAGTGAATCCAAATGGATTTCTTCATGCCACTTGAATTTTTACTTAGACCTATTTCCTGAAAGAGATGTTTCAATTTTCAACTCTTATAGTCAAGATCTTCTGGGCCACAGAGTTCAATAATTGCCACATGGTGCTCTATTATGCTTTGGTTCCTATTTTAAGTTTCCCTGGCCCCACATATGTTTATGTGGCATTTGTAGCAGTACTGATGGGCTTTGCTTCTCCACCATTTCTCCCAGGCTCTTTCCATGCTAGTTGGGAAGGGAACCGTTAACAGTCATGGCTACACGGATCATGAGAGTGCTAAGACATCGATCTTTAAGTGATTTTTATTTTACATATTTTGAAAATCCACAACTTACTAATGGTGGTTGATGAGCATCTTTCCTGAGGACTAAACCAGAAAATTCTCCATTCCCAAATCGACACATTTTTTTACAGTCTTGAAAAAAGAAAAAGAAAAGAAAAATACCAATAGTTCCTTTAAAGAGAAAGTAGCCTAGAAATTTATCTGATTTTTTTGCAATATGCCCATTAGCTAGGAATGTACAATTATTGCTTACTGTCCTTGATGTCAAAATCAGTTGTTTTAAAAATGTCTTTAGTAGATAACTAAAAAGGTTTAATGTTAACTAAACTAATTCCAATAATTTACAGCCTTTTGACTTCATTTTATTATGATGAGACTTTATAAATCTGACCTTTAAAATGAATTTTTTAAAAAAATTATTCTTCTTATATTTTGTAAGCAGAAATGACACAGGAAATGTGTACCTCAAGGGAAGTCCAGTGAAATCTTGGTTCTGGGTTGAACATATGAGAAAAGAATAATGTAGCACAGCCTGGCTATTAGGAATAGTTTCTATAGTAAGTCTCTATAGATGTGGCAAAGCACTTTCACTTCTGTATCATTTACTTACTTCAAAACTCTATGAGGTAGGTCTAACATTATTATATTATTTAACAGTTAAGGCAACTCAACCTTAGGAGCTTTGCCAAAAATCACAAAGGTATTCTGAATTCTGAGTGGTGTCCAGCTCTTTAGATGAGATTTCCACACAGAGTATTAAGAAGGAGGGTTCTATATAATGAAGTTATTTTCATGTCCATGTGATAGGCCATAAAAACAGTGTTTTGTCCACCAGGCTACATTTTTCACTCAAGAGATGATTTATGGGACCCTTGGAGTTAGGTTGGAAAAGGTTCCTGTCTGATTCCTTGAAACTCCTTTCTCTACCCTCTGGGAACAGTACCCTGGTGACTGGCAACACCCAGGGATCCATGCGTACCCTGGGAACTTTCCAGAATCTTGGCTTTGCTCAGGATGCTCCCGAGTCAAATTCTTAAGCAAGCCGGAGGTTGGGCAGAATTCAGCATTCCTAAACCGCCCCACTTCTGCTCCCTCCGTGGCTTCCCTGCCCGCACTGGTCTTTCACCATCCTCGCAGAGCCTGTTCTCAGGAAAGACTCTGACGACCTCATTCACACTGGATGTCAATGACGGAGAAAGCTTAATGTATTAACTTTTCTTCTTCTTTTTTTTAAGTAGTAAACTTGCGTGTTTTGTATTTAAAACTGGGGAAAAAAATGAGAGCTCCCTGGACCCGGAGCTAGGCTACAGATTTAAAAAAAAAAAAGCGTATTCATTATTGTAATTTAAACATAGTGGTTCTAAAATAGAAATTCACTTAAAGTTACCTAGTAAAGGAGTTAAGAAATACTTTGATTAAAACCACACTGCAAAATAGGGAACTTCAATGGAGTAGTCTGAACTCTCGACCTCAAAGGAAGGAAACCAACTAACCAATAATGATAATTTTGTGGAAAAAAGGATCCATAACAGATTTAGAGTTAACAATATAATGATTCAGCATTTTGGGGGTCAACCAAACCTGACTTGGAGATGAAGGTCACAGTGAATTAGGGGTAGAATTTCCTGTTCCATGCTTATATATGTTTTGAGTATTTTCTACCATATCTTGATAAGAACGTCCCTTAAAAATAATTCCCCGCTCCACAAAACCAGTGTTAGGAAGACTGCGAACTGTAGGGCACTCTTAGATGTATTCACCCTCGGCAAAGACCCCTTCTTCCCAGCCACCCGCCGCAAGCTTTGCTGCAAGTAGGTTTCAACTGAGGCGCATACATCTCCAAGACAAAGAATCCGGGTCGCCTTCGGGGCCGCTGGCTGGCCCGGAGGCTTCTGGAGGATTTTACTCCAAGGAAAGTACTAGTAGTGTTCTAGCAACTAGTGTCTTCTGTCTTGGACAGCTGATCTTTAATGATCACTGTGTGAATTAATTTTCTTTGTTGCTTTTTATTATTTCTTTCTTTCTCCAAGCCACCTCGAACCCCAAATCCTCCGCTGCTCGGCGCCAGAAGGCTGTGGCAAGTGCCAAGGAGGGAAAGGGCGGGTAGCGCGCGGAGTCCGTCGATTGCGTGAGTGCCTGGGCGGCCGAGATAAGCTCGGGCCAGCGGAGGCCTCCGGGAAGCACCAGAGGCCGACCCGCGGGCTCAGATCCCCCAGGTCTGTGGCTTCGCCGCTGGGCGGGGCAGACACGCCACGGCGCGCGGCCAATCGACTGCGCCGGGAGTAATTCAAAAGACCTTGGGGCCAATGGGAGCCCGGGGCGTCCCCGGAGGGTGGGGAGGGAAGGGGAGGGGAGGGGAGGCGCGCGCCCGGGCCGCGGGACCGCGGGGGGCCAGAGCGCGAGAGCGCGGCCGCGTAGAGTCGCGCGCGCGGAACCGCCGCCGGGTTGCTGGGCGATTCTCCGGGAGGTGCTCGTGTTCCCGCCGGAGTCCGGCGCAGGTGGGCACCCTTGCCCCGCTCCCTGTGGCGCGGCGCGGCCTCGGAGGGCTGGCGGGGGCGGACTCGCGGGGCTGACGGGTGGGCCAGGGTCTCCGGGCGCCGGGCCTGGCGGCGGCCTCGCCCTCCCCTCCTTCCGGTCTGTCCCGGCCGCGGCTGGGGAGGCTCGAACCGCGCGCAGCCGGGCCCGTCCGGAAATGGAGCTGCCGGTTTTAAATTGCGGACGTCTCCCTCCATTTTGGATACGCCGCGCTGGTGTAAAATGATGTTGTCGCGGGAGGACTGATGTGTGGCCCCTTTGTCCCCGCCCTGCCGGAGCCGGCCTCCGCAGCCTCTCCGAGCGCCGTTTTGACAGATAACGTGGGTGGCTTGGTGGGTCCTGCATGTCGGGGAGGGAGGAAAGGGGCGCCAGCTTGGCGGGACTGGGAAGTGGAGTTGCGAAAGTTGACTTTAATTGGCGCTTGCTGTCACCGTCTTTGATCGTATCTGACGTCTCGGTTTGGTCATTGTCCCGTGCGGACTGCAGGGCCGCTCTCTTGGATGTGTTGAATTCTCTCGCCCGGTGTTTCTGCACACTCCTAAAACGCATATATAGGCAGGTTTTTTGTACTCCTGCTTTGGCTCGATCCTGCTTTTTCACTTTTTAAAGTTTTTATTTATTATGATTATTCTTCATAATGACAACCCTTCAGCAATCTCAAGGGGCACTTACTAAGCGCTTGATTGCACAGGGTCTTGATGCAAGCGCTTCACCAAAAATGATCGGCCTGGTCAGGAGTCACACAGTAGAAACACTAGGCAGCGCGTGGGTGACAAGGGCGCAGCCTTGCAGGAGTGTGCGGCGCTGACCTGCTCTGTGAGGCTCTGCGCCCGACCCGGGCCGGTAGACCACACGCCTGATCCCGGCCCTCAGGGACCTTCCAGTCTAGTGCGTAAATCTGTGACTTCAAATTGTAATAACCGCTGTGAAGGAAGGGATAGGGGCAGAGATAAAAGAGCAAGGGGTCCCGATTTGGGCCGGGTTCCTGGGCAACAAATAAGTATAGTTTAAATTTAGTTACTGAGAGCTGTCTGGGTAAGAGTGGGTAGGAGGGAAATGGGGGGCTACACATTGCCTTCAGGTATTTATATTACTTAGGGGAAAGTCAGGCCACCCTGCCTTTACAGCCAGGAGGGTGGCATTTCCTTTGCTATAGTGTAGCCGGGACACACGGCAAGACCAGGGGTTCCTCTTTGCATTCTACCTAGAGTAGGCCTCCAGTGGGCCCAGGTGTTGGAGGGAGGCAGGCAAAGGTTCATTTGTGCTTCCCTTTCACTGCCACATTTAGACCAATTTAGAAAAGTTTAGGACAGATGACCAAAGACACCTTGTAACACTATGATCAGCAGGGAATAGCAGCAGAACCTTTTGTCATGTTGATAAATAGTAACAGATTGAAGACAAAGTGTGTAAGGATTCTCCAAATGTGTGAGGATTTCTGGGCCAGTTGCCACTGAAGTTTTCAAGCATGTGGCATAATAGAGAAAAGCCTGAGGGTCCCCATATTTCCGTTGCTTACAGGAATGAGAATGTTTTGTTCAGTAATTAGAATTTTCTTTACAAACACATTTGGCTAAGTTGTCCCTTCTAAGGGAAGCCTCCTGTGTATCTTGACTCCCTTGTATGAGTGTATAATGACATGTGCAAATGTTATGGGGTTTTTGGGTCCTATCCTGACTAATTCATTTCCGTAGGAGATGATATTAGGATGTGATTGCACTGTATGGCACACATGACAATTGTGTGTGGATCTTGTGCAAAATGGCGATGCACGTAATGTTGCTGACTTCATCTTTTGGAACATTCGTTTATTTAAGATGGTGGGCGCCTAAGGACAGTGCTGGGTGTTTTATTTTGTTTTCCCAACTATCATATGGTCTAGCCCTAATTCGTAAGGCTTTTTAAAAAATTTCGCTTAGAGAGTTAACATATATCCACAGATGTCTTAATTTGTTTAGCCCAAAATATTTTATTTAACTGGTTAACCCAAAAATCTTTTTGGCATTGACCTGTGTTCAGTATTGTGCAGATATTGTGTATGTGCCAATAGAAAGATGCCAATAAAAATTTTAAAAAGATACAAAATTTGTTCCAGGGTGTTTCTAAAATGCAGGTAGCCCCTAAATCCTGAAGGGACTGTGCTGTAAAAGTTTGTAAAGAGTTGTGTGAAATTTGAAAGGCATCTTCATGGAGAAAGATGTGATTTGTGGATACTGCCCCAGGCTAGCCTTTCTAAACCCTGGTTCACCAGTGTACGAGAACTAGTACTAATAGCAGTGGTTTGATTTGGGGGGTCCAGGGAGGAGGAGGGGGCAGAAGAGAAGAGAAGATCGGAGGGAACCTTTACTTCCTCTTTCTTAGTATTTGGAGGCTCTGAGCTAAATGTTGAAATAAGCAAAACTTGCTGTTGTCATCTTCCCTTTTTGTGTCCCTCCCCCAAAGCCCGAGGTGCCCACTGTCCCCTGCTTCCCAAGTGCCCCTCAAGTGACTCCTCAGCTAGGCCTACTTAGTCCCCAAAGCTTCCGGGCTCCCTCTCCCCCTTCCGATTCAAACCCATTTATTACCCCGGTGATACTATCTTAGTTGGTGTTGGAAGACTGCAGCCTCTTTTACCTCATGTGTAAATGACTGACATCCTCTAATCCCCCGATAAGTAGTTGTATTTTCTTTCATCTCCCAACCTACCTACCTACCTGTCTAAACATGTGATGTTTATTAAGTTTGTTCTCAGGTGATTAAAGTGCAGAAATACGATAATAGGAAAGACTTTTTGGGGGGGAGGGGTGGGAAATGCAACTTTCTCCTTTCTTAACTCCATAGAATCTGCAAAAGCTTTTCTTAAATGCTGTTGCTATATAGTCAATTCTTCAGAGCAGCTGGGTGAGAAATGTGTTTTTCTGTTTTTAGATGATATATCAGAAATTAATTAGTTGGTTGCTTAGAGAGAGAGTACTTTAGGTGATATATCAGAAATTAATAGTTGGTTGTTCAGAGAGAGGGTACTTTTCTATTATATTCTCTGCTTCTTGAGTAGGCCCCAGCTGGTTAAGTCGGTGTAGGAGGTCGGAGGCATGGTTTTGTTGTGTGGAAATGTGAATCTGCTGGTTGGTGGAGGAAGAAACATTACTACTTAGGAGCTGGAAGCACCCACCAATCAGCTGACATTTGAAAAAGTGCAGTAAACGCTTCACGTGGGTGCCAATTCCTGCAGATTGCTTGTGGCTTCTTGGAGTGCTGCTTTTTTTTTTTTTTTTTTTTCCCATGGTTCTGTCAATTTTGTTTTAAATTCATTTTTTTTGAGATATATTCACATACCATGCACTCATACAAAACAAAGTGTACATTCAGTTGTTTATAGTACCATTATATAGGTTGTGCATTCATCACCAAAATTAATTTTTGACATTTTCATTACCACACACACAAAACTAATAAGAATAAAAATTAAAGTGAAAAAGAACAATTAAAGTAAAAAAGAATACTGGTTGCTCCCCCCCACACCCCCCACCCCCAATTTTTCTACTCATCCGTCCATAAACTAGACAAAGAGGAGTGTGGTCCATATGGCTTTCCCAGTCACATTGTCACCCCTCATAAGCTACATTTTTATACAATCATCTTCAAGATTTATGGGTTCTGGGTTGTAGTTTGATAGTTTCAGGTATTTACTGCTAGCTATTCCAATTCATTGGAACCTAAAAAGGGTTGTCTATATTGTGCGTAAGAGTGCCCACCAGAGTGACCTCTCGGCTCCTTTTGGAATCTCTCTGCCGCTGAAGCTTATTTCATTTCCTTTCACATCCCCCTTTTGGTCAAGAAGATGTTCTCCATCCCGCGATGCCGGCTCTACATTCCTCCCCGGGAGTCATATTCGACGTTGCCAGGGAGATTCACTCCCCTGGGTGTCTGATCCCACGTAGTGGGGAGGGCAGTGATTTCACTTGCCAAGTTGGCTTAGCTAGAGAGAGAGGGCCACATCTGAGCAACAAAGAGGCATTCGGGAGGAGGCTCTTAGGCACAATTATAGGCAGGTCTAGCCTCTCCTTTGCAGCAACAGTCTTTCCGAGAGCAAGTCCTGTGGTACAGGGCTCAGCCCATCAAACCACCAGTCCCCTCTGTCTGTGGGAGTGCTGCTTCTTAAAGGCTTCTTGGGCCATGTTTTGGTTCAGTAGAAAAAATGTTATGATTGGGGTCAATGTCTGCCATAGACTTAGGAGAGTCAAGTAGTGGGATGAGGGCCAGTTACGTGCTGGCCCAGGTAGGTAGTTGGCAGTTACTTGGTATATGCATTTGGGACCTTAGCTATAAGAATTGAAAGCTTTAGGAAAGAATCTCAAATTTGCTGTTCATCATAGATTTGGAATTATATTTCTTCTATTGGCAGGTTAAATATACATCTCTGATTTTTCCTAATCTGTTTCATAGTGTTTCTTATTTTCAATAGAGGTAATTTGTTGAATGTATAAGTGCATCTTTAAAGTTTTGTGAGAGTGTATAAAACTTCACAAATCACAAAATGTGTCCTTTGTAAGATTGTACCCTGATTTTTGATTAGCAAGAAATATGATCACTGTATGTAGGTAGCATTTTACACAGTGCAAATTGTTTGTTACCTATAATGCATTGTCATAATTAACCCTTAGTTGTTCCTACATGTACCACAGTGGCTAATTTATTCTATAGAAAGCAATTCCAGTGAGATGTGATAGAGCAGAAACAGCAATCTCTCTGTTGTCCTAACTCTGCTATATCATGCTGTTTGTTTTTATGTCCTTGGACCAAACAGTTTAACATCTTCAAGCTTCAGTTTTCTCATCTTTTAAATAAGTGCTTATATACCTTCTCCTCTGGAGGCCATTTTTGCTTGAAAATCTTGACCAGTTAAAAATTTTGGAAAGTACTATTTTAGCAATCAACCTGTGAAAAAAGACAAAAGCATGTGTGTACTGACTTCAAATTTTGTTCTTTAAAACTGTTCAGATAAATTTAGAAAATGCCAACTAGGAAATTTGCCAATGGTGAAGTGGTGAGAGGTCGATGGCCTGGGAGTTCACTTTATTATGAAGTAGAAATTCTGAGCCATGACAGCAACTCCCAGCTTTACACTGTGAAGTACAAAGATGGAACCGAACTTGAACTGAAAGAGAATGATATCAAGGTAAGAGCTTCTTTGGTTTTCCAGAGTGTGTTCATAATAAGCGGGAAATAGCTATAGGAATGGTTTTTAAGCTCAGAGGGGTCGCTGTTCTGGTTCTGCTTGGAGGAACAGGGTTGAGCTCCTGCTGTGTGTCAGACACTGATTTTGGTTCTGGGAATGTATGCATGAGGCATGGGGCTCCCAAGAAGCTCTTAGTCTGATGGGGGAGACACACACTTAACACTGACAGTTTCCCTGGATTTAATATGGGGTCCGTGATTGAAGTTTGCCGTTGGTGGTGTTGGAGCTCACAGAGGGTTGGGAAGGGCAGTGGGTTTCAGGAAGGTGACACCTGAGCTGAGTGCTAAGGACAAGGAGGAAAACTCACGTGGCTGGGGCTGCTTAACCTTAAGCAGAGGCTTTGGGGTGGTGGAGGAGGGACGCAGGCAGCCAAGTGCAGGAAGAGCGTGGTTGATGGCTGCCAGCTAGGAGGGTTAGGCAGGAGCCAGAATTGGAGGGGTTTTTACATTCCATGCTCAGGCATTTGGGCTTCATCCTGAACATTGAGGATTTAATCAGGAGATTAATGAAATTAGATTTGTATTTAGTGCAGAGCTTCTCAACCTATGTGGTGAGGGCTTGTCTTTTTAAAATATCTGATCCATGGTGTACAAAGACAGGTGGAATACCATGAAAATGGCAAAAAAGACATACAAAATAAAAGCCCTCAATGTTTATTATCAGATTCAGCAGACATAAAGTTGCTTTGTCAAAGTGCTAAAAAATTTCTAAATATCTATTCTCAGTTTTAGTTCTTAATTTATGGATCAGTAACAAACAGTTCTCGGACTGGTGGACTATGGATCAAACGTTGAGTGGTCTAAAAGAGGAGTTGGCAAACTTTTGAGTAAAGGGACAGATAGGAAATATTTTAGCTCTGTTGGTCATATAGTCTCTGCTGCAAGCAGCCCTAGGCAATATTTAACTGAATGGACATGACTGTGTTCCAATAAAACTTTATTTATGGAATTTGAATTTCATGTAATTTTCATGTGTCATGAAGTATTGTTCTTTTGATTTTTGTTTGTGCCCATTTAAAAATGTAAAATCCATTCTTAGCTTGTGGGTCTTATAAACAGGTGTGTGGGCAGGATTTGGCCTGGAGTATGGTTTGTGATCCCTGGTTAGACCACTGGTAGCCACTGGGAGTTGTGATTTGGAGCCCAGAAGGGCAAAGTAACGCATTGCTGAACAATCCAAGTTTCTACTTTGTTTTCAAGATCTGCTGCTGTGTTTTCTTCAGAGTGAATCTAGGGGGCCTAATTGTGTTTTTTTTGCTGACTTCTTTGGGCCTGTCTTAGTTTTTATCAGTGTGAATTGTAACTCTTTTTGTATGAGATAAATAGAAAAATTACAGCTAATTGGTTTAGGTACATTCATTTTATTGAAATGAGAATTAGTAGTGGAAAGGCTGTATTTGACTCATGACAGAAAGATTTTTATCGCAGCTTTTTTCATTGGCCTCATCTGATCGGTTCTCAGATCCCATGATTTCCGGGGATGGTTCTAGAGTTAATGGTAGCCATTGCTGCCTTTTACCCTCTACTAGTTTGGGTCTGTCTGTGTGTATTTATGACTGGTAGTAAAGCTCTTTTCCTCTTTCTTTCCTCTTAGCCTCTAACTTCCTTTAGGCAAAGGAAAAGTGGCTCTTCTTCAAGTTCTCCCTCCAGACGCCGAGGAAGTCGGTCAAGGTCACACTCCCGATCCCCTGCTCGGCCCCCCAAACCTTCCCACCGCTCCGCCTCTGCTTCCCACCAGGCCGACATTAAGGAAGCAAGGAAGGAAATATTGGAAGTTAAATTGACGCCACTGGTTTTGGTATTTGTATTTTGGAGATCTTTATCCGAACACAGTAGTTTGTCTGTTTAAAAAACTGAATTGCCACAGGCTTCCTCTTTATTTACAAATTTACTCAAATTATTTGCTGTTAATAACGTAAAAATGTCACTACACAATCAGTTGCATAGATGTAATTTTATAAGTCAGCTCTCTTATTTTTTCTTTCTAAATTTTCACTATTGTAAATAAATAATCTTATACAGCATCTGATTGCTTCCTTAGGATGCATTCTCACAAGTGGAACTGATCAAATGACTAGAGCAGATTTGATGCTTTGGATACATATTGCCAAATTGCTTGGAGAAAGTTTATATTGGCATCAATAATGTATAAACACCCAGGTTTTCATGCTTAGTAGTATCATAATAATTTTTTAACCGAAGTGATTGCCAAAGGTTTTAAACTCACTGTTTTAATTTGATAATTGCTGGTGAGTTTAAACATTTTTGTCTATTAGTAGCTCTCTCTTAGCCTCCCTCAGTTAGGTGACTCAGTTTAAGGAATAGGTGCTGCATGCTACTTTCTGTTACACTTTAATTTTTAGCATTTTGTGACAGTTATATTTTTACAGTGTAACCTGGTGGCCCAAGAGCCACGGTGTATACATTGTGGATTGAGGACAGCATGTTGCATTTCAGAAACCATACTTATGCTGTGTGTAGCTTTGAACATCATTGTGGGTTTTTTTGACTCCTAATTATGATCTTTTGCCTCCCTGTGAGCGTATCCTGTCACCTTATGTTTATACATTTAATATAATGGATGGTTTAGGGCTGGTAGATAGCTGCGTTACAGGATTACATTTGTGGTTGCTATAGATTATATACTGGGCATTTGAAAAACAGGGAAGTTGAGTGTACCTTCTAGGTGGGTCCATTTGCTGCTAAATGATTCATAGGCACTTAAGTGAACTTCAGTTTGTGCTGACTATTATCACTGCTCGGTTAAGACCTTGCTTTGAACTAGAACTTGATATTACATTAGTGCTGTTCTCTGTCAGTTGACCTCCAAAGGATATACTTATGTTCTTAATTTGTTTTTCTCGTATTGTTTTGTAATTTAATTAGTGTTATAATTTGACAGTGATTTATAAAGGAGCAAAGTGACAAATTTCAGCCATACATGGCTGGAAAAATCTTCTGCAAGCTAACATACTTCCCATGTTCAGTCTGAGAGGAAATTCCTACCACTGCTTGAAGAGAATGTGTATTCAAGGAAATAGATGGAGTTTGGAGAATGGATGTAGGAAGGGAAAATTTGAAGTTAGATAAAAACCAGTCATTACAAAGTTCAGAAAATAGGCAGTTTCTAAGTTATTAGTAATGTTCTGTTAGTACCCACTATTCTAAATTGCCCATTATTGTCTACTTTGGGAAAGTGAATGTCTTTATCTCCTTTTTAATGAATAGATTTATCAATTTTTACTTTATCTGCTTCTCACGGTAAATATTGTTAAAGAGTATTTGTCATTGAACAATGAAATTATAATGTTCAGTTTAGTCATGGCATTTAAAAGACAACCGAAATCTATGCTGTAAGATCTAGTCTTTTGTAGATTGGGAAGTTCTAGTCAATGTATACCTTTTCATTTTTAAAGTAGGCTGAAATTCTTTGGAAATTCTTGGTCTGTTTTAATTGCTTGATTTCATGGGGGTAAATTTTTACTGCCATGTTCTGTTCTAATAGACTATGGTTCTTATGATTAAAACATTTTATATTCTTCAATTTAGAAGCCCTTTGGAAATAGCATCAGCAGATATAATGGGGAGCCTGAGCACATAGAGAGGAACGACATACCCCACAAAAATGTGCAGGTACGAGCATTCATTTTTGTCTCAGGTAAATTTTTTCTTTGTTAAAGTTACTCCTTAATGAAGCACCTTAAAAATCATAATTCCTTGTACTCTTCTCTAAACTTCTATCCTTAAGTTGTTTAGAGTGAATGTAATTTAACTTTTTTCTTATATTATAGTAAATAGCTATTAGTTAGTAGTGATTAGTTAATGTGTAGCATTAGTGATAATTGTTGGTTACAGATATTTAGTATTTTTATTTTTTTTAATTAGGAAAAAGTACATTTTCCACAAGAAAGTAGTTATATATCTCCACAGTATAGCCTTCGTCCAAGAAGAGAAGAGAACAAATTTAAAGAAATAGATTCTAAGGAAGAAAAATTCGTTACAAAAGGACCTGCATCATTGAAAACCTTTGAAGTGACAAACACACAGACAAAGGATTTGGAGTTTGGAGGAGTACTTGGTAGGCATTAGAACCTGGGTTAGGGAGGGTGGGTGGCGTGGGTTAGGGAGGGTGGGTGGCGTGGGTGAGTGAGCTATAAGGGTGGGGTGGGTGAGCTATAAGGGAGACAAGAAAGGCCTCTCTGTGAAGAAATCTGATGTAAGCAAGGTAATGAGTCAGGTGAAAATCTGGGGTACAGCAAATGCAAAGGCCTGAAGGGGGAGTATTTTGGGGCATGACCATGAATAGAAAGGATGCCACTGTGGCTGTATTTAAAACTTTTGGCAACTTCTTAATAGGTTTTGAGCAGAGAAGTGCAGAGAAGTGATGAAAGGAAGGTTGATCAGACATTCCTTTACAGGAAGGATGGTAAATGATTAGGGGCAGGGAAATCTGCTAATAATCGGGCCTGAGAGGACTAGGACCTGGCTTTGGCGGTAGCAGTGGGAATAAGCTGCATACGTAACATGGGATCATGGTGTCTGCTCTACCTGCTGGATGGTTGATTAATGGGAGTCAGAGATCTGAAGTGTTCAGAGGTTTGGGGTTATTAAGCGAGTGGGACTGGTAAAATTTTATGAGACAGTAAATGCAGAAACTTCTTAGCTAAATGGTTCACCATCCTGCATGGCTTAATTTGTTTGTGTTTTCTAAGCTACAACTCTTCTAGCTAGCTGGTTGCTAGCTGCTGTTAAAGAAGGTATTCATCAGCCATCACTTACAATCTGTGCGTGTGCTGTGTGAATGTGATACTATTTCAATTGTTAGAAGGTTAAAGATACTAAGTTTTTTTCTTTTTAAAATTAGACTGATAATTTTCGGATGTTCTGATCTCTGGTTTGTCTGGAGTTTCAACAGTTTTGCTCCATAGAGTTTGCGTTTTAAAGATTTTAGGGCTTGGCTTCTGAAGCTGAATGTAGCTCTTCAGTGTTGGGCAGCCTGCCCCTTTACTACTCTAAAGCCCACTGGGGGTGAGAGGTAGAGATTAGGACTTGTTGATGGTACATTAGAAATTGATCAAACAGCTAGCCAGACTTGAGCTCTGACCTTAAAAAACCAACTGGTTCTTTAAAAAATGAAGCTGGATTAAAATTTGAGCCTTGACTGTTTATCTGTTTGCAGGTGCGTCTTTCATCATGCTCAGCCTGCCTGCTTTCCTCTTCCTGTTGCTATTGATGTGCAGACAGGCAGACCCCAGACTTCTGAATTTTCCTCCTCCTTTGCCAGCTTTGCATGATTTATGGGAAACCAGAGTGTTGGGGGTCTACCTTTTCTGGTTTTTTCTTCAAGCTCTGTTCTACCTACTGCCGATTGGAAAGGTAAGTTTTTGTTAGTAGGGCGATGTTGTGAGAATTTCCTCCCTCTCCCATGTTTATAGAAATAAGCTTATATAAAACAGTTGTTTTAAGGTTAGGAGCTGTCCTTGGTCATTACTACCAAAATGTACTTAGTTTTGTTGAGCCATACTCCTTGTGAACTGTAACACTTGCTTATTAAGCAGAACTTTAAAGATTCGATGGGGATTTCTTATGTAGCTTTCCAAACCAAATAGAAAAGAATAGGCTGAGTCATCTAAAATGCTGAACTTAAGAATAAGCTAATTTGCAAAATATCCTGACTGATGGTAGGGGAAAACGTTTTTTTTCTTCAGTATGTGTCATTTCAGGTGCAGAATTTAAATTATCCATAGATAGGATATTGAGCTCAAATGGACTTTATGCTGTTTTTTACTTTTTTTGTTTAATATCGTGAGAGCTGATTTTCATCCCTTTCAGAAATTTGTTGTCAAAAGGACATTTTATTTTCTTTTAAAACTCATGTCATATCTTTAAATTTGTCTCCATTGCTTAGTGTAGTTTTTTCTTCTTTGAGTAGAATAATTTACTTGGATATGTTTAAAGTAACATGAGATTCCCTAAGCAATAAATAATTTATTAAAGATCTTACCCTTAGGGCTTTACAAGTTTGCCAACTGTCTGTAAACCAAAGGATCATTTTGCCAGTGAGAGGAGGATAGTGCTGCATGTTTTAAGTACTTTGGCATCTTACCATACCATTATTGGCTGTAGCAAGGATTTTTGTGATATGGACCTGAAGACATTTTTGTGGTGAGGCTTTACAGTCAGATTCACAAATTCAGATTAATTCAGGGTAAGGCCAGTTCAAACTAGGTATTTATTAGGAAAAGCAGTTTTGGTGATTGAAAATATATATAGTCACAGACTAAAGCTTAACTCATCATTCATTAGACACCTTTAATAGATAAGGATCGTTTGAAATTAGCATGTGGGGTTTTGCTAATCCTATGATATCAGAAGGGTCTACGTTTCCCCTCCTGGGTTCCCTTTCATAGCTAATCAAAGGATAAAGTAGTTTAGCCCAAGACAGATGATACCATATTAGTATTTTACAGTTTTAAAATGAATTGCTGCATTTCTGGTTAGTTATTTTTGGGAGTAAAATGTGTATGCTATTTGGCAACTGGACTTTTTATTTTAACTCACCCACTTCAAGTTGTGTATTTCTTGAGTGCCTTTTGTATGTTTATCACTGTGCTAAAGGCTGTTGGTGATTCCATATGAGATGAAATGATCCCAACCTGTGAAGTACTCATTGGTCTCTTATTGTTAATAAAAGAATAACATGAAATGACTAAATAACTGGATGAGTGTAGATGTATAAATAGCAGAGCAGGTTAAGCAGATGAGTACATATCCTCAAATAGAGCATGGACCGTAGTAGACTGGGAAAACCTGTGATATAAAATTGAACTTCAGATATGTGGGGTAGAACCTACAGAAAGGGACTCCATGAATGTAAAATCAAGGACTTTGTACCCTCTTTTGTGAGCAGTGGAAGCCCTGAGAGACTTTAGAGCTAGGGGTTGACTAGATATAAAGGTATTTAAAGCACATTTAGTCTCCTAGTGGAACAGAGGATACCTAGGGGAGAGGTAAGGTGGAATATTGGATTCATCTCAGTACACTGAGAAGTGATAACTAGGCTTATATTTACGATAAATTCCTGAGGGTGGGATTGGCTTCGTCAAAGGGTTTGCCATTAAGGTTTTTGAAATGTGCTACTAAATTTCCTTAAGAATGATCTTCTTTTATAGGCATATTGAAATTTAAGTACTGTTAGAAGGTATGTAAAGGATGGTAAAGTGTTATGCTTTCTTAATTTTTAATTTTTTTTTCTTTTAAGGTTGTAGAAGGAATGCCTCTTGTTAATGGAAGACGACTCAAGTATAGATTGAATGGTGATTATTTTTTTTAAGGACTTGTGTTGATGATAGCTTATGCTTTTGAGTGTTGTATTGAAACTGTAAATGCTGACTGCACCAGAGTAATAAATTATAAATGATCTTTTAGTAGTCAGAAGGACCTGCAAATAAACTGCTTACACTTGCAGCCAGGATGTAAAAATTTTGCCATATAGAGCAATATAGCTCCTTAGTCACTCTTTCCCATTATACTCTCTTAATTTTCTTGGTAGCATTTATCACTATTTGAAATAATTTCTCTCTTCGTATTTTACTATTTGGAGTCATTTCTATGGTCAGGAAGGCCTATGCTAATGTGGGTTTCTGGCTACTCCTGCTTTCAACTACCCACTCTCACCTTGCTCACGTTGTTCCAGCCAGTTGGCTTCTGGGCTCTCTCTTAAATATGTGTCACACTCTGTCTTCTCAGGACTTTTGCCTGGAAAACTTTCCCCCCAAATACCTGATGGCTGGCTTCTTCATCTCCATCATGTCTCTGTTCAAATGTTAATTCTTCAGAGAAGTGTTCAGGTCACTTTCTGTCTCTTACTTTGTTCTGTTTTTCTCTATGGCAGTTATCCCTTCCTGACATAGATGTATTTGGCTGTTCAGTGTGGGTCTCCCTCACTAGTATGTAGCTTCGTGGCCTGGGACTTGGTTGTGTTTACTTATGGTGCCCTTGGTGCCAGGAAAACTGCTGGGCACCTAGGAGGCACTTCTATGTGAGCAGTGACTGGGTATAGTGGTCTCGTGGAGATCTCCAGAAACGAGCAGACATTGCTCCCTCTTGATCTGGGTACCCCCCATAGGAGGCGTACATGCTAAGGGGATCAGTCCAACTTTGCCATTCAACAACTTTGATAAAGTATACTTTAAATTGCTCTTAAGGAATATATCTGCATTGTAGTTATCTTAAACAGGTTTCCATTTTACTAGAGTGAGCAGAGTTTATTTCCTTTTCTTGGTAATTACATTATAAATTTTAATTCTTGGCCTTTTTTATCTTACCAAGTCTTACTTTTCTTTTTAACTTTGTAACATTTTTTGTTCAATAACTTTTCTAGCACCCAGTCTCTGAAATCACTCTACTGGGCTCTAAAAAGAAAGCAGAAAATATGTTAGACATTTTCTGCCTTTCAGTGCTGAGCGTATAAAGCATCTAACCCAGCTCAGTGCCTGACCCCATGGTGGATGCTTAATACCTATTTCCTGCTCCTATCAGATTTTTCATTTGCTTTTACCAAATTCCTTAGCTGATGGAGCAGGATTTAGGATCTTTGACATACTTCTCTCTAATGTTAGGTGCAGCAGCAGTGAAACTGACAATCTGGTGTTCTGCAGTTTTCTCTTTAGGGCAGAAAACTTTTCTGTCTTTTCTAATAATCTTGTTTTATTTTTTTAGTATCCCTTTGGAGGGGTACTGTATGTTCAGAGATTGAACAAAGTACTTGGACATGTAGCTGTTAGAGTGGAAAGTGAATGGATTAGATGCTTGATCCTTTTTTTAAAAAGAATTCCTTATCTAATTACTATGGTATTAGTATTATGAGATTTATTTTTATGAGATTTTTCCATTATAAATTAGGCCTAATAAATTTTGAATGATAAATTTTAATCTGCATAGGCTAGAGACTAAAAAACTGCTTTATCTATCACTGATTTTCTTTAGTATTCATAAATTTTGTGAAATTAAAATGAATATTTTAAAAAGGTGGAGAAGAAGTTGAAAGTAGTATACTCTTTGGGAGTAAACCTGATATGTGAGAAATGGTGGATTTAAATAATAAATTAGAGATGACCATTGTACTTTACAAAACTTTTATGTTAGAATTCTTATAAATAATAGCTACCTCTTTTCTCTGTTTGACTCTTTATCCAAATATAATTTGATGCCATCGTTGGAACACAGCTCTTGCAGGCACTCAGCTCCCAAAAGCAAAACTCTTTCTTTAGCCAAAAGGAAAAGCGGCTAATCCACTGATCCTCTCTCCATGTCTGTTGGTTAGTGTCAGAGGCCTCCTGTGGGGCCTCGAGGGTGCTTTTTAATTTGGAATGGAAAGTGTGCATCTCTGGTTGCAGGGGTCCCCATTGGATGTCTCCCACTAACTGGCTCTGTTCGGGTCCCTGCCTGGCCTTGGGGGGCATTTGTCTTGTGGCCTCTGCTTTGAGGGTGGGGTCTTGCTTGAGGTCTGTGTTCTGGGTCTTTAAAAATCATAATTGACCAAGGTAGTTCAAGTAAAAATATTTATAATTTCATAGCTGCCAAGATTGTCCTACCATTAGATAACGGCATTAGACTTTAAAATGTGTGTTTGGCCCAGCTCTGTGGATACTTAGCCATTTGACTTTGGGCTTGAGAGTTTGGATTATGTGATTTCTGAGGTTCCTTTCAGGTTTTTTAACAGCAAGTTTCTATGCATTCCCTTTCAGCTTTCCCTTAATTTAAAGAGATGATGACTATAATAAAAAAGAATAGTTTAAGTGTATTAAAATATTTGAAAAATTGTGTGAGAGATGCGGTATTTTACATTGAAGATTATATCTCGGGCATTTAGTATTTGCATATTTGTGTGTATTTGAATAATGAAATTAATATATTAATTAAAAATAATATTGTTTCATAATGGTATAAATCTTGTATGACCTCTTGAGTTAACATGAATTTTTTGCCTCTTTCTTTTTTTTTTTTTCTTTTAAGGATTCTATGCTTTTCTCCTGACATCTACAATCATTGGAGCATCTGTCTTCTGGGGCATAGAGCTTTATTACGTGTACAATCATTTCCTTCAGTTTGCAGTTGCAGCTATTGTTTTCTCTGTAGTCCTGAGCATTTACCTCTATGCACGGTCTTTGAAAGTACCCAGAGATGAACTGTCACCTGCCAACTCTGGTGAGCAATATTAAAATGGGTCGTGGACATGTGCATCCCAGAGCCTCCTGTCAGCCGTTTCTGGACTTGAGTAGACTTCATTTTTGGGAGATAAGGAGAATAAGAAAAAATAAAAAGATGAAGAAAAACTTAAGGAGTAATAAATTTAAAGGAAAAAACTTTGATTTTTCCTCGTACTTTCCTATTCTTTTCTTTTCTTAGTCATTTGACTGTAAAACATTTTAGTAACTTGGAGGCAGCTGCCCTTTCAGTGGGCTAGCTACCCCCAAATGCTCGCAGTCCCACCCATTTACTCTTATCTCTTAACACCAGGCTGCTCCCCTCCCTGGCGATTTGCCAGGCTTTGGTACAATTGAATTGTTGCCCCTGGAGAGGAGACAACAGTGCAGTTTTTTTTTTTTAATGTTTAAAATTCTGAGCTCATAATAAACTTTATTGTGACAAAGTGATCTGTTGGTTTAGATAACTGAAAATTTTCATCAAAATTTTATGAGATTAATGAGCTAGGTTTGAATATTGCTTAATTATAGAGAAATTTTATTTGCACAATCATATAGTTGGCAAACAATAAATGTTTCTTGCATTGAATTGAGTGTCATTTGACGGGCTGTGTCAAAGAATTCAAAGAATTTGTGTGAACTTTTCTCCTACTGAGCTAGAACATTTAGTTGTAGAAGTAGAAAACAAGTAGAGTACAATAAAAGTAGGAGAGATTTGTAGCCACTTGCTGAAGAAAATTTGGAAGATACAAAAAGAAAGCATCTATTTGAACTTAAAGAGTATAGAGAACAATTTGAGAATAAAGGGATTTAGATCTATATGAATGTGTGAAGAATAGCTTAGTGTTTGATTATTTGGTTTGGTTTTGGTGGTGGCTTCGGAATTATAGTATTTTGTTTTTTTGTGTTTTTCTGATTATAGAATTAATACATGCTTCTTACTTAAACACAACTAACAAACCATCAAAACCCAGGAAAGTATAAAAAAAATAAAAATCACTGGTAAACAGTGCAGTTTTAAAGCATCATTATTGGTTTAGAATACTGTTTGGATAAAATCTTTTCCCTTCCCAGGAAATGCTGTCTATGATTTCTTCATTGGCCGTGAATTAAATCCTCGAATTGGTACTTTTGATCTCAAATACTTTTGTGAATTGCGCCCTGGATTGATTGGATGGGTAGGTCCTTTTTTTTTTCAATTTTTAATTTAATTTTTAAAAGTTTTAATATAAGTTTTAATTTCAAGACTAGTACAAGTTAGTCTTGCATTTGGAATTGTAGACAGATTTAACTAAGCAGTACATCCTATATTTTTAGGAATAATCATAGCTTTCTGTTAATATCTATTTGAAACAGTGTTTTCTTACTGTAAGTATAATCCAGAAGTTTGAGATGCCCTGTTATAGGTTATTAAAAATTAAGGAGTTTGGCTTTGTTCCGTTTTGGTTATATCAGTTTATATTTGTGTAGGAAAGTGGTAGTGTAGATGAATTCATTTAAGAAAAAAATGTCTTCTTCCCCTTTAGCAAAAATATTTTGAACTAATTTTAGATAAGGGAAAGTTACAAAAATAGAGCAAAGAGTTCCCTCATGTCCCTCATCCCACTTCCCCTCTAGGCTGCACTAATTCCTTAGTCTTTCCTTGTCTTTCATGACCTTGACTCTCTTGCTGAGCACTGTTGAGTTATTTTGTAGAGTGTCTCTCAGTTTAGGTTAGTCCAGTGTTTTCTCTTGACTGGAGTGAGGTTATGCAGTTTTGGCAACAGTACCACAAGAACGATTTTATGTCCCTCTCAAGGGCTGCATTGCATCAGGGGCTCCATGATGTTGATATGTTTTGTTATCAGTGGGGTTTCCTTGGAGAAGGTGGTGTCTGCTAGATTTCTCAGCTGTGAAGTTACAGGTTTTTCCCTTTGTAGTTGCTAAGTATCTCTAGGGAGATTCCTCGAGACTGTTCTTTCCTCCTTTGTTTTCAGGTTGTTATTAATCTGGTGATGCTTTTGGCTGAGATGAAATTACAGGATCGTGCTACTCCATCCTTAGCAATGGTTTTGGTTAACAGTTTCCAGCTCTTATACGTGGTGGATGCTCTTTGGAACGAGGTAATTAATTTTAAGAGCAGAGGTCTTGGGGTCAGACAGATGTGTGTGTGGGTGGGTGACCGACCTCCGAGCCTCAGCTTCTCACGTACAATGTGAGAGCAACACAGCGTGCCTCACAGGGCTGTTGCGAGGGTTAAATGAGACAGCCTCTGGGAAGCACGTGGCCATTGCACACAGTGGACATGCACACATGGCGTCTATGGCCAGTTTTGAGGAATTTGTGAACACCTCATTGTACATCAGCTTCTCTTTTAGGTGCTTGATATTTAAGGTCTGTGGATCTTGGCTTTTGGTTTTGTGGGTCTACTCATATAAATAAAGTTCATTTTCTTAGTTATTTCTTGACATGAAAATGGATGGACAGGTTATCATCAAATTAGGATGGTATTTTTTGGATTGCCAGGAAGCAGCTTCTTCTTAATTAATGGGGAAAATATTTTATTGTTGATGTGTTCAAAATACAAAGAGCAACTTAATCAGATGGCTATACAATCAGAAATCATGATATATTGAAGAAGCCAGTTTAAATAAAGCTGAGTTTCTAGCTCATGGCTTTTCTCAGACATTGAAAATCATCAGTGTTTTTTGTTACTTGAAGACTGGAAA
The DNA here is from genome assembly GCF_015220235.1 of Choloepus didactylus. Taxonomy (NCBI): domain Eukaryota; kingdom Metazoa; phylum Chordata; class Mammalia; order Pilosa; family Megalonychidae; genus Choloepus; species Choloepus didactylus. Next base: position 34,450,271 of record NC_051308.1, read on the forward strand.
AGGTCTTCTTGGCTCAATTAAACATAATGAGTCTGAACCTAAGGGCCTAGATTTTGTGACATAACTTAATTTCACACCCCCTAATGCCCTTCATATGCTTTTTAACCATTTGTATATCCTCTTTGGAAAATTGTTTATCTACGTCTTTTGCCCATTCTGTTTTTCTGTTCAATGGCCTTTTTGCTTTCTTTTTAGAAAACAAAGAAACAAACAAAAAAACTCTTTGTATAAGTTGAGGTATCACACTCCTTTTCTTTAACCTAGAATTTTGTATAATTTTTAAATAGAGTTTATACTATTGTAATTTTATGCATCTTTGTTGTATACTGGAGTTAGAAGCAATTGAGGGACACTCTTAGCCCAGCCTTCTAGTGCTGTCTCTACAACCCAGTCTGGCCTTCATCCTTGTAGGTCCAGAGGTGATCTGGTTGAGGAAACTTGCTCATGCTAACCAAATCCACGCAAGAGTAATCCACTTGATTAATTTACCATGAGAAGTGAAGCAGTTGATTTACCATGTTACCAGGTTGCTTGTTTTCTTCTGCAGAAAATCTATATGAAAAGCCAAGTTGTGATCAGAGATTATGTTAGTGTGCATGGAATTGAAACAGAGGGAGTTGGCAATCTTATTATTCCTTCAGCAAACATATTTTGAACACTTTTTACTCCATGGCGGGCACTGTGCTCAGTGCTGGGATGATAAAAGTGAAACACATGGTTCCTATCTTTTAGAGACTAATAGAGAAAGACTGACTTAGACAACTACAGTGCAATAAGATACTTGCTTGTATGTTAATACAAGTGGGGAGGTAGCATCTAAGAAGTACCTGTGTCTATGGGGGAGGGGTCAAGGAAGGTGGCACGTGGGGGGTGGGGGGCAGTGCTCAAGCTGGGGTTGGAGGAGGGTGTGCCAGGCCGAGGGAGTAGCCTGGGTAAAGGCCTGGAGGCATACGAGGCAGTTTGGAGGTCTCTTATTTCAGGATCCTAGAGCTGAGAGTGTGGAGTGACCAGTGGTGGAGCTGGCACAATGGCTTAGTGTGATGTACATGCTGCCAGGGGAAACAGATTCCTTGTTAAAAAAACTTTAAAAAAATTTCGGTTGTTGTACCTCCCATAGCCCCTTTGTACATTGACTGTGTATAACCAATACTTTATTTGAATAGTTTAATAAACTTGGAATCTTTTTCCCCCAAACTTTTTCCTTTTTTTTTCTCCCTTTGTCTTCATAGGAAGCTTTATTGACCACCATGGACATTATCCATGATGGATTTGGATTCATGCTGGCTTTTGGAGATTTAGTGTGGGTTCCATTTATCTACAGCTTCCAAGCCTTTTATTTAGTCAGTCATCCACATGAAGTGTCTTGGCCAGTTGCTTCTCTAATTGTTGCTCTGAAACGTAAGTATTAATTTCATTCTCTGAATATTAGATATTATGTACTGAACCTCGTGCCTCTGATAGCTACCAATTTATAACATGTCCTCTTAAATGGCTGTAATTAGCTCAAGATTGAAGTAATTTTTGATGGACGAGTAATAAAAAGGGTTTTGTGTCTTGCAAAAAGATGGATGCTTCGTACTTAGGTTCTTCATCAGTAGCTCTCTAAATAGGTCGTTGATAACAAACCAACCTGTTTTTATATTTAATAAATTTAATTTGAATTAATAAGTTAATTTAAAATGTAAATTTAATTGTTTTAGCAGTGATTCACCTTCTCTGTTGAATGCTTGCTTTCTTTTCTTTAAATTTTAATGTAATTTTATTGAGATATATTCACATACCATACAGTCATCCAAAGTGTACAATCAGTTGTTCACAGTACCATCATATAGTTGTGCATTCATCATCAGAATCAATCCTTGAACATTTTCATTACTCCAAAATATAAGAATAAAAAATAAAGTAAGAAAGAACATCCAGAACATCCCATACCCCTCCTCAGCCCCCATTGTTCATTTACCTTTTTTAATGCAGTTTTATTGGGATAATAGCCACACACCCTACAGTCATCCATAGTGTACAATCAGTTATTCACAGCACCATCATACAGTTGTGCATTCATCACCAGAATCAAATTTTGAACCTTTTCCTTACTCCAAAAAAATAAAAATAAATGTGAAAAAGAATACCCAAAACTTTCCATCCCCTCTGTCCCACCCTATTCTTCACTTAATTTTTGTCCCCATTTTTCCACTCGTCTCTCCATACACTGGATAAAGAGAGTGTGAGCCACAAGGTTTTCACAATCACACAGTCACGCTATACAAGCTACATAGTTATACAATCTGGTTTTGGTATTAGAGTGATATTAGCTTCATAAAATGAATTAGGTACTGTTCCATTTTCTTCAATTTTTGGAAAGAGTTTAAGTAGTAATGGTGTCAGTTCTTTTTGGAAAGTTCGGTAGAATTCCCCTATAAAACCACCTGGCCCTGGGGTTTTATTTGTAAAGGAGGCTTTTTAGTAACTGATTGGCTCTCTTGTGATTGGTTTGTTGAGATCTTCTATTTCTTCTCTATTCAGTCTAGGTAGTTCGTGTGTTTCCAGGAAATTATCCATTTTCTCTAAATTATCTAGTTTGTTGCCATAGAATTGTTCATAATATACTCTTATATGTTTTTTTTAATTTCTTCAGGATCTGTAGTAATATTTCCCCTCTCATTTATGGTTTTATTTATTTGGGTCTTCTCTCTTTTTGACTTTGTCAGTCTAGCTGAGGATTTGTCAATCTTCTTGATCTTCTCAAAGAACTAACTTTTGGTTTTATTGATTCTCTAGATTTTTTTTTGGTTCTCTGTATCATTTATTTCTGTTTTAATCCTTGTTATTTCTTTTCTTCTACTTGTTTTAGGATTAGTTTGCTGATCATTTTCTAGCTTCTTCAGTTGTTCCATCAGTTCTTTGATTTTAGCTCTTTCTCCCTTTTTAATATATGCATTTAGAGCTATAAATTTCCCCCTCAGTACCCCCTTTGCTTTTATCCCATAAGTTTTGATATATTGTGCTCTCATTTTCATTTGTCTCTAGATAAATAGCAATTTCTCTTGTAATTTTTCTTTGACTGACTGATTGTTTAGGAGTGTGTTGTTTAACTTCCAGATATTTGTGATTGTTCTGGTTCTTTGATAGTTATTAACTTCTAGTGCATTCCATTGTGGTCAGAGAATGTGTGTTGAATAATTTCAATCTTTTTCAATTTATTGAGGCTTGTTTTATACACCAGCATATGATCTATTCTGGAGAAGGTTCCATGAGCACTGGAGAAGAATGTATATCTTGGTAATTTGGGATGTAATATTCTATATATATGTCTTTTAAGTCTAATTAGTTTATCACATTGTTTAGGTTCTCAGTTTCCTTATTGGTCTTCTGTCTTGTTGATCTATCTGTAGGAGAGAGTGATGTATTGAAGTCTCCCACAATTATTGTGGAAACATCTATTGCTTCCTTCAGTTTTGCCAGTGTTTGTCTCATGTACTTTGGAGCACCATGATTGGGTGCATGAACGATTTTTATTTCTTCTTGGTGAATTGTCCCTTTTATTAGTATATAGTGGCCTTCTTTGTCCCTTATAACATCCTTGGATTTAAAGTCTATTTTATCTGAAATTAGTATTGCCACCCCTGCTGTCTTTTGGCTGTAGCATGCGTGGAATATTTTTTCCATCCTTTCACTTTCAATTTCTTTATGTTGCTAGGTCTAAGATGAGTCTCTTGTAAACAACGTATTGATGGTTCATATTTTTAATCTCTTCTGCCAGTCTGTATATTTTAATTGGGGAGTTTAATCCATTCACATTCAATGCTTTTACTGTGAAGGCAGTTCTTGAATCAGCCATCTTATCCTTCGGTTTTTATTTGTCAGATCTGTTTTTTCCCCTCTCTCTCTTTATTTCCTTTAAGGTACCCTTACTAATAATACTCTTCAGTTCTATACCCCTCTCCAGACCTCTCTGTCCTCTCTTTTTTTCTCAACCAGTAGAGCTCCCCTTAGTATTTTTGTAGGGCGGGTCTCTTGTTAACAAATTCTCTCAGCATTTGTTTGTGAAGTTTTTAATTCTGGATAAAGAATTCTTGGCTGGCAACTTTTCTCTTTCAGAATTGTAAATATGTCATACCACTGCCTTCTTGCATCCCTGGTGCCCACTGAATAGTCAGTACTCAATCTTACGTTGTTTCCCTTGTATGTAATGAATTGCTTCTCTCTTACTGCTTTCAGAACTTTTTCCTTCTCTTCAGCATTTGACAATCTGATCAGGATATGTTTTGGAGTGGGTTTATTTGGATTTATTCTAGTTGGAGTTTGTCGGCCATCTTTGTTTTGCATATTTATGTCATTTCAGAAGGTTGGGAAATTTTCCCCAACAGTGTCTTTGAATATTCTTCCTAGTCCTTTACTCCTCTCTTTCCCTTCTGGAACACCAATGATTCTTATGTTTGTGTAGTTTATATTGTCCATCATATCCCTGAGATCCATTTCATGTTTTTCGATTTTTTTCACCTTTTGTTCTTTTGTGTTTTTACTTTCCGTCATACTATCCTTGAGTTTACTAATTTGTTCCTCTGCCTCTTCAAATCTGGTGTTATATGTCTCAAGAATATTTTTAATTTGATCAACAGTATCTTTTATTTCCATAAGATCCACTATATTTTTTATTAGTCTTGCAAATTCTTCTTTATGCTGTCCTAGGGGCTTCTTCATGTCCTTTATATCCTGAGCCATAATGTTGTTGTTTGCGAGTACTTTGATTAATTGCTCTGGGTTCTGTGTCTCCTCTGGCTTTTTCATTTGGACATTTGGGTTATCCATATTTTCTAGTTTCTTCATATACTTTGTAATTTTCTGTTGTTTTTGGCCTTTTGACATTTGCTTATCTTGATAGGGTTCTTTTAGAATATGCAGAATTATTTGAACATTTATCTCTAATTTGAGAGCACTACAGTTTGGTGGGGTGCACTTTCCTGACCTACCATCAGATGGCGCTCCTGATCCACTTTTTACCCTTAAGCCAGTTCTCAACTTCGTTTATGTACTGAGTGGGGGCCCAAACCATGTGGAAGTCCAATCAATGCACCAGTATTCTGTGTGCACTGGGGACTGTCAGTCCTGTGGGTGGGGGTGGGGTGGGTGCTGTGCAGTTTGGCAGGGAATCCGCTCCAGGACCCAGCGGTCCTGGCCGCTCCCGAGGAGGCTGCAGGTGGAGCATTCTGAGGCCGCAGAGCTGCGTGTCTAACCTTCCAGCTCGAATGCCCCTCTGTTCCTCTCTGCCATGCGCTCATGAATTCCTGGGATTGGGGGAGGGTTCCCGGATAGTTATCTTTTGACATTCTGGAATTGAGAGTTTTTGAATTGTTTGTGAAAACTCAGACTATTCTTTGGTTTGGAAATTTCCTCAGAGCGTAGAAATAATCTCTAAATGAAATTACCTATGAATTTTAAATAGTATATCTAAGTTATTAACATATATAATATGTATTTTTAAAATTACAGTTTGTGGGTATGTTATCTTCCGATGTGCGAATTCTCAGAAAAATGCATTCCGGAAAAATCCTACTGATCCAAAGCTTGCGCGTAAGTATTGCTTTTTATTTACATTATTTCTGTTGTGTAAAGATTTCATGTTTCTGTTTGTTTAAAGATTAAAATGTGTTTTTTTTTTTTAAATATAGATTTAAAAACCATTCAGACTTCAACGGGGAAAAATCTTCTAGTTTCTGGATGGTGGGGCTTTGTTCGCCACCCCAATTACCTGGGTGATCTCATTATGGCCCTGGCTTGGTCCCTTCCGTGCGGTGAGTGTTTAAGAAGAGTGCTCATTTGTGCTTCAGCCCCTGCAAAATGGATGGGTCCTTTGTTGGGATAAAGGGTCAATGTGAGTCTTTGTGTCAAGCTCCTCTTGATCTGGGAGCTCTTTTCTTGTATATGTAACGTGTCATTTATCCAGCTTCTGAGGGGAGTTAGGAATTCAGAGAAGCTTAAATTTTTTGCTTCTACAAGCAAAACTTAAAATATTGAATTGTGACTGATAGCTTTTTTCTAAGACTTTACCCACTATCCCTACCTTTATAAGCAGGATGTATGGAAATTAATATAGCTTTTTGTTCATGACTCACTGTCTACCGAGTAGATTCTGAAAAACTGATTCTTAAGAAGAAAAGAAATTCATTTTTATTTGTTTTCTGTGGCAGCCTCACCAGTGTTTTGGTAGTTTGGCCCACATTCAGCAGTGCTCCCTGTTTTCTCGCACCCCATGTGGCTGTGGTGAATGGCAGTTTTTCTTCACTGAGAATGGAAGGAGAAGAAATGGAGATATTTGCATTATATATGAGGAAAAATGTTCTGATTGTGATGGATTGTTATAATGGGTTAATCAGTGTTCTCTGAGTAGCTTTTAATTCAAGTACTACTTTCTGCCACATACCAGTGGGATTCTATGATGTAGTTTAGTTGTTTTCACCATGATTGGAGAAAAAGAAGTTCATTTTTGGAGGATTTGGGGGAAAGCAGGAGAAACTTTATGTTGTGTAGTATTAATAAAAATTTCTAATACTGTTTACTATTATTATCCACAGGTTTTAATCATATTTTGCCTTACTTCTATGTGATTTATTTCACTATGTTGCTTATCCACCGAGAAGTTCGTGATGAATACCATTGCAAAAAGAAATATGGCCTGGCTTGGGAAAAGTACTGTCAGCGTGTGCCATACCGTATATTTCCATACATTTACTAATTTTCTTCTATTGTATTTTTAAAATGCCTTTGCAAATTCTAGCTTCCATTTGCAAAAACAGAAATAGAAAAATCCCAAACAAACCTTCTTCCATTGCACTGACAGGATCTGTAAGTTTTCTGTTGCTTTTTGAGTCAGGACTAGAGAACCAAGTCATAAGTCTTTTTAATATAGCCATGTTTATTTTTATTAAAACAACACAATGAAAAATTTGAGGATGTTAGGATTTGCCTTTTAGCAGGAAATTTTCAATCCTTAAAAATCTGAAAACAGAAGATAGTCTTATGACTGAAAAGATTACTTTAATGTTTATAGTTTTAAATTTTCAAATTTCGATTTTTTTTTTTTTTGCCTGTTGGTTTTCCCTCAATGAAAACACTTTTAAAATACATTTTTTTAGATTACGTTAGAGCATTGAATTTTCATTTATTTCCTTTTCATTAAATCATTTTCTAGTTACATGATTTGAAAGTGAAAACCGGTCCTATATTAAATGCTGTATGTGAAAAGGAATGAGAGATTATTAGCAGACACTGTTTTAAGGGGACCATTAGTAGCAGTTGTCTTAACTTTGACTTCTAAAACTGCTTTTGAAAATGTAAATACATAGCTTACTTGTATGTAATATATGGTGACTTCATATTTTTCTGTACAGTATTTTGAATGTGTGATAATTGTCAAGGCTAAGTGTTTTTTAACAAAAAAAATTCAGTATTTTAAATTAAGTTTTGTAAAGTATTACATTTGTGAATTAAAAATTTTGAAACAATTAGAATTCATTTAATATTGTATAGAAGATGCTATTAAAACATAGGAAGGGTATTTTTCTTAATCCAAAGTTTGTGAATTTGGCTTTGCTACCTCAATTGCAGGTGTTTGTTTGCCTTTATAAACTGTTGCAAATAGAAAAAATAGAATAAATATATATTTTTGGAGTAACATCACTATTTAAACATTTTTACAGATTGGTGTTTGAAAATTTGCCACTTCAGGCTAATATTTTTCTATGTTTTTGACTTTTTAAGTTAAACATGTTTTTGCTACTGTTTAGTTCATGCAGTTTATACTGTATTTTGTATATCCTTTATATTTAAAAACCTTTACCCCCTGTAAAGGAGTGTTCTGTTCATCTTTAGAAGTCTATTCATTTAAAAACAATTCAAGGGAATAGTTTAAATTAGTTTCTCTCTTTTAGTTTAATACTTGTGTATAAGGTAGCTTTAGCCTTCACTATATTCTAGTGAAGTTGATATAATCTCATTTATTAATTGTCCTATAATGGAACAGTAGCAAATTCACTAAGCTTTTGTATTAAAAAGTTAAATTGTTCTCAATATCTTAAACATAGGGGAATCTCATAAATATAGTGTGTATGTTTGGGTTTTAATTAATACATTTTATATATGAGCCATTTAGATATGCAGTGTTCATTCTACATTGCAATTTGAAGTGTTTGTAATTTAGCGTATGTTAATGTGATCATGAAATAGGTTTGCTCTAGCATTCTGCAGCCTATGGCCTTTAAACATTGTTTTGGTGAAATGTCAGTGTTTTGTTAGTACTGGTGTATGCATGCAGTTTTGTATGCTTTTCTTCTGGCATCAGAAAGTGATGTCCCAGCATATTCTGTACCAGATCAACAAGGAATCTTTGGGGGAGAAGGAAGGACATTTAATTCTTTACCTGGTAATGAAGAGCCCTTTACTACCACAGTGCTGCAGTTTTTGGATAATATGAGCTACAACTTGTTTTTAATTTTGTTTTTGACATGTTTATTTGAGAAGTAGAAGTTTTATAATGAAGTTTTAAGTTTGAAATAAAGTTGAAAATAAAAACATGTTGCTTTGATCACTTTAGAGCTTCATTTATCTTGCCTGGAACTCTGGGGACGTGCAGACTAGACAGGAGCCCTTAGATTACCACCCCCTGCCCCACCTTCAGTTTTCTAGGACCATTTGTTTGGGATTCCCCTGGACCAGAGGGAATTCAAGAGGCAAACTGGGCCCCGTGGCCCACGGATGTTTCTGTCAAGGCTCTCAGAATGTTGGCGCTTAAGAGGCTAGTTGGTGAGCCCAGCTCCCAGAAAATGGTCGTATATTTAGTATTTGTGTTGAGAACATAGAGAAATAATAAAAGCCATCATAGATTCAGTATCACTTTCTAATGAATTTTATTAATCATAAGAGCATCTGTGTCCATTTGAAAGAAAATACACATGTGTGACGTGCGTGAGAGACTGCAGTCAGTGCTTGGTGCTCGTTTGGGTTTGCCCATGGTGGCTGGACATCTTGGTGACCCCATCATTTGATAGACTGGTACTCTCAGTCTCTCCAGTTCCCTTCCCAGTGTCACATTACACATTACATCACAGAAAGTGGATGTGTCAGAACATGTACCAGTACCAACCAGTAGGTTAAAAACATCACATGTGATTCATATATTGGTCTTTACTTTTGTCTTGTTTGGCGAAAAGGCCTTGTATGCTGGTAGTTTCTGTAAATCATGTATTGATTTAGCAAATTATGAATAATTTCTAAAATCAGAAACTCAGCAAATGAATGGATCAAATAAGATCTCATCTTGTATCTTTTGTTAAAATCCTGTATTTTGTCATTTTATTATTGGTTCCTAAATGACAGGGACTGGATCTTTATCAGTCTTTTCTACAGCTTTGTGGTAGCTAGGTTCTTACTATGTTGTCCTGATGATGCTACTTTCGGACAGTCCTATTTCCTAGACATAAAAGTGAGTAGATGTCTGTTCATGGCTGTTAGAGTCAGGTTCTGGGTATAAGTCCCTCCTTCCCACCTTACTACAGAGAGAATGGACTGTTAGATCTTCTATTTGTGTACACATGGATACATTTTTTGCCGATGGACCCACTGCTGAGGTAAAGTGACGAGGAATGTGGCTTTGAGTCCCAGCCCTGCTCCTCCTCAGAAGTGTGAGCATGAGCTAGTTATTTAATCTCTCTGAGCACCAGTTTCCTCATTTGTAAAATCGGGTGATATGACCACATAGTACAGGGATGGTCTGAGGATTATATGGGAATTCTTATTAGCGCTCAACAGTAATGGTAGCTATTATTAATAGAGTAAAACTAATAAAATTTTTTTTATTAAATTCCGTTTTATTGAAATACATTCACACACCATACAATCATCCATGATATACAATCCACTGTCCACAGTATGATAACATAGTTATGCGTTCATCACCACAATCTATCTCTGAACATCTTCCTTACATCAGAAAGAACCAGAACAAGAATACAAAATAAAAGTGAGAAAAAACACCCAAATCATCCCCCCATCCCACCCCATTTGTCCTTTAGTTTTTATCCCCATTCCTCCACTCATCCATACACTAGATAAGGGGGGTGTGATCCACAAGGTCTTCACAATCACACTGTCACCCCTTGTAATCCACATTATTATATAATTGTCTTCAGGAGTCCAGACTGCTGGGTTGGAGTTTGGTAGTTTCAGGTATTTACTTCTAGCTATTCCAATACATTAAAGCCTAAGAGGTGTTATCTATATAGTGCATAAGAATGTCCACCAGAGTGACCTGTCAACTCCATTTGGAATCTCTCAGCCACTGAAACTATTTCGTCTCATTTTGCATCCCCCTTTTGGTCAAGAAGATACTCTCAGTCCCACGATGCCGGGTCCGCATTCATCCCCGGGAGTCATACTCTGCGTTGCCAGGGAGATTTACACCCCTGGGAGTCGGGTCCCACGTAGGGGGGAGGGCAGCAAGTTCACCTGTCGAGATGGCTCAGTTAGAGAGAGAGAGGGCCACATCTGAGCAACAAAGAGGTACTTGGGGGAGACTCTTAGGCACCATTACATACAACTTTAGACTCTCCTTTGTGGTAATGAGCTTCATAAGGGCAAGTCCCATGCTCGAGGGCTCAGCACATCAAACCTCCAGTTCCAATGTTTGTGACGACATACGCTAGGGGATCAGCATCTCAAAGTTTAGAGATAGGCCTTACAATTCAGGGATAGAGTTAACTGCTGTAAGCGCTTACAATCTAGGGACTATTACAATTATTGTGTCCACGTTAGGCTATGTTCTAAGTTTCAATTCTGAGTTTACACATTGTAGTTAGTCCATATTGGTGAGGCATCATCCCTCTCACCATGTTTTCTCCAACACTTTTAATCCTATATATATATATTCCTACAATTTTATAGAGTTATATTCACATACCATACATTTATCCACAGTGTACAATCAGTTGTTCATGGTATCATCATAAAGTTGTACATTTATCACCACAATCAGCATTTGAACATACTGAAAAACTAATAAAATTTTGCCTACAGAAACACATTTCAATCTTAATCCAATTTACTGAATCCTTAGGATTCGGTAGGAAGAGAGGTCTAGTGAATTTGGGACAAGACATTAAAAGATTGATGCTCAGCCCTGCATTTTTAAATTTATTTTTTTATTTAAGGGAAGAAGATCCCATTCCTTTGTCTCAGAAGTCTGCAGTAAACAGCAATGTAGTGTTTTGTATTTATTCAGAGAGGCCAGAAAGTATTCCAAAGAATTACACTACTATGTATATTTTGTTTTATGTAACTGCAGTAGTCACTCTTTGGAGTCAGAGATTGATAAAAACTTCCCTTGATACCATGCCAAGTACCATGGTTTTTACTTTTAGAAAAATCAAACCTCCTACATTCCAGGTTATGCTGAACAAGACTATATAAACACTGCATGTCAGGTTTTATCTGCTTAGAATAAAAAGCAGTTGAAAGATTCCTCTAGATGTCAAGAGTTTTCACTTACAGATGGGAGAAAGACTGAACCTGTCCAGTCTGGCTGAACATGAATGTTTTATGAAGGGTGTTCACAACACGGGAATGTCTTGAATCATTTAAATATGGTAGAGTCAAAAATAAAACGGTTTGGTATAGAAGTTTATTTTTCATTCATTTATCTCACACAGCAGTGCAACCCGCATTGTGATCCAATGACTAGGAGGTTTCTTTGTTGATAAATACACTGATGTTAAAAAGTTTGTGGATAAGCCAGTAGTTGTCGAGATTCCGGACCTCTCAGGTGTTTGGTAAACTGGGCATTCAAATGTATAGAGCTTTGAATCTGTCTGAGTAGAAGTAGCTGGTTTTTCAGTAGAAATCTTAAAAAAAAAAATCCAATAGTCAAATTTCATAGTTCAGACAAACTAGTTCACATTTGCTATATGCTAAATTTGGGGGGTTTGCTATGAAGTAAAAACATCTAAAATTAAGTGGTTAATGTTATGCATAGGGAAATTATATCTGTAGAATTTAATTTTAAAGAGTGATTATGTTACATATTCTTGAGAAATAGCATTTGATGTTAATATAGCATTTATTTTAGATTTCAGCAATATTTTGGGATATTTTAAAAGTTTGCTATCTTAACTATATCATCAAATTTCCCTTTTGAAATCATATGGAATGGGGACTTAGCGATAAACAGTTGGGTTGTTACCTTTGTTGGCACAAAGTGTATTTCAGGAAAATCACAACAAATCTCAAAAGGCAGTGAGTCGTCTAGTATTTTTTTTTCATGATTCCACCTTGCCCCCTCCATGAATAAACCAAAAATGTGGACTCCATTATGCAAGGGTGCTGTGCCCTAAGATCAAAGAAAGGTAGTGTGAGTGGTTCCCCGGGCGGATGCTTGAGTGGAAGCACAGGCCTCACTGGAGGCTCCGTCGAGAGGCAGATGCCACCTTCCATCCCCGGCCTGGTTCTAAGATGAATTAATTCTTTTCCTTCTCTGAGCTCTTAAATTTATAGGCTTTGATCTATATATGATGATCCTGTATTGATTAATATTTCAAACACAGTAAAACTGCAGATTCCTAGGATTATAATCCCGTAGCCCAGCTTTTTAGGAAAGAACAAGAACAGACCCAAAAGCAGTCAGAATGCACTGTGTTCAAATTTGTCATTTTCTACTTCTACCATTGCAGCTACAATTACTCATTGAGGCTCTGGAAATTTAAAAAGGCTGGGAAAGGTTCTATATCATATCTTTCAATGATATGAAATGACTTAAATAATAGTTTATACGAGTTCTGTTAAGTAGAAAATTTGGTTGCCCGAAGTTCCCATTCTACCTGACTCAGGCTGTGCCCGGGGAAGGCTTGTAAAGGAACGTGCTCTCCTGCAGGTGTGCTGTGGGGATGGTCAGCTGAGCCCTGTGCCCCGCAAGGAGGACTCTGCCTTTTCTGATGGACAGGCCCCCCCCCCCCAAGGAAGAAGGGGTGGGCACAGGCCGTCCCGAGCACGAGCGAGCCCTCAGGTCCTTGAGTCAGCTTGGTCCTCTGCCGGCTCTGGCATCTTCTCTGGCCCCAGCTTGTTTACATGTGGGCCGTGGTGGGCTTGGTGACGCTGTGCTCTCCACACTGTGGAACATTCCTGTACCTGGAGGGGCAAACTGAACTCAGAAAGCACCTTCTATTTTAGTTTATTTTAAAAAAGACTTTTTACCAGGGATTGCTTTGCATAATGACTTCTGCTTCTCTTCCCCTTTTACCTTTTTATGTAACTCTAAAATTTCATATCATGCATTTGCTCTAGTGTTGTCTTTTCAGATAAATCCTGGAAGAGGTCGATTCAACACATTTGACCCTGTGACTTCCATTTATACTTGACTTGTACAACTTGGCCATGGCATACATGGGTCTTTCCTCTGAAAAACTAATTGTAGGCTATTTATAAGCAGCACGTTTTCGAGTGATTTAACTCGGTAAAGAGCCACTCGTGATATAAAGCAGAAATGGCCAAGAATATCTGATAGGGAGGTTATAGACAAGGCTCAAGGCAAAAGGCAAAGTTGGGAGGTCAGAGACTATTCTCTCCCTCTGTGAGGCATAAGAAAAGGACCTGGCTCACATCTCCCTCTCTGCAGCCTCTTCTGTCTAATGAGCCATATTAGGAAGACATTAGGATATGGGCTGGAAAATCAAGTCAGACTTGGGTTCAAATATTTTGATCTGAGCTCTGCCACCCACTCTGTTTGAACCTCAGTTTCCTGACCCTTAAAAGGATAACAGTTTGTAAGGATTAAATAATGTATGTAAAGAACTTAGCATAGTATCTGGCACCTAGCAAACACTCAGTAAATGTTGGCTAGTAAAGTATCAGTGCCTTCATTACCAGATAGATTGTGATCTTCTGGAAGGCAGGAGCCTTGTTTTGTTCATCCTGATATTCCCAGTACCTTGCACAGTTCATTCATAAAAAATGAATGAAAAAACAAATAATTAATTAAATCTCAAATTTAGAACACAGCTGAAATCATCTAGTCCAAACACCCACATCATGTTTTAAGTTTCTTCCACTCCAGGATCCTTGCAGAGAATAGTAGGGCCAGGACTCGACCAAGAGGCTAAACAGAGCATGAGTGTTGGTCTCCTCCTCTCACTCCAAATCCCAGAATAACAGAACTGGTATTTTAAAAAGAATAAATTCATAAAAGCACTAGAAAAAGGAACCATCCCCAAGGAACCAGAAATGATGGGCTCCCCAAAAGACATCGCTTGTCTTTAAAAATGGCTTAACATTTGCATAATAGCAAGAATAAAAGTACACGTTTATCACATTTCATTTTTTTATAAAACTGGTAGGATTTTGGTCAGTTTGCAACAAATTATATATATGTACATACATAAAAATGTAGGGAAAATTGCATTTTTCTATATAAAAACAGGTTTTCTATTTATTGCTAGCACATAGAAAAACAACTGATTTTTGTATATTTACTTTGTATTCAACAAACTTGCTAAATAAATTCACTTATTTCCATTAGTTTAATCTCTAGATTATTTTGGAGTTTCTATGTACACAATCACAATGTCAGCAAATAGCAATAGTTTTTATTTTTCTTTCTAATCTTCGTACCTATTATTTCTTGTTCATGCCTTATAGCAATAACTAGGACCTCTAGTTCAGTGTTCAATAGAATTGTTGATAACGGACATGTTTGTCTTTCTCCTAAAACTTAGGATAAAAACACTTAATATTTCTTCATTAAGGATTATGTCAAATGAGAACTTTTTAAAGACCCAAATACATATTAGTGATTGGAAGTCAATGTAGTTAACGTACAAACTCTCCAAAACTTGATCTATAGACTCAATGGAATTAGAATAAAATTCCAAGGTGTGTTTTTTTGGGGGTGGTGGTGGTGATGTTATTAGAAAGTGACAAGCTGATTCTAAAATTTATACAGAAATGAAAGGGCCAAGAATAGTTTAAAAATTTTTAAAGAAAAGCATAGTAGGAGGACTATACTACCAGATATTAAGACTTAATTTAAATCTACAATAATTAAAATGGTTGATGCTGGTACAAAGATAGACGAATAGACCAATGGAACAGAACAGAGATTCCAGAAACAGGCCCAGGCATGCACAATCATGTGATCTCTGACAGAGGTGAAGTGGAGTAAGGATGGTCATTTCAATAAAAAGGAAATGGTGCTAAGTCAGCTGGATACCCATATGGAAAAAAATGAACTTTGACCCCACCTCATGTCATACACAGATTCAATTCTCTGTGGATCATAGACCTAATTGTGAAAACAGTACAGCTTCTAGAAGATAACACGGGCAGATATTTTCATGACCTCAGAATAGGCAAAGATTTCTTAAACAGGATACAAAAAGCATGAACTATAAAAGAAAGATGGATAAATTGACTTCATGAAAACATAGAATTTTTGTTTATCAAAAGGCACCATTAAGAAAGTAAAAAGTCAAGACATATACTGGGAGAAGATAATTTCAATACATATATCTGATGAGGACTTGTATTCAGAATATATGAAGAACTTCTATAAATCAATAAGAAAAAGACAATCCAATTCAAAAGTGGGCAAAAGACTTGAACAGGAACGTCACAAGAGAGGATATCCAAATGTCAATAAGCATATAAAAAGGTGCGCTCAACTTCATTAGTCATCAAGAAAATGCAAATTAAAATCACAAAGAGCTAACACTACACACCCACCAGAATGACTAAAATTAAAAGACTGATAATACCAAGTACTGATAAGTTTGTGGCGCAATCTTATACATTACTGGTGGGTGTGTAAATTGGTAGAACCAAATTGAAAAACCATTTGGCATTATCTACATCAAAGCTAAACATGCCTATCTGTGATATACTCAATTTAATTCCCAGATATATATCCAAGAGAAACGGGTATTTATGTCCACCATAACATATATACAATGATGTTCAAAGCAGCTTTAATCCTAATCTCCCCAAGGAGAAAAAAGCCAAATATCTATCAGCAGAATAGACAAATCATGGTACATTAATACAATTGGAGCAGTGCACAACAATGAAAAAGAAAAAACAATTGCTATATGCAAAACAAGGATTAATCTCACAGACATAATTTTGAACAGAAGTCAGGCACAAGAGAGTATCGGCTGCATAATTTATAGGAAGTTCAAGATAGTAGAAAGTAAACTAGGATGATAATATCTGCAATAGGGATTACTTCTGAGGGGGGATTAACCAGGAGGGGATATAGGGAGCCTTCTGGAGTGCTGACAAGTTTGTATGGAACTGGGTGGGTGAGTGAAATACTTAAGATTTGTGTCCTTTATGTCTGTTATACCTTAGTGAAAACCAACAAAAAGAAGCTAGTAAAAGAGCAATAAAATCAACCCAAAGAAAGCAGAAGGAATGCAAAAGGTAAAAGCAGAATTGAAAAGAGAGCAAGCAAACAAAACAACATTAAAATTAATTAATAAATTGAACATCTAGTTCGTTTGAAAACGTAAATCAAATTGACAATTGGCAAGTCTGAATTAGGAAAAAAATTAGAAATGAGTTAAGAGGGCTAACTGCAAAGAGTAAGTTGTAGGGCATTAAAAATCCTATTCATGATAGCAGCAATTATGAAACAAGTAGGAAAACAATCACAAAACAGGTAGGAAAACAATCCAACAACAATTTCTAATACCGACATGAAGAAAACAAAACTTAATGAAGTACATAAGAGATCTGAATAAATGAAAAAACAAACTATGTTTTTATATAGTAAAACTAAAAATGGTAACAATTCTCCCTTACATTTATATACAATTTGCTTGCAAGCTGATCAAAATCCTAACAGAGTTATTTTAAAAAATGAAACTTGGTAAGTTTACTCTCAAATTCATCTAGAAGAGAAAAATGTGCAAGTGAAGACGCCTTTAAAAAAGAATGAGGGCTGACTTGCTTTCCCAAGTATCTACGTGTACTTCCCAATTTCTGACACTGTGTGGTACTGGTCCTGGAATAGAAAAATAGATTCCTAGAACTGATTTGACATTTTGCAAAAAACCACCGAGGCCCTTCAAATCAGTGGAAGATGATGGCGAGAGAGTGGCAGGGCTGGGCTTGCCCCGGGGGCTGGCTGCCCGCTCTGTGCTCCCCACTGAGCTGTCTCTGCCCTTGTCAGCGCCGCGTCTGCCGAGTGTGCTGTTGAGAGCCCTTGCAGTTGGGTGGGGGTATCTGCTTGGAAGCTGCCTGGACTCTTTGGACTGGGTGGGTTGCAGGGTGGGCAGGAATTGCAGCCACTGA
Source organism: Choloepus didactylus (assembly GCF_015220235.1). Taxonomy (NCBI): domain Eukaryota; kingdom Metazoa; phylum Chordata; class Mammalia; order Pilosa; family Megalonychidae; genus Choloepus; species Choloepus didactylus. The sequence continues at coordinate 34,467,599 of NC_051308.1, forward strand.
GCAGCCACGAGGAGAGGTTTGCTCACTGACTGAAATATCATCTTTAAATCCTGACCTCAGTGGCATCTGCCTGCAGTCTTCATTTTGAAATAGGGGATAGTTATACTTTAAGATTCATTAATTTTATTTACTTAAATATCGTATTCATTTCCTTTCTTTGTAATTCTTTCCTCCCTAGAACGAGAGCGAGGAGCTCTGAGGGCTTGTGGACTCGGAGGTGGGCTGTGCCTGGTAAGTCCTGCAACTCTAGTGCCAGGCACAGCGCTAAATAAAGGCCTGTGGAGGGAGCGAGTGAGGGAATGCGCGGATGAAAGAATGAACGGCTATTCTTTCCAATCTTTTAAGTACTCTGTTACCTTAAAAGCTCTCCTGACTATGTGGAGATTCTTTTGGATAACTATGGAGAACTCCTCATCTTTCATGTCAGCGGAGTCAGAAATCACACAGTGGGTAAAAGTGAGGGCGTCCACAGGGATTCCCTGGTGTCTTCCGTAGTCTTGAAGCACAGCAGTAAGGAAGCCTGTGGACAAGACACACCAGCAGGTTGCTCGTGAGGGTGTGTCAGGACAGGGAAGGTGAGGGATGGAAGGGGGATAAGCCCACGCGCCTAGCTCAGGCCTTGGTGACGCGAGCCTGCCCGGCTGCATAAGCATTTAGCGGGGCTCTAAATCCTGGGGGCCCATCTGCCCCTGACCCAGTCATGGCCCGTCATAGTTCCTCATCCTCTTGGCAACACTGAGGGGCCCCAGGGGCGAGTACAAGTGTAGTGATCAGAGTCTCTATCAAAAAATGAACATACGGACGTTGGGAGAAGGAAGCTTTTTCCTCAGGGATTGCTAAGCGCCTCTGACCATTCCTTCCCCTGGCTCTAAGGAGAAGGGCTTTCTCTAGGAGGAAAAATAAAACCAACCATTAGTGGGAAGCAGAGCTGAAATAAGGGGAGGCTGGGAGGGGGCAACACAGAGAAAGACTTGAGCACATGGATCCAACCAGGCGGGAAGCCAGGAGCCCTTGACTTTCTTCCCACTTATGTGAACCTATAACTTGCCCTGTTTGGCTTAAGCAAGTTTGAATTGCATTTCTGTATCTTGTGCTACACTCCAAGATATCTAACACACCTCTTAGCTGCACTCCTTGCCACCAGCTCCTCTTTCCCTTATTTAATCCATTCTGCATAAATTGCCAGATTGGTAACTGCACCCTGCTTCTTGATCGTGTGATGCCACCATTTGGAATCCGCCACGCTGGTGCTCACAGAGTCGTCTCCTCCATTGGGTAATTAAAGCTCACCATGTCCAGCCCCACTCTACCATTTCATACATCTCTGCTACATGAAACATCCACTAAAACAGTGTACCTTCCTGACTCAGTGTCTTTTATCATCAACTTTGGATGTTCTTCCCCAAATTTCCCTATAATCCTTCAGTGTCCAAGAAACCATCTCTATTGGCCCAGCCAGAAGTGACTTGCCCTCTGCTATGCACGCCCTAGAAGGCTGCAGGCAAGCCCTGGGTGTTAATCATCTTTGTGCCGTGGCAGCAACCTGCCACAGTGCCAGCCTCAACTGAGTGTCGGGGAGATGGGCACACCGTCTCCCTCTCTAGCCCAGACCTCTCCTGAGCTCCAGCCCAGTTACTGAGTTACTGCCTCCTGGACAGTTTTATTTAGATGTCTCAAAGCACCTCAAACTCAGCATGACTATCATTTCACTCCTTAACACTTGCTCCTTTCTCTGTGTTTTCTATTTCAGCATCCAGCTAGCTTTCCAAGCTAGAACCCTGGAAGTCATGCTTATCATCCCCTCCCCCACACCCCCATCCTTTCACACAGGAATCCACTTGGTTCTTCTTCCTCAGTGTCCCTCTACTGGATTATTTCTCTCCTACTCTACCACCATCACCCTACTCTGCACCACCGTCGGCTCTTGCCTGGAGAATAAAGCTGCCTCCCAAATGACCTCCTGGGCTCCAGTCTTGCCCTTCTCCAATCCACCCTTGCCTTTCTACCATAATGAAGCCATCGGACCATGACATCCCCTAAAACACTTCGGTGGCTTCTCATTGCTGTAGGATGGAAACAACCCCCTCAGTGTGCCTTACATAGCCCCTTGGGAGCTGGCCCAGGCCCATCTTTCCAGCTTCATCCTATACCATTCTCCCTCTGGGGGTCTTTTTTTTTTTTTTCATTTTTTTTTTAATTCAGTTTTATTGAAATATATTCACAAACCATACAGTCATCCATGGTATACAATCAACTGTTCACAGTATGATCATATAGTTATGCGTTCATCACCACAATCTATTTCTGAACATTTTCCTTACATCAGAAAGAATCAGAATAAGAATAAAAAATAAAAGTGAAAAGAGAATACCCAAACCATCCCCCCATCCCACCCTATTTGTCATTTAGTTTTTACTCCCATTTTTCTACTGATTTTTTTTCAATTTTTTAACTTTGTTTATCAAAAAATTAAAAACAAACAGGCAAACAACAACCAAAAAAACCCCACAACATTTCAAACAAAGCAATGGATTAAGGAAAACAAATAACCTAAAATAACTACTTTGCTTCCAATATGTTCCTACCATACCCCAAGAAAATTAATAAACCATGTCCAAACAGAGGAGTAAGAAAAACAAATAATCTAAAATAGCTACATTGCTTCCAACATGTTCCTACCATACCCCAAGAAAATTAACAACCCCTAAGAAAACAAAGGAATAAGAGAAAAAAAAAACCTAAGATAACTCTATTGCTTCCAACATGATCTTACTATATCCAAGAAAGTTTACAAACCATAATCATTCCTGAGCATTCCCATAACATTGAGATTACCCTCCATAGTTTATCTGTTCTTATTAGATTATCATTCCCCCTCCACTAACTGGTATCTCTAGGTCCTCTGGGTGTCTTTTGCTCTGACTATAATGAACATTTGGTCTTCTAATGTGACTTTCTCTCTCTCTCTCTCACCTCTGGGCCTTTGAATGGATTCTTTCCAACAAGAATGCAATTCCCAGTTTAGTGTAGTGATTAAGCAGGTGAGTTTTCAAGCCAGACAGGCTGAGTTCAAATCCAGCCTCAGTCATTCACTAGTTGTATGACCTTGGGCAGATGACTTAACCTCTCTGTGTCAAAGTTTTCCTCTCTGAAAATAGGGGTAATACTAGTAACAACCTCAGAAGATCATCCTGAGAATGGAATGACTTAATACATGCAAAGTCTCCAGCAGCTCCGACTCCCAGTGAGTGCTATGGAGGTGCTCATTCTCCTCGCCCTCCATCCCCGCTGGGATAAGACCTAACTGGTATTGTGCTTCAAGGTTCATTTTAGAAGTCATTTTCCTTAGTGACCCTCCTTGACCTTTAGTTTAGTTCCTCCTGTTTCCTGTTCCAAAAGTGTTCATTCATTCATACATTCATTCAGAAAACTATTCATTCACTCATTCTTCAAATATTTATCAAGAGCTTTTTTGGGGGGGCTGGGATATAATAGGGAGTAAAAATAGACCTGGTTCCTGTCCTCGTGGTGCTTACAATCTAGCGTTGTCTCTTTATAATCTCCATTACACCCCCCACCACACATGGTAACACATGTTCTTGTCAGATGCCTTTCTTTCCTGCTGGACATTTGTGCTGAGCAGGTGGGGCCTAGGTCCCAGCAAAGAAACACTCATTCATTAATTCTTGCTAAATGAATAAAAGAATGAAAGTGGCTGCTGCACAGAATCAGCTCCTTGGGTAAGGTGTCCATCTCCAGGAGTCCCCTTTTAAAATGTAGTGGCTTCAGGGTGGGGCCCAGCACTGGCCTTTGACATCTAGAATCAAAGGCCTACAGATGACAAGCAAGCTGCCTGCCCAGGCACAGGAGGGGTCTCACAAGGATGGGTCTATTTGGGTGCATGAGGGGGTGAGGGGTGGGGGAGTGTGCATGGGGGAGAGGAGAGACTGTTCTAGTGCATGCATGATGCTAAGGCCTGGGCACCCTGAAGGAGGGGAAGGGAAAGTGGTGGCACAAGGAGAATGGAGGACAAATTGGCTGGGCCAAGTGGGGGCTGATCCTGGTTGGAACGCTCACCTTGTGGAAAGAAGAAGGCCGGGAGCCAATATCTCGCAGGAAATCCTTCAAGGAGGTCACTCTTTGGGTCAGCGGGGTCTTTGGGCTTTTGGCTGGCTGATGGGAAAGACTGCTTCCAAGCCGTAAGAAACCTCATATGCCTGTTGGAAGGTAGATGGCAAGTTGGGGTAGTTAGCGGCATAATAATTACACATCTTCAGATGACCTGGGCAGTTTCCCTCAGTCCCTTCCACTCTCCTCCTTTTCCTCTGACTCTCAATTTCTCCCTTATCCCAGGACCCTTGCCCTGTACTTCAATGGAAACCAGCTATGGTTTTGAATTTTCTGAGGAAAAACAGGAGACCATGGAGCATTGTTACCAACGGATTTGGGGAACAAGGACTGCTGTTATTATAGCAGGGTATCTTCGCTGGGGGAGAAATACACCTAATATAAATAATGGACAATAGATAGAACTATTTTAATAATACAATAATGTCTTTGTTATAATACCTTTAATAATTTGTAACAAAGGCAACTACTGTTCAAAAGATAGAAGTATAAAAAGAAGTGCTATCATCAATTGTAACAAATATTCCACACCATTGCAAGGTGTTGGTAGTGGGGTGGGGTACAGGAATCCCATAATTTATGTGTAATTGTTTTGTAAACTCATAACTTCTCTAATAAAAATAATTTAAAAAAATCCCTTTCTTGATTAATTTACACATTACTGTGAGAAGCCAAAGAGGCAAGTATGTAAAACTATGTTGTAAAGTTTAAGCTCTAACCAAACATATGGAAGAAATATAAAGCGGTTCCATCCATACCGATGATGTATCGCAGTGTAAGCCATTTTGGCCCAGGTGTTGAAGAAATTCAGTCGCTGGATGAGATCATTAATCCAGGAACTCAGGGGCTTACATGACTTGTAGGAGTATTTCTGTTGGGATTTTGAGACAGGCACATCATTTTCCTTTAGATTTGTCTATAGGGTCATTAGGAACATACCTGCAAACTTTGGTAACAGACAATTGCCAGGGAGAAATGACTGGCAGGAGGATGACATTTCCCAACTGAAAGTACATTTGAAAATTATTACAGCATTTTCTTAACAATGCTTTGGCTAAAACACTTGGACAGCAGTTTCCACCCTTGCTGAAGGCTATCATCACTCTGCTCAAATCTTTTAATCGACGCCACCCTCTACCCCATCCCCGTTTCTTCCTTGCTTGCCATATGACTGCATCGTCATATGTCATTATGTAGGAGCTATTTCAGCTTCCTGGCTTCCTATCTACAAAGTGCTAGAAATCCCCATCCATTGTTCACTCTTTCTTCCATGTCAGAGGAAAGCTGAACCCTGTCCCCCGTGCTATGCATCTTGTTGTTGACCACAGTTTGTATTCAGTTTTAAAGATTTATAATCATTGCTCTCTCTTTAACGTCTCTTCCATGTTTACTACATAGATTTTTTTTCTTAAAAAACAAAACAAACAAACAAAAAGCCACATATTTACTGAGATTGTAATTCACGCCCTGGCAGTTCTGGGCCCTGGGCCCCTCCTCCATTTCCCTCTTTTGTAAAGCCAGGCTGTGTCACTGCCCCCCTCCCCACTTCACGCCACTTCCCCTGTTCCCGCCACACAGTTGCTCCCTCTCTCCCCACCTCTCCTGTTTAAATGCACAAACCAGACACTGCCAAGTCAACAAGACAAACTATGATGTGTAATCCCCTATTGGCCAAAGCTCACATCTTAACATGTCCAAGACACTGTGCAACCTCCTAATTGGCAGAAGGCCCCTCCAAGCCGTCTCTCTCTGCTGGTTGGGGCCACCCTGCAGCTTCTCTCAATCAACTTCTCTTTGTTGCCTGCCATTTGGCTTTGTTGCCTGTCTTTCATGCCAGACTTCTTTACACACACCAATATGATTCACCCATTTAAAGTGTAAAATTCAGTGGTGTATGGTATATTCACAGGGTTGTGCAACCAACACACAGCAACTTTAGAACAGTTTCCCTATCTCATAAAGAAACTGTGTATCCTTTGGCTCTTATCCCCAATTGTCACTTCCAGTGAGAGGTTTGTCCAAATAACCTAATCTGTCATTACTGCAAAAAGAAACGTATACATTCTCTGTAAACATGTAAATTTTTATACTAATAAAAGATAATAAGGTAAAAACAAAAATGGTACAATAAAATACAACAAAATATAAAATGTAAAATTAAAGCCTCTTTTCTCACCCACAAGACCCTCAAGGCTCCCTCACATCAGATAACCACTGTTAACAGATTTTTTGTGTTTCCTTCCAAATTTCTAATTGGGATTCTTGACTTTAAAGAATAGATGTGTTTGTTTTTTTTTTAATCTTCATTTTATTGAGATATATTCACATATCATGCAGTCATACAAAACAAATCGTACTTTCGATTGTTTACAGTACCATTACATAGTGGTACATTCATCACCCAAATCAATCCCTGGCACCTTCATTAGCACACACACAAAAATAACAAGAATAATAATTAGAGTGAAAAAGAGCAATTGAAGTAAAAAAGAACACTGGGTACCTTTGTCTGTTTGTTTCCTTCCACTATTTTTCTACTCATCCATCCATAAACTAGACAAAGTGGAGTGTGGTCCTTATGGCTTTCCCAATCCCATTGTCACCCCTCATAAGCTACATTTTTATACAACTGTCTTCGAGATTCATGGGTTCTGGGTTGTAGTTTGATAGTTTCAGGTATCCACCACCAGCTACCCCAATTCTTTGGAACCTAAAAAGGGTTGTCTAAAGTGTGCATAAGAGTGCCCACCAGAGTGACCTCTCGGCTCCTTTTGGAATCTCTCTGCCACTGAAGCTTATTTCAGTTCCTTTCACATCGCCCTTTTGGTCAAGAAGATGTTCTCCGTCCCACGATGCCAGGTCTACATTCCTCCCCGGGAGTCGTATTCCACGTTGCCAGGGAGATTCACTCCCCTGGGTGTCTGACCCCACGTAGAGGGGAGGGCAGTGATTTCACCTTTCAAGTTGGCTTAGCTAGAGAGACAGGGCCACATCTGAGCAACAAAGAGGCATTCGGGAGGAGGCTCTTAGGCACAACCATAGGGAGGCCTAGCCTCTCCTTTGCAACAACCGTCTTCCCAAGGGTAAAACCTGTGGTAGAGGGCTCAAGCCATCAAACCACCAGTCCCCTATGTCTGTGGTCATGTTAGCAACCATGGAGGTGGGGTAGGCGAATACCCCTGCATTCTCCACAGGCTCCTCAAGGGGGCACTACATCCTTTTTTTTTCCTTGTGTTTCTTTTTCTTTTTTTTTTTTCTTTTTAACTTTCCCTTCTTTTTTAAATCAACTGTATGAAAAAAAAAGTTAAAAAGAAAACAAACATACAATAAAAGAACATTTCAAAGAGACCATAACAAGGGAGTAAGAAAAAGACAACTAACCTAAGATAACTGCTTAACTTCCAACATGTTCCTACTTTACCCCAAGAAAGTTACCTAATATAGCAACATTTCTGTGAACTTGTTCCTACTATATCCATCAGAAATTAACAGACCATAGTCATTCCTGGGCATCCCCAGAACGTTAAATAGCTTATCTGTTCTTCTTGGATTATTGTTCCCCCTTCCTTAATTGCTCTCTATTGCTAGTTCCCCTACATTCTACCTTATAAACCATTTGTTTTACATTTTTCAAAGTTCACATTAGTGGTAGCATATAATATTTCTCTTTTTGTGCCTGGCTTATTTCGCTCAGCATTATGTCTTCAAGGTTCATCCATGTTGTCATATGTTTCACGAGATCGTTCCTTCTTACTGCCGCATAGTATTCCATTGTGTGTATATACCACATTTTATTTATCCACTCATCTGTTGAAGGACATTTGGGTTGTTTCCATCTCTTGGCAATTGTGAATAATGCTGCTATGAACATTGGCGTGCAGATATCTGTTCGTGTCACTGCTTTCCGATCTTCCGGGTATATACCGAGAAGTGCAATCGCTGGATCGAATGGTATCTCTGTATCTAGTTTTCTAAGGAACTGCCAGACTGACTTCCAGAGTGGCTGAACCATTATACAGTCCCACCAACAGTGAATAAGAGTTCCAATTTCTCCACATCCCCTCCAGCATTTGTAGTTTCCTGTTTGTTTAATGGCAGCCATTCTAACCGGTGTTAGATGGTATCTCATTGTGGTCTTAATTTGCATCTCTCTAATAGCTAGTGAAGCTGAACATTTTTTCATGTGTTTCTTGGCCATTTGTATTTCCTCTTCAGAGAACTGTCTTTTCATATCTTTTGCCAATTTTATAATTGGGCCGACTGTACTATTGTCATTGAATTGTAGGATTTCTTTATATATGCAAGATATCAGTCTTTTGTCAGATACATGGTTTCCAAAAATTTTTTCCCATTGAGTTGGCTGCCTCTTTACCTTTTTGAGAAATTCCTTTGAGGTGCAGAAACTTCTAAGCTTGAGGAGTTCCCATTTATCTATTTTCTCTTTTGTTGCTTGTGCTTTGGGTGTAAAGTCTAGGAAGTGGCCGCCTAATACAAGCTCTTGAAGATGTTTTCCTACATTATCTTCTAGGAGTTTTATGGTACTTTCTCTTATATTGAGATCTTTGGTCCATTTTGAGTTAATTTTTGTGTAGGGGATGAGGTAGGGGTCCTCTTTCATTCTTTTGGATATGGATATCCAACTCTCCCAGCCCCATTTGTTGAAAAGACCATTATGACTCAGTTCAGTGACTTTGGGGGCCTTATCAAAGATCAGTCAGCCATAGATCTGAGGGTCTATCTCCGAATTCTCAATTCGATTCCATTGATCTATATGTCTATCTTTGTGCCAGTACCATGCTGTTTTGGCAACTGTGGCTTTATAATAAGCTTCAAAGTCAGGGAGTGTAAGTCCTCCCACTTCGTTTTTCTTTTTTAGAGTGTCTTTAGCAATTCAAGGCATCTTCCCTTTCCAAATAAATTTGATAACTAGCTTTTCCAAGTCTGCAAAGTAGGTTGTTGGAATTTTGATTGGGATTGCATTGAATCTGTAGATGAGTTTCGGTAGAATTGACATCTTAATGACATTTAGCCTTCCTATCCATGAACATGGAATATTTTTCCATCTTTTAAGGTCCCCTTCTATTTCTTTTAGTAGAGTTATGTAGTTTTCTTTGTATAGGTCTTTTACATCTTTGGTTAAGTTTATTCCTAGGCACTTGATTTTTTTAGTTGCTATTGAAAATGGTATCTTTTTCTTGAGTGTCTCTTCAGTTTGTTCATTTCTAGCATATAGAAACATTACTGACTTATGTGCATTAACCTTGTATCCCGCTACTTTGCTAAATTTGTTTATTAGCTCTAGTAGCTGTATCGTCGATTTCTCAGGGTTTTCTAGATATAAGATCATATCATCTGCAAACAATGACAGTTTTACTTCTTCTTTTCCAATTTGGATGCCTTTTATTTCTTTGTCTTGCCGGATTGCCCTGGCTAGCACTTCCAGCACAATGTTGAATAACAGTGGTGACAGCGGGCATCCTTGTCTTGTTCCTGATCTTAGAGGGAAGGCTTTCAGTCTCTCACCATTGAGTACTATGCTGGCTGTGGGTTTTTCATATATGCTCTTTATCATGTTGAGGAAGTTTCCTTCAATTCCTACCTTTTCAAGTGTTTTTATCAAAAACGGATGTTGGATTTCGTCAAATGCTTTTTCAGCATCTATTGAGATGATCAATTGATTTTTCCCTTTTGACTTGTTAATGTGTTGTAATACATTGATTGATTTTCTTATGTTGAACCATCCTTGCATGCCTGGAATGAACCCCACTTGGTCATGGTGTATGATTTTTTTAATGTGTCTTTGGATTCGATTTGCAAGTATTTTGTTGAGGATTTTTGCATCTATATTCATTAGGGAGATTGGCCGGTAGTTTTCGTTTTTTGTAGCATCTTTGCCTGGTTTTGGTATTAGATTGATGTTAGCTTCATAGAATGAGTTAGGTAGTGTTCCATTTTCTTCAATGTTTTGAAAGAGTTTGAGTAAGATTGGTGTCAGTTCTTTCTGGAAACTTTGGTAGAATTCCCCTGTGAAGCCATCTGGCCCTGGGCATTTATTTGTGGGAAGATTTTTGATGACTGATTGGATCTCTTTGCTTGTGATGGGTTGATTGAGGTCTTCTATTTCTACTCTGGTCAGTCTAGGTTGTTCATATGTTTCCAGGAAATTGTCCATTTCCTCTACATTATCCAGTTTGTTGCCATACAGTTGTTCATAGTATCCTCTTATAATTTTTTTAATTTCTTCAGGACTGCAGTTATGTCACCTTTTTCATTCATTATTTTGTTTATATGGGTCTTCTCTCTTTTTGATTTTGTCAGTCTAGCTAGGGGCTTGTCAATCTTGTTGATCTTCTCAAAGAACCAACTTTTGGTGATATTTATCCTCTCTATTGTTTTTTTGTTCTCTATGTCATTTATTTCTGCTTTAATCCTTGTTATTTTTTTTCTTCTACTTGGTTTAGGATTGGTTTGCTGTTCATTTTCTAGCTTCTTCAGTTGATCCATTAGTTCTTTGAATTTGGCTCTTTCTTCCTTTTTAACATATGCGTTTAGTGCTATAAATTTCCCCCTCAGCACTGCTTTTGCTGCATCCCATAGGTTTTGGTATGTTGTGTTCTCATTTTCATTCGTCTCTATATATTTAGCAATTTCTCTTGCTATTTCTTCTTTAACCCACTGATTGTTTAGGAGTGTGTTGTTTAACCTCCAGGTATTTGTGAATTTTCTAAGTCTCTGACGGTTATTGACTTCTAATTGTATTCCATTGTGGTCAGAGAATGTGCTTTGAATAATTTCAATCTTTTTAAATTTATTGAGGCTTGTTTTATGTCCCAGCATATGATCTATTCTGGAGAAAGTTCCATGAGCACTAGAAAAGTATGTGTATCCTGGTGATTTGGGATGTAATGTCCTGTATATGTCTGTTAAATCTAATTCATTTATCAGATTGTTTAGGTTTTCAATTTCCTTATTGGTCTTCTGTCTGGTTGATCTATCTATAGGAGAGAGTGATGTGTTGAAGTCTCCCACAATTATTGTGGAAACATCAATTGCTTCCTTTAGTTTTGCCAGTGTTTCTCTCATGTATTTTGTGGCACCTTGATTGGGTGCATAGACGTTTACGATTGTTATTTCTTCTTGCTGAATTGCCCCTTTTATTAGTACGTAGTGGCCTTCTTTGTCTCTCAAAACATCCCTGCATTTGAAGTCTATTTTATCTGAGATTAATAGCTACACCTGCTTTCTTTTGGCTGTAGCTTGCATGAAATATTTTTTTCCATCCTTTCACTTTCAGTTTCTTTGTGTCCCTGTGTCTAAGATGAGTCTCTTGTATGCAACATATTGATGGTTCATTTTTTTTGATCCATTCTGCGAATCTATATCTTTTAATTGGGGAGTTTAATCCATTTACATTCAACGTTATAACCGTGAAGGCATTTCTTGAATCAGCCATCTTATCCTTTGGTTTATGTTTGTCATATTTTTCCCCTCTGTCTATTAATATCCTTTATTGTACCCATACCGAATCTCTTTAGTACTGAACCTTTCTCCAAGTCTCTCTGTCCTTTCTTTGTTTCTCTGTCTGTAGGGCTCCCTTTAGTATCTCCAGAAGGGCAGGTCTCTTGTTAGCAAATTCTCTCAGCATTTGTTTGTCTGTGAAAAATTTAAGCTCTCCCTCAAATTTGAAGGAGAGCTTTGCTGGATAAAGTATTCTTGGCTGGAAATTTTTCTCACTCAGAATTTTAAATATATCGTGCCACTGCCTTCTTGCCTCCATGGTGGCTGCTGAGTAGTCACTACTTAGTCTTATGCTGTTTCCTTTGTATGTGGTGAATTGCTTTTCTCTTGCTGCTTTCAGAACTTGCTCCTTCTCTTCTGTGTTTGACAGTGTGATCAGTATATGTCTCGGAGTGGGTTTATTTGGATTTATTCTATTTGGGGTTCGCTGAGCATTTATGATTTGTGTATTTATGTTGTTTAGAAGATTTGGGAAGTTTTCCCCAACAATTTCTTTGAATACTCTTCCTAGACCTTTACCCTTTTCTTCCCCTTCTGGTACACCAATGAGTCTTATATTTGGACGTTTCATATTATCTATCATATCCCTGAGGTCCATTTCGATTTTTTCAATTTTTTTCCCCATTCTTTCTTTTATGCTTTCATTTTCCATTCTGTCATTTTCGAGGTCACTGATTCGTTGTTCAACTTCCTCTAGTCTTGTACTATGAGTGTTCAGAATCTTTTTAATTTGGTCAACAGTTTCTTTAATTTCCATAAGATCATCCATGTTTTTATTTAGTCTTGCAATGTCTTCTTTATGCTCTTCTAGGGTCTTCTTGATTTCCTTTGTCTCCCGTACTATGGTCTCATTGTTCATCTTTAGTTCTTTGAGTAGCTGCTCTAGGTGCTGTGTCTCTTCTGATCTTCTGATTTGGGTGCTTGGGCTTGGGTTATACATATCGTCTGTTTTTTTCATATGCTTTATAATTTTCTGTTGTTTTTGGCCTCGTGGCATTTGCTGAACTTGATAGGGTTCTTTTAGGATTTGTAGACCAATTGAAGTCCTTATCTCTAATTTATCAGATCTACAGCTTTGTGGAGTACACTTTCTCTAACTAACCAGCAGGTGGCGTCCACGAGCCACCTGTTCTCCACAAGCCAGTTCTCCCCTGCTTAGCCTTTTTGGTGAGTGGGGGAGTGAGTCTTGTAGGGTCCAATTGGTGTACCAAGCTTGCGTGTGTAGTTGGTGTTGCCTGCCCTGTATATGGGGCATGTTTCTGGGCAGTCAGGGAGGGGGGGGTGGCTCTAACAATCAAATCTCCCTGGTGATCCTAGAGTTTTAAGGCTGCTGTAATAGTCTAATCCTTCAGTTCAGTCCTGCCACAGTTTGTCTCTGCCACTGACCCACAAGTCCTTGGTATTGGCGTATGGCTCCTGAGACTTGCAAGTGGGCCCCTCTTCCAGGCCGTGCACCCCCTGGTCCTCTGTTGAGGGATGACTGTGCTATGTCACAGGTGAGTGTCGTCCCCCCAGGGCAGTTCTGGGCTGCTGGGCTGTGTAGGGAGGCTCCCAGTCTGCTGAAATGATGGCTGAATGGGGCTTTGTTAATTCACACTGCTCCACCTTCCCAACTCTGGGACAATCAGCTGAGGTTGCAGGGAAGGCTAATGTCCACGCCCAGTTTTGTGGTGTGTGCCTGTTATTTGAAGCACTTCTGTCACACTGGGTTGTCTGGGGCAGTTCTGGGCTATGGGGCTGGTGATGGGCAGGAGTGTTTCCTGTCCACCAGGATGATGGCTGTGAGCGGACACCCCCCTTTTCTTGGGAAGTTGTGGTGTTTAGTGAATTTTCTCAGCCACTGGATTATTGCGTTTTGTCTCAGAGCTCTCCTAGTTCTGTTCTTGACTTGACCTGCCCAAATTGCAGGTCTTTGAAGCTTTCTGTATTGGGCTTCTTAGAGTAATTGTTTTAGAAAAAGAAAAAAGGATTATAAAAAAAAAAAAAAAGGGCGCTCCTCAGAGATCTAATGGGTTATTGAAATGCTAAGAGACAAAGCAACCAGGGCCATTAAGGAAAGGTCCACAGGGCAGAGAGATCAGCTTTTCTTCGGGATTTGCATATGCGCCTCAGGGCCTGAGCTCGAGGCCTGAGCTCTGCCCTTCCCCCTTCTATGTTCACCAGAACTCCAAAAATCCTCCGCTTTTATTTTGGAGTTTTTCGTGTTGTTTTTTTCTATGCCTGTCTCCTCTCTGCTGGGCTGGCTGCTCTCAGATTCTCTGGTGTCTGGTCTCTGTCTATCTATGGTTGAAGTTTGGATCAGCAGAATGAGTTTCCGATAAGGGCTGCCACTGCAGTTCTCCCTTCTCCTTCCCGGAGCTGACAGCCCCTCCTCCCACGGGACTGAGCCTGGCAGGGAGGGGCGCGGGTCCCCTGGCTGCAAAAACTTACAGATTTCACTGATCTCAGCAGTTCCACGTTTTCATGAGTGTTGTATGAAGTATGCCGAAAGTCAGATTGCTCTGTGGTGTCCAGTCCACGCAGTTCCTGGCTTTCTACCTACTTTCCTGGAGGAGTAACTAAAACATACAGCTCACCAGTCTGCCATCTTGCCCCGCCTCCAGATGTGTTTTTATAAGCATATCTATACATACGTAAGCATGTGTGTTTTATGTCAGTATGCATGTTTTTAAAATCCTTAAAAATGACATATTTTCCGAAACTTTTTTGTTTAGCAATACATCTTGAAGATCCTTCCATATCAGCACATATCTCATTTTTTGGATGTACGACAAGTTGTCTAACCAGACTCCTATTAATAGATCTACTTATTTAAGTGAAATTGCCAAATTCCCCTCTAAAAGATTATGTTAAAATATACTCACACCAAAAGTACGTCAGCATCTGCAGGTTTTAATGGTTACATAATATTTCAGATGTAGATGAAGTATATAGGTGAACATTTATTTCAGTCAAGTAAGCAAACAGAAAATAATAATTTCTTACCTGCCACAATGCAGGCACTCTCCTCTCAAGAAGAGAGTCATAAATTTCTTCCAGTTCTTGGGTGAGGATGACCTCTCCTTTTATAGCAAATTGAAGATCTTCTAAAGATTTATGTATGACAAATAATAACTTATAAAATCGTTCAATTTCTTGGCTCAAAAAGGTTAGCAAGACACAGTGGATAAGGGGATCATATCCTGAATTTTAAGAAGAGATCAAACTGTCAGTAGACATTTTCTGTAAAAGGTCAGACAGTAAATATTTTGGGCTTCGTGTGTCATATGGTCTCTGTCGTAACTACTCAACTCTGCCACTGTAGCCATAGATGATACAAAAATGAATGAGCCTGACTGTGTTCCAATGAAGCTTTATTTATGGGCACTCAAATTTGAATTTCATTATAATGTTCATGAGTCACAAAATACTCTTCTTCTTTTGAGTTTTTTCAACCATTAAAAATGTAACAATCATTTGAGCTAGTAGGCTGTACAAAAACTAATGGTGGGCTGGATTTGGCCCACGAACCATGGTTTGCCAACCCTTGGTCTAGACTCAAAAATAGTACTATTTTGATAGACTATCGCTCAACATCTGGGTTCCAAAATGAATCTTTTTTAAATGGTTGGAACATGGATTTTAAAAATTTAAATGGGAAAATTATCACAGTTCAGCAATCCGGCCCCTCAGACCTGGTCCTGGAACAACTTTGGGCAAACCAGGCTTGCTCCTCTCAGAGTCCAGGGGCTCTCATCACATGACCCATCTGGGCCTCACCACCCCGAACGCTGCTTTAGCTGGCAGAGAGGCAGGGAGAATAAGGACCTAGAAGCCCCTTAGAATGTCCCAGGCAAAGAAGCTCCTTTCTGGTTTGCTACATTTATGATATCTTCACTTTTGTTCTGGGTGCCATTCCCCATGAAACTGCAGCACCACCTTCCCTGTACCCCATCCGTCTATTTGGAGAGAAGAGAGGGTGGAGATTTAGCTTTCCATCTCATCTTAGTCCTTTTAGTTTGTGGCCCTTTTTGTCCTGTCTCTACCTTCTTCCTGATATCAGAGTCTTTCTCTGAGGTGTTCTGGGCTGAGGGGAGGATGCTCATGCCCCATGCTCACCTTTGAGATTTTGATTAAGAGTCACCCAAATGGGACTTGACATGATGCCCTTCAACGTGCTTGGAGTTCCAGCACCTTCTTCTTTTTCCACAGTCAATGGCAGCCGCCTTAGCATGTCAGATAACATTTCCATCACCAGCTTCTCATTATCCTGCTCAAAACTGCAAAATAAATTGAGAAGAATGAGAGTACAGCTCTTTCTAATCCAGGAGGGTCCTCTTTTCAGGTCCCATTTGAAGGTAAAAACAGTTTCACAGAACCACAAAACCATAATCTTATCTTAAAGATACGATGGAGTTCATCTCATTCCACAGGTGAGAAAACTGCCCAAGGTACTTTAGACATTTGGAAGGAAATATTCATTTTCAAGTTTTTATTAGGATTATTTGGTAAGATATTCATCATCTGAATGCACCTTGAAGGAAATGCCAAGACTGAAATGAAAAAGAGACAACTAGACAAATCATACTTAACTAGACTTATAGGTTATTCAACTGCTTGTCAAATTCTGCTTTTACACAGAGGGTTCCTCTGGTAACAGTAAGGGTGAGAGGAGAGCAGCATGTATACAGGTCTGGGTGATGTGTGACATAAAATATTAAACTGGAGGTGCTCTTTGGGATCCTTTTAAAGATGAGGAAACCAGGTCCCAGGGAGATGACAGGACTACATTAGATGGTTAGTGGATGAGCAGAGACTGGGACACACCTCTTTTGAATTTTCTCTTTTTGTTACTCTATATACTAGTGGGGAATGAATTTTCAGCAAACACCCTGGGTTTCACAGCCAAATGAATATTGTCCTATAAAGTAAGTAATTTCATTAGCTACTGTCATGTATTTAGTTCAACTGCGCCACCTCTAAGCTAGTTTACAAATCACATGAAGATCTGTTTCCTGACGTTGTTGTCACTTTGTTTTTGACTTTAAAATAGGAGTACTTAGTAGAACACATCTAGGATGGCTTCAAATGATTCAAAAGTTCAAAAGATTTAAAAAAATCAAATCCACTTTCAATAACAAAGATTTGCTACCATGGAGAACATTAAACTGAATGTGATATATGATCTTTAGAGTCAAGGTTCAAAGGTTTTAGAGGTAGATGAAAAAATATACAAGTATCTTAATAGCCAAAGAAATGCAAAATCCAATCAGAGTCCACAGAACTATTAGGTAATGTGTAACTTGAATCCAGGGATGTGGGTGATGTGGCCACTACCTCATTAAGTTAACAACTATAAACAATATTCAGGGCATCCCATCAATGTTGCCAAAAAGAATAAATTTGTGTCTTGGTTGAAATCTCTGTTTTGTTTTGTTTATTTGTTTGTTTATTTCAACCTCAAGCAAGCTGAGAAGGCAAACTAAAATATTGTGATAAAATTGGTCTCTGGTGTGCGGGAAGATTTAGAATTAGGTATAGATAGAATTAGGTATAGAATCGAAACTATAGTAAAAATGTTTCTGTGTTAAGGAATCTATACATGTTGGTATTTTAAATATTTGTAATGCTTAAGAGAATCGGGCCTCTTAATGGCTTTGAGCTCAGTCTTGTGATGCCAACATAAAAGAGACAATCAGAAATTGATTTAAATTTGCAAGTTTAAGTTGAAAGTTAGCTAAATTTGTATAATATATTGGAGAATTTAAGAGAAATTGTTTCACCAAATCTATTGTCTAACTGTCAAACTTACAACAGAAAGACTTTAGAAAGTTTGGCAGTCAAACAATTGAAACACGTTAAATTTACAATGAGTATTAATATATTTGAAAGCATTTACGTTTATAAGTGGGACCAAACATAATTAAAGACTTTTTAAAAATGATTGTTAGAATACGCTAGACTTATATATTTAAAAATTAGATTTCTAAACTGAACTTAAATGCTTGAGAAATCACTGGACTCTCAGAACAGGCCTGTGAGTTAGCTACTATTATTACCTATAATTTAAAGAAGAGGAAACTGAGAGAAAAAGAGTTCATGGACTTCCCCAAGTTCACAAAGTCAAGTGTTAGAGCTGGGATTTAAACCCAGGCATAATAAGGAAGGTAGAGAGGAAGAAGTGTGTATAAGCGTGTTACCCATTTCCTGAGCAAACATGAACAAACACCTTAGGACTCGTTAAGAAAGAGCTCGGGCACACTTTGTTGGGGAGGGAAAGTGGAATTATCTCTGGCAATCAAACCATTGAGAGATTGACGCATGTACTCTGGCATTAACAAACGTGATCTTATTTTATAGTCCCAGGTTGAGGAGGCCTTGGGCGATAGATGTGGCTTCATTTGAACCTCACAACAGCCTTAACGAATAGACAGGTAATATTATCCCCATTTATAGATATGGATACCGAGGCAGTGTGACCTTGGGTACAGAGGTATGATCAATACAGGCCTCCAAATGCAGGGCTAGTTCTTTTTGGCCACACTGTCCTCTTACTTATGATGATTATCTTTTACTGTCCTATAGAAATAAATATGCACATTTCACATCTAAACAAATTCCGTCTAAAAATACTACTCACCAGGTACAATTCAATCATTTACTCAACAAATACTTATTAAGCCTAATATGTGCCTGGTAATTTTACACACACACACACACACGTCTCTATGTCATTTGGAGAATTTTGTTTCTCCACCATGTAGACTATACTTTTCTATATAGTCAATAATTTATCTCAACAAATGAATATTTAATAATTTTCAACTAATAATTTTTCCCAGTGCGTTCTTACCCGATCATGAGGTTGGCAGTGGTTGTTTCTGGTTTCATGGCAATGAGGCTTTCCATGAATTCCCGGCCCTGGGTCTCCCTGTATCTCCTTGTGGCCCCAGGGTGCAGTCCTAAGACCTCAGGAGAGTCATCGTCGGGTAAGGACTGGATGATGCATACGCAGTCCTTTACGCTTGCAGATTCTAGCACTGGCTGACATATCTGAAAATTTAACCACTTTGTTAGTTTTTGTCTAGTTAGATATCTACTTTCAGTAATGCTTGAGAACAATATTTCCCCAAGAAATTTTATACAGAGGTTCTTCTTATTTGTCGATGGTGTATTCTAGATTGTTACGTTGGAAACAAAAGAGAGAAAGACAGGAAAAAAGAACACTTTAAAGGCTAGGATGAATCTGATCACCTGCTGCTTCAATGAACTATACCCATGGATAATGGATGCAGCCAAGCTTGAGCACATCATTTTACGTTGGTAAAACCTATGGAAGGAATAGGTTTTCAGAATAGCTGACCACTGACAATGAAGAGAAATGCATTGTTCATGTGACCTGGAAAGCGGCTGGTGATAGCTTTCTTGATATCCTCATGAAAACATTGAAGAACTATAAGGACAACAGAGAAACATCAAATAACAAAGAGAGTCACTGATTAAAAAAATATAAATCAGCAGAAGAAGCGAAGATTTTGATAAGGAACAGGAAGAGCTGCCAACTTGAAATTGCCATAAAATTTGTGTTTACTTCAACTAAACAGTTTGAAAGATATGATTTCAAAATACAATTCCATAGTTGATGTATCTCTGCCAATGGAATTGTATGCTGTATGTTACTGTATACCTTTTTCATTTATGCATATTTAATGTAACAGTCTGTATACAAAAACCGTGCACACAGTACTTTTTGGGCTATTTAAGGATTATTAAGGGTAATTCTACTTTAAGAGCTGATTTTAGACTCTGAACTGAAGTGGTATTTTAAACAGTTTTTTGATGGAAATCTTAAAAACAAAAACAAAAAAACCCACAAAAACAAATTTTCCTGCCTAAGCAAATAGTGTATAAAGGATTTGGTTTAATGTCTTACTGACTCAGGGTCATCAACATAGACTATTCCTATCCACTCTATAGGTACCTTCCAAATGAATCCCCCTACAATATCACTTTACCTTTTCTCCCATCATCCATACACTCAAGACCCTCCACCAAGACTTGGACCCAGTTTCTGTTCCCTTTGATTATATCAGGCCCAATTACAACTCATGATGATCACCCACTTGGCATTGTTTCCCAGCTCATCTTCCATTCACCTCTCCCATCAAAATTTCCACCCATAAAAATTTATGTCGAGTCCTACCTCCACACTCTAAGGTCAGAGTGTGACCTCAGACATTTTCCTCTTCTAGCAACCTGGCAGGGACAAAGCTGCTGGTGTCTAGCCTAGGATGTTCTGCTCCACAAAGGTGGAGGCCTGGAGAGAGGACAGAAACTGAGGGTGGGGAGAAGCGGGTACAGAGGGGCAGGAGGATACAGACTTTCCTCCTCTTTTTGCTTGAGGTAAGGCACAGAGGTCTTGGATGCCAGCTCTGCTACTTACTAGTTGTTTGTGCTTGCCTCCTGCAAACCTCAGTTTTCTCATCCATAAACTGGAATAACATCTATTTCACATGGTTGTTTTGAGCATTGAATGAAAGCTATAAAATGGCTAGTGTGAGATAGTTGAAAATAAATGCTAGTTTGCTTCTGCTTCCTTGTGCTTTGCATTTTACGCTTTAGGTCCCTTGAGGGCCTGAAACATTTCTTTATCATTCTTTTTATTTACTGCCCAGCATAATGCTGTATTTCATACAGTGATAGGTAAATTACTTTTGGAATAATGAAAGTCAATAAAAGCCATTAAAATGAACACTAAATTTTGTTTAAATATAGATTTTAAACAATGCAACAATGTTCAGTTAAAAATAATTGAATAATGTAAGAAAATAAAATCCTTTCTTACCTCATCACTAGAGAAACTGGAATTAGCTTTCAGCACTTCAGGATTAAAAAATTTGTAGAGAAGGGTCTTTAGGCATTGCCTGTCCCATTTATCAGTCACCCGGCCTCCATAAATCACTTCCCCAATCAGACAGTGCAGCGCCCGCCATGGAATATTGGGCTGTATGATCAGGACATTTTCCAACGTCTTTATGGCAAACTGTGGAAAATCCACTAGCCTTTACTATTTCAGTACATTTTCAGCTTACTCTGACATTTTAATATGAAATCAACAACTCTCAAGTGGCTACATATTTTCTTTTAAAAAATACATGAAAATTAGCAAGATGAGTAAAAATATTAGGGTATACATTTTTATCCATTCTTTTTTTTGCTGTTGTTGAACCAACATTGCACTATTTAATTTTTTGAAATTAAAACAAAACAAGCACATGACATTTAATTCAAAAGTTAAAAAGGATAAACAAGGGAAAGTAAATTCTCTCTCACCCCCTACTCAAGCCAGCAGATCCCCTCCCTCAAGAAGTTTCTTGGGAATCCTTACACAGATATTCTATGTAAAGCTATGCACATCAGTTGATTTCATGCTTTCTCCTCTCCTCCTCCCTCTCATTCTAGCCTCCCTTTGTACCCAAACTCTCTCATCTTTCCCTTTCTCTTTTCCACCTCCTTCCTTCCGCAGACACTAGTTTACCATATAAATAAATATATATACATATAAAATTATGTTCTCCTTACATTTCTAGAAATTTGCTTTATACATTTAGCTACAATGTGCTATTGTCTGATGAATTTAGATACTATATAGTGTAACGGCTGAAAGCACAAACTCTGAAGCCAGATGTGTTTGAAGCAAGTCTATTCCACTTATTAATTAGGCAAATTACTTAACCTCACTGTACTTCAACTGTAAAATGGGTATGATAGTATCCTCTTTGTAGGGTTGTTGTGAGATTTAAATCAATGAATCCACAAAGCCCTTAAAACCATGCCTGACAGCAAGCACTCTATAAATGTTAACTGTTTTTGTGACCATTATATCTTCTTCATAAGTTGTTTGTCTTTCTCCTGTTTGGTGCTCTTAACTTTAAATTCCTACTTGTCAGATATTAATCTTGCCATTCCTGTTTTCCTTCTGTTTTTGCTTTCTTGGTAGTTTACAGCTTTCTTCATTAATTTAAGTTTTTCGTGTAAATTGCACATATCTGGGTTTTGTTTGTTTTGTAACCCAATATGATAGTCTTTTTTAAAAATAAGGGAATGTAGTCCATTTATATTTAATGTAATGGCTGATAATATTCCTTCCACATTACTTCGTTATTATTTACTTTTTTATTTCTCTCACCCTCTCTTAGTTTTGATAGTCTGATCAAATTGTTATTTTTCTTTTGCTGCTTTGTTAATTTAGACAAACTGTTTTCATTAAAGGCTACTTTTCTTTGATTTCATATTAAAATGCATAGTTCTTTATTCAAACAAAGATATCAATTACCTCTCCCTACTAATGTGCTCCATTTCCTCACTTCTTTCCTGGCCCTCCCCAGTCTTAAAGTTAGTAATAAGATGAAACATTTAGAAAATCTTTACTTCCCTACTCTCTTTTCCTCTCTTCTTTCCCCTCATGAAAACTATGGAAGGCTTTTCTTCTACCCCCTTCAATTATATGCTGCCCTGTAATTCCTAGGTTTTGTTAAAATAGTTTAGTACTTTTAGTTTAAGACTACTACAGGAATTTTTCTTGTATTATTACTCTACCTTTTAAATAACCCATATTTAGCATTTAGATTATTCATCCTCAGCAGTTTATTATTAACAATGTCTTGCAAGGCATATGCTCACCACAATATCCACTCTGTTCCATTTTCTTTATTTTGGATCTCTGTTCTGATAAATTTGTATATAGTGATAGACCTTAGTCAAGCATTTCCCACAGATAGAGGATATTATCTAAATCCTTCCTATATGCAACTACCCTTTCACATTGACAGAGTGAATACATCTTGGTTGGGAAAAGATTCTTAGTGTGCAGTATTTTTCTCTTAGATTCTCTAGATGTTATTCCACTATTTTCTAGCTAGTGACGTAGATGACAAATATAATGCTGTCACCTCTCTTTATAACTTGTTCTACAAGGTTGGGGTTCGGGAATTTTCTAGTTTATGCCCAAATGTGTGCCTTTTCACAGCAATCCTAACTGAAATAGTGAGGATTTTTCATTATGCAAAAGCAGCCTTGATCATTTTAGGGAAAATAACTTTCTTCTTATTTTATTTTTCTCCATGTATTCCATTTTCTTCTCAGAAATTCATATTATTTGAATGTTAGGTTTCCCTTCAAATATCTTAATTTTTGCCTCATGATTTCTATCAGTTTGCAAATTTCTTCCTATGCTTTCAGTTTTCTCTTTTATTTGATCTTTCCAGCTACTAACTCAAATCTCAATCATGACCATTCTTTCCTTCAATTCATTGATCTTACTTTTTTAGTTCAAAAGTCATCGTGTGTGTACACAGCTGCAGAGTTGTTGACCATTCTACATGAAGCCTCTGCACCAGTTAAACACCTTTTGCTATACATGTGTAAGTGAATAAGGCCAAAACACAATGATACCTGCCTTTTTTTGTGATAATGAATATTTTTTGGAGATTATTTATAATAAAAAAGGGGCTGCTAAGGAAAAAAAGACTTCCAAAATTTGGAAATAGGCAAAAGAATGATCACATGTCTTTTCAATGTCATCTGACTGGAGTGGAACATTGCTTAAAATACCCATCTAAGGATTACCAAATACTCTAGGAGTATTTACTTTTATTTTGACCTAACTATTTACCTTCAATGAGGACATTTAAAAACTCTGTAAGAGTAGATGCTAACTTGTAGAAAACAGATAGCCATGCAAAAGATTCTTTTTGAAAACAATGCAAAGGATTTCTGTCCTGTAAAAATATATTATGACCCGAAGATTACAGTTTTATTGCCTGTAGGGCATTTACCAGTTTTATACGTAATTTAGCAATTGAATTTCATTGTTATTTCTTTCAGGGACTTCTGTTGTCCTACACTCTTTGGAACCTGTTTTACCATCTGCTGGTTCTCTATTAATAAGTTAAATAAATCTTTGATATGCGCTCTTTAAAAAAAATCATGTGTGAAATGTGTGTGTGTGCAAACTTTTAAATCCTTAAGGACTAATCACCACCCCCCCACCAAGTTGTGTCTCCTTCTATTTTATTTCTTGTATTCTTCCTTTCTTCGATGCTGACTTTTGTTGGATGTGGTGTAATTTTTCTTGGCCTTGTTATTGAGGCTCAAACCCAGGTTTTAGGCAACTTTTGGAGGTGGCAGTCCTGAATCCGGTGGCAGATATATTGATGTCTACCCCTAAGGGCTAGCATTAGCCGATTGCCCATCCCCTGATGGGGCTCTCTCCACGTTGCCTGGCAATGAGTAGTTGGTACTGGAGGCTTCCCTCTAGTGGAAGGGGTTGTGCCCAAACTCAACTTCCCATTAGACCAGTCATTTCACTTCCTTAGTAAGAGGGACTGTGCCTAAATCCAATTTCCCACAAAGTTCCAAGGTGTTAGCAATTGAAATTTCTTGACAGTGCTCTAAACACGAGCCACCAAAACTGAGACAGCTTGGCACTCAAGCAATCTCCTTCTCTCTCACTGGCAAGGCTGCTCTCACATTTGACACACAAAAAGGGAGAAAAAAGGAGACGTGAACCTCTTTTGGAGCACAGTGTCATGATGTATCCAGCTGCTTCTGGCCTAAGTGAGCCTCTCTGCAAGATGCCAAAAGGAGAGCAGCATCCCATGAATTCCAGCCTGTACCAAGCGTGCTGCTGGTGTCACCCAGGTTCTTTGCATGACAGAATAGTCTGCTAACACCTCACCATTCATAATCCTATTATCCATTTTCCTTGAAGATGGTTTAATACACATTAAAACAAATATATAGTATAAATATATGTACAGAAATAGGCTTGCATTATAGATATCCTATTACAATCCAGTTTTATTAATCAACCCTACAAATGTAACTCTTTCTCTCTTTTTAAAAATTTTTATTACCAAGCAGCTATGGAACAAATTTCAAAGGATGCTGTGTATTACAGTTCCACCATTTCAATTCTTTCCTTCTCGCTATTCTTCTTTTTTTTAATTCATTTTTATTGAGATATATTCAGATACCATGCAGTCATACACAACGTACATTCATTTGTTCACAGTACCATTATATAGTTGTGCGTTCATCCCCAAAATTAATTTTTGAGCATTTTCATTACTACACACAAAAAAATATTAAGAATAAAAATTAAAGTGAAAAAGAACAATTAAAGTAAAAACAGAACACTGGGTGCCTTTTTTTTTTTTGCCGCCATTTTTCTACACATCCATCCATACACTGGACAAAGGGGAGTGTGGTCCATATGGCTTTCCCAATCACATTGTCACCCCTCATAAGCTACATTGCCATACAATCATCTTCAAGATTCATGGGTTCTGGGTTGTAGTTTGATAGTTTCAGGTATTTACTGCTAGCTATTCCAATTCATTAGAACCTAAAAAGGGTTGTCTATATTGTGTGTAAGAGTGCCCACGAGAGTGACCTCTCGGCTCCTTTTGGAATCTCTCTGCCACTGAAGCTTATTTCATTTCCTTTCACATCCCCCTTTTGGTCAAGAAGATGTTCTCCACCCCATGATGCCAGGTCTAGATTCCTCCCCAGGAATCATATTCCACATTGCCAGGGAGATTCACTCCCCTGGGTGTCAGATCCCACATAGTGGGGAGGGCAGTGATTTCACCTGCCAAGTTGGCTTAGCCAGAGAGAGAGGGTCACATCTGAGCAACAAAGAGGCATTTGGGAGGAGGCTCTTAGGCACAATTATAGGCAGGCCTAGCCTCTCCTTTGCAGCAACCGTCTTCCCAAGGGTAAAACTTATGGTAGAGGGCTCAACCCATCAAACCACCAGTCCCCTATGTCTGTGGTCATGTTAGCAACCATCGAGGTGGGGTAGGCGAATACCCCTGCATTCTCCACAGGCTCCTCAAGGGGGCACTACATCTTTTTTTTATTCCCCTTGTTTGTCTTTTTTCTTTTTTTTTTTTTTTAACTTTCCCTTCTTTTTAAAATCAACTGTATGAAAAAAAAAGTTAAAAAGAAAACAAACATACAATAAAAGAAAATTTCAAAGAGACCATAACAAGGGAGTAAGAAAAAGACAACTAACCTAAGATAACTGCTTAACTTCCAACATGTTCCTACTTTACCCCAAGAAAGTTACATAATATAGCAACATTTCAGTGAACTTGTTCCTACTACATCCATCAGAAATTAACAGACCATAGTCATTCCTGGGCATCCCCAGAACGTTAAATAGCTTATCTGTTCTTCTTGGATTATTGTTCCCCCTTCCTTAATTGCTCTCTACTGCTAGTTCCCCTACATTCTACATTATAAACCATTTGTTTTACATTTTTCAAAGTTCACATTAGTGGTAGCATATAATATTTCTCTTTTTGTGCCTGGCTTATTTTGCTCAGCATTATGTCTTCAAGGTTCATCCATGTTGTCATATGTTTCACCAGATCGTTCCTTCTTACTGCCGCGTAGTATTCCATCGTGTGTATATACCACATTTTATTTATCCACTCATCTGTTGAAGGACATTTGGGTTGTTTCCATCTCTTGGCAATTGTGAATAATGCTGCTATGAACATTGGCATGCAGATATCTGTTCGTGTCACTGCTTTCCGATCTTCCGGGTATATACCAAGAAGTGCAATCACTGGATCGAATGGTAACTCTATTTCTAGTTTTCTAAGGAACTGCCAGACTGACTTCCAGAGTGGCTGAACCATTATACAGTCCCACCAACAATGAATAAAAGTTCCAATTTCTCCACATCCCCTCCAGCATTTGTAGTTTCCTGTTTGTTTAATGGCAGCCATTCTAATCGGTGTGAGATGGTATCTCATTGTGGTCTTAATTTGCATCTTTCTAATAGCTAGTGAAGCTGAACATTTTTTCATGTGTTTCTTGCCCATTTGTATTTCCTCTTCAGAGAACTGTCTTTTCATATCTTTTGCCCATTTTATAATTGGGCCGACTGTACTATTGTCATTGAGTTGTAGGATTTCTTTATATATGCAAGATATCAGCTTTCTGTCAGATACATGGTTTCCAAAAATTTTTTCCCATTGAGTTGGCTGCCTCTTTACCTTTTTGAGAAATTCCTTTGAGGTGCAGAAACTTCTAAGCTTGAGGAGTTCCCATTTATCTATTTTCTCTTTTATTGCTTGTGCTTTGGGTGTAAAGTCTAGGAAGTGGCCGCCTAATACAAGGTCTTGAAGATGTTTTCCTACATTATCTTTTAGGAGTTTTGTGGTACTTTCTTTTATATTGAGATCTTTCATCCATTTTGAGTTAATTTTTGTGTAGGGGGTGAGGTAGGGGTCCTCTTTCATTCTTTTGGATATGGATATCCAACTCTCCCAGCCCCATTTGTTGAAAAGACCATTATGACTCAGTTCATTGACTTTGGGGGCCTTATCAAAGATCAGTCGGCCATAGATCTGAGGGTCTATCTCTGAATTCTCAATTCGATTCCATTGATCTATATGTCTATCTTTGTGCCAGTACCATGCTGTTTTGGCAACTGTGGCTTTATAATAAGCTTCAAAGTCAGGGAGTGTAAGTCCTCCCACTTCGTTTTTATTTTTTAGAGTGTCTTTAGCAATTCGAGGCATCTTCCCTTTCCAAATAAATTTGATAACTAGCTTTTCCAAGTCTGCAAAGTAGGTTGTTGGAATTCTGATTGGGATTGCGTTGAATCTGTAGATGAGTTTGGGTAGAATTGACATCTTAATGACATTTAGCCTTCCTATCCATGAACATGGAACATTTTTCCAACTTTTAAAGTCCTCTTCTATTTCTTTTCATAGAGTTATGTAGTTTTCTTTGCATAGGTCTTTTACATCTTTGGTTCAGTTTATTACTAGGTACTTGATTTTTTAGTTGCTATTGAAAATGGTATCTTTTTCTTGAGTGTCATTTCACTTTGTTTATTTCTAGCATATAGAAACATTACTGACTTCTGTGCATTAATCTTGTATCCTGCTACTTTGCTAAATTTGTTTATTAGCTCTAGTAGCTGTATCATTGATTTCTCAGGGTTTTCCAGATATAAGATCATATCATCTGCAAATAATGACAGTTTTAGTTCTTCCTTTCCAATTTGGATGCCTTTTATTTCTTTGTCTTGCTGGATTGCCCTGGCTAGCACTTCCAGCACAATGTTGAATAACAGTGGTGACAGCAGGCATCCTTGTCTTGTTCCTGATCTTAGAGGGAAGGCTTTCAGTCTCTCACCATTGAGTACTATGCTGGCTGTGGGTTTTTCATATATGCTCTTTATCATATTGAGGAAGTTTCCTTCAATTCCTACCTTTTGAAGTGTTTTTATCAAAAATGGATGTTGGATTTTGTCAAATGCTTTTTCAGCATCTATCGGGATGATCATTTGATTTTTCTCTTTTGATTTGTTAATATGTTGTATTACATTGATTGATTTTCTTATGTCAAAGCATCCTTGTGTGCTTGGAATGAACCCCACTTTGTCATGGTGTATGATTTTTTAATGTGTCTTTGAATTCAATTTGCAAGTACTTTGTTGAGAATTTTTGCTTCTATATTCATTAGGGAGATACGCCTGTAGTTTTCCTTTTTTGTAGCATCTTTGCCTGGCTTTGGTATTAGATTGATGTTAGCTTCATAAAATGAGTTAGGTAGTGTTCCTTTTTTTTCGATGTTTTGAAAGAGTTTAAGTAAGATTGGTGTCAGTTCTTTTTGGAAAGTTTGGTAGAATTCCCCTGTGAAGCCATGTGGCCCTGGGCGTTTATTTGTGGGAAGCTTTTTGATGAGCGATTGGATCTCTTTGTTTGTGATTAGTTGGTTGAGGTCTTCTATTTCTTCTCTGGTCAGTCTAGGTTGTTCATATGTTTCCAGGAAATTATTCTAGCTATTCTAATACCCTAGCAATTAAGAGAAAGAAAATTATATAGAGCTTCAGTATTCATAATCATTTGTTAGATTCGATCTTGTCTGTTGCTACCTCTTCCTCTAGTTTAATCACTTTCAGATCTTCTGGTATGTTTAGGGAGTGACCACCCTAACTTGTTCATATTGAAAAAGGGTGTCAATTTTATGAGAAAAGGGGAAACATCTAGTTGATGCTCTTGAAGAGGCTATTGCCTCTGGGTTTTGGGACTTAGCTGGCATAGGAGTTCTCTGAAGGATTTATGTTTCTGAGGCCTAAACTTAGTGATTGAAACTTTTATAGAGTCTCAAATAGGGATTCAGGTATTCTTTAAGGTTTTTGGGACTACTGTTGTCTTGGGCTTATCATACTGTGAAGCTTGCAAAGGAGTAACCTTGCATAGGTGAAGCTTGCATAGGAGTAACCTCCAGGACAGCCTCTTGACTCTATTTGAATTCTCTTAGCCACTGAAACCTTATTTTGTTGCCTTTCTTTTTCCCCTTTTGGTCAAAAAGGAATTCTCAATCCCTTGATGCTAGGATCAGGCTCCTTCCTGGAATCTGTGTCCCATGTTGCCAGAAAGACTCATTCGTCTGGGGTGGGGGTGGGGGGTCCTGTCCCATTTTTGGGGAAGGGTGATGAATTTATTTGCAGAGTTAGGCTTAGAGAAAGTCCACATTTGAGCAACAAAAGAGGTTCTCTGGAGGTGACTCCTAGGCATAATTATAGGTGGGCTTAGCCTCCCCTTTACAACCATAAGTTTCACCAGGGCAAGCCTCAAGATCAAGGGCTTGACTTATAAAGTAGGGGGTTCCTAAGTTCACATGTCATATGTTATGTCCACAATAATTCAACCATATCTCACATTATCATCACGTAGTTGTACAATCCTCATCACTCTCCATTTTAAACAATGCTCATGATCCAAAACATCTTATAGCTCTTGTCAGCCCTTAATTATTTGCCCCTAGTATTTGTGTAGTAGTGGTATGGTATTCCTATTAATTATAGTCCCTAGTATGCAACATGTAGATTTTTCCTATTTACCCTTGTGTTGTCAACTCTCTGTGCTAGCATCATGCCTTAGCAGTATATCATACAAGCATCTATCTATAATGGTGGTGCTGATCTGTGGGAAACATGCCTTTAAACAACCCCTTTCAATCCTATTTGCCTTCAATACAGCTCTGATACTTATAATCCCATTAGCAAACAATCGCCTCCCCTATCCATTACCATACCTTTGAATTCACCATCATTAACATATTGGAACATATTAGATTATCATTCCCCCTCACTAGCTATTGTCTATCACTAGGTCCCCAATATACTATATTATAAGGCATCGATTTTACATTGTTCAGAGCATTCATAGAAGTGGTAACACAATATCTCTTCTCTCTTTTGTGTCTGACTTATTTCACTTAGCATTTTATCTTCAAGGTTCATCCATGTTGCCATATGTTTCAGGACCTGTTCCTTCTTACTGCTCCATCATACATGTGTAACACATTTTGTTTATCCACTTGTCTGTTGAAGGACACTTGGATTGTTTCCATCTCTTGGCAATTGTGGAAGACAGTTTGGTGGTTTCTCAGAAAACTAGATACTGAATTACCCTACAATCCGGCAATTCACTTCTCGGTATATACCTATTTGTACACCGATGTTCATAGCAGCATTGTTCACAATTGCCAAGACTATTTCTTTCTACATCAATAATAATAGGAATTCTTTAAAAGTTTTTGATATATAGAACCAAATTGCCTTCTAGTAAGTTAGTACCAATTTAATGCCCAACAGTATTATAAGATAGAACCTGCTTCTCTTTCTCTGCCTTTTGTTGTTGGTTGTGGTTTAATTTAGCCACTGTGGTAGCAAAAGGCAGTATTTCATTGTGGTTTTAATTAGCATTTCCTTGATTGCTGATTAGGTTGAACAATTTTTCATAAGCTATTGCCAATTGGCAATTCTACTGTGAATTGCCCATCCATATCCTTTGCCTATTGAGGTATTTTTCTTGCTCTTATTAATTTGTAAGAAATATTCATATAGCAAGGATTTAACCATTTGTCAAATACATAGTACAAGTGTTTCCCTCAATATAGTGTTTGCCTTTTGATTGAGCTTTGAGTGAGGTTTGAGCAGAAGTGTGTTTGAGCTCAAATTTCTTAACAAATACCCAGAGTGCAACTGTTTTATGTTATGTTCCTGTATAGGAGCAGGAGCACATACTCTGATAGACAGTTGAACTTGCAGTGAGTATGCCTAACAGAAGGCTACCCATCTAGGTGGGTTTAAGTAAAACACAGAAGCAGGACCAAGATTTTTCTCAGAATGTCTTTTTGTATCTGCTTTAACACATAAATGAATGAATAATCGGATGATGGATAATTGTTGGAGATTGAATCATGTTCATCCCCGCAAAAGCATGCTCAAGTTCCAACTCCTAGTCCTGTGGGTGTGAACCCATATGTAAATAGGACATTAGTTAAGGTGTGCTGAAGTCCTTTTAAGCAAAGGAAATTGGACACAGAAGAGACGCCATGGGGAGAAGCAAGAAGCTGGAAGTCAGTGGAACCCAGAAGAGAAGGGAGAAAATGCCGCCATGTGCACTGTCATGTGGCAGGAGAGCCAAGGACCAAGGATAGCAGGCAGTTAGCCCAGTCTTTGGAGAGAAAGCATCACCTTGCTAATGCCTCGAATTTGTACTTCTAGCCTCAAAACTGTGAGCTAATAAAGTCCCACTGTATAAGCCAACCCATGGTATGGTATTTGTTTTAGGAGCAGGAAACTAAGTAATAAAAGGTGTAATACTCTGAGCTGGGAACACAATTGCAAGAAAATATACTAAAGAAAAATTTAAGCCAGTGCCACCATATCTTTACTTCAGCAATAAAGAAAACACCTCGCAGAAAAGCACAAATAGAAGGTTTTAAAGAAAAAATATTAGAGAAAGACTACTGAGCTAAACTGTCCCCGCCTCCCCCCTGCCCACAATGGGTTAATGTAATTTCTCTTGCTTTAAATAAGTAACAACGACAAATGCATTTATAGTGATTAATACGTGTCAGGCACTGTTCTAAGTGCTTTATTTATATCAGATAGTTGGCTTCTTTTAAGGATCCCTTGGGGTAGGTACTGAAACATACCCCCCCCTTGTTTTTTTTTTTTTTTTGGCTGAGGAAATTGAGACCAAGAGAGGTTAATTAGATTTGCCAGTAGATTAAGTACTTGTACATCTATAAGTGGTGGAGCCATAAATTGATTCCAGGAAATCTGGCTTTGAAATCCATGTTTTTAAACATTAGGCCTTATTGTCTATTTACAGAGTTCATTTTCTTACTGCCACATCAAAACCCTTAGTATCTGTGCAAGCACATAATAGGCTCTCAGTTTGTATCTTATTGTTATTTATTTGTTGTTACTGGCTGTTTTGCAGATAGTACACTTACCTCCAAGTCTGAAGAACTAAATTCATAAGGAATATTCCAGCCCAATACTCCATAATTTTTTCTTTCATTGACTACAGCATTGAAAAAACATAGGCTGAATAAAAGCTTTTTCCACCACGGTCCACAGTCAGGTTTTTCAAATATCTCTTCTGTTACCTCTCCACTCCCACTGTATCCAAACGTCTGAAGTAAATTACTTTTCAATCCCTGGGGAAATTCCACTGCAATATTTAAAAAACAGATGTGAATAAAAGCAGCATGTGAGGACAGGTGCAGGCACTGGGTCTGGAGGGTACTTTTTTTTTTTTTTTGTATAGCACTAGTAAAAGAACTAGCTAAGAATGTGACCATTTTCAAGATCCAGTGGCAAACTAAAATTCTGTTATTATTTTCCTACTTGAAAATCTCTGTAAAAGGAATGTGTGGATTTTTTTTGTTCCAATTCATATTTTAAGATGAGAAGCATAACACTGTGATTAAAAGCACCCCTGCTTTCTCTTGTAATAGGTTCTGGAAGCATAGCATTTTGGAAAGCAAAGCATTTTAGAAGAGTTACTTTAGTCTAGGCTCATATATTAGTGGCAGCTAAGTGGCTGTAATGAACTCAGGGCTGCCTGGCCTCAGCAAGGCAACAGATACAGGAGATGACAAATCATGGGTAACAACTAATGGAACCAACAAAAGCATCTAGTCATCAATGATATCTAAAAGGAGAACACTTAATTTTGGTGTATTACTAACTTGTTTTGCTTGCATTGAAAACCCCCTTTGGGGGTAATTGGAGTGAGAAGGGACTGGGGAGAAAGAGTATGAAGGTGAGGTGTGAGGAAATTACCTGGTAGACTCTTTTGAGACTGAGGCTGAGTCTGAAACTGTGAAGTGTCTGAAATGTTACTCAATTTGCATAGTTTGTGTGTGTGTGTGTATGAATAAATGGGCATGCATAAGTATATATGTGTGCACATATATGTATGATATATAAATGTGTGTATATATGATATATGAATGTGTGTGCGTGCATGTGTGTGCATGGGTGAATATGAGACTTCCGGATAAGGGATCAGACTAATTATTTACTTGAAGCAGCTTGTATCAGTTCTGATGCCCTAATTCCCCACCAGGGTGATGCAGTGAGAGCCAGATGTATCTTGTGCGTGTACAGTGGGGTTTGTATCATAGAAGAGCAACTCCAAAGTTATGAATCTTGGAGCTTATACAGAATGGCTAGCATAGCTGCCTCTCCCTGCTCCAGAGATAAAGAAAGAGAGTCTTTTGCTCTGGAATGTAAATCAGAGGAAGCGAAGGCGTCTAGGTTTTTACAACTCCTGGGGTGTGAGCAAATGGCTCTGAGTTCTTTTACCCTTAGAATGTAAGCAAGTTCCAGGAGAGGTAAGACAGGCTTCTCTGGATCTATCACCCTCAGAATGCGGGCAATGTGGGCAGATGGCTCTTGAAAGTGCACAGGAGAAGAGATCCCATTCAAGCGTTCTTTAATCCAGGTTGCCAGCAATTTTTGCTCAGAGTGCCTGGACTGTGCAGAAATTACAAAATATTTATGGAGCATTGTTGCACGACTGTTATGACTAATTCTTTCCAGAACTCCTGCTCATGTGTCTAAATGTAGATGCCTGTTATTACCATAAGGAACTACATCTGAAGGGGAAGTAGAACATATGTGTGTGTGCATGTGCGTGTGTGTGTGCAATTAATATTGCCTTACAGAAAGAAAGTTACTTATATCTGAAATTAAAATTTATTTTGTTACGTTTCAAGATCACTTTTGTGCCATATCAGTGGTTTTCCTTTTTATTCTCTTTCTTTCCTCTTTCTCTCTCTCTTAAATATGGAGAGTGTATTTGGGTCATACTTGTACGGAAGTGATTTACTCACTCTGGCAGTTAAAAATATGAACTGATGTATCAGGGAATTTATTTTTTATTGAAAACATTTTTTAAACATACCCCAAAGCAGAGACAGTTGCATAATGGTCAATATTTCGACAATATTGTAACATCCTTTGTTTAATATTAACTTGTGCTTAGTTGAGCATAAGAGATGCTGTAATCAACTTGTGGCAGCATTGTAATAACTTGCTTATTATTTTAGTAGTTAGTTTCCTGCTCAGCTGTCTCCACCTTTATGAAGACTTTCCTGCCTGCCTCTCCTCTGTCATACCACTCACCACATGGTATCACACACAGTAAATATTGACTTATATTTCTTATTCTTCCTCTAGTCTGTGGGCTGCTTGAAGGTAAGAACTTGGACATATACTGTTCAAATATCTTTCTTATCATAACATTAACACATGCTTGTTATAAGGATTTTGCAAAAACACAAAATATGAAAGAGAAAATAGAAAATAAAAAATAAAACAAAACATTAAAAATAGAAAATAGAAAAATATGAAATTTTTTTTAAATATTTAAATATCACTAATAACATGCTATCTAGAATTAACCATAGATGACATTTAGTTATATTTGTTCTAAATAATATTTGTCTTATTTTAATTTTCTTTGACAAAATTTGTATCACACCATATATCCTGTTTTGCAGTCCGCTTTTTACCAGTCATACCATGTTCTCGTGTCATTAAATACTCTTTTAAAATCTGATTTTTTGTGGCAGCTTACTATTTTTCATATAAATGTACCATAATTTATTTGTCCTTTTCTGGTTTTTGGATATAAATTATTCCTTAAGTATTTTCATTGTTATGAGTAATGTTGAGAAGATTATTGACCTAATTTCTGATTATTCCCTTAAAATGGGTTCCTAGAAGTGGATTACTGGATCAAATTGTATGCAATTTTAAGATTCTTTATACATATTGCAAAACTACTTACCAGAAAGATTTTACCTTGTCAGCATGTGAGAGTAGTTATTCATAGTACTGTTAAGAGCATTAATAATGATAACATCATAACTAGTTTTAAAGCTGTCTTTGCCAGTTTGATGGGTTATCAAATGTATCTCATTGTTTTGATTTGCATTTCTCCGATATCTAGAGGCTGAACCTTTTTCTTTTTCCATGTTTATTGACTCTTTCTGTCCTTTGCCCATTTTTTAATGGGGTGCTAGTGTTTTTCCTTAATTACTTGTAGGTACTCTTAATACATTAAAGAAAATTATCTTCTCTCTCGATACAGACATTGGTAGGTGAAAATCCCATAAAGTTGTATGCTTGCATTACTTACAACCATGTTAAAAATGCTTACATCGATGGAGATGAAGGGGAATTAGAGCAATGGATCTACTTAAAAGGAAGTGTTCCCTTTAACCTTATTTCTATCACTTCTGCCATGCCCCTACCCCCAAATACCCCTGCCCCCACCACCTCTAGCCTCCCAAATCCTCCACTTCTGACCGATAATACAAGGTTGTTTGAGACTATAATGTGCTGGACTCTGGGAGGGAATATCCTGAGTCTCAGACTAAGAGTTGTGGATTTCTCCAATCGGGTTCTGTCTTTTCTAGGAGCAGAGTCACTGAGAAACAGCTCAATACTTTACACTTGGGTAAATACACATAGGAAACTGGGAAGAGGTGGAGAGCTGTGTGAAGGGAAAAGTTTCTTTGTCTCCCAAGAATGAATTTGATTTATTCTCAGGCTGGATTGAGACTCTATCAGGGAGGTGCCTCATCCACCCTGATTTCCTCCACCCCCACCCTACCCCAATTCTGTTACAGTTGGCAGAGTGTTTACACTCACATTTCTAGGCACAGCATTCTGCCCGAGCCATTGGTCAGTTTCTCCTGCTGTTGGGACTAGAACTTTCGGTCAACTGGGTCCTTGTTTAACAGAAATTTCAGTTAGCATTTATTCACCCTCAATGGTGGATATGAGTAGAAGCCATAGCTATCCTAAATTAGGACTTTTTAGTCAATAGTTTTAACCTGCTTTCAGCCAGCCTCTCTGCAGAAAATTAATGAACTGAGAAATGGTTAAGGGGTTGTATATTCTGGTTTATAACAACTGTAAGTCTAGCTGCAAATTGCTGATTACTTGAAAACAGGGATCTTGTCTTCTCTATCTTCAGCATCCTTCCTGGTTCTCAGTATAGGGCTGAGCACAGAGTAGACATTTAGCGTACACCAGAATCATCACTCTCTTTTAAAATCAGAATTATGAATGCAATGCAAGATGGTTAACATTCAAAAAGGATTCTTCAGTCAATATTAAACTCTATTATATTTCATCCTTACCTTTAAACCCTTTTGAAGAATAGGAATTGGGAAAGAGCAATCTGATTTTGAGCTTAACCATAGCCTAAACTCAGGGTCTACAGTCACATCTGTACTATCAAATCTGCAAAATAAAAAGTTTATAAGTATTTCAATGTGATAAATGGAGATATTTTTAGAATCCTAGTATTTCAAAAGTTGAAGTGAGCTTACAAATCATTTCAATACTTGAGGATCATATTGTACTACAATAACAACTTTCATGTTGCACGAGAATTTGACCCATCAATTGCCATTTTAAAAAGTAGCTTTCCCTACCTTAAATACAAAACCAATATATGCCCATTTCAAAAAGCTGGAAAAAATTACAAATTAAGAGCAAAATGAAGAATTCCACTGGTCAAATCTGGGACAATTAAGGATCAAAATAAATGACTATAGTAACAGATTGCAGTCTATTGATTAAAATAGGAATCCAAGAGCCCATACTGATATAAATAAATAAATAAATGCATAAATGGGAGAGAAGGAAAAGCTCTTATAGTAGAATATCATTTTATAAATGTAGAAGAAATTGTAGAGTTAGAAAGCTACCATTTGGCAATAACATAGTAATAATTCAATCAAAAATTACCAATGGATGGTTTAAACTAGTGTCTGAAAATTTGAGATATATACATGGTCTGAAAGTATCTCCCTCCAAATTATTAATTGCTAAGGAAAAAATAGAAATTTTACAATGTGGAAACCTAGCAGACAATACTTTCATCACTTGATCAAAGTTAATATCACCAGTAATGGGTGATGTCATGTGCCTCTAGATATGATGTATCTAGAAGGATATATCACTTCTGTGGTATTCTTGCAATAATACATCACCTTAATCTAACCAGGAGAAAATATCAGGCAGACCCAAACTGAGGGATACTTGAGAAAATACCTGGTTTGTACTTTTAAAAATATCAAGTATGAAAGACAAAGACAGACTGAAGAACCATTCCAGATTGAAAGAGATTGAAGAAACATGATAACCAAATGCAATGAGAAACCCTGAATTAGAACCTGGACCAGAATCTTTTTTTTTTCTTTTTTGCAATAAAAATATTACTGGTACAATTGGCTAAATATGAATGAGTTTTGTTGCTTAGATAATAGATGATGCATAGAGAAGTATTTAGGGGCCAAGGACATCATGTCTGCAATTTACTTTCAAATGATTCAGAAAAAATTACATATATATATATGGGAGAGAGAAATGATAGTGCAAATTCAAATAATTGGCAAATCAGGATGAGGGGTATAGGAAGAGTTTTTGTACCTTTCTGCAACTCTGAAATTATTAAAAAAAAAAAAAAAAGCAACCAAACAACAAAAGCAGAAAACCCAAAATGAGACAGAAAAGCAAAAATCTCCTATAATCCCATTAAATAGGTGTAAGTACACTTTTTCCTTTTTTTCTCCTTTCTATAATGCTCTCTCATTTAAAAAATGCAAATATTATACTGTACATACTGTTTATAACCTGTTATTTTTCCTCCTATTAATATGTTGTGAACATATTTTCTTAATTCTTAAATTTAAGGTTTTTTCTCCCCACATTTTTCTTTTCCACTGTGGGCTGTTAGGGTGATAGTTCTGCATTTCTGAAGACTTATTTTGATAAAGAAGTAGGAACTTCTTTTAGTCACACTTTGATTATATAAAATAATTTCTTTTTATAAATCTTTACTTGCTTCTATTAAGCCTTTGAAATTCTGTTCTTTAGGACATTTCTCTAAATTTCTTTATTTTATGACATGTTTCTATCTGCCATTCCCTTGTTTCTCGACTGGCTCTCTGTCTTCACCTTAATACACTCTGAAGGCTGGCACACTGACTCTGGTCCTTGCTGTGTCCCCAGTGCTGAGAAAAATACTTGGTAAATAACAGATGTCCTATAAATATTTGTTGACTGTACAATGAATCAAAGTCCTGCTAGAAATTATTTCGTCGTCTTCCAAAGTTTGATCTATTGAAGTCCTACAACTTAGTAGGCTTCATTTTCTTACCCCAAATCTTAAATGATGAAATAAATGTGAAAAAGAGAAATTATTAAAGAAATAGTTTTTAAACCGATAAAAGAATAACAATCTGAATAGAACATGAACAATACTAGCAAAGATTCTAGACATTTAAGTCAGGCAGTTGCAATTTTGGTTTTATAGCTTCCCTGTGTGTGTTTGCAGCATAAAAATAATAGCATGAAGAAGAGATCCTCATTTAAACACATTTTTACAATACAATATCGGCCATACAAAGTAAAGCAGGCAGAAATGCTAGGCTGGTGCAAAAGCAATATAATATAATGTTAAAACATTGTTAATTCAACACATTGATAATTCTTCACCCAAAGTTATAGCAATCAACTTTCAAATATTTCCACGGCAAACAAGAAGGCTGAACCTATGCAAATTTCTGGCTGTACTGGCAAAATCAGTATTTTTGGAGGAAGAGCCTAGAAAAGAGGATTGAGCCAGAGAAAGAATAGCTACTAAATATAGGCCATAAAATAAATAATCATTGGAAGTATGGCTACTTTGCTGTTGGGGGTCATATAAAATATTAAAAACTATGCTGTTGATCTATACATCTGTATACATGTG
This sequence comes from Choloepus didactylus, assembly GCF_015220235.1. Taxonomy (NCBI): domain Eukaryota; kingdom Metazoa; phylum Chordata; class Mammalia; order Pilosa; family Megalonychidae; genus Choloepus; species Choloepus didactylus. Next base: position 34,506,397 of record NC_051308.1, read on the forward strand.
TGCATGTACACATATCTATTGAGAGAGAGAGTTTGAAAAGAAGTGATATACAAGATGAAGAATAAAAACTAAAGAGGTCTCTTTTTTCCTTAAAAAAAATCAGATGCATTCTTAGGGTTGTTTTCAAGTTCTTAAAAAAAATAACCCACATAAGATAGCTTAGGTTTCTTCTGAGTGGTCCAACACATTATTTTATCTTTGTTATAAGCACAGTATATGTTGCCATTTCTAGTTTTATTTCACAGTTGTGATAATTAATCTGATTTCCTACAAATAAATGTAAAAACCTTACGATTCTATAATAGTGCAAAGCCTTGGCATAAACGATGCTGCAAAGTGGCAGTTTTGGAGAAAGACCCACTGTTCTGTTTTGGTTAGGGCCTTAACAATGAGATCTTCTGTTTTAGTTGCCTGGCCGCATCCCAAAGAAATCATAGTCACATGATTCATTGTTCCTTTTAACTCTTGGGCAAATCTCAGTAGAAGACCGGTGGGGTCACTTCCTGTATAACAATGCGGAGAGGTATATAAAATTGTGAACTCATTTAATTTCCTCTTAAAAACATAATTTGAACATTTATTGAGTGGTGATATGAGAAGGTGGAGGGATAGGGAAAGACTACAGGCTTTGAAATTGGAGAGTCAAGAGTTCAAATCTTGGCTCTGCCACTTACCAGGTGAGTGACCTTGGTTTTCTAATAGATGGGGGAAGATAATATGATAATATTTACCTACAGCATAACTGTAGTACTTGCTGGTTGCCTATGCCAACATCTACTTGTCAATTCCTCTGTAGCTAAATCCCAATGCTATTTGAGATGGCTGTGTACCCAGCTAAAATACTACATTTTTAGCCTGTCTTGCATCGAGGTATGGACATTTAAGTTTTGTGAATGGGTTTTGGCAGCAATAATTTGTTAGCAAAAGTGTGTGTAATATTTTGAGATGTCTCCTTAAAAGGAGGAGGTATGTCTTTCTTCATTTCTTGTATTCTGTTGTTTAGAACATGGATGTGATAGCTAGAGCCCAAGCTGCCATCTTAGGCTAAGTCTTTTAGAAATATGGGTGATTTACAGGAAAAACAAAGTCAAGGTGAGAAAGCCTCCAAGCGGAGGCCCTCTAACTAGGTCTCTTTGCCTAACAGACTCATTTAACAAAGATGAATTCTGAAGAAAAATTTGATTTGGGGACTATTAAGAACAGGAGATAAATGAAGAAAATATTTGTCTTAGGGTCTAAAGAGTGAGGATAAAAAAAAGAGAAAAACACATTTGGAGTTTTGAGGAATACAAGGACTAGGTCAGCAGGAGCAATTTCTGATATTTTATTTTTAACAAATATATTTATATTTCACAAATTATTGTTAATCAAAACAGTTAATAAATTTGAGTTGATGGAAATGCTTTGGTAATGGATGGTGGTGACGGCAGCCCAACACTGCATGTAGTTAACAGCACTGAATTATATATGTGAATGTGGTTAAAAGGGAAAATTTTAGGTTGTATATGTTACTAGCATAAAAATTAAAAAGAAAACCTAGGATTGTACGACATGAACAGTGAATTCTAATGTAAACAATGGATTATAGTTAATACAATTATAAAAACATTCTTTCAACAATTGTAACAAACATACTACACTAATGGAAGGTGTTAATAATAGGGTGGTTTATGGAACTCTGTTATATATATGATTTTTCTTTAACCTACAACTTCTCTAATGAAAAAGGAAGTAAAAGCCAGTTAATAGACGTAAGGGCAATCTCAAATTTTAGACTAATAATATGTTTGGAAGGTGTTTTCTGTGCAGAAAATTAGTACTAATGAATTTTGCCTTATTGGTGAATCCAGGAAGTATTGTACCTCTTTTTTTTTTACATTTTTTGAAAGATTAATTTTCAATATAGTTTAAAATTTAAATTGGTCCCTTCTCCAAAATACTTAAATAAGAATAGGAAAATATTTTAAATGCAGAATAACATGACACAGAACCTACTTCTCATCTTTTGACGGATATTGTACCATCATCTTTTGTGTGTGTGTGTGCGTGTGTGTGTGTGTGTTTCCATTCATGTCTTTATTTTATTACTCACCTACCCATATACTAGATAAAGGGGGTGTCAGTCACAAAGTTTTTACAACCACATGGTCATAAGATAAAAGCTATATAGTTTTACAATCATTATCAAAGATCAAGGCTACTGGGTTACAGTTCAACAATTTCAGGTATTTCCTTCTGGCTATTCTAATACACTAGAAACTAAAAAGAAGTTATCTATATAATGATTCAGTAATTATAATCATTTATTAAATCCTAACTTCTCAGTTACAACTCCTCCCTCTCATTTGATCATTCTCTCAATCTTTAGGAACATCTGGGCAGTGACCATTCTAAGTTCTTCATGCTGAAAAGGCGTAAGGGAATGCAAGTGGTTGATATTCTTGGAGACACTGTGTACCGTCATCTTAACTATTCACAAATAGCTTACCATGAGAGTGAATAAATATCAAGGGAATTCTGGCACTGGATTCTTGATATAGTTCTTTCAAATTAATTCCAGTTGTGTGAAGATATGCTTTTCCCATTTTTTCAGTTACAAACTCACTCACTGAATTCTTTAAATATTCTGGTCTGAGAATTTTTACCTAAAAAAAGAAAACATGGATGATAAGGTAAATTTTAACACCACCATATTCCCTATGGTAAAATGAAACACAACTAAAGAGTATTCATAGTTTGACTTTCCAGTCAGAGATTTCTGGTGTTATTTGTGTTGGGGCAGTAATGGTAAAGACTCTATACATGGTGGGGAAATAGTCATTACTGCTCTTGACCCTCACTTTGCCCCTCCTGGATGCAAGGGTCTCCTTGTGCTTCTCTTTCAAACTCTTACAGAGATCTTGCTTTGGGTATAAAATCCAAGTTATGTCCCCTGATTCTGTAGAAAGAGACATTTCCCCTAGATTTCTTCCTTTCTGATGTGCATATCTGGAGTATGGAAGCTCCATGGTGTGCATATGTGTGTGTATGTGGGGTGTGTAGTAAAAAATCCAGGATAACATAACCAGAACAGTACTAAGTCTTCCATTAAAAGTGCCTGAAAACAAATAATCTGCATGTGTTTAAGCAAACTGAATGCAGATCTGAAAGGAACTTTAGATGGGCTAAGCAAATTTGGAAACAGTATACATGTGACAAGTAGAACTATGGAAATTTATTGCAAAAATTTCAGAGGAAAGACCTTTCCTATGAAAATTGTTTTATACAAACCACGCATGTGCTATTTCCTTACAGAATGATCATGAATTCGGTCCTGAGCATTTTCGGTGTCTGGGACTCCATCATTTAAGGCAGAGCCAAAACTGTATGTGTCTGTGGGTCTGTATAGATGTACTAGGTTGAATCATATGAAAATTTCATTTTTATAGGTCAAAAATAATGAAATATTTGGCAATTTCATATGTTTAACCTAATACATTTAATCATTTTGTCAAATTCTACTCTATGTAACTTTTTGAAAAAATCTTAAATTTTTATTTTAATTAAATGCTTCGTATTTTCTTCAAAATAAAAATCAGCAGCACATAAAGATCTGGGGTCTAATAGAGTTCACCCAGTATATCCACTTAATGAGACAATGTTCCAATCAGCCAAGTGAAACACATGATTGGGGCGGTCCCCTGACAACATCACCGCCAAGAGTCTGCACTCTCAAATGTGGTCTTGCTTCTCTGTCACCACCATAGCTGTTAACTCCTCCTTTGCTTTATTAATTCAGCAGGCTATAGTAGTGGGAGAGATGAACAAACTGGACAAAGTGCCTGCTCCCATGGAGCTTTGTGATATTATCTTTCTCAAGATCAAGCCTTCTCTCTGATACATTCTAACTTAATTTATGTGATACTCTCAAATTCTGACTCTTACAGGTCAGGCCCAGTTTCAGATATTCTAATTCAGTTTCCTTGTAACTACATTCACATTTAACATACCATGTTATCTGATTTTTGGTTTGGAAAATAGAGTCAACATAGTAATAAAGTTTCTAATTCATAAACTAATATCATCTGGGGCTTGTTGGGAGAAGGTCATGTAGTAGGATTTTTTTAATGCAATTTTATTGAAATATATTCACACACCATATAATCCATCGAAAGTATACAATCAATGGCTCACAGTGTCATCATATAGTTGTATATTCATCACCACAATCAATTTCTGAACATTTTCATTACTCCCCTCAAAATAAAAATAATTAAAAAAATACAAATACAAATACAAAGGAACACCCCAAACATCCCACACTCCTCACTAACCCCCCCATTATTTATTTTTTTTGTCTTTATTTTATTACTTATCTGCCCAGACACTGGATAAAGGGAGTGTCAATCACAAGGTTTTCACAATCACACAGCCACATGATAAAAAGCTATACAGTTATACAATCATCATTGAGAATCAGGGCTACTGCCTTACAATTCAACAGTTTCAGGTACTTCCTTCTAGCTATTATAATACACTAAACACTAAAAAGGAATAGCTATATAATGCATAAGAGTAACCTCCAGATGACCTCTCGACTCTATTTGAAATCTCTTAGACACTGAAACTTTATTTTGTTACATTTCTTTTTCCCCCTTTTGGTTAAGAAGACATTCTCAATCTGACAATGCCAGGGCCAGGCTCATCCCTGGGAGTCATGTCCCATGGTGCAGGAGGGTAGTGAGTTTATTTGCAGAATTGGCATAGAGAGAGAGGCCACATCTGAACAGCAAAAGAGGTTTTCTGGGGGTGACTCTTAAGCATAGTTATAAGTAGGCTTAGTTTTGTCATTGGAGAGGTAAGTTCCATAAGGGCAAGCCTCCAGGTTGAGGGCTTGGCCTACCAAATTGGGAGACCCAATTGCTTAAGAGAATAGCAGGCATCCCCACATGGGGAAGTTTAATAGCTCCACATTTTCCCCAGTCCCTCAATGAAGTAGGATTTTAAAATGTAGTTAATTTTGATGTAGAGGTAATATATACTAACTGCATAAAATACAAACAATACAAAAAGGTATAAATTGAAAACTGAAGTTCCTAAACCCTAGATGACCATTATTTGTTTCTTCTGGAACCTTATAGATATTTTCTATGCATATACAAGTGTCTACATCCTCTTTTTTTAAAAAGCAGTTTTATTGAGATATATTCACATACCATACAATCCATCCAAAGTGTACAATCAATGGCTTTTAGTATATTCACAGAGTTGCACATTCATCATCGCAATCACTTTTAGAACATTTTCATTACTCCAAAAAGAAAAACTCCATACCCCTTAAGCAGCCCCCTCTCAATCCTTCTAGCCTTCCCCATCCCCCATAACCACTAATCTATTTCTGTCTCTATAGATTTATACTTACATTTTATATAAATGGAATCTTACAATATATAGTATTTTGTGTCTGGTTTCTTTCACTTAGCATAATTTTTTTAAAAAAATTATTTTTTTAATTAGAGAAGTTGTAGGTTTACAGAAAAGTCATGTAAAAAATACAATGTTCCCTTATACCCCCCATTGTTGTCATTTTTGCATTAGTATGATTGATGAAAGAATATTAAAATAGCACTATTAACTATAGTCCATAGTTTAAATTTTGCTTATTTTTCCCCATACACCACCTTATTATTAACACCTTGTATTAATGTCATAAATTTGTTATAATTCATGAAAGGACATTCTTTTATATTTGTACCACAGTCTGTCATCCACAACAGGGTTCACTGTGTTACACAGTCCCATGTTTTACCTTCTAACTTTCCTTCTAGTAACATACACAACCCAACTTCCCCTTTCAATCACATGCACCAAAATAATTCAGTGCTGTTAATTACACCCACAATAATGTGCTACCATCACCACCATCCATTTCCAAACTTTTACAATCAACTGAAATAGACATTCTACACAAATTAAGATCAACTCCCTGTATTCTAACTCCAATCTCCTTTTAACCTATATTCTAGATTCTAATTCTATAGCGTTTGCTTTTTATAATTAGTTCCTATCAGTGAGATCATACAATATTTGTCCTTTTGTGCCTGGCTTATTTCACTCAGCACAATGTCCTCAAGGTTCATCCACGTTGTCGCATGCATCAGGACTTCATCCTTTAGCATGATCTAGTTTGGGACAGTACAATACAGTGTTAGTGCTAAGAGCACGGATTTTAGAGCCAAACTGTCTGAGAGCCAAACTTTCAATCCTGGTCTTCTTGGGCTATTTCTTTTTCTTTCTTTTTTTTTTTTTTTTAACTTTTGATTTTTTTTAATTAACTTTTTTTTTTAAAATCAACTATATAAAATTTTTTTTTTAAAAATACAATAAAAAAAATTTCAAACAAACCATAACAAGGGAGTAAGAAAAAGACAACTAACCTAAGATAACTACTTTACTTCCAACATGTTCCTTCTCTACCCCAAGAAAATAACCTAACATAGTAACATTTCTGTGAACTTGTCCCTACCATACCCATCAGAAATTAACAGACCATAGTCATTTCTGGGCATTCTCAGAATGTTAAACTTACCCACGATAGCTTATCTGTTCTTACTGGGTTATCATTCCCCCTTTCTTAACTGCTCTCTATCACTAGTTCCTCTACATTCTACATTATAAACCATTTGTTTTACATTTTTCAATGTTCACATTAGTGGTAGCATATAATATTTCTCTTTTTGTGCCTGGCTTATTTCGCTCAGCATTATGTCTTCAAGGTTCATCCATGTTGTCATATGTTTCACGAGATTGTTCCTTCTTACTGCCATGTAGTATTCCATCGTGTGTATATACCACATTTTATTTATCCACTCATCTGTCGAAGGACATTTGGGTTGTTTCCATCTCTTGGCAATTGTGAATAATGCTGCTATGAACATTGGCTTACAGATATCTGTTCATGTCACTGCTTTCATATCTTCCGGGTATATGGCAAGAAGTGCAATTGCTGGATTGAAGGGTAACTCTATATCTAGTTTTCTAAGGAACTGTCAGACTGACTTCCAGAGTGGTTGAACCATTATACAGTCCCACCAACAATGAATAAGAGTTCCAATTTCTCCACACCCTCTGCAGTATTTGTAGTTTCCTGTTTGTTTAATGGCAACCATTCTAATTGGTGTGAGATGGTATCTCACTGTGGTCTTAATTTGCATCTCTTTAATAGCTAGTGAAGCTCAACTTTTTTTTCACGTGTTTCTTGGCCATTTGTATTTCCTCTTCAGAGAACTGTCTTTTCATACCTTTTGCCCATTTTATAATTGGGCTGTCTGTACTACTGTCATTGAGTTGTAGAATTTCTTTATATATGCAAGATATCAGTCTTTCGTCAGATACATGGTTTCCAAAATTTTTTTCCCATTGAGTTAGTTGCCTCTTCACCTTTTTGACAAATTCCTTTGCGGTACAGAAACTTCTAAGCTTGAGGAGTTCCCACTTATGTATTTTTTCTTTTATTGCTTGTGCTTTGGGTGTAAAGTCTAGGAAGTGGCCACCTAATACAAGGTCTTGAAGATGTTTCCCTACATTATCTTCTAGGATTTTTATGGTACTGTCTTTTATATTGAGATCTTTGATCCACTTTAATTTTTGTGTAGGGTGTGAAGTAGGGGTCCTCTTTCATTCTTTTGGATATGGACATCTTCCCTTTCCAAATAAATTTGATTACTAGTTTTTCCAAGTCTGCAAAGCAGGTTGTTGGGATTTTGATTGGGATTGCATTGAATCTGTAGATGAGTTTGGGTAGAATTGGCATCTTAATGACATTTAGCGTTCATATCTATGAACATGGAATATTTTTCCATTTTTAAGGTCCCCTTCTATTCCTTTTAGTAGAGTTATGTAGTTTTCTTTGTATAGGTCTTTTACATCTTTGGGTCAGTTTATTCCTAGGTACTTGATTTTTTTAGCTACTATTGAAAATAGTATCTTTTTCTTGAATGTCTCTTCACATTGTTCATTTCTAGCATATAGAAATATTACTGACTTACGTGCATTAATCTTGTATCCTGCTAGTTTGCTAAATTTATTAGCTCTAGTAGCTGTATCATTGATTTCTCAGGATTTTCCAGATATAAGATCATATCATCTGCAAATAATGCAGTTTTACTTCTTCCTTTCCAATTGGGATGCCTTTTATTTCTTTGTCTTTCCGGATTGCCCTGGCTGGCACTTCCAGCACAATGTTGAATAACAGTGGTGACAGCGGGCATCCTTGTCTTATTCCTGATCTTAGAGGGAAGGCTTTCAGTCTCTCACCATTGAGTACTATGCTGGCTGTGGGTTTTTCATATATGTTATATATGTTCTTTATCGTATTGAGGAAGTTTCCTTCAATTCCTACCTTTTGAAGTGTTTTTATCAAAAAGGGATGTTGGATTTTGTCGAATGCTTTTTCAGCATCTATTGAGATGAGCATTTGATTTTTCTCTTTTGATTTGTTAATGTGTTGTAATACATTGATTTTCTTATGTGGATCCATCCTTGCATGCCTGGAATAAACCCCACTTGGTCATGGTGTATGATTTTTTTAATGTGTCTTTGGATTCGATTTGCAAGTATTTTGTTGAGAGTTTTTGCATCTATATTCATTAGGGAGATAGGCCTGTAGTTTTCCTTTTTTGTAGCATCTTTGCCTGGTTTTGGTATTAGATTGATGTTAGCTTCATAAAATGAGTTAGGTAGTGGTCCATTTTCTTTGATGTTTTGAAAGAGTTTAAGTAAGATTGGTGTCAGTTCTTTTTGGAAATTTTGGTAGAATTCTCCTGTGAAGCCACCTAGCCCTGGGCATTTATTTGTGGAAAGCTTTTTAATGACTGATTGGATCTTGTTGCTTGTGATTGGTTAGTTGAGGTCTTCTGTTTCTTCTCTGGTCAGTCTAGGTTGTTCATATGTTTCCAGGAAACTGTCCATTTCCTCTACATTATCCAGGTCTTTGGCACACAGTTGTTTGTAGCATCCTCTAAGTTTTTAAATTTCTTCAGGATTGCAGTAATGTCACCTTTCTCATTCATTATTTTGTTTATATGGGTCTTCTCTCTTTTTGATTTTGTCAGTCGAGCTAGGGGTTTGTCAATCTTGTTGATCTTCTCAAAGAACCAACTTTTGGTGTTATTTATCCTCTCTATTGTTTTTTTGTTCTCTATGTCATTTATTTCTACTTCAATCCTTGTTATTTCTTTTCTTCTACTTGGTTTAGGATTGGTTTGCTGTTCATTTTCTAGCTTCTTTGTTGATCCATTAGTTCTTTGATTTTGGCTCTTTTTTCCTTTTTAATATATGCATTTAGTGCTATAAATTTCTACCACAGTACTGGTTTTGCTGCATCCCATCGGTTTTTGTATGTTGTGCTTTCATTTTCATTTGTCTCTATGTATTTAGCAATTTCTCTTGCAATTTCTTCTTTAACCCACTGATTGTTTAGGAGAGTGTTGTTTAACCTCCAGGTATTTGTGAATTTTCTAATCTGATGGTTATTGACTTCTAATTATATTCCATTGTGGCCAGAGAATGTGCTTTGAATAATTTCAATTTTTTTTTAATTTATTGAGGCTTGTTTTATGTCCCAGTATATGATCTATTCTGGAGAAAGTACCATGAGCACTAGAGAAGAATGTGTATCCTGGTGATTTGGGATGTAATGTTGTATATATGTCTGTTAAATCCAATTCATTTATCAGATTGTTTAGGTTTTCAATTTACTTATTGGTCTCCTGTCTGGTTGATCTATCTATAGGAGACAGTGATGTGTTGAAGTCTCCCACAATTATTGTGGAAACATCCATTGCTTCCTTTAGTTTTGCCAGTGTTTGTCTCACATATTTTGTGGCACCTTGATTGGGTGCATAAACATTTATGATTGTTATTTCTTCTTGCTGAATTTCCCCTTTTATTAGTATGTAGTGGCCTTCTTTGTCTCTCAAAACATCCCTGCATTTAAAGTCTATTTTATCTGAGATTAATATTGCTACACCTGCTTTCTTTTGTCTGTAGCTGGCATGAAATATTTTTTTCCGTACTTTCACTTTCGATTTCTTTTTGTCCCTGTGTCTAAGATGAGTCTCTTGTATGCAACATATTGATGGTTCATTTTTTTTTTATCCATTCTGCCAATCTATATCTTTAATTGGGGAGTTTAATCCATTTACATTCAATGTTATTACCATGAAGACATTTCTTGAATCAGCCATCTTATTCTTTGGTTTATATTTGTCATATATATTTTTTCCCTCTCTCTCTTAATGTCCTTTAATGTACCCATACTGAATCTCTTTAGTATTGAAATTTTCTCCAGCTCTCTCTCTCCTTTCATTGTTTCTCTGTTGGTAGGACTCCCTTTAGTATCTCAAGTAGGGCAGGTCTCTTGTTAGCAAATTCTTTCAGCATTTGTTTGTCTGTGAAAAATTTAAGTTCTCCCTCAAATGCGAAGGAGAGCTTTGCTGGATAAAGAATTCTTGGTTGGAAATTTTTCTCTCTCAGATTTTTATATATGTCATGCCACTGCCTTCTCACCTCGATGGTGGCTGCTGAGTAGTCACTACTTAGTCTTATGCTGTTTCCTTTGTATGTGGTGAATTGCTTTTCTCTTGCTGCTTTAAGAACTTGCCCCTTCTCTTTAGTATTTGACAGTGTGATCAGAATATGTCTTGGAGTGGGTTTATTTGGATTTATTCTATTTGGAGTTCACTGGGAATTTATGATTTGTGTATTTATGTTGTTTAGAAGTTTTGGGAAGTTTTCCCCAACAATTTCCTTGAATACTCTTCCTAGACCTTTATCCTTCTCTTCCCCTTCTGGAACACCAATGAGTCTTATATTTGGCCATTTTATATTATCTATCATATCCCTGAGATCCATTTTTTCCCCATTCTTTCTTTTGTTCTTTCATTTTCCATTCTGTCATCCTCCAGGTCACTGATTCGCTGTTCAGCTTCCTCTAGTCTCGTACTATGAGTATCCAGAATCTTTTAATTTGGCCAACAGTTTCTTTTATTTCCATAAGATCATCTTATTTTTTTATTTACTCTTGCAATTTCTTCTTTATGCTCTTCTAGGGTCTTCTTCATGTCCTTCATATTCTGTGCCATGCCCTTCCTCATGTCCTTTATATCCTGTGCCATGGTCTCATTGTTAATCTTTGGTTCTTTAATTGCTCCAAGTACTGTGTCTCCTCTGACTTTTTGATTTGGGTGCTTGGGCTTGGGTTATCCATATTGTCTGGTTTTTTCATATGCTTTAAAATTTTCTGTTGTTTCTGGCCTCTTGGCATTTGCTTAACTTGATTGGGTTCTTTTAGCATTTGTAGACCAATTAAAACCCTTATTTCTAAATTGTCAGATCTACAGCTTCATGGAGTACACCTTCTCTAACCAGCAGGTGGCGTCCACAAGCCACCTATTCCCGTCAAGCCAGTTCTCCACTTTGTCTTTGTGGTGAGTGGGGGTGTGAGTCTTGTGGGGTCCAATTGGTGCACCGAGCTTGTGAGTGTAGTTGGTGTTGCCTGCCCTTTATATGGGGTGTGTGTCTGAATGGTTAGGGAGGGGGAGCAGCTTTAATAATCAAATCTCCCTGGTGTTCCTGGAGATTTAAAGCTGTTGCAATAGTCTAATCCTTCAGTTTAGTCTTGCCACAGTTTGTCTCTGCCAGTGGCCCACAAGTCCTTGGTATTGGCGTATCGTCCCTGGGACTTGTGAGTGGGTCCCTCTTCCAGGCTGTGCAACCCCAGGTCCTCTGCTGAGGGATGACTGTGCTATGTCACAGGTGAGTGCCGTCCCCCCAGGGCAGTTCTGGGCTGTAGGGCTGTGTAGGGGCGTTCCCAGTCTGCTGAAAGGATAGCTGAATGGGGGGTGTTAATTTCCCTGTTTTCACACAGCTCCACCTTCCCAATTCTGAGACAATTAGTTGAAGGTGTGGGAAAGGCTAATGTCCACATCTGATTTTGTGGTGTGTGCGTGTGCTGTTGGAAACACTTCCTGTCACACTGGGTTGTCTGGGGCAGCTCTGGGCTATGGGGCTGGTGACTGGCAGGAGTGCTCCCTGCGCACTGGGAAGATGGCTGTGAGAGGACGCCCCCCTTTTCTTGGAAAGTTGTGGTGTTTAGCAAATTTTCTCAGCCATTGGACTTATTGCCTTGTGTCTCAGAGCTCTCTTAGCTCTGCTCTTGTCTGGGCCCAACTTGCAAGTCTTTGAGACTTTCTATAATGGGCTTCTTAGAGTAATTGTTTTAGAAAAAGAGAAAAAAAAAGATCTAATGGGCTATTGAAATGTTAAGAGGCAAAGACATTAGGGCCATTAAGGAATGATGGAGGGAGCAGAGAAACCAACTCTTTAGACAAAGAAACTTGCTTTCTGGATTTGCAAATGAGCCTGACTCTGCCTGAGCCCTGCCCTTCCCCATTCTATGTTCACCAGAACTCCAAAAAATCTCTGCTTTTATTTTTGGGTTTTCTTTCCTGTTTTTGCTATCCCTATCTCCTCTCCACCAGGCTGACTGTTCCCGGATTCTCCGGTGTCTGGTCTCAGTCTATCTATGTTTGGAGTTTGGATCAGTAGGATGAGTTTCTGGTAAGATCTGCAATTGCAGTTCTCCCTCCTCGTTCCCAGCACTGATGGCCCCTCCTCCCTTGGGGCTGAGCCTGGAAGGGAGGGGCACGGGTCCCCTGGCCATGAAAACTTACAGATTTTGCTGATCTCAGCTGTTCCACGCATTCATGAGTGTTGTATGAAGTATGCCTAAAGTCAAATTGCTCTGCAGTGTCTGGTCCATGCAGTTCCTGGCTTTCTACCTACTGCCCTGAAGGAGTAATTAAAACCCACAGTTCACCACTCTGCCATCTTGCCCCGCCTTCTTCTTGGGCTATTTCTAAGCCTTGGTTTCCTATCTGTAAAATGGTGAAAATGAATGTGCCTATCCCCTAATTGTGAGGATTAAGTTAAGTAATGTATGTACAATAAAGTGCTTAGCACATACCAAGTTTTGATGTCTTAGGGGGTTTGTTAATAACACTCATTCCAATACCTAACTCCCCAGATCTCTGGACAGATTCAGAAGAAATCGAGAAACAGAGGAGATAGGAAAAATATCACTTTTATTAATAATCAAGGCCATGTTAGTGGATGTGATTGCAATGTGAGGCAACTGAACTCCAGAATTAGACAGACTTACCTGTCACAAGCAGTGTTGGGCAGCCATTGGCCTTCCCCTCGAGGGCCAGGATTTGTTTCTGCAAATGCCTTTCTGGCACAGAGAAGCAGAGGAGAAAGCATGCCCTGTGTGGCAGGCAGATCTCAAAAGGGACAGGAAAGAAGGGACTGAGCCATGAATGCACTCTCAGTTCATCTCTCCAATTACCAATTTTTTTTTTTTATTAAATTCAGTTTTATTGAAATACATTCACACACCATACGATCATCCATGGTATACAATCCACTGTCCACAGTATGATAACATAGTTATGCGTTCATCACCACAGTCTATCTCTGAACATTTTCCTTACATCAGAAAGAACCAGAACAAGAATAAAAATAAAAGTGAAAAAAGAACACCCAAATCATTCCAATTACCGATTTTATAAATCCCTCCTATTCTCTAGGGAGGAGTGACTGAGGGGGCAGGAAGATGCCAGGGTGTTTCTCTATTTGGAATTCCTCCACATGAAAGAAACATGAGAGCAAAGTATAAGTGCTTCCCTCTAAGATTAATGTTTCATATATGTTAGATTTAAAAAAAATATGTTTTGCCTATAAAATTTTAATTTTGAAGGGTTTAAGGTACAGGAATATTTTCTTATAGCACATCTTACCAAAATAAGTCTTTGAAATGGAGTGAGTTTCTCCCAGGGAAAATTTATAGGACTACACATTTCTTCATTTTCATTCAAAAGTTCAGCTAAGAATAAATTTAGAGAAGGAAACTGATATTAACAATCAAATATTTTAGACCATTAAAAGATACCAAAATGATAATTTTTTTTATGAAATTGTGACTTTTATTTTGGAACACAGCGGATTTCTTTTAAGGTGAGCTTTATTTCTAAAGGAGTTGAGGAATCACTAACTATCCTTAGCAGGTCAAAAGAGGTAGACATTAAGGTAGATTTGGGTTTCAGCTTGGCCCTAGTGAAGTGATATAACAAGATAGTAGGCAGACAAAGGAAAATGAATGAGAAGCAAAGGGCACAGTCAACACCTTATAACCTGTTCCTACATGTGAGCTATTTTTCTGCTGAATATAAGGTGAGCCACTTATAACTCCAGAAGTTAAAGATTCCTATTCATAACCCACCTATGACAGATACAGGAAATGATAACCGAATGGAAATACAACAAGATTGTCACATTTTTGAAAAATTGAAGATTAGGCTTTTCTTTTTCTTTCTTTCTTCTTTTAAAAAACACAATTGCAGTAGAATCCCAGTGGGTTATCATACTCTTTTGCAAGGTGGAAAAGACTGCTTTCTAGTCTTCATTTCCAACTACCCCAGATCCAATTATCATTTCCACCTATTTTATATTTCTATGGTATTTTTCCAATGTCTAACTTAAATGATAACTTAGATGATAGAAATAGCTTTTTAAAATGCAGCCAATATAACTTTATCAGGCTTTAAAAAATAGCCCACCATATATGAAAATCTAAAGTTACAAAATGGACAAATTTGGGATTATTTGAAAAATAAAATGATGCTTAACTTTACAAAAGAGGGTCAATGAAGAGTCCCTTTAAATTAAAATTATTGACTCATCTTACAAAATAAAAAGAAGGGATCCCAAATGGATTAGCAACAAACATAACAAAATAAAACAATAATGACCCAGCAAGAAAAATATAGGGAAGGAGAAGGAGACCTTCTTAATCAGATCTGGAAATCAAGAAGCTATGAAAGAAAAATACATAGACATAATTGACTATACAAAGATTTGTGTGTTACAGATACTATCAACAAATCCAATAGGCAATTAATAGACTTGGAAAAATACTCGAATGAAGATGTTAATATCAAAAACAAGAAACAGAAATTAAACAAACCAATAGGAAAATGGACAAAGTACATGAATAGGCATATCTAAATGATCAACAAATGTATGAAAAGATACTTAAACTGTTAGGGAAATTAAAATTAAAGTACTTTAAACTTTTCAGATTGGCGAAAGTTAAGAGAAGTTAGATTAAAACATTGAATGCTTTCTTACTTTCCTCAGGTGGTTTGTTACTTTCCTCCAGTGTTGACTTTTTTGAATGGAAAGGTATGCTTAATAGAAAATACACAGTCTTACTATTTTTAAAAGCATCCCATTGTGCTACATTTGATAAAATGGATTTGCATAAAAGTGAAAATGGTTCCAGCTGACTGCTGACATATTGGCACTGCTTCCACCTAGATTCTGATAGCCACTGAAGATGTCGAGTTTTATTTATTTCAAATATGCCTATAAAGGGAAAATGATGACATTAGAAGAGATAAATCCTTTCAATCTTTCAGTTGCTCATTTCAAAGCAGATGCTTAATAAATTGTTGTTGAGGAAAAAGTCATTTTATATAAAAATAATTACACAAAAGATATTTTTTTAAAAGGAGATTTAAGTTTTAAAATAGCAATATTTTATTAAAACTAGAAACATGGTAAGAATACTCTTTGTTGTTCATCATGGTGCTTACTGTTTATCATAAGAAAAAGTTGCAAATGACTTAAGTGTGTAATTTAAGAAAGTGGTTAAATAAATTTTGGTAAGCCAGAAATACAAATGCTAGGTAGACATTAAATAAAGAGTCTAAATATTTTTATTGCAATAGGAATCGTTTAGGATATATTTTTAGTTGAAATAAAAGCAGGAGTAAGTCTGTATAGCAAAGTCTTGAATAAGTCTGTACAGAAAAGTTTCTTTTTTCTTCTAAAGTACACTTACATGTATATAGGAAAAATAGTGGAGAGAAAAATACAAAAAATATCAAGAATGGTTAATTGGTAGAATTAGAGAAAATTTATTTTCTTCTTTTTGCTTATCTTTAAGTCCTAATGGTTTTATAATAAACACACATTGCTTGTATAATAAAAAATCAAAACAATGGGAGCTATTTTTTTTAAACTTTTTCCCTTAAAGAACACTGGGAACATTTTAATGATGCTAGGTAAAGCAGACACCTCCTGGATTGACTGCCCAAGCTGAACTCTTTTTTCTTTTTCATATATATATTTTTATTGAGATTGTTCACATACCATGCAACTATCCAAAGATCCAAAGTGCGCAATCAATTGCCCATGGTACCATCATACAGCTGTGCATCCATCAACATGATTAATTTTTTTTTCAATTTTTAGAACATTTTCATTATGCCGGAAAAGAAATAAAGGCAAAAAAAGGAAACTCAAATCCTCCCATACCCCTAACCATGCCCCTTCTCCATTATTGATTTATAGTTTTGATATAGTACATTTGTTATTGTTGATGAAAGAATGTTAAAATACTGCTAACTGTAGTATATAGTTTGCAGCAGGTATATATATTTTTTCCTATATGCCTCTCAATTATTAACTTCTAGTTACAGTGTCATATATTTGTTTTAGTTCATGAGAGAGATTTCTAATATTTGTATAGTTAATCACAGATGTCCACCACAAGATTCACTGTTTTATACATTCCCATCTTTAAACCTCCAACTTTCCTTCTGGTGACATACGTGACTCTGAGCTTACCCTTTCCACCACCTTTACACACCTTTTAGCACTGCTAGTTATTCTCACAACGTGCTATCATCACCTCTGTCCATTTCCAAATGTTTAAGTTCAACCTAGTTGAACATTCTGCTCCCCATTCTTTAGCCTCATTCTATATCCTGGTAATTTACATTTCATGTCTATGAGTTTACATATTATAATTAGTTCCTATCAGTGAGACCCTGCAATATTTGCCTTTATGTGTCTGTCTTATTTCACTCAATATAGTGCCCTCAAGTTTTCTTCATCAACCCTTTTCTTTTAAGATGGTTTTGTTCACACACCATGCATTCTGTCCTAAGTAAACAATCATTGCTTCCCTGCATAGTAATGTATTTATGTATTCAGCAGCATCACCACTATCTATATAAGGACATCTCCATTTTTTCCACAAAGAAGGAGGAAGAGTCAAAGAAGGCAGAGAGACAAAAGAAAAAGAAAAGAGAAACAGAAAGAAACAAAACAAAACAAAACAAAATTTGACAGCTAGATGGCAACAAAAGAAGAGATAGCATTAACCTAAAGTAGAATAAAGAGTCAGACAACATCACCAATGCCAGGAGTCCCATACCTTTCCGCTATTCCCCACCCCCCATAGGCATTTGGTATATTGCCTTTGATATATTAAAGGAAGCATAATACAATGTTTCCGTAAATTATAGTCTCTAGTTTGCATTGATTGTATTTCCCCCTCAATCCTACCCTATTTTTAACACCTTGTAATGTTGACATTCATTTGTTCTATCTCATGTAAAAACATATTTGTACTTTTATTACAATCGTTGAGCACCCTAGGTTTCCCTGAGTTACACAGTCCAGTCTTATCCTTTGTCTTTTGTTCTGGTGTCCCACATAGTCCCAGCCTTCCTCTTTCACCCATACTCAAAGTCATCTTTGTTCAGTGTACTTACATTGCTGTGCTACTGTCTCCAAAAATTGTTTTCCAAACCTCTCACTCCTGTCTTTTCCTTTCTGTTTGCAGTGCTTCCTTTAGTGTTTCCTGTGGAGCAGGTATCTTGTTCACAAACTCTGTCATTGTCTGTTTGTCAGAGAATATTTTAAGCTCTCCCTAATATTTGAAGATGGTTTTGCTGGATATAGGATTCTTGGTTGGTGGTTTTTCTCTTTCAGTATCTTAAATATGTCACCCCACTTCCTTCTTGCCTCCATGGTTTCCGTTGAGAAATCTGCACATAGTCTTACCAAGCTTCCTTTGTATGTGATGGATCGCTTTTCTCTTGCTGCTTTCAGGATTCTCTCTTTGTCTTTGATGTTTGATAATCTGATTATTAAGTGTCTTGGTGTAGGCCTATTCAGATCTATTCTGTTTAGGGTATGCTGCGCTTCTTAGATCCGTAATTTTATGTCTTTCATAAGAGATGGGAAATTTTCATTGGTTATTTCCTGTCTTATTGCTTTTGCCCCCTTTCTCTTCTTTTCTCCTTCTGGAACACCCATGACATGTACATTCTTGCTTTTCATTTTGTCCTTAAGTTCCTGGAGATGTTGCTTTTATTTTTCCATTTTTTTCTCTATCTGTTTTTTTGTGTGTAGGCTTTCAGATGCCTTGTTCTCCAGTACCTGAGTGTTTTCTTCCTCCTCTTGAGATCTGCTGTTGTATGTTTCCATTGTGTCTTTCATCTTGTGTTGTGCCTTTCATGTCCATAGATTCCGCCGGTTGGTTTTGAACTTTTGATTATGTACGAATTTGTATTATGTTTCGAACTTTCTACATTATGTACACCCAGTATTTCCATTATACGGTTCACCTCTTTCCCCATAACTTCCCTAAACTTTTTGAATTGACTTATTACTAGTTGTTGCAATTCCTGTATCTCAGTTGAAGTGTAAGTTTGTTCCTTTGACTGGGCCATAACTTTGTTTTTCTTAGTGTAGGTTGTCATTTTCTGTTGTCTAGGCATGGTTTCCTTGGTTACCTCAAACAGGTTTTCCCAGATCAGAATGGGCTCAGGCCCCAGAAGGAAGAAATATTCAGTATCCCATTTCCCTGAGGGTGTGTCTTAGAAAACTGGTATACCCTGTGAGGTCTTGGGTCACTGTGATTTTCTGCCCAGCAGGTGGCACCTGCCAGCCTGTAACTCCAGACTGGTGTAAGGAAGTATGGCCTGTGGCTGTTTTCTCCCAGGCTCTGGGGTCTGGTTCTGAATGGAAGATGAGTAGTAGAGTTGGGCCCCACCCCTTTCCACTTAGGGAAGATAACCCCTCTAGAGAGGTCATTAGCACTTGAATAGACTCTGCCTGTGCTATGTCCACCCTTGTCTGGGTCAGAGTGCTGGGAAATGAAAATGGCTGAGGCTTTCTCCACTGAGCCAAAACTGAGACAGAAAGCCCCCTTCAGGGCCATCCACGGCCACCCTCTGGCTCTCCAAATTCAGCTGTCACCTAAAGCTTCTGTCTGCTTGTTGGGGATTCATTGCTCATAGCAAGCAGTCCATGTTTGTTAATTAAAACCCTAGTTGGAACTCAGCTGAGCTATATTCACTTGCTGGGGGAGAGCTTCTCTCTAGCACCACAAGGCTTTGCGGCTTGGGCTGTGGGGGGAGGGGCTCCCAGCTTGGATCCACAATTTTTGCTTACAGATTTATGCTGTGACCTCGGACATTCCTCCCAATTCAGGTTGGTGTATGTCCTAGTTTGCTAATGCTGCAGAATGCAAAACACCAGAGATGGACAGGCTTTTATAAAATGGGGGTTTATTTCACTACACAGTTACAGTCTTAAGGCCACAAAGCATCCAAGGTAACACCTCAGCAATCGGGTACCTTCACCAGAGGACGGCCAGTGGTGTCCAGAAAACCTCTGTTAGCTAGGAAGGCAGCTGGCGTCTGCTCCAAAGCTCTGGCCTCAAAACGGCTTTCTCCCAGGATGTTCCTTTCTAGCAAGCTTGCTTCTCTTCAAAACATCACTCCCAGCTGCACTCTCTTTCCTCTTTGAGTCAGCTCATTTATATAGCTCCACCGATCAAGGCCCACCCCGAATGGGTGGGGCCACGCCTCCATGAGAACATCTCATCAGAATCATTGCCTACAGCTGGGTGGGGCACATTCCAAGCAAATCCAACCATCACCAAACGCCTGCCCCACACAAGACCACAAAGATAATGGCATTTGGGGGACACAATACATTCAAACTGGCACATTCCACCCCCTGGACCCCAAAATGACATTATCTTTCCAAACACAAAATACATTCATTCCATCACAATATCACAAAAACTTAAATCATTTCAGTAACAAAAGTTAAGTACAAGATCCCATCAAAATCAATTACAGGCATGGCCAGTCCTAAGGCATAATTTTTCTTTAGCTGTGGATCTGTGAACTTAGAACAAGTTATGTGCTCCCAATATACAAAGGAGAGACATTCGTAGGATAAACATTTCCACTGCCATAAGGAGAAACAGTAAGGAAAACAGGGTTAACAGGAGCAAAACAGTTCCTAAAACCTGCAGGACAAAGTCCATTAGATTTCAAAGTCTGAAAGTCATTAACAGAACAACATTGCATCCTTGGGGCTTGAGAGAGCGGGAGCCTAACCCTTCCCAAGGGCCTTTTTGGCAGCTGTTTCCTCTCCAAATGCTTGGGTGAGTGCTCCAACATTTCCACACATTGGGGAGACCACCTTCTTGGCTCCACCCTCCTCAAACCTCGGGGCAGCTCCCGGATTCCCTTCCATCTCCGGGGCACACGCTCAACCCCTTCAGAACAGTGGGGTGGCAGCCAGGCTCTCCTCAATTCCCTGGAAATGTGCTCCACCCCCTTTGGGACCTGAGGTGGCAAAACTCTTCCAGAGCATCGAGGCGGAAAGCCCGCCCTCAACCTCCAGGGCAAACTCACCCTTTCTGTGCATGTGGGCTGCTCCGCTCTCCCAGCCTGAGACCTCCTGATTCCAGACCTCAACCTCCATGGCTCTGTCTTTGAAGAGATTTTTCCTTTAATTTTTTCCTTGTCTGTCTCCTCCAGTCCAGACCGGCAATGGCTCTGTCTATAAAGATCTCGCAAAAATTCTGTTGGCTTTGCATGAAGCATGCAGGGGTCAAAGCCATCAGACAATAGAACTTTCCACAAATCCTTTCTGGATAATTCCATCTCCAATCCTGGCTTGTACTGAAATGGTGGCTGGGTTCCATGTTTGGTTACATCCTCATGTTGGGCTGTAGCTTCTGGGATTCCACCCCCTGGAAGCTCGTAATTTTCCAAGCCATCAGCTTCTAGTTTCTTGGAACCCAAGAGTTCAGTTCTAAGTTTATCTCTCTCTGCTCGCATTTTACTATAAGCTGCAAGGAGAAGCCAGGGTATATCTTCCACACGTAGTCTGGAGATCTCCTCAGCTAAGTATTCCAGGTTGCCACTTTTAAATTCTTCCTTCCATCTGACACCAGGACTCAATTTTGCCAAATTCTGTGCCACTTTAAAACAAGGATCGCCTTTCTTCCAGTTTACGACAACACATTCACCATTTCTGTTCAAGGCCTCATCAGAAGTATCTTTAGAGTCCATATTTCCACAGTCTCTTTAAAGCAGTTTTGGCCTTTTCTATCAAGCTCCTCACAATTCTTCCAGAATCTTCCCCTTATCCACTTAAAAAGCCGTTCCAACATGTTTGGTATTTGCAAACTCAGCAGCAAAAGCACCCCACTTCTCTGGTACCAAAATCTGTCCTAGTTTGCTAATGCTGCAGAATGCAAAACACCAGAGATGGACAGGCTTTTATAAAACAGGGGTTTATTTCACTACACAGTTACAGTCTTAAGGCCACAAAGCATCCAAGGTAACACCTCAGCAATCGGGTACCTTCACCAGAGGATGGCCAGTGGTGTCCGGAAAACCTCTGTTAGCTAGGAAGGCAGCTGGCGTCTGCTCCAAAGCTCCGGCCTCAAAACGGTTTTCTCCCAGGACGTTCCTTTCTAGCAAGCTTGCTTCTCTTCAAAACATCACTCCCAGCTGCACTCTCTTTCCTCTTTGAGTCAGCTCATTTATATAGCTCCACCGATCAAGGCCCACCCTGAATGGGTGGGGCCACGCCTCCATGAGAACATCTCATCAGAATCATTGCCCACAGCTGGGTGGGGCACATTCCAAGCAAATCCAACCATCACCAAACGCCTGCCCCACACAAGACCACAAAGATAATGGCATTTAGGGGACACAATACATTCAAACCAGCACAGTGTATGATGAGTGGACAGTCATGTTTGTCCCCCTGCAGTTATTGTCGATTATTTACTAGTTGTTCCTGGTTGCCTATTAGTTGTTCCAGGGGGAATAACTAGCTTCCATTTCTCTCTATCCCAAGATGAACTCTTGGCTGCCATATTTTTGTTGCATGACTCTGTCTCTTGGTCAAAGGCAATTGGTTCACAAGTGGTCTCTTGACCAAGGCCATGACACTCAGATTCATCCTCCTAGGAATACAGAGTCTAGATCTCTGAGGCACAGAGCTTGAGATCTCTTGGGAGCTGAGTCATGTTAATACCCACTGACCCTTCTCATACTGGTACTTGGCAGTTCATATATTCCTTGGGTTTTTCTGAGATACTCCTGTATCCTTTCAAATTTTTGATTTGTTTTTTTTTGTTTAAGCCATTGAAAATATCTTAATAGATCCATATGATCATTCATTGATTGAACAATCATTATGCACTATGTACCAAGCATTGGCTGGAGTAAAAACAAACAAACAAACAAAGAAACAAATAAATGATACAGAACTATCCATGTCTAGTATCCTCCTGTTTTAGTTGCCTGGCTGCTAAAGTAAATACCATGCAATGGGTTGGTTTAAACAGCAGGAATTTATTGGCTCACAATTTTGAAGCTAGGAGAAGTGCAAAATCGATGTGTCAGCAAGGTGATGCTTTCTCCCAGAATACTGTAGTGTTCTAGAGCTAGGTGCTGGTGACTCTTGGTCCTTGGGTTTGTCACATATGACAATGCACTTGGTGGCCCCTCCTTGCTTCTCTCTTCTCTTCCAGGTTCTGTTGAGTTCCAGTTTCTGGGTGCCTCCTGTATTTTTTTCCTCTGAGACATTCTCCATAAGGCCTCCAGTAAGCTTTAACACCTATATTGATTCCGCTGGGCCATCAGAATAACTGGAATACTCTCATCAAATGTCCTACTTACAAGGATCCACATCCACAAGAATGGATTAAGTTTAAGAACACGTTTGTCTGGGGTACATAGCTCCAAGCCACCACACCTCCATAGCAACCCTTTTCATGTTTTTATTCCAACTTCTAGTCTCCAAACATCTGACAAGGGTTACTCCAAACTAACACTTTTTCTCTCTCAATGAGTGCATCAGAATTCCTTTAAACATTATATATTTTTTGGTTTAAAATGTACAACACAGGATCATTTGAAAGGATTCAATATTAACTGATTTTGTCTAATCTTTTTGGATGAGCATGATTTTTGTGGTTCACATTTTCAATGGATTTTCATAAGAATGTGGGGGCAACTGTAATTAGGAGGGGTAATGTATAACTCCTGATGATATCAAATCAATGTGTATGTCTCCCTATTGACTACCTTTAGATATTCTGTGCTATAGATTAAGATTACAATAATCACAGTAATTGTCTTTTATTCATTCATTCACTCAAAAGTTAGAGTACCAGTATGTGTCCAACAGTGTAAGGAATTAAAAAATGAATTAGACGTTGTACTTGACCTCAACCTGTTTTTAGTCTAGTCAGTTATAGAAGCATTACTGGAGTGGCACCTTGGAAACCTTTTAGTATTTTATGGGGAAACATGTTTTAATGACATTTTACTAAGTACAGAATAATTATTTTTACTTACTATTAAGTTTAGGCTGGGGCATTGCACCTTTAATATTTGTCAATATGTCAGAGTATAAGAAGATGTTCCATTCTTCATCTGGTAGGAATCCAATGTCATCCTGCATTAGATTTTCATTAGCATTATTTTGCATTATTGTGGTGCAAAGGCGAAAGGAGAAGCAAAGTTTATGTTGATTAAATAGAGCTGAAGAAACCACCTACAGGGAAAATACAACAGTTAGACTAAATCAGCTAGATGAAATAAGTATGCGAAATTCACATTAAAGAATATCTCACCTTAAAAATATTTCTCGTCAGCACATCTATTGCATTTTTAATATACCTATCTAAGGAACTTGTCTCACTTTTTCGGTTAGGTTCTGTTGAGAGATTTGTAATGTTATCAACTTTTTTCAGAGACATTTTCTCCCTTTTTAAATTAGAAGCTGAGTGAAAGTGTTCTTGTTCTTTGCTTTTGGAAACTATTGATGAAACAAAAACCTTATGAAACCAGTCTAGGGAAAACTGGTACATGTAGTTAATTTGGTTAAGATCAGCCACTAGAAAGTAGAGCAGGGCGCCTCGAGTGGCAATGGGGAGATAGTTTTTACGTATTGCTTGAATTTCACTTTCTGCTTTTTCAGTTGCTTCGATGCGCTTTGTAATTTCCTTTGAAGTCATTTTGGATTTTTTCAAGATGTCTATGATATCCTCATCATCTAATACACATCCTAAAGACAAACCAAAAGTGAATTTAAATAAAACAATTGTAATGATAAATGACTGTTTCCTCATTCTGCATGATTTATGTAAGAATTTTTACTGTTGGCTTCTTATTGATTTTATTTTGGAGATGGGCTCTTATATAGAGATAATTTTGATTAATGGCATACACGTCTTCCTTCCTACTCTTTCTTC
The DNA here is from genome assembly GCF_015220235.1 of Choloepus didactylus. Classification (NCBI taxonomy): domain Eukaryota; kingdom Metazoa; phylum Chordata; class Mammalia; order Pilosa; family Megalonychidae; genus Choloepus; species Choloepus didactylus. Next base: position 34,530,872 of record NC_051308.1, read on the forward strand.
TCTTCTTTATGTTACTTAAGTGTTTGTGTATTCTATTTTTATTATAGGCACACAAGAAGGAAATGGCCCATTGTAAGGCATACTTCTCACACTGTGACCCATTGTACACATGGAAGATTGAAATAAAATTTCAGAAACATAAATGCCATTATTACATGTGATATACTCTGATATTTTGTGTTCTATTTTATTACAAAATAAAGCTAATCATGACCAACAAAATTGATTTTGCAATCCATTAATAGGATGCAATTCATCTTTTGAAAAAGCTCTATTCTAGAAACACAGATGATAAATTCTCCTCTTTTCAAATATTTATAGTCACTCTCATTTTCAATTATAAAGTGTTCTATTTTATGGGCTAAAATACCCATTTTGCTCAACTGCTTTTTTAATGATATGAGTTCTAGGCTTCTCACCATCCTTGATGCCCACATCTGGACATACTTTAGTTTGAAAAGAATGATCCTAAAATGTAGCATCCAGAACTAATCACAATATTCCGGCTTGATAAAATCATTGCAGGGCATAATGGTATTATTGTATTCCATCATCTGGATACTATATTTTTACTGCTGCAGATGAGTTTTCTAAGTGACATCTGGACCTAAGCTGTGGACAACCCTTTCCCAGTCTGCACCCTACCACACCATTTCCCCAGGGATGGGGCAGGTGCAGGGAGCTACTAAAAAGATAAAATATTTCCAAAGAGTCAATAAGAATAATCTGAATTACTAAAACTTGGAAAGAAGGAGGAAAGATTATGTGCAGAGTTAAGGAGTCTTTTTATTTATTTAGGGTTTCTCCCCGCCAAGAATTTTCTTTTTTTTTAATTAAAACCACTGTTAGTAAAATCTCTTTTAAAAAATCCCAGAAACTACTACGGGCACCAAATGGTAGGGAATAAACACCAAAGGCATAACAGCATATAGTGCTCTGATGTGCACTATCTTAAACAACTTTTCATTTGTTTCATCCATCTTTTCTTCAATTTACGCAAACATTATAGCAAAATATGACATTTATCATATGAGTAGTTCATAAAATGGTAGTTGCTTATTCTGAATCTTGTTAGATCAATTATGCTCCTTTCTATGTATATTAAATAATACCTAATATCCTTGTTTTGTTTCCTAAAATGTTACAAGCTGATGGTTCCAACATTATAAGAGAAACAGAAAAGGAAATCTTGCCCATGTAACTAGTCTTGTCATAAACAGAAGTTCAGCTTGCTCATGTGCTATAAAGAAACAACTTATTATGTGTAATTAAAATAGAAAAGGAATAAAGTCAGACCCTTCCAGGCATAAATGTGTAAATAGTTAAGTATTGTTTTCATAGAAAACAAATATACTTCTAAGTAAGGATTTACTCGTATTTCTAACATAAGATATGATGAGCTTACATATTTGATCTTTTTTTCTCTTTAAAAATATGGTTGCAAAAATTGAGCTACAGACTTCCTTCCTTTTTAAAAATTCTCCCCTTAACACAACTCTCTGGAACTGGTCAAGAGAATGCACTCTTAGAAGGCAGCCACAGGCAGAAAGATATCTAAGAGGGAAAGTATGGCCTCCCCACTACTTCCCCCACTTTAAGAATTCTTTGTTTAAGGTTTTAAGGACAAAATATAATATCTTGAAAGGTCTTAAAATAATCCTTTCAAAAAAATTGGGTCATTTTATGCTGTAAAAAAGTTACTTCTTTGTCAAAGCTTATGTTCCTCAGTCATCTGCTGTTACCAGCTGACAACATTTTCTTAAGATCTGCTTTTTTCTTCAAAATCTTCTGTTTGGCTCTTTGGCTGTCCAGGTGTGGTTTACAGCCTAAAAGTATAACACCATGGAACAAGGGTAACACCACTGTTTCACATGCCTCTTTTCTGTGCATCTCAGGAGGTTTCAGAGAGGCAACACGGGAACTCATCATCACAGTTATTCTTTTGCCACAGGTCTCGTAGCAAAGGCTGTTGTTTGCAGCATTTTGTCTGGTGGGGAATGCCAGTGTGAAGGCTGAGAGCCACATCCTTGGCAGTGGTGTGGGGGACAGGGGAGGTGGGGGTGGGATTGGAGAAGGGGGAGGTTTGTAACCATAATGTGGGAAAGGCTTAGATGCATCACTGCACTTACACTGGCAGAGCCCATTCCTTGCCCCTTGCCCTCTGTCTCTCAAGAGGTCCAAGGCTGTGAATGCATTTCCGAGGGATGGCTCAAGGAATGACTGGCCCTCTAGTGGTGGTCTGGGTCTCCTCCAGGAGAGGCGGGAGGATGACCAATGACTGAGGCTATGGAAGCAGCGCCAACCTGCAGAGCCGGGCCTCACTGTCACCTTTACAGAGTTCCCTTGGGAATCTTTGTCAAGTAATGACATTAATTTTAAAAATTACTACTCATAAAAATTTAAATTTTAAATTTAAAAATGTATAAAGAAGAAAGCAGCAAATCACTTCATAATCCACTGTCACCCCCACCCCACAAAGTCCCAGTGCCAATACATGGTAAACATCATTCCAAGTATCTTTCTATGCATACATGCATGGATTGATAAATAGATACAGAAATTTTTACGAGAAATGGATCCTTCTACAAATGCTATTTTTGAGATAACTTTAAAATTTACCTTTACTAGAATTTAAAAGAAGAAAAACAAAAGAGGGAATAGCTGAGTCTCAGATATATGCTTCTTTATGATACCAATCTAAATATTGTCTTTATAACTTTTGATTCTGTCCTTCACAATGATATATCAACCTGTCTTTATATCACTGAATATACTGACTTACCTTCTGTTTTCTGCAGTAAATTTAGTGTTTTTCCTTCCAGTTCTTCTAGAATTATAGCATCAAGGGAAATACTCTCCAAAAATTGGAAATGTTGATTTTCTAAATGAGGGACTTCATGAGTTACTATAGTAGATAAGAGTTGATCTTGTAAACCTTGGAATGTTACCGTGAAATTGATCATAGTAACAAAGTTATAAACTGATGGAAGGAAATGAGGGTTGGCTATTTCTGTAGATATGTAAAACCTAAAACATGAGAAGGCACCAGTTATTCAAAGAACATACAGAGGAAAAAATGGAACTAATTTATTTAATAATGGAAAAAATATTTTTCCTGAAAGTAAACCAAGTTAATTTTTAATATTATTCAGCCTTGTACACAACGTAGGTTCTCAATTTTATATATGTGAATACATTTTCTATTTAGGACTCTAAGAAATACAATCATAAATTATGTCCACTCTACATTTGGTCTAAGTGTTAGGCCAGAGTAAAGAAAAAATGCTAGATAGTGGGAGTTTTGTGACCTGCCACTAGGTCATTGTAAAGACTTTTTTTTTACTCTGAATGAGTGAGAAGCCATTAGAGAGATCTGAGTTACAGGATCTCAGGGGCGGGGGGGTGGGGGGGGTGGGGGGGGGGGTGGGGGGGGGCAAGGATGGAGCAGGAGACAGGTTTAAAGGTGAGAGACGACTGTGGCTTGGAGCATCATTTATGGGGAGTGGTGAGATCTTGTATAGTCCTCATTACAACCGGATAAAGCAGGGACAATTCCTGCCTCCTAAATAAATTGTCACTATCACATGGCAAGAAAGTGACAGAATGGATATTTGTCCCCAAAATCTGCTGTCTAAAACAGTGCTCTCCTCCACCTCCTCAAACACATATTTCAAACATGGGCACCAGTTTATCAGTTCAGATGGATGTAACTTCATCAGCATTTCTAGAGCTTTGCTTAATCAGTCATATTGGTCCAGTGAGAAAAAGAAAAGAATATGTTAGCACAGTGTTTCCCCAAATGTATTATGTAAAGACACTGCTTTCTGGAGAGGATCTGGTAAATAAAGGGGCTTTAACTGGAGAGAACCCTGTTTAACTTTATTTAACCTAATGCTTTTTTAAACCTTGCGATCCCTTTTTTTGAGTGACACCTATTAAATCCCTGGAAATGATGTTTTGAGGGACACACTTTGAAAAATGTTTTATTAACAGAAGGAAGGACGCTGGAAGAGAGAATTCTAAGGAGTAAGAATTTGTTGAGAGGCTGTGGCCTTGTCCAGAGGAGAGTGAAGACCAGCGGATTAAAGAGTCAGGACTGCTCTGTAAGGAGTCAGTCTGTCAGCCCCGTGAAGAAGTCAAACCCACCAGGCCAGGGACGGTACGATCTAACTTTCCATAGCTTTTCTTTCAGGCATAGAAAGTACGTGTCTGGACACCCTGGATGTCTTGTTCCTTTGGGAATTATATTTTTGTGATGATTAAACTGGACTATAAAATAGTGTTTTGTGACACTGACTGGAGGGTGCCGGTTTCCAGGAGGACGGTTACTGCAGGGAATGTGGATTCAATGTTTTTAGCTCCCCAGGCAAAATCTCTATCATTTTGCTATAGATCTCAAAAACGGATTTTTTTTTTTTTTTTTTTTTTTTTTTTGGAAGCAGCAGAAACTTTTCTCCCCCCTCCAAATAAAACGGTAGGCCAATAGATCGAACAGAGACTACCTGGATAAATGGGAGTCAGGTTTCCTGCTTGTCTCCCTCCCCTACTTCTGAAGACTCTTCATGAAACCCACAGGTTTTAACAGGCACAGTTTGAAAAACAGTGGTTTGAAATGACTTGATAAATAAAAATCTGCTCTCTATTCTGTATACTCATGAGTGCTACTGGCAGCACAAAAATAAAAAGAAAATTCCATATGCAATCTCCTTATTTCCTCCAGTTAGGAGCTTATCAGGACTGAAATATAGCACCTTCAATTTCATTTGTCTTAAAAAAATAAACATTTTATGCAATTTAAATGTGAGAAACATTACCTAAATTTAGAATTGTATTCAATCTCAGAACCATAAACCCTTAGGAAATATTGTCCTCTTTTCTGGTAGATATCCTTCTTCAAAATTGCCTTTAAATTTGGAGGTAATGTTTCAGGGAGAATCTGAAAAACCCAAAAAAACATTAATCAAAAAATCATCTAGTGACAAATAAATTAGTTGAAAATAAATAATATTTTTTTAAAAATTTAAATCTTATTAAAATTCTGGACACCAGTGAAGGCCAGTTTTGAGAGAGTTAAACACTGAAAACTCACATTATTTATTTGTTCATTTATTATTTTTGCTCTGATAAAGTTATTGCCACTTAAAGCTCAGCTTTTGTTCTGAGTACATACAATGTATGTGTGAGCAGCATGGAATTAGGGAATTAGGCCATATTGTCCGAATACCTGCAAGAGGACACTCCCTCCTGTTTTCATGGCATTTTCAATTTTTTGGGTATACTTGCTGTCCTTGATGGAGAGCTCCTGCAGCCTGGAACCCTCCATCTGTCGAATCCAGTTGCGTGCTTGCTTATGTGGGTCGATCAGCAGTGGCCACTGCCGGCTGTTCTTGATCAAGATGGCATTCTCTGCTGAAAACTGATCACGAGGCAGCCCCTGATTATGCCATCGGTGGATCTGGAATGAAAACATCAGTACTTTCTAAACCTCTATTTCATAAACTTTTCTACAACTTTTAGTATCCTACAAGATCCTGAAGGATTCTCGCCTTTAGAAAAATCAAATAATCTTTAAAAGAACCAAGGAAAGGAACAACTTAAAGGAACTTGGATATGACAATTTTGGTAAAGTGAGTCATCATTCACTAAACTTTTCTGTTCATCAGGAAGGACATCTAGAAGGCTCATCAAAAAAAAAAATGCTTTGGGAGACAGAAAATAAATACGAGATAGAGTACTTATTTACAAGGATCTTAGGCTTCTAATGGAAGGAGTAAGAAACATATATATGAAATGGCAATAATATAGAATTATCTAAATAAAATAATAGTTTCTCTATTGAGCACCTACCACCCGACAAGCATGTATGCACATTATCTATTTAAATTGCTGTAACAATCCTCATTTCTCAGATGTAGGAACTGAGGCTAAAAGAGGATCAATACTTGCCTATGTTCACTTTGTTGGAATAAGTGTCTGAGCTAGGGTTTGACTCAGAAGTTGCCTCCAATCCTGATGAGTTTTTCATCCTTATATGACCTCTTTTGCCTGCTATTCCTTCCTCAGCCAATATCAGCAGGTTGGGAAAAATGGGCCATGATGCCCATGGAGGTCAGAGAAGGAACAGGGAACCAGGGAGCCTTCCCACAAAAGGAAGCAGGGGCCTCCCCAGAAGAGGTCAAAGATGCTTTTCAGATTTGGACTACAGGGAAAAGCTTCATGTTTAAGTCAGTGAGGAATTACATGCTCTCAATTTCTACATGGAAGGAACTGACAGGATGCTGATAAATCCTAGAAAGTAAAAGGATTTTTGTTGGTTGGAAGTGTAGCTTGCATTTGAGTACAGGCAAAGAAAACAGGAGTAAAGGTCAATGTGGTGAGAGAAATAAACTCCAAACCCGTGAACAAATCAGTTACTATTTAAAAAAAAAACACTCTCCTTTCATGTGTTTATCATTTTATCAAGTATATATCCCTAAACATTATAGTTTAGTTTTGCTTATTTATTTATTTTTGAGTTTTGTTTTTTATGCAATTTTATTGAGATATATTCACATAACATATAATCCTTCAAAGTATATAATCAGTTGTTCATAGTTGGGCATTGATCACGACAATCGTTTTTTTAAATTTTTTTTCATTTGTTAAAAATTAACTCTTTTTTTTAAAATCAACTATATTAAAAATTTTTTTTTAAAAACATAAAATGAAAAAAACATTTCATTCAAACCATAACAAGGGAATAAGAAAAAGACAACTAACCTAAGATAGCTACTTTACTTCCAATGTGTTCCTACTCCACCCCAAGAAAATAACCTAATTTAGCAACATTTCTGTGAACTTGTTCCTACCATACCCATCAGAAATTAACAGACCATAGTCATTCCTGGGCATTCCCAGAACGTTAAATTTACACACAACAGCTTATCTGTTCTTATTGGGTTATCATTCCCCCTTCCTTAATTGCTCTCTATCACTAGTTCCTCTACATTCTACATTATAAACCATTTGTTTTACATTTTTCAATGTTCACATTAGTGGTAGCATATAATATTTCTCTTTTTGTGCTTGGCTTATTTAGCTCAGCATTATGTCTTCAAAGTTCATCCATGTTGTCCTATGTTTCACGACATCATTCCTTCTTACTGCCGCGTAGTATTCCATCGTGTGTATATACCACATTTTATTTATCCACTCATCTGTTGAAGGACATTTGGGTTGTTTCCATCTCTTGGCAATTGTGAATAATGCTGCTATGAACATTGGCGTGCAGATACCTGTTCGTGTCACTGCTTTCATATCTTCTGGGTATATACTGAGAAGTGCAATCGCTGGATCGAAGGGTATCTCTATATCTAGTTTTCTAAGGAACTGCCAGACTGACTTCCAGAGTGGCTGAAACATTATGCAGTCCCACCAACAATGAATAAGAGTTCCAATTTCTCCACATCCTCTCCAGTATTTATAGTTTCCTGTTTGTTTAATGGCAGCCATTCTAACCGGTGTTAGATGGTATCTCATTGTGGTCTTAATTTGCATCTCTCTAATAGCTAGTGAAGCTGAACATTTTTTCATGTGTTTCTTGGCCATTTGTATTTCCTCTTCAGAGAACTGTCTTTTCATATCTTTTGCCCATTTTATAATTGGGCTGTCTGTACTATTGTCATTGAGTTGTAGAATTTCTTTATATATGCAAGATATCAGTCTTTCGTCAGATACATGGTTTCCAAAATTTTTTTCCCATTGATTTGACTGCATCTTCACCTTTTTGACAAATTCCTTTGAGGTACAGAAACTTCTAAGCTTGAGGAGTTCCCACTTACGTATTTTGTATTTTGTTGCTTGTGCTTTGAGTGTAAAGTCTAGGAAGTGGCCGCCTAATACAAAGTATTGAAGATGTTTCCCTACATTATCTTCTAGGAGCTTTATGGTACTGTCTTTTATATTGAGATCTCTGATCCACTTTGAGTTTTTGTGTAGGGTGTGAGGTAGGGGTCCTCTTTCATTCTTTTGGATATGGATATCCAACTCTCCTAGCCCTATTTGTTGAAAAGACTGTTATGTCCCAGTTCAGTGGCTTTGGGGGCCTTATCAAAGATGAGTTGGCCGTAGATCTGGGGGTCTATCTCCAAATTCTCAATTCGATTCCATTGATCAATATGTCTATCTTTGTGTCAGTACCATGCTGTTTTGACAACTGTGGCTTTATAATAGGCTTCAAAGTCAGGGAGTGTAAGTCCTCTCACTTCATTTTTCTTTTTTTTTAGAGTGTTTTTAGCTATTCAAGACATCTTCCCTTTCCAAATAAATTTGATTACTAGCTTTTCCAAGTCTGCAAAATAGGTTGTTGGAATTTTGATTGGGATTGCATTGAATCTGTAGATGAGTTTGGGTAGAATTGACATCTTAATGACATTTAGCCTTCCTGTCTATGAATGTGGAATATTTTTCCATCTTTTAAGGTCCCATTCTAGTTCTTTTAGTAGAGTTATGTAGTGTTCTTTGTAAAGGTCTTTTACATCTTTGGGTCAGTTTATTCCTAGGTACTTGATTTTTTTAGTTGCTATCGAAAATGGTATCTTTTTCTTGAGTGTTCCTTCACGTTGTTCATTTCTAGCATATAGAAACATTACTGACTTATGTGCATTAATCTTGTATCCCGCTACTTTGCTAAATTTGTTTATTAGCTGTAGTGGCTGTATCATCAATTTCTCAGGGTTTTCCAGATATAAGATCATGTCATCTGCAAACAATGACAGTTTTACTTCTTCCTTTCCAATTTGGATGCTTTCATTTCTTTGTCTTGCCGGATTGCCCTGGCTAGCACTTCCAGCACAATGTTGAATAACAGTGGTGACAGTGGGCATCCTTGTCTTGTTCCTGATCTTAGAGGGAAGGCTTTCAGTCTCTCACCATTGATTACTATGCTGGCTGTGGGTTTTTCATATATGCTCTTTATCATATTGAGGAAGTTTCCTTCAATTCCTACCTTTTGAAGTGATTTTATCAAAAAGGGGTGTTGGATTTTGTGGAATGCTTTTTCAGCATCTATTGAGATGACCACTTGATTTTTCTCTTTTGATTTGTTAATGTGTTGTATTACATTGATTGATTTTCTCATGTTGAACCATCCTTGCATGCCTGGAATGAACCCCACTTGGTCATGGTGTATGATTTTTTTAATGTGTCTTTGGATGCAATTTGCAAGTATTTTGTTGAGAATTTTTGCGTCTATATTCATTAGGGAGATAGACCTGTAGTTTTCCTTTTTTTGTAGCATCTTTGCCTGGTTTTGGTATTAGACTGATGTTAGCTTCATAAAATGAGTTAGGTAGTGTTCCATTTTCTTTGATGTTTTGAAAGAGTTAAAGTGAGATTGGTGTCAGTTCTTTTTGGAAATTTTGGTAGAATTCTCCTGTGACGCCACCTGGCCCTGGGCATTTATTTGTGGGAAGCTTTTTGATGACTGATTGTATCTCTTTGCTTGTGATTGGTTGGTTGAGGTCTTCTGTTTCTTCTCTGGTCAGTCTAGGTTGTTCATATGTTTCCAGGAAATTGTCCATTTCCTCTACATTATCCAGTTTGTTGGCATACAGTTGTTCATAGTATCCTCTTATAATTTTTTAAATTTCTTTGGGATCTGCAGTAATGTCACCTTTCTCATTCATTATTTTGTTTATATGGGTCTTCTCTCTTTTTGATTTTGTCAGTCGAGCTAGGGCTTTGTCAATCTTGTTGATCTTCTCAAAGAACCAACTTTTGGTGTTATTTATCCTCTCTATTGTTTTTTTGTTCTCTATGTCAGTTATTTCTACTTTAATCCTTGTTATTTCTTTTCTTCTACTTCGTTTAAGATTGGTTTGCTGTTCATTTTCTAGCTTCTTCAGTTGATCCATTAGTTCTTTGATTTTGGCTCTTACTTCCTTTTTAGTATATGCATTTAGTGCTATAAATTTCCCCCTCAGTACCACTTTTGCTGCATGCCATAGGTTTTTGTATGTTGTGTTCTCATTTTCATTTGTCTCCGTATATTTAGCAATTTCTCTTGCTATTTCTTCTTTAACCCACTGATTGTTTAGGAGTGTGTTGTTTAAACTCCAGGTATTTGTGGATTTTCTAAGTCTCTGGTGGTTATTAACTTCTAATTGTATTCCATTGTGGTCAGAGAATGTGCTTTGAATAATTTCAATCTTTTTAAATTTATTGAGGCTTGTTTTATGTCCCAGCATATGATCTATTCTGGAAAAAGTTCCATGAACACCAGAGAAGAATGTGCATCCTGGTGATTTGGAATGTAATGTTCTATATATGTCTGTTAAATCCAATTCATTTATCAGGTTGTTTAGGTTTTCAATGTCCTTATTGATCTCCTGTCTGGTTGATCTATCTATAGGAGAGAGTACATCACTTCCTTTAGTTTTGCCAGTGTTTGTCTCATGTATTTTGTGGCACCTTGATTGGGGGCATAAACATTTATGATTGTTATTTCTTCTTGTTGAATTGCCCCTTTTATTAGTATGTAGTGGCCTTCTTTGTCTCTCCTAACATCCTTACATTTAAAGTCTATTTTATCCAAGATTAATATTGGTACTCCTGCTTTCTTTTGGCTGTAGCTTGCATGGAATATTTTTTTTCATCCTTTCACTTTCCATTTCTTTGTGTCCCTGTGTCTAAGATGAGTCTCTTGTATGCAACATATTGATGGTTCATTTTTTTTGATCCATTCTGCCAATCTATATCTTTTAATTGGGGAGTTTAATCCATTTACATTCAACATTATTACTGTGAAGGCATTTCTTGAATCAGCCATCTTATTCTTTGGTTTATGTTTGTCACATATATTTTTTCCCTCTCTCTCTTAATGTCCTTTAACATACCCATACTGTATCTCTTTAGTACTGAAACTTTCTCCATCTCTCTCTCTTTTCTTTGGTTCTCTGTTGGTAGGGCTCCCTTTAGTATCTCAAGCAGGTCCCTTGTTAGCAAATTCTCTCAACATTTGTTTGTCTGTGAAAAATTTAAGCTCTCCCTCAAATTTGAAGGAGAGCTTTGCTGGATAAAGAATCCTTGGTTGGAAATTTTTCTCTCTCAGAATTTTAAATGTTTTGCCACTGTATTCTCGCCTCCATGGTGGCTGCTGAGTAGTCACTACTCAGTCTTATGCTGTTTCCTTTGTATGTGGTGAATTCCTTTTCTCTTGCTGCTTTCAGAACTTGCTCCTTCTCTTCTGTATTTGACAGTGTGTTCAGAATATGTCTCAGAGTGTGTTTATTTGGATTTACTCTATTTGGAGTTTGCTGGGCATTTATAATTTGTGTATTTATGGTGTTTAGAAGATTTGGGAAGTTTTCCCCAACAATTTCTTTGAATACTCTTCCTAGACCTTTATCTTTCTCTTCCCCTTCTGGAACACCAATGAGTCTTATGTTTGGATGTTTTATTTTACCTATCCTATCCCTGAGGTCCATTTCAATTTTTTTTGATTTTTTTCTCCATTCTTTCTTTTGTTCTTTCATTTTCCATTCTGTCATCCTCTAGGTCACTGATTCACTGTTCAGCTTCCTCTAGTCTTGTACTGAGTATACAAAATCTTTTTAATTTGGTTAACAGTTTCTTTTATTTCCATAAGATCATCTATTTTTTTTTTTTATTTACTCTTGCAATTTCTTCTTTATGCCCTTCTAGGGTCTTCTTCATGTCCTTTATATCCTGTGCCATGCTCTTCTTCATGTCCTCTATATCCTGTGCCATGGTCTCATTGTTTGTCTTTAGTTCTTTGATTATTTGCTCCAAGTACTGTGTCTTCTCTGATCTTTTGATTTGGGTGCTTGGGCTTGGGTTATCCATATCGTCTGGTTTTTTCATATGCTTTAAAATTTTCTGTTGTTTTTGGCCTCTTGGCATTTGCTTAACATGATTGGTTCTTTTAGGATATGTTGACTGATTCAAGCCCTTATCTCTAAATTGTCAGATCTACAGCCTTGTGGAGCACACCTTCTTTAACTAACCAGCAGGTGGCATCTGCGAGCCACCTATTCCCCTCAAGCCAGTTCTCCCCCACTTTGTCTTTGTGGTAAGTGGAAGTGTGAGTCTTGTGGGGTCCAAATGGTGCACCAAGCTTGCATGTGTAGTTGGTGTTGCCCACCCTGCATATGGGGTATGTGTCTGAGCAGTTGGGGGGGGGGTGGCTTTAATAGTCAAATCACCCTGGTGTTCCTGGAGATTTAAAGCTGTTGCAATAGTCTAATCCTTCAGTTCAGTCTTGCCACAGTTTGTCTCTGCCACTGACCCACAGGTCCTTAGTATTGGCTTATTGTCTCTGGGACTTGTGAGTGAGTCCCTCTTCCAAGCCATGTACTACTAGGTCCTCTGCTAAGGGGCGACTCCACAATCAATCTTTGAACATTTTCATTACTCCTGGGGTATCAGGGGCTTGGCTACTTCCCACTGCCATTTCTGCAGCCTAGGGACTTGGCCTGCACCGGTTGGTAGAGGCCTGGATGCCAAGGTGGTGCCAGGAATGGGGTCACGTGGGGTCACAAGTGCTGCAGTGTGGGCCACGCCTATGCTCCAATCCTGCAGGAGAGCAGTTTTGTTTATTTTTGAACTTTGAGACAAATGAAATTTTATGTCCTTCTTTGTATCTTACTTCATCCATGTTGTTGTGCAACTGTTTTTCACTCATGTTTATTGTTGTGGAGTATTCCATTTTATGAATATACCAAGATTTATTTATACATACTTTTGTTGAGGGCACTTAGATTGTTTCAATTTTTGGCTATTGTGAATAACATTACAATGAACATTCTTTTACATGTTTACTGATCCACCTATGTATGCACTTCTCTTAGGTAAAAGCATAGGAGTAGAATTGTTGGGACATTGGGAATGTGTATTTTTAGTATTATTAGCTAATATCAAACAGTGTTCTAAAATGATTGTAGCATTTTACATTTTCACCAGCAGATTATGAAAGTTGTGTTGCTCCACACTCTTCCTAACTCTTGATATTGTCAGTCTTTTAAATTTTAGTCATTCTAGCAGATGTGTTGTGGTATCTAGTTTTGATTTTAATTTGCATTTCCGTGATAAATAATGAGGTTTAGCATCTTTTCATATGTTTATTGGTCATTTGTGAGCTGCTTGTTTAAGGCTCTATTGGGTTGCATGCCCTCTGCTTATTGATTTGATCTGGATAGGATCCTTTATTGAATATACGTATTGCAAATATCCTCTCCTACTATTTCGCTTGTCTTTACATTTCCTTGATGGTGTGCTTTTTTTTTAATTCATTTTATTGAGATATATTCACATACCACGCAGTCATACAAAACAAATTGTACATTCGATTGTTCACAGTACCATTACATAGTTGTACATTCATCACCAAAATCAATCCCTGACACCTTCATTACCACACACACAAAAATAACAATAATAATAATTAAAGTGGAAAAGAGCAATTAAAGTAAAAAAGAATACTGGGTGCCTTTGTCTGTTTGTTTGTTTCCTTCCCCCATTTTTCTACTTATCCATCCATAAACTAGACAAAGGGGTGTGTGGTCTTTATGGCTTTCCCAATCCCATTGTCACCCCTCATAAGCTACATTTTTATACAATCGTCTTCAGGATTCATGGGTTCTGGGTTGTACTTTGATAGTTTCAGGTATTTACTGCTAGCTATTCCAGTTCATTAGAACCTAAAAAGGGTTGTCTATATTGTGCGTAAGAGTGCCCACGAGAGTGACCTCTCGGCTCCTTTTGGAATCTCTCTGCCACTGAAGCTTATTTCATTTCCTTTCATTTCCCCTTTTTGGTCAAGAAGATGTTCTGCATCCCATGATGCTGGGTCTACATTCCTCCCCGGGAGTCATATTCCATGTTGCCAGGGAGATTCACTCCCCTGGGTGTCTGATCCCACATAGGGGGGAGGGCAGTGATTTCACCTTTCAAGTTGGCTTAGCTAGAGAGAGAGGGCCACATCTGAGCAACAAAGAAGCATTCGGGAGGAGGCTCTTAGGCACAATTATAGGGAGGTCTAGCCTCTCCTTTGCAGGAACAGTCTTCCCAAGGGCAAGTCCTATGGTATAGGGCTCAAGCTATCAGACCACCAGTCCCCTATGTCTGTGAGCACATTAGCAACCATCGAGGTGGGGTAAGCCAATACCCCTGCATTCTCCACCAGCTCCTCAAGGGGGCTCTGCATATTTTTTTCCTTTTTTTTTTTTTAAACTTCTTTTTAAATCAACTGTATAAAAAATAAAAAAATAAAAAAATTAAAAAACATACAATAAAAGAACATTTCAAAGAGACCATAACAAGGGAGTAAGAAAAAGACAACTAACCTAAGATAACTACTTTACTTCCAACATGTTCCTACTCTACTCCAAGAAAGTAACCTAATATAGCAACATTTCTGTGAACTTGTTCCTACTATACCCATCAGAAATTAACAGACTTGATGGTGTGCTTTTATGAATAGAAGTCAAAGTTTAAATGTAATCCAATTTATCAATCTGTTTCCTTTATAGTTATTTCTATTTAAGCAATCTTTTCTTAACCTAGGGTCATGAAGATAGTCTTCTAGATTAGGCATTATTATTTTGCCTTTCACATTTAGGAACACAATTTAACTGCAATTGAATTTTTGTGTGGTGTGAAGTAATGGTCAAGTTTCTTTCTTTTCTTCCTTATGGATATTCAATTACCCAGCACCATTTATTGAAAAAGGCTACTTATCCTACTGCACTGAAGTATAGCCCTTGTCATAAATCACATATCCATATATGTATGGGTCTGTTTCTGGGCTCTCAATTCTGCTCCAATACTCTAGTTATTTATCCTTTCTTTGGTGCATACATATATAAAAAATACACTGTCTTAATTACTGTAGCTTTAAAGTAAATCTTAATATTCAAAATAATAGGTCTTCCCACCAAGCTCTTCATTGAATTGTCTTGGCTACTTTCGATCTTTGCCTTTTCCTACAACTTTTTTTTTTTTTTTGAATGCAGCTCTATTGAGATATACTCATACACCACACAATCATCCATTTTTCCTACAATGTTTAAAATCAGCTTGTCAAGTTACACACACACACATACACATATGAATATGCATACACCAAAACCTTTTGGAATTTTGATTGGTATTACACTGGATCTATAGATCAATTTGGAGAGACATGGCAACTTTAGAATATTGAGTCTTCCCATTCATGAAAACGGGATAACTCTTCATTTATTTAGGTTTCTTAAATTTATCCCAATAATATTTTATAGTTTTCTTTATGTAAGTCTTGAACATCTTTTGATAGATTCACTTTGATGCTATGATAAGTGTTATTTTAAAACATTTCACACCTTTGCTGCTGCACAGAAATGAAATTGTTTTTTGTATCTTGACTTTAATTCCAGAAACTTTGCTAAACTTTTATTAATTCTCATATATCTGTAGATTATCTTGGATTTTCTAAGTATATATTATATCATCTGCAAATAATTATATATATTTTTTTCTTTTATTCTAATCCTAATATCTTCCACTTATCTTTCTTGTCCTACTGCATTGTTAGGTTTTCCAGTATAATGTTAAATACAAGTGGAGATTATTGTCATGTTCTCAATTGCCAAGGAAAATTTTTTTGCCAGTGTATCATTTTGTCACCTTTGATTTCTTCTTTAATCTGTGGTTAGTATAGGAGTATATTTCCTAGTTTCCAAAAATGTGGAAATTTTCAAAGTGTATCATAATTATTTACTCCTAGCTTAATCGTGTTTTGGTAAAATAATATACTCTGCATATTTCAGTCCTTTGACTTTTGCTGAAACTTGATTTGTGGACCATTTTATGGTCAATTTTGGTGATGTTCTTTTTGTGTTTGCATCAACTGTGTATACTTTAGGTGTAGGCTGCAGTGTTCTGTATATTCCCACTAAGTCCTTTTGCTGATCCTGCTGTTCAATTTTTTTCTATTTTACCAATTTTTGTGTGATTGTTCTATGAGTTACAGAAAGACGGTTGTTAAAATCTTTCAGTATGGTTGTAGATTTGTCTTTTATTCCTTGTAATTCTTTTTCAAAGAATTTTATTTGTTTTTAAAATTGTGGTAACATATAAACAACTTTAAATTTCACATTTTAATGACTTTCAAGTATACAATTCAGTGACATTAATTACTCTCAAAATATTGTGCTAATATCACCACCATACTTTACCAAAACTTCTCCATCACCCCAAACAGAAATGCTATACCCATTAAGCATTAATTCCTCAATTCCCCTCTACTCTCCCCCTAGTAACCTGTACTCTACTTTCTGGCTCTATGAATTTGCATTTTCTAGTTATTGTATTTCACATAAGTGAAATCATACAGTATTTGTCCTTTTGTGTTTGACTTCTTTCTTTCAATATGGTGTCTTCAAGGTTCATCCATGTTGTAGCATGTATCAGACCATTATTTACATTATAATATTCCATAGTGATATATACCACATTTGGTTTATCCATTCATCTGTTAATGAACACTCAGGTAGCTCCCACCTTTTGCTCATTTGGTTACGAACATTGGTGTACAAATATTTGTTTGAGTTCCTGCTTTTAATTCTTTTGGGTATATACCCAGAAGTCGGATTCCCGGGTCATACTTTCTAAGCATACTTTCTAAGTATGCTTTCTAAGGCACCACCAGCTCTTACAAAGTGGCTGCATTTTTTTACTTTGCCACTAACAATGTGCAAAGGTTCTTAAGTCTCTGCATCCTCACCAGGACTTGTTTTTAAAATAATAGTCATTCTAGTAGGTGTGAAATAGTCTCTCATTGTGATTTTGATTTGTATTTCGTTAATGGCTAATGATGTTGAACATCTTTTCATGTGCGTATTGGCAATTTAAATATCTTCTTTGGAGAAATGTCTATTCAATTCCTTTGCCCATTTGAAAAATCAGGTCGTTTGTCTTTTTGCTGTGAGTTGGAGGTTGTTTGCCTTGTTGTTGTAGTTGTATTTTGGATTTTATCCCCTTTTCAGACATAGTTTCCAAATATTTTCTCCCATTCTGTAAACTGTCTTTTCACTTTCATGATAATGTCCTTTGATGCATGGAAATTTAATTTTGATGGAGTCCAATTTCTCTATTTTTTCTTTTGTTGTTTGTGGTTTTGGCATAAAGTCCAAGAATCCATTGCCTACTACAAGGACATGAATATATTTCCCTGTTTTTTCCTAAGAGTTTTAGTTTTATAGTTTTAGCTCTTATTTAGGTCACTGATCCATTTAGAGTTAATTTTTATATAGGGTATGAGGTAGGGGATCCACTTTCATTCTTCTGTATGTTGATATCCAGTTTTCCCAGCACCATCTGCTGATGCTACTATTTTTTCCCAATTGAGTGGTCTTGGCACCCTTGACAAACACAAATTGGCCATAGATGCTGTGCCAGTTTGAATGTATTATGTCACCCCAAACGCCATTATCTTTGATGTAATCTTGTGTGGGCAGACCTATCAGTGTTAATTAGGTTGTAATTCTTTGAGTGTTTCCAGGGAGATGTGCTCCACCCAACTGTGGGTGATGACTCTGATTGGATAATTTCCATGGAGGTGTTGGCCCGCCCATTCAGGGTGGGTCTGAATTAAATTACTGGAGCACTATCTAAGATCAGACAGAAGGAGCAAGCTGCTACAGCCAAGAGGGACACTTTGAAGAAAGCACAGGAGCTACAGATGAGAGACAGTTTGAAGATGGCCGTTGAAAGCAGACTCTTGCTCGGGAGAAGTTGAGAGAGGACACATATCCCAAGTGCAACTAAGAGTGACATTTCTGAGGAACTGCAGCCTAGAGAGGAATGTCCTGGGGGAAAGCCATTTTGAAACCAGAATTTTGCAGCAGATGCCAGCCACGTGCCTTCCCAGCTAACAGAGGTTTTCTGGACAGCATTGGCCATCCTCCAGTGAAGGTACCCGATTGCTGATGTGTTACCTTGGACACTTTATGGCCTTAAGACTGTAACTGTGTAACCAAATAAACCCCATTTTATAAAAGCCAATCCATCTCTGGTGTTTTGCATTCCGGCAGCATTAGCAAACTAGAACAGATGCGTAGGTTTATTTCTGAGCTCTCAATTCTATTCCATTGATCTATATGTCTGTTCTTGTGCCAGTACCACACTATTTTGGTTATGGTAGCCTTGTAATAAGTTTTGAAATTGGGGAGTGTAAGTCTTCCAACTTTGTTGTTCTTCTTTAAGATAGTTTTCACTATTCTGGGCCCCTTGGGCTTCTATATGAATTCGATGATTAGCTTTGCCATCTGCAAAGAAGGCTGCCAGAATTTTGATTGGGATTATAGTGAATCTGTAAATTGCTTTAGTTAGTACTGACTTTTCACCAATATTAAGTCTTCCAATGCCTGAACACCAGATGTCTTTCCATTTATTTAGGTCTTCTTTAATTTCATTCAGCAATGTTTTATAGTTTTCAGTGTATAAGTCCTTTACGTCTCTGGTTAAATTTATTTCTGGATCTATTCTTTAAGTTGCTATTGTAAATGGAATTTTTTTTTAATTTTCTTTTTGGACTGTTCATTGCTAGTGTACAGAAACTTTACTGATTTCTTTGTGTTGATCTTGTACCCTACCAATGTGTTGAATTCATTTATTAGGTCTAGCAGTTTTCTTGTAGTTTTTCAGGATTTTATATACATAGGATCATATCATCTGTGAATAGAGATAGCTGTATTTCTCCCTTCCATTTTGCATACCTTTTATTTATTTTTTCTTGCTTTATTACTCTGGTTAGAACTTCCAGCACAGTGTTGAATAGCAGTGGTGAAAGTGGGTATCCTTGTCTTGTTCCTGATCTTAGGGAGAAAGCTTTCACTTTTGAATATGATGCTAGCTGTAGATTTTTAAATTATTTCTTTTATCGCGTTGAGGAAGTTCCCTTCTGTTTCTAGTTTTCTGAGTTTTTATTAAGAAAGGGTGCTTGATTTTGTCAAATGCTTTTTCTGCATAAATTGAGATAGGCATGTAGATTTTTTCCTTCATTCAATTAATGTGGTATACTATGTTCTCTTATATTGAACTACTCATGCATTCCTAGGGTAAATCCCACTTGGTCATGCGTATGATTCTTTCAATGTGCTATTAGATTCAGTTTGCTATATTCATTTGAGGATTTTTGCATCTATATTCATAAGGGGTATTGGTCTATAATTTTCTTGTCTTGTAATATCTTTGACTGGCTTTGGAACTGAGGTGATGTTAACCTCACAGAATGAGTTAGGAAGTGTTCACTCCTCTTCAATTTTTTTGGAGGAGTTTGAGAAGGATTGGTGCTAATTCTTCTTTTACTGTTTGGTAAAATTCACCAATGAAGCCATCTGGTCCTGGATTCTTCTTTGTTGGGAGTTTTTTTGACACGGATTTAATCTCTCTACTTGCTATTGGTGTTCAGATCTTCTATTTTTTCTTGAGCTGGTTTAGGTAGTTTGTGTGTTTCTAGGAATTTGTCCATTTTGTCTAGGTTATCTAATTTGTTGGCATACACTTTGTAGCACTTTTAATGTTTATAATATTTGAGGTCATGTTACGAGATAAAATCTAATTTAGAATTGTTACATATTCTTATTGTAAGGTGAGCTTATTTAAACCTGGTATTCCTTTTCTGCCTTAAAGTTTATTTTGTCCTTTTTTTTCCCTAATCCATGCTACATTTTCTCTCATATTTTACTCTTAATCATTCTTTGTTTTTTATGGTTTAGATGTGTCCTTTATAAATAACATTTGGTTATTGTTTTGTGTTTGGTTTATATTTTTATAAAATCTCACAAACTTACTTTTAACTGGATCATTTAACCCATTTACATTTAATATAATTAGCAATATATTTCAGTTTAAATCAGTCATTAGAATTATGAAAGTGAGAAACCAGCACTTTCTTCTGGGACTTTTTAGGTTGGACGGTCAATTAAGTAGGTTGGCAGCAGGTAATCTTGTCTAAAATTACCCTTTGAGGAGTAAAAAAAAGTATGCACACTTCATTTTCAACATCAGCGAAGGACTTACATACTAGGTAGATAATAAATATTTATTGATTAAATTGATATGTGTGAGAACTATATCTTTGGCTATGTCTAAAAATACTTCCTGCAACTCAGTACATTTTCCAATTTTATTAATGAAAGAAGAGATAAGAGTAATGGTATTACAATGGGAAAAATAATATTTTGTGACTTTTGCCCAGAGGATCAGAAATAGGAGAGACATAACAACTGAGACATTAGAGCTATACTTAAAAACAATTTAAGGTCTCAAATAAACATTAATATTTTCATTTCTCAAAATAATTTGGGAAAGATATCTAAACCGAAAAATTGCACACACCACCCACATCAACAATAGCCACCCCACTAGATAATATGTAATTACCTCATGTTTTTGTGACATGACTTCAATTAAAGAAAAGTTGGAAGACAAAGGAATGCTGTTTTCAGTGCAAATATTCTTCCATTTTTTCACAATCAACTGGCGAAATTCTGCTGTTAACACGCCACTGTAGACAATGCATGCTGCTGAAATAAGTGCATCACCTAAAATTCCTACCAACTTTTTGTCAATCTGGTTGATTGTTTCTTGCCATCGAGTCTAAATTTTAAAATAAAAATTGGTTATTGCTATTTGAGATAAAATGTAATATTACAAGACATTTTAAAATTCAATGGTTTCCAAGTTGAATCTGTCATTGCTACTACTATTACTGTTCTCCAGTTGTAGTTAAATAAAAATTAATAATGGATAATATTTTTAAATGAATTTTTTGGTGGGGAACACTAGTCCTATTCCTGAATTTGTCAAAGGTGTCATATTTACTAAGATAGCCACTTCAAATCCTTTGGGGAATGAAGCAGGTAATTATTTTTAAAGATAAAAATATGTTATAATATATTATTAGAGGTGTTCGCTAATAATAATAAGTAACATTTATTGAATCTTTGCTACTTATCAGCCAGACACGTTATCATTTGACACTTCCAATAGACTGTTAAGTAAATATTGACTTCATCTTAAGTTCCTTTTAAGATGAAACTGAAGCTTAGAGAAGTTAAGCAACTTGCTCAAGATCACAGTTTCTGAGGGGTATAACTGGGATCTGAACCCATATTCTCCAACTCTAAAGCCCTGTTCTAAGCCCTTGTTCTAAGCCACTATGCTATATTGTCTCCCTCTTCACCATGTACACATGTGATTGGTCAGTGAAAAAAGCATATTGAGCAAGAACCCCCTCTTCTGGAAGCTTAGAATCTGGGATAATGCTGATTTTCCACTGCCTCTCAATACATACTTGGCTTTCAGGGACATCAGTCAACTTTTAAGGGCTGTAATCTCCCTTTGATTGTTTTGATTTCATAACGTCCTTCTCCCTGCCTATAAAAGAGTGTTCCGTGATATATACTTATTTCAACAATTAAATTGAATTAAAATTAACTTGAGAGCTGTGTAATGTTCCTTGAGATAGCTGAGGTGAGGTGTGACTATACCAAGATTCTAGTCTACTTGGTAGGGATTCAAATATAAAGAAGGTGGATGAGTTACAGGAGAAATAAAAAGATGAGAAGATAAAAGAGGTCAGAAGATGGACAGGACAAAATAAATTTTTTCTCTCTCCTAATGACATCCTCTCTTTTTTTTGGACCCACCTATGCTTTATACATTTAGCTTGGGTTGATTCTGTGTTAGCAAGGGAAAACTCAGAACATATTCATTGAAAAGTTTCTTTTGTCCGCCTTCAGGCAAAAGTGTTCTGACATCCTAGGAACAAGAGAAAATAAGTTCTCATCTTTGTAGTCTGTTACTTCTGATTTAAGACTACTTGTTCAAGATTCCTTTATTTTATCTGAATAAGACTATTGATCTCAAAAAGAAATTGGATAGTAAGGTAGTTTTAGGAAGCATATGATATAGCTTGCAGTAGAAATAATATCTTAGGGGTTGTTAAACCGAGTAGAAATCAATGAATAGATATAAAATCAAGGAAAGTCCTGCCTTCTCATCTTCCAGGGCAGTTAGTAAAATAGATGCATACTGCAGGCATCTGGTAGCCAGATTTTTCCGATTTGCTAATAGTTCTTTTTCAGCAACAATATCTTTGTAGGTTGCCTGCAAAGACAGCAGATGTTCTTCAACCTGAAAGACAATTAATTTGTTACTGAGACAAAATCTTACTCTCATTTTGTATCAAGACCTTATCTGTAATTAATATGAACATAGGGTGTAAACCATTCATTTTTACAACCTGGAAAGATAGATTATATTACCAATGAACATGTACATTGCAGTGATTAAATGATTCCTTGATATTGAGGTTTGTTTTTAAAATATCATTTTCCTTCTTCAACAGGCTTTCTTACAATCCTAACATTTGAAGACTCATTATTTTCTGATTTATTTTTCACACAGAAAATTTTATATAATATCCAGATTCTTTCTCTATGACAATAATTGAATTTTTTTCAACCTAGATACATTGACCATACCAGGGGAGCTAATGAGTTTTTGAAGTTAGACTGTGTCTTAACTTTGCCAGGTTGTAATGACAAATTTCTTACAGTGGGTTGGCTTAAACAACAAGCATTTATTAGTTCACAGTTTCAGAGGCCAGAAAACAAAAATTGAGGCATAAGAAAAACTCCTAGAAGTCTGTAGGGCTCTGGTGCTGCCTTGCCACGATCCTGGATGTCTTGGCAGACAGAGGTGGATGTTCAGGAAAGGTGTTGCCACCTCAGGCCTCAAAGAGGGTGGAGCACATTCACAGTGATCTCCCTCTCTCTCTCCTTGTGTCTGCTTTTCTGGTTTCTGCTGACTTTCTGCTTCTCCCTGTGACGCTCTAACTTCTGGCTTCCTGTTTCCTCTCTTTATAAGGCTTCCAATAATAAGGATTAAGACCCAACTTGATTCAGTTGGCTACACCTTAGTAATAATAATATCTTAAAAAGTTCCTATTTACAAATACGCTCATACTACAGGAGTGCAGTTAAAGATTAAGAACATGTCTCTCATTGGGATTCATAATTCATTTTACCACAGGCCTGAAGAATGAAGCAACTGCTAAATATTCCTAGCATGTCAGTGGAAAACATGTTGTCTATTTTCATGAATTGCTGATAAAACAATTTTAAGTTATGACTTATCTTGATAACACTCCTGCTCAAACATGTTTGTTGAATTCTTATAGACATCATTGCCTAAGGATCTAGTCCAAAGTCTTAGCCCAGTAAACAAGTCTCCACAGTGTGACCCCAACTTTCTTTCCAAATTTCATCTCCTTTCCTTTCCAGTAATATTACACTTCATCCAGATTGGTTTATTCCATTATCTCCCAAACAGTCCTTAAATTTTCTAGCTTCTGGGATTTGGCTCACATCTTTCCCTTATACCTGGACTGAATCCTTCCCTGAAATGGATGAATATCCTAGGCATCTTTTAAAATCCTGATAAAACTTCCAGCTGTCATGAAGTCTCAGCCTTGTCAAATCTACACTGATGTACTTTTTCTAACAGTTGTTTGAAAAGTGATGATAAATTGCCTAATATTGTCTCATGTTGTAGTCTTTAGTCTTACTAACCCTTATATTGTTATTTATATTTTGAAAGGTTTTCATGTCTTCTCAAAATCTGTGCATATAGGACTACAAAGCATGGAGATTTGAACATGGTATAAACTTAATTGTACACAAAATTGTGCTTGTTGAGTACAGTTTGTGATTTGTAATTTCTCATCCTAATTTTAAGATGTTATCCTGGTAAAAATATATATTTAATTTAAAAAAAAATACACACATTAGCCACTTTCAGCGTGCTTACTCTAACGATCTGGTATTTATTCATGGTTCACCCATAAGGTTTAATCAGTTGTTTTCTCTTTTAAATATTGAGTTGTTTTTGTTTGCTTGTGCATTACCCCTGTTTTGATTCCTTTGAGAAACTCGTCCCTTGACACTCATGATCTTGTGTAAGGCCTAGTAATTTAATTAAACACATGAAATATCTATTATATTAAATGTTATTCAAGGTAACATTTTTGATGAATGTTCATGTGATTTAATAAGTTCTGGCATTATTTATTTTCCTCAAAGTACTTTAGTTTTTCAGAAATATTGTTTATTTTAGGGCCTACGTAAATAAAAATATGTATTTCTAAAGTGGAAGTCAGTACATAGCTGAGAGAGGAGAAAGTCTCCATGAAGGGCTTATAACCAATAGATTAATTACCAAAATCAATTAAAAAATATTGTGTGAAGTATATATTTTAAATATGCTTCTTTGAATTCAATGATTTAAAATATTAGAAATTTCTCATGAAGTCTGTGGTTGAGAGCTGGTAGGGAACGTGGAATATTAGTGAGTGAGGGTTTGTCTGGAATTTACAGTTCAACTTTTTCTGCCCTACCATTTAATAATAACCAAAAGAAATTAAAAATATTATAAATAGCCATGTGTCAGTAATTACGTGAAAATACTTAAAACACATAAAAAATCATTGTGGCTATCAGAACAATCAAGTAAACATCAAAATAAAAAATACCAAGCATCAAAATAAGTACCAAAATCTTGTAGAAGACCTATCTTAAGTAAGATAAAAATTCAACTGATTGTTGACCTTCTTTACATTTTGCTCCATGACAATGCCATCTGATAGACATATAATGCAAATCATATATGTATTTTAAATTGTCTAGTAGCCACATTAAAAATGGAAAGAAATAGGTGAAATTAATTTCAATAGTATATTTTACTCCAATATGTCAACAATATCATCATTTCATCTTGTAGTCAACAAAAATTATTGAGATAATTTTTATTCTTTTATCATACAAAGTGTTTGAAACCCAATGAGTATCTTATACCTACTACCCATCTCAATTTGGAGTAACCACATTTTAAGTGCTCAGTAACCACATGTAACCAGTGGTTTCCATACTGAACAGTGTAGCTCTGCACAGTCAGCTGGGTGATCTCATCCACTCACATTATATTGACTTCCACCTATGTGCTGATGACTCCCAAATCTTTTATGCTTGGCCTGAAACCTTGGTTATTAAATCATTTAACAATTCTTCCCTGATTAGAGATGGTGTGGGGCACTATGGATACAGGTTTAGGAAATGTGAGAAAGTAGCAGAGATTGAAACCATATTTTTGTGAAATGGGATGTCATGGATGGGAGAGTAGTGAAGGCAAATTTTGTAATGGCTACATAGGTAGATAGTTCATGTCTACAGGATATGTAGTACAGAAGTACTCTCCTAGCATTCAATAGATGAATTCAGTCTGGAAGTTAGAAGGCAGGTGATAGACACAACATAGGATAAGTTCAGAAATAGAGAGACTTAAACAAACACGTATTTGCAGACACTAGGATACATCCTGCAGGCAAAAGTTGAGCATCAGGCAGCTAAGCAGGCTTTGGAAACAGAGGATTTCTTTGGGGAACAGAGTAATTTTTATGTTGTTTTTGTCTGTTTGCCCACTATCTCCCCGCATACACCCTTTTTTATTTTTTGAGAAAACCCCTTCCCTGCTCCTCATGGTCTTGTGAGGGCAATCACTTTCTGTGCACCAACCCCTGCTGCAGGTATTGACTTATGACTCAGACTGGCCAATCACTGTGCCCATGCAGCTAGCTACACGTTCTGCTTTGCTAATACTGCCAGAATGCAAAAGACCTGAAATGGATTGGCTTTTATAAAGGGGGTTTATTTGGTTACAAAGTTACAGTCTGAAGGCCATAAAATGTCCAAGGTAAGGTATGAACAACAGGGAACCATCACTGGAGGATGGCCATTGATGTCTGGAAAACCTCTGTTAGTTCAGAAGGCATGTGGCTGGTGTTCACTTGCTTCCAGGTTGTGTTTCAAAATGGCATTCTCCAAAATGTTGCTCTTGGGGGCATTTTTGTCCTCTCTTAGCTGCAGCTCTCTCCAAAATGTCACTCTTAGCTGCTCTCAGGTCTTTCCATCTGTGAACTCCTTTATACAACTCCAGAGATCCAATTAATACCCACCAATCAAAGGTCTCACCCAGAGTTGATTGAGTCACATCTCCATGGAAACACTC
Organism: Choloepus didactylus; assembly: GCF_015220235.1. Classification (NCBI taxonomy): domain Eukaryota; kingdom Metazoa; phylum Chordata; class Mammalia; order Pilosa; family Megalonychidae; genus Choloepus; species Choloepus didactylus. The sequence continues at coordinate 34,556,981 of NC_051308.1, forward strand.
GATCAATAGGTTCCAATCTAATCAACACTAATATATCTGCCTCCACAAAACTGCATCAGAGATAATGGCCTTTTGGGGGACATGATACATCTAAACTGGCACACTACATTAACTGATTCAGGAATGGCCATGTGATCTAAGCAAGGCCAGTTAGATGCTGTACTTTGAGGGAGAAATGATTTCTTTTCCTGGGATTGTGTGCTAATGATGTGAATTTGGGGTATCAGCAATCAGCTTGCTCATCACTTGATGAGCTTGCCTACAGAATGAAGCTAACAGAGACAAAAGAGCTGAAATATGGAAGACAAAAGCCTGATGACAAAATCTTTGAGTGCTTGAATCAGTTGGTCTTCTCAACTATGTGAGGCACATTTGAGTTGGGTTTATATCACTTTCAAGCTAATGAATGGTGGTGACTCATATAGTTTTAGAGCTGATGAAGGGATTTAAGTTCACCATTTTGGTGTGTTTGTGGATTACCATGAAGAGGATACAATGGGCACATCTCTCGGGCAGGTCCATAGTATGGTTAATTTTTTTTTTTTTTTTTCATTTTTATTGAGATTGTTCAGATACCATACAATTATCCAAAGATCCAAAGTGTACAATCACTTGCCCCTGGGTACCCTCATACAGCTGTGCATCCATCACACTTAATTTTCGTTCAATTTTTAGAAACTTTTCATTACTCCAGATAAGAAATAAAGTGAAAGATGAAAAAAGAAAAAAAGAAAAGGAAACTCTAAATCTCCCCATCCCTAAACAACCCCCCTCAATTGTTGACTCCTAGTACTGATATAGTACGCTTGTTACTGTTTATGAAAAAATGTTGAACTACTACTAACTGTAGTATATAGTTTGTAATAGGTATATAGTTCTTCCCTATATGCCCCTCTATTATTAACTTCTAATTGTATTGTCATACATTTGTTCTGGTTCATGAAGTGATTTCTAGTATTTGTACAGTTGATCATGGACATTGCCCACCATACAATTCAGTTTTATACATTTCCATCTTTTGACCTCCAACTTTCCTTCTGGTGACATATATGACTCTGAGCTTCCCCTTTCCACCTCATTCACACACCATTCGGCGCTGTTAGTTATTCTCACATCTTGCTACCAACACCCCTGTTCATTTCCAAACATTTAAGTTCATCCTAATTGAACATTCTGCTCATACTAAGCAAGAGCATCTACATTTCTTCCACAAGGCAGGAGGGAGAGTCAAAGAGGGTAGAGAGGAAAAAGAAAGAGGAAACAAAAAAATGACAGCTAGGAAGCAGCAAAAGGAAAAATAACCTTAAATCAAAGTAGAATAAAGAATCAGACAATACCACCAATGTCAAGTGTCTAACATGCCTCCCCTATCCCCCACTCTTCTCTGCATTCACCTTGGTATATCACCTTTGTTACATTAAAGGAAGCATAATACAATGATTCTATTAGTTACAGTCTCTAGTTTATGCTGATTGCATCCCTCCCCCAATGCCTCCCCATTTTTAACACCTTGCAAGGTTGACATTTGCTTGTTCTCCCTCGTAAAAGAACATATTTGTACATTTTATCACAATTGTTGAATACTCTAGATTTCACCAAGTTACACAGTCCCAGTCGTTATCTTTCCTCCTTTCTTGTGGTGTCTCACATGCTCCCAACCTTCCTCTCCCAACTGTATTCATAGTTACCTTTGTTCAGTGTACTTACATTGTTGTGCTACCATCTCCCAAAACTGTGTTCCAAACCACACACTCCTGTCTTCTATCACCCTGTAGTGCTCCCTTTAGTATTTCCTGTAGGGCAGGTGTCTTGTTCACATAGTCTCTCATTGTCTGTTTGTCAGAAAATATTTTGAGCCCTCCCTCATATTTGAAGGACAGCTTTGCTGGATACAGGATTCTTGGTTGGTGGTTTTTCTCTTTCAGTATCTTAAATATATCACACCACTTCCTTCTTGCCTCCATGGTTTCTGCTGAGAGATCCACACATAGTCTTATTAAGCCGCCTTTGTATGTAATGGATTGCTTTTCTCTTGCTGCTTTCAGGATTCTCTCTTTGTCTTTGACATTTGATAATCTGATTATTAAGTGTCTTGGCGTAGGCCTATTCATATCTCTTCTGTTTGGAGTACGCTGCGCTTCTTGGATCTGTAATTTTATGTCTTTCATAAGAGATGGGAAATTTTCATTAATTATTTCCTTTATTATTGCTTTTGCCCCTTTTCCCTTCTCTTCTCCTTCTGGGACACCAATGATACGTACATTATTGTACTTTGTTTCATCTTTGAGTTCCCGGAGACGTTGCTCATATTTTTTCATTCTTTTCTCCATCTGCTCCTTTGCGTGTAGGCTTTCAGGTGTTTTGTTCTCCAGTTCCTGAGTGTTTTCTTCTGCCTCTTGAGATCTGCTGTTGTATGTTTCCATTGTGTCTTTCATCTCTTGTGCTGTGCCTGTCATTTCCATAGATTCTACTAGTAGGTTTTTTGAACTTTTGATTTCTGCCATATACATGTCCAGTGCTTCCTTTACAGCCTCTATCTCTTTTGCAATATCTTCTCTAAACTTTTTGAATTGATTTAGCATTAGTTGTTTAAATTCCTGTATCTCAGTTGAAGTGTACGTTTGTTCCTTTGACTGGGCCATAACTTTGTTTTTCTTAGTGTAGGTTGTAATTTTCTGTTGTCTAGGCATGGTTTCCTTGGTTATCCAAATCAGGTTTTCCCAGACCAGAACAGGCTCAGGTCCCAGAGGGAAGAAATATTCAGTATCTGGTTTCCCTGAGGGTGTGTCTTAGAAAATTGCTCCACCCTTTGATGCCTCAGGTCACTGTGCTTTTCTGCCCAGCAGGTGACGCCTGTTAGCCTATAATTCTTGACTGGTGTGAGGAGGTATAGCTGTGTTCCCCCAGGCTCTGGGGTCTGGTTCTGAATGGAAAGGGCCTCACCCCTTTCCTCCTAGAGAAGACAGAGCCCCCAGGTGGAGGTCATTAGCATTTCAATGGTCTCACTCTCTGCTTGTGGTGTCTCCACCCTTCCCAGAGTCACAGCCCTGGAAACTGAAAATGACTGGGGCTTTCTCCACTGAGCCAAAGAAGAAACAGATAGTCCCCTTCAGACCGAGTCCAAGGCGACCCTCCAGCTCTCCCAGGTCAGTCGTCACCCAAAGCCTCTGTATGTTTTTTGGGGCTGCGTACCTGTAGTGAGCAGTTCACACTCGCTACTTAAAACCCCAGTTGGAGCTCAGCTGGGCTGTATTCGCTTGCTGGGAGAGAGCTTCTCTCTGGCACCACGAGGCTTTGCAGCTCGGGCTATGGGGGAGGGGGTCTCCCGACCTGGTTCCGCAGGTTTTACTTACAGATTTTATGCTGTGTTCTCGGGCATTCCTCCCAATTCAGGTTGGTGTATGATGAATGGATGGTCTCGTTTGTCCCCCCGCAGTTATTCTGGGTTATTTACTAGTTGTTTCTGGTTTTTTGTAGTTGTTCCAGGGGGACTACTTAGCTTCCACTCCTCTCTATGCCGCCATCTTGCCCGAGTCCGCTAGTATGGTTAATTTTGATGGTGTCACAGGAGTATTTGTAGAGTGGAATGAGTGTACCCTGACTCATTCTATAGGTGCAACCAGCTTCCTGGAGAAGCAAGAAGAGAGGCTGGGGTGGCATTTCTAAATCTACTGGTATTGGGTGTATCTGACCTAACAGATTTGGTGATGTTCATCTCAACTAAGAGATTTGCATGTTGTTGAGTGAGTCGGTTAGGGTAGACCAGGATCAAGGTATAGGCGAACACTGTTTTTTCAGTTACTGCAACTCAATAGATAGGGAGGTTGGCTATTAGCTCATCTGTGCCTTGTTTGATGTGCAGAATGACTTGACTAGGTAGAATGGAGTTCAGAAATTCTGCTTCTGAGACCCATTTCTTAGGGCTGGTTAAGACATGGTATTCTCAGAGTTAGTTCTGCTAAAACTGGGGTTCCTGAGAATAAAAAAGAATATGACAGCTGGTATATGACAGCCCCTTGTCACAGGCAATCATATATGAAATGCTGTTCATTTGAGCTTGGGAGAATCCAGGGCTTGGTGTTGGCTAAAGTCTTCACAGTGTCTTTCAGCTGTCCAAGGTCCACCTGGAAAGTCATCTCTGAGAGAGATGAGACTATTTATACATCACCCTGAGAGTTAGTTGTCTGAAATCTTGGGATCCAGGAGTTTCAGACTTGAGGAATGAATGCACAAAGGCCCAGAGAATTTTGGTACACATATCTGTTCTCTTTAGAGAGCACTGGGGCTCCTAGGAAGTGTGACCTGGGTAGAGGTCAAGAGGGAAGGTCTGATGAATTTTTGTAACACATAGTAGAGGGCTTTGGCTTCTGGATTAGAGCAAATTCACCTACCCCTTCACAGGTATCAGGCCCTGGATTGGTTGTTACCCTATTACCAAGAAGATGATTGTCTGCTGCCTTCTAGTATGAAAACACTGCAAGGCATGCAGGATACTTGATTGATGGGTACTTTAGGCCATGCTGGCAAAACTGACAGATGAAATACATACAGGGTGTGTTTTCTCAGGTGTGCCTTGGGCAGACTGTACTGGACAATATCGGCCACTTGGTGTGTCTCCCAACTCCCCAGTAATTTAGTAGGGATAGAATTTGTGATCACCCATCAAAGAGTACGCATGAGTTTTATGCTTAAGGGGCAAATTGGGCTTTTTGACTACAGCTTGGTCTACATAACTACTGGATGTCATGAGTCTATCACAGTAAGGATCCCACTTCCTTTAGAGTAGGGTAAGGAGTCAGACTATCTGGACAATATCACTCACTGGCCTTCTGGCTCCTCTGTGCCTCATTTGTTAAGTGTGGAGTTACAATAATGCCTATCTCATACAACTGGTATGAGGATTAAATTAACTGATAGAGATAAAATGCTTAGAATAGTTACCAGCAGTTCAGTATGTTAGCTGTTATTGTGGGGGTTGTTGTTATTGCTGTGCTAAAAGACAATGGCTGGGGCTTCGTGCAGGTCTGCACCTGGCAGCCAGTGTGGCCCCTCACCACAATGCACATGCAGCTGCCACATCTACTAGCAAGCCTTCTCTCTGAGTATGCACTGCATAGTCTCTGGTCATTTTCTCTGTTGAGCCGCTCATTATTTTGTTTGAGCATTTTACAAATTATGAAACTTTACCTGATATGTATTGCAAATATTTTCCTTAGTTTTTTCTTTGTCTTTTGTCTTTGTCTATGTTTTATTTGGTACTTGGCAGTTTTTAATTTTTGTTAAATGTATGTGTCATATTTATAGCATTATTTTGAAAAATTCCAATCTGCTGGTATTTTAACAGTAATCACAGCAAGTTTATGAATTAATTTAGGGGAATTGGCACCTTTAGAATATTGTTTTATTCAAGAAAATATTTTATTTGATAATTTTAAACTTTGCTTTATATTAATATTGTACATTTTGCAATAAAATTTATTCCTAGGTATTTTACATTTGGGGTTGTTATTATAAGTTAGATATTTTCTTTCATTGTATTTTCTAACTGGTTACTGTTGGTATATAGGAAATAAATACATAAATCAGATAGTATTTTAAATGGTAATAAGTGCTGTAGAAAAAATAGAGCAGACAGAGGGAGATTGGGAGTGCTGGGTACTGGTGGGGAATTGCAATTTTAAATAGGGTAGTGAGAGTGTGCCTTACTGAGAAGATATAGGAGCAAAGAATTGAAGTAGGACAGGAAAGGAGCCATTTGGCTCTCTGGGGGAAGGGGGTTACAGGCAGGGAGAACAGGCCGTGCAAAGACCCAGAAGTGAGAATGTGCCTGGCATGTGGGAAGAAGAGTTTGCTTGCAGCCAGGGGAAGAGTAGATGTGGCCATATTATCTAGGGCCTTGTAGGCCATAAAAATGACTTTGGCTTCTACTCTCAGTCAAGTGTATATCTAACTTACACATTTTCTTTTTCATGTTTGTCTTTATTTTATTACTCATATACTCATACACTGGGTAAAGGGGGCATTAGTCACAGGGTTTTTTACAACCACACAGTCAAAAATGAAAGCTATATAGTTTTATAGCTATATAGCTATATAGTTATACAATCATCAAAGATCAAGGCTACTGGATTACAGTTCAACAATTTCAGGTATTTCCTTTTGGCTATTCCAAGACACTAACAACCACGATGAAAGAAACATCCATATAATGATTCCGTAAGTCATACTCATTTGCTAAATCCTAATTTCTCAGTTACACCTCCTCCCTCTCAATTTGTTCTTTCTCTGAATCTTCAGGGATATCTGGGCAATGACCACTTTAACTTTTTTGTGCTGAAAAGGGGTAGAGGAATGAACCTGGATGATGTTCTTGTAGAGACTTGTACCTCTGGGTTTCAGGGTTTATCTGGCATAGGAACAATCTGGAGGCCTTAAGTTTCTGAAAAAAATAAACTTACTAAGTAAAACTTTTATAGAGTCTTAGATAGAGCCCAGGGTATGTTTTAGAGCTTTCAGAAATATAATTGTTTGGGGCTTGGCATACTATGGCAATTTGCAATACCTGGCTGAAGCTTGCATAAGAGTATCCTCTAGAATGTCCTCGTGACTCTATTTGAAATCTCTTAGCCCCTGAAACTTTATTTTGTTTCGTTCCTTCACCTCCTTTTGGTCAAGAAGGTATTGTCAATTCCATGATGTCAGGGCCAGGCTCATTCCCAGGAATCATGTCCCAAGTTGCCAGGGAGACTTACAGCCCTGGAAGTCATGTCCCATGTAGGGGGGAGGGTTAACTTACATTTTTAAATGACTGCTCTGCTGTGTTGATAATAGTTTGTAGGAGGTGCAGGTGAAAACTTGGAGACCAGTTAGGAGGCTCTTGCAATAAACTATCTAGTAGGAGATAACAGTGGCTTGAACCAGGGTGGTCAAAGGGTTATAATGGGGACAATCAAAAGTAGTTGAAGGTAAAACCAACAGGATTGATGATGAATTGGATGGAGGGCAATTGTGGGAGAAAGATAGGAGTTAAGGGTGATTCCAAGGTTTTGGGCCTGAGCAGGTATAAGAATTGTGTTACCATTAACTGCGATCAAAGAGACAGCAGGTAGGGCAGGTTTGGGGGTGGGAGGAAGATCAGGAGTTCAGTTTTGGAGATGCTGGGTGTGAGAGTCTACTGTATACCCAAGTGGCTATGCTGAGTACATAGTTGGATATATGAATCTCAGGTTCAGGAAAGTGTCTGGGTTAGAAAAATATATAAGTCATCAGCATAGATATATAGTATATAACGTTACAATACAGGACGAGATCACCAAGGTAATGAGTGTAGATAGAGGAGAGAAGAAGTCCAAAGACTGAGTCCTGGAGTACTCCAGGAGTAACATTATCTGTCTTTAAAGAATTGAGGGAATACATTAATGAAAACAATTGCACCTGGTACTTTTTAAGACTGGAGTGAGGTTAGTTCTTTGATAACTTTTTTTAAATAACAATTTTTTGAGATATAATTCACACACCATAAAATTCATCCTTTTAAAGTGTACAATTCAATGGTTTTCAGTATATTCATAAAGTTAAGCAACCATCATGACACCAATTTTAGAATATTTTCATCACCCCCAAAGAAATCTCGTATCCATTAAAAGTCACTCCCCATTTCCTGTCCCTAGCCTAGGCAACCACTAATCTATTATTCTCTGTCTCTATGGATTTGCCTGTTTGGACATTTCATATAAATGGAATTGTACACTTATAATGTATTCAAGGTTCATCCATGTTGTAGCATGTATCAGTACTTCATTTCTTTTTATTGCTGAATAAAATTCCATTTTAACTTTTTTAAATGTAATTTTATTGAAATATATTCACATACCATACAATCATCCAAAGTGTGAAACAGTTGTTCACAGTATCATCATATAGTTGTGCATTCATCACCACAGTTTTTGAACATTTTCATTACTCCAAAAAATAAAAATTAGAATAAAAATAAAAGTAAAAGAATACCCAAAACATCCCATACCCCCACTCCTCCATATTGTTCATTTACTTTTTTCCCCATTTTTCTACTCTTTTGTCCATACACTGGGTAAAGAGAGTGTGAGCCATAAGGTTTTCACAATCACACAGTCACACCATATGAGCTAAATAGTTACATGATCACCTTCAAGAATCAAGGATACTGGATTGCAGATCAACAGTTTCAGATATTTCCTTCTAACTATTCTAATAAACTAAAAACTAAAAAGGGATATCTACATAATGCATAAGAGTCATCTCCAGAATGACCTCTCGACTCCATTTGAAATCTCTCAGTCCCTGAAACTTATTTTGTTTCAATTCTCTTCCCCCTTTGGTCCAGAAAGCTTTCTCAGTCACATGATGCAGGGTCCAGGCTCACCCCTGGGAGTCATAGCCCACGTTGCCAAGGAGAGTTACACCCCTGTGGGTCATGTCCCACGCAGGGGGGAGGGCAGTGGGTTTACTTGTCAAGTTGGCTTAGAGAGAGAGGCCACATCTGAGCATCTCTTCCTTTGGTCCTGCACAGAAGCCAGAGCTTTAAAACGCAGTTAATATTATCCTGTACCCTTCAGTCTGATCCATCCCAATCTCAACCAAGTCCATTTCGTTCATGTCTCCAATCACAGTCTGAACTCCTTTTCAGCCTCTTTAACAGTTTATTCATGGGGTGATGTTGACCCTCACAGCTGCCAAATTCTGGCTCTGAGTCCCAGGCCCCACACAGACACCCGAAGCTCCAGGGACTGATCATGTAATACACAACTCAGAATCTCAAAACCTTGAAATCACTGTTAAAGCTTATGAGTAAATGCTCTCAGATTCAATTCTCAGAGTTTACACATAATTATCAGTCCATATTAGTGAAGCATTATAACATTTGCCTTTTCATTTCTGGCTTATTTCACTCAACCCATGATCCTCACGGTTCATTCATTTCATTGCATACCTCACAAATTCATTCCTTCTTGCTGCTCCCTCATGCAAACATTTTATATTTGTGTATTTAATCAGACTCATTGACCACTCTAGTTTTCACTAAGATATACAGTCCCGGTCTTTATCTTCTATCTTTCCTTCTGGTGTCATACAGACCCCTAACATTCCTCTTTCAACCATATTCACAGTCATCTTTCTTCTGTGTACTTACAATATTGTGCTACCATCACACAGTATTGTGCTATCCATTTCTAGATCTGCACAATTAATCCTCTAGAACATCTGATACTCCTTCAACAACAAATGCCCGATCTCTACCCTCTTTCTATCACCTGATATCTTCATTTCTACACTCTTCTCCAAACCTCTCTCTCCTCTTTTCCCATCTGTCTGCAGCACTCCCTAATTGAGTATTTCCTGTAGAGGAGGTCTCCTGTTCAAGAACTTTCTCAGTGTCTGTTTATCTGTAAATATTTTAAACTATTCTTCATTTTTGAAGGATGGTTTTACGGATATAGGATTCTTGGTTGGCAGTTTTTCTCTTTCAGTATCTTGAATATGTCATACCATTGTCTTCTTGCCTCCATGGTTTCTGCTGAGAGAGCTGCACTTAGTCTTACTGAGCTTCCCTTGTATGTGATGGATTGCTTTTCTCTTGCTGCTTTCAGGATTCTCTCTTTGTCTTTGACATTTGAAAATCTGATTAGTAAGTGTCCTGGAGTAGTTCTACTTGGATCAATTCTGTTCGGAGTAGGCTGTGCTTCTTGGACCTGTAATTTTACATCTTTCATAAGAGTTGGGAAATTTTCATTGATTATTTCCTCTATTATTCCTTCTGCTGCTTTTTTCCTTCTCTTCTCCTTCTGGGATATCTATAACACATATATTCATGTGCTTCAGGTTGTCCTTCAGTTCCCTGACACCCTGCTCACATTCTTTTCCCTATCTGTTCCTTGTGTGTGCAGGATTTCAGATGTTCTGTCCTCCATCTCACTGATCTTTTTGTCTGCCTCTCTAAGTCTGTTTTTGTATGTCTCCATTGTGTTTTTCATCTCTTCTATTGTGCCTTTCATTCCCATAAGTTCTACCATTTGTTTTTTCAAGCTTATGAATTCTTCCTGAATCTCAGTTGAAATGTTAGCTTCTTCCTTTGACTAGACCATATCTTCCTATTTCATAACATGGCTTGTGATCTTTTGCTGGCGTCTTGGCATCTGACTTTCTTGATTGGTTTATTCTGGAGGTTATTGTCTCTCTTTTGCCTAAAGTTTTCTTATTGGTTGACTTTGATCTCTATCTTTTCTTTTTTCTCTCCCTGGCTAGTGGTCAGATTGACTCTGCCCCCCAGTCTTCCCCCCAAAATCAGGTGTCCACTGTGGCCTGCCACAGGGATGGGAGGTAGGCTCTGGGCACCCAGCAAATTCACTATGGGTGGTAATACAAATCTGCTGGCTTACACTGGTGCTCTATTTTCCACCAGCTAGCAAGTCCTAGGTTTGTTTTGGGGCCCTGCTTTAACAGTTGGGTCTTCCCTATTTCTCAGCCAAAATAGAGCTGGATTCCATGCAGGCCACGTAGACTGTCCAGCAGATGGCACTGTTCGGTAACTTAATTGTTCTCAGAGTCTGTTTTGCCTCCAAGCACAGGCTTTGTCTGACCTAGCTGGTTGAGACTTGAGGATTCCTATGCTCTCACTCCCCCCCCAGGCCCTAGGTTCTGAGTTCTCTGAGGGAGGGCTGCCACTTGAGCTGGGCCCTGGCCCCTCTTTTCTTAGGGAAGATGCACCCCCCAGAGAGTTATCTTCTATACTTGAATTCCTTCTTTGTCTCTCTCTCTTAACTCCACTTTTGCCTAGGTCAGCACTGACAACTGAAAATGCCTGAGACTTTCTCTAATGAGCTGCTTAGAATGAGAGAAAAAAAAAGGAAGAAGAACAAAAGCCACTTTTCAGAACCAGTCCTCAGCCCCTCAGTTTTGCTGGTTGACCAGTGTTTGTACCCAGTTTTCTGTGCCCCTTTTCTTGGGACATAGCCATTTTCCAGTATTCTGAGCTCAGCCATCTCCAAAAGCCTCTGTTTTTATTTAGTTATGTATTTTTTTTCTTCAGCCTTGCCTCCTTTCTACAGGAAGGGACCTCAGATTCCTCTTGCTCAGGGCTTATCTATGCTTGTAACTTGTATTCAATAGTCCAAATTTGTTAAATTAAAACTGCAATTGGAGTTTGGTTGAGCTACACTCCCTTGTTCCCCACAGGGACTGCCTCTTTTTCCCACAGCGAAGTTTTGCAACTCAGCCTGCCATGCTAGGGGGAGGGGTGTTGGTCCGCAGTTTTTACTTACAATTTTTATGCTGCGATCTCAGCCATTCCACCCATTCCTAACTGGTGTATGATATGTAAACAGTCACAGATGTCCCCCAACAGTTGTTCCAGACTATTTACTAACTGTTCCTAGCTATTTACTAGTTGCTCTAGAGGACTAACTAAATTTCACACCTCTCTATGTCACCATCTTGCCCCACCTCCCATTTTGTTAACTTTTGAAATCCATGATATTTGGTTTATTTAGACTTTCAGTTTTTTTAAATTGACCTTTAGTGTCTAAGACTTTTCTGGAAAACCAGGCACATCATTTAGTTTTTCAAATTCATCCTTACCTGGGTCTATTTCATTTACTAACTTGTGTGGGGGGAAGAAATAGGGCTGGTGTTCAGTGGTATAAACACTGATGTAGGCACAGCAGTTGTTAAAATATTGAATATTTCTCTACTGGTTGTTAAATAGTCCTGTCCTGTGTCTCAGGACTTCCACCACTGCTATACCCCCGCCCTGGCCCCATACTCCCTCTTCATAACTCAGCTGGAGGCCTCTAAGACCCTCCAAATCTCCAAGTACAATAGCTTTGCTGTAACTTCTAAAAAGGAACTCCATCGTAAAACAAAAACAAAGCAGGTTAACTGTTTGGTATATAAGGAGGTCCATTCTGATTGGTTGGTCCTGTGCCACACTGTTGCTAAATATTTGGATATCACTCTAAGATAGAGCTATTTTATAGTATAGGAGTTAAGCAATGTGGACTTTAGCATTAGAAGAACCCGGTTTAGAATATGGTGGTCAGGGGTGGGCCTCACTGAAAAGGAGATATTTGAGCAAAGTCTTAAAGAAGGAGGACAGGGAGGGAGCCATTTAGTAGCTACCAACATTAAGTATCTTGACATCTTAAGCAAATTACAAAATCTTTCAAACTCAGTTTTTTCAGTTGTAAACATCAACCTCTAAAGGGTGTTTTGAGGATTAAATGAGTTAAGGTATAAAAAGTACCAGCATATTGCCTGGAACATATTAGTATTTAATAAAATGTGAGTTATTATCAGCACATATATGTAAATAAAACTATATATAAGCTACAATAAAATATTAGCAATAAAACATCAATATAAAATAAATTCAATTAAAAATTGTTGTTAATTGCTTTAGAAACATCCAATACTTTCTGTATAACTGAATTTATAAGAAATACCTATGGGCCTAGGTGGGTAACAACAAAAGCTTGAAGTGGGTTAAGGGCCCATGTTCCACCTAGAGGGACAACACCAGCTGATTATAGCCAAGTGAGAATGCTATCCCAGGGTTGCCAGATCTTCTGATTTTTCAAGACAAGATAGAAATTCAGATTTTAAATGAAATCCCCCAATTTTTAAAAGTTGAGAACTATATCAAAATATAAAGGAAAAAAAGAAAGACTATAAAGGTCAAACAAAAGCTGTCTATGGGTTGAAAATGCCTGCTAGGTTGCTATCTCTACAGTGTATTGTAAGTAAAAACTTAGTAAGTAAGTAATACAGATTAAGTGCAGTTTTAGGAACACAGACCGATAATTTGATTATGTGGCAGGCCCTGACTAAGACACATTACCTTATATTCCTTCACTTAATCCTCACAATCTCTTCAGTAGCTAAATTATTATCCCCATTTTATCTTTAACAAAGAAGCTCTATGGAGATAATTATTTTTTCCTGATAGTTTTGTCTAGCTCATAAAGGTACTGAGAGTTTAACAAATAAAAAATATATTTCTTACCAGCAGTAAACCTCTTTGCTTTTCAGTCAACCTCTGCTGTGCAATTTTCAGAACTCTTTGAGCTTCAGCTACTTTGATTTGTTTAGGGCCAACAACCTTAAAAGGAATGTCATAGCATTTAAATATTTTAAAAAAATCAGATTTACTGTTAAAAATGTTTGAAAGACATTTATAGGTGTCAACTCTTAAACTTTCCTGAAATTATGGGTACAAAAAGGATTTAAAGTAACCAATTATGGTAAAACATATTAAAACAAAAAAACATAAAGTTGTTAGAAGTAAAGGAATTTAATAGGAATACCTTGTATATGTGTGAATTATCATCAAAGTTTGATTAAAGTGGCTTTCATTCTGTATTCTTTACACAGAAGCTCATTTGAACATTGTTAAATATAAGTAAGTTATTTTTGGGACTTTGAGTGTCACTTTCAAATCATTATAGATAGGAAGAAAAAGCATACCTTCTGTACTTCATGGTAGTTATTCAAAGCTATGACCCACTGGCACATAGAGCAACAAGCAACAGAAACTAGAGCAATCTTGTTTGGGTTGAAATCAGGCAAACTTAAAATTTTTTTCAGCTTTAGGAAAGCCTAGAAAGAATACAGTTCATGTATTACATGAGAAATGCTATGTAGATCTGAAGTTTTCCTTCATCGCATTAGAATGAAATTTTATTTCATAGAAGGAATGCTCAAATAATCTTTACAACAGTAGAATCAAAGGCACATACCTGGATATAAAATAATATCAGTATCAATATTTTTTTAAGAGAAGAAGAGAAACCACTATTATAAGCATCCTGTTATTGCTATTGTTGTTTAGTAGCTTTGCTATAGTTTCTAGAGAGGAAGTTCATTTTAAAACAAAAACAAAACAGGTTAACTTTCTGCAGCTTTGGGGAATTTGGTGTATAAGGAGGTCTGCAATATCCTTGCATACTTTAGGTGTAAGATAACTGGGAATACAATTCTCAGTTCATTATTGGTGTTCATATTGTCACTTAAAAATGCTTTCATGTTTATCATAATTTCTTTAGATGAACTATTAGTTATTTTCAGCTTGAGAGATCTGTTTAAACAAAACCACAGGAAATCACATTTGCTAAGAATGCTTCAGAGAGAGTAGTTGCATTAATTCATGAAAAACATGAGTATCAATACTAACACTCAGCTAAAAAATTCACCTGGTTCATATACTACCTGTATTAGTTAGTGTTCTCTAGGGAAACAGAACCAACAAGAGAGAGCTGTAAATATAAGATTTTATAAAAATGTCTCACACAACTGTGGGGAGGCACGAATCCAAATTCAGTAGGGCAGGATGCACAAGTCCAAATTCCATAGGGCAGGCATTGAACTGGCAATTCTGATAAAGGTGTCTGATGAACTCCTCAGGAGACATTGGCTAGCTGAAGAAGAAATGAAGGTTCTGTCTCTTCTCCTTAAAAAGTCTTCAACTGATTGGATTAAATCCAGCTGACTGAGTTCTCTCATTGCGGAAGACACACACTTCATTGATGCATCAGCCACAGAAGTAGTCAATTGACTGATGATTTAATAAACCAGCTTTCTGGTTTATTAACCAGCCACAAATGTCCTTGCAGTAATGGTTAGGCCAGTGCTTGTTTGACCAGACACCTGGGCACCATCAACTGGCCAAGTTGACACATAAACCTAACTACCACAGTCCCCCTCTTGTCAATCTGGCAGCTATACACATCACCTTAAACCATACTTAATCTCTAAACAGAACACAATAACAGACATATGTTTCACCTAACAATACTCAGCTGTCCTGTGTACAACCAGAAATGCACTAAATCTCTCCAGAATAGGGTGCAAGTCCTTGGGTAACATTGACTCTTAAACTTGATTTCCTATAATTTAAATACTCTGAAAAGAATAATACTGTCATAACAAAACCAGGAGGAAATATTCATGCCATCATAGTCCTCGTTTCTGTAACTGAGTCACGTGGCCGTAGTTCATATTTATCACTACCTTCTTCTGCTACCCATTCCATGTTCCCTTTACCCTCAACAAGCACTTCAACTGGTCGTGGTTCTTTGCCTGGTGGGGTGACCCAAACCTTCATTCCTGAAGTTTCTTGGCCATTGGTAGGCCTGCCTGGATTGGGTTGTTGCAGTTTTCCATTGACTTTAATCACAGGGCATGGTAGAACTAAGAGACACCCTAGGGGATTTCCTGTATTCCAGGAAAACTCTTCTTTACCTCCATTGTGTAGTTGCAGTGCTATTTCTGCTTGATAGTCAGGATCAGTCACCCCAACCAGTACAGTAATCCCCTTCTGTGCCTGTTGATTCAGAGGCATGAGAAGCCCAAAGAGTCCAGGTGGCAGTCTTAACTTCCAGTTCAATGGGATTATTGTTGTGTTTCCTGGTGAAAGCACTCCTCTTTTTGGAACTAAGACTTGTAGACCAGCAGAGCTTAAGCTTGCAGGGACGGGAAGCAAAACATATTCCTAGTAGATCAATAGGAGTGATAGTGAGTGGTGCTACTTCTGTTCTACCCCTCATCCATTTAAAAAACCATTCCAACATGTTTGGTATTTGCAAACTCAGCAGCACCTCACTTCTCTGGCACCAAAATCTGTTCCAGTTTGCTGGAGCTGCTGTTATGCAAAATACCAGAAACGGATTGGCTTTTATAAAAGGGATTTATTAAGTTACAAATTTACAGTTCTAATGTCATCAAAGTGTCCAAACTAAGGCATCAGCAAGTTGATACCTTCATGGTGAGATGGCCAATGGCATCCGGAAAACCTGTTAGCTGGGAAGGCATGTGGCTGGTGTCTGCTGATCCCAGGCTGTGTTCCAGCTCCTCTCTCAGCTCCTGAGTGTTCCTGGTTCTTTTTCCCAGGACAGTTTTCTCTAAGTGCCTGGAGGTCCTGTCTTAACATATCCCAGAGCAATCTGCATCTCCAAGTATCTCTAAGCGTCAGTGTCAGCAAGCATCTGGGCCCTTGTGGCTCCTTTGAAAGGACTCCAGTAAACCAATCAAGACCCGCCCCGAATGGCCAGGGCCAAATCTCCATGGAAACATTCAATCAAGAGGTCACACCCTAATCAAAAAGATTAATCAATCTGCCACCACAAGATTGCATTAAAGAATATGGCCTTTTTGAGGGGACATAATATATCCAAACTGGCACAGTACCCTATACTTCCGAATAGCACAGAGCATCATTGTAATTAACTGGTTACATAATTTGCTATTCAGTATCTATCTTTCCTGTTACAATACAAGCTTTATAACATCAAGGAATATGTTGATTTTGTAAGCTACTCTATCCCAAGGACATCCATAATGTTTTTTTCTACAGAAAAGATGCTTCACAAATATTCATTGAATGAGTTAATGGATACTCACCCCTTCAGGTGAGAACAGTGCCGTTTATATGCCTAGAAATCTGTTTGTCTGTCCCTGAGTGTAACTATCAGTTCAGCTCCCATGTAATATCTCAGCTTGGATATTCTTCTAACTATCTCATTCCAAAGCCACATTTTTAGGTACTTGCTGCAGCAGCACCAACTTTCTAATATCAATATCCATATTAGTTTCCTGTGGCTGCTGTAACCAATTATCACAAACTGGGTGGCTTAAAACAATAGAAATTTATTCTTTTATAGTTCTGGAGGCCAGAATTTAAAAAAATTGATGTATTGCTAGGGCAGCATTTCCTCTGATGGCTCTAGAGAAGAATCCATTCCTTGTCTCTTCCAAGTCATTGTAACCTTTTGCCTATCTTGCCATACCGTTTTCTTTTTTCTACAAGACTCAACTCTCTAGGATGGCTGGCTGTACTCTACTGGTACCCTCAACTCTGGTGCTTGCCCAGGACTTTGGCCCTGTTCTCTTCCTCCTTGAAATCCTACAGCAAATCAACATACTTCTGAATTAAATCTGCTCCAGCAAAGCCCTTTAATAAGGTGTCCAGGCTATATTATTTCCTTTAATTTTTTCTTTGTCTACATCTTTTCCCACATGTATTAATATTCATAAAGTGTTCAGAACAGTGTCTGGCAATGCTATTATATAAATATTTGTTAAATAAATAGAAAAAAACATAGACACCTTTATCCACCAGTCACACTTTCCTAATATAATGCAATCCAGCTAGAAAGACACCCCCCCCCCCCCCAACACACACATGTGTGTCCTCTTACTTCTCTCTTTTTCATTACTTAAAGAGATTCCGAGATATGGCATTTTCATATTGGGACATGTTGCTTTTCCTTGACACGTCCAGGAACAATTAAGTTTGGATATTCAACCTGCTTTCTGATTTTTAACTCTAATATTGTCTTCCAATTCTAACACAGAACAAACTCCTATTTGGCTCCTATAGTTTATGAATACCAAATGCATCAATTATACATCAAGTAGTGATCAACATTTTACCTTCTCAGGTATGCTATCTTTATCTAGGTTAATCAATTTTTTTAGGAAACCAGTTTCTGAAAGAAGTAACTTTGCTGTAGCCCAGTTAGGTTTCTTTTGCAGAAGAATACAAACTGCATTCATGACAGTCAGTACAAGGAAGGGAGGTCGTGTATATACTCTGTAAAAGATGATGAAAAATCTAATCAACTCACAATTGAAATCAAATGCATCTTTTAAACTATCTCAGAAGACAACATACACAGATTTTTAAAAGCATTTTGATAAGGTGAACTATTTGTCAACATACAGCTATTTCACTATTGGATATCTTTAAAAAATTAGCTATCTTTAATATATGGCTATCTTTGCTTTCAAGATGAAATATAGAATCTAAATATTTATAACACCTGCATTAGAGGCTGCTCTCTCTACTATAAAAGTATTTGGTGCAGAGTTCTTTTAAAGTAGGAACCTTCCTATTTAATTCAGGTGTTGATTTACTGATGACTACCTGACAGAGACACTGTATGTGTGTATATGGGGGAAAGGGTTAGCCCAATTCTTATGATATAAGAGGTATTTTAAGGTCTAACTACCCTTGAACATATCTCCAGACTTTTCTTCATTCTCACCTGAAATTCCTACCACAAATATCACTGTTACTTGGACAACAGATTCAGGGGAGCAAATTTGTTTCTCAAGTTACTAGTAATGTGTTCACATTGAAAGCTGCCTCCTGGCTATCTTCTAATAAACTGACTTAGACCACAGCACCACAAGCTGAGCAAGCCACGGGTCAGAATAACATTCAAAAACAAGTCCACTCAGGGTAATGAGCCTCCTAAAATGAAAATCTCAACAGACTTCTCAGAAGAAGGAAGGCAACAAAGTCAACTTTTCATGTATGACCTTATATACCTAGGTTCCCAAAAAGATCCTTCTGCCTTAAATTCACAATTAGAGGTTTATTTATTTGGATTTATTTTTATTCTCTTCAACAGTCTATTTTTTGAATGCAGATTTTTCAGGAGAAGTAAACCAAATCATTAACACCTTATTTTGGGCTAACTTATCAGGTGCTTTCCTAAGATTATCAGTCTAGCCTTTTTAACATAAGAAGAGAGACAACAATAGAGAAACTAGAAAAAGAAAAATAAGGTTCACAAAGGAGAATAAGAGCTTCTAAAACAAAATTGGATATTCAACCTGCTTTCTGGTTTTTTAACTCTAACATTGTCTTCCAATTCTAATACAGAATAAACTCCTAGTTGGCTCCTATAGTTTATAAATACCAAATACATAAATTATGCATCAAGTAGTGATCAACATTTTACCGTCTCAGGTATGCTGTCCTTATCTAGGTTAATCAATTTTTTTAGGAAGTTTGACTCTATTTAAAGCAAAAGACATGGGGATAATTAAGAAGAAATATAATATTTATGAAAATTTAAATGCAAATTAAGGGAAAATAGGATTCAATCGACTGTAATTCAATCTATGGGTCACCTTCCAGGATTCAAAGTGAGACCTGTCTACACTGGAAATCTGCTATATAGGCCTCCATTACTACATAGGAGCAGTCTGTCTGGTTAACCTAATCTGCATTTTCTATTATCTTCTTCCTTTTCTAGTGGTTAATATTGCAAAGTGACAAAGGATTGAATCATCATGGGGCAATCTTCTGCATTTTGATGGTGGAAACAGCAGCTCAGAAAGAGAATGGACTAAGCTGTGCATTTGCCAGATGTCTCTGCTACATATCCTATGACTAGCAACAAAGATCATATTGTAGGGCATCCCCATTGATGTGGCATTTTGAAATAGTGAAATGCACATTAGTATCACATGAGACAGTCTTTATAAAAAACAAGGCTGATTTTTGTTAGCTTTTGTAGTATTAGGAGAGGGGAAAGTGTTTGATCAGAGGAAATCTCTTAGTATAAAGTAACCTGAGCACTTGCCAGGTTTTGTTCTAACTATTTTACAACTGTAATTATCTCTGATACATAAAAGGGAAACTGAGGCACAGAAAGGTTATATAACCAAAACACGGCAGTGCCAGGATTCCAACCCAGGAAGTTTGGTACTAGAGCCCACGTGCTTAGCCACAACTATACCCTGCCCCTTGGAAATTAGGCTAAAGGGGATTTGTGCTGATCTTTCTCTCTTGGGAGTATCTGCCAGAGGAAAGGTAAGAGGATAGAATCTTCTAGAACAAAGTCAGAGGTACAGAGGTCCTATGCTGGGGAAGGACTGGCCCTGCTGCCTTTCTGACCTTATCCCCTGACACTCCGCCTTGTTCACTGAGCTTCAGTCATCCTGGTCTTTTGCAGTTCCTGACTACCAAGCACATTTCTGCTTTAAGACTTTGTACTTTCCATTTCCTCTGCCTAGAACACTCTTCCTCCAGATACCTGGCTGGTTTACTTCCAAACTTCATTCAGCTCTCTGCTCCAGTGTCACCTCATTGGAGAGGACTTACACAACAAAGGGGCAGAACCTTGTCCATCTTCTTTACTGTTGTAACCTCAGTCCCTGGAAAGAGGTCTGGCACATAGTATGCACTCAATGTACTTGCTGAATAAATGAATGCAATGCATATAAGTGAGGCAAGAAGGAAAAGAAAGTCAAGAGTTCACTCTCCTCCTCTTATCTCTTTCTGGGCATTTGCTTTTCAACTTTAGATAGATTAACTTCAGTATTGTGAAGTGCTCTGTTTTTTCTCATAAAATTACATCTGATTATTAAAAAAAAAAATTCTGCTATTTTCTATTCTTATCCCAAGGTTTAAAAATGTGTTATTAATACACATTTGCTCTATATTCCCCCATCTTTAATTAAAATACCACTTTCTATAAATAATGAAAAACTCAACACAATCCAAGATGTAATAGGTGAATTCCCATTGTTGAGATAAAAATTATCTCACCCAAAGATTCAAATTGCAATCGACAGGTTCAGATCTTTGTACCCTTAAATACTGTAATTCATTTCTTTTTATATTTTCTTGTGAATTTCTTTTTAATCATCTTTTCCCACACTGGGAGGTTGAGTTTGAAAAGAGCACAGCAAGAGGAAGCATTTCCCATAGTGGTATCAAATATGCATTACCACATTTCTACAGATCCCAAATGCTCTACAGCTAAACTGGCATAAGCAACAGTGGCTTAAACAGCATTCTTTCATCTCTGGAGCTGCATGTCAGGTATTTTTATAGTCACCATGGCTAATAAATGATCTTTCTAGTTTACTTAATTCTGTTGTTTATCAATTCTAGGATGTATATTTTTACATCTTCAAGATTCAGTTTATAAGCAACCAACTAACTACATCAATACATAATTGGCAGTGTGTTCTCTCTCTTCAGGGTACATGAAATATTGATATGCCTTATGCCTTACAATCAATAGCATCATACAGTTGATAAGATATAGTACATACCACACATAATAAAAAATTTAAAGTAATCAACATGGATAGAAACGACTTAATGTAAGATGCTGCAGGGTACCATCCCCCCACAGAATCTTTGAACAACTACCAAAACTGGTAGAGCTGTCTTCCTCAAAACTCCAGAAAACAGTTAAAAGCTTGCAGTAACTGGGCAAACACCAAATCAAGAAAAAGCAGCTTGAAAAACAGTGGGCAAAGCTCACAGTGCCCTTGCTAGCCTCTCCCTCACCGGTCCCCAGGATGATGTGGAGACAGCTGATTTTTGACAAGAGTAAAGTCCACTCAATTGGGAAAAAATAGTGTCTTCAACAAATGGTGCTGGGAAAAGGGGGTGTCCTGATGTAAAAGAATGCAGGTGGATCTCTACCTCATATCATATACACAAATCAACTCAAAAAGGATAAAAACCTGTAATGGAAAACCAGAGCTATATTACTCCTAGAAGAAATCACAGAGAAGTATCTTCAGGACCTTGTGTTAGGCAATGGTTTCTTAGGCTTTACACCCAAAGCACAACAACAAAAGCAAAAACAGATAAATGGGACCTCATCAAACTCAAAAACTTTTGTGCATATAAGTTCCTTATCATGAAAGTAAAAGTACAGCGTACAGAATGGGAGAAAATATTTGGAAACCACATATCCCTTAAGGGTTTAATACCAGGAATATATAAAGAAGGCCTATAACTCAACAACAAAAAGACAAACAACCCAATTTAAAAAATGGACAAAAGACTTGAACTGACATTTCTTCAAAGAAGATATACAAATGGCCAAAAACCACATGAAAACATGTTTAACATTAGGGAAATGCAAATCAAAACCACAATGCAAATCACACCCACTAGAATAGTTACAATTCAAAAATCAGAAAATAACAAGAGTTAGAGAGGATGTGGAGAAATAGGAACACTCATTCATTACTGGTGGGAATGTAAAATGTTGCAGCCTCTGTGGAAGACAGTTTGAGAGTTCCTCAAAACCATATGACCTGACAATCCCACTTCTGAGTATATACCCAAAAGAACTGAAAGCAGGGACAAGAACAGATATTTGAACACTGGCAATCATAGCAGCATTATTCACAATTGCTAAAAAATGGAAGCAACCCAAGTGTCCATCAACAGACGAATGGATAAACAAAATCTGGTGTATATATATATATACACAGACACAACAGAATATTATTCAGCTGTGAAAAGGAATGAAGTTCTTATGTTTGCTACAACATGGATGAACCCTGAAGACATCATGTTGAGTGAAATAAGCCAGATAGAAAAGGTCATATATTGTATGATCTCACTGATATAAAATAATTAATTAGAATAAGCAAATTCATAGAGTTGGAAACTAGAATACAGGTTACCAGGGGCTAGGTTGGGGTTAGGGAAGGTGGAGTTAATGCTTAAATTTTATAGAGTTTCTATTTGGGATGTTGGAAAAGTTTTGGTAATGTATGGTGGTGATGGTAGCATAACATTGTGAATGTAATTAATAGCACTGGATTATATATTTGAATGTGGCTAAAAAGGGAAATTTTAGGTTGTAAATATGCTACTAGAAGAAAACTTTTTAAAAACCCCATAAGATTGTATAATACAAACAATGAGCTCTAATGTAAACCATGGACTATAATAGCACAATTAAAATAATATTCTTTCATTAATTGTAACAAATGTACCACAGTGATTCAAGGTGTTAATAATAGGGGGAATATATGAGAACTTTATTTTCTTCCTGATTTTTCTATAAATCTACAACTTCTCTAATTAAAAAAAATGACTTAATATAAAATTGAGTATAGACATAGTAACTTTTACCATGCATTTATATTTTATTCTGAGTTTCACTCCTCAAAAGAAACTTAGGCAAATTGAATACCTTAATTCAGCAACATCAGCTTTGTCCAAGGTATTTAGACCCATGATTGCCTTGTTAAAAGCCGGCAGTACACTCTTTAGTTCATTGGTAGTTTTCTGCAATAAAGACAGAAGCCCACAAATATGTAGGAATGAATATAGTTGCATATTTGGAATATTTTATATGTTGAAAGTGGAAAATATAATTTCACATGTTTATAATGCTCTTAAGTTTGGAATCTTGACTTAGATATGGGCACACATGCCTCTACTGTTGGAAACGTGTGTCACAGCCTTAAATGTAGTACATTATTCAATCCCTTATGAGAATCTGAGAGGCTTCTGCCTTCTCTATTAACCTCAGGGAGTTAATGACAATGTCCTTTTGAGGAGTGATGCAGTTAAAGGCAGAATTACTGTGAAGCTAAAGAAGCTTAAGCTTCAGAGCCTCTCACCTCTGCAGGCTCATTCCAAGGCCCTCGAAGGAGCGGGGCAATATGTTTCTAGGGCCACATGTTTTTTGTTAAACTTGCAAAAGGAAGATATTTTAACCCTCATCAGATAAGGGCACTTTCTATTTACATTTTGACTTCCTCTTTGTCAAACTTCCTCTCATGTCATTGGCGTTGGGAATGGCTGCAGACATTTTTGGCCTATGACTAAGAACTTGAGTCGAGAATTATATTTCTGTTGCCAATAGTCACTTCTGTGCATAATTAAGCTTTGTAAGATATCTGGAATAGGACTGACTTCTAGAAATACTACTATTGCCCACTGTTTCAACATTTCCGGTGATGGGCCGTTGAAGTGCTGGCCAGAGGGCATATTGTAATATGAACTTGTCCTATAGTATCCAGCACCAGAAGTATGTGGATTTGGAGGAGAAACATGGTTTGCAATGCATGGATCCAGAAGCTAGTCTGAGGAAAATTCTTCCATTTTTAGATATATAGAATTTTAAGTGGAAGGTTAGAGTCTCATCAACCCCTACTCAGAATGGAAGTTCACCTCTTCACGAATAAACTTGGTAATGCAGCATATAATATTAGAACCACACCAGACTTTTTTTTGTTATTGTTCTTTTGATGGGATTTGTACAAGAGAGAATTCATCAGAATCTATGTGTTTTTAGCTACTAAATGCTGAATTTGGAAAATGCTTTAGGATGTTTCAATGAAATAAGGAGTGTCACATTCCTTATATAGGCAAATGTGAAAGGTGTTTTATTTTATCATCTTTATTTTTTATTTACAAATAAATAATTAAGATAAAAATTTGTGGTAAATGAAACAAAAGTGATTGAGTGATAAAATCAACAGAGATTATTATGAGAAGTAAATTATAATACAAATTTTCAGATCATACAAAAAAGCAATAAGTTATTAAAAGGAAAAAATAATTTAGGATAGAAGTAGTGAACTGGCTCTTAGTCTGTTGAGTAATCCAATTAACAATCATACAATCACATTGGAAAAATTTAATCTTCTTGCTGATTTTGCAAGATACATTGACATCAATGGAAATAACATAAAAATCAATGTGCTCTATAATGAGAACACTGATGAAAAACTGGTTAATGAATGTTATCAATTCAAAGGACATTTAAAATTAATTACTGCACAAGAAATCTTGAAATGCCATTGCTGCTTATGCCAAATTTGGTAGCAATACTAAAAATATTCATGACATCAATAATGAGCTATAAAGTTAAAAGAAACTTTTCTAAACTTGCAATAATGGAAAATATTTTGATAATTATGCTGATTGAATATTCTATAAGAAATGATTTCACAAAATCATCATCATATGAAGAAGTGAACATAGAGTATGCAGTGAAAACATGTAGAAAAAAGATAGTAGGGGTGTTGTAAGGCAGTTAATTACTAAACAATATTACGTTATTTTTCTGGATTTTATGTAGTTTGTGATAACTGCCAACATAAAAATTTGCATTTTGTTGTGATTTCTTTACTTATTCTAAATATTCACTTTAATATCTAATTTTGTACTCTTTTAAAAATAAGGCCTGAAAATTGTATAGCCTTCAGGCTCCGTAAAACCTAGATTTGCCTCTGAAGCTAGAGGAAATAAAAGATCATCTTCTGTGGTATGACAAGAAAAACATTAATTCCTCTATATCCATTTTCTTTTGGTTTAAAAAAATAAAGACCAAAATTAAGCTGTACTAATATTTAATATGTCGATTAAGAGAGGCACCATCATGTGGTTGGCATAACAGAGGTTAGGGTCACTCACAGTGAGACTCATGCAGTCTAATGGGTTGAATTGTGTCCCTCAAAAGACATGTTCAAATTCCAAGTCCTGGTCCTGTGAATAGGATCTTTGAAGATGTTATTAGTTAAGATGAGGCCAAAGTAGATTAGGGTGGGCCCTGATGCAATGACTGGTGTCTTTATAAGTAGGGGAGAATTGAATATAGACAGATGGACACAGGAGAGAACGCCATACAGTGAATGAGGCAGCAAATGCCACAGATTGCTGGCAAACCACTTCCACGAGCCAGGAGACAGGGTGGAAAAGATTCTTCCCTGCGGACTTCAGAGGGGGCATGGTCTGCCAATTCCCTGATTTCATCCTTCTAACCTCCAGAATTGCAAGGCAATACATTTCTGTTTGTGGTTCCATTTTTAAAGCAATCCTAGGAAATGAAGACATTTGGTGTTTTGAGGGACCAGGGGAGAACTTGGAGGGGTTAGCAGTGGTGCCTGTCTCTATTCCTTAATGCTCGGCATATTAGGAGGCCCTGTAGTTTCCTTCTGTCCAGGTAAGGAGATTTACCTATAACATTACCTAGTTTGAAGTAAATAAGCCCTTAAAACATGGGCAAGGAGCTTACAAAGATTTCTGAAAGAACCCTGTGATTGAAGATAATGCTAATAATGGCTGTACAAACGTATGAGAAAAAGGCAGACTAACATTTCTCCTATTCCTGGTATGAACTCTTCTTCAGCCATGTTGTAAGATAAAAACAAAGATGATTTAATTAGACTTGACAATAAGTTGGCCAAAATAATTTGAAATTATCTATAGGACTGTTTAAAATATGTGTTCATATCACTTTTGTTTGCAATAAACCTTGCCCAAACTACTTACTGTGCCTTGAGATACAGTAGTTCATAGATATAATCTACAAACAAATAATCACACGTATATTGGAGGCATAGACCCATTTTAAAAAAAATTGATGGAAGTGTTTGATCAAAAACCTTTACACTTGAAAGACAAGTGAAGCCCCACCCCCACCTGCTTTGAGCTAATGTGGCTACTGATTACACCTGTGTTGGGTATTTGATAGTTTATTTTGACAGACTGACTCTTGCTGGGACTCTGACTAGAAACTATGGAGGGGAATTGGCAAATTTAAAAAGGGAAGATTATGCAGGCAATGAGAGGATTGTACAGTCAATACCCACCAAATAGCCAGTTGCTTAGTCTCCTGCAGATGTTCCTCTTGGAGGTTACGTGTATTTATGATATGACCTGAATGAGCTGTCGTTTATTATAACCAGAAGAGCCAATCTGTTTCCTCTTAGGACTACAGGTTCCTCAAGAACATGGGCAAAGTATCTTTGTACTCCCTACTTTAATTTAGTAGTATCTTATTTGTAAAAAGTACTCAATAAATGTCTGTTGAGATAAAAATCAAAACTACCTAAAATTGGGGCACAATGTTATATTTAAGAGAAGTCTACCTAATATTTAAATTTGGAGGTTAGGAAATAATTTTGAAAAAATCTCCAAATGATTTTTATTGATTGTATTTTACTTTTACCTGAGCATATTCTTCTACAATTCTTACTTCTTCTGCTACAATTTCTTCATCCTGTTTAACAAGCATCTGAACTCTTTCAACTACTTGTGAATCTTTCTGAAGTTTTTCCATTAGGATTTCTATTTCCTAATAAACCAAACAATTATTATAATGAAATTTAAGAGATCATATATTCAAATAGCTCATTTCATTATTGTAAAAATTTTTTCAAAATCAGCCCCAAATATATTATTGAATAGACTAATTATGATGCTGTCCATAAATATGTCATATAATGCACATAAAGAATGATGATGAATAATGATTTTTAAAATATTTGACATACTTCAAGTTACCACAGCACATTTCAGTTGTAGTTAACTAACTCAGAAACCTTTCTGTGTGAGCTTCTATGATTAGTTACATGCCCATCACATTTAATTTTTAAAATGCAATAATGTTACTGTTTTGTTGTGATTGTTTTTATTGTTTTCCTCATTTTAGAAATAAGAAACTTGAGACTAAAAGAGGTTAAGATATTTCTTCAAGGTTATACAGCTTCACAGTAACAAAGTTGGAATTCTAGCCCATGTTTGTCAGATGTCAGAGCCTTTGCTTTCAAACACTGTTCTATTTTAAACTACATCATCCTTAAAAGAGATTTCAAGCCAAGCATACCTTTGTTTTTTTTTCTATTTGAGGACCAAGAATCAAGAGCTCCTCCTGCATATCTGTAACTAGTGTGGTTGCTTCCAGGATTCTGGATAGACCTACATAAAAATGATCCCTGAAGGGAAAAAAGTATGAAGAAGATAAGAGATTTAATAAAAATATTAGCAAATAGAATTCAGTAATATATACAAAGGATTATACACCATGGACAAGTGGGGTTTATCCCAGGGATGCAAGGCTAGTTCAATATTCGAAAGTCAATGTAATCCACTACATACATATAGCTAAAGAAGAAAAATCACATGACCATATCAATTTATGCAGAAAAAGCATCTGACAAAATTCATGATAAAAAGTCTTAAAAAACTGGGAATAGAAGGGAACTTCCTCAACTGAATAAAGAACATTTATACAGAACTGATAGCTAATATCATACTTAATTGTGAAAGATTGAATGCTTTCTCCCTAAGATAAGGAACATGGCAAGAATGTCTGCTCTCATCTTTCTCAGCAAAGTACTAGAGGCATTAGCCAGTGCAATAAGGCAAGAAAAGGTAATAAAAGGTATAAAGATAGGAAAGGAAATAAATCTGTCCTTATTTGCACATGTTGTGATGGTCTACAAAGAAAATCCTAAGAAATCCCAAAACACAAACAAAAATCTGCTGTAACCAAGAAGTGAGTTAGCAAGGTCACAAGATACAAGATTAACACAAAATCTATTTTGTTTCTAAATACTAGCAATGAACATGTGGACACCAAACTTAAAAATACAATGTCCCAATTTAAAAAAAAAAAAAAAAAAAAAAAAGAGAAATACTTAGGTACAAATCTAACAAAATACATACAGGACTTGAATGCTGAAAGCTACAAAGCACTGATAAAGAAATCAAAGGTCTAAATAAATGGGAAGACATACCATGATCATGGATTAGATTAGAAGATTCGACAGAGTGAAGATGTCAGTTCTCTCCAAATTGATATCAAAACCCCAGTAAGGTTTTGTTGTAAATGTAGACAAGCTTATTTTAAAATTTATATGAAAAGGCAAATGAACTGGGATAGCTAAAACAGTTTTGTAAAAGAAGAATAAAGTGAGAGGGATCACTCTATCTGATTGCCAGACTTATATATAACCATAGTAATCAAGACTGTGTGGTTTTGGCAGAAGGATAGACATGTTGATCAGTGGATTGGAATAGAGAACTCAGAAATAGACCACACAAGTACAGTTGACTTTAACAAAGATGCAAAAGCAATTCAAGAGAGGAAGGAAAGACTTTTTAACAAATGGTGCTGGAGCAATTGACTATAACTAGGCAAAAGAAAATGAACCTCAACCTAAACCTCACACCTTATACAAAAACTAACTCAAAATGGATCATAGATTTAAATGTAAAATGTAAGGCTATAACAATTTTAGAAGAAAATACAGGCGAAATTCTTCAGAATATAGGGCTTGGTGAAGGGTTCTTGGAAATGACAACAAAAGTGTGATTCCATAAAAGAAAAAAATTTGATAAATTGGACTTCATCAAAATGAAAAACTTTTACTCTGTGAGCCTAAGAGGATGAAAAGACAAGCTACCAATTATATAACAAACTCTCAAAACTCAACAGTAAAAAAAAACCCTAACAATCCAATTAGAAAACATACAAAATATAGGAAAAGACATTAAACTGAAGAGGGTATATGGATGACAAATAAGTAAACTAAAAGGTGCTCAACATCTCTAGCCAGTAGGGAAATGCAAATTAAGAATCCAATGAGATATCATTAGATACTTATTAGAATAGTTAAAACAAAAAATAATGATAGGACCAAATGCTCACAAGAATGTGGAGAAACTGGATTCCTTATACACTGATAAGACTGTAAACTGTTACATCCACTTTCCAAAACAATTTGGCAGTAATGAAATTTTACATCTATACAAAAACCTGCAGACAAATGTTTACAGCAGCTCCATTCATAATCGCTCCAAATGGAAACAATCCAAATTCCTTCAATGGATGAAAGGTTAAACAAATTGTGGACCTCCATACCAGGGGATGCTGCTCAGAAAAGGAACAAACTATCCATACTCAGGGGTTGCCAGGGGTTAGGAATGATAGGGGGAGGAGTGTGGGTATGACTATAAAGCAGGTAGCATACGGACATCTTTGCGGTAATGCAGCAGTTTCGTATCTTGTTGCAGTGGTGGTTACACAAGTCTACACATGTGATGAGTGGCACAGAACCATAGGCACACATGGTACTAATTTCAATTTCCTGGTTTTGCCATTGTACTATAGTTACATAAAAGGTAACCACTGGGAGAAACTGAGTGAAAGGTACACTGTACCTCTCTGTATTTTTGCAACTTCTGGTGATTTTACATTTATTTCAAAATAAATAGCTAAAGTAAAGAACCTATAAAACAGAATTCAAAATTTTCCATTTGCTTATCACTAGGCTAAAAAATTGAAAATACACCATTTGTATGGAAACAAAACTAATAATTAGAAATAAATACCATAAAATTAGAAGACTTTAATCTATCAGTCAACAAAATTTTAATCCAACTCTTCTGAGAAAATGAATAGGTGCTGTGGAGCATTTAAAAAGAAATGGAAGTTACGGTTTCTACTTCTTGGGCATTCATAATCTGAAAGAACCTAGTCACCAATGTTCTTTATATTGTCAGTTACATAGATGCATTTCAGTATTTTTATTCTTTGATTCAGTCTAGGATAGCCTCAAAATTTCATATCTGGATTACTATAACAGTTTCTAAGTCTTTGTTTCTATTCTCGTATCTCTCCAATCTATCCTCCATTCTAATACTAAAGTGATCTTTCTAAAATACAAGTCTATATTACTCCCCTATTTAAAGTCATTATTTGTTGTATGCTGCATGTGTCAGCATGTAATCCTTAAATAAACCAACAAACAAACCAAAAAAACCTTTAAAGTAGTTAATGCAATTACCATTTTGCAAAAGAAAGAACTGAGGCCTTAAGAGGTGAAATAATTTGCCAAAGTTCATACAGCTACTAAGTAATAGAGATGAGTTATAAACCATGTGTACACAGGGCAGTCAAAGCTATCAGTAGAATTTCCTTAAATCTTTAAGAGTTTATGTCTTAAAAACTACTACTTTATTTTTACGATTCTCTGATATTTAAAAATTTACAATTAGAAACTTTTGGCTAAGGATGTTGATGAAAATGATGGTACAAATGCTATAATATGTTTTATCTCCTGCCAGCCCCAATTTGATGCTTTTCAGTTTTCAAAGAGCAGTTTTCTTACTGCCTCCATAGAGACCATGTTCTATTTTAGACTTGGTACCTGTTCTTTCCAAATGAAATGGCATGCCTCTTCCACCAATACAAATTCTACACCTTAATGCCTAGGTCAACTTCTCATTTTTTTTTTCCGTATTTTATCCCATTTTGGCTTTCATTTTTATATTTTACACAGTACTTGATTTTGTTTTTGACAAAGGAAGAATATTTTATTTACTACAGTAAGAGCTGTTTGAATTTAGTTAGATATCTTGATGGGCCATATAGGTTGAAAAGATAGCCCTCAAGCCCTAGCCTGGATAAGCTAAATTCATATACATAAAAGAAGAAACTGAGTTTCCTTGAGAGATGGGAGAAAAGTCCCAGTAGCTGAGAGAGAGAGGAGTGAAGCTTCATGTGTATGTGAGCGTTAATGAGCAGAAATTCCCTAACAGCATGAATAATAGTAGAATTGGAGTGTGCACTATTGAGCTTTAAACAGAATAGTCTGGTGCACTATTCTGTTATGTAATCCTCATGACTTCTCCCCTGCTCCAAGCTGATACCACATTGGGGTGGTGACCACCAAGTAGGCTTTCAAAAGGACTGCACTTACAAGAGGAAAAATGTAGAAGCAAGGGAGCATTTCACAGAAGCAGGTACTCAGAATCAGAGGCAACAAGAAGAAACCTACAGTCCCCAAGAATTCCCAGAGACATTGAGACTCGTAGATTAGGGCCCTATTTTATTCAAAGCTGCGGGGGCTTTAGGAGGCTCTGCAATGGCACCCTTGCATGTCTCCACATAGGCCATGGATCTAAATCTTGGGGGAACATTCTATGATCTTCCCAAGACATGGCAGCATGGGAGGCTTGTGAGCAGATACTACGAGGCCATTCCCCACTCACTTTACTAAGCTGTCCTGAGTTCTGATGATGTATGAGATTTTCTATTTTGCCTCCCCATACTTTTAGGGTATAGTTGCAGGCTATAAAACTGATTTGCTGAAGCAATGGCATGGGTTCTTCAGCAAGAGTGCCCCGCTATCCATGTTGCAGTCATGCGGGAAAAGGGGAGGGGACATGTTGAGGTGGTAACTGCTTACTCTTGCTTTTTCTGTTTTATTGTAGCAAACTATCAGAAACTAACAAGGGCTTACTGTTTCTTTACTGGCAGAGTCTGTCATCTTTGCTTTCCCAAACTGAATGTCCAATGTGTGGCTGGTAGGGTCATAATGACCTTCAGGAAAAAAGATGGGACCATGTGGGCTAGTTTAAGGGATAAGATAAAACTCCCTGGGATCTGATAGTGCATAACTCTTACCAAGGAGGTAAGTGAGGGTAGGAATACAGGTTTCCCTACTATGCTGCTAAGGAATTGTATGGGCCAGATTAAGGGATATAAGACCCCTGGGATCTGGTAGAGCATATTCTCAAGTAAGTGGTGAGCCGGTGGGGGGTGGGGTGGGGGTAAGGTCCTCCCACTGCCCTACCTGTTCAGAGACTGCATGGGCTGAGTTAGGGGACATGAAAAAAGTTCCCAGGACACAATAGTGTGTGCTATCTATCAGTGAACATTTGGAGGTTAAGTGGCAAGGGGTAGGATAGAAACGAGATGTCTGATTGGTACCTTAGTTGTTGTTAAAAGATTAGTTGAAGCCAAGTGGATGGCCGCTTAATACCAACAGTAAGTGCACAATGTGTTTACCGGGGCAGAGCTTCTCCCTCTGTGGTCCCCTACCCTGACCTTAGCTGCTTTAAGGAAAAATTTACCGCTTCTCTAGCTGACCTTGTACCCAGGCCCTAGTCACAGAGTTAATATATTCTCCCGGCATTTGCTGTTGAAGTGCATGTTTTATACTCCCTTCTCTGTTCCTGTAAAAACAACATCTAAAAGAATTTGGATAAAATTTGCAGTAAATTAAAAACAGTGACTTTGTGAGTGAGTGAGGCCTTTGAGCCAATTCTGTTTATGGTTTTATAATTAGTATTGATGTATTGGTTTATATTATAGGTGCTCATAAAGTATTAGAAAAAATGTCTCTGATGTCCAAAGGTTTCACTATATAAATCATGTTTTGTGGGCTGGCAAATCAAATTTAAAAAAAAGTTTTACTCTTGACGGCTCTGACTCAAGTATTATTAGACATCTGCCTGCAAATATACCCCAATAAAATTCAGAGGGCTCTTGCCAAGTAAAGTTTCTTGAAACAATGTGGTGGAGTGGGAATACCTTCCTGGAAGGTGAGGGATGGAAGGAGGGATAATTTCTCTTTACTCTTATCTGCAGGGCATCTGATCATCTTAACTAAGAATGCCACCATCACCTTCAATTTCACCAGTGAACAACAAGAGTCTTAACCTAAAGACTTTTAGAAACCTGCCAGGAGCTACTGAATCCAAAAGTGAAAGCCTCTACTTGAGGAAACAGAATAGGATTAACTTCATGAACACTGATATAATTCACTTTAGGCTCATCAAATTCACAAACTATAGCAATTGCTCTTAATTTAACTGATGTTGAATCTGTCATGTCTTACATAATCCTGTTAGCAAAAACTTAATAAAATTAGACCCTGACCCCTTGTTAGCAAAATGCTGCTGTCTCAAGATTGGAATTATTATTACTTTTTCTTTTCAACTTTTTGCTATGTTAATATTTTTAAAATAAAATTAAACCTTTAGTTAGAGGGGGACAAAGTCCCATTGTTCATTGGTCAGGAAGGAGTCTACATTTAGGTCCAGTAAGGGTCTGTTGTACTGTGGACACTCAAAGTTCATGGTCATTTATCAACTTCAGTTGACTGGAATCCATTGTGATAAAACCCAACACTCTGCTTTGATGTCTCCCAGGAAACTACTACTGTACATAAAAAATAATTTTATTTTCAATCCCTCCTCTTGGTGAACGTTTATTCTGAAGCATTCAGCTGAGGATTTTAGGATCTATACCACCTTCTTGGTTTGACTATTATTCTCACAAAATTCCATTGTGTTTATTCAAGTCACTTCAGTGTAAAACTATCTGATGTATGAAACTGCAATATGAAGGCTGCTCAAAACACCTAAGACACTAGTAATGATACACTTGACAGCCGCAACAATTCAAAATGACATAAAAAGCATTCATAAAGAACCCCTTAACCAGGTTTCTATTTGGACAAGTTGAAAACAAGTTGAAGATCTAATGGGTTGATTTTTCCCGCCTTGGACAATCAACTGACTTGCAACTGAATTTTACATAGAGATTTCTGACCTTCTCAATCATCTTTCCAAATGGAATAGGAGTTGTAGCCTGCCAATAAATGATGCCTTATTTAGTCAGTAAAATACCTACAGTGATTCTATAGTTCAGTATCTTTGCAACAAGTAAGTTAAAATTTTTTTTATTTTTTTTGAGTTTGTATAGTATACACAGTCTGCACCGTTTCATTTGCTATGATTGCCATGGTCAGGAGTGTTTCATATGCAGCTTTCAGGGACCTTAAGCCAAACAAGAAACCTGTGTTCATGGCAAGGGAAACCAGTGCCTTCAACTCCTCCTGGGAGATTTGCATGTCAACAGAAACCTTTACTGCAGCCTTTAATTTCTTTATGCTGTTGTGAACCATTGTCTCCTGACCTTTCCTTTCAGTCTGAAGAACTCTCTTTAGCATTACTTACAGGGCACATTTAGCGGTGATGAACTCTCTCAGCTTTTGTTTGTCTGAGAATGTCTTAATCTCTCCCTCATTTTCGAGAATCTTGCTAGACATAAAATTCTTGGATTGCAGTTGTTTTCTTTCAGCATGTTAAATATTTCAACCCATTGCCTTCTTGCTTCCATGGTTCTGATGAAAACTTGGCACTCAGTCTAACTGGGACTCCCTGTACATAGCATGTTGCTTTTCTCTTGCAGCTTTCAGAACTCTTTCCTTGTCCACTGCATTCAATAGTGTAATCAATATATGACAGGGTGTAATTTTCTTCATGTTTATCCTGTTTGGTGTTCTCTGAGCTTCTTGGATTGCATATTCACATCTTTTGCTAAGTTTTGGAAGTTCTCTGTCATTATTTCTTTCTGACAATTCCTGTTGCCCCTTTCTCTCTTTCTTCTTCTGGGACTCCCATAACATGTATATTGGTGCACCTGATGGTGTCCCATAGCTGTCTTAGGCTGTTTTCACTTTCAATATTTCTTTTTTCTTTCTGCTCCTCGGCCTAACCATTTCAAGTATCTTGTCTTCAATTTCATGATTCTTTCTTCTGCCAGCTCCAATCTGCTCTTGAAATCCTCCTGGGCATTTTTCATTTTAGTTATTGTGGTCTTCAACTCCAGTAGTTCTGTTTTGCTCTTTTTAAAAATTTCTGTCTCTTTACTTAGACTCTCATATTGCTCATTCATTGTTTTCCTGATATCCTTTAGTTCTTTCTCTGTACTGTCCTTCATCTCCATATTTTTAATGTAATTTTATTGCCTTAAAGTATAGCCGCAGGCTATACAACTGATTATTTGAAACACAGCATGGACTCCTTAGCAAGAGGGTGTCTCACTGATTTGCTGTCATCTGGTCCCTTTTATTTTAGAGTAGTCTAATGGGTCAAAAGACATGGGGAGTTGGCAACTTTGACTAGTCTTGCCTTTATTGTGTATGTAAGTAATAAACTGTCTGCACCTAACAAGGGCTCATTGTTTCTTTAGTGGCTGAATCTGTCAGCCTTGCCTTGGGGTGGGGTGGGGTTGGAGGGGGCGGGGGTGGGAGGTAGGGGAGTGGAGGTGGCCTTTGAATGCACCCAATCTTTTCATACATGCACCATGTCTCTATCCTTCTTAGCCTTTGCTTTCCTTGAATATTTGGGCAAGTAAGGAGGTAAACCCTTATCTCTTTTAATGTCTCCTGTGGAGTTTTGGCTTTTTTCTCTACTGAAAAGGCAGATATGGTCTCACTATCTTCTATTTGCATCCCTTTTCACAAATAAAAGCACCAGTATGAAACACATATTTCTGATTTGGTCTCAAAGTCTTACCTCTTCATTTGCATCTCCTTCTCCTGTGACCTCAAAATGTGTGCAAATGTATCCATGAATTGCAAATAGTTACTGGGGGTGATATAATACTGCCTTCTAGTTTCTTGAAAGTATTTTGTGCTCAAGTCTGTTACACTTTTGTGGATTTCAACACATGTTGGGGCAAGTTTTTCTTTTATATTCTGAAAAAGAATAATTTTTTAAATTTGTTAAATTTAATTTTTTAAAGAATTAAGACAAAGTTATCCAAATATACATTTTAAAAGGAGACAACTGTACCCTGTGAGTAACTTGAAATGGTTTATCATTTCTGAGATATGGAGAGGTAGAGAAAGGTCCTGGATGTATGGGACCAACAACATGTGAATTTTAATGATTCAGAAGAGGCAAGGACATGCTAATTAATGACATGTTACATGCATCATTTCTGACACAGTCATCTAAGGATTTAGGGCATCAGGGTCAATGATGCTAGGTTGTGGTGCTTTCTATATCACTCATTTTCTTTTCTGAAAAAGATCATCAATGGCATGATACTCAAGAAAGTTTCCTTGAGTAAAATAAAGTGACAAATATGAAAGGGATCAAGGATATATAGGTGGGAAAAATAAGAGTGAAAAGAGTGTCCCTTTTGCTTAGCTTGGGAGAGAATTCTGATTTAGATATAACCTAGTCCTGATTTACCCAGCTTCCACTTCATTAAGCCTAGCCTAATCACCTGGTCACTTTCAACCCAGCTGCATTTTCTTCATATATCCATCTTGTCTCTATCCTTCTTGGCCTCTGCTTTCCTTGAATATTTGGAAAAATAAGGAGGTAAACCCCTTTCTGGTTCCCACACTGAGTTTCAGGCCTCTATGCATTTACAGCTTCTTTTGTCAACGCCCCTTATCTCTTTTCTGTCAGCTGGGTCCTGTGGGATCTTCAATCAAACCACTCTAACTAAAATAGATTCTTATTTATTTATTTGTGGCTCATAAATTCTAAGCTAATTTTGTGGTGTGGCTTCTTCTTTGTAGTTTCACTGTTGCATCCAAGCCAGAGTAATTGACAAGGAATACACAGAAGGTTGCAGCATACTCACCATGGGATCTGGTATGTAAAATGCAGGTTGCTTTTCCTTCCATGGAATTCTGCTGTTCAGCACGGGGACAGGATAGTGAAGACACCCAGGCAGTGAAAAATCTGGGCATCTTTGAAATAGGGTGAATTAGAGGACAAAAGAGATTGGGGGGGGGGAGGGGTTTCACAGGATAGATAAGGAATCAAGAAAAACACTTGACCTATTTCATAATTTGGCCTAGGGCTGTCGATTTTTGTCCATTTAGGGTTCACTGCTGTTTAGAGACATAACATACCACTGTCAGGTTCTGTTACTAAATTAAAACCTTCACTTGCATGAGATTTTTAAAGGTGGTTATATTTACCTCTCTGTTCTCCAAATTCACTTTTTCTCTTAAGAAAGAGTTGGCTACAGTAAGGAGAGCTTCTTCTGGCCACTTCTCATACCAATCAATTGTGAAGGAGCAAATCATAGAAGGATATTCTCTACACTGATGGCGGAAGTTAGGTTCTGTAGGACTCATAGTCATAAAAATATGAAGATTTTTATATATTCTCTGAAAATTCATGAAAATATAAATTGTTAAAATATAACCTGCTGATTTGAAAAAATATTATATTGAGAATTCCATTTAAAACTTATTTCAAGTCTTTCCTTAATGGGCTGACTAAGACTTATCATTGTATATTGAGTGCCTGCCATAAACTGAGCCCTTCTGAGGGAAACTACCAGTCCCACAGGGCCTTTCTGACAAAAGCAGCCATATTCTGCTCCACGACCCCATCCTCTTGACTCCAGCTGGTAGCAGAAGCACTGGGCCCTGAATATCCCTTGTATAAACCAACTCTCTTATGCGAAGGTCTGGTGCTAGACCTATGTTCAGTAGGGGACTTTATACCAGATGATGACAGGTCTATTTAGTTTTTTCCTCTAGGACAGTATGCATTGAAGACCCTTAGAAACTCAAAACGAGAAAATGGTAGGATGAATCAGAACCGAAAGACTGAAGGAAGCAGGGATGGATGATATGAGTAGATCACCAGAGGAGTTAATGAACTCCTACAGCTGAAGCATTATAGCTAAGCTATATGAGATCCTGAAGAATTATTCAGGTCCTAAGCCAGGTACTAGTTTATTTGAAGTTTACCCATATCCCTTTCCTCATAAGACCTGGCTCTGCTGCTGCTGTTTCTGGGTTCTTGGCATGGCTGCCCATAGGGGCACAGATTTCCTCCTTATTTCAATATATCACTTACAACAAACCCAAATTACTGAAAGCAACCTCAGTGAGTCAGGAGTCCAGCGTGCAGATAGTGATAACATCTTTGAGTATCAAACAACCTATTTTGCTAAGTAAGTATGGTAAAGCTGAAAAAAGATTAAGGAGACATCTTTTCCTTTTTTCTCCTTTTTGTTTTTTAAAAAATTATTAAAGCAATATTGCTCATTGAAAAATTCTTACACAATGGAAGTGTTTCAAGTAAAAATAAAAGTACCTCTCTTTTGCTTTGCACATCCCAAACTCTACCTGAAGCTATTCAATGTTAACAGTTTAAAGTGTGCCTCTGTTATTTATTATTATAATAAAAAACTTCAAATAATTTTTGGAAGCATGGCATAAATTATTTATAAATAATGAGATAACTAAATTTTATTTCTAACTGGGATTCTTGGCTTATTTTTATTTCTGCACTATTTTCCATACTACAACTAAAAATCCTTTGTTCTTCCTTACCACTTGTAATCTGTTGGATAAACCAATTCCAGTAACAAGACTAACCAGAACACCACAATCAGGATAAGTGCTACCCTTTTTTCTAGCATGGCATTTAAGAAATAACACAATCCATGTGTCCATTCATATCACATCATTCTCTATCAACTGTGTATTCCATTTCTGGAGTATTTTACATCTTATTTTGACAGATTACTAAGTATCTGTTGAAGGAATGGAGCATGGCCCAGTTCAATTTTCAAATGAGCCTAAAATAATCAGAAACTGGTACCAGAAATAGGCTGACCTGTGGCAATCCTTCAGGGAACATTTTGTTTTGGGTAATCATGTCTATCTTTTCAATAAGCCACTGGTCAACCATCACAGGAAGACCAGTTCATTGGTCCAGTCCAAATCCCTCATCAAACCAGTTCTTTCATAGCTACCCCACTGCTGAGTTCGTTCTGATTATCACCTGTTCTATCTGGCTGATTTCTTTTTGTATTCATCACCTCCTGGTCAATACTAGGGCCATTCAAAGGAATGAAATAATTCCTATTTCTTGCCTTTCCAGATACCAACAGGCTTAAATGAAAATTTCATTAGCTGAGATGAGATCTCAATGTAAGAAATAATCTTGGGATTTTATTTCTCATTTCATTGCTTCCAACTTTTTTTTTAAACCACTGATAGCTGTTCAGACTCAGATCTTTGTTAATCTTTGGGCCCGCCTAAGAGTGTGGCATGTCTGTGTGTAAGGTTGATGGTCATTTTTCTATCCTTGAAACTCATTTAAAGAATGAAAGAAATTGGATTCAATTTTGAAAATTATGCACAGAATTATAAATATGGTCTACTTTTAATTTAACATCACAGTTTGATAAAGCCAATCCACAAAAACATACCTTTTGGAAGAATGAAAGTATGTTTTGCCTATTATCCATATAACCAGCCTGTTTGGCAAGAGTTCTAATTGTTAATGCAATAGAATCCAGCTCCTCATTTTCAAACAAGTCAGGTATTTTTCTTGAATTGAGAATGCAGTTCAAATCTTCCAAAAATAATGCCTTAGGTAAAACACATATTTAATCAGGAACAAGAAATTCTTTATATATTCTACTCTAAAAACTCCAAATTGAGAAAGAAATAGTGATAAAGCAGAACTGAGGAAATTTTTTTAAAAGCTAATGTTCTCAATTCAAGCCCATCAAAAATATTTCTTTCAGAGTCAAAATAAGCTTCATTCATCTTTTCATTCATTTAAATGTTAGACAAAGACATACTTGATATTGACAGTAATACCAGACACTGTGTTGGCACTAGTTAAGAGATATGAAGGGGTGGGTACGTCCCTGAATTGGGCAGGGATCTTGCTTTCAAGCAATTCATAGATGTTCTCAATATATTTGCATCTGTGTTTGAATAGTAGACAAACTAGAAATAACATGACTGAAGGATTATCCTAATTTACCCAAATTCATTTCCATAAAAGGCTCCAATATTAATGGGAAATGGGATAGAGAAGAAAGAGCAGAGAAGGAAATTCTACCAGAGGAGTTATTATAAAAGGATGAGCATCTTACTTTTGAGAGTAAATTCAAACTTTCCCCCAAAAAAAGCAGCAGTAGTGTTTCCTACTGCTCAGGACATTCCTCAGATGCTCACAGGTTCAGGATATTTGAGTCCATGAAGGAGAAGGGCAGAGATGTGGGCAGTCTCCAGAAGAGGCCAACAGAAATGACATGGGACTAGCTGATTTCCTATCTCACCTAAAGGTTATCAAACCCACAGATTATTACCCACTCTTTTTGGTTCACATGGAAAGGAATGATATGGCCAGAAGAAATCTGGGAAGTGTGGGAAGCAGTCCTGAATGACATGGGAGTAGAGGAGCCATGTTCACTTTGGCTTTGGCCTGATAGTGGTTTTCTGAAAAACAATGATTTATTATATTAGAACAATGGGTCCCTGTTGTAGGAGAAACTCCATTTTCTGAAATCCAGAAACAACGTGTCTGGCAGAAGCCTCAACTTGATCATAGGGCAAGATATTTAAATTTGGAGAGGGGAGAATATATGGATAGCACAGAAAAACTACATATTATGGAGTACAGCAAATATGACATGACACTTAGAGTTACTTTTAAAATACAATGTGTAAGAAAAATGTAACTCAAGGGAAAACGTCCCAGTGTTAGGAAAAAAACAAAACAAAAGTAGGATGAGGATTAGAAACGATACTTATAATTATACATGTCTATAAACATAATTAAATGATTGATACGTGATAGACAATGTTTCCTTGCAATTTTGCCACAAAGAAGTAAATTCAATCTGAGACAGTATTCCTAATTATATTTTGGCTGTGGATATAAGGGTATACTTCATGCAAAATAACAGACCTAATAAAAAAGACAGGAAACAAGCATTTTTGCTTGTATATCAAGAAAGTATGTCCTGTATGGAGAGTCCTGAACTTGATGGTGAGCTTAGAACTGAAAGAAGGATAAAGGAGAGAAACAGAAGGCTCAACATTGAGAACACATAATAGATTACATGGTCAGAGAGTGGAAACAAATAGCCTATTTTTCAATATAGATTACAAAACTGGTTCAGACATGAGATGGATGGCTTTGACTATTTAGATAAACTGCTTCCGGTTCATTAATTAAATTGAAAATTATAAAGACATGGATAGTGCTAATGGTGTAATGTTTATGCAAAACTATCTACGGTATGATTACAAATAGATAAACTCTGGACTGACTGGATGAGGACAGAGAATAAGAAAACAATTGAAATGCTAGGCTGATACGACTATAGATAAGTATTTACTCTATCTATTTACTTTTCAAATATTAAATTTATTTTGGACTACTTAAATATCAAACTTTAGCAAATAACAAAAAGTGCTTACTTGATCTAGGTTTGAATTAGTAACCATCAAAACAGTAGGGTGTCCTTCTTGTCCTATTTGAATGAATACTTTTTTAAAGTCTTCTTTGAATTCTGTGTAGGTGTAATTGCGAGATACAGGTATTTGGTAAAGTTTGTGTTCTGTCAAATAACAGGCCAAGGTTGCACATGTTTCTTTTCCACATCCATCTATTCCAATCTTTGGAAGAAAAAAAATCCAACATATGATTTCTAAATATGTTCTGAGAATCTTTCAATATAATGTTTTCTATTTATTTATCCTATAAGTTTAGACAGTAAAAATACATCAGGCTATTTTTATAAACTTTTTGAGAGGTATTGTAAACATAATTTAAAAATGTTATCAAAGTTTCATAAGGCATTCCACATTCAATATTTTCACCTGTTCTTTCCATTAGTCCCTTGAAAAATATTGGATCATAGCACTAGAAAGACAACAAAATCTGGAAAAACAGCATGTATAGGCATATAAATCACCATTATGTCACTGTTGACACATGATTGTTTACAAGAAATTAAACAGATCTTTCCTATTTATTTTACATAATAAGCATTTCATAAATTCTCTTCGGTAATGGTGGCAAAATATTACCTTTTAAAAACCAATTTTATTGATATATAATTTATAGACTATGTATGTTTTGAGTGAACAATTAAATGATTTTTAGTAAATTTACAGTTTTGCAATAATCACCACAATCCAGTTTTAGAACATTTCCATCACCCTGCCACCCAAATCCCTTATGTCCATTTGCAGCCTCTGTCCCAAGCTTAGGATATATGCTTTCTGTCTCCATAGATTTGCCTTTTTAGAACATTTCATATAAATAGAGTCATACAATATGAAGCATTTTGCATCTGACTTCCTTCACTTAGCATAATGTTTCTGATACTCTTCCATATTGTTGCAGGTATTAGAGGCTCATTTCTTTTTATAGATGAATAGTATTCCATTGTATGGACATACCACATTTTATTTACCCATTCACCCATTGATGGACATTTGGATCGTTTCCACTTTTTGGTTATTATGAACAATGCTGCTATGAATCACATTTGCATACAAGTCTTTGAATGGGTATAGATACGTACAACGGAACTGCTCGGTTGTATGTTAAATCTATGTTGTTCTTTATAAGACATGGCCAAACCATTTTCCAAAGCAGCTATATCACTTTATATTCCCACCAGCTTGTATGAAAGTTCCAGTTTCTCCACATCTTTGTCAACAGTTGTTATTGACTGCCTTTTGATTACAGCCACCCAAATTTGTGCAAAGTTGTATATCATTGTGCTTTTAATTTGCATTTCCCTACTATCTAGTGATATTGAGCATCTTCTCCTGGGCTTATTAGTAATTCATATGTCTTTTGTGGTGAAACAGCTATTCAAATATTTTGCCCATTTTAAAAAATAAGCTTTTTATTTTATAACAACTTTAGATTTTTAGAAAAGTTACTAAGAGTATAGAAAATTCTCATACACACACACCCTGTTTCCTCTATAATTAACATCTAACATTAGTATGATACATTCATTACAGTTAAGGTGCCAATATTGATATGTTATTAACTAAAGTCCACACTTTATTCCGATTTCCTTAGTTTTTTTTTTTTAATCCAATGTATTTTTTCTGTTCCAGGATCTGATTCAGAATACTTCACTGCATTTGGCAATCAGCTCTTCTTGGCTATGACAGTTCCTCAGTTGCTTTGTGTTTGGTGACCTTGATGGTTTTGAGGAGCAATGGTCAGATATTTTGTAGAATGTCCATCACTGGGATTTGTCTGATATTTTTTTAATGATTAGACCGTGGTTATATGTTCTTGGGAGGAAGACCACACAGGTAAAGTGCCATTTTCATCATACCGTACAAAGGGTACATACTATCAATACTACTTATCACTGTTTGTGCTAACCTTGATCATCTGGTGGAGGCAGTGTTTGTCAGGTTTCTCTGCTTTAAAGTTACTCTCCCCCTCCCCTTTACTATACTGTACTCTTTGGAGGAAGTCATTATGGGCAGCCCATACTTAAGGAGGGTTGTTCCATCTCCTTGATGGTGAAGTAGCTACATAAATTATTTGGAATTCTTCTGCATGGGAGATTTGTCTATTCTCTCCCATTAGTTATTTTATTCATAATTTATTTTTTAACAGTATGGACTCATACATATTTATTTTATACTTTCATTTATAATCCAATACTACTTTATTGCTCCAGCTTCGGCCATTGGGAACTCTTTCAGTTGGTTCTTGTGTCCGTTTGACATGCCCCCATCCTTGTAGAGTTGTTTTTTCCCCCATAACTCTCTGGCACTACAAGATGCTCCAAGCTCATCTTGAATATATCCTGTACTAGTCCTAGAATCAGACATTTCTCTGAGGATACCTTGTTCCTTTTATTGGAGAATGTATTAGAAACCAAGGTCTGGGTGTTAGGTGTGTTCATTGTTACCTAGGTGTTACTGCTTCTAGACTCTCTAAGCTGACACAACAAGGAAATATATGTATGTGTACTTTTATATATAAATATCCATAAATATTTATAGATGTATTCATCTGTATATTAAGCTAAACGTAGTTTATAATGATGTCTTCAACTCTAATCCATTACCATATGGATCATTCTAGCCTTTTTCCCTTGCTTATCTGTAACCTCCCACTCCAACACTGAGAAAACTGGCCTCTACCATCTGCTACTCATTTACTTAATTGTTTACTTCTAGTGTAGTGGTAGTGTGCATGTCCTTTGCTTTTAGTCTTACAGAGTCCACTAACTTCCAAAGTTACTTAGGTCCCCATCTTTCCCCCCAACTCCTTTAGTGTTTCACATATTTGTTGTAGTTGGATTGTTGTGCCACATTATGTGTTCCATCCTTGGATCCCCCAACCTCCTAAACAATTTTTAAAAGTTTGAATACATTAAGGTTCACTTTTTTTGTGTGCTATAAAGTTCCATGGGGCATCAGGGATTGATTTAGGTGATGAATGTACAACTATGTAATGGTACTGTGAACAATCGAATGTACGATTTGTTTTGTAGGACTGCGTGGTATGTGAATATATCTCAATAAAATGAAGATTAAAAAAAAAGTTCCATGGGTTTTGATAAATGTATAGTGTCATACATTCACCATTATAGTATCATACAGAATACTTTCTCTGTCCTAAAAATCCTCTGCATGTCACCTTCCCTTCTCACCACAGACCTTGCAATCTCAATTGTTTTGCCTTTTCCAGAATGTCATGTAATTGGAACCATACAGCATGTAGTCTTTTCAGACTGGTTTCCTTCATTTAGTGATATGCATTTAAGATTTTTCCATGTCTTTTTCTGGCTTGATAGCGCCTATCTTTTTATCTTTGAATAATATTCCATTATATGGATTACTTCAGTATTTTTAATTTATTCATTTATTGAAGGACATCTTGATTGCTTCCAGTGTTTAGTGATTATGAATAAAACTGCTATAAACATTCATGTGCAGGTTTTTGTATGGGCATAAATTTTCAAGTCGGTTGGGTAAATACCTAGGTTCATGATCACCGTAGCATATGGTAGACTGTGTTTAGCTTTGAAAGAAACTTCCAAAGTGGCCGTACCATTTTTCATTCTCACCAGCAAGGAATAAGAGTTCCTATTGCTCTGCATCATTGCCAACAATTGCTACTGACAGTTGTTTTAATTTGTAATTCTCTAATGACAAATGATGTTAAGAGTCTGTTTTGGTTTACTAAAGCTGATGAAATGCAATACACAGTACCAGAAATGGGTTGCCTT
This sequence comes from Choloepus didactylus, assembly GCF_015220235.1. NCBI lineage: Eukaryota > Metazoa > Chordata > Mammalia > Pilosa > Megalonychidae > Choloepus > Choloepus didactylus. Next base: position 34,601,950 of record NC_051308.1, read on the forward strand.
TTACAATGGGGATTTATTAACTTACAAGCTTACAGTTCTAAGGCCACAAAAATGTCAAAATTAAGGCATCAGCAGGACAATATCTTTTCCCTGAAGACTGGCTACTGGTAAGCTTGGGCTCCTCTGTCAGATAGCAAGGCATGTGGTGACATCTGCTGGTCTTTCTCTCCTGGGTTTTGTTGTTTCCTGCTTCTGACTTCAGTGGCTTCTTCTCTTTTAGCTTTTGTCTCTCTCAGCTTCTGTGTGGGGCATTTCTCTATGTTTTATTCTCTTACAATTGGATTCCAGTAAGTACCCACCCTGGGAAACTCCTCAACTGAAATAACCTAATCAAAGCGTACCATCTACAATAGGTCTACACCCACAGGAATGGATTAAAAGAACATGATCTTTTCTGGGGGTACATACAGCTTCAAACCAACACAGCATCCCTCCATATACTTTTGTGAGGGGTCTTCTAGATTTGTAATTGGGTTGTTTGTCCTCTTATTATTGAGTTGATTGCTTTGGAAATTCTTAAATTGAAGTCTGTGATCTATTTTTTTTTTCCAATTCAAACATTCCCTTTTATTTTTTGTTTTTATCCTTGCAATTTTATTGAGATATAGTCACCATACAGTCATCCAAAGCATACAATCAATTGTTCATAGTATCATCATATAGTAGTATATTCATCACTACAATCAATGTTTGAACATTTTCATTACTTGAAAAAAGCAATAATAAAAATAAATATAATAAAAATAAAAGTAAAAAAGAACACTTGAAACAACCTATCCCCACCCCATCCCCCCATTATTCATTGTTTTTGTCCCCATTTTTTCTACTCATCTGTCCATACACTGGATAAAGGGAGTGTGAGCCACAAGGTTTTCACAATCACATGGTCACACCGTATAAGCTACATAGTTATACAATAGTAATTTTTTGGTGAATATTTTAAGGAAGGGTTTAGAGTCATTTTTTGTATATGGATATCCAGTTGTCCCAGCATCACTTGTTGAAAAGACTATCCTTTACCTACTGAATTGCCTTTGAAACTTTGTTGAAAATCAATTGACCATAAATGTAAGGGTTTTTTGCTGTTATTTTGTTCTACAGATCTATGTCAAAGATGGAGTACCACACTTTCTTGATTGCCATAGCTTTGTAGTAAATTTAGATATTAAGAAATCTAAGCACTCCAACTTTGTTCTTTTTCAAAATTGTTTTGGCTATTCTGGGTCCTTTGTATTTTCATAAAAATTTAGGATCAACCTGTAAATTTCTACAAAGGGTCTGCTGGGATTTTGATAGGAATTGCATTGAATTTATAGATTAATTTGGGAAGATTGCCATCTTAATATTGATTCTTTAAATCCATCAAATGGTATGTCTCTCCATTTATATTTTCCTCATGTTCTCTCAGCAATGTTTTGTAGTTTTCAGTGTACAAGTTTTGCACTTCTTTTGTAAAACTTATTCCTAGCAGTTTTGGTTTTATTACCTGATATTATTGCAAATGGAATTGTTTTCCTGATTTAGTTTTTAGATTGTTTATTGCTACCTTATAAAAATACAATTTATTTTGGTATATTGATCTTGTATCTGGCAATCTTGCTGAATTTGTTCATTAATACTTGTATTGTTTTTGTGGATTACTTAGGATATTCTACACACCAGATCATATAGACCATGAATAAATACAGCTTTACTTCTTTTCCAATTTGGATGACTTGCTTTTTTCTTGTCTGATTGAACTGGCTAGATCCTCCAATACATTGATGAAAATAAGTTGTGATAGAGAACCTCCATGCTTTGTACCCAATCTTAGAAGCAGAGTACTAAATCTTTCACCATTAAGAATCTGCTAGCTGCAGGGTTTTTGTACATGCTCTTTACCAGGTTGAGGAAGTTCAGCCTAATACTTTAGGCCGAGAGGTTTGGTTTTTTTTAATCACGAATGTTTTTGTATTTTGTCAAATGCTTTTTCTGCATCTATTGAAATGGTCATGTGATTTCCCCCCTTAATTATATTAATATGGTATATTAAATTAATTGATTTTCAGATGTTAGACCAAATGTACATTCCTGGAATGAATCTTATTTGGTTATGGTATATACTTCTTATATCTTGCTGAATTCATCTTGCTAATATTTCATTGAGAATTTTGGCATCTGTATCTACAGGGATATTGGTCTGTAACTTTCTTTCCTTGAGATGTCTTTGTCTGGTTTTGGTATCAGGGTAATATTGGTCTTATAGAATAAGCAATAATTCTATAAGTAATAATTCCTTCCTCTTCTATTTTCTGGAGGAGTTTGTAATGGATTGATGTTAATTCTTCCTTAAATGTGTGGTAGAATTCTCCAGTGAAGCCATCTGGCCCTGGGATTTTCTTTATGAGAAATTTAAAAATGACTAATTCAATCTCTTTACTTGTTATGAGTCTATTCATATTTTCTATTTCTTCAGTTTCAGTAATTTGTGTAATTCTAGGGATGTGTCCATTTCACCTAAATTATCTAATCTGTTGGCATACAGTTAGTCATAGTATTCTCTTATAATCTTTTAATCTTTTATTTCTGTGATTGATATAGGTAGTGATGTCTCCTTTTTAATTCTGATTTTAATAATTTGTGTCTCTCCTCTTTTTTTTTTTTTTTTTCTTTTGCCAGTCTAGCTAAAGGTTTGCTAATTTTGTTGATTTTTTCAGAGCCAACTTTTGGTTTTGTTGGTTTTCTATTTTCTATTTTCTGCTCTAATCTGTATTATTTCCTTCTTTTGCTTGCTTTGGGATTAGTTTTTCTTTTTCATAGTTTCCTTAGATGTAATGTTAAGTTATTCATTTTAGATTTTTCTTTTTTAATATAGATGTCTTTGTAGCTATAAATTTCCTTCTAAGCACTACTTTTGGGTATGTTGTGTTTTTGTTTTTATTCATCTCATTTATCTCAAAGTATATTATAATTTTTCTTTTGATTTCTTCTTTGACCAATTAGTTATTTGTAGTAAAATTTCCACATATTTGTGAATTACCCAAATTTCCTTCTGTTATTGATTTCTAATTTAATTACACTGTGGTTAGAGAATATATGTTGTATGGTTTTAATCCTTTCAAGTTTACTGAGGCTTGCTTTATGATCTATCATATGATCTATCTGGAGAATGTTCCATTTGCACTTCAGAAGAATATGTATTCTGTTGTTGTTTGGTGGAGTGTTCTATAACTGTCATTTAGCCCAAGCTGTTTTACAATGTTGTTCAAGTCTTTACATTCTTGCTGATTTTATGTCTAGTTGTTCTATCAGTTACTGAGAATGGGGGTATTGCAGTCTCCAATTATTATTACTGAATTGTTTATTTCTCCTTTCAAATCTGCATGTTTTGGCTTCATATTGGAGCTTTGTTGTTAGGTATGTACAGGTTTACAGTTGTTCTAAATTCTTCATGATTGATTGTTTTATCATTAAAATATGTCTTTTTTCTGTCTTAGAGCTTTTTTTTTTGCCCAAAAGTTTATTTTGTATGATCTTAATACACTCATTCTAACTCGCTTATGGTAATTGTTTGCATGAAATATTTTTCATCATTTTTTTTTTAAATTTAAGGTGTGACTCTTGTTGACAGCATATAGTTGGAATGAGCTCATTTTTAAAGTCCAGTTTGACAATCTCTGCATTTGATTGGAGTGTTTAATCCATTTACATTTAGTGTTCTTATAGACATGGTTTGCTTTATGTCTGCCATTTTGATCTCTGTTCTCTATAGCTTATGTCTTTTCTCCCCTTTGTTTCTCTTTTATTACCTTCTCTTGTGCTAAATTGATATTTTCTAGAGTTTCATTTTATTTCATTTGTTTTTTTAACATTATATTTTATGAGTTATTTTCTTGATTGTTCCTCCAGGGATTAGATATTCATATTAATTATTAACATCCATTTTGGATTAAAACTAATTTAATTCCAGTAAAATATAGAAAGTTTGATCCAATATAGCTCCATTTCTCCCCTTTTGTGCTATTACATTCTATGTCTTTTTAACACAAAGCCCAACAAAAGTTTTATAATGATTATTTTATGCAACTGTATTTGAAGACAGTTAAGAGAAAAGAGAAAAATATAAATTTATGCTTTTGTGGTAGTGAGAAATAATGCTTCCCCCCACAAAGATGTCCATATCAAAACCCCAGAACCCATCAATATGTTACCTTGAATGGCAAAAGAAATTTTGCAGACCTGAGTAAGGATAACGACCTTGAGATGGGATGATTGGCCTGGGTTTTCCAGGTGGACCCAATCTATGCACATGAGTCCTTAAAAGTGGATAATCTTTCTTGGCTGTGGTCAGAGAGAGGTGTGACAATGTATGAAGGGTTAGATGTGATGTTGCTGGCTTTGAAGATGAAAAAGGGGGTCATGCACCAAGGGATGTGTAGAGTAATGTTTCTTACCACATTTCGGATGTTTTCATCATTTCCATGAAATTTTCTGTCCCTTTCTCTCTCTTTCCTTTTTTCTTGGGAATCCAGCTATGTGTGTTTTGGCACACTTTATGGTTTCCCACAGGTCTTTGAGACTTTAATTTTTTAAAATTCTTTTTTCTTTCTCTTCTTCAGATTAGATGCTTTTTATTGATTGATCTTCAAGTTTGCTGGCTCTTTCTTTTGGCAGCTCAAATCTGCTGTCAAGCCTCTCATGCTATTTTCATCTCAGTTGTACTTTTCAACTGCAGAAATTCCAATATTAAAAAATAAATTTTCTTTATTGATATTCTCTACTTGATGAGTCATTGTTGAAAACTTTCCTTTAATTTTTAAAATATAGTCTCTTTTAGTTCTTTGAATATACTTATAATAGCTGCTTTGAATTCTTTGTTTGCCAAGTCTAGCCTCTGGATCTCCTCAGGGAGTTTCTACTGACTGATTCCCTCCCCCTCCCCCATTCCTGTGTATAGTCCATACATTCCTACTTCTTTTCATGTCTTGTAATCTTCTGTTGAAAACTGGATATTTAAGATAATGTATTGTAATAACACTGGATTCTTATGTCCCTTGGTGGTAGTGTTGCTATTTGGTTTGTTTATTTGTTTAGTGATTTGCCTAGACAAATTCTGTAGGGCCTGCTACCCTCACAATTTGTAGTTGCTGATATCTCTGATGATTTTTTTTTTTTAATCATTTTATTGAGATATATTCACATACCACGCAGTCATACAAAACAAATCGTACTTTCGATTGTTCACAGTACCATTACATAGTTGTACATTCATCACCCAAATCAATCCCTGACACCTCATCAGCACACACACAAAAATAACAAGAGTAATAATTAGAGTGAAAAAGAGCAATTGAAGTAAAAAAGAACACTGGGTACCTTTGTCTGCTTGTTTCCTTCCCCTATTTTTCTACCCATCCATCCATAAACTAGACAAAGTGGAGTGTGGTCCCCATGGCTTTCCCAATCCCATTGTCACCCCTCACAAGCTACATTCCTATACATCTGTCTTCGAGACTCATGGCTTCCGGGTTGTAGCCTGACAGCCCCAGGTATCCACCACCAGCTACCCCAATTCTCCAGAACCCAAAAAGGGCTGTCTAAAGTGTGCGTAAGAGTGCCCACCAGAGTGACCTCTCGGCTTGTTTTGGAATCTCTCTGCCACTGAAGCTTATTTCATTTCCTTTCACATCCCCCTTTTGGTCAAGAAGATGTTCTCCGTCCCACGATGCCGGGTCTACATTCCTCCCCGGGAGTCATATTCCACGTTGCCAGGGAGATTCACTCCTCTGGGTGTCTGAACCCACGTAGGGGGGAGGGCAGTGATTTCACCTTTCAAGTTGGCTTAGCCAGAGAGAGAGGGCCACATCTGAGCAACAAAGAGGCATTCAGGAGGAGACTCTTAGGCACAAATATAAGGAGGCGTAGCCTCTCCTTTGCAGCAACCGTCTTCCCAAGGGTAAAACTTATGGTAGAGGGCTCAACCCATCAAACCACCAGTCCCCTATGTCTGTGGTCATGTTAGCAACCATGGAGGTGGGGTAGGCGAATACCCCTGCATTCTCCACAGGCTCCTCAAGGGGGCACTATATCATTTTTTTTTTCCTTGTTTTTCTTTCTTTCTTTTTTTTTTTTTTAACTTTCCCTTCTTTTTTAAATCAACTGTATGAAAAAAAAAGTTAAAAAGAAAACAAACATACAATAAAAGAACATTTCAAAGAGACCATAACAAGGGAGTAAGAAAAAGACAACTAACTAACCTAAGATAACTGCTTAACTTCCAACATGTTCCTACTTTACCCCAAGAAAGTTACATAATATAGCAACCTTTCTGTGAACTTGTTCCTACTATATCCATCAGAAATTAACAGACCATAGTCATTTCTGGGCATCCCCAGAATGTTAAAAAGCTTATCTGTTCTTCTTGGATTATTGTTCCCCCTTCCTTAATTACTCTCTACTGCTAGTTCCCCTACATTCTACATTATAAACCATTTGTTTTACATTTTTCAAAGTTCACATTAGTGGTAGCATATAATATTTCTCTTTTTGTGCCTGGCTTATTTCACTCAGCATTATGTCGTCAAGGTTCATCCATGTTGTCATATGTTTCACCAGATCGTTCCTTCTTACTGCCGCGTAGTATTCCATCGTGTGTATATACCACATTTTATTTATCCACTCATCTGTTGAAGGACATTTGGGTTGTTTCCATCTCTTGGCAATTGTGAATAATGCTGCTATGAACATTGGCATGCAGATATCTGTTCGTGTCACTGCTTTCCGATCTTCCGGGTATATACCGAGAAGTGCAATCGCCGGATCGAATGGTAGCTCTATATCTAGTTTTCTAAGGAACTGCCAGACTGACTTCCAGAGTGGCTGAACCATTATACAGTCCCACCAACAGTGAATAAGAGTTCCAGTTTCTCCACATCCCCTCCAGCATTTGTAGTTTCCTGTTTGTTTAATGGCAGCCATTCTAACCGGTGTTAGATGGTATCTCATTGTGGTCTTAATTTGCATCTCTCTAATAGCTAGTGAAGCTGAACATTTGTTCATGTGTTTCTTGGCCATCTGTATTTCCTCTTCAGACAACTGTCTTTTCATATCTTTTGCCCATTTTATAATTGGGCTGTCTGTACTATTGTCATTGAGTTGTAGGATTTCTTTGTATATGCAAGATATCAGTCTTTTGTCACATACATGGTTTCCAAAAATTTTTTCCCATTCAGTTGGCTGCCTCTTTACCTTTTTGAGAAATTCCTTTGAGGTGCAGAAACTTCTAAGCTTGAGGAGTTCCCATTTATCTATTTTCTCTTTTGTTGCTTGTGCTTTTGGTATAAAGTCTAGGAAGTGGCCGCATAATACAAGGTCTTGAAGATGTTTTCCTACATTATCTTCTAGGAGTTTTATGGTATTTTCTTTTATATTGAGATCTTTGGTCCATTTTGAGTTAATTTTTGTGTAGGGGGTGAGGTACGGGTCCTCTTTCATTCTTTTGGATATGGATATCCAACTCTCCCAGCCCCATTTGTTGAAAAGACCATTATGGCTCAGTTCAGTGACTTTGGGGGCCTTATCAAAGATCAGTCGGCTATAGATCTGAGGGTCTATCTCTGAATTCTCAATTCTATTCCATTGATCTATATGTCTATCTTTGTGCCAGTACCATGCTGTTTTGGCAACTGTGGCTTTATAATAAGCTTCAAAGTCAGGGAGTGTAAGTCCTCCCACTTCGTTTTTCTTTTTTAGAGTGTCTTTAGAATTCGAGGCATCTTCCCTTTCCAAATAAATTTGATAACTAGCTTTTCCAAGTCTGCAAAGTAGGTTGTTGGAATTTTGATTGGGATTGCATTGAATCTGTAGATGAGTTTGGGTAGAATTGACATCTTAATGACATTTAGCCTTCCTATCCATGAACATGGAATATTTTTCCATCTTTTAAGGTCCCCTTCTATTTCTTTTAGTAGAGTTATGTAGTTTTCTTTGTATAGGTCTTTTACATCTTTGGTTAAGTTTATTCCTAGGTACTTGATTTTTTTAGTTGCTATTGAAAATGGTATCTTTTTCTTGAGTGTCTCTTCAGTTTGTTCATTTCTAGCATATAGAAACATTACTGACTTATGTGCATTAACCTTGTATCCCGCTACTTTGCTAAATTTGTTTATTAGCTCTAGTAGCTGTATCGTCGATTTCTCAGGGTTTTCTAGATATAAGATCATATCGTCTGCAAAAAATGACAGTTTTACTTCTTCTTTCCCAATTTGGATGCCTTTTATTTCTTTGTCTTGCCGGATTGCCCTGGCTAGCACTTCCAGCACAATGTTGAATAACAGTGGTGACAGCGGGCATCCTTGTCTTGTTCCTGATCTTAGAGGGAAGGCTTTCAGTCTCTCACCATTGAGTACTATGCTGGCTGTGGGTTTTTCATATATGCTCTTTATCATGTTGAGGAAGTTTCCTTCAATTCCTACCTTTTGAAGTGTTTTTATCAAAAAGGGATGTTGGATTTTGTCAAATGCTTTTTCAGCATCTATTGAGATGATCAATTGATTTTTCCCTTTCGAGTTTTTAATGTGTTGTAATACATTGATTGTTTTTCTTATGTTGAACCATCCTTGCATGCCTGGAATGAACCCCACTTGGTCATGGTGTATGATTTTTTTAATGTGTCTTTGGATTCGAATTGCAAGTATTTTGTTGAGGATTTTTGCATCTATATTCATTAGGGAGATTGGCCGGTAGTTTTCCTTTTTTGTAGGATCTTTGCCTGGTTTTGGTATTAGATTGATGTTAGCTTCATAAATGAGTTAGGTAGTGTTCCATTTTCTTCAATGTTTTGAAAGAGTTTGAGTAAGATTGGTGTCAGTTCTTTCTGGAAAGTTTGGTAGAATTCCCCTGTGAAGCCATCTGGCCCTGGGCATTTATTTGTGGGAAGATTTTTGATGACTGATTGGATCTCTTTGCTTGTGATGGGTTGGTTGAGTTCTTCTATTTCTTCTCTGGTCAGTCTAGGTTGTTCATATGTTTCCAGGAAATTGTCCATTTCTTCTACATTGTCCAGTTTATTGCCATACAGTTGTTCATAATATCCTCTTATAATTTTTTAAATTTCTTCAGGATCTGCAGTTATGTCACCTTTTTCATTCATTATTTTGTTTCTATGGGTCTTCTCTCTTTTTGATTTTGTCAGTCTAGCTAGGGGCTTGTCAATCTTGTTGATCTTCTCAAAGAACCAACTTTTGGTGATATTTATCCTCTCTATTGTTTTTTTGTTCTCTATGTCATTTATTTCTGCTTTAATCCTTGTTATTTCTTTTCTTGTACTTGGTTTAGGATTGGTTTGCTGTTCATTTTCTAGCTTCTTCAGTTGATCCATTAGTTCTTTGATTTTGGCTCTTTCTTCCTTTTTAATATATGCATTTAGTGCTATAAATTTCCCCCTTAGCACTGCTTTTGCTGCATCCCATAGGTTTTGGTATGTTGTGTTCTCATTTTCGTTCGTCTCTATATATTTAGCAATTTCTCTTGCTATTTTTTCTTTAACCCACTGATTGTTTAGGAGTGTGTTGTTTAACCTCCAGGTATTTGTGAATTTTCTAAGTCTCTGATGGTTATTGACTTCTAATTGTATTCCATTGTGGTCAGAGAATGTGCTTTGAATAATTTCAATCTTTTTAAATTTATTGAGGCTTGTTTTATGTCCCAGCATATGATCTATTCTGGAGAAAGTTCCGTGAGCACTAGAAAAGTATGTGTATCCTGGTGATTTGGGATGTAATGTCCTGTAGATGTCTGTTAAATCTAATTCATTTATCAGATTGTTTAGGTTTTCAATTTCCTTATTGGTCTTCTGTCTGGTTGATCTATCTATAGGAGAGACTGATGTGTTCAAGTCTCCCACAATTATTGTGGAAACATCAATTGCTTCCTTTAGTTTTGCCAGTGTTTCTCTCATGTATTTTGTGGCACCTTGATTGGGTGCATAGACATTTACGATTGTTATTTCTTCTTGCTGAATTGCCCCTTTTATTAGTATGTAGTGGCCTTCTTTGTCTCTCAAAACATCCCTGCATTTGAAGTCTATTTTATCTGAGATTAAGATTGCTACACCTGCTTTCTTTTGGCTGTAGCTTGCATGAAATATTTTTTTCCATCCTTTCACTTTCAGTTTCTTTGTGTCCCTATGTCTAAGATGAATCTCTTGTATGCAATATATTGATGGTTCATTTTTTTTGATCCATTCTGCGAATCTATATCTTTTAATTGGGGAGTTTAATCCATTTACATTCAACGTTATAACTGTGAAGGCATTTCTTGAATCAGCCATCTTATCCTTTGGTTTATGTTTGCCATATTTTTCCCCTCTCTCTATTAATATCCTTTATTGTACCCATACCGAATCTCTTTAGTACTGAACCTTTCTCCAAGTCTCTCTGTCCTGTCTTTGTTTCTCTGTCTGTAGGGCTCCCTTTAGTATCTCCAGTAGGGCAGGTCTCTTGTTAGCAAATTCTCTCAGCATTTGTTTGTCTGTAAAAAATTTAAGCTCTCCCTCAAATTTGAAGGAGAGCTTTGCTGGATAAAGTATTCTTGGCTGGAAATTTTTCTCACTCAGAATTTTAAATATATCGTGCCACTGCCTTCTCGCCTCCATGGTGGCTGCTGAGCAGTCACTACTTAGTCTTATGCTGTTTCCTTTGTATGTGGTGAATTGCTTTTCTCTTGCTGCTTTCAGAACTTGCTCCTTCTCTTCTGTGTTTGACAGTGTGATCAGTATATGTCTTGGAGTGGGTTTATTTGGATTATTCTATTTGGAGTTCGCTGAGCATTTATGATTTGTGTATTTATGTTGTTTAGAAGATTTGGGAAGTTTTCCCCAACAATTTCTTTGAATACTCTTCCTAGACCTTTACCCTTTTTTTCCCCTTCTGGTACACCAATGAGTCTTATATTTGGACGTTTCATATTATCTATCATATCCCTGAGGTCCATTTCGATTTTTTCAATTTTTTTCCCCATTCTTTCTTTCATGCTTTCATTTTCCATTCTGTCATCTTCCAGGTCACTGATTCGTTGTTCAACTTCCTCTAGTCTTGTACTATGAGTGTCCAGAATCTTTTTAATTTGGTCAACAGTTTCTTTAATTTCCATAAGATCATCCATTTTTTTATTTAGTCTTGCAATGTCTTCTTTATGCTCTTCTAGAGTCTTCTTGATTTCCTTCATATCCCGTACTATGGTCTCATTGTTCATCTTTAGTTCTTTGAGTAGCTGCTCTAGGTGCTGTGTCTCTTCTGGTCTTTTGATTTGGGTGCTTGGGCTTGGGTTATCCATATCATCTGGTTTTTTCATATGCTTTATAATTTTCTGTTGTTTTTGGCCTCGTGGCATTTGCTGAACTTGATAGGGTTCTTTTAGGGTTTGTAGACCAATTGAAGTCCTTATCTCTAATTTATCAGATCTACAGCTTCGTGGAGTACACTTTCTCTAACTAACCAGCAGGCGGCGTCCACGAGCCACCTGTTCTCCACAAGCCAGTTCTCCCCTGCTTAGCGTTTTTGGTGAGTGGGGGAGTGAGTCTTGTGGGGCCCAATTGGTGTACCAAGCTTGCGTGTGTAGTTGGTGTTGCATGCCCTGTATGTGGGGCGTGTTTCTGGGCAGTCGGGGAGGGGGGGTGGCCCTAACAATCAAGTCTCCCTGGTGATCCTAGAGTTTTAAAGCTGGTGCAATAGTCTAATCCTTCAGTTCAGTCCTGCCACAGTTTGTCTCTGCCACTGACCCACAAGTCCTTGGTATTGGTGTATGGCTCCAGAGACTTGCAAGTGGGCCCCTCTTCCAGGCTGTGCACCCCAGGTCCTCTGTTGAGGGGTGACTGTGCTATGTCACAGGTGAGTGCCGTCCCCTCAGGGCAGTTCTGGGCTGCTGGGCTGTGTAGGGAGGCTCCCAGTCTGCTCAAATGATGGCTGAATGGGGCTTTGTTAATTCACACTGCTCCACCTTCCCAACTCTGGGACAATCAGCTGAGGTTTCAGGGAAGGCTAATGTCCACGCCCAGTTTTGTGGTGTGTGCCTGTTATTTGAAGCCCTTCCGTCACACTGGGTTGTCTGGGGCAGCTCTGGGCTATGGGGCTGGCGATGGGCAGGAGTGTTTCCTGTCCACCAGGATGGTGGCTGTGAGCGGACACCCCCCTTTTCTTGGGAAGTTGTGGTGTTTAGTGAATTTTCTCAGCCACTGAATTATTGCCTTTTGTCTCAGAGCTCTGTTAGTTCTGCTCTTGACTTGATGTGCCCAAATTGAAAGTCTTTGAAGCTTTCTGTATTGGGCTTCTTAGATTAATTGTTTTAGAAAAAGAAAAAAGGATTAAAAAAAAAAAAAAAAAAAGGGGTCCTCCTCAGAGATCTAATGGGTTATTGAAATGCTAAGAGACAAAGCAACCAGGGCCATTAAGGAAAGGTCCACAGGGCAGAGAGATCAGCTTTTCTTCGGGATTTGCATATGCACCTCAAGGCCTGAGCTCCGCCCTTCCCCTTTCTGTGTTCACCAGAATTCCAAAAATACTCTGCTTTTATTTTGGAGTTTTTCGTGTTATTTTGTTTTTTCTATGCCTGTCTCCTCTCTGCTGGTCTGGCAGCTCTCAGATTCTCTGGTGTCTGGTCTCAGTCTATCTATGGTTGGAGTCTGGATCAGTAGAATGAGTTTCCGAGAAGGGCTACCACTGCAGTTCTCCCTTCTCCTTCCCGGAGCTGGCAGTCCCTCCTCCCACGGGACTGAGCCTGGCAGGGAGGGGCGCGGGTCCCCTGGCCGCAAAAATTTACAGATTTCGCTGATCTCAGCAGCTCCATGCTTTCATGAGTGTTGTATGAATTATGCCCAAAGACAGATTGCTCTGTGGTGTCCAGTCCACGCAGTTCCTGGCTTTTTACCTACTTTCCGGGAGGAGTAACTAAAACTTACAGCTCACCAGTCTGCCATCTTGCCAGAATCTCGCCATGATCTTTTAATCCAGTCTTGTGGGTGGGACATTTTGATTGAATATTTTCATGGAGATGCGACCCTGCCCAGTGAGGGTGGGTCTTAATTAGATCACTGGAGTCCTTTAAGAGAGTTCACAGAGAAGGAGGTCAGAGAAGCTGAGAGACACATTTTGGAGAGAAGGTAAGATATGTAATCCAGAGTTTGCCCCTGGGAGAAGCTAAGAGCTGACACAAATCCAGACACTTGGAGATGCAGAGAGAAAGACATTTGGAGATGCTAAGCTAAGAGATGAAGCCCAGAGTTCACCCAGAGAAGCCAAGAGAGGACCCCCCAGGTGCTTAGAGTGAAACTCCCTGGGAGAACAAGCAAGGATTCACAGGAACTGAGAGAGAGAAGCTAAGAGAGACAGAAGCCCAGAGACATTTTGGAGAAAGCCATTTTGAAACCAGAACCTGGGAGTAAAGGACCAGTAGACACCAGCCACGTGCCTTCCTAGCTGACAGAGGTGTTCCGTATGCCATCAGTCTTTCTTCAGTGAAGGTATCCTCTTGATGCCTTAGTTTGGACACTTATGACCTTAGAATTGTAAATTTCTAACCTAATAAATCCACTTTATAAAAGCCAATTCAATAAATGGTGCAGAAGCAGGACCTGAAGGCTAAATTCCAGGAGGGTGAACAAGTGCTGTGCCTTCATGGGCCTCTGCTTTATGAAGCAGTGTATAAAGGTTGCCATAAAGGACAAACAAGTGAAATACTTTATACATTACAGTAGTTGGAATAAAAACCGGTATGAATGGGTTCCAGAAAGCAGAGTACTCAAATACGTGGAAGCAATCTGCAGAAAAAAGAGAGATCTTCAAAAAGCCAATGAGGAGCAATATGCAGAGGGGAAGACGAGAGGTTCTACCCCTGGAAAGAAGACATCTGGTCTGCAGCAGAAAAATGTTGAAGTGAAAACAAAAAAGAACAAACAGAAAACACATGGAAATGGAGATGGTGGCTGCACCAGTGAGACACCTCAGCTTCCTTGGAAGAAAAGGACCCGAGTAGATCCTACTGTTGAAAGTGAGGAAACATTCATGAACCAAGTTGAAGTTAAAGTAAAGATTCCTGAAGAACTAAAATTATGGCTTGTTGATGACTGGGACCTAATTACCAGGCAAAAACAGCTCTTTTATCTTCCTACCAAGAAGAATGTGGATTCCATTCTAGAGGATTATGCAAATTACAAGAAATCTCGAGGAAATAGATAATAAGGAATATGCTGTAATGAAGTTGTGGCAGGAATAAAAGAATACTTCAATGTAATGTTGGGCACTCAGCTACTCAACAAATTTGAAAGACCACAGTAGGCTGAAATCCTTGCAGGTCACCCTGATGTACCCATGTCCCAGGTGTATGGAGTGCCATACTTACTGAGATTATGTGTATGAATTGGAGCAATGTTGGTCTATACACCTCTGGAGCAGAAGAGCCTTGCTTTATTACTGAGCTATCTTCATGATTTCCTAAAGTATCTGGCTAAGAATTCTGTGAGTTTGTTTAGTGCCAGTGATTATGAAGTGGCTCCTCCTCAGTACCATTGGGAAGCTTTGTGAGGCTGCTGACACTCATTTATGTTTGAATCTCTGTTAACACATTTTTGTTCTTAGTCCTCTTGTACAAATGATGTACTTTGAAAATGTTAGCATATAACAGAATTGATGTTTGTTTCTGTTTAATTTTAAACAGAAAATAAAAAAGGGTTATTCTCCTTTTTTCTTTTTTTTCCCCCCAAAATTGCTGCCAGTGTATTCAGTGATGACAACAGAGAGACATGCTGTAGTGTTTTATGGCCTAATTGACAAAGTTGCTTTTGAATGCTGGTGGTAAGATTCCTTTGACACTACACACTTTTATAATATGTGTTAATGTATGACAAAAGGCTCTGATTAGTGGCAAAGGTTCAATTCAGTGTATATAACTGAACACACTCATCCGTTTGTGCTCTCTATCTTTCTTTCTTTCTTTCTTTTTTTTACTTTGCTTAAAGTAAAGAGCCCATCCTTTGCAAGTCATCCATGTTGTTCCTTAGGCATTTTACCTTTGCTTAGATTGTTGAAGAATGATGGCTCATCTCATGGTTTTTGTATTTGTGTCTAATGCACGTTTTAACATGATAGACGCAATGCATTGTACAGCTCCAGTTTTCTGGAAAAGTCTATCTTTTAGGAATTGTTTTTCAGATCTTCAATAAATTTTTTCTTTAAATTAAAAAAAAAAAAGCCAATCCATTTCTGATATTTCACGTAACGGCATCTTTAGCAAACCAGAACAAGGACACACTGTGTTATATGGTCCCATGTTTTATCTTCTTTCATTCTGGTAATATAGTTGAAAGGGAATACCACGACCCAACTTTCCCATTCAATTATAATCACATACATAATTCAGTGCTGTTAATTACACAGTATGGTAGTATCACTATCATCCATCTCCAAACCTTTACAATCAACCTAAATAGAAACTCGGTACAAAGTAAGACTAACTACCCACATTCTTAACCCCAATCTATCCTCTGGTAATCTATATTCTAGATTCTAACCCTATGAGTTTGCTTATTATAATTAGTTCGTATCAGTGAGATCATACAATATTTGTCCTTTTGTGTCTGGCTTATTTCACTCAGCATAATGTCCTTAAGGTTCATCCATGTTGTCACATGACTCAGGACATCACTCCTCTTATGACTGAGTACTATTCCATTGTAAGTATATTCTACGTTTTGTTTATCCATTCATTGACTGATGGACACTTAGGTTGCTTCCATTTTTTTGGCAATTGTGAATATTGCCACTATAAATGTCGGTGTGCAAATATCTGTTTGAGTCCCTACTTTCAATTCTTCTGGGAATATACGTAGTAGTGGGATTACAGGGTCTTACAATATTCTATACTTAGTTTTCTGAGCCAAACTGTCTTCCACAGAGGCTGCATCCTTTTATATTCCCACCAGCAATGTAAGAGTGTTCCTGTTTTTCCACATCCTCTCCAACACCTGTAGTTTCCTGTTTGTTTGGTAATAGCCATTCTAGTGGATATGTGGTTTCCAAACATTTTCTCCCATTTAGGTTGCTTCTCATTTTCTTGACAAAGTCCTTTGAGGCATAAAAGTTTTAATTTTGAGAAGGTCCCATTTAATCATTTTTTCTTTTGTTGAATGTGCACTGGGTAAAGTCTAAGAAACCATTGCCTAAAACAAGATCTTGAAGATGCTCCCCTAAATTTTCTTCTAGAAGTTTTATAGCCCTAGTTCTTATACTTAGGTCTTTGATCCATTTTGAGTTAATTTTTGAATATGGAGATAGGGGTCCTTTTTCATTCTTTTGCTTGTGGATATCCAATTCTCCCCATACCATTTGTTGAAGAGATGATTATTTCCCAGTCTAGTAGACTTGGCAGTCTTGTAAAAAATTAGTTGGCTATTTTGACTACTTAGCTTTGTAATATGTTTTAAAGTCAGGAAATGTGAGTCCTCTAACTTCATTCTTCTTTATCAAGAAGTGTTTGGGTATTTGGGGCCCCTTACCCTTCCAAATAAATTTGATAATTGGCTTTTCCATTTCTGCAAAGTAGGCTGTTGGAATTTTGATTGGGATTGCATTGAATCTGTAATTCATTTTGAGTACAAATGGCATCTTAGTGATATCTCATCTTCCAATCCATTAATACAAAATACTTCTATATTCTGACTTTTAATTTGTTCCTTTGGCTGGCCTATATCTTCTTGTTTCTTAGTATGTCTTGTAAATTTTTGCTGGTATCTGGTCATCTGATTGTCTTAATGAGATTATTCTGAAGGTTGGTTTCCTTTTTTTGTCTAAGATTTCTTGTTGATTAAATTCATGTTAAAGCTCTTTTTTGGCACTTGGTTTGTCAATATTTCCCAGCCAAAACAGGGCAAGGATCCCATGCAGAGGGTGCATTCCTGAATTTTATTTGTAAATTAAAAAAGGGCCTTGGAGAGAGGGTCCAGAATGAAGCTTTCCAAGACTGCACTTTTGACCATGTGCTCCCACTCTCTTTATCCAGTGTCTAGACAGATGACTAGAAAAATGAGCACAAAAGGTAAATGAGTAATAGGGAGGGATGGGGGGATACGGGATGTTTTGGGTGTTCTTTTTTACTTTAATTTTTATTATTTTTTTTTGTTTGATAATGAAAATGTTCAAAAATTGATTGTGATGATGAATGCACAGTTGTATAATGGTACTGTGAACAACTGATTGTACACTGTGGATGATTGTATGGCTTGTGAATATATCTCAATAAATTTAAATTAAAAAAAAAAAAAGGCTGCACTTTCCCAGCCTGCCCAGCAGATGGACTCTTTGGCAACTTATTCCCCATGGCCCTACAAAGGTAAATAATTTTTTAGCGCTCTGTCCCCTCTGCTTCTGAGGCAGGTGGAAATAATGGTCTCAGTGAGTGCTGTGGGCACATGTCTGTAAAGGGCCAAGGTTGCAGAACTCAGTGGACCAATTTCACAGACCAACAGTTGGATCAGAACTGTGCTGTGTCCCCCTCCGTTCCCCAGGGCTTTCCTGACTCTCCCAGTCCACAGCAGCCAGCTGGTGAGAACTGGCCCAACCAGAATCTGCCAGCTTCAAGGGTGAGGGATTCTAGTGTACTTTTACCCTACTATTGTGCCTTTCATCTCTATAATTTCTATTATGTTTCTTTTCATACTTCAAATTCTTCTTTATGCTCACACATTGTCTTCTCAATATCCTTTTATCTCCTTATGCATATTTTCCTTCATCTCCTTGAACTGATTTAGGAAATTTGTTTGAACTTCTTTAATTCATTGTTCTGAATTCTTTGTCCCCTCTGAAGTTTTAATTTGTTCCCTTAATTCAGCCATATCTTCCTGTTTCTTAGCATGGCTTAAAAAATTTTTTTTTCTGTTTTTTAGGCATCAGATTATATTGATGAGTTAACACTGATGGTCAGTTTCTCACTCTTGCCTAGGGTTCTATTTATTTATTTATGTATGCATTTATTTATTTATTTATTTATTTATTTATTTTTAATTGAGATTGTTCACATACCATACAATTATCCAAAGATCCAAAGTGTACAATCAGTTGCCCACAGTACCATCATACATCTGTGCATCCATCACCACAATTTTTTTCAGTTTTTAGTACCTTTTCATTACTCCAGAAAAGAAATAAAGACAAAAAAAGGAAACTCAAATCCCCCCATACACCTAACCCCCCTCCATTACTGATTCATAGTTTTAGTATAGTACATTTGTTACTGTTGATGAAAGAATGTTAATACTACTAACTGTAGTATACAGTTTGCAATAGGTATATATTTTTTCTATATGCCCTTCTATTATTAACTTCTAGTTATAGTGTCATACATTTGCTCTAGTCCATGAGAGAGATTTCTAATATTTGTATAGCTAATCACAGACATTGTCCACCACAAGATTCACTGTTTTATACATTCCCATCTTTTAACCTCCAACTTTCTTTCTGGTGACATACATGACTCTGAGCTTACCCTTTCCACCACCTTCACACACCATTCAGCACTGTTAGTTATTCTCACAATGTGCTACCGTCACCTCTGTCCATTTCCAAATGTTTACGTTCACCCTAGTTGAACATTCTGCCCATAATAAGCAACCTTCCCCATTCTTTAGACTCATTCTATATCCTGATAACTTACATTTTATGTCAATGAGTTTACATATTATAATTAGCTCATATCAGTGAGACCCTGCAATATTTGTCCTTATGTATCTGTCTCATTTCACTCAATATAGTGCCCTCAAAGTTTCTTCATCAACCCATTTTTTTAAGATGGTTTTGTTCACATACCATACATCCCATCTTAAGTAAACAATTGTTGGTTCCCTGTATAGCCACGTATTTATGTATTCAGCACCATGGCCACTATCTATATAAGGACATCTCCATTTCTTCCACAAAGAAGGAGGAAGAGTCAAAGAAGGTAGAGGGATGAAAGAAAAAGAAAAAAGAAAGACAGAGAAGAAAAAACAAACAAATATGACAGCTAGAAAGCAACAAAAGGAAAGATAGCATTAAACTAAAGTAGAATGAAGAGTCAGACAACATCACCAATGCCAGGAGTCTCACACCCTTCCCCAATGTCCCCCCCCCCGCACCCCCCATATGCATTTAGCTTTGGTATATTGCCTTTGTTATATTAAAGAAGGCATAATACAATGTTTCTGTTAATTATAGTCTTTAGTTTGCATTGATTGTATTTTCCCCCCAGTCCCACCCTATTTCTAACACTTTGCAATGTTGACATTCATTTGTTCTACCTCATGTAAAAACATATTTGTACCTTTTATTACAATCATTGAGCACCCTAGGTTTCACTGAGTTATACAGTCCCAGTCTTCATCTTTCTTCTCTCGTTCTGGTGTCCCACATGGTCCTAACCTTCCTCTTTCAACCACATTCACAGTCATCTTTGTTCAGTGTACTTACATTGCTGTGCTACTATCTCCCAAAATTGTTTTCCAAACCCCTTACTCCTGTCTTTTCCTTTCTGTCTACAGTGCTTCCGTTAGTGTTTCCTGTAAAGCAGGTATCTTGTTCACAAACTCTGTCATTGTCTGTTTGCCAGAGAATGTTTTAAACTCTCCTTCATATTTGAAGGACAGTTTTGCCGGATATAGGAATCTTGGTTGGTGGGTTTTCTCTTTCAGTATCTTAAATATATCACCCTACTTCCTTCTTGCCTCCTTGATTTCTATTGAGAAATCTGCACATAGGCTTATCAATCTTCTTTTCATGTGATAGACTGCTTTTCTTTTTCTGCTTTCAGGATTCTCTCTTTGTCTTTGATGTTTGATAATCTGATTAAGTGTCCTGGTGTAGGCCTATTCAGATGTATTCTTTCTGGGGTCTGCTGCACTTCTTGGATCCATGATTTTATGTCTTTCATAAGAGATGGGAAATTTCATTGATTATTTCCTCTATTATTGCTTCTGCCCCTTTTCCCCTCTCTTCTCCTTGTTGGACATCCATGACACATACATACATTCCTGCATTTCATGTAGTCATTCAGTTCCCAGAGATGTTGCTCATATTTTTCCATTCTTTTCTCTATCTGTTCTTTTGTGTGTAGGCTTTCAGGTGACTGGTTCTCCAGTTCCTGAGTGTTCTCTTCTGCCTCTTGATATCTGCTGTTGTATGTTTCCATTGTGTCTTTCATCTCTTGTGTTGTGCCTTTCATTTCCATAGATTCTGCCAGCTGTTTTTTCAAACTTTCAATTTCTACCTTATGTATGCCCAGTGTTTTTATTATATGCTTCATCTCTTTTGTCAAATCTTCCCTACATTTTTGAATTGATTTATATTAGTTGTTTAAATTCCTGTATCTCAGCTGAAGAGTAAGTTTGTTCCTTTGACAGGGCCATAACTTCATTTTTCTTAGTGTAGGTTGTAGTTTTCTGTTGTCTAGGCATTTGGTTTCCTTGGTTACCCCAATCAGGTTTTCCCAGACCAGAATGGGCTCAGGTCTTGGAAGCGGGGAATAGTATCTGGTTTCCCTGAGGGTGTTTTAGAAGATTGGTACACTGGTGAGGCCTCAAGTCACTGTGCTTTTCTGCCCAGCAGGTGGCACCTGTCAGCCTGTAGCTCCAGACCGGTGTAAGGAGGTGTGGCCCGTGCCTGTTTTCCCCCAGGCTCTGGGGTCTGGTTCTGAATAGAAGGTGGGTAGTAGAGCTGGGCCCCACCTCTTTCCTCTTAGGGAAGATACCCACCCTAGGGAGAGGTCATTAGCATTTGAATAGTGTCTCAACTTGTGCTATCTCCAGCCTTCTCTGGGTCAGAGTGCTGGGAACTGAAAATGGCTGAGGTTTTCTCCACTGAGCTGAAAGAAGGACAGAAAGTCCCCTTCAGGGACAGTCTGCAGCCACCCTCCGGCTCTCCATGGTCAGTCGTCACCAAAAGCCTCTACTTGTTGGGGATTTGTATGTTGTATTGAGCAGTCCTCATTTGTTAATTAAGAACCCAACTGGAGCTCAGCTAAGCTATAATCACTTGCTGGGAGAGTGTTGCTCTCTAGCATTGTGAGGCTTTGCAGTTCAGGCCTTGAGGGGAGGAGGCTCCCAGCTTGGATCCATAATTTTTACTTACAGATTTTATGCTGTGATCTTGGGCATTCCTCCCAATTCATGTTGGTGTATGAGGAGTGGACAGTCACATTTGTCCCTCCAAGGTTATTCCAGATTATTTACTAGTTGTTCCTGGTTGTTTATTAGTTGTTCCAGGGAGACAAACTAGCTTCCACTCCTCTCTATGCCACCATCTTCTTCCATCTCCGTCTAGGGTTTTATTTTGATTGGCTTTGTTTTAAGGCTCTTCTTTGACATTTGACACTTGGTCCAACTTATTCTAGACCTTTAGAATTATTCTAGACATTTAGAATTATTCTAGACCTTTAGAATAGCCCTTGTTTAACTGATTAGATGTTCTCAGCTCTTCTTCATCTGATTCTTGCCCTGGATATGTGGTATAATTTTAAAGCCTGCATTTTTGTGTAATTGTTTCACCTCTAGGAGAAAGCTTTTTGTCTTCTGTTTCTTCTCTAGGAATCTTGATCTGTTCTGTTTGTTTTTGTGCAGATTTTTCTCCCTAGCTCCTATGATTTGTTAAAATTCTTTCCCTCGCTCAAGGCCCCATTTTCCTTACACTTTTCAGCAGTCCAGTTTAACCCCCACTCCCTTTTAATTTTCTCAGTGAGGTTTTTCTGCCTCTATTTTCTTCCCTGTTAGGGTACTCTGCCCTGGGGAGCCAGATAGGGCCAATCTGGAAAGGTGGGTCATTCCAGAAAAATGTTTTGTGTTTAGGTGGTCCATCCAGCAGAAACTGGATTGAGTGAGCAGAGCACAGCACTTGCCAGCCTTTCTTCCACAGTGCCCCTCTCCCCCTCTGGGTACCCTTTTTTATGCAGCACTTTCAGCAGCTTGTGTTCCAGCATGGGCCTCTCTGGACTTGGGTCCCTGTGCCTGGATATGCACGGGGTTCTGACTCACCTCTGTGAGTGCCTCCTATAGGCTGTGTCACGGGTCGGAGGTGGCTGGATCTGGGCTGCTGCCCCTGTGGAGCTCCCAAGCTGCCCAGGAATAAGTGAGGGAGAGGGAAGTGGACTGGTGGGTCAGGGACTGAAGTGTCCAACTTGATATTTTTCTTTTTCTTTGATTCCATGTTTGTGGAATCCTTCTCCAGGCTCTATAGTCCTCCAGAGTTCTGAGCAGCAGTATTTGTTCTTTTATTCACTGAACTTCAGGGGAGGTTTATTCAGGGGAAGTTTTAGGTCGACATGTTGATGACATCACTCTTCAACTTCTCCTTTCTGTCTTTTCTGGGTGTCCTCCAGGGACAAGGCAGATAGCTAGTGCCCTCTCCAGTCTTTCACTAGCATGCACACATCCTTGTACATATGCACAATCTTCTTGACCACTAGGAATATGTGAGAGCTTATCAAGACCCCATATGACTCTCTTATTTCTCGAATCTCCCTGTTAAATTTCTGGTTAGTCTCTGTCTGTTGCTTGCCTTAACCTGTATCACAGTCTCATGCTATCTTCAAACTTGGCTTCCCCCAATTTTTTTGTCATTGAGATACCACTGCTTTTGATAACACCTCTAGATATGGAATTTCACTATGCTCCTTTCTAAATCAAATCTGCTTCTTCTGGCAGTATAGCTTCTGGCTTTCCCAGCCTGCCTCCTTCGGTGTTTTAGTTTCCTAGGCTGCTGAAAGTAGATACCACGAAATAGGTTGGCATAACAATGAGAATTTATTAGCTTACAGTTTTGATGCTGAGAAAAATGTCCAAATCAAAGCATCATCAAGGCAATGCTTTCTTCCTGAAGACTGGCTTCTGGCAATCCTTGGCTGCTCTGCCACATGGTAAGGCACATGGCAGTGTCTACTGGTCTCTCCCTTCTCTTCTGGGTTTTGTTGTTTTCAGCTTCTTGCTTCTGTGGCTTTGTCTCTGTCTGTATTCATTCCATTTAAAAAGAACTCCAGTAAGAGGATTAATTCCCATCCTGTATGAAGTGGGTCATGCCTTAACTGAAGTAGCCTCATTAAAAGGTCTTACTTACAAAGGGTTCACACCCAAAGGAATGGATGAAGTTTAAGAACATATTTTATATGGTACACACGGCTTCAAACCAGAACATTCTGCTAGAACTTCTGTGCCGTGGAGCTAGTAAAGGATTGATAGGAACATTCCTGGATTAAAATGCCACAAAATCCCACTGTTTTTGCCCTGAATTCTTAAATTTTTCTTAAATTAAATCTTTTCAATTTGTTGTGTGACTTTGATTTCCAGAATCCTGGAATCTATTTTTTTTTTTTTTTTTTTTTTTTACAATTTTGTTTAGTTTTGTGGGGAGAGGATTTGCCAAGTTCTTCATTCCAATATTCTGGAAGTCCCACCCAAAGTAGTTACTTTTAATATAATTTTTTCACATTTTAAACATAGTTAACTTCAATCAAAAATAAGGATGTAGATAAAATATCTTCAAAGTTCCTGTCATTCAGGATCAATTAATATAAATTTGTGATTAGAATGCAAGTATAAAACTCATTTTGTATATGCTCATATATATCATTTTAGAAATGAATAAAATAATTTCCAGATCAGGATGTGGACAAAAACTCTACTTAACTCTTTATTTCTTTTTTTTCCCCAAGCAAAACTTTATTAAAGATACTTTTCATAAACAATCATGGTATTTCAGGACATGGGCAGACAATCATTAAAAGTACACAACAACTTTCAAATTCCCTTCTTCAATGGACTACCAAAATCAGAAAGCCAGTATAAAAACCAAACGAAGTCTTCCTTTGATGCTCTGAACAGGGAAAGTTTAGAGTGAGGGTTGACATTTCACATTTAGCATGATGTTTGACAACTTTTCATGAGCTAGCCCTGACTTTCAGGAAATGAAATGAAAACAGCAGAATTATCAGTTTGAAGATCCACAACCTAAACAAGGACTTGCTGCGCTTTTTTAGGATGCCATCTCAGGGGCATCACTGGAAAGTTCCGATTACCTGACATTCTGGTAATCAATTTTTGGGGGTCAGGTTCCAACAGGTTTAAGGGAGTCCAGTCTATGCTAAAGACTGAGAGGGAGAAGAGGACATGAGGACATAAAAATGAACTTTGAATTTTCAATACCACAAGGTGTTTGTGCCAAGGTGGCTAACGTGTGTCAATGTCAGTGTATTAGTTAGGGTTCTCTAGGGAACTAGAATCAACAAGAGATATGTATAAATACAAGATTTTATAAAAGTGTCTCATGCAACTGTGGGTATGCATGAATCCAAATTCCATAGCGCAGGCAGCAGACTGGCAACTCCAATGAAGGTGTTCGATGAACTCCTCAGGCGGCAAACTGGCAACTCCGATGAACTCCTCAAGAAACGCTTCGCTGGTCAGCCAAAGAAGAAGTGAAGGTCCTCTATCTGTCTTGCTTAAAAGTCTTCACCTGATTGGATTAAATCCAGCTAATTGCATTCTCTCATTGTGGAAGACATGCCCTTTGTTGATGTAATCAGTCACAGCTGCAGCCAATTGACTGATGATATAATAAACCAGCCTTTTGGTTTATTAACCAGCCACAAATGTCCTTGCAGTAATGGTTAGGCCAGTGTTTGCTAGACCAGACACCTGGACACCATCACCTGGCCAACTTGACACATGAACCTAACCATCACAGTCAGGGAATCCCAAGAAGTCTCTCAAAACTAGAAGAGAAAGTGTTTTCTTCCATATCAATCCAGCTTCAGAGACATTCTATTAGTGACATTTGCCCCTTCCCCCCAAAACAACTATGTTTTTGTAATTATGTTGTTAGTTCTGTGTGCTAACAATGTAGCTTAAAAAAAGGTAAAACAAAATTCTGCATTTTTATAAAACTTTATAAAAATAGTATTTCAAATGGTACAATCACCAGAAGTACACAGTTATCAAAAATACCCAACTGTCAAAGACAGAAAAGTTTTTGGCTAAATAAATACATACTAATTTATGCATCCAAAATTTAGACAAACATAATGATGCTTTCTGTGGCATTTACGGTATGGTATATACAGGAAACAATGAAAAATTTCTAGGTTTTATAGAAATAATTTCAAATTTTGATGCAGAATATCAGCAGTTCATTGATTTCACACCTGTTATAAAGAACATTTTTACCTAAATGAGGAACTGCAAAAAAGACCTTTTTTTTTACCACTCCTGTCAATGCCATTGTCTGCAACACAAAAAGGACCAACACTTTGAATTGAAATACTGTACTCATTAATATCAGTTTTCTCAGTTTTTTTTTCTGGTAGTTCAACAATACCATCCAGTTGAACTAAGTAAAGTTTATTTTTCAAAATGTCATGATTTCTTTTGGTACTTCTTTACCTATTAAACTAATAATATCATTTTGAATTCTCTAATCTAGTGATCATTTGTTTCATTAATTTTGATCTGTCTTACATGTTCTTCTTCAATTCATTATACTCTCTCCAGCAGCTGCTGTCTGCAGAAGCCCGTGTGCTCAGTCAGCCTCTAGACAGATTATTGCTTTGAACACTAGTGTTAGCTTGAGCCAGGACAAAATCTATCTATGATGTTTAATTGGGCAAAAAAGTTGTAAGATCAGAGAGGAAGCAGGGAGTTGCCGTACTTTACCTTGTATCTTTAGCAGGAGGTTCTGAGAAGCCAGAGATAAGCATGGGTTTATGAGAAAACATCTCTAAAGGAATTATAAAAGGCATGATTCCAGTTGAATGTTAGGCTTTAAAAATTTGCTCTGTTTGCATTATCAGGAATTTTAGAATTGAAAACTTATAAACGTACTTGTTACTAGAAAACAGTTGACTTGATAAAGAAAGGAATCATTTTGTGGTGAAAGAAATAAACTGAATGTATATGCCTTTTGGGAATATAAAAATCTGTTTAATAACTGAAATAAGACAGACAAATTCATAGCCCTTCTAGGGTTTATGTTCTAGATGTGCAGACAGACAATAAACAAATGGCAAATTAATACTTATATAAGATTAGATAATGTTAAAGACTAGGAAGAGAAATAAAGCCAAATATGGGGATAAAGTGACAGTAACTGGGGGAGGGAAAAGGGCATACTATCTTATGTTGGTGGGTCAGGGGGGCACAGAGGCTGTTGCAGTGGTCCAGGTAGAGATGATGATGGCTTGCACTAAGGACATGGAATGTGAGGAGTGACGGAAAAGTGTCAAGAATGAGTGACTCCTGGGTTTCTAGCTAGATCAGTGGATATATAGTAGTGCTGTTTATAAGATGGAAAACGCTAGTAAAAGAATCATTTTAGTGATAAAAAAGATTTTCTTTTGTACTTTTTCTTGATTCTATTTTCCAATTTTTAATTACTCTTGTCGTATATATCTTTTGTAAGCATTCTCAAGTCCTTTTTTTAAAAAAAATGTAAATTAAATAATAAAATAGTTCAAATCATTAAAGTGTAAAATAAATAACTAGATACTAATCAATAGTAAACATAAAAAATTAAAATAGCCATAAATAATATGCTTCACATAATAGGCTAAATTGGTTGTATTTTATTTAGCTCTCTAAGGCTTTTTCTCTATTCAAAGTACTTGGGAATTTTCCAGGAATTTAGCTCCCATTTGTTCTCATGAGAAGTAAAATTGTGCAAAGGCTCATGGTTCTAAATCAAGATTCAAGCAGTGTACTGTTTTTGAAGGCAAGATCCACCTGCTTTCTATACTACCATGTTATGCCTTCTATGCCTACTATATTAATGCTGAGGATACATTAGATATGGTGCCAGATTTATCAATCTTTTTCACTTTAAATACCTTCCAAAAACAAATAACATTTTTACATTCTGGCAAATTTCTTATCCAAACTGTAGACAGGGCAAAGATCCTGTTCTGTGACTCAAGGATTGAGATTTTCATGAATGGAAAGTCTGGATGAATAACACTTCTGTAAGTGAAGTAGATTTTATTGGATTTTCTTAATATTTATTTTGCAAACTTAAGAACATTTGAAAAGTTTAAATTCCTACCAGTAACATGTGACTCCTTGGTTGTCGAAGGACCCTTGTAGCTCTAGTGATGTGTTCTATGGCTTCCTTGAAGAACACCACAGGATGAGAAATCTAGCAGAGGAAATGGGACAAGTAAACTGATACAGACAGAAAAAAATCAGATGTGCATTGTACTTTACATAAAAGGATAAAGAAGTGAGAATGACTATTCTAGTAATCTAGTAATCTATATCCAGTAAACTGGTTTGCATTTACATAAAGGGGAAGTATATTTGCACAGTGAAGGTTGTCCCTAGGCTAGTACTCTGGTGAGCAATATTCAGGGATTATAGGGTTCAGAGAGGAGAATAAGGAGAAGAACGACAGCATCCAGGCTGCTTTTCTATTGCTCTGTCTATCCCAAGAGACTTGGGAAGTTGATTTATAATATCCATGAGGACATAATTATATTATGATGAGAAGATAATATTATCATCTTATTATATAAGCCATGAGGATTTAATTCTCTCATCTCTAACCACACAACAATGGAAAAGCGTAGAAGAGCCACACCCATTTTGCCACCACTGTTGCTATTACAGACCATGTTGTCACACTCTCTGTTGCATTTCTTAATTCTGTTTCTTAACTCCATTAACCCTTTTCATTCAACTTTCTACAGACTCAGCTGTTCATTTTTCTTTAAAATTATACCCTATTAGAAATGCAAATCAAAACCACAGTGAGTACAGCTTCACACCCACCAGTATGGATATTATTTTAAAAACATAAAGGAACCAGTGTTGAAGAGGTTGTGGAGAAACAGGAACCCTCATGCATGTTGGTGGGAATATAAAATTGTGCAGCCACTGTGAAAAACAGTTTGGTCGTTCCTCAGACAGTTAAGTATAGAATTGCCATCTGACCCAGCCATCCCACTTCTAGTTATATACTCAAAAGAATTGAAAGCAGGAACTCCAACAGGTATTTGTAAACCAATGTTCCTAACAACATTATTCACAATAGCCAAAAGGTGATGCAACCCAAGTGTCCATTGTTAAATAAATGGATAAACAAAATATGGTACCCCCATACAATGGAATAGTATCCATCTGTAAAAAGAATGAAGTGCTGATACATGCTACAGCATGGATAAACCTTAAAGACATCATGTTGAATGAAATAAGCTAGACACAAAAGGATAAATATTGTATGATCTCACTTAAATGAAATACCTAGAATAAGAAAATTCATAGGGTCAAAAAGTAGATAATAGGTTTCCAGGGGTGAGGGTGGAGGTGAGGAATGAAGAGTTAATGCTTAATGGGTAGTTTATGTTTAAGATGATAGAAAAGTTTTGGTAATGGATGGTGGTGATGGTAGCACAGCATTGTGAGTGTAATTAATACCATGGAAGTGTATAACTGAAAGTGGTTAAAATGAGAAATTTTATGTTGTATATATCTCACCACAATAAACATTTAAAAAAAATTTTATCCTACTAAAAGAGACAACCTGAAATAATATAAATCTATATTTCTAACGATCTGCACTGAAATCTGAGAGCATGTTATTTTCCTCTGATTATTCTATCCATCTATCATCATCCATTTACCTAACTATCAATCATAAGATATTTGATTGGCTATATATATTTGTGTGTGTGTGTATAAATAAATAAATATTACTCTTCACAGTTTTATATAATATGTGTATTTACCTGCAAAGATGTTGAACCCAACCTTGTTTGGAATTCATTCAGTATACTGGCAAGTTTATTGTAGTCATTGGTATTCTGGTATTTCTTTTTTTTAAGAGGCTTGTTTATATCCAAGAAATCCACAAATACAGTTGAATCATTCATCAGTTTTTCTTTGGTCCATAGAATCTATTGTAAGAGAATAATTATTAATATCTGTTAATAGTACAATTCTACTTGTTATCAAAACTCATGTAATATCTCTTTCAGAGAAGCTGTTGGCACAAGAGATCAAGGAAGCAGAGGTTCTAAACTTTTTCAATGCCATTACGCCTTTCAGTAGTGAAGCTTGTGGATCCCTTCTCCATATAATGTTTTAAACTGCATAAAGCAGAATTTAAGGGTTGCAAAGGAAACAGAATATATTGAAATGCAATTCTATCTAAGGATTCTTTGGGGTCATCAGATCCCAGGCTGAGACCCTCTGTTGTGAGAAAAACATCTTGAGGTCTCACTGATTATCAGGAAAATATTCTTTCCTTACTCATTTTTAGTCACAACTACAGACCTGCAAGCTTTCACACTAGATTTCCTGGGAAACTCTTGCCTATCTTTCATAGTAAGGTCATGGGTTACTTCCAGTTTGAAGTCTGACCATTTCCCTCTCCCCTGAAACTAAATGCAGTAAATCATTCTTTTCTCTTTTGTTCCACCACTGTGGATTATGCAAAGGACTCACAGAAATACATTGTGTCTGCAAGGCTGTGAGGTACTTGGAGGCAGGGCCCACACTAGTTCCATGTAGTCCTCGGCACTTAACCTCACTCTGTCTGGCAATGGAAATTCCTGATAGGCACTCAGAAGATGTTTGTTTAGCAAATGGCTAAATGAAGGTTGAGAGGCAGTACTGCATGGTGGTTAAGAGACTACATGGAGCTAGATATCCCAGGTTTGAATAATGGCTCCTCCACTTACCTATGTGACCTTGGGCAAATTACTTAACCTCACACTGCCTCAGTTTCTTCATCTGTAAAATGAGGATAATAATAGGACCTACATCATAGGGTTGTTATGAAGATTAAAACAAGTTATGATAAGTAAAGCTCTTGAAACAGTGCCTGTCACATTATAAATATTAACTATTATTAAGGTTGTCATATTTTATTAAAAAATACACCAACCTACCAAACAAATGATATTGTATAAAGCCAAATTCTCACAGAAATAATTTAAGTCCTTACATCCACAAGGAAGGTTTGGTTTGCTGCTACCCACAGGACTGACCCCTGGTCCTGGCTTTCTTCATAAGACATTGCATGCTCATTTTCTCCTGCCTCTACATCTATCCCTTGGTCTAGCAAAGTTTCAAAATTGAATTGTGATTGGCACTTATAGGGAGTTTAGGAATTTCTCCTATGACGGTAACAAGCTTTTTAAAGATGGTTATTTAGCAAAGTTTCTCCATTCTTTTATTCATTCCTTTATTCATGCATTCATCCCAGATATATTTGCCAAATACCTATTGGGAGTATCGGGTATAAGATAGGATGTTAAATTCTGAGGATTTAGAGATAAAAATCAATGACTTGGTTCTCATGAAGCTTACAGTTTGGGAAGAGATCTAGGCAATTACATTCTAATAACTTCTTTGATAGGGAAAGCTCACAGTCCTACGAGAATACAAATAAGGAAAGGGGGTGCTGATGGTCAGAAAAAGCCATCAAGAGGAAGGAAGCACGAGGTAAATCTTGAAGGATGGCCAGGATTGAGCCAGGGGAGAAAAGATTTACCTGCAGGAGTAAAATCACATTGCCTTCTGGCTAGAATACGGGGATAAGAGGAGTAGGAACTGAAGATGGGGCTAGAGGAGTGGACAGGGACCAGATCACAAAAGACCTTATTTACCATGCTAAGGAATTTGGACTTATCTTAAGAGAAAGCTAGGAGTAACAGGATCAGCTTGAGATTCTAGAAAGCTGACTTGGCAAAATTATGGTTTGATTAGGAAGAGAGTAAGAGTGGAAATAGGGTGACCTGCCAAAATGCTGTTGAAAGAATCCAGATGAAAAATCATGAAAGCCTGAGCTGGGGGCAAGTGTCAATGGACAGGAAGAAGGGAACAGATCTAACAGATATTAAGGCAATAGAATTCACAGGGTTAGGTCATGAAAGGAAGAGAGGAGACTAAGTTGGTGCTTGGATTTCTGGCATGGATGGAGGTCTGGTTGGTAATACCAGTCACTGAGGTAGAGAACATGGGAGCAGGCCCATAGATGGGGACAGAAATTGTGAATGGTTTTGCTCATGTTGATATTAAGTGCCCAGA
The DNA here is from genome assembly GCF_015220235.1 of Choloepus didactylus. Classification (NCBI taxonomy): domain Eukaryota; kingdom Metazoa; phylum Chordata; class Mammalia; order Pilosa; family Megalonychidae; genus Choloepus; species Choloepus didactylus. Next base: position 34,633,010 of record NC_051308.1, read on the forward strand.
GTAACATAAGGCAGATTTAGAAGTTAAACCAAAATCCAACTCTAAAGTTGAAGCTGTTTCCACCAAACCACCTGCTTGTATTTAAAATGTATATATAAAGTCTAGATGTTTACAGTATCACAGCTTACATTTATTGAGAACTTACTGTGTGCCAGAAACTGTTCTAAACACTTTATATAAGTTAATGCCATTAATTCTCACCACAGTCCTATGAGGTAGGTACAGTTACCACCCTTACTTTAGAGATGAGGAAACTGAGGCACAGAGGGGTCTCTTGCCCAAAGTTGCATAGCTCATAAATGAAGGGGCTGGGTTTGAACCTGGGCAATGCCTGTGTTTGTAACCTCTAAATTCAATGGTCTCTCAGGCTGTAAAAGAATAAAAATGAGAACAATAGAAGAAAGGCTTGGACACTCTAGTGTCTGAGTAAAGAAAACTGGGGATGAGCCTGAAGCATTACCAAAGAGGAACCCCAAAGAGAAAGGAAGAAGAGCTGTACACTGGGTAGGGCCCCAGGAAGTTGCAGAGGAGTGAAAGTGGTGAAGGCTGCAGAGACAGAAATGGGGTTATTTTTGAGATCTGGATGGAAAGATTATTCTATCAGATGTTAAAAAAAGATTGGAAGGTAAAAGTGATATTGGTTAACACGAATAATTGTATCAAGAAGGGTCCAGTGTGAAGAGCAGAAAATTTGGATTAAAAGAAAGTCTAGAAAGAATTTTTAAAAACTTCTTAAACTTGTGACTTTTCTCAAAAATATGCAATATATACACACATATTTATGTATAGATACACATAGATATACACATACATAGATTTATATGCATGTATATATGTTGTATTCTGAGTTTATATGCATGTATATATCTACTTTTATCTCTATGTATAGACTTTGTATTCTAAAATTTCCTTTTACTGTTGTAAAATTTAGTTTTCCCCTTGAGCTTACATTTTCTCAACTGTTATGAATAGGGTAAGAAAAAGTGGTACTACCAGGGAAGAAAAAAAAGAGGAGTCACTTTCGGAAAGGAAATGTTCTTCACTCTTTTGAGAGGAGTTAGCAAAGAAACCTTGTAATGGAGCCAAGATCACTGTTCCATGTAGTCACAACCCTTTAAGGGTGCACTATTTTATTGAAACACTTTTCTTTGTGATCAGAACGGAAAGAATGGCATTGAGCAAATGGAAGTTCAAAGAGATAGAGAGGAGGGAGGAGTCTTCTTGAAGTATTAAGAGAGGATACAGTTCCACTATACAGTTCCACTAGTTCTGGAGAAAATGAGTTTTGAGGCTTCTTTCATAAACAATATAGAAATGTCTGAGGGTTTTTCTACAACTTTTATCCCAAATTAGTCATTTAAAATAATTTTAAAAATTTAAGTTTACCTGAAAATGGTTCTCAAGCTCCTTTGAAAGAAGCTGATGGAAAAGTCCTTTTTCAGTAGGTTCAATTAAGCGATCATGAAACACTCGGGTGGCTTCATGAACAAAGAGCAGAGCAGCCATCTCTTTGGAGTTAATAACAACTTTGTCAGCTTGCAGCAGTCCTAGGAGAAGCTATTAAGGATTAAAAATAAACTTTTCTTAACAGCAAAGTAGTATGAGAAGTAAAAATGCATTATTTTTGCAAGTTTCTGTTCCATAAAAGTAGAAACAATTATCCAAGGTAAGAATTGTCAATTTCTATTAATTTGTGATGAGATGGGCAGGTTATAAGTCAGGATAAAGTGGCATGGAATCGCCCTTAGAGAGAGGGGTTTTAGGGATACCCCAGCCTTGCTGGAGGGTGGGGGCAGCCACAAATCTTGACTAGGGTGCTGACTTGGAGACAGGTGACAAAGAGATGCCTCTTTATGTTGATATGTTCTAAGATTCTAAATTTGGATTAAAAAAAAACTATAAACCATTTCAAAGATTATGTGGGTTATTTTTGACTAAAGTCCCACAGCAGAGGGATAATGATATCAAATTCATGAATTGCTTTTCTTATTTCAATTCTGAAAATTACTCGACCAAGGTTGATGACTAAATCGGCAATGTTGGCATAATTCTCTGGTGTGGAAATTGAAGCATTTATGAAATGCATACATAGTTTCATTTTCTGAGGCCATGATAAAATCTTAGAAATGAAGCAAAACAAAACTATATTATAATTTTGCTGGTTTGAATCTGTTATGTACCCCAAAAAAGACTATTTTTTTTTTTTTGGCTTTTATAAAGGGGGTTTATTTGGTTACAAAGTTACAGTCTTAAGGCCATAAAGTGTCCAAGGTAAGGCATCAACAATAGGGTACCTTCACTGGAGAAAGGCCCTTGGCATCCAGAAAACCTCTGTTAGCTGGGAAGGCAGGTGGCTGGCATCCGCTAGCTCCCAGGTTGCGTTTCAAAATGGTGTTCTCCAAAATGTCAGCTTTCAATGGCCATTTTGTCCTCTCTTGCCTGCAGCTCCTCTTCAAAATGTCACTCTCAGTTGCTCTTAGGTCCCTCTGTTTGTGAGCTCTTTTTATAGGACTCCAGTGAACTAATCAAGACCCACCCTGAATGGGCAGGGCCACATTTCCATGGAAACATTCAATCAAGAGGTCACACCCCAATCAAAGGTGGCACTCACAGTTGGGTAAGTCACATCTCCATGGAAACAACCTAATCCAAAGGTTCCAATCTAATGAAGACTAAATACATCTTCCCCCACAAGACTGCATCAAAAAACATGGGTGTTTTGAAGGACATAACACATCCAAACCAGCACACAAAGGTAGAAGAGAAAGAAACTCCTTTTACTACTGAATAAGCATTAAACCAGAATGTGTTGCATCACAGGCAATCCAAAGAGACTGTTTTTTTGTGTGGCTAAGTGTATAACATAGACATTCTCAAGATATTTCTGATGTAGGTTTAAATGTGGAGCCAGAAAGCCCCTGGAAGTTATATTAATTTCTTCCCAGGAAATCAGGAGATAAGGGCAATATCTTCCCTGATTACATTGCAAAGATAAGAATCCCTTCCTTGAGCGGTGAAATTTGCAACAAGTTTATTCAACCCTTTATATGCACTTAAATTTACATATGTTTTAAAAGGATTAAAAAAAGGCAACTTACAATTACAGGTTTTCTACAGTTCTTCAGGTAAAATTAATTTCTTTATTGTTTTTTTTTAATTTTTATTTTGAAATAAATTCAAACTTACAGTAACAGTTGCAAAAATAATACAAACCCCATACAAAGAACTCCAGCATACCCCAACTCCCCTCCACCGATACCCCAATCTACCAACTTTGGTATTTTGTCACTTTACCATTTCTTTCTTTCCCTCCCTCCCTCCCTCCCTATCATCCATTATCTATTGCTCTGTCTTCTGTACATATGAGAACAAGTTGCACACATGTTTGAACAAATAATATAATTCACATATACATTTCCTATGAACAAGAATATTCATTTATGTAATCGCATTAAGTGTAGTTAAGAAGGTCAAGAAATTTAACATTGATATAAAACTTACATTCTATATTTCATTTTTTTCTTATGTCCCAATTGTGTCCTTTTCAGCCTTTTCTCCTCTATTCTTAGATCTCATCCAGGATCATCTATGGCATTTAATTGTCATTATCCATTTAGACTGCCTTTTTTTTCAATTGTGGAAACATATATACAGCATAAATCTTCCCATTCCAACTCCTCCCAAGCATTCCATTTAGTGGGATTAATCACATTCACAATGCTGCAATGCCATCAACTTCCCACCATCCATTACCAGAAATTTCCGTTCACCCCAAACAGAATCCCTACACTCATTTCTTATTAACTCCCCATTGCCCCTTCCCCCACTTCTTGTAACCCATACTTTACCTTTCATCTCTATGATCATATTCTCTGATACTTTCTTTGTGTTTACCATGGGGCTTAAATTTAACATCTTAAGTCTATAACAATCTTGTTTTCTTTGATACCAACTTAACTTCAATAGGACACATAAATTATGTTCCTATACTCCTCCATTCCCCTACTTTTATGTAGTTCTTGTCAGAAATTATGTATTTTACACTGAGTCCAAAACCACTGATTTATCATTACACTTTATGTATTTTAGATCCTGCAGGAAGTAAATAGTGGAGTTACAAATCAAAAATATAGCAGTATTGGTATTTATATTTACCATGTGATCTTTACTGGAAGTCTTTATTTCTTCATGTGGTTTCAGTCAATTGTTTAGTGTCCCTTCCTTTCAGCCCGCACAATTCCCTTTAGCATTTCTTATAGGACTGATCTACTGGTGATGAAGTCCCTCAGCTTTTGATTATCTGGGAATGTTTTCATCTCCCCCTCATTTTTACCCTCCAGGTGTTTGTGAATTTTCTAAGTCTCTGATGGTTATTGACTTCTATTTGTATTCCATTGTGGTCAGAGAATGTGCTTTGAATATATTCAATTTTTTTTTAAATTTATTGAGGTTTGTTTTATGTCCCTGCTTATGGTATATTCTGGAGAAAGTTCTGTGAACACTAGAGAAGAATGTGTATCCTGATGATTTGGGATGTAATGTTCTATATATGTCTGTTAAATTTCTCTCTCTCTCTCTCTCCTTTCTCTGTTACTCTGTCAGTAGGGCTCCCTTTAGTATCTGAAGTAGGGCAGGTCTTTTATTAGCAAAATCTCTCAGCATTTGTTTGTGAAAAATTTAAGCTCTCCCTCAAATTGGAAGGAGAGTTTTGCTGGATAAAGTATTCATGGTTGGAAATTTTTCTTTCTCAGAATTTTAAATATGTCATGCCACTGCTTCTCGTCTCGATGGTGGCTGCTGAGTAGTCACTACATAGTCTTCTGTTGTTTCCTTTGTATGTGGTGAATTGCTTTTCTCTTGCTGCTTTCAGAACTTGCTCATTCTCTTCAGTATTTGACAGTCTGATCAGAACATGTCTTGGAGTGGGTTTATTTGGATTTATTCTATTTGGAGTTCGCTGGGCATTTATGCTTTGTGTATTTATATTGTGTATAAGGTTTGGAAAGTTTTCCCCAACAATTTCTTTGAATACTCTTTCTAGACCTTTACCCTTCTTTTCTCCTTCTGGGACACCAATGAGTCTTATATTTCGATGTTTTATCTTATCTATCATATCCCTGAGATCCATTTGGATTTTTTTGATTTTTCCCCCCATTCTTTCTTTTGTTCTTTCTATTTCTGTTCTGTGGTTCTCAAGGTCACTGAGTCATTATTCAGCTTCCTCTAATCTTGTACTATGGGTATCCAGAATCTTTTTAATTTGGCCAACAGTTTCTTTTATTTCCATAAGATCATCTATTTTTTTTATTTACTCTTGCAATTTCTTCTTTATGCTCTTCTAGGGTCTTCTACATGTCCTTTTTATCCTGTGCCATGCTCTTCTTCATGTCCTTTATATCCTGTGCCATGGTCTTGGTGTTTGTCTTTAGTTCTTTGATTAAATGCTCCAACTACTGTGTCTCCTCTGATCTTTTGATTTGGGTGTTTGGGTTTGGGTTATCCACATCGTCTGGTTTTTTCATATGCTTTAAAATTTTCTGTTGTTTTTGGGCTCTTGGCATTTGCTTTACTTGGTAGGGTTCTTTTAGGATATGAAAGATTATTCAGACACCAATCTCTAATCTGTCAGATCTACAGCTTGGTGGCATACACTTTCTCTAACTCACCAGCAGATGGTGTCCGCGAGTCACCTACTCCCCTCAAGTCAGTTCTCCCCAACTTTGTCTTTGTGGTGTGTGGGGGTCTGGTTCTTGTGGGATCCAATTGGTGCACCAAGTTTGGGTGTGTTGTTGGTGTTGTCTGCCCTGAATGTGGGGTATGTGTCTGAGCGGTTAGGGAGGGAGGGCAGCTTTAATAATCAAAATGCCCAGGTGTTCCTGGAGATTTAAGGCTGTTGCAAGAGCCTAAACCTTCATTTCAGTCTCACCACAGATTGTCTCTGCTGCTGACCCATAAGTCCTTGGTATTGGCGTAGGGTCCCTGGGATTTCCAGATGGGTTCCTCTTCCCAGCCTTGCCTTTCTAGAGCCTCTGCTGAGGGAAGGCTGTGCTATGTTACTAGTGCATGCTGTCCCTCAAGGGAAGCCCTGGGCCACCGGGCTGTGCAGGGGCATTCCCAGCCTGCTGTAAAGATGGCTGAATGGGGTGTGTTAATTTCCCCCTTTTCACACAGCTCCGCCTTCCCAGCTCCAGGACAATTAGCTGTGGGTGCACGAAAGGCTACTGTCCATGCCTGATACTGTGGCGTGTGCGTGGTGTTGCCATAAACACTTCCTGTCCCACTGGGCCCCTTGGCGCTGCTCTGGGCTGTGTCTCGGCACCGGGCAGGAGCGTTCCCAGCCCGCCAGGAAGGCTGCAAGGGGTATGGTTTTTTTCCCCTTTTGGCTCCCCTCTGCCCTCCTTGCTCTGAGACAACTAGCAGTGGGTGTGTGAAAGGCTATCTTACACGCCAGATATTTAGGTGTTTACACAGCCCTTTCCTGCCACGCTTCACTGTGTGGTTCTCACTGCTATATCTGCAGCCGTTTTTGTTTTTTTTTAAAAAAGAACTAGTCCACTTCCAAATGCCAACCCACAGTTTCCCCACACTGCAGCGTGGCTGCCGGACATTCAGCTGGCTCACTCACTCATTTCAGAATGCAGACTCCCGGTTTCACCAAGTGCACGGTCCCTGTGCATTTAGCAGACCTTGTCTAGCTGGTGCATCGCTGGGTCACTTTCTGGCCTCTATCTAGTATTTTTCACGGAGGTGTTTTTTTGCCCTGTCTCTCCTAGCCACCATCTTAGGATCTACTCTGTTCTTTTAATCCATTCTTGTGGTAGCAGACCTACTGTGGGTGGGGCCTTTTGATTACATTTTTTCCATGCAGATGTGACCCAGCCCATTCAAGGTGGGTCTTAATCCTTTACTGAAGTCCTTTAAGAGAGCTCATGGAGACAGAGAATTTAGAGAAAAAAAAACACTCCAGGAGAAGCAAGAAGAACCCACAGAAACTGAGAGAGTAATTTTGAAACAAGAACCAGGAGAGAATGACCAGCAGATGTCGCCATGCACCTTCCCACGTGACAGAGGAACCCTGGAGCCTTTCCTCAGAGAAGGTATCTTCCTCTTGATGCCTTAATTTGGACATTTTCATGGCCTTAGAACTGTAAATTTGCAAACTAATAAATCCCCATTTAAAAAAGCCAACCCATTTCTGATATATTGCATTCTGGCAGCTTTAGCGAACTGAAACAATAAGCTTGTTACTTTTTTCCCTGCTGAGGATCTTAGCCAATATTCCAACAGTCCTTGACGAGTGTCATCACTGCATTCTCTGCATGGATTTTTTTTTTAAACAATTCTTTTCAATTTCACTTGACTCATGGGATAAGCTGCTAATAAACAGCAGAACTAACCAACTTGAATTTCAGTTTTTCCTTGTAACCATTTAATGTTAAAACTACCAGTGAGTAGGGAAATGGAGGGGTGAGAAAAGAGAGAGGAGAGAGAGAGAGAGAGACAGGGAAAGGAGAGGGGCGAGTCAATTCAGTGAGTAAAATTATATTTCCTCAACTTAAATTTTAAAGTTAAACTAGAGAGTGAATTTTAACACAAACCTTAAAGATATCTCGAAGATTAAATATGTAGTGACACTTCGATGGAGTCGGTAATATATTCTGACGTACTTGACAGTATATAGCTAGGGAGCATGCAACTAATTGTTCCTTACACTTCTGAACATCAGATATGAAGTTATTGATGGAGAAATACATTCCCAAATGAGACTTTAAAAAGAAATTTTACAATTTAGTTTTCAGAAAAATTTAAGTACATACCATTTCTGGCTAATCCCTACTAAAGAGCCAATTTATGTAATAATTTCATTAGAAATATTAATATTTAGAATCCATCTAGCATAGGCAAGCAGACTAGTGTGAAGAACTCTGAGTGTTGCAGACCGGGGGAAATTCCAACCAGTCCTAGTCTGGCAAAGGGTCTAGAGGCATTTATAACATGTTCTCTGGGGACACCTTAGGCTCTGCCTATGTGCATGCCAGGTATACTGGGACTCCCTCCACCTCTGAGCCCTTTTAGTAGATGTTCCTAAAAGAAGTGTATATGTTTATACTTTCATCTAAACCAGGTTTCAGAATTACCAAATGATTTTATTAAGACTTAAAATCCAATCTTTAGAATTTATATTTTATGGAAGAAAAATACATGATTAGTTTTGAAGAATTTAGTAATCTTGCATAGGACTTATTTTTTTTTAAATCACACTGGATTTCAAGTTGAGCCATTTTTCCAATGAGGCATTTCAGATTATTTTTCTTTCAATGTTTTTTTATCCTACAGGGAAATGAAAGTAGCAAATCAATTCTAGCAAAAATAAGGGTGTTCTTGACAAAAGTGCAGATGCCTGAACCTCATCCCAGATATAGTGGATCAAAATCTCTAAGAAAAAGTCCTGGAATTTGCATTTTAAATACACATTAAACAGGCACCACATGTGTTTCTTTTGCACATTAAATGATGATTTTTTTTGTATATAGAGACAAATTATGACAACAGGCCAGAAAATATAGGAGGGAGTAAAATCCATCCCCTTAAGAGAATTTAAAAAAAAATGTTAGCTGTTTTAAGTTGTCACATATTTTTTCTTATTTTATGGAATTAAACGTTATTTTTTCAGTAGAAAATGAAGTAGATGCACTACCTGAAAAATAGTACTTAAGGCACTTTGTGGAGGATGGGGCAAAACCAGTATGGAAAAATGTTTGAGGAGACGTGGGCTAATAGCCTTCCCATCACCTGGAGGAATACAAGCTGCAACCAGAGAGAGATCTTGAATATTCTGTGGAAAGAGTAAAAAGGAAGGGCAACTAAATGCATTTATAGAAAGGGAAATATTCACTTTCCCATCCCAAATGGACAAAAGATTTTTAAAACATTTAGGCAAATAGGGTAAGAATAGATATAAAAAGGGATCACCATTTACTGCAATTACAATAATAGAAATCTATTGCCTTAGAAGTAACCCATACTAAAATGTAATTTCATGATATATTACTTCCAGGAAGTTTTCTAAATGTCATCAGAAAATGCCCATTTTGAAAAGAAATGACTGGAATATGTGCAATATGTTACTGAGGGCAGAAAGAGGATTCTGGTGAGAAATCAGGAGGAAATCCTGGTAAATCTGGAATGGAGAAATATATTCCCAAGTGAACCTTTAATAAGAAATTAGTTTTCAGAAAAATGTAAATACAGGCTATTTCTGGCTAATCCCTACTAAAGAGCCAACTTGTGTAGTAATTTCATTAGAAATATTAATATTTAGAATCCATTTAAAATAGGCAAGCAGACTAGCTTGAGGTGGAAGATATTGACTGTTCACATAATAATTTCCATTTGACATACCACAGCATCACAGCGTTATAGAACTGGGGGGAATCATTATAGATAATCTAGTCTACAAGGTCACATGAATCCTATAAAAGGCCTGCTGTGGCCATTTTCTCATCAGTTCAAAGAACTTCTCCAGACTGTGCATTCCAGACCCTTTTTAGCATTCTCTTTTTTCCAGTTTCCTGAATTCTCTCCTGGTAGCTTGTAGCTAGTTGGTTCAGATAGTCACTCACCAGCCAGTGTGCCTCATCCAGGATCCTGGGCCCAAGTTTCATTGTCTGAGAGAATGAAACTTTGCAATCTAACCATTTACTTGAGCAGGTAAGGAAATCAAGGCCCAGAAAGTTTAAGTCATTTCTGGAACACAGGACTTGTAATTTCCAGAGAAGGAACCAAATAGGTGTACATAAAGAAATACTGAATTTCAACATGGATCTTTAATTCAAAATGCATTCATTAAGTTCATTTTAGACAGGTATTTTAAAAAGAAAAGTACATTTGAATATATTTTGTTAAATACTTAGGACATTCTGATTTGGTTCAGTGTAACAGAAATAAGTGCACAGGAATACTGTTGTAGTTTTCCGGCTGACAAAGAAAATGCTATATAATGGGTTGGCTTCAACAATCAGAATTTATTTGCTCATGGTTTTGAGGCTAGGAGAAGTACAAATCAAGGCATCATTAAAGCAATACTTTCTTCCCTAAAACAGTAGGGTTCTGGGGCTGGCTGTCACATGGCAATGCACATGGTGGCCTCTCCTGGCTTTTCCCTTCTCTTCTAGTTTCCACTGATGTTCAGCTTCTTGCTTCCTGTGCCTTTCACTTCCTCTGTCTGAATTTTGTTCTGCTTCTAAAGGACTCCACTAATAGGATTAAGTCCCATCCTGATTGAATTGGGCCACACCTTAACTGGAGAAACCTCATCAAAGGGTCTTACTTACAATGGGTTCACAGCCACAGGAATGGGTTAAGTTTAAAAATATGTTTTTTGGGGGCATATATCTCCAAGCCACCACAAATACCTATTTTGAATTTTTTTTCTTTGCAATACTTCTGAAAATCTCTGATCTATCTTCTTGAGAATAAAGATGCAGAGTAGCCTTACATAAAGATTAAGTTTGTATATATTAATTCACATTTTTCTGACCTTTCTAATATGTACTAACTACTGATGCATTGAGATATTTGATTAATTATCAGTTAATAGTAGTGAACTAACAATAGTGTCACTGTTGCAGTTAACAATAGTGAGCATTATTTGCCTCAGAAACTAAACCTCTATAACGTATTTGTAATTTAACTAACATTTTAACCTAACAAAAATAGAATTTCTATGAACCTCTGGACCTGTGCTAAGTGGAAAAGATGAAATTGGCATGTCTAATTTAAGGTCTCCACTTTGCTTAATGTTTCCAGGTGACTACACATTCTAAATTTCTAACTAATTCACTCAATACTGTAACAAATATTTAATTTACTGTTAAGTAATAATATTTATTGTGAAAAAAATCTTAGTATATACTGTACCTTCCATGCAATTTTTTCAGTATCATAAATCCCTCCTAAATCCAATAATTGTCTGATTAATTCCAGGGGTGGTTGTGCTCCATGCATGTCTGATACTGGCATATTCAGATCATCAATAAATATTACAATCTTAAGGAAGACAAAATGTTCCAAAACATATTAATTAGTATTTTCTTTCTTTATATTATGACTTAATTATACCCTGCTGTAAAAACAAAATTAATTTAAAAACTTGTCTATTTACTATTAAAAAACAACAGCAAAACCAATTTTGAAGATATGCTTAGAAAATAATAAGTTTTCAAAATAGCAGAAACTCTACTCTTCCTCTAAAAAGCTACCATAATTATGTCTAATAAAAGTTAGAAATGTATTTGATGTTGGATGAAGTGATATAATTGTGGCTATTACAAAGGTTTATTATCATTCAACATTTACTTATTAAGTGCCTACTAAGAGCAAGGCAATGTTTTAGGTACTATTTAGATTTTTACTTAATATGTACCTTGGTTTAGGAATAAGACTATCATCTGGAACTAGAGTTCTAAAATTCTGCTACAAATACTGTCATCATAAACAACCAGCAGAAAATTCACACATTTGCAATTTTTACACCTATTTTACTTTCCACCTTTGAATATGTTCTGCACTGAAGTGCATTAATTGGAATCCCTGTGTGCATTAGGCACTTTAGATTGTGCTTATTTTTGTAAAACTAGTAATAAGTTAAAAATGAGAATAGCCACTGAATTATCTCATTTGTAACTGTCAATATCACTTTTTAGTAAGACATTCAATTTCCCTTCTTTTATATCACAAACTAGATGACTACAGTCAAACTGATTTGACTGAAATATCTCTTGCCTGATTTTTCTATTTGTGCAATTAAGTCACCCAATTATTATCTTTTTCAAAATGCCCAAGGATCCCACTAATTTTCTTGTTAGTGAATCCTGCAAATCTCTTGACCCTGAGCTTATTTTGTGGTACTGGACTGGAGTCAATGATTATAAATTTCAGGTGTGACCTAGAATTTGGTTCAACAAACAGACAGTTAATAATGTGCTAGGTAGCAGAGGTTAAGAATAGGTAACATCCAACACCATTTCAAGGAAAGCAGGTGTTGTCTAGTTATAGCAAAGCTATTCTCTTGTTGCCTTTCCCTGAGGTTGCGGATATCACGAGTTTCTCATGCTCACAAGTTTCCCAAGCCACGTTCACAGTAAGATGTGATAGAGTATGCAGTAACAAAGTGATTGGCATCTAACCCATTTTCCAGTCTTCTCATCTGCTCATGTTTTATTCAGATTCCAGTAGCTTCTTTGGCCTTAGTAATTCTGAATCAGCATAATTCATTATGCTAGAAATTGTGAATTCTGTTGCTTTGAAAGCCAAAACTATAAACTGCATCTCCTAGGAATGTTCAGGAGGGTATGTAACCTTTAGCTTTTTCTATTTATTAGTATTACTTAAAATTAATCAATATATCTCTTGAATTAGTATAGGCAGATTAGTCAACAGGTATGGAGATGTTTTACCCTGCTGTTTTTCGGTGCTCCAAGAGTGCCCTTAGTTTTTCTTACTAACTTCTTTAAAATCATCTCCTTGGTTTTGGCTGTTGTCATATTGGTGCTAAAACGTATTGCAGAGACTATAATTCCTTTATTATTATGTTTATATGAACTTTCATCAGCTTTAACTTCTGGCATTTTATTATTTTTATCTATGAGGTCCAATATGGAAAGAAAAACAAACTTAGCCAAATTTGAGAACTGTTACATCATCACAACACTTCTATTGTACTACAGTAACTGCTTCTCAAAGCATTAAAGAGTAGAATAGACAGATATTGCCTTCAGTTACTTCCAGACTTAGTCCGTGGTTCTACTGATAAGCCAGGGTAGATCAGCTTTCTGGTAAACAGATATAATATTCCTCTACCAGAACCATTCTACTTTTTGAGTATAGTAGAACAGTTTGAGAGAACTTAAATACCATTTATGTTTACAAATATTTAAGTTCTTTGAATATGTCACCAATATATTTTCTACAATTCCCTGAAAAATTAAAATTTTCATTCTAGAATTTCTGACAGAATGACATGACATACGTATGGTTTAGATAGGAAGATTTTGAAACTGTTTGATCTGCCAAACATACCTGAACTTCCAGCCACTGTCTTATGAGTTTCAGAAATCAAGATATTGATATTCTGTTTCAGGCTATTGGAATAAAATGTTTTAAGAATTCAGAATTAGCTAATTTACCATAGTAGTTTATAAACAAAAAAATAATGAAAATAGCAGCATGTGACTGATTTTACTTCTATCTTTTATAAGAAAATAAGTATTATTTTCTGTTCACACTTTTATAGATAAAATTCATGCCACCGTTAGCACTGATTTCCAAATTTAACAAAACATAGGCTAACTCTAAAACACAAACTGGGCAAACTCCTAGGATGCCAGATTATTGGATATCCTCTTTTGATAGTAGTCATTACCTCCCTTAACCCTGTATAAAGTGCATTTTGCCTATAGATCCCTCAGCAAAAGCCTCATTCTCCTTTATTTTGGTCTTTTCTTTAAGTTTGCTTTTCTATTTGATTGTAAATAGTTATCTACTTCAGGTTAAATGTTGAGCATACAAACTTATTTTTTTAGACTCCATTATTTATGGTTATATAATAATTTGGATAAGGCATGAATAAATTATGAAATTTTGAAACATTGAATGCTTCAAAAATTATTTCTCTGATTTTTTAAATCTTTATTTAAGTGTAGTAGGAATCTATTTTAAAATCTAATGTAAGATACAGATGATAGCGGCTTGAGCTAAGGTGGCAGCATTGGAAAAAAGAAAAGTAATGGGAATCTAGATATATTGTGTAGATATAACAGACCTAACAAATAGAACATCGGATGTGGGGCAGGGAAAATGGGGGCAGAGGGATTGGGAGGACTCAGATGGGCTATTGGAGACAGGCTGATGAGAGGAATGTGGGGAATTCAAGGGTAATTCCTAGGTTCCAGGCTTGAACAACCAGGTCTCATTTACTGATAGGGAAGTGCTGGATGAAGAATAGATATGGAAGAGAAACAAAGGGTCATATTTTGGCTATGTTAAGATTGAGATGTTTATGAGATATCCAAGTACATGTGTGACACAGGCATTTAGATAAATGAGTCTGATGCTTAGAGGGAAGGTATGATATGACGCTCTCCACAATCCTTTTTATTCAAGTCAAACAACAGTAGGCTTCCCTAATATTTAAATAGGGTTAAATTTACATTGACAATTTGCACTTCCTATTTGCTCAATTTAGATTTCTTTTTTGTTCTTATTTTTTTCTTTAGGAAGAGGCAGGTGGAATGACAGAGACAAAATTCTTTGTAAAGAGTATTTTTATATATGATGAGAAGGAAATATATTTCTAGTGCAACATAATCAATTGCATGCAAAATTTTATTTGTGTGTTTAGGTGCATTTTTCCAGGAAGGAAAGTAATTCATACCTGTACTTTGTTTTATTTCATGCATAAAATTTGTGGTTTTTAAATTTAAATATATTTAAAATAAGTGTAAGAATTTCCCATTTAAAATAATTAATCTAGTTGTTAGTACTTTGGAGAAACAAAGATTTTCTCCTTCCTTTTTGAGTAACTTTGTATTTTCTCATAGTAACTTTGCTTTTTTTTTAAAAAAAAAGGGTCACATTTATACATTAAAGCAAAACATTTTTTTACCAAACTAATCAAATTTAGAGTTTAATACATACAACCTTGATTTTTTAATTTCATTATATAATAGGACTTCTCCTAAAATTGATCCATATTTTATATCAAATGCTCCTGGTCCCTCTAACTTTTCAAGCATTTGGTTAATGGCAGTGGTTTTCCCGACACCAGACTCTCCTAAGGGGGAAAAAACCATTAGTTTAGATTCCTCTGCAAGAAAATGAACAGATTTCAACATAACCAAATGAAACAATAACATTTTCCTTTATCTGAAAATTTCTTGAAAAGTATATTTTTGCTCTTCCTTCTTTTATGTATTTAAGAATGGTTATATCAGGGAGTTAATATGAACCCTCTCAAATGTGATTTATTTATATCTCTTACAAAAAGATAGATTAGGGTTAACCATTGTTTCTATCTCATATTCAATTAAGACTATCTCAGATCTTTTTCTTTTTAGCACAGAAGAAATACTATATGAAATGAAATTCCCGAACATTTTTGCCAACACAATCTCGGGGAATGATCTGATGCTAAACTTACTGGAACCAGAGCAGGGACTCATGGCTACAATTCACCAAAATAGTAAAGTAAAAATAAGAATTCCCTTAGACCAAATTGGAGGCAAGACATGGATTTTCAGAGAATTATATATTCATTTTGCCTGAATTCTTTGATTATGTAACCAGGAAAGTGGGACTAATGTTTTGGTGAAAGGAGACACAATTTAAAGAATTGGAAAAGGTAATCAATGGGTTGAAATAAGTGTTAAGAAACAGTAGGAGCTGTATTTAGTTACACCTTTGGTAAAGGAAAGATTTTAACATTGAGCTGAGGAATTATGTATGTAAATATAATTAAACCAACCAATGTTACTGTCAGTGGCCCTCTGAGGACGTCCACCCACTGGCTATGGAGGCCATACATATATTGACTGAATGGTTCTACTTCTGGAATTTGTTCTGAAGGTAATGAAAAGATGAAAAAGATTGATAATGTCATGTATGGGCAAGTGTGGGGGAAATGGGCATTCACATACTGTTGGTAAGAATATAAAATGATACAGTCTTTATGGAAAGCAATTTTGCTGTTATCAATCAAAAATAATAAAATGAGACACTTTGATTCAGAAATTCTACTTGAAAGGATTTGAAGAAATTGTAGCTCCCAGAATATTTTTTACAGAGGCCTGCAAAAATATGTATTGAAAGATGTTTACTGCAGCACTGTTTATTTTATAAAAATGACAACTAATGTCTAACAATGGTGTGCTAGGGGTTTTCATTTATCTCAATACTATTTAATCTTTACAATAAATTAGGTATTGCTATCCCCATATCACAAGTGGGGAAAAGAGGCTGAGAAAGGTAAGTAACTTATCTCAGGACACACAATTAATAAATGGCAGAACCAGAATTCAAACCAAGAAGCATTTGTATGAGTTCAAAGCCTATTCTTTTTCCCTCACACATTTTAGGATTACTAAAGAAGAGAAAATCAGAAAAAACTTCACATGCTGATGCTACCATTTATGATATGGGTTTCATTTTGTTGATTAATTGCTATTTCCAAATAGTGCAGTCCAACTCTTCAAAAACTTATTTCTCATAGTTTTCTATATTAAAGAACAGAAAATTAATTACTCATGTAGGAATATTCACTTGATTTTCAGTCTTAGTTTTGCAATCTATCACAGTTCATGTGAGGATAACTAGGTAAGTAACTTTACTTCCTGAAAATTTGAAACCATGAAATGTGGGTCAAAGTTATATGAATTTCTTACATTTAAAGTAGGGACGGTAAAAACTGGAAGCTGGGACAGGGGTGTGAAGTGGGGTGGGGAAATCTGGCCAAGTCAATAAAAACTTTATAGGGCATTTTTTTTTTTTTTTTGTCATTTATAAAATAAGGTGGTTAGACATTCAAGGCCCCAATCAAGATGACAAAGTGAGAGCTTCAGGGCTCTGTACCCCCTCAGAAGATTTAAACAACCAGCAATAAATGGCAGAAACATCTTTCTCAAAGGTCCAAAAAAAAAAGTTAAAGGATTTCAGAACAGGTGAGCACTGAATCAAGAAAAAGACTATATAAAAGCAGTAGGATTTTGTGATACTCCAGCTGGCTCCTCCCCAAACACTCATGGGCTCAGTGTGGAGCTGGCCTGTGCTCTGAGTGTGGATCCCTGGTCTTGGTTCCAGAGGAAGCAAAGTAACCCTCATGCACATACTGGGATCATGCTTGTCTGGCCCAATCTGTCTAGTGTGGTGTGAGGTACTCGCTGTCCCAGAACTTACTCTGTGAGTAAAAGGCAGTACACAGCGCTGTCCTACAGTCAAGTGGATGGCTGGAATTAGGGATTGCTGATTGTAGGACAGAAGGCAGTGCCTGGGACCATGAGGAAATTGTTTCCTAGGAGGAGGGACATTTGCATCCATGTAAATGGGGGAATTCCTAGGGTAACACGCACACAAGCCCAAGACAAGACACACGCAAAAATGACCAGGGGGGACCCTATGCTTTGGCTTGGAGCTATTCTCTAAATTCATTGCATGGATAAACTCTGAAGGAGAGCACCCACATAGGTCAATCAGCAAAGACTGGGAAAGACGTTTTCTTTATTTCCTTCTTTTATTTTTTCCGTGTTAGCGCCTGGCATTCAAGGAAAGCTCTGTCATAATACTAGCTGGATACAAGCCTAAGGAACAGAGATGACTCAGAATGTAAATTCCAGCAATAACACATTAAAATTTCAAAATATCTAGGATTCAACAAAAGATTACAAAACATACTAAGAAACAGGAAGTGATGGCCCAGGCAAAGAAGATTAAAGCCTTAGAAAACACCAGTAAGGAAGATCAGACCTGAAACATTCCAGACAAGGACTTTGGTCACAAAGATACTCAAAGAACCAAAGGAAAATGTGGACAAAGAGCTAAAAGAAACCAGGAAAATGATATTGAACACAAAGAGAATATTAATAGAAAGATGGAAATTAAGAAAAGGAACTAAGCAGAACTGAAGGCCACAGTAATAGAAACTAAAAATTCCCTAGAGGGGTTCAATAGAAGGTTGGAGCTAGTAGAAGGAAGAATCAGAGAACTTGAAGATAAGACGATTGAAATCATTCCAGCCTGAGGAGCAGAAAGAGGAAAGAATGAAGAAAAGAGAAAAAAGCCTGAGAAACCTGTGAGGCACCATCAAACATACCAATATATGTGTTGTGGGAATCCCAGAAGGAGAAGAAAGAGAAAAAGGGGCAGAGAGACTATTCAAAATAATAATGGCTGAAAACTTCCCAAATTTAACAAAAGACATGAATATACATATCTGAGATATTCAATGAACTCCAAACAAGATAAACCCAAAAGACTCACACCATGCCATTTTATAATCAAAACTGTTGAATGCCAAACAGTGAGAATTCTGAGAGCTGCAAGAAAGAAGCAACATGTCACATAAAAGGGAACCTCAATATGATTAGGTGCTGATTTCTCATCAGAAACCATGGAGACAAAAAAACAGTGGGACAAAATATTTAAAGTACTGAAAGCAAAACGCTGTCAACCAAGAATTCTGTATCTGGCAAAACTGACTTTTAAAAATGAGACATTCCCAGATAAACAAAAGCTGAGGGAGTGCATGACCACCACAATGGCTTTATATGAAATGCTAAAGGGATTTCTGCAGTTTGAAAGGAAAGGCAACTAGACAGTTGACTGAAGTCACATGAAGGAGTAAAGATGGGTAAATATAAGTACCAGTACTATTGTATTTTTGATTTGTATCTCCACTTTTTATTTCCTACAGAATCTAAAAGGCAAATGCATAAAATGTAATGATTAATCAGGGTTTTTGACCCATAATGTAAAAATATGTAATTTGTGAAATAAATATGTACTATATCCTCCCACTTAAAAAAGTGAGAGGACAGAGGGATATAGGAACATAGTTTATGTATGCTATTGAAGTTAAGTTGATATCAAAGTAAATGAGATTGTTATAGATTTAGTATGTTAAATTAAGTCCCATGGTAACAACAAAAACAATATCAGAGAATATGCAAACTCATGGAGGCAGAAAGTAGAATACATGTTACCAGGGGTGGGAGGAAGGGGCAATGGGGAGTTAATGAAAAATGAGTATAGGGTTTCTTTTCAGGGTGAAGGCAAAATTCTAATAATGGATGGTGGTGAGGGAACTGCAACTTTGTGAACGTGATTCATCCCACTGAATGGTATGCTTGGGAGGAGTTGGGATGGGAAGATTTATGTTGTACATATGTTTCCACAGTTTAAAATAAAGCAAGATAAACTAAGGAGATAATGACAATTAAATGCAATAAATGATACTGGATGGGATCTAACAATGGAGGAGAAAATGCTAAAAAAAATTATTGGGACATAATAAAAATTGGAATTTAGAATGTAAGCTTTATATCAATGTCAAATTTCTTAAACTTGATAACCGAATTTAAGATGATTGCATAAGTGAGCATCCTTACTCATAGGAAATATATATGGAAGTATTACGTGTTCAAGGATTATGATGTGTGCGATTGTCTCTGAAATGTTCAGAAAATGGAGATAGATAGATAGATAGATAGATAGAGTTTAGACAGATGACAGAATGATATGTTAAAATCAGTGGATCTGGGTATCTGGGGGTGGGAGTGTGTTGGAGTTTGCTATACAGGGTTTGTATTACTTTTGCAACTATCCTGTATGATTGAAATTATTTCAAAATAAAGGGTTAAATTATGTGGTGGTTAGTCTAGATAGTCACTAAGTCTTCTCTTAGCTCTGAAATTCTTCTGTTAACTATTTTTAATACCTGTGAGGAGTACAGGGCAGGAATTTTTTAAAAGAAGGCTTATGAGGAAAGAAAGACATGTTGTATCTCTGGTGGCAGTATGATTAATGTACTCTCCACACTCTGTTATCTTGAAGAGGTTTTCACTGGATCCTTGAGGATCAGCTAGCAACGAAGTTCCTAAATTAAAATTTTAAAAAGGTCTCAAATGACTTAGAAATAAATAGCAACCTAATCTTTTAGGTACTCAATACTTATAAAACAATTTGTACACATACAGCTAAGCCAACATTGCTGCAAGTGTCTGGGAGGTCTCTGCTGATCTCAGACCTTGTTCCTCCCACCCATACTTTCATCTGGTGAACTCACTGCCCACATAGAAATAGAAACTAAATAGAAACTTCCTCACCTTCCTGCTGCCAAATTTACTAATCTGCCTTTATATGCAATCATCTCCTCATCCTCCCCAACTGTAAGAATGAAGGAAGGATCTCTTCTGCCAAGGGCTTCTGCAATCCTTTTTAAAGAACCCCACTTACTTGGTAACTTTTCTCCTCCATCATCATCAGTATCTTCCTTTCTATTGGGATTTTCCATCATACAAACATATATGTGCTAGTGTCTTCAATCTTTTTATTGGGTTGAACCATGTGAGGGTTACATTTTTGTTAGTAAAAACCAGTCAAATATAAGTAATTTTATATGAAATAAAACATACACATACACAACCCATACACGTGCATACACACAGGAAAATCAATCTACCTAGAGCCCACAGCTTTCTACTACTACCCCAATTGTTTCCCTTCATTACACATCCAAAACTCTCAAAAGGGTTAAATACAACATAAGTATTACTTTCTCATCTGCTGTTTGCTTTTTTTTAAAAATAAACTCATCACATGGTACTCAATTCAAAAGTACAAAAATGTATGCATGCAATGAATAGTGTCTTTCTCATACTAGCCACCCATTTCCTGTACTGCGTATCCTGTTGTACCACTAGCTTTTTTTTTTTTAAAGATATCTTCTATATTAGTACATAAAGACTTTTTTTTCCTGATTTATATTACTCAGTTTTTGAATTTGTTAGCCCTTTGTGATCTGACTTTACTTATTACCAGTTTTATGTACT
This sequence comes from Choloepus didactylus, assembly GCF_015220235.1. Lineage (NCBI taxonomy): Eukaryota > Metazoa > Chordata > Mammalia > Pilosa > Megalonychidae > Choloepus > Choloepus didactylus. Next base: position 34,653,610 of record NC_051308.1, read on the forward strand.
TAAATATATCTATGCTTTCATTTTGGCTTCTAGATTTTATACCTTATTTAGAAATATCTTCCCCATTCTAAGATAATTTAAAAATTCTTATACAGTTTCTTCTTTTATGGTTTATTAAACATTCTTTTAATTTTTTATTCATCTGTTAGCTGGCTGAACTAATGCCATTTGTTGAGAAATGTATTCCTCTTGGTGATTTGAAATGCCATCTTTGTTATCTGCTAAATTACTGAATCTGTTTGTGTCTATTGGTGGACATTCTTTTGTTTCATTGATTTATCTTTTTATTTATGTGCCAGTTCTATGAGTACAATCTTTGTTGAGCTGCTCTGTCCTCATTATTTCCTGACTGTTCTTACTTGACAGTTTTTCTGTATGAAATTTGGAATCAGTTTCTTTAGTCTTTACCTCACCCTCAAAGCAAAATCCTTTTGGCATTTTCACTGGAATTATCTTTTACTTTATAGATCAATTTAGAAAGAAATAACATCTTTATGATGTGGTACTTCTTATCCAAGAAAGTACCATATGCTTTTATGTTTTTATGTCTCAGAAGTGTATTCAAGTTTTCTTCAAATTGATTTTGCATATTTCTTGTTAGTTTAATCCTAAGTATTTCATCTTTTTTGTTTGTTTGTTTTCTATTGTAAATGAAGTCTCATTTGTCATTTTTATCTTGTAACTGGTTGTTGCTTGTATATGTGAAAACTATTGATTTCTATATAGTTAGATATCTAGCTAAATTCTCTAATAGTTTATAGTAGTTTTTAAGTTGATCCTTGTTTTTTCCAGATATTCTTTTACGTCACTTGCAAATAATGAAAATTTAATGATCTCTTTTCCAAAACTGTACTTCTAATTTATTTCTCTTTTCCAATTGCATTGGCTAATACCTCCAGAGCAACATTAAATTAAATGCCTCAAGTGTTTCCCATTAAGTAGGATACTGGTTTTTGAATGTGTGTGTGTGTTGGGTTCTTAACTTCTGTGCTGGTTTGAATGTATTGTGTCCCCCAAATGCCATTGTCTTTGTGGTCTTGTGGGGCAGACGTTTTGGTGCTGGTTAGATTTGCTTGGAATGTGTCCCACCCAGCTGTGGGTGATGATTCTGATGAGATGTTCCCATGGAGGCATGGCCCCACCCATTCAGGGTGGGCCTTGATCGGTGGAGCCATATAAATGAGCTGACTCAGAGAGGGAACTGAGTGCAGCTGTGAGCGATGTTTTGAGGAGGAGCAAGCTTGCTGGAGAGGAATGTCCTGGGAGAAAGCCATTTTGAGGCCAGAGCTTTGGAGCGGACCCCAGCTGCCTTCCTAGCTAGCAGAGGTTTTCCGGACGCCATTGGCCATCCTCCGGTGAAGGTACCCGATTGCTGATGTGTTACCTTGGATGCTTTGTGGCCTTAAGACTGTAACTGTGTAGCGAAATAAACCCCCATTTTATAAAAGCCTATCCATCTCTGGTGTTTTGCATTCTGCAGCATTAGCAAACTAGAACAACTTCTGATGTATTTTTCATTTCTAGAAGGTCTATTTGGCTGTTTTTCAAGTTGGCTATGTTACTTTTTTATTGTTTCTCATTCTTAACAAGTATTTTCAAGCTTACCTTGCATTTCTTTAAACATAGTAAGCATGGCTGTCTTAGAATATTTGCCTGATAATTAACCGCACTCATTCAAGTCTTATTGATTTGTGACTGTAATCTTGTTTCTGCTAATTATCTTTCATGAAAATTAAATTTGAAAAAATTTGTAGACATAATATAAAACATAAGATAACAGTTCCTTTCTACCGAAAGGCTATCCATTGGCTTCTACTGAATGTCTGGAGATATTACTAGTCAGGGATTACCTTAGTTCCAAATTAAGATTTGAGGTTCCTTAGACTAACTCAGGGTAATGCATAGTTGGGCTTAGGTTATATATACTGGGATAATGTTCTGGCTTGCTAGTGCTGCCTTTTTGCAAAATACCAGAAGTGGATTGGCTTTTATAAAAAGGGGTTTATTTGGTTACACAGGTACAGTCTTAAGGCCATAAACTGTCCAAGGTAACGCATCAACAATTGGGTACCTTCACCGGAGGATGGCTGATGGCGACTGGAAAACCTCTGTTAGCTGGGAAGGCATGTGGCTGGTGTCTGCTCCGAGTTCTGGTTTCAAAATGGCTTTTTCCCAGCATGTTCCTCTCTAGGCTGCAGCTTCTCTCCAAAATGTCACTCTCAGTTGCTCTTCAGGAGTTTGTCCTCTCTTAGCTTCTCTGGAGCAAAAGTCTGCTTTCAAAGGCCATCTCCAAAATGTCTCCGTAAGCTGCAGCTCCTTTCTCAGCTCCTGTGCATTCTTCAAAGTGTCCCTCTTGGCTGTAGCAAGCTTGCTCCTTCTGTCTGAGCTTATATAGTGCTCTAGGAAACTAATCAAGGCCAATGCTGAATGGGCGGGGCCACTCCTCCATGGAAATTATCCAATCAGAGTTATCACCTACAGTTGGGTGGGTTGCATCTCTATGGAAACACTCAATCAAAAAATTACAATCTAATCAACACTAATACATCCGCCCACACAAGATTGCATCAAGGATAATGGCGTTTTGGGGGACATAATACATTCAAACTGGCACAGACATGTAAGGTCTGAATTACATCTAGTTCATCTTTTCCCAGAGAGTATAGCCCTTCATTATCCCAGGTTAAACTATATGTATATGATGGTGTGGAAAAGAATGGAGAGAAAGGAAATTTGTGTGCTTCTTTACCCTTCTTTACCCTTGAATGGCCAAACTGATACAAGGACTTGAATGGGTCAATCAAAATTACATGTAATTCTTTAAATGTATATTGTATCATCAATAAGCCGTATAAGGCATAATTTTGAGCACTATTTTTTGTGAACTGAATATCATTATAAAATTCTCATTTAAGCCCCTCAAACACTACTAGAAATCTAAATAAAATATGTAATTCAATCTGCAAGCAAAGTTTATCTTTCCAATAACCACCTCACCATGATTGGGGGAAAGAGAATTCTGTGTCATGGTCTGCCACATCAGTATTAAATATTGGGATTTTTATATTGACATCTTACAACCCCTCTACAGTTTAGATTCCAGTAGCGAAGCCTTCAGTTCTCTTTGATTCTAGTCAATTCCATATGAAAGCAACTGTACTCAAAGTCTTTGTCTAAGCATAATTCTGACTGCTCTTATTGTTCATTTTTTCTATCCAGTGTATTTTCAACACTCCTGCAATTTGGTGGAGGCTTCCATGAGGTTGTCTGAAACAATAGGCTTGGTTGGGAAGGCAACACCTTGATCTTATCTTTGCAGTTAGCTGGCTCCTGATGCCTAGCAGAGAACATTTAATGTGAGGTTCTTGAGAAAAATGTAGGTACACAGTCCTGTCTTCTGATACGTGAGGAACAGAAGCAGATAATATTTTCAAAACTATGAGACTAATTAACTGAACTCTGAGTTAATTTAGATTAACCCAAGGTTTGGGTTTCAAAGCTTGGTAGGGTTTTAATTTCTTCTAAGCCCTCTGACTGAATTAGGGTAAATTGACACCAGAGAAAGTAATGTCTTAGATTTGAAGAAAACACCGTTGGTTTCCTATAGGAGTGATAAATCAAGATGTTGAGCTATATGCATTGATATTCAGTTGTGCTTTTTCTATGTAGTGGTAAAAAGCTAAGGACAAAAATATTGCAATATTACACTAGCATATCATATGCAATTCAGAGATTTTGCATAAATATGAAATATGCTGTGATGAATTATTATACAATAAAATCTAGAGTTAAAACTTTTCAAATGCTTCATGATTCTTGGTTGTTTTCTTGGTTTCATATTTTTGGTTGTTTACCAAAATTGCAAAGAACTCTTGCAATCAGACTTTGATCTTCTCTGATGAGAGAAAACTGAACTCAAAGCAATTCAATTTGCATTTACTGAATTTCTTATATTTGCAAGAACTTTTTTACAAGAAGCTTTCTCGTTAAGTTTCTGCCTTACACTTCTACAGAATAAAAGCAATTTAGCATACATAGATATTTGTCAAACTATGATTGTTTTTCTTTTTTTTTTTTTTTTGATTGTTCTTTTCTAATTATCTGGTTCCTTTACAACAAAGTCTAAGTTCTTATATAAATGTTTTACATATTTTATGAGAAGTGCTCTCCTTTTTCTCCTTTCAATAATCACAGTTAATTAAAAAAAATTTCCATTTATACTGCACTACAGTTATATACTATACATCTGACTCAATCAAATACAGTTAAAGCTTCTCAGGAGAGTCAATATTTGAATGTTATTTTTAAAGGAACTTTGTAAACATAGATCTAAACTGGTTCCTACACAAACGTGGAATACATCAGATCTCAAAGACATAACCACTTTTTTTTTTTTTGCTGCTTTGGACATGTGAATTTTTTTTTAAATTCATTTTTATTGAGATATATTCACATACCATGCAGTCATACAAAACAAAGCATACATTCAATTGATACAGTACCATTTTCATTACCACACACACAAAAATAATAAGAAAAAAAGTTAAAGTGAAAAAGAACAATTAAAGTAAAAAAGAACACTGTGTGCCTTTTTTTTTTCCCTTCCCCCATTTTTCTACTCATCCATCCATAAACTAGACAAAGGGGAGTGTGGTCCATATGGCTTTCCCAATCACATTGTCACCCCTCATAAGCTACATTTTTATACAATCGTCTTCAAGATTCATGAGTTCTGGGTTGTAGTTTGATAGTTTCAGGTATTTACTGCTAGCTATTCCAATTCTTTAGAACCTAAAAAGAGTTGTCTATGTTGTGCGTAAGAGTGCCCACCAGAGTGACCTCTCGGCTCCTTTTGGAATCTCTGTGCCACTGAAGCTTACTTCATTTCCTTTCATGTCCCCCTTTTGGTCAAGAAGATGTTCTCTATCCCATGATGCTGGGTCTAGATTCCTCCCTGGGAGTCATATTCCACGTTGCCAGGAAGATTCACTCCCCTGGGTGTCAGATCCCACGTACGGGGGAGTGCAGTGATTTCACCTCCAAGTTGGCTTAGCTAGAGAGAGAGGGCCACATCTGAGCAACAAAGAGGCATTCGGGAGAAGGCTCTTAGGCACAATTACAGGAGGCGTAGCTTCTCCTCTGCAGCAACAGTCTTCCCAAGGGCAAGTCCTGTGGTAGAGGGCTCAGCCCCTCAAACCACCAGTCCCCTATGTCTCTGAGCGCATCAGCAACCATCGAGGTGGGGAAGCCCAGCAACCCTGCATTCTCCTCCAGCTCCTCGAGGGGGCTCTGCATATTATTTTCATTTTTTTTTTTTAATTAACTCTTTTTTTTTAAATCAACTATATCAAAAAAATTTTAAAAAAATATAAATAAAAAAAACCATTTCAAACAAACCGTAACAAGAGAGTAAGAAAAAGACAACTAACCTAAGATAGCTACTTTACTTCCAACATGTTCCTACTCTACCCCAAGAAAATAACCTAATATAGCAACATTTCTGTGAACTTGCATAACCACTTTTATAAATAGAGTATTGCCAATAATTTTAGAGAAGTTAAGAGTATGATTCTTATATTCTTACCTCTTTGAACCAATGTATGAATACTAGGAACTAATTCTGACCAAGGTATGAATTCGCATTGCTGTATATCCACAAAATATCCAAAGATAGAATGCTCACCAGTTGGTAGGTGGAAGTCTACAACAAAAATGATAAAAAAATAAATCCAAGGAAGAAAGAGGTTCATTTATCAATTGTTTCAATAACCATATGATTGCTATCTGAAAAACCTGACTGTTGAATAAAAACTAATAAATATTCACCAAAGTTATATCTAAATATATAAAATGGGTCTATCTTTGAAAAACATTAATAATATACAAATAAATTTTATTAACTTTTCCTTCATTTGATATCTAGAAAGTAAGGTGAACCATGATCTGGCTATCCTTGACATCTTACCCAGAAGTCCTACTTATTACCTTGTGTTTGGAAGCTATAAAACGCCAATAGTACACTGTTTGTGGTTAAAGTAATACATTAGGGAACTTTTGATACTTATATGTAAACAACATTTATATTTTCCGTTCTAAAAGTATACATTTTCTAAGTAGAAAATTCTGGGAATTACAGAATAATAAAAGCAAAAAAATTTAGCCATGGTTTCACCATATGAAGACAAACAATGTTAATATTTGATACATTTCCTTCAATCATTTAAAAAATTTTTACATACGGTAAAATTCACCCTCTTTGGTGTATAGTATTATGAATTTTTCCACATGCATGGATTCTTGTAACCATAACCATACACAGGATACAAAATAATTCAACACCCTAAGAATATCCTAGTGCTGTTGCCCACTTTGTATGCAGACCCTCTTCTTAATCCGAACTCCTGGCAATCACTGATTCTATATTTTTGTTCCTATATTTTTGCCTTTTCAAGAATGTCATATAAATGGAAATGATATAGTATGTAACACTGTTATACTGTTTTTTTCACTTAGCATAATGCATTTGAGATTTAATCATGTTGTATTTATCAATAGTTCATTCCTTTTTATTGTTGAGTAGTATTCCATTCTGTGAATGCCCCATGGATTGTTTATCCATTCACCTGTTGAAGGACATTTGGGGTGTTTCCACATAAATTTTAGAATAAGCTTCTCTCTATATACAAAACACTCTTATTGGGATGTTGATAGAAATTGCATGAAACTTATGCATCAATTGGGGAGAACTGACATCCTAAACTATTGAGTCTTCCAATCCATGATCACAGTATGTCTTTCCATTTATTTAGATCTTTGATCTCTTTCATCAGCATTTTGTAGTTTCTAGCATATAGATCCTGCACAGTTATATCTAAACACTTTTTGACATTATACATGGTAATTTTTAAAAAATAAAATTTTACTATATAAAAATACAATTTTGTATATAAATTTTTTATCTTGAAACCTTGATAAACTCACTTAGTCCTAGGAGCTGTTTTGGAGATTTCTTGGGATTTTCTATGTAGATAGTCATGCCATCTGCAAATAGGTCTAGTTTTTTTCTTCCTTTACAATCTGAATGCCTTTTTTTTTTTTTTTATCTTTACTGCATTCACTAGGACTTTCAGTACTATGTTGAAAAAGAATGGTGAAAAATAGACATTCTTGCCTTGTTTCCCGTATCAGAGGGAAAGCATTCAGTCTTTCACCATTAAATTTGATGTTAGTTATGGTTATTTTGTAGTTACGTGAGCCCAATCTTATAAAAATCTCATAATATTTAATGTATATTTAAATATATATATCCTGCTGATCCATTTCCTTAGAGAACCCTGACTAATACACTGTTTGAGGTTCATTGAGTTTCCAGGATAAGTAAGTTATTCTCCATCAAACCTGCAAAATTTTCTGTCATTATTTCTTCAAATGTTCTCTAACTCCCTCTCCCCACCCCCATTTCCCTCACTTCTCTCATTCTGGGTTTCTGACCAGACTTGGTATTATCCCATCAATCAATGAGGCTCTGTTCATTTTTTTCCCAACCTTTTATCTCTGTGTGACTCAGTTTCAGTGGTTTTTATAGCCCTTTAAGTTCAATGATCTTTTTTTCTACAGAATTTTATATTCTGTGAAGCCCATCAAGTGATTTTACATTATATTTTTCAGCTCTATGCATTCCATTTGGTTCTTTTAATAATAGTTTCATTTCTCCTCATTGTGTTCATGTTTTTCTTTAAACACATGAACACAGTTATAATAGCTATTTCAAAGTCCTTGTCTGCAAATTCCACCATCCTTGTCATTTCTGGATTTGTTACGTTTGACTGGTTTTTATCTCGATTTCATGTTTCTTCTTCACTGGACACTGAAGATGTTTCATTGTTGAGCATTTGGATTTCGTTGTATTCCTTTAAAAAGTTATGGGATTTGTTCTGGCAAGCAGTTAATTTACTTAAGGATCAGCTTGAACCTTTCAACTTGTTTTTAAGCTTTGTTAGGACATGTCTAGCATAGCTACTACTCTAGCGCTACTTCAGAACTAAGTCCTGGCCTTTCTTGCATTTCCAGTGAATGTCCCATGCTCAACAAGGATTTTCTCGTGTGGCTACTCAGAACTTTAACATCTTCCAGTCCTGTGCAGGATCCATAATTGTTCAGTTCATAATTTCCCAGTATGTATTCTTTCACAAGTAGATGTTCTTTGCCTGACCTTGTGGAATCTCATCCTACACACATGCAGCTCAGTACAACCAAAGAATCAGGGGCCCATTATACAGATTTCTCAAACACTTTCTTTACATAACTTTCTCTTCTCCACTACTATACCAAAAAATTTCAGTCACCTCAGCCTCTTTAACCTTGTCTTCTGTCTTCTCAGCTCAGCAAGATCACTGTGCTGTGTTTAGGTTCTCCCTTCCAAGGCCCTGGTCTGGAAACTTCCTCCAGGTAGGAATGTGGAACAATCATAAGGCTCATCACATCTGTTACCCCTGGGGCAAGACCATGATGTATTAGTGTGTATTCCAAGTAAATTAGAATGCTTTTCATTCCCTTTCTTAATAGGCATTGAAAAATAATGCATTCAGCAGGTCAGCAGCACATATCAAATGCTAGAGGTAGATTTGATCTGTTCTAATAAAAACACTAGCTGCTGTGATTGGGATTATCACATTTTTAAATTTATTATATAGTTCACTGTCACTCACCTTGATTCATCTGTTTTATTTAAAGGGAACAGGCGAATGAATTAAATAGGTGTATAATGGGTAAATCACCTCTGCATCCGTGATGTCTTTGAGGATGTCATTGGTATCTTCCATTCCACCATGGATGTGGTGTTGATTTTGATTTATTATCTTGGCTGTGGGTGGAGACAGTTTCAGGGGCTTCCCCTTGGCCTTTCCTGCTAATATTGATCTTACCCCACAAGTTAGGAAATAAAGATGAAGGTTTTTGCAAGTTAGTAAGTAAATCCACACTAATTATGAACTCAGGGTCTGGGGAAATGTACACTGGGTGGTTCATTAACCACCTGTGAGATTGACTTGCACCAGGACTTTATCACCTTTCCTGCATAAGCCCCAACAGCAGCAGTGGAACCATGATGGTGTTTTGGTTCTTCTGGTATCACTATCATCTCAAAGCAATGAGATAAAGGGGGTGCAGAATCTGTAGGAGAGAAAGTATCATTTTACAAGTCACCCACCTCAAATAAAGCCTCTGCTTTGTCTCCAGAAAAGTGGAGGATATCCTCTAGTATGTTCTACAGCAGGCCATTTTAAAATGAAATTTTATTTACAAACACTCCTAGAAGGTTCAGGAGAATATGAAGATTCAAGATTCTCAAGTACACCCTCCTAGATGTTCCCATCTTAAGTCTCAAAGTCGTACTCCTTTCCTATTGCTCCCTGACTAGCATATGAACCTTGAAGGAGATGTGAATCCAGATTTCTTTTTCATTTTTCTATACTTGTAGTAAGGTCCAGTACTTGATTTTTGGCACAATCTGTCCTGCAAGATATGGGAGAATCTTTAAGAACTGCCATAGAGCTTTTATGGATTTCATAACATGCCATAAGTTGACAGTCAACTTACTTCAGGTATCATTTTCTTCCTTCAGTGCATCAGTGGCATTTAGAAACTACTAACCAATTCTACCATCCTAATAATATTCATATCTCTCAAATGTTAGAAATACTGTATAAGTCAGTACTCTCCGTTCTGCAAGCATCACATATTAATTGACCACGGTTGAGAATCTTAGTGATTATGATGCTGTATCCTCTCATGGGTTATCACTACCTCACTTAATACCAGAAATTGAGTACTTCACATTTGGTCGAAAGTGATTGAATTCCAGAATACCAACATGAGTACTTGCTACCTAGGATAATATTTGGTACCCACTATCTTAGATTGGGTTCTACAAATTATATAGACCCTAGGAAAATGAAACATGTATAATTAGTTTATTTAGGAGGTTCAGGAAATACCAGTAGAAGAATAGGGAAGTAAGACACAAAAGAGAAGGAAGGTAATAGAGTGTATTTTCATACTATCTACCACTGTCTGTAACTGGAGCTTAGTCCTATAGAGCAACTCTGAGAAACAGCGTATAATAGAGTTATTCTATTTGTAGGATAAGGAGGCTGGGGTATATACACACTACCTTCCATCAGTCAAGTTGAGGACTGCTCCTGAAGAGTATTAATTCCCTGTTTTAATCCTTCTGTAGCTTTGAAGAAGACTTTCAGGCAAAGAGATGCAGGTACCAGTAGTCAGAATTATGCTGACTTGCAACGAAATGTTAAGACCCAAGAAATATGGGTGAGGCATATGTATACAGATATTTCAAACCCCAGAAATCATTTTGCTTTTGTATAGTTGATGTTCATTTATGTTTTTCTACGTATTTACTCTTTCTTTTTATCTTCTTTCCTTCCTGTATTTCTGTTACTCCATGGGATCATTTTCCTTACGCCTGAAGAAGAATCTCAACAAATGTTAAAGTTTTTAAAAAATTGTCACTGTTTTTAAAAAGTATAATTATAAAAAAGTGCTATCATGAATTGTAACAAATGTTCCACATGAATGCAAGGTGTTTGTGGTCGGTCGGTGTATGGGGCTCCTGTATTTTATGCATGTTTGTTCTGTAAACACACAACTTTTCTAAGAAAAAAAAAGAACATAAGGACAGAGTGAAAATATTTAATATACATGTCCTCAAGGTTCATCCACATCATTGCATGCTTCAGGACTTCATTTCTTCTTACTGCTGAGTGATATTCCTTCATACGTATATACTGCATTTTGCTTATCCACTCATCAGTTGAAGGACACTTGGATTGTTTCCATCTTTTGGCAATTGTGAATAATGCCATTAAAAACATCAATGTGCAAATGTCTGTTCACATCCCTGCTTTCAGTTCTTCTGAGTATATACCGAGTAGCAGGAGTACTGAATTGTAAGACAACTCTATACTTACTGTGAGGGTTTGAATCTATTATATCCCCCACAAAAGCCACATTCTTTAATGCAATCTTGTGGGGGCAAACTTAGTAATCTCTTGATTAGGGTGAAAACTTTTAATTAGGTTGTTTACATGGAGATGTAACCCACCCAACTGTAGGTGAGACCTTTTGATTAGATCATTTCCATGGAGGTTCACCCCACTCATCCAGTAATTAGTTCACTGGAGTCCTTTCAAAGAGCTCATGGAGAGAAGGAGCTCAGAGAAACTGAGAGAGACATTTTGGAGAGAAGCTAAGATATGTAATTCAGAGCTTGTGTGCAGGAGAAGCTAAGAGCCAACACAGACCCAGATGCTTGGACATGCTGGGAGATGCAGACAGAAGGATGTTTGGAGATGCTAAGCCAAGAGATGAAGCCCAAAGTTTGCCTCAGAGTAGCTAAGAGAGGAACCCTAGATGCTTAGATGTACAGGAGCTGAAGAAGCTGAGAGAGACAGAACCCAGAGACATTTTGGAGAAAGCCATTTGAAACCAGAACCCAGGAGCAAAGGACCAGCAGATGCCAGCCACATGCCTTCCCAGCTAATAGAGGTGTTTCAGATGCCATCGGCCATTCTTCAGTGAAGGCTGCTCTTATTCATGCTTAATTTGGACACTTTTATGGCCTTAGAACTGTAAATTTGTAACCTAATAAATCCCCTTTATAAAAGCCAATACATTTCTGGTATTTTGCATAATGACAGCCTTAGAAAACTGGAAAACTTACCTATCTGAGGAAATGCCAAACCATCCTCCACATTGGCTGTACCATTTTACATTCCCACCAGCAGTGAATAAATATTCCTATTTCTCCACATCCTCTTCAAGGATGTGTAGTTTCCTGTTTGTTTAACAGTGGCCATTTTATTAAGTATGAAATAAATATCTCATTATGCTTTTGGTCTACATTTCCTTATTGGTTAGAGAAGATGAGCATCTTTTCATGTGCTTGTTAGCCATTTGTGTATCTTCTTTGGAGAAATGTCTATTTAAGTCTTTGGCTTACTTTTTAATTTGGTTGTTTGTCTTTTTTTGCTGAGTTTTAGGATTTCTTTGTATATAATCTGGATATGAAATCCTTAGCAGATACGTGGTTTCTAAATACTTTCTCCCATTGAGTCAGCTGCCTTTTCACCCTTTGACAAAGTCCTTTGAAGCACAGAAGTATTCAATTTTGAGGAGGTACCATATATCTATTTTTTTGTTGCTTGTGCTTTGGGTGGTAGAAAACTACCACATATCACTAGATCTTGAAAATGCTTCCTTACATTTTCTTCTAGGAATTATTATGGTACTGGCTCTTATATTTAAGTCTTTGATCCATTTGAGTTAACTTTTGTATTGGGTGTGAGATAGGGGTCCTCTTTCATTCCTTCAGATATGGATATCCAATTCTCCCAGCACAATTTATGGAAGAGACTGTTCTGTCCCAGCTGAGTGGATTTGAGAGCCTTGTCAAAAACATATTGTCCCAGCCTCTGTCACGCTTTTTGGGTTTTCAGCCTTTTCTACGGTTGCTCGTCAGAACGCACCCAGCAGCCAAAATGGTGCGGCAGATCGAAAGCAAGGAAGATTTTAAGTCAGCCTTGGAGGATGCTGAAGATAAACATGTAGTAATTGATTTCTCAGCCACATGGTGTGGGCCTTGCAAAATAATCAAGCCTTTTTTCTATTCCCTCTCTGAAAAGTATAGCAAGGTGGTGTTCCTTGAAGTAGATGTGGATGACTGTCAGGATGTTGCTGCAGATTGTGAAGTCAAATGCATGCCAACATTTCAGTTTTATAAAAAGGGACAAAAGGTGGGTGAATTTTCTGGCACTAATAAGGAAAAGCTTGAAGCCACCATTAATGAATTAAGCTAATCATGATTTCTGAAAACATAACCAGCTGTCAGCTGTTTAAAATTTATCTTGTAATTTTTTTTATTTACAAAAAAGAAAGATCACATATGAAGACTATATACCCAACTGCCATCTGATTATAAATGACAATAAAATATTAATTCTACCCTTTTTTAAAACAAAACAAAACAAAGCAAAACAAAACAAAAACATATTGACCATAGATCTGAGGGTCTATTTCTGAACTCTCAATTCAATTTCATTGATCAATATATCTCTCTTTATGCCAGTACAATGCTGTTTTGACCACTGCAGCTTTATAATATGCTTTAAAGTCAGAAAGTGTGAGTCTTCTCACTTAATTCTACTATTTCAAAATGTTTTTGTCTATTGAAGCCACTTCAAATAAATTTGATAATTGGAAAATTGGGCTGTTGGAATTTTGATTGGCTTTGAATCAAATCTGTAGAGCAATTTGGGTAGAAATGACATCTTAATGACATTTTGCCTTCTATCCATGAACATGGTAAGTCCTTCCATTTATTTAGGTCTTCTTTGATTTCTCTTAGCAATGTTTTGTAGTTTTCTGTGTACAGTTCCTTGACATCCTTGGTTAAATTTATTCCTAAATATTTAACTATTTTAGTTGCTCTTGTTAATAGAATTTTTTCTTGATTTCTTCTTTGGATAGCTCATTACTAATGTATAGAAACACTACTGATTTTTGCATGTTGATCTTGTGTCTCACCACTTTGCTGAACTCATTTATTTGCTCTGGTAGCTTTGTTGTAGTTTTGGGGGGAATTTCTAAATATATATCATGTCATCTGCAAATAGTGAAAGTGTTACATAATTGAGGCTTTCTAGACTGAGCAAGGAAGGCCTCCCAAGCAGGTCAGAAATAGATTGAGAAAACAAGGAAAGGAGATTGGCTTGGGTTTTATTGTTTTTAAGTAATAGGGTGGGGCTAAGGGTTCCCACATACAGGCAGGGCTTGTGTGGCTTGAATCTCCTGCCAACAGGAAAGGAGAAAGCACCCAAACTTTCTTATCAACTTGCCCAGATGTGGGGCATAGGGAAGGAGGGAGGAGTGAGCTTAAAAGCTGTCAGCAGTCAAATGACAAAAAATTTAGACTCCTTATTAAACCTCCATATTTCTTAACTTATCTTCTAAATTTTCTAGCTTTTTGTCTCTCTGTATTCTATTCTGAAAACTTCCTTCATATTTATCTTTCAGTTCATAAATTCTCTTTCTTTTTTTCCCAAAGAATTGCTTTTTTTTTTTAAATTAAATTCAGTTTTATTGAAATACATTCACACACCATACAATCATCCATGGTATACAATCCACTGTCCATAGTATGATAACATAGTTATGCGTTCATCACCACAATCTATCTCTGAACATTTTCCTTACATCAGAAAGAAACAGAATAAGAATAAAAAATAAAAGTGAAAAAAGAACACCCAAATCATCCCCCCATCCCACCCCGTTTGTCCTTTAGTTTTTATCCCCATTTTCCTACTCATCCATACACTAGATAAAGGGGGTGTGATCCACAAGGTCTTCACAATCACACTGTCACCCCTTGTAATCTACATTATTATATAATTGTCTTCAGGAGTCCAGACTGCTGGGTTGGAGTTTGGTAGTTTCAGGTATTTACTTCTAGCTATTCCAATACATTAAAACCTAAGAGGTGTTATCTATATAGTGCATAAGAATGTCCACCAGAGTGACCTCTCGACTCCATTTGAAATCTCTCAGCCACTGAAACTATTTCATCTCATTTTGCATTCCCCTTTTGGTCAAGAAGATACTCTCAGTCCCATGATGCCGGGTCCACATTCATCCCTGGGAGTCATATTCTGCATTGCCAGGGAGATTTACACCCCTGGGAGTCGGGTCCCACATAGGGGGGAGGGCAGCGAGTTCACCTGTCGAGATGGCTCAGTTAGAGAGAGAGAGGGCCACATCTGAGCAACAAAGAGGTACTCAGGGGGAGACTCTTAGGCACAATTACATGCTAGTTTAGAGTCTCCTTTGTGGTAATGAGCTTCATAAGGGCAAGTCCCATGCTTGAGGGCTCAGCACATCAAACCGCCAGTCCCAGTGTTTGTGACAACATCAACACCAGTCCAGGTGAGGATGTCCAACACATCTGCACCTTCCCCCAGATCCTCGGGGCTGGGGAGGGGGAGGCTGTAAATATATTTTTTATTATCTGCCCAAATTACTCTGGGATGTGTCACTATTTCACTCCAGCCTATACTAACTTACCGTATCTCACTTCCTATTCAAAGTTCTATGCAATTGTGGTATTTGAACAAATCGACTGTAGAGTTGTACCATTTAGAAAATTTAGATCCTGTACCAAATAGATATCTATTCCCTTGGTCTCATATGGAAGTTGAAGTTTTAAAACACAATCAGTTTCAACCTTTACCCTTTGGCCTGGCTCGCCCTGGTCTTAACCAGACCTGCTACATTTTCTTTTCCCAATGAATTGCTTTTTAATGCAATCCCATTCACATACCATACAATCATCCAAAGTACACAACCAACCACCCACAGTATCATCACACAGCTGTGCATTCATCACCACAATCAACCTCTGAACACCATTATTACTCCAAAAAATAAGAGTAAAAAAGAACACCCAAAACATTCTACACCCATCCTCCCCACCCCCCGCCATTCATTTACTTTTTGTCCCCACTTTCCTACTCATCTGTCCATATACCAGGCACAGGGAGTGTGAGCCACAAGGTTTCCACAACCACACAGTCACACTGTGTAAGCTACATAATTATATGATTATCCCCAAGAACCAAGGACACTGGGCCACAGCTCAATAGTTTCAGGCACCTCCCCCAAGCCACTCCAACACCCTAAAAACCAAAAAGGGATATCTATACAATGCATAAGAACAACCTTCAGAATAACCCCTCGACTCTACCCAAAGTCTCTCAGCCACTGAAACTTTACTCTGCCCCACTTCTCCTCCCTCCACCCCCAGTCCAGAAGGCCCCCTCAATCCTACAATGCTGGGTCCAGGCCCATCCCTGGGAGCCATGTCTCCTGCTGCCAGGGAGACCCCCACACCCTTGGGAATCATGTTATATACAAGGGAGAGGGCAGCAAGCCTACCCATAGAGTTGGCCTAGAGAGAGGCCACATCCAAGCAACAAAAGAAGTTCTCTGGGGAAGACTCTTAGGCACAATTGTAAGTAGGCTTAGCCTCTCCTTTTGCAGTAACAGTCTTCATAATGGGATGCATGGGGGCCTCATGCCAACCCACACAAACCAACCAGATCTCAACCCCTAATCAAGGTTCCATGCAATCACGATGTCCGAACAAACTAACCATACAAGTTAAATTATATAGTCTATATTTTGTGCCTTGCACCAAATAAACATCTCCTCCCTCAGTCCCACATGGAAGCTAAAGCTCCAAAACACAGTCAACATAATCTTCCACCCTTCAGTTCAATTTACCTTAGTCCCAACCAAGCCCATTTTGTTCATACTCTAATTGAAGTCTGATCTCTTTTTCAGCTTCCCAAACAGTTGCTGTATGGCTCTGAGTCTCAGGTGTCGCATAGACACAGTATTGTGCTACCCATTTCTGGATCTATACAATCAATCCTGTTGAACCTTCTGTACTCCTTCAGCATCAAATGCCCAATCTCTAACCTCTTTCTATCCCCTGATAATTTGTGTTCTCAACTTTTAACTCTCAAAAATTGCACATCAGTGTTAGTTCACATTATTGAGACATACTGTATCTGTCCTTTTGTTTCTGGCTAATTTCACTCAACATAATGTCTATTGTCTTTTGTCTTTTGGATTTTATATGTCATTTTTCCCCCTGTCTTTCTCTTTTTATCCTTACTGATAGTCTTCATTTCTACACTCTTCTCTAAGCTTCTCTCTCCTGTCTTTTCTCATCTGACTGTAGTACTCCCTTTTGTATTTCCTGTAGAGTGGGTATCTTGTTCACAAACTCTCTCAGTGTCTGAGAATATTTTAAACTCTCCATTTTTGAAAGACAGTTTTGCCAGATAGAGAATTCTTGGTTGGCAGTTTTTCTCCTTCAGTATCTTAAATGTATCATACCATTGCCTCTTGTCTCCATGGTTTCTACTGAGAAATCTGCACGACCTTATCGAGCCTCCCTTTTATGTGATGGATCACTTTTCTTCTGCTGCTTTCAGAATTCTCTCTTTGTCTTTGACATTTGATAATCTGATTATTAAGTGTCTTGGAGTAGATCTATTCAGATCTATTCTGTTTGAGGTATGTTGCACTTCTTGGATCTGTAATTTTATGACTTTCATAAGTGATGGAAAACTTTCAGTGATTATTTCTTCCATTATTCTTTCTGTCTCCTTTCCCTTCTCTTCTCCTTCTGGGACACACATGACATGTATATTGTGCTTCATGTTGCCCTTCAGTTTCCTGAGACCCTGCTCACATTTTTCCATTCTTTTTCCTATCTGTTCTTTTGTGTGTAGGATTTCCAATGTCCTATCCTCTAGTTCATGAAACCTTTCTTCTGCCTCTTCAAAACACTGTTGTATGTCTCCATTGTGTTTTTCACCTCTTCTGTTTTGCCTTTCATTCCTTCATAAGTTCTGCCAATTGGTTTTTCAAACTTTTGAGTTCTTCCTTATGTTTGCCCAATGTCTTCTTTATATCCTTCACCTCTTTTGCCATATCTTCCCTCAACTCGCTGATTTAAATTTTTGAATTGATTTAGTGTATTTGTCTGAAGATCTTTAATTAGTTGTTTCAACTCCTGTATCTCATTTGAAGTGTAAGTTTCTTCCTTTGACTGAGCCATATCTTCATTTTTCCTAGTGTGACTCAATTATTTGTTGTCTAGGCATCTGGTTTCCTTGATTACCCCAATCAGATTTTTCCAGACCAGACTTCCAGGTCTCAGGAGGATGGTATAATTGGTATCAAATTTCTCTGGGGATGAGGCCCAGCAGATTGTCAGACTTTCCTGTGAGGCCTCTATACTCTGTGCTTTTCCTATCCTGCTCAGCAGGTGGTGCTTGTCAGCCCACAGCTCCCCACTGGTGTAGAGGAGAGGGGCTTTCATTCTTAGCAGACCCTGTCCCTGCTAGGGGCTGAGGGTGAGCCAGAAACCAAGCTTAAGCTGTTTCATTTTCTTCTTCTTCTTCTTCTTTTTTATTTTTCTCAGGCACTGGGGTCTGAATTCTCTGAGGGAGGACAGCCACTTAAGCTGGGCCCCACCCCCCTTTTCTTAGGGAAGATATGCCCTTTAGGGAATTTTCTCCTTCACTTGACTCCTTTGTCTCTCTAACTTTCTTAACTCCACTCTTACCTGGGTCAGCACTGATGATTGAAAATGCCCAAGCTTTCTCTAATGAGCTACTCAGAATGAGAGAAAAAAAAAAGAAAAAAGAAAAAAGAAAAAAGAAATAAATCCCCCTTTCAGAGTCAGCCCCCAGACCCCCATTTTGCCAGTCAACCAGAGTTGGTACCCCCTTTTCTTGGAACCCAACCCTTTTCCAGTATTAAGCTCAGCTGAATCCAAAAGATTTTGTTTTTATTTATTTATTACTATTTTTTTTTCCTTCAGCCCCACTTCTGCTCTGCCAGGAGAGACCTCAGGGTTCCTCTCCTGCTTGCTCTGGGTTTATCTGTGCTTGTAGCTTGTATTCACCAGTCTAAATTTATTAATTAAAACTGCAATTGGAGCTTAGTTGAGCTACCTTCCCTAGCTCCCAGCAGAGATTGTTTCTTTTACCCACAGGGGAGTGTTCCAATTCAGCCTGCTGTGCTAGTGGGGAGTGGGTGTTTGGGGAGCTTTACTTATAGTTCTATGCTGGAATCTCAGCCTTTCCACCCATTCCACACTGGTGTACGATGTGTGTCCAGTCACAGTTGTCCCCCAGTTGTTCCAGGCTATTTATTAGTTGTTCCTGACTGTTTACTAGTTGCTCTAGGGAACTAACTAAATTCCACACCTCTCTATGCCACCATCTTGCCCCATCTCCTCCTCAATTCTCTCTTAAGTTGTGTCTAGTCTCCTATGTAATCAATTTTAAATTTTTGATCATTCTATTTTACATTTCTAGCTCTTCTATTTGATTCCTTTTAAAATCTGCTTGATCATTTCCAATAGTCTTCTATTGCTTGATATATTAGTTTTTGTCTTTTACATCTGTAAACATTTTATACATAGTTATTTTGTATTTTATATCTGGTAATTCCAAAACTTGAAGTCTTTCTGAGTCTCATAAATTGACTCTCATACATGATGGCTTATTTATTCTTAATCTGTAGGAAATCTGGAGGCCTAAATTCAGTGTTTTTTGTTCGTTTGTTTTATTTTGTTTTGTTTTACTTTTGCTTGGAATGAGTGGATGTTACTGACAGGGAACCACTTGAGGTCCTTTCTGAGGTCCTCAGCTTAATTTTGAAGCCTTAAGTTTAGCTCTTTACCTTGCTGGTGGCCCAAGGCTTAATCTCAAAGTCAGTTGCATCACTGATACTGACATTTTCCCTCAGGGTAACCCCAACTTTTCTGGGTGCTTACACGCCATCCTTCATTTTAAACTCCACTTTTCTTGGCAAATTACTGTTTTCTCTTACTTTATCCAAGTCTAGAAATGCATTGATAATTAAATTTTCGTGCAGAATTTGGTTATTTCTTTAACAGGAGAGTCCTACAGAGCACCTGATCCACTATTTTTTCCATATTTTTCTTTAACTCATGAGTTTCTAGAAGGGTATTTTGAAAAGTTTCCAAACACAATTTTAAAAATGCTTATTTTATAATTTGATTGCATTGTGTTCATAGAATATGATACATATAATATTCATTTTCTGAAACTTGTTGAGGCTTTCTTTGTAACTCAACATGTGTAAATATTTGCAATTGTTTTGTGTGCACTTGAAAATAAAGATCTTTGTTTTTTGGTACAAGGTTCCATATATAGATACCAATTAGGTCACACATTGGTCAGATCACTTAACAATTCAGCCTTACATTTTTTTTGTCTGCTTCATCTTTGTTTCTAATGGTGATATGTTAAAATTCTCTTACTATGATTTTAGAAGTGTTAATTCCTCCTTGAAATTCTGTCAGGTTTTGTTATTCCAAGATTTCTGTTGTTAAATTCATATAATTTCAATATTTTATCTTTTGGGGTTACTGTTATTTTTTTAATGTAGTATTCTTTTTTATTCTTCCTAAATCTTTTAGGTTAAATTTTACTTTATTATATATTATTGCTACTTTGCTTTCTTTTGGTTTATATTTGTTAATATCTTTTTTACTTTATTCTCAACTTTTCTGTGTGGTTGATATATATATATAGTGAATTATACATTTTTCTAGAAAATCTTGCTTTTCAATATTTCTATTCTATTTTAAAACACATCAAAGACCTTATCACACTTTAATGATCCATTGAATACTCTCTTCTACAACTTGTAATTTTGTGAATATTATTAATTTTACATTTTAATACAAAAGAGTAATATAGTTTATGACTAATAATTATATCTGTTAATTGAACTGTTTTACCAAGTTCTATGATTATAATTATTTTTGTACTGCATACCTTCCAACTGAATGTACTAGTTGTTTTTGTTTGTCAAAGCTGATGAAATGCAATATACCAGAAATGGTCAGGCTTTTAACATGGGGATTTATTAGTTTACAAGCTTACAATTCTGAGTCCAGGAAATGTCCAAATCAAGGCATCAACAGGCAATCCAGCAATCGTGGACACCTCTGTCACACGGCAAGGCACATGGTGGCATCTGCTGGTCCTTCTCTCCTGGATCTTATTGCTTTCAGCTTATGGCTGCTCCATCTGTGGCTATCTTCCTGAGGCCTGTGTCTTTTTCTCTGTCTTCTGTGTGTGTCCTTTTCTCTCAGCTTCTGTGTGTTTCTCTCTGTCTTTCATCCTTTTATAAAGGACTCCAGTATGAGGTTTAAGAACCCCCCAGGGCATGCCTCAACTGAAATAACCTAATCAAAAGGTCCAACCCACAATAGGTCTACACCCACAGGAAAGAATTAGCTTTAGGAACATGATCTTTTCTGGGGTCCATAAAACCTCCAAACCATCACACTAGTCTTCTTGCTGCAGTATGATTTAATAATTCTTTTATGCAAGACTTATAGGTGCTTGCCAATTTCAGTCTTTGTTTGTCTGAATGGATCTTTAATTTGATCTCATTCTTAAATGATAGTTTAACCAAGAATAACATTTTGGGTTGCCTCAGCACTTAGAAGACACTACTACATTGTCTTCTGATCGCTGTTATTGCTAATGAAAAATTCTCTACTTGCTAATTATCATTCCTTTATAGATAATACTTTTCTCTATGACACCTTTACAGATTTCCTCTTTTTCCTTGATGTCTGCAGCTTCACTATGAAGTGCCTATATGTGCTTAATCTGTGGATTTATGTTAATTCTGGCTAATTCTCTGATATTATCTCTTCAAATGTGGCTTCTCCAACACTCCCCCCACTTTTCTTCTGGAAAATCTTAGCTGATATTATGTCTCTCTTGACTGCTGTTCTCTATCTTTTTCAGTCAGTTTGTTTTTCCAGGTTTCAATTTCTAATTTTTTCTTTGATGGCACCCAAAGTAAAGTTTACTCTAACTATTGAAATAATCATTGAAATGGCTACATTTTTCATTTCCAAAATTTCTATTTTGATTCTTTTTCATAGTCATATGTTGTTTTTTTGGTTTTATTTCTTTTTGCTTCATGTTCATATTTTAAAATGGATGTTGTTCTTTCATTTATCTCTTTGAGAAACCTAAATATATTTATTTTTAAATAGCAATTTCATCTGGAAGATATTAATATTATAATGGGTGGTTTCATTAGTATACTTTCTTAATATTACTTTTCTTTATGTTTTTAGAATTACTCTTTGGAAACTGGTTATAAGTGGTCTTTTTTTTCCCTTTCTCATTTCTAGTCTGCTGGTTTTATAGTTTTATGGTTGCTTCCACCATCTCTCCTTCCCTTCCTAAATTAGATTTTAGATTGGTATTTCAGATGATAAAAGAAAGTCTCTCATATCCACTGTTTTAAGATAGACGACCTAACAGAATGAATAACTTATTAATTTGCCTTTAGGTTTATAGGGGGAAGAAATACAGAATTTAAGGTATTTCTGGCTAACAAATCAAGGCAGTTTATTTATCTCTAAGAGATAGAGACAAGTTAAATAATTAATTTCAACAACAAATAGACATACAATGTTTTGAGATTAAAAGTTAATTTCCATAGGAAATAACATAAAACCTTTGCCATCCAGATGTTGTAAATCAAATTTCGAACAAACAACCTCGTAAGGACAATTTAAAAGTTATTTCTGACAAACTGGTAGGATTTGTAAGGTTTCAGCTCTCATCTAATGATGTTCTTCTAAATATATTCATGTTTAATATTCTGTCTCTTTTTGATACCTGCAAGAACAATATTTTTATCTGTTCAAACTTTCTTTAATCAGTTACAGCTAGGTAGGAAAGTTTAGTGTTTTAAAGTACTAGGATAGATTCCATTTTTTAGGACTGATTCAAACAGCACAAACACTAAAGAAATCTAAGACAATAAAATAATTTAGCAACATTTTGAAAAAAGAAATGTGAGACTATAATATTCTGCTTCTATATGAGTTCTTGCTGCATGGTAATTTGGATAATACAGATTCAGTTACATAGCCGATCAGCTTGATTAAGCTCACAGTTTCAAGTCTTTTTCTTTGTTATTTTCACTTCCTAGGCTCTCAGCTTACTTGTAGCATCATGAATTATATGGGAATCTAATTTTCTTTAGTTTCCTTTCATTGAAGTGACAGTGTTCAGGGGTATTTATTAACCCTCTTTTACCCCTAATCTTCACATTTTAAAAGGTGGACCTAATCAGTATAAATCCAAACATAAAAGTTTTAAATTAATATTCTAATGTCAGCATAATAGTGATTGTTTTCAAAACTTACCTACTTGTGAACTATTTTCAAATAACTCATGAACAAGGTTGTTGAAATCATAGGTTACTTTTGCAAGAGAATTGCGTTCAAAGCAAAATAGTATATCATCTTCATGTTCATCTTCACGTTTTAAAGTTCCTCCAAATGCCCATGTAAATGCAAATATGAAAAGCTTTTGAATCATTATTGTTAATTTATCAGGATATTTCTCCAGATACCATGTATTTTCAGCCCTGGGGAAGATATTTATGGAAGAATGAAGGTTAAAATTTTTAGAAAACCACTAATTTATTTCAATATCATGTCAAAGTTTCATTATTAAAAATATAACAGTTAAGTATCAATCTCAACATTGTAGAATTAATGTATAACTTTCCTTTGATAACAGTCATGTAAATTACACACTGCTACTGTTTTTATTTTTAAAGTACTACATGTATAAGAGATTTGTAGTCAATCTTTATTTCACTTATTTAATACATATGGTTCACTTTTATTTCAGGTCAATTTATTAGTTGAGAGATTCCCTGTCTTTTGAGAGAGAGATCTGTTAATTCTCCACTTTATGTAAAAAGCCAGAAGTGAATTGTCATTCATTACTTATTCTTCTCAACCAAGTCACAGAGGTTAATTTAGTTCAAAATGGCTAAAGCCAGGCAGCGTGACTCTGGGTAGATCTTCTCAGTCTGGATCAACTTTGGTCATTCCCGATCCACAGGATCCTAAAATTACTCTATTGTTACAGCTGATAGTGATGGGACTGAACAAGAGATTTGGGCCTGATTTCAAGATATTTCGAATAGTTCAGGACTTAGTATTATCATAAAATTCTTTATAAATTATGAAAAACCTAAAAATGTATCACTGAACTGAAATTAGCAATCATTAATGAATAATGCATGTGCAGAATTCTATTTGAAATTTCTAGCCTAGTATAATAGTTCATTCAGCAAATATTTGTTGAATGCCGACCACTTATCAGTTACTCTGAACAAAAGAGACAGGATCTCTTTTCCCCAGGACAAAATAATAATAATAATAATGATAATAATAATAAACCATGATAAGTGCAAAGAATGAAGAGCCAAGAGTACCATAAAGAATACTAATGGGAGATAACTAATTTAGATTGTGGGAGTCAGGGGAGGCCTCTTTGAAGAAGCCACAGTTAAATTGAGACCCGAGGAATGCGTGATACTTGGTAAAATGTGGAAGGAAGATTATTTGAGTAGAATAAATACATGTGCCAAGACCATGAGGTCATGATTGGTTTGAGGAATTGAAGTTGTATGAAGAGATTAGAGAAGAGCCTGTAGCGGCAGGCAGGGTCTTTTTAAGCTGTGCCAAGGTTCCCCCCCCCCGACCCTAAGTGTAATGGGAAGTTATTAAATGGCTATAGAGAAAAACAACATTCTAACTTATGTTTTTAAAAGATCAAACACTTGCAGATATATACAAGCATATTAATCACAGTATTAGTTGTAATAGTAAAAATTGGTAACAATCTAAATGCTTATCAATGGTAGAATGGATAAATAAATGGAGATATGTTTATACAATGTAATACTAGATAGCAATGAAAATGGATGAAGTACTGTTACATGCACAATAGATTAATCACAGGGACATTTAACACTGAGCAAAAATTGCAAGTCATGGAAGATCCTATAGAGAGATTCCATTTATTTATCATTCAAAACACATGCAAAGCTAAACAAGATATTGTTTATGGATATATTAATAAACATAAAATTCAGGATAGCTGTTATCTCAGATGATGGGATGGCATAAGTAAGATCTAGGAGAGCACACTGGGGACTTCAAAGATAAAGTAATATGCTTTTTCTATAACCAGGTGGTGTGTATATGGGTGTTTGTGGTATTGCTATTCATATCTTACACATATTTTATAAATATTCTTTTATGGATACTTACTATTTAACAAAAAATAAAAGTAATATCTGGTTGTTACATTTAGAATGAACTGGAAGAGTAAAGAGTACAGCTGGGGAAACCAATTAGGAAACAATGGTACAGGAAAGAAATAATGGAGGTTTGGACTAAAATAGTGATAGCTAAAATGCAGAAAAGTCAATGGATTTTAAGGTAGAGTTAACAGGTCAATTAGAATGTTTTATCAGGGATTCATAATAAGATGTAGGAAGGCCACAACAGTGACTCTCCTGACTTACAAAATGCAGAAGAAATGTATAACTAATAATTTCTGAAGCTATAATTTGCTGAGCACTTATTATGTTCCAGTACTATGCTAGACATTTAGCACATAACATTATTATTCCAGTTTTATAAATGACAAAATCAAAGCTTAAAAATATTTAAAAACTGGTTCAACATTTCACAGCTCATAAATGGAAGATTCATGAAATAAATTCTTGCCAACTATATCCCCTTCTCAAATAGGTACAGGTTTGGACATATATACTCTTATAATGGCTATTGTTTTAAAACTAGGCCTCGTAATCTGAAGATCTTCTATTAGATATACAAAGGACTCTAAACTGGTATAAAATAAATTTAAGTGGCTTTTGATATTATGAAGTCACAAAAGTATTAGTTTATTGACAAGAAACCCTGTACCTATTTGAGGGTCTGGCACCTAGTAGTTTCTAAAACGTTTTTATTGAATAAATGTGACTGACCTTTTTTCTGTTTCCTTGAATTTGTCAGAAACGTTTGATTTTATAAGATTTATCTCCTCAGTTGAAGTATCATTCGAATCATTACCTTAAAAAAGAAAGAAAATTTTTCTACAACCAACAATAGATCTAAAATTTAGCTGCTTTACTAATGAGGTTTAATCTTTTAACACTGTTTAATTTGTGAATTAACATAGGAGAACATCTTTGTTTATATATACAGTATCTCAGCTACTTTGCCAGATCAAAGTGGGAATTACTTTTGTAAGCAAAAGAAGAGCAGAGAATATTCCTACAATTGTCTGAATCGATTCATATTTGAAGCTTAAAGCTACATACTTTTAATTCTTCATTCTATTTTAGCAACTTTTTCCTAAGTTTGAAATTGTTCCAAAATGAAAAGTTTAAAACACTCAGGTGATTACCTCCAAATATGGTGCACATTACTAACTAAATAATGAGTTCTAGTAGAGTGAAGCATTAAAAGAAATAAACAAAACAAAACAAAAAACCCTGCATGCTTTCAAATAAGAAATTCATCAAAACAAACATTGAACATGTGTACTTTAGGCAGATTCTAGTTATCTCCCTCCTATCCTCCATTACCTACTTTTTTTGTCCAAGTCATCCATTCCATAGAGAATTAACAAAGAGAGTGAATGATTTATTCATTCTTCATTTTAGCTTATTTTTTCTTTCATAATGCTTATTTCTTATTAAAATAACGGATGCCCAGGAATGAGCCTGGCCATGCCACTGAGGGATTGAGAATGCCTTTTTGACCAAAAGGGGGAAAAGAAAGGTAACAAAATAAGGTTTCAGTGACTAAGAGATTTCAAATAGAGTTGAGAGGCTGTCCTGGAGGTTACTCTTATGCAAGCTCTAGCTAGATATTCCAAATGCCCACAGTATGCCAAGCCCTAATCCACAGTAGTCTTAAAAATATTAAAGAACACCTAGGTCTCTATCTGAGACTCTTTAAAAGTTTCACTCACTAAGTTTACTTTTTAGAAACTTAAATCCTCCAGAATGTACCTATGCCAGATAAGTCCCCAAACCCACAGGCAACAGCCTCTTCAAGAACATCAGCCAGATGCATCTTCCCCATAATGTCGACACCCCTTTTCAATACGAACAAGTTAGGGTGGTCACTGCCAAGATATCCCTGAAGACTGAGAAAGTGATCAAATGAGAGAGCGGGGTAGAAACAGACAAGATAGGATTTAACAAAGGATTATGAATACTGAATCTTTATATAATTTTTTTTGAATTTCTAGGGTACTAGAATAACCAGAAGGAAATAACTGACCTGGTAGAAGTGCAACCCATAATATGCTTTGAAATTTGCTCTACAGCTACTTGTTAAATTGTACTTTGAAAGTTATCACATTTCTGTATATGTGTTATACTTCACAATAAGGAAATAACTGAAATTGTAGAACTGTAACCCATAACATTCTTTGAAACTTGCTAACTACCTGTTAAATCATACTTTGAAAGTTATCATTTTTCTGTATATATGTTATATTTTACAATAAAAAATGTAAAAAAATAACATATGCTTCTCATAGAACATTTTTAAGATATAAAAATTTTACTGAAGAAAATAATCACCCATAATTCCATCAGCCACAGATAATAACCATGAAAACGTTGATGCATATCTTTTAGTCTTTTATATAAATACTTACAGATTATATAAATATATACTTAAATTGTTAAACTTAAAAAATTAAAAACAGACTTGGGCTCTTATCCTGCATTTTAATTTTAAGCCTGTCCTCATGTTATTAATAAGCCTTTGAAATATAATTTCATTGCACCAGTTTATTAAGCTATTCTGTTGCTGGAATCCAGATTATTGCTGTTTTTATTATAATTAATTATGCTATAAATAAAGCTCCTTCTGTATAAATCTTTGTACACTTCTCTAATTATTTCTTTATAATAAATTCCCAGAAGAAGAGATACTAAAGCAAAGCATATGGATGTTTTGGGCATATGTTGCCAAGTGGCTCACCAAGAAAGGTTGAATTAATTTATTCTTTGAATAGTTTCTGTGAGAGTTTATGCTTCAGCATATCATAGCTACCAATGTGTTTTGTCCTTTCCAAAAATCTTTGCTATTTATTAGATTAAAATTTTACTCTATTTCCAAAGAAATTTTCCTTTCATTATGTATAAGGCTAAACATTTTTTAAAAATTTTGTTTATGGGGAATTTTAGTAGTTGGGCAAAGATCTCTGTGACTCAGTTAAATTTTATATCTGCCCCTCCCTCATCCTCAGTCATTTTGTAGCTTGGCTGAGAATGTTTGAAAGAATATCCCCTGTAAGCAAATACTGCAGGATGAAGAAGGGGCTATGACAACAGAAATGGCATGGAATATTTTAGGGTTATAAAGTCTTGAGAAGTTTTTTGGAGTAAGTAACTTTCATTGTATAGTACTAGTATAGTATAGTTTTTTTCGTGCTATGGTATAGTATTGCCAGCTTCTCTCTGCTATAATTAGCCAAATGAAGAATGAAATGAATCTGATAAATCCTTATTTCATCTCTCTAGAATAGAATCTCTCTACTCTACTCTACTTTATGATCCCAGAGAGATCATGTGTGACACGAACCATGATTCAGGTCCTAAAACATAACAATTAACCATTCTTGTTCAGTAGGTATAACATACAATGAAACACCAAATATTTACCATAAACTTGTTTCTTCAAATATTTATCATCTCTGGTAGCTGATAAAGTAGATGGCAGATTTTTGCAACTGGAAGAGTTGAACTTCTGTTTTCTACTAGATGATTACCTGAGACCTTCGAGGAAGCTTTCCAATCATTCTCTATCATTCTCAACACACCACTACAAGGTCATGGTTTCTGCTTCCACATGAGCCCTCAGTGTACAACATGAAATCTTTGTATTCTTCCTTAATTTACTTTCTTATTTTCTCAATGACTATTCTATGCATTTCTCACCGTAAACCAACCTTTCACCTTCTTTAAATTGGTAGATGAATTTGGCTCTTATTTCACAGGAAAATTGAAGCCATTAGGGATAATCTCTTTCAACATTCTACCTTTCTACCCCAAAACATCTTCTAACTATACCCATCCATATCTCTTGTCTGCCAATTTTAAAAAAGTGATGCATCTCCTATTCAAGGCTCTCTATATTTTCTCATAACTGATCTCTTCAAGACTCTTGTGGGAACTATTTTTACTTCTCAGTCCTTCTATTTCCTTTATCTTCAATTTCTTCCTCTCTGTTGGCACTTCTTTCCCTGCATATTCTCCCTTGCGATCTATGTACCTTCATGGAGATGACTGTCAAATTAGAATCCTCACCCTAGAAACTCACCTGAGTTAATACATCTACCTTCTTGCTGTACAGTTCTAGCTCTATATCCCACAAAATCAACATGGCTACAACTTAATTCATCATCTCACAAAACAATTCTTCCTCTTAATTTTCTACTTCTGTTGGTAACATCTTCATCTAACCAGTCACTCAAGTTACAAGCCAGAGAATCATTCTTGACTTTTCCCTTTCCCTTATTGCTGTATTCAATATTTTGTTAAATCATGCCAATGTTGCCTTCCAGATATTTTTAAAACTGCTTTCTCTTTTTTATCCTAAATACCACTGTCCTAGTTCAGGACCTCAAATCATTCATATCCTAATCTGTCTCATTCCCAGTCTCTTCCTTCTCAAAACTATTCTCCACTCTATTTAAATAGCAGTTCAAACTTGACCATGTCCTTCCCTTGCTTAAAATCCTTCAATGTTTCCCTTTCAACTACAGGATAAAACCTAATCCCTTTCTTATGGCCACAAATCTCTAAATGAACTTGCCTGACCTCCTTCTCCAGTCTCATCTCTCTCTACTCTCTACCTTGCATTTTATCATCTAGAAATACTGAATCACTTAATTTCTTCTCTCCCTTCACCCTTTCCCTTGTTGCACATGCATATATCATGTTATTTCTCCCTTCCATTCCTTTATCTAAGTAAATTTTAAAATAATATGTCTCCTAAATAGTGAACCAATTGCTCCTGCTATGTTTATACAGATGGTTCTCAAATTGTGTTTCTGAGACAAACAACATCAACATCACCTAGGAACTTGTTAAAAATGCAAATTCTTGGATCCCATCCAAGAGCTACTAAATTAGAAACCCTGGGGGTGGGGCCCAGCAACTGGTCTTTTAACCAGACTTCCAGGTGATTCTAACGCAACACACTAAAGTTTGAAATTACTAATTTACAGTATAA
Organism: Choloepus didactylus; assembly: GCF_015220235.1. NCBI lineage: Eukaryota > Metazoa > Chordata > Mammalia > Pilosa > Megalonychidae > Choloepus > Choloepus didactylus. The sequence continues at coordinate 34,683,401 of NC_051308.1, forward strand.
TCCTTTTTTTGCTAATACTTCTTGTTATGGCACTTATTTACTATGTATTAAATTACTATATACTAAGATCTGTTTCTATATTACCTATTCTGTTCCATCAGTTGATCAACTCACTATACTAATATGCATTGTCTTAATTGTTGTAGCTTTATGATAACTTTTCTTACCTACTAGAGCTATTCTCCTCCCCTCCCCCTCATAACTCTCATTTGGAAAGCTGCATAAATAGCTAAGACAGTTTTAGGAAAGAAGAACAAATAGGTAGAATGTGGCCTATCATATATTAAGACATATCACAGAGCTATAATAATTAAAATGATATGGTATTAGAGCGGTAATGAAACTGCCCCCAAATCTTTTAGCTACTCTGTAACTCCACCTTTTGAGCCTCTTTTGCAAGCACCACCCAAAACCTGCTAGTAGTTTTTTTTGAAATTGTTAGTAGCAACTTCTCTTTTTGAACTTGTTTCGCAAGCTGATGTAATTTGAGCATGCATAGAAACCGAGACTGGCACCTTTACATGACCTCCACTACCCCAGGAATGAAAATCATCTCCCTTGGAACCAAAGTCAAGTAAATTAAGAGAGGCATCAGAAGTAAATCCAATATGAGAGATCCTTCAACAAGGAAAATCTGGCGGAAGACCTGCGTTATCACATATGGGCAAATCCGTGCCTGGCTACAACACCCACTTCCTGCTCACATAAAATCTTCCTTAGCCCTCAAGTCAAGGAGACAGAGATGAGCCTTGCCTCCTATCTCCTTGCTGGTCAACCTTGTAATAAAGGTCTTTCTTTTCTCAAAATCCTGATGTCATAAGAATTGACTCCTGTGCATGTCAGGCATTGAGCCCTTGCTTGGTAACAATAATAGATCATTTGATCATTGGAATGACATGGAAAGCAAGATACAGGCCTATGTACATATAAGAACTTGGTACATGATAGAGGAAACATTAAAAATCAGTGGGAAAAGGATAGCCTATTTGATAAATAGCCTTGGGACAACTGGTTTTGTTTGGGAAGGGGTGTCAGGTAAGATTCTTACTTTACAACATTAACCAAAATTGATTTCTGGTGGACCAAAATTCAAACTGAAATCATACACCAATATTTTCAGAAAAAATATAGAATGTCTTTATGAAATTTTGGTACATACAAACACTATCCACTTTTGTCTACTGTTCTAATATCTGGTGACCTTGCTGTTATCTTCAATTCTGAGCATTTGCTGATATTTCTGTTTTTGTTTGTTTACTCAGTTCTTTTAGTTGCTACCTCACATAATATACACATATGACCTCAGTTGATTATATCTGTGACTGATTAAATCTACAATCAACAAAGGAGGCTGTCTTCAGAAGTCAGAGAAAATAATTTCTATTTCAGTCAGCAGAGCCCTAAAATATATGAAGCAAATACTGACAGATTTGAAGGGAAAAACTGACAGTTCTATATTAATAGTAATAGAATATAATATACCAATTTCATTAACTAATAGAATATCTAGACAGAAGATTATGAAGGAAATACAAAACATGAACAATACTCTAAATCAACTAGACCTAAAAGATATAGATAGAACATGTCACCCAACAGCAACAGAATACACATTCTTCTTAAGTGCACATGGACAATTCTCCAGAATAGACTACATCTTAGGCCACAAATCAAGTATCAATAAATTTGAAAAAATTGAAATCATAATGTATCTTCTCCAACCACAATGGAATGAAGTTAAAAATCAGTAACAGAGGGAAAAATGGAAAATTCACAAATATATGAAAACTAAACATCATACTCTTAGTCAGTTAATGGGATAAAAAGAATCACAATGGAAAATAGGAAATACATTCAGGCAATTGAAAATGAAAATACAACATATCAAAACTTATAGGATGCAGCGAAGGCAGTCCCAAAAGAGAAATTTATACTTCTAAATTCTTACATTAAAAAAGAAGAAAGAGAGAGAGAAGAACCTAAGATGGCAGCTAGGTGAGACAGGGCAAAAAAACACCTCCATGAAAAAAACTAGATAAAAGCCAGAAAGTGACCCAGAACACCAGTACCAGTAATGAACCAGCTGGACAAGGTCTGCCAAATCCACAGGGACCGTGCATTTGGTGAAACCAGGAGTCTGCATTCTGAAATGAAAAGAACCCTATCAAGTAAAGCAAATGCCAAGAGGCCAAAAACAACAGAAAATCTTAAAGCATATGATAAAATCAGACAATATGGAGAACCCAAACCCAAACACCCAAATCAAAAGATCAGAAAAGACACAGTACGTGGCGCAATTAATCAAAGAACTAAAACCAAACAATGAGAGCATGGCACAGGATATAAAGGACATGAAGAAGACCCTAGAAGAGCATAAAGAAGAAATTGCAAGAGTAAATAAAAAAGCAGAAGATCTTATGGAAATAAAAGAAACTGTTGGCCAAATTAAAAAGATTCTGGATACTCATAATACAAGATTAGAAGAAGCTGAACAATGACTCAGCGTCATTGAGGACTACAGAATGGAAAATGAAAGAACAAAAGAAAGAATGGGGAAAAAAATTGAAAAAATTGAAATGGATCTCAGAGATATGATAGATAAAATAAAACGTCCAAATTTAAGACTCATTGGTGTCCCAGAAGGGGAAGAGGAGAGTAAAGGTCTAGAAAGAGTATTCAGAGAAATCGTTGGGGAAAACTTCCCAAACCTTCTACACAATAGAAATACACAAAGCATAAATGCCCAGTGTTCTAGTTTGCTAATGCTGCCAGAATGCAAAACACCAGAGATGGATTGGCTTTTATAAAATGGGGTTTATCTGGTTACACAGTTACAGTCTTAAGGCCATAAAGTGTCCAAGGTAGCTCATCAGCAATCGGGTATCTTCACTGAAGGATGGCCGATGGTGTCTGGAAAACCTCTGTTAGCTGGGAAGGCACGTGGCTGGTGTCTGCTCCAAAGTTCTGGTTTCAAAATGGCTTTCTCCCAAAACGTTCCTTTCTAGGCTACAGTTCCTCAAAAATGTCACTCTTAGTTGCACTTGGGATATTTGTCCTCTCTCAGCTTCTCCGGAGCAAGAGTCTGCTTTCAATGACCATTTTCAAACTGTCTCTCATCTGCAGCTCCTGTGCTTTCTTCAAAGTGTCCCCCTTTGCTGTAGCTCCTCTTCAAAATGTCACTCACAGCTGCACTGAGTTCCTTCTGCTTGTCAGCTCATTTATATGGCTCCACTGATCAAGGCCCACCCTGAATGGGGTGGGGCCATGCCTCCATGGAAATTATCTCATGAGAGTTATCACCCACAGCTGGGTGGGGCACATCTCCAAAGAAACACTCAAAGAATTATAATCTAATCAACACTGATAACATCTGCCCACACAAGATTACATCAAAGCTAATGGCGTTTGGGGGGACACAATACATTCAAACCGGCACATCCAGCAAACTCTACATAGAATAAATCCAAATAAACCTACTCCAAGACATATTCTGATCAGACTGTCAAATACTGAAGAGAAGGAGCAAGTTCTGAAAGCAGCAAGAGAAAGCAATTCACCACATACAAAGGAAACAACATAAGATTAGGTAGTGACTACTCAGCAGCCACCATGGAGGCAAGAAGGCAATGGCATGACATATTTAAAATTCTGAGAGAGAAAAATTTCCAACCAAGAATACTTTATCCAGCAAAACTCTCCTTCCAATTTGAGGGAGAGCTTAAATTTTTCACAAACAAATGCTGAGAGATTTTGCTAATAAAAGACCTGCCTACTTCAGATACTAAAGGGAGCCCTACCAACAGAGAAACAAAGAGAGAGAGATATAGAGAAATTTAACAGACATATATAGAACATTACATCCCAAATCACCAGGACACACATTCTTCTCTAGAGATAATGGATCTTTCTCCAGAATATACCATATGCTGGGACATAAAACAAGCCTCAATAAATCAAAAAAAATTGAATATATTCAAAGCACATTCTCTGACCACAATGGAGCACAAATAGAAGTCAATAACCATCAGAGACTTAGAAAATTCACAAAACACCTGGAGGGTAAAAATGAGGGGGAGATGAAAACACTCCCGGATAATCAAAAGCTGAGGGACTCCATGTGGATGCTCGGGCGCCGTGCAGCTGCCGGCTTTCTGCCCCGGGCGGCGCCCCAGGGCCCGGCACAGGCCTGTACTACTGCCTGGCCGCTGGCGGAACACACCCTGCTCTGCGGCCGCCGGGACCTGGGCACCGGACCGCCGCAAACTGGGCACCTGGCCAAGACAGCTTGAACTTCCGCTGCCTCAATCAGATTCTGAATACCAAAAAGCAGAGTGCCCGTTTGATGAATCTGAGGAAAACAGGAACTTTGGGTGATCCAGGCTCTCCAGATGACACCACCTATGAAAGACTGGCAGAGGAAACTCTGGATTCCTTAGCAGAGTTTTTTGAAGACCTTGCAGATAAATCTTACACATTTGAGGATTATGATGTCTCATTTGGGAGTGATGTTTTAACAATTAAACTGGGTGGAGATCTGGGAACCTACGTGATCAATAAGCAAACCCCAAACAAGCAAATCTGGTTATCTTCTCCATCCAGTGGGCCCAAGCGCTATGATTGGACTGGAAAAAACTGGGTGTACTCCCACGACGGCGTTTCCCTCCATGAGCTGCTGACTGCAGAGCTGACTGCAGCTTTGAAAACCAAATTGGACTTATCTTCCTTGGCCTATTCTGGAAAAGACACTTGATGACCAGCCCATTTTTAAGGACATTAAAAGCTATAAAGCCAAGGCCCCAGCTTTGTTCTACAGCTGCGTGAGTGTCTGTTCTTTTCCATTCCTGCTTTTGAGGACATTTGCATGGTGTGTAAGGGCTCTGTGCAAAGAATGAGCCGCCTCCCACCCCACTGCCAAGTTCTGACTTTTAATTCCTAAAGCGTTTTTTTCTATTTATTGTCTGATTTCCTCCTTCATATGATCTCCCTTTTGTCATGAGGACATACCCATATGTTAACATAATTACCCTCTAACAAAGTAAAATATTAAGAAGGAAAAATTCTGGAAGGAAGAGTGAACTGGCCTCATTCTTTATTCTTACTGCAAAATTACATGAAGAGTACCTGGCCATCCCCACTCTCTTTCCCAAAGTGAGACTCATTAAAGGGTAGCCATAAGTGTCCCCACACTCTTTGAAACCATACACACTTCTGAGCTCGTTAATGTAGACATGTCAAAGGCAACTTAGGAATTCTCAAACCGGAGTCCATCTCCTGCTCATGCTCAGTGACCACCAGGGTGTGGCTGCCGGGGTGACCCTGGGAGACAGGGTGCTGCTTTTCCCATATATAAATTATATAGTACACACAGAGATGTTTTGTGTTTTAATTTAAGGGTCAATGTAGGATTAGCTGCTGAAATACTAGGATCGAAGAATGCAAAAAGTCTCCCAGACTATCTGCCTCCCAAAGACAAGAAGGAAACAAAATGCCATCTCCATAAGCTGAGTGATATGTAATAAACGAGGGCAGGTCACGGAGCCACGTAAATGAAAGAGATGTTCATTTTAGTGAAAAAAAACCTGGTCCTAGACTTGACTCAGCCCCAAAGAAGCTGAATCTCTGTAGGAAGTTTTTATAAACTCCCTAGACCTCCATTTTCCCATTTGTTAAATGAGAGGGTTGGACTGAATAGTATATAATTGATTTCCAATTCAGACATTCAGCAGTCCTGTCACTCAGTTAAACAGGTTGGCTTTAATTCTCTTCTGGGTAAATGAGAGGATGACATTGAACAACTTTTTTTTTTTTTCTTTTAAATCTTCATTTTATTGAGATATATTCACATACCACGCAGTCATACAAAACAAATCATACATTCAATTGTTCACAGGACCATTACATAGTTGTACATTCATCACCTAAATCAATCCCTGACACCTTCATTAGCACACACACAGAAATAACAAGAATAATAATTAAAGTGAAAAAGAGCAATTAAAGTAAAAAAGAACATTGGGTACCTTTGTCTGTTTGTTTGTTTGTTTCCTTCCCCTATTTTTCTACTCATCCATCCATAAACTAGACAAAGGGCAGTATGGTCCTTATGGCTTTCCCAATCCCATTGTCACCCCTCATAAGCTACCTTTTTGTACAATTGTCTTTGAGATTCATGGGTTCTGGGTTGTAGTTTGATAGCTTCAGGTATCCACCACCAGCTACCCCAATTCTTTAGAACCTAAAAAGGGTTGTCTAAATTGTGCGTAAGAGTGCCCACCAGAGTGACCTGAACAACTTTTTAAATCTATATGGTAAATATATTATTACTTGTGTTACTTGGTTGGAATGTCACTTGAATTCATGTTAAAATAACCACCCTTTATTGTGTCCTTACTGTGTTAAGCCTGTTATACCTTATTACCTCACTGTAATATTTACTGTCCTGCATTTCACACATGAAGGCTCAGGAACATTAAAACAACTTACCCAAAGTTAAAAAAAAAAAAAAAAAAAAAAAAAAAAAAAGCTGAGGGACTTCATCTCTAGTAGACCAGTCCCGTAAGAAATGCTAAAGGGAATTGAGTAGGCTGAAAGGAAGGGACACTAAACAATTGACTGAAACCACATGAAGAAATAAAGATTTCCAGTAAAGATCACATGGTAAATATAAATACCAATACTATTACGTTTTTGTTTTTGTTTTTCAATGCTGAAAACTAAGATTTTTTTATTACTAATTTTTTTGTTACAGAAATTATAGATTTACAGAAATACCATGCATAAAATATAAAATACAGAGTTCTCAAGCCACCCTATTTTTAACATCTTGCATTAGCATGGTACGTTTATTATAATTCATGGAAAATATTTTTATAATTATAATATTAACTATAGTCCATTGTTTACACTAATATGTGTTGTTCAATCCTATGTTTTTTCTTTTAATTTTAATTCTAGTAACATATACATGACCTAACAGTTCCCCTTTGAACAACTTTCACATATATAATTCATTGCTCTTAATTATATTCACGATGTTGTGCTACCATCACCACCATCCATTACCAAAACTTCACAGTCAACTCCAACAGAAACTGCACAATTCAAGCACCACTCCCCATTCCCTTGCCCACCCCACCCCCCACCGCCCCAACCTAGCATATATTCTAGGTTCTGATTCTATGACTTTGCTTATTCTAATTATTTCATGTCAGTGAGATCATATAATATTTATCCATTTGTGTCTGGCTTATTTCACTTAACACGATGTCTTCAAGGTTCATCCATGTTGTCACATGAATCAGAACTTCATTACTTTTTAATGCTAATTAATAGTCCATTGTATGTATATACAACATTTTGCTTATGCATTCATCAGTTGATGGGCACTGGGTTGTTTCCATCTTTTTGGCAATTGTGATAATGCTGCTGTGAACATCGGTGTGCAAATATCTTTTCAAGTCCCTGCTTTCAGTTTTTTCGAGTATATACCTAGTAGTAGGGTATGTCAAATGGTGCAGCTGCTGTGGAAGTCCGTTTGGCAGTTCCTCAGAAAGCCAAGTATAGAATTACCATATGACCCGATGGTCCCCCTACTACTGCGTTTTTGATTTGTAACTCCACTATTTACTTTCTACAGGATCTAAAATACATAAACTGCAATGATAAATCAGTGGTTTTGGACTCAATGTAAAATATGTAATTTTTGGCAAGAACTACATAAAGGTGGGGGAATGGAGGAGTATAGGAACATAGTTTATGTGTCCTATTGAAGTTAAATTGGCATCAAAGAAAAACAAGATTGTTATAGATTTAAGAGGTTAAATTTAAGCCCCATGGTAAACACAAAGAAAGTATCAGAGAATATGACCGTAGAGATGAAAAGTGAAGTATGGGTTACAAGAAGTGGGGGAAGGGACAATGGGGAATTAAGAAATGAGTGTAGGGTTTCTGTTTGGGGTGAAGGGAAATTTCTAGTAATGGATGGTGGGAAGGTGATAGCATTGCAACATTCTAAATGTGATTAATCCCACTAATGGAATGCTAGGGAGGGGTTAGAATGGGAAGATTTAGGCTGTATATATGTTTCCACAATTGAAAAAAAAAAAAAAGGCAGTCTAAATAGATAATGACAATTAAATGCCAAGGATGATCCTGGATGGGATGTGAGGATGGAGGAGAGAAGCATCAAAGGGACACAGTTGGGACATAAGAGTAAGAAAAGGAAATATAGAATCTAAGCTTTGTATCAATGTTGAATTTCTTAAACTTCTTAGCTGCGCTTCATGGGATTGCATAAAAGAATGTTCTGTTCATGGGAAATGTATATGTGAATTATATTGTTTGTTCAGAGATGTGTGCAGCTTGCTGTCAAATGTTCAGAAGACAGAGCAATAGATGATGGATGATAGGGAGGGAGGGAGGGAAAGAAAGAAATGGTGATGTGACAGGATATTAAAGTTGGTGGATCAGGGTATCAGGGGAGGGGGGTCGGGGTATGCTGGAGTTCTGTGTATGGGGTTTGTATTGTTTTTGCAACTGTTCCTGTAAGTTCGAATTTATTTCAAAATAAAATTAAAAAAAATATTTCAAAAGAGACCTAACTTCAAAACTGGGAGAAGAGCAAACTAAACCTAAAGGAAGCTAAAAAGTAAGTAAAAAAGGTTAGAGTAGAGATAGATGAAATGGAGAATAACAAAACAATAGAGAAAATCAATAAAACCAAAAGTTGGTTCTTGGAAAAAATCAATAAAATTGACAAACCTTTAGCCAGTCTGAAAAAATAAAAGAGGAGAAAGTTACAAATCACTAAAATTAGAAATGAAAAGGGGGACATTAACACCAACTCTACTGAAATAAAAGGGCTATATGAGGATATTATGAACAACTGTATGCCAATAAATTAGATACCTAGATGAAATGGACAAATTACAAGAACACAAATACTACTTACACCGACTCAAGAAGAAATAGAAGCTCTCAACAAACCAATAACTAGTAAAGAGACTGAATCAGTAAACAAAAACTTCCCAGCAAAGAAAATCCCAGGACCAGACGGCTTCATGGGTAATTTGCCAAATATTCCAAAAGAATTAATACCATCTTGCTCAAACTCTTTCAAGATAAAGAAGAGAAGGGAACACTTCCTAATTCGCTCTATGAGGCCAAAATCATGCTTATACCAAAGTCAGATAAAGATACCACGGGAAAAGAAAATTACGGACCAAGATCTTATGAATATAGGTGCAAAAATTCTCGAAAAAATACCAGCAAACTGAATCTAAGAGCACCTTAAAAGAATTATGCACCATGACCAAGCGGGATTTATCCCAGGTACACATGGATGATTCAACATAAGAAAATCAGTTATTGTAATATTCTGCATTAACAGAGAGAAAGAAGAAAACCACAGGAAAATCTCAATTGACGCTGAAAAGGTATTTGACAAAATCCAGCACCCTACTCCTTGTTGATAAAAACTATTAGAAAATTGGGACTAGAAGGAAACTTACACAGCATGATGAAGGGCACATATGAAAAACCACAGGTAATATCACACTTAATGGTGGAAGAGTGAAAACCTTCCCTCTAAGATCTGAAACCAGACAAGAATGCCCACTTTCACCAATGATATTCAATACTGTACTGGAAGTTCTAACCAGAGCAATTAGGCAAGAAAAAGAAGTACAAGGCATTCAAATTGGAAAGGAAGAAGTAAAACTTTCCCTATCTGCAGATAACATGAGCCTTTATACAAAATATCCTGAAAAAAATCTACAACAAAACTCTAAGAGCTATTAAATGAATTCACTAAAGTATCAGGGTGCAAGATCAACACCCCAAAATCATAGTGTTTTTATATACCAGCAATGAACAATCTGAAGAGGAAATCAAGAAAAAATAGAAAACAACTTTCTTTTGATTCCTATTTAAAACCTATAATAAACATACTTACAGGTAATCATGGGGTGTATTCCTTTTAAAGTGGGTAAAATATTTCACCTACTACCTCTGTTACTATTCAACATTATTTTGGATGTCCTAGTCAAGTTAGCAAAAATTAGGGGGGAAAAAGATGTTTAAGAAATTAAAAGGAAGAGACAAATGTGTTATTATTTGCAGAGGTCATATACACATAATATACAAAAAACAACTCAAAATGAATAAAAAACCTAAATATAAGAGCTAGAACTATCAAACCTAAATATAAGAGCTAGAACTATCAAACACCTGTAGAAGAAAATGTAGGGTAGCATCTTTAGGACCTTGTTGTGTTAGGCAATGGTTTCTTAGACTTTATACCAAAAGCAAAGCAACAAAAGAAAAAAATAGATAAATGGAACCTCATCAAAATTAACAGCTTTTGTGCATCTAAGGACTTTATTAAGAAAGTAAAATGATAACCTACCAAAGGGAGAAAATATTTGGAAGTAACATTTTGATAAAAGCTTAGTATCCAGACTCTATATAAAGAAATCTTTCAACTCAACAGCAAAAAGACAAGCAACCCAATTAAAAAATGGGCAAAAGACTTGAATTGACATTTCTTCAAAGAAGATATACAAATGGCCCAAAAGCACATGAAAAGATGCTTAACATCATTAGATATTAGGGAAATGCAAATCAAAAATGCAATGAGATAGCATTTCACACCCACTAGAATGGCTACTCTTAAGAAAATGGGAAATTATAAGTGTTAGAGATGTAGAGAAATAGAAATACTCATTCATTGTTGGTGGGAATGCAGCTGCTGTGGAAGATGGTTTGTCAGTTCCTCAGAAAGTTAAGTACAGAAATGTCATATGACCAAGCAAACCTACTTTCAGGTATATACCCAAAAGAATTGAAAGCAGGGACTCGAATAGATAATCTGAATACTGTTGTTCATAGTGGCATAATTCACAATTGCCAAAAGATGGAAGCAACCCAAGTGTCCATCAACTGATGAACAGATAAACAAAATCAGTATATACATACAATGGAATATTATTCAGCCAATAAAGGAATAAAGTCCTGATACATGTTTTAACATGAATGAACCTTGAAGACTTCATGTTGAGTGAAATCAGCCAGACACAAAAGGACAAATATTGTATGAGCCCACTGACATGAAATAATTAGAAACAGAAAACTTACAGAGTCAGAATGAATACCAGGGGACAGTGTAGGTGTAGGGAATAGGGAGTTAAGGCTTAAAATGTACAAAGTTTCTAGTTGAGACAATGGAAAAGTTTTGGGAATGGTAGCAGTGATGGTAAAACAACATTGGGCATGTAATTAACAGCAATGAATTATATATTTGTATGTGGTTAAAAGGGGAAATTTTAGTTTGTATAACATGGTAGTGGAATAAAAATTTTAAGAAACTCTAATAGAAGGTAATAAATACTCAGCATGGAATAGCTAAGATTTAATGCTGTTAATATGACTTAAGGGGAAAGAAACTCACCTTGTCCAAAGCCTCCATTTGTACTCATGAATTCAAAGAAAGCATCAAGAATTCTACAGAGAGTGATGACGATTGTTATGTCCTGTACAGGAAATGGCTGAAATTTCTGATGCTTCTTTAAAAATTGTAGTCCATCTCTGACACTTCTTTTAATCATGAATTCAAGACAATCTACTCCTGTTTGACTCATAATTTTAGAAGTTTTAAAAAGCCATGACTTAACATAAGGCTCCCACCCCAAATCAACAGGATCCTAATAATAAAAAGCACAGACAGTTTTATGTAAATAAAAAATGCATAGTGTCCTCCTAGTTTGTTACTTTCTTTCCACTTCACCACTGCCCCCTGTCAAATATAGCTTAGCATCATCATTCACTAAAGAGCAAATTATCAAAAACAGCTTAAAGAACTACTCTTCTTTGGAATGACTGGTGATTTTAAATTATGGTCTAACAGACAACAAGCAAGATTATGTGTCGGAAGGTGTGTTGAGACTATGTGTATGTGGTGAAGGGGAACTGCTTACCTAGAAGGCCAGTCCTATACATAGCTTTTCTTCATCACATTCAGATAAGTAGACTATAGCATTGGGCTTATCATGGCTAATAACTTACTTTGTGTATACAAAGTGCTTCCTCTCTGTTGTGTTTTCTACCTCCTCACCACTGTCTTGGTAATGTGTTTCCCCAGTCCTAAGGGTCATGGTGCAGGCAAAAGAAGATCTCAGGACAATCCTCCACCTCTATTGGAAAAACAGTCCACACAAGCTGCCTAATATAGTTGTGGAATATTCTGACCCTTCAGTTACTAAAACTAGTATTAGTACCAATAATTACATTCATACTCATTTGTGGGTCATGAAGCTTTGGGGGACAGAAAACTTTGAAACTATTGGGGTCAACATCATGGATCCAGAAGTAAAAATAAAATAAAAATGCTTTAGATAATGCTTAGTTATATTATCCTAAACAACACATTTTCTTTATTAAGAAATTTGTTTTTGGAAACTTACCATATAGACCATTGCACATCGGCTGACAGTAGCAGGACTGGCCTGAGAGAGACTGTCGACTTCAAAAATCATTCTTATTTTATCTGTTAAAGCTATTCTCTCACTGTTTGCTAGGCACAAAGTTCTAGTGTCATCTAGCACAGAGTTTAGATTTTCTACCCACAATGTATCCACTGGACCATCTAATACAATCCACTGCCAATCAACATCTGGAGGGAAAAATATTTTTAATGTAGCTAATAATAATCTTAGTCTTCTCTCATTACAATCTTGCAAATTTCCTATTTAATTTAGGGAACATTTTTAAGTAAGATGAAAAATAATATCCTAGAAAACACTGGAGTAAATGTGTTAATGCATATGCTCCAATATTTATTAAATGTATATTTAATAACTCTTTAAGCATTTCTTAGATATTCTTAGATTGCTGAAATGTATAATTAACTCTTAAATTTTGGATAGGGAAAAGTTCCATGATTTTCTCTTTTCCATAACATGGTTTGTGAATTTGCCCCTTCCGCCTGGAGGTATTGCCTTGGAGATATTGCCCCCTATGGCAATTCCCCTAAGGGAAACAGATGCCCCTTTGAAGAAAGAATCAAAGTCTAGGGTATCTCACACTGTGAACCACTTCACTCCTTTTTCCAAACTCTATACCCTACACCCTGTTCCATGATTTTAGAAAATCTATTGGATTAGGATAGGGGATGTGTTAAGGCAGACAGAGAATAGCTACCCTCTGAAAGACATTATAGTATCCCAGAAGTACAGGAGACCCATAAAGCCACCACTGTTAAGGTGAAGCTCTGACTTGCTGAAGTACCTCCTGTGGGGATTATACTAAAGCCCCATTAAGAAAACTTAATGTGCCTAATTACTATACCCTTCCAACTGAATGCCAAAAGTGTTACACAAAAATTCAGGAATCTTGAGAAAGTAAAAGCAGTAGCAGAAGTCTCTTTCAATGTCTGGATCACAGATGTACTATGTGGATGTGCTGACATAGGTACAATCTAGAGTAGTGAAAGAAATAGCTGGGACTCATTCAATAGACTGTCAGCTCTTTTGGAGCAGAGACAATGCTATATGCACTGTCTGTACCTCCAGGCACGTAGCAAAGTGTCTGGCACATAATACGTGTACAAGTCACTTTAGATAAATCTGCTTGGGTTATATGATTTGGCCTGGGAATATATGGACTGTTTGGAGTTCCATTTCTGAAGCAATACTATTGTACGTTGCCACTGTTGCTTCTCAAACCGTTATTTATTTCTACCTTTAATGTTTATGTGATTCCTGTGAGATATTAATGGTCATTTATAAACTGTAAGGTCTATATAAGCCCTTGTATTTCTATAACATAATTAGAAACATATATACTTTAATATAATAAGTGGGAAAACTACAAATTTTAAATAAATACACAAGAAAAAATATTAGTACAAGAACAAATACAATTAATCAAAAAACATTTTTAATAGCAAATTCTCAGAAAAAGAAAGTAGATTTGATTTAAGGTTATCAGGGGATGGAAGGAGCAGGGAAGGGGAACTTGTTGCTGGGTGAGTAGAGAGCATAAATTTCAGAAACTCTGAAATAAAATTAAAAACATATGTTTTTAACATACAAATAAAGATCACATTTGTTCAAAGTTTGCCTTCTATGTTAATTAACAATCTTTATTGAATTTAATAATACTTACTCAGAACTTCTGGAGTTTTAACATCTTTATCCATATCTTCAAAAATATTACCATCAGTATCTGTTGTATCAGAAGAACCAAGTTTGCAAACCTAAAATATGTAACCAAAAATGTTTAAAATTTTATTTGAAGCACTTTCTAAATAGGCTATATGTCAATATACATTTACATTTAGGTTTTTAATTCATCTGAAACTTTATTTCTGTGTTGGGAGAGAGGTAAAGGTCTTTCTATGTTTTCACATAGGAGAATGGCAAATTATACAGTGTTTTAAAAAAAGAATACTGATTAGAAATATTTATTTAGTTGTATATTAGAACTGATTAGAAATATTACTTTATTGCAAATTAAATTCTTGTGTATGCTGGAATGTTTCTGGACTCTATTCAGTTCCATTTCTATGTAAGCTTTTAATTCTTTACAATTTATTGATACTTATTTTATGGTCCAGCATACAGTCCATCTAGGCGAATATTCTATGTGCACTTGAAAAGAATGCAGTTGTTTGTAAAGTATTTTATAAATCATGGGTTTTGATAGTTCTGGCTAAATCTTCTAAATCCTTACTGATTTTGTCTTTATTTTGAATCAATTATTGAAAAAGTAGTGTTACAATCTCCATCTATCATTGTGGATTTATCTATTTTTCCCTTAAGTTTTGTCAGTTTTGGAAAAAAAAATATATATATATATTTTTTTCTATTCATAAATATATTTTTTTATTTTGAGATAAATTCAAAGTTACATGAGTAGTTGCAAAAACAATACTAGCCCCATACACAGAATTCCATCATACCCTGACCCCGCTCCCCCGATAGCTCAATCCACCAACTTTAACATGCTGTCACATCACTATTTCTTTCCCTCCCTATCTATCATCCATCATATATTTGTCTGTCTTCTGAACATGAGTTAGCTGCACACATCCTTGAACATACACTATAATTCACGTATGTACTTCCCATGAACAAGAACATTCTTTTATGTAATTCCATTAAGCACAGCTAAGTATAAGAGATACAACAATGATACAATGCTTACATTCTATATTTCCTTTTCCTTATGTCTCAACTGTGTCCCTTCAAGCCACCTGTCCTCCACCCTCCAATCCCATCCAAGTTCATCCTTAGCATTCAATTGTCATCTTTTTTTTTTTTTTCTTTTTTCAATTGTGGAAACACATATACAGCTTAAATCTTCCTATTCCTCCCCCTCCCTAGACTTCCATTAGTGGGATTAATCACATTTAGAATGATGTTATGCTCTTTCCCACCATCCATTGCTAGAAATTTCCCTTCACCTCAAACAGCAACTCCACACTCATTTCTTAACTCCCCATTGCCCCTTCCTCCATTTCTCTTAACCCAAACTCTACTTTTCATCTCTATGGTTATATTCTTCGATAATTTCTTTGTGTTTACTGTGGGGCTTAAAATTAACCTCTTAAATCCCTATCAATCTTGTTTTTCTTTGATACCACCTTCATTTCAATAGGGCACATAAACTATGTTCCTATACTCCTTCATTCCCCCACCTTTATATAGTTGTCTAAAATTACATATTTTACACTGAGTTCAAAACCACTGATTTGTCCTTAGAGTTTGTGTATTTTTCATCATGTAGGAAGTAAATAGTGGAATTATAGTTCAAAAATTATTGACTTCTATTTGTATTCCATTGTGTTTGGAGAATGTCCTTTGAGTATATTCATTTTTTTTTTTTTTTAAATTTCTTGAGGCTTGTTTTATGTCCCAGTTCATGGTCCCTTCTGGAGAAAGATCTGTGATCACTAGAGAAAAATGGGTGTCCTGGTGATTTGGGATGTAAGGTACTATATATGTCTGTTAAAATTCTCTCTATCTCTTTCTCCTTTCTTTGTCTCTCTGTTGGTAGGGCTTCCTTTAGAATTTGAAGTAGGGCAGGTCTTTTATTGGCAAAGTCTCTCAGCATTTGTTTGTCTGTGAAAAATTTAAGCTCTCCCTCAAATTTGAAGGAGAGTTTTGCTGGATAAAGTATTCTTGGCTGGAAATTTTTCTCTCTCAGAACTTTAAATATGTCATGCCACTGCCTTCTTGCCTCCATAGTGGCCACTGAGTAGTCACTACTTAGTCTTATATTGTTTCCTTTGTATGTGGTGAATTGCTTTTCTCTTGCTGCTTTCAGAACTTGCTCCTTCTCTTCAGTATTTGAGAGTCTGATCAGAATATGTCTTGGCGTGGGTTTATTTGGATTTATTCTATTTGGAGTTCGCTGGACATTTATGCTTTTGTGTTTATGCTTTGTAGAAGGTTGGGGAAGTTTTTCCCAACAATTTCTTTGAATACTCTTTCTAGACCTTTACCCTTCTCTTCCCTTTCTGGGACACCAATGAGTCTTAAGTTTGGATGTTTTATTTTATCTATTGTATCCCTGAGATCCACTGTGATTTTTTCTATTTTTTTCCCCATTCTTTCTTTTGTTCTTTCATTTTCTGTTCTGTGGATTTCTAGGACACTGAGATGTTGTTCAGCTTCTTCTAGTCTTGTATTGTGAATATCCAGTCTTTTTAATTTGGCCAACAGTTTCTTTTATTTTCATAAGGTCTTCTATTTTTTTATTTACTCTTGCAATGTCTTCTTTATGCTCTTCTAGGGTCTTCTTTATGGCACTTATATCCTGGGCTATGGTCCTCTTGATGTCCTTTAAATCCTCTGCCATGCTTTCATTCTTTGATTGCAGTTCTTTAATTTTGTGAGGTATAGAGTTTCTTCAGAAATCTTGATTTGTGTGTTTGGAGCTGGATTCTCCATATTGTCTGGTTTTATCATATGCATTAAGATTTTCTGATGTTTTTGGCCTCTTGGCATTTGTTTTGCTTGATAGGGTTCTTTCAAGTTGTATAAAAACAAAAGGGGGATATCGATCTAATTTTTCAGAGACACAGTTTGGTGACGTACACTTTCTCTTACTAACCAGCAGATGGCATCTGTGAGTCTTTAAATTGTTAGAATTGCAGCTTGGTGGCATACGCTTTCTCTAACTAACCTGCAGATGGCGTCCGTGAGTCACTTATTCCCCTCAAGTCAGTTCTCCCCAACTTTGTGGTATGTGGGGATCTGATTCTTTTGCGGTCCAATTGGTGCACTTAATTTGGGTGTGTTGTCGGTGCTGTCTGCCCCCAATGAGGGGCGTGTGCCTGAGTGGTTAGGGAGGAAGGGCAGGTTTAACAATCAAATCTCCCAGGTGTTCCCGGAGATTTAAGGCTGTTTTCTGCCACTGACACAAAAGTCCTTGGTATTGGCGTAGGTTCCCTGGGATTTCCGAGCAGTTCCCCCCTCCCTGCTGTGTTTTTCCAGGACCTCTGTTGGGGGGGGGGGGCGGCATGCCACGTCACAAGTGAGCACCGGCCTCCAGGGAAGCCCTGGGCCGCCGGGCTGTGTAGGGGTGTTCCCAGCCTGCTTCAAAGATGGTTGAATGTGACACGTTAACTTCCCCCTTTCCGCACAGCTCCGCTCTCCCAGCTCCGGGACAATCAGCCGTGGGTGTATTCAAGGCCACTGTCCATGGCTGATATTGTGTCGTGTGAGTGATGCTGCGGGAAAGACTCCCTGTCAGGCTGGGTTTCTTGGCTGGGCTCTGTGCTGTGTGTTCAGCCAGGCAGGAGCAGCCCCACCCGCTGGGGAGACCGCTGCAAGCTGCGCGTCTCCCCTTTGTTTCCCTGGACCCTAGACAATCAGCAGTGGGTGTGGGAAGGGGTATCCTCCACCCCAGACACTGAGGCGTTAGTCCAGAGCACTCCCATCTTATCTGCAGCTGTTCCTGGGCTTCTTTTATATATATATATATATATATATATATATATATTTTTTTTTTTTTTTTTTTTCCCAAAGTCCAACCCACCATTTCCCCCCAGTGCAGTGTGGCCAAGGGATTCAGCCTACTCACTCACTCATTTCAGAATGCAGACTCCTGGTTTCGCCAAAAGCACGTTCCCTGTGGCTCTAGCAGAACTTGTCCAGCTGGTGCTACTTTGGAAGTGGTGTTCTGGGTCCTTTCTGGTTTTTTATCTAGTGTTTTCCACGGAGGTGTTTTTTTCTTTGTCTCACCTAGTCGCCATCTTACGTTCCTCATCGGAAAATATATTTTACATATTTTGAAGCTCTGCTATTAGGCACATATACATTTATAATTATTATGTCTTTTTGATGAATTATCAATTTTATCATTGTGGACTCATCTCTTTATATCTGGTAATACTCTTTGTCTTGAGGTCTACTTTGCTTGATATTAATATAGTCACTCCAGATTTGATATGCTTACTGTTTTGAATGGTATATCTATTTCCATCCTTTTATTTCCAAGTTATTTGTATTTTTGTTAAAGTGCATCTCTTGTAGACAAGCATATAGTTCAGTCTTCCTTTTCTGCCTAGTCTGACAGTCTAGTGTTTAGTCTATTTATATTTAATGTATTTATTGATATGGCCAGATTTAGGTCTATTATTTTTCTATTTGTTTTTATTTGTTCCATCTCTTTGTTACTTGGAAAAACGTTATTTTTCCATTTTAATTTCTCTGTTGGCATTTTATCTCCACCTCTTTTAATTTTTTAGCTGTTTCTCTAGAATTATAATATGCACACTTATCACAGTCTATTTAGAGTTAATATTGTACTATTTCATGTAAAATATAGGACGCTTCCAACAGTATAATTCCCTTTATTGTCTTTTGTGTTATTGTTGTCATACATATTACCTCTATATGCATTTCAAACTCCACAATTCAGTGTTATAATTTTGTTTTAAATAGCCATATATGTTTTAAAGAAATTAAGGGAAGATAAAATATATAATCTTCTAGATTTACCCATGTATTTTGTACTCATGGTGCTCTTTATTTTCTCCTATAGATCCAAGTTTCCAGCTAATGTCATTTCCCTTCAGCCTGAATAAATTCCTTCAGCATTTCTTCAGTTCAGATGCACTAGCAATGAATTCTCTCAGCTTTCATTTATTTGAAAATATCTTTATTTCCCCTTCATTTTTAAAGCATGGTTTTACTGGATATAGAATTCCAGTTTGGTAATTTTTTCTTTCAGTATTTAAAAAAATGCTATCCCCTTCTATTTTGGTCTCAGTTGTTTCTCATGATAAGTCAGTTCTCATTTATTATCATGTTGCCCATATGCAATATGTCATTTACCTCTGGATGCTTTCAATACTTTATCATTGTTTTTCAGTACTTTGACTATGTAGGGATTTTTCTTTATTTACCTGCTTTGTGTTTGCTTAGTTTTTTGGATCAATCAGTTTATTTCTTACACCAAAGTTGAGAATTTGGGGGCCATTATTCCTTCAAATGTTTTTCTGCCCTACTCTCTCTCTCATCTTCTTCTGGAATTCCAATGTCATGTATGTCAGTCCACTTGTTACTGTCCTGTGGGTCACTCAGGCTCTGTCCATTTTATTTCATTTTTTTCCTCACTGCTCTTTCACAGTGAATAATTTCTATTTATATGTTCAAATTCACAGAATTCCTTCTGAAATTTTCAATCTACTGTTAATCTTATATAGTGAATTTTTCAAACAACAAGAAATATTGTTCTTTGAAATTCTATAATTTCCATTTGGTCCATTTTATAGTCTTCATTTCTCTGTAGAGTCCCTAACTGTTTATTTATTATATTTTCCTTTAAAATCCCAAACATATTTATAATAGCTGTTTTAAAGTTTTATCTGCTAATTCCAATATTGAGTCATTTCAGGGTCAATTTCTATTGACTGCTTTTACTTTTGAATATGGGCCACATTCTCCTGTCACTTTACATGTACAGTAATTTTTAACTGTATGTTAGTCATGATTTATACATTGTAGAGACACTGGATTCTTTTATCATCCTCTGAGGAGTGTTACTTTTTATTTGAGGGGAGAATTAGCTCGGTTGGACTCAA
This sequence comes from Choloepus didactylus, assembly GCF_015220235.1. Lineage (NCBI taxonomy): Eukaryota > Metazoa > Chordata > Mammalia > Pilosa > Megalonychidae > Choloepus > Choloepus didactylus. The sequence goes on from NC_051308.1 coordinate 34,703,490, forward strand.
ACTCCAAACTTTGTTAGCCATATTATGGGCAGCAGTTCTTTCAGCCTTCCAGTTGTTGCTTTTTGTTAGGCACTGTGTAATCTATCTCATGCACATGTGGTTCTGTTGTGGTGAGAAAAGTAGTTGGATGGTGTCTGTTCAGATTTGGGGGCTCACCCCTGTATGGCTCCCTTCTTTCCAAGATTTTCCCCTTCATGTTTCAGCTGCTCCTTCAGCTGTGAACCTCATACTCTGATTCTTCTAGCCAGTAAAATTGTGCCTTTCTCCTTGAGTTCCAACTGCCCATTGACATGGGATGGGGAAATGCCCTCAGACAAACAGGCACATACATAAAAATCTCATTTGTACAATCCCCTTCTTCAAGGATAATTTCTCTTTTCCACTTTTCATTGCTCTCCAATATTTTCAAATGTTTATTTATTTTATCCAGATTTCATAATTAGTACCTGTAAAGAGGTTGGTTAGATACAAATTACTCTGCTATTACCAGAAGCTAGAATCTGATACTTTTAAAGACTTTTTGCACTTCTGTTCTTGAGAGATAATGCTTAGATTTCTTCTTTGTTGAATTGCCATTTCTTGTTTTGGTATCAAGGTTATGGTAGCTTCATAAAATGAGTGAAGGGATATTCCTTGTTTTTCTATTCTCTAGTAGAGTTTGTGTAAGATTGGATTTATATGTTACTTACATGTTTGATAGAACTCACTGGTGAAATTATCTAGGTTTGGAGATATTTTTTTGAGACTATTTTAAACAGACTCAATTTTTTCAATAGTAACAGCATACTTTAGGTCATCTCTTTTCTCTTGAGGAAATTTTTGGTAAATTTTATTTTTAGAATTTCGTCCAATTCATCTGCTTCTAAACTTATTTTCTTAACTCATTATTTGTAAGTCTGTTTCTTTTTAAATGTATGCTCTGTATAATTTCCTCTAAATATGACTTAATTTCATTTTACACATGTTGAAAAGTACCATTTTAATCATCTTCATTTCTAACTATCCAAATTTCCATTTGGAATTATTCTTTGACATGTGAGTTGCTTAGGATGTGTTTTATAATTTCAAAGTTTTGATAGTCACCAGGGCTGTTCATAGATGGTTCATTTTTCTTTTCCCTTGGAGCACATAGTAAGATTGCTCCCTGGTGCACATGATGGAATGTTAGGGGAATGCTTCAAGTTAGATGTGGTCATGTGACTTGCTTTAGCCAGTAAAATTTTATTAGAAGAGACAAGTTTTATTTTTGTAAAATAAATTTAGGAGCCAGGAAACAGGAAATACATGTGACAGATGAAGAATACACATCAGAACAATGTTGCCTCAGATTAGTTTAAAATGCAAAAAAAAAAGCAAATTTCATAAACTTAAAGAATTTATTAAAATAATTACCTCCATAAAATAGTAGCTCAACACAGAGATGTAAGAACTCAAGGGGGGAAACGGTGAGATAATATGAGGCGATTATAACTTTGAAAAGTTCAGGAATAAAGTAGAAGATAAAACAAAAATCTTTGCAATAATGAAGGGATGTTGGAAGTGACAAAAAGGAGAATAAACACTATTATGTTATTATGTGCATGTTAATGATTTTTAATGATAACATACAGGCTTGAAAAAAGCTAGGAAAATGAAATATAAATAAGCAAAGTTTGAAAAGATTAGTGAGAAACTAGCACCTATGAAAGACAAAGGAAACCTAATATGTGTATAACTGGTGTTCTTGAAAAGAAGAGTAAAAACATGGAAAACTTCTGGAGAAAAACATGAAGAAAATTATGTCCATTAACACTTTACTCCCTGTATATTAGTATATTGGTGCTGCCAGAATCACTGGTCTAAATTATTTTCCACTCATACTTAATCTACTTTCTCTTCCTTTAAAAGCAAAAGTTTTAACTTCATTGTTGTTTACTGACCATCCTAAAACTCAATGATATATTTTATGCCTTTACAGCTTATAATTTTTCTCTTTAAACTGTTCACAATACCTTTTAAATTTAGTATCTAATGATGCTTTAATGTCAAGTCACTGGAAATGCAATTAAATAATCCACAATAGTCAAATAAATATACTCATTCCATACCAAACTTACATTAGCTAAATCTGAGATTCTTGACTTTAGTCCAACATTGAGGTCTTTCTTTGAGAGCCTTGCGGTATTAAAATACACATAATTTCGAATTGTGGCTGATAATAATCCATCAGTCCATTCCATAGTATTAGGATTCATTTGCCCATATAGTTCACCAAGAGTGAAACATTTTGGATTTAAAACACAAATATCTACTTTTCCTTTTCTTCCTGCAATCTGGGAAAAATCCAGTGTGGTTTTTAAAGGCAATAAATATAGTGCAATTACTCATGTTTTTACACTATTATTACCAAAGGATTTAAGAGAAGTCTTTCACTCCAAAAAAAAATTTTCTGTACAGGTAGCAATTTTTAAGGAAACAGTAAAAATTGACGTTAAAATTAGCTACAATACACAAATCATTATGTTTTAAAATTCTAAACACTACTAATGATACCCTAAAAAAAAAAAATGGGGAACAAGTCCCATACTGCCTTATCCAGGAACATAGCATATGAGCTGGAATATGGCGTGTCTGGTACCAGAGTTCAGTGTAGAGGTGAGGTAGAGTAAGGTATACTTTTAAACTTCAGGGTAGAATTGACATTCCAGATGAAATTCTTTTTGGCTTTTGTGAAATAATTCCAAATACTACACAAATCCACCTACTACTGCAGAGATCAGTGAAAGATAATATCAGTAATAAATATCAATTATGTTTTATCAGAAAATCTGAATTTAAACATGTCATGTTTGGAAAGTTTTTATCTTTCTTTAAGATCATTTCCTTTTTTTTAATGTAAAATCATAAGCCAAAGACAGTGTCTAATACTTTCCTTGGAAAAAAACCTCTGTAATATTTTCAATAGGATATTTCATACTTTGCTATCATAAGCATATACCCAGACCTGATTATTAGATAAAGTTTTGATGTAATTAAATGTTTGTCACCATTTTGTCCTTTCAGAAACTTGGAATTTCTAAGTTCATGACTTACAATGATGAAATACAAACCTTAAGTAAGCTCCTGTAAACTCTGTTTGGAATCAAGCATTTCTCAAACTTAATATCTATAGACCCTGTGATATTAAGAAAGGTGAAACAAGTCAGCTTGTGTAATGAGATAAAATACATATGTTCTGACTGTGAGTTTATCAAAATGAAGATCTTTTAAAATGGTGAAAATTAAATTTCATTTAGATATATATTTTATGAATTACCTTTATTTTTAAAATCCATGAAAATAATGTAAGAAACACACAAAAAATAAATGTAGTCTATAGATGGACATTTTAATATAGTACAGTATTAAATTAAATTGAATTAAATTATATATACAAGTCTGTATATATGGTATTTACATTACATATTCATTATTATTCAATGAGTTATTACTTTTATAGTTGTTGGAGAGCACAGTTCTATCAATAATTACTTTTAGTGTTTTTCACACAACTCTTAGCAAATCTCTGGAGAAAAGCAAATTAAGATCACAATATTGCCAGATTGGTAAAAAATCCAAAAGTTTGCAACAGACTATCAAGGCTGTGGGATAGTAGGCACTCTCATATTGCTAGTGAGAGTACTAATGGTTCAATCCTTTGAATTTGGCAATATCTGTCAAAATTAGAAATGCAAATACTCAGATCCAGCACCCTCCCTTCTTGGAATTTAAACAACAGGTCTGAGTACAAAATTAGACTTGTTCAAGGTTATTCTGCAACATCGCTGTAACAGCAAAAACACTAGAAAAAATTTCAAGCATCCATCCATAGAGAACTAATTATAAACGAAGGGACCTTGACATAATGAACTATAATGCAGCTATAAAAGAGCAATGAGAAAACTATCTACATACTGACACTGAAAGATCTCCAGGATATATTAAGTGAAAAAGTAATGAGCAAAATACTGTACTACATTCTGAGAAACTAAGAATACATCACTTGTAACTAATGAGTCATTTACTCTTGTTGTTTTCTAGATTTTCTCCTTGTTTTTCCCTTTCCACATTTTATTATGATGTGTGTATTTGTGGATTTCTTTGCATTTATCCTACTTGGAGTTCATTGAGCTTCCTGGATGTTTAGATTAATGCTTTTCCCTAAATTTGGCAGTTTTCAGTCATTTTTTTCCTCCAAATATTTTTCCTGCTCCTTTCTCTCTCTCTTCTCCTTCTGGAATTCCTGTCATGAATATGTTGGTACACTTAATGGTATCCCACATTTCTCTCAGGTTCTGTTCATTTTTCTTCATTTTTTGTCTCCATTCTTCAGATCACAGAATCTCTGCCAATCTATCTTTAAGTTCAGTAATTCTTTATTCTTTCCTTTCAAATCTACTGAGCCCTTCTTGTGAACTATTCATTTCAGTTACTGCAATTTTCAACTTCACAGCTTTTAATTTTAGATTAAATTTTTAGATGAAAAAGCCAGGAAGAAAAAAAAAGTGATCATTTATATACAACACTATCTCAATTACTTCAAAGTATATTTAGTATAGAAAAATAATCAAAGGGAATAAGGCAAAATGTTTGCAATCACTTTTTCTAGATGACTGTTACTTCTTTATATTTTTAATATTTTCTGAACTTCTCACAATTGGACATTCTACTCTTGTAATTTTAAAAAGTGTTTCTAATAAAATGAATTGCTGCCCATAGGGTTGTTGTGAAGATTAAATGAGATAATTCTAGTAGAAGTCATTAGCACAGTACATTGCCCATATATAATACTCTGTAAGTATTGGTTATTACTATTGCTGTAAGAATTCACATCTTATTAATTACAATAACGAGATAGTTTAACAACGATTCAAGATCTGTTCAAAGGAGAGTTTAGAATGAGAAGAATAAAGGTTTATGAATGATCTTGAAGCAGGATAATGTATATGGACTGAAAAAAATCCGCATAGATGAGAACCTGACTTTCTGAGACTTAAAGAATAAATTATTAACAATTAGTATTTAAATAAGATAATTTATTATTTAAATAAACACTATTTATTGGAGTCTATACGGAAAAAAACACATCATGACTAAATAGGCATTATTCTAGGAATTTAAGGAAAATGTAATATTAGTAAATCTATAAACATAGTTTTACATTAATCAAATAAAAGGCAAAAATAAATGCTGACAGCAGATATGAATGTCAGTATTAGCACATATATCAACTGTTAAAAAAGCCAGAAAAGAGTCCAGACTTCAGCTAGAGATATGAATGAAGCAGATGTGGTTAGGACTAGGGCAAATTAGGACAAAGGGTAAAGGACAACACTGACTGTGTTTTAAAAGTTCAAATTCCATGTGAGACCAAGGGAAGAGATGTTAGGTTGGTGCAAGATCATTTTTGCCTAAATAATTTAACTCATACAGTGTGTTCAAATACCATAATTACATGGAACTTTTAATAGGAAGTGAGACCTGGTAGGTTTGCATAGGTTAGGGTGAAGTAGAGACACATCCCAAAGTAATTTGGACAGAGAATAAAAATATATATATGCAGGGCCCCCCTGATGAGCTGGGGGAAAATGTAGAAGTATTGGGCTTCCTCACCTGGATTGTTGCTGATGTTCTCACAAACACTGAGGACTGGCAGTTTGATGTGCTGAGCCCTCTATCACGGGACTTGCCCTTATAAAGCTTGTTACTGCAAATGAGAGACTAAACCTACTTATAATTGTGCTAAGATTCTCCCCGAGTACCTCTTTGTTGCTCAGATGTGGCCCTCTCTCTCTAGCTAAGCCAACTCAGCAGGTGAACTCACTGCCCTCCCCTCTATGTGGGATTTGACATCCAGGGGTGTAAATTTCCCTGGCAATGCGAGATATGACTCCCGGGGATGAATCTGAACCCAAGATTGTGGGATTGAGAACATCTTCTTGACCAAAAGGGGGATGCGAAATGAAACAAAATTAAGCTTCAGTGGCTGAGAGATTCCAAATGGAGCGGAGATGTCACTCTGGTGGGCATTCTTATGCACTATATAGATAACCTTTTTAGGTTTTAATACTTTGGAAGAGATAGAAGTAAATACCTGAAACGATCAAACTGCAACCCAGTAGCCTTGACTCTTGAAGATGATTGTATAGCAATGTAGCTTACAAGGGGGCGACAGTATGATTGTGAAAGCCTTGTGGCTCACGCTCCCTTTATCCAGTGCATGGATGAATGAGTAGAAAAATGGGGACAAAAAACTAAATGAAAAATAGGGTGGGAAGATTTGGGTGTTCTTCTTTACTTTTTTTTTTATTCTTATTTTCACTTTTCCTGGTACAAGGAAAATGTTCAAAAAATAGATTGGGGTGATGAATGCACAACTATATGATGGTACTGTGAGCAACTGATTGTACACTTTGGATGATTCTATGGTATGTGAATATATCTCAATAAAATTGAATTAAAAAAATAAATGCTGAAAAGTCACTTAATAAATTTTAGCAGTCAAAATCCAGAATGTATTGGGAATAGAAGAAAATTTCCAAAATACAATAAAGAACATTTATCAGTGACCAAAAGCAAACATCATATTAAATGGAAAAATGATAAATGAATTTCAAATAAAGTAGTAAACAAGATACCATTAACATTGTCTTGGAGAGCTAATCAATTCAATATGATAAAAAAATATAAATGATCTAAATATTGGAAAAATGATGAAATTATTTTCATTTGAAGATGAACCTTTAGAACATACAATTCCATCAAGTAAGATAGCTTACTTATTTTGGCTAAGATACAAAATAAATAATTGAGTAGTTTTATTACATTGTAATTACCAGTTTGGAAATGGAAATGGAAATATGGGAAAAGAAATTCCCATTCACTACAATGATTCCTACCTACAAAATTCCTAGCAATAAATTTAAAAGTTATAAACAAGACTTTTGTAAAGAAAACATAAAATGTTATTGAAATACATAAATTAAGTTCCAAATAAGTGGAGAGGCATTTTATTTCATAGAGCATTTACCTTTGAAATAGATTTACATTCTTCACTTGATAAAAGGTCTGCAACTGGTAAAAGTATCAAAGCTTTTTCTAAAATTCTTCTGACAGTTGTCTTTCCTCCACCTGTTGGGCCCACTAACATCACACCAACACAAGCCTAAAACAAAATTAACAGATGTATTCATTCACCAACTATTTAAAAAAAAATTTACAAAAACACAAATTTACAAATGTATCTCTATTTCCGCTGACCCTTCCTTCAAATTATTCTTCAATCCATTGTAACCTGGCTTCTGCCTTTATTGACTGGGCTAATGTTCATGCACCAGAACTCTCCTAATTTTAAAATTCAAAGAATAATTTTTAATTCTTGATATTCAACAGTATATCTTACTTTCTACTTCTCCTTCCTTCTTATACTTTTCTGTACTATTGATTTCTATAATACAATTTATCTGGGCTTTCCTCTCTATTTTTTCTCTCTCTTTCTTGAGCTCTGATTCTCCTTTCCTGGTTAATACTCCCTAAGAAGTCTTCTTTGTCCCTCTCTCTCTTCTATATGTATACATTGTCCCTGGCCAATCTCAACAATCTGAATGTCTTTAACTATGATCTAGATTATAATGACTCCCTAAAGTATACATTTTTTCCCATTCTTTGGTTCTAAGTGCCAGAGTGAAATTTCAAATGCTCTACTAAACATTTCCATCTGGATGTCCCACATGATTCTTAAACTCAACATAATTTAACCTAATCCTCTTTTCAAACTTGTTGCTTCTCTTATTTACCTAACCTAGTTAATAAAACCACTATGTACCCAATTGACCAAAGCAGAATATTTGCTTTTTCCATCCCTTCATGTCTTACAAAACTTTTTCTTGATTCCAGCTTCTTCTCTCCATCCCACATAAATTCCCTTAGCTTGGGCCCCACCATCTCTCTTGAACTATATTAACAGCATTAAAGAAATTATTTTGTAATAATGTATCACTTGAGTATATTAAAATTCAAATGTTGATAAAGCTAAAATACTTTTCACTTTACATTACAAGCTCACTCCCCTCATGGAGGTCTTGGGATTCTCTGGTCATAGCCCCAGACTTGATAACTGACAAGATGAGAAGGGTCCCAAAAGTCTTTCTTGTCAAATGGAAACTGTATATTCAAGAACAAAGCCAGTCTGACCCCAATGGCATCTTGGCTTTACATGAAAACGTGGCAACCATCTCTCTGGGGAAAACTTTATCCCCACTCACATCCTGAAGCAAAGCCGCTAGCTCAATGGAGTCTTTGATTCACAAAGATTCTCCTAAATTTCTGGGTCTGGTTTAGTGATGGATCTGCCAAGTAAAACCTGATGGCTCTGGCTGTTCAGCCTCAGAGCCAGCTATGCAGAACCAAAAGTGAACTTGTTTGTTCTGCTCAGTGGGCAAAACTCTGACTCTTGCACTTTGCCAATGGCCTAGCTCTTTGGTCTGCCACTTGGAAAACGACAGACTAGAAGATTAAAGACAACCCTCTTTAGGGTTGTGAACTGTGGAAACAAATGGTGGCTGATGATCAGACTATCTAGATCATTCAGGTAAATGCCCATGGTGAGGACCCATTCTTTGATTGCCCAGAATCAAGCTGCTGATTGAGCTTACCTGCCCAGATTGCCATCACTGCTGTCTGGATACATCATGCTGCACCTTGCAATGTGTTCTCCATCATAAACTGGGCACAAAGTAATGGACTGTAAATTTCTGATGCAGATGCTACCATTGCATGCCAGACTTGTAACTCCACTTAAAGGTGACACAGTTGTCTCACAGTGGGGAAAACCACATTGCACAGAACATGACTCCCACAGATTTCTAGAAAACTGACTACATCAGATCTTTGATCCCCTCTTGAGGTCGTCAGTGGTGCCTTACAGATGCAGACACTATTTCAGGTTATGGAGTTGCTGTTCTAGACAAACCAGCTGACTCTGACCACACCATTATGTTTCTTAAAACTAATTTGTGTTATGTGTTTGGCTTTCTGGACCATTTTCAGCACAACAATAGTGCATCTTTTATCCAAAAGTCACTTAACAATGGGCTGATAGTCAAAGTCTTTGATGGACTTTCCACACTCCCTACCATATAGACATCTGATATTATTGAGCACTAGAGTCATTAAAAATTGACTCAAAGAATTCTGTCGGCTACCTCTTTCAATTTCTTTGTCCACACCTTACCAAGTTTGGTGTTTGTGTGCATCCCCAATCCCCAGACAGAGATCAACTCCTTTCAACTACTTCCATGGTAATAATTAGGATGAAAAGGGTGGGGAATTTGGAAATTCAGGATTCAGCCCTGACTATTCCTGATAATGGTGATTTTATTTCCTCTACTGATAAACCCAGGTCAGTCCATTGGTACATATTCCATGTGGCAGCCAGACCAAAACAAGACCTAGGAAACTGAAATTTAATTCTGGTTCCTCCTCTTCGGTTCTCTTGTTGGATCGACATAGTCTTAGATCATAGGTTAATGATTACAGTGGCCTGTTCAGGCCAAAGTGGGGGTCATAATGGGTCAAAACGGGAAAACATGCCCTTGTCCCCCTTATATCTAACTCTAGGATAAAAGGTCTGGGTGTGAGTAAAGGATGTTTGAAAAAGAACTATGGTTGAAACTACTAGAATGAGACATACTTATTTTAAGAGAGTGTAGGGAGAGCAAAAACCCATATACCTGGAGAAGGAACACCTCAGACCCTAGGAGATATGGTGTAGGGAGGGACATTAAAGACCTTTTGTCTTTCAAAACTGTTCTTCCAACCTTCCTAACAGGAAAATACCCTGATGTGGCTATCCCAAACTGTTCCAGATGCCTTCAATTTAACTGATGCTGGGATTGTTATCCCTTGCCAGATACCACTGGCAATAATTTAATCACTATTTCCCTAAACCTACAGAGAAGTCCACTGGAAACAGCAGGAGATGGCCCCAGCTCCTGCACCTCCTCCTGATGTCTTTCCTATAGCCCTTACTCAGTCATTCCATGAGACAAATGAATGGCAGCATGACAAACAGATCAAATTGGACAGTCCCCAAATAGTCCCTCCAGAAACAAGAATTAGAGTTATTTACCAGAACTGAACTGAGAACCCATGTTCCAGTTGGATGCACTGTCAACCTGTTCTCCCTCCTCCCATGAATTCCTCACACAGAGGTAGGCCCCATTTAGAGAACCCAACAAATGTAAAAAAAATCACAACACTTTTCCCCAGGAATACCATGTGCACCCTCAGGATTGTACTTTTTTTATATACATTTTTTATTGTAAACTTTAACATATATACATAACAGTGACAACTTTCAAAGTATGATTAAACAAGTAGTTAGAGAACAAATTTCAAAGAATGTCATGAGTCACAGTTCCACAATTTCAGCTATTTCCATTATTGTAAAACATAACATACACACATACAGAAAGGTGCTAACTTTTGAAGTACATCTCAATAAGCAGTTATATAGGTAATTTCAAAATTGTTATGGGTTACGGTTCCACAGTTTCAGTTCTTTCCTAATTATGCAATATAGGGTATATACAGACAGGTGAAGACTTTCAAAGCAAAATTAAATGAGTAGCTATAGAGCAAATTTCAAAGGATCCCATAGGGTAAAGTTCCACCATGTCATCTACCTTCCTCCAGCGATTCCAACACCCCAGTATCCAAATATATATACATATAAAGTTTCAATATTTGTAGACCTTTGTTATCTTGTTTGTTACTACTCCTTCTCACTTAATCTCTTTCTTCACCTTCAGGGGTGTTTAAGCAGTGAGCACCCTAACTTTTTCAAAGGGGATGTTGGCAGTATGGGGAAGGGGGCTGCATCTGATTGTTGTTCTTAAAGAGGCTGTTGCCTCTGGGTTTAGGAGTTTTCTGGCATGGGAGCACTCTGGTGGATTTAAGTTTCTAAGAGAAAAAAGTTACTGAGTAATCTTTTATAGAATCTCAGGTAGGGACCTAGGTACTTTGGGATCACTTTTGGTAAGGGCATGGCATACTGTGGCCATTTGGGATGTCTAGCTGGAGTTTGCAAAAGAGAAACCTCCAGGATAGCTTCTTAACTCTATTTGGGATCTCTCAGCCACTATGGCCTCAGCTTGTTACCTTTCTTTTGTCCCTCATTTGGTCAAGTAGGCATTGTCAATCCATCGCTGCCAGGGTCAGGCTCATTCCTGGGAGTCATGTCCCTCATTGCCAGGTAGATTCATTCCCCTGGGAGACAGGTCCCTTGAGTGTGTTTGGGGGGAGGTTAATGAATTTATTTGCTGAGTTGGGCTTAGAGAGAGAAAGGCCACATCTGAGCAACAAAAGAGGTTCCTGAAGGTCTCTCTTAGGCATAATTATAGGAGGGCTCAGCCTCCCATTTATAAACTTAAGTTTCCCAAGAGCAAGCCTTGAGTCAAGGGCTTGATTTATTAAGTAGTGGGTTCCTAATTTCACTTAATATATATGCCATCCCAAGATAAACAGTCAGTTTCTTACATTATCTTCACTTGGTTGTACAATCATCTTCACTCTCAACTTTAAACAATTATCATAACATAATACATTCCAGAGCTCATATCAGCTGTTAATTAATCATCTCTAGTGTTAGTGTAGTGTTGACAAGATATTCCTATTAAATATAGTCTTTGATATGTACTGGGGAGTTTTTCTGTATACCACTGTTGTTAACACTCTGCACCAGTGTTAAACCTTGTAAGTATATCATGCTAACAGTTATTTGGTTTGTGGAGTGCTCTGTGGGTTACATGCCTTTAAACAACCATTTACAAACATGTTCACCTTCAATGCGTCACTGATACTTATAATCCCATTAACGAACCATAGTCCCACTGATCATTCCCATACCATTAAGTACACCATCACTATCATCACTGGAATTGCTGTTCTGGAATGCTTTCTATCCTTTATCAAATGTTTTTCATGGTGGAGAGTTTTGCTCTGTCTCTCCTAATCCACAATCTTCCTAGAAAGTAGGATTATACTCCTTATGTAGAAGTTAGGCTTAACTTGGCTCCCTCCCCAAAACACTGCAATTTGTGCTTTAGAGATAGTTATAAGGGAACATCCAGTGTTTAAGGAAACACCTCCTTGACTCTGGAAGGCACTAAGGCCAGCCTCAATTCACTGGTCAGGGTTGTTATGGATGATTGAATTGTCTTAGACACTTTCTCCTTGTAAATCAAAGTGAGGTCTGTGCAACTGATAATAAATCTTGTGTACCTGGATTAATGGCTCAGACCAAGAGTAATGGTCAATATGGAAACTTATGAGGAAATCCACATGGTTTTTTAAGGTAGACTCTGATGGTTTATGGCATTTGTTCAGCTGGTTGGGTATGGGACCTTGGATGGGCATAGCTGAGATCAATGCTTTAGTTTGATCTCATCCTGCTGTTTGGAGTCCTGTTGATAGAAACCTCACATATCGTATGAGATAAACTGAGTGGATTTGGTCCCAGTCCCTGTTGTTAATTTAGAGTGCTCAACAAAGTGGTGTGTTCATTAGAAAATTCAATAGAAGTCAAGATGGTACATAAACAAAGGATGGATATTGTTGGGAAACACTTTTCTTTGCCTCTGACATTTCTACATACCTTCTGAGCAGACGTATTGACAGATTTGTTCAAGACTATCTTTTTTTTTTTTCCATTTTTATTGAGATTGTTCAGATACCATACAATTATCCAAAGATCCAAAGTGTACAATCACTTGCCCCTGGGTACCCTCATACAGCTGTGCATCCATCACACTTAATTTTTGTTCAATTTTTAGAAACTTTTCATTACTCCAGACAAGAAATAAAGTGAAAGATGAAAAAAGAAAAGGAAACTCTAATCCTCCCCTATCCCTAACTGTGCCAGTTTGAATGTATTGTGTCCCCCAAATGTCATTATCTTTGTAGTCTTGTGGGACAGACGTTTTGGTGCTGGTTAGATTTGCTTGGAATGTGCTCCACCCAGCTGTGGGTGGTGACTTGGGTGGGATACTCCCAGGGAGGCGTGGCCCCACCCATTCGGGGTGGGCCTTGATCAGTGGAGCCATATAAATGAGCTGGCTCAAGGAGAGGAAAACGGAGTGCAGCTGTGAGTGACGTTTTGAAGAGGAGCAAGCTTGCTAGAGAGGAACGTCCTGGGAGAAAGCCATTTTGAAACCAGAACTTTGGAGCAGACGCCAGCCACATGCCTTCCCAGCTAACAGAGGTTTTCTGGATGCCATTGGCCATCCTCCAGTGAAGGTACCCTATTACTGATGTGTTACCTTGGACACTTTATGGCCTTAAGACTGTAACTGTATAGCCAAATAAACCCCCTTTTTATAAAAGCCAATCCATCTCTGGTGTTTTGCATTCCGCAGCATTAGCAAACTAAAACAGATTTTGGTACCAGAGAAGTGGGATGCTTTTACTGCTGAGTTTGCAAATACCAAACATGTTGGAACAGCTTTTTAAATGGATAAGGGGAATATTCTGGAAGAGTTGTGAGGAGCTTGATAGAAAAGGCCAAAACTGCTTTGAAGAGACTGTTTGTGGAAATACGGACTCTAAAGATACTTTTGACGAGGCCTTGAACAGAGATGATCAATGTGTTGTTGTGAACTGGAAGAAAGGCAATCCTTGTTTTAAAGTGGCAGAAAATTTGGCAAAATTGAGTCCTGGTGTCAGATGGAAGGAAGAATCTGGAAGCAACAACCTGGAATACTTAGCTGAGGAGATCTCCAGACTATGTGTGGAAGATGTCCCCTGACTTCTCCTTGCAGCTTATAGTAAAATGCGAGCGGAAAGAGAGAAACTTAGAACTGAACTCTTGGGTTCAAAGAAACCAGAAGCTGATGGCTTGGAAAATTCCAGGCTTCCAAGGGGTGGAATCCCAGAAGCTACAGCCCAACGTGAGGATGTAACCAAACATGGAACCCAGCTGCCATTTCAGTACAAGCCAAGATTGGAGATGGAATTATCCAGAAAGGATTTGTGGAAAGTCCTATTGTCTGATGGCTTTGACCCCTGTATGCTTCATGCAAAGCCAACAGAATTTCTGTGAGCTTTTTATAGACAGAGCCATTGCTGGTCTGGACTGGAGGAGACAGACAAGGAAAAAATTAAAGGAAAAATCTCTTCAAAGACAGAGCCATGGAGGTTGAGGTCTGGAGTCAGGAGGTCTCGGGCTGGGAGAGTGGAGCAGCCCACATGCATGGAAAGGGTGAGTTTGTCCTGGAGGTTGAGGGCAGACCTTCTGCCTCGATGCTCAGGAAATGTCCTGCCACCCCAAGCCCCAAAGAGGGTGGAGCACATTCCCAGGGAATTGGGGAGACCTGGCTGCCACCACAGTGTTCTGAAGGGGTTGAGCATGTGCCCCGGAGATGGAAGGGAATCCGGGAGCAGCCCCGATGTTTGAGGAGGGTGGGGCCGAGAAGGTGGTCTCCCCAATGTGTGGGTATGTTGGAGCGGTCACCTAAGCGTTTGGAGAGGAAAGGGCTGCCTAAAAGGCCCTTAGGAAGGGTTAGACTCCCGCTCTCTCAAGCCCCAAGGATGCAACGTCGTTCTGTTAATGACTGTCTGACTTTGAAATCTAATGGGAGTTTGTCCTGCAGGTTTTAGGAACTGTTTTGGTCCTGTTATGCTTTCTCTTTATGGCAATGGAAATGTTTATCCTATGAATGTCCCTCCTTTGTATATTGGAAGCATATAACTTGTTCTAAGTCCACAGATCCAAAGCTAAAGGAGAATTGTGCCTTAGGACTGACCACGCCTATATTTGATTTTGATGGGATTTTGTACTTAACTTTTGTTACTGAAATGGTTTCAGTTTTTGTGGTATTGTGATGAAATGAATGTATTTTGTATTTGGAAAGATAATGTAATTTTGGGGTCCAGGGGGTGGAATGTGCCAGTTTGAATGTATTGTGTCCCCCAAATGCCATTATCTTTGTAGTCTTGTGGGACAGACATTTTGGTGCTGGTTAGATTTGCTTGGAATGTGCCCCACCCAGCTGTGGGTGGTGACTTTGGTGGGATACTCCCATGGAGGCATGGCCCCACCCATTCGGGGTGGGCCTTGATCAGTGGAGCCATATAAATGAGCTGGCTCAAGGAGAGGAAAATGGAGTGCAGCTGTGAGTGACGTTCTGAAGAGGAGCAAGCTTGCTAGAGAGGAACGTCCTGGGAGAAAGCCATTTTGAAACCAGAACTTTGGAGCAGACGCCAGCCACATGCCTTCCCAGCTAACAGAGGTTTTCTGGATGCCATTGGCCATCCTCCAGTGAAGGTACCCTATTACTGATGTGTTACCTTGGACACTTTATGGCCTTAAGACTGTAACTGTATAGCCAAATAAACCCCCTTTTTATAAAAGCCAATCCATCTCTGGTGTTTTGCATTCCACAGCATTAGCAAACTAAAACACTAACCAACCCCCCACAATTGTTGACTCCTAGTATTGATATAGCACATTTGTTACTGTTTATGAAAAAATGTTGAAATACTACTAACTGTAGTATATAGTTTGTAATAGGTATACAGTTCTTCCCTATATGCCCCTCTATTATTAACTTCTAATTGTATTGTCATACATTTGTTCTGGCTCATGGAAGCGATTTCTAGTATTTGTACAGTTGATCATGGACATTGCCTACCATAGGATTCAGTTTTATACAGTCCCATCTTTTGACCTCCAACTTTCCTTCTGGTGACATATATGACTCTGAGCTTCCCCTTTCCACCTCATTCACACACCATTCGGCACTGTTAGTTATTCTCACATCTTGCTACCAACACCCCTGTTCATTTCCAAACATTTAAGTTCATCCTAGTTGAACATTCTGCTCATACTAAGCAACCACTCCCCATTCTTAAGCCTCGTCCTTTATCTTGGCACCTTATATTTCATGTCTATGAGTTTACATATTATAATTAATTCCTATCAGCGAGACCCTGCCATAATTGTCCTTATGTGTCTGGCTTATTTCACTCAGTATATTGCCCTCGAGGTTTTGTCATCAACCCATTTTTTTTTTTTAATATGGTTTTGTTCACTCATCATACATTCCATCCCAAGTAAATAATCGATGGTTCTCTGCATGGTCATACATTTATGTGTTCACCACCTTCACCACTATCTATATAAGGGCATCTACATTTCTTCCACAAGGCAGGAGGGAGAGTCAAAGGTAGAGAGGCAAAAGAAAGAGGAAAAAAATGACAGCTAGGAAGCAGCAAAAGGAAAAATAACCTTAAATCAAAGTAGAATAAAGAATCAGACAATACCACCAATGTCAAGTGTCTAACATGCCTCCCCTATCCCCACCTCTTATCTGCATTCACCTTGGTATATCACCTTTGTTACATTAAAGGAAGCATGATACAATGATTCTATTAGTTACAGTCTCTAGTTTATGCTGATTGCATCCCTCCCCCAATGCCTCCCCATTTTTAACACCTTGCAAGGTTGACACTTGCTTGTTCTCCCTCGTAAAACAACATATTTGTACATTTTATCACAATTGTTGAATACTCTAGATTTCACCAAGTTACACAGTCCCAGTCTTTATCTTTCCTCCTTTCTTCTGGTGTCTCACATGCTCCCCACCTTCCTCTCTCATCCATATTCATAGTTATCTTTGTTCAGTGTACTTACATTGTTGTGCTACCATCTCCCAAAATTGTGTTCCAAACCACGCACCCCTGTCTTCTATTACCCTGTAGTGCTCCCTTTAGTATTTCCTGTAGGGCAGGTGTCTTGTTCACAAAGTCTCTCATTGTATGTTTGTCGGAAAATATTTTGAGCTCTCCCTCATATCTGAAAGACAGCTTTGCTGGATATAGGATTCTTGGTTGGTGGTTTTTCTCTTTCAGTATCTTAAATATATCACACCACTTCCTTCTTGCCTCCATGGTTTCTGCTGAGAGATCCGCACATAGTCTTATTAAGCTTCCTTTGTATGTAATGGATTGCTTTTCTCTTGCTGCTTTCAGGATTCTCTCTTTGTCTTTGACATTTGATAATCTGATTATTAAGTGTCTTGGCGTAGGCCTATTCATATCTCTTCTGTTTGGAGTATGCTGCACTTCTTGGATCTGTAATTTTATGTCTTTCATAAGATATGGGAAATTTTCATTAATTATTTCCTCTATTATTGCTTCTGCCCCCTTTCCCGTCTCTTCTCCTTCTGGGACACCGATGATACGTACATTATTGTACTTTGTTTCATCCTTGAGTTCCCGGAGACGTTGCTCATATTTTTTCATTCTTTTCTCCATCTGCTCCTTTGCGTGTAGGCTTTCAGGTGTTTTGTTCTCCAGTTCCTGAGTGTCTTCTTCTGCCTCTTGAAATCTGCTGTTGTATGTTTCCATTGTGTCTTTCATCTCTTGTGTTGTGCCTTTCGTTTCCATAGATTCTACTAGTTGTTTTTTTGAACTTTTGATTTCTGCCTTATGTATGCCCAGTGTTTCCTTTACAGCCTCTATCTCTTTTGCAATATCTTCTCTAAACTTTTTGATTTGATTTAGCATTAGTTTAAATTCCTGTATCTCAGTTGAAGTGTACATTTTTTCCTTTGACTGGGCCATAACTTTGTTTTTCTTAGTGTAGGCTGTAATTTTCTGTTGTCTAGGCATGGTTTCCTTGGTTATCCAAATCAGGGTTTCCCAGACCAGAACAGGCTCAGGTCCCAGAGGGAAGAAATATTCAGTATCTGGTTTCCCTGTGGGTGTGTCTTAGAAAATTGCTCCACCCTTTGTTGCCTCAGGTCACTGTGCTTTTCTGCCCAGCAGGTGATGCCTGTTAGCCTATAATTCTTGACTGGTGTGAGGAGGTATGGCCGTGTTCCCCCAGGCTCTGGGGTCTGGTTCTGAATGCAAAGGGCCCCACCCCTTTCCTCCTAGAGAAGACAGAGCCCCCAGGTGGACGTCATTAGCATTTCAATGGTCTCTCTCTCTGCTTGTGCTGTCTCCACCCTTCCCCAAGTCACAGCTCCAGAAACTGAATATGACTGGGGCTTTCTCCACTGAGCCGAAAAAGAAACAGATAGTCCCCTTCAGACCCAGTCCAAGGCGACCCTCCAGCTCTCCAAGGTCAGTCGTCACCCAAAGCCTCTGTCTGTTTTTTGGGGATGTGTACCTGTAGTGAGCAGTTCACACTTGCTACTTAAAACCCCAGTTGGAGCTCAGCTGAGCTATATTCGCTTGTTGGGAGAGAGCTCTCTGGCACCATGAGGCTTTGCAGCTTGGGCTATGGGGGAGGGGGTCTCACGACTTGGATCCGCAGGTTTTACTTACAGATTTTATGCTGTGTTCTCGGGCATTCCTCCCAATTCAGGTTGGTGTATCATGAGTGGATGGTCTTGTTTGTCCCCCCGCAGTTATTCTGGATTATTTACTAGTTGTTTCTGGTTTTTTGTAGTTGTTCCAGGGGGACTACTTAGCTTCCACTCCTCTCTATGCCGTCATCTTGCCCCGCCTCTCCTCAAGACTATCTTTTAAGTATGTTCATATAGCAAACAGTTTTGGAAGATAGCCACAGTGTTTCTTATCAGAGCAGAGGGCAGACTTATTTGCTCTCCAGTATTTTGAAGATGATGGCCCCTTTAGGGAAAAAGTTTGGGCATATTTGCTGGTAGTCCCCTTATAAGAGTAGGGGGCAGGGTACCTAAGCTTGGGTTCTTCTTTAACACCACTCACTCTGTATGCAGGTATTACCTAGCCCTTGCATCACCCTATGGTAATTAAGGCTGCGGCTATTGTTATGAGTAATAAACTGAACTTTTTCTCTGACCCAGGAGTCTAGTGTCTTCTGCCAGTATGAAACTATGGCAGGCTAACTTGTTAGCTTAAAAGTGGAGTAAAATCTTGACAAACATGTACATGGAGGAAAAAGATGCAATACCATAAGATGAAAATCCTTACCATAATTATTAATTTAATTCTATCCCAACAAAATCCCAATAGGATTTTTTGGTGGAAATCAAACATTTTGATTCTAAAAATTCTATGAAAGAGAAAGGGCCAAGAATAGCCAAAATTTTTTTGAATAGAACAAGTATGGGCATCTGGTACCACCAGATACCAATACTTATGGTAATAAGACTGTGTGGCATAAGCATAGAGACAGAGAACTAGACCAAAAGAACAAAATATAAAGCTAAGAAACCAACCCTATTATATATCAAAACTTGATATGATAGAAGTGACATATCAATGAGGAAATGTCTTAGAAAAATTGGTTATTCATATGTGGAAAAATAGATCACTACTTGACACCTTAAAGAAAAATAAATTCCAGACAATTAAAAAATGGGAATGGCAAACATCTAAAATTTTTAGAAAAAATATAGAAAATGTCTTTATGAAGATAGGGTAGGGAACAGTGTTTAAAATTGGACACAAAAAACACAAATCACAAAGAAAAAGACTGATAGATTTTACTGCATTAAAAATGTCTTCTATACAACTGAACACCATGAACATTTCTAAGAAGCTAAGACTTAGAGAATGTATTCATAATGCATATAACCAATAAAGAATATCAATATAGAAATGCATAATAAAAAAATCTATACATTTACTAAGAAAAAGACAAACTACCCAATTAAAAATAAGTGTAGTACATAATCTCACAATTCACAGAAAACTCAAATGGCTAATAAAGATAAGAAAGGATGTACAATCTTACTAGTAATCAGGGAAATGCATATGCTAGTGTTTTTAAAGATGGTTCATTCACAGAAAACTTGAAATTCAAAGAAGGTGTAGCAATGGGATACAAAATATTTCGAACCACATTTGCACAAAGAAGGTGTAGCAATGGGATACAGAATATATCGAACCACATTTGCACAAATATATATTAAGGGAATGAAGGTGAAAAAGATTAATTTGTTGAGAGTTAAGATGAGAGGGTCAAATAAAATAGGGAAATAGTTCATTGATAAGCCACTTTCCTTTGAAATAATTTTACAGCTTTTTAAAATTATTATTGGTTATTTTTCTCTTGAAATACCTATTAAACCCCAGGGGAAAAGAGCTGCTAACATGTCATTTTTCACTTACCTGAAGTTGATTATGAAACTGTATGATTTTTTCTTTCTGATCTGGCCAATGTTGAAAGCCTAGTTGTTGTGTTGCAACTGTTATCACTTTCTAAAAGGAAATAATACATGGATTTAAAATGCCTCACAAATTGAACTCAAATTTTAATCCTCCCAAATCTCTCCTAACTAGGTATGAATTACTACAGTTAATTAATTAATTAAGACAGTACTTAATTTTTAGTTCACCAAACACTCTGAGAATAATGAAAGGCATTGTTATTGTTCCCAGAAAAATATACTACACAGAAAATTTTACGCTCACAGCCTCCTTTTGCAAATTCATAGACATCTCCTCTCCAGATTAAGAACCCATACTTTAAGATGTTTTTAAGAACTGGTTGTTACCAGACTATGCGATGGTCTAATTATCCTACACTTACAGAAGACATAAAAGATTCTCTATCTTTTAGTAATTCTAATCAACATTAAGGTAGGTTTTCAATTTTGTAATTTATATTCTAATGTTTCTATGTTAAGAATATCCTAAGGGAGCAAATAAAATTTACATGATTGAAGACATGTACATTAAAATATCCCAGGGAGTCGCTGCTGTTCGGAAAGGTACTTATTTTAACACAGGAATTATAAGATCAGCCATATTCCTTCAAAGAGGGTAGGGAAGTCATTTTAGTGTGGATATAAATGGTAACAATGTCTATAGAAAAAAGTGAAATTTATCCTTCCTTTCTCATTCTTTGCATCCCTGCAATGGGACAGAACAAAGAAGCAGCTGAAAAAGACTCAAAGTCAGCAGAACTGTAAAAGGAGGAAAAATCAGCTCTTAAGGCAAGACTAACTGGACGTAGGAAACCCCCTGAGGGAAATTTTTGAAGAGTAATGAGGCTGCATCACTTAATTAATTTTTAATTTTGAGCACTTACTGTTGTAGAGGATAGGAATTCTTTGCATTTTATATTACAAACCTAGATATAAGCAGGAAGTCACACAGGTATAGAATGGTGGGGTATAAGGACATCATGGGATGCACAGAAGATCAATAAAAATGGAATAATCAAAGAAAAGCTATTCATACAGGCCATCCGAACTGGCTAAGGAGTTTTACAAATTCCTTACTTTGGAAGGTTTTAAATTAAAATCCTATTCCAACTGTAAAGCATTCATGGCTGTATATGACATTGCTTACAGTCAACTGAATGGTAAGCTATATTTAGTTCTTATTCCATGACGTGGTTCCAGTAATTCTCAATTAATCTTTTGGTTGTTCTGAGTTAATGACCCTATACTTTGGATATTGCTACAAACAGGTATTTGAATAAGTCAGGAAGATCTCAATTGTCTATCGCATGCAGTTCAGATTCTTGCATATCAAAAATTCAGTGTAAACAGTACACTTACAGAATATTTCTTTAATAAGTTATATTCCTACTCAGATATATTATACCTGAAGTATCATTGTGTAAACCATCAAAATAAAGCATTAAATAAAAGATTGGATTACTCTAATATTAAAATAATCATGATTTTAAATTATGATCTTTGTGCCATTTCTATAAACCAGATTTTACAATTTGGTGAGTAACATATTAAACAGTTGACAACTTGTATATTTATCATTGTACAAGTTATAAAATGAGGGAAGTAGGTGAATAAACTGACATGCTTGCACAGACAACTTATTCATAAGCTCAAACTGCCATAAACTGATTTGTAAAGTGGATAAAAAGATGAGTATATAATGAAGCCCAAAAGTAAAACCAGTAGTATACCTTTCCAAATGCAATTAAAATGGCAATGCTATTTATTTTAGTGGTAGCTAAAGAAAGCACAAGAGGAGCTTAAGAGATATAATTGAAGAAATGAGAGTAGGGAAGTTTTAGGTTCCACCTGGGAGAGAGATAGAAGGATGCTTACATAAGACAGAGAAAACAAAACTTGTTAACTATTTTCCTTCTTCTTCGGCAAAGCGAAAATCCTCAAAATATAAATAAGCTTAAATATTCAAAATAGAGGCAATAGTTAGAGATAACTTTCCACTGTACTTTTCCTGGGGACCATACAGAGCAAAAAGAAAAAACAGTATCAAATTGCATTTTCACAAAAACAAGGTAAACAAAGAAAATCTACAAAATCTCAAATACATGTAAGTATTATTAAAAACAACTAAGCTTAGACAGTTTGAACCTGCAAATTGTTGGTCCAGAAAAGTCCATCTTATTCAATCACACAGAACAAAGGATCTTGCAGTATAAGATACTTGTTGATTTAGATAACTAAAGAAAAACAAAAGACCTTATATTAAAGGGGCTAACACAATACCAACAGCAAAAATAAGGAAAAACTCATAACTAGAGAACTTATAGTGAGATAAGAATAGCAAAGACAAAGTGAAAATTTTAAAAGCTTCCAGAGACAAAGAGCAGATACACTACACTACAAAAAAAAAAAAAAAAAAAAAAAAAAAAAAAGGTACCAAAATGACATTGACACCTCAAGATTAACCCTTAGAACTGCCAATTTAGTGGGCGGAGCCCTCGATCTGGGGCCTTAACCTTGTGAGGCTAGTGCTGCAACGGAGAGGCTAAGCCCACTTATAATTGTGCCTAGGAGTACCCCCCAGAGAGCCTCTTTTTCTGCTCAGATGTGGCCCCATCTCTCTCTAAGCCCACTCAGCAAGTGAACTCACTGCCCTTCCCGCTACGTGGGACATGACTCCCAAGGGTGTGAATCCCCCTGGCAATGCAGGAAATGATTCCTAGACATGAGCCTGGACCCAGCACTGTGAGATTGAGAGGATCTTCTTGACCAAAAGGGGGAAGAGAGATGAAGCAAAGTAGGATTCCAGTGGCTGAGAGATTTCAAATGGAGTCGAGAGGTCACTCTGGAGGGTATTCTTACGTGCCATATAGGTATCACCTTTTAGTCTTTAGTGTGTTGGAATGGCTATAGGGAAATACCTGAAGCTGTCAAACTGCAACCCAGTGACCTAGATTCTTGAAGAGGATTGTATAACTATACATATTGCATAGTGTGACTGTGAAAACCTTGTGGCTTGCACTCCCTTTATCCAGTATATGGACAGATGAGTGGAAAAATGAGGACAAAAATTAGATGAAGAGTAAGGTGGGATGGAGGGGATGAAAAGGCTTAGGCATTCCTTTTTGCTTTTATTTTTAATTTGGCATAAGGAAAAGGTTCAAAAATTGACTCTGGTGATGAATGCACAGCTGTATGATGGTGCTGTGAATGATTGATTATTCACTGTGGATGACTGTAGGGTGTGTGAATATATCTCAATTAAACTGTATTAAAAAAGTTAATCAACAATGGGGGGGAGGAGGGGAATGGGAATTTTGTAGAGTCTTCTTCATTTTCATTTTCATTTTATTTTTGGAAGTAATGAAAATGTTCAGTTTTATTGTGGTGATGAAAGCACAACTATATGATGATACTGTGAAAAACTGATTGTACACTTTGAATGATTGTATGTTATGTGATCAATATCTCAATAAAATCGCATAAAAAAAGAGTTACCCTTAGAGCAGGAGAAAAAAAATATTTTTAAGGTATTAAATATTTTAATGTATTAAAGGAAAATAACTTTGAACTTAAAATTTTATATTCAAACAAATTGTTATTCAAATATGAGGGCATACCCAAAATAGTTTCAGGTATTAAAGGTATCAGAAAGTTTGCCACACAAAAACCTACTTTGAAAACAATCCTGGAAAATGTTCTCAAAAAAAAAAAAAAAAAAGGAATAAATTGCAGAGAAGGCTATAAAAGATAAGAAGAGTAAGTTTGATAAAATACCTTGTTAGTTTACTGTTTTCTAAATATACATATAAATAAATGCTAGGTCTGAGGAAAACAAAAAGATGAAAATATATCCACAACAACCAGGAAATTAAATTCTACATAGCATCAACATAATGTTAGTGGGAATATGTGGAAGACTAAAGGAACAAGAAAGCATGCTAAAGTACATACATGTCTTGAAAGGGAAAGGTATAGATATTGAATAAGTTGAATAAATCAATAGGAGCAAATAATGATGGAAAGCAGTCCTCAGTTAAGAGAAGCATCATAGAGAAAAACACAAAAGAAACACAGTAGAAAATGCAGTCTATCCCACAGAGAGTAGGAAAAGAGTGAAAAAAGGAACTAAATAATAAAACAGTAATGTATCTTAAGATAAAAGAAACTACAAGAAACATAAAAAGTTAAAATCAATAAATACAGAATAGATCATTTCAGATCAGATTATAAGAAAACAAAGTCCACTAATACATTTCCTACAAGACATATAGTTCAAACACAGACAGAAAATGTAAAAAAATAAGAGTATGGAGAAAGAAATTCTGAAAATAGGATCCTCAATTCCAAAAGTTAGATAGCAATCTTAATATCTGACTAAATAGCTCTAATTATTGAGGCAAGAAGTAGTATATGGGCCAAAGAGAGATATAATGTACTGGTCAAAGAACAAGATATAAACACATACATAACTTATAAAATAACTTCCAACTATTTAAAACAACAATTGACAGAAGTGCAAGGTGAAATAGATACATCAACAACTGTAGATAAGGTCTTAATACCCCTTTCAGAAACTAATGGATCAACAAAAAACAAGCACGGATATCAAAGCTCTGAAATATACAATTAATAGGATATAATTTATATGAATTTATACCTAACAAGCAAAGAATACAAGTTATTTTTAATGCAATTTTATTGAAATATATTCACATACCATACAATCTTACAGAGTGTACAATCCATTGTTCACAATATCATCATATAGTGTGTATTCATCACAATTTTAAACATTTTAATTACTCCAAAAAATAAAAATAAGAATTTTTAAAAAAGTAAAAAATTAACACCCAAAACATCCCATACCCCTCCCCCCATTATTCATTTACTTTTTTTGTCCCCATTTTTCTACTCATCTGTCCATACACTGGATATAAGGGATTGTGAGCCACAAGGTTTTCACAATCACATGGTCACACCATAAAAGCTTACAAATAATTTTTGAGCTCACATGAAGCACTTAAAAGAAAGAGCCATTCATTAGGTGATGTAGGAAACCTCAATAAATGTATTTCATACAGAATAATAGTTTCCAACTAAAATTAAATACAAATAGACATTAGTAACAAAAGGATAGTTAAGAATCCCAGGTCGTGAAAGTGAAAAGACAACTTACTCAAGGGGAGAAAATATTTGGAAGCCACATATCCAATAAGGGTTTAATATCCAGAATATATAAAGAAATCCTTCAACTCAACAATAAAAAGACAAACAATCTAATTAAAAAACTGGCAAAAGACTTGAATAGACATTTCTCCAAAGAAGATAAACAAATGGTCAAAAAGCAAATGAAAAGATGCTCAATATCATTAGCTATTAGGGAAATGCAAATCAAAACCACAATGAGATACCATTTTTTAAATTTACTGCTAAAAAAACAGAAAATTAACAAGCGTTGGAAAAGATGTGGAGAACTAGGAACACATTCACTGCTGGTAGGAATGTAAAATGTGCAGCTGCTGTGGAAAACAGTTTGGTGGTTCCTCAGAAAGTTACATATAGAATCACCATATGATTCCGCAACCCCTCTTCTAGGTATACACCCAAAAGAACTGAAATCAAAGACTCAGACAGATATCTGCACACCAGTGTTCATCATCGCATTATTCATAATTGCCAAAAGATGGAAGCAACCCAAGTGTCCATCAACCAATGAAGGGATAATAAAATGTGGTAGATAAATACAATGGGCTATTAGCCATGAAATGGAATGAAGTTCTGATACATGTGATGTGACAACATGGATGAATCTTGACTATATCATGTTGAGTGAAATAAGCCAGACACAAAAGGACAAATATTGTGTGATCTCACTGATATGAAATAATTAGAACAAGCAAACTCAGAGTCAGAATATGGAGTATAGGTTTCCAGGGATGAGGTTGTGGGTAGGGAACGGGGAGTTAGTGAGTTGTACAGAGTTTCTATCTGGGTTGATGGAAAAATTTTGGTAATGGATGACTGTAAGTATAATTAACAACATTGAATTATATATGTGAATGTCGTTAAATAGGGGAAATTGTAGGTTGTATATATGTTACTAGAATAGAAATTTATAGAAAGAATATAGGAGTTTATAACACACACAAAATTCCATTTTTGAAAACAAAATAACCCTGTGCTATACAAAGAAATCATAAGGGAAACTGAGAAATATTTGTAACTGTATGCTAATTAAAACACTTCACGTCACCACTGATCTTTGATAATGATTGTATATAGCTACATGGCAAAAAATAAAAAAAATTTAAAAACTCAGTTGCCTGTGTTTGTATGAATCTACTTCTGGATGTTTTATTCTGTTCTACTGATCTAGATATCTATCTCTGATGATACTACATGGTCCTTAGTTAACCTACCTTTATTGTGCAATACTAGGGGTCAATAAGGGGGGAGAGGATAGGGGTATGGGATGTTTTGGAGTTTTCTTTTTTCTTTCTATTTCTTCTTTTGGAATAATGCAAATGTTCTAAAATTGATCATAGTGATGAATGTACAACTATGTGATGATACTGTGAAAAACTGAACACTTTGCGTAGATTGATATGTGGATATAGCTCAATAAAATTAGATTTAAAAGAAACACAAAAAAACACTACATGTCAAAGTTTGTGCACAATAGTTAAGCAATACTTAGAGGAAAATTTACTGCTTTGAATACTTCAGGAAGAAATGTTATTGTTTTTATCTTTATTGATAAAAACAACCTAAGTATTCAAATCAAGAAGCTGGAAAAAAGAGCAATAGGACAAACCCAATGAAACAAAACATGAAAATAATGAAGAAAATGGTAGAAAACAACAAATAGAAAATAAAAATAATAGAGAAAATAAACACAGCCAAAAGCTATCTCTTTGGAAAGAATGATTATATGTGGACCTCAAGCAAGGCTCATCAAAATGGAAAAACAAACTATATTAAAGAGATTTTTAAATGATGAGGATATTATGAACAACATAAGTTAATAAATTTGAGAAAAAAAGAGATGTTGCATAAAAATTAAGGGACTTGGATTTATCAATAAGTAAAAAAAAATTTAAATGGTATTGAAAGCCTCTTCTTCCCACCTCCAAAAAAATCCAGAACCAACAATTTAATGAATAGTTAATTTCTAACTCATACATGATTTTCCAGAAAATAGAAGAAAACCAATTAATGTTCAGATCATTTTGAGGAACTAGTATAGTCTTGATTCCAAAAATAGATAAGGACATTTCACTTATGAATGTAGATGTATAAATCTTAAATAATATATGAGCTAACTTAATCCAATGGTGTATTAAAAATCACACTATGATATAGTATGGTATATCTCAGGAATGCAAAGATGGATGAACACCAGAAAAGTATCAATAATAATGAGTAAGAAAAGACAAAGAAACGAGACAGCAATTGGAAGGGGAGAGACACAACTGTCATTATTTGAATATGATGTGATGATCTACCAAGAAAAATCAAGAGAATTAATATCATGCATTACATTGTAATATTTTAAAACTATATCTACTTTCTTAATTGATATGACAATTTTCAAAGACCTTATTACCTCCAAGGCAAGTTGATTTACTTTTGGAACTGTAGCTCCAGGAAAAACATCTCCAATAATCTTTTCAAAAAGTGGGACATCTTCAGGGAGAAGTTTTGGTAAAGTAGCTTCTCTCACAGCCCTGATAATGATCAGCGTTTCATCTGTTTTGGAAAGATTGTCACTTGTGGTACTTTAATGGTAGAAGGAAAACATAAAGAACAAGTTAGCAGGTATGCTTTGCTGACATTAAAGATCATAAATATTATTTTTCAGGGGTCCTGGGTAAACCCTTTTTCTTTTTTCACTAGCTTCAAGCTCAGATTCTAAAGTAGTTATATCTGTATTTGCCAAGACTGTATGTCCAAGCCATAGTTACAAAGGAGTGTGGGAAAGTGAGGATCTAGCATAACAAATATTCACTAAAGGAACATAACCCTGGCTCCAATCACTGCATGAAGAAAATGGTAGAAAACACAAACAGAAAATAAAAATAATAGAGAAAATAAACACAGCCAAAAGCTATCTTATGGATACAGTATTTCAGGGGTAAACAAATGACCCATAATAGTTCAATCAGAGTCAACCTCAGGACTTCAGTTCAGTGGTGTGGGCAGCCCCAGTTAATAATAAAGTCCATTTTACCACTAAGAGGGAAGCAGACAGAAGAAGAGCCAGTCCATGGAGGACTGTAGTGCTGAGAATATCTCAGGGAAATTAAGCTGAAACCCTTAAAGTGAACACACTGCTCCACCTCTGGATTTCTGATTGGATGAAATAACCAATTTCCTATACTGCTTAAGTTGAATGACTTGTTTTCTGTTAATTGTAACAAAATCCTCCTAACTGAAATAGTGAACTATCCAGAATACACTTATTATTCCATAATAACACTACTTCATATATTAAACACTTGAGTATATATTTTATTTATTAAACATGGAATCAAAAGGAAAATAAGTAACTACAATTGGTGTGATATGACTTTAGAGATAGACTAGAAGAGTTTTCTCTGCAAAGGTCTCCCTGTCATCTTCTTCTCTACTGATGTCTGAAATTCTTCAAATTTCATTTCTATGGTTTTAAAGCCTTTGAGCCATAATAAAAACAGCTAATAAAAGCTAACACTTATTGAGTGGTTTTTACTAAGTGTTTTGCTAATTCTTTACCCAAGTCATTTCATTAAACTTTTCAACAACCTAAGAGGCGGGAAGAGAGCAACATGCAGATAAGTTAATTAATATATATCCAAGATCATACAGCTGGGAAGTGTCTGAACTAGGATTCAATATGGTCTCTATGACTTCAAAGCTCATTCTTTTAACTACTCCATTATTATGATGGGAGACTCATATTGGGTTGGTAAGGATGTTAGTCATTTTTGTTTCATTGTGACTACATCTCTGAGCCTTTTTTTTTTTTGGTGAACACTTTTTTAAAATACATTTTCCATTGTGAAATTCAACAAATCACGTAACAGTGGTAACCTTCAAAGCACAATTCAACAAACAGCCAGAGAGCAAATTTCAAAGACTGTCATGGGCCACAGCTCCACAATCTCAGTCACCTCCCCACTGCAAAACACAACATACACACAGAAAGGTGATAACTGTCAAAGCACAATTCAAAGAACAGCTACAGAGCAAACCTCAAAGAATGCCATGGGTTACAGTTCCACCATTCCAGCCATCCCCCCTCATAGCCACTCCAATACCCCAGTATCCAAAAAAAAATAAAGATTCAGTATTCATAATCCTTTGTTAAATCTTGTCTGTTGCTACCCCTTCCTCTCGTTTAATCACTTTCTTGATCTTCAGGGGTGTCTAGGCAGTGACCACCCTAACTTGTTCATGTTGAAAAGGGGTGTCAACATTATGAGGAAGGGGGATGCATCTGGTTGTTGTTCTTAAAGAGGCTATTGCCTCTGGGTTTTAGGATTTGTCTGGCAAAGGAACACTGGTGGATTTAAGTTTCTGAGAGATAAAATTAGTGAGTGAAACTTTTAATAGATCTAAGATAGGGACCTAGGTATTTTGGGACTACAGTTGGTTATGGCTTGGCATACTGTGGTCATTTGGGATATCTAGCTGGAGCTTGCATAAGATTAACCTCCAGGACAGTCTCTCGACTCTATCTGAAATCTCTTAGCCACTGTAACCTTATTTTGTTACCTTTCTTTTCCCCATTTTGGTCAACAAAGCACTTTCAATGTGAAAACATGTGAACCTGTTTTGATAGGGAGAGAGCAAGAGCCACTGAGAACCTGAAGTCAACGGGAGGGGTCAGGTAACATCCAAGAGAGAAAGGGTCTTAGACTTCACTGCTGGGTTCCTAAGGAATAATCTTGGCCCTTTTCACATTTTTTTCTAAGACTGATCTTGTTTCATATTAAAGGAGAATGAAAAAATTAGGGATGACCAGTATGTTTAGCTGGATGGCAAGTACTAAGCGAAAATAGAGAGATAACGTCTTATATAAAGTATAATATTGTTATACTACTGTGTTATCAGATATAAAAATAACACCACTAAAAATCTACATAAGTAAAATTTGGGGGATGGCATGTATGACTATCATTGGGTCTATCTGCCACAACTCAAGAATAAATAGTGTAAACTCTAGATTAGTGTCAACATCTAACTAAAATTCAAGAAAAGAATAGCTAAATGTAACCTTATTTTACCCATTAAGATTGTTCGTATGATACCGATTCTTTGGAATTAGTTAAAACTTAAGGTTTGTGGCCCAGTACTGTGGTAAGATCTATAAATGTTCCAAGTATACTTGAAGAGACATGAATTCTCTAGATGTTGACAAGTAAATCTTTTACACCAAGGGGTTTCTATGCTTCCAGCTGGTGATAGTTTATTTCGAAACAAAAGGGGAGATTTGGAAAATTCCTTTAAGGACAGGAAAACTGTCTGTGGTAGGCAGAAAAGCTATGTTCGTTTACAATCCCTAGAATCTGTGAATATCACTTTATATGGCAAAAGCTTTGATTAAGTTAAGGATCTAGAGAGGAGCTTACCCTAGACTATCTGGGTGGGCCCTAAATGCAATCCCATGTATCCTTTTAAGAGAGAAGCAGAGGGAGGTTAGAGGCTGAGACACATAGAAGGGGAAGCAGCAACGTGACCACAGAGGCTGAGAGCAGAGTGATGCAGCTTGTCAAGGAATGCCAAGGGAAGGAGACAAGGACTGTACTCTCCCCACAGCCTCTGCAGTGAAAGTGGCTCTGCTGACATCTTGATTCTCGATTTCTAGCCTCCAGAACTGTGAGGGAATGTATTTCTTTTGTTTTAAACCACTGAGTAATTTGTTATAGAAGTCCTAGGAAACTCATACACAGCCCCCCCCCCCCCATTTAAACTCCTTGAAACTCTATTTGGAAGTTAAAGTTAGACTTCCCCAATATGATCTGGAAAGAGAAGGCAGAAAAAAAAAAAGGAGGGTTGAATTACAATGCATAAGAAAATGAGAGAAATCTGTAGTTATTTTAGGTGCTTAAAGAGATAAAGTCAGAAGCCTTGGGAAGAATAGGGTGAGGTGGAGAGAGAGAAGGAGCAGAGAAGGAAAGAGGAAAGAGGCAGGAAGAATTACAATTTTTGGTGGCAGGAAAGCCAAGGGACTTTTAAAATGCAAAACTGTGTAATATTCACTTTTAAATTGTTTGCCAAGCTTTACTCTGATTTAAAAAATCCACCAATTCTCTTCATAGTATAGTCAACCTCACACAATCATTGATTATGTGTTACTTTGGGGATATTAAACCAGAGAGAAGAGAGGTGCTTTCAGGAGACAGACTGAGAATACAATGGAAACTCGGGGCTCATGAGAATTTTGAGTTTTCTGCAATTTGAAGAAAACTAATCAGGTACTTTGAAAGGAGAATGGTACCACCTTCAATGGGATACTTATTTATGTAAAGAACTAGGTGAATAAGTAAGACTGGAGGACTTGGGGACTTTGGCAGGTGATACTGGGTTTCATGTAGAAGTACTATTTATCTTTAATTTTTTTAAATTGTAAAACATTTCATAACAGACATCATTGACATGCCATCATTATACAGTTTGCAATATATGTCTCAGTTCTTTTACTTTACTTTTAAGAAATAAAATTTTACAGATAAAGCTAAAGCCTCATCTCCATGTCTTGCA
The DNA here is from genome assembly GCF_015220235.1 of Choloepus didactylus. Classification (NCBI taxonomy): domain Eukaryota; kingdom Metazoa; phylum Chordata; class Mammalia; order Pilosa; family Megalonychidae; genus Choloepus; species Choloepus didactylus. The sequence goes on from NC_051308.1 coordinate 34,735,391, forward strand.
ACATTTTGTACTTTTTAAATACATATGTATTTAGCAAAAAATATTTATTATATTCTGTGTGTTTAAAGCAGCATATAAATGGTATCAAATTGCTGTATCTTTTTGTAACATATGCATCAGTTTTTTCATTTGATTTAGTAAATAATATACTCATAAAGCCCCAAATCAAACCAATACAAACAGGTATACATTAAGAAGTCTTGTTCCTGAATCCCTGTCCCCTTCCATTCTTTCTAGTAATGAAAAACAATGTTTACTTCCCTATAGCTCATCGAAGGAAGTGCTGTCCAACTTTAATATTTTTGTCCATCTAAGCTAAAAATACTGTTTCAGTGTTTATTTTGTATTTCTCTCATTATGTGCAGAATTGAGTATATTTTCATATATTTAAGGGGCTTTGTGTTTCTTTTTCTGAAAACTGTTGATAACTTTTGCCCATTTTTCTATCTGATTGTTGTTTTTATCAAATATTTTAGGAAATCTTTATATATTATGGAGATGAGCTATTTGACTGTGATATTAGTTGCAAATATCTTTTTCCTGGTTTGTCATTTGTATTTCTGGACCATTTATCAATCTGTTCTTTTACGGTTTCTGGATTTAGAGTCTTAGATTGAAAGGCCTTCTGTACTGCAAGGATATATAACACATTTTTTTTTTCCCTTTAAATACTTTAATGTTTTAATTTTTTTATATTTAAATCTTTGATCCTTTTAGAGTTTATCCTGCAGAATGATGTGAACCATGGTTCCAACTTCATCTTTATCCAGATGGTTGTTTAGTTTTCACAATGTCATCTTTAAAAAGTATTCTTGTCTCCTGATTTATGATAGATGAAGTGTCCATATGTATTTGAGTCTATTTCTGGACTTTCTCTTCTGTTTCTTCAGTTTTGCCTTTCTACTTAGGAAGCAATACTGCAGTGTATTGGCCTGAAATTAAGATTCGATATTAAGTACAGCCTGGAAATCCTGTAAAATAGGAAGGCCTCAAATGATTTAACTGCAATTTCCCCTTCTTTCTCTGTTGCCTAGCCAACAACCCTCCTGATCATGGAGATTAGACACAAGTGCCTGCTTATCCCAGAGCAGCAGGCTTCAGTTCTCTGCCAGCCCGTGAAATCACATGCTCACATGGGAAACTCTCACAGCCCCTCCTTGTGAGTCTGTTCCTGAGTACAACTGCGTGTGACCCTGTATTATGTGTAGGATCTTCCTCTTCTGGGGCTGTATGTGACTAACAAAATTCTATCAATCTCATCTGTCCTGTGTCAGGTATTATGTGTTCAGCCATCCTTATAAACCTAGGGTGGGAATCTCTCCCTCACCAACAGGAAGAAGAGGAGGCAAATAAAACAAGTACCACATGTTTTAATTATTGAGGCTTTACAATAAACCTTAATATTTAAAGGTTATTTCCTCTTTGTTGTTCTTCCTTCTCAATATTTTTCTAGTCAGTCTTACTTGTTTATTTTTCCATGTGAACTTTAAAGTCAGTTTGCCTAAAATGAACAAACAGACAAAACCTGTTTGGTGTCTTTACTGGGTGTCCTCGTTCGCTAGTGCTGCAGAATGCAAAACACCAGAGATGGATAGGCTTTTATAAAACTGGGGTTTATTTTGCTACACAGTTACAGTCTTAAGGCCATAAAGTGTCCAAGGTAACACATCAGTAATCGGGTACCTTCACTGGAGGATGGCCAATGGCGTCCGGAAAACCTCTGCTAGCTGGGAAGGCAGCCGGCGTCTGCTCCAAAGCTCCGGCCTCAAAACGGCTTTCTCCCAGGACGTTCCTCTCTAGCAAGCTTGCTCCTCTTCAAAACATCACTCCCAGCTGCACTCCGTGAGTTCCCTCTCTCTGAGTCAGCTCATTTATATGGCTCCACTGATCAAGGCCCACCCCGAATGGGCGGGGCCATGCCTCCATGGGAACATCTCATCAAAATCATCTCCCACAGCTGGGTGGAGCACATTCCAAGCAAATCCAACCAGCACCAAAAACTTCTGCCCCACAAAACTACAAAGATAATGGCATTTGGGGGACACAATACATTCAAACCGGCACACTGGGGTTGCATTTCCATTCATAAACTAACATTTGGAGTATTCAAATATTAATGATGTTTAGTCCTTTAAGGTGTTATGATGTTAAGAATGTGAGTATCAGTTCATTTATTCATTTATTCATTATTCATATGTATCTTTCAACAGTGTTTTAAAATTTTCTTTATATGGGTTTTATACATTTCTCATTGCATTAGTTAGGGTTCTCTAGGGAAACAGAATCAATGAGAGGTGTCTCTATCAGATTTGTAAAAGTGACTCACACAACTGTGGGTAAGCACGAGTCCAAATTCTGTAGAGCAGTCAGCAAACTGTCAACTCCATGGAAGACGTCCAATGAACTCCTCAGGAAACGAACCAGCAACTTCGACGAACTCCTCAGAAAATGAACTGGGATCTTCCATGAATGTGTTCGATGAACTCCTCAGGAAACAAACCGGCAACTTCGACAAACTCCTCAGGAAACGCTTCACTGGGCAGTCGAAGAAGAGGTGAAGGTCCTCTTAACTGTCTCGCTTATGTCTTCAACTGATTAATTGGATTAAATCCAGCCAATTGCATTCTCTCATTGTGGAAGGCACGCCCTTTGGTGAGTCATCAGTCACAGCTGCAGTCAATTGACTGATGATTTAATAAACCAGCCTGTTGGTTTATTAACCAGCCACAAACGTCCTCGCAGCAATTGTCAGGCCAGTGTTTGCTTGACCAGACAGCTGGATACTATCACCTGGCCAAGTTGACACATGAACCTAACCATCACACTCATCTAAGTATATTCATATAGGTTTTACATTTCTTAAGTTACTGCTCTTCTAAATGGGGTCTTTTATTCCATTATTTCTATTATTATGTAAAGGTAAAGCACACTTTTAAAATAATAGGCCCTACTGGGTAAAGTACCAGTGGTTTTGTGAATTTTTTCTTCTTCTTTTTGCATATCCTTAAACAACCTCTGTCATATTTTACTGTAACACTGGGGGCTTACTGTTTTATCTTATCATAACCACTTAAAATATTACAAATTATTTTCCCAGTGGTGTATAACTTCCTTTGACCAAACTCAAAATTCAACTGACCATTTAAACTTCTGTTTCTTCTTTCCAGTAATTATTAAAATGGTCTTCAGGGACCTTAGGCCAAAATCATAATGGTCCTATCAAAAATTAAAATATTTGTGTTATTGAAGTTTCTGAAGGAAAAAAAGAGGAACAATTTGAAAATAAATGCATATACAGTAATTCACTAATCATCTATGGATGAAGGGTAACAGTTACATGAGTTCAGGAAACTCCCAATTCTGCTACTAATACTCTCATTTCCCTCCCAAACTGGTGCTCCTAAGAGTCTCCTTCTTAAAAGAAAGATTAACAAGTATTAAAGAAAGTTGTTAAAGGTTATCAGTATCTGAATTAGATTTTCCATGAAACGGAAAAAGAATGGAAAGAATAGTGAAAAGAGGAGCACTTTGGAAATAATGAAGTTAGCTGTCCAAAGCATCTTAGTTTAGAAATACTCATTAAGCTGGCAAACCTAGAACAGTAATTCCTGAAGTGTCATACTCAGATCAGCAGCCTCAACACCTGAGAACCTGCAAGAAATGCAAATTCTTGAGCCCCATCTTAGATCTACCGAATTAGAAACCTTGGAAACGAGGCCTAGCAATTTGTGTTTTAATACACCTTCCAAATTATTTTGATGCACAATGAAGTTTGAGAACTACTGCTCTCGATGCTAAACTTCCTTCTATGGAGGAAATAGTCTATAATTAAAAATAACAAATAATCTATTACTCTCTCCAGATCTTGGAGGAAAGGCTTGGAACCTTGGCTGATCTTACACATTGACTTGCATCTAAGTTGGTACATGGACTTGTGTGTTGATAGGAATTCTAGCCCCACTATTTTCCCAGGTCATTCCTGGACTAATACTATAAACAGAAAAATCTTATTTAAAGTTATTTTTATATAAGCACCTTTACATATTCTGAGAAAAGCATTTCTTTACCTGTTGTGAGAGTTGTATGCTAGCTAATTCGTAAAGTAAAGCTAGCTTTCCAGAGAGCGATTTTGCAGTTTTGAAACCAACTGAAAACAGCATTATTTCAGCAATCATTTGATAATGGGGCACCATCATTGCCACTGGGCGAAACAGAGATTTTAAATTATCCGGGAGTTCTACTCGACCTTCGTGTCTTAAGAGGACAAGAAAAACAAACACACACCACTTTTTGGTTTTTCAGATGAGGAACCACATAATATACTTTTCCCCTAAATAATTCTATTGGCTTTCTATGTGACATTTATCTGAAAACAAGAAATTTACAAGACGGTTTCTACTGTACCTTTCATCTCCCGGTCTATCATCTTTTCTTCCCACAACTCACCTCAAATCAGTTCCCTCTGATTTCCTGGACTGTCAAGGTATTCAACCACCAAATATATACTGAACCTGTTTAGCCTCCACTCCCTTTAACCACCATATTCCTCCTGTCACTCTCATCAGCTTTTCTACCAGTGTCTACGTGACAAACTGTTGACCTTTTCCTTTCTCTCTGGCTATTCATGAAGTGAAAATGCCCCTTGGTCAGAAGCTTAAGGTGAGATCATTCATATGGGTAAGTGCAGAGTTGCAGCTGCTCATAAATGGTATGGGTAGTTTAGAGGGATGGGAGAGGATGAATGCTGTGTATCATTCAGCCAACTCCATCTGTGGGTAAGATTTAAGAAAAGGATTTTGGTCTGTGCCCACTCCTACCAAAGATTCACCAATACTTACCCAGGATTCATGGTGATAAATACTGCACAAGACATATTGATACGAATTTCTTTTCCTTCCAGTATAAACCTACAAAACGTTACAGTCTTCATCACTAAGAGAACTGTTTCCTCTAGGCCAAAGTATGTTAAAACTACAAATAAGTTTGGGAACCTTCCCAATGTGGTGTTACATTTAAACCCAAACAGGGCCCAATGGGAAAAAACAATAGTAAGAGAAACAGGGGAAAGAAGAGGCTCATCTTTAGCCAAAGTTGTGACCCCTTCTGGGATTCAGATACATTTGATCATGCCCAAAAAAGTCTAAAGAGTTTTGTGGGGCCTGAGGCTGAAAGATACCAACTGAATGGGCACAAGGAAAGGAGCCCAAGGAGAGCCTTGGGACATAAAATAGCTCTGTTGGATTACACAGTGGGTCATAGCACAGAGTTTCTGCTTCAGCTTGGAACATAGGCCCCTCTGGCACTTTTATTAAAGTAACTTCAGGAACACTGGAAGTTGAAACTCACTGCATAGATATAACTGTCCTGTAGTTGGAACCAGTGGTAGAGACAATGAGGGTAATCAAAACAGGAGAGAAAGAACAATTGGGACAAAACCTGGGGACTCTCTGGATATAACTGGGGAAAACTTTAAAGAGGATGAGGTGTGGGAAAGGTCAGTGAAACGTGTTACTGTGACCGCCATCTATATCCAGACTCGTGGGCCTGGTTACAAGAATACAACAGTTTGGAAAAAATCCACGAGTAAAGCCAGAAGGGCGTGTCCATTATTTTAAACATCAAAATTAGAAATATTCGATTTTCATAGAAATTTAATAAAAAAGATTAATTACTGAAATTATTATAAAGGTGGGAAATTTTACTGAATTATTCATTTGTGCTTATTGTTCCCATCCAACTCAAACCAAGCAAGAACACCTTTTGCATTTCCTCATCTCAGGCATTATTACAGGACTGAAAACAGCAGTTGCTTAGACTCTAGATGAGTCAACTACTCTACTTTCTTTTGTAAAACCCTAAGTGAGCAAAACCAGAAGCTCACAGGGACTGCACAGTCCTGTGCATTACCGATGCAGAGTGGCCATAGACCACTCCTGCAGGCACCATTTACATCACATATTTGTACACCGGCATAAAGAGCCTTTACACTATTTTCCCAGCAGATGGCCCTAAAGTGTCTGGAGGAAGGGGCTCCTTTTTTTTAATCTAGATGAGGCAAAAACTCCCTGTGGGTTAGGGGTGGCTCCTGGTAGGTAATGCAAATGAGTGAACCAGCCAATTTAAGACAAGAGGTAGATTCTGGGCCAGGCTGGAGTGGGCAGCTGAAGTGGGCAGTTGCTGCTCAATTTCTGCCAGTTACTGTGTGGCAGGCCCCGGGTGGCCAGATCTTCTGGTGTTTTGTGGGAAGCTGGAAGTTTGGACTGAGAACTATTGATTTGTAAATGTTAGCAAGTAAAAACAAATAACGAACAAAATAACAACAAAACAAACAAAACCACCGTTAGGCCAAACAGAACATCTATGGGCTGAATACAGGTTGAAGGATGCCTGAACTCAAGGAGATTTTAGTAGGTGTCATAGAAAGGGAAGGAAGAGGGAATGAGAGAGAGAAAAACCCTTAGACCCAGAAGGGTATAGAAGTTGATTCCTTCTATTGGTGAGTAGGAATCAGATCTTGCCTTAAATTTTTAATATTTTGCTCATTATGGATTTCTTTTTTAATTATTGCATTAAAATTCTATTTTCTTGATTACAGGTTTTTTGGCCACCCCTTTAGATTTTGCTCAGGAGGCAAGTACCTCATTTGCTTCACACTAGTCCCCACCCTGCTGGGCCCCAGTGGAGATTAGTTCCCAGGGAAGTGACAAGAGACTATGAAGTAAGTGCCTTAAAAATAATAATTGCATAGCTTATTTATGCTTATTGGTGTTTTTAATGTGTTAAATGAGCACTAGTTGGAAATAAAGGATCTCAGAGGTAATGTGGTTTCCACTAAGATAAAATGATGGCAATAAAACTTTAAAAAGTTTGGACTTAACATGAACAATTAAATTGGAGTGTTTTGAAACCGATAAATTTTTAACAGACAGGCACAGAGGTATATGAAATTTTAATAGCTTATTTAAATATTTCAGATTGTTATGAGATATATTTTAGACAATGTGCAACCAAAACAAAACAAGGCTCATGTAAAATTATAATCATCATCCACATAAACTTTGACTCAATTTTTGTGTTAATCATAATAGCCTCAGTGTTCTTAATTACCTTTCCAGTAAATAAATTTCTATTCTGTTCTGTTAGTTTAAAAGAAAGACTAGCATTTAGTTCTATTAATACTTAATATCTGTGCCAGTTTGAATGTATTATGTCCCCCAAATGCCATTATCTTTGTAGTTTTGTGGGGCAGACGTTTTGGTGATGGTTGGATTTGCTTGGAATGTGCCCCACCCAGCTGTGGGTAATGATTTAGATGAGATGTTTCCATGGAGGCGTGGCCCCGCCCATTCTGGGTGGGCCTTGATCAGTGGAGCCATATAAATGAGCTGACTCAGAGAGAGGGAACTCAGTGAGTGCAGCTGTGAGTGATGTTTTGAGGAGGAGCAAGCTTGCTGGAGAGGAGCTCCTGGGAGAAAGCCATTTTGGGGCCAGAGTTTTGGAGCGGACACTGGCTGCCTTCCTAGCTAGCAGAGGTTTTCCGGACGCCATTGGCTGTCCTCCAGTGAAGGTACCCGATTGCTGGTGTGTTACCTTGGACACTTTGTGGCCTTAAGACTGTAACTTTGTAGCGAAATAAACCCCCATTTTATAAAAGCCCATCCATCTCTGGTGTTTTGCATTCTGCAGCATTAGCAAACTAGCACAATATCCAAGACAAATATTTTTCTTGTTCTCTTATTCCTCAATGAATTATTTTTAATATGTATAACAGTATTTTTTCTAAATATATATGATTAAAGCTTTACCTTATAATCCAAGTCTTCAAAACAGTTGAAGACCACACAATGTTTGCCTAAAGACTGGGAAATAAAAATATTTTAATATATTTCTTGAATTATGACACAAAATATTAATGTTAAAACTTCCAGAGTAATAAGATGTCTTTTTTTGAGAAAATCTTGCAATGAAAAATGAAGAACCTAATTTAGAGATTCACAAAACTCAATAAAGTGTAAATGTACATACACTGTTATAGTTTAGTTGATTAGTAAATGGAGCATTAAGGTAATGATTTTACACAAATCAACAAATAAACCAAGAAGAAAACATTTCAGTGCCACAAACTACCCTTTGCTTTCATAAGTTGCTTCTCTCTCTCTCTTTTCTTCTCTCTCTTCTCTCTCCCTTCCCTCCTCTCTTTGTCTCTTTCTGTGTCTCTCTCTCACTGCTATTAATGACAAAGACTAGGCAAAAGTCTATGCCTGGGAATCAAAATAAATGAATCACCCCGACGGAAAGGGGAGAGGGGAGCAAAACTACTGTTCGTGTGTCAGTAGGTTAGTAGAGTGATAGTGCAAGTAAATACACTACAAAGCATATTTTGGCTTACTGAGATCCCAAGTCTTAGCATAAAACAGGCATTCAAAAATTCGTTGATGAATTGGACAAATTAATGAATGTGTTTGTTAAACGTTATGGACATCTTAATAGTAGGAATGGTCTGCATGATCAAAAATAAAAAGGAAGTTTTTATTTTGGATGTAGAAATTCACTTACTTTTGCTAGATCTTTGACAGTCTCAGTTTTTCCTGCCCCAGCTGGACCAGCAGGGCAGCCTCCTAGATTCCAGTGTAGTGCTCCAGTGAGAGTCAGCCAGCATCGGACAGTGAGAGGAGTAATAACTAATCTTGGGGAACAGCCCAAGTACTCATAGCCGTAAGCAAAGCTGGCATTTCCTTGAGATACATAGCACAACTTTTGTTTTTCATTCCATTTATACTGCAAATGTCTGGAAACAATATTTTAAATGCTCATATTTGGGCAGAATTACTTGTGCTATGCATATTCATATACAGATACATAATAAAAATTTATAGTAGAGTATTGATAAAAAATAGAAATCAAAATATTAAAATCAAATGAAAAGCGTGATGTAAAATTCATCAATGACTGATTAGGGATGAATAGAATTTGGAAGGCTACAAACATTTGAGCATTTTTCTCTCTTCCTTGATGAATCATGCTCTTTGCTGTGGCATTGTCAGCCTAAATGGAGGATTTATTATATAACAAACAGCCTTTTGAAGTGTATTATGGTTTCCAATAAGAATACAGCTGAAGACATTGTTCATTATACCCTGGATACTTATTATGAGGGTGTTTGAGAGAAATGATTTGTTCAATATAACAGGAATAATTGCACTTTGGAAAAATTGACTTGTATTTATCTTATGAACACTGTGAACTGTGTAAATGACCATAAATGTTCCCCTCTACAAGGTTTTAAGTTAAATTTGTGACCCATTATAGCTTTATGATATGTATTCTTGGCTTTCTTTTTTTATGTTTCCACTAATGCTGACTCAATTCTCAAAACGAGCACAGTTCGACACTATTAAAGGAGAAATATTAAAGAATATTTTGGAAAGAATTTTACAATTGATATTTTTATATAGCATTAAAGCATCATCATGTGAAAAATCATCCCTAAACATTTTTAATAGTTAAGCGCTGTTTTGATTTTGAATCACAAGTGGAGGCAGGCACAATATCATTTCAGAATTTATGTTGGTAAAGGTCTTAATCTGGCATTGGTTTTCATCCTTGTTTGCCTTTCATCTCTCACTCCATTTTCAATTTCTGCTATCATTTAGTATTTTGTGTATCTTCATAAGCCTTTTTAAATCCTTCTGGAATAAGGTAGATTATAAATAAATCTAAAAACTCAGTAAATTTTAAGAACAGAATTTAAATTAAAAATAAAAGAAAATTTTAAAAAATTATAAACTACCACCTTTCAAAGGCCCAGATGAGGAAGCATAACCATATGGGACAGAAAGAAAAATAATTGTTGGAGGAAATGAATTTTTTTTAAAAGACAGTTTTGCTCTCCTAAAGAACCAACATTCATTTTATGATTATGTCCTAAACATTATTTACATAAAAAAACAATAGCCTTTCTATTATTCTTTCTTTAGAACAGAGGTTCCCAAACCAAACCTCTGGTTCACATTATCTTTAATTTCTCCATAATTTCTTCATGATAGCCCAAGGCCAAAAGAAATAAATAACAGTTCTCTTTATTGTTAGGTCCAAAACAACTTAATAAGAAATTCTGTCTTAATGACTCAGTAGCTTGTTTGAAAATTTTATACAAATAAATAGAAAGAAAATATATTTTAATTTCATTCTTAAATAACCACAGTTACTTACTAATGGGATGTGTGTGCCTATTATGCACTGCACAGCTTCTCAAATCTTGGAATCAGATTGTTCACTACCAACCTCATTTCCAGTGTCACATGGATTTTCAGGCAATATTTGCTCTTTGATAAGAGAAACTGCCAAAAACCCAGTTTTTCAAAGATAAGAGGTTACTGAAATGTAAGAAGTGTGACCTAACATTAAAATTGTGAACTGCCTTGAGCTATTAATTTGTTTGGTGTCTAAAAGATGTTGTGTATCTCTGTGATTTCCTCAGACATTTAAAACATTTTGCACTGCCCCTGTGAATTCCCTATGGTACCTTCAGGCATCTTGGCACATGATTTGGGAACCAACCCTAGACGCACAGAGACACTCTCAGAGTCTCATCAGAATCTCCTCTTTCCTAGTTTACTTCCCTGTATATGCTGTTAACACCTTTTCATTTTCACTTTTAAACGGAGCTAACAGAAAGTAATAATGACATAACTAGACTTTTTGCAGGGTGATGGTTCGTAAACACGGCATATTCCCTTTGTCAACTAATTATACAATTATACTTTTGTGCTAATATGAACATGTCAATATAAATCAAATATAGAGTATACAGGTAAAATAAACGCTCAGCAGTAGCGTCAGTTAAATACGCCTGCTTCTTTATGCTCCGTTTTCCCTAGAGTTTAAAGGAAGCTGTTATATCTAATAAAAGGAAATTTGTACTAACTGCAGAATGTCTTAAAAATTAACTTTTCTTGTGAATCAAAGACCTTAAATAATATAGGCAGGAAACTTGTTTTTCCAAGAACAGAGGAAACCTTTAGAAATGATATTAATTCAGAAGTTTGAAATGTTACATTTATTATAGGAATCTTTTGCTTGATCTCATCACCTCTATTTTTCTAAACCTTCACGTTCAGTAACTGACTATGGGTAGGAGGAAGGGTTCTGAGTTAGGGAATTGGCTGGAAGTGTTCTCTGATTTGTTTACCAACTTAATCTGTTCCAGATTGACAGACACAGAGGGTAAAAGAGGTTTGAGGTAGAGCTTCTATTTCTACCATTGAAAACTACTGCCCCTCTGGCTGAAAGGCAGTAACGGAAAATACAGATATTAGAAGAGTGTGGTCAGGCCAGGTAGATAAAGCAGAAAGAAGTAAGAATAAAGGGGAGTGACAGTGGAAAACAGAAAGAAGAAAGCACAGGAATATAGTACTCAAATTGGTGTACTTTGCTTAGAATTTCTTTAAAACCCAGAAAATTAGTGCTTGAGTTTGACAAAGTTTGAGGAAAATTATCAATTTACCTAGAGAAAGGTATGTGAGGAGTCATTTTATCTAGAGCTATAATTTAAATGTACCTACCTTGTCCATTCAAAATCCTCTGCATTGAAGATATTTTTATATAGTAAATCACTCACTATATCTCTACAGTGAGCATAAAGGGTAAGCAATGCCCCTAGTACAGCTTTTGTTCTATAGTTACTAGTATCCAGCATTATCAAGTCCGCAACCTCTTCTAGATGACATATCACAAGAGCATTAACTTTTTCCAACTCTTCTCTTGAATGGGAACTCAAAAAACTTTGGGTACAATCATTATAAAACATGATCTGGCTCTGAAAAATTTAAAATATGATAACTGAAGACAATTTTATTGTAAGTTAAAACAGATGTATTTATGAAATCCCTGTAGTGTGTACATATGTGTGAGTGCATTTATTTGTGTGTGAAAGAGAAAGTCCACACATTTGTACATATTTGAGGGCTAAAGATTGAATTCTGAATAGTGTCTATGGGGGCCTTCTTCATTAATAAATGAAAATATATTTATCACAAATATTTACACTTTCTAAATCTTGTATTCTTAATCCATTCATTCATTATTAGGCTAAGTAACAACCTGGGGACAATAACAAGAGAAGAAAACTCCAAGAATGAAATTAATACTATTTCCTCTGTGGAATTCAGAAGTCATTTATATAACTAGAACATGTTAAGTCTGTAATCTTAATTTCCAGAAAGCATATTAACTTCTGTTATTTAACCCATGTTTTGACACTCACTCTTCCTACACATACCAGACCTGGGCAACTTCAGTTAGGTTTGTTAGGATAATAAAGAATCATTAACTGGGAACATGGAGCTAAAGAGAAAGAAGATTTAGACAAATAATGGAAAGTGATGAGCACAAGTCAGAAGGAAAGAGCAGTCAAAGAGACCTGAAGAAAGGAAAACAGGAACAATAGCTGACAGACACTGAGAGAAGAGTGCAGGAAGGAATGGGATGGCAGGGAAGGCAGTTGAAAGACAAAGGCAGAAACTTCTAGTTGACCGAGATGGTGGTGTAAGACACTGCAGGGTGCTGTTACCCCACAGACTCTTTGAATGATTACTAAAAACTAGCAGAGGTATCTTCCTCAAAACAATTTCAGTAACTGGGAGAGTGCCAAATCAAGAAAACACAGCTTTAAAAATGGTATGAGAAGCTGGTGACACCATTGCTGATCCCTTCACCCCCTCCTCCCCAGCATGGTATGGAGCCAGCCTGCGCTGCCATTGTAGGTCTCTGGCCCTGTGCTCATGGAGGTAGCTGTTATGTTGGTTCCATTCTATCAGGTGCAGAAATACTAAGCCATAAAACTTCTCTGACTCACTCTCCCTGGACTTGGCTTGCAAGCACAAGCAGCTTGAGAACAGTCAAAGCAGTGTAAGGAACAATTAAGTTAAAGCTGCTTGGGCAAAGGATTACCATCTTGAAGACATACAAGAGAGCACCCAGGATGGGGGAAAGCCTGTTTCATAGGGAGTAGAGGGGACATTTGGATTTCTGTAAACTGGAGGATTCCTAAGGCCATGAGTGAGCACAAGCCCAGGACAAGAATCAGGCTCAGAAAAGACAAAGAGAACCCTGTGCTCTACTTTCACCTTGGGCTGATCTTTTTGATAGGAGGACAAAACTCTAAAGGAGAGACCAGCCAACACGAAGCCAATTTGAAAAGACTGTGAAATGTGTTTTTTCTGTTGGTTTATTTGGTTTTGTTAGCTCAAGGCACTCAAGGAAATCTCATAACACTAGCTGGATACAAACTAAGGATCAGAGAGCTCAAGGATTAAATAACAGAGTTAACATTTTAAAATACTGACATGAACAGTGTGCAACAGATTATAAGAAAAATAAAGAAATAGGAAATGATGGCTTATCCAAAAGATAAACATAATTCAAGAACCATCAGTGTAGAAGACCAGATTTTGGACATTCCAGACAAATACTTAAAAGAAAAAATGACCTTCCTTATACTCACAGAGATAAAGGAGAACACAGAGAAAGAATTAAAGAATATCAGGAAAAAGTTACCCTTTTCAGTGATCAGCAACCATTTGACTGGGCCACAGAAATATGGTATCCTTATAAGAGGTTAGGATTTGGTAAAAGAAATAAGAGATGCTTTCAATGAAGATGCCCAGCATATAGGGGAGCTAATTACAATGAAACGTGCTTTCAGAGGGTTCAGTGAAAAGATTTTTAAAGTAAAGAGAGGTTGGATCATGGGTTAAGAAGTCTTGTCAGAAATTAGCACTAGCCTAACTGAAGCTGAAGACTGATGAGTAGAATAACGGCCTCCCAAAGGTGTATATATCTTAATCCCTGAAACCTGTCATATGTTATACTACATGGCAAAGGGGAATTAAGGTTGCACATGAAATTAAGGTTGCTCATTAGCTGACCTTAAAATAGAAAGATTATCCTGGATAATCTACATGAACCCAATGTAATCAAAAGGGTCTTTAAATGTGGAAGAGGGAGGCAGAAGAATCAACTTCAGAGTGATGCAATCTGAGAAAGATTCCACCAGCCACTGCTGGCTTTGAAGATGGAAAGGAGTCACAAACCAAGGAATGTGGGCAGCCTCTAAAAGCTGGAAAAAAGCAAAAAAAAAGATTCTTCCCTAGAGCTTCCGGAAAGGCACACAGCCCTGCCAGGACCTTGATTTTTAGCCCAATGAGACCCATTTTAGACTTTTGATCTTCAAAACCATAAGATAATAAATATGTGTTGTTGTAAGCCATTAAGTTTGTGGTATCTTGTTACAGTAGCAATAGTAAACTAAAACAGAGACCTTGAATTTATAGTAGCAACAATCTTCTCAGTTGTGTGATTATCTTTAGCAGTGTTTATTATTGCCAGTAAAGAAGTATATGGAGTATATCATGTGATCTAGGACTTAGCCTTTTTCATCTAGCTATAGAAGAAAGCAAATGTGCTAAGACTTGAAAATATCACTGAAGTGATGGGGCACTCAAGGATGGAAGTGAAGTTAGGGGCCTCAAATACTAAGGAAAAATGAAAGAGTTGACGACGTTTCAGTGAGTGTAGGAGTTGGACTCATAGGTGATTATAATGAAATTATGCAATGTTAGAGGTTAAAATTTCAAATATAAAAGGGTAGATTTCTGAAATTAAGATGTTCAACAGCTTTGTTTACATTCCCCTCTTTCAAAATCCACTAAAATACCCACAAAGGTAAGTAAAATTATACAAAATCACAACAGCACTGGAAAGTGAGCTTATAGGTCACTATTTGCTAGGATTTGAGAGGAATTGTCAATTAATAATAGCTTGGATAAATCCATATTGAAATTCTCTCATTGGCCAATACATGCAGATATCTCATCACTCTCATTTCCCCATAGGCCTCTCCTTTTACATTCACTCAGAGATAACTCCTAATCATGTAACATATGCAAGAGTGAAAGAGAAACAGATGTTGTAAATTACATCCTGGGATGGGAAATTAGCAGTAGGCAGTGCAGACACGGGACAAACTGTGACAAAAGTACATTCAATGACTGAAATACTAGAAAGAAAATATGGATTACTTATTGTTGAGCATGTTTGGAGGACCAGGGCTCTTTGGAAGATCCTTTCCTAACAGAGCAGATTTAATTATTTGAGTTCCTGTAAAACCACAGAAATTTGCAGACTGATTCATCATAATTTTTGTTGCCTCTGTAAACAACAGCTTAAACATGTCCTTCAGGTCCTTGAGCTTAAGATTTGACAATATTTTATCAACATTCAGTTAAGTAGAGAACAAAGGGGTCAAGGAGATTTGATAATCATAATTTGTGTCCACAATCTCATTTTATCTTAACAAAGACTTGAAAATTGTGGTGCCTCAAGGCAAAATAAAAAGATTTGATGTTATTTTTAAATTGAATAGAGAATTACAAGGTCAATTAAGCTTTAAAAATACTTGACAATAGTAACCATGGCTATATGGCTTCAATCTTCATCATTCTGGGAAAACTACTGTCTTCAAGGTTTCTGTTGACCTCATAATTAACAGACATAAAGATGTTTTCAGGCATATCTAGATCAAAATCTAGAGATGCCTAGATCTAGATTAAAATCGATAGCAATTCACTTTCTCTAGAACAAAATCAAACAAACAAAATCCTTTTCTCCTCCCTTAGCTACCGTGACAACTCATATTTTTCCTTCTTTATTTTCCTAGCCATTCTTTTTCATTCCTCATAGATCTCCTTTCATTTGCCTACTCCTTAAATGTTGATGTTCATTAGGGTCTTTCCTTGCCTGTCTTCTCTTTTTATTTTTTTTAAACAGTTTTATTTACACACCATACAACCCATACAAAAGGGTACAATCAATGGCTCTCGTTATAATCACAGAGTTATCTATTCACCACCTCAATCAATTTGAGAACATTTTCATTGCTCCAGAAAGAAAAATCCCATGTCCATTATACACCCTTATAAACACTTAGCATTGATATGGTCCCTTTGTTATCAATTGATGAAAGAATATTACAGTATTACTGTTAACTATAGTCCACAGTTTACATTACCTGTATGTTTTCCCATATACCATCCTATTATTAACCCCTTGTAATAGTGATGTACATTTGTTCTAGTTCATGGAAGAACATTCTTATATTTGTACTTTTAACCATAGTTCTCATCCACAACAAGGTTCACTATGTTATACTGTTTCATGTTTTATCCTCTAGCTTTCCTTCTAGTGACATATACAACCCTAAACTACCCCTTTCAACCACAATCACACCCATAATTCAGCACTGTTAATTATACTTACAACAATGTGCTACCATCACCTCTATCCATTTCCAAATGTTTACAATTCTCATCTTCTCTTATTCTACACATTCTGCCAAGAAAATTTCACCATTCTCCTGACTTCAACCACTACTTCCCAAAATAAGTTCCTATTTTTTTCCTTGACATCATATTCTCCTAATTTTCCTTTGTTTAGTCTTTTGAACTTCAGAAAATCAATAATTAGCTTTAACAAATATACATGTGGTAGGCAGAATAATGCCTGTCCCCCATCCTCCACAAAGACTTCCACATTCTAATTCCTGGAACCTGTGAATATGTTACCTTAAATGGCAAAAGGGACTTTCTAGATGTGATTAAATTAAACCTTGAGATAGAGAAATTATCCTGTTTTAACGGGTAGGCCCAATCTAAGCACATGGCCTTAAAGTTGGAGAACGTTTCCCAGCTGTGAGCAGAGAGAGCTGTGACTATACAAGAATGGTCAGAGATATGCAACATTGCTGGCTTTGAAAATGGAGGAACTGGGCTATGAGCCAAGGAATGTGGATGATCTTTAGAAGGTGGAAAAAGCAAAGCAAGGGATTCCCCCTTTAGCCTCCAGAAAGGAATGCAGCCTTGCTGACACTTTGATTTTAGCTCAGTGAGGCTTGTGTTGCACTTAACCTAAAGAAATATAAAATAAAAAACAACAGTTTTAAGCCACCAAATTTGTGGTAAATTTTTAATGGCAGCAACAGAAAACTACTACAATTCAATATAGTAACAACCCAGGGGAGTAATTTATGGTTTATTTTCTTTCAACAACTTAATATGAGAACTTTTATAACTAGAAAAGTTGAAGCAACTATACAGTGAATACCCACATACCTACTACCTATATTCTACATATAACTTTGTGCTCTCTCGCTTTATCACATATCTATCCACATATCCAGTCAGCTTTCATCTTATTTTCTGATGCATTTCAAAGTAAGTTACAGATTATTTTTTAAATATTTGCTTTCTTGGCAATATGGCCACAAATTACTTAAATATATACATAAAATCAGCATTAACTTACCACAGTGAGTACCACCTGTCCTGGATGAGATACCACCCAGAAGGAAAATATTTGGTAGCTCCAATCTTCAACTCCTTGACTTATAAACCTACAAACAAAATGTTTTATTTCTATTATTTATATTCAGTCATTGATTATGGCCATTTAACTATTGATCAAGAATGACAAGGTCACAGAGGAATTTTCCTTTAGGATCTCTGATAGTTTTGTCCTAATTTAGGTATATGTATGGGACCAAATAGCATAAATAGAACCTTAATGCATGCCTAACGTATATTCCTTACATTCCCCTTTAATATAATCTGCACTTTCCCAAAGAGGCCATTGAGTTGCTGGGATGGTAAAAAATATGTTAAATTAGGAGATCATACATATTTTCTTTGAAATGCTAATACTATCAATGACAAAATCAGTATTTTAATTTCTACAGGATGATATACTAGACTGAAACCACATGATGAATTGTAGTAGTAAAGTCCTGCATTTAGTTTTAAAAACTGATTGTAAGGCTGATGCTAGAACTTATGAAGCATATCCAGACACTTTTATTTAAGACATGGTTAATATGGTCAACAGTATATGTTTTGGTATTGGTATGTTGCGGTTTTTTTCCATACAGAAGTTTTGCTTTACAGTTTCTCTATCATTAATGCTATGATTTAGAAATTCTCAACACAGAGATTCACTTATTTTCTTCTAATACTTAAATGACTTCATTTATTTTTACATATAATCTTAAAGTCTTAGGATATATTTGAATATTTGAAATGAAATATTTACTCAGAATTAATTTAAAAAGAGGCATATTCTGGTGATATTCTGTACACATTCTGATGATATTCCTGAATTATAAGGAGAAACAGAAAAACAATAAAGCTTTAGAAACTTAAAAAAAGAAACAAATTTAAAGGAATGAGTCATATAAACATCAGTCCTCTTCAGAAATACTGTAAGAGAGATTATCATAAAGTAATATTTTCAAAGATTTGAGAGAAAAAATTGATAATTTAAACCATCCAAATAGCTTACATTAATATAACATTACTGTTCCATTTTCTTCAACAACATAACTTTTCTCTTCCTAGCATCACCCTTACAATTAATTTTTAAAACTAAATGCAGGACTTTACTACTACAATTCATTCTAGCCCAGGAAGATAAAAGTTGCAAATAACTTTATTGTCCATTCCAGGAAACTCCTGAAAGACCCATGAACTCTTAGATGAAAAACATCACACAACAGTTTATACCTGGCGATTCTAAAGGCCTCACCTCAAAATCCTGCTCTGATATGTCCACCAATCCTAAACTATTATATCCTGATCTTTACACTATCCTGATCAAGTCCCCACATTGAAAGACATGCCTTAAAACAGACTTCAGAATCTCAGTAAATATTCCAACTGTCCTATCCCCTCTGAGGAACTTGTTAGGCTCTGCTGAGGCACTGTTTCTCCTTTTCTCAATAAACTCAGCTTTGTATTATCAATAGGTTGTTTGGGTGATATTTAGGAACCAGCATTCAAAAAAAATAAATTTGAACTTAGAATTCTATTCTTAGCCAAACTAGCATGCAAGTATGAGGGCAGCATGAAAATATTTGCCATCCACAGATGCTTTTTGAAAAAATTAACTTAGGTATATATATCAAACAAAAATAAATTTTTATTTTAAAATATGGGACTATAAAACAGTGATGAACAAAAACAAAAAAAAATCTTACTGTGAAGCCTAAGTAATTACTGAACTATATTTTTGAAAAAAGAAAAGAACGATAGCAATCTAGAATAAAATCCTAAATTATTTCAATATGGAAGTGGTGATGGAAGGAAATTATGAAGCAAAGCATGTTCTTGTCTTTTAGGAGACAAATTGGACATATTTAACTAGAAGCTTTGAGAAAATGTTTTATTAAGTTTGCTAAAATTTTAAGAGTATTCATTAGAAAAAGAAAATGTTTATAACTTCTGCATAGTTCCACCAAAATAGATAAAGAAAACTCAATCTATTAATAGGAAGTGAAGAAAACCTATACCCAGTGATCTGGTAATTGGAAAACATACAATAAGATAAAGGTATAATTCCAGATGTAATAATAATCAAAATGAATGAAAGGCAGTGTATATCAGTGTACTGACAGGAAATTTATAGGACATTCAAAAGGATAACTGAGGAAAATGTAATGAAAGGACTATTTACAGGGGGATGGAAGTAGGGTTAAGGAAACCAACTGAGATGGTGAAGTACCAAAGACAGGAGGAAGCTGTTACCACCCCTAAGCCTGAAAGGGCAAGTATAGACAGCAGTATTATTGGAACTTGGGGAGGGCTGGAGACTTTGGAGAGGGGCTACTTCTCAAAAGCTATGGCTTTAGGTGAAGGAACACAGATCCTGCCAAAATGGCAGGGAGGCAGAGAGGAATCCTCTCATTTGCCTTTTCCAATTGAAGCTAGAGGACAAAGGAATCCGGGTTATACAATCCATGGACATGAACAACCCAAGTACACACAAGACAGAAAAGGACAGAGAATGGATCTTCTAGGCTTACAGACTAACAAACACTGACAACAAACACTTTCAAATCAGAAAAACAAAACAGAAGCAAAACGTGAAACCCACTTTTATACTTGATGCAAGAAATGTTAAAATGGCACAGAAATGTTAAAAATAACATTGTGGTACAAATGTTTGTGGTCACAAAAACAGGTAGGACAAGTTACTACCATTGGACAGAATAGTATTTTTTTAACTAAAAAATATTAATTGGTACAAATACCGTTATATTGATTAAAGTTACACTTGACTAAGATTCATGTAAAACAACCTAGCATCAAAATATATGAAAGATATTAGAAATAAATATTAGAAATAAAAAAAGAGAAACTGACAGATCCATAAAAAAGTAAGAAATATTTAATATTGTTTTATGAGAAATAGAGTAAGTGAACAAAAACTGAATAAGGTATAAGTGAGAAAATCAAGGAACGTTCAACATAAAAAATGTATTAATGTAGTTTATAACATCCACAAATTAAATGCAAAAGTATATCTTATTTTCTCAATAGATTAATTGAAAAGCATTTCATGTAATTAAACATCATTTAATTATAAAAACTCTTTGCAAACTAGGAATAGAATAAAACATCTTTACTTTGATAAGAGGTATGCTCCAGAAACCTAAGTGTCAAAAGAAAGGGTGAAATATTAGAAGCTTTCCCAATAAAATTAGGAATAAAAGAAGGATGTTCGCTACTTTCTCTACTTTTTAATAATGTACAAATGTTGTCATCCAAAGCAATCTGGAAAGAAAGCATTTTTAAAAGAATTTTAAAGAAAGAGACTGAATTATCATTACTAGCAAATGATATGATTTTCTAACCAGAAAAATTCCAGGGTAACAACTGAAAAACTGCTTCCCTCTCTTATATAAATGCCCAGATTCACTTTTTGGGAGTTCCATACCTATAAAAGTCCCATTTAGGTGTAGGATGACATTGCCCCAGAGGTAAATATTAGGGCAAGGGGGGCAGGTATGGTTATTTATGTAAGTAAATAATAACATGCTCTGCTCTAGAAACCTTGTGTTGCCATTCAGAATAAAATCAATAAATATAGATATTAAAACTTAACAAAGATCAATAGCTTTTTTATAACCAACAATAAATAATTTAAAAGTGTAATAAAACTATGATGGTTAAATTAGTTTTAAAAGTTCACACTGAAGCTCTTTCTTTGCTCTAAATAGATAGCAATGATGGATTAAAACATAAAAAGGGGAATGTTAAAAAGACTAAATAAGCAATTCCAGGAGGAAAAATGGAACAGAAATGCAAAGTAGTAAGGTGGGATGAAATTGGAGGTCTTCTAAACATTAGGTCTTTTGAAAGCAGGTATAGGAGTACATGAGTTCAAGTCCTGGCCAATTTTCAAATACATATGAATCTCAAAGTACACAACAGCTGTCTGAATGTTGTTCATAATTACACTCTCAAATTGAAATCTGCACTGGGAAAATGATTATTTTCCATTTAGTTATGTACCACCATGCTCCATCAAAACCCATTTCAAAAGGGATTTTACTCTGTATATCTCCCTGGATATTTTCCACTTAGACTAATAGATAATTAACCAAAGTTTTATACACACACACACATATTATATATATAATAAAATATAATTTTGGGATTAGAAAATTGTACTTACTTTTTTAGCACATCAAACATGCTTTGCTCTACATTTACTAGCCACTGTTCTACAGCACTTCTTACACGAATTTTCCTATAATTTTTTCAAAAATAATATGAAAAAATTATTTTTATTCATGTTTCATGCCTTTGATAAATTGTAGACTAAGTTTTCTACACATTTTTGTTATATTCACAGGCTAAAGGGTTACAATTATATATTATCTTTTCCTTTTTCTAGATCTTAATCTGGAAAACTATGCAGAAAAACATTTCACCTAGCTTTAGGAAATTCTGACATCAAAAACACTCTACAAAATAAATAGGTTCTATGCAAAATATGAATTAATTCCTCATAAGATCTTTCAAACAACAGACCTAGGTCAAGGTGGGTTGGAGTTTGGGCAGATGAGAAGGCTTCGCACAGCATTTTAAAATCAACTTAAATAAGGAGCCACATTCCAGAGGTTAGAGAGCCCTCACTGGAGCTGGCAAATTGGACTAGTGTAATGGATGGCCCTAGCTTGTTATAACTGCCTTGGAGCCAAAAATGACAGAACCAGAGATCAGTGGTGGAGGCAGTGGGAATAGCATTAGCAATCATAAGCAAATAGCAAATTTCCTTTCTACCTATGTCCATATAATAAAACCAAGAAAATGGGCAAGCACAAAAAAGAGACCAATAAACTTAAGGCAGATATTTAATGACAGAGCAAAAGGAAGGAGCAAATTAGAAAGCACCCAGGTATTTGAAAATTCCATCTTTTTCATCAAAACAAAGGTAAGAAGAGTATGTACTGTAAAGAGCATGGAAAGGTAAATATTTGCATAAGGACACGATCCTTGAAGAAATCGTTTGCTTAGCAAACTTCTTTGAAAAAATCAGCCATTTCAAACAAGAGGTTTTAAATAACAAGCTTCTACAGAATCTAAATATTTAGTTTGTAATATATATATATATATCATACTTTGGCAGCACAAGACTTTCTCCTTCAGCAGATATGATCATCAGTACAGCAGGAGGGCCAATTTCTTGTTTCCATATCAATAATTGCCTTATATTTTCAAAACATTTCACAAGATGAGGCTGTGGACAAGAAACAAATGTAAATAGCATTAATAAAATCCTGACCAGGTCAGGAAAAAATATCGTGAATAGAGAATTATGGTATTACCTGTACAGATTCAGGATTTTTGCTATCAGCTAGTAGGTCAAGAAGTTCAGCATTACTAAGAAAGTAAAATCTTGGAAAAATTGTTCTTTTAATTTCAAGGTAGTCCTGTCCAGGACCCAAAAAAAAAAAAAATGCATTTAAGAATGTATATTTAATCATGATATAAATCATACCCTCATTTCAGCCTGTATTTACACACAAAAGCCACAGTCTTACAGTTCCTATATATATAGCAGTATCATTCAGAATAATATCCCATGCTCAATGAAAGCTATACTTACATTGCTAAAAATAATTCTTAATAAATCAAAACTAAAACTGATGAAAACTGAAAACAAAAACCCTTACACACAACACACACACACACATTGTATTTTGTTCTATATTTTGGCATTATCAGCATTGCTTTTTCACTTTGCTGCTCTCATTTCCCTATATGTGAAGTTATCTCAGAAAATAAGTCATCATTTCAGCAGATGACTTCGCATCCTACTATATAAGGAATTCCTACATCTCTCACTCCTCCCCATAACTTAGTTGCATTCACACCAGTTCTATCTTTTCCTTATTTTCGGAGGAAGAGATAGATATCTACTTATGCCAGGCTAAGCTCCCCTAGCTTTATTTAGTATTCTCCTATGTCTTCAGTCTCTCCCCTGCAAGAGGCTTCCCCCAACCCTATTAAATTTCTCCCATTAAAAAATTGTAAGAAGCCCTCCCTCTCCCTTTGTTTTCCTCTAACTACTGTCTGCTTGCCTACCTTCTCTTCACAAAGTTCTTGAAAAGATAGTCTATAAACTCAAAATCTTTATTTACTCATCTCTCAGTCAAGATAGTCTATAAACTCAAAATCTTTATTTACTCATCTCTCAGTCAAGATAGTCTATAAACTCAAAATCTTTATTTACTCATCTCTCAGTCATCCTCACCCCGTCATCTATCCCCTACTGCTATCAAATTTACTGTAAGCTTTTCCAGTTTCATGTTACATGATATTTCTCTAACATTTGACTTTATTGAATCTGTCCTTCATTTTGACTTCTAGGATTTTACTCTCCTGTTTTTCTTCCTCAGCCACTTCTTATATTCTCCTTCAAGAGTCCCTCTTCAATCCGTACACCCTAATGTTGACATCTCCTGGGTTCTATCTTCATCACTCTTCCTACTCATTATGCTCTTCTGGAGCTAGTAAATACACACCTACTTGCTCTTCAGCTAAGCTCCCAGTACTAAAGATCTATTTATCCAACTGCCCACTGAAGAGCTTCATTTGAATGTCCCATAAGTATTAGATTTCCAACAAGTAAAAAACTTAGTTTGTTTCTAAACAAAGATCTTCCTCCTCTAGTTCCTATCTCGTTAATGCAATCACTCTCCATTCCACTGACCAAGTCAGAAATCTAGGCACAATCCTGGACCTCTTTCTTTGATCCTCTACTTACCTATCTGATGCTCCTGGCACACCTTCTTCCATCCTCACCATGGCCTTACTTTAGGTCCCCAATATTTCTAGTCTTCAAATTGGTTTCTTTATATTTATTCTCATTGCCTTCAACCCATATGTGCCAGTTTGGATGTTTTATGTCCCGCAAAACTCCATGTTCTTTGATGCAATCTTGTGTGGGCAGATGTATTAGTGTTGATTAGGCTGGAACCTATTGGTTTGGTGTTTCTATGGAGATGTGACTCAATCAATTGTAGGTGAGAGCTTTCATTGGATTATTTCTATGGAGGTGTTACCCCACTCATTCAGGGTGGGTCTTTATTGGATCACTGGAGTACTTTAAAAAAAGCCACACAAGCCCAGACACAGAGCAACTAAGAGTGACATTTTGAAGAGTAGCTGCAGCTAAGAGAGGAAAAAAGCTCCAAGAGCAACATTTTGGAGAACGCCATTTTGAAACACAACCTGGGAGCAAGAGGATGCCTGCCACGTGCCTTCCGAGCTAACAGAGGTTTTCCAGATGCCAATGGCCATCCTCCAGTGAAGGTACCTATTGATGCTTTACCTTGGACACTTTATGGCCTTAAGACTGTAACTGTATAACCAAATAAATCCCCTTCATAAAAGCTATTCCATTTCTTGTATTTTGTGTAATGGCAGCATTAGCAAACCGGAACACCATATTTTAGGCTTTCTTTACTCTAGAGAGATATTTCTAAATTAGATAATCTCACTGTCTTGCTTAATATCCTTCGGTGGCTGCTCAGTGCCTATAAAGTCAAAATTTGTTTTACTCAAGGTCCTTCATCCTCTGTCCTCTGCCTACTGGGAGAATCTCATCTCTCACTATTTTGCCATTTGCAACCTATGTTCTGTCTGTATCATCTTGTTTGCCACTCCAGAACGTGCCATACCTGTTCATACCTTCATTTCTTTTTACTTTGTCCTGGGATGCTCTTCCCACCCACCTACTCCCACCCTGACTCCTTTACCTGACTGTCTCCTACAATGCTTTCAAGAACCAGGTCAGTTACCACTTTCACCAGAAAGCCTTCCCAAGTCCCAGGCTGGGATAATTTCTCCTCTTTGATATGGCCATATCGTCCATCTTATCAGAGCACACATCACATTATAAAATCTCTTAACTTTCATGTTTCCTGTAATAAATTTTGAATTCTGGAATTAATTGTAGGGAATATGTCTTTTATTTTTGTACTCCAGCACTTAGCAGCAGTGCCTGGTACACAGTAGGTGCTCAAGATATGAATAAGCGGAAGATTACTGGTTTGGGTTGATCCTTAGTTATGGTCCACATATGTGCTAGAAATAATTGGAAGGTTTATCTCATTACTCTTGTGATAAGTCGGCTTTTATTAACCAGAATTACTCTGGGCATCCCCTTAAAAGTATCTCAGAGGGTGGATTTATATAGAAGAGGGCCTGCCTGGACTGAGAATTTTTAGGCTGTAACTGCCATAGGCAAGTATTTTGGAGGAATCATCACAACCAACCTAACTTGTGTTTAATAAGGAAAACCAATGAATGCCTGAAAAAAAAGTCTTGATTTATTAAGTATGAAAAGAAATAAAGTAGAATTACTATGGCTAAGAGATTTAAAATGGAGTTTAGAAGCCATTTAAGAGGTTTCTCTTCTGCATGTCTCAGCCAGATATGACAAACTGCCAAAATATGCATAGCCACAAACAACAATGTTCCTCAAAACTCTAAGGACATCTGGATACCAGAAAAAAACCACAAGATAAAGAAATCAGTAACCTATCTAATGTGAGGGACATTTGGAGCCTCTAGAACATCCACCAATCATAAATACATTATGTAATCTTTTTTTTCTTCAAAAACCCTTGCCTGGAAGTGCCAAGATGGGACACAATTTGTGTTGCTACCTGAGTCTGTGCTCCCCAAATTGCAATTCTAAGACTCCAAATAAACACCTTTGTTGCCTTGTAGCTCAGTTTGTTATTTCTCGGTAGACAAAAGTGAAGTGAATATGTACACCATGAATACTCAAATACTTGGTTGAATTTATCAACTTAGTAGGGCTAATAAAAATAATTAACATTCACTGAGTACTATCTTTGTGCCATCTCTTGTTTTAAATGCATTATTTCATTTAGCACAAAGCCCCACAAAGGGGCACTATCATTATTCCCAATTTAGAGATAAAGAAATCCAGGCACTTACAAGTTAGGTACTTAACAAAAGGTCATTTAGATTGGTTGATCCACTTTTTTTTCTTTTAAAAGAATTTTCATTAGTGCTATAAATGATAAGAGTTTGAAATAGTACTGGCAGTTGAATAAGGAAGAAAATCTGCACTGCAATTAATTTCTGCAGTGATTTATATTACAGTGTGCAGAATTAAGTGATTCTCCAATTTAGGACTGCTATAGTTTTACCTCAAGACTTTTCTTTATTTGTTCAAGATATATACTGCAATTTTGGAGAATTTCAAGGATTCCTGCAGAGGTGATTATTCGCAAAGCATCCAGTTTGTTTTGTATTTTTGACATTATTTCTTTCCACATGGAAATCACCTGAGAGAAAAGTTTTGCTTCTGCTGGAAGCTGCCTTTAGAAATAAAATTAGAGGTAATTTTAGTTTTCCAAGGCAACTATAATTAAAATCTATATTGTAAATGCATTTGCCACAAAATTTTCATGTAAAATACAGTACATCATAGTGTATTTAAATTGTTTAGTTTATAAAATGTTTTGATATATTTTTGCTGCTCAATTATTAAAGATATTTTTGAGTTCCTATTGTTTACAAGTGCTGTACAAGGTAGGAAATACTGGAATAAAATAGAGAAATCCAACATCTAACAAGATAATTACATATAAGTACTGCAAATTATGTAAGTAGAAACTGCCTTGTATCCTAAGGAATTAAATAAAACAAAGAGCTATGGACTTTCTTGAGAGGAAATGGGATCTGGGGAGTGCTTTTTGGAGGAGAAACATTTGATTTGGGTTTTAAGGGAGGAGTGGGACTTGGACATGAAGAGCAGAGGAGAGAAGAGCTTACAGCCTAGGAGCAAGAGTACTGAGGTGTGTATAGGAAAACTGAAATTCTGTTAATGATTCTCTAATCTTAGAGGATAAGGAAATGTAAGCCAGGTGTCCTCCTAGGTACAGAAAATTTCCTTTACAGAATTTTAAAGGTATGATAATCCATTGAAGTATTATTGTGAGTTTTGTTTCTGTTGCTGTTGGAGTAGAATGAGGGGTATACTTTCAAAGGTTGTGTAGTCTTAACTCTTTTACTTTCTCTGCTCATATATTTCCCACCCCCAGCCAAGCCCAGCCTCAACTCGATTCAAACTCCACTTGGCTTGAAGGTTGAAATGGGGAGGAAATTAGAGGTAATTTTTTTTTTTTTTTAATTCAGCTTGTGTTACTTTTCATTCTCTTTCATCTCTTGAATGCATGCCCTCTGTCATGGCAAAGATCCATGAGGTATATTGCTGGGGTCTTTAGAGTCCTCCCAACAGAAACCCATGTTCTCTCCAGATGACCTCTTACAATATTCCTCAAGTTCCTGCTCTAAGTGGTGTAACTCTGAGATTCCCCTGTCTGGGCTAGCAGCCATTCTGTGAAGAGATCTTTCAAGACGACTCTAGCCTGGACATGTCTCCGTGCTCTGAATCAGTATTTCTAACTTCAGCACTATTGACATTTTGGCCCAGATAATTATTTGGGCACAGAGGGACTTCCCTGTGCATTATAGAATGTTTAACAGCATTCCTGGCCTCTGACCACTAGATGCCAGTAGTAACTCCCCAGTTGTGCAACCAAAAGTGTCTCTAGATATTGCCAATGTCCCCTGGGAGGCAATTCTCTGGTTAAGAACTACTGGTCTAAGATAACCAAGTCTCCCTGAATGTCTTCCTTGCCCTACTATTAAAGGATGCTTCAGAATTCTCCAGAAGAGAGGCAAGGCCCTAGTTTCTATGCCCCAAACTCCAGGGTACCATATGCCAAACTTTCCTAAGAGGGCTCTCACCGTTATCCCATTTCCCATCTTGAGTGATGGGCCCACAAGTTTTTGAAGTTCAAAAGAAATCCTTTTCAGGAAGAGATGTTGGTCTCCCCTTCTGTCAAGCACCCTCCCAATCTCTCTGAGAGCTTCTACTGCAGCCCACAGAGTTAGTTTGGAGAGGTATAAATGGCACACCTTTCTCTAGTCGCACCAGTTCCCTTTAAAGAATTCTCCTCTCTAAAGAATCTCTCTTCTTTTTCCTCTTTTACATATTTTCCACCCTGTTCCCAGGGCCATCATCCTTTCCCATCAGCCAAGGGAAGGTCCATTATAGATCCATTTTTTTCTTCTCTTTAGACCTTTTGTGTAGGAGCCTTCAAAATCTCTTAATTAAAACTCCCCTTTTCAGCCTCTTAGAAAAAAACTGTAAAAGAACAGTTTTGTGACATTTTGGACTCCCTTGCCTAGAAGTCTGATCTCTCTACTAACTAAGAATACATTCTTTAGTTATGTAGTTTCCCTTTTGAGTACTATCAGAATAACTATAGATTAATAGAATATAAGAATCCCAAGCATTCACATGATAAGAAATATACATGAACATTGTTCTCTACAGAGCAATAATTAGATCTAAAGAGCTCTCCCAAAATCTTGAAAGGCTCCCTTTTGCCATCAAAATAAAGTTCAAAAATACTTAAGCTGATCTTCAAAAGGTCTTCTATCATCTGCTCTAATATGCATTTCAAATACACACCCATGACTTCCTACCTTATTTTGGAATAGCTCCTAAATGACCTTTTGTGATTTACTGGCAGTAGTTTTAATTCTGACTAAAAAATACATATGTCTCAATTTAAATAGTCTAAAGACCCATCACTTTAAAAAGTAAAAGGCCAATTAATTTGAATGCTTTGAATAAAAAGAAAAGCTAGAATTTTCCAAAAATTGCCCAGACCCTCTATTATTCCACCTGGTTCAAACTAAGAAATTCTCATTATGTATAAAAGCCACTAAAAACATGATTATTATTAACATTAAAACCACACTAATGTACCAGAACTAAACAGGCATATATTATTTTGGCTTAGAGATTATAATGACATATCTGACTCTTCTTTCCCAGTCCTTTATATCTTTTTATCAATAAATGAAACTAAGGCTTTCTTAAAAATAAAAAAACAAAAACAATGTGATTTCCTGTTATGAAAGAAAAATCTTAATAATGATTTGGAAGGTTATTACTCCTATGCCGACAGATAGGATAGTTTTAGAGTTTTCATTGAAGAAATGATTCCTCAAGGATTACAGAAAATAAATTTTCCACCATGTATTTTGTTTCTTTTATCTCTGTATGGTAAATTTTAGGCTTTTACCTTTGTATTTCTGAAGAATGAAAGACTGGTTCAAGATAAAGCCAATTTCTCTGACAATTCATCCATTCCTCAAGAGTGTAAGAGAAGAGAGTCAAGTTTTGATCCCATTTGTCCACAAGATCCTCCAGTGGTAAACACAGACACAGAAATATAAATATAAGAAATTGCTCAGGTAAGAGTCACATACGAAAATTGAAATCAAAGGTGATTAAGAGCCACTGACATACAGAAAGTAATTAATAGAGGGTCACATAAATGAATATAAACTTAATCATATTTAGTTTGGGGAAAAGCTTAAAATGGACTATCCATACAATTTTCTGTCTCATGTATTAAATAATATGCAAATCTGTTTAGAAAAGATTTGAGCAACATGCATATGCCTATAGAAATTAACATGAATGTCTCCCACTCAACAGTTATCTGTTACTTCCTTTCAGAGACAAAACATAATTAGGAGTTTGATATATGCATATTCTTTCAGCCCTTTCTTTAAACGTTCAGCACACATGTCCATATACATATGGTATCTTTGATATTTTACATAAATGGAACCATATAATACACATTGTTCTGTAACTTTCTTTTTTTATTTAGTAGTATCTTTTAGGGAGGATTTATGTCACTACTTATAGGCTTTCCTCATTTTTTTAATGATTACAGAAAATCCCATTTTGTGGAGTAACATTTTTCCAATTAGCATATTTATTAAAGTGATAGAACCATGGTAAAATCAATATTAAGATGCTTATTTTAAAAACAGTACACTGGAGGAGTGACATCATCAAAATGACAGAGAAGACCACCTAAATCCCTGTCCCTCCATAGAAACATCAAAAAACAAACAAAACTATCAGAACTAACTTTGCCAGAACACTAGAAAACAGTTGAAAGTTTACAGCAACCAAGCAATTGTTAAACCAAGAAAAAGGCAACTTCAAAATGGTAGGAAAGTTTTGTGACATTTTACTTGCCTTGCCCCACCCCCTCATTGAGTCAGAGGCAGAATTGTAGATGGTAGCCTGCAATTTCAGTGTGGTTCCAGAGAAAGCATAGCAGACCTTATTAACAAACCATTGTGTTTATCCTTTCTAACCTGTAAGGGTGCTACCTAAAGGACTCAAGCCAAGGTGCTCATATCTGTTTCACATAATCTGGAACCCACTCAAGGAGCAAAAGCAACGGCATTGCTTAAAAATATTTTAAGGTAAGTGAAAAATCCTGAAGCTGCCTGGGACAAAAGATTACGGTTAAGACGTATAATATACTGTCTAAGGCCTGTGAGTTGCAGCTGGGGAGAGAGTTTCTTTGGGAAATTAGAAAGTGGCGCACTTGCCAAGGATGGGACGCATGCTCAGAAAGGCCATGAATAGACCCTATGATTTCATTGCTGGCTGAATTCCAGACTTAGTTTACAAGCAGTTAGTGAATACTGAAGCAGAGTTATAAAAGGCCTGTTTAAGTGTTAGAGGAGTGCCTCAACACTTAGCCAATCTTCAAAGACTGGAAGAAGGGAGTGTGTGTGTGTGTGTGTGTGTGTGTGTGTGTGTTGTGTGTCTGTGTGCATGCACATTTCAGTTTGCTAAAGCTGCCGGAATGCAATATACCAGAAGTGGGTTGGCTTTTACAATGGGGATTTATTAGCTTACTGTGCCAGTTTGGATGTATCATGCCCCCCCAAATGACATGTTCTTTAATGTAATCTTGTGGGGGCAGATGTATTAGTGTTGATTAGGTTGGAATCCTTTGATTGACTGTTTCCATGGTGATGTGACTTGATCTATTGTGGGGGAAATGTTTTATTATTTCTGTGGTGATATGGATCCCGCCCATTCAGGGTGGGTCTTGATTTAATCACTGGAGCCCTATAAAAGACCTCTCAAACAGAAGGACCTCAGCTGAAGCTTAGAGACACATTTTGAAGACGGCCATTGAAAGGTGAATCTGACACTTTGGAGAATGCCATTTTGAAACCAGAACCCTGGAGCAGATGCTAGCCACATGCCTGTGCCTTCCCAGCTGAAAGAGGTTTTCTTGATGCCATTGGCTTTCCTTTGGTGAAGGTATACTTGTGTTGAAGCCTTTGTTTGGACACTTCTATGGCCTTAGGACTATAACTTTGTAACCAAATAAACTCCCTTTATAAGAGCCAATCCATTTCTGGTATTTTGCATACAAGCAGCATTAGCAAACCAGAACACTTACAAATTTACAGTTCTAAGGCTGTGAAAATATCCAAACAAAGGCATCAACAGGACGATACCATCTCTGGAGAAAGGTCACTGGCATCTGGGACACCTGTGTCCCATGGGAATGCAAAAGGCCAGCATCTCCTGGTCCTTCTATCCTAGGTTTCATTGCTTTCAGCTTCTGGCTTCCTTGGCTTCCTCTCTCAGCACCTCCAGGGGCTTTTTCTCTAAGCAATCTCGGTTTCATCTCTCTTTTATCCTGTCATAAAGGACTCCGATAAAAGGATTAAGACCCATCCTGAATAGGCTGGGTCACATCTCAACTGAAATAACCTAACCAAAAGGTTCCACCCACAATAGGTCTGCACTCACAGGAATACAGTAAAAGAGCATGGCTTTTTCTGGGGTAAATAACAGTTCCAAACCACTACTGTGTGTGTGTGTGTGTGTGTGTGTGTGTGTGTGTGTGTGTGTGTGTGTGTTTAAAGTTCCTGTGAGTCAAGAAATTCATGTAAAAACACTGGCTGAGCCATAAGCTAACACTTTCAACAATCAAGAACAGCAAAACCTGGGGAAAGGGAGACTCTGATTTCCAGATTATCACATTATAATATTTGAATGTCTGTTTTTAACAAAAATACACAAGGCATACAAAGGAGCAGGAAAGTATGGCCAAGTCAAAGGAACAAAATAAAGTGAAAGAAACCATCCCTGAGGAAACACAGACACTGGACTTACTAGACAGACTTTAAAACAACTGTTTTAAACATGCTAAAGGATAAAATGGACAAAGAACCAAAGGAAATCAGGAAAATGATGTTATGAACAAAATTAGAATATTAATAAAGGATAGACATTATAAAAAGGAACCAAACTTAAATTCTAGAGCTGAAAAGTACAATAAATGAAATGGAAAATTCACTAGAAGTATTCACCATCAGACTTGAGCAGGGGGAAGAGTCAGTAAATTTGAAAATAAGACAATTTAAATTATCTAGTCTGAGGAGTAGAAAGAGAAAAGAATGAAGAAAAGTGACTGGAGCCTAAGGGGCCTTTGGAACACTATCAAGCAGATCAACATATGCATTACAGGAGTATCAGAAGGAGAAGAGATAAAGAAAGGGGCAGAGCAATTATTTGAAGAAATAATGGCCCCAAACTCCCCAAATCTGACAAAAGATATGAATCTACACATCCAAAGAGCTAAACAAACTCTGAGTGGGATAAACTCAAAGAAAGCTATACTGAGGCATTATAAAATTGTAGTCTCTACTGTAATTTTTCCCCAGATGGCTGTGAATTGATTGTTCACATGATGGTGTTTTCAAACAATGCTCACCACTTTCCCTCCTTGAGTGAGTTCCAAGATAGGTATGCTGGTTTGAAGCTGTTATGGGCCCCAGAAGAGCAATGATCTTTTTTTTTTTTTTTTTTTTTTTTTTTAATCATCATTTTATTGAGATATATTCACATACCACGCAGTCATACAAAACAAATTGTACTTTCGATTGTTTACAGTACCATTACATAGTTGTACATTCATCACCTAAATCAATCCCTGACACCTTCATTAGCACACACACAAAAATAACAAGAATAATAATTAGAGTGAAAAAGAGCAATTGAAGTAAAAAAGAACACTAGGTACCTTTGTCTGTTTGTTTGCTTCCCCTACTTTTCTACACATCGATCCATAAACTAGACAAAGTGGAGTTTGGTCCTTATGGCATTCCCAATCCCACTGTCACCCCTCATAAGCTACATTTTTATACAACTGTCTTCGAGATTCATGGGTTCTCGGTTGTAGTTTAATAGTTTCAGGTATCCACCACCAGCTACCCCAATTCTTTAGAACCTAAAAAAGGTTGTCTAAAGTGTGCATAAGAGTGCCCACCAGAGTGATCTCTCGGCTCGTTTTGGAATCTCTCTGCCACTGAAGCTTATTTCATTTCCTTTCACATCCCCCTTTTGGTCAAGAAGATGTTCTCCATCCCACGATGCCGGGTCTACATTCCTCCCCGGGAGTCATATTCCACGTTGGCAGGGAGATTCACTTCCCTGGGTGTCTGATCCCACGTAGGGGGGAGGGCAGTGATTTCACCTTTCAAGTTGGCTTAGCCAGAGAGAGAGGGCCACATCTGAGCAACAAAGAGGCATTCAGGAGGAGACTCTTAGGCACAAATACAGGGAGGCCTAGCCTCTCCTTTGCAGCAACCGTCTTCCCAAGGGTAAAACTTATGGTAGAGGGCTCAACCCATCAAACCACCAGTCCCCTATGTCTGTGGTCATGTTAGCAACCATGGAGGTGGGGTAGGCGAATACCCCTGCATTCTCCACAGGCTCCTCAAGGGGGCACTACATCTTTTTTTTTTTTTTTTTTCCTTGTTTGTCTTTTTTCTTTTTTTTTTTTTTTTTTTAACTTTCCCTTCTTTTTTCAAATCAACTGTATGAAAAAAAAAGTTAAAAAGAAAACAAACATACAATACAAGAACATTTCAAAGAGACCATAGCAAGGGAGTAAGAAAAAGACAACTAACCTAAGATAACTGCTTAACTTCCAACATGTTCCTACTTTACCCCAAGAAAGTTACATAATATAGCAACATTTCAGTGAACTTGTACCTACTACATCCATCAGAAATTAACAGACCATAGTCATTTCTGGGCATCCCCAGAACGTTAAATAGCTTATCTGTTCTTCTTGGATTATTGTTCCCCCTTCCTTAATTGCTCTCTACTGCTAGTTCCCCTACATTCTACATTATAAACCATTTGTTTTAGATTTTTCAAAGTTCACATTAGTGGTAGCATATAATATTTCTCTTTTTGTGCCTGGCTTATTTCGCTCAGCATTATGTCTTCAAGGTTCATCCATGTTGTCATATGTTTCACCAGATCGTTCCTTCTTACTACCGCGTAGTATTCCATCGTGTGTATATACCACATTTTATTTATCCACTCATCTGTTGAAGGACATTTGGGTTGTTTCCATCTCTTGGCAATTGTGAATAATGCTGCTATGAACATTGGCGTGCAGATATCTGTTCGTGTCACTGCTTTCCTATCTTCCGGGTATATACCGAGAAGTGCAATCGCTGGATCGAATGGTAGCTCTATATCTAGTTTTCTAAGGAACTGCCAGACTGACTTCCAGAGTGGCTGAACCATTATACAGTCCCACCAACAATGAATAAGAGTTCCAATTTCTCCACATCCCCTCCAGCATTTGTAGTTTCCTGTTAGTTTAATGGCAGCCATTCTAACCGGTGTTAGA
Source organism: Choloepus didactylus (assembly GCF_015220235.1). Classification (NCBI taxonomy): domain Eukaryota; kingdom Metazoa; phylum Chordata; class Mammalia; order Pilosa; family Megalonychidae; genus Choloepus; species Choloepus didactylus. The sequence goes on from NC_051308.1 coordinate 34,770,390, forward strand.
TGGTATCTCATTGTGGTCTTAATTTGCATCTCTCTAATAGCTAGTGAAGCTGAACATTTTTTCATGTGTTTCTTGGCCTTTTGTATTTCCTCTTCAGAGAACTGTCTTTTCATATCTTTTGCCCATTTTATAATTGGGCTGTCTGTACTATTGTCATTGAGTTGTAGGATTTCTTTGTATATGCAAGATATCAGTCTTTTGTCAGATACATGGTTACCAAAAATTTTTTCCCATTGAGTTGGCTGCCTCTTTACCTTTTTGAGAAATTCCTTTGAGGTGCAGAAACTTCTAAGCTTGAGGAGTTCCCATTTATCTATTTTCTCTTTTGTTGCTTGTGCTTTGGGTGTAAAGTCTAGGAAGTGGCCTCCTAATACAAGGTCTTGAAGATGTTTTCCTACATTATCTTCTAGGAGTTTTATGGTACTTTCTTTTATATTGAGATCTTTGGTCCATTTTGAGTTAATTTTTGTGTAGGGGGTGAGGTAGGGGTCCTCTTTCATTCTTTTGGATATGGATATCCAACTCTCCCAGCCCCATTTGTTGAAAAGACCATTATGGCTCAGTTCGGTGACTTTGGGGGCCTTATCAAAGATCAGTCGGCCATAGATCTGAGGGTCTATCTCTGAATTCTCAATTCGATTCCATTGATCTATATGTCTATCTTTGTGCCAGTACCATGCTGTTTTGGCAACTGTGGCTTTATAATAAGCTTCAAAGTCAGGGAGTGTAAGTCCTCCCACTTCGTTTTTCTTTTTTAGAGTGTCTTTAGCAATTCGAGGCATCTTCCCTTTCCAAATAAATTTGATAACTAGCTTTTCCAAGTCTGCAAAGTAGGTTGGTGGAATTTTGATTGGGATTGCATTGAATCTGTAGATGAGTTTGGGTAGAATTGACATCTTAATGACATTTAGCCTTCCTATCCATGAACATGGAATATTTTTCCATCTTTTAAGGTCCCCTTCTATTTCTTTTAGTAGAGTTATGTAGTTTTCTTTGTATAGGTCTTTTAAATCCTTGGTTGAGTTTATTCCTAGGTACTTGATTTTTTTAGTTGCTATTGAAAATGGTATCTTTTTCTTGAGTGTCTCTTCAGTTTGTTCATTTCTAGCATATAGAAACATTACTGACTTATGTGCATTAATCTTGTATCCCGCTACTTTGCTAAATTTGTTTATTAGCTCTAGTAGGTGTATCGTTGATTTCTCAGGGTTTTCTAGATATAAGATCATATCATCTGCAAACAATGACAGTTTTACTTCTTCTTTTCCAATTTGGATGCCTTTTATTTCTTTGTCTTGCCGGATTGCCCTGGCTAGCACTTCCAGCACAATGTTGAATAACAGTGGTGACAGCGGGCATCCTTGTCTTGTTCCTGATCTTAGAGGGAAGGCTTTCAGTCTCTCACCATTGAGTACTATGCTGGCTGTGGGTTTTTCATATATGCTCTTTATCATGTTGAGGAAGTTTCCTTCAATTCCTACCTTTTGAAGTGTTTTTATCAAAAAGGGATGTTGGATTTTGTCAAATGCTTTTTCAGCATCTATTGAGATGATCAATTGATTTTTCCCTTTCGAGTTTTTAATGTCTTGTAATACATTGATTGTTTTTCTGATGTTGAACCATCCTTGCATGCCTGGAATGAACCCCACTTGGTCATGGTGTATGATTTTTTTAATGTGTCTTTGGATTCGATTTGCAAGTATTTTGTTGAGGATTTTTGCATCTATATTCATTAGGGAGATTGGCCGGTAGTTTTCCTTTTTTGTAGCATCTTTGCCTGGTTTTGGTATTAGATTGATGTTAGCTTCATAAAATGAGTTAGGTAGTGTTCCATTTTTTTCAATGTTTTGAAAGAGTTTGAGTAAGATTGGTGTCAGTTCTTTCTGGAAAGTTTGGTAGAATTCCCCTGTGAAGCCATCTGGCCCTGGGCATTTATTTGTGGGAAGATTTTTGATGACTGATTGGATCTCTTTGCTTGTGATGGGTTGGTTGAGGTCTTCTATTTCTTCTCTGGTCAGTCTAGGTTGTTCATATGTTTCCAGGAAATTGTCCATTTCTTCTACATTATCCAGTTTGTTGCCATACAGTTGTTCATAATATCCTCTTATAATTTTTTTAATTTCTTCAGGATCTGCAGTTATGTCACCTTTTTCATTCATTATTTTGTTTATATGGGTCTTCTCTCTTTTTGATTTTGTCAGTCTAGCTAGGGGCTTGTCAATCTTGTTGATCTTCTCAAAGAACCAACTTTTGGTGATATTTATCCTTTCTATTGTTTTTTTGTTCTCTATGTCATTTATTTCTGCTTTAATCCTTGTTATTTCTTTTCTTCTACTTGGTTTAGGATTGGTTTGCTGTTCATTTTCTAGCTTCTTCAGTTGATCCATTAGTTCTTTGATTTTGGCTCTTTCTTCCTTTTTAATATATGCGTTTAGTGCTATAAATTTCCCCCTTAGCACTGCTTTTGCTGCATCCCATAGGTTTTGGTATGTTGTGTTCTCATTTTCATTCGTCTCTATATATTTAGCAATTTCTCTTGCTATTTCTTCTTTAACCCACTGATTGTTTAGGAGTGTGTTGTTTAACCTCCAGGTATTTGTGAATTTTCTAAGTCTCTGATGGTTATTGACTTCTAATTGTATTCCATTGTGGTCAGAGAATGTGCTTTGAATAATTTCAATCTTTTTAAATTTATTGAGGCTTGTTTTATGTCCCAGCATATGATCTATTCTGGAGAAAGTTCCGTGAGCACTAGAAAAGTATGTGTATCCTGGTGATTTGGGATGTAATGTCCTGTAGATGTCTGTTAAATCTAATTCATTTATCAGATTGTTTAGGTTTTCAATTTCCTTATTGGTCTTCTGTCTGGTTGATCTATCTATAGGAGAGAGTGATGTGTTGAAGTCTCCCACAATTATTGTGGAAACATCAATTGCTTCCTTTAGTTTTGCCAATGTTTCTCTCATGTATTTTGTGGCACCTTGATTGGGTGCATAGACATTTACGATTGTTATTTCTTCTTGCTGAATTGCCCCTTTTATTAGTATGTAGTGGCCTTCTTTGTCTCTCAAAACATCCCTGCATTTGAAGTCTATTTTATCTGAGATTAATATTGCTACACCTGCTTTCTTTTGGCTGTAGCTTGCATGAAATATTTTTTTCCATCCTTTCACTTTCAGTTTCTTTGTGTCCCTGTGTCTAAGATGAGTCTCTTGTATGCAACATATTGATGGTTCATTTTTTTTGATCCATTCTGCGAATCTATATCTTTTAATTGGGGAGTTTAATCCATTTACATTCAACGTTAAAACCGTGAAGGCATTTCTTGAATCGGCCATCTTATCCTTTGGATTATGTTTGCCATATTTTTCCCTCTCTCTATTAATATCCTTTATTGTACCCATACCGAATCTCTTTAGTACTGAACCTTTCTCCAAGTCTCTCTGTCCTGTCTTTGTTTCTCTGTCTGTAGGGCTCCCTTTAGTATCTCCAGTAGGGCAGGTCTCTTGTTAGCAAATTCTCTCAGCATTTCTTTGTCTGTGAAAAATTTAAGCTCTCCCTCAAATTTGAAGGAGAGCTTTGCTGGATAAAGTATTCTTGGCTGGAAATTCCTCTCACTCAGAATTTTAAATATATCGTGCCACTGCCTTCTCGCCTCCATGGTGGCTGCTGAGTAGTCACTACTTAGTCTTATGCTGTTTCCTTTGTATGTGGTGAATTGCTTTTCTCTTGCTGCTTTCAGAACTTGCTCCTTCTCTTCTATGTTTGACAGTGTGATCAGTATATGTCTCGGAGTGGGTTTTTTTGGATTTATTCTATTTGGAGTTCGCTGAGCATTTATGATTTGTGTATTTATGTTGTTTAGAAGATTTGGGAAGTTTTCCCCAACAATTTCTTTGAATACTCTTCCTAGACCTTTACCCTTTTCTTCCCCTTCTGGGACACCAATGAGTCTTATATTCGGACGTTTCATATTATCTATCATATCCCTGAGGTCCATTTCGAGTTTTTCAATTTTTTTCCCCATTCTTTCTTTTATGCTTTCATTTTCCATTCTGTCATCTTCCAGGTCACTGATTCGTTGTTCAACTTCCTCTAGTCTTGTACTATGAGTGTCCAGAATCTTTTTAATTTGGTCAACAGTTTCTTTAATTTCCATAAGATCATCCATTTTTTTATTTAGTCTTGCAATGTCTTCTTTATGCTCTTCTAGGGTCTTCTTGATTTCCTTCATATCCCGTACTATGGTCTCATTGTTCATCTTTAGTTCTTTGAGTAGCTGCTCTAGGTGTGTCTCTTCTGGTCTTTTGATTTGGGTGCTTGGGCTTGGGTTATCCATATCGTCTGGTTTTTTCATATGCTTTATAATTTTCTGTTGTTTTTGGCCTCGTGGCATTTGCTGACCTTGATAGGGTTCTTTTAGGGTTTGTAGACCAGTTGAAGTCCTTATCTCTAATTTATCAGATCTACAGCTTCGTGGAGTACACTTTCTCTAACTAACCAGCAGGTGGCGTCCACGAGCCACCTGTTCTCCACAAGCCAGATCTCCCCTGCTTAGCCTTTTTGGTGAGTGGGGGAGTGAGTCTTGTGGGGCCCAATTGGTGTCCCAAGCTTGCGTGTGTAGTTGGTGTTGCCTGCCCTGTATGTGGGGCGTGTTTCTGGGCAGTCGGGGAGGGGGGGTGGCCCTAACAATCAAATCTCCCTGATGATCCTAGAGTTTTAAAGCTACTGCAATAGTCTAATCCTTCAGTTCAGTCCTGCCGCAGTTTGTCTCTGCCACTGACCCACAAGTCTTTGGTATTGGCGTATGGCTCCTGAGACTTGCAAGTGGGCCCCTCTTCCAGGCTGTGCACCCCGGGTCCTCTGTTGAGGGATGACTGTGCTATGTCACAGGTGAGTGCCGTCCCCCCAGGGCAGTTCTGGGCTGCTGGGCTGTGTTGGGAGGCTCCCAGTCTGCTCAAATGATGGCTGAATGGGGCTCTGTTAATTCACACTGCTCCCCCTTCCCAGCTCTGGGACATTCAGCTGAGGTTGCAGGGAAGGCTAATGTCCACGCCCAGTTTTGTGGTGTGTGCCTGTTATTTGAAGCACTTCCGTCACACTGGGTTGTCTGGGGCAGCTCTGGGCTATGGGGCTGGCGATGGGCAGGAGTGTTTCCTGTCCACCAGGATGGTGGCTGTGAGCGGACACCCCCCTTTTCTAGGGAAGTTGTGTTGTTTAGTGAATTTTCTCAGCCACTGGATTATTGCCTTTTGTCTCAGAGCTCTCTTAGTTCTGCTCTTGACTTGACGTGCCCAAATTTCAATTCTTTGAAGCTTTCTGTATTGAGCTTCTTAGAGTAATTGTTTTAGAAAAAGCAAAAAGGATTTAAAAAAAAAAAAAAAAAAAAAAAAAAAAAAAAAAAAAAAACGGCCCACCACAGAGATCTAATGGGTTATTGAAATGCTAATAGACAAAGCAACCAGGGCCATTAAGGAAAGGTGCACAGGGCAGAGAGATCAGCCTTGCTTCGGGATTTGCATATGCGCCTCAAGGCCTGATCTCCGCCCTTCCCCTTTCTGTGTTCACCAGAACTCCAAAAATCCTCTGCTTTTATTTTGGAGTTTTTCATGTTGTTTTTTTTCTATGCCTGTCTCCTCTCTGCTGGGCTGGCTGCTCTCAGAGTCTCTGGTGTCTGGCTTCAGTCTATCTATGGTTGGAGTTTGAATCAGTAGAATGAGTTTCCGATAAGAGCAGCCACTGCAATTCTCCCTTCTCCTTCCTGGAGCTGACAGCCCCTCCTCCCCCGGGACTGAGCCTGGCAGGGCGGGGCGCGGGTCCCCTGGCCGCAAAAACTTACAGATTTCGCTGATCTCAGCAGTTCCATGTTTTCATGAGTGTTGTATGAAGTATGCCCAAAGACAGATTGCTCTGTGGTGTCCAGTCCACGCAGTTCCTGGCTTTTTACCTACTTTCCTGGAGGAGTAACTAAAACATACAGCTCACCAGTCTGCCATCTTGCCCCGCCTCCTCAGCAATGATCTTTTAATCCAATTTTGTGGGGCAGGACCTTTTGACTGAATTTTCCATGGAGATGTGACCCACCCAACTGTGGGTGAGACCTTTTGTTAAATTATTTCCATAGAGGCATGAACCCACCCTTTCAGAGTGGCTCTTGATTAGTTTACTGGAGTCCTTTAACAGAGCCCACAAAGAGAAGGGGCTCAGAGAAGCTGAGAGAGAAAGACATTTTGAAACCAGAACCCAGGAGCAAAGGACCAGAAGATGCCAGCCATGTGTCTTCTTAGCTAACAGAGGTGTTCTGGATGACACTGGCTTTTCCTCAGTGAAGGTAGCCTCTTGTTGATGCATTAGTTTAGACACTTTTATGGTCTTAGAACTGTAAATTTGTAACCTAACAAATCCCCTTTATAAAAGCCAATCTATTTCTGGTATTATGCACAATGGCAGTTCTAGCAAACCAGAACAATAGGTAAAACAAATACAAGCATTTTCCATCAACCCTTTAGGAAGCACCCAGACAGGTTAGTACAGACATACCTACTGTTCTAGATTGCTAATGCTGCCAGAATGCAAAACACCAGAAATGGATTGGCTTTTATAAAAGGGGGTTTATTTAGTTACACAGTTACAGACTTAAGGCCATAAAGTGTCCAAGATAACACATCAACAAGAGGCTACCTTCACTGGAGGATGGCCAATGGTGTCCAGAAAACCTCTGTTAGCTGGGAAGGCATGTGGGTGGCGTCTGCTCCAAAGTTCTGGTTTCAAAGTGGCTTTCTCCCAGGACGTTCCTCTCTAGGCTGCAGTTCCTCAAAAATGTCACTCTTAGTTGCACTTGGGGTATTTGTCCTCTCTTAGCTTCTCTGGAGCAAAAGTCTGATTTCAACGGCTGTCTTCAAAATATTTCTCATCTGTAGCTCCTGTGCTTTCTTCAAAGTGTCCCTCTTGGCTGTGACTCCTCTTCAAAAGTCCACTCTCAGCTGCACTGAGTTCCCCCTATCTGTCAGCTCATTTATATGGCTCCAGTGACTCAACTTAGACCCACCCCAAATGGGCGGAGCAACACCTCCATGGAAATTATCCAATCAGAGTCATCACCCACAGCTGTGTGGGGTACATCTCCACAGAAACATTCAAAGAATTATGATCTAATCAACACTGATAACGTCTGCCCACACAAGATTACATCAAAGATAATGGCATTTGGGGGGACATAATACATTCAAACTGGCACACCTACTAATTTGCAAACAAGGTCTGCTTTGCTGTCTGTGGAACCACAGACCAGAGTCCCACACTGGGAATACAGTCTTCAAGACTGCAGCTGAGCTAGAGAGAGGGTGGGACAATGGAAAGTAGAAATGCTATAAAGCTTTCCCACCTTTTAAAGTTGCCTTTTTCTTGGTTCCTCTTTCACTTGGCTGCTGAGCTCTGTTTTTTAGAGTTCTGGTAAAATTTGTTCTGACCATGTATGGTAGTTTTTCAATGTTTCTGTGGAGAGATGAGGATCTAGAGCTGCCTACCCTGCCATTTTGTTGACATCACTCCTGAGAGGTGTTTTTGTTTGTTTGTTTGTTTGTTTTAATCATACATGGATGTTGGATTTTGTGAAATGCTTTTTCAGCATGTATTGAGGTGACCAAATAGATTTCCTTTTTTAATTTATTAGTATGGGGAATTATATTGATTGAGTTCTGAATATTAAATCAACCTTTTATTCCTCAATTTAATCCTTCTTGTATCATTCCCTTTATATATATACTGTTGGATTTGATTTGGGAAAGTTTGGTTAGAATGTTTGCATCTATTCAAGAGGGCTATTTATCTGTAGTTTTCTTATAACATATTTGTCTTGTTTTTAGTATCAAGGTAATGCTGGCCTCATAGGGTAAGGTGGCGTGGATTCCTTCCTCTTCAATTTTCTGGAAGAATTTATGTAGAATTAGTACTTTTTTCCCTAAATGTTTTGTGAAAACTATCTGGGTCTTGAATTTTCTTTGTGGAAAGATTTTAAACTAAAATTTCAATTTCTTTAATAAAAGTTATCTATAACTTGCTATTCAAGTTATCTATATTCTTGAGTGAGCTTTAGTAGTTTGTGTATTTCAAGGAATTTGTCCATTTCTTCTAATGTGTTGAGTTTATTGGCTTAAAGCTGTTCATAATATTCCCTCATTATACTTAGAATCTATAGTGATGTCTCCCCTTTCATTTCTGAGATTGGTAATTTGTATCTTCTTTTTCACTGGGTTTGACCAATTGTTATAATGTTTCTTGGGTTTTCTAGAACTTTGATTTGAGTCTTTTATTATCTTCCATATCTCTACCTAACTTTCTTTTAACATATGGGATATAGTTATAATAACTATGTTAACATCCCTATCTCTAATTCAACATCAGTGTCAGTTCTGGGTCAGTTTTCTTTGGTTAATTTTTCATTATTGATCCTATTTTCTTGCTTCTTTGCATGTTTGGTAATCTTATCGCATACTGGATAGTTTTGTATTCCTATAAATATTGAAATTTGTTCTGGATTCAGTTAAATTACCTGGAAATGGTTTCACCATTTTTGCTCTTGCTTTTAAGAGTAACCAGAACAGCATTTAATTAGGGATAATTATTCTCCATAACTGCAGCAAGACCCCTCTGAGTGCTCTATCCAATGCTCATGAATTTTTAGGTTTTCTATTTTTTAATGCAATTTTATTGAGATATAATCACATAACATACAATCATTCAAAGTGTATAATCAGTTGTTCACAGTATCATCATATAGTTGTGCTTTCATCACCACAATAAGACTTTGAACATTCTCATTACCCCCCAAAATAAAATAAAAGCTAAAATAAAAAAAGAACATCCAAAACATTACCTTCCCTTCCTCCTCTCATTGTTCATTTACTTTTTTTAAATACAGTTTGATTGGGATATATTCACACACCCTACAGTCATCCACAGTGTACAATCAGTTATTCACAGCACCATCATACAGTTGTGCGTTCATCACCAGAATCAATTTTTGAACCTTTTCCTTACTCCAAAATAAAAATAAAAGCAAAAAAGAGCCCCTAAATCTTCCCATCCCCTCCATCCCACCCTATTCCTCATCTAATTTTTGTCCCCATTTTTCCACTCATCTGTCCATATACTGGATAAACGGAGTGCGAGCCACAAGGTTTTCATGGTCACACAGTCACACTATGCAGTCTATAGTTATACAATTGTCTTCAAGAATCAAGGTCACTGGGTTGCAGTTTGACAGCTTCAGGTATTTCCCTCTAGCCATTCCAACACACTAAAGACTAAAAGGTGATATCTACATAGCATTTAAAAATACCCTCCAGAGTGACCTCTCGACTCCATTTGAAATCTCTCAGCCACTGGAACCTTATTTTGTTTCATCTCTCTCCCCACTGTTGGGCAAGAAGATCCTCTCAATCCCACAATGCTGGGTCCAGGTTCATCTCCAGGAGGCATTTCCCACATTGTCAGGGTCATTCACACCCCTGGGAGACATATCCCAAGTAGGGGGGGAGGGCAGTGAGTTCACCTGCCAAGAGGGCTTAGTGAGAGAGGGGGGTCACATCTGAGCAACAGAGAGGCTCTTTGGGCAGGGGGGGACTCCTAGACACAATTATAAGTGGGCTTAGCCTCTCCCTTGCAGTAACTAGCTTCTAAGGGGAAAGCCCCTGATCAAGGGCTCGGCCCATTATAGGCATTCCTCAATGTTTGCAGGAAAATCAGCAATAGCCCAGGTGTGAAGTCCAACACTTTGCATTTCTCCCCAGCTCCTTGGGGGGCCCCACAAATACACTTACACTCTTTACCCATAGCACCCTGGGATGTGTTGGGATTTCACTCCAGCCTGTACAAACTCACCAAATCCCACTTCCCATTCAAAGCTCCATGCACCTATGGTGTTCAAACTGATCATACAAGTTAAATTACTTAATGTGCTACAGAAAATACAGATCCTGCACCAGATAAACTCTTCTCCCTTGGTCTCACATTAAGTTGTAGTTTTAAAACCCAGTCAGTATCGTCCTTCACCCTTGGGCCTGATCTGTCTTAGTCCTAACCAGATCCTTTTCATTCATATCTCTAATTAAAGTCTGAATTCTTTTTCAGCTCTTTAAACAGTTGCCTTATGGGGTAATACTGACATTCATAGCTGCCAAGTTCTAGCTTCAAGTCTCGTATGTCAGACAGATACCCAAAGTTCCAGAGACTGACCAGGTTATGCACAAGGAGCTCAACATCTCAGGATTTAGAGATAATCATTACAACTCAGGATTAGATGTGACTGCTACAAGAGTTTACAATCTAGAGACCATTACAATAAGCACTTCCTGATAAACAGTGCTGTATGGTTCAGTTTTCAGAGTTTACACATTAAAGTTAGTCCATATTAGTGAGGCATTATAATATTTGTCCTCTCATTTCTGGTGTGTTTCACTCAAAATGTTGTGCTCAAGATGCATTCACCTAATTGCGTGTCTCACAGCTTCATTTCTTCTTGTAGCCACTCAATATTCTATTGTATGCATGCACTACAGTTCACCATTCTGTTCATCAATCAATGTACTCTTAGACCACCTCTGTCTATTGTAAATAATGAATACTGCCACCATATATACCGGTGCATAAATGTCCATTAGTGTCACTGCTCTCTGATTTTCCAAGTATACACCCCATACTGAGGTTGCAGGACTTTGAAACCCCCACATACGTAGCTTCTTGTGGGACCATGGTACTGTCCTCCAGACAGGCTACACCATTCTACTTCCTCCCCAACAGTGACTACATACATCTCTCTCTCCAAGTTCTTTCCAGCACTTGTGTCACTCTGTTTATTTTTTTTCCCTGCAGGTTTATAGAGGTATATTCAAATACCATACAATCATCCACAGTGTACCATCAATTGTTTATAGTATCATATGGTTGTGCATTCATCACCATAATTAGCACTTACACATATTACTCAAAAAAAAAGAACTGAAACAAAAGAATAATAAAAAGGATAAAAGTAAAAATAAAATAAGATACAGCAATAAGGTCAGTCAACAACCCACTACCAAGAATCCCGTACCCTCCTTTACACCCCTCCCTCCCAGACATTCAGCTTTGGTATATTGCCCGTCACATTTAATGGGAGTGTACTGCAATGTTATTGTTAACCCCAGACTCAAACTGCATTGGTTATATTATTTCCCCTAATATCTTACCCTGTACAACATTCCACAAGGTTACCATTTATCTGTTATCCTCTGTGTAAAAACATTTTTACATTTGTGTATTTAGTCACCATCACTGACCACTCTCGGTTTCACCAAGCTACAGAGTCCCAGTCTCTATCATCCATCCTTCCCTCTGGTATCATACATGCCCTTATTCCTCCTCCCTCAATCCTACTCACAGGTATCCTTGGTCAATGCACCTGCAATACTGTGCTACCATCACACAGCACTGTACTCTCCATTTCTGGATGTACACAGTCAATCCTGTTGAACATTCTATAATCCTTCAGAATGAAGTGCCTGTTCTCTAACAACTTTCTATCTCCTGATAACCTGTGTTCTCAGTTTCAGCTCTCAAAGTTTGTTCATTAATGTTAGTTCATATTAGTGAGACCACACCATATTTGTCCTTTTGTTTCTGGCTAACTTCACTCAACATAATGTCCTCAAGGTTCATCCACGTTATTGTATGTTCTGTGACTTTGTTCTGCCTTACAGCTGTGTAATATTCCATTGTGTGTATATACCAGTTTGTTTATCTACTTGTCCATCAATGGACATCTGGGCTGTTTCCATCTCTTGGGAATCATGAATAATGCCACTATAAACATTGGTTTACAAAAATCCATTCGTGTCTTACCTTTCAGTTCCTCTGGGTATACACCTAGTAATGGAATTGCTGGGTCATATGGCAATTCTATACTTAGCTTCCTGAGGAACTGCCACACTGCCTTCCAGAGTGGCTGCACCATTCTACATTCTCATCAACAGTGAATAAGTGTGCCTCTTTCTCCACATCCTCTCTGGCACCTGTAATTTTCTGTTTCATTGATAATGGCCATTCTGGTAGGTGTGAGATGATATCTCACTGTGGTTTTGATTTGCATTTCCCTGATAGCCAGTGAAATTGAACAAGTTTTCATATGTTTTTGAACCATTGTATTTCCTCTTCAGGGAAGTGTCTATCCTTGTCTTTTGCCCATTTTTTAATTGGGTTGTTAGTCTTTCCCGTGTTGAATTGTAGGATTTCTTTATATATTCTGGATATTAAACCCTTATCTGATAATGTGGTTTCAAAATATTGTCTCCCATTGCATAGGCTGCTTTTTTACTTTTCTGACAAAGTCATTTGATGCACAAAAGTGTTTAATTTTGAGGAGATCCCATTCATCTATTTCTTCTTTTATTGCTTGTGCTTCAGGTGTAAGGTCTAGGAAGCCACTTCCTATCACTAGATCCTTAAGATATTTCCCTACCTTTTCTTCTAAAAGTCTTATGACCTTAGCGCTAATGTTTAGATCCTTAATCCATTTTGAGTTAATTTTTGTATAAGGAGACAGATCCAGTTCTCCAAATACCATTTATTGAAGAGGCTGTATTGTCCAGTTGCATTGGCTTGACTGCCTTATCAAAGATCAAATATCCATAAATGAAATGGTCTATTTCTCAACACTCAATTTGATTTCATTGGTCAGTATCTCTATGTTTATATCAGTACCATGCTGTTTTGACCACTGTTACTTTGTAGTATGCTTCAAAGTCAGGTAGTGAGAGACCCCCCACTTCCTTCATCTTTTGGCTATTTGGAGCACCTTGCCCTTCCAAATAAATTTAGCTATTTGTTTTTCTATTTCTGCAAAGTAAGTTGATGGGATTTCAATTGATATTGCACTAAATCTATAAATCAGTTTAAATAGAATAGACATCTTTACTAATGTTTAGTCTTCTAATCCATGAACATGGTATGTTCTTCCATTTTTAAAGGTCCTGTTCAATTTCTTTTAGCAGTTTCTTATAGTTTTATCTGTATAGATCCTTTGTGGCCTTGGTTAAGTTTATTCCTAAATTCTTGATTCTTTTGGTGGCTATTGTAAATGGAATTTTTTTCTTGATTTCCTCCTCCTATTGTTCGTTATTTGTGTATAGGAAAACTACTGATTTTTGTGTGTTGATATAGCCTGCCACTTTGCTGTATTCATTGATTAACTCTAGTAGCTTTGCTGCAGGTTTTTCTGGATTTTCTAAATAGAAGATCATGTTGTCTGCAAACAGTGAAAGGTTTACTTATTCTCCAATTTGGATGCCTTTTATTTTTTTTCTTGCCTAACTGCTCTAGGTAGAACTTCCAGCACAATGTTGAATAACAATGGTGACAGTGGGCATCCCTGTCTTGTTCCTGATCTTAGAGGGAAAGCTTTCAGTCTCTCCCCATTGAGTGTGATGTTAGCTGTGGGTTTTTCATATATTGCCTTTATCATATTGAAAAAGTTCCCTTCTATTCCTATCCTTTGAAGTGTTTTCATCAGGAAAGGATGTTGAATTTTGTCAAATGCCTTTTCTACATCAATCGAGATGATCATGTGTTTCTTCTGCTTTGATTTATTGATGTGGTGTATTACATTAATTGATTTTCTTATGTTGAACCAGCCTTGCATACCTGGAATAAATCCCATTTGCTCATGGTGTATAATTCTTTTAACGTGCTGGTACATTTGATTTGTGAATATTTTGTTGAGGATTTTTGCATCTATATTCATTAAAGAGATTGGTTTAAAATTTTCTTTTTTGTGTGGTATCTTTGTGAGGAGTTTTGCATCTATATTCATTAAAGAGATTGGTTTAAAATTTTCTTTTTTGTGTGGTATCTTTGTCTGACTTTGGTATTAGGGTGATGGTGGCTTCATAGAATGACTTAGGTAGCTTTCCCTCCTCTTCAATTTTTTTTTGAAGTGTTTGAGCAGGATTGGTACTAATTCTTTCTTGAATATTTGGTAGAATTCACATGTGAAGCCAACTAGTCCTTGGCTTTTCTTTTTTGGGAACTTTTTGGTGACTGATTCAATCTCTTTACTGGTAATGGTTTGTTGAGGTCATCAATTTCTTCTTGAGTCATTGTTGGTTGTTCATGCTTTCCTGGGAAGCTGTCCATTTCATCTAGGTTGTCTAATTTATTAGTGTATAGTTGCTCATAGTATCCTCTCATTTTCTCCTCTATTTCTGCAGGGTCAGTAGTTATGTCCCTTTTTCCATTTCTGATTGTTTTTATTTGCCTTTCTCTCTCTCTCTCTCTCTCTCTCTCTCTCTCTCTCTCTCTCTCTCTCCCTCTCTCCCTCTCTCCCTCTCTCCCTCTCTCCCTCTCTCTCTCTCTCCCTCTCTCTCTCTCTCTCTCTGTTTTGTTAGCCTACCTAAGCATCCATCAATTTTATTTATTTTTCTCAAAGAACCAACTTCTGTTTTTTTGATTCTATTGTTTTCCTGTTCTCAATTTAATTTCTGCTCTAACATTTCTTTACTTTTGTTTGCTTTGGGGTTAGTTTGCTGTTCTTTCTGTAGTTCCTCTCAGTAAGTGGTTAATTCCTCAATTTTTTCTCTTTCTTCTCTTTTAATATAGGCATTTAGGGCAATAACTTTTCCTCTCAGCACTGCCTTTGCTGAGTCCCATATGTTTTGTTTTGTTGTGTTTTCATTTTCATTTGCCTCTAGGTATTTATTGATTCCTCTTGTGATTTCTTTCTTTACCCACTGGTTGTCCAAGAGTGTGTTATTTACCCGCCATATATTTGTGAATTTTCCAACATCCTGCCTGTTATTGATTTCCAACTTCATTCCATTATGGTCTGAGAAGGTGTTTTGTATAATATCAATTCTTTTAAATTTGTTGAGACTTGCTTTATGACCCAGCATGTGGTCTGTACTAGAGAATGATCCATGAGCACTTGAGAAAAATGTGTATCCTGCTGTTGTGGAGTGTAGTGTTCTATGTCTGTCAAGTATAAATATAGTACCATTCAACATCTGTTTCCTTATTGATCCTCTGTCTAGATGTTCTATCCATTGGTGAGACTGGTGTATTGAAGTCTCCAACTTCTCCCTTCAGTGTTGACAATGTTTGCCACATATATTTCGGGGTACACTGACTCAAAGTATAAATATTTATGATTGTTATGTTTTCTTGATAAATTGTCCCTTTTATTAATATATATTAATATATGTCTCTGTTAATTGTACTACATTTGAAGTTTAATTTGTCTGATATTAATATAGCTACTCCCACTTTTTTTCTGGTTGCTGTTTGCATGATGTATCTCTTTCCAACATTTCACTTTCAGCCTATTTTTGTCCTTGTGTCTGAAGCGAGTTTCTTATAGACAGCATATAGATGGGTCTTTTCTAATCCATTCTGCCAGTCTGTCTTTTTATTGGGGAATTTAATCCATTGACATTTAATGTTATTACTGTAAGCACAGTACTTTCTTCTACCATTTTGTCTTTTGGATTTTATATGTTGTAACTTATTGTTTTTCTTTCTCTCTCTCTCCTTTTACCCTTCCTGATAGTCTTAATTTCTACACTCTTCTCTAAACCTCTCTCTCCTGTCCTTTTCTATCAGCCTTTAGAACTCCCTCTAGTACTTCTTGAAGCATAGGTCTCTTATTCACGAACTCTCTCAGTGTCTGTCTGTCTGAAAATATTTTGATCTCTCCCTCATTTTTGGAAGATAGTTTTTGCCAAATATAGATTTCTTGGTTGGCAGTTTTTCTCTTTCAGTATCTTAAATATATCATACCACTGCCTTCTTGCCTCCATGGTTTCTGTGGAGAAATCTGTACATAACCTTATCAAGCTTCCCTTGTATTGATGGATCACTTTTCCCTTGCTGCTTTCAGAATTCTTTGTCTTTGACATTGGACAGTCTGATCAGTAAGTGTCTTGGTGTAGGTCTATTGGGATCTGTTCTGTTTGAGGTACACTGCACATCTTGAATCTGTAATTTTATGTCTTTCATAAGAGATGGGAAATTTTCAGTGATTATTTCTTCTATTATTCTTTCTGCCCCCTTTCTCTTCTCTTCTCCTTCTGGGACACCCATAACATGTATATTCATGTGATTCATGTTGTCATTCAGTTCCTTAAGACCTTGCTCATATTTTTCCATTCTTTTCCCTATCTGTTCCTTTATGTGTAAGCTTTCAGATATTTTGTCTTCTAGTTCACTTATCCTTTCTTCTGCCTCTTCAAATCTGGTGTTTTAAGTCTCCATTGTGTTTTTTCATCTCTTCTATTGAGACTTTCATTCCCATAAGTTCTGCCATTTGCATTTTTAATACTTTTGAGTTCCTCCTTATGTTCGCCCAATGTCCTCTTTATATCTTTCATCTCTTTTGCCATATCTTCCCTCAGCTCATTGAATTGATTTTTGACTTGATTTTCAATTGATTTAGGAGATCTGTTTGGTTATTAATTACTTGTTTCAATTCCTGTATCTCAGTTGAAGTGTTTGTTTGTTCCTTTGGCTGGTGCATATTTTCGTGTTTCCTAGTGTAGCTTTTTATCTTAAGCTGTCTAGGCATCTGGTTTTCTTGATTAATTTATTCTGGAGATTGTTTTCATTCTCTTACCTAGGGTTTTCTTGTTGGTTGGCTTTGTTCTGTTTTTTTCTGGCATTCAGTTCAACTTATTCTAGATCTCTACCATAACTTCTGTTTAGTTGATCAGAGTTTTTCATCTCTTGTTTTCCTGGTTCTTGCTCTACCTCTGTGTAATCTTTTTGTGAGAGTCTCCTCAGATATGATTGACCCCAATCAGATTTTCCCAGTCCAGACAGGTCCAAGTCTCAGGAGGAGGGTATGCAATTTCCCTGAGAATAAGAATCTGCAGGTTGTCAGACCCTCCTGTGAAGCCTCTAGACTTGGGCTTTTCCTATCCTGTCCAGCAGGTGGCATTTGTCAACCTGCAGCTCCCCACCAGTGTAAAGAGGTGTCACGGGTGCCTTTAGCTCTCTGCAGACCTTGTCTCCATCAGGGGCGTGGCTGGCTCAAGCTGGTTTCTGTTTTCCAGCCCCTGGGCACAGAGTTCTCTGAAGGATGGCTGTCACCTGAGCTGGGTCCCACCCTCCCCTTTTCATGGTGAAGTTATGCCCTTCAGGGAATTGTCTCCTCCACCAGACTCATTGCTTTGTCTCTCAAAGCTATCTTAGCTCCGCTCTTGCCTGGGTCCAGCAGCCAGCTGCAAATCTTTGAGGCTTTCTGTAATGGGCCTCTTAGAATAGTTATTTGAAAAAAAAAAAAAAAAAAAAAAAAAAGAGCAACACAAAAAAAGAAAAGAAAAGAAAAAAAAGGCCTTTCCCTAGCCCCTAAATTTTGTCAGTACAGAATTGACTATTTAAAGATAAGCCCTTTAGGCTATTATCTCTTCCTACTGGATAGTTACTCTGAAACAATTTTAATTCCATCCTTGTAGGGGGGCTGGGTTGACACAGGAGCTCCAGTGGGCTACTGAAATGCAAAAAGATAAGGAGTTCCAGAGCAAGAGAAGAGGAAACAAGAAAACAGAAAAACCGGCCCCAACTCCAAAAGTCTCTGGACTTTTTTTTTTTTGCTGTTTTTGCTAACCCTGTCTCCTCTGCTGGGCTGATTGCTCCCAGATTCTCTAGTGTCTGGTCTCAGTTTATCTGTGGTTGGAGTTTTCATTCAACAGTCTGAATCTGTTAATCAGTTCTGCAACTGGAACCAAGTTGAGCCTCCCTCCAGGTTCCCCCTCCCTTGGGAAACCAGCTACAGGACAGTCTGCCATGCCTGGCAGGGAGGGGCACTGGCCCCCTGGCTACAAGAACTTACAGGTTTCACTAAAATTTCAACTGCTCCACCCATTCCAGACTGTTGTACAATGTGTGACTGATCACAGATTTCCCTGAGGTGGCTGTTCCACACAGTTTCTGGCTATCTACCATCTGCCTCAGAGGAGCAACTTAAGCCCACACCCCACCACTCTGCCATCTTGTGCCCTAGTTTTCTATTTTGGCTGGTGAGAACAGGCACTATTTCTAACCCTATGTTAACACCTCTAATCCTCTCAGATGCCTGTTTTCTGGCATGGCAGTTTCCTCACATGGCAGTTTCCTCACATGCATGTGCCACTGATTAGTACTTTGCTGAATACTTAAGTAGGGACCCTCTGCAGATCTTTGATATTCTCTTTTGTGCAGCAGCTCTTTGGCACTTTATCATGCAAATTCCAGCCTCACTTGGCTTCCAAGACTTTGAACAGTATCTCCTCATATCAGGGAGTCTGCCATGCTTTGGCTGAACTCCTTCTACTAACCAAGGTCAGAAACTAAAGGCAGTAAGCTAGGGCAACTGTAAGGCTTGCCTTATTTGTTTCCCATCTCTCAGGAATTCCTGTCCTTCGTTTTCTAATATCCAGCATCCTGAAAATTATTTCATATATTTTGTCTGGTCTTTGGGTGTTTCAGACAGGATGGTAAATCTGGTTCCTGTTACGCCATCTTGCCTGGAAGTGGAAACCTTTGTGCATGTGTGCATTTCATTTTCAGCTTATTGAGTATGTCAGTTATTTATTAAATTCATTTTTACTTTTTGATAAAGGCATTTAATATTCAAAATATTCCTTTTCTTAGTGCTATGGCCATTTATAACAAAGTTTGAAATGTTATTCTCTTCTTGTTGTTTATTTCTAATTAAAAAATTCAACTACATACATTTCTTTTATATTTTGATGGATGCTTTTAAATATCCATTTTTTTGTGATGCTTTCCTATTTTTTGCTATTCTTTGGCTGCTTCGTTTTCCATTTTACTGCATGTGGTCAAAGAATGCAGTCTATTGGGTTTATGTCTCCTTAAAATTTATTGGGATTTTTCTCTAAGGTCCAATTAATTGACATTTTCCATAAATGTTTGTGTGATTGCAAAAATGTGAATTCCATTTGTTGACTACATATTTCTCTCTCACTCTATCAACCTATCTAGGTACATGTATGTGCATTATATGTATAATCAATTATGCTAGTTTTGCTTATTAAATATCTCTGTATTCTTACATATCTGGAAGTTTAAATTAATTCTTAGGTATGTTATTGGATGTAGGGCTGCCCATAGAGGAATATCAGGGAGCACTGAGCATAAAATGACCTTGTGGTTCAATTCCCAATTATACCAAAGTGGATTTGGAGCTGCTGCTAGTTCTAGAAACAACTACAAGGACACACAGATATAGAGGTAGGATCAACCTTTAGGAGCAATAGCCCAGGAAATGAAAATGAAGCATTTCAATGCTGCAAGCATAATCTCAAGGCATGCATTTTTACAACTATGGTTATTTCTGGCAGGAGTGGTAAAGTCATTGTTTATAGGGTCATATTTTCACATGATCTAAACTTATTTTGTCTTCCCAAATTAAACTGACATTTTCTTATGAACAATTAATAATTTTTCCATAAAGTTATTTTCAATATTCAAACTACTAAATAGTAATCTCATTTGTATATAACTATATTAACAATTTATAAAATTTAAAAGCTTATAGAATGCAGGAAATTGAAGTGATAAATAAAACAAAAGAAAATTTCAACATATTCCTTTTGCTATTATATTTACCTTTATGGGCCCAAGATAAGGAGATCCTTTAAAAGTAGCAAGTATGATTTGAGACTCTTCTAACTGGGCTAATATGTCATCTACAGATGAAATTATTAAGATAGAGCAAGTCTCTGTGTGATGAAGAACTAAACGTAAAGGAGTAGTATTCCAAAGATCAATAATCTTAAATAGCATTTTTTCAAGAGCAGTTTCATTAGTTGCTGAGGTTGATATTTCTGTTATTTCATGTTCATACCGAAACATCTAAAATGAACAAATTATTCTTTAATATCCAGTGAAATAAATAATTACCAATACATTTTAAATGGAGGATTTAAATGCATGCTTTGAAGGTCCATCAGAAGTACTGAAGATCTGATTCCAGTGAGGTTTATATCTTAACCAGAGAATTCATGACCTATCCTTTTTGGTTTTTCAGTCATCCTAACTATTTAACATTCTTCATGCTCAGTGAAGATTTCTAACCAGATTTATTTCCTCTGATTCTAGTCAGCATAGAGAATAGTTAACAGCACTTTCTATATATATGCAGATGTTATTGAGCATTTCCTTTAGCTTTCTTTTCACTGTACTAATGCCAACTATTTAACTTACTTTGTGATATGCTTTTATTCTCTATAAAAATTCTTGGAATATAATCATCCAGGAGAATGCAACTTTAATATTGCCATCTTTCCATGGCCTCTTTTTCTTTGCCAAATCCCCATACAGCTAAATATAAGTGTTTCTCAAAATACGTTAGTAGAGCATACACAGGCCTTCTTGCCATGTGACTTGACTGCCAATTTCCATAGGACAAGATCTTGATAAAAGATCTCCAGATTTGCTCAGATACTCAGGGAACTTCTCATCAATACATGTTTGAATTAACTAACTTGACTGGTTAAAGAAGAATAATTAATCATTGTTCCCATATGTCATCCCCATAGGATAAAAGAATGATGCCTAACCCCTGTTATGGTAATGCAGCTTAGTGGGGACTCTGAACAGATATAACTAGTTTTTATCATCTCTCTTATGGGTCTGCAAAAGATGTGTATAAGGATGGTGCTTATGCCCTTAAGTAACAGCGTTGGGAAAGAGGTCTACATCTTGACATATATTTTTCATTCACAGGAAGATAAGGAACCATAGCACCATCAACGCTCTATGCTAAAGAAAGAACTCTGTGCCTAATTGCTGGCATTCTGAGATTGCTAAAGGCTAAATCTAGACACTGATAATGCGTAAGGCAAAATTTCAGCCAAGTAAATTTCTAGCTCTGTCAAGTCTTTATGGTCAAAATTGGGAATTGACTGACAAATAACCAGATCTTGCAATTTATTTGGTAATATCTGAGATGTTTCAGATGAATTTGAGTGGCCATAATTAATTATATGGCTCTGTTATAAAGCACATGGATTTCTAAATTGAAAATGATCAACCATAAAATGATATTGTGCATCTTAAGCATAGTATTATTGACCTCCTCCAATTGTTATTGAATCAAAGCCTGTACAACACCTTGGACAGAATGGAGGTCATATAACTGTATGACATCATAATTTATTCATTTGATAGGATTGCAAATGAATTTCAATTCTGGCCTGTCCTGGACAGTCTTACTGCATGATCACCACCTCTGGGCTAATGCAAAGAAATGTATGTTTTAGGATATGAAGGCAGAATTTCTGAAAAAATCATGTCCATCTAGTCATCTACATTATACTAGATAAGTTGTCAGAATTTCTACAGGATGATCGAAATTATCCAAGAATACTTATAGTTCACTGGAGATTACCAGCTGATTGCCTGATTATTCCTTCTGACTCTCATAATTACCTTCAAGAAGGAGAAGGTTTCTCTCCGACCCCTGACTATAGTGTTTCAGAGGCTAAAATACCTTGCTTGTTTTTGTTCACATATCAAACTATATTAATTTGGATTCTACAAAAACTGCATGGGGCTTCCTTTTTTAACTATCCATTCATGTTAGAAATGTAAGGATATTACCCTGGAATTCTTTGAGGTCTTGTAGGCTGCCAACCTCATGTAGGCACCAGCTGCTCCCCTCTAGGCCTATCTATCCTAACTTTCACTGCTTGCAGTGACACTTAGTGTGCTGCTTAATTCTCACCTTCTACCTGACATGCCCAAGAATGGTTCCAATTATCCAAGACATTGAAAATTAATATATAATTGAAACTGTGTTAGATTTTCAGCATGCTGGTGTGACTAAACCTGGCTGTTGGTATTTGTCCATATAGTCTGAATTTATCCAGATAGCTTGCTGAATTCACTGCGTGGCACAGAGATCAGTTAGGAGGCTATAATAATAATCCAGTAAAGTGTGAGGGATTTAGATGGGATGAAGAGCCTGAGAGCAAGAGAGGATGCGAAGATTATTTCATGATTTTTAGCTTAAGCAATTAGAAGAATGGAGCTGCCACTATCTGAGATGGGGAAAACAGAGGAAAAGTAGAATTTGGGGGAAAAAGAATAAGAAGTGCATTTTTTTTGGACATGTTAATTTGGAGATTTCTCTTAGACACATAAAAGGAGATATTAAATAGAAAATTGGATATGAGACTCTGGAATTCAGAAGGGAGGCTGTGGTTAGGGCTAGAGATATAAAATACTCTTATTTTTAAAATCATTTAAAATTGTCTTTAAAGGTTATTCTTTTAAAATTCCTCCCCTGTTCTTCATTACAACAGATCATTTAGTAGAAAATTATAGGTATAAAATGCCATTTTTACTATATTAGACACTGTCAACTGTGAAATATGAAATATATATGAGATTTATTGTAAGTTGGGCATGAAAATAGAAAATCTTCAAGCATGAAAATCATGGAAAAATCTATTTTTAACAAAACTTAAATAGCAAATAAAATTGTTACTACTTATGTGTTTTAAGTATTATATCAAGTTATTATCAGAATTATACTAAAATGTTCCTAATATATTTTTGTTTTATATAAAATGGAATATAGTAGTAGTTATACGAGATTTTTCTATTCGTACAAAATGTATTCTTTGTAAGAAGCAGCACTGTTAAATAACAACACACTAATTTTATTTGCCACACTATAAAAACCAATATAATGTTTTCTAATCACACAGATAAGAATGGCATAACAAATATCTTACTCAGTGTCTCCAATTAAACATAATTTCCTATCACCTATGATCTAGTAATAGGGTCCCTACTTTCCTAGATTCTCCCTTTTCTAATTCCTACCCCTTCTAGATTTACTTGCCTGCTTAAATTGGCCCCTCTTGTATCTCAGTCAATCTTTTCAGGCTATTTTTATTTACCTTGAATGCTAGAAGATCCTCTACTGTGCAGTCTTTGTCAAGGAAAACTGACTTTCCAATAATCTCCTGTAGAGCCTTCCAATGCCTTGGCTTGAGATAGGGGTTTCCCAGAGCTATGATGACAGGTAGCTCTTGTTTAAAATCTGTCACTGATTGCTTAAAATGTGTTACCATATCATTTTTAGGTATACCTATAAATAAAATGAGTGAATATGTTTATAATATATTCAACATGTTTTAAACCAGAAAGTTAATTGAGAAAATGAGAACTGTTCTTTAAAATCTGCTATTCAATAAAAGAGTTTCTTATCAGTTAATTGTTCACATTAAAAATAAAAATATAATGATTTTGTAGACATCACTCTTGTATAAGAATCAAGTTATCCAAGTTATCTTGGAAAATTTGATATAGTAGGAATGGCCAGCCACCACAGTGTTTCTCAG
The DNA here is from genome assembly GCF_015220235.1 of Choloepus didactylus. Classification (NCBI taxonomy): domain Eukaryota; kingdom Metazoa; phylum Chordata; class Mammalia; order Pilosa; family Megalonychidae; genus Choloepus; species Choloepus didactylus. Next base: position 34,793,771 of record NC_051308.1, read on the forward strand.
ATTTTCCCTGATAAGACAGGTACACAGACCAACAAGTACAGACACACATATTCAAAAGACTCTCATAGTTTTGGGGCTTATATTACAGAATGCTCACAGAGGAATACCATCTCTGCATTGACACAAGATTTGTATTCTGAAGATTAGCATAAGGGAAATCTCTCAAAATTACTTTTTAGCTGTTTCCCCCACTGCTCAGAGGACACCACAGGCATACACAGTTGGGATTTGGGTGCAGAGTCTGCAGTGTGTTCCTTATCATAAAAACGTGTCTGACCAATATCAAAAGAAGAGTCAGAATCAAGTGAAGTGTCCAGATTCTACCCCTGGTAACCAACTTTTAGAGGATACAAAAATTGTTGTTATTTATTAACTTTTCTACAAGTTTTAATTTCTTTCCAGCCTCAGTGAACAATTCCCACTTAAACTCCCATACAGTCTTTCTAGCCAAAATAGTCAGCCCATGGGAACAGATGAAATGAGACCAAGGACAATAATTTTGCTGGCCCAGAGAACATACTGAGTGTAATCCTAGCTGAGAAAACTTGAGAAAGACACTTTTACCTTTTTCTAATATAAAGATTATATGCATCCACTTTGCAACATTTCTCTGAATGGATTCTATATCAACAGTATGAAGAGAACTCTTTCTCCATTCCCAAAACAGTGTTCCCCATTCTTCTTGAGCTTCCCATAATATTTTCCTCAAAGCTAAGTCACATTCAATTTCAGAGATTTCTGAAAGCACAAGCTGTGTAATTTCTTCCATATTAAGAGACTGAATACTACAGTGGGAATCATCAAAATGATCCTGATAGTTTGAATATGTTTTAACTTTGTTAGCTAAACTTGCAGCTTCCTCTGAGAGCGTCCAGATCATTTCCTTTGCTGTTGACACTCGAGTACCAGTACATAAAAGAACAGGAGATCTTATCTAAAAAATAACAGTAAAATATTCTAAGAGACAAAAATTTTCATAACGTAAACACCATTTACGGACTGCTAAAGCATGTAAGTACATGACCTGAGCTTTAACAAACATTATTTGCAATCATCATCTGAAAGTGTCCTTAACTGATAATTATTTGTTTATTAATTTTAAATATTATCATCATATCTATAACGTATTGTGTTCCTTCTCTATCTCAGGCACTGTAGTGTTTTACACTTATTACCTTGCTATTAGATCCATAAATCAATCTTGAAAGATAGATAATATTACTCATTATTTTCCAAGGAGGTTCTGAGGTTATAAATCATTTGCCTGTGATAAAATAGTAAATGGAAGTCCAAGGTATGGTCCTATGGCAGTCTGACTCCAAAACATACTTCTATTCCTTTTTCTGAAACTGTTGAATTTTGTATTGCTTTTATGACATTTATCACATGCAGCCTTGTGAGTTTTACTACTGCACATCAAATTGTGGAAGTTTTCAACAATGAACTCCAAACTAGGGATATAAGTAAAGTTTTCCCCTGATTTATCCCTTATTAAATTATAAAAACCTTAAGATTAAGGATACTTTCCCTCTCCTTGGCACACCTCATAGAACCTAGCACAGTAAAGGTACACAGCAGTTGTTTATTAAAAAGTGGTCACATGGATTGTCAGCAATATGGCAGAGTAAGAAACTCCAAATTCCATCCCCCACAGAAACACTGAAAAATAAGCAGAAACTGGCAGAACGAACTTTCTTCTCGGAACTCTGGAAAACAAAGGGTGGGTTATAGTAACTAAGTGAATGCTGAATCAAGAAAAAGGCAACTTAAAAATGGTAGGAAAACTTTGTGGCACCTTTACTAGCCTTTCTCCCACTACCTCCCTAGTTAGGTGCAGTGCCAGTTAGCACTTCTATACGGGTTTCTGGTCCCTGGTTCCAAAGGGAGCAGAGTAACTTTTATTTGCACACTGTTCCAAACTGACTTGTGGAATCTGAAGGACTAATCCAAGATCTGAAGTGCTTCTGTGTCATTTGTCCCAAAACTTACACTGGGCATAGAAGTGGATGGCAAGGCTGCTAAAACACTGTAAGAAAGCCAGGTACAAAAGAGTACCAGTTGAGATGTTCAGCATAGTGCCTGGAGCCCGGAGGAAAGGCTCTGAGTTTCCTATGAATAGTGGGACATTCAGACTGTCTATTTATACAGAAGAATTTATAAAGCCTCACAATTCCCAGGACAAGATGTGTATTGGGAAAAGACCTAAGAAGACTTTATGCTTTCACTTCAGCCTGTTCTTTAAGCTCATTGCAAGGCTGGCTAAATGCTGAAGGAGGGCACCAGTAAAGAGCCAATCTGCAGAGACTGGAAAAGGTGTTTTCTTCAGTTTTTTTCCCTGTTGTTGTTTTCTGGTTGATGTTATTGTTAAGCTCCTGACATTCAAGAAAATCGCTGTCACAACACTAGTTGAATATAAGCTAAACAAACAGAAACCTCAGTGATATCAACAGATACATTCTTCGCATAAATAATTTGGAAAACCATTAAAAAATAGATTACTGCAGTTCTCACCAATAAGAAGGAAGGAAAAAAAAAACCCCAGAAAAACCTAAAGAAGAGAGAGTATTTGATTCCAGTGTTAACACATTAAAAATATTCACATGTCCAGATTTCAAGAACAAATCACAAGGCATAAAAGAAACAGGAAAAGATGGTTCATACAAGTGAAGAAAATAAAGTAAAAGAAACAATCAGTGACGAAGCCCAGACATTGGACTTCCTAGACAAAGACTTTAGAAAACGTATCTTAATATGCTAAACAGCTAAAGAGAAATACAAAGAACTGAAGAAAATCAAGAAAACAATATATGAACAAAATGAGAATTTCAATAAAGAAACAAAAATTATAAAAAGAAACCAAACGAATATTGGAACTGAAAATGACAATCATGGAAATGAAATATGTCCTAGAAGGGTTCAACAGCAGACTTGAGCTGGCAAAAGAAAGACTCAGTGAACTTGAAGACAGGACAACTAAAATTATATAGTTCAAGGAAAAGAAAGAAAAAAGAAAGAAGAAAAGTGTACAGAGCCTAAGGAACCTGTGGGACACAGTCAAGCAGACCAATACAAGCATTATGGGAGTCCCAGAGGAGAAGAAAAAGAAGAAGGGGGTAGAAAGACTACTTGAAGAAATAATGGCTGAAAACTTCCTAAAAAGAAGAACAAAGTTGGAGGACTCACACTTCTTGATTTTAAAATGTACTGTAAAGCTACAGTAATCAAAATAGTGTGGGTATTTCATAAGGAAGACATATAGACCAATGGTGTAAAATTAAGAGTCCAGAAATAAACCTATGTATCTATGGGCAAGTGATTTTCAACAAGGGTGCCAAGATCATTCAATCAAGAAAGAAAACCTCTTCAATGAATGGTGCTGGTACACATGCAAAACAAAGAAGTTGGATTTTGAACTCACATTGAATGCAAAAATAAATTCAAAATGGATCAGTGACCTAAATAGAAGAAAAAAACAATAAAACTCTTCTGAGAAACACAGGGGAACATCTTCAGGACCTTTTAGTAGTTGATGGATTTCTAGACTTTACATAAAAAGCATAAGCAATGAAAGAAAAAGTAGATAAATTGGACTTCATCAAAATTAAAAACCTTTGTGCATCAAAGGAAATTATGAAGAAAGTGAAAAAACAACCTATAGAATGGGACAAAATATTTGGAATTCATACATCTGATAAGGGTTTAATATCCAGAAAATAAAAACTCCCACAACTCAACAACAAAATACAAACAATACAATTACAAAATGGGCGAAAGACTTGAATAAACATTTCTCCAAAGAAGATATACAAATGACCATTAGGCACATGAAAATATCTCAACATCACTAGTAATTAGAGAAATGCAATAAAACTACAATGAGATACTGTTTCATAGCCACTAGGAAGGCTATAATAAAAAAAATAGGAAACAGCAAGCTTTGGCGTGGCTATGGAGAAATTGGAACTCTTGTATATCACTGGTGGGAATGTAAAATGGTATAGCTATTCTGGAAAGCAATCTGTTAGTTTCTTAGTAATTTAAACATAGAGTTACCATAAGAACCAGCAATTCCACTCTTAGGTATATACTCCAAACAACTGAAAACAGGAACTCAAACAGATACTTGTACACCAATGTTCGTAGCTGCATTATCCACAATAGTCAAAAGATGGAAATAACCAAGTGTCCATTGACAGGTGAATGGACAAACACAATTTGGTAGATCCACACAATGGAATACTATTCAGCCATAAAAAGGAATGAAATTCTGATACATGCTACAACATGAATGAGCCTTGAAAACATCATGCTAAATGAAATAAGCCAGAAAACAAAAGGACAAATAATGTATAATTTCACTTATATGAAATACCTAGAACAAGCAAATCCATAGAGACAGAAAGTAGATGAGAGGTTACCAGGGCTGGAGGAAAGGAAAACAGGAAGTTATTGCTTAATGGGTAAAGAGATTCTGTTTTGGATGATAAAAAAGTTTCAGTAATGGAAGGTGGTGACAGTAGCACAACATTGTAAAAGTACTTAATGTCACTGAGTTGTACATTTAAAATGGTTAAAATGGCAAATTTTATGTGTAATATATGCTATAACATAAAAAAGGTTCACAAAAAATTAATGACTTTGGAAACTATCACCTTATTCTTTTAAAATCCCAACCCATGAAATTGCTTGTAGTGCCACATTATGTGTAGAGTGGTCATCCAATAAACATTGATAACAATCATAACATGATGAGCAGTATAAAATTAATAGGAAGTATTTAGTTAAGTAGAGATGGCCTAACACATAAGCTATAACATTAATGCCTGGTGGAAACATAATAAAAATTTCCTTAGGCTTCTCCCATAATTTCCCATTCATTAATAATTGTTTATGTTTGTAAATGAGCTTGTGGCAGGGAGAATAGGGGAAATAGTTGAAGAAATAATCTTACTAGCTTAGATGGAATCAAGGTAAAGTTTTGCCAATCCTATCAGCAGTCACTGAATGGATATCTTCAAAGAATGATCTCAGCTATCAGATATATACATTAAAGGACATTTAAAAGATTAAAGATTGAAGTCAGAAGATGGAGTAAGCACACCTGCCCTGTCTCTATCATTGAATACAGCTATAAAACCTGAACAGAACACACGGAACAGTGTAGAGGACTCTGAAAGTAAATCAAAGCAGGCATTTTAAGGAGGAAGATCATAATTTGAAGTGTCACTAAGTTGGCAGTGAGTTTATCATTTTTTTTCCTCCAATATCCCCTGGCCTGAACTCAAGGTGCCACAAACCTTAGAGTGAGATTTGGGGCACAGAGAGGGCTCTAGGAAAACCCTTTACTTCTGACGTTAGGAGGAGGAAAGCTTCCCTATGCTCAGAGAGAGTCTGGAAGTCTCCCTTTCTGTTTTTCTTTTCTCTATTTTCTCAAACTCCAGCTCCAAAGCAATCCCATGGTGGTGTTAGCAGTTGGCAGGAATGGAAGACTGCAGAAGCCAAAACTCTCTGATGGAGGTGGACTTTCTTCTCTGTTCAGGTAGGCTGGGATTTGAAGAAAGGACAACCTTTGTTAATTTTCTCTCTCTGCCACTTTGCCCCAGATGTGGGTGCAGCTGTAGAAGAGCATGGCAGAGAACAGTAACTAAAGCCCAAGTTTTCTAACAAGAGGACTGAAAAGAAGAGTGTCAGGAATCTGGAAAGTATTAAGATGTTTGTGGATAGGGAAGGAGAAACTCCAGAAAGCATCCTCATGAAGTTGTTTATGAATGCCTGTACTCATCCCTTGGCTGCACCAGTGTAGATCTGATCTTATTTGGCATACCAAAGACTTTGAGAACTGAACTAACAAGAAACAGTCTGACCACTGAATGGCACGCTTGTAATATATATATATATATATATATATATATATATATATGAATAGCACTGAAAAGGCTTTGAAAATTGAAACAACATTGGAATCACAGCCCAAATAAAGTGCATTGGAATTTATGTCCTGAACCTAGTCAGATAAGCTTCCTGCTTAAACAGAAATATCAACATACCCACGGGATTTAAACAAGATTCAGGATCTCATAGCATATTTAATCCAAAATATACAATTGAAAGTTACTCAGTATAGGAAAACCCAAGAAAATATCAACTCACATGAAAAAAGAAAATCAATAGACACCAGTGCTGAGATGACACAGATGTTAGAATTATCTGACAAAGAATTTAAAATTTAAAGCAGTTATTATAAAAATGTTCCACCAAGAAAAGGCAAATATACTCTTGAAACCAGTGGAAAATAGAAAGCCTCAGCAAAGAAAGACATAAAGAATCAAATGGAAATTTTAGAACTAAAAAACACAATAACCAAAATTAAATGCTCACTGGATTTCACTCAGTAGCAGAATGAAAATAACAGAGAAAAGAATCAGTGAACTTGAAGATAGTTCAATAAAAATTATCCAATGTGAACAACAAAGAGAAAATAAGGTTGCAAACACCTGTAAGATAATTACAAAAGGTCTAATACTTGTATTATCTAAATATCAGAAGAAAAGAAGAAAGAGAGAAGTAGTGAAAAAATATTTGAAGAAATAATGGTTGAAACTACCCAAATTTGACAAAAGACATAAACCTACAGATTTAAGAAGGGCAGTGAATCCCATACAAGATAAGCCCAAAGAAAACTATGCCCAGACACATCATAATCAAACTGCTGAAAATTCAAGACAAAGAAGGAATCTTGAAAAAAACCTAGAGAAAAAGAATGCATTATTTCTAGGGGAATGACAATTTGAACGGCTATGAATCACTGAGGCCAAAAGGAGGTGACACATTTTAAAGTGCTAAAAGAAAAGAACTTCTATCCAAAAATTTTATGTATCCAGCAAAAATATTCTTCTGGAATAAAGGTAAAATAAAGACATTCTCAGATAAAGGAAAACTAAGATAATTTGTTGCCAGAAGACCTACTCTAAAAGAAGTGCTAAAGTAAATTCTCTGGATAGAAGGGAAACGAGATCAAAAAGAATGTCAGGAGTGAAGAAAAAAACAGTAGGAATGGTAAAGATCTGGGTAAACATAAAAGACTATTCTGGATTTAAAAAAAAAAAAAACATGATGGTTGAATTGTAACATCTAATGTGGTTTTCAATGTATGTAGGTGTATTATGTAACACCGTACCACTCTACTCCAAGCTACAATCTTTTGCCTCGACTACAGGTTTCTAACTAATCTTTACACATATATCTCCTTTCTGTTCTTTACACTCCATCAGAGTGATTCCACCTAACTAATCTTTAAAAAATATAGAAATTGGATATCTAAGATAAAGACAGACTTATTACCATTGTCTCTAAGGCCCTGCATGGTTTGCTCCTTGCCTACTTACTCAAACTTATTTTCATCTATCTGCTTCCACTCCAGCCACCTTGGGCTTCTTTCAGTTCTTTGTACTTGCCATGTTCCCCGCCACTACTGGGTATTTACATCAGCTCTTTCTTTTACCTGAAACACCCTTTCCTATCTAGTTAATTCTTACTCATTACTCAGGTCTCGGTTCAAGGGTCTCTTCCTTAGAGAAGACTGCCTTGATTTCTTCTGTTGTATTTTCTTATAGCTCCCTATATTTCACCTTTGAAGCACTTGTTACACTGGCAATTTTACATTTTTTGTGAGATTATTAATTAATTCCTCTAGACTGTCTGCTTCATGAAAGCAAGGGCAATATGTGTTTTTGCTCACCATTATTTACCTGGCACCTGGCATGATCACAATAACTAGCCCAAAGTAAATGCTCAGCAAATATCTGTGGCATAGCTTGATGGTTATTTTTCTATATTATAAGATTTTCTTTATTTCCGAGTCAAGTTATTTACAGAGCAGCAGGGTAACTGCAATCAATTAGCTGACGACAGATATTATAAGCAACAATGACGAAAATAGAGTAGATCTGAGGATATGAGTTCCATGAGAAAAATTTGAGAAAAAGCTATAATATAGAACTGAGAAATATGGTTAGCTGATATGCTCTAAATTGGACACAACAGGAAAAAAATCATTTTAAGGATTCTTCAAATGGACTAAGCATGTGCTGAATATTTTCCATCTTCCCCTCTATGGACTGCATTATAGGGCTTATTTGCCCCCTTGCTTTCAGTGTGGCTAACAGTGGTTACCAACAGGTGATCAGAGAGCAGGAGGAGAGGGAAGAAGGGATATTTGTTTTTCTGGCTTCCTTCCTTTGGGTTGTAGAGAATTGCCTACATTTTTCAACCAAAGGTCAGCTCCTGCTATAGTCTAACTACTTCCTCTCCTTGACTATTGAGGGATAGAAGGGATAATAGCTCTCACCTATTGAGGGGTTGCTAGGCTCAGGTATGGTATATTGCCTTTTGATTTCTTAGTTTATAGAAACAGCTCAACAAACATGAGGCTGTTGCCATTTTTAAATCCCTAGTAGAACATTTGCGTCAAGTTTTGTTTTAGGAGAAACATCAAGGAACAAAGCAATATGTATCAAAAGTTGTTTTTAAAAAGTTTGTGTTCATGAGCTATTAATTCCCCTTATAGGAATTCCTAAGAAAATAATTAAGAATGTGCACAAAGATCTTGAAGAATATTGCCCAAAATAAGAGAAAATGATTACAAACATTTGGGTACATTCATATGATGGAATTACGAAGGCATTACAGATAATGATTTAGACTCTATATTTGTTGACATGTCAAGATATCATGATATATTGCTAAGGTTTCAGCCCTATAAAGATGGTATGACACCAATACATGTAAAGATATATTTACAAAGAGCAAAATCTAGAAGATATACATTAAAATGGCAAATCTGGTTTCTAGTGTTTTTCCTCATTTGTGTTTCCAATTTTTTTCTGAAGCGAACCAAGAAAAAAAAAACATGATAATAGGAGGGAAAATTGTATGGGGGTGGTAATCTCACTCCAGACAACTTCTTGATATTCATAATTAAAGAAGAAGTTGGACAGATCCATGACCAAAAGAGTCTTTCTGAGATGAACCTTAGAAAAGACTATAAATCAAACTGTTAATAGAAAGGACAGAGACAAGTACTAAAATTTTGGCTAAAAAACTTCTATTATGTGGAATTTTCTTGGAGGGCTCAATATAATCTGGGTTTCTTGCTAAGGCCAAACCAATAATATTATGTTGAACTCTCTTTACCAATTGGAAATACCCATTAACTTCCTCTTCCCTGTTGGACACTTTCTGTTTATATGGCTTGTCAACTATATGACAGAGACAATCGATTTTTAGATCCTATGACCCATAAAGGCTTACAAAGAGTCTGGATGATACATAATGGGAGAAAACAAATCTTTTCTACTAGAACAGGATAGGATTTTAGCCTTTATTCAGATAAAGGTTTATAGAGGAGTCAGTATTGAAGAGAGCCAGGAAAGGTATCCAAGGAGACTAGTGGGAAGAAAGATTGCAACCTCCCTATTAAGATGTTGAGATTCTCTAAAACTGTTGCTCTTATGAACGGACTTTCTTAATACCGTATTAACCAAAGGGGGAAAAATTTTTCAAAAATACTCTAAATGTATACCATTTAGAAATTCAATAAATAAATAAATAAATAAAGGGACTGTTAAGCTGGTATAAGAGTTAAGGATGCTGAAATAAAAACAAGATAGCCTGTCAAAACAAAGAAGCAAGAATAAAATGATAAAAAGAAACTAAAGCTAAAGGAGAAAAAATTCAGATAAATTAAAAATGTCATAGAATTTTAGAATGAATAGTTTATAGTAATTCATAGCTAACATTAAGCACACACTTATTATGTGCCAGGCACGATTCTAGCTGCTTTACCAATAGTACCTAATTTAATCTTCATAATAACCCTAATGATAGGTAGCATTAATACCCATATCTAACAGATGAGAAAACTTAGGTTTCCAGATAGTAAGTGCCAAAACTAGGATACAAATTAATTTACAAATTAATTAAAATTTTTAGAAGATGAAAACACTTAAAAGTAAGCAAACCCAGAAATAAATAACTCAGGATAAAAAATATGAAAAAGTTTAAAAACAATGAAAAATTGCTTAACAACTGGGAAACAAAACAAAAAGAAAAACAGGCAGAAAAATAAATATCTAAGGGTCCTTTAGGCCAAAGGCACCTCTCCTGGCAAACAACTGAAGGACAGAGAATGGAATGCTGTATCTCACCATTTCCTTATACCCATGCTTCTCCCTCTAGTCCTACTCCAGTCTCTAGCTAACAATGGTCAACAAGAGCTATATGCCTTTAGTAAAAGGACAATATTAACAGATTTTCATTATACTTGATACATTTTCATAATATGACAAAAAGAATAGTGAAAATGAGTATCATCAAGTAAAAAAGTATTTGATTATTAGTCACCACACAGGAAAACTTGAAATGCCCCAAAATCTTACCACTTCTACATAAAAGAAATTTGTTAGTTCTCCAATTTGACAATCCTAAAAAATTATATGATAATGTCAATAAGTTATGAAGCTGAAAGAAAGTTTCCTAAATTATCAATGTTAAAAAAAAAATTTCTGCCAACTAAAGACTGGATTATCTTTCTATTCTATGTAAGATATAAAATCCTTACTATATAATAAAGCAGTGAAAGCCATGCAGCCAAAAATTTTGAAAAAAAAGTAGTTAAGAGATATATTAGGCAGTTAATTTAAAATATTATGCCATTTTGGGAAGAAATTTTGTGGTATATATCAGTTTTTAAAAATTTATAATTTGTTCAGTTTTTTTCAGAAAAATAAATATTCACATTGGTTTCTAATATTGCATTCTTTTTCATAAAGAAGGTTACACAAAATATATAAGCTTCAGGGCTCCTACAGCATGGCTCCTATTGACCAACAATGATCTAACTACTGTTGCTGCTGAATGTCAAACCTGTCAGCAACAGAGATCAACCTTGAGCCCCTGACATAGCACCATCCTTCAGTGATACCAACCAGTCACTTGGTGGCAAGTTGATTACATTGAATCCCTTCCACTATGGAAGGCACAACAATTCAGTTAGTCTGGAGTTGACATATGTTCCTGATATTGGTTTAGCTTTCTTGCTTTCAGAGCTTCAACTAGTCTTAATATCCAAGGGCTGAGAGTCTTTGATCCACCCACATGAGATATCATATTACAGTGCAATAAGGGACTCATTTTACAGGAAAGGAGGTGCAATAGTTGATATATGACCATGGAATCCACTGTTATTATCACATACCAAACCATCCAGAATCTGCCAAACTAATAGATAACGGAATGATCAGCTAAAGGTGAAGCTGCAGCACCAACTTGGAAAAGATACCTTGCAAAAATGGTACTCCATCTTTAGGGACACAACAAATACCCTAAATGAGTGAACTTTCTTCTTAGTGCTTTGTCCTAAATAGTTAAAATATTTATATGGAAGTAGGAGTGACCCCCTTGGGGAATTTTTTTCCCTGTCCTGCAGCTCTAGGTCCTATGTATAAAATGCTGTTTCAGTGACAGGGACTTTAGTTGGATCCACTAATCTTTCTCTTACACTTTTGCCCAGGAAAAGAGATATGCAATAATCTTGGAATTGTTCTAAGATGGGTGCCTTATACAAACCAAGTAGATCCAAATGGCACAAGAGGCAGATTGCTGTGAACCTCAAGACCAAGATACTCAATCCCCCAGCTGCTGAAAGTGTTTCCTGATTACTCCATCTGAGTCCCTTTAGAATTGCTCTTGGCCAAGGGAGCTAAGTCACCCAACACTACATCCCTCTGCAGGCCCATGGTGGAGATATAAAGATTCAATTAGGGATAACTATGCAGGGTCATCCCAGTTCTAAAACTCCCTGTGAGATCAAGTTAATTCCTTGTGGCAATGACACTACAGTTCAACTTCACTCTTTGTCCAATCTTGAATCCTTCAGTTTCTCACATAAGTTGTTGCCAAGAACACTCCAATAGACTTCCTGCATACAGCTCTCCATTTCAGAGTCAATGTCCAAGGGAAACCATTAACACACTTACAAAATATAAATAGGATGAACTATAAACTTTTGTATGGATGTATTTGTTTTCCAGTAGTAATTTGTATTTCTAGTAGTAACACTGCAATCAGCTATGCACATCAAGTATTTTCATGACTAATTCTTTCAATCTTCACTATATTTGTGTGTAACAGTGTGACCCCATTGTATAGATGGAGAAGTTGAGAAAATGATTAATTGCAATAAATGTCTGTGTACAATACTTAGTAGGTGCTTAAAATATGTTGAATATGATTTGTAGTGGTGGTGAGGGTGAAGTAGTGATGAAAGCAAGGGTTATGGAATTCTGGCTCTTACTAGCTATGTGATCTTAGGCAAGTAACTTAACCTCATTAAATCTCAGTTTTTTCATGCAGTTAAAGGGGAAATAAAGTAATCCCTGTAAAGCACTTGGCATAGTTCCTGACACCTGTAATGGCTCAATAAATGTTAGGTATTTATTTTCAGTTTGTTACTCAAGCTAAGTGAGTCAAGTTGGAACTAAAATTACCATTTAGCCCAGAATAAGGACCAGAAAGATTTCAGGGGTTTTTAGTCTTTTTTTTATGCCATGGGTCCCTTTGACAGTCTGTTGAAGCTTATGGAAAAAGTCACCAGCTCTAACGGTTTGTTGCCGACACTCTTTCATAATTGAAGAAAATGCTTAGTGAAAATAGAGATGTAATTAGGCATGTAATTTTATTTCTCATTTAAATTGATAAATCACCAAGATTCTGTCTACAAATCCCAAATTAAGAATTCTTGGATTAAATTATTTACCTAAGATTCCACAGAAAGCAAATACCTAAACACCTATGTTTACATGAGACTATGATCAAGCTGATTTTCAATGAGGGGAAAAAAACAACAAAAAAAGCAACAAAAAAAACTTACTTTGGCTTTTAAACTAGAAGCATCAGTCCATAGACGGTTGATATATGCTTCCAAATTTTCTCTGAATTTAGCAATAGCAGCATCTTTATTTGTTTCGTGTAACTTCATAGCTGTTTTTAGTTGACTAAACTTGAAAAGAAGGACTTTATATAAAGCGAGTTGCTCTTCTGAAATATTGATCTGGTAATACCTTACAACAGAAAACAGCTGAGAAATTGCTAAGTACTCTTTTTCTAAATCAGATATTTTTGAGGAAATCTCATCCAAAAAAGTAAAATGTTCCATAAATTCTTCTATTTCAATGGGTGCAGATTCCAGCTTTCTCAATGATGATTCTATAGCCTGAAATCATTAACATATCAATTAAATTGTACAATGATTTTCCAATATTATAGTAAGACTAATTACTCTTTTGTCTAATTTACAAGATTATAATTTCAGAAAAAAACAAAGACATCATCTAGACAAAATTCTAAATATTGTTTATATACTGGAGCATTAACATGATCAAATCCTTCTACTGTTAAGAGAAGAAACTTGAGTGTATTTCCCATATAAAATAAATGTTACTAAGACATAAAAGAAGCACTATTATGAATAATTGTGTTTGTTTCCAAGTGTGAATTGAATAGTGCATAAAATAATTACCAATTTTGAGCATTTATACTCTAATCTCTTTATACACATGATCTCACTTTACTCTTATAGCATGTTTGTTCATTAGGTGTTATTATCTCTAATTTGCATAGGAGGAAACTGAGTCTCAGAAGGATAAGTTAGCCCAAGATCAGAAATTTAATGAGTTACAGAGGTATAATTCAAACCCAAATCTAATTCTAAATCTCATTCTTTCCCACCATACTACTGTTGTCCCCTCCTATCCATTATAAGCCTATGTATAACATCCATATTTTTCATAAGTATACGTATATCTTTCCATAAAGTTTTCAAGGTCATTGTATTTGTATACTAAAATTACAATTTTATCACATTTTTCCTCATTTTTCTTCAAGGGCTCTTAATGAATATTCCTGCATAACTTTGGAATCAAAATCAGTTTAATTTTCAGTCGTCACAACCTTGAATTAATTGTCTGTGAAGGTCACTTTAATTTTTCAAACACTTTGATTATAAAAGTAATACATGCTCATGTAAAAATTTGCAATACAAAAAAAAGTTTATAAAACTGAAAGTCATCTATTATTCCATCACCCAGGGATAACCATTTTTAATACATCAGAAATTTTACTTTGGTGAGTGTGTGAACACTTGCATACACTCTTTTATCAAAGAGTTTATATGAACAAGCTTCAAAATCAGAGAGACTTGTGTTTGAATCCTAGCTCCAGTATTTACTAACTGAACCTAAGCAGATAACTTAACTTTAATAAATTTGGCATCCTTAAAGGGCTTAAAACAGTGTCTGGTAAACAGTAAGTGTATTAAGAATGATCAAGAGTGATAAAGAGTGAACAAGACTGAGTAAACACAACTATCTTGACTAGAACCCCCAAACCCAATCAAACTCTAGAAAAAATATTTTAAAATAACAGATCCCTATCACAAAGAAAGCAGATAATTCTAATAATGCATAGAAAAAGATGAAATATACTGAAACCTATTTTACGACACTAGTAGTACACTGATACCAAAACCAGATATGTATGCTAAATGATAATAAGCACGGGTCAATTTCTCTTACAAACATATATGCAAAAATCTTAAAAATAATGTGCTTGTATGTTTGTGTGCTTGCTGATAAGCTACATCTATCAATCTGGACTCGAGATTAACATTAAAAGATTAAAGGAAAACACATGCAACAAATTAAAGGAAAACAAATGCATGATTATCTCAATAGATGTAGAATAAGCATTTGATAAAATTTATTTTTGATAAAAACTCTTATCAACCTAGGAATAGAAGGGAACTTCCTTAATTATTTAAAGGAAATAAAGACACATCTGGGGCATTCAGCAGCCAGAAAGAGGATGAATAAGCAGAACTTTCAGAACAGGTTCCCAAAAAAATAACTCAAAAACAACTTTCAAAAACTAAGAAACATGATTCTTCTAAAAATGAAATTTGTTTCATAGTTACTAATATATATGTAGTACTCACTATGTGCCAGATACAGTTTAAAGACTCTGCAGTAATTAACTCACTCAATTCTCACAACCACAAAAGGTTAGGTACTATTAGTATTTCCACTATACAGATGAGGAAACTGAGGTACAGAAAGGATAAGTGTATTCACTAAGGTCTTTCAAATAGTAAATGGTAGAGCCAGGTATGTGCCTGTGTATGCATGTGCATGTACGTGTGTGTGTTAAATCAATTGCACTGAAGCATAATTTACATACAAAAATGATAATTGTACATTGTGATGAATTTTAACATATTTACACCTCTGTAACTACCATTATAATCAAAATATAGAAAATTTCCATTACCCCCCCCAACACAGGTTATCAGAAGACAGAAAGAGGGTAGAGATTGCATTTGATGCTGAAAGTGTACAATCAACAGAACTGATTGTAAAGATTGTAAAGATCCAGAAATAAATAGCACAATACCATGTGATGGTAGCATAATATTGTAAGTATAATGAACAAAGTTGAGTGTGAGTATGGTTGACAAGGAAGGTTAGGAGCATGTATGAAACCAGTGGGAAAGATGGAGGATAAAACTGGGACTGTATAACTTAGCAAAACATAGAGTGGACAGTGATGGTGATTAAATGCAGAAATGTAAAAAAGTTTTTACATGAGGGAGAACAAGTGAATGTCAACATTGCAAGGTGTTGAAAATGGTATGGTATATGGGAAAACCACAATCAGTGAAAACTAGGGTCTACAGTTAACAGTAACATGGTAATATTCTTTCATTAATTGTAACAAAAGCAATATACCAAAGCTAAATGTCAACAGAGGGGGATAAAAGGGAGGGTACGGGATTCTTGTCACTGTTATTGGCGTTTCTCCTTTTTTATTTATTTTTCACTCTTTGTTCTTTTATTTTTTTCCTCTTCTTCTTCCTTTGCAGAAGAAATGGAAATGTTCTCATATAGATTGTGGTGGTGGAAGCATAAATATGTGATTATACCAAAAATTACTGATTGTTCACTTAGGATGGATTGTATGGTGTGTGAATAAAACTGTTTGAAAAACAAACAGAAAGATACAAGTGCTGGAGAAGATGTGGAGAGAGAGATATACCTACTCATTGCTGGTAGGGAAGTAGAATGGTGCAGCCCTTCTAAAGGGCAGTGTGGTGGTTCCACAGGAGGCTAAGTATAGGGCTGCAATATGATCCTGCAACCATGTTATTTAGTATATGCTTGGAAGAACTGAAAGCAGGGACACAAATAAGCATTTGCACACTGGTGTTTATGGTGGCAGTATTCACAATTTGCAATGGATGGAGGCGGCGTAAAGGTACATCCATGGGTGAACAGAAGGGCAAACTATGGTGTATACATACAATGGAATATTGAGCGGTTTCAAGAAGGAATTAAGTTATGAGGCATGCAACGAGGTGAATGAACCTTGGTGACCATATGTTGAGTGAAATAAGTCAGAAACAAAAGGACAAATATTTTAAGGCATGGACTAATATTAAAAAACTATAAAGAGCAAATGCTGAGAATTGAATTTGAGAGCATAGGTTATAAGGGGATAGAACGTGGGCAGAGATTGGGCAATCGACAATGCAGGAGTACAGAATGTTAAATAAGGCTTATTGTAAAGGTGCCTAGATTGCAAGCTCTTACAGCAGTCACATTTATTCCTGAGTTTTAACTGCTATTTAAGAGATGTTTATTTGGTACAAAATTTATATTCTCTGTAGTACATTATCTACTTTAACGTGTATGGTCAGTTTATTTAAACAACAAAATTACATGGAATCTCCTAGAATAGGAAAGGAGATCTTGTTATTCTGTACAGGTTAATGTAATACCTCAATACATCCCAAAGTATTTAGGGCCAAAAATAAAACAGTATTTGCAAAGTCCCCTTTAAGAACTGGGGAAAAAATTTGGAAATATTAAAGTTGCTCAAATGTGGCCTCTGTCTCTTAGCTAACTCTGCAAATAAACTCACTACCCTCCTCACTAAGTGGGATGTGACTCCCAGGGGTGTAAGTATCCCTGGCAATGTGTGACATGATTCTCAGGGATGAGCCTGGCCCTGGCATCGTGGGATTGAGAATGCCTCTTCACCAAAATGAGGGAAAGACATGAAACAAAGTTTCAGTGGCTAAGAGATTCCACATAGAGTCAAGAGGTCATTCTGGAGGTTATTCTTATGCATTATATAGATATTCCTTTTTATTTTCTAGTGTATTTGAACAGCTAGAAGGTACTGCCTGAATCTGCTGAACTGTAATCCAGTAGACTTGATTCTCGATGATGACTGTATAACTGTATAGCTTTTACTGTGGGACCATGTGATTGTGAAAACCTTGTGACTGACATTCCCTTTATCCAGTGTTTGGGCAGATGATAATTAAATAAAGACAAAAATATACATAAATAATGGGGGAGGGATAAGGGATATGGGATGGTTTGGGTGTTCTTTTTTATTTTCATTTTTTTCTTTATTTTGGAGTAAAGAAAATGTTCTAAATTTGATCATGGTGATCAACGTACAATGATACTGTGAGACATTGATTGTATACTTTGGATGGATTAAATGGTGTGTGAATATATCTCAATAAAATTGCATTTTAAAAAAGCTATTTCTCTTTAAGTATGGAAGGTGGCAGCCCAGGTCTACTATGACAACAATGCCACATGAAGTCCACAGAGACCCAAGCAGCTTTTAGTTTTATGCTTTATCATCCTTAATGATAGTTTCTCTCCTTATCTTCCAAGATGGAACTCCAGTCATCACATTCACTCTGAAATCAGCAGAATGAAGAAAGAGGGAAGAAAGCACAAATGGGATGTACAGTTATCTTTTAAAGATATTTCCTAGAAGCTGAATACAACATTTCCACTTACATCTCACTGGCCCAAACTTAATCACATGGTCAATATGGCTAGAACGGAGGCTGGGAAATGTAATCCTTATTTCAGTTGGCCATGTTTCCAGCTAAAACTAGGAGTTCTACGATGAGAAGAATAGATATAGCAATATAGAAGCAAGCCTTCTTACAAACTGACATGAAAAAAAATCTGAAAGAAAGATGAGCAAAGGGCATGAATAGTAATTCACAGAAAAGCAAATCAAAATGGCCCAAAACAGGAAAAGATTCTCAAAATAATTAGCAACTAAGGGATTTCTATTAAAACTGTTAGCTCATGGTAGTCTTAGTATGCCAGGGCTACTCTAATATAGTTCCACAGGCTAGTAGGCTTAAACAACAGAAATATACAGTCATCCCTTCCACATTGCGGGGGTTAGGGATACTGTGCCACCACGATTGGGAAAACCTGCATAATCTTTTTTGGCCCTCTCTTTGTACCAGAGAAGTCTGAATTTCTTCTATTTCTTTTATGGGGTGTTTACAGTACCTTATTGTAAACTTTGGGTTAAGTATTTGGTCATAGGCTATATGTGGGTCAATGTTAAGTAAAAATACTGTTGTCTGCTGGCCTTTGCATATTGTCTGCAGCTTCTGCAAAACTCCAAAAAATTCACATTTAATTTCTTATGCCAACCTGTGATATATCGAAACTGCAGTGGGGAAAGTCACTATGTGGAAGGGATAACTGTATTGTCCGAAAGTCTGGGAGGCTAGAAGTCCAAAATCAAGGTGTCAGCAGGGCCATGATACTTCTTAAAGGGGAAAATCCCATTCCATTCCAATCTACCTTGGCTTTGGTGAGTGGCCAGGAATCCACGACATTCCTTGGCTTCTGGTGGCAAACTCAATCTCTGCTGCCATCACATGGCTATCTCTGTTCCTCTCTCTCTTACTGACTGTCCAAACTTACTCTGCTTACAAGGACCCACCCTAATCCAGTTTGGCCTCATCTTAACATAACATCTTTAAAGATCCTACTTACAAATAATTCCCATTTATAGGATTGAGGGTTAGGACTTGAACATGTCTTTTGTGGGGACACAATTCAATCCATAACAGAACTTATTTCTCATAAAGTGGTAGCAACATATTGCAATGAGCATGTGAACTGATACGACCCTCTTGGAAAGCAATCTGGCAACATATAGTAGAATAAAATTAAAATTAAACACACGTATCCCTTGTCCCAGGATCCTACTACTGGGATTTAACTCTACAGGGAAAAACATTCCAAAATGTAAAAATATATTTGCAAGATTTGGGGGTGGGAATGAGGGATGTGGGATAGAGAGCAGGAGGCAAACAAAAGTTAGCAAAATAGGTTGCAGTAACAACCTAACATTTATGACATTATTCTGTTTATGTAAAATTATCACTCTCTGTGTGTACTGGAAGCAGAATATTTGATTTATCTCCTTTAAAGCCTATAGATTTAAATTTTTAAAAAGTTTTAGTATAAGGCAGAGTATGATTCAGTTTCCATGAAAAGAAAAAAACAAAAATATCTAAAACCCTATATATTTTTATGTATGTTTTTATGTTATATGTGAACAGAGCAAAGTTGTGGCTGGGTATGCAACATAGCATTAATTTCAAGGGTATGCTTTTAGAATGGGTGATAAGGAAGAGATAATTAGCTTTTTCCTTATACATATTTTTTCACTTTTGTATTATTAGAATCATCATGTATTAGTTTGTATATTTACTTGAAAATTATCAAAAACAAACAAACAAACATATTATTTGACCTAGCAATGCCACCCCTGGAATATAGTTCAATAAAAACAAAGGCTACAGTATGGACAAAAAACACTTAAAATGTTGAGTTTTAGACTTCACTTTGAGCAAATGGGTGCATGGTGGTACCACATACTGAGATGGGGAAGACTGTAGGAAGAACAGGTTTTGGGTGAGAAATCAAGTTACCTGTTGGCCATGTTAAGTTTGTCATGCCTGTCAGGTAAGAGCAGAGAAAGTGCCTTTATTGCTTACTGTTGTATTCCCAACACTTAGCTTAAGGGTTTATTTATTGTGTTGAATAAATTAATTACGAAAGTTCAGTTTGGGGCATAACAACATTTGAAGTACCAGAGGGTAACTCAGGTAGAGTTATCACCAACAATTCTGTGTTGGGCAAGTCTCTATAATTCTGGGATTCAGTTTGGGGAAGGTTAATTTCAAGCAAATGTAAGCCATATACTTCAGGTTTCAATTTGTTAGTACTGAAAGAAACATTTTATCTCATTTTGACTTACTTGCTGCCTCATTTTTCAGGTGGTTCAGTACTCAGCTAGGTAAGACTGGTAGTATTTATTATGCCCCTTAAAACTAAATAAGTTTAGAAGGGTGTGACTAGCCAAAGAGAGATTGTCGCAGATACTATACAGCAGTTGACTCGAAATCCAACCTATTCCATTTCTTGCTTGTCTTCTTCTAATATAGAGGAGGAGAAGCTGAAAACTTGCCATGCCAGTCATATTCCTTTGCAGCTAGAGGTGGCTATGTGAGAAGTAAATGAGAAGTAAAGACAATTTGACTATGCTGCTGCTGCTTCTACCATGTTCCTGCTGGGAATGTGAGCACAGTACCTATAGGGTAGCAGTCAATATCAAGAACAGCAAAAGTATGAAGGAGTCTTGTCCCCTGATGGCATCATAGCCATTGTACCACCTCTGGGGTACCAATACCCTGTTTGCATGAGACAAATAAGCCCCTTGTTTAATAAATTGTTTGATGGATTTTCTCATACTTGCTGGGGAATGCAATCCTAAACAAAATAGAGAGTAATTTTTGCATAAGATTGTTGTGAGTCTAAAGATAACGTATATAGAGAGCACTTAGTTTAGGAGCTAGCACACAGAACATTTCACGTAATGGGCACTTTTCAATCCTTCCGAAAACTCTTTGCAACATTAAAAACTGCTAAATGTTCCCTCCATCTCAAAATATTCTCTGCTTTCCTCTTTATCTCTTTGGCTGCCCCTTCTCATATACTTTGCAGGCTCTTCTTCCTCCAGATATCCCCTAAATGTTCTATTCTTCAGATTTCTGTTATAGGTTCTCTTCTCCCACTCCTCAAACAAGGACATACTCATTCACTCAGATGATTTCAGTGACCACCTGTATGTTGATAAATCAAATCTATTTTCAATTCAATCCTCTCTTCTGATATCTAGACATACAAATCCGAAAATCTCTACTTGAACTTTATACAAGTTCTATGATTCTTCTCCCAATGAATGGCATCGTTGTCTACCCTGTTGCCCTAGTAAAACCTGAAAGTATCATTAATTCCTCTATTTCTCTTATTCCTCAGATTCAATCACCAAATCCTGTTGATTCCATCTACTAAAAATATCTCAAATCCACCTGCTTCTCAGACTCCACATTGTTATGATTCTAGTTCAAGATATCATCATCTCTCCCCAAGATTATGGAAACAGCTTTCCTTCTGTCTTGCTCCACTTCAATTCATTCTTCACATTGTAGCAGAGTCATCCTTACAAAAATGCAAATTGTATTATGTCAATCAACTGCCTAAAACCTTGTACTAATTCCCATAGTCTTGAGGATAATGTTCAAGTCCCTGACATGGTTTACAATGGCCTTAATATAATTCCTGAGCTTCACCTCTTGCCAATTCCTCTTCACAGAATATATTCAGTTCTTCAGGTATGCCTTGCTCTCGTTTGGACTTTCCTGCTGTTCCTATGTCCTGATGTTGAGGTATCAGCTTGCTGCCTACTCCAACCTCATTTTCCTTCACCATGTGAGTAACAAATCCTGAACTTTTATTTAGAGTACCAACCACAGAGTTAAAAGAATACACTTCTCACTTTTGCAGCTAGGTAAGGCCATGCAACTAAGTTTTAGTGCTTCTGGGAAATAGCCTTAAAAGTGTAATAAGAAGTTCCCCTTCTTTGTTACTTTCTCCCATCCTGCTGCAGGGAATAAGAATATGATGTCTGAAGATATGGCAGGCATCTTGGATAATGTGCAAGAGAACTAGCCTCTAGGGACAGGAGAGTGGTGAACTAGAAGTAGCCTATGTCCCTGATGACTTCATGAAACCATCATTCCAGCCCTAGGTTGTCTCTCTGAACTTTTTACCTGAGAGAGAAACTAATTTCTATTTGTGTAAGCCACTGCTATTTTTCTATTTTTTATTTTGGTAAAACGTATACAACCTAAAAATTCCTCCTGTTAAAGGTTTAACACATTCAGATATAAAATTCAGTGTGCTAATTACATTCACAGTGTTCTCCAACCATAACCCACATCCATTACCATAGTTTTTCCATCACCTATAACAGAAATTACATACCAGTTAAGCATTAGCTCCCCATTCCTTAACCCTCCCCAGCCCCTGGTGACCTGTATTCTAGTTTCTGACTCTATGATGTTGCGTATTCTAATTGTTTAATGTCAGTGAGGTCATATAATGTTTGTCTGTGTCTGGCTTATTTCATTCATCATGATGTCTTCCAGGTTCATCCATGTTCTTGCATGTATCAGAACCTCATTCCTTTTCATGGCTGCATAATATCCCATTGTATGTATATACCACAGTTTGCTTATTCATCCGTCAGTTGATGGACACTTGAGTTGCTTCCATCTTTTGGAAATTATGAATGTCGCAATGAACATCAGTGTGCAAATAGCTGTTCAAGTCTCTGCTTTCAATTCTTTTGAGTATATAGCTAGGAGTGGGTCTGCAGGGTCATACGGTAACTCTATGCTTACATTTCTGAGGAACTGCCAAACCATTTTCCACAGCAGCTGCATCATTTTATATTCCCATCAATAATGGAGTATTTCTGTTTCTCCATATCCTCTCCAACATTTGTTATTTATATTGTTTCAACAGTAGCCATTCTGATAGGTGTGAAATATAATATATTATGGTTTTGATTTGACTTTCCCTGATGGTAATGATGTTGAGCATCTTTTCATGTGCTTTTTGGCCATTGTGTATCTTTGGAGAACTGTTTATTCAAGTCTTCGGACCATTTTTAAATTGGGATGTTTGTCTTTCTGTTGAGTTGTAGGATTTCTTTATAAATTCTGGAAATAAAATCCTTATCAGATATGTGGTTTTTAAATATTTTCTCCCATTCTCTAGGTTATCTTTTTACTTTTCTGATGAAATCCTCTTAAGCACAAAGTTTTAAATTTTGATGAAGTCCAATTTATCTATTTTTTTTTTTTCATTGCTTGTGATTTTGTTGTAAGGGCTAAGAAACTATTGCCTAACACAAGATACTGAAAATGCTTCCCTCTTCCATACATTTTCTTCTAGGAGTTTGATAGTCCTGGATCTTAAACTGTCTTTGATTCATTTTGAGTTAATTTTGTATATGGTGTGAGATAGGGGTCTCCCTTCATTCTTTGGCAGATAGATATCCAGTTTTTTGGCACACTTTCAAAAATCATTTGGCCATAGATGGAGTGTTTATTTCTGAACTCTCATTTTGACTCCTTGGGTCTGTGTATCTGTCCTTATGTTGGTACCATATTGTAGCTTTGTAATAATTTTTTTTATTGACAAGCATGAATCCTCCAACTTTGTTCTTTTTACAGATGGTTTTGGCTATTCAAAGCCCGTTACCCTTCCAAATAAATTTGATGATTGGTTTTCCCATTTCTGCAAAGAAAGCTATTAGATTTTTATTGGAATTGCACTGAATCTGTAAATTGTTTTGGATAGAATTGACATCTTGACAAGATTTAGCCTCCCAATCCATGAGCATGAATTGTCCTTCCATCTAATTAGGTCCTCTTTGATTTCTTTTAGCAACATTTTGTAGTTGTCTGTGTATAAGTCCTAAACTCCTTGGTTAAATTCATTCCTAGACATTTGATTCTAGTTGCACTTGTAAATGGATTTTTTCCTTAATTTACTCCTCAGACTGTTCATTACTAGTGTACAGAAACATTACTGATTTTTGCATGTTGATCTTGAGCCCTGCCACTTTGTTGAATTCATTTATTAGCTCTAGTAGCTTTGTTGTAGATTTTGGGGACTGTCCATAGGGTAATGTCATCTGCAAATAGTTAAAGTTTTACTTTTTCCTTTCCATTTTGGAAGTCTTTTACTTATTTTCCTTGCCTAACTGCTCTGGCTAACATGTCCATTACAATGTTGAATATACCAGTGGTAACAGTGGGCATCCTTGCCTTGTTCCACATCTTAGAAGGAAAGCTTTCAGTCTTTCACCATTGAGTATGAAGATAGTGGTGGTTTTTTCATATATATACTTTGTCATGTTGAGGCTGTTTCCTTTAGTCCTAGTTTTCTAAGTATTTTTGTCAAGAAAAAGGTGCTAAATTTTGTCAAATGCCTTTTCTGTGTCAATTAAGTTGATCATGTGGTGCATAATATTAATTGATTTTATGCTGAACCATTTTTGCATCCCTGGGATAAATCCCATTGATTATGTTACATAATTCTTTTAATGTACTGTTGGATTCAGTTTGCTAGTATTTTGTTGAGGATTTTTGCTTCTATGTTCATAGGGACTACTGGTCTGTAATTTTCTTTTCTTGTGGTATCTTTATCTGGCTTTGGTATTTCGGGTTATGTTCACCTCGTAGAATGAGTTAAGTAGTGTTCCCTTCTCTCAACTTTTTGGAAGAGTTTAAGTAGGATTTGTTGTAATTCTCCTTGGAATGTTTGGTAGAATTCACCTGTGAAGCTATCTGTCCTGAACTTTTCTTTGTTGGGAGGTTTTTGATTACTGATTCAATATCTTTACTTGTTACAGTGCTGTTGATATCTGTAGTTTATCCTGGAGAATAATGCATATGCACTTAAGAAGAATATGTATCCTGCTGTTGTGGATGGAGTGTTCAGTAAACGTCTGTTAGATCTAGTTCATTTATCATATTGTTCAAGTTCTCTGTTTCCTTATTGATCTGCTGTCTAGATGTTCTAATCACTAATGAAAGTGGTGTACTGAAGTCTCCAACTATTACTGAGGTGTCTATTTCTCTCATGTATTTTGGGGCACTGTGGCTAGGTGCATAAATATTTATGATTATTGTTTCTTCTTGGTGGATTGACCCTTTTAATATATAGTGTACTTCTTTTGCCTCTTGTAACAACTTTTTACTTAAAAGTCTGTTTTGTCTGATATTGGTATAGCTACCACAGCTCTCTTTTGGTTATAATTTGCTTGGACTTTCTCTTTCATTCCTTTCAACTTACTGGTGTTTTGAGGTCTAAGATGTGCCTCTTGTAAATAAAGCACAGTTGCATCATGCTTTTTTATACATTCTGCCAATCTCTGTCTTTTGATTGGGAAGTTTAATCCACTAACATTCAGTGTTATTACTGTAAAGACAGGACTTTACTGTAAAGATACAGTCATTTTGCCCTCTGTTTTTATATGTCACAACTTTTTTTGACTGTCTTTTCCTTTATTGCAGCCTCCTTTTTGTGAATAGTTAATCATTTGTGAAAAATCTGATCTCTTTCTTATTTCTGTTCCTGTATATCTTTTAAATTCTTTCTCTGGGTTACCCTGGGGTCTGTATTGCACAACTGAAATCTGTAACATATTAGTTTGAAAAGATACCAACTTAACTCTATAGCATATACATTCTCTGCTATCATATCCCTCCATTTCCCCTCTGTATGTTGTTTTTGTCCCACATTATTTTGCTTGTCCATTATCAGGAAATATGATTATTTATTATTCAATTGTATTCTAACCCTTACAGACATTAAAGAGTAGAGTTATATATATTGAGAACACAGTACTATTAGGTTTTGCATTTACCCATTTAGTTACCTTTACTAAAAATCTTCACTTCTTCATACTGCTCCAAGCCACTCTCTCCTGTCTTTTCCTTTCAACCTGAGGAACTTTTTTTTTTAGCAATTCTTGTAGGGCAGTTGTTTTTTTGGTGAACTCTCTTTGTTTTTTTGTGAAAGTCTTAAACTCTCCCTCATTTTCAGAGGACAGTTTTGCAGGGTAAAGAATTTTGGACCGGCAGTTTTTCTTTCAGTACCTTAAATAGATCATACCACTGCCTTCTCACCTCTATGGTTTCTGACAAGAAATCGAAACTTGTTCTTATTGAGTGTCTGTTTGCATGTGATGAACCACTTTTCTCTTGCTGCTTTCAGAACTCTCTTTATCTTTGGCACATGACATTCTGATTAATATTGGAGTAGGTCCATTAGTGTTTATCCTGTTGTGCATCCTGGACATGTATTTTTATTTCTTTATAAGAGTTGGGAAATTTTCAGCCATTATTTCCTCAAATATTCTTTTTGCCCCCTTTCCATTCTCTTCTCCTTTTGGGAGACCCATGATGCATATGTTGGTATACATCATGCTGTCACAGAGGTCCCTCAAGCACTGCTCAGTTTTTCTATCCTTTTCTCTATCTGTTCTACCAACTGTATGGTTTCAACAGTCCTGTCTTCTAGTTAGCTGATTCTTTCTTCTGCCTGTTCAAATCTGCTGTTGTATGACTCCAACATATTTTTTAACCTCCGCTATTGTACTTTTCATCCCCATACTTCCTGTTATGTATCTTTTAAACTTTCTAATTCATTTTTTCTACATATTGTCTTGTTAATATCCTTTAGCTCTATACCTATATTTGGTTTATTTCTATCCATATTTTCATTCAACTCCTTGAATTGATTTAGGAATTTGACTGAACATCTTTGATTAGTTGTTCCAAAATCTTTATCTCCTCTTAAGTTTTAATTTGTTCCCTTGATTGAGCCATATCTTCCTGTTCCTTAGGATGGCTTGTAAGTTTTTGCTGATATCTGAGCATCTGATTATTTTGATGTGCCGTTGCTGAAAGTCATTTTCTCCCTCTTGCTTAGGGCTTTATTGTAGATTTTCAAGACTCTTCTTTGACACTTGGTCCAGCTTATACTGAACGTTTAGAGAAGCCAGTGTCTAACTGTTCAGAGTTTCCCAGGTCTTCTGCATCTGTTTCTTGCTCCGGACATGTAGTGCAATTTTTAAGATTGCCCTTTTATGTGCAATTATTTCACCTCAAGGAGGTTTCCTTGTCTCTGTTCCTTCTCTGGGAGTCTTGTGTTATTCTGTTTGTTTTTATGAAGATTTGTCTTCCCAGGTCCCATGATGTGCTCACTCTGTGCCCCTTTTCATTATACTTTTCAGTCCTGGGATCCATCCTTCCTTATAGCAGCTTGGTTTTCCCTTCTATCCATGATTTCCTGCCTCTGCTAACTTCCATGTTAGGATATCCTGCTCCAGGGAGGCGGGTGGGATTGGCATTCAAAAATGCCTGATTTTTCATTTAGGTGTTCTAGCAATTAGAGCCGCATTGGGTGTTTGCACTACTGCCAACAGTTCCACTCAGGTTGCTTTTGTTTCCACATTAAGGTGTCCCAGTCCAGTAAGTCAGATGAGATCAATGTTCAAAAACACCCCTTTTTCTTTTTCATTTAGGTGCTCAGCAATTAGAGACCAGGTTAAGTGTGTGCACTTCTTGGCAACAGTTCTGCTGAGGACCTCCTTTGTTTCCAGGGGACTTCACCCTGGGTCTATGTGGCTTGGGTCCCTATGCCTGGATATATGTGAGGTTCTAACTAGCTGCTGTGTCTCTGTGGTCTGTGTCCATGGTAGCAGGTACTCAGGCCAGAGTGCTACTTCTGTGTGACCCTTAAAATGCACAGGACTGAGTGAGGGGGAGCGGTCTAGATTGGAAGGTCCAAGTCACAGATCCCATTACCTTCTTTTTGGTGTTTTTGTTTTGTTTTGTTTTTGTCTTTGATTCAGAATTTGTGGAGTCCTTCTTCAGTCTGTTTTCCTCCAGAGTTCCAAGCAAGTGGGATTTATCCTTTTATTAGTTTTTTTTTTGAGGGAAGACTTTTTTGGGCGATGCCTTACATCACCATCTTGATGATGTCCCAAGCCACTGTTATTTTAAATTTTGTTTTGTCTTCTGTCATAGGTAACAGAATCTAAGCTAAACTAATACTCCTGAAATAATCTTTGTTTTCTCCTATTACCTCCACATCACTCTCCCCTGGCTATCTAACTCCTACTCCTCTTTTAGAAATTAGGACTTCTTCTAGCAAGTTGTCCATGACTCTGTCTAGATTAGGGTAAGCACTTCTGTTACATATTACTATAGCACCTCTACTTTCTGTATCAGAGTAGCTATACTTTATTGGAACTGCTTGTTGAATATGTATTTTATAGTCTATACTTTATTGGAACTGCTTGTTGAATATGTATTTTATAGTCTGAATCAAAGACAAGACTAGACTAGACTCTATGAGTGCAAGAAAAAGTCTATTCTTCCCACCCCATTGTATTCTAGGGCCCTAGTACAATGCCAGGCATATAATAGACACATAATAATAAATATAATAATCATTTGTGGTCTGATTAATAAATGAACAAATAATAGCTATTATTATAAATTCACATCCTAAAGCAGGTCTTGGGTGCTACTGAGGGTGTTTTGTAGACCATAGCTGATCTACTAAGATCTATATTTGTCCTAGAAACTTTTATGGATGAAAGATAGGATTAATCAATGAAGGGGCAGGTTATTTTGTGTGCCCCTATCTTTTCATCCTTTCTCAGCTCTGCAATCTCTTCTGAGTCCCCAAACAACTGTGGTCTCTGAGATCTGCCCAACCAGAAGGCTCTCTAAAAGGGGGTCAGTCCTAATACACAGTGAAACCTCAATATGCGTTAGTACCCGTATTTATCTCAGGCACTCCATAAACTTGATGGAGCTTACATTCTAGTGAATGAGATGAGTAACAAACAAACAGTTATATAACATAATGTCAAGTAGTGATGCACAAGATAAAGATAAAACAAAGAAAGGAGGTGGAAAGTGAAATGGGGTGAAATTTTAGATATGTTGATCAGGCAGTGTTTCTTTGAGGAAGTGACAGTTAATAAAAAACCCAAATAAATGTAATACATATTGGAATTTTATGAGGGTAATATTTATCATGTATATTTTCTAAGTACATATTTTAAAATTATAATGACTAATCTGTAACATTCTTATGCAATAGAATATTTCAAAATACTTACCTCCAGTAGATTTTCATTCTTTTTCTGAATTACAGATCGCAAGAAGGTGTGACTCATTTGTATAACATTGTCAACATATGGCAAACATTCTGACTGATAACCAAGACTCATAACCTTGAAAATACCAATGCGCTTCTCAATGGTCATATTAATGATATGTCTAAAATAGTTCATGAATTTATCTATTATAATTTTAAACTGTGTTAAAGTCAATTCTTCTTCGCTAGATGATATTTTCATACTCATGATTTTGGCCTTTTCTACCATGGTACAATACTTTATAAACTTGTAGCTGTAAAAATTAACTAGGCCCATTGAATTACCAATAACAGCCAAGAGGCTCACAATCTGTAAATAAAAATGTTAAAAACTAGTCAGAATTTTTATTGTAAAGGTGAAAAAAGTAGGGTCAATATGCTAACAGTTTCTGCTAAAATATAATAATCTTATGTGTAAATATCTAAATGTGTTGGAAATATAAGTCTTCAAGCAATTTCAATGGCTTTTTAATATTTGGCTTTTATGTAAAAGTTTACTAGACTATTTAACTTTATAATTACCATGTTACTTTTAGCCATGTACTGGAGACACCAATCATTTATTCTCCCACTTGCCATCCCGTTTTAGAGTGTTTGCTCTACATCCAGCCCAAGAAAAGGCTGCTCTAAATACAATGCAACCTCACCTAATTCCCAAGACATAGCTGATTTGGATAGGATAGAATCATGACCCAAACTAAACCAATTAGATTCTCTTGTGAATTTGAACAAATATACCCAGTTAGATGGCCATGGAAAGAGTTGGGGTCACAGCAAGACAACATTTTGGCAAGTGGAAGTTGGAAAAGATACAGGGGTGAGCAGAGATGAGAGATCACGAGGAAGACAGATGGATAGATAATTTGGGAATGACTTTCCAATCATGATGAATTATGGTACTCTATTCTTTTAAAAACTCCATTTCATCTAGGATAATTTCAGTGGGCTTCTGCTCCTTAAACCAAACACTTCCTAAGATGAACTGATTTTAAACTTACTTTATTTTGGTAGGAAGGATCCATTTCAAACAGAATTTCACAATCTGGCCATCTGGTCCATTCCTTACATTCTCTTAAATTTTCTATCCTATTAGGTAAATCCATAACTGAAACCAAATCAATAAAGATAGACAGGCGGGGATCTTGGCAAAGAGGGGTAATTGTGGCTAAAATACAAAATTCAAAAGTTATTTTTTTCAGAAACAATAAAAAACAATTTAAAATTACCCATGCATCTAGAACTATTGAAAAATAAGGCTTATTCGTTTTGAGAGCTAGATACAGTAATCTATATTGATAGATGACGTTTAAAGATAGGTGTAAAGATTTGGATTTAATATCACTGAAACAAAAGAACCACTCAAAGATAACTAGGTACAGGGGGCATGACTAAAATAGAAACTGAGAAGTCACTCTTTTTCTCAGAAGTGTATCTGCAATGTAGAACATTATACCATTGTGAGGTAACAAAGATTAGAAGATACTGTCTCTACTGTTAAGGAGTTCATAGTCTAGCTGAACAACTGGAAGTCCATAGGCAAAAATAAAAATGAACTTAGACTTACAATTCACTCCTTATTAAAAAAAATCAACACTTCACCCGACATACGAAAATCATACACCTAATTATAAAATGCAAATCTTTAAATTCTAGGAGAAAATGTGTGTGACCTTGGATTAGGAAAGAGTTTTTAGACATGAAACCAAAGGCACATTTCATAAAGGAAAAAATCAATAAATTGGATTTTATCAAATTTAAGAAGTTCATCTCTGTGAAACAGAATGAAAAGGTAAGACACAGAGTGGAAAAAAATGTTTGTAAATCTTATCTTTGATAAAGAACTTGTATCTACAGTACATATAAATACCTCTCACAACTCAGGAATAAGTAAACAAACACCTCAATAAAAAAATGGCAAAAGATCTAAAGAAACATTTGACCAAAGAAGTATACAGGTGGCAAATAAGCATATGAAAGGATGATTAATACCATTAGTCATTAATGAAATGCAAATTAAAGTTGCAATGAGATCTCAACTACATATCTGTTAGAATGGCTAAAAAAAAAAATCTGGCAATACCAAGTGCTAATGAGGATTCAGAGCAACTAAAACTCATGCATTGCTGGTAGGAATGCAAAATGATACAACTGTTTTGCAAAAGAGTTTTGGCAGTTCTTATAAATATATACCTACCACATGATCCAACGAATTTACCTTAGATATTTACCAAAAAGAAAAGAAAACTCATGTTTATATAAAAGCCTGTATGTGAATGCTCATAGCAAATTTATTCATAATTGCCCCAAACAGGAAACAACACAGATGTGAATGGATAAACACATTGTGGTACATCTAGACAACAGAATACAACACAGCAAAAACAAGGAACAGACACCAATTACTGCAACAACATGGATGAATCTTAAATGCATCTTGCCAGACCCAAAGGGCTACTTATCTGTTTATATGACATTTAGAAAAGGCAAAACTATACAGGCAGATAATAAATCAGTGGTTGCTAGAGATAAAGGGGTGGAAAGGATTTGACCCCAAAAAGGCAGCACAAAGGCATTTGGGGTTTCTGAACTGTTCTGTGATCAACCAGGTTGTTAGGAGAACCCAAGATGGAAAGCAGACTGACAAATGAATCTAACTATATTACAAAAGAATTACGTAACTATGCTGAAAAGGTTGGAAGAGAAAGGAGTTGATCTAAATAACAGGTTTGGCTAGAAACTGCAAGGTGAAAGACAAAAAGAACTACACCAAATCCAGTACTTTAGTTGGTACATTTGTTTCTCAAAGGGGTATGGAGTAGCAATTCTGAAATTACTTTACAGGTATTACAAATAAGTAAACATATTGTAGATTATATGAGCCAGATTTCTCACTACCAGAGAAAGAAGATAAGTAAGGAAAGAGAGAAGGCTAGAATGAACTCTGAAGTGCTAGATCAGAGTCTGAGGTATCAGTATGGTTTTAAAAATATACATATTAGGATGGATATACTCATGGTTTTAAAAATATACATATTAGGATGAATACAGAAATAAATATAGATGTGTGCATACGCAAGACCTAATATACATACATATATTTTCTAATTCTTCTCACTGACAGGCCTAGAAGCAGTGACACTCCTGTAGCAATAAGCACATTCAGCGCCTAGATCTTGGTTTCTAAATTCTGTTTTTCAATAAAAGGAACCAGAGCTCCTTGGAGAATAGGTTGATTCCAGGGCTGGGGCAGGAAAAACACAAGATGGGCCTGAAGCATCTTGTGGTGGCAGAAACTAAGGAGGTGGTTACAAAAAAAAAAGAAGGTTGAAAAGCACAGGAGCCAATTTGAAAGAATTGTTCTTCCAAAACAAAGCTGGAACAATTTAAGCCACAAAATAAAGAGCAATATTATTGTGTTAGAAACCAATGATTTAAATAAATATCAATGAACCCTGGAAATTTCTGGGGGAAAAAGGGAATCAAAAAAGGAGACTGCTACAGATGCTAAAAATATTACAAAGCTACATAATAATAACTGAAAATATATTACTGGAACATAAGTTATAGGCAGGTCAACAGAATACAGTCCAGAAATAAAATGAAAAACATATTGAAATATTATAAATGATAAAAGTGGCATTTTAAATCAGTGGGGGTGAGGAATGGCTATGCAATAAATGATGTTGGAATGGATAAATTAGTCATCCGCAAAAAAAATAATAAAAGTGAAGTCCTACTTCTCAACATATACCAAATAAATCTCAGTGATCAAGTATTTAAATACAAAAGTGAAATCATAATAGAATGAGAAAATAAGTGGGAGAATGTTTTTTATAATATGGTCATTTGGAAGCCCTCTCTAGCTAAAACACCATACCCAGAAGCCTTTTAAAAAAGGCTTAACAAATGTTATTCTTTAAAAATAATTACCATCTACTGGTAAAAACATTTTAACTCACAACAAAAAAAGGTTAATTCTCTTACTCCAAAAGAATTCCTTTAAATCAATAAGAGAAAGCTTTTAACCCAACAACTTCACTCCTATCTAATTATTCTAAGAGCAGATTCAATAGAAGCCACAAGCTAATGTGCTAAAATATTTTAACTGCAGAAATGAGTATCTGTGAACAACCAAATGCCTAACATTATGTTACTAGTTAAGTATATGATGGTATATCAATGTGTTGGACAGCCATTTAAATCATAACTATGAAGACATATGCAGCAATATGGAAAATGTTTGTGATATAATGCTAAGTGATAACAGAATATTTTAAATATAAATTTGACTAATGTATACACATTAATGTAAAAATGCAAAATGAAAATAGTTGTTGTATGAGTGTGGTTGAAAGGATGGGGTGATTTAAATGTTTATTTCCAAAGTAAATAAACACACACACATATATATACACATACGCACACACATACACACACATATACATAAACATATATATGTATTCACACAAACACATATGTACACACACATATATTCAGTGAGTCCATATTTGTATAAATAAATAACTGAATAAATAAATAAATGGAGGAGCTGGGACAACTATTCCTTTCAAAAGAATTTCAATTAATGAATGTATAAAGATGAGGGAAACAGAAAATCACCATCAGAACTCTATAGTATTATTACCGCAGGCAAGAGCCACTAATGCATGCTAAAATTAATGTGCAAAATTTTCAGGAGAAACAATGTGTGCATAATCTCAAAGTCTCTCCTCTCACATATTTATTAATTACAAGAGGAAATACAGTTAACTTTATAGTGGAGAAACCTGGCAGACACTCCCTTAACCAAGTAATAAGAGTTAGCATCACCAGTAAAAAGACTATCAACATCATGTGCCACCTGATGTGATACACTGAAAAGGACACTGCTGTGATATTCTTCCCCAAAATGTATGACCTCCAGCCCATCGTGAGACAACATCAGAAAATCTAAAATTGAGAGACAGTCTATAAAGTAACTGACCAGTACTCTTCAAAAATCTCAAGGTCACGAAAGGCAAGGAAATACTGAGGAACTGTCACAGATTGGAGGAGACTTACGAGATATGGCAACTAAATGCAATGTGGGACCTGGACTGTGTCCTGAAACAGAAAATAGACATTAGTGAAACAACTGGGAAAATCCAAATAAAGTTGGTAGTGTTTTTAACAGTATTGTGCTAATGTTAATTTCTTAATTTTGATAATTTTACTACGGTTAGAGAAAGCATATGAAGGGTATACAGGAACTCTATACCATGCTTGCAACTCTTCTGTAAGTCTCAAATTATATCATAATAAAAACTTTTAAAAACAAAATGGTAGAAATTTCATAACAAAGAAAAAAGAGATAGAAATGATGAGATGTTCAGATACAGGTAACTTAAAAATGAAAAGCAAAATATCCAGAGAGAGAAAAAATATGGAGAGAATGATAAAAGACTTAAGTGCTTTAGATTGGAAAGCCTTACTGCATATTCAGAAAGAGTAATACAGAATGATACATACCTAGCTTTATTGTAGTAATGTTCCTAACTCCAAATGATAAGTCATTGGACAGAAATAAGTTATTTACAAAGGAAAGAATATCAGAGTAGCATTGGACTTCTCATCCGCAATGCTGAAAGCTAGAAGACAGTGGAACAAATCTACGGACTACTGAGAAAAATGACGGGGAAAATGTCATCTTGACAAGAGACATATTGCTATCGTGGAAAAAGCTTGTCTACAATGTTGCAAGATACAAATATCTCTAGATTTTTACTCAGCAAGAAACTTCTACCTAGTTGATTTAAATGGACCAGGGGCAAGAATTATTGAAGCTGTGCATTATTTCTTGATTTTTAAACCAAACCCATGTTTTATCATACTAAGAAGAAATATGGTATTTAAAATAAATTCGAGATTTCCAAGGACATTCTTATTGCATTTCAGCCAGATTTTAGGAAAGAAGAAGCTTAATAGGTGATAGTAGTTAAAATGTATAGAGGGAAAAAAACCTCTGAATTCCTGGGGCCTGCAAAAAGAAATCAAATAATCCATAGATAACAGCACAGGTTGGAAAGAGGGTCCACAAACTATGGTGAAAAGACTGGAGAACGATACAACATTTAAGGACCTGCCAAGGGTCCCGCAGTTTTAAGATCTTCTTAAGACTTAGCTCAAGGGAAACGGATAAATTCTTTGATGAGGCTAGTAACTGCCATGTGATTTTATTCCAATTGTGTACACACAGCTGGAAAAGAATTATTTAAAAATCTATTTAAGTGGAAACAATATCTTTGTTAAGCTATGATGTGATACTGTTTATTTTCCATGAAATGTCATAAAATTCCTCATTTCCATCTTTTATGTATTCTATGGCTAACTGTATAATTAACACATCCTCAAATAATTCTAAACCCACATCGCTTGATCCCAGACTGTAAATTTATGATCTCCTATTATACTACAATGTGTTTGTCTGCCACATCCATGGGCAAAAGCATCAGATCCGTAAATTTAAGAAAACTGCCAAAGACGGTGCATCTAACTAAACTTTTAAAATACTTACTTATACATTTTTCAATATCAGCCACCATATTTTGAATTTTTATTGAGAATTCCAATCTGTTGGGATCTATAAAGAGATTTGTAGGGAATTCTAAAAGTCTAAGAGAGAAAGCAATAAGGCACACTTTAGTTGGATGTAGTAACTAACATATAAAAT
Source organism: Choloepus didactylus (assembly GCF_015220235.1). Lineage (NCBI taxonomy): Eukaryota > Metazoa > Chordata > Mammalia > Pilosa > Megalonychidae > Choloepus > Choloepus didactylus. The sequence goes on from NC_051308.1 coordinate 34,829,531, forward strand.
ACAATTGCTTTTAATTTCACAAATGTCTAATACTTACCCTTCATACATGCATTTATTCTCTGACTCAGTCGCAATTTCTTTGTCTATTAGAATCCATTGAAAGAGAGAATAAAAAACTGATTGATAATTATATAAGCAAAAAGACACGTTGATATATGCTGCTGCTTTCCGAACACTATAAGAATGAACTGGAAAGGTCATTTGAGAGGCAGTATTCAAGCATTACACCCCTCTCCCAGATTCTGATTAAGTAGGTGTGAGATGGTGTCCAAGAGTTCGCACTTTTAACAAGCATCCCACATGCCATTCATCCTGATGAAGGAAGTTCTCAACCCTACCACCACCACCACCACGACCAAGTCATAAAAATTGTATGTAGATTGAGATGAAAATGAATAGTGATGTTATAACCCACAAATGATCTGTGAGCAGGTTTATTCTCACTCTGAACATTGTTTATGTCAGTTTATAAAAATCATATGCCTATAAATTGATAATACACAAACTGTTAGAATTTCTCTCACTTGCTATTTTCCAGCTGTTAAGACTTTACCCTACCTCATTCATCTTACCTGGGAATTTTTCTTCAAGTTCGTTACTAAATTTTTTGGGTTGCTTGACTTTGGGGAGCAGTTCTTCATTTGAGTCATTTTCTGATATTTCATCTTCTTCAAAATGAAACACAAATTTTTTAGGGCATTTGTCAGACTCATGAAAGTCCTCAGAACTTTCTGGAGAATCATTCTCTGCAGGAATTCTCAAGCATAAATGTACTTCAAATATTGGTGCCTGTATTTTTCTCAAATCTGACTCCACTTCAACACTATTCAAAATCTATTTTAACAGATATGTTAGGGCATCAGTGAAAATATATAACTAACAGTACATTTCTTTTAACTTTGTATAATACAGACCTAAATTTTAAATGACAAATCGTAATTCCAGTCTAACTGAATACCACTGTATTACCAAATACCTGATACTTAGATGTTAAAATGAGTAAATTAATGTAAAATAAATACGTATTATAATGCAGTATAGTTCCCCCCAAAAAACTGTTTAAATTGATGACAGAGTGGTTATATAATAACCACATGAAAGCTGATTAAAAATACAAAATCCGAGGCCCTATCACCAGAAATTGTCAGTTTAAATATCAGGGGCAGGGACCAAGGATATGAATCATTTAAAAGCTGAATAGATGATACTACTGTGTACCCAGGTTTAAGAACTACAAATCAGAATACACTCCAAATCCATTACTATAGGTCCTAGTTTTGCACCTTAGCATACATATAGTGATATAGGTATTCCCATTGAAAAAACAGCAGGAGTATTTAAGGTATAAATATGTTATTTACACAATGTATTTGCTCTTCGGCTCTGACTAGGCTTGGGTTCTCAAGTAATCTATTGACCCCTCATAATACCATAAATAATAGGCACTTGAGGCACTTATTGCAAAATTACCTGTAAATGTTTCTCAGAGAGGTCATTGGAATCACCTGCTAAAACCTCAACCTTTAGTTCCAGTGATTAACAAATAAGGCAGTTAACAAGATAAATAAACACCAGTGGCAGGCTATTAAGTTGTTGGGGGAAAGCATGAGTAGATGCCCCAGGTGAGGTGATTTGGAAGTCTTACAAGTTCACACAGGCCATTCCTAACAAATTTATAATGTACTGCTTAGCTTATTCAGAAAAAGAATTCCTATTTAACTCTGGAAATGACTGGACTTTAAGCACTACATACCTTCAAATATCATAGTTTATAAGTATTTTGCATAGAATCATTCTTGAAATATAATTATTGTTACAATAATATTTGATGAGTATTTTTCATGTCCTTAGGCACTGTATTGAATAAATTACCTTCATGTCATCCTTAAAACAACCCCAGGAGATAAAAGTTATTACTTCAAGATTCAAGATTCAAGGAGGTTATACTAATTTATTAAAGGCTATATTGCTAGCAAATTGTAGGGGTGAAGTTTAATCATGGGTCTGTGACTCTGAAGCCTGTCATTATAATATGAATTTGAAGATCTTTTTGTAATTAAGAAATTTTTTGGTGGTTATGCTTTCTGTACCAACAAGAAGGGACAAGTAAATAGTCTGATTTCCTCTCAAATGTAAACCACAGGAGAGAAACAACCACTTCTAAATGAAACTATAAATTTTACAGCACACAATGGGGGGAAGGGGACACCAATGATTCCCAAATCCACAACGTTAACCCTGATCTCTATACTTCAGATTCAGTTCTGCATTTCCAACATCCTAAGAGAAAATTTAACCTGGTTGCCCACAGGTACCTCTTATTCAACATATTCCAAAATAAACAAATCATCTGTCTTATCCTGGGCTGGATATTAGAATGACCTTGAGAAAATCTACATCGACATGAGTTAAGCACAGGAAAAAGAGGAGCAACACAAGGTCAGATACCAGAGAACAACGTCTGAGTAGGATGCCAAAACTAGGACTGCGGAGCAAAAATGGAATCAGGGATAAGAGTTATACTAGGTTCACTAAGCTGTATGTATCAAGTCTTACCATAAGCAAACTAGATAACCAGAGTAAGTGAGAAAACATCAAAATTAAGAATTTCTGTTACAATAGAGCTAAAGTTAACAGAAGGGGATAAAGGTGGCAGAAAATATTTGTAAAATCTAAAATTAACAAAGAATTAATATACAGAATACTCAAGAAACTCCTAAAAATTAGCAAGAAACCCAATAGAAAAAAATGACCAAAAAACACCACTTATTATACACCAGATTGACAAAAATGAAAATGTCCTATAACATGGAGAAAGGATTAGAAACAAGAAAATAAAGATATGGATATGGAGAAATGGACTGCTAATGGGAATGTAACTGCTACTCACTCTGGATATACAAGATGGCAGTATTTTTAAATGAAGTGCATATATCCTATGACCCAGCAATCTATACTTAAGGATATATAACCTAGAGAAATATTCACTTAGTCCACAAGAAAACTTCTAAGAAGCTATTTGTCACAGCCTTGTTAGTAGTAGTAAAGACTTGGAAGTAATTTCATTGTCTCCAACTAGGAGAACAGAGATATAAAATTTGATATACAGAAATACCATGTAACAATCACAAACAATAAACTGTGTGTATTTGTTGTGTGTGTGTGCTGTCAAAGGCTGGGTTTCCTAGGAAGAAGACTCTGAAACAGGCAGGATGTTTATGAAGGAGGCCTCTGGGATCAACATTTGTGCAAAGGAGGAGTAGAGGAAGAAACTGAGCTGTGATACAGGCCAAACAACAGCCTTAGCCAACCCTATGTGGAGCTCTGGAGCTTGAAAGGCTCTTCAGAATGTCCTGATTTGGCCGAGGTACCATGCCATTATACTCCTGCAACAATCATTCTTTGCTTATGAGCCACCCTAGAATGGGGATGACCTTGGACAACGTGGCTCTACCCAGCTGAAGCCATCCCTGAAGGAGCTGACAGTAAAGGCTGACAGCTGACAGCACACCCAGCATCTGGGGCACCAATTCCTTCACTGAAGGGGGATTTAGGTGGAACATCACCATTAGCTCTAGATCTGTATCTACCTATCTTATATATGAAGTGAATCCTAACAACATAATTTCGAGTGAAAAAATTTAAAACAGAACGGTATCACAATAATAATTAAGAAAAATTTAGCATGTATATATCAAAAAACAATAATACACATTTTAAAAGTTCAATGTAAATGTATAAAGGATGGATTGAAGAAATATCCTGGAGTTCTCAAAAGGGGAGAAGCATATGGTTAAAAATGGGGGGAAAGGGAGAGAAATAAAATTTTTAAAAAAATTTTAGTGAGAGGCCTCTCATGAGCTGATGGAAACAGTGTTCCGTGAACTATGAGTGTGATCAGCTCAACTCTCCAATTATTATTATTCTTCACAGTGCTCATAATTACCTGACATCATATTTGCTTACTGTCTTTCTCGCAAGTAGAATATAAGCTCTAAGAGGCCAGGGAGTTTGTTCTGCCTACTGCTGTATTCCCAGACTAGCTCAGTGTCTGGTACATCGTTAAGAATATAGTAAATAACTATTTGTTGAATGAATGAGCAAATAAACCAAACAAGATAAGTGTAATGATAGCTTTCTAATGTGACAACAGGCATGTGTGCATGCGTGTGTGTGTGTGTGTGTGTGTGTGTGTGTGTGTGTGTGTGTTGGGCAAGAAATTATGGGCACTAATCATAAACATTTTAAATTCCAAAATGTAGTATTCATTTTATACCAAAAACTTATGTTTATACTTTCCAGAGACTATTTTACCTTATTGATATCAACTTCTGTTTTTACTTCTGACTCCGGAACAGAAATAACCTTTGTGTTTGAATCATTTAGTTTTTCACTATCACTTGTTACAGGCACATTTCCAGTGAAAGCAAAGTTGTCCTTGTATATTCTAGAGAAGAAATAGGAAGGGAAAAAAGAGAAAAATTATTCTTTAAGAATTACATGCTTCAATTCAGCAGTATGAGGGATAGTGGGAAATAAAAGCATTCTACAAGTTTTATTTGAGGGAGGAGAATAGAAAAAATGCTTTATATGGAAAAGTAAAGGTTTAAAAATATATATTTATAGAGAAATATAATTTTAATCATGATTGCTAGGAAGAGGGAAAAACCACAAACGAACTGAAAGCATAAAAATTTCTAAAACATGGAGACAGAAAGGGCAGCAGGAATGGAAAGACACTTGAATGAATCAGTAAAAATAGGAAAATAGAGAAAGGGAAAGAAAAGAAACAGTAACAAAATAAAATAAATAATATTCAGACTTCCAGGAAGATGGCAGAGTAGGTGAGGCGAACGGGCATCTCCTCCTCTGTGAAACTAACTAGAAAGTGGCCAGAGGACACCAGGGACTGTGGTTTTGGGGTATGACTGGCCATAGAGGATCCCCCACAGTACATGCAGGGGACACCAACAAAAAACAGAGGAGAGATGGCGGCTGGAAGGACACAGTGAGTTTGTTCTGCCTCAGGACTGTACCGCCCCAGGCTGACAGCAGAAAAACCACAGCCAGGCAAGGGAGTGAGCAGCAGCTCTCCACTCCCATGCACCTACCTTGACAGTTTGCTGGTGAGTGATCCTCCACAGTGGGACAGCAGGGAGCTCCTGTGAGGGAATCTAGCAGGAAGCATTTGCTCTCCCCCCACAGAAGCCGGGGTGGGGGTGCAAAGGCAAGAGGAAGGGAAGGGAGAGGTGTCATACCAGCAATCAGGCGCCCCTCCCATACCCCAGAAACTCGCAGGTGCAAGGCAGGCAAAGAACCAGCAGGAAGGGTCCATGCTCCATCTGTGGGGTGCCCTTGATTGGACTCCCTGCCTACCTGCTCAGAGCCCTCATCGGAGCCCCAGGACAGACATTCCCCAGTGCACACAGAGATCCAGTGCACTGATTGGTTCCCACCCAGTTTGGACTCTGCCCCCCACATAGGAGAAGTTCAGGAGACCTACTTGATAGCTTCACCTGCTACTAGGTTAAAGAAACTGAACTCCAGCAAGCTGTGCCTCAAGAGTGCCACCTGCTTGTAGAATTGGGAAACTGCACTCCAGCAAACCAAATTACATATAAATGCTCAAATAATTCTGCACTACTTCCCAAAATAACCCTATCAAGACAAGCAAATGCCCCAAAGCCAACATAAAATTACGAAGCACTTGAAGGATCTAGAAGATATGGATAAGCCAAACGAACAAATTAAAAAAGCCGCAAGAGACACAAAATTTGGAGCAATTAAAGAAGGACAAACAAAACTCCAAAACAGATGGCTAAAGACATAAAGGGAATCAAGAAAATTCTACAACAGCATAAAGAAGAATTTGAAAGAGTAAATTTAAAAATAGCAGACCTTATGGAAATAGAAGACACTGTGGATCAAATTAAAAATATACTAGAGACACACAATAGCAGATATGAAGAGGCAGAAGAAAGGATAAGTGAACTTGAGGACAGGGTAATTGAATGCAAGCATACAACAGAACAAATGGGGAAAAAAATTGAAAAATTTGAAATGAATCTTAGAAAAGTGATGGACTCCACAAAGTGAACGAACATAAGAATGATTGGTGTCCTAGAAAGAGAAGAGAAAGTAAAGGGTTAGGAAGAGTGTTTCAAGATCTGGTTGAGGAAAATTTCCCAAACCTTCTAAAGTACATAAATACGCAGATAAAAGATGCCCAATGAACCCCAAATAGAATAAATCCAAATAAACCTACTCTGAGATATATAGAGATTAGATTGTCAAATGCTGGAGAGAAGGAGAAAGTTCTGAAAGCAGCAGGAGAGAAGCAATTCACCACATACAAGGGAAACAACATAAGACTAATTGCTGACCACTCAGCAGGCACCACGGAGGTGAGAAGTCAGTGGTATGACATATTTAAGATTGTGAAAGAGAAAAATTGTCAGCCAAGAATTTTTTATCCAGCAAAGTCTCCCTCAAAATTGAGGGAGAGTTTAACATTTTCACAAACAAACGCTGAGAGAAGTTGTTAACAAGAGACCTGCCCTGCAAGAAATACTAAAGGGAGCTCTACCAGCTGAGAATAAAAGAAAAAAGAGAGAGGGCTGGAGAAAAGCACAGAACTGAAGAGTTACTGATAAGGGCAACTTAAAGGAAAAAAAGAGGGGAAATAAATAGATCTAAGAACTAAAACCAAAGGATAAGATAGCTGGTTCAGGAACTCCATTCACAGTAATAACTTTGATGTGAATGGATTAAATTCTCCAATTAAAAGATACAGACTGGTAGAATGGATTAAAAATATGACCCATCAATATGCTGTTTACAAGAGACTCATCTTAGACCCTGCAACACAAAGAGACTGAAAGTAAAAGATGGAAAAAAATATTCTATGCAAACTGCAATCAAAAGAAAGCTGGGGTATGTTGAAAAGGGATGGTATTGAAGAAAAATATAATCAAAGCAAACTGGAGTCTATGGACGACAGTAATACTGTAATATGCTTCCATTAAATGTAACAAAGGTAATATACCAAGCCTAAATGAGTATGAGAGGGGGATACAAGGAAGAGATATGGGTTTCTTGGTAGTGGTGGTGTCGTCTGCCCTTACTATTATATTGTATTGTATGATATTTTATTTTTCTTTTTATTACTTTTTATTTCCATACTAATCAGTATGTTCAAATGCTGACTGTGGTGATAAACACACAACTATATGATGAGAACATGAACAACTGATTGTACACCATGGATAATCGTATGGTGTGTGAATATATCTCTATAAAATTATAGGAAGAAATATAAATAGGGTTAAAAGTGCTGGAGAAAACGTGGAGAAATGGATGTACCTATTTACTTGTTGGTGAGGAGGCAGAATGGTATAGCCTTTCTGGAGGACTGTATGGTGGTTCCACAAGAAGCTAAGTATGTGGGTGCCATAAGGTCCTGCAACCCCATTATGGGGTATATACTTGGAAGATCTGAGAGCAGAGACATGAATGGACATTTGCACACTGGTGTTTATGGTGCTTGTATTCATGATTTGCAAAGGGTGGAGGTGGCCTAAGGGTACATCGACTGAGGAATGGAATGGTGAACTGTGGTGTATGCATACAATGGAATATTGAGCAACTAGGAGAAGAAGTGAAATTGTGAGAACTGCAACAAGGTGAATGGATTCCACAGACAGCATTTTGAGTGAACTACGGCAGAAACGAAGGCAAACATTATAATGTCTCACCAATATGAACTAACTACAGTGTGTAAAATCAGAACTGAATCTTAGAGCACAGCTTATCAGGGGAACGATTATTGTAATGGTCCCTAGATTGTAAGCTCTTACACTAGTCACATCTTTTCCTGAATTGTAATGGCTATCTCCAAATTCTGAGATGCTGATTCCTTTGTGTATAACATGATCAGTCTCTGGAACTCTGGATGTTTGTGTGACATCTAAGACTCGGAGCTAGAGCTCGGCAGATATGAATGTTACTATTAGCACATGCAGCGGCTGTTAAAAAAAAGCTGAAAGGGAGCCCAGACCTCAATTAGAGATATGAATGAAGCAGATCTGGTTAGGACTAGGGCAAATTGGGCCAAAGGGTAAAGGTCAATACTGACAGTGTTTTAAAGCTTCAGCTTCCACGTGAGACCAAGGGAAGAGACGTTTATTTGGTGCTGGATCTATATTTTCGAAACAATTTAACTTGCACAGTTAGTTCGTTCAAAGACCATAATTGCATGGAACTTTGGATAGGAAGTGAGATCTGGTGGGTTGTACAGGTTAGTGCAAAACAGTGACACATCCCAGAGTAATCTGGGCAGAGAATAAAAATATATACACAGGGCTCCACTGAGGAGCTGGGGGGAAATGCAGAACTGTTGGACCTCCTCCCCTGGATTGTTGCTGATGTTCTCACAAACATTGAGGACTGATGGTTTGATGTGATGAGCCCTCTATCATGGGACTTGCCCTTATGGAGCTCAATACTGCAAAGGAGAGGCTAAACCTGCTTATAATTGTGCCTAAAAGTCTCCCCCTAAGTGCCTCTTTGTTGCTCAGATGTGGCCCTTTCTCTCTAGCTAAGCCAACTCGGCAGATGAATTTACTGCCCTCCCCTCTATGTGGGACCTGACTCCCAGGACGGTAAATCTCCCTGGCAATGCAGGATATGACTCCCAGGGATGAATCTGGACCCAGCATAGTGGGACTGAGAACATCGTCTTGACCAAAAGGGGGATACAAAATGAAATGAAATAAAGTTTCACTAGCTGAGAGATTTCAAACGGAGTCTATAGGTCACTCTGGTGGATACTCTTATGCACTATATAGATAACCCTTCTTAGGTTTTAATGTACTGGAATAGCTAGAAGTAAATACCTGAAACTATCAAACTCCAACCCAGTAGCCTTGACTTGAGAAGACAATTGTGTAACAATGTAGCTTAAACTTGGTGACAGTGTGATTGTGAAAGCCTTGTGGATCACACTCCCTTTACCCAGCGTATGGATGGATGAGTAAAATAATGGGGACAAAAACCAAATGAAAAATCGGATGGGATGGGGAGAATGATTTGGGTGTTCCTTTGTACTTTCATTTTTTATTTTTATTCTTATTCTTTCTGGTGTAAGGAAAATGTTCAAAAAATAGATTGGGGTGATGAATACTTAACTATATGATGATACTGTGAACAGTTGATTGTACACCATGGATGACTATGGTAGGTGAATATATCACAATAAAACTGAATTTAATTTAAAAACAAAACAAAAAAAGAAAGCTGGGGTAGCTATACTAATATTGGAGAAAATAGACTTTAAATGCAAAGATGTAATAAGAGATAAAGAAGGACACTATAAATAAAAGGGATAACTCCTGCTAAGGCAAGGATGTCTGTTTTTGCCACTTCAATTCAATACTGTACTGGAGGCCAGGACAATTAGGCAAGAAAATACAATAAAAGGCAACCAGTTTGGAAAGGAAAAAATAAAGCTATCACTATTTGAAAATAACATGATCTTTCTTTTTTTTAACATTCATTTTATTGAGATACATTCACATACCATGCAGTCACACAAAACAAATCGTACATTCATACAATTCAAACCATTACATAGTTGCGCATTCATCACCAAAATCAATCCCTGACACCTTCATTACCATATACACAAAAATAACAATAATAATAATTAAAGTGAAAAAGAGCAATTAAAGTAAAAAAGAACACTGGATGCCTTTGTTTGTTTTTTTGTTTTTTTTCCTTCCCCCATTTTTCTACTCATCCATCCATAAACTAGACAAAGGGGAGTGTGGTCCTTATGGCTTTTCCAATCCCATTGTCACCCCTCATAAGCTACATTCTTTTTTTTTTTTTTTTTTTTTTAATCATCATTTTATTTGAGATATATTCACATACCACGCAGTCATACAAAACAAATTGTACTTTCGATTGTTTACAGTACCATTACATAGTTGTACATTCATCACCTAAATCAATCCCTGACACCTTCATTAGCACACACACAAAAATAACAAGAATAATAATTAGAGTGAAAAAAAGCAATTGAAGTAAAAAAGAACACTAGGTACCTTTGTCTGTTTGTTTGCTTCCCCTACTTTTCTACACATCGATCCATAAACTAGACAAAGTGGAGTTTGGTCCTTATGGCATTCCCAATCCCACTGTCACCCCTCATAAGCTACATTTTTATACAACTGTCTTCGAGATTCATGGGTTCTGGGTTGTAGTTTAATAGTTTCAGGTATCCACCACCAGCTACCCCAATTCTTTAGAACCTAAAAAAGGTTGTCTAAAGTGTGCGTAAGAGTGCCCACCAGAGTGATCTCTCGGCTCGTTTTGGAATCTCTCTGCCACTGAAGCTTATTTCATTTCCTTTCACATCCCCCTTTTGGTCAAGAAGATGTTCTCCATCCCACGATGCCGGGTCTACATTCCTCCCCGGGAGTCATATTCCACGTTGCCAGGGAGATTCACTTCCCTGGGTGTCTGATCCCACGTAGGGGGGAGGGCAGTGATTTCACCTTTCAAGTTGGCTTAGCCAGAGAGAGAGGGCCACATCTGAGCAACAAAGAGGCATTCAGGAGGAGACTCTTAGGCACAAATACAGGGAGGCCTAGCCTCTCCTTTGCAGCAACCGTCTTCCCAAGGGTAAAACTTATGGTAGAGGGCTCAACCCATCAAACCACCAGTCCCCCATGTCTGTGGTCATGCCAGCAACCATGGAGGTGGGGTAGGCGAACACCTCCGCATTCTCCACAGGCTCCTCAAGGGGGCACTACATCTTTTTTTTTTTTTTTTTTAATTGTTTGTGTTTTTTATTTTTCTTTTTTTTTTTTTTAACTTTCCCTTCTTTTTTCAAATCAACTGTATGAAAAAAAAGTTAAAAAGAAAACAAACATACAATACAAGAACATTTCAAAGAGACCATAGCAAGGGAGTAAGAAAAAGACAACTAACCTAAGATAACTGCTTAACTTCCAACATGTTCCTACTTTACCCCAAGAAAGTTACATACTACAGCAACATTTCAGTGAACTTGTTCCTACTACATCCATCAGAAATTAACAGACCATAGTCATTTCTGGGCATCCCCAGAACGTTAAATAGCTTATCTGTTCTTCTTGAATTATTGTTCCCCCTTCCTTAATTGCTCTCTACTGCTAGTTCCCCTACATTCTACCTTATAAACCATTTGTTTTACATTTTTCAAAGTTCACATTAGTGGTAGCATATATATTTCTCTTTTGTGCCTGGCTTATTTCGCTCAGCATTATGTCTTCAAGGTCATCCATGTTGTCATATGTTTCACAGATCGTTCCTTCTTACTGCCGTGTAGTATTCCATCGTGTGTATATACCACATTTTATTTATCCACTCATCTGTTGAAGGACATTTGGGTTGTTTCCATCTCTTGGCAATTGTGAATAATGCTGCTATGAACATTGGCGTGCAGATATCTGTTCGTGTCACTGCTTTCCAATCTTCCGGGTATATACCGAGAAGTGCAATCGCTGGATCGAATGGTAGCTCTATATCTAGTTTTCTAAGGAACTGCCAGACTGACTTCCAGAGTGGCTGAACCATTATACAGTCCCACCAACAATGAATAAGAGTTCCAATTTCTCCACATCCCCTCCAGCATTTGTAGTTTCCTGTTTGTTTAATGGCAGCCATTCTAACCGGTGTTAGATGGTATCTCACTGTGGTCTTAATTTGCATCTCTCTAATACCTAGTGAAGCTGAACATTTTTTCATGTGTTTCTTGGCCATTTGTATTTCCTCTTCAGAGAACTGTCTTTTCATATCTTTTGCCCATTTTATAATTGGGCTGTCTGTACTATTGTCATTGAGTTGTAGGATTTCTTTGTATATGCAAGATATCAGTCTTTTGTCAGATACATGGTTTCCAAAAATTTTTTCCATTGAGTTGGCTGCCTCTTTACCTTTTTGAGAAATTCCTTTGAGGTGCAGAACTTCTAAGCTTGAGGAGTTCCCATTTATCTATTTTCTCTTTTGTTGCTTGTGCTTTGGGTGTAAAGTCTAGGAAGTGGCCTCCTAATACAAGGTCTTGAAGATGTTTTCCTACATTATCTTCTAGGAGTTTTATGGTACTTTCTTTTATATTGAGATCTTTGGTCCATTTTGAGTTAATTTTTGTGTAGGGGGTGAGGTAGGGGTCCTCTTTTCATTCTTTTGGATATGGATATCCAACTCTCCCAGCCCCATTTGTTGAAAAGACCATTATGGCTCAGTTCGGTGACTTTGGGGGCCTTATCAAAGATCAGTCGGCCATAGATCTGAGGGTCTATCTCTGAATTCTCAATTCGATTCCATTGATCTATATGTCTATCTTTGTGCCAGTACCATGCTGTTTTGGCAACTGTGGCTTTATAATAAGCTTCAAAGTCAGGGAGTGTAAGTCCTCCCACTTCGTTTTTCTTTTTTAGAGTGTCTTTAGCAATTCGAGGCATCTTCCCTTTCCAATAAATTTGATAACTAGCTTTTCCAAGTCTGCAAAGTAGGTTGTTGGAATTTGATTGGGATTGCATTGAATCTGTAGATGAGTTTGGGTAGAATTGACATCTTAATGACATTTAGCCTTCCTATCCAGGAACATGGAATATTTTTCCATCTTTTAAGGTCCCGTTCTATTTCTTTTAGTAGAGTTATGTAGTTTTCTTTGTATAGGTCTTTACATCTTTGGTTAGTTGATTCCTAGGTACTTGATTTTTTTAGTTGCTATTGAAAATGGTATCTTTTCTTGAGTGTCTCTTCAGTTTGTTCATTTCCAGCTTATAGAAACATTACTGACTTATGTGCATTAATCTTGTATCCTGCTACTTTGCTAAATTTGTTTATTAGCTCTAGTAGTTGTATTGTTGATTCTTCAGGGTTTTCCAGATATAAGATCATATCATCTGCAAACAATGACAGTTTTACTTCTTCCTTTCCAATGTGGATGCCTTTTATTTCTTTGTCTTGCCGGATTGCCCTGGCTAGCACTTCCAGCACAATGTTGAATAACAGTGGTGACAGCGGGCATCCTTGTCTTGTTCCTGATCTTAGAGGGAAGGCTTTCAGTCTCTCACCATTGAGTACTATGCTGGCTGTGGGTAATAACATGATCTTGTATGGAGAAAATCCTAAGAAGTCCACACAAAAAAATTATTAGTGCTAAAAAGTGAGTTCAGCAAGATTTAAGGATATAAGATCAATATACATAAATCAGTTGTATTTCTATACACTAATAATGAACAATCTGAAAATAAAATTTAAAATTAAGAGCATCAAAAAGAATCAAATACTTCAGAATAAATTTAGAAAAAGAATTGCAAGACTTGTAGACTGAAAACCATAAAACATTACTGAGAGCAGAGCACCTTGATGTTAAGGATGGCCATATGAGTCCATAAGATGCCCACACTGCACAGCCTAGGGGACTGGCAAAGCACCCAGGCAGGGCCTCAGCCTGGGCTTTGGACTCAGCATCTCTTAGGATGATCCAGAGAGACCTTGGGCCTCTGAGCACGTGTTGGACTGGGATGTTCTCAAGACCACCTTTAATATAAGAATTAACCAGGTCTTTTCCATCATCATCTCTATAAAGAAAATATTTTTGTCTCCTCTTTGTATTGAAGGAAACCCATTTTGGAGAGGAATTGGTTTTTTATGTCTCAAATCAAAACCCTCTCTAATGGTAAACTGGTTTTTAAATTTTTAAGGTAGTAATTTTTTTTCTCAGGTGGTAAATGGTCTCTAGAGATCTTCCTATGCAATAGGCTTAATAGGTATAATTCTGGAATCAAATCTGTTAACAGAACAGCCATAACATCCCTCTTATGGTCTTGTCTTCTGCTTCCTGTGGAGGGAAGAACAATGGTTTGGAATTACATATCAATTAAGGCTGTCTCACAGGAGATGAAGAACTAGATCCAAAGTGGATTACTGAAAGGCTGCTAGGAAGGCTGGAGAAGGAGCCACAGGCAGGAGTGGGGATGGAACATGGAGCTTGTTGAGTAGGAGCACTATCTGGCTTCCCATTAGGCATGGGTGCTGGTGCAAGTGGTGCACTGTTAAAACCATGGAAACTACACAGGTCAGTTCTAGTGTCAGGGACTAATAATTATTCTAAATTCCTAAGATTCATGTGTGTGCTTGTTTGGAAGTATTAAGTCCCCCAAAATACCATGTCCTTTGATGCAATCTTGTAAGGGCAGACATCTTAGTGTTGATTAGTTTGGAATCTTTTGATTGTTTCCATGGTGATATGACTCAACCAACTGTGAGTGAACCATTTGATTGGATAATTTCCATGGAGGTGTTACTCCGCCCATTCAGGGCGGGTGTTATAATTGGATCACTGGAGTCGTATAAAGGAGTTCACAGACAGAAGGACCTCAGCGCAACTGAGAGTGACATTTTGAAGAGGAGCTGCAGCTAAGAGAAGAGAAAATACCCAAGAGCAGCTTTTGGAGAATGCCATTTTGAAATGCAACCTGGGAGCAAGTGGATGCCAGCCACGTGCCTTTCCAGCTGACAAGAGATTTTCTGGATGCCAACGGCCATCCTCCAGTGAAGGTACCCTATTGTTGTTGCCTTACCTTGGACACTTTATGGCCTCAGGACTGTAACTTTGTAACCAAATGTAACTTTATAAAAGCCAATCCATTTCTGGTGTTTTGCAAAATGGCAGCATTAGCAAACTGGAACAATGCCTTTACCATTGGAAAGAAGTTTATATCCATCTGAGTTTTAGAGGAGGAAATCAAGGCCAGGGGACTCAGTCACTTGATCTAAGTTTAGAGGTGGGGTAAGCTTGCATCCAGGTCTATCTGGGTCCTCTCCAGGAAATGTTTTTGAGAGCGCTTCCATCTTCAAGTCCATGTAACTGAGCTGATGGCAGGGGGCGAGTAATAGCACATTGGCTAAGATTTTCATGAGTAAGTTCAAGCACAAGCATGTATCAAAATTGTGGCTTTGCCACATATGTCCTTGTTTTAGTTTGGAAAGCCTGCTAAGGTGATGTTGCTGGTCATGATTACTTCTGCAGTCCAGGTGAAGGGGGCAGTGGGGTGGGGTGGGGGTGGACAGCCTGGTTGAGCAAAGTCTGTTGAAGGCCTGGACTGTCCATGTGGGGCACAGACATTGTTCACAGGAACCAGACATTCAGGACCGCATTAGCAGGACCGCATTAGCAGCATCTGAATTGGCTCAATATTTGTGAAGGGTACTTCCCTGAAGTATCATGATCTATTTTATAATTGAAATCTTTATTTGATCCAATTCATCATAGTTTATAAGCTATCTAATCATGGGGGAGGGCTTTTTGAAACTAAGTTTTGCTTTTACTTAATTAAATTCTTAGTTAAGAAAACTCAGAGGACACACAAAACTATGCAGACTGCTATCATTTTCCCATTCCCTCATCGGTAATGTTCACCACATTTTGCTAGATGCTTACTGATTAGAGTGTTTGAATCAAATTCAGCTCTAAAATGTGTGTGAATATGTTGGAGAGGGTTTGTCTTGTCACTGTGAAATGCAATGGTACTTTGAATAAGTAGGTGCCCGGAAGCCAAATTAAAGTAATAATAATGAATTCTTGTTGATTTTGATGCTTAATTTTAGCATTTGTAAATGTACAGCAGGAAATGCTCACCATCTCATTCTTGAATATTTTTTAAGGCACAGCTTTAAAAGTTTATGATGTAACAGGCGGTAGGTATCTGGGTCCCTCAGGCACGTTGAATCTGGCCATTGGCCCATGTGGACTATTGAATTCTGACAGTACTCCTAATTGTATAGCTTTGCATTTTTAAAAATGTTCTAATCTTAACTTGAACTGGATATCTTAATTGTTTACATTTCATACCTTTTTCTTGTCTCCATGCATGATATTGTTAGAATGTGTACAGAAACTGTGGCCTTAAGTACCACATTGATAAAAATCCAAAATGGTATATGTACTTTGTGCTGCTGTTTGTCCTAAGGCCTTGTCAGACTCTGGTCTTAGCTGTCATGCAGGCTTCATGGGATGATAGCATACGAGAAGCCAAGTTTTCTAGGAAACAATACTTTAGGAAATATAAATGACTGACCAACTTTAAAAAAAACATTTCTTGTTTGAAAATGCAACTCAGTTGCCCAGAGTCTTAATTCCATTTCTCATTTCTGGTCTTGAGCTGGCTGGGTGTATCAGCAAAGTAGAAACTGAATTGAGACCAAAATGGATTGAGAAGGATAATCTTCTTAGAGGGATCTCTCAAATGAAGTTGTTCTAGAAGGGAAGGTACTAGGAACTACACTATGCTTATACCAGAAGTTGGTGCAAGAGTTCAGAGGTTTTTAGACCATGTGGTATTGGTAGAAAGATTATCCACACCTTAAGCAGGCACATGACTTACACCTTCGAGCACATTAAAGGTGCACTTACACCCCAAAGAATTTCCTTGTAATGTTGTTTCCTTTAACTTGTAGTATCAAATTAACATCACTTCTTCGGCATGTTAAAAAAAAATCCACATTATTGAAATAAATTAAACATCTAAAACAGTGGAAAGACGTCTATCCATGTTCATGGATTGGAAGACTTCATAGTGTTAAAATGTCAATACTCCCCAAAGTGATCTACAGATTCAGTGTACTCCCTATCAAAATCAAATGGCCTTTTTTGTAGAAATGGAAAAGTTTATCCTAAAATTCCTATGAAATTGCAAGGGACCCAGAATAACCAACACAGCGTTGGAAAAAAAAAAGAACAAACTTGGAGAACTCACACTTTCCAACTTCAAAACTTACTACGCAGATACGGTAGTAATGACAGTACAGTAACAGCATAAGGAGAGATGCAGATAAATGGAATGGAACTGGGATTCCAGAAATAAACCCAAACATCTATGGATCAATTGATTCTCAACTAGGGTGCCAAGAGGGTTCCATGGGGGAAAGAACACTCTTTTCAACAAATGATGCTGGAACAGATGCATATTCACATGCAAAAGAATGATTTGGGCCCCTACCTCACACCAAATACAAAAATTAATTCAAAATGGACCAAATACCTAAATATGGGAGCTAAAACTATGAAGCTCTTAGAAAGAAACAAAAGAGTAAATCTTCATGACCTTGAATGAGGGAACTATTTCTTAGATATGAAATCTAAAACACAATCAACCAAATAAAAAGAGAACAAATTGGACTTCACCAAAATTAAAATTTTTTGTGCTCCAGAGGAAACTATCAAGAAAGTGAAAAGAATGCTCCCACAGAATATGAGAACACTTCTGCAAATTATCTATACTGATATCTAGTATCCAAAATAAATAACTTTCACAACTTAGCAATAAAAAGACAAATAACTCAATTGATAAATGGACAATTTGAATAGACATTTCTCCAAAGAAGATGTACAAATGGCCAATAAGTAAATGAAAAGATGTTCAACATCATTAGTCATTACGGAAATGCAAATTGATATTGTTAAGAGGTCAATGAAAACGCATTCAATAACAATAGCTAATATTCACTAGGCTATCACTTTGTGTTTATTCTCAAACAACAATGTGACATAGGTATTATTATCTCCATTTTAGAGATGAGGAAACTGAGATCTAAAGAGGTTATTTAACCTTCTTTTGGTTAATATCTGACTTAAGTCACACAATTAATTAGAGACAAAACAGAGGTTGGAACTCTGGTTGTCTGACTCCATCAAACGATGTACTACATCACTACCCATGTGTTCCTCCTACATCATAAAACATGCATTCAAGACATGTGTTGCTTAGAAAGTGAGCTATAAAATAGTACAATAGGATTATGGCAATGAATAAATGTATAAGAAAGGTCTAGAAGAAGTCATACCGAAATGATAAGATATTATGTTTAATAATGCAATTAAGGTGATTTTTGTTTTATGAATTGTCTATAATATGATGAATTAACTATTATAACTAAAATATCTTTTTAAAAAAACTATGTTTAGAATATAAAGACCTTTCTAAACTCACATATACACATGCACCTAGTGTATTACAGCACATTACACGTAAGTGCTATCACTAAATTAGTTGTATTTTACCTAGGTTAAAGTCCGGGCACTGTTCAAACTAGTTATGTGATTTTAGAAAAGCAATTTAAGTTCTGTGGATTCAGTAATAATTAGAGTAGTAGAGTATATTATCTGTAAGCTTCTACACAATTTTATGAAGTGATATTTTTCAGCTCTCTAATTATAATACTGAAACTTCAATTTAACTAAAATTATATTGCTAAATTTTTATAGTTCAGAAATGATGAAAATATTCCACCACTTCAATTCATATTCCATGTTTCACAAAGTACAGTAGATAGACCCAGTTGTGGAAATTAAGAAAAATGCATTGCCATTAACAGTATTTAAATAGAAGACATGTTGTGAAACACATTGTAAAACTGAAAATATTTTTAAAGTACTTTCTTAGTTGACAGGAGCATTTGACAGATATTTCCTGGAATTTACTTACATTTCAATTGAATCTTGTGGCTCCTTTCTGAATCATTCTCATATTCTCATATATCTTTAAGAACTAGCTCTGGACTTGGAAGATGCAATATATGTAAGACTACCAGATTTAGCAAATAAAAATACATGTCGACCAGTTAAACCTGAATTTCAGATTATCAACAAATAATTGTTTAATGTAAGTAATATTTGGGACACACTTATCAAAAAAATTATTCACTGTTTATCTGAAATGCAAATTTTACTGGGAGTCCTGTATTTCATATAGCAACCCCAACCAATGTACAATTTTTTTTATAATAGGGAAATTTCTTAAATTTTATGAACAGTATTAAGTAAAATATTACCAAATATAAGATTAGTTAATCCCAAAAATGAATACAAGCTATACTTCACTATAAGAAGAATTTTCAAATTCTACCTTAAATTATTGGATAAGAAGTAGAAATACAATACAAGCTTATGAGTATAAATTCAAATCAAAAAGTGTGATTTACTTGATGAGATTTGCATTCTTCTTTTCTATTGAACATGGCATTCTAGCAGAATCACTAAATAATTCCAAAAGTAGTGTGGCTGCAGTGTTCATGAGTTGACGAATAAGTTCCTGAAATAAGCAGTCAACCAGGATCAGAAACCTGAAATTTGTATCTAATAAATGTCGATATTTAGGCAGCTTGAAATGTGTTGAGTCATCTTCAGAGCAATTTGACTCAAAGTATTTTTTAATTCCTTGCTTTTCTGCCACCTACAATTTAACAAACAATTGAGAAACAAATGATGATTTCCATATTAACATAGCATGATTTCTAGTTTATAGTATTTTTATTAGCCTGAATAGCACAGTGGAACTAAACGTTACCAACAACTTTAATTAAAACTTCTCTTTAAGCTTACACTGTATTTAAATGAATCAGACAAAAACAATTTGTGTTCTGAAGCCTATGAAATTTAGTGACTCACTTATAAGCATTTAACTTAAGAAAAGGAAGTCTTTAAGAACACTCATATGTTCTGACATAGAGAGACCTTTCTCAAATCTTTTATCAATGGGGGAGAGTCAAGAATAAATATCAGGTTTTCTAAAACCCAGTCCAATGATTCTTCCCCTATTCTATGCTATACCAGTTTGACTTTTAAAATACCTATATGCTTCATAATAGAATTAAAAAAAATTAAGTTCATTAAATCTGATTTAGAGTTTTATTTTTAAAAAATATAATGACCTCTCTTAAGACAAGTGATATAAGAGGTATTGGAGAATGGCAGGTTTCAACTAAAAATATAGGTACTAGTATCAGTACCAGTGCCACCAAACACTACTAAATTGTGGTCCTAAAAATAGTCTTGAAGTTACTTAAAATAATTTCTCTTAGGCACATGAACAGTTTTTATTACTGACAAAACTTTTAAGAAAACTTTATGTGTATAATGCATGGAGTTTTAACTGGTAAGATGGTGAAGCAAAGCCTACTAAATATTCAAAATACAGATTTTTAGCATTGGTACCAAAGCAAACTTAAATAGCTGAATAATTGTATTAGTACAAAAGTATACAGTGATAAGCCTGGTAATGCTGTTCTTTTTTATTGAATGTTGGTGAAGCTGATGGGGATTTTGGCATTTAGTAGGCTAACCTATTCTCTATCATCACAGAGTATATTTGGGGTCAGACATATCTCAATTCTGATTCTAGGTTCATATCACCGATGGTGGCTCTCAGTTTCTAATTTCATCAGTTTTATAACTGTACTACAGTCTTCCAGAATTAGGTAGTCCCAAATATTGCTCAGAAGAATGCTTCTCGACCCAGCTGTACTTTAGATTCACTTGAGGAGCTTCTATAGTGCTGGCTGGACTCTACCCTCAAAAACCTAGGGTGAACCCCAGGCACTGGTATTTATTAAAAGCTCCCAGGTGATTCTAGTGTGCAGTCTAGTTGAGAGCCATTAATCTAGAGTATGATACAGAACTGTCATACATTTCAGGACAGTTTTAAAACCTCATGCATTCATTTCCAAAATTCTATGTGTACTGAATCTTTCTGGCAAGTCAAACTGATAGGTCAGATTTTAATAATTCAAACTCTTCCTAAAGGGTGCAGCCATTGAAACTTAAAGCATGATTCATATTTCTTAAAATCTGCAAATCCCTTCTGAAATTGTGACTTGATTTCCAGTAAATAGCCCTATATTTCTCTAAAATCTGTGATTCCACTGAGCTGAGGGAATTTGCAATGAGAAATAAATACAGTCCAGGTACAATACATTCAATTCACATATCAAGTTTGAATCTGGACACTTGGGCTTTCTTAAACAAACTGCCAATGCTCTCCTCTGAAATCCTACAGTAGCGATCCCTGGGCCAGCAGCGTCAAACATTAACTAGGAACTTGTTAGAAGTGCAAATTTTCAGGCTATATCCCAGACCTAATGAAACAGAAACTTCTCATCTTACCAAGTCTTCTAGGTGTTTCTCTCACCCACAAAAGTTTGAGAACCTCTGTCCTTAGCATTTAAATGTCAAATGTCACAACAAAATAGTAGAAGTAGTATCAGTGCTTTGTAATGACACTAGAGAAATGGAAAAAGTTTCCTGAATAATGTAGTTGCCAGGGACCTCAGCAAATCAGTGGTTCATTAAACTAAGGAGCTATGCTACAACAGGACATGTGCCTCTGTTTGAGAGGTAATATCTAAAGAGAAAAAAAAGCAGCACAATATTCATTGATACTTCCATTCCCAATATTAAGTCACATCCTTTTTGTTCGGACACATTCTCATGATCTTTTTATCAAGATCATTTTATGATCTTATAATCTTTATTAATTCTCCATATTTCCATGGTGGAATTAATAATTTTGGTGGATTTCAATATCAGGATTGGAAGTGGGTCTAATGGGTCTTATGTGGACTGATAAATGGGAAATCCCTTAAAAATATTTATGGTCAAATCCTAGTGATGCTGAATGGGAGAAAACAGAATAATTATGAATGATATTTTACTTCTATCTCAGTAGACTAAGCTATATTTTAGTTAATCCCTTCTTGATCTCTACTATTTTTGACCAAATTGTCTAAAAGACTGTCTGCATATGACAGGGCTTGGGGAGCTTAGGAGACTGTGAGGAATAAGACTGAGAAACGTTCAAACTCTGAGGATTTAGTTAACATACAATAGCTGCACTTCATTTTCTTGTTAAGAAGTAAAGTCCAGAGCTCATTATTACCCAATATCTTTCAAAAGGTAAATTCAGAGAAATAGAGTATTTGAAAACTGTTTGAGGAAGACCTACTCCATCTATTCCTCCAAAGAGCCTCAAATATCCACCTGAATTCAGCCAAACTATCAGAGGCAGCAAGTTCAAAATCAGATGCTATCACATCAGTGGGTTTCAAACTGTAAATGTTGAATTGTGCTTTCATGTATTTTAACTCCTTTTGTAGGAAAGCTATATAAAATAGTCCTGGAAAACAAGTCACAGTATATAGGATAGGCATGTTTTGAGGACTTTGTTCATTATATTAATGAGACTTCTTTATAAGGTCCTTAAGAGAAATTTTGTCTCATCTAGCTATGCATCTCCTGAGGGTTTTCTTTGTGTCAGGAACACTATAAGCAGAATTTGTAACAAATCACATTTCCCTTTATATTTGATTCAGTTTAAATTTAAAGCATCTTATTATGTATATTTCTTTGCATTCTCATAGCACCCAGAAATGTCCTTGTTAATGCACAATACTAGTTGGTTGGTTAATTAATCACCCATTTCCTATACTTTTTCCAGTGATGTAATTTGAAACAATGGCTTCAATCAGTACACAGCAACCTTGATACAGAGAGGTTATAATTAAAGAATTACCTTTAAAATTGTATTTTTCATCTCTGAAATTGCTTTATCCCTGATATCCTCAAGCTGTTTCAATGCTTGGGTAGCTTGCTGTAACTGTTCTTCACAAAATTCATCTACAGAATATGTACGAGACCTATCCAGCTAATTAAATGATAGTAAAGGTTGAATGTTACAAACTCTAAATCCATTTACAAAAGAAAAAGATAGATAAATTATTTGGTCATCTTTTTCATGTCATAAACAACATATTTCATACTTTCTTCTTTATATATTTTATGCTTTATATACTATATTCCTTATATCTCTTCAAATTTAAACATCCATAATTAAATCTAACTACTCTTGATAAAAGGACAGAAAAATATTATTATTTGAATCATAGCTAAGATTAAACCAAAGCAGAAGAATTCAAGCCTTCACATATTTTTTAAATATCTATGAACCCAGGGGAATCACCAACCCCAGGAATTAATTTTACTGTTGAAGTCCCAATTATCTGTAAAACTTAAAAACAGGAACATTCAATGAGGTATAAAGAGGTTAAAATCAAGTCAACCAAATAAAGTAAATTCTATTCTGAATTTATCCAGAATCCAGCAAGGAGAAATCTCCAACAAACAATTATGCTATTGAACTCTTCTCTAGTAATACAGAAACAGAATAATGTTTCACCCATTCAAGTATATCCCATCATTCTTCCTCTTTTCAATATTTCTCTTAGTTTTCCCTACACTGTGTTAATCCTCTTGCCAAAATAAATTTTCAATAATAAATATGGAGAATCTTTATCTGCAGTTACACTATAGCAATTGAGAAGTATGTTTCCAAAAAAGAAAAAAAGATTGAAAAGTACTGCTTTAGCCACAAAACTTTGAATTTCATCTTTTTCTCCCTATCCTAGTCCCATACTTGATTACCCAGTCCTAGTTTTTCCAGTAAAATGCCTCAAAAATGTTCCTTCTTTTCTGATCTTACAGCCAACATCATAATTGAAATCCTTATTGCCTGCATTATTCCAATATCATGCTAACTGATTTCTTTAACCTAGTATCTCCCCGCTTTCAAATGTTCCCACAAACCAATATCAGATTAATTTGACTAAAATAACACACTCAGAAACTTTCAGTAGTTGTCCTTTAAGAGTAGTCTCAAAATTTACTCTGCATAAGAATCATCTAAGGGACTTGTTAAAAATGTAGATTACCAGCACTACTCACTATACATTCCCATTCCCTTCAAAACGGATGGGACAGAAAAATCTACACATCTATTAAGCATTAAAATTATTGCCCAATAGAAAAAAATTCACTCTTGAATGTGAAACATAATCAAAAATTCCAACTGTTGTCTTCAGCCTGGTTCTGTGGCTTTGGATAAGTCACCATCTCTTTGGTACTTTTTGGCATTTGGTAATGAAGGTTGGGACAAAATGTTCCATATATGTCCTTTCTCTTCTAATTCTAGAAAATCCAGCCCTTTAAAAGGTGTGCTTTTATCCCAGCGGAGTTTACTGACTGGTATGCTCATAAAATAGATGTCCTATTCATGGAATTAACTTCTGAACAACCCCATTTGACTTATTCATAGCCTTGCTTCATTCATTCCACTTACCTCCTCACTGTCAATCCTCACTAGTGACTGTATCCTTGCTTATGGATAACCCTCCAGGTGGCACAACTGGCCACCTTCTGATTCCTGACTCCAGGCTCAGTTCTGGCTATGAATCTCTGCACTCACAGCCAGTTCCAGAAACTCCCATTCTTACAAACTTCCTCACACCAACTCCAAACTCAATCCTAAGGGCAGATTCAGATCCTATTTTTCCCTTAAACTGTTATTCTTGGGCTTCTCAAGACTTAACCTAACTTTTAGGCTCAGACTTCAGGGATTCTCTGAAGTCTCCTGTGTCTTCCTATACTTCATTAAGTTAATTGATATATATTATCATTCAGCTAGTCATAAAACAATCTAATATCATAGCTGTACAACTAATTACCTTTTACATTAAAATCATATCTAAAAATATTCCTGTTTGAAATGTTTCCTACTTAGGTTGAATTTAATCCTTTTGAAACATTAATATTCTCAATGTAACTATACAAAATTATCCATCATCTATAGTGACTAATTCATCCTTATTCATTAAATAATTTTTATTTACTCATTTACTCAAAGAATATTTTTGAGCACCTACTATGTGTCACTCACTACACATAATTCTGAAAATAAGCTGTTCATTTACAAGTCATGTATTAATCTTATTACATGTGTACAGTTAACACATTTACTTTTTGAGCCGACTGTCAAATTTATAACCTGTTCAAGCCCCCTTATTATTCCTTTTTATAATTCTTAGATGATTCTGTCAATTTTACTTCTTTTCAGAATCTCCCTTATATAAAAGGGTAAGTGAAATAAAAGATGCTGAAATCCTGTTCAACCATATATTAAACACAGTTTGTAGTTCTATCAACTTAATCTCTTCAAAAGAACAAAAATGGTATCTAAATTAAATTAAATCATTCCATTAAGAAGTTCAGTCTTTTTAGAATCTCTGAATAGGAGGATTTATAAATTTAACCAAAACCTATGAGTTGCAACTTACTGCATTTCTTGACTGCTAGGCTAAAGGAAGAATATCTGGTAACTATCAATTATGTAATAGAGACATTAATTATTTATAAAAATATTACCTATTTGGAGTTTTGAAAATAAAGGGCCTCATAACAAACTTAGGTTAAGTATAAGGAAAAATTTTTGATAAGAAATGTTAACTATTAAAATTGACAATCAAGGGAATTATATTCTTTGGAGATATTTAGAACATTAGTCACCCAGAAGAATGGTTTACTTATGGATCTACAGATCTGTATTCCTTTGATTCAGAACTCTATGTGTTCTTCCTAGTTTCTATACACCAATACTAGCTTATAGTAGTGTACTTCCACCCACCTTTACAAGGCATATGGCTGATGGATTATCTTCATGTCCACTACCCTTTTCCAGATTAACTGCATCTTCACAAAGTCCTCTGATATAAAGCAAACATCCTTGAAATAATTCATCAGCCCAAAAAAGATGTTGGTACAAAAATGACCTGAAAGTTTAAAAATTTCCACATACTTATCTCTCATTCAAAATGAATGAGGTAAATAGTATAATTATTCATATGCCTATATTTAAAATGTATTGTACTTAATACACTTTAAATAACACTTCTAAAGATTAGCAAGTGTTAATGGTCTCATTTGGCTGATGATGTTGTAGGCAAGGTTTTAGGTATTGAGTGTGATGAGAGAATGAATTGGAAGGGAGAAACAGGTTATGATGTTATTCTGTTACACCACTGAATTCTAATAATTTTGAAATATCAGGCAGTGATTTGAAAGGATATTATAAAAACAATTCCCTCAAATTATTCTTTCCATCAATTACAGGAAAAATTAAATTTGTTAGGGAAGTGTCCCGGGGACCATTTGGAGAATGCTTCTTAAATTCTCCCCATCACCTAACTCCTAAAACAGAAAAGATGGGCCCTTTTGTTCTCTCTGTCCCTTTCTACTGGCCAACTGATGGTCACCAAGGTGAGACAAATCATAGCAAACGATACTGGAAAAAAACTGAGAATTGGAAGAGAGAAGAAAAGAGTAGAAGAGATATGGTTCCTTAAAAACGGGATCAAAGCAAGAAAACGTCCAGATATAATGATGTATGGAGAAGAGGGAGCCCTCTTCCCTGCATTTATCCCTTTTGGAGTATTTGATTTTTCATTATTCTCAAGCTCATAATATGCAAAAATGATGATGCTCAGAAATGAGCTATTCCCTGTCTTTCCATTTTACGGATGAAAGCTTTAAATACCCTGAAGCTACTGAAGCTTAAGGTTCTTGGGCCTTTCATTTACATGGCTCCTTCCAAAGCCCTGCATTATTTATCTTGAAGGCCTCCTCAAATTATGTTTCACATAACATGGAACTACTTCTGGGTGTAGAAGAATTTGTTCCTTGACACTCCTCAAAATATCTGCTACAGGGAATAAAACAGATCACAAAAAAGATAAGTTGTACATCTTTGGAAGAGAAACAGCACAAAAAGCAAACTCAATCTTGGTATTTATTTACAAGGTGGTGACAATCAAAATTCAGATAGTAATAAACTCAAATTATGTATCACTGTTTAAAGTTTTCTTGGAATAATGTATTCAATTTTGGTTTGCATAGTTTAACAGAGAAATGTAGAAACTGAGGAGGGTGAATTAAAAAATAGTTACAAGTGGGATGTCATAACCATGGCAATATAATACATCCCATGGAAAAGTCACCCCACAAAATCAACTAATAAAAGGAATAATTCTACTTGCTTGGAAATCTGGAGAATGATAGAGACTGTAGAAGGACTCCACAAATGCTGAATCAAAGAAAAAGAAAAAGAATCTCCAAGATCAGGTAGGAGATGTCTATCTGGGACCCAGCAGTCTGGACCTCTCCCTCTCGCTTGGTCCTACACAGCTTGGGAGTCTCTCAGAGGCAGCACGACCAGGTCCTTTCTGCTGTAGGTGCAGACTACAGAGCTACTCAAAGCAGAGAGTTAGAACTCTGTAGGTATCCTGGCACAGAGACCCAAGTCCTCTGAGACCCAGGGCAGAACAAAAGTGGTTAACAAATGCTACATACAAATGGGCTCCCAGGGGGGAAAAAGAAAGAGAAAGAGAGACTGAAGCAGAACCGTTGGCAAGAGGTGTATACACTCAATCCAGTCTCTGATTGCTGGACCACCTAAATGTAAAATGGACCATTCTGGATTGATCTACTTTTATGGAATGCCATCTGGGTCACCATGGTGGAACACCCTAATGAGGAAGGAATCCGAGGCAAAAAAAAGCCTTCCAATAAATAAATAAATAAATAAATAAATAAATAAATAAATAAAGGGGGGGGGCAAACTGAACTGCTATAAGACAAGATGGCTCCCAGAACTTAAAAGTGTAAGGAAAAGGAGGCACTGAAAGAGGGAGCTATTTTAAACAAACCATAGGAGCTAGGGAGAATATTCTGCACAAGAACAAGCAGTATAGATCAAGATTCCTGGAGAAGGAAGGAATAGAGGAAAGAAAGATTTGTCCTAGAGGTAAAACAATTGCACAAAAAGTGTGATATTAAAACTTCAACCACATATCCAGGGCAAGAATCAGAAGAACTGCTGAGAAAATCTAATCAGTTAAAAACAGGTTACTCTAGAGGTCCAGAATAAGTTGGACCAAGTGTCAAAGGAGACCCTTAATACAAAGGCCAATCAACAATAAAACCCAAAACAAGAAGGAGACACTGACCTTCAGAGTAATATATCAAAATAATCAGATGTCCAGACATCAACAAAAATTACATGCCATACTAAGAAACATGAAGATATGGCTCAGTCAAGGGAACAAATTAAAACTTCAGAGGAGACACAGAATTTGGAACAAATAATCAAAGCCTTTAAACAAATCTCCTACTTTGAGATGAAGGAAAATATGGATATAGAGCTAAAGGATATTAAGAAGACAATTGAGCATAAAAAGAATTTGAAAATTTGAAAAGAAACAAAACAAATTATGGGGATGAAAAGAACAATAACAGAAATTAAAAATACACTAGAGGCATACAACAGCAGATTTGAATATGCAGAAGAAAGAATCAGTGAACTAGAAGATGGGACAATCAAAACCACATAGCCAGAAGAATAGATAGAGAAAAAAATAGAAAAAATTAAGAAGTGTCTCAAGGATTTGAAGGATAGCATGAAGCAAATAAACATACGTATCATGTGTGCCAAGAAGAAGAGAAAGGAAAAGAGGCAGAAAGAATATTTGAGGAAATAATGCCAGAAAATTCCCCAAATATTATGAAAGACATAAATATACACATCCAAGAAGCTCAAGGTAATTGTGATGGTTAAGTTCATGTGCCAACACAGCCAGGTTTTGGTGTCCAGTTATTTGGTCAAATAAGCACTAGCCTGATTGTTACTGTGAGGATATTTTGTGGACTTAAATCATCAATAAGTTGATTACATCCACAATCAATTGAGAAGATTTCCTTCAACAATGAAAGAAGTCTAATCCAATCTATTGAAGGTTTTAAAAGAAGAAGTGATGATTTCAGCAGTCAAAAGAGAGAATTTCCATCTCTGCTTTAGCCAGCCATCTTCTCCTGGGGAATTCATTGAAAACCTTCTTTGGAGTTCCCAGCTTGCAGCCTGCCCTACAGAATTTGAATTTGTCCATCCGCAGAGCTGCAAGAGACAATTCTCTTAAAAATCTCATAATATTTACAGATACCTCCTGTTGACTCTGCTTCCCTAGAGAACCCTGACTAATACAGTACTCTGAACAGAATAAACCCTAATAGACCTACTCTGAGATACATACTAATCAGAATGCCAGATGTCAAAGATAAAGAGAGAATTCTGAAAGCAGCAAGAGAAAAGGGATTCGTCACACACAAGGATCATCAATAAGACTAATTCTGATTTCTCATCAGAAACCATGGAGGCAAGAAGGCAGTGGTGTGATATATTTACATACTGAATGAGAAAAGCTGCCAGCCCAAAATTCTTTATCTGGCAAAACTGTCCCTCAAAAACGAGGAAGAGTTTTAAAAAATATTCATAGTTAAACAGAAACTGAGCAAGTTCTTCAACAAAAGACCTGTCCTACAAGAATTACTAAAAGGAGTTCTGCAATTTGAAAAGAAAAGTCAGGAAAGAGAGGCTTGGAGTAGTATAAAGATATGAAGCTCTTCAGTAAAAGTAAACAAAAGGGTAAATGCAAAACCCAACAATATGTATCCTCAATACACAACTCTATTCTTTAATTCCTATAAGGTTCAGAATATAATTGAACAAGGAAGAGGCATATTTCCTGATAATGGACATGCAAATATAAAGAGAAAATGTGGGGACAAAAACAACAAAAAGAGGAGAAACAGAGAGATATGGGAGCAGAGAATGTGTATGTTATTGAAGCTAAATTGGTATCTTTTCAAATTAGTAGGTTACAAACATGAGATGTGTAATATAAACCCCAGGGTAATCACAAAGAAAGTATTTTAAAAATATACAGAAGCAGAAATGAGAACAGGATTAGTCAGATACATCTCAGACATCACCTATACAGAAAAGGAGGTTATAATAAAGGAAAAGAGAGATATAAAAATATATATGACATGTAAAAACCAAAGGACAAAATGGTTGAAGTAAGTACTGCCTTTACAGTAATAACACTGAATGTTAATGGATTCAACTCCCCCATCAAAAGACAGAGATTGGCGGAATGGATCAAAAGAAGCACAACTTAACTATACGTTGTATACAAGAGACTTAAGACTCAGACACCAATAGGTTGAAAGTAAAAGGATGGAAAAAGATATCCCATGCGTATAGTTACTAAGAAAAAAAAAGCTAGGATAGCTATATTAATATTGGACAAAATAGACTTTGAGTCAAAAGCTGTTATAAGAGTCAAACAAGGACACTATATATTAATAAAAGGGCAAATCCACCAAGAAGAAATAACAATCATAAATATCTATGCACTTAACCACAGTGCTCCAAAATAAATGAGGCAAACACTGACAAAACTGAAGGGAGAAATAAACACCCCTACAATAATAGTTGGAGACTTCAGTATACCATTTTCATCAATAGATAGAACATCCCACCAGAAGATCAATAAAGAAACAGACAACATAATAATATGATAAATGAACTAGATCCAACAGACATATACAGGACTTGTACCCCAAAACAGAGGATATACATTCTTCACAAGTACATATGGATCATTCTCCAGGATAGACCACATGGTAGGTCACAAAACAAGTCTCAATAAATTTCAAAAGATTGAAATTATACAAAGCAACTTCTCTGGCCATAGTGGAATGAATCTGGAAATCAATAACAGACAGAGAATTGGAAAATCCACAAATATATGGAAGCTAAAATAACACACTCAATCATTGGGTCAAGAAAGAAATTACAAGGGAAATCAGTAAATATCTTGAGATGAATGAAAATGAGAACACAGCATATCAAAACCTATGGGATACAGCAAAGGCAGTGCTGAGAGGGAAATTTATAGTCCTAAATGCTTATATTAAAAAAGAATTAAGAGTCAAAATAAAAGACCTAACTGCACACCTGAAGGAACTAGAAAAAGAACGGCAAACTAACCCCAAAGTGAGCAGAATGGAAGAAATAAGAAAGATTAGAGCAGAAATAAATGAAATTGAGAATTAAAAAACAATAGACGGCATTAATAAAACCAAAAGTTGGTTCTTTGAGAAGACCAATAAAAATAACAAACTCTTAGCTAAACTGATAAAGATAAAAAAGAGAAGATGCAAATAAATGAAATAAAAAATGAGAGGGGAGATGTTACTACTGACCCCCCCCCCAAATAAAAAGGATCATAAGAGGATCTGCCAACAAATTAGACAACCTAGATGAAATGGACATATTCCTAGAAACACATGAACAACTTACACTGACTCTAGAAGAAACAGAAGACCTCAGCAGACCAATTACAATAAAAAGATTGAATCAGTCATTAAAAACCTCCAAACAAAGAAAAGCCCAGGACCAGATGACTTCACAGGAGAATTCTACCAAACATTCCAAGAAGAATTAATATCAATCCTGCTCAAACTCCTTCAAATACTTGAAAAGGGGGGATTGCCACCTAACTAACTCCATGAAGCTAACATCACCCTAATACCAAAGTCAGATAAAGATACCACAAGAAAATTACAGACCAATTTTCCTTATGAATATAAATGCAAAAATCCTCAACAGAATGCTTGCAAATTGAATCCAACAGAACATTAGAATAATTATATGCCATGATAAAGTGGATTTTATCCTATGTATGCAAGGGTGTTTCAATATGAGAAAATCAATTAATGTAATATACCACATTAACAAAATGAAGGGGAAAAAAAACACTCGATCATCTCCATTGTCACAGAAAAGGCATTTGTCACAATCCAGCATCCTTTCTTGATAAAAACATATAGAAAAACACGAATAGAGGGAAACTTCCTCAACATGATAAAGGGATATGTGAAAAACCCACAGCTAACAGCATACTCAATGGTGAAAGTCCAAAAGCTTGCCTCTAAGATCTGGAACAAGACAAGGATACCCGCTGTCACCACTGATATTCAGTATTGGACTGGAAGTTCCAGCCAGAGTAGTTAGGCAAGAAAAAGAAATAAAAGGCATCCAAATAGGAAAAGAAGAGGTAAAACTTCCACTATTTGCAGATGACAGAAAGTCCTGAAAAATCTACAAAAAGCTACTAGTGCTAATAAAAGTGTTCAACAAAGTAGCTAATTAGAAAATGAAAAAATGACATGAAGACAAATTTCAGTGAAGAGGCTTTATAAATGGCAAACATTCACATGAAAAGATATTCAGTATCATTAGTCATTAGGGAAATGCAAATTAAAACCACAATTGTAACTCTATTGGAATGTCTATTGAACATAACTCTATTGGAATGTCTAAAATAAAAAATAGCGACAACAGCAAATGCTGGCCAGGATGCAGAGAAACTGGATCACTCATACATTTCTGGTGGTAATGTAAAAAGGCACAGCCCCTCTGGAAAACAGTTTGATACTTTCTTAAAAAACCAAACATGTAACTACCATATTACCCATTGTGCTCCTGGGCATTTATCCCAGAGAAATTAAATCTTATGTTTACTCAATAACCTATGAATGAATATTCATAGCAGCTTTCTGTGTAACAGCCCCAATCTGTAAACAACTCAGATGTTCCTCAATAGGTAAATGGTTAAACAAACTGTGGTACATCCATACCATGGAAAACTATTTATCAGTGAAAAGGTAAGAACTATTAATACAACTGATACATGCAAAAACCTGGATGAATCTGCTGAGGGTTATGCTAAATAAAAAAGAGACAGTCCCAAAGGCTACAAACTATATGATTCCATTTATATCACATTCTTAAAATGACAAAATTATAGAAATCAATTAGTAGTTGCCAGAGATTAAGGTGGGAGGGAACTGGGTGTGGCTATAAAGGGCAACATAAGGGATCTCGTTACAATGGAAATGTTCTGTATCATCTTGACTATATCAATGTTGATGTATCCTGGTTGTCATATTATACTACAGTTTGCCAAGATATTAATTACCATTGGGGTAAGCTGTCTAAAGGGCACGCAGGATTTCTCTGTATTATTTCTTATAATTGGACATCAATATACAATTACATCAAAATTAAAATAAAAAAAAAATCCTGGCTCCTGGAGATCCCACAAAATAGGTTATCTGTCATCTCTCTTGGATTATTTAATGACTCCCCTTTTTGAAAGCAAAACATTAGATCAAATGACCAAAGGAATAAATCAAGGTTCTTCTTAGTATTACAATTTCTTTACAGTACAGAATGATATACTGGTAAATACAATAAGTCTTTAAAAAAATAAACACGGGTTAAATTTAATCATAAAGGCAATGGATTGTGACTTTCTAATCCCTGAATTAAATTCCTATCAGCTTGCACAGTGCATTTTAAAAATACGGCTTCCTTTTCTTGTTACTGCAAAGGAGAGGCTAAACCTGCTTATAATTGTGCCTAAGAGTCTCCCCCTGAGTACCTCTTTGTTGCTCAGATGTAGCCCTCTCTCTAGCTAAGTCAGCTCGGCAGGTGAACTCACTGTCCTCCCCCTTATGTGGGACCTGACACCCAGGGGAGTAAATCTCCCTGGCAACGTGGGGTATGACTCCCGGCGATGAATCTGGACCCGACATCATGGGATTGAGACCATCTTCTTGACCAAAAGGAGGATGTGAAATGAAACAAAATAAAGTTTCAGTGGCTGAGAGATTCCAAACGGAGCTAAGAGGTCACTCTAGTGGGCATTCTTATGCACTAAAAGATAACCCTTTTTAGGTTTTAATGCATTGGAATAGCTAGAAACTACTAAACTGCAACCCAGTAGCCTTGACTCTTGAAGATGATTGTATAGCAACGTAGCTTACAAGGGGAGACAGTGTGATTGTGAAAACCTTGTGGATCACACTCCCTTTATCCAGTGTGTGGACAGATGAGTAGGAAAATGAGAAAAACTAAATGAAAAATAGGGTGGGGCGGGGGGATGATTTGGGTGTTCTTTACTACTTTTTTAAAAAAATTCTTATTTTCACTTTTTCTGGTACAAGGAAAACGTTCAAAAAATAGATTGGGATGATGAATGCACAACTATATGATGGTACTGTGAACAACTGATGGATGTTCTGTATGGTATATGACTGTATGGTATATGAATACATATCAATAAAATTGAATTAAAAAATATGGCTTACTTTTGAAAATTTTTAAAATACTACATAATAAAACTTACCTGCTCTTCTCTGTCTTAATTCTTCTAACATTTATTTTCCAGGTAACAAATAATTTATTGATTCTGAAAGGAAAAACACACTTCTTACATTCTAGACTAATAAATCATGTATTTATATATAATACATCTAGTAAAAACTTAGTAATATTTAAAAATTCTCTAGAATATTGTTCATTCATTCTGAATTATCCAAAGTAAATACTAAAAAGTTATATATCTTTTCTCCCAAACTGTTAACACAATATAGACCAAAAGTTATTATAATTCTCATGGATGCATAATTCATTTAGCTGCAACATTCTAATAAGTATAAGAAAAATGAATATATTATTTTCCTCTTATAGTATACATTTATTGGCTTATGATTTTCAAACAAAACATATTTCAAGAAGGGTCAAGATTCAATTTTCAAGTGAACATGAAAAGGTACATTGATAATGTCATTTTGGTATTTTACACTTATGCTAAAAATACACAGATGTGTTTGTAATTTTAAAAATACAAACATAAAAACAAGACATTTACTGAAAAGTTTCCCTGTGATTATTCATCACCTGTAACTTTCATACATGAAATCGATGTATTTAGCTGTCTCTGTAAATTCTAAATTTTTCTAAATGAATATTGCCACCTACATTATGCACTTGTTTGACTAGACTACTGCCACTTTAAAATCTCTCACTCAGTACCCTTTCCATCTCACTCAGTACTCTTTCCAACCACTACCCTTAAATAAACACTGAGAAGTGATACTTGTGTGCCACAGTGAGATTCCTTATGTAGCCAGATGTTTCTAATATGACATCATCATATTAGAAAGATGATTCTTGTCCCAGTGCCAAGTGGGCTACAAAAACTCAATAAATGAAAATTATTTAGAAAAAAGGAACACTGAGGATTTATTACAGAGCAAGAATAACAGTGGAAAGTCCAACAGACAGAGTTGCAAATAGATATAGTATCATAATCTGATCATCCAAAATCAAAAACATATCCAGCCTCCCTAGTAATGCCTAAATTATAGGTATGAAAGATATTTTTCAGAAGTGTTACTCAGTAGCTACACTGCATGTGACTTAGGTCCCAGACAAAAAGACAGCCAGCTTCATTTCCCATCAACCTCTTCAATGTTCCAGTCATGCCAGGCTTTCTACTACTGAATACACTGTTAATTCATTTCTAGCTCAGAACTTCTGAACTTGCTTGGAAATATCCTTTCTTAAATCTTCACAGAACTGGCTCCTTTTCATTTTTTAGGTCTCTGCTCAAATACCACCTCTGACCTCCTATCTAAACACAAACATTTCTGTTTTATTTCCCTATTTTATTATTTCTGGCCCTTATCAGTATCTGAAATTATCTTGTTATTTACTTATTTATTATCTGTCTCTCTCCACTAGAATGTAAGTTCTATAGGAATAGAAACTATATATATATATATATATTTTTTTTTTTTTTTACAGTTCTCTTGCCAGTGCCCATAACAGTGGAACAGAATAGGTACATAATAAATTTTTGTTCATTAAATGAATAACTTCTCTGTGACAAAAACAGGCACTTCTCTTACAGAAAAGTTCCTCGGGTCCTTGGTTATTTAAGCAACTTATAATATTAAATGATACACTTTAAAATATTAAAATATTATGTATTTCTTTCCTAGTCCCTAGCAGATACCACCAGCCCATAAGAAAAGACAGACATTAGAAAGAAAACAAAAAAATTATAAAAGTAGATACAAACACTAAAAATACAACAGTCTGGGACTGAACTATGAAGGATCAAAGAGTTTAAGGAATCCTGATGTGATGTGATGTAGAACCAGGCAAATTTTTTAATGACCTTGAGTCAACAAGGTCCTCCCATCCCCCTTATTCTGTTTTATTTTCCTCTATAACATTTCATCTGTACATGACATCTTATATATTTATGTGTTTTATTGTCTGTTCCACCCATCATTATATAAGTTCTTTGCAAACAGAGGAAATGTTTGGTTTGATAGATACAGAATCACCAGCATCTAGAATATGCCTAATTCATAGCAGACTCTCAATTCATGAATGAATAAATGCATGAAAAGGAACAGTTAAACTAAAATTAATATATTCTCTAGTTTTCTTGACGATACAAAACTATTTTATAATATTTATCCAAAATTGTTAAAATAAGAATTTTAATATTTACATGGGTAAGCGTCCTTTATGTAAAAAAAATTTTAAGGAATACCCCACTTCCCCATAAATGTTACTGTAAAACCCAGATGTCTAGGCAATTGCTATTTCAGCAGGATCAAACTACAAAATAATTGGTTTCTTTTTTATTTATCTCACCGGAAACTGGAAAATATCTTGAATTTCTGTAATAAATAGTAACACCTTCTTTCCAATAGCCATTCTAAAACAGGCGTGACTTCTATTTCTTTTCTATGCCGTACTTTAACAACCTGCAAGTACAAGCACAAACACGATTTTATTTCTTAAAGAAATATATGCTATTTTCAAGAAAATTAGAATTAGCTCATAACTACTTTACCTTTACAATTAAGTTCATTCTAATGTAAACCCTCAGCCACATCATCTGTTCCCAAACTTGATTTCCCTTCATACACTGCTTCTATACTTGCAATTTTCTAATGCTATTTCTTGTGCTCCAACAGAGAGAAGAAGAGAGAAACTTCCTCTTCACCCTGAGATACTTTTCACAAATAACTATCCATTTTTTGAGTGATATAATTGTCATATTTTTTAATAAAAATGACACTATGAGCATAATTTTAACTACAGAGTTAATTTAGGAGGCTGGGAGAGCAGAGGAAGGAAGATAGGCATTAAACAAATGATCAAACAAATAATTGCATATTATAACTTATGGTAAGTATCAAAGTGCTATGAAATAGTATAATAATGAGGTTTCTACACATGATAACGAAGCATCTGTCAAATATTGCCAATAAAGGGCAGTTTTAAAAAATCATTATTACAGTTTCTATTATGGCAGAAAATGTTTTTTAGTTCTTCCTTTAAAAAATTACAGCAAATACTAATGAAGCATTTTATTAATATAGATGTGAAAAGAGTAATAAAATGTTGAATCCTCAAAACTAAACCTCTAAAAAGAAGGAACAAAGTCACTGTTAAATAACTTCCTCCCAAAGAGGTTCTTAAATATAAGGTGAAACTGGCTCTCTGTTGAATAAACTGTTCCTTAAACGATGAGGTTTGTCTCAAACACGCAGAAATGAATTTATACAATTAAATTCTAAATTGCATAATCTTTTTCTTATGATTCTGAAATAAGAGAACATCCATTATATATTACCTTTGCTATAGCTGAAGCAGAAACAACCCAAAATTCTTTAGAATGTCTGGCTGTGTCAGTAGATACTACCTGAAGATCATATGGATTATAAGGAACTTTAGGATTAATCCGAGTAAGGCAATATACATATTCTCCATCATCTTTTAAAGGTTCCTGAGGTTAAAAAAAAAAATCACTCATCAATTCGACTCAATTAATGACTAAAATGGCTGAACCCAGTATGAAGTAAATCAAAACAATTTTAATATAGATGAAAATAAGAATAATACCATTGAGGAAAGCTAACATCAAAATTGTGTCTAATCGAAGTTTAAGAAGATCAATCTTATGAAAGATTAGAAAACATCATGGAATATAGTAGTAGGAAGCTCCAGGTATTGGTTCCTCTACTAAAACAACTATTGAGCTGGCAAGAACTGTCTGAATCAACTATTTCAGAACTCTGGAATACAGTCAAACACTTGCAGCATTCAGGGGAGTGCTTGATGAAGAAAGAAACTGGTAAACTTTGTAATGTGATGAAACATTAATGAAAATGTATCTATATGCTTACTAATGCATCTCACTAACCCAAAGGACTTGATGACATACCTTTTACATATATGCCATACATCCAGTAAATTGTCTGCCAACTAATGATGGCAGTTTAGTATTATAATAAAAATAGCTAATATTTGTTAAGTAAGTATTTAAGAATAGTTTCACATACACTATCTTCACGACCACTACAAGAGTTTAATCTCTTAAAAATTTAATCTCTTAAATTTAAAGAGATTAAAGTTTGATTTTCTAATCTCTCTGAACAGATGTGGAAATTGAGATTCAGAGAAATTAGGCAATTTGAGAAAAGTCACACAGCCAGAAAGTGGCAGTGTAAGGATCTGAATACAAGTCTGACTCTAAAACCATGTTCTGAGCTACTATATTATACTATATATATTACATCTCCCTCATTTACCTGGCATTATTAAAAAATGAACTATTCCACATAAGAAAACATTTTAATTGAAATTTATTTCTTTTAGCTTTGAAACTTTTAACTTTTGTTGATGAAAAAAGTTCTAAAATTTTCTTAAAGGGTACAATGACATTTAAATCTTTTGGGGATGTAAATTTTACTACAAAATAGCATTTAGAAAACATCATGGAATATAGTAGTAGGAAGCTCCAGGTATTGGTTCCTCTACTAAAACAACTATTGAGCTGGCAAGAACTGTCTGAATCAACTATTTCAAAACTTTGGAATACAGTCAAACACTTGCAGCATTCAGGGGAGGGCTTGATGAAGAAAGAAACTGGTGAACTTTGGTGAATTTTGGCATCTCACATAGCAGCTACCAACCCAAGGCCCCCAGTCCCAAGGCAGGCAATCATGAGAAGATGAAGGTAGCTGGTGTTCCTGATGTGGCTTGCAGGTGCTAGGGTGGACAACAAGGACCTTGTCCTCCAAAAACTGTGTGTGTGTTTTGGTCTGCCTGACAGTTCACTGAGGAACTGGCACAGAGGCTGGCCATTGTTTCAACCCCTTTGGCTGAAGCAGCTTCCCTAGCAGCATCTGTCAAAAGAATTTAAAGAAACAGACATCATTTTGTTTCCTTTTCTTTTCTTATGGTACCCAAGCATTCAAATAATCTCTTTTGGGTCACTGACCCACTGCAGATATAACAGAACACAGACTCCAGTGAACATACGTGACAAGGAATATAGTTTTTGCAAAAATAGTTTGGAAAAGTCACTGTGCCAGTTTGAATGCATTATGTCCCCCAAAATGCCATTATCTTTGATGTAATCTTGTGTGGGCAGACATATCAGTGCTGATTAGATTGTAATTCCTTGAGTGTTTCCATGGAGATGCACCCCACCCAGCTGTGGGTGATGACTTTGGCTGGATAATTTCCATGGAGGTGTTGCCCCGCCCATTCAGGGTGGGTCTGAATTAAATTGCTGGAGCACTATATAAGCTCAGATAGAAGGAGCGAGCTTGCTGCAGCCAAGAGGGACACTTTGAAGAACGCAAAGAAGCTGAGAGAGTAGCTGCAGATGAGAGACAGCTTGAGGACGTCCATTGAAAGCAGACTTTTGCACTGGAGAAACTAAGAGAGGACAAAGCCCCAAGAGCAACTGCGAGTGACATTTAGAAGAGAAGCTGCAGCCTAGAGAGGAACGTCCTGGGAGAAAGCCATTTTGAAACCAGAACTCCAGAGCAGACACCAGTCATGTGCCTTCCCAGCTAACAGACATTTTTTCCGGATGCCATTGGCCATCCTCCAGTGAAGGTACCCTATTGTTGAAGCATTACCTTGGACACTTTATGGCCTTAAGACTGTAACTGTGGGAGAACCTAAGATGGTGGCTAGGTGAGACAGGGCAAAAAAACCTCCTTGAAAAACACTAGATAAAAGCCAGAAAGTGACCCAGAATACCAGTTCCAGCGATGCACCAGCTGGACAAGATCTGCTGAATCCACAGGGACCATGCATTTGGTGAAACTGGGAGTCTGCATTTTGAAATGACAGGCTGGGAATGCCCCTGCATGGCCCGGTGGCCCAGGGCTTCCCAGAGGGCCAGCGTGCACTTGTGATGTGGCACAACCTTCCCTCAGCAGAGGTCCTGGAATAGTACGGCTGAGAAGGGGGACCTGCTCGGAAATCCCAGGGACCCTACGCCAATACCAAGGACTTGTGGGCCAGTGACAGAGACAATTTGTGGCAAGACTGAAATGAAGGTTTAGACTCTTGCAACAGCCTTAAATCTCTGGGAACACCTGGGAGATTTGATTATTAAAGCTGCCCTGCCTCCCTAACCACCCAGACACATGCCCCACACTCAGGGCAGACAGCACCAACAACACACCCAAACTTAGTGCACCAATTGAACCCCACAAGAATCAGATCCCCACAAACCACCAAGACAAAGTTGGGGAGAACTGACTTGAGGGGAATAGGTGACTCGCGGATGCCATCTGCTGGTTAGTTAGAGAAAGTGTACGCCACCAAGCTGTAGATCTGACAGATTAGAGATCAGTATTTTTTATATACTGAAAGAACCCTATCAAGTAAAGCAAATGCCAAGAGGCCAAAAACAACAGAAAATCTTAAAGCATATGATAAAACCAGATGATATGGAGAACCCAAACCCAAACACCCAAATCAAAAGATCAGAAGAGACACAGTACTTGATGCAAATAATCAAAGAAAACAAAGACAAACAATGAGAGCACGGCACAGGATATAAAGGACATAAAGAAGACCCTAGAAGAGCATAAAGAAGAAATTGCAAGAGTAAAAAAAAAAAACAGAAGATCTTATGGAAATAAAAGAAACTGTTGGACAAATTAAAAAGACCTGGATACTCAAAATACAAGATTAGAGGAAGGTGAACAACGACTCAGCATCCTCAAGGACCACAGAATGGAAAATGAAAGAACAAAAGAAAGAATGGGGAAAAAATCAAAAAAATCAAAACGGATCTCAGGGATACGATACATAAAATAAAACGTCCAAATTTAAGACTCATTGGTATCCCAGAAGGCGAAGAGAAGGATAAAGGTCTAGAAAGAGTATTCAAAGAAATTATTGGGGAAAACTTCCCAAACCTTCTGCACAATATAAATACACAAAGCATAAATGCCCAGTGAACTCCAAATAGAATAAATCCAAATAAACCCACTCCAAGACATATTCTGATCAGACTGTCAAATATGGAAGAGAAGGAGCAAGTTCTGAAAGCAGCAAGAGAAAAACAATTCACAACATACAAAGGAAAAAACATAAGACTAAATAGTGACTACTCAGCGGCCACCATGGAGGCGAGAGGCAGTGGCATGACATATTTAAAATTCTCAGAGAGAAAAATTTCCAACCAAGAATACTTTATCCAGCAAAACTCTCCTTCCAATTTGAGGGAGAG
Source organism: Choloepus didactylus (assembly GCF_015220235.1). NCBI lineage: Eukaryota > Metazoa > Chordata > Mammalia > Pilosa > Megalonychidae > Choloepus > Choloepus didactylus. The sequence continues at coordinate 34,870,562 of NC_051308.1, forward strand.
CTTAAATTTTTCACAGACAAACAAATGCTAAGAGATTTTGCTAATAAAAGACCTGCCCTACTTCAGATACTAAAGGGAGCCCTACTGACAGAGAAACAAAGAAAGGAGAGAGAGATACAGAGAAATTTACAGACGTATATAGAATATTACATCCCAAATCACCAGGACACACATTCTTCTCTAGTGAACATGGATCTTTCTCCAGAATAGACCATATGCTGTGACATAAAACAAGCCTCAATAAATTTTTTTAAAAAAAATGAATTTATTCAAAGCACATTCTCTGACCACAATGGAATACAAATAGAAGTCAATAACCATCAGAGACTTAGAAAATTCACAAACACCTGGAGGGTAAAAATGAGGGGGAGATGAAAACATTCCCGGATAATCAAAATCTGAGGGACTTCATCACCAGTAGATCAGTCCTATAAGAAATGCTAAATGGAACTGAGCAGGCTGAAAGGAAGAGACACTAAACAACTGACTAAAACTACATGAAGAAATAAAGATTTCCAGTAAAGATCACATGGTAAATATAAGTACAAATACTACCGTATTTTTGATTTGTAACTCCACTATTTACTTCCTACAGGATTTAAAATACATAAATGGTAATGATAAATCAGTGGTTTTGGACTCCATGTAAAATATGTAATTTTTAACAAGAACTACATAAAGGTGGGGGAATGGAGGAGTATAGGAACATAGTTTATGCATTCTATTGAAGTTAAGTTGGAATCAAAGAAAAACAAGATTGTTACAGATTTAAGAGGTTAAATTTAAGAACCACAGTAAACACAAAGAAAGTATCAGAGAATATAACCATAGAGATGAAAAGTAGAGTATGGGTTATGAGAAGTGGGGGAAAGGGCAACGGGGAGTTAAGAAATGAGTGTAGGGTTTCTGTTTGAGGTGAAGGGAAATTTCTAGTAATGGATGGTGGGAAGGTGACAGCATTGCAACATTCTAAATGTGATTAATCCCACTAATGAAATGCTAGGGAGGGGTTGGAATGGGAAGATTTAGGCTGTATATATGTTTCCACAATTGAAAAAAAAAAAAAAAAAGTCTAAATAGATAATGACAATTAAATGCCAAAGATGATCCTGGATGGGATCTGAGGATGGAGGAGAGGAGGCTCAAAGGGACACAGTTGGGATATAAGAAAAAAAAAAAATCAATGTTGAATTTCTTGAACTTCTTAGCTGTGCTTAATGGGACTGCAGAAAAGAATGTTCTTGTTCATGGGAAATGTATATGTGAATTATATTGTTTGTTCAAGGATGTGTGCAGCTTGCTCTCATATGTTCAGAAGAGAGAGCAATAGATGATGGATGATAGGGAAGGAGGGAGGGAGGGAGGGAAAGAAAGAAATGGTGGTGTGACAGGATGTTCAAGTTGGTGGATCGGGGTATCGGAGGAGGGGGTCACTGTATGCTGGAGTTCTGAGAATGGGGTTTGTATTGTTTTTGCAACTGTTCCAGTAAGTTTGAATTTATTTAAAAATAAAATTAAAACAAACAAACACACAAACAAAAAAAGACTGTAACTGTGTAACAAAATAAACCCCTTTATAAAAGCCATTCCATTTCCGGTGTTTTGCATTCCAGCAGCATTAGCAAACTAGAACAGTCACTAAACAAGTAAATCACTGCAGAACTCAACAACCAACACCAGCAATACCTGGGGAAAATGGAGAACATGATTTCCAGAGTAACCACACATTCCAAATAAACAAAAACTAACAGACTTTATCACTACTGGACCTGATCTATAAGAAATGCTAAAGGTGGTCCTTCAGACAGAAACAAAAGACATTAGACAGTAATTCGAAGCCATGAAAAGAAGTAAAGATCTCTAGTACAGGGAAATACATTTGTAAAAACATTTATTTTACTTGTGTTTTGTAACTCCTCTTTTTGTTTCCTATAAGATTTAAAAGTCAATTTAAAATTGCATAAAATAATAATTAAAAATCTGTGTTAATGGGCACACAATATATAAAAATGCATTTGTGACAATAACAATAAAGAGGGAATGAAGCTGAATGGAAGCAGAGTTAATGTATTCTATTGAAGGTAGGTTGGCATCAAGCTACATTGTTATAAATTTAGGATGCACACTGTAATCTCAAAGGTAACCACTAATACAATTACGAAAAAATATAAGAAATGGAAGGAATCAAATAGGTACACTAGAAAACTCAAACACAAAAGAAGGCAGTATTGGCAGAATTGAGAAACAAACCCTTTCATGACAAAAAGAATCATCAAACCAGGAATAGAAGACATTATGGTTTGAACTGTGTCTCCCCCAAAATACATGTTCAAGTCCTAACCTCTGGTCTTGTGAATGTGACCTTATTTAGATATAGGAACATTGAACATATTATTAGTTAAGATGAGACCAAATTGGTTTAGGGTCAGCTGTAATTCAATATGACTGATGCTTACAAAGAGAGGAAATTGGACATTGAAAGACACAGAGAGAAGAGAATGTTGTGTGAAGATGGAGGCAAATGCATCTACAAGCCAAGGAACCTCTGGTGCCACCAGGAACCAGGAGAAAGGCAAGGAACAGATTCTTCCCTATAGCCTCTAGAGGGAGATGTTCCTGTCAACATCTTGATTTCAGACTTTGAGTCTCCAGAACTGTGAGACAATAAATTTCTGTTGAATTAAGCCACTCAGTTTGTGGTACTTTGTTACAGAAGCCCTAGGGCACTAAGACAGAAGGGAACTTCCTTAACATGATGAAAGGCATTTACTAAAAACCCATAGCTAACATCATACTCAATGGTGAGGGACAACTCATTCTTCCTAAGATCATGATCAAGATAAGAATGCCCACTTTCAACACACTTTTGAAGACTGTACTGGAAGTCCAATCCAGAGCAATTAAGCAAGAAAAAGAAATGGCATCCAAATTTGAAAGGAAGAAGTAAAACTATCTCTACTTGCAGGTGACATGATTCACTATAAAGAAAATACTAAAGAAATCTCAAAAAAACACTAGACCAATAAATGAATTCAGCAAAGTTGTGGGAAACAAGTTCAACACACAAAAATCAGTTGTGTTTCTATACACCAGCGATGAACAATCTAAAAAGGAAATCAAGAAAACAATTCTGTTTACAATAACATCCAAAAGAATAAAAGAATAAAATATTTAGGAATAAATTTAACCAAAGAAGCAAAAGACTTGTACACTAAAAACTATGAAACTCTACAGAAAGAATTTCAAGAAAACCTAATTAAATGGAAAGATACCCCTTGTTTATGGATTGAAGACTTAATACTGTTAGTATGGCACTACTACCCAAGCAAACTACAGATTCAGTGCAATCCCTATCAATATCCCAACAGCAATTTTTACAGAAATGGAACTACCCAAGCAATCTACAGATTCAGTACAATCCCTATCAATATCCCAACAGCAATTTTTACAGAAATGGAAAAGCTGATACTAAAATTCATAAGCAGTTACAAGGGCCTATAATAGCCAAAACAATACTGAGGAAGAAAAAAACAGAAGTTGGAGGACCCACACTTCCCAATTTGAAAACTCATTACAAAGGTAAAGTAATCAAGACAGTGTTACTGGCTTAAGGACACACATACAGACCAAAAGAATGCAATTAAAAGCCCCAAAATACACCCACATATCTATGGTAAATTGATTTTTGACAAGGGTGCCAAGACCATGCAATGGGAATGAAATGTCTCTTTACAAATAGTGCTGGGACTACTGGATAGCCACATGCAGAAGATTGAAGTTGGGCCCCTACCTCATACACTTTACAAAAATTAACTCAAAATGATTCACTGATTTAAATATGAGGACTAAAACCATAAAACTCTCAGAAGAGGTGACATTATCAACGTGGTGATGTAAACCACTACTGAAAACTCCTCTCCAGAAATTCAATGAAAAAAGGGACATTTCTGAATTGTTTGAAACTCTGGAGGAGGATATAGACTGGAGAAGAGCCCTGCAGATGCCAAGTTGAAGAAAGAGAAGAAATATCAGTTGTCATTTTTTTTTCTTTTTCTCTTTTTTTCTTTTTTCTCCTTTCCCTCTTTCTTTGTGGAAGAAATGGAAATGTCCTCACATAGATAGTGGTGAATGCATAAATATGTGATTAGAACAGGAACCTCTGATTGTTCACTTAGGAGATGTTCCCGTTTGCTAATGCTACTGTTATGCAAAATACCAGAAATGGATTAGCTTTTATAAAGGGGGTTTATTTGTTTACAAATTTATAGTCCAAAGGCCATAAAAGTGTCCAAACCAAGGCATAAACATGAGTATACCTTCACTGGAGAAAGGCCATTGGCATCCAGAAAACCTCTGTTGGCTGGGAAGGCACTTGGCTGGCGTCTGCTTGCTCCTAGGTTGTGTTTCAAAATGGTGTTCTCCAAAATGTCTCTTAAGGCTGCAGCACTGAGCTCCTTCTGTCCAAGATCTTACAGGGCTCCAGTGATTTAATTAAGACCCATGGTGAATGGATGGGGCCACACCTCCATGGAAATAACCCAATCAGAGTTATCACCTACATTTGGGTGGGTCACATCTCCATGGAAACAACTGAATCCAAAGGTTCCAAACTAATCAAGACTAAATATGTCTGCTCCCACAAGATTGCATCAAAGAACACGGCATTCTGGGGGACATAATACATCCAAACCAGCACAGGAGGGAATGTATGGTGTGTGAATAAAACTGTTTAAAAATAAAGAGGGGTGTAAGTGCTGGAGAAAATATGGAGAAAGGGATGTACCTAATCACCATTGGTGGGAAGTAGAATGCTGCAGCCCATGTGGAGGACACTGTGGTTGTTTCACAGGAAGCTAAGAATGGGGCTGTTATATGGTCCTACAACCCCATTATTATACTTGGAAGAACTGAAAAGAGGAATACTAATGGACATTTTCACAGTGGGTTTTATGGTGACAGTATTCATGATTCACAATGGATGGAGGTGGCCTAAGGGTATATCATTTGATGAACAGAATGGCAACAGTGGTGTATACATAGAATAGAATATTGAACCACTACAAGAAGGAATGGAGTGGAGTATGCACTTAGGTGAATGGACATTGAAGAGAGTATGTTGAGTGAAATAAACCAGAAATGAAAGGACAAACGTTATAATGTCTCACTAATATGAACTAACGTTAATGTGCAAACTCTAATTGAATCTGAGAGCATAGGTTATCAGAGGAAGCCTTATTGTAAAAGTTCCTAGATTGTAAGCTCTTACAGCAGTTACATCTATTTCTGAGTTGCAATGGTTATCTCTAAATTCTGAGATGCTGGGCTGTTTGTGTATAATCTGGTCAGTCCTTGGAACTTTGGGCATCTGTGTGACACCAGAGATTCAGAGCCAGAGTCCAGCAGCTATGAATGTTAGCATTACCCCACAGAGCAAATGTTGAGGTGTCTGAAAAAAAAGATCAGACTTCAATTAAAGCTATGAATGAAATGGACTTAGTTAGGACTAAGGTAAATTAAACCAAAGGGTAAAGGACGATATGGATGGTGTTTTCAAAACTTCAACTTCTGTGTGAGACCAAAGGAAGAGATGTTTATTAGGTGCAAAATCTATATATTTTGTAACACACTACATAATTTAACTAGTAAAGACAGTTTATTCAAACAACATATTTACATGGAACTTTGACTAGGGAGTGAAATCTGCTCGATTTATACAGGTTAGTGTGAGGCCTCAACACATGCCAGAGTAAACTAGACAGAGAATAAATATGTATTTGCAAAGCCCCCTTGAGGGGCTGGGGGAAAATGTGGAAATATTAAACTTCCACACCTGGGGAAATTACTTACATTCTCACAAGCACTGGGGACTACCAATTTAGAAAGCTGAGACCTTACTGCAAAGGAAAGACTAACCTACTTAAAATTGTGCCTAAGAGTCACCCCCAGAGATCCTCTTTTGTTGCGCAGATGTGGCCTCTCTCTCTCTAAACCCACTCAGCAGGTAAATTCACTGCCCCCACTGCTACATGGGACATGACTCCCAGGGGTGTAAATCTCTCTGGCAATGTGGGACATGACTCATGGGGATGAGCTTGGCCCTGGCATCGTGGGATTGAGAAAGCCTTCTTGGACCAACAGGGGGGAAGAGAAATGAAACAAAATAAAGTTTCAGTGATTGAGAGATTTCAAATGTAGTCGAGAGGTTGTCCTGGAGGTTATTCTTATGCATTATATAGATATCCATTTTTAGATTTTAGTGTTTTGGTATAGCTAGAAGGAAATACCTGAAATTGACGAACTGCAACCCAGTAGCCTTGATTCTTGAAGAGAACTGTACAACTATATAGCTTATATATAGTGTGACAATGTGATTGTGAAAATCTCGTGGCTCCCACTCCCTTTATCCAGTGTATGGACAGATGAGTAGAAAAATGAGGACAAAAAGTAAATGAATTATGGATAGGGATGAGGGGGTATGGGATATTTTGTTTGCTCTGTTTTACTTCAATTTTTATTCTTTTTTTGTAGCAATGAAAATATCCATAAATTGATTGTGGTGATGAAGGCACAACTATATAATGGTACTGTGAACAGCTGATTGTACACCATAGATTACTGTATGGTTTGTGAATGTATCTCAATAAAATTTGAATAAAAAAAAAAAACTCTTAGAAGAAAACAAAGCAGTAAATTTTCAAAACCTTATATTTGGAAATGGGTTCTTAGATATTGTGCCTGTTTGAATGTATTATGTCCCCCAAAACACCATTTTCTTTGATGTAATCTTGTGTGGGCAGACATATCAGTGTAGATTAGACTGTAATTCTTTGAGTGTTTCCATGGAGATGTGCCCCACCCACCTGTGGGTGATGACTTTGATTGGATAATTTCCGTGGAGGTGTTACCCACCCATTCAGGGTGGGTCTAAATTAAATCACTGGAGCCATATAAATGAGCTGACAAACAGAAGGAACTCAGTGCAGCTGTGAGTGACATTCTGAAGAGCAACTGAGAGTGACATTTTGAATAGAAGCTACAGCCAAGAGGGACACTTTGAAGAATGCAGGGAAGCTGAGAGAGGAGCTGAAGCTTACAGAGACATTTTGGAGACAGCCTTTGAAAGCAGACTTTTGCTCCGGAGAAGCTAAGAGAGGACAAATGCCCCAAGAGCAACAAAGAGTGACATTTTTGAGGAACTGTAGCCTAGAGAGGAATGTCCTGGGAGAAAGCCATTTTGAAACCAGAACTTTGGAGCAGACACCAGCCACGTGCCTTCCCAGCTAACAGACGTTTTCTGGACGCCATTGGCCATACTCCAGTGAAGGCACCCAATTGTTGATGCATTACCTTGGACACTTCATGGCCTTAAGACTGTAACTGTGTAACCAAATAAATTCCTTTTATAAAAGCCAGTCCACTTCCGGTGTTTTGCATTCTGGCAGCACTGGCAAACTAGAACAGATATGATACAAAAAGCATGACCAAAAAAAAGAAAAAATAGATAAATTGGACATGATCAAAATTAAAAACTTTTGTGCATCAAAGGCATTATCAAGAAAGTGAAAAGACAACATATAGAATAGGAGAACACATTTGGAATTTATATATCTGATAAGCACTTACCATGTCCAGAACATACAAAGAATCCTTACAACTCAACAATAAAAAGACAAACAATCCAATGTAAAAATAGTCAGAGGACTTGAATATACATTTCTGTTAAGAAAATAAACAAATTAGCAACAAGTAAATGAAAGTCTGTCCAACATCATTGGTCATTAAGGAAATGAAAGTCAAAGCACAGTGAGCTACCACTTCACACCTACTAGGAAGCTATAACAAACAAATCATAAAACAACAAGTGTTGGTGAATGTGCTGGTTTGAAGTTGTTATGTACTCCATAAAAAGCCATGTTCTCTTAATCCATCCTTGTGGGGCAGACCTATTGTTGGGTGGGACCTTTGATTAAGTTGTTTCCATGGAGATGTGACCCAGCCCATTCAAGGTTGGTCTTAATCCCCTTTCTGGAGTCCTCTATGAGAGGTTAAAAGACAGATGGAACTCAGCTCAGAGAAGCTAAGATAGAAACACCTAGAGACATTTTGGAGAGAGAGGGCCATAGTGAAAACAAAACTCAGAAGAGAAGGGCCAGCAGATGTCACCATGTGTCTTCCCATGTGGCAGAGGAACCCCAGATGCCAGTAGCCTTTCCTCAGAGGTTTCCTCCTCTTGATGCCTTAATTTGGACATTTTCAATGGCCTTAAACTATAAATTTGCAAACTAATAAATCCCCTTTGAAAAAGCCAATCATTCCTGATAAATTGCATTCCAGCAGGTTTAGCAAATGGAAACAGTGAGGATGTGGAACAAAATAGGAAACGTAATATTGCTTAATACATGATTGCTGGTGGAATAGTAAAATGGAGGAGCTGTTGTGAAAAAACTGTTTGGTGGTGCCTCAAAAGGTTAAACATAGAATTACCATATAAACCAGTAATTCCATCATGGGTGTATAACCAGAAAAATGAAAACATATGTCCACAGAGAAACTCATGCACGAATGTTTATAGCAGCCTCATTCATAATAGTCAAAAGGTGGCAACAACCCAAATGTCCATGAACATATGGATGGATAAACAAATCATGGTATACGCATACAATGGAATATGATTCAGCCCATAAAAAGGGATAAAGTACTGATACATCCTACATTGCCTGAACTGGATGAACATTAAAAACATTATGTAAGCAAAAGAGGCTAGATATAAAAGTTCACATATTGTCTGATTCCTTTTATATGATATATCTAGAATACACAAATCCATAGAGATATAGAAAGCAGATTAGTGATTTACCAAGGGAAAGGGGTAGAGAACAGAGAGTGATTGTTTAGTGGGTACAAGAGTATTTTTTTGAGGTGATGAAAAAGTTTTGAAATTAGAGAGAAGTGGTCGTTGTGCAGCATTGTGAATGCACTAAATACCACTGAATTGTGCACTTTAAAATAGTTAAATGTATGATATGTGAATTTCACCTCAATTTTTTAAAAAATGCATTTAAATTCTCTATTATAATAAAGCAATGTTCAATTACTATAGTTTTAAAGTTTGGATATAGTTTTACAGTTTTTTCATTTTTGTTTTTTGGTGGTGGCTGGAGTTGGTTGTCTTCTCCTTGAAGAATGCTATTTGCTTCTCAATTGTCCCAGCTCTTTATACTTCCTTACTTTGGTTTCTGATTTAATGTGTATGAGAAACCATAAACAGCAAGTGTAAAAATTACAAATAAAATAAAATAAATAAGCTCCAAGGAATGATTTCTGTAGTGAATGGGTTTTGTGACAGTTTTTTGGCTACTAGAACAAAAGTGCTTCTAAATTATGTTTCAGAAAATGAGTCTACCAGACACTTAATGTGAATACAATTACTCTAAAAGAATAATACTTGTAGTCAGACAATCCACTTATAGAAATAAAGGAATAATATGTTCTACTTAAACAATTTTTTTTCAATTAAAACCAAGTGGTGATTTTTCCCCCATATTCTCAATCCCTTCTTTACATCTGAATGAATCATACTTTGAGAGTCTAAGGATATTAAATTCACATACAGCTATGGGATGTTGGTTTTTTTTAAAACTACCATGCCTACTATCTGCCATCATGCCACATGCTTTATCTCATTTAATGTTAACCACTCTCCAGGGTAAATACTATTATCTCCATTTTAAGGTCAAAGAGACCTAAAGCTCAGAGAGATTAAGAACTTGCCCAAGGTCAGAAAGTGAGAGTATACATAGATTCAAAATTAATTACATACATTCTTTCCTTTACATTATGATGTCTCTGAATAATCATCAAAAGACCACTTACTGTAATGGAAAACAGTCTAGAGAAGGGTCAGCAAACTATGGCCATGGGCCAGGTGCTTGTTTTGAAAATAAAGTTTTATCAGAACAAAGTTTCACACCCATTTGTTTGTGTATCGTCTATCGGTGCTTTCAGGCTACAATGATTGAGTTGTGTGGTTGCAACAAAGATTATATGGTCTGCAAAGTAAAAAATATTTATTATCTGGCCCTTTACAGAAAAAGTTTGCAGGCCCCTGGTCTAAAAGAGAGGTTCTCAATGGATGAGCTTTATGCATCAAAATCACCTGGAATCCTGTTAAAATACAGTTGCTGAACCCCATCCTAAGAGTTTCTGATTCAGTGTATCTGGGTGGGAAAGAGAATATAAATTTCTAACAGATTCCAGGGTGATGCTGATGCAGCTCACCTGAGGACCATCCTTAGAGAATCCCTACTCTAGAGCTAGGAAGAAATTTATAGGCCTCAGTAGGTATACCTTAGTTTTTATCACCACCCTTTGGTCACAAGACCTTGGACAAAACAAATTTTCTCTGAAGAAAGAGGTTAATGGATAAGGAGAAAATGAAAAGATAAGGAAATATAGAGATCATAAAATATAAAAGCAGGTAGCAGGGAGTTAAGAGTGAGAAGAATAGGAAGTTACAAAATTACATTAGAATTTCTCTAAATCACCACATACTGACATACAGGAACAAAAAAGAATAGACTGAAATTTCAGTCAGATGATAGGCAGGACACAATCAGTCAGAGGAAGGGATGAGAGAGAACAGGCACACATACTTTGACATACTAAATACTTCCAATTTCTGTCTTATCTGTTCTCTCATTCTTTAAATAAGTGAAATGAAATGATGCAACATACATTTTACAGACATTCACCATGAAACGACTTTAATTTGATATTCACATGTCTGATTTTGATGTAATGTCTGTCATAAATGAAATAAATGAAATAAAGATTAAAATGTGAATATTGATTTTTATAGTAAAAAAACAGAATAAAATAGAATAATACCTTTAGTCTTCTGAATGGCATTTCCAAAACTTCTGCATTCCCAATTATGTTGTGGTAACTGAGTTTGCCAACCGAACTTTTCTCTTAGCCTAATAATATGTCTTACAGCATCATCATCCTTTGGTTCTGGTTTAGAAAATTTTTTAAAAATCCAATATAAGCATAAATATGGGAATCAAGAATAATGTACAATATTCCAAATATTTCTACACAGAGAAAACATTTAAATGGTAACATATTTAAAGTTTAAAAAAGACCATATAATTAGAGGAGAAAATACAGCTTAAAATTCAGTTTTAGTAGAAGCTGGAAAGAGGAAACAATAATCTATTTAGGAAAGATATCACAAAAGGCCTAACTCCACAATTACACAGTAGCTAGCAAGAAAAGAGAATAGGAAGAGGAGCCAGTTATATAAGGCTTTTCTTAATAAAGGTCTAAACTGGGGTGGAGACAATAGGATGAGAAAAAAAAGGATGACTACGTGAGATGGAAATATTTTTCCTAAGGATACTAATCCAATAGATACCTTTCAGACCTTATCTTTCTTGATCTCTTAACAGCAAATGATTCTCTCTTTCATGAAACATTCTCTTTTCTTGGCTTTTATCCACCATGCTCTACAGGTTGTCCTATTGTCTCAACCCCTCAAACTTCTTTTCTTGGGAGAAGCATACAGAATAACATGCTGGTAGAACCATCAATACAAAGAAGTTGTCCTAGATTTCCAACCCTTTTGAGATCACAAACAACTCTGACTCAAACAGCTTCTTTGCTGAGGATTAAACGAGAGCTGAGCTATTGTATAAAATAATACCAACATTAGTGTGAGGCACTTCCACGATTCTGAAAGTGAGGATCTCCATTTTAAGGTTAGAGACCTTAGAGAGTGGTTAGAATTAAATGAGATAAAGCATGTGGCATGACGGCAGATAGTACGCATGGTAGTTTTAAAAAAAAAAACAAATTTTGTGCCCTAGTCACCTCACTTGCCTCACCCTAGTTTAGGCCTTTGCCAACTCCTTAAACTTGAAAGTAAATTTAAAACACTTAATTGAAAAGAAAGGTATAAAAAAGAGGAGGTGAAGTACTGAAAATTAGCACAGAGAAAGGATAACTAATGTTATACATATATCCAGATCTAAAAGCATATTATGTACCTACAGAAATTATGGTGCAGTGTTGACATAGCAAACAAAAATGAATCAGTAGATCAGAATATATACTGGAAATATAACCATATATAAAAGAGAGAATTTAGTAAGTGAAAAAGGGATTAATTTAAATTAATAGATGAAAGATTAACTATTCAATAAATCATAGAGAGAAAGTGGTTAGCCATTAAGAAAAACATGCAAATATACAGTTATATACATACTTTATACCATTCACAAACATAAATTACAGATGCATTAGAGAAGTAAATATGGAAAAACAAAATTATACAACTATTAGAAGAAAATATGAGAGAATATATTTATAAACCTGGGGTAAGGAAGGCTTCCTAAACAAGAATCAAAACATGTTAAAAGAAAAACTATAATAAATTTGACTTCATCAAACTTAACACCTTATATACAATAAAAACCCACCATCAACAAAATTAAAATATAATGGACAAGGCTTGGGCAAGATGGTGGCATGGAGAGGAGTGAAAGCTAAGTAGTCCCCCTGGAACAACTAAAAACAATCAGAAACAACTAGCAAATAATCCAGAATAACTGGGGGGGGACAAACAAGACTGTCCACTCATCATACACCAACCTGAATTGGGAGGGATGCCCAAGATCACAGCATAAAATCTGTAAGTAAAACCTGCGGATCCAAGTCACGAGACCCCTCCCCCATAGCCCGAGCTGCAAAGCCTCGTGGTGCCAGAGAGAAGCTCTCTCCCAGCAAGCGAATATAGTTCAGCTGAGCTCCAACTGGGGTTTTAAGTAGCGAGTGTGAACTGCTCACTACAGATACGAATCCCCAAAAAACAGACAGAGGCTTTGGGTGATGACTGAACTTGGAGAGCCGGAGGGTTGCCTTGGACTAGGTCTGAAGGGGACTGTTTCTTTTTTGGCTCAGTGGAGAAAGCCCCAGTCATTTTCAGTTTCCAGGGCTGTGACTCAGAGAAGGGTGGAGACAGCACAAGCAGAGAGAGAGACCACTGAAATGCTAATGACCTCGCCCTAGGGGGTCTATCTTCTCTAGGAGGAAAGGAGTGGGGCCCTTTCCATTCAGAACCAGACCCCAGAGCCTGGGGGAACACGGCCATACCTCCTAACACCAGTCAAGAATTATAGGCTAACAGGCATCACCTGCTGGGCAGAAAAGCACAGTGACCTGAGGCATCACAGGGTGGAACAATTTTCTAAGATACACCCTCAGGGAAACCAGATACTGAATATTTCTTCCCTCTGGGACCTGAGCCTGTTCTGGTCTGGGAAACCCTGATTTGGATAACCAAGGAAACCATGCCTAGACAACAGAAAGTTACAGCCTACACTAAAAAAAACAAAGTTATGGCCCAGTCAAAGGAACAAACGTACACTTCAACTGAGATACAGGAATCGAAACAACTAACGATAAATCAATTCAAAAAGTTTAGAGAAGATATTGCAAAAGAGATAGAGGCTGTAAAGAAAACACTGGGCATACATAAGGCAGAAATCAAAAGTTCAAAAAACAACTAGTAGAATCTATGGAAATGAAAGGCACAACACAAGAGATGAAAGACACAATGGAAACATACAACAGCAGATCTCAAGAGGCAGAAGAAAATACTCAGGAACTGGAGAACAAAACACCTGAAAGCCTACATGCAAAGGAGCAGATGGAAAAAAGAATGAAAAAATATGAGCAACGTCTCCAGGAACTTAAAGATGAAACAAAGTACAATAATGTAAGTATCATTGGTGTCCCAGAAGGAGAAGAGAAGGGAAAAGGGGCAGAAGCAATAATAGAGGAAATAATTAATGAAAATTTCCCATCTCTTATGAAAGAAATAAAATTACAGCTCCAAGAAGCGCAGCATACTTCAAACAGAAGAGATCTGAATAGGCCTACGCCAAGACACTTAATAATCAGATTATCAAATGTCAAAGACAAAGAGAGAATCCTGAAAGCAGCAAGAGAAAAGCAATCCATTACATACAAAGGAAGCTTAATAAGACTATGTGCGGATCTCTCAGCAGAAACCATGGAGGCAAGAAGGAAGTGGTGTGATATATTTAAGATACTGAAAGAGAAAAACCGCCAACCAAGAATCCTATATCCAGCAAAGCTGTCCTTCAAATATGAGGGAGAGCTCAAAATATTTTCTGACAAACAGACAATGAGAGACTTTGTGAACAAGATACCCGCCCTACAGGAAATACTAAAAGGAGCACTACAGAGTGATAGAAGACAGGAGTGTGTGGTTTGGAACACAATTTTGGGAGACGGTAGCACAGCAATGTAAGTATACTGAACAAAGATAACTATGAATATGGTTGAGAGAGGAAGGTTGGGAGCATGTGAGACACCAGAAGAAAGGAGGAAAGATAAAGACTGGGACTGTGTAACTTGATGAAATCTAGAGTGTTCAACAATTGTGATAAAATGTACAAATATGTTCTTTTACAAGGGAGAACAAGCAAATGTCAACCTTGCAAGGTGTTAAAAATGGGGAGGCATTGGGGGAGGGATGCAATCAACATAAACTAGAGACTGTAACTGATAGAATCATTGTATCATGCTTCCTTTAATGTAACAAAGGTGATATACCAAGGTAAATGCAGATAAGAGGGGGGGATAGGGGAGGCATGTTAGACACTTGACATTGGTGGTATTGTCTGATTCTTTACTCTACTTTGATTTAAGGTTATTTTTCCTTTTGCTGCTTCCTAGCTGTCATTTTTTTTCCTCTTTCTTTTGCCTCTCTACCTTCTTTGACTCTCCCTCCTGCCTTGTGGAAGAAACGTAGATGCCTTTATATAGATAGTGGTGAAGGTGGTGAACACACAAATATATGACCATACAGAGAACCATTCATTATTTACTTAAGATGGAATGTATGGTGAGTGAACAAAACCATATTAAAAAAAAAATGGGTTGATGACAAAACCTCGAGGGCAATATACTGGTGAAATAAGCCAGACACATAAGGACAATTATTGCAGGGTCTCACTGATAGGAACTAATTATAATATGTAAACTCATAGACATGAAATATAAGGTACCAAGATATAGGACGAGGCTTAAGAATGGGGAGCGGTTGCTTAATATGAGCAGAATGTTCAACTAGGATGAACTTAAATGTTTGGAAATGAACAGACCTGTCGGTAGCAAGATGTGAGAATAACTAACAGTGCCGAATGGTGTGTGAATGAGGTGGAAAGGGGAAGCTCAGAGTCATATATGTCACCAGTTAGAGGTCAAAAGATGGGAATGTATAAAACTGAATCCTATGGTGGGCAATGTCCATGATCAACTGTACAAATACTAGAATCACTTCCATGAACCAGAACAAATGTATCACAATACAATTAGAAGTTAATAATAGAAGGGCATATAGGGAAGAAATATATACCTATTGCAAACTATATACTACAGTTAGTAGTATTTCAAAATTTTTTCATAAACGGTAACAAATGTACTATACCAACACTACAAGTCAACAATTGAGGGGGGTTGGTTAGGGATAGGGGAGGATTCGAGTTTCCTTTTCTTTTTTTTCTTTTTTCATCTTTCACTTTATGTCTTGTCTAGAGTAATGAAAAGTTTCTAAAAACTGAACAAAAATTAAGTGTGGTGATTGATGCACAGCTGTATGAGGGTACCCAAGGGCAAGTGATTGTACAATTTGGATCTCTGGATAATTGTATGGTATCTGAACAATCCCAATAAAAATTTAAAAGGGAAAAAAAAATTTTTTTTTAAATATAATGGACAAATTTGGATAAAATATTTACAACCCATATAAGAGATGAGAGATTAATACACCAAATATTTAAAGAATTCTTATCAAACAATAAGAAGCAAATAATCCAATAAGATGATGAGAAAACAATTTACAGGAAAAGAAAAATGACCAGTAGACATATGAAACACATCCAACCTCCTTAGTAAGCAAAGTATTGCAAATTAAAACAACAATGAAAAACATTTCACCCATCAGACTGGCAAAATTAAAAGCTGGAAAATATCAACTGGTGGCAGGATATTCCTTTTATGCAATGTTGGCAGAAGTATAAACGAGTACATCCATTTTTAAGAGCAACTGGACACTGTCACTTCTACTATTTTCTATTTGGTAGAATTGAGTCACTGAGTCCAGCCCTCACTAAAAGGAAGGATTGTCAAAGAATTTGTGGGAAAATTTTTTAAACTACCACAATGGATAAATTTAAATATACTAAAAGTGTAAAACCATAAATGGAAAAGGTCATCAATTTCAGGATAGTAGTTACCTGACCCTAACTGTAACCTCTGAGAAAAGAGAACAAGAAAAGGAAAAGGTGGCAGGGAGTGTTTAACATTTTACTTCTGTATTTGTTTTCTGTTGCTATGTAACAGATTATCACAAACTTAGGAGTGTAAAACAACACAGATTTATTATATCACAGTCTCTGTGGATCAAGGATCTGGGTATGGCTTAACTGGGTCCCCTGCTTAAAGTCTCAAAGGCTACAATCAAGGTGTGGCCTGGGGCTGGATTCTCATCTGGAGGTTTATTGGGAAAGGATCTGCTTCCGATTTTCAGGGTTGTTAAAAGAATTCATTTCCATGTGGCTGTAAGGCTCACAGCAGCTTTCTTCTTCAGGAAGAAGGAGTGACAATACATCATCTTTGCCATATTCTATTAGTTAGATGCAGTCATAGGTTCCACCCACACTGAAGGGGAGGAGATAATACAAGGGTAGTAACACCAGGAGGCAGGGACCTTAGAGGCCACCTTAAAGTCTATTAGAACGATGCAAGTATGTGATAACTGAGGCATTTACAAGTTGAGGGATCTTCTTTGAGAAAAAGAAAAGCCTGTGTAAGTGAGGGGCCCTAAAGCTTAAGATTATATAGCTTTATGATAAATCCACTTCTGAATCATAGTATTTCAATCAAAAATAAAATTTCCTTTGTCCTATGAAAAGTGAAAAATTAATACAAATAAGAATTTCAGATTTAGAGAAACAACAAACTGGAAAATAGTAGTGGAGGAAAATTTGTTTAAATGAGTTATTTATTTGGGGATTTAAACTCTATATCAGACAAAGATACAAAATTGTGAAATGAAATGATACTATCAAGTTTTTCTACAAGTATAAAACAAAACCTTACTACTTTATCTTATTCATAGCTCCATAACTATCAGTTACTGTTTTCAATTAGTGACATAGTCATCAAAGAATCTTTGTCAGTTTTTAATCCAATGATATTTTAGATATTCGAAAAGAATAAGAGAGTATTTTAACAATTCTTTAAGTAACCAAACACATAAAATTCAGTAAGACTGTTTCTTCTAAAATCTGTGTCCAACATAAGCACATAAAACCAAAGAATAATTTGAAAGTGTCTTTGAAACAAGCTAGATCAGTGATACTACATACCTGTTCTATCATATGACACGTGCCTGGTTTTCTTAACTTTTGGACAAGAATAAGTTTGATCCTTTTTTTCAATTAATTTCTTCTTCTTCTTAAGGGAAACTGGTTCTGGAGCAACAATTTGTTGTTGAGTTATACTTTCTTGAAGGTAATCTGAAAAGAAAACCTTCATTAACTGAATAATCATTATCTGAATATACCAAGCAATGCAGTTAACCATTATATAAAGCAGTATAAGACAGTGGTTAACAGCAGGTACTCTGAGTCAAACACCTGGATTCCAATCTCCTACAAGTCACTCACAATTCTGTGATTTATTTGGTAAATTATATATCTGCCTTATTTTCCTCACCTTTAAAAAGAGGATTATAATAACCTTATAGGTTTGTTACAAGGATTAAATTAGTTAATATATTTAAAACACAGAGTAAGTGCTTACTTACTATGATTGTTGATTTTATTAAAATAAACCTTTAAAAGGTAAATTCTCATACGAAATAAATATAGAACAAAATCCTTCTTCTTAGCTGTATTTTGGTGACTGTGCACAGAAAATTTTAGGTACAGATGCAGAACAGTAAGAAAGGCCCTCTTTCTCATATTTTTTCTAAGATTTACCTAATAGGAGGACTTTCAACACATAGAAGTATAGGGGAAATTATTTAAAATGGGTTTTTTAGAAACAAAGAGATTTGATTTGTTCTCCTCATTCATTTAACAAATATTTATGTAATTCTAGCCACGGAGGTTCAATCTGGTAGAGGATGAGACATGATAATTGGAAATGAAATAAAGTGAGTGGCTTCTGGGAAGATGGCAGAGTAGGTGAGGCAGAACAGGCTTCTCCTCTGTGAAAGAAACTTTCTAGAAAGAAGGATCGGAGGACACCCAGGACCATGGTTTTAGGGATGTGACTGAACATAGAGGGTCCTCCACAGTTCGTGGAGGGGACACCAACAAAATGTGAGTGAGATGGCAGTTCCAGGGACAGGGTGAGTTTGTTCCTGTCAGACTGCCTCTGGCCAGCAGCAACAAAACCATTGCCAGACAACGGAGTGAGGAGCGGCTCTCCACTCCCATTCACCTACCTTGACAGTTGACTGGGGAGGTGATCCTCCACAGCCAGACAGTGGGAGAGTCCGTGAGGGAACCTGGGGACAGCATTTGCTCTCACCCCACAGAAGTCTGGAGGGTACACCAGGGAGAGGCAGGGAGAGGAGAGGCAGCATACCAGCACATTAGGAGCCCCTGAGATTCAGGGGCACAAGGCAGGCAGAGAGCAGGCAGGCAGGGCCCACGTTCCATCTGTGGGGTGTCTTTCAGCAGATTTCCTGCCTACCTTCTCAGGGCCCACACTGCAGCCTCAGGACAGAGATCTGGTTCACTGATTTGTTCCCGACAGGGTTTGGACTCTGCCCAGCAACCAGGAGAAGCTCAAGAAAGACCGGATTGACAGTGCCACCTGCTAGTAGGTTAGGGAAACTGCACCCCAGCAAACTGTACCTCAAGAATACCACTTGCTGGTAGGATTGGGAAACTGCACACCAGCAAGCTGTGGCTTTACCAAATTATATATAAATGCTCAAATAATCCTGCATTTCCCAAAATAACCTTATAAAGACAAGCAAATGCCCTAAAGCCAACAGAAAATTACAAAGCACTGGAAGAATCTAGAAGTCATGGACAAGCCAAATGAACAAATTAAACAGCTGGAAGAGACACAAAATTTGGAGCAATTAATTAAAGAAGTACAAACAAAACTCCAAAACAACTTCAACAAGATGGCTAAAGACATAAAGAAAATCAAGAAAACTCTACAAGAGCATAAAGAAGAATTTGAAAGAGTAGATTAAAAAATAGCAAACCTTATGGAAATAAAAGACACCGTGGATCAAATTAAAAATATACTAGACACACAATGGCAGATTTGAAGAGACAGAAGAAAGGATAAGTGAACTTGAGAACAGATTAATTGAATGCGAGCACACAAAAGAACAAATGGGGAAAAAATCAAAAAATTTGAAATGGATCTCTGAGAAACGATGGACAACATGAAGCAAACAAATATAAGAATTATTGGTGTCACAGAAGGAGAAGAGAAGCATAAAGGCCTAGGAAGAATGTTTCAAGATGTAGTTGGGGAAAATTTCTCAACCCTTCCAAATGACATAAAAATGCAAATAAAAGATGCCTAATGAACCCCAAATAGAATAAATCCAAATAAGTCTACTCAGAGATGTATACTGATTAGATTGTCAAATGCTGAAGAGAAGGAAAAACTTTTGAAAGCAGCCAGAGAAGCGATTCACCACATACAACGGAAACAACATAAGACTAAGTACTGATCACTCAGCGGGCACCATGGAGGCAAGAAGACAGTGATATGACATATTTAAGATTCTGAAAGAGAAAAATTGCCAGCCAAGAATTCTTTATCCAGTCAAGCTCTCCTTCAAAATTGAGAGCAAGTTTAAAATTTTCACTGACAACAAATGCTGAGAGAATTTGTTAACAAAAGACCTGTCCTGCAAGAAATACTAAATGGAGCTCTAGCAGCTGAGAAAAAAGTAAAGGAGATAGAGGTCTGGAGAAGAGCACAGAACTGAAGAGTATTATAAGGGTAACTTACAGGAAAAAAAAGAGAGAGGAGAAAAAAAATAGATCTAACAACTAAAAACCAAAGGATCAGATGGCAGATTCAAGAGCTCCCTTCACACTAATAACTTTGAATGTGAATGGATTAAACTCTCCAATTAAAAGATAAATACTGGTAGAATGGATTAAAAAATATGACCCATTGATACGCTTTTTATAAGAGACTCATCTTAGACCCTGTGACACAAAGAGACTGACAGTGAAAGATGGAAAAAAATATTCTACACAAACTGCAACCAAAAGAAAGTGAGGGTAGCTATACTAATATTGGACAAAATACTTTAAATGCAAAGATGGTGTGTCAGTTTGAATGTACTGTGTCCCCCAAACGCCATTATCTTTGATGTAATCTTGTGCGGGCAGACGTCATCAGTTTTGATTAGATTTTTTTGAGTGTTTCTTTGGAGATGCGCCCCACCCAGCTGTGGGTGATGACTCGGATGTTTCCATGGAGGCATGGCCCCACCCATTTAGGGTGGGCCTTGATCAGTGGAGTCATATAAATGAGCTGACCGGCAGAGGGAACTCAGTGCAGCTGTGAGTGATGTTTTGAAGAGGAGCTACAGCCAAGAGGGACACTTTGAAGAATGCACAGGAGCTGCAGATGAGAGACATTTTGAAGACAGCCACTGGAAGCAGACTCTTGCTCCAGAGAAGCTAAGAGAGGACAAATGACACAAGTGCAACTAAGAGTGACATTTTTGAGGAACTGCAGCCTAGAGAGGAACGTCCTGGGAGAAGGCCATTTTGAAACCAGAAGTTTGGAGCAGATGACAGCCACGTGCCTTCCCAGCTAACAGAGGTTTTCCGGACACCACTGGCCATCCTCCAATGAAGGTACCTGATTACTGATTGTTACCTTGGACACTTTATGGCCTTAAGACTGTAACTGTGTTACCAAATAAACCCCCTTTTATAAAAGCCAATCCATTTCTGGTGTTTTGCATTCCAGCAGCATTAGAAACTAGAACAGATGTCATAAGAGACAAAGAAGGACACTATATATTAATAAAAGGAACAATTCACCAAGAAGAAATAACAATCATAAATCTTAATGCACCCAATCAAGGGGCTTCAAAATTCATGAGACAAACATTGGCTAAACTGAAGGGAGTAATAGACACATCTACAATAATAGTGGGAGACTTCAAAACGCCACTCTCCTCTATAGATAGAACAACTAGACAGAGGATGAATATGGAAATTGAGAACCTAAACAATATGATAAATGAATTAGACTTCACAGACATATATAGATCATTACATCCCAAAGTACCAGGATATAACATTCTTCTCTAGTGCCCATGGAACGTTCTCCAGGATAGATCATATACTGGGTCACAAAACAAGTCTTAATAAATTTAAAAAGATTGAAATTGTTCAAAGCACCTTCTCTGACCATAATGGAATGCAACTAGAAGTCAACAACCACCAAAGAACCAGATCTTTCACAAATATATGGAGATTAAACAACACACTCCTAAATAACCAGTGGGTCAAAAAGGAAATTGCAAGAAAAATAGATAAAAATCTAGAGACAAATGAAAACAAGAACACAACATATCAAAACCTATGTGATGCAGTGAAGGTGGTGCTGAGAGGGAAATTTATAGCTCTAAATGCAAATATCAAAAAACAAAAAAGAGCTAAAACCACAGACCTAACTGAACAACTTAAGAGGCTAGAGAAAGATCAGCAAACTAACTCTAAAGCAAGTAGAAGAAAAGAAACAACAAAGATTAAAACAGAAATAAATGAGCTACAGAGCAAAAAAACAATAGAGAGAATAAATAAAACCAAACGTTGGTTCTTTGAGAAGATAAACAAGACTGACAGATCCTTAGGTAGACTGACAAAGTCAAAAAGAGAGAAAACACAAATAACAGAATCAGAAATGAGAAGGGGATAATTACTACAGATCCAGAAAAAAATAAAAAAAATCATAGGAGGATATTATGAACAACTGTATGCCAAAAAGCCAGACAATTTAGAGGAAATGGACAATTTCCTGGACACATGAACAACCTAGTCTGACCCAAGAAGAAACAGAAGACCTCAATAAACCAATCACAAGCAAAGAGATCCAATCAGTCATCAAAAATCTACCTACAAATAAAAGCCCAGGGCCAGACAGCTTCACAGGGGAATTTTACCAAACTTTCCAAAAAGAGTTGACATCATTCCTGCTCAAACTCTTTCAAAACACTGAAGAAAAAGGAACATTACCTAACTCATTTTATGATGCTAATATCACTCTGATACCAAAACCAGATAAAGATACCACAAAACAGGAGAACTATAGGCCAATCTCCCCAACAAATATAGATGCAAAAATCCTAAACAAAGTAGGTGCAAATCGAATACAAAGGCACATTAAAAGAATTATACACCACAACCAAGTGGGTTTACTCTTGGAATGCAAGGGTGGTTAAAGATAAGAAAATCAATTAATGTAATTCAAAACATTAACAAATCAAAAGGGAAAAATCAAATGATCACCTCGATAAGATGCTGAAAAAGCATTTGACAAAATTCAACATCCCTTTTTGATAAAAACACTTCAAAAGGTAGGAATTGAGGGAACCTTCCTCAATATGATAAAGGGCATATATGAAAAACCCACAGCCAGCATAGTACTCAACAGTGAGAGGCTAAAAGCCTTCCCCTAAGATCAGGAATTAGATAAGGATGGCCACTGTCACCTCTAGCCAGAGCAATTCACCAAGTCAAAGATATAAAAGGCATCCAAATTGGAAAAGAAGAAGTAAAACTGTCATTATTTACAGATGATATGATCTTATATTTGGAAAATCATGAGAATTTGACGACAAAGCTACCTGAGCTAATAAAAAATCCAGCAGTGGAGGGATACGAGATTAATGCACATAAGTCAGTAATGTTCCAATACACTAGTAATGACCTAACTGAAGAGGCAATCAAAAAAAAAAAAAATTCCATTCACAACAGCAACTAAAAAAATCAATTCAAGTACTGGGAATAAACCTAACCAAAGATGTAAAAGATCTCTATACAGAAAATTACAAAATTTTACTAAAAGAAATTTAAAAAGACCTAAATAGGTGGAAAAATATTTCATGCTTATGGATAGGAAGACTAAACATTGTTAAGATGTCAATTCTACCAAACTGATAACACAGATTCAACACAATTCCAATCAAATTCCAACAATCTACTTTGCAGACTTGGAAAAGTTAGTTATCAAATTTATTTGGAGGGAAAGGGGACTCAAATTGCCAAAAACATCCTACAAAAGAAGAACAAAGTGGGAAGACTTACATTTCCAGAATTTGAAGACTACTATAAAGCCACAGTGGTCAAAACAGCATGGAATTGGCACAAAGACAGACACATTGATCAATGGAATCAAGTTCTGAGTTTGGAAATAGACCCCCACAGATATATGGTAGACATCTTTTATAAGAGCCCCAAATCCACAAAACTGGGACAGAACAGTCTCTTCAACAAATGGGGCTGGAAGAACTGGATAGTTATAACCAAAAGAATAAAAGAGGACACCTACCTCACATCCTATACAAAAACTGACTCAAAGTGGATCAAAGACCTCAATATAAGAGACAGCACACTAAAACTCTTAGATGATAATATAGGGAAACATCTTCATGACCTAATAATGAGAGGTAGCTTCTTAGACCTTACACCCAAAGCAAAAACAACAAAAGTAAAAATAGATAAGTGGGAACTCCTCAAAATCAAAAGCTTCTGTGCCTCAAAAAAACTTTGTCAAAAACATGAAGAGGCAACCAACTCAGTGGGAGAAAATATTTGGAAACCATATATCTGATAAGAGACTGATATCCTGCATACATGAAGAAATTCTAAAACTCAACAACAATACTAAACAGCCCAATTATAAAATGGGCAAAAGACACTGAAAAAGTATTTTTCTGAAGAGGAATTACAAATGGCTAGAAAACATATGAAAAAAATGTTCATCTTCACTGGCTATTAGGGAAATGCAAATCAAAACCACAATGAGATACAATCTCACACCAATAAGAATGACTGTCTTTAAACAAATGGGAAACAATAAACGCTGGAGAGAATGTGGAGAAATTGGAATGTATTCATTGATGGTGAGATTGTATGATGGTACAGCCACTCTGGAAGACAGTTTGGCAGTTTTTCAGAAAAATAGGTATTGAATTACCCTATGATTCAGCAATTCCACTTCCCTGTATATACCCAGAATATTTGAAAGTAGTGACACAAACAGACATTTGCACACTGATGTTCTTAGCAGCATTGTTCACAATTGCCAAGAGATGGAAACAATCCAAGTGTCCTTCAACAGACGAGCAGATAAATAAAATGTGGTATATACATATAATGGAATACTATGCAGCAGTAAGGAGGCATAAGGTCCTGAAACATATGGCAACATGGATGAACCCTGAGGGTATAATGCTGAGTGAAATAAGTCAGGCACAATAGTAGAAATATTGTGTGTTATCACTTCTATGAACTCTCTGAACAATGTAAAATCAATGTCCTATAGAATATTGGGGACCTAGTGATAGATAATAGCTAGTAAGGGAGAATAATAATCTACTATGCTCAGATATGTTAAGATGGTGAATTTAAAGGTATGGGAATGGATAGGGGTGACGATTGTTAGTTAACGGTATTGTATGTATCAGAGCTGTATTGAAGGTGAATACGCTTGAAAGGGGTTGTTTAAAGACATGTTTTTAACTAATAGTTGGAAGTATTAATCATACTTAGAAGTATATATATTTATATCCACAAATATAGATAGGTACTTGCATGATATACTTCTAAGGTATGACACTAGCACAGAAAGTTGAAAACAGAAGGATATATAGGAAAAATCTACCTACTACATAATAGGAAATATAATTAATAGGAATACCATACTACTACTACACAAATACTACAGACAAATAAGGGCTGCCAAGAGCTATGAGGTGTTTTTGGGTCATGACAATTGTTTAAAATGGAGTGTGAAGAGGACTGTACAACTAAGTGAGGATAACGTGAGATATGGATGGATTATTGTAAACATAACATATGTTATGTGAACTTAGGAACCCCCTACTTTATAATTCAAGCCCTTGATCTTGAGGCTTGCTCTTGTGAAACTTATGGTTGTAAAGTGGAGGCTAAGTCCACATATAATTATGCCTAGGAGTCACCTCCACAGAACCTCTTTAGTTGCTCAAATGTAGACTTCCTCTCTCTAAGCCTAGCTCTGCAAATAAATCCATCACCCTCCCCCCGATGTGGGACAGGACTCTCCAGATGAATGAGTCTTCCTGGCAATGTGGGACACAGATTCCAGGAATGAACCTGACCCTGGTATCAAGGGATGGAGAATGCCTTTTTGACCAAAAGGGGGAAAACAAAGGCAACAAAATAAGGTTTCAGTGGCTAAAAGAATTTAAATAGAGTAAAGAAGCTGTCTCGGACATAACTCTTATGTAAGCTTCACCTAGATATGCCAAATTACCACAATATGATAAGCCCAAGTCAACAGTTGTCCCCACAACCTTAAAGAATACTCAGATCCCCATCTGAGACTCTAGAAAAGTTTCACTCACTAAGTTTATTCTTCAGAAACTTAAATCCTTTAGAGAACTCCTATGCCAGCTAAGTCCCAAAACCAAGAGACAATAGCCTCTTCAAGAACATCAACCAGATGTGTCCCCTTTTCTCATGAAGTCGACACCCCTTTTCAACATGAACAAGTTAGGGTGGTAACTACCTAAACATCCCTGAAGATCAGGAAAGTGATTAAACTAGAGGAAGGGGCAGAAAGACAAGATGGAGCTTAAGAAAGAATAATGAATACTGAATCTCTATATAATTTTTATTTTTCATAGTTGCTAGGGTATTAGAAAAGCTAGAAGGAAAGAATTGAAATGATGGAACTGTAACCCATAACACCCTTTGAAATTTCTTCTATAGCTACTTGTTAAATTGTAATTTGAAAGCTATCACCTTTCTGTATATATGTTATATTTCATAATAAGAAAATAACTGAAACTATGGTACTGTAACTCATAACAACTTTGGAAATTTCCTATGTAACTACTTGTTAAATCATACTTTGAAAGATACTATCTTTTTATATGTATGCCATGTTTCACAATAATGAAATAACTGAAACTGTGGAACTGTAAACTGATAATATTCTTTGAAATTTTCTAACTATTTGTTAAATTGCACTTGGAAAGTTATCATTTCTGTGTATATATATTTTACAATAAAAAACTATGGGGAAAAAAACAAAGTAAGTGCAAATGAATTTGCCAGTAAATCCTATTTCCGCCAACAAATCTTAATTCAGAGGATGGGGAGATAATTTACCATTCGTATAATGAGAAGAGTCCACACATTTGTCCTATTCCAAGAAATAAATCTTGAAAGATGGGAAGGTTTTTAATTTGGGAGATGCGGTGCTGGGGATGAGAGAAAGACAAGAAAGCAAAAAGACTGTTCAGGAGATCACAATAAGAAAATGTGGGCTTCAGTGGAAAGTTCATGTGAGACAGTTGTGAAAACTTTCCTCTATCTTAATTGAAACCTGGCTATTCCCTAAGGATACTACTGACCAAAACTCCCAAATAGTGGTTGTTTACACTACCATACAGCATATACCTAAAAATTAAAAAATGAAAAATGGACCCACTTTCTCCATATGAATTCTGCCATTATTCTGGGTGACTTTAGTTCTCATAAATTAAGACCTATCCAATACCATTCCATGCTCCACCCCTGCCAGTTTCTAGACCTCCCTCTTCTCTAGTCCATTTCAACCAACCACTCCCTAGAAAAAAACATCTGAAGCTTGGCATCATTTGCCCTCTGTCCTAACAACTTGCTTAATACTTCCAAGATAATTATTCTTTGACCTCACCAGGTCAAGTCAGTTCATTGCCTTATTATTTCCTTATAACCCATCATCCTTCTATGCTTTTTCACATTTTTCTTTATCCAGTTTAGATTACAGTCTTTCCACAACACCCTTTCCAATATCCCAAACTCTATTCTTTCTTTTGGTCTCACCTACAGGCAAAATAACAGCCATGAATGAAGCCAACTCTATCTGCTCTCTGTGCCTACATCTGCACAACCCAGTGCTTTTAAGAGGAAAGCCAACAACTGGGTGGGTTTGGTAATCCCCAAAATTCATTTTAATCAGCCACAAATGAACCCTGAACACAAACCAGAAATCCACTATACTTGCCTGGTTAACGTGCTCATCTGTGTTTTTGATTGCTCTTTCAGATTTTCTCCATGCTCCTCAGAGCTCCAAATCTTTACTTTTCATTCTCTCTCCTTCAGATCTCAATGTCTTTCCCAGGGAACAAAAAAGGCATCAGACGGAATTCCTTCAACTTTACATTACCAAATAAATCAAGCAACATAAACCTGCACTCATTCTTTACTCCTTCCCTCCCAACCTAACAAAGGAGGTGTCTGTTCCTCTTTCCATCCAAGGTCTATTCTTTATATCTTTTATTTAGATCCCATCTCCTCATGCCTACACTTCTAAGTATTCCTTTTTGCATATCCAAATAGTATTTATATATACTCTAGCTTCTCCTACCCTAAAGAAAAACCATCCGTCAACTATACCACCTTCCAGTTATCAATCAATATCTTGCTTTTCTTCACAGCCAAACTTCTTTAAAGAGCTGCATATGGTCACTATTCTATTTCCTCATTTACTATCTACTTATTAATCCACTCGTCTGGCTTTGTAACTTTACCAAAATTGCACTCATGTGACCATACCTTCAAGTCAGTAAATTCAATGGACTTGTATGAGTCCTCATTTTACCTGATCTATCAGTATTACCTGATACTTTAGACCACTCCTTCCTTTTTGATACAATCTGTTCCTTTGGCTTCTGTGACATCATACACTCATTCTCCTCTTCATCCTCTTATTCAGCCTAACTCTGATAATTTCCATGTATCCTTTGTAGCCATCTTCCTTTTTCTGGTTTGTAATTGCTATAGTTCCTAGGCTCTCCTACTCTATACAATTTCCCTAGGCAATCTCATTCACAGCCATGGCTTAAGTTTCTAGTCACCTGATCACTCCAAACTATGTAATCTTGGTCCTGCCTTATCCTGAGCTCTAGACACATGCATTCACTGCCTCCTTGACATCTCCACTTGCATGTATCAAAAATACTACAGATTCAACAATCCAAAATTGAAACTCATGATCCCTGCCCTAGAACCCACAAATCGTGACCCTTTTCCAGGATTTCCTATCTTAGTGAATGGCAGCACTATCCATTATATTAAAGCAAGCTAGAAACTTAAGCAACATCTTTGGCACCTCTCTCTCCCTCACCAATCCACCACCAAGCATTGATGATTCTACCTTCAGAATACCTAAAGCCTCCTAACTGGTCTCTCTGTATCAGTTCTTGTCCCTTTCCAATCTATTCTTGAATCTGCAGCCAGAGAATCTGCATGTTAACTCTTTGATTAAAACCTTTCCATGATTCTTGAAGATGACTATATAACTATACAGCATATACTATGTGACTGTGTGATAGTGAAAACCTTGTGGTTTTCCAGGGTGTGGACATATGACCAGAAAAAAGGGGGACAAAAAAGTAAATGAATAAGGGGGAGGAGTATGAGATGTTTGGGGTGTTCTTTTTTACTTTTATTTTTATTCTTATTTTTATTGTTATTTTTTGGAGTAATGAAAATGTTCAAAAAATTGATTGTGGTGATGAATGCACAACTATATGATGATACTGTGAACAACTGATTGTACACTTTGGATGACCATAGTATGAAAGTAAATCTCAATAAAATTAAATTAAAAAAAAGAGAAAAAAAACCTTTCCATTGGCTGTCTTCATAGCATGATGACAAAAATCTTTAACACAGCCCAAAAGTCCTTGCTTTACTTGGCCCTTGTGTTCATATGCAGTCTTATATTTCTGCCCTCTCTTTCCCAAGGAAAAGTATTAGAAGTATCAGAGTACTCCTTCCAGGTTTCAGTTTGAAAGAAAGGAAACTTTGTCAGGCCAACAGACACTTAGTTATAAAGCCCAGGCACTTCCCTGTGTTTTAATCTATCAGGTTAAATATTCTGCCCCAATGAAGACCAGAAATTCTAGAGTTCAGGCCCATCTTCAGGCAGAGGTTGAAGGTAATACAGACATGATCAAAATAAACATTGCTTGTTTGGGGTGTGAATTTAACAGGGAATGTAAGAGGAAAGGTTTTTTATTGTTATTAAAAAGAATCAAATATGGTCTGGCCCAGAAAGGAGGGAACACTAATTTAGCAGACCCAAGAAGATGTGAGAAACAACACTTAAAGGGTAAACAAAGGAATAAAAATCCATGAAAAAGACTAAAAAAGAGCAGCTAGAAAAGTAGAAAGAAGACTAAGAGTAGTTTTCCTCAAAAATCATGGAAAAAGAAAGGAAATAAGTGGTCAGAAGTATAAAATATTGCAGAATCATTCAGCAAAATAAAGATTATTTTATTT
The DNA here is from genome assembly GCF_015220235.1 of Choloepus didactylus. NCBI lineage: Eukaryota > Metazoa > Chordata > Mammalia > Pilosa > Megalonychidae > Choloepus > Choloepus didactylus. Next base: position 34,900,204 of record NC_051308.1, read on the forward strand.
TAAAATTAATTATTTTTATAAGGATTCAGCCATGGGGAGGCATTTGGTGATGCTGGAAAGAATCTTACCAGTAGAGTGATGGGGACAGTATCCAGGCTGAGGAGCAAATTGGAACTAAGGAAGTGGAGATAGGAAGTCTAGGCTACTCTTTCAAGAAGACTGATCATATAATGGTAATTGAGATATGGGAACACAGGACTAAAGATGTTTCTGGGTGGTTTCATTAAGCCTTGAGCATGTAGCTGTTCATATGCTGACAGAAAAAAAGTCAGAAGAAAGGAAAATGAGAGCGATGATAACTGATTAAGACTCCAAGTTCCTGAGGACATGGCAGAGGAGCTCCAGAAGTGAGAAGGGGCAGTTACTCCCTGAGACATGGACTGTAGATAGGGCTGTGGAGTTGGATTTTAGATGGTTCCATCTGATCACCTCTATTTTTTTATAAAGTAGGAGGGGCTTGAGGTTAAATTGTAAAGATCTAAATAGATATTGTGAGTAATGGAAGAAAAAGCTAAGGGACACATAAAGGGACAATAAGCTTCACTGATAAAGGAAACCATGAATTAGGAAAAGAGCCAATCAACACGATTGTATAAGTTTTCTGCAAAAAGGCTTACCTGTCTAAGAGATAAAGCAGAGAAAACCAACAATTAGACTATGATTAGAGTGGAAGTTTTATCAATCCAGGTACAGAAGAAATAAACAGAAAAATGAGTTGAAGATATGGGTAACAGAGTGGCTACTCTGGAAAGAAGAAGAAGCTTTATAAAAGTGAGGATGGAAAAGAGCTAGATAAAAAAGGAAGTTGTAGTCAAAAAATTAAAATACTGGAAATGGTAGAATGTGAGATAGGGAGAAGGAAAGAAGACTTAACAAATGGAGGTATGTGGAAGAGTACTAGGACACTGGTAGATAAGAGCAACAAAGGAGAAGGCAGCAATACATCCAGAAGGCATTGGGGACTGCTGACTCACCTCACAAAAAGATGAAATAGTCATAAAAAAGTTATGTGAACTGTAAATTGCTACAGAAATGTCAGATATTCTTGGTGGCAATAGTGATACTGTTATCATTGTTGTTGTTATTATCTTATTTAACTTATGATCCCTTTAACAGGCAAGCTTGGTATCTGAAGACATTACTAATTGCTATGACTAATAAAATTAGTAATGTACCATATCTTATATTTTAAAAGTGGATTCTAGCAATATATTTCACTTATTTTCTTGATGTAATGCTATGAAAAACCTTTTCCATCTCCATTTAAAAAAAAAAAAAACATAAATCAGCATGCCTGGATAATGATCTTGATAAACTTCTTCCATTTTCTTTGTCTTCAAAGTTGTTTCATACATCAATGTTTCATATTTCAAAGTTTCCTTTTCTCCTATTTTAGCTGATGGTATGACATCTTTGTATTTTTGTTCTTCATGTTTTAAAAGTCTAAAGTGACAGAGAAAAACAATTCTAAGAAAATACATGAATAATTACACCAATAAAATATTGAGCTATTAGCATATTATCTAAAATTCACAATTATAATTGAAAAATCTTAATAAACTCTTTAATTTAAAAATTAAAACTTTATTCTGTACTTAAGATACAATATATCTGTTCTCTCAAATGATTTTTTGGAGAAGCACTTTGAAAAGCAGATCTCAAATATTTTTTGGAGAGTCTAGTTAAATGCTAAACAGGTCTGTTTTAGCATAAATTGTTTATGGTTAGCTTATTAGTTATTCTTAAATCGTTTTCCTTTGACCACTTGGCAAGCCTCCATTTAGTTAATAAACATCTTGAAGATTATCTGCTTCATTGAGATGTCTATCTATATCCTTTCCCCTTTTTTTTTGCACTGGTATTTTTACCTTTTTGTAGGAGTTCTTTACACATTTGGGACAGTAATCTTCTGTCATTTCATAAGTGTTGAAAATATCTTCTCCTGGTTTGGACTTACCTTTTCACTTTCTTGGCAATGTCTTGATAAACAGAAGTTCTTAACTTATTATCATCTGTTTCCTTTATGTCTTATTTAAGAAATCCTTCCTAAATCCAAAGTGATTATACTTTTTCCTATCAGTTATGCTTTTCACAAATGTTTTAATTCATACGGAAATCCTTGAATCCTTCATTTTTATGTATGGTTTAAGAGGAAGATCTGGTTTCTTTTCCTCTGCATAAGGATATACAATTGTCCCAACACCATTACTGAACAACCCCCATTCTTCCTTCACTGACTCGTAACACTAAGTCTGTCATTGTTCAAAAATTCTATATATATAATTGTCTGTCCCCAGGTTTTTTATTTTTGTCTGTCTATCCCTGCTTCCATAGCACACTGCCTTAACTGCTACAGTTTTATAATCAGTTTTGATATTGGTAGATCAAGACCCCTCACATTTTCTTTTCCTTAAGAAGTGTTTCACATATTCTTGGTCTCTTGCTTTACATTGTAGAACTGTTGAGTTCTCTTTTTTTTTTTTTTGTAATTACATTGTATCAAAAGACCATCTGTAATAAAGATTATTTTTAAATATATTTAAATATAGACACAATCTAGAACCTTCCATTCCATGAATACAGTCTTTCTATTTATTTAGGTCTTCTTTAATATCTTTTTATCAAATTTGATAATTTTATCCATAAAGGTCAAACAAATTTTTTAATTATTTTTTCTCAGTGCCTTATTTTTATTGCTATTACAAATAGTAGTTAGGATTTAATTATATTTCCAGTCTGTTGCTGGAATATAGAAATGCAATTCACTTACATACACTGATCTTAATCTGCCAGCTCTGCTAGTCTCATTTATTAATTATAAAACTTTGTGAATTCTTTTGTACCTTCTTTGTAGACATTCATATCATCTGGAAATGGTTAGTTTTGTTTCTCCTTTTTCAAACCTTGTACCTTTCATTTCATTTTTTCTTTTCCTTTTTCTTTTCTTTTTGTCTTATTGCACTAGTACCTACACCAGAATTGCGTGGTATACTGAATCATGTACCCCCAAAAAAGACATGTTCTTAATCTTAATCCACATTCCTTGGGTATCAACCCATTTGTAAATAGGACCTTTCAAAGATGGTATTATTAGTTAAGGTGTGGACAAACTGAATCAGGGTGGTGTTAATCAGTATTACACCTTATAAAGAGAGGAAATTCAAAAGCAGCCAGTAGAAACCAGAAACCAGAAGAAGCCAGAAGACATAGAAGCTAGAAGTCAGAGAAAGCCCACAGGAGGAGACCATGTGGCAGAGGCAGAAATGCAAGACAAGGAACCCCAAGGATTGTGGCGAGCCAGTACCATAACGCTACAGACTTCTAGAACACATGGCCTGTTCAGACCTTGATGTTGGACTTCTAGCCTTCGAAACTGTGAGACAATAAATGTTAGTTGTTTAAGTCAATTTGTTGTGGTTTTGGTCTTAGTAGCTCTGGCAAACTAAGAAACCATGTTTCTGAATTTAAAGGGAATGTTTTTAACACTTGACTATTAAATATATTTGCTTTTGGCAGATACCCTTAATCAAATACTTTGCTAAGTGTTTTTATCATTAATAAATACCAAATTTTATCAAATACTTTTCTTCTTTTAATCTATTAGTGGTAAATTATACTGATAGATTTTCTAATGTTAAACTAACCTTGCATTTCTGAGATAAACTCAACTTGGTCCTGACATAGCATCCATCTTTATACACTGCCTCATATGAGTGGTCTGGGAGGCAGGAATTGGAGGGGGTAAGTGATTCATAACTACTAATTCAATAACTTTAGTAGTTAAAAACAGTTCATTTCTTATTGTCCTTTTCTTATTGAGTATATTTTGATCATTTATGTTTTTCTTAAAACTCTTATATTTGTGTAAATTTTCAATTTTATTAACATGAAGTAGTTCATAATTTTCTTTTATCCTTTTCACTGCAGATGCATCTGTATTTATCTCCCCTTTTCGATCTAATATTTATGGTTACAGGGCCACTGCATTCATTCTTCAGTGGAACACCATTCACACTATGGTCCACCAGGGTTTGTCACACCCTACTTGTTTATTTATGGCTTCTCTCTTTTCATTTTCTTGGTCAATCCTGCCGAAGTTTTGTTGATTTTATTGACTGATTTGGCTGATTCTATTTTATCTCTGTTTTCTATTTTGTTAATTTCCGATCTTTATCTCCTTCCTTCAACTTTCTTTGAATTTATTCTGTTAATTTTTTCCCTAACTTCTTAAATTGGATCAATGGATTAATTTTTTCATCATTTTTCTTTTTTAGTATAAGTATTTATGGCTATAATTTCTCTCTAACCACTGAATTATCTATATCACACAGTTTTTTGTACATACATAACATTCAGTGGTGCAAAATTTTTTTTTTTTTTTTTTTTTGCTATTTTCAGTTGTAAGCTTTTTCTCATTTCCTTTATGAGTCCAACTTTCACCCCACCCATGAATTATTCAGAAATGTGTTTGTTTTTCAGATAGTACATTTCATTTCCAAATGTATGGTAGTTTTCTAATTAACCTCTTGTTACTTATTTCTAATGTAATTTAAGAAAATGTAGTCTATATTGTTTTTAAATTCTGTTAAAACTTGTTTTATACTCTATGTGGTCAAGTTTTGTAATTGCTCCATATGATTTTGAAGTGAATGTGTACCATGCAGTTCTTGGGCACAGTGTTCTATATATATATATGTGCTTTAAAACAAGCATGTTTGAATCTTATAAATCCTTACTAAATACTTGCATTTGAACTTTCAGTTAATGAGAATGATTTATCAAACTCTCCCACTGTAATAGCAGATTTGTCCATTTCTCCTCTGGTTTTGTCAACTTCTGCTTCATATACACCTCTATAGGTTTAGATTGTTTTAATATCCCGAGTTTAATCTTTTATCATAAAATAGTGGCCTTATTTATTTTTAGTTATGCTTTTACTTTAAAGTCTGTTTTTCTGATACTATAGTTTTCTTTTGATATTATAGTAAGACTTTAATATCTTTTTCCATATTTTAATTTCATTTATCACTATCCTTATGTTTTTCCAGGTGTTTCCACAGTCTGCATTTTACTTTATATAGGGTTTGATACTTTTTTTTAAAAGTTTAATCCATTTGCATTTATTATGATACAGATATATTTTGGAGTTTATTTCTACTATCATATTTTGTATTTTCTATGTATCCTTTGCTTATCGTTTTTCCCCTATTTTCCATCTTTCTTTTTGTTTTCTTTCTGGGAAATTACCTCAACTTTATCTTTCAAACTTTTTCATTTCTGCTATTATATGTTTAATTTTCAAGAGCTATTTTTGGTTCTCCAAATGTTTCACAGTCAACCATTTCTTCTCTCATCTCTCTGATGATCTAATGATGTTTGTGGTGGTTTTTGTTTAACCTTTTTTCCCCCTGTATTGGTTATTTCCTCTAAGCTTCTTTGATTTGTTTGAGTTTCTATCACGCTATAAGCTTTCCTCAAATATCTCATGATTCTGAGTTTTCTGCTTATATTTAAGAATGAAGCACTAAAATGTTAATTAATGGCTCTTTATGCACTGATGGAGGTGTCAACTGGTGAATTTCACTGGGAGACAATTTGGGATTTTGTTGGGGTACTCAATAAATAAGAATTTCCTTATCTTCTGGCTATGAACTTTTTCAAAATCAAGCAGAGGAAGGAGACTAAGAGTCCCCTTGATTTGATTACAGTAGTTCTATTCTCAGTTATGCTTGATGTCCCCACATCCAAGATCTTTGTTTAATCTGTCTTGACAGTAAGCATCTAGTATCCTGTTGGAATGGAAGAGATATGAGAGGGGATGAAGGGGATCTAAGTTCCAACTGCTTCTTATCAGCTTACGTATTTCAGTTCCAGCTGCACCACTACTTTAAAGGTACCTGGTATCTCTAATTCCTGAATTTGGAGTGGGGCGATTGTTCTGCAGCATGAATCAGTCCGCTTCTTGGTGTTACCCACTGCCATATTAAGTACCCACTTATCCATTTGTTTTCTTAATCACTTATCCATCTGTTTCAAGCTTCTAAAATTTCACTGGTATCTTTCACCTACTTTGGACTTATCTTCTTTCTCTTGTGGGTTTATTCCCATTTAATCCTTAATTGTCATTTTAGTGGGTTATTAGGAAAGATCAGCAGTAGAAGCACAAGTTCAACCCACCATATTTAAATAGAAGTCAAATGATAATATTTTCAAATATTTTATCTTTTCTATCATTTTTTTCTTTCCTTCCAGGATTCCTATTTTATGAATGTCGATACTTTCAATTCAATTGTCCTTCAGCTCATAACTTTTCCCTCATTCATTCCAGTGCTTTATTCCTTTCTAATGCTTTCTGGGAGGGTTCTCTTCTTGATCTTACAGCTTATTAATTCACTCATCACCTGTGTCCATTCTATTATTCAATCCAACAATTTAGTATTGCTATTTTTTAACTATGATATTTTTATTACCTAGTACTTCCAAATTGTTTTTATTACTCAAAGTTTCTGCTCCAGATTAACAATACTTTCTATTATTTCTTTGAGGATATTTACTACATTTAATTTGAATCTTTTTCCTTTCTGGTCCATTATTTCTGCTTCATTTGGTATAGGCAGACATCTAAGATGGCAGAAAGTAAACTCCAGAGGCAGATTAATTCACATTGCAGAAACCCAGAAAGGAACTAGGCCCAGTAAGTACTTCTGAAAACAGAGCAGGATATACTAGAGCTGCAATCAGTGAGGCTAAAAGTCTATTTAAGAAGCAATTAGAACCTGGATTTCCTTCCCTACTTCTGATAGCCCAAGAGACTGCTCCTCCATTCATCTCTCAATAATTCATCCCACTATTTTTCCTTATAAGCTCAGATTTCCCTGGGGTCATCAGCTTCTTTGGCTGGTAAAGTTTAAGGATGGTTGGTGCTTAAGCCCAGGTCTATCTTGTAAAGAGGTAGAGATGGGGAATATGTCTCAGGGCCAAGAGCGTCTGGCTATTCACTCAAGATATAAGTAAGGTCTTGCTATATCCACTCTCCATGAGTTGTCAAACACCCCTAGTCCCACCTCTTACCAATCACAAGTGCACACGCATGCATGCACACACACACACAAGTGACTTGTACCTCAAAGAAGTTCTAGTGCCTCCACCTGAAGTACTTCTTTTTTTGCCAATCCTAATCTTGTGGAGACAGAAGAATAGAAGAGTGAGATGGCGAACACAATGCAAGCAAGCATGACTGCCTATATTCGTAATTATCCACATATTCACCACCACCCTTGGCCCTACTGAGTGCTAAAATGAAAATACCTCTCCGTCCCCCAGGTGACTTGGCTGGTGATGCTGTTTTACTACTTTGCAGTGGTGACAGGATAGATGCTGATCTACCCAGAGGATTGTGGAAAAGAAAAAAAAGAGCGCAGTGTCTTTCCAGCCTTTCTCCATCTGCTCTGAGCTCCATTTCTATCTGTAGTCCATACCTAGAACCAACTACTTTCTGACTTCCTGGGATTTGTCAGTTCTTTGTTGGTTTCTTATATCCATCAACCTCCCTCTCACTTTATTTGGCACATTCAAGGTTGGTTTGGGGGATGGAGCCAGCAGCCAGTGTTGATTTGCCTTGCTTGTCAGGAACCACTCCCCTTAGTTTTCTAAACTCCAGAACGCTAAACCAATCCTCATGTGATATTTTAAATTTTTCACTGTCAGAATGGCTTGCCACTAACCAAATATTGTTGAACTTTTACTTTAAAAAAAGACCTTATCTTATTTTACCTTGTTTTTGTGATGTTTTCTTCCTTGTGCATCTCTTGACTCATAGCTGTCTTATCCGTAGATATATATGTCCTTACAGTTTTCTGAACAAAACTATGATGTAACTTGCTATAAAAAATACATTCACATTAGCCTTAATATAAAAAACAGCATGACAGTTATGACTACTGGAATTAAAAATTGCATATATATATTCCTCACCTTCTATTAGGCTGTAATATAGTAAACCCACTACTTTCAAGTATTTCTTGGATGTAGCATAATTTCCAGACCCTTCAATCTGCTAGTTATTCTTCTCAGGGCAATCTCTATTTTGTCCAACTCCCTCTCTTACACAATTTCTTTTTCCTTCTTAAATTTATGGGCTTGTGTACAAATAATTTTAATTTACTTTAAATTTCATACTAAGGATAATGATAAATTTTAAGATCACCTCCTCAGCAAACGTCATCAAAGAGAGCATTAACAGAACTGGTAGCCTGAGCTGTTGAACAAATTTCACCATTCACTAAGCACTAAAAGGACACATCCATATTGTCCTAGTTTGCTAATGCTGCAGAACGCAAAACACCAGAGATGGATAGGCTTTTATAAAACGGGGGTTTATTTCACTACACAGTTACAGTCTTAAGGCCACAAAGCATCCAAGGTAACACCTCAGCAATCGGGTACTTTCACCAGAGGACGGCCAATGGCGTCCGGAAAACCTCTGCTAGCTAGGAAGGCAGCTGGCGTCTGCTCCAAAGCTCCGGCCTCAAAACGGCTTTCTCCCAGGACGTTCCTTTCTAGCACGCTTGCTTCTCTTCAAAACATCACTCCCAGCTGCACTCTCTTTCCTCTTTGTCAGCTCATTTATATAGCTCCACCGATCAAGGCCCACCCCGAATGGGTGGGGCCACACCTCCATGGGAACATCTCATCAAAATTATCACCAACAGCTGGGTGGGGCACACTCCAAGCAAATCCAACCAGCACCCAAGGGTCTGCCCCACACAAGACCACAAAGATAATGGCATTTGGGGGACACAATACATTCAAACCAGCACACATATGTTACCAGCATTCCTCAGATAAAATAGGACAACAGGCATTGGGGCTAGAAATATGAAAAAGGGGAACCTCTTTCTGATTATTGAGGGGAATCTAACAAGACACAGAAAGTCTCCAAATTAAGAGGATGTACTTCATGGAAGTACACTGTAACTAAAGAACTAGGATTGAACAATCTTAACTGGAAAGTGGTATGCTTCAGACAAATCAAATAAGACAAAATGAAATAAGTCAGAGGCAAGAATATTTCTTACTGGAACAAATAATAGAAATCTCCATATCAGGTATGAATCCACCAACTGCAATACCAAGGAAGGACAGTCTATCTAATGATGAGACTCATGGTACAGAAAGAGAAATATTTTTTCTCTCAGAGTTCCAGTTGGGACCCAAAGAAGGACCATTCACTGCAGCCAAGATCTGAAGGATACAACTTTTGATGCTCACACACTGAGACTAGATGAGAAAAATAGATTCTAAAGGAGATCCTGCCTATATTCAAAAGCATCCTTGAATCAAATCCATTCTAAATATGCAAAGGAGCAGGGGCTGGCAAACTTTTTCTGAAAAGGGCCAAAGAGTAAATAATTTAGACTTTGTAGACCAAGAGACAAATTCAAAGGTATTACACAGGTACTCATAAAACAAAAGAGAAACTAAATTTCCACAAAGGTTTTATTGATTAAATTAAATGTGTAATAATAATTATTGAGTACATTATTTTAATAATACAGACATTTTATGGCAGACAGAATTCTGTACCCCAATTTAGATATGCTCTTCTTAATTCACATTCCTATGGGTGCGAAACCACTGTAAACTGGACCTTTTGAAGAGATCATTTCTAGCTAAGGTGTGGCCAACTGAAGCAGGGTGGGCTTAATTTAGATAACTGAAGTCCTCATAAAGAGGACTGGGAAGTCACAAAAAGCTGGAAAAGAGACAACATCACCATGTGACAGGAAGCAGAAACAAGCCAAGGAATCCCAAAGATTACTGGCAGTCAGTTCTAGAATACTACAGACTTCAGGGAGAAAGCATAACCTCACCGACACCTTGATTTTCGAGCTCATGGACTATACAAAATCCTGTGGCAGGTTAGGTTTGGACAGCGAGTCATAGTTGACCAATCCCTGTAAGAGAATATATGCTAAACCCAATTTCTGCTTTGACTTTGGAGTGACTCATACATTCATGCTATCATCTTTACCATCAAACATCTAATAATCATAGGAAGAGGTGTTCAGTCTCACTACTGATCAAACAATATAAAAAATCAAATAAGTTAGCTGTTTTTTCCTATCAGACAAGTGAAAATTAAAAAGATAGAATAAAACTCATTGTTGGTGAGGGGATAGGAAAATGGTTACTCTCAAGAACCATTATTAATGGGGTTTGTGTAAACTGTTACATCTTGTCTGGAGAACAATTTGACAATATAAATAAAAACTGAAAAAAACTAAAGATCAATGATGCAGTAATTCTCCTTTTATCAACTTGGGATTATTTAACTAAATTATTGTATATACAGTCAGTGCTTCCATTTTAAATAATAATTTAGAGAATTTCCAGTTAAAGATAGAATTGTTATTTTTCTATTTTCTTCTGACACTAACTGAAAAATTTCACTTACGATGAAACCAGCAATCAACCACAACTTCAAATCACATGTTATCAAGTAGAGCAACTAAATACAGTGAAAGTTACAAAAAACTGAGAAAAAAACAAAATAGACAAACACTTCTACAGTTCTTGGAATAAGAAAATTCTACAAAGTTAAAACACCTTGAAGGTCCAAATCAGGGGCATTTCCTTCAATTACAATATCTGAATGTGCAGACAGGTCACATGAGTATCAGTGAATCCTGACTGATCCCAGGTAGTAGTGAGGAGGTGGAATTAAACAAGAAAAAGCACATATATGCCATTTTGGAAAGAAAAGCCCTCCAACTAACTCAGGATATAGACATAACTCTACAATAGAATGTTAATAAGAACAACTAACATAATTCAAGCTTCTCTAATTCAAGCCTTCAGCCCATCCTCACACTTTTTTTCTGGAAAATGCTGACCCAGAAAAAATAATGCCCCCATTTGATGTAATCAGAAAGAATTCAGCATAGGACCAGTTCAAGATACTATAAGAAAAATAAACTAAAGAAAAGGCAAAATATATAAACCACAAAACAGAGGAAAATATTTAACCACCATTCTTCCATAAATCAAACAAATGAAGGAACAAAAAAGCCTTTTCCAGAACAGCTCAAAGAAGAGATACAAGGATACAAAGAAACATGATGTAGCAACTAAAAGAAATGACTCAGGAAATAAATAGAAGAGAAATATAAAAGCAAAAAGCAAAATAAGCACTGCTGAAAACAGATCAGGGACATGACAGACATGCTTGAAATATTAAGCAAAATAAAATGGAAAAGAACAGAAAGGTAAAAGTATTAGTGAAAAGTGATAGATATGGAAGACAAAAGAGAACCAAAATATATAACTGGTGTCTCTGAAGAACAGAAGAAATGGGTCATTTAAAAAAAATGAAGAGGGAGGATCTAAGATGGTGGCATAGAGAGGCATGGAGGCTAGTTAGTCCCCCTGGAACAACTAATAAAAAAAACAGGAACAACTAGTAAATAATCTGGAATAACTGCAGGGGGACAAACGTGATTGTCCACTCATCATACACCAACCTGAATTGGGAGGAATGCCTGAGATCACAGCATAAAATCTGTAAGTAAAAACTGCGGATCCAAGCCGGGAGACTCCTCCCCCTACAGCCCGAGCTGCAAAGCCTAGTTGTGCTAGAGAAGCTTTCTCCCAGGAAGTGAATATAGCTCAGCTGAGCTCCAACTGGGGTTTTAATTAGTGAGTGTGAACTGCTCACTACGACCTACGAATCCCCAAAAAAGCAGACAAAGGCTTTGGGTGACAACTGACTTCGAAGGGCTGAAGGGTCACCACAGACTAACCCTCAAGGGGACTTTTTGTCCCTGTTTTGGCTCAGTGGAGAAAGTCTCAGCCATTTTCAATCCCCAGTGCTCTGACCCAGACAAGGGTGTAGATAGCACAGGCAGAGAGGGACCATTGAAATGATAATGACCTCTCCCTAGGGGGTCTATCTTCTCTAAGAGGAAAGGGGTGGGGCCCAGCTCTACTACCCATCTTCCATGCAGAACCAGACCCCAGAGCCTAGGAGAAAACAGCCATGGGACACACCTCCTTACACCAGTCTGGAATTACAGGCTGACAGGTGCCATGTGCTGGGCAGAAAAGCACTGTGACCTGAGGCATCACAGGGTGTACCAATATTCTAAGACACACCCTCAGGGAAACAGAATACTGAATATTTCTTCCTTCTGGGACCTGAGTCCATTCTGATCTGGGAAAACCTGATTGGGGTAACCAAGGAAACCATGCGTAGACAACAGAAAACTGCAACCTACACTAAGAAAAATGAAGCTATGGCCCAGTCAAAGGAACAAACTTACACTTCAACTGAGATACAGGAATTTAAACAACTAATACTAAGTCAATTCAAAAAGTTCATAGAAGATATGGTGAAAGAGCTGAACTGTATAATGAAAACACTGGGAGTACCTAAGGTAGAAATTGAAAATTCAAAAAACCAACTGGCATAATCTATGGAAATGAAAGGCACAACACAAGAGATGAAAGACACAATGGAAACATACAACAACAGATCTCAAGAGGCAGAAGAAAACACTCAGGAACTGGAGAACAAGGCACCTGAAAGCCTACACACAAAAGAACAGATAGAGAAAAGACTGGAAAAATATAAGCAATGTCTCCAGGAACTTAAGGACAAAACAAAAAGCATGAATGTGCATGTCACTGGAGTCCCAGAAGGAGAAGGAAAAAGGAGCAGAAGCCATAATAGAGGAAATAATCAATGAAAATTTCCCATCTCTTATGAAAGACAAAATTATGAATCCAAGAAGAGCAGTGTACCCCAAACAGAATAGATCTGAATAGGCCTATGTCAAGACACTTAATAATCAGATTATCAAATGTCAAAGATAGAGAATTCTGAAAGCAGCAAGAGAAAAGCAATCTGTCACATACAAAGGAAGCTTGATAAGACTATGTGTGAATTTCTCAATAGAAACCATGAAGGCAAGAAGGAAGTGGGGTGACATATTTAAGACACTGAAAGAGAAAAACCACCAACCAAGAATCCTGTATCTGGCAAACTATCCTTCAAATATGAGGGAGAGCCTAAAATATTCTCTGACAAACAGACAATGACAGAATTTCTGAACAAGATAGCTGCTCTACAGGAAACACTAAAGGAAGCACTGCAGACAGAAAGGAAAAGACTGGAGTGAGAGGTTTGGAAAACAATTTGGGGAGATAGTAACACAGCAATGGAAGTACACTGAACAAAGATGACTGCGAATATGGTTGAAAGAGGAAGGGTGGGACCATGTGGGACACCAGAACAAAAGACAAATGATAAAGACTGGGATAGTGTAACTCAGGGAAACCTAGGGTGCTCAACGATTGTAATAAAAGGTACAAATATGTTTTTACATGAGGTAGAACAAATGAATGTCAAGACTGCAAGGTGTTAAAAACAGGGTGGGATTGGGGGGAAATACAATCAATGCAAGCTAGAGACTATAATTAACAGAAACATTGTATTATGCTTCGTTTAATATAACAAAGGCAATACACTAAAGCAAAATGCATATGGGAGGGGGGGGGGACACAGGGGAAGAGTATTGGACTCCTGGCATTGGTGATGTTGTCTGACTCTTTATTATACTTGAGGTTAATGCTGTCTTTCCTTTTGTCACTTTCTAGCTATCAAGTTTTTGGTTTTTTTTGTTTTTCATTTTTTTTCTCCCTTTCTCTTTTCTTTTTCTTTTGCATCTCTGCCTTCTTTGACTCTTCCTCCCCCTTTGTGGAAGAAATAGAGATGTCCTTACATAGATAGTGGAGATGGTGCTGAATACATAAATACATGACTGTACAGGGAACCAACGATTGCTTACTTAGGACGGAATGTACGGTGTGTGAACAAAACCATCATAAAAGAAATGGGTTGATGAAGAAAACTTGAGGGCACTATATTGAGTGAAATAAGACAGACACATAAAGGCAAATATTGCAGGGTCTCACTGATAGGAACTACTTATAATATGTAAACTCATAGACATGAAATGTAAGTTACCAGGATATAGAATGAGGCTAAAGAATGGGGAGCGTTCGCTTATTATGAGCAGAATGTTCAACTAGGGTGAACTTAAATGTTTGGAAATGGACAGGGGTGATGGCAGCATGTTGTGAGAATAACTAACAGTGCTGAAAGGTGTGTGAAGGTGGTGGAAAGAGTAAGCTCAGAATCATGCATGTCACCAGAAGGAAAGTTGGAGGTTAAAAGATGGGAATGCATAAAACAGTGAATCTTGTGGTGGACAATGTCTGTGATTAACTATACAAATATTAGAAATCTCTCTCATGAACTAGAACAAATGTATGACACTATAATTAGAAGTTAATAATAGAGAGGCATATAGGGGAAAATATGTACCTATTGCAAACTATATACTACAGTTAGTAGTATTTTAACATTCTTTCATCAGCAGTAACAAATGTACTATACCAAAACTGTGAATCAATAATGGAGACGTGCATGGTTAGGGGTATGGGAGGATCTGAGTTTCCTATTTTTGTCTTTATTTCTTTTTTGGAGTAATGAAAATGTTCTAAAAATTGAGAAAAAAATTAATTGTGTTGATGGATGCACAGCTGCATGGTGGTACCACGGGCAATTGATTACACACTTTGGATCTTTGGATAGTTGTATGGTATGTGAACAATCTCAATAAAAAATATATTTATATTTTAAAAAATGAAGAGGGAACACCATACTTTATGCATGATTTTTCTGTAAACCTACAACTTCTCTAATAATAATAACAAAAAAAAAACTGAAGAAATTTTCCTAAAGTAAGGAAGATTTGAATCTTCAGAGATCAGTACCAAGCCACAAAAAAAGCATAATATGACAATCAATACCAAAAAATCAAATCATCCATAAGGGAAGAATGCATCAAGTTAACCTCACACTTCTCCATGGCAACATTCAAAGGCAAGAAAATATTTTTCCCCATTGGAGTGGGGGGGGGGCGGTGAAGGGGGAAGGGAGGGAGTTGCTCAGAATTTTACACAGAGCCAAGTTTTCATTTAAGAATGAAAATAACATTTTCCAATATATGCAAAATTCAGGAAAGATATCACCCATGAGCTCTTCTTGTGAAAAGTACCTGATGATTACCACCAACACAGAAATAAAGGATGAAAATACACCATATTAGTTTGCCAGGGTTGCTATGACAAATACCACAGAATTGGTTGACTTAAACAACAAGAATTTATTGTCTCATGATTTTGGAGGCTATCAGTCCAACATCAAGGTACTGGCAGAGCTTACTTTCTCCCAGAGTCTGCAGCAGTCCATCAATCTTCCATTATGTGGAAATCTCCCTCCTTATGTCTTCTCCTCTGGCTTCTGCTGACTTCTGGCTTCTACTTCTGTGTCCAATTTCCTTTGCTTATAAGAACTTCAGCCATATTGGATTAAGGTCTTCCCTCATTCAATTTGGTCACACCTTAACTAATAACATCTTCAAAGGTCCTATTTACAAATGGGTTCACACCCACAGGACAAGGGGTTAAGATCTGAACATGACTCTTTGGGAAGCATGATTCCCAAAACTACCATGGGATTTTTGATTACAGAACGGAACCTTGATAGCATAGAAATAAAAGTATAAGTACTAAACAAATCAAGAGGGGGAGAAGGGGAGGTAAATGGGGCAGGGAACATAAGTGTTTTGATTTCCTCATATTTCTGATACAGAGGTAAACAGACATTGTTTAAAGCTGATAAAATAATAGAAGTTTAACTACGTTATTAAGAAGTACAAAGGTGCCCATACAAAGAACCAAAATTATAAACTATGAAAATGTGGGAGTAGGAGACGTCAGATAAAATCTCTAAACATACTAACTATTCTAAAGTCTTTGTCTCACAATGGGAAGTCAACAGATGCTAGCTAAAATGCATGGATCATATAGTGTATTATGTTACAAGTCTAGAAGAACTGAAATAATGAATGAACCTCCAAAGAATGAGAAGCAAATATAACTGTTTACACAAAAGAGGAAATTAAAACATCAAAAAAGTTAAAAATAAAAGGTAGCCGTGGTTGACTAAAGTAGGTTGCCTATATTATTTTCATTCCCTTATTCCCAAACAGTATCCTAAATTTTATTCAGGCATATCTGAAGAAATTATCAAGAGAGAAGAGAGAGAAATACAGGTTAAACAGTATAGAGAATAGAGTGGTAAATCTAACAAACAAATTGGGCATCTGGAAAGAGAGAAAATAAGAAATTCTATAACAGAGTGTTTTCCAGAAACCAATATTCAGTTTCATAGAGTCCAACAAATTTCAAGTAAGATGAACATACACATGTGATGCACACACACGCACATACACACACCCAGTATAATGAAACTGCAGAATTCCAAAGACAAATAGAAGATCATAATGGTAGCCAGAAGTAGACAGCTTAAGATGGAAAACAATTAGTCTAAGAAGGGGTCTCTAGACAGCAAGAAATTTAAGTTTAAACAATGGTATAACTTCTTCAATGTACTAAGGAAAAATAACTACCAATCTAGAATTCTATAGCTGATAAAAATACATTTCAAAAACAAAAGAAAATAGACATTTTCAGGCAAACAAAAACCAACAGATTCACATAAAGAGAATTCTAAAGGACTTCCAAAAGAAGGCATATGATCCCAGATGGGAGTTCAAGATGCAAGAAAGAATTATGAGCAAAGAAAATAATGAAATATGTGGGTAAATCTTAACAATGACTGTCTAAAATAATTACTATTTCTTGTGAGATTAAAAATGAGATAGAACTAAAATACACAATAATAATATAATAAAAATGAGGAGAAGGTAATCAGAATTAAAGTGCTTTAAAAGCATTGTATTTTCTGGAAGATAAATTGATTAAATTTACATTTTTGTAAACTAAATGTGCATCTTAATATCTCTACAGTAACCACTAAAATAGAGAAAGTGTACAGAGTTTGTGCTGATTTGGGTGTATTATGTCCCCCACAAAGCCATGATCTTTTAATCCAATCTTCTTGGGTGGAACATTTTGATTGAGTGTTTCCATGGAGATGTGACGCACCCGGCTGTGGGTGGTACCTTCGATTAAATTATTTCCATGGAGGTATTACCCCACCCATTTAGGGTGGAGTCCTATAAGAGAGTTCACAAATAGAAGGAGCTCAGAGCAGCTGAGAGAGACTTTTGGAGAGACTGAGATGCTTGCTGATGCTTGGAGATGCAGATAGAAGGATGTATGGAGATACTAAGCTAAGAGAAACTCAGAGACATTCTGGAGATTGCCATTTTTGAAATGCAACCTGAGAGCAAAGGAACAGCGATGCCAGCCACATGCCTTTCCAGCTAACAGAGGTGTTCTGGACACCACTGGCATTCTTCACTGAAGGTATCTTCTTGTTGATGCCTTAGTTTGGACACTTTTTTTTGGTCATAGAACTGTAATCTGTAACTTAATCAATCCCCTTTATGAAAGCCAATCCATTTCTGGTACCTTGAATAATGGCAGCATTAGCAAATCAGAACAGAAGTTCAACTTTAAAGTTAGGGGGAAACTGAAATGAAAAAATATATATTTAAATGTACATGCAATCAGCCTAAAGAAAGACACACACAAAATGTAAGACAAAAAGAAAGTACAAAATAAGGTGGCATAAATAAATAGAAACATATTAATATTATAATCAATATTACAGGCTTAAAGTCTCTAAAAACGCAAAGATAGACTAAAAAAATCTAATTATATCCTATTTAAAAGACAAATCCCTAAAACATATGACTACAGACCAGATGCTTTAAAAAAAGGATGGGAAAAGGATATAAGAGGCAACTACTGAGCAAAATAAAGGTACTATAGCCATATTTATATCATAAAAAATAGATATTGATAAACTCACTGCCCAACCCCTTATGTGGGACATGACTCTCAGGGATATAAATCTCCCTGGCAACGCGGGACATGATTCCTGGGATGAACCTGGACCTGGCATTGTGGGATTGAGAAAGCCTTCTTGACCAAAAGGGGGAAGAGAAAGGAAACAAAATAAAGTTTCAGTGGCTGAGAGATTTCAAATGGAGAGGACATTCTGAAAGTTATTCTTAGGTATTTTATAGATATCTTTTTTTAGTTTTTAGTGTATTGGGATAGCTAGAAGGAAATACCTGAAACTGCTGAACGGCAACCCAGTAGTCTTTATTCTTGAAGACGATTGTATACTATATAGCTTACACTGTATGACTGTGTGATTGTAAAAACCTTGTGGCTCACACTCCCTTTAGCCAGGGTATGGACAGATGAGTAGAAAAATGGGGACAAAAAGCAAATGAGAGGTGGGGCAAGAAGGCTGCATGGAAATTAGGTAGTCCTCTAGAGCAACTAGTAAATAGCCAGTAACAACTAATATATAGTCTGAAACAACTTTGGGGGACATCTGTGGCTGGATACACATCATACACTGGTCTGGAATGGGTGGAACGACTGACATCACAGCATAAACTGTAAGTGAAGCTCTCCAAACTGCAGAGCCAGCACCCCTCCCCCACTGGCATGGCAGGCTGAGATGAATTACTTCCTTCTGGAAAAGAGCTGGTTACCTGGAGTGACGGCAAGTAACTCAACCAAGCTCCAACTACAGTTTTAAATAACAAATCTGGACTATTGAATGCAAGCTACAAGCAAGGATGAATCCAGGGCAAATAGGAAGGAACCTGAGGTTCAGCAGGGCTGACAGAAAAAAAAATGCATAGATGAACGAAGGCAGAGACTTTTGGAGATGGCTGAGCTCAGAGTGCTGGAGAATGGCTGTGTCCCAAGAAGGGGGGCACAGAGAACTGATCGACCGGCAAAACTGGGGGACTGGGGACTGGCTCTGAAAATGGGCTTTTGCTCTTTTTCCTTTTATTTTTCTCATTCTAAGCAGCTCACTAGAGAAAGCCTCAAGCATCTTCAATTGTCAGCTTTGACCCAGGCAAGGGTGCAGTTAACAGAGTCAGAGAGACAAAGGAGGAATTCAAGTGTAGAAAGTGACTCCCTAAAGGGCGTATCTTCCCAAAGAAAAGGGGGGTGGGGCCCAGCTTAAGTGGCTGCCATCCCTCAGAGAATTCAGACCCCAGGGCCTGCAGGGGAAAAAAAAAGGAAACAACTTAAGCTTGGCTTCTGACATCCTCCGCCCCAGCCAGGATAGGATCCACTGAGAATTAAAGGGACTGCACCTCTTTACACCAGTGGGGTGCTGTGGGCTGACAAGTGCTACCTGCTGGAAAGAATAGGAAAAGCACCAAGTCTAGAGGCCTGACAGGAAATTCTGACAACCTGCTCTTCAGGGAAACTTGATACTAAAAAAATCTTCCTCCTGAGACCTGGGCCCATCTGGTCTGGGAAAATCTGATTGGGGTAATCAAGGAAACCAGAAGCCTAGACAACAAAAAATTACCAGTCACATTAGGAAAAATGAGGCTATGGCCCACTCAAAGGAACAAACCTACACTTCAACAGAGATAAAAGAGTTGAAACAACTAATTAAAGATCTTCAAGCAAATAGGCTAAATCAATTCAAAAATAAAATCAACAGGTAAGGGGAGATATGGCACAAGAGATGAAGGATATAAAGAAGACATTGGCAAACATAAGGAAGAACTCAAAAGCCTGAAAAAACAATTGCAGAACTTATGGGAATGAAAGGCACAATACAAGAAACAAAAAACACAATGGAGACATACAATAGCAGATTTGAAGAGACAGAAGAAAAGATTCATGAATTGGAAGACAGGACAGCTGAAATCCTACACACAAAAGAACAGGGAAAAGAATGGAAAAATGAGCAGCTTCTCAGGGAAATGAATGACAATATGAAGCACATGAATGTATGTGTCATAGGTGTCCCAGGAGAAGAGAAGGGAAAAGGGGCAGAAACAACAATGAAGGAAATAATCACTGAAAATTTCCCATTTCTTATGAAAGACATAAAATTACAGATCCAAGAAGAGTAGCATACCCCAAACAGAATAGATCTCAAGAGACCTATGCCAAGACACTTAACAATCAAAGAAGCTCAATAAGACTGTGTCCAGATTTCTCAGTAGAAACCATGGAGGCCAGAAGGCAGTGGTATGGTACTGAAGGAGAAAAAGTGCCAACTAAGAATTCTATATCCAGGAAAACTGTCCTTCAAAAATGAGGGAGATTTTAAAATATTCTCAGACAAACAGACATTGAAAGAGTTTGTGAACAAGATTTACCTGCTCTACAGGAAATACAAAAGGGAACACTACAGGCAGATAGGAAAAGACAGGAGAGAGAGGTTTGGAGCACAATATTGGGTGATGGTAGCACAAAAATGTAAGTACACTGAACAAAGATGACTGTGAGTACAGTTGAAAGAGGAAAGTTAAGGGTGTGTAGGACACCAGAAGGAAAGACAGAAGATAAAGACTGGGGCTGTATAACTTAGTGAAACCTAGAGTGGTCAATGAGCGTGATTAAATGTACAAATATGGTTTTACATGAGGGAGAACAAATGAATGTCAACTTTGCAAGGTTTAAAAATGGTGTGATATTGGGGAAAAATACAATCAATGCAAGCTAGAGAATATAGGTAACAGTAACATAGTAATATGCTTCCATTAATTTTAACAAAGGCAATACACCAAAGTTAAATGTCTATAAGAGAGAGTTATAAAGGAGGGGTATGGGATTCTTGGAGTCAGTGGTGTTGTCTGACTTTTTATCATATCTTTTTTAATTTTATTTTTTCTTTTGTTGCTTCTTAGTTGTCATTTTTTCTTTCTTTTTATTGTTTCTTCTTACTTTTTTTGCCTCTTCCTCTTTCTTTGTGGAAGAAATGGAAATGTCCTTATATAGTTAGTGTTGGTGAATGTATAACTATGTGATTATATAGGAAACCATTGATTGTTTACTTAGGATGGAATGTATGGAGTGTGAATAAAACATCTAAAAAATAAACAGAGGGATACAAGTGGCAGAGAAAATGTGGAGAAAGGGATGTACCTAATCACCGTTAGTGGGAAAGTAGAATGGTGTAGCCCATCTGGAGGGCAGTGTGGTGGTTCCACAGGAAGCTAAGCATGGGGTTGCCATAAGGTCCTGCAACTTGGTTACTGGGTATATACTTGGAAGAACTGAAATGAGGAATACTAATGGATATTTGCACAGTGGGGTTTATGGTGTCAGTATTCATGATTTGCAGTTGATGGAGGTGGCCTGAGGGTACATTGATGAATGGAATGGCAAACTGTGGTGTATACATACAATGGAATATTGAGCTGCTACAAGAAGGAGTGAAGCTGTAAGGTACATGGGCATTGAGGACAGTATGTTGAGGGAAATAAACCAGAAACGAAAAGAAAAACACTATAATGCCTCACTAATTTGGACTAGCTATAATGTGTAAGCTCTGAGAATTGAGCCTGAGAGCACAGATTATCAGGGGATGGCTTACTGTAAAGTTTCCTAGATTGAAAGGTCTTGCAGCAGTTACATCTATCTCTGAGTTGTAATGGTTATCTCTAAATTCTGAGATGCTGAGCTCTTTATGTATAATCTGATTGGGCCCTGGAACTCTGGGTATATGTGTGACACCGGAGATTCAAAGCCAGAGTCCAGCAGCTATGAATGTCAGCATTACCCCATACAGCAAATGTTAAGGTGTCTGGAAAAAGAGATCAGACTTCAATTAGAGACATGAATGAAATGGACTTAGTTATGACTAAGGCAAATTAGACTAAAGGGTAAAGGACAATATGGACGGTGTTTTCAAAACTTCAACTTCTGTTTGAGACCAAAGGAATAGATGTTTATTAGGTGCAAAATATATGTTTTTTGTAACACACTATATAATTTAACTAGTAAGGACAGTTTATTCAAGCAACATAATTACATGGAACATTGAATAGGAAATGGAATCTGGTTGGTTACAGGTTAGTGTGAAGCCTCGATACATCCCAGAGTAATCTGGACAGACAATAAAGATGTATTTGCAAAGTCCCCTTGAGGGATTGAAGGGAAATGCGGAAATATTAAATTTCCCTACCTGGGGAATTACTGATATTCTCACAAGCATTGGGGGCTACCAATTTAGGTTTAACCCTCAATCTTGGGGCTTGCCCTTATGAAGTTTGTTACTGCAAAGGAGATGCTAAGCCTACTTAAAATTGTGCCTAAGAGTCACCCCCAGAGACTTTCTTTTGTTGCGCAGATGTGGCCTCTCTCTCTAAGCCAACTCTGCATGTAAACTCACTGCCCTCCCCTCTATATGCAACTTGACTCCCAGGGGTGTAAATCTCCCTGGCAACTTGGGACACGATTTTTGGGAATGAGCTGGCTCTGGCATCATGGAATTGAGAAAGGTTTCTTGAACCAAAAGGGGGAAGAGAAAGGAAACAATATAAAGTTTCAGTGGCTGCAAAATCTCAAATAGAGCCACGAGGTCATCCTGGAGGTTATTCTTACGCATTATATAGATAACCCTTTTTAATTTTTAGTGTATTGGAATTGCTAGAAGGAAATACCTGAAACTGTTGAACTGAAACCCAATAATCTTGATTCTTGAAGACCAATGTATGATTATATAGCTTACACTGTGTGACCGTGTGATTGTGGAAACTTTGTGGCTCCCAGTCCCTTTATACAGTGTATGGAGAGATGAATAGAAAAATGAGGACAAAAAGTAAATGAATAATAGGGAGAGATGGGGGTTATGGGATGTTTTGGGTGTTCTTTTTTTTTAATTCAGTTTTATTGAGATATATTCATATACCATATGTTCTAGTTTGCTAATGCTGCAGAATGCAAAACACCAGAGGTGGATTGGCTTTTATAAAAAGGGGGTTTTTGGCTACACAGTTACAGTCTTAAGGCCGTAAAGTGTCCAAGGTAACACATCAGTAATCGGGTACCTTCAATGGAGGATGGCCAATGGCGTCCTGAAAACCTCTGTTAGCTGGGAAGGCACGTGGCTGGTGTCTGCTCCAAAGTTCTGATTTCAAAATGGCTTTCTCCCAGGACGTTACTCTCTAGCAAGCTTGCTCCTCTTCAAAACGTCACTCACAGCTGCACTGAGTTCCCTCTCTTTGAGTCAGCTCATTTATATGGCTCCACTGATCAAGGCCCACCCTGAATGGGTGGGGCCACGCCTCCATGGAAATATCCCATCAGTTATCATCTACAGTTGGGTGGGGCGCATCTCCATGCAAACAACCTAATCCAAACGTTCCAACTTAATCCCCACTATTATGTCTGCCCCACAAGATTGCATCAAAGAATATGGCTTTTTCTGGGGGACATAATACATTCAAACTGGCACACCATACAATCATCCATGGTGTACAATCAACTGTTCATAGTACCATCATATAGTTGTGCATTCATCACCTCAATCTATTTTTGAACATTTTCCTTACACCAGAAAGAATAATAATAAAAAATAAATTGGAGGTTCTTTTTCACTTTAACTTCTATTCTTCTTTTTGTGTGTGGTAACGAAAGTGTTCAAAAACTGATTTTGGTGATGAATGTACAATTATATAAATGGTACTTTGAACAACTGATTGTACATCATAGATAACTGTATGGTATGTGAATATATTTCAATAAAATTGAATTAAAAAATTAAATGAAAAATAAGGAGGGACAGAGGATGGGATGTTCTTTTTTACTTTAATTTTTCCCCTTCTTTTTTTTGCAGCAATGAAAATGTTCAAAAATTAACTGTGGTGATGAATGCAGAATTATATAATGGTACTGTGAGCAACTGATTGTACATTTTGGATGATTATATGGTATGTGAACATATCTCAATAAAATTGAATTAAAAAATGGATATTAAGGCAGAAAGACTCACTAGCTATAAAGGTCACTATATGAGACTGAATGGTTCAATTCAACAGGAAAATAAAACAGTTCTAAGCTTGCATGCACCTAATAGCATAGCTTCAAACTATATAATGCAAAAACTGGGAGAACTGTAAGGAAAAACAAATTAATCTAATATGATAATGGGACATTTTAATACATGTATTTCAATTTTAATCAGGCCAACAACAAAACCACCCAGTAGACTATGGAAACTTTTAAAAATCCAATGAAAAAGTTTCATCTAGCAGATATGTACAGAACAGAACACTCAGTAAGTGGAGAATGTACATATACTTAAGTGCACATGGCATAATTTGAAAATCAACCACCTAATGGGGCCCTACACAAGTCCCCAAAAATTTCAGTAAGTCATCATATAGCCTGAAGTCTATGACCATAATGTAACTAAGTTAGAAATAAAGAGATTAAACAGTGAAACCCTTGAAATTTGAAAATTAAGAAACAGATCTAAATAACTCATAGTTCAACAAAAGAAATCATAATGGAAATTTGGAAATATTAAGACCTAAACGCTAAGACACTAAAAGTTAAAATTTGTGAGATATATTTGAAGAGGTACTTGGAGGTAAATAAATAGACTTAAATACTTACAGTAGAAAATAATAAAAACTGATAATCTAAGTATGTAAATTGACATTAGAAAAAGTAAAACTTTAAAAATCTACAGAAAGCAGAAAGAATTAATAGAGATGAGAGCAGAAATTAATAAAATAGAAAACAAACATACAGTAGAGAGTATCAAAAGAGCTAAATATTAATGGATAGAAAGACTTAGACATCAATTCTTCCTTGATTGGTCTTTACATTTCCCAAAATCTCAACAGTTTTTATTTTTTTAAATTTTGGTGAAACTTGACAAGATGATTAAAAATCTTAAATAGAAGAATAAAAGGCCAAGAATAGCCAAGACACTTCCGAAAAAAGAGTAATACAATAGGGGGCCTTGCCCTACCAAATGTCAGAACTAACAGTAAAGCTTTAGTAATTAAAGCAGTGTGGTAGCAAATCGATAGGCAAATTTACAGATAATGTAATGAAGGTCACAAAAACAATACCAAATACATATGGCTCTTTGATGTATAACACTCACCTGTTACATGACATCCCATTGATTTGATGTCAAATCACTGGGAAAAATTGAGTTAGGAAAAAATTAGGTCATATGCCTCACAGCAAATATAAAAACAAACAAAAACAAATTAAACAAACAAAAGCAAAAAAACTCTAGAGTAATTAAGGACTTGAATGAGAGAAGTAAAACTTTAAAAAAACAGTTAAATATGTTTCTGACCTTGAGATAGAGTATTTATAAACAAGACACAAAAAGCCAAGTATATTATAAGTTTGAAAATTGCACTGTATTAAAATTAAGAATTTGTTTATCGGATCCCACCTTGAAGAAAGTAAAAAGACAAATTGCATTCTGTGAGACGATATTTGCAAAATTTATGCGGTACATACCCTCCGAAGATGATTACCATTAATTTCTGCCTTCGTTGTACATACATGCCACGCCACGCATCAAAAAGTGGACTGTTATTTCCCTACCTCTTGAGCATGGGCGGGTCTGTGACTTCCTTTCACCAACAGAATGAAGTGGAAGCAACGTTATGCTAGTTCCAGGCTTACTGAGCTCTTAAGAGGTCCGACAGCTTCCACTTCACCTCTTGGATTACCATTACTAAGAAGTCCAACTACCCTGGCATGGAGAGGTATGTGGAAAAGCTCCGAAGCACCAGATATGAGTCAAGCCTCATTCATATATGATCCTCCACGGGCCAACACCGGCTGGTCCCACCCGGCTCGCTCCCATTCCCGGCCCTTCCCCGGCTGAGGCTCCAGAGATCGCTTGGAAGGGGCGTGGATCAGGAGGAACCGGAGGACAGCGGAGGCAGAGAGGCCCGGTTCCCCGCCGCCCTCACCTGCAGCGCTATAGCCAGACGGTCGCCTCGGCCCTTCTTGAGACCCCTGAGGAGGGTGGAGGGGTGGCTCCGGTCGAGCGGCGAAGGTCCGGTCCGCACACGCCGGAGAGCGCCAGGCGAAGGCAAGACTCCAACGCCCTCCTCGCAGTAACCGCCGGACCACCCCGGCCTCACTTTGAGCCGCCTCGCGCCGGACCAAGCCGAGCAAGAGTGAAGGGGCGATGTGGGCCCGACGCCCGCGCAATGGATGCTGGGCTGCGGTGGGAGCGGGGGTGGGTGCGTGGGGGTGTCCGGGAAGGAGGATTGAAGGCAGATGAGGAGGTGGTCCGCCTCCTTCAAGAGTCCCACCCAAGGGTCTCCGCATCCACTTAGAGCCCTAAGGGAAGCATAGTCTGGCCAAGAAGTGTACACTAACCTAACGGCACACTGGCTGAAGTTGAAGACCTCTGTCTAACCTACCAGTTGCATGCCGACCCTGGTTGCGGCCGAAAGCGGAAGAAACAAGTGACTTTGAGGAATCATCAACTCAGGGACATTTGAAAGAGGCGACTTACCTTTTAAGATATTCACACCCCGTGAGCATGAACTAGCATTAAATGCCTCGGTTATTAGTGAAGAATTGTATATGGGAACGCAATATGATGAATCTGGAAAGTATTCAAATTCTAAGACTAAGATAATTACATACATATATATGTATTGTCATATATTATATGCAAATACCCCCCATTTCTTTTAAAATGTCTTACGAAAAATTTAATGAGGGGACGTCCTAGATTTTACTTAATCAACAACTATTCATTGAGCACTTACTGTGTGCTGAGCTGGGTATGCAAAACAGATGGGTATTTTCTTCATTTCTTGGTGGGGGCCACAGAAGAAAAACAATGTAGGGATTTATTGGGGACACCTATATCTAAGACAGTTTTTAATTTAAGAAGAACAAATCTCCCATTCTTTAATATTAGTAAGCTTAAATGTGTAATCATGTCACAATAAAATTTGAGTATGGACTTGATTTTTTGAGAAGCTCCTTGGCAAGAGGATTTAGTTGTTTTGGGTGGTGAAAGAGAGATAATTACTTTAAAATGAAAATCATTTTGGCAATAATGTTATCTTATTATCCAAAAATCATCTCCATTTAACAAAATTAGCCAAAGATATTGAGAGTCAAAACTAATAAAATATCAGTTAACAAGCTGCCTGAAACAAAATAAGATAAAGGCATTTTGAACAGCTGCCCTGAAACCAGCTTCTCTTCCAGTCTTCTCTGTTTCAGCAAATAACACTTCTATCCAGCCAATTGTTTAGACCAAAAAACATGGGAGTCATCCTTGGCACTTCCTTCTCCCTTACCCCTTACCCTAATTCAATACCAGGTCCTGTGGATCCCACCCACAAACTATATGTTTAGTCTGTCATTTTGCTCCTTCTCAACTGTTTCTACTACAGGCTAAGCAATGGTCTTCAAACTATGATGCACTAGCTCTGGAAGTGAGCAGATGTCAGAGATGTGAAGGTACCACTGTTGGTTTTATGGGAATCCAATTCTGGATCCTGAGTCTTCATATAGACCTTTTCCTAACATCGTGAAGATTTGCTTTTCTAACCCTTCTTTCAAAACCTCTTTTCACCCACTTTACAAGAGAAAAACAAGCCCTCACCCATCTTGAACCCTACTATAGAGCTTTGCCCAGGTGTAAAAACCTGCAGAGACAACAAAGAACCAATGTGAAAAAAAACAAAAAAACTTGGGGTGGGGGGTGGGGAGAGATCTCTTTTAATGATTAATCAAAGTCTGCTATTGGGCTTCCCATCTTTCTCAGTCTTTACATATTTCTAAGAGTAAAAGTGGTCCTAGAAGTGGCAACTGTTTGGATGTCCTGAAATCAGATGTATTGTACAATGTGGGCAGTGGTATTGATGAGGACTTTCCTTTAGTGCCCTGACTAGTGTCAAATAAGTCATTGCTCTTTATGGTAAATCTAAAGAATGCAAAACAGACAGAACAAGAAATATTGATCACTAAATATTTTTTATGTATTAAAATGCAATCAGTATTTTTCAGCTGTTCATAATACTCATTCCTACCACATTTCATCTGCTAGAAATGAAAGCACCTTCAGACTGTGAAACAATACTAATTAGTAACACTAATTAATTTAAAGTAACTAGAATATTTTCCAGAATACCAGATTTTTTGTACTACACTCTAAAAATCCTGGGGATTAAAATATTATGATTGGTTTTAAATTCATTTTGTTCTTCAATAAGTTACTTAAAACTTCTTTAATTCTATCATGAACTGTGTATTCCAAATACAAAAAATCTTTGTCTTATTTTATTTCATAAAATGTTTAATATTTTCTATCTACTATAATCCGGAATACTGGAAGCTTCATAAACAGCATCAGGAAATCACAGAAGGGAGAAAGGAGAGGACATGGCCATGTGATGGGAGAGCCAAGGAACCTAAAGATCGCTGACAGCCAACACCAGAATACTAGTGAGCTCAGGGAGAAAGCAAGCCTGGCCAGTATCTTGATTTTGGATTTCTCCTGGTCAAAACAGCCAATAAATTCTGGTTATTTAAGTCAAACCGCTGTGTGGTATTTGTGATTCTAATTCAAGCAAACCGAGACTCCACCCTCAGCTCCCCACATCTGAGGGTCTCTGCCCTCCACCCTCAGTTGACATCTAAGCTCTGTCCCCTACTCTCCCCATCCTTACTCCAGCTGTCTGTTGGTCCCAGCAGACTCTGGAAGCAGAAAGGAATTCCAGGGTCCTCCAACCTGGGAATGGTCTAGAAAAAGGAGCACAGGCTCCATCCATGGGAACGGGTACAGTCAGAGGAGGGCAGGGGGGCAGTGTCTAAGAGTGGTACTGGTTACTTAGTCATTAGAATCACTTTCTCGACTTCAGAGAAGTATTCCCCCAAAAGATCACCAAAGAAACTTAATTATACTATTTTCTTTTTCACTAACAGGCATCTCATTTAATCGACAATGATCAGAAGGGTTTAGGAAGATAGTAATACTTTAAAATTTTTCAATACACCTTTGCTAATACAATTTTTAAGACTTAATTTTTTCATGTCTTTCAATAATATTGTCTAAACCTTGAATCAGTAGATTTAGCTCATTTAATTTATGGAAATTGTCTGTGTATAATTAGCATTATTAAATCAACTAGCCAAATCAGACTGATATTTTTATAATAAAATCTGACTTCATTTTTCAATTCAAATAAATTCACTAGTACACATTTCAAGCACTATTAAAGTAATCACTGGGAAAGAAATTACGAATGCATTTTGAAAATGAATTACTAAAGTCAATCAAATCAAGATTACAATAAGGTAAATATAATGTATTCATTTTTATAATCAGTTACACAAATAAGAATAAACCTATATCCATCTATCATTACTTAAATTTTAACCAAATAGGTTGTTTAGCTTCATATACCTTTCTCTTTCAGTAAATGCATGTGGCTATTTTGATCATGATGTAAATGGATTTATGAAGTAGTATCTATGATTCTTATTTTATAACAAAAGACAATGATTAGTGCTCAATGCACACTCCTACACATACACATTTACCAAAGAAATACCACTCATTTACCCATAGCCCTTGCTTCATAATTTTTATTTTAGTGACATATTAAATTGTTACATTATTAAAATTTAAGTCTTAGACACTGCCCCCCTGCCCTCCTCTGACTGTACCCGTTCCCATGGATGGAGCCTGTGCTCCTTTTTCTAGACCATTCCCAGGTTGGAGGACCCTGGAATTCCTTTCTGCTTCCAGAGTCTGCTGGGACCAACAGATAGCTGGAGTAAGGATGGGGAGAGTAGGGGACAGAGCTTAGATGTCAACTGAGGGTGGAGGGCAGAGACCCTCAGATGTGGGGAGCTGAGGGTGGAGTCTCGGTTTGCTTGAATTAGAATCACAAATACCACACAGCGGTTTGACTTAAATAACCAGAATTTATTGGCTGTTTTGACTAGGAGAAATCCAAAATCAAGATACTGGCCAGGCTTGCTTTCTCCCTGAGCTCACTAGTATTCTGGTGTTGGCTGTCAGCGATCTTTAGGTTCCTTGGCTCTCCCATCACATGGCCATGTCCTCTCCTTTCTCCCTTCTGTGATTTCCTGATGCTGTTTATGAAGCCTCCAGTATTCCGGATTAAGACCCACCCTGCTTCAATTGGCCACATCTTAACTAAAAATAACATCTTCCAGGGGTGTGATTTACAACGATTCACACCCACAGCAATACAGATTAAGAACATGTATTTGTTGGGGTATAATTCATCTTACCACAGATGATCAGAAAGAGGCCAAACCAAGTGGATTCCTCTCTTGCTATATTCCCACCCATAACTCCAAGGAGTCTGAATATTTTGGATTTGAATCTGGCCCTCCAGGTCATTATGAAAGTCTATAGATATAATATATATTATATATATAAATATATATATTCTTATAAATATATATATTCTATCTGCTATCCATATCTATCCACATATATTTTGTATATATAAATAGCTAGATAGAACTATTTTATTTAACAATGTATTAATCTTGATTTATATTTTTACATATTTAAGCATTTGGTTTTGTGCCTCTTTTTTAATTCTTGCCCGAGCCCTACAAATGTTAGGGCTTGTAGTTTATAAATAAACCTTTCTAATTCTTTTGTTTCTCAAAATTGAAGGAGGATCTAATAGAATTGTCAGCAGATTATAAAAATTAGTTTTTAGGATAAATTGCTATTTGGATTTTTGTATATAATGCAGGGGTTCAACGACACACTGCAACCAACTATCATATGTATGTGAACATGAATTCTCACCTCTTTTATCTATAAAAATGGAACAGAAGACAAGAATTGGTGCAGAACCCTGTCTCATTCCATCAGTAAGTCATATAAATCATATTTATTGATGGAGACATAAACCACTTGAAGAAAAAAAGAGTTTTATTCATCTCATTAAAAGTTGATATCCAAAACAATTTTATTTTGTTTAATACTTATTTATACAGGATTTGTGTTCTTTTGATCAGTTGTGTACTAGTAATAATTGTAATAATCACTTAATCCATATTTAATGTAATGCTTTTGGTAATTTATACTTGCATTCTTGTTGCAGAAAAGTGTAACAGGTGAATCAGTAAAAGATTATTAAGCTTAAAAGTATAGTAAATATGTAAATGCCCTGGAGGTTACTCCTATGCAAGCCTCTGCTAGATATCCCGTGGCCACAGTTTCATAAGCCCAAGTCAACAGTGGTCCCAAAAATCCTAAAGAATACACAGGTCCCTAACTGAGACTCTCTAAAGTTTCACTCACTAAGTTTTTTCTTCAGAAACTTAAATCCTCCAGAGAGCTCCTATGCCAGCTAAGTCCTAAAACCTAGAGGCAATAGCCTCTTTAAGAATATTAACCAGTTTGTCCCCTTTTCCCATAATGTCAACACCCCTTTTCAATATGAACAAGTTAGGGTGCTCACTGCATAGACATCCCTAAAGATCGGGAAAGTGATTAAACTAGAGGTAGAGGTAGCAACAGACAAGACAGAATTTAACAAAGGATTATAAATATTGAATCTCTATATAATTCTCTTTTTCTTAATTGCTAGGGTATTAGAATAGCTAGAAGGAAAAAACTGAAATGGTGGAACTGTAACCCATAACATTCTTTGAAATTTGCTATATAGCTACTTGTTAAATTGTAATTTGAAAGTCACCACCTTTTTGTTATATGTTATATTTCACAATAAGGAAATAACTGAAACTGTGGAACTGTAACCCATAACATTCTTTGAAATTTGCTTTCTAACTGCTTGTTAAATTGTACTTGAAAAGTTATCATTTCTGTGTAATATGTTATATTCTGCAATAAAAAAGTCTCTCTCTCTCTCTCTCTTTCTATATATATATATATATATATATATATATATATATATATATATATAGTAAATTAGGATAGAATTCTGTGGGGAATATGGAATGGAATTAGAACAGAAAAAAGAATGATATAAAATGCCCACTCTTAAAGAACAACTAGTCTGTGTAATCTTTAAATGGACATGGTTTTTAGATTTCTATTGTACCCATTTAAAATAGAAATGGAATAGTTTATTTGCAATAGTTTTACGTAACTGTCAATATTTACAACACAGCAGAAATTATATCCTTTGTCATTGTTAAACATGATGAAAATGTAATTATCATGTTATGAATATTTGGGAATACATGAGAAAAAAGTCAACTCAGTCTACTGAAAAATTTGTATGTTCCTGAGTCCACCTTTGCCATCCTCTTGTCCATTCTACCCACAACCGCAGAGCACACTTTTTGAAATGTGAATAGAGAAGACAGGCATGTCCCTCCTCTGCTTACAAATTCTTCAATGTCTTCCATTTTATTTAAGCAATCTTAGGTGAGATTCACAATTCTTAAGGCACCCCAAACCCAGTATGGTCAGACTCTGGCCTGTCTCTGACAGCACCTCATTCCATTCTCCACCTCTTAACTCATCCTAGTGCCTCTTTCAGCCTCTCACATGGGTCAACCTGTTTCCTGGCTCAGCCTTTGTTCATGTCATTCTTTGCCTGAAATGTTCTTCCCCTCAGCCTTCATCTCTTTAACTTCAACTCACCCTTCAGGGAAAAATTGAAATATCACATCCTTAAACAAGCCTTCTTGGCTTCCCGATCTAAATTAGGTCTCTTGGTAAATTCTGTCATGACACCCTATATTTTTCTTTTATGGTACTCGTCACAATTTATAACCATATATTTATTGGTACAATTATTAGTTTAATGTCTGTCTCTCTCACTAAACTGTGCTCCGTGAGGACCTATTTCTGTTTTATTCAATACTAAATACTCTGATCAGTATCTAACACTGTAAGAAAGGGATAAGTTTAGCTTTCACATACAGACAGCATGGAATAGGGAAAAAGGAGGCAGAACCAGCTTAAACAGGCCCTGTGGTAAAGGGAAGAAAGAGAGAATCTGCGCCAGCTCCTTATATGGAAAAGTAACCATGGTTACTGGAATGTAAAGAGATATGAGGTAAAATCAGAGGTGGGAACTCCCAGCAGAAAATTTAAACTGAATGAACTCTCTCTGATAGGCTGATCAATTCAAAATCTCAATAATGAGCTAGTTGGCTCTCTCGGATAGGCTGTACAAATTATGGGCTAGTTAGTTCTCCAGATAGACTGTAACCTCTGTAGTACCCAGCCAGTGGGGAAACGGGAGGGACTTGCGCATTAGGAATAGGAGATTAAAAGCTTGCCATTCTCTTCCTCTGGTGCGCCAGCCTACCATGTTTTTGGCTGTGTGCCCTTTCTTGCAAGATCGTAAATAAATTCTTTTCTCCTCCAGAAACGGGTGAGCATTTTTTGTATAATGCTTGTTTCTAACAATTAGGTCTCTTGGTAAATTCTGTCATGACACCCTATGTTTTTCTTTTATGGTACTCATCACAATTTATAACCATATATTTATTGGTACAATTATTAGTTTAATGTCTGTCTCTCTCACTAAACTGTGCTCCGTGAGGACCTATTTCTGTTTTATTCAATACTAAATACTCTGGTCAGTACCTAACACATGGTAGGTTCTCAACAAGTGCTTATTCAAGAAATGAAATAAAATTGCTAAATAAATTACTCTTAGAATAAAAAATAGTATTTTCATACAAAGGTATCAGGACCCATGTAGGTCTCATATTTTTCTTCTACTTTTAATCTACTTTTTATTTTTGTTACTGAAATTCACTTATTTCTGAAAAGTTATACCTACTCTTCTTTGTCAATTTCCATTTCTCTATAACCTGAAAACACACCATAAAATTCACCTTTCTGGTTAAAGCCACAGCAGTTATGCAGTCACATTACACTTGCATGTGCACTCAGTTTGAATTATGTTTTAAAGATTTTAAGTCTTTTACACATTTTTGTTGTGGATCTTTTAAATCAAGGGCTATTAACTAGTTGGTACCCTGCAGTTTGTCAGATAAAATATGAGCTCTTTCATGTGCTGAGCTAGACAGATCCCGGATTAAGAGCTAGCAGACAGGTGTCCTGCTGGGCCTCTCTCCAAATTTGGAGCCATTTGCTCCTACACTTTAAATCTCAGGTTGTAGAGCTGAAAGAGAGCTTAAAGATTATCTGGTTATTTACATTTTGCAGATGAGAATGATTTTACATTGTTACACATACTATTCTTATATTCCACAATTTTCATTTTACTTTCCTAAAGTGAAATTAATCAATAATAAATTTATTTCCCCAAGGAAATATTTATCTAATATCTTTAAACTATGAACTTTAAAGTTCAAAATATTGCACTGCTTCTGTACACACATACTTCTGGCTCATTTGCACTTAAAAAAAATACTTGAACTAAAATTCAGTATTTTAGATTATCTAAATACCCACGTTGCTAAAAAACTGATGAGTGCTCAGAAGTCTGCGTTTAACTGACTAATCTATTCTTGGTTAATCCTAATTTGAATTTCTGAAAAATCTGAGGGATGACTAATCTTTAATTTTTTTTTAAGTTATTAAATCTTAACTGCTTAAATGCAAATTTGAAATGACATCACTGACAGGTTTCACCTAAAATGGTTCTGACTGACTGAGTGGAACTATGTTGCAGTGAGGACTGGGATCTCATACTGGACTTCTCAAGTGTTTGCCTTCACTATGCTCAGGAAGTTGTTGATTTTCCAGACAATGCTTCAGTGGTAACAGGAACTTCTTTCTATCAATCTTAGTGCTGCCCAATTAGAGTGAAAAATGTCACTCAAAAATGTTACTCTTTTTTTCTATTTCAAGGAAACAACTAGATATTTTAATTCCATAACAAAAAGCAAATTGCTGGGATTTTGTTCATTTTATTTTTTGAATATCTTACTAAACTACTCACTAAGGAGAATAAGTACAAAAATACTTTAAATTTTATAAAGCAGTTTAATATATAAGCAAATTAAAATAATAGCATATTCAAGTGTAAAGTGACTACATAATTGGATAAAGAGAATATCACTGACCTAATATTATTTGTATTTTTAGTAAGATATTCGTTAAAGGTTCTCATATCTTTGTGTACGCACTGGTAATACTCTGCTTAACTGGTTTGTAATTGGTGAGAAGGGGCTTCTAATGTCATGTTGTCACGTTGCTAGGCTCTCCTTGGCCCAGTACAATTCAAGGTTTTATTAAAGTCTTAGAGATTGACATCCATGGCATGCTGATTTAAGGATGCTTGACAAAAGACTGGGATGGTGCGCTTAACATGTTAGGTGCAAGAGCCATGATCTAAAAGAACTTCAGTAAACTGGAACAACAGATCTCATTTTAAATGATCCAATTTCATAGGGATGCATGAACATATACTTGGATCTAAAAAGCTAAAACATAAGGGGGTAGATATGGTTTAACAATGGTAATCATGAAAAAGTCTTAAGGTTTTTAGTTGATTGTGAATTCATTGTGATAACGTGATTTGGCTGCCATTAAAACTAATCCTTAAATATCCTGAGGAATTGAGAATGGACATATTTTTTGATGCCTCTGAGCACATAACCACAGCCTTCACATGGAAATTACAGGGGGCAGATTTATATTAAATATGAAGGGGCGTTTTCTGATTAGTCAAGCTTTCCAACCATGGATCCAACAGTCTTGAAAAGCAGTTAAGTCCCTGCCAATGGAAGAAAGTGTATGAACAGAGTCCTGACAACCATTTGAAGAGATTGTTGAAGGGCAGGTTGATGCATTAGATGGAAAGTTTGAGTCAATGACTTTTCAGGTTACTTCCAGACAATTAGATGGAAAGGTAGGGAGCTGGCAAGCGGTGTGCACAGCACATACTCTCCCTCTCTCTTTACCAGTGAGCCAAGATGTGCCTTGGAAACCATCGACAGTTTGGAGATGACACTCTAGAAGCTGGTACACTATTCCTAGGGAAAATATAACAAAAATGTATGGAATGAAAAGGTCTGATAAGATAGCAATAGAAAATAAAGCATAGCCTTTGTAGTTCAACTAACCTGAATTTGAATTCTAGCAAATAATTGAATGACCTAGAGTAATTTAATTAAGTGTGAAAAGCTTTGATTCCTGACCTGTAAGATGAAGATAACATTTTTAAATACAATTTTGCTGAGATATATTTATATACCATACAATCATCCAAAGTGTACAATCATTTGTTCACAGTACCATCATATAGTTGTGCATTCATTACTACAGTCAACTTTTGAACATTTTCATTACTCCAAAAAAGAAAAAGTAAAGTAAAAAAAAACACTCAAAATATCCCATTCGGAGGCGGGGCAAGATGGCGGACTGGTGAGCTGTATGTTTTAGTTACTCCTCCAGGAAAGTAGGTAGAAAGCCAGGAACTACGTGGACTGGACACCACAGAGCCATCTGACTTTGGGCTTACTTCATACAACACTCATGACAACGTGGAACTGCTGAGATCAGCGAAATCTGTAAGTTTTTGCGGCCAGGGGACCCATGCCCCTCCCTGCCAGGCTCAGACCCGTGGGAGGAGGGGCTGTCAGCTCCAGGAAGGAGAAGGGAGAACTGCAGTGGCAGCCCTTATCAGAAACTCATTCTACTGATCCAAACTCCAACCATAGATAGACTGAGACCAGACACCAGAGAATCTGAGAGCAGCCAGCCCAGCAGAGAGGAGACAGGCATAGAAAAAAACAGCACGAAAAACTCCAAAATAAAAGTGGAGGATTTTTGGAGTTCTGGTGATCATAGAAAGGGGAAGGGCAGAGCTCAGGCCCTCAGGCTCATATGCAAATACCGAAGAAAGCTGATCTATCTGCCCTGTGGAGCTTTCCTTAATGGCCCTAATTGCTTTGTCTCTTAGCATTTCAATAACCCATTAGATCTGTGAGGAGGGCCCTTTTTTTTTTTTTAATCCTTTTTTCTTTTTCTAAAACAATTACTCTAAGAAGCCCAATACAGAAAGCTTCAAAGACTTGCAATTTGGGCAGGTCAAGACAAGAGCAGAACTAAGAGAGCTCTGAGACAAAAGGCAATAATCCAGTGGCTGAGAAATTTCACTAAACACCACAACTTCCCAAGAAAAGGGGGGTATCTGCTCACAGCCATCATACTGGTGGACAGGAAACACTCCTGCCCATCACCAGCCCCATAGCCCAGAGCTGCCCCACACAACCCAGTGTGACGGAAGTGCTTCAAATAACAGGCACACTCCACAAAACTGGGCGTGGACATTAGCCTTCCCTGCAACCTCAGCTGATTGTCCCAGAATTGGGAAGGTGGAGCAGTGTGAATTAACAAAGCCCCATTCAGCCATCATT
This sequence comes from Choloepus didactylus, assembly GCF_015220235.1. Lineage (NCBI taxonomy): Eukaryota > Metazoa > Chordata > Mammalia > Pilosa > Megalonychidae > Choloepus > Choloepus didactylus. Next base: position 34,937,401 of record NC_051308.1, read on the forward strand.
TCAGCAGACTGGGAGCCTCCCTACAAAGCCCAGCAGCCCACAACCACCCTGGGAGCATGGCACTCACCTGTGACATAGCACAGTCATCCCTCAACAGAGGACCAGGGGGTGCACGGCCTGGAAGAGGAACCCACTCGCAAGTCTCAGGAGCCATACGCCAATACCAAGGACTTGTGGGCCAGTGGCAGAGACAAACTGTGGCAGGACTGAACTGAAGGATTAGACTATTGCAGCAGCTTTAAAACTCCAGGATCACCAGGGAGATTTGATTGTTAGAGCCACTCCCCCTCCCTGACTGCCCAGAAACATGCCCCATATACAGGGCGGGCAACACCAACTACACACGCAAGCTTGGTACACCAATTGGACCCCACAAGACTCACTCCCCCACTCACCACAAAAGCAAAGCAGGGGAGAACTGGCTTGTGGAGAACAGGTGGCTCGTGGACGCCACCTGCTGGTTAGTTAGAGAAAGTGTACTCCACAAAGCTGTAGATCTGATAAATTAGAGATAAGGACTTCAATTGGTCTACACATCCTAAAAGAACCCTATCAAGTTCAGCAAATGCCACGAGACCAAAAACAACAGAAAATTATAAAGCATATGAAAAAACCAGACGATATGGATAACCCAAGCCCAAGCACCCAAATCAAAAGATCAGAAGAGACACAGCACCTAGAGCAGCTACTCAAAGAACTAAAGATGAACAATGAGACCATAGTACGGAATACAAAGGATATCAAGAAGACCCTAGAAGAGCATAAAGAAGACATTGCAAGACTAAATAAAAAAATAGATGATCTTATGGATATTTAAAGAAACTGTTGACCAAATTAAAAAGATTCTGGACACTCATAGTACAAGACTAGAGGAAGCTGAACAATGAATCAGTGACCTGGAAGATGACAGAATGGAAAATGAAAGCATAAAACAAAGAATGGGGAAAAAAATTGAAAAAATTGAAACGGACCTCAGGGATATGATAGATAACATAAAATGTCCGAATATAAGACTCATTGGTGTTCCAGAAGGGGAAGAAAAGGGTAAAGGTCTAGGAAGAGTATTCAAAGAAATTGTTGGGGAAAACTTCCCAAATATTCTAAACAACATAAATACACAAATCATAAATGCCCAGCGAACTCCAAATAGAATAAATCCAAATAAACCCACTCCGAGACATATTCTGATCACACTTTCAAACACGGAAGAGAAGGAGCAAGCTCTGAAAGCAGCAAGAGAAAAGCAATTCACCACATACAAAGGAAACAGCATAAGACTAAGTAGTGACTACTCAGCAGCCACCATGGAGGCAAGAAGGCAGTGGCATGATATATTTAAAATTCTGAGTGAGAAAAATTTCCAACCAAGAATACTTTATCCAGCAAAGCTCTCCTTCAAATTTGAGGGAGAGCTTAAATTTTTCACAGGCAAACAAATGCTGAGAGAATTTGCTAACAAGAGACCTGCCCTACTGGAGATACTAAAGGGAGCCCTACAGACAGAGAAACAAAGAAAGGACAGAGAGACTTGGAGAAAGGTTCAGTACTAAAGAGATTTGGTATGGGTACAATAAAGGATATTAATAGAGAGAGGGGAAAAATATATATGACAAACATAAACCAAAGGATAAGACAGCTGATTCAAGAAATGCCTTCACGGTTATAACGTTGAATATAAATGGATTAAACTCCCGAATTAAAAGATATAGATTCGCAGAATGGATCAAAAAAAATGAACCATCAATATGTTGCATACAAGAGACTCATCTTAGACACAGGGACACAAAGAAATTGAAAGTGAAAGGATGGAAAAAAATATTTCATGCCAGCTACAGCCAAAAGAAAGCAGGTGTAGCAATATTAATCTCAGATAAAATAGACTTTAAATGCAGGGATGTTTTGAGAGACAAAGAAGGCCACTACATACTAATAAAAGGGGAAATTCAACAAGAAGGAATAATAATCATAAATGTCTATGCACCCAATCAAGGTGCCACAAAATACATGAGAGAAACACTGGCAAAACTAAAGGAAGCAATTGATGTTTCCACAATAATTGTGGGAGACTTCAACACATCACTCTCTCCTATAGATAGATCAACCAGACAGAGGACCAATAAGGAAATTGAAAACCTAAACAATCGGAGAAATGAATTACATTCAACAGACATATACAGAACATTACATCCCAAATCACCAGGATACACATACTTTTCTAGTGCTCACGGAACTTTCTCCAGAATAGATCATATGCTGGGACATAAAACAAGCTTCAATAAATTTAAAAAGATTGAAATTATTCAAAGCACATTCTCTGACCACAATGGAATACAATTAGAAGTCAATAACCATCAGAGACTTAGAAAATTCACAAATACCTGGAGGTTAAACAACACACTCCTAAACAATCAGTGGGTTAAAGAAGAAATAGCAAGAGAAATTGCTAAATATATAGAGACAAATGAAAATGAGAACACAACATACCAAAACCTATGCGATGCAGCAAAAGCAGTGCTGAGGGGGAAATTTATAGCACTAAACGCATATATTAAAAAGGAAGAAAGAGCCAAAATCAAAGAACTAATGGATCAACTGAAAAAGTTAGAAAATGAACAGCAAACCAATCCTAAACCAAGTAGAAGAAAAGAAATAACAAGGATTAAAGCAGAAATAAATGACATAGAGAACAAAGAAACAATAGAGAGGATAAATATCACCAAAAGTTGGTTCTTTGAGAAGATTAACAAGATTGACAAGCCCCTAGCTACACTGACAAAATCAAAAAGAGAGAAGACCCATATAAGCAAAATAATGAATGAAAAAGGTGACATAACTGTAGATCCTGAAGAAATTTAAAAAATTATAAGAGGATACTATGAACAACTGTATGGCAACAAACTGGATAATGTAGAGAAAATGGACAATTTCCTGGAAACATATGAACAACCTAGACTGACCAGAGAAGAAATAGAAGACCTCAATCAACCCATCACAAGCAAAGAGATCCAATCCGTCATCAAAAATCTTCCCACAAATAAATGCCCAGGGCCAGATGGCTTCACAGGGGAATTCTACCAAACTTTCCAGAAAGAACTGACACCAATCTTACTCAAACTCTTTCAAAACATTGAAGAAAATGGAACACTACCTTACTCATTTTATGAAGCTAACATCAATCTAATACCCAAACGAGGCAAAGATGCTACAAAAAAGGAAAACTACCAGCCAATCTCCCTAATGAATATAGATGGAAAAATCCTCAACAAAATACTTGCAAATCGAATCCAAAGACACACTAAAAAAATCATACACCATGACCAAGTGGGGTTCATTCCAGGTATGCAAGGATGGTTCAACATAAGAAAATCAATCAATGTATTACAACACATTAAAAATTCAAAAGGGAAAAATCAAATGATCATCTCAATAGATGCTAAAAAGCATTTGACAAAATCCAACATCCGTTTTTGATAAAAACACTTCAAAAGGTAGGAAATGAAGGAAACTTCCTCAATATGATAAAGAGCATATATGTAAAACCCACAGCCAGCATAGTACTCAATGGTGAGAGACTGAAAGCCTTCCCTCTAAGATCAGGAACAGGACAAGGATGCCCACTGTCACCACTGTTATTCAACATTGTGCTGGAAGTGCTAGCCAGGGCAATCCAGCAAGACAAAGAAATAAAAGGCATCCAAATTGGAAAAGAAGAAGTAAAACTGTCATTGTTTGCAGATGATATGATCTTATATCTAGAAAACCCTGAGAAATCGACGATACAGCTACTAGAGCTAATAAACAAATTTAGCAAAGTAGAAGGATACAAGATTAATGCACATAAGTCAGTAATGTTTCTATATGCTAGAAATGAACAAACTGAAGAGACACTCAAGAAAAAGATACCATTTTCAATAGCAACTAAAAAAATCAAGTACCTAGGAATAAACTTAACCAAAGATGTAAAAGACCTATACAAACAAAACTACGTAACTCTACTAAAAGAAATAGAAGGGGACCTTAAAAGATGGAAAAATATTCCATGTTCATGGATAGAAAGGCTAAATGTCATTAAGATGTCAATTCTACCCAAACTTATCTACAGATTCAATGCAATCCCAGTCAAAATTCTAACAACCTACTTTGCAGACTTCGAAAAGCTAGTTATCAAATTTATTTGGAAAGGGAAGATGCCTCGAATTGCTAAAGATACTCTAAAAAAGAAAAACGAAGTGGGAGGACTTACACTCCCTGACTTTGAAGCTTATTAAAAAGCCACAGTTGTCAAAACAGCATGGTACTGGCACAAAGATAGACATATAGATCAATGGAATCGAATTGAGAATTCAGAGATAGACCCTCAGATCTATGGCCGACTGATCTTTGATAAGGCTCCCAAAGTCACCGAACTGAGTCATAATGGTCTATTCAACAAATGGGGCTGGGAGAGTTGGATATCCATATCCAAAAGAATGAAAGAGGACCCCTACCTCACACCCTACACAAAAATTAACTCAAAATGGACGAAAGATCTCAATATAAAAGAAAGTACCATAAAACTCCTAGAAGATAATGTAGGAAAACATCTTCAAGACCTTTTATTAGGCGGCCACTTCCTAGACCTTACACCCAAAGCACAAGCAACAAAAGAAAAAATAGATAAATGGGAACTCCTCAAGCTTAGAAGTTTCTGCACCTCAAAGGAATTTCTCAAAAAGGTAAAGAGGCAGCCAACTCAATGGGAAAACATTTTTGGAAACCATGTATCTGACAAAAGACTGATATCTTGCATATATAAAGAAATCCTACAACTCAATGACAGTAGTACACACAGCCCAATTATAAAATGGGCAAAAGATATGAAAAGACAGTTCTCTGAAGAGGAAATACAAATGGCCAAGAAACACATGAAAAAATGTTCAGCTTCACTAGCTATTAGAGAGATGCAAATTAAGACCACAATGAGATACCATCTAACACCTATTAGAGTGGCTGCCATTAAACAAACAGGAAACTACAAATGTTGGAGGGGATGTGGAGAAATTGGAACTCTTATTCATTGTTGGTGGGACTGTATAATGGTTCAGCCACTCTGGAAGTCAGTCTGGCATTTCCTTAGAAAACTAGAAATAGAGTTACCATTCGATCCAGCAATTGCACTTCTCGATATATACCCGGAAGATAGGAAAGCAGTGACACGAACAGATATCTGCACACCAATGTTCATAGCAGCATTATTCACAATTGCCAAGAGATGGAAACAACCCAAATGTCCTTCAACAGATGAGTGGATAAAGAAAATATGGTATATACACATGATGGAATACTACACGGCAGTAAGAAGGAACGAACTCGTGAAACAGGACAGCATGGATGAACCTTGAAGACATAATGCTGAGCGAAACAAGCCAGGCACAGAAAGAGAAATATTATATGCTACCACTAATGTGAACTTTGAAAAATGTGAAACAAATGGTTTATAATGTAGAATGTAGGGGAACTAGCAATAGAGAGCAATTAAGGAAGAGGGAACAGTAATCCAAGAAGAACAGATATGCTATTTAATGTTCTGGGGATGCCCAGGAATGACTATGGTCTGTTAATTTCTGATGGATATAGTAGGAGCAAGTTCACAGAAATGTTGCTATATTATGTAACTTTCTTGGGGTAAAGTAGGAACAGGTTGGAAGTAAAGCAGTTATCTTAGGTTAGTTGTCTTTTTCTTACTCCCTTGTTGTGGTCTCTTTGAAATGTTCTTTTATTGTATGTTTTTCTTTTTTTTTTAATTTTTTTTTCCATACAGTTGATTTAAAAAGGAAGGAGGGGTTAAAAAAAAAAAAAAAAAAAAAAAAAAACAAGGAAAAAATATGTTGTGCCCCCTTGAGGAGCCTGTGGAGAATGCAGGGGTATTGGCCTACCCCACCTCAATGGTTGCTAACATGACCACAGACATAGGGAACTGGTGGTTTGATGGGTTGAGCCCTCTACCGTAGGTTTTACCCTTGGGAAGACGGTTGCTGCAAAGGAGAGGCTAGGCCTCCCTATAATTGTGCCTAAGAGCCTCCTCCCGAATACCTCTTTGTTGCTCAGATGTGGTCCTCTCTCTCTAGCTAAGCCAACTTGAAAGGTGAAATCACTGCCCTCCCCCCTACGTGGGATCAGACACCCAGGGGAGTGAATCTCCCTGGCAACGTGGAATATGACACCCAGGAAGGAATGTAGACCTGGCATCGTGGGACGGAGAACATCTTCTTGACCAAAAGGTGGATGTGAAAGGAAGTGAAATAAGCTTCAGTAGCAGAGAGATTCCAAAAGGAGCCAAGAGGTCACTCTGTTGGGCACTCTTACGCACAATTTAGACAACCCTTTTTAGGTTCTAAAGAATTGGGGTAGCTGGTGGTGGATACCTGAAACTATCAAACTACAACCCAGAACCCAAAATGTAGCTTATGAGGGGTGACAATGGGATTGGGAAAACCATAACGACCACACTCCACTTTGTCTAGTTTATGGATGGATGAGTAGAAAAATAGGGGAAGGAAACAAACAAACAAACAGACAAAGGTACCCAGTGTTCTTTTTACTTCAATTGCTCTTTTTCACTTTAATTATTATTCTTATTATTTTTGTGTGTGTGCTAATGAAGGTGTCAGGGATTGATTTAGGTGATGAATGTACAACTATGTAATGGTACTGTGAACAATTGAATGTACAATTTGTTTTGTATGACTGCGTGGTATGTGAATATATCTCAATAAAATGAAGATTAAAAAAAAAAAATCCCATTCCCCCCTATTATTCATTTAATTTTTGTCCCCATTTTTCTACTCATCTCTCCATACACTGGATAAAGGGAGTGTGAACCACAAGGTTTTCACAATCAAATGGTCACACTGTGTATGCCATACAGTTATACAATCATCTTCAAGAATTAAGGCTACTAAGAAACACATGAAAAATGTTCAGCTTTACTAGCTATTAGAGAGATGCAAATTAAGACCACAATGAGATACCATCTCATACCAATTAGAATGGCTGCCATTAAACAAACAGGAAACTACAAATGCTGGAGGGGATGTGGAGAAATTGGAACTCTTATTCATTGTTGGTGGGACTGTATAATGGTTCAGCCACTCTGGAAGACAGTCTGGCATTCCCTTAGAAAACTAGATATAGAGTTACCCTTCAATCCAGCAATTGCCCTTCTCGGTATATACCCGGAAGATCTGAAAGCAGTGACACGAACAGGTATCTGCATGCCAATGTTCATAGCAGCATTATTCACAATTGCCAAGAGAAGGAAACAATCCAAATGTTCTTTGACAGATGAGTGGATAAATAAAATGTGGCATATATACATGATGGAATACTACGTGGCAAGAAGGAACGATGTCATGAAACGTATGACAACATGGATGAAACTTGAAGACATAATGCTGAGTGAAATAAGCCAAGCCCAGAAAGAGAAATATTATATGCTACCACTAATCTGAACATTGAAAAATGTAAAATAAATGGTTTATAATGTGCAATGTTTGGGACCTGGCAATAGAGAGCAATTAGTGAAAGGGGAACGATAACCCAATAAGAACAGATAAGCTATCATGGGTAAATTTAACATTGTGGGAATGCCCAGGAATGACTATAGTTTGTTAATTTCTGGTGGGTATGCTAGGAACAAGTTCACAGAAATGTTGCCATATTAGGTTATTTTTTGGGGGTAGAGTAGGAACATGCTGGAAGTAAAGTAATTATTTTAGGTTAGTTGTCTTTTTCTTATTCCCTTGTTTTGGTTTGTTTGAAATGTTTTTTTATTATATGTTTTTTTTAAGAAAAATTTTATATAGTTAATAGTTACCTAAAAAAAAAAAAATGAAAAAATATGCAGAACCCCCTTGAGGAGCTGGGGGAGAAGGCAGGGGTGTTGGGCTTCCCTACCCCGATGGTTGCTGATGTGCTCACAGACATTGGGGATGGGCGGTTTGATGGGCTGAGCCCTCTATCATGGGACTTGCCCTTGGAAAGACTGTTACTGCAAAGGAGAGGCTAGGCCTGCTTATAATTGTGCCTAAGAGCCTCCTCCCGAGTGCCTTTTTGTTACTCAGATGTGGCCCTCTCTCTCTAGCTAAGCCAACTTGGCAGGTGAAATCACTGCCCTCCCCCCTACGTGGGATCTGACACCCAGGGTTGTAAATCTCCCAGGCAACATGGAATATGACCCCCGGGGAGGAATCTAGACCCAGCATCATGGAATGGGGAACATCTTCTTGACCAAAATGGGGATGTGAAATGAAATGAAATAAGTTTCAGTGGCTGAGAGATTCCAAAAGGAGCCGAGAGGTCACTCTGGTGGGCATTCTTATGCACAATATAGATAACCCTTTTTAGGTTCTAATTAATTAGAATAGCTAGCAGTAAATACCTGAAACTATCAAACTACAACCCAGAACCCTTGAATCTTGAAGATGATTGTATAACAATGTAGCGTATGAGGGGTGACAATCTGACTGGGAAAGCCATGTAGATCATACTCCCCCTTTGACAAGTGTATGGATGGATGAGTAGAAAAAGCGGGGGGGGGGGGGAGGCACCCAGTGTTCTTTTTACTTTAATTGTTCTTTTTCGCTTTAATTTTAATCTCATTATTTTTGTGTGTGTGGTAATGAAAAATGTTCAAAGATTAATTTTGGTGATGAACGCACAACAGTAATGGTACTGTGAACAATTGTACGCCTTGTATGACTGCATGGTATGTGAATATATTTCAATAAAATTGAATTAAAAAAAAGAATCAAGGCTACTGGGTTGCAGTTTAACAGTTTCAGGTGTTTCCTTCTAGCTATTCCAGTACACTAAAAACCAAAAAAGGATATCTATGTAACGCATAAGAATAACCTCCAGAATGACCTCTCGACTCCATTTGAAATCTCTCAGCCACTAAAACTTTATTTTGTTTCCTTTCTCTTCCCTCTTTTGGTCAAGAAGGCTTTCTCAATCCCAGCATGCTGAATCCAGGCTCATCTCCGGGAGTCATGTCCCACATTGCCAGGGAGATTTACACCCCTGGGAGTCATGTCCCATGTAGGGGGGAGGGCAGTGAGTTTACATGCAGAGTTGGCTTAGAGAGAGAGACAGAGGCCACATCTGAGCAACAGAAGAGGTTCTCTGGGGGTGACTCTTAGGCACCATTTTAAGTGGGCTTAGCCTCTCCTTTGCAGTAACAAACTTCATAAGGGCAAGCCCCAAGATCAAGGGCTCGGCCTTCTACATTCGTAGTCCCCAGTGCTTGTGAGAATATCAGTAATTCCCCAAGTGGTCACACAGATACCCAAAGTTCCAGGGACCAACAAGTTTATACACAAACAGCTCAGCATCTCAGAATTTAAAAGTAACCATTACAACTCAGGAATACATACAACTGCTGCAAGAGCTTACAATCTAGTAATCTTTACCATAAACCTTCCCCTGATAACCTATGCTCTCAGACTCAATTCTCAGAGCTTGCACATTACAGTTATTGCAAATTAGTGAGGCACTATAATGTTTTTCTTTTCATTTCTGGTTTATTTTACTCAACATACTGTCCTCAAGGTCCATTCACCTAGTTGCATACCTCACAATGTCATTCCTTTTTGTAGCAGCTCAATATTCCATTGCATGTATACACCATAGTTTGCCATTCTGTTCATCAGTCAGTGTACCCTTAGGCCACCTCCAACTGAAGATAACATTTTAACTCATAGTAGCATATTAGAGGTAAGTAAGAAATGCATGGCAACTGGCATATCTTAAGCATTCATTAAATGGCAGCCATCATTATTATTATTACTCTGAAGAAGTGATAGAAAGATACCAAATTGTAGAATTTAATAAGATGGCATTCTAGTAGCCCATAATACTCTGCACTGTGTCCTAAACACAGCAGGTTTAGGAGTGGTGTCTTTTATTTGCATTTATACAAAGAGAAACAGCAGACTGCATCAGCATGTAATAATTAGGGAAATCAGCTTAGGAATGAGGAAAAGTCCATTCAGTAAATAAGGACTAGAAATTGGGCAAAGGGCTATTTATATCAATCTTAATGCTGATTTTAGATATAAGAAATCTTCTAAAGACCCTCAATTTACCTGATCCCATGGCCCACACAAGGCTAGATAGATGTCTCCTTATTCAAAGATTATTAAACAAGCAAAAGAACATAGTTGGCAATAGAAATACGTGTATTTACTGTGTGCCAGGTACAATTTTAAGTTCTATGTCAGTTATCAGTTTATAGTGTAATATATGCTCTGCTATCAACAATGGAATTTTTTCTAAGTATGTCTCCTTTAAAGTGAATACAATATTAAACTTTCTCAGTAGAGGGCGCTGGAGGAACATTGGCAGAAGAAGAGACTATCCAGCTCTTTGTGGCACAACTTGGGGTCTGCAGTGTAGGTGTGAGGGCACTGAGCAGAGCCTGCCCCAGCCACTGGTCCCAAACTGATCCCTCTCTGACCTTGCAACCTCAACCTGGCAATAACCTTTCTACAGAACTATCAACTCAGAAACCAAGGACTCCTGCCACCCACACACCCTGAAGAGCTCATGTCCCCGCAGACCTACAGACCCCCACTGCTCACCCATGGCACCAGCTGCTGATTGCCTGCTTCCTCCGAAGTTGGCCTATTTTTTGCTTGCTCAGCAGCTCCAGATCAGCTCCGGCTTGCCCAAACAAGACAACTTCTCCACTATCCAGTGGGCTGAATCACAGCTTCTCCAATGAGGTCTGAACCCCTTTCAAGTTGTTCAGTCATACAGTGTCATACAGAGTTTCCTTATATCTTGTAGTTACCCTTTTTTTAATGCAATTTGATTGAGATATATTCACACACCATATAATCCATCTAAAGTCTACAATCAATGGCTCAGTATTATCATATAGTTGTACATTCATTGCCACAATCAATTTTAGAACATTTCATTACTCCAAAATAAAGAAAAAAGTAAAAATAGAAAGAATACCCAAACATCCCATAGCCCTTATCCCATGCTATTATTTATATATTTTGTCTTTATTTTATTTCTCATCTGCCCATACACTGGATAAAGGAAGTTCAGTCACAAGGTTTTCACAATCACACTGCCATACGATAAAAGATATATAATTATACAATCATAATCAATAACCAAGTCTCCTGGATTACAGTTCAACAGATTCAGATATTTCCTTTTGGCTATTCTATACACTGGAATCATAGTTACTTTTTAATCATAGTTAATAATTTCTTATATTAAATTTCACCAGTTTAACCTACTATGTGGTTTCTGTCTCCTGATCAGACCTAGACAGCTATAAGTATTTTACATATTGTTGTAGTTTGCCAGAGATTCTATGACAAATACCATGCACTGGTTGGTTTAACAACAGGAATTTACTGGCTTACAGTTTGGGAGGCTAGAATTCCAAAATCAAGGTGCTGGCAAGGCCATGCTTTCTCCCCGAGTCAGTAGTGTTCTGGTGCCGACCTGCCGCAGTCCTCGAGGGCTCCCTGGCTGCATCTCTCTTCCCATCACATGGTGATCTCTCTCTCCTTGTATCTGCTCTTCTGGTTTCTGCTGACTTCTGACTTCTTCCTATGGCTTCCTCTGACTTCTCTTTATAAGGCCCCCTCTAATATGGATTAAAGCCCACCCTGATTCAGTTTGGTCACACCAAAATAAGATCCTAAAAGATCCTATTCACAAATGAGTCACACCTTAACTGATCATTCATCTTCAAAGGTTCCTATTTACAAATGGGTTTCCACCCACAGGAACATGGATTAAGGTTTAGAACACATCTTTCGTTAGGGTATATGATTCAATTTTCCATACATGCATTAACTAATGTAATTCCCATACCAACCCTATGAAGTGAGCACTATTATTAATCTTATATTTCAGATAAGGATATTGTATTAGGTTAGGTAATACACAATTGAAACTTTATTTTTAAAGTTTCTTTCATCTAAAGACTCAGAAGAAGATGTTCTAAAAATTTTTTTCCTTAGAATATAGAAGAAAGTTTTAGGAAACATCTGCCTGGTTTTCTCAAGGAAACAAAATACAACCTTTTTGATATAGGAACAAGATGCCAAAGGAAGAAAATAGATTAAGATGTAGGTTGAATTTTTTTTTCTTTTCTTTTCTTTTTTTTTTTTATTAAACTCAGTTTTATTGAAATACATTCACACAGCATACAATCATCCATGGTATACAATCCACTGTCCACAGTATGATAACGTAGTTATGCGTTCATCACCACAATCTATCTCTGAACATTTTCCTTACATCAGAAAGAACCAGAACAAGAATAAAAAATAAAAGTGAAAAAAAGAACACCCAAATCATCCCCCCATCCCACCCCATTTGTCCTTTAGTTTTTATCCCCATTTTTCTACTCATCCATACACTAGATAAAGGGGGTGTGATCCACAAGGTCTTCACAATCACACTGTCACCCCTTGTAATCTACATTATTATATAATTGTCTTCAGGAGTCTAGACTGCTGGGTTGGAGTTTGGTAGTTTCAGGTATTTACTTCTAGCTATTCCAATACATTAAAACCTAAGAGGTGTTATCTATATAGCACATAAGAATGTCCACCAGAGTGACCTCTCGACTCCATTTGAAATCTCTCAGCCACTGAAACTATTTCATTTCATTTTGCATCCCCTTTTTGGTCAAGAAGATACTCTCAGTCCCACGATGCCGGGTCCACATTCATCCGTGGGAGTCATATTCTGCATTGCCAGGGAGATTTACAACCCTGGGAGTCAGGTCCCACATAGTGGGGAGGGCAGCGAGTTCACCTGTCGAGATGGCTCAGTTAGAGAGAGAGAGGGCCACATCTGAGCAACAAAGAGGTACTAAGGGGGAGACTCTTAGGCACAATTACATGCAAGTTTAGACTCTCCTTTGTGGTAATGAGCTTCATAAGGGCAAGTCCCATGCTTGAGGGCTCAACACATCAAACCGCCAGTCCCAACGTTTGTGACAACATCAACACCAGTCCAGGTGAGGATGTCCAACACATCCTCACCTTCCCCCAGATCCTCGGGGCTGGGGAGGGGGAGGCTGTAAATATGTTTTTTATTATCTGCCCAAATTACTCTGGGATGTGTCACTATTTCACTCCAGCCTATGCTAACCTACCGTATCTCACTTCCTATTCAAAGTTCCATGCAATGGTGGTATTTGAACAAATCGACTGTAGAGTTGTACCGTTTAGAAAATTTAGATCCTGTACCAAATAGATATCTCTTCCCTTGGTTTCATATGGAAGTTGAAGTTTTAAAACACAATCTGTTTGGCCTGACTTGCCCTGGTCTTAACCAGACCTGCTTCATTCATATTACTAATTGAAGTCTGGGATCTTTTTCAGCTATTGTTTTTTTTTTTTTTTTGACAGTGGCTGTATGCACTAATACTGACATTCATATCTGCCGAGCTCTAGCTCTGAGTTTCAGGTGTCTCAGAGATATGCATTGTTCCAGAGACCAATCAGGTTATACGCTAGGGGATCAGCATCTCAAAGTTTAGAGATAGGCATTGCAATTCAGGGATAGAGTTAACTGCTGTAAGAGCTTACAATCTAGGGACTATTACAATTATTATGTCCACGTTAGGCTATGTTCTAAGATTCAATTCTGAGTTTACACATTGTAGTTAGTCCATATTGGTGAGGCATCATCCCTCTCACCATGTTTTCTCCAACACTTTTACTCCTATATATATATTTTCCTACAATTTTACAGAATTATATTCACATACCATACATTTATCCACAGTGTACAATCAGTTGTTCATGGTATCATCATAAAGTTGTACATTTATCACCACAATCAGCACTTGAACATACTGATTACTACAAGAAAAATTGTTTTTTTTTTAGCAATAAGAAAAAAATGATAAAAAGAAAAATAACATGTCATACAATACAATATACTAGTAAGGACAGCAAATCACACCACTACCAAGAATCCCGTATTCCTCCCCTATATCCCCCTCTCATATACATTTAGCATTGGCATATTGCCTTTGTTACACTTAATGGAGGTATATTACAATGTTACTGTTGACCATAGACTCCAGTTTGCTTTGATTATGTTTTTTCCTGAATACCATCCCCTTTTCAACTCTCTACATGGTTGACATTCATTTGCTTTCCCACATGCAAAAACATTTTTATATTTGTATATTTAGTAACAGTCATTGGCCACTCCAGTTTTTGCCAGTTACACAGTCCCAGTCTTTATCATCTATCTTTACCTCTGGTGTCATACATTCTCATATCCCACCTCTTTCAGCTTTACTCACAGACATCTTTGTTCAGTGTACTTACAATACTGTGCTACCATCACACAGTATTATGCTATCTATTTCTGGATCTATGCAATCAATCCTAAACATTCTGTAGTCCTTCAGCATCAAATGGCTGGTCTCTGCCCTCTTTCTACCTCCTGGTCGCCTGTGTTGTCAGCTTTTAACTCCCAAAGTTTGTTCATTAATGTCTGTTCATATTAGTGAGACCATACAGAATCTGTGCTTTTGTTTCTGGCTAACTTCACTCAACATAATGTCCTCAAGGTTCATCCACATTATTACATGATCCATGTCTTCTGTCTTACAGCTGCATAATATTCCATCATGTGTATATATCATAGTTTGTTTATCCACTCGTCCTTTGATGGACATTTGGGCTGTTTCCATCTCTTGGCAATTGTGAACAATGCTGCAGTAAACATCAGTTTACAAATGTCTGTTTGTGTCTTAAGTTTCAGTTCCTCTGAGTATATACCTAGCAATGGAATAGCTGGGTCATATGGCAAATCTATATTTAGCTTCCTGAGGAACCTCCACACTGTCTTCCAGAGTGGTTGCACCATTCTACATTCCCACCAACAATGAATAAGTGTGCCTCTTTCTCCACATCCTCTCCAGCACTTGTCATTTTCTGTTTTTTGGATAATGGCGATTCTGGTAGGTGTGAGATGATATCTCATTGTGGTTTTGATTTGCATTTCCTTAACAGCCAGTGAAGTTGAGCATTTTTTCACATGTTTTTGAGCCATTTGTATTTCCTCTTCAGAAAAATGTCTGTTCATGTCTTTTGCCCATTTTTTAATTGGATTGTTTATCTTTCTGTTATTGAGATGCAGGATTCCTTTATATATTCAGGATATTAAACCCTTATCTGATATGTGGTTTCCAAATATCATCTCCCATTGTGTAGGTTGCCTTTTTACTTTTCTGACAAAGTCCTTTGATGTACAAAAGTGTTTAATTTTGAGGAGATCCCATTTGTCTATTTGTTCTTTGGTTGCTCGCGCCTTGGGTGTAAGGTCTAAGAAACCACCTCCTATCACAAGATCTTTAAGATATTGCCCTACATTTTCTTCTAAGAGTTTTATGGTCTTGGTGCTAATGTTTAGGTCTTTGATCCACTTTGAGTTAATTTTGGTATAAAGTGTGAGGTGGGCATCCTCTTTCATTCTTTTGGAAATGGATATCCAGTTCTCCAAACACCATTTATTGAACAGTCTGCTCTTTCCCAGTTGCTTCGCCTTCACTGCCTTATCAAAGATCAGTTGTCTGTAGATGCGAGGGTCTACTTCTGAACACTCAATTTGATTCCATTGATCAGTATATCTGTCCTTATGCCAGTACCATGCTGTTTTGAGCACTGTAGCTTTGTAATATGCTTCAAAGTCAGGTAGTGTGAGACCTCCCACTTCATTCCTCTTTCTCAAGATATTTTTGGCTATTTGGGGCACCTTACCCTTCCAAATAAATTTAGTTATTGGTTTTTCTATTTCTGTAAAGTAAGTTGTTGGGATTTGAATTGGTATTGCATTGAATCTGTAAATCAGTTTAGGTAAAATTGACATCTTAACTATATTTAGTCTTCCAATCCATGAACATGGTATGTTCTTCCATTTTTTTAAGGTCTTGTTCAATTTCTTTTAGCAGTTTCTTATAGTTTTCTATGTAAAGGTCTTTTGTGTCCTTGGTTAAGTTTATTCCTAAATACTTGATTCTTTTGGTTGCTATTGTAAATGGGATTTTTTTCTTGATTTCCTCCTCTTGTTGCACATTACTTGTGTATAGGAACATTACAGATTTTTGTGTGTTGATCTTGTAGCCTGCTACTTTGCTGTATTAATTGACTAGTTCTAGTAGCTTTACTGTAGATTTTTCTGGATTTCCTACATATAGAATCATGTCATCTGCAAATAGTGAAAGTTTTACTTCTTCCTCTCCAATTTGGATGCCTTTTATTTCTTTTTCTTGCCTAATTGCTCTAGCTAGAACTTCCAGCACAATGTTGAATAACAATGGTGATAGTGGGCATCCCTGTCTTGTTCCTGATCTTAGAGGAAAAGCTTTCAGTCTCTCCCCATTGAGTGTGATGTTAGCTGTGGGTTTTTCATATATTGCCTTTATCATATTGAAAAAGTTCCCTTCTATTCCTATCCTTTGAAGTGTTTTCATCAGGAAAGGATGTTGAATTTTATCAAATGCCTTTTCTACATCAATCGAGATGATCATGTGTTTCTTCTGCTTTGATTTATTGATGTGGTGTATTACATTAATTGATTTTCTTATGTTGAACCAGACTTGCATACCTGGAATAAATCCCACCTGGTCGTCGTGTATAATTCTTTTAATGTGCTGCTGGATTCATTTTGTGAGTATCTTGTTGAGGATTTTTGCATCTATATTCATTAAAGAAATTGGTCTATAATTTTCTTTTTTTTGTAGTATCTTTGTCTGGTTTTGGTATTAGGGTGATGGCTTCATAGAAAGAGTTAGGTAGCTTTCCCTCTTCTTCAATTTTTTTGAAGAGTTTGAGCAGGGTTGGTACTAATTCATTCTTGAATGCTTGGTAGAATTCACATGTGAAACCATCTGGTCCTGGGCTTTTCCTTTTTGGGAGCTTTTTGATGACTGACTCAATCTCTTTACTTGTGATTGGTTTGTTGAGGTCATCTATTTCTTCTTGAGTTAATGTTGGTTGTTTATGCTTTTCTAGGAAGTTGTCCATTTCATCTAAGTTGTCTAGTTTATTAGCATATAGTTGCTCATAGTATCTTCTCATTATCTCCTTAATTTCTGCAGGGTCAGTAGTTATATTTCCTTTCCCATTTCTGATTGCGTTTATTTGCATCTGCTCTCTCTTTTTTTTTTTTTTTGTTAGCCTAGCCAGTGGTCCATCGATTTTATTGATTTTCTCAAAGAACCAACTTCTGGTTTTGTTGATTTTCTCTATTGTTTTCCTGTTCTCAATTGCATTTATTTCTGCTCTAATCTTTGTTATTTCTTCCCTTCTGCTTGCTTTGGGGTTAGTTTGCTGTTCTTTCTCTAATTCCTCCAGGTGAGCAGTTAACTCTTCAATTTTTGCTCTCTCTTCTCTTTTAATAGAGGCATTTAGGGCAATAAATTTCCCTCTCAGCACCACCTTTGCTGCATCCCATAAGTTTTGATAAGTTGTGTTTTCATTGTCATTTGCCTTGAGGTATTTACTAATTTCTCTTGTAATTTCTTCTTTTACCCACTGGTTTTCTAAGAGGGTGTTGTTTAGCCTCCATATGTTTGTGAATTTTATGACCTTCTGCCTTTTATTTATTTCCAACTTCATTCCATTGTGGTCTGAGAAAGTGTTTTGTATGATATTAATATTTTTAAATTTGTTGAGACTTGCTTTGTGACCCAACATGTGGTCTATCCTAGAGAATGTTCCATGAGCACTTGAGAAAAAAGTGTATCCTGCTGTTGTTGGATGTAGTGTTCTATAAATGTCTGTCAAGTCTAGTTCATTTATCATACAATTCAACATCTCTGTTTCTTTAGTGATCCTCTGTCTAGATGTTCTATCCATTGATGAGAGTGGTGTATTGAAGTCTCCAACTATTATTGTAGAGGTATCTATTTCTCCTTTCAGTGATCACAGTGTTTGCCTCGTGAATTTTGGGGCATTCTGGCTTGGTGCATAAACATTTATGATTGTTATGTTTTCTTGATGAATTGACCCTTTTATTAATATATAGTGTCTTTCTTTGTCTCTTTTAATTGTTTCACTTTTGAAGTCTAACTTGTCTGATATTAATATAGCTACTCCCACTTTTTTCTGGTTGTTGTTTGCATGAAATATCTTTTTCCAACCTTTCACTTTCAGTCTATGTTTGTTCTTGTGTCTAAAGTGAGTTTCTTGTAGACAGCATATAGATGGGTCCTGTTTTTAATCCATTTCTGCAGTCTGTGTCTTTTATTATTGGGGAGTTTAATCCATTTATGTTTAGTGTTATTACTTAAGGGCAGTACTTTCTACTACCATTTTGTTTTTTGGATTTTATGGTCATATCTATTTTTTCTCTCCTTTTACCTTTCCTGATAATCTTCATTTCTGCACTCTTCTCCAACCTCTCTCTCTCCTGTCTTTTCCTATCAGCCTAGTAGCACTCCCTTAGTATGTCTCTGTAGTGCCGGTCTCTTATTCACAAACTCTCTCTCAGTATCTGCTTGTCTGAAATGTTTTAATCTCTCCCTCATTTTGAAGGAAAGTTTTGCTGGATACAGAATTCTTGGTTGGCAGTTTTTCTCTTCAGTATCTTTAAATATATCATGCCACTGTCTTCTTGCCTCTCATGGTTTCTGCAAGAGACAGTCTGTACAGTCGTCTTATCGACCTTCCCTTGTATGTGATGGATCGCTTGTCTGTTGCTGCTTTCAGAATCCTCTCTTTGGTCTTTGACATTGGACAATCTGACCAGTAAGTGTCTTGGGAGTAGGTCTATTGGGATCTATTCTATTTGGGGTACGTTGTACTTCTTGAATCTCTAATTTTCTGTTTTTATAAGAGTTGGGACATTTTCAGTGAATATGTCTTCTATTACTCTTTCTGCCCCTTTTCCCCTCTCTTCTCCTTCTGGGATACCCATAACATGTATATTTGTGAGTTTCATGTTGTCACTCAGCTCCCTAAGACCCTGCTCATATTTTTCCATTTTTTTTACCATGTGTTCTTTTGTGTGTATGAATTCGAATGACCTGTCTTCCAGTTCACTGATCCTTTCTTCTGCCTGTTCAAATCTACTGTTGTGTCCCTCCATTGTGTTTTTCATCTCCTCCATTGTGGCCTTCATTCCCATGAGTTCTGCCATTTGTTTTTTTAAGTTTATGAATTCTCCTTTATGGTCATCCAGTGTCTTCTTTATATCCTTCAGCTCTTTTGCTATATCTTCCTTCATTTCATCAATTTATTTAGCATTAGTTGCCTCCACTCCTGTGTCTCAGCTGAGCTATTAGTTTGTTCCTTTGGCTGGTCCATGTTTTCGTGTTTCCTGGTATGGCTTGTTATCTTAAGTTGTCTAGGCATCTGATTTTCTTGATTAGTTTATTTTGGAGCTTGTTTTCTGTCTTTTACCTAGTGGTTTTCTTGTTGGTTGGCTTTGTTCTCTGGCCTCTGTTATTTAGTTCAACTTATTCTAGACCTCTAACTTAGGTTCTATTTAGTTGATCAGAATTTTTCCCCTCTTGTTTTCTCTGTTTCTTGCTCTGCCTCTATGTAACCTTTTTGTCAGTGGGTCTCCTCAGATATGGTCGACCCTAGTCAGATTTTCCCAGTCTAGTGAGGCCCAGGTCTCATTGGGAGGGTATGGAGTTTTCCTGAGAATGAGACCCTCCTATGAGGCCTTTAGAATTGGTGCTTTCCTCTCCTGTCCAGCAGGTGGCGCTGGCCAGCCCACAGCTCCCCCACCAGTGTAAGGAGGTATGTAGACTTCAGTTCTCCTGGTGACTCTGATCCTGTCCAGGGCGTGGCTGACTGAAGCCAGAATCTGAATTCCAGCCCCTGGGGTCTGAATTCCCAGAAGGAGGACTGCCAGTTGAGCTGGACCTCCCTCCACTCTCCCAATCCTCAGAACTCCAGTTGTCTCTCAGGGGGCACTATTCCCTTCCTTCCCCTCTCCTCTGTGGGGCCTCTCCAGGTAGATTCCTTGGTCAGCCTGAGTTGCCAATTAAGACGTGGGTGGAGGCCTTCAGTAGCGAATAACGGAACTCAAAGACACTGTGGGTACTCTGTCTCCCCGCCAAGCCTAGCCTAGTCCCTCAACACCTGGCTTTCCGATAGAAAAATAACCACATATATTACTTTTAGATTAAAAAAAAAAAAATAGAAAAAGAAAAAAAAAAAAAAAAAAAGAGTCTCTTTTAAAGTCTTTCCCAGCCTGGAAGTTTTCAGTGTCAGAATAGAGCAATTTAAAGATATGCTTTGGGGCTATGGTCTGATAATTACTCTCCAACAGCTTCAGTTCCACCCTGCTGGGGGCTATGAAATGCAAAAAGATAAGGGATCAGTGAGAAGCCAGAAGGGACAAAATGTAGGGGAAAAAAAATGGCTTTTTTGGAGTCTGGGAATGGGTGCCCGCTTTTATGTGCCCCCACTTCTCGGAGCCCAGCCCTTCTTTAGCACCCCAGCTCCCAAAATTAGTTAATTAATTTGTTAATTAATTCTGCCATTGAGGCTGGGTTGAGCCTCCCTTCTTGCCCTCAGCAGATTGCTGTTTTTTGTTTTTTTTTTTCTCCCCCCCTTTCAGGGAGCTGGCAGCAAGACAGTCTGTGAGGTCTGGGTGGGGAGGGGCGCCAGACCCCTGGTCCGGGAACTTACAATGTTCGCTGCGATGTCAGCTTTTCCTCCAGTTCCAAACTTGTGTCCGATGTGTGACTGGTTACTGGAGACCCCGAAAACACTGTTTCATATAGTTCTTGGGTAATTGCCAGCTGCTCTAGGGGAGAGGTGAAATTCTGCTCCTCACCAACTCTGCCATCTTGCCCTGCCCCTCTAGGTTGAATTTTAAAAGATGTTAGCAAAATAAAAATTAAGAGAAACCAAAAATATTATAGAAGAATTTGGTTTTTCACTAGAGGCAATAAAGAGCAAAATTATCACTGCAGATAACTGAGTGAGGGATGTGGCAGTCTAACCAAACAGCTCTCCAAGAATGCAAAGGAGTAGATGAAAATAATGAGAGATAACAGGATAGAAATGCAGATCAGAGAAACAAAGGCAAACCTACAAAATATAGCTCTTCCCAGAGAAATAACTAGAGTAAAGTGGTCACAAGTACTGAGCAGAGAGTCTACTAAAAGAATATTGAGACCTACATATCACTCATTGGAGAAATTTTTAGAGTTTTATTATATGACGTCCTCTAAATTCCTATAACACTTTCTTTGTGCTGTGGCATTTGCCATATTCTGTCTTGAATCTAGATTCCGCTTGCACCAAGAGGATCATGATTCTAATCCAGTTTCTTTCACCTGTTATCTGTGTAACTTTTTAGCAAGACTCAACTTCTGGGCCTCAGTTTTATCACTGGTAAAATAAAGACAGTATAGCCACCTTAAAAGATTGTTGAGTGAAGCAAATGAGCGCCTATGTGGAAATACCTAGAGAATAGCCCAAGGTCAACACATATTCCCTGTTATACCTCTATTGAGTCTAAGTATTTGAGAACAAAAATCCTGTCTATTTTCTTTGTATCTTTTGCAGTACCTAGCAATTGTAGACACTCTATAAATATTTATCAAGCATGTTTAATTTAAAACAAAAGCTAAGATAATATTACCTAAATCTAGCTAACTACCACAAAGGAACAATGATTTCCACAGGGAAAGAAAAAGTGTAGAAGAATGGAATTGATTGTGTTTGTAAACAGAAAGAAAATTAATTTATTATTGCTACTTGTTTTAATCTCAGAGTTTACAAAAGGCAATGAACATTGTACCATTTTAGTATGGATAGTAAATTTTGATAATTTTCCTCATTCTCTGTTATGGTTGAAATATTTTAGTTCCATATACTGTAATTGAATATAAACTGAAATGCAAAATGGAGATTTGTAGCAGTTTGTTTTCACAAAGAAGAAACTGATTCAAAATGATAGAAGAAAATTACAGCAATTAACATAGCCATCCAAAGCAATACTTGCTAAGCATATAAGATGACTAGTATAGTCAGTAGAAATATGCAATAATTGGTATTCACAAAACTGTCAACCTTAATTAAGAACCTTAAATTCCTAAATGTAAATCAAATTACAAAAATCATTAGCCATCTAGTGAGAAATCTAATAACTTCTCTAAGCCAGTTATGGAAATAATAGGCTCAAACCATATTCAGAACAATGTTTTCCAAGTAGAAATAGTTTTCTCAGACATGGTATGATGGTTAAGTTCATGTGTTAGCTTGACTAGGTTATGGTGTTCAGTTGTTTACTAAAGCAAGCACTGGCCTGATGGCTACTGTGAGGATATTTCATGGATTTTAATCATCAGCAAGTTGATTACATCTATAGCTGATTACACCTACAATCAACTGAGGAGATTGCCTTCAACAATGAGAGAAGTCTCATCCAATTAGTTGAAAGCCTTAAAAGGAGAACTGATGATTTCAGCAGTCAGAAGGAAGAATTTTCATCTCTACTTTAGCCAGCCATTTTCTCCTGGGGAATTCATCAAAAAACTTCATCAGAGTTCCCAGCTTGCAGCGTGCCCTACAGAATTCAGACTTGTCCATCTGCACAGTCATGTGAGCCAATTCCTATAATAAATCTCATTATATATATGTGTGTGTGTGTCTGTGTGTGTGTGTGTGTGTATACACACATACATATATATTATATATTATCTCCTGTTGTTTCTGTTTCCATGGAGAACCCTGACTCATACATATAGTAACTAGCATATTGTTTGGTAACAAGCCGCTGATGTTGGTAACAGAGGCCATCTTCAGAGAATTCACCCAAGTTCAGAATATCCCCTATGTAGAGCTGTTCTCTCTCTCTCAAATCACTGTATAGATTCTACTCTACCATCTAATTTTAATTATAGATCTTGCATTCCTTTCTGGAACCTATTGGATTTTCTATGGAACGCATAGAAAGTTCTCAAATTGACCTGCTTATCCGTGAATCCTACAGATTTGGCGCTTAAGTCTGGAGAAAGCCTTTTGGCAAACCAAACCTGAGAGACATCTTGGGGTCTGCATTTCATATTACAGAAAAGTTCTGATCTCTGTTTATTCAGTTCTGTGACTTCTGCATTGTCTTTATATTGGATAAAATACTTAAGTTCTTGCATTGTTAGATTAGCGGTTCTTTCTCTCCATACAACTCATTTCCACAATTTAGTCTCATTAGGAGCATAACTCTGTATTGGCAGTATACAAGTAGGAAATGCATTTGAATTCAGACGAAGCAAGAGAAAGATGTAGGATTTGAAAAAGTCCTTTCTCCCAGACTCAATACACCAACCTTGACTTAGAGAATAGCTGATTTATTAGTTTCTGCTCTCTAACACTAAAATAGCTAAAATATTCAGTTTGCTACCCCACTAGATGAGGTAGGCAGGAATCTATGTGATTTGAGTTTGTATGAAACCTGATGGTGGTCAATTTCCAATCAAAGATAAGTTCATCTCCTCCTGATTCATTTATGATGCTTAATTTTCTGTTCTTTGAACCAGTATTGCTAATTTGCATCAAATTGCTAAAATAAAATATTAACCTTCCTAGATTGCTCTCAAAAATTTTCACAACCTGTTTCCCGACTATAACTTACCTTGAATTCTTACTTTGACTATCTTTCCCTGTAAATAGAACAGAAGTGGGTTTCTGAAAGACATGTATGTTTTAATTTGAATCATGAATTAGTTTATCTGATTACAATCCTCAAGCTTATCTGATTACAGTTCTCACAGGCAGCTAGGTGATTTTGATTATGGGTATGAGTGCACATGAGGGAAGCACGTTGTGGAGGATAAAGAGGGATAATATTGGCATTTGGGCCACTGCCTTGGAAAGACATGGGTGAAGACCCTGAATATCACGTGGAAGGAGAATACGAGTAGGGGAGATGGAAAGCTCAACTTCACTTAATCCACAGGAATTGATTGGAACCTGCCCTGGTCAACAGAGCCATCTATTGCCCCATATACCTTTTAGCATTCCAGGTTCTACCACCCTCTTCAGCCACCTTGGACAAGTGGCTGCAATAAATTCCACCATGAGTTGGTGCTAGAATCTCTCTCCTGTGTCAATTAAGGATGGAGTCCACTACCAGGCTCCTGGCCCTTCTCTTTATGGTCACTACAGAGCAGAGAATGCATAGTTTTACTTTAAGATTAGAACCTACTTTACTTGTGCTTTGCTTCCTAGGATCATGGAAATAAAATAGCTACCTTATTTACTACTTTAGCTGATTTTTCTGGACTTGAACTTAGACGTGCACAGACTTGGTGTTGCTGTCCTATTGAAGCTCTTGGAGATTATCCTTTCCTGTGAATGGCCCCATTCATACTGCATGGGCTTGTCCTCCTGGCCATAGTTGGCTGGAACTGGGGTCAACACTTGACCCACACTGGCCAATCAGATTATCCTCCTACCCATTGTAGAATTTAGAATTGGGACTGAGAGATAGTCAGTCTCTGTGTGTGGCCATATTCTGCAATGTGGACTGAGTTGCCAAGAAAGTCATTCTGAAGACAAAGAAGAATAAAACAGATACACAGAGAGAGCAGAGATGAGGGACACAGACTTCTGACACCTTTCTAGTTCTTACTTTCCAGTTTCCTACCCAAGGCCCAAGCGGTTCTTTCTCTCCATACAATTCATTTACACAATTTATTCTCATTAGGAGCACAATTCTTTATTGGCAGTATACAAGTAGGAAGTCATTTGAATTCAGAAGAAGCAAGAGAAAGACGTAGAGTTTGAAAAAGTCCCTTCTCCCAGACTCAACACACCAACCTTGCCTTAGAGAATTGCTGACTTATTACTTATTATTGTGTGAACACATTTGTGATAGGACCGTTTGAAGATGTTATTTTTAGTTAAGGTGTGGCCAAATTGAATTAGGGTGGGCCTTAATCTGAATTACTGGGGCCCTTTATAAGCAGAACAAATCTGGACCAGTTGGAGAGGGCTGCAGGGGAGCCAGAAGAGAGCAGAAACTGGAAGAGCAGACACAAGGAGAGACAGACCACCATGTGACAGGAGGCAGAGATGCAAACCAAGGAACTTTGTGATTGCAGCAAGCTAGCACCAGAACACTACAGACTTCAGGGAGAAAGCACAGTATTGCCAACACACCTTGATTTTGGATTTCTAGCCTCCGAGACTGCGAGACAATGAATTCCTGTTGTTAAGCCGACCAGTATGTGGCATTTGTCATAACAGCTCTGGCAAACTAAGACAGTTGCTTAATCATCTCATCTTAAATATGGAGATTGTCCAGAATTATCTGGGTCAGCCCAATGTAATCACAAAAGTTCTTAAATGTGGAAGAGAGATGCAGAATAGTCAGTGTCAGAGTGATACAATGTGAAGAAAGACTTAACCAGCCAATGTTAGCTTTGAAGATTGAAGGGGTCCACAAATCAAGGAATGCAGGCAGCCTCTAGAAGCAGGAAAAGGCAAGAAAATGGATTCTCTCATGAGCTTCCAGAATACAGCCCTGCTGACACCCCAATTTTACCACAGTGAGACTTGTTTTGGATTTATGACCTCCAAAACTATAAGGTAAAAAATTTATGTTGTTTTAAGTCACTAAATTAGTGGTATTTTGTTATGGAAGCAACAGGAATCTAATACTATATGTATGTGGTTATATATAGTTAGGAGAATGAGTGAGGTAGTAGAAATTAGAATAAAGGTAGTTTTTCAAGCTATACTAGTATACCTATTACACTTGAAAACTTGTCCAAATCAAATATACTATTTTTTTGTTAATTATAGTCTCTAGGTTACATTGATTATATTCCCCCCCAATCCCACCCTATTTTAACACCTTGCAATGTTGACATTCATTTGTTCTACCTCATGTAAAAACATTTGTACATTTTATCACAATTGTTGGGCACTTTAGGTTTCACTGAGTTACACTGTCCCAGTCTTTATCACTTGTCTTTTGTTCTGGTGTCCCACATGGTCCTAACCTTCCTCTTTCAACCATACTCGCAGTCATCTTTCTTCAGTGTACATACATTGCTGTGCTACTATCTCCCAAAATAGTTTTCCAAACCTCTCACTCCTGTCTTTTCCTTTCTGTCTACAGTGCTTCATTTAATGTTTCCTGTAGAGTAGGTATCTTGTTCACAAACTCTGTCATTGTCTGTTTGTCAGAGAATATTTTAAGCTCTCCCTCATATTTGAAGGACAGTTTTGCCAGATATAGGATTCATGGTTGGTGGTTTTTCTCTTTCATTATCTTAAATATATGACACCACTTCTTGCCTTCATGGTTTCTATTGAGAAATCCACACATAGTCTTAGCAAGCTTCCTTTGTATGTGATGGATTGCTTTTCTCTTGCTGCTTTCAGGATTCTCTCTTTATCTTTGACATTTGATAATCTGACTATTAAATGTCTTGGTGTAGACCTATTCAGATCTACTCTGTTTGGGGTACACTGCACTTCTTGGATCCATAATTTTGTATCTTTCATAAGAGATGGGAAATTTTCATTGATTATTTCCTCTGTTATTGCTTCTGCCTCTTTTCTCTTCTCTTCTCCTTCTGGGACACCAATGACATGTACATTCCTGCTTTTCATTTTGCCCTTAAGTTCCCAGAGACATTGCTCACATTTTTCCATTCTTTTCTCTACCTGTTCTTTTGTGTGTAGGTTTTCAGGTGCCTTGTTCTCCAGTTCCTCAGTGTTTTCTTCTGCCTCTTGAGATCTGCTATTGTATGTTTCCGTTGTGTCTTTCATCTCTTGTGTTGTGCCTTTCATTTCCATAGATTCTGCCAGTTGTTTTCTCAAACTTTCAATTTCTACCTTACATACACCCAGTGTTTTCATTATATGCTTCATCTCTTTTGCCATATCTTCCCTAAACTTTTTGAATTGATTTAGTATTAGTTGTTTAAATTCCTGTATCTCAGTTGAAGTGTAATTTTGTTCCTTTGACTGGGCCATAACTTCATTTTTCTTAGTGTAGGTTGTAGTTTTCTGTTGTCTAGGCATCTGATTTCCTTGGTTGCCCCAATCAGGTTTTCCCAGACCAGAATGGGCTCAGGTCTTGGAAGGAGGCAGTAGTATCACGTCTCCCTGAGGGTGTGTCTTAGTAGATTGGTACAAGTCACTGTGCTTTTCTGCCCAGCAGGTGGCACCTGTCAGCCTGTCACTCCAGACTGGTGTAAGGAGGTGTGGCCTGTGGCTGTTTTCCCTCAGGCTCTGGGGTCTGATTCTGAATGGAAGGCGGGTAGTAGAGCTTGGCACCATCTTCTTCCTCTTAAGGAAAATGCACCCCCTAGGGAGAGGTCATTTACATTTGAATAGTCTCTCTGCCTGTGCTATTTCCACCCTTGTCTGGGTCAGAGCACTGGAAACTGAAGATGGCTGAGGCTTTCTCCACTGAGCCAAAAAAGGGACAGAAAGTCCCCTTCAGGGTCCGTCTGTAGCCACCCTCTGGCTTTCCAAGGTCAGTCATCACCAAAGGACTCTGTCTGCTTGTTGGGGATTTGTATCTTGTATTGACTAGTCCATATTTGTTAATTAAACCCCAGTTGGAGCTCAGTTGAGCTATGTTCACTTGCTCGGAGATTGCTGCTCTCTAGTATCACGAGGCTTTGCAGTTCAGGCCATGGGGGGAGGGGGCTCCCAGCTTGGATCTGCAGTTTTTACTTACAGATTTTATGCCATGATCTCAGGCATTCCTCCCAATTCAGGTTGGTTTATGATGAGTGGACAGTCATGTTTGTCCCCCTGCAGTTATTCCAGATTATTTACTGGTTGTTCCTGGTTGTTTATTAGTTGTTCCAGGATAAAATAGCTTCCACTCCTCTCTATGCCACCGTCTTCTTCCATCCCTCCAAATACACTATGTTAAACAATTAAAAGCACTGATTTTGGTGGGAGTGCCCACTAAGTAAAAGTGTAGCAGGAGTTACATTCAGACATGGGTCTTGTTCAGGAAGCATTCTGTAGGAGGAGCTACTTGTCTGATCAGTCTGCTCTGAACATTAGAATTATAATTTTTTATTATCATTTGGTGTCTGCAGAATGTGCAGAGCACTCTTTAACACATTTAGAGATGCTCTTAACTTAGGACTTAAATATAATAAATGGAAAATGACTGAATTCACAGTTTGGAAAGAGAGCTCTAAGGATTATTTCCAGTCAAGGAAACAAACACTACTCTAGGACTGACACAGTGAGGAAATTTAACCGAAAGGATTTGTTACATAGGTTATAGAAGAGCTGAGTTGCCAAACCAGGCTGAAGAGAGCCAAGTAGAAAGTACGGTTCCCAAGCCCAGGGTCTGGAACTCTCCAACAGGAGCTGGGCCCTGAGTAGGGGCCTCCTGGCAGGAATTGGGACTAGAGAGGGAGGGACTGCCTAATGGTTTTTGGGAATGGGGGACAGTTTGCAGGATGAGAACACCTGGGTGGGTAGGTGGGGGGCGGTCACATTATTTCAGAAGTCCTTTGATTCTGTAACATTATTTGTGTTTCATTATCAAACCCCTGTGTTGACTGCAATTCTGGATAACTTGTGTCACTGTTAAGTAAGTCATTGTTTTCCAATCCTGGTTTGCATCAAAAGCAACTGGGAAGCTTTATAAAATAAAATACAAACTCTTGGGCCCCAACTTAAGCTTACAAAATCATTCTGTCTGTGAGTAGGGCCGTGTGTGTGTGTGTGTGTGTGTGTGTGTGTGTGTGTGTGTGTGTGTGTACATGTGTACATGTGTGTTTAAATGCTCAGTTGATTCTTATGCACAGTCCAGTTTGGGAACAGAACAAAAACTTGGTGTAATGTTCCCTTCTCTGTGCCTTTAGTTGGGAGGGGGATTACAAAATACAGGGTAGAGAGACAGAAAGTTAGTGGGAGTGGAGGCTTGTAATATGTAGTAATCAAGACATTAGAATTTCACTGCTACATAATGAAGATGATTCTTATGACAGTGTCAAAAAGCCTTGTATCCAGGGTGGTTGAGCTGTCTCTCAAATTAGTCCTTCCCTATTCCAGTTTGTAATTTGAATAGTAAGAGCAAAAGCCACTTTGATGATAATGTGCTATCTTTGAATATCTTTTATGTAAATGTAACCTTTAGGTGAGGAAAGAGGAGAGACAATATAATTAGTGAATCAAATGTAGATATCAGCACCTCTTATAGTATTGGCATATAATTATAAGGCTAAGATTCTCGTAAGTTGATATTTGGGCAAAGAAATAAAGAAAACACCTGCAATTCATTCTGCAAGGTTAGAATAGGGTTCCTTTGAGTCTATTTTCACACAACATTAAACAGCAGATACTAAACCAACCAAAAAAATCTTGTGAAACTGTAAATCTAGAGAACAGGTGCAAAAAAATCTCTCCTCACTTGGTATCTATTTCATGAAATCATTAAAAGTGGAAATTTACAACCCTTCAATGCCCTTTGAAGAATATATTATACTTTCTAATGCTGTAAAACACTCTTGCAGTTAAATCCTTCAACATGCCCAATTTCCATCAGTCCCACTCCACTCAATAACGTCTGGACAAAGTGATATGGTGGGAACAGTTTGTCTCTAGGAGTTTCCCACATTCCCCTTTGTGGAACTTCTCTCAGTCATGTGATACCATAAGAGCCATCTAATGTCTGTAGTGTCTGGGACATAATTATTGAATGAATGAATAAGTGAGTGAATGAATGGAATGCATGGAGGCATGTATGCTGCACAGAACCCCAGACTCTGATATTCCAAATCAGCCCTACCAGCAAGCTCTCATATTAAACAGTATAGTCGTCAAACATTTATTCAACATTGACACTCTGCACTATACTGGGGGCTATAAAACAAACTACAATGAATAAGAACAGTTCCCTATCTTCAAAGTTTTTACACTTTAGAAGAGACATGTAGACAAAAAATTAATACAGAATGGAATGTAATAAATATAATAAACATAGGAAAAATTAAAGTGCAATGAAGAGAAATTGTGGATGCTGTCATGAAAAATAGAGAAACATTGTTGATTGGCAACTAGGGAATGCTAACAAATCAACCAGAAATCGATAAGAGAATTTCCAAGCAGAAGCTCAGGTGCACTGGAAGTTAGGCAGTCTGAATTCTGGGATATTCTGTAGCCAGAGAAAGACTGAGGGAACATAGACAAAGATGGAGATTCTTACCTGGGGCCTGGCTCAGCAGGAAAATAAACATGAGAGGCTGCAGACCAGAAAGGGCAAGGAGTTCCAAATTTTGTGCAAGTACAAACAGGTTGGCCTCAGACATGCCTTGGGAAGTAGTAGTGTTGGCCTTTAGCATGCCTCTGGAAGAATTCTTGGGCCAAGTCTGAACTCCAGCTGCCAGGTGCTGGGAAAGAAAAATGGGTACCACGGATCTACTACTCCTGTGTCCCAGGGGCTGATGTTTATGCCGAGGCTGTCTGTGTAGCCAGAACCAAGCAAATGTAAATGCAAAGCATAGCCATAAGCAAGAAAATGGGTGAATTGGAAGAAGGGAAAGAGGTTATAAATGTTTGATAAGGCAAAATGATGATATCAACCTTATCAGCCGGGGCAGCCAACCAATATGTAAGGAAGTTTCACCTTAACATGCCTCATGTTAAGCTTTCAGGCTCCCTGGAAAAATTAATACTGTACTCTCCTTGACCAATTGAATGAAATAAAGAATTAAGATTGAATTAAATAAAGCAAATATACTTAGGGAAGTATGCTGTCCTTATATGCATAGGTTTATTTTAATGTGTGTTTTTCAACTCATCCCTTAAATTATGAACATTTAGCCGTATCTGAACTTTCCTTAATTTATATCAATTTCCACAATTTCTACAATAGAGACACATATCCAGCTAGTGCATTAAAACCAGCTAATGATGGGGAAAGACAAAACCAGGGGCTTTTGGGAAGTTGAATCAACCTCTGAATGATTGAATGATTAAGATCTATTTGGTTAGTTTGTACCTTTCTAAACATTAGTTGATGTTAGAGGTGCTCTAGAGGCAAAAGAGCCTTTACTCAAATGAAAATTTAGTTATTATAATTTAAATTATATGATTTGCATATACAATTCTACCAAAAATTCCTTCTTTAGTAGGCCAGTATTAGCATTACTTGATGGAAAACTCAGGAATGAAACTTCATGCATTTTTTTTTTATATAAAGTCAATAAAATGTTCTTATTAGTTCTCTGGATGATTTACGAGCTAATGCCTTCACAGTTTTCCTTGTGTAAACCAATAAATTCTCTAGTATTTAAAAAAATCCATGTATTTTGTAACTCATCAATATCCGCCCATTTGAATTTACTGCAAAGGTAAGACAAATGTGATTAATATAATGAATTGATTTAGAAAAAGATAAGACCCAAGAACTATATATTATTACTTTATGTAATTCTAAGTAGTTTAAGCAATGTATATCTATACACACACACACACACACACACATATATATATATACATGAATCTTTAATGAGCTGATGTATGAAGACCTCTATAGTCCTAACAGAAAAACCATAACTGGGTTTTTAAATATGTTTTGTTACAAAAACAACCTAAGAATAATTAAATCATAGCTGACATTTGGAG
Source organism: Choloepus didactylus (assembly GCF_015220235.1). NCBI lineage: Eukaryota > Metazoa > Chordata > Mammalia > Pilosa > Megalonychidae > Choloepus > Choloepus didactylus. The sequence goes on from NC_051308.1 coordinate 34,969,026, forward strand.
TGCAAACTGAATTAGCTTCAGATTTCATTAAATCACTCCCTAATGTAACTATTAAAAACCAGAGACCAAGAGAGAGAAAAGCTGGGGATACCATTTTAGCTGTAATAATTTCCCCCCATATTATTATCCAATAGTTGGGAGATATAAATTTGAGTCTTGAGAGGCAGTCAACAAGTGTTCAAACTGATAGGACAGCATTATTACATTTCCTTCCCTTGAGTACTCAATAAGGCACAACATCACAAGATGAGGTTTAAAAAAAAAGTTATTAAAAAAAAGGCAATAAGCTCCTTTGGGCTTATAACTTTGTGATGAATTGTGTGTGGTTTAATATTTGCTCAAAAGAAGGACATCATATACATAGTCTTCCTCAGCTGTTAAGCCTAGATCCTCATGCTGTTAACCAGGATCACTTTTAACCAGTAACTATTGCAGTTTCAAAAGGGGACATGCATAAAAACCAGTGGATGCTCATTTGCTGCAAAAATTATGAGCACAAGCCCTGGCATTAGACCTTCTGGTTCAAATCCTGCCTCTGCTTCTTACGGTGTTGCCTTGGGTAAGTCATTTTTCCTCTATCTGCCCCAGTTTTTTCTCTTGTAAATTAGAAATAATAGAATATTCTTAATAAGGTGGTTAATGGCATTAAATTATCTTAATTCATGTATAGTGTTTAGAACATTGCCTGGCACATAATAGAATATTCTTAATAAGGTGGTTAATGGCATTAAATTATCTTAATTCATGTATAGTGTTTAGAACATTGCCTGGCACATAATAACAGTTCAGTACATTTTAGTTGCTATTATTTTATATGTCAGATCAATGCTCATATTATTGATTAAGATCTTGATGGAGTAACTTAAAACTTTCAGTCTCCCATTGTGGTGACTTACATTATGTCAAAAAAAATCCATGTCTATTTCATCACTACTCTCCACAAGAAAAAAAAAAATGGTTGCAATAAACTTTCAAGCTGGTTGTCTCTGGAGAAATTGCTTTCTAATGAGGAGGTGACAGATACTGGGCAAGAACATGAGCATGGGAATTGCTGAGGAATTCACACAAGATGGTCAAAGACTTCATCCATGTTTTGCCCCCATTTGACACAATGACTCCTCTATCTTAATACTTCACACAGGGGTCTTTGTTCTTCACACTTTATACTTTATGCTTCACATATGGGTGCTTGTTGCTATACTGATACAGAAGACATTGTTGATTGCCTACCAAATTCCCATTCCTCCCCTATTTCTTGCTCACAGTAGCTCAAGTTCCTTGCAATAATGGGAAGCCATGAGCTTCCAGGAAGTTAAGCCACTCCCCTGATCCAGTGGGTGAGTCTTGATTAATCTGCAAATTAAGGTATTTGCATTCCTTCACCAGTGGCTTGTTTAGGAATAGACATGTGACACAATCCAGTCAACAATTTGTGAGAGGAAATCTGCTGAGGGGACAACTAGGAAGATTTTCTCACACTTATAAAGGGACACCCTCTCCTCTAGCCTTACAACATGGTTGTGCAAGGATGGAAAGCATGGAAATGTTGCAACTTTCGCAGGAACTCAAGGGAAGCAGCCTAGGAAGAAAGACAGTGGAGCAGAAAGATGACACTGGTCATCACTGGTTGTGCTGGTTTGAACCTATGTACCCCATAAAAGACTATATTCTTTTACTCCACTCTTGTGGGGGCAGACCTATTGTGGGTGGGATCTTTTAATTAGATTATTTCCATGGAGATGTGACCCTGCCCATTCATGGTGAGTCTTAATTACTGGAGTCCTTAAGAGAGCTCAGAGAGAGAGAGAGAGCTGAGAGCCAACACAGAAGCTGAAAGAGACATTTTGGAGAGGCACTAAGATATGGAATCCAGAGTTTGCTCTCAGGAGAAACTAAGAGAGAACCCACAGACATTTAGAGAGAAACTCCCTGGGAGAAACAAGTTAAGGACGCATAGGAGCTGAGAGAGAGAAGCCAAGACAGAAGCCCAGAGACATTTTGCAGAAAGCAATGGAAACAAGAAGCTAACCCTAGGGGAGTACCAGCAGACTCCAGCCATGTGCCTTCCCATGTGACAGAGGAACCCCAGATGCTGTCCTATTGATGCCTTAGCTGGGACATTTTCATGGCCTTAGAACTGTAAATTTGTGAATTAATAATCCCCCATTGTAAAAGCCAATCCATTTCAGGTATTTTGCATTCGGGCAGCTTGAGCAAACTGGAATGCTGGTCCTGATAGCACTGCTGAGCCTCTGAATTAACCAGCCCTGGAACGACCAGTCTTGGCTTCCTTGTTATATGAAATAATGAGTCATCTTTATTATTTAAGCCAGTTTTTCTTAAACTTTGATGTGCATAAAAATCACCAGGAGATCTTGCTAAAGCACAGATTCTGATTTAGTAGGTCTGAAGTGTTGCCTGAGATTTTGCTTTTCTAGGAAGCTTCTGGGTGATGCCAGTGCTGCTGGTCTGCAAACCGCACTTTGATCAGCAAAAGATTAAGCCTCTCTTAATTGGGTTCTCTGGTTATTGCAGCTGAAAGCATATATCTAATGGCCTTTGTTAGGGTGTTTTTGGTTTTCTATTTTATGAACCTATACACTCTAGGCAGCTGTATTTTTTTTCTTGGGGATGAATTAGCAGAAGACTGTAGACAAAGAGAGGAAGTAGAGAAACAGAAACAAGAGACAGGGAAAGCACACTTGCCTGGGGATTGAAGGTTTTCTGGTTTTCAGTTCTTCTCCTTCCTGAGGTCCAGCTGCATTCCTGCCCTTAGGAAGACCCTTTTTGCTTAAGCTAGTTCAAGTTGATATCTGTATCTTGCCACTAAATAATCATAATTAGTGCAGTGCACAATCAATGGGGTCACCTGACTATATTTTTATTTCTCAAATTGGAAGCTTTCCTATATGTCCCACAGCATCTACTATAGTACCCAGGACTTTACATGTACATATGTATGTATTCATTCTTTATATATTTATTCATTCCTTCTCTAGGACCTAACATAGTGTCTGTAGACATTAGATCAATAAATTCTAACTTAGTGAATAAAAAGTTGGACACATACACTAGAGTTGTATATGGACCGTGTATGTAGTTCAAATCTTATTCCATATTAATCTCCTTCAAATACTTTGCTTTCACTAAATCTGTTAATACTGAGCTCTTTGGTGCATGTGACTATGAGAGTGATAAAGCAAGATGTGTGATCCCTTAAAGCCCTAAAGTTTGAGGAAATGTTTCCTCAGCAGAGAGGTTGTTCACCAGTCATGTGAAATGGTATTGCAACCCATCATTTTTTTAAAATAACAGTTTTATTGAGATATAATTCAAATACAAAATAATTCACCCATTGAAAGTATACAATTCATTAGTTTTTAGTATATTCACAGAGTTATGCAACCATCACCACAATTTTAGGATATTTTCATCACCACAAAAAGAAACTCCATACTCTCTAGCAGTCACTCCCAACTTTCCCAACTATTCCCCCTGACCCGGCCCTAGGCGACCACTAATTTACTTTCTGTCTCTATAGAGTTGCCTGTTCTGGGCATGTCATACAAACGGAATCATACAATATGTGGTCTTTTGTGAGTGGCTTCTTTCACTCAACACAGCTTTCAAGGTTTATCCGTGTTGTAACATGTATCAGAAATTCATTCCTTTTCATGCCTAAAACAATGTTCTGCTATATGGATATCCTGCTTTTTGTTTATCTGTTCATCGGTTGATGGACATTTGGGTTGTTTCTACTTTTGGCTATTATGAACAATGCTCCTATGAACATATGTGTACAAGTTTGTATGTGGATATATATTTTGATTTCTCTTGAGTATATACCTTAGAGTGAAATTGCTGGGTCATGTGGTAATTCTATGTTTAACCTTTTAAAGACTTGCCAGACTGTTTCCACAGTGTCCACACCATTTTACATTCCCCTAGCAAAGCATGAGGGCTCCAATTTCTCCACATGCCCTCCAACACCTGTTATTATCTCTTGTTTATTATAACCATCCTGAAGGTCGTAAAGTGGTATCTCATTGGTATCCTGATGGTTAATGAATGCCATCTATTCTAGAGAAGATTGGCTTATTTAGATAATAAGTCATTTCTGTAAGAGAATGTTTCTTTCATATAGGCTTTTTTTTTCCAGTGGAACAATTGTCATACTTACCAGATTATTTAAAAATCATTTTTATCCAGGTGTTTCACATACCTATGCCTTTTTAGGGCGTGCACATTTATGCCCCTTCAACAGTACCTACAATAGTTCTTCATATAAGTGTTTTGTTGTGGCGTTGTCGTTGTTTTAGGTGAAATTCACATAACAATTAACAATTTTAAAGTGTATTAGTGCATTCACAATGTTGTGCAACCACCAACTCTCTCCAGTTTCAAAACTTTTTCATCACTCTAGAAAAACTCATCACACTCATTAAGTAATCATTCCCTGTCTCCCTTCCACCACCCCATCCCCTGGTAGCCACTAAGTCTCGAAGGATTTGCCTATTGTGAATATATTATATAAAAGGAAGCGTACAATAGATGACCTTCTGTGCCTGGCTTCTTTCATGTAGCATGCTTTCCAGGTTCGTCGAAGTTGTACCATGTAGCAGTACTTTGCTCCGTTTTATGGCTGAAAAATACCCCTCTGTATGTCAAGTAGGAGTTTAAAAATGCATATTGAATAAGTAAACTAATAGCAGTCTAAGGAAAACGCTGTATTTACATTAGCAACTGTTCTCAGAGGATGCACTTCAAGGAACTGAGAGTATTGTGTCTGCCCATTAGAATATAAACTGCACTGAGACTACCAACAAAGCAGCAATGCCCCAACTTCCCAAACCACAAGTATATAAATCAGAGGTTGTAGCTCATGACAAAAATTCTGAGGGAATGGGGAAGGTTGATGGATTGAAGCAGGCTATTTGACTTTCACCTTCTAGCCCGATTTAGAATCTGTGAAGTATTTTCCGGATCCAAGTGGAAGAAGCAGTACTCCTGTGACAGTGAAGTTACTATTAGTCAGTCCTGAGGAGTGGAAAGAGCACGAGACTCGGAGTTAAGAGACAATGATTGTAGCATCAAGTCTGCTGCCAACCAGATGTGTGACTCTGGGCAGTACAACTTTTGCAGACCTCAGTTGCTTTACCTACAAAGTAGGAATAGAGGAAGGGTGGGGGGTGGACTATATCTCCAAAATAACTTCTGTTTCTCTGTCAGAGACTATTAGAAGTGGTTTCAGTGGTTTCTAATATTCTGTGATTGCCTCCCCCCAACCTGCTAACTTCTTTCCCAACTAACAGAACAGACTTGGTCCACATGGAAACACAGTGTTCTCTGTACCAAGTATTTCACAGTAGAGTCTGCAAACCACCTCCATCAAAAAACTGTTAAAAATACTGTTAAAAATACTGTTTCCTATACCCTACCCCAGACCATGCATCAGGATCCTTTGGAATGAGGTCCCAAATTGACATTTTTAACAAGGTACCAGGCGATACTTATACTATTAACAATGACTATTTATTACTATGTGCCTATATTATTTTAAAAAGCCTTGTAGTCATTAATTCATGTAATCCTCATAGCTATCTATGAGGTTAAGTTATCTCCATTTCACAGAAGGGGAAACCAAGGCACAGATTGTCTGATCCAAGGTCACAAAACTGGTAAGTGATGAATAGGCATGTAAACACAGTAATATGACTGCAGTGTCTATGCTCTAGCCATTACACCATAGCCATGCAACCAGTTTATTGGACACCAAGAGGCAAAAGCAGAATGTTTCTTTGTTTCTCACCAATACACTTGCAAACAAGCTAGTAAGCTGCGTTTCCCCACTCCTGGGTAGAACTTTAGGCAGATAAATTGCTTTTTTGGTTACTCTCAGATAATAAACAAATAGTTTCTTTATCCAGATATTGAAATATCCAGCCCAGTGTAATATCAAGACTCCAGACTTTCATCCAGTTTAAACCTGTTCCTTCCCAGTTTGGGCCTTGTTCAGGCTGTGAATTTTGTAGTGGGGCAGGGATTTGGAGTATGAGTAGTAGAGAAGAGGTAAAGGGGAGGAGTACAGTTCTTTCTTGACTGGTACTAATGTAATCTGGGCTTATAACCTCCTGTGTGCCAGATGCGCCATCACTGGCTCTTTGTCCCATGATGCTGTTTCCTTGCCATCCCCCACTGCAATGAGTTCAGCCACTGTACTGCTAGAGGGAACAGTTACCCACACAAGACAGCCCTCACTTCTGTCACCAATTGCATGTTTAGGGGGTACTCCAAGGCACCCGCAGGTTTGACAATTTGCTGGAAGGACTCACAGCACTCATGAAAGCTATGATACTCATGGCTTATCACTGGGAAAGGATACAGGTACAAATTAGCCAAAGGAAGACATGTATAAGGTACAGTCCAAACACAGAACTTCCAGTCATCCTCTCCCCAGGGAGTGGTAGATGGCACTGCCTCCTTCCAAACACAATGTGTGATAACATGCACAGAGTACTGCCAAACAGGGAAGCTCATGCAAGACTCTGGTGTCCAGAATTTTGATCACGTATGTCAGAGTATGTTCATATTCTGCCTGCGTGGCTGACCTTTATCTCTAGCCATTCCTAGAAGTCAGGCTAATATCTTTCGTCTCTAGTTCCTCGGGAGGTCAGAACTCATACGACGTAGCCCAAAGCCCCCACCATAGATCACATTGTTAGACTGTACTGTGGTCAAAGTCCTCAGGCAAATAAAGACATTCCTGTCAGGTGGGACCTTCCAGGAACCTAGAGATCCTCTTCCACTAGCCAAGGGTAAGGCCAGACTTCTCTTGGGTAAGGTTAATTCTTCTCTATCCACCCCCACCTTCACCACCACCCCCACCCCCCCTCACACAAACACACATTAGGAACCTCTTACTGCAGTCTGCTGATGCAGGTAGAGCCTGCTCCCACAATCACTCAGAGTTGTCCCCTCCCTCTAGTTGCTATATCCTGTGGTATAGAGGTGTCCTCAACCCTGTCAGGATGCCTTCTTGGACCAGGTTCTTTCCTTCTGGTCTAAGAGAATCTTTCTTTGTCCCTCCAGTAGGGAAAACAGAGCTCACTCTATGCAGATTTCTTTCTTCTTTTTACAGTCTCTCATCCTAGTTCCAGGGATCCGACTAGGCTCTCCAAGTGATTCTCTTGAAGCCCCCAACACTTCTCTAAAGAAGTCATCATTCTCCAGACTCTCGCCTTTTCTTACTAATGCTGACATAACTGTTTCCACAATGTATCAGCCTGATGTGTATAAGTGGTCTAGAACAGTGCTACCCAAAACTGCTACCAGTCTGTGAAGATGTAAGTAGAGAAATGAAAAGGGTTTAGAAACATTTTTGGTAATCGGACATAGCCACACCTTCTGAGCATGGTTTTGGATTTTACAAAAGTATTATTCTATAATGGACTATAATGGACTGGAGGTCCTTTACCATATAGACTGAACATATGGAATATCCTTTTGCGGAGCAAGTTGCTATATGGCACATCTTGGGGACACAGGCTCAGGCACAATAGAAATTTTCAGCACATGACTGCTTTATTACTTACACAGTGCAGAGGTTCCAAAAGAGCAAGGGAAGAGATCCCATCAAGGCTGGTTTCCCAGGGAGGCCAACTGTTTGGATCTGGGTCAGTGGATGGCTGCTCCTTACACCCCACTTCCCTTTGGAGAGGAGAGACAAATCTGTGCTGCCCAAAGGTAGGTTATTTATACAACCCAGGGGGAGGGAGCCTTGCCACTGAGAGTTCCCGGTTTTTGAGTTTAAGGTACGCTCAGGCCACTCATTTAAATCGAACATTTCCCCTGGGCTGTGGAATGGAAGCATATTGAAACATTTGCACACAATAGAAAAGGGAGGTTCAGAGCACGGGCAGGGAAGGCAGGGAGATGGCCACTAGGTTTGTCCCTAACTTTCTTGCATCTTTGGATATAGAGTACTTTTCACCCATTGTTTTGTTTGTAGCCTTTTTGGTCTCTGCTGAATCTCTGAGAAAATAGGGAAAAGTCTTATTTTAATATCCTGTTATAGTATAGCTTGAAAACAATTGTTCTATTCAGTTTGGATACAACAAATACGCCCTGTGGAGCCAGAGTATCCAGAGGCTGCCTAGTGCTTCTAAGTCAGTAGGGGCCATATGACTTAATCCTGTCTGGATGTGTTGATTGCTGAGGAGGTGTGTAACTTCTATAAAAAAGCTATTGTGCAAACTGCATGGCTGTGTGTCCCAACTCCTAAATAGGTGTGTACATGCAAACTATCAGCTCTGAGCTTCCTCTTGGGGTCCCTCCTGAACCAGGTGATGGAAGCTGCAGATACCTAGCTAGAGAAGCTAGCTGGGGACTGCTCAGGAGTGCTGGGAAAGTGAGTGATGGTGCTCAGGGCCTACTCAGCAATGGGGTCTCTCCAACTTAACATATGGGTTATGGGGAGACAAGGTGGTGGTGCACCTGCAGAGCAACCTCTAGGCTGGATCCACAGCTCCACTGTCTATGACAGACGCAGTTCCTCCAGGAAAGGCAGACACCTACCAGTCCATAGGCCCCACAGGCTGGTGTCCAGAGTGTGTCTGTCAGGGGCTAGTGCAAACACACAACCACATCCCAGGGCAAAAGTCAGCTCTATATGCAGAGTCAACACTGGAACCAGCATCTGCCACCTTCATGGCCAGAACCACCATCCTTCCCTCCCCATCACCCACCCCCGTCTTGGACAGAGCTGTTCCGAAGAGAACAAGAGTTCACCCCCTGCATCTACCCATTCTCTAGAGCTGCCCTCGGAGACTATCATGGAGTTTCCCATCATTCATTGGTTCTCAAACTTGCCTGTAAGTTGGCATCATCTGGAGAATTTTAGAAAATGCTAATGCTCTGCCTCACCCCCAGAGCTTTTGATTTAATTGGTCTAGGGTGCAGCCTGGGCATCAGGATTTTTCAAAGCTCCCCAAGTGATTCCAATGTGCAGCAGAATTTGAGTCTCACTGGTATGTTTCACTGGTAAGTTGGTAACATTCCTCAATGAAGGAGAAGAAAATTACCACACGTGTGTTCCCTAGTAGGGTACCCCATCTGGTAGAGCTCCTACGAAACACAAAATTCTACCTGAGGTTTTTCCTACCCATAATTTTCGAGCTTAGCTCAAGTGGAGGCAGCAGGGAGCCCGCCTGACAGGCCAGCATTTCATGTTGATGATTCTGAGGGCAAGATCATTTGTGTTCCCCTGCCTCTGCTAAGAAAGTAATAAGAATACTAATTATAATTATAATTGTTTTTAAAGGATAAAATGTTGTTCTCTGGAGAGTGTGCTAGCTCATTAAAAATGCCAGCAGCACAGACTACAAACTGTGCCAGAAGTTTTATTTCCATAGTTCATGAAGACCACATAGACTTGCAAAACCTGAAATGATTCCCAAGAATCACAGAAATTTAATTATTTGAAGTTAAAACTAGTTACTTTTTCCAATTACTTTTAAGGAAAAAAATAGAAAGTATAGGTATTAAGGAGAAATGCGTTATCATTCAGTAGCTAAAAGGAACTTCTATAAGAAAAGAGAACATATATTTGAAATAAAAGGCTGATACAAGTTTAAGTTCTGAACTCACCACCACCATCCCCCCCAAAAAAAGCTCAGGGGAAAAAAATCCCTATGCTTAAAAAATATTGCTTTTGTGCAACTTTAATGTCTACTCCACCATTTCTCTTCCCCCAAAAGAAATACATATGGATATACACATAGACAGACATACACATATACCTAGCAAGGAAAGGATGATTTGAGTAATATTTGAATTTATGTAACACAGCCTGGTACTCTCGAAAGAGCACAGGAGTCTGGCAGAACTGTGCTTGAATTCTGCCTTTGCTACAATTTAAGTTTGACCTTTAAATCTCCATTTCCTATAAATCGGAATATTCCCAGCTTTCTCACAATGCTGTACATGGCACTCAGAGCCATGTACAGCATTGTGGGAAAAACTGGGGAGAAACTGGGGAAGGAACTAACATTTGGGACCATCTGAGATACTACATGTTTAATACACCTTGATTCCTTTCCCTTCTCTTCAATTCATTCAACTGAAAATGGAAACTCCCTATCCTCCCACCCCCATTTTACTGTCTATACCAAACATGACTTTACTATTCCACAATATTATTGCCCAAGAAAATAACCTCAATGTTCATTACAGGAACTCCCCAAAAGACCTATCAACTCTTCAGTAGGAAGCATAAACAGTTTATGTCCTAAGACTCTGCCTCAAAATCTTGCCATCCCTCCTAAACCTTTATATAATGATCCTTATCCAATCCTAATCAAGGCCTTATCAGGAAGTGACTAGTTTCAGGCTTCTGCATGGTGAGGGCTTTCTGGGAAAATTTTACTGGAATCTGGGTTAAAGGACAAGCCTTGGAAGTTAAAGGCCAGTTAGATAGCTAGAGAACTGTGGAAAGATTTACCTCCCCAGGGGCATGTGTTTACATTTCAAAGGAGGATAAAACTGAGAACTGGGGAGATATTCCAGGGGTGTAAACACTGGGAGGTTAGTTTTATAATCTCCCTAGAGACATTTATTTACAATCCAAAGGGTAAGACCCCAGGGATCTTCCCCTTCTCTTCCCAAGGAGAATCTGTTTACTTTAGAGAGCAGTCTCCCTGCCTCAGAAGGGTGGGCAGATGCCACGGGAGCTGCCAGTGTAAGCTCCCAGATTGGTAATTTTGGAGTTCATCCCCTGTGGTGCAAAAAAGACCCTTTGTACATACAGGACTAACCAACTGACTCCAGAAGAGGGAAGAACTGAGGCATGGGAAACCCATGCGGTTAATGCTATAAGTAATCATAATCTGCCTTGATCCAGAAACCTCATGTTTGCATTCATGATAATATAAAGATGTTAAAACTTAACAGCAACTCTCTGCCTCTCTTTGTTCCTGAGAAGATGGCAGCGCAGCCGCCCAAGTTGGTGCTGTTTGGGTAACACTTGTCGACCACCCATTGCAGAATCAGTTTACAGAAAACTTGCAAGTGATCAAAACATTCCAGATAATTGGAGGATAGTCAGTGCCACAACATCCACTTATGAGATAGGAAACCCTCCTGACTATCGAGGGAAAAATGCATGGAGAAGCATGATATTCCTATGAATCACGTGGCCCGGCAGGTTACAAAGAAGACTTGGCTACGTTTCATTATACACTATGTATGGATGAAAGCAATCCGAGAGATTTGAATAGAAAAGGTAGTGAAGTTAAAAACTGCAGAGCAAAAATCGAGCTACTTGGGAGCTAGGATTCACAAAAACAACTTATTGAAGATCTCTACCATGGGAATGATGCCGACTTTGAGACTGTTGACCAGCAGTGTTTTAGGGCCTGCAAAGCATTTTTGGAGAAGTCACAGTAAACCTGCATCCACTCATTGCTGAAGGCCAACAATGATTCACATCTTTACAGTGATGTTCTAGGTTTTTCAGTCAATTGGTGTGTTAAAAGTATAATGTTTCACAGTTCAAGGCCACAACTTTTTTTTCAATTAACTTATTGTTTTTTATCTTAAAAAATAATTGCAGATGGAAATCAGTGCTGTGTTTGGCAGAAGAAAATATTTGATTCAGATAGTTTATGGGATACCTTAAATGTTTTTAAACAATTTGGAACACTTATCTTGCCCCAATTACAAAAATAGTAGAACAAACAAAATAGTAGAACCACAAAATATAATGTTTTGTGTATGTTTCGTAATGATCATTTCTTTCCAATGTTTCACCTTAAGGTACTAAATCAGTGACAGCTAGCATCCCAATATCCCTTAATTATGATCTTAATAAGTAATTAAAACATCACTTTCAGGCCTAAGTCAATATCTGAGCCCACTGAGACTTAAATAATCTACCTCTTTATTAAGTTGATATGTATAACTTGATGGACAGGTGTCCTCTATTCACCTACACCACCTCTCTTTTTACCCCAGGGCCTTTTATTGAATTAGACATCCCCAGTCATAGGAGTTCACAATCTTGATTGGAAGTATTCTGATTCACACATACCCATAGTGCACACTTGTATGTTAGAAGGATAGGAAAGAGAATGATTTATGGAATAAATCTTTAGCATTATTCTTAGTTTTTGTTTATTTAGTTTATTTCATGAGGAAGTCAATTTTTTGCTCTCATTTTGACCACCTTGCCTCTGAAAATTTAATTATATTCAGAAAGGACAATGTGTGCTATTTCATCTTATACTCACTTTGACAAATGTGTCTGTTTTTTATGCACATATAACCCAAATGTCAAATATTATATATTGGCTTAGATGGGAAAAAATAGTTTAAAAAGCTGGAAAAAGAGAATTCTATTATGTTGAAGTCCTTAAATAATATATTACATGTTCTTTTATCAGTGTTTCATTTATTGGAGAATACAGGTAATTTCTGTGTATTTTGAGATAACTGTGATTTCAAATTAATTTGGATATATATCAGAAAAGGTTGTTTTCAAAATAAACTTGGGTGTATAAAAACAACTTAACAGCACCCTGCCCCCATACCCCCTCATTGAAAGATTTGCCTTAAATCAAACTTCAAACTCTCAGTGACTTCCCACCTTCCCTTCCCACTCTGAGACACTACCACAGTTTTGCAAAGGTAGTGTTCTCCCTTACCGCACTGAACAGTAAACTCAGCTTTGTCTTATCAACAGGTATGTTGGTGAAGTTGGGAAGCCAACATCTGTTCGACATAGCCAATATTTATTGAGCACATACTAAATGCAAGGAACTGTTCTAGGCACTTGGACTGCAAGAGAAAACAAAACTAATAAAAAGCCCTGACCTTGTGAGCTCACAGTTCTAGTAGCTCAAGACAGACAATAAACATAAGCAGTTAAGTAAATTACATAGACTATTAGAAGATGATAAAGTGGTATGGAAAAAGGAAAAGTGGAACAGGTAAGGGAGATCAGGATTACCTGAGGAGGGGCAGGTAAGTTGTAAGAACAAATATGGCTTGAAGGAAGTGAGGGGGCGAGCCAGGGCGACATCCAGGAGGAGAGTGTTCAGGCAGAGGAAACAGTGAAAGCCAAAGCCCAAAGCAGAAGAATGTATTATTCCCCTGAGAGCTGAAATCAGACTTCTCAAAGCATTTATGAAATTTTTGAGTGATTCCAAAATGCCTCCTCTAAATCTACTGTGAAGGAAATTTGTCTATTTCAATATCCACATTGTTTTTGCAACTCAGTTCCCATCAGAAATGTAGTACTATAACAATTAGTATGCAAGAAACAGGAGTTAATAAATTATACTTGACATTTCCAGAAGTTACTTTAAAAGGATTAAACTTCAAGGTACTTAGGAAACTAAATATTTTATAGGATTGGCAGCAAGAAAATGTCACAATGAAGGCCAAAGTTTTTAATGACAAAAAACAGAAGATATTGAAATAGCTGCCTTTTTTCAACACACCAAACAGAATCAGATCTCAGCCTTTAAAACACAATAGAAGAATGTTGTTGATAGTTTAAAATGTCTTTGTTTTGGCAGTTCTTATTTTACTGAATTAATAAAACTAAGTCAGTTTCAGAATAAACAGGTAGAGAGTACCTTTATGTACAAGACCTGTGAGTCTGGGCAATAAGTAAGTCTTGCCCTCAGGCAATTCACAGTCTGAACAAAAAAGCATGCAGATAAATAATTGCAATACAAATGGTAGGCAACAACAGAGGGACAGTTCATCAGAGCATTGAAGCTCACAAAGGAAGGGTCTTTGGAGCTCAGATTTGGAAGCTAACAACAGCGAGCACAAAGTGCTGGCCACGTGTCAGGCACTGTGCTTTACAACTAGGAGCTCACTTAATCTTAACTGCACTGACGTGTTAGAAATTGTTTTTTGATCCCATTTGTCTATGAGAAAACTGATGCACAGATAGGTTAAGGAACTTGCTAAGGTTAACACAGCTAATAAGTGAGCCGACCAGCAATAGAACCCATGCTGCCTCCTACCCAAATGTGTGCCAGGCTTCTTCTCTAATGTGCAGGAGCTTCCCTGCCCAGGCAGTAAAAGAGAGAAGGGCATTCTAGGGATAGGAGGGGTATTTGTATAAGTGATGGGGGTTGGGAAAGATGTGGCCATCAGGAGGTATGGCAGTTAAACCCATCCTCTTCTAGGTGGTCTGCTTTAACCTCAAGCTGAAAAACGTGGCTGCTAGAGAATATTGGGTAAAACCCCAGTCATTGGAGGAGCAGCTGAGTTATTCAAGTCCTGGTATCAGAGCAGGGTGCTTTGGCAAAACAAAACAAATGATAAGCTGCCATCTTATAATGGTATGAAAAAAGGTACTTAAAGTTTCTACTATTAGGATAATTTCTTTGGTCCAAAGAGGCCCCCAAAGTGGGAGGCACAGATCATTATTTACTCAGAAATAAGGAAGAAGAGGAAAAATTCTGGGAAAAGCTGTAGCTGGAGGAGGCTAGCCTAAGGGACTTTGAAAGGAAAAGTCTACTTAGATCCCTTTCTACCCCATGTCTCTCCTGACAAGGAAAGAGCACAAGCAGGGCTAAATAGGGTAATAATTCCTCACATTCATTTAACTCTTTTACATACCATATCTAGATGCCTGCAACAGCCCTTTAATAGGTTCTTCACCTGCCATTTGTACCCCCTTTCTGGAGTCAGAATCTTCCTAATATACAGTCTCACGCCTTCCTTAAAATCCTCAGCATCTCCCCATTGTGCAGTACAGTTCTCTGTTCCTCTGTCATCATGCCTGCACTTAGATCTCTAACTCATCTCCTGGGCCAGAGCAAATGCACATTGTGCTTGAGACTGAATGCAGCCTGCCATTGTTCATTGGGTTCCTTTTGGTGGCAAACATTTCCTCATCCTTCAAGACCCACTTCGGTGAAGCCTCTCTTGACTTCCATTTACTCAGTTTTCTAACTCTGTTGGGACACTTTGCCTACATCATGATCCTTAGACCTAAATTCGCCTGGGGAACTTGGAAAAAATGCCAGTGCTTGGGTCCCACTCCCAAAGATTCAGACCCGGGTGGTCTGGGGTGAGCCCTGGACTTTGAGTTCCTGGTGTGTGTGCCTGGCACAAGTAGGACTTCAGTTACAAGCCATTTATTTATTTATTTTTAAAAATGCAATTTTATTGAGATATATTCACACACCATATAATGCATCCAAAGTATACCATCAATGGCTCACAGTATCATCATATAGTTGTGTGTTCATCATCACAGTCAATTTTAAAACATTTTCATTACTCCAAAATAAAGAAAAAAAGTAAAAATAAAAATAAAAAGAACACCCAATACATCCCATACCACTTATCCCCCTATTATATATATATATATATACATACATATATGTATAAATATATGTATTGTCTTTTATTACTCATCTGCCCTTACACTGAATAAAGGGAGTGTCAGTCACAAAGTTTTCACAATCACACAGTCCCACAATAAAAGCTGTATAGCTATACAATCATCATCAAGAATCAAGTCTATTGGATTACAGTTCAATGGATTGAGGTATTTCCTTCTAGCTGCTCTAATACACTAGAAACTAAAAATGAATATCTATATAATGCACAAGAGTAACCTCCAGAATGACCTTGCAAACTCTATTTGAAATCTCTTAGCCACTGAAACTTTATTTTGTTTCATTTCTCTTCTCCATTTTCGTCAAGAAGGCTTTCTCAATCCCACGATGCCAAGGCCAGGCTCATCCCTGGGAGTCATATCCCATGTTGCCAGGGAGACTTAGACCCCTGAGAGCCATGTCCCATGTAGGGGGGAGGGTAGTGAGTTTATTTGCAGAGTTGGCTGAGAGAGAGAGGCCACATTGAGTAACAAAAGAGGTTTTCTGGGGTCATCTCTTAAGCATATTTCTCCTTTGTTGGAATCAGTTTCATAAGGGCAAGCCCCAAGATCAAGGGCTTGACTTATTAAATTGGGAGTCCCTAATGATAAGCCATTTATTTTTTACTGAATAAGACAAACAATGTTCAAACTACTTTGTGAATCAGGTACTGTTATCCCATTTTGCAACTGAGGAAACTGAAGCACAAGAAAATTCAGTGGTTTGCTCAAGTTTACAGAGTGCAGAACCAGGGCTTGAATTTAATTCTTGTGATTCCGAGGCCCGTGTTCTACCCTCTATACCACACTGCCTCCATCTGAGGAGGAAGGCAGCACCCACACAGAGAGGAGCTAGAAGAATCTGACCCATTTGAAATGAAAATGTCCCATTTTAGTTTTTTCAGTGCCATGTTTGTGAGGCACTTGTGCCACCCTGGTCCTCTGTAATCATTTCTGAATTTTGAATATTACCCTAACAACTCAATCTTCCTTAAAACCTTTCCCATCCTCTTGTTTTTAATGAATCATGAGCCATCAATTATTTATTGCCCATCTACCTTTATAGTGCAGAAAATGAACTACTTGCCAAAGTAATTACGCTTTTTATAGACTTAGAACAAATGCTTGCTCATAGCCCATTCCTTTCTAAAGGGCTGCTGCGCTAGATTTCTGCTGTCATGTTTGACCTGCTTGACCTGTCTCTATGCTTATATGGATCCTACTCAAATTATTTTTCTAACCTGCCTGGAAGCCAGACCAATTTACCCGGAAAGCTGTCTTCTTCTAGCAAAACATCGAGCATTTTAAGCAAAAGGCTGTTTCTTTCCAGTAGAGAACAGGGGCCTTAGACTAACACAGTCTTCTTTGGATATTTGGGCTCAAAACCTGCTTGTCACAGATGATATTATTTAGGTGTGTAGTACAGTCACCCAGTCAGGCAGAAAGAGGGGCAGCCATGTCACTTATCTGGCTTAGGGCAGGAAACTTGGGCATTTCTGCCAAAAGAAAAATAACTATTGCTGACAAGTAATTAATACTTTGACTTAATGTTTAATATTAATATTTGATACTAATATTTATATGTGCATATAAATGTATACACACAGCAACATATTGCTCATTCATTTCTAATATGAACCAAACACTCTGAAGGATGCTGTCCCCTATTACTTCATTTTTTCATCTTATGACTTCAACTTTTACTGAATATTCTGTTAGAAATCTAAAACCCTCCTAACATCAAATGTAATTTGTAAAGGTGACATTAAATATTTGAAAGAATGAGGCTAAGAAATCCAGTAGAATTGCAAGTTTATTACAGATTGAATTTCAATTCTCTGAATTAGTTTAGATAAAGGATTTAAAATAAAAATGTTTTAGGCATATATTCAGCATTATCCAAGTATTCTGCTATCTGACCATAGCCTCAGAAATAGCCAGGTCTGGCCTCTCATTTCTTCTTTCCCATGGTTATAAGGAAGACTTTGAAATCAGCTCCAGAGTTTGTCTAAAAATTAGCTGGTAAATGGACTTTATGAAGTCTCAATTTGCCTTTTATCCTATGATATGGTGACTTTTAAGCTTTAATCAAGGATAACTGTTATGCCATAGCAGCTGTGGGATTTTGTGGGAGTCACTGAGCTCCCTCTTGGCCTTGTTTCTTCTTTGTGAAACAAGGGATCTGTGAATCTCTGGCAAGAGACTAGGGAGAATGAAACAATACGTGGGAGGGGAAAGGGAGTTGCAGACCATATGAAAGATTTACTAGTAGAGTTGTGCAACCACAACCTGGGAAAGGTAAAGTGCATGTCCCTCTAGGTCCAATGCACACACAGGCATCTGATCTTAACTGCCCCTCAGAGTAGGGGAAGAGGGGGGAGTTGGTGAAACGAGAGGGAAAGAATGGAAGAGGAGATGGAACAAAGAAGGTGAGGGAGAGAGAAAATGAATGAATAAATGACATGAGCAAGTCGGTGAATGAAGGCAATGATTAGCAGTCACCAAGCCTGATTATGAGTGTGAACCTGGGAAAAAGCCAGAGCTGGCTGAATCCCTAAAGCCTCTAGACTTTCAAGGTCTTCTAGCCCCTTCTCTTGGAGAAAGAGTGGAGCCACCTGCCTTGGCTCTGCAGCTCCACCACCCCAAGGATGGTAGAGAATACGTCTCAGTCTAAAGATGCCAGGTCAACCCTCAGCACTGCAATTTTCTCATGGTTGCTGTTTTTCTTGAGGGCTGTTTAATTCCAAAAACTTTGGGTTTGAATCATAGCACTTTAGACAGAAGGGGTCTTAAAATTTATTCAATTCTACCCTTAAACTTGATGGATGAAGGAAACAAGGACTATAGCTTATTGCAGCAGCCATGCAATAATGCTTTAAAGTATCTGAGGATTTCATAAACATGAACATTCAGTAATAAAGACACACTTACTAGAGAACTTCCAGTGAAGGATGACCTATTGATGGCTATGCTCTTTCACAGCTGCTTCTATACTTCATCTTCCCAACTAGGTTGTGAATGCATCAGGGACAGAGTCTGGCATGCTTCTTCTTAGTTTTGCATCAAGCACACATGTCTGCACACATGCACATACTCATAAACATGTACACACCCCAGCTGTACCTATGCACACACAAACATGAATTCACACTCATGCACACAAGCATATGCATACATGTATGCACACACATCCAGCCCTACAATGCACATGCATGTATATAGGCAAGGTGTGAACACAAGCCATACCCAGACACACATACACCCACCCAGGTCTGTAATAGTCATGCACATATATATTTACACACATGCACACACCTAGGTGTAATACATATGGGCACACATTCTCTAAATTCAGTTTCCTCCACCAAAGGCACTTGGCCAGTCTACAAGTGTTCCATGCCTGACAAGACCAGCAGTGATTTCTCTGAAAACAATTGTCATTTGAAATCTGTATTAACATATCTTTGAGAAAAAATCTACACATATTCTTCTCAAGTACCTCAACCAAGGATTAAAGAATTATAGTAGGTTTTGAAGGAAAGTCAACTCCGTAAGAAAATAAGACAGCCCGGGATTACCATTCTCTGCCATATAACAGTATCTGTGGGGGATTTAACCACATTTTCGGATATGAACATTGGGTCGCTGTTCTGAGAGGAGAGACATTTGCTTCCTCCAGGCAAGAGACATATCAGAAAATAATAGTAATAATAATAAAAACAACAATCAACCAGTATTTTTTCCACCTGCTCCCCTTTAAGTTATGCTTCACAAACATAAGTCAGATAATATCACTTGTCTGCTTTAAATCTTCCAATAGCTTCCCCTCTGCCTTAAGTTCCTGGGCTGCCATAACAAAGTACCACAAATCGAGTGGCTTGAAACAACAGAACTGTATCATCTCACCATTCTGGAGGCCACAAGTCTGAAATCACAGTGTCAGCAGGAACTTGGTTCCTCTGAAGTCTGGGGGAAAATGTTCTCTGCCTTTCTCCTGGCTTTTGGTAATGGCTTGCTAGCAATCCCTGGCATTCTCTGTCTCAGTTGTCACATGGCATTCTCCCTCTGTCTGTCTGTCTGTCTCTCTCCAAACTTTCTCCTCTTGTTAGAACACCAGCCATATTAGATAAAGGCCCACTCTGCTCCAATATGAGCACATTTTAACTTCCCTAATTCCATTTGTAATAACCATATTTATAAAAATAAGGCCATATTCTGAGGTTCTGGGGATTAGAGCTCCAATATATCTTTCTGGTGGACATATTCCAATCTATAGCACGCTCTCACTCAGAGTCAAACCCAAAGTTCAAACCGTGGCCTTTAAGGCCAGGAGTGACCTGCCCCCGTGACCTCTCTGCCCTCATCTCCTACCATTCCCCTTCCCTCCCTCTGCCCCAGCCCCTCTGACTCCTTCCTACGCTTCAGCACAGCATACAAGGCCTCCGTAGGACCTTAGCATGCCTAGAACACCTTTCCCCCAGGCAGGCACATGGTTCACTCCCTCTTCCTTCAGCCTCTGCTCAAATGTAGCCATCTGCTATATACTAGCCCCGCCCTACCTCTTCACCCTCTACCCCCTTACCTTGCTTCATTCTTCTTCATAGTCCTCATCACTACCCAAATTGTTTTATCTTTATCTCCTCTCACTAGACTGTAAGCTTTAAGAAAGCAGAGACTTTGTTTCACTCACTACAGGGTCCCCAGGGCCTAGAACAGTGCCTGGAAGATACTATTGAATACTAAATGCCTGTGTTGAATGAATAAATGAATTTATCAAACCCTTACTATGTGCCAGGCACTTTTCTAAGAGATTTATATGCATGACCTCATTTAGTCCTTGCTCTGTGAGGTAAGCAAGAGTATTGTCCTTATTTTACAGACGAAAAAAATATGAGGCTCAGAAAGTTCAAGTAAGAGGCCCAAGATGACACCAAGAATTAAAGATAGAGTTGATTCTCATTATTCGTAGTAGTTATGTTCTATAAAGTCATTGTGAATACTGAGTTAGTGAACACTGAACCATTCCTCCTAGGGGAATTACAGGGTTAGGTTCCTGCAAGCTTCTGGTCACAACATATTTGCCAACCAATCAATATGTAATCTTGTTTTATGTGTGTTTGTTTTTAAAGATGACTTATTTAATATATATTGCTGATTCTTTAACATTGAACTCACAGCCAATAGAGCTATAACTCATGCTTGAATGAAGCTTATCTAACACACATATTTTCTCTGTAAGGCATGTCACAGCCATCTTGCACTAAGGAACACTAGACAGCACTTCAGCACTAGGCTTGGGGGCCGTTTAAGCAATGGCATCACCAATAAAAAGCACAAAAATGAAAAAGAGAAGCACTAAATGTATCATGAGAAGGACGCTTGTCTATAGTATGAGAGCTGAAACGTGAAGGCAGGGTCACCTTGTTTGACCTTTGCTGGGAACGTATGCATCAAGCAACTCAAATTTTTTGCTACTCTGTGCGTGTCAAGGAATGACTCTGAAAACACCAGAAGTATTGATTTGGGGGGTATAAATAAATTTTAGCAAGTAAGCAAATTCATATATATGGAATCCACAAATAATGAGGATCAACTGTACTTATATATTAGTTCACAAAGTCCCTTTTTGAGCTACCTACATATTTTAATAATAATGATTCTTACATTTACAGAGTTCTTACTGTGTGCTGGGCACAATGCAAATGCTTTAAATGTATTATTTCATTTAATCCTCACGTGATAGATCCCATCATAATTCCTATTTCATAGTTGAGAAAACTGAAGCACAGAGAGGTTAAGCAGCTTAATCAAAATCACACAGCTAATACATTCCAGAGTTAGGTTTGGATCCAGGCAGTCTGATGATAGATTTCACAAGTTTAATAACCTTGCTGTCTATACTCAGTGTCCCACTTGGACACTCATTAAAATATTTCACTTTTAGTCAACTTTAGTAAATTCTTAGGAAGCCTCTAGGTTTTCCATCTTCACTCAGCATGCATAAAGTGAAAATACCTATTTTAAAGCATATTTTACATTCAACTTCTGCTTTTATTTCCAAATATTTCTTATACATTGTGGAGAATCAAAAAAAAAAAATTAGTAGGGCATAGTCACTGACCTCCAGGAGCTCACAGCCTAAAGAAAAGACAAAACACAAATGAATCCGAAGCAGACTGGGTGACAAGTGTCATAATAAAGGTCTAAATTTTATGTGTATTATTGTAAACCACTTCTCCAGAGGGAATGACATGGCTGAGAGTTATCATAAAAACATATCTGTTTTTTTAAATAAAAATAGTGCTAGATTAATACCAAACATCATTTTGTCTTGGATGATTCCAAAGGCACTATAGAATCTTGGAGTTCCTTGGGATTACTGCACTTCCCTATAAGGGTGGAAGGTAGAATTGACCTGAATCTGTGATGACCACTTCCCACCCAAGATATACCCTGGAAAAAGTGTGTGTGTGTGTGTGTGTGTGTGTGTGTGTGTGTGTGTGTGTGTGATAAAATCTTCTCTATTTGCCTTTATGGTTTTTTTTCTGCACAGTGACAAAAACAATGCCAATTATATGAACTTTCAGATAGCTCCAAATCTGGAAAATCGGAAGTTTGTTCTATAATTTTGCATATAGCACAATGCCTAGCATGCAGAAGACTCTGAATAAATGTGTTATTCCTTTTATTCATCTAGATGAAACTCTCTCCTCAATTTATTTTTTTTCCGAAGGTTTTGAAATAAGAAAGACACAGATTAAAATTATGCCACAACAGATGTTTATCCTGGAGCATCTTGTTTAATTTCTCTAAAGCTGAAGTGCTTCTTTGCCATTAGTATATGCAGAATACCTACATAAAGTTGTCTAATGAAAAATGAAATGGATAAATATATGTAAATACCCCCGGCAAAATGCTTAGGGCATGTTGCCACCCTCACCCTACCCCCCCAAACAAGAGGAGAGCGAGAGAGGGACAGAGAGAGAGAAGAGGGGAAAAAAACTTAGTTTATATCTGTGAGAGAAATTATCCCCAAACTTAGCTTAAAATAATAAACATTTTCTATCGCATGCAGTCTCAGTGGGTGAGGAATCTGGGAGCAGCTTGGCTAGGTGATTTTGGTTCAGTGTCTCTCATGAGTTTGTAGTGAAGTTCTTAGCCAGAGCTGTAGTCATCTGAAAGCTCAATCAGGGCTGGAGAACCTGCTTCCAAGCTCACTCACATGGCTGTCGGCAGGCTTCAGCAGTCCCTTCCAAGTTGACTGACGCAGTTGCTAACAGGCCTCAGTTCCTTGCCACCCAGATCTGTGCATGCTTTGTCTTAGTGTCCTCACAGCATGGCAGCTGTTGATCCAAGACAGAGCACCCAAGATGGAAGCCACCGTCTTTTTACAACTTAATCTTGGAGGTGACATCCCATTACTTCTGCCATGTTCTGTTTGTTAGAAGCAAATCAGCAAATCCAGCCCATACTCCAGGGGAGGGGACTGAGCACACAGGGTGTGGATGCCAGGAAATGGGGATCATTGGGGACCACCTTAGAAACTGCCTACATATTGCTCTTTTTTCTCTTTTGGTCTAACTCCCTGATAATCAGGAATAAAGTACTCACTGTGAGGCAGTGTTCGGATGGATAATGCTGCTTCTGGGGGAGTGAGTTTTAATCCTGGTTTCGTGACACTTGGATGTGTATGTTTTTTTATTTTATCCTGATCTACGGTAATTTTCAAAACACAAATACAAAAAATTTTACCTTTGATTTCTTCTGACATTTTGTTATAAAACACTTCAAACAAAAAACATAGTTAAAAGAATTTTGCTGTGAACACCAATGTCCCTGCTTGCTTTGTCACATATTTCATTATCTGGCCATCTCTCTATCTAGTCATTGACTATCTTATTGTTTGATGCATTTCAAAGTAAAGTGAAGACAACAGGACACTTACCCATAAATACTTCTTCATGTAGATCGTTAACTAGGGTTCAATATTAATTTATAGTTTTTTTAATGTAAAATTTACATACATTGCATATATATATACATTGAAATGTTAAGTGTACATTGACTGAGTTTTTTTTGTTTGTTTGTTTTTGTTTTTGTCATCAACCCATTTTTTTTTTAATATGGTTTTGTTCACTCACCATACATTCCATCCCAAGTAAATAATCAATGGTTTTCTGCATGGTCATACATTTATGTGTTCACCACCTTCACCACTATCTATATAAGAGCATCTACATTTCTTCCACAAGGCAGGAGGGAGAGTCAAAGAAGGTAGAGAGGGAAAAGAAAGAGGAAAAAAAAAGACAGCTAGGAAGCAGCAAAAGGAAAAATAACCTTAAATCAAAGTAGAATAAAGAATCAGACAATACCACCAATGTCAAGTGTCTAACATGCCTCCCCTATCCCCCCCTCTTATCTGCATTCACCTTGGTATATCACTCTTGTTACATTAAAGGAAGCATAATACAATGATTCTATTAGTTACGGTCTCTAGTTTATGCTGATTGCATCCCTCCCCCAATGCCTCCCCATTTTTAACACCTTGCAAGGTTGACATTTGCTTGTTCTCCCTCGTAAAACAACATACTTGTACATTTTATCACAATTGTTGGATACTCTAGATTTCACCAAGTTACACAGTCCCAGTCTTTATCTTTCCTCCTTTCTTGTGGTGTCTCACATGCTCCCCACCTTCCTCTCTCAACCATATTCATAGTTATCTTTGTTCAGTGTACTTACATTGTTGTGCTACCATCTCCCAAAATTGTGTTCCAAACCACGCACTCCTGTCTTCTATCACCCTGTAGTGCTCCCTTTAGTATTTCCTGTAGGACAGGTGTCTTGTTCACGAAGTCTCTCATTGTCTGTTTGTCAGAAAATATTTTGAGCTCTCCCTCATATTTGAAGGACAGCTTTGCTGGATACAGGATTCTTGGTTGGTGGTTTTTCTCTTTCAGTATCTTAAATATATCACACAACTTCCTTCTTGCCTCCATTGTTTCTGCTGAGAGATCCGCACATAGTCTTATTAAGCTTCCTTTGTATGTAATGGATCGCTTTTCTCTTGCTGCTTTCAGGATTCTCTCTTTGTCTTTGACATTTGATAATCTGATTATTAAGTGTCTTGGCGTAGGCCTATTCATATCTCTTCTGTTTGGAGTACGCTGCGCTTCTTGGATCTGTAATTTTATGTCTTTCATAAGAGATGGGAAATTTTCATAAATTATTTCCTCTATTATTGCTTCTGCCCCCTTTCCCTTCTCTTCTCCTTCTGGGACACCGATGATACGCACATTATTGTACTTTGTTCTTTGTTTCATCCTTGAGTTTCTGGAGACGTTGCTCATATTTTTTCATTCTTTTCTCCATCTGCTCCTTTGCGTGTAGGCTTTCAGGTGTTTTGTTCTCCAGTTCCTGAGTGTTTTCTTCTGCCTCTTGAGATCTGCTGTTGTATGTTTCCATTGTGTCTTTCATCTCTTGTGTTGTGCCTTTCATTTCCATAGATTCTACTAGTTGTTTTTTTGAACTTTTGATTTCTGCCGTATACATGTCCAGTGCTTCCTTTACAGCCTCTATCTCTTTTGCAATATCTTCTCTAAACTTTTTGAATTGATTTAGCATTAGTTGTTTAAATTCCTGTATCTCAGTTGAAGTGTACGTTTGTTCCTTTGACTGGGCCATAACTTTGTTTTTCCTGGTGTAGGTTGTAATTTTCTGTTGTCTAGGCATGGTTTCCGTGGTTATCCAAATCAGATTTTCCCAGACCAGAACAGGCTCAGGTCCCAGAGGGAAGAAATATTCAGTATCTGGCTTCCCTGAGGGTGTGTCTTAGAAAATTGCTCCACCCTTTGATGCCTCAGGTCACTGTGCTTTTCTGCCCAGCAGGTGACGCCTGTTAGCCTATAATTCTTGACTGGTGTGAGGAGGTATGGCCGTGTTCCCCCAGGCTCTGGGGTCTGGTTCTCAATGGAAAGGGCCCCTCCCCTTTCCTCCTAGAGAAGACAGAGCCCCCAGGTGGAGGTCATTAGCATTTCAATGGTCTCTCTCTCTGCTTGTGCTGTCTCCACCCTTCTCTGCTTCACAGCCCTGGAAACTGAAAATGACTGGGGCTTTCTCCACTGAGCCAAAAAAGAAACAGATAGTCCCCTTCAGACCCAGTCCAAGGCGACCCTCCGGCTCTCCCAGGTCAGTCGTCACCCATAGCCTCTGTCTGTTTTTTGGGGATACATACCTGTAGTGAGCAGTTCACACTCGCTACTTAAAACCCCAGTTGGAGCTCAGCTGAGCTATATTCGCTTGCTGGGAGAGAGCTTCTCTCTGGCACCACGAGGCTTCGCAGCTCGGGCTATGGGGGAAGGGGTCTCACGGCTTGGATCCGCAGGTTTTACTTACAGATTTTATGCTGTGTTCTTGGGCATTCCTCCCAATTCAGGTTGGTGTATGATGAGTGGATGGTCTCGTTTGTCCCCCCGCAGTTATTCTGGATTATTTACTAGTTGTTTCTGGTTTTTTGTAGTTGTTCCAGGGGGACTACTTAGCTTCCACTCCTCTCTATGCCACCATCTTGCCCCTCCTCCCGACTGAGTTTTGAAAACTGCATATGTGTTTGTATCCCAAACCCCTATCAAGATGTAGAACATGGTCATCAACCCAGAAACTCCCCATGCCCCTTCCCAGTCAGTCCCTGCTCCTACTCCCCAGAGGCAATCTGATTTTTTTTCCACCTATAGATTAGTTTTCCTGTTCTAGAATTTCTCATTAAATGCAATCATATAGTACATCCTCTTTTGTGTAAGGCTTCTTTCCCTTGGCAATATATTTTTAAGATTCATCTATGTTGTTGCATGTATCAATAGTTCATTCTTTTTATTGCTAATTAGTATTCTGATGGAAGGTTATAGCACAATTTGTTCATCCGTTCTCCTGCTGATAGAAACCTGGGATGTTTCCAGTTAATTATAAATAAAGCTGTTACAAGCATTTTTGTGTAAGTTTTTTTGTAAAGATATCATCTCATACCTCTTGGATAAATATGCCTTTGATTTTTAAAAAGATACACCTTCTTTTCCTTTCCTTCAGGGTAATTCAGAAGGTGGACAAATAAAACGAAATATGATTGGATGTTTTAATCCCTGAAGGTTTGCAGGTTGCTGTACTAAGATAATGAAATTGTGGATTAGGGAAGTTGATTCATTAAATAATAAAATCATTCTTTATGTCTGAAAAAAACTTGGAGGTCAAATAATTCAACACCCTCATGTTTATAGAGGTTACTGACTTGCCAAGAGTCATAACTTATCAGTGGGGACCCATGCCCATGTTGTCTAACTTCCAGTCCAGCTCTCTTGATTCTACAGCTGGTCCACAATAACCTTGCTGTATGAAGGAGTGAGCAAATAACCCCAACTTTCAGGGGCTTACAAATAGCTCTCTCTGTGTAATACAAGAGCTGAGGATTGGCTAGGTATTGCTGGGGTTGGGTGGGCTCAGCTTGGTTCCAAGTGTCTTCTCATAGCTTCCTGGCTAAAAGAACAGCCACTCTCTAGCACTCGGTGTCCTCATGAGAGACAGCATAACCTTAGTGGAAGTGGAGCCAAACCACATAAATGCATTGAAATACTTTGATCAGACATGGCTTAAGTTCATGGCCAAAGCCAAGTCACACAGCCAAGCCTAAAGTCAATGGAGCAGTGGAGAATACTCCACCTGCTGGGAAGCATAGCAAGGGCTGAGGAAATACATCATTGTGACCAGATAATACAGACTTCCTCAAGAGATGTGTTCAAGGATATGGATTGCTGCAGTGTTTGTATTAGGAAAAACTAGAAGCAAATTCAAATGTTCATTGGGAGGGAATGGAAAAATAAAATGTGACAGAGTCACACAATGACCTATTATATAGCAATTAAAGAGAACGGACTATAATTTTGAGTGAAAAAAAATAAGTTGCATGTTTGGTGGCTGGAAAAGAGGAGAGAGACGGGAGGGGTTGGGGAGAGACAGAGAGAGAGAGAGAGAGAGAGAGAGAGACTGATTGATTAGACTAAGTTCTCAGTGTATTTTTTAAAGGACACAATAATTTAGTTGACCTGCAGAGGTTCTACAGGGCAGAAGCAGATGAAGTCTGACTTGGTGTCACTTCTCTTGGTCCCCAAAGTCCCTAATAGGTGTGAGCTGCTGTTTGTGATGCTGCCCACACCAGGAAGGTCTTACTGGATCTGAGAAACCCAGTCTCTAGGTGTACCTTTTTTTTTTTTTTGGCTTGAGGTTTACATCACCACTTATTCCACTGTAGGGAATGTTGATAAATTTTGGACTCTCCTGTTTCTTGAAATAAGCTCAGCAACAGCAAGGCCATATCTACATAAAAGGAAGAGTAATAGCCAGGCATCCCTGAGCCCCATTTTTTTTCCCAGGGAACCTGAAAGCCCATTTCTCCACAGATATTCTTTGACTGTCCAGGGTTCCCTGCAGTGTATAATTAAGTGCTCATTGTGTGGAAGAATAAGTAAGCTCAAGGAAAATTCATATCCATATCAGATGGAATAGAAGGGGTGGTAGTCTCGGAGAGAGACCATCAGCAGGTCTTATAAGATGACTAAGATTTTTTAAAGGGCTAGAAAATAATTGGATAGGGAATTACAGATTGAAAGGGAATGGTTTGGGCAAAGGTTCAGAGACACACTCCAAATGAGTCACTTAACCCTTAAGTCCTCTTGCATAAGAAGCTGTGTCCAAGCAAGGGTTGAGTCATTTAAATGGGAACAATAGTCCCCGTTCAGGTACTATTTTGTGAGGAAATAACATTTTAGTTGTAAATGTCGTCAGAGTCACTCAATTCAATTATCTCTTCCCAAGACTATCTGGAGGTGTTCTCAAAGACAACAAAAGTATTAGTTGAAAAGAAATCAGAACCGCTCTTCAGAAATGAACCATAACTAGTGTCCCAACAGTTAATAAGATGCATTTGGCCAATGTGCCTGTGAAGTCCTTAACAAGGAGAGGCTGGAGCGGTGTCTCTGTCAGCGTCGGGAGCCTCTTCTCTTGTCGATCTGGATCTCTAATCTGGGTTCCCTGCTTTCCTGGGTTTCCGGATGGCTTCTATGTCTGGTTTTGTTCCCTGATGGTCCAGACATTCCCTTGATCAGTGCTGCTATGCTCACTAGCCTGCAATTTTTCAAAGTACTCTCCAAAGATATTCTATTTCAACAGCCGAGAGTTCAGCAACTGTGTTGCCACTGTCTTTGCTATTGCTGTTTCAGTGCCTAATTGCTGTTGGAAAGCAGTGGTGTCACGCTGGCCCTGCAGGATTGTGCATTAAGTTCCCATATCCTCTCTGCTGCCACAGTGGGTAGGAGTCTGATGTTCTCTGTGGCATTAGGGGGAAAATGAATTATTTCTGGCCTGAGCGTTGCCAGAAGACCCTCCCTGTTATTCAACTCCCTTTCTCCTATGGTGACGTCATGATCAGCAGAAACACATGTTTAAAAGTAAAGGGGAAGAAAAAGTGGATTTAGGTTCAGGTTCAACGCTACTAACAATATGATCAGAGAATATTATTTCACCTTTCTAATATTCCAGTTCATTTCTCTAAAAAGGGAGAAGATAATGCTTATCTCAGAGCCAGGAAGATTAAATAAAATAACAGGCCAAAGCATCTAAGCATCCAGTTTAAAGAAGATACATAATAATTCCTTTCTTTCTCCACTCACCAAGACTGTCTCCACTGCAAAAGAACCCCAGCTCCCAGGGCAACGGTCAGTGGGCTAATCAACAAGGGATTTTTCTAGTTTAATTCTGTCTTTGCTAGTAGAGAGAGATTCATCTGCAACTCTGCTGGTTGAAATCACAAAAAGAAAAAAATTAAAGAAAATCAAATTTTTCATTCTAAATTTAACAGTACTTTTGTCTTCCAGCTTGACTGATTTCTCCACCTAGATTCCACCAAATCAATCACCAGTAGCAAGTAATTGCAGCCTGAGAAGGGAACGGGCATGGGTGTTTCATCACGACAGAGCTCCCCCTCTGTCCGTTACATACTCCCCACTGCGATTTACAGAGTCCCAGTCCTTGGGGACTGTAGGAAGAAACATGGAAGCCCTTAGGAAGAAAACACATATCTCCTTCCACAGTTACTCCTTTTTCCTCCTGGGCGCAAGTCATGGTGTTAACACTGCCCTACACCCTATTCATCACCCTACACCCTACACCCAGGAAAACTGTGACCTTTGCCTTCCAGGAAATACTTTGTAGCATTAACTCCTGGCATGCTGAAGAGCCTTCATTCTCACTGCCAAAAATGAAAATAAACTTGCTCTTTTTAAATTGGATAGGGTGGGCCTGTCGAGGTGAGGAAGACAGGAGCAGAGGTGAGGAAGGGTTGGAGAAGGATCACAGAGAGCCCACCCTAAGGCTTGCTTTACCTCTACTTCCATTTCACCTTTCAAACTTAAGCCATTTTAGGAAATATCTTTCAGAGGCTTGAGAGTTTCTGAGGATGTTTACAACCTTCGTTGATAACCAGAAGGGTAATTTTCTCCTAAGCCATGAAGACAGAATCAAAGGAGGAAACATTTTTAGAAACATAAATTCCACACCCCCAAAATTAGAATGAGAATATATACCTTTCAGTAGTGATTTTGACAATGTGATTTATTACTCTACAGTTTAAGAAAAAGAAGCATATGGTACACAAACACCTTTCAGGTCCATGGATGTGAATTTAAGAAGTTGTTTGTGAACAACATCTCAGTTCTGTACTTAAATGTCTGCAAAACAGCTGCCACCACTGCACAATGTGCAATTCTTGGTGGCATTTGGTAGACTGACAACAAAAGAAATTGGTACTGGATGTACTACTGATGTCATAGGAATAATTATGCAACCGAACAGTTGCTGGAATCTATTTTTAACATAAACCTCAATAATAGACATATAAAAATGAAAGATTTTGTAAACCTGTTACCAAGAGAGAGAAAAAATAATGACTCAAATTTAGAGAACTGAAGTAAGCTAAGGAGGTTCTCTCCTAAAACTGTTCTCTTGAAGGTCACTAAGGACCAATCTCCAAATCCTGTTGCCTGTTACCAGTCCTCTTCTTCCTTAAATTCTCTTCACTTCTCTTTTGTCTTGTAATTCTCCACTCCTTTCTTTTCTAAAACGCTATACTGCCTATTTCTTTAGGCACTTTCCTGCCCTTCTCCTACATCCTGTCCCCTAAAAAAGTTGGGATCAGTGTTTAAGAAAGTGGACTTGTAGTCAGACACGCTTGGGTTTGAATCCCAGCTTGACCACTCTTTGTGTAACCTTGAGGACATAATATCAGTAGATCTCAATGTTCTCATCTATATAAATGGATATTATAAATCTGCTATAACAATGTAAGCTCCCCTCAGGTCCAGCCCCTTGTACAACTTCAGGGCATCCCATTTTATTCTCTGTAAAAACCCTTAAACCCCAGAGTTTGTATGATACTGTAAGCAGCCTGCTTCCCCCACTAGTTTAAGATCTTTGAGGGCAGACACTCAATGTTTTTTTTTTTTTTTTATTAATTACCTAGAACCTGGCTGGGACATGGTAAACACCCAGTAAATATGTACAAAACATCATCTCCATCATCTTAAGATCTTTCTGCTCTGCCATCTTTGAGCATAGTTCCTATCCTCAAGGTCACATCATGGTCCAGTATGGATGCTGGCATGCCAGCCATTGCATCTATACTCTATGCAGCAGAAAGGAGGAAGGGCAAAAGGGTGTATACTCAGCTAATCAATTCTCTTTAAGAGCTTTCCAGATGTCCCACACAGTCCTTCAACTCATGACTCTGGCCTGGACTTTGTTATGTGGTCATACCTACTTGCAAGGATTTGGGTAACACAGTTTTGGGTTGGGTACACTGCTATTCCATATGAAATTAGGTTTCTGTATTCAAGGAGAGAACATACATTGGTTAGGCAGCTAGCGGTCTGTGGCATAGCTCAGACCTGCCAGGGCTTTCCTCTATGATGCTTATAAACCCTTGCACTGGGAAGGGTGTTACTCTGTGAAGCAGGCTGCGCTGGTTTAGATATATTACGTCCCCCAAAACGCTACTATCTTTGATGTAATCTTGTGTGGGCAGATGTTATCAGTGTTGATTAGATTGTAATTCTTTGTTAATTAGATTATAATTAAATGGAGATGCGACCCACCCAACTGTGGGTGATTGCTCTGGATAATTTCCATGGAGGTGTGGCCCCACCCATTCAGCGTGGGCCTTGATTAGTTTACTAGAGCACTATATAAGCTCAGACAGCAAGAGCAAGCTTGCTACAGCCAAAAGGGACAGGTTGAAGAACTCACAAGAGCTGAGAGAGGAACTGCAGTTTAAAGAGACGTTTTGGAGACTGCCTTTGAAAGCAGACTTTTGCTCTGGAGAAGTTAAGAGAGGACAAACACCCCAAGTGCAACTAAGAGTGACATTTTTGAGGAACTGCAACCTAGAGAGGAATGTCCTGGGAGAAAGCCATTTTGAAACCAGAACTTTGGAGCACATGCCAGCCATGTGCCTTCCCAGCTAACAGAGGTTTTCCAGACACCATTGGCCATCCTCCAGTGAAGGTACCCGATTGTTGATGCATTACCTTGGACACTTTATGGCCTTAAGACTGTAACTTTGTAACCAAATAAACTCCCTTTATAAAAGCCACTCCATCTCTGGTGTTTTGCATTCTGGCAGCATTAACAAACTAGAACACAGGCTATTACAATTTTTAGAAAAATTAATATCTAAAAGTTTTTGTTGTTGTTACTTTTGTGATTTTGGTTTGTTTGGGGGTTTTTTGTTTGTTTGTTTTTGTTTTTGGCTCTGGTAATTATTTTCCTTTGACTTTTATCAATTTGTACTAGTTCTGTTCCATGAAACCATATTCAATAAATCTATTTTTCTCTTCAGCATGACAGTGGATATTGTACTGAATGACTGGGTAACAAACCTTCAAAATTTTTAAGAAAACTATTCTACCATAATGAATTCTTGCCTCCTCCAAGCTGAGTTTTCCCAGTTCTTAAAACCTTTCTTCATAAGATTCTCCACTATTCTGCTTGTTCTCTTCTGAAGGTTCATCAGGTTTTCACAGACCTTTATAAAGTGTGGCTCCCAGAACCGTGCATGATGTTCCTGATCTCAGCCAGCCAGTGGGGAACATGAGGGACCTAACTCTCCCTTTGCCCTTTCTGTCATCTGAGGTTGAATTAGCTTCTTTGTCAGCCTCAACCACATTTTACTATTGGCTCATGTTGAGCTTGGGTCTGTTAAACTTCCAGGCATTTCTCACATGAAATGCTGTAAAGATAAGTTCTCCCCTTTCGTACTTTATGATGTTTTTAATCCAAACAAATTAACATTTGACCTTGTTGTATTTTATCTCTAGTGGGTGGCCCAATATTTCAGCTTGTTGAGATCTTTTAGAATTTTGACTCTGCCATCTGGGGTATTCTCTATCCACACCCCCACCAACCCCTGCCCCCAGCTTCATATCTCCTACGGATCTGACCAGCACACCTTCTAAAGCTTTAGCCAAGGCAAATCATTTGGCAGAACATTGTTAAGAATAAAGTCCATGCAGACTAAAAACCTCCCTCCAGGTTAAAACTGACTCAATGTCGTGTGAGGTAGGTTCCTTCACTGTCGTGAACCAGGGGCTGGGGTGAATTCCAACAGCACAATGTAGATTGGGTAAGGATTAGGCTTCATTAGAAAAAGGGTAAATCTTGCACATTGCTAGTCAGCAAGAAAAGGAAAAGAAGAGCCCCCCCTTCGTCTCATTGTCCTTATGAGAGGTGGGCAGGGCTAGAGCAGTACAACCGGCCACATGATGCAGGTTCAGGTTCCAGGACAGGGACCTCACCCCCACCTGTTTTCTCTTCTTTTAGGGCAAATCTGAGAACAACCTGGGGGACTGATTGGGCACCAGGAAGGCTGGATTTTGGTACCAGCTATTCTTAGGAGCTTCCTGGGAAAACAAGCTGATGCACCTGGAGAGCTTTGGGGCATGTGGGATGATGTTGCAGAGCCATCTGCTCAGGGAGGATGCCATGAGTCCCTTGGGCAGCAGAATTATACTGAAACCCCTCTCACTGGAGGAAGGGGTACCCCAAATCTCAGCTGGCTTGTTGTCCAGACAACCTACAGGGAGTTCTCAGGGTCATTTTTGCCCAATTATGCCTCTTGTATCACACCCATTAATTAAAGATTCTTAGGATGTAGCTTTTAATTCCACTACAAATTCACCTAAGAATATTAACACCCAACTCTAATTCTCCTTGCTGTCTACAAAGAAATCTATAAAAGCCTTGGTAAACATCAAAAACTGATTGTATGAGTTATACATGCACACATTTAATCTACTCCCTCTACCAGAATATAAGCTCTTTGGATACAGAAACTGTGCATTATTCTGTTGCCTTCAGGGTTTAACTCTCAGCTCTGTACAGAATGACAGCAGCCACAGTTATTGCCTGGCATAGTGTCAGACACTGTTCTAGGATATTTACATCCATTACATCTTTGAATCCTTACAACTCTTTAAGAGTACCCATGGATAACAACCCTTGAATAAGCTCAGAAAAGTTGTGTCATACCCATGTAGACAGATAGTAAGGCATGGCCCTGGGATTTGACCTGAGGTCTATGTACCCCAAAGTCCTTCTTCTGCTGTGTTAACTGCCTTACTATAGCACAAGCTCACAATAAATATCAGATGAATAATTGCATTTTCCAGGCAAGACTATGCATAACAACTCCTGAGACATGAAGATTTACCTTATTATTATAGAGTCGTGTTCCACATGGTCCTCCCAGGGTAAAAACCATCTCCTAAACTTAGAGCAAAGCTAGAGATGATGGGCTGACCCCATCTGTTAATCAGTTTATTAACTGAGCTCGACTCTGTGGGTACAGTTCCATTTAAACCCTTCTCTATTCACTCCCCACTCCCACTCCTGCCCAATCCCTTGGATGAAATCTTGGGCCAGTAGCATAGCTTTTTCAGTTCCACTCCAGTAATAATAGGTCCTCTGGCTACTTTCAGGGATTAAAATGTTCAGTCTGGTCTAATATCAAAACTCCAAACTTACATTCACTTTAAAGTTTCTCTCCTCCTACAGCTTAGACCTCTCTCAGGAGTTGGACTTCTTTCTTTCTCACTCTCTACCTCATCCATGAGCTGAAGTTTTGGGCCTCTCCAGGGGCAGTAAGGGGGTTGGAGATAAGGTAAGGGACAGAAAAAGCCCTCTGCATGTGGCAGAGTGCTTTTATAGATTCCTCCTAGAATCTTCTTTCTGAGGACTCAGATCACAATCCCCCAGTGTAGTAAGTCCTCCTGCTGACTGCTTACAAGCTTCACCCTCCCCAACCCCAACCAGCTTTTGCATCCAACAGGGTATCCCCAGCCTCTTCCTTATATATGGATGTCTCACCCTGGCAGAAAGTCTTCTTGGCCAAATTTCTTTTCAGGTGACTCACGGCTGGTTCCTCAAACTCCATGAACTCCAGAGAACTCATGTCAAGCTCTCTAGGTGAGTTTTCTTTAAGTGGTTCCTTTTTCTTTGGGTTAAGGTGATGGGAAAGGTCCTCCCTCCTCAGCTCCTCCTCCCCCCATAGTGGGGCAGGGGGTGATGCTCAGCACACTAGCAACTCCCTACAAGGTAGATATCACTACTGGCTCCCCTACTACCGGCCTTTTTCATATACCTGCTAGGGAGCTGATGAGCTAAGGGCCATGGCTTGTTTCATAATTGCCGCATGTGTAGTGTCACACCTGCCATTTTTGGCCTCTGGATCTTCTGCTGAAGCTTTGAGACAACAGGAAAAGTTTATGTTGCACATCCTGTGTTGAACCAAAGATAACTTACTAGGAATTAGCAACTCAAAGGTCTAAAAGGGAGGGAAATAAAGTGCTCCATGGGGGGAAAGAAAGGCATTAATAATAATGCCATTTATTAGGCCAAAGGTACCTCATTTAATCCTCCCATCACCTCTATGGGGTAGGTGTTATTATCCCTGTCTGCACCAAGCACCCTCCTGAAATTTTAAAGATAAGGAAATGGATGTAATACCTTTCTCCAGGATACCAGGTGACCCTTCTGATTCCAAGGTCCACACATTTAACCCCTGTACCACACAGCCTTAAGCTGGGAAGGATGATGGCTACTCTCTGAGAACCATTAAGAAAAGAGATAGCTACTTTTTAATTAAAAAATTACTTTATTTATCAAATAAAAAAACATTTTGAAGCAAAATAAAGCAAAATAATGGGGAAAACAATTATCCTGAAATAACTTCATTCCTTCCAGTATACTCCTACCATACCAAAACAAACAAACAAAAACCATTTGTTTTCTCAATCCATAGGGAAAGGGTATGGATTTGCACTGCTTTTGAAAGTTTGTTTGGGTGCTAATAAGTCAATAACAAGCCTATTCGGAGTTAGGAAACCAACTGTTATATCACAACTAAATTCTTCAGCCCACCATTCCAGGTCCCTACCGGTTATGCCATCCTCCACTCCCAACTGTCCAACAAGAACCTCTACTCTCATCCAAACAACTGCTTTCTTGGTCCAAGAATGTCAAACCTGCTTTCTTAAGTCAGAACTTTAGTGTGTGACATACCACCAACCTAAAAAAATCTTCCAATTCTTCTTCAGCAATCTATGTTGTTCATTTTAAGAAAAAACCCAAAACTCAAATCTCAAATTGGCTATGCCTGATTCATTCGACCTTCAGCATATATTTGCACCCGACCTGCCTTTCCTAAGTTACCAAGAATGCAAGGGGGAAAAAGGTTTATATCTTGAAATTGACTTTCACTACCACTAGATGGTGGTCCTATGTTGGCAAGATGAAAAGCTGACGGTTCCAAAGAAGTCAGGAAACAAATTAGAGGCTGAAGCCTATGTATCAGGCAAGTAAGGTAGCAGGCAGTAATATATACATAGTCAGACACAATTGAATAAGTGAATGGGTGAAATGCAAGTTTTCAAGAAGCTGGGATTGCCTATATTGGGTATGTGCTATGTGATCTTGTCTGTAAAGCACAGCATGCTGGTGCAATCATGTATTCCATAATTTTCCTCATGAAGAAATGGACGCCCAAGGACGTGAAGTGGTTTATCAAAGGGTAAAAACTAAAATTCTATTTTGAAATTGTTTTATTCCATTTCATGATACCTATGATATATTTGTCTACTAGGACTATGTAGGTCAGAATTTAAATTTTCTAATATATTTGAATCTCCTAAATCTTCACATGGTACACAGGAGTAATATTGCCACCAGCCATAGCAACCATTTTTGATCACCTACTATGTGCCAAGAATTCTTATAGTGGTGTTTTACACACATCAACTCATGTAATCCTCAGAACAGATCTGTATTATCATCCCCATGTTTTAATGAGAAGACAAAGGCTCAGAGACTCTAGTAATTGGGTCAATGGCACAGAGCTAGTAAGTGAAAGCACGTGATTCAAGCCCAGCTCTGACTGAGCCCAAGGAGCACTGCTTTTTGCTATGCCCACCATTTGTCAGTACAATGCTGGGCCATCACAACTGCCCAGCTACTTCTTAGTGGGGTTCTGAGGTCCTAGTGGAAAGAGCTGGTGACTCAGCTCTGTTGATTTTCAAAAAGTATTATTTAATTAAATACTAAGCAGTGGCCTGAGAAATTCAAAGATGTCTTTGACCCACCCTTTTCCCCAGCCATGATGTAGCTGCCCACATCACCAGCAGGGGGCACTGCACCTCAGCTGACTCTTACAAGGGAATCTGCAGACATAACACATTTAAAGAAAATTCTCAAATCAGGAACCTTGTGATTGTGCCCATCATAAAGCATGGGCTTTAAGGCTCTTGACAATAACTCACTTCGGTACGTTTAAATTAAGCATGCTTTGCAGAATTAGGTTGACACATGTATTTGGATTCTGGAACGTGATGAGGAAAATCTGTCTCTCCCCTCATTTGAGATCAGGATGGGCACCTCAGGTGGCCTGTGCTCTGGGATACAGTGTTCCCTTGGTTAGTGGCAGCTGTCACTGACTAGTATCTGCCAATACTAAGCACTCTGCTAGGCCCTTTGCATGTATCATCTCTTCTACCCTCTCAGCCACTCTAGGAGCACATATTCAGACCATGGACATCTCATGACAACCCCCAATCCAAGCTGAGGCTGGTTGGGAGAAGCTTAAAGCCTCACTCCTGTAACTGCTGCAGACTCAAAGAACATTCTTTTTGATTACAGCAGTCAGGAGGAAAGATGCTAGGACTGTCCCAGAGGAGTGGCCAAAGGCCCTAAGCTCTGAGAGACGCTGCTGGCGCATGTCTCCACTCATCCTGTCTGTACAACCACGATGACCGCTGGCCTTGGTGCTGGGACCCAGGAGCTTCCCTCACAGACCATGGCATTAGACAGCATGAGAGTGGTCAGTTCAGCAAACTTCTCAGCACCCGTTTCTCCAAGCACTGGGGTAGACACTGGAGTGAGGAGATAAAATGGGCGTGGTCCCAAATCTGGCGCTCTGTCTGAGGTGAAAAGGGATACCAAGTCAACAAATTAAACATTTACTTGTCTGAATGCTCACTAGACCAAAGGCTACAAACACTGGGACTGTTCCTGAGTCTATTGTGTTTTGCTCTGTGCTGAATTTGTTCTCTATATCTATCTGCACACAGATATACTCCTCAATAAATATTTCCTGAATAAATGAATGTTGAAACAAAATAAAGGAGATAGCACTCATTGCTTATATTCATACCACAAATTTATAACCAAAGAGACTTTTTTTCTCTATCTTTAAAGTGCTCCCACAACATTTAGAAACAGAATGCAAATGGCACTTGTGCAGACTGAGGAGAGATAAAGCTCACTTACCTTCACACCAATGGGATGTCCCTAGCTAGAGAGGCACCATCCCCACTGGGAAAGCCCACTCCCTGGTGGCATGACTATTTTTCCAGTTCACCTAAGTGACCTAAACACAATATAGAAGTTTCAGGTATGAGTTGGAGCCTCAGAGACACCTTGGACAGAAGCCCACACCTTGACCCCCTCTCAGCTGTGTGTGCAGGCAGCGTAACACAGTGGCTGTGATTGGTAAGCTCTGAAGGTAAATGCTTCAGAGGAGATCACCTTCAATCTGGCACTATACTGCCCACATAAAGATAGTATCATTCACTTTGGAAAATGACCTGTCAACAATGCAAACTCTTTCAGATTTATGATCCCTGTTTCACTCACTCTCATTCATTCTGTTCTTCTTGAGATCCCAAGACAATTAAGCAGGTTCTGACCAAAGTCCTACATGCAAAGGACTCACCTAAGGTAAAAGTCTTTGGTTGTGAAGTTTTCATAATTTGCCTGAGGAAGGAACATCGTGCCACTCCTCTGAAATGTTCTTCAGAACTGTAACCGTGGGTTTAAGCTACATTATCATAATGCAACATCTGTTTGGAGCCTAAAAGGAAGTCCACTCCTCAGTAGAATTCATTATTCCATCTGACCAGGAATTGAGCATGGTTTAGGGATGTTGTGTAACACTCAATTCAGATATGAAGGAAGAACCAACTCATATTCCAAAACCTTTAGCCCCATTGAAGCATGAATAAGCCTGAGCAAATGCTTTCTCCATATCCTCAGCCACCAGACCCTCGGCTTTCTATTCCACATGAAGAGAAAGCCTCTCAGCTTTATCCCAGGTGAGCATTCAAGGAGAAAACCTGATTACAAAGCATGGTGAGCGACACTAAGGAATACTATACATAGAAAGACACAATCATTGTTCCTATCTTTTAAAAATTTGGTACCGATATAGGGAGATAGCATATGAACACATATAAAATTAAGTTTTGTAAAATGTAAGTTGTTATTGAAATACTAATAATTTATGGCTATTAATTATTTATGATAATTAATTAATGGTAATTAATGATTAATTGGCAACTGAATTATATGGCTAAGTCCTAAGACTTTAGAAAATAGAGCCACTGTTACTTAGACTAACCAGGATAGCCTCCCAGTTAAGGTGGGGCAGCAGACATCCTTTGAAGGTGGGTAGATTTGAGAAGTGATCACTATTGCTTCTTTTGTCTTATAGATTTGCTCCAAATGCTGATCTTTAACACCTGGAGTCCACTTCTCCCTGAAAAGTCTGATGCCAATGTCTAAGGATAATAGTCAAGCTCCATTTGATAATTACTTACAGGACACATCAGTGCCCCCATCAGTTGTCAGCTGGGCTGTACAGCTGAGGCTGGTTGAGCTGCCACACTGCCAGCTGGCTCGCAAAGGCCCATGCTGGTCTCTGACCACTCAGACCCCTACGCTGGCATTGAGGCTGAAGAGACTATTAAGACATGACCTTTGCAGACAGGAAAGGATCACAGTTTTCACATAAACTTCAGCCTAATGTAGTGAATGCAATAGTGGCAAAGGGGGCTTAGGGAGCCTGGAGGGGGGTAGAGAAGGCTTCTTGGAAGGGAAGTACAGGAAATGAGCCTTGAAAAAGTAACCAGTCCAAGGGAGAGAGCTGACGGGGAAGATTTTTCAAGAAAAGAACACATCATTAACAAAGACATGGAGGACAGAAAATCTGTGGGAGTGAAGTGGAATGCTGGAGCCAGCATTTGCTAGAGCCAGTGGATAAGTCTTCAGGAATCACATGTTGTTAAACCTTTGGTAGCTCAAAACTTGCTATTGTGGGAATAGTTATACCACAGAAATCGGCAAATGTTACAAACAAGGACTAATTTTTTGGGTTTGGAGATCCGGTTTACTAGCACACTACTGGACCACATATGTGAGGAACCAAAAGCAACTTGTTAAGTTCAGATGTAGTGGGGGCTGTTGGTGAAAAGTAATAATTAATGCTAAGGATACTGGCCATCTTGTGAAATCCAAAGAAGCCACAGGCCTCAAGGATGAATATAACCAAGAACTTGAATACTATCAGGACCTTCCTGCTATCAGCTCTGCTTCCCTCTGATATCTTTCTTTCTCTTTTTTTTTCTCTGTCTCCTTCCCTTTCTCTGTCTCCTTCCCTTTCTCTTTCCCACCCCTTTTCATTTTCCAAATGGTCTGTGTCTTGGCTCCGGATGTCAGGAAACATGGCTGCTACGAATTCTTAAATTTTAAATAGGATAGCTTCAATCTTGAAAAAGACTTCGCTTCTCCTTCTCAATTCCAGTTCCAAAAGCTCTTGGAGAAGGATCATGTTGAGTTCACTTTGGCCAGGTGCTCACTTAGGGACCAAGCAACTGTGGTCAGGAAGGTGTACTCCAGGGAAGGGACTGTAATGGGTCCTGCTTGGTAGACTTTTGTATGCCAGGCTTGGGCTTTCTCCTGCGGATGACTCGGTACGGTGTAGGGAGCCTGGGAGGACTGACATGATCAGATTTGTGTTTTTTATGGATTGCAGTGGCCCTGTAGTGAAGGATAACTATATAAGTCAGACTTGTGGCAGAAAGAGATATTAGAAGACAATTGTTCTTGTCCAGCAAAGAATTTATTTATTTCATCTTACCTGATACGTATAATTTCTTATTTTGTTATTTCCTCTTTTCCTTTTTTCTTATTTTTGCTTTATCATATAGCTTCATCATATTACTATTCATCCCTTCCTTCCCCTAGTTAATGTGCAAATGCTTACTGAGCTAGTTATCTTCCTTCACCCAACGGTCAAAAGCAAACTCTTTTTTTCTCTACTTTATATCAAACAAGATGCAAACTATTCCCACACAGAAAGAGAATTTAATCTCCATTCTTGCTTCCCTTAATAAGATGAGACCTTTAAAAAGCCTTTACTTCCTGACTGTTTTCCTAAGACCTTCAGAATGCTCTCCTCCTAAGGCATATTATATGGCTTACTGTACTTTAATTTCATTTTTTAATAAGGAAGAAGCATAGACTAGTGTTAAGTACTGTTAAGTATGGATTATAAAGCCAGTCCCTAAAATCCCAGCTCTATCACTTACTGTGTAACCTTGAACAAATACTTAACTTCTCTGTCTCAGTTTCCTTTCCTTTGAGATGGAGACTCTAATAGTTTCCACTTCATAGTATGTTGCAAGGATTAATGAATATTACATGTGAAAGTGAATTTAACAGTGCCAGGTCAATAGCATGCCCTAAATAAATGTTATCTACTATTCTATTAGTATTGATCTTTCAGGTCACTAATTTGGGTCTCAGCTGCACGACCCATAAACCCAGGCAGGAAAGCCCCTCTTGTGCTTTAGAGAGGTCTACGCTGGCCTTCAGACAGCTGTGCCTCTCTCCATAGGGTAAGGAGTCTATGGGGCCAAGGGAAGACTCCAGGAATCCACGACTCCCCTTTTAGTCATGACCCAGTTTCCAAGAGCCTGAAATTCCCTGCACAGCAGCCCCAAGCCCACTTTCAAAGCCTGAGCAGGCCTTTCCCCTACCTCTGTCCTCCCAAGGAGGACCACGCCACAGGTTTCACACCCCTAGGCCTGAGGGTGGGCCAATAGGCGATTATTTGCAAGGATTATGGACAGGGCCTGGATATGTGGGCTGGGGTGTCCATAAGCATGTACCTATATAAGACCCTGCATGGTATGGGAGTAGGAGGAGAGGGGTAGGCAGTGGGCCAAGGGCTGGAGCCCAGGAGCTGACCCTCCTGCACTGCTACATTCTGGCCCATATCTCTGAGATGTCCAAGAATTCCAAAGTCAAGCTTAGTCTTCCAGGTATTTATAAAGGTATGTTTGTCAAGGTAAGACTGTTGGCTCCAGAGTCAATGAGTCAATTCATGAATTCACTCATAGCAATCAGATTTATCCATCACAACCAAGTGATATCCTAAACCTCCATCAATAGCCCAGAGAATTGAGTGCGTCTCTTGACACACATTTTCTCGTGTTAAAAAAATTAAGTGGGACTAGCATTTTCTGAAAACTGAGAATTAATTAAGTAATATATTCTATAACCTCAAAATTTGGTTTGATTTTGTTAATTAAGTAGTATATTCTGTAACCTCAGTCCTATGGTTTAATTTTGTCAAAATCATAGAAATTGAAGAGTGGTTCTTTCAGAGTATTTTATCGTTTGAAAACACAAAAGGTAGTATGCTGTTGTTCTTTGGTGAAAGTCTTTCAAATGAGTTCCTTGATTTTTGTGACACTAAATAAGGAGAAGAGCAGATTGAAAGAGACAGGACTGGAAAAGCAGGAGTCAGGAAACAGCTATGAGGAACCCATGGCTGGAACCCAAGAATGAGCTGGGGAGGAAAGTGGAGAATGAGCTTGAGTGAATTGAAGACTCCAGAGCAGAGCAGTAGGAGAGAGAAAAGAATATGGGACAAAAGACCAGGGTGCATTTTAATTACTTTTGGTTGTTAGCCTGTTTTTTTTTTTTCCTTTCTTTTTTTTTTTAACAGCTTTATTAAGATTTAATTCACATAATCAGCCCATTTGTACAATTCAGTAGCCTCTATTTCTTTGTTGGACTATGTTTGCACCAAGACTGATCCATCTAATGCCCCACAGATATATAAACTATACTTTGCTAAAGCTCTTTGGGAAAGTTCTTGTTAAACATCAATCCAGTTAGGTTTTTGGACTTTTTTATTGTCAGATAGATACAGAAACGGACACCTAAGTGAAGAGCTTGATGAATTTCCACCAACTGAACAGAGCACCGTGGTGAAACCAGAACACAAATCTAGAAATGAAATATTACTGCACCCTGGAAGGCCTCCTAGTGCTCCCTTTTGGTCACTAGTAAACTACAAGGATAAGCACAATCCTGGCTTCTAACAAATAGATTTGTTTTGCCTTTTTTGTACTCTGGGTTAATAGGTAATCTCATATGGTATATTCTCTTTTTGGCTTTGCCTCCTTTGATTTAACATTATGTATGTGCTATCCATTCATATTGTA
The DNA here is from genome assembly GCF_015220235.1 of Choloepus didactylus. Lineage (NCBI taxonomy): Eukaryota > Metazoa > Chordata > Mammalia > Pilosa > Megalonychidae > Choloepus > Choloepus didactylus. The sequence goes on from NC_051308.1 coordinate 35,012,364, forward strand.
CCAAGAAGTTGTAGATCATTCATTCTCATTTGGGTGATGCTATAAGTTGAATTGTGTCCCCCAAAAAGATATGTTTCAGTCCTCACCTCTGTTACGTGTGAATGTGACCTTGTTTGGAAATAGTGTCTTTACGATGAGGTCATACTGAATTAGGCTGGGCCCTAATCCGATATGATTGGTGCCCTTGTAAAAAGAGAGAAATTTGGGCAGACACGGAGGATGACTTTATGAAGATAAAGGTATAGCTTGGCATTATCTTGCCATAAGCCAAAGAAGGCCTGGGACCACCAGAAGCTGGGAGAGGCAAGGAGGCTTCCCCTGAGGACCCCGGAGAGACAGCAGGGACCTGCTGACCACTTGGTTTCAGACTTCTAAATTCCAGAACTGTGAGACAATAAATTTCTGTTGTTTTAAGCCACTAAGTTTGTGGAACTTTGTTATGGTAGCCCTGGGAAACAAATATAGGTGAACATACTACAATTTATCAAGTTTTCTGTTGCAAAAGATAGATTGAGATAATTTAAAAATTTTTTTCAAGGTTGATTTGGGCAACAAACAATTCATGAATTGGGCAGCACCAAAACCAAAGTGGTAAAAAGCTCCAGCAAGGGAGTGGAAAAGATAAGCTTCTATAGGGCAAAGAGCAGAAGCAAGCAAGGAAATACTCTGATTGGATCTTTATGCTGCATTGCCTTATTTAGGCTGTTTCTGGTGGAAAGCCCCTGCCTAAGATGTCTGTTTCTGATTGCTGAGGTAAGACTCCATCCCCTAGTACAGCTGGCAACCACTCCCAATTTCAGTTTTGCTGCTCGGGTTTGTCCATAAGGGGTTGGCCGAGGCTTGTCACTCCAGTCTAACGGTCTCTTCTATTTTATTTTAGCAGTGTTGATGAGCATTTGGGTAGTTACCAGTTTGGGGCTATTATGAATCCAGTTAGCTTGTAATATGAAAACTACCACTAAGCTCCATATTCCCTAAGTAGGTCAAAGTTTTTAACCAGGCCTGAATTTAGCTGATGTAGTTCTGATCACACAAGGCTGAGAACAGCTATGCTGAGTGAGAGAGAGAAAGAGACAAAACAATAATAACAAAATGACATAATATTTGCCTCAGGCCAAATGGAAGTAAATGGCAAGGCAAGATCACAAAACTATAGAATGCCTTAGTCTCTGTAAGAGACACTCAGCCTCCATAAGCTTCTCTCCTCACACTCATTTCTGCATGGCAATAATAGAACGATGCAATGGTTCATCTAATCCGTCATTAATATGCCATAGTCATGCTTCCTACAGCCTTCGCCCATATTATGATCTTTGTTAGACGACAAATCTGAAATTTAATTATTCATTTTGCTGAGAGAGATGCTGTTATGTTTCAAATTGCTTCTCCCCCTCACCCTTTTTTTTCTTTATATCTCCATATGCCTTTCAGATTGGAATGGAGCCTATTCATTATGCAGGGAACAAAATAAAAATGATCTCTAAATAAGGCAAAGCACAGTGGGCCGTCAGAGTGCGGTTAGAAACACACACACACAGAGTTTTCCACTCTAAGAGTTTTCTACCTTATTAGAGTTGACATTTAGCCCCATATCTGAATTGTAGAATATGGCTCTTCTAAAATAAACTGTGAGAGCACTGATGACCTTGCCATCTGCATGAATTATTTTAACTTCGGAGTTTGATAAAAGATGTAGTAACAAATGTTGCGTTCCTGTTTCCTGGCTTTGCCCAGTAACCATATCTCCTATTTTCTATATGAAATAAGATAAAAAGAGGGGAGGGGTGGGAAAATAGGGAGAGGGGGAGCAGCTAAGGGAGTAGGCATTACGTTGGTTATTAACTGAATCATGACAATGGTGTCGTATAGATTTCACAGGTGCAGTTAGCAAGCAGGTGGAAACATTTATAATTTGCAGTAAACACTGTCAGCCTGGCAATTGACTATTCATAAACACGGTGTTCAGGATGGGAATTTGAGAGAAAAGTTCTGCCATCAAGCCTAAACAATTTTTCTACATCATCTTTCAGTTCTTAGTTTGGAAAGGAAAAGGTTCAATTTGAAAAGCTTTACATTTTAAAGTTGCGTTCAGCCCAGGAAAGAGCCCAAAGACCTGGATGCCAGCACTCTCTCTTTCTTGTATTAACTGTGTGACCTCAGATAAGCTACAACATCTCTGGGCCTCCATTTCTTCACTGCTGAGTCTCAAACGGATGAGATGATTCATGTAAAAATGTTCTGTAAATGGTAGAATATTGCAATTACAAGTTCTCATTACAGTCTCCGCCCTGCCAATGAGATAAGCTCATGGCAGGATATTTTCCTTAGAGAAAGTTAATCTCTCAGAAATAGTATACCAGCTATAATATAATTGTTTGTCCTCTGTCCTTCTAAGTTAATTTTTCTATTTTGCCTGTGAATTCTGGGGACATGTGAAAGGTCCATCTGCATGTACAGATGAGCTATCTGGGCTCTATAACTAGAGTTGGATTTGCCCCCACTATGGCCATAGCTGGAGTGTGTGTGTGTGTTTGGTGGGAGTGAGTTGGAGGAGGAGGAGGTCGGAGGGGGTCCTGGGCTTCCAGGTTATCAATAAACATTTTTTGACTGTAAAGATAAATTAGAATGGGAAAAAATGATGTTAATCTCATCTCTCATAGAAGGCTGCTTATCCTCTGGGGTACCCCTTCAATGCCGTCTCAGTAGGGAAAGCTTCCACAATGTGATTTGCAGGACTCTTGGAAGGCCTCCCATGTCTAAAAGATCCTGCAATCACCTAAGTACCCAAAGTTCAATCAAATGGAACCCAGTGGGATGAGCACTTTTAGCACTTAGGATAGGTAGGTAAGTATCAAATCATTTTTCCGGTGTCATGGATGTCCTCGATTAGCATCATGAGCCTGAATGTTGGGATTAGGGTAGGTTAGACACAGAGAGAAGAGAAGGAGTGGCAACTTTGCAGAGAGCCAGCCTGGCACTGGGTTCTGGGGATAAAAGATACAGGCTCTGTTCTCAAGGGGATCAATCTATTGATGATCCAAAACATAAGCAGGTAATAAGGCAAGATAGAAAGTGCAAAGGATGGAAACCTATAAATCACTTCATAGGTGAGAAAACTGAGGCCCCAAGAGAGAATAAGTGACTTGTCCAAGTTCACTCAGCTAGTGGGTAGAGTCACACCAAGGATCCAGGCCTCCTGCTCAGAGACAATTGCTCCTTACACTACCCTCCTTCCCCTGCCTTCTTGCTTCTTCCCCCTCCCCTGAAGCACTGCTGCTTATTTAGTACTTCTAATGTGCCAGGACCATGCTGAGTGTTTACACGGATATTCTGATTTTAATCCTCCAAGTAAATCTCATGCGTAATGTATTATTACTTGTAATTTTATAAAAGAGTAAACTGAGTGTGGGAGAGATCATTATAGATTTGTCCATCAAATCTATTCCCTCCTTTTTCCGTGATTGTAGGATTATAGCGAGGCATAGAAAGCTGGACTGCATTTCCCAGCATCCTTGCAGTTAGGCATGGCCATATGACCAAGTTTTCTCCAGTGAAATAGAGGTGATGGGTGCCACTTCCTGGGCAGGACTTTTAAGAAAGGGTGTGCCTCTGCAGTCCTCTCCTTCCTCTTCCACTTACTGGAGGCAGGTGAAGCAAGGCCATTGTGGAGAATAGAGTCACAAGATGGAAGGAACTGCTTCCCCAGAATCACAATGTGGGAGAGAGCCTCCAAGTTACTTGAACACCTACTCTTGATTGTTAACTGGTCATTATATAATCGATTCTATTTCTATAGCAATTAGCTATCCTGACTATCACACCGAAATTTAACCTAGAGTGGTTAAATAACATGTATAAGCTCACACAGAAATGCAGTGGTCTGGCCATGATTTTTACTAAGGTCTGATTAAATCCAAAGTCTAAATTTTAAACCATTGGTCTCTAATGTGGGACATAAGATAATCCAACACTGAGGAGGACAGGACGAACATATTAGAAATGTTATTAATATGTTTATTTAGATTTTGTGTATATTTTTAAATGTACATACTGTATCACTACAGTCATATATAAATATAATTTATAAATAAGGAAATGTACATCTATTGGTGGTACGTGTTTGGAAAATTTTACTGATGGGATGAGCGCTCTAAGCAAGTGGCCTGAGCTTTTCTGCCTGTGAAGTGAAGGACGGTGTTCTGTGATGGTTTTGTCCCTACACTTTACTTCCCATTACATTCAGATTTTAAACCAGAGAGACTTTTGTAGATGTTACCTCTTTTTCACTGATTACTCATTAATCTTTAACCTTCATCTTTTGCAACTTAGGAGGAGAAGAGAAAAAACTTCTTTTGCTCTTGCCTTATTTAATCACCCTGGAGTCTCTAGGTGAGGCTCCTTTCAGAGTCTGTGGCAAGGCCTCCTTAAAAATTGAGATTTCAGCAACCAACCTAGGAAACGGCTGAGATATCTGCTCTGTAGTGTCACCAGGGATCTCCATCCCCTCAGACGTCAGGCCCCTTGCCACCCTGCATTCGCTTGTGCTGGGGCTGGTGTGTGTGCTTCTATGTAAGAGGCTTCACCTGAAGTACAGAAGTCTGACTTTCCTGCCTGACTGTGGGTTGCTTGTGGCCTGGACTGCTGCATATCTCCTCTGTAACTCTTCGAAGTTGCCCAGCCTCTTCCTCCATGACCAAGAATTTCAGCCCAACACAGAGCGTTAACTGGCACCTTGTTAGCTTGCTCTTCTCTCCTGAGCCTTAGGGGACTGCTCCAGTTACAATGGCTGCATAACAAATTACTCCAAAACTTAATGTCTTAAAATAACAGCAACTTTTATTTCATTGATGAATTTGCTATTGAGGTGGGGCTTGGTGGGGATAGTTTGTCTCCTCTCCACTTGTCTCCAGTTGGGACAGTTTGAGGATGGGAGGGGGAATCACCTGAAGGCCCACTTACTTACATGTCTGGTGGTTAATGTTGGGTGCCAGCTGAGACCTTTTCAAGTGGCCTCTCTACATGTCCTAGTCTTCCTCACAGCATGGTGACTGGTGAGGGAGAGCGTGAGCCACATGGAGTTCAGGTTTCCTTTTATGACCTAGTCTTAGAAGTCACATAGTGTCACTTCCACCAAATTCTATTAATTGAGGCAGCTGCAAAATCCTGCCCAATTCCAAGGGGAGGGAAAATAGACTCCACCTTTTGGTGGAGGCGTGGCAAGGAACTGGGAATACATGTGGAAGCAGAAATATTGCTGAAGCCATATTTGGAAAATATGGCCAGCTGCAGGGATGCTTGTGATGGTGATATCATCATTTACATTTCTAATTATCATAGGAGCAGTTAGGGCTACATCAAATGGCAAACTTCAAATTTCTTGCTCTTTGACCTAAATGTTCAAAATTAAAACAAAAACCCACAATAATTTTATGGAAATAACAAGACACATACATTCATTCCCTTTCACACATTAAAATGTAGTACCTATTTGTTTGTCACGAATAAAAGAAGATTTTTATTGGTTATAATGGCATAGAACGTGATCTTACATTGATACTTGTTCTGACACTGGTACATGATTTTTCAAGAGCTTTCAAAATAAATTCTTCTCTTGCTGTCTGCAGACATATTTCCATCTGTTCATGGCTGACATGGGAGGCAGTCCAAATTCCTTCAAGGTCATTTAAAGCAAACTTTTGTTGCATCACATACTTTCACTTGAAAAAAATCACTTATAGAATTATTGGTTGAATGCATTTCAGCGCACGTCAACCAACAGCTCCCTTGGATCTACCTAAAGCTTCCCACTGAGAATCAGGCGTTTCAGCACAGTCCATAGACATGACTGTGAAAATGAAAGCCTTGGAAAGCAAGGAAACCTAAACTAATTAACCCATGAGACATGTTCAGGTTTGGCCGGCTCCACTGAATTCTCAAAAATAAAGCCAAAACTTTCCTCGGTGCCTCAAAGGTACACCATGAAATTGGAAGTGGGCTGTTTACCTCATGTGGATATCCTCTGGCTTGTTAACTCATCTTATTGAACACTCCTGCTCATTAATCTTCCCATAATAGATTCTAGTCCCAATTTCTAGTGTTTCCATCCTGGTAGAGGCCCTCATTATCTCATGCCTCATGCAATTACCCAACTGGGCTTTCTGTCATCAGGCTCCCCACCTTCAACCCATCTTCTGACAATGCTGGTCCCAGTTCAAAAGCCTTCAATAGCGATGAATTAAAATTTATATTTCTTCATCCAGCACTAAGGGCCTTTTGTATTTGGCCCCAGACTGTGTCCAGCTTCATTTCTCATTACTTCCATTCATGCACACCCTACCCAACCCAAAATGAACCTCTCAAATCTCCCAGCCAAACTTGAATTTTCCCATTGTACACCTCTGCTCATGATGCTCCCTCGGCCTGGAGCACTCTGCTCTTGACCCATCCAGATTCTCCCTATTTTCCAAGATCTAACTACAATGCTTCTGTGTAGCCTTCCATAATCCCTCCAGCTGGAAGGGATTTATCCCTCTGCTGAGCTCTCAGAGCATTTTTCTGTATCCCTTTAGTTACTTACATTTGCTTTATCTATCTTGTGTAATAGTTATGTAAGAATATGCCTTAATTTTTCTTGTGGACAAGGTATATGTGTATCATTCATTTTTGAAATCCCCAAAGCATCTAGCATAGCATTTGACAAATGAGGCTCAAATTCAGTGTCTATCACCCCGAACTCATCTGCTTCACCCCCACATCTGTTCCTTCTCCTGACGTCTCTATTCTGTTAATGGTACCATCCTTTCTCCATACTCAGGGTACCACCTTCCCTGCCATACCAAACCCATTTCCTGTTGATTTTTCTTTTGCAATCTCTACATCTGTCTTTTCATTTCCACTCCAATTGCTACTGCCTTACTTTACTTTTTTTATTACCTGAGCTATTATAATACTCTCATAAGGCATTCTGACCTCCAATATCTCTGTTTCCAAATTTATCTGACAAAAAAGCAGCAGCTTAATATTCCAATAGTACTGCTGTATGTAAGTACCCTCCCTTTCTCAGAAACTTTAAACGATTACTTTCACCCTCTACAGAAGCCCAAATCCCTTAATCAGGTATTTGAGCATCCTCCTTAGCCTCACCCTGACCTTTCTAGTTGTACCTCCAGTTTTCCTACATTGGACGTTTTTACCTAACTAACCTGCAGGCTCCTAGCTTGGCCTTGCTCCCAACACTTGGAGTGTGCTGCAGCCTGGATTCCACTTTTGCCTGTTAGAATCCTAATCACCTTTAATCCTGGATCAAATTCCACATCCTTCACAAGACCTTCTCAGATATTCCCCGCCAGGACTACTCTATGGATATTCCATTTTGTCCGGTTCTGGTGATCTTTACCACATTCTGTCTCCCAGTCCAGTATATAGCCAACCCCAGGGCCTACTTTCTTTTTTATTCAGGTCTTATAATTATCATAAAAAGTTTTTGTAGAGGTTACCTGCCAAACTAGCCTGTTATACATTTTGAATGCAGTTGTGACTAACAAGTTAAACTTTTGTGACTAGGATTTTTAAAATATGTCATTCCAATATGCCATTTCTAAATTTTTATTAGAAACTTGCTCATAAATATTACTTCACTTAACATAATACATTTCCTAAATTAGCCAGTCTGTGTTTCTCAGACATTGTTGCTGCTCTGCTCCCTTCTTACGGGCCCTACCACTTTGGGGGGCCCCTGCCAACTTCCAACTGTGAAATCCGTATCTCTTTGCCTGAGGGCTTTCTCTGTAGTCTGAGGAGTATGGTGCAAGAATTAATATACCCCATGGGGCAGCCCTCAACTGATGACTGACAAGAGTTGGTGTACAAATACCCCAGGTCCCACCCTTCAGATGCTTTACACTGTTATCCAGAGTTTCCTCTAGGAACAAAGCTCCCATAGACCCAGTGGGATTGAAATGCATGCTTTATTGGCTAGCTTGCCTTCCCTGCCTCATTACCCACCCTCCCTACTGGTCCTCCTGCCCCTCTCAAATAAACCCACTTGCCTTGGAGCCCTTATCTCTGGTTCTACTTCTGAAAAATAACTCAAATTAGGACATTATGTAACAAAGCTAACACTTACCTCATGAGAAAGCAAACACACTCACCATCGGTGCCAGTTGGGAAGTAATATTCAGGGTTCTGGTTTAACATAAGGATTAGTTCCTTCTCCCTCCCCATGGACGAACTGGAGCATCCTTTCACACTAAGTGGTTTCCATTCTCTGGCCTCCTCAGACACTATAATCTACAGCTCTCATTTGGGCATGTCACCCAGGCAAATAGGATCCATCAGTCCCGCCCTCAGATCTATCCTCTATTCTGCTGACAGAGTGCTCTTTGTAAAACTCCTCAGCTTCAGATCTGTCACCTGCAGGGTACAGAACAGGGCCTTGGCGTAGCATTCAAGGTCCCTTGATGTCTATTGTTCTGGTTTGGTAAAACCACCATTAAGCAAAATACCAGAAATGCACTGGCTTTTATTAAGGGGATTTATTAGGGTACAGATTTACAGTTCTAAAGCCATAAAAGTGTCTAAACTAAGGCATCAATGAGAGGATACCTTCACTAAAGAAAAGCTGATGGTGTCCGGAACACCTCTTGTCAGCTGGGAAGGCTCATGGCTGGTGTCTGCTGGTCCTTTGCTCCCAGGTACTGGTTTCAAAATGGCTTTCTCCAAAATGTCTCTGGGCTTCTGTCTCTCTTAGCTTCTGTCTCTCAACTCCTGTGCATCTTTGCTTGTTGCCCCAGGGCATTTCACCCTAAGCATCTGGGGGTCCTCTCTTAGCCTCTTCGGGGCAAACTCTGGGGTTCATCTCTTAGCTTAGCATCTCCAAACGTTCTTCTGGCTGCATCTCCCAGTGTCTTCAAACTCTTGAGCTCCCTTAGGAACTCCAGTGAACTAATCTTGACCCACCCAGAATGGGCAGGGTCTACATCTCAATGGAAATAATTTAATCAAAGGTCTCACCCCATTGGGTGAGTCACATATCCATGGAAACACTCAGTCTAGAGGTCCCACCCTAATCAAAACACTATTAAGTCTGCCCCCCATGGGACTGCACCAAAGAACAAGGCTTTTGTGGGGGACACAACAGATTCAAACCAGCACGTCCATCCTTCACACCTGCTTGGCCTCCTCCCCTCCAAATCTCCCCCAGATATAGTGGGCTCCACTGTGGCCAGCCCTGTGGGGAACACAAGTTCTCTCCCTCCCTTCTGCCCCTTTGTGCTGTTCTTTCCACCTGAAGGTCCTTCTACCACTGCCCTTATTCCCTGGTGAACACTTCGCCTTCAAGTTGGCTTACCTTGCCATCTGCTTTGGAAAGCTTTTACCATTTTCTCTAGGGTAGAGATATGACTTCCTCCTCTGAATACAACTCTATTACAGCCCTTATCACATTGCTGTAATTATTTGTATTTCATATTGTCTGCTAGACTATAGATCTTTGAAGTCTGCAATCTGGGAACCATCAGTTTCCACCAGAGGAAGTAGAATACAGTGGTTAAGATTTTGCATGCCTTCTGGTTGGGCTCAATCCCAGCTCCACCACTTACCAGCTTGTGACTCCAGATAAGCTTCTTAAACTCTCTGTGCTCCAGTGTCCTCTTCTGAAAAATTAAGATAATAACAGACCCTAACTCAAAGGGTTGTTGTGAAGTTTAAATGGGTAGAAAATGTAAACCAATTAAACCATGTCTGGCACATGAAAGCACTTAATAAACTATTACTAGAAATAGTGCTACTATTAGTATTAATATTACTTATCTTTATCTGCCAGAGCAAAGATTCTTATGGGGGGAGGGGTGGGGGGGCATTCTTTTGTGAAGCTTTCAAAAAAAAGGACTTCCTGGGACCCACTCCAAACCTACTAAATAAGAATTTCTTGGGATGCACATTATGGGAAACGAAGGGGACATGACAAATAAATGCAGTGTTGAATCTTGGCCCAGAAAAAGGACATTAGTAGTGGTCCAATTGACAAAATTTTAATTAGGTCTATAGAGTAATTGATAGTACCATGTCATTAATTTCCTGGTTTCAGTAAGTGTGCTATAGTTGTGGAGATGTTAACATTTGGGGACAGCTGGGTGAAAGACATACAGAAGCTCTATATACTCTTTTTGCAATCTTGCTGTAAGTCTAAAATTATTTCAAAATAAAAAATTTTTTAAAGATTTCCTATGGATGGGGCAAGTGTATCATCAAAAATAGTTTCCCATTCCTCTTAGAATAAAATCAAGACTGCTTGCAAAACTTGGATCTCTGAGTCTCCAGCCTTCCCTCCTGCCTCACCCCTGCAGCTCAGAATGCTCCAGCACCGCAGGCTTTCTTGCCAGTCCCCTTTCCCATGCCAGGTCCTTTGCATGCTGTGCTTTCTGATTGGAAGACCCTTCCCCAGGCCTTCACAGGATGGCCTCCTCCCAATTCTTCAAGTCTTAGCTCAGAAGGCCTGCCTCTAAGAGGTCTTCGAAAAACTCTAAGAACTTCCCAACACCTATTATCCCCTCCATTACTCTCATCACAACATAACTTCTTATTATATGAAATTATCTTGTTTATTGATAGGTTTCATAGTTTATTATCTGTCTCCCCCAACTTGATTGCAAATATGAGGGTAGGGCCATGACCATGATGTTCCCACTGTATTCCACTGCCCAACTGGAAGGTGGTCAATAGTATTTTTTTAATGAACAAGCCACCCCTCTATCCAGATCATTCCCTCAGACCAATCTCACTGTCTCAAAGGCTCTCCTCACAACATCCAGCATGCCAGCTAAGACACTGCCTGCAACAAAAGGGAGTAGAAACGCCTAATGGGGTCCATCAGAGCTGGATTGCAGTCTCCTTCCACATTCAATACACATCCAAGGCAGCTCAGGGTTTCACTGTATTAGTTGCTTAATTATTGGAGAAAAAAAGAGCTGTTGTCTCCTGGCACTGCCTTCTTTATGCTCATCCACTGCCTGCCAGCTTTCTGCTTCAGTACACAGGTTATCTATCAAGTCCCGGAAATGGCAACCGCATCTTCAGCTCTGCTTGTAACATTGCACCATACAGCTAACTTGTGTTTTCAAAGCTCTCTCCAGCCCTGCATTTACCAATGCACTTCATTTGTGCAGTAGTTATGAATGCTTTGGAATTTTCCTCACTTAAGGAAAAAAAGCAACAAAAAGCCATTTTATGTCATTGAGCAGACTCTCCCAGATGCTGCACAGTGCTAAAAGGGAAGTTATAATCCTTTCTTCCAAGTCTTGACAGAGGCAGGTGCCATTATCCATTTTAAGTCTAATAAAGCCTCTGAATATTGACTGGTAAAATTTATTCTTATGACTAATGTTTAAGGTTGTTAAAAATGTATATTCATGTTCTGGTGTTTCTGGTGGATTGAATTTGTGTACCCCAGTTTGGAATGTTCTTGGTCTTGGACCCATTATAAATAAGATCTCTTTGAGATGTCATTTCAGTTGAGGTGTGGCCCCTGCTGAATCAGACTGAGCTTTAATCCAGATTACTGGAGTCCTTTATTGGCAGATTGAAAGTCAGAGAGAGAAGCCAAGAGAGGCCACCATGTGTATTGCCATGTGACAGAAAAGCCAAGAGCCAAGGATCACTGGCAGCCAGCCCCAGAATACCACAGTCTTCTGGGAGAAAGCATCACCATGCTAATGCCTTGATTTTAGACTTCTAGCCTCAAAACCATGAGCCAATAAATTACTGTTGTTCAAGCCAACCCATTGTATGGTATTTGTTTTAGCGGCCAGGAAACTAAAATAGCTTTTAACCCAGAAAAATAATTGGAATGCCAAAAGCCTATGAGTCCCATTATCTGGCTATTATGTAACCTGCTACAACTATTTTTTTTTTTGTATGTTAAGTCCACAATAATCCATCCATATCCCACATTATCATCACTTAGTGGTACCATCCTCATCACCCTCCATTTTAAACAATTATCATGACCTGACACATCTTGTAGCTCTTTTTAGCCGTTAATTATTTGTCCCTAATATTTGTGTGGTACTAGTATGGTATTCTTATTAATTATAGTCCATAGTATGCAAAAGGTAGATTTTCCCATATATCGTTCTATTGTCAATTCTCTGTACTAGTGTCATACCTTAGAAGTACATCATGCAAGCATCTATCTATAGTTGTAGTGCTGATCTGTGGGCTAGATCCCTTTAAACAACCCCTTTCAATCCTATTTGCCTTCAATACAGCTCTGATACTTATAATCCCATTAACAAGCAATCATCACCTCTATCCATTCCCATACCTTTGAATTCACCATCATTAACATATCTGAACATATTAGATTATCATTCCCCCTCCACTAGCTTCTGTCTATCAGTAGGTCCCCAAAATTCTACATTTTAAGACATTGATTTTACATTGTTCAACTGTTTTTAAAACTGTTAACATTGTAAAACTGTTTTTAAAACATACCTGAATATTCTTTGATGCTCCTCCCATCAAGAAGTGGAATCTATGGCCCTTTCCCTTAAATCTGGGTGGAATTTTGTGACTGCCTCAACAAACAGATTGAGGCAGAAGTTCAGAAAAGGACCTGCAGTTTTTGCTGATCTTTCTCAGGACTGTGGAATCCTTAAGTCTAATCAACATGTGAGAAGTTCGGCTACCTATGTGGAGAGACCAAGATGAGAGGGAGAGAGAGAGAGAGATTCCTGAGGAACCCTAAACAATTGAGTCTTCCCAGTTAAAGACCCAGATATGTAAATGAAGACTCACCCACAGGAGAATCCCCTGATCAAACCTGGATCGCTGAGCCAAGCCAAATCCCAGATTCGTGAGCAAAATAAGTGACAGTTATTATTTTAAGCCACTATTTGTGGCAATTTGTTAAGCAGATAACTAGAAGAACAGCTCCCTCTGAAGATACTTGGTTAATGTAAAATACTGCAAGGTCTATGTCATAATGCTGCCCCAAATACTACCACCACTGCTGCTACTGCTAATAATTCTAATAATAACTGCCATCTTCCCATGGAGGTAGATCTCAGTCTAAGGGCTTTGTATACATTATTACTTGAATCCTTACAACACACCTATGTGGAGGATATTATCCCCACTTACATGTAAGATAACCAAGGTTTCAAGGTGTTACATAGCTTTTGCAGTGCCAGTCATCTAACAGATGTTTATTGAGGCCTCCTAGGTGCTCAGTCCTGTTTTGGGAACTGGGGACAATGGCAGGCCAAGCAGACATGGTCCTTTGCTTCACAGAACTTGCAGGCTGGTGGGGCACATACACATTAATTAGATTTCAAACCAATTATTGCTGTGATAAGAATCTAAGAAGGAGAGATATGTGGTCCTCTGAGATCCTATAATAGGGAGCTTCCCAGGAAGTAGTTCTGAGCTAAGAGGGTAAAGAGTCGTGTAGCAGGAGGGGCTGAGAGGCTGAATGAAGGTCAGTGAGGCCAAGCACTGGGGAGGGGAGACAGGACCAAGTCCCTGGAGAGAGAGGCAGGGGCCAGACTTGCATAACTGGTAAGTCAACTTATTTTAAAGACTCCAGGAAGGTATTGAAGAGTTTTAGGCATAGGAAGGACACAATCAGAGCTGCACTTTTAAAAATACCACTTTGCTCTTAGTTAAGGGGAAAAGGATTGGGAGGAAGATAAACATGAATTTAGGGAATTTGTTGAAAAACCAACTTTCTACCAGCCCTCCTATAGAATGACCGGTGACCCCACCATGAGGAAGCTCCATCTCCCTTCTCACTCTGTGCAACCCCTTCCACATGGTACAACAGGCGAAGAACACAGCAAGCTGGCTAAACATTTGGGTTTTTAGATGTTAAGCTCCATGTTTTCCTAAATGAAGCTCATTAAGAAATACTCAGATGGTGCTGCCTTTGACTGCTCATTTCTCATGCTAATGACTTTCCATCTCCCCTGGTCATAAGCGGAGCTTCCTACAAGCAATGAACTACTGAGCACCTGCTCTGGGCTAGCACAGAGCTTGGCACTTGGGAGATGGACGTACCTCACCGTGCTTGTAAACTCCTCATAGGGACACACTGACCAATGAGAAATATCCAGATGAATGAGGTCTCCACCCCCAAGCCTGAGCTGTGTCTGCACCTGGGATTCATATCTGGGTGTGTCCAAGGAGTTTGTAGAGTGGGGAGCCTGTAGGCATCTATTTACATAAGTAAACCTGCAAGGGAAGAAGCAGCTTGCATGGTTGAGAATTGTGGACAGGACCTAGGGGAGAGGGAGGGACGGAGAGAGAGGCTGAGTTTCATGACTCAGGCTCAGACAGTGGAGAGTTGCTGCAGGCAGAAGCAGAGGGAGCATTTCCAAGGGCTTGTACGAGATGCAGGGGTGTGTACACTGACCAGGACATGGAAAAGGATGCTTTCCTCACTTCTGCCTGGGACTCAGGGTGACTCAGCCCAGTGAAAACTGCAGGACAGGCAGAGACACCATTCCTCACGAGGGCAGCAGTTGGTGGGCCTTGGGAAAGAGCGCCGTCTCTCGAACACAGGTGTTTGGCCTGCGGGTGCGTCCTTCCAGGAGTGGTAGAGTGGCAGCTGTGAGAGGCGAGCCTCATGGACTAACACAGGAGAACATGCAATGACTTTTGTAGGTTCACATGAGAACTCCGCCCCCCCCCCCAGCCCTCCAGGGACCTCCATAAATAACTGGTGATGTTTTGTTTTGTTTTAAATTTTTATTGTGGTAACATATATACAACATAAAAGTTTCCATTTTAACCACCTTCAAATATACAATTAAGTGGTACTAATTGCACAACCATGTTGTGGTAGCATCACCACCATCCTTTACCAAAACTTTTCACTCGTGAGGTTTTAAAGTAGAGCTGAGAGTCTTTCCTTTGTGTTTTTGAGGACACCAATCAGGGAAATCTTGGGAAAAGTTGGGCTACAGGGGGAACAGCCAAGAGCTTAACAATGTTTTACTAGTGATACATACAAAAGAAGGAAAATGCAAGGACCCTCCCAGTTCCTATATTGTGGGAAGAAACAATCGCAGTAGGAAGATCTTTGTCCTTCTTCTCAAGGATCCCAAATTGCCCACTGCCCCATGATGTGCGGTGCAGGTAGACTAAGCTGATCGCCCCTGAAAACAGTGTTTGACTGGCAGGAAGCAGCAATGGAGGGAACTGGATGGCTGACTGGGGTTACTGGAATTCAAGAGCAAGCATTACACGCAACGTAGGGTTTCATATGTGGGAGAAGTTTAAAGACACACTGTAAGATCTGCATATTCATACTGGTTCAAAGCAATGGAAATCACATGTACTGAGTGGAGGAGAATTTGGATTAAATTTTGGAATAGATTACCAGGACTCAATCCACCCTCCCAGGGAGTCATATCTAAATAAAAATCATGGATGTGAAAATGAAGGTGACCAATACTAACAGCAATTTCAAGGATTGAAAAGAAATGCATTTTGTGCTTTCTTGGAGTTCAGACACTTACCAGTTTCCAGAAACTCAGAATAGCTGTGGAGGTGACTCCAGTGATGAGGTCATTCTGTAGAAGGATCTGGGAAAACACAGAGTCCTCTCTTAGGGAGAAAAGCAAGTGCGTCACCCAAGAATGCAGCCAGTGGCTTGAATTAGAAGGAAGGGAATTGCCCATGTGGACAGGCTGCCCTGGAAGCCTGCCCTGACATCTCTTGAGTTATTGAAGACCACAGCGTCCCAGGTGGGGAGGAGGTAGCCAGTGGTGGGGGGAATCAGTCACGAGGAAGCAGTGCGGGGAGGGGAGGAGCTCGGTTATGGGTTTGGCTCTTCTACTAGCTAGTTGTGTGATTCTGGGCAAATTGCTACATGAGATTCTCTGGGTCTCTGCTCCATGATTTTTTAAATGGGAGGATCACAAACTTGAGCACTCACATCACCAAGCAGCGGGAGGAGGGAACGTGGCACTTAGCCCAGGCTGCTGGCCTGAATACCAGCCCACCTCTTTCCCTTCCAGGTCTCTCCTTCCTCATGCATGTCAATGAGTTAATCAAACACATGATACACAAGGAACTGCTCAATAAATATTAGGTGCATGTAGAGAAAACTAAACTGGTGCAATTTGTTAAAAGTGCCCCTCCCCAGATCCCACTCACAGAGATTCCAAGTGGGCAGGCCCAGGAATCTGTATTTTAACAAGCCCTCCTTAACGTAATTCTGATGCGAATGATCCAGAGAACAGAGCTTGAGAAAAAATAAAATAGAATAAGTGGTTTTCAAACTTTTTGAAGATGATAGCAATAAAAAATCAATTTTGCATCAAGAGACAATATACATGTGTAAGCACACATGCAAAATCAAAAGTTTCACAAGGCCATATATAAGACTCACCTTGTGTGAGGTGCTCTGATCTGTTTTGTACTGTTTTGTTATATTCCATTTCATTTTTTTTTAAATGCTGTCCTGGACCCACTGATTGCTTTTTCAAAGCACAGATTGGGGGAAAAATCTGAAATAGATAGTTCCTAAGTTTTCTCCCAAATTTTGTGACAAAATAAAAATTGGTCATCCTGATGCAGAATTTTTACAAACCCTCTGTACTTGGAGGTGAAATACATAATGATTAACTTCCCAATCAGCTCTTGTTTCTTCAATATGAAATTTTATGCCCTTTGTTTATAACACATGGCCTTGAAGAACAAGTGGGCCCCCCTATTGGACAAAGCAAAACAGAGGAGCTACAATGTCATCTGTAAGCAGAAAGAGCCCCCATGTTGCAAAAGGTAAGCCTAGTGCAGGAGGCTGTGAGCAGAAGCCGAGGCTCCCAAGGGCATTGATGTTGGTTGATGCTCAGATTCTGAGAAGAATGGAGTAAAGGAACTTGCCCTATCTGGGGGAGATGAGAGTGGGGAGAAGAGAGGAAGGCTGTGTGTACCCTGCAACATCTCTTCCTGTCCTCTTGGAACTTCATGACATTTAGTGAGCTCACCCAGTGCTTGAGGAGAGGGGCTTTTCTATGGACACCAGTGAAAGACCCAGGTTTGCATTTGTTCTGATGAGGGGCAAAACCGAGACGGTGAAGACAATTGCAGGAACAGGGGCAGAGCGGGGCAGAGAGGCTACCCCTGACTTGTGGATGATTTTCTGTTTCTCAGTTAACTTCATGAAATCCCCATTGCATAGGGGGGAAAGTTCAAGTTACCCTATAGGTTAGAAGCTAAATTTGGATTCAGAGTAAAGCCATCCAAATTCTCCTCCTGTGTGCCACCAGCTCCCTTCTAGAACACACCACCGAGGGTGGAGGGTGAGCCAATTACTGGGGCACAAGAGGGCTGAGGACCTAGCATGGGATTCCCTGCCTGCCTTTTGCTCTCCTTTCATCTGGGCTTTGTTCCCCAGGAATGAAAAGAGCTGTGTGAGGCAGCAGAACTGACCGACATGCCTCATGCAAGGTTGGGTTTTATCTTCTAACTGGGAAGACCACACTTCTTTTAACGAGCACATGAAATGGCCACTCACTCTTGCCTTCACGTGAAGTCGCAGAAAGTTATTTTCCCATCTCCCATGAGCCTGAAACATCACCACCCTGTCATACTTGCTGGCCCAGGAGGAAAATGGAAGATGGATTGTATAATTTAATGCCCTGTTCATGCAAGCCCAAGCCAGTTACCATGTTTTACCTAGTCAGAGACAAAGGAAAGCCCACTTCAGCTTTGCATCTCGTTTCATGCTTTGTCACGCAAACACACCGACATCAAAAAGCCAACACTCAACAAAAGGACCTGGAGAATCATGACATCAAGCTACCGTGAAGTATAATTATCACTCCTCTCTACCATCCAACATGGCTGATTAAAACCTGACAAAAGTTCCCAGTACCTACCTGACATAGTTATTTTGGTTCCTTGCAGCAAATAATTGCTTATGCTTCAGGCTATACATTTCCTATCATCATGCTCTACTGTGTTCAGGGCTGCATGTTCAGTAACAAACTACTGGGGTAAATACAAGTCAGTTGAGTTAAAAAAAACAGAAGTCCACAATTCTTCTATTTATAATCGCAAATGAATCCAGTAGAGCATTCTAAAATTCCACTTGCCACGGATACAGCACAAAACAATGGGGACTTCGGCACAGACAGCTTCCCACAGCAGCCACAGAGAGGTGGAGAGCGAGAGCCAGTCCTGGGTGCGCAGGCCGGGAGCCCATGGGAGGGAGAGAGGCACTGACTTACACGGAGAGCCTGCGGGGGCCGGAGAGCGCTTGGGACCTCCTCACTTCCCTTCGGCTGATCTTCAGGACAATTCTGTGAGGAAAGCATTAACTCCACTTTACAGTTTAAAAATCTTGCCAGAGGCTATACAGCAAGTGAGAACAAGTGACTGAATGTGGGTTTAATATATTTCAAAACACATGTGGGGTGCACACTGCCTCTTGGGCGATGGCACGTCCTCCCTTCCCATGTGTCCTCTGCCCCCTTAGACTCCTGGCAGTGCTGCCTGGGGTGGGAATTTGGAGAGGGCTAGGCCATGGGAGGGGGTATCTGTATTTCCCCTTTGCTCTCCTGGTCCCCTTAAAGCAGTTTCATAGTGTGGCCCCTACGGACACTGCCCTGAGTCCTGCTTTCTTTAAAAGCAAGCTCTTTCACCTAGATCCTCACCTGGCTGCAGGTGGAGTGGAAAGCCTTCTAGTCCCAGCTCTGTCACTACACGGTTACATTAGGACTTTCATGGGCCCCAGGCACTTTGCCTTCTTACTCCATTAAAAAAAAATATTTAAAATCATATTTCATAACTGTGTTGGTATGAGATGAATATAATTCAGGCTG
Source organism: Choloepus didactylus (assembly GCF_015220235.1). Lineage (NCBI taxonomy): Eukaryota > Metazoa > Chordata > Mammalia > Pilosa > Megalonychidae > Choloepus > Choloepus didactylus. The sequence continues at coordinate 35,031,194 of NC_051308.1, forward strand.
GTTTTATTATTATATATTCATTGTTAGTATAATCCTTTCTTTCTGATTTTAAAAGGAATTAAAGTTAAAATGCTTCTGTGGGCCTCTGAAAGTAAGATGGGCTGTAACACTATGCTTGCCACACCTAACAGATAAGTCAGCCCCAGGTCATGAACCAGCCAGGTGACCTTGAGCAAGTCATGTGACCTTTATGTGTTTCCATCCTTTTCTCTGCAAAGTTGGCTTTCTTGCTCCAAAGGGAATGTGTACAGATCATGGAAGACAACTGTAGTGCTCAGAATTCAGCCCAGCATAGTCTGTTACTTATGCCAGGACCTGGGAGACAGCAAGGGGCTGGGCTGTGGAATTAGGCCAGCTCACTGGAGTGGGCAGAAGCCAGAATGGCTCTTCTCATCCCAGAAGGGGCTCAGGCAGGCCAAGCTGGTGTGTGCAGACACAGCACAGCAGGTCACTGTCACGAGGAGCCCGCAGGGCTTGGGGACCCAACAGTTACACAGAGCATGGCTGCAGGTGTCTGGTGCAGTTCAGATGCTTTGATCCTATGCCCCCAGCCCAACAAACTGGACAGGGAATAAAGGCACAATTCACAATGGAGTTCCTGAATGAAACTTCAACAGACTCATTCTGCCTGCCTCGTATCAACTGGCTCTTTGTTTCTTTGGCTTCCCATCATTTTTGCCCTTCCAGTTTGGCCAACTGCTTTTCCACCTCTCTACTCTCAACCCTCCTACTTCACATCTGGGTTTGCATTTTGCATCTATACTATCTGGGAACTTCCTCCGGCCACTGAACCCAGCACCAGTGAACCCTCCTTGGCTCAGTCCCACATGCCGGGAGCTTTCCAATGACTGACAGGTGCAGAAATCTGAAAGTTCCGTCTGCACTGCCTTAGAGAAGCATAACTTACACTCCAGATTTCTCCCGAAGGATCAGGCTAAAGCTTTCCCCATGAAACTTTGCCTGAGATCTCATACCCTTGCCTGGCTTCCTCCTCTTTCCCATCCCATCTCCCCAACTCCTGTAATGGTTTCCCCTGGGAGCCACTTCTATAATTAATCACTTGTACCAGAATCTTCATCTCTGGGGAGCTTGTCTGAGGACACCACCAACCTCATGGACTGTAATGAGAATTGAAGAAGAATGTATATGAAAGACCTGTGTAAACCAGAAGGTCCTACAAATATAATGTGGCCATGGTATCACCATGAATGTTTCTGAGCCTGTCCTATTCCTAAACCTCCTGAACTAGCTCCTAACTAGGCCCAAACATCAAATTTCTCTAGTTTATAGGTGTGCATGCATCAGTTACCTATTGCTATGTAACAAACCAGCCCCAAATTTAGTGGCTTAAGTGATTTGTCATCAATCACAATCCTGTGGGTTGATTTAGCAGTTCTCCTGCTGGGCTTGCCTGGGTTTACTCACCCTGCTATATTTAGCAAGTGGGATGCATGGAGGTGGGCTGAACTGGGCAGCTGGGAGGCTGGGCCATGTGGTCTTTAATCCCAGTCTTCTTCACAGTTTGACAGTTTCAGGGCAGCATTCCAAGAAAGCAAGAACACAAGCTGCAAAGCTTCCCAAGGCCAAGGATTGGAAATCACACGCAGTAGTATTCAGCACCCTACATTGGTCAACACAAGTCACAAGGTCAGCCCAGATTCAAAGGAGTTGGGAAAGAGCTTCGTTCTTTTGATGGGAGTCTTCGAAAGAATTTGTGGCCGTATTTATGCTATACTGTGCCTAATTAGCTTATGAGTTACAACCAACGGTGCTAATGAAGCAGAAGTCATAAGTTTAACTCAGAGAGTAGTCGCATCTCCTGATTGTAGATAGCACTGATCAAAAAACATCTGCTTAGGAGTGGCTGAAATTGAAAAATTCCTTACTGACTCCAGACCAACATCTCTATTCGGCTCGTCCATCTGAGGCCAGGCTCCCGAGCACGATTTTACCTACAAAGGATGGCAGCCTGTTTGCTTGAGTTATGTGTGACCCTTCTCTGTGGGTCTCTCTTCACCACATTTATCCTCCCACAAAATAAACAGAGTAAATACCCTTTTGAGTATAGCAAGAGATCATTACTTGGAAAAGAGCTTTAAATATGCAGAGCTCCAACCTGCCTGGTGCTGGGTGGGATTTAACAGGGCAATGCTAATGGAGGTTCTCAGGCTTAGGTGCAGTGTGATCTATAGATAGGAAACTGGGCCTCTAAGAGGTTTCAGTGACTTGTCAAGGATCACAGAGTTCATAAAGTGGAGGAGCTGGAGCTTAAACCCACGTTCCTTTTTTCATTATTTTGTTCCCTTTTGGTGTGGTTCATTTTTCACACCTTTAAGACTTGTGACACTTGGTTCAGGGCAACATGTGCCAGATTTTCTCCATCTTGAAAACAATTCCTGTCTTCTCTCTTCTCCACTGAAGTATAATTAAATAATGTCTGTGGAGCTGCAGGAACCTGTGGTTATTTTCTTTGATCTCCTACTGCTGAGGGTCTTATGCCCCAAAGGGCAATAAAACAGTAACAGCAAGGGTATCGGCTAACTTTCTTGAGAATTTACTTTCTGTCAGGTGCTGTGCTAAAAGTATTATGTCCCTTAATCCATTTAATCTCCCTAAAGACACTGTGATACAGGTACAGTGAACAGTCCAGTTTTGCAGGGAGGGCAACTCAGAGGTTAAAGTCACTTGCAAAGGCCACAGAGTTAGTAACAGAGCTTGGACAACCCAGGTCTGCCTGGCTCCCAAGCTCATTCTCTTAGCAATAAGACCTCAGTGTCTCTCTGACATTGTTAGGAGTCCTGAAATCGTTATGCACACCAAACATTGTCTGTGGACTAAGAAATATATGCACATACTCTGGAGATTAACATACAGATTTATTTTTAAACCATTAATAAATTCCTTGGAGCTTTTTCATTATGTTCTCCATCCATTGCACTGAAATGCAACCACTCATAAAGGTTGGGGCTCTCGGTCCTACAGTCTTTATTTCCTGTATCACTTTTTCAGTAACCAATTTGCCTGCTCTTGTGCCTCTACTAACTTTTAAGTATTTTTGTGTTGTTTCTTCAACCAGGTAAACTCCTAATAAGTGAGACGGCAGAGAATAAAGTTTCTTTGTGTCCTGCCGGATCCTACACTAGGGTCTGACACTTAATAATATGCTCTATAGATACAGGGTAAGCTGATTGCTTTCTTGCAACAGCCTCTGTAATATTTCTGTAATATTTCTCTGTAGCATTCTGTAGAATGTTTCCTACAGATTCTGGGGGTGGGAAAAGTGAAAATACCACTTATTGAGCAACTTCTATGCTCAGTGTTGGGGATAATAGTGAAAAAATAGAGCATGGAGCTGATGTAGTGGGCATGTATATCATTTCAGTAATACAATCACCTATAGGAGAAGAATGATTATCTCCTTTTTATTGATGGAGAAGTTGTAGAGGAGCAGAGCTTGAACTACGCTTTCAGTATTTTTCAAAATGCAAGTCATGTTCTATTGTTGGGTTAGTTTGTAGCAAATTTTATTTAGTGGGTCATAACTACCATTTTTAATGGATGGATTGGAATGGAATGGAATATAAATTATCAGAGTGCTTAGCATGTAATAAAAGTATGTACTATTTGATAAAACCATGTTTTAATTTATACACACATGCAAATATACTGGTTCACAATGTATTTCTTATTGAAATTCACATCAAAAAATGTATGAAAGCCATAGGTTTATCCAAATCCTGACCTATTCTACTGTTTTCTATACTATCTCTTTAGGGAAACAAACTTCCCAAATTGTCCTAAAACTCTTTGGAAACTTCCTGAGTATTTTCAACCCTGATTACACTTTGGACTATGCTGCCAGGCTCAGGCAGTATAATGTGCCCCCGTCTGCCCTCCCACTGGAAAGCCCCATTCGTCTGCTTGGAGAAGGGCTCTGTCCCAATTTAATATTCACAGGCAGCTCCTCCTTGCCCCTCTCTCAATTGGTCTTACCGTCTTAAAGAGATGTGTAATTAAGCTCCATGGCAACCGCCAAAATAGGATGGAGATCGTTTAATTTTTGATGTCACTTAATAATTGGGGTAACAAATGACACAAGAAAAAAGACAGATATCACTACTGGACTGCCAGAACCACAGTAATGTAATAACCACAAAGCCTCAAGCCTTTTAGCATGGAGCCTCTAAGATTCAGACTGGGAGGACAGAATGTTGTCTGAAGTTTCCAAGGCATTATTAGGTCCTTCCATCTGAAATGAGACCCTCATCTTGCATTTAGGACCCCTTCTACCCCTGAGGAACATGAGGCATTTGGCAGGCAGTGTTGAATTCCTTCCCTGAGGTAGAAGAGGATGGGGTGGGAGCTGTGGTCAGTGATTCTGTGAAAACAGCATTGCACTACAATGAGAAGATGGGTCAAGTCTTCTCACACTACATGTGGGCCTTGACCAAGTCATCTAGCCCCTGTAAGCACCCATCTCTTCCTCTCTGATTAGAAATTAAGATGGATTTGCTTTATTTATAGAGTTTTGAGGATTAGCTAAGATCATTTAAGTGAAAGCACTTTGTAAATATAAGGCTCTTTCCAAATTTAGATAGTAGTGGTAGCAGAAGTAGCCAATGTTACCTACAGGGTCAAAGTTCAATAGACCAATAATAAGAGACTTGTTTACATCAGAGACTAGTAAACCACAATTATGATATAGTGTGGTCAACTATGAGATAAAATAAAATATAAAATACTCTAAACTATGCCTAATAAAACATACTAGAAGAAAATACATCTGAATGTTAGCAGTGATTGACCTTCGAAAGTGGGATGGTAGCTTTTCTTCCCATACCCATTTTCTTATATTTCAAATTTTATGAGTATAATAAACATATTTTAATAATTAAAAAATAATTATTAAACCACTGACTAAACACCAATGAATCAAAGAAGAAATCAAAATGGAAATTAAGAAATATCTTGAGGTGAAAGAAAATGAAAACACAATATATGAAAACTTATGGGATGCAGCAGGGCAGTCCTGAGACGGAAATTTATAGCTCTAAATGCTTACATTAGAAAAGAAGAAAGGTCTCAAATCAGAGACCCAACCTCACACCTGGAAGATCGAGAAAAAGAACAAACTGAACCCAAAGCGAACAAAAGGAAGGAAATAACAAAGATTAGACTGGAGATAAATGAAATAGAGAATGAAAAAACAAAAGAGAGGATCAACAAAACCAAAAGTTGGTTCTTTGGAAAGATAAATAAAATTGATAAACCTTTAGCTAGACTGACAAACAAAAAAGGGAGAGGATACAAATACCTAAAATCAGAAATGAAAGAGGGGCATTATTACTGACCTCATAGAAATAAAAAGGCCTGTGAGAAGATACTATGAACAACTGTGTGCCAACATATTAGACAACCTAGATGAAATAGACAAATTCCTAGAATCACACAAACCACCTACACTGACTCAAGAAGAAAAAGATCCCAACAGACCAATAATAGGTAGAGACTGAATCAGTAATTAAAACATCTCAACAAAGCAAGGCTTCACTGATGAATTTTATCAAACATTCCAAGAAGAATTAAACTAATCCTTTTCAAACTCTTCCAAAATATTGAAGAGGAGGAAACACTTCCTAATTCATTCTATGAGGCCAACATCACCCTCATACCAAAGCCAGATAAAGATATTACAAGTAAAAATAATTACAGACCAATACCGCTTATGAATATGGATGCAAAATCCTCCACCAAATACTAGCAAACTAAATCCAACAGCACATTAAACAATTATAAACCATGATCAAGTGGGATTTTGTCCCAGGTGTGCAAGGGTGTTTGAACATAAGAAAATCAGTTAATGTAATATACCACATAAATAGAATGAAAGGAAAAAAACACACACAATCATCTCAATTAATGTGTAAAAGGCATCTGACAAAATCCAGCATCCTTTCTTGATAAAAACACTCAGAAAACTAAGAATAGAACAAAATTTCCTCAATACGGTAAAGGACATATATGAAAACCCCACTGCTAACATGACACTCAATGGTGGAAGACTGAACAGCTTTCCCTCTAAGATCTGGAATAAGACAAGGATGACAAGTGTCACCACTGTTACTCAACTTTGTGTCCTAGAAGTTCTAGCAAGAGAAATTAGGAAGAAAAAGAAATAAAAGGCATACAAATTGGAAAGGAAGAAGTAAAACTTTCCCTATTTGCAGATGGCAAGTTCCTATATAGAGAAAATCTTGAAAAATCTACAACAAAGCTGCTAGAGCTAATAAACTAATTCAGCAAAGTGGCAGGGTACAAGATCAACATGCAAAAATAAGTGGAGTTTCTACACACTTCTAAAGAAAAATCTGAAGAGAAAATCAATAAAAAATTTCATTTACAATAGCAACCCCAAGAATCAAATATCTAGAAATAAATGCATCCAAGGATATAAAGGACTTATACATGGAAAACTGCAAAACATTGCTGAAAGAAATTAAAGAAGACCTAAAAAAATGGAAGATCATTCTGTGCTCATGAATGGGAAGACTAAATATGTTAAGATGTCAATTCTATGCAAAGTGATTTAAAGATTCAACATAATGTCAATCAAAATTCCAATGACCTTTCTTTGCAGAAATGGAAAAGCCAGTCATCAAATTTATTTGGAAGGGTAAGGGACCCCGAATAGCCAAAACCACCTTGAAAAAGAAGAACAAAGTTGGAGGACTTACACTTCTCAATTTTAAAATTTATTACAAAGCTACAATAATTAAAGAGCTTGGTACTAGCACAAGGACAGACATATAGACCAATGGAATCAAATTCAGAATTCAGAAATAAACCTTCACATCTATAGCCAATTGACTTTTGACGAGGGTGCTAAGTCCACTCAATGAGGAAAGAATAGTCTATTTAACATATGGTGCTGGGAAAATTATATATCTGCAAGCAAAACAATGAAGGTGGACCCCTGCCTCACATCATATATAAAAATTAGCTGAAAATGAATCCATTTCTAAATATATAACATACTTCTAAATAAATATATAACATTCTTCTAAATAAAAGAAACAGAATTATAAGAGGTAGGGAAACCTCTTCAGGACCTTGTCTTAGGCAATGATTTTTTTAAGACTTTACACCAAAAGCATGAGTGACAAAAGAAAAAATATGTAAATGGAGCTTCATCAAAATTGAGAACTTTTGAGTGTCAAAGGACTTTATCATGAAAGTGAGAAGACAGCCTACAGAATGGGATAAAATATTTTGCAACCATAAGTCCAATAAGGGTTTAATATCCAGAATATAAAAAGAAATCCTGTAACTCAACAACAAAAATATAAACAGTCTAATTTTAAAACGGGCAAACAACTTGAATAGACATTTCTCCAAAGAAGATATACATATAGCCAACAGACACATGAAAAGATGCTCAATATCATTAGCCATGAGGGAACTGCAAATCAAAACCGCAGTAAGATACCATTTCACATCCACTAGACTGGATATTATTTAACATAAGGAAAATAACAAGTGTTAGAGAGGTTGTGGAGAAGCAGGGACACTCGTTCATTGTTGGTGGGAATGTAAAATGGTAAAGCTGCTGTGGAGAACAGTTTGGCAGTTCCTCAGAAAGTTGAACATAGAATTAACATTTGAACTGGCAACACCACTTCCAGGTTTATACCCGAATACAGGTTACCAGGGGGTCGAGGTAGGGAATGGGCTTACATAGGAGTGTAGAACACAAAGAATGAATCTTAATGTAAACTATGAAGTATGGTTAGTAGTATAATGATATGACTATCGTTCCATCAATTGTAACAAAGTTATCACACTAATGGAAAATGTTACAAAAGGGAAAACTGGGGGGAGAGGAGGGCTACTTCCTGCATGATTTTTTAATAAACCTACAATTGTTTTAACCTTAAGAAAATGAAAAAAAAATTATTAAAGGTAGTAGATTAAAGACAGCATTAAATTAAAAAAAAAACAAAAAACAGGGGGGGCAGGGGGCAGGGGTGGATAAATGATCCCCAGTTGAAAAGAGAGCCAAAAAGTTCTTTGGGAGGGCCAGGGACTCCAGGAAAGGAAGATCTATGAAGTTGCCAATTGTCAACTTGTGCATATATTGCCCAGAAAGGAGGAAACTTTACCTAGGCAACATGACTATCTGAGTTATGAGAAAGTCATTGTCGTTGCAGTAAAAAAAAACTGTACTTAACTTTCACTGTAACCTAATTAAAATTTTCTTCTTCTTAGCTATGTGACCCTGAGAAGAGTTTTAAACCCTTCTGAGATTCCATTTCCTCAGCCATACGACGACAGGAATTTGGTGACAATTAAATGAGAGCATATATATGAACACCCCAACTCAGGATGGGCCCATTGTTCTCCTTTTCTCTTCCAGTAAGGATCTTGGCATGTCTTTTTTAACTATACCTCCCTGTTTTACTTGATTTTCTCTTTATTTGCAAATAACTGAATCAGCTGGAACTAGTTTGGACCAAATCAAAAATGAAAAGAAAAGGTCAATGTGCTAGAAAGATACAGGGGCATCTCACAGATGGCAAGATAGGAACAGAGCTAGAATCCCAGAACCAGCAAGCTGTGGCGACTCAGAGAGCAGCTCTCCCAGTCTGTCTTCAGGGCCACGTGCCTTTATGCCTTCATTCCCTGTGACATTCATGCCACTCTCCTTCCCCTGCAGATGGACAGTGTCTGCTTTCCATCGTTATGGCAGCCCCACAGCTCCTGAGTTTACTCTCCTCCGTGCCAGCCTGTCTCCAAGTCTGACAGGAAGTTGCTCACTCAAGGTTTAATTCACAAGAGAAAGCAGTGGATTGGTCGGCATGGGTCCGGCATCCAACCCAGGTCCAGTCAATGCACTTTTGTTCACCTACTCCTTGGTGAATTGGGCTTTCTCCTTAGACAGTTCTGCACACAATTTCAAAGGGTTTACAGATCTTCTGAAGGATGAACATGAGCCACGGGCCCCAGTGAAGAATCCCTGGCTAGGAGAGAATTTTTAGTGTTATAACTCACCTCCCCTTTACCTCTTTCATATGTGGAAGATACAGAAAAGTGAGTCATGTATATAATTTACCATAGTTTCATATTCCAGAGGCACTTCTTAGTAACCCACTCATCACAAAATGCTCCTTGGATACAAACATAGTAACAGCAATTATACTTTACCTGTAATTTCTAATTGACTATGGCAACCACGTGCCTTTACAAAACATTTCCATACATCTCCTTGAGCGCGGCGCCCACCTGCAGTGCAGCTCATGACGTTTCCATGTGATTGTTTGGCTGTATTGCTTGCCATGTCTTTCCCCCGCCCCCAGGCTTAAACACCCACACTATCCTCTTGAGATGTGTGAATTCTGGTGCCCCTTCCTTCTCTATTTTCCCCCTGGATGCTGTGAGATGGCACCCCTATCTCATGTGAAAGATTCCCAGCCAGGCTTTTTAATCCGTTCCATGTGCCCTTCCCACCAAACCAACCATAGTTGCATGCTTCTTCAGGATTATAAATTGTAAAACAAACAAACAAACAAAAATAGTAATCTAACACCAACTGATTTTTAAAAGAGAGAGCGAAAACAGGTATTAGCTTATATAACTGAAAAGTCCAAAGTAAGCAGAACTGACATTAGGTACTACTGGACCCAGGAGCTCAAACAAAGTCATCCAGACCAAGCCTCTCTTCTCCTCCCTCAGTCCTGCTTTCCTCTTGGTTGGCTTCACTCTCAGATAGGACCTATTCACAGTGACCCCTGCCACCTCTGGGTTTATATTCTCCTTTTTGCTAACATCCTCAGTAAAAAGAGAGCATCTCCATTCAATTCTTCCAACAAAAGACTCAACGCCGAGTCTGTTTGAGGCATCTTGAATCACGTGTACATTGCTGAGCCAACCACTGCACCTGGAGCAAAGGAAGGCACTCATTGGCCAGTCTAGGTGTCAGGCTGCCCCTGGACTGGTCCACTCACCACCCGCTACCAGTTGGTCTGCCCCAAATGAGTGAGAAGGAGGGATAAAGAGCAAGCAGGGAAAATTACAAGGGCTCATTACCTTATTTAATGTCTGTTTCCTTTTTTCCTTCATTCTCTTCTTGGAATCTCAATTTTATAGCTTCTGCTCATATCCCAGAACAAAGACAGCCACGTTAAGCTCAGCACACACCCTGAAGATCACTCCATTCAAAAGGCAGGCTTCGCAAGTGTCAATTGTGACTCAAGGTGACGAAGCCCACAGTTCCTGGACACCCAGGAGGACAAATGTTGGAATAAGAGTACAATCTAGTATTCTCAATAGCTCATGCCCTGGACAAGAACATAGACTTGTTTTCCAGTCTGCAGTCATTATTACCAGTTTTATAACCTCAAGAAATAATTCTATATATATGCGTGTGTTGGTTTCATAGTTAACCACTCAGGAAACAGGGCCATGTGCTCATAATTAAAGATAACTAGAAGAAATATAGGGATGACCTAGAATTTTTTTTCTAGAATCCCACAAAAGGGATTTTGATCAAGTGCACAATGTCCTTCAGTTTTTTTCTCATTGTACAACACAACATAACAATTCTTGGGCTATAACACCTGTTCTCTAGAAGCCTAAGAGGACGTGGTTGAATTTGGTTTCCAAGCCCTATTTACTGCTAATGCTTGCCCTGCCTACTTCACAGTAGGCTCCAAGAAGCAAATGAGATAATGTTTATGAATGTACTTTGAAAATTTTAACATACAATTAAAAAACAAGCTATATCATTATTATTAAATATCAATTGAACAGCTATTTATTAATTCATTCAACAATTATTTACTACATATTTACAATTTTTCAAGCATCATGACATTCGCCAGGGCTACAAAAAGGAATAAGATAGTCTTAGAGAGAGATGCATTCTAGTAGGGAGCAGGTACATGAGCAAGTAATTATAGTGCAGTGGGACCAGAGGTGGGTACAGATGTTGCAGGAGCATAGGGGCAGAAGCATCCGAGTCACCTGGGAGGATTCCCCAGAAGAGGGAGCATTTGAGACAGTTGTCCAAGAATGGGTGCCGTCCTGCTAGCTGGAGCCTGGGAAGGAGGATGTACTGACCCAAAACACAGAGTGAGCAAAGGTAGAGTGTGGTAAGGCACATACGGGTCAACAATTTGTCCGAGACCTCCTGGTGGTCTGCTGCTTATCTTTCTCTAACTACATGTACCCGTCATTCTCAGTTTCTTGGCCTTTACTGGATTTGCTGCCATTTTAAATAATGCCAAGGCTAAATATTCTTTGTCATATAACATGTGTTGTCATCCACCTTTTACTCTTTATCCCCTTTCTTCTTTTGTTTTGTAGTTTTTCCTCTCTCTTTTCTCAGAAAACATCCATGAATATTTTGTCTAGTCTGCTTTAAGAGAAAGACCCAGCTTTTCAAACTGGCTGCAGAACTAGAAAGTTCTTTCTCCAATAATTATTGCCTTTAAGTTTGGAACTTTATTAACAGCTAATGGCAGTGAAAACTCTCCTAATCATTCTTTTTTAATAAAAGAAAGTCATTTCATGCAGATACATCCCTCCAAGTAGGACAGAACAATGTCCCACAGCAGCAGGTATATTAAAAAGTTTTTCTTTTCCCTAAATAGGTGGAAATTCATAGTTGTTCATCATAATTGTCATCTCCATTTCATTACATTTGGTTTATAAACAGCACAATCTCAGGCATGAGCAGGGCTCCTGTTTCATTCCAGTTGTCTTGTTCTGGCAGAAATTCTCTATGTTTCTTAACCCAGGTGTGAATTCTCTGCTTCATTCCTTCCATCTGCAAAATTGACTGGTCTACCCCTGTTATAAGAGTCTGGAATTAGTGAATTTGCTTTCATTCATTTTGCCTTTTACGATCCATATGCCATCTCCAGGTATGGTAATCTTACCTGCTCTTAAAAAAAAAGATAAGAGTTTTGATCTTTGAGGATAGCCTGTACCATAAACAAATCTTTGCAATCATGGAAGCAAGCCATGTTTTTTTATTAACTAGACAAATGAGACTTGGGTGATGCCAGGGTCACATCTCTGGCATGTTGACAAAGGGAAATACTCAAGATCTCATTCTGTACCACATTTATTCTATCAGGTGAGGAAAAGTAAGTGAAAGAGAAAAATGAGAATGTGAATCAGAAAACAGAAACATTCTATCAAGCTACATTGGGAAACAGAAGATGGATCTCTCCTCTTGACAACAATCCACACCCAATTAGGACATGGGCAAACCATTAAATTGCTAGGCACTTTATTTAATTAATCACTAGTGAAGAAGAAAAAATAAAAACAAAAAAGCAAGTGTCCTATTATCTCCATTACTCATCACTCTCAGTACAGTTTCATAAATTTCAGCACCTAGTGCCTGCTGCGCCTAACGACATTTTAATGGCTCTTCATTCCGACAGTTTTGTTTGGAACAGTGGGAGAGAGTCAAGATTTGGACATGCCGATCCGGTAATGAGGTGAGATTCCACTCAGGCTCAGGGGGAAGTGAGGGGCTGGGTATCCCTCAGCAGTGCCCACCCAGCAGGAAATTGAGGCACCCTGCCTGCAACACAGGGTCTTCTCATCTCTTAACTCATTAGTGAAGCTTGTATTGACATTTCCTGGAAGACATCCTGACTTGACAATTGCTTCTGGAGAGACAAGAAGAATGAGGGGTCTGGAGGTGGGAGTAGGAGGGCAGGATTTAGAGTTTGTCTTAGGTACCAGGAATGACTCAGCACCCCAACATGTGCAAAGCGAGGTGAGGGGGCCTCACACAATCCTTAAAGGGACCACAGTCCTTATCACACACTGGGATTTTTCATGAACTCATCCGTACTTCTGTTAAGACGTAATGATTGAGGGCTGTTATGGGTTGAATTGAATTGTGCCACCCAAAAAGGCATTTAGAGAAATGGAGCTAAACCACCCTCCCCTGAAACAAGTCAGTTAGAGGAGCCAAAAATGGTTGTTTCTGCATAGTGGGAAAAGAAGAGAGTGAAAGGAAGAACCACTGGTTTTGTAACAAACTATCAACTATTTGACTTCATGAACTTTGTGCATCTATAAAATGGACAAAAATAAACAAATAAGCAAACAAGCAAGCAAACAAAAAGTGGCCTTAAGAGTCTTAATGTTTATTTACTGCCATAAGTAGGGTTCCTAGATAAAACATAGAACACCCAGTTAAATGTGAATTTCAGATAAACATCTTACAGTAAAAAATTATTTGTTGTTTATTTGAAATTCAGATTTAACTGAAGCCTGTATTTTTATTTGCTAAATCTGGTAACCCCAGTCTTGAGATTACCATTTCATTTGATATCCTTCTTGTTCACTATTCAACAGAGGGCATTAAAGAACCATACAAGAAAGTTTTTTAAGGTTTCAGTTTCAGAAAGAGTGACATTATCTCCTGAGTCACTAATTCTTTTCTTTTTTTTTTATGGAGACTATGAACCATGTAGAAGAATTGATCTGAATTGGAGATTTGTAATCAAAAAGTTGTCATTCTGATGAAGTCTACCCACTGGTGAAAAGCTGACAAAACCACCGTGGATTTGGTGGTACTGGATAGCTATAGGCAATGAGGAGAATGGCTACATGACCAAACAGACAAACTCTATTGTCAAAAATAACAAAATCAAGGCAAAACAAAGAAAAACAAAATAAACCCAAAAAACTCTCAAGTTTTCCAAGCCAACCCCACCTTTTTCTTGTTAGAGAAGTTGTTGGTTTAGAGAAAAATCACGCATAAAATACAGTTCCCGTATACAACCCTATTATGAACACCTTGCATTAGTATGGTACATCTGATGAAAGAACATTTTTATAATTGCGCTATAATACATGGTTTACCTCAGGATTCACTGTTTATTTTGTACAGTCCCATGTTTTTGTTTTAGTTTTTTATTTTTATTCTAGTAACATGCGTACAACCTAAAGTATCCCCTTTTAACCATGTGCCGGTTTGGACATATTATGTTCCCCAAAATGTCATGTTCTTTAATGCAATCTTGTGGGGGCAGACATATTAGTGTTGATTAGGTTGGAACCTATTGATTGAGTGTTTCCATGGAGCTGTGACTCAATCAACTGTGGGTAAGATCTTTGATTGGATAATTTCCATGGTGGTGTTACCCTGCACATTCAGGGTGGGTCTGAATTAAATCACTGGAGCCGTATAAAAGAGCTGACAAACAGAAGGAACTGAGAACAGCTACAGCCAAAAGAGACATTTTGGAGACGACCATTGAAAGCATACTTTTGCTGATATTTTACTCTGGAGAAGCTAACAGAGGACCAAATACCCCAAGAGCAACATTTTGAAGAATGCACAGGAGCTGAGAGAGGAGCTGGAACACAATCTGGGATCAGCAGATGCCAACCTCGTGCCTTCCCAGCTAACAGAGGTTTTCTGGGTGCCAATGGCCTTTCTCCAGTGAAGGTACCCTATTGTTGATGCCTTACCTTGGACACTTTATGGCCTTTAGACTGTAACTTTGTAACGAAATAAACCCCCTTTATGAAAGCCAATCCATTTCTGGTGTTTTGTAAAACGGCAGCATTAGCAAACCAGAACAAACCACATTCAGATATATAATTTAGTTCTGTTAATTGGGTTCATAATATGGTGCTACCCTTGCTGTCATCCATTACCAAAACTTTTGTATTACCCCAAACAGAAACTCTGTACAATTTAAGCTTTAGCTCCCCATTCCCTACCCCCACCCAGTGTCCTGTAACCTATATTCTATTTTCTTACTCTACAAATGTGCTTATTCTAATTACTTCATATCAGTGAGATCATACAATATTTGCCCTTCTGTGTCAAGCCAACACCTTTTCAATGGTGTCAGATTAGAGTTCAGAAACCTCTTCAGCCCTGGCTGGTTAGGCAGTTGGGGCTGTGCTCATGGTGGTCCCAGGGATCTGCCCTTGGACCCTATAAGCCAACATTTTTCACACAGCACAGAAGTGTATTTGTGAATAAAACCTTTCCCTTCCCTTCTTACCACAAGCATTGGGCATGAAACCCTGGCTGGCCACTCATTAAGATGCCAGATTTTGCTGCTTCCTCCCTGTAGGAAGAGAGTGTCTGTCACTGGGGAGGTGATATCCTCAGCTGCTGGAGAAGAGGAATAAATTATCCCTTCTTTGGCATCCCCTGCCAGCTCGTTAGCATCACTGACAACTGCTCAAAAGCAGCAGAGCAAGAGAGGTGAGAATCTGACGAGAAAAAAAGTTGCGACTTTCAAGCTTGCATTGGGCAGATTCTTATTTAGAGCAATTAGCTGGCATCAGTTTTGCTCAGAAGTCTTCCTACCTCTGCCCACCCTCCAGCCTCCAACCCAGGATTCCTACATAGCAATGCAAAATTAAGCCTGCCATTACTATAGCAGTCACAGCAGAGCAGAATGAAATGCTTCTGCTCAGTGACGTGCAGTTGTGAACACAACCAGGAAGTTTGTTGCGTATCAAATGAGTATTTCTGAGAAGCTCCTGACAAAGGCCAGGGGGTCATAATGTAGGAGTTAAGGGCATTTTCTGGGTCAGAAGGGCCAGGACCTCAAAGCCTGACTGTATCACTCAATTGCGTCACTTTGGGCAAGTAGCCTTTTAAAGTCTTTGTTTTCCCATCTGTAAAATGGGTATAAGGAATCCATTTTTTTCCCCCAAGATTATTTTGGGGACTAAGTATAAAATACGCTTCAGGGTGCTTGGCATAAAAGTTTATTGAATGTTAATATTAACCTGCAAACCCAACACACTGAGCCATTCCAACCTTCCCACTGCTGTTGCCTTGTCAGCCCCACTGAGGGCCACTAAATGATCAGTCTTTGCACTCTGGGCCAGAGAAGATAGGTGGGACAATTTCTCCCACAGAGCAAGTGCTAGTTCTGGATTTTGGACCAGCTGGGTTTGGAGGACAGTTTCCATGTGAGAAAAGCCTAGCAGTAGAATCACCAGTGGGGCTGCTTGTCAGTACACCAAGGCAGCACCTGCCTTCTGGGAGATACCTGGCAATGCACAGGTGGGCCCCTCCTTTCTGAATCAATTCCTCACATGATACAGATGAAATTTAGTAGCCTGAGCAGCCTCCCAGAGCTCATGGCAAGAGTGTTTCTGGGGCACCTGACTAGAAGCATTGCTAGGGATAGAATGACTGAGGAGGTTCAGGGATGAGCATTTTATCCTTAAGGCTGCCCATTGACACATGTGGTGAGGAAAAAAGAAGCATTTGACTTGTTCTTAGGTCCTGTTGGGCACCTAGTCCAGAGCCCTCACAGGCTCACAATATATGATCAATTTAGACTTGCTTCCTTGTGCCTAGGTCCTTACATCTTGTGGCAAAACTACCGTTTGCCTACCCTTCTATCTATTCTCCCCTTCTGCCTTAGTGATAAAATCCCTGGTTTTTAGCTGTGCATATATGGCCCAAAGACCAATTTCCCATTTTCCCTTATAGTTAGTTGTAGCTGTGTAGTTACGTGCTGGCCAATGAGATGGAATCAGAAGTGCTATGGAGCAACTTCCAGGAAATGTCCTTAAAAGAGAGCTGACATATGTCCCTTGCCTCTTTCTCTTTTTCATTCTTGAGGGCTAGACAGTGAATGTGATGGCTGGAGCTTAAGCAGCCTTCTTGGGGTAGAAGTCATATTCTGATGGAGGAACAGCTGGGTAGAAGGAGCCTGGGAGTCTGAGTCTTTGTTGCTGAGAGCTACCACATCAGCTCTAGACTATCTTCCTTCTAGACTCCCTTTATGAAAAACAGAATGGAACTATCTTGTTCAAATCAATTTTGCTTATCTATCTACCTAACCTTACCTATTTATTTATTTTCATCATACACATTTGGACCTAATCCTAATAGATATGTCTTCTAAATCAGAAAGAGCTATCACAGTCATCACACACCAATAGAGAAGACCATATGGATAGTTGTAGGACTAAAGATTTTTTCATTCTAAACAATCATAAAAAGAACATTTCTACTTTTAAAGTACTCTATTACTTGTATCTTGTCTTCTTCTTCTCCTTCTTCTCCTTCTTCTCCTTCTTCTCCTTCTTCTCCTTCTTTCTCACGTACCCATTCAGAACATTAGACAAAAATCTCCTTTGGCCCCACACCCCTTTCCTTTCTAATCTATTTCTTGAAGGCCTATTATCTCCCTGAAAACAACAAATTATGTTGTTTTTTAATCATGAAAGATTTCTCAGACATTTGAATTGAAAACAGTTTTTCTAAATAGTTTCAGTCCTCCTCGTTGGTGTAATAGCGTAAATGTAGAATGTCTCTAGCACCTGGGAGGAAGTACAATGCCCTTCAGGCAGCCTGCGGGAAGCAGCCCCAGCACCCTGCCACCAGCTCATATCACCGTCGTCCCTGATTCAATGTCTGTGGCTCAATGCTTTCTCCATAGCTTCATCATCAAAGCACTCTACAGTCAATCATTGAGGGCGTGATGGGGTTACAGCCTAGTCTACTTCTCTCTGCCATTCTGAAGTTCTGTTCAGTTTACAGGAGCCATTTTCCAAGCTAGCATCTGCTAAAGCCATTCTACAACAGCTAATTTAGTACAGTTATCCCAGTAGTGGTTATTAATCCATGCCTTTTACCTAGGATCCCCAAGAAATCAAGTCAGACCCATAGGAAAATGGAGCTGTTAACAAACTTGGGCTTTTTTATCTCCTTATGTTGAGATTTTATAAGAATGGGTGACTTGTGGTGCTTGTTTACCTCAATTCTGAAACACATGCCTACCCTTCAACCTCAGGGTAAGAGCCACAGTTTGGAGTTATGGGAGGAGGGATGATGACTGCCAGCAATCCCAAACTCCCTCCTGGCAAGATTCACCCATTAAAACCCAAATTCCCTCGTTCTGTCATAGACAGAACTGAGCTAAAATCCCCCGAGGAAGGACTGGGAAGCTGTGCATGTAACAAGCATCATGGCAGTTAGGGAAATGCTGACATAGACCTTTGTGAGCAAAGCTAACAGATTTAGCAAGGGAGCTTGTGATAATGGCTTTGGAATTGGATAGACCTAATTACCTGTTGTCTTGGACAAGAGATTTAACTTCTTAGAGCCCCAATTTCCCCATCTCTAAAACTTTTCAGGCTTGTGGTGAAGTTTGGAAATATTTGTATAAAGCATCTGCTGTTTTATAAATTTTATTATTCCGACAATGATTTTTATGAGACTAAAGAGGTCTTAATTTGTATTCAAGAATGAAGAGAACTTAGAATTTCACAAAGGAGCCTGCATTTCCCCTTAGCTTCAGCACCAGTGGTTGCTGACTTAGCAGAAGGAGTCCTCAGGAGGTCTTTTCTCATCTCACACAGAGACAGGAGTAGAGAGCATGGAAGTTCTGTAACACAGTCCCATCCAAGAGGCCAAACCATCTGTCACGTGGGCGTCTAAGATATTGGTTCATTTTTGTCTGTCAAGGGTTTTCGAAGGAATAGGCAGAAAATTTCTCTGGGGCATGTGGGTTGTATTTGGGGCATTATGTTGCCCAAGCAGGAATCCTACATTTCCATCAACCTATTCCCATTTCAGGTCTGTGGCATCTTGAACCTGACTCACAGATCCTGAGGGAATTTGATGGCCCTGAATCATCTTAAGTGCTCTGTTTGGACTCTTCTGGCGCCAGGTGATTAGTACATCTATAGGCCTGGCCTAAAACCCTTCTTGGTCTCAACCTCCTTCTGTCCATACACACAGGGAGGCCCAGACTCAGGCATCTGGGCTCAACACATTGGAGGAGTCCCAGGGAGCCAGGCAGGTCTGGTTTCCCTTACCACCTTAGAATAAAATGAGGCCTCCAATGGACCCAAACATCATTCCTCCAGTCTATCATAATCCAAACAACTGACAGTTATGACTGTTTAATGGCAAAAAGATGACACTGGGATTATTTGATTGAGCTGTGAAGCCTTCCAATGTATATCCAAAGTACAATAAAGGGTAGGGTGGGGAATAGGTGCAGATGACAGCAAATGAGAATCTTCAAAATTCTAGGTGCTATAAGCATGATGTTATTTAGTCTTCACAACTACCCTATGGATGGGCTTTATTCTACCCATTTTACAGATAATTGAACAAATTGCTCAAAGTCACACAGCCAGTAAGTTGAAGAGCTAAGATTCAAGTCTATAAGCGTTTAACTTCACATCTATGCTCTTTATACCATGCTTCTTCTAACAGTAGAAAAAAAAGAAGAAGAGAATTAAGAAATCTATGGACAAAAGTTAAAAAAAAAATAGAAAAGCACTTGATTTGGATTTTACCTGTTTCTCCTAGAAAGAACAGTGTTATGTCTCCTCAGGGTTATGGACCAAATACTTAGGGCCTTCCTCTTTAAATCTTGACCCAGTGGTACCCTTGTCCATGTTGATCCAACCTGTAGGACAAGGCTAACCTATTTCTGTAAGGACCTTTTGGTCCCTAGAGCAGAAATTGGCAAACTTTTCCTTAAAGGGCCAGATAGTAAATATTTCAGGCTGTGCAGGATCTATGGTCTCTGTGGCCTTGTTGGGTGAAAGCCATAGACTATATGTAAATGATGAGTTGTCTGTGTTCCAGGAAAACTTGATTTACAAAAATAGCCAGTTTGCCAACCCTGCTCTGGAGGAACATGGTTCTTTCCCAATTGTTTTCCAAGTTCTTCTTTGTACCACCAAAATGTACTTATCAATTTTAAATATATATATTCATGCAAGGCAGATGTTAGCTGAAATACTCTGTCCTTGAATAATAAAATGAAACCACATGCAGAGGCAAGTGTGTGTATTACTCAGTCTTTCCAAGGTACATGAAGGTCCCCTGTTCTGCTAAAGTGGTTTAGTTTATGGGTCATCTTGCCTTCCTGTATTTGCCATCCCTATTTTATACCACATCATGCCACACATAGAACATAGCCCCTTTTCCTTAACACACACACACACACACACACACACACACAAACACATCTGGTCACACAGACAATTGTAGTGTGGCAGAATTTCCCCATGAGGAAATAGATGTTTGGTTTACACTGAAACATTTCAAACTACTTAACATTAAGTATAAATTATCGTTATACTCAAAATTCCTTCAGCCATTTTTTTCCATTTAGTTCGAACTTCCTGCCATCATGCTTGGCTTACTCCATCTCTCGCTCTCTTCCAGCAATTCAGATGAGTAATTCAGCCCTTATCTCAACCCATCTCTGCCTTTGCAAGAGGAAGGGGATAGCTTAAGAATGTATCAATATGAAATATACCACCTTCATCCAGATACCAAACCCCTTTGAAATAAAAAACTATTATATCATCAGTTATAGTTTAAAATAACTTTTTTCTCCATTACATAAATTAAAAATTATTGTATCTGTTAGGATATTTTTGGTTGTGAGCAACAGAAGTAAGCTTCAACATAATCAGGAAAAGTTTGTATTGGAAAGATAAAGGAAAAGCTGAACAAATTGTTTCAGAAAGGCAGGAATTATGTCAGGTGGACTTCCAGTGGGCAGGACCTTATGGTCTCTGTCTCCATGGTTCTGCCATTATATGTGGCACAAACAACCTTTCAACCTTGTGTACTTCTGTTCCAGATTGGATTCCACGGAGAGGGACACACTCTGATTGGGCCACGTGCTAATTCCTGTGGAGTACTGGGTTTGGCAGTCCCATCAGAAATACATGGATTTGCAGGAGGCAGTTTCTCTAAATAAGAGATGCTGTGCCCCCTCAAAAAAAAAATGTCCATTTTATTGTGTTTCCAACCAAAGATTTCCCAGCCAAGATGGACAGAATTTATCATCAGAATGCTCTAAATATGAGGAGATCAAAACTCTACTGTGTGATTTCTCTTACTTTCCCAGCACTGGCTAGCGTTGTACATGTTTTCTAAGGTACAGGTATAACTGGTACCTAACCCCCTGACCCCACTCTCCTAAGAAGTCCAGCAATGTGCTAGATGCTTTGATTTATAGAATCTTGTTTACCCACAATAGCCCTGTCAACTTCAGATAAAGTTTTATTATGCCCATTTCACAGATGCCGATACTGTGACTACACTTCTGTGATACATCTGTGACACACAGCGGATTTGTGTTGGAGCTGGGTTTTGAATCGGTTCTTACAGCTTCAAGCCCACAGTCTTTGATGCGATTTTTTTTGGGGGGTGGAAATACAATTAATTTATTCTCTTGTTTCAGTCACTAATTAAATAAAATATTTGACCAAGTTTATAGGGTCAATTATACATAATATTCTTGTCCACAGAAACACAGAAAATTGAGAATTGAATGTAAAATGAAAATATTTGGCAATGATAATTTTTCATTTTAAAAAAAAGCAGGTGGATAGTTTATTTTTAAAAAAAAAACAACTACTTGGAAAGTTTGCATCAATTTCACTGAAAACATTTTCTTAGAATCCTTATTTGGAATTACCTTCAGAGACAATCTCTGAGTCTCCTTAGTTTTTACCCAGGTTGGTCACAATCCTTATTCCCTTTTAAACTTACTTGGAGAGGGTTCCAATGGTAAAGTTCCTTTCATCTCAAAGACTAGAGAATTTCCAAATTGCTGTAATGATAGATTCTCAGTCCATATTCCCAAGATACTAAGAGCAAATAAAATAACCTTGGGTAATAGAATGACCTTGGAATAAGCATAAGGCATCTGAAGGTGCTGACCTCGATGGAGTCCAGGACCATCTGCAAGTCCTGGAAGGGGTTCCATGAGCACTTGACAATCACAACCTGTAACACTAAATGTGATGTCCTGCTTCTGGAATGAGTATTTGAGAAATGCATTTTGAGTCCTTACTCAAAGCTCAAATACTCAGACTTGCTTTTCTTGTCGTCGTTTTTTTTTCCCTCCCAAAACCCTGGAAAACTAGCATTGAAAATCTAACATTAAATTAGTAAGTCTGCCTTGGATCAGATTTAAGAAGATTTGTTACAATTAACTGTGTATACAGTTTTTTTTTTTAGTACTTACTTATCAATTTATTTATTTATTTTTAATTCAATTTTATTGAGATATATTCACATACCATGCAGTCATACAAAGCGTACATTCAATTGTTCATAGTACCATTGTGTAGTTGTGCGTTCATTTGATGCTATTTTGTGGAGAGCTCTCCATTGTATTGCTCACCTGAATATTTCAGACATCATCTGCCCTACAGTACTGTGGCTCTTAGCCCCACCAGCTTACACAGAAACAAGTCTCTTTGAAATATCCCTCAGTTCTTTCTGAACTTCCCTGGGAAGTTCTCACATGTGATCAGAAACAAGTCTGCTCATGTTCTCTGCTCCAGTTTCCTCATCAAGGTTCCTGGCCTCTCGGCAGCTGGTGCTCTCCAGGAGAACATGAGGACACCCTCCACAAAACACAAGCCCCTTTCTGACTGAACCCGGAGTTCTCAGAGTATAAGAGATATACACAGGGCTGTGACAGAATGGGGACCGGAAGCAGAATGGAAGGAGGGCCCCCTCTCCAAATTTGGGTTGCATTATGTGTCTTGGCTCCAAAGACATGTTGATGGGTCCCAGAGATTTACAAAGTCATTCAGCAACACTAATCTTTTAGTTTCTGGTCCTAGCTCCCTACTGCTCTCCCTAGTTCCCGATTCAGAGTCCTTGGAGAGTTTGTCTGATTGCCCAGGCCTTGGTCATGTGACATACCCAGGCTGCAAGAGGGGCTGGGAGAGCAATCCTGTGGACTTCTCAGCTCACACAGTGGAAGTTCTAAATATACAAAGATTTAGATGTTGGGCCTTCCAAAAAAAAAGTGGCAATGTCCACCAGGATTCTGTGTGTCCCCGCCATTATCACTCTCACCTCCAGCTCTTCCACTGGATCCTTTTATCTCCTGTAGCAAAAATAAACAAAGACATGAATATTAAAATCCTCTTTGCATATTAAACGATGGAATTCAATACTTGGAGGGAAGCACAAATGCCATACCCCAGAGGGCTCCAAGTCCCAGCTTCAGGTCTGCCAAGAAATCCTGCCATTCTGAGGACAACAAGGGATCTCACTGATGATTCCGTAAGGATTGGTTGCAGCCAGAAGTCTGATAGAGGATGAGGAAGGGGGCAGGGATTAGGGGTGGAGGCAGAGAGGTGTAGAATAGACACAGACTGGTTCCTAGAACTTGTAAGACAAAGAGTTCATTGGGTTCACATCCCTTTTTTTTTTTCCAGTTTTTTTCTTTCAATTCAGTTTTGCTGAGATTATTCATATACCCTACAATCATCCACAGTGTACAATCAGTTGTTCACAGTACCATCATATAGTTGTGCATTCATCACCACAATCAATTTTTGAACATTTTCATTACGCCACAAAAAGAAATAAAAATAAGAATAAAAATACAAGCAAAGAAGAAAACCCAAAACATCCCATCTCCACCCTTCCCCCTATTATTCATTTAATTTTTGTTCCCATTTTTCTACTTATCTGTCCATACACTGAATAAAGGGAGTGTGAGCCACAATCACACAGTCACACCATATAAACTACATAGTTATGCAGTCATCTTCAAGAATCAAGGCTACTGGGTTGCAGTTCAACAGCTTCAGGTATTTCCTTCTAGCTATTCCAATACCCTAAAAACTAAAAAGGGATAGCTATCTAACATGTAAGAATAACCTCCAGAATGACCTCTCAACTCCATTTGAGATCTCTCAGCCACTGAAACTTTATTTTGTTTCATTTCTCTTCCCCCTTTTGGTCAAGAAGATTTTCTCAATCCCACAATGCCAGGTCCACGTTCATCCCGGGGTTCACATCTTGATTCCAACACTGTGTGATCTTGTACAAGTTACTTAATCTCTCTGAGCTTTAATTTCCTCCTCTGCAAAAATAATGAAAAAGAAAATTGCTGAATGTTTTAAATAAGATAATGCTTGTAAAGGGACCGGCAAATTGTTGCTAATAAATGTTTTGCTTTCTCTTCCCTGTGGGGAATTAAGATAAATAAGATTCCTATTCATGCAATAAACTAGTTTTGTATATTTCTGTATAATTTTACATATTTACAACTGTTTTAGGAAAAGATTTTAAAAATACTGTTGTGGAAAGCATCTATAATTACTATTAATAAGAATTAAAAATGAAATTATTTTTATTACAAAACAACTCTGATTCTATATGGTAATTACAGATTAAAAGTTATCTAAGTGTTTTCCATAAGGGCTAATTATGTAAATGGTAATATATGATTTCTGGACTTATTGGGAGAAGGGTAAATTCACTTTGGTAGGGTGCACAGGGTGCATGCCTGCCACTATCCTGGGTACTTTCTATTTAATCTTTACAAAAACCCTGTAAGAAAGGCATTTCATATATACGGAAACTCGGGCTCAGTGATGTTAAGTAATTTATACAAGGTCACTAGTAGAAAAAGTTTGTCTGGCTATGAAGCCCATACTCAAGTGCCTTCTACTAAACCACTCTTCTTTACTTAGATCATGGATACCAAGCAAAAGCAAAATAGAGTTGTCAAAACATCGAGTAGTCCCCAAGCAGCAGCACAGTGACAACTGCTACGTTGGCTTGTCACAGTGCCATAGATTTTGCTAGTAAGGAGACAATGAGCCCAAATGGACTTAGATAACTCATTACCCATAGCATTGCGAGTGGTATAAGCTTCACGTTTGCATCAGTGGCTTTGCCCCCCAAGTCCCATGGGGGTGATGCAGAAGTGGGCACATGTGGATGTGTGTCACAGCTGAGGAACCCTGAGCTTAGGAGACCCCGTGTTACAAAGGAGCTGCTGGAAAACCTGCCCATCCTCTCCTCCAGAGGCAGATACCATCGTTATTACCCTGAAATGTAAAAAAATCTTTTATCCTTATTATCTTTGAATGTCTCCAGGGAGGGAGACAGTCTCTCTATCTTTACTAACCTAGAATGTAAGTAAATCTGAGTAGACATTGGCTGTTAATGCCTGGATGTGAAGAAATGTGAAAGATTCTTGGAGAATTGTCTCCTACCCCCCAAAAAACAAATGGCGGGTTAATACTCCACTTTTTCTTGTTTGTTTTTTCCTTCCTTCATTAAACAAATGTCTACACATTTATTCACTCATTCACATATTATGAAGTGATTCCTATTTGCGTAGGTAAGTGTGTTAGTTGATGAGCATAAAGCCATAAATTAGACAAATACAGTCCTTACCTCCATGGAACTGACATTTTGATTTTGGTGTAAGATCAATTTCTGTTATCTTCCTCAGCTGATGTCCACCTGGGCTGACTCTAGATAATCCAGTTGGTTCTGTACATCCTCTCTTTGAAAGCATAGATGTACACTTAGTCCAACAATTTACAAAATCTTTTTAGAGAGGGAGACATTTAAGTATTAAAATGAACCATATAGGCTCATCAATAAGGCCAGGTACTAACAGTTAGGTCATAAAGAGGCTCCAATACACACTCATTAAGTCTTATGAGTGAGTAGATGGTGCTATTTTTGATTCTGAGGACATCTAGGTACAGAAAAGAGTGAAAAGACAAAGAAATAAACAACAGTTTCCTCCTTAGAATATACATGATCTTAGAAACAAGTTTTCTTCATTTTCCATGGTAAGTATTAGTTTGTTAGCTAATATTTAGCTTTTTGCTATATATGAAAATAATGCATTATTATTGTAAAAAAATTAAAACATGTAACTATGTAAAGGAATTAATAATTTCTCATCATGACATCACTCAGATAAAACATTAATGTTCTGATGCATTCCTTCTGGTCAACTCATATTCACAGACTGCCACATTTACGGGGATTTTGTTTGTCTTTCTTTAACTGAATTTGAGTCCTTTGAATATGGATTTTAGTTTACTGCTTTTTTCACTTAACATTAATAACAATAGGCTTCCAAAACTATTTTAGTAGCTACACATCAGTTCATCATATAGATAAACCATAATTTATTTACCCAGCTCCCAATTGTTGGACCTTACTTTATATTTTGTTTATCACTATGATAAATAACATCGTTGTTCATAAACCTTTCCCCACATCTGACTGATTATTTCCTTAGGATCAATTGCCAGTAGTAAGATTAAGTTGAAGTGTATGAAAGTGTATTGCCACATTGCCCTCCAGAAACACTCTACTATTGTACATTCTCCACCAAACTCTTTTGCTAAACTCTAAGTTTTTGAGGGGAGGAGGATGATGGAGAGTGATAGAGAGGAGGACATGAGAGAAGACACAGGGAAAAGACAGACTTCTGAGGCAGACAGCACAGTGGAATTACAGTTTGTGAACCCTGGAAGGGTGCCCCACCCGGCCACGCCCCTCCCAAGCACATCTTAGTAAAAGCACTGATCAGTTCTTCTGAATTTGGTACCCAGAAATAAGCTCTGCTGACCGTGCTTCTAGATTCTTCCCCGTGGGGTCGTCCTGGGATTTCTCAAGGTCTCCTGGGGCACATGAAGTCACATACATACATCAAGTCAAAGCTTCAGTTTTAGAACTTCATAGGGTTTATTCTCACTTTGCAGAACTTTCCAGATGATGAGAGGTGCCCTAGTCTCAGTCATATCGCCCAAGACTGACACTTTAAATAATATCCTGTTTATTGCAAAATTAGTCTTTCACAGCCTCTTTCTTCTTCCTTCCCGAAATGTGTGGATATTTTTCAAAAACATTACATGCCCATTAAAAAGCAATTGGAAGATGCAGAAATTAATTTTAGAAAAGAAATCATCCATAGTCTTCAAAAATACAGTCATTGTCAGCATTTTAGTATTTTTCCATCCAGGTTTTTGCCTTGCACAGATTTTTATTTCTTTAATAAAATTGTAAACATACTATAAATGCAGCTCCTTACTCAGCTTTTTTTTCACTTAACATTGCCATGGGTGTTTTTTCCATGATATTACATAACCTCATAAATATTGATTTGAACAGCTACATGACATTCCAGGGAGAGCATAAACCTTAAATTACATAGCCATTCCCCTCAGGAGGATATTTAGGATCATTCCAACTATAAATAGCCTATGTCTATAACATTGTGCATAAAGCTAATTTCATAGTTAGAATTATTGCCTTAGGATAGATTTTTAGATACAAAATAATAATAATAATAGCTAGTAATAACTATTACTCATTGAGCACTGACAGGTCTCCAGGAATTTTACTTAAATTATATTTATTCACAATGTTTCTAGGTAAAAAAATATTATCCCTGTATTGTAGATGAAGAAACTGAGACTCAGACAGGTTAATTAACTTGCTTTGAGAGGCAAAGCTAAGCCTCCAATTATATTCAGATCCCTAATGTTCCAAAATTCCTGACCTTTCATCCAAATACTGATACCATATCAGAGAATGTAAATATTTTAGGTACCTTAACATTTATTGTATCCTATTACTTCTGCCACCTTCTCCTCAGTTTTAAAATTTTTAATTTTATGGATTTATTTATGTGTGCTTGCACATTTGTTGGACCTAGAAAAGTTTTCAAAGCTCATATAGCCAAATGTCAGTCTTACCCTCTATTCTAAGTTATTCTTAGTTATTTACCTAAGTTAGTTAAATACCCATTACTTTTCCTTTAATCTTTTTTTCTGTAGTTTGAAATTTTTTATTTAACTCCTTATTCCATCAAGAATTTATGTTAGTATTTTAAATCAGGTGTGAAATGAGGTAGAGAAATAAACTAATTTTCCCCTCAAATTCTTGGTCATTTAACCCAATTCCATTCATTATAAATATTCTCTCTCCCACTGAATTAAATTGCCTTGATCAGATGTTAGATTCTTATGTGTATATTACACTTTTTTTGCTTTCTCTTCTCATTTATCCATTCACTCATTTAATAAACATTTAATCAGTGCCTGATATATGCCAGATACTGCTAGATCTTGGGGAAACAGTGGTGAAAGATACTAGATTTACTAGGCAAATAATTAAACAATTACTTAATAAAAATATTTCTAGCATCCATGAAGAAACTATAGAGAGAATGTCATGATGGCTTCTAGTAAGAGGACCTGATTTATTCTTGCACAAATATCACACTTTCAATTACTATTGCTTTCTGAATTTTAATATCTGATGTGCGAATCTCTCCCTTATTCAATGCTATTCTTGCCTGTTTATTCTAGCAGAAGAAAGGAAGAATGACTCTTTCAACTCATGAAAACATCACATTGTACTATTGAATTAAATAACAGTAGATTAATTAAAATATAAAGAATTGACATCTTTATTACATTCCATAACTCTAGACACATTTTCTTTTATAATTCTCAATAACATTTTATAGTTTTCTTCAAGTACATCATTTCATTTTCTTGTTAAGGTTATTTGTCAGCATTTCATACTTTTTCTGCTACTATAATCAAGATCTTAGTTTCTCTTATAATTTGTTTTGATGTTATTAAAGCAAGCTATTGATTTTTATGTTTTTATTATGTATTCAGCCACTTTCCCAAACTCATTAATTCTTATGTTTTTAAACTTTTTTCCTTTGGGTTTTCTATAGATGCATTCCTCTTTGCAAATAATAATAGGTTTTTTCTCTTTCTTACCAATATTTAGGCCTCTTTTTTTCTATTTGATTCTTATTAAATTGTCCAGAATGTCCAGAAAAATATCAAATAGTAATCATTATAGGCATCCTTACTTTGTGCCTAGTTTGATGAAAAGTTCATTATTTCACTGTTTCACATAATGCTGGGTGTTGATTCAGCATGATACTTTTCAATCAGGTTAAGAAAGCATCCATCTTTTCCTATTTTCTGTTTATTCAGAACAGGTCTTCAATTTTATGATCTCTGAATTTCTCATGATGGCTTTTCTTAATTGATCTCTTAGGTAAGACAATTGTTCATTTAGATTATTAGCAGCTGCATTGGTCACGTTTGATTCTGGTGTTTTTTATTTTTTCCTAAACAGTGCTGCAACATTCTTGAATACTATGGTGCTCTCTGGAGCCTTGGAAAGAGTCTGGGGCCTGGAGTCATCCCACCTCGGAAGTGCAGAAAGAGTTCTGTGAATTCAAACTGACGATCCTCCAGGCTTCTAGAGCAGAGATCCAAGTCCCCACCAGACACCTGAGTGAGGACCACTGCAAAATGTCCTGCAGTTTGGGGGAACTTTCATTTGTCTGAAAGAATAATGAATTGATTTCATACTGGAAGGGATGTTGCAGTTTTCAGCTTTATAGAGTATCAGCAGATTTGGGACATTTCCTCTTCCTGGCATGCCATGCTATTACCTAGACCTATGTATAGTTTCATCTGGTAAGCTCGATTGGAGGACGTGGCCAAACATAATCTGAGATGTGAAACAAACCATGGCCATAAATCTTGGGCCTGCCATTTAGTCAACTTGGAAGAGACTTGATTTGAAATAATACTCTGCTCACTCTCAGTCTTCTAGCAGCTACATCCGAGAGCCTCGGGGAGCTAAGTTGCCTATCTCAGAAGCCATTCATTCAACAAATGTTTATAGAGCCCCTGTTATGTGTTCAGCACTGTACTGGAATTGGGGATTTTACAGTGAGTTACAGCAAGCCACAAGAAGAGTCAGAGAAAGGACCTCATGCAGAGGCTGGAAACCTTCCTGATACTCCATTAATCCCTCTTAATTGTTACAACAACACTCCAGGCTGACCCGGGTCCTTTGAGATAACAAGAGAATGAATGAAATACAGACAGGGGTTGACTACCCCCCCTAGCCTCTGGGAGGAGTGACAGGCTTTGCCTCCCTCGATTTCATACTTTCCTGAAATGGGCCTGCGGGGCCAGGTGCTGGGTGAAGAACCTCTCGAGAGCCTGTGGACAGGGCTGCGTGGGGCAGGTACGCTCTTGGCAACTGGCCCTTCTTCAGATGGTTTTTGGGGGCCCTCATTCTTCTCTTCTACATGACTAATGTCGGGCCAGTTTGGGGGTGGGAAATCTACTGCTTGGATAATTTCGTTCCCTCCCCAGGCAATATGGAGAGGTCAGCTTAGGCCAATTCTCTTTTAGGCTAAACAGAAAATTGTTCTTGCTGTGAGTTCATTGTTTGACCCCATAGGCCCGTCCCTGATCAGCAGAATATTCCAGGAAATACAGCCCAGGAACGAAAATGTTTCTTAATGAAGAACGAGACTCAAGCACCCAAACTCTTTGTTCAAAATAAGAAATCTAACACAGTCTGAGGATTTATTTATATCCATTCATGTGGAAGAAAGAGACGTCAGTGATCCTCTTTTGGCTTATGAAAGAAAACACACAAGTGTTTATACTTTTTAGAAAACAGTGATTTAAATTAAGCATTCTTCCATTACCAGAACAACTAATTATTCAGTAAGACAACCATGAAGAATTAGAGAATTTTTGAAAGTTAAATGTTACTTTCACTACAATATTCATAAAAATAATTACTGAACTCTTACAAGATTTCTCACAACTCCTTTTTCTTTTTTATTTTAGAAGTACCATTAACAAGGATAGGTTCATGGTGAAGAATAGCATCAAGGAAATGGGAAACTTTTTATCTTGCTGAGATTGTTTGCATCAGCACTTGGAAGGGTGCACAGTTTCCAGACTAAGCAATATAATTCCATTTATTTAGCACCTAGGAAAAAAGTAGGCTGAGAATCTGAGAACTTACAATATGGAGTGGAGAAGGGTAGCACAGGAGTAGAGTTTTAACAAATGAGCAGCAGGGCATGAGATGTTTTTCATCTATGTACTTACAAGCAATTCCAATTTTTACTGATGTTCTCAAAGAATATCACAGAGGATTCAGTTCTAAACCATGGTGACATTTTTTAAAGTCCTCTTTCCCTCTCCTCTTTTCTCAATCTTACCTATACAGCTTTGTTGCTCAAAGCCTCTTTCTCCAGCTCAGTCCCAGCTCTCCTCCAACATCTTCCTGAGATCTGTCTAAGTAACTCTCGACTATTTTGTCCCTCTACACCCCCATTCCTGGATCGCATTTTTTTCTCTCACTAGATATTAACTTCCTTTCTGATGGAAATATTCTAGCTTTTCCCACTGGATGCTCCAGCCTAGGCACTGAGATGACAAATTCAAACTTTGGGAAAGGGAGGAAAGGGAATGAAAGTGGGGAGGGGTCAGGATTCTCTCACAGTTAGGGAGATGGAAAAAGTGTAAGATCTCATAATTTAATTTGTTTTCTTTATGACTCTTCTCATCAGTAAGACAATAGTTTAGGAATCAAGATTAGGGTGTAGGGCCAGAAAAAATGGCCTAGAAACCCCACTTGGCATGCTGTTAGTCCACTCCACTGATCCTTGGGTGTGATAGGGGCAGGAGGGTACTGGGAGGGGAAAGAAGAAAGCTGTCCATCTCCAGAGGGACTTTTTCAATCTACACAAGCCTCTCTAAGGAAATTTTGAACACCTTTCTCTTAATTGAGACTCACTTTGACTCCTCTTTCTCTCAAATCCTGTAGCTAATTTATCAGTAAATCCTGTTGACTTTGTCTTCAAAATATGTCCAGAATCCAACCACACCTTGACGCCTTCGATGCTACCACTCTACTCCAGGCCACTGCTTGGACTCTTGCGGTAGCAAATCTGTATTAGTTTCCTATGCTGCTGTTAACCAATTACCACAAATGTGGTGGCCTAAAACAAAAACAAATTTATTATTCTTGCAGTCTTAGAGGTCAGAAGTCCAAAATAGATCTCACTAGGCTAAAATAAAGGCATCAGCAGGCCTGTGTTCCTTCTAGAGGCTCTGGAGAAGAATCCATTTCCTTGCCTTTTTAAGCTTCTAGAAACTTCTGCCTTCCTTGGCTCATGGCCCCCTTCCATCTTCAAAGTCAGCAATGGCCAGTAAAAGTCTTTCTTACACTGCATCATGCCCTTGCCTCCTTTTTCCACTCATTAGGACCCTTGTGATTACATTGAGCTCACCTGGAGAACCCAGGCTACTCTTCCCCATCTTAGGGTCAGCTCATTAGCAGCTGAATTCCATCTGCAACCTTAATCACCCCTTGCCACGTAATAAAACATATTCACAGTTCCTGGGCTTTAGCGTGTGACATCTTTGGGGACCATTATTCTGCCTACCACACCTCCTAACTGGTCTCCTGGCTTCCACGCTTGCCTCACTTCTATCTATTTTCCATGCAACAGTTAAAAGGATCTCATTAAATCATTTATCACATCATCTCACTGTGCCCAAAACCTTCCCATTGCTCCCATGTCAGTTGGTATAAAAGCCAAAGTCTTTGTAAAGACCTACAAGGCTCCATATGCACTAACTTCCCACACAGATACCAGCTCTCAAACCTCATCTCCTACCACCCCCCTCATGCACTTCACTCCACACCACTCTTTTTCTATTTGTTGAACATGCCAGGCACACTCCCACCTCAGGGTCTTCACACTTACTCTTCCCTCTGTCTGGAATGCTCGGCATGGCTTGCTTCCTCATCTTATTTAACTCTATTAAAAGGTCAATCACCATCCTATTTAAATTAGCAAAACTACCCAATTTGTGGTGGTTTGAAACTGCATGCACCCCAGAAAAAACATGTTCTTAAGTTTAATCCATTCCTGTGATTGTGAACCCCTTGTAAGTAGGATCTTTTGATAAGGCTACTTCAGTTAAGGTGTGACTCACTTCAATCAGGATAGATCTTAATCCTATTATTGGAGTGCTTTTTAAATGGAATTAATTCAGATAATAGATAGAGAAAGCCACAGGAGGAAGCTGAAATCAACAAAACCCAGAAGAGAAGAGTGAGACCAGGAGACACTGCCATATGTCTTACCACATGACAGAGGAGCCAGAGATCTCCAGCAGCCAACCCCAGAACACTGGTCTTCAGGAAGAAAGCATTACCTTGTGATTCCTTGATCTGGACTTTCTCTTAGCCTCAAAACCATACACTAACAAACTCACATTGTTTAAGCCAGCCCCTTTCATGGTATTGGCTTAAGCCCACCTTCCTTCCCATTGCTCCTTGTCCCCCTTTCTTGCTTTACTTTTTATCCCCCTGCACTTAGCACAGAGTCTGATATACTACACATTTCATGTTTGCTGTCCGCCCCCTCTGATAGAATGTAAGCTCCATGAGGGCAGGACTCCTTCTCACTGCCATACACAGCCTCAGCACCAAGAACACACCTGGCTCAGAACAGGCAGTCAGCAAAAAAATATTGAATGAATGAAAGCAATGTGAGACAAATTGGTGAGGCTGTGTTATACATGTAAACATTATAGAAGCCTAGGGAAAAATCTGGTTTAGGCCTGAGGCACAAGGGACAGAGGATAGCTCACTGGAAAGAGAGAACCAGTCACAGCTTGAGGCAAAAGCTCTAAAGTAATAAACTATGCACATTACCTCTCCATGTATCTCCTTCAGGAAAGATGACCCAGGCAGAAGGAATCCAACATCCTGATCTTGGCTGAAGACCCACCAACCTCTGGGGAGCCCAGACTTCAGAGTCCCAACAGCCCTCAACACCACTAAGGGTCTTATCGGATTAATTAATATATTTGCTAATACTGAATATATATGTTTGCTAATATCATTCCTGGCATCAATCCTAACACAGTATGAGGAATAGGATTGCATTCTATTTGCTAATATTTTATTTAGAACTTCCTTGTCTGTATTCATAAGTGAGGCTGGTCTTTTGCTTTCTGTGTTATCTTTGTTTGGTTTTGCTTTTTAGAAGAGACTGGGGGCTCTGAATCTTCTAAAGCTCAGAGAAATTTAAATAGCACAGATATCATCTGTTCCTTGAAAGTTTGAACAAATTCCATGCGTTTAAATTTTTTTTTTTATTTTGCATGAGCCTTAAATTGATTATGCATAACAAATATTAACAAGTAAGGTGAAGTCTCACAGAGGAAGTTTTTTTAAAATACATGTAATTTATTGCCTTTCTTCAGAATCATGTCCATTCTGTTTATTCACTTATCCAATGCAAATCATATACAAAAATTTTGATTATGGTGCCCCTTTCTAGCACTTGTCCAGTTATAGCATAGAATCTAACTCTTCAGGTGCCTACACTGCTAGGATTTCAGGCTAGCTTGGTGTCCAAAAGGCCCCACATGTTAGTCAGATGGCTGATCCAGTTTACTAGTGGCCTCTTCACCCTGGTTAGGCCGAATGAGATCACTGTAGAGAAGGCCTGGGATCTCTTTGTATGACTCCTGATTAGCTAGGGGACATTCTGCCAGCCCCTCCAATTCCAGGATGCTCCTAAATGCACCATCTAACAGGACAGAATGAAAACAAGAATGGAATTAGCCACACTCTCTACCCACTCATGCCTCCCCTCCTCTCCCCTCCTCCCACCCAACATGTTAAGACTCTCTTGCCTGGAAGTCATTTTCCACTTCAGTCTAACAGAAGAACCAAATATCGCCCCTCCCTTAACATACACAACTTTTTTTTAAAATTAAAAGCTGCTAACTTGAAATTTGCATACTGTTATTCTTAATATCACCTCAGCCAATTTTTATTATCTCTATAAGAAAGCCTTTCAGAACCTCCTCTCAGAAAGAGCCTGAATCCTTTCCAAAAGGGAGTTTTAAGTCCAATATAAGAACATGGTTTTAGAATGGAGATGAAGAATGCACTCTGAATCTTAGAACAAGCCTTTGCTGCCTGAAGAGTTTTTGGAAACAGTTTTGGAACCCTTGACTGCCAAATGATCTGACGGTCTTTTCTGATCACCCAAACCACACAACTGCTACCAGTGCTGGACATCCTTCAGATATCCCAAGATTAAGATAAAAGTAGTTATATATGTTGCTTCCAGCCCTACTGCAGTGGGAAGGGAAGTATTCCTGAAATTAATACAGTGTAGCAACCACAGGGTGGACAGAAGGTTGACAAGATGCTCCCAGCTGGTCAGAGTAGCACAGACCTTCCTAGCAATGGCTAGAGGCATAAAACAGCCCTGCTGCGTAGCTGAGTGTTTTTCCTCTCTCTTTCAACTTCTCTGATCAGAGAAGTGCTACATATTTTAAAGTGATGTGCTAACTGAAAGCCACGTGGGACATTAGCTGCATTAGATTACAGTGGTAACCAGTGCAAGACAGAACACTTGGCCCCAGGTGGCTTACAGTACAGTTGGGGAAACAAGAGAAATACAACAGGAGGCTATCGATACCATATATCTGGCAAACGATATGGATTCAAAGAGCATTAGCTATAAATATTACCATGGCTCTTATTGTTAATATAAAGTTACTGTTAGAAGCATGAGAACGATGTTGGGAAAAACACCCATCTCCTCACTGCTTGTACTGTCACCATCCACCTTCCTATCAACCCTTGTAGAGCACCTGACAAATGAGCCAGTGCTGGAAGGTGGTCTCCAGGGACACAAGCCTGGGGTGGGTATCCACCCTGAGCTGTCCAGGAGTCAAGCATCAGAAAAGAGAGACTTAAGTCAAGACCCGAGGAAGTGCCAAGATTCAGAGCTGGGAAAACTGGGGTCAAAGAAGTCAGGGCCAAAATCCAAATCCAAACACTGCTGGTGAATGGGAGGTGAAGCCGGGGTAGAGACCCAGAGTAAAACAGAAGCCAATTCGGGGAGTAATCAAGAAAGATCCTGGGAGGTTGTCCAAAACAGTGCTGGAATAGGAGCACTGTTGCATGGTGACACCTTTAGGAGTCACTGGGCATGGCCATGCTTAGTGGTCAGAAAGCTACAGGGTCAGCACAGTAGGACAGTGGCTCTCAATGTGGGGCCCTAAGGTCCAGCTTCATTGGCTCCAACTGGGAACTGGTTAGAAAAGCAAATTCTCAGACCCATTCCAGACCTACTGAATATGAAGCTCGAAGGGTGGAGCCCAGAAATCTGTGTTTTACCAAGCCCTCTGGTTGATTCTGATGTATACTACAATTTGAGAACTACTGCAGTAGAGAAAACTCTATAAATCAGCACATCTCTACTTTAGCTATATACTAACATCACCTGGGCAACTTAAATAATACCCATATCCATGATCCATCCTGCACCAATTAAATGAGAAGTTTTGAGGAATGGGGCCATGGGGCATTTGACATTTTAAAAAATTCCTCAGGTGAATCTAACAGTGGAAAACCGCTAGCTCTAAAAACCTTCCTCAGGAGAAATCCCCTTATAAATTTAAGGATGTTAGTATGTTATTATTGTTACCTACACTGGAAAAGGTAGAGAGACCCTACATTCCAATTTTTATCAGCCTTCTCTTTGGGTTCCATGTAGCTTTAAATGAGATGGCTTCTTGGAATGACCTTTAACATTATCTGACCACAGTCTGTGGAGGTTTTCTTCTCGTCCTAACAAATTACTCTTCAGGTATCAGGGTAGAAGCTATAATCCTTTGAAATGACTACAAGCAAGCTTTTCAGAAACCTGCGATCAACCCAATCAGAACGTAGATGTCTCTATCATGGTTGACCTGGGAAAGACCAAGTGCTTTTTTCAACTGAAGTGAAAATTAATTCTGAAGTCGATGCAGGTTCATTGAGCTCATTGTGATGGAAGATCTGCTTACTGATTTCATTTGGGTTCTAAATCTTTATTTTGGGCTCAGCATTTCAATCTGCCTTGGTTTTGTAAACTTCTCTACTGAATTTCAATCAGTAGAGTATACAAAGTTGTTACACCCTCTCTGTTTTTCCCTCTTTACCCTGGCAGCCTTGTTCGGTTCCTACTGCTCCTCACCTCCTCCTTCACCCCTCAAATGTTCTGAGACCTGGAGTGGATATTTGATGTGAATTACACATCCTTGGGAATATGACTTCCTTGTGTTAAGACAACTTTCAGCTACCTCCAGCCATGGATTGCCACTGTAATTAGATGCAATTATTTGCTAATTTACCAGAGAGGCTAAGTTATTGGCCATTCATAATATTGCAAAGCCTCCCATCATGTTAAGGGGCCACTTAATTCCTTCTTGGTTCTAAACTAATTAATCCACAAGCAATATGTGTTTAATCGTCTCTGAATAATTACCGGGCTGGTCCAGTCTTTGGTAAGCTCAGTCCAATTGGGACGGTCATGGGGTCCCCTGGGGCAGCATCCCCACCCAGATCCCTCTATGTGGAGCCCCCCACCCAACACACACACAAAGCTTTGTCTCTTTGCCTGCTCGTCAGCAACTGAACCAAGCCCTCTCTCCTCATTATAACATTTCTAAAAGTTTATCTGCTCTTTTCTGAATAATGAGAGAAGTGGAAGCAGAAATAACCTGACACTCCTGCAAAGCCACCTTTTTATGTCTAACCTCAACTTCTAAATAAACTGGAGGGGGTGACTGGTGGAGGGAGTGTTGGTAGAGAAATGTCGTGCTGGCTGCATTGAATCACGCGCTATAGGTAACTAGACAAGTGGTGTAAGATTTCTGGGAAGGCCGCCTGCCCTTCCTTCTCCCCATCTTCTTTAGTTCAGCTGCCCTCCTCCACAGCACCCCTCTCCCCTCCCTCAGGCCTTGCCCTTCGAAGCCATTGCCAGCATCTATGCATTACAAGAAAAGCATGTACTTTGGTTGACAAAGCACCTTGGCAATGCTCATTTTTACCTGAGAACAATTTGGAAACTTGACTTGTGAAGCATCCTCTCCATTATACAAATAACAGAAGTGGGAATTTAGTGGCTTGCTCCTGGCAGAAGCCTGGCTCCCTGGCATCCTGACTCCCCATGCTCCTTTGGGGGTACCATATGGCTTCTCTGGGGTACTTTAAAGGCTTCTGGAAAAGCCTTCCCCTGAGATCTCGCACATACCATCCCGTCAGCCTCAGCATTTAAAATTCCGTATTGAGGCATCCTGTGGTTGGGGCATTGGGTTGGAGATAAAATTCATTGCCCTTGGAAGGGGCAGCACATTAAGCATCCTTCAAGCACTAATAATACCTTGATAAGACTTTAGGATCCGAACAGTCCTGACAAAGTAGAGTCAGAGGGTCTCGGAAAAGAAGAGGTCAGTATTATTGAGAAGCAGGAGAGGAAAAGTGGGGTGAAGCAGTTAGGCTTAGGGAACTGGGGCATGAGAGCACCCTGGGGTCTGGGGTGGGGAGCATCAAAAGGGGAGGTGGGTGGCCGTGACTCTGTACCTCACAATTTAGTTTCAAGGCAGCCCTGATCCCCTAAAACCAAGTGCCACCTGACTGGAAATTTCCTCTCTGCTCAGGAATAAAAGGCCAGGGAGACAGTCCCCCTTCAAAGAGGGACAGGCAGGACAATCAAACAGGAGCCCCTGCACCCAGAGTCTGCCTCCCCTTTTCCCCCACACATTGTCCTAACACAGCAGAAACCTTGACTCTGTTGTGGGCGAGGGGAGGAGTTAAGTCCTAAGCCATTTCATTGTTATTAGGCTTCTTTGGAAAAAACTTGGGTTCCTAGAGAAGATAATCCTATTGTGCCCTTTCTTCTCCCCTCTTCCAAACTTACCATATATGCTATATTATGTCTTATTCCCCCATTAGAATATAAATTCCTTGTGGAAAACATTGTTTCTCTTTTCATCCTTTTCTTACCACCTCCTTATCCAAATTAAGTCCACTTTATGTGCTTTAGAAAACACACACACACAAAAGAACTTCATTACACATGACTCCCAGGGGTATAAATCTCCCTGGCAACTTGGGACATGACTCTCAGGGATGAACCTGGACCCAGCATCATGGAATTGAGAAAGGTTTCTTGACCAAAAGGGGAAGAGAAATGAAACAAAATAAAGTTTCAGTGTCTGAGAGATCTCAAATGGAGTCAAGAGGTCATTCTGGATGTTATTTTATGCATTATATAGATATCCTTTTCTAGTTTTTAGTGTATTGGAATAGCTAGAAGGAGATACCTGAAACTGTTCAACTGCAACCCAGTAGCCTTTATTCTTGACAACGATTGTATAACTATATAGCTTACACTGTGACTGTGTGATTGTGAAAACTTTGTGGCTCCCACTCCCTTTATCCAGTGTATGGACAGATAAGTAGAAAAATGAGGACAAAAAGTAAAGGGGGTATGGGATGTTTTGGGTGTTCTTTTTTACTTCAACATTTATTCTTATTCTTTTTTGTATGTGATAATGAAAATGTTCAAAAATTGATTTTGGTGATGAATGCACAACTATATAATGGTACTGTGAACAACTGATTGTGCACTGTGGATTCTTGTATGGTTTGTGACTATATCTCAATAAAATTGAATTATTTTTTTAAAAATGAAAAGAAATAAAAAGAAATAAGTTTAAGCTAACACTTTGCCCTTTGGTGGTGTCTTTTTGAAAGTAGGGACTGACATGAAGTACATGATCGTAAAACGTGCACGTAATGTTGCCGACCCACCATCCTGCTCCGTCTTCATGGGCTGCTCAGGTGCTTTGAGGATTGTTCCATGTTCTTTGTGCTTGTGCTTGAGGTTTGGAGACTCAGACCCTCCATGGGAGACGGCTGGTGTCCTCTGTGCTACTGGTGCGGCCATAGTCTGATGCTTCTGTCTTTCTACTTCTCTCCATAGACTGTCTTCTCTTGTAGCTCCCAATGCCAACAGCTCTTCTCTTACCCTCTTCCTCCAGGCGGCCCCTCACTCTCCTACCCCCATGGGTTCTATCCTCTCCACCGCCATAACTTGTCTAAATCCTTTACTAACCTCTGGAGTAGTTTGTTAAACTTCAGATTCCTAGGCCTTACCCTGAAAGATTCTGAGGTCATAGGTTTGAGGTAAGGCCAAACTGGAAGTGGAGGCTCCATTTTCTATGTTCTTATTGCTTTACATTCTGAGTCGTATGGGTTAGCCCTTAAGTAGGTAAATTGTTGTGTTATCTTTGGTTACTTATGTTCCTCAAAAGCCACGTGAGCTTGCTTATCCTTATGTTGTA
Organism: Choloepus didactylus; assembly: GCF_015220235.1. NCBI lineage: Eukaryota > Metazoa > Chordata > Mammalia > Pilosa > Megalonychidae > Choloepus > Choloepus didactylus. The sequence goes on from NC_051308.1 coordinate 35,071,037, forward strand.
CTCCCTCCATCTCTCCCACCCCACTCCAGCTCCTGGCAGTGGGAACAGAAATGATGCTCAATTAACAGTTATCATTCATTCTTTTTTGTGTAATGGACTTATAAATGGGGTGGAAATATATCATCATGAATTATTTCTTAAAGGTTGGTATTGAAATCACCTAAATCATAGTCTCTTGGGGGGTAGGGGAGGGTAGAGTGTTAAAAATTCAGATTCCTGGGCTTTGCATCACACCTATGACATCAGAAGCCTTGAGGGTAGGAATCTGAAGCTTAACAAACAACTCCAGGTGATTCTGATGCATACCAGCAGAAGAGCTACTGGACCAGTGGTTAGGAGCCTGGGCCTTCCGCCTATTTCTTTACTTCCCTGTACTTCATTTTACCATCAATAAGCCGGAGAGAAAATAGTCCCCATACCAAGGATTGTTGTAAGGATTAACTGAAGAAAAGTACTTAGCATGAGTTTTGGCATATACTAAGCGCTCAATAAATAATGACTTTTATGGAGGAAAGCGTTTCTTCAACACCCTTGAAGCTTCCTTTCAGTCGGAGGGAACTTCATTAGTGTATCCTCCTGGCCTCTCTCCACCATCTGGTGGAGTGATGTCTCCGTCACTCTGCCATAGGAAAAGTGGAGTGATGCCTGATTGATCAGTTTGGAAAGAGTAAGGGTATGTTCTTGGCTCAGTTCCTTCCCCAAAGACTACAAATCCTCCCCTGTTCCTCCAGGTACCAACACTTCCTTGTAGGAAAACGGAGGTGGGGGGTAAGAGTAGGAGGTGGGGGGTGGAGGTAAAAAGGAAGTGATCCACCCTAACTCGCCCCTCCCAGTCCCAGCTCTGCTATGGCTACTGCTAGGAACTTGGCCAGAAGGAGAGCCGCCATCTTTAGAGGGTAATTGACCCTGATTGGCAAAAGGAAATAGGGCTACTGGTACACGTTGAAGACCCAGAGGTGCAGGTGATCCCCTTTGCACCTCTTGATACTCCCTTAACCAACTGTGATGGTAAATGGGCGAGTTCAGCAAACACAGCCTGAGGAGCCCAGGTGACCAGGGCTGGAGCCCTCATGGATGAGGGTCTGAGTCACACCACCTGGACCAGCAGAGATGTTTGGCAAGGACGGGAGGGACAATGAATATCGGTTATGGCCTTAAAACCAGCTATAGTGACAGGGGGCTGTAGTTTGTCTCATTCACCTTTATCTCATATGCTTCTGCCAGGAAAAGAGGCCTGTCAGAATCCCAGAGAAGCTGCTTCTGGAAATTGTATGAAGAAGTAGATCCAAACAGGGCATGGGATAGATTATAGTGGACACTCTGATGAGCCACCAAGATCGACCTTGAGGACTGAAGAGCTTACTGCCCCTGGGGCTGGGTTGCTGCTGACCAATAGCCCTCAGCTCTGGAAATCGCCCTCACTTGAAAACAGCTGCCTCTCCCAAGGCTATGCCCCCTTTTCAGAGGCAGCCTGAATCCCAAGACTGGCCCGGCAGAAGTACAAGGATCTGGCATGCTCCCTGGATTTGGCTGAGGCCTTTGATACCACTGCATCACAGCCAGACTTTTCCCTCTGCCAATCCTGAGTCCATTCCCTCCCCTTCAATGAGTGTAAGTTCCTGAAGAACTCCACACTGAACTTCCTGCAAACTAATCTCTGTCTCAGTTTTTGCTTCCCAGGAAACCCAACCTGAAACAGAAACCCATTTTGCTCCCACATTAAGCAACGTTCTTCAATTAGCCCTTCTCAGTAAGTAAGATGATATTTGGCCTGTATCTCTCTTACTCTTTGCCTTATTTCTGACTCAGACCTTGGACAGAGAATAGGGGCTGTTTATTGTTTTGCTTCAAAGTCTCAAAAGCCATTATTATTAAGAAATTCAGGAAAGGCCCATGCACAGAGGCATGCAGGGCACAAAGACTGGCACTGCTATGAAGTCCTTCATTCCCAATCCAGGAGCTCTGACAAGAGACAGCATCCCGGTAAGCCAGGCGTGATCTCAACCAGAGCAAGAAGGAATTTAAATTTCAGGTTTTATTTTTCATAAGCAGGTCCACTGCAGAGTGCTCTCAGCCAAGGATCAGGCCAAGAATCACTTGACGATAATGAGGGACAAAGTCTTGAAATGCACCTGAAAACCTTTCATTCTGGCCAGTCCTTAGCAGTGGGGTCTAGTGAAAGATTTGTGGGCTTTGGGATAAGAGCAACCTGTATTTAAGTCCCAGATTCTCTATCACTATTTGCATGACCCACAGAAATCCCCTTAACTCTGCTGAGCCTTACTTTCTTCCTCTGTAAAACAGAATAGGAAGAACTTTGCAGAGTTGGTGGGAGGATTAAATAAGATAATGTATGTAAAACCCCTAGCACAGAGCCTAGCTTTCAACAACTGATAGGCATAAGTATTTTTCACATACAGTGTTTTTAAGCTTCTCAATGTTATAAGTTATGACTGGCCTCTCCTAGCTGATTCATTTACCTCCCACTGTGCCATTTCTAAATAGGGAGAGTATTTACTCTAGGGCAGAACAAGAGGTAGGTTTTTGGGCAGCTATATAGGGCAGAGAGCCAGCTAATGAGCATGGCTTATTTTTACCCACCACTTCTGTATTTTAGACATCACCATTTTTACACAGGTCAGCCCTTCTGTGGTAAAGTTCCTGCTCACCTGCATTGTTTAGTTACATAACTCCACTTGGCCTCAAAGGACTGAAAGCAATCAGCTCCAAGTAGAGAGAGGTGTTAAAGTGAAACTTCAGGTCATGTGAGAATGGGAGACCAGAGATGATGGCGTGGCCAGGACCAGGATCTGTGCTGGACCGATGCTCCCCTAGAAATGAGCTTCCCCTGGTTCAGCTGCAATGCCTGAGCCACCAGTCATTCCCCAGGTTCTTCCTGGCAGGAAAGCAAGGTGAGTAATCTGTAGAAATGCTTTACCCCAAGAGCAGGAAATGCTGGAAGAAAATATCAAATGGATTAAATAGACAGATCTTCCTGGCTGCCTTCAGGGAGAACCCACATCTCCGCCCCAGCCTTTGGTGTCATATCCTTCAGGCTTCTGCTGGCAACAGAATCTTTGACTGGCCAGTCTGCTGTCTGTCCCTGTGTGTCCCACATCCCCGGGCTCTAGTTTTAGAAGAACTAGAAAACGGGTCTGGTCAAGGGACGGAGCAAGACAAGTGAGGGAGCATCGGGAGGAGTCTGGACTCCAGCCCCACCTGGGCTGGCTGCGGGTGGGCCTGCGGGGCTTAGGACCAGACCTGACAGGTGTCTCAGAGGACGAGCCCACCCAGGCCACCTGGGGCGTGGCCCTGCCAGCTGCTCCGCCCCATTCTTCTCCCAAGCCCACTGCATACCAAACTTCAATCTGGACAAATCCAGAAAGCAGGGGAACTTGATTCTGTGTCTCCCAAATTCCTTTCTCCCACCCTTTTACCCTCTTTCCACCATCCACGCCCAAAAGTACTCTGAAGAAAGAAGCCTGGATTGAATTTTCTTCTCTGAAGTCACCTCCTCCTGGATGATTTTCTGTTTAATGCTCATCTGATTGCAAAATGGAAGTTTTGGGCCTATGTTGAGGGCAGTCCCACATCAGTAGAGAATGGGGGAGAAGCTTAGGTGCTCCAGAGCACTCTGGTGACCCTGACCCTCCTGAAATCACAGCCCCAGCCACCCACACAGGAGACTGACTCCTCAGCCTGCCTTAGTAGCACTTTTCCTTCTGTGCATCCATGTATGCATCAGTCAGGACCCACGGGCATACCTATACAGTAACAGCACCATCAGTGAACACTGTGAAGCTAAGAGCTCCATATACATTATGTTATTTAATCCCCATAACACCCTATATTATATAGACAAGAAAATCAAGGCACGGAGACAAGAAGTAATTTGCCTAGGCCACATAGCTAGTAAGTAGTAGAGCCAAGATACAACTTCAGTTTCAGAACTGCAAAGCCTCAGCTCTTCACTGCTCTTCATTCTGTGCAGCGACAGATGGTCCCTAGCTCAGGTGAGGACAGCTTTCAGCTCAGGTGCCCCTTTCTGCAAAAAGCAGTCCTTTGTCCCACTCCGCCGCAACGCCCTTCAGCTGGTTGAGAGCCCCTTCCCTCGGCTCCTGTAATCCCAGGCCACATCTGGCCGGCAGTTGCATTGTTTCATTTGTGTGTGTGTGTGCTTCCCTGCAAGGGGTGAGGGTCTTCTGTGGTTTTTGAGAACAGGGACTATGTCTTATTAGATTTTATATTCTTGTCCCCCGGTTTAGGACCTGACACCCAGTGGTGCTCAACCTAAACACTTTTAGGCTTTCCCAGAGACTGGAGCCACCATAAATGACCTCGAGTGCTGTACAAATGAGGTGGCAGAGCTGAAATCGAAGCTTAACGCAGCTTGCCTGATGGTATCCAGGCAAAGCAGGTGCTGCCTTCTAATTCTCATCAAGGCACCTGAGGTGGCCCTGCCCGAGACTGGGATAACTCAGTCATTCTGAACTGGGAATTGACTCTTCAGTGGTCCAGTATAAAATGCTGGAGACCACATTTTACAGCCCAAATGCTTTCTATCTAGTTTGTTTAGGCAATCCAGTTGTTAAGTTTTATCAAATGGCATATAACCTGGGGTGGCTTGTTTGGCTCACCACTTAAAATTTTTCAAGATATGACCAAAAGGGGGATGCAAAATGAAACAAAATAAAGCTTCAGTGGCTGAGAGATTTCAAATGGAGTCGAGAACTCACTCTGGTGGACATTCTTACACACTATATAGATAACACTTTTTAGGTTTTAATGTATTGGAATTTCTAGAAGTAAGTACCTGAAACCACCAAACTCCAACCCAGTAGCCTTGACTCTTGAAGACGACGGTATAACAATATAGCTTACAGGGGGTGACAGTGTGATTGTGAAAACCTTGTGGATCGTACTCCCTTTATCCAGTATATGGATGGATGAGTAGAAAAATGGGGACAAAACCTAAATGGAAAATAGGGTGGGATGGGTGGGGTGATTTGGGTGTTCTTTTTTTCTTTTTATTTTTTATTCTGATTCTGATTCTTTTTGGTGTAAGGAAAATGTTCAAAAATAGATTGGGGTGATGAATGCACAACTATAAGATGGTACCGTGAACAGTTGATTGTACACCATGGGTGATTGTATGGTATATGAATATATCTCAATAAAACTGATTTAAAAAAATTTTTCAAGATAAAGTCCTGAACAAGCCAAACTTATTCTCACCCATCCTGTCCAGAAACTTGTAGTCTCAGCTCAGAGGACTTAGCTGCAAGTTTCCTAAAGCAAGCAGCTCAGGCAACTGAGCCACTCTCTCATCTCTTCTGACACTCTAAGCTGGATTCCTTTCAAATGTAGGCATGAAAAATAGCATTTAAACTAGTAAACCCTCATCCGTGGCATAGTCTTACATTATTCAAAACCAGAGTAATGATCCTTTAAATAGAATCATAGATTCACCTCTCTTTGTCACAATGTCCTTATCTTTAAAAATGAGAATCAGTATCACCGACAGTATTTTTAGATTCTTCAATAGGTTCTGATGAAATCAGCTAAATATAAGTGTCATTAGTAATTAACTTGATTACCTGTGCCAGCTGGGAGTAAGTTGGGCATCTCCTGGTCACCATGAGTCTCTAAAACTCATTACAGCCAGCAGTTTAAGCACAGGCACATGGTGTAGTTCAGGCCATAGGCTCTGGGGTCTAACTCCCAGGCTGGATCCCCAGCTCCCCTGCCATGGGACCTCACTTCTCTGGCCTCCATTCCTCACCTGCAAATCGGAGGCTGTGACAGCACCTTACCTATAGAACTTGTGGTGGTTTGAAGCTGTATCTTTTAAATTTAATCCGTTCCTGTGGGTGTGAACCCCTGGTAAGTCAGACCTTTTGATGAGGCTACTTCAATTCAGGTGTGACCCACCTCCATCAGGATGGGTCTTAATCCTATTACTGGGGCCCTTGATAAGTGGAGTGAAATTCAGACAGTCAGCGAAAAAAAGCCACAAGAAGCTGAAACAGAACCTGGAAGAAAAGGGAGAGAGGAGGAGATGCTGCCACGTGACAGCAGAACCAAGGATCACCGGAAGCCAGCCCCAGAATGCCACAGTCTTCTGGGAGAAAGCATCGCCTTGATGATGCCTTGATTTGGCTATTTTCCTGGCCTCAAAACCGTGAGCGAGCAAATTCCAACTGTTCAAGCCAAATCATTTCATGGTATTTGCTTGAGCAGCCCAGGAAACCAAAACAGGTCTATTGTGAAGAGCTAATAAAATAATCCATGTAAGGTACTTAGCATGGTGCCTGGCCAGTGGAATGATTGCAAGTAATCAAACCATTCAATTTTTTTAAAAACCATTCCTGTTTGAGACAAAAATTAAAACTATTCCAAAGAGACTTGGTCCCTTAAAAAGTAACCTCTGTAAACAGAATCAGCTTTGTTAATTGTCAGAAATTATTCCTGACAACTTTCACAGAAGCCAGGAGATTTGTAAAGAAGTTCAATTGTGTGAGGATGAGGAAGACAGAGTGAAGTCAGAGGCCCACCCATTTTGTCAGGGGTTGTTTTCTCTGACTGGGATAACTGGACATGAGAATGGATCCATTTGTTGAACAGTCATTTCCATTCCTCAGTACTCTAGGTTTCAGACCTCACTCACTTTCCCATTTTTTATTCCCCACATGCCCTCCAGGCCTGATACATGGCACCGTGGTCTCAGCTATCGGCTGGGATTCTCTTCCAGCTAACCAGATTAGATAGGCTTGGGCAAACCCCCTGTCACGGCCCAAGAGGGCCATGCCAGTCCAGAGGCCAAAGAAGACAACAAGCATTTTCTGATACGTGAACTTTTATTCAGGGCTTACTTACAGGGTGAGAAGTCGTGGAGAGATCATGGCAGCTCTCTCAGGCCAGGCAGGCATTGCGTTCGCAGGGAAGACACCAAGCGATGTGAAGAGGACAGACAGCCTTTTATAAGGGTTTAAGACAAAGACATTCCTAAGGGTGGGGGGAGCATAGATGCGAGAACAGGTTACTCTGACCTGGGGGGTGGTGCAGGAAGGACTAGAATAACACTTGAACAATTACATTTTGCTCTTTTTGTGAGACTAAGAGCCTCTCACTTCCCACCGGCTTCCCATAAAGTTACATTTTAAGATCAATTTACCCTTTTTCTCTTTGCTGGCTTACAAAGACAATAGGTTAAATATTTAGCTGCCTAGGTCATGCAGACTGCTGAGCACCAAAGATCTGCGGGCTTGTTTTGCTCAGGCCACAGGTTGCCACACCCCGTTCTGAGATCAAGGCAGCCCTGGGACTGCCCCCATCTGCCCGCATCAGTGTTGGAGTGGGGTGCACCTGAGTCTGGACCAAGGCACGCAGCAGAACCAAGATGGTGTGTACTTAGAGGTGCTCTTGGTCTCCAGTGTGCCCAGTTTGCTCCATCCTGGTTTTAGAACTGAAAGTCCTGGGTAAACGGGGATGGTTGGTCACCCTGAGAATCCTAGAGGTTCCTTCATAGGTGGTGTCTGTGCAGAGGTCGTGGTGGGAGTGGCTGCTAGCCCAACAGCAGCTAACTCCAAACCCTCCAACTATGTTGTAAGCCCCCTTTTTGTTTTTTAAAATGCCTTCGGAGAAAGCTGAGGTAGTTACCAGCCTCTTGCTAAGAGCTTTGACGTACTTAAGGATCATTTTTGTTTGATCCTTCAGTTTCCTAGAGATTGACTAATACCAGTTCCTTCAGGCTGTGCTCTCACATCATAACCCCTGTCACTATCCCCAAGTCCTCTCCACAATGGCCCCGGCTCTTCAGTTTGCAACCAGAGAAATTACCAGGAGTCTGCCCCTCTCCTGGGTCAAATCCTCATCTTTAGAATCCAGAAGAGAGTGTGGGCTGTGCAGTCAGAGAAAGGTCTGTGAGGGTCTAACTTGGCTTAATCTGAATGAGAGTTTACCACACTTCCAGCAAATCTGGACTTTCTGAGGGGAATGGAAGGTGAGATAGAAGGCAGAAAAACGTCTGAACTTAGGATGAAACCAAGTTAGAGTGGTGGGACTTTCTCCAGAACTACCCGTCTCCTTCCTCACCACTACCACCCTGCCCCCAGCTCCAGGGCCCTTTGAAGGGGCACCCTGGGAAGCACCAGCACAGTCAGCAGCCAGCATGGGGTCAGAGCCCACTCCTGTAAACACCTCCCAAAGAAGCTGTGCCGGTTTAGATATACTATGTCCCCCTGAAAAGCCATGCTCTTTAATGCAATCTTGTGGGGGCAGAGTTATTAATCTTTTTGATTAGGGTGTGACCTCTTGATTGAATTCTTCCATGGAGATTTGATCCTGCCCATTCAGGGTGGGTCTTAATTAAATCAATGGAGTCCTATAAGAGCAGCTGAGAGAGACTTTTGGACACAGCTGTTAAAAGCTGATTCTTGGAGATGTGGACAGAAAGACGTTTGGAGATGCTAAGCTAAGAGATGCTAGCCCAGAGTTTGCTCCAGAGAAACTAAGAGAGGACCCCCAGATGGTTAAATGCACAGGAACTGAAGAGGCTAAGGGAGTCAAGAGACATTTTTGAGAAAGCCATTTTGAAATGCAACCCAGAAGCAAAGGACCAGCAGACACCAGCCACGTGCCTTCCCAGCTGACAGAGGTGTTACGGACACCATCGGCCATTCTTCAGTGAAGGTATCCTCTTGTTGATGCCTTAGTTTGGACACTTTATGGCCTTAGGACTGTAAACTTGTAACCTAATAAACCCCCTTTATAAAAGCCAGTCCATTTCTGGTATTTTGCTTAACGGCAGCGTTAGCAAACCATAACAGAAGCCCTCCCGAGCCTTTCCCACCCATGCTCATCCGCCTCTTCTGTAAACTTCTGGTGCTCCCAGAAATTGTACCACTACATTTAGCAACTAATTATGGTTGTGCTTTGTTCCTTAATTGTTTCATGTTAATTTTATTTTCCCAATGATAATTCAAGATCTTTTAGGAACAAGAAGCTTGTCTCACTTATCTTACTTCCTTTTCTTTTTTTTAACCTTAACAGTACCTATCAAGGTGTCAGGGAATTAAAAAGCACTCAAAAATTACTGTCAGAGGTTGCATGAATGGATTTTGAATACAACCTCATCAGCCTGTGTAATACTTCACATGCCAAAGTTCAACACATGTTTGTTGAAAGAATGAATGAACACTCCTCTGTCTCTGAAATGGACTCCACTTAGCCACATTCCTCTTATTTACCAACCTGGTTTTCTGAGAAACAGAATAAAAATATAAAAAGATGGAATGAGACAAAAATATAACAGAGTGGGATGAAGTGCTTGGTATTTAAATGATTTCTCTACTTTTTGTGGGGAAATCCTGGCTCCTTCTCCTCTCATTCATTGGCAGAGGGAGCTGGGAGATACTTCCTGCAATGGGATGTATTTTTGAAATAATGAGGATGGATCAAGAGAAGAGCCAAGGGAAAAACAGACAGCAATTGTCCAATTCAAACTCACTTATGCAAATACATACTGTGGCAATACAAAATCAGAGACAGTTGTGTAACCGGTGTTTGTATGTCTGGCTCCCTGGTGGGCTCCATTAACAGTCCTTGCCCAGGCACCCAGATTAAGAACAGGTGGTACCCCCAGGTTCAGTGGTTTCTTCTTTGAATTAAAATCTGTTTTTAATTTGTATTGTGGTAACATATATACAACATAACGTTTCCCATTTTAGCCCCTTGACTGTACAGTTCAGTGGTGGTAATTCCATTCACAATGTGCTACCATCCTACCATCTATTATCCAAACTTTTTCATCACCCCAGACAGAAACTCTGTATCCATTTAGCATTAACTACCTCCCATTCTCCACTCTCACCCCTACTCTGGTCCCCTGTAATCTTCTTTCAGTCTCTGAACTTGCATGTTCTAGTTATTTCATGTACACGAGATCCTATAATATTTGCTCTTTAATGACATTTATTTCATTCAACATCATGTCTTCAAGGTTTTTCTATGTTGAAGCACTCACTGCTTTTTTTTTTTAATTTAATTTTTAAATCTGAGACTTTTAAACCATATTATGGATAGCAAAATACCCTACAGTGATTCTCAAGAGCTATCCTTCAGCAAGGATGATTCGAACTTCTAGGGCAGCGTGGGGAGGAACTTTCCTAGGAACACACCATCTGCCCTGCAAGACGCCTGCCAGGCACTCATGGGGCTCCTCTAAGGCACACTCCGCATGGCTGCCTCGCCGGCCCAGGGACGTGCACACCTCCAGCTTCGTCAGCCTTCGGAAGGATGGACGCTGGAAGCAGGCTCAAGAATTGTGAGGGAATCGATTTCTGTTGTTTTCAGCCACCCAGTTTGTTGTGAGTTGTTATAGCAGCCCTAGGAGACTAAGACAGTAATGAAAGGAGCCAGATACAAGAGTACCTGCTGTCAGATTCCAGTTATGTAAGTTCACGAACTAGCAACATGGATGTATAGTTTTAGAAATCAGATAACTGTTTGCCTGAAGCAGGGAGAGGAGATTATAAAGGAGCACGAGAAAACATGTTGGGGTGACAGAATGTTCTATATCTTGACGGAAAAGGATTTACCAGGTGTAAACATTTGTTAAATCTCATGGAGTTGTGCATGTAATGTCTGTGCATTTCATTGCACATAAATCTTAACTCAATTTTTTTTTAAAATAAAAAAAAAAAAAATGAAAAGGGAAATGATTCTAGACTGACCACCATGGGGAAGAGGCCTCTGGAATCAGGAAATGCCAAACTGCAGAGGGAGAGGTTTGGAGGTTCTCCGAGACTGGCAGAGACGCGTGCCTTGCCCCCACCAGTCTTCTGAGAGGGAGCAGGCCTCTCCATGGCATGAAAGCATCAATGAGCCCAGGTCCTAGGAGTCACAGTCTTGGAAGCCAAGAGAAAGATCCCCAGGCCCTGACTTAGCATAGAAATGGTGGTGCCTCCCACCTCCAATGGGCCATGAGCAATAGTTGGCTGCAAACCTGCAAAAGATCCTGGGACAGCTGAATTACTCAGGAGGGCAAAGAATCCCCCAACATGATTGAGATCAAATTTTCTACCAAGTGTGTGGGAGTGTAGAGCAGTTTCATAGAAATGTGGCCAACTCAGGTGTCAGAATTGGAACCAGCTGTGAGATGCTACCCTGAAGTTGGGGTAGGTGGACATCCCTTGGAGAGGTCCCCCATGTCTGCACAGGGCCCAGTGCTAGCCTGATGCGGGAAGACCCCTGTTAGACAGCATCATCTGGTAGCAGAAGGAACAATGGCGTGATGGGGTGACCACAGATCAAAGATCCAGGCCCTCCCACCCTGTCTGATCCCACATTTCTGTGGGAAAAGGTGCCTCAACAATGACTGACATGGCTCAGAACAGATTTCATTTGCTTTAGAGAAAGAAATGTGGCATAGTTTAAACTCAACTGTTAGGGAGTGAAGTTCACATCCACTACGCATTTACACACCGAGTCACTCTGCTGAATGCTAAAAACATCCCTGATGACTCAGGAAAATCACAACCCTTTGGATGATGATGCTCCTCTGCGTGGTCCCCTGGCCCTGAGCCTATCGATTCTCCCCTCCACCTGCTGAGCAGCACCCTTCTCTAATCTGCATGGACCTTGGAAGATCAGTGACCCCCTGCTCCCACCTCTCAGACTGATGGAAAGCCTAGTCATCACATCCTGTGACTTGGGGAGAAAAGGGGCTTCGGGGCACGGCGCTGCTAGGAGTCTTGAACCCTAGTGCCACCATAGGGCCTTCTGCTAGGATATTTACTTTTGTTGCCTTTAAAAATCCTCCTGCTCTTCAGCAGCTGTGAGGTGAGCCATGAGATGGCAAAATTTAATATGAAAAAGGAGCAGCACACATAAACTGCTGATATTCTGAGGAAACTCATCTTTTATAGTATTTGCAATGCTTTTAGCTACTGTCTGCACACTGTACAAGTAGATTTCTATTTACTAATGGTGGCAATTAAGACAAAGTCGTAGATTTAACAAAATGGTTGTTTAAGCAGATGTGCTAATCAATTTTCCTGCCATGCTTAATTTTTCCATTTAGCTTAATATGTTATGCCCACAGCTTCACACCGGGCAGCACTTTGTCTATAACATCTGTCTTCCTGGCCACATATGAATATCTAATTGATAGTGACCAGCAAAGAAATTTGAAGTCAGTGGCACAGAAACCACCATGTAACCATGAACACATCACTTACTCTGCTTCCTCTTTTGTAATATGGGCGTATGATTTTTTAATTAAATGTAATCACTATATAATGCACTTAGCATAGTTCATAAAACATAGCTAGTCAAGAAATGTTAGCCATTAAATAACATTAGCCTCTTGTAAAATATCCCATCTTTGTTGTTGTTAATGCTTCAACCAAAAAGTATGTGAAGTTGGGGCCTGAAGTGGCCATGTTAAGCCATGAGCACTAGGAGAAAGAAAGGAAACAGAAAGAAGCAGGGATGAAAGGGACCACTCCTTCCTATCTGCCCAGTTCCCGTTCCATTGGTTTCTTGCTCTTGGATGTTCATAAAATGGTGCCCTTAAGTAAATACACTGTGGTAGCAGCCTCCAAAACTGCCCCCAGTGAGCCCCTCCTGGGCTTTATGCTCATGAGGAGTCCCCTCCCACCTCTGAGACTAGATAATAAAATACACTGTGATTTCTCCCTCTCTCTTTTAGATCACTCTGTGGAAGCAACTGTCATGCTATGAGAAGAGCCCCACATTATAGACACTGAGGCCTCCAGCCAACAGCCACATGAGGGCACCATCTTGGAAGTAGATCCTCCAGTCCCATGCAGCCTTCAGATGACAGCAGCCCCTGCCAACATCTGGACTGATCCTGAGCTATTTCCAGATTCCTGACCTTCAGAAATTGAGAGATAATAAATGTGTATCATTTTATGCAACTAAGTCGGAAGGTAATTTGTTACACAGCAATAGACAACTAAGATTGAGTGCACTTCTGTAACTTGTAGTCCATGATTTCAAGCCTAGATACTTATTTTTCAACATTGCAAATATGATTGACAGCCAGGGCTGTAGAGATATCTGGACTCTAATCTGAGACCATCAAAAAGAGGTTGGTTTACCTTGGCGGGTAATCTCGCTGCCCTCCCCCCTGCATGGGACCTGACTCCCAGGGGTGTAAATCTCCCTGGCAATACAGGATATGACTCCTGGGGATGAATCTGGACCCAGCATGGTGGGATTGAGAACATCTTCTTGACCAAAAGGGGGATGCAAAATGAGACGAAATAAAGCTTCAGTGGCTGAGAGATTTCAAATGGAGTCAAGAGGTCACTCTGGTGGACATTCTTACACACTATATAGATAACACTTTTTAGGCTGTAATATATTGGAATCAGTAGAAGTAAATACCTGAAACTACCAAACTCCAACCCAGTGGCCTTGACTCTTGAAGACGATTGTGTAACAACGTAGGTTATGAAGGATGACAGTGTGATTGTGAAAACCCTTTGGATTGCACTCCCTTTATCCAGTGTATGGGTGGATGGGTAGAAAAAGGGGACAAAACCTAAATGAAAAATAGGATGGGATGGAGGGGGATGATTTGGGTGTTCTTTTTTACTTTTATTTTTTATTCTTATTCTGTTTCTTTCTGGTGTAAGGAAAATGTTCAAAAATAGATTGGGGTGTGTGCCGGTTCAAATGCATTTTGTCCCCCAAACGCCATTATCTTTGATGTAGTCTTGTGGGACAGACTTTGGTACTGATTAGATTTGCTTGGAATGTGCCCCACCCAGCTGTGGGTGGTGACTCTGGTGGGATACTCCCATGGAGGCGTGGCCCTGCCCATTCAGGGTGGGCCTTGATCAGTGGAGCCATATAAAACATGCTGACTGAAAGAGACTGAACGGAGTGCAGGTGTGAGTGACGTTTTGAAGAAGAGCAAGCTTGCTAGAGAGGAATGTCCTGGGAGAAAGCCATTTTGAAACCAGAACTTTGGAGCAGATGCCAGCCTTGTGCCTTCCCAGCTGACAGAGGTTTTCCGGACGCCATTTGCCATCCTCCAGTGAAGGTACCTGATTACTGATGTGTTACCTTGGACACTTTATGGCCTTAAGACTGTAACTGTATAGCCAAATAAACCCCCTTTTTATAAAAGCCAGTCCATCTCTGGTGTTTTGCATTCTGCAGCATTAGCAAACTAAAACAGGGTGATGAATGCATAACTATAAGGTGGTACTGTGAACAGTTGATTGTACACCATGGATGACTGTATGGCATGGGAATATATCTCAATAAAACTGAATTTAAAGAAAAGGGGGGGGTTGGCTTGACATAAAAGGACAAATATTGCATGATCACACTGATATGAAGTAATTAGAGTAAGCAAATTCGTAGTTAGAAACCAGAATATAGGTTACCAGGGCTGGGGTGGGTGTAGGGAATGGGGAGTTAATGCTTAAATTGTACAGTTTCTGTGTGGGGTGATGGAAAAGTTTTGTACTGGATGGTGGTAATGGTAGCACAATATTGTGAACATAATTAATAGCACTGAATTATATATTTGAATGTGGTTAGAAGAGATATGTTGAATTGTATATATGTTACTAGAATAAAAATTTTAAAAAAAACCATAGGACAGACAATACAACACAAACAGTAAACCCTAATGCAAACTATGGACTATTGTTAATACTGTAATTATAATAATTTTGTTTCATCAATTGTAATAGTTACCACACCAATGCAAAGTGTTAATAATAGAGAAAACTGTGGTGGGGGGTGTGTGTGTATGGAAACTCTGTATTTTCTGCATGATGTTTTTTTAAACCTACAACTTCTCTAATAAAAAAATTAATATTTTAAAATTTAAAAATTAGCTTAAGAAATAAAATTCAAACACATAATTTTTGAAATTTTAATTTTCCTTTTCTAATGTATATAAAAGATGACTGCAGTTTTAAGGTGTGTGAACTATCTATCTGTCAATCATCTATCTCCCATCACACTCATTCATCTATCAATGTGATGCCTTAAGACTGGGCTTTAAGATTGAAGATACACAGATAAATAATACATAGTAGAGAGGGAAAAAAAAAAACCTCCATTTCCTCTCCAGAACTCCTTTTAGGAAGATTTTATTTACAAAATTGTTTTTTAACCAACTGATTTGAGGTAAAAGTTGAGCCTCCAGGACGTGTTTTATTCAGCATGAGACTGTAGCGTGTGTGTACGTGGGGGTGGGGTGGGGAGAGTTGTACGTCATGTTGGTTTACCTGGAGGAGAAACATAGGAAGAGTGAGAAAAGGTGTGAATCAGGCCAAGGCTCCTTGATATGACTCTTCCCTCCCCCACCCCCATCTTAAGTAAACTAAACTCAGAAAATAATTGAGATGAGAGAAGTAGAGACGTAGAAGCCAGTGAAGGGGCAAGCCTTTGTACCCATGGTGGAGTGAGGAGTGTCTACAAAAGCACAGAGGCAGAGATGGGGAAGAGAATAAAAGCTCAGGCACCCAGAGAAACAATGGGGAGGCTTTGGGGTTTCCCAGATCTATGATATTAGGGGTTTGAGGTTCATCTGAATCTCTGAGGGCCACTGAGGTCCCAGTGGCCATCGTGGGGAGAATGGGTGGACAGACAGATGGACTGATGGATGGATGGATGGAGATGAAGGCAGAGATGTAGACATGCACTCCTTGAGGGATAAGAGCAGCTGTTTCGTCTGATTCATCCTTGTGTACTCAATGTTGCTTATGGCACAGATTTCATGAACTTTTATTGAATAAATGAATGAGTGAGTGAGCAAGTAAATGATATGAGTGTGTGCTGGTTTGAAGCACACCAGAAAATGCCATGTTCTTTTAATCCATTCCTCTGAGTACAGACCAATTTTGGATGGAAACTTTTGATGCGATTATTTCAATTGCTATGTGACCCACCCAATTTAAGGAGGGTCTTAATCCTTTACTGGAGTCCTTTATGAGATTAAAAGACAGAAAAAATCCAGCTCAGAGAGAGAAACAACCAGAGAGTTTGGAGAGAAAAGCCCTAGAGAGCTAAGAGAGGACCCACAGAAGCTCAGAGGAGGCCACTGGGACCAGAAGTTGAAAGCAACATAACTGGGAGCACAGGACTAGCAGACGCCAGCCATGTGCCTTGCTATCTGACAGAGGAACCCTACATGCCAGCAGCCAGTCTTCAAAGTCCAGGTATCATCCTGTTGATGCCTTAATTGGGACATTTTCATGGCCTTAGATCTGTAAATTTTAAGTTAATAAATCCCCATTGTAAAAACCAATCCATTTCTGATATATTGCATTCTACCAGCTTTAGCAAACGAAAGCAATGAGTTAATAAATAGATGAATGAACTTGCACTCTATCTTTCCATTCACTATTATGGTCATCCTGAAGCTCATGTGCTTACCTTCAAAAGCTTACACATATTTCAGGGTTGAAGAAAATATTCTATCAGCTTAAGTAAAATACTTACCATAAAGCGATGCTTTACTGCTTATAAAAAATACAGTCTTTCCTTCTAGTCCACCAGACAAACATTGATGTTTTATTTTCACTTTCTGTCATCTATTTCTGGCATAATAGATTGCAAAATGGGTACAATCAGCTAATGCACCAATGCATCTCCAGTCTGAGCAAAGCAAGAACAACTACAAAAGGGCTTCCTTGTGCTGCTAAATGTATTCTGAGTCATTTTCTCAAGTTGCTCCAGGATTCTGGAACTGAACCTGCCATCCTTCTCTGCATATCTGAACTTCTCTTGGTATTGGTGAGATGTGAGAGACCACCGCTTGTGAAGTGCTAAATCAGCTACAAAGTCTCTGCCATCTCCACACACATCTGCTCTGTTGGCCTCTGCTGAAGAAATGTGTCGGCTGTTGCAGCTTATCTCAATTGAGCTGACTTTTTTTCTAATCACACAAAAGTTTCAATAAAAAGGAGATCATTCCAATACCAACGAACAGCGCCAGTTCAATCCTGGTAATTATCACCTTGGCAGACCTTGAAAACCTCCAACATGCTATGTCTTAGTTCTGAGTTCATCTGAATTTATGAATTATTTGCAGAGATAATGAAGCCTATCAGAACACCTTTCAACTTCATTCGAAATGAAATTAACTGGCAAGGAGACTTTAATGGCTTAAGGGAAGACTGTCATATCCTTAATATGGTAGACTGATTTCCTCTCTCCTTTATTCACCCTGCCATTCCTTCACTCTTCTCTCCGACTAGGCTGGTACTCCTCTTCCTTCCCGATGGAAGTTGTTCCAGTTTGCTGATGCTGCTCATGCAAAATACCACAAACTGCTTGGCTTTTAGAAAGGGGGTTTATTTGCCTACAAAGTTAGTCTTAAGGCCATAAAGTGTCCAAGATGAGGCGTCAACCATTGGGTACCCTCACTGAAGAACGGCCAATGGCATCTGGAAAACCTCTGTTAGCTGGGAAGGCACGTGGCTGGCATCTGCTTCAGAGTTCTGCTTTCAAAATGGCTTTTTCCCAGGACATTCCTCTCTAAGCTTCAGCTCCTCAAAAATGTCACTCTTGGTTGCTCTTGGGGGTGTTTGTCCTCTCTTAGCTTCTCTGGAGCAAAAGTCTGCTTTAAAGGCCATCTCCAAAATGTCTCTGTAAGCTGAAGCTCCTCTCTCAGCTCCTGTGCATTCTTCAAAGTGTCCCTCTTGGCTGTAGCAAGCTTGCTCCTTCTGCCTGAGCTTATATAATGCTCCAGTAAACCAATCAAGGCCCACACCGAATGGGCAGGGCCAACACCTCCATGGAAATTATCCACTCTGAAGACCCACAGTTGGGTGGGTCGCATCTCCATGGAAACACTCAAAGAATTACAATCTAATCAATACTAATATGTCTGCTCACACAAGATTGCATCAAAGATAATGGCGTTTTGGGGGATATAATGCATTCAAACCGGCACAGAAGCTTAGGAGGCAGGAGCCTGGAGGGGCCAGATTACTAAAGTGTGTGTGTGTGTGTGTGTGTGTGTGTGTGTGTGTGTGTGTGTGTGTGTAGACGAGCTGCTGTTTCTGATGCAAAGGGGATGGTATTCAGCAACTTCTTGTTCAATATCTCCTTCCTCCCAACATCCCCCTACTGCTAATGAGGTTCTAAAAGGCAATCCCTAAAGGTGAAAATTAAACAAAAAAAGCATTAGAATTCTTCTCTGTTTTCTTTTTTCCTTTCATTGCCTATAAGGCAATGATTCATAAATGTATAGCTCTAGCCAAGAGCTCTCTCTTCAGCCCTGGACCACTGTATCCTACTACCTTCTAAACCTCTCACCTCAATGACTAAGTGACATGTCAACGTCAACAATCTGTGGTGGAGGCTGTCACATGTTCACCAAAGTCTGTTTTGTTTTCCTTCTGGGAACACACCCAGACTATGTTTCCCAATTTTTCATGCAGGTGGGTATGGTCATGTGAATAACTTCTGAGCAAAGGAAAGTTAGCAGAAGTGATGTGCATCATCTCCAACCCTGACCCTGTCACATGATCCTCCCTGCTCTTTTCCTATCTCTTGCCAGAATGGAGAGAACACTAAGGACTTCGAGGGGGTGGAGCTGCAACACGGAAAGGACCTGGATCTTTGAATGAGCTCACGGAAGGCTGCCTGACCTGGAGCCCCTGCACTGTACTATGACATGAGCCAGAAATAAACTTAAGGGTTTATTCAGGGTTTATCTACTGTAGTCTCCCTTAAAGGGGCAGGATCAAATCTTTCCACACAAAATTTGGTTCAGAAGTTGAGGCATGGTAACCACACATGCACCAAGAGGGTATGAAGAGACATTACTCACATAATGAAGATTCTACAATCAATCCCCAGAAAGCTCTGCTCCCCTCCTTCCTCAGCCAAGTCTCTATGCTGCATTTCACAGAAAATGCTGTGAAAGCTTTGACCCTCTAGATGTTCAGTGACTAAAGTTTCCCTGCTGAGATAGGTTTTAGAAAGCCCCCTTATTTGTTTATAGCAGCAATTCCCACACTTATCTGACTACAGAACACTCCTTTCACCTGACACCTCTCCAGAACTTTCATTAGGAAATGATGGTTCCTCTACCATATGAAGGGGCAGGGGCTGGGGAAGGGACTGCTTTTACCCAGTCTCTGCCCTCTTCCCTCTGTCGCAAGGCAGACTTCAATTCTTGGACAGTCTTCATGAAGCTTCCCCGCCCAGTCTTATGAGATGAAATCCAGCCGTTCTTCTCTGGGCACAAATTTCTCAATGCCCCTCCTAAACCACATGACTGCAAACTAGAGCCATCTTCTATCACTTCATTCTTGACTTTTTATAATGAGGACTAGGTTGAATTAAATTCCCCAAAATATATGCTGAAAGCCTAACCATTAGTTCCTCTGGATGTGGCCTTATTTGGAAACAAGGTTGTTGTTTAAGTTAAGTTAAGCTTAAGTCATACTGAAATAATCCAATATGACTGGTGTCCTTATAAGAAGAGGGAAATTTGAGCACAGAGACACAGATATGGGGAGAAGATGGATATGTGAAGATAGAGGCAAAGATTGGAGTGCTGCAGCTACAAGCCAAGAATTCCAATGATTGTTAGCAAACCACTGGAAGTTAGAAAGAAGCAAGGAAGGATTCCCTCCCTACAGGTTTCAGAGGAAGCACAGCCCCACTAACACATTGCATTCAGATTTGTAGACTCTAGAATTGTGAGACAATACATTTTCGTTGCATTAAGCCACCCACTTTGTGGTAACTGGTTAAGGCAACCACAGGAAACTAAGACAAGGCCAGACACTGCCATAGCTTTTGGGCAGGTGGATCACACTGTTGGCTCAAAATCAGCTTAGAGTCATTTAAAACCCACTACCCACCACTAGCCCCTGGCACACTACTCCTCTTCTGTATTTTGTTGCTGACTTTTTTTTAGCCCAATCTCAAAACCTTCTATTCACCCCTCTTATATTTTGTATAGTGAGTCTGGGCTTGTGATATTTTAAAAATCTCCTCTTTCTGTCCTTATTTAGTCCTTTGTAGCTTTGTGTCATTCCAGAATTGATCAGTTGTCTTCCTAAGAAAGTCACTGGTAGTGAAGGTTGAACAGCCTAGGGTTAAGTGCAAAGCCCCGTGGCACCCCTTTCAGGATTACCTTCCACCTTCCAGGCTGGTGCTGCTCCATGAACTAGCACTCTTTGGTTTCCTGTTTAGTTCCCTGGAAAAGGTCACCATCCAACAGACATTGAAGCTCTGGGTCTGGCATGGATCAGGCCTCTCCAAACTAAGAAGATGGAAAGCTAAAATTGGGGTTTCCCAGCAACCCAGACCTAAGTGTCAGAAGAATGTGATCTGGCCTCATTTTCTTATTTTTACCTAGAAGTGGTTATGGCTAGAGCTGCTGCTGTCACTTCTGCACTGAAATATTTTAATCCATTCCTGAAATATTACTTAAAAACAAAGAACGGTTGTTTTTAAAGATCAGTCACCCAGGGTTCAAGGTTCTGAGCCATCCCTTGCAGATCTTGTGGATCATCTACTGGGCAGCTTCTTGTCCATATTGTGATCTCCAGCTCACAGAGAGGGCTCTATCTTGTAGAGTCCAGAAATATACCCCAGCATCAAACTTATTCTCAATTTAGCTATAGGAAAACAAGAACAGGACCATGAGTTTCGGTTCTGTGAAGCCATCAATGGACAAAATTTCCCCCGAAGCCGCTAGAGCTGCTCTGTGTTTTCATTGCTGTAGTCAGAACAGACTGCCCCAGGCACGGGAGGCTGATGGACAAGTTTCATTAGAATTTAATGTGGGGACTGATATTTAACTGGGCTCTGATTTTCCATACTTCCTCTGCTGTAAAATATCAGAAACATATTCTTGCCAGAAAGGTGATGTTGTGTTTCTGATGTGCCAAGCATTTGTGAAAAGGACAGGGTTTCCTGCTCAGACCCCTGCATGATGTTTGAACAGAAACACTGCGGTGACATTTAAGTCTCTCTCCAGGGGCTGTCAGGTAGTCAGACTCCAGGAAACAAAACAACCTCCTCAGAGTGCTGCGTCTCTAAACCAAGTTAGGTGTCTGCCCCGGGGTTTCCCTGAGTTTTCCCTGGAGCCCAGTGAAGACACTGGCTTGTCTGGCAGAGAGAATGCAGTTAGAAGATAAGGGGCTTGGGCTTGGAGACAATAAAACTAAACCTTTCTCAGCTGAGCATGAAAATACTTTTATAATTTGACCTTAGCCTCATTGCCCTTGAACTAACTTTGGCACCTTCATTCTTCCTTTAGGAAGAGTCCCTCTCCGGGAGGCTCCCAAGGTCCCCATACAATTGGACCTGTGTTTTTGTCTGAATCCTGGGGTCGACACAGACTGCACTTCTGCTATATTACCCACCTCATAAAAGTGGTCTCAAGGATAAGTGGGATAACACTGCAAAGTGTCTAGAACCAGGCTTTGCACATAATATAACGTCAATGACTATTGCTCCTTTCCCTTTCTCTGTTCAGCTTTCCAGATCGTCCCGAGATCAATGTCTCCCTCCCTCTCCAGCCTTCTCACCACCCCGTGTCCTGCAGTGCATAAAAATTTAATAGGCTTCTTTTCTATCATCTCTAGGGCACATAAAGAGCCCATGTGGCAGCACCCCGGTGTCCCTGCTGTGGGGTCAGTGGCAGAATCACTGGGTGCTGGCGTCCAGCCTCAGACCGCTGCTGCGGCGTCAGCGATGGCCGTGCTGCCCTTGGTGGCACTGGCTGCCCAGCTGCCATTCTGGGCACTAACTCCCACAGTGCAGCCACATAGTGTGCCGGACGGGGGGCCGGAGTGTGCCCATAAATGTTTAATAGCCAGCACTTCAGTGTGTGTGTGAAGGGGGGTGGTGGCGGGGACATGATTTGTAACATTCACCAGTTCCTGTGGTGCAAATGTTCCCACCATGGCTGATTTCAAACTACTGATGGACATCACTGAATGTGAAGGTGCACAGTAATACACCAACATATAGTATTTCCACCACAGATGGTAGATATACCCTCGAAAGTGTAGATAACAGAAAGTGTAGTAAAATAATTAGGGAGTGACGAGTTTCAACAGTTACCTTTGTTTTTAATATACTTTAACTGCAAGTTATATAACAATTTTTAAGAATGACTGTGCTTAACAACTATTTAGTAAGATCCCTAAAAAGTTTCAGCTGGCTCTTCAAAAGCCTGTACGAGCCAGCTCTAGCACCCCACTAAATGGGATGGAAGGAAATGAGGACATCACACGCTGGCCAAGAGGTCAAATTCACAGCACAGGGAGACATTCCTGGGACACCCAGAGATATCTGGGCACAATGTAATGGGGGGCAGAGGACAGTGGGAGCAGGGGGAGGGGATGGGTCAGAAATGACTACAGAGTGGATGAGAGCAAAGGCAGAAAATACAATTTGAGTGTTGTTTGATCTGGCTTCTATTTCTGGATCATGGGCAGTAACTGAAACCCAATCTAAGGTGTCAGCACTAAGGTCTTCTTCCTCTGCAAATACAGCTGTGCAAGGTACTTGCATCCCAAACAGAGATCCGGGCAGGAAGGAGAGACTGCTCCCTGCTCCTAACCCAGGGAAAAGCTAAAACATGCCTCCATCTTGCCCTAGCAATGCCTGTTGTGTCCCTAAAAACCACTCCTCTGTTCAGCTCATTCTCTCCTCTGCCTGGGATGAGGCACCCTCCCATGGCACCTTCTGGAATACCTCCTCGAACATGCTACAGTGATTACAGCCTTCTGCTGGGGCCTCAGGAAGCAGAGGCAGCCCCAAGAGGTCCTGCTTCTCTGCTCGGACAGGCAGCTGAGAGATCTGGGGAAGGCTCTGCCAAAAGAGTCATATACCAGAGCACAGTTTTGGAGTACAGCAGCCCCATTCCAAGAAAAGAGCCGATTATGAAATGGATATGCATAATGATGCAGTATGAGTGCAATTAATTGTTGTCAAACAATTACTGGCTATATTCATCTCTTAAGTAGGAGAACAAAACTGTCATAATGGTGACAACTTTATTCAACATTGCTGCGATTATCAAATCTAAAAATAGGAAGCATAAGGGAGATTTTCTTGAGAGGGTTGAGCTCTGTTACCCATTCTGCATGCCTGGGATGGTCCAACACCAGGAAAAGGAGGAAGCTAAGATTCATTGAGTGTTGCCATATGTCACTATGAGAAGTTTTTTCCTATGTAATCCTCCCTTCACACTGTGAATGGAGGGAGGTGGAGAAGAGGGCTGAGGACCAAGATTTGTTGAGCGCCCTTTACGAGAAAGTCCTCTGCTTCAAGCTCTAGAACATAATTTAATTATCACAGCAACATCAAAGGGAGGTATTATTACCCCTATTTCACAGATGAGAAAGCTGCTGCGCAAGATCATGTCACCCAAATCCTTCTGATTACAAAGTTGTTTGTACTAGATTGCTTGCTGTGAAACAGGTGAAGTCAGCAGAGTCACACTTCTGGGGTAGCAACTCCTGGTGCTTCATCATCCCCCTTTCTCTTCTTCTTATGCCCCATCTGTTTTTGTCTCCTAGCTGCTAAAATAAATACCATACAACGGGTTGGCTTAACAACAGGAATTTATTGGCTCATGGTTACAGAGGCTAGAAGGCTTGCTTCCTCCCAGGGTGTCGGTATCTTCTGGCTGGCTGGCAATCTCTGGGGTTCCTTGGCTTTTCCATCAGGTAGAAATACACATGGAGGTGTCTTCTCCTTTCTCTTCCAGGTTCTGTTGACTTCCAGCTTCTGGCTGATCCCAATGGCATCTCTGTCCCATCTGACTTGCACTCTGCCAATAAAGAACTCCAATAATCCATATTAAACCCAACATGATTCAGTTGGGTCACACCTTAACCAATGTAACAACTTGAAGAGATCTTATTTGCAGTGGGTCCACACCCGCCAGAATGTGGGCCCAAACTGAGGTACACAGTTCAAGCCACCATACCCTCCCTATACTGTGTCAACCTTTTAAGGATGCAAACATGGTTAAGGCCCTGGAGTCAAAAAGACTTGGGTTCAAGTCTAGGTTCCATTATTTACTAGCAATTTTGGCCTTGGCTTATTTGCTTACCCACTATAAGATTTAGTATTTTCAACTATAAATTAGGGACAGCAATAGTTCCTACTTCATCAGATCATTGTGAGGGTTAAATGAAACAATGCAGGTCAAGTTCTTTGCAATGCCCAGACTGTGTAAGTATTCAACAGCAATTGTTACCATTATTGGCTAGAAAATGTGGCATTGAAATGAGGTGCCAGGACCTCCACATAGGAGATTATAGAATGGAAAGAGGCCTCTGGAGGACAGCTGCATTCGGGAATCTGCACTCCCTTCCACGTGGCCAGTGGCTTTCCCTCTTTCCAAGTGACCTTACAAGGCCGAGTAAGGATGGCGTGGGAAGACTCACCCCACTACGGCTGCAGAGTGCTCATCAGGTGCAGGACTCTGTTCTAAGTTCTTTGCAAATACGAACTCACTCAATCTTCATAACAAGCCTGTAAAGTGGGTGCTATTATTCTCCTTGCTTTAGTAAAGTGAAAGTCAGCTTAAGTAACTGCCCCGAGTCACACTCTGACTCTTTGGGCACAACCACGCCACACACAAGGCCTATGGTTGTGCCTAAGAGAATGAGACCAATTCACCAATACCACCTCCAGATGATACCTGTGTCCCCTGAGAATCTCACACCCATACTTGGCAGGGCGAGCATTCTATGGCGCAAGGGTAATATTCACTTTGCGATTTATCCAGGTGCCGTTTCTCCTGCTTCACCCTCCTTCTTCCCTTGGGTGATTTCTCCAGGTTAAACAATGAGAGACAAAGAAATTGAAGCTGGCAAAATCATGTGAAAAGAGGCAGCCCTGGGTTTAAAGCCCAGCTGCTGCTGTACATACCCTTACTAATGGTGGATCTCTGCAAGAGACTCACCTTCTCAGGGTTTCCTCATCTACAGAACAGAGATAATATCTAACTCATGGTGTTATTAAGAGGATCAAAAAAAAGTACATGAAGTGTATAGAATTTGGTCACATTGGTAGTACAGCAGGACCTCATTTTAGGTGACCATTATGTTCCAAGACCCTTGGCATAAGTTGAAAATAGCACATAATAATGAACCCCATTATTTAATAAGTATTTCTTACATGAGGATAACTATCAAATATTTTTATAAATAAGGCAAATAAATGCTCTAGGAACAATAAATAAACAAAATTAATCATAGAAATAATTTAAAAAATTTTAAATTCTCTCTGCCTTTATTGATTGATTGATTGCCAATCACGTATAACTGAATTTCGCATGTTGCATTTGTGTAAAACAATGTCTTATTGTACTGAGCCCTTATACTGGGACCAGACCACCTAGAGAAGTCTCACCTTCTGTGAGTCTCCCAGGTTTCCTCATCAGTAAAGTGGAGATAAGACTATCTGACTGCTTTGTAAGATCATCGTGAGGTTGGGGAGATCACAGGTGTAAAGCACTTAACACAGCACATGCTCCATAAACTGTGGCCATTACTCTCATTTTTATCATAATGATTATCTTCTCCCAGGAGTTGAAAATTGGTTGAACTGCCAGCAGACCTACTAGAATTATTTCCCAGTCACAAATTGTGGGAGGAAAATAAGTGGATGATTTCTCTTTCATAAAGATAAGAGCTACCTAAGAGGCACTTCCAGCTTTTAAAGCTTTTAAAGGACCACCTTAGAGAAGAACCTCCCACAGTAAAGCAAGTCTGAGGGCTAGCACATGAAGGGAAAGAAAACCAGGCCACCCAATCATTTCTTTTAAAGCTCTAGTTTTAAAATCCTCTCTTTTTCTCAGAAAGTTAATGCTACAAGTACAATTTAACAGGGACCTAACATACTTTGCTAGCTTTCAGGTATGATGGAAAAGACATAGGGTTTTAAAGTCAGAAGACCTGGGTCCAAAGGCAGGTCTACTACTGCTGTGTGACTATGGGCAAGTCACTTAGCCTCTCTGAACTGCACTGCCTAATTCACAGAATGGGAAAAATAACAGTATCAACTTCAAAAGATTGTGAGGAGAATCAAACAAGAAGAATGTATATGACTGCAATCTTTAAAATG
The DNA here is from genome assembly GCF_015220235.1 of Choloepus didactylus. Taxonomy (NCBI): domain Eukaryota; kingdom Metazoa; phylum Chordata; class Mammalia; order Pilosa; family Megalonychidae; genus Choloepus; species Choloepus didactylus. The sequence continues at coordinate 35,097,149 of NC_051308.1, forward strand.
CAAAGCTATATGTAAATGTGAATGGTTATTATTTCCTACTAATAAAAACAGTATCAAATTTAATGCTCAACCATGGTAACCAGAGTAGCTCAGGGATTCGGTATCTGGGTATTTCCCCTTTGTGAGAGTTCAGATTTCTATTTCCATGTACTCAGGTTTGTTATTTTAAGATACTCCAAATCTTTTTGAAATAAAGCAAAGCATAAAAACAAACTTAACAGCTTCATTTGAGACGTGGCATGGACCATTTACCCTCTCCATTCTGTTGCATTTGCAAGAGGGCTGTGGGGTTAGATGTGCTGTATGCTGCCAGGAACCCAGGGCTTGCTTCTCCGGCTGGACGTAACCAGCCCTCTTGGGAATGAAGCCAAAGACAGGGATAAGCTCTGAGGGTCACTACCCACCCCCAACATTAGCGACCTAGTCAGGAGAATGGGCATCGGCCGAGGAGAAGCCTTCTCCCCTAAATATTGTCTCCACTTTGCTGTTTTTACGCCATCAGCCTCAGAGCACAAATCTGCATTTTGTTTTCTGTAGAATTTTTAGAAGCTAAATGCCTTTTAGAAACTCTGCTTTTTCTACCTACCAGTTTACCAACCATATGGAGACAAATCCAATCTGTAATGGGGCGTGATGAGACAGTTAGTTAGGTGAGACACTCGAGTTGTCTCTGCGTTTTAAACAGAGCACACGACATGTTTCACAAACACCATTCATAAACCTGAGTCACAGGTTTCAGACGGGAGCTTGGTACATATATCAATAGCCTGTGTGTGTCAAACTGTAGGGAAGAAGGGAAGTTTGGGGAAGAAGGGAAGTTTGGGGAATAAGGTCAAAATCATTGTGCCCAATTTAAACATAATACAATCTTAGCTTTGTCATTATTTACAACCTCCAGCACAACTTCCACCCAAAAAGGAGAGAATATCAAATGGAAAATTCTAAATAAGCAAACGTCCTCACATTGAACTAAACAGCAGAAATGATGCAGCATCATAAAATGAAGTTATAATTATGTTGTCTCACTTCCTGGCTGCCAGATGCCCACAGTAGAAAACAACCACTCCACAGGATTTTCTGGGCTCGGAACTGTTTTGGGATCTTTAAAAGAAGGTAGTTTTGACTGGCGTCGATCAGCTGATTTGCATTAAATGACTACGATGGTTTTGGATAGCAACAGAAGAATACACACTTGAAGTGCTAAACTAACACTGTGGGCATGTTACAAACATTTTTTTTAAAGAAAAAAAAATTTTTTCCTACAATCCTCCCTCCCCAACTTATCCCTGTGAGTTTGGACATAACTCATTATCAACATACTGTCCCAAACCCAGTTCACGATGTCACTAAGCCTGACTCTCATGAAGCAGTGCATGAAAATAAACGCAGGGCTAGCTGCAGCTGAAGGCAAATCCTGCACACCTTCCAGTCCTTCCTATTCACGGTGATGAGCATGGCCACAGCTTGGAGAAAACACACGAGTCTTGGGTAGCCCGCGACGTCACCAGGCCTTTGATGGGCCATTCATTTGCTTAGCAGGCACCCTCCAGCCTTCTTGCCTCTACTCCCACAATCTGGAAACTCAGTGCGAATTTACAGGTCGCTGCTTGTGAAGGGGATCCAGTAATCATCTCTCAGGAGAGGGTTAGTTTTTGTCGCCCAGTCCCCTGCCCCCGATGCTCAGAAGGGAGAGACAACCGTGAGTGGGATTTGGGACGCCAAAGGCTACAATACACAAGGCAGTGGCAAAATCAGCGCATAGCTAATTCAGCCCGCTGGCTGCATGATTTCCATTCCGATTCAGTCCCGCTGCCTGCTGGGGCTCGTTCTCACACATCCCCACTCTGGGTCCCTCCTCCAATCTCCAGCACAAGTGGTCTTCTCCCGTCCCAGACTCTGATGAAGTGTGCAGGGTCTTTGAGTTAAGAGCTCACTAAAGTGTAGATCATGCTGCATGCAAAAAGAAAGGCAAAAGAAGGCATTAGTGGGAGTTCCTGAAGAACTCAGACTGGCCCTCAAAAGAGGGACCATTCAAAGCCAGACAACACCCTTGGGCCTCTTTGTCACTCCCATCCCTACAGCATTTCTTCCCCCACCCCCCACCCCCGCCCCCACTACTCCCCCTACCAGTTCCTACAATGTTTGACAAAACATTTGTTAGGAGAGCATATTGTGTCCCTTGGATAAAAGATGTGATTTCTCTAAGTGCCTATTATTCTCATCAGTATGATTATTGTGGTTGTTATTCTTTACAGCAATTGCAGGGCAGGTCCCTGGGGGTTGCGGGGAGCCGCGGATTCTTTATTCCACCAGCTGCTGCAGGCTTACACGATGTCTGTGTCCAGGGTTCCCAGATTATGCTAGAAAATACTCAGTGCCTGAGAAAAGATTATCTTCATAAATATGAGGGCCCCAGTGTGAACATAGGACCTCTGGGCACGTGAGCTAAATGTTTCCAATGGTGTGATGGTTTGGAGGTTTTATGGACCCCAGAAAGGATCACATTTTTAAAGGTAGTCCATTCCTGTGGGGGTGGACCTATTGCGGTGTGGCCTTTCAATCAGGTCATTTCAGTTGCAGTGTGCCCCAGGTGGGTCTTAATCCTCTTACTAGAATCCTTTTATAAGAGGGTGAAGTTCAGAGAAATACCCAGAAGTTAAGAGAGAAAGCAGACAGAGATAAAGACAGAAGCTGCAAAAGAAAGCCACAGATGGAGAAGCCAGAAACTGAAAGCTACGAAACTCGAAACTCGGGAGAGACCAGCAGACGTGCCATGTCCCTGGCCATGAGCAGACTGGAGCTGAGGATTGTCAGCAGCCTGTCTTCAGGGTCCAGGTATTGTCTAACGATGCCTTGCTTTGGACATTTTCATGGCTTCAGAACTGTAAATTTATCAACTAATAAATCCCATTGTTAAAACCCTGTCCATTTCTGGAATATTGCGTTTTGGCAACTTCAGCAAACTAAAACAAACGGGATGCAAGCATTAAACATGCATTAAGAGTATGTGTTCTAAGGGGTGCCCCACCATACCAAGGGGGATGGGGGGCATGCACCCTACAATTACAAAAGTCTGCAGGTTAATGCTGCCAGGCCAAGGAATTATCTGCACCAAAAATATACCCCTTTATCTATTTGGCAGAAAGAAATCCAACTGCCTCTTCACAATTCAGAGAGAAAAAAGGATAATCTAAAAAAACAAAAGCCAAAGGAAAAAAACTAAAGTGTTTTACTTCTAACCCTATCTGGTTGTGAAGCCCCAGTGAGCTCTTCTGAGTAACTGAAGTGCCGGCTTTGAGAACCTGGTGCACCTCGTGTGCGCAGGGCAGGGCAGCACCGCTCAGGCCTGGAGGTGTCTTACTCTACAGGGGGAAATCAGGGCCCTGCGTGAAGCAGATTGCTCTCGGTCACGCAGCTGAGGAAGTCAAGGAGAGAGAGGGGCCCTTTCCATGGTAATCCTGGGCCCCTTGCTGTTGATGCCTTTGTCTACTCACTGCCATTCATTTCTCTATTCAAGTATTTATTGAGCACCTACTGCATGTCAGGCACCATTCCAAGTGCTGGGAACAATAGTGAGCATGCAGCCCCAAGCCCAGCCTCAAGGGAGCGTACAGCCAAGATGTAACAGCCAAGATGTAACATCGAATGACAAGGATATAGTGCTCAGGGCACTGCAGATACAGAGGTGAATAAAACAAGCGAGGTCTCCGCCATCAAGGGACAACTGAACACATAAATAAAACACTTATAGTTAGTGGTAAATATTATGAGAAAAATTAACATAAAGAGAGGCAGGTATGGCCCAGAATAAATGGGCAGAAGGGTGGTACTGCTTTAGGTAGATAACATCAGCCTGCTTTACACTCTTGGTTTGAAGAGTCTTTATATTGAGGAGGCAGACAGTGGTCACTCTGGACATTTAGCTAGTATCCACCCCATGTAGCCTGCAAAAACCCCCACATTTTTCTGGTCCATAATACAAACCGAGGTGGGGAAGGGGTAGCTGGTATGGTTAGCTTGATACAGTGGAAAAAGCACAGGCTCTGGAGCCAGATAAATTGCAAATTATTAGCTAGGACCTTGGACACATTTCTTATCCTCTCCTCGGTCCTCAGGAACCCCTCCATGCCTCCAACTCTACAATATCATCACAGGGGTCTCAGCTGCTGTGGGAGTCATCCTCTAGCAAAGCTCTGTGCCCAACTTGGTCGAACGGATCCCTTCCCCACCAAAAAGAGTAGCCAGGGCTCACAGTCCTGTGCTGTCCACAAGTGATGGATCTAATAGCTTGGATCTAAGGGGCTAGGAGATCTGAGAGGCTAGAGAAACAGGTCAGGTTCAACAAAAAATGTGGATGTTGTCTGGCCACCACCCAGGGTCCCAGTGGGGGGGGGGCAGTTGTTTCCAATGTTGCCTTAGAAACAAGATAATTAACAAATTTAACATAATGACATGCCAAGCTGAACTAATAGACCAGAGGACAGACAGTTAAACAGAATGTCTGGAATACAATCAGTTACAAAATGATCATACCCATCTAACCACCGCCAACACCACCCCCACACCACCCCCTTCCACCCCCAAGGCCATACAAAGAGCCGCTTAGCTCTCACTCATCTGCCTTCTCTCCCACAATGCCTTGGTCTCCAGCAGTAACTGCAACGAAACTGAAAAGAGGGAGCAGGTCCCTGCTGCAGCCTCCATCAGGACTAAGTAGCCCCCCAGGCTAATGGAGCAGGAGCCAGGGGGAGCTCCCATCCTGTTCTGCTGGTTTTGAGGAGGCAACACTGTCTGGGGACAGGTCACTCAGTCTGTAACTCGTTGCCCCAGGGCACTTTGCAGCCTCACAGAGAAGGTAAGGCTTAGCACACTCCAGCAAAGGAGCCTAACCTACACATTCGCCCTCAGGGGTCAAATCCATAAACCATGGAGGGCTTTTCCCTCTCTTTATAGGTTTCCCAAGACAGGAGCCAGCCTCAGTGAGCTTCAGGGAAAGAGTTCAGATCTGGAGTCTGGGAGACTAGGATGAACCTGCTGATACCTTAGCAATCTCCAGAGAGGCTTCCAAGACCCTCAGGTGCCTTGTAAATTGGAAATGGAGATGACACCTGGGCACTCCACCTGAGGAGGAGGGAGGGGGTCACCCACAGAGAATGTGGTAGAATGACTCCAAATCCTCTCCCAGGCCAAAGAAGCCATACCCCAGGGCCTCTGAGTCTGCAGGGGCACAGGAGGTAAAGGAGAGGAGAAGCAGAATCAACAGACCCCTCCAAGGCAGCAGGTCTTAACCCTGGTGTGCATAGGAATTGCCTAGGAGCTCATTTAAAATGCAGTCTCCCAGCCCCAGAAAAACAGAATCAGTACATCTAAGCCTAGGAATCTGCATTTTTAAGAAGCACATCCTCCCCTCCTGGCAATTCCGTGGCAGGTGGTCCACAGACCACACTTTGATAAAGACTTCTAGAGGTTTCCTAAGAGTGCCAGCAGTTTAGAGTTCTGCTTCTGGAATTAGACTTGAAATGGACTCAAATCTGTGATACTTTATTAGCTTTGACTGGGGGGAAATTAACATCTCAGCTTCAGTCTCCATGCTTTTAAAATGTGGGTAATGATAGCATTTATCTCATAAAACAAGCAATACATACAGAGTTTTTAGTGCAAAGCCTGGCTCATTTTTAAATGCTGGACAAATGCAGATACTTCTTGGCCTGCCACAGCCCAATCCCCACCCTGGGGTGGCTCTGGAGTCCAACACCCCCACCCCTCCCCTGCCTCACCTGACAACCACGCCACTTTGCAGCCAGCATTGGGCAATTTGGAGATGCTCATGGCCCTGCCACAGGTAGTGACAGGATAGCAAGGTGGCAGATGAGAGGACCGAGATGAGCCCAAAGGGGACCAGGAAGGAGAAGTTTCAGCAAAGGTATACCCTCTGGGGTATCAAATCACAAGACAGGCTGTTTATAGCTACCTGCTTAGCTAGGATGTTCTGAGCAAAGAGGTGAAAAGAGAAAAGGGGAGATTCCTGAAACAGAATTGCAAAATCAGCTTGTTTTACTTAATTAGAACGATGTTATATAATATTGGGAAAATTGTAAACGTAAGCATTTAATGACCCAACATGCCACCCTTTGGAGCTTGACTGAGTCTGGGAGGTTCTGTTACAAACAGGCTGGTAGGCGAGGAGCAATGTGGCTTTGTATCTGGGGCCACAGGTAACCTGACTGGTTGGACTGTGCAGCTGCTGGAGGCAGGAAGCCCTAATGGGAAGGGCACTTCTCCAGTTATCTCCTAAGAGATGTCGGTAGCATGTATTTTTACCAATGGCCCTACAGGTACACCTCTCAGCAGGCAGGGTCTCCCGTAGGACCTTCCACCCCTCTTACTCCTTCACACAGAAGCCCTGGCTCCAGAACCGGAGTCAGACAGCTGGGATCATAGCCAATAGGCCAGGACTCACCCTTATAAGCCTCCTCCCAAAGGCTACCAGATGGCCTGAAATTCCCTTCCATTTGCTATAGGCCTCAAAGCCACCAAGGTGGGGTGGGCAGAAACTCACCAGTAAAGGTAGTAGAAGAAGGAGAGGAGATAGAAGGCTAGCTTACACCAGGCCTCCTTCTGACAGTAACTCAAGGTGTCTGCGTTCATGACCACTGGCGGGTCGTAGGCTAGTTCTGAACTGTCTGCCGGGCAGTGGAAATACCTGCAGGGAAAGAGGACATGGCATCGTTGGCTCTGAGGCTTGGAAGGACCTTCCTAAGTTGCCTGGACCGAGCCCTCCTGATGCTGAGCTCCCCTCCAAGGGACCCCTGCTTAGCACTTGTCTGTCTTCTGCCCGGATCATGGCCTGGGTGCCCCTAGAGAACAGCTCAGCCACTGTCTTCTGGAAGTAGTAACTCTCCAAATACTCAAATCCACTGGCATCTTGGTGATTTAGTCATGTACAAAGCTGCCCTGAAAGAAGGATAAACATGTCACTTGGTGATACCTGGAGGTACCTTTTCCCAGGGCAGGAGGGGAAGCAGTCAGCAATCTGTACAGATAAGGGTGTAAGTATAGGTATAGGTGGAGAAATAAGTGTAGAGCTACATTTCCACCGCCTAAATGCCATCATACTTACAACTCTACTGTAAAAATTAATTGCTTTGGATTAAGTATTGTCTGCTTTTAAAATCCCAAATACTCTGGGAGGGGTACCACATTCCCATTTGGGTGGGGAGTCCTTTACAGGGTACTTTTCTTCTTGATAGAAGGACCCAGAACAGTAAAAGAATATTGAGGAGAGAGCAGCCCCAGAGGGAAATCTGGTAACAAGAAGAATAGAGAGTGGAAAAGAGGAGGGAAGAGAGAGGCTAAAGCAAACTTCATCTACTGCACGATTATCACACAGCTCAGCGTGAACTGACCAAGGCCACGGGGGAAAGGAACTCCCAAGCTTGGTGCACCCAGGGGCCAGAGCCTTCACTGTGAGCCCGGACGGTTCTTCCAGTCCCTTGTGAGTGGCTGAGCAGGAGGAGAGCCCGGGCCTCAGGACCCCTCCTCTGGCCGTGGACAGGACACTGCCCACAGGGCCTCCGCCAAGCCTCGCCAGAGCCACAGGACAAAGTGGAGCTGAAGGTACTCAGCTGGCTGCTCTTTGGTCACCCTGGGACAGGTATCATGAGGCCAGAGTACAAATTAATGGCTCTAGTGAGGCTCTGGGACAGGCTATGGTTCCCAATTGCAAAAAAGAACCAGGAGAGTCAGCTCTACAGGAGATTAATCCTGCTGGCTTTGAAGAGCATTCTTGTAACATAGCAACACACGGAGCTGGTATTTCAGTTCTCTCTTCCTGCCCGTTCAGAGGATGCACTGACATTACCTGTCGCCAGCATTCCGCTGAGAGGAGATCACAAACCAGATTCAATGATAACTGCCAGCTCACAACACTCCAGGCCACTCACCTCTTCCCTTCCCAGGAGCAGATTTCAAAAACAATTTGCTTTCACTGTGACCTTGTTCCCAAGTCGCTTAATTAAGTGGAGCCAGAGGGGCCGGGTGGCCAAGCAGCTGAGAGCAGAGCCAGAGTTCTGCCACTGACTAGCCATGGGACCTTCCTTGGATCCCTCATTAACCTCTCTGAGCCTCAACTTCCTTACCTGTAAAGTGGGGAGGGCTTTTATGAGAACTAAATGAGATAAAGTATGTAAATACCTGGCAAAGAAGGGGCACTGAATAAATGGCGGGTGTTTCTACTGTTAATTAAGCAAACTGAAAGCTAGAGCAGTTGGGGCTTTACCTGGACTGGACTGTGGAGGGGAAAGAGGAGGAAAGAGGGTGTCTAAGCACTCCACCCCTCCTCATTCTTTTTTTCTTCCATTTTCTGAGCACTTAACTAATTTCCAGGAACTAGGCCAGATCCTGTTAGGGATTCAAAAACAGTAAGACAAGGTTCCTACTGGCAAGGAAATTCCAGTCGCTCCCTTATTTTACAGACATAAAGATTCCAAGGGTAAGTAGAGTCTGGCTCTCCCTTCCCTCAATGTGAACAAGCAATAGCCCTAAGAAGCAGTGCACAAATCAAGTTTTGTAAATTAACCACATTTTTTTTTACCCTGGATTGAAAGTCCACTTTTAACAAACCTTGGGAGAAATTCCTTTTATAGGGAGAAGAACCATCCCCCTGGGGTGGCATGTTAAATGGTGAAGGCATAACTTCAGATTTAGGCACACCTGGGGCTAAACCCAGGCTCTGCAAATGACTAGCTGAGTGCCTCTGGGCAATGTATTTAATCTTTGTGAGTCTCTGTGTTCTCATATGTGAAGCAGAGAAAACAAAACCTACCTCAATGGTTTGGTGTGGATACTGGGTGAGGGAAAGCATGAAAAGTCCCTGACTGGAGACTCAACAGGTTTCAATGGCATAATCGTTCAACTTGACCTCTAAGTTCCAGATGTTAACTGATTACATTTACTAGAAGTGGGATTTTCCTATGTAATTGAAATCATTTTCCTTCTTCCTTAAACCTGCAATTTCTTTCCTCCTGCTCTTAATCAATGCCATTTCACCTTCCCAGCCAACCAGGCTGGAAGATCCCTCTTCCTCACCTCCTGTACTGATTTTGGCCAAAACCTGCCCATTTTACATCCACAGACTCTCTAGTCCTCTCTCTATTCCATCTTCCACTACCCTGTTCAGCCCTTCATCATCTCTCACCTGGAATATCACCATACCTGCTAATTGGATTTTTTCTTCTTTTCCTTTTTTATTGTAGAAGTTGTAGATTTATGGAAAAGTCATGCATAACCTGCTCATTGGATTTTGTCCTCAATATTTCATCCCTCCAATCCATCCTGCATACTGCTGCCAGGGTCATCTTCCTAAAAATCAGGCAGATAATGCCATTTTCCTCTTAAAAGCTTCTGATAGCTATCAATTCTCTACAGAATAAATTCCAACTTTCCCAACAAATAGTTTCAGGTGCTCTATACCTGTTTCTCAACTGTTTTGTCAACCCCACCTCTCCTTCCCTCCAAGAACCCTACATCCAACCACACAAAACAATGGCTGTTCCCCAAACACACCATGTGCTTTCTTACCTATAGGCTTTTGTATATGCTAGTTCTTCAACTTGGAATGCACTTTTCCAGATTTTCCAATGTTACCTCTTCCAGTCCAATTTAACTACTCCTTTCCCCATACACCTACATAGATTCCTTATATATCTGTTAAAAACACATTTCATTCTGCTACTAGGCTGTACACTCCTTGAGGCTAAAGATTGTATCTTATGTATCTTCTGGGAATCTTCCACAATGCCTGGTATGTGGTATGTGTCCCATATGTTTGCTAAATGAAAGAATGAATGTTCTAGTCTTGACCAAATACAGGCTCTGCTTTATGGTAAAACGATAATGAAGAAATGTTTGGGGGAACCAAAGCTCTTGGAGCAAGGGGTAAAGGGTGGGGCAATTTACCTGCACAACTGCATTTTTTACTACTTGGTATTCTCCCCACTCCCGCCTCATATATATATACCACATGGTGACTGTATTTTACACAAAGCGCAGATCACATGAACTGACACATAGTCTTAGCAGGGAATGGAATATTTGAAGTCAGAACTGTCCCAGAAAATCCAGCCCATCTGGTGTCTACTTTTAACGCTAACCTACAAGGTATTGGGCTGTGGTTAATGGAGCCTGCGAAAAGGGGTCTTCCCTTATTAGATTTCTTGCAACATGAGAGAAAGCTTAGGAAGGGAGCTTTGGAAGGAATGTCTCCCAAAAGGTAGGGATGAGAGAAAGGCACCAGGTGGCTGCTCTATTTGGGGGGACATCGTTTGTAGAAGGCAGGCTGCCCAGGCAGAAAAGAGGAAGCAGACTTACCTCCAGAAGTGATAGAAAAGCAGAGGAACATTCAGCCCTAGGGTGAGCCACTCCTGAGCGCACAGGAACATGATGCAGAAGAGGCTGTGGATGGAGTATTCTGGCAGCACCAGCTGAGGAGGAAGCAGAGACAGGGGCCTGGGTTAGAGAGAGAGGAAAAGCCACTCCTGCTTCTACAGTGGCTGACTTTCACAAGCTGATGACATGAAGGCTCTCTCTGCAGTAGCACAGAGTCATTGCCCCAATTTCTGGTAAATTCTCCTCTTTATGGTATAGGAGTCATGTTTTATACCCAGTTCCAAATGTACACAGGCCTGCAGCACCCTAATTACCAAAATACTGCACTTGCTTCTAGGGGTCCCCCATGGATGGCCTCTGGGAAGCCGGGAAGAGCTGGTCTAGCCCCTGGGATATGTGACTGAGGCAGGACCCGTGAGAAAATACCAACAGGGCTTCTAGTGGTTCTATAATCCCCCTAAACGCAGGGGTTCAGCCCCCATGTGTCTTCCTATAACTCACAAACCTAGCACAGTAAGGAAAACATAGCATGGTAAGGAAAAAATTGATAAACTATGTTTTACTCGATAGTGGGTAGATTAAGAGGAACCCAAGAAAAAGAACATGTCATGATGATAAAAGTGGTGGAGGGAGAGGAAAGAAACAAGCCCAGACTAAGAAGAACCAGATGTGGGAGGTGACCAGCAGGAAAACTAAGCTCCCCTAACCCCAATCTACCCTCACAGGTATAAATAAGTAAAAAGAGCTTAAAATGATTAACTGCCCCTCCCACAAGAGTGTTTACATTTTAACAGAAATAAAAGTTTTAAGCTAAAGGAGAAACTTGATCCCTAGGTCAGTGGTAAGGAAGGGCTCAGGTACCATCATCCTACCCATTCATATAGGAATATCTATATCTATCATCTGTGTCTTTATTTATCTATACCTCTATCTCTATCATCGGTCTGTCTGCCAGTCAATCTATTACCTCTGTGAATTGTTTAAACCATCATGGTCTAAACAATGGTTCTCCCAGAAAAATCTTTCTAGCCATCCTTCAGGGCCCATCTCAAATGGCACTTTCCAATGGAAGGTCTGCCCCTGTCCCATATCCACTCCACCCCGTATTTGTGAGCTTCATAGCATGCTTTCTGACCCTCTCCTAGGGAGCCTTTCCGTAATATATCCATTATGCAGTCATTACCCTCCTCCCACCTCCCAACACACAAGGATATACTCTACTGTTTTGTAAACTGTCTTGGCCAAGGTCTATTCTTTTCTGTGTGCCAAGCACGTAGTAGAGACGTAATAAATATTTGGTAAATGAATTGAACTGACCAAGTGCATATGTTTGTAGCATGGCTGGCTGGAGTTAGGAATGCAACCTTATGGTCACAAACCAAGATTTCTCTGGGTGGCATGCAAACTGCTTCAAACCGTCCCATCTGGGTACAGAACATGACGTTCATCTCATTCATCTCTCACTTTGGTCAGATGAGCTAACCACTCCAGATGGGAGATACAGAGAAGACACACAGGCACACACATTAAAAATAACTACACGCACAGGCACATGCGTAAAAAATGAATTGCATTAACCCAGACCTTAGAATTCTCAGACCATAACCCTGGAATCAAAGAAGAGCCATCAGTCCAGAGGAGGTGACACTCGGTGGAGCCCCTAGGAACCAGCACCCACCTAGTGGGAGGGGATCGGTCCCTATCGTTTCTCATGGTGGGACTTCAGAGCTGTCCTTACCAACCCCATTTGCACCAGGTCAAGGCACCATGCTACCTCCACCCGTTCTAGGAGAACACCCACATTCTCAAAGCCGGCCATGTCCGCCCTGGGAGGCTCTGCTGTACTATACATTTTTAAATCATCAGTTTCAGCCACTTAGGCTGAGGTAATTAACACGTTTAGAGACAGCCACCCTGGGCCTGAATCATCCATTACAGCACCATCCCCGTCTCCAGCTCCAATGACAAATCTCTCTGACTGATTACAGTTTGGATTTCAGGTCCCACTATTAGTCACAGCTGCTTCTTCCCTCTTCAGGGTTTGATTTATAGTGGAAGCTGCAACCTTCCAAACAGGAAGGATTTGTCACTGTCACCATGCTGAGGAATAAAAGTGCTTAATGGAGGCCAGCTGGTCCCAGAGGTCCTCAGCCTTTTGCAGGGTGAGGGAAAAGCTGAAGAATTCATCTTGCTCTTCTGGGTGGCTTCTTCCAATTGCCTTTTAATATTTGGAACACTGAACAGCATCCTTACAAGTGTGAAGGGCCCCTCTGATTCATCCTGGGAAATATTTAGGAGTGGAGGTGCCCTTTACATACACACTAGCTCTCGTCTTCTTCCCAGGCTTTCCTTGTCATGATGATGTGGAAAATGTAGACAGCCTATTCCTCCTAGCCCAAGTGAAAGTCACCAAGGCCATTTGCACGAGGCCTGAACCATGGCCATCCCGCTGTCCTCCACATACTTCCAGGACTCCACCTTTGGGAACACAGCAAGACTGCATTTCCAGCTCCCTGTGTTTGGTTGGGGCCAATGGGCTGTGAACAGAAATGATGGGAAGAAAAGCCTGGAGCATGTAATAGGCAGTGAAAAACTCTCCAGAATCTTTTTCTTTTCCCTCCAACTCACTGAAAAGCATTTAGGGTGTCGGTACACGATTGGCCTAAAACCGTAAGTGAACAGAGAGCCTCCAGGCCAACCGATGATGGACAGGCAGCACAAGAAAGAAAAACTGTTGTGCTTTAAGCTACTGAGATTTGTGAGTTGTTACTTACCATGGCATTTTGTCTAATACAGTCAGAAAGTCCCAGAATGAATAATCAATGGGAAAAGCAAAGTTAGGTTTATCCCTCTTTATCTTCCCACTGACCATGCATCCAGCTCTTTCTTTAACAAGTCATTAAGGACTGGCATGACATGGTTCCCTGTCACTGGACATGCTCAGCCAGGGATTGAATGCCCACCAGGCAGGCATAATGCTTATTCATTTGTGTGGGCAGTTGGACTAGAAGTTCCCTCCCAGTTCTGAGATCGTCCAACCGTTACATAAAGAAAGCCCCCGGATCTACCAGGCAAAATACAGGAGCACTGATTGAACCACTGACCACACCCCATAACCCTGAGGGAGGTTTGTAGTACTAGGAAACATCGGTTTTTTCATAAGGGATGCTGTCAAATGGTGCCCATCTCATTCATTCATTCAAAAAATGAAGAAACTGTTTCATGCAGGCCAGTATTCTGAATTCCCATGTATAATTATGTCCTGCTTTATATAGTTTTAAATCCTAAATAAATGGCCTTAATGTAGTAGTTATTATGGGAATGCTGAAAAGAGTGCATGCAATTCATTTCAACCAGGAGGATCATGGAAGATTGTGGGATTAAGGCAGAGTGAAGGGAAGTTGGAAAGGATGAGTCGGACCGAGTCACGTGAGGAAGCTGGAGGTCAGCATTCCAGGAAGAGGAGTAGTGAGGGCAAAAGGATAGCGAGGGGCCTCACTGTGGTGGGTCCTGCACAAGCCCACCTAAAAGGGCCACTTACTCACCATTTAATGGCGCTAAGGCCAGGCCTGACAGGAGAATGGAGTAGATGTTAGTTTTACTCCCCTCCTGCAAGGACCCAGCCTTCCCGTCTCCTGGTGCTGAAGCGTTGGTGCATCACCGTAATAAAATAACCATTATGAGGGTTTGAGGATAACACCCTCTCACATCTGGTCTGCTTTGATGCATGGCCAAGGTAAAACAATTGCAGGCAGCCTGAGTGTCAGGTGACATCCTGGGAGTACATTAACAAAGCTAATGTTCCTGTCAATGAGGACCTTAACGATTTCATCCCCTCCCCCAGCTTCGGCCGTGACACAGGGTGGACCTCCTGTCCTGACTTCCCTCCCAAATTCTAGTCCTGAATTTCTGTTGCTGGAAGACATTTCCATCTGGATGTTCCACAACCACTGAAACCTCGCACTTCTCCCAGTACCTTCAAACTTTTATCTCTTAACTTGCTAATTTCTGCTAACAATTGCCATCTCTGACTCCTCTTTCTCATTCATCCCCGCAGGAGTCTGTTTCCAAGTCTTGCCATTTCTTCTTCACAGCCACTTGCATTTGTTCCTCCCTTTTTATTTCTATTATCCCTTACTGGTCTGGACCCAGACCTCCTCCCAAGGCTGGTGCAAGAACCTGCTAGCAGGTTTCTGTCTCTGCACACATGCTCTTTTCCACCTCTTCTTCCCTGTACGTGCCATGCTCATTTCAGCTCTAAGGCTTCATCCACAACCTTCCTTTTCCAAGGATTTTAATTGATTTTATTTATTTGTGTTCAAAATGTTTCATTTCTATTGATGCACCCCCTCATTTACTCACGGATCTATTCATTTGCTGCTTTATGCCACAAATGATTTGCAGCTGATTGGTAACCTTTATATATTATGGGAGAATGATTTATTGATGTGCCAACATCTGTCTTATTTTCAGCAGTGTGGTGGAGAGGGGCACTGGGTAGGAGAAGAGAGTCTTCTTATCCCCTAAGGGAGGGAAAATGGTGAGGGATGCTCAGGGTTGAAGTAAAGGGATGATGCTCCCTAAGAAACTAGAGGCAAGATGGAAGATGGGGAGATGGCAAGCCTCCCGGGTGTTAGGCTTTGCTCCTGACTCCCACCAGGCATCCCAGGGGGACAGGATTTCTGAGGGGGTGGTCCCTGGGCTGAGTTTACCTTGGAGGGAGTGGAAGCTGTAAGACCCAGTTTCCCAGTATCTCTAAATGGACCTCATAGACTCAAGCAACAGTCTTTTCAGCTCTTATCATATTGGGCTAAGAATATTTAGCCCAACATCTCCAAGAGTTATATAAATTCTTATCAGTTACATAATGATCCCCTGTGTGATACTGAAAACAGCAGCTAATCTCCCTGAGCCTTAGTTTCCACATCTAATTCCATAATCTACCAACAAGGCTGCTGTAAGGAACATGACGTGTCGCAAATGACAGTACTCTCAAAGGGGAAGAAGCAGCAAATAAAGGAAGATACCACCATTGGATAGACGTAACAATTATTATTGTTTGTAGTAATATACAGCTAATTACCAATCTCATGTAGGTAGCTCGTCGCTCTTACCAGGACAGTAAGTAAAAGGACCCAGAACCAAATTTGGTGTCCTGATTCTCAATCTGGTCTGCTCTGATCCCCTCTGATTATATCAAGTTGCCAACTTCCCCCTCATGGAAAGAGAAACCAAAGCTGCCACTGTTTTCAACAACAATAATCTAGTTCCCTGGTGTCTGCCCTAAGGTTTATCTGCTCAGGGTGCCAACTGAGTGTGAAGAAGAAAGGGATAGCGTCACTTTTATTTGAAAGCCTAGTCCATACTAAAGCCTCTTACAGATTATTTTCCCAAGGGCCTGTTACTGCAAGAGAAGGGCTTTCCCTGTTTGAGTAGCCCAAGGCCTGAAGGCAGAAGAATTTACCTTCCAGCCTGGGGCTGCCCCTGGTCAGGGCCCACACAGAGGTGGGGAGGGGAGTCCAGGAGATCAGTGTCCAGCCCCAGGGGGACTTCTGCTCCAGCCCTCTCATCTTCCGACCCCATCAGGTCCCTCTGGTTTCTCCCCACCCTTTCCTTCACCCACCCTCCCTGACCACATTTATCCCACACTGTGGAAGCTTCTGTTGCTTTCTTGGCGCCCACTTGGGCTCACTTCCATCTTTGCATGGGAGAAGGCAGCACAGAAAGAAAAAGGCCCAGGAACAGTAGGGGGTGGGAGGTGGGCAAAACCGACACCCACCACTGCCAGCCCTCTGCTCCCGGCGGCCCAGTGTGTGAATGACCTAGGTCACTGCTCAACTCACAGAACCCCGCTGGGCCTTGGCTATGCTCTGACCACCAGAGCTGTGCCAGCAGCTATTTCTGCCCCACTTGGTAACACATGGTCTGGACACTGCCCACAAGCCTCTGGAGCCAGCCTTCGTGGACTGCTCGGGGCTCCAGCCTTTCCCTGCCCTGAAACCCTGTCCTGGTGCTCCTCGAGGACCAGCTTCCAGCTTGCTTAAAGCTGAGTGGCTCAGGCACTGATGGTCCCACCAGACATTGCCCTGAGGGCTCTCACCACCAGCTCTGCCATACTCTGGAGACACCTGCCCACTGGCCTGCATAAGCTTCCCAAGTTTCCACCAAGGAAATTCTCCCATTCTGATGAAAGAGGGAAAGTATGCATGCACCATGAAGAAGAAGGTTCTTTCCACCTGAATTCATAGGGGTCCAGCTTTGTTTCTGGAGAAGGAAATGAAGAATAGAACGGGCTTAGCGTCACCGTCCAGCAGGCAGGCGTTCCCAAACTTCACGCAACTTCAGAATTACCTGAAGGGCTTGCTAAGACAGATTGCTGGACCCAGCCCCAGAGTTTCTGATTCTGTAGATCTGGGTGGGGCCTACAATTCTTCATTTCAAACAGCTCCCTAGTGAATCCGAATCTGCATTTTAACAAGACCCCCAAGTGAGGTCTATGCACACGAAACTCTGAGAAGCTGCTCAGCACCAATTCCCAAAATAGGGTCCATCAAACAATTGTGGAGCACTTGTTAAAATGTAGATTTCTGAGTTCTACCCTAGACTATAGAGAGAGACCCTCTAGGCCAAGAATCTGCATTTTTAGATGATCCCAAGGATTCTGTTAAACACTCAACCTGAGATTCATAGACCAAAGGTTTGAAGAGAGCAGAGACAGAAGCTTTCCTTTGAGGACTCTGGGTCCCAGCCTTCACTCTCAACCCCAAGGCAGGATTGCGGGACTTCTCCTGTGTTGTTACAGTCCTGAGCACACAGAGCCTTGCACACTAACTACTGCTTAAGGGACTGGAGTCTGGGGCAGGCAGTACGTGCAGTTAAGAGCAGCCAAATCTGGCTCTAAGCTCTCGCAGCCACTGCCCCTGCCACCTGGGAGAACACCCATGAAGCTCCCTTAGCCCCCGCAGCCGACGGACGGTTGGCTTCGGCATCTGCCTGGGATGGAGGTCAGCTCTCTGGCATCCTTTCACCTCTAGGATCCCACGGTCTCCAGTTCCCAGCTCCCTGCCTGTCCTCTGCAGGCTACCTCCCCCCTTCACACTCAGGACTCCTTCCACCTGGCTCCAGCCTTCCTGGGGTCTCAGTGGCACTCTCTGGATCCGGGAGGGAACTGGTGGTTTTTACCCATGCCCTGCCCACACCTTCCAGCCTGCCTTTTATAATCGTTTGCATGCAGCATCAAGACACACTTGAATTTCAAAAGCCTCTCTGCCAGTTTCCTCACACACTTGTTAAATTACTGAGCTACCTAAGAGCCCACTCAGGGGAGGAGGGAGAATAAAAGCACCCTCTCAAATAATGCCCTATTTTTAAGGGGACAAAATTCTCCTACAACTTACTAGCAATTCAGAGACATCTTAAGTTAACACTTGTCACTGCCCACTCCATTTCTTCTTTTCTTTAAGCCAGGAATGTTGGGAGTAGGAATAGTGTTCAGAATGTAGGGAGTGATTAGGAAAAGGTTCAGATTTGTTTGGGAAGAAAGGCACTAACTGAAGAGGATGTTCCAGGAGGAGGAGGGCAGGGGGGTTAAGGGTTTAACAAGCCTTGTTTCAGCATTGAAGAGACCCACTTACACATTATCCAGCAAATATTTATTACACACACTTAATTAGGTAGCAAATACACACTTATCAGGTAGTGAATACAAAGCAGTCAAGCCAGGGAGACAGCCATGTAAATGCTATGAATACCACAGATCTAGAGCATAACAAAAATGGGAACCAAAGCGCAAGCCACAGCCAGCGCATAAGCAACACGCTACACCCAAAAAAGAGAGAAGAAACCATGAATTCCGATGAGGAAATGAAGGGGGGCTCCTTGGAGGAGCTAAGACTTAGGATGAGCTGTTTTATGGAAGGCAGAACATTGAGGCAAAGGGCTTTCCCAAGAGACACTCAGGAGCCCCATTCGTTGAGGTGTCTGAAATAGTCACTTCTTTCTTTATGCCTTGGATGGAAAATCTCTGTTCCATCATGTGGACCATCATTTACAAATCTTTCACAGCAATGACATCGGGACTGGAAATCTTTTCTACAAGCCTCCTCACTTGGGGCCTTCTGGAGAATAGCTATGATGATTTCACCTGACCAGGGAGCCCAACAGTGACAACAAGGGGCCAAGCACAGGAATGAATCATCTTCTGCCTTTATTTTTGTCCTCTTCCCTTGCAGAAAGGATTGCACATGGTGGATGCCAACTAGCCTTGACATCAGACTAACCTTCGAAAAGTTCACCAGTGAACTTAGGCACAGCTGTGGCCCTGCCCTCCCTTCTCTGACCTGCACCATAGTAGAGTGAAGGGAAGGAAACCCATCTCTTGTTGGGGGTTGGGGGGGTGGTAGGAGAGGGTTCCAGATCCCTAAGGCCATCCTTTCCCAATTCACTGCCCTCCTGGAGTGGTGTTTTTCATGTGAAGTTTCAGTTGCCTTGTCTTTTAGGTAACAAGAACCTGAGAGTTTGTCTCATTGCACCACAGAACGCTCCTTAATAGAAGAGCCTCCTGTCAGCCTGGGTCTTGAGCAGCACAATTAGCTTCCAAAAGAGAGCCTTTCCCAGGATAAAAACATGATTATCCTACTTAAGAGCTATTGAGTGATGCTAATTACCTGTTACATTCAGCAGGTTGGAGAAGTTGTGCTCAAAACAAGCAAAAGAGGGTAAATTGAGTGATAGCAAGTATTGGCAATTGGGAAAGGAGAGCAAACATCATCTGCTGAGTGCCCACCGGTGCATGTGCAAGGGAGTTGGGCAGTTTCTTGAACGTCAAGAACCAGAACCCTAAGTGCAAAGACAGCACAAATGACATGCCCCTCACTGACGGCCTCGGTGGATGGGGTCGTCTGAACACCAGCAGATGCATATGTGTTTGTCCAAAGTCTGGCTCCAGCTAATATTGCCTGGGTTGTGCCAAGCTTTGCCAGGGGTTTTGCTTAGTAAATAAATAAACATTTTGCAGAAAAGGCAAAATAAGTTTGTAACTTTTGCTTCCACCAAGGACTTAAGTTGCCAGTGTCTTAGTGGAAATAGTACAAGATTAAGGAACAAGAGACTTGGGCCCTAGCCTGGGCAGTCAAGAAGCTCTGGGGCCTTGGACAAGTGACTTCATCTCAGTGGGCTTAATTTTTTCATCTATAAAATGGAAATAATAATAGTACCTACTTCATAGAATTGGTACAAATATTAAATGAGTTAACTGTGTAAAGCTCTTAAAATAGCACATAGTAACACTCCATAAATAATAATCTGCAAAAAGAGGCATTTGATCTACACAATCCCTATAGTCCTTTTCATCTAAAATAGTCCACATACTTAGTTGTAAAAAGCAGCAAACTCCCTTGAAAATTAAACCAATATATCTTCCCTTTCCTTTTCCAGTCTATTCCAGTGCTTGCAAATTTTTAAAATCCTTTCCCTCCACTAATTTCTGCCCCCAGAAATGCCATGTGTTCTGGGGAATCTGGTCATCTTGATGTCAACAATAGCTTCTCCCAAGTAATAAAGCTGCCCATGCTTCCGAACAGTGATTTTCTCATCTCTCCCGAGTCACTGCTCTGCATGTGCGTGTCTATGCCGTTGGTATGTCTGTGTGCATGTGTCTGTGCAGGTCTCTCTCCATAAAACTGTCCCATCAGCACAATGCCTGGCACATAGTAAGTGCTCAGCAAATTCACCCTCTTTTCATTGAATAAACATATGCTGAGAGGCTGCTGCCAGGTGCAGAACACTGAGGGAGGCATGACCAGGAGGTGCCCAGATGAATTACATAAGCACAATTTTTGTGCTCCAGGCCTTTGCAAGCTAGTGGAGAGACAGAAGGCTCAACAATGGAAGGAGCTGCCAGCTGCACTTAAGCACAGTCAGCAAAAGGGGTCAAAAGAAACAGCCTCAACTGCAGGCCTGGGGAAAACCAGAGGCAGCCCACAGAGCAGCTGGCATCCTGCGGAAAGGGCTCCCAAGGCAGAAACCCTGTGGGCCATCGCTGAGTGGAAGAATCACAGTGACAAACCACCAGGGGTTCAGTGACCAACCCCTGGGCCCCAAATTAAAAAACACTTTTCACACATGAGGGAGGAACTTCCACCCTGTCATGAACTGTCATCTCCTCCACCTCCCCTCCCCAGGCCAAGCCTTCACCCCCCCTCCATGGAACCACCATAGTAGCCTCCTAACTTGCTGCCTGTTTCCACCCCACCTCTACTCCCAATCTATTTGTCACCCGGGAGCCAAAGTGATCTTTTTGAAACATAAATTAGATCATGTCACTTCTCTGCTGAACCCTCCAATGTCTTCTTGTCATTCCTAGAATAAAGCCCAAACTCCTTAAAATGGCCTGTAAGGCCCCAACATGATCTGCCTCCGCCGCCCTTCGGAGCCCCTGCCCCGCCACCTGCTCCCTTGCTCATTCACTCATGCCACAGCCGACTCTTTGGTGATCCTCCAACCCTGCAAGCTTGTGCCCACCTCAGGGCCTTGTCCCACTCACGGGGCTGGTTCCTCCTCATCATTCAGGATTCTTCAAATGAGTCCTCCCCGTTCTATCTTCCCTCCATTATTCTCTCTCCTTCCTCTGCTTTAATTTCTTCATGGCACCTATCATTGTCTGAAAATACATCAATTTTGTTTTTCTTTTCCTGTTGATTGTCTGTCTCCCTCACTAGAATGCTCCAAAAGGGCAGCTTGTTTTGTCCACTTCTTTGCCCTCAATGTTAGAACAGTGGCTGACACACAGTGCATTTTGTTGAGTGAAAAAAACTAAACCGTTTGTGCCAGTTTGAATGTATTGTGTCCCCCAAATGCCATTATCTTTGATGTAATCTTATGAGGGCAGACATTATCAGTTTTGATTAGATTTCTCTGAGTGTTTCTTTGGAAATGCGCCCCACCCAACTGTAGGTGATAACTCTGATGAGATAATTTCTGTGGAGGCGTGGCCCCACCCATTTAGGGTGGGCCTTTATCAGTGGAGCCATATAAATGAGCTGACATAACAGAAGGAACTCAGTGCAGCTGTGAGTGACATTTTGAAGAGGAGCAAGCTTGCTAGAGAGGAACGTCCTGGGAGAAAGCCATTTTGAAACCAGAACTATGGAGCAGATGCCAGCCACGTGCCTTCCCAGCTAACAGAGGTTTTCCGGACGCCATTGGCCATCCTCCAGTGAAGGTACCCGATTACTGATGTGTTACCTTGGACACTTTATGGCCTTAAGACTGTAACTGTGTAGACAAATAAACCCCCTTTCTATAAAAGCCAATCCATCTCTGGTGTTTTGCATTCTGCAGCAATAGCAAACTAGACAAAGAGAGCTAGCACCATCATCTAGCCAAATTCTGAGGAAGAAAAACTATAACAGCCTGGTGCCAACAACACTAATTTGGCAAGCATCGAGGTTCAGTGAGTTTGACCCCATTTAGTATCAGTTTGTCCCACATCCCCTCTCCTGCTCCTGAGGCCCTCCTCCATGCCCCTAGCAGGGGCTCCCATGGCTCTTGTGGCAGAAGCAGGAGCCCCAGTGGGGCCCAATGAGGGGCTGCATTGGGCTGCAAGATCACAATACTTCCCCTCTTTCCCCTCTCCATTTCTTGCCACTTCCACCCTAGGCCAGCCATTGCAACAATAGAGAAGGACAAGAGAAGATGGAGTCCTACTCGGAGACCTTACTGTGCATTCCACAGCTCCCCCTGCTCACTGAGAGTAGCCCCTAGTTCCTTTCTAAGCTCCTACAAAAACGTCTTCCTAAGTTCTCAGCCTGATTTCCAAACCTCCAGAGTCCTCATACTATACCCCCTTTATTCCCCAAATCTCTATCCCAGATGCTAATCCCAAGAATCTTGTTCTCCGTGTATCTGCCCCAGCCCCAATAGCCCCCACTCCCTGGAGCTATTGACATAGACTTGTCCCTGGAGAAGCCATGACTAGAGTGGGGTTTCTGTGATTCCCAAGCAAAACTCAGGACACATATTCATTCACTCGTTCATTCAATAAATACATACTATATACTGGGTTCTATATGCCACATGTAGGGTATACAAAAGGCAATAAAGCATCATCCCTGTCTGCATGAGGCTTACATCCTAGTGTTGAAACAAAATATTGGACATCTCTGGTGAGTGTTCTGAAGGAGAACATGGTCCTATGGGCAAGAAAACAGATGGTCAGAGGTCTGAGGGTTTGGGATTTGGGGAAAGCTGCCCTGAAGAATTATCAAAGCTGAAGGAGAAGAGTAATCTAATCCTCTGGCTTTATCTTTTTCTTTTTTGTAGTGGTTCAGGCAAGAGACAGTAGTGTTTGGACAGGAAGGGGGCAGAAGTGATAGAAACACTTTCAAAGACTTGAATAATATGTAGGAGGTAAACTCTATAGAACTCAGTAATTGATTAGATGAGAGGGGGTGAGGGAGAGGGAGGAGTCAAGGATTATTCTCAGAAATGCTGAACAGTGATCGATTTATTGACATGAGTAACACTGGAAGAGGAAACATTTTTAGGAGGAAGATATGAGCTCAGCATGGAGCAGTGTTTAAGGCACTCTGGGACATCCAAGGCAGTTGGATGTAGAGGAACAGTCCTCAGAAGAGGGATTTGGTGGTTATGGAAATGTTGATGGTAAATGAAATCCTAAAGAACACGTTTAGACCAGGTTGCCTGGTGGGAGTGTGTAAAATAAGACAAGATTGAGTACAAAGAACAGGATTAAATTGCTGAGTTCACCAACATTCAAGGAATGAGCAGGAATGAGTAGAAAAAGGAGAGCAGATCAGAGAGGCAGAGGAGACCAAAGGGCTGGTGTCAGGACAGCCAAAGGTAGAAGAAGAAATGAGCAGTCAGATACTGCTGGGAGATGAATGTCACGTGGGATGAAAAAATGCCCAGTGGATTCAGTGACCCTGACGTCCCTGCCGCTTCATGCACTGCTTAGAGAGGCATGGCTGTGAAAATGAGTCTGGCAAAGGGCAGTAGCTAGAGAGGAATATAGGAAAACAGGCTTTTTTTTTTTTTTGGTGTTTTGTTTCATTTTGTTTTCAAGAAGGCAGATGAAATAAACTCTATACGGAGGACAGGTCCTACAGTAATATATACTGTTTAATTTTTTATTCATTTTTTTACCTACAGTAATGTTGATCCCATCCCTCACCACGTAAGATGACAGCGTCTGGACTGGCCTGGAGACTGACCACCAAGTGAAAAACAGGCTTCATTTCAAACAATCAACTTACAAATGAAGTTTTGGAATGCAAACAACCCATTTATAAGTGGGGACAGTCTGTGCTTCTCCTGTAGCCCCCGCAGCTCTCAGGGATAGTGCTGTCCATGTCCTAGAGTAGGTGTTAAATAAACACTTAATCAATGAGTGGATGAACGAAACGACCCCGAGGTCCGATTAATCACTTCTCTCTGGAATTTAAGTCATGGCCAGCTCATTCAATCCATTCAGCCATTCAACAGACATTATTAAGGGCCTGACACATACCATAGCCCTGGGCCAGGAAGAATTTACGCCATCTCAAGTTAGGGGCACAGTGAATCTGTGGGAGGCAAGTACTCCCAGAACAAGTCCTTCTCACCCAGTGGCAAGTGCAAAACAAGCAGCTATCCAGACTCTTTGCAAAGTGGAGTGTCCATGGTGGGTGTTTCCTCCCTTGAAGAGAGAAAAAGAAACTGGCAGGTATCACATCTCTTCTATTCTCCTAACACTGCCTACTCCCCATTATCTTTCACATTTATCCCTGGTAACCCATGTGAGACGTTCGTCTCAACAAACTGATTCTCAGTGAGTTTAACAAGTGCGTGGGTCTTATGAAAGTATATGTTTTTGCAAAGCTGTTCTGATCGAAGACTGGAAATGTTGGAGTGAAAGCTAAGGGATACTGGTGCTATCCAGTCTGTGACCTCCATGCTGGTTTCCTGAGGCTGCTTTAATTTCAGAAAGCCCCAGGCCTCATAGACGCTGCTTAGAAGACACGTACCATTAATGCTACGTTTCAGACCAATTAATAATTACATTGAAACAGGAAAGGCAGAACTTAGTCAGGACAGGTAACCCCTTTCTGTTTGGCCAAAGTACTAAAACAGACTGAATTCATACTAGGTAGAAAATAGCTTATGCTTTTCTCCTTCCAAGAAAGCCAGGCTATGTATGCATATGCATTGGTTGATAATAACAATAGTTAATGTTTATTCACCTCCAACCATTGTGCTAAGTGCCGTACTGCATTATCTCATTTATTGCTTGCAACAACTTACAAAGTAGGTGCTTTTGTAATTTTTGTTTTACAGAATAAGAAACCGAAGCTTGGAGAAGTCAAAGTGTCTTGCCCAAGGTCATAGTGACTCAACCAGGACTTCAGCCCTGACCTCTGATTCCAGTAACACGTGTGGCGGACTTGCAGAAATAAATCCCTGGTCCTGCACATATCATGCACATTGTGAACTCGGCACACTGACAAATCAAAGCAAGGCCAGAGCTGTGGTTGTAACAATACTACTGGGACCTGTGCAAAAGACTTAGCCATGATAATCAAAACCACACAGACTTCTCAGTAATTAATGTTTTTTCCCTCTGTTTGGCTCTTCAATGAAACCAGAGACACTTTCTGCAAGCCATAGGTGCAGTGATTATGGTTTAAATAAATTATCAGGCTGCAATAGGACATTCAGGCAGTGTGTTTGATGCCTGGTTAACACACTGCCTAAGATCCAGGGCTCAATATCCGTACAATCAAGAAAGGAACATGAGACCAAAAAATGATGCTAAACATGTTGGGGATTTTTTTTAAGAGTTTTAGAAGGTTTAGCTAATTAAGATTACTTAACATTAGCCTTTCAGTTAGGACACTGTGGAAAAACTGTGTGACAGCTGGAAAATCTGAGAAGTTTGGAAACTTAGGATAAAACTCTCTGGAGTTTTCAAGGTGGTTGCCAGAGCAACCTCAGAGACCAGATCCTGGAAGAGCTGATACATTCTATTTTAAAAACACCCAGTTGATCATCAGAAAGCCAGAAATGAAACAACCGAATAATAAGGTACATATTGAAAGATTCTTATAGAGATGAGCATTTTCTCAGAACTGGAAACAATTCAATATAAGGAATATTTTGACCCTGGAAGTAAAAATTTTTCAAAGTGACTCCCAGAGGTCTGATTATCACCTGCATCTTGCACAAAATAGTGAAATTAAGGGCTCCTCATTCTGTTTGTATCTTCTCTCACCTCCTAACCACATTACAGGTTCCTTCTACCCTTCAATCTCACCTCCTCAAAGAAGTCTCCTGTGCATGCATGCATTCATTCAACAAACACTCATTGAGTAATTTATCACATTGGGTGATCCAAAACACAGATAACTTAATTACACAGTCCTACTCTTAGGGAGAGTACAGTCCAGAAGGAAGTCAGACAGATACATAAATACCCACAATACAAGGCAGTGTGAGAACAGATCATATCACGATAGGGTCCCAAAAGTCACTGGTATCCAAAATGGGTGCACATCAGAATCCTTTGGATGACTTTTTAAAAAATGCAGATTTCCAAGCTCTAATTAGGAATTCCCAGAAGATGGGGCCCAGAGAGCTGTATTTTAAAAGCTGCCCATGTGACTCTGATAAGCAACCTGGTTTGGAAACAGCTGCTAATGGTGAGAAGAGAATGAACTTACCCCCAGCTGAAATGGTCATTAAAGACTTCATGGAAGTGGGTGGGCTTTAAATGAGACTTTGAGCCTCAGGAAGAAATGGCGCATGAATGGAGGGGATATTATCTGGCTGGGCCAGGTTTGAGCTGGGGAGAGGCAGGACAACAGCCTGGGAAAGGCCTCTGGAAAGGGCTGTGAAGGTCAGGCTAGGGAGTTGTGACCTGACTCAACAGGCAGTGAGGAGCTATCAAAGGCTTCTAAGCACAGGCATGACACATAGCAGTGTTAAGAGAAAAAAAACGGAGTGAAGGTTGGCACATGGTTTTAGGGAAACCAATAAGGCAACCTCTGGTTCTTAAGAGTAAAGAGTTAGGTTGGTGGCAGTAGAAACAAAAAGGAAGAGGCAGGGGCAAGAAACATTTAACATTTTTATGTTGTAGCTGGCTCACAAATGTGCTGTTAATTAATCATGATATACTCATCTCTGTTCAGCTATATTTAGTAATGCCTAGGATTATATTCAATTTATTTGTGTTTTGAAACACTCTTTCTGGGTGTGTTTCATTTCCTACATTATAGAAAATGCAATTTTGTCAACACTCATCTACAGAGTGCCTCAAATGTGCTGGGACAGCATAGGCACCACGGGGAACTCAAGGTCAAAAGAGACATGGTCCTGGTTCTCAGGAAGACTGCAGTCAGGCAAGCGAGAGCAAGCATGTAGACAAGGTATTATTATGACAGAAGACTCTAAAAAATCCCATAAGATAGGGAAGGCAGAGATTATTTCTTATTTAGTGGGTTCGAGTGCCTTCTTGAAGGAGGCAACATTTGAGCTGAAACTTAAAGACAACATTCTGGCCAACAGAGAAAAGCATTCCAATTGATGAAACTGTCAGAAAAGGCACTAAGGCAGGAACTCACAGCACAGAGACTGCGTCTTTTGAGTCTCTGTTCACAGTGCTTGGCACAATTCCTGGCACAATGACTGTTGAGTGAGCAAACAAGTGTTTGAAAGGAAGACAATTTCAATCGGTTAAAAGAAAGGTTCGGGGGAAATTACAGAGGCAACGATAAGGTAGAAGCAACCCTAACATTAGAAACAATTGAAGCAATGCTAAGGTATTGGCAATTTATTCTCCAAAACTGGGATCCAGAGAAGATTTTTAGATAAGAAAGTTATATACAATCAAAGTCTGTTTAGATCATCCAAACAATAATGTATAGGGAGAATTGAGAGGGGGGCTAGGAATAGACCAAAGGGTGGAAAAAACACCTAGGAAGCAATGGTCATAGCCCAGGTGAAAGAAATGAGAATCTGAGCTACTGAGGAAGCTGCTTGGGGGGAGGAGGGTTGTAATTTATGAAGCACTTCAGAAGCGGAATCCACAGAAGTACAACAGATGTGATTTTAAACCTGAGTAACATGGAAGGCAGTATAACCAAGATGGGTGAAAGAACATTGTTGTAAAGCAATAATGAGTTTATGGGAGATTGAATGAAGGAAGACCCTTCTCTTCCTCTCTCTGCATTCCTGCTCCAACTATTAAAATAGGAATTTCCACTTCTTGGAATTAGGGAGGAAATCTATGACCTGGCTTCTCTTGCTTTGGGACCTGCCTGCCCATAAACTGTATGCATTTTCCTTCTCTACTCTTGCAAGCATATGGTAGGTTTACGTGGTCAAGTCCAGAGCCTGCCTCTTCAGCAACACAAGCTACGAGCCCACCCCTCTTTGGTGCTCTTCCTCTCCCTCTCTCTCTCCTGTACTGAAGGTACTAGAGTCACACCACGACCTTCCATGCAGCTGGCTGGGTAGGCGTCCAATCCAACTCTGTCAATCATAAAGCAAACACTGTATTTTAATCCTCATTTAGACTCTTGTGTCTGTTCTCAATTGGTTCAAAATCCAATCAGGTGGAGAAGTGTGATTCAGTAGCTCTCCTAACCCCAATATGGAGTCTGTGGTACAAGTTGCAGAACAAGGTAAATGTACCCCAAAGGTGGTTTAAAATATATGCCTGGAATTCAAGAGAGAGAGAGAGAGAGAGAGCAAGAGAGGTGGTGTAAATTTGGGAGCCACTAAAGATGCATGATGACAGAGGCTCTAATATTGGCTGTGATCAGCTCAGGAGAGAG
Organism: Choloepus didactylus; assembly: GCF_015220235.1. Taxonomy (NCBI): domain Eukaryota; kingdom Metazoa; phylum Chordata; class Mammalia; order Pilosa; family Megalonychidae; genus Choloepus; species Choloepus didactylus. Next base: position 35,125,366 of record NC_051308.1, read on the forward strand.
CAGAGTCTTACATTCAAATGCATACAGTGCTGGACAGATGGGGAGTGGTGGGAGAGGACCCCATCTAAAGGGGTCATGTACTACCTAACTCTGTCGATTGTTGCCCTTCAGGAATATGGATCCAGTACTACCGGATCCTGTGCATAATTTTTTCCAAAGAAGCAAGAAAACCGGATTTTTTTGTGTGAAATTTTCAGATTCCTAAAATATTAAATGGGCTAAACAAAACAGATTTGCAGGTCATAGCCAACCCACAAGCTGCCAGATTGCAACTCTTAGTATAGAATAAGAAGAAAAGAAGGTCAAGGCAGAACATGCATGAATACCTGTATTTGGAGTGTAACGAAAGGGAAGAAATCAAAAAAGGGATGGAGATGAGTGCACACAAGATAGAAGGAAAACTAAGATGGTCTCATGCCAGGAAGCCAAGGAAAAAGAAGTAGGCGACCAGAAGTGTCAAGCTACAGAAAGGCCAAGGGGAATGAGAATGGAGAAGTCAGTCGATTGATCTGGGACATCATTGGTGACTTTCAAGGTATCAGTTTCAATAGAATGAAAGGAGCATCTGCCAGGTGGGAAGAGATTCTGAGATGAGTAGGAGTGAGGAAGTGAAGACAGGAATGTCAATGACACTTCCCAGAATTTGGCAATATATTAAAGAAACAACATGTGTGGGTTGGTATCTTCAAGGGTTATTCACAAAGGCAATGAAATGTTTTAGAACAAGGAAGACTAGACATATTTGAAGATGAGGATCAAAGAGCCAGATAATAATGAGAGAGAGGACAGTCCAGAAAGAAGGCACTAGTTTGGATATGCTCCAGAATGAGTTAGAAGACCGAATCAAAAGAACCCATGAGGACTTGCCCTTATGAAGCTCGTTATTGCAAAGGAGAGGCTAAACTTGCATATAATTGTGCCTAAGAGTCTCCCCCTGAGTACCTCTTTGTTGCACAGATGGGCCGCCCCCCCTCACTAAGCCAACTTGGCAGGTGAACTCACTGCCCTCCCCCTACATGGGATCTGACTTCCAGGGGTGTAAATCTCCCTAGCGATGCAGGATATGACTCCAGGGGATGAATCTGGACCCAACATTGTGGGATTGGGAACATCTTCTTGACCAAAAGGGGGATGCAAAATGAAATGAAATAAGGCTTCAGTGGCTGAGAGATTTCAAATGGAGTTGAGAGGTCACTCTGGTGGACATTCTTATGCACTATATAGATAACACTTCTTAGGTTTTAATGTATTGGAATAGCCAGAAGTAAATACCTGAAACTACCAAACTCCAACCCAGTAACCTTGACTCTTAAAGATGATTGTATAACAATGTAGCTTACAAGGGGTGACAGAGTGATTGTGAAAACCTTGTGGATCACACTCCCTTTATCTAGTGTATGGATGGATGAGTAGAAAAATGGGGATAAGAACTAAATGACAAATAGGGTGAGATGGGGGGATGGTTTGGGTGTTCTTTTTTTATTTTTATTTTTTATTCTGATTCTGATTCTTTCTGATGTAAGGAAAATGTTCAGAAATAGATTGTGTGATGAATGTATAACTATATGATCATACTGTGAACAACTGATTGTATACCATGGATGGGCGAGCCTTAAAATAGGGGAGAAAGGGGCCCTGAGATAGGAGAGGTTTGGAGAGATGAGGGTGTAAAACAAAGCTGAGAAGAGACAGGGAACTCAGCATCCATGGCACCCACTTAAGAACGTAAATGGGCACTGCTAAGAAAGGAGGCGTTGAGCAAAGCAGAATATTTGGGCAAATTCAGGAAAGTAGAGAAAGTCAGGAGGCAGCTGATGGGGCAATGTGACAGGAAGCGGTGTGGAGATGAGTCAGGGCAGTTTCACAGCAGGGAGGACTCCGCTGCAGTTAGAGGTGGGGATTCCAGTGGACAGAGACCATCTCCAGCACTGCGTGGGGTTCGATCAGGAGAGAGGAACTGACAGGTGAGAAAGGCAGGTCAGAAAGAGCAGGATGTTAGCTCCTTCTTGTCTTCCTACAAGGCTCCACCCAGTGAGTGCTTGGTAAATGAAGAGCAGGAAGAGCAAGTCAGCTCTGCCCTTGACAGCCAGGGTTCTCACTATATTTCTCAAGCTAATGTGCATATGAATCTCCTGGAGCTCTTGTTGAAATGCAGATTATGATCCAGGAGGTCTGGGTGGTGCCTGAGACCCTGCATTTATAACAAGCTCCCAGGTAATGTCAGCACTAGTCCATAGATCCCACTTGAATGGCAATGTTCTAGGGACACTCCATGTCACATCGTCCAAGTCCTCAATGGAGGAGAGAGAAGGACATCTGCTTCCATGAACTTTGTGGTTGACTCTCAATCATCTGCACCAAGGGAGGGGAGCCCTGTGGTGTTCCAAAGCAGCACCGAATCCTTTGTTCAAGGTTGGGGTGATTGAAGTGGTGCTTTGTGCTTCTAAGTTTTCATCCAATATATTTGCTCTCTTGATTACATCTTGCTTACACTTTTGTTAAAATGGACTTCTTTTTCCTAAAGAAATACTTACTAACCATGAGGCGGGGTAGCCAGACAGAGGTCAGATCTGCAGTAGATAATAATATGAAGAATTATCCACATGTGAATGATGAAAAGTTAACAGGATTTGCAAATTTGAAATGAATAAACATCCAATGAAATAAAGGTGGGTGGCATCATGGGGGAAAGAGGAGATGGGAGCTAGGCTTAACTGCCATTGTGTGGCCTTGAGAGAGTCTCTATCTCTCTGTACTTTAGTTTACCTTTGATGATGGGGCTGGGCCATATATCACTAAATCCTTTCTAGCTCTAATATGCCATGATTCTAAACTTGAGAACCATGACTGTAGGATTCTTGGAAGTGGATCCACCTCTCCTTCCACTTCCTTCCATTTATTCACCAAACATTTACTGTCCTTAAATAACTCATGGTCTAGTTGGGGAGAAAAAAAAAATGCAATGCTGCCTGGTAAGTGCTAGGGTGGCACCCCAGAGTGCTGGGGAGCCCACAGAAGGGACACAGACCCCAACCGAGGAAGGAGGCAAAAGGCTTCCCAGAAGTGATGACGTGAGCAGAGTTTTAAAGAATGGGTGGGCATACTCCAAAAACAGTTGAGGAGGAATGAGCAAGCACAGCTAGTATGAAGGGTACTTAACCCGGTGTGGTTGGCACAGGGATATCGTGGCAGCCTCGGGATGGACCACCCTCTCTGCATCACATCCTCCACCAAGCCCTCACTACTGCTAAGGGGGGCAGCAGCCACTGCCACCCCACCATCCCGGGCGACTGCCTCAAGTGATTAGTAAGGAGGGTTCAAAGTCTTGAAAATCTAGCACCAAAAAAAAAACACAAAATGGGAGCAGGAGATCCTGGGTGAGAGAGGGAAGGAAGAAGCAAAGATGCTGAACAGCCAAAGAAGGTACTGATCAAAGTGGCTTGTGACTCTGGATCAATGAAGAATAAACAGGGGCCAGGGTTGTATGCTGCTCATGGAGGCACCAGCCCACTGCAGCTCCTCCGAAGACATTGGCAGAGGGAGTGACACCTGTCTGCTACCTGAGGACTGAGAAGCAGGAGGGGGTAGCCCACAGGCCAGCATGCTGTTTGTTGGCTTGCTTTTCTACATAAATATTTATATGGAGAAAAACTATGCAGCCACTAGTTCAGTGCTTCTCAATCCTGGTTGCTCATTAGAAATACCTGGTAAACTTCAAAAACTACCACATTCAGGAACTGTTTAAAAAGGTTAATGAAAAAAGTGGGGGTGGGGAGCACTGTTCTAGATTAAAGGAGACTAAGGAAACATGACAACTAAATGCAATGTGTGATCCTTGATTGGATCCTGGATTTAAAAAAAAAGTTAGAGGACATTATTGGGAAAATAGGGGAAAGGTGAATATGACTTTTCATTAACTAAGACTATTATAACTATGTTCTTGGGTGTGATCATGGTAATGTGGTTATGTTCAGAGAATGTACTTCAGAATGTGTGCGACTTACTTTAAAATGGTCAAGCAAAAAAGTGCAGAATACATACATATATATATATATGGGGTGTGCGGGGTAAGAGGTGAAGAAAGGCAGATAAAGCGCATGTGACAAATTAACAAGGGCTGAATCTTGGGGAAAGCTATACGGGTGCACATTATACTACTCTTTCAACATTCCCTTACATTTGGCAGTTTTCAAAGTAAAAAGATCTTTTTTAATTCTCATGTCCAAACCTCATCACTGAATAGGAAATTTTTGCGGAGGGAGGGGGGGTGAGGGTGGACAGGAGCACAGCATTTTATGAACACTCCCAACATGGCTATAATGCAGACAGGGGTGGAACCACTGCCCTATTTCCTATGAGCTGAAAACACTTCTGACCTGTGAAGGCCCGGCCAGGCCAGCTGGTGAAAGGCTTGTCTCCATCTGTTGGAGAGGCTGGGGGGTTATAAGAAGCCAATGGTCTGGTGGGTGTCTGTGCACCCCACATGGCAACGGTCTATGGGAACACCTACCAGGGTGAGTGGCATCACAGGGAGGGAAAAGGCAGGGCCAAGGATGATGTTGACCACCAGAGCCAGCTGAGCCACCACAGCCTGTCATAAAGGGCAGATCACATGAGTTAATGAATGTGAATAATGAAACCTGCTTAGCGAAGGTTCTCAAGTTTTGCTGCACATTAGAATCACTTGAGGAAAGCTTTCAAAATCCCAATGCCCAGGATTTATCCCAAACTAAGTAAGTCAGAATTTTGGGGGATGGAATCTAGGCATCAATACATTTTAAAACTCCCCAAGTGATTCCGATGTGCAGCTCAATTTGAAAAGCAGTGCCCTAAAGAGCACTTTGCACAGGCTAGTTATCATGGTTAATAATTGTGAGAGCCTGCTATTGACGATGGCCAAACTACTGATTTTCTATAATCATCCATGTCTTTACAGTATCCGTAACCAGTACTTGAGCTGAGAATAGAATGTCTGAAGCAATTTGTTTCCTGAAAGACAGAAGCTCATCTTTTTTCATGAGATAAAAATATTCCTAATATTTTATACATATGACTATTTCCTAGTTCTGCAGGACTCTGTGACTCCATTAGCCCTATTATCAGCCACTAGCTGGCTTAGCACGAGGCTGGGATTTAGCAGAACGAGGTAGGCACTTGCCTACCCACCCCCTCCCAGCCCCCACCCACCCTCCCAACACAGCACCTGAGTCACGGCTGGTCTGCAGGCTCCTACCTCAGCCCGAGGTGCATTCTAACTCAGAGTGTACATTTGGATGGCGGTGAACAGCAGTGTACAAATTATGCCATGAAAAGAGGCTAGAGAGTTTGGGAGTATTGGACTGTACATGTCATCTAGATACCTCTTAGGGATGCACCTTCTGTGGAGGTGGCCACACGTCACATCAGTGCACACTGTGGGTAACAGGCCAGCCACCGCGCCCTGACACTGCCTACCCAGCAGGGGTCCCCCGTGACTTCCATGGGTCTGATCATCAAGAGGAATGGATGCACAACCCCTTCTCCCCTGGAAACAGGGCTCCAATGGGCAGGGGTGAGACCTCGCTGTCAAAGGCAGTGAGGTCCTGACGGCGCCTAGAGTCTCTGAAAGCCAACAGGGGACTTTCTGCAAGAGCTAAAATCAGTCATGACAGCCAGACGGTTTCCTAAGGCCCAGGACAGTGTACCTGGAACAAGAGGCTGCTGGCCAAAGAAAATACCTGCAGTGTAAAACTCAGCAAAATCTTTGCTGACCTGCAAGGAGAGAACCTTGAGAAAAGAGAGTGATGAAGGATGGGGGAGAAACAGGAAGTGAGAGGCAAGTTAGGATCTTGGTGCTGTTCAACTCTAAAGCTATTGCACGGCCTATCTCAGAAGCTCTCAACCTTAGGATCATAGAAACTTTCAACCTTAGACTCACTTGGGGTTTTTCAAACCACTGCAGGCTGGATGCCCCTTGACCAATTAAACGAGACTCAGGGAGGGGAGTTCCTACATCCCTATCTGTGGGTTTTATAAGCTCCCCCAGGGAATTCTAACAAGCTGCCAAAACTGGGAAACATGGCCTAGGAGAATGTATTCCTGACGCTCAATTCTACGTCTGCCTGGGGAGTCTAAGGAGGGCCTGGGGCTGCACCCCAGGCTAAGGCCAGCTTATGGCTCCCCAGCAACACCCAGTCTGGAGAAGAATTGGGGAAACACATACTCTCAGACACCACTGGTGGGAATACAACTTACTTCAACCTTTCTGAGAAAGTAATCTGGAAATTTTTAGAAAAGTAAAAATTAATATACACTCAATGATCTCACCCCTGGGATATAAGCACACAAAGGTGTTTACTCCAGAATTATTAGGAGGGCCCAAACAAAATTGGAAACATACAGAATGCCCACAAATATGGAAATGACTGAATAAATTGTATGGATTATGGAATATTATGAAAACCTGTGTGATTATTTTAAGAGAGATCTATAATGGGATGGGGAACAAATTACAGAAAAAAACTAGAAGATAAAATAAAATATATGTGCATATGTGTATATATTTGCATTTGCCTTATTTGAATGTGCATGGAGATATGAGCAGAAGATACAGGCAGGCTTTTAACATTAAATATGTCAGAGAGTTAGGAGTGAGAAGTGTTGGAAAGCCTGTTAATATTTTCTTCAAATTATCTTTACATTATTTTATGAATTAAAGAAAGGACCAACTACTTTTACAATTAAAATAAAGAAAAACCAAAGAGCAGGTTGTGAGGTAAGGCTACTGTGGTACTTTGAAGCTGTATTACACCAGAAAAGCATGTTCTTAAAGCTAATCCATTCCTGTGGTGCAGACCTATTGTAGGCGGGACCTTTCGATTAGGTTATTTCTATTGAGATGTGACCCACCTCATTCAGGGTGGGTCTTAATCCTCCTACTGGAGTCCTTTATAAGAGGATAAAGGGAGAAAGAAAAGAAACACACACACAAAAATATCCCCAGAGAGAGGAAGCCACTGAAGCCCAAAGCTGAAAGCAACAAAACCCAGGAGAGAAGGACCAGCAGATGCTGCCACATACCTTGCTAAATGACAGAGGAGTCCAAGCTCACCAGTAGCCAGTCTTCAGGGAGAAAGCATCACCTGTTGATGCCTTGAGTTGGACATTTTCACAGACTAAGAACTGTAAGCTTGTAAGTTAATAAATCCCCATTGTAAAAGCCAACCCATTTCTGGTATATGGCATTTTGTCAGCTTTAGCAAATGCAAATAGCTACCTAGGTTCACATCCTGGCTTTGCAAGTACTAGTTTGAGTTATGTAAGCTCCCTGACCCTCATTTCCTTCATCTGTACAAAGGAGACCATAATGATGTCCACACCCAAGGGAGTTGTGGATATTAAGTACTTTGCACAAAGCCTGGTGTATTATATGCCAAATATAGCAACAATTTAATAAACATTTTTCCTTTTGCTGTTATGGAAAAAACCTTACCTCAGTCACTAAGGACCTGTCTTCTAAATCTAGGTAAACTCAATGCCTCCAGCAAAAAGAAAAACAATAAGCCCCATTTTTGCTCTCTTCATAACAGAGCGATGCCCCAAATCAGCCTCCCTGGGAGCTGTGAATGTAATGAATTCTTTTGCGCAGTCAGCACAGCATTACTGGTGAGGAGTGTTCGTTATTACTTCCTCCAGCCCCAGAACAGGTCACACTGTCCTGGTACTGAGACAACTTCTGTTCTGGGCAGAAGGGCCTGGGATCTCCTGGGAATGGATGCCCTATAAACAAAAATAGTGAAAATAATTATGTAACTTCAGTCCCACTCAGCAACTGGCACTTCTGCAAAAGCTCACATCACATACATGGATTGGATCCTGACCCTATGCCTGCTGGGTCACAGGAACTGGAGCTAATCAGAATGATGTGAGCACGATGTGTTGAGCCAACTGTCCAGGTGTGGTACGCTGGCCTTGCACACTGCCTCTGCAAGCTCCTTTTGTCTGGGCCACCTCCTCCCGAGAATGAGGGGGGAAATCCTACTGCTGACAAGCATACAATAGAACCCAAAGGAAAGGATCCAAGAGTCATGCCCTCCCTTTCCTTGAATTACACCTGTAGGTCATGGGAAAATGCCATAAAATCAAAAGCCAGGGGCACACTATTCACTCTATTTGCTATTTCCCAAGAAGCAGAATTCAAGGTACAGCCAATCTTTTCTCCAACCAAGAGGATATGGTTTCCATGCAAACGCTTCTTAGATGCATGGATGCATGGGGACCAAGGGCACAGTGTCTTCTGAAGGCTCTTTCTCCCAAACCGTCAGTCCCCCAACAGTCTCTTGATTTGAAAACATGCCTTTGGTCAAAACATCCTAGATATTTTGCTCAGTGTGGCTATTTTTGAGTTGGAGGATGAGACCCAGTCAAGAAGGGATGGCAGCCAGACTCAAACAGAGAGAAGAGAAAATGGTGCACACGTGCTTGTGCCTGTGTGTTAGAGGTGAGGCCGTGTGGTTGACAGTGGGTCATGTAAATGGATGGTGGTCAGGTGTGCTCCAAAAACTTACCGGTGTGTAAAGTCCTGGAAAAAGTAGAAAAATGAGTTTTTAATCTCTAGTGCATAGAAACATAAAGATTACTAGAAAAGGCAAGAGTCTGGGAGTCAGAGCTGGATTTGAAACCAGACTCAACACTTACTGAGTGACCTGGGCAAGTGATGTGACCACAATCATCATAGAGTTTGCTTTATGTCATCAGTCAACAAAGCATTACTGACTATGTTGTTTTCTAGGCACTGTACTAAGGAGAGAGTAGGGAATGAGATGTACAGACCCTGCCCTCACCAACTTTCTGGCCTACGGAGGGAAACAACCATTTAACAAATTATTATACCTTCTAATTTTCCCCTCCCATCCCCACCTTTCTTTTGTGCTTGAAGTAGTCTATCAATACCTCAAAACAGTGCAATGTCCACCACTCTTGGTTTCAATTAGCAATTGGTACCACTGCTAACAAAAAGTATTTTGAGTACCACAATGGTATATCTTAAAGTCTAAATATATAAAGAGGATAATGCAGATGCTCTCAGAAGATGTATTGTTTGTCGTTTCACCCATAAGTCACTGCTGATGTAATCTGAACCACGTATTCCCAGAGGACAGGAACCGTGCCTAAGTAGCCCCTTTATTTGTACCCACCAGGACACCCACCGCACCAGTGCTACTTTATGCTGATGCATTCAGTGGTAACAGCAGTGATGTCACCACTAAAAGGCCACAATAGCAGAACTGTTCTTGCTGCGTGTCCCCTGCCCACATCCCTGTGCTATAATCGGTGATCATTGTCCTCCAGAATTTCATCATTGCTTTGACCATTTGGCAGATACAGAAAGGAAACAGTATGGTTTTTCTGTCCCTTTATAATAATGGCACTTTGCATTTGTATAGCACATTTAACTTATTCAGTGCATTTTCTTGTCTATTGCCTGGTCTTATCCTAATGAAACAAAACTCCATGTGTTTTGTAATTGTCTGTGCCATAGAGGCAGCTTAGGAATCAGAGCCAGTGCAACTGTGTGCTGGAGGAGGACCAATGCCCCAAATTGCTTAAAGAATAACAAATCCCATAGAAGTTACAAAGGGAGCCAGCATGAGAGTTCGGCAATATAGCTATTCCACGGAGAGAAAATACGGCTGGAGCATAGAAATCAATTCAGCCCAAGCTGGGAGCCCATAGGAATTCTTATCCAGGCCAAAGGGCTCTCTTTGTCGCTGCTGCCTAGGACAGACTGGCACCTGGTTTTAATTTGGGGGAGGGGATGGCTGTGCAATGAACGTTGGAGAGAATGAGAGGCAGAGATTGGCCAATGCTACAGGGAATAAGAGGCTACTAGGATTTGGTAATACTGGCAAACTTTTTGGCCTAGAAACATGACCCAGAAATATTTCTTGATTTTTCAGCAATTTGGAAAAGGACAAGAACAAACAGCTGGAATGGTGAGCATTTTGGGGGTTGAAAAAACACAGTTTCTATTTCTCACCATATTTTGGAAAAGGGAGCATCTGGAAGCAAAGCTCTCACCAAAAAAAAAAACAAATTACTTGCAGTAATCATCCCACTGGGTTGACTGTCTCCTTTGAAGTTAGGTACTGACTCTTTCAGTCCACTTGGACACCCATTGACAAATTATTGCTTTTATTCTGGTGCCATTTAGAAAATTGTTGCTCTCTAAATCATACCCTGGGGAACTGAGAAAGTGAAAAAAATCTCCCCACCTGCATTACTGAAGCCTGGCTTACCCTTCAACTCAGTGATTCACAACCTTGCTGCACATTAGAACCACCTGGGGAGCTTTAGAAACTCCAATGCCCAAGATGCACCCCAAACCAATTAACTCAGAAACTCTGGGAGTGGGACCCAGGCAACAGAATTTTTTTAAGCTCCTCAGTTGATTCCAATGTACAGCCAAGTTTGAGAACCGTTGCTCTAATGACTTCTGTTACAATTGTTACGATGCTCACCCAAAGGACACTGAGGGATGCTCAGATATGACAAAGCTACACCACACCTGCGGAGCACCTGCAGCTGGCCTTTCTTTGCTCTCTTCCACTTGCCTTAAACACAAGCTCAGTAGTGAGAATTCTGCTCCATGCATTATGAAAATAATAGTCCAAGCCATTATGTGACTATCAGTCTCATGTTCAGTAAACCATTAGCAAATTAACACGAATCAGACACCATGCCAGGCAATGCAGCAGAAACAAAAATTAGGAAGACATGATCCCTGGCTTCGAGAATAACACTGTACAAAGATACTTGTCCAAGCAACTATAATATAAGGTATTGTGTGATCAACGCTTTGAGAGGATCTCAGGTAGGAACTCAGAGAAAGAGCAAAGTCTCTTATCTGGATGGAGCATGTCTTCACAACTGACACATCACACACACACACACATCCCTTCGGCACATAATACAGGACTATGTACACAGTAGGTACTAAATAAATTGCAGTTGAATAAATGAATAAATTCAGGTTGGTACCCAAGACATAACTAACCCATTGGTGTACATTCTGAGAAGCTGTCAAGGCTGACACCTAAGCTCTCCTCTCCAATCCCCACCGTACTCAGCCCCTTCCAGGTATCATTTAATATCACCTCAGCCTCTAATGCCTAGTCTTACTCCTCCCCAGCCCAGCCCTTCTCCATGGCAAAGCTCCTGCCACCCTCCACAACCTCCATTTCCCTCCACCTCCCTCTGCCCTGCCCACCCTCCACAATCTCCTCACTGCCCTAGAAGTTCCCTGGTTGATTGGATTCTTCCCTACGACAGATCTCCAGTCGTCCTCTGGTATCCATTCTCCCTTCTCTCTGGAATAAAATCTCTGATTTTTAGCTGAGCACATAGTCCCCCCAAACAAAACCTAGATGTGGTCATTTCACTAAGACCTGGTCAATGAGTTAAGTGGAAGTGATGTGTGCAATCTCCGGATCAAGTCCTTCAAGAAAATGGACCTTTTCCTCTCCCCTCCTCTAGCCTGCTGCTTGAAAGGAGGTCCTTGTAGGCAGCCCTTTGGCACCACATGGGCAAGAAAACACCCTAAGAATGGCCGCGCTTAAGAGGCAGGAGGAGCCTGGGTCTCTAGATGACCTTGCGAGTAAGTCACCCATGCCAGCCTGGATAGGCTCACTCCAGACTGTCACTTACCTTACAGAAAGCTCAAATTTGTTTTAGCTACAGTAACTTTGGGTCTCTTACTCACAGCCAAACCCATATCCCAATATGCTTTCCTGCCTCCAACATGTCTTACAATACCTAGTGTTCCCTTTTACATTAATGAGAGGAGAAAGATATTATGAAGACTCAAATCATCAAAGATTTGGTGAATTCTCATAGCAGAACTGCCGAGACTCCATAAATCTTTACTGCTTAGAAGGTCAGGCTGTGAGAATCTGCTTTGCCAATGGGTGCAATAAATTGACCAGACTACTTTTTCTGGTCCACGCAGTCTGAGGAGACTGTAGGGAAGACTGAACGATCATCGTTCTTGGTTATTGACCTTGCAGAGCCTGGCTCTAGTGTAGGGGCAAGAAGCTCAGTAAAAGGTAAGGAAAATAACCAGCTCCTGTGGATGACCTTGAGCAAGGTGTTTCCCATCTGGTGAAGGCAGATAATTTCAACCAACTCACAGGGGTAACCATTCCGGGGCCCCACCACAAACCTACTGGACCCGAGCTTCCTGAGGAATCTGTGTTCTTAGCTCTCCAGATGCAATGTGAGGCACAGCCAGGTTTGGGAAATTCTCTCAATGATGTGTCCTAAGGTCGCTGCCACTTTCAGGGTTTCTCCCCTCAACCTCCACCAGCATGAGGGCAGCACTGGTTGTGCCTGCCCCACATTTAATTCAGAACCTTCAGTCATGTCTTGTATCAGGAAGATGTTCTCTCCACACACAACCAGGACATAGCAGTTTGAGAGGGTGCTCCCTGAGCCCAGCACACAGCTCATCCTGGACAGACTACAAAGGAGTTGGCAGTTGGCTGTATTTGCCTGCTGACTGCCAGCCTCTCTGGGTTGAAAGCTTTTCTCCATTTCCTCTCATCCTCAACAGATCAAGTTTTCCAGACCCTGAGAGCCACCCTGGGAGCTGTTTATGAATCACCAGCACAACCAACAACCATTCACCAAATATTTCCCACAATGTTTCTCCACCTTGCCCACCCACAAGAAGTGTAGATAGGGTGTTTTCAAATAGACGACAGGAACCCCCAACCCCCAGACCTACTGAAGCAGAAACTCCAGAAATGGTTCTTAAGCAGACATATGTTGAAAAACATAGATGAGAATTCCTGGAGGTAGAATAAGGAGTGGAGAACAATGAAGCTATATTGAGATGAGGGTGCTGGGCAGCTGGCTGGCTCTCCCATCAGCTAAGGAACATGTTTGTGCCACTGAAACATGCAGAATTCAAATTCCTGACACAGTTCATTACAGATTACTACATTTGGTAGATTTGCAGGGTTGCTCACAAATAGAATTGTGGAAGTGAATTCCTTGAATATCTACAGTAAGTGAGACCAACCCTTGTGATATTAATAAGGAGCTAAGATTTCTGTGCAGTTGTCATAACAAGAATATTCAGAATATTCATTGGAGGAAGCTTTCCAGAACTCTCTTCTCACTTGGAATCCTGCTACAGATGAAAACACTGCCCAGGCTGAGACTGCCTCCCACAAACCTTCACAGAACAGGTCCCTTTTCACCAACCGAGGATCTTTTTCATGATTTTTGCCTAGAATTCCAAAATATAAAGGTGTGCTGCCCTGCTCCCAGTCCTATCAGGGAGGGGGAGAGGACAAATTGGTGAGAGGTTGTAACATGCAAAAGGAAAGACAAAATCCATTCATAGTAAATGCTACTCACTTGCAGTAAAATGGCCATTGATGTGGTGTAGGGTGAGAAGAATTATTCATTCTTCATTCAAAAGCTTCATACTGAAGCACTGTGCTTGGCCCTATTTCACAATAGTGAAGAAGGCAGGTGTGGTCCCTGCCCCCAGGGGATTCTGTCCAGCTTCAGTGACCTCAGACACCGAGAAGGGCATCGGCTGAACTGACAGAGCAACCCAGGAGGCACTAGTTCTGATGTCATCTCACCGCTTAATCCACTGGGTCTCAATTTCTCTATCTGAAAATGAGGGGGTTAGTAGATTGTGTCTAACATCCATTCCAGTTCTAGTATTTCAACTCTTAATGGTGTAGTGGCCATAACCCTTGCGTCCCACATTGTGCTAAGCTCTGGGGAGTCAAAGATGACCAAAGCATTGCGTTCCTCCTTCACAGAGCTCAAACTAATGGGAGCGGTGGACATCCACAAAGAGAAAAACACAGTGCAGGAGGTGCTACCATAGATATGTAGCCCTCCACGTTAAACGGTTTGTTACCATCCTAGAGAAAATCTGCAACATCTTAATACCCTTCCTGCAGATATGTGGCAGATGGGCAGCATTTACAGCTCCAATTAACGGCCTCTCTGAAGCCAAACCCTTTGCCTGTTACTTTGTGGTACTCTCCCTCTCTGACCCTGGGCTTGGCCACATGACCTGCTTCCTCCAGCAGGACCTTAGTAGATTCGATGCAAGCTGAAGCTTGGAAAAATACTTGGACATTCCCACTCTTCTTCTCTTGTCTCTCTCTGTGTGCCCTGAGAATAAGCCTGGGCAAGGCGCTGGAGGACCAGATGCACAGCAGAGCCAACCGTCCCACCTGAGCCCATCCTAGATTATCCAATAATCCGCCAACTGCCGGACACATTAATGAGTCCCTGCCAAGACCAGAAGAAAGCCCCAGACAAGTCCAGCCAAGATCACTGGATCCAACCAGAGGACCTGCAGACACATAAGAAATAATAAATGGTGGTTGTTATAAACCAGTTTGATACCTTATTATCATGGCAATAGAGAACTGATAAGGATAGATCCAAGCAGCTACCTAGATTCAAGTGCAAAGCCAGAGCCCATATGTCAGGGATTTGTTGTCAACTCCTCTGCTTTGACCACAGCTACCCCAGAAGAGAAGTGAAGTGAGGACAGGGTTCTCTCTCCAGCCCCTTCCAGTTCCTGGTCGCAACCCCATGACAGGACCACTATTTAGGCAGTGAGTAAAATGTCCCATCTTTCCCTCTGACTAACAAGGAATTTGCCACAGAAAGCATTTGAAAATAAATTATACATGAGACACGGTTTCTGAACTAAGTTGCAATTTTTATTCCAGGATATTTTTACTTTTCTTCAAACATTCCCTCCAGGGGTGTGAACAACCCTACCAAGAAGTTAAATGGAAATAGAAGAGACTTAAAGGAATCTACTTGGCACCATCAAAGGTGAGCCAAGCATATTATAGGGTCCCTGGGACCCTGTGTGGCTTTCAGTATCGTAGCTTCCCTTTAAAATGGGCTGAGCAATAGTACTCTAGTGGTGGTCCTTGCGGGGTGTGTTTCAAAGAGAATCGACAATCTCCTGTATAATGTGGTGATTTAAAATGTGGACTCTGATCAGACAGACTTTCCCTCAAATACCAGCTCTGCCATCTGTGAAACATGAGATCCTGGCATATAAATGTAACTTCCCTAAGCCTCCATTTTTTCATCTGTTAACTGGGACTATTAATAGTGCCTACTTCAAGGGTTGTGGTGGGGATTAAAAGTGTTAATATTTTTAAAGACATACAGTAATCTCTCAAGAAATGTAAGCAGCTATTACTATTACCATGTTCTAGAAATCCCCCGAGCAACAGAGAATTCTCATTTGGACAACGTCTCTGAGTCAAGGATGGTCTGGTCTCTCTAAGGCATTCCACACAAGTGCCTCTGAGTTTATGTGTCCCTCCTCACTGTGATATGTCTCTCAATTAAAATAGACTATTCCCTCCAGAGCCCTGCAAGAAGAACTACATTAACAGCTTAAAAAAAAAAAAAAACCACTTGAAATCAGATCAATCCCTGGTGGCAGGAAGTGCCAGTAATTAGAGAAAAGGTGCCATCTTCACCATTCTTCCAAGTGATTAATGCATGATAAATATGCACCAAAGCGACATGGGTCTTTCTCTGGATTCTGGTATATAAATGCATTTAGTAGCCTTCTTGTAAGTCAAAGAAATTGGGACAGAGCTTTGTAAATTTTGAGAGTCAGCAGAATGGCTGCTCAGTGACAAAGAATAAAATCATTTTTTAAAAAAAATTATGTTACTTTTTAAAACCTTAAAAAGAGAGCTAAGATCATATGTGAAAAAGTATCAAAGACAAATCCTTATTTATGAAAGCTGCTGCGTACGTATATACCTATATTTCTTCTGCAGTTCTGCACTAGAATGCTACTTTTGTAAAGCATGAGAAATTCATGTTGCTTTGGATTCACAGCTCATCTCATTAGAGAAGTAAACTTCTATACTAATGTCATAATAAATTTTTTACCACATTAAAAAAATGTTTTCCCCCTTGTAAAAGTGTCACATGCTAACTACCAGTTAGCAATTGCCATAACAATGCTGCATTAACAAATGACTGCAAAATTCAGTGGCTTAAAACAGTTTTCACTTGCTCATACATCTGCAGGTTGTCTGGGGGTCACCTGACCTAGTGGGCTTGGTTCTGAGCTACAAGTGGCTTCAGGTCTGCCCCCACCACTTCTCATCCTCCTTGTACTACTGGGATACCCTTGGCAATGTCAGAAGTGCAAGAGGGAGAGCCATGGCTTAAAACTTTCACACTCAGAGTCCTGCACATATTCAGCTGGACAAATCCAGTCACATGCCTGAGCCCATCAGTGGAGAAGCAAAATACATTCTGCTTCTAGTAGGAAGACCTGCAAAATCACATGGCAAAGGTCGTTGATACAGGCAGGGCCAGCGTGTGTACCCTGTGCAACCACACAGGCCCCCATGCTCAGAAGGCCCTGTTACAGATTGAATGGTGTCCCCCAAAAGATGTGTTCAAGTCTTAATCTCTGGTCCTGTCAACACGATCCTATTAGAAACGGGATCTGTGAAAATGTTATTAGTTAAAATGATGCCCGACTAGTTTAGGGTGAGTCCCAATCTAATATGAGTGGTGTTCTTATAAGCAGAACACAGGAAATTTGGTCACTGACGTAGGGACAAGATGGACATGTGACAGAGGCAGAGATTGAGTCATGCCATGGGTTGCCAGCAAGCCACTGTCAGAACCCCACAGACTTCAGAAGAAGCATGGCCTTGCCAACACCTTGATTCAAACTTCTAGTTTCCAAAAGGGTGAGACAATAAATTTCAATTGTTTTAAGCCACCCAGTTTGTGGTACTTTGTTACCCTTGGAAACTAAGACAGGCCCCAAGCTTGGTTTAATGCTCTTCTGTCAATGTCCTAAAATTCTTAATTTTTTAACAAGGGGCCATGCATTCCCATGTTTTCACTAGGCCCTGTAATTTCTGTAGCTAGTCCTGGATACAGGGGAGGGTAAAGAATTGGGAACAATAATGGCAATCTTCTCATTTAATAAATGTGACTCTTTACCGTGCAAATGTCATGTCAATTTCCCATCTCCTCCAACGTCTGCTTACAGAACCACATCATGGAATTTCTGCAATGGATTCGAGTTTATACTCATCGTTTCAATTTACACCTCCTCTAAAATGGAGGTGTGTGGCTCTGAGACGCATAAAAGGGAGAGGGGTATAGGTGGCCATTATCATCTCTGTGTTTTCTTCATTATTAAACCTGGAGCTCCTGTCCCCTCCCATGGGTCTAATTATAGCTCCTCCCTCCCCCCACTGCCCACTCCTCCTCTTCTTCTGCATCCCAGTGTGACAGCTCAATGGAAAGAGTAAAAATTATGCATCCACTAGAGCTTTCTACATTCACAAATGTCACAAAATCTGTAGTGGGATTGCATACAGTGTTGGGAAAATCAGGCCATGAACTAGAGAATCACAGAATTGTAGAACCAGAGGGACATCCCCAAACCATGAAATGAAGTCCCCCTCTCTCAGGCAGGCTCAGTCCAATTCAAAACCATCTCAGACATACAGTTGTCTAACTTGGTCGAAGAGACATGAACATCTCACAGATAATCCCAAGGTTTGACGACAGCTGCTTAACAAGAAAGTTTCCGTGTTCTCATGCCAGTATCTGAGGGCTCTCGCTTAAGCTCATTTCCTCGAACTGTCCCTTGAAAACAGACGCAATAGTCCTCTGCTTACCTTCCTCCTGAAGAGGATAAAGGCGGCCGATAAACCACCCTCTGTGTTCCATGATACTTCCTGCTCCCAAACCCGTCCACAGAGCCTATAACAGAGTATCACAAGAACCAAGTGGCTCTTGCCATGAAAAATGAATCATAAGCACAGGTTGACACAAGAATCCTGCAGTTCAGACAATTACCCAAAGAACACATTTTCTGATAATTATAGAGCTAAAAATGGATCCACTTTGAAAATCCCTTCCTTTTCCCAGAGAAAGCTGAGGAGGTGGTTTAACAACAATCAGCTGCTGAGATGCATCACATTCTGGGGTGTTTAGGAGACTAGTTCCAAGAAATTTCTTGGAAGGTACAGTTCCCAGAAGGTGCTGATGCTAACGAGACCCATTAACCCTCCCCATCATCCCCAACACACACACCCAACTTGGGAATCTCAACTCAGAAGCCCATTCAGAATGAGAGAGACAGGAGACAAGGAGCCCCAGCCAGTCCTACCTTGTGCTGTGCTCAACCACTGAGGGCAGTGACCTAAGAAAATGGGAGGGAGCTGTCGGGGGGATGCTGCCAGCCAAGGATTACATCAGCCTGATTCAGCATCAAAGGATGTGTAAGGGGTTTTAGGCAGGAGCTAAGAGTTAGGATAATAACATGTAATATGCACTGAGCACGTATGAGCTAGATACACACATATTACCTCATTTAATTCTCACAACAACTCTCTACGAGAGGTTCTGTATTATTACTCTACACCCTCCCTCCGAATTTTAGCATCATAAGGTGACAGCACCTGCTGCAGGTTACAGACGTAATAATGGCAGAGGCAGGATTTGGAAGCAGCAGAAGACTGCACACATCCCACCACCCTATACCACCTCTCCAGGTGAAAGAGCCAGAATTGACTGGGATAACACATTAATGAGGTTAAAATACAGGCTACAAATAGGGCAGAAAGCATAACATAAAGGAAAGAATGTGATAGGAGAACCTGTAGGTGAGTGACCTTCTGTGTCAATAATGAATACAATATAGAGTTAAAATCTATATTCAAATACAATCCTTATGTACTTAGTAAATGTAGTAAAATAATAAATGTTGTGCTATGCCAACATTTGGGCATAGCAACATATGGGAATGAAGAAACGAAAGGAGTATTGACTATCCCAGTGTTTTCAACAGGAAGAATTCAGGTTATAGAAGTGCCAGAAAGCACTCATTCATTCATTCATTTAATAAATATTACTAAGTACCATCAATAGGCTGTGCACTATTCTATGTTCTCTGTTACTGGATATGACCAAACAGAACAAAGTTGTCTTTCCAGAACTTACATTCTAGCGAGAGGACACAGACCTACACTTCCAGTACCCAAATGTGTCTGTGAGAATCGCAGAGTTACCAAATGAAGCTAAACATGTGACGTACAGCAAGATCTCAGTGGCCAGACAATTAGAAGAGCAAACAACTTGAAATTACATTCAGAAAGAAATCATGCTGGCATCAATGAAAACAACTACAGTTATCCAGGGCACACTGAAACAGAGGCAAAGAACTATAGAGCCAAGCGTTAAAAGGATAGACATGCTTGCAGCAAGACAACTGGAGCTCAAAGAAATACAGCTGCAAGCACGTGGCTTGTTTCTTTCTAAGTTAGCCAGGGGGTGCTCGTCACCCCAGTGCAGCTCCTCGTGGGAGTGAGAAAACCATTAGGCTGTGTGTGTGTGTGCACGCCTGCAGTTACAACACCTAAAAGTCTTTGCAGTCAGTGTTCCCATGTTCTTTGATGTCTATCTTAAACTTTCCTCTCTGGTATTTCCCACCACAAAGAACAGTAATTTCCTTCAACTTCACAGAAGCAGCATGGGTGGAAAGAAGCATGGGTAATGAAAAGGACAAAAAAAAAACAAAACAGAAAAAGGTACTTGGAGCACAATGTTTACTGGAGTAAAATGCCTCAGTCTACTGTTTATAGAAACATATGCAAACCATATGCAAATTTGCAAATAGGAATGCTAATTCTTGCATAGCCTGCTTATTTTCACATCCTTGGCTTTGACCTTGGAAAGGTTCAGTACTGTATGGCTGTGGGCAGCAGACCTTGGCAGAGGCAGTCAGATGTCCATTGCCTACCAAAGGATGAGCAAGGCTCCAATGTGATGGATATGGATTATCACTACGCCAGAGAACACAGAATGGTTACCCTCGGGATGGTCAAGGGGGAATAAAGGCAACTTGGAGTTTGAAAAACAAGGTTTTGATTTAATCATGACCCAATTTTAACCCACTCATGCATTAGTCTTAAAGAACATACCATATGGAGGTGATGGCTAAAGCAGGTTGTATGTGCCCAAGTTATTATCTGGGAAAATAATTCACAGATTCATGAATTACCATTAAATTTAACCATTATTTAATTTTCTTAGTTGTTCTTTGTTCCTTGGATCACTAGTATTTTCATGTACAAGTGTTATCTGAGCATACTAGCCTGCTGTGAAATACAAGATGTGGAACTCAAACATACAGAGTTCCTTAGAAAATATTACAGGACAAATTGTTAACTAGAAAAATAATTGGCTTCTTGGTTTTAAACTCTCTTTCCAAATGAAAGGTATCATTATTGAAATACAGGAAAAACTTCAAGCATTTGTAATTTGTTCCCCTTCTCTCAATGTCGACACAGCATTTAGTTTTTCTCTTTTTCACATAAGACTCGAAATCTCCTTTTGGGCAGACAGATAGCTTTCCTGTGGTCTGTAGTCTGTCCACTCTGGACAGAGGTCAGGGATGTCCTCTGGCTAAAGGATATAGACACTGCTTATTTTACCTGTGAGCTGCCATTCTCTACACTTCGCTCCAAAAAGTGTCATTCCTGACTAAAGTGAACAGACGGGTCTCTCTGCACAGGGGTCCCCCAATCATGTCACAGAGTTGTGCTAAACGCCAAGCTTGAACTGCCAGTGACCACGTGAATATGCCCGCACACACACTCTTCCGGAATGAGTTCAGGGCAGCTGGGACCTACTACCCCCTTTAGTAACAGCTCCCCCATCTCACCCCTCTGAAACTCCCAGCGATGCTGCCCATCAAATTGCAAAACTAAGTGGCAGTCTGAAACCTCAAAGGAAACCCAGCATCTAGTTAAGAACTTCCCTAAGTCGGCAGGGAGGGAGCCTTCCTGAGCCCAGCAATAGATGGAAACAAAGGGAGTGAGGCAACACGTCAGCTCTATTGCCATCCATCACCATGCAAAGATAAAAAGCACTAAATCCAACCAGAGAGCATTTGCAAATACCCAGTGCTGCCCTGACACTTTGATTGAAGGTCACCCCTTTTAATTAGCTCCTCTCATCTCTGTAGGTTTCCAAAGAATCGAGAGCTTGCTTCCACCTCCCCCTCCTCTGCCTTCCTGACAGAACTGGAACAGGCAACAAGTGTCAGCAGCCTCTTTGCTCTGTGCCCACCCCTCACCATGGGCTTCTCCATCCTCCACCATGCAGCTCTTGCACTGACCTTTCGCAGAAGGAAGCAGATGCGCTCGATGTTTCTCAGCCGTTCCCTCTGTCAGGGGTGCACGAGAAAGAAAGGAAGAAGGAGGTTAGGTATTCTGTTGAAAGAGCCTGAGACGCCCCCACATTCAGACCCCAGAAGAGGAAGCATTACCTATCAGAGACCTCTCCGGGCCACACGGCCAGCATGCTCCTACCCAGTAGCTTATCTAGCAAAGCTTCCAGCTCTTTTCTCTCCACCTTGCCATAGTCATTTGCTCTTCAGAGAACTCTCTCAGCAAACAATGTGGGCTTAGCTTCCCTCTAAGCCTGCAGCCAGCAAACGTTTCTGTATTTTTTCTATAGGCAAAGCTTATCTCAGCCTCCATGTGTATGTAAGATGGTCAAACTTCAGAATTGGCACCACATGTTCACAGAACTTCCTAAAGGCTGCAGTCTGCCTTCCCAGGAGGACTTCCTATCTGGCTCTCAAAAAACATTACGTGCCCTGATTAGTGCCTAAGATAGGTAAGTTCTCTGCCTGTTTGCTTTATTTTTCTAAAGCGAGTGTATTTGGAGGAAGCAATCTCCCCACTAAATTAGAGACCAACACCCCCCTGCCCTGAGGCTAAGTAAGACTTGTCAAAAAGTCAAAGTCCATCTCTGCAGTCTGGATCACTGCCAAGTGAAGGTGCCTTGTGTCTGGGCAGATGACAATGCTCACATCAGGAAGTACCTAGTGTTGCCTCCCTTTTCCTGCAGTGACTTGCATGATTTCCAAAGCCATGCTGAACACAGCTGTGGTATCTCCCAGAGCTTCGTTACCGAGGCAAATTGGTTGCCATAGATTTAATGGTAATGAGATTCCTCCTGAATCTGGAGAGGACAGGTGGCTGGGACACTTCAATTTCCCTAATTGAATCATAAATATAGTGATTCCCATGCAGCCTTTAAGTCCAGAGGAAACAGCCCACATTGCGGCAATTTAGTGTCAGGCTGCAAACTTCTCAACACAAGTGCACATGTATGTACACACAAACACACACACACGTGCATGCACACATACAAACATGCACACACATACAAATACAAACAGTCACACATACACATACACACGGTGGGCCTCCAGGCTGCCTACATGGAGGATAATCAAAAGGACTGGGAGACGCCAAGCGTGAAGGAGGGGGATACAAGACACACCCCAGATTCTTCCCCTCTAGTCCAGATCCTCTGGCCCACATCACTCATTACTTTCAAGCTACTACATGCACAGTGGGGAAATGATTAACATGAGAAACCAGGGGGAGAACAGAGCATTCCTCCTCCTTTCCTCCCTTGGAAGGGAGTCACCCAGAGGGTCCAACAATATTTGATGCTTTAGGGGATCTTAACTCCAAAAAACCAGTGGGCCTCCCTCACGTTCATTTAGGAACGCCATCTCACTGATTAGCAATTGTTTGTAGCACAAGTCCTTTCAGGACTCAAGTTACCAACCACTGAAGTAGCTTTTTCAAGCCAACTGAGCCTAAAATGCTGCTTGCGGGACTTTGTAGAGGACCAGAGAGCTTGAAGACGAGTTAAATGAGGCATCCAAAGCGTCTAACTTCCTACCAGGGAAAACCATAATAAGAATTGGGAAAATACGTCTAATGTTCTTCCTTTTAGGATTTTTATGTTTTGTTTCCTCAATCCCAGAGAAGCAACCTTTCCCAGGGACATCTAGGAGCATTATTCTGACCATTAGATATCTAAGCTTTAAAAGGCCCAGATTCTTTAATTAATTAGTTAATTAAAAGTGTGGTTTTAATAATAGGAGTAAAAACAAAGTTGAGATCTGACTTCTATGCTATACAACTTTACCCTTCAATATTCATTCATTCTTTTATCAACAAATAGTACTGAGCACCTACTATGTGCAGGTTCTGTTCTTGCAGGACCTTTAAGAGAGGTTCCCAGTGGAGCTGATACTGGTCCTAATTTTCTTTCTTCTGTCTAAACTAAGAGAGCTGCTGTGGTGAGGTGGAAACTGGCTCCACAAAAATGCTAATGGCTACACCAATCACCTCCAATCCAGTGTGAAATGTGCATGATGGAATTGAGTGGCAGGACAGATTTCTTCCCTAGCATATACTCCGGGATCATACAAGAAAGCTCAGGATGTTTCAAGTAGCAGCCTTGTAAGTTGCACCCAAACAACTGGGATGAAGGGAAGCAGACTCTTGACTTCTCTGGCATTTCCAAAATGGAAGGTCTCTCAGGAAAGAGCAGATTTGTACACCTGGTAGATACTGACAAGCCAGGTGTGTTGTGATGGTGCCAAATACAAAAACATCCAGAAAAAAAGTGAGATCCAGGGCAAAACTCTTTTAAGCCTAGCAGATAAGAAACGAAATGAATTTTAGTAATTATAAGTTTCACAAAGTAAAATAATTTTCAAGTGGTATCTTAGGGATTCTTTCAGCGTGCAACAAAATTCTGCTTTACACAGGGTTTGGCTGTATTTCATAGAATCAAATAATTCAATGCCAAAGGGAATTCAACTATTACAAAGCCAAGTCCCTTAAAGAAACAATGTAGAGTAGGTTTTAAGAATGCAGGCATTGAGCTATGACTCCCTAGACCAGAGGTTCAATTTCATGGTCTGTAAACTGGGTTAATGATGCCTGTCTTGCAGAATTGTTGGGAAGATTACAGATTATGCATAGAATGTTCTTATCATATAGTAAAAACTCAGAAAAGCACAATTCCAATAATAACCCCCCACTTTACAGAAGGGGAAACTGAATGGTCCCACCAAATGCTCTATTGGTACCACCCTAAGAGTATGTCCTTCTTAAGCAGGGCTGGCACTAAGGGAGAATAGACCTCTTTACCCTGTCACTAAAGAATGATGCTATACATTTTCTAGGTTAAGATGGTAGCATGCTAAAGGAGCCTGGCTTTTCTCTACAACTTCCTACTGAAAATATCAACAAATCCATTCAAAGAGACAAAATCCTGCCCTGGCACTAGAAACCATGACCTGGAAGGGACATACTCGCATGAAAGATGCATGTTCCCTCCTTTGAGCCTAACAGTTTAGCCTGGAATAAGTTTGGAAAAGGCTCTGTCCACACACATGGTTGGTCCCTGGCTCTGGACCCGGGCTACAGTGACCAAACAACCAGACAGCCAGTATCTACCCTCACCCAACAGAAACTATGTCCTCCTCCTCTGCCTACATCCAGGCCTCCTTTCTACATCCAACCAGAGGCTCCCAACTGAGGGCTTAGCAAGGGCAATGGAAGGGGCAGCAGTGCAGTGCCAGATGAGTACAGCAGAGGAATAAAACTCTGGGATCAGTTCATGCTGGGGCAGACGTTCACATTCAGACTGCATTAGATTCCTCAGGGAAGGGCAAGCTGGCCTCAGGACCATGGAGCCTCCCGAGAGGAATGCACACGGGCAATGGATAACGAGGCTAGGAGCTCTGTACATCAACCCACTCCCAAGTCTTCGTCTGAGTGGAGAGGGCAGAGCAGGGAGGGCCACTAATGGTGGTTACGTACCTACAAACATGCTGGTAAACATGGAGCCACTCTGCTTGTTCAAGGATGCGTAATGGAAAAACACTAGCACAAGCCCTTGAGTGAGACTCGACAGCCACAGCACAGCAGACCCTTCCCACCCAGATGACTGGGACTTTTACACTTGACTTGCAAGAAATCTCAAGACTTCAGCTGCCTCAAGAATGAGCAGTCACCTCAATCAGCTTGAGCCAGGCAGAGGCCGCCAAGGCCGATGTATGTTCTTTTCCTTTATTCATCCCACTCATCAAATTCCCTGCCCTCCATAAAGAAAAAATGCAGTTATGAGACAAGCTGTAACATGGAGGAACCTTGAAAAATACTCTCAGTGAAATAAACAAAAGACACATAAGGACAAAAGCTATATGATATCACCTCAAAACGATAATTAGAAATAGCAAATTCACAGAGATAGAAAGGAGGTTAGAGGTTACTGAGAGAGGAAATATAGGGGAAGTAAGAAAGGGAGAGGGTCGTAAAAATAAAAGAATTTGAAAAAATAATAAATTAAGAAGTAGGCCTATGAGACAACTAGTCTCTATCATAAGTTAGAACTCTAAACTAAAAAAGGGTTGAATATGGAAAAATAAAATTAAAGAAATGAAGAAGAGGAAGAATGTAAAAAGAAGGAAATAGAGGCTATTATTCTGAAAAAAAACCCTTGCACTTCTTCCCAGGCCCTCGTAAGCTATGGAGACATCACCCTTCCCAGCACCCGCGCTCACTACTTACTGCGTGAACAGGGTCGCACTGGTCTATGGGGCTCTTAAAATCCGTCCTTAACTCATCAAAGGCAATTATCTGAAACAGAATAT
This sequence comes from Choloepus didactylus, assembly GCF_015220235.1. NCBI lineage: Eukaryota > Metazoa > Chordata > Mammalia > Pilosa > Megalonychidae > Choloepus > Choloepus didactylus. The sequence continues at coordinate 35,150,939 of NC_051308.1, forward strand.
GCAGGATGAAGATGTTAGTGCAAAGGTGCGTCAATACACAATGTCAAAAACTGATTTGCTTCAAATTAAAGCAGAAGGGAGAGGGTATAGATGAAACGTGATTGGCCAGGAATTCCTTACTTGGCACAGCTGGTGGCAGTTACATGGGGGTGGTTATATTATTCTGTCTACTTTTGTGTATGCTTAACATTTTCCAAACTTAAAAAAAAAAAATCAAACTAAAAACTTTTCAGCCTTCTGTGCTTTACCAAGTTGTAGGGAAAATTCTACTGAGGTGAGGGCATGTTGGGGTTTGAAAAGAGGCACAAAAAAACTAAAAACTTCCAACCAGAAATTTCAGTCTCTCTCCTTAAAGAAGGGCTATTTATTCCTTATCTCTGTTCATTCTGGTGGAAATGCTGATGGGAAGTAAAATGGAAGGAAGTCAGGCAAAAGGGAGAAAGAAAAAAATAAGAAAGCAGAGTTAACAGTACTAGAAATAACTAAGTCCCCCCACGTCCACAGACGGGACCGTCAGCTCCCACAGACTGGACAGCTTAGTCCATGTGACTTTAGTCCTAAAGTTCATCTGGACAGAGACTCGGGGCTCCCAGAGAGCACCGCTTTCCCCATTTGTCTGGAGGAGGGACTGCTGAAGGTGACCTTCTCCACTCACAGACTAAGCCATGGCACATCCATGGAAAGGACAGAGGGTGAAGGTTCCCAAGCCCACTGTCCTAACCCCAGCCCGCTTGCCCACAGTTGGAGGTCTGAATAACAGATCAAACTTTGATTTATTCGAGTGAATAAAAATTATTAAATTAATATTAAAATTTGAAGTTTAGTCACTATAACTTCTACAGTTTGTTCAAACACCATAATTACGTGGAACTTTGAATAGGTTTGTATAGGTTAGAGCGACACATCCCAAAATAATTTGGGCAGAGAATAAAAATATATATGGAGGGCCCCCCTGGGAAGCTGGGGGGAAATGCAGAAGTGTTGGACTTCCTCACCTGGATTGCTGCTGATGTTCTCACAAATATTGAGGACTGATGGTTTGGTATGCCGAGCCCTCTATCTTTGGGCTTGCCCTTATGAAGCTCATTACTGCAAAGGAGAGGCTAAACCTGTTTATAATTGTGCCAAAGAGTAACTCTTTGTTGCTCAGATGTGGCCCTCTCTCTCTCTCTGAGCCCCCTCGGTAGGTGAACTCACTGCCCTCCCCGCTATGTGGGACCCGACTCCCAGGGGTGTAAATCTCCCTGGCAACGCAGGACATGACTCCCGGGGATGAATCTGGACCTGGCATCATGGGATTGAGAATATCTTCTTGACCAAAAGGGGGATGCAAAATGAGATGAAATACTTTCAGTGGCTGAGGGATTTCAAATGGAGTCGAGAGGTCACTCTGGTGGACATTCTTATGCACAATATAGATAGCACCTCGTAAATTTTAATGTATTGGAATAGCTAGAAGTAAATACCTGACGCTATCAAACTCCAACCCATAGCCTTGACTCTTGAAGATGTTGTATAACTGTAGATTACAAGGAGTGGCAGTGTGATTGCGAAACCTTGTGGATCACACTTCCTTTATCCAGTATATGGATGGATGAGTAGAAAAATGGGGACAAAACCTAAATGAAAAATAGGGTGGGATGGGGGGATGATTTGGGTGTTCTTTTTTACTTTTATTTTTTATTCTTATTTTTATTCTTTCTGATGTAAGGAAAATGTTCAAAAACAGATTGGGGTGATGAACGCATACCTATATGATTGTACTGTGAACAGCTGATTGTACACCATGGATGAGTATACGGTATGTGACTATATCTCAGTAAAACTGAATTTTTAGAAAAAACTTTGAAGTTTAGTAAGTTTAATTAAATTAAATTTAAAATGCAGTTCCTTACTCTCACTAGCCAGAGGGATGTCCTCTTTTAGAGGGTGGAGGCCTCACCTTTCAGCAATGTCTTTCCTGGGCTGTGTATGAATGGACATAACCAACTACTGCCACTAAGGTGCACCCCAGGGTCCCTGAACACTTGGCAGAGTTGCTGAAGCAGTGAAGCCAGGGCACCACCCCTGAGCACCCCTGTCCCAGCAACACAGTGCTGGAGAATAAGTGCAAGTGAGAGAAAACAACTTCCTTCCCTCTAGAAAACAAGTCTAATTTTTAAGCAGTCATATGTCATCCTGATTTCAATACTCCTACAGAGTTAGAGGAACACTGTAGCATAAATTGTATTAAATGGACACATTTTTATTTCATTCCTTGCCAGAGAGTTAATTATCCAGCTTGTACTTGAATACTATAGTAAGAGGAAAGTCACCACTTACTGAGGATGCTCATTCCATTTCCTGGCATCTCTAATTATTATACCACCCTCTTTTTTATTTATTTATTTTTTTTAGCATCAAATACCAGATCTACACCACTCTCTTTTATTGAACTAATATATACCTCCCTGCAGTTTCCATCCACACTGTAGTCCAGGGGTTTACTTACACTCCACACTCCAGGCCAAATGTGGCCTGCTGACTGTTTCTGTATAACCTGTGAGCTAAGAATGGTCTTTACATTTTTAAATGGTTGGGAAAAATCTAAAGAAGAATTGTATTTCCTGACATGAAGATCATATGAAGTTCAAATCACTGTCTGGAAAGATGGTGGAGTGGTGGGGTGTATGTTTTAGTTACTCCTCCAGGGAAGTAGGTAGAAAGCCAGGAACTGCGTGGACTGGACACCACAGAGCAATCTGACTTTGGGCATACTTCATACAACACTCATGAAAACGCTGGACTGCTGAGATCAGCGAAATCTGTAAGTTTTTGTGGTCAGGGGACCCGCACCCCTCCCTGCCAGGCTCAGTCCTGTGGGAGGAGGGGCTGTCAGCTCCGGGAAGGAGAAGGGAGAACTGCAGTGGCAGCCCTTATCAGAAACTCATTTTACTGATCCAAACTCCAACCATAGATAGACTGAGACCAGACACCAGAGAATCTGAGAGCAGCCAGCCCAGCAGAGAGGAGACAGGCATAGAAAAAAAACAGCACGAAAAAACCCAAAATAAAAGCGGAGGATTTTTGGAGTTCTGGTGAATAATAGAAAGGGGAAGGGCAGAGCTCAGGCCCTGAGGCTCATATGCAAATCCCAAAGAAAAACTGATCTCTTTGCCCCCTGGACTTTTCCTTAATGGCTCTAATTGCTTTGTCTCTTAGCATTTCAATAACCCATTACAACTCTGAGGAGGGCCCCCTTTTTTTTTTTAATCTTTTTTTTTCTTCTTCTAAAACAATTACTCTAAGAAGCCCAATACAGAATGCCTCAAAGACCTGCAATTTGGGCAGGTCAAGACAAGAGCAGAACTAAGAGAGCTCTGAGACAAAAGGCAATAATCCAGTGGCTGAGAAAATTCACTAAACACAACTTCCCAAGAAAAGGAGGGCATCTGCTCAGCAGACTGGGAGCCTCCCTACACAGCACTGCAGCCTAGAACTGCCCTGGGGGGATGGCACTCACCTGTGACATAGCACAGCCATCCCTCAACAGAAGACCAGGGGGTGCATGGCCTGGAAGAGGGACCCACTTGCAAATCTCAGGGCCCATACCAAGGACTTGTGGGTCAGTGGCAGAGACAAACTGTGGCAGGACTGAACTGAAAGACTAGACTATTGCAGCAGTTTTAAAACTCCAGGAACACCAGGGAGATTTGATTGTTAGAGCCACCGCCTCTCCCTGACCGCCCAGACACACACCCTATATACAGGGTGGGCAATACCAACTACACACGCAAGCTTGGTACACCAATTGGACCCCACAAGACTCACTCCCCCACTCACCACAAAGGCAAAACAGGGGAGAACTGGCTTGAGGGGAACAGGTGGCTCATGGACGCCACCTGCTGGTTAGTTAGAGAAAGTGTACTCCATGAAGCTGTAGATTAGACAAATTAGAGATAAGGATTTCAATTGGTCTACAAATCCTTAAAGAACCCTATCAAGTTAAGCAAATGCCAAGAGGCCAAAATCAACAGAAAATTTTAAAGCATATGAAAAAACCAGACAATACGGATAACCCAAGCGCAAGCACCCAAATCAAAAGATCAGAGGACACACAGTACCTAGAGCAACTAATCAAAGAACTAAAGATGAACGACGAGACCATGGCAAGGGATATAAAGGACATGAAGAAGAGCATGGCACAGGATATAAAGGACATCAAGAAGACCCTAAAAGTGCATAAAGAAGACATTGCAAGACTAAATTTAAAAATAGAAGATCTTATGGAAATTAAAGAAACTGTTGATCAAATTAAAAAGATTCTGCATACTCATAGTACAAGACTAGAGGAAGTTGAACAACAAATCAGTGACCTGGAAGATGACAGAATGAAAAATGAAAGCACAAAAGAAAGAATGGGGAAAAAAATCGAAAAAATTGAAATGGACCTCAGGGATATGATAGATAATATAAAACGTCCAAATATAAGACTCATTGGTGTTCCAGAAGGGGAAGAAAAGGGTAAAGGTCTAGGAAGAGTATTCAAAGAAATTGAATCTTCTAAACACCATAAATCTTCTAAATCTTCTAAACACCATATCTTCCAAACACCATAAATACACAAATCATAAACGCACAGCGAACTCCAAATAGAATAAATCCAAATAAACCCACTCCGAGACATATTCTGATCACACTGTCAAATACGGAAGAGAAGGAGAAACTTCTGAAAGCAGCAAGAGAAAAGCAATTCACCACATACAAAGGAAACAACATAAGACGTAATGACTACTCAGCAGCCACCATGGAGGCGAGAAGGCAATGGCATGACATATTTAAAATTCTGAGTGAGAAAAGTTTCCAACCAAGAATACTTTATCCAGCAAAGCTCTCCTTCAAATTTGAGGAGGAGCTTAAATTTTTCACAGACAAACAAATGCTGAGAGAATTTGCTAACAAGAGGCCTGCCCTACTGGAGATACTAAAGGGAGACCTAAAGACAGAGAAACAAAGAAAGGAGAGAGAGGCATGGAGAAAGGTTCAGTACTAAAGACATTCGGTATGGGTACATTAGAGGATATTAATAGAGAGAGGGAAAAATATATATGACAAACATAAACCAAAGGAGAAAATGGCTGATTCAAGAAATGCCTTCACGGTTATAATGTTGAATGTAAATGGATTAAACTCCCCAATTAAAAGATGTAGATTCGCAGAACGGATCACAAAAAATTAACCATCAATATGTTGCATACAAGACCCTCATCTTAGACATAGGGACACAACGAAATTGCAAGTGAAAGGATGGAAAAAAATATTTCATGCCAGCTACAGCCAAAAGAAAGCAGGTGTAGCAATATTAATCTCAGATAAAATAGACTTCAAATGCAGGGATGTTTTGAGAGACAAAGAAGGCCACTACATACTAATAAAAGGGGAAATTCAACAAGAAGAAATAACAATCATAAATGTTTATGCACCCAATCAAGGTGCCACAAAATACATGAGAGAAACACTGGCAAAACTAAAGGAAGCAATTGATGTTTCCACAATAATTGTGGGAGACTTCAACACATCACTCTCTCCTATAGATAGATCAACCAGACAGAAGACCAATAAGGAAACTGAAAACCTAAACAATCTGACAAATGAATTGGATTTAACAGACATATACAGAACATTACATCCCAAATAAACAGGATATACATTCTTCTCTAGTGCTCATGGAACTTTCTCCAGAATAGATCATATGCTGGGACATAAAACAAGGCTCAATAAATTTTAAAACATTGAAATTATTCAAAGCACATTCTCTGACCACAATGGAATACAATTAGAAGTCACTAACCATCAGAGACTTAGAAAATTCACAAATACCTGGAGGTTAAACAACACACTCCTAAACAATCAGTGGGTTAAAGAAGAAATAGCAAGAGAAATTGCTAAATATATAGAGACGAATGAAAATGAGAACACAACATACCAAAACTTACGGGATGCAGCAAAAGCGGTACTGAGGGGGAAATTTATAGCACTAAACGCATATATTAAAAAGGAAGAAAGAGCCAAAATCAAAGAACTAATGGATCAACTGAAGAAGCTAGAAAATGAACAGCAAACCAATCCTAAACCAAGTAGAAGAAAAGAAATAACAAAGACTAAAGCCGAAATAAATGACATAGAGAACAAAAAAACAATACAGAGGATAAATAACACCAAAAGTTGGTTCTTTGAGAAGATCAACAAGATTAAACAGCCCCTACCTAGACTGACAAAATCAAAAAGAGAGAAGACCCATATAAACAAAATAATGAATGAGAAAGGTGACATTACTGCAGATCCCGAAGAAATTGAAAAAAAAAACTTTAAGGGGATACTATGAACAACTGTGTGCCAACAAACTGGATAATGTAGAGGAAATGGACAATTTCCTGGAAACATATGAACAACCTAGACTGACCAGAGAAGAAACAGAAGACCTCAACCAACCAATCACAAGCAAAGAGATCCAATCAGTCATCAAAAATCTTCCCACTAATAAATGCCCAGGGCCAGATGGCTTCACAGGGGAATTCTACCAAACTTTCCAGAAAGAACTGACACCAATCTTACTTAAACTCTTTCAAAACATCAAAGAAAATGGAACACTACCTAACTCATTTTATGATGCTAACATCAATCTAATACCAAAACCAGGCAAAGAAGCTACAAAAAAGGAAAACTACCGGCCAATCTCCCTAATGAATATAGATGCAAAAATCCTCAACAAAATACTTGCAAATCGAATCCAAAGACACATTAAAAAAATCATACACCATGACCAAGTGGGGTTCATTCCAGGCATGCAAGGATGGTTCAACATAAGAAAATCAATCAATGTATTACAGCACATTAACAAATCAAAAGGGAAAAATCAAATGATCATCTCAATAGATGCTGAAAAAGCATTTGACAAAATCCAACATCCCTTTCTGATAAAAACACTTCAAAAGGTAGGAATTGAAGGAAACTTCCTCAACATGATAAAGAGCATATATGAAAAACCCACAGCCAGCATAGTACTCAATGGTGAGAGACTGAAAGCCTTCCCTCTAAGATCAGGAACAAGACAAGGATGCCCGCTATCACCACTGTTATTCAACATTGTGCTGGAAGTGCTAGCCAGGGCAATCCGGCAAGACAAAGAAATAAAAGGCATCCAAATTGGAAAAGAAGTAAAACTGTCATTGTTTGCAGATGATATGATCTTATATCTGGAAAACCCTGAGAAATCGACGATACAGCTACTAGAGCTAATAAACAAATTTAGCAAACTAGCGGGATACAAGATTAATGCACATAAGTCAGTAATGTTTCTATATGCTAGAAATGAACAAACTGAAGAGACACTCAAGAAAAAGATACCATTTTCAATAGCAACTAAAAAAATCAAGTACCTAGGAATAAACTTAACCAAAGATGTAAAAGACCTATACAAAGAAAACTACATAACTCTACTAAAAGAAATAGAAGGGGACCTTAAAAGATGGAAAAATATTCCATGTTCATGGACAGGAAGGCTAAATGTCATTAAGATGTCAATTCTACCCAAACTCATCTACAGATTCAATGCAATCCCAATCAAAATTCCAACAACCTACTTTGCAGACTTGGAAAAGCTAGTTATCAAATTTATTTGGAAAGGGAAGATGCCTCGAATTGCTAAAGACACTCTAAAAAAGAAAAATGAAGTGGGAGGACTTACACTCCCTGACTTTGAAGCTTATTATAAAGCCACAGTTGTCAAAATAGCATGGTACTGGCACAAAGATAGACATAGAGATCAATGGAATTGAATTGAGAATTCGGAGACAGACCCCCAGATCTATGGCCGACTGATCTTTGATAAGGCCGCCAAAGTCACTGAACTGGGTCATAATGGTCTTTTCAACAAATGGGGCTGGGAGAGTTGGATATCCATTTCCAATAGAATGAAAGAGGACCCCTACCTCACACCCTACACAAAAATTAACTCAAAATGGACCAAAGATCTCAATATAAAAGAAAGTACCATAAAACTCCTAGAAGATAATGTAGGAAAACATCTTCAAGAGCTTGTATTAGGCAGCAGCCACTTCCTAGACTTTACACCCAAAGCACAAGCAACAAAAGAAAAAATAGATAAATGGGAACTCCTCAAGCTTAGAAGTTTCTGTACCTCAAAGAATTTCCTCAAAAAGGTAAAGAGGCAGCCAACTCAATGGGAAAAAATTTTTGGAAACCATGTATCTGATGAAAGACTGATATCTTGCATATATAAAGAAATCCTACAACTCAATGACGATAGTTCAGAAAGCCCAATTATAAAATGGGCAAAAGATATGAAAAGACAGTTCTCTGAAGAGGAAATGCAAATGGCCAAGAAACACATGAAAAAATGTTCAGCTTCACTAGCTATTAGAGAGATGCAAATTAAGACCACAATGAAATACTATCTCACACCGATTAGAATGGCTGCCATTAAACAAACAGGAAACTACAAATGCTGGAGGGGATGTGGAGAAATTGGAACTCTTATTCATTGTTGGTGGGACTGTATAATGGTTCAGCTACTCTGGAAGTCAGTCTGGCAGTTTCTTAGAAAACTAGATATAGAGTTACCCTTCAATCCATTGATTGCACTTCTCGGTATATACCTGGAAGATCGGAAAGCAGTGACACAAACAGATATTTGCACGCCAATGTTCATAGCAGCATTATTCACAATTGCCAAGAGATGGAAACAACCCAAATGTCCTTCAACAGATGAGTGGATAAATAAAATGTGGTATATACACACAATGGAATACTACACGGCAGTAAGAAGGAACGATGTCGTGAAACATATGACAACATGGATGAACCTTGAAGACATGATGCTGAGCGAAATAAGCCAGGCACAGAAAGAGAAATATTATATGCTACCACTAATGTGAACTCTGAAAAATGTAAAACAAATGGTTTATAATGTAGAATGTAGGGGAACTAGCGATAGAGAGTAATTAAGGAAGGGGGAATGATAATCCAACAAGAACAGATAAGCTATCGTGGGTAAATTTAATGTTCTGGGAATGCCCAGGAATTACTATGGTCTGTTAATTTCTGATGGGTATAGTAGGAACAAGTTCACAGAAATGTTGCTATATTAGGTTACTTTCTTGGGGTAGAGTAGGAACATGTTGGAAGTAAAATAGTTAGCTTAGGTTAGTTGTCTTTTTCTTACTCCCTTGTTATGGTCTCTTTGAAATGTTTATTGTATGTTTTTTTCAATTTTTTTATGTTTTTTTATTTTTCATACAGTTGATTTAAAAAAAAAAAAGTTAAAAAAAAACACAAAAAACAAGGAAAAAAATATGCAGAGCCCCCTTGAGGAGCTGGTGGAGAATGCAGTGGTATTGGCCTGCCCCATCGCGATGGTTGCTAACATGCCCACAGACATAGGGAACTGGTGATTTGATGGGTTGAGCCGTCTACCACAGGATTTGCCCTTGGGAAGACTGTTGCTGCAAAGGAGAGGCTAGGCCTCCCTATAATTGTGCCTAAGAGCCTCCTCCCAAATGCCTCTTTGTTGCTCAGATGTGGCCCTCTCTCTCTAGCTAAGCCAACTTGGCAGGTGAAATCACTGCCCTCCCCACTACGTGGGATCAGACACCCAGGGGAGTGAATCTCCCTGGCAACGTGGAATATGACTCCCAGAGAGGAATGTAGATCCGGCATCGTGGGATGGAGAACATCTTCTTGACCAAAAGGGGGATGTGAATGGAAATGAAATAAACTTCAGTGGCAGAGAGATTCCAAAAGGAGCTGAGAGGTCACTCTGGTGGGCACTCTTATGCACAATATAGACAACCCTTTTTAGGTTCTAAAGAATTGGGGTACCTGGTGGTAGATACCTGAAACTATCAAACTACAACCCAGAACCCATGAATCTTGAAGACAATTGTATAAAAATGTAGCTTATGAGGGGTGACAATGGGATTGGGAAAGCCATAAGGACCACACTCCCCTTTGTCTAGTTTATGGATGGATGAGTAGAAAAATAGGGGAAGGAAACAAACAAACAAACAGACAAAGTCACCCAGTGTTCTTTTTTTACTTCATTTGCTCTTTTTCACTTTAATGATTATTCTTGTTATTTTTGGGTGTGTGCTAATGAAGGTGTCAGGGATTGATTTAGGTGACGAATGTACAACTATGTAATGGTACTGTGAACAATCGAATGTACGATTTGTTTTGTATGACTGCATGGTATGTGAATATATCTCAATAAAATGAAGATAAAAAAATAAAAATAAATAAATAAATAAAATAAAAAAAAATCATAAAAAAAAAGGCAAATCAAGCAGGACCAAAGGCTGAGCCCTAAGGTTGGCATCAGGGCTCATGGGGCCAATTATCTATCCATTTATAAAGACAATTCACCCTATCTTGATGCAGCTAATTGAAAGTAATTCTGTGAATAGCTGTAGAATACCACAATTGTGGTATATCACATCTGATCCCCCTCCCACCCACCCCCAGATACAAGAGGCTGGGAGCCCATGAAGGAAAGGGGGTCAGGCCACTGAGTTGTGGCTGTGACGAAGTTCACGCTATAAAATTCTCATCTCCAGTCCCATATCCTATGGCTGTGTCCCTGGGTAAATGCTGCGAGGTGGGTCTGGATGGAATGGAGCAAAGGTGGCCGGTGCTTGCAGCGAGTGGTGAGAAGCCCCCAGAGATTTCTACCTGTTCAGGGAGCCTGAGAACAGGCAACCAATGCCCCCTGCAGCACCTGACCTTGAGGCCCAGAATTGTAGCTTATGCCTTTGAGCTCTGCGAGATAAAGGTACAACACAGTGCTTTCTGATGAGAGTGATGACAATCTATATAGTGAGGATAAAGGCTTTCAGCATCCCATCTCCAATAACTACTCGCTAATTAATTCATCCATTCATTTGACAAATATTTAGTGAACATCTTTCACACACACACACTGGGCTAACCACTGGAGATGCAAAAATCAACAAGATACAACTCCTGTCCTGTCCTCATCAAGTTCCTGGTCTAGAGAGGGATGCAAGCATATGCACAAATAATTATATTACAGTGTGATAAGTGCTATAATCAGGATGATCATAACAATAGCTGCCATTTACTGCATGCTCACTGAGACTGAAAGAGATTAAATTACTTGCCCAAAATCACCATTCTTGTGCCACGATTCAAACCAAGGCTTCTCTGGCACTATCACCTACACACTTACCACAAAGCTCTACTGTCTTCCAGAGAGCAGGAAATAAAGATTCCCAGGACATGGAGAAGAATGAGCCACCATCCCTGCAGAATGACAGCAAAGCCTCCCAGAAGAGGAGAGGTGTAGGTGACCCTCTAACTGCTTAGAATTAATTCATCAAGAGTCCCAGGTTCCTGATGAGTATTGGAGAAGAGAATGACCCAGGCAACACAAGGTAGTATAATCCTTTGGGTGCTGCAGGCTTTTATATGGAGCCAAGCCATTAGCTTCAGGGATGGACTGCAAATGAGAAGAGCGTACTAAAGTCGCCATGAGCAAAGGATGGGCAGACGGACAGGTCAGCACAGTTTAATTAAGTTATTCAAACAGACCAGCTTATCTGTACAGTTATCCCTTCCACATCGAGGTCTCAGGGGAACAACCACACCCCACAATCTGGAAAATCCATGAAAAATTTTTTGGCCATCCCTTCATACCAGAGAAGTCTGAATTTTTCCTTTCTTTTTTTTTAATGGGGTATTTACAGTACCTTATTGTAAAATTTGGGTTAATTATTTGGTCATAGGTTATATGTGTCATCTGCTGACCTTTGTGTGTCATCTGCAGCTTCCACAAACTCCCCCAAAATTCCTATTTAATTTCTTATGTCAACCCTTGATATATTGAAGCCGTGCTTGGGAAGTCACAATGTGGAAGGGATAACCGTGTATCCTCTGAGGCAACTCTCTGTCATGGAGCCCAGCACCTAACAGTACTTGGTAAACTTTACATGTTGATCCAATGATAAAATCACTTCAAATTATTTATTTTAGATTTACATATAGTAAATTTATGATTCTTTGGCATACAGTTCTTGACAAATGCCTCAGGTTGCAGAACCAGAATCAAGTTAAAGAACAGTTTTATGATCACAAAACATTATCTCCTATTGCCCCTTTGGAATCAACCCTCCCCCAGTTCCTAACCCTGGCAACCACTAATCTGTTTTCCATCGCTATATTTTTTTTTCCAGAAAGTCATAAAAATGGAATCATATAGTATGTAGCTTTTTGAGTCTGGTTTCTTTCAGCATAATACATTTAAGAGTCAGCCATGTAGTTGCATATATCAATAGGGTCTTCCTTTTTATGGCTGTGTAGTATCCCATTGTTTAGATGAACCAATTTGTTTATTCATTTACCCATTAAAGGACATTAGGGTTGTTTCCTGTTGTTGACACTTATAAACAAAGCTTCTGTAAATATTTGTGTAAATGTTTTTGTCTGAAAGTAAATTTTCATTTCTCTCGGGAAAGAAAGAAATGGGTAATCTAGTTCATATGGTAAGTATATGTTTAACTTTATAAGCAATTGATTAACTGTTTTCCAAAGTGGCTGTACCATTTTGCATCCCTACATGCAGTGTATGAGAGTTCCAGTTGCTCCACATCTTTGCCAAAACTTGGTATTATCTCTTTACTAATTAATTTTCACCATTCTAATAGGTATGTCATTATAGTTTTAATATGCCCCCAATGACTAATGATATGGAGCATCTTTTCATGTGCTTAGTTGCCATCTGTCTACCTTCTTTGGTGTGTGTGTATGTGTTCAAATCATTTGTCCAGTGTTTAAATTGGCTGTTTGTTTCTTATTGACAAGTTTTGAGAGTTCTTTACATATTCTGGATATAACCCCTTTGTCAGAGATACGATTTGCAAATAGTTTCTTCTATTCTGTGGCTTGTCTTTTCATTCTTAGCAGTATGTTTCACAGGACAAAAATACTGTGATTGATTTTGACAACAATCAGTTTATCCAGTTTATTAGTATTTTTCTTTCATGGATTGCACTTAAGCCTTGAAAGAGTTTGAGTCTAAGAACTCTGACTAACCCAAAGCCACAAAGATTTTCTCCTATAGTTTCTTCTAAAACCTGAAGTTTTCTTTGTGGGAAGGTTTAAACTACAAATTCAATTTCTTTAATAAATATATGACTATTTGAGTTATCTTTTTCTTTTTTCATGAGCTTTAATAATTTGTGTTTTAAAGGAACTAGCCTGTTTCATCTACGTTATTGAATTTACAGATTGAATTTATGTTTGGAGCCATATTCATTTTTTGTTTCACTCCCCCACCATAGGACATATCCCCTCCTTTTTTTTTTTTTTTTTTTCTTTTTCTCTCACCAAAACTCTGATATGGAGTCTTGAGTGGTCATGGAAAAGGCTAGCAAAGTTAGCAGCAGAACAGGGGAAACAAAGCATAGGAACCCTTTCTTTCCTCAAGCTGGATAACCTAAATCCTAGACTGTCGATTGTCTAGGAGCTGTCTGGGGTGGGCATGCCCAAAGGAGTGGAGCAAAACTGGAGGCCCTGGGTGGGGAGTCAGGGGTCTTTCTGAAAACCCTGCACCAGGAGAGAGGTCAGGCGCCAGGACCTACTGTTGTGTCACATTGGAGGGTCCAGGAGAGGCAGAGCCAGGGAACCCAGGAGAGCCCACAGAGAAGTCCAGAAAGGGAGGAAGCTACCGGTAGAGAAACACACTAAATCTGAAGCTGCTTCTATGAACGTTCAACCCGGTTCTGGCTCCCCCCCCCACCATCATCACCACCACGAGGTTTGGGCTAACTTGTTCCCAGAGGCCCTGCCCCAAACCCTCCAATCTGCCCTGCACACAGTTTTATGGAGCAACAATTCCCTGGCCAAATGAAGTGCTCAGGGAAGGGGCCCCATCAAGTACTAGACGCCCTCCCAGAGTATTATGGGCTGCTGTTTCAGTATGCCCTAAGTCTAGGCTGCCTCGATACATCAGGGCTCAACCCCAACAGACAGAATATTATATAAATACTCTAAAATGTATCTCAGGAAGCCTTCCTTCTTGAGGTCCATGGCATTCATTATCTTTCTTTTCTGAAACAGTTATTTTGCTATAAATAACCAAGCTGTACCATGGCAAAAACCTTCCTGGAAGAGAAAGAAATGATTGAAATCTCAACCCAATTAGCTGGTGAGCCCCCAGGGTTGCCCCATGCAAGGGTTTAGCATTAGGAAAAGCCTACTTTCTCCCAGGACCATCCCTTCCCTGTGTTGGCACCACAAGGTCCTCTTCTTTCTGAAAGATCTTAAATGGCTGAAACCTTACTATCTTGCATTTGTATGACACTGTCTTATCGAAATACTTGATCTGTGAACTGGATAAGAATTTTCCTTCTAGAGCAGAGTTGGGGAAACCAAGGCCCAGTCAGAGAGCTTGAAGGACCTACTCTAGATTGCATGACAAGTGAGTGACAGGTCCTTTGACTCCTGAATTAGTTAGCCGTCCATCAAGCACACCGTGCTTCCTCTCTGTGGCTTGAAAAGATAAAAAAAAAAAAAAAAAAAAAAAGTTGTTGGGTTACCGAAGATGCCCCAAAAGTCTTTATTAGACACCCACAATGTATGTGGCATTGTACTTGGCTCTGGAATACAGCAGTGAATGAGAAAATAAGGTCCCTGCCATCACAGACTTATAACCAGGGGTGGGGGCAGGTGGGGGGAGATGACAAACAAATAAGAAAAATAGCAGAAAACGGGAAATGCCCCATTTTAGGTCCCTAGGGCTGCTATAACAAAGTACCGCAAACTGAGTGACTTACCAAAAAACCCAGAAATTTATTATCTCCCAGTTCTGGTAACTAGAAGTCTGAAATCAATGTGTGAGCAGGACTCTGAGGTCTGTAGGGCTCTGGGGGTGGCCCGTGGCATGACAAGCTGAAATTGTTGCTACTGTGACCAAAGACGTTACCTGGAAGGAAGCTCTTGGTGCCACGGGTGAATGTCGGTGTGAAAAAAGCAAACAGGAGCATTTCTGACCAACAAAAACACCTCCCCAGCAAAGCAAGCTTCTATCCCCAGCCCGAGCCCTCCTTGGGCTCCAAACTCAAAATACCTTTTGGGGGATTCACAGAGGTACCAACCACTTACTCAATCTTCTGCTCAACTCCTATCACCTTGCTGTATGTGAAAAGATTCTCAGAAAAGATTCTGAGATGCTAAAGTTCAACCCATTGCCCACCCCCACCATCCCTACTTTTCTGAAAAGAGCAATGCTCAGAAGTCACAGGGTGGCTTAAGCTTTCCAAAGTATTTTCACATATGTTATTTCATCTTATGTTCATTTTATGCAACATCCTAAAAATGTGACACCAAAGGAAGAATCAAAGAGAATGTGGGGTGTTATAGATTGAATTGTGTCCCCCAAAAAGACATGTTCAAGTCCTAACACCAGTTCTGTGAATATGAGCTTATTTGTAAAGAACTTATTAGTCAAGATAAGGCCAAACTGAGTTGGGGTGGGCCCTGATCCAGTATGAATGGTGTCCTTATAAGCAAAGGAAATTTGAACACAGAAAGTAAGACAAGAGACAGAGAGAGAGACACACAGAGAGAGACAGAGAAGGCCATAGGATGAGACAAAGCCTGTGTTAGCCGCTGCAGGATGAGGAGCCATGGACGGCAGCCACTTGCCCACGCCAAGGGAGAGGCATGGAACAGACTCTCCCCTGTAAGAGGAAGTACAGCCCTACTGACACCTTGATTTTTGACTTCCAGCTTCCAGAACCATGAGACAATAGATTTCTGTTGTTTGAGCCAACTAGCCCTTGGTACTTTGTCACAGCAGCCCCGGAAAACTAAGACAAATGGCTATCAGGAACATCCAAGGTCACCTAGCTGAAAGGGGCAGAGTTGGAATTGGCACTCAAGCCCTCTATTTCTCCTCCTTGTGCTTTTCCATTGGACTATGCAGCTGACCTTTATTTTTAAAGGGTAAGGAAGGGGGAGGGTTGTTTATTACAGCACACATCAGTATGGGGTGCCACACTGGGCTGACAAGCAAGCTGAGCACCCAGAGAACTACCTCCCAAGGCCTCCCAATCAAATAAATTGTCCGCACAGCCCCATATGGCCAAGAGCCTAGAAAAGGAAAAACAACTTCCAACAAGCACAGGGGCTCTGAGTCTTGCCCTGTGTCTCCCAATTCTACCCCCCTGTACTGGTTTTCATATATTATGTCCCCCAGAAAAAGCCATGTTCTTTGATGCAATCTTGTGGGGGCAGACATATTAGTGGGGATTAAGTTGGAATGTTTGGATTAGGTTGTTTCCATGAAGATGTGCCCCACTCAACTGTGGGTGATGACTCTGATTGGATAATTTCCATGGAGGTGTTGCCCCACTCATTCAGCATGGGCCTTGATTAGTTACTAGAGCACTATATAACCTCAGACAGAAGAAGCAAACTTGCTACAGCCAAGAGGGACACTTTGAAGAATGCACAGAAGCTGAGAGAGGAGCTGCAGATGAGAGACAGTTTGAAGATGGCCATTGAAAGCAGACTCCTGCTCCGGAGAAGTTAAGAGAGGACAAACACCCCAAGAGCAACTAAGAGTGACATTTTTGAGGAACTGCAGCTTAGAGAGGAACGTCCTGGGAGAAAGCCATTTTGAACCCAGAACTTTGGAGCAGATGCCAGCCACGTGCCTTCCCAGCTAACAGAAGTTTTCCAGACACCATTGGCCATCCTCCAGTGAAGGTACCCGATTACTGATGTGTTACCTTGGACACTTTATGGCCTTAAGACTGTAACTGTGTAACCAAATAAACTCCCTTTTATAAAAGCCAATCCATCTCTGGTGTTTTGCATTCTGGCAGCATTAGCTAGCCAGAACACCCCCTCCATCAGGACCGTCATAGCCAGGCTCTGGGCAGAGCTGGGCCCTGGCCCGGTGGGCTCGCTTGGAGGAGCATGACAGAGTGATGGTCTCCATGGGCCCGCTCCTCATGTGACAATCCATCATGAATTTTGGCATCTGTCAATGAGCTCATCTTAGGAAGGAGGCTGTCTTAAAATAACTCCCTAAGGTGGAAGGCTTTTATTAATTTCATTATTGTTTTAGCTCTGACCATAGTCTTAGAGTCACAAAATGTTAGAACCTGAAAGGACTTGGGGAAAGTGTCTGATCCAGCCTCCCATTTAGGGATGAGGCCAGAGAAGAAAAGGGATTTCCTTGCCCAGGTTAAGAATGGGAATTCTGGTCTGCAGCCCTGCACTGACTCTCTCTCCCCCACCGCACACACCCGGGACAGCTTATCCTTGTTACCAGAGCCATGTCAGCCCTCATCATGAATGGGGGCTTCCTGTGCTCTGGGCTGCCCAGAAGGGGCCCCACAAATGGATGAGGCTGGGCCAATTCCAAAGCAGAGCGCTAAGGATCAAGAGCCCTCTGACTGCAGCAGGGGACCACTGGTCAGGGAGGAAACCTGATCCAGCCCTTCTTTCAAGCCATGCCTTCCATCACCCCCATACCTGACCCCCACCATCCCCTGATATTCTTATTTTACCATCTCCCTAAGTCCTCCCATATCCACCCACCCCCTCCAATGCATGTCCCACATCTCCCTCCTCACACCATTAAAAACAAAACACCATTGGCTCAACACCTCCCCATGCAGTTATTTCAAGTTTCTTCATGCCTTTCTGCAGTGCAACAGGTGCCGCCCCTTTAAAGTAAGAGTCCTGAGTCTGGAGGACGTCTCAGCTGAGTCCTGACCCTGCCGGTTACTAGCTGTGTGACCCTGAGGGTGTCCCTTCACTCCCCCAGGCTTTGGTTTCCTTTTCTATTAAAAAATAAGAATCATCCCTACCACAACTGGACGTTGTGGGTGTGGCATAAGGTGATATTGACTATAGTACTAGCTTAAGCATTATTAGAAATAAAGACTATGGTGGATGAGGAGGGTAAATGCCGTTATATAAAAGCGTAGCAGAGCATAATGGTTACGCATATGTGAGTGAGTCAAAATGTCTCGCATCACAGAGGCGTTGGACTTTATCACCTGGATTGTTGCTGATGTTCTCACAAACATTGGGGGCTGATGGCTTGATATGCTGAGCCTTCTGTCTTGGGGCTTGCCCCTAGAAGCTCATTACTGCAAAGGAGAGGCTAAACCTGCTTATAATTGTGCCTCCTTGTTGCTCAGATGTGGCCCCCTCTCTCTCTCTAACTAAGCCACCTTGGCGGGTGATCTCGCTGACCTCCCCCCTACATGGACCTGACTCCCAGGGGTGTAAATCTCCCTGGCAACGCAGGATATGACTCCTGGGGATGAATCTGGACCTGGCATCATGGGATTGAGAACATCTTGACGGAAATGAAACAAAATAAAGCTTCAATGGCTGAGAGATTTCAAATGGAATCGAGAAGTCACTCTGGTGGACATTCTTACACACTATATAGATAACCATTTTTAGGTTTTAAAGTACTGCAATAGCTAGAAGTAAATACCTGAAACTATCAAACTCCAACCCAGTAGCCTTGACTCTTGGAGACGATTGTATAACCACGTAGATTACAAAGGATGACAGTGTGAATGTGAAAAACTTGTGGATCACACTCCCTTTACCCAGTGTATGGATGGATGAGTAGAAAAATGGGGACAAAAACTAAATGAGAAATAGGGTGGGATGGGGGGGGATGATTTGGGTGTTCTTTTTTACTTTTATTTTTTATTCTTATTCTGTTTCTTTCTGGTATAAAGAAAATGTTCAAAAATAGACTGGGGTGATGAATGCACAACTATATGAAGGTACTGTGAACAGCTGATAGTACCCCATGGATGATTGTATGGTATGTGAATATATCTTAATAAACTGAATTTTAAAAAAAATGTCTTGCATCAAATCCAAACTCCACACTGTTATTTGTGTGACCGTGAGCAAACTGCTCAACCTCTCAAAGCTTCAGCCTCCTCAATATAAAGGGGACAGTAACGGCTCCTACCTTATATTGTTGATGTTTAAGAATTAAATGAAATATGTACATAAAGCACTGACATGATGCCTAGCATATTGTAAATAGCAATAATTATTAACTGTGACTTTAATCACTACGTTTCATATAGTTACTATGACCATGCACCTCTCTGGCCCCAGCACTCTCCTCCCTACCCTGGCCTCGTGCTCAGGCATGAGCATCACACAATCTGAATCTCACAGAACCCAGTCACTTTAGGGAAAAGGTGGGGGTCAGGGGGCAGGGATATAGGTAGGAGCCAAGGGCAGAGCATCTCTGAGTGCACAGATGGGTGAGAACGCCAGCTAGGCCCATCCTGGTGCGAGTGCCTAGACTGAGTGGGGGGATGTTGAGAAGGGGGCTGGGGAGCTGGGAAGGGAGGCGTCGGCTCCCCCCAGAGGAGTCCCTAGACCTGAATGATAAATACAAATTGGGGAACACAGGGCATGTTGGCTCATTTGCCATTGCTTGTGCCAGAATTTGCAGACACAGCTGGTCCTGACATTGCTTCCCTGGTCCCCATCTAGTTAACAGAAAACAAAGATGCCCCAGAGCCATGCACTTCTGGGAATGAAGCCAAGTGAGCAGGAGACAGGGCAGGTTTCTCCCCCAGCTGACATGCTCCTTCTGACACCCAGCAGGGCCAGTCCCTGCTCCAGCCAGCAGCCATGGGGTCAGGGTAAAATCCAGAGAGGAGAGGGTAATGAGAAGCCCACATGCTCTGCTAACTTCTCATAGGTGAGGCAGCCTCTCTGAACAACACATGCAGTGAAGGAAGAGATGAAAGGAAGGTGGGCAGCCTTCAGCATTCTGGGGCCTTCTCCATTACACTCAAGCCAGAGCCCCCTGCTCCACCCAGCCCTCTAACTCAACCAACCCACTCCCAGCACTATGGCTATAGGTACCTGTCCCCAACCTCAGGCTCCCCCTTCCTCCCACCAAGCTTGTGCTTTCTCTGGCACCTGTGGTTCTCAAACATGTGACTTTTGTAGCGATTTCTCGCATGGTTTGGTGACCCTTAAGGTCTTCAGCCTCCCACACGGCTCTTAGAATTGCTGCTTCTTCTGGTTCCAATGTCTTCTGTTCCTGTGCGTAAGCAAGCACTCCTCTCAACAGTAGGGCCTGCAGCACCCCACAGCTGGCCTGGCCCAAGCTATGGGGGGGTACCCGCCTAAAAGGGAGCGTAACGGGGAAGGAGTGCATCAGGAAGGTTTTCACATGCCAATGAAAATGCTTCAATGATGATCCATCATTATTCATTCCTAGAAATATGGATTGAGCATCAACCACTTGCAGGCACTATGTCAGGGGCTGGGGATAACCCAAAGAGCAAGGCAGGTGAGGAGCTGGCCCTTCCCAATCTCTTTTCATTCTGTGTTAACTCCTAGAGAAACACAGCCTCTGGGAGTGGCAGCCTGTTAAGTAAGGCATCAACTGCTCACTCTAAATGTGAATTCTTTTAATCAAACTGAAGACAAGATGTGTAGAAAGGAGGGCAAGAATCACAGCTCTGCGCCAGAACTTAAATTTGTAAAAGTTTGTGGTTAGGGTGGGTTGCTTTTTGCTTGTTTGGGAGAAGGAGTGTTGGACCTCAGGGGCAGAGGGCTAAATTAACCATACTCCTTGGTTCATGATACATTATTATCATTGATCTGAACAAGGCTCTTTCTTATTTATTTTTTCATTCATTAATTCCCTTTTATCCCATTAGCCCTTTCCCTCCATGCTAGGCCACCACTGGTTTGTGTTTAATGTGCATCTTTCTATTTGTTGAGTTTTTATAATATGTGTACTATTGTTTGGGTGAATAAATTTTTAATTTACCTAACAGGTCTCTCCTTCTCTTTTTTGCCTTTTGCACTCAGCAGCTTGGCTACAGGGACCCATGGCATACAGCCACGACTCTGTGCAACTTGTGAGAAACAGGGACTGACCTGGCCACTGCCACAAAACCCTCACGCTTGTCCCCGTAGGAGTCAGGCTGGCAACTTCTTTGGGATATACTCTTAGGAGTGGAGCCGCTGGGTCATGAGGTTCATGTTTTGTTATTTTCTTTATTTTAACTAAGTATACCAAGCCCCACGGGTCTTCAAAATGGCTACATTTCCCCCCAGCAGTGTTGAGGGCTTCTCTCACATCCCCACCAGCACTTGGCAGCATCAAAGTATCTAATTTTTGCAGTCTGATGGGTGCAAAGTGGTCTCCTTGTTTTAATTTGCATTTCTCCAGTGAAGAACTGGAGCATAGCATATAATGGTTAGCCTTTTGGGTTTTCTCTTCTGTAAACTGCCTGCTTAGATGCTTTGCCCATTCTCCTAGGCAGTTGCTGTCTTTTTTCTTTTCAACTTGCACTTGTTGCTGGTGTGTTGTTGATGTTATTCCTCTCAGTTTTAGACACTGAAAACTTTATCTCAATTTGTCACCTATTTAACTGTCTGCACAGTGTTTCATGGAATGGAGATCCATTAATTCATTTTTGCCTTGTGTTTTAGGTTTTTTGAAGTTTTATTTAAGAAGTCCTTCCTTGCCCCTAAGATACAAAGATAGACTCTTACATTATTTTCAATCTTTTAATAAAATTCTAGGGCTTTAATTGGTCCTCTCCTGGGACTGTGCACATTGACTCAGGATATCAGGCTTACTTCATTCACCAAATATTTAATGAGCATTTAACATGTGTTGGGCACTGTGGGCAGGTGGCAGATAAAAGATAAGATATAGTCCCTGGACTCAATGACAGGAATGGAATCAGAGCCCCAGGTGACAGGAGATGTAAGGAGTCAGGAAGAGACAACCTTAATGAGAAGGACTGAAATCTCAACTAGCAAATTGTCCCTGGAAGAAACTACAGTCTGGGTAGACATATGTAAATCATAGGCCAGTGAGGTACAAATGACTAAGCTAATATTTGTGTATCCCAAGAACAGTCCAGAAAAGACCAGCTCTGGGGGTCTAGAATTCCTTTCCCAATCTAGAAAACAGATGTATTAAGACTGAGTGCCTTTAGCATTCAAGTCCTCAAAACCAAACGTGGAATCAACCACTAAGAAAAAAATTCATAAAATGCTGTCGGTTCAGCTTCTGTGTTATACTTAATGGGCAGACCCCTCCCTTGCAAGGCCATTTCACCCAAACCTGTGCAATCCCATGCAATGGATTGGGCAGCGAAGGCTGAGCCGTACCTCTC
The DNA here is from genome assembly GCF_015220235.1 of Choloepus didactylus. Classification (NCBI taxonomy): domain Eukaryota; kingdom Metazoa; phylum Chordata; class Mammalia; order Pilosa; family Megalonychidae; genus Choloepus; species Choloepus didactylus. Next base: position 35,173,171 of record NC_051308.1, read on the forward strand.
TGTGGAAACCTATACCGTCTCCTAAGAGATTTCCGGTAAGAAGTTCCTGCAGTCATGATCTCCTGCAGAGAGACTCCCACAACTAGGGGAATACCAAAGCACTGTACTTATTAAGATTTTTTGAAGCACCATTTGCTTTAAGAAATCTTAAGAGCCGGGCATTATAAATTCATTATGTAAAATACTTCAATGGAAGAACAGCAACTGCAGTATCAGGGTGGAATAAAACTAGAGTGCACAGGACATGCCTCTGCTGGAACCCTTACCAACCCAGGGTAAAGGCCAACCAGAAAGCTGGATGGATTTCACAGCAAGCGCCTGTCAACACCCCACCTCGCAACACAAGGTGTCTGCACACTCTGCAAAAGTAGACAGCCTGGGCTCCTGGAAAGGGCATGCATTGTGTGGGAGTCAAGAACTTGAGTTTTGGTCCTGGCTTTGCTCTTGACTGTGTGACTTTGGGCAATCTCTTTGAGCCCTGTGCCTCAGTTGCTTCATGTGCAAAATTAGTACGTTGACTGGATCAGCATTTCTGAACATGAATGGGACAAGAATGGCAAGCATTTCTGAATTTCTTAAGTTTCAAAATACGAAGGCGCACAGGCCTACCCTCAACCTACAAAATCAGAACTGGAGGATGCTGCGTCTCTCCACCTCTAATGTGTTGTTATATGACTTAGAGAAAGTTATCACAGCACCCGCAGCATCCCTCAGGCAACAAAAACCCAGATGCTAGCCTCCTCGGGATCCTACAGACAGAATTCTCAGGTTTATCACTAAACCTATTGACTCTTACCTGTAGATACCATTCCTCAGTGTTGGGAGAATGGGGAAAAAGAGCTGTAAATCTCCTTGCAAATATAAATATCTTTTTAAGTAGTAACTTAGATCTATAAATCAAAAAGATAGCTTTTATCTCAAATGTGAGTGATACCACATGCATACATGTATATGCAAAGTATGCAGAGAATCTATTCAAAGAATCCGACTAGGTTATGAGTGCCTCAAGAATTACAGATGCAATGCTCCTTGAGTTCTGCTGCAGGCCCTGCACCTGGAGAGTGCCAGGCACATACTCATTGTTCAATAAATATCTATCGAATGAATGAATGCATGACTTTGCCCACCTCTGTATCTTGTCCCCATGCAAATAATAAATGCTAAATGAGTACATGAACAAAAATGAAGCATTTTAAACTTTCCAAAATACTTTCATAAATACTTTATTAGTTGAACACAGCCACCCACCCAGTTCTTCATCCAGACAAAAGAGGGTAGCTCCTTCCCTGTGCCACGTTGCCTTCCTAGGGGAGTACTGTGTGCTTAAGGACAAATAATCTCTGTGCTAAAGATGAAAGCCCAGGGGAATCCAAAGCACAGAAGCTGGGTTAGCAAAGGCACAGTCACACATTCATAGATCCTGAGGCAGGTCCCAGGGTCCTGAATCTCCACCCAGGCCTCTCTCTTGGAGAGCCACTAATTAACTGACTGAATTTACCCGCATTCAGGAGGGTGGAAGAACACTTTACCTTATAAAAGGTTATTTCAGGTGGTTTACCAGAAACACACAGGGATACTGAAAATTAATTGAGAATAAAAATTAGATCCAGGAAAAATTCAAATCTAAATAAAATGTAAAAATTGAGAAGGGGAAATGACACACCCACCCACTCACATTTACTTTATTATAAATAATACACACACACACACACACACACACACACACACACACAAAGACCACAGGGCCCCAAAGAGCCATTTAGTTGGCTCAAAAATTTGGATCTAAGCTTCCCAGAAGCTAAAGTAGAAAGAAAAAACAGATCAATTATATGGTTCTCAATGTCCATAAAGAAAAAGGGTACCAGTTCCTCAGGGGAAACAAATTATTCCTAGCACTCATATCTAAAAATGATTTACTGCACATAATCTAACTACAGTAGAGAACAGTGCATCCCCAGAGCAAACGCAATGATCAGTATTAGGCTTTGGTGTAGCATCCATCAATAATGGCCGAGAAATCACCACAAAAACATGACCCAGTCAAAGCATTTTATGAGGAGGGTCAGACAAGACAATACAGTCCAGTTTTTGGATGTACTTCAAATAATTTCCCATTAATCTATCTCCCAACTAGGCATCTGATTAAAGTTGAAGACCAAACAAGCTGAGGTTAGGTTTTCCAGCAAAAGTCTAAACTGCAAGTGTCTGTGTTGCTCATTAAGAGTGGATCCCTACAGTTTGGAGATCCAATGTGCCGACAGTGACACTGACGATGATTTGTGAAAATTGAGGAGCCTAATCATAATTCTCCTTCTTGCCTGGATGTCCATTTTCCTTCAGCCCAAAGGTGATCTCTGCTGAAGAGTGTCCGTTTACCCCTCCAAATCCCTCTCCATCCTTCCCCCTGCTCTGTCCTGGGAGGCTGACCTCTAAGGACTGCCCCACCTTCCTTGCCCTCCAGCTTCCTGTTATGTTAGCCCAACAGGAGGCACCAGCTGGAGAGCAGGAGGAGGAGGAGGTATTCTGCTGCTCTCTTCCTCCCACTCTGGGCTGAGACTTGGCAGTGGCTCTGCTCCTCTGCATGAGGCCCTACCCTGGCTGGAACTCTGCCCTTTCCCCTTGCCCCCCAACCCAGGCTTGGGGTGCTAACGGCATCCCCCTGTTCCTAGACCCTGGTGCTCTGCCCTCCCTGTGGGATCCCCAACCCTGTTCTCATCTCTGTAAATAGTCCCTTCATTAACTCTCTTCAGTTTGTGAGAAACAAGCACTCCTCCTAAAAGGAATAAACACTCACCCGATCGTGGAGAAGAAAAGAATTTATTTACGATCTTGCAAGAAAGGGTGCCCAACTAAAATGTGGGGGGGTTGGCACACAGAACAATAGACCCAGCAGTATTTATTCCCTACACCTAACTGCAAGTCCCTCCTGTTTCTTCATTGGCTGGATACTTTAGAGGTTACATTCTATTTGACAAGCCTCACTAGCCTGCCCAAACTGGAAACATTTGGAAAAAAAGTCTCCTGTGCAAACTTGAAACATTTGAAACAAGTCTCCACCCCTCTTTTCTTTGTTCTTGAACTGCAGAGCCAGTCTGAGCTAGTTTGGTAACAACTTACTAACCTGTTTAAGGAACATTTACCCCCTCCCCCAGTCTCCACCTTGCAAGGACAGTGGGCAGATAGATAAACAGGAGGACCCGCCACCAATTATAGCTTGGCTTCTTGACCCTCTGCCATTCCCGAGCTGCCCCCACCCTGTGTGAAAGCTAAACTTAATCTAATTCTCACAAGTTGCCCCTTTGAATGCATCTTCTGTGTTCTACTCAGACTTTGACTGATACAGGAGCCAAGGAAAGACCTCATGGTAAGGCCAAATTGTATTTCCCAAAAATTAAATGAATATATACTCTGGATACATTCCACCACATGAATAGATGGTGATGGAGTATTAAACATTCTATACCATAGAGAATGGAATTACTTTGGTCTAGAAAAATTTCAAAGCAAATGTTACTAATAACTAGTTCCTTAGCAGAGGTATTTAAAGAAAAAATCTCAGTAATGTGCCCATGGCATATCTGCTTTTGAGCAATATAGCTTCCTAATGAATTTTCCAGAATAAATTATTTGTAAAGTGTGTCCCTAAGTAACTAAAGGAACTGACTGGCTGTATGGAGTTACTGGATACAACTAATTAAATTTTGGAGACCATCTGCTGATTCTGGTTTTAGAACTAGATTTCAGACAGTGGCTAAAATAAGTGTCTATTGAGGCCACTTCTGGTATATGGCAAAAAAAGAAAAAAGAAGCCCTATCATCAGCATATAGATCTTCTCCATTTAAAACAAACAAAACACCAAAAATACTCTAGAGCAAGGAAGCATATATCTGAACTATCCACAAGCACCTTCAAATCTTTAAGCTGAGGATAGAAAAGGAAAAGGGGACAGAATACAGTTGTTTTACTTCGTTCAATATGGATCTCTGCTCTATTAGAGGCCATTGTCACCAATCTGACTCTTGCAGTGAGGTTAAAAAGCAACAGTAATTTGGAATTTATATTGAGTTCATATAGCTTCACCAGTATCTAGTTTACAGAGTGAAAGCTTTAGAGAGACGGCAGTCTTATATTTTCCTCAGCATATTTCTTTATGACAGAGTAAGTTGTGTAAAACGGATCAATAAATAGGTAGAAAGACCTAAAATTCAATTGTTCCTCATGTAAAGTACATGAGAAATCAGACCCATAATTTAAGAAAGAAAAACATGAAATTTAGGTGACATGTCAAATAAACTACAGCCACCTAGTTTGAAGCACTATTAAACATGGCTTTGAAGGAAATAGAGATTCATCAATCATTTATTTTAGGCTACTAAAACTTTGCTGGCCACTCAACTGGGCTGGCCCAAAATGTTTCCATTCCTCGTGCTGGCCTTCACCTTTAGGAGAATAAGGAGATTCCAGATGAGTACTTGCTTCTGCCTCTCGTTTCCACCACCTCTGCACGCTCATTTCCTGCACACCTAGAGCTGCTGATTCCCTGCTCACGTAGGCTTAGGCAGAGAAAAGAAGCCCAGGAATCCTGTGTCAATCCTCACCAAGGGCAGAGAACACATGAGCAGCCCAAGCCCCACCAATTGGTGGAACCTGATTTCATTTTGCTTCCCTGGCCTTGGTTTCTGGAAGTCCAGAGACAAGCCCTGGACTTCTGTGGAGCCATTCCATCTTTCCCTCCTCCTTCAGTGTTGATGTGGTTTATATGACCAGGCTCCTTGCTCATGTGCCACTCTGCCTGGTTCAGGAGTTGCTTGTTGTGATTGGAACATTCCTGCCTGGGGCCCTGATACTGCTTAGCTCTTGCCTACCCCTCTCCTAGGGGCCTCGCGTCCTTTCCCCTTATCCTACCCCCTTTCTTCCTTCACCGAGCAACTGGCTAGGGTCCAGCTGACTGCAGATTGATTGTTAGCCTGGAATTGACACATTTGCCCACCTAACTTTTAACAGCATCTCCCTACTGCTGGGACCTGTCAGTCAAACTCACCAAGCCTATTTTATGCACAGACCACCCAGCAGCCTCTCAGGGACTGTAGCCTGATGAATTCTCCTCCTTAGGTCCAGGCCCAGTCTAGGCATGGTAAAGTTATCCCAGCACCCCCCCCCCCCTTGGTGTGCTTCCAAAATAGACACCACCTGCTTGCCCACAGCTGGTTGTGCCTCTGGCCACAGGCAGCACACAGGGTAGAATGGTCTGGGTGCTACCAAAGGCAGGCATCTGCTACCCACCCTCCCCAAGCTCCCTCTCTGCAAGCATATCCAACAGGTCTACAGGCATTGTGAAAATTTCTCAACCTCACTCACAGATAGGTGAGGGAATGCGAATAAAGGTAACAGTGAGATATCGTTTTACACCTATGAGATTGACGAACAAAATTTAAATGTGATGAGTGAATTGCTATCAGAGAAGCAGAGAGAAAAGAACTCCCACCCATTGCTGTTGGAATTGTGAACTGATACAGCCTTTGGAAAGCAATCTAATGAAACCCATTATTAAAGAAAATATACATACCCCTCATCCTCCTCCTGTGGATTCACCCCACTGAATTAGAGGCATCTAATAGAAATATATGTTCTAAATGGAAATATACAGCCAAGTACTGTTTGAGATGCAAAAAAAAAAAAAAAAACAAAAAAAACAACAAACTGGAAACACAGTAAATGCCCATCCATAAGCAAATGATTGAATAAGCAACAATGCATCCAAACCATGGACTACTAATAATGCAGCCATATAATCAATCCATCTACACTGATCTATATTTTCTTATAGGGACTTCCCTGAGCTTTCTCTGAGAAAAGCAAGATGCAGATAAATGTAAAACCAAAGCCAAGGCACACCTTAAAAATAGTATGTTTGTATAAGATCACTTAACATGAAGAACTACATAAAAGGATATATACCAGGCTATTAATATTGGTGACCTTAAGGATGGAGGTAAAACTGGTGTGAGTGGAAGACAAGGACCTGTAAGTGGAGGGAATAATTAAGCACCACCACCAACAAAAACAACTTTTTTAAGGTAATAGTAAAAAAAAAAAAAAAAAAAGAATTATGATGTAATTCCATATAATTTCATTTACATAACTTTATGCATATGCATGTCCATACAGAAATACATGAAAGTATTGTCACCAGAACGCTAACAGTGGTTATCACTAAGTAACTTCCCTACAGCATTCCTGTGTTCTTTGCACTTTTACATTAAGTATTAATTATTCATATAATCAGGAAAATACCCCCTAAAGCTACTTTATTGTTAATTTCTTTATTCCCCTGCTTTTCTAACTCTATTATTATTTCAATCTCACTACTTCTGAGAAAATAAGTCACATCATAGAGGCAGCTGCCCACTGTATTTGGCTCAATATTCATTTATTTTGATCATGGGGGGGTATGTGTGCATGCATGTGTGTGTGTGTGTGTGTGTGTGTGTGAGTGATTCCCCCATCCCCTCTTTCTCAATCTATCTCTTGCTTTCACTCCAGCCTACCATCCACTGGAGAACTGAGCCTACCATCTGACCAAGCCACACAGAAGACTGAGCACCTGAGCCAGACACCCCATCAAGCTGGTGTCTGTACTGAACATGTGGGCTCTATACCAACCTCCTGTCCTTTGCCCAAGGAGCCCAGATCTTAAACTGGATTTGTGAGGAACCTTGGCTGAGTTCCAGCAGCAACAATGGGGGATCCCCAAGAGAGCTGAGGAAACTTCTCAATTATCATCTCAGGAGTTGGATCTGACAAATCTTTTTCTGACTTCTTACTTCCAAAGGGAGTTTATAAACCCCTAAAACTTCATGTGACTAGAAAGCTGTTTATGACCAGCATGCCAATTTGCTAAAAGAACTTCTGTTGTTTGGTGTGTAAATAGGAACAATCCCTCCTTCCACTGCCCTCCCTGCACCCACTATTTTGCCAACACAACAGCCCCAGAGTCCCAGAGCCAAAATCAAAACTGAATACAAGGGCAGCAGGGTCAGGGACTGCTAGCCTACATGAGGAAACAGGGCCAGGCCATTTGGCTCTGCTGCTTATTTGCATATAGTTTTATAAAAATTTACATGTCAGCCTCAAGGGGCCTAGTTCCAAGTATGCAAAATAAAATTGGTCAATTTGTGCAACCTCTTGCAAGTATGTAACCAATTAGCCTTCCAGCTTGATCAGGATGCAGAAAAACTTCCAACCTGTTGAAAAAAGCTGTTCGGGCAGGGAGCACCCTGAGCCGCAACTGCTGAAAGCGTCATCGGGGTGGAGGCCTGGAATAGCCAGTCGAGTCACCTGATGCGATTTCCCCGCTCAGAAGCTAGGTTGAAGGTGTGTCCAAGTGTGGCTGCAGGCCTGGGGTTGGGGAGTTAGTCACTTTCAGAAAATGTGGGGTTGCGTGCAAAGCAGAGAGCTCTAGCTATTGTCCCAACACACAACACTTTGTGTCCAAAGAAGGGCACTTTTGTAGCTAAATTGTGCATATTATCCACTAGCCTGTGTGAGCATCTTGAGAGCAGAAAGCATGCCTTGCTTATTCAAAATTTCTGCTAATTCAAAGACCTCTACGATTCTACTAAGGTTAACATTTATGTGTCCACGTGGCTCTTCAACTTGTAAGAAATATCCTCAATTTGTATTTGCAACGGAGAGAGTATAAAAAGCTGTGAAGTGCAAGCTAGAGTCGAGGCAATGAACTCAGTTCCTCACAGATGTGAATGCTGCCCAGACAGACACTGCCTTTGGTGGATGGGGCTGGAGAATTGTTCATTTTACAGTCAACATAGGAGGAGCCCCTGGGAATTTATTTACTTGGATAAAGTTTCCCCAGGTTTTTAGCTATCCAAATGAAGCAAAAATTTCAAAAAGCACTGTAGAGACTCTTACCTTGGGGGATAGAGTTGACTATGGGATTCATCATTCATTCAATAAGTTAAACTAAGCACCATTAATGTACAAGACTCTGTGCTGGAAATTTGGTGCATATTGGTGTGTTAGTTTCTCCCACTTTTGTAACAAACCACCACAAATTAACGGCTTGAAGCCACACATATTTATTATCTTACAGTTCTGTGTGTCAGAAGTCCAAATGGGTCTCCCAGCACTAAAATCAAGGCGTCAGTAGGGCTGCATTCTTTTCCAAAGACTCTAGAGGAGAATCTGTTTCCTTGCCTTTCCCAGCTTCTAGAGACTGCTTGCATTCCTTGACTTATAGCCTCCAGCCAGAAATCACAGCACTTTGACCTCAGCTTCCACCACAGCCCCTTCTCTGGCTCTGACCCTGTCTCCCTCTTGTAAGGACCCTTTTGATTGCATTGGGCCCACCTGGATAGTCCAGGATAGTCTCCCAATCTCAAAATCCTTAATCACATCAGCAAAATTGCTTTTGTCATACAGGGTAACATATTCACAGGTCCTGGGGATTAGGCCTGGACATCTCCAGGGGCTGTTATGCTGTCTTCCCCAACTGATGAGCACAATAAACAAGGAAAGAACCACCACTTCTGATCTGGTTGCAGAGGCCAGGGATTCAGAAAGGAAAAAATTCTAGGAACAAGGGGCACTGGATTAACAGCTCAGGATAAATCAGAACCCCTGGGCCTTCCAGTTCCCTCTCTAAGAAATGGCATATTTCCGTGGCAGGGAGCTGGAGTTCATGCAGGTGGAGGGGCTGAGAACCCTGCCCTTCTCCCCAGCTCCCTCTTTCCTCCTCCCCCACCTGGAACGAAAGGCGCCTAATGGGACTGCAGAACTTGACGAGGCCTTGTTTACTCAGGGCCAGGGTCACTGTGCACTAAAAGATTAAGCCCAAGGGCGGTCACTGCCTAGACTTCCCTGAAAATCGAGAAAGTGATTAAACGAGAGGAAGGGGTAGCAACAGACAAGATAGGATTTAACAAAGGATTACAAACACTGAGTCTTTATATAATGGGTTTTTTTTTTTATTTTTATTTTTTTATTTTTTAGTTGCTACAGTATTAGAATAACTAGAAGGAAAGAACTGAAATGGTGGAACTGTAAACCATAACATTCTTTGAAATCTGCTCTATAGCTACCAGTTAAATCGTACTTTGAAAGTTATTACTTTTCTGTATATATATTTCACAATAAAAAATGTAAAAAAAAAAAAAAAGATTAAGCCCATACATATTGCTCCCCTCTCCTAAACCAGATGCCCTGCCATCTTGCAAAGCTCTCCCCTCTTCCTCTCACAAGCAGTGCAGCAGACCCATCTCTTTGAGCCTGGAGGATAGCCCAAGACAAAATGTGATGAAATGTGGATTTCGCCCTATGGAGAGTAGACTCCCGCTTAGACCTTGAACACAAGCCTTGGGCTCCAATCCAGCTTTCCCAGAGCTTTCATCATGAGGGAGACCTGCACACTGGCTAAAAAATGAAGTGAAATCTTGTTTCCCATTGCAGTAGTGTTCCCTATATCTATATCTCCTTCAGAAACTTCACAGGGGAGAAGTGACTGGGACAAGGCAAATTCAGATATTCCTGGGTCTCTAGATCTAGCACCTTCTTTTTTTTTAAATTCAGTTTTATTAAGATACATTCACATACCATACAGTCATCCATGGTGTACAATCAACTGTTCACAGTACCGTCATATAGTTGTGCATTCATCACCCCAATGTATTTTTGAACATTTTCCCTACACCAGAACGAATAAAAATAAGAATAAAAAATAAAAGTAAAAAGGAACACCCCCCCATCCCACTCTATTTTTCATTTAATTTTTTGTCCCCATTTTTCTACTCATCCATCCATACACTGGATAAAGGGAGTGCGATCCACAAGGCTTTCACAATCACACTGTCACCCCTTGTAAGCTACATTGTTATACAATTGTCTTCAAGAGTCCAGGCTACTAGGTTGGAGTTTGATAATTTCAGGTATTTACTTCTAGCTATTCCAATACATTAAAACCTAAAAAGGGATATCTACATAGTGCATAAGAATGCCCACCAGAGTGACCTCTCGACTCCATTTGAAATCTCTCAGCCACTGAAACTTTATTTCATTTCATTTCGCATCCCCCTTTCGGTCAAGAAGATGTTCTCAATTCCATGATGCCAGGTCCAGATTCATCGCCGGGAGTCATATCCTGCATTACACCCCTGGGAGTCAGGTCCCACGTTGGGGGGTGGGGGGTGGGAAGGGAGTTCGCCTGCTGGGGTGGCTTATCTAGCACCTTCTTAATACCCAAACCTCTCCTCCCCAAGTCCAAGCAGTGTTCTTTGTTCCTAAATGACTAACGAATGAGGACTGCCTATCACAGGACCTGGTGCTAAACAAGCATTGTATGAATGAGTAAATCAGTGGAAAATATTCTCACTCCATGGTCTTTCATTTGGTGAACTCATCCCTTCCTCCAGGTTCCACTACCATTTCTAGACCAATAACTCCTAGCAGGACAGCTCTAGCACAACAATGCCCCTCTAGTTCCAGAGTTTATACCCCATGTTCCTCCAGAACCCCAAACTCAACATTCACAGAACAGAACTCATCACCACATCACTCCTGCCCATTTGTATAGAAGAGATACAAAACCTCAACTATTTTAAACTCTTTTCTTGGCTACCTGCCACTGATCCGTTAAGCCAGACCCTGTAGCTGCAGGCTCATTATGTGGATCTGGGAACACCAGCCAGGGTTCTCACCATCTCCTAGGATACTTTCTTCCTCTCCCCACCACCCCGCTTTCTTTCTCTTTGGCCTCTCTGCCACCCAGTCACAAACTTTTGGCTCTGGGGGCTCAGCCTCCATTTCAGCCTTCGTCCTCTCCAGAACTGGAGTTAACACATATTCTCCCAAGTTTTTGAATTTCACTTTCTCTTAGGGATTCTGACCCAGCTCACTCCTTCGGCTCCTGTCATAATCCTTTTCGTCCTGGGTAAGAACTTCTGCCGCAGCCTTGGCCACGTGGAACCCAGTCTCTGTCAGCAATTGCTTAGCCAACTTCTCCCCGGGCACAAGGCAGGGTGGCAGTAGACTTCATGTCAACATTCCCTACTCAAAGTTCACCCTCCATGGACAAGCCAAAGCAGACTACTTAAGAGTTCTCCCCAGTATACCCTAACTATATGGACAAATCCATCCGTCTTTTCCCTCACCTCCATCTGTCAAAATGCACAGGCCCATATAAATGCCACCTCCCCATGATGCCCCCAATCAAATGTGACCTTGATTTTGAACCTCCAGGGTAGACCTCTGCTTTACATTATAGTTATTATCATAAACTGTAAGATCTCTGAGCACTGGGGCTTTATCTCACTCTTTATATCCTCTATAAATCCAAATAGAGAGTAACAAATGGGTGTTCAATAGACATGAATTAAATTAAATACAACTGATTTCCCTAACAGGCTACCCAACACAGGGCTGAAAATATCCTGTGCATTGCCAAGGGAAAGAAATGATCTGATTTATGAATTAAACATAGTCCAGGCTTCTCTTTTGCATCTCCCCATTTCCTCTTGCCCTTTGGCCATTTCAGTCCTTATTAACTCCTTTGGGGAAAGATGGCGGGGAAAGAGAATGTGCTACAACATAAATTCCTCCATTTGGGGGAGACAGCAGGGAATGGGAGAAATAACTGGATTTTGGCTGTGTTTTTCCTTAGATTTCAGGTTATGATAGATATAAACCCCACTGGTCACAACGGCTGCTGTACATACTGCTAATGCAGAACCTTCCAGGCCAAGACTGCTCCATGTATTACACCCTAAATTTGACCAAGGTCTAAACCTCACTATCCCCCATACTTTAGAAATGGTCATATCGGGGGCACAGAGGCTGAGTCACCCACATGTTTACAGATGAGTTACACAGCCCTAGATCTAGAGCACGATGAAATGTTTGACACTGCTGGCTTTGCATCTCCCACAGTAAATTCTGCAACAGCTGTACAATCTAGGACAGTGTTGGATGAAGGAACAAAAATTCAAAAGTGGTTAAAATGGGAAATCTTAGGTTGTATTTATGTTACCGGAATAAAAAATTTTAAAGCCACAGAACTGTACATACAGCACAGTAAACAATGTAAACAATGGACTACAGTTAAAAGTATAATTATAATAATATTGTTTCAGCAATTGTAATAAAAGTACCACACTAATGCAAAGTGTTAGTAATAGGGAAAACTGTGGTGGGGCTGGAGGGGATATATGAGAACTCTATGCTTTCTGCATGATATTTCTGTAAACCTACAACTTCTCTTATAAATAAATACTTAAAAAGGAACAGATGAGGTGAAACCAAGTTTCTTTGTCACTTCTCTTTGGAGTTCCCTTCTAGAACTTGGTCAGCCACAATTTGACACCTGGTACCCAGAACAGCACCAAGCAGTGACCAGATGTCAAACCAGGTAAGACCAAGAAAGGGAGAAGAGAAGCAAAAGGGGAGCAGGGCAGAAGGAGAGCAGGCAAAAGAAGAGAAAAAGGGAAAGATCAAACATGGTGGGGAGAAGCAGAATGTAAACAAACAGTTCTTCCTTGGTAAAAAACTTACTACCTCCTATATTTCTATTCCATTTAAAACTTAAAATAATAATAATAATAATAGGCCCAGTACTCAAAGATAAAGAGAACACAGGTTCGTATGTTCACTCTCAGGGTGGTGAGGCAGCCTCTAGCACCTCCCCATATGCACTCAACAAACAAGATCTAGCACCTTCCATTTTCCCTAGTCTCACCCAGAGAAAAGTACAGAAGCAATGGCCATTCTCCCGCACTCCCAGCTCATCGATTGTTTAAGCAAGCGTTCAGAACTGGCACTTGCCTGAGCCTCTCCCAGTTTCACAGACCTTTGAACCACAGGCTTCCCCGTCGTCGTGCAAGACCTCGGCCCTCTGGTGGCAATGCTCAGTATTACGGCCTCGTAGAGAAAAGTCGGGGTCTGGCACTAGACAAGGCTGCCTGGTAGAGTGAGGTATCTGCTGGGTAGAGGACAGTCAGCCTCACACCGCAGCCAGGAGAACAATGCATGAGAACAGAGTTAAATGACGAAGGTTCACTGGGACACTTTCTCCTCTCTACAATTTTAGAATTTGTTTCAATTCCACAAATATGTCCTGCGATAAGCCAGGCAGAATGTTAGAGATGAAGGATCCCTCAGACATCATCTAGTCCAACCCCATTCTCTCTGATATTCTGTAGTCTATCTCCATAGTTACCACCTTGGATGTGAAATTATCTGATAGAGACATTCGACAGTCTCTTCCACACATTGTCAGCAAACGTGCAGAGCACCTGCTGTGTGCAGACTGTGGCCCAAGTGCTGAGGCAATGGTTGGAAACAATACAGACTTGGTCCCTGCCTTTGTGGAACTTTCAGCCTAAGGGGTCCTCACGGTCACTCAACCTCTACCACAATTCAGACACTCCACTAGATGCACAAGGGTTGCTGCCAGCACACACCTCCCAGCTTTGCAGACCCCAAGGGTTGCCTAGCCTGGTCTGGAATCTCTTTCCAGCTTTCCCGGGGTGAATATGCACCGTGGGGGGCTGCCTGGCCCTCATTACAGCAGACCCTCCACGCATTTTCCAAACTTGCCTCGCCCAAGCCTTGCCTCCATGACTCACTTACTGTCCTGCCTGGATCACTCCAGCCAAGCTGACTGACCTTCAGGGCCCAACGCAGGACCAGCGTTCTGACCTCCAGGTGTTATATTCAACCATCTTATTGCATCTCTCCCCTATTTCCGTAAGTTTAAGATGAGCCTCTACAGTGACTGGAACCAGGGTCAAAAGTACTACAAATAAGATGCTCTGTGGGCACAGCAACAAACCATGCTGGCGTGCAATTGTTTATATGACATTTGTTTTCCTGCAGCAGAATGCTATCTCCTTCAGCTCAGGCACTGTTTTGTTCCTCTGTACATTCCAAGTACCCAGGGTACTCGGTCAGTAGTTGATAATTACAGAATGAGTGGATACATTTGAGGACAAGAATGTAAGAGCTAAATCCACAGTGCCTCCTCTCCTCACACACACTTCATTCACCAACAAGACCACAGACGGCCTGCAGACCTGTCTGCAGAAGGCTGCCAAATCTTAATGTGCTGACGGAAATCAGAGACCCTTTGGGAACTTCAGAAGAGGGATGCACCTTGACTTTTATGTTCAGCTGTATTAACAAGCTTCTCTTTGGCACGCTCTTAGAGCTTACAGCCCGTAATGGCATCAGTTCATGGTGTACCAACTTTTCATTCTGCCTAACATGCCTCTTACCTCATAGGTTCAGGCTTTCTATCCTGAGATGAAGGCCCTCACCATCTCTGGGTTTTCTTTCATCACAGCTATTGCATTATACAGGACTATAAGAAATCAGAAATACCAACCATTCTATTGAAAAGAAGATGATGGAGGAGGAGGAGGAGGAGAAGAAGAAGAAGAGGAGAAGAAAGGAAATGCCTGCCCCTACAGAGCTCAGAGTTTGAAACAATTATTCAGAAGGTAAAGCACAGTGGGGAGGGGGATCAGCACAGCAGGAAGGAGTGGTGCTCTGAGACTGTCTGGACTCAATCCTGCTCAGCCCTCACTGTCTATCTAAGCACAGGCCACCTTTCTGGGCCTCGATTTCCTCATCTGTAAAATAGGGATAATTACAGTATCTGCATAATAGGACATTATGAGGATTAAATGAGAACAGTGCCTGGTATAGTAACTATTCAGTCAACAACAGCAGTTCTTTACAGCAGTGTCTATCCTTCGACCCTTGCACAAAATAGCACTGTAGGTCATCAAATATTATTGTTTAACAAATCCCTATGTCCAAAAGGAGCATAACCATTTATGCTCCAAACCAGAATCTCCACGGGCAGGAATTACAATCTGAAATTGGTGATTCAAACTGATTTCCCAGAGATTCATATGCATACTAAAGCAGTGCTGGTCTAGAATACCTGTAAGGAAAACCCTAAATGGGACTATAAGAGGCACGAGGAACAAAATCCAGAGCTTTCACTTGCAAAGACAATTCACTTTCCTGCCTCTCATCTGCTATCGCTCATCAGAGAGGAGGCAGAAAGGCAGCAGAGAGGCCCGCATGGTTCAGTGCTGACCACGAGAGGCACAGGGGACTTCGATGTTACCCCTTCTTTAACTCTCTTGACAAATAATGGAGTACTGCCCCAGGAGTCTCCTAATAGGCAACTGTTTATTTCGTCATTAACTACCAATGGGACAGAGAGGATCTGGGAACTTTGGGGAACTCTTGGCTGTGCAGACAGACCATCATCCCCTCTATGAGAAAGATGCTAAGGAACCGGAATGGAGAAGTGTGTGTGTCATGGGGAGGGCCGGCAGCCTCTGGGAGCTGGCCATCCTTCACCTGAGAAACACGCCTGCGCTCAAAATAGACTCTGGAATCCAACTAGAGCTGCTCGAGCAGAGTCCAGGTCTGCGGAATCTGCGCTCTTAGCAACACTTTCCACTCAGGCATCACGATCTTGATTAGTCACAGGCTGGTGGTTCCTGGTGTCCTTCTGGGCCCAAGAAAGTGGGTCCAGGGCTGGGCGGGTGGCTGGAATGGGAAGCAAAGGCAGGAGAAGGCACAGACGAGGCCCTGATTCTCCAGGCAAGGAAGATGCCTCCAGGACCTTGTGTCTAAGAGCCCAGGAAGAGGATCACCAATGAATAAAAGCAGGGAAGCCGGCCGGGGAAGGACGGAGGGGAGGAGTCCATGCTTGGTCTTACATGGTTGTGTTTGGGCAATATTCCCGAGAAATGGCTGGTGGGCAAGAGGAGCATTCCCTGGGGAGAAAATGTTCTCTTCACCTGCTCTTCTTCCTCCTGCGAGTCCTGCAGGTGGAGCTACACCTCTTGCCACATGGCAGGGGCCGCAGTTCATGGGCAGCTGTGAGGCGGGGTCAGGGTCTGACGGAGCCGGGAGGGGGTGCTGAGCCCAGCACCTCCCTCAGTAGCTGTGCCACCATGCCGAGCCTCAAGCCTCGGAGGCTGTGACGGCAGAGAACTTCCATCCTGGTTACACTGAAAATGCACCTCACAGGCCCTAGAGAATTGTGCTTGTCTGATCAAGGAAGCAAATATAGCACATAAAAAGTAAAATAATTTAGTGTAATCTTTGCCAAATGCCAAACATTTCATGGGAAATGCATCACCTCCTCTCTTGCTCATAATCGGGTACTTCTTCTTCCCTCGCTTTGGGGATCTGTTGCTTAGAAAATGACAAGCAGGTGGCTTTCAACCCACCCCAAACAGCCACTGACCGTAAAGCACCCCGCAGCCTTTGGTGGTGATGACACAAAGGGAACCTGGACAAATGGTGGCGGAGATCCCCCGATCATCGCCCAAACTTTTTTGTCACTGGGTTTAGCATGTCTCACCCGCGCCCACCCTCCATCCCCCTACACCAATTCCCAAAGCTGTGGGGAAGACTGCAGGAGCAGGTGAAGGGACTTTCATTTTACCTGCTCCTCCCGCCTTGCACACTCTGGGCACAAACACGAATGAGCAGAGAATAGCTAGAAAAGGAAGTGGGGGTGCCAAGGGCTGAATACATTATTCAGACAGTCACAGGAACCCGAGAGCCACAGAGGGTTCACACAGTCTGGTAAGTGTCTAAACCACCCGAGAGCTCGCGTGGCTGCTCAAGACAAATCTGACACCAACATCCTTTGCAATGAGAGGGCTTTTCTCAGAAACGCCCGTGAAATTGCCTCTCGTAGCAACTGCTGCCTAGTAAGGGCTTGGAGTGGTGAGGAATGCAGGGGGAGTCAGTGTTTCTCTTCAGCACAAGAGCTGGAAGGGGCTTCAGCTGTCCTGGGACCCAGAGGAGAAAGCGCAAAGACCAGAGCGGGGAACGAGGCTGGTGAAGAAAGGAGGGCAAGCTGCTGCCAGCAAGCACTCACACTGGGGGCACAGAGCAGGGGGCACCCAGCAGGGTTTTC
Source organism: Choloepus didactylus (assembly GCF_015220235.1). Lineage (NCBI taxonomy): Eukaryota > Metazoa > Chordata > Mammalia > Pilosa > Megalonychidae > Choloepus > Choloepus didactylus. Next base: position 35,190,132 of record NC_051308.1, read on the forward strand.
ACAGGAAGCAGAAGAGTGAAAGGAAACTGAAAGTTACAATACAGGCACCAGATATAGCTCCTTCCAGGCGCATCCCTCCTCCCACTTAAGCCAGGGAGGCTCGGAGGAGGAGGTGGATTCATATAGTCATATACTCATCAGACGTGTGATAATGGGCCTTCTTGCATCTGAAAATCTGCTTGAAGAAGCATTATCTATTTCCCATTGAAGACAGAGGTTAAAGATCAACAATGTTCACCGAGCCTTTGATTACACAGAGCTCTGTCCTGTGTGGGGAGAAGGATACTCAAGGAGTTTGCCTTCTTGTTGGGGAAAAAGAACTCACAGACCAAACAACCATTAGAATACATTTCTTGGGCAAAATAGTAAGTATTGCTCTATATAGTGAGATACATTTATCGCCTTCAGGTTATAAGAGAGAGCTGAGTCAAAAGGTAAACTAGCAGGGAAGGTGCAGATCATGGAAAGAAATTAGAAATATGGATTGGAAGAAAAAAGACCTGCAAATAAAGGAAATAATTACATGTTAGAGGTACAGATGTAGAATCAAATTGAGTGTAAAGGAATGACAAGGTGATTCACTTTATTAAGATGGAGTCTTAGGGAGGAATCATGAGGGAATAAGATTCAAAAGTCTTGGAATGTCAGAGATTCCCCTGGCCCAGTACTTCCCTGAAGCTTCTGAACGCTGCCCGCAGGACCAGATCACCTGGGAGTGTCATAAAAATTCAGAGTCCAGGACCCTACATGAAACCTCATGAGGCCCAAGGAGACCAACACTAGAGACGATTGTGACAACCACTAACCCTGCCAGCCCTCCTTATAAAGAGCAGGAAACAAAGGCCCAGAAAGGTGCAACAAGGAAAAAACAAGCAGGAAGAAGGTTCTAGACACCAAATTCAGGCCAGGCCTGCCAGGCACAGGGAAGAGTGGATGACAACAGGGCGGAATAGAATCCACATGACTTTCCGGAGAAGTACCCTAGGGAGCACAGCCCAGGGGACATCTGGAGAGCCTCCTGGAGGTTTCTGGAAAAGGCTGACTCAGTTCAGCCTGCAGGCATGGGCTGGAACAAAGCCCTGTCTACATCCCTTGCCCTCTGGGAACCTCCTGGTGACTTTCAACTCTTTGCTGCAGTCCTTCTGCAGACACCACCCTACCTCTCCCACGGTGGGTTCAGAAACACTTGGGACAGTGCAGATGGCAAACAGTGGCAGCTCAGAGAGGTGCGATGGAGATTTTTTGTGGTTTGGGACCCCAGCAGCCAGAGGGTGAAATCCTCCCTGCAGTGGATCCTCAATGGCCACTCTTCACCAGAAAGATGGGGATAAACCCAGCACCAACGTCCTCACCAGTCGCACCAGCTGCTTTCCAGCTTGAGCAGGTGCAGTGGCCGCAGCAGCGAGAGGTCTTGAGTTTCCCTTAAATGCTCCCAATGCCCCTCACCCCTGAAAACCCCAGGTGGGCAAGGAAATGGTTAGAAGGACCACTATCTCTCAGCTCATTTATTTTACTCTGTTAATCAGCTGAATGTAATGGAATAACTAAGGTCTAATAATGAGACGAGAATTCTAAATGTCCAGTTCGGGCTTCCTGATGCCAAATGCATCAACTGAGAGCAACCACCCTACACGAGGTCCCAGGCAGGGCTCAGCCCGAGGGGAGCAAAGGCAGCTTGGCAGTTCTCAGGTTTGTGAGGAGCAGCTCCACGTTGATCCGTCTTTATCTGCTGTCACAAGAACCGAGATGACAGGCCGCCCTGCTCTGTACCTTCAGCTTTTTGGGCTTTGAGATTATGAGACTGGCAGGAATCCTCTTACACCCAAGAGACCTGACACTTGCTTCATGGCTACACGTTTGAGAGCGACTCCTTGGCAGAGAAGCAGCAGCGGTGACACATCCTTAGAGCTTTGCTGTTGCCTACAAAGGAATCTAGAGACGGACTCTTTGGTGGCACCCATTTAAATGTGCTTTGTCAATGTTGTGACCAACAACTGTGTGGGTGGGATGCTGACACAGACTCATTCATCTCTTCTGGGTTTGTCCACATGTAATTGTGCAAATAAATGCTCACTGCAAATTAGCAGTGTATCTATTGAAGTATTTGCTCTAATTTTAAATAAAAATTTATATATATATTTTTTGTTGTTGTTAAAAAAGAATGGCTTGGGAAAGAGTGCAAAGCCTCACAAAGTTTGGGTTTGGTGTCTAAGGGACAGGTGAATCCACTTGGTCTGCCGTGCATTGGTGCCATTCTCCAGAGGGATGGCAGTAAAGCATTCTTCCAGCTTTCATTCAGTGAGCTTTTTCTTTCCTTTATTGTTGGGCAAGAAATACTTCAGATGTACTCAGAAGCAGTAGACCATTTCTATCTTGGAGACACTATAAACAGGAAGTGCCACTTACATCATCCTTGTTTCTTTCTTATGCATCAGTTTTAAAAGCATAGAAGCCACAAGCAAATCTGACTGTCCTCCAAAAGGCAAGGGTCACACGTGCCACTGGGGGGAGCAGACAGAGGGAATGGAGGGTGGGGGGTAGGGTGGGCAGATGGAAGGTGAGGCCACCTGAAAGGTGAGGAGAGCAAAGGACCTCTGAGGGAGGCCACCCCAGGATACCCCACCAGGAGCTCAGTCTCCACCAAGCTGTGAGCAGGGTGGGTATTGCAGTGAAAACGGGGGCAACAAGACCTCAAGTGGCCAGCTGGTGACAAACCAGCTATCACCTGCTCATGGCCACCTGTCCTTTGAGACTGTACGTCTAACCAGCAAAGGGCATGTTCACCTCCTGGGAAGGGGAAAAGATCTCCTAAAGACAAGCAAGGGGACCACTGCTGACCCACTCCTAGAAATGCTAGCCACCACACCTTGTGCAAAAGCTGTGTTGAGACAGGAAAGAGGCTGACCCCACAATTCAGAATACTGGGAGATAGAAAACACCCCCTTGTTTGGCAGTTAAAGAGAAGGAGACAGGCAGAGGTGAACTGACTTGTCGGGGTCACAAGTACACCAGAGGGTATTTGGGGACAGGCACCCAGGAGTCCTGACCCTTGGTATAGCGCCTTTTCTGTCTCGTGTCTCTTGAATTAGTACAGTGCATGTAAGCTGGGCCTCTCAGATGGAAACCTCTGTTCCCAAGCAGAGAATGCATCTATCAAAACTAATAGATAGATGAGAGAGAAAGAGAGAACAAGAGAGATACAGACGTATTTTTAAAACAACCTTCTAATTCACATTTTCCTCCTGGCTATGCAACATCTTAAATATGGGAGCTGACTGAATATTATATGTGTACCTCTTTTCTTATTTAAATCAACATCTTTCTCTTTAGCCCATCTAGAAAACAGCCAAATGTCACAAAATGAGACTTGGAGGAAAGATGACTAGGGAGTAGCACAGCTATAAAAATCAAGAAGATACATTTTTCTTCTTTATTCCTAGTGCTATGAAATGGAATTGGTTGTCTGCAGAAAACTCCTGGAACTGGAGAAAGAGCACTCGTCTCTCTGGTTAAAGTATCCTCATTCCCAACGAGAAGATGGAACCAAACGATCTCAGGTCCCTGAGGTGTTAGGTAATCGAGGACCGGAGGATGAGAGGACTCTACCCCTTTTCATCAATGTAAGTCGAATTAAAGGAAAACAAGTCAGCAAACAGTAAACCAAACCCACCCAGCTCACTAGTAGAAGAACCGCGCGGTGGGCCAAGTGCAGGGCATGGCCAGTCAGTACAGACAGGACCTCATCGCCTCCCTGACAGCTGCGGCCGTGACTGTTCCTGCTTGGACCCTTGACCCTCAATCCTTTACTGTCTCGAGTTTTGGATTATTTTATTGTTGATTTTTTTTTTTCTGGAGCAAAATGTTCCACTTGGTATTTTGATATAAGAAAGGAAAAACTGAAAAACTGAAAGTGTATATGGTCTACGAAGTCGCCACCAGCAACAGCCCAACTCTGGGTGTGGCGTGGGCTGGGCGCTCGTCTCCGCAGGCCAAGGCCAGCTCAGCTGTATGAAGCATTCTGGGCCAGTGTCCCTGTCCAGCCCCCGCACTTTGTTTTCCTCCCTGTGGCTCAGTGGGACTTACTTTGTGAAAATGCCATGCTGTTCCTAGAGTCATTGCTCTCTTGGCTTTAATAATCCTGCCACACCAAACTTATTTGTTTCCTTTATGACAATCCTAGAAAGGAGAGAAGGAATTAATTTTAATGGGGGTGTCAACACACAGCCCACAACATCACCTCTCCCCTTGGGCAACAACTGATGCCACCTTACTTGCTCTCTAGAGTGGTGGAAGTTGCAAACTTTGCTAATTATAAGAGAGCGGCTCCTGGTGTGACTGCAGAGGAGGGCACGTTAAGTGGTACAGAGAGGGCTTTGGAGGGGGCCTCCTGGGCCAGGCTGTCTCTGCACCTAGAAGTGAAGATGAGGACATCTGCTCAGCATCAGAGAGATGGGGGCCTGTGGGGGGGGGGGCTGGATTTCTCAGGAGGAGCAAGGTATTTGGGAGCACGGGAAGGTAAAAAGAAGAGGAAAAGGAAGAGTTGAGTTTCACTTCACCATTATCCTCTGAAATTTGGGGATAAACAGGCTGGAGCACCAAACTGCCAAGAAACCTTTTTCTTATTCTTGATTCACACAAGTACTTTCCTTCCTTCTACGTCAGCATGTGGTTTGCTAAAGTCTTGCAAAGCCCTCATCAAAATGGATTCCATAAAAGCAACAGATTCAGAAGGAAAAACGTGCCATGAAAGCATGTCACACTCTCTTTAAGGATCATTCTAAAAATGAGAAGATGAGACTTTACCAAGGGGCAGTGGTGGTCAGCACCTCATGGGGGCACGAGTTCAGCTAATCCGTCTTTTAGGCCAGAGAACAGCCCCTCCCCATCAAGCTGAGAATAAGATAAATAAGATCTTTTTTCTGTAGCTCACATGGGGTAACACATCCTAGGGTCTGGGGCAACAAGAAGTTAACTTTTACTTTGGAGAAAATTTTGTTTTTCCCTGAGGTGACAGGCTATAAAAAGTTAAACCAAAGAGTCCAGGTAGTAAACACCTGTCAATTGTTGGTCACCCAACATCTATGCCCCCTTCCTATGCCCATCTGATTTCCTCTGGGGAACTGCCTCTTCCACTTTGCATGCTGTCCTGACAAGAGGGTAAATCCAGGTCTCTGTCCTTCCACCAGTGAAGCCAAAAAGGTGCCTGGAAAACCCTCCCACACTTCTACTCACTGCCTTGTACAGTTAGTGGGAAGCACTTACCCAAGCTAAGCCTATAAGCCTCTCCATTCCTGGAAGGAGAATGCCAGGACAGAAGAAAGATTGGCAGCAACTGAAATCTCCGTTATTCTGATCGGTTTCTTGCCTTGTTTTCCAGACTTTCTGTCCATTCTATGAGCTCTCCAAAAACCTTTCCACAAATCCCTTTTCTTGCTTAAGGTGGCCAAAACTGATTTCTAAGAACCTTAACTGAAACATTCCCTATATAGAAGCCTGGCTCTGAACACCCAGGAAGGCCAGAGACAAAGAAAAGCCATCATAGAGTGAAGGAGTAAAAAACAAGATGCAGGTAGCAAGCAGTGGAAGAACAGCAGAATTCTGGAGGCTGGATAGATTCTTGATGGTCATTTTACCCACCCCTCATTTCAAAGACAAGAAAAGAGAAGTCCCCGAGAGATGGAGGGACTTGCCTACAGCCACTCAGCAATTTGCTAGAGAGTGCTGTTCAACAGCAGCGCTATCCCATTAGCTGCCTGCCCCTTTCTAGGGCCTGGCTTTTGACTCTATAACTGCCAAGCCATGAGAGAAAAGGATGTCAAGACGGAACACATTTTGCTCCAGGAGCTGAGCTACATTCGGCACATATACTTTGCGGGCCTCGGCTCAATTCTCCAATCACCCTCCAGAACCTCCAAGAAAAATTATCCCAGGATAAGCCACAGTCCAGTAATGACAGAGTGGTTTTCAGTTCCACAGCATCTGGTTCTGATTCCCAACTCCAGATTACAATTCCCCATGCACTAAGAGGTCAACTCTGCCCTATCATCGCCACTCCACAGCACGCCGTCTCGGTGGGGGGTTGCAAACCCTTTGCTGTTGCCTCCCACTCCATCCGCACGAAATGGCAAATGCCAGCTTGATGCCACTGCAATTCAGAGCCGCTTTTGAGCAAAAGTTTCCAGGGCCCACCCAATGGCCCGCTTATGACATATCACAATTAGAACAATCACAGTTCCCTAAAGATTGCAGAGAGGCCCGTGGGACTCACTGTAGCAGAATTTGACCTGTGACTTGCCCCAGTAACCACAGAGAAAGGGAGAAAGGGGAAGCAGGATAATCTAAATCTGTTCAGTGTAGAATTAAGAAACTGGGGGCACAAATTTGTCCTCTTTTGCTATAGCTGCTGTGAAGGCCCCCAGCTTCAGGTACCTCTCGGTAGACACAGAAGTCCTGATACGTAGCTCCAGCTTCACACACACTTCAAACTGAACCTCCGCCCATGACACACAAGGGGGGATATCTCAGGCCCACGGACAGTGCAGTGTAGCGCTCTCAGAACTCATCTGCCCTTAGACAAGTCCTCTTGTATCAGGGCCTTAGGCTCCCAATTCCTCAGCCTGGACTCGCTATCTCCATGCCCACAACCCTTGAACACAGTTACCAATGTCTTTTCTTAGTAAGTTTACAGAAGACACTTCAATATTTTTTATCCAAGATACAAATGTCTCTGTTATATAGAGGACCATCTGGGCTGCCATAGCTAGCCGACTGCATTGCTATCGACTCTTTTTTAGGGTTCATGAGTCAGTTGCCAGTAAGATTAAAAAAAGAAAAAGGAAGTTAGCTCCAAGACTCTGCTTTCTTCTCTGCATTCTTCCCCAGCAGGAGAGCTGTATTCCATAGTCAAAATGGACTATGTGAACACAAAAACAGAAAAGATACCTAAGACTGATGCTCTGAAATGTCGGTCCACAGTTCTGACATGGGTGGGAGGTGGTGTCGGGGAACTCCCTAATGCTTGGGCCACCAGCTGGGCTACGTAATAATGTGTGGCCTCTGACAGATTTAACATCTATGCAAAGGAGGAGGAATAAAAGAAGGCCAAAAGCAATAGAGAAAGAAGGGAAGAAAAGTGAAAAAGAAGAGAGAGCAAGTAGCAAAGGACTGGGCGCCCCTGATGCCAGGAACTCACCAACAACCACAGACAACCAGGAGCCCCTGTGGGGCAGGGGTGGGGAGCTGAGCTGGAGGCTGTCCAAAGAAAGGAACAACATAAATAGGAAGCCTGAACGTTAAAGGGAAGCCAAAAGCTGAAAAGGACAAACCCATGCTGCTGCATGGAGAGAAGGGGACACGTGGATCCACAGTGGCCTGGCCTGAGGCTCCTCCCTCACTAGGGGGAAGAGGGTCCAGAGGGGAGTCTGTGGGTCCTTCAGTCCGAAACATGTCCTGAGCTTGCACGTACGGTTTTATCAGACACTGCAAAGGATCAGAAGTTACAGCCCCATTCTGGCCAGACAGTATCATTAGAAAATCCCTCCCGGGGCAGATCCAGGTGTCGGTCACACCTGGGTAGACCGTGTGCCTTAGTTTCCTAGGGCTGCTACAGCAAAGTAGCACGAAGAGGATGGCTTAGGACAATAAAAGCAACTCAAGTGTCAGCAAGGCCATGCTCCCTCTGAAGTTATGTTGCAGCAACCTGCAATATAACTCAATCTCTGCCTCTGTCATGTGGCCTTCTGCTCTGCTGGTGTCCAATTCTCCCCTTCTTATAAGAGGGCCCACCCTAATGCAATTTGGTCTCATTTTAACACTAATAACATTTTCAGAACATTAATAACACTAATAACACTAATAACATTAATAACATTAATAACACTAATAACATTTTCAGAACAGGGCCCACCCTAATGCAATTTGGTCTCATTTTAATACTAACAACATTTTCAAGGACCCTATTTCTAAACAGGAACACATTCACAGAACCAGGGCTCGGGGCTTGAATGTGCCTTTCTAGGGGACACGATTCAATCCAAAACACCATGCAAACAGGGTGCCGTTGGCCGTAAGTCTCCCAGTGGCAAGAAGCAAACAGAAAGGAAATAAATGCACTTCCATGAAGATATTCAGCTCAAACTGTGTTTACTGCAAATGAGCATACAAGCATTCCCAACTTCCCACCCCTGTTCCCCACCATCCCCAGCCCAAGAGGGAGGGAGAAAAGCAAACCCCATTCCCTAAAAACTTATGCCCAGCGAAGTGTAAGATTTGCATTGTTATGGAATTTTTGTTGGGAAATTGTGTGTGTGTGTGTGTATGTGTGTGAACGAGAACTTTCATTTTGACAAATTTGCTTTGTTCTTTTTTCTTAAAAAAAAAAAAAAACACCTATGTGACTCAAAGTAATTTAAAGAAACTAGAAAATGAAGTCATCCTCTAAATTGCCTCCTAGTGAGCTGACAATGTGCAGTCTCCAGCACTGGGAGCAACAGTGAAAGTGTGAGTTGTCCCACTCCTCTGCCAGCCCCAGTAAGGCTGCCTGGTCCCTCCCCCTGGCAGCCACCAAATGGAAAACTGGGCCTTTGGGCCTCCCTGTGATCCGAGAGCAGAAACGCAAATAAGATTTTAATGAACAACAACTAAAATTATTTTTGGCAAGGCCCCTTTGTTCTTAATGGCCGGTGCACTTCTCGGTTGTCACACACCCAAAACATTCTCTGGCCTAAAACCTCAGAAAAACTGCTAATCTCTTCCTGATTTAAAAGAAACGAATGCGTTCATGGGGAATTCTGTCTGGCAAATCCCAAGAGTTATCCTCAGTAAAATCTGTGTTTAAGGATAAATTACAACTTCTGACATGCAGGGATTAAGGCTAATCCCTTAATTAGTAAAGACTTTACAACCATTTTGTTTCCTTAAGAGACTTGAGGATTCCAGAGTAATGATGGGGGAAAACAGATAACATTTTAAGCAAATGAGTAAGCCTGGGATGTTTGGGCACTGCTGTTGCTCCACTGTAGAGAGGAAGGCAGAGAGAAGCAGCCTACAGGAGACAGAGGAGGGTCAAGAAAGAGCAACCAGTTGGTGCAAGAAAGGCTGAGGAGCCAGACAGAGCCCAAAGCAGAAACTGCTGGGCTAGGTAAGGCTTCTTTCCCTCTCAGTAGCCAGGGAAGCACAGAGAAAGTAGAGCAAAGAACAGCAGCAGGACAGAACTAGGGAAAACAGATATCTCAGTAAGATGGCTCAAGTCTAGACCTGGGCTAGACTAAATGATGGAGGCTGGACAGAAATATCCAGTCCAATTCAATACACACTTAATCAGTGTCTATACCAAGTTCTGGAGACAAAGGTTAAAAGACAGCCTCTTCCCTCTATGTGCCTGTATGTAACTGAGGCCCTTATAAATCCTTCACCTGGAGAAATTTAATTATTCAAGAAAGACAATGGCCTCAGAGTCAGATGATGATGATGGGAGGTTCTGGAACGTTCTCAGAGCCCCAGTCACAGGAAGGAGTGTCAAGGCCTGTGTTGACAGAAGCAGGAGGCAGGGAGCCCCAGAGCCAATCCTTTTGCCGATTCCATCCCTGGCCCTCTGAGCCTTGTCGTCAGGCTAACACGCAGACAGATCACAGAGAATGTGTGGGCACCACACTGCATCTACTTTCAGAGCCACGGAGCAGATGGTGGGAGCATTTCTCAGTACCCAGGAGTTCTGCCAGGTGCCCAAGCACCCACAGCACCCTGCCAGGCAGCCCACCGGAGCATGCCAATTCTAGCTCCCGCTCATTTAGCCAGGCCATCACCATCCCCAAAGACACCACAGGCTACCTCTTTTCTTCAAAGGGATGAGACCCGCAAGCTTCTGGGTTCACATGCCAAGTGCAGGCCACCAAAAAGATCACTTTCATTCCACTTAAGGCCAGACTGAGAGCCACCAAGCCTAAGTCACACACTCAACATGTGTTAATTGTGTCCTTCTGAGTTCTGGGCCTGAAGTCCCCGTGAATGCATAGATTGTACAGCAAAGGTCCTGCCCTCCATTGGCTTCTAAGTCATCAGAGAGACCAAGCATGCACACAAGATGGCAGAGGAGTCTGTGGAAGGCTGGAATGAGCACAGTTGATAACGGTGAGCCTGGAACTGTCATGTGGAAGTGCAGAATTTAGATCCAAGAGAGATCTTGTGGAATGAGGAATAAACAAACATACATAAGGGACAATAAAGTCTACCCGTGGAGTTGGGGCTGTGAGATGGAGAGTAATGGGAGACTGGAAAATAACAAGTGTTAGGTTGCATAGAAATAGGGGAATCCATTCACCATTGAAAGGAATGTAAAATGGTACAGCCACTGTGGAAAACGGTTTGGTGTTTCCTCAGAAAGTTGAACATAGACTTACCATTTGACTGGCAACTCCACTCCTCAGTGTAACCCAAAAGAACTGAAGGGGGGGACTCAAACAGATACTGTTCACAGCAGCATTATTTATAAATAGCCAAAAGGTACAAGCAACCCAAGTGTCCCTCAACATATGAATGGATAAGCAAAATGTGGTATATTCATGCAATGGAATATTATTCAGCCATAGAAAAGGAATGAAGTTCTGACACCTGCTACAACATGGATGAACCTTGAAAACATTATGCTCAGTGAAATAACCCAGACACAAAAGGATGAATATTGTATGATTCTACTTACATGAAATACCTAAAATAAGCAAATTCATAGAAAGAAAAAGTAGATTAAAGGCTACCAGCAGACAGGGGGAGAGGGGAATGAGGAGTTATTGCTTAATGAGTACAGAGTTTCTGTTTGGGATGATGAAAAAGTTTTGGTAATAGATGGTGGTGATGATAGCACAGCATTGTAAGTGTAATTAACGACACTGAATTTGCATGAATGGTTAGAATGGGGAAATTTGTGTTACATATGTTTACTAAAATAAAAATTTTTTTAAAAAATAAGTACCAAGGATACCAGAAGGAGCCATATCTTGAAGCATGAAATCAACACATTAAAGGCTGGAAAGGCCGGTGTGTGACCCCCGGGACAGCCCCAACAGCATCCTCTGCTCTGGGGTGTGTGTAGGCCGTTTTCCCCATCTGACAGCCCCCTCTTATTACAGCACTTCCTCTCTGATGTCTGTGGTTCTGTACCTCACCCTCATCCAGACTGCTCTGTCCCATCCAGGGTCTTCTGCCAACCCCACTAGCCTAGACTGAAGCTCAGTGGTCCTCCTCACACAGAGAGAGCCACCACACCCAGAGAGTCCATGGGTCTCCATGCTATTCTTAACACCCCACATGGCTGCTGTAACCAGGTAAGACTGGGAAACTACTCCATGAGGTAGAGTTTGTCAAGCTTGGGTTGGCTACAGTAAATCATCCAGACCCTGAATTTATTTATTCTGCAATTAATGAGCTCCTACCATTGTGACACTCCTGTGCTGGGTGTTGAGGCTACAAATGAGGGGTGGCAGTTCCTGCCCTCAAGGAACTTACTGTCCAAGCACAGAGACAAGTACAGTACAGTGTGATCAGAGCAGCAGTGGGAGTGAGACTAGGTGGAGAGGAGGGCTTCCAGGACACAGGCCAGAGCACAGCTAGTCACAGGAGGAAGGGGGTGGGTCAAGTGCATTCCAGGCAGATGGAACAGCCCATTCTGTGAACGGCAAGTCGTTCAGAACGTCTAGAACAAAGAAACTGAGAAATGAGGTTAAACAGTTCAGCTGGGACCTGGCCATGGGCCCCTCTTAAGTTGGTAGGTAAGAGAAGCCAGAAAACATCTTTTAGGATGGGGATGACACACATAGGTCCTTTCAGATGTTAGAAAGATCAATCAGATTATAACCCAGGGGGTCAGGTGGGAAGGGCCCACATGCTCTGAGAAAGAGCAGCTGAGAGCCTGAACTGAGGCAGGGCCATGAGGCCAGGAGAAGACAGGATGGATATGACTGCTAATTAGAGGAAGAATGGACAGAGGTGAGGCTTCCTCAGTACTGGGCCCACCAAGAACCCAGGCTTGCTGTGAGGATGAGGGCAGCAGAGTTCAGCTCAGACATACCAGGGATATGGGATAGGCAGCCCCATGTGCAGGTCTATGACAGCAGGCAGTTCTGGGGGCATCGGCACATTGGGGTGGGGGAAACCACGAACATGTGTCAATGGAGTAGAGTAAGAGGAGCCCACAGAGACAGGAGAAACAGTCAAGGCTGTGCTGTACTTGTCTCTGTGCTTGAACAGTAAGTTCCTTGAGGGCAGGAACTGCCACCCCTCATTTGTAGCCTCAACACCCAGCACAGGAGTGTCACAATGGTAGGAGCTCATTACTTGCAGAATAAATAAATTCAGGGTCTGGATGATTTACTGTAGCCAGCCTAAGGCCACAGAGGGGCCCAGTGGGGGCCCAGAAGCCACGTGCAAAGTCTCCAGGAAAACATGGACAGCAGTGTCAAAGCCACAGAGTGGTCGAGATGGGCGCTATGTGGTACTCAGAGACCATCCAGCAGGAGGCCACAGGTACCCCCTGGCAAGAGCGGGACAGAGAAGAGGCGGGGGCTGAAGAGGAAAAGGGTGCCTTAAAAAACAGATGAGAAGCAAAGGGGGCAAAATGCTAACATTTGTTAATTCTGGGTGGTAGATGCAGGGGCTGTTATATATCTGCCAAGGGGAAGCATGAGTGAGGGCAGAGGCTGACGATGCAGGAAGTGAGCATAACTGATGGGACGATGTCCCTGAGGAATCGGGGGGCAGGGGAGGAATCAGCCTGAGATAGGAGAGACTTCGTAGCCTCTGATCTGGGAGGGGAAATACATATATATAAAGATATATATATATATACCAGGGAAGAATCAGGCAAATTCAGGGAGGGGCAAGAATGAGGTATCCCAGTCTGATAACCTCTACCATCTCTATGAGCTGGAGGTGGGGTTATCTGCTGAGAGAAGGTGGTAGAGGGGCTTGGGGAGCTTTGGGTGCCAGAGACTTAGAATAGTATTGTGGGAGGTGAAAAGACCGACCAAGACCACACTGATGAGTCATCAGGCAAATGTGAGGACCCGGCTGAGGTCAAACCATGAATTCATCTTGGCCCCAGCAGCCTTCAAGAACCTGGGGAGAGAGCAGAGGGGGGAGTGAGTGGATTCCTCAGAGACCGAAGGTTTCTGGGGTGGGAGCAGCAGTGGTAAGGCTGAGTGATGGAGGATGAGGTCTGAAGGCACAGGGAAGGAATGAATCCTTCAGCAGTTGTATGCTGGGAGGAAAAGGAAAGTTCACAAGTGAAGGCCAAGAGAAGGGGCAGCAGAGGGCAGGAGGCAGAGAGCCGGGGCCTCACACTAAAAAGGCAGGTCCAGGGAGTAGTCAGGTGGCTGGGAGACTGACAGAGGGATGGATACAGTCACTGGAGGTGAACTTAAAAAAAAAAAAGAAAAAAAAAAAACAAACTGACAGCACATAGGATGACCAGAGGACGCAACTGTGAACCAGGTACCCAAGTCCTCGGTGTAGATCCCTGGAGAAGCAGCCAATGGGGAGGGAGATGATGGTGACAAGGAAGGGCACTGTCCAGATAACATGTCTACAGGAGAATTGAGTCTCCAGAGGAATTTGTTTGCAATCATGGGGATGGAAATTAGCAGCAGTGTGCAGCCAGAGGGGCCTGCACTCCAGGGAGAAACCAGGGGATGGCTGGATGGGAGGCGATGAGGTTAACAGGCCCCAAATTCAGAAGGGAACTATGTCCAGACATTGCTTCAAGTTTCAATTGCTTGAAACTCCAGTTATCTGACCAAGACCTCGTAACATTCACTGTCTTTAATATTTGCTCAGAACTCTAAAGTCAGGGAAAAGTTGCGTTAGAGCCTTGTGACATCCAACCCCAATGAGGCCTTGAAGCCTCACCAAGCAAGTGGGATTGGGGCCAGTGCCTTCTTGTTTTAAGCAATCTCTGAATTCTGCAGCCTTCTCTCTCCTCTGGAAACACGACTGTGGTGGAAATACAATGGTGCTGAAGCCTTCTCTTTCAGGGATAGTTATTGGGAAATCACCAGCCAACAGCTCAGTGCAAGCAGGGGTGAGGCTGCAGGAGTCACAGACATTAGACGTAGAAAGAGTAGCCAGCATTCTCCAGGCTGTAGCCAGCACTTTTCCCCAAGCTGTCCCTCCCTCTGCAGGAAAACTAGCTGTACTAACAAGATGGCTTTTGTACCCAGGGTTATTGCCAGTCTTGTTTTCTAGTAACAACAGTTTCCAAGGTTTCAAAGTATCAGGGTACAGTAGAAAATACATGTGCCCAGATTGCCTGGGGAGCTACTCCATTAGAACTAGCCAGAAGCCAAGTTAGAACTGAGTTACCAAGCAAACCAGAAATGTGCCAAGCCCAAGGGAACAAGAATTCAAGTATTACTTTGCACCTTCTACTTGCTAGGCATTGTTCTGGGCTCTGTAGAAACAAAGGGGAACCAGAAAAGGTCCCTGCTCCCAAGGAGCTTTCTTCTACTCTAGTTGCAAGGCAATGGAGAAAGTGGGAGCAGGGAGTATAAGAAGGAAAGGGAGAAAGGGAGGCTGAAGCTGCAGATACCACTTCACATCAGAACGTGAGATGTCAGAAGCCAAACAAATGGAAGACAGAGTGTGAAATGCAGGAATGGGGGTGCTCAAACTGAACAACTCAGCACCCTCATCCCCACCCCCAGGCCAAAGGAGGGTTGGTTTTAAAGGACAGGCTATTGCCAACCCCAAGCATCGTTCTATTTCACATAAACAACCCTTTTATTCCCAGATGGATAATCTGAAATCTAAGAAGTTTACTCAGGTTCCAATAACAGAGTCTGTGAAGGCTGGAACCTGCTGCAACTCTCAGCCATAAAGTCACCTCACCTAGCACAACTGCCTCTCGGTAAGTACGAACTTGTTATCGTCTGCCTGGATCCATTACAACTCTCTGAGCGGAAATGCTGCTGTGAATCCTAAGAAGTTTCAAGGTGGGACAATGGACCAAATCTTTCTTGGGAATACTGGGAATTACTTTTATTTCTAAATTGTTGAAAATCAGTTTTAAAAAATGACTCTAAATACAAAAACTTTAAAAACTAAAAATCTAAAAGAATTGGTAATGAAACTCAGTTTCATCTGTGTTTATACAAATGCGACAGTCTGCAAACAGGCTAAACCAAGCTGGAGCTCCGAGGGCTTTTGCAAGTGAACACTACTCATTTTATTTGGGCTGGAAACAGACATCACTTAACATTATGAACTCCTTTAGAACATTTAATTTACCTTTTAAATATTCATATGAAAATTTTAGAAATACACACATACATAATAATTAAAAAATAGACTCCCAAATCTTTTTGGAATAAGCTTAATAGTAATTTTATTCCATTATGTGTCCTGTATTACCAATTTTTTTTTAGCAATGAACCTGTATCATTTTATAAGCAGAAAAACCAATTTAAAGAGACTTCTGGGAAGACAGTGAGGTAGAACAGGCTTCTCCTTTGTGAAAGTAACTAGAGAGGGGCCAGAGGACGCCAGGGACAGCAGATTCGTGGTGTACTAGCCATAGAGGGTTCCCCACAGTATGTGGAGGAGACACCAAAAAAATGGAAGAGAGACAGCGGCTGGAGGGATGGGGTGAGCTTGTTCCCAGCTGGACCTCTTCCCCCCTCCTGCCCCCCGCCCCAGGCCAGCAGTAGCAAGACCATGGCCGGGCAAGGGAGTGAGCAGTGGTTCTGCACTCCCATGCACGTATCCTGGTGGTTAGCTGGGGTGATCCTCCATAGCCAGACAGCCATAAGCTCCCATGAGGGAACCCAGCGGGCAGCATTTGCTCTCCCCCCACAGAAGTCCAGGGGGTGCAATGGCAAGGGGTGGAGAAGGGAGAGGGGCCATACTGACAATCAGGAGCCCAACCTACACACCAGAGACTCACAGACAGGACAGCAGGCAGGCAGCAGGCAGGCAGGGCCCACATTCCATCTGCGGATGCCCTTGGGTGGACTCCCTGCCTACCTGCTCAGGGCCGAGGTCACAGCCCCAGGACAGGCAGTCCGCAGTGCACACAGAGATCTAGTGCACTGATTGGTTCCCCACCAGGTTTGGAATCCACCCACCACACAGAAGTTCCAGGAAGACCTACTTGAGAGCGCCAGCTGCTGGTAGGACTGGGAAACTGCACTTCAGCAAGCTATAGCATTACCAAATTATATATAAATGATCAAATGATCCTGCATTTTCCAAAATAACCCTATCAAGACAAGCAAATGCCCCAAAGCTAACAGAAAATTACAAAGTACTTAAAGAATCTAGAAGACATGGAAAAGCCAAATGAACAAATTAAAAAGCTGGAAGAGACACAAAATTTGGAACAATTAATTAAATACAAAAAAATCTTCAAAACAACTGCAATGAGATGGCTAAAGACATAAAAGAAATCAAGAAGACTCTACAAGAGCATAAAGAAGAATCTGAAAGAGTAAATTAAAAAATAGCAGACCTTATGGAAATAAAAGACACCATGGACCAAATTAAAAATATACCACAGACAGAGAACAGCATATTTCAAGAGGCAGAAGAAAGGATAAGTGAACTTGAGGACATAGTAACTGAATGCAAGCACACAAAACAACAAACGGGAAAAAAAATCAAAAATCTTTACATGGATCTCAGAGAAATGATGGACAACATGAAGCAAACAAAAATAACAATCATTGGTGTCCCAGAAGGAGAAGAAAAGGGTAAAGTCTAGGGAGAGTGTTTCAACACATAGTTGAGGAAAACTTCCCAAACCTTCTAAACAACATAAATTTGCAAATCAAAGATGCCCAACAAACTATAGTAAATCCAAATAAATCTACTCCAAGACATATTCTGATTAGATTGTCAAATGCTGAAGAGAAGGAGAAAATTCTGAAAGCAGCAAGAGAGAAGCAATTCACCACATACAACGGAAACAACATAAGAATAAATACTGACAACTCAGCGAGCACCATGAAGGTGGGGCAGTGGTAAGACATATTTAAGATTCTGAAAGAAAATTCTTTATCCAGCAAAGCTCTCCGTCAAAATTGAGGGAGAGTTTAAAATTTTCACAAACAAATGCTGAGAGAATTTGTTAACAAGAGACTTGCCCTACAAGAAATACTAAAGGGAGCTCTACCTGCTGAGAAAAGAAGAAAGAAGAGAGAGGTCTGGAGAAGGGCACAGAACTGGAAAGTATTAGTATGGGTATCTTAAAGGAAAAAAAGAGAGAGAGGGGAAAAAATAGATCTAACAATTAAAAACCAAAGGATAAAATGCCTGGATCAATAACTCCCTTCACAGTAATAATTTTGAATGTGAATGGATTGAACTTTCCAATTAAAAGGTATAAATTGGTAGAACGGATTAAAAAATATGACCCATAGATACGCTGTTTACAAGAGACTCATCTTAGACCCTGCAACACAAAGGACTGAAAGTGAAAGGATGGAAAAAAATATTCTATGCAAACTGCAACCAAAAGAAAGCTGGAGTAGCTATAGTAATATCGGACAAAATAGACTCTAAATGCAAAGACGTCATAAGAGACAAAGAAGGACACTATATATTAATAAAAGGGATAATTCCCCAAGAAGAAATAACAATTATAGAAATAACAATCATAGATGTTTATGCACTCAATCAAGGAGCTCCAAAATTCACGAGACTAACATTGGCTAAACAGTAGGGAAAAATAGACATGTCTACAACAATAGTAGGAGATTTCAATACACCACTGTCTTCTGTAGATAGAACAACTAGACAGAAGACCAATAAGGAAACTGAGAACCTAAACAATAAGATAAATGAATTAGATTTAACAGACATATATAGCTCATTACATCCCAAAGTAACAGGATATACATTCTTCTCTAGTGCCCATGGAATGTTATCCAGGACAGATCATATGCTGGGGCACAAAACAAGTCTTAATAAATTTCAAAAGATTGAAATTGTCCAAAGCACATTCTCTAACAACAATGGAATGTAACTAGAAATCAATAACCACCAAAGAACCAGATCTTTCACAAATAATGGAGGTTAAACCACACACTCCTAAACGACCAGAGGGTCAAAGAAGAAATTGCAGGAGAAATTGGTAAATATCTAGAGACGAATGAAAATGAGAACACAACATATCAAAACCTGTGGGATGCAGTGAAGGTGGTGCCGAGAGGGAAATGTATAGCTCTAAATGCATACATCAAAAAGCAAGAAAGAGCTAAAACCAAAGACCTAACTGAACAACTGAAAAAGCTAGAGAATGATCAGCAAACTAACCCTAAAGCAAGTTGACAAAAAGAGATAACAAAGATTAAAGCAGAAATAAATGAGCTGGAGAACAAAAAAACAACAGAATAAATAAAACCAAAAGTTGGTTCTTTGAGATCAGCAAGATTGACAGACCCTTAGCTCGACTGACAAAGTCAAAAAGAGAGAAGACCCAAATAAACAGAATCAGAAATGAGAAGGCGATAATTACCATAGATCCCAAAGAAATTTTTTTAAAAATAAGAGGATACTATGAACAACTGCATGGAAACAAGCTAGACAATTTAGAGGAAATGGACAGTTTCCTGGAAACACATGAACAACCTAGACTGACCCAAAAAGAAACAGAAGACCTCAACAAATCAATCACAAACAAAGAGATCCAATCAGTCATCAAAAATCTACCTACAGGGAGGGGCAAGATGGTGGCACAGAGAGGTATGGAATTTAGTTAGTCCCCTTGGGCAACTAATAAACAACCAGGAACAACTAGTAAATAATCTGGAATAACTGCTGGGGGACAACTGTGACTGTCCACACATCATACAGCAACCTGGATTGGGAGGAATGGCTGAAACTGCAGCATAGAATCTATAAGTAAAAACTGCAGAACCATGCCAGGAGCCCCCTCCCCCCATGACAGGCTGAGTTGCAAGACCTCGCTGTGGGAGAAAGCAGCATTCCCAAAGCAAGAGAATATAGCTCAGCCTAGTTCCAACTAGGGCTTTAATAAACAAATGTGGACTGCTGAATACAAACTACAAACACAGACAAACCCCAAACAAGCAGCAAAGTGCCCTGAAGTCAATCCCAGTGGAGAGGAGGTGGGGCTGACAGAAAAAAAAAAATTAGTTAAAAAAACGAAGGAAAAATACAGAGGCTTTTAAAGATGACTGACCTTAGAGAGCCTGAAAACACCTATGCCCTGGGAAAGGGAGCCTAGAATAGCAGGTGATCTCTCTGATGGATGGGTGAAACTGGAGGACATGGAATTGCTCTGAAAGGGGGCTTTCTTTCCCTTTTTCTCTCTCTCAACCTGAGTAGCTCAGTGGAGAGAGCCTCAACTGTCATCAGTTCACAGTGCTCTGACCCAGACAGCGGTGGAGATAACAGAGTCAGAGAGACAAGGGAGTAATTCAAATGCAGAAGATAATTCCCTAGGGGTGTATCTTCCCTAAGAGGTCAGAGGTTGGGCCCAGCTCTAGTGCCAGCCCTCCCTTCAGAACTCAGACCCCAGGGCCTGGGGGAAAACAGTCAAAACACACACAAGCTAAGTGGAGAACTAAAGGGACCACACCTCTTTACACCAGTCAGGAGTGACATGCTGACAGGCACCACCTGCTGGGCAGGCTAGGAAAAGCACAGCAGCTAGAGACCTTACAGGAAAGTCTGTCAATCTTCTAAGACACACACTCAGGCAAACTTGACATTGAATATAGCCCCATTCTGAGACCTGAACCTGTTCTGGTCTGGGAAAATCTGATTGGGGTAACCAAGGAAAAAAGATGCCTAAACAACAGAAAACTACACATCACACTAGGAAAAATGAAGATATGGCCCAGGCAAAGGAACAAACCTATACCTCAATTAAGATAGTTAAGACACTGTTTCACTTTAATGAAACAACCAATTAAAGATTTTCAAATAAATATGAGAAATCAATTGAAAAACCAAGTTAACGAGTTCAGGGAAGATATGGCAAAAGAGATAAAGGATATAAAGAAAACACTGTGCGAACATACGGCAGAAATCGAAAGTTTGGAAAAACAACTGGCAGAATCCATGGAAATGAAAGGCAGAACACCAGAGATGAAAGACACAATGGAAACATACAATAGCAGATCTCAAGAGGCAGAAGAAAACACTCAGGAACTGGAGAACAAGACACTTGAAATCCTATACACAAAAGAACACATAGGGAATAGAATGGAAAAACATGAGCAACATCTCAGGGAACTGAATGACAATCTGAAATGAATGAATGTACATGTCATGGGTGTCCCAAAAGGAGAAGAGAAGGGAAAAGGCGCAGAAGTAATAATACAGGAAATAACCAATGAAAATTTCCCATCTCTTATGAAAGAAATAAATTTACAGATCCAAGAAGTGCAGCATACCCCAAACATAATAGATCTGAATAGACCTACGCCAAGACACTTAATAATCAGATTATCAAACGTCAAAGACAAAGAGGGAATCCTGAAAGCAGCTAGAGAAAAGCAATCCATCACATACAAGGGAAGCTTGGTAAGACTATGTGCAGATTTCTCAGTAGAAACCATGGAGGCAAGAAAAAAGTGGGGTGATATATGTAAGATACTGAAGGAGAAAAACCACCAACCAAGAATCCTATATCCAGCAAGAGTGTCCTTCAAATATGAAAGAGAGTTTAAAATATTCTCTGACAAACAGACAATGAGAGAGTCTGTGAACAAGAAGACACCTGCTCTACAGGAAATACTAAAGGGAGCCCTATAGACAAATAGGAAAAGACAGGAGAGCTCTGGAACACAATTTTGGGTGATGGTAGCACAACAATGTAAGTACACTGAACAAAGATGACTGTGAGTACAGCTGAAAGAGGAAGGTTAAGAGCAAGTGTGACACCAGAAGGAAAGAGGAAAGATAAAGACTGGGACTGTGTAACTCAGTGAAACCTCGAGTACTCAACAATTGTGATAAAATGTACAAATATGTTTTTACATGAGGGAAAACAACCCAATCCAGGCAGGACTACCAATGGCCAAGAAACTTCAGGAATGAAGGTTTGGGTCACCCCACCAGGCAAAGAACCACGGCCAGCTGAAGTGCTTGCTGAGGATAAAGGGAACATGGAATGGGTAGTGGAAGAAGGTCGTGATAAATATGAACTACGGCCACGTGACCAGTTACAGAAACGAGGACTATGATGATATGAGTATTTCCTCCTCGTTTTGTTATGATTATGTTTGTATTTGTCTGTGAAGAAAATATTTTTGCTTTCTTCTCTGTCTTATCCCCTTATCATATGGCATAAGCTGTAACGTTCATTTTGAAGATATGGTTTTAGGTGATGTGTACAACTGCCAAGTTGACAAGGGGTGGACTGTGATGGTTGGGTTCATGTGTCAACTTGGCTAGGTGGCCTAGCTGTCTGGTCAAGCTGGCACTGGCCTGACAATTGCTGTGAGGCTATTTGAGGCTGGTTAATAAACCAACGGACTGGTTTGTCGGATCATCAGTCAATTGACTGCAGCTGACTGATGACTCATCAAGGGGCGTGCTTCCACAGTGAGAGAATGCAATTGGCTGGATTTGGTCCGGGTGATCAGTTGGAGGCTTATAAGCCGGACGGTTAGAGAAACCTTCACTTCTTCTTCAGCTGCTCAGTGAAGCTTTTCCTGGGGAGCTCGTCGAAGTTGTCGGTTCGTTTCCTGAGGAGTTCGTCAAAGTTGCCGGTTCGTTTCCCGAGGAGTTCGTCAGACGTCTTCCTTGGAGTTGACAGCTTGTTGACGGCTCTGCAGAATTTGGACTTGTGCACTCCCGCAGTTGCGTGAGTCACTTTTACAATTTGATAATAAGAGACATCTCTCATTGATTCTGTTTCCAAGGAGAACCCTAACTAATACACCAGCTAAGTCCTAAAACCCAGAGGCAATAGCCTCTTCAAGAACATCAATCATATGTGTCCCCTTTTCTCATAAAGTTGACATCCCTTTTAACATGAACAAGTTAGGGTGGTCACTATCTAGACATCCTGGAAGACTGGGAAAGTGATTAAACTAGAAGAGGAGGCAGCAACAGACAAGATAGAATTTAACAAAGGATTATCAATACTGAATCTCTATATAATTTTCTTTTTCTTGGTTGCTAGGGTATTAGAATAGCTAGAAGAAAAGAACTGAAATGGTGGAACTGTAACACATAGCATCCTTTGAAATTTGTTCTATAGATACTTGTTAAATTATAATTTGAAAGCTAGCACCTTTTTGAGTATATTTCACAATAAGGAAATAGCTGAAACTATGGTACTGTAACTCATAACAACTTTGGATATTTCCTATATAAACTACTTGTTAAATCATACTTTGAAAGATATTACCTTCTTGTATATATGTCATATTTCACAATAAGGAAATAACTGAAACTTCGAACCGTAACCTACAATATTCTTTGAAATTTGCTAACTACTTGTTAAATTGCACTCAGAAAGTTATCACTTCTATGTATATATGTTATATTCTACAATACAAAAAAATGATTAAAATAAAATGCTAAGGGCAAAAAGTTTCAGAATTATATATACAAGTATGTAAAATAAATAAGCAAACAAGAAAATCAGCATTTATTCAACAAATTTTAAACTTTATAAAATATTACATATACAATGAAGAAAATAAAAGATAAATTTAATATTTTTGATTAAAAAAACTAATTTAAGAAGAGGAAACCAAATTTCCTCTTCTAAAACAGATATATAGTATGTTTAGAATTGTGTTGTTGTTATAACTCCAATCAGAAATTCCAACTCTAATACTTTATTTATACAGGGAAACGTAATTCTTTGGATAGAAACACTGTCCACTATTATCAAAATTGAACATCTAAAGACAGTAACTACAATTTTAAAAAAAGGCATGAATATAGTTGTTTCACGGAACCAGGTCAAATTCCAGCTCCAATACATACCAGCTGTGCAAACCTGGGCAAGTTTGGTAACCTCTCTGATCTGGTTTCCTCTCTGATCATTGTTTCCTCCTCACAATGTTAATTGTGAGGACTAAAGTGCTGTCTGGGCAGTAGGAGGCCATGTGCCTGAAGGTATGCAAAGCCACAGAATAAGCTGAGCAGATCTTCCACGTGACAAATGTACTCAAAGATGGTGGCCAATATAAAATTACTCAGTAATTTGAAACATTTTCATCTGAAAACAAATGCAGATATATATAATGGAATAAATGCAAAAGCCCATAAATTTTCAAAATGTAAAAGAAGACTTAAAAGAAATGTTTTCATGGCCGGCTATATCTATCCTTGCTACCAGACCTCTGGTGGGAGCAAGGGGGGAGGTAAACCATTGGAGGCATATCTGAGAGGCCCTCTATACAGTGCCTACAACAGGGCTCAGTCCACTGTAGTAGTTACTACTATTGCCCCTAAATAGGTATGTGCAATTAAATAAGAAAACCATGCCATCATATCTTTCAGCCTTGGCATGAAAGTGGTGCATGTCTTTTAACTGCTGTATATTCAAGTGTCCAATTTATTATGTGGGGTGTCAATATATGCTAAGCAATCCATATGGCTCATCAGATCAAAGAAATACTGAAGGACTATAAGAAGCTGGAAAGAAGGCAAATGCACAGCACACACACATACATTGTGTGCAATGAAACTGCTGTATTTCAGATTTCTGCTTTAACTGTTCAGGAAAAAATCAGTGTGGTAGGGTTTCCAGTTGTCTGGTTTGGAGAGAGGGAGAGAGAGAAGGAAAAGACCAGGAAAGGAAAAGGGAATGAGACTTGGAATTGTTACCATCATGTGAGTTTAAAGAGCATAGACTTGTTTTACTATTAGAAACCGGAGTCTTGCCATTCTCACTGGAATCTGGATAGGACCTGACCCAGACTTGGGATACAACTGCACTTATCTATCCCTAGATGGGGGTGGTGGCTAAGTGTTGGTAACGTGGAGAGTGGGGGCCAACACAGGATCACTGGAACACCTGATTTTGATTCCAAGGCTAACAGTCAACCAGATTTGCAAACTGTTCACTTAATATACCTGTTCTTGAATTATTTATTATCTTCCCCTGTGCAGGACAGAATTGTTCTCTGATTAACTGCTCTGCTTCAGGGGCTAGTTCAGAGAGTTTGCTGGAACTCTCTGGTATCTACCATCCTCTGACCATGGCAAAAAAGAAAAGAAAAAGCAAATGAAGTATTTCTGAAGAGAGTAGTTAGCCTTCTAAACACAAAGAACTCCCCAAATCCAAAGAAGCAGAGAAAGCTCCTTTAAACCATATTAGCATATTGCCTAACGGGTACAGAATTTCTGTTGGGAGTAATGAAAAAGTTTTGGTAATGGATGGTGGTGATGTTTGCACAACATCATAAATGTAATTAATGCCAATAAATTTTACACTTAAGAATGGTTAAAATGGCAAATTTAAAACGCTTCAAACACAGTAGCAGAGGTTTTCTGCATTGTTTTGGATATGCTGTTCTCCACCCCTTTCTACTGTAAATTAAGTAAAGTTTAAGTTTCCCTTAACAACTGTCAACAATCTCAAGGCTCAATGAAAATTAATTAGCCTGCAAATGAGACCCAACATCCCAGAGCAAAGGGAGGGGCGGTGCAGAATCCCTTCATTCCCAACTCACATGATTTTTGGTCAGCCCCCATATCCTTTGTCTGAATTGCTTCTCTCTCATCTCCAAATTCCCTAATCAACCCATTCACAGATTTACACAACCTTAGAAATAGGAGGAAGCTTAGAGATCATTCAGGCCAACTTTCTCACTTGAACGATGAGGAAGCAAGCCCAGGAAGCACCTTTCTTAAGATTGCATGATTAGAAGAAGCCCTCCTCTCCACGTATCCCTCTACTCCCTGTCAGAAATCCCTGTAAAGGGAGCTGCTCTAGCTGAACTCCTTAGCTGCTTAGTTCTATTTTAAGATAAACCCTCTAGAAACGACTTATACAAAACACCCGCCTCTTATCCACCCTGCAATTTTCCTCGGGTCTTCAGGTCTCCCACTGCCTGCTGACTCTCTCAGGCTCCCAGAACCAAGCCTCCTGGGGTTCATCCCAGGATCCTTCCGTATCACCTGGACTTGCTGGGCAGGGTAAAGATGTTATTGGTGGGAGACTACACTGTGGCGTTCCTTCTACAACACTTGATCTAGCCATCCTTCCCACCAGCCCCCTGATGGTGAGGATAGACAACTTGCACAACCTCAGAGAATGAAGCCCTGAGAGTTCATTTGACTTGCCATATGTTCCAAGGTCTTTTTGATCAGTCCTGCTGTCGCCCTCTTTTTCATTCTTCTCCCATTCAGAAGCTTTCTGTCCCCTAATCCAACACCATATGGCCCACCTCTGTCCCGGTCCTGCAGAACTGGGACCCATGACTGCCCTCAGTCTGGCGTAGTCCCCCTGGAAGAACAGCAGGAAAATTTGTGCCCCGTCCCGCCGGGGATGCTGGGGACGCCGACAGAAGCGAGGTCCGCCACTGTAGGGAGTCTTCGGGCTAGGACCCCGGGGCGGGGGGAGGGAAGGACCCGGGGCTCCCAGAGCTCAAAAGAGGAAACCATCCGCTCGTCTTTCCTCCGCCGCCTTATTTATCCTTCTCCTTCCCCAATTGCCTTCTCCCCCTCGCTTTTCTCTCTTCCTCGCCTTCACACCTTCCATTTGGACCCCATCACCTAGTTTCCCTCCCCTCCCCGGTTCCGGCCTCTCCCTACTTCCTCTTACAAGGAAGGCGCTCCCGTCGTGTTTCCACTTTGTGGCCAATTATGTCTAAATGCAACCCACCACAGATGCTGACATTTTAAATGTTTAGTTGTTATAGTTACTTGACTAATTGCCGGGCCCCACGGCGGCGCTTCTTCACCTCCCGCCCAAGGAGGAGGGGGCGGGGGAAGGATGCGTGTAGATGGAGTTTAGCCGCCGCTCCCGGGGGTCCCGGACTCGCCGCCAGGCTTCGTCTGGTTAGAGACTCTGCCCCGGGAACCAGCGGTTCCTCCGCCTCCCCGCCAGGACTCCAAGACCCCGAAGGCGCTCCCGACGCAACCTGGCGTCGGGATCCTGCGAACTGTCTCCTGCCCCAGGACAAGGGAACCATACAGGGTGTGACCTGCAGGTGTGCCGCGACTGGACTCCCTGTCCGCCCACACTCGCAATTTGAAGGAAATGGGTGATATTTTCGAGAAATTGGGCAAGGAGATGGAGAAGATCGCGTTTGGGGAGGAAGAAAAGAGTTAGAAACCGCTGCCGGTTACTCACGTGCCAGATGGCGAAGAAGATGAGCGCAGCGCACAGCACCAGGGAAAGCATGTAGCAGAAGGCAGCGAAAGTAAAGGCCATGGCCGACGACCCCGGGGCTGTCCTCGCGCCTACTTCCACCACACAAGTAGCTCCTAGGAGGCCAATGCCCCCTGTCTAGCACGCACTCCCTCAAAAGATGAACAGGGCAAAAGGGAGCCACGTCTGCACCGTCCCCTCGAGAACAGTAGCCAGAAGGAGTCAGGCTAAACGAAGAGAGATTCGAGAGGCAGCTTATAAGGGCAGGGTTCCCGCAGGCTCCGGCGACCCGGGACGCCAGCCCGCCCGCCAAAACAGGGAAAGGTGCGTCGAATGTCTTTGGCGGGAACTGTCCCCAAATTAAAGAAATCGAAAAGCAGAGGACTCCTGCAGATTAGTGCCAACCAGCGAGCCCTTCGAGACAAACACGGCGAGGGGTGCGAAAACTCCACAGAGTTATGAGTGACAAGTTCCCGTCCCCCGACCCCTCTCCCGAAGAAAGAGAAAGTGGAACCCCAGGGAAGAGTCCTTTGCTGTCCACGCCTAAGCCGAAGAGGAGAGGAGAGTGCGCCGCTCAGAATCCTCTCGCGCCACTGAGGCGCAAACCGAGAGCGACTTGCAAGATGCCCGGGTGGTCTCCGAGCACCTCTGAAATCCCAGAGATGGCAGCCGCCCTTTCCCGGAAGAACAGGTTTTTCAGGTAGCCGGGAGGAGACGCGATGTGCTCCTCCGACGCGCAGCTCCGCTTAGTCCTACGCCCCGGACGTGGCTTCCAGCACCAATGTGCGCTCCACGGCACGCCCGGGCCCTGCCCCAATCACGGTACCGGCTGGCCGGCCTCGGTAATCCAAGTTCCCCGGAAACTAGAGGGCGGACCGGGGCGGGGACGGGCTCCAGCCGAGAGGCCCTGCTCCCGCCCAGGCGGCCGTAGCGGCGGGTTTCAGGCCAAGTGCTGCTCGTGGCGGAGCTCACTTCACCTGCTGCTGTCGCCGCCTCTGCCGCTGCGAGAACTGAAGCAGCGCGTCCCGGGATCCCCTCCCTCTCCGCGCCCCACCCCTGGCTCCCGCTCCACAGAGCAAGCCCTCCCCGGCGGGCGGAGACTGCGGCGGCGGGGGCTGGGTGGGCGGCCAAGCGCCGCTAGGCGCTCGGTCCCGGCTGCCGCTGCAGTTGGAGCACAGGTCTCGCCGGCGAAACTTGAGGCCAGCGGCGCAGACGGGGTCCGGGCAGACGCGCGGAGGTGGGGGCGAGGTGGAGCGGAGTCGGGAGGAGTAGGGACTCTTTAAACACGTGCGTCTGAAAGAGGTGGCAAGCTGCGGAAGGGTATGATATGTATCTCGCGCCTAAATGCGACAGCAGATCTTCTTGGTTCTCGCTGTTTCGCCTCTGGTGGGGGCGGGAGATGAAATGGTGCCCGGGGACCTGCCTGGTGTTGGTTGAGGTTACAGTACAAGCCCTAGGACCCCAGGGGAGCTCGGAAGGGGTTGCAACGTTGTACCCAGCCCCTGTAAAATTCTCATTAGCATCGCTCGCATCCGCCTTGCCCCCGCGCCCTGCACCGACATCTGACCTTGAGACTAGGGAAACGGAGATTTGGTGGACTATTCTGGGCTGAAGAGGCAGCAACAATGCTCAGTGTTGGTCAAAAGCATACATATGTTTTTGGAGTCAGATCCCTTTCCTGCAAGTGTCTTAATCTCTCTAAACCTTGATTTCCTTATGAGTAGTACGAATCTCATAAAGGATTAAACGGGAATAGAAGTAAAGAACCTAGCACAGAGCCTGGCACTTGGTACACAGTCAATAAATGGTAGGGATTATTATCTGCACACTTCAGCCTACCATCTCGGAAATGTGCCATGCCTGCTTGTAAGGGATTTCTTGATATGGCGTGAAAGAGGTTCCATACAATCATTCTAGACAGAACATGAGTTAGGTAAGTCTGTAAATCCGGAAAGCAAGAAGACCTACCCTAAAAGAAGATTGGCAAATGCTGGTGGAAGACTGGAACCACAATCCATGTAGAAGTGAATATCAGAGCACCTGGTAACTTGCACGGGGTGAGCCCTAAGTACATAGTCGATTGATTCTAAACGTGGTTTGCTAGCCGCTCTGTCTATGGATGCAATTACAATGGTTTTAGAGCTGGGAGGGATGAATTACAGAACAAATGGAACAGCAGAGCAATGGAATTTACTGAGTCATATAACTGGCTAGTGAAAGGATTAGAATCAGGTCTGCAAACTCCTAACCCAAGGCTCTGTCCACTACACCCCAGCATTCCTACAAGTGTTTGGTCACACTTCCAATTTGGAAGCTAGAAGCTTCTCAGTGGGATGTAGAGAAATGAGAGGAAGTCAGATCAGCATTTAATTGTGCCTCTGGGTCAAGACCAGCTACATATTTTATGAGGCAAAATGAAAATGTTTCTTCTCCTGTAGACACTAAAAAGCCAACTGCTTGATTTTCTTTCCTAGCTACCATGAAGTCAGAGGTTAATGTGTGATGCAGTTTGAACCCATGAATTATATATTTCTTTTTGCCTGGAATACATACCTGATGCCTGGAGGAACAGCAACCATCTTGCAACTATGAGGAGAAAATCAATTCATTAAGAATGCAGAAGTGAAGAAGATAAAGGGAACCATGGCCATTGATGACATAACTGAGCCAGCCTAACAGCCCAGAACTTTCTATTCCCTGACTTCTTGTTGCATGAGAAAATAAAATTTCTCAGTTTTTTTAAGCCATGGAAGAAAGGTCTTCTGTTGCTAGCAGGTAAACAAAATTCTTAAGTGATAGATGGTTTAATAGGGGGGTTGTTTTTCTTATGTGACAGAAAATAGGGGTAATCAGCTCAGGGATGATATGGAAGCTCCATGACATGATCAATGTTCCAAGCTCCTTGTATCTTCCTGACTTGCTGTACTTAGCATGAAGTTTGGTTCTCATGGTCACAAGAACACTGTTGCATTCCAGACATCATGTCCACGTCGCAGGCAGGAAGAAAGAAAAGAGCCAAGTTTTCAGCCCATAAGGGCTTGTCTTTAGGGGAAAGGAAAGGCAGACCTCTCCAGGGATCTCCTACATCTCATTAGCCATAACCCTGGCACTTGGCCACCTCCACCTAGTTGCAGGTGAGTCTGAAGAGATGTCCTTTCTCATTCACACTTTTAGGAAGGCAAAGAAAAAGGGTTTTTGAGTAGCTTTTGAATAGCCAGTCCACATTTTTGCCATGCTGCTGGTTGGGTTTTCTGTTATACACAGCTTGATGCAATTTCCAGGTGCCACAAGCAGTACTAACAATGGTGTATAAGAAGAGGAACAGAATGCTTTGGGATAGTATGATCAGGGGACAGTTAACAGAAAAGGTGGCAACTTGGGGCAAATTTTATCAAACATCCTCTGCTCTTAAGTAAGTTTGATTGTTCCATGTATTCCTGACTTATTCTTTTTTCTTGCAATTTTATTGAGATATAGTCACACAGCATACAAATCATCCAAAGTGTACAATCATTTGTTCACAGCATCATCATATAGCTGTGCATTCATCACCGCAATCAATATTTGAACATTTTCATTACTCCAAAAAAAGTAATAAAAGTAAAAAAGAACACCCAAAACAGCCTGTCCTTCCCATCCCCCCTTATTATTCATTTACTTTTTTGTCCCCATTTTTCTACTCATCTGTCCATACACTGGATAAAGGGAGTGTGAGCCACAAGGTTTTCACAATCATATCGTCACATCATGTAAGCTATATAGTTATACAATCATCTGACTTATTCTTAACCTATTCCTGCTTCTCCAAGTTTCTATACAAAGACTAGTTTTGGGTTTCTACCTTTTTCTATATTATGTATAGCAGCACCTCATTTTATTGAGGGTGAAGCAAATAGAGTGTCCCCACCTAACTAAAGACTACGTTAATCAAGAAGTTGCTTGCTACCCTATCCTGCTTTTCCCCTCCTTTTACACCCCCCTTTCCACCCCTCACTCAAGCATATATCAGAGAAACAGTCAAAGCCTAAAGAGTATTTTTGAATTCATGGGAAGCTTACTTAAGTGGACTGTGAGTCTCCTTTCGTCCCATCACTAACCGCACTCTGCCCAGAGGAAGATCTGACCAGACCCCACATTTCATGCAGAATTCAAGAGTATCTCTTAACTGGCATTTTCCCCCATAAATGAATGCTGTGAACTTATGGTATATCCAATTATTCCCTTTCTGCTTCCCAGGCAAGCCGTGTCAGAATTCCAGAAAGTATTCCCCACCCTCCAGCTCAAACCCAGCTCACCAGGTTCTCTGCTGGCTGCCATCCAAACACTTCCTTGAATCCCAGCCTGAAAAATACTCCACCCCGGCTAAGCTACCTCCCCTAAGACTCTCTCTCCTAAGTCTTAGTCTCTCTCTCTCTCTTTCTCTGGTTGGGTTTGAAGGTGGAATGTTTTTTAAATGACTTTTGATTACAAAATTTCAAAATTCAGAAAAGTGAAGAAGACAGTGAATATTCATCTGCCTATCACCTAGGTTAACATTAACACCTGTTAATGTGTTTCCTGGTTGTCCCAAAATTGTATTTTACAGCTGTGAGCTGTTCAAACCAAGATCTAACGATTTCCCCTTCATTCCTCATCCTTCAGGGCACTTACCCGTTTTCTGGCATTAATTTATTCAACCACAATAAAAAATTTTAAAAAGTGCGTGTGCCTGCCATTGCCCAGCTCTGTGCTAAGCACTGGTAGTTAATGTTTGTTTCTCTGGCACCTTCATGTATTCTAAGTTAGTGTTGCCTCGTTTAGGACTATGTCTGCTTAACTCAACCTCCTCACATGTGGGGAAGCTGTGAATTGCAAACTTGCATGTGCAAGAAAAATCACTTCATTTTTTTTTTTTTTAAGTAACTTAAATCTAACTTTAAACATTGTTCATGCTTGATTGGCAGAAAACTCAGTATCAGCCTTCACTGGGGCTCCCCACAAGGTTGGGCAAAACTTGCAGTGATAGGTAGCACATCTGCTGTTGCTCATGGGCCCGCAGGGGTTCCCTCCTCATGAGATATCCCAGCCTGACTGGCCCTTCGTTCCTGCAGCTCTGGCCTTCTGCTGCCTCGAAGCTAGAGAGCCTGGAAGCCCCTGTGCCTGGCTCCACCCCCTCTGGGCACAGCACTGCACAGCACCGCCTTGTCTCTGAGGTCTTGCCTTCTCCAAGGGTTACTGGCATGGAGAGGTACAGGGGTCACCTGTGGTTGAGGCCCCCAACGGCAGCCTCTTTCCAGTCTGCGGGGCAATGCTTCCTGCTTCCCCCTGCTGCTGTCAGGGGGCATTCTCTCTACTTTTCCATCCCTCCCCCTCAGGGACATCTCCTTTTAATCTCTTCAAAAAGCTACATCTTTCCCAAACTGGAAAGAACCTTTGACTTCAAGAATCTTCTACTTTCCACCTTGATATTAATAAGCCTATATTCATTGGTATATCTGCAGTGATATTACATATATATATATATATAATACTGGAACACTTCTGATTAGTAAATAGTATAATAGTTATTGAAGAAAATAGTAAAATTAATTAATAATTAAATTCTAAATTAAACTCCTTTCTTCAGGCTAATTATCATAGGGTGTCACAAGGACTATTGATAAATGTGCCTCCCACGTTTGTTTATCACAAAGCACCCCACACTATTTACATCACAGTCTATTACTATCCTGAAATCATGTGTTTCCCACTGATTCCAGATAATTGTTACTTTAGTTGTTTTGTTTGTGCATTGTAATTCCTGAGTAAGTTGTACACTCAGAGTTTTAATATTTATAAATTAATTATTTATAAGTAAAATATTAAAAATGAATGAAGAATAAAGACACAGCCAAAGGTGGATACATTTATTAATGTTCCACTTGAATATCATACACCTCAATCTTCTGAATCTGTAGAAGAACAAGCAATGATATTAATAATGAACCACAGCCTAGAGTATCTTCTGTTACTGTACAGAAATCCAAAGAACCTGACATATTTTACACTGAGCAAGAATTGGTACAAATAACACAATAATTTTTATTTCTTCAATGCAAAGTAATTTGATTATTTTAACAAAAATATGAGGTCTCATCAGTGCTACTGAAATAAGCACTGGATGCAAATTGTGACTCACATGGTAATTGTTAAAAGACATATTCATCAGAACGGCAATCACGTTCTATCAATATTCATGGGTAAAAAATTTTTAATGCAGTTTATCACTTAGGAAAACAATCAAAAGATCAGTTTCATACAATAATATATTTGGAAGAATAATATCTTCTAAATTTCAAAAAATGATAAAACAATTTAAAATATTAAGAAAATGTCTTTAAACATTTTAACACTATCAAGCACATGGTTAAATATAATCAAGCATTTTCAAACATGAAATATTCAATAGCTCTTTCTAAAAAAAAGGATATAACCATACATTGCATTCTAGATTTTGGTTCCCACTTGTTGGAAAACATATCTACTGAAATGAGAAAACAACTTACTTGAAACTTATAAATCAAGGCAGTAAAAAATTTATTTACTATGAAATTTCAATTGTGTCACATAAAAAGGTTTTAATAATTTATTTCAAAATGAAAAATTTTAAATTTTGTTTATCTTGTGGAGTTGAAGGAAGAATATCTGAAATAATATATCAAAATTTATTGTCGATGATTGAGAAATATGGTTATCAATGAGAAATATTCATATAGAAACCTTTTGTTTAGAGAATGTAGTGTCTGCATGATAGAAAGTCTGGTGTTTCAGTCAAAATTTTAGAAATATTTCTGAACATTTTTAATTTGGCACCATGTCACCGTATTTATTACCCCTGGATGATACAGTGAAAGATATAGATCAATCACTTTAAAGTTTTCCTGATAAATTTAATATTTATCACCATACATCAAATAAAGAGAATTCATTATTTTTGACGATTTGGGAACTGAAATTAAAAATTGGAAGAAAATTGAACCTCACTGGACAGCCTATAATGCTGTAATGCAAAAAAGTTTAGAAATTTTACATTCACTTTAACATAACTCATGAAATGGGAGCAAACATTTGGAAAAAGAAAAAAGAATTTAGAGAATTGGCCCTAAAAAAATTCCAATAGAGATATCTATACCTTCTGTGGCTTTACAAGAAATAAGTGTTTCTGTTGACAGTCTAATTCAACAATCAAAATAATATAATATATAATATAATTAATAATATAATATAAATAATAAATCAAATAAATATGATATACCATTTGAAACCAAACATATATAAATTCCAATTAAAGCTATTAGATATCTCATAAATTATGTATAAGACTGATGACAAAAGCAAAAAGCATAATGAATTTTTAAGTCATATTTAGTAAATGCTGTAACTTCCCTAAATGACATTTGCAAAGCTCCACAGATTCAAAGTAATAAAAAATCAGTAAAAATCAATCCAACTCATTAACCCATGACATTCCATGAGGAGAAGGAAAGGCCCAGCCAGCCCCCAGCCAGCCCCCAGCCAGCCCAGCACACAGCAGAGGCCATCTTGGCCCTTCCACCCCAGTCAGTAAGCCTGGTTACAAACACTGAGGTGGACAGTAAGTGCAGCCAGCACCACGGGAGCGGAGACAAGTGCCTGGCTGAGCCCAGCCAAGGGTGCAGAAACACAAGCAAATACAGGGTGGCTGTTGTTTTAAACCACTAAGTCTGGGGTGGTTAGTTATGCAGCAGTAAGTCACTGAAAAAGTTACCTATTCATCAGGTGGCATCTATATTTGTTATCCACTGTGGACAGAACTCATGGATCCTGGAAGGGGAAAGTATCTAATGAAGCAGATTCTCTTCTAGCTTAGATAAAATATGCCTCCACCTCTCTGCATTTGCTCTAATTCTAACCACCCCCCCCCAGTCCTCTCCACTTCCAACCCCACCCCCCACCCCCACCCCCAAACAAGCAGGGCCACAAAGGCTGTGGAGTCTGGGTCAGAGGGCAGCATTCACACCACCTGGGCCAGGGTTGGGGCCAGGGGTCACTTGTCCTCCAGCTGCAGAGCACTTCACCCGGTCTTATAATTTAACTCTTTACATGTCTGCTACCTCTATTAACTGGGAGGCCCTTGATATTAGAGATTCTTGCTTATTCATCTTTGAATCCCCAACACCCCCCTCAGTGTCTGGCTTATAGTAGTTGTCCAATAAATGCTGAACGAACGAATGAATGCAGTCATCATAGTCTGCTCCACTGAATGACGAACAACATGCAGACATTTCTTTAACTTAGAGCACTTATCACGCTGCAGGCACAATGAACAGGACACAATCCCCCCCTATAAGAAGTTCAAAATCTAACAGATGCATTGACACCATCTATTCCAGCAAAATATGATAAGCACAGCAACAGAAGAGTGTAAATGTCTGCGGGGAAGCCCAGCACAAGGCTCTGGACATAGTGTGCGCTCGATAGACATTTTTAATTGAATTGAATCAGATCACAAGCTGGTCAGGAGCTCCAGCCTAAATTCCCAAGCTGTGTGGCTTTAGACAAGTCACTCGATCTCTTGTTACCCAGCAAAATGTGTATCAGATCTGACATGAAAACCAGGGATAGGCCTGCTTTGTGCAGACAGGACGCAGCAAAGGAAGAAGCCACATTTTTACCAAAGAAGTAAAACCAGGCAGGTGGAGGTGGGGAAGGACCTCTAACTACAGAACCAAATTTCAGACACTCCTCAGACCAGAAAGGCTGAAGGCAGCCTCCTGCTTGCTTCCCCCACTCATCTAAATGTCATCTTCCTGTGAGTGCTGTCGTCTGCAGAAATAAAGTGATTTTCCTATTATTAGCACCGTTGAAAAGGACACTGTAAACAGATTGCAAACAATAAGCCTTTCTTAGAAACACCCCATTTAGTTCTGGGCCTTGGCTCTTTGCACACCTAGAGATGTATCAGCTGTTTTAACAATACAGCTCAAGAGCTAGCTGTGCTGTCAAGGGGAATGTCTTACTCAGAAACTACATAGCTTGGGGGTGTAGAGTTAGGGGACATAGTGGGGAGCTTAGAGGTATAAGGGAATCCTCCCAACTGCAGGTCTAAACCTAGTTCTGCCGTTTAGGCCCTTTGTCCTCCTAAAGCATAAGCATTGGGTGCTGGGCATTATTATTAACCTGATAATTATATGATACCATTATTTGTATTCTGATGTGCTAATTCAGATGGGAAACTTAAAGGCTTGAGCTTTTCTGTCAGACGTGAAATATTGTCCTGTTCTTCCATGTGCTGTGGGGGATGTGCCATTCTTTATAATAATTTCAGGCATCCTGCAGAAAAGATGAGGCTACTAAGTTTAGCCCTACAGCTAATAGTATGTAGCTTGCAAGATAATGTTGAATCTATTTTACGGAGTCTGAATATTATTGCCATAAATTCCTTTCCTTTGGGTGACCCTCTCAGGCAGTGACTTCAACATGTCCTGAGAATACCTTCACCTCTTATTTAGTTCTACTCTCTTCATTCCCTCTGGAGCTACCAGAATTTCAGTTTGTTTTTTTAGCAAACACATACTCTCCCTTTCCCCCTGGCCGCAACCTCCTGTAACTTCTAATGCTTTCTATCTCTGCAAATTTGCTATTTCGAGTCATCTCTTTTAAGTGTCATCATACAATATTTGTCCTTATGTGCCTTGCTTATTTCACTGAGCATGTTTTCACTTTCCTTCATGTTCCAGCGCGTTTCAGAACTTCATTCTTTATTATGGCAGAATAGCATTCCACTGTGTGTATGTAGCACATTTTGTTTATCCATTCAGTTTCTGATGGACACTTAAGTTGTTTCTACAATTTGGTTATTGTGAATAATGCTGCTATAAACATTGGTGCACAGGTATCTGTTTGAGGCCCTATTTTTTTATTTTCATTGGGTATATACCTAGAAGTGAAACTGCTGGATCATGTGGAAATTCTATGTTTAACTTTTTGAGGAAACTGCCATATTGCTTTCTGCAAGGGGGCCCCGAATAGCCAAAACATTTTGAAAAAGAACAAAGTTGGAGGACCTCTACTTCCCAATTTCAAAACTTACTACAAAGTTGCAGTATTTAAAACAGTGTGGTATTGACATAAGTTTAGACAAATAGATCAGTGGAACAACTTTGAGAGTCCAGAAATAGACCCACACATCTACGGTCAATTGATTTTCAACAAGTGTTAAGTACATGCAGTGGGGAAAGAATAGCTTCTTCAGCAAATGGTGTGGGAAAAACTGGATATCTGCAAACAGAAGAATAAAGTTAGACCCTAACTCACTGCATATACAAAAATCAACTTCAAAATGGATCAAGGACCTAAATATAAGAGCTGTAACTATAAACTCTTAGAAAATAACAAAGGGACAAAACTTCATGACCTGGGATCTGGCAACAGATTCTTAGAAATAACACCAAAAGAACCAGCAACAAAAGAAAAAATAGATAAATTTGATTTCATCAAAATTAAAAAGCATTTGTGTATCAAAGGAAACTACCAAGAAAGTGAAAAAGACAAACCTACAGAATGGGAGAAAATTGTTGCCAAACCATATGTTGAATAAGGATTTAATATCCAAAATTCATAAAGAACTTTTAAAATGGAGCAACATTTAAACAATCCAAATTAAAAATGGGCAAAGGACATTTCTCAAAAGAAGACATACAAATGACCAATAAGGACACAAAAAGATGCTCAACATCATTAGCCATTGGGAGAATGCAAACCAAAACTACCATGAGATACCACTTCACACCCACAAGGATGGCTGTTATTTAAAAAGACATAAATAACAATTGTTGAGGGGATGTGGGAAAATTGAAACCTACAGGGCATTGTTGTGAGAATGTAAAATGGTTGCAATCAACTGTGGAAAGTAATATGGAGGTTCCTCAAAAGTTAAATATAGAATTACCATTTGACCTGGCAAATCCTACTTCTAGGTATATAAACCAAAGAGAGTTAAACAGGGCCACAAACAAATATTTGTAAACCAATGTTTATAGCAGCATTATTCACAATTCGCCAAAAGGTGAAAATAACCCACATTCATCAACAAATGAATGGATAAACAAGATGTGGTACATAGTGGAATATTATTCGGCCATAAGAAAAACATGAAGTTATGAAATCTGCTGTATCATGGAAGAAACTCCAAACCATGCTCAGTGAAATAAGCAAGACACATAAGGATAAAAATTATATGACATCACTTATAAGAGATGACAAGAAATAGCAAATTCACAGAGATAGAAAGCACATTAGAGATCACCAGGAAAGGGAGGAAATGAGGGAAAGGGGAAAGAGGGAGGAAAGGAGAATGTTTAAAAAAAAAAAAAAAAACATTTTGGGATATGTTCATACAATGTCAAAGCACTCAGCATATTTAAAAACTGATGCAGGAGGGCAAGATGGCTGCATAGAGAGGAGTGGAAGCTAAGTAGTCCCCCTGGAACAACTACAAAAAAACAGAAACAACTAGTAAATAATCCAGAATAACTGCGGGGGGACAAACGAGACCATCCACTCATCCTACACCAACCTGAATTGGGAGGAATGCCCGAGACACAGCATAAAATCTGTAAGTAAAACCTGCGGAACCAAGTCGTGAGACCCCCTCCCCCATAGCCCGAGCTGCAAAGCCTCGTGGTGCCAGAGAGAAGCTCTCTCCCGGCAAGCGAATATAGCTCAGCTGAGCTCCAACTGGGGTTTTAAGTAATGAGTGTGAACTGCTCACCACAGGTACGCATCCCCAAAAAACAGACAGAGGCTTTGGGTGACGACTGACCTGGGAGAGCCGGAGGGTCGCCTTGGACTGGATCTGAAGGGGACTATCTGTTTCTTTTTTGGCTCAGTGGAGAAAGCCCCAGTCATTTTCAGTTTCCAGGGCTGTGACTCCGGGAAAGGTGGAGACAGCACAAGCAGAGAGAGAGACCATTGAAATGCTAATGACCTCCACCTGAGGGGTCTGTCTTCTCTAGGAGGAAAGGGGTGGGGCCCTTCCATTCAGAACCAGACCCCAGAGCCTGGGGGAACACAGCCATACCTCCTCACACCAGTCAAGAATTATAGGCTAACATGGCATCACCTGCTGGGCAGAAAAAGCACAGTGACCGAGGCATCAAAGGGTAGGAGCAATTTTTTTCTAAGACACACCCACAGGGAAACCAGATACTGAATATATTTCTTCCCTCTGGAACCTGAGCCTGTTCTGGTCTGGGAAAACCTGATTTGGATAACCAAGGAAACCATGCCTAGACAACAGAAAATTACAACCTACACTAAGAAAAACAAAGTTATGGCCCAGTCAAAGGAACAAACGTACACTTCAACTGAGTTACAGGAATTTAAGCAACTAATGCTAAATCAATTCAAAAAGTTTAGAGAAGATATTGCAAAAGAGATAGAGGCTGTAAAGGAAGCACTGGGCATGTATACGGCAGAAATCAAAAGTTCAAAAAAACAACTAGTAGAATCTATGGAAATGAAAGGCACAACACAAGAGATGAAAGACACAATGGAAACATACAACAGCAGATCTCAAGAGGCAGAAGAAAACACTCAGGAACTGGAGAACAAAACACCTGAATGCCTACACGCAAAGGAGCAGATGGAGAAAAGAATGGAAAAATATGAGCAATGTCTCCGGGAACTCAAGGATGAAACAAAGTACAATAATGTACGTATCATTGGTGTCCCAGAAGGAGAAGAGAAGGGAAAAGGGGAAGAAGCAATAATAGAGGAAATAATTAATGAAAATTTCCCATCTCTTATGAAGGACATAAAATTACAGATCCAAGAAGCGCAGCGTACTCCAAACAGAAGAGATATGAATAGGCCTACACCAAGACACTTAATAATCAGATTATCAGATGTCAGAGACAAAGAGAGAATCCTGAAAGCAGCAAGAGAAAAGCAATCCATTACATACAAAGAAAGCTTAATAAGACTATGTGCAGATCTCTCAGCAGAAGCCATGGAGGCAAGAAGGAAGTGGTGTGATATATTTAAGATACTGAAAGAAAAAAACCGCCAACCAAGAATCCTGTATCCAGCAAAGCTGTCCTTCAAATATGAGAGAGAGCTCAAAATATTTTCTGACAAACAGACAATGAGAGACTTTGTGAACAAGACACCTGTCCTACAGGAAATACTAAAGGGAGCACTACAGGGTGATAGAAGACAGGAGTGTGTGGTTTGGAACACAACTTTGGGAGATGGTAGCACAACAATGTAAGTACACTGAACACAGATAACTATGAATACGGTTGAGAGAGGAAGGTGGGGAGCATGTGAGACACCACAAGAAAGGAGGAAAGATAAAGACTGGGACTGTGTAACTTGGTGAAATCTAGAGTATTCAACAATTGTGATAAAATGTACAAATATGTTCTTTTACGAGGGAGAACAAGCAAATGTCAACCTTGCAAGTTGTTAAAAATGGGGAGGCAATGGGGGAGGGATGCAATCAGCATAAACTAGAGACTGTAACTAATAGAATTATTGTAATATGCTTCCTTTAATGTAACAAAGGTGATATACCAAGGTGAATGCAGATAAGAGGTGGGGATAGGGGAGGCATGTTAGACACTTGACATTGGTGGTATTGTCTGATTTTTTATTCTACTTTGATTTAAGGTTATTTTTCCTTTTGCTGCTTCCTAGCTGTCATTTTTTTTCCTCTTTCTTTTGCCTCTCTACCTTCTTTGACTCTCCCTCCTGCCTTGTGGAAGAAATGTAGATGCTCTTATATAGATAGTGGTGAAGGTGGTGAACACATAAATGTATGACCATGCAGAGAACCATCGATTATTTACTTGGGATGGAATGTATGGTGAGTGAACAAAACCATATTAAAAAAAAAATGGGTTGATGACAAAAGCTCGAGGGCAATATACTGAGTGAAATAAGCCAGACACATTAGGACAATTATTGCAGGGTCTCACTGATAGGAACTAATTATAATATGTAAACTCATAGACATGAAATATAAGGTACCAAGATATAGGACGAGGCTTAAGAATGGGGAGTGGTTGCTTAGTATGAGCAGAATGTTCAACTAGGATGAACTTAAATGTCTGGAAATGAACAGGGGTGTTGGTAGCAAGATGTGAGAATAACTAACAGTGCCGAATGGTGTGTGAATGAGGTGGGAAGGGGAAGCTCAGAGTCATATATGTCACCAGAAGGAAAGCTGGAGGTCAAAAGATGGGAATGTATAAAACTGAATCCTATGGTGGGCAATGTCCATGATCAACTGTACAAATACTAGAAATCACTTCCATGAACCAGAACAAATGTATGACAATACAATTAGAAGTTAATAATAGAGGGGCATATAGGGAAGAACTATATACCTATTACAAACTACATACTACAGTTAGTAGTATTTCAACATTTTTTCATAAACAGTAACAAATGTACTATATCAATACTACGAGTCAACAATTGAGGGGGGTTGGTTAGGGATAGGGGAGGATT
The DNA here is from genome assembly GCF_015220235.1 of Choloepus didactylus. NCBI lineage: Eukaryota > Metazoa > Chordata > Mammalia > Pilosa > Megalonychidae > Choloepus > Choloepus didactylus. Next base: position 35,230,939 of record NC_051308.1, read on the forward strand.
AGAGTTTCCTTTTCTTTTTTTCTTTTTTCATCTTTCACTTTATTTCTTGTCTGGAGTAATGAAAAATTTCTAAAAATTGAACAAAAATTAAGTGTGATGGATGCACAGCTGTATGAGGGTACCCAGGAGCAAGTGATTGTACACTTTGGATCTTTGGATAATTGTATGGTATCTGAACAATCTCAATAAAAATGAAAATAAATAAATAAATAAATAAATAAATAAATAAATAAATTCTAGTTAAATCTTCTACAAATAAACCTAATTACTTGTTTTCTCTGTTAAAAAAAATAAACATGAGAGAAAAAATTAAAAATCAAAAAAAAAAAACAAAAAAACAAAAAACTGATGCGCCTGCGTGGGCCAGGTTGCTGCCAGGGGTGGATACACGGTTCAGCCCGTACCCGCGCCTGCTTCTACCATGGAGGAAGCGAGCAGAAGAAGGAATGATGGTGGCAGCAGTCAGAAACTCATGTTGTTTATTCGGGGGAACGCCATGTCAGGGGCTCCGATTATTAATGGGACCAATCAGTTCCCGAAACCACCAATGATAATTGGTATAACCATGAAAAAAATTATAACGAATGCATGTGGGTAACGATTACATTGTAGATCTGGTCATCACCTAGTAGCTTTCCTGGTTGTCCTAGTTCGGCTCGGATTAGCAGGCTTAAAGCAGTACCCACTATCCCAGCTCAGGCACCAAACAATAGGCATAAGGTTCCGATGTCTTTGTGGTTTGTTGAGCATAATCAACGGGTAATGAACATAGGTAAAATGGCTGAGAAAGCATTAGACTGTAAATCTAAAGACAGGGGTGGAGTCCCGTTTTTGCCACAGCCTCGTGATGAATGTATCATACTGAACTGCAAATTCAGCGAAGCAGTTTTAACTCTGCCGGGGCTTCTCCCACCTTTTTTTTTTTTTTTAACGGCGGGAGAAGTAGATTGAAGCTAGTACGTTAGGGTATTTAGCTGTTAACTAAAATTTCATGGGATCGAAGTCCATCAATCTAGTGAGGACTTAGCTTAATTAAAGTGTTTGATTTGCATTCAATAGATGTAAGATGAGATCTTGCAGACCTTGTACAGGGGTTAAGTATTTTATATTTGCTTAGGGCTTTGAAGGCTCTTGGTCTCTTGCTATCCTAAACCCCTTTTCCAGGATATAGAGCATTGGTGATAGGGGACTGATCGTTGTAGATAGGTGATGAGGGTTGGTATAAGAGGTGATGGTGTGGTGGATTTAAATTGTCACTTGACTTTCATGTTGTTGGCGGATGGAAATAATGTGAGTGATGTTGAGTAGATAAGGCGTATGTAAAAGTACAGGTTGAGCAGTGCTAGAATGGCTATTACTGTGGGTATATAAACCGGAGAGGATGAGGAAAAATTGGAACTCTGGTGCATTGTTGGTGGGAATGTAAGATGCTGCAGCCACTGTGGAATTTCAGTTTTTAAAGCAGCTATGAGGCACTTAACTATTCCATTTATTCAGTTCGTGTAAAGGATGCCTGAAACTATTAAAAACATCAGTGTGTATGTGCACACACACTCACACTTGCAGTCACACACACACACACAAGGAAATGAAAGAAGCTCTTTCATATTTACACAAGAACAAGTCCTCATAGCCTCATTTGAATGAGCACCGGTTATCACAATGACCCTTCCAGATAACAACAGGAACTGTTTTTGTGTTCAGTGAAAGCAGTTTATAAATAGTGGCTATTAATGCACAATTCGTGTTGATTGCTTACTGGGTGCCAGATCCTGCACAAGCACTTACCATGCATTATCTCCTTTAATTCTCACATTCTTTCAAGTGGGTACAATCATCCCCTTTTTACCAATGAGAAAACTGAGATTCAGAGAGGTTAAGCACTTGCTCAAGGTTGCATAGTAAATAGCAGGCCCAGCTAGGAGTCTTAGCTAAATCTATCTGACTAGAAAGCCTGCGCTCTAGATGTCCCCCTCACTGTTCCCCAGAGATGGAGGTCTAGGGATAGTGGCCTCCTGGATAAAAGATGAGGAGAAACCTAGCAGCTTAAGCCTCTGAGGATAATGGGCTATTTTACAGTATGATATATGGGATCTATAGAACCAGAAGTTCTCCAGGTTAGGCCTACGCTCCAATCTTTGTGTCTCATTGTGTGCAGGGCAAGGAACAGTTACCAAGATAGTTGGGCCTGATCACTCACAGGTGCTTTGAAAGTGGACTTTCAAGAAACCCTTCTCTTCAGTGGGTCCAAGCTCCTCCCATCTACCATTTGTAGTGCCAGAAGTACAGAGGAATTAGGTAACTCTGTCAAAGACACGTAACAAGTAAACAGTGGGGGCAAGATTCAAACCCAGGCAGTCACACCACAGAGCTGGTTTCCAAAACTGCGCGCTGCCCAGGACTAACTGACCCAGAACAGTGCAGATCAAAAATGACTTCATGGTTCAGACAGAATGATGGCTGGGATAGAGGGGGACACTATACAGAGGAGTTGACTCTCGACCCCCCTGGAAGAGCAGGTAGGATTGAGGTAGGTGACGGGGGGTGGAGGACAGGAGTAGCGGTGCCCATGTGCGTGTGGCTGCCGTGACCACTGAATAGACCAGTTCAGCTAGGAGTTAACATGGAACTAACACGGGAAAGGTAGATTGGGTGGCCTTGAATGCCAGCCTGGATTAAATAAAAACAAATTCAAGAGAAGTTAGGGTCTACTTTTTCCAGCTGCCTCCTACATGGTATTTCTGTACATGTAACTTTAAGGGAGGAGCTGTTACTGAGGCAAGACCCCTACAGATCTTACAGGAAAATACAACACATAAAAAGTCCCAGACGTCCCGCCATACTCTAGACACAGCTGTCACAAATGCAGCAGGACACCCATGACCTGGTTCTTTTTTAGGTTGAGGGTGCAGCAAGGAGAGGCTGGGATAGATACACACACGTGCATGCACACACACACACACACACACACACACATGCTCCAAGTTAAGATGGAGGGCACTTACAACAAGAAGGCAGTTGGTGGTAGTGTAAAACAATCCACAGGAACCAATAATCTGAAAGTCTTTCATATGATGGAATGCGGGCTTCAATGACTTATTTACTCAACAAATTTATTCATGGTCTACCATGTGCCAAACACTATGTTGACATTTAAAAGTGAATATTTTGATAGACGGGTAATTCTCCAACCTCTGAGCAAAACCGTAAGGTCCCACTAGCAAGCCTCTACTCCCCAGGGGCTGGAAAGGGGCAAACAGCAGCCCCAACCAAACCCTCCAGGACCTGCTTTGAGGCACCTGCAGTGTGTTACTTATTTTCACTTAATCACGAGTATTCCATGTCATCTGAGGAGACTAAACTGTTATTTTAATTCAAGATGTAGATTTATAATAATGATGATGCCTTATATTTGTGTGTTATACTTTCAAAGGGCCAAAGTGGCATTCATGATGTCAAACTTCAACAGGATATGAACGTGGAGATGCTGGGAATTCTATGACCTCCTGTGGCAGGGCATATGAATAGCAAAATACTGAGTTTCTTCCCCCTAAGAATTCATGCTTTGGTCCTAAACATCCAGGCAGTGAGGCAAAAGAATGTGCAAACTTAGAAAAGGAAACTTTGACTTGTGTGCTTCGTTTGTTGTTTTGTTTTGTTTTGTTTTTTTAAGGAATAATTGTGCTTACTTAGCTACTCTCATTTCCAGAGCTCAGACTCTTTAATCAATTCTCACAGGGATCTAAGAAGCTGATAGATTATTATTATCCCCCATAAACGACTCCCAAAAAATGGGTCAGGGAAAAGCTAGTGGCTTGACCCAAGGCTTAATGCTAAATCAGCTTCAGAATTGAGAACAGAACTTTCCAGGGCCAGCCTTTACTCCTGCAACAGGTTTCACAGACTAAGATGCCACTACCAAAATCTAAAATCTTTTTTTAACTTCAGGAACTATCAAGTCAGGGCTAAGAAATAAGTAAATGTTGCCTAGTGCTGTCAACAAAATGAAAAAAGTGCAAAAATCTGGCTAATTACTCAGGACATGTTGGCAGACACCTCTGCTTGTCAAATTCCGGGTTGTCTGAATGGTTATTTACATCTGAATTAATTTACACAGTGGAAAATTTAAATAATTTTCTTTTTTTTTTTTAGTTGCAAAGACCCTATCAGGAACTATGCTGTCTCAAAAAAAAAAAAAAAAAATTCATTTCCTTCATTACTAATTTATCCATTGGGGTATAGGGGTAGGAAACACTGCTCTAGGGCCATTAGTCTGGTGCTTGGAAAGATCCTAAGTGGAAATTCTCATCATAAGTAGAGTCACTGTCACCCTCCTGGGTCCTCCTGGACCCCGCCCTGATCCCCAGATCTCAGAGTCTTGCACAGCACAGGTCTGAGGCAAAGGCCCCAAGAAAATCCGGACACTCTCTAAAACCTGAAAGAAAGATACTGAGGAAAAATAAAAGGAAAGATTACTTTATACATTTTGAATTTTTTCATTCATTCATATCAGGATTGTCCTGCTAGGTCTTGGGTTTTACAGGTATCCAAAAACATATAACATATCATCTCTACCCACAAGGCATTCATACTTTCATAGAGGAAACAAACATGTAGGGAAGGCATAATCAAATACGGTAAATATTCAGGGGGTGGGGATAGGATTGGGATTGAAATTTGCACACTGCAACTCAATATGCAAAAACAATAATGGATCTCACCTTGTGCTTAATTCCCAATGACAATTCACACACTAAGTAAAAATAACTCAAGTTCTTCCAGGTTAGAAACATTTCTTTCAGGTTAATGGTTACTCATTTCCCAAGTCCAAATTCCCTATTAGGTCTGCTTCTCCCTTCTCAAGGAGCTCTGTCTACACACCTGCTTCCTTACCAAGATGGCTCCTGGGCACAGAGAGAAATTCATATCCTATAAGCATCACTCATGGAGATGGTGGCTCACATGCTGTCCCCTGGCCTCTGGTAAGGTGTTTCTGGTCTCATCCGGACACTGATGTCCTACCCCAGTGTTCACTGATGTGTGCTGGTCCCTCTTGGTGCTCTGGGGTACTGTCTCAGCCCCAGGACTGAGGACCTTGGTCTCTGTCTCCTCCTCTGTGGCCTCCTTGTCCTCTGACTCTTCTCTCTCTCCTGCTCCTCCAGCATATCTGCATTCACACGTGGGTGCACACATGGGCATGGGCAGCCAGGGGTGTGACCCAATACACTAGCACTGCCCCACTGCTCCCATACCATGTTGTCACCATAGGCATGCTGACTTTCCCTGCAGAGCACTAGCCCTAAAGTTCCCAGAGTCCCTGGATCATCCAGTTGTTACAAGGTCCCATTTAGAGGTTCAGATCCAATAAAGAGAACCTGGTCATTCACATGTATGTAAACTTCCCTTCCCAGCCATTTCCCTCCCCGCAAGTGGAGCCGCTTTCCTTTTCCTGTGAAATGAGAACTTTCCTGTATCATATCCTGAGTTATCTCTACATTCATAGTAAAAATTCCATGATCTGCATTGGCCAGGCCTGGCTCTTGATTTGAGTCTCTAGAAGGCCCTCTTCTCTTTCAACAAAGTCTGGCTTTTAAGACTATTACCTTTTCATAGATTCAAAAAGTCTAACTGAAGTTTAACACTGAACTATGTTCCTAGCCTATCTCCATCCTCCCCTGAGCCACCATTAAATTAGTGAGTGGGCAGCTGTAGGGCAATCAGAATTAAAGAACTTTGTATTTTTATTGGTTTAATCTTGCCGGTACCCAGCACACCATACTATGTAGGCTATGGAAGCCTGCACAAGAACCCCTGAAGGGACTATGTCTTATCCCTCTTTATCCACAACACTGGGCACAGTGCCTGGCATTTGGTAGATGCTCATTGTTCCAGTTTGCTAATGCTGCCATTATGCAAAACACCAGAAATGGATTGGCTTTTATAAAGGGGGTTTATTTGGTTACAAACTTACAGTCTTAAGCCCGTTAAGTGTTCAAGGTAAGGCATCAACAATAGGGTACCTTCACTGAAGGATGACTGATGGCATCCCAAAACCTCTGTTAGCTGGGAAAGCACATGGCTGGCATCTGCTTGCTCCCAGGTTGTATTTCAAAATGGCATTCTCCAAAATGTTGCTCTTGGGACATTTCGTCTTCTTTTAGCTGCAGGTCTAAAATGTCACTCTTAGCAGGCTCTCCAACGTGTCCATCTCATCTGCTCTGAGTTCCTTCTGTTTGTCAGCTCATTTATATGGCTCCGGTGATTTAATTCAGACACACCCTAAATGGGTGGGGTAAGACCTCCATGGAAATTATCCAATCAAAAGTCTCTCGCACAGTTGACTGAGTCACATCTCCATGGAAACACTCGATCAAAGGATTCCAACCTAATCAACATTAATACATCTGCCCCCACAAGATTGCATCAAAGAACATGGCGTTTTGGGGGACATAATACATCCAAACCGGCACACTCATTATATGTCTGTTGAATGACTATGGGGGGGGGTTTGAATTTTGCTATTGGAGTGGCATTGAGTCAGGCCTTGAAATACAGATGAGGAGGAAATTGTTCAACAGAAATGGGCAGGAAGTCATTATAAACAAAGGGCAAAAGAACAAAGGCAAGAGGCAAGAAAGAGAGAGCAGCATCTTCAAGAACAGTGAGGAGTCGGCAGAGACTGTTAGTTGGGGGGAGATGAGACTGGAAAGGCAGGCTGCGGCCAGCACTGGGCTTGAGTGACAGCTGCAGAGTTGGGATTTTAATGGAAAGGAAATAGGGAGAGGGGGTGCCAGCTGGAAGTAAAGTGTGCTTCAGGAATAGTTCATATGAATTAGTATTTTATTGGTCTGTACTAGATTATCGGGGAAGATAACATATCTGGGTATTCTTCCCTGACCTTTTGAGACTGATGTGACCAGAAGTAGCTGTGTCATTCCCAAACATGCCCCTTGATCCTTTCCATACAGACTTAATGCTGGGTTAACCCACTGTGGTGTAGCCGAGATTTCCCCGTTCTTATCTTACATTAAGCCAGAGGAAAACACCACACAGTCCACTAGGCCACAAACTAGGAACATTCCAAAGAAATGAATTTATTCACAAAAACAAAGGCTCCATTTCTTTCAAAATTGTCAATGCAAATCAAAATGATGAATCATGTAGCCAAAAAATATATATATCAAGTGATAAATACGTTTGTTCATCAAATTCAAATTTTGCCATCCTGATGACTGCAAATGTGAATATTTTTACTAGTCTTTGTTCCATGACAAAAAGGATCAGCTTCCCAAAAAGAAAGGCTTTGCATCAGCACTTTTTCTCTGCCTTTAATGAAACATTGTCTGCTCTGGCATAAATGGTTTGTGATAGAACAGTTATTTTTCTTGGTCCCCAAACAAGACTTAAATCCAGTTCGTTCAAGAAGAAGAAGTACCTTGCCACCTTATATATTGTCTCCGAGTATCCCACTATTCTAAGGATGTTCAAGGACAAATTAGACTCTCAAGTGTTTATAGGGATTATGCACCTCTGTGCAACAGAAACCTGAGAATATTTTTTTCTAATGCCTTTGCTTTGTAAATTACAATTCTCTTTTAAAGGTGAGAATTGAACAAAAATGAAGCTGGAAATTATAATAAAGTAGCTTTTAAAACATTAATAATACTAATGTAAGCAATAATGATGTGCAAAAATATCTTTTAAATATGTCAACAAAGATCTCAAAGAATTATTTCCCCAGGAAAGTGTTATAAGTGAGGTTAATGCAGTTGTGAGTAAGTTGGGGAGCCAGCATGTGTTAATATGGAAGGTACATGGACAGAAGGAAATGGTTCAAAACGCCACATATATTGGAGCAGGGAGAGGTCTAATATCAATCCATGTCCTGCTTGTTCTTCTGTTACCAAGTCTTTCAAATCTAACCCTTCTTTTCCAGTTCCATTACCACTACCCTAAATCCAAATGTCATTATATTAAAAGTGAGCTATTGCAATCATCTGCCATTTCAGGAGCTTTTAACCAGGGAATTAAGCAAACCAAATATAGATTCCTTGGACTCCACATCAGACGTCCTGAATCAGGATCTCCAATGGTGGAGGTCCCAGCAGGGGTATTTTAAATGCTCCACAGATGATTCTGAAGTGCATCTCTGATTAGGAATCACAAAGCCAAATTACCTGGTCTCTAAACTCACCCTCTACCAAGATGTATTGCATGCTACCTCCCTGGTTAATCTCCCTAAAGCAGCTTTTTGATGATTTCAAAAGTCATCAATAATTTTCAACATAAACAGGATAATTGACCGTTGACTTTATCCACTGATGCCCATATGCATTTCATATCTTTTCCCTCACTCTCATACAACTCTGCCAAACTGGTTCACTCACTTGTTGACACGCTCACCCCTGATCTGGTACTCATACCATCCCTGCCTAGCATGTCCCTACCACCACATCCTTCAATCTCTCCCTAACAAACACTCCCAATTCTTCAAGCCTCACATCATCACATGAATAATGTTTAATGTTACAAACTCACATACCCAGACAGAGTCCAGAGGTGTGAAAAGACATCCAGGACATGCATCTCCAACCACTTCCCCTCCAGGTCTCCCAGAGCTCCTCTTTACCCCATTGTAATTTGGATATGAGCCATCTGTCTCTCAAAAATTCTAAGCTTATGAGTGACTCAAATGTTATCCCTAAAGATACTTAGGAAAGCAGATGAGCTAAATATGTCCTTAACAAATCATCTTCCAAGAAAAGAAAAATGATGCCTGTCACCTTTAAAAAGCTAACAAGCCAATAAAAAATTTACAGGGCTCATACGAATGATAATTCTTTTTTTCTCATGGCACAAACTATATGCAGTAGCACTGTTTTCAAAATAGAACAATTTTCTTCTCTTAAAGGGAGCATATTAGTTGGTAATCCACATGTTTTTAGCTCTCAATATTATGTGTTCAAGAGCAATGAGTAAGTGTATGTGCCTGATTATCATTTGCACCAATTAGTCAAAATATAAGGCCAGATTAACTAGCAGATAGTAGAGACTTGTGAAAATGAGAGACAAGAGAAAAGATTTTGAAACAAGGGTAGAAGGAAGTCGAAGAACTGGAGTAATAATTGCCAATCATTTCCCGATGACGGCTCCTTTTTTTAACTTCAAGAAATTATGGTTCTAGTAAAAGAGGGTAGACTAAACATACTCAGCCTCTTCTCCCTCCTAAAACCCCACAAAAACAATAAAGAGACTTGTTTTAAGGCCAAACCCCAAGAACAAAGAGAAAAGGATAAAGACAACAGTAATAAAGTAATGGAAACTGGAAAGCAGAAGGATGAGAAATAAACGACTTAGAAGACCTAGGAAGGCTGAATCCTAAACCAGCTCCAGGTACCTTTAAAGTGGAGGATGAAAATGGGGCTAAAAACAAGCCGTCTGATTGAAAGGCTAAGATACAGTTAGGCTCCCACCCCCTTGTTCTCTCAGCACTGCCCCTCATCCACCTTGGCTGCAGACTAGAAGATTATTGTCTGGAGGGGGTAAGAAAACAGGATACTAGGCACAGGTGAGTTAGGGATAGTATATTACAAACAGAGGGATTAGCTGAGGGTTTCCAGATGGAATTTTGAGATACCACTGTCTCCCTGCTCTGAGATTTCTTCCTCGCTGCTCCTAGATATTGCCCACAATATTTTTTTACCCTCCAATAGGTGGCTGAAGGAGTCTGCCCTGTAGAATCTGTTCCCAATAATAATAATAATGCCCAAAGATACTGACATCAAGATATTCCCCAAAGAAATGCTCCAGCCAGACACAATAGTGAAGCACATATTTGACAAGCCCCACCAAACATGCACGTGGCTTCCAATGGGCTCTGTGGAGGCCCCATTCATAAATATAAGCCAAAGGCCTAGGATCACTGGGACATTTAAGGAAAAATTCTAAAATGAAAGACAGGGCCCAAGACAAACAGGCAAGACAAAGCAAATTGAAGGAAACTGAGCTTATGAAAAGAGAAAAAAGAAATTCCAAGAAAACTATGTCTTAGAAATTAAAAATATGATGGCAAAAATGAAAATCCCAAATAGAAGGATGGAAGTTAAAACTGAAGAAATATCTCAGAAATAGAGCCTAAGGCAAAAAAAAAAAAAAGTGGAAAATAGAAGAATAAGAAAAAATAAGAATGAAAAGAAGACCAGTTCAGGATTTCAATTAGATGGTTGTTCTGTGCTGTCAACATGAAAAGAAAGAAATCAACAGAGAGAACTGAGATTTCCCAGGATGGAAGGGCATAAGTTTCCAGGTTGAAAGAGTCTGCTCAGTGCCCAGCACAGCAGATGAAAATAGAAACATACCTTGTGAAATTTTAGACCATCAAGCATAAGAAAAAAATTCTACAAGCTGTCAGAGAAGAAACAGGTGAGGAGAAACCTTCAACAAAATTGTAAAGAATCAGAAAGACTTTGGATTTCTCAACAACCCAGGAAACTGGAAGACAATGAAGCAGGGAAAATGTTTTCCAATCCAAAATTTTATACAGTCAAACTATAATTAGGAAGAAGGTGGCATAGAGAGGTGTGGAATTTAGTTAGCCCTCTAGAGCAACAAGTAAATAGCCAGGAACAGCTAGTAAATAGTCTGGAACAACTATTTGGTGACATCTGTGACTGGACACACATCACACACCAGCAGGGAAAGGGTGGAATGACAGACCATAGCATAGAACTGCAAGTAAAGCTCCCCTAACTGCTGAGCTGGCACCCCTCCCCCAACAGCATGGCAGGCTAAGTTGTAACTCCTCCCCGTGGAAAAAAAAAGCAGACTACCTGGAGCAAGGGAAGGTAACTCAACCAAGCTCCAACTGCAGTTTTAATTAACAAATTTGGACTACTGAATACAAGCTACAAGCCCAGATAAAACCAAAGCAAGCAGGAAAGGAACCCTGAGATCTCTCCCAGCAGAGAGGAGGCAGGGATGATGGGAAAAAAAAAAAAAACAATAAATAAATAAAAACAGAGGTTTTTGGAGATGGCTGAGCTCAAAATACTAGAAAATGTCTGTGTCCCAAGAAAACAGGCACAGAGAACTGGGTACCAACACTGGTCAACTGGCAAAACTGGGGGCCTGGGGACTGGCTCTGAGAAGAGGCATTCTTTTTTTCCTTTTTTTCCTCCTATTCTAAGTAGCTCATTAGGGAAAGCCTCAGGCATTTTCAAATGTCAGCACTGACCCAGGCAAGGGTGGAGTTAAGAAAGGCAGAGATACAAAGGAGGAATTCAAGTGTAGGAGATAATTCCCTAAAGGGTGTATCTTCCCTAAGAAAAGGCGGGTGGGGCCCAGGTCAAGTGGCTGCCCTCCCTCAGAGAATTCAGACCCCAGGGCCTGGGGCGGGGGGTAACCAGAAACAACTCAAGCTTAGCTTCTGATACCCTTGGCCCCTGGTCAGAACAGGGTCCACTGAGAATTAAAGGGAATGCAAATTAGGATGTACCCAATCACTGTTGGGTGGGGAAGTAGAATGGTGCAGCCCATATGGAGGGCGGTGTGTTGGTCCCACAGGAAGCTAAGCACAGGGTTGCCATATGGTCCTGCAACTTAGTTACGGGGTATATACTTGGAGGGACTGAAAACAGGTACATGAATGGACATTTGCAAGTGGGGTTTATGGTGTCAGTATTCACAATTTGCAGTAGATGGAGGTGGCCTAAGGGTACATCGACTGATGAATGGAATGGCGAACTGTGGTGTACACATACAATGGAATATTGAACTGCTAAAAGAAGGAGTGAAGTTGTGAGATGAATGGACATTGAGGACAGTATGTTGGGTGAAATGAACAAGAAAAGAAAAACACAATAATGCCTCACTAATATGGACTAACTATAATGTGCAAACTCTTGAGAATTCACTCTGAGAGCATAGGTTATCAGGGGAAAGCTTGTTGTAAAGGTTCCTAGATTGTAAGCTCTTACAGCAGTTGCATCTATTCCTGAGTTGCAATGACTATTTCTAAATTCTGAGATGCTGAGCTCTTTGTGTATAACCTGGTCAGTCCCTGGAACTGGGTATGTGTGTGACACCTGAGACTCAGAGCCAGAGACTAGCAGCTATGAACATCAGCATTACCCCATACAGCAAATGTTAAAGAGTCTGAAAAAAGAGATCAGACTTCAATTAGAAATATGAATGAAATGGACTTGGTCAGGACTAAGGTAAATAGGACTAAAGGGTAAAGGATGATATTGATGGTGTTTTTAAAATGTCAACTTCTGTGTGAAATCAAAGGAAGAGATGTTTATTAGGTGCAAAATCTATATTTTTTGTAACATGCTATATAATTTAACTTCTATGGTCAGTTTATTCAAACTACATAATTACATGGAATGTTGAATAGGGAGTGAAATCTGGTTGCTTTGTACAGGTTAGTGTGAAGCCCCAATGCATCCCAGAGTAATTTGGGCAGAGAACAAAAATGTATTTGCAAAGCCCCCTTGAGGGACTTGGGAGAAATGTGGAAATATTTAATTACCCCACCTGGGAAATTAGTAATATTCTCACAAGCATTGTGGGCTACCAATTTAGAAGGCCAAGCCCTCGATCTTGGGGCTTGCCCTTATGAAGTTTGTTACTGCAAAGGAGAGGCTAACCCTACTTAAAATTGTGCCTAAGAATCACCCTCAGAGAACTTCTTTTATTGCTCAGATGTGGCCTCTTTCTCTAAGCCAACTCTGCAGGTAAACTCACTGCCCCCCCCCCATGTGGGACATGACTCTAAGGAGTGTAAATCTCCCTGGCAACAGGGGACATGACTTGCAGGGATGAGCTTGGCCCTGGCATCGTGAGATTGAGAAAGCCTTCTTGGACAAAAGGGGGAAGAGAAATGAAACAAAATAGTGTCAGTGGCTGAGAGATCTCAAATAGAGTCCAGACATCATTCTGGAGGTTATTCTTATGCATTATATAGATACCCCTTTTCAGTTTTTAGTGTATTAGAATAGCGAGAAGGAAATACCTGAAACTGTTGAACTGCAAACCAGTAGCCTTTATTCTTGACGACGATTGTATAACTAGATAGCTTACACTGTGTGACTGTGTGATTGCGAAAAGTATGTGGCTCCCACTCCGTTTATCCAGTGTATGGAGAGATGAATAGAAAAATGAGGACAAAAAGTAAATGAACAGAGTCGGCTTGAGTGCTCGCCGCAGCAAGGAAGTGTCTTGGGCCGTCCCGCCCTCGGCCATGGTCGCCGGGCTGCCCGCCTGAGCCGGGACGCGCCTCTGCGCTCTTCGCCATCTCCACCCCCGCGGCCGCCGCTCACCTCCCAGCCTTCACACACGCCATGACGAAGAAAGACAAGAAGTCCTTAAACGAGAGCCTGGCCTAGTGGAAGCTCTTCGTCTACAACCCGACCACTGGAGAGTTCCTGGGACGCACCGCCAAGAGCTGGGGTTTGATCTTGCTCTTCTATCTAGTCTTCTATGGGTTCCTGGCTGCACTCTTCACATTCACAATGTGGGTCATGCTTCAGACTTTGAATGATGAGGTTCCAAAATATCGTGACCAGATTCCTAGTCCAGGACTTATGGTTTTTCCAAAACCATTTATTGTGTTGGAATATACAATCAGTTTGTCTGATTCAGGTTCCTATAAAGCATACGTTGAAAACCTAACTAATTTTCTAAAGCCATATGATTTAGAAGAACAGAAGAATCTCACAGTCTGTCCTGATGGAGCACTTTTTGAACAGAAGGGCCCAGATTATCATGCATGTCAGTTTCCTGTTCACTTACTTGAAGAATGCAGTGGTATGAGAGACCCTGATTTTGGCTATTCCAAAGGAAAACCTTGTGTTCTTGTGAAAATGAACAGAATAATTGGATTAAAGCCTGAAGGAGAACCAAGGATAATGTGTGTTCCTAAGGACGGAAACACTGCAGTTTTATCAACTTATCCTCACAATGGAATTGTAGATTTAAAATATTTTCCATATTATGGAAAAAAATTGCATGTGGGATATTTACAGCCAATAGTTGCTGTCCAGCCAGTCTTTAGCTCTAACAGTACCAAGAAAGAGACGACAGTTGAGTGCAAGATTGATGGGTCACCCAACCTAAAAAGCCAGGATGATCATGACAAGTTTCTGGGACGAGTTGTGTTCAAAATCACAGTGAATGCATAGTTTTAGTAGGATATTTCCACAGAGTAAATTTCGTGTTGTCTTGTCTTCATTTTGTAACAGTTGGACCTGCCGTTCTAGAATTATGACACCACCTTGGAGAAAGGTGGGGTGGTACATGACACTGGGGTAACATCATAACGTGCTTCCAGATCATAATGTTCAGTGTCCTCCGAAGTAACTGCCTGTTGCCTCTGCTGCCCTTTGAACCAGTGTAAAGACGCCGTATTGGGGACTGGTAAATACCTGATTCAGAACATGTAGAATGGGAGTCTTGTCCTGTTTTTATGTGGTTTCATTGCCAGGTGTCTAAAGCTTAATGTGCTGTGCTCTGTAAATATTTTATGGATTTAACACTGGTTAACTGTTGCATTTTGATGCCAACAAGTTTTAGGGATAAAACGATAAAAGAATAAATGGTACCTGATCAACATCAAGTGACTTTATAGCTGCAATAAATGTGGTTGTGTGGAGATCCTGAGGTTCTGTATGTTGAGAAGGAAAAAAGAAAATAAAAATTGATTTGAAAGTGAAAAAAAAAAAAAAGTAAATGAATAATAGGGAAGGATGGGGGTAAGGGATGTTTTGGGTGTTCTTTCATACTTCAACTTTTATCCTTATTCTTTTTTGTGTGTGGTAATGAAAATGTTCAAAAATTGATTGTGGTGATGAATGCACAACTATGTAATGGCACTGTGAAGAACTGTACAGCGTGGATGACTGTATGGTATGTAAATATGTCTCAAAAAAATTAAATTTGAAAAAAACATAATTAGGTGTGTGGATATAAATAAAGTTTTAGACATGCAAGATCTTAAAACATTTACTTCCCATGCATCCCTTCTCATGGGCTACTAGGGGATATGCACCACCAAAATGAGGGAATAAACTAAGAAAGAGAAAGACACTGGATCCAGGAAACAGGGTATTCCAGTTTGCTGAAGCTGCCATTATGCAAAATACCAGAAATGGATTGGCTTTTATAAAGGGGTCTTATTTAGTTAAAAATTTACAGTTCTGAAGGCTATAATCCTCCAAACCAAGGCAACCACAAGAAAAGTCTGGAACACCTCTGTCAGCTGGGAAGGCACATGGCTGGCATCTGCTCATCCTGGGTTGTGTTTCAAAATGGCTTCCTCCAAAATGTCTCTCTCAGCTGCTCTTGGGATGTTTTGTCCTCTCTAAGCTTCTCCAGAGCAAACTCTGGGCTAGCATCTCCAAAGCGTCAGCAAGCGTCAGGGTCTGTGTGTCCTGGCTTAGCATATCCCGGGACATTTTCATCTCTCTGCTCTCTGTGTGAGCTCCCTTTAAAGGACTCCAGTAAACTAATAAAGACCCACCCTGAATGGATGGGGTCAAGTCTCCATGGAAACATTCAATCAAGAGGTCACACCTTAATCAGAAAGATTAATAAATCTGCCCCCACAAGACTGCATTAAAGAATAAGGCTTTTGGGGGGGACATAATACATCCAAACTGGCATACAGGGAATCAAACACACAAGAGAGGCAAAGAGAATCTCTGAGATAACAGTGAAGGAACACCTCAAGATATCAGCTGTGAAGTAAGCATACAGTATAACCAACCCAGCCTCGAGCAGGTCGGGAGGCTCTGAGAAGGACTTCTTCAAGAAGATGAAATGAATATAAATACATAATATATTTAAGTACTGAGAACATATTTACACAGTTGGAGCAAGTTGGGAGAATGAATAAGTTGGTAAGTACAAAGAAAGCAGATCAACCAAATAAAAAAGACAAATATTAACTTAAGGAAAAACAAAAAGTTTTACAGAAAATAAAATGCAATCATAATATATTATATGGCTCAGTTGTAAACAGCATTTAACTTAAGTCATCAGAAACACTATTGATCTAACTTCATGTGTGAGAGAAACAGACGGTGGTGTGTAAAGAAAATCACAACCCTCTCTTCCTTTTTGAAATTCCTTAGATTATTCCTAACACCAAAAAATCAAGAAAGAGTAAAATGAGCATATTATTTAGAGATATGGAGGTAAATACCAAAGAATTTTAAGAAGGAGGAAATGGGGAAGGAGTTGGAATAGAAGGAGGACTCCTATTTTTCATATCAATTTTTCACATTAATTATTTGACTCTTTATGTTCATGTATAACTTGGATTTTAAAAAACTATTTTTAAGTAAAAAGAAATTCTCTGGATACTCCCATCAACATTTAATGTCTAATGACAGAGAAATAACATGATAAAAACTACTATCAATAATACAACATTTAAAAATACATTTGATGTACTTGGAAGAACTGAGAGCAGGGACATGGATGGACATTTGCACACTGGTGTTTATGGAGGCAGTGTTCATGATTTGCGATGGGTGGAGGTGACCTAAGGGTGCACTGACTGAGGAACAGAATGGTGAATGCAATATTGTGCAACTACAAGAAGGAGTGAAGCTGTGAGACATACAAGGAGGTGAATGGATCCTGGAGACAGCATTTTGAGTGAAGTACGCCAGAAACCAAGGCAAACACTATAATGCCTCACCAATATGGACTAACTACAATGTGTAAATTCAGAATTGAATCTTAGAGCACAGCCTAACAGGGAAATGCTTATAACTGTGCCTAAGAGTCTCCCTGGGTGCCTCTTTGTTGCTCAGATGTGGCCCTCTCTCTAGTTAAGCCACCTCAGTGGGTGATCTTGCTGCCCTCCCCTCTACGTGGGACCTGACTCCCAGGGGTGTAAATCTCCCTGGCAATGCAGGATATGACTCCCAAGGGTGAATCTGGTCTCAGCATCATGGGATTGAAAACATCTTCTTGACCAAAGGCGGGATGCAAAATGAAACAAAATAAAGCTTCAGTGGCTGAGAGATTTCAAATGGAGTCGAGAGGTCACTCTGTTGGACACTCTCACACACTGTATAGATAACCCTTTTAAGGTTTTAATGTATTGGAATAGCTAGATTATCAAACTCCAACCCAGTAGCCTTGACTCTTGAAGACGATTGTATAACAATGTAGCTTACAAGGGGTGACAGTGTGATTGTGAAAGCCTTGTGGATCATACTCCCTTTATCCAGTGTATGGATGGATGAGTAGAAAAATGGGGACAAAAAATTAAATGAAATATAGGGTGGCATGGGGGGGTGTTCTTTTTTACTTTTATTTTTTATTCTTATTTTTATTCTTTCTGGTGTAAGGAAAATGTTCAAAAATACATTGGGGTGATGAATGCACAACTATATGACAGTACTGTGAACAGTTGATTGTACACCATAGATGATTGTATGGTATGTGAATATATCTCAATAAAATTGAATTTGATTTAGAAAAAAACATTTGAAATTCATTTACATCCATTAGAAAATAATAGTTCCATATATGTACAAAACACATTTGTTATTCATCCCTAGCTAGTTCTGTTACATATGGATTTGCTCACCCCACAGGCATTAGTAGTTAAGAGACTAACTCTATAGTCAGACAGTCTTAACCTCTCTAAGTTCAGTTTCCCATAAAATGGTATTAAAAATGGGCCTCAGAGGAATTGTGGAAAGATGGCAGAGTTAAAATTCCAAGGAATCAGTCCCTCCAACAGAACAACTATTATACAGGCAGGAACTATCTGCATCACCTATTTCAAAACTCCGAGTCCAGCAGAGCACCGTACAGCATCCAGGGAAGACCAGGAGGAAGAGCTCGGAAAATTACAGTAAATATCAGTAAATCGCGCTCTCTGCATGGCAGTTACCACCACCCATCCCCACTTGCACAGCAGGCAGCAGTGGGAGGCCAGAGAGGGACATAAAAATCCAGTTCCCCCAAATCAGGGGAAGTATGGTCCGATCTCTGAACACTGCTTTTGATTAGCTAGGTTGGATCACTGGCGGCCTGGCTCTGAGGGTGAGAAATGTTCCAACCCACCCAGACAAAGGCAGTGGAAGAGACTTAAAGATGGTACACTTCCTCAGAGCTGTGGGGGACAGGTGAAGGGCTGCATTTGCTGGGCAGGTGAAAAATCAAGAAAGCACAGCTTTGGGGAACTGTGGAAGAAGCTCCTGGAGCCCTTCCTGGCCCCTCTTTATCCCCTCTACAGGGCAGTTTGAAGCCAACCAGTGTTCCTGTGGAGACCCAAGGCCGGGCTCCCCGTCCATGTGGAGAGTAGGTTGCTGCACATAGCCACCTATGTGATTGGGACAGAAGTTAAAGGTCAACAGACCTCCTCAGGGAAGAAAGAATGTACAGATGGTATCGTAATTATCTTGTAAAGCATTAAAACTCCTCTCTCTGACATGTATGTTGATAGCAAATCTCCAGACCCCCGTGTCATGAGACCCTGCTGAAACTCGGTTCTCATACCCTATGGAACGTCTTTGTCCTAAACCCTTATAAGTTGCTCCTTGCACTCTCACATTTGTGCTACTTCCATTTCTGGGTGGCTGCCACTGGAAACTCTCTTGTTCATAAGTCTTAATAAAACACACGTCTGAATGTGCCTGGCATGCTCTTCGGTCTTGTGGCTTCCCTAACCCGAGCCCTCCAAGAGCTGGGTTGGAACGTTCCTTTTATGGATCCCTGGCTTGTACTGGTTGGGATACTCCTCTCTGGCATCACCCCCATCTCAGAATTTGCCCTTTAGGTAAAAGCAGCTTGAGACAAAAAAAGCAATGTAAGAAACAACTGAGACGGGCTTACTTCCATAAGTCCTGCAGTGCAACACCAGGGAGAGGGATAAGTTCTCTTTGCTAAGAAGTAGAGGGGGCATTCAATCTCCTATGAACAGGGGAACTCCTAAGCAGCAAGCAAGCACAAGCCCAGGACAAGACACAGGCCCAGAAAAGATAGAGAGGACCTTGTACTTTGCATTTGCCCTAGGCCAACCTTCCTGATAGGAGGGCTAAACTCTGACAGAGAGCACTAGCTAATGCAAACCCAATTTGCAAAGATGGTGAAAGGCATTCTTTGCTTAGTTTTGCTTGATTTTGTTAGCTCCTGATACTCAAGAAAATCTATGACATAACACTAGCTGGTTACCAATTCAAGAAACAGACATCTCAAGGAATAAATCTCAGCATTAACATTTTAAAATATTAAAATGTACAGTATGCAACAAAAGATTACAAGACAACAAAGAAACAAGAAATGATGGTCCATCAAAAGAAAGAGGATAAAAATCCAGAAAACTGCAACAAAAAAGACTAGACTGTGGACACACTAAAGACTTTAAAGAATTGATCTTCAATATGCTCAAGGAAATGAAGGAAAATACAGAGAAAGAACTAAGGGATATCAGTAAAACAATGAACGAGCAATATGAGAATCTTAATAAAGATAGAAATTTTTAAAAGGAAGCAAACAGAATAACTGGAGTTGACAACCACAATAACTGAAATGAAAAATTCCCAAGAGGGTTTCACAAACAGGTAAGAGCTGACAGAAGAAAGAATCAGTGAAATCAAAGACCACAGAACTGAAAAGAGTCAGGCTGAGGAGCAGAAAGATAAAATAACTATAAAAAGCAAAAATAGCCTCTCTGGGACACCATCAAGCATATGAATACATGCATCATGGGAGTCCCAGAAAGAGAAGAAAGAGAGAACAAAGCAGAAGGAATATCCAAAAATAATGAAAGAAAACTTCCCATACTTAGCAAAATACATGAATACACACATCCAAACAGGATAAACTGGAAGAAAAAAACACCCTATCACATACTGATCAAACTGCCAAATGCAAAGGAAAAGGAGAGTTCTGAAAGCTGTAAGAGAAAAGCAATGTATTACATATAAGGGAGTCCCAATTAGAGTAGTGCCAATTTCTCATCAGAAACCATGGAGGCAAGAAGGCAGTGGATTGAGATACTAAAAGTGCTTAAGGAAAACAACTGCCTGCTATTAAAGGGAAGTTGGTATTGAATCAAATATGACTGTTATATATTTATGCTGTTAAATGTTAAACCCATGGTGATCACAAGGAAAATATATCCAGACAGAAATGAGAGTGACTCAGTATGGTACAATACAAATAAAGCAAATAAATATGAAAACAGGCATTAACAGAAGAAAATGTAAACATAAGAGCCAGAACAATGAAGTTCCTAGAAGAAAATGTAGGCAAGCATCCTCAGGAACTTGTGTTAGGCAATGGTTTCTTAGACTTTACACCCAAAGCACTAACAACAAAAGAAAAAATAGATAAATGGGGCCTCATCAAAATTAAAAACTTTTGTTGCTCAAAGGACTTTATGATGAAAGTAAAATGACAACCCACCCCATGGGAGAAAATATTTGGAAACCACATTATCTGATAAGGGTTTAATATCCAGAATATATAATGCAAACTTTCAACTCAACAACAAAAAGACAGACAACCCAATTAAAAAATTGGAAAAGGACTTGAATAGACATTTCTCCAAAGAAGATACACAAATGGTCAAAAAGCACATGATAAGATGCTCAACATCATTAGCCATTAGGGAAATGCAAATCAAAACCACAATGTTATACTATTTCACACCCAGTCTAATAGCTACCCTTAAAAAAACAGAAAACTACTAGTGTTGGAGAGGATGTGGAAAAATAGGAACACTCACTCATTGCTGGTGGGAATGTAAAATGGTGCAGCCACTGTGGAAGATAGTTTGGCGGTTTCTCAGAAAGTTAAGTGTGGAATTACCATATGACTCAGGAATCCCACTTCTAGGTGCATACCCAAAAGAACTGAAAGCAGGGACTTGAACAGATATTTACTCACTGATGTTCGTTATTCATAATTACCAAAAGATGGAAGCAGCCCAAGTGTCCATTAACCAATGAATGGACAAAGAAAATGTGGTGTATACACACAAAGGAATGTTATTGAGCCCTAAAAAGGAATGTTGTTCTGATAAATGCAACAAGATGGATGATCCTTGGAGACAACATATTGAGTGAAATAAGCCATACACAAAAGGACAAATAATGTATGACTTCACTTATATGAAGTAATTAGAATAAGCAAACCCACGGAGCCAGAATCTAGAAAACAGGTTACCAGGGAATGGGGTAGGGTAGGGTGTTAAGGCTTAAAATGTAGAGTTTCTATTTGGGTTGATGGAAAAGTTTTGGCAATGGATGGTGGCGATGGTAGCACAGCACTATGAATGCAATTAACAGCACTCAGACATACTTGAATGTGGTTAAAAGGGGAAGTTTTAGGTGTTATATATGTTACTAGAATAAAAATTTTTTATAAGTCTATGTAACAGTACAACATAATCAGCGAACCTTAAGTTAAACCATGGATGATCATGAATAGTACAATTATAAAAATGTGCTTTCATCAATTGTTACAAAGGTACCACACCAATGAAAGGTGGTTAATAATAGGGTGGTATTTGGGAAACCTGTTTTGTTATGCATGATTTTTCTGTGAACCCACAATTTCTCGAATTAAAAATAAAAAATAAAAAATAAATAAATAAATACAGATCCACATTCAGGAAAAAAAAATGGGCCTGGTTGTTCACCTGTTCCTTAGGTTCTGAGAGAGCCATACTTTTTTAATAAAGTCTCTTTTATACGAGCTAGTTTCAGTAGGTGTCTAATTGTTGTACCAAAACATGCCAGAGGAAAACACTGAAGATACGCAAACTACCCCAAGTCACACAGTTGGTTAAGTTTTAAGGGCCAAGATTTGAAACTTAGTCCAAAGGTCATTCTCTTTCTACTTTGCTGCAAATTTACAGATCATAATTTTGCCTCAGTGACTTTGTAAGTAACTTTATGACATTAAACTAGTTCTACTTTTAAGGAATCCCTAGTCTAATAAACAATAATATACTCTTACTGTGACCTTGGGACCCCTGGATAGATTTGAATTTGCAAAGCTGGTAGGTGGGAGGTTGCTTATTTCTAACTAGATACTTGACCTGAAAAGTGGTTCCTTTTGTGATGGCCATTGGGTCTCCCCAGCCTGGCATTTGCCAACTATAGCGACTAAATTAACATATGGCTTAGTCCATATACTTTTTATATACAAATATATTAGTAAAATATCAAGAGTAAACTATATAATTTTTAAGTAAAACCTATCAAAAAGGGAAATAGAATTAAGAAAATTTAAAGAAATACAAGCATCTACATACAAATGAATTACCTTCCTCATTAGTAAGACCTCACTTGTAGCTACTGCTCCTTTAACTCTTTCATCATGCATTCTCTACCCCCGACTGGGAGATCACTTCCTTCCTGCAGGAAATGTGGATAAAGACAAGCAACATCTCTCCTAGAATTAGTCTCTCATATATGTGTTCTGATCTGGAGTGTTATATTTTCACATAAAATGACCTGTGCAATCCCTGTTCCTGGATTAATTTGCTGAACTGTTACCTAGATCCACTTAAGCTCATGCTAGTTTTCTTTTATCCTACACTGGGAAAGGACTTTACATGTGCTCTATCTCATTGATAAGCCAGGTTACAACAGCTTTCGGCCCTGCGCAGACTCCCAGTAGCACATTGCCTAACTGCCAACGGAGCCTCATGCTGTGCGCAGCCTTTCCCGCTGCCAAACCTCCACCCTCCAAGAAAAAGCTGTACCTTACTGCTTATGCTTTAAATGCCCAGCTCCTGCAACCCCTCGTCCTTGCAGCAAGCAGTAATTAAGAGAAAAGGAAGATTGTCGCCAGTTTGACAGTTCTTTATTGTCCTTTTCTAAAAGTTTCCCTAATAATCCTATTTCTCTACATCCCTCCTTTTTAAAGGTTAGTTTTTGTGTAAAAGTCAATCTGCATAAAATAGCTTAAGATTAAATACCAACCATGTTAGTAAACTTCAGAAGAGTTAAATTTTTATTTAAATAAGGTACTTCTTAAAAAAAATTAAAAACTTTTAGTGGGTGAATGTTCAACAGGCCAAGATTCTAATGCCTGCTCTGCCTCTGATTAAGTGATCTTGGACAAGTTACTGAGAAATTCTACAGTTTCTCTATCTTAAAGTAGGCATAATACTACTTCCTTCATAGGCTTGCTATAAATACTCAATTAGAAGAAGGTTTCTTTTTTTTTTTGAGTGTGTGGAATTTGACAAGGAGTTTACAGAGGAGTACAAAGGACCAAGAATAGCCAAGACATAGTTGAAGAAGAGGAACAAAAGGCCTTGCCCTACCAAGTGTCAAGAATTATTATGAAGTTCTAGCAATTAAGGCAGTGCAGTAGAGGTGCAGGGATATGCAAACTGAACAATGAAACAGAAGGGAGGTTCTAGAAACACACCCATATGTGTATGTAAACTTATGACAAAGCTGCCATTGCTCATCATGAGGAAATAAATGGTGCTAAGACTACTGAGTATCCACATGGGGAAAAATAAGAAATCTGATCCCCAATATCACACCAGACACAAAAATCAATTCCTGGTAAACTGCAGACCTAAATGTGAAAACCAGATCTATAAAACTTCTAGAAGACAATATAGGCAATATATTCA
Organism: Choloepus didactylus; assembly: GCF_015220235.1. NCBI lineage: Eukaryota > Metazoa > Chordata > Mammalia > Pilosa > Megalonychidae > Choloepus > Choloepus didactylus. The sequence goes on from NC_051308.1 coordinate 35,254,568, forward strand.
TAAACTGGGTAAGGAAGTCTGTATACAAACACAAAAATCACAAACCATTAAGGGAAAGTTTGATAAGTTTGACTAAATTAAAATTAAGTATGTCTGTTCATCAAGTCACCATAAAGGGAATGAAAAGACAACCTACAAAAAGAGAGAAGGTATTTGTTACAGTACATATCTGGGTTGGTATGTAAAATATATAAAGAATTTTAATAAATCTGTAAGAAAAAGAGAGACATCCAATAGAAAAAGATTGACAAAAGACTTCTGACTTTTCACAGAAGAGGAAATATAGTCATATTTATTTATATCAAAATATACTCAATCTCATTAGTAATCAGGGAAAAGTGAAATTTAAACCACAATGGGATAACGCTGCCCTCCCACCACATTGGCCAAAGTAAAAAAGTCTGACAAAATCAAGTGTTGTCTAAGATGTCGAAAATACAGAACACTTACATAACTGCGGGTGGGAGTGTAAGTTGGTACAACCCCTTGGATCCAGAAGTTCCAAGTCTAGTATTATATCCTAGGACTCCTGTTCATGTGCACCAGGGGATCATGTAAGAATGAACATAGAAACCCTATTTGTGAGGGAGAGAGAGAGAGAGAGAGAGAGAGAGAGAGAGAGAGAGAGAGAGAAAGGAGAAACAACCCAGATGTCCATCCACATTAGAATGAATGAGTACATCGTGGTGTATTCATACAATCTAACACTACATAGCAGTAGACAGGAATTAATTACAGTGACAGAGACATCCAACAACACGGATGAGTCGCAAGTCCCTAAATTAGAGTGGAAAAGCAAATTCTGCAGAATAATACATATAGCATGATTCTATTTGTAGAAAGTCTACAAACATGCAAAACTAAACAAGATATTGCTTTGGATTGTAAACAAGAATGAAAACAGTATTTTAAAAAGGAAGGTAACATTAAGCACAGAATTCAAAGAATGCCTACCTCTGAGGAGTGCAGAGCTGAGCTCCAGAAGAAGCGCTCAGGGGACTTCAAAGGTTATGCTGAACCCAGGCATTAACTGTACTATAATTCTTTATACATTTGTCTTAGTTTGCCAAGTTGCTGTGACAGATACCACAGAATGGGTTGACTTAAACCATAGGAATTTATTGGCTCACAGTTTTGAGGCAACAAGTTCAAAATCAAGACAATGGCAAGGCTTTCTTTCTTCCTGAAGCCTGTGGCTTCCGGTGCCAGCTGCAGCAGTCCTTGGGGCTCTCTGGCCTGTATTTCTGCCTCCCCGTCACATGGTGACATCCTCTCCCTTCTGGCTTCTATGACCCTGTTTGTCATAGAGGAAGCAAGGAAGGAGGGAGGGAGGGAAGGAGGGAGGGACGATTCTCTTCATAAGGCCTCAGGTAACCCAGACTAAGAACCACCCACATTCGTTGGGCCACAACTTAATTAAAAATAACATCTTCAAGAGGTCCTCCTCACAATGAGTTCATACCTCAGGAATGCAGATTAAGATTAAGGACATGTCTAATTTGGGGAACATAATTCAATCTAACCACAATATTACAAATATTTTATGACTATTCTTTTGCAGCTACTCAATATTTAAGTAAAACAATTAAATTAGATGATGACTAAGGAAAGCACACAGCACAGTAGCTAGCATATCCCGGGTGCTCATTCTTCTTATTATTATTGCTTCACTATAAATATTTTAAGACAAATTTGAGCAAAATGGGTTTTCTCATGACCCCAGTAATTGCTAGTAGATTGAAGAATGCAACAGAATCAGACTCTAGGGCTGTTTAAAGTCAAGGGCTAGCAAGTCTCCCCATCCTTTTTGCTAGTCTTACAACACCTTGCCCTGGTCATTTATGCCAATTTACCTAAAAATAAAAACACCCCACCCCAAAACCCCCACCCACCCTGACCTTGATTTCTACCCTCGTGGTTCTCTTTTTGGCTAGAAAATATTCGTTTTGTCAAACCGTTTTAAGACAAGCTACAGTCCTCAGCTGAAATGAAAATCGAGGCACACCAGATGCCTGCAAAGTAGCACACTCAGCCTCATGTCGGTACTTGCCTCAGTACATATTACTTAAGGGCAGAAAAGGAATAAAGATAATGACTTGTTTAAGGCTTGTTGTTGATTATCTTCTGGCCCAAATGTCATATCCCTAAATCAATTTTAACACATCTGTCAGTAAAAAGAGCCCCAAACCAAAGACTTGCAAGTAATGCTGACATTTCCATAATAAATGCTCTGGCATTGGTCTTCTCCCTACAGTTTTATTTTTCTCCTTCCAGAACCACGCAGCAGCTTGAAAAAGAAAAGCATACAAACATACAAGGTTTTATTGATTTCATCCAAACAGACTTCAGAGAAGTGACATCCAGGTACGCTATAAAGACAAAGAATAGAATTTCTAAGTTAATTAAAATGGGGGTGGAGGGGCAGGCAACACCACTAGAGATCTGGAAAAGCGAGTGAACAAGGGAGAGGAGAAAAGAAAAGTGAGTCAGCCAGACCTTAGCAGTGTGAGGCAAGCAAATGGTAACCAAGATTGTTCATTCACTCAATCACTTAGCACCTTCTGTGTGCCAGGATTTGTGCCGGGAAAAATAAACAGTCCCTTCCTCATGAAAAATACAGCTTAGTGGGGGACAAGGGAAGCAAACAGGTAACAGAAGCTGTGACAGGAGAAACGGGGGGTGCACCACACTTGGGGTCTTAGATAAACCTTCCTAGAGGAAGCAACACCTAACCTCAGACTTTAAAGAGGAGTAGCAGTTAGTCTAATGTGTCCTTGATGTTCATTTTGCCCTTCTCTAATGAGAATAAAAAATGCTGGGGTTGTCAGGGGAGGGGTCAGAGTGAGCAACAGGCGGGAAACAAAACCCCCGGTTAAAGCCGTAACCTCTTCTATCCAGATATGGTACTGCTGGTGATAATAATGGATTATTTTCCTCAAAAATTAATGTAATGGTTAAAGCTGAACAGTTCTCCAGTTTTGACATCTTAGAAAACCAGAGATATGTTCCAAACCGGTAGTGACTGCTTCTTCTACCACTTCACGCCATCGGTGCCTGATATTTTATAAATATTTACTGATTCTAGAGTGATGGATAATCAGCACCAGAGCCTGCTGGTTTAGAAATGGAAGTTCCAAGAAATCAAATATCTAGAAGCACAGGCCAGGAATATCTAGCATGGGTTACATCTCAAGAAGGGAGCCCATACTATCAAATCAAACATAAACATGACATATCACATGGACCCTTTCAATGCGGGGACCTACTCCTCTCTGGGCCCCACTTGGAGATCCCCAGTTGGAAAAACATATATTCATCCTATAGATTTTGTTTGAGAATTCTGTCCTCTCCAGTCAGCAGTAGAGCCTTGGAGGAACCAGATGGTTAGTCAAACTAGAGGCTATTCTCGATCCAGGGCCAACAGGAAGGCTGGAAGCCAGAGCCCAAATTTAGTTTGAAACCTGGTGCCCAACTGCATAAAATTAGAAACTCCCTTGAACCATCTGGCTCTTTTAAATAAATACCTGTCTGTCTAATCCTAGAATGGAACGGAAACTTAAAGTCTAGCTCCCTTCCCTCCGTCTCAACATCTCAACTATCAGTAGTGCCTAGCAGCCATGGGAGATGCTTAATAAAGAGTAGCTGATGGGATCAACATTAATGGCTGCCAATATTAAAGCTCTTAAAGTTCTTTGGAATCTTTCTGATTTCAAGGTCGCTTTTATTCTTCTCTTCTCTTCACCAAATTTTTTTTCCTTACCCTACCTGAAGCTAAACAATACACCGTCACACAGTTTTATGTGTACTATTGACCTTCTGCCAACTCACCCATAAGGGTCTTTCCTCCTCACTGACATACATCTCCCCTCCTTCTATGGTCTCCCACCTTATTGTTTAAGATAAAGTGCTTAAACAATTTATCTGCAACCCCTAAAACCAAACCTTTCACCCTCTGTATGAAGTCACCATCTCTAACTATTATGAAATACACTATCATCCAACCAAATCAGCGTACATTCCAGATCTTCTTCACCAAATCCCCTTTTCCAAACATCATATGGCTTTAAGATCTCTCCCGCCATACCTAAGCTGGCCCACATGATAACACTTCCTTGAACTTTAACCTTGACTGGAGATGGCCTAATTTGGCCAGTTTCTTCAGCTGAATCTTCAGCTCCCCAAAGCAGAAATGAAGAAAGTCTGGAGTGGAAGGGTTGGGACAATAATAGAGACAAGTAAGACCTCTCTTAATTGTTTCCTTTTTTTCTCCTATTCAAAAGCCCTGACAAAAAAATAAATGAGATAATGTATAAATGCGCTCAGTAAACTGTTAAAGCCCAATACAACTATAACCTAACATTATTATTTTTCACAAAACTTAGCACAGAACTAACATTATCAATGGTTTCCTCAAATGAGCTCCACCTAAGTGACATTGTGATTTAGAGTCATCTAGTCTCTGAATCTTGAAATCGTCTTCAACTTCACCCTCTCCTTTGACTCCTACACTGTCAGGCACAAGTTTCTTCTCATTCTCCTTTAAAAAGTCCTTCATTCGATCCTCCCCATCCATTCTCTTTTGTCCTGAGCGCAGCCCAGCCCTTTGTCATTGTGCCGATTTGGATGTATTTTGTCCCCCAAAACACCATGTTCTTTGATGCAATCTTGTGTGGGCAGATGTATTTAGTGTTGATTAGGTTGGAATCCTTTGACTGAGTGTTTCCATGGAGATGTGACTCAATCAACTGTGGGCAAGACCTTTGGATAATTTCCATGGAGGTGTTACCCCACCCATTCAGGGTAGGCCTTAATTGAATCCCTGGAGTCCTATAAAGGTGTTCACAGACAGAGGGAGGTGCTGCAGCCATGAGGGACACTTTGAAGAATGCCCAGGAGCTGAGAGAGGAGCTGAAATGCAACCTAGGAGCAAGCAGACGCCAACCATGTGCCGTCTCAGCTAACGGAGGTTTTCCAGATGCTAATAGCCTTTCTCCAGTGAAGGTACCCGATTGCTGATGTGTTACCTTGGACACTTTATGGCCTTAAGACTGAAACTGTGTAATCAAATAAACCCCTTTTATAAAAGCCAATCCATTTCTGGTGTTTTGCAAAATGACAGCATTTTTCCCTATTCAAATTCAATCCTGGGCACCTCCATGTCTGCTCTTTGGTCTACAGTCACACATCCACACAATATGACTCTAATTTATTTAGCCAGTCTAATCTCCAGCTGCTCCCCTCCACTAACCCTCCGCTTCAGTCAAGATGGTTTCTTCCTGCCCTTCAAACATGCATCGGAATGCACACCTATGGGCTTGTCCCCACCAGGGTCTCTGCTCCTTGAAGTCCTCCCTTCCTTCAAAACCAGCTTGAGGGTTGCATTAGGAACTTCTCCGTCCCCCAGTATCAGAGCATTGATTGTCCATGTTATTCTTTTAACTCCCAGTCCAAGCTACCTTGTAAGGAAGTATCTATGAGTGTAAGTTCTAGTTCCAACTAGATTAAAAACACCTGATGAGTATACTATGCACTGCTCACAAATACAAATATAAAATAAAATTATTTTTTAAATGTAATCATACAGACTGTATTACTCATTTTTAATATGTGCCTGACCATATTAGATGTCCAAAATCTCTGTTGCTGCCATTGTTGCTGAGATGGTGAAATGATATTTTCATATGCTGACAAGATGAGTACTGTTTTCAATGCTGATGAACCTAGTAGTTTTAAAATAATCACAACTTGGCCACCAAGAGGCAAAGCAATTAAAAATGACTTGGTCAGTTACCACATCATCATCCAACCATCTCAATCCCTGCTCACAACCCCTGCATCTCAAAGACCACACAGCAATGCTTTACCTTTCCCCATGACTCAGCTTCAGTGATGTCAATTCTCATCTTACTTACCCTTGGCTTTGGACTCTGTCACTGGTATTCACTCTTTATTCTGCATCTGACTGACTCTTGTTGCCAACTCTGCTCCCTCCCCACTCTACCCTCCTGCCTATCATTTCCCATCTTTCCAAGGATAACTCACCAAACATTCTGAAAAGCAATGCCACACATATTAATGGCATTCCTGCATACCAGCAATATGCAGAAAGTCAAATTTTTAAAAGATAGCATTTATAATAGCATCAACAGCATAAAATACCTAGGAATAAATGTAACAAAAGTTATTCAAGACTTCTATGTGGAAAATATAAAACATTATTGAGAGAAATTAAATAAGATTCAAATATATGGTGATTCGGTATTGAAAAGATATTGTCACCAAATTAACATTAGTTTTACTGCAATTCCAATCAAATTCCCTGGAAATTGACAAATTGATTCCAACATGTATATGGAGATGCGAAGAGTCAAGAATAGCATAGATTTCTTTTGAAGAAAATAACAAGATGGCAAGATCTGATGCACTAGATATCATGACTTCATGACCTACTAGACTAAGACAGTGTGGTTTTGACACAAAGATAGACAAGTATGCTGATGAAACCATTACGGTTATCTTCACTGCATAACAAACCATCCCAGATTTAGTGATTAAGACAACAACCATTTTATGTCATGGATTCTGTGGGTCGGGAGTTTGGAGAGGGCACAATGAGGAGACTCTCCTCTACTCCATGATATCTGGTTCTCAGCTGGGAAGATTCCAAGAGCTGAAGCTGGAGCAGCAGGGCTGGGGGGTCAACTGCCAACATGGCTTCTTCACCCACATGTCTGGCACTGGACTGGGATGACTCGAAGGCTGGATAATGGGACCGTCCACTGGAGCACTGGAGCGTGGTCTCTCATGTGGCTTGGGCTTCTCCAGCATATGGTATGAGGATGGGATAGAAGTGGATTGTGAGAGGGAGCATACTGAGAGGGAGCCTCTAGAGAGTGAGCATTCTGAAAGAACCAGGTGGAGGCAGCACAGCCTCCTCTGACAACCTCGGACATCGCATCGCTTTGCTTTCACTGTGCTCTGTTGGTTGAAGAGACACAAGCCTGCCCAGAGTCAATAAGAGAAGACATAGATTCCACTTCTTGGCAAGAGGAACATCAAATAATTTGGGGCTGTTTTAAAACTGTCACGGCAACATAATTCAGAGTTCAGAAACAGATCTCATACATACGGATAATTGATTTATGATATTGGTAGCACTGCAGACTAATGGAGAAAACAGAGTTCTTACAATAAATGGTACTGTGTCAATATTATATACATAAGGGAAAAAAAAAAACAAAACTTGACTTCCTCTCACATCATTCACAAAAATCAGTTCCAGGTGAACTGTAGACCTACATGTGAAAGACAAAACTAGAAGGCTTTTAGAAAATACTATAGGGGAATGTATTCATGACCTAGAAAGGAAACCTGCAATCCCTAAAGGAAAAGGGGTATGTTGGAATACATAAAATTAGGAATTGATGTTTATTAAAATTAAGAACTTCTATTTTGATAAAATTAACTTCTATTTTGATAAATTTTGATATATAGAAGAGAGTGAAAAGACAATCTAGAGTGGGAGAATGTGGTTTTAAAACATATAACTGATAAGGAGCTCATAACCAGACTATATAAAAAACTACTAAAAATCTATTTAAAAGAACAAAAACAGAGAACCCAGTAAAAAAAAAGGGGGGGGGGGGCAAGAGACTTGAACAAGTGTTCCACAAAAGAGGATATCCAGATGGCCAATAAACATATTAAAAAGTGCTCAATGGCATCAGGCAAGAGGAAATGCAAATTAAAACCACAATGAGATATCACTAAGCACCACCTGAATGATTAAAATCAAAAGACTGATAACACCAAGTATTGGAAAGAATGTGGATGAAAAGACCCCATGTTTTACTGGACGGTATATAAAAGAGTTCACCACTTTGGAAAACTGTTTGGCAATATCTACTACTAGCTGAATATATGCTCCCCCTGTAACCCAGAAATTCTAGTTCTGGATATGAAATACCTCAAATGTTTTTATATAGTACACAATATGTGCACCAAAAGACATGCACAGGAATGTTTGTGGCATCACTGGTATGAGGCAAATATCCACCAAGAGTAGAATGGATAAATAAATAATGTTACAGTCATTCCATGGAATACCACAGTGAAAATTAATGTGCCTTATAAGTGGTTAAAATAGGAAATTTTGTGTTGTAATATGTGTTACCAAAATAAAAGTTTTAAAAAAGACAAAAATTAATGTACCAAAGCTATGTCTACAATATGGGTGAATTTCATAAACATGATGTTGAATGAAACATATTCTGTGATTATGGAAAGTTCAAAAACAGGTGAAACTAAAGCATGGTGTTTAGTGGAACACACTTAGGTGGTAAAACTATTGAAAAAGTCAGGATAGTAGTTACGTTTAGGGGAAGGAAAGGGTGTAACTGGGAAGGAGCACACGGGCTTTTGGATGCTGACAACAGTCTGTTTCTTGACGTGAGCATTTGCGGTACAATAATTTGAAAAGCTGTACTTTTATATTTTATGCATTTTTCTCAGTTGTGTCATATTTCACAAAAAACAACAAAAGTTTCTTTAAAAACAAGGGGGGGGGCAATATAGATAGTCTTAGTTCCCCATGCCCCTAAGAACTTAGACCTATGTGGTCTGACAGAGAAACTGTGAAACCCCTAGCAAAATGTGGGAAATAGAAGACCAATCACAAATAAGTTAATTTCATGATGTGACAGTTTGAAGCTGTATGTACCCCAGAAAAGACCATGTTCTTTTAATCCATTCCTGTGAGTGTAGACCTATTGTAGGTGGGACCTTTTGATGAGGTTATTTAAATTGTGATGTGACCCACCTCATTCAAAGGGAGTCTTAAACCTCTTACTGGACAGAGTCCTTTATAAAAGAATACGAGACAGAAAAAAGCCCCAGAGAAACTAAGAGAGAAAAGCCAGAAGCCGGGAGCAATGAAACCCAGAAGAGAAGGACCAGCAGATGCTATGTGGCAGAGGAGCTGAGGATCGCCAGAAGCCAGTCTTCAGGGAGAAAGCATCACCTTCTGATGCCTTGATTTGGACATTTTCACAGCCTCAGAACTCTAAGCTTGTCAGTTAATAAATTCCCATTGTAAAAGCCAACCCATTTCTGGTATAGCGTATTTCGTCAGCTTCAGCAAACTAAAACACATGACATGATAAAGCATTTTCATTTTTTTTAACGAAAGAAGTAGGAAACAGAAGGTATAATAGACATCCTTTGAAACAAAACTGTCTGCATAGGACCCCAACTTCATAGAAAGCGTCACGATGACACTGCCTCTACTCCTAACAGGAGAGGGTTCTCTTCTTTTCACCCAGTTAGCAGTTTAATTGCACAGATAGACAACACCATGATTCATACCGACAAAAGATGATTGAGGGCTAATTTTACCAAACTACTTTAGGTGCTATCTTGCAAAGAGTGCTTTCAGTATTCTGATAATTAATGAGTAAGGTGGCAGGCACTTTTTTTCATTAGAAGACATTTATTTTTTAATTAAAATTACAGGAAAATGTTAACATTTATTAATTACTTTGCGAGTTCACAGCAGTGTAATTAATTTTTTTATTAAATTCAGTTTTATTGAAATATATTCACATACCATACAATCATCCATGGTGTACAATCAACTGTTCACAGTACCAACATACAGTTATGCATTCATCACCACAATCTATTTTTGAACATTTTCCTTACATCAGAAAGAATCAGATTAAGAATAAAAAATAAAAGTAAAAAAGAACACCCAAACCATCCCCCCATCCCACCCTATTTTTCATTTAGTTTTTGTCCCCATTTTTCTACTCATCTATCCATACACTAGATAAAGGGGATGTGATCCACAAGGTCTTCACAATCACACTGTCACCCCTTGTAATCTACATAATTATATAATTGTCTTCAGGAGTCCAGACTACTGGGTTGGAGTTTGGTAGTTTCGGGTATTTACTTCTAGCTATTCCAATCCATTAAAACCTAAGAGGTGTTATCTATATAGTGCATAAGAATGTCCACCAGAGTGACCTGTCGACTCCATTTGAAATCTCTCAGCCACTGAAACTATTTCGTCTCATTTTGCATCCCCCTTTTGGTCAAGAAGATACTCTCAATCCCACAACGCTGGCTCCAGATTCATCCCCGGGAGTCATATCCTGCGTTGCCAGGGAGATTTACACCCCTGGGAGTCGGGTCCCACGTAGGCGGGAGGGCAGTGAGATCACTTGTCGAGGTGGATCAGTTAGAGAGAGAGAGGGCCACATCTGAGCAACAAAGAGGTACTCGGGGAGACTCTTAGGCACAATTATATGCAAGTTTAGCCTCTCCTTTGCAGTAACAAGCTTCATAAGGGCAAGTCCCACGATAGAGGGCTCAGCACATCAAACCACCAGTCCTAATGTTTGTGATCCTATCAGCCTTAGTCCAGGTGAGGAAGTCCAACACTTCCGCATTTTCCCTCAGCTCCTCAGGGGGGCCTGTAAATATATTTTTATTCTCTGACTAAATTACTTTGGGATGTGTCACTATTTTACTTTAACCTATACAAACCTACCGTATCTCACTTCCTATTCAGAGTTCCATGTAATTGTGGAATATGAACAAACTGATTGTAGAGTTATACTGTTTAGAAAATATAGATCCTCCACCAAATAGACATCTCTTCCCTTGGTCTCACATGGAAGTTGAAGTTTCAAAACACAGTCAATTTTGACCTTTACCCTTTAGCCCAGTTTGCCCTAGTCTTAACCAGATCTGCTTCATTCATATCACTAATTGAAGTCTGGGCTTTTTTTCAGCTTTCTTTTTTTTTTTTTTAACAGTTGCTGCATGCACTAATACTGACATTCATATCTGCCGAGCTCTAGCTCTGAGTTTCAGGTGTCACAGAGATACCCAATGTTCCAGAGACCAATCAGGTTATACACTAAGGGATCAGCATCTCAAAGTTTGGAGACAGCCATTACAATTCAGGAATAGATTTGACTGCTGTAAGAGCTTACAATCTAGGGACCATTACAATAATTGTTCCCCTCTTAGACTGTGCTCTAAGAGTCAATTCTGAGTTTACACATTGTAGTTAGTCCATATTGGTGAGGCATTATAGTCTTTGCCTTTATTTCTGGTGTACTTCACTCAAAATGCTGTGTACGCAGGATCCATTCACCTCATTGCGTGTCTCACAGCTTCACTCCTTCTCATAGTTGCTCAATATTCCATTGTATGCACACACCACAGTTCGCCATTCTATTCCTCAGTCTATGTACCCTTAGGCTACCTCTACCCATTGCAAATCATGAATACTGCCTCCATGAACACCAGTGTGCAAAGTCCATTCATATCTCTGCTCTCAGATCTTCCAATGACATACCCCACAATAAGGTTGCAGGACCTCATGGCCCCCACATACCTAGTTTTTTGTGAAACCACCACACTGACCTCCAGAAAGGCTACACCATTCTACCTGCTCATCAACAGTAGATAGGTACATCCCTCTCTCCATGTTTTCTCCAACACTTTTACTCCTATATATATTTTTTCCTACAATTTTATAGTTATATTCACATACCATACATTTATCCACGGTGTGCAGTCGTTCATGGTATCATCATAAAGTTGTACATTTATCACCACAATCAGCACTTGAATATATTGATTAAATGTTCGTTGCGATCTCAGCTTTTCCTCCAATTCCAAACTTGTGTCTGATGTGTGATTGGTCACTAGAGGCCCCAAAAACTCTGTTTCATATAGTTCTTGGATAATTACCAGCTGCTCTAGAGGAGAGACGAAATTCTGCACCTCACCACTCCGCCATCTTGCCCCACCTCAATTAACTGACTTTTAAAAGCTAAAAATTGATACTGCCAGAAGTTGTGGCATTGGGTCTAAATAAAAATGTGAAGTAAGAAAAGTTGTTCTCAGTCCCTCCCAGCCTCAGGTGGCAATATCTCTCCTCCATCTCAGCCCCTGCAACTGCTTACAAAGTCATCCATGATAATTCGTCCCAGTCCTGTGCACATGCTCCCTCGCACTGTGCTGCTGCCATGTCTCCACCAAAAGGTGGAGTCCATTTCCCCACCAGGGACACACTAAGGAGGAGGAGCGGCGGGAGCAGTTTGCTCCAGTGGGGAGGCGTATTTTCACACAGACATTGTTTAGAATTGTCAGCACAATTTTACTATGACAGTAAAAAGTAGACCAACTTATAGTTGCAAGTGCACCTTCTTACTGCTCGTACCCAGGAGTTATGCCCCCCTTGCCACATCCCCCCTCCCCCCTAGGCATGTCATTGTCCCCCACCCCTTGAATCTGGGTGGCCTGATGACTTGCTTCAACCAATAGAATGTGGTGAAAGATGGGAGACTCCAAGCTTAGGGCACAAATGGCTTTGCAGATTATGCTCTTGCTTTCTTGGAACCCTGGGCCCAGCACGTGGGGCAGTCCAATCTGGTTTCCTTAAAAATAAGGGAATGCATGGAGAGAGAGCAGACAGCCAACATTAATTATCAGACATGTGAGTGGGGCCATCTCATATAATCAGCCCCAATCCGGCCACCAGATGTCTGCAGCCATGTGGGTGACCCTGGCGAGACCACCAGAACTGTCCAGTTGAGTCCATCCCACATGGCCGACTCAACAAATTTGTGTGCAATTCAAATGGTTGTTTGAGGTCACTGAGTTTTGGAGTGATGTGTTTCACAGACTAGACAACTCATACATTCCACCTTTGATAATTTCCTTCCTTAACCCCCCCCTTTTCAGTCTGTGCTCTAACTCCCCCTTTCCTTTAAGTTATTGTGCCCAGAAATCCCTTCTTTTCTGACCCAGATGTCTCACTTCAGCTACCTGCCCATCCAAGTGCAGTCAGTTCACCCCTACACTTCCCATCCCCTCACTGAAGTCGGCCCTCTTCTGCTCATCTACAGTGACAGATGATCTGTGGGTTCCCGTCTAACACTTATATTTCATGTTTCTACTATCCTGTCTCTTAGCCCTCCAAGCCAGGACCTTTGTGTCTCCTCAGATGTCAACCAGCTTCTCTAACACAGGAATCTGAGCTAAGTGTCAATGCAGGAGGCTTGAGGGCCCCTGTCCACTCTGGGTGGCATGCACACACTTTCACAGGTGCCCCCTGCCTTGAATCCCATCTCAGAAAAATAATTCTAATGATATAGCGTAGGAAGGGAGGGGTGCTGCTATTGTACAGGTCTCTGCCATTGATGGCAGCCCAGGCTTTTATAAAACACAGAATAAGTCAATCAGAAACTCTGTGGAATGCTTGTTCAAAAGCAGCCCTGTATGGCAGCATGAGTATGTGTGTGAACACGAGTTACTGAAGGGGGCTGGAGAAGTACCCCAAAGCCAGTACATCCCAACAAAACCCAGCAGTTCCTGGAGAAATCTACCTTAATTGTTTGATGTTCTGTAGGACTGAGTGGTAAGAGCACGTGCCTTTGAGAAGACAAAGGTGGGTAATAATTTTAAATCCTAAGCAAAAAATTCAAACTTTTTTCATTACCAACAAGGCATTGAATGGTCTGGTCTCTTCTCTGCCTATCCAAATGCCTTCCTTGCCACGTTCCCCCTCATTCCCCGTGAGCCAACTACCCAGCCTTCATTCCATTCTTAAACTCCTTCCTGCCTTGGAGCCTTGCAGGGGCTTTCCCCTTTTCATGGGCTCTACCCCATCCCCTTCACATGATGGGCTCCAACTATTCTGAAATCACCTCCTCCCAAGGGCTCTTCCTTTCCTACTTTCCTAAGGAAAGTCTCTATTAGTCCTTAGTTCCCCCATTTGTTTCCTTCATAGGGTTTATCAGAATCTGTAATCATTTTGCTTGTTTCTTTCCTCGTTTGCCTGGGTATCCCGAACACAGTCAGTTCTACGAGGCAGGGATCATGTCCGTCTTTTTCACCACTTGGACCCCAGAACCCAGCACAGTGGTTGGCAAATGAACACATGGATGCTTAGAGCACTTATTATGTGACAAGCACTGAGATAAACCCATTTGTTGAACAAGAAAGATTCCTGGGATGTAATCAGAAAGTAACTTTATTTTTGTCCCCCATTGCCCTTTAACATGTATTAAGTAGAAGAAATTATTTCTTTTCCCTTAGAAAGAAATTCTTTCCTTTCCTTTTCACTATCAGGTACTAAAACCTTTTTTTCTTTTTTTTTAACTTTAAACTTTCAATAGTATAAAAAAAAAAAAAAAAAAAAAAAAAAAAGCCCAGTTTGATTATTTCATCTCCTCACCGTCCCCAGCTGAGGCTCACCGCAGGAAGAATCTGGAGTCCAAGCAGTGGTGGCGGGGTCAGTTCCTTCGCTCTTTTTTCTCTCACTCATCTCCACCTCCAGTTAGGTGATGTTACTGATTCCTCCAGGGTTGAAGAAGAGAAAAGAAAGGAAAGGGGAGAGGGCAGAAAGTTCTGCAATGTCTGGCTTTGAGCTCTCTGAATCTGGCAGCTGTTTAAATCTGACTCTTTTTCTCATGAGTTTCCCCCAATGCCTCTGCTGGGCCCCGACAGCAGGTCCCCTGACGTGGAACTGCTCTGTTCCTCCAGCACCGCTCCCACTCGGCCTCTGGTTTCCTAGTGTCCATCCCACACAGACTCGCCTGTGCAAGCCCCTTCACCTTGCCAGGACGTCTTCTGCGCTGGTTCAAAACGGCTCCAGGCCAGCAGCCCCTCTCCCTCTCCCTGGTCTTCATATCCTTTTCCTGCTTTCAAGAGGCTGGGAACTTACGCCCCAGACACAGCCCTGAACTACTCTGCTTTCTCTTTCTCAGACTGCAGTCGGATGCTAACCTGCAGTGTCCCTGGACTACAAGGAACACATCCCAGACTCTCGGACAGCTCAGTTGGAGGCAAGGCCCCCAAACAGGCTTGACTGAGAGAAGGAAGCACCCTCCACCCTTCCCTTCTTGGAAGGAATCTCGCAGCACTGCTTTCCCCAAGAAATTCCGTCCTTGAGGTAGAATTGTACCCCTAAGGTAGAAGAGTCTTCAACTAGTTCTCAACTGTCTACTTTGGGGATGCCACCGGGGTATTTGGTCACACTCATTCTGGTATCTGGTAACTACCATATCTTAGTGCCTCCACCCTGTTGTACAGACATAATCATATTCAGTCTTTACCACAACCATCTGTGGAAGGTGCTTTTATCATCTCCATTTTACAGATAAGGAAAAAAACCTAGAAAAGTTAAGTGACTTGTTCATGATCACAGCACTAAGAGACAGAGCTAGAATGAGAGTCCAATTTAACATTCTGGTACCTATGCTTGACCTCATATAGTTGCCATAGCAACCCTATGAGGTGTTACAATCATTGGCATTTTACAGACTAGAAATGGAAAGGTTAAGTGGTTTACCCAAGATCATACAGCAAGTGGCAGAGCTGGGATGAGAACCCAAGGACGTCTGGCTCCCGAAACAGATTCTTAACCACTGTGCTGTTCAGATGACCTGGTATGAACCGTGCTGAAGCACACAGGCACCAGCACAAAGCCATGTGAGAGAAAAAGACGGGAAAACCAAACTGCAGGCAAGGCAGGCTCTCCCTTCATAATTCCAGGAAAGAAACTGGATGTCCCATGCCTGCAGGCAACGAATTGAAACAACTGTTCAGGGAGCACTTTGAGATAATGTCAACAAATGCTTAAATCAATACACCCATGTCGGCTGTAATGTGTATCAACTCATTCTCATCAATCCTGGCTGAGTTCCCCCGTAAAATACCACAGCCGCTCGTGAAGAAAACAATCTGGGGCAAGAGGAAACTTACAACCACCCGCTGGTCAAGGGCCAATTATTCTTCCTGTCGGCTATCACCAACAGACAGACTGGGAATATGAATGGGAATATGACTATTTTATTTCCTAGGCCCCGAAACCACAGTGCTGGGCTTAACAAGCCATTCAGGGCAAAGGAAATGTTTTGAAACTGAAAATACATACATAATGATGCAAAAGTATGAAAAGAACACTGCAAAAGCATAATCAATAAATGTTTAATTAAATGTCTACAGAATGTAATATTAAGTCAACCTCATTATTTGTTAAATTAGTATTCATAAGAATTTCACTACATTTGAAAACAATCTGTAGATCAGACTTTCTTAGCTCACAAGAATTCCCGAAGTGTGAATGAGAAATCACAGCCAATCATGAATTAAATAAGTTGTTCAAAGCTAGATTACTTCAAAGGCAAAATTACTTTTTAAAGTTTTACAAAATATTTATGGCAAAAGTTACACTTAATGTAGCATTTTATTTTTTTTTTACATGATGCCCCTGAAAGAAAACATTCCTAGGATCTTAAAATGGCCCTGGCTGGTATCGTCTGAACCCCCAGAGAAGAACCACTGAAGCCATCAGTGAATCCAAGTTCCTCATGCGGTGCCGGAAATGTGGTTGGTCCACATTAAATCTTGATTATATATAGAGGTGCCTTGACTTGCCAGGCTGCTATGACAAATACCACATACAGGATTGGCTTAAACAACAGGGATTTATTTACTCATGGTTTTGAGGCTAGCAGAAGTCCAAATCAAAATATCAGCAAGGCAATGCTTTCTCCTTGAAGATCATAGTGTTCTGGCTTTCCCATCACATTGTGATGTCTCCTTTCCCCTCCAGGTTCCAGCTGGCTTCCTATTTCTGGCTTTCTCTTTATAAGGCCTCCAGTACTCTAGTTTAAGGCCCACCCTGATTCACCTGGGCCACACTTTAACTAAAATCAGTGCCTTTAAGAGGTCCTATTTACATTGGTCTCACACCCACAGAGACTTGGATTACAATTAAGAACATGTCTAAATTGGAGAACACAGTCCAACCTACCACAAGAGGCCACACTTTCTGAGACTATTAGTACAGACTCTAGTCAGACTGCCCCAGTTCTAATCCTCGCTCCACCCTTGCTAACTGTGTGTTCTGAGGCAAATGGCTCAACCTTTCTGAGCCTCATTTTCCTGATCTGTAAAAGCAGGAGAATAACAGAACCCACTTAAAAAGATTGGGAGATTTAATGAGCATTGAAAACCCTGCCTGTCACATAGTATTTGATAAAGGTTAGTTATAAATGGAAATTTGGATCTGCCAAGAGAACCTCACCTTGCAACCTCACAACCTCATTTGTATGTCTTTCCAAGGTGAGGTGTGCAAAGGGAGAGATGCCTCTTCAACCAGGTTTCTCCTGGACAAGGTCAGGGCATGTTTTCCAGACAGACTAGTGGGATTTCAGGGCCAGGGGCCAGACAGAAGTGCAGCAGAGAACTAGAAATCTGCAGAACAAATACTGCTTTCAGAATGGAGTCTCTTACTTTGTGTTGGCTTTAAAAGAGTTTTCCCAGCCCCTCCCCTCCGTGGTGGGCTATTTATGCTTATGGAGAGAAAAAAATTTTTTTTGTGTGAAGCTCCATGATTAATTAATCTTCAGCAAACTAAGTAGTTGATCTGCAGCAAACGAATGCTTCCTACAGAAGTATCAACTATTTGAATGCCAATTCAGTGTTTTATAGGCCCTTAGAGGATGAAGATAGTTCTTTAAAAACATCCTTTTGATGGTAGGGCAAAAAAAGAAAGAAAAAAAGGACCAAGGAATATATACTATGAACTACATAAAATAGTATATAAGTAGTATATACTGTTACAGTATATAATAGTATATAAAAAAAGAAAAATAAAAAATCTAAACTCCCATTTTGTGTATGTTACTTGTGTAAATGAATAGAAAAACAACTGGAAGGATGCACACCTAATTGTTTGCAGTGATACCTCTGGCAGGGGAGCAAAATTTCAGTAGGCAGCTGAGGTAGATGGAGAAGAAGGGAAGAAGGGGGACTAAATAGCCTGTAGAGATGCCCCCAATATAAAGAGAATGAAATGTGGTGAATTGAATGATCCCTTAACCTCACGGTAAATTCACAGTACAGCCACATCCCACTGGAGGTCTCCAACCAGATCCGGTTGTGAAATGAGCAGCAAGGAAGTCTTGTGAGGGCAGGAGAAACCTGATCTGCATCCTACAGGCTAAATAGGAGTTCACCAGGCAAAGATGGCAGGAAACAAGTCAACCAGTTAGGGACCCACCTGGCCAGAAGGGCCCAATAAGCTCCTGAGACCCCTGAAAGCAAACACATTTTTATATCTCTCTCCAACTGAGAAATCTAAAATGATAAAAACCTTCAGGGTAGTCCATAATCCAATTACCTGTTCCCAGCACTCCAGACATGTAATATTTGTGGGGGCTGGAGAAAGCTCAGCACCCCTGTCAGCAACAAGGATGATGTACGATGACAGCATCCCTGTCAACAAGGATGATGTATCTGACATGTACAACCAGGTGTGTCTCAGCGTTACCGGCTGCTCCTCTCACCCTAATGGTTTTCCTACAAATATGCCTTGAACATTCATTCAACACCTACGACATACCAAACACTATGTTCAAAGATGAATAAGATAAGCGTCTGCCATGAAGGAGCTCACAGACTACTGGGAGAGACAAAGAAGTAAACGGACAATTGTGGTTTGGTGGGTTTAGGGTTGCAATACTGGGAAGTACAGGCTAGTGTGGGAAGAGCACATAACCCAGCCTGGAGTGGAAGAGGTGAAGTCAGGAGGTGAACAACCCTGAGCAGAGCCTTGACAGTAAAAAGGGGTGAATAAGGGGAAGAGCCAGAGCTTATGCAGACGAATGGAGATAAATAGCCACACCCATGGCCACTCGCCAACACTTCTGAGGCCAGCCCTTACCAGTGGCAGGTCAGACTACAGTGTCCTTGTCATACATGACCCTGAACATGACCCCACTGTCCTTGGCACCAGAATTCTTTGAGTTGCACCTACACACAGATAGGACTGTGGGCAGACATGATTCATCCCTAGTAGATATTGCATTTTTTAAAAATTGAAGGTTTGTGGCAACCGTTTCTCAAGCAAGTTTATTGGCACCATTTTTCCAAAAGCACGTGCTCACCTTGTGTCTCTGTGTCACATTTTAGTCAAAGTATGTACATTGCTTATTTAGACATAATGCTATTGTACACTTAATAGACTATAGTATTGTGTAAACAATATTTTATATGCAGTGGGAAACCAAAAAATTCATGTGACTCACTTTATTGTGATATCTGTTTTATTGCGCTCTGGAACAAACCCACAGTATCTCCAATGTACATACACCAGGGGGTGGGGTCGAGGGGCATCTTAGAATTCTGCTTACCATGGTAGGCATACTAGAGTGGAAAATTAAAATTAGTAAATATCAAATTTTTCTTATTATTGATCTCGTGAAGAGATAGTTTACTATTCAAAGCAAAACTTTATATTGGGATTTACAACATATGTAGAAATAAATGTATGACAATAAGATTGCAAAGGATGAAAGGGGAGGACTGCAGTATCCTACTCTAAGTTGATTTTAACAGCTGAGTGGCGTAATAGCACTTGAAAGTAGACTGTTACAAGTTAAAGATATATCCTGTAAACCCCAAAGAGAAACTAAAATAAATGAGTGAAGAATTATAGCTAATAAACCAACAAAACAAATGGAATGGAATCATAAAAAATACTCGATTGATCCAAAAGAAGGCAGGAAAAAAAAGGAGGGGGAACAAAACACAGATGAGATAATAGAGAACAAGTAAAAGATGTTAGATTTAAACCCAACCATATCAATCATCACACTAAGTGCAAATGGTTTAAAAAGAACTTCCAAAAAATGACGGTAAGTGAAGCCATTTCTTCTTCCACCTCTTGTTCTCAGGCCCATGTATTCTATCTACCAGAGACAAGGACCATATAACAGTTATTGATTTGGGGTGTCTATCCTGCATCCTGGAGGAAGGGTCCCATCTTTACAGGGTATTATCTCCAACCTGATGCCTCAGCTGTCCCTTCAAAAGGCCACTTCCACTGCTTTATCAGGCTAGCAGCTTCCGAGTAGTACAGGATGTGGTAGGAACAGTGGATCCCATAGTCATGGGCTCATTGGCCATATCTACTTTACTAGTGGTCAATCTGATGTAACGTGCAATTCCATGTTGGCAGATTAAACACTAAGTTCCTTTCATAGCAGTAGCGCTAAGAGACCCTAAAGGCAGGAAAGGCGAACCAATATCTGGAATATGTGTCCATTGGAGGCAAAATGAATCACTCTGCATTCCAGAATGGAAAGGGTCTAGTGTATACAATTTGCCACCAAGCGACTGGTTGTTCTCCTTAAGAGATTATGACACATGACGAGCCTTGAACTCATCTCTGTCCTTGCAGACTAGACATTCAGCAGCTGCAGTATCTATATCAGCTTTGGTGAGTAGACATCAGTGCTATCATGCCCACATAGTCTCCATCCTTACACCATGGCTACTACATTCATGTATCCATTGTGGCCAGCACTGGGGTGGACCAACAAAAGAAGGATAGCTGATATCAACTGGCTGGGTCATTCTGCCTAATTGGTTGTTTAGTTCCTCTTCTGTAGTGGATGCTGTGAGCCAGATCTGGGCCAGGACTACATTTATCTCCTGGCCTCTATTTGCCTCCACTCTTAACAGGGGAGCCCTTATAACACTTTGGGTTTGCAAGAATCTATTTCAACTCCAACCCTGCATAGAGCAGTCCTTGAAACATTAGAATATCCCCCTGTGATGATTAGATTCATGTGTCAACTTGGCCAGGTGATGGTGTCTAGGTATCTGGTCAAGCAAGCACTGGCCTGTTATTGCAAGGACATCTGTGGCTGGTTAATAAACCAGAAGGCTGGTTTATTAAATCATCAGTCAATTGATTCCATCTGTGGCTGATTACATCAATGAAGGGCATGTCTTCTGCAATGAGAGAATTCAATCAGCTGGATTTAATCCAATCAGTTGAAGACTTTTAAGGAAGAAGAGAAAGAACTTTCACTCCTTCTTCAGTCAGCCAGCCTCTCATGGGGAGTTCATTGAAGACCTTTATCAGAGTTGCCAACTTGATGCCTTCCCTCCAGAATTTGGACTCAAGCTACCTGCCCTTTGGGATTTGGACTTGTGCATCCCACATTGCATGAGACACTTTTAGAAAATCTCATATTTACAGATATCTCCTGTTGAGTTCTGTTTCCTAGAGAACCAAACCAAAACAATCCCTTTTCCCAGTAAACAGTTACCCAAGTAAATGGCAATAGGTTCTTTGGGGAAGGATTTGGAGAATTATTACCCTGTATCCTTTCCATGTTGTTGCAAGGTCCCTCTATGGTAGAGGCCATAGAGACCTGGCCTCTTCTATGGTCAGTTTTGGGTCTGGAAACTGGCAAAAAGATTATGACTTTGTTAGCCTTCTGGTTACTCATCCTTGATTTGTTTTGATTGTATATATTGATCAATGTTGTTGGCAACCCCCAGAGATGCCATGTCCTATTATCCATTTACATAGCTCTTTGAGGATCAGACCCCCATGACTATCACTCTGACCTTCCTCTCATTACAATAATCGTGCTCCACCTTGCTTCTGATGAATGAAGAGAATCCAGTTCTGTAATAACATTTCCTATTATCAGCCCAATCTATAGAGGAGAATTGTTGCTGAGCTTCTTGGTGAAACTGGTGCTCCTCTCTCTAGCACATTCCTTATTGTTTAGTAAATAGAGTGTCCTCCAGTCTTTTCCACCAAATATAGTTTGGTAGGTGGGTTTTCCAGCCTTTCATATTTCCAGTCCAATATGCCCATTTTTCTCGACCTTTGATCCCTTTCTCACTATCTGCCACAATAATTTGGACATCTCTATTTCACGTAACATGAGCCATTGCTTTTTCCAAGCTTCTAAGAGCCATCTCAGTAGTGTATTGACACCATCTCCCAGGGTCTCTGCCAAGGTGTTAAATTCTGTGTCATTGGAGAGTGAGTAGTCCTATATTAATAAACTCTCCATTATCCAACTTCATGTCCTCTTTTGATCCAGAAACCTCAGAATCTTGTCCCTTATAAACTCTCCTGGCTCTTGCCAGTACCTGCTGTTTTGGTCTTGTAGCTCCTTCAGGGAGCTTTCCTCCTTTAGCAGGGCCAATACTTCTCCAGCCAGGTTACACTACGACTCTACCTTATTATTGACCTAGGAGCATCACCTGAAGAAAAGAGGACTGTTAGCCTTCAAATAGGCAGACGTGAGCCCAGAGGGTTCAGAGGGATCTAGAAATTCCTGATTTATTGATCTGATGTCCCCACTGCATGCTTCAGGATCCCACCCTTCCTTGCTCGAGGCACCTACCTTGGAGTAGCAAACTTGCCAACATTGAGAACTCAACCTCCAATGGAACACTGCTATTCTGGGCCTGATCCTCAGATTTTTTGCTTCTGACAGCAGATGAGAGCCTCTTTATATACTACGAAGGAGAGTGCTAGCTTTCACATTTAGCCTTTAATTGATGATTAGTCACCTTTAGCCCTCATTGTCTCTCTTCAATGCATTGATTGCCCCATCTACAGTCATCCAATTCTATCCTCCTTCCTTAAATTTCTACTTCCCCCTGAATTAGCAAATGCCTGTCATATTACCCTAGCCAATGCATTCACTTCCACTAGTATCTTGTCCCAGTTCACCACCAATGAAATTTTTAATAATTGCCTCCCTCTGGTGTGCCAAGAGTGATCCATGCTCTTCCCCACCCCCATACTTCACCAGTGATGGGAATCTCATTGCCAGCCTTCTGGGGGGTGATCCAGCTCCAAAATTTCATTTTAGAGTCTGCTTTCTCAGACCACCTCTGGACACCAACTACCTTAAGTCAGGTTTCTTGGGAAACAGACTCTAAGATGGAGATATTTTTTGTACCAGAAGTTTACTGGGAACAGCACTTGGGATCAGCACCTTTGTGGAAATGGAAGAAGTAAGAATGAACAATGTGAGGAGTTGAACTGGGATGCATTCCAATAAAGCTTTATCCATGGATGCTCATGGAGCTAGGATAGCTCTTCAGAATTGTTACTCCTTGAAGCAAGGGGACTGGGTCCCTTTTACACAGACCAGTCACTGGTTATGGGCTACTTCTGGAGAAGGAAACACACCCTTGAGTGAGGAGGCTCTCTAGCTGACGGCAATTCCCAAAGAGCAACTCAGCTGAGAATAACAGTCCCAGGAGTTGGGAAATGATGAATGCCTCAGTTCAAAAGGGGATCAGCCTAGTGCACAACAGTATCCACTACAATATTCAATGTGTTTGGTGAATGGAAGGATCACAAGATACATGTCGTTTGAGTGGATGGACAGAAAGACAGACAAACAGATGCAGTTCTACTTATCCCCAATCGTTGAGCCTATGCAATAGCTGAATTAATCCTTAAAATCACTGATATTTCCTAATGAATGGCTTCCTTTAATAAAAAGACTACGCAATCAACAGAGCTAGAAAAAGAAATTCCTTGGGGGCATCTGAATTCTCAGTAATCAATAATACATCAGCAAAATCACAATTTAAATGGGAAATCATTGACCAAACATAATTTGACAATGAAAAGCTAAACCAAATTCTAATAAACTTCAGTCAGAACTAATGTTCAGTCAAAGGAACCAGAGGAGACCCTCTTTCTTTGGGTCTGAGGTCTACTTGCCCAAGAACCCAGTGAAATTTAGGAATCTATATCACTCGCAGCACTGCTTCTGTTAGAATATTTCTCCAGGCTGGATTTATGGCATAATTACCAGGCTAAACCCAGGCAAGGGAAGGGAAAGGGGAAAATTTATTAACACTGGGAAACCACTGCTACTGTTTCCAGACCAATTCAGAGTTACAGGTCCTCTCTGTTCTTCCCTAGTCATTTATCAAATTGCCAGAGAAGCTGAAATACCTCCAACTGTTAGTAAATCTTGCAATACTGGAGAGTGATATCATTTTGTTCATTCAGCCTCAGCATGGAGAGAGGCTTGCAGGGTGTGAACACTGGTAGGACTATTAGGCACTTACCCACCTTATGGCTATCAATTACTACTTCAAATGTCTTCACTGGTTGAATGTCTTATTCCTGGCTTATGATCGTGACAGGCTTGGTTTCTATAAATATGTGCTGCATCCAGAGCCCTGCTGTGTGCCATGTCAAATTTGCCCTACCAGCATCTCTTCAAGGAAAGGTGCTCCATGAGGACTCATAGAGGACAGAGACAGTGTTGCAGGCTCAAATACATTTACTTGTCAGAGTTGAGGTTTCCACTGACCTTGGGGTTTCATGAAAGTTGGAAGATATATTGTGGCAACCACCCAGAGGATATGGAGAATAGGTGCATCTTGGAGCAGTAAGGTGAATGAGGGACATTTGGCATAGTTTGTTTTTTTTTGGGGGGGGGGATGGAGGGGCTGTAATTGTAAATTGACTGAACAAGGGACAGATTGAGTCAAAATGGAACTCCTCCCTTTCTTTATCCCCCATCATTCACCAACCTGTGCAGATGCCAACTCTGTCATACGTCTGCAATATGTCTCCACCCCACTCCCTTGATGCTGCTCCAGCTCAGCCTTCAATTCCCTCTCCTAGCCTGTGGCAACAGCTCATCTCCAGACTCTGACTCCAGTCTCTCTCTCCTCCCATCCATTCTCCCTGATGGCACCAAGGAGCAGCTTGGAGAGTGGGTGTGTTGGGAGGTGAGGAGGTGGGATGTGCAGCATTTTACTGTCTTCTATTGTTCATTTTTGTTTGCAAAGCATTTCAGTTCTTCCTGAATCCCTCTGGGAACTAGTAGCATGGGAGATATGGGTAAATATAATGGGGTTTCAGTTTGAGAAAAATTTTCATGAAAGAGGTATACAGGAAGAAAACAATGCTTGGTAGTATTTTGGATTTGGTTGTTGGTTTGGTTTTAATGTTGCAGAAGCCAAATATTTGCCACACAGAAGCCTAAAATTCAAGCTGATTTGGGGGGGTAGGGGGTGGCTTTACCCTCTGCATCACACGTTTGCCCAAGACCAAAGGGCCCTTATCCAAGCCCTTTGTCCCCAGCCAGGAACTTTATGATGTCTGTTCTTATAAATAGTGCTTTTATGCCCTTCCTTATAGCATCCAGTTTCTCAACCTTATACTTAATGCGACCTAAGGTCTTCAAGGCCTGATGCTGGACTAAGACGAAGGACACACACACTTGAAAGTTCATCCTGAGTGGCAGAAAGTATGGCATGACTGGAATGATCTGAAATTTGGGTAACCTAATTGATACTGTTGTGAAACATGTATGTTTTCTGATCAGCTAAGAACCCATCTAAAAGGCAAACGTTCTTACTATAAGTCTCATAGTTCATTGTGGGACAGGAATGTTATAATAGAGAGGAACTGAGGTGAGCTCATGGTAAAGTAAGATCAGTAAGGCACAGATGTTGGAGTCATTCATCTGTCCCACATTTACTGAGTGCCCACTATGTGTGGGTGCTGAAGATACACAGGAGAGTAAAACTCACACAGTCCCTGCCTGCTAGGAGATTTTAGTGAGAAAAACAGATATTGATCAAATAATCAAAACATATACATGGCATGCAGTAACAACCTAGGAAGTCCAGAAGGCTGAGAGTGAACACAGTTGATCTGATCTGGTCTGGGTGGCCAGGGAGAGCTTGCCTGACGAGTGTCCTTTGAGTTTATGCCATATAGAACCTGTGGTCTCTCTGCTAAAACCCACCTGCTCTGTTTCCTCTCCACCACCACGACTGGAAACCTGAAGACTCCCTTGCCAGCTGGTTCTGCCATTGGAAGGCACTGGCAGGAGACAGGAAAGTAGGAGGAAGGGAGAAGCCGTGTTTTCTCCTGATTCTGGTGGCACATCGGCTGCAGCAGCAACAAGAGCAACAGGGGCAGTAACAGCAGGGACCAAAGCAATAATGGTGGGGGGCAGAGGCAGCAGCAGCCAATGAGAGCTCTTGGGTTCCTGCTCTGGCAGCCCAGTTGCAGAAGCAGTAGCCTCGGCAGCACAGCAATCATGGGCTCTGGATAACACCATTTTCTCTTCTGCTCATCCAACTCTAGGGGTAGAGTGGCTTCCTAAAATTACCAATCTTTGAGTAACTTTGCTTTCCCCTTTTTGCTCATCCATCTTTCCAAGACCTTTGTTACCAATTCCTTGTGCTAAATTCTTGCTTAAAAAACCTAGAGTAGGTTTGATATAATGCTTAGCACCTGGAATAGCCCTCAGCAAACCGACTCAAAGATAAGATTCTGGGATTGGTTATCTGAGCTGATTTGGCTTGAATGCAGTGATGACCTCACTGTTGGTAGAAGAGGGGATACCGGTAGTTCATGGCATGCAGTGGCAAATGGTTACTTAAACTATCATCACTGGCTGCTTGGGATGAAGTACTTATTGAAGGCCAGGTTTGAGGAAACCAAGTGATTGCTAAAACTGGCCACTTTGGTGGGGATGAGTATAAAGATTCTGGATAGGCTGGCTGCTTCTGACTGCAATGGCCAATTTACAAACAGGAAACAACAAGCTCAATCATTAGTCATCAGGGAAATGTGAATGAAAACTACAATAAGGTACAATTTCACATCCACTAGAATGGCTGTAAAAATATAACGGAAAATAACAAGGGTTGACACAGATGTGGGGAAATTGGTGGGGGCAATGTGAAATGGTGCAGCTGCCATCGAAAACAGTTTGGCAGTTCCTCAAAAAGTTAAACATAGAGTTACTATATGACCTAGCAATTCTACTAGCAATATAACCAAAAGAATTGAAAAGTGGTACTCAAACAAATACATGTACATCCTTGGTCATAGCAGCCCTCTTCACAACAGTCAAAAGGTGAAAACAGTCCTAATGCCTATTGATGGACGAAAGGATAATCAAAATGTGGTATATACATACAATGGAATATTATTCAGCCAAGAACAAAAGAATGAAGTTCTGATATATGCAACAACATGGATGAACCTTGAAAACATTATGCTACATGAAAGAAGCCAATCACAAAAGACCACATATTGTATGATTCCACTTATATAAAATATTCAGAATAGGTGAATCCATAGAGACAGAATGCCAGAGTTTGGGAGGAAGAGGAAACAGGAACTACTGCTTAAATGTCTGTGGGGTTTCCTTTTGGGGTGATGAAAATATTTTGGAACTAGACAGAGGTGGTGGTTATACAACATTGTAAATGCACTAAATACCATGGAATTTTTCACTTTAAAATGGATAATTTTATGTTACGTGAATTTTGCCTCAATTAAAAAATATAAGAGCTCAGGAATTTAATATTTCAGACAATGTCAGGGTCAAAGAACCAGAAATCTATTAACAGTGCACAAAGAACCCATTACCTTTTATAGACACAGAGCCAATGTAGCTGAAAAGTCAGACCTAAAATATGACCCTGTAGACTGCAGAATTATAATTAACAGATTCACCAGGTCTCTAATGTGATGTATGAGTTTATAACAAATCAACCAATCAAGTTACTGTTCTAGGTCTTCAGAATAGAGGTGAACAAGACAAAGTTTCCACTGTTGGCTATGTCCATACAAAGATGTGAAGGACAGGCACTCTGAGCAGAGGGAACAGCAAGTACAAAGCGATGGGGCCAGTTTGGAGTGTATCAGAGAAAGAAAAAAAAGCCAGTGGGGATGGAGTGTAATGAATGGGTAAGAGAGTAGAGGGAGATGGCCAAAGAGGCAAAGGGCTCAGGTGTGCTAAGCCATAGTGAAGAATTATTTTATTCCTGTCTCATGAAAGCCATTTAAAAATGCTAAGCAGGAGAGTATCACAACTGGATATGAGTTTTAGAAAAATCACTGCAGCTGCTATGTGGAAGGGTGCACTGTAAGAAGAGTGTAGCTTATAGTGGTATCCTAACCTGATTCTTCCTGTGGAGATGCTTTGGCTTTCTTTTGGCTGCTTGGATCCTGTTCATTTTCCAAACCTCATTCTCCAGTCTTTCCATTGTTTCTATAAGTTAACTATACAATATCTTTGTAATCAACATTTTCTGATTAAATTAACCAAAGGTGGTTTCTGCTGTTTTCTACCAGGAATGTCAACTCTTGTATACTCTTTCTTTCCCTTTCTATGACCAGGCTTCCATAGCTTCTCTTCCACAAAATAGAATGAGACTGACCCATACTTCCTCAGTTTAAGTGTTCCAGATCCAGACATCCATACTTGCTCTCAGTTTCATTTCTAAATTCCTGGGATAAGAGAATCGGATTGTTCCATTTTGGGTCATATGTATGCTCCTTGTCCAATCAACTGTGGTTAGGAAGGCAGGGCCATGTAGTACCAACATGGTTGCTAGGGCCTCGCATGCCTGAAGAGGGGATGGGGAAGTGGAAGAACATTTTCCAAAAAGATTTTAAAAAGCTGAATAGACACCTAAGAAGCTGTTTCCTATAGACAGGTGGAATTTAGATAGCTAAGAAAGAAAAGGAATGAATTTAAGAAGGAAAACATGAGCTGATGATGCACAGAAACTAGAATGGTTGTGGCATGTTCAAAGAACAGGAAAGATTCTGGCAAAACAGCAGCAGAAGGACCTGACAGGAAGTAGAGGAGATGTGAGTTTCCTATTATGAGGTCATATTACGGTGAGAAAATGCACTAAATCTTCAAACAGACAGACTTTAAAGCTGTTTTCTGGAAATCTAATTTTTCAAAGTTAAGCACTGCTTAAACTCTTAATTAAAAGATTCTAATGAGAAATAATGAAATTATATAATCATTTTAAGTATAGTAACAGAGAATTCTAACATGCATGTTTAATGCACTTGACTTCCTTTTCTCCCCATCTAATTGGTTTTGGTAAGCAGCCAGTTCTTTATTTGTTTCTCTTAAGCTGTCATGATGAATTCTGTTAGCTCATAGAGTGAAAAAAAGATGAGGTGAAGGTATGGATTTTGCTGCATGAGTTTTCTAAATATATTTATTAATGCTCCTTAAATAACCCTCAAAGCTGGGTGTCTCTCTCAATTTAGAGCATCTTCTCACTTAGTTTAGTACCACAATCTCACTGTTATTATCCATATACCAGATGCAACTGCATTTATTTACATTTTTTAAATGAATGAAACTCTTTAACTTGTTGACATATTGAAGTCTAAAAATGTCCCATTTAAAGTCATCCTCACAACTACATCTGCGTGGGTGGCAGTTTAACAATCCCCAGTTTCTAACAGGGTTGATTTTCAAGAGAAATTTTGGAGTGAAAATGAAGGGTTTAGAAAGCCTTATTATTGGGTGACACAGAAGAAACTCTTTCAGTTGCATTTCAAGTTCCAACTGAAATCTCAAGTTGTAGCCATAAGACAAAATCCACAGGAGCAAAATGGAGTAAGAGTGCGCAGCTGCATCTCCATGTCAGTCTTCTCATGGGCTACTTTCCCAGTAACTAGATACCTTCTTTTGAACTTTAGGCTATGGTGGAGAAAGATCAGAAATTTGGGAGTTATGACACATCTTTCATATTGTATGATTTGAATAGAATTCATTTGTTCACTAACATTTATTAGGAGCCTACTTTGTGTAAAGCTCTGAGTGATGGGAACAAAATTAAGTGGCTGCTCCAAGTCAATTAACTATAATATAAAGCAGTGTGAAAAGTACTATAATAGAGGAGTAAGCAAAATGCTGTGGAAAGACAGAGTAGGAAATAATTCCAACCATGTGGAATTTTCAGGGAAAGCTACATGGAGAGGTGGATTTGAGTGGGAAAAGAGAGGAAGACTTCACAGACAGAACAGAAAAAGCATCCTTGGTTATGGAGAAAGCTTAAGCAAAAGCAGGTTCAGGGGAGGGTGAGCAGTCCAGTGTGATTAAGTGTAGGGGCAGAGACGGATACAGTGGCTGAGGAAGCTGGAAAGGTAGGTTGGGGCTAGACCCTGGAGGCTCTTAAAGCCACAATCAGGAATTGATCCAGATACTTGAAGATTTTGAGTGAGTAAAACTATCTGACCTGAGTCACAGGACGGTATCTTGACAATGAAGAAAATGTGATGGAGATTTAATGTCAAAAAACTATTTTAAAAAAAGAAAAAGAAACTATTGAAATAATCCAGGGGGAAGGTAATAAGTACTTGAATTTGAGCAGAACTGAGGTACTGGATTGGGAGGGAAGCTCAAAGAAGAAAGGACAGGGCTTGGCAAATGATTACTTGGATGTCAAGGGAGAATGGAGATCAAAGGGAAAGAACAGGCAATGGAGGATGGCTGAGGTTTCCAGACCAAGTGACAACAAGGAAGGGTAGAAGTGCCAAAGCCATAAGTAAATATGGCAAGAAGAGTGGTATTGGGAAGAGGGAGAGGGTTTTAAATTAAATGTGGTTAAATTTTTGTTACTGATGAGAAATTCATGTGAAGCTATCCAAGAGACCACTGGAAGGTTGAGTCAGCCATAGAAATTGAGAGGAGGATATAGATGGTATCCCTCAGAGATGTAGCAAAGAGCCAGAGAAGTGTTCTGTCTTAAGAGCTAAAGCAGATTTGTATGACTGCATGGTATGTGAATATATCTCAATAAAATTGGGGAAAAAAAAAAAAAGCTAAAGCAGGATGGGGGGTGAGAAGGCTTGGGATTAGAAAATTCCCCAAATGAAAGCTTTTCAAGATTGCCACCTGGCTTTGTTATAGTCACACAAAAATAAAATAAATAAATAAACAGGATCTCCCCTTAGGAATGGAATTCTGGCCCCTATCCCTCCTCCATAGACCTGCTCGTAAGAGATTCAAAAGCATGTCCTCTTGGCCAAAAGGGATGGAAAGATTTAGGTGTTCTTTTTTGCTTTTATTTTTATTTTGGAGTAAGGAAAAGGTTCAAAAATTGATTCTGATGATGAATACACACTATATGATGATGCTGTGAATAACTGATTGTACACTGTGGATGACTGTAGAGTGTGTGAATATATCTCAATAAAGCTGTATTTTAAAAAAGTAAATGAACAATGAGGGGAGGAAGGGAATGGGATGTTTGGGATGTTATTTTTTATTTTAATTTTATTTTATTTTTTGGAGTAATGAAAATTTTCAAAGTTTGATTGTGGTGATGAAAGCACAACTATATGATGATACTGTGAACAACTGATTGTACACTTTGAATGATAGTATATTATGTGATTTTTATCTCAATAAAACTGCATTTAAAAAAATAGCCTGACAGTATCCACTAGCCAGGGGAAAGTTTATTTTATCCCAGGAAGTAAAGGAGAAGTATGGAATAATGGAAAGAATGCTGTAAACAGGGTAAGAAATTTAGAGCTAAAATTCCAGTCGTGCCTCTAGATCTCTGTGTGGTTTTAGATGTGCCTCACCCTCTGAGCCTTGTTCCCCTCATTGGTAAAGCATGGATAATAACCCCCACTTCAAAGGTGCTATATTAAATGAGATACTGTATGTGAAAATGTCTCATAAGCTCTAAGACGTATAATACCCCTCCATAAGCACCTCTGTCTGATTTCTATCCCCCATGCATCACTGTTGCCATCTTTGAAATTCATAAAAATGAAATAAATCAGAATACACACTTCAGTGCCTGCGTAATTAGCTCAAAATAATGTTTTGATATTCATTCATGTTTTTGTATGGATCAGCAGTTCACTCTGTTTTTATCATTGAATCCTTTTACATTGAATGACTGTGTCACAAAATGTTTATTTATTTTCCTCTTGGAGGGCATTGGGTTACCTCAAGTTTGGATATTACGAATAAAGATACTGGGAATAGTAAAACCTATTACACACAAATGTTAGTTAATATTGATAGCAGTAACTTATGAATAATCACATTTGAATAGCCAGATGCAATTTGGAACTTAATTTATGGGACATAATATACTCCATACACAATGAATAATTGAAAAATCACTCCAGAACAGAGGTACATAGAAACGCCACAAACAAAACATAATAATATATAAATAAACTTCATGAACAGGATGTTGCAGCATATATCCTAGGCCTTCCAGCCTTCATGCTGGAAACAATCTTACCCCAGGCCCTGGAGAACTGCAGAGGCGACAGTTGGCAGAAGCTATTCCCAAGTTCCAGACTTAATAAAAGTGCAACCCTCTGCTGCCCCAGAAGACACTGCTGTCCATGCCTCTACAGCACGATGCGAGGATGCACACAGCAGGCAGCCAGCAGCAGCAACGCCCACGCTGGCTGCCCTCAGCGGATCTTCAGGTCCACACTGACCCAGTCTTGGCTTGCACACCTGCTTCAGCATGTAGGAATTCAGGATTATATTTCTAACCACCCATTATGCCATCACTACTGGGAAGGCATGAAGGTACAGTCCATTAAAAGAAAGGAGGTCTTCTTTTTAGCAGGTTAGGCATAAGTACAGAGTTCAAATATGCAAAACATCTCTTTGTTTTGACCCATGGGTCCCTTAGCAGCCCATGCTGAAGGGCATTTGGGAAGAACCTTCCCTCTCCACCTCTCTACCTCTTCTGTCCCATAGTTCCCCCAGCAGCACCCTACACCTTGGAGGGGCAACATAAGTTCTTTGAGGTTCCATATGAGTCTGGAGGAGGCTTTACACCCTTCCAATCATACAGCGCAGCACACCTCCAGGACAATCCTTTCTTCTTGACCACTTTTGATAGCATTCTTGCCTTACATTGAAATCCCTGGCCTGATAAGAAGGATTATAATATATATAGTATAATAATATAATTAGGCATCTCTCCACTCCCTCTAACTGAATTTGTTTCTTCTGCTACACTTTCTTTTGCATTCATACTCTCTTGTAAATATACTGATAAATATACTGTCGGGTTGGCACAGATTGATGCATCAAAAGTGGAAAAACACAGTTACTCTGTGCCAATGGATGATTGGATTCCAATGCAACACAAAGAACAAAGCTGAACAGTTGCTCTGAACTAAAACGAGCTGGCAACCAAGATTCACGAAGTCATCTGATAAATGAGACTCACCCTGCTTTCTCATGTCAGGTGGGAGCAGTGAGAACTACCTGGGAGATATTTCCCTGGCAGATTTCTGCCTGCAGTTTCTAGCTCTTCTCCCTCCAAAAAGCACAAAGACCATGAAATATGTGATGTCAGCACTCTGTCTTCCTTAGGCATAAAGGAAACAGTTCTTAGGAAAACAGCAAAAACCTCAAAATTCTCTAAATTTAATTCACAACCCTTAGCCTCCTTGATGAACAAGATAGGTCATCTCTAAAATTTGGAATATTTGTGATTAGATCCACGTGTAATATTATCAGTTACTTTATTATTGTTTATAGGTTTCAGGTAATTCATTTTTCAAAAAAATAGTGTCATTATATTTTGATCATAAAATACATAATAACGTAAAAAACAACACACAGTCATTATAGAAAAGTAGGAAGCACCAAATAAGATGAACCAAATCACCAATGACCTAAAGATAACAACTATTAACATTATGTCTTTTCCTTTTAGTCTGTGTGTGTGTGTTTGTATTATAGATTACATAGATTATATAATAATATATATAATAATATATAATATAGATTTTATATTGTGTATAGATAAATAGATCCATATCAATTTTTTTATAAACTCTAAGTATCATATCCTGTTTTTATTGCCTAATATTATATCTATGTCAATTTTCCAAGATTTTAATAGTCTTTTTAGAAACGATTTTGCATGAAATTCTGCATAATTTTCCATCAGAGGCTTTTAGTAAAATCATGTTGTTCTATAAATACAGAGTGGAGTTACTGGTAACAAAGTGTTCAATAAACAGAAACTGACATGAGCACATAGCACCTATTTTAGGGTTTGCTGCCTTAGTGACAACTCTCAGGCAAAGTTCACAATTTTATTCAACAGCCATTTTACTGGTACTTTTTGTGAAAATGAAGAATGAAAAGTTCTCCTACAGAGAAAAACTGTGCTTTGTTTCTGTCAGGATTAAAATGGCTCACACAATTTCTTGAACAGATGGATGGTAAATAAATACTGTTGTTTACAACGTCAGTCAGTCACAGGATGGACAGCAGGCAAGGGGCCCTAGCGAGTCTCCTCTAGTCAGTCGAGCCCCTAGTAAGCAAGATCTGTGCCCAGTTCATCTTCCTCTCCCCCAAGGCACCTATCCCTGCACTTATCACATACACATAGTGAGCGCTCAATAATATTCATCAAGCATTTCTGAGCATCTACTTTTGGTGTACACTGTGCAAGATTTTCAGAAGGAATTTTGACTTCAAATTCTGTGGGGAGATAAGATACATATATTCATAATAAGCTCAGGAAAACAGAAAACATGACTGTGATTGAGAGAATCTGCTGTGCCCTTCTCCTGTACGTCTTCTACTCAACCCGTGGCTGTTCCATTCATACTCCCAGGTATGGATCCTTCCTTAATCCCACTGTTTTACCCCCTGTAATTCCGACTGGCTCTTATGCTCACAGATCCACGACCCTGAATTCCACTGATCCTGTGATATTCCATGTCATCCTAGGGATAATGGTGATGGCTTCACCCCTCTGCCACAGTGTGGAATATGCTACTGTCACATGCGTTAAGTGTAGAGCAGCTCACACCGCCATCATGTGACATGCACAATGACATATCCTGACTATTGAAGGCCAGATTCTTCAACTTGGTGGGGAGCAGAGATTGGGATCTATGTGGAGCTAAGCAATACACTAGTGATGTGGAGTGGAAGAGATCCTCCCAGGTTGTTTTAGTTTGCTAAAGCTGATGAAATGCCATATACCAGATATGGACTGGCTTGTACAATGGGGATTTATTAACTTACAAGCTTACAATTCTGAGGCTGTGAAAACGTCCAAATCAAGGCATCAAAGGCAATGCTTTCTCCTTGAAGATAGGATACTGGTGATCCTGGGCTCCTATGTCACATGGCAAGGCACATGGCAGTATCTCCTGGTCCTTCTCTCGTTCATTGCCTTCAGTTTCTGGCAGCTCCATCTGTGACTTTCCTTCTGAGCTTCTGTATCTTTCTCTCTGCTTTTCATCCTCTAACAAAGGACTCCATTAAGAGGATTAAGACCCACCTGGAAATGCCTCAACTGAAAAAAACCCAATCAAAAGGTCCCATCCACAATAGGTCCACACCCACGGAAATGGATTAGCTTTAAGAACTTGATTTTCTGAGGTACCTGCAGCTTCAAACCATCACACACATCTTGGATACCAAACCAAAGAAACAAAAGAACATACTCAACTAGATCTTTACCTAACATGAGTTAGTTCTCGAAAGGCATTTCAGTAAAAGCAACTGTCCTTTCATTTGGCTGAGGAAAGCTGCAAGGCATCAAACACAACCAAAGCATAAGCATGTACTTAT
Source organism: Choloepus didactylus (assembly GCF_015220235.1). NCBI lineage: Eukaryota > Metazoa > Chordata > Mammalia > Pilosa > Megalonychidae > Choloepus > Choloepus didactylus. The sequence goes on from NC_051308.1 coordinate 35,289,823, forward strand.
GCATTTCCCATAGTTAATCATGCCTATAAGATTCTCAGTTGTAAGTTTCAGAAACCCAACCACATGGTCTCAAGCAAAATGTGAAAGTTTTTTTGCTCATGTACAGGAGTATAATTACCTTCAGGGCTTCAATGAGGCTGTATTTAGGCAATGGCAAAATAGCTCCCAGTACCTCCAGGCTTATATCCTATCACTTAACACCAGTGGAATGAGAACTTTTCTTTCACAGTAAATTATCAAAAGTTCAGGAAGTGAATTTCACGGCTTGGGCCCCTAGTCTGGGTAACTTGCCTATCTCTGACTCAATCACTGTGATCAAGGGAAAGGAATGAATCACATAGTCTGAAAGTTGGGAAGATGCTGGTTCTCCAAAAGAAACAAGGGTATTATTATCATAAGAAGATATTGATGCTGAAAGGCAAAAATAAATGTACACTACAATCCACCCCTTGGCCTCCCATTTTCTATGCACACCCTTCTTTCCATTTGTACAACTTCAGTAATATCCCTTCCTAACATAGTGCAATTATACCACATATATACAAAAATTAAATCAGTGTATGGACAGATGAGTAAGAAAATAAAGACAAAAAATAAATAAAGAATAGGGAGGGATAAGGAGTATGAGATGTTTGGGATGTTCTTTTTTACTTTTATTTTTATTCTTATTTTAATTTTTTTGAAGTAAAGAAAATGTTCAAAAATTGATTGTGGTGATGAATGCACAGCTATATGATGATACTGTGAACCACTGATTGTACAGTTTGGATGATTATCTGGTACATGAACATATTTCAAAAAAATTACATTTAAAAAATTTAAATCATCTCCTCTCCTATCATAGACAACCAAAATTATGACCTGCTTTCACATCCAGCTCCAATACCAGGGTCCCTGGCTGACAGAGACTCCCCTCAACAAGCTCTGGATAATAACCCTTCACAGTCTGGTACCCTATATACTAAATGATAAATGTAAACACTCCAACATACCTAGAATACAAAAGTGAAGAGGGAACAGGATAATATAATAGAATTTCCCATTTGGAAATGAGAAGGGGAAACAGCATCTATCCTGCTCTGCTGGACAAGAACAGCGAACATTCAATCCCCCGCAGTGCAGTGACATCCTTGGTCAGCCTATCTGACAAGCCCTGGTTCTCCTCTCTGAGAGGATCTCCTTTGCCTGTAATCCCCCATTTCTACATCTGAGGTGGGGCACAGGGGAGGAGGCATAGTGGCCCACTTCCAGATGGTGCAGGTTTGGGAGTCTGGGGTTTCTGCTTTAGGAGCTGAGCAAAAGCAGGTCCTTGTTAGCCGGGCTGAGCTTTCTCTGGCAAAACAACTCCCTAAGAAGCTTAGTATTTAGTACTCTTCCAGTCAATTTACATTTGGTCATTTCATGGGATATTAACCAAACCAAGAGATATCATTCTTAATCTAGACTCTGGCCTGGGAATTCTGTTTCTTAGCAGCAGCCACGGGGCTCTACACTCCTATCGGTTTAATGGCTTCTGCTTTATCCTCCGCATCAGTGAAATTCAAAACTGTGGCCTGGAATACAAAGGCTCAGCCAATCTGCCTCTTGCCCTGCATCCCAGGAGATAATTATTTTTTTAATGAATCGTTGATTTGTACTCTCACAACAGTCTCTCTTCCTTCATAGTTTATGATTAGAGGACTTTTCAAAAATTTTTATTGATGTATAACACACATAGAGAGAAGCCTAGAAATTATACATCTTAAAACTCAGTGAATTATCACAAAGTGAACACACTTACGTAACTAATATTCAGGTTAAAAAAAAAATAAAACAATACCAGGCACTCAGAAGACCCCTTGGGTCCCCTCCCAGTCACTCACTAACCCCTCTTTTCTCCCCAAAGGTGTTCATTCACCTGACTTCTAACGCTATATACTAGTTTTGCCTGTTTTTAAAGCTTATATAAATGGAATCCTATACTATGTATTTTTTTAATTTATCTTCTTTCCCTCAAAATTATGTTTTGATATTTATCCATGTTGTTGTGTGTAGCAATTGTCCATGTTCATTGATGTGGAGTTGTTCATTGCAAAACCTCCCCACAATGTATTTACCCATTCACTGTTGATGGGTATTTAGGTTTCTCCAGTTTAGGACTTCAAACAACGTTGCTAAGAACGTTTTTGTAAATGTCTTCTGCTTTTGTCTCCAGGCTTCCTGCCTTTGCTGGAATGCATGGTAGGGCAGAGAACTCACCTTTTTCCAGCCTTGCAAGATAGAGCATTACCTGGCTTTCAGCTACCAAAGGCAGAAAGGGTCTCTTTTATCAGACATATTTTTCTCCTTTGTCTACTTTCAGATGGACTAACTTGGACAGAAGCTTGCCTCTTTCTCATAGAATCTCACTGGAAACTTCAAGAAGTAGCCAACACACTCCACAGTGTGAAGAGTTCTATCACGTATTTTAATAATCCAGTCTCAAATGGCACCTGCTCTGAGTCCCAGGATAGAATGAGAACAATTTAACCACCTGCTTTTTGGGGATAGAAAGATCCTTGTTGCCTTCCACCATACTTTGAATCAGCCAATTTCTATTGGGGTCTATCACTTATAACACCCCATGCTAGGTACCCAATTCCTGCATGACTCAGGAATCTTTCACCACTCAAACTACTTTATTTTTAAATGGGGGGTGGGGTGGGTGGATTTATTGGGTTCATGTAAATGAAAAGTCCAGGTATAAATCTGTTGCAGCTGCACATCAGGTTCAAGTGATTTCATCTGGACCAATCTCTTTCCATATCTCAATTCAATTTTCTCTGTGTTAGCTTGATTCATTCATTCATGTACAGTTCCAGGTACATGCTATCTCCTCAGACACCTTAGGGTATAGAGAACTTATCTTTCCCATAGTTCAAACAGAAGTCCTGAAATTGAGTCTCATTGGCCTGGCTTGGGTTTTGTACCCACCCTTGGGGACCACAGAGACAGAGCCCTCTCCCCTCTCTTCTACCACATCCAAAAGAAATCCAGTGTGCATTACTGAAGGAGGAGTAATGGATGTTGGGCAGTTACAAACAAAAGATGTTCTCCATGGTCATTTACTGATTGGAAGCATTTTAGTAATCTGTGGTGAGCATTTTTTACTTGCCTACCCAATATCCATTTCCCTCCTCCTCCTCAGGAAAGACAGGACCCCCAATTTTTTTTTTTTTTTTTTTTGCTTAACAATATGCCCAGTTTCAGGGCTTGAATCATAACTGGTCTAAATTAAGTGTGATAAGCCCATTCTCCTTTTCCAGAATACTTGATTGTTAGTCTTATAACAAGTTCTGGCCAGTAAGATAGAGAGCTGCAATAAGATGCTGAGGATGTGTGGCTCTGGGAAAGATCTTTTTCCCCGAAATGAAAAGAGGTTCCTGCAGAGGACACACTTGCTGGGCTGGCCACCAGTGAACACACTCCCAGTTCCTGTCTCTGGACATAGCTGTATAGAGACGTGATGCCTGGGGCTTCCACAGCTATCTTGCAGACAATGAAGAAAAGGCCAAGAGAATAGAAGAGATACCAACTCAGATTCCTACATCATGGAACTAGTGACCCAGCTCTAAAATACCATCTCCAGGCTGCCTGTTAAGAGAGCAGCACATGCCCTTATATGAGTGCTTATGTTTTCTGTTTCTTTCAGTTGCATGCATCCTAACTATCACATGACTGTTCTCCACAAAAATACCAAACCTCTCTTCATGCAGAGGTGTCAGACAAGGAACAAGCAGCCATTTAGTCAACCATCCTTTGCTGAGTTAAAACTATCTCGATTATTTGTATACCATCCCATGGTATACAACTTTAGGACTGAAAAAGGAACACAGGCCACAGGTGCTCTTCTTGACCCAGGATCTCTATCACTCTTCTGTCTTTACCTTGTATTATGTTGAACCATATGAAATTGATGATATTCAACCATTTTTTACTCACAAAAAAGGGCAATTTCATATGGTTCAACCTAGCATAGTTCACCAGTAGATATAACCTTTTATACCCTTTTACAAGGGTGTCTCTATATTAACAAATGTAGAAGCAGTGAAATTGTTTCCTTCATTTCATAGCCTTGGTGAACCCCTGAGCAATTGTTACAGTTTGAAAAAGTTGCCAAAATGCAATATACCAGAAATGGACTGGCTTTTTAAAATGGGGATTTATTAGGTTACAAGCTTACAGTTCTGAGGCCATGAAAATGTCCAAGTCGAGGCATCAACAGGACAATACCTTCTTCCTGAAGAAAGGCTGCTGGCAATCCAGGGCTCCACTGTCACATGGCAAAGCACATGGCAGCATCTACTGCTCCTTTTCTCCCAGGTTTTGTTGCTTTCAGCTTCTGGCTGCTCTATCTGTGGCTTTCTTTCTGAGCCTCTTTGTGTTTCTCCATTTCAGCTTCTGTGATTTCTCTCTATTTCAAGCTCTTATAAAGGGCTCCATTAAGAGAACTAAGACCCACCTGGGGCATGCTTCAAATGAAATAACCCAATCAAAAGGTCCCACTCACAATAGGTCTACACCCACAGGAATGGATTAGCTTTAAGAACATAATTCTTTCTGGGGTTCATAAATCCTCCAAACCATCACCTCAATTTATGAAAAATAATAATAATAGTAAATGGTGAAGATGGCGGACTCGTGAGCTGCATGTTTTAGTTACTCCTCCAGGAAAGTATGTAGAAAGCCAGGAACTGCGTGGACTGGACACCACAGAGCAATCTGACTTTGGGCATACTTCATACAACACTCATGAAAATGTGGAACTGCTGAGATCAGCGAAATCTGTAAGTTTTTCCGGCCAGGGGATCCATGCCCCTCCCTGCCAGGCTCAGTCCTGTGGGAGGAGGGGCTGTCAGCTCTGGGAAGGAGAAGGGAGAACTGCAGTGGCAGCCCTTATCGGAAACTCATTCTACTGATCCAAACTCCAACCACAGACAGACTGAGACCAGACACCACAGAATCTAAGAGCAGCCAGCCCAGCAGAGAGGAGACAGACATAGAAAAAACAGCACGAAAAACTCCAAAATAAAAGCGGAGGATTTTTGGAGTTCTGGTGAACATAGAAAGGGGAAGGGCAGAGCTCAGGCCCTCAAGCTCATATGCAAATCCCGAAGAAAAGCTGATCTCTCTGCCCTGTGGACCTTTCCTTAATGGCCCTAATTGCTTTGTCTCTTAGCATTTCAATAACCCATTAGATCTGTGAGGAGGGCCCTTTTTTTTTTTTTTAATCCTTTTTTCTTTTTCTAAAACAATTACTCTAAGAAGCCCAATACAGAAAGCTTCAAAGACTTGCAATTTGGGCAGGTCAAGACAAGAGCAGAACTGAGAGAGCTCTGAGACAAAAGGCAACAATCCAGTAGCTGAGAAATTTCACTAAACACCACAACTTCCCAAGAAAAGGGGGGTGTCCGCTCACAGCCATCATCCTGGTGGACAGGAAACGCTCCAGCCCATCGCCAGCCCCATAGCCCAGAGCTGCCCCACACAACCCAGTGTGATGGAAGTGCTTCAAATAACAGGCACACTCCACAAAACTGGGTGTGGACATTAGCCTTCCCTGCAACCTCAGCTGATTGTCCCAGAGTTGGGAAGGTGGAGCAGTGTGAATTAACAAAGCCCCATTCAGCCATCATTTCAGCAGACTGGGAGCCTCCCTACACAGCCCAGCAGCCCAGAACCGCCGTGGGGGGATGGCACTCACCTGTGACATAGCATAGTCATCCCTCAACAGAGGACCAGGGGGTGCACGACCTAGAAGAGGGACCCACTTGCAAGTCTCAGGAGCCATACGCCAATACCAAGGACTTGTGGGTCAGTGGCAGAGACAAACTGTGGCAGGACTGAACTGAAGGATTAGACTATTGCAGCAGTTTTAAAACTCCAGGATCACCAGGGAGATTTGATTGTTAGAGCCACCCCCACTCCCTGATTGCCCAGTAACACGCCCCAAATACAGGGTGGGCAACACCACCTACACACGCAAGCTTGGTACACCAATTGGACCCCCAAGATTCACTCCCCTACTCACCACAAAGCCAAAGCAGGGGAGAACTGGCTTGTGGAGAACAGGTGGCTCCTGGACGCCACCTGCTGGTTAGTTAGAGAAAGTGTACTTCACGAAGCTATAGATCTGAAAAATTAGAGATAAGGACTTCAATTGGTCTACACATCCTAAAAGAACCCTATCAAGTTCAGCAAATGGCAAGAGGCCAAAAACAACAGAAAATTATAAAGCATATGAAAAAACCAGACAATATGGATAACCCAAGCCCAAGCACCCAAATCAAAATACCAGAAGAGACACAGCACCTAGAGCACCTACTCAAAGAACTAAAGATGAACAATGAGACCATAGTACAGAATACAAAGGATATCAAGAAGACCCTAGAAGAGCATAAAGAAGACATTGCAAGACTAAATAAAAAAATAGATGATCTTATGGAAATTAAAGAAACTGTTGACCAAATTAAAAAGATTCTGGACACTCATAGTACAAGACTAGAGGAAGTTGAACAACAAATCAGTGACCTGGAAGATGACAGAACTGAAAATGAAAGCATAAAAGAAAGAATGGGGAAAAAATTGAAAAAATTGAAACGGACCTCAGGGATATGGGAGATAATATAAAACGTCCTAATATAAGACTCATTGGTGTTCCAGAAGGGGAAGAAAAGGGTAAAGGTCTAGGAAGAGTATTCAAAGAAATTGTTGGGGAAAAATTCCCAAATCTTCAAAACAACATAAATACACAAATCATAAATGTTCAGCGAACTCCAAATAGAATAAATCCAAATAAACCCACTCCGAGACATATTCTGATCACACTGTCAAACACGGAAGAGAAGGAGCAAGTTCTGAAAGCAGCAAGAGAAAAGCAATTCACCACATACAAAGGAAACAGCATAAGACTAAGTAGTGACTACTCAGCAGCCACCATGGAGGCGAGAAGGCAGTGGCATGATATATTTAAAATTCTGAGTGAGAAAAATTTCCAACCAAGAATACTTTATCCAGCAAAGCTCTCCTTCAAATTTGAGGGAGAGCTTAAATTTTTCACAGACAAACAAATGCTGAGAGAATTTGCTAACAAGAGACCTGCCCTACTGGAGATACTGAAGGGAGCCCTACAAACAGAGAAACAAAGAAAGGACAGAGAGACTTGGAGAAAGGTTCAGTCCTAAAAAGATTTGGTATGGGTACAATAAAGGATATTAATAGAGAGAGGGGAAAAATATATATGACAAACATAAACCAAAGGATAAGATGGCTGATTCAAGAAACGCCTTCACGGTTATAACATTGAATGTAAATGGATTAAACTCCCCAATTAAAAGATATAGATTCGCAGAATGGATCAAAAAAAATGAACCATCAATATGTTGCATACAAGAGACTCATCTTAGACACAGGGACACAAAGAAATTGAAAGTGAAAGGATGGAAAAAAATATTTCATGCAAGCTACAGCCAAAAGAAAGCAGGTATAGCAATATTAATCTCAGATAAAATAGACTTTAAATGCAGGGATGTTTTGAGAGACAAAGAAGGCCACTACATACTAATAAAAGGGGCAATTCAACAAGAAGAAATAACAATCGTAAATGTCTATGCACCCAATCAAGGTGCCACAAAATACATGAGTGAAACACTGGCAAAACTAAAGGAAGAAATTGATGTTTCCACAATAATTGTGGGAGACTTCAACACATCACTCTCTCCTATAGATAGATCAACCAGACAGAGGACCAATAAGGAAATTCAAAACCTAAACAATCTGATAAATGAATTAGATTTAACAGACATATACAGAACATTACATCCCAAATCACCAGGATACACATACTTTTCTAGTGCTCACGGAACTTTCTCCAGAATAGATCATATGCTTGGACATAAAACAAGCCTCAGTAAATTTAAAAAGATTGAAATTATTCAAAGCACATTCTCTGATCACACTGGAATACAATTAGAAGTCAATAACCATCAGAGACTTAGAGAATTCACAAATACCTGGAGGTTAAACAACACACTCCTAAACAATCAGTGGGTTAAAGAAGAAATAGCAAGAGAAATTGCTAAATATATTGAGATGAATGAAAATGAGAACACAACATACCAAAACCTATGGGATGCAGCAAAAGCAGTGCTGAGGGGGAAATTTATAGCACTAAACGCATATATTAAAAAGGAAGAAAGAGCCAAAATCAAAGAACTAATGGATCAACTGAAGAAGCTAGAAAATGAACAGCAAACCAATCCTAACCCAAGTAGAAGAAAAGAAATAACAAGGATTAAAGCAGAAATAAATGACATAGAGAACAAAAAAACAATAGAGAGAATAAATATCACCAAAAGTTGGTTCTTCGAGAAGATCAACAAGATTGACAAGCCCCTAGCTACACTGACAAAATGAAAAAGAGAGAAGACCCATATAAACAAAATAATGAATGAAAAAGGTGACATAACTGCAGATCCTGAAGAAATTAAAAAAGTTATAAGAGGATACTATGAACAACTGTATGGCAACAAACTGGATAACGTAGAGGAAATGGACAATTTCCTGGGAACATATGAACAACCTAGACTGACCAGAGAAGAAACAGAAGACCTCAACCAACCCATCACAAGCAAAGAGATCCAATCAGTCATCAAAAATCTTCCCACAAATAAATGCCCAGGGCCAGATGGCTTCACAGGGGAATTCTACCAAACTTTCCAGAAAGAACTGACACCAATCTTACTCAAACTCTTTCAAAACATTGAAGAAAATGGAACACTACCTAACTCATTTTATGAAGCTAACATCAATCTAATACCAAAACCAGGCAAAGATGCTACAAAAAAGGAAAACTACCGGCCAATCTCCCTAATGAATATAGATGCAAAAATCCTCAGCAAAATACTTGCAAATCGAATCCAAAGACACATTAAAAAAATCATACACCATGACCAATTGGGGTTCATTCCAGGCATGCAAGGATGGTTCAACATAAGAAAATCAATCAATGTATTACAACACATTAAAAATTCAAAAGGGAAAAATCAAATGATCATCTCAATAGATGCTGAAAAAGCATTTGACAAAATCCAACATCCCTTTTTGATAAAAACACTTCAAAAGGTAGAAATTGAAGGAAACTTCCTCAATATGATAAAGAGCATATATGAAAAACCCACAGCCAGCATAGTACTCAATGGTGAGAGACTGAAAGCCTTCCCTCTAAGATCAGGAACAAGACAAGAATGCCCGCTGTCACCACTGTTATCCAACATTGTGCTGGAAGTGCTAGCCAGGGCAATCCGGCAAGAGAAAGAAATAAAAGGCATCCAAATTGGAAAAGAAGAAGTAAAACTGTCATTGTTTGCAGATGATATGATCTTATATCTGGAAAACCCTGAGAAATCGACGATACAGCTACTAGAGCTAATAAACAAATTTAGCAAAGTAGCGGGATACAAGATTAATGCACATAAGTAAGTAATGTTTCTATATGCTAGAAATGAACAAACTGAAGAGACACTCAAGAAAAAGATACCATTTTCAATAGCAACCAAAAAAATCAAGTACCTAGGAATAAACTTAACCAAAGATGTAAAAGACCTATACAAAGAAAACTACATAACTCTACTAAAAGAAATAGAAGGGGACCTTAAAAGATGGAAAAATATTCCATGTTCATGGATAGGAAGGCTAAATGTCATTAAGATGTCAATTCTACCCAAACTCATCTACAGATTCAATGCAATCCCAATCAAAATTCCAACAACCTACTTTGCAGACTTGGAAAAGCTAGTTATCAAATTTATTTGGAAAGGGAAGATGCCTCGAATTGCTAAAGACACTCTAAAAAAGAAAAACAAAGTGGGAGGACTTACACTCCCTGACTTTGAAGCTTATTATAAAGCCACAGTTGTCAAAACAGCATGGTAGTGGCACAAAGCTAGACATATAGATCAATGGAATCGAATTGAGAATTCAGAGATAGACCCTCAGATCTATGGCCGACTGATCTTTGATAAGGCCCCCAAAGTCACTGAACTGAGTCATAATGGTCTATTCAACAAATGGGGCTGGGAGAGTTGGATATCCATATCCAAAAGAATGAAAGAGGACCCCTACCTCACCCTGTACACAAAAATTAACTCAAAATGGACCAAAGATCTCAATATAAAAGAAAGTACCATAAAACTCCTAGAAGATAATGTAGGAAAACATCTTCAAGACCTTGTATTAGGCGGCCACTTCCTAGACTTTACACCCAAAGCACAAGCAACAAAAGAAAAAATAGATAAATGGGAACTCCTCAAGCTTAGAAGTTTCTGCACCTCAAAGGAATTTCTCAAAAAGGTAAAGAGGCAGCCAACTCAATGGGAAAAAATTTTTGGAAACCATGTATCTGACAAAAGACTGACATCTTGCATATATAAAGAAATCCTACAACTCAATGACAATAGTACAGACGGCCCAATTATAAAATGGGCAAAAGATATGAAAAGACAGTTCTCTGAAGAGGAAATACAAATGGCCAAGAAACACATGAACAAATGTTCAGCTTCACTAGCTATTAGAGAGATGCAAATTAAGACCACAATGAGATAGCCTCTCACACCAATTAGAATGGCTGCCATTAAACAAACAGGAAACTACAAATGCTGGAGGGGATGTGGAGAAATTGGAACTCTTATTCATTGTTGGTGGGACTGTATAATGGTTCAGCCACTCTGGAAGTCAGTCTGGCAGTTCCTTAGAAAACTAGAAATAGAGTTACCATTCGATCCAGCGATTGCACTTCTCGGTATATACCCAGAAGATCGGAAAGCAGTGACACGAACAGATATCTGCACGCCAATGTTCATAGCAGCATTATTCACAATTGCCAAGAGATGGAAACAACCCAAATGTCCTTCAACAGATGAGTGGATAAATAAAATGTGGTAGATACACACGATGGAATACTACACGGCAGTAAGAAGGAACGACCTCGTGAAACATATGACAACATGGATGAACCTTGAAGACATAATGCTGAGCGAAATAAGCCAGGCACAGAAAGAGAAATATTCTATGCTACCACTAATGTGAACTTTGAAAAATGTAAAACGAATGGTTTATAATGTAGAATGTAGGGGAACTAGCAATAGAGAGCAATTAAGGAAGGGGGAACAGTAATCCAAGAAGAACAGATAAGCTATTTAATGTTCTGGGGATGCCCAGGAATGACTATGGTCTGTTAATTTCTGATGGATATAGTAGGAACAAGTTCACAGAAATGTTGCTATATTAGGTAACTTTCTTGGGGTAAAGTAGGAACAGGTTGGAAGTAAAGCAGTTATCTTAGGTTAGTTGTCTTTTTCTTACTCCCTTGTTATGGTCTCTTTGAAATGTTCTTTTATTGTATGTTTTTCTTTTTTTTTTTTTCTTTTTCTTTTTAAATTTTTTTTTCCATACAGTTGATTTAAAAAGGAAAAAAGGGTAAAAAAAAAAAAAAAAGGAAAAAAATATGTAGTGCCCCCTTGAGGAGCCTGTGGAGAATGCAGGGGTATTGGCCTACCCCACCTCAATGGTTGCTAACATGACCACAGACATAGGGAACTGGTGGTTTGATGGGTTGAGCCCTCTACCGTAGGTTTTACCCTTGGGAAGACGGTTGCTGCAAAGGAGAGGCTAGGCCTCCCTATAATTGTGCCTAAGAGCCTCCTCCCGAATGCCTCTTTGTTGCTCAGATGTGGCCCTGTCTCTCTAGCTAAGCCAACTTGAAAGGTGAAATCACTGCCCTCCCCACTACGTGGGATCAGACACCCAGGGGAGTGAATCTCCCTGGCAACGTGGAATATGACTCCCGGGGAGGAATGTAGACCTGGCATCGTGGGACGGAGAACATCTTCTTGACCAAAAGGGGGATGTGAAAGGAAATGAAATAAGCTTCAGTGCCAGAGAGATTCCAAAAGGAGCCGAGAGGTCACTCTGGTGGGCACTCTTACGCACACTTTAGACAACCCTTTTTAGGTTCTAAAGAATTGGGGTAGCTGGTGGTGGATACCTGAAACTATCAAACTACAACCCAGAACCCATGAATCTCGAAGACAGTTGTATAAAAATGTAGCTTATGAGGGGTGACAAGGGGATTGGGAAAGCCATAAGGACCACACTCCACTTCGTCTAGTTTATGGATGGATGAGTAGAAAAATAGGGGAAGGAAACAAACAGACAAAGGTACCCAGTGTTCTTTTTTACTTCAATTGCTCTTTTTCACTCTAATTATTATTCTTGTTATTCTTGTGTGTGTGCTAATGAAGGTGTCAGGGATTGATTTGGGTGATGAATGTACAACTATGTAATGGTACTGTGAACAATCAAAAGTACGATTTGTTTTGTATGACTGCGTGGTATATGAATATATCTCAATAAAATGAAGATTAAAAAAAAAAAAAAAAAAGACATAATGCTGAGCAAAATAAGCCAGGCACAAAAAGAGAGATATTGTATGTTACCACTAATGTGAATTCTGTGAAAAATGTACAATGTTTTATACTGTAGAATGTAGGGGACCTAGAGATACCAATTAGTGGAGGGGGAATGATAATCTAATAAGAACAGATAAACTATGGAGGGTAATCTCAAGGTTATGGGAATGCTCAGGAATGACTATGGTTTGTAAACTTTCTTGGATATAGTAAGATCATGTTGGAAGCAATAGAGTTATTTTAGGTTTTTTTTTTTTCTCTTACTCCTTTGTTTTCTTAGGGGTTGTTAATTTTCTTGGTGTATGGTAGGAACATGTTGGAAGCAATGTAGTTATTTTAGATTATTTGTTTTTCTTACTCCTCTGTTTGGACATGGTTTATTAATTTTCTTGGGGTATGGTAGGAACATATTGGAAGCAAAATAGTTATTTTAGGTTATTTGTTTTCCTTAATCCATTGCTTTGTTTGAAATGTTGTGGGGTTTTTTTGGTTGTTGTTTGCCTGTTTGTTTTTAATTTTTTGATACACAAAGTTAAAAAATTGAAAAAAAATCAGTAGAAAAATGGGAGTAAAAACTAAATGACAAATAGGGTGGGATGGGGGGATGGTTTGGGTATTCTCTTTTCACTTTTATTTTTTATTCTTATTCTGATTCTTTCTGATGTAAGGGAAATGTTCAGAAATAGATTGTGGTGATGAACGCATAACTATATGATCATACTGTGAACAGTTGATTGTATACCATGGATGACTGTATGGTTTGTGAATATATTTCAATAAAACTGAATTAAAAAAAAAAAAAAAAAAAAAAAAAAAGAAAAACAGGGGAAGGAAACAAACAATCAAACAGACAAAGGTACCCAGTGTTCTTTTTTACTTCAATTGCTCTTTTTCACTTTAATTATTATTCGTATTATTTTTGTGTGTGTGCTAATGAAGTTGTCAGGGATTGATTTAGGTAATGAATGTACAACTATGTAATGATACTGTGAACAATCGAATGTACGATTTGTTTTGTATGACTGCATGGTATGTGAATATATCTCAATAAAATGAAGATTAAAAAAAAATAGTAAATGGTGTTAGAGGAGATGCTGCAAAGATGCTGCTATTGTTGAGTCACCCTGGAAAGAACCTCATCTGCTCATCAACTGGGTACACAGGCTTGGGTTATGGGCCCTCTAGATTAGCCCTATCCAACAGAACTTTCTGCAATGATGGAGCTATTCCATTCTGCAGTGTCCAATAGGGTAATACGGCTAGTGGCAACCATATTGGACAGTGCAGGTCTAGACTTTTAATGACTGTCCCCATGGCCTCATTTAAATTGCAGAAGCTGATCGCAACCCTGTTCCATCATTTCTAATAAAAGCTAATTCTTGTAGTAATTATGACCCAAATAGTAGATGTAAAGAAAGCTATAACCAGCCCTAAATTTTAAGCTAAGTCTGAATGGAGAAGACCAAGGCAAGTTGTGTGACATTGTTGCCACACAACAGGACAGCAATGCCCATTGTGGAGCAAGGAGGAATATATTAAGGCTGGCAAATCAGTAAGTGTTTTATTCACTTCTCTCCAAAAATGGACTTTGGTCCAACAACTTACTTTGAAGAAACAGAAAAACCAATAATCAAATTTATTTGGAAGGGCAGGGTGCCCCAAATAGCTAAAAATATCTTGAGAAAGAAAAATGAAGTGGTAGGTCTCACACTACCTGACTTGAAAGCATATTACAAAGCTACAGTGGTCAAAACAGTGTGGTACTGGCATAAAGAGATAGGTAGGTATACTGACCAATGGATTTGAATCGAGTGTTCAGAAATAGACCCTCTCATTTACGGACAATTGATCTTTGGTAAGGCAGTCAAGTCGACTCAACTGGAACAGACCAGCCTCTTCAACAAATGGTGCTTGGAGAACTGGCTATCCATATCCAGAAGAATGAAAGAGGACCCCTATCTTACACTTTATATAAAAATTAACTCAAAACTGGATCAAAGATCAAAACATTAGAGCTAAGATCATAAAACTTTTAGAAAAAATGTAGGGAAATATCTTAAAGATGATGTGACGGGAGGTGGTTTCCTAGACCTTATATCCAAAGTGTGAGCAATGAAAGAAGAAATAGATAAATGGGATCTCCTCAAAATTGAATACTTTTGCACATCAAAGGACTTTTTCAGGAAAGTAAAAAGGCAGTCTATGTAATGGGAGACAATATTTGGAAACGACATATCAGATAAGGGTTTAGTATCCAGAATATATAGAAATCCTTCAACTCAACAACAAAAAGACAAACAACCCAATTTAAAAATGGGCAAAACCTCTCTCTCTGGCTAAGCCAACTTGAAAGGTGAAATCACTGCCCTCCCCCCTACGTGGGATCAGACACCCAGGGAAGTGAATCTCCCTGGCAACGTGGAATATGACTCCCGGGGAGGAATGTAGACCCGGCATCGTGGGACGGAGAACATCTTCTTGACCAAAAGGGGGATGTGAAAGGAAATGAAATAAGCTTCAGTGGCAGAGAGACTCCAAAACGAGCCGAGAGATCACTCTGGTGGGCACTCTTAAGCACACTTTAGACAACCTTTTTTAGGTTCTAAAGAATTGGGGTAGCTGGTGGTGGATACCTGAAACTATTAAACTACAACCCAGAACCCATGAATCTCGAAGACAGTTGTATAAAAATGTAGCTTATGAGGGGTGACAGTGGGATTGGGAATGCCATAAGGACCAAACTCCACTTTGTCTAGTTTATGGATGGATGTGTAGAAAAGTAGGGGAAGCAAACAAACAGACAAAGGTACCCAGTGTTCTTTTTTACTTCAATTGCTCTTTTTCACTCTAATTATTATTCTTGTTATTTTTGTGTGTGTGCTAATGAAGGTGTCAGGGATTGATTTAGGTGATGAATGTACAACTATGTAATGGTACTGTAAACAATCGAAAGTACAATTTGTTTTGTATGACTGCGTGGTATGTGAATATATCTCAATAAAATGATGATTAAAAAAAACAAAACAAAAAAAAAAAAAACATATGAAAAGATGTTCAACTTCACTAGCTATTAGGGAAATGCAAATCAAAACCATAATGAAATACCATCTCACACCTGCTAGAATGACTATTATCAAAAATACAGTAAACAAGTGTTGGAGAGGGTGTGGAGAAAGAGGCACATTTATTCACTTTGGTGGGAATGTAGAATGGTGCAACCGCTCTGGAAGGCAGTTTGACGGTTCCTCAGGAAGGTAAGTATAGAACTGCTGCATGATCCAGCAATCCCATTACCAGATATATACTCAGAAGAACTGAAGGCTAGGACATGAATGGACATTTGTACACTGATGTTTATAGCAGCATTATTCACAATTGCCAAGAGATGCAAACAGACCAAATGTCCATCAACAGATGAGTGGATAAACAAATAGTGGTATATACATACGATGAAATATTACTCAGCTACAAGACAGAATAAAGTCATGACACATGCAACAATGTGGATGAACCTTGAGGACATTATGTAGAGCAAAGTAAGCCAGAAACAAAAGGACAAGTACTGTATGGTTTCACTAATATGAACTAACTATAATGGGCAAACTCTGAGAGTTAAAGTTAAGAACACAGGTTATCAGAAGGTAGAAAGAGGGTAAAGATTGGGTATTTGATGCTGAAGGAAGACAGAATGTTCAACAGGATTGACTGTAGAGATCCAGAAATGGATATCACAATACTATCTGATAGTAGCACAATATTGTAAGTATAATGAACAAAGCTAACTGTGAGCATGGTTGAAAGAGGAAGGCTAGGGGCATGTGTGACACCAGAAGGAAAGGGAGAAGACAAAACCTGGGACTGTATAACTTAGCAAAACTTAGAGTGGACAATGGTGGTGATTAGATGTAGAAATTGAAAGAAAGTTTTTACATGAGGGAGAACAAGTGAATGTCAACATTACAAGGTACTGAAAATGGGATGGTATATGGGAAAAAATACAATTGATGCAAACTAGGGTCTATAGTTAACAGTAACATCATAATATTCTTCCATTAATTGTAACAAAGGCAATACACCAAAGCTAAATGTCAATAGAGGGGGATATAAGGGAGGGGTATGGGATTTGTGTTGTTCTGGTTGTTTCTCTTTTTTTTTTTTTTTTTTTTTTAATTCTTTTATAGTTTTCCTCTTCTTTCTTTGCAGAAGACACAGAAATGTTCTCAAAAAGATTGTGGTGGTGAATTCATAACTATGTGATTATACCGGGAGCCAATGATTATTAACTTAGAATGAACTGTATGGTGTGTGAACAAAACTGTTTAAAAAAAAAAAAAAAAAACAACAGAAAGATACAAGTGCTGGAGAAGACGTGGAGAGAGAGATATACCTATTCACTGTCGGTAGGGAAGTAGAATGGTGCAGCCCCTCTGGAGGACGCATGGTGGTTCCACAGGAGGCTAAGTATACGGTTGCCATAAGATCCTGTAACCCCATTATTTGGTATATACTTGGAAAGAAGTGAAAGCAGAGACATGAATAGGCATTTGCACACTGGTGTTTATAATGGCAGTATTCATGATTTGCTGGTGGCCTAAGGGTACAGCCACAGGTGAACAGAAGGGCAAACAATGTGTAAACATACAATGGAA
Source organism: Choloepus didactylus (assembly GCF_015220235.1). Taxonomy (NCBI): domain Eukaryota; kingdom Metazoa; phylum Chordata; class Mammalia; order Pilosa; family Megalonychidae; genus Choloepus; species Choloepus didactylus. The sequence goes on from NC_051308.1 coordinate 35,306,957, forward strand.
TATTGAGCGGCTGCAAGATGGAATGAAGTTGTAACACATGCAACTAGGTGAACAAACCTTGAAGACATTACGTTGAGTGAAATAAGCCAGAAACAAAAGGATAAATATTGTAAGGCCTCACTGATATAAACTAACTATAAAGATCAAATCCTGAGAATTGAATTCAAGAGCATGGGTTATCAGGGGATAGAACAGGGCAGAGATTGGGCAATTGAAGATGTAGAAATACAAAAAAAGGCTAAATAAGGCTTATTGTAAAGGTTCCTAGATTGTAAGCTCTAACAGCAGTCACATCTATTCCCAAGTTTTAACTGTTATTTAAGAGATGTTTATTTGGTACAAAATTTATATTCTCTGCAGCACACTATCTAATTTAAAGTGTATGGTCAGTTTATTTAAACAACATAATTACACGAAACCTAGAACAGGGAATGAAATCTTGTCATTCTATACAAGTTAATGAAATACTGCAATACATCCCAGAATATTCTGGACAGAAAATAAAAAAGTATTTGCAAAGTCTCCTTGAGGGACTGGGGGAAACTGGAAATATTAAACTTCCCCACCTGGGGAATTCTTGATATTCTCGCAAGCATTAGGGATGCTCAATATAATAAGTCAAGCCCTCAATCTTGAGGACTTGCCCTTATGAAACTTATTCCTGAAAAGGAAAAGCTAAGGCTCTTTCCTTAGGCTCTTTCCTAGCACAGAGCCTAAAAGTCACCCCAGAGAACCCCTTTTGTTGCTCAGACATGGCCTCTCTCTCTCTCAGCCAACTCTGCAAATAAACTCACTACTCCCCCACCCCACCCCACCCCTGCTACATGGTACATGACTCCCAGGGCTGTAAGTCTCTCTGGCAATGTGAGACATGACTCCCATGGATGAGTCTAGTTCTGGCATCGTGGCATGCCTTCTTGACCAAACGGGGAAAAAGAAATAAAACAAAATAAAGTTCAGTGGCTAAGACATTTCAATTAGAGTTGAGAGGTCATTCTGGAGGTTATTCTTATGCATTATATAGATATTCCTTTTTAGTTTCTAGTGTACAGTATTAGACTAGCTAGAAAGTAGTACCTGAATCTCTTGAACTGTAATCCAGTAGATCTGATTCTTGATGATGATTGCATAACTATTTACCTGTTATCATGGGACTGTGTGATTATGAAAACCTTGTGACTGACACTCCCTTTATGTAGTATATGGGCAGATCAGTATTAAAATAAAAACAAAAATATATATAAATAATAGGGGAGAATAAGGCACATGGGATGTTTTGGGTGTTCTTTCTTATTTTTATTCTTTTTCTTTGTTTTGGAATGAAAGTGTTCTAAAATTGATTGTGGCAATGAATGCACAACTATCTGATGATACTGAGAGCCACTGATTGTACATTTTGGATGGATTATGTGGTGTGTGAATATATCTCAATAAAATTGAATTTTTAAAAAATCAACTTTGGGAAATCTTCAGGTAACAACATTATCTCTTCAGTTTGGGCATTTGCTTAAGGTTTATAAGGAATGGTGGTGACAATTTACTCAGATTTGTCCACAAGTTTTTCAACCTCAATTGGGGTAAAATTAAGTAATAACATTTCTAGAAATGTTAGTGTCTGTGAATGTCTGTGTTACTCTTTCCTAGCACAGAGCTGTGCTTTTATCACCAGAGGTTTGAAATGGAGCTAAGAGACCTTCGTATTTACCCACCCATTTATTCATTCATTCATTCAACAAACAGGTACTGAGAATCTCTTATAGGCTGGAAATACAGAGATGAACAAAGCAATGTCCCTGCATAAATGGAATCTATGTTTGGGTGGCTTATTCTAAAAGGCTCTTTGAAAATAATCCCCTGGAATGAGCATGCAAACTTAACACTGATTCTTGAACAAGATATGGTGATAACTTCATATTGAAAAGTAGGTTTCCTTGGGGAAGAACTTAGTATTCTAAGTGATTTCGCATATACCCTACTCAAACCAGAAGAGAGCATTTCCTCTGGTTCCTCTTCCTCTGCTCCAATGAGAGAATTTACACTCAAGTACAACCAAACAAAACACCTAGCATTTGAAAGAAAGAAAAGAAAGGAAGGGATGAGGAATTCATGCCTCAAACTGACTGTATACAGTGAAGAATACTTGTCATCAGGGTTTTAAGCTGATAATTTTTCTTCTTACCAAGAATACTTGTGTTTTAGTTTTCCAGGGCTGCTATAAGAAATACCACACACTGGTTGGCTTAAACAACAGTAATTTGTCTCATAGTTCTGGAGACTGGAAGTCCAACTTAAAGGCACTGGCAGGAATTTTTCTTGTGGTGGCTCAATCTCTGCCCTGTCACGTGGCATTCTCTCTCCCTCTCTGGGTTCTACTTCTGTGACCAATTTCCTTTGCTTATACGGACTTCGGCCATACTGGACTGAGGCCCCCCCCTCATTCACTGCGGCCACACCTTAACTCATAACACGTCCTGTTTACAAATGGGCTCACACCCACAGGCCTGGGGGTTAGGACTTGAGAATGTCTTTACAGAGGATGTGATTCAATCCCCAACACCTTGATTTACTCTTTTAAGAACCTGTTTTCTCATCTAAAATCCCTGTACCAGGTTCCTCAAGTCCCTTCAATTTTTTTCATAGTAAACCTTCCCTTGATATGACAAAAATAGTGCTTATTGTCTGCCTCAGCATCTTCTTTTTGTGGGACAAGGGTAAAGAGAGGCCAATTACTTGTCAGAGAATAAGGATGCCCCTTCAGTGACACAAATTCAAAATCATAGACCCGAATAAAAACATCAGATACACCTCACCTGGCCCTTATTAATTACAATAAATATATCAACAGTACTCTCCTACCCTGAGAGCACAGGTAATACCTAGAAAAACTAAACAATAATATTAATAACAACAACACCAAAGCTTTTTTGCTTTCCTTACATAGACCAGAGACGACAAAGTGAGTAATCCATCTTAGCAAATGGGCACATCCTACAAGTTTTGAAGGCTTTAAGTGAAGTGGATGTTGAACACTGGAATGTTGGCTAACATTACACACATTACAATACGAAGTCTCCTGGGATCAGTCCCCAGCATCCCTAAATCCTGAATCCGCCAGGACTCATAATAATAATCATGGTAATAGCACCGTTTATTAAGTGCTTACTATATATGCCAAGTGCTAAGAGTGTTACAAACTTTATCTCATTTCATCTTCAAATCCACCCAATGAGGTAGGTATTATTACACCTCCTTTTTTATAGATGGTGAAACTGAGTTTGAAAGGGGTGAGGAAACTTACCAAGGTTACACATGTCATAAGTGGTGGCATCAAGAGATTCAACCTATATCTGCCAACTTCAGATCTCCCAAGACCCCATTTCTAAGCACTATTCATTTTGCAAAGCATAAAGAGGGCTGAATTTGGAATCCAAAAGCTGGCTTCTAGCCCTCCTTCTTCCACTTGTCCTCTCTCTGATCATGCACAGGTTGTGTCAATTTCTGAACCTCAGTTTCCTCATAGTAAAATGAAGCTAGTCCTCCTGCTTTGCCTATGTCCCAAAGCTTTAACAATAATTAGATGAAAAGAATAGGTTTAAGGGAAAGTACAAGTTCTGTCTTGCATCCCCAGTGTTTTGTAACCACAAAGTAATAATGTACCCACAAGTGCTTAGAAAACTGTAATGCATCATGATATACAAATGTATGAGATTTATGAGGCACTCACAGTCTGTGGCCACCCTTTGTTAAGGGGCAGCTTGGCTGCTGCAGCCACCCAGGGATGACTTGTGAACTCGTTTATAAGTTGCATAAAGCTCAGGCCTCCAAGCATTAAAAATGAGCACACCTTCAATTACCAAGTCTACAAACCTACAACAGAGAATCATAATCATGCTGACTAGCCATTTCCTAAAGGATGGCTCCAGTCTATCAAAGTTTATGATGAACGGGTCTATTTCTGTGTTTCTTAGCTCCTTTCAAATTCACCCAACCTCCTGATGGCCCCCCCGGCATAAAGTCTTAACATCTTCACTGGGTTGTCAGTATTGACACCCCAGTGTTTCTCCTCAGCAAAGAGGACAATCAGAAAACAAGTGTGCATTTTCCCTCAGAGAGAAATGCACTGGAAGCCAAGCAGATGGTCTGCAAGGCAACAAATGGCATTCCATGGGGGTCAGTAAATTCCTCCTGGGGCTCAGATAAGCCCTGCCCCAGCCTGACAAAAATGTTGTGTGTAGTCTGCGTTTAAGCATCCTGGTTTATGAGATAGCTAAGCCAAATAGCCAAATAGACTCCCAGTCTGGCAGTTTTGCAAGCTCCATGGGCTAATGCCCTCAATCCAAGTTCCCTCTGGAAGGTCTGCTCAGCACCACTCTGTATGATTGAAATAAACACAAAGGAGCAAGAAAGAGTTTGAGAAAAACACATAAAACAAACATGACCTGTAGCCAGGACAATCATACCTGCCCATCACAATAAGCAAGATGCCCCATCTCCAGGATCCAGGTGAAATTCTAGCCCCCTCCACTCTCACTCTCCTAAAAATAGCTCTTCACTCCCCTGTCATTGAAACAGAAGCAGGGCTGGGAGTGGGTGCAGCCATCTGCCTTTATACCTAGGTCGCCTAAAACACCCTGATGGGGCCCGGAAAGGCCTCACACAGAAAGAGCAGGTCAGTGTCACCCCAGTGCTGCCTAGAAACAGATCATCTGGTAGGGATGATGTGATGACGGCAGAGGGTAGGAAAATGTGCTGCAAAGTTTGCAATCTGCCCCATCTGTTCAGTGCTGTTCTTCTGTCTGTGGCAGGTGCCAAACAGCTCATCAGCTCTCGCTGTGAGTTTCATGTTGGCCAGGCTGTCTGGAGAAATCTGTAGAGACAAGAAGGGCCAGTCCCGCCTTCTCACGTGTGCAGGGGGTTTTCACAGGCCCATCCCAAAATGCAGAATGTCCACAGCTCTATACATAAGAACTTCTGGTTCCAGGTCTAAGAACTTGCCATGTCTCTGGCACTGAGTGAGGCTTTGAAAATTCAAGGATGAACAAAGTGCCGTGGCTGACTTCTGAAGTTTGTGGTCTCGTGGAAAAATCACAGATGTGACCAAATGGTAGGGTCTGTGATTGAATATGAAGTTAGAAAGGTAAACCAAGGCTGGGACCATGAAGGGCTTTATATGACAAAGCCTAAGTGTCGGATTTTATCTCTACCTTCATAATCTCTAAATTTGTGGACTACAAAACATGATCCATAGGGTGTAGAAAGAAAATTTTTAATTTCCATATACTGAATTTTATATAAGTAAACACGAAGTAAATTAAGCTTTATTAATATTCACTATAAGCAATGACCTTAGTACCTTCACTTGGCCCATTCATCAACAATCACAAGTCAAGAGTCTTAATGGATGTCTGAGGGAAGAAAAGAAGTTTCACACCATGGAGGAGATGACAGTGATGATTTTACTTCTTGGTTCTCTTTTAGCTCAGTGTGACCTATTGAAGATGAGTCTGGTTAAGTGGAATTACAGATAGGATCTAATTTTTAACCAAACTATCCATCCCAAAAATGGACAAAAGGCTTAAATTTTTTTCTAAAAAGAAACTGTGAATTGAAGTAATAATGCAAAACAAAGTAAACAACAAGAAAAAGCACAACTGAAAAGTTCTTGGTCAGCCACATTACAAGGGATAAATAATGACAATATAATCAAAACTGACAAGTCAGTCAAAAATGTTTTAAAGTACCAAGGAGACTACTAAAGTACAACCTCACGTATTCTGTTGATAATGAGGAATGCAATCCTAAGTGTAAATTGTGCTTGAGATAGTGGCTGAAACCATCCCAAAGAATAAGACATTTAAAAATACTGTTTATATTTTCTTTACCATGCCTTTTTTGAATTCTAATTTTATGCATGTATTATAATAAGCATAATATACTGGTACTATAAAACATGTATGTAATTAAGAATAAATGAGTATACATATGCTGGGAGTGTATATTCAACACTTTACTGTCTGCAGTGAGCAATCAAAAATGTTTGGAAGCCACTTCTAAAGTAAAGAATTTTGCTGGCCTTTGTTCCCTGTTCCTGGGGAGTATATCTCTAAACCTTTGGAATTTCCTGAATGATTGGAGTGTTTTTGTTATTCGCAGTGGGCTCCTTGGGCCATACCAGATAGTTTATGCTAATGAGATGAATCCTGGTGCACCCCTAGATACTTCATGCTAAGGAGATGACTTAGGATGGGGGCTGGCCATGCCACAAAGACCAACCATGGGATTAGAAGGTTGGGGGCTTTGAGCCAAGTGATATAAGCTACACTTCTGGGTTGATGAGAGGGGCTAGAAATTGAGCCATTGGGCTCAATGGGCATTGATTCACTCAATCACACCTACATAAGGAAATCCCAATAAAAACTCTGGATACTGAAGCTCAGACAAGCTTCCCTGGCTGACAATACTCTTTGAATATTGTCACAATCCGTGTGCTGAGAGGATAATATCCTAATGGTGACAGAAGCTTCTTGTGTTTGGGATCCTCCCAGAACTCACCCTGTGCATCCCTATCTTTGGCTGGTTTTGATTTGTATCCTTTGGTATAATAAAACTGTAATCATAAGTACAGCATTTTCCTGAGTTCTATGAGCCTGTCTAGCCCCTGAATTTGTAACCATCTAGTCAGAAGTGAAGATGGCCCAGGGACCCCTGAATGTGCAGCCAGTGTCTTAAGGGAGGATAATCTTGTGGGGTCTATTCCCTCAGACTTTGTAGTTGGCTGCCAATTCTGGGTACCACTTCTCTAAACAGTGCAACTCATAGATAACCTAAGACCCCCAACTAGACTTTCCTACTTGTCCCAAGGACTTCTCGGCTTACAGCCTCAACAACAGTAGGAGAAACATTAAAAATGAGGCTGGTACTGCCTACTTCACAACTTTGGCAAAAGTCATCTGAAAGCATAAGATCTACTGGTTTAACCAAACTGCTTCTTCCTGGCCATGGCCATGTGCTGGAGTGGAACACACACAGAGCTAAATCTTAGCTCTGCAACTCATTGGCTGAGAGGTGTGGGGCAAGTCCGTGTCAATCTATGGCCTTGGTTCCTACACATGCAAAATAAAGGAGCTGTACTTAGAGGTAGGGGAATTTTCATTTTCATGTTAATTCTTTATCTCAAGATGTTTTTGAAAAATACTAATTTTCCATTTATGGTAGTGGTTTCCTTTTTAAATCAATTTACTTAAGTTTTTACAAGAGGGGATTTTTAAACATTAAGAAAATAAAATAATATACTAATAAGGGGGAACTTCTGGGGAAGATGGTTGAGTAGGGAGCTCCAGGACTCAGCCTTCCACCAAAATACCTATTAAACAGGCAGGAACTGTCTGATTCAACTGTTCTGGGGCTCCAGAGGCCAGAAGAACACTGTAGAGCAACGAAGAAGAGTGGGAGGAAGAGGCTAATAGACTGTGGTAAAGAACAGTGAATTGCTCCATGTTGCAGCTGCTGTTGCCCATCCCCCACTCTTGCAGCAGGCCACCTTGAGGTCCAGTCCCTGCCTAGCTCACTGAGGGACAAAAAAATCCTCTTCCACAAGAAAAGGGGTGGACACAGTGGATCACTGATCATGGAATTTGATTAGCAAGTTTGAGTTGGTGGATCCCAGTTCTGAGCTAGTGTTTCAACCTGCCCCAGATAAAGGCAACAGCAGCCATTGTTTCAATCCAACCCTGGAAAGGGGCAGAGTCAGTGAAGATTTAAAGATGTGGTGTTTCCTCAGGGCTCTAAGGGATGGTTAGCTGAAGGACTGCATTTGCTGGGCAGGCCAAGAAAATACAGATTTGGGGAGCCATCAAAGAGGCCTTTGATGCCCTTCTTGATCCCCTCCTCAAAGCACTTTGGAGCTGGTCTGTGCCACCTTTGTGGATCTCTAACCTTGTTTTGGCTGGGATATACTGACTTGGGAAAGTCCTCTCCAGTGTGACTCTCCTCCCAGAATTTGCTCTCTAGGCAAAAGCAGCTAGAGACAATGAAAGGAGTGTAAAATACTATAGAAGCAAACCAAAAACAAACAGAAAAGACCAAGATTCCTGGAGAAGGAACAGAGGAAAGGAAGCTTTCTCCTGGGGGTAAAACAACTGCACAAATAGCGCAATCTTAAAAATTATACTGCATATCCAGGGAAAGAACCAGATGAAGAAGAACAGAAAAAAAAAAATCTGATCAGTTAAATGCAGGCAATTCTAAAGGTCTAGAATAAGTTGAACCAAGTGTCAAAGAAGAGCCTTAACACAAAAGTGATCAACAATACAACAGTAGACAAGAAAGAGAAGCTGGACTTCAGAGTAAACTCATAAAGATAATCAGATGCCTAGACATCAGCAAAAAATATATAAATAAATAAATAACAAGCCATACTAAGAAACAGGAAGACATGGCCCAGTCAAGGGAACAAATTAAAACTTCAGAGAAGACACAGAGTTTTGAACAACTAATCAAAGATATGCAAACAATCTCCTAAATCAATTCAAGGAGATTACGAAAAATATGCATAAAGAGATAAAGGATATTAAGAATACACGAGCATAAAGAAGAATTTGAAAGTATAAAAAGAAACATAACAGTAATTATGAGGATCAAAGGCACAAGACAAGAGATTTAAAATACACTGGAGGCATATAACAGCAGATATGAACAGGCAGAAGAAAGAATCAGTGAACCAGAAGGTGGGACAAACAAAATCTTACAGACAGAAGAACTGATAAAGAAAAGAATGGGAAAAAAATGAACTGTGTCTCAGAGATTTGAATGACAGCATGAGTGCACAAACATATATGCATAATGGTATCCCAGAAGAAGAGAAGAGAAAGGGGTCAGAAAGAATATTTAAGGAAATAATGGCCAAAAATTTCCTCTCTTATAAAACACATAAAAATACTTGTGAAAGAAGTACAACATACTCCAAACAATAAATCCTAACAGACCTACTCTGAGACACATACTAATCAGATTATTAAAGGTCAAAGACAGAGAATTCTGAAAGCAGCAAGAGAAAAGTGATTTGGTATATACAAGGGATTCACAGTAAGACTAAATGCCGATTTCTCATCAGAAACCATGGAGAAGAGAAAGCAGTGGTATGATATGTTTAAGGTACTGAAAAAGAAAAACTGCCAGCCCCCAATTTTCTACCCAGAAAAACTGTCCTTCAAAAATGAGGGATGCTGCAAAGGAGAGGCTAGGCCTCCCTATGGTTGTGCCTAAGAGCCTCCTCCCGAATGCCTCTTTGTTGCTTAGATGTGGCCCTGTCTCTCTAGCTAAGCCAACTTGAAAGGTGAAATCACTGCCCTCCCCCCTACGTGGGATCAGACACCCAGGGGAGTGAATCTCCCTGGCAACATGGAATATGACTCCCGGGGAGGAATGTAGACCCGGCATCGTGGGACGGAGAACATCTTCTTGACCAAAAGGGGGATGTGAAAGGAAATGAAATAAGCTTCAGAGGCAGAGAGATTCCAAAAGGAGCCGAGAGGTCACTCTGGTGGGCACTCTTATGCACACTTTAGACAACCCTTTTTAGGTTCTAAAGAATTGGGGTAGCTGGTGGTGGATACCTGAAACTATCAAACTACAACCCAGAACCCATGAATCTCGAAGACAGTTGTATAAAAATGTAGCTTATGAGGGGTGACAGTGGGATTGGGAAAGCCATAAGGACCACACTCCACTTTGTCTAGTTTATGGATGGATGAGTAGAAAAATAGGGGAAGGTAACGAACAGACAAAGGTACCCAGTGTTCTTTTTTACTTCAATTGCTCTTTTTCACTCTAATTATTATTCTTGTTATTTTTGTGTGTGTGCTAATGAAGGTGTCAGGGATTGATTTGGGTGATGAATGTACCACTATGTAATGGTACTGTAAACAATCAAAAGTACGATTTGTTTTGTATGACTGCGTGGTATGTGAATATATCTCAATAAAATGAAGATTAAAAAAAAAAGTACTCCTGAAATACCTAGGTCCCTATCTGAGATTCTATAAAAGTTTCATGCACTAAGTTTACTTTTCAGAAACTTAAATCCTCCAGAGTGTTCCTGTACCATGTAAGTCCCAAAACCCAGAGGTAACAGCCTTCTCAAGAGCATCAACCAGATGCAGCCCTCTTCCCCATAAGTCGATATCTCTTTTCAATATGAACAAGTTAGGGTGGTCACTGCCTAGACATCCCTGAAGAGCAAGAAAGTGATTAAACAAGAGGAAGGGTAGCAATAGACAAGACAGATTTAACAAAGTATTATGAATACTGAATCTTTATATTTATTTTTTTTAGAATAGCTAGAAGGAAATAACTGAAATGGTGGCACTGTAATCCATAACATTCTTTGAAATTTGCTCTATAGCTACTTGTTAAATTGTACTTGGAAATTTATCACCTTTTTGTATATATATTTCACAATAAGAAAATACTGAAATTATGGAACTGTAACCCATAACATTCTTTGAAATTTGCTTTCTAACTACTTGTTAAATTGTACTTTGAAAGTTATCACTTTTCTGTATATATGCTATATTTCACAATAAAAACATTAAAAAAAATGAGGGAGAATTTAAAATATTCACAGATAAACAGAAGCAGAGAGAGTTTGTCAATAAAAGACCTGCCCTACAAGAAATATTAAAAGGAGTCCTGCAGGCTAAAAGGAAAAGACAGGAGACAGTGGCTTGTAGTAGTGTGAAGAAATGAAGATTATCAGTAAGGGTAACTAAAAGGTTAAAAAGAGAGAGAAAAAAAGATGACATATAAAAACCAAAGGATAATATGACTGAAGCAAGTACTGTCTTTATAGTAATAGCACTGAATGTTAATAGATTAAATTCCTCAATCAAAAGACACAGATTGGAAGAATGGATAAAAAAAACATGATCCAACTATATGTTGTTTACAAGAGACTCACCTTAGACCCAAAGACACAAATAGGTTGAAAACAAAAGGCTGGAAAAAGATATTTCAAGCAAATAGTAACCAAAAAAGAGCTGGAGAAGCTGTACTAATATCGGACAAAATAGACTTTAAATGCAAAAACATTAAAAGAGACAAAGAAGGGCACTATATATTAATAAAAGGGTCAATCCACCAAAAAGAAATAATCATAAATATCTATGAGTCTAATCATGGTGCCCCAAAATATATGTGGCAAACTCTGGCAAAAAGGGAGGAAGAAATAGACAGCTCTACAATTATAGTTGGAGACCTCAATATACAACTCTCATCAATAGATAAAACATCTAGACAGAGGATCAATAAGAAAACAGAGATCTTGAATAGTATGATAAATGAACTAGACCTAACAGACATATAGAGAATATTATACCCCAAAACATCAGGATATACATTCATTTTCTCAAGTGTGCATGGATCATTCTCCAGGATAGAGCACATATTGTGTCACAAAACAAGTCTCAATAAATTTAAAAAGATTGAAATCATACAAAGAACTTTCTCTGATCATAATGGAATGAAGCTGGAAATCAACAACAGGTGGAGAACTGGAAAATTCACAAATATATGGAAGTTAAACAACACACTCACAAACAATCAGTGGGTCAAAGAAGAGCTTTCAAGGGAAATAGTAAATATTTAGAGACAAATGAAAATGAGAACACAACATGTCAAAACTTACGAGATGCAGTGAAGGCAGTGCTGAGAGGAAAATTTATAGCCCTAAATACTTGCATTTAGAAAGAATAAAGAGCTAAAATCAAAGTGCACACCTGGAGGAACTACAAAAAGAATAGCAAACTAATCCCAAAGCAAGCAGAAGGAAAGAAATAGCAAAGACTAGAGCAGAAATAAATGAAATTGAAAATAAAAAGCAATAGAGAGAATTAAAAAAAACAAAAGTTAGTTCTCTGAGAAGATCAATAAAATTGGCAAACCCTTAGCGAGACTGACAACAAAAAAAGAGAGAAGACACAAATAAATAAAATCAGAAATGAGAAGGGGGGCATTACTACTGACTCAAAAATAAAAAGGATCATAAGAGGATCTTATGAACAACTGTATGGCAAAAAAATTAGACAACCTAGATGAAATGGACAAATTCCTAGAAATATGTGAACAACCTACATTGACTCAAGAAGAAACTGAACACCTCAACAGACCAGTTATAAGTAAAGAGATTGAATCAGTCATCAAAAACCTCTCAGCAAAGAAAAGCCCAGAACCAGATGGCTCACTGTTGAATTCTACCAATAATTCCAAGAAGAATTAGTACCAATCCTGCTCAAACTCTTCCAAAAAACTGAAGAGGAGGGAACACTACCCTAACTCATTCTATGAAGCCAACATCACCCTAATACCAAAGCCTAAAAAAGATACTACAAGAAAAGAAAATTACAGACCAATTTCTCTAATGAATATAAATGCAAAAATCCTCAACAAAACACTTGCAAATCCAATCCTACAGCACAATAAAAGAATTACACACCATGACCAAGTGGATTTTACCCCATGTGCGCAAGGGTGGTTCAACACAAGAAAATCAATTAATGTAATACATCCATTAACAAATCAAAGGGGAAAAATCACATGGTCATCTTGATTGACACAGAAAAGACATTTGACAAAATCCAGCATCCTCTCTTGATAAAAATATTTTGAAAGATAGGAATAGAAGGAAACTTCCTCAACATGATAAAGAGCATATAGGAAAAACCCATAGCTAACATTGTACTCAATGGTGAAAGACTGAAAGCTTTCCCTCTAAGATCAGGAACAAAACGGGGATGCCCACTGTCTAATTCAACATTGTACTGGACGTTCATACCAGAACAACTGGGCAATAAAAAGCAATCAAAGGCATCCAAATTGGAAAGAAAGAAGCAAAACTCTCCCTGTTTGCAGATGATGTGCTCCTATATAAAGGAAATCCTGAAAAAAATCCACAACAAAGCTCCTGGGGCTAATATATGAATGCAGCAAATGGTGGGGTATAAGATCAACACCCAAAAATCCATAGTGTTTTTATACTCAAGCAATGAACAATCAGAAGAAGAAATCAAGAAAAAAATCCTTTCACAATAGCAAATAAATGAATCAAATATCTAGAAATAAATCTAACCAAGGATGTAAAGAACTTGTGTACTGAAAAGTATAAAACAGTGTTAAAAGAAATCAAAGAAGAGCTAAATAAATGGAAGGACATTCTGTGTTCATGGATTGGAAGACTGAATATTGTTAAGATGTCAATACTATCCAAAGCAATTTATAGATTAAATGCAATCCCAATCAAGATTCCAACAGCTTTTTTTTCCAGAAATAGAAAAGCCAATAATCAAATTTATATGGAAGGGTAAGGGGCCATGACTAGCTAAAGCCATCTTTTCAAAGAATGAAGTTTGAGGACTTACACTTCTTGATCTTAAAACTTATTACAAAGCCAAGGTAATCAAAACAGCATGGTACTGGCACAAGGACAGACATATAGACCAATGGAATTGAATTGAGAGTTCAGAAATCAATCCTCACATTTATAGCTAACTGATAATTGGCAAGTGGCAAAGACCACTCAATTGGTAAGGAATAATCTCTTCAACAAATGGTGGTGGGAAAACTGTATCTCTATTTGCAAAAAAAAAAAAAAAGCTAAGTATAGAATTACCATATGACCAAGCAATCTCACTACTAGGACTGTACCCAAAACAACTGAAAGAATGAACTTAAAACAGATTTTGTACACCAATGTTCATAGCGGCACTGTTCACAATTGCCATAAGATGGAAGTAACCCAAGTGTCCATCAACCAATGAGTGGTTAAATAAAATGGATATATAAAAACAATGGAATATTATTCAGCTGTACAAAGGAATGAAGTCTTGATACATGTGACAACATGGATGAACCCTGATGATATCATGTTGAGTGAAATAAGCCAGTCACAAAAGGATAAATATTGTATGATCTCACTTCTATGAAATAATTAGAATAAGCAAATTCATAGAGTCAGAATCTAGAATTTAGGTTACCAGGGGATGGGGTGGGGATAGGGAATGGGAAGTCAAGGCTTAAAATGTACAGGATTCCTATTTGGAATTATTGAAATGTTTTGATAATGGATGGTGATGATGGTAGCACAATATTGTAAACATAATTAACAGCACTGCAATATATATCTGAATGTTTTTAAAAAGGAAAATGATAGGCTGTATATATGGTAACAGAACAAAAATTTTTTTTAAATCCACAGAACTGCACTTTTTGTGAACCCTAAGTTAAACCGTAGACTATAGTTAACAGTACAATTATAAAAATTCTTTCATCGATTTTAGCAGATGCTTTCACACCAATGCAAGGCATTAATAATAAGTCGGTATATGAGAATCATGTATTATTTGCATGATTATTCTGTAAACCCACAACTCCTCTAATAAAGAAAAAAACATAAAACACAACAAAAACAGTGTTTGCCAGAAGGCATACATTTAAAAAGAAGAAGAAAAGTAAAGATGGTATGCAGATTTGTGCATCACAATTGGGGAGGTAGAATACAAATAACTGCAGGTTAGCAAAGACTGGATTAAATGATCTTTATGGAGGTGACGTCTGGAACTATGATTCTTAGCTCATAGGCATATGAACCAATGTTGTAAAGTTCTTGCAGTAAATAACAGGACTCAGGCATGTTTGCATTCAGGTAAATCATTTTGCCCCATCTGGCTCCTGATCTAAGACAAATAAAAACAAATCAAAGGAAAAGGAATGAGGTGGCTCTTTGCGGTGACAGCTTCTCTCCTGTGGAGGACCAAGACCCTCATAGGTTCCTCCTGGGAATTTCTACAATCTCTAGGCAGCAGGGTGTCCGTTTGTTTGTTGGGGGTGGTGGCGACGGATGGAGGCTGTTTTGTTTGTTACTTTAATAAAGAACATTCCTTGCTGTGCCACTGTGAAAATTTAAAAAATACTGTAGAAAAAACTGAGCAAATCCTGGAAAAAAGACACGCGGCGAGCAAACTAATAACCACGTGTGAGCTTGAAG
Organism: Choloepus didactylus; assembly: GCF_015220235.1. NCBI lineage: Eukaryota > Metazoa > Chordata > Mammalia > Pilosa > Megalonychidae > Choloepus > Choloepus didactylus. Next base: position 35,321,994 of record NC_051308.1, read on the forward strand.
CACTGTCGCTCACGCAAGCGCCAGCTCCCAGCAGAATCGTGCGGGTTTAGCGCCCCCTGCTGTCCCTTTCCTACCTACGCGTGTTCTGTCAAACAGGAACAACCAGACCAAAGCGCCACGGAGGGTCCACTGCAAAATGAAACTTGTAACAGCTGGGTAAGGGTAGAATCTTACAAAAATGCACCTGAAACATCAACAATGTATAATTCATGAGTGAAGAAAATAAAGCCCAATGAAGTAGCTCTGTGTCTCCCCCCCGCCCCCCATACCACTACATTCAATTAATGTGCAATTTTTTTTTAGACAGCAGAACTGGGAGAGAAACTCAAAAGGCCACCTCTTATCACTGTTACTGTCCTCAGCTAGACAGCCCCCAGGGTTATTTCGGTGTACAGAGAACATAATTGGCTTTTGCACCAGACCTTATGTGCATCAAGATTGAGAGGCTGGGGAGCCAGGACTGGAATATTTCAATCATTTCTTCAAGAAAATGAATAAGCCTCTACTATGTGCAAAGCGCCAAGTGAGAGAGACTGTAAATAATACAAAGGGAATCACACTAGGGGCAGGGTACCTGCTCTCAAGGGGCTTACCATCTAAAAGAATAAATAAAAGCTTAAATAGCTGATAACATTAGTTACCACATGTTGAGCCAGCCACTTTGCCATTGTCTCTAATGTTAACATCACTGTGAGCTAATAATTGCCAGATTACAGATGAGGAAACCCAGGCTCAAAGAGGCCAAAGGACTCAGTCCAAAAGTGGGAGAGGCAGGACTCAAGCCCTGGCCTGCTTGATTCTGAATGCCACCATCTTTTCACTTGCATCACGCCACATCTTGGTTCTGTTTCTTACAGGGGGGACGAACAAAACCCACCACACACCTACCCAACATGTACAACACACACGAACGGGGAGGGCACATACCTCTGAGGATGGTCACCTCAAGGGTTAGAGGAAGGTGAGTGGGCCTGCAGGGTGGCAGGGTGGCGGTGGGGTGGGGTAAGGGTTGGGGGAACACACAAATGGTTTATTTATTTTATTTTAAAAACAAAAATATTTAAAGTTCACATGTAACATGTCATGTTAGGTAAAAGTTAACAAATGTTAGTGAAAATTGTTAATTGTAAAAAATGTTAATATTTGTTCATTCTAGCTGATGGCTACATGAGTGTTCATTATATTATTCTCTACACAAGTCCATATTTTTTAATTTTCCTAAACAAAATTTTTAAAGAAGAAAAGAAGCAAGAAAAGGGAAGGAAATAAGTATCCTCTAAGGATCTTAAAATGAAATAATAAAAACTAGCCTACCCACTTGGTGATCACATATGAGCTTGTCTACAAAACCACAGGTTCAATCCATGTGGAGAATCCTTGGCTATTTACACAGCAGTTTTCATCTGGGGACCTCTGAGCACTTCACAAACACAAATTAATTGCACCTCCTGTCACCTCTTCGGAGATGGAGGAGTATTCTACAGATTGTTAAATAGAGTCTGGGGAAAATGAAGTGTCTTGCCTAACATCACGCCATGAGTTACAGACTGAATTGGGAATAGTAATTCAGAAACTTGACAAGCAGCCCTCTGGTCTAACCACAACTGTGATGGTGTCAGTGGCAAAGATGAAACTTTTTTGGTATATTGTACTGCACCATGCCTTTAAGCAACAGCCTCCCTTCCCTCACACTGAGCCTTTACTGAAAATATCCTTCCATACCTAAATAGGGATCTTTTTCAGGCACAACCCAAACCACATCCTCTGACTTTTATTTTACATATCCAGCCAGGCTTTTTTAAGCACTGGGCCTATAGTGAAATGAAATGGCTCACCTTTTCCTTTCCCCTTTTCCCCTTCTCCCAGCAGCCAAGGCCAGGAAGAGGGAGGAGGTCTGTCAGCTTCAGGGGTCTCCACAGCCAGGTGAAGACTCAGTCCCTGCAGGGCCAATACAGAAACCACTTGCTCCAGAATCCCCTTTGGACTGTCAGTAAACTCCTGTTCTACAATCCTGGAGCCCGTCTCCTTTTACAGTAAAGTTCCTCTTACCTGCTTACCTGATACCATGGCATCAAGGTGAAGGGATTGGTCAGGATATAGTGATCGGATTCTGGTTCCCATCATCTCTCATCTCAATTCTTTGTCTCCTAACTGGCCCCTGTGACTCTTCGCTGCTGACAGCAATCTCTAAACACAAACTCTAAAACACAAATCTGACCTTGTTACACCCCCACTGAAAATTCTGTGCTTCCCCACTGTCTGAGGATGAATTCTAAACTTCTTTGCACAGGGTACGAGGCTTTCTGCAACCTGGCTCCTGCTGCCCCCTCCAACCTCTCCTTCTTCTGCTCCCCCTTCCAGAAGCAGAGCCCCTTGAGGGGGCAATTCTTAATGGGATATCCACAGACTTTCCAAGTCAGTCAATAGGGAGGAGTCCAGAGTTCAGTTACCAAGTTTAAATGAGGCAGGATAATAAGGGGAGGCAAACAGCAAAGCCAAGAGAGTTCCAAACTGCAAAGTGCCCACAGGAAGCAGGCTTAGAAAAGCAAGCCCTGAATCCCAGAATTTTGCTGCTGAATTGGCTTCTCTGGGCTCCCAAAGGCAGCCAGAAGCTGGAAAGCATTCAGGCGGAGACACACCCCTTCCCCCTTTCTCCATTCCCAGGGAGGTGGGCAGGGGCTGCCCGGGGCCTGCTGGTGGAAGGCACTGGCACAGTCCATTGAAGTTCTGAGGCTGGAAGGAGTTTTCAGGACTGGTCCGCGGACCCTGCTGCCGGCAGACCAAGCACAGGCACTGGATCATCACTCAGCGATCCTCAGGCGGGGGAAGACAGAGGCCCTCAGAGCCTGAGTGTGGACCGCATCATGACAGACCTGGCATCTCACACTGAAGAGTCTGGATTCATCGTGTGGTCAAGAAGAAGCCAAGGAGGATCTCCCATGGGGAATAATGCAATTGGATTGGTGTGTTCAGGAAGACCATTCTGGCTGCTGTCTGGAGGCAGAGAGACACCGCTGGAGCTATTACAAGAGTCCAGAAGAAAGACGGCAAGAGCTTGAACTGTAGCAGGGGAGGATGAGCCAGGGAGAAAGGTGTATGCAATCTGGTCCTGGGTCTCTGGTGAGGGTGATATGCCGGGAAATATGGAGCCAAAACAGATGGGAAAAGCCAAGAGGAATATTCAGTCAGTAAACACCCAGCAATCTTGGCTTTTACTTAACATGAGGCTGGCCCCAGAGTAGACAGTATGGACCACCCCCTCTATTAATACCTAACACTTTTCACCTCCAGTTTTTGCTCAAATTCCTAGCTCCACTATGAGACTGTAAGTTACTTCATAATAAAAATCTTATTTTATTTATCTTTGAGCCCCCAGGGTCTAACACTGTGCCTTACAAGTAACAGGAATTCAATAAATGTTTGTTAAATGAATGGATTGTATAAGGTCTTATCAACTAGAATATGATATATATATATATATATATATATATATATATGCATATGTATGTATATGTGGGTGTATAGGTGGGTAGATAGACAGATAGATAGATAGATAGATAGATAGATAGATAGATAGATAGATAGATAGAGTTCTGGTTTGCTAGTGCTACCATTGTGCAAAACACCAGAAATGGCTTAGCTTTTATAAAGGGGATTTATTAGGTTACAAAGTTATAGTTCTAAGGCGACAGAAGTGTCGAGACTAAGGCATCAACAAGATACCTTCACTGAAGAATGGCCAACGGTGTCCAGAACACCTCTGTCAGCTGGGAAGGCATGTGGCTAGCGTATGCTGGTCCTTTGCTCCCTGGTTGTGTTTCAAACTGGCTTTCTCCAAAATGTCTCTAGGCTTCTGTCTTTGCTCCTCTCTCTCAGCTCCTGTGTATCCTTGCTTCTGTCTCCCAGGGCATTTCTCTCTAAGCATCTGGGGGTCCTCTCTTAGCTTCTCTGGGGCAAACTCTGGGCTTTATCTCTTAGCTTAGCATCTCCAGACGTCCTTCTGTCTGCATCTCCAAGCATCAACAAGCATCTGTGTCAGCTCCTGAGCTCTCTTAAGTGGTCCAGTGAACTAATCAAGACCCACCCTGAATGGGTGGGGCCACACCTCCTTGGAAATAATCAAATCAGAGTTGTCACCCACAGTTGGGTGGGTCACATCTCCATGGAAACACTCAATCAAAATGTTCCACCACAAACATTGGGTTAAAAGATCCTGGCTCTTCTGGGGCCCATAATATATCCAAACTGACATAGATAAATGGATAGATAGAGAGAGAGATAGAGATAGAGATAGAGAGAGAGAGAGAGAGAGGATTATTGGGAGAATCTGGATGGTAGAGTTAAACCATATTTTGAAAGATGTTGAATTAAATGCTTATTTGTATACTTGATACTGCAAATAATGAGGAGTCATTGAAGTTTTATGAGAAAGAGTAATTTGATCAGAGCTATGCTTAGGAAAACTAAACTGGCCAAGATGTGCTAAGTGAACTAAAGCAGGGAGGAACTGGAAGTGAGATCAGTTAGAAAGCCATAGCAATATTTTTTCATACAGCGTTTCTGCATAGTGCAACTAATGGTCCATGGCCCCATTCTACAGAACACAAGATAAGTCACTGACCGTTAAAGTGCAAATCACATTTCAGGAATTCCGATTAAGACAGATACAAACACAGTATGAAATCCAACTGTGCTAGTTCAAATGTTTCTGTCTTTACTGGGAAAGCCTGCCCCTTCAAATGCCAAAAGCATTTACAACTTTCCAAAGCCTGAGCCTGTGCCATGTTGTAAGTTTAAAGAGGCCCACATCTGGCTTTAATGACCATTGTTTAAAAGGGAACATATTTGCAAAACTGGAAGGGAAAGAAAAGTTTGTGTTTGGGGGCAATGGAGGGAAGGATATGTTTTTATCTCAAACCATCTAGCTTCTATTTTACAACTCTCCATCACCAAATGAATTTCAGGCCCGGATTCTTGCCAAGATTACATGCAACAGAAAATAGAGGCCTGAAGTGGAAATGCCCCATCTGTTACCCTGGTGCAGATAAGGGTCCTCTGCTGACATTGATGGGAATGGGCTTTGCTTTCAGAGAGAAAAGCCTATAAAACACTGAGAAGTCGCCCAGGATATGAGAACAGCTACACCCCTCACCCACAGGCATCAAACATGTATATAGATTATAAACAGCATTCCTGAGCAAGAACCCTGTCTTGTTCATCTTCACATCACCAGCAGTGCCCTGCACACAGTGAATGCCTTTAAATGTGAATGTATATATAACCAGCTTAATGAGAAGTCTCAACTCTTGAGGTATAAATATAAATTGGTCCCTGCATTGGTAAGCCCATGGGGTTTCTGCAGTTCAGCAAGAATCTAACCAGGAAACAAGATGCCAAGTACCCCCTTCTCACAGACACCCTTAATAACAGACCAGGGGTGGGGGGAGGTTTAGACTGTGGTATACTTAAAGCTTTTGATTTAGCTGTGGGCCCTAGTTGACAACTCAGGCTTCAGCTTCTAATATCACAGGGATATATTTGACAAACATTTATATAGCACTTACTAAGTGCCAGGCACTGTTTTAACCACTTCAAAATATTAACTGATTTAATTTAATGCTCATAACAAATTCCAGAAGATAGGCCTATTATCATCCTCATTTATGAATGAGGAAACTGAGGCATAGAGAGGCTACTTAACTTGCCCCGGGTCACACTGCTATTAAGTGACAGAGTCTAGGTTTGAACTCAGTCTGTCTGCCTCCAGATTCTACATCTTAACAGCAACACCTGACCTCATACATATCTCTTTTCTGGGTTGCTACAGTTCTCTATGTGATTTATTCTGTCTGGAGTGATATACTATTGATATGTTTTAAGAATTGGTGTTCTCTGGTTTTATGAGTAAGAGTCTTCTTCTCATAGACATTGAGCTTATTGAGAATTAAAATGTGATCATTTTCTCCTTAGTGCAATGCTGGGCATAGTCTGAATGCTTAATACATGCAAAATTCCATTATAGAAAAGGGTCTAACATAAAAACAACTAATTCCGTTTTCCAAGGGTGGCTGCTAGACATGGAGCCTTGTAGGCTCTGCTTCAGATCTCACATTGTTACCCTAAAAGGGCTAAATCAGGTTTAACTTTGGGGGAAGGCCTTGGAAGTAGGGACAATGCAAGCTCCAAGCTCATCCATCCTACCCCCTTGCAAAGTCCCATGGAGTAACTCAGGGACTAAAACTCCGTCCTCAGACCCTTGTATTGTCTGCAGCAGATCCTCTGCCATTAATGGCTGGGATGAGGCTCTAACAGACCTGAGCCCTGATGCCTGGCAGAGCAAGGCCAAGCCTGAAAGCAGAAGGAGAAAAGACAATAAAGATGGAATGGCTGGCTTCATAATTTTGCCTGAGGTCTATTACATTCCACTGTTGTTGGACAAAGAGAAGGGACTGCGTATGGAGGAAATGCATCTGCGAGCAACGAAAGGGAAGGTGGCCACTGTCCTGGTGACTCACACCAACACCATTTCACCACTGACTCTTGGGTCACTTTTAACACCCAGAGGCCTTCGTTATAAAGGAATTTCATTCCCAAGAGATTCATTAGTCCCCAAAGATTCATTCCCAAAAGGTCATTAGAGTTTAAAAGTCTATAAACCGGGATTCCTCAAATAAAGAAACTGCCCATGGACCTTGGGCATCAAAATCTTTCCGACTGGGGGCGGGAGAGGGAGTGTACTTTCCAAGTGGCAAACAAGACTAAGCCAAAAGTTTCAAGACAAATAACCAAACTTTCAGTGCAAGAGGTCACAGAGCTCAGCGTGCTGCTTTCAAATAAAGCTCTGGCCTGTTATAAGTACTTTGCACATCCAGATTCTTTAGTAATCAGTCTGCAGTTTACCAATTTTATTGAACACCACAGGTACATATGGTGTCAGTATGAACCATAAATAAAATTAAAGTTTAGACTCTGCCTGCAAAGACAGTGATGGAAAGACATGAGCAATATAAATAAATCAAGACCTTGGAGTCAAACAGACCTGAGGTTGAATTCCAATCCTGGCAGCCGTGTAATCACGGTCAACTTATTCAATGTCTTTGAGCCCTAGTTTTCTCATTGGTAAAATGGGGATGGTTACACCTGCCCCCTGGGATTTGAATTTCTTATGCAAGTTAAATGAAATAATGTTTAAAATGCCCAGCACAAATGCCTTATACATAATATGTATTCAATAAATATGAGTTCTCTTCTCTATAAAAATGTAGAAAAGTAATATGGCATCATTGTGAAGTAGCATCATTCTGCAAATTTGCAGACTAGTTAACCAAAATGGGAAGAAAATGTATTCAAGATATTTATTAAGTATTCAATGCATGTACACTATGAGTCATGATATGGTGAGAAAACAGAAGATTTAACCTGCTTCTAAAGAGCTTACACTCAAGATAGGGAGGCAAAAATATTCATATGTAAACAAACAGCCAGCCACATAAAAATCATAATGAAACTCGACTGAGCACTTACAATGTACCAAGCATCATGCTGACCACTTCAGGAATACAGTCTCATCAGCTCCTCATAACCCAATGAGGTAGTTACCATTATTCTGCATTTTGCAACTTACCCGTGGCAACAGGGCTCACATGTGGGCTTTGAACTCTAATAGTCTGAATCTATAAACACTGGCATGGTAGGACTAGTTACTACTAAGTAGTGGGAGAACTCAGAGGAAGATCAAGGTGGAGTTGGATTGGTAACAAAAGATCTCTTGGAGAACTTGAGCTGGGTTGTAAAGGAAAAATGGGATTTGGACTGACAGAAAGGAGGGGAGAGGAAGCAGAGTGAGTGTCTCACCATAAGAGGAATCTCCTGCTGAAGCCTCCAAAGGACCACAGGAGGAAAGGGGGAACTTTCTCAGGGGGAAAGGAAATTGGAAGGGGCATTCCTTTACAAAATGTTGCTTCAACCAGTCTACATAATAATAATGTCTGTTCCGGTTTGCTAATGCTACCGTTATGCAAAATACCAGAAATGGATTGGCTTTTATAAAGGCTGTTTATTTGATTACAAAGTTACAGTCTTAAAGCTATTAAAGTATCCAAGCTAAGGCATCAGCAATAGGGTACCTTCACTGAAGAATGGCCATTGGTGTCTGGAACACCTCTATTGTCTGGGGAGGCATGTAGCTAGCGTCTTCTTCCTTTGCTCCCAGGTTGTTTCAAAATGGCGTTCTCCAAAATGTCAGTGTCAGCTTTCAACCGCCATCTTCAAAATTTCTCTCTAAGCTGCTCTGGGCCTGTGTGGCTCTTTTTAAAGTACTCAAGTAACCAATCAAGACCCATGCTGAATGGGTAGAGCTACACCTCCACGGAAATAATCCAATCAAAGATATTCACCACAGTTCGGTGGGTCACATCTCCATGGAAACAACCCAACCCAAAGATTCCAACTCAGTCAACAATAATACATCTGCCCACAGAAGATTGCATCAAAGAACATGGCATTTTGGGGGACATTATACAACCAAACCAGCACAATGTCCTACATTATTTTTTTTAGCAGATGAATTCTATTGCATTTTTAAAATCACAAATAGGTCTGGCATCTTGTTTCCATTGCTGCACAACTCTTAGATCTTATTCATCAGCCTGCTGAACTGTTCCTTTTTCAGAGACATAGATAGCATCCAAAAATTTTCTTATATCCTTGTTTTTAACTGTTTTTGCTGGCTGAATCAAAGCAGCTGAATTTGATACAAGTTCAATGTCATTTCTTTCAAGAATTAACTCATCTTTCTGGGCCTGAGATACTGAACAGGCAACACCTGGCCTCATCCGAACCCTGCAGATATATTTTTCACCCAAGAAATTTCGGATTTCAATCAGGGACCCACTCTCCTGAATAACAAAGTTGATAGGAAGTGAGCGTACACAGACCTTATCTTGTAAGGGAAGCCTAGTGTGACAACCTTGATCGTGTTCTGTGAATGACTACAGATAGTGTGAACTGTAGCCGGCTCTTTTCTGTTTACCCACCATTTGACCCGAAGCCTCTCCTTCTTTTTCCCAAGTAGACTGAGGTCGACATTGATGTGATTGAAGTCCCTCCACAGGGTTCCTTGGGGGCCCTTCAGCATGATGTTGACATTTTCTGGAATGTCGACAGTCTGGTTGCTGAGAATGGTCTTCATTCTCACAGTAGATGCGGTAAAGCTGTCCTACATTTTTAAAGAACACACTATAGTTTGCAAAATGCTTCCAAAAAATTGTCCCATTTGATAATGACAAAAAGTAACATAAACCAGACACTGCACTAAGCTCACTCCAGCATCAACATGTCCCTAAGAGGTAAATACTGTTATTATTCCTCTTAGATGAAAAAACAGAAGCCAAGGTAGGCTAATGTGGCAATAGCAGGGTTTGAACCCAGATTCTAACTAAAGGAGGCATCACATTTAACTGCATAATCCTCAAAATAAACTATTTAGTAAGCAGAGCAAGTACTATTTCTATTTTTCAGATGGAGAAACCGAGTCTAGAAGAGAGCAAGTAATTTAAATAAGTTCATACCACTCATAATTAAACCAGGTTTTGTGACATCTAGTCTTCAACCCCCCCACTACAACAGGCCACCTTGGTACTCTTCCCCCTTCTTGTAAAAGGGGACTCCTGCTGGATAAGAGAGTGCTTGTTTGCCTCCCCAGGACTGACAAGGGCTCCTGGGCTCCCTGTGCCCCACCCTCCTGGAGCTGGCAGCCACGGGAGGCCTTAGCGCCTAATGGTTGCTGTGGCGGCAGCCAGGGCCCAGGCAGGCGTGTTTGTGCCTGCTGGGCTGGGTCTTTATTTCAGAGTCATTGGCACTCCTGCGGGGCAGCCTCTGCCAGAGGGCGGAGCTGGGTTTTCCTGTCTATCTCCTCTGCAACAGCTGTGTTTTCAATAGGGGAGAGTCTCCTGCTCTCCTCTCCTTGTGGGAGGACCGCACTCCAACTCCCCTTATTAAATGCCATGCTCCCGTGTGCGGTTGTGTCAGGGTTGTGTGAGGATAAGATTAGGAGGGTGGACCCAGCCCTGTGCAGGGGTGGACACGGAGGAGCCTAGCCAGGGCCGCTAGGCTGTAAACAGCCGCTCAGCTGCTGCAGTCTTCCACACAGGCTTCCCCTGACAGCCCAGCATGTGCCCTTTTGGGAGCTGGGAGGTCCAGCCTCTAACCTCAGCATTAGGAGACCCTGTGGGGCTCCCAACCCAGCTGTGGGGCTCTGGGGCAGCTAAGCTTTGTCAGGGTTGGAGCCAGAGACTTTGGACGCCAAGTCCAAGCTGCCCTTTCTGTCAAAATGAAAGGAGGAAGGAAAGAAAAGGAGGGGAGAGAGACAAAGGGACTGCAGAAAGAAACAAAGGAGAAAATGACAAAGGAATTAAGAGCCAAAAGATAAACCAGGGAGAAAGAAGCTAAATGTGCTGTGATCCTGGCTTTCAAACAAGTCTGAGGTTTATTTCTCAGCCTCTGCTTAACAAATGTTAAAGTGTCTAGATTTTAGCAAAAAATAAAGGCCATCTTTTTTGCATCTTTCTCCCCAAAGTGTAGTGACTTCATCCTTGCAGAAGTCTCCCAGATTTCCTCCGCCCCAGAATCTGTCTCCCCAGGGGAGCTGTTTGCCTTAGAAAGATGTGTTTCTCCTGCTCTTCTAAGGTTGGCACCCAGCTGTTTCTTCCTCCTCACCCTTCATCCTCTGCAGTTCCTGTCCCATCATCTCATCCCTTGAGCTACCCCCTGTCAATTCACATACTTCCATCATCCATTTTATCTTTCCCTCCACTTTTTATGTCTCTGTGGCTCTGTTCCTCACCATTCATATGGTTTTTAAATCCACCCTTTCCTTTTAGTGGTTGGAGAAGGGATAAAAGCTTTCCCTTTAGGAATGCCAATGTTTAAATTGCTCCTGAAAACACCCAGCGGTAAAGACTCTGAAAAAGAGACAGTGTTTTTCAACTAATTGTTTATGTAGAACTTAGCAGGGAATATAAGCAAGGGGTTCCTCAGCAATTACTGGAAGCCATTCACCCAGCTCACGCCCGCCCCTCCCCTGACTATCTCCTTCCCGGAATTGGGCAGGGTAGGCTAGTACAAAATCACCTAGACCAGGAGAAAGCCTTTTCCTTCTGTCCACTCAAGCCAGGAGTCTCTGAAAGCAGGTAAAGTGGTATGTAGCTATGAAGAAATAGACAAGCCTCCAAGTAAGAGATTCCCAACTACTGCTGCAGTGCAGCTGCCTTTCAGGAGATCTGGACTTTCTGCTCCAAAGGCTGCCTTTCTTCACATAGAGCTTCCATGGGGAGAGACTCTCCATGGGTCAGCTACATTCTCATAGGTAATTTCTGGGTTCCAGTCTCACACCATTCATGTTATCTAGCAGAGGCTTGTTTGGGCCCCTAATTTCCATCTCCTCAGGCCGATAAAATGGCTTGATGCCCTCAGTTTCTGAGGGCTACAAGGAAGCAGGGGCCTCAGTGTCTGGCCACGAAGCGGCACCACTGGGTTCTACCTGAAAGTGGTATCTTGAAGGCTGAAGATCCTTCCTTGGCAAACTGTCCTGAACAAGTCCCAGAGGTTTCTCTGCTCAGCTGCCCTCCACCAGTTTCCTCCACACAACCCTCTGGTTTCTTTTAAATCCCCAAGCTCATGTGTGCCTCTCCCTTACCTTCCTCCAATCTTCCCTTCAGAGAGTCCACCTTTGCCAGGGACTCACCTTCCAGGAAAGTATCTCGTCACAAATTTCTGTATAAAGCACTGTAACCTAATGCTTAAGAACACGAACACTGGAGTAGCAAAAAACTAGGTTCAACCCCTATGCCACCATCTGCTATATGACCTGGAGCAATTCACCCATTTCCTCATTGTAAATTGGGAATGATTATAATAGTATCTATCTCATCATGTTGTTGCCAAGATTAAATGAATTAAATAAATTATGTGAAAAGAGTCTGTAAATGCCTTTCACACAGTAAACTTTCAGCAATGATATCTATTGTTATTAACTATGACCATTTACTCAACACTCTTAAGCCCCTACAATGAGCAAAGTATGAATTCCCCTTCCTCTAGGTCCTTGTGTTCAATGGAGGCATCACTTATAAACAATTAGATGTCATGTAAAGCAGACTTAATAAATGTAGTCACACAAGAGACAAAAGCAGTGTTCTCTGAGGAGTAGAAGAATGAAAGAAGCATCAGTCTCACTAGACCTAGAAAAGGCGTGGCAGTAGAGGTGGCACTTGAGCAAGGCTTTGAAACATCAGTCGGACTGTGATCAGTGGAAGCAGGTGGTATATTCCAGAAAGAAGCAGGAGGGAAGACCAAGATGTAAAGGTGTAGGTGGTGTGGAGTAAATAAATGCTGGATACTTCCTCATGTTCCAGCCCTCCTTCCTCCTTCCTGATACCCCAATGCCCATTTAGAAGATCCATACAGTTCTGGGGAACCCCTTTTGTAAGGGGGAAAAACCTTGCAGCAGGCAAACCAGTCAGTACATTCCATCCCACTGACCACAGGCATTGACTGATTCAGGGATAGACATCTGACATAAACACGTCTAATCAGATTGAAGGTCAGCTACAAATGCTGGGACAAAGATGTTCTCTCTTTCTTTGGAGACAGGAACAAAGAAAAACAAAGCCCAAGAGCTGCTGTCAACCATCTCAAGACCATGAGAATCAGACAGAAAGAAACTAGGTCATTAGGGTTGAGCTGCTGGATCAAGCCTTACCTGAAACACCCTGACACTTGACTTTTTTTTTTATCCAGGAGCTAATAAATCCCTATACTGTATAAGCCCATTTAAGCTAAGCTTTTCTATTTCTTGACATTCAAGAAATGACCCAAAGTCAGGTATAGCAGCAATTATGAGTACATGGAAGGTTGTAAAAGATGTTGAAACTGGAAAGGTAGCACAGGGTTAAGTCATGAAAGGTCTTCCATGCCCCATGCTAAGATGTTGGACTTGATGTAAGTAGTGGGGAGCCCCTGAAAATTGTTGAGGAAGGGAGGTGATATCATCAAATCTGTTTTAGGAATTTAACTCGACGGCAGAATGAAATGACAGACTCTAGAGGAAATAGATTAGAAGTAAAAACTCTATTTTGATTAGTAATGAGTCTGGGAAAAGAACATTTTATCAAACATCACCAGAAGTAGACATTTCCTAGAGTGCGGAAGAGTAAGCAAGCAAAGATACTCCTATGGCAACTCCTTCTTCTTATCAGTCCAAAGCCTTCCCTTCACCCTTAAGAGCTTACGGTAAATAGCAGAGAGAGTCCCAGTCCTAATATTGCAATACCTCAGAAGACTATCCTTCTTAGAAGTTTCAAAAACCAGGAAATTTTTAATTTGAACATTTAAGACAAAGTCATTTTTTAAAGCTAACAGCACTTTTAAAGGATAGGGAAAAGAATACACCTCAGAACAACAAGCTGTGACAAAGTGGCTCCACTCCCAAAAGTTTGTGAATCACTGATCTAAATCAGGGTGCTCCCATCACCCCTTCCTGGAGGGGACACGGGTCACAGCGTGGGTTCCCAGCCCCCTCAGCAGCTGGCAGTGTGCTCAAGCCTTCTAGCCTCTCTGGACTGTAAGGGAGCTCCAGAGCTCAGGCTGCTCCATCCCTTATAGCCACAAGAACATGTAAATCTGTCCTGGAGCAAAGCAAGCATCTTAATGCTCTCTGATTGTATCCAGAGAGAGCCTTTCTTCCCCTCTGCCCTTGCTGCTTGCTGTTCCTTAGTACCCTCTTAGGTGGAGAGAGCCAGGGTAGCGATGGCATCACACCCACCATGCCCCACCGCCTGTCTCCTACCTTCTTCCCCTGTGCAGTACCAGGGCCTCGTAACCTGGCTGCTCCTTTTCTGACTCATTCTCCAGTCTTTCCCACAGGCAGACTCCCACCTGCATTCCAAACGGACTGCTTAATTTGCATAATTCCAATTGCTCTCGTTGCCAGCTTCCTGTTTTTGTAAACTCCTGTACAATTTTTCAATTTCATAAGAAACAAGAGCCCTAGCTCACAATTCCCCTCGGCATGCAGCTAGCTCATCCCTCTGCATCCAAGAAGACCGAGAAGCTTGTCGAATGGTTTCACTTCTTGTTTTACAGATAAAAGCTCAAAAAACACTCATATAAGCTTTGACTTCACTGGTTACTGGTTCCTGTTCACAAAAAGGAGTTTCAGGCTGAGTCAGAGAGAGAACCAGGCCCAGCAGTGATTCATTAGTGTCCTGATGGCACCCCTGCTGCCATCAGCGCTGCTTCTGCTTGTGCTGCTGTGGCCTCCATTTTAACCTAATCCTGTGAGGGCAAGACACTGAAACCAGTTTCCTCATTTCCTCTTCCAGATGGTGTGGCAGGGGCAGCAGTGAGCACAGGCCAAGCAGCGCTGATCTTGGGATAAGGAGAAAAGCTGGGCCCGCACGGGGCTGGTTTCAGGGATGCCCAGGAAGGCGCCGCTGCTTCAAAATAACTTCTCCCCACCCTCCCTTTCCATGGGGTCCGAAGGTTCTGCCCTCTGGGCTGCTTTGGTCTTCTTTTAGGATACAAATACAGTTAAAAAGGGTCACTCCCCACCAACATGGTTAAGGTGATGAACTCCTTCTCTTCCCTGACAGGATGTGCAGCAGGAAAACAGGGATCACTTGGGAGGAGAGGCAGATGGAAGAGATACTGAAATTATAGCCCAAAAGACGACAGGCCAGAAAACGGAGGCAGGAAGGACATATTTCTGGGTTTTGCCCAGGACCAGGCTTGGCTCCAGGATCAGGTGGAGGGGAAATCCCTCAGCCTTTTGCCAGGACTGCGGGATCCTCCTGGAGGGCCTCAACAGACAGCAACATGCACAAAAGCTGCTTGGTAAAAGCACTGACAACCATATCATAACCATAATAATAGAAAAGCTTGTGTCTTCTTAGTTAGGTCTACCAATACATATTCTTAGTCAATCTTCACAGCAACCTAAGGAAACATAGCATCTCCAGATTCTAGAGATAGAGGGTAAACAGGACTCAGCAAATGCATATGACCCAGGTTTTCTGCCTCAAGGTAACTTATTACATCACAACATAATTGATTAATACCTGGAGTTGTTTTAAACTGTGATATAATTCACATAACACAAAATTCACCATTTAGAAGTAGTTTTTATTATATTCACTGTGTTGTACAACCATCACTACTAATTCCAGAACATTTCCAGCACCCCAAAACAGAAACCCCATACCTATTAGCACTCGGTCTCAATTCCTCCCTCCCCCATCCCCTGGCAACCACTAATCTACCTTCTCTGTATATAGATTTATCTAGTCCAGACATTTCATATAAATGGAATCATACATGTGGCCTTTTTATCTGGCTTCTTTCACAAGGTTCATCCACATTGTAGCATTTGCCAATACTTCGTTCCCTTTTTATTATTATTTTTATTAGAGCAGCTGTAGGTTTCCAGAAAAATCATGCAGCACATACTGAGTTCAAATGTCGGTCCTCACCTCATGTTGGGACCCAAGTCCCCCCCACCCCAATAGTGAAAGTGAGTTATTGTGCATAGCTGCCTACTTGACCAGGACTGACATTAAATGTCATCAGACCTCCTCACAGTGGGAAAGAATGTACCAATGGTATCCTAAACAAAGCATTGAAACTCCCCTCCCCTGATCACCGTTGATAAAAAATCTCCACACCCCTGCATCACAAGACCCTGCTGAAACTCTGTTCTCAAACCCTATGGAATGTCTTTGTCCTAAACTCTTATAAATCACCCCCTGGAACCCCCAGCTCTTTGCAGAGCATTAACATCCATCTTTCCCTGCCGGCTGCCACCATGGAACCAACTCTCCTGTCTGTAAGTCCCATTAAACTCTTGTCTAACTCCATGCTTGGTGTGTTCTTCAATCTTGGGGCTGAACCGAGTTGGAACACCTCATACACAGTTTTCCCTATTCTTAATGTTTTGCATTAGTGTGGTACATTTGTCACAATTAATGAACAAATATTACTATATTAACAGTAGTCCATAGTTTACATTAGGGTTCATTCTTTGTACTGTACAGTTTTATGGTTTTTTACATTTTTATTCTGGTAATATATATACAACCTAAAATTTCTCATTTTAACCACTTTCAAGAACAGTCATACCTCAGAGATACTGCAAGTTTGGTTCCAGACCCCTACAGTAAAGTGAATATTGCAATAAAGTGAGTCACACAAATATTTTAGTTTGTTTCCCAGTGCATATAAAAATTATCTTTACACTACAGTGCAGTCTATTAAGTGTGTAATAGCATTACGTTTAAAAAATAATGCACATACCTTAATTTAAAAATACTTTATTGCTAAAAAATGCTAACCATCATGTGAGCATTCAGTAAGTCATAATCTCTTTTCTGGTGGAGGGTCTTGCCTCCTTGTTGATGGCTGCTGACTGATCAGGGTGGTGGTTGCTGAAGGCAGGAATGGCTGTGGCAATTTCTTAAAATAAGTCAACAATGAAGTTGCCACATCGATTGACTCTTCCTTTCACAAAAAATTTCTTACCCACAGAACTTCTTTCAAAATTGGAGTCAACCCTCTCAAACCTTGCTGCTGCTTTATCAACTAAGTTCATGTAATATTCTAAATCCTTTGTTGTCATTTCAACAATGTTCATAGCCGCTTCACCAGGAGTACATTCTGTCTCAAGAAGCCACTTTCTTTGCTCATCCATAAAAAGCAACTCCTCATCCTTTCAAGTTTGATTGTCACATCTTCAGGCTCCACTTCCAATTCGGTCACATCTTCAGGCTCCACTTCTAATTCTAGTTCTCTTGCTATTTCTACCACATCCGAGGTTACTTTCTCCACTGAAATCTTGAATCCCTCAAAGATTCCAAGAAGATTGAAATCAACTTCTTCCAAACTCCTGTTAAGGTTGATATTTTGACCTCCTCCCATAAATCATGAATGTTTTTAATGGCATCTGGAATGGCGAATCTGTTCCAGAAGGCTCTCAATTTACTTTGCCAAGATCCATCAGAGGAATCATTATCTATGGCAGCAATAGCCTTACAAAATGTAGTCTTAAATAATAAGACTTGAAAGTCAAAATTACTCCTTGATCCACAGGCTGCAGAACGGATATTGTGTTAGCAGTATGAAAGAAACATTCCTCTAGTTATACATCTCCATCAAAGCTCTTGGGTGACCAGGTGCATTATCAATGAGCAATAGTAATTTGAATCTTTTTTTTCTGAGCAGTAGGTCTCAACAGTGGGCTTAAAATATTCAGTAAACTGGCTGGGATGTATACAGTCCTAACAGTAGTAGCTAATGGAGGAGGAAGAGGAGCCATGGGAGGGTGGGCTGCCACTAGGCCCGCACTCAGGCCACACCTCGCTATGTACAGAGTGGGTGCCTGGGAATGCAGCATCTGCGAGGGTGGCATGGCAGGAGGTGGCCTATTGGATCTGGGCCTCACAGCAACAGCCCCTGGCCCAGTGGGCCTCTCCACAGCAGCATCTGCCTGCCCCACATCCCTCAGCAGGCAGGAGAACAGAATACTCCCAACTTCCTGAGTTCTGCAGTTCCTGTTGCTTCTGACAATGGATGAGCAATCACAAGGAATGCAAGGGCCACCTGTTCCTCAGTTCCAACAACAGAAGGCCTTACAACTAGATATGGGCTATAAAACCTTAGCCAACTCTCAGATAGAAAAGAAAATTGGTTGTGGACAATTTAGTAAAGTTTATGGTGCAGCCCGTCTCTTGGATGGAATACCAGTAGCTTTGTAGAAAGTACAGATATTTGATTTAATGGATGCCAAAGAAAGTTCTGATTGCATCAAAGAAATAGAGCTCTTTAAGCAACTCAATCATTCCAAATGTAATTAAATATTGCGAGTCATTCATTGAAGATAATGAACTAAACAAATTTTTGGAACCAGCAGAAGCTGGTGATCTATCCTGAATGATAAAGCATTTTAAGAAACAAAAGAGGTTAATTCCTGAAAGAACAGTTTGGAAGTACTTTCTTCAGCCCTGCAGTGCACTGAAACATATGCATTCTCGATGAGTCGTGCACAGAGATACAAAACCAGCTAATGTGTTCATTATAGCCAGTGGGGTGGTAAAACTTGGAGATCTTGGACTAGGCCAGTTTTTCAGCTTCAGAACCACAGCTGAACATTCTTTAGTGGGTATATCTTAATACATGTCTCCAGAGAGAATACCTGAAAATGGATACAACTTCAAATCTGGCATCTGGTCTCTTGGCTGTCTACTGTATGTGATGGCTGCATTAGAGTCCTTTCTGTGATGATAAAATGAATTCATACTCTCTGGGTAAGAAGACAGAACAGTGTGACTACCACCTTTTCCTTCAGATCACTATTCAGAGAAACTACTGCTGTTAATACATGCATCAACCTGAATCCAGAGAAGTGACCAGACATCACCTATGTTTATGACGTAGCAAAGAGGATGCACGCGTGCACTGCAAGCAGGTAAACACATGGAAGATCATGAAGAACATAACCGATATAATTTAAAGTATTTTTGTGTAAATCATATTCTCATTTTTGTCTGGGTGTTAAAATTAATATTTCAGAGCTAATGTGCTTTGAATCCTTTACCAGTTTTCATATAAGCTTCATTTTGTACCAATTAAAGTCACCTTCTTGCAAACCACAAATGACTTTGGAAGAATCAAAGCATCTTAGGAGAGTAAATGAAACATGATGGTTTTTATGACTAAAGTTTTTTATGATTATTTGGATTTTGGGATAAAATGGTGTTCAGATAGACTCTCAGTGCCAAATGTGGAGCATTTGGCTTGGTACACAGCAGCAGAGTCTCACAACCTGAGGAAGAGTATCAGAACATGTGACTCATTTGCTTTTATATCATTAATGGACATTTGAGATGAACACTATTGTGACCTTTTGTGATTATTTTATTTTTTAAAGTTTGAAATATGTGATTTAGTTCTTAGCATTGTAGTTTTCAAATATAATAATTAAGATAAATGTAGACATAAACTATTTGAGAAACATTCAAAATTCTTAGCTTATACCTTCAAAGTGCAACTGTTAAATGTGAAAAAGTTTGGGGGCAAAATGTGAGTCAGACACCAAAGAGTTTTTGTTTTGTTTTGTTTTAATATTTCTGATATTCTCTTTGCATTAAAATGGTATAAATTAATCCATTTAAAAAGTGTTTAAAAATTTGTTTGACTGGTGTGACAGTAATTTTTAAAGTTACACAAATCCAAGCCTTTTTTGTGTGTTTTTATTATTATTTATACATTTGAAAAAATATTCTTTAAATAATTTTGCAGTACTACATTTTGATTTCTGTATAAACCTACATGTATTCTCACTCACAACTGTCCACTATAGTGTAAGCACATGTTTTTAATCATAGGTTTTATTGAAGTACTGATTGGTCTCCTTCAGAATTTTTTTTTATATTCTTCCAGTTGCTTTCTTATTTATTTTGTATGTGCATTTGATCCATTAATGTTTCAGATTTTCTGAGAATATAATACCCTTTTAAAAGATATCTGGAATACCAATACTTTTCCTGAATTGAAAAACTTTTTTTAAAACTTTTTAAAATTTGGGCCACCCTCTATGAGTGTATTTTGTCTTGTGATAGAGGAAGAAAGGATGTGTGTCATACTAAACCCGTGAATGTTGATCAGTTTCAATTCATTTGATGAGACTGTAAATTACGAATACGTTTAAAGAAATGAAAACTGGCCATTACTAGAGCCAGAATTTTGTGAAGTTAACATTTCTGTTAAGAAGATTTTAAGTGAGGTACTGTAATCGTGCACAAAGATAACAGAGACAAAGCTTTATTAAGTTCAAGGAATGGACCGAGTTTAGTAAATGCAGTTGTGGAGATGGGTTTTCCCTGAATGCCTTCATGTTTGTGATGATCAGTTCCTCACAGAATTGTGAAGCCAAAAGGCCGTGAGGTAGTCACTTGTAAAGGACTCCATGCCATCTTAAAACCTTGGGACCCATTATCCTGCCAACATGAGAACATCTTGTTCAGAGAACACCTACCCTTAGCTGATATAACTGCTGGGTTTGATTTTTCATACATACACAAAATGTCTTTCTTGCAATCATTTGAATACTTTTGAATGTAAACTTCAAAAATGTATAAAAGGCAAGCAGTGTCATCTTTCTTCCCCCAAAATTTAATCAGTTACGTATGGTTTCTGAATAACAAAATGTTATTCACATTAAACGTTTATTCTTTAAAATGAATGTATTGTGTTTAAAACCCACAAATGCGTTATTATCATATGCCTCATAATTGTATCTTGGGATAGGCAAAGTAAATCTAGTTGGTCATTTATTTGATGACTGAATGCTTTGTTTTTCCCATGGACAACCATAGATTTAACTCCAGAAGTATCAGTAGAAATTTTTTTGTTGACTATTAGTGTCATGGAGATTTAAATGTAATAAAATTGATTGAGATTAAATGTTCTGTACATGTAACAGATATTCTTTTTCTTGCAATCTTTAAAAATACATGAATCTACAGTATCTAAGGCCTAACCAACAGTAGTCCCAAAACACCGTATCTGAGATTCTATAAAAGTTTCACTCACTAAGTTTATCTCTCAGAAACTT
The DNA here is from genome assembly GCF_015220235.1 of Choloepus didactylus. Lineage (NCBI taxonomy): Eukaryota > Metazoa > Chordata > Mammalia > Pilosa > Megalonychidae > Choloepus > Choloepus didactylus. Next base: position 35,342,656 of record NC_051308.1, read on the forward strand.
AAATCCACAGAGTGTTCCCATGCCAGACAAGTCCTAAAACCCAGAGGCAACAACCTCTTTAAGAACAACAACCAGATGCAGCCCCTTCCCCATAATGTCGACACCCTTTTTCAACATGAACAAGTTAGGGCCGTCTCTGCCTAGACACCCCTGAAGATCGAGAAAGTGATTAAACAAGAGGAAGGTGCTGCAACAGACAAGGCAGGATTTAACAAAGGATTATGAATACTGAATCTTTATATAATCCTTTTTTTTTTTAGATACTAGGGTATTAGAATAGCTAGAAGGAAATAACTGAAATGGTGGAACTCTAACCCATAACATTCTTTGAAATTTACTCTGTAGCTACTCATTAAATTGTACTTTGAAAGTTATCACCTTTCTGTATATATATCTTATATTTCACAATAAGGAAATAACTGAAACTGTGGAACCGTAACCCATAACATTCTTTGAAATTTGCTCTCTAACTACTTCTTAAACCGTACTTTGAAAGTTATCACTGTTATGTATATAGGTTAAATATCACAACAAAAATGTATTTTAAAAAATACATGGATCTAAAATTCATTAGCTTAAGCCCTCACAGTGACTTTTAAGCAAAGATTTTAGCTTTTTGTCTTAGTGAATCTATCTGCTAGAAAGAAATAGCTGGGAAGAATTTAATGATCAGGGAAATCCCTGATCATTTTCTAAATGTGGAAACTTTGTTTTGGATGGTATATCATTTTTGCAGCGTAAGTGTTCACATTTCTTATGAAGAAATCACTATGTAAAAACCAAATTTTAATTTTGAATGGGATCATTTCAAAGAATTGTGAAAATGACTAAGTTCTAATTTTTATAATCATCTATAAAATGTTCTCTTTATTTTTCTGTTTATAAGTAAACTTTGTATTGATTCAGTTAAATATTTGAATTGATTTTAGGAATCTGATCTGATTTTGAATCTTATTTAGACATTGGCACCAGTTCCCGAAAGAAAAATGCTGGGTAACTTTGTTTCGTATGCTGAGCTCAGGAATGGTGGATGAAGAACTTCCTTACATAAATCAAGTGCTCAGTAGTGTGCAATGATTGTAAATTTAGCAAGATATTGCAGCCATTTCATGAATGCTTTAGCATTGTTCATAGTGTCTATTACAAAACACTTTCTTGTATCCATATACTTCAGGTGTTGCTCTTAACATTTACTGTGTTATTTATTTTAACTAAAATGTTATTTACATTAAATGTTTATTCTTTGAAATGAATGTATTATGTTTATAACCCACTAATGCAGTATCATATGCCTCCACATTTTAATAGTACTGTAATATGGAATTCCTTTGCGAAATACTTTTATTTTGTTATGCTTTAAATACACATACTAAAAAGTTTCTATTATTAGCATTGAAATTGTACATCATAATATAAACAAAATATAAAAATGAATACAGTAAAAAAAAAAGAAAATTCAGTAAACCGTATTGTAAAAAGATGTGCTGTCATCCAAGCTTTGTTGTTTTATTAGTAGAGCGCCAGCAGACTAAATTTAGCATAATTCTTAAGGGCCCTAGGATTTTCAGAATGGTTAATGAACATCAACTTCAGTTTAAAGTCACTAGGTGCTTTAGCCCCTAACACGAGAGTAAGCCTGTCCTTCAAAACTTTAAAGACAGACATTGACTTTTCCTCTCTAGCTATGAAAGTCCTATATAGTGCCTTCTTCCAATAGAAGGCTATCTCATCTACAGTGAAAATCTATTGTTTAGTGTGGCACTTGCATCAATAATCTTAGCTAGATCTTCTGGATAACTTGCTGCAGCTTCTACATCAGCACTTGATGCTTCATCTTGCACTTTTATGTTATGGAGATGGCTTTTATCCTTAAACCTCATGAACCAACTTCTACTAGCTTCAAATTTTTATTTTGCAGCTTCCTCACCTCTCTCTGCCTTCACAGAATTGAAGAAAGTTAGGGCCTTGCACTGGATTAGGCTGTGGCTGTTTTCATCTTCCCTCCAGACCACTAAAACTTTCTCCATATCAGCAATAAGGCTGTTACACTTTCTTATCATTCATGAGTTCACTAGGGTAGCACTTTTCATTTCTTTCAAGAACTTTTCCTTTGCATTCACAGCTTGGCTAACTGTCTGGCACAAGAGGCCTAGCTATTGGCCTGTTTCGGCTTTCAACACGCCTTCCTAACTAAGAATCATTTCTAGCTTTTGATTTAAACTGAGAGACGTGCAACTCTTCCTTTCACTTGAATACCTTGAAGACATTGCAGGGTCATTAGTTAGCCTCATTTCAATATTGTTTGTATCTCAGGGAATAGGGAGGCCCAATGAAGGGAGAGAACTGGGGAACAGCCAGTCAGAGCAGTCAGAACACATAATTATTTATCAATTATATTCTCCTCATCTTATATGGGCACAGTTCGTGGTGTCCCAAAACAATTACAATAGTAACATCAAAGATCACAGATGACCATAACAGATATAATAATGAAAAAGTTTGAAACATTACGAGAATTAACAAAATGTGAATTAGCAAAATGTGACAGAGACATGAAATGAGCACATACTGTTGGAAAAATGGCACTGATAGACTTGTTCGATGCAGGGTTGCCACAAACCTTCAATTTGTGGGAAAACAAACAAACAAAAAACACAATATCTGAGAAGTGCAATAAGATGAGGTACACCAGTATACAATTCAGTGGTGTTAAAAACATTCACAATGTTGTACTATCCATCACCACTATCTACTACCAAAACTCTTCCATCACCCCAAACAGAAACTCTGTACTCTTTCCCCACCCCCACCCCCGCCCAGGTAACCTGTATTCTAATTTCTGACTCTATAAATTTGCATATTCTAATGATTTCATGTAAGTGAGATCATACAATATTTGTCCTTTTGTATGTAGCTTATTTCACTCTACATGATATCACCAAAATTCATACATGTTGTAGCATTTATCAGTACTTCATTCCTTTTTATTGTCAAATAATATTCCATTGGATGGATATACCACATTTTTGTTTATCCGTTCATCAATCAACAGACATTTGGGTTGTTTCTACTCTTTGGCTACTATGACTAATGCTAATATGAACATTTATGTTCAAGTTTTTGTATGAACATATATTTTCAATTCTCTTGGAAATTCCTTGAGTTTTCTTATATTTGAGAAATAGCTAAGTCTAAAAGAAATGAGTGTCAGTTATGGTACTGTATTCCTTCTAATGTATTTATAGTCCATCTGTTCCCAGTAGAGGTTTGCGGTATTCTCTCCACCACTATGTCCTCCACCACCTTCACTGCAGCACCTGTCACACTGGGTTGTATGTTTCCACAATGGTAAGGAGAGCCCTTTGAGGCAAGAGACCTATCCATGTCCACTCTGATCAGTTCTTTAAATGTAAGTCACCATATGCTTGTGCCCCCCAGGTGAGAGGTGAATGGACTAGGGTTGAGCATCTGACCAAAGGATGACCAGCAGCATATGAAGTGGTCAGGCAAGAAAGTTCTTCTCTTTCCACAGGCTCAATAGTGGCCAAATGGACCAATCAGATCCTCCTTCTCAGGTAGATGGTAGTTGGTATAAGCCAAAACACAAAAGAGAGAAGGCAATAAGCAGAAGCCCTGAGGAAATAGAAGTTCTGATGTATCAAGAAAGCAAAGTAGTTTGCTGTCTTAGTTTGTCAGGGCTGCTATGACAAATACCACAGACCAGTTGACTTAACAACAGGAATTTTTTGTCTCATAGTTTTGGAAGCTGGAAGTCCCAAATAAAGGTATTGGTATCGGCAGGCCACACTTTCTCCAACATCTGTAGCTTTCTGGTGTCTCCTCCTTGGGCTTTTGCTTCCATGTCCAAATCTCATTTGCTTATAGAGACTCCAGTCATATAGGATTAAGGCCCACCCTGGTTCACTTTTACTTCATCTTAATAGGATCCTCAAAGATCCTATTTACAAATGAGTTTACATCCACAGGACCAGGGATATGGATTTCAACATGTCTTGTTGGAGGACATGATTCAATCCCCAAGACTCAATAATCATGGCAGCACAAAATCAGAGATCAACAAACTTCTGCAGCTGGGAGAAAAGTGGCTGAGTCTCCAGAATTACAAATCTCTAATAATTCTCACTTCCCAGATTATGTTCTACTCTACATGAAAAGAGCACATTTTAATGCCTAGTTGCCATCTCAACTTGACTAAATGCAAGCTAAAATTCTCCATGTTTCTCCCCCCAAATTTGCTCCCTTCTCCCTCCACCTTCCACTCCATCTTTGGACTCCAAACTGGCTTTCTTTCATTTCCTTTACTTCAGAGATTTTACACATGCTGCACTCCTCAACTGAAATGCTGCTCTCCTTACCCTTTCCCCCAGTCCCTACTGTCTCCTCTACACAAACACCATGCATCTAGGGAATACCCACTCCTGCTGAGACCGCAGCTCAGCAAAGCTTCTAAAGGAGGACCCCTTGGAGCATACTCTTTTATACTCTCATAGTTGCATCATGTACTGCTTCTTTGTAACACCACTGTTGTAGTAGTACACCTATAGGGTGGTTACTTCATTAATGTCTATATCCAGGTAGACTAAAACTCCATTAGGGCAGAGATCCTATCTATTTTGGCTCACCTTTGTATACCCAGCACCTAGCACAAAGCCTGACATCTAGCAGGGCAATAAATATTCAATGAACAAATGAATTTAGTTTTGATTAGGACAGAATCTCCTAATGGTTCACTAGGATAACGAAGCTACAAAAAGAACCACAAAGAACTGCAGGAGTTAAACTATAAAAACCAGTACTTAGTACCATCAAGCCAGTTATCACACTGCTTCAGCCACAAGTAACGGTGTGACAGGAATGTGGATAAAAGGATGTCAGGCAATGGGCTTGCTAAACCATGTACTAGTTTCGATCTATTCTCTCATCCTTCCCTCTCTGCTGTAGAGATGAATATTGGAGGAAGATCCAAATATTGTGGCATTAGCTACCATCAGACACTTCTACTCTCTCAGTCTAGTGGACTCAGAGCCTTAGAAGGAAGCAGGGATAAATTAGAAGGATCTGGAATGCTAAGTAAGATGTGAGCAGAATTAGTTAATTCTAATCACTTGGACTAGATAGCATTTTTGAGGGGCTCATAATTTTTGAAATCCTGTCTGAGAATGATACGAGATCTCATTTTCAAGGTTACTTCAATCAATTTTATCACTAAGGAATGTGATGTACAAATATTGCTGGTAAAACTCAGAAATTATATGATCATAGCCTTTTGACCTGACACCTGTGATAAGACATATTAAAAAACTGATTCTGGTGGCTTTTAAGACTAAAAGAAGGAGAGAAATAATTACTGATTTTGCAGTTAATCTGAAGAACCACATTGTCCTTTCTCATCTGATCAATGTGTTCAAAGTTTATTGTCTGTTAAAATGCTGCACTATTGCAGCAAACTTACATACCATATTGGTTTTGTGGCAGGGATAAGCATGAAGTAGTATTAATGAAGCAACACTGGCCCATCCTTTGCAGATTGGAGAGGAAATGACTGAGTCTCCTCCAGGCGGGCCAGAGGAGAAAAGAATTTCGTTCTCCTCACCTTCAATCTACACATATAGCTTTAGCCCAACTTTTGTTACCAGGCTCCAGAAAGCACATGGGAATGCCAGTGAATGACTGACCTGAAATGTCTCCAATGTGCAATATAAAAGGAAAGCATCGCCAAATTACAATATTCTTACTATAACTGAAACAGATTACTTATGATACACCTTGCAACTCACCTGGACATATTGGTTGATAAACTAAAAAGCTGACTGCTTTCCTGAAAAAAATGATACACTGATTTGCCAGCCCTTGTTTATACAGTACAGCTCCCTGCTAACAAAGGGGATAATCTGGCTTCATGTCAAACTCTTTTTTTGGTTCTATATTACTTAGCATAATAGCTATGTTCCTGCAAACCTGTGTGCATTTTGTTTTTAAAAACACCACTACATCTGAAAGGCACTAAGGGAGCTTCCTACTTCAAGGAAATTCCGCATTAAGCAAATATCGAAAGTGTGGTTACAAAGACTTGGTGGCAACATGAAAAACGCTTATGACTCAGTGTTGAGAGGAAAAAAAATCATAATTAAAATTGTATGTATATTTTAATTAAAATTTTAAATAACATAGATGTATGTAAGATAAAACTCTTAAAGAATATTTACCAAAAATTGTATTAGTTATATTAGAGGGATGCAAATGGGTGATTTTTTTTCTCATTCTGCTTTCCAAATTTTCTAGAATGATGTTATATTCTATAAATTAATTTTTAAAACTAAAAATATAAGTTAAAATAATTCTGTGATAAATCCTTTTTAAAATATTGAACAAGTAATCAGTTATGCTATAAATCTGGATCTTTGCACACTGAACTTCATTTAAGTTGGGGCAAACCTGTGTTTCAAAGGTTTTAAAACTATGATTATTTCCCTCATCTGAATGCAACTCCTGGAGCAGTGCTCCACACAGGACAGGCTAAAACAGGAATCTCTCACCTTTGTTCTTTGTTCTACATGGAAACCATTCACTCCTCTCTCCTCCTCCCAGATGTTTAGTTTTTAATATTTTTGTTAATAGCAATCACACACTTCCTTAAGCCCTTGGAGCAGACTGAAATCACATTCACAGAGGCATCTCAGTTCTCCCCACCCCACCCCAAAAATAAAATATGTACACACTCGCTTCTCTTTCTCTCTCTCTCCCCCCTCCCTCTCTCCCTCTCTCCCCCTCTCCCCATCCACCCACCCCCTCATTCCTTCTCCCTGCCTTTCTCTCTTTCTCTTTTTCTTCCTCCTCCCCTCACCCCTTCTCTCTCTCTGTCAAACCTTTCAGAGCCCCACATAGGTTTCCCTGATCTTTTGGGTTGCTAAGAACAACTTTAAAAGCCAAAAAATGAACTGCAAACTTGCTTTATGTTTGGCAAATACGAAATTTCCCCATGTCTATGACACAAATCAGTCACCCACTCAAGAACTTCTTTATCATCCACTGTATCAAGAGTACATGCAAAAACTAACAAAATAACTGTCAACAACTGATTCCTTAAAAACAAATAAAAAGAAGAAAGATTTTGTTTCTAGGCTTCAAATACCCATGTCAACTGGTAAGAAATAAGATACCATTTTATGGGATAAATTACAGGCTCCAGGGTCAATGCCCTCACAAGCTGGGGAACTCATTGACTAAATCCTTATAAATTGATTATGGCGGCTCACTCTTTTGCATTCTGATATTATTGGTTATTATGAAAAGTAGCCAAAGTCATTCAGTCTCGCCATCAACAGATAGTGTCTGCTTTTCCATTACACTTGTCTAAAAGCCCCTGTTATAAACTCAGATATAAAATTGAAACTTTTTGAAGAAACCTCAGAAAGAGACTCTATAAAAACTGGACCAGGTACTCTTAACTACTGACGTTGCAAAGAACAGATTCATGAGGGCAGGCTTCTCAGTAGAAGCTGATGTCATTTCCACAGACACCTGACAGCCTGTATCAAGGGACTTAGCCAGGATTTCCAGGATTCTTAGCACATGAACAGATGACTTCATCAAAGTAGACTGCTAAACCCAAGATCAGCAAAATTAATTTCCTAGGAGTAAATGAATAGATTTAATTGTGACTAATGTTCTATTTTTAATGGGTCGATGAGAAAAAATCCTTTTCTTTCTTCTTTATCTCTTACCCTCAAGTTGGCAGGACATATGTGTATAAACCAGAATGGAACGTTTTTTAAATGGTTTATTATGCCAACACACCTCTCAGAATTCAGGGGGGGAAACCTTTTGAAAATTCTTAAAATGTATTTTAAACTAGGAAATTGTCAGAAAAACTTAAAAATAACTATTTTATAGAATATACTGACAGACTTTATCTATAAACTATGCAAAACAATGGTAACAATATTAAATATTATCTGAAGTGCTTTTACTATGTACCTTCACTTTTCATGATCATAGTTACTACTTAGGCTCAATAAAAATTCATACCCCTTGCTACAAGATTGAACCGGATAAATCAAAATTTTAACAATATCTAAGACACAAATCTCATTTAATGACACATGACAAGCTACTATTCAGGAACAAAGACTATACCTCACAGGTCAGAGGATAAAATCCAGCAAACAGTAACATGTTGGTAAATGTTTAACAACCAGCTCCCTAAAGAAAAAAGAAGCACTGCTTTGTAGCATTTGCTGATTTCTGTGGTGTTAATACACCCTTCATGGCCAATTTCAACATGCTGAACATGAAGTTGGTAAGAGATGCACAATAGCACGCTATTATATAAGATTTCCACTAGATATTTACATCTAGGTAATAGATGTAAATAACCTCAAAAATATAAGTAAAAGTAAAGTGTTGTGCAATGATTAGGAAGTGATGGGTTTTGAGTATTCATTATCATTGTTTTTAATATAATTCCTTGTAAGATATGGAATTTACTTTCTAATAATGGTCAGCTCACGAAATTCCTGCAAATTTAACAACCAGTTCTTGCAAGACAACATGAGCCAGTTTCAGCACAATGCTGGCTCTATGATTCTATGGCTTATGGAATATCAGCTTTACAGGCAGTAAAGAATTTCCTGACAGGTCAGGAAATCGACAAATTTGGGGGTTTCAGACAAAGAGTCACAGTTACAATAACTCAGGCAAAACCCGATAGAAAGAATTTGAATGGTTCTTGTTTCTTAGCTCCATAGACAAGCCGATAAGGGCAATAAAATAATTTCAGTACATAAAAGGTTTTACAAGTTAACTCTTAAACCAGAAGGCTTTGGTTTTATTAATCAGTAACAAGGAGGTCTTTGTGAATTAACACCTCTTATACACTATGTAAATAAAACTGATTAAATAAAACACTAAATGAGTTATGCTGAATCAGAAAGTCACAAAACAACTTATGCAGGCAAATGTGCACACTCGAGGAGCACTTGACCATAAGGAGAGAATGTGAAAACAGAACTGGTACCCTGCAGAGCCATCATTATGGAACATATATGCCATACCATAATCAGGGGAAAAAACACTTTGCACCCAAAAATCAAACAAACAAATAAAAGCATAAAAACCAGGTCATTCTTTATAATTTTAGTCCCCAAAATAAGAATCCTTGAACATTTCCTGTAGGTCACTGACTCCCTAACAAAAACATCTCTGTCTCTAACTTTTGCAATACTGATGCCGATATGTCTCAAGCTTTGTAAATATTAAAATTATGTGAGAAAATTACTGTTTTTCCACCATAAACAGACTAAGTTCAGTGATTTGGCAATCTTTTCCCTTTTAAATATCCATATTTTTTATTTGATGAGCCTATCTTTCTAAAGCCTGGACGCCCTTGCAAATCTCTTTACAAGTGAACTTCTTATCTTTTCTAAATGTTTTTGTCTCTGAGTCTCTCTTTTACCATAACTTGCTTATTTGTTTCTATTTTTTTGGTTCCATATATCCATATATGTTCTGTGTTCATTCATGGCCAAATATTGAGCCAAACCTGTCGCAGACAGCAACTATAAACTCCATTAAAATATAAAAACAACTATCTGAAGACACTGGAGAGCAACAGGAAGCAGGCAAATACTAGAGGGGAATTGACTTTGAAAGAAGGGAAAGATGCTGGGTGAGTTTCACAATTTTTATAACTTTTATCCTAGGATCAAGTCTCAAATTGCACTGTTCAGGGCAGGTAAAAGTCAGAAAGAAAATTCAAGTCTTATTGGCTTGAAAAACCAGAGGACACACTTTGAAGCAAACACAGCTATTGAAAAGAAATGGCGGACATCCTGAAAAGGAAAAAGCCAGGAATGATGAACCCCAAATTGTGTGTATAAATTTTGCCCAAATCGCTGGTTGATCCCTGAAGAGTAAAACAACTGAGCAGAAATTTGAGCTACCACTCACCACAAGGAAGAAAAGGTTTACAGTTTGAATTCAGTCAAGTTAACCACCTTCTATTAAAAAATTAAAAATGCTCTTGAGAGGAATACAACAGAATCCAGTATCATTAAAATATATCATTCACAATGTCCAAGATAAAATCTAAAATTATTTAACATTCAAAGAAACAGGAAAACATTACCCATACTCAAGAAAAACAAAAACCAATGAAGACCAAATATGAGAGGCTTCACATGCTGCTGAAAGCAATACTGTGAAATGGGTTGGCTTTTAACAATGGGAATTAGTAGCTTACAAGCTGTGCTGGTTGGGATGTATTATGTCCCCCAAAACACCACGTTCTCTGAAGTAATCTTGTGGGGGCAGACATATTAGTGATGATTGGGTTGGAACCTACTGACTGTTTCCATGGAGATATGTTTCAATCAACTGTGGGCAAGACCTTTGATTGGATAATTTCCATGGATGTGTTACCTGAATGGGTGGGTCTTAATTAAATCACTGGAGCCATATAAAAGATCTGACAAACAGAAGGAACTCAGTGCAGCTGCAGCTTAGAGAGACATCTTGAAGACGGCCATTGAAAGCTGATGCAGACATTTTGGAGAACACCATTTTGAAACACCACCTGGGATCAAGCAGACGCCAGCCACGTGCCTTCCCAGTTTACAGAGGTTTTCCGGTTGCTGATGGCCGTTCTCCAGTGAAGGTACCCAATTACTGATGCCTTACCTTGGACATTTTATGGCCTTAAGACTGTAACTGTGTAACCAAATACACCCCCTTTATAAAAGCCAATTCATTTCTGTGGTTTTACAAAACAGCAGCATTAGCAAACTGGAACACAAGCTTACAGTTTTGAGGCTGAGAAAATGACCACATCAAGGCCTTCATCAAGACAATCCTTTCTTTCCTGAAGATTGGCTGCTGGTGATCCTGGAATCCTCTGTCACATGGCAAGGTACATGGCAGTGCCTGCTGGCCTCTCCGTTCTCTTCCGGATTTCAATGCTTTCAGTTTCTTGCTTCCATGGTGTGTGCTCTCTCCCTTGCTCTCACTCTCGCACTCTCTCTTCATCCCATTTATAAAGGACTCCAGTAAAAAGATTAAGACCCACCCTGGGCCATGTCTTAACTGAAGTAACCTCATGAAAACCTACTTACAACAGTTTACACTCACAGGAATGGATTAGCTTTAAGAACATATTTTTCTGAGGTACATAGTTTCAAATGACAAATGAGCAGAAAAAAATTTGAGGAAACAATGACTAAACATTTTTCAAAGTTGTTATGTCCCCATCCACATTGCAAGCTCAGTAAAGGCAGGGAATTCTGAGTTAGACCTCTTTTGTAGCCCACAGAGCATCTAACAAAGTTAGGCCACATAGTCAAGTCTCAACTAATATATATTTATTCGTTCATCATCAAAAATGTACATAAACTCTCCAGAATCTAGAGAGCATAAGATCAAAAGGACTCCATGTATTTGAGTGTTCATGTGTTGGTATGTGACAGACAGAGACAAAGAAAGGAAAAGAGAGGAAGGGACTCCTAACATTCCTTTTTCTGTGTGAACACTTGAAGTGCTCTCCTCAGCCTGCTAATCTGTGGTCCTGAGGACAAAGCTGTCCACAAATAAACTCAGCAAAACACTCCAAAAGAGATATACTTGTCTGATATGCTCATTTCAAGTATTTAAGGACATGGTTTTGGTTATAAGGCCCAAATCAAGATGCCTGGAACAATAAATTTAGTAAATCCCCTTGAAATGTGCTGCTGGGAATGTCTTCTTTCTGTTATAAAATAGAATTCACTCATAAAGATATAAGCAGAAATTAGATTTGGGTATATTTACAGGAGTCTCTGAGTCTGGGAAGAGGCATTTATGAATTTGGTTATGGATCTCTCACTGGCCTTTAAAATACTGATTTGGGCCAGTATTTTAGTCTCCCTGGTGCCTGCTTAGTCAGCCAAAAACTGGAGATGATACTCTTCTATTCATTTCACAGCAGAGCTGCATCTGTCATAATCACAATTGTTACCATTTATTGAGTTCCTAGTGTACATCAGGCACTGGGATAAGAACTCTACTTGCATTATTTCTAATTCAAACAATCATCCTGAAGGTGGGTATTATTCACTTTATAAATGATGATACTGATTCACAAAGAGGTTTAGCAAACTTTGAAACAGTCACACCATCTAGTAAGTGGTAGTGCCAGGATTCTATCAGGTGCTCTAACTATCTCATGCTAGTTTGCTTTTATTCATTAAGCATGGTTAATATATAAAGAACATTCTAGGTAAACATAGTACTCAAAGAAAAAAAAGAAAACTTTGGGACTGCATTCAAGAAGGGTAAACCTAGATGAGAAATGAGATATGGTCTAAAGCAACCAGAGATTATATGCAAACCAGAGTGAAACTATAGGCTGCACTTAAGGACTGTGCAGAAAACACAAATGAGAGAGTATTTGAGATGCTGTGGTACCCCTAGAAATCACTAGATAGTCTCAGTTTTCATACTGTATACATCCTTAACCTGGATAATAAACCATCTCAAAAGTAAAGGGTTTCCCCCACACCCTATGAGACAAAAGGGTTGTGCATCCCCTAACACATTATTTCAGATGTAACTTGAAAACAAGCCTCTAACATTTGCAAATCTTAGAAGCACTAGAAAAATGGTTTCACAAGTTTGATTGCTGACGGATACATGGGAGTCCTTTGTACCAGATGCTCTATTTTTGTGCATATTTGAAATTTTCCACAATTAAAAGTTTTTAAAGAAAGACATGGGGGGGGGGGAGAAAGTAAAAGAAAAATGGCAGTATACCTGGAATGGAGGAAGAGTGACGCCAGAAAACAAAGGAGAAATTCTGAGAAAATAAATGACATAGGGAGATTCTTTTCCCCTGGGGTCATTAGTGGTAGGGTTTAAGACGAGAAAACATAGGGAAGAAAGAGAAAGAGTCCCCATTAAAACCTGTTCTCACAGGGAGGGGTCCTGAATGACCAAGAAAAGCCAGCATCTCGGAACATGTACCAGCGTGACTCAATATGGAGGAACTAAGAGTGGCTATATAAGGAGCTCGTGAACAAAGTGGAGGTTGGTCACAAAGGACTGTTTCCAATAAACTTAACTGCATCCCAGGACTGAGCTCAAAAATATTAACAGGAATACAAAAATATCCAGCACTCAAGAGAGTGAAATAACAATGTCTGACATCCAATCAGGACTAAAAGGCAAACAAAGAAACAGGAAAACATGACCTAATGAGGAAAATTATCAGTCAAGATAAACTAAACCAGAACTGACCCAGATGTTAGAATTAACAAAGACATAAAAAATAGTTATTATAACTATATTATATATGTACAAAAAGTTAAGTAGACATATGAAAGATTTTTTTTAAAGACATCAAATTTCTAGAGAGGAAAACTACAATGCCTGAGAAAAATACACTGATGAGATTAATGGCAAAGTAGACACTGCAGAAGAAAAATTTAGTGAACCTGAAGACATAGCAATAGAAACTATCCAAAATGAAACACAGTACAAAGAATTTAAAGAAAAGAGCAACTTCAGTTCATAATAGCCACAAACAACATACAACCCAAATCTCCTTCATTGGGTAAATGGTTAAACAAACAGGGCACATCCATACCATGGAATCCCACTCAGCAATAAAGGGGAAGAAACCACTGATGTGTGCAACAGCTTGGATGGTCCTCTGGGAAATTATGCTGAGTGAAAAACAGCCAATATCAAAAGGCTGCATAATGTATGACACTATCTAAATGGTTCCATTTCTATAATTACTCTTGAAATAACAAAATCATAAAGATGGAGAACCAGAATGATGATTTCCAGGGGACAGGGATTGGGGAGGAAGGGGGTAAGTGTAGCTACAAAGGCACAAGGAAGCCTGGTGTGATAGAACAGTTCTGCATCTTGACTGTGGTTGTAACCACACAAACTACATATATGATAGACGTGCATAGAACTACACATAAACACACACATAAGTGCATGTATAACTGGTGAAATCCGAATAAATTCTGTGGATTGTTCCAATGCCAATTTCCTGGTTTTTATATTGTACTACAGTTATGCAAGATTTCAGCACTAGGGGAGGTGAGGTGAAGGTGCACAGGGCCTCCTTACAACTCTTTGCAACTTTCCTGGGAATCTATAATTATTTCAAAGTAAACATTTTTTAAAAAGAAAACAGACTGTTTAAACAAAAATAATAACAATATAGAGTGGGTTTTATAACAAATGTATAAATAAAATTTATGACAATAGCATAAAAGCCAGGAGGAAAGAAAAAGACGTATACTCCTGTAAGGATCTTATGCTACATGTGAAGAGCTATCATATAACTTGAAAATAATTTGTGATGTTAAAATGATACTATAAAACCCAAAGTAACCATTAATATAACAAAACATAGCTAATAATCCAACAAACAAGATAACATGGAAAAAAATATTCAGTTCAAAGGAAGGCAGAAAAAGAGGAAGGAAACAAAGAATAGATGAGATAAATAAATGATAAATGTAACTCCAATCATATCAATAATCACTATACCCAAGCAGAATACATATTCTTTTTAAGTGTACACAGAACACTCACTCACCAAAGTAGAACATGTTCTGGGCCATAAAGCATATCTCAATAAATTCAAAAGGATTTAAGTCATACAAAGTATGTTCTATGACCACAACGGAATTAAATCAGAAATCAGTAAGGGAAAAATGCCTAGAAAAATTCTCAAATATTTGGAAATTAAATAAAACACTATTAAATACCCAAAGAATAAATCAAAAGGGAAATCAGAAAGTATTTTTAACTAAGTGAAAATGAAAACACAACACATCAGAGTATGTGAGATGCTGCTAAAGCCATACTTAAGAATTTATAGCACTAATTGCCTATATTAGAAATGAGGAGAGGCCTCTTCCACCTTAAGAAGCTAGAAAAAGAAGAGGAAATGAAACCAAAGTAAGCTAAGCATAAGAAATGATAAAGATTAACGAGGAAATCAATGAAATAGAAAACAGAAAAACAATACAGAAAATCCATGAAGCCAAAGGGTGGTTCTTTTAGAACATCAATAAACACTGATAAACCTCTAGCCAGACTTCAGGAAAAAAAGACAGAAGATACAAATTACCAATATCAGGAATAGGGAAACACTACAGATTCTACAGATATTAAAGGGATAATAAGGGAATATTATGAACAACTTTTTGGCTGTACATTTGACAATAGATCAACCAATTCTTTGAAAGACACACTCCCAAAGCTCACTCAAGAAGAAATAAATAACCTGGATAGATCTTTATGTATTAAAGACATTAAATTTGTGGTTTAAAACCTTCTCACAAAGAAACCTAGCCCAGCTGACTTTACTGGTAAATTCTACCAACCATTTAAGGGAAAACTAATACCAATTCTACACAAAATCATTCAGAAAATTGAAGAGAAGGGAATATTTCCCACTCATTCTGTAAGGCCAGGCCTACTTTGATACCAAAACCAAACAAAAACATTACAAGAAATGAAACTACATGCCAATATCCATCACAAAATAGATGCAAAAATTGTAAACAAAATTTTAACAAATTGAATCCAACTATTATTAAAAGGATAAGTATTAAAAGGATACTACTAAAATGATATTATAAAATTATCCTTTCATTAAATTATTAAGAGGATAATATAGTATGGCCAAGTGTGCTTTATCCCAGGAGTGTGGGGTTGGTCTAACATCAATCAATGTAAATCATAATGTTAAAAAAAACTACAAAGAAAAAACATACGATTATCTCAATAGATGAAGAATAAGCATTTAACAAAAACCAATACCCTTTCATGATAAAAGCATTCAACAAACTAGGAATAGAAGGGAACTTCCTCAAACTGAAAAAATGACATTCATGAAAATCCTATAGCTAATATCATATTTAATAATGAAAGACTAAATACTAACCCTCTGTGATAAGGAACAAGACAAGGATGTTTGCTTTCATTACTTCTATTCAATAATGTACTAGAGATTCTAGCCAATGCAATCAGGCAAGAAAAAGAGGGCAGGGTAGACAACCAGATTGGAAAGGAAAAGGTGAAACTGTCTTTATTTGCAGACAATATGATCATCTAAGCAGAAAATCAGATAGGATTATTAAAAAACTATTACGGTTAATAAGTGAGTTATCAAATTTGCAGGATACAAACTCAATACAATAAATCAATGGTATTTCTATAGACCAGCAACACTCAAAAGTTGAAAGTTTTAAAAACAATACCATTTACAATAACATTAAAAAAATAAGAAACACTAGGACTAAATCTCACAAGAGATATGAAAGACATGTACAAGGAAAACTACAATACATTGCTGAAAGAAATTAAAGAAAGAGGATCTAAAGAAATGGTGAAATGTATGTTATTCTTGGGTCAAAAGACTCAATATTGCTAAGATGTCAATTCACCTCAAATTGTTCTATAGATTCAAAGCAATCCCAGTGAAAATCCTAGCAGAATTTTCTGTAGAAATTGACAAGGTGATTGATTTTAAAATTCATATGTAAATGCAAAGAATTTAGACTAGTCAAAACAACTTTGGAAAAGAACAACAAAGTTGGTGGGCTCACACTACTGACTTCAAGATTTATTTAAAAGCTACAGTAATAAAAACAGTGTGATTGGTGTAAACACACAAATAGATCAATGGAACAGAGTAGAGAACCCAGAAATACGCCCACACACATATGAACTACTAATTGTTTTTTACAAAGGTGACAAGACAATCCAGGGGAGAAAAAATAGTCTTTCAACAAGCAGTACTGGAACAACCGGATATCCACTTGCAAAAAATATTAACTTTGATCCATTCCTCACCCCACATATAAAAATTATCTCAAAACGGAGCCTAGACCTAAATGTAGCACCTAAAACCAAAAAACTTCTAGAAGAAAAAAAAAATTTAAGTTTTTTTGTGTAAACTTAGCACAGGTAAAGAGTACTTGCAAATGACACCAAAAGCAGAATCCATAAAAAATTGATAAATTGGACTTCATTAAAATTAAAAACTTCAGCTCTTCAAAAGATACTGCTAATAGAATGAAAGTCTAAAATCTGGGAGAAAATCTCTGCAAAGCATAGTTCTAATAAAGGACTCATATCCAGAATATATTTTTAAAACTCACAAAACTTATTTTAAAAATGAAAAAAAAAACACATTTTTTAAATAGGCAAAGGATTGGACAGACATTTCACCAAAGATATACAGACAGAAAATCAGCACACAAAAAGATGCATCAAGGAAATGCAGATTAAAATCATGAGTTCCCACTACATAACTATTAGAATGGCTAAATTTAAAAGACTGACCACCCCAAGCATTGGCAAGGATGTGGGGGAACTGGAACTTTCATACACTGTAGGTGGCAATGTAAAATGGTACAACCACTTTGTACAACAGTTTGGCAGTTGCTTAAAGAGTTAAGCATATCTCTAACATTTGATACAGCCATTCTACTCCTAGATATATACCCAAGAGAAAAGAAAGCCTATGTTCATGCAAAGACCTGTATTCGAATATTTGTAGCAGCTTTCTTTTAATAGCCAAAACCTGGAAAAGATCCAAATGTCCATCAACAGGTGAATGGATAAACAAATTGTGTACATCCATACACTGGAATAGTAAAAAGAAATAAACTTTTGATACATACAACAACATGGATGAATTGGAAAAAAAATATGCTGATGAAAGACAAAAATAAGAGTACATACAGTATGATTACATTTATATAAAACATTAGACAATTCAAACTACTCTATAGTGACATAAAGCAGTTCAGTGGTTGCCAAGGGAGGGTGGGGAAGGATTACAAAGGGTCCTGAGGAAACTTCTGGGGAATGGATATGTTCACTGTATTAACTGTGGTGATAGTTTCATGGCTGTACACCTATTTCAAAAGTTATCAAATTATCCACTTTAAATATGTACAGTTTATCACATGTCAATTATACCTCAATAAAGCTATTTTAAAAAAAAAAGATGACTGCAAGATCAAGAAAGATGAGTCCCATGACTTTGACAATGCCTCTTCTAGGGTGTGCACGGGAGCTGAACCAGGGCCTCACCCCTGCCAAGACCAGGACTTTGCACAAGCTCCAAGTGCGCCTATGACAGATACAATCAGACCAACCTGTCTCTCCCCTTCATATACTATAGCCTCTACCCACCATCCGTATTAAACAGAAGCCAAGAGACAATAAGTGTGCTTATGAAACCCCAGCTTTGCCCCCATCCCCTCCCTAGGAAAGACTTCAAATTCAAATTCAATAATTCTAAAAAGAAAGCACAAACAGATCTATTTTACTATGTGCACAGGGTCCTACCAGAAGGGATGCCTCACCAGAGATTCAAATTGTGTTATTTCTGTTCTTTATTAGGAGATAATTCCCTCTATGCCCTAGTATAGATGAGGAGAGGAAAACACCTGGACATTACCCAGGATCTCTGCATCTGTTACAATTAGGTATGACTATGTGAGAAAAGCCAGCCATGTGAAGGTTTAATGTCTCACTTTACTGAAGACCAGAAGTAAACAGTCAGGAACTGTTTGGGCAGCTCTGTGAATTCATCAGGGTCTCAGCCTTCTTTTGTCTCCTCTAGCACAGAGCTTCCATCCTCAAGGCCACATGATGTCTTCTGAAGCTCTCTGATCTGAGCAGAAGAGGAGGAAAGGGGAAAGGTGAAAGGAGGCATCTTGACTGACCTGGAAGATAAAAGCCACACTATCCAGAGATAGATCATCATAGGTAAGGTGTTTTGTGATTTGGAGTCAAAGAGATGGCGGACACTGGAACCAATCCTGGAATAGTACTCAAGCTGTCTTGGTCCCTAAAGGAATTGATCATTGGAGTTGAGACATGGCCTCTGAATATCAGGAGTACATTACTGAGTATGGGGTTAAGACTTTCCTTTCCCTGAAGAGCTGCAGTGAAAGAGCTCCACTTCTACCTTCTGATCCCAGCCTTCAGCAATGGCATCACAAGTGCAAGCAGGACTTCACGCCTGCAGACCAAACTTAGCACTCAAGAGAGTCCACTGATGCTCTGTCCCTGAATCCCTTGCATCTTCCTCTGAGAACAAACAGCTGCCTCATGTTTCTGGGCTACCAGTGGTGAGCCGGGTGAACAGGCAGGGTGGGACAAGGGGAGTGTTTGCTGTCCCTGAGCACATACTTGAAAAGTGGTAACTTTTCAACATATTCATAAAAGTGAGTATGTTTTTAGAAGTAGTGGGAAAGCAACTGGAGGTCTGTTCAATACTAGAATGAAAGGTTGGTTTCAGACAGTAAGAGACACAGAGACAGCAGTCAAAGAGTGGTTGCTTTCTTCAAAGCTGGCTCTCCTGCCAGCCAAGCACAGGCTGCACCTGCCCAGGCCCCGATGGCTGATGTTAGAACCCAGTTAGCATCTGCCTCATGCCCTGTGAGTGACCTCACCACGCCCTGAGAAAACTGACTCTGGCCAGCCTTGGCCTGGGAAGCATCAGGGGCTTGAAGGAGCTGTGGCCCTTCCAACTGGAGCACCGCCTTGGAGCACAACCATGGAAAGTGGACAGCCCAACCTTGAAGAGTCAATCCCTATACCCAGAAGATCTGAAAGCAGTGACATGAACAGACATTTGTACACTGATGTTCACAGCAGCATCGTTCACAATTGCCAAGAGATGGGAACAATCCAGGTGTCCTTCAACAGATGAGTGGATTAACAAAATGTGGGATACACATACAATAGAATACTATGCAGCAGTAAGAAGGGACAAGGTCCTGAAACATAGGGCAACATGGACAAACCTTGAAGATATAATGCTGAGTGAAATAAGTCAGACACAGAAGGAGAGATATTCTACGTTACTACTTCTATGAACTCCCTGAACAATGTAAAATCAACGTTTTACAATGTAGAATATTGGAGACCTACTGATAGAAGCTAGTAGTGGGGGAATGATAATATATCTTCAGATATGCTAATGATGGTGAATTCAAAGGTATGAGAATGGATGGGGATGACGATTGTTTGTTAATGGGATAAAAAAATATATATATTTTAAGGGAGGAAAAAAAAGTCAATCCCACTTCTGGGGCCATTAAGGGAGTCAGGAACTTTTTCCTGCTTTGAAGCTTTGACCATACACTAAGACCAGTTTCTACTCAGCTGCTGGGCTCCACCACCACAGTCTGTGAACAAGAGCAGAGTGAGGCCAGCTGTACCCCACCCCCCCAAGAAACTCAAGAGTACTAGAGGTCCCCAGACACACACCCAGAAGATAGAAGGCCCAGAGGGGATATCCTAGACTTCTGGGCCTCCTGCCCAACTGGGGTACCTTAGCTATAATTATAAAGTAATATATTCCTTTTGTTTTGAAAACATCCAGAGAGAACTAAAGGGTGTGAGGCAAAATAAGTCCTCCCCCTCCCCATGCATTACCACACTCCCTAGGGATCACAATATACAGTTTCTGGTATATCTTTCCAGAAAGTTTCTATCCAAGTGTATCCTGTTGAATGCATTTGCAAGAATTTTACTTACAAATAATTCAAGTAATAAATAGTCACTAATTTATGTAATTCATCTCAGTTACATAGAAATTAAGAGTGGGAAAACAAAAACCAAAACAACTAAAAATTGTAAAAGTGAACAGTCCTTCCAGAGTGCAATTTTTGAAAAGACCACCAGGTGTCAGAGTTATCAATAATATTCCCCAAATTACGACTGGAAAGTTACAAGAAGGGAAAAGTGGTGGAAATGAGATGGCGAGATTCCTCCTTAAAAAGGATTAGGCACTTTGGCCCTGTCTTTCATTTCCTTAAGGTTGGAGGTAAAGAGGGAGGGGAGCTGCCGAAAAAAATACAAAATTCTCAGATCAGAGCTTCCCATTCAGCTGGGTACTGTTTGATCTTTACAAAAACTGTATTAAATTGTACATGTGAAATGTAAAACATGGCTGGGCAGTCTGCCCTCCGACAGCTTTGAGGCTACCTGTGGAAGCCAGAGCCATCTCTCCTCTCCTCAGAAGTCCAGCAGGAGGGTGAACGTAAGAAGACTCGAACAAGAGGATGGTTCAGCTATTGCCACCCTGGTTTAAAAGGGGTAATTCCGGTTTTGCATACAGGAGCTCTTCGTATTTAACCTTTAACATCGCAGTCCATCGTTCACTTCCTATTTGACTCTCTCACGTCTACGTCCTTAATCAGGCCTGACCTGGCTGTTGTCAAAGCTTTTGACCTGGAAAACATTCGACCTCCATGCTTGAGAGCGGGAGGCGGGGCACCTCCTCACTCCACCCCCCAACTCTCAGGCCGCGGTCCGAGGTCCTTACACGGCTCCTCCTCCAGGGGCGCAGCGGCGGCCTTGTTGCTCCCACATGCGGGGCCACATCTAGCTGCGGCGGAGTCAGACGCACAGTGGACTCCAGGAGACTCCCAGGCAAGCCTCATCCTGTACCTTCCTGGATCACTAACATTCGTCCTGGCAGAAAGGGGGATGTGATGTTGACTCGGTTACAGCACAGCCCTGTGCAGTGGGGACTACGACCCTGGCTTCAGGAGGACCACACTTCTTCCCTGGGAAGGCACAGCTGCGGAGTGTCAGGAAGGAAGGAGAATCTTTACCACATGGCCCAGTTAGCACTTATCTGGGCTGTTCCCTGGACCACATCTCATAGGCCATAGGGCAAGGGCCGGGTTCAGACAGGGGTCAGACCCCCCCACAGACCAGGGCTTTTCCGGGATGGAACTTCACAATGTATAATGATGCCAAGCTTGTGGAAGGAAGTGAGTAGAGGGCAGTGTGAGGAAAAGGAAGTTAGGAAATAGTTCAACATTTCACGGACAATGTTGTTGATATTTAAATTCTACTTGCAACTTGTGATTTCCATGAATTCTGACAGGCAGATTAAAGCAACCTTTCTATGTGAGTTGAATGATCTCATCTGCTAAACTGGCACATCCTATATAGGCCACAGGAAGCAACAGTAATTATTTTAGTCACTATGCACCTTAAATGATATATGCATAATTAAAAATGATACACCTGTGGTGCCTACACACAATAAAAATGCCTGTTATTATTAAAACACAGGTAGTATTCATATTCTAATATACCATGTTTGATGTTTCACAGTGAGCTACATGCTGTACATACGAAATGCTTCCATTTTAAAAATGAAAAGGGGTAAAACCATATTTATATTGGGATCTACATTAATTTACCATGACTAGTGGAATAGCTGTTGCTTTGTTGTGGCTGACACAGTAATGGCAATTGAGACTTTTTTCCTCATTATCCTATTACATGTAAGAGGTACAGAACAGAAAGAATCTCTCATCATGCTAACCATACTAAACTGATCATTTCAAGAATGGTCTCCCTGAGGACGGTCAGACTAAACCAAAGGTAGGGATCATCCAGCACCACCAAAATCTGCTCTGGGTTTGTTTACCTCAAGGAGATGAGATTAATGATGGAACCCCCTGGAGAAGTTCAAGTCACTGTTGGGTGACTCCTGGGTAATCCTAGACCTTCCAGATTCCTGATAAATCAAAGAACAGTCTAAACCCCTGAAAAGCCTTGCTATCGGTCACAACTTCTACTTCATTAGGCCAATCAAACGACGAGGCTTTTAAGTGGCCTAGACAGACTTCACTGGTCAACTTTTATCTTGAGATCCTGGGGCTTTGGGGTCTTCTGAGAAAGGAGCAAAACAACAGGGTAGTTGGGATGGAAAGGCGGGAATTCAGCTCCCCAACTCACTGAATCAAACACCTGCTTCCCACCTGTCCCCTGCAGTTTAATCATGCTTTGGGTAGGTGAGTCAGAGAGGAGGTGGACAGTCATGTTTGGTTTTGCCATGTGTATGGTATCCAAATGATAATAAGTTCTCCCTCTATTTAATCCTCCTTCCACAAAAGACTCCACCTCCAAACCCTGCATTCAGTCAAGCAAAGGCCTGATTCAGAATCTCCAAAGTCCCTTCACCAGAATCAGAGGCTGCTTCCTTTTAATAAGGAATACATAAAAATAGGAGACTTCCTGAATCGGTCATGAGTTTGACTGCACAGTCAGGCCAAGCTAAAAGCTTGGTCACTGACCATAATTACCCCTCCCATAAAGGCAGCCTTCCTTACCTATGGCCAAGCAGCTTGAGGCAGTGACAAATAGTTGTGCCTGACGAAACTCCAGAGGAAACATTCCTCACCAGGTCTCTCAGCCCAAGCCTCAGTGATGAACACCAGAAAAGTGAACAGACTACTTCAGTTGAAACAAGAGAGAACTGGTTCTCCTACACTCCAGATGGTTCATGTCATTTTTTTTTTTTTTTTTAGAGCAGTTGTTGGTTTACAGAAAAATAAAGTAGAAAATACAGAGTTCTCATATATCCCCACACACCCCACACACATAGTTTGTCCTATTATTAACATTTTGCATTAGCGTGGTACATTTGTTACAATTGATGAACCAATATTATTATAATTATTTTATTAACTATTGTTCATAGTTTACATTAGGGTTCACTCTTTGTGTTGTTCAGTTCTATGGTTTTTTTGGTTTTTCATTTTAGCTAAACATACATAAAACACAAAATTTCCCATTTTAATCACTATCAAATATATAATTCAATGGTGTTAATTACATCCACAATGTGGTTCATGTCAATTTAATTATGTTCAATGCAATACAGCTGAATTATTTTTTTATCTTTACAGAGCCTCCTGGCTTCATAAAAGAAGTATTGGTTGGTAGAGTTTGAGGATAGCTAGATGCAGAGATAAAAATAAAATAAAAACCCTGACAAGTAGAAATGAGCCTGTAACTGGTATTAATCACAATGCTGGGCAGATGAAGCAGGGCACCTTTTATTCAAGGAACCATGAACAGGGTACATTTGAGGTATTGCTCATTTATAATTTATTTCTCAGAATAATATAGTGCATTTCTTTTAAGCAATTTCAGTATTATACCAGCAAATAGCAGAGGAACCTTCCGTTCTGACTTGTAGCTCTTCTACAGAAGTGCGGACCCGTTCTTTCAAGAGAAACCCACAATTACCAGCTCATACTAGAACATTTCAAGATAATCCTGCCTAAAGTCACATGAAGAGATTCTTAATGCACAATCTTCTAGAGAACTTGACTCAGTATCAAGACACACTGACCTCACTTTTAATAGCTCTGCTAAGGGGTGGGATGGGAAGAGCAGGGAGAGAAGGGTCCCACTTCCTCTTTTTTCTCACTTTTCTTTTCCCTTCCATGCATGAAAATCTCTTTTCAAACTTATCAAAGATAAAGGCAACCTCAGAGTAAAAAAATGTATCCAAAATTCTTCTGATTATGGTATTCGAACTTAGCACAAAAGTTGCAACCTCTAATGCCTACAGGTGCCAAATAGATTCGTTTCATAATATCATCTAATTCTTTAGGCCCTGAAACACTTCACTTTTTAAATATCCACTATCTTGAAATACAGCCCACTTTCGAGAAAGAGAAGGGCATGAGAAATAGTTCACTTTACTCTTAAGTCTACTACCAGAAACACAACAGTACAAGTTTGACCATAAATGGCAGCTGAGGGTCAACTTCAATGTGTGGGAGACAACTGGGAAGAGCGGAGACTATGGTGAATCAGAGAGCATGATACGTATAAAGGCAGAAGCCACTGTTAATGCCAATAGTTTGCCTTGCAGAAATGTGGACCCAATCTTTCACAAGAAACCAGAAATCCAGATTCTCATGAGTAATCTCCCAATTTTTAAAGATGGACAATCAGCTTTCAAAAATCTAATCATTAGACCACCTGCAAGTTGCCACTTTGCTCTCTCCATTTAAAGACTAGAGGCAGTAAAACTGGGAATAGAATTACCCTGGCAGTCAGGAACCCAAGACTGTAGACCTGCTTCTGACACTAACCCACTCTCTGTCCCTGGGCAAGACACCTAACTTGTCTGGGCCTCAGTTGCCTTGTATGGAAAGTTTAGAGGTCCAAAATTCCTTTCAGTCCCAAATTACCATACTGTATGGTTGAATCAACTTTCAAGGAAAAAAAAAAACTGGATCACTGTGCCATGGCAGGCTCTATTATGTTGTCTAGACATGGCTTTGGTTAGTCCAAGCCACACGGTTAATACAACCACAAGAATGTGAACACTCTTATCAGCCAGATCTCCTCTGTGATATCCAACAATCCACTGGGGAAAAGAAAAAGAGCACATCATGGAGAATACAAAATGACCGTGGCAGAGAGCGCCTCTCTATGCAACAGAACTCTCACGGATCTTTTGAACCCAAACCCAGGTTTTCAAGGCAACATTGTGAGTCGGAAAACAAAACTGACCAATAAGCTGACCTGAGCGTCAACACTCGTTCTGCAAGTCCATGCTCAGCCTTACTGTGATGAGATTTGCACTTGCTACATCATGGCCTCCTGCATGAGCCAGCTGTACTCGGAACAGCTCATTGCGTAACCTTTAGCCAGGACCAATGTGTGTACACAAGTACATGGCTTACCATGCACAAAAGTACGCAGAATTTCAGATACGGGGGGCACAGGAAGGGAATAAAACATATTAAACTATAAATATTAAAATAATGAGGAATGGGTAAAATGAGGGTTTTCTCCCACTGTAAAGATTAAAGTAGGTACATTTCAGAGCAAATAAAACTGTTCACATTCTTGTGTTTATCTTAACTGTGTGGCCTGGGCAAACTGAAGGCCCAAAGAAGAATAGAAACCCAAATGAATTATAACTTGGCAGCTTCTTCCCATAGGCCATCATAACAAAGATAGCTTGGCTCCAAGTGAAATGGGGAGTGAGTATTCGGCACCTACATTCCTAAGTGCTTTTGTGCACTGGTTGTGAACAGGGCCTTTTTATTTTGCTGAAAGCAGCTGCCAACAAGAATCTAGCATGTTTTAAATACTGGATTACCTTTGACTCCAAAACCAGCTATGATCTCTCTCTTCGGTTCTGTATCCCTTAGAGGCATTTTCTTCACTGTACACTGTTACTATCCTGGCTTTAGGTGACCAGGTTGTTTATTCTAAAAGTCAGCTCATTTTCACCCTAAGGCCTTTGAACTGTCTGTTCCCTCTACCTAGAATACTCTTTACCCTGATTTTCACAAGGATAGCTCTTAACAGATCTCAACCTAAAGGGTGCCCCTCAAGAGAATACATGTCTCACCTCAGTAGAACATAAGCTCCATGAAAATTTTGTGTCTTGTTCACTGCTGTATGAAAGTGCTTTGCATATAGCAAATGCTCAATAAATTTGGTTGAAAGACTGGATAGATAGTTGGATGGATGGAAGAATCCATTCAATAAATATCTATGATGTGCACATGGTGCACTGGGAATGTAACAATGAGTAAGATCTCCCTTCAAGGGACCCACCAGAGAAGACAGGGGTGCAATATGCATGTAGTGCAATATGGTGCAAGATACAGTCATAGAAGTGTACCAAGCATTCTACCCAAGAACAATCTCTAAGGAAAATTAAGAGCTAGCCAAAAGGACAAAGGTGAGGGAAAGCAGGGCAGAGAAGGCATTTTGAGAAACATCACAAGTGCACCAAGTCTGAAAGCAGACCATGGATTCCAGGGGCCCCAGGAGGTATGGTGAAGCTGGTGTCCATGCGAAGGAATGAGGGAGACAGGGCCTCAAAACAGAGACATGGGCCAGTTCTTAAGGACCCTCATAGACCAGTCCCTAGACATTATACCTTATCTAATGGGAACCACTGAAATAATTTTAACTAGAGAAGTGACAATATTGCTTTTATACTTTATAAAGATAATTTTGGTGGCAGCGACAGCAACTAATTAGAGAAGAAAACAAAGCACTGAGGAGGCAAGAGAAAGGACAGAGTTAAAGAAAATCCCAGTTTCTGATCCGTGTCAGTGGGAGAAATTGTGATGTTCTTCATCAAAATTAGTGGTTCTCCTGCTTTAGGCCTGTGAAGCCCTAAATTCATTCTGTTTGTGGTATGGCTGAATCAAAGTCTGCTTGCTTATATGAGCTCACGGACATTTGCCCAAGAGGCTATCTATGGTCCTAGCACAAGTGTTAATTTATCTGCTTAATAAGTACATTTGTCTATAAGTCTCTCTGATGTGTCTACCAAATCTAGATGCTTTATCTGTTCATAAAGATACACGTTATTATTTTAATGCACAGCCATTTTTGGAGGCACACACTGATCACTGCCACAGAAGCATGACTATTGGTCTAAATATAGATGTGCCTGTCACCTCAGAAAAAGAACAGACCAGAAGTCATGATTCTACTTAATCCAAGGAAATCTTAAGGTGATAAAATTGAAAAATAAATTAACGTAATGTTCCTTACATCTGTAAATCTGTTCTAAGCATCATATTATGACGCCTCACCTATGTTGTACTCTCTGTACCTCAACTGCTAGATTAGCCCCCGGTCCCTTTTGAAAGCAATCCCCTGCCTCAAGATATTTCTGACAGTCCTCAAGGCCTATCTCTTAGGTGGTGGAGAGCAAGTGCAGTCAGCCATTGGGCTAGACACCATGCAGGGATCCCCAGTTTATTTCTTTTCTCCTTCTCCAGCCCCCATCTTCTGCTGCTACCTGAGAAGCTACAGAATGTTAAGTGTATGAACTCTGGTGCCTGACAGCTTGGGTTTGAATCACAGCTTTGCCTTTACGAACTGTATGACCTGCAGCAAGTTGTTTGGCCTCTCTGCGCTCCATTCTGCCCTTGTAAAATGGGATAACATTATCTACCCTATCTCACAGGGTGGATGTGATGATTTAATGAGTTCATATTTACAAAATACTTATAATAGTACCTAGCACATAACAAGCACTCAATAAGTGTAAGCTAATATTCCCACTATCACAGCTCCTGCTGGCAATGGTGAACCCTCTGGCGGGTCCTGCCAAAGTACCAAAGCTACAGAAGTTCTGTTATAAAAGAGGGAACACTATCCTCCTTTTGTAATATGCTGTCCAAAGGGTAACAAAACAGTACAGCTTATGCCCAATGTTTTCTGAAATAACAAAGAAACAGTTCTTTCCATTTTTACTTATAGCCCTCCGTCTCACACTATCCTCCAAAGGACTGAGCTGTGAGTCCATGGGCACCCAGGCTAGAAAACAAATGAGTGACAGACACCATCCGGTCTCCCTCCCTCAGGGCTTTGTTACAGGGTCAAGTGGGTCCAGCCTGGCTCCCGCTCCCTTAGGATAAATTCTCCTCCAGAGAATCCTTGGTTCCTCATGTTACTAGACTTCTAGAGTTCCTCTCTTCCTGATTCTTCCAAAAGGAGCATTTAAGTCCAGTTCTTTTAAGATAATGAAACACCAGCTATATTCTTCAATTATGTGTAAGGGAAATGTAAATATAAACTGTAAAAAACATGCTAAATCCAAGACCAAAAAATAGTCCTGATATGAAATCTAACTTTTAATTATCTTTGATGATAAAGTACCAATCAAAAGTCTTAAGATTGGGAAGGGGGAGGAAAAGCAAATGAAGTTTTCTAAGTGATACTGTTCACATAAGTAAAAAACACCCAATCCTAGGAATAAATCTAATGAAAGACGTCTCGGACTATACAAAGAAAATCACAAAAAATTACAGAGAAATTAAAGGACACCTATATATAAGTGGAGGGATGTGCCATATTCCTAGATAGGAAGATTCAATATTATAAAAATGTCATTTGTCCCCAGATTGTTCTACAGATTTAATGCAATTCCACTAAACATCTAAGCAAATTTTTGTGGAAATTCAGAAAATTATTCCTTGCTATATATGAAATGCAAAAGGCCAAGAATAGCCAAGACATTCTTGAAGAAGACAAAGTTGAAGACTTACCCTAACAGATGGTAAAACTTATTACAAAACTACAGCAATTAAATCCGCGTGGTATCAGCAAAACTTTTACAAATTAAAGCACAAAGACACATAGACAGACCAATGGAACAGAGCAGAGAGTTTAGAAACAGACCCACACATGCACAGTCAACTAATTTATGATAAAGGTATCACCGCAGGGCACAGAGGGAAGGATGGTCTTTTCAGTAAGATGCTAGGTCAACAGGATAGCCACGTGAAAAAGAAATGGGCCTTGACCTTTACCTCATACCAGTGACAAAATTCAATGCCAGAAGGAATAAAGACACACATGGGAAAGGCAAAACAGTGAAACTTCCAGAGGGTGACGTAAAATATCTTCATGCCCTTGAGGATATGGAATGACTTTTAAAATGGGTCACAAAAAGCACAAGCCATAAAGGGAACAATTGAGGAACTGGATTTCATTAACATTAAGAACTTCTGCTCATCAAGACATCATTAAGAAAGTGAAAGTAAACCACAGAATGGGAGAAGAAATTTGCAGAACATATATCCAGTGAAGAACTTGTATCCAGAGTATAGAAAGAATGCCACATATAAATAAGGAAAAGGCAACACAATTTTTAAAGGGGGTAGGGCAGATAACATGAAAAGGCACTTTATAAAAAAAAGAGTACACCAATGGCCAAAAAATTTGAAACAAAAGCTCCACATTAGTCATCAGAGAAATGCAAATTAAAACTACAATAAGAAACTACCAGGGTCCTGGTAAGACTCTATTTCATGACCCAGGTAGCGGTTTTACAAGTGTGTTCACTTGAAACAATGCATTGAGTTGTCCACTTAGGATTTGTGCACTCCTCTCTCAATAGAAAATGTTTAGTTTAAAAACAAAGAGACATAAGATGAGTCTCCCTGGCGCCATGGGACATGGATTCCGAGAATGAATCTGACCCTGGCATCGGGGGGTTGAGAATGCCTTTTTTGACCAAAAGGGGGAAAAGAAAGGCAACAAAATAAGGTTTCAGTGGCTAAAGATATTTCAAATAGCGTCAAAAGGCTGTCCTGGAGGTTACTCCTACACAAGCTTCTGCTAGATATGCCAAATGGCCACAGTATGATAAGCCCAAGTCAACAGCAGTTCTGAAAACCCTAAAGAATACCCGGTTCCCTATCTGAGACTCTATAAAAGTTTCACTCACTAAGTTTATTCTTTAGAAACTTAAATACTCCAGAGAGCTCCTATGCCAGGTAAATCTGCAAACCCAGAGGCAAGAGCCTCTTCAAAAACATCAACCAGATGTGTCCCCTTTTCCTATGATGTCAACACCCCATTTCAACATGAACAAGTTTGGGTGATAACTGCCTAGATATCCCTGAAGATGGGGAAAATGATTTAAATAGAGGAAGGGGTAGCAACAGGCAAAATGGAATTTAACAAAGGATTATGAATACTGAATCTCTATATAATTTTCTTTTTCTGAGTTGCTATGGTATTAGAACAGCTAGCTCCATAGCTACTTTTTAACTTGTAACTTGAAAGTTATCACCTTTCTGTATTTGTTATATTTCGCAATAAGGAAAAACTGAAACTATGGTACTGTAACTCATAACATTTTGGAAATTTCCTATATAATTACTCGTTAAATCGTACTTTGAAAGTTATTACCTTTTTGTATATGTTATATTTCCCAAAAAGGAAATAACTGAAACTGTGGAACTGTAACCCATAACATTCTTTGAAATTTGCTCTCTAACTACTTGTTGAATTGCACATGGAAAGTTATCATTTCTATGTAAATATGTTTTATTCCACAATAAAAAATGATTTTTAAAAAAGTACAATGAAAAATATCATCCTGTTTCAAATTCTCACCACTCTATTTACAGGTAATTAAAAGTTTAATGTATATAAGTTCTAAGGTTTATGTTGGAGAGATTTTCAAAAACATCTTATCGGAAATTGTATTTTCAGATTTAAAGTGATCTCACCTAGAAACAATTCTGCTTAAAGCATTTTAAATACCTTTGAAGCAACTGAAGAGCCTACTGAGAAGACACAATTTTTCCAAGTACTACTCCTAAAAGCTTGAATCTTTATCTAAAAATATTAATATTTAAATGAAAAAAAAATTGCTTGAACTAAATAACTGTACTTAAGGTGGTTACATAAGTGAATATCTTTGTTCTAAAGAAATGTACATAGAAGTATTAAGTGTTTAAGGAGCATGAAGTATACAACCTACTCTCAAAAGGTTAGAAAACAGGTAGAGAGATGATGGATAGATGGATGGATAGAATGACATGGCAAGATGTGGCAAAATGTTAAAAGTTGGTGGATCAGAGGATCTGGGTGGAGGGTATGTTAGAGTTCTCTGTGTGAGTTTTGTATTATTTTTGCAACTGTCCTGTAAGTTTGAAATTATTTTCAAATTAAAAATTTTTTAAAAAGAGAGGTAAGAAAAAATTGTATACTTAAAAGCGGTTAAAATGAGAAATTTTATATTGTATATATATTATCACAATAAAATTTTTTAAAAAAAACCATAGAACTTTACAACACAAAGAGTGAACTCTAAAGTAAACTATGGGCTACAGTTAATAATAAAATAATATTGGTTCATCAACTATAGCAAATGTACCACACTAATGCAAAATGTTAATATTAGGGAAAACTGCGTATGGTGGGGGGGGGCAACGCAGGAACTCTGTACTTTCTGCATGATTTCTCTGTAAACTTAAAACCACTCTAAAAAATAAAGTAAAAGGGAAAAAATGCAATGTTGGATGTTGGTTGTATCCTCCTATAAAGTAACTGTCAAAAAAACATTTATGAGACAGGTGAAGAAATTTGGACACTAACTACATATTTTATAGTAATTAAGGGATTATTAAATTTTTAGGTGTCATGATGGTACTGTGGCAACACTTTCAAAAAGTTTTTTTTTTTATCTTTTAGAGCTACACACTGACGTATAAACATATTATAAATAAAATAATATCTGGGATTTGTTTCAAAATAATCAGAAGAGAGATGATAGATAAAACAAGAATAGATGGAAAAAAAAAAAAAAAGATGGTGTTATCAGTCAGGGCTCTCCAGAGAAAGAAAAACAACAGGATATAAACATATATACAGAGAGAGAAACAGAGAGAGATTGACTTATTATAAGGAATTGGCTCAGATGATTGTGGGGGCTGGCAAGGAGGAATTCATAGGGCAGTCAGAGGTTAGAAATTCCAATGAGAGAGATGTTGAATTCTTGAACCTGAATTCTTTAGGCTAGAAACTAAGGATGGAGTAACGAGTGAAGGGTGTAGTCTTCAGGCAGAATTCCTTCTCATCTCTGGAACCCTCAGTTCCTACTGCTAAAACCTCCAAATAAATGGCTGAGGCCCTCCCACATTATGGAGGGTAACATCCTTTATTTAAGGTCAACTGATTGTAGATGCTAATTCTATCTACAAACTACATCCACAGTAACAACTGGGCTATTGTTTGACCAAATAAGTGGACACCATGACCTAACCAAGTTGACACACAAAATTAACCATCACAGGTCAATTGATGGCTCTTATAGCTGGATGGTAGGCACATAGGAATCACTGCATCATTCTCTATTTGTGTAGGCTTAAAATTTTATATAATAAAACTTTTTAAAAAGATAAAGCAAATCTAAGGTTTGATGCTGTCTTATCAGCGATTTATGACACCTCATTTCTATCCCTTCCAATATTATCAAATAATATTATATAGTGACAATGGTAAACATAAATATTGAACCCTTAGGTTATCAGGACCTCTAGAAATCATCTTGGCCATCCCCCCATTTTAAGCAGTACCACACCACAGACTACCAGAAACATAGGAGAACAGGGGAATCCAAGCCATGCCTGCATACTAACCATTTTGGGAGGCCTAGTGTGCCTATTATCAGAAAAGCAATTTAAAAATATTTATTAAAGATCCAGATAAGGCAGAGCAATCATTTACCTATATTCCTTGAGGGTATATGCCAACGTAAAATCTCTAGGTGACCTAGTTGCCCTCCCCAAAACAGCAGTCTTAACAGAAGTTTCTATGACCTTCCTGAGCTGTCCCTTCCTGTCTTGTCCCTAGACATTCCGCTTATGCTATCTAGCCTCATCTCATTTAGATATCTGTGGCTTCTTTTGCCGGCTGACCTGGCTAGAGTTGCTAATAAGTAAAGTAATCAAGTATTAATTACCATATAGATTAAGTCTGCTTCATTGTTATTCTAGAATCCTAGACTATTACAGGCCTACACAATTTAGAAACCCTTGTTAGAGCAATGCAAGTGGTTAAAAAATAAAACTAGCCAGGGCTTCTGACTCACAATGTGTCTCCCAGGCATCCCTCCAGGTTGTGGACCATTCCTACCTCACAGGGAAAGAAAATCCCTAAATTCTTTCCCCACTGGCCATTTCAAGGTGAAGCCCTATAAATCAATAAACTTCCAGGATACACCAGCTTAGTGCAAAAAAAATTTTTTTCTAGGCAAAAATCTCTTCTAGGCAATCCCTTCTAACCCTTCAACAAGGAAATTCATTTCTCCAAGAGTTTTCGGGAAGCCCCTATGATAGCTTCCGACGGAAAACCTTCCTAAATCTTTTAGTGCCCCTCATGGCTCACTTATCTACTAATTAGGCTGATGAAAATAAGCAAACTTCAAAGATGAGGGACGAAGGTTTAGGGCAAAGGGCAGAAGTTAACTTACAGGACTTGCTCCATTTCTTCTTTTTCCCTTAAAGAATTTAATACGTTAAGTATTTTTCAGATTCTAACACCTTTCATCTCTGAAAAGCAGTATTGTATAAGGGTTGAGCACACAGGCTCAGAAGTTTGTGCAACCCAGCTCTCTGACACACCAGCCATGTGACCTCAAGTTTTCTATGCTTGTTTATCACCTGTAAAATGAGGGTAATAATAGTGCATACCTCACAAAGTTGACGGGAAATTTTTAGAAGTACAGAGCATGGAAAGCACTTAGAACAATGCCTGGTCCATGGTAGGTGTTGGCTATTAGTATTATTTTATTATTATGGAAGCCCTAATGTGGACATGTGCCATGACAGGAAAGAATGGATAAGAACGGAAAGAGCAGACTCCAGGAAACAAAATGAAATGGATACTGCTACTGACACTATTGCTAAACCTTAAGAACACATCTTTACCTATGCCACAATACTTGTCAATAATTTGAGGGTAGACGTGTAGCAGGAAGATGGACATCCCTATTTTTCAGAAATACATAGAGAAAGGCTGCTCCCATGTCTCAGGATACAAATTCCATTATTATTAAGGAAATCAGCAAGTCAAGCAATTCAGCCAAGCACCTCTC
The DNA here is from genome assembly GCF_015220235.1 of Choloepus didactylus. NCBI lineage: Eukaryota > Metazoa > Chordata > Mammalia > Pilosa > Megalonychidae > Choloepus > Choloepus didactylus. Next base: position 35,376,899 of record NC_051308.1, read on the forward strand.
CACTGGCTACAAGAAGCTAAGAACTACTGTCTTACTTTTTTCCTGTCAATGACTGGCATTCATGGGCTCATTCGATAAGCTTTTTTTATTTAAGCTTAGGCTAGTACAATGTTTAATGTTTGCCTATATATTTAGATATATTTATTAAAGATCACAATTTTAAAATAAAAATAATTAACAGAAGAATTCCAGGCATGCTTTCAACAATTTTTTTTAAACTCTGTGAATAAATATCTACTACAGTCTTTAAAATTTTTCATATTTAGAGGTCTAGCCATTAAATTATTACCTCGATAAGGGATAAGGGTATGCATAGTCAGAAAACATATTTTCTCAAAATAACTAGCATTTGGTCATTGCTAACAAGAATAATTGTGCTTCACCATTGAATATTATTTATTATCATAATGCCAGAGAGATGAACAGCACATATCAAATGGAGAGTAAGGAAGACTGCCCAAAGGGCCTGCTGTCTAGAGTCTATGTGAGAACTCCCCGGGCTATTAATTATTTATCTACTTTTCAAAGTTAATAAATAGGAATGTATTTTTGCCCTTTATTCCCCAGATGAATCTAACAAAATGAGACATGAGGTGGGGGAGGGGACAGAGACAGCAGTCAGAGAGTATAGGAAGTGCAGCTGACGGAAAGGAGGAAATTTTTTTAAAAACATTTAATTTTAATGAAATATGCACAGCAAAGCTTTAGCTGGCATATTTTTACTATGGTTAAGATCTCATGAATATTTTTATGGTTTTTGAATATACTTTAAAAAACATGAGTGCTTTAAAAATATAAAATATATTAATACCAAAAAACAAAAGATAAAAATTATTCATAATTTCACAACCCAAATAACCTGTTGAGACTTAAAAAAGACATACATGCAAACAATGAAGAAATATACAGAATGAAAATAAGAGCCTCCCTCCTCACCACCCCAAAGGTAAACTACTCAAATGTAAAGTACCACTTATGCCTTTCTGTCCTACCAGAAAAAACAACATATTCATAAATATGCATTTATTTAACCAAAATGAATCACATTATGCACACTGTTTTGTAATGTGCATTTTTTATTTACTAACATATCTTGGGTGATATTTGTATATCAGCACATGGCAGTTACCACATTCTTTTTGCTCTTACAAACAACGCTTTAGTATCTTTACACACTTAGCATAGTTTACATGCTTTTTTATTGTTTTTTTTAATGTGACCCTATCACCAAAGTAGGTGTAGCAAGTAAAAGCTACACCAAGCAGCCTACCCCCAGTTTGTGGTGGGAAGAGCAATCTCGTTTCCTCGGCTCATTTCAGTTCCTTTAGAAAATTTCCTGAGACATTCTTATTTACCCCAAATAGATCTCTAGAACAGCATGAGAAAGCCATGAGAAAAGGACTTCTTTCAGCTAAGAAGAAGGTGAATTCTTCTACCTGTTTCCTTCTGAGTGTCGAGGTCCCTGTGGCAAAGCAGTAGTCTGTTCTTGCACTTGGATCCACCTGGGGTACAATCCCTACCTGCCCTATCAGGAGTGCACTGAAAGCTCCTGGCATGAAAGGAACATTTGTAAGAGGGCAATAAACATGCATTGGAGAGATGTGTGTGGAATGACAGGTGAAAATGCCAATTACTGTGCCCTTCACTCTGTTACAAAGGTACTAGAAACACCACTCATGGAAGAACAGTAAGCATGAGGTTACAATTGTCTGCCCAGAGGTATACAGGAACAAAGCTGAGTGTCAGAGTTGGGACAAAAAAGTGATTATAGAGTCCACAGCTCAGATATACTAATATAAGAGAAACATTTTATATGCCTCAAATCCTTTTTGAAATGAGGGAGGATTTAAATTTTATTTTGAACTCTTTCAACATAGTATTTTTTAAAACATTATTATTACTATTATATTATTAACTATAGTTTATAGTTTTTATTAGGGTTCATCCTTCTGTTGTATTGTTCTATTCTGGTAACATATACAACCTAAAATTTCCCATTTTAACCACTTTCAAGCATACAATTCAGTGGTGTTCAATACACTCACAATGTTGTGCTACATCACCATCATTAATTACCAAAACTTTTCCATTACTCCATACAGGATCAACAGAGTATTTTTCCAAATACTTTTTTATATTCATTATTTCACGTGATCCACATATCAACTCCATGAGGCAGGCAGGCAGTGTCATTATCCCCGTTTAAAAGATGACATAACTGGGGGGCAGCAAAGTTAAATGACTCACACAAGTAAGTGTTCTGACTCCATGAACTGTGTTCTCCCAAGCCCACTCAAGTCCAGCAAGTTCAGCTTGTTCAGCTTGTCAATTTTAGAACGCAAAACAAAGAATATCTAGGATTGAAGCTAGAGATGTACATATAATATACCCCTCCCCAGGGACACCTGAGATCCTGAAAAGTTTCTCTTCCTAATAGGAACTTAATAAATGAATGTAGGTGCAGCTAAATACCAGGTTGAGAAACCAAGCTCAAACCTTGGTAGAAGAATAATAGAGTCTCACAAAAAGACTTTTATGATAATTTCATTTTAATTTTATTAAAAGCACCCATATTATCTTAGATTTTTAAAAATCTAGTAGTTCTTAATTTTTACAGCTAAGACACTGCCTTTTCCAGAGTTAGAGATCTGTCATTCATATATCCAACACCTATTTCTTGAGTTGCCTTCTTATTAGTCAGGACTGGCTTAGATGATTGTTTTTCAAACTTCTTTGACCAACAGAAAAAATATTTTACACTGTAAAACACATACACGTTTCTGACATTGAAACAAAAGTTTCACAAAAAAATAATCATCCCAATTGTGGGTGATTCACTTGGATATTTTCTATGCTTTTATACTGTTCCACTTCATTTTTTAAAATGCTAATTATGGCCTACAAAATTGATTTCATGATTCACAAATGGGTCATGACCCACAATCTGAAAAACACTGGCTTACATGAACAATACACGGATCCTGCCCTCCAGTAATTTATACACTAGTTGGGAGTCTCATATGTACATAGTTTGCAGACATCTTACAGTTGAAAAGTCCTTAGAGGTCACTTAGTTCAACCATCTACTCTGTTATTCATTCTACAGCATCCCTGACAAAGGGTGATACACCTGAAAGCCTTTGCTTGGATATCTGTAGGACAAGAAGTCACTTACTACTTGGAGCCTAGTACAGGGTTGACCATACAAAGACTTGTTAAACAATACAAAAACAAATTGAAAATGAAACAAATTCCTAAATATATACTCAATTTCTTTTTCCTAAAAGGCAATTCGGACCTTTATTCCTCAAGCCATCTTAGTCTTTTCTAGGAGGAGGGTAAAAAGGGGAAGGTAAACTAGGGAGACAGGGGTCTAAAAAGGTTCTTCTCTAATGACTCGAAGAAGGGGTCTTAGCAAATTAAATAACACTACAAGCAGCCTTCAAGATTGAGGGCCTAATAAATGATACTCACATGGACGGTTAGGAAGTTCTAAGTCAAGAAAGGTTCCCCTGAGGACGGCCAACATAAACTAAGCCTTGAAAGAATGACTGGAATTAGACAGGTAGAGAGAAGGTGGGAGGTTGTGATCAAAGACCCAGAGGAAGAAATGAGCGCAGCACATTTGGGGGACAATAAGGAAGGTTTCATGAAAAGGAACAGTGAGAGAGAAAGCCAAAAAGAAGACTGAGATCAATCTGTGGAGAACAAGACAGAATTTGGATTTTATCCTGTAGGTGCTAAGGTGTTACTGAAGGTTTCTGAGTGCACACAGAGAGTATTTCAGAATTACTAATCTGCACTAAAAAGACCCAGAGTCCAGACAATAGGTTCTCCAGCTGTGTTCTAGTAAAAACAAAAATGTGTGTGCATGTGGACATCATACATTCAGAATTCTAATAAGAGCAGTTTTGCTAACATAAAAAAAAAAAGAGAGGCTGGGATATTCATATTGAGTTTACACAGCAACGGAATCCAATTTCTTTTTCCTTTCATCCTTTTACTTTTGTTAAAAAAGTGTAAGCCTTATCTATAGCTACCACTAAGTGATTGTTTCCATTATAAAAGCTATAGACTTTATTCACAAGCTTGCCTTCAATGCTGCTATGGGCCTAATAAATTATTAAAAACCATTTTGCAAAAATTAAATTTTGTATAAATAATAATAACACCCTTTTAATAATAAGGTTGTCTGAAGTTAACATACAAACAAGGATCTCCAAAGGTGTTAACTGTCTAGTAATTCAGGCTCTACTGGATACAGTGATGGTGCCCTATGAACCTTAGTTAGAACTCAGGTCTGTATCAGGTGAATAAAAAACACTGTATGTGAGTCACCTTGCAGTTACAGCCACCACCTGGAAACATATTTAAGAGATGAGAACTACAAAGCTAAATCTCTGTAAGATCTTGCATTGGTCTTCCTGTTCCTTCTTTCAGTCTGAGGATCCACAGAGCTCAGGATTCTTAACTAATTTCTCATAAACATCATTTCTTATATTTCTAAATGTAAAAAGAACTGTCTCCAAAGGCCTCAAAGTTACTTTGAGTTATTAATACTGTAAGCTTTAGAGATCTAGGATGTGTTAATTGCATTTGTGTTCTTTTCCACAGGGAAACTACTTTAGAGATTTTTTTTTTAATTTCTGAGAAAATGTTTGTACATATTAGGTGTGTACGCTATCCACTGCATACATTTTAATAATTAAGATTCATGAGCATTGTTTGAAATAAAGTAGACCATTAGCAATGATCAAGATTCAACTCAGTTTTTGTTCCTGTATTTCTACATCCATATGGATGGGCAAATCACAGTGACATGGAAGCTTCACATTTCATGGAAAAATTCCAAGCCCAGATCTGACATGGATCATGATTCCTCCTCAGGATGCATATTTTGGGGCTACTGCTTGGTCTGTTTTATTGCTCCCTGAACTGGCAGTGACTCAAGAGGCAGGTGGAAGGGAGAAGGCAGTCCTGGGCAAGTCCTAAAAAAACTTGAAGCCCTTTCAGCAAAATCCTTCCCCTTCTCTATACACCCACAGCCTTTTTTGCTACTGTCTGTCCCCATCAGATATGCCCTTATAGACTATTTCACCTTCCCAGGGTGGAGCACAAAGTCTCCTCTGTTCATCATCTCAAAGCTCCTGGGTAAAGCAACTATGCGTCGCACTTAGTTGTGGAAATTCAAGTTTTTCCACACTGAAGTCAGGAGATTGCTAATCCTGGTTTTAGTCCCGGTACCCATCAACTGGGTCGACAAGGCCTACCACACCCCATGCCTTTAAATTCGTGTTAACAAAATCTCGCCACCTGCTGGACCCCATCTTCAGCCAGTGACTAAGAATGTTCGGTCCCTCCGCACATATTCCATGTCTAAGTCACACTAGTGTACACACACACACACACACACAACCACTCGCATGCAAACTCTGCCATCCTGTGCACTCCCGGCCTCAGAGGGCAGTTACAAACTTACTCCTCGCTGAGCCAGCCCCGCCAGGGCCTGGGGGAGAGGCCCGCGCGGGGCCAGGCCCCAGCTCCGGCTCTAGGTCGGGGTCGGGGTCGGGGTCGCAGTCCGACCCGGGCGGCGCGCGGGCCTCCTCCCCTAACACCCGGGCCTGCCCCCAGCGCACGTGCCGAGTGACAGGCCCCCTATAGGTTCCATACCTGCCACCGGAAGTGAGTGAGGAGGGCAGTATAGGCATTTCCTGTGACGCGAGCGCCTGGACTCCATTAGGCAGCAGCTGGGGGAAGAATCAACACACCAGGGAGCAGAGCGGAGCGGACCCGAGAACAGAGGCGGCAGCTGCCTCCGCTGCCGCCCGCCGCCCGCCGCCGCCACCGCCGGGGCTCAGCCCAGCGGCGAGCCCCGTGCCCCCGCAACCGCCCCGCGGCGCCCCCCAGCGCGACCCCCGGGCCGCGCACCCCGAGCTGCCTCCGGGAGGGGGGGGGGAAAGGGCCCGGATCCTCCTTCTCCCCCTCCTCCTCTACCTTCTCCTCTTACCCCCACCCCCTACCCTGAGCCCCTCTCTGTCTCTCCGCACCCCCTTCACCCCGACCCTCTCCCCGGCCCCCGCCTCCCCTCCCTCGTCTCGCCCCACCGGCTTCCCACCACGGCCTCTCTCGGCGAGGAAACTCTGGCCTCCGCTTCCTCCTCCTCCGACTCGGACACCGGCGGAGCCTCCCCGCCCCCGCGGAAGAAACCCCGAGCCTCGGCGGCGGAGGGAGCAGGAGAGCCTGGGGCTTCGGCAGGCAGAGCAGGCCTCTCCCCTCCGTCCTCGTCGTCCTCGTCCTCGTCGTCGTCCTCGTCCTCCTCCTCCTCCTCCTCCGTGGTGGTAGTGGTGGGACTCCCCCCGGCTGCTGCCCCTTCCGCCGCCGCTGCCGTCTCCCACCGAAGTAGCGGCCACAGCCTGGTCAGCAGCAGCATCATGCAGGCCAACGGGGCAGGAGGAGGAGGAGGAGGTGGTGGCGGCGGCGGTGGAGGAGGAGGGGGCGGCGGGGGCCAGGGACAGACCCAGGAACTCGCCTGCCTGTCGGCCCAGAACGGGGAGTCGTCCCCTTCGTCGTCGTCGTCCGCGGGGGACCTAGCCCACGCCAATGGGCTTCTGCCTTCCGCCCCCTCCGCCGCCAGCAACAATAGCAACAGCCTGAATGTCAATAACGGGGTCCCTGGCGGGGCGGCCGCCGCAGCCTCCGCCACCGTCACAGCTGCCTCTGCCACCACCGCGGCCTCCTCTTCCTTGGCCACCCCAGAACTGGGCAGCAGCCTCAAGAAGAAGAAGCGGCTCTCCCAGTCAGATGAGGATGTGATTAGGCTAATAGGACAGCACTTGAATGGCTTAGGGCTCAAGTAAGTATCCCTTACAGGCAGCTGGTGATGAACAGACCGAGGGATGGAGGCTGCAGGGAAAGAAGGGGGGGGGGGGGCGGTGTGCGGCGGCGGCGAGGAAAAAGCTCAATCAAAGGGGGAATTACTGCTGGGCACGCAGGGCCCATTACATAGGAGAATGCAGCTCAAACAGGCCAACCAGGGAGGAGAAGCTGACCTGAAGGAAAATAAGGGAGAATCAGTCAATCTGACAAATTGTGAGACAAGACAGGCGGTTGGGGGTGGGGGGTATAGAAAGTAAAAAGATTACTCCTCCTAACACACCTTCAGAGCTTAATTGTCTGTCAATAAAGACAGATGCAGGAGAGTGTGTCTCTGTATGTGTTGGGGGAGGGGTGGATTAGAGCTGGTGGGAATAATGAACCTTGGAGGATTTGTTCTTCAAGTACATCTTTGAGGCATCTTTATGGGACGCTTCACTGCCCCCAACCAGGATAGACAACAACCCAAGCAAACAGCCAATCAGGAAAGATAATCACCCACAAGTGTTTATGGGAACTTGATGGGCTGGGATAATTTGGAAAGAGGTTGTTGAATAAATCTGTTGGGAATAATAAAGTAAGATACCATGTTTATGTCACATAAAGGCCCTATGTGTGTACAAGAGGCCTAGCACTAACAAGCTTAAATCTCAATATCAAGGAGATGATGGCCTGCAAAAAGTACATCTGGTCTGGTGAATGATTTGTTTTTAAGTACAATTGGGTGGCCTAAAATAGGGTGATGATAGACACCGATCTTGACCAAAAACCAAAAAACCATCATTTTGTATACACACAAAGAAAAGCTAAAGGGGTGGAAAGTAAGATTGATGGGAATGCCAAGGAGCCCAATGGAGGAGGTGGGTGAGGCAGAACCAGAATGAGACTATAGAAAACACATGCTACAGTCAGAGTTCCCTGGCTTCAAAGCTTAGATTAAAGTAAGCTCATAAGCTAGCCAATGTGTAGTTTTGAGTTTATAGATTTGTTTAGGGGCAAAATAGCACTTTTTAAAAGTGGCCTGAGTATTTTGATTTTCAGGCAGATCATTGCATTGCTTAACTGAAAAATAAAGAGCTGAATAAGAAAGCATTGGAAAATATATAAGACTGAAAAATGGGGATTCTTAGATATCAAAATATCTGAGGAAAGAAACAGCATTCGATGAACCTTTTAAGCTCTGAAGGAGGCATATAATCATAGGAAGATTTTATTCCCTAAGGAAATGGATTAGTATGAAAACATTTTGTAAATGCTAACAGAACCTATTACTGAGACAAGAAGCAAGCTGACAGCCGCAGGAGGAAATAACTCGTGACTGCTTGGAACCTACACCATAGTAAATTTGCTATTTTTAGTACAGAGAGAAAGGGAATGATTTTTTATGCTGGATATATTTTAATTTTAAAGATTGACCTGGTAGAACTTCTGTGCAACCATAAAGTCGAGGTGTAAGGCTCTTACCTAACACAGGTCAAATCTATCACCTTGTATGGAGCAAATGATTTTTCTCTTTTTCAATGTAGTAAAATGGTCAGTATGTAGATCCTGATTTTTCATTTGACCAACCAGTTGGTTACAACACATTTTTAGATATTTTATATTTCGCTAAACTGAGGCATTAAATGGCAAACTGGGAAGAATTGATTCTGTTTCTTGATCTGAGAAAGGTTTTTGACTTGACTAGATGTAACTGTAGGTGGCAGTTTAAAAAACAACCCATCGAGGGGTTTTCATAGACATTAGTTTATTTGGAAGAGTAAAACCCTAAAGTTGGTCAGGTCTTTTTTACACTGTATCTCTCCTGCAGCCAGACTGTTGATCTCCTCATGCAAGAGTCAGGATGTCGTTTAGAACATCCTTCTGCTACCAAATTCCGAAATCATGTCATGGAAGGAGACTGGGATAAGGTAAAGTAGGGCATATAGAGCTGAGTGACTGCTGCTAAAATTATATATTTGATGTACATTTTGTGACATTTCTGTTTTTCTTTTATACCAATTTTTGCAGGCAGAAAATGACCTGAATGAACTAAAGCCTTTAGTGCATTCTCCTCATGCTATTGTGGTAAGAGGCGCACTTGAAATCTCTCAAACGTTGTTGGGAATAATTGTGGTAAATACACTTTCATTCTTAGTTTCACATTTATGCTTGTTTTAGTAGGTTATTGATAACTCTAGGTTTCTGCCTCTTATAAAAGAATTTTATATACATAAATTTGTAAACAAGGATCAGTGTTTGTGTTTTAAAGTTTGAGCTTTGTGATTTTAAAGTCATACTGTGTATCATTTAAATCTAGTTTGTAAGTTAAGTTCCACAAAAATTATATTAAAAGATATTCAAACTTGATTTAATGGTTCTAATATTTATAGAGTCAAGGATAAATTATTATATTAGTTAAAATACTGAGTGTGCTGGTGAAGAGAAAATGTGTTTGGCATACGTATATACATACAGCCTTAAGTAGCTAATGCGTTATATTTTTTTAAATATCTGGCAATTACAGTTAATTCACACCAACTCCATTGGTGTGCTCACCATTTTCCATTCTTGCATTCCAGTTGTGTGAATTGAGTGTCAAAGTTTGTATATTGTGTGTCACTCTGGTGGAGGTTTTGTATGCAGATTTGACCATTGGGCTTTGCTTGCTGGCCTTATTTTCCAGACACGATCAATTTAGTAGTTTAACCTGTTAAGTCTGTTTCATAGATGTTAATGAATCTTTTCTACTGATGGACTTTAATTCTCTGGTAGATGTTGATGAGGGAGAAGAGGGGTTAAGTCTTTCCTAAGTTTTTTGTGATTGGAAACCATGAAGAATCAGCTGCTGGCTGCTGGCTTTTTAACTTCTAGCTGATTCATTTGTTGTCAAAAGCAGTTTCCTGTCTGGTGGGGGAGGGAGGAAGGCAAATAGGAAGTAAAGTAGGGAAAACAGCTGTTCGTTAAATATTAGTAAATGACTTATATTTTTTTTTTAATTGGGTCTCTTAATTAATCTCTTCTGCCTTTGTCTGTCAATCTAATAGCAACTTCGAGTTTGTTTGGCTTTTTGGAATCTTTTTACAAAAGAGTTTTCAAATTCTATATATAATTCTATACAAAACTATAATCCTAGAGAATGGCCTTCAGATGAGTTAAAGATGAACTTCATAAAGTTCATACTAGTATGAACAAACATGGATTCATTTAAATCGATAATATAGTATATTTTTACTCTTTTGAATAATTAAAATATTAAAATTTAAAATTTATTATTGAATCAGATGATTGATAATAAAGTAACTTATGGAATAATTAATTCCATGGTAAATTTTTAAAATGAAAACACAGAAGTTAAAGCAGCTAAATATCTATATTTGCAGGGATTGCAAGTTTTTTAGTCACTAAATTTTCCCCAATTGGTATGTCTGGGTTGGGGAGAAAAAAAAAAAAACTAAGTGCATTTAATTGGGCAGCTTTTCATAAATTGTTAGTGCTCTAACTGAATGGAAGTTGACCTGAAAATAAAGACAATTAAATGTCCAAAATGAGATTTAGTGTTCCTTTTCCTTTGGGCAAGTTAGCACTGCTTGTGTGATGATAGAGAACTTGCCTATGGACTATTTTTAAATGTGTGTGATTTAGAGAATTGTTTTCTTTTTTAAGCTTCACTCAAATTATATATGTAATTTGATAGTAAAACTTTTAATAGGCTCACTTCCTATTTTTTTCGTTTGTCTATAGTAATTTGAGACTTCTGTATTGAATTTAGATTTTGACTGTCTCATTAGAAACCTTCATTGGAGACAACATGTAAACTGAAGAAAGGTAGTTGTAGATAATAAGGAGGAATCCTTTCTTTATGCAGCCTGTTCTGTCTATAGAACATTCTAGGATCTAATAAAAGATGAAGATTAAATCTCTGGCTGAGCCTCACACCATCAAACTGTTTAGGTATTTATACAAAGAAAGGGGTTCCAACTTTATCTCACTTTAAGCATTGATGAATCAATTGCTTTTAAAGATTCAGTTCAGCATTTTTTGAAGTTGCCCTTCACCTTTCTGTGTTTAGAGTTACTCCTGTCTCCCATGTCATTCCCAGAAAAAAATAATCTAATGTAAACTTAAACTTATATTTTAGAAGATAATATTTGCATTTTTTAATTTAATTTTTTGTTTGCATACCCAGACACATTTGATGACTTAGTCTAGACTAAAATTGCATTTTATTTTTAAAATCTAAATGTTTTTATTGACCCATTTCACAACTTAACATCCCTTCTCATTTTTAATGGTCTCCTATCAAATGATACTACGAATAGCAGAATTTACTCGAGATTTTGGAAGCTAAACTCATGAATCAACATTTTTTAGTTTGGGTTCAAATATGAACTGGCCCTGTTGGGAATTTGTGTGGGTTTTAAGACCAATAATTTCGGAAACTTATATGTCTAAAAATGTTGATTATTTATTTTTTAATACAATAGAAATAAGCTTAACAAAAGTGTTCAGATATCAGAAATTAAAATATTTTAAAGTTAAATAAGGAGTTTTGAAGCCATGTTTTAAATATAATTAATTTCCCCTTTCCTCTAAGTCATGATCTAATTGATATAACTTTACTATAACTTTACTCCAGAATTAGTCAGAACCACCATTACTAAGTTAGCTAGGAGGCCTCCCTCGATAACCAGATTTCCTGTACGTAACTTCTGTATTTTTCTCTCACATTGCGTTCAGTCTTACAGTATGGAAGTAAAGAATAAAGCAATCCAAGTATTGGCGGGTGGGGGGCAGCAGCAGCATTAACAGTGTAAAACAGTCTTTCAAGTAATCTTTCTCACTTAGCAATTTCAAGTTTTTCTTGAATATTAGAACAGAGAAGGAAATATTGCTGGACCCAAAGATATTGTAAAAGCACCGGAGACCAGAAGTAATCCTTAGATAGGTCTAGTTAGGTATTGGGGAAGGATAAAGGAAAGTTTATTTCCTTAACCTGTTTCTTTCTTAATCATGATCTTTTTCAAGTTCATCATCTTTTAAAAAATAACCATCGGTAGAGCCCTGTCCCCACCTCAGCAACTTCAGTTTTGCCTGATGTTAAAATTTCTTCTGTAAATAATTAACATCACTTACGAATTTAAAGGTCTTTATTTTCTTGAAATGACATTTACATTTTTGTGCTTTAAATATTAGGGTATAAAATACAGTTTTAGTCCCTATCTTTATATGTCAAATACTTGAGTTGCTGAACTGATTTTTAGGAGAATAAACATTTTCTCTCTCAACCAAATCTCTAGCTGTACTTGACCAGCAGCGGGTTGTCAGGAATACCAGGATTTCATATTTGTTTGAGGATATTCTTTGTCTTAATCTGGATAAAGTGACTCAGAGATACTATTGTCCTGCTTTCATAGCATTCCCTGTATATACAGAAAAATGTGTTTATATTGGCTTTTCTCCTTCTACCTCTGCCCCATAGAAATACAGAAAATAAGGGGGAAGTAGCATTTGGGGCACCATACCTACACACATTGGAATGAGGGGAAGAGATCTAAAAAGGACTTAATGGTTGATACAAAAAAAAAAAAAAAAAAAAAGCCCTGAATTTTAAAAAATTCCCCCAAAATACCCAATTGCTAGAAAAATTTAGTCAAGAAATTGAATAGACATGCTGGCCTGTTCATATGGCATTTAAATTTAAAAGTTCTATAATAAATATTCTCAAACTTGAGTCAAAAATATAAAGGAAAACTTTAACAATATATTGATAAATAGAAATATATGAGCCCTCCATTTCACAAAGAATTGAAGTTTTTTTTTCCATAAGATAAAATGGTGAGACTATCCAGTATAATTTCAAATATGAAATCCTTTGATTTTAGATTTTTTTGTGTCTTTTTGGTTTTTTAGTTGTTGTCCCCCTTCCCATCAGATAGACATCAAATATTTTTTAATTGGCATATAAAGGTTAACTTCAGGCTACATATACAGTAATATACTTTTCAGGGCATCTGATAATTTATTTCTGAAACTTTCTTTAGTCAGTCTGACTTGATGTATAAAATTTGGTAAGTGTAATTTTTCTAGTTTATAGGAGCTTCTTTCATAGTTTTAAAGTTTTTCTGTTATTGGTCTTTAGCTGTAGATTTAAGATGAAATTATTACCAAAACATAAGCAATATATCTTATAAAGGACATTTAAGTATATGCCTAACTTTTATTAGAAGGCTTATTTTTATTTACTTTGTCTAGAAACCATTTTTATAAGCTCATAGTTTGTGTCTGTCTTCTAAATACTCCTTACTCAGAAAATCTTGTAGAGCAATTCATTAATTCAATAAATAGTAATTTCTCCACACCTTTTTGTGACAGCAATATTTTTTTTTAGTGTTTTTAAAGTAAGCATTTTGCTGTAGAAGAAAATGCTGTCATTTGCATTTTTATTTTAAATGAATTTGAGATCTTTACCACTGTATTCCTTGGAGTCTCTGAATGTGATTAAGATTTGCTACTTACTTTCAAAAAGTAGTTGAAAAAGCCACATCAGTTTGGTTGATCAAGCACCACAAGTAGCAAATATGATGAAAGGGTCCCTCCAAGCCGAGGTCATTAATTAGGTTTAAGGTTTAAAAGAAATTCAAACTTGATGGTCATAGACTGTTCTTATCCCATCTCTTCTCTCTAGCAAAAAGCTGCTATGATTATGATGATCACTTTCAAGTTAAAAGTAAAATAATAGAATAACATTAAAAAGTATTAAAACCAAACATTTCAGAAAAATAAACTAAATGTGAAAGTGCTTCACAATAAACAGGAAATGGTTTCTCCTTATGGGGAAAAAAAGCTGATGGTAATTGTGCTTCATAGTTAAATGCATCAGTGAACAGACTATTACAAATGAACAAATACTGCATCTTTCTAAAGATCTATAAGTTCAGCCTTCTAATGTAGGCATCCCTTTATAGCATCTTACAAGTGTGGGTCCATCAAAGCTTATTCTTTTCCACTTCAGTCATTGGGAACTCAGAACTTTGCAAATCAATCTCTAGTCCATTTGTTGGACAGTGCTTCTTACTTTTGATAAGCCAAAAACTGACACATTGTGACCTTTACCCAGTGACTCAAGTTCTGCTTTCTGGTCTACTTAGTCCCTCTTTTACACTGTGGCTTTTAAATAATCCCCCCCATCCCCCCATTAACTGGGTTTTCTTCCAACTTTTCAACCTTTGTTACATAATACCCCCCCATGCCCCATTATAAAACTCAGACTTTTGAAAAGCAAATTTAAAATACTTGAAATGGTTCTAAGTTTTCATACAACGAATAAAATTCAAAATGATTGTTTTGAGGTCACAATTTATTTTTTCCTGTTTATTCCTTGGTCACCTATGATGTTGTCTGATTTTAGATTATTTTTTCAAAGTAGAGTTTTATTAAGATGTGGAATTAAACAAAGTCATATTTAATCTACTATGACTATTAAACCAAAATATTTTGAGTCATCTTGAAGCTTATAAAAGTTATTTTCAAAGGGCATAGTAGAATGGTTTCTACTGTTCTGTTTAGGCACAAACATTTTCTGAAACTTCCATCAACTTTTTTCCCCTGACTGCTGCTTTCTGTCATGTCAGAGGATGAAGTTTTTGCTGCTGCAGCAGAAGTACCTGGAATACTTGGAGGATGGCAAGGTCCTGGAGGCCCTTCAGGTTCTACGCTGTGAATTGACGCCACTGAAATACAATACAGAGCGCATTCATGTTCTTAGCGGGTAAGAAAGCATATTTCTTAGACTCCAAGTTGGTAAGGGCTGCCATTTTTATAAAGGTTACCTTTCCAAAGTTATATTTCCTTAACATTGTTCCAAGATACAAATATTTAAATATTGCCAAATTCTTAGGTAGTCTTTGTCTAGGTAAATTCACTTATATATATATATATATAGACTATTTTTGTCATCCTCGGAAGCTTTTGTGGAAGGATAGAGATATTAAGTGGGTGAAAGAGAGAAGAAATGTGTGTAATGGGCATCTCAATTATTTTCGAAACAAAATTCTTGATTCCAGTTGTACCTCTACTCCCTCCCACCCCCATAGACCTGTTCCTTCTGTAGTTTTTCACATCTCAATAAATGGCAACACCTTAGACCCAGTTGCTCACACTTAAACTTCATCTTAGTTTTTTATCTTTTAACTTTGACATGTATTGGCCTAACTCAGAATCCCAAATTTGTCCATTTCTCTCTATCTCCACAATTTCCATTCTATTTAAGCCACAGACATCTCTTAGTATATTATAGTAGCCTCCTAGCTGTTCTCACTGACTTCATTCTTGCTCCCTCAACAATGCATATTTTGCACAGGAGCCAAAGAAGCACGTAATATAAAATCATAAATTAAATCATTTACTCTGTTGCTTAAAAAATTCCACTGGCTTTCCAGCATACTTAACATAAAATCCAAAATCTCTATGTGGGCCCACAAAGTACCTGATTCTTTTCTGCCATCTTTTGTTCCTTCTGTTCCTTAACTAGCCAAGCTTCAAGGCATTTGTACTACTGGTTGACTCTGTCTTAAGTGCTTTCCCCCATTTTTTTTTTCCTTGCATTTTTATTGAGATAGAGTCACATACCATACCATCATCCAGAATTACAATCAGTTGTTCACAGTATCATCATATAGTTGTGCGTTCATCACCACAGTCAATTTTTGAACATTTTCATTACTCCAGAAAGAAAAATAAGAAGGAAAAAGTAAAAATAAAAAGGAATACCCAAAACAACCCATCCCTCCCACCCCCATTATTCATTTACCACCTCCCCCTTTGCTTCTAATTGCTCAGGTCACAACCTTAAATACCCTCTCCTCAGACCACCCTGTGTAATTAGAGTTCTGCTGAGAAGTCTGTCACTTTACTCTGTTTTCAAATTCTGTTCTTTATTGCATTACATGATATGGCCCCAGCGTCTAGAACAGTATCTGACGCATAATGAATTTTCAGAATACAAAATAATTCATTTTGCAGATATGGAAACCGAACCTCAGAGAAATTAAGTGACCTGCCCAAGATTTAGCTAATAAATCAGAGCTGAGATTCAAATCTTCTTTGATTCCGAAGTCATTGGTCTTTACCCACCACAACATCCTCTGAAATAGTCAAAATTTTGCTGGATATTTTAATATTGTAGCTAACAAATTACCTTGTTCTGCTTACCTTTTTTATAAGGCGTCTGATTCTTTACCACTATCTTTCATGTGATGAAATATTTCCTCCTGCTGTTAACAGAAGGAAATATTCCCTTTTTATACACTCGATTTTTTTAGAGGACTTATGGGTTTATAGAAGAATTAATGCAGGAAGTACATAGTTCCTGTATACCCCATCCCACCATACACACACAGTTTTTCCTATTATTTACATTTAGCATTAGTGTGGTACATTTGTTGCAGTTGATGAACCAGTATTATTAGAATTATACTATTGACTGGAGTCCATGGTTTATATTAGGGCTCTGTGTTATATGGTTCTTTGGATTTTTTTGTTTTTATGGGAATAGCATAAACAAAATAAAATTTCTCATTTTAGCTACTTTAAAGTATACAATTCAGGGATATTAATTACATCCACAATGTTATACTGAACATATAATTTTTCATATAGTTTTTATTTTAAAATGAATTTCATCCCCTGAATTTTTCACATAAGGAAATGGGTGTGACCACAAGATGTACAGCTGGGATCAGAAGACAGGATTTTTTTACTCCAGTCCAGTTATACCATGTGACTTTCCATAAGCATTCACTCATTTGAAACCTTGGCTTAAGGTGTATTTTCAAAAGAGCCCAGAAGCTTTCATAACACTTTTTTGCAAAATTTTTAAAGTGAACATTTTTCTGTATAATTATTGATAATTTTATTCCCAAAAAGTTAATTTGGAAACCAAAAATTTTTACAATATCCAATTTTTTAAAAGTGTTTTAAGTCTAATTATTCATATTAAAAAAAGAAAAAAATTCTCATCAGCTCAGGCAATATTTATTTACTAAATAGCAAGAGAGTGAGAAGTTCTGCTGTTGGATTAAGAGGTTTTTAAATCATTTAGACTCCAAGTGAAGTAATGCTTTATTCAGTTAAAAAAAAAAAAGAGGGATGATACTCATGTTAGATGAGAGGTTTCTTAGATTATCACTTAATTGAGTTCTATTGTGTACTAGATAGCAAGCCAAGTATTTAACATACTTCATCTCATTTAATCCTTACTACCCTTTTTAATACCCTTTTTACAAGTGAGAAAAACTGATCTGTCTGATGAATTACCAGACAAAATAACAGGAGAGTTATTTATCAGGCCTCATCTCCATGCTTGAATAATGCCTTTACTTCTTTTACTTACAAATAGTAATAAAGCAGTTCCCAGATTTTATGCTCTGGGGTCTCAGTACCTTTCACAGAATGATAATTACGAGTATGATTATCCAATTATACTATTTCTTGACTGACATTTATGATAAATTCATGAAGGTATATTGTTTCTGTTTGATTAACTTTGTATAAATATCTTTGAAGGTTTTTTGAGGTATTTTGTTTGTTTTACTATTGAGAAGCAGTTTAGTTAGCATAGTGGTTAATAGCAGGTTCTAGAGCTAGAATGTCTGGGTTAATATCTCTATTTTGCCTCTTATTATATAACCCTAGGCAAGTTACTTAAGTGCCTGTGGTTTGGTCCTTATTTATAAAAATAGAATAATAACAGGGCTGATTCATACAGAATTGTTATGAAGATTAAATGAAGTAATACATTGAGTGCTAAGTCTGGCATGCAATAAAGTCTACAATATGTTTAATATAAACAGTAACATAAGAATATATCTTAACAGATAATATGACTAATACTATGTATATATGTTGGCCATTTTTTTATATTGAATTTTATTAATTATATCCAGGTGCCAGGTTGTATTAATGAATTGGGTCCATTGTAGAAGTTTCTTCTTGATATGTATTTCTTAAGAACTCAATACATAAAATATAATCAATATTTTCCAGTTATGTTTATTCCAAAGAAGAGTCTGATATTTGTTGCTTCCTTTGGGATATCTTTAGGTATCTGATGTGTAGCCATGCAGAGGACCTACGTGCAAAAGCAGAATGGGAAGGCAAAGGGACAGCTTCTCGATCCAAACTGTTGGACAAACTTCAGAGTAAGAATCTTTAATTTTTTATGTTTTCTGTGTTTTCTCTTAGATTAGAAATAGATATTATGAATCAGTTAGGAGGACTCCTATCTAAACATACTTTTATTGAGTTGTTATAGTGGGGATGGAGAGAGGAGTCCATTAAGAGGCCCTTTAAACCAAAGTTTTCAAACTGCCATGGAATCTTAAGCTAACCTTGGGAGTCGGTGAGCATGTACCGGTCCCAGAGCAGTTCTCCTTTTATTGGTTTTATTTAGTAGTCCTCCACCTAAGATTTGTTTGCAGGGAGAAATACTGTGGCTAGAGAGAAACATGAATAAACCACAGCTTTAAGTAAGAAGTGTTTTAAATATTTTGTTGATCTCAATAGTAAGGCACAGATATTTTTAGATAAATAGTTTCAGTCTCCCCCAAAATACATAACTTCCAAATTAGGGGTTTCATTTTTACCACATATTTATATTTTTAAAAGAAAAACCTTCCCCTCTTTGGTCAAATCATATTATTCTACAGTTTTCATGTTGAGGTGGAAGCGAAAATCCTAAGAATCAGAAAACCATGTGATTGGGGAAACATAAAGATTACATTGGTATTGATATCAAACAGTACTTATTCCCTGAGTTGCCAGTTTTCTTTGATTAGGAACGATTTGATGGAGCCTGGAACTTGACTTGTTCCAGCATTTTGGGCTTGCTCTTTGTTAAGTGGAGCTTTTAGTGGTGATCAGTCTCCTTCTGGTACATAGTCATCTTTAGATTTTTTTCTTCTTCTCTCTTTTTTTTTTCTTTTCTAGACATTCTACATACAAAATAAAGCTCTCCTATCTAAGTGTATCACATTCTAGTGCCAGTGTAGCTGTAGCTGATAACAAATATTTATAAAGATCACACATTTTATTACCTCATCCAAAACTTCTCTAAGGGACATAATATTGTTGGCATAGGGGCAAGCAGCAGCAGATGAGGAAAAGTCTTAAATAAAAGTTTACACTTTTTAAAGTTTTTTTTATTTCTATTTCTCTTTTTTCAAATATCTTCTATTAAAGCCTATTTACCACCATCAGTGATGCTTCCCCCACGGCGTTTACAGACTCTCCTGCGGCAGGCTGTGGAACTACAAAGGGATCGGTGCCTATATCACAATACGAAACTTGATAATAATCTAGATTCTGTGTCTCTACTTATAGATCATGTTTGCAGTAGGTAAGAGAAAAACTTTTTATTCTCTGAAATAGGCTAACATTTTATAGTCTCAATTAGGAACTTTATTAAATTTTTTCTATTTTATCCCAAAACTTTAAAATAATTTGTTTGATTTCAGCATATGTTCACAAGTAAACCTAGAACTGCTAAAGATGAAAATTAAAATAATTATATATGTTTACATAGTTAAACCACACCTTGAGAACTGAAGCTAGAAAGTCTGTTTTTCCTTTTCTTGTTTGTGAGTTTGGTTAGCCATTTGTGTAATGATTTTCTGAAGACTTGTAAAGTGATATTCTTTGGGAATGCCAGTGATCCAAGTGTTTACTGTCCTTGCATGCCAGAGATCACTTAATGATTCTTTGTACATTATGGCTGTTTTAATTATGGCCCAAATTATCTTCTGCCCATAAAGATCTTGGAAATACTTCTTCCATAATGAAAGTTCTGCTTTTTATTAGAAAACAGACTCTAAACTGGTTAGAATAATAGATACTACTTTTCTAGTTTGGGTTTTGTTATTATACCTGCCTGTATGCATCATCTAGCTTGCAAGAATTCAGATTTCTCTTTTGATTTTAGGAGTATTTTGAGTAAAAATGTCTATTTTAATAATCTACAAAATTAAAGCAAGGCTTTAATTTGTAAGATACTGAAAAAACAAATTGGGAAAACTCTCATACTCCAGGAAGGAAATGATATGGGTCTTGTGAACGAAACACAAAGGGGAACAGCTGCAGTGCACATGCTCAGTTTCTCTTGCCAAAGATCACTGAAGAATGAATGAAGTAGCATGAATAGGAAGGATAAAAGTATATATATGTGTGAAGGGTTTGGAAAAACGAGGAACTTCAGAGTAACCATAAAAATTATGTACATCTGCCCTGTGATTTAAAATAAGTTTTTTAGGTGTGCATAAACTGTTTTCATATGTACTTGGGTTTTCATCTCATTATCCCAAATTGCAAGAAAAAAATAATAATTATTTGGGCTTTGGGCCTTAACATACCTAAGTGTTATCTTAAAGTGCTGGGTTATTATTTTGTGCATGTCTTAAATATTCTAAAAGAAAGTGATTAGAGACTCTTTTCCCCATCCCTTTCCCAGTGTTTTTGCCTGACCTCTTGATCTTTCAGCCGCCTTACTCTTTAACGCTGTTCTGTGACTTGCTTAGGAGAATTTTTAATCTTTCCATTTAAATTGATTAGAGGTAAGAGGAGATGACAGATTAAAAGGCTATATATAGTTTCATATTTCATAGCTCCTTTAGGAAATTTTAGAATAATGTTAAAAATTAAGGCAATTGTGAACCCCAATCTGTTTTTTGGTTCATAAATTTATTGCTGGTGAAATACATTGGAAGGTAGGTATTACCTAGACATGGTTCAAGAGTTGTCAGTAGATAAAGAGCTTGCCTTCCTTCCCATTAGGAAACTGAAATCTATGGAAATATGACTTACATTTTTCCTAAGGGTTTTAACTTCTATACCAGCACCTTTGAAATAAAAATGATGGAAAATATTTAGTCTTAATTTCTTAACAGCCATCAGTAAGAGTACAGTCTCCTTAATGCCTGTGTAGGAAAGTATCCTGAAGTTTTACATAGGAGCAGACAATTCTTTTTCTTCAGAAATAACCATTGATTAGAAAGTCCTCTGTAATCTTTAAAAAACAGAACAAGAAACTGAACCCAATGGTCCTCCAAGTTACTGCTTTCTTCCCTTCTCTTCAGAACCAACTTCTTGAAATAACTGCCTGCTATATATTCATAATATCTACATTCTTACTTCCTCTTAACTCTTCAAATTTCTGTAGTATTAGGGCTCACGTAGCTAACACAACACCAAAATTGTTGCTAATGTTGGTGAGAAACAATTTCTTTATTGTTAAATCCAACCAACACTTTACAGCCTGTATCTTGACTTTTTTTATAGCATTTGACTACTCTGCCTTGAACTTTTCTTTTGACTTCTAATACATTCCAGACTCTTGGTTTTACTCCTGGCTCATCTTTGTCTGTCCCTTGTATGTGTGTCCAGAATTATGTTTCTTCTGTCATCTTTCTTTCCTCCTTAGGCTATACTCCGATGCTTCTGATTACTCCTAGATCTGTGCTAGAACTGCAAAATTTATCTCCCTAGCCTTAGGCCTTCATCCAACGTTTGGAGTTGCTCAAGTACCTTAATTCACCATGTCCAAAAGTAGATCTTCTCTTCCTCTCACTTATCCATGGAGAGTCTGCTTTCCTCTGGAATTCCGTGTATCATTGAAAGGCTACCATCTGCCCAGTTACCCCAAGCCAGAAAGTTAGGAGTCAACTTTGATTTTTCACCTTGGAGATACATTTTAAAGACACTGTGGGAGAGATGTCAGGCACCAAGTCAGAATAAACAGTCTGGAGAGTGAGTTGTTACGCCCTTCTTTGCTGAAGTGGGAAAATAGAACCTAAATTTGATTAATCCCTAATATTCACCATCATCTACAGGTCTTTAAAACAAAAGCTGATAATTTTTGGTTATCTGCTTCACTCCCTTTACGAAACTATTTTAGCATTGAAACTAGAAAAACTATACTTTCAGAAAGTAGAGCTTAGCATAAAATCTAAATACTAGCTTTTCTTTGGAGAATAGAGAATCGATTATGAATAAATGAACTGCGTATAACTTTTTAAAAAATCCTCATCAGAACTGAAGAACTTTCATTAGATTGTATACAATTTATATTTTTCACAGTTAGCATATAGATTTTTTTATTAAATTTGGGAAGAAACTGATTTTAAGTTAAAAAAAAGTTCTGTGGCATTTGTTTGCCAACAGCTAATGGAAGAAGTTTTCATAGGAAGCTTGATAAGTATTACTTTTTTTAGTAAAGGATTATTATAAAATCCTTCTAAAAACTTACATTTTAAAGATTGAGTTTGATAAAATACTATGTTATATTCAATTTTGTTTGGGAAGGTACCAATTTTCTTAATGCCATTTTAAATTTAAAAACAAAGACATATGGAAACTTACAGATATAATCTAAAATAGGCTTTTTATAAACTGGGGACTGTTACATTAGTCTTTAAAAAGATTACTTCTGATAAAAATGATGACAATTTATCACTTCAGTGATATTCAAATGCAGCTAACCATTGTCAGTAGACTATATGGTTTGTGCCTTATAATTTTGTTTATGATCAGTTCTTTAAGGATATTCTGCTACCCTAATTTTATACGTCTTTTGATTAACGATAAATTTTAGCCATTTGAATTAGTGTGTTTTTTATGCCTACATGTAAGGTATACCTCATTGAGTAAAGGACATCACTATTTCTGTTGAAAGTTTGAAGTTTGCTTTGAAAAATGCAATTACAACTGGCATTTGGAAAGAAAACTAGCCTTGGAGTCTGCCATAGGTTAAATCCTAGTTAAGTTACTTAATGGTTTTATGACATCTGATAAATTATTTACTCTCTTTGAGCCCCATTTTTCTTCATCACGAAAATGGGAATGAGAGTACTTCCCTTACAAGGAATTTTGAGAATTAGTGATGCTGTATGTAAAGCATTTAGCACAGTGCTTGGCACCTAGGAAGTACTTGATAAATGTCAGCTAGTATTGATTGTGTTTCAATTCCAGATGTAGAATAATAGTTTACTCTAAAGCAATTTATAGTTAAACCATCTTTTAAGTTTAAAGCAATCTCCAAATAACAAACTGGCAAGATAGGTTGCTATGTGTGCCAAATAAAGAACACTGATTTAATTATTTTGAATATATATTGCCTATCAGACTGGTAAATTGACAAAATGTATTTTTAAATTATACATTGGTTGAGGAAAAATACAGGGAAGTCCGTTTTTCAAGACAGGCTTTAAAGTTTATCCATTAATGTTTAACTAGCTTTTTTTTTTTCTTTTAGTAGAATTTATAATACAGCGCTTTATTGTCCAACACATTAGCCAGTACCATATGTTCACATTTGGCCATTTAAATTGAAATGTAAGGCAATTCAAATTAAATTAAAATTAAAAATCAAGTGATTTGGTCTCACTAGTCACATTTCATTAGCCACATGTGGTTAGTGCTACCATCTTGGACAGCACAGGTAGATAGCATTTCCATCATTACCAAGTTCTGTTGCATAACACTGATGTAGAGATTGGAAAAAGACAGATTGATTTTTTAAAATGAGTGCTTAGTGAGAGTAGTCATTCTTAAAATAACTATTTTTCCTCTTTAAATTGGTAAGGTTATAAATCATACAATGTAATAATTGCCATTTATGAAGTACTAGCTAGGTGTCAAATTCATTCTAAAAGTTCTACATTGATTATCTCAGCTCCTTATTTCATCCTTCTATAAGGAATTCTGTTACACAGAATTATGGGTGGAGAAATTGAGATTTATATAGATTAAATAACTTTTCCAGAATCACAGCTAGTAAATGGCTGAGCCAGGATTTGAACCTAAGTCTGTGAAACTCTACTGTGCCCCTATTTTTGAAGTTTTACACTTAACCATTGTAGCCCCTGCCATATAGTTCACTTCTCAAGTGCTCCCCCAGAATATTATTAGAAATCACCATTTGAGTGTCTATTTATATTACAGGAATTTTATATGTATTGCTAATCCTTACAAGAACCTTTTAGGTGGATATTAACCTCATATTATAGATTATGGAACTGAGGCTCAGAGGAGTTGAATGACTTGCCAAAGACATTAAAGCTTGTGACTGAGCAGGGATCCAAACTCATTGTCTGACTGCAATGCCCATTCTCTTTTTGTTTTACAAAGTTGCCATTTTAATAAAGAGAAGTGTAACTGGATTTTATGTAAATGAAAATGTTACATCATTCCTTCCAGAACAACCCGATGCCAGCCAATTTACACAGATAAACATGAAGCCCTGATAAATAATTTTTATTTTTGTGAATTGACTTAATCAGACCAAAGCTTCTGTGAATGAATATGTACTTTGCTTCTTTTTTAATCTTTGTGGGAAGAGGAATAAATTTTAAGTTGAAGCAGATTTTAGATAGTATCTAATATTATATTTTATTTTTCATCATATCAATATAAACTTGATTCTTGACATTTATAAAATGCATTTTATCTTATTTTTAGAGTTTATAATCTCCAAAGTAGTTTTATCAACTGTTTAAACTTTTTCATTATTATTACTGTCATCTTTTTTGGAAAGAATTATTTGTGGACTTTTGTTTTAGGAGGCAGTTCCCCTGTTATACGCAGCAGATACTTACGGAACATTGTAATGAAGTGTGGTTCTGTAAATTCTCTAACGATGGCACTAAACTAGCAACAGGATCAAAAGATACAACAGTTATCGTATGGCAAGTTGATCCGGTATGTACTGCATTATGAATAATTAGATTGAAAAATGAGGTAATTTTGAATCTAAATCATGAAATACATATTTTTGAAGTGTACGTATATAAATAGTATTCTTTTCCAAGAGCTTTTTTGCCGTCTTGGTCACTTCTTACCACCTCCTGTTATCTAGATGGCATAAGTAGATTAATATTATCTAAACTATGGAGTTAGTTTATGTGCTAGTATTTGTGCTAAATGTGTGTGTACTTTATCTCATTTTATCCTCTGAATAACCCTGTGAGATACTAACAATTCCTATTTTCAAATAAGGAAACCAAGATAGAAGATAAATGCCCAGGCTCTTATGGCTAGTAAATGGCAGAGTTAGAGCTTAAATCCAGGAATGTTTTGACTCCCAAGTCACTGCTCTTAATATTTCTGCCAATATATTTTTTTGTTAATACTTGATTTACACATTAGATCCAGTATCCATTCATTCTGTCATAACTTACAAAGGGCTCAATATTGTTTACCTCATCTTGTGTAATTTGTGGAATTTACATTGCAGGCCCCACCTCGGTTTTTTTTCCCTAACTATATACATGAAAAGTATTGCATTCTGAATTTAAAATTCTGACCTCTCTAAAATTAGATTTGTCTTTATTTATAACCAGATGAAGTTTTAAAAATACATATTCCATATCTTTCAGCAAATAGCCATTTATTGAGCAACCAAAAATATAGGAATCAAATAGGTTAAGGTTTGTTTGGTTTAGGAATCATTCACCTAAAATGATGACGTGAATAAACCTTATATTTAAATTTAAAATTAAAATATGTTATTAGCCCTGAATAAAGTTTTAGAAGACTCCCACTTTGAAAGAATAGGAAAAAAAGGAGCCATAAAAGGAAGTTAAAAAAAAAAAAAAAGATTCAAGTTTGAGGGCATACAGCCATTATTGTGTACTTGTAATGTGCTTATGAATGACTAAAGTTAAGACATTTCAGGCTAGCAGATGTTTTCATGCTTTTTTAGTCTTCCTGTGTTCTGTACGCTGACACCTCTTCTGAGTGACATGAAATATATATGGTGTTGTGAGTTTGTACAAATACTAAGAGTTACGAAGATATATAGTAAGATGCATTCTTTGCCTTAAAGATGCATTCTTTGCCTTAAAGCCTTTTTTTTTTTTTTTTTTTTTTTAAACCATGTGCCCCTTGGGCAATCTAGCAAAACTATGGACTCTGTAGAAGAATGTTTTTAAAGGCATATAACAAAACCAATAACAAAGCCAGTTATATTGAAACATAGCTATCAAAATAGTACAAAAACAGATATAATATGTTGCTTCTTTATTAATACATTAAATAACAAGTTATAGCAGATCTAACAACTACCAGAATTTTGAGGTAGTGATGATCGTAAAACGGTATTTAGAAGATAGCTGCAATAACTGTAATATGATGTGAAAATACTTGCGATTTGAAACAAAGATGTTCCTTTTTCCCATTTAAATTGATGGACCCCTGATTCTATCCATGGTCCCCTTCTTGCAGACTCCAGGTTAAATACCCCTGCTAAAGGAATGTATGGTTTAGAAACAGAATTAAAACATAATATTATAAGAATCGACAGTATATGTAAAATATAATGAAAAGCACAAAGGAGCTTCACAGTTAGGAGTACCTCATTGAAGAGGTAGTATTTGAGCCTTGCTGTGCATAAGACAAGTGGAGATAGATAGAGAAAGGGCTTTCTAGGAAGAGAGGGAGCTTCCTTGCCCTGTCCCTTCTCCCCCAGAATAAGAGAATACGATGAGTGGAAACTAATAAGAATAGAAAAAAGGGTTTAGGATCAAATCACGGCCTTTGACTATTATGCTAAGAAGTTCTAATTTCATTCAACAATAATTTGCAAGCCACTGAAGTATATGAAAAGGAAAGCAAAAACATCAAAACTATGTTATGATTGTGGTTTCTTTGGCAACAGTATGTAAGAGTTCCTTCATTAGCAAGTGTTTTTGAGCACCTGCTGTGTGCTAGTCCTTTTGCTAGGGAGAGACCTGCTGAGCACATGATAATACAACGTATTTGTGCTATGAAATGCTGCAGAAGCTCATAAGAGACCTAAGTAGAACTGGAGAGCTAGGAAAAGTAAGAAAAGTAAGTCTTTGGGGAAGAAAGGGATATATTTAGGCAAAACTACCTAGGAGTGGCCCTTCAATGAAAGAAAACATGACTTGCATTTGGGGAGGATTGGGAAAGAGTTTTAGGAGATGAGATTAAAGAAATAAATAGCCAGATGAAGGAAGATCTCATATACTTCACTAAGGAGTTTAAGCACGTTTCCCAGAGTGGTTTTGTCAGAATATGGGCATGTGGAATGTTAGTGTTATATAGAAAGGGCTTTTGAGGCCAGGTTAGCTTGGGAAATGTAGAGTTAATGCTTACATTCGAATCTGAGATAAGAGGGTTTTAGAAAGTATAATTTTTAGATTGCTGTACTACAGAAAGTTCTCCAGGATTCTCAGTTCTTTTGGCATGACGGTATTTGGTTATGTCAAATACTATTTGAAACAAGTATAAGAAAATTCAACTATGCTTTTTTTATAATGCAAATTTATTGAGATATATTCACACACCAAATAATCCATCTGAAGAATACAATCAGTGGCTCACAGTACCATCATATAGTTGTGCATTCATCACCACAATCAATTTTAGAACATTTTCATTACGCCAAGAAAAACATAAAAATAAAAAACATACCTCTTATCCTCATATTTATTTATTTTTTTGTATTCCTGATCTTGCCCACACACTAAAGAGATTGTCGGTCACAAGGTTTTCACAATCACACGGTCCCATGATAAGCTGTATGGTTATACAGTCATCAAGAATCCAGTCTACTGGATTACAGCTCAACAATTTCAGGTATTTCCTTCTACCTCTTCTAATACGCTAGAAACTTCAAAGAATATCTATATAATACATAAGAATAACATCCAGAATGACCTCTTGACTCTATTTGAAATCTCTTAGCCACTAAAACTTTATTTTGTTTCATTTCTTTTCCCCATTTTGGTCAAGAAGGCATTCTCAATCCCACGATGCCAGGGCCAGGCTTATCCCTGGGAATCATATCCCACATAGTGGGGAGGGTAGTGAGTTTATTTGTAGAATTGTAGCCGTGCTCTTTTTAAACATGTTTTGCAGGTATTTTTTAAATGGGTAGACAAAAGAAGACAGGAAGAACCTTAAGAACTGAGTTAATGTGATTCCAGTGCCTCCTTTAAGGTTTTCACTCCTTTGCCCAAAAAAAAGAAATTTTACCCATTCCACAAAAATCAAGTGAAGTCATGTATTTCATAAACTGATATAGCCACTTTAAATAGGTTAGTTAAGTTAGAGGCATTTTATGTCTGAAGATTTAGTATTAATATTCTCATTTCTTTTCAACTTTATCTTTTATTGGATTGTATCTTTTTATTGTGGATAACAAAATTAGTTTTTGAGTTAAATTCTTCTAAAGGAGTTTGTCATCAGTTCAGAAGGAAATCTCTGTTTAGAGCTGGAACACTGCTATGAATGGAAAGTTTATTCCTGGAAGATCTCGAGCAAGTCATAAAGACATCTTGACCTGCTTATTAAATTTTGCAAGCCACTTTGACCTAAGGAAACTACTGATATAAAACAAATACCCCATGCCTATTTCTCACCCTCTCCCAAAAGGAAATTCAGAAGTAGTAGCATTGTTAACTATTCAGTTTTGTCAAAACAGCAGAGA
Organism: Choloepus didactylus; assembly: GCF_015220235.1. NCBI lineage: Eukaryota > Metazoa > Chordata > Mammalia > Pilosa > Megalonychidae > Choloepus > Choloepus didactylus. The sequence continues at coordinate 35,405,253 of NC_051308.1, forward strand.
TTTGGACTAGATAACTGGATAATATTGACTTAGGGCCCAGTAAAGAAACAAAATGCAGTAAACACAGTCCATTTCTTTGACATTTCTGGGAAGAAAAGAAAAAATCCCTGTCTAATTATTTGACACTAGTTCCAAACCCATTTCTAACTGGTTCTCTTCATTGGAATTTCTCACAGGCTCAACACTGTACTCAGACTTTAGATTTAAATATTCCCACCCCTAAAATTTTTACTTCCTCTAGCCCCTATACACGTCATCCACATCCCCCTAAGCCAGAAATCTGGAAGTTTTCTTTAAACATTTCTGTCATATTCTGTCTTTTCAGTTTTATCTTCCCAGTGGCTTTTAATGTGACGTCTTTCAGTCCTGTTCATCTTAGTTTAGAGCCTTGAAAAGATTAGGCTAAGTGAAATAAGCTAATCATGAAAGAAGATCACATATTCTGTGATTTCACTTATATGAAATGTCCAGAATAGGTAAATCCATAGAGACAGAAAGTAGATTCATGATCGCCAGGGACTGTGATATAAGGTTTCTTTTGGGGATGATTAAAATGTTCTAAAATTAAATAGTGAGGATGGTTGCATGATTGTGAATATACTAAAACCACTAACGGTACACTTAAAAGGATGAGATTTATGTTAGTAAATTGTAACTCAGTAAGCTGTTGAAAAAAAATAAAAGGTAGCTCTTGTTATACACATCTGTTTTCAGTTCCCTTGAAAATTTCCTTAGGGCAGATTCTGTGTCATCTTTATATTTCCGTGTAGCACAAAATGTGTATTATGTATTGTCTTGTGTATTATAGATGTGTAATAGATGTTGCAGTATGAATGACTTTATGAAGCAAGCTTTAGATCTTCAGTTGGAAAAAATTGATATGAAAACCTCCTCAGGTTAAATTATACTAACCAAGTATATCTTTGCAGCTATTTAAGTTCTTGTGCCAGGAAATAGTTACTTGAGGGATGGGAATTAACTGAGTTTTCTGTTTTCCCTCCTAGGATACACACCTGCTAAAACTACTTAAAACATTAGAAGGACATGCTTATGGTGTTTCTTACATTGCATGGAGTCCAGATGACAACTATCTTGTTGCTTGTGGCCCAGATGACTGCTCTGAGCTTTGGCTTTGGAATGTACAAGTGAGCAAGTTCCATTCTTGATTTAGTATTTAATTAGAGCATAGTCATAATGCATAAATTCATCGTAACTTTGTAATGGAACAGAACCATTGAACCCAGTTACTATAACGTATATCTTATACAAGATAATACAAGTGGAACCCAACCAAGTGTCCAGATTTATAAATTTAAATATTGTGCTGAACATAATAGAGTTTTTTGAAAGAATGATCAGTAAGTATTTTCAGGAATATTTTGCTTTGTTCTGTGGTATTTATACTATTTACTGTGGTACTTTTTACCTCAGAAAGGATTTTATACTTGTTTCATAGTTTGATGATTGTTTATGAAATTTGTCTTTCAAGTGTGAAATTATGGCATCAAATCAAATTTTACATTCTAATGTTGATTGCATTATCCCCTTACCTATATATGGCATTTTATTCCAATCTAGTTTAATGAAGCTCAATTATATTTTTAGTACTTATTAAAGGTTTTTAATGCTGTTTATTACTGTTCCTAAATGAAAATTTGAACTTTGTTCATGGTCCCATTTTAGAAAAATTCAGCATTAATTTCAGTACATTATTTTCAGGTCATGTTTTGAAAATCCTAAAATTTAAAAAAAAAATTAAGGTTTTTTTCTTAAAGCTTATGTAAGCTGACTGGTTAGGTGATGTTTCTTTGTGTGTTTTTAACCCCCAGGCAAAGAAATGGTCTGGGCTGTGGATTAGGTGTAAAAGTATAACTTTTGAGTCCAGGGACTTAAAAAAATAAGTTGAGTTTTACCAAAAGAGTCCAGATAAAGCTCAACAGAGATGACTTAAATAATAAGAAGGTATAGAAGACAGAATGAATACTAACATGTATCTGAAGAATGGTACACCATAATTCTAATTCTGCTGTTATAATATTAAGATTTTTTTTTACTACTCAGTCATTTCCTTATGTTTCAACCCTAGCTTTTTATTAAGAAAATTTTCAGATATTAAGTTGAAAGACTAGTACAGGGATGATCTGGATGCCTACCACCCTAGATTGAGCAGTTGATATTGAAGGCATTTCTGCCTACAGAACTTAGTTTAATATTTTTTTAAATAGAAAATGCCAAGATTCTAGCTGTTGCATGCATATTTGTGCTTCTAAATTTTTATTTTAACTTTGTATTTCAGGCATCCCAAAAAAGTAAATAGGTGAGAGCAGTTAACAATTTGGGGGAAGGGTTTAGATAGCTGAACCTTTTTTTTTTTCCTTCAGTGTAAGGAAGACATCTAGTTTTCTACTTGGCCCCATTTCCTAATCATGCCTCTTTTTTTTTCACTCTTTTATTTTTACTTTTGATTACCCATTTCTCACAGGAAAATTATGCCCATGTATTTTAATTATACCAAGGGCAGCTATTATCTCTCAGATCCTGTTTCTAATCCAAATGGAATCAAGACTAGATTAAATGGTATGTGTCTATCTTCTAAGTTGAATAACTTAGAAAACATAGCAGGAAGATATCTGAGGGTTATAACCACTAAATAGTATTGCTTAGTTGAGAATGCTTTAGAATGGCTCTACTATATAGTACAGAATGCCTTTTTTCTGTAACGTTTACTGAAATAGTTCCTTACAGGAAAAACAATTTTGAATTCTCTCTTTCCATTTTCCTTACTACATTTTGAGCATCTTGAACATGAAATTTAACATTACTTAGACTGTCTACACCCTTGGTTTCTACCCATTAATGTTTTTGAGAATTGCTATTGTATTACTGCATTTTTAGAATAAAATTTATAATGAACTGTGGACTGAGAAATGGAAGCTCAGAATAAATAGGTATGTGGCCTTGGGCTTTTCATGATTTTGCTTGGGAAAAATTACATGGTAATTTTAGATTATGAATGTAATAATAAGTTGTGAGTTTTGTTGGGGTTTGTCTCATATCTAATCTTTGGGTCACCTTTACCTGTCTCACTGTTCAACTCCTGGGTTTTTCTTAAAAGTCCTTAATTTCTTTTCTCTGTACTATTTTTTTTTTTTGTAAGTCCAGGTAAAACCATTCATTTCTCAATTAGGAATACAAACTAACCAGATATCCAGTTACTATTTTTATATTCTTTACACATTCCCTTTAGAGAAGTATCTAAAAGGTCTTTTCCACACTTTTATTCATAGACAGGGGAACTAAGGACTAAAATGAGCCAGTCTCATGAGGACAGTTTAACAAGTGTGGCTTGGAATCCAGACGGGAAACGCTTTGTAACTGGAGGTCAACGTGGGCAGTTCTATCAGTGTGTAAGTAATTAATGTGCCCTTCCAAAAATATCTGCTTGTTTAAAAGGAAATATAGTTTTGCTTAAATACAGAATCCACTTGATTAAGTATCTGTTATAAAATATACTATATGAAGACCTACTTTGCCATCTTCCTAGATAAGTACTATCAAATAGAACTTTCTGCGGTGATGGAAATTACTGTAGCTGAGCTGTTGCAGTACTGTAGCCACTAGCCACATGTGAACATTGAGCTGTTGAAATGTGACTAGTGTGACTAAGGAGCTGAATTTTTACTTCAAATTTAAATTTTTAAAAAATAAATAGCCACATGTGGCTAATGGCTACTGTATTAGATAATATATTCCTAAATCAACATTGTGTCAGAAAAGAAACTTAACATGCCCATGATACAAGATCAACAAAATTGGGCTAATTTTTTTTCTTTTAATCATTTTTTTTAACCTTTTGTAAAAAAAAAAATTGTACGGAGTATAGGCTTTGAATTTGCTAAAGCATAAAAAATTATTTTGCTAAACTTTTTCGTTCTAAACAAGTTTCTTATTCATAGGCATGAAAAGATTTAGCATTTAATTTCTTTTGACATTTTTAGCCCTTTGAATTTTTGTATCAAAAAAAAAAATTCGGAAGTTTCAGGAGTATAGTGTCTTAAATATCTGAGAAATAAAAATGGTGATAAGTGCAACCAGAGAACTCTTTAATCTTTATATTTGGTAACTTCTGATTATAACCTGCCATATTTATCTTGGATTGCTGAAATGATAAAAATGAGTAATTGGTAAAAGTCTTATGACAAACTAGATTATAATATAAATGCAGTGTCATTACTGTTCTGTCTAGCTTCTATGTTCTTATACCACTGACTGTCATGATTCAAGTAACATGGTTCAAGTAGGCACTCCCAGATTTATTTTTATGACTAAAATAAGATATTAAACCCCATGAAATTATTTATATGTAGCTAGAAATCACCTATCAAAAATTTTTTATGTAGCCATTACAAAGTTAACGATTTCTTTTATTAAGCTGGCCTTGAAACTCCTGGAATCTAGTGTCTCATCTTGTGATTATAGCCATTAGTTCTTCATTCCCTGGGTACAGAAAACCGTATATGTTTCTGCTGCCTTTGCTGTCCCATACAGTGTTTAGAGCCTTCAGGACACAGGACTTGGAAGTTCCCTCATCTGTAAAATGGGGCTGGTAATTCTCAGAGCTTTAAACATTCAATGAAATAATGACTGTGTAAGAGCTTTGACCTGTAAAGCATGTTACAAATTTGGTGTTTTTAAAAGTTTTTAAAAATGTCGTATTAGATTTCTAAGTCCTATTTAAAACTATAATTAACTTTTTAAGTAACCCTTTTCCATTTCACAACTTCTAAATATTAGAGAACAAATCGCAGTTTAGTGAACTTTAAAGGAATGTTTGAATTGTTTTCCATTAAAAGTGAGACCTTTTCTTGGACTTAGGGAGTCATTCTTCCTTTGAATTTATTTGATTTATTAATGCATGTCAGGTTATTGAAGGGGAGATAGATTTACAGAATTTCCTCCAGCCCTTCGATGTTGTGATAAGATTTGACTTAGACACAAAGCCTCATGATTAAAAGCACTGAACAGTTAGGTTGAGAATGAGTCTCAGGAAAAAACAAGCCCATTACTAAACTATATTGTAAGAGATTCTTTAGGTTCTCTGATTTCTGAGTACTATTTAAGAATGGAATTAATTGTCATTTTCTACTTATCAGGATTTAGATGGTAATCTCCTTGACTCCTGGGAAGGGGTGAGAGTGCAATGCCTATGGTGCTTGAGTGATGGGAAGACTGTCCTTGCATCAGATACACACCAGCGAATTCGGGGATATAACTTCGAGGATCTTACAGATAGAAACATGTAACTTTTTTGTTTCCATTAAACAATGATTATCTGATTTATATTACAATTTGTAGTGAGACTTGCATTTTCTGAAGAAGAGTTTTTATTATGTTTTCGGTTTTAGTTTGGTAGTTCTGATAGATGGATTGATGGTCAGGTGACACATGGTAATCGTTAATTCATTCTTTTTCTCCATTGACATGACAAGTACTGTATTAATAGTAATTGCAATCAAAATTGTGTTATCACTAGATACATTTTATATTTTAATAATTGGAATGTTTTGATTTTTACTACATTGCTTTTGATATATTATTTTCTGGTTACAGAGTACAAGAAGATCATCCTATTATGTCTTTTACTATTTCAAAAAATGGCCGATTAGCTTTGTTAAATGTAGCAACTCAGGTAAGTTTATTAATATAATTTTCAGAACAAATATTCTACTTATTCTTAAATTTTATTACATGTGTTCAGCCTTAAATGTATAGAATCAACCAAAAATATATCAGAACATTGGCATTTTGGATAAATGGAAAGTGAAAATGTTCTATCAGGCAAAGGAATTTTCACAGATTACTTTTTAAAATTCTTTTAAGTTGAGGCAGAATAAAGACCTATATTCTCTTTCACCTGCAGGGAGTTCATTTATGGGACTTGCAAGACAGAGTTTTAGTAAGAAAGTATCAAGGTGTTACACAAGGGTTTTATACAATTCATTCATGTTTTGGAGGCCATAATGAAGACTTCATCGCTAGTGGCAGTGAAGGTAAATGTTTGTGTTACTATCAGTCCACATAAACTGTTGAATTTAAAGTCCAGTACTTCACTGAATTACCGAAAGTAGTCATGTCTCAAAACAAATGCAAGATGTTAAATTAAAATTCTTATGAGTCATTTGTCCACTACACTGTTGATTTCCTTTTATTTTATTTTATTTTTGAATGACATAGGCCTTCCTTATTGTTGTGAATTAGTAGTGCCTATTCCCACATGGAGGTATGTTTGGTTCATGTATCAAATCAAGATTTAGTTAAATCATTATACTTTCGTATGTTGACTCATTTTTTATGGGACTTGTGGTTTTCAGAGGTCAGTAATGTCTTTTTAAAAAGTCAAAACTAATTAAGATGTTTTCCTTGAATTTGGACAGAATTGATTATAGTTAGAGCTTCAGTATTTCTTAAGTCACTATAGAGATTAATTCAGTTTGGTAATTCTCATAATTTCAGAAAAGCTGAAATTACCAGAATTGTCTCTATATCCTTCTAAATAAACTTATTTTCCAGTCTGAAAACATCAGTATGAATTGCTTAAAGTGTGCAGGTACAGATGAGACAATATTAAAATTTGGTATACTTTTTAAGGTGATAAGAGCATGAATATAGGCAAATTGTTGCAATTTTTCATTCAACACATTTTTTTTTGATATTGTTGTAGGTACTACAACAGCAAATTGTTTAAGTCACTCTTAAAAAATACTGACTCTAGCTTTATAAGATAAATCAAGGAATTGCATTGTGTTGATAAACACTTTTCGTCTTGTTCTCTTTTTTGTAAAACATGATATTATCCCTATCATGACAAAAACTGATCTCAGTAGATAAAAAGATCACGAAGTGACCTATGAATTTTTCCTTAGTGAATAAGGAATATTTAAGGATTAGGACAAAGAGAGACATATAGGGCTTTAGATTTTAACATAAAACAGATGAATTTATCTGTTCTTTCTTCACCCAAAAATCCTAGTGTCAGGCAAGTTTGTGAGGAGAGAAGTGTAGGGCTGCTTGGTTAAAAATTGTGAGCTCCCTACTTTACCTCAAAAATTATTTTTTACCTGTTCAATTATATCATGTCTTCTGTATACTCATAGCTTTCTAACTGACTTTTCCTATGGTTTAAATATGTTAAGCTTTCTATTTACTTTTTAGTTCCTCCTCCTCTTCCCCCACACTCTATGAAATCCTGCTTCCTGGTATTTTTTTGCCCTCAGGATTCCCCCTACTTCCTTCTGAAAATAACACGCCCTAGAGGTACTTAAAAATGTGTATGGCTACCATTATCACTAGTGATGGCAGTCTTTTTCATTTTTGTTTAAAGCTCAAACTAACTTAGAACTAAGCCTGATGAATAATATAATTCAGCTACATTATACTGTGTTTGGGGCTAAAAATAAGATATAACTATGAAGTGAAGCGATTAGTTTTATTACAACTCAGGCGGTTTAGAATGGTTCTAAAAATGTTTTGAATACTAATTGGATCTAGTGAATATATTATTTCCCATGATGTCTGCAGTAGTTTCTCATTTATTTTCAACCAAATCCCCAAATATATGAATGCCAATGTAAAATAAAACAGTTAGGAAACTTTCCCCAAATAAGTTGTGTTGTTACCTAACTTTTTTATTGTGCTGGCAATATATAGGAAAACTAGACTTATTTTTAACCTTCGAATAAACACTGGATTTCCCAGACTGATAGAGCAATCAGAGCTTGATCATAAATCGTGTCATTTTGACTTTGGCTAATTCAAATCATAATTTTTGCTGTCTCTTCAGAAAATACCTTCCTTGTATATGTGTTTACAAAAGAATTTTCCTCCAAATATAAGCAGATTCCTACAATATTTCCCCTTTGTGGACTACTTCAGTTCAAAAGGAAACATAGCTGAACTGCTCTGCTTTTGTTTTTGTTTTTGTTTTTTCCTAATTTCATTTTATGCAAGGACAAAAGTATTCAAATATCAAATAACCTTAAGAAAGATAAATTCAGCATCTTCTATTAGTGCCCTTGTCTTTCATTTCACAAAAATAAATGTTCAAATACATTCCTGGATTTTTATCTTTATGTCAGAAATTTTCAAACTAAGCCATAGTCTTACATCCCAAGATAATTATCTTTTCACCACTCTGAAGGCAGTGCACCCTTGAGAGTTTCCACATAGAGTGCATAGTTGACTGACAGATCATCAGGTTGAATACTTGTCAGTTTATCCTAGGATTCTGCCTTTATTTAGTTAACTGTCTCTTCATAGTATTTACTATGTGCTAGACTCTGTTCAGAACATATCCCCATTTTACAGATGAAGATTGGCAAAGAGTGAGTAACTTACCTAAAGTCAATGGGATCTTGAGTAGTTTCATGCCAGCACTCTTAACCACTACTGTGTTATTTTGTTTTTTTGTTTTTGTGTGTGGATGTGTGGAGGTTTTCTTGAACATTTGTTTATACAGAGAAACAACACTGTAGAGGTTTGGTTTTGTTGTTCACGTCAGAAGATTATAAATATTCTCCTACAAAGCCTTATTATGATGCAGGTATGGGACAGTTGTCTGGACTTACTGAAAAGCCAGGTTGCCTGGATTTGAATTCCAGCTTTGCTATTTATTAGCTGTTAACTGTGAGCAAGTCACTTAACCTCTCAGTGCTTTAATGAGGGTCCATACATGGGGTGGTGATGAGTTTAATATAGAAAAGTATTTAGTACCTAGTGTTTTGTAAGCACTCAGTAAAGGTTTAACTATCATCATGTTTGTTGATATTTTTTACTTTGGATACACTGCTCTTCTGTCATCTCAAGATACCATAGAATTGACAGATTACAAGTGACAACTATTTATTTATGCTGGATAGAACAAAGACCATATTACTCATATTTTAACAGAATTGATAGAATATTTTAGGTAGATTTTTTGGTGACTTCATGAGAACTGATCATCTTAAAAGATCAAATGTGTATTTTATTAAAATGGCTTTTTGTATGGTAATTTGTTAAATGATTCAAGTTATATTTGTTCTCCCTTTAAGTTATAGTTATCAAGAATCATATGTTGTATGTATAATGAGTGATAAATTTAAAAAGGGTTTTTTTGTTAATGTAAAACAACTAATTCTTCTTGAAATTACTATTTATTCAGATCACAAGGTTTACATCTGGCACAAACGTAGTGAACTGCCAATTGCAGAGCTGACAGGGCACACACGTACAGTCAACTGTGTGAGCTGGAACCCACAGATTCCATCCATGATGGCCAGCGCCTCAGATGATGGCACTGTTAGAATATGGGGACCAGCACCTTTTATAGACCACCAGAATATTGAAGGTAACAACGTTGTACAATGTTCTGTGTTTTCTCCAGATGAAAACATTGCCCTGTGTATTACAAATTTGCAGCAGTAATTTAAAGTGTGGTGTATGATTTATTTTCTCCCTCTTTTAGACATTATACCCTATTTCACCCTACAGGGGAGTTCATTTACTTTAAGATCTAGTAGGGTTTGTTTGGTTGGTTTTTTTGTTTGTTTGTTTTTGGTGTCGGTGACCGTGACAAGAATAAGGTGGGATATACCACCTTACTTACATCTAGTTAGCTATTTAGTACTGTCACTTTAAAAATCTTAATGAAAATCTTGCTTCATCATGCTACCTAAATGTAATATTGCACTGAAGCATTTTATACTTAGAGAAATAATTTATGGTACACATGAGAACTAGCCAGTATCCAATTTTGAACAACTTTAGAAGGTTTTAATGATACTGATTATGGAGAGGGAGAGAGGAGGGAACTACAATTTATTATGTACCTATGTGTAAGCAGCATGCTAGGTCCTTTATATGCATTATTTTGTGTAAAATCTTCCATAGCCCTATAAGAGAAGTATTTTTATAAATGAGGAAACTGAAGCGCGGCAAGGCTGTTTAACTTGTTGAGAGCTACCAGATTTTCAAATCTAGGTCTGAAAGTTTTTTCCCCACTATTTTTAGATACTTGGAGATGAAGAAGGCCCAAAGCATAAAGCAAATGTTTAAATTGAATGTATTAGTACTAGAGAGAAGAAATGAGAAATTTTAGGTAAATGACATCAATCATTTTTTTCAAGTACAGCAAGTAAAATGCTTAGTTTCCTTAGAAGGAAGTAACCTAGAAACAGATAAGCAGGTTGGTCCACCACCCTACCCCCATCCCCCACCTAAATGCTTTAGCAAGAAAGATGAATGACTGCTTTCAGTTAATTGATTCTCAGTGGAGGGGGTTTATCAGAGTAGCAAGTATGGTTTGAAAATGTGTATTCTCTATACTTTTTTTCTTTGTGATACAAATTGTAGAAGGCTTGACTGGATCTTACTGGCAGGTGAGGATATGCAGCCAGAGATGAGAATAAAAAGCATGAAGAGTACTTGGGTCTAAAAGTTTGAGAAATACTGTTTAGTTGCTCAGAACCTTGACAGGCCCTTTAGTATTTGTAGATTACTATGTGACGTTCTTCCATTCCTCTGGGAAATCAACTAAAACCAAAAAGGTTCCCCTTCTTTCATTGTCCTATTTAGGTTTCAGTCCTCTAAGGTAGATGCTTCATATATCTACAACTGTGCACTTTTCTAATTTGATTAGTCATTTGGAAGTTGTTTCTGCAAAGCATATTTGATTTGAAGAAATAGGAAACTGTTAGGTATATAGTAATAGATTTACTGAGTGGGTGGTACTTTTTTTGAGGTACCTTTGAGGATATGTTTGTATTTATGCTTCCACTGCATTGGAATGAGAGTTACACTACTATTTGCTAAATTTGATCCATGTGAATACTTATGATGGATGAATCAAACTTTGGCTCATTTATAATATCTGGATTCCATTCAGCAACTTGCCATTCAGATTTGGTGACATAGGTATAGCCCTGAAGAGATACTCATTTTCACATGAAATAGGGAAACAACTTCTATATAACCAGATATTTAGTTATATGTCTTTTATACAGGTATCTTCTGGAGTCCTTTTTCCCCCTTGAAAACTTTTTTTCTAATTAAAATAATACCTGTTTGAAATAAAAAATTTGGAAAATGTAGATGAACTAAACAAAATGGCATTCAAATATCATAAAACCCTAAGATACTATAAGTCACTTAAATAAGAATATTTCCAAAGAGAATTTTGCCGACTTTTTATTATAACAGTAGAGTTACATGTAATGCATGTGTGTTTGAGGGATATATAAAATGGATTCAGGTGAAGTACTGATAGATACTACAATGTTGATGAACCTCGAAAACATTAAGCTAAAATGAAAGAAGCTAATCACAAAAGGCCACATTGTATAATTCCATTTATATGAAATGATCCAGAATAGGCAAATCTAGAGAGACAAAAAGTAGATTAGTTGTCGCTTAAGGCTGTGACAGTGATTGCTAGTGATGAAAATGTTCTAAAATTGATTGTGGTGATGGTTGCACAATTCTGTGAATATACCGAAAATCACTGAATTGTACACTTTGAATGGGTGAATTGTGTGGTATAGAATTAAGTCTCGGTAAAGCTGTCAACACACACAGAGTAGAGTGATGTAGAATGTCAGACTGAGCAACTGAAAGGAGAAAAACAAATACATAGTTATACTGCAGAGTTCCACTTTAGACTGCCAGATCTTTCTTTCATCTTTTCTATTGTATACTGTCAGATTTTCCTATTCTGTATAAGTATTTCAAGGTTCGTTAAAAATGTGAGATTCCAAATAATTGTCCATTTTAATTCTCCATTATTTAATACGGCCTAAGACATGATACAGACACATTGTTTTAATGATTATGATGAAACTATCAATAATTTGCTTTGATGAGTTTTTTTTTTTTAATGTTTTCTTTATTTTGTTATGTTCTTGATGCTGATTTTAAAACTTTCTAACTGTTAACTTTTTCTCCCCCTCCCTTTTTTTCCCCTCCCCTCCCACACATTTCATCTTGTCTTCACTCAGAGGAATGCAGTAGCATGGATAGTTGATGGAGAATTTGGAGCAGACGACTTCTGTTTAACTTAAAATTAGTCGTATTTTAATGGCTTGGGATTTGGTGCAAACAAACATGATTGATAGCTGGACAGACATGCTCGTCATGAAAAAAGAACCATTTCTGAAGCCCGATTGGGGCCAAACATTTACACCTTGCTTCATAGTAACCAGTTGAGATGAAGCACGTCGTTAGAACGTTGTTGGACACCATGTTGAATTATCCCCCCATCGGTTGTGAAGAACTGTGCTACATTCAGGCTTACCCATTGAACTCAGTATATATATTTTTTTCCCCTCTCGCCTTTTGTCTGGCGGGATACCATTCTTGTTGCTCTTCTGTGTAATGAAGTTTAAATGCTTGTTTGGAAAACTTTATTTAACAGTTTAGAAGGCTCGATAGAAAGAGTGCATTAGTCTGAAGAGTATACATTGGATAGGAAAGAATTTCCTTTTTTTGTTTCTCCAAATCTTTCCGCCTTATTTAGCTTGAGATCTTTGCAGCTTGGTTCATGGATTCTAGCCTTGCCCGTTGCACAGTATATACTGATCCAGATGATAAACCAGTAAACTATGTCAAAAGCACTCTCAATATTACATTTGACAAAAAGTTTTGTACTTTTCACATAGCTTGTTGCCCCGTAAAAGGGTTAACAGCACAATTTTTTAAAAATAAATTAAGAAGTATTTATAGGATTAAAGTGACTTCATTTGTATACATTTGGAATCTAAACCAGCTTAAAAACAGTTTCCTCTATGACTTAGATACACAGTATAACTGATGCTCTTCTGGAGTACCACTATGAGACATGGTCAGAAACAGTGCTTGGAAGGACATTACACAGGAAATTAAGAGTAATACTTTGAAGGTTATTCCCCTTTTGTTTTATTCCTAAAGGAACATCAGTACCTAATCTTGAAAAAACTCAAGATTTAAAAAGAGAATTTTAATATACCAACATGAGAGATCAGTAGTCTGTTTAAGTATTCAACAAAGCTTGTTCCAAGTTGTTCTCTTCTTAGGAAATCATTTTGGTGTGACCTAGAGAGAGTAGAACTCAGCAGATATAACCACTTGAGAAGTTTATAGTACAAATGAGATTGTTAGAAGGATACAGCAGGTTACAAACATACTTAAACTGGGTTTAAAACCTCACAGTCATTCCCTTTCATTGCCCTATATATTTTGACATCTAGGAATACATAAATTCAAAGAATATTCTTTCTCAGTTTTTCAGATATTGCCATATTGAACCTCATTCTAAACTGGTGCTGTGGATAGGCTTTCCCTCTCCCCTCCCCTTTTAGTATAAAGAAAGGTTTCCTACATGGAAAAGCACTTTTAATTTTGAGAATTTCACATTTAAAATAAGCCAAAAGCCTGATGTTCACATTGTGCTTTTAAACCTCAACAGACAAATACGATGTATTTAGTCTCCCTTGAAATACACTCCCTTTTCAGTAGAAGATGAATGTGGTGACCACAGCTGTTTTGTTGGGAAGAGAAGTGGGGATACCCCAAAAATAAGATTGTGGTGAAAAAAAGTCTTAAAAGTTCCCCTTTAGACCCAGCCAAGTCTATATTTTATTGCCATGAGTAGAGTCCTTCAGGATCCACAAGGAAGAGAGAAGGCTTGGATGTCCGAAATTCTTCCATTGTTGGGGGTGGGGGGTGGGGGAGTAGGTGATGGCACCAGGGAGAAAGGGGAAAGTCAGGGAAAGGGAGAAGAAAGAAAAACACAATTGGCCTTAAAATAGCATGGATTCTCCCAAAAGCTCATAATAAGAGAAAAAGACAGATAATGGTTAGCAGATTATTTTATCAAATTGGTATGTAAAGATTTCTTTAAGCTCATTTTGCAGAGACCACCACTTAGAGAATCAAAGAATTCTTGTTTTGATAATTCTAAGTTAAAATAACTATGTTACAGTTTATCTGGTACTTCATTTTTCTTAACTAAAATTACTTTTTACTTTAAGCTTGAATAAAAATTTTCATTGGTAACTGTATATAATTAAGTGGCAACTTCTCTTTACCTCAGTATAGTTAAAACCATTCATATTTTAAGTGATTCATGTATACCCTGAAGCCATTAATATCCCAGTCTCTATAGTAACATCACTAACAAAATGTGGGTATAGAAACTCCACAGCTGTTTACAAATTTGGTTACAGTGTGCTGTGGTACATTTGTAACATTTGCTGAGAATTGTGCCCATTTAGGGGCGATTTGGCACTCAGATTCTGTCTGCTTCACCCAGCCACCCCTAGATCTGAGTTTTCAGAGTGCTTTTGAAGTACAGTTAAAAACACTTTAAAAAAGTGGAGTAAATGTGAGGCACATTTTACACAAGAACATAACTCCATTAAAATGGAGAAACAACTATGCAAAGGTTTCTACAGCAGCTAGGTGAGTGTTTTCTAGTCTGTCTTAAACTGGCAGCTTCCTATATACTGGTACTTTGCTGTGCCAATTTGCTGTAAACGTCTGTTTCATACATTTGCCATGCAGTGACTGCTAGAAAAAAAGTGAAATGTGAAGAAATCTGATGACAGGATTTTCTAAAACAAGGTTACTAACTGAAAACTTCTGATATTGCTATAGATTATAGTAGGTTTAAGAGAAAAAGCAAAGAGAGTACTGTCAAGCCAGCCACAAGATACTAACAAAGGTATAAATTGAAAAGTACCAATACTTTTTGCACATAGATCAAAATAGAGTGGAGACTTTGGCTCCAAAAAAATCAGGTTAGTAGGCTCATTTCCATGTGCTTAAAAATGTTTTTGTTGTTCATTAATTAAGGGCTAGACAAGTATGAAATTAAATGTCTTTTTCTTCCAAATAATTGGTTATTACTGGTTAAATATTGGATTTGGGGATTAAGATTGGTGTGTGGGTTGTGACAAAGAATTAGAGTCTGGAATTAGTTGGGAATGATGACAAGGCTTCAGTTCTGGTTTTTTATTTTATTACAGTCACACCAGCTACATTTCTGTTGCTCTTATTAGCCAGGTAAATGAGTTCTATTAAACCAGGTAAGTAGTTGAAACAGGAAGTTTTGTCCATGCCCTTACAAAGTGGCTTTTTTAGTGGGTGGGAGAACAAAAAGGGTTTCCCAAATTTTAAATATACGCTGTGTGATTAAAACAGCCTGCTAATAGAAAGGAAAAAAAATCCAGTTATGTCAGTATTTTCTTAATTTGAAATCACACAAGTGTAGTAAACAGTGATTTTTTTATTAGGAGTGTTCTGCCCCTGGTGGCATTCCATGACATTAATAGAAAATCCTTCTTTCCCACCCCTCCCCATCTTGAAATTTTCTTTTTTAGGATGTTGGTTCCTGCAAACAAGAACTGACCCTATCACCTCTGCCTCACAGTGGGTAAATATATCTTATATGTCTTGAAAGGGAAAATATCCTTGTCAATTTCTTTCACAGCAGAAGAATGGTTGCTTTTAAATGGGGAGGAAAGAAGACATTTTTCTTAATATCCTTTTTGTCCCATCTCTAAAATGTATAAGTATATTTAGTTTTACTGTAATTTCTTGTTTCGACTTGAGCAATGCTCCTTTTGGGTTGCTCTCCAAAACATTACTTCTATTTCAGAAACCATATCTGATTTAATATAAACTGCTAACTTTAAAAGAAAAGGTGAATTTGCATTTACACTTGGACACTTTCTAAAAACAGGGTGAACTTAATTGAAAATCTTCAATGTTGCTAAGCTATTGTTAAAGTAGCTCCTAATAGTTGCAGAAAGAAAAACTATAAAAACCCAATCCCCTATCTACTTAATCCAGGTAGGCTGGATTCAGTGAAGCTAATAGTATAAAGTGTGTGTGTATATGTGTGTGTGTGTGTGTATGTACGTACATACGTATGTATGGAAGAGAGGGAGTACGTAAGTCCTGGAAACAGCTTTCTAGGTTCTTGTCAGTTTTACTAAAATCTTTAAAAGTTTTGTGCACATGTGAAGAACCCTCTCTGAATTTAAGGATTGGTTAATACTGGTATATTTTTTTAAGATTGAAATTGTGATCCATCTTTAACTTAAAACATTTTCATGATCAGGGTCAATGTGCTAGAATTGAATTGTAACATTTTTAGGCAGATGGAAAAATGTTATTGGCTCCTGAAAAATGTGTGTGTGTGGCGAGGGGAATGGATCCACAAAAGCATGTATGTACTTAAAAACCAAGCTGTAGAGATCAAGAAAAGAATTTAAGCATTGATCTCAAAATTTCTAAATTGTCAAGACTTAACATGGAGTTGTGGTGGAACTAGTTAACATTAGAGCTTTTGGTATGTAATGACTTTGCTATGGACTGATTAAAATATTTCAAAGGATTGTGTTCTTAAATTTGAGGATTTTTGTTTTTTTTTTAACTTCCTCAGATTATATTTAGTAGTTTAAATTTCTTAGCTATATTCTTTCTTTAAAGCACAAAAACTTCAGGTCTCCGATATTTATTTTCACTTATTCTAGTTATTTACCAAACACCCTTTGTTAACTTTTATTTTACAAATGTGTATATTATACATCTAAAATTTTGTTAAATTTAAACCACATTAGCTTTGATTTGCTTTCCTGGGATTTTTTTTTTTTTTTTTTTTTTTTTAAATATACCTTTTCCATGTGGGTGCACAGCACTTAACCGTTTGTATTCCCTTTCTTTGAATCCAATAAACAGAATGAATAACTAATTATTGGTGTACTAAATGTGCTATTATCCACTAGGTGTTCAGGTAGTACAATTCTTGCCTAAAACAATTGATTTGATGAATTTGAGTTGCCTGTATTTTCCTAGAGTTTCCAAATGGTGTCTAAAAAAGCACCTCTCAGCTGTTAGAGTATCTTTTTAAAGGGCCATGGTGCAATAGTGGATAAATTTAGAAAAATCCAAAGAGCATGTATTTGCATTTTAAAGGAATCATGTGCCCCATTTTGTTGACAAATATTATTGTAAATAACCCTATGCATTTAGGCTTTGGGTATGGTAAATAGCAGAGAAAAAGTATATTTCCAGATTGAAATTAAAATTCATTTCTCAATGAATAGTTCTCTAAAGATTTGCTTGGAGAAAGCATTCACTGTATACAAAACTGCAGTACATTATTTCTGAAAAAAAAGGAAAAGAAAACCAATTGCCTAATCAGGGTGAATTATTATGGAAGTAGGCTTTACAATTTTTATTACTAAGTATAGAGTTCGGTACGGTAAAAGGAAGTTCAAATGTGAAAAATTAGTATCTGGCAGCCAATTAACGGTAAGTCAGCTGAGGGATGCAGATCCACTGATGTAACCATGAGAGGTAGGCTTCCATACTACCACTCCTTCCAAAGTCATGGTCTGCCGTTTCATTGGGTCAAGAGAAGGGAGAATGTTTTCTACTAAATTTATCCATACTTGGACTACAGATTCAGTTAATTTAGTCCAACTCTTCATGTACATCTAAAGTTTTATGCCAAATCATAAGGTATAGAAAATTTCCAACCTTAATAAATCTTAATAAAGATGGTACAGAGTTGTATTTTAAAACACAATCTAAGTCTCTTCCACTCAAGAAAAAGAAAAGTTGGTGATACTTAGTTACATCAGTTAATGGCTTCTACTTGAATTTTTTGGAAATCAAAATGATTCCATCATCTTGTCACTATTTCCAAGAATCTTGTCTATCATTGGTTTTTTGACAGTGGACTATTCTCCCTCAAACTTGCTTAGCCTACTTTATTATTAAAGTGAGCTTACTATATATGAATCAGTATTCTAATCATACAGTTAGAAAAATTAAAATCAGCATGTGATTACAGCTAATGTGAAAAACAGAAAAGGACAATAGCAAACTTCCAATTCTTTTAATTTCCCTTTCTGATAGGTTTTATGATAAAAGAACTTTCTAAAAGCCACCACCCCCCTTGTTAAAAAATGTTTATTGTGGCAACATATGAAACATATTTCCCATTTTCACCACTTTCAAATATACAACTCTGGTGTTACATACATTAATAGTGTTGTGCTTCTATCACCCCCTATTCAGGACCAAAACTTTTCTATCATCCCAAACAGAAACTGTACCAATATTTGTCTTTTTATGTCTAGCTTATTTCATTCAACATGTCTTCAAGTTTCATCCATTGTCTAGCATGTTTCAGAACTTCATTCCTTTTAACTGCTGAATATTCCATAGTATGCATATATCACATTGTGTTTATCCATTCATCAATGATGGACACTTGGATTGCTTCCAGTTTGGCAGTTTTGAATAATGCCCCTATAAACATTGGTGTGCAGACATCTGTTTGACTCCCTGCTTTCAATTCTTTTGGGTATACCTGGAAGTGAGATTGCTAGGTCATACAGTAATTCCATATTTAACTTCTGAGGAACCACCAAACTGTTTTCCACAGCAGCTGCACCATTTTACATTGTACCAACAGTGTTCAAGGATTCCTATTTCTCCACATTTTCGCCAACACTTGTTAATAGCCATTCTAGTGGGTGTGAAATGGTATCTCGTAGCTTTTATTTGCATATCCCTAATGGCTAATGATGTTGAACATCTTTTCAAGTGCTTATTGGCCATGTGTATATATTCTTTGGAGTAATGTCTATTCAAGATTTTTGCCCAGTTTTTAATTGGATTTTTGTCCTTTTGTTGTTGCATTATATAAGCTCTTTATATATTCTGAATATTAAACCGTTATCAGATGTATGGTTTTCAATTATTTTCTCCCATTGTGTAGACTGTCTTTTCACTTTCTTGATAATGTTCCTTGATGCACTAAAGTTTTACATTTTGATTAAGTTCAGTTTATCTATATTTTATTTTGTTGCTTGTGCTTTTGATGTAAAGCCTAAGAATCCATTGCCTGAGGTCCTGAAGATAATTCATCTGTTTTCTTCTAGGAGTTTTATTGTTTTATTTCTTATATTTAGGTCTTTGGTCCATTTGACTTAATTTTTGTTTGAGGTGTGAAGTAGTGGTCTACTTTCATTCTTTTGTATATGGATACCCAGTTCCCCAGCACTACTTTCCCCACAGCTTCACAGTAGTTGAAGAGACTATTCTTTCCGCATTGGGTGGACTTGAACCCTTGTCAACAAACAATTGTCTGTAGATCTGAGGGGTTGGTTTACAAGCCCTTTTAAGGGAACAGATTGAAATATTCTTTTCTAAGGTCAAGATGTAATTCTTTCTGATTGAAAACCAAACATCTTTTGGATCTTAGAACATATAGTTCAAAAATGAAAATAAACTCTACCTAAATATGCCTCATCCTCTCCCAAGTAGGTATATTTAAATGGGTTCTTTTGCTCCATTAATGCATTTACATAAAAAGACCTTTCAGTCAGTAGCTGCTAGGCACTATGCCATGCACTATATATATTATGTCATTTAAACATCTACCTCTGTGATCAAGTGTTAATACCCATTTTTTTTTTTTCAGTTAATAAACTCAAGCTTAAAGAAAGTATAACACAGTTAATAGATGGTAGAGATAGGATTCAAACCCCTGATTCCCAAAGCCTGTGTTTGTTTGTTTTTCTCTCTCTCTCTTTCCTCAGGAGGAAGATGTGCCTTGGAAACTAAATCATGATGATCTATACCTTAAATAATACTTCTGAAGCCACGGAGGCTACCAAAGCCTGTGCTTTTAACTCCTCAATCCAAGTGCTTGTGAGACTCGGGGCTTTTTTAAATTTCACTTTTCTAAGCCCCCTTTCAGAACTACAATCAAAGTGGAGACCTGGAATTTCTTTTATTAACACCCCAGAAAATTGTTGTCAGCCTGGCACCAATCTATTGGAGTTTGAGAATCATGGGAATGTGCTATATTACTTCAGCAGTGAGACCAAAAATTAAAAGCAGGAGCAAGAAAGGTATTGAGAGAGACTAACAACATTAATTACACACATACACCTATTTGATCATTAAATTAATGTATCAGTTACATTAATAAGTAACTGGTATTTGGGCCACTTACTAGCCAATATTGGTTCTTACTATACGCCAGTCACAATAGGTGAGCCACTTTATATGTATTCTCGTTTACTTCTCAGGATAGCTTTATAGAGTAGATATTCTGATTCCCATTTTACAAATGAGGTAAATAGGCTTAAATTCATTGGTCTAAAAGAGCTGGGATTCAAACAGATGCTTCTGAGCTCAGTGGTTATGTTTTTAACCACTCCATGGTACAGTTGGCCCTTGGATTATACAGGACACTTGGGATAAAAATTCACTGTTACATAAAAACTTGTCAAAGAGAGGTGAAAAGTTTAAGGGCCTACTTTACTGATTTTTTTTTTGTAATCATTTTTTTAATTGTAGAATATAACATATACATAGAAGTGATAATTTCCAAGAGCAGATTTCAAAGAATGTTATGGGTTACAGTTCTACAGTTTCAGTTATTTCCTTATTGTGAAATAACAACATATATGCAAAGAGGTAGTATCTTTCAAAGTATGATTTAACAAGTAGTTATATAGGAAATTTCCAAAATATGTTACAGTACCATGGTTTCAGTTTTTCCTTATTGTGAAATATATCTAGAAAAAAGTGATAACTTTCAAAATACAATTTAACAAGTAGCTATAGAACAAGTTTCAAAGGATGCTATGGGTTACACTTACAGCATTTCCATTCTTCTAGCTGTTCTAATACTCCAGCAACTAAGAAGAATATTATGTAGAGAGTCAGTATTCATAATCCTTTGTTAAATTCCATCTTGTCTCTTGGAACCCCTTACTCTTGTTTAATCACTTTCCCTAACTTGATCATGTTGAAAAGGGGTGTCAACATTATGGGAAAACGGGACACATCTGGTTGATGTTCACGAAGAGGCTATTGCCTCTGGGTTTGGGATCTCAGCTAGCATAGGAGCTCTCTAGAGGATTTAAATTTCTAAAGAATAAACTTAGTGAGTGAAACTTTTATAGAGTCTCAGATAGGGGATCTGGATATTCTTTAGGGTTTTAAGGAGTACCATTGACTTGGGCTTATCATACTGTGGCCATTTGGCATATCTAGCTGAAGATTGTATAGGAGTAACCTCCAGGACAGCCTCTTGACTCTATCTGAATTCTCTTAGCCACTGAAACCTTACTTTGTTGCCTTTCTTTTCCCCCTTTTGATCAAAAAGGCATGCTCAACCCCTCAATGCCAGGGTCAGGCTCATTCCCGGAATCTGTGTCCCACATCACCAGAGAGACTCATTCATCCAGGGGGCCCTGTCCCAATTGGAGGGGAGGGTGATGAATTTATTTGCCGAGTTAGGCTTAGAGAAAAGTCCACATTTGAGCAACAAAAGAGGTTCTCTGGCGGTGACTCCTAGGCATAATTATAGGTGGGCTTAGCCTCCCCTTTAAAACCCTAAGTTTCACCAGAGCAAGCCTCAAGATCAAGGCTTGATTTATAGAGGGTTCCTAAGTTCACATAGCATATGTTATGTCCATGATAATCCATCCATATCTCACATCATCACTTAGTTGTACAATCCTCATCAACAAAAACACCTCGTAAGTCTTTTCAGCCCTTAATTATTTGTCCCTATGATCTGTGTGGTACTGGTATGGTTTTCCTATTATAGTCCCTAGTATGCAACAGGTAGGTTTTCCCATATGCCATTCTGTTCTCAACTCTCTACTAGTGTCATACCTTAGAAGTATATCATGCAAGCACCTATCTCTATTTGTAGTGCTGATCTACATGCCTTTAAACAACCCCTTTGAATATTTGCCTTCAATACAGTGCTGATACTTACAATCCCATTAACAATCATCACCCCTATCCATTCCCATACTTTTGAATTCACCATCATTAACATATCTGAACATATTAGATTATCATTCCTCCTCACTAGCTTCTATCACTAGGTCCACAGTATTCTACATTATACAACATTCATTTCACATTGTTCAGGGAGTTCAAACAAGTGGTAACATACAAATATCTCCCCTTTTGTATTTCACTCAGCATTATATCTTCAGGTTTCATCCATGTTGCCATCTGTTCAGGACCTTGTTGCTTCTTACTGCTGCATAGTATTCCATCATATGTATATACCACATTTTGTTTATCCAATCATCTGTTGAAAGACACCTGGATTGTTTCCATCTCTTGGCAATTGTGAACAGTGCTGCTATGAACATCAGTGTACCGATGTCTGTTCATGTCACTGCTTTCAAATCTTCTGGGTGTATACTGAGAAGTGGAATTGCCAGATCGTAGGGTAATTCAATATTTAGTTTTCTAAGAAACCGCCAAACTGTCTCCCACAGTGGCTGTAAATTATACATTCCCTCCAGCAATGAATGAAAGTTCCAATTTCTCCACATCCTGTCCAGCATTTATTGTTTCGTGTTTGTTTAATGGCAGCCATTCTTCTTGGTGTGAGATAATATCTCACTGTGGTCTTGATTTGCATTTCCCTAATAGCTGGTGAAGGTGAACATTTTTTCATGTGTTTTTTAGCCATTTGTATTTCTTCCATGGAAAAATATCTTTTGCCCATTTTATAATTGGGCTGTTAGTACTACCATTGTTGAGTTGTAGGATTTCTTTATATATGCGATTATCAGTTATATGGTTTCCAAATATTTCCTACTGTTGAGTTGGCTGCCTCTTCACCTTTTTGACAAAAGTTTTTTGAGACACAGAAGCTTTTCATTTTGAGGAGTTCCCGTTTATTTTTTCTTTGGTTGCTTGTGCTTTGGGCATAAGGTCTAAGAAGCTACCTCCTATTTCTAAGTCCTGAAAATGTTTTTATCTTCTAAGAGTTTTATTGTGCTGTCATATTGAGGTCTTTGATCCACTTTGAGTTAATTTTTGTATAAGCTGTAACATAGGGGTCCACTTACATTGTTCTGGTTATGGATATCCAGTTCTCTCAGCCCCATTTGTTGAAGAGACAATTCTGTCCCAGTTCAGCACATTTGGGGGGCTTATCAAGAATCAGTCAACCATAGATCTGGGAGTTCCAAACTCTCAATTCGATTCCATTGATCAATATGTCTATCTTTGTGCAAATACCATGCAGTTTTGGTCACTGTGGCTTTATAGTAGGTTTCAAAGTCTGGAAGTGTTAAGTCCTCCTGTTTTGTTGTTCTTTTTTAGGATATTTTTGGCAATTTGAAGCCCCTTTCCCTTCCAAATAAATTTGATAACTCATTTTTCCAAGTCTGAAAAGTAGTTTGTTGGAATTTTGATTGGAATTGCGTTGAATCTGTAGATCGGTTTGCGTAGAATTGACATCTTAATGACGTTTAGTCCTCCCATCCATGAGCACGGAATACTTTTCCACCTAGTTAGGTCCTTTTTTATTTCTTTTAGTAAAGTTTTATAATATTCTCTGTAAAGATCTTGTATGTCCTTGGCTAAGTTTATTCCTAGGTACTTAATTTTTTTTAGTTGCTATTGTGAATGGAATTTTTTTCCTGATTGCCTCTTCAGTTAGGTCATTACTAGTATATAGGAACATTCCTGACTTGTGCAAAAATCTTATATCCTGCCACTCTGCTGAATTTTTTTTTATTAGCTCAGAGAGCTCTGTTGTCAAATTCTCAGGATTTTCAAAATACAAGATCATATCACCTGCAAATAATGACACTTTTACTTCTTCCTTTCCAATTTGGATACCTTTTATTTCTTTGTCTTGATGAATTGCTCTGGCTAGAACTTCTAGCACAACGTTGAATAATAGAGGTGACAGTGGGCATCCTTGTCTCATTCCCGATCTTAGGGGAAGGCTTTCAGCCTCTCACTGTTGAGTACTATGTTGGCTCTTGGTTTTCATATATGCTCTTTATCATATTGAGGAAGGTTCCCTCAATTCCTAACTTTGGATGTGTTTTTAATCAAAAAAGAATGTTGAATTTTGTCAAGTGCTTTTTCAGCATCTAGCAAGATCATTTGATTTTTCCTTTTCAATTTAATTTGTTGAATTACATTAATTGATTTTCTTATGTTGAACCACCATTGCATGCCAGGAATGAAGCCCACTTGTTCATGGTGTATAATTCTTTTAATGTGCCTTTGAATTTGATTTTTATGTATTTTGTTTAGGATTTTTGCATCTATATTCATTGGGGAGATTGGCCTATAGTTTTCCTTTTTTATAGTATCTTTATCTGGTTTTGGTATCAGTGATATTAGCTTCATAAAATGAGTTAGGTAGTGTTCCTTTTTCTTCAGTGTTTTGAAAGAGTTTAAGCAGGAATGGTGTCATTTCTTTCTGGAAAGTTTGTTTAGATTCCCCTGTGAAGTCATCTGGCCCTGGGCTTTTGTTTGGAGGTAGATTTTTGATGACTGATTGGATCTCTTTGCTTGTGATTGGTTTGTTGAGGTCTTCTGTTTTTTCTTGGGTCAGTCTAGGTTGTTCATGTGTTTCCAGGAAATTGTCCATTTCCTCTAAATTGGCTTGCTTGTTGGCATAGAGTTGTTCATAGTGTCATCTTATGATTTTTTTTTTTTTTTTTTTTTTTTTTTATTTCTTCAGGATCCATAGTAATTATCCCCTTCTCATTTCTGATTCTGTTGATTTGGGTCTTCTCTTTTTTTTATTTTGTCAGTCTAGCTAAGAGTCTGTCAATCTTGTTCATCTTTTCAAAGAACCAACTTTTGGTTTTATTCTCTTTATTGTTTATTTGTTCTCCAGCTCATTTATTTCTGCTTTAATGTTTATTATTTCTTCTGCTTGCTTTAGGGTTAGTTTGCTGATCATTCTCTAGCCTCTTCAGTTGCTCAGTTAGGTCTTTGGTTTTAGCTCTTTCTTGCTTTTTGATAATTGCATTTACAGCCATCAGTTTCCCTCTCAGCACCACCTTCGGTGCATCCCACAGGTTTTGATATGTTGTCTTTTCTTTTTCATTCATCTCTAGATAGTTACCTATTTCTCTTGCAATTTCTTCTTTGACCCATTGGTTGTTTAGGAGTGTATTGTTTAACATCCATATATTTGTGAAAAATCTGGTTTTTTGGTGGTTATTGATTTCTAGTTACATTACACTATGGTCAGAGAAGGTGGTTTGAATAATTTCAACCTTTTTAAATGTATTAAGACTTGTTTTGTGCCCCAGCATATGATCTATCCCAGAGAATGTTCCATGGGCACTAGAGAAGAATGTATATCTTGGTACTTCGGAATGTAATGATCTATATATATGTCTGTTAAGTCTAATTCATTTTTCATATTGTTTAAATTCTCAGCTTTCTTATTGATCCTCTGTCTAGTTGTTCTCTCTATAGAAAAGAGTGGTATATTGAAGTCTCCCAGCATTACTGTAGACATGTCTACTGCTCCCTTCAGTTTAGCCAGTGTTTGTCTCGTGTCTTAGAACTCCTTGATTGGGTGCATAAATATTTATGATTGTTATTTCTTCTTGGTGAATTTGCCCTTTTATTAATATAGAGTGTCCTTCTTTGTCTCTTACGACATCTTTGCATTTAAAGTCTATTTTGTCTGATACTAGTATAGCTACCCCAGCTTTCTTTTGGTTGCAGTTTGCATCAAATATTTTTTCCATACTTTCACTTTCAGCCTCTTTGTGTCACAGGGTCCAAGTAGGGTCTCCTGTAAACAGCATTAATCCATTCTTCCAGTCTGCATCTTTTAACTGGAGATCTTAATCCATTCACATTCAAAATTATTACTGTAAAGGGAATTCTTGAACCAGCTCTGTTATCCTTTGGTTTTTAGTTGTTTTATCTATTTTTTCCCTCTCTCTCTTTTTTTTTTCCTTTAAGTTACCCTTGCTAATACTC
The DNA here is from genome assembly GCF_015220235.1 of Choloepus didactylus. NCBI lineage: Eukaryota > Metazoa > Chordata > Mammalia > Pilosa > Megalonychidae > Choloepus > Choloepus didactylus. Next base: position 35,431,080 of record NC_051308.1, read on the forward strand.
TTCAGTTCTGTGTTCTTCTCCAGATCTCTCTCTCCTTTCTTTCTCAGCTGGTAGAGCTTCCTTTAGTATTTCTGATAGGGCAGGTCTCATGTTAACAAATTCTCTCAGCATTTGTTTGTGGAAATTTTAAACCCTTCCCTCGATTTTGAAGGAGAGCTTTGCTGGATCAAGAATTCTTGGCTGGCAATTTTTCTGTTTCAGAATCTTAAATATGTCATACCACTGCCTTCTCTCCTCCGTGGTGCCAGTGAGTAGTCAGTCAGTCTTATGTTGCTCCCTTGGTATGTGGTGAATCGCTTTTCTCTTGCTGCTTTCAGAACTTTCTCCTCCTCTTCAGCATTTGACAAATAATCAGTATATGTCTCAGAGTGGGTTTATTTGGATATATTCTATTTGGAGTTCGTTAGGCATCTCTGATTTGCGTATTTATGACATTTAGAAGAGTTGGGAAGTTTCTCCAACAATGTCTTGAAAGACTCTTCCTAGCCCTTTACCCTTCTCTTCTCATTCTGGGACACCAGTGATTCTTATATTTGTTCACTTCATGTTGTCCATCATTTCTCTGAGCTCCATTACAAATTTTTCTATTTCTTCCACCATTTGTTCTTTTTGTGCATTTGCATTCAATGCCCTGTCTTCTCATTCACTTATTTTTTCTTCTTCCTCTTCAAGTCTGCTGTTGTGTGTCTCTAGTATATTTTTAATTTGATCGTCAGTGTCTTTTATTTTCATAAGATCTGCTGTTTTTTTATTTATGCTTTCATAATCTTTATGCTCTTCTAGAGTCTTCTTGATTTCCTTTATGTCTTTAGCCATCTCGCTGAAATTGTTCTGGAGATTTGTTTGTCCTTCTTTAATTGCTCTAAATTTTGTGTCTCTTCCAGCTTTTTAATTTGTTTGGTTGTCCGTATCTTCTAGATTCTTCAAGTGCTTTGTGATTTTTTGTTGGCTTCAGGGCATTTCTTGTCTTGATAAGGTTATTCTGGGAAACATTTATATATAACTTAGGAGCGCTACAGCTAGCTGGAGTGCAGTTTCCCTCTCCTTCCAGCAGGTGGTGCTCTCAAGTCAGTCTTCCTTGAATTTCTGTGCACTGGGCAGTGTCCAAACTGAGTGGGGAACCAATCAGTGTACCAGTTCTCCGTGAGCATTGGGGACTGCCTGTCCTGGGGCTGCCACATGGGCCCTGGGGAGTTAGGCAGGGAGTCCACTGAATGGCACCCTGCAGATCAAACATGTCCAGCTCCCTGCCTGCTGTGCACCCGCTAGTCTCTGGGCTGTGGGAGAGGCTCCTGACAAGCATAGATGGCACCCTCATCTTTTTCTCAGTCTTGTGAGTGCACCCCCCAGATTCCCATGGGGGAAGAACAAACACTGCCTTCCAGGTTCCCTCACAGGAGCTCCCAGCCGTCTGGTTATGGAAGATCGCCTCCCCAGCCAACTGCCAAGGTAGATGCATGGTAGTGGAGAGCCGCTGCTCACTCCTTTGCCTGGAGGTCATTTTGCTACTGCCACCCTCGGAGGCAGACCTGGCCCAACAAATGCACCACATCCCTCGAGCCACCATCTTTCATGTTTTTAGTCTGCATCCCCTCCACGTACCTTCTATGGCCAGTCACACCCCAAAACCACAATCCCAGGCATCCTCCAGCTCCTCTCTAGTTTCTGTCATGGAGAAGCCCATTCCACCTCTCTTACTCCACCATTTTCCTGGAAGTCCTTTACTGATTCTTAACTGTTTAGTTGGAACTTAAAAGATTAAAAGATTCCAGAAACATTAACCAAATGAAATGTACAGACCTTGTGTGGATCTTAACATCCTGATAAATCACCTGTGAAACTTTTGAGCCAGTGGGGGAAATTTGAGCACCAGCTGAATATTTGAGACCAAGGAATTAATAGTTTATACATGACCTTGGTACTGTGGTTACTGTGGTGGGGGGGGGGGGTGGGTGGAGGACAGGGTTTAAGAGCCCTTATTTTAAAGAGATACATATTAATGTGTTTACAAATGTAATGATGTCTGGGATTTGCCTCAAAAAGGGGTAGGGAAAGGAAATGTCTTATTTTCCAGATGCCATCACAAATACCATACAGTGCATTGACTTAAACAATGAGAATTTATTGGCTTACAGCTTTGTGGCTAGAAGTTCAAAATCAACGTGTTGGCAAGGCAATGCCTTTTCCCTGAAGACTGTGGTATTCCGGGGCAGAGGCTGCTGGCGATCCCTGGGACCTTGGATTTTCTGTCACACAGCAGTGCACACAACAGCGTCTTCTCCTTTCTCTTCCTGGTTCCATTGACTTCCAGCTTCCACTCTTTCCCCATGGCTTTTTCTCTCTAGACCTGAATTTCATTCTACTTATAAAGGACTGCAGTAATCCAAATTAAAGCCCAACCTGATTCAGTTAGCCACACCATATCTAAAAGCAACATCTTCAAAAGGTCCTATTTACAATGGGTTCACATTTGCAGGAATGGATTAAGAACATGTCTTTTGATTATTTTAGCTGGTAAATGTAAATAAAAATTGTCGAGTAATACATTAGTCCTGTCATTCTCTTCAAAAAACAGTTAGAATATTTATATAGAGTTACACCAAAAGATTAGCTTTGCCCTGCAGATCACTTTGTGATAGAGTAGATTTAGCGGCTGCCAAAGTTACTGCTTTTGATTATGCCATCAGACTCAATCCTCATGCAGTTTGCATACAATCTATGAAATAGGCTGCCTGATCAAGCTCTGGTAGAAAACTTGACTCCATGTTATATCTTCCTCTCCCTCATGGGTTATCAGTTTGAGTGAACTGAGCTTGGACAAAGGAAGGATGGAAGCTCCTAACTCGTTCAAGTTCTAGCCTTTTGCCCCAAGAGGATATAGCTCCTAGAATAGTCGGTATAAGGTGAAATCAAGTCCATTGGGTCAACAACAAAGTAGGGGTTATAAAAGCACAGGGCCCTTAGAGGCAAACTAGGAATAAGAGAGATGTCTGGAATCTTAGCATAGCTATTCAACATCAGACACACAGAGGTGGTCTATTAGAGAATAGGAATTTGTATTTGTTAAACTAACTCACATTTTGTCTAGGTTCTAATGTATAATGGGAATTGAAATAAATGAAGACTATTGCTCCACACCAGATATAGCAAACCAAATGTACAGCAAGAGGAAACCACAAACCTTTGAGCACTCATCAGCTGATTCTGACCACCCACCCCACTCACTTCTCCCCCACCCCCACTGAAAACAAAAGCAGCTTTTGCCAAGGAATTTACTCTCAAGAGCAACTTGAGCTCAGTACCAAGTTAGCTCAGTGAACAATGCCTTTAATTGACAATGATTACTGCAGTTCAGAATGATAACCCTAAGGCTTTGAATAATCCTCAGTCATTAGACTGTAGTCATTTAACCAAAGGGAAAAAATTGGCTACCAACTTGTAGATTTTCATGAAAAGCGTGGCTTAAAACAAAGAGGCTTTACTGGCAAATCCTCAGAAAGCCTAAGTAACTCATTCTTTGACTAGCCATGTCAATTGAAGTTTCACTATACCAATAATACTTCAATCTTTATCCTACATAACAAAATAGCATATTTAAAGTACATAAATTCAGATGATTTAGATCTAGATAATAAGCATAGCATTTCATACTTCTCTATCTTGCTATTTCTTATAAGAACAAGTTTTAGATTTTTAGGACAACCAATTACATCTAGTATATTGATACTTTTCGCAACTACTGACAAAATTTTACTTGTGAGGAAGCTGATTTCATAAGTCTCGAACCAAATATAGCAGTTTTCTTTACTAGCCTAGCAAGTCTAAGAACATTTCATGATGTGACTGCCTTGAAAACAGATAGTGGGGTTTGATTATGTTGCTCCATTGCTTCTTCAACTTCTCCTCTGACTTAGACATCAGCTAGACTTCTGGCTGAAAGAGCAATAGAACAACACAATCAGATTTATTTGTTTCTTCAACAATCATTTATTGTTTCTGTGTGCAAGGCACTGTGGTAGGTGCCAAGAGCAGCTGGAAAGAGACAAAAAAGAACAAGAGTGTACTCTGCCCTCCAGGAGAGTACAATCTAGTAGGCAGGATTAAATGCATAGAAGTAACTATAATACAAGATAGAAAGTGGTGAGAGGTACCATGGGAAGCTTTCTTAGCTCTCAACTTCAAAGTAAGACAAGGTTAGAGGTGTAGATTTGGACTCATTCCACTGTCATCTCTGTGGCAGGAAAGGGACCTGAGGGAGCCTGCTAGGCTTTGCTGTACTGAGCTGCATCTTAGATCTTGCTTCTTCAACTCTCTCAGCTGAAATCGCACTGCTTAGCAAGGGTACCTGCTACTACTGAAAGGATGGATGGAAAAGGGCAAGGAAAAATGATAACACATAAGACATAAAAACATGCATACAGGCACATCCCATGGGAGTCTGCACTGGCTGGGCCCTGGGACAGGGAAGTGGGAAGGGAGGAAGAACACCGGACTAAACATCAGGGTTCCAGATGCTCACAGTTAAGAGACCTCAGGCAGGCAGTCTAAGCTTCAATTCTCTATCTTTAAGATGAATTTAGACCAAATGATGTAAGTGCTCTGTAAGTCTCCACAATCTCTGAAAAGCACAGAAAATTAACCTTCAGCATCTTAATTATAGCTTTTAAAGTCAGTGCTTTCTTTCTCCCCTTTTTCATCAACTGCAGAAGAGCCTCTAAAATAAAAAAAAAAAACTAGAGTTATCCCCTTTCCTGACTTGGAAAAAGATAAGTAAAACAAGAAAGAGAGGTTGTTTTGTTTGTTTTTAACCAGTTAATATTTCAGAAATAAAGAATCCTGTCCTTTGTTATAAACAAGGCTCTTTTCTGATTTGCTCAGCTTCAGCAACTCATGCCTGACAACATGTGAACTGACAGCCCAGGGGCTCTCTCAACTGCATGAGTTTCTTTAAGCTTTTTTTACGTATCTCTCATTTGTAACGATTTAAGTTCTACAGCAGCTTCACTGCTATAAATTCTTAGGAAGAACATTAAGAGGCACTGGAAGTTAGAGGGAAAGGTAGCGTGAACGGACTGATTTTTAAAGAGGAAGTTGCCTCAAGGAGAAAAGATAAGGAAAAGAGATGCCAGCCAAGTAACTTTTATGTTACAGCTTTTTGGCCCTTCGCCTAGCAGAAATATATTAGCCCAAGGGGCAATCTCTGAGAATCCAGACAGGCCAACAGAACCAATTTAACTTTACCTACCATTTCACTGTTCCTTTCATCTGTTGCCAGGATGCTACATCTATCCTTGAAGCATGGGTCTATTTCTGAAGAGTTTAGCTTACTGGCTCCCTTGCTTCTGCCAAGGAGACCTAGTCCAGGGCTGAAAGGACATGCAACATTTGGTCTTTTGGTGACCACACACATTGTTTAGCTGCCCAGTCTGTCTTACCAGAGTGATTAATAATCCCTTTGGACTCTACCATAAAACAGTCATGTTTTGCCTAAATGCCAATGCCTAAGATAGCAACTTTAAAGAACAAACTAGGAATGAAGATCAACTGCCAGGTTCACTTTATGCTGTGACAGCTGACAAACAGCCAAAAATGTTAACTGCTTTCATCAACAGCCAGAGTTTACAAATACAGCACAAGGAACTGAGTTTTACTGAATACTGCTATATCCACCAAGTGGCTTATATTGGGATCCCCAATTCACAAAGTGGTAAGTACATAAGGACAGAAAGGTTACAAAGTCAATCTGAACTAACCAGAGCACTAACAGGTTCAACTTTGCAGAAATGAATGACTATTTCCTGCCCCTAATCTGATGAGCTGCTTCTCCAAATCACCTCTCCATACCCATTAAAAATATACCAGAGAGATATCAAATACTACTTAGAACAACACAAAACAAAATAACAAAACAAACAAAAAACAAGGCCTGACAAGAGCCAGTGGAATTGCAAGGGTTTAAAGGTGATTGTGGAGGCAGTGGCTTTTAAATGATAGCTCTTGATAAATCTTTGCTTTTTTGATTTATTTTTCCTTTCTGTTACAGGAATTAAATTGTACCTTGGCAAATGGCTTATAAGGTTTCACAGTTTCTGCAATAAAAAATTTTTTAAATGTTATTTTTCCATTAACATCTTTGTGAAAAGACTTTTAGCTGACAGCTCCATAAATCTTTAAAGCATTGTAAATAGATGAAGTAAAAAACGTAAGCAAAAAAAGAGGAGTGATTAACTTTCTTTTTTTCCTTTGACAGACTGACAGTGCTATTTTGTATTCTGACTTTTCATTACACTTGAAGAGCAGCTTTGCTAATCTATTTAAGTTTTTCCTTTAAGGTATGTCCTTTATTTCTTTGGCAATGTCCTGTTGCTACATACAAATAACCATCTTCAATATAGAGATGACAAAAAATCACTTCCACGTGTGGGTTTGGGCTAAAGTTGAGAACCAGAAATCTAAAAAAACTCAAATTCATATTTTTTAAATACTTTATATGGTAAAAATACAGCAAAAATAGTTTTTGTTCAAAGAGGAAAAATATACTGCTATGGTCACGGTTCTAAGGATGATTTAAGTAGTCTCTGGCTCCTCAACTGTGCACTGTAGTGTAGGTTGACTTCAACCGTGGCTTCTCCAGCTTCAGTCATTTATCAAAGCTAAAATCATACTGTGGAGAGAAGAAATTAATGTTACTAATGTTTTCCTAGGAGTGTTCCTACAGAGCTTGGTCCATTCAGGCTTGTATCCTTAAGGCCCAGCAAGAAACGCTAATCTGAGTAAAAGACAAACATCTATACCCAAAAGAAAGAATATATTGGGGCCTTTCAATTCCATGAAAAATATCTTCATTAAATAAAGCATAACAAGGGGGGTAGGGGTAAAGTGTACTAAAACCAATGTTGGGCTGTAGTTTAGAAAAAAATAAGCTATATCCAGAAAAACACTTTCATTCTCTAGCCAGATCTTTGCATATGCTGTCCCTATGCCTCGAATCCCTCCTCCCCATTCTACCCCCTTCAACCCAGTAAGTTCCTACTCAGGCTTCATGGTTTGGATCCAAGGCTCCTCTCCTCTTGGAAGCTGGCCTCTTAGCCCAGTGAAGTCACACCCTCTTTCCACAGCAAGCCACTCTCCTGCAGGCTTTGGTTTACATACTGGTCTCTACCATGGACTGTGAGCTCTGAGAAGTGAGCAGGATCCAAGCATCATAACTTCCATAACCCAGTATAATACTCCAAGAACTGCTATTACCAAGCCACCAGCTTTTACTGTAGGGATTTTGTGCTGCTCCCTGTGTCACCTACAGTGCCTCACAGTATCTGACACAGAGCAAGTCACTTATTTCCTTTTAAATACTGGGATCAGCCTTGCTTTACTGAGATCAAATAACTAAAATACACAGAAATGCCCTATATTACTAATGGTATAAATAATTAGTTGTCACAGTGTAACCAATAACAGCATAATACTGTGTGATGGTAGCACAATATTGTAAGTACACTGAACAAAGATATCTGTGAGTAAAGCTGAAAGAGGAGGGCTAGGGGCATGTATGACACCAGAAGGAAAGATAGACGATAAAGACTGAGACTGTAACTTAGTGAAAACTAGAGTGGTCAATGATTGTGACTAAATGTACAAATATAAAAATGTTTTTACATTTGGGAGAACAAATGAACGTCAACCTTGCAAAGTGTTGAAAAAGGGAGTCTGTAGTTAACAGTAACATCGTAATATGCTTCCATTAAACGTAACAAAGGCAATACACGAAAGCTAAATGTGTATAAGAGGAGGATATAAGGGAGGGTTATGGGATTCTTGGTAGTGGTGGTGTTGTCTGGCATTATTATTATATTGTATTGTATGGCATTTTATTTTTTTATCATCTTTTTAACTATTCTTTAAAAAAATTTTTTTTGTAGTAATGAATATGTTCAAGCACTGATTGTGGTGATAAACGGACAACTATATGATGATACTGTGAACAACTGGTTGTACACTGGATAATTGTATGCTATGTAAATATATCTTTATACAATTGTAAGGAAAAATACAAATAGGGATACAAGTGCTGGAGAAAACATGGAGAGAGAGATGTACCTATTTACTGTTAGTGGGGAAGTAGAATGGTGTAGCCTATCTGGAGGATGGTCTGGTGGTTCCACAAGAAGCTGAGCATGTGGGTGCCATAAGGTCCTGCAACTTCATTACTAGTATATTTGGAAGATCTGAAAGCAGGGACATGAATGGACATTTGCACACTGGTGTTTAAGGAGGCAGTATTCATGATTTGCACTGGGTGGAGGTGGCCTAAGGGTACATTGGCTGATGAACAGAATGGTGAACTGTGGTATATGCAGGCAATTGAATATTGAGCAACTGCAAGAAGGAGTGAAGTTGTAAGACATGCAACGAGGTGAACGGATCCTGTGGACAGCATTTTGAGTGAACTACGCCAGAAACGAAAAGACAACCATTATAATGCCTCACCAATATGGACTAACTACAATATGTAAACTCAGAATTGAATCTTAGAACACAGCTTATCAGGGGAATGCTTGCTGTAATGGTCCGTAGATTGTAAGCTCTTACAGCAGTCACATCTATTCCTGAATTGTAATGGCTATCTCCAAACTCTGAAATGCTGATCTCTTTGTGTATAACCTGGCAGTCTCTGGAACTTTGAGTTTCTGTGTGACACCTGAAACTCAGAGCTAGAGCTCAGCAGCAATGAATGTCAGTTTAAGCACATACAGCAACTATTAATAAAGCTGAAAAAAGAGTCCAGACTTCAGTTACAGATGTAAATGAAGCAGATCTGGTTAGGACTAAGGCAAATCAGGCCAAAGGGTAAAGGATGATATCGACTGTGTTTTAAAACTTCAACTTCTGTAAGAGACCAAGGGAAGAGATGTTTATTTGGTGCAGGATCTATATTTTCTGCAGCACACTAAATAAGTTAACCTGTGCAGTCAGTTTATTCAAACACCATAATTACATGGAACTTTGAATAGGAAGTGAGCTCTGGTAGGTTTGAACAGGTTAATGTGAAATAGTGATACATCCCAAAGTAATTTGGGCAGAGAATAAAAATATATTTGCAGGGTCCCCCTGAGGAGCTGGGAAAAAATGCAGAAATGTTGGACATTCCCACCTGGGTTACTACCGATATTCTCACAAACATTGAGGACTGACAATTGGGTATGCCGAGCCCTCAATATTGGGGCTTGCCCTTATGAAGCTTGTTACTGCAAAGGAGAGGCCAAGCCTACTTATAATTGTGCCTAAGAGTCTCATCCAGAGAACCACTGTTGCTCAGATGTGGCCCCCTCTCTGTAGCTAAGCCAACTTGGCAGGTGAATTCACTGACCTCCCTGCTACATGGGACTTGACTCCCAGGGGTGTAAATCTCCCTGGCAATGCAGGATATGACTCCCAGGGATGAGCCTGGATCCAGCATCATGGATTGAGAAAATCTTCTTGACCAAAAGGGGGAAGGAAAATGAAACAAAAGTTTCAGTGCCTGAGAGATTTCAAATGGAGTTGAGAGGTCACTCTGGAGGGCATTCTTATGCACTTTAGAGATATTCCTTTTTAGGTTTTAGTGTAGTGGAATAGCTAGAAGGAAATACCTGAAAGTGTCTCAAGATAACTGTGTAATTATGTAGCTTATGTGGTGTGATGGTGTGATTGTGAAAACCTTGTGGCTCACACTCCCTTTATCCAGCATATGGATGGATGAGTAGAAAAATGCAGACAAAAACTAAATGAAAAATAGGGTGGGATGGGAGGAATGGAATGATTTGGGTGTTCTTTTTCACTTTTATTTTTTATTCCTATTTTTATTCTTTTTGGTGTAAGGAAAATGTTCAAAAATGATTGGGGTGATGAATGCACAACTAACTATATGATGCTACTGTGAACAGGTGATTGTACACCATGGATGACTGTATGGTGTTTGAATATATCTCAATAAAACCAGAAAAAATATATAACCAATACTAAGTGTACTCTGTATACAGCACAGATTATTGGAGGTACCCAGTGCTTCTGAAAGAATTTTTGAGAGCTTACTATAGGAAACCAAATGATCTTACATACTTTATCTCATTTAGTCCACATCACTGTCTGACGAGATAGAGACAATTAATATCCCACTTTTAGATGAAGAAATTGAGGCACAGAGAGGTTAAGAAACTTGTCCAAGGTCACACAGTAAGTGGCAAAGGCCAGATTCCACTAGGATAGTACCCAACCAAAAAACCAAAAGCATAGATTCCACCATTCTCTAAAGAAGATGAGGATTTTTTTTTTTTTGGTTCTCTGTGATGTACAGTCCTATGTTGTTTTAATTTTTATTCTACTAACATATACAACCTAAAATTTCCCCTTTTAACCACATTCAAATATAGAATTCAGTGCTATTAATAACATGCAAATGTTGTACTGGCATCACCACGATTCATTACCAAAACCTTACAATTGCCCAAATAAAACACTGTACAGTTTAAGCATTAACTCCCCATTTCCTATCCCCATCCCATCCTCTGTATTCTAGATTCTAGATTCTCACTCTATGAGTTTGCTTATTCTAATTATTTCATACCAGTGAGTTCAAGATGAGCATTTTTCCTTTTTAATTCCATTTAACAAATGCTGAACATATGCTATGGGGAAGGTACCATGGAAGGTGTGGTGGGTAATACAGAGAGGAGCATCGTAAAATTCCTGCATTAAAAAGCTGATGATTTGATAATAAAACCACTTTTAAACAACAGCAACCAAAAGCCAAAAGTGTTCCAAAGACGTTTTCTGAGACTACTCTTTCATCCTGACCCCTCTAGCTATGCATAACATCCAGGGTAAAATAACAGCAATGTGGCTGTCAATGACAAGCTGAAAAGGGGAGGGGGAAAGGAAGATCAAGGGAAAAGAAAGAAAAGTAATGGATGCAGCCAGTAAGGAAGGCAGCTATTCAAGCAAAGTAGTTACAAAGGTTGCCTATCTTCAATTTAGTTGACCTGCACTCAAACTGCCTCCTGACTCCTCCAATCCCAAGACTGCCTTCAGTCCATCTTCCTCATTGCTTTAAATTGATTTAACAACTGATAGCTAAGAAACTCTTATGCTTTTTTAAATCCTAAGACTTCAACACACTGCTTAGAAAACTCATCATCAACACTGTCCCGGAAAACTCACCATCAAAACCCAGAGAACACCCCACTCTAATTAACTCTCCAACAGAGTGAAACCTGGAAGGTGGAGAGGATGAAGAAAGAATAACCTTGAACTAAGCTGATTCCAGCTTGTTCTTTCTCTCTTCAGAAAGAGATGAAAATAAAAGAACATATATGACAGTAAAAGAGACCTTCGTATAGTCTAAGACCTTTTTAAAAAAAAAGTAATAAAAATGAGATTATGTATGTTATATTCTTATTAAATTTTGCTCTTTATTCTTCACCTTTATACCTGGATTAATAAGCACATTAGTGCCAAGGTAGGGGGTGCGAACCAGAAACTGATACTAATGTGCTTTTTTGTCCTAGTTTTTAAAATACAGAAAAGCAAATAGATGAACGGTGAAAATGGACAACCATCTAACCTCTAATTTTAATCTAATCTATGCTGGTGGGTGGAATTAGCACAACAGAGGGTAAAAGGACTGACTTCTAAGCTATTCAGAAAAATAGCAAGTAAAAAAAAAAAAAAAAACTGCCCTGTCTGTACAATTTCTAATCATTAGGAATTTTCTGAGTGGTAGTTTTAGTTCAGTACAAGTTTTTCCTAATAGTCCTTATGCCTGTGTGAAAAAATAAAATTTACCTAGGAGAAAAAAAAGGAATGATTTAATTAAGCTTTAATACAAAGGTTAAACCTGATGCTAGCCTTTTAAAGGTTTAATCAAATCATAGCACTTATGACAATTTGTTTTATCCAGTGTTCTATTCTGGGCTCTATGATGGGTAAAGTATTGAAGTATAAGGAAATAGTAACCACATAAGGAATTAAATTTAAGTTTTAAACCAGACTACATAAGGTTCAATGCCCACAGCCAATCCTTCACACTAATTCTTACTTCCAATCTATTATAACTGGAAGACTGACGCAATTCTGCCAGAAAGAAACAGAGCACATTAGCAAGCGGAGAATGCGGCCACACCCAAATTCCTTATGCCAAGAAAAGTCAGCCCAACTTAGATATAAGTTGTAGAGAGTTGCTTCCAATGTTCTGATCACCTGGGGACCCATAAGTAGAAAGGTCTCTGGGGTTACATATATTAATGCTTGTAACAGGCAGTGAAACCTCACAGCTGTATATTAAGGCAGGAAAAGAATAGCAAAGACAGATTTAAGCATACTGATAGCTTCAACAGCTACGGAATAACTAAAATACCACAGAGTAATTCTATCGTAGCTGAGACAGAATGCTGACTCAAAGATATACATGAAAAATCTACACAGCTGCAAGAAATTCACATAATCCCAAAGACTGCAATGTCAATGCAAAATTCTATTGTACAGTAATTCTCATCAGAAGAAGACATGGCATCCAATAAAATGCTACGAGACCTTTAAACTCACCTATAAAGATACATGAAGAAACAGAGCAAGTGAAAACCAAGTTTGATCATGGCTTCTTTCATGTGTGACTTAAGTTGCCCTCGATTGTGTATTTCTGTTGGATCAAATACTCCCATGTTACCACTTGGCACCATAATGAACCTGGGAAATTATAGGATACAAACACATTAGAAGGAAAATCAAATCATCAGCATAATTATTAAAAAACATAAATAACCAATAATAATCAAACTTTAAAGGTGAACCAACCATAGCAGCCTTAAATTCAGACCAAATATGGACAGGGTAATATGGTGAAATCACAGGCGACCATTTAATTTTTCCTTTGGACGATACAATACTGTTAATTTTGGTGTAATTTTCTGCCCTCTGAAACAATACAGTAACACTCTAGAGAAGGATATTTTATGAATTGAGACCCCTTTCCCCTTTTCTGTAGAAAACTACTGAACAGTAATACCTAAGGCCTTTTCCATTAGACACAAGTGAAAAGAGGCTCCAAAACCAAACGAACTTGATCAGGTTCTTAGAAACTTTATCTAAAAATTCTGAATTAAATTAGTTCAATTTATTTGCTTCACTGTCACAATATCCTTATAAGAGTAGTGTCAAACATAATTATTCCCATTTCATAGGTGACAATTTTAAAAAGAGGGAGCGATTCTATGTCCAAAACAGACATGTTTAGTGCTCCTGCTGACAGATAGATACTAAGTTCTCAATCTTCAAGGTTTATAAATGGCACCTATTTTAAAATAGTAATTTAAAGAAGGCAGAATAGAAATTTAGAAGAGATGCTACAGTGATAAAATAAAACTCCATTTCAGTTGAGAAAGTCAATGGAAGGTTCAGACTTAAAGAACAAAGTCTAACTTTATGTAACTCTTAGAAAAAGTATAGACTAACTCCAAAATATTATTAAGTAGTTGGGACAAATAAGAAATGGACTTTTTTAAAGTGGTGAGGAATAAGAACGGTGTACAAATCAACACAGAGGATAAAGGGCACTGTAAGCATGCAACTAGTTCCAACTCCAGACCAATTCAATCCAGTGTTTCCAACTCAAAATAGGCGCAAACTTTTAAAATAATCTTGAGGATACCATGTTTAACATACTATGGAGTCTTTTGTGATCTTCAGATAGCCTGTAACATTTCTCATCCATTTACCTAATATTATTGTGTGTGTAACAGTAATACATGATAGTCTTTTCCTTCCCTAAATGATTCCTTTTACAAGTAAGGGTTCCTCTGAAAGCAGCAAAGAGTTTATGTGTCTGGGTTTCAATATCCAGACTGTGCCAATTGTGCAACATAGATCTCCTAACCTCCTCCATGGCCCAAGTGTCTAGTCCAACTCTGGGTTCCTCACTCTTGCCACACACTCAGTTTCTCAGTGATCACTTCTGTGAAACACAAATGCCTCTCTGATGATCTGTGATTGTGCAAATGCCACAAATCATCAATCTTAATGTCTCCCCCAAATCCTACCACCCATCTTAAAACTGAATAGAGGGTATTTTCCATGTGAATATCTGGATAACATCTCAATTCAAATAGTATCAAAGAGGCTTATCTTCTCTGATTTCTAGTTACTCAATAAGAGTATCACCATTTTCTTGGTAGTTCTTAAAAACTTTCTATTATTTGGTTGACTTCTCTTTCTCATCCTTCACAGCCAGTCCATCAAAACTTTGCCCATTCTTCCTTCCCATCGCCACTTATAAAGCTGTCTCTTTTCCATTCCCACTATCACAACTTTGTCCCAGCACTATATTATCTCATCCCCATCTCCTAGCTCTTTTCCATCGAATCAATACCATACAATGCTTCCAGAAAAATTTTCCCAAAGCACAATTTATTTCACGTCAACTTAGTTGATCAAAACCATATAAAACAAAGAAGATAAATGAATGGCTAATAAACCATTAAAAGATGTTCAACATCATTAGCCATTAGGGAGATGCAAATTGAAACTGAAACCCCAATGAGACCACTTTAGACCTATTAGGATGGCTATAAAAAAAAAGACAGACAATAGCAAGTAATAACGGGGAATGTGGAGACTTGGAACCCTCATACACAGTTGGTAGGAATGTAAATTAGTGCAGCCACTTTGGAAAAAGACTCAGGCATTTTTCAAAAAGTTAAACACAGAGTTACCATATGACCCAGCAATTCCACTCCTAGGTATCTACCCAAGAGAAATTAAAACATATGTCCACACAAGAACTTGCATATGAATGTTCACAGAAGCATTATTCGTAATATCCAAAAAGTGGAAACAGTCTAAATGTGCATCAACTAATGTATGGATAAATAAAATGTGGTAAATGCATAAAATGGAATATTATTCAGCCTTAAAAGGAATCAAGTTCTAACACATGCACCACATGGATGAACACTGAAAACATTATGCTAAGTGAAAGAAATCAGTCATAAGAGACTACATATTATATGATCCCTTTTATATGATATGTCTGTCCAGATTAGATAAATCTATAGAGACAGAAAGTAGATTGGTGGTTGCTTAGAGATGAGGGAGAGGAGGAGTAGAAGTAGGAGTGACTGCTAATATGTGCAGGTTTTCTTTTTGAAGTGATGAATATGTTCTAAAATTGATGTGATTATGGTTACATGTATGTGTGAATATATTAAAAATACATTGAATAGTACACTTTAAATGGGTGAACTTTATAGTATGTCATGATATCTCAATAAAGCTTTTTAAAAAAAAAACTATAAAGCTACGAGTATTCATATTTATATATAAATTCCTTGGACTAGCATTCAAGGCGCTCTCACCTATCCCAATCAACTTTTCAACTGATCCTTAAGTGTGCCTACGTTTCTGCTCAAGTCTCCTCTTCCACTCTTTCCCCTTATCCCTCCCATGCTAGAGAAGGCTCTCCCCACTCCTCTGTCAAACCTCATGCATTTTGTTCAGACAACATACCTCCTTGAAACTTTCCCAGTCCACAGTAATCCAACTCTCCTCCCAACCCATAAAATCCTTAGTATCCTCATACAGTAACTATCTTTTACTGCTTTAGAACACTCCTTATTTCACCAGTATATTTTGTTATTCAATTTTTTGCCTCTTTGTCCTGCGGGTAAGAGTCCATGTCATAATGTCTTTATCCTCAATAACATAAAATACAGTGGCTGGAAAAGAGGAAATGATCAAATCTGTTGACTTATTTAACCTTTTAAAATAGGAGGTAGACAGCAGATAGTCAACTTTTACTGCAGTTCTCAGGGCAATAAATAACACGTGATCTTTGTCTTCATTCTATAATAAGAGGAAAAAGCAATCTTTTGACTTGAGTACCCAAAAAAAACTTCACAGAGCCTTCTACCACACTCTGTACTACATATCTATATATAAAGAAGCCATGCCAAAGATCTCTCTTCCTCTAGCACATTTTCATTTCTAGCAGAGATGAGGGATGGTGTGGTCTGGGATATCATTACGATCCACAGTCTCAGTGGTTCTAGTCCCCATTCCCATACTTACTGGGACCAGAGGAATACACTGTTGTGTTAAAAGTCTACATGGGATTGCACCTCACCAAAAAATGCAAGGAGTCTGTGTTTCTAGTAGAGCTCAAGTTACGGTGTTGGTCTATTGGACTGATCATGGGAGAGCACTACGAAACCTAAAAAAAGAAAATTCTACCCCCAAGTACCCACCCTCTGAAAAAGGGGGAGAAGAGACGAAGAAAAATGTTCTTAGCTCAGATTCTAGTATCATGATCTTTATAAGATCATTCTCCCACATCTACTCATTCTGTCATCTCTACTACATTCCATTATCTTTTCCTGTGCTTCATTTATATCCTCCTCCGACCCTCTATTTTTTTCAACGTCCTTCTTATTCTAACTGCACTTTTTAAAAAAACACATACTTAAAATTCAGTTGATGAATGATTTTATCCAAAAATCATAGATATGAATAAAATTTAAAATAAAACCTACCTACTAGCAAAAAAATAATTCCAGGCTTGTCAAGATTATTCCACAGTTCTTCACATAAAAATACGCTATGTCCAACTGCCCAACTATAAAATTATATCCAACTAATGCTTCCATTGAGCTATGTTTGAACAAACTTCCTAAGTTTAGGTCAAAATTTTGATAATTTGCAGGTCTTAAAATGCAATTTGCTTTGGAGCAATCCAAGCACGTGCTAATTAAAAACTGCAGATATAAATCGTAAGGACTTTGTATTATATTCCCAGGCTTCTGATCACTGTTTAAGGAAAAAGATATTAAAAACCTAAAAAAAAAACTTTCAAGTTTTCAGAATCACAAAACAATTTTTTAAATTTACACAATTCATGTTTTTAATACAAGACTGCGACATGCAAATGGCCACTTGCCCAGTACACCAGAGTGAACAAAAATGTATGCTGATTTAATGAAGCATTTTGCTGACATTTATTGTATTATTGCCACATATTTTAGTGGAGAAGAGAAGGTTGTTTAAAAAATAATAACTGCCCTGACACAAACTGTACTTACCGATATATATTCCAAGTGGCAACAGGCAAGTTGAGAAGAAAGATAAACCAGTGCAATGAAATGAGCATTAATACAGTGACAATGGTGTGGCCAATCAACTCCGGAATTACCCACTGCAAGGGAAGAACACAGTATTACATCTCCACTGCTGTGTCCTTCCTGACTACACATTTCTGAAGCTAAATCAATGAATGTACAGAGAACTTACAAGCTACTGTTCCAAAATTATTTTTAGGGTTACATGTCCCAGATTTGCATACTGCTATACCTGCTTACCCCCATGCATTTACATCTGGGTACAACTTAAAAATAAAGCACTTAAATTTCAATTACATTTTATCCCAGGCAAAGGTTTAGACTCTTTCACTCATGACTGATGAATGAATGATGACTAGGGAAACAAAATATCATTTATTTTCTGTTTCAACACCTGTGCTTAAAGCCTTTTCTAATTTGGGATGGTGGATAGCCACACATGTGCTGCCTTCCAAGTCAGAATATCAACCTTAAACATTTCTAATTTCCAGAATCCTTAAGAGGAAAATGGCTAAACAAGCAGAAAAAATAGTAATAAAGGGTTTTAAAAGCTTAAATAACAGCTCAAAGTTGACCAAGTATGATAAGGAACTAGAATGCCAGAATCCCAGCATTGGCTTTAAGTGACTCATGTGTTTATCTACACTCCTTTCATTTACTGTGAAATTTTCTAGTTCTCATGAAGCAACAGCAATTGTTTCAGGATGCTCAAGTCACCAATAGTCTTCCTCTCCTACCTAGCACATAATTTTCTTTTAATGGAAATTAATAGCTTATATTTATTGAGCTGGAAACTTGCACTCCCCACTTTCAGAAATAAGGAAAATAAATCAGAGAGCTTAAGTAACTTGCCCAAGGTGACATATGCACTTAGTGGCAGAGCAATATAATGTAAACCAGGCAGACTGGTCCCAGATCTCTTGCATTTAGATTCCAAATACTTTTTTTATAAACAAAGAAGTAGTGATTTACTGGGCCTTAAACCTAATTTGCAGTCAGTCGGAACTTTCCAATAAGTAGTATGCATTTTATAAGTATAACTAATTGACTGTAATGCCTACAAGTGTAAGCAGCAAAGTCAAACAAACCTGGAATGGAGTCTTGCTGTGTCTCTATTACCTGTGCAATCTAAATTTTCTCATCTGTAAAATGGAAAAAATAATACCTACCTCACAAAGGTGTTGTAAAGAATTAGATGACATAACATACATAAGTCACATGCAGACTATGCAGCCTAAATTTTAGCCAGTGTTACTACTACTCTCCATGCTATCAGACCCCTATGGCAGTAGCTTCCAAGCTTTCGATTTTTAACTGTGGGTTGCAGTCATTTTTGTTTTACAAAGACACATACCTGAAACAACAGTTTCAGGAAGCAATACTCAACTGTACTATGCTTGGTTTACTGAATTTCAACCAAATCCTCATTTTCAGTCTTTTCCCTCCAAAGCCATGTTCCCTTCCCTTAACTTGTTCTCAGAACACTGGCACTAGGCACATATCCCCCAGGCAGGAGCTTGGAAAATTCTTCTCCAGAGTAACTTAGTGGCCAAGAGAAAACACCTACCAAAAAAAATGCCATTTCAGGTACTCCAATAAAAGCCCAGGTAGATACCAATTACCCTAAAGTAAAGTCACCACCTATTCAGAGCCTCCAAACGAGCATTTTAATGCTTCCCCTTTAGTATGAATAGACAGCCATGTATAGACATTTGAGGAAAGTCTCCAACATGAAAGGGGGGGTGGGGTGGCAAGAGGGAGAAAGGAACTTGGAAAAAACAGAGATGATATAGAAAAAAGAAAAATTCAATAATACTATAATCAGTATTCTCAGAGAGCTAAGAGAAGAGAGTCAAACATGAACAAAGAAGGGAAAAAAAAAAAGCCCTTAGAAATTTAAAATATAGTATAAATGATATATTTACCACAAAATTCAAAAAACAAAGCTGAGGAAATCTTAAAACAAAAAAGTTAGGAAAAAAACAAAGGAATGAAAATAAGTAAAAGAAGAATTGGCATATCAATCCAGTAGATCAATTATCCAGCCAATGGAAGCTGTAGAAAAAGAAGAGTGAAAACAGAGGGGGAAGACATTATTAAAGAAAGGATACAAGACTATCTCCCAGATTGAAAGAACCTATAAGATGTCCAAAACGATGAACGAAAAAGGCCTGAACCAAGGAACATCACTGCAAAATCCCAAAACTCCAAGGATTAAGGAAAGATTCTAAAACGTAATACAGAAGGCAGGGGGAAAAAAGAGTCATAAGACCATCAAACAATGTCTTTAAAATTCTGAAAGAAAAATCTTTAATTCTAGAATTCTGTACTCAGACAAACCATCCAACAAGGGTAAGACATTTCTCAATATGCAATGTCTAAAAATTTAATTCCCATGTACCTTACCTCAAAAGGCTACTCCAGCAAAATGAGGTAGTAAGCCGAGAAAAGGGAAAACAAGAGATCCTACAATCAGGGGCTCTACAACAGGAGCCCCAGGATGAAAGCTGTGAAACAGGCCTAGAAAGCAATCAGTCCATAGGACAGGAAGAAGATGGAGGTCTCTAGGAGAAATATCACCTGGGAAAAAAGTTAATTAAGAGATTATTTTAATATGTTTCATGAAGTAGAAAATAGTCTGAAAATACTTAGTAACAGGTAATTAGAAAAGTAAAGAAATATGGCAATTATTAACACTGGGAAAGACAAGGGTAACAAAGGAAGGGAAGGAAGGAAGGAAGGAAGGGAAGGAGGAAGGGAAGAAAGAAAGAAAATTATGATCACTGTTACTATGAGGCTCAAAAAATAAAAAATTTATATTATAATACTATATCATAATGGTGTAAACACTGAATATTAATTAAGCCAAAAAAGGAAAATAGAAAGATAGGAGAGAAGATGTTTATGAAGGGGGTACTAAGAATGAAATCCTACTCTACCACAATGATAAGTCAACAGATAATATTTAAAATTGTTAAATCAAGAAATAGTGCAAATTTTTAAGATATAAATACCCGAAAAAAATGAACAGCTCAAATGTTGAAATCAATTGACCCTAAAAAACAATACAGGTAAGGACTTAAAGGAGTCAAGAAGAGACTGCTGCTTTTCACTATAAGCTTTGTAGTAGCCTTCACTTCAGTTGTATGCAAGTATAACGTCCATAAAAATAAAAAAATTAGTTAACTTCAAATTCACAGAGTAACTTTTTCAATAGAAGAATCTAAATAATCCTTTCTTTGTATGTAGCTTTTCATTTTTATAAAAGAGAACCTACAAAGCACCTAAAATATTGAGTAAACAAGAAATATAAAGAGAAATACACTCCGATTAAAAAAAAAATTCTATCAGTCTCCTAAAAATTAAGAAAAATACAGTTTTCAGAAATTTTAACTTTCTAACTATAACTTTATTCCCCTCACAGACCAGAGAAACTTCAGTAGACTGAAGATGTGAAAAGAAGACGCACAGGAATTGTTTTTAGGTCAATCCAAAAACACTTCTCAGTACTGTATTTTTTTTTTTGAAGATTTTTTTTTTTTTCATTTTTATTGAGATTGTTCAGATACCATACAATTATCCAAAGATCCAAAGTGTACAATCACTTGCCCCTGGGTACCCTCATACAGCTGTGCATCCATCACACTTAATTTTTGTTCAATTTTTAGAAACTTTTCATTACTCCAGACAAGAAATAAAGTGAAAGATGAAAAAAGAAAAAAAGAAAAGGAAACTCTAAACCTCCCCTATCCCTAACCAACCCCCCTCAATTGTTGACTCCTAGTATTGATATAGTACGCTTGTTACTGTTTATGAAAAAATGTTGAAATACTACTAACTGTAGTATATAGTTTGTAATAGGTATATAGTTCTTCCCTATATGCCCCTCTATTATTAACTTCTAATTGTATTGTCATACATTTGTTCTGGTTCATGAAGTGATTTCTAGTATTTGTACAGTTGATCACGGACATTGCCCACCATAGGATTCAGTTTTATACATTTCCATCTTTTGACCAACTTTCCTTCTGGTGACATATATGACTCTGAGCTTCCCCTTTCCACCTCATTCACACACCATTTGGCGCTGTTAGTTATTCTCACATCTTGCTACCAACACCCCTGTTCATTTCCAAACATTTAAGTTCATCCTAATTGAACATTCTGCTCATACTAAGCAAGAGCATCTACATTTCTTCCACAAGGCAGGAGGGAGAGTCAAAGAAGGTAGAGAGGCAAAAGAAAGAGGAAACAAAAAAATGACAGCTAGGAAGCAGCAAAAGGAAAAATAACCTTAAATCAAAGTAGAATAAAGAATCAGACAATACCACCAATGTCAAGTGTCTAACATGCCTCCCCTATCCCCTCCTCTTATCTGCATTCACCTTGGTATATCACCTTTGTTACATTAAAGGAAGCATGATACAATGACTCTATTAGTTACAGTCTCTAGTTTATGCTGATTGCATCCCTCCCCCAATGCCTCCCCATTTTTAACACCTTGCAAGGTTGACATTTGCTTGTTCTCCCTCGTAAAAGAACATATTTGTACATTTTATCACAATTGTTGAATACTCTAGATTTCACCAAGTTACACAGTCCCAGTCATTATCTTTCCTCCTTTCTTGTGGTGTCTCACATGCTCCCCATCTTCCTCTCTCAACCGTATTCATAGTTACCTTTGTTCAGTGTACTTCCATTGTTGTGCTACCATCTCCCAAAATTGTGTTCCAAACCACACACTCCTGTCTTCTATCACCCTGTAGTGCTCCCTTTAGTATTTCCTGCAGGGCAGGTGTCTTGTTCACATAGTCTCTCATTGTCTGTTTGTCAGAAAATATTTTGAGCCCTCCCTCAAATTTGAAGAACAGCTTTGCTGGATACAGGATTCTTGGTTGGTGGTTTTTCTCTTTCAGTATCTTAAATATAACACAGCACTTCCTTCTTGCCTCCATGGTTTCTGCTGAGAGATCCGCACATAGTCTTATTAAGCTGCCTTTGTATGTAACAGATCGCTTTTCTCTTGCTGCTTTCAGGATTCTCTCTTTGTCTTTGACATTTGATAATCTGATTATTAAGTGTCTTGGCGTAGGCCTATTCATATCTCTTCTGTTTGGAGTACACTGCGCTTCTTGGATCTGTAATTTTATGTCTTTCACAAGAGACGGGAAATTTTCATTAATTATTTCCTCTATTATTGCTTCTGCCCCCTTTCCCTTCTCTTCTCCTTCTGGGACACCAATGATACGTACATTATTGTACTTTGTTTCATCTTTGAGTTCCCGGAGACGTTGCTCATATTTTTTCATTCTTTTTTCCATCTGCTCCTTTGCGTGTAGGCTTTCAGGTGTTTTGTTCTCCAGTTCCTGAGTGTTTTCTTCTGCCTCTTGAGATCTGCTGTTGTATGTTTCCATTGTGTCTTTCATCTCTTGTGTTGTGCCTTTCATTTCCATAGATTCTACTAGTAGGTTTTTTGAACTTTTGATTTCTGCCGTATACATGTCCAGTGCTTCCTTTACAGCCTCTATCTCTTTTGCAATATATTCTCTAAACTTTTTGAATTGATTTAGCATTAGTTGTTTAAATTCTTGTATCTCAGTTGAAGTGTACGTTTGTTCCTTTGACTGGGCCATAACTTTGTTTTTCTTAGTGTAGGTTGTAATTTTCTGTTGTCTAGGCATGGTTTCCTTGGTTATCCAAATCGGGTTTTCCCAGACCAGAACAGGCTCAGGTCCTAGAGGGAAGAAATATTCAGTATCTGGTTTCCCTGAGGGTGTGTCTTAGAAAATTGCTCCACCCTTTGATGCCTCGGGTCACTGTGCTTTTCTGCCCAGCAGGTGACGCCTGTTAGCCTATAATTCTTGACTGGTGTGAGGAGGTATGGCCGTGTTCCCACAGGCTCTGGGGTCTGGTTCTGAATGGAAAGGGCCCCACCCCTTTCCTCCTAGAGAAGACAGACCCCTCAGGTGGAGGTCATTAGCATTTCAATGGTCTCACTCTCTGCTTGTGGTGTCTCCACCCTTCGCAGAGTCACAGCCCTGGAAACTGAAAATGACTGGGGCTTTCTCCACTGAGCCAAAAAAGAAACAGATAGTCCCCTTCAGGCCGAGTCCAAGGCGACCCTCCGGCTCTCCAAGGTCAGTCGTCACCCAAAGCCTCTGTCTGTTTTTTGGGGCTGCGTACCTGTAGTGAGCAGTTCACACTCACTGCTTAAAACCCCAGTTGGAGCTCAGCTGAGCTGTATTCGCTTGCTGGGAGAGAGCTTCTCTCTGGCACCATGAGGCTTTGCAGCTCGGGCTATGGGGGAGGGGGTCTCCCGACCTGGTTCCGTAGGTTTTACTTACAGATTTTATGCTGTGTTCTCGGGCATTCCTCCCAATTCAGGTTGCTGTATGATGAATGGATGGTCTCGTTTGTCCCCCTGCAGTTATTCTGGGTTATTTACTAGTTGTTTCTGGTTTTTTGTAGTTGTTCCAGGGGGACTACTTAGCTTCCACTCCTCTCTATGCCGCCATCTTGCCCGAGTCCTCTCAGTACTGTATTTTTATATGCACTTTTTTCCAGAAAGTTTTTCTGTCTGCTCATCTCATAAAATGAATCAGGACTAACTGGTTCCCATGTATCTAGATAATCTCTGCAATTCAGAGTATTCTTGCCAATGAAAAATTCTGACTTTACTAAATATTAAATAGCCTTAAAATAAATTGACTAATTAATTCCATTTCTCAGCCAGCCGCACAGGGAAGGTCTTCTTTAATTCAACAAAAGACAGATTGAGGCTTTTTCCCATAAGTAAGGAGGCAGGGGTTTAGACACGAAAGACAAACACAATTACACTCATAATGAACCTTTGCCTACTCTGAGTAATAAAGTTGTCCCTTTGGACAAGAGGAGAAGGAAAAAACAGAGTAAAGAAAATTTCCAAGTCAGGTCTTCCTATAATTTAGATCCTATAATGCACAATAGCTCTACCAAAATTCCAGTAAGAGACAACATGCACTGTAGAATCAGGTATATATATATGTTATCTATAATAATCTCTAATACAGAAAATGAAGAACTAACTCCAATATCAGAAAATGAGCAAAGAAATGTCTTACCTTGTTTAATTTTGAGCAACATGATCTAGCATTAATATAATCACATTCTAAATCAGACAATGTAATTATCTGATGGTCAAGATAAGGAATTTTAGGTATTTTTTTAACGACTAAGTAATTGTCCTTAAACATTCATTAAACAACTCAATTTTCTCATTTATGTTCCTTTCAACAAATGATCTTCACAAAATAATCCCCTTATTAAGCTCAATTCCAAGCTGACCCTTACCAGAACATTCATTCTAAGTTCCTCAAATGTGGAACAATGGCTATAAGAAAAAGAAAATAAGACCTATAAAACAGTTTAAATGTTAAAAGCCTAAATTCCCAGTGTTGAAAAATAATGTTTATGATATGGCTATAAAATGTCTTTGAAGACTTAAGATGTGAATTTTTAAAAATCTGGATACAAAACTGTAAATACAGCATGATTACATGTTGGCAGTGGTTATATTTTGAAAGTCGGATTATGGATGATTTTTTTTTCCCTTTAATACTTTTCCATATTTTCCAAATCTTTCATAGTAAACATGTACTATATTGCAATTAAGTAAAATTTAATATAAAATATTACCTACAAATAAAAATGTAAGAGGGACAGATGGACATAAAAATTAAGTCTCGAATGAATAATATAATGTGTAGGATTTCCTTTAAAATGCTCTGCTACTCCCCCAATTATTGAAAATCACTAAAGGTGATTGATGGAAACAAGGGGTTTATTACACTGCTCTCTTTACTTTTGTTAATGTCTGAAACAAAATGTTCTCAACTAAATACTAAACATTTCCATATGAATAGTCCCCTATCACCTCATCATATCTAAACTCAAACTCATCACAATCCCCACAAAATTGTTCCTCTTCCAATATATTTTATTTCTGCCAATGACCATTAGACCAATCACCCAGGCTCAAAATATGGAAAGCTGTCTAGGCTTTCTGTTTCTCATAATCAATCATTACCAATCAGTTATTTCTTCCTGTCATCACTGTTACTCCTTCCTTTCACCTGCCTGCAATTAGCACTCTCTTTCAAACCCAGATGAACCTATCCCTTAAATAGTTTCTTCAGTCTTCCCTGTTTCCAACCCTACCTGCAGATTCATCTTTCTAATACATCTCTATGTTCATTTCAAATATCTTCAATGGTTCCCTACTGCCTAGAGGATAAAAGTGAAAGCCCTCATTTAACATTCAAGCCCTCCAAAATCTGACCCAATCCTGCCCCTAACCCTGCCTTTCCAATCTTCCTACTATGCTACCGTACCGCCCAAACAGCCATCTGCTCCAGATGGTCTAGTCACTAACTCAATCCCCCATCAATGCCATGAGTATACCTGTCTCTGCCCCTTTGCTCTTTTGAGTGTCTGTTTCCTCCTTTGTAGGTTTTGTTCACAGCTCAAAGTCCAGGAAAACTCTGAAACCCTACAGAAAGTCTACCCTGACCAATGTCCAATCTTATCTCTAATACTAAACTAGTGCAACTATCCTAAAATACATTAATAAATATAAATATACTGAATTTCATCACACACATCCTGAATGTATACCTTAATGTCTATCTACAACAATTATACCTACATAAATTGGTGTAAACCGAAGCTATTTTAAATTATCAAGCCTAGTTTTCCTAACTGCAAGAAAAGAGAAATCCAGTTTCATTATCTCTGAGTGTAAGTTCCAGTTCCTTATGTTACAAGAGGGTCATGGGTCATCAAAACTTAGGCAAGTGATACTGCCCTTTCCCCTCCAGTCAGTTCCTCAGACCTTATTACCAAAACTCAAGGTTCTTCTCATTAGAAACCATCAGTTGAAGTAAAAACTGCGGCTTAATTGAGGTGGGGGGGGCACTATCTGCTGAGCATTTGCTATGGGCCAGGAGGCACTGTGCCAGATGCTTAACAGTTGTCAAAAACTGAGGCTCAGAGAGGTGAAATAACGTGCACAGCTAGCTGAGCTGGAATTTCTGATTTCAAATTTTGTCCCTTTCCACTGTAAGAGGCTGCCCGTCCACAACGAAATATGAAGCCACACTGAAAAAATAACTTGTACAACTATCCTAAAACCAGCATACTCAGGCAAACAAAAAGTGATTTCCAAGGAAAAAAATTAACATGCAGTTTCTCATGCGTTTTCCCTAGCTCGTATTTACGTACTTAAAACCGGATTGTGCCTCAAAACACTGGACAAGAACTAAGACCAGACACTCCCTCAAGAGCAGGGAAGAGTAGCAGACCAACGGCTACTACACTGCTGGGTTCAAAACCATTTATTGGGCTGGAAAAATACAGTCTGAATACTGTAACATGAACAGCTAGCTACATAAAAGACTGAAGTTTTACATATCGACCGACATACAAAATTATAAAAGTTAAGAAACGTCTGGGAACTAAATCACGTGAACAGTTACTGAATTTACAGATCTGCAACCGCCAGAAGCAACCAAAATAATTACTTGCAGATGGCTTTTTAAAAATAAATCCTTCCAAAAAATCACTACTAAACAGACCTGTGAAGGAATCGCTTGTTTTTGAAATAAGTCTACTCCGGAAATGTAAAAGGCCCCTGCAAGTACCAAAGCCCGCGAGAACAAAGGGCGACAGGGGTGGTGCGCCGAGAATGACAAGAGGCGGCAAATCGCCTCCGCTACGTCCAGCGCAGTACTCTCCCGAAGCAACAGCACTCGAGGACGTGGGCGTGCGGTCCCGAGACCCCCGGCATCCGACAAAGGGTCCAACGCGGAGGACGAACAAGGAAAACTGCGATCTTTCTCTCCCGAAGGCCAAAGCAGGGTCAAGAGCCAGCCCGCACTGGAGACCCGGCTGCGCCGAGACGTCGTGGAAACGAGGAGGGCAGCAGGCCAGGCCCAGGCGCACCAGCAGGAAGGCCCGCTACGACCCCCGGGTGAGGGACGGTCGTCATACCCAGGGGAGGGCAGGGCAGGGCCGGGTAGGGCAGCCGGGACTTGGCTACCGACAGGGAGCACCACACCAGTCCCAGCGGTCCGACTGGCCACCCCAGCAGGGTCAGCGCCCAGGGCACCCGCGCCTGCCCCTGAGCGCCTCCCTCGCTCGCATGCACCTGCCTCGGTCCCCACCTGAGCCCCCTCACAGCCCCCTCCTCGGGCGTCGGGCCCCAGGCCCGTCTCGCCCGCTTCCGCCCGCCTGAGGCAAGGATACAAAGTAGACCGAGAGGAAGATGAGCGCACAACAATCGAGGAGAGAGAAGACGAACACCACCGCCTCCATCCTCCTCCGCTGCCGCTGCTCCTTCCGTCAAACCTGCTGCGGTACCACAACCCGACCCTGATAGGTCCTTGCCGGGGCTTGCCGGGGCGTGTAGTCGCCCCGCCGAGGCCTGGCATGCCGGGAGTTGTAGTCAATGTTTAAAAAAACAAAACAAAACAAAACAAAACTCATCTCTCATAGTCCCGGTGCATGCTGGGAAATGTAGTTCATTAGTACAAAATATCCCAAAGAGGTGAGCAGGGCGTCTGCCCTAAATGTGGTTATTTCCAGAAATCATGAATGAATTGCTTGTAATTTACTGAAGGCTCCAGTATTCTGGATAACCAGCAGCACGTGTTTGCCATTTGTGAACGCATCCTCAGTGTCTGTTCTACTTTCTCTGCATCTCCTGACTTAGGAGTGGTAGGAGGTTTTCACCTCAAAGCACAAATTTAACCTCAGCACTCCTGGCTTGACCCTTGAGTTCTGATCTCAATATCTCCAGAATTCTCACAGTCCCTTGCTTATTCTCTTTTACAACAGTGTCTCTCTCACTCAATTATAAGATCTTTGAAGATTGAATAAGTTGTCTTATTCATCCATTCATTCTTTTAACAAACATTTAATAACCATGCGCCTACTGTAAGCCAAGATCTGCTCTAGACTCGAGATTCAGAAATGAACAAGGCAAACAAGATCCCCACTCTCATTGGGGTACAGCCAATAAAGTAACAAATAAAGGAAAATTTTCAAATGCTGATAAAAGCTATAAGGAAATTATATCAACTGTTTCAGCAAAGGAGAGGCTAAGCCTCCCTATAATTGTGCCTAAGAGCCTCCTCCCGAATGCCTCTTTGTTGCTCAGATGTGGCCCTCTCTCTAGCTAAGCCAACTTGAAAGGTGAAATCACTGCCCTCCCCCCTTATGTGAGATCAGACACCCAGAGGAGTGAATCTCCCTGGCAATGTGGAATATGACTCCCAGGGAGGAATGTAGACCTGGCATCGTGGGATGGAGAACATCTTCTTGACCAAAAGGGGGATGTGAAAGGAAATGAAATAAGCTTCAGTGGCAGAGAGATTCCAAAAGGAGCCGAGAGGTCACTCTGGTGGGCACTTTTATGCACAATTCAGACAATCCTTTTTAGGTTCTAATGAATTGCGGTAGCTGGTGGTAGAAACCTGAAACTATCAAACTACAACCCAGAACCCATGAATCTCGAAGACAATTGTATAAAAATGTAGCTTATGAGGGGTGACAATGGGATTGGGAAAGCCACATGGACCACATTACTATGTAATGGTACTGTGAACAATCGAATGTACAATTTGTTTTGTATGACTGCGTGGTATGTGAATATATCTCAATAAAATGAAGATTAAAAAAAAAATGTAGCTTATGAGGGCTGACAATGGGATTGGGAAAGCCATAAGGACCACACTTCCCTGTGTCTAGTTTATGGATGGATGAGTAGAAAAATAGGGGAAGGAAACAAACAAACAAACAGACAAAGGCACCCAGTGTTCTTTTTTACTTCAATTGCTCTTTTTCACTTTAATTATTATTCTTGTTATTTTTGTATGTGTGGTAATGAAGGTGTCAGGGATTGATTTAGGTGATGAATGTACAACTATGTAATGGTACTGTGAACAATCGAATGTACGATTTGTTTTGTATGACTGCGTGGTATGTGAATATATCTCAATAAAATGAAGAAAAAAAAGAAATTATATCATTTATTCATTCAATCAACCAATTGTTTTTCAGCAGCTTTTATATGCCAGGTACTGAGAATGAGTTGCTACACAGTACATTACAGGAACACAGGCTCAGGACACAACAGAAACTTTGAACAAATGACTACTTCCTTACATAGCACAAAGGGTCCAAAAGAGCAGGGGAAGAAATCCCATTGTGGCCAGTCACCCACAGCTGTTCAGGTTGGGGTTGGTAGATGGCTTCCCAATGGGCAACTTCTGTTTGAGACTGATAATTATCCACCCTGGGGGGAAGGGGCTCTGCCACGGATAATTCCTGCCCTGACAAGTATCTGGAGCTGCTTGCTTCCTGTTTGGGCTTAAGGTCTGGTTGGGCCTTTTCATTAGACTTAATATTCCCCCCAGGTTGTGGAGTGGAAGCAGTGTACATCAAGCGAAGAGACTTGGGGGTGGGGGTGGGAGTCGAGTTGGGGTGAGGTCTGGGAGATGGCCACTGAGCCTGTGTCCATGACTTCCCCAGCAGGTTCCATTCTAGTCCTTCGTGAACGGGAGAAAGAAGAATCCCTACATTGGTTTAACTTACTTTACTACAGGGAAGACAGATTAAATAAATAAATAAATCTATGTCAGGCAGTTATAAGTACTCTGAAGAGGATGGGGAGCACTTGTAGACAGTGATCAGAGAAGGCCATGCTGAGCAAGTGACATTTGAGTTGAAATCTGAACCATAGCCATATGAAGATTTGCCAGGAGCGCATTCCAGACAGTGGGAACAGTGATTGCAAAAACCCTACAGAAAACATGGCCAGTGTGGCAGATACATAGTCAATAAGGATGAGAGAGTTTTGAGAGGTCAGAGGTGGGCAGGACAAGGTCACATGGATCTTACAGGCCCCTGAGAAGTTTAACTTTTATTCTAATCTGATGAGAAACCACTGGACAGTTTAAGCTATGAAAACACTTTGATTGTATTTACATTTTTAAAATACACTTCTAGATTTTTGGTGTATTGAGTGTATGAAAGTGGGATAAGTTTGTCAGCAGGGACACTACTTAGGATAAGAGAGGGTGGTTAGGGGACTTCGTCTGAAGACAAAACCAACTGGATTTGTCTGACATAGCCTAAGTTAATAGGTTCATAAAGGGTTCATAGGTTAAAGCTAGATATTCTGTTGACAATGTTTGTAAAACAGCTATCACTGCATTATTGCTTCTGCACCTTGCACATGCCTCTATTAGAGCACTCCTCACAGTAACTGTCTTTCCTTACATACCTAGTCAGCCACACCTTAGATTATCATACAGGGAATAGATTTTAATAATTTTATTTCCCCAATACCTTCTATCCTATAAATACCTGATGCTTAATAAATATTTGCTAAACCAATGATCCATACTATCAGGACAGTAGTTTCCAGATTTAATTAAAAACATAAACCTCATCTAACACATAATCCCAGAGTAGGAACTGAAAAAACAGGCTCTTCTATATTCTTTGTCTGCAGCTTCATCCTGAGTAAATAAAAAAGCCAGCACTATAAACAATGATAATCATTAAATTAACAGCTAGTTAGGATAGCCTTCATCTCTTATTCTGATTGAAAAGTCAAAACATGGTCATGTGTCAACTTGGCCAGGTGATAGTACCCAGCTGTCTGGTCAAGCAAACACTAGCCTAACAATTGCTGCAAGGACCTTGGTGGCTGGTTAATAAACCAACAGGCTGGTTTATTAAATCATCAGTCAATTGACTGCAGCTGTGACTGATGACTCACCAAAGGGCGTGTCTTCCACAATGAGAGAATGCAATTGGCTGGATTTAATCCAATTAATCAGTTGAAGACTTATAAGTGAGACAGACAGAGGACCTTCACTTCTTTGGCTGCCCAGCGAAGCATTTCCAGAGGAGTTCGTCGAAGTTGCCGGTTCGTTTCCTGAGGAGTTCATCGGAGATCTTCCTTGGAGTTGACAGTTTGCTGACTGCTCTACAGAACTTGGACTCATGCATACGCACAGTTGCGTGAGTCACTTTTATAAATTTTATAGTCATAGACACCTCTCATTGATTCTGTTTCCCTAGAGAACCCTAACTAATACACATGGTTACCATATCAAAACTATAGGGAGTGCAAAATTTGGGAGAAGGAAATAATCAGGATAAAATACCATAAGTGGTGTATGTGTATGTGTGTCATGTACATTATGCATTATATTTTATATTTTATTTTATTTATATTATTTATTATATATTTATTGTATTATATATATTTTAGTATATTGTATTTTTAAAGTACAAATTGAACTGGTTCCTCATTTGCTTGTACCTCAGTTGGAGTACCTCCTTCAATAAATTCTGGAGAAAAGATACATGGATGTAAATTTTTCAGATCTAGCATGTCTGAGATTAGCTTCATTCTACTCCTACCTTGACTGATATTTTGAATTGGTATAGAACCATAGGATGAAAATTGTTTTCCAGTTGAATTTTGACAGCATCATTCCACTATCTTCTAGATTCCAGAATTACCCAAGTTGATAAGTCTGTACCATTCTGACATTCTTGATCTTTGTTTGTGTCCTGCCTGTTCTGCCTGGAAGATTTAGGATCTTCTCTTTATCCCTGTCATTCTGAAATGTCATGATAGCATGCCTCTGGATGGTCTTCTTTCCTTCATTTTGCTAGGCCCTCTGTGGACTCTTTCTAATGGAAAGCCTTGCAGTTCTTGTAAATTTTCTAGTGTCATTTCTTTGATCATTTCTTTTCTTCTGTTTTCTCCTCTCTTGCTTCCTAAAACTTCTTTTAGTTGTACATTGGACCTTCTAGACTGAGAATCTTTTCTCTCCTATTTCCATCCCTGTCTATTTTTTGGTTATACTTTCTATCAGAATTCCTCAACTTTACCTTCCAACCCTTCTAATGCAATTTATTTCCTGGCATCTTTTTAATTTATAAGAGTTCCTTTTTGTCCTCTGATTATCCTTTTTTATAGCATCCTCTTCTTAGTTCAGTGATGCAGGATCTTCTCATCTCTATGAGGATATAAATTTTGCTATGCTTACATTAGTGTTCTGCTCCTTACATCATCTCTTTACTCCAATTTCTCCCCCCCACCTCCCCCATTTCTTTGATTTGGTCTGCATTTCATGATGGGAGTTTTCCACAAGTGAAATTTGGTCCTTGGCAGTCTGTTCATATGTTAAAAAGAAGCTCTCAAAAGAGGATTGGGAGCTCTGTGTGGGTGTGCAGGGCTGGCTGATTAGTGGATTTCATTGTTGATCAATGGTGTTGATCAGTGGTGACCTAGACATTGGCCACCTATGCTTCCCCCTGCCCCCCACCCAGATATTTTCTTTGGAGCCCTCCAATTACCTCAGAAAAGAATCTAAGCCTTTACCTGGAAGTGTTCTGAAAGCCACATGGGGAATTGGGGCTGAAGTTTCATGTTTGAAGAGTTTCACTTCATCTTCCTGTTTTCAGTGTTATACCTCCTTTCTGTTCTCTGTTGTACCTGGTGTCCCAGAGTTTGGAGCATCTATAGTTCAATTTCTCCCAACTCTGGTAGGGTGCGGGTGAGGCTCTTAGGGTAACCTAATTAGGGTAACTGATACTTCATTTTCAGCTGCACCTCTAATCTCAGTCATCCAAGGTAACCGACACTCCAGGACATCTTGGAATTCTAAAGCTTTCATATAGTATACCCCCTCTATAGGAACTTATATTTAATTACTCTCTTCTGAAAGGTTAATTCCATACTCCTGCTTTTGTGTTTGAACTTTTTCACAGTTTCTAGTGTGAATTACATCATACAAGCAAAAGAGAATATAAAATGTAAATGCACAGTTTAAAGAATAATAATTAAATGTACACCCATATGCCCAACATCCAGACAAATGATACATTGCCAATTTGTAGAAGCCCCCTGTGAGCCCCTCTTGAATAACATTCCCTTCTTATCCCTCCCTCCACAAATCCTGAATTTTGTGTAAATATTTCATTGCTATAAAATGCCCTCTATAACTTCAGACACCAACTGCAAATACTGCAGTAACTTCAGACAGCAGCAACTACAATACAGTATAATTCTGACTTTGACTACCTGGAGTTAGGCCAATTCCCACAAGTTAATGGTAATCCTCTATGATATTGTACTTCAGTGCAGTTGCAAGTTCAGGGGCCCAGACCACCTGCACTTCTGACCAACTGGCTACAAATTCTAAGGCTCCCACCACCCTCTAGGGTTCAACAGTTCTCTGGGGTGACTAACAGAACTCACTGAAAGTGCCACACCTATGATTATAGTTTTATTATGGGGAAAAAAATACAAACAAGAAGCCAAAAGAAGAGACTCATTGGGTGGGGTCCAGAGGGTCTCTGTGCCGGTTTATATATTTATGTCCCCAAGAAAAATCCATATTCTTTAATGCATTCTTGCGGGTGCAGACGTATTAGTGTCGATTGAGTTGGAACCGACTGGTTCAGTGTCCATGGAGATGTGCCCCACCCAACTATAGGTGATAACTCTGATTGGATAATTTCCATGGAGGCATGGCTCCGCCCATTCAGCATGGGCCTTGTTTAGTTTACTGGAGCACTATGTAAGCTCAAGCAGAAGGAGCTCATAGCTAGCTGGAGCTGAGAGACATTTTGAAGACAGCCGTGGGAAGCTAACGCAGACATTTTGGAGAACGCCATTTTGAAACACAACCTAGAAGCAGGCAGACATCAGCCACGTGCCTTCCCAGCTAACAGAGGTTTCCTGGATGCCAATGGCCTTTCTCCAGCGAAGGTACCCTTTGTTGATGGACACTTTATGGCCTTTATGGGAAACTAGAACAGTCTCTAATGCATATTTTGTGTCCTCCTCACATGGAATCAGAAGGAGTCACTTCCCAGCACAGTCAGTGTATCCTCTCAATCATGGAAGGTCATCTGAACTTCTAGTGTCCAGTATTTATAGGCATGATTGGTGGAATTAATGTCCATGCAATTGAACTTAATCTCCAGTCCCCTTCCCCTTTCCAGAAGGTCAGACTACTGATGTGGCTGGCCCCACCTTATCATCTTCTTAGTATGGTATAAACTATTCACAGGTATGCTGGGAAGTGGAGGGGCATACACACCAAGAATAACAAAAGACACCCTACCTTGAGAAATTTCAAAGATTCAGAGGTTATCTCCTGTGAACTGGGGAGAAAGATCAGCCAAGTTTTTTATTATGCTTGTTAATTTTGTCATATATATATTATCTCTAGAGCATGTTAAAGTTTTGCCTATTTTTGAACATCATATGAATGGTTTTATACTTTATGTACTCTTCTCTGAGTGATTTGATTCTTTCATTCAACAATATGTCTTGAGATTCATCCATGTTCTCTCAAATACATGTACCTTCCACTCAATATTCAGATTTTTTTTCTTTTTTTTTTTTTTTTTACTTTTTATTATGGAAAATTTCAAACCTTCGCAAAGATGGAGTGAAGTGTAATGAACTGCCATGTACTCATCACCCAGCTTCAACAATTAGCATGGCTAATCTTGTTTCTTCTATACACCAGCATTATCCAATAGAAATATAATACAAACCACATATGTAATTTAAAATTTTCCAGTAGCTACATTAAAAAAGTGAAAAGAAACAGATGAAATTAATTGTAATAATATAATTTATGTGACCCAAAATATGTAAAACATTACTATTTCAAGACATTATTTATATATAATGAATACACCTAATATATAATGTATAGAAATATATGTATGTAAATTACTAATGAAATATTTTACATTCTTTTTTATACTAAGTCTTCAAAGTCTGGGGTGTGTTTTACATCTACAATTTGGAGGAGCCACCATTTAAGTGCTTACAGCCCCATGTAACAAGTGGGCACCATTTTATACATCACAGATTCATATCCCTCCCTACTTACTGAGAAACAGTTCCTAAACATGAAATCATTTCATCTATAAATACATCAGATGTATCTCTAAACATTTATTAAAGTATAACCTATATATAGAAAAGTGCACAGATCTATGAATTTTCCAAAAAAATACTCACTTGAGTAACCATACTCAGATTTAGAAACAGACCATTACTAGAATCCCAGGAGCCCTTTCATGCCCCTTTCCAGTTACTACCTTTCCTTTCAAGGGTAACTGTTATCCTGTCTTTTAACAACACAGATTAATTTTGCCTGCTTTTGAACGTTCCATAAATGAAATTATGCAAGACATACTCTTTTGGGTCTGACTTATTTTGCTCAACATTATGTTTATGAGAATCACCTATGCATGTTGTTGCATGGTCATAGTTTATTCATTCTTATCGTTCTGTAGCATTCCATTGAATGAATTTAGCACAAGTTATTTACCCATTCTACTGTTAATGGATATTTGGTTTGCAGATATTATAAATAATGCTGCTATGAGCATTCCTGTACATGTCTTTTGTTGAATATGTACATATTTCTGAGGTATATACAAGAAATGCAAATTTCTGGGTTAAAGAATATGTATTGATACTACCCAACAGTTTTTCAAAATGGAATATAACAACTCTTTCCAATTTTATTTAACATAATCACAAATAGATTTGCATATTTGAAGAAACTTAATACTTTCATAATGTGAAATAGCGACACGTATTCAAATTTCCCCCAATTGTCAAAAGGTTTAATTTTTGCTAACTTTGAGGGTAAAATAGTATTGTGCCTTTAAATTGCACTTCCCAGATTACTAAAGAGGTTGAGCATCTTTTCATAGGCCATATTTCCAGTGGGCAGTTTATAATTAAGTTGTAGGAGTTCTTTATATATTCCAGATAAACATGTTTAAATATCTTCTCACAGTTGGCAATTTGTATTTTCACTTTTTTTAATTTTAAAACTTTTTATTGTAGTAACATATATACAACTCAAAATTTCCCATTTTAACCACTTTAAAGTATACAATTCCATGGTGTTACTTATTCACAATATTGTGCTGCCATCACCAATATCCATTACTCCAATTTCTTCATTATCTCAGACAGAAACTCTGCCCTTTAAGCAACAATTCCCCCTCTTCCTTCCTGCTCCACCCACCCCCCCAGCCCCTGGTAACTTGTAATCTACTATCTATCTCTATGAAATTTGCTTACTGTAGGTATTTCATGTAAGTGACATCATATAATATTTTTGTGTCTTTGTCTGTCTCATTTCACTCAAAGACTCAACATGATGTCTTCAAGGTTCATCCATGTTGTAGCATGTATCAGAACTTCATTCTTTTATACAGCTGAACAATATTCCATAGCACATATATACCACATTTTGTTTATCCTTTCACTGTTGATAGACACTTGGATTACTTCCACCTTTAGGCTATCGTGAATAATTCTCCTGTTAACAGTGGTGTACAAGTACGTGTTCGAGTCCCTGCTTTGAATTCATTTGAGTATATGTCAAGAAGTAGCTGTCTTTTCATTTTTAATGGGATTTCTTATTTTTAATGTAATCAAAGTATTCAATCTTTTCCTTGATGGTTGTGCATTCATGTCTTGTTTAAGAAACTCTCCTTACATGAGGCCTTAAAGGTATTATTCTATACTTTCTTCAAAATTGCCTTTCCCATATAAGTCTTTAATATATCTGGTATGTTCCCTGCCCCAATAACATTGTGTTAGTAACTGTAACTTTATAATAAGCTTTAAATCAGAGAGAATAAAGACCTACATGGTTGTGAGACTTCTACATTTTACTTAAAATAGTTAAATATTGACTCCAAGTAGAGTCTGAAAGAATAGGCATATATATTTCAATCTCTAGAGTAACCATTGGGAAAAAGTAACAACAAAGCTTTATAGCCAAAAACAAACAAACAAGCAAACAAACCAAAAACCACCTAGTAGATAAATTAGAATGGAATACTTAAAAACATTCAAATAATCCAAAATAATGCAGGCAAGGGGGAACAGAGAAACATTACACAATGATGAAGGGGTAGATTTATCAAGAAGCCATAGTAATTCCAAATGTGTATGCACTTAACCCAAAAACTTCAAAATACATGCAGTAAAAATGGATAGAATTGAAAGGAGAAATAGAAAATTCTAAAACTATGGTTGGAAATTTCAACACCCATCTCTCAATAAACAAGTAGATAGACAATCAGTAAGAATGGTAACTCTGAAAACGCTTCAGTTGACTTGTACTTCTTGACATTTATAAACAACACAACAACAGTAGAACACAATAGAAAACTAATTATTTTCAAGTGCACATGGAACACTCATCAAGATAGACCATATAGTGGGCCATTAAAAAAAAACCTTAACAAATGTAAAATAACTATGATTTCATAAAATTGTGGTCCAAGAATGTTTTTAACCTAGAAATCAATAAAGAAAAGGTATTTGCAAAATCTCAAACATTTGGAAATTTACCAACATACTTCTAAATAACTGATGGGTCAAAGAGGAAGTCACAAGGAAAATTAGAAAATATTTTTAATTGACTATATATGAAACCACAAGATATCCAAATTGTGGGATGTCAGCTGACATAGTGCTTTGATTGAAATTCATAGCATTAAATGCTTATATTAGAAAGGAGAAAAAGTCTCAAATCAGTTATCTAAGTTTCTACCTTAAGGGACTAGTAAAAGAAGATCAAGTTCTAGCCAGAGCAAATAGAAAGATGTAAGTAATAAAGATAAGAGCAGAAATCA
This sequence comes from Choloepus didactylus, assembly GCF_015220235.1. Lineage (NCBI taxonomy): Eukaryota > Metazoa > Chordata > Mammalia > Pilosa > Megalonychidae > Choloepus > Choloepus didactylus. The sequence continues at coordinate 35,468,972 of NC_051308.1, forward strand.
ATTAAAATTGAAAACAGGAAAACAATAGAGAAAATCAGTAAAACCAAAAGCTGGTTCTTAGAAAAGATCAATAAAATTGGTAAACCTCTAGCCAAACTGACCAATAAAAAAAGAGAAGATGCAAATTATCAACATTAGGAATGAAAGAAGACACATCACTACAGAACCTACAGACATTAAAAGACTAATGAAAGAATATTATAATTCAATTCATGCCCATTAATTATATAACTTGGATGAAATGAACCAATTCCTTAAAAACAATATCTACCAAAGCTCACTCAAGAAGAAATAGATCATCTGAACAGTCCTATATATAGTAAAAAAAAATTGAATTCATAATTTAAAACCTTCAACTTAAAAAAACAAAAAACAAAAAACAAACAAAAAAACTCCAGGCCCTAATGAATTCTATCAAACATTTAAGGAAGAAATAACACCAAGTCTACACAATCTCTTTCAAAAAATTGAAGAGGGGAGCATACTTCCCAATTCAATTTATGACTCCAGGAGTACCCTGATACCAAAACCAGTCATAAACATTACAAGAAACAAACACTAAAAATAAGTATTCCCCATGAATTCAAATTATAAAATCCACAACCAAATATTAGCAACAAAATTCAGCAACACATCATGACCAGGTGGGGTTTATCCCAAGAATACAAGACTGGTTTCGCATTTGAAAATCAATCAAAAAGCCATGATCATATGAGTTGATTCAGAAAAGGCATTTGACAAAATTTAACATCCATTCCTGATAAAAACTCAGCCAACTAGGAATAGAACAGACTTTGCTTGACCTAATAAAGTTTATCTACAGCTAACATCATACCTAATGGTAAAAACTGAATGCTTTCTCCCTAAGATCATGAACAAGGCAATTATGTCTGCTCTCACCACTCCTATTCAACATTGTAGTGGAGGTCCTGGTCAGTACAATAAGGCACATGCACACACACACAAAGTGCTTATAAAGTGGAAAGGAAGATAAAAAACGTTCACTATTTGCAGAAGACATGATTATCTATGTAGGAAATCCCAATGACTACAGAAAAGCTATTAGAATAAATGCATTTAGAAAGATTGTTGCAGGAATAAAGTCAGCACACAAAAATCGATTACATTTCTACATACTAGCAATTAACAGGTAAAAATCAAAATTCTAAAAACAATATTGTCACCTACAATAGCACCAAAAATCATGAAATACTTAGGTATAAATCTAACAAAATATTTGCAGAATCTGTTTGCTGACAACTGGAAGCACTGATGAAAGAAATCAAGGAGATACTGAGTAAATAGATAAATATGTTTATGGCTTAGAAGACTCCATATTGTTAAGAAATCAATTCTCCCCAAACTGATTATAGATTCACTGCAATCCCAATAAAAATCCCAGCAGGATTTTTTGATACAAATCTCAAGTTTATTCTAAAATTTATATGAAAAGGCAAAAGAACTAGAAAAGCTAAAACAGTTTTGAAAAAGGACAACAAAGTTGAAGGACTCACATTATCTGATTTCAAGACTTTCTAAAAGTTACACAGATAAATATAGGCAGTATTCATGAAAGGATAGATACTTAGACAAATGGAATAATTAGAAAGTCCAGAAGTAGACCCACACATTCATGGACAATTGATTTTTTTTTTTTTTTTTTACAAAGAAGCAAAGGTAATTCAATAAAGTATAATCTTTTCAACAAAATTTTTCTGGAATATCCATATGCAAACTATGACAGCTCTGGCCTTATTCAAAAACTAACTCAAAATGAAATCATAGACTTAAAATTAAACCTTTAAAAAAAACCCTAAAATTATGAAGGAAAGAGCTGAGAGCAAACCTTTTTTGGCAATATATGCAGAATGTGTGGAAAAGCAGGAAAGCAATATTTACCATCACTTGCCATTTCCTTAACTTTCCAATATAATTAAATGATAATTTTGACCAGATAGCTATTCAAATTTTACATTATTATGACTATGTAAATGTTATTCACAGTTGACAAAGTAGTATCTATATTGTTTATCCTTTTCAATATAATAGTACTCTTGGTTTTTTTAGTTATACTTTCAATATACTCAAATACATCCTGTATTCCATAAAAATCATTTTGAACAAGTCTTTCCCAACATCTCCTGACCTGCTTTAATCAAGGTCTGATGCACAGCTGTCGTCTTGGGTTCTCTCCTCAACACCAACCTTGAGATTCCCTTTGACTTTCTCCTATGCTGTCTGAATCCCATGTCTTCTTTGTTCCTTATTTCCTCAGTTTTGTAGAGCACATCATCCTGTATTTTCCTTAGAAAGCATACAAGGGAGGTAAAATTTTTAAACTTTTCACCTCTAAAACTATCTTTAATCTAGCCTCAGACTTAGTCAATAGTTCGGTTGGGTATAGAATTCTAGGTAATAATTAATTTTTTTCTCATCAAATTTTGAGATATCCGTCCATTTTCTTCTAGTGCATGGTGTTGCTCTTGTGACATTCCATGCCTTTCTGATTTTTTATAATGTACTTGTTTCCCATCCTAACCTGAAGGAAGCTTTAGGATCTTCACATTTTCCTCAGGGTTCTGAAATTTCATAATGACAAGCCTTGATGTACAAGTATTTTCAACCATTGTGCTGGGTATTTACTTGGTCACTTCAATATGGAATACCCTCTTTTATTTCTTTAAACATCTTAATCACATTTATATTACATTTGTTTTTTAATTTTTTTTACTTTAATCATTATTTATTATGGAATATAACATATATAATAGAAGTGATAACTTTCCAAGTGCAATTTAACACGTAGTTAGAGAGCAAATTTCAAAGAATGTTATGTTACAGTTCCACAGTTTCAATTATTTCCTTATTGTGAAATACAACCTATATACAAAAAGGTGATAACTTTCAAATTATAATTCAACAAGTAGGTATAGAAAAAATTACAAAGGATGCTATGGGTTACAGTTCCACCATTTCAATTATTTCCTTCTAGCTATTCTAGTACCCTAGCAATTAAGAAGAAAATTACATAGAGATTCAGTATCCATAGTCCTTTGTTAAATTCCATCTTGTCTGATGCTACACCTTCCTCTAGTTTAATCACTTCCCCAATCTTCAGGGATGTCTAGGCAGGGACTACCTAAACTCTTCATGTTGAAAAGGGTTGTTGACATTATGGGAAAAGGGGATATATCTGGTTGATGTTTTTGAGGAGGGTTTTGGGTTTTGGGACTTCACTGGCATAAGCGCTCTCTGGAAGATTTGAGTTTCTGAAGAATAAACTCAGTGAGTGAAATTTTTATAGAGTCTCTGATAGGGAACCAGGTATTTTTAGGGTTTGAGGGACTAGTGTTGACTTGGGCTTATCATACTATGGCCATTTGGCATGTCTATCTGAAGCTTGCATAGGAGTAGCCTCCAGGACAGCCTCTTGACTCTATTTGAATTCTCTTATCCACTGAAACTATTTTATTGCCTTTCTTTTCCCCCTTTTGACCAAAAAGACATTCTCAACCCCTTGACGCCAGGGTCAGGCTCATTCCCAGAATCCATGTCCCACGTTGCCAGGGAGACTCATTTCATCTGTCCTGTCAAATACCGGGGGGGAGGGTGATGAATTTATTTGCAGAGTTAGGCTTAGAGAGAGAAAGTCCACATTTGAGCAACAGAAGAGCTTCTTTGGGGGTGACTCCTATGCTTAATTATAGGTGGGCTTGGCCTCCTCTTTACAACCATAAGTTTCATCTGAGCAAGCCTCAAGATTGAGGGCTTGGCTTATAGATTAGGGGGTCCCTAAATTCACATAGCATATGTTATGTCCATGATAATCCATCCGTATCTCACATTATCATCACTCAATTGTACAATCCTCATCACTCTCCGTTTTAAACAATTCTCATAACCCAAAACACCTCATAGGTCTTTTCAGCCCTTAAATATTTGTCCCTAGTATTTGTGTGGTACTAATAAGGTATTCCTATTAATTATAGTCCCTGGTATGCAATAGGTAGATTTTTCACATTTACCATTCTGTTGTCAATTCTCTGTACTACTGTCATACCTTAGAAGTATATCATGCAAGCACCTATCTATATTTGTAGTGCTGATCTGTGGGATATATGCCTTTAAACAACCCCTTTCAATCCTATTTGCCTTCAGTACAGCTCTGATACTTATAATCCCATTAACAAAAAATCATCACCCCTGTCCATTCCCATACCTTTGAGTTTACCATCATTAACATATCTGAACATGTTAGATTATCATTCCCCTTACACTAACTTCTGTCTATCACTAGGTCCCCGATATTCTACATTGTAATACATTGATTTTACATTTTTCCGGGAGTTCATAGAAGTGGTACCTGACTTATTTCATTCAGCATTATATCTTCAAGGTTCATCCATGTTGCCCTGTGTTTCAGGACCTTGCATAGTATTCCATTGTATGTACATAACACATTTTGTTTACTCACTCATCTGTTGAAGGACACCTGGATTGTTTCCATGTCTTGGAAGTGCTGCTATGAACATCAGTGCACAAATGTCTGTTCATGTCACTGCTTTCAGATCTTCTGGGTGTATACCAAGAAGTGGAATTCCCAGGCTGTAGGATAACTCACTATCTAGTTTTCTGAGGAACCACCGAACTATCTTCCAGAGTGGCTGTACCATTATACATTCCCACCAGCAATGAATAAGAGTTCCAATTTCTCCACATCCTCTCCAGCATGTATAGTTTCCTGTTTTTTAATGGCAGCCATTCTTATTGGTATGAGATGATATCTCATTGTGGTCTTGATTTGCATTTCCTTAGTAGCTAGTGAATATGAACTTTTTTTCATGTGTTTTTTAGCCATTTATATTTCCTCCTCAGAAAAATACCTTTTCCTGTCTTTTGCCCATTTTATAATTGGGCCATTTGTACTATTGTTGAGTTGTAGGATTTCCTTATATATGCAGGATATCAGTTTCTTATCAGATATATAGTCTTCAAATATTTTCTCCCTCTGAGTTGGCTGCCTCTTTACCTCTTTGACAAAATTTTTTGAGGCATAGAAGCTTTTGATTTTGAGGGGTTCCCATTTATCTACTTTTTACTTTGTTGCTTGTGCTTTGGGTGTAGGGTCTAAGAAGCTACCTCCTACTATTAGGTCCCGAAGATATTTTCTTATATTGAGAATTTGATCCACTTTGAGTTAATTTTTGTATATGGTGTGAGGTAGGGGTCCTCTTTCATTCTTTTGGTTATGGATATCCAATTCTCCCAGCCTCAATTGTTGAAGAGAGTGTTCTGTTCCAGTTCAGTGGATTTGAGGGCCTTATCAAATATCAGCTGACCATAGATCTGGTGGACTATTTCTGAACTCTCAATTCAATTTCTTTGATCAGTGTATCTGTCTTTGTGCAAATACCATGCTGTTTTGACCACTGTGGCTTTATAGTAGGCTTCAAAGTCTGGAAGTATAAGTCCTCCCACTTTGTTCTTTTTTAGGATGTTTTTGGCAATTCAAGGCCCCTTTTCCTTCCAAATAAATTTTTTTTCAATTTTTAAAAATTAAAATTTATTTTCTCTCTTTAGCAAATTAATACATACTGCTTATAGAAATCTTTAAAAAAATTATGAAAAAATAGAAACAAGGGGAAAAAAGTCAGAGTTCCACCACTGAACTATTATTCCCATTTTGACATATTTTCTCCCTGTGTTGTTAATGCAGTTGTGATAACATGATGCTAACAAATTTGTAGCCTTTTTTTGTTAACCATTAAAAAATAAGCATTTTTTAAAAATAAGCATTTTAGAGATTTGGTTTTGGAGTGATGAAAATATTCTAAAATTGGTTGTGATAATAGCTGCACAGCTATGAATATACTAAAACTGTTGAATTGTACACTTTAAATAGATGAATTGTATGGCATGTGAATTAGATCTCAATAAAGTTGTTCTCACATGTTTTTAAATAAGCATTTTCTATGTTATGATATACTTATTATTGACATTTTTAATTACTGTATAATCATCCATCAAAAGATTATACTACAACTTTTGAAACTATTCCCCAATCCTGGATATTTGGTTTGATTCTATATTTTGATACCCTAAAAATTGCTACGGTAAACTTCTTGGTATCTAAGACTTTGTATATAGGATTAGCTCCTCCCATGAGTAGAAATATTGTGCCAAAGGGTAGCATTGATTAAGCATTTAGTGGGTACTTCCTGTAAGTCAGGTGTGCAGCACACTGAGTACTTTAGATGCATTATTTCTTTGAATTGTTCCTCACCCTAAAAAGTCTATACTAGCCCTACTTTTGGATTTTGAAACTGTGGTCAGAGAGGATAATGCCCTCACCCAAGACCACAGAGCCAATAAAGGAAGGAGCCAGGTGACCCCCAGCTCTTCCTGGCCCCAGAGCACATGGTTATTACACTCTCTCACCAGGCCTTGGTTTTTTAAAAAACTGGCTAACTTTCAAAAGCAAAATTGCTACCTTGTTCTAAATTGTTTTCCTTTCACCACTGATGATGTTGGACATTGCTTTGTATTTGCTAAACTAGACACATTCCTCTTTTGTTAAATTATCTGCTGTAGCCTTTCCCGTAGTTGGTTGTACAATTTGAAGAGTGAGTAAGATCTGACCTACGGCCTATCACCATAGTTGAAAAGAAAAATGCCAGGCACGGTTCCCTGTTTTAGAAGTCTGCTCAAACTTGGGAGCATCTTTAATGATGGCGGAGACGGGGATTTTCCCAACCACTATGCTCTTTGACATAGGTGCTGGGGTGGTGGCTGAGCATGGGCAGGGATCTGTGAGAGAGCACAGTGCAATGGAGGAGATGTGGCTGGGAGGCTGGGTCCTTCCATTCTTTCCTGAAGTTTCAGACTCGGAACATCACCCAGGCACACACTCCTTTCCTCGCTGGGTCTGCTTCTCTCCCAAAACATTTAACCAAAGAGAGGCTTCTTTTCCACAGTTATGTAGACAAAAACCACAATGATGAAGATGCCAAGATGGCTAAGGCCACCAAAAGCCCTTGCAGTCTTCTGCACCAAGTAACCCTGGCTAATGGGTAGTAGTCGTCGTCTTTGGTTTCACTGTCTTCCTTGATTATGGGTTTTGATGCTCTTGCAGCACCCCTTATTTCCTTGGGAGTTTTAGAATCCAGGCAGTAGCTATCTGGGGCTTTGGGTCTTGTGTTGGGAGCCTCGGACCTCTTTATCATCTTGGAATCATTGTAATCGGAGTTTGGTTTTCCTACCTCCTCCTGCGGTTCTTGTATTTCAAAAACCAGCTTCTTTGGGGGGTGCCTCGTCATATTCTGTTGAGAGTTGATATTTGATTTCAAAACGATAGTGGTATTAAGCTCTTCACTGTCATCTTTGTCCTGCGGTACATCCGCCTGTCTGGGTCCATTTGTCGCAGGTGGTGCACAGGGAGCCACACCAGCTTATTTTCATACACTTTTCAGGTGGAAGGTAGTATTGGGCCAGGTGAAAATCCAAGCTTCCAAAGTACTTCCTGTAATTGACTGTCACTGAGACACCTCACGTCCACCGTGGTGATAGAAGTCTGATCTCTTTTCCAACAGTGGAACCTGTTAAGATTGCTCATTTACAAATACGAAGCAGGATGGAGTACAGATTAATAATAATACATTGCATTAGTTAGATGTATTTAACCTTTTCAAGGCACTTCCACATCATCTCGTTTTATCCTCTGCATGCTTCTGTAAGACAGCTTTCCTCTGGGGTGAACCCCGTGTGGTCAGGACTCAACACTCAACACTTCTGAATCTCCGGGAACACAATTTCATCCTCCATCACAGGCGCTCCTTCTCCGGGACTGCTACCTCGCTGGCGACCGCTAGGGACACACAGACCCCGGGGTTGGGCTCTCCGCTTCTGCAGCCAGCTACCTCCTGAAGGCTTTTCTGCCCATCTCTTTGCCATACCCAAGGCCTCTCTCCAAATAAATTTGATAACTAGTTTTTCCAAGTCTGCAAAGTAAGTTGTTGGAATTTTGACTGGAATTGTGTTGAATCTGTAGATCAGTTTGGGTAAAATTGACATCTTAATGACGTTTAGTCTTCCTATCCGTGAGCATGGAATATTTTTTCCACCTATCTAGGTCCTTTATTTTTTATCTTTTAGTAAAGTTTTGTAGTGTTCTGGGTAGAGGTATTTTATGTCCTTGGTTAAGTTTATTCCTAGCTACATGATTTTTTTTAGCTGCTATTGTGAATGGAATTTTTTTTTTCTGAATGCCTCTTCAGTTGGGTCATCACTAGTGTATAGGAACACTGCTGACTTAATGTGCATTAATCATATATCCTACCACTCTGCAAATTTTTTTCATTAGCTCAAGGAGCTTTGTTGTTGAATTCTCGGGATTTTCCAAATATGAGATCATATCATCTGCAAATAAAGACAGTTTTACTTCTTCCTCTGCAATTTGGATACCTTTTATATCTTTGTCTTGGTGAATTGCTCTGGCTAGAACTTCTAGCACAATGTCGAATAATAGAGGTGACAGTGGGCATCCTTATCTAAATCCCGATCTTAGGAGCAGGCTTTTAGCCTCTCACTGTTGAGTCCTGTGCTGGCTGTGGGTTTTTTATATATGCCCTTTATCATACTGAGGAAGGTTCCCTCAATTCCTACCTTTTGATGTATTTTTATCAAAAAGAGATGCTGAATTTGGTCAAATGCTTTTTCAGCATCTATTGAGATGGATCATTTGATTTTTCCCTTTTGATTTGTTAATGTCTTGAATTACATTAATTGATTTTCTTATGTTGAATCACCCTTGCATGCCAGGAATGAACTCCACTTAGTGATGGTGTATAGTTCTTTTAATGTGCCTTTGGATTTGATTTGCATGTATTTTGTTTAGGATTTTTCCATCTGTTCTGGTTTGCTAATGCTGCTGTTATGCAAAATACCAGAGATTGATTGGCTTTTATAAAGGGAGTTTACTTGGTTATAGGGTTACAGTCTTAAGCCCATAAAGTATCCAAGGTAAGGCATCAACAACAGGATACCTTCACTGAAAGATGGCCAATGGTGTCCGAGAACCTTTGTTAGCTGGGAAGGCATGTGGCTTATGTCTGCTTGCTCCCAGGTTGTGTTTCAAAATGGCATTCTCCAAATAAAAATATATATTTGGGGCCCCCCTGAAGAGCTGGAGGAGGATGCAGAGGTGTTGGACTTCCTCACCTGGATTGTTGCTGATGTTCTCACAAACACTGGGGACTGACGGCCTGGTATGCTGAGCCCTCTGTCTTGGGGCTGGCCCCCATGAAGCTTGTTGCTGCAAGGAGAGGCTAAACCTGCTTATGATTGTGCCTAAGAGTCTCCCCCTGAGTGCCTCTTTGTTTCTCAGATGTGGCCCTCTCTCTCTATAACTAAGCCACCTTGGGAAATGATCTCACTGCGCTCCCCTCTACGTGGGACCTGACTCCCAGGAGTGTAAATCTCCCTGACAAAGCAGGATATGACTCCCGGGGATGACTCTGGACCTGGCATCATGGGATTGAGAACATCTTCTTGACCAAAAGGGGGACGTGAAATGAAACGATATAAAGCTTCAGTGGCTAAGAGATTTCAAATGCAGTCGAGAGGTCACTCTGGTGGACATTCTTACACACTGCATAGATAACACTTTTTAGGTTTGAATATATTGGAATAGCTAGAAGTAAATACCTGAAACTACCAAACTCCAACCCAGTAGCCTTGACTCTTGAAGATGATTGTATAAAAATGTAGCTTACAAGGGGTGACAGTGTGACTGTGAAAACCCTGTGGATCGTACTCCCTTTATCCAGTGTATGGATGGATTAGTTGGAAAATGGGGACAAAGCATGAATGAAAAATAGGGTGGGATGGGGAGGTTTTGAGTGTTCTTTTTTTATTTTTATTTTTTATTCTTACTCTGATTCTTTCTGGTATAAGGAAAATGTTCAAAAATAGATGGGGTAATGAATGCCCAAGTACAAGATGGTACTGTAAACAGTTGATTGTACACCATGGAAGATAGTATGGTATGTGAATATATCTGAATAAAACTGAATTTTTTAAAAAATGGCATTCTCCAAAATGTCAGTGTCAGCTTCCAGCAGCCATCTTCAAAATGTGTCTCTCAGCTGCAGCTTGCTATGAGCTCCTTCCATCAGAGCTTTTATAGGGCTCCAGTGAACTAACCACGGCCCACACTGAATGGACAGGGCCACACTTCCATGGAAACATTCAATCAGAGGTAAAACCTAACCAGGTAGAGTAGGAACATGGTGGAAGTAAAGTAGTTATCTTAGGTTAGTTGTCTTTTTCTTACTCCCTTGTTATGGTCTCTTTGAAATGTTCTTTTATACTATTTTTTTTTAATTTAAAAAAAAATTTTAATTTTTCATACAGGTGATTTAAAAAAAAAAGTTAAAAAAAAAAAAAAAAACAAGAAAAAAACTATGCAGAGCCCCCTTGAGGAGTTGGGGGAGAATGCAGGGATATTGGCCAGGGCCAGCCCCACCATGATGGTTGCTAACATGTTCACAGACATAGGGGACTGGTGGTTTGATGGGTTGAGCCCTCTACCACAGGATTTGCCCTTGGGAAGACTGTTGCTGCAAAGGAGAGGCTAGGCCTCCCTATAATTGTGCCTAAGAGCCTCCTCCCAAATGTCTCTTTGTTGCTCAGATGTGGCCCTCTCTCTCTAGCTAAGCCAACTTGGCAGGTGAAATCACTGCCCTCCTCCCTACATGGGATCAGACACCCAGGGCAGTGAATCTCCCTGGCAATGTGGAATATGACTACCAGGGGGGAATGTAGACCCGGCATCGTGGGATGGAGAACATCTTGACCAAAAGGGGGATGTGCCACTTCAGTGGCAGAGAGATTCCAAAAGGTGCCGAGAGGTCACTCTGGTGGGCACTCTTACGCACAGTATACACAACCCTTTTTAGGTTCTAATGAATTGGGGTAGCTGGTGGTAGATACCTGAGACTAGCAAACTATAACCCAGAACCCATGAATCTTTAAGACAATTGTATAAAAATGTAGCTTATGAGGGGTGACAATGTGATTGGGAAAGCCATAAGGACCACACTCCCCTTTGTCTAGTTTATGGATGGATGAGTAGAAAAATAGGGGAAACAAACAAACAACCAAACAAACAGACAAAGGCACCCAGTGTTCTTATTTACTTTAATTGCTCTTTTTCCCTTTAATTATTATTCTTGTTATTTTTTTAATCATCATTTTATTGAGATATATTCACATACCACGCAGTCATACAAAACAAATCGTACTTTCGATTGTTTACAGTACCATTACATAGTTGTACATTCATCATCTAAATCAATCCCGGACACCTTCATTAGCACACACACAAAAATAACAAGAATAATAATTAGAGTGAAAAAGAGCAATTGAAGTAAAAAAGAACACTGGATACCTTTGTCTGTTTGTTTCCTTCCCCTATTTTTCTACTCATCCATCCATAAACTAGACAAAGTGGAGTGTGGTCCTTATGGCTTTCCCAATCACATTGTCACCCCTCATAAGCTACATTTTTATACAACTGTCTTCGAGATTCATGGGTTCTGGGTTGTAGTTTGATAGTTTCAGGTATCCACCACCAGCTACCCCAATTCTTTAGAACCTAAAAAGGGTTGTCTAAAGTGTGTGTAAGAGTGCCCACCAGAGTGACCTCTCGGCTCCTTTTGGAATCTCTCTGCCTCTGAAGCTTAGTTCATTTCCTTTCACATCCCCCTTTTGGTCAAGAAGATGTTCTCCGTCCCACGATGCCGGGTCTACATTCCTCCCTGGGAGTCATATTCCACGTTGCCAGGGAGATTCACTCCCCTGGGTGTCTGATCCCACGTAGGGGGGAGGGCAGTGATTTCACCTTTCAAGTTGGCTTAGCCAGAGAGAGAGGGCCACATCTGAGCAACAAAGAGGCATTCAGGAGGAGACTCTTAGGCACAAATATAGGGAGGCCTAGCCTCTCCTTTGCAGCAACCGTTTTCCCAAGGGTAAAACTTATGGTAGAGGGCTCAACCCATCAAACCATCAGTCCCCTATGTCTGTGGTCATGTTAGCAACCATGGAGGTGGGGTAGGCAAATACCCCTGCATTCTCCACAGGCTCCTCAAGGGGGCACTACATCTTTTTTTTTTCCCCCTTGTTTTTCTTTTCTTTTTTTTTTTTTAACATTCCCTTCTTTTTTAAATCAACTGTATGAAAAAAAAGTTAAAAAGAAAACAAACATACAATAAAAGAACATTTCAAAGAGACCATAACAAGGGAGTAAGAAAAAGACAACTAACCTAAGATAACTGCTTAACTTCCAACATGTTCCTACTTTACCCCAAGAAAGTTACATAATAGAGCAACATTTCTGTGAACTTGTTCCTACTATATCCATCAGAAATTAACAGACCATAGTCATTTCTGGGCATCCCCAGAACGTTAAATAGCTTATCTGTTCTTCTTGGTTTATTGTTCCCCCTTCCTTAATTGCTCTCTATTGCTAGTTCCCCTACATTCTACATTATAAACCATTTGTTTTACATTTTTCAAAGTTCACATTAGTGGTAGCATATAATATTTCTCTTTTTGTGCCTGGCTTATTTTGCTCAGCATTATGTCTTCAAGGTTCATCCATGTTGTCATATGTTTCACGAGATCGTTCCTTCTTACTGCCGCGTAGTATTCCATCGTGTGTATATACCACATTTTATTTATCCACTCATCTGTTGAAGGACATTTGGGTTGTTTCCATCTCTTGGCAATTGTGAATAATGCTGCTATGAACATTGGCGTGCAGATATCTGTTCGTGTCACTGCTTTCCGACCTTCCGGGTATATACCGAGAAGTGTAATCGCTGGATCGAATGGTAGCTCTATATCTAGTTTTCTAAGGAACTGCCAGACTGACTTCCAGAGTGGCTGAACCATTATACAGTCCCACCAACAATGAATAAGAGTTCCAATTTCTCCACATCCCCTCCAGCATTTGTAGTTTCCTGTTTGTTTAATGGCAGCCATTCTAACCGGTGTTAGATGGTATCTCATTGTGGTCTTAATTTGCATCTCTCTAATAGCTAGTGAAGCTGAACATTTTTTCATGTGTTTCTTGGCCATTTGTATTTCCTCTTCAGAGAACTGTCTTTTCATATCTTTTGCCCATTTTATAATTGGACTGTCCGTACTATTGTCATTGAGTTGTAGGATTTCTTTGTATATGCAAGATATCAGTCTTTTGTCAGATACATGGTTTCCAAAAATTTTTTCCCATTGAGTTGGCTGCCTCTTTACCTTTTTGAGAAATTCCTTTGAGGTGCAGAAATTTCTAAGCTTGAGGAGTTCCCATTTATCTATTTTCTCTTTTGTTGCTTGTGCTTTGGGTGTAAAGTCTAGGAAGTGGCCGCCTAATACAAGGTCTTGAAGATGTTTTCCTACATTATCTTCTAGGAGTTTTATGGTACTTTCTTTTATATTGAGATCTTTGGTCCATTTTGAGTTAATTTTTGTGTAGGGAGTGAGGTAGGGGTCCTCTTTCATTCTTTTGGATATGGATATCCAACTCTCCCAGCCCCATTTGTTGAAAAGACCATTATGACTCAGTTCAGTGACTTTGGGGGCCTTATCAAAGATCAGTCGGCCATATATCTGAGGGTCTATCTCTGAATTCTCAATTCGATTCCATTGATCTATATGTCTATCTTTGTGCCAGTACCATGCTGTTTTGGCAACTGTGGCTTTATAATAAGCTTCAAAGTCAGGGAGTGTAAGTCCTCCCACTTCGTTTTTCTCTTTTAGAGTGTCTTTAGCAATTCGAGGCATCTTCCCCTTCCAAATAAATTTCATAACTAGCTTTTCCAAGTCTGCAAAGTAGGTTGTTGGAATTTTGATTGGGATTGCATTGAATCTGTAGATGAGTTTGGGTAGAATTGACATCTTAATGACATTTAGCCTTCCTATCCATGAACATGGAATATTTTTCCATCTTTTAAGGTCCCCTTCTATTTCTTTTAGTAGAGTTATGTAGTTTTCTTTGTATAGGTCTTTTACATCTTTGGTTAAGTTTATTCCTAGGTACTTGATTTTTTTAGTTGCTATTGAAAATGGTATCTTTTTCCTGAGTGTCTCTTCAGTTTGTTCATTTCTAGCATATAGAAACATTACTGACTTATGTGCATTAATCTTGTATCCCGCTTCTTTGCTAAATTTGTTTATTAGCTCTAGTAGCTGTATCGTCGATTTCTCAGGGTTTTCTAGATATAAGATCATATCATCTGCAAACAATGACAGTTTTACTTCTTCTTTTCCAATTTGGATGTCTTTTATTTCTTTGTCTTGCCGGATTGCCCTGGCTAGCACTTCCAGCACAATGTTGAATAACAGTGGTGACAGCGGGCATCCTTGTCTTGTTCCTGATCTTAGAGGGAAGGCTTTCAGTCTCTCACCATTGAGTACTATGCTGGCTGTGGGTTTTTCATATATGCTCTTTATCATGTTGAGGAAGTTTCCTTCAATTCCTACCTTTTGAAGTGTTTTTATCAAAAAGGGATGTTGGATTTTGTCAAATGCTTTTTCAGCATCTATTGAGATGATCAATTGATTTTTCCCTTTCGAGTTTTTAATGTGTTGTAATACATTGATTGTTTTTCTTATGTTGAACCATCCTTGCATGCCTGGAATGAACTCCACTTGGTCATGGTGTATGATTTTTTTAATGTGTCTTTGGATTCGATTTGCAAGTATTTTGTTGAGGATTTTTGCATCTATATTCATTAGGGAGATTGGCCGGTAGTTTTCCTTTTTTGTAGCATCTTTGCCTGGTTTTGGTATTAGATTGATGTTAGTTTCATAAAATGAGTTAGGTAGTGTTCCATTTTCTTCAATGTTTTGAAAGAGTTTGAGTAAGATTGGTGTCAGTTCTTTCTGGAAAGTTTGGTAGATTTCCCCTGTGAAGCCATCTGGCCCTGGGCATTTATTTGTGGGAAGATTTTTGATGACTGATTGGATCTCTTTGCTTGTGATGGGTTGGTTGAGGTCTTCTATTTCTTCTCTGGTCAGTCTAGATTGTTCATATGTTTCCAGGAAATTGTCCATTTCTTCTACATTATCTAGTTTGTTGCCATACAGTTGTTCATAATATCCTCTTATAATTTTTTTAATTTCTTCAGGATCTGCAGTTATGGCACCTTTTTCATTCATTATTTTGTTTATATGGGTCTTCTCTCTTTTTGATTTTGTCAGTCTAGCTAGGGGCTTGTCAATCTTGTTGATCTTCTCAAAGAACCAACTTTTGGTGATATTTATCCTCTCTATTGTTTTTTTGTTCTCTATGTCATTTATTTCTGCTTTAATCCTTGTTATTTCTTTTCTTCTACTTGGTTTGGGATTGGTTTGCTGTTCATTTTCTAGCTTCTTCAGTTGATCCATTAGTTCTTTGATTTTGGCTCTTTCTTCCTTTTTAATATATGTGTTTAGTGCTATAAATTTCCCCCTCAGCACTGCTTTTGCTGCATCCCATAGGTTTTGGTATGTTGTGTTCTCATTTTCATTCGTCTCTATATATTTAGCAATTTCTGTTGCTATTTCTTCTTTAACCCACTGATTGTTTAGTAGTGTGTTGTTTAACCTCCAGGTATTTGTGAATTTTCTAAGTCTCTGATGGTTATTGACTTCTAATTGCATTCCATTGTGGTCAGAGAATGTGCTTTGAATAATTTCAATCTTTTTAAATTTATTGAGGCTTGTTTTATGTCCCAGCATATGATCTATTCTGGAGAAAGTTCCGTGAGCACTAGAAAAGTATGTGTATCCTGGTGATTTGGGATGTAATGTCCTGTATATGTCTGTTAAATCTAATTCATTTATCAGATTGTTTAGGTTTTCAGTTTCCTTACTGGTCTTCTGTCTGGTTGATCTATCTATAGGAGAGAGTGATGTGTTAAAGTCTCCCACAATTATTGTGGAAACATCAATTGCTTCCTTTAGTTTTGCCAGTGTTTCTCTCATGTATTTTGTGGCACCTTGATTGGGTGCATAGACATTTACGATTGTTATTTCTTCTTGCTGAATTGCCCCTTTTATTAGTATGTAGTGGCCTTCTTTGTCTCTCAAAACATCCCTGCATTTGAAGTCTATTTTATCTGAGATTAATATTGCTACACCTGCTTTCTTTTGGCTGTAGCTTGCATGAAATATTTTTTTCCATCCTTTCACTTTCAGTTTCTTTGTGTCCCTGTGTCTAAGATGAGTCTCTTGTATGCAACATATTGATGGTTCATTTTTTTTGATCCATTCTGCGAATCTATATCTTTTAATTGGGGAGTTTAATCCATTTACATTCAACGTTATAACCGTGAAGGCATTTCTTGAATCGGCCATCATATCCTTTGGTTTATGTTTGCCATATTTTTCCCTCTCTCTATTAATATCCTTTATTGTACCCATACCGAATCTCTTTAGTACTGAACCTTTCTCCAAGTCTCTCTGTCCTGTCTTTGTTTCTCTGTCTGTAGGGCTCCCTTTAGTATCTCCAGTAGGGCAGGTCTCTTGTTAGCAAATTCTCTCAGCATTTGTTTGTCTGTGAAAAATTTAAGCTCTCCCTCAAATTTGAAGGAGAGCTTTCCTGGATAAAGTATTCTTGGCTGGAAATTTTTCTCACTCAGAATTTTAAATATATCATGCCACTGCCTTCTCGCCTCCATGGTGGCTGCTGAGTAGTCACTACTTAGTCTTATGCTGTTTCCTTTGTATGTGGTGAATTGCTTTTCTCTTGCTGCTTTCAGAACTTGCTCCTTCTCTTCTGTGTTTGACAGTGTGATCAGTATATGTCTCGGAGTGGGTTTATTTGGATTTATTCTATTTGGAGTTTGCTGAGCATTTATGATTTGTGTATTTATGTTGTTTAGAAGATTTGGGAAGTTTTCCCCAACAATTTCTTTGAATACTCTTCCTAGACTTTTACCTTTTTCTTCCCCTTCTGGGACACCAATGAGTCTTATATTTGGACGTTTCATATCATCTATCATATCCCTGAGGTCCATTTCGATTTTTTCAATTTTTTTCCCCATTCTTTCTTTTATGCTTTCATTTTCCATTCTGTCATCTTCCAGGTCACTGATTCATTGTTCAACTTCCTCTAGTCTTGTAGTATGAGTGTCCAGAATCTTTTTAATTTGGTCAACAGTTTCTTTAATTTCCATAAGATCATCCATTTTTTTATTTAGTCTTGCAATGTCTTCTTTATGCTCTTCTAGAGTCTTCTTGATTTCCTTTATATCCCGTACTATGGTCTCATTGTTCATCTTTAGTTCTTTGAGTAGCTGCTCTAGGTGCTGTGTCTCTTCTGGTCTTTTGATTTGGGTGCTTGGGCTTGGGTTATCCATATCATCTGGTTTTTTCATATGCTTTATAATTTTCTGTTGTTTTTGGCCTCGTGGCATTTGCTGAACTTGATAGGGTTCTTTTAGGGTTTGTAGACCTATTGAAGTCCTTATCTCTAAATTATCAGATCTACAGCTTCGTGGAGTACACTTTCTCTAACTAACCAGCAGGTGGCGTCCACAAGCCACCTGTTCTCCACAAGCCAGTTCTCCCCTGCTTAGCCTTTTTGGTGAGTGGGGGAGTGAGTCTTGTGGGGCCCAATTGGTGTACCAAGCTTGCATGTGTAGTTGGTGTTGCCTGCCCTGTATGTGGGGCGTGTTTCTGGGCAGTCAGGGAGGGGGGGTGGCCCTAACAATCAAATCTCCCTGATGATCCTAGAGTTTTAAAGCTGCTGCAATAGTCTAATCCTTCAGTTCAGTCCTGCCACAGTTTGTCTCTGCCACTGACCCACCAGTCCTTGGCATTGGCGCATGGATCCTGAGACCTGCAAGTGGGCCCCTCCTCCAGGCTGTGCACCCCAGGTCCTCTGTTGAGGGATGACTGTGCTATGTCACAGGTGAGTGCCGTCCCCCCAGGGCAGTTCTGGGCTGCTGGGCTGTGTAGGGAGGCTCCCAGTCTGCTGAAATGATGGCTGAATGGGGCTTTGTTAATTCACACTGCTCCACCTTCCCAACTCTGGGACAATCAGCTGAGGTTGCAGGGAAGGCTAATGTCCACCCCCAGTTTTGTGGTGTGTGCCTGTTATTTGAAGCACTTCCGTCACACTGGGTTGTCTGGGGCAGCTCTGGTCTATGGGGCTGGCAATGGGCAGGAGTGTTTCCTGTCCACCAGGATGGTGGCTGTGAGCGGACACCCCCCTTTTCTTGGGAAGTTGTGGTGTTTAGTGAATTTTCTCAGCCACTGGATTATTGCCTTTTGTCTCAGAGCTCTCTTAGTTCTGCTCTTGACTTGACGTGCCCAAATTGCAATTCTTTGACGCTTTCTGTATTGGGCTTCTTAGAGTAATTGTTTTAGAAAAAGAAAAAAGGATTAAAAAAAAAAAAAAAAAAGGGCCCTCCTCAGAGATCTAATGGGTTATTGAAATGCTAACAGACAAAGCAGCCATGGCCATTAAGGAAAGGTCCACAGGGCAGAGAGATCAGCTTTTCTTCGGGATTTGCATATGCGCCTCAAGGCCTGAGCTCCGCCCTTCCCCTTTCTGTGTTCACCAGAACTCCAAAAATCCTCTGCTTTTATTTTGGAGTTTTTCGTGTTGTTTTTTTTTTTCTATGCCTGTCTCCTCTCTGCTGGGCTGGCTGCTCTCAGATTCTCTGGTGTCTGGTCTCAGTCTATCTATGGTTGGAGTTTGGATCAGTAGAATTAGTTTCCGATAAGGGCTGCCACTGCAGTTCTCCCTTCTCCTTCCCGGAGCTGACAGCCCCTCCTCCCACGGGACTGAGCCTGGCAGGGAGGGGCGCGGGTCCCCTGGCCGCAAAAACTTACAGATTTCGCTGATCTCAGCAGTTCGACATTTTCATGAGTGTTGTATGAAGTATGCCCAAAGACAGATTGCTCTGTGGTGTCCAGTCCACGCAGTTCCTGGCTTTCTACCTACTTTCCTGGAGGAGTAACTAAAACATACAGCTCACCAGTCTGCCATGTTGCCCCGCCCTATTCTTGTTATTTTTGTGTGTGTGGTAATGAAGGTGTCAGGGATTGATTTTGGTGATGAATGTACAACTATGTAATGGTACTGTGAACAACTGAATGTACGATTTGTTTTGTATGACTGCATGGTATGTGAATATATCTCAATAAAATGAATATTAAAAAAAAGAAAAAAAAATTAGTACAAATCTAAAGTAATTAAAGCATCGTGGTACTGGCATAAGTATAAACTTGAATAGAATTGACAGACCAGAGAGAAATCCACATCTGCAGCCAGTTCATATTTGACAAAGACATTGAAGTCCATTTAAAAAAACAAACAAACAAACAAACAAAAAACCTAACCAAAGGTGTCACTCACAATTGGGTGAGTCACATCTCCATGAAAACAACCTAATCCAAAGGTTCCAACCTAATCAACACTAATGTGTCTGCACCCACAAAACTGCATCAAAGATAATGGCTTTTTGGGGAACATAATACATCCAAACTGGCAAGCATCTATATTCATTAGGGAGAGTGGCCTATAGTTTTCCTTTTTGATAGTATCTTTATCTCGTTTTGGTATCAAAGTGATATTAGTTTCATACAATGAGTTAGGTGCTGTTCCTTTTTCTTCAAATTTTTGAAAGAGTTTGAGCAGGAATGGTGTCAATTCTTTTTAGAAAGTTTGTTAAAATTCCCCTATGAAGCCATCTGGCCCTGTGCTTTCATTTGCAGGTAGATTTTTGATGACTGATTGTATCTCTTTGCTTGTGATTGGTTTGTTGAGGTCTTCTCTTTCTTCTTGGGTCAGTCTAGGTTGTTCATGTGTTTCCAAGAAACTGTCCAGTTCCTCTAAATTGTCTAGCTTGTTTACATACAGTTGTAGTATCCTCTTATGATTTTTTTTCCTTAGGGATCCAGGTAATTATCTCCTCATTTCTGATTCTGTTTATTTTTTTCTTCTCTCTTTTGACTATGTCAGTCTAGTTAAGGTCTGTCAATCTTGTTGATCTTCTCAAAGAACCAACTTCTGGTTTTATTTATTCTCTCTATTGTTTTACTGTTCTCCATATCAGTTATTTCTGCTTTAATCCTTGTTAATTCTTTTCTTCTACTTGTTTTAGGGTTAGTTTGCTGATCTTTTTCTAGGCTCTTCAGTTGTTCAGTTAAGTCTTTGGTTTTAGCTCTTTCTTGCTTTTTTTTTTTTAAATTCAATTTTATTGAGATATATTCACATACCATGCAGTCATACAAAGCATACATTCAGTTGTTCACAGTACCATTATATAGTTGTACATTCATCACCAAAATTAATTTTTGAACATTTTTATTACCACACACACAAAAATAGTAAGAATAAAAATTAAAGTGAAAAAGAACAATTAAAGTAAAAAAGAACACCTGGTGCCTTTTTTTTTCCCCCATTTTTATACTCATCCATCCATACACTGGACAAAGTGGAGTGTGGTCCATATGGCTTTCCCAATCACATTGTCACCCCTCATAAGCTGCCTTTTTATGCAATTGTCTTTGAGATTGAAGGGTTCTGGGTTGTAGTTTGATAGTTTCAGGTATTTACTGCTAGCTGTTTCAATTCATTAGAATCTAAGAAAGGTTGTCTACATTGTGCATAAGAGTGCCCACAAGAGTGACCTCTCGGCTCCTTTTGGAATCTCTCTGCCACTGAGGCTTATTTCATTTCCTTTCACATCCCCCTTTTGGTCAAGAAGATGTTCTCCATCCCACAATGCCGGGTCTAGATTCCTCCCCGGGAGTCATATTCCACGTTGCCAGGGAGATTCACTCCCCTGGGTGTCATATCCCATGTAGCGGGGAGGGCAGTGATTTCACCTTTCAAGTTGGCTTAGCTAGAGAGAGAGGGCCACATGTGAGCAACAAAGAGGCATTCGGGAGGAGGCTCTTAGGCACAATTATAGGGAGGCCTAGCCTCTCCTTTGCAGCAACAGTCTTCCCAAGGGCAAATCCTGTGGTAGAGGGCTCAACCCATCAAACCACCAGTCCCCTATGTCTGTGAGCATGTTAGCAACCATCATGGTGGGGCTGGCCCTGGCCAATATCCCTGCATTCCCCCCCAACTCCTCAAGGGAGCTCTGCATATTTTTTTCCTTGTTTTTTTTTTTTAAACTTTTTTTTTAAATCAACTTGTTTTGTGCCCTAGCATATGATCTATCCAAGAGAACATTCCATGAGCACTAGAGAAGAATGTTATATCCTGGTACTTTGAAATGTAATGATCGATATATGTCTGTTGAGTCTAATTCATTTATCATATTGTTTAGGTTCTCAATTTCCTTATTGGTCCTCTGTCTAGTTGTTCTACCTATAGAATGGAGTGGTATATTGAAGTCTCCCACTATTATTGTAGATGTGTTTATTGCTCCCTTCAGTTTAGCCAATGTTTGTCTCATGTATTTTGGAGCTCCTTGTTTGGGTGCATAAACATGTATGATTGGTATTTATTTATTTATTTTGGTAAATTGTGCCTTTTAGTAATATATAGTGTCTTTCTTTGTCTCTTATGACATCTTTGCATTTAAGGTCTATTTCTTCTGATAATAGTATAGCTACCCCAGCTTTCTTTTGGTTGTAGCTTGCATAGAATATAATTTTTTCCATCCTCTCACCTTCAGTCTCTTTGTGTTGCAGGGTCTAAGATGGGTCTCTTGTAAGCAGCATATTGATGGGCCATACTTTTTAATCTGTTCTATCAGTCTGAATCTTTTAATTGGAGAGTTTAATCCATACACATTCAAAGTTATTACTGTGACGGGAGTTCTTGAACTAGCTCTGTTATCCTTTTGTTTTTAGTTGTTAGATCTATTATTTCCCCCCTCTCTTTTTTTCCTTTTAAGTTACCCTTACTAACACTCTTCAGTTTTGTGCCCTTCTCCAGACCTCTCTCTCCTTTCTTTTTTTCTCAGCTGGTAGAGCTCCCTTTAGTATTTCTTGCAGGGAGGTCTCTTGTTAACAAATTCTCTCAGCATTTGTTTGGCTGTGAAAATTTTAAACTCTCCTTCAATTTTGAAGGAGTGCTTTGTTGGATAAAGATTTCTTGGTTGGCAATTGTGCTGGTTTGGATGTATTGTGTCCCCCCAAATGCCATTATCTTTAATGCAGTCTTGTGCGAGCAGGAAACATATTGGTGTTGATCAGGTTGGAGAATTTTGATTGGATGTTTCTGTGGAGATGTGATCACTCAATTGAGGGTGAGATCTTTCATTGGATAGTTTCCATGGAGGTGTGGCCCCGCCCATTCAGCATGGGCCTTGATTAGTTTACTGGAGCACTATATAAACTCAGACAGAGGGAGCAAGCTTGTTATAGCCAAGAGGGACACTTTGAAGAAAGCACAGGTGCTGAGAGAGGAGCTGCAGATTAGGGACAGTTTGAAGTCAGCCATTGAAAGCAGACTCTTGCTCCAGAGAAGCTAAGAGAGGACAAATGCCCCAAGAGCAACTGAGAGTGACATTTTGAAGAGGAGCTGTGGCCTAGAGAGGAATGTCCTGGGAGAAAGCCATTTTGAAACCAGAACTTGGAGTAGATGCCAGCCACATGCCTTCCCAGCTCACAGAGGTTTTCCAGATGCCAATGGCCTTTCTCCAGTGAAGGTACTCTTTGTTGATGGACACTTTGTGGCCTTAAGATTGTAGCTGTGTAACCAAATAAACCCCCTTTTATAAAAGCCAATCCATTTCTGGTGTTTTGCTTCCCGGCAGCATTAGCAAACTAGAACAGAAATTTTTCTCTTTCAGAATCTTAAATATGTCATACCACTGTCTTCTCTCCTCCATGGTGCCCGCTGAACAGTGAGTACTTAGTCTTAGTTGTTTCCCTTGTTTTGGTTATTGTCTTGCTGCTTTCAGAAGTTTCTCCTGTTTAGCATTTGGCAATCTAATCAGCATATGTCTCGGAGTGGGTTTATTTGGATTTATTCTGTTTGGATTTCATTGGACATCTTGATTTGCATATTTATGTCATTTAGAAGGGTTGGGAAATTTTCCCCAACTATGTCTTGAACCACTCTTCCTAGCCGTTTACCCTTCTCTTTTCCTTCTGGAACACCAATGATTCTTACATTTGTTTACTTCATGTTGTCCATCATTTCTCTGAGCTCCATTTCAAATTTTTCAATTTTTTTCACCATTTGTTCTTTTAGTGTGTTTGCATTCAATGCCCTGTCTTCTTGTTTACCTATTTGTTCTTCTTCCTCTTCAAGTCTTCTGTTGTGTGTCTCTGGTATATTTTCAATTTGATCCACAGTATCTTTTATTTCCATAAGATCTGCTACTTTTTAATTTATTCTTTCATATTCTTCTTTATGCTCTTCTAGAGTCTTCTTGATTTCCTTTATGTCTTTAGCCATCTTGCTTATGTTGTTTTGGAGATTTGTTTGTACTTCTTTAATTAATTGCTCAAAATTTTGTGTCTCTTCAGGCTTTTTAATTTGTAGGTTTGGTTGTCCATATCTTCTAGCGTCTTCAAGTGCTTTGTGATTTTCTGTTGGCTTCAGGGCATTTGCTTGTCTTGATAAGGTTATTTTGGGAAATGCAGCATTATTTGTGCATATGTATATAATTTGGGAGAGCTACAGCTTGCTGGAGTGTAGTTTCCCTATCCTATCAGCAGGTGGCACTCTTGAGCCACTTTTTCTCTCAACACACCCTTCCCCAAACTTCTGTGGCTGGGTGGGGTCCAAGCCCAGTGTGGAGCCAATCAGCCCACCAGTTCTCCATGTGCCCTGAGGACTGCCTGCCTTGGGGGTGCGATGTGGGCCCTGAGCAGTTTGGCAGGGAGTCTGCTCAAGGGCACCCTTCAGATCAAACATGCCCTGCTCCCTGCCTGCCATGAGCCTGCGAGCCTCTGGGCTGTGGCAGAGGCTCCTGATGCGGCCATATGACGACCTCTCCTATCCCTGCTTATTGCCAGTGCAACCCCTGAACTTCCATGGGGGGAGCACAAATGCTGCCTCCTGGATTCCCTCATGGGGGCTTCCGGACATCTGGCTATGGATGATCACCTCCCCAGCTAACTTCCAAGATAGGTGCACAGGAATGGAGACCTGATGCTCACTCCCTTACCTGGAGGTGGTCTCACTGCTGTTGCCTAGGGAGGCAGACCTGGGCAAAGAAACCCACTCAGTCCCTTGAGGCCCCATCTCTCCGTGTTTTTGTCTGCATCCCCTCCACGTACTGTGGGAGACCCTCTATGTCTCTTCACACCCTGAAACCGTGGTCCTGGGCAGCCTCTGGCCCCTCTCAAGTTTCTTTCACAGAGAAGCCCTTTCCACCTCACCTGCTCTGCCTTCCTCCTGGAAGTCCTCCCTATATTACATTTTGTATGAACTTCTAGCATCTACATTACTTTCTCTCCTGCTGTAAAGTTTATTGTTTCCTGATTCTTCTTCACCTTGCCTTGTTTTCTCATGTATTTGGTGTTAGAAAGCATGCTTATATGTTTCTTGCACTTTATTTGCGGGAATCCTTTGATGTAGGTGTTTAGCATGCATCCGTATTTGCATTTGCTTCTACCAGATACCTGGGATAAGTTTGCACTTTAAAAGTGTGTCTTTTTTGCCCACTTGGTCTGAATTTGTTCACCCAAACCTTTGTGACTGCAGACTTGTAACTAGAATTCCTCAGCAGAAATTTTTATCCTTCTCTGCTTTCTCTCCTAGTGCTAAGGCTGAGACATCCTTTTGTGCTATAAAAGGTTGTTTATTTTTGTTTGTTTGTAGCACACTCAATGAAGGTTTAGCCTGGTAGTAGGGTAAGGTGTACTTTGGACCTCCCACCCAGGCTTTGTTATCTGCCCTTTGAATTAAACACTGGTCATAAACAGATACTCTCAGCAAAAACCAGTTCTATTGCTTTCTTTCCTCTGTGGAATCAAGACTTCTTTTCATTTTTAGCCTCCACTTCTTTCTTACTCTCCTTTTGGCTCAATGATTTTATCCAGCCTCATTCAACATTCTGTCTAAGAGGAGACTCTCTACATATCATGCCCTGCATATTGCCAGAATGCACCTTGATTTTTTTTTTATGGTTTTTTTTTCATTTTTATTGAGATTGTTCAGATACCATACAATTATCCAAAGATCCAAAGTGTACAATCACTTGCCCCTGGGTACCCTCATACAGCTGTGCATCCATCACACTTAATTTTTGTTCAATTTTTAGAAACTTTTCAGTACTCCAGACAAGAAATAAAGTGAAAGATGAAAAGAGAAAAAAAGAAAAGGAAACTCTAATCCTCCCCTATCCCTAACCAACCCCCCTCAATTGTTGACTCCTAGTATTGATATAGTACATTTGTTACTGTTTATGAAAAAATGTTGAAATACTACTAACTGTAGTATATAGTTTGTAATAGGTATATAGTTCTTCCCTATATGCCTCTCTATTATTAACTTCTAATTGTATTGTCATACATTTTTTCTGGTTCATGGAAGCGATTTCTAGTATTTGTACAGTTGATCATGGACATTGCCCACCATAGGATTCAGTTTTATACATTCCCATCTTTTGACCTCCAGCTTTCCTTCTGGTGACATATACAACTCTGAGCTTCCCCTTTCCACCTCATTCACACACCATTCGGCACTGTTCGTTATTCTCACATCTTGCTACCAACACCCCTGTTCATTTCCAGACATTTAAGTTCATCCTAATTGAACATTCTGCTCATACAAAGCAACCACTCCCCATTCTTAAACCTCGTCCTATATCTGGGCACCTTATATTTCATGTCTATGAGTTTACATATTATAATTAATTCCTATCAGTGAGACCCTGCCATAATTGTCCTTATATGTCTGGCTTATTTCACTCAGTATATTGCCCTCGAGCTTTTGTCATCAACCCATTTTTTTTTTAATATGGTTTTGTTCACTCACCATACATTCCATCCCAAGTAAATAATCGATAGTTCTCTGCATGGTCATACATTTATGTGTTGACCATTTTCACCACTATCTATATAAGGGCATCTACATTTCTTCCACAAGGCAGGAGGGAGAGTCAAAGAAGGTAGAGAGGCAAAATAAAGAGGAAAAAAAATGACAGCTAGGAAGCAGCAAAAGGAAAAATAACCTTAAATCAAAGTAGAATAAAGAATCAGACAATACCACCAATGTCAAGTGTCTAACATGCCTCCCCTATCCCCTCCTCTTATCTGCATTCACCTTGGTATATCACCTTTGTTACATTAAAGGAAGCATATTACAATGATTCTATTAGTTACAGTCTCTAGTTTATGCTGATTGCATCCCTCTCCCAATGCCTCCCCATTTTCAACACCTTGCAAGGTTGACATTTGCTTGTTCTTCCTCGTAAAAGAACATATTTGTACATTTTATCACAATTGTTGAACACTCTATAGTTCACCAAGTTACATAGTCCCAGTCTTTATCTTTCCTCCTTTCTTGTGGTGTCTCACATGCTCCCCACCTTCCTCTCTCATCCATATTCATAGTTATCTTTGTTCAGTGTACTTCCATTGTTGTGCTACCATCTCCCAAAATGGTGTTCCAAACCACGCACTCCTGTCTTCTATCACCCTGTAGTGCTCCCTTTAGTATTTCCTGTAGAGCAGGTGTCTTGTTCACAAAGTCTCTCATTGTCTGTTTGTCAGAAAATATTTTGAGCTCTCCCTCATATTTGAAGGACAGCTTTGCTGGGTATAGGATTCTTGGTTGGCTGTTTTTCTCTTTCAGTATCTGAAATATATCACACCACTTCCTTCTTGCCTCCATGGTATCTGCTGAGAGATCCGTACATAGTCTTACTAAGCTTCCTTTGTATGTAACGGATCGCTTTTCTCTTGCTGCTTTCAGGATTCTCTCTTTGTCTTTGACACCTGATAATCTGATTATTAAGTGTCTTGGTGTAGGCCTATTCAGATCTCTTCTGTTTGGAGTATACTGCGCTTCTTGGATCTGTAATTTTATGTCTTTCATAAGAGATGGGAAATTTTCATTGACTATTTCCTCTATTATTGCTTCTGCCCCCTTTCCCTTCTCTTCTCCTTCTGGAACACCAATGATACGTACATTATTGTACTTTGTTTCATCCTTGAGTTCCCGGAGATGTTGCTCATATTTTTTCATTCTTTTCTCCATCTGCTCCTTTGCATGTAGGCTTTCAGGTGTTTTGTTCTCCAGTTCCTGAGTGTTTTCTTTTGCCTCTTGAGATCTGCTGTTGTATGTTTCCATTGTGTCTTTCATCTCTTGTGTTGTGCCTTTCATTTCCATAGATTCTACTAGTTGTTTTTTTGAACTTTTGATTTCTGCCGTATACATGTCCAGTGCTTCCTTTACAGCCTCTATCTCTTTTGCAGTAT
Organism: Choloepus didactylus; assembly: GCF_015220235.1. Classification (NCBI taxonomy): domain Eukaryota; kingdom Metazoa; phylum Chordata; class Mammalia; order Pilosa; family Megalonychidae; genus Choloepus; species Choloepus didactylus. The sequence continues at coordinate 35,496,359 of NC_051308.1, forward strand.
CTTCTCTAAACTTTTTGATTTGATTTACCATTAATTTAAATTCCTGTATCTCAGCTGAAGTGTACATTTGTTCCTTTGACTGGGCCGTAACTTTGTTTTTCTTAGTGTAGGTTGTAATTTTCTGTTGTCTAGGCATGGTTTCCTTGGTTATCCAAATCAGGTTTTCCCAGACCAGAACAGGCTCAGGTCCTAGAGGGAAGAAATATTCAGTATCTGGTTTCCCTGCGGGTGTGTCTTAGAAAATTGCTCCACCCTTTGATGCCTCAGGTCACTGTGCTTTTCTGCCCAGCAGGTGATATCTGTTAGCCTATAATTCTTGACTGGTGTGAGGAGGTATGGCTATGTTCCCCCAGGCTCTGGGGTCTGGTCCTGAATGGAAAGGGCCCCACCCCTTTCCTCCTAGAGAAGACAGAGCCCCCAGGTGGAGGTCATTAGCATTTCAATGGTCTCGCTCTCTGCTTATGCTGTCTCCACCCTTCCCCAAGTCACAGCTCCAGAAACTGAATATGACTGGGGCTTTCTCCACTGAGCCGAAAAAGAAACAGATAGTCCCCTTCAGACCCAGTCCAAGGTGACTCTCCGGCTCTCCAAGGTCAGTCGTCACCCAAAGCCTCTGTTTTTTGGGGATGCGTACCTGTAGTGAGCAGTTCACACTCGCTACTTAAAACCCCAGTTGGAGCTCAGCTGAGCTATATTCGCTTGCTGGGAGAGAGCTTCTCTCTGGCACCACGAGGCTTTGCAGCTCGGGCTATGGGGGAGGGGGTCTCACGACTTGGATCCGCAGGTTTTACTTACAGATTTTATGCTGTGTTCTCGGGCATTCCTCTCAATTCAGGTTGCTGTATGATGAATGGATGGTCTCGTTTGTCCCCCCGCAGTTATTCTGGGTTATTTACTAGTTGTTTCTGGTTTTTTGTAGTTGTTCCAGGGGGACTACTTAGCTTCCACTCCTCTCTATGCCGCCATCTTGCCCCGCCTCCTGCACCTTGATTTTTTTTGGCTTAATTTATCTTGATGATTGTTCTCATTACACATATAGAAATGTCTCATTCTTTTTAATAACTACATTTTAGTCCATTGTGTGACTGTTTGGTATTTATTTACAAACAGTGCTATAGTAGATATCCTGTACACATCTTTGCCCAAAGACATTCTTTCAATATAGAAATTTATCAGCTTACTCCTGTATTTATAAACCATCAGGGCTCCTCAATTCTCTTAGATAAAAATTCAAACCCATTATGGCTAGAAGGCTCTTCATGGTCTTACTCTGCCTACCTCCTCACTTTATCACAAACCACTCTTGTCTTAGCCTGCTTTGCTCTACCTACGCAGGTCTCCTTTCTGTTCCTCGAACAGTTCAACTTCTTTTCTGTTTTCGGGCTTTGCACACATGATTCTTTCTCTACCTGCGACTCTCTTTCAACTTCTTCTTTTAAGGTAGCTCCTTTTATCCTGAAGGTCTTAAGTTAAATGTCACATTCTCAGAAAAATCTCCCCTGACCACTCTGACTGAAGTAGGCTTCCTTCATCATTGTTTGTCATAGTTCCCCCTGATTATTTATTCTCAACTTTCATTCATTTACTTAATAATTATTTACTGAGAACCTGCTATATGAAAGGCCCTGATCTGTGGGCTATGGGAAAAATCCTCATCATTTCCTATTATTATAATGATACATTTTATTCTTTTATTCATTCATTGTCTGTCCCTCTCATAGAACATAAGTTCTAAGAAGACCATATTTGTTTTGGTTGTCACTGTATCCTCTGACCTTAGCAGAGTAACTGGCACATATTAGGCAAATTTTTGTAGAATTAGTTCATAGTGTGCCAGCTAAAAATATTATTTTTATTTTATTCAGGTTTAGGTACTTGAATGAGACAATCATCTCAAAGAATGAGAAGTTTGATTAGAAAACTGAATTATTTGCCTTTACCAAATAAAAATATATATTTTTTAACCTCAGAAAACACGGATACAGACTCTGTCTCCAGTTCCCAGTGTACAGACATCTCCTACCAACCTCAGTAAGGCATCTCTGCTTTGGTTAACTTTTGCTTTTTCTCTCTGTCTCTTCCATACTTAGGGTTATCACATAACTTATTATCCAAACTTGGACCCTTTTGAGAAAGGGGTCACTCAATACTTATGCTGAATTGATAGGCAAAAATCTGGTCATCCTGAGAAAACAGGACATAAGATCACCCTAATTATAGAGCACAATTAGACAAGATGCTGTTTCCCAGTGAGACACAAAGTTTGGGAGGGTAAAAGTATGATGAACTGAAGTTGTGAAATGTGCCACGACCACTGGGGGGTGGGGTTGTCCATTAATGAGTAGAGGCTACCTCATTAACTGCAGGAAGTTCTTGAGGTGTGTAAGCATTCAGGTTACTCTTCAACAATCTTTTTGGTTTAGATATGTAGTACTGTAAATTTGAACATGGAATTAATGTAAACTTGTCTTCAATTGGAAATAATCCCAAAGGAAAATGTTCAAACATATTATTGATATCTAATATTAACTCACTTATAATACTTTCAGTTGCTTCCTGCCCTTAAGAAACTGACAATGGAGAGTACTTGACATCTGTATGGACAGGACCATTTACATAATTTGTGGGGCTACTTGTTCAAAAATTATCAAGAATTTCAAGATGGCACGAGTACAGCATTAAACCAAGCATAGGGCCTTTCTGACCAGGGCCCTTTGTAACTGCGTGTGTCAAATGCCCATGAAGTTGGCTTCAAATGTAGGATAGTATTCCACCAAAAATTACAGACTAATAAACTCTGATACTTGGTATATGTTGTGATGCTGCTTGAGCACTTCAACCTGTTTTTATTCTATGCAGTACATTTGGCATACACAGAATCAATCACATTTTTTTAATTAGAAAATTTGTAGTTTTATAGAAAAATGTAGAAAACACATGTTAGTGCTTAAATTTAAGTTTCTGTTTGGAATGATGGTAAAGTTTTGGTAATGGATGATGTAATGGTAGCACAACATTGTGAACCTAATTAATAGCACAGATTTTTTTGAATGTAGCTAAAAGGGGAAATTTCAGATCATATATATGTTACTAGAATAAAAATTTAAAAAACAAACAAACATAGGACTATACAACACAAACAGTGAACCCTAATGTAAACCAGAGACATAGTTAATAGCATAATTAAAATAATATTCTTTCATCAGTTTTAATAAACCTACCCCCACAATGCAAGGTGTTAATAATGGAGGGAGGGCATATATGGAAACTCAATTACATTTTAAAAATTACTAGGCATTGACTGTATTTATGCTTTTCGCTTTGCTAAAGTTTCATATAATCAAGCACATAAATACCAATAAAATAACAACAGATGTTATAAAAGTTACATTTATAATTCTTCTGCTTTTCTCCACAAGACTAAATTGGTAGGCACTCAATAAATACTTGTTAATGAATGCTAGGAGGGTTCAATGGATGGAGATTTCATCAATGGGAAATATCACAGAAGCCTGAAGAGAAAAGATGGATAGCTAGGATTCTAGAAGTCATAATTTGGCCAGGAAGGGCATTGTAGAAAAGAGGAAATGTCAGCAAAAACAAAATGCTGAGTATTATTTATTTGATTATCATTACTGCAATAGAATCATAAGCCTGTGGGGGCAAGAATCTTTTATGTTTGTTTATAATTATACCTGATAGCCAGGAGAAGCCTCTCACGTAGCAGGCCTTCAGTAGGTATTTATCCACTGAATAAATGCAGGTAATTGCTAATTAGCTAAATCACAGAATACATATAGTGAAGAAGTAGGAAATAAAGTTGGATCCAATTTGCCCAATGTTTTGAATATCAGAGTAAGAATCTATACTTAATTCAGTGCACAGCTGAGAACCATTGAAAAGAAGTGATATATGATATGAATTCTTTTGAAGGAAAAGAAGTCTGAGATATCCTGCCTAAAAAGATTCAGTTATCTGTTACCATCTTTTTACAAACTTTTCTTAATTACTTCTCCTCTTTTTCCATCCTCAAGCCTTAACACACTTAGGCTGCACTTAGTATTCCCACAAGCCAAATAAGACATGAATGAAGAATATTGAAAACGTGATTAAGACAAACAAGAAGAGATCTAAGATGGTGGCATAGAGAGGAGTGGAAGCTAGTTAGTCCCCCTGGAACAAATAATAAGCAACCAGGAACAGCTATTAAATAATATGGAATAACTGTGGGGGGACAAATGTGACTGTCCACTCATCATACAACAACCTGAACTGGGAGGAATGCCCAAGATTGCAGCATAAAATCTGTAGGTAAAACTGTGGATCCAAGCTGGGAGACCACTCCCACTACTGCCCGAGATGCAAAGCCTCCTGGAGCCAGAGAGCAGCACAGTCTGAGCAAGTGAATATAGCTCAGCTGAGCTCCAGCTGGGGTTTTAATTAACAAGTGTAGACTGCTCCATACGAATCCTCAACAAGCAGACAGAGGCTTTGGGTGAAGACTGACCTTGGAGAGCCGGACTGGCCCTGAAGGGGCTTTCTGTTCCTGTTTCGGCTCAGTGGAGAAAGCCTCAGCCATTTTCAGTTCCCAGCTCTCTGACCCAGACAAGGGTGGAGATAGCACAGGCAGAAAGAGACCACTGAAATGCTAATGACCTCTCCCTAGGGGTCAATCTTCTCCAGGAGGAAAGGGGTGGGGCCCAGCTCTACTACCCACCGTCTATTCTGAACCAGACGCCGGCACCTCGGGGAAAACAGCCATGGGCCACACCTCCTTACACCAGTCTGGAATTACAGGCTGACAGGTGCCACCTGCTGGGCAGAAAAGCACAGTGACCAGAGGCCTCACAGAGTGTACCAATTTTCTAAGACACACCCTCAGGGAAACCAGATACTGAATAGTTCTTCCTTCTGGGTCTGGAGCCCGTTTTGGTCTGGGAAAGCCTGATTGGGGTAACCAAGGAAACCATGCCTAGACAACAGAAAACTACAGCCTACACTAAGAAAAATGAAGTTATGGCCCAGTCAAAGGAACAAACTTACACTTCAACTGGGATGCAGGAATTAAAACAACTAATGCTAGATCAATTCAAAAAAAGTTTAGAGAAGATATGGCCAAAGAGATGAAGCATATAATGAAAACACTGGGCATACATAAGGAAGAAATTGAAAGTTCAAAAAAAACAACTGGCAGAATCTACGGAAATAAAAGGCACATCACAAAAGTTGAAAGACACAATGGAAACACACAACAGCAGATCTCAAGAGGCAAAAGAAAACATTCAGGAACTGGAGAACAATGCACCTGAAAGCCTACACACAAAAGAAGAGACAGAGAAAAGAATGGAAAAATATGAGCAACGTCTCCAGGAACTTAAGGACAGAAGGAAAATCCGGAATTGTGCCGGTTTGAATGTATTACGTCCCCCAAAATGCCATTATCTTTGATGTAATCTTGTGTGGACCGAGGTATCAGTGTTGATTAGATTGTAATTCTTTGAGTGTTTCTGTGGAGATGCGCCCCACCCAACAGTGGGTGATGACTCTGATTGGATAATTTCCATGGAGGTGTTACCCCACCCATTCAGGGTGGGTCGAAATTAAATCACTGGAGCCATATAAATGAGCTGACAAACAGAAGGAAGTCAGTGCAGCTGAGAGTGACATTTTGAAGAGGAGCTACAGCCAAGAGAGGACACTTTGATGAACACACAGGAGCTGAGAAGAAAGGAGCTGCAGATGAGAGACAATTTGAAGACGGCCGTTGAAAGCAGACTGTTGCTGTGGAGAAGCTAAGAGAGGAAAACACCCCAAGAGCACCTAAGAGTGACATTTTTGAGGAACTGGAGCCTAGAGAGGAACATCCTGGGAGAAAGTCATTTTAAAACCAGAACTTAGAGCAGACGCCAGCCACATGCCTTCCCAGCTAACAGAGGTTTTCCTGATGCCATTGGCCATTCTCCAGTGAAGGTACCTGATTGTTGATGCATTCCCTTGGACACTTTATGGCCTTAAGACTGTAACTGTGTAACCAAATAAACCCCCTTTTATAAAAGCCAATCCATTTCAGATGTTTTACACTCCAGCATCATTAGCAAACTAGAACAGGAATGTACATGTCAAAAGGAAAATCCGGAATATACCTGTCCATTGGTGTCCCCGAAGGAGAAGAGAAGGGAAAAGGGGCAGAAGCAATAATAGAGGAAATAATCAATGAAAATTTCCCATGTCTTATGAAAGACATAAAATTATGGATCCATGAAGTACAGTGTGCCCCAAACAGGATAAAGCTGAATAGGCCCACGCCAAGACACTTAATAATCAGATTATCAAATGTCAAAGACAAAGAGAGAATCCTGAAAGCATCAAGAGAAAAGTGATCCGTCACATACAAAGGAAGCTTGATAAGACTATGTGTGGATTTCTCAACAGAAACCATGGAGGCAAGAAGGAATTGGGATGATATGTTTAAGATACTGAAAGAGAAGAAACACCAACCAAGAATCCTGTGTCTGGCAAAACTATCCTTCACATATAAGGGAAAGCTTAAAATATTCTCAGACAAACAGACAATGAGAGTTTGCGAACAAGATACCTGCTGTACAGGAAACACTAAAGGAAGCACTGCATACAGAAAGGAAAAGACAAGAATGAGAGGTTTAGAACACAATTTTGGGAGATAGTAGCACAGAAATGTAAGTACACTGAACAAAGATGACTGTGGGTATGGTTGAAAGAGGAAGGTTGGGACCATGTGGGACACCAGAACAAAAGACAAAGGATAAAGACTGAGACTGTGTAACTCAGGGAAATCCAGTGTGCTCGACAATTGTAATAAAAGGCACAAATATGTTTTTACATGAGATAGAACAAATGAATGTCAACATTGCAAGGTGTTAAGAATAGGGTGGAATTAGGGGGAAATACAATCAATACAAACTAGAGTCTATAATTAATATTGTATTATGCTTCTTTTAATATAACAAAGGCAATATAGCAAAGCTAAATGCATATGGGGGGCGGGGTAGGTGAAGGATATGGGACTCCTGGCATTGGTAATGTTGTCTGACCCTTTATCCGACTTTAGGTTAATGCTGTTTTTCCTTTTGTTGCTTTCTAGCTGTCATGTTTTTGTTATTGTTGTTTTATTTCTCTCCCCCCTTTTTTTTTCTTTTGTCTCCTTTCTTTGACTCTTTCTTCTCTTTGGGGAAGAAATGGAGATGTTCTTATATAGATAGTGGCAATGGTGCTGAGTACATAGATACGTGACTGTACAGAGAACCAACGATTGTTTACTTAGGACAAAATGTATGGTGTGTGAACAAAATTGTCTTAAAAGAAAGGGGTTGATGAAGAAAACTTGAGGGCACTATATTGAGTGAAATAAGACAGACACATAAAGGCAAATATTGTGGGATCTCACTGATATGAACTAATTATAATATGTAAATTCATAGACATGAAATATAAGTTACCAGGCTATAGAATGAGGCTAAAGAAGGGGGAGTGTTTGCTTATTATGAGCAGAGTGTTCAACTAGGGTGAACTTAAACATTTGGAAATGGACAGGGGTGATGGTAGCATCTTGTGAGAATAACTAACAGTGCTGAAAGGTGTGTGAAGGGGGTGGAAAGGGTAAGCTCAGAGTCACATATGTCACCAGAAGGAAAGTCAGAGGCTAAAAAATGGGAATGTATAAAACAGTGAATCTTGTGGTGGACAATGTCCATGATTAACTATACAAATATTAAAAATCTCTGTCATGAACTAGAACAAATGACACTATAACTAGAAGTTAATAATAGAGAGGCATATAGGAAAAATATATATACCTATTGCAAACTATATACTACTTTAACATTCTTTCATCAACAGTAACAAATGTACTACATCAAAACTATGAATCAATAATGGAGGTAGGGGGGTGGTGGTTAGGGGTATGGGAGGATTTGAGTCTCCTTTTTTTGTCTTTATTTCTTTTCTGGAGTAATAAAAATGTTCTAAAAATTGAAAAAAGAAATTAATTTTGTTGATGGATACACAGATGTATGATGGTATCATGGGCAATTGATTGTACACTTTGGATCTTTGTATAGTTGTAAGGTATGTGAACAATCTCAATAAAAAGTATATATATATTAAAAAAACAAGAAAATATTGAATTTGGCAACATTTTCATTCCACTTCATTAATTTATTCATTCACCCAACAAATATTTAAGTGTCAATTTTTTTATTGTGGTAAAATATATACAATGCAAATTTTGCCATTTTAAGCATTTTTAAGCATACAATTCAGTAGCACAAATTACATCCACAATGTTGGGCAACCATTACCACTATTTCCAAAATTTTTCATCACCCCAAACAGAAACTCTGACCCCATTAGGCAGTAGCTCCCCATTGCTCCCTCTATCAGCCTCTAGTACCTCTAATCTACTTTGCCTCTATGAATTTGCCTATTCTAGATATTTTATATAGGTGGAATCATACAATATTTGTTCTATAGTGTTTGGATTATTTCATGGAGCATGATATTTTCAAGGTTCATCCATATTGTCACATACATCTGAACCTTATTCCTTTTTATAGCGGAATAATATTCCAAGGCGTGTATATACCAAATTTTGTTTATTCACTCATCTGTCAATAGGCACTTGGGTTGTGTCCACCTTTTGACTATCGTGAGTCATGCTGCTACAAACATGGGTATATCTGAGTACCTGTATTCAATTCTTAGGGCAGGAACTTTTTTTTTTTTTTTTTTAATGAATGATAACTGTATCTTTATTTGAGTCTCCATAATCACACCATAAATTTCTTGAAGCAGATACATCTATTTAATAAAATTCTGGACAGTTTCTAGGCCAAGATGTTGTCTTCCATTAACAGCTCATAAATTATCTGTTGCCAATATTATAAGATTAAATTATTTCCCCATGTAACAAATGTTTTTTTAATTCTGGGTAAACCAGTACTTCCTTTTCGTTTCACTCCCAGTCCCCTTTTCAGGCCTTAATAACTTAAGCAACTAGGTAGAAAAGCAAGCAGGAGAGTGATGGAATGTTTGTATCCTGTTTTAATCATCCCTAATTTCTAATTTTTACAGTGCGTGGTTTTGTTAACATTTTTGGTCTAACTCTGCATCCGAATAGGGTGTGGACGGAACTTCTGGAATGTGACAAACAAAAACTAGTTTATGAACAGGACGCCGGCAACACAGCTTCACAGCACGCGGGCGAAATACTTCTCGCAAAAGCCACAGGCTGGTGTCCGCACCAGCTGGGAACTAATAAAGTTGGGCGTGTTCAAAGGGGTCCTTTTCCTCCAGGGCCTGTGGGAAAGCCTGCAAAAATAAGACTCCTAGAAATACCCTGATGTTTTCAAACCATCTCCTTCTCCTGGTATTTTTTTCCTCATTCGCAGTACTTGGGTTCTGAGGGGAACGGTTTGGGTTAGGCCAGCGGAGCGCATTTCGGGTGCATCTGACCCGGCGATTGCAGCGGGCAGCCCCGCGGAGGCCCGGTTCACGTGGTGCTGGGGTCGGGACTGTGGACTGTGAAGAGACAAGAGATGAAGCCTAGGTCCTCATCGTTCGTGGATAATAAGCTGAAACAGCGGGTCATCCAGGTGTGTATTTTGGACCGCCCGGCTTCGCTGTGGTCCCTACTCACTGCTCCAAGGTGCCGCTAGCTTTCTCTCGGGCCGCTCCCAGGCCGAAGTTTATTAGCTGCTTTCCCACGCTCCAGATTCATGTATCCAGTGGATATGTGACATTTCTTCTTGAATGACAGGTATCTTCAACTTAACATGTCCAAACTGAACTTCTGATTTTCTCCTCTGGACCTGCTGTTCACTAATTCTCTGTATCCCGATAAATGATTTCATCTATCCAGTTGTTAAAGCCCCATACCTTCAGAATCATTCTGACTCCTTTCCTTGATTTGTACCAGATTCACTAACAATCTGGCTGACTTTACTTTCAAAATGTATTCCAAATCTAACCATTTTTTACCATCTCTTCTTCCAACCATAGTAGTCCAAGCCACCAACTCTCCATTAGGCTATTGCAAGAGCTTTCTAACTGATCTCTCTGATTATGCGTTTAATTAAGATTAATTCCCCACAAAGCAGCCAGAGAAATCCTTTAAAAGGGAAAAATCACAGCTTGCCAGGGAACTGCACAAAAGCCTTTCAATGGATTCAGACATTTAGAGTAAAACCTAGCCTCAAAAGCCCTACATATTTTTTTTTTGTCTCTTTTCCCCTCTCCTTTCCTTTTGCTCTCTCCACACTTATTCTGACCCAGCCACACTGATCTTCTCAAACTTGCCAAGCACGGTACGTTTGCTCTTGCTTTTCATTCACTCTGAATTACTTACTCTGTCTGGATATTCACGACTTGCTCCTTCACCTTATTCAGGTCTCTGAGCAGTGATTCCTAACTGCTGAATCTAGTGGCCTCTTCTTAGTCCTCACCACACTTGACTGCTCTTCAGCATTTGACATGATCAGCTTCTCTATTGTGTTTTGTTTTGTTCATTATAAAAGTAATAGGTTCTTACGGTTTAATAAAAGAGATTAAAGGATATAAATGAAAAGAAAAAATCTCTCTAATTCTACACCTTATTCCAGGGATAGCCATGGAGAGTTTCAATTATATAAAATTTTGTATTCATTAAAAAAAAAACAAAATCAAACAAATGGGCCCATTTGTATCTCTTCTGCTGCTTGTTTTTTTTCACTTAATGAGTATTTTGGGCAAGTAGTACATTTGTACAAGTAGTACATTTGCCTCTTTTATTTTTTTTGGTTTATATCCTTTTTTTAAATTGTGATAAATATATGTATCATAGAATTTTCCATGTAACCATTTTAACTATAATTTAGTGGCATTAATTACATTTACAATGTTGTGCAATGATCACCACTGTTTCCACAATTTTTTGTAACCCCAAACAGAAACTTTGTACACATTAAACAATAACTTCCTTCTCCTCCCTCTACCCAGCTCCTGGTAACTTCTAATTTACTTTTTGTCCCATAAATGTACTTTTTCTGGATATTTCATATAAGTAGAATCATACAATACTTGTCCTTGTGTCAGCATGTCTTCAGGGTTTATCCATGTTGTAGCATGTATCAGAACTCCGTTCCTTTTTATAACCTAATAATATTCCATCGTATATATATATGTATATATGTGGTGTGTGTGTATATGTACACACACACCACATTTTACTTATTTATCTGTTGATGGACACTTGGGTTGTGTCCACCTGTTGACTATTGTGAATAATGTTGCTATGAACGATGTTGTACAAGTATCTGTTTGAGTCCCTGTTTTCAGTTCCTTTGGATATATACCTAGGAGTAGAATGCCAGGTCATATGGTAGTTCCGTGTTTCATTTTTTTGAGGAGCTGCCAAATTGTTTTCCACAGCAGCTGCACCGTTTTCCCTTCCCACCAACGTGTGAGGTTCCCAGTTTCTCTGTGTCTTCATCAACACTTGTCATTTTCTGGTTATAGCCATCCTAGTGGACATGAAGCAGTTCCCTTATTGTGGTTTTGATTTGCATTTCCCTAATGGCTAATGCTGTTGATCACTATTTCATATACTTATCAGACATTTATGTATCTTTTTTGGAGAAATGTCTATTCATGTCATTGTCCACTTTTAAATTGGGTTGTTTGTCTTTTTGTTGTTGAGTTGTAGGATTTTTTTTTTACATATTCTGAATATTAAACCTTTATAAGATACATAATTTTGCAACTATAGTCTCCTATTGTATGTGTTGTCTTTTCATTCTCTTTATAAAATGTCTTTTGATGTGCAAACATTTTTAATTTTAATAAAGTCCAGTTTATCTGTTTTTCTTTTCATAATTAAGAAGCCATTGCCAAATCCAAGGTCATGAAGATTTTCCCCTATGAACATAGGGTTTTATGTTTACCTGTATAAACACAAGGATTTTATAGTTTTAGCTCTTAAATATGTCTTTGATCCATTTTGATTTAAGTTTTGTATAAAGTGTAAGTTCATTTGCCTCTTTTTAAGTAGTGTATTAGTTACTTATTTCTGTATAACAAAATTTTTTTTTAATCCTTTAATTTTAATTTTATTATTTCAGTGACCTTTTTAGTCTCCCAGTATTTTCTTCTTAAGAGCTCTCAAAATTGTGACTAACCATGACCTGCGTCATAATCCTGTAGATTATAATAACAAATATCATGTTCTTGGTAATTTTAAGGAAATGTGAAAAGTTTTTAAGTGGAATTTTTCCCCACAACTTCAGCTGTTTCCATTATTGTAAAATATGCAAAGAGAAACGTGTTAACTTTTGATGTACGGCTCAACAAGTAGTTATCTAGGTAATTTCAAAAATTGTTATGGGTTACAGTTCCACAGTTTCAGTTCTTTCCTTATTATGCAATATAGGGTATATACAGACAGGTGAAGAATTTCAAAGCACAATTCGACAAATAGCTACAGAGCGAATTTCAAAGGATATTGTAGGTTACAGTTCCAGCATGTCATTTACCTCCTTCCAGCTACTCCAATACTCCAGCATCTAAAAAAATCTATCTAATTATTTATAAAGATTCAGTATTCGTAGATCTTTGTTAAATCTTATCTTGTTTGTTGCTATCCATTCCTCTCACTTAATCTTTCTCCATCTTCAGAGGTGTCTAGGTAGTGAGCACCCTAAATTGTTCATATTGAAAGGGGTTGTTGACATTATGGGTAAGGGGGCTGCATCTGATTATTGTTCTTTTATTTTTTTTAAATCTTCATTTTATTGAGATATATTCACATACCACGCAGTCATACAAAACAAATCGTACATTCAGTTGTTCACAGTACCATTACATAGTTGTACATTCATCACCTAAATCAATCCCTGACACCTTCATTACCACACACACAAAAATAACAACAATAATAATTAAAGTGAAAAAGAGCAAATAAAGTAAAAAAGAACACTGGGTACCTTTGTCTGTCTGTCTGTTTGTTTCCTTCCCCTATTTTTCTACTCATCCATCCATAAACTAGACACAGGGGAGTGTGGTCCTTATGGCTTTCCCAATCCCATTGTCACCCCTCATAAGCTACATTTTTATACAATTGTCTTCGAGATTCATGGGTTCTGGGTTGTAGTTTGATAGTTTCAGGTATCCACCACCAGCTACCCCAATTCTTTAGAATCTAAAAACGGTTGTCTAAATTGTGCGTAAGAGTGCCCACCAGAGTGACCTCTCGGCTCCTTTTGGAATCTCTCTGCCACTGAAGCTTATTTCATTTCCTTTCACATCCCCCTTTTGGTCAAGAAGATGTTCTCCATCCCACAATGCCGGGTCTACATTCCTCCCCGGGAGTCATATTCCACGTTGCCAGGGGGATTCACTCCCCTGGGTGTCTGATCCCACGTAGGGGGGAGGGCAGTGATTTCACCTTTCAGGTTGGCTAAGCTAGAGAGAGAGGGCCACATGTGAGCAACAAAGAGGCATTCGGGAGGAGGCTCTTAGGCACAATTATAGGGAGGCCTAGCCTCTCCTTTGCAGCAACAGCCTTCCCAAGGGTAAATCCTGTGGTAGAGGGCTCAACCCATCAAACCACCAGTCCCCTATGTCTGTGGTCATGTTAGCAGCCATCGAGGTGGGGTAGGCCAATACCCCTGCATTCTGCACAGGCTCCTCAAGGGGGCTCTACATATTTTTTTCCCTTGTGTTTTTTTTTTTAAATCAACTGTATGAAAAATAAAAAAATAAAAAACATAATTAAAAAAAATACAATAAAAGAACATTTCAAAGAGACCATAACAAGGGAGTAAGAAAAGGACAACCAACCTAAGATAACTACTTTACTTCCAGCATGTTCCTACTCTACTCCAAGAAAGTTACCTAATATAGCAACATTTTTGTGAACTTGTTCCTACTATACCCATCAGAAATTAACAGGCCATAGTCATTCCTGGGCATTCCCAGAACGTTAAATTTACCCATGATAGCTCATCTGTTCTTCTTGGATTATTGTTCCCCCTTCCTTAATTGCTCTCTATTGCTAGTTCCCCTACATTCTACATTATAAACCATTTGTTTTACATTTTTCAAAGTTCACATTAGTGGTAGCATATAATGTTTCTCTTTTTGTGCCTGGCTTATTTCGCTCGGCATTATGTCTTCAAGGTTCATCCATGTTGTCATATGTTTCACGAGATCGTTCCTTCTTACTGCCGTGTAGTATTCCATCGTGTGTATATACCACATTTGATTTATCCAATCACCTGTTGGAGGACATTTGGGTTGTTTCCATCTCTTGGCAATTGTGAATAATGCTGCTATGAACATTGGCGTGCAGATATCTGTTTGTGTCACTGCTTTCCGATCTTCCGGGTATATACCGAGAAGTGCAATCGCTGGGTCAAATGGTAAGTCTATATCTAGTTTTCTAAGGAACTGCCAGACTGACTTCCAGAGTGGCTGAACCATTATACAGTCCCACCAGCAATGAATAAGAGTTCCAATTCCTCCACATCCCCTCCAGCATTTGTAGTTTCCTGTTTGTTTAATGGCAGCCATTGTAATCGGTGTGAGATGGTATCTCATTGTGGTCTTAATTTGCATCTCTCTAATAGCTAGTGAAGCTGAACATTTGTTCATGTGTTTCTTGGCCATTTGTATTTCCTCTTCAGAGAACTGTCTTTTCATACCTTTTGCCCATTTTATAATTGGGCTGTCTGTACTATTGTCATTGAGTTGTAGAATTTCTTTATATATGCAAGATATCAGTCTTTTGTCAGATACATGGTTTCCAAAAATTTTTTCACATTGAGTTGGCTGCCTCTTTACCTTTTTGACAAATTCCTTTGAAGTACAGAAACTTCTAAGCTTGAGGAGTTTCCGTTTATCTATTTTTTGTTTTGTTGCTTGTGCTATGGGTGTAAAGTCTAGGAAGTGGCCGCCTAATACAAGGTCTTGAAGATGTTTTCCTACATTATCTTCTAGGAGTTTTATGGTACTTTCTTTTATATTGAGATCTTTGGTCCATTTTGAGTTAATTTTTGTGTAGGGTGTGAGGTAGGGGTCCTCTTTCATTCTTTTGGATATGGGTATCCAACTCTCCCAGCCCCATTTGTTGAAAAGACCATTATGACCCAGTTCAATGACTTTGGGGGCTTTATCAAAGATCAGTCGACTGTAGATCTGGGGGTCTATCTCTGAATTCTCAATTCGATTCCATTGATTTATATGTCTATCTTTGTGCCAGTACCATGCTGTTTTGACAACTGTGGCTTTATAATAAGCTTCACATCAGGGAGTGTAACTCCTCCGACTTTGTTTTTCTTTTTTAGAGTGTCTTTAGCAATTCGAGGCATCTTCCCTTTCCAAATAAATTTAATAAGTAGCTTTTCCAAGTCTGCAAAGTAGGTTGTTGGAATTTTGATTGGGATTGCATTGAATCTGTAGATGAGTTTGGGTAGAATTGACATCTTAATGACATTTAGCCTTCCTATCCATGAACATGGAATATTCTTCCATCTTTTAAGGTCCCCTTCTATTTCTTTTAGTAGAGTTATGTAGTTTTCTTTGTATAGGTCTTTTACTTCTTTGGTTAAGTTTATTCCTAGGTACTTGATGTTTTTAGCTGCTAATGAAAATGGTATCTTTTACTTCAGTTTCTCTTCAGTTTGTTCATTTCTAGCATATAGAAACATTACCGACTTATGTGCATTAATCTTGTATCCCGCTACTTTGCTAAATTTGTTTATTAGCTCTAGTAGCTGTATCGTCGATTTCTCAGGGTTTACCAGATATAAGATCATATCATCTGCAAACAATGACAGTTTTACTTCTTTTTTTCCAATTTGGATGCCTTTTATTTCTTTGTCTTGCCGGATTGCCCTGGCTCGCACTTCCAGCACAATGTTGAATAACAGTGGTGATAGCGGGCATCCTTGTCTTGTTCCTGATCTTAGAGGGAAGGCTTTCAGTCTCTCACCATTGAGTACTATGCTGGCTGTGGGTTTTTCATATATGCTATTTATTATATTGAGGAAGTTTCCTTCAATCCCTACCTTTTAAAGTGTTTTTATCAAAAATGAGTGTTGGATTTTGTCAAATGCTTTTTCAGCATCTATTGAGATGATCATTTGATTTTTCCCTTTCGAATTATTAATGTGTTGTAATGCATTGATTGATTTTCTTATGTTGAACCATGCTTGCATGCCTGGAATGAACCCCACTTGGTTATGGTGTATGATTTTTTTTAATGTGTCTTTGGATTCGATTTGCAAGTATTTTGTTGAGGGTTTTTGCATCTATATTCATTAGGGAGATTGGCCAGTAGTTTTCCTTTTTTGTAGCATCTTTGCCTGGTTTTGGTATTAGATTGATGTTACCTTCATAAAATGAGTTAGGTAATGTTCCATTTTCTTCAATGTTTTGAAAGAGTTTGAGTAAGATTGGTGTCAGTTCTTTCTGGAAAGTTTGGTAGAATTCCCCTGTGAAACCGTCTGGCCCTGGGCATTTATTTGTGGGAAAATTTTTGATGACTGATTGGATCTCTTTGCTTGTGATGGGTTGGTTGTGGTCTTCTATTTCTTCTCTGTTCAGTCTAGGTTGTTCATATGTTTCCGGGAAATTGTCCATTTCCTCTACATTATCCAGTTTGTTGCCAGACAGTTGTTCATAGTATCCTCTTATAATTTTTTTAATTTCTTCAGGATCTGCGGTTATGTCACCTTTTTCATTCATTATTTTGTTTATATGGGTCCTCTCTCTTTTTGATTTTGTCAGTCTAGCTAGGGGCTTGTCAATCTTGTTGATCTTCTCAAAGAACCAACTTTTGGTGATATTTATCCTCTCTATTGTTTTTTTGTTCTCTATGTCATTGATTTCTGCTTTAATCCTTGTGATTTCTTTTCTTCTACTTGGTTTAGGATTGGTTTGCTGTTCATTTTCTAGCTTCTTCAGTTGATCCATTAGTTCTTTGATTTTGGCTCTTTCTTCCTTTTTAGTATATGCATTTAGTGCTATAAATTTCCCCCTCAGTACCGCTTTTACTGCATCCCATAGGTTTTGGTATGTTGTGTTCTCATTTTCATTCCTCTCTTTATATTTAGCAATTTCTCTTGCTATTTCTTCTTTAACTCATGGATTGTTTAGGAGTGTGTTGTTTAACCTCCAGGTATTTGTGAATTTTCTAAGTCTCTGATGGTTATTGACTTCTAATTGTATTCCATTGTGGTCAGGGAATGTGCTTTGAATAATTTCAATGTTTTTTAATTTATTGAGCCTTGTTTTATGTCCCAGCATATGATCTATTCTGGAGAAAGTTCTGTGAGCACTAGAGAAGAATGTGTATCCTGGTGATTTGGGATGTAATGTTCTATATATGTCTGTTAAATCTAATTCATTTATCAGATTGTTTAGGTTTTCAATTTCCTTATTGGTCTTCCGTCTGGTTGATCTATCTATAGGAGAGAGTGATGTGTTGAAGTCTCCCACAATTATTGTGGAAACATCAATTGCTTCCTTTAGTTTTGCCAGTGTTTCTTTCATGTATTTTGTGGCACCTTGGTTGGGTGCATAAACATTCATGATTGTTATTTCTTCTTGTTGAATTGCCCCTTTTATTAGTATGTAGTGGCCTTCTTTGTCTCTCAAAACATCCCTGCATTTAAAGTCTATTTTATCTGAGATTAATATTGCTACCCCTGCTTTCTTTTGGCTGTAGCTTGCATGAAATATTTTTTTCCATCCTTTCACTTTCAGTTTCTTTGTGTCCCTGTGTCTAAGATAAGTCTCTTGTATGCAGCATATTGATGGTTCATTCTTTTTAATCCATTCTGCCAATGTATATCTTTTAATTGGGGAGTTTAATCCATTTACATTCAACGTTATAACCGTGAAGGCATTTCTTGAATCAGCCATCTTATCCTTTGGTTTATGTTTATCATATATATTTTCCCCCTCTCTCTATTAATATCCTTTAATGTACCCATACCGAATCTCTTTAGTACTGAACCTTTCTCCAAGTCTCTCTGTCCTGTCTTTGTTTCTCTGTCTGTAGGGCTCCCTTTAGTATCTCCAGTAGGGCAGGTCTCTTGTTAGCAAATTCTCTCAGCATTTGTTTGTCTGTGAAAAATTTAAGCTCTCCCTCAGATCTGAAGGAGAGCTTTGCTGGATAAAGTAATCTTGGTTGGAAATTTTCTTACTCAGAATTTTAAATATATCGTGCCACTGCCTTCTTGCCTCCATGGTGGCTGCTGAGTAGTCACTACTTAGTCTTATGCTGTTTCCTTTGTATGTGGTGAATTGCTTTTCTCTTGCTGCTTTCAGTACTTGCTCCTTCTCTTTCGCTTTTGACAGTGTGATCAGAATATGTCTTGGAGTGGGTTTATTTGGATTTATTCTATTTGGAATTCGCTGGGCATTTATGATTTGTGTATTTATGGTGTTTAGAAGATTTGGGGAGTTTTCCCCAACAATTTCTTTGAATACTCCTCCTAGACCTTTACCCTTTTCTTCCCCTTCTGGAACACCAATGAGTCTTACATTTGGACGTTTTATATTATCTATCATTTCCCTGAGGTCCATTTCGATTTTTTCGATTTTCTTTCCCCATTCTTTCTTTTGTGCCTTCATTTTCCATTCTGTCATCTTCCAGGTCACTGATTCATTGTTCAACTTCCTCTAGTCTTGTACTATGAGTATCCAGAATCCTTTTAATTTGGTCAACAGTTTCTTTAATTTACATAAGATCATCTGTTTTTTTATACAGTCTTGCAATGTCTTCTTTGTGCTCTTCTAGGGTCTTCTTGATATCCTTTGTATCCCGTACTATGGTCTCATTGTTCATCTTTAGTTCTTTGATTAGTTGCTCTATGTACTTTGTCTCTTCTGATCTTTTGATTTGGGTGCTTGGGCTTGGATTATCCATATTGTCTGTTTTTTTCATATGCTTTATAATTTTCTGTTGTTTTTGGCCTCTTGCCATTTGCTGAACTTGCTAGGGTTCTTTTAGGATTTGTAGACCAATTGAAGTCCTTATCTCTAATTTATCAGATTTACAGCTTCGTGGAGTGCACTTTCTCTAACTAACCAGCAGGTGGCGTCCACTAGCCACCTGTTCTCCACAAGCCAGTTCTCCCCTGCTTTTCCTTTGTGGTGAGTGGGGGAGTGAGTCTTGTGGGGTCGAATTGGTGTACCAAGCTTGCATGTGTAGTTGGTGTTGCCCGCCCTGTATATGGGGCGTGTGTCTGGGTGGTCAGGGAGGGGTGGTGGCTGTAACAATCAAATCTCCCTGGTGTTCCTGGAGTTTAAAAGCTGCTGCAATATTCTAATCCTTCAGTTCAGTCCTGCCACAGTTTGTCTCTGCCACTGACTCACAGTTCCTTAATTTTGGCGTATGGCTCCTGAGACTTGCGAGTGGGTCCCTCTTCTAGGCTATGCACCCCCGGGTCCTCTGTTGAGGGATGACTGTGCTATGTCACAGGTGAGTGCCATCCCCCTGGGGTGGTTCTGGGCTGCTGGGCTGTGTAGGGAGGCTCCCAGTCTGCTGAAATGATGGCTGAATGGGGCTTTGTTAATTCACACTGCTCTACCTTCCCAACTCTGGGACACCCAGCTGAGGGTGCAGGGACGGCTAATGTCCACACCCAGTTTTGTGGTGTGTGCGTGTTATTTGAAGCACTTCCGTCACACTGGGTTGTCTGGGGCAGCTCTGGGTTATGGGGCTGGCGACGGGCTGGAGTGTGCCTGTCCACCAGGATGATGGCTGTGAGCAGACACCCCCCTTTTCTTTGGAAGTTGTGGTGTTTAGTGAATTTTCTCAGCCACTGGATTATTGCCTTTTGTCTCAGAGCTGTCTTAGTTCTGCTCTTGTCTTGACCTGCCCAAATTGCAAGTCTTTGAGGCTTTCTGTATTGGGCTTCTTAGAGTAATTGTTTTAGAAACAGGAAAAAAAAAAGGTAAAAAAAAAAAAAAAAGGAAAAAAAAAAAGCCCTCCTTGCAGATCTAATGGATTATTGAAATGCTAGGAGGCAAAACAATTAGGGCCATTAAGGAAAGATCCAGGGGGCAGAGAGATCAGTTTTTCTTCGGGATTTGCATATGAGCCTCAGGGCCTGAGCTCTGCCCTTCTCCTTTCTATGTTCACCATTACTCCAAAAAGCCTCCGCTTTTATTTTGGGGTTTTTCTTTGCTGTTTTTTGCTATGCCTGTCTCCTCTCTGCTGGGCTGGCTGCTCTCAGATTCTCTGGTATCTGGTGTCAGTCTATGTATGGTTGGAGTTTGGATCAGTAGAATGAGTTTCCGATAAGGGCTGCCACTGCAGTTCTCCCTTCTCCTTCCCAGTGCTGACGGCCCCTCCTCCCACGTGACTGAGCCTGGCAGGGAGGGGCGCGGATTCCCTGGCCGCAAAACCTTACAGATTTCACTGATCTCAGCATTTCGACGTGTTCATGAGTGGTGTATGAAGTATGCCCAAAGTCATATTGCTCTGTGGTGTCCAGTCCACGCAGTTCCTGGCTTTCTACCTTCTTTCCTGGAGGAGTAACTAAAACATACAGCTCACCAATCTGCCATCTTGCCCCGCCTCCTCTCTGTATAACAAATTACCCAGAATTTAGCAGCTTAAACTAAAGTGGTTTTATATCTGTTGCCATCAAGGAGCTTTTTGGCTTGCAGTGGATATGACATATAAACAAATAAGTATAATTTAACATAAACTGTGGTAAATAACAATGTGCTGTAGGTGCATGAGAAGAGGACAAGCAAATAGAATGGTCCAGCTTTGGATACTGAGTTTCTTGTCTTTGGAGGCATTTATGTGTTCTGGATTCTTGAGGAAGAACTTGCTGTGTGTGGGGAAGTTGAACTGAATAACTAGCAAGAATTGAAACAGATTGAGACTGTGCAGTTAGTCCAGATTTGAATTCTGGCTCTGCAACTTATTTTGTGTTTCCAGGCAAGTTATTATTTAAACTTGCTCATCTCTAAAGTGTGGAGACTAATCAGTTACCTCTTAGAATTGTAAGGATGGAGGATTAAAAGAGATAATTAAAAGAGATAGCCCCTAGAATGGTACTAGGACAAAGGATCCCAAACACTTTTGATTCATGGCTCTCAGTTTTTCATTTTTTCATGGTGCCCCTAGGCCAAAAGAAATTCCTAATAGGTCTATTTATTAAGTAGTTAGGTCCAAGCAGCTTAAAAGCATTTAGTCCAAAATTACTTAGTTTGAAATAAATAAAATGCAAAAATTGAAAGAAAAATTAATGTATTTATATTGCATTCTTAACCACAGCTACTGATGGGATTTGTGTGCCTGTTGGGTACCACACAACTTTTTATCTTGGAATTAGATTGATATTGCCACTCTTATTTCCTGTTCCACATTGATTTTTGCATGATATTTGCTTCTTATCACACAGCAACCACTGAAAACCCAGTTTCCGAAATATATGCCATCCTCAAAAGGACTGAAAGGAGATTTACTGTTGAAGCCATGAATTGCCTCAATCTAGTAGTTCTTATGGTGTTTGTCAGCTGTTAAATATCATTGGTTCCCTCAAATTTAAAGTCTCTTGGTGCCCTTGTGAGTTTACTGCTGTGTTGCGGGGTATCTCAGCACAGTTTGGGAACCTAGGATAATAGCCTTCATTAATACATTATTACTATTCTATTTATTGCTGTTATTATTGCATTGTTATAGTGATTAATAATTAAATTATCTGATTTCAGACTTGACAGTTCATGATTTTTATTAATGTTTCTGGTTTCCTTTATTAATGAAGAGTTTGCATTAAAGCATAACATATTTCAATAGCTTGATCTCTTGTTTGTCAATTAAAATTAAAATCACTGAGTTTGAAATTCTAAGTGTTTTTTACTTACCATATTTTTTGTTCTAGTACCTCACCAGTAACAGATGTGGCAAATATGTGGACACTGGCATCTTAGCATCTGATTTGCAAAGAATGTACAGGTAAAGAAATGTATTCTGCAGATCTTTGCTTTGCTTTTCTACCATTTTTAAAGTTTCCATCCCACCTGATTTCCCACTGATATTAATGGCAACTGGTATCAGTTCACCAGTTTGTAAGCTTGGAATTTCATTCAGTTCCAGAAACATTTATCAAGTTCCTAATATGATTCTTTCTTCAGTTGTAACTGTACCAAAGTTAGTTGATACTATACCAAAGCTAAGTGTAAATAATAGGGGATATAAGGAGTTGGGATTTTTTTTTTTTTTTTTTTTTTTTAATTTGGAGTAATGAGAATGTTCTCAAATTGATTGTGGTAGTGAACACATACTCTTTGATTTTACCAAGAGCCATTGACTGTACACTTTGGATGGATTGTATGGTGTGTGAATTAAACTGTTAAAAAAAGTACACATGTGTAAGGAACAGTCCTTGTTACTATGAGGAATGGCTCCTTTCAGTACCTGACAGTCTGTTCAGGAGATAGAGGTGTTTCTATAGCACTTTTTACTTCATTAAAAAATTAAAACCATCAGGTGTGATCTCCCTCAGCTTCCTGACTCTTTATCTAGAAATGTGTCTCTCATTTAGTCTTCCCACCAAAGACTAAATTCTCTTGCACCTATAATCCTATCTCTTCTGATACCTGCTTCATTAAGTATCACTACTTTGTGTGTTTCAATCTTTATATTTTTTTCTCCTTAGTCTGCAAATAAGCACAGGTCTCTACGTATCTTCGGGCCTTGAAAAGAAGAAAGAAAGAGAAAGAAAGAGAAAAGAAAAGAAAAACTCCAAAGGCTTTTTTTCCTCTGCCATCCAATATTTCTCCTCCATTTTATCAAATATTTTTAAAGAGTGGTATAAGCTTGCTGCCTTCTTTTCTGCACACTCCACAGAAATTTATGAATTGCCTTATTTCTTTAATTTCTTTTTTATCTTTGTCAATGGTATAACCCCCCGACCTGGTGTCGTCCTCCTCCTCCTACCTGACTGCCCTTCCCCTGCCATGTTTATAATCAGTTATGTTAACAATATTTTGTCTTCCAGTCTATGAACATGGAACTTCCTTTCATTTATTTAGGTCTTCTTTAATTTCTTTTAGCAGTGCTTTGTAGTTTTTTGAATACAGGTCCTTTGCATCCTTGGTTAAGTTTATTCCTAGCTATTTAATTCTTTTAGTTGCTGTTGTAAATGGAATTTTTTAACCTGATTTCCTCCTTCGATTACTCATTACTGGTATATAGAAACACTACTGATTTCTGCATGTTTATCTTGTATTCTGCCACTTTGCTGAACTCTTTTATTAGCTCTCGTGACTTTGTTGTAGATTTTTCAGGACTTTCTAGGTATAGGATCATGTCATCTGTAAATAGTGAAAGTTTTACTTCTTCCTTTCCGATTTGGATGCCTTTTATTTCTTTTTCTTGCCTAATTGCTCTAGCTAGAACTTCTAGTACAATGTCAAATAGCAGTTGTGATCCTTGTCTTATTTCTGATCTCAGTGGGAAAACTTTCAGTCTTTCACCATTGAGTACTATGTTAGCTGTGGGTTTTTCATATATGTCCTTTATCGTGTTGAAGAAGTTTCCTTTGATTCCTATCTTTTGAAGTGTTTTTTTCAAGAAGGGATGCTACATTTTTTCAAATGCCTTTTCTGCATCTATTGAGATGATCATGTGGTTCTTCTTCAATTTGTTGGTTTTCTTATGTTGAACCATCCTCGCATACCTGAGATAAAGCCTGCTTGGTCGTGATGTATAATTCTTTTAATGTGCAGTTGGATTCTATTTGAAAGTATTTTGTTGAGGATTTTTGCTTCTGTATTCATTAGAGAGAGTAGTCTGTAATTTCCTTTTCTGTAATATCTTTTTTTGGTTTTGGGTATTAGGGTGATGTTGGCTTCATAGAATGAGTTAGATAGTGTTACCTCCTTTTCAATTTCCTGGAATAGTTTGAGCAGGATTGGTATAAATTCTTGGAATGATTGGTAGAATTCACCTGTGAAGCCATCAGTCCTGGGCTTTTCTTTGTTGGGAGGTTTTCGATGACTGTTTCAATCTCCTTACTTGTGATTGGTAGATTCTATTTCTACTGGAGTCAGTGTGGGTTGTTCATGTGTTTCTAGAAAATTGTCTGTTTCATCTAAGTTGTCTAGTTTGTTGGCATATAGTTGTTCATAGTATCCTCTTATTATCCTTTATATTTCTGTGGTGGCCGATAGTAATGTCCACCCCCTTCGTTTTTTATTTTATTTATTTGCATCTTCCCTCTCTTTTTCTTTGTCATTCTTTTAAGGGCTTGTCAGTTTTGTTGATCTTTTCAAAGAACAAACTTTTGATTTTGTTGATTCTGTCTATTGGTTTTGTTGTTGTTCTCAATTTCATTTACTTCTGCTCTAATCGTTCTTTCTTTCTTTCTTCTTGCTTTAGGATTAGTTTTCTCTTCTTTTTCTAGTGCCTCCAGGTGTGTAGTTAGGTCTTTGATTTAGTATTTTTTTCCTTTTTACTGTAGGTATTTAAGGCTATAAATTTTCCTCCCAACACTGCCTTCATTGCATCCCATAAGTTTTGATATGTTGTGTTCTTATTTTCATTTGTCTTGAAATGTTTACTGATTTCTTTTGCAATTTATTCTTTGACCCACTGATTGTTTAAGAGTGTGCTTTTTAACCTCCATAAATCTGTGCATTTTCCAGTCTTCTGCCTGTTGTTGACTTCCAGCTTCATTCCACTATGATCACAGAAAGTGCTTTGTATAATTTCTATCTTTTTAAATTCATTAAGACCTTTTTGTGACCCAACATATGGTCTATGCTGGAGAATGATGCGTGAGCAATTGAGAAGAATGTATGTCCTGCTGTCTTGGGGTGCATTATTCTGTGTTATGTTTGTTAGGTCTGGTTCATTTAACAAATTTTTCAAGTTCTCTATTTCCTTATTGATCTTCTGTCTAGATGTTTCTGAGGTTTCCTCATAGTCAGAATCAGGTTATGTATTTTTGGCAGGAATACCATAGCAGTTTTATGACCTCAGAAGGCACATAATGTCTGTGGTGTGAACTGATGAAGTTAGTCAGTTTGATTTTTTTTTAAAGTAGTTTTATTGAGATGTATTCAAACATGTACACTCCATCCAAAGTATACAATCGGTGGCTCACAGCATAATCACAGCTATGTGTTCATCACCACAGTCAATTTTAGAACATTTTTCATTACTCCAAAAAGAAAAAACCCATACTCCTTACCCCCCCCCGCCATTGACCCTTAGATTGTTGTACAGTTGTTACAATTGACGAAAAAATATTCATGTATTACTGTTAACCATAGTCCATAGTTTGCAGTAGGTGCATTTTTTCCCATATACTGTTCTATTTTTAACTCTTTGTAATAGTGATGTACTTTTTTTAAATTCAATTTTATTGAGATATATTCACATACCATACAGTCATCCAAAGTGTACAATCAGTTGTTCACAGTACCATCATACAGTTGTGCATTCATCAACCCAATCTATTTTTTGAACATTTTCCTTGTACCAGAAAAAGTGAAAATAAGAATAAAAAATAAAAATAAAGAAGAAAACCCAAAACACCCCACACTCACCCTATTTTTCATTTAGTTTTTTGTCCTCATTTTTCTACTCATCTATCCATACACTGGATAAAAGGGAGTGTGATTCATAAGGCTTTCACAATCACACTGTCATCTCTTGTAAGCTACATTGCTATACCATAGTCTTCAAGAGTCAAGGCTACTGGGTTGCAGTTTGATGGTTTCAGGTATTTACGTATAGCTATTCCAATGCATTACAACCTAAAAAGGGTTCTCTATATAGTGCATAAGAAAATAGTGATGTACTTTTGATCTAGTTCATGAAAAAACACTCTTATATTTGTCCTTTTAATCACAGTCGTCTTCCATAAGAGGGTTCACTGTGTTATACAGTCTGATGTTTTATCCTCTAACTTTGCATCTAGTGACATACACAACCCTAAACTTCTCCGTTCACCCACAATCACACATGTAACTCATTGCTGTTAATTACGTTCACCATATTGTGCTACCATCACCTCTATCCATTTCCAAACATTTACATTCAACCTAATTAAAAATTCTGCACAAATTAAGCATAAGCTCCCCATTCTCTGCTCTCATTCTGTCTCCTGGTAACCTGTATTCTAGATTTTAACTCTAAGCGTTTACTTATTGTAATTAGTTCATATTAGTGAGACCCCATACAATTTTTGCCCTTTTGGTCTGACTTCACTCAACAGAATGTCTTCAAGCAATGAAGTCATGCTGTATGCAACAACATGGATGAACCCTGAGTTAGTTTGGTTTTAAGGTTATATTTGCTAGTTCAATCCATTGTAAAGTAAATTGCAATTAATAATTTTAAGGAGATACTTTGGGACTATGTAAATACTTTGTTTCTCATCAGATTGTTTTGTTATTTTTAGCATAGTTCTTGCCAGAACTATTTGTTTTGAATTTAATAATGAGGAAACACAGATGAATTTAAATGCATGGTATCTTAGCAGATTAGCTGGCCTGACACCTCCAAAAATGTCATTGTCTCTCCCTCTCATTCTCTTTTTTATACACATGCATAGACCCATGTAAAAGGTAGAGATTTAAATATTAAAGAAATCTAAAGAGACATGGAGACCCAAATACAGTGCATGATCTTGACTGGATCCTGGATTAAAGCGGAAAAGCCCTAAAGAACGTTTTGGGGCAATTATTTGGGAAGTTTTATTATGGACTCTATGTTAGATAATATTTTTATCAGTGTTAAAATTTCTTGTGTGTGCTAATAGTATTGTGGTTATATAGTTATCTTTGTTTTTAAGAGAAACATGCTAAGGATTTTTGAGATAAGTGCAACTTAACTTTCAAATGGTTCTGCAAGAAAAAAATTATCTTTATATATTGAAGGAAATGAAGTAAATTTGGTAAAATATTAACAGTTTTTGAATATAGGTGAAGTATATATGGATGCACATTATGATTACATTATTTCTTTCAGCTTTTTAGTAGTTTTGAAATTTCAAAATAAAATTCAAAGAAGAAAAGCTAGTAAAGATAAAAATTGAGAAAAATCACAGCATTGAAAGTATAAACTCAGAAATTGTCTATGGTCAGTGTGAATAAAGTGGCAAAATATTTATACAAATATTTATGCAAATTTATGCAACCTGTGTAGATTAAGTTTAATGGAAAAATGTTAGTGGAGACTACTGTGCTAAACTTCTTGTGTTTTTTTTTTTTTTTTTTTTTTTTTTTTCAGTATAGACTATGGCCGAAGAAAAAGAAATGCTTTTAGGATTCAGGTAGAAAAAGGTTAGTCTTTTAGTGTTAGAGTTGAATTATCAGTAAAGTTATAGAAAGAATTGTTTTAGTTCATGGCAGTTTCCTTTTTTGTTTCAGTATTTAACATAATTAGTAGTGAGAAAGAACTTAAAGATCTAACAGAATTGGAAGATGAACATCTAACTAAAAGAGCAAGAAGACAAGGTGAAGAAAATAATGAGTAAGTATTAGAAAATGGAATTTTTTTTCTAAAACACAAACCTGATCACATTATATTCCTACTTGTAAAGCTTTCAGTGGCTCTTCATTGCCAGCCAGACACTCTATAAAATTCTTACCTGACCTATCCAGATCTTTGTTTCAGTTATATTGAACAGCTCATTACTTCCCAAAGAGGTCAAATTCCCAAGAGATGAAAGATTCTTCCTTTAAGGTATGGTTTTCTGTAAGTGGAATGTTTCATTTCTACTTCACAAACTCCCACTCAGCATTCAAAAGTCAGTTGAAATGTTATTGCCTTTGTTAGGCCTTCCTAGTCTCCTTTCTTCATGTTTCCTTAGCTGCTAGTTATAAATACTTATAATGCTTATATTGTATGGCATTGAAATTATTTTTTTGTTTGCCCAACAGAACTGTCTCATTATCTTTATTTTTCTCTGCCTTAATAAAAAGTCAGATACTTAAAAAGCTGCCAGTTAATTTTGTTGTTTAAGAAATAATGTTGAGGTTTTTAAATATAACCTTATTAAAGTATAATTCACATTCAGTAATATATGTATTTTTAAAGTGTGCAATTTGATGAGTTTTTACATTTGTATACATCCATGAAACCATCACCATAAGTAAGATATCAAGCATTTCTTTCACTCCCAGAGGTTTTCTTGTGTCCCTTTTCAATTTATTTCTCTCTCTACCCTGTTCACAGACAGCCATTGATTTGCTTTCTATAGCTATAGATTAGTTTGCATTTTCTAGAATCTTATGTAAATGGAGTCGTGCTTTATGTACTTTTAAAAATCTGAATTCTTCAACTCAGAATAATGATTTGGAGATTTTTTCATGTTGTTTTATAAAATAATAGTTAATTGCTTTTTGTTGCTGAGTACGTATGGATATGCCATAATTTATGTTTCTCGGTTGATGGGATTTGGGGAGGTTGCCACTTTTTGGCTATTACAGTAAAGCTGTTATGAACATGTATGTCCAAATGTTTGTGTGTATATTGTTTTCATTTTTCTTGATAAATAGGAGTGGAATAGCTGGGTTTTTTGGTAGGTGTATATTATAGTAAACTGCCAAACTTGTCCAAAGTGTTTGTACCATTTCACCTTTATATCAGCAGTGAATGAGAATTCCTCTTGTTCTCCATATTGCCAACACTTGGTTTGGTTAGTCTTTTTAATTTTAGCCAGTCTAGTGCATATATAGAAGTATCTCCGTGTGAGTTTAATACACATTTCTCTTATGACTGTTGATGTCAAACATCTTTTCATGAGCTTATTGGCCATTTCTATATCTTCTTTTGAGAAGTCTCTATTCACATGTGTATTTTTATAGGTTTGTATATCTTGTTACCAAGTTGTAGGATTTGTGTACTCTTTAACTCTATGTATAGTGGGAGATGAGGATGTCCTTGTCTTTTTTTTTTTTTTTTTTCCAATATAGATATCCAGTTATTCTAGCACATTTGTTGAAAAGACTTTCTTTAGCCATTGAATTATCTTGGCATGTTTCTTGGGAGTCACTTGGCCATATATGCATGGGTCTAGGGTTTATTTTTGGAGTCTTTCACCAGTTGATCTAAATGCCTGTTTTTTCACCATTAATACACTGTCTTTGTTTTTCTGTATAAATTTTTTTGGCCCTTTGTGGTCCTTTGTTTTTTCCATATAAATTTTAGAATCAGCTTGCCAATTCCTATGAAAAAGCCTGTCATCTTAATATATGGAGTCTTCCAGTTGGTGAGCAGGGTGTATTTCTCTATTTAGTCCCCCTTTGTTTCAGCAATGTTTTGTAGTTTTCAGTGTAGAAATCTTAAAACTTTTTGTTAGATTTATTCCTCCCAAGTATCTTAGGAATTTTTTTTTATATCTTATGTTTTTTGATGCTATTGTAAATTGTTTTTAATTTTCCAATTGCTTCCTGTAAGTTTATGGAATACAGTTGAATTTTGTTTATTAACTTTGTATCCTGCAACCTTGCTAAATACACTTATGAGTTTTATTATTTTGTAGTTTCTCTGAAATTTTTACATAAATAATTATATCAACTGCAAATAGGGGCAGTTTTAGTTTTTCCTTTCCCATCTTTATGTTTTTTATTTTTTTCTTGCCTTATTGCAGTAAGACCTCCAGTATAATGTTTTTTTACAAGTAGCAAACAAAGGTATCCTTGTCCCCTATTAGGAGTAAATCATTCAGTCTTTCACCTTAAGTATGATGTTACAGATATCTTAGTACATGCTCTTTGTTGGATGGAGGAAGTTTCCTAATAGTCCTAGCTTTTGAGAGTTTTTATCATGAATAGGTGTTGTGTTTGTCAAATGGTTTTTCTACATCTATTGGAAGTCTTATTATGGCTTTTTCCCTTTATTGTGGATCGAAGGGTAACTCTGTATCTAGTTTTCTAAGGAACTGCCAGACTGCCTTCTAGAGTGGCTGAACCATTATACAGACCAACAACAATGAATAAGAGTTCCAATTTCTCCACATCCTCTCCGGTGTTTTTAGTTTCCTGTTTGTTTAATGGCAGCCATTCTAGTTGGTATGAGATGGTATCTCGTTGTAGTCTTAATTTGCATCTGTCTAATAGCTAGTGAAGCTGAACATTTTTTCATGTGTTTCTTGGCCATTTGTATTTCCTCTTCAGAGAACTGTCTCTTCATGTCTTTTGCCCATTTTATAATTGGGCTGTCTGTACTATTGTCATTGAGTTGTGGGATTTCTTTATATATGCAAGATATCTGTCTTTTGTCAGATACACGGTGTTCTAGTTTGCTAATGCTGTCGGAATGCAAAACACCAGAAATGGATTGGCTTTTATAAAAGGGGTTTATTTGGTGACACAGTTAAAGTCTTAAGGCCATAAAGTTTCCAAGGTGATGCATCAACAATTGGGTACCTTCACGGGAGGATGGCCAATGGCATCTGGAAAACCTCTGTTAGCTGGGAAGGCATGTGACCGGTGTCTGCTCCAAGTTCTGGTTTCAAAATGGCTTTCTTCTAGGATGTTCCTCTCTAGGCTTCAGCTCCTCAAAAATGTCACTCTTAGTTGCTCTTGGGGTGTTTTGTCTTCTCTTAGCTTCTCCGGAGTAAGAGTCTGCTTTCAACGGCCATCTTCAAACTGTCTTTCATCTGCAGCTGCTTTGTCAGCTTCTGTGTGTTCTTCAAAGTGCTCCTCTTGGCTGTAGCTCCTCTTCAAAATGTCACTCACAGCTGCACTGAGTTCCTTCTGTTTGTCAGCTCATTTATTTGGCTCCAGTGATTTAAGTTTGACCCACCCTGAATGGGTGCGGTAACACCTCCGTGGAAATTATCCAATTAGAGTCATTACCCACAGTTGGGTGGGGTGCATTTCCATGCAAACAACCTAATCCAAATGTTCCAACTCACTAATGTCTGCCCCACAAGATTGCATTAAAGAATATGGCTTTTTCTGGGGGGACATAATGCATTCAAACCAGCACACATGGTTTCCAAATATTTTTTCCCATTGAGTTGGCTGCGTCTTTACCTTTTTGACAAATTCCTTTGAGGTACAGAAACTTCTCAGCTTGAGGAGTTCCCATTTATCTATTTTTTCCTTTGTGGCTTGTGCTTTGGGTGTAAGGTCTAAGAAGTGACCTCCTAATACTAGGTCTTGAAGGTGTGTCCCTACATTATCTTGCATGAGTTTTATGGTACTGTCTTTTATATTGAGGTCTTTGATCTACTTTGAGTTAATTTTTGTGTAGGGTGTGAGGTAGGGGTCCTCTTTCATTCTTTTGGATATGGATATCCAACTCTTGTTGAAAAGACTGTTCCCCTTTATTCTGTTAATTGGTGAATTACATTGATATTTGAGTACTAAACCAACATTCCTGAGATAAACCCTATTTGTCCTGATATATTATCTTTCTTATGTATTGTTGGATTCAATTTGATAATCTTTTGTTAAGGATGTTTGCATCTATACATCTATATTCATATTGTTCTAAATCACCACCCCCACCCCCACCCCCCGTGTCTTTGTCAGATTTTGGTACTGGAGTTATGCTGGCTTCATAGAATTATTTGGGAAGTGGTTTTTTATCTTCTGTTTTATGAATAAATTTGTATATTGTTAGCGTTATTTCTTTCTTGAGTGTTTATTAGAATTCACCTACAATTTATCTGGCTTGGGGTTTCCTATTGGGGAAGATTTTTCATTACAAAGTAAATTTTAAAAAATGATACTGGGTTTCTCAATTTTCTTTTTCTCCTCATGTCAGTATACTCTTGTTATTCTTTTAATGGCTGTAGGATCTGTGATGATAACTCTTTCATTCTTGAAAATGGTGATTTGTGTTCTATCTTTTCTGTTTTTTTTTTCCTTCCTTGATCAGTCTAGGTGTAGTGGTTTGTCAATTTTATTGAACTTTTCAGAAAGACAATATTTAACTGTGTTTTTTTTTGTTGATTTCTGCCATTATCTTTAGTTTCTTCCTTCTACTTGAGACTCACATAAACTTGAGTTTACTTTGCTCTTCTTTTTCTAGTTTCTTAAGTAAAAAACTTCAGCTCATTGATTTATATCTTTTTTCTTTTCTAATGTAAGCATTCAAAGATCCAAATTTCCTTTTAAATACTGATCTTGCTACATCCCTCAAATTTTGATACGCTATATGTTTATCATTCAGTTCAAAAGATTTTCTAATTTGTTTTGTATTTTGTTTTTGACCCATGAATTATTTAGAACTGTGGTTTTGATGTTCAAATCCTTGAGGTTTTCCTAGATGTTTTGTTACTATTTACTGATGTTTTTTAACTTACAATAGAATTCTTGCTGAATTTTTAAAAATTAGGAAAACAAGAAGAAAAATATTAATTACCTAAAATGTCATAATTCAGAGACAAACATTGTTAACATTTCCGTGTCTCCCCTTTGATTTTTCACTGTATGTAGATGAACAAATTTTTTAAAACTTTAAGTAATTTCATACTGACACAACTTGCAAAAATAGTGCAAAGAACTATACACTTTACCTCAGATTGTTCCTTTATCCTGTAAGAATATTTTCTTACATATCCACTGTATAGCTGGCAAATTCAGGAAACATTGATACAGTTCTTTTATCTCTTACTTCATCAATTCCAATAATTTCCTTGACAACAATTTTTTTTTTCTGGCTCAGATCTAGGGTAGGATAGCGATTGTTTTTAATTTTCCTCTCTTTAGTCTCCTTTAAACTGGAATAACCTTTCTTTATCCTGTCGTTAATATTTTGAAGAAAGTTTTATGGACTCCTCAATTTGGGTCCACCTGATGTTTCCTGTTGATTTGATTTGTATTATGACTCTTTTTGACTGAAACTCTACTTCTCGTTCCAATTATCTATTGCTGCATAACAAACTACCCCGCAACCAGTGACTTAAAACAACATTGTACTATAATTCATGATTTTATGGGTCACGAATAACAGGCTAATTCTTTGGCTTGTACATAGTATTGACTTGGGTCACTTCCTGGTATTCACCTGGTAGCTGATCTCGTATGGAGGAGCTAGGATGACTTCACTCGCTTGCTTATTATCTTCATTGGGATGGCTAAAAAGCTGGGCTCAGCTGGCCCCTCTGCCGCTCTGTGTAGCCTCAGAGCCTCTCCACATAATCTTTCCAGATGGTAGTCAGACTTCTTATGTGGAGGCTCAGGACTCCAAGATTGGTTGTTCCAAGAGTCAGGAAATGAAAGCACATTATCACTTATGCCATATTCTTTTGGTCAGAGTAGTCACACGACCTACCTAGGAGACATTGACGACCCCACCCCCACCCTCCACTTCACAGTGGGAAGAGTTTCAAAAAATTTGGGGCAATGTTAAATCTACCACAGTGATATTTTGTCCTTCTCTGTGGCTTGTGCTGTTTGTTTGTTCTTTATTGATGATAATTTTAATTTTGATTCCATACTGTATAGATCCTGTTTTTTCTTTTGTAAGTTAATAAGTAATTTGCGGAGAGTTGAAGATGTTTTTTTTGAATTATACATACAGTACTGTTTTGTAAAAGCCAGTTTTTTTTTCATTTAGCAATATTTATGAATAATTTTCACAATATTATGTATTCTTCTAGAACATGTACATTTAAAGCTGCATCTTTTTCATCATTTGGATTTACTGTAATTTTTTTGACCAGTTCCAGATTTGTGGACATTTGTTTCTAGTTTTGCACTATTGTATAATAAATAACCCTTCAGTGCATTTATCTTTGTATACATCTTATATTGTTTTCTAATGATAAATTCCTGGTCGTGGAATTTCTGGGGTTAAAGAGATTCATGTTTTTGAGATTTCCAGTATTTGTTGACAAGTTGCATTCTAAAAAAAGGCTGCTTCACTTCATAAAGGAGAACCATTTATCTGTACCATTGCAGTCCTAGATATTAGTCAGGGATCTCCAGGAAAATAGAACCGACAGGAGATAAACACATATTATATATGTGTGTAGGTTTATGAATATATGTAAATATTAAGAGATTTATCATAGGAATTGGTTCATGCACCTGTGGGGATTGGCAAGTCCACATTCTGGAGGGCAAGTTGCAAGTTGGGAACTCAGTGATGTTGAATCCCCAGGGGAAGCTGACTGGCTGAAGTAGACATAGAAATTCTTTTTGCTGATTGCTAAATCATCAATTCTCCCTTTAAGGCCTTCAGCTGATTGGATGAGAAGATTCCTCTCATTGCTGAAGGGAGTCTCCTTTGTTGATTAGCAACCATGGATGAAATCAACTGACAATGATTTGAATCCACAAAATGCTCTCATAATAACAATCAGGCAGTGCTTGCTTGACCAAACAACTGGGCTCTATAACTTAGCCAAGTTGATACGTGAAATTAACCATCACACGTAATTATACTGTTATTTAATCTCTGGCAGTTTTATGGGCAGAAAATTTGACGTTTTTTTAATTTGTAATTTTTTGAACATTAGTATGGTTTAATTTTTTTGACTTTTTAGTATTTGCTTTGCGAATTGCTTGCTTATGGGTTTTGGTAATTTTCTTTGAGGGGTATTTGAATTTTATTTATTGAGTTGTCAGGGTTCTTTGTATAAAATGGTATCTGTTTTTATATGTATTGCAAGTGCTATTCCCATTTGGCTGCTTGCTTTTAATTTTTGTTTAGTGTCTTTTGATTAGAGAGGTTTTGTATTTTTACCTGGTCAGATCTATAGTCTTCTGTATGATTTACATTGATATGCTTAGAAAGACCTCTATCATAAGAGTTATATGAAATAACTTTATTGTTTCTTTTGGTATTATGTTTAATTTTTTAATTAACTTGGAATTAATTTTGTTTGTAGAACAAAACTGTTTTCCAGATAGTTGAATAATCTAGTTTCTTTCCATTGATTAGAAATGCCCTAAATAATGTTGATTTAATTTAATTAAAATCATTAATGTTTTCAGTATAGAGACAGGTTGTAGCATCCATGTAAACCTCTTTACTTAGAAAAAGTCTTTTTTTATTGTTTACTTCTTTTCTAAAGAGATCACATTTAATAGCAGTTATACAGTTACTTGAAGCTACTGGATATCAGTTTTTGGTTGCAGTGAACTGAGACCACATTCTACAGACCATTTGTAGTTATTAGGATTTATATTTATTTTTTATTGTATCACATGAGAAGTTCTTTGTCCTTCATTCCTCATCAACAGCCTTGGAAAAGTTGAATTTGGTCACATGGCTTGGTCATGTTGAATTTGTAAATTTGTTTCTCAAAGTGCCTAATTATGGCTTGCTGACATATTTCCTCTACCGGAGTTTGATATTCCTAAATGAGACCCTTGGGTCTGTTGGGAATTTATATTACACATTTTGGTAGGCTAAAGATAACCACAATTTACTAAGCACTTATTATGTAGTAAGGACTTTGCAGACGTGTTTATTCCTTTAATACTCTGGTGAGATAGCCGTTATTTATTATATCCATTTTATAGATGAGGAAAATCTGAGAAGTTCAGTGGAGGCCAGTAACAGGTGAAGCTAGATTTTGAATTCAGGTTTTTCTGGTTCTAAATCCTGGACTCTTAATTATCATAATAGTTTAATTCAGTTTGTTTTCTTGTTTTGGGTAGTAATTTTTATTAGGAGGTGGGGGAAAAGCCTTTCAAATTTTTTTTCTTTCTTTACTGAGGTATACTGAAAGCTATTCTGATGATGATTCAAATGTGGGCGATTACCCAGATCCACAGGTAAGCAAGCCAAACATGTAGTTGACCCACTTTAATTCTTTTCTTTTCTTTTCTTTTCTTTTTTTTAAATCATTGTGAACCCTCTTTATGAAAATTCACTAAGTAATAGAATAACAGATTTTGGACATCATCATAAATAAAAATAATTAAATTATGTCTTATGTATGAAGCTGATGAATTTTTGGATTAGCCATCCTTCTAATATGTGTTTATAGCCAATTATAAAAGGAAAAGAAAGAAAAGGGAAATGAGGGCAGACAGGAATAGAAACAGGAATTAATGGTAAAAGTGGAGAAAAGGATGTATTTTTGCCAAGGAGCTAGTGTTATTGATGAATAAGCTTGGATTAAAAGGGAGTATTGGAATAATATTTAACTAGTTCTCTATTTTTTGGTCTTGGTATTTCTGTTTTTGTATCTTTTTTTAAAATTGGAATGTGAATATATTTCTTTACTATTCAGCTGACAAGAATGAATGACACATTAGCACTGTCCTTGTGAAGTGATAAAGTATACACCTGACCCATATTGTGGCAGGAAGCAGAAGTGAGGGCTCTCAGAGCTGGGACAAAATGTCCACTGAAGAAATCCTCGTTTCCCCGAAGAGAGGATCTTGTCTTGGACTCAGTAATATCTGCTGCAGATGCCAGCCAGGTCTCCATGACCTTCCCAGAATTCTTCATTCCAACACCAGCTGACCCTCTTTTCCTTTGCCCTTCTTGGTCCCATTAAGGCCTAGGTCAGCTGCCCCACTTGCCAAGCTGCCTCTGGAATCCTACAGCACATCTCTTTGTGGTGTGCTGCTGCCCTGCCACCCTCAGGGACACCAGTGGGAGTTGATGAGAGAACATAACATCACATTACCAAAAACAGTGGGGTTACTTCAGTAACTGATGCTTGGACATACACCTAACAACCACACAGAACACAAGCTTCCATTCCAAATGACTCAGAATCCTTTAGAGAGCAAAGGAAACTCCTTGATTGTTTAAAATAAACATTTTTGGAATGATTCTGTATGCCAGGCACAGAGACACAAAATGGACAGTGTTTCCTTCCATCGTGCCCTCTTGTATGCCCACGCACGGTAGGTATCCAGGAAGGCAGAGTATGACAGCTGGAACCACATCTCTATCCTGGCTCTTCCCTCCCTGTCAAAGTGGCCACTACTATTCTTCTAGTGGGTATTAGTTAATTTTCAAAAGGAGGATAAGAGGATTGGGGGTGGGGGAGAAAAAAGCCTGTAAAACAAAACGAAAACCATCTAATAATCCAGAAACCATTCGGAGCTACAATGTTTTATAACAATAAAAAGCTGAAAACACTACATGCCAACACAGACACTACTCCAGGGAGAGCAGTCAGCTGGGAGAACATGGCAGAAGCCACAGGTTTAACTAAGAGTCTCTCAATGGACTGCTGAAAGACTAGATCTGCTGCTGCTTTTATGGTGACAGAGCAGGCGATGACAGGCCTGGAGACCCCACAGGCCCGCCTCAAGGCTTGATTGGAGTGCACAAACACATAGGGTACATTTTTGTCTTCACACAGTAGCAGAAGGTGTAGGATGATCTCCAGGGGCTCAGTGTCTGCAGCCATCACGATGAACTCAGAGATGTCTCTGTTAAGGGTTTTGGTGACCTCGTTGGCTCCTTTACAAAGCTGCTTGTAGTTACACAACTGTGAAACAAGGTCCAGTAGTTTCTTGGTGAGGTGGGCATCTGTGAGGGGATAGGCTTTTGGACTGATGTCAGCCCCAGTCATGTCTACAGTTCCATGGCCTGGCTTCTCTTCAAGCAGCACACCTATGTCCTCGTTTTTGAATCTTTGTAACAAATAAAATTTTCATCTTAAATCTTTGCAGAACTAGGGATATTTGAGTTTGGACAGTATGACTGAATGAGGAGAAATGACCATTTTCTTCAAATCCAATTGACTAATATATGAATGTCTCTAATTTTCACACAGTCTCCTGGGTTTTTTCAGTTTTTGTTGGAATGTTTTGTATTTAGAGAGAAATATTTGTATTAGTAATAATTGATATGTAAAAATCAAGTAGGTTTTCTCTATGGTAATAGTAATAATTTTGATACATGATTTCCTTCTTAAATTTGTGGAATGGATAATTAGGCAGATAAGGTAATTTGCTCAAGGAAGCAAAGCTAATAAATGGTGGAGTCAGAATACAGACTCAGGCTTCTTATTTTTAATTTTGTTTTGCTTGCTTTGTCTAATCATTTAATTTTTTGTGAAAGTACAGTTGAATGCTTTTTTTAGTAAATTTGTAATTATGAGATCATCATCAAAATCCGGTTTTAGAACATTGCCATCACACCACAAAAGTTCCTTGAGAACCCCTTCAATTTTTTCTCTCTGTTCTTTGGATTAGATAATTTATATTGATTTATCTTCAAGTTCACTGATTCTTTTTTCAGCTCTCTCAAATCTGTTGAGCCCCTCTAGTGAATTTTTCGTTTTGATCATTGTACTGGAAATTCCAGTATTTCCATTTGGTTTGTTTTAAAATTTTCTATCTCCCTTGAAATTCTTTATTTCAATCAGTTATCATCATTTTTCTTAAGCGGAGTTTCCTTTAGTTCTTTGAACATAATAATAGCCGCTTTGAAGTCTATGACTGTAAGGCCGATATCTGGACACTCAGGAACAGTTTCTTTTGACTGTTTTTTTTCCCCGAGCATGGGTCATGCTTTGTTTCTTGCATTTCTCATAATTTTCTGTTGAATACTGGACATTTTGATAATATGTTGTAGTAACTCTAGACTCTTTTTTCATGTCATAGTTCTAGTGGTTGTTTGTTTTAAAATTTTTTAGTAATTTGTCAGGACTAAATGTGTAGTCTCTCCCCCCAACAATGTGTGATCGCTGGTGTTTGCTTGGGATTTACTGGTTTTGTTTGTTTTCTTACTGTTTTTATTATTTTTTCAACTTTTTACTGTAATAACATATACAACTCAGAATTTCCAATTTTAACTACTTTCAAGTATATAATTCAGTGTTGTTAATTACATTAATAGGGTTGCGCTACCATCACCAACATCCATTACCCAGCATCCAAGAACAGAACTTGTTATGTTTAAAAAACATGGCTTCCAGGTATTAAATAAACCTGGCTTCCTATGCTGCATAAATTAGTGCTCCCTCAAAGACTGGTCAGAGGTTGTATTTAAATACCTCAAGCCAGGAAGGCCTCCACTTTCTTTGTTTTTTTGGACCATGATCTTGTTTTTATTTGAGAAAATGAATATCTGCATACAGGTATATGTTAAATATTTGAATATGAAAGTTTTATATTTTATTCTATATTTTTCAGTATTTTCTAATTTTTTGACACTAGACATGTCATTGTTTACATCGAAAGAAAAACATTTTAAGTCAGTAATATTTGCATTTATGCATAGAAAAAATATGAAAGGATGTATATCATAATGGGAAGAGTAGTTATTTCTTAGTATTAAGATTTTTCTTTTTTTTTTTTGCTTTTATTTGTATATTCTAAATTTCTTACAGTAAGCACATACTAATTTTGTAATCAGATACAAAGTAAACAGAAGTTATTTCACATCCCAGATTTCAGCCAACCACTAGGTGACTGCAGATAACTGGGGCCCATTAACATCTATGCTTCTAACTTGAGTTGCTCAAGATAAATGGGCCCATTAAATGCTTCTAACTTAAATTGCTCAGTCCTTTATAACTCTTAGACAATATTTAATGACCTCTAGTTAATGCCCAGTTAAATAATGATAGCTTTTCTTCCAGATACTCTTCAGTCATCTAATCACACCTCTCCAACCCAGCTGAAGAATCACTTCTTATTTTGATATGAAAATGGGTTTCATACAGCGTTTCCTCACATTTTTTCTTCTCTCCTCAAATATCTCTTTGCAAGTTAACTTCTCTCTCTTTCGTAGCTTCTGTTATCTATCAAGAATGATTTATGTATCTTTTGAAATTTTTTGAAAATTAATTTAAGAATTTCATTTTTTTTTTTTTAACCTGGTTCTCTTCCTACCAAGATTAAGGAGATAATCCAGGAAGGAAATAAGAAGTGTGGTACATTAAAATATGTACCCCAATTTAGACATGTTCTTAATCTTAATCCACATTCTCGTGGTTGTGAACCCAGTGTAAATAGGATCTCTTAAAGATTTATTTTTCATTAAGATGTGGTGTGACTGAATGAGGTTGGATCTTAATCCTGATTACTGGAGTCCTTATAAGCAGAAGAAATTTAGACACAGAGATAGAAAGCCATGAGAAAGAACTGGAAGCAGGAATCCAACAGAACCTGACAAATGAGGCCAAGCTTCTGGAACATTTTGCAGCCACCTGAGACATTGGTGTCTGTCTCTTCTGTCTACCCTGGATGTTACTTTTTGTTTCCCACTGATATCTCTCTTCTTCAATTTGGCATCTGTAGGATCCTTCTCTGGTCCATATCCTCCAACAGAGTTCTGAACAAGTCAGGATTATCCCCCTTTTTTGTTGAATATCTTCTTCCTGAAGACTGGCTGCCAAGTGATCCTAGATTCTGGACTCCTCTGTCACATGGCAAGGCACGTAGTGGTGTCTGCTAGTCTCTCTCTTCTTTTTTGGGTTTTGTTGCTTTTCCTCCACTTTCTTTTGATACATCTACGTGTAGGCTGGGACTCACATTAAAACTTCTGGCTTTCAAGGCTGTCTTGACTTTTACTTTCTCTCAGGCTCTCT
Organism: Choloepus didactylus; assembly: GCF_015220235.1. Taxonomy (NCBI): domain Eukaryota; kingdom Metazoa; phylum Chordata; class Mammalia; order Pilosa; family Megalonychidae; genus Choloepus; species Choloepus didactylus. Next base: position 35,536,822 of record NC_051308.1, read on the forward strand.
CACATTTCTTCTGTACCTGTACACAGTCTCTTGTCAACCCAGGATACATAAAATGCTTATCAAGCTCCCTATGGCTGACTCACCTCCTGGAACTCCCTGTCAACCCCTAGCTAGTCTTCCAGTCCTTTGCCCCCAAACAGGACCTCAGGCTAGCGGAGTTGCTAGCTCTTCCTGTTCACTTGCTACCAAAATTGCTTCTTTGACAATGCTGCAAATCAAGTGAGCATTTTCCAGCACTGGCAGCAAAGCAGCTAGTTGTCACAATCTGCCCTGGTTGAGCTAGAGGGATGGAAGCATCCTTAGGCAAGAACACCACAGACTCAAGCTATTCTTCCCAAAGTTTGGTAGTGTTCATGAACAATGCCTCTTGGTTTATTGTATGCTTTTGGTTGATAACCAGACTGCTGAAATGGTTATTTTTTTTTAAATAGATTTGTCCAGTTAAATTTTTGTTGCTTTTGGGGGAGGGGATTTGTTGACTTTCTCATTCCATTGTTGTGGAAGTTTGTTTCATTTTTACTTATAGAAAATACATGTTCATTATAAAGAAATCAAATATTACAGAAATACATGATGTAGAAAACAGATCATCTCATTATTCTATTTTTCAGAAATAGCTATTAATTTGGTATGTAGTTACCCAGAATTTTTTTCTTTTAAATCTTATCATTGTACTGTGCTCTCTATTCATTTATTTAGTTATTATTAAATAAATGCATTATTATTAAATATCTTTTAAAATATCTGTTAAAAATATCAGTTACCATTTTACCTCACTGGGGAGTTATTCCATTCTATGTATGATTCAGTATTTATTGCATTGAACTGAATCGAATACTCTGAATAATTTAATAAATTTAATTTAATAAATCATAGTAAACCTTTTTTTTTTAGATTTTGATTAAATTAGTCACAGAGTGGCTGGTTGTTGCAATTTATTTTTGTATCTGTCAGAGTCAGGGTGTAGTAGTGTATTTGATTGGCAATCCAGAATGAAGAATCATCTGTTAGCAAGCTTTGGGTTTATTTAACTTCCAATTATAAATTGGTCCATTAACTTGGAATGTGTGTGTGGGAGTGTGTGCATCTTTTTGGATAGTAAATGCTTCTTTCTGAATCATCTTATTGTGAACACCTATGTTTTCTGAATGTAAATAAATGCTGTGAGAGAGGTTGTGAAAGGCAAAGCATATGTAGAAAATTAATATAGATGAGCAATCGAGTACCTATTGAGTAATTTATCCTAAATTCATGTTTATGTTAGTCAGCAAATCACATGAACAGTTCTCTGGTCTCCTTATATCGGAAAAGAAATACTGATTCTGTTTCAAATACTCCTGAGATGGCGCAAAGAGAAACCACCACTTCAACATCATGGACGACTTCCAAAACAGACACCATTCCTTTGAAGACCTCTGCCACAGTTTCTGAAGGAGGATGGTTTATTGACAAAACCCCTGGTGGAAAGAAAGACAAGTTTTATTTGGACCTGTCAGATGAGAAAAATAATCATAAGAAGCCATTATCAGCGATACAGGTATTATCATAGTGAAATTTTAGCATCACTTAGTTGGAGTTCATTACAACCTTTTCATTGAATATTGCATCAAGCAGATACCTGTGTTTTGTAAAAGACGTAGCAACTATAAATAAATATAGAATTCAAGCATTTCATACCTCCTCTCATCCCACTCAATCCTCCACTATTTCTTGCCTTAAACTATTGAAATAGCCTCCCAAATGTAGTTGCTTCCTTCATTGTTCCCTAGTTTATTCTTCACACAGAGATATCTTTTTTACAGGTTGCCAGATAGTTTTCATTCTTCTCTTTAAGCTTCAGTGGCTTCATTCAGCCTAAAAGCCAAAGGTCTTACAATTGCCAGTAAAGCCCTGCATGATTTGGCTGCCCTCCTGCCTCTTTACTCTTATCTCTTTCAACCTTCTCCCTTTACCTGTCCCACTTTACCTTCAGCTGTAGTGGCCTCCTGCTGTTCCTAGAATATACCAAGCATGCTCCCCCGTGGTGTGTTTGCGCTGGTACTTTCTACCTGAAACCCTCTTCCCTCGGATTCATATAGGCCCACTCTATCACTTCCTCACATCTCTTTTCATATGCCATCTTCACAAAGAAGCCTTTCCTGACTTTATGTGAAATTGCATATCATTGGACACACTCTGCTTCCTAACCCTGCATTATTTTCCTTTTGAGCACTTATAATCACCCAACTTATTTTATAATTGTTTAGTTGTTTTTTTTTTTCATTTTATTCTTTTCTTACTCCACTAGAATATAAGCTCCTGGAGAGGAGGAATTTTGTTTTGTTTAGTAATGTGTCCCTACCTAAAATCTGTTTCACATATATTAGTCAGTCAGTTTGTTGAATTAATGCCTAATGAAGTTCCTGAGATGTGTTTACTAATGACAGTCAAGGAATAACTACTTTGGGTATACATGAGTTGATAGTTTTAGGAAGGAAGAAGAATTGCTGCCGAAGCAGCAATGTGCTTTATTTTCAATTTAGGATAATACCCTGGAGAATCCTACATAAATGGTATGCTATGAAAATGTATACAATAAGTAGATACCCTTTCTTTAAAAACCTTAAAAATTAAAATATCATATACGTGAAGGTGCAGTTTGGTGAATTATCACAAAGTGAACACAAAAGGCACCATTCTTAACTGTCTCTTTCTCATGCTTGGCAGAATGAGAAGGGATTGAATGTAATCTATCCCACCAAACTGTGGGTGGGTGTGCTCTAACGGTCATTGTGCAGTGTGCTAAGTACAGGCTGCATATGGCTATTGAGCACATGAAATATGAAATATGACTTCTGAGCTGCTTATTTAATTCAGTGATTTTTCAGACATCAAGTGAATAAAAACTGTGTATAGGGATTAGTGAGAGAGAACAGATTAATGTTAGTATACTAACTCAAGGAACTCAGAGCTCAGAATTCACTGAGGAGGCAGACAAATGAATAATTTGAATATAAGGCAGATTATGGTAGGCTGTAATATATTTGCAAATGTAGTGGTCTGAAGGTATGAGGAAGAGACTAATTATAAATGAAAGGATCTGGAAAAGACATTTTTAAATGCTAGGATTTAAACTGAGCTTTAAGGCTGTGAGGAAGAAGGTTATTCTTAGTTGAGACCGACCTTGAGCATAGAGGTTGGTGATAGCAAACAGGTTTGCAAAGGCAGGATGGATTTCTTTATATTTGCTCATCTTTAAAAAATCATTTATTGGCATGCTTGAAAATGTTTTATATATGTACGTATGTTTACATTTATTTTCTCTCTAGGATTCAAAAGATTCTTCTCTGGAGAGTGAAAAAAAAAGGAAAGTCAGGCTAAAGAGCAAAGGAAGCAAGAGGAAGAAAGAAGATCTTCAGGAAGTAGATGGAGAAGTAGAAACTGTCTTGCACAAGAGAGGTGAGGTACATGCCTTATGGGTGGTAATGATCATGTTTGCTTTGAAAGAAGGAATCACTCTATTCCAACCTATTTTTCTTGGGGGACCCTCTATGTGCAGAGACCATTATTACAGGTATTTCAGTGTCTAATGGACCTTTGTTCCTTAGAAATTATCAAATATAATTATGAGTTAATACTAAGTCACTAATCTTTTTATGTCCTCCCTTTTCTGCTTTGCAGCTAAAGCCAGGGGGCTAGAATTGCAAATTTCCAATGTGACGTTTGAAGATATTGGAGGCAATGATGCGACACTAAAGGTTAGTTAAAGTGCAGAATTCTACCTCAAATGGGTATATATTGCTAATCAGTTATGTGAACAAAGCCTACCTCTTTGTTTTTAATATGGGTTGCTTGTAGAAAAGGAGACTGGGAAAGTAAGAAGGGCAAATTTACCTATGTTTTCAGGGTATTGAGGGTTTTCCTCTTTGACAATTTTTAATTATGGTATACTAAGGTACGTGCTTTGTTAGTAATATTATTTTAACAGTACTAGTAATAGTGGTTATTGTTTATTTTTACTCTCTGTTCTGTTCCAGTTACCATGCTAGTTACTTTTCAATATATCTGCAAGGTAAATATTATTACAGCCTAAGAAATGGAAGCTCAGAAAGGTTAAATGACTTGCCTGAAATCATGGAATAGGTATCAGAGCTGGGATTCGAACCCAGGTCTAACTTTAAAGCCTGTACTCTCTCTACTATTTATGTTATGTTATGTGTTGTTATGTGTTCTTGTGAATTATTGTGTGTTGTTATGTGTTGTTATGTTATGTGATGTTATGTTGTTTTATGTTATGTTGTTACCTTATGTTATGTTTTGTTATTTGTGGGTTAATAGGAAAAGCTTGCATAAAATACAGGATTCCCATATACAAGCCCGTGATCAACACCTTGCATTGTGTGGAATATTTGTTACAATTGATGATAGCACATTTTTATAATTGTACTGCTAACTAAAGGTCCTGTTTAACTTAAAGTCACTGCTTATGCAGGGTAATTCCATAATTTTTTTGTTTTGTTTTGTTTTCCATTGTTATTCTGTTACCATATTTACAATCTAACATTTCCCCCTTTAATCCCATTTAGATAATATTTCATTGCTGTTTATTATGTACACACTGTTGTGCCATCATCACCACCATCTAATATCAAAACGTTTCCATCATTCCAGATAGGAACCCTGTACATTTTAAGCCTTAACTTCCCATTCCCTGTCCCTTCCCCATCCCTTGGTAATCTATAATCTAGTTTCTGACTCTGTGAGTTTGCTTGTTCTTATTGTTTCAGATCTTTTTCATCTATTTTCCTTGTGGTTACCATGAAGTTAAAATTTAACATCCTAAATATATAGCAATCATCTTTGGTGTGATATCAACTTAACTTCAATAGAATACACATATATACTTTTCCTATACCCCTTTATTCCCCCACCATTTTTTTTGTACTTGTTACCACTTTTTTTTTAATATTCATTTTATTGAGATATATTCACATACCACGTAGCCATACAAAACAAATCGTACATTTGATTGTTCACAGTACCATTACATAGTTGTGCATTCATCACCAAAATCAATCCCCGACACCCTCATTACCACACACACAAAAATAACCAGAATAATAATTAAAGTGAAAAAGAGCAACTAAACTAAAAAAGAACATTGGGCGCCCTTGTCTGTTTGTTTGTTTGTTTCCTTCCCCCACCTTTCCACTCATCCATCCACAAACTGGACAAACGGAAGTGTGATCCCTGTGGCCCCCCAATCGCACTGTCCCCCCTCATAAGCCACATTTTTATACAATTGTCTTCACGATTCATGGGTTCTGGGTTGTAGTTTGATAGTTTCAGGTATCTACCACCAGCTACACCAATTTGTTAGAACCTAAAAAAGGTTGTCTATATTGTGCATAAGAGTGCCCACCAGAGTGACCTCTTGGCTCCTTTTGGAATCTCTCTGCCACTGAAGCTTATTTCATTTCCTTTCACATCCCCCTTTTGGTCAAGAAGACGTTCTCCGTCCCACGATGCCAGGTCTACATTCCTCCCCAAGAGTCATATTCCACGTTGCCAGGGAGATTCACTCCCCTGGGTGTCTGATCCCACGTAGGGGGGAGGGCAGTGATTTCACCTTTCAAGTTGGTTTAGGTAGAGAGAGACAGGGCCACATCTGAGCAACAAAGAGGCATTCGGGAGGAGGCTCTTAGGCACAATTATAGGGAGGCCTAGCCTCTCCTTTGCAGCAACAGTCTTCCAAGGGCAAATCCCATGGTAGAGGGCTCAATCCATCAAACCACCAGTCCCCTATGTCTGTGGGCACGTTAACAACTTGTTACCACTTTTATCTTTGTGTATTATATGTCCAAAAACTTAGATTTGTCATTACTTCTTATTCATTTGCATTTAGCACCTGAAGGAAGTAAGAAGTGGAGTTACATACCAAACAATACTTTTATAATTACCCAAATGGTTTACTAGGTCTTTACCACAAGTCTTTATTTCTTTATTCTGCTTTGAACCACTGTCTAGAATCCTTTCTTTTCAGTCTGAACAACTCCCTTTAGCATTGCTTATAAGGCTGGTCTAGTGGTGATGAGCTCCCTCAGCTTTTGTTTCTCCGAGAACGTCTTAATGTCTCTCATTTTTGAAAGCGTGTCTCACTGGATATAAAATTCTTGGCTGGCAGTTATTTTCTTTCAACACTTTAAGAATTTCAACTCACTGCCTTCTTCTTCTTTTTTTTAATACAGTTTTATTGAGATATTGTCACATACCCTACAGTCATCTACAGTGTACAGTTTATTCACAGTACCATCATATAGTTGTGCATTCATTACCAGAATCAATTTTTGAACATTTTCCTTACTCCAAAAAAAAAAATTAAAATAAAAGTAAAAATGAACACCTAAAACATTCCCTCCCCCACCCCCCTTCCCACTCTATTTTTCATTTAGTTTTTGACCCTATTTTTCATCTGTGCATACACTGGATAAAGGGAGTGTGAGTCACAGGGTTTGCACGATCACACAATCACACTATGTAAGCTACATAGTTATGCAGTCGTCTTCAAGAATCAAGGCTACTGGGTTCCAGGTGTTTCCTTCTGGCTATTCCAATACACTAAAAACAAAAAAGGGGTATCTATGTAGCACATAAGAATGCCCTCCAGAGTGACCTCAACTCCGTTTGAAATCTGTCAGCCACTGAAACTTTATTTTGTTTCATTTTGCTTCCCCCTTTTGGTCAAGAAGATTTTCTCAATCCCATGATGCCGGATCCAAGCTCATCCCTGGGAATCATGTCGCAGATTGCCAGGGAGATTTACACCCCTGGGAGTCATGTCCCACATAGGGGGGAGGGCAGTGAGTTCACCTGCCACGTCAACCCACTGTCTTCTTGTCTCCATGGTTTCTGGTGAGAAATCAGCACTCAGTCTAATTGGGACTCGCTTGTACATAGCATGTTGCTTTTCTCTTGCAGCTTTTAGAACTCTCTCCTTGTCCTTAGCTTTCAATAGCGTAATCAATATATGACAGTGTATTTTTCTTCATGTTTATCCTATTTGTTGTTTTCTGAGCTTCTTGGGTGTGCATATTCACATCTTTTGCTAAGTTTGGGAAGTACTCTGTCATTATTTCTTTGACTATTCCTTCTGCCCTTTTCTCTCTTCTCCTTCTGGGACTCCTATAATGTGTATATTGGTGTGCTTGATAGTATCCTATAGCTATCTTCGGCTGTTTTTGCTTTTAATATTTCTTTTTTATTTTTGCTCTGCAGCCTGACTCATTTCAAGTGTCTTGTCTTCAAGTTCGCTGATTTTTTCTTCTGCCAGCTCCAATCTGCTCTTGAAACCTTTGTGGGCATTTTTTATTTCAGTTATTGTGATATTCAACTCTAGTAGTTCCATTTGGTTCCTTTTAAAAATTTCTACCTCTTTGCTTAGACTTTCATATTGCTCATTCCTTGTTTTCTTGATATCCTTTAGTTCTTTCTGTGTATTTTCCTTCATCTCCTTGAGCATTTTCAAGATCTTTTTTTTTAAAGGTTTTGTTCAGTATGTCCACATTCTCATCTTCTTCATTTATGTTTTCTGTAGTTTTATTCTTTTCTTTTGGATTGGCCGTCATTTCCTGTTTCTTTGTCTTGTACTCTTTTTTTGCACACTGTACATTTTAATATTTTAAAATGTTAACTCTGGGATTTACTCCTTGGGGTGTCTGTTTCTTGATCTTGTAACCAGCTGGTGATAAGAGAGATTTTCTTGAGCTTATGTCCTCCTGTCAGGAAGGTGTGCCCAGGGGGAATGCAGTGTGCCAGTTTTCCCCGTCTTTCTGGGCTTCTGTCTTGTCCTGGGCTTTTGCTTGTTGATTGTTTTGGAGGTCCCCTGTTTGCAGGAGTTTGGTTGTCCCCTCTGTTACCCAGGAGACAGACCTCCCTTTTCCAGGCATTTGAAGCTCACAGGTCTTTGTCTCAGACTGTCTGCCTCTATAGTGTTTTTTTATTTTTTGTTTTTAATTCATTTTATTGAGATATATTCATATACCATTCAGTCATACAAAACAAAGCATACATTCAGTTGTTCATAGAACCATCACATAGTTGTGCATTCATCACCAAAATCAATCCCTGACATTTTCATTACCACACACATGAAAATAACAAGAATAAAAATTAAAGTGAAAAAGAGGAATTAAAGTAAAAAAGAACACTGGGTACCTTTTTTGTTTGTTTGTTTGTTTGTTTGTTTCCTTCCCCCATTTTTCTACTCATCCATCCATAAACTAGACAAAAGGGAGTGTGGTCCATATGGCTTTCCCAATCACATTGTCACCCCTCATAAGCTATGTTTTTATACAATCATCTTCAAGAGTCATGGGTTCTGGGTTGGAGTTTGATAGTTTCAGGTATTTACTGCTAGCTATTCCAATTTGTTAGAACCTAAAAAGGGTTGTCTATATTGTGCATAAGAGTGCCCATCAGAGTTACCTCTTGGCTCCTTTTGGAATCTCTCTGCCACTATAGCTTATTTCATTTCCTTTCACATCCCCCTTTTGGTCAAGTTTTTTATACTCCTTTTGTTGTCTTAAGCTCCTTTTTCTTGGGGGGCAAATTCTGGGAGGAATGACACCCTGGAGAGGACTTTTTCAAGCCAGTCTTGCCCAGCCAAAACAGGGCCGGGGACCCACAAAGGCGATTCAGACCAACTCCAAAGTGCCCTGGGGAGGAGATCAGGAGAGGTAAAAAATTTATCCTATGGCTCCCTGAAGCTGAGCTTTTCTGGCCTGCCCAGCAAATGCAGCCCTTAGCTAACTGTCCCCTGGAGCCCTGAGAATGCATTGCGTCTTTAAATGTCCATGGCCTCTGCACCTGGCCTCGGAGGGTTTTTTTTTTTTTTTTCTTTTTTCTTTTCCCAATTTTATTGAGATATATTCACATACCACACAAAGCTTCCAAAGTATACAATCACTGGCTCACCGTATCATCAGATAGTTGTGCATACATCCTCGTGATCAATTTTAGAACATTTTCATTACTCCAGAACAGAAATAAGAATAAAAAATAAAACCCTGGGAGGGTTTTAACTACACCTGCCTGCAGAGCTGCACCCTAGAATGTGATCATTAATCAGCTGTACCTACCCCTGATCTTGGAGAAGAGGGTTTTTATGCCCCTTTCTGTCACCAGTTAGCTGGCCAAGGACTGGACCCTACAGGTGGCCTGCCACGGGAGTGGGTGATGGACGCTGGTAGCTGCCCTGTGGAGAGATCAATTTATTGTCCTTTGCCATAGTTTATCAGCCTCTTCCTGCTGCTTTTCTGGATACTGGAGCTCCCTACTCTGTCATCTTCTCTGGAAGTCCCTCTCTAGAATATTTTGCTGCTTCAAAGAATAAGACATTTAATTCTACTTTGGTTATTTCCGTCTTGGGCTGTGAAAGACATTTTTCCTCCTTATTCCCTGCCAGGAAGTCTGCAAGATGCTCATACATATGCATCACCCAGAGGTGTACCAGTACCTGGGTGTCGTACCCCCGCGTGGAGTTCTCCTTCATGGACCACCAGGATGTGGGAAGACATTGCTTGCACGTGCAATTGCTGGGGTGAGATTTGGGGACATTTGTTTGTTATTTTTGTTATTATTTGTTTTTGTTTATTCTCATTGGTCAACTTAAACTAGACCTGGCACCCTTCAGGAGAATATGGCCTTTAAGGTCTCATCCTCTCTTTGATTTTCACTTCTTTCTAGCAGCTATTTGTGGAATTTTTTTTGTTTTGTTTTAAGTGTATACAGTTGTTTATATGACAAGGTTTGGGTGGAAAGTGAAATAGCATAGCTACAAAAATCCTTTTTTCAATTGTGTACACTAACTAAAAGAAATAACCCTATAGCCACCTCATTAAAGAGATACATTACCAATGAAAGTTTATTTTTACATTTAATACCTACTTATCAAAATACAAGATAGATTCATACTTTTGTTCATTTGTGTTTTAAAAAATACATTCTTTTTCTTTGCAAATCAACTCTGCTTTGGCTGGTGGTCTCTGTCAGAGCTTAGCCCTCATCAGCCTGAGTCAGTGGGAAGTGTTGGGTCCTCTTTTTTTCTGGGCCTCTGTGGAACCAGAGCTGCCTTCTAGGTTTGTGCTTGCTAGAGGTCTTAAGAATTCCCTGTTTACAGTTTACAGTAGTTTGAGTGAATGCCCCCTCTACTCCCTTTAAAATAAACCTCCTCTCTCTCCTGGGTGCTTTCTTGAGTGACTTAATGCAGGTAGTCCTTTACTGGAGGCTTTCAGCTTAATTGTCCCTGCTGTTTGCAAGTGACTTCTCTGCCCTCAGGACAAACTCTGAGACAAGTTCCTAGGCTCAGTCTCTTAGACTTCCACCCAATAGGTTGAAACTTACATACATGCACCCCCAGTATGCACACAGGGGCCACTCTGCTCCCACTGGACCCACAGTGGGGGAGCACAAGCTGGCTTCATCCTGCTTGTGGAGGGGGTCGGTGGTGGGCCAGCAAGGGCACCAGGAGCTGCTTCTGTGGCTTTTGAAGCTGCATTTTTCTTAATTCAGCACTTAACCAGTTAATGCAGACCATTAACTATTTTCTGTAGTTTTGAGGAAGGTCACTGTCTTTAAGATGCCCTGTACAATGCAAACAGTGAACCCTATTGTAAACGATGGACTATAGTTAATAGTACAATTATAAAAATGTTCCTTCATGACTTGTAACAAATGTACCACACTAATGCACGGTGTTAATAGTAGGGTGGTATATGAGAACTGTTTACTTTATGCATGATTTTTCTGTAAACCAACAGCTTGTCTAATTTAAAAAAAATAAATTTTTTTTGATACATGGTTGTTTTGTTTTTTTTGTTACTTTTCTTAATAATTATTTCCCTTTAAGTCAGTGGTTCTCAAGAGCATTAAAATAAAAATACTAAAGAAGGACTATATTTTTCGTAGAGCAACATTTATTCAAAATTTCAATTCAGAATCATGTTTATATATTTTTTAATGTTAAAATGACATTTCTTTGTAAAATGGTGATACTGGAACTTACCTGGCAAAATATAAAGTAAGCAGTCTTATTTTAGTACATTGCATTTTTCAGAAATTGTATCAGGTGGTGAAATATAAACCAAATAACTTCAATTAGAGCAGCCTTCTATACCAGACATTTAGACTAGTGCACTGAGAGAAAAATCATTTTTACAGGGGAACTTGATGGGTTTGCTTCATTTATTCATTTGTAAAACAAATCCTTATCATGTGATTTATACATGCCAGACATTGGGATATGGTGGTAAGTATAACAAACCCAGTTCTTATCTCTGAGTTTTCAGTCTAATATGAGAGACAGATGTTAATTGTACACATAAATACTATACGTAGGTTACAATTGTAATAAGTAGAAGACAGATAAAGTACAGTGATATGTAGCTTGTAGTTGGGATACTCAAGTTAGATTTGGAAATCAAGGAAGATTTGGTTGAGGAAATGAAATTTCAGGGTAGTCAGAAGAATGAATAGGAGTTAGCCATACTTGTTGACATTTGTGCTGTTGGTACTAAAGTAGTTTCTCCTCTTTTTCTTAAAGGGCCTGCCTCATCTGTCTAGTAACTTGCTGCTCTCTAGGGAGGGGAGGCTAAATTTTAGTTAGGGTGTGTGAGGGACAGCTGTGTCCCAACCCCTGCTATTTCTGTCTAACAAGTAAGTTACAGATACAGTTGTTTAGGCTTGGTTCTAAAAGGAGGAAGACAAGATTTAAGACCCTTTATTCAGAAAAGATAATAAAGTTTCATAGTGACATCAGTAAAGTGAAAACCGGTAGGGGTGTCTAATTAATGTGTTTGAATGAAACTCTAGATTGTTACATAATGTTTTTCATTGACACAAAAGATACAGTTCCTCAGAAAATGAGTCTTTTTAAAAAATGTGATTTTGATGAAGGGACCAGATAAGGTAAAAGTAGGAAGTTAAAATTTGAAAATTTAACCCTTCTATATATTTGTACATAGGAACTTGACTTGCCAATCCTGAAAGTAGCTGCCACGGAGATTGTGTCCGGAGTTTCTGGAGAATCTGAACAGAAGCTGAGAGAACTCTTTGAACAAGCTGTGGTGAGTCAGCTAATGACTTTAATGTCAGATTGTCAAATGATGTATGGTTGTGTTAATAAAGATCCTTTTTTCTCTAGCACTGGTACTTGTTAACCCAGTCACTTGACCTTTCTTTTGCAATCATGCTAATTTGCTCTGCATAGTGGGTAAATATTTAAAGTAGATTTGATGATACACACTTGAATACAATAATCTGTTTAATCTGAAATCAAATAAAATGATAATTGGTGAGAAATTCTGGGCTGCTATAACCAGTGGTCATATATTAAAACTGTATTAGCTTTGTGATGTTTATATTCACTTTTCTCTACTTAGGTTTGAACAACATTGTAAAATAAACTACAGAATTGCCAAGATAAACTTTTCTTTTGGCGTAATTGAAGGTGTAAAAAGAAAGTTACAAGAGAAATTACAGATTGCATTTTTATCCTAATTGCAATTCATGCTATTAAAAGCAGAAGTTTAAGAACATTCCAGGAAGATGATGTTGGTGTGCATTTAAAAGTTCTGTCTTCAGTATAGTGTAATGGTTAAATGTTTGCTTTTGTTGAATAGTTAAGTGGTTAACCAATGGTTAAATGGTTCAGTTCACAAAGGCGGATTCACATTCCTATGCCACCACATATTAATTGTGTGATCTTGAACAAGCCTTACCCACTGCAACCCCCACTCAGTTCCTTGCTAGTAAAATTGGATAGTAATAATAACCAAATCTCATGCAGTTTTCAAAAGGATGAAATGAGAGGATTTGGTGTTGGCACATGCCAACAGCTTTGTAAATATTAGCTACTAAATTGTGCATACTTGAGCACTCACTAGTCATGACTGAGGTTAATGATTAAAAAATGATGAAAGTTCAATTTTATGTCGTCATTTGCAACCAACATGTATAGTGGCTGGTGAACATGGCAAATACAACTGCTAGTGCTGGTATGAAATTGGAAGAGAATTTGCATTTTAGCAGTAATTAAGAAAGTCCTCTTGTTACACATGCCAATTTAACAATTGAAAAGAGCTCATTTTGGAAAACAGATTACACCTGAAAGAGTTTAGCTTTGCTTTGCATGGTGCCCTTCTCACCTTTTCCCTGCATCTTCCTTGTGCTGCCCACACCTTTTTTCATTGTCAGTCTTCACATCAAACCAAGTCTTCCAATCCACATTACTAAGGGATAACTTTTCATTAATTTAGGTCATCGTTAATTTCTTTCAGTAGTATTTTAGAGTTTTCAGTGTACAGTTCTTTTACATCTTAGTTAAATTTATTCCTAGATATTTTATTCTTTTGGACTCTTGTAATGGGAATTGTTTTCTTAATTTCTGTCTCAGATTGTTCACTGCTGGTGAGTGATCCTTGAAATTTAAGACTTAAAAACAAGTGCTTAAGTATATTGCAGTGTAGAGAATGTATTTATGCTTGTCTTGTATTGTTCTTATTTCTAGTCAAATGCCCCCTGCATCCTTTTTATTGATGAAATTGATGCTATTACTCCCAAAAGAGAAGTTGCTTCAAAAGATATGGAACGAAGAATTGTAGCCCAGCTCCTAACCTGCATGGATGGTCAGTTTAAAATAATGAATTCATTTTAAGATAAATTGTTTTTTTTAATAGTGTAAGTAATACATGAAAATAATCTAAAACCATCAAACATAGTAAAGCTCAGAGTGAAAAACAAATCTTTTTCTTTTCATAAGCCATTACCACAAGTAAAGTTTTTGGAGTTTATCTCACAGTCATGTTTTCAGTATTTACATACATATATATGTATACTAATACATTCTTTTGTTTTTTACACCACTGGAATTGCACCATACAAAAATTGTTCTACAACTTGCTATTTGTACCATAACAATATGTCTTGGAAATGTTGTCATTTTAATGCATTTAGATTTGCCTCTTTTTAGCTGCTACATGATACTCTATAAATAGATTTACCATATTGTGTTTAAGTATTCTGATTTTATTAGATGCTTCTGTTATTTTCAGTGTTGTCCTTTACAGTAAAATAAGCTGCAGGGCACATCCTTTTTAGTGCCCATGTGTCTCTTGAAATTGACTTGTAAGTAGAAATTGAACTGATGGTTGAAGAGTATGCATTTTAAATTTTCCTGGGAACTGAAAATTTGCCTTCCAAAACGAATTTGTAGTTTACATTTCCACCAACACTACATAGGAGGCTCCCTTTTTTCAGATCTTCAGAAATAATGTTATCAGTTTTAATTTTTTCCAATCTGCTGGATGAAAGCTGGTATCTCAGTTTGTTTTAATTTGCATTTTCCCTGATTACCTTTGAGGTTGAGCATCTTTGCATGCTATTTTTTGGACTGTTTGAATCATCTCTGTATTGCCTTTTTCTCATCCTTTACCCATTGTTCTACTGAATTGTCTTTTTAAAATTGATTTGAAGCAGTATTTAAAAAAATATTTTAGAAACAAATCCTTTGTTAAATATATTGCAGTTTATATTTTCTCCCTGTCTGCAACTTGTTTCTTAATTTTCTTTGATGATTTCTAAGTAACAATTTGGGAGGAGAGAGCCAGCACAAACAGAACATTTGGAACTAAATCCTGCCCACTTTAAAATAGCACATGTTTTGTCTACCTCTGGGATTTGTAAGTAGTTTCTGTCTTTACTCCTTGTGGTGCCAGGTTGTAGGTTTCTTATTTTGCTGGTTTTTTATTATATAAATTTGTATTGCCATATTTAATATAGGTAAATTGTTATCAATTATAAGATATACCATTATTTTATGTACCTTTAAGAAGGGAAAAAAGACCACCAATTATACTTGGACACTATTTTTATCACATAGTAGAAGGATTCTCATTTCAGAGATATTAAAATGTGGAAAAAATGAGTAAGTACAGAGATCAAGCAGATTACTTGTTACTAGGAAGTTTTTGAAAGCCATTTTTGTTGGGACTTTTTGGTGTGTTTGTGTCTGTGTATGTGTGTGTTAATTTTCCTCCTCTATAAACCAGCATAGTTTGGAAAGCAGTAATCGTGTCAGCTCTCAATGGTGTGTGCTTTGTGGTAGTTTGTTTTATACTGTTTGAGAATTTTGTAAAACCTTATTAACTCAGAGTTTACAAATTTGAAATTTTAATAATTTAAAAATTTAAGCAAATTAATATCAGCAAGATAAAGAGAACACATAGAGAACTCATTTTACCTATTTTCAAAAACTTAAACTCATTTGACAATTTCCGCTTATTAAGAGCTGGAAACGATATTCTTAAAAGATCATTTGCTGCAATGGGAAAAAATTTTTGGAAACCATGTATCTGACAAAAGACTGATATCTTGCATATATAAAGAAATCCTACAACTCAATGACAATAGTACAGACAGCCCAATTATAAAATGGGCAAAAGATATGAAAAGACAGTTCTCTGAAGAGGAAATACAAATGGCCAAGAAACACATGAAAAAATGTTCAGCTTCACTAGCTATTAGAGAGATGCAAATTAAGACCACAATGAGATACCATCTCACACCGATTAGAATGGCTGCCATTAAACAAACAGGAAACTACAAATGCTGGAGGGGATGTGGAGAAATTGGAACTCTTATTCACTGTTGGTGGGACTGTATAATGGTTCAGCCACTCTGGAAGTCAGTCTGGCAGTTCCTTAGAAAACTAGATATAGAGTTACCATTCGATCCAGCGATTACACTTCTCGGTATATACCCGGAAGATTGGAAAGCAGTGACACGAACAGATATCTGCACGGCAATGTTCATAGCAGCATTATTCACAATTGCCAAGAGATGTAAACAACCCAAATGTCCTTCAACAGATGAGTGGATAAATAAAATGTGGTATATACACACGATGGAATACTACGCGGCAGTAAGAAGGAACGATCTCGTGAAACATATGACAACATGGATGAACCTTGAAGACATAATGCTGAGCGAAATAAGCCAGGCACAAAAAGAGAAATATTATATGCTACCACTAATGTGAACTTTGAAAAATGTAAAACAAATGGCTTATAATGTAGAATGTAGGGGAACTAGCAATAGAGAGCAATTAAGGAAGGGGGAACAATAATCCAAGAAGAACAGATAAGCTATTTAACGTTCTGGGGATGCCCAGGAATGACTATGGTCTGTGAATTTCTGATGGATATAGTAGGAGCAAGTTCACAGAAATGTTGTTATATTAGGTAACTTTCTTGGGGTAAAGTAGGAATATGTTGGAAGTTAAGCAGTTGTCTTAGGTTAGTTGTCTTTTTCTTACTCCCTTGCTATGGTCTCTTTGAAATGCTCTTTTATTGTATGTTTGTTTTCTTTTTAACTTTTTTTTTCATACAGGTGATTTGAAAAAAGAAGGGAAAGTTAAAAAAAAAAAAAAAAGATGTAGTGCCCCCTTGAGGAGCCTGTGGAGAATGCAGGGGTATTCGCCTACCCCACCTCCATGGTTGCTAACATGACCACAGACATAGGGGACTGGTGGTTTGATGGGTTGAGCCCTCTACCATAAGTTTTACCCTTGGGAAGACGGTTGCTGCAAAGGAGAGGCTAGGCCTCCCTGTATTTGTGCCTAAGAGTCTCCTCCTGAATGCCTCTTTGTTGCTCAGATGTGGCCCTCTCTCTCTGGCTAAGCCAACTTGAAAGGTGAAATCACTGCCCTCCCCCCTACGTGGGATCAGACACCCAGGGAAGTGAATCTCCCTGGCAACGTGGAATATGACTCCCAGGGAGGAATGTAGACCTGGCACCGTGGGACGGAGAACATCTTCTTGACCAAAAGGGGGATGTGAAAGGAAATGAAGTAGGCTTCAGTGGCAGAGAGATTCCAAAAGGAGCCGAGAGGTCACTCTGGTGGGCACTCTTGTGCACACTTTGGACAGCCCTTTTTAGGTTCTAAAGAATTGGGGTAGCTGGTGGTGGATACCTGAAACTATCAAACTACAACCCAGAACCCATGAATCTCGAAGACAGTTGTATAAAGGTGTAGCTTATGAGGGGTGACAATGGGATTGGGAAGGCCATGGGGACCAGGCACCGCTTTGTCTAGTTTATGGATGGATGTGTGGAGGGGTAGGGGAGGGAGACAGACAGACAAGGGTACCCAGTGTTCTTTTTTGCTTCAATTGCTCTTTTTCACTCTGGTTATTATTCTTGTTGTTTTTGTGTGTGTGCTGGTGAGGGTGTCGGGGATTGATTTAGGTGATGAATGTGCAACTGTGTGATGATACTGTGGACAATCGAGAGTGCAATTTGTTTTGTATGACTGCGTGGTATGTGAATATGTCTCAATAAAATGATGATTAAAAAAAAAAAAAATTCTAAAAGATAAAATGTGCTAGTTTCAGGTTTTATATAGATTGTTTTTTAAAATTTGGAGTCTAGCAAAACAGAAGAGTTTTAATATAATAATAACAATTGTTCCATTTATTAAGTATTTACCATATTCCAGGTACTGTGCTATTTAATAAAATAGGTTTTATTCCTAATTTACAAGTTAGGAAGCTGAAGCTCAGCAAATTGCTCAAGGTTTCTCAGTAGTAAGTGGCAGAGTGGGAAGTGAGCTTCAAACTGCTCAAAGACACTTAACTACAGTGCTAATCTGTTTGTAAAATTGTGTTTTCAAAGAGTTGTATTTAATGCCCTAGGTTTTTGTAAATTCATAAATCAATTATTAAATATTTATAAGACTGTGAAGGACCTGATATAGAGCAATCTTTAATGTCACCTATTAAATCTTTTAAAAATAAAAAAAAAAAAAAAAAAAAAAAAGATCATTTGCTGCAATGGGAAAAAATTTTTGGAAACCATGTATCTGACAAAAGACTGATATCTTGCATATATAAAGAAATCCTACAACTCAATGACAATAGTACAGACAGCCCAATTATAAAATGGGCAAAAGATATGAAAAGACAGTTCTCTGAAGAGGAAATACAAATGGCCAAGAAACACATGAAAAAATGTTCAGCTTCACTAGCTATTAGAGAGATGCAAATTAAGACCACAATGAGATACCATCTCACACCGATTAGAATGGCTGCCATTAAACAAACAGGAAACTACAAATGCTGGAGGGGATGTGGAGAAATTGGAACTCTTATTCACTGTTGGTGGGACTGTATAATGGTTCAGCCACTCTGGAAGTCAGTCTGGCAGTTCCTTAGAAAACTAGATATAGAGTTACCATTCGATCCAGCGATTACACTTCTTGGTATATACCCGGAAGATTGGAAAGCAGTGACACGAACAGATATCTGCACGGCAATGTTCATAGCAGCATTATTCACAATTGCCAAGAGATGGAAACAACCCAAATGTCCTTCAACAGATGAGTGGATAAATAAAATGTGGTATATACACACGATGGAATACTACGCGGCAGTAAGAAGGAACGATCTCGTGAAACATATGACAACATGGATGAACCTTGAAGACATAATGCTGAGCGAAATAAGCCAGGCACAAAAAGAGAAATATTATATGCTACCACTAATGTGAACTTTGAAAAATGTAAAACAAATGGCTTATAATGTAGAATGTAGGGGAACTAGCAATAGAGAGCAATTAAGGAAGGGGGAACAATAATCCAAGAAGAACAGATAAGCTATTTAACGTTCTGGGGATGCCCAGGAATGACTATGGTCTGTGAATTTCTGATGGATATAGTAGGAGCAAGTTCACAGAAATGTTGTTATATTAGGTAACTTTCTTGGGGTAAAGTAGGAACATGTTGGAAGTTAAGCAGTTGTCTTAGGTTAGTTGTCTTTTTCTTAGTCCCTTGTTATGGTCTCTTTGAAATGTTCTTTTATTGTATGTTTGTTTTCTTTTTAACTTTTTTTTTCATACAGTTGATTTAAAAAAGAAGGGAAAGTTAAAAAAAAAAAAAAGAAAAGAAAAACAAGGGAAAAAAAAAAAAGATGTAGTGCCCCCTTGAGGAGCCTGTGGAGAATGCAGGGGTATTTGCCTACCCCACCTCCATGGTTGCTAACATGACCACAGACATAGGGGACTGGTGGTTTGATGGGTTGAGCCCTCTACCACAGGTTTTACCCTTGGGAAGACGGTTGCTGCAAAGGAGAGGCTAGGCCTCCCTATGGTTGTGCCTAAGAGCCTCCTCCCAAATGCCTCTTTGTTGCTCAGATGTGGCCCTCTCTCTCTGGCTAAGCCAACTTGAAAGGTGAAATCACTGCCCTCCCCGCTACGTGGGATCAGACACCCAGGGGAGTGAATCTCCCTGGCAACGTGGAATATGACTCCCGGGGAGGAATGTAGACCTGGCATCGTGGGACGGAGAACATCTTCTTGACCAAAAGGGGGATGTGAAAGGAAATGAAATAAGCTTCAGTAGCAGAGAGATTCCAAAAGGAGCCGAGAGGTCACTCTGGTGGGCACTCTTACACACACTTTAGACAACCCTTTTTAGGTTCTAAAGAATTGGGGTAGCTGGTGGTGGATACCTGAAACTATCAAACTACAACCCAGAACCCATGAATCTCGAAGACAGTTGTATAAAAATGTAGCTTATGAGGGGTGACAATGGGATTGGGAAAGCCATAAGGACCACACTCCACTTTGTCTAGTTTATGGATGGATGAGTAGAAAAATAGGGGAAGGAAACAAACAGACAGAGGTACCCAGTGTTCTTTTTTACTTTAATTGTTCTGTTTCATTTTAATTATTATTCTTGTTATTTTTGTGTGTGTGCTAATGAAGATGTCAGGGATTGATTTAGGTGATGAATGTACAACTATGTAATGGTACTGTGAACAATCGAAAGTACGATTTGTTTTGTATGACTGCGTGGTATGTGAATATATCTCAATAAAATGAAGATAAAAAAAAAAAGATCATTTGCTTTGGTGTATAGAGAGCAAAGGCCCAAGTTCATATAGTGAGTCATTAGCTAAGTGTAGGTTAGAATCAAGATATTTGTTTGCAAATATATAACTAATATGTGAGCCACAATGTTTTTATTTGTTGAAGCTGCTATCCTAGAGATCTCTCCTGAACAGTACTTACTAATTTCTTTTACTCTGTATTCCTATATTATATTATACTATTTTATACTGTATTATGTTATAATTTATTATATTCTGAAATTCAAACTTTTGTCTAATATGGCTTCCATTTAATGTGATAAAATCTTACTCTAGGAGATTGAGAAAGAGTAAGACTTATCCCAAAGTAGTGAATGACCAATACGAATGATTTTTATCTTTCATATGATTTTACTTACAACAAAGAAGGAAAAAATATCATTTTCTGCAGACTGATTTTCTGTGGAAGAGTTTTTTCATTACTGAAGATTTAATATATTTCCATGATTTTTCTTTTTGAATTCTGATATCAAAACCTTGGTATGCTCAGAGCATATTACCAAGATCAAGACACCAGGAACTAGGTAAAGGAAACAAGTCCCTTGCCTTGGTCATTCTATTGAGATCTTACTATGGAGATTTAAAACATACATGAATCAGTTTTGGCTTTAAACCAGTAATAGTGGAGAGGGGATTCATCATAAAAAGAAATCTTTGTGCAAATGCAAGTTTTTGTAGATTACAAGGCTACTTAAATGTCCTCGTTTCCTATAAGATTTCTTTTACTTGTTCATGGATCTCCTTTTGCTTGTTCAGGTATCTCTTCTTTCAATGCAAAATTTATGATAAGAATAGTCACTGAGCTTATTTCCCTTCTATTGTATATCTTTTATAATTTTATTTTTGTTTCTATCATTTTACTGAAACTAACCACGGAAAAGCTGTTGATGATCATCTCTGTGCCACAGTTTTGGCTTACTTTTAGTTCTTTTCCCTTTGATCTTCGTTCTTTAGTTTCCTTGCTTGAAAACCTACCTCCTGTAGTTGTATTAACTCTGATAATATTCATAACATGGAGTAGCACTTGACACATAGTGAGTACTCAGTTAAGTGTTACAGTGCTGCTGATGACACTTGATACTGTTGACCACTTTTCTCCTTGTAATTGTAATTAGCATTCTTGGCTTGAGTGACACTGCTCTTTCTGTTCTCCTGGTTCTCTGACCACTCCTTATCTGTTTCTTTTACTTACTTGCCTCCTTCTATGCATCCTTTAAACAAAGATATTCCCTATGATTTTGCACTTGATCTTCTTTTCTTCTTGTCTTATACGCGTTCAGCTCTTCATTGAAAAACTCTCAAATGTGCACCTGTAACCTTGATTTCTGGTAAGCTTCAAACCTATACTGCCAACTGCTCGTCAGATACTCCCACATGACTATCACATATACAGATCAAATTTACTATGTCCAAAGCTTAATTTACTTTCTCATTTATCCCTTTAGCCTCTGCCTAATATCCTTCCTGTATTCCTTGTACCAGCATCCCATCCCATCTTGTCCAAACTAAATCATCTTTGTCTCTTCCTTCTCCATCACCTTTTGTATCTAATCATTTGCTTAGTGCTTTTGATTTCACCTACAAATTTTTTCTTAAATTGGTTTTTCCTTTTTATTTACTCCATTCTTGTCTTACTGCACTCATCATCTCTCAGCTGATAATTGTAATCAAATCACATAGTAACTCTTTTCTTATTCCTGTTTACTCCATGTTCAAAATTAGTGTTACAATTATCTTTCCAAAACACAGATCTTATCAGAAAAACCTTTGCAGACATCTGGTTGACTTAAGAATATACAATTGATCCTTATCATTTGCAGATTCTGTAATTGCAAATTCACTTAGTCACTAGAATTTATTTGTAACCCCAAAATCAGTACTCATGGTACTTATGTGGTCATTTGCAGACTTGTGTAAAGTGGTGAAAAATTAGTTGCCCAGTGTGCACATTTCTATCTGAGGGCATGCTCGGCTTTCTTGTTTCAGCTTCATACTGTAAAGAACTGTTCTTTTTGCAGTATGATTTGTGCTACACCTTTCACATTTTTGAGTTTTTTTGTTGGTGGTTTCACTGTTTTAAAAGGCCCCCAAGCCTAGTGCTAAGTGCTGGCTACTGTTCTTAAGTGCAGGAAGGCTGTGTTGTGCCTTATGACAAAAAATCATGTGTTAAATAAGCTTTGTTTGACATGGGTTATAGAGCTTTTGGCTTGTGAGTTCAATGTTAATTTGTCAACAATATGTATTAAATAAGGTGTCTTTAATGGAAGGACACATAAAACAACGTTATTCATTGATCAATTGATGAAAGTGTTGTGACCTGAGGCTCACAGAATCCTAACCCTATGTTTCTCCTAGAAGCAGTGGGTCAGTATTCACTAATCCATTGTTCACAGCAACATTATAGAACATAACTACTGGGAATACTAAAATCACGTATTCTACAAACTCTGTGGCCTGGTCGTTAGAGTACTTAATTAGCATCTTACTACCTTCTTATTACTGTGAGGGTCTATAACCCCAGACTTCTGCTGCTTTATCCTGGTTCTGTTGAGAGAAATATTACATAAACTCTAGGCTCTATATTCTGTTCATGATTAAAAGTCTACTGCTAGGGAAAGCTAGAGCAGCTGAAGACTGTTTTGTATCCCCCATCCCAAATTAATACTGTTAACCTACATTGAGCCATAACTGCTACATCTTTGCCACGTTCCATGTTGTTGGACTGCTCACCTAGCCTAAATGTGCTGTGCTTGTTCATAGCTCTGTGCTTTCACTCATACTATTTCTTCCAAATAGAATTTCAATAACCTCTTTATCCACTAATTAAAATCTATTCACCCTTCAACACTTCTCTGAAATGTTACCTCCTTCATGAAGCCTTTCTTGGTTTCTTGGTCAGAATTCATATCTTCCAGGGTATTACTGTAGTGCTTTGTTTATATCTATTATTACACAAAATTTGCCTTCTACCCTGTTTTCTTAATTACACACTTAATGTCTCTCAATGGGTTGTGAACTGCTTGAGAATAAAGGTTGTATTTTATCCCCCCACACCTTTGTGTATCAGACATTTCGTGTGCACACATTTGCACACGGACATGATCTCAAGATGTGTAATACTTCTTCTCTAGCCATTTAAATGATTCATGTAGACATTATTGTCCTTATTGCCAAAGTGCCTTGCTCACCACTCATTTTGTTTCTGGTTCTTACCTAGATCTGAATAACTTGGCTGCAACAGCTCGGGTCCTAGTCATTGGAGCTACTAACCGACCAGACTCATTAGACCCTGCTTTGAGACGTGCAGGAAGGTTTGACCGAGAAATATGCTTAGGTATCCCAGATGAAGCATCAAGGGAAAGGTATATTCTTATAGAATAAATTTTTTATGTCACTAAGTCATCTGAACTAAATGATTTAAGGAGTGAGAAATACCATGTATTCTTGTCTCTCTGTCTTTCTTTTTGATCCACTGAAATTGATTTGGAAAGAAAAAAACCCACGTTAAATTAATGCTTAAGAAAGCAGTTTAAATAGGTCAGTTGTTTAGGTTGTTTTTTTCAGTAGTGATAATAGACTTATGTATCCAGAGCCATTTATCTAGTCTTGTTAACAATGGCTGTATTTTTCAGTTGACTGACCAGCTTTGGGATAGTGTCTAGAGCTATGGAATAGAGCAGTACTAACTAGTCCGCATGTAGGTTAAATATGAGAACCATATTATAACCTATTGCTATTTACCTGCCCAAGACCTCAGATCCCATGGCAAATAATGAAATGGCAGCCAGAGTTTTGAAAGCTGTCTGTGTTAGCTGCAGGATCTGCCTTTCCTCGTAATTGAAGTTGAATATCTATAGAGTAAAGAAACCTCAGGCAACACTTGTATAACCAAAAATATCGCAGGAGGCACTGCTCAGGTAGTGGAGTAGAATTTTTTTTTTAAATGTTATGAAATACTATATTTATAATGGCTTTTAGCTTAAAGTAATGACACTAAAATCATAAGGAGCTTTTAAGAAAAGTGGTATACAGTTAAAAGAAATAACCAGGTAATAATTGGTAAGGGGAGAAAGAGATAGAGAACAGGAGACTTCATGAATACAGGAAAGAAAAGTGATCAGAAAACACTGTGGGTAGGAGAAAGAGGAGGGAACATATGCCATTCTTCCTTTTCTCCAGCACTTGATGTGGCTTTCTCTTTTGATTATTTGGCAGTTTCTTCTTCAGCTATTGTTTTCATCATCATCTACACGCATGCCGATTGCATTTCCGCATATATAATCTTTAAACATAGGTACTCAGCCATCCAGGTTTATTTGCTACCTTGTTTATACCCACAGTAAAATAATATTATTTAGTGTTTAAATTGCTCATATTTATTCAGCAAACAAATTGAGCATATATTATATGTACATATACCACTGTGGTGAGTAATGTGAGGAATATAAAGAATGATTAGTCCCTGTTTTCAAGGTGCTTGAATTACAGTAAGAGAGAAGTAAGGCCTGTACCTGTTATACATGTAATAACGAATCAAGCCATTTTTTATTAAATGTCAAACTTAATGGTAGAGACATAAACCCTAGAGTCCGTCATCCCTACTTGATAAAATCCTTTGGCCATCTGTTTGATAGTCCATCACCAACAAGGGCCTGAAAGACTTTGAGAGCCATAATTTTTGTTCCTTACTGTTATTATTTTTTCCTTTATATTTCTATTTCAAAAAATTTCAAACCTGCAGAAAAGTTAAAAGTATATTACAATAAATATTTGTATTTCCTTCAGCTAAATTCACCACTTGTTAACATTTTGCCATGTTTGCTTCTACTAACTCTCTAAAAACATTAATATATTTGTTTGTGTATGTGTGTGTGTCTGTGTGTGTTGCCAAATCATTTTTTTTAATTGAAGACATACTAACACTTTAGCCCTAAATACTTTTCCTATCTAACACTTATAACACTGACACAATAGTGTGTAGTCAGTATCTGATTTTCCCATCCATCCTTAAAATGTCCTTTATAGCTGTTTCTTGTTTGTTTGAATTTGGTTTTTGTTTTACCCAGGATCCAGTCAAGGTTCACACCTACTATTTAGTTGATATGTTCCTTTAATCTTCTTTAATCTACCTTTTTGGTGGAGGGAGTGCTTTCATGACATTCACATTTTGAAGTGCCCAGGCAGGGGTTTTTGTTGAACACACAATTGAAATTTGTCTGATTATTTCCTCATGATTAATTTCAGTTTAAACATTTTTTGGGCAAGAACCCTACATAGTGTCTTTAGAACATCATTTCAAGAAGTTAATGGTGTGAATTTATGTCATTGTGATGTTAAGTTAGCTCCATTAGTTAAAAAATTTATCAGAGTTCTCTACTACAAAGGTAAATTTTTTTTCTTTGTAATTAATAAATAATGTAACTGGATATTTTTGGCACACACAGTCCTTTATGACTGCCAAGCATCAGTTTGTTTGAACTGTTTTTCGATTCAGAGTATAAGTTCTATAGGCGTTCAAATTGGTGTTCTCTGTGGGCTGGGATGGTCCAAGTCGTGGATGGCTAAGGTAAGAATGTTGTCTGAAACTAAAGAGGAGAATTAAATTTTGTTTAAGGGAAGCAGGGTCAAAGCCAGAAAGAAGATGGCTCTTGAATATAGTTATGAATAAGATTATTTTAAAGGAAGAGCATTTCTGATTGTCTTTGACAAAAGCAGAATGCAGTTTTCTTACACTTTTTCCTAACTCTCTGTGTGGAAACAAAATAATTATATTACTGCATGCAAAGGTTAGAGTTAATTCTAAAATGGGGAAATTATATAAATAGAATCAATAGTGTACATTGATACTTATTTTTGTATCAATAGTACTCAGA
Source organism: Choloepus didactylus (assembly GCF_015220235.1). NCBI lineage: Eukaryota > Metazoa > Chordata > Mammalia > Pilosa > Megalonychidae > Choloepus > Choloepus didactylus. The sequence goes on from NC_051308.1 coordinate 35,562,653, forward strand.
AAGTCATTCATTAATTCAGGAAATATTTATTTAAGCAGCTGTTGTATACCAAGAAGGCACAGTACAAGGCACTTCAGGCCCTGCTTTTTTTTTTTTTTTTTTTTACATTTTATTTTGAAATAAATTCAAAGTTATAGGAACAGTTGCAAAAACAATACAAACCCCATACACAGAACTCCAGCATTCCCTGACACCCCCCAATACCCCGATCCACTAACTTTAACATGTTGTCACACCACTATTTCTTTCCCTCCCTCCCTCGCTCCCTATCTATCATCCATCATCTATTGCTCTGTCTTCTGAACATATGAGAGCTAGCTGCCCACATCCTTGAACAAACACTGTAATTCACATATACAGTTCCCATGAACAAGAACATTCTTTTATGCAATCCCATTAAGCGCAGCTAAGAAGTACAAGAGATTCAACAATGATACAAAGCTTACATTCTATATTTCCTTTTCCTTATGTCTCAACTGTATCCCTTTGAGCCTCCTGTCCTCCATCCTCAGATCCCATCCAGGGTCATCCTTGGGATTCAATTGTCATCTATTTAGACTGTCTTTTTTTTTTTTTTTTCCTCAATTGTGGGAACATATACAGCCTAAATATTCCCATTCCACCCCCTCCCTAGCATTCCATTAGTGGGATTAATCACATTTAGAATTAGAATGTTGTAATGCTATCACCTTTCCACCATCCATTACTAGAAATTTCCCTTCACCTCAAACAGCAACCCTACACTCATTTCTTAACTCCCCATTGCCCCTTCCCCCATTTCTCTTAACCCATACTCTACTTTTCATCTCTGTGGTCATAGTCTCTGATAATTTCTTTGTGTTTACTGTGGGGCTTAAAATTAAACTCTTAAATCCATAACAATCTTGTTTTTATTTGATACCAACTTAATTTCAATAGGACACATAAGCTATGTTCCTATACTCCTCCATTCCCCCACCTTTATATAGTTCTTGTCAAAAATTACATATTTTACATTGAGTTTAAAACCACTGATTTGTCATTAGAGTTTATGTATTTTATATCATGTAGGAAGTAAATAGTGGAGTTACAATAAAAAATTATTGACTTCTATTTGTATTCCATTGTGGTTGGAGAATGTGCTTTGAGTATATTCAATTTTTTTTTTTTTTTAATTTATTGAGACTTGTTTTATGTCCCAGCTTATGGTCTCTTCTGGAGAAAGATCCGTGATCACTAGAGAAAAATGAGTGTCCTGGTGATTTGGGATGTAAGATACTATATATGTCTGTTAAAATTCTCTATATCTCTTTCTCCTTTCTTTGTTTCTCTGTCAGTAGGGCTCCCTTTAGTATCTGAAGTAGGGCAGGTCTTTTATTGGCAAACTCTCTCAGCATTTGTTTGTCTGTGAAAAATTTAAGCTCTCCCTCAAATTTGAAGGAGACTTTTTCTGGATAAAGTATTCTTGGTTGGAAATTTTTCTCAGAGTTTTAAATATGTCATTCCACTGCCTTTTTGCCTCCATGGTGGCCGCTGAGTAGTCACAACTTAGTCTTATGTTGTTTCCTTTGTATGTGGTGAATTGCTTTTCTCTTGCTGCTTTCAGAACTTGCTCCTTCTCTTCAGTATTTGAGAGTCTGATCAGAATATGTCTTGGAGTGAGTTTATTTGGATTTATTCTATTTGGAGTTCACTGAGCATTTGTGCTTTGTGTATTTATATTGTGTAGAAGGTTTGGAAACTTTTCGCCAACAATTTCTTTGAATACTCTTTCTAGACCTTTACCCTTCTCTTCCCCTTCTGGGACACCAATGAGTCTTAAATTTGGATGTTTTATTTTATCTGTCATATCCCTGAGATCCTTTTCGGTTTTTTTCTCCATTCTTTCTTTTGTTCTTTCATTTTCTGTTCTGTGGACCTCTAGGACACTGAGTCATTGTTCACCTTCCTCTAATTTTGTATTATGAGTATCCAGAGTCTTTTTGATTTGGCCAACAATTTCTTTTATTTCCATAAAATCTTCTATTTTTTTATTTACTCTTGCAATTTCTTCTTTATGCTCTTCTAGGATCTTCTTTATGTCCCTTTTATCCTGCTCCATGGTCTTATTCGTGTCTTTTATATCCTGTGCCATGTTTTCATTCCTCGATTGTAATTGTTTGATTAATTGTGCCAAGTACTGTGTCTCTTCTGATATTTTGATTTTGGTGTTTGGGTTTGGGTTCTCCATATTGTCTGGTTTTATCATATGCATTAAGATTTTCTGTTGTTTTTGGCCTCTTGGCATTTGCTTTGCTTGGTAGGGTTCTTTCAAATTGTAAAAAAAAAATACCAATGTGATTTTTCAGAAATACAAGTTGGTGGCGTACACTTTCTCCAACTAACCAGCAGATGGCATCTGTGAGTCACCTATACCCCTCAAGTCAGTTCTCCCCAACTCTGTCTCTGTTGTGTGTGGGAAAATGATTTCTGTCGGGTTCAGTTGGTAAACTCAGTTTGGGTTTGTTGGAGCTGTCTGCCCTGAATGTGGGGCGTGTGTCTGGTTGGTTAGGCAGGCAGGGCAGCTTTAGTATTCAGACCTCCCAGGTGTTCCCAGAGATTCAAGGCTGTTGCAAGAGTCTAAGCCTTCATTTCAGTTTTGCCCCAGATTTTCTCTGTCGCTGACCCACAAACCACCAGCATTGACGTAGCGTCCCTGGGTTTTCCGAGCGGGCCCCGCTTCTCAGCTTTGATCTTCCAGGACCTCTGCTGAGGGAAGGCTGTGCTACATCACTAGTGCGCGTCGCCCCTCAAGGGAAGCCCCGGGCCGCCGGGACATGCAGGGGCGCTCTCTGCCTGATGCAAAGATTAGCCTATAATTCTTGACTGGTGTATGTACTGAATGAAAGGCAGGTAGTAGAGCTGGGCCCCACCCCTTTCCTCTTAGAGAAGATAGATGCCTTACGGGGAGGTCATTAGCATTTCAGTGGTCTCTCTGCCTGTGCCACACCCCTGTCTGGGTCACAGAACTGGGAACTGAAAATGGCTGAGGCTTTCTCCAATGAGTCAAAAAAGGAACAGAGCTAGTCCGAGGCAACCCTCCGGCTCTCCAAGGTCAGTCGTCACCCAGAGCCTCTGTCTACTTGTTGGGGATTCGTACCTCGTAGTAAGCAGTTCACACTCGCTAATTAAAACCCCAGTTGGAGCTCAGCTGAGCTATATTTGCTTGCTGGGAGAAAACTTCTCTCTGGCACCATGAGGCTTTGTAGCTTGGGCTGTGGGGGAGGGGTCTCCCGATTTGGAGCCGCAGTTCTTACTTACAGATTTTATGCTGTGATCTCAGGCAATCCTCCCAATTCAGGTTAGTGTATGATGAGTGGACAGTCACATTTGTCCCCCTGCAGTTATTCCAAATTATTTACTAGTTGTTTCTGGTTTTTTTTTTAGTTGTTCCAGGGGGACTTCTTAGCTTCCACTCCTCTCTATGCCGCCATCTTGGATCCCCCAGACCCTGCTTTTTATAATCAGAGGTTCAGTGAGTACAAAAAGGCAAAGACAGGCTCTTTGGGAGGATAAACAGGCGAAGCTAACATTGTCTGCGGATTCTGAAAGGCTTCTTGAGGGAACAGACTTGAAGAATGCGTAGCAGTGATCACATGATGGTGAGAGGCTTCAAGAAGAGAATAGAATTCGTAAAGGTCCTGAGGTGATTGAGAGCTTAGTGTGTCTAGGTAAGTTGAAGATGAACAATATGGCTGGAGTTCAGAGAGTGATGGGAGGTAGGAAGTAGAAAGGCTCCAGAGGTGTACAGAAGCCGCCAGTCCACATATGCTTTGGTAAGGATTTGGGTCTTTATTCTATGAATAGTAAGAAGCAATTAAAGGTATAGGCAGTACAGTGATGGAAACAGATGTTGTTTTGTAAAGATCACTAACTGCAGTGTGACGAATGGACTACAGGAGTACAAGAATGGATTCTGGTAGCCCAGGGAGGAGGCTGATGCAATATCCAGGGGACAGGAGATGGTAGGTGGGCTTAACAAGGTGAGAATGGATATAGAGACAACTGGAGTAATTTGGCGATGTTTTGGAAGTAGAATTAATAGGTAATGTTGATTGATAGGATATGTATGTGGAAAGTGTAGGCTGTGAACAGGAGGAAAATATTCCCAAGTTTTTGACTTAAGCATCTGTGCATTGGCTTCTACTGATGAAATAGGGAACACTGGAGAAGAAGCAGGTTTTAGAAGGGGCTTTGGGATGGGTGGAGAAGATAAAGTCAGTTGAATTAGAAATGTCCAAGTGGAAATGTAAAGAACAATTGAACAAATGAGTCTGGAGCTCTAAGGACATAAAGATTTGGGAGCCAACAATGCATTGTTGGTAATTGAAGTTATGAAAGTTAGATGATATTGTCCAGAGAGAGTATGGAACGCAGATGTCAGAGATTCTGGGACAGGCTGGGGATATAGAAGCAGCAGCCAGAGGTTTTATTAGGAAAATCAAGAGAATGTTGTGTAATGGAAACCAAGGTAAGTGGGTGTTTCCAGAATGAGGTATAAGACATCAGATTAACTGTTGGTCATGCTAATGAGAGGTCAAGCAAGGTGGGGCGGAAAAATTGTTTCTCTGAATTTAACAACCTAGAGGTCTCTAGCGACTTTAACAAAAAGCTGTTTGTGTAGAATGATGGGGTGAAATCAGGTTGAAATTGTTGAATAATTAATGGAAAGTGAAGAAATGAAAGTAGCAAACATTCAAGATTCATTTAAGAGAAGTTTGGTGGTGAAAGAGAAGAAGTAACCTGGTAGCACCATGAGGTGGGTGGTAGGGTGTCAGAGTATTTCTTTTTTTAGGGTAGGAGAAATGTGTACATGTTTAATTATTGATGGAAAGGAGCCAATGGGAGGAATGGGAATTCAGAGTTTGTCTGTAGATTCTGGTCTTAGAATGAATACTGTTACCGGAACAAGGTGGTGGATTCTTTTGCCCAATGCGCTCAAATGACCAATTCCTAAGACACGGGGGTTTCAAAAAGAGAAAGAGTTTATTGCTAGACACATCCCAAAGTAATTTGGGCAGAGAATAAAAATATGTATATTCAGGGCCCCCCTGAGGACCGGGGTGGGGGGGCGGGAATGCGGAAGTGTTGGACTTCCTTACTTGGATTGTTGCCAGTGTTCTCACAGACATTGAGGACTAGGGGTTTGGTATACCGAAACCTCTATCTTGGCGCTTGCCCTTATGGAGCTCATTACTGCAAAGGAGAGACTAAACCTGCTTGTGGTTGTGCCTAACAGTCTCCCCATGGTTACCTCTTTGTTGCTCAGATGTGGCCCTCTCTCTCTAGCTAACCCAACTCGGGAGGTGAACTCACTGCCCTCCCACCTACGTGGGACCTGTTTCACTTCACATCCCCCTTTTGGTCAAGAAGATTTTCTCAATCCCATGATGCTGGGTCCAGGCTCATCCCTGGAAGTCATATCCTGCTTTGCCAGGGAGATTTACACCCCTGGGAGTCAGGTCCCACGTAGGTGGGAAGGCAGTGAGTTCATCTGCCAAGTTGGCTTAGCTAGAGAGAGGGGGCCACATCTGAGCAACAGAGGTTCTCGGGGGGAGACTCTTAGGCACAGTTACAAGTAGACTTAGCCATTCCTTTGCAGTAACAAGCCTCATAATGGCAAGCCCCAAGATCAAGGCCCTGGTCAGTCCTCAATGTTTGTGAGAAGATCAGCAACAACCCAGGAGGGGACATCCAACATTACCGCATTTTCCCCCAACTTCTTAGGGGGACCCTGCAAATACATTTTTATTCTCTGAATAGATGGACTGCTGTAAGAATTTAGAATCTAGGGACCATTACAATAAGCATTCCCCTGATAAGCTGTGCTCTAAGATTTAATTCTCAGTGTTTACACATTGTTGTTAGTCCACATTGGTGAGGAATTATAAACTTTGTCTTTTCGTTTCTGGTGTACTTCACTCAAAATACTGTCCACCAGATCCGTTCACCTCGTGTGTCTCACAGCTTCATACCTTCTCTATTGTATGTGTACATCACAGTTCACCTTTCTGTTAATCAGTCGATGCACCCTTAGGCCACCTCCATCCATTGCAAATCATGAATACTGCCTCCATAAACACCTGTGTGCAAATGTCCATTCATGTCTTCCAAGTATGTACTCTCAGATCTTCCAAGTATATACTCCTTAATGAGGTTGTGGGACCTTATGGTACCACATACTTAGCTTCTTGTGGAACCACCCCACTGTCCTCAAAATAGGTTACTCCATTCTGCTTTCCCACCAACAGTTAATAGGTACATCCCTCTCTCCATGTTTTCTCCAGCACTTTTATCCCTATTTATATTTTTTCCTAAAATCTATAGAGAGATATTCACATACCGTACAATCATACAATCATTTGTTCTCAGTATCATCATACAGCTGTGCATTCATCACTACAATCAGCACTTGAACATACTCATTACTATGAAAAAAAATTTTTGTTAAAGAGTAATAAAAAAGATAATAAAACAAAAATACCATACCATACAATATAATAATAAGGTCAGACAACACCACCACTACCAAGAATCCTACATCCCTCCCTTATATCCCCCTCTCATACACATTTAGCTTTCATATATTGTCTTCGTTACATTTAATGGAAGCACATTACAATGTTACTGTTACCCATAGACTCCAGTTTGCTTTGATTATTTTTTTTTCCCCAGTGCCATCCCTTTTTCAACACTTTGCATGGTTGACATTTATCTGTTCTCCCACATGTAAAAACATTTTTTTATTTGTACATTTAGTCACCATCATTTACCACTTTAGTGTTCATTGAGTTATACAGTCACAGTCTTTATCGTCTGTCTTTATTTCTGGTGTCATACATGCCCCTAGCCCTCCTCTTTCAGCTTATCTCACAGACATCTTTGTTCAGTGTACTTACAGTATGGGGCTACCATTACACAATATTATGCTATCCATTTCTGGATCTATACGATCAATCCTGTTGATCCTTCAGCATTGAATGCCCAATCTCTGCACTCTTTCTATCTCCTGATAGCCTGTGTTATCAGCTTTTAACTCTCAAACTTTGCTCGTTAATGTTAGTTCATATCAGTGAGACCGTACAATATTTGTCCTTTTGTTTTTGGCTAGCTTTGCTCAACATAAGTCCTCAAGGTTTATCCACCTTATTATATGTTCCATGACTTTGTTCTGTCTCACAGTTGCATAATATTCCATCATGTGTGTATACTACTTTCTGTTTATCCGCTAGTCTGTTGCTGGACGTATGGGCTGTTCCCATCTCTTGACAATCGTGAATAATGCCTCTGTAAACGTCGGTTTACAAATGTCTGTTCGTGTCTCAGCTTTCAGTTCCTCTGAGTATATACCTAGTAATGGAATTGCTGGATCATATGCCAATTCTATACTTAGTTTCCTGAGGCACCACCACAATGCCTTCCAGAGTGGTTGCACCAATCTACATTCCCACCAACAGTGAATAAGTGTGCCTCTTTCTCCATATCCTCTCCAGCAGTTGTAATTTTCTGTTTTTTTTTTGGATAATGGCCATTCTGGTAGGTGTGAGATGATATCTCATTGTGGTTTTGATTTGCATTTCCCTAATGGCCAGTGAAGTTGAGCATTTTTTCATATGTTTTTGAGTGATTTGTATTTCCTTTTCAGAAAAGTGTTTCTTCATGTCTTTTGCCCATTTTTTAATTGGGTTGTCTGTATTTCTGTTGTTGAGTTGTTGAATCCCTTTATATATTTGAGATATTAAACCCTTATCTGATATGTGGTTTCCAAATATTGTCTCCTATTCAGAAGGTTGCCTTTTTACTTTTCTGACAGTCTTTTGATGTAGAAAAGTGTTTAGTTTTGAGGAGATTCCCATTTATCTATTTCTTCTTTGGTTGCTCCTGCTTTGGGTGTAAGAGCTAGAAAACTACCTCCTATCACCAGAAGTTTTTAAGATATTGCCCTACATTTTCTTCTAAGAGTATTATGATTTAGCACTAAATGTTTAGGTCTTTAGTCCATTTTGAGTTAATTTTTGTATAAGGTGTGAGATAGGAGTCCTCTTTCATTCTTTTGGATATGGATATCCAGTACTCCAAACACCATTTTTTGAAGAGGCTGGTCTATCCCAGTTGCTTTGGCTTGAGTGCCTTATCGAAGATCAATTTTCCGTATATGCAAGGGTCTATTTCTGAACTCTCGATTCAATTCCATTGATTAGTATATCTATCCTTATGCCAATACCATGCTGTTTTAACCACTGTAGCTTTCTACTGTGTTTCAAAGTCAGGTGGTGTGAGACCTCCCACTTTGTTCCTCTTTCTCAAGACGTTTTTGGCTTTTCTGGGCACCTTGCCCTTCCAAATAAATTTGGTTATTGGTTTTTCTGTTTCTGCAAATAAAGTTGTTGGGATTTTAATTGGTATTTTTTGCGGTTTGCTAATGCTGCTGGAATGCAAAACACCAGAAATGGATTGGCTTTTATAAAAGGGGGTTTATTTGGTTACACCGTTACAGTTGATGTCCAGGGTAAAGCATCGACAGTCGGGTACCTTCACTGGAGGATGGCCAATGGCATACGGAAAACCTCTGTTGGCTTGGAAGGCACGTGGCTGGCGTCTGCTTGCTCCCAGGTTGTGTTTCAAAATGGTGTTCTCCAGAATGTCTGAATCAGCTTCCAGTGCCATCTTCAAAATCTCTGTCTCAGCTACAGCAATGAGCTTCTTATGTCTGAGCTTATATAAGGCTTTAGTAAACTAATCAAGGTCCATGCTGAATGGTCATTGCCATACCTCCATGGAAATACTGACCCAATAGGTTCCAAGTTAATTCACATTAATACAGCTATCCCCACAAGATTGCATTAAAAAATACAGCTTTTTTTCTGGGGGACATAATATATACAAACCAGCATAGTATTGCACTGAATCTATAAAATAGTTTAGGTAGAATTCACTTCTTAACTACATTTAGTCTTCCAATCCATGAACACGGTCTGTTCTTTCATTTTTTTAAGGTCCTCTTTGATTTCTTTTAGCAATTTCTTGTAGTTTTCCCTTATAAGTCTTTTGTGGCCTTGGTTAAGTTTATTCCTAAATACTTGATTCTTTTGGTTGCTATTTTAAGTGGAATTTTTTTTTCTTGATTTCCTTCTGTTTCACATTACTTGTGTATAGGAACACTACTGATGTTTACATGTTGATCTTGTAGTCTGCCTCTTTGCTGTATTCATTGATTAGTTCTAGTAGCTTTGCTGTAGATTTTTCTGGATTTTCTGCATATAGGATCATGTCATCTGCAAACAGTGAAAGTTTTACTTCTTCCTTTCCAATTTGGATGCCTTTTATTTCTTTTTCTTGCCTAACTGCTCTAGCTAGAACTTCTGGCACAGTGTTGAATAACAGTGGTGGCAGTGGGCATCCGTCTTGATCCTGATCTTAGAGGGAAAGCGTTTAGTCTTTCCCCATTGAGTATGATGTTAGCTGTGGGTTTTTCATATATTGCCTTTATTGTATTGAGAAAGTTCCTCTCTATTCTTATCCTTCGAAAGGTTTTCATCAAGAAAGGATGTTGAATTTTTTTCTTTTTTTTTTCAAACAGCAGAAATTTATTTTCTCACATTTCTGGAGGCCAGAAGTCCAACATCAAGTTGTCAGCAGGGTTGGTTACTTCTGTAGCCTCTGATGGAGTATCCATCCATTCCATGCCTCTCTCCTGGCTGCTGCTGCCTGCCGGTAATCCTTGACATTCATTGGCTTATAGGCACATCACTCCCATCTCTGCCTCTGACTTCACATTGCCTCCTCCTCTGTGTGTGTGCTTCCTTCCCTATTTTCTCTCTCTCTCTTTTTAAATGTAATTTTAATGAAATATAGTCGCATACCGTAGAGTCATCCAAATTATACAACAGTTGGTCACCCTTTTATAATATAGTTATCTACTCAACACCACAATCAATTTTTGAACATTTTTATCACTCCAAAAAATGAAAATGAAAATAAGAATAGAAATAAAAGTAAAAGTGAACACTCAAAGCACCCCATACCCTCTTCCCCGTCTCATTTACATTTTTAAATTGAAATATGTTCACATACCGTACAGTCATCCAAAGTGTAAAGCAGTTGTTCACAATATCCTCATATACTTGTGCATTCATCACCACAGTCAATTTTTGAACATTTTCATTACTCCAAAAAATAAAAATAAGAATAAAAATAAAAGTAAAAAGAACACTCAAAATGGCCCATATCCCCCTCCTCCATATTATTCATTTACTTTTTGTCCCTATTTTTCCTACTCATTTGCCCATACACTGGGTAAAGAGAGTGTGAGACATAAGGTTTTCGCACTCACACGGTAACACTATGTAAGCTATGCAGTTATACGATCGCCTTCAAGAATAAAGGATACTGGATTGCAATTCAGCAACTTCAGATATTTCCTTCTAACCATTCTAATAAACTAAGAACTAAAAATGAATATCTAGATAACTCATAAGAGTTATCTGCACAATGACCTCTTGACTCCATTTGAAATCTCTTAGCCATTGAAACTTTATTTTGTTTCAATTCTCCTCCCCCTTTTGGTCCAAAAAGCTTTCTCAATCACATGATGCAGGCTACAGGCTCAATCCCAGAGTCACGTTCCACATTGCCAGGGAGATTTATACCCCTGGGAGTCATGTCCCATGTAGGTGGGAGGGTAGTGAGTTTATTTGCAGATGGCTGAAAGAGAGAGAGAGAGAGACCACATCTGAGCAACAAAAGAGACCCTCTGGGGGTGACTCCTAGGCACAATTATGAGTAGGATTAGAGTTTCCTTTGCAGTATCAAGGTTTGTAAGGGCAAGCCCTGAGACCGAGGGCTCGGCCTACTAAGCTGGTGGTCCCCAATGCTTGCGAGAATTATCAGGAAATCCCCAGTTGGGGATTTGATGTTTCCACATTTTTTCACATTCCCTCAAGGGGGCTTTGTAAATACTTTTTATTCTCTGCCCAAATTACTCTGGGTTGTAGTGGTGCTTCATGCTAACCTGTACCAACTAACAAAGTCGCTCTCCCTAGTCAGGGTTCCATATACTTAGGGCATTTGAATAAACTGGCCATACAAGTTAACTTATATAGTGTGTTACAGAAAATACAGATTTTGCACTATATAACCATCTCTTCCTTTGGTCCCACACAGAAGTCAAAGTTTTAAAACACGGTTAGTATCATCCTGTACCCTTTAGTCAGATCTACCCCAATCTCAACCAAGTCCATTTCGTTTATATCTCCAGTCGAAGTCTAATCTCCTTTTCAGCCTCTTTAGCAGTTGGTTCCTAGGGCAGTGCGACACTCACAGCTGCCGAACTCTGGTTCTGAGTCCCACAGAAAACCGAAGCTCCAGGGACTGACCACATCACACACACAAAGCTCAGAATCTCAATATTTAGAAATAACTGTTACAATTCATGAATAAATGTGACTGTTGTAAGAACTTACAATCCAGGAACCTTGATATAAGCCTTCCCCTTATAGCCAGTGCTCCCAGATTTAATTCTCAGAGTTAACACATTGTTATTTGTCTATGTTAGTGAGGCATTATAATGTTTGTCTTTTCATTTCTGGTTTATTTCACTCAGCGTACTGTCCTCATGGTCCACTCACTTCGTTGCATACCTCATAACTTCATTGCTTCTTGCTGTTCCATCATGCAAAAACATTCTTCTTTTTTTACTTTATTTATCGAAAAATTAAACAAATAAAAATACATTTCAAACAAAACAAAGCAAAGGATTAAGAAAAAGAAATAACCTGAAGTAACTACTTTGCTTCCAACATGTTCCTACCATACCCCAAGAAAATTAACAAACCATAACTGAACAATGGAATAAGAAAAATAATCTAAAATAACTACATTGCTTCCAACATGTTCCTCCCATTCCCCAAGAAAATTAACAAACCATAATCAAAGGCATAAGAAAAACCAGATAACCTAAAATAATTACATTGAAGCTAAGTTTTTTTAAATGCAATAACTTTTTTTTTTTACTTTATCAAAAAATTAAAAAAAAAAAAATTCAAACAAAGCAAAAGCAAAAACATTCTTATATTTGTACATTTAATCACACACATTGACCACTCTGTTTCACTAAGTTATACAGTCCTAGCCTTTATCTTCTTTCTTTATTTCTGGTGTCATACTGACCTGTAACCTTCCTCTTTCAACTATATTCACAGTCATCTTTCTTCAGTGTACTTACAATATTGTGTTACTGTCACACAATATTGTGCTATCCATTTCTGGGTCTACACAATCCTTTAGAACATTCTATACACCTTCCATATCAAATGTCCACTCTCTACTGTCTTTTTATTTCCTGATGTCTTCATTTCTACACTCTTCTCCAGCCCTCTCTCTCTTGGCTTTTCCTGTCTGTCTGTAGCCCTCCCTTTAGTATTTCCTATAGGGGGGCGTCCTCTGTTCACAAACTCTCTCAGTGTCTGTTTGTCTGTAAATATTTTAAATTCTCCTCATTTTTGAAGGAAAGTTTTGCCGGATGTAGGATTCTTGGTTGGCAGTTTTTCTCTTTTAGTATCTTGAATATGTCATACCACTGCCTTTTCTCCCCTATGGTTTCTGCTGAGAGATCCACAATTAGTTTTATCGAGCTTCCCTTGTATGTGATGGATTACTTTTCTCTTGCTGCTTTCAGAATTCTCTCTTTGTCTTTGACAGTTGAAAAAGTGATTAGTAAGTGTCTTGGAGTAGGTCTATTTGGATCATTTCTGTTTGGAGTATGCTGTGCTTCGACCTGTAATTTTTTTTTTTAGGTCTTTCATAAGAGTTGGGAAATTTTCATTGATTATTTCCTCTGTTATTCCTTCTGCTGTTTTTCCCTTCTCTTTTCCTTCTGGGACACCTATAACACATATATTTGTGTGCTTCAGGTTGTCCTTCAGTTCCCTGACACCCTGCTCATATTTTTCCATTCTTTTCCCTATCTGTTCCTTTGTGTGCAGGATTTCAGATGTCCTGTCCTCCAGCTAACTGATCCTCCTTTCTTCTGCCTCTCCAAGTCTGCTATTGTATGTCACCATTGTGTTTTTCATCTCTTCTGTTGTGCCTTTCATTCCCATAAGTTCTGCCATTTGTTTTTTCAAGCTTTACAAATTCTTTCTTGTGGTCACCCAGTGTCTTCTTTATATTCTTTATCTCTTTTGTCACATTCTCTCTCACCTTGTTGATTCCATTTAAAATATTTGTTTGAACATCTGTAATTTGTTGTTTCAACTCCTGAATCTCTGCTGAATGTTAGTTTCTTCCTTTGACTGGGCCATATTTTCCTGTTTCCTGATGTGCCTTGTGATTTTCTGCTGTCTTGGCATGTGGTTTCCTTGATTGGTTTATTCTGGATATTGTTTTCTCTCATTTGCTTAAGATTTTCTTGTTGGTCGACTTGGGTCTTTATTTTTTCTTTGTTTCTTTCCCTGGCCATTTCTCACATTGGCTCTGTCCCCCAATGTTCTTCCCTAAATCAGGTGCCCAACGTGGCCTGCCACAGGGATGAGAGATAGGCACTGGGCACCCCAGAAAGTTCACTGTGTGTGGTAATACACATCTGCTGGCTTCCAGTGGTGCTGTTTTCCACTAGCTTGCAAGACCTGGGTTTGTTTTGGGTCCCTGCTTTAACAGTTGGGTCTTCCCTATTTCTCAGCCAAAAGCAGTGCCAGGTTTCCATACTGGATATATAGACCAACTCCTGTGTTCCTAAGAAAGGGTCCTTGCACTTTCCAGACTGTCCAGCACATGGTACTGTTCAGTAACTTAATTGTCCTCAGTGGCTGCTCTGCCTCAGAGCATGGCTGCCGGCTGTTGCTTTCCTCAAGGGTGGGGGCAGGACTTTCAGACCCAGGGCTGCAAACGCGTCTCCATCTGCATTTTCTCAGTCTCTCTGTCCCTCACTGATCTGGGCTTTGAAATGTCCTCCCTTGTCCCGGGTCTTCAAACAGTGAGGGTATTTTTCACTGCTGTGAGATTTTAAAATCTGTGTCCCTGGTGGGAGGGGTCCTGTCTGTTGTTTCTGTGTCTTTCCCACTTGGAGACCAAGTAAGGGGAAGGGGAGGAGACTGGCTGGTCTGGGACAGAAAATTTCTTCTCTTCAGTTCGGCATTTGCAGGGTCTTACTACAGTCTACATCCTCCTCCAGAGTTTCAGACAATTCACAACTGCCCCTTTTTTTTTTTTTTTTTTTGTATCTTCTGGAGAGAAGTTTTTAGTAGCTGTTTACATTGCCATGTTGATGATGTCACTCTCAGCATGTTGAGTTTTGTCAGATGTATTTTCTGCATCACTCAAGATGATCATGTGGTTCTTCACTTTGATTTATTGATGTGGTATATTACATTAATTGATTTTCTTGTGTTGAACCAGCCTTGCATATCTGGTATAAATCCCACCTGGTTGTGGTGTATAATTCTTTTAATGTGCTGCTGGAAAGTGAGATCATGTGATGAAAGTGAGGTACATGATGATGGGTTAGAAGTTTGAGGAAGATGGTAATGATCTGAAATCAATTTCCTGGATAATTTGAGATGAGCCACAATAGGATTCTCAGGCAATGTTTAAGATTGAGATTAGTGACTGTCACTGTAGAATAGTACCTGTATGCCTGGTTTTATGATTTTTTTTTTCTCCCCAGTAGTGCTGAACTGTCTACGTTTTAGCCAAGGGGAAAACACAGAATTGGAATTTTGATAGTCAGAAAAACAAAAGACCATGGCCACTGTGGTGGTTTGGAGCTCTGTACCCCAGAAAAACATGTTCTTAAACTTAATCCATTACTGTGGGTGTGAAACCTTTGTAAGTAGGACCTTTTGATGGGGTTACTTCAGTTAAGGTGTGACCCAAATCAGTCCTCTTACTGGGGTCCTTTGTAAGCAGAATGAAATTCAGATAGGTTGAGAGAGAGCCACAGGAAGCAAGAAGCTGAAGGTCAGTGGAACCTGGAAGAGAAGGGAGAGGCCAGGAGAGGCCACTGTGTGCATTGCCATGTGACAGTGGAGCCCAGGGCCAAGGCAGCCAGTCCCAGAATGCCAGTTTTCAGAAAGAAAGCATCCCCTTGATGAGACCTTGGTTTGGACCTTTCCTGGCCTCAAAACCATGACCTAATGAGTTCCAATTGATTAAGGCAGCCCATTGCATCATATATGCTTGAGCAACAAGAAAACTGAAACACATACTAATCTGTAAAAATAGGAGTAGTTTGATGAGGAGATGGCAAACTGAAAAACCTGTTGAAGTCCAGAAACAGGTGTGAGAGTAATTGAACCCTTGAGCGGAAAGTGGGATGTTTCTGCTAGTGCTCTCTGAGGTGTGGAACAGATCCAGGTGATAAGTTTCAGGGTTAGGCATTGGAAGTGGGTGACTAAAATGAAGTGGAGAAGAGACCAGAGAGCATAGGACTTAGGGTGGAGGGACAGTGAATAAATGCCAAAATTGTGAGTCAGTGAAGGAAATTACCCAGAAATTCCAGCTCTGCCATGTCTATCCTTGTGTCTTGTTCTAAGTATTTAACATTTATAAGCCTTAGTTTATTTATCTGTAATACAGTAATAATACCTGTAAAGTAATAATAATACTTATCTTATAAGTGTCTTGTGAGGATTGAATTAATATACCTAGCACGATGTGTCTAACATAGCAGTGTTCAAAAAATTGTAGCTGTTATTGATTTTTTTTAAACTCAAAGCATTTTATTGTGGACAATTGTTAATGAATACAAAAAGGAGCGAGACTAACATAATTGTTCCAGCAAAACAAACCACTCCAAAATTTAGTGACCTCAAAACAATCACATTAATTATCTCTCACAATTTCTGTGGGTCAGGAATTGAAAAGGGCATCAGCTAGATGATTGTGCCGGTTTGAATGTATTGTGTCCCCCAAATGCCATTAGCTTTGTGGTCTTGTGGGGCAGACGTTTTGGTGCTGGTTAGATTTGCTTGGGGTGTGCCCCACCCAGCTGTGGGTGATGATTTAGATGAGATGTTCCCATGGAGGCGTGGCCCCGCCCATTCGGGGTGGGCCTTGATCAGTGGAGCCATATAAATGAGCTGACTCAGAGAGAGGGAGCTCAGTGAGTGCAGCTGTGAGTGATGTTTTGAAGAGGAGCAAGCTTGCTAGAGAGGAATGTCCTGGGAAAAAGCCATTTTGAGGCCAGAGCTTTGGAGTGGACGCTGGCTGCCTTCCTAGCCAGCAGAGGTTTTCCGGACACCATTGGCTGTCCTCCGGTGAAGGTACCCGATTGCTGATGTGTTACCTTGGACGCTTTGTGGCCTTAAGACTGTAACTGTGTAGTGAAATAAACCCCCGTTTTATAAAAGCCTATCCATCTCTGGTGTTTTGCATTCTGCAGCATTAACAAACTAGGACAATGATTCTGGCTGCACTGTTGCGGTTGCAGTGAGATAGTAGCTAGAGCCAGAACACTGGGGGACGAGCAATTGGGGCTTGGCTATGTGCGTATCTGTCTATCCACCTATCTGTCCGTCTGTTTGCCCGCCTTCCTGTCATCTGATCCAACAAATCAACCTCCCTCCCTCCCTCCTTCTCTCTCTCTGTCTCTTTTCACGTCATCTCAGGGCCTCTCATGTAGCACTTGTGAGTTAGTTTGGGCTTTTTCATATCTGGCATCCTCGAAGCTGTATCACCTTTTTTGACCTAGCCTTGAAAGTCACATATCGTCAGTTCCACCATTCTTTATTGGTTGATCAGCCACTAGAGTCAGCCCAGATTCAAGGAGAGGTGATACAGAGCTCACCTCCCAATGGGAGGAGTATCAAGAATTTAGATAAATTAAAACTGTCACAGTAATAAACCCCGATGTACTTGTCACCCAGTTTCAGCAGTTATCAACATTTTGCCAATCTTGTTTCATCTATCACCCACTTTTTCTTTTCTGAAATGTTTTAAAGTAAATCCCAGACATTATATCATTTCAACTTTAAATACTTAAGTATCTCTACCAGATAAAAACTTTTTATATAACATTCATACAATACCATTATATACCTAGCAAAATAATTCCTTAATATATCTAATATTCAGTTTATGTTCAGGCTTCTCTATTTGTCTTAAAACGGTCATTTTTAAATTTTTAATTTATTCTAGTCAAGATCCAGACAAGGTTTATATATTGCATTTGTTTAATATGTTTCTTTTTTTTTTTTTTTTTAATTCAGTTTTATTGAAATATATTCACAAACCATACAGTCATCCATGGTATACAATCAACTGTTCACAGTATGATCATATAGTTATGCGTTCATCACCACAATCTATTTCTGAACATTTTCCTTACATCAGAAAGAATCAGAATAAGAATAACAAATAAAAGTGAAAAGAGAATACCCAAACCATCCCCCCATCCCACCCTATTTGTCATTTAGTTTTTACTCCCATTTTTCTACTGATTTTTTTTCAATTTTTTAACTTTGTTTATCAAAAAATTAAAAACAGGCAAACAACAACCAAAAAAAACCCACAACATTTCAAACAAAGCAATGGATTAAGGAAAACAAATAACCTAAAATAACTATTTTGCTTCCAATATTTTCCTACCATACCCCAAGAAAATTAATAAACCATGTCCAAACAGAGGAGTAAGAAAAACAAATAATCTAAAATAACTACATTGCTTCCAACATGTTCCTACCATACCCCAAGAAAATTAACAACCCCTAAGAAAACAAAGGAATAAGAGAAAAAAAAAAACCTAAAATAACTCTATTGCTTCCAACATGATCTTACTATATCCAAGAAAGTTTACAAACCATAATCATTCCTGAGCATTCCCATAACATTGAGATTACCCTCCATAGTTTATCTGTTCTTATTAGATTATCATTCCCCCTCCACTAATTGGTATCTCTAGGTCCCCTACATTCTACAGTATAAAACATTGTACATTTTTCACAGAATTCACATTAGTGGTAACATACAATATCTCTCTTTTTGTGCCTGGCTTATTTTGCTCAGCATATGTCTTTTTTTTTTTTTTTTTTTTTTTAAATCTTCATTTTATTGAGATATATTCATATACCACGCAGTCATACAAAACAAATTGTACTTTCGATTGTTCACAGTACCATTACATAGTTGTACATTCATCACCCAAATCAATCCCTGACACCTTCATTAGCACACACACAAGAATAACAAGAATAATAATTAGAGTGAAAAAGAGCAATTGAAGTAAAAAAGAACACTGGGTACCTTTGTCTGTTTGTTTCCTTCCCCTATTTTTCTACTCATCCATCCATAAACTAGACAAAGTGGAGTGTGGTCCTTATGGCTTTCCCAATCCCCTTGTCACCCCTCATAAGCTACATTTTTATACAGCTGTCTTCGAGATTCATGGGTTCTGGGTTGTAGTTTGATAGTTTCAGGTATCCACCACCAGCTACCCCAATTCTTTAGAACCTAAAAAGGGTTGTCTAAAGTGTGCGTAAGAGTGCCCACCAGAGTGACCTCTCGGCTCCTTTTGGATTCTCTCTGCCACTGAAGCTTATTTCATTTCCTTTCACATCCCCCTTTTGGTCAAGAAGATGTTCTCCGTCCCACGATGCCAGGTCTACATTCCTCCCCGGGAGTCATATTCCACGTTGCCAGGGAGATTCACTCCCCTGGGTGTCTGATCCCACGTAGGGGGGAGGGCAGTGATTTCACCTTTCAAGTTGGCTTAGCTAGAGAGACAGGGCCACATCTGAGCAACAAAGAGGCATTCGGGAGGAGGCTCTTAGGCACAACCATAGGGAGGCCTAGCCTCTCCTTTGCAGCAACAGTCTTCCCAAGGGTAAAACCTGTGGTAGAGGGCTCAACCCATCAAACCACCAGTCCCCTATGTCTGTGGTCATGTTAGCAACCATGGAGGTGGGGTAGGCAAATACCCCTGCATTCTCCACAGGCTCCTCAAGGGGGCACTGCATCTTTTTTTTTTTCCTTGTTTTTTTTTTTTTTTTTTAACTTTCCCTTCTTTTTTGAATCAACTGTATGAAAAAAAAGTTAAAAAGAAAACAAACATACAATAAAAGAACATTTCAAAGAGACCATAACAAGGGAGTAAGAAAAAGACAACTAACCTAAGATAACTGCTTAACTTCCAACATGTTCCTACTTTACCCCAAGAAAGTTACCTAATATAGCAACATTTCTGTGAACTTGCTCCTACTATATCCATCAGAAATTAACAGACCATAGTCATTCCTGGGCATCCCCAGAACGTTAAATAGCTTATCTGTTCTTCTTGGATTATTGTTCCCCCTTCCTTAATTGCTCTCTATTGCTAGTTCCCCTACATTCTACATTATAAACCATTTGTTTCACATTTTTCAAAGTTCACATTAGTGGTAGCATATAATATTTCTCTTTCTGTGCCTGGCTTATTTCGCTCAGCATTATGTCTTCAGGGTTCATCCATGTTGTCATATGTTTCACGAGGTCGTTCCTTCTTATTGCCGTGTAGTATTCCATCGTGTGTATATACCACATTTTATTTATCCACTCATCTGTTGAAGGACATTTGGGTTGTTTCCATCTTTTGGCAATTGTGAATAATGCTGCTATGAATATTGGCGTGCAGATATCTGTTCGTGTCACTGCTTTCCGATCTTCCGGGTATATATCGAGAAGTGCAATCGCTGGATCAAATGGTAACTCTATATCTAGTTTTCTAAGGAACTACCAGACTGACTTCCAGAGTGGCTGAACCATTATACAGTCCCACCAACAGTGAATAGGAGTTCCAATTTCTCCACATCCCCTCCAGCATTTGTAGTTTCCTGTTTGTTTAATGGCAGCCATTCTAATCGGTGTTACATGGTATCTCATTGTGGTCTTAATTTGCATCTCTCTAATAGCTAGTGAAGCTGAACATTTTTTCATGTGTTTCTTGGCCATTTGTATTTCCTCTTCAGAGAACTGTCTTTTCATATCTTTTGCCCATTTTATAATTGGGCTGACTGTACTATTGTCATTGAGTTGTAGGATTTCTTTATATATGCAAGATATCAGTCTTTTGTCAGATACATGGTTTCCAAAAATTTTTTCCCATTGAGTTGGCTGCCTCTTTACCTTTTTGAGAAATTCCTTTGAGGTGCAGAAACTTCTAAGCTTGAGGAGTTCCCATTTATCTATTTTCTCTTTTGTTGCTTGTGCTTTGGGTGTAAAGTCTAGGAAGTGGCCACCTAATACAAGGTCTTGAAGATGTTTTCCTACATTATCTTCTAGGAGTTTTATGGTACTTTCTTTTATATTGAGATCTTTGGTCCATTTTGAGTTAATTTTTGTGTAGGGGGTGAGGTAGGGGTCCTCTTTCATTCTTTTGGATATGGACATCCAACTCTCCCAGCCCCATTTGTTGAAAAGACCATTATGACTCAGTTCAGTGACTTTGGGGACCTTATCAAAGATCAGTCGGCCATAGTTCTGAGGGTCTATCTCCGAATTCTCAATTCGATTCCATTGATCTATATATCTATCTTTGTGCCAGTACCATGCTGTTTTGGCAACTGTGGCTTTATAATAAGCTTCGAAGTCAGGGAGTGTAAGTCCTCCCACTTCGTTTTTCTTTTTTAGAGTGTCTTTAGCAATTCGAGGCATCTTCCCTTTCCAAATAAATTTGATAACTAGCTTTTCCAAGTCTGCAAAGTAGGTTGTTGGAATTTTGATTGGGATTGCATTGAATCTGTAGATGAGTTTGGGTAGAATTGACATCTTAGTGACATTTAGTCTTCCTATCCATGAACATGGAATATTTTTCCATTTTTTAAGGTCCCCTTCTATTTCCTTTAGTAGAGTTATGTAGTTTTCTTTGTATAGGTCTTTTACATCTTTGGTTAAGTTTATTCCCAGGTACTTGATTTTTTTAGTTGCTATTGGAAATGGTATCTTTTTCTTGAGTGTCTCTTCGGTTTGTTCATTTCTAGCATATAGAAACATTACTGACTTATGTGCATTAACCTTGTATCCCGCTACTTTGCTAAATTTGTTTATTAGCTCTAGTAGCTGTATCGTCGATTTCTCAGGGTTTTCTAGATATAAGATCATATCATCTGCAAACAATGACAGTTTTACTTCTTCTTTTCCAATTTGGATGCCTTTTATTTCTTTGTCTTGCCGGATTGCCCTGGCTAGCACTTCCAGCACAATGTTGAATAACAGTGGTGACAGTGGGCATCCTTGTCTTGTTCCTGATCTTAGAGGGAAGGCTTTCAGTCTCTCACCATTGAGTACTAGCTGGCTGTGGGTTTTTCATATATGCTCTTTATCATGTTGAGGAAGTTTCCTTCAATTCCTACCTTTTGAAGTGTTTTTATCAAAAACGGATGTTGGATTTTGTCAAATGCTTTTTCAGCATCTATTGAGATGATCAATTGATTTTTCCCTTTTGACTTGCTAATGTGTTGTAATACATTGATTGATTTTCTTATGTTGAACCATCCTTGCATGCCTGGAATAAACCCCACTTGGTCATGGTGTATGATTTTTTTAATGTGTCTTTGGATTCGATTTGCAAGTATTTTGTTGAGGATTTTTGCATCTATATTCATTAGGGAGATTGGCCGGTAGTTTTCCTTTTTTGTAACATCTTTGCCTGGTTTTGGTATTAGATTGATGTTAGCTTCATAAAATGAGTTAGGTATTGTTCCATTTTTTTCAATGTTTTGAAAGAGTTTGAGTAAGATTGGTGTCAGTTCTTTCTGGAAAGTTTGGTAGAATTCCTCTGTGAAGCCATCTGGCCCTGGGCATTTATTTGTGGGAAGATTTTTGATGACTGATTGGATCTCTTTGCTTGTGATGGGTTGGTTGAGGTCTTCTATTTCTTCTCTAGTCAGTCTAGGTTGTTCATATGTTTCCAGGAAATTGTCCATTTCCTCTACATTATCCAGTTTGTTGCCATACAGTTGTTCATAGTATCCTCTTATAATTTTTTTAATTTCTTCAGGATCTGCAGTTATGTCACCTTTTTCATTCATTATTTTGTTTATATGGGTCTTCTCTCTTTTTGATTTTGTCAGTCTAGCAAGGGGCTTGTCAATCTTGTTGATCTTGTCAAAGAACCAACTTTTGGTGATATTTATCCTCTCTATTGTTTTTTTGTTCTCTATGTCATTTATTTCTGCTTTAATCCTTGTGATTTCTTTTCTTGTACTTGGTTTAGGATTGGTTTGCTGTTCATTTTCTAGCTTCTTCAGTTGATCCATTAGTTCTTTGATTTTGGCTCTTTCTTCCTTTTTAATATATGCGTTTAGTGCTATAAATTCCCCCTTAGCACTGCTTTTGCTGCATCCCATAGGTTTTGGTATGTTGTGTTCTCATTTTCTTTCGTCTCTATATATTTAGCAATTTCTCTTGCTATTTCTTCTTTAACCCACTGATTGTTTAGGAGTGTGTTGTTTAACCTCCAGGTATTTGTGAATTTTCTAAGTCTCTGATGGTTATTGACTTCTAATTGTATTCCATTGTGGTCAGAGAATGTGCTTGGAATAATTTCAATCTTTTTAAATTTATTGAGGCTTGTTTTATGTCCCAGCATATGATCTATTCTGGAGAAAGTTCCATGAGCACTAGAAAAGTATGTGTATCCTGGTGATTTGGGATGTAATGTCCTGTATATGTCTGTTAAATCTAATTCATTTATCAGATTGTTTAGGTTTTCAATTTCCTTCTTGGTCTTCTGTCTGGTTGATATATCTATAGGAGAGAGTGATGTGTTGAAGTCTCCCACAATTATTGTGGAAACATCAATTTCTTCCTTTAGTTTTGCCAGTGTTTCTCTCATGTATTTTGTGGCACCTTGGTTGGGTGCATAGACATTTACGATTGTTATTTCTTCTTGCTGAATTGCCCCTTTTATTAGTATGTAGTGGCCTTCTTTGTCTCTCAAAACATCCCTGCATTTGAAGTCTATTTATCTGAGATTAATATTGCTACACCTGCTTTCTTTTGGCTGTAGCTTGCATGAAATATTTTTTTCCATCCTTTCACTTTCAGTTTCTTTGTGTCCCTGTGTCTAAGATGAGTCTCTTGTATGCAACATATTGATGGTTCATTTTTTTTGATCCATTCTGCGAATCTATATCTTTTAATTGGGGAGTTTAATCCATTTACATTCAACGTTATAACCGTGAAGGCATTTCTTGAATCAGCCATCTTATCCTTTGGTTTATGTTTGTCATATTTTTCCCTTCTCTCTATTAATATCCTTTATTGTACCCATACCGAATCTCTTTAGTACTGAACCTTTCTCCAAGTCTCTCTGTCCTGTCTTTGTTTCTCTGTCTGTAGGGCTCCCTTTAGTATCTCCAGTAGGGCAGGTCTCTTGTTAGCAAATTCTCTCAGCATTTGTTTGTCTGTGAAAAATTTAAGCTCTCCCTCAAATTTGAAGGAGAGCTTTGCTGGATAAAGTATTCTTGGCTGGAAATTTTTCTCACTCAGAATTTTAAATATAACGTGCCACTGCCTGTTGCCTCCATGGTGGCGGCTGAGTAGTCACTACTTAGTCTTATGCTGTTTCCTTTGTATGTGGTGAATTGCTTTTCTCTTGCTGCTTTCAGAACTTGCTCCTTCTCTTCTGTGTTTGATAGTGTGATCAGTATATGTCTCGGAGTGGGTTTATTTGGATTTATTCTATTTGGTGTTCGCTGAGCATTTATGATTTGTGTATTTATGTTGTTTAGAAGATTTGGGAAGTTTTCCCCAACAATTTCTTTGAATACTCTTCCTAGACCTTTACCCTTTTCTTCCCCTTCTGGGACACCAATGAGTCTTATATTTGGACGTTTCATATCATCTATCATATCCCTGAGGTCCATTTCGATTTTTTCAAGTTTTTTCCCCATTCTTTCTTTTATGCTTTCATTTTCCATGCTGTCATCTTCGAGGTCACTGATTCATTGTTCAACTTCCTCTAGTCTTGTACTATGAGTGTCCAGAATCTTTTTAATTTGGTCAACAGTTTCTTTAATTTCCATAAGATCATCCATTTTTTTATTTAGTCTTGCAATGTCTTCTTTATGCTCTTCTAGGGTCTTCTTGATTTCCTTTATCTCCCGTACTATGGTCTCATTGTTCATCTTTAGTTCTTTGAGTAGCTACTCTAGGTGCTGTGTCTCTTCTGGTATTTTGATTTGGGTGCTTGGGCTTGGGTTATCCATATCGTCTGGTTTTTTCATATGCTTTATAATTTTCTGTTGTTTTTGGCCTCGTGGCATTTGCTGAACTTGCTAGGGTTCTTTTAGGATTTATAGACCAATTGAAGTCCTTATCTCTAATTTATCAGATCTACAGCTTCGTGGAGTACACTTTCTCTAATTAACCAGCAGGTGGCGTCCACAAGCCACCTATTCTCCACAAGCCAGTTCTCCCCTGCTTAGCCTTTTTGGTGAGTGGGGGAGTGAGTCTTGTGGGGTCCAATTGGTGTACCAAGCTTGCGTGTGTAGTTGGTGTTGCCTGCCCTGTATATGGGGCGTGTTTCTGGGCAGTCAGGGAGGGGGGGGGGTGGCTCTAACAATCAAATCTCCCTGGTGAGCCTAGAGTTTTAAAGCTGCTGCAATAGTCTAATCCTTCAGTTCAGTCCTGCCACATTTTGTCTCTGCCACTGACCCACAAGTCCTTGGTATTGGCGTATGGCTCCTGAGACTTGCAAGTGGACCCCTCTTCCAGGCCGTGCACCCCGGGTCCTCTGTTGAGGGATGACTGTGCTATGTCACAGGTGAGTGCCGTCCCCCCAGGGCAGTTCTGGGATGCTGGGCTGTGTAGGGAGGCTCCCAGTCTCCTGAAATGATGGCTGAATGGGGGTTTGTTTATTCACACTGCTCTGCCTTCCCAACTCTGGGACAATCAGCTGAGGTTGCAGGGAAGGCTAATGTCCACGCCCAGTTTTATGATGTGTGCCTGTTATTTGAAGCACTTCCGTCACACTGGGTTGTCTGGGGCAGTTCTGGGCTATGGGGCTGGCGATGGGCAGGAGTGTTTCCTGTCCACCAGGAAGATGGCTGTGAGCGGACACCCCCCTTTTCTTGGGAAGTTGTGGTGTTTAGTGAATTTTCTCAGCCACTGGATTATTGCGTTTTGTCTGAGAGCTCTCCTAGTTCTGCTCTTGACTTGACCTGCCCAAATAGTAAGTCTTTGAAGCTTTCTGTATTGGGCTTCTTAGAGTAATTGTTTTAGAAAAAGAAAAAAGGATTAAAAAAAAAAAACAAAACAAAAAAAAAAAACGGGCCCTCCTCAGAGATCTAATGGGTTATTGAATTGCTAAGAGACAAAGCAACCAGGGCCATTAAGGAAAGGTCCACAGGGCAGAGAGATCGGCTTTTCTTTTGGATTTGCATATGCGCTTCAGGGCCCTTCCCCTTTCTATGTTCACCAGAACTCCAAAAATCCTCCGCTTTTATTTTGGAGTTTTTCGTGTTGTTTTTTTTCTATGCCTGTCTCCTCTCTGCTGGGCTGGCTGCTCTCAGATTCTCTGGTGTCTGGTCTCAGTCTATCTATGGTTGGATTTTGGATCAGTAGAATGAGTTTCCGATAAGGGCTGCCACTGCAGTTCTCCCTTCTCCTTCCCGGAGCTGACAGCCCCTCCTCCCCCGGGACTGAGCCTGGCAGGGAGGGGCGCGGGTCCCCTGGCCGCAAAAACTTACAGATTTCGCTGATGTCAGCAGTTCCACGTTTTCATGAGTGTTGTATGAAGTATGCCCAAAGTCAGATTGCTCTGTGGTGTCCAGTCCACGCAGTTCCTGGCTTTCTACCTACTTTCCTGGAGGAGTAACTAAAACATACAGCTCACCAGTCTGCCATCTTGCCCCCTGGGTTGGCTTTTAACAGTGGGTTAATATGTTTCTTAAATCACCCTTTCTTTTTCTGGAAATTTTATCATTTCCAACAGTTTTCACTTCATGATCTGGTTTAACATGTTCCTCTGTCCTCTGTATTTACTGTAAGTTGGCAGTTAGAGTCAAAGGATTAATAAGATTCAGGTTTCATTTTGCAGGGAGGAAAGGCAAGAATACTTAATAGATAGGTGTTGTATATTTCTGTCTGGAGACACATAATGTCTCATTATCTGTCTTTTTTTGATGTTGATATGTACTAATGATTCTTAGTGGTTGCCAGACAGCAGTATTCTAATTCTAGCTTTCTTCCTTCAGTCCTTCATTTGTTAGTCACATTACTTGCATAAAGTAAAACTTTCCATTAGTGAATATTTTGTTTTCCTGGAAAGGTAGGATGATGATGTTTGACTCTTTCTCTTTATTTACTGGTGTTCAAGTGAAGAGTTGATTCCTTCCTCCAAAGGTAGCCTTTTATTTTTTTTTCTTTTTTTTCGGTATTTTTATGAATGGGTTCTAATCCATTTATGTTGCTTGTCAATGATAATTTGTCCCACTGTGTTGTACAGTCCTATGGATTTTTTTTTTTAATTTTTATTCTAGTAACACATATACAACCTAGAATTTCCTCTTTGAACCACATTCAGGCCCATCTTGACCATTTCCTGTGCCCAACCTGGAATCAGATATAGCTCTAAAGATTGTGGGATCTTTTTAATGGAAAATGATATTTGATGATCACAATCTCGGCTCTAGGGGTGCTTATTACTACAAGTTTTGCCTTTATTTCTTGGTCTTTTCTGTAGACAGAGCTTGTATGTATAGTGTGTGTGTGCAAATGAAATACATAATGAGTTTATATTGATACTTCCAGTTCAAGTTCAGTACTATAGGTTTTAACTTAATTCATTGATCTTACACTTGGATCTTCTTTCATATATACCCGAAATCCTGATTCTCAAGAATATCAATATATTTACTTATTTGCTTTGTCTCACAATACACATACAGCACTCTTAGGAAAAAAAAGTAAATATATCACTAAAAATGATTATTGTAAACAAGTTAAGATACTGTTAAAGTTCTTTTTATACTTAGGATACAGTGCACTAGGGATTCAGTGTTTGAAGTTTGTGTTTGAAATATTCCTCTCTACTTGATTAGTTCATTTGTTCATTTTGCTTTTGATTTTTTGAAATTTCTTTTAATGTATTTTTTTCTATAATTACTTCAAATATTTACATGCTTCCAAAGACAATTTTCCCCAAAAAAGGTACATTTAGAGTAATCTGGCTTCTCTCTCTGCCGCTGTTCCTGTTCCCTTCCTTCCCCCATAGATAACCATTTTTATTATATGATTTATTTCTTGTTTTTTTTTTTAATATAAGCAAAGTTGTATACATATTTGTATCCTCCCACACATAAACATTTGTATAAATATGCACACTTTTCTCCACCTTGCTTGTTTTGGTATTTAACAACATGTTCTGGAGATCAATCCATAGCAATAGATAGAGATTTTCTTATTTCCTTGTACAGGAAACCATTGCATATTCCACAGTATAGATATATTATTGTTTTATTGAACCAGTTTCCTATGATGGACATTTGGGTTGTTTCCAGTCTTTTGCTGTTTTAGATGTGACAGTATGAATAGCCTTTTATATATATTTTTATGAAGTTTGGTGAGTTTATTTTTGGGGGTAGAGTCCAAAAATGGAATTGCCACGTCAAAGGTAAACGTATATGTAATTTAACTAGATACCACCAAATTCTCCTGTATAAGACTGTACTGTTTTGCATTTCCATTGACAGTGGATGAGAGTATCTCTTGTCCCACAACCTTACCAACAGAGTATGTTGTCAAATCTTAAGTCTTTTGCTGTGTAATAGTGTCCTACCTATTTCTTTATCCCTATGCTATTTTATTTATGGAAGAAACCTGCTTATTCTCCTGTAGAATTTCTGACATTCTGGATTTGACTGATAGCATCCTAATTGTGTCATTTAACATGTTCTTTTATCCCATGTATTTGCTTTAATATTGGTTTGATTAGATAACAGTTCACTTCTTTAGACAAA
Source organism: Choloepus didactylus (assembly GCF_015220235.1). NCBI lineage: Eukaryota > Metazoa > Chordata > Mammalia > Pilosa > Megalonychidae > Choloepus > Choloepus didactylus. Next base: position 35,590,603 of record NC_051308.1, read on the forward strand.
CTACTTCCTTAGTTGATGCTTTGTCCTTCCTGTACTTGACATCAGGAGACTGAAAATGTTGTCCTAAGTTTAATGATGTTAAGATTGGTTATTGGGTTTAGGTATTTTCTGAATACTTGCAGTTTCTGTTTACTAACCAATAATTTTAGAGATTGATAAGACCTAGGATGAGAAACTGGCTTTAAAAAATTGCAAAGAAGGCTTGGGCTTCTGTGGACTTCTTTTCAATAGTTCTTTTCAAGTCACTGTTGGGAAAGCTGTGAAATTCTCATATTTGAAGGTGGATATTTTGAATCCCACACCAACACTGGACCATGGATAAACAGATGTACAACACTTATGCTTATAAAATATTCTTAATGTGTTTATAATCAGGTTTGTCTTTATTCTCCTACGATTTTTTAGAGTATGTAATACTAGAAAGAATCACTTTACTCATTCTTAATAATGCAGAGGAGTTGTGTATCAAATTAGTTTCAGAGAAATACTGTTTTCATGTTCTTAGGCTTGAAGAGTTTAAAAGTCATGTTTGTAATACTTGGTAAGTAATATGCTAAGCCAGTATCAGCATTTAATACAAAATTTGCTGTTCTCTGTTCTATATTGGAATTAGAATGTGAGCCCCATTTGTGAGGCTGATTAGATGTCTGTGCTATAAGCTACTTTGTTGAAAGGTGGTGTCATTGTAAAGCAGTTCAGGTGACCAGCTAATATTGTAGCTAGGAAACTCTAGATGTTTATTTCTATAAATTCTTTTTGTTAGGTCGGTCCAATTTCTACAGAAAAGGATCTGCAGACAGTACCATGGGGTTATAACTCTAGCTGCTGGTATTCTGAAGTAGGCAGGGAAAGGGGACCGAGGAGTCATACACACTACACACACTTTTTGACCTGTTTTCCTGACAGTGTTGACTTTATGATTTCTCACAAATCTGAAGCCTCCCTTCCCTGGTTCAGGTTCTCGAAAGAGCAAAAGTCTGGTATCCTGCGGGTTGAGAGGGTGGAGAGTATGTGGGTTCGTAATACTTATGCTAACTTTCAGATAATTCCTGTTTTCAGCTCCCTGCATTCACCTGCTTTCTGTAGGGCATCACTTTAGTGCCTCTAGTTCCTGAGTCTTTTGAGTTTTATCAGGCACATACGCTTGGTTCTCATTAGTACATCTCTCCGTGAACACTTAATTTTTACTTCATTGTCCCCTCTGCTAGGTCGTTTACCAATGCTCCATCCACTTTCTTTGTTCATAAATTGTGGTTAACGATTACAGATAATCAAACATCCATGTGTCCATAAAGGTATAAATAAGAGTAGTCAAATCTCATGCAGAAAAATTCTAAATAATTTATGTAGATACTTTGCTCTTAAGGAGGTGGAGCCCCACCCCTTAAGCATGGGTGGCACATAGTGACTTTCTTTCAGAGTACCTTATGTAAAGGGAGAAAAAAAAAAAGTAACTATAGTGGAAAAACCTGACAAATACTAACTCAAGCTAAGTGATGTAGGTTAAGATAATATGTATCCTTGATATGGTATGATGGGAAAGACACTATGACCTTCTTCCCAAAACATGTTACCCAATCTAACCATGAGAAAAATGGCAGACAAATCCTAATTGAAGGCCATAGTGTACAGTGTATATGAGTCCTAATTGAAGGCCTTATGCAAAATGCTTTACTACTCCTCAAAATTGTAAAGATTACCAAAAATAAGGAAAGTCTGAGAAACTTCCAAAACCAAAAAGAACCCAAGGGGACATGATGACTAAATGTAAAGTGGTATCCTGGATGGGATTCTGGAACAAAAAAAGGACATTAGGGGAAAACTGAGGAAATTTGAATAAAATATGGACTTTGGTTAACAATAATTTATGGTTATGGTTCATTAATTGTAAAAAAATGTACCATACCAATGTAAGATGTTAATAATAGAGGAAACTGTGCATGGCATATATGAAACTCTGTACTATCTTGGCAGTTTTCTGTAAATCTAAAACTGTACTAAAGTAAAAGTTTGCTTTAAAAAGATCAATTAAAACATATCCTATTTCAACAAAATATGGATTGAAAGCAGGGACTTGCAGAAATATTTATATACCAGTGTTCAAAGCAGCATTATTCACCATAGTCTAGGTGGAAGCAACCCAGAAGTCCATTAGCAAATGAATGAATAAACAAAATGTGTATACGTAAATAAAACATTTTCAGCCCTTAAAAAAAGCATTAAAATTCTGATACGTGCAACTGCATGGATGAACTTTGTAAGCAGCATGCTGAGTGAGCAAAATCAGGGCATAAAGGGACAGATATTGTGTGATTCCACTTGTATGAAATAGCTAGAATATGCAAATATAGAGACATAAAGTAGACTAGAGGTTACTAGTGGGTGGGCAGCTAGAAGAGGGAATGAGGAGTTAATACATAATAGGTGTAGGTTTTCTGTTTAGAGTGATGGGAAAGTTCTGGAAATGGATAGTGGTGAGGGTAGCATAACATTGTGAATGTGATTAATCCCACTGAGTTGATGTGCTTCATTTCTGTTCACTTACATGATCCCAAATGATTTTTCGGCAATGTATTCTCTGTCAGCTTGGCAAATTTTGAAATTTCAAAATACATTTCCTGTCCAAATTATTTATAATATAACAATATGCAGTAATAATAAATAACATTTATGGGCATGTAGTATGGATCAGCCACTATACTAAGTGCTTTATGTGTATTCATTTAAGTCTCACAACTATGTGTAAGTGCTAGTATGATATGTATTTCACATATAAGAAGACTGAAGCACAGAGGTGAAGAAACTGGCCTAGGTCACCCAGGAATTGACAGAGCTGGTATTCCAGCCCAAGCAGTCTGACTTCAGAACTTGTGTCCTAAGTATTTTTAATGGTTTTAAGCTTTATTCAGCAGATCTTAACAGAAATTGTTTTAGCTATTCCATTAATAATAATGTCCAGAAGTCCAGATTTCTTTATCAGATGCCATGTTGGCAGTTGTGCTGACCAAAATTTTTGACACATTCTATTCAGGGAATATAAATAATAAATAGGTGTTCTGATTGGAGAATTGTCTAATGTAAAATTGGATATTAAATGGGTATGAGATAATTTTTTGTAATGAATAGAATTAACAGTTTATTTGTGGGGTTTGGAGTTTTTTTTATTTCTGGGAGATATCCATTTAATCTGTTCTAAAGTTGGAACTTACCTTATGTCTTCATGATTCATTTGTTTACTATATAATATTGAAAAATCTTAAAGGCATGGAATGAGTTTTTAAAATCTGTCTTTGTATTTCTCTCAGCACTTAACATAGTTTCTAGGCAAAGCAGATATTTAGCATAAATCTGTTTTTCTGGAAAAGATAGGCTATATGGGCCTAAATGAATAAATATATCAGTGACAGCATTTGTTGAATAAATGAGCTATTTAACCTTATATCACACCCAGTATATCATTGGCAGAGATGGAGGAATTCAAATAAATATTTTTAGTAACTTGTTTTTACTGCTAAGGAATCTGAATTTTTTTTCCTGCATCTTTTCTACAGAATACTTCAAACTTTGTGCAGAAAACTCAGACTTCCTGAAACTTTTAATTTTCGTCACTTAGCACACCTAACCCCAGGCTTTGTTGGAGCTGACCTGATGGCACTCTGCCGCGAGGCAGCTATGTATGCAGTAAATAGGGTCCTCATGAAGCTTCCGGAACAGCAGAAGAAAGACCCTGAGATTGAAGGTTTGTCATCTGAAGGAGTCCAGGAAGAAGGAATAAAAACTGAGCACACTTCTAAAACACAGGTAAGGCTTTCTTTAAGTACCTTAAATTGTCCTTTAAATGTTCTTACTTTGTGTCATCTTGCAATCAAAAAAATGTAAATATGATTGAGACTTGTGATTTCATGTTGTATTTAGTAATTATATATAGTAATTTCAGTTATATCCAAAATGTTTGTAAATCCAAAATTACAAATTTAATTTTTTTAGTTTCTTCTGACTAAATTCATTTTACAATAATGATTATAACTTTCTAGAGCAAAGGTTGGCAAACTATGACCATCCTCTGGCCACCTGTTATAGTGAATTAAAGTTCTATTGCAACACAGCCATGCTCATTTGTTACATATTATCTATTTCTGCTTTCCCTCTTCAATAGTTGAATTGATTACTTGCAACAGAGAACATGTGACCCACAAAGCCTAAAATATTTACTGTATGGCCCTTTACTGAAAAAGTTTGCTAATGCCATAAGAGAAATGGACATTTAGTTATATTTCCTGGACAGCTTTTGGTTAGTATAGATTAAAATAGTCTGCTGACATAACCGTAATCGTTGTCCCTAGCTGCAAATAGCTCTGGAGGACAGTTAGCTGTGTGAGAGTCTAAGATCAGTATTAAATTTTGGGGTTTTGTGACTCATGGAAACTCAATATAACATTTATATGCTTTGCACAGGGAGGTTCTGTATATTATAAAATCTTTGAAATAAACTTTTTATTATATAAGTTATTATATAACTTAATAACAAAACTTATGTAACTTCTGAAATAAATACCATTTTTTCCCATTTTATAATTGAAGGAACTAAGCTTAAGATGTGACTTGACCAAAGCCACACAACCTGTTATATCAGAGCAGGGTCTTCTGTTTTCAAATCATTTGTTTCTCCCTTACTCATTTGGAGCCACTTACTTCTGTTAATAATATTATTAAATGTAATAGTCGAATAAACAAATAAACCTGTTCCTATTATAATACTACATATAAATTAGGATTTTATAAATTGAGTAACTTTTCAAATGTACCTAGTTTTCCATTAATATTTTTACAAAACCTTTTTTTTTTTAATTTTTTTTTTACTTTGTATTTTGAAATAAATTCAAACTTACAGGAGAGTTGCAAAAACAATACAAACCCCATACACAGAACTCCAGCACACCCCAACCCCCCTCCACCGATGCCGAGATCCACCAACTCTAACATTCTGTCACTTTACCATTTCTTTCTTTCCCTCCCTATCTATCATCCATCATCTATTGCGCTGTTTCCTGAACATATCAGAGCAAGCTGCACACATCTTGAACAAATAATATAATTCACATATACATTTCCTGTGAACAAGAATATTCATTTATGCAATCACCTTAAGTGTAGTTAAGCAGTTCAAGAAATTTAACATCGATATAAAGCTTACATTCTACATTTCATTTTTTTCTTATGTCCCAATTGTGTCCTTTTGAGTCTTTTCTCCTCCATTCCCAGATCCCATCCTGGATCATCTTTGACATTTAATTGTCACTATCTATCCAGACTGTCTTTTTTTTTTCAATTGTGGAAACATATATACAGCATAAATCCTCCCATTCCAACCCCCCCCCAAGCATTCCATTTAGTGGGATTAATCACATTCACACTGTTGCAATGCTATCACCTTCCCACCATCCATTACTAGAAATTTCCCTTCACCCCACACAGAAACCCTACACTCATTTCTTATTAACTCCCCATTGCCCCTTCCCCACTTCTTGTAACCCATACTCTTCATCCCTATGATCATAGTCTCTGATACTTTCTTTGTGTTTAACATCGGGCTTAAGTTTAACATCCTAAATCTATAACAATCTTCTTTTCTTTGATGCCAACTTAACTTCAATAGGACCCATAAACTATGTTCCTATACTCCTCCATTCTCCCACCTTTATGTAGTTCTTGTCAAAAATTACATATTTTACACTGAGTCCAAAACCGCTGATTTATCATTACACTTTGTGTATTTTAGATCCTGTAGGAAGTAAATAGTGGAGTTACAAATAAAAAATATAGTAGTATTGGTATTTGTATTTACCATGTGATCTTTACTGGAAATCTTTATTTCTTCATGTGGTTTCAATCAATTGTTTAGTGTCCCTTCCTTTCAACCTGCGCAATTCCCTTTAGCATTTCTTATAGGACTGATCTACTGGTGATGAAGTCCCTCAGCTTTTGATTATCTGGGAATGTTTTCATCTCCCCCTCATTTTTAACCTCCAGGTGTTTGTGAATTTTCTAAGTCTCTGATGGTTTTGACTTCTAATAGTATTCCATTGTGGTTAGAGAATGTGCTTTGAATAATTTCAATTTTTTTTTAAATTTATTGAGGCTTGTTTTTTGTTCCAGCATATGGTCTCTTCTGGAGAAAGTTCCATGATCACTAGAGAGGAATGTGTATCCTGGTGATTTGGGATGTAATGTTCTATGTATGTCTGTTAAATCAAATTCATTTATCAGATTGTTTAGGTTTTTAATTTCGTTATTGGTATTCTGTCTGGTTGATCTATCTATAGGAGAGAGTGATGTGTTGAATTCTCCCACAGTTATTGTGGAAACATCCATTGCTTCCTTTAGTTTTGCCAGTGTTTGTCTCATGTATTTTGTGGCACCATGATTGGGTGCATGAACATTTATGACTGTTATTTCTTCTTGTTGAATTGCCCCTTTTATTAGTATTAGTGGCCTTCTTTGTCTCACATAACATCCTTGCATTTAAAGTCTATATTATCCAAGATTAATATTGCTACTCCTGCTTTCTTTTGGCTGTAGCTGACATGAAATATTTTTTCAATCCTTTCACTTTCAATTTCTTTGTGTCCCTGTGTCTATGATGAGTCTCTTGCATGCAACATATTGATGGCTCATATTTTTTTATCCATTCTGCCAATCTATATCTTTTGATTGGGAAGTTTAATCCATTTACATTCAGCGTTATTACTGTGAAGCCATTTCTTGAAAATCCTTTGGTTTATGTTTGTCAGATATATTTTTTCCTCTCTCTTATTGTCCTTTAATGAACCAATATTGAATCTCTTTAGTACTGAATCTTTCTCTATATCTCTCTCTCCTTTGTTTCTCCGTCAGTAGGGGTCCCTTTAGTATCTGAAGTAGGGCAGGTCTTTTATTAGCAAAATCTCTCAGCATTCGTTTGTCTGTGAAAAATTTAAGCTCTCCCTCATATTTGAAGGAGAGTTTTGCTGGATAAAGTATTCTTGGTTGGAAATTTTTCTCTCTCAGAATTTTAAGTATGTCATGCCACTGCCTTCTCGCCCCCACGGTGGCCGCTGAGTAGTCACTACATAGTCTTACGTTGTTTCCTTTGTATATGGTGAATTGCTTTTCTCTTGCTGCTTTCAGAACTTGCTCCTTCTCTTCCGTGTTTGTCAGTCTCATCAGAATATGTCTTGGAGTGGGTTTATTTGGATTTATTCTATTTGGAGTTCGCTGGGCATTTATGCTTTGTGTATATATATTGTGTAGAAGGTTTGGGAAGTTTTCCCCAACAATTTCTTTGGATAATCTTTCTAGACCTTTACCCTTCTCTTCTCCTTCTGGGATACCAGTGAATCTTATGTTTGGACATTTTATTTTATCTATTATATCCCTGAGGTCCTTTTCGATTGTTTTTGAATTTTTCCCCATTCTTTCTTTTGTTCTTTCATTTTCCATTCTGAGGCCCTCGAGGTCACTAATTCGTTGTTCAGCTTCCTCTAGTCTTGTACTATGAGTATCCAGAATCTTTTTAATTTGGTCAACAGTTTATTTTATTTCCATAAGATCATCTATTTTTTTATTTACTCTTGCAATTTCTTCTTTATGCTCTTCTAGGGTCTTCTTCATGTCCTTTATATCCTGTGCCATGCTCTCATTGTTTGTCTTTAGTCCTTTGATTAATTGCCCCAAGTACTGTCTCCTCTAATCTTTTGATTTGGGAGTTTGGGTTTGGGTTCTCCATATCATCTGGTTTTATCATATGCTTTAAAATTTTCTCTTGTTTTTGGCCTCTTGGCATTTGCTTTACTTGATAGGGTTCTTTTAGGATATAAAGGATTATTCATACACAAATCTCTAATTTGTCAGATCTACAGATTGGTGGTGTACACTTTCTTTAACGAACCAGCAGATGGCGACTGCGAGTCACCTGTTCACCTCAAGTCAGTTCTCTCCAACTTTGTCTTTGTGGTGTGTGGGGGTCTAATTCTTGTGGGGTCCAATTGGTGCACTGTTCTAGTTTGCTAATGCTGCGGGGATGCAAAACACCAGAAATGGATTGGCTTTTATAAAAGGGATTTATTTGGTTACACAGTTACAGTGTTAAGGCCATAAAGTGTCCAAGGTAACACATCAGCAATTGGGTACCTTCACTGGAGGATGGCCAATGGTGTCCGGAAAACCTCTGTTAGCTGGGAAGGCACGTGGCTGGCATCTGCTCCAAAGTTCTGATTTCAAAATGTCTTTCTCCCAGGACATTCCTCTCCGGGCTGCAGTTCCTCAAAAATGTCACTCTTAGTTGCACTTGGGGTATTTGTCCTCTCTTAGCTTCTCCGGAGCAAGATTCTGCTTTCAATAACCGTCTTCAGAATGTCTCTCATCTGCAGCTTCTGTGCTTTCTTCAAAGTGTCCCTTTTGGCTGTAGCTCCTCTTCAGGATGTCATTCTCAGCTGCAGCTGCACTGAGTCCCTTCTGTTATGTCAGCTCATTTATATGGCTCCACTGATCAAGGCCCACCCTGAATGGGTGGGGCCACGCCTCCATGAAAATATCTCATCAGAATTATCATCTACAGTTGGGGGGGGTGCATTTCCATGGAAACACTCAGAATTACAATCTAATTAACACTGATAGGTCTGCTCACACAAGATTAAATCAAAGGTAATGGTGTTTGGGGGACATAATACATTCAAACTGGCACATGCACCAAATTTAGGTGTGCTGTTGGTGCTGTCTGCCCTGAATGTGGGGCATGTGTGTGAGCGGTTAGGGAGGAAGGGCAACTTTAATAATCAGACCTCCCAGGTGTTCCTGGAGATTTAAGGCTGTTGTAAGAGTCTAAACCTTCATTTCAGTGTTGCCACAGATTGTCTCTGTCGCTGACTCACAAGTCCTTGCTATTGGCATGTGGTCCCTGGGATTTCCAAGTGGGTCCCTCTTTGAAGCTGTACCCTTCTAAGGCCTATGCTGAGGGAAGGCTGTGCTATGTCACAAGTGCGTGCCATCCCTCAAGGGAAGTTCTGGGCCTCCGGGCCGTGTAGGGGCATTCCCAGCCTGCTGTAAGGATGGCTGAATGGGGCATTCCAATTTCCCCCTTTTCGCACAGCTCTGTCTTCCCAGCTCCGGGACAGTTACCTGTGGGTGCACGAAAGGCTATTCTCCACACCTGATATTGTGGCATGTGCGTGTGTTGCTGGAAACACTTCCTGTCACACTGGGTTTTTTGGCGCGGCTGTGGGCTGTGGCTCTGGCACCGGGCAGGAGCGTTCCCAGCCCACTGGCAAGGTGGCTGCAAGGGGCATGGTTATTTTCCCCTTTTGGCTCATCTCTGCCTTCCTTGCTCCGAGACAATTAGCAGTGGGTGTGCGAAAGGCTATCTTCCATGCCAGATATTGAGGTGTTCGCACAGCCTGTTCCTGCTGCGCTTCACCATGCAGTTTTCGCTGCCGTGTCTGCAGCCGCTTTTGGGTTTTTTAAAAAAGAACTAGTCCACCTCCAAATGCCAACTCACAGTTTCCCCACACCACAGCATGGCTGCCGGACATTCAGCAGGCTTACTCACTCGTTTCAGAGTGCAGACTCCTGGTTTCACCAAGTGCACAGTCCCTGTGGAAATAGCAGACCTTGTCCAGCTGGTGCATCGCTGTGTTGCTGACAGGGCGATGCTGAAATGAGACACAGACACAGTTAAGATTTAAGGGAGCAGGGGACCCACTGCATCTCGTGCTAAGTGGGTGCTGATGCACCTGTGCTCCAGTTATTTATTCGTTTGTTACACAAAGCTAGACTACGCTACGTGATCAAAAGCATTCAGAGTCTCTCAGATGTTAATCTTTACATCCTGCTGCGGATAAGAAGGAACAATCTGGCGTCAATGGTTAACGCTGCTGTCATAGTCACAAGACACACATCTTTACAGGGCGTGCCTACACGGTGTTCCATACAGGCTTGTGGCCCAGTGTTCCAGGCCACCGCCCCGGACATGGTCTAAGTGACATGAGAAGCTTGGTTCCCCACATTGCTGGAACTAGGGTTCTGGGTCACTTTCTGGCTTTTATATAGTATTTTTCACGGAGGTGTTTTTTTTGCCCTGTCTCTCCTAGCCGCCATCTTAGGTTCTGCCTCTGATGAAGGTTTTTGATGAATTCCCTGGGAGAAGATGGATGGCTGAAGTAGAGATGAAAATTCTCTCTTCTCTACAAAACCTTTTAAACTAAATATTTGTTGATTATTCCATCTGACTTGATGGAAATTAGGGATTGTATTAATTTTTTTAATGTCAAAGTTGAATCTTTTTTTCTCATCCTACAGTAAATTCTCAGTTTCTTATTTTTTATACCTATCCTTTCATATTCTTCACAAAGCAGGAAATCTGCCTTTAGTGAATAAGTTCCAGTCTGTTCTAGAACTTTCTTTGAAGGTCAAGATTCAGTTGTAAGGTGTTATTAATATGGGGGATATATGGGGAATATTATTTTCTGCAAGCCTAAATCTTTAATAAAATTTTTTAAAATGAAAAAAATTTCAGTTGCACTGGGAAATCTGCCTGCTCTCTATTTAGTTGATAAAGCATCAAAGAAAAACATTATACATTATACTGTGATTGTGGTAACTTTATTGTCTTAACTTTATCAAAATTCAGCTACCTTTACATAGTCTTAAATGAAAAATGGGAAATACTAGTTTTCATTGTTGAAATCATTACTGTTTCCATTGTTGAAATAAATATTTTCTAACTGCTTATATTTTCCATATCTAGCCCCAATATAGTACACAGAAAGTATTCTTTTGCATACAGATCATTTGACCAAATGAAATAATCCATTTAGAATAAAAGAAATATCAATCTCTTGCCAATGGAGAAAACCATTAAAATACGTGAATTCACTGTAGCTTTAAAATTTTTTTAAGTACAAAATGTAATTTTGTCAAAAAATTTGTAGTTTATAATTTTTTTTCCTACTTCTTTGTTATTCCTTATAAGGATGAATTACAAAGGCTACTGGGCTTGCTAAGAGATCAAGATCCCCTCTCAGAAGAGCAGCTACAAGGACTGTGCCTTGAATTGAATGATTTCATTGTTGCTCTATCTTCAGTCCAACCCTCTGCCAAAAGGGAAGGCTTTGTCACTGTCCCTAATGTGACATGGGCAGATATTGGTGCCCTAGAAGATATTAGAGAGGAACTCACCATGGCAATATTGGTAAGTGTGTTTGCTGCTAAATTTTGTTGGTATATGTGATGGATAAATAGCCAGAGATAAAGCTATGTGCCTGTGTACTAAGCTGTATGCCTAAATTGACTTGACTGTAAATTTTCTTTCAAGTGTTCTGTTTTATTATTATTAACCCCTCAATAGTGGTTTTCCATTCTTTTGTGATATATTTCAGACTTATTCTTGAGACTACTTGTCTGTGGCAGTAAGTTAAAAATACATATAACAAGTTCAGGTGTCAACCGAGGCCGAATTGTTTGAGAACCAATTTCTGAACTTGATCATACTGTACGGGACAAAGCTAATTTTAACTCCCATGATATTGGATTAATTTTCTTTTACTCTTATTTTCTACTTACTGATTATACCATGGTTTATTAATTGAAGTATGATCCATTTAGGGATGTCTAATTACTGAAAAAGAAAAATACCCTGGGGTTACAGTGAACAGTTCTCTTCAGCCTTTGAAAAGTACTTTGAAAGGTCCTGCTGCCTCAAATTTCTTAGAGGAGGGCATTGATCAACATTCTTTATAGAAACTTAGATGGTTTTCCAGAAAATCTTGATATTACAGTGTTGAAATATTGTACCTTTATCTCTGTGAAATGTTCTCAGAACATACATTTACATATAAATTTCTCAAGAGGAGGCACTGTTTTATTTTGTACCATATAGCTCATGCCTAAAACAGAGGTAAACATTTTGTGGCAGGTACTGTTCATATCTTCAGTCTTATGATCAGTATTGAAAATATGTATCTGGGGATACAGTTAAATATGCACTATAAAATGGACACCTGTAATGGATCGTTGTTGGAATTTTTCTTTCCAGGCACCAGTACGTAACCCAGATCAGTTTAAAGCTCTTGGATTGGTGACTCCAGCTGGGGTCCTCCTTGCTGGTCCTCCTGGCTGTGGTAAAACTCTCCTCGCAAAGGTATAGGATAAGTTCAAATGCATATATTTTATTTCTTATTATCAGGTAGAATAATATGAATTGAACTTTAAATGCTATAGTGAGACAATCTTTTGCATAATTTCTGTTAGAAGTTCATTTTGGCAAGACCGGCATCTTTCTGTAGGAGAATTCCCCCTCCACCGTGCTTTTTTTTAAACAGAAAAAGCACGTCATTGAAAATTTGAAAATGGAAAAATAATTTTAAATCAGATGGAACTCCATCAATTTTAACACAATAATTATCATACTTTCTGTTGATTGCATTCCAGCTTTTTTATGAGTATTACTATATAGTTGAAGTTTGCGACTGTATTTGTGTCCTGCTTTGTAGTAGTTACTATTTATAACTTAAGCATTTCCTTCTGTGCTCCTTACAATTGCTATTTTTAGGAATTGTTTTATTACCATAGAAAATACAGGCGAGCAAAAGGGAAAATAATTATAATACTCCCACTATTACCTGCTGATAACCACTGTCTCATTTTGTTGTCAGTCCTTCTAGATGCTTTTTTGTGCATACATATCCAGGTGAATGTATAACTTTTATGTACATTTTACGAACATAAGGTTTTTTTTTTTTTTTTTTTAAATAAAAATAGATTTTTTTATTGAATGAAAGAATGCTGTCAAATTATTGGTTAATGAAATTGACCTTCATTTAAAATACACTCGTTTTCTAGGTTCTAATCTAGGTTTGAAAGTGTTGACTATTTTATCTGGTTAATATGCTCTGGTTTGAACCCTTAATAAAGCATATCAACTTAATTTTATTAACATCAGCTTGGTGATATGGGTATTTGTTGGCCTATAGAAATTTGAGGATGAGGATAAGGAAATTCATTTTTAGTTACCCTGCAGTTATTTTTTTTTTTTTTAATCATTTTATTGAGATATATTCACATACCACGCAGTTATACAAAACAAATTGTACTTTCGATTGTTTACAGTACCATTACATAGTTGTACATTCATCACCTAAATCAATCCCTGACACCTTCATTAGCACACACACAAAAATAACAAGAATAATAATTAGAGTGAAAAAGAGCAATTGAAGTAAAAAAGAACACTGGGTACCTTTGTCTGTTTGTTTCCTTCCCCTACTTTTCTACACATCCATCCATAAACTAGACAAAGTGGAGTTTGGTCCTTATGGCATTCCCAATCCCATTGTCACCCCTCATAAGCTACATTTTTATACAACTGTCTTCGAGATTCATGGGTTCTGGGTTGTAGTTTAATAGTTTCAGGTATCCACCACCAGCTACCCCAGTTCTTTAGAACCTAAAAAAGGTTGTCTAAAGTGTGCGTAAGAGTGCCCACCAGAGTGATCTCTCGGCTCGTTTTGGAATCTCTCTGCCACTGTAGTTTTTTCATTTCCTTTCACATCCCCCTTTTGGTCAAGAAGATGTTCTCCATCCCACGATGCCGGGTCTACATTCCTCCCCGGGAGTCATATTCCACGTTGCCAGGGAGATTCACTCCCCTGGGTGTCTGATCCCACGTAGGGGGGAGGGCAGTGATTTCACCTTTCAAGTTGGCTTAGCCAGAGAGAGAGGGCCACATCTGAGCAACAAAGAGGCATTCAGGAGGAGACTCTTAGGCACAAATATAGGGAGGCCTAGCCTCTCCTTTGCAGCAACCGTCTTCCCAAGGGTAAAACTTATGGTAGAGGGGTCAACCCATCAAACCACCAGTCCCCTATGTCTGTGGTCATGTTAGCAACCATGGAGGTGGGGTAGGCGAATACCCCTGCATTCTCCACAGGCTCCTCAAGGGGGCACTACATCTTTTTTTTTTTTTTTCCTTGTTTGTCTTTTTTCTTTCTTTTTTTTTTTTAACTTTCCCTTCTTTTTTAAATCAACTGTATGAAAAAAAAAGTTAAAAAGAAAACAAACATACAATAAAAGAACATTTCAAAGAGACCATAACAAGGGAGTAAGAAAAAGACAACTAACCTAAGATAACTGCTTAACTTCCAACATGTTCCTACTTTACCCCAAGAAAGTTACATAATATAGCAACATTTCAGTGAACTTGTTCCTACTACATCCATCAGAAATTAACAGACCATAGTCATTTCTGGGCATCCCCAGAACGTTAAATAGCTTATCTGTTCTTCTTGGATTATTGTTCCCCCTTCCTTAATTGCTCTCTACTGCTAGTTCCCCTACATTCTACATTATAAACCATTTGTTTTACATTTTTCAAAGTTCACATTAGTGGTAGCATATAATATTTCTCTTTTTGTGCCTGGCTTATTTCGCTCAGCATTATGTCTTCAAGGTTCATCCATGTTGTCATATGTTTCACCAGATCGTTCCTTCTTACTGCCGTGTAGTATTCCATCGTGTGTATATACCACATTTTATTTATCCACTCATCTGTTGAAGGACATTTGGGTTGTTTCCATCTCTTGGCAATTGTGAATAATGCTGCTATGAACATTGGTGTGCAGATATCTGTTCGTGTCACTGCTTTCCGATCTTCCGGGTATATACCGAGAAGTGCGATCGCTGGATCGAATGGTAGCTCTATATCTAGTTTTCTAAGGAACTGCCAGACTGACTTCCAGAGTGGCTGAACCATTATACAGTCCCACCAACAATGAATAAGAGTTCCAATTTCTCCACATCCCCTCCAGCATTTGTAGTTTCCTGTTTGTTTAATGGCAGCCATTCTAACCGGTGTTAGATGGTATCTCATTGTGGTCTTAATTTGCATCTCTCTAATAGCTAGTGAAGCTGAACATTTTTTCATGTGTTTTTTGGCCATTTGTATTTCCTCTTCAGAGAACTGTCTTTTCATATCTTTTGCCCATTTTATAATTGGGCTGTCTGTACTATTGTCATTGAGTTGTAGGATTTATTTGTATATGCAAGATATCAGTCTTTTGTCAGATACATGGTTTCCAAAAATTTTTTCCCATTGAGTTGGCTGCCTCTTTACCTTTTTGAGAAATTCCTTTGAGGTGCAGAAACTTCTAAGCTTGAGGAGTTCCCATTTATCTATTTTCTCTTTTGTTGCTTGTGCTTTGGGTGTAAAGTCTAGGAAGTGGCCTCCTAATACAAGGTCTTGAAGATGTTTTCCTACATTATCTTCTAGGAGTTTTATGGTACTTTCTTTTATATTGAGATCTTTGGTCCATTTTGAGTTAATTTTTGTGTAGGGGGTGAGGTAGGGGTCCTCTTTCATTCTTTTGGATATGAATATCCAACTCTCCCAGCCCCATTTGTTGAGAAGACCATTATGGCTCAGTTCGGTGACTTTGGGGGCCTTATCAAAGATCAGTCGGCCATAGATCTGAGGGTCTATCTCTGAATTCTCAATTCGATTCCATTGATCTATATGTCTATCTTTGTGCCAGTACCATGCTGTTTTGGCAACTGTGGCTTTATAATAAGCTTCAAAGTCAGGGAGTGTAAGTCCTCCCACTTGGTTTTTCTTTTTTAGAGTGTCTTTAGCAATTCGAGGCATCTTCCCTTTCCAAATAAATTTGATTACTAGCTTTTCCAAGTCTGCAAAGTAGGTTGTTGGAATTTTGATTGGGATTGCATTGAATCTGTAGATGAGTTTGGGTAGAATTGACATCTTAATGACATTTAGCCTTCCTATCCATGAACATGGAATATTTTTCCATCTTTTAAGGTCCCCTTCTATTTCTTTTAGTAGAGTTATGTAGTTTTCTTTGTATAGGTCTTTTACATCTTTGGTTAAGTTTATTCCTAGGTACCTGATTTTTTTCGTTGCTATTGAAAATGGAATCTTTTTCTTGAGTGTCACTTCAGTTTGTTCATTTCTAGCATATAGAAACATTACTGACTTATGTGCATTAATCTTGTATCCCGCTACTTTGCTAAATTTGTTTATTAGCTCTAGTAGGTGTATCGTTGATTTCTCAGGGTTTTCTAGATATAAGATCATATCATCTGCAAACAATGACAGTTTTACTTCTTCTTTTCCAATTTGGATGCCTTTTATTTCTTTGTCTTGCCGGATTGCCCTGGCTAGCACTTCCAGCACAATGTTGAATAACAGTGGTGACAGCGGGCATCCTTGTCTTGTTCCTGATCTTAGAGGGAAGGCTTTCAGTCTCTCACCATTGAGTACTATGCTGGCTGTGGGTTTTTCATATATGCTCTTTATCATGTTGAGGAAGTTTCCTTCAATTCCTACCTTTTGAAGTGTTTTTATCAAAAAGGGATGTTGGATTTTGTCAAATGCTTTTTCAGCATCTATTGAGATGATCAATTGATTTTTCCCTTTCGAGTTTTTAATGTGTTGTAATACATTGATTGTTTTTCTGATGTTGAACCATCCTTGCATGCCTGGAATGAACCCCACTTGGTCATGGTGTATGATTTTTTTAATGTGTCTTTGGATTCGATTTGCAAGTATTTTGTTGAGGATTTTTGCATCTATATTCATTAGGGAGATTGGCCGGTAGTTTTCCTTTTTTGTAGCATCTTTGCCTGGTTTTGGTATTAGATTGATGTTAGCTTCATAAAATGAGTTAGGTAGTGTTCCATTTTTTTCAATGTTTTGAAAGAGTTTGAGTAAGATTGGTGTCAGTTCTTTCTGGAAAGTTTGGTAGAATTCCCCTGTGAAGCCATCTGGCCCTGGGCATTTATTTGTGGGAAGATTTTTGATGACTGATTGGATCTCTTTGCTTGTGATGGGTTGGTTGAGGTCTTCTATTTCTTCTCTGGTCAGTCTAGGTTGTTCATATGTTTCCAGGAAATTGTCCATTTCTTCTACATTATCCAGTTTGTTGCCATACAGTTGTTCATAATATCCTCTTATAATTTTTTTAATTTCTTCAGGATCTGCAGTTATGTCACCTTTTTCATTCATTATTTTGTTTATATGGGTCTTCTCTCTTTTTGATTTTGTCAGTCTAGCTAGGGGCTTGTCAATCTTGTTGATCTTCTCAAAGAACCAACTTTTGGTGATATTTATCTTCTCTATTGTTTTTTTGTTCTCTATGTCATTTATTTCTGCTTTAATCCTTGTTATTTCTTTTCTTGTACTTGGTTTAGGATTGGTTTGCTGTTCATTTTCTAGCTTCTTCAGTTGATCCATTAGTTCTTTGATTTTGGCTCTTTCTTCCTTTTTAATATATGCATTTAGTGCTATAAATTTCCCCCCTTAGCACTGCTTTTGCTGCATCCCATAGGTTTTGGTATGTTGTGTTCTCATTTTCATTCGTCTCTATATATTTAGCAATTTCTCTTGCTATTTCTTCTTTAACCCACTGATTGTTTACGAGTGTGTTGTTTAACCTCCAGGTATTTGTGAATTTTCTAAGTCTCTGATGGTTATTGACTTCTAATTGTATTCCATTGTGGTCAGAGAATGTGCTTTGAATAATTTCAATCTTTTTAAATTTATTGAGGCTTGTTTTATGTCCCAGCATATGATCTATTCTGGAGAAAGTTCCATGAGCACTAGAAAAGTATGTGTATCCTGGTGATTTGGGATGTAATGTCCTGTATATGTCTGTTAAATCTAATTCATTTATCAGATTGTTTAGGTTTTCAATTTCCTTATTGTTCTTCTGTCTGGTTGATCTATCTATAGGAGAGAGTGATGTGTTGAAGTCTCCCACAATTATTGTGGAAACATCAATTGCTTCCTTTAGTTTTGCCAGTGTTTCTCTCATGTATTTTATGGCACCTTGATTGGGTGCATACACATTTACGATTGTTATTTCTTCTTGCTGAATTGCCCCTTTTATTAGTATGTAGTGGCCTTCTTTGTCTCTCAAAACATCCCTGCATTTGAAGTCTATTTTATCTGAGATTAATATTGCTACACCTGCTTTCTTTTGGCTGTAGCTTGCATGAAATA
Organism: Choloepus didactylus; assembly: GCF_015220235.1. Taxonomy (NCBI): domain Eukaryota; kingdom Metazoa; phylum Chordata; class Mammalia; order Pilosa; family Megalonychidae; genus Choloepus; species Choloepus didactylus. The sequence goes on from NC_051308.1 coordinate 35,608,646, forward strand.
TTTTTTTCCATCCTTTCACTTTCAGTTTCTTTGTGTCCCTGTGTCTAAGATGAGTCTCTTGTATGCAACATATTGATGGTTCATTTTTTTTGATCCATTCTGCGAATCTATATCTTTTAATTGGGGAGTTTAATCCATTTACATTCAACGTTATAACTGTGAAGGCATTTCTTGAATCGGCCATCTTATCCTTTGGTTTATGTCTGCCATATTTTTCCCTCTCTCTATTAATATCCTTTATTGTACCCAATAAATCTCTTTAGTACTGAACCTTTCTCCAAGTCTCTCTGTCCTGTCTTTGTTTCTCTGTCTGTAGGGCTCCCTTTAGTATCTCCAGTAGGGCAGGTCTCTTGTTAGCAAATTCTCTCAGCATTTGTTTGTCTGTGAAAAATTTAAGCTCTCCCTCAAATTTGAAGGAGAGCTTTGCTGGATAAAGTATTCTTGGCTGGAAATTTTTCTCACTCAGAATTTTAAATATATCGTGCCACTGACTTCTCGCCTCCATGGTGGCTGCTGAGTAGTCACTACTTAGTCTTATGCTGTTTCCTTTGTATGTGGTGAATTGCTTTTCTCTTGCTGCTTTCAGAACTTGCTCCTTCTCTTCTATGTTTGACAGTGTGATCAGTATATGTCTCGGAGTTTGTTTTTTTGGATTTATTCTATTTGGAGTTCGCTGAGCATTTATGATTTGTGTATTTATGTTGTTTAGAAGATTTGGGAAGTTTTCCCCAACAATTTCTTTGAATACTCTTCCTAGACCTTTACCGTTTTCTTCCCCTTCTGGGACACCATTGAGTCTTATATTCGGACGTTTCATATCATCTATCATATCCCTGAGGTCCATTTCGATTTTTTCAATTTTTTTCCCCATTCTTTCTTTTATGCTTTCATTTTCCAATCTGTCATCTTCCAGGTCACTGATTCGTTGTTCAACTTCCTCTAGTCTTGTACTATGAGTGTCCAGAATCTTTTTAATTTGGTCAACAGTTTCTTTAATTTCCATAAGATCATCCATTTTTTTATTTAGTCTTGCAATGTCTTCTTTTTTTTTTTTTTTTTTTAATCATCATTTTATTGAGATAGATTCACATACCACGCAGTCATACAAAACAAATTGTACTTTCGATTGTTTACAGTACCATTACATAGTTGTACATTCATCACCTAAATCAATCCCTGACACCTTCATTAGCACACACACAAAAATAACAAGAATAATAATTAGAGTGAAAAAGAGCAATTGAAGTAAAAAAGAACACTGGGTACCTTTGTCTGTTTGTTTCCTTCCCCTACTTTTCTACACATCCATCCATAAACTAGACAAAGTGGTGTTTGGTCCTTATGGCTTTCCCAATCCCATTGTCACCCCTCATAAGCTACATTTTTATACAACTGTCTTCGAGATTCATGGGTTCTGGGTTGTAGTTTGATAGTTTCAGGTATCCACCACCAGCTACCCCAATTCTTTAGAACCTAAAAAGGGTTGTCTAAAGTGTGCATAAGAGTGCCCACCAGAGTGACCTCTTGGCTCCTTTTGGAATCTCTCTGCCACTGAAGCTTATTTCATTTCCTTTCACATCCCCCTTTTGGTCAAGAAGATGTTCTCCGTCCCACGGTGCCAGGTCTACATTCCTCCCTGGGAGTCATATTCCACGTTGCCAGGGAGATTCACTTCCCTGGGTGTCTGATCCCACGTAGGGGGGAGGGCAGTGATTTCACCTTTCAAGTTGGCTTAGCCAGAGAGAGAGGGCCACATCTGAGCAACAAAGAGGCATTCAGGCGGAGACTCTTAGGCACAAATACAGGGAGGCCTAGCCTCTCCTTTGCAGCAACCGTCTTCCCAAGGGTAAAACTTATGGTAGAGGGCTCAACCCATCAAACCACCAGTCCCCTATGTCTGTGGTCATGTTAGCAACCATGGAGGTGGGGTAGGCGAATACCCCTGCATTCTCCACAGGCTCCTCAAGGGGGCACTACATCTTTTTTTTTTTTTTTTTTTTCCCTTGTTTGTCTTTTTTCTTTTTTTTTTTAACTTTCCCTTCTTTTTTCAAATCACCTGTATGAAAAAAAAAGTTAAAAAGAAAACAAACATACAACAAAAGAGCATTTCAAAGAGACCATAGCAAGGGAGTAAGAAAAAGACAACTAACCTAAGATAACTGCTTAACTTCCAACATGTTCCTACTTTACCCCAAGAAAGTTACATAATATAGCAACATTTCAGTGAACTTGTTCCTACTACAACCATCAGAAATTAACAGACCATAGTCATTTCTGGGCATCCCCAGAACGTTAAATAGCTTATCTGTTCTTCCTGGATTATTGTTCCCCCTTCCTTAATTGCTCTCTACTGCTAGTTCCCCTACATTCTACATTATAAACCATTTGTTTTACATTTTTCAAAGTTCACATTAGTGGTAGCATATAATATTTCTCTTTTTGTGCCTGGCTTATTTCGCTCAGCATTATGTCTTCAAGGTTCATCCATGTTGTCATATGTTTCACCAGATCGTTCCTTCTTACTGCCGCGTAGTATTCCATCGTGTGTATATACCACATTTTATTTATCCACTCATCTGTTGAAGGACATTTGGGTTGTTTCCATCTCTTGGCAATTGTGAATAATGCTGCTATGAACATTGGCGTGCAGATATCTGTTCGTGTCACTGCTTTCCGATCTTCCGGGTATATACCGAGGAGTGCAATCGCTGGATCGAATGGTAGCTCTATATCTAGTTTTCTAAGGAACTGCCAGACTGACTTCCAGAGTGGCTGAACCGTTATACAGTCCCACCAACAATGAATAAGAGTTCCAATTTCTCCACATCCCCTCCAGCATTTGTAGTTTCCTGTTTGTTTAATGGCAGCCATTCTAACCGGTGTTAGATGGTATCTCATTGTGGTCTTAATTTGCATCTCTCTAATAGCTAGTGAAGCTGAACATTTTTTCATGTGTTTCTTGGTCATTTGTATTTCCTCTTCAGAGAACTGTCTTTTCATATCTTTTGCCCATTTTATAATTGGGCTGTCTGTACTATTGTCATTGAGTTGTAGGATTTCTTTGTATATGCAAGATATCAGTCTTTTGTCAGATACATGGTTTCCAAAATTTTTTCCCATTGAGTTGGCTGCCTCTTTACCTTTTGAGAAATTCCTTTGAGGTGCAGAAACTTCTAAGCTTGAGGAGTTCCCATTTATCTATTTTCTCTTTTGTTGCTTGTGCTTTGGGTGTAAAGTCTAGGAAGTGGCCTCCTAATACAAGGTCTTGAAGATGTTTTCCTACATTATCTTCTAGGAGTTTTATGGTACTTTCTTTTATATTGAGATCTTTGGTCCATTTTGAGTTAATTTTTGTGTAGGGGGTGAGGTAGGGGTCCTCTTTCATTCTTTTGGATATGGATATCCAACTCTCCCAGCCCCATTTGTTGAAAAGACCATTATGGCTCAGTTCGGTGACTTTGGGGGCCTTATCAAAGATCAGTCGGCCATAGATCTGAGGGTCTATCTCTGAATTCTCAATTCGATTCCATTGATCTATATGTCTATCTTTGTGCCAGTACCATGCTGTCTTGGCAACTGTGGCTTTATAATAAGCTTCAAAGTCAGGGAGTGTAAGTCCTCCCACTTCGTTTTTCTTTTTTAGAGTGTCTTTAGCAATTCGAGGCATCTTCCCTTTCCAAATAAATTTGATAACTAGCTTTTCCAAGTCTGCAAAGTAGGTTGTTGGAATTTTGATTGGGATTGCATTGAATCTGTAGATGAGTTTGGGTAGAATTGACATCTTAATGACATTTAGCCTTCCTATCCATGAACATGGAATATTTTTCCATCTTTTAAGGTCCCCTTCTATTTCTTTTAGTAGAGTTATGTAGTTTTCTTTGTATAGGTCTTTTACATCTTTGGTTAAGTTGATTCCTAGGTACTTGATTTTTTTAGTTGCTATTGAAAATGGTATCTTTTTCTTGAGTGTCTCTTCAGTTTGTTCATTTCTAGCATATAGAAACATTACTGACTTATGTGCATTAATCTTGTATCCCGCTACTTTGCTAAATTTGTTTATTAGCTCTAGTAGGTGTATCGTTGATTTCTCAGGGTTTTCTAGATATAAGATCATATCATCTGCAAACAATGACAGTTTTACTTCTTCTTTTCCAATTTGGATGCCTTTTATTTCTTTGTCTTGCCGGATTGCCCTGGCTAGCACTTCCAGCACAATGTTGAATAACAGTGGTGACAGCGGGCATCCTTGTCTTGTTCCTGATCTTAGAGGGAAGGCTTTCAGTCTCTCACCATTGAGTACTATGCTGGCTGTGGGTTTTTCATATATGCTCTTTATCATGTTGAGGAAGTTTCCTTCAATTCCTACCTTTTGAAGTGTTTTTATCAAAAAGGGATGTTGGATTTTGTCAAATGCTTTTTCAGCATCTATTGAGATGATCAATTGATTTTTCCCTTTCGAGTTTTTAATGTGTTGTAATACATTGATTGTTTTTCTGATGTTGAACCATCCTTGCATGCCTGGAATGAACCCCACTTGGTCATGGTGTATGATTTTTTTAATGTGTCTTTGGATTCGATTTGCAAGTATTTTGTTGAGGATTTTTGCATCTATATTCATTAGGGAGATTGGCCGGTAGTTTTCCTTTTTTGTAGCATCTTTGCCTGGTTTTGGTATTAGATTGATGTTAGCTTCATAAAATGAGTTAGGTAGTGTTCCATTTTTTTCAATGTTTTGAAAGAGTTTGAGTAAGATTGGTGTCAGTTCTTTCTGGAAAGTTTGGTAGAATTCCCCTGTGAAGCCATCTGGCCCTGGGCATTTATTTGTGGGAAGATTTTTGATGACTGATTGGATCTCTTTGCTTGTGATGGGTTGGTTGAGGTCTTCTATTTCTTCTCTGGTCAGTCTAGGTTGTTCATATGTTTCCAGGAAATTGTCCATTTCTTCTACATTATCCAGTTTGTTGCCATACAGTTGTTCATAATATCCTCTTATAATTTTTTTAATTTCTTCAGGATCTGCAGTTATGTCACCTTTTTCATTCATTATTTTGTTTATATGGGTCTTCTCTCTTTTTGATTTTGTCAGTCTAGCTAGGGGCTTGTCAATCTTGTTGATCTTCTCAAAGAACCAACTTTTGGTGATATTTATCCTTTCTATTGTTTTTTTGTTCTCTATGTCATTTATTTCTGCTTTAATCCTTGTTATTTCTTTTCTTCTACTTGGTTTAGGATTGGTTTGCTGTTCATTTTCTAGCTTCTTCAGTTGATCCATTAGTTCTTTGATTTTGGCTCTTTCTTCCTTTTTAATATATGCGTTTAGTGCTATAAATTTCCCCCTTAGCACTGCTTTTGCTGCATCCAATAGGTTTTGGTATGTTGTGTTCTCATTTTCATTCGTCTCTATATATTTAGCAATTTCTCTTGCTATTTCTTCTTTAACCCACTGATTGTTTAGGAGTGTGTTGTTTAACCTCCAGGTATTTGTGAATTTTCTAAGTCTCTGATGGTTATTGACTTCTAATTGTATTCCATTGTGGTCAGAGAATGTGCTTTGAATAATTTCAATCTTTTTAAATTTATTGAGGCTTGTTTTATGTCCCAGCATATGATCTATTCTGGAGAAAGTTCCGTGAGCACTAGAAAAGTATGTGTATCCTGGTGATTTGGGATGTAATGTCCTGTAGATGTCTGTTAAATCTAATTCATTTATCAGATTGTTTAGGTTTTCAATTTCCTTATTGGTCTTCTGTCTGGTTGATCTATCTATAGGGGAGAGTGATGTGTTGAAGTCTCCCACAATTATTGTGGAAACATCAATTGCTTCCTTTAGTTTTGCCAATGTTTCTCTCATGTATTTTGTGGCACCTTGATTGGGTGCATAGACATTTACGATTGTTATTTCTTCTTGCTGAATTGCCCCTTTTATTAGTATGTAGTGGCCTTCTTTGTCTCTCAAAACATCCCTGCATTTGAAGTCTATTTTATCTGAGATTAATATTGCTACACCTGCTTTCTTTTGGCTGTAGCTTGCATGAAATATTTTTTTCCATCCTTTCACTTTCAATTTCTTTGTGTCCCTGTGTCTAAGATGAGTCTCTTGTATGCAGCATATTGATGGTTCATTTTTTTGATCCATTCTGCGAATCTATATCTTTTAATTGGGGAGTTTAATCCATTTACATTCAACGTTAAAACCGTGAAGGCATTTCTTGAATCGGCCATCTTATCCTTTGGATTATGTTTGCCATATTTTTCCCTCTCTCTATTAATATCCTTTATTGTACCCATACCGAATCTCTTTAGTACTGAACCTTTCTCCAAGTCTCTCTGTCCTGTCTTTGTTTCTCTGTCTGTAGGGCTCCCTTTAGTATCTCCAGTAGGGCAGGTCTCTTGTTAGCAAATTCTCTCAGCATTTCTTTGTCTGTGAAAAATTTAAGCTCTCCCTCAAATTTGAAGGAGAGCTTTGCTGGATAAAGTATTCTTGGCTGGAAATTCCTCTCTCTCAGAATTTTAAATATATCGTGCCATTGCCTTCTCGCCTCCATGGTGGCTGCTGAGTAGTCACTACTTAGTCTTATGCTGTTTCCTTTGTATGTGGTGAATTGCTTTTCTCTTGCTGCTTTCAGAACTTGCTCCTTCTCTTCTATGTTTGACAGTGTGATCAGTATATGTCTCGGAGTGGGTTTTTTTGGATTTATTCTATTTGGAGTTCGCTGAGCATTTATGATTTGTGTATTTATGTTGTTTAGAAGATTTGGGAAGTTTTCCCCAACAATTTCTTTGAATACTCTTCCTAGACCTTTACCCTTTTCTTCCCCTTCTGGGACACCAATGAGTCTTATATTCGGACGTTTCATATCATCTATCATATCCCTGAGGTCCATTTCGAGTTTTTCAATTTTTTTCCCCATTCTTTCTTTTATGCTTTCATTTTCCATTCTGTCATCTTCCAGGTCACTGATTCGTTGTTCAACTTCCTCTAGTCTTGTACTATGAGTGTCCAGAATCTTTTTAATTTGGTCAACAGTTTCTTTAATTTCCATAAGATCATCCATTTTTTTATTTAGTCTTGCAATGTCTTCTTTATGCTCTTCTAGGGTCTTCTTGATTTCCTTCATATCCCGTACTAGGGTCTCATTGTTCATCTTTAGTTCTTTGAGTAGCTGCTCTAGGTGTGTCTCTTCTGGTCTTTTGATTTGGGTGCTTGGGCTTGGGTTATCCATATCGTCTGGTTTTTTCATATGCTTTATAATTTTCTGTTGTTTTTGGCCTCGTGGCATTTGCTGTCCTTGATAGGGTTCTTTTAGGGTTTGTAGACCAGTTGAAGTCCTTATCTCTAATTTATCAGATCTACAGCTTCGTGGAGTACACTTTCTCTAACTAACCAGCAGGTGGCGTCCACGAGCCACCTGTTCTCCACAAGCCAGATCTCCCCTGCTTAGCCTTTTTGGTGAGTGGGGGAGTGAGTCTTGTGGGCCCAATAGGTGTCCCAAGCTTGCGTGTGTAGTTGGTGTTGCCTGCCCTGTATGTGGGGCATGTTTCTGGGCAGTCGGGGAGGGGGGGTGGCCCTAACAATCAAATCTCCCTGATGATCCTAGAGTTTTAAAGCTACTGCAATAGTCTAATCCTTCAGTTCAGTCCTGCCACAGTTTGTCTCTGCCACTGACCCACAAGTCTTTGGTATTGGCGTATGGCTCCTGAGACTTGCAAGTGGGCCCCTCTTCCAGGCCGTGCACCCCGGGTCCTCTGTTGAGGGATGACTGTGCTATGTCACAGGTGAGTGCCGTCCCCCCAGGGCAGTTCTGGGCTGCTGGGCTGTGTTGGGAGGCTCCCAGTCTGCTCAAATGATGGCTGAATGGGGCTCTGTTAATTCACACTGCTCCCCCTTCCCAGCTCTGGGACATTCAGCTGAGGTTGCAGGGAAGGCTAATGTCCACGCCCAGTTTTGTGGTGTGTGCCTGTTATTTGAAGCACTTCCGTCACACTGGGTTGTCTGGGGCAGCTCTGGGCTATGGGGCTGGCGATGGGCAGGAGTGTTTCCTGTCCACCAGGATGGTGGCTGTGAGCGGACACCCCCCTTTTCTTGGGAAGTTGTGTTGTTTAGTGAATTTTCTCAGCCACTGGATTATTGCCTTTTGTCTCAGAGCTCTCTTAGTTCTGCTCTTGACTTGACGTGCCCAAATTTCAATTCTTTGAAGCTTTCTGTATTGAGCTTCTTAGAGTAATTGTTTTAGAAAAAGCAAAAATGATTTAAAAAAAAAAAAAAAAAAAAAAAACGGCCCTCCTCAGAGATCTAATGGGTTATTGAAATGCTAATAGACAAAGCAACCAGGGCCATTAAGGAAAGGTGCCCTGGGCAGAGAGATCAGCCTTGCTTCGGGATTTGCATATGCGCCTCAAGGCCTGATCTCCGCCCTTCCCCTTTCTGTGTTCACCAGAACTCCAAAAATCCTCTGCTTTTACTTTGGAGCTTCTCGTGTTGTTTTCCTTCTATGCCCGTCTCCTCTCTGCTGGGCTGGCTGCTCTCAGAGTCTCTGGTGTCTGGCCTCAGTCTATCTATGGTTGGAGTTTGAATCAGTAGAATGAGTTTCCGATGAGAGCAGCCACTGCAATTCTCCCTTCTCCTTCCTGGAGCTGACAGCCCCTCCTCCCCCGGGACTGAGCCTGGCAGGGAGGGGCGCGGGTCCCCTGGCCGCAAAAACTTACAGATTTCGCTGATCTCAGCAGTTCCACGTTTTCATGAGTGTTGTATGAAGTATGCCCAAAGACAGATTGCTCTGTGGTGTCCAGTCCACGCAGTTCCTGGCTTTTTACCTACTTTCCTGGAGGAGTAACTAAAACATACAGCTCACCAGTCTGCCATCTTGCCCCCGCAATGTCTTCTTTATGCTCTTCTAGGGTCTTCTTGATTTCCTTCATATCCCGTACTAGGGTCTCATTGTTCATCTTTAGTTCTTTGAGTAGCTGCTCTAGGTGCTGTGTCTCTTCTGGTCTTTTGATTTGGGTGCTTGGGCTTGGGTTATGCATATCGTCTGGTTTTTTCATATGCTTTATAATTTTCTGTTGTTTTTGGCCTCGTGGCATTTGCTGAACTTGATAGGGTTCTTTTAGGATTTGTAGACCAATTGAAGTCCTTATCTCTAATTTATCAGATCTACAGCTTCGTGGAGTACACTTTCTCTAACTAACCAGCAGGTGGCGTCCACGAGCCACCTGTTCTCCACAAGCCAGATCTCCCCTGCTTAGCCTTTTTGGTGAGTGGGGGAGTGAGTCTTGTGGGGCCCAATTGGTGTACCAAGCTTGCGTGTGTAGTTGGTGTTGCCTGCCCTGTATGTGGGGCGTGTTTCTGGGCAGTCGGGGAGGGGGTGTGGCCCTAACAATCAAATCTCCTTGATGATCCTAGAGTTTTAAAGCTGCTGCAATAGTCTAATCCTTCAGTTCAGTCCTGCCACAGTTTGTCTCTGCCACTGTCCCACAAGTCTTTGGTATTGGCGTATGGCTCCTGAGACTTGCAAGTGGGCCCCTCTTCCAGGCTGCGCACCCCGGGTCCTCTGTTGAGGGATGACTGTGCTATGTCACAGGTGAGTGCCGTCCCCCCAGGGCAGTTCTGGGCTGCTGGGCTGTGTAGGGAGGCTCCCAGTCTGCTGAAATGATGGCTGAATGGGGCTTTGTTAATTCACACTGCTCCACCTTCCCAGCTCTGGGACATTCAGCTGAGGTTGCAGGGAAGGCTAATGTCCACGCCCAGTTTTGTGGTGTGTGCCTGTTATTTGAAGCACTTCCGTCACACTGGGTTGTCTGGGGCAGCTCTGGGCTATGGGGCTGGCGATGGGCAGGAGTGTTTCCTGTCCACCAGGATGGTGGCTGTGAGTGGACACCCCCCTTTTCTTGGGAAGTTGTGGTGTTTAGTGAATTTTCTCAGCCATTGGATTATTGCCTTTTGTCTCAGAGCTCTCTTAGTTCTGCTCTTGACTTGACGTGCCCAAATTGCATTTCTTTGAAGCTTTCTGTATTGGGCTTCTTAGAGTAATCGTTTTAGAAAAAGAAAAAAGGATTTAAAAAAAAAAAAAAACAAAACAAACAAACAAAAAAAAAACGGCCTTCCTCAGAGATCTAATGGGTTATTGAAATGCTAACAGACAAAGCAACCAGGGCCATTAAGGAAAGGTCCACAGGGCAGAGAGATCAGCTTTTCTTCGGGATTTGCATATGCGCCTCAAGGCCTGAGCTCCGCCCTTCCCCTTTCTGTGTTCAGCAGAACTCCAAAAATCCTCTGCTTTTATTTTGGAGTTTTTCGTGTTGTTTTTTTTCTATGCCTGTCTCCTCTCTGCTGGGCTGGCTGCTCTCAGAGTCTCTGGTGACTGGTCTCAGTCTATCTATGGTTGGAGTTTGAATCAGTAGAATGAGTTTCCGATAAGAGCAGCCACTGCAGTTCTCCCTTCTCCTTCCCGGAGCTGACAGCCCCTCCTCCCCCGGGACTGAGCCTGGCAGGGAGGGGCGCGGGTCCCCTGGCCGCAAAAACTTACAGATTTCGCTGATCTCAGCAGTTCCACGTTTTCATGAGTGTTGTATGAAGTATGCCCAAAGACAGATTGCTCTGTGGTGTCCAGTCCACGCAGTTCCTGGCTTTTTACCTACTTTCCTGGAGGAGTAACTAAAACTTACAGCTCACCAGTCTGCCATCTTGCCCCGCCTCGAACATAAGGTTTTTAAGCATTCTTTTTTCATTTAGCAATATTTTCTGGCCATCATTTATTGACCCACACCAACATTTAAAAATGCCTGCATAATATTCTACCATAAAGATGTTCTTTAATTTATGGAACTGATCCCTTATAAACAAAACTTCATCATGTATTCTGTACATACATTTTTGTACCTTTCCTGATAATTTTACTAGATGCATACCTAAGTAATTAATTGCATGGTGAAAGGAATGCATGCATTTAAACCTTTGATCCACTTTATCAAAATGCTTCCTGAAGAGTTTCTACCAGTTTCCACCCTAATCAATAGAGTGTGTGCATCCACTTCTCCCTTACTCTAATGAACAGTAGGCATTAGCATTGCTTTTAATATTTGACAGCCTGATAGGTAAAAATGGAATCTCATGGATTATAGGTTGCATTTTGAAAATTAACTAGTGTTTTATAGAAAGTCCTGGAAAATCTGCAGCAAAGCTACTACAGCTGATAAACAATTCAGCAAAGTTATAGGTTACAAGATCAACACCCAAAAATCAGTAGTATTTCTATTCACTAGTAATGAACAATCTGAAGAGGAAATTTTTAAAATTCCATTTATAATATCAACTAATAGAATCAAATATCTAGGAATAATTATAACCAAGGCTGTAAAGGATTTCTGTATAAAGGACTTGTACACAGAAGACTAGAACATGGCTAAAAGACATCAAAGAAGACCTAAATAATTGGAAGGACATTCCATGCTCATGGATTAGAAGATTTAAGTATTGTCAAAATGTCAGTTCTACCTAAAGCATTTACAGATTGAATGCAATCCCAATCAAAATTCCAAGAGCCTCTTTTGCAGACCTAGAAAAGCCAACCACAAATTTATTTGGAAGGGTTAGGAGCCCCAAATAGCCAGTACCATCTTGGAAAAGGAGAATGAAGTTGGAGGACTCATTTCCCAATTTTAAAACTTACTACAGTGTTACAGTGGACAAAACAGCATGGTAGTGGCACAAAGACAGATATATAGACCAATGAAATAAACAAGAGTTCAGAAGTAGACCCCCACATCTATGGCCATTTGATTTTTTTTAAACATTTTTTATTGTGAAAAGTGATAACTTTCAACATACGGTTTAACAAGTGGTTATAGAGCAAATTTCAAACCGTAGTATGGCTTACAGTTTCACAATTTCAGCTGTTTCTCTCTAGCCTTTCCTATATACCAGAGACCAAAAAAAAAAATTCTATATGATGATTCAGCAGTCACAATCCTTTGTTAAATCCTCTCTTGTCTGTTGCTACGCCTCCTTCTCATTTGATCACTGTCTCAGTCTTCAGGGATATCTGGGCAGTGACCCTTCTAATTTATTCATATTGAAAAGGGGTGTTGACATTATGGGGTGTAGCTGATTGATGTTCTTAAAGAGGCTGGTGCCTCTGGGTTTTGGGACTTATCTGGCATAGGAATAATCTGGAGGTTTTAAGTTTCTGAAAAATAAACTTAGTGAATGAAACTTTATTTATAGAGTCTCAGATAGGGACCTGGGTATTCTTTAGGATTTTCAGGAATACTGTTGGTTTGGGCTTGACTTACTGTGGCCATTTGAAGTATCTGGCTGAAGCTTGCATAAGAGTAACCCTCAGGATAGCCTCCAATTGATTTTTGACAAGCGTTGCAGGCCCACTTAATTGGGAAAGAATAGTCTCTTCAACAAATGGTGCTGGGAAAACTGGATATCCGTATGCAAAAGAGTGAAGGGGGACCATATATAAAAATTAACTCAAAATGGATAAAAGACCTAGATACAAGAGCTAGCTATAAAAACCTAGCTGTAAAACTCCTAGAAGAAACATAGGGAAACATCTTCAGGATCTTGTGCTCAGGATCTTGTATTAGGCAATGGCATCTTAGACCTTACACGAAAAGCCTAAGCAGCTAAAGAGAAAATAGATAAATGGTACTTCATCAAAATTAAACTCTTATGCACATAAAAGGGCTTCACTGTGAAAGTAAAAAGGCAACTTACTCAGTAGGAGAAAGTATAATCAAAATTTTAGAATCGAAAAATGGGCAATTTGAATAGGCATTTCTCCAAAGAAGATATACAGATGGCTGAAATACACATAAAAAGATGCTCAACATCATTAGCCATTAGAGAAATGCAGATAAAAACCACAATGAAATACCCACTAGAATGGCTCAGTTTAAAAAACGAAAAATAGCTAGTGTTGAGAAAATGTGGAGAAACAGGAACACTCCTTTGTTGGTGGTGGAACTGTAAAATGCTGCAGCCACTGTGGAAAACAGTTTGACAGTTCCTCAGAAAGTATTGAATTACTTTATGACCCAGCAATCCCACTACTAGTTATGTACTAGTTATATACTCAAAATAATTGAAAGCGGGGGCTCGAACAGATACAATCTGTACACTTTATTCATAGCGGCATTATTCATAGTTGCCAAAAGATAGAAGCAACTCAGGTGTTCATCAGCTGATAAGTGGAAAAGCAAAATGTGGTATATACACACAGTGGAACATTTTTCAGCCTTGGAAAGGAAAAAAGTTCCAATACATGTAACAAAATGGATAATTCTTGAAGATATGTTCAGTGAAATAAGCCAGACACAAAAATATATATATTGTGTTATCTCCATGATATGAAATAATTAGAATAAGCAAACTCGTAGAGTCAGAAACTAGAATACACATTACCAGGAGCTGAAGAGGTGGTCGGGAATGGAGAGTCAAAGATTAATTGGTACAGAATTTCTGTTGGGGTGATGGAAAAGTTTTGGTAATGGATGGTAGTGATGGTAGCCCAACATTGTGAATATATAACACCACCGATACATTTGCATGTAGTTAAAGGGAGAAATTTTAAGTTGCATACATGTTACTAAACTAAAAATTTTTTAAATATTGTGTGCTGAACTCACAAACGCAGGCACAACTGTATGTGTTAAGTTAAAAATAGACAAGAAACACCTGTAAGACACAATGAGTTAACTCTCAGTCTTTGGATGAGAAGTAAAAGACAGGTTTTGAAATGTCTGAAAATTGCAGCTTCATTGTTTTTGCAATACCTGCTTTTCTTAACCTGTCATGAAGCAAAGAAGCATAGCTAAACAGTAGTACTCAGGCCACACAACCATTCACAGGCTAGTGAACACAAATTGGCCTTGGAAACATATAATCAAGCAAAAGCAGGCGAACTGGTATAGCAGACCTTCACTTAACTTTCTAATGGCAAATGCTATACTGAGACCATGGCATGCAAGTAACCAACCCCCAAATTTTAATAAATAAATTTAAATCAATAAATCCCTAATCGTTCTTTTCATCCTTAGTCTTTCTAGAATAAATCCCATGAAGTAAGGTTTATTTGCCACATAACCTTGTACCATTCCAAGGGGCAGAAGTGGTCACCTCCTTCCATGGACCCTTTTCATTCTGCTTCAGAGACCCAAAAGCATTGACTCGACTATGATTCTCATGGTGTGGAATTCATTACCTGTTTTAAGTTTCTGAAACATGTCATTTGGGGTAGCAAACTTTCTAGAAATGGATTAAACACCTTAAGGCCCTAAGAAAATTACTAGTGGTTTCTTTCATTTGTTTATATTTATGATAGTTCATTTATTTTTCATCATGAATTGTCTATTCATATCCTTTACCTATTTTTCTATTGGTATGTATGTGGTTTTCTTTTTTATATTCTTTATATATTAACATTTGTTATATTTGTAAATATATTTCATCAGTTTGTTTTGGCCTTTTTAATTTTATTAGTCATATTTTGTGATATATTCCTGTTTTTTTTGTTTTTTTTTTCATTTTTTCATTTTTATGTGGTCAAATTTGTTGGTCTTTTTTATGATTTTTTTTCTGCTATAGGAGTCAAGCTTATTAGAAGAGCCTTCCTTATCCATAAGTTACAGTAGTCATCATTTATAATGGCTGTTTAATATTCCATCTAAAATACTTAACCCATATCAACTTTCAGAAATATTTTTAATTACTTAGAAGAAATTAAAAAAGCTAAAACACTTTTTAGCTACCACAGCAACCAGTTAATTTATGATTCCACAGTAAATATCAGAAAAACCGCAAGTGTCATGTATGTGTGTGCATGCTTGTGTATTGACTTATTATTAACTTTCATTACTCTTAAATGGCATTGCTACTAAGAAGTTTGGTAACAGAGGAGGGATTGGAACAACACAATCCTTGGTCTAAATTTTTCACAACAGTTTTTAGAAAAGCATAACCAGAAAGAAGATCCTGTATGCTAGTGGGTGATATTCACCAAGAGTATGCAGGTCCCTTTCCTGAGTATGACTGCTTTGTTTTTTCAGCTGCTAAGTTGTAATGTTTGTTTCTTTGTTTAATTAGCCACTTCTGCCTTTGGCTATTTCATTTCATAGCGGAAAGGAGGTAACTTGTATCATTCGAAAACCAGGGATCATGTTAAAACATCCTAGATCCAGGTTTTTTCTCTTCTTCCTCCCCTTTACCAAATTGCCAACAAGTTGTTGACACTTTGTTCAGTCAGATTTCTGGTAATCTGTGTTCATTTGGAGAAGAAAATCTTATTTAAGGTCCTATAGATGGACTTTACTGGATAAATGAGTTCTGACAATATATTGTGTGTATAATTTAATTTTTCTGGGGAAAGCATTCTCAACTTTCATCAGATTCTCCAAGTGACCTATGACTATGTACCTGAGAATCCAGAAATAATAGATGAGGTCCCAGTCATAGATCCACTGACAGGCCAGAAACTGGTGACCTAGAGTGAATATAAAATTAAGGTTGGGGCTCATCTTGGTTGTTTTGTTTACCCATGATAAAGTAATAAAATTTTTCTAAACACCGACACAGGGTAAGTATATAAATAGTAAAAAGTAAGGGTGTATTATAACCAACACTGATAAACTGAAAAAACAGCAGTAACAATAATTGAGTCATCTGGGACTACACAGTATGGATGCAAACTGCTTCTGACTTTGAAGTCATCAGTGAGGTAAAATATTGATGATGATTCATGAATCCTAGTGAAAAAAATTATGTTCAGTATAGTTCATTTAGAAGATAAAGGGATTTTCCACCAATTTTAGGAACTATTTGGAGTTTATTGAGTTAAATCTTAGTTATCTGGCATATGGATTTTGAAAACCTCATGTGGATGGACATTTTTTACTAGATTCTTGACTCCCCTTTTTTAATTGTGTTGAGCTAGAGGTAAGAAAATCAAGAAACTGGCAGCAGGAAAGAGAAAGATTAAGATGTATGGATAATCGGCATATTGAGCTGTTTTTACATAACGAAACATTCCTGCATTCAGTTGTTCAACAAGCATTTATTGAGCTACCTGGTTTTTGCAGAAATTGTTTAAAATGTTAGGGGTACACTAGTGAACAAGATACATTCTTAAATGGAATATTTCTCTCTTTTTAGGAGAGAAATACAATAAACAAGTAAACAATAGAATTTTAGATTCAGCCAAGTTATAACAGAAATGAACATTGTTGTATAGAGTGATTCAGGGGTGGCTACTTTAGATATGGTGTTCCAGGAATGGTGGTATTTGAACAGAGTCCTGAAGGAAAAGTTAGCCGTATAAAGAAGCAGAAAGGAAGAGGAAGAATTTTCCAGACTGATGGAATTGTACTTGCAAAATCTCTGAAGTGGAAGGGGCTTGAGAGGAATCCAAGAATGAGAGGAGCAAGTGGCTGGACAGGAGGGGTTGTAAAGGCTTTGTGAGCCATGGTAAAGACTTCAAATTGCACTTGAAAAGAAATAGGAAGCCATGTGAAGATTTTAAGCCAATTAAATGAAATGACCTGTTTTACATTTTTGAAAGAGTGCTCTGGTTGCTCTGTGGAGAATGGATTGGAGGAAAACAAGGAGGAAAGTAGTTAGGAGATTTTTGCCTGTGTCTAGGTAAGAGGTAATAGAGGTCTGGAAGAGGTAGAAAATAGAAGTGTCAGACTCACGTATATTTTAGTATTAGAGCCAAAAGTACTTGCAGATGGATTGGATGAGATGGCAGGGGATCAAGGTTTTGGCCAAGAAACTGATTATTTACTGGCAAGGAAAGGAAAAGGGTTTGGTTGGGGGAGGGGGTGTTTGGAGGGAGTTGGGAGAATGAGCATCAGGAGTCCTATTTTGGACCATGAAACCTGGTGTTGCTGAGGAGATATGTTGAATTTATAGATCTGAAGTCAAATACCAGGTTCCAAGAAAAGGAAAAGAACTCTATTCCCTGATCATTTTGAAGTTCTGATTGATTGTTCTGAGGTTTTATCTCTCTGTTCAGAATATAATTCTTAGAATCTTCTACATATGTAACCATGTGTTTCTCCTTGTTATTCTCTTTGGTTTTGAGCCATGCATTTTGATCTTTGTTAAAAATATCTATCAGTATTGACCCTTGGTAAAGACTGATAGGATGAAGTTTTTGAACTCTGGTTTATAAATGAGTAAGCGATTGTTTTTACCATTAGAGGCATTTCTAGAGTACAGAGATTAGGATTTCATTGGAAGTCCAAGCTAGGGCTACAAATGTATTTACATAAACATTTTGTGTCATTTACATCTGATTTATAGCCTGTCTTAGTAATTCTTTAGGAAGTTTTAGGTTAACATTTACTTCTCTCTGTTTTCTTTTCATCTGTTTCTCATTTTCCCATTTGTCTCTCTTCTAATTAGAAAGACACAACTATAAAAAAGGAGGATAATAGTAAAAATATAAAAAAGGCTCTTGAATTGTCACAAATTATTATTTTATTATATAGTTGCCTTATTTGTGTCTTTTTGTTTCCTCTTCCTAGGCAGTAGCAAATGAGTCTGGACTTAATTTTATATCTGTAAAGGGTCCTGAATTACTAAATATGGTAAGTTGTTGTGCCATTTATTCATTAGTTTTGATTATGAAAAGTATTGGTCGTTCAGATTACAGGGTAAAACATTCTCAGATCTTTGAAACAGGGTGACTTACATTGTAGTATAATGGTCAGATCTCTGCTGTAGGAGTAAGGAGACTGAGCTTTGTTCTGCCCTATTAGTAAGTATGTAAGTGCTTTCTTTTTAATTCTTAGAGCCTCAATTTTCTCACTAGAAAAATAGAAATAATTGTTATAGTTAATATTTTTAAGTGTTCACTCTGTGCCATGTATTTGTCAAGCACTTTGCATATATTATTCTTCACAACACTGTGAGGTATGAATTATTTTTTCTGATTCACAAATGAATAATTTGGAGAAGTAGTGTAACTTGGCCAAAGTCTTGACAGCTAGAAAGTAATAGAGTAGAGATTTGAACCTGGGTTGTCTGGCTCCTGCTCTTCTTACCTTGTCCTCTTGTTATATGGCTCAAATGAGTTAAGTATTAAATAAACATACGTTGGGAGAAATAAATTGCTTAAGTGTTATAATGTCTTCTTTCTGCATTTACGCAATTTATAGCTCAATTTTAAAAGAGACTTTGAATTTATCCTTTCCATCCCTATAATAATAAATATGCCTTCTATAATATATCCGAACAAAGAAGAAATGAGAACATTTAAACATTTGTTTAAAATTTTTAAAACTTATCCCCTTCCCATTTTTTGTATCTTTCCTTCTGTATATTCCTTTCCCCCTAAAATAAGAGATTTACACTTAAATTATTTCCCATGGGCTTTTTATGCACCACTTTACTTTTTTTGCACTTCATTTTGGCTTTCTAGTGCAAGAGGTGTTAGAAATGGATTTTGAAAAAAGGAATTGGTGGTGGGTAAGACTGGCAAAGGAGGTTATAGCCAGACAGTGAAGAGTAAGACTGTAACATGTAAGAAAAAATTATGATGAAATACTTCAGGCATACAAAAAATTATAAAGAGTAACGTAATGAACTCCCATGTATCTGTCATCCATTTTAAGAAACAAAAGTCAATGTAGTTGAAGCCCCCTGCAAACCGCACCTAATCGCGTCCTCCATTTCACCCCCATAGAGGTCACCGCAGTCCTGAATTTGGCATTTACCAGTTCTATGCACTTTTTTCTTCATTTACTAAGTAATTATTTATTCCTGAACAATATATAGTATTATTTTACACCTTTCAAAAATATATTATAAGACAATTGGATTTTTGCACACTTACTGGATATTTGATATTAAGAATATATTAATTTTTAAGCAGTAATGGTGTAGTTATGTTAAAATCCTTTCAGAGATACTGAAATATTTACAAATTTAATGGCATGGTGTCTGGAATTTCCTTCAGAATAAGAAGGAAAGAAGAGTGGACAGCTGTATAGATGAAGCAGGGTTGACCGTGAGTTGAATTGATAATTAAAGCTGAGTGTTTAGGTACATATGGGATTCATTACACTTTTCTGTCTACTGTTGTTATATGATTGGCATGCTCCTTAATAAAAGTAAAGCGAAAAAAATTCTTTCTGTAAATGGCATGTGTTCTTCTAGAGTTTGCTTTTATTGTTTATTGTTCAACATTATAAGATTAATCCGTTGATATGTTTACCACTAGTTCATTTTCTTTGCAGTATGCTGCTGAATGAATATAACTACTTTTTGAAAAACTCAGTTGTTTTCTTTATAGATATTCATGTTAAACATTAGATATATAAGTATATACACATATTTCCTGTACATATTTATTTCCCCCCTAGGGTAGGTACCCATAGGTAGAATTATTGTTTGTGCACTTTCAAATTTATCAGGCATTGACAAATTTTTCACGAAGTAATATTATCAAGTTATACTTTGACCTGCAGTAAATGAGAGTACCCATTGTTTCACATCCTAACTAGCACTGGTGTTGTCAGATTAAAAACAAATTTTTTATCCTACTGTAGTGTGATTTAGTAGTAGGTATGGGGAGAGATATGTGGAGGAGTCCAGAATGACTCAGAGATTAGGTGGTCTAATAAGGAGGATAACCGGTATGTGTGTGTGTGTGTGCATGTGTGTGTGTGTGTGAATTCACTCTCAGGCATTTTAGATTTAAAGATCCAGATAGAGATGTCTAGCAGGCAGCAGGAAATGGGAGTCTGTAGCTCTGAAGAGATATGCAAGTCAGTATCATCTAAGTGGTACCTAAAACCATGGGAATGGATAGCGTCTCCTAGAACTAGTATATTAAATAAGAAGAGGACCTCGGATAGAACCCTGGAAGACATCAGCAATTAAGGGGCAAGTTAGGAAGAGTTGGCAGAGGAGACTGAAAGTTGTTGATTGGTCAGAGGTTGGAAGAGATCCAAGACTAAGCCTGTAAACCAAGGGAATATATATATATATAATCCACAAACCTTGTTAATGTGACCAAACTGTAGAATAGAAACTGGAAGTAGAACTTTGGATTAAGCAAGTAAAAGGTCATTGATGGGGACCTTAGATGGCGGCATAGAGAGGAGAGGAAGCCAGTTAGTCCCCCTGGAAGAATTCATAAACATCAGAAAAATTAGTAAATAACCTGAAATAACTGTGGAGAGACAAATGTTACTGTCCACTCATCAAACACCAACCTGAATTGAGAGGAATGCCTGAGATCGCAGCATAAACTCTGTAAGTAAAAACTGCAGACCTGTGCTGAGAGCTGAGAGCCCTTCCTTCATGGAAGCCTTGCAGTTCTAGAGAGCAGCACTCTCTGAACAAGCAAATATACCTCAGCCCAGCTCCAACTGGAGTTTTAATATTAACTGCTCAGTACAGACAGCAAATCCCCAAGAAACAGACAGAGGCTTTTGGTGACGACTGACCTCGGGAGAGTGAGGACATATCTGTCTCAAGACGGGGAGCCCAAAGGATTGTTTGCTATCTCTGGCCGACGAGTGAATCTGGGGGCTTTCTGTCCCTTTCTCTCTCTGTCAGCCTGGGCGGCTCAGTGGAGAAAGCCTCAGCCGTTCTCAGCTTGCAGTGCTTTGCAGTAGAGAAAGCCTCAGCCATTTTAAAATCGCAGCACTCTGACCCAGACAAGGGTGGCGATAGCAGAGTCAGAGAAACAGAGAAGCTATTTATATGCAGATAACCTCTCTAGGGGGCAGAGCTTCCCAGGAGGAAAGAAGAGGGGCCCAGCTTTACTACCTGCCTTACAAAATTCAGAACCAAACCCCAGAGCCTGGGGGAGGAGAGCCATGGGCCACACCCCCCTACACCAGCCCGTGACAGGTTGACAGGCACCACTTGCTGGGCAGAAAAGCACAGGGTGTTTCAGTTCTCTAAGACACACCATCAGGGAAACCGGATACTGAATATTTTCTCCTTCTGTGACCTGAGCTTGTTCTCGTCTGGGAAAACCTGATTTCAGGTGGCCTAGGAGGTCAGATACCTAGACAATAGAAAACTACAACCTACACTAAGAAAAACGAAATTATAGCCCAAAGGAACAAACTTACACTTCATCTGAGATACAGGAATTTAAACAACTAATGCTAAACCAATTCAAAAAGTTTAGAGAAGATATGTCAAAAGAGATAAAGGCTATAAAGAAAACACTGGGCATACATAAGGGAGAAATCAAAAGTTCAAAAAAACAACTTGCAGGATCTATAGAAATGAAAGGCACAACACAAGAGATGAAAGATGCAATGGAAACATACAACAGCAGATCTCAAGAGGCAGAAGAAAACACTCAGAAACTGGAGAACAAAACACCTGAAAGCCTACACACAAAAGAACAGATAGAGAAAAGAATGGAAAAATATAAGCAATGTCTCCGGGATCTTAAGGACAAAACAAAATACAAGAATGTACATATCATTGGAGTCCCAGAAGGAGACGAGAAGAGGGGCCAGAAGCAATAATAGAGGAAATAATCAATGAAAATTTCCCATGTCTTATGAAAGACATAAAATTACAGATCCAAGAAGCACAGCATACTCCAAACAGAATAGATCTGAATAGGCCTACTCCAAGACACTTGATAATCAGATTATCAAACGTCAAAGACAAAGAAAGAATCCTGAAAGCAGCAAGAGAAAAACAATCCATCACATACAAAGGAAGCTTGATAAGACTATGTGCAGATCTCTCAGCAGAAACCATGGAGGCAAGAAGGAAGTGGTGTGATATATTTAAGATACTGAAAGAGAAAAACCACCAACCAAGAATCCTGTATCCACCAAAGCTGTCATTCAAATATGAGGGAGAGTTCAAAATATTTTCCGACAAACAGACAATGAGAGACTTTGTGAACAAGACACCCGCCGTACAGGAAATACTAAATGGAGCACTATAGACTGATAGGAGAAGACAGGAGTGAAAGATTTAGAACACAATTTTGGGAGATGATAGCACAGCAATGTAAAGTATACTGAACAAAGATAACTATGAATATGGTTGAAAGAGGAAGGTTAGGAGCATGTGGGACACCAGAAGAAAAGAGGAAAGATAAAGACTTGGGACTGTGTAACTCAGTGAAAGCTAGAGTGTTCAACAATTGTGATACAATGTACAAATATGTTTTTTCATAAGGGAGAACAAACGAATGTCAACATTGCAAGGTGTTAAAAATGGGGGGCAGGGAGAACCTAAGCTGGCAGCTAGGTGAGACAGGGCAAAAAAACACCTCTGTGAAAAATACTAGATAAAAACCAGAAAGCGACCCAGAACACCAGTTCCAGAGTAGCACCAGCGAGACAAGCTCTGCTAAATCTACAGGGACCATGCATTTGGTGAAACCAGGAGTCTGCATTCTGAAACGAGTGAGTCAGCTGAAAGTCCCTTGGCCACGCTGTGGTGTGGGGAAACAATGGGTTGGTATTTGGAGATGGACTAGTTCTTTAAAAAAAAAAAAAAAAAAGCCCGGGAGCAGCTTCAGATACGACGGGGAGAGCCCCGCAGTGAAGCCTGGTGGGAGCGGGCTGGGCTAATGCCTCGGTTTCTGGCGTGGAGGATTCCCCTTCCCACACCCGCTGCTGACTGTCTCAGGCCCAGGGGAGCAAAAGGGAGCCAAAGGGAGAAAGGACTGCACGACTTGCAGCCGTCTCCCCAGCGGGAGGTGAACGCTCCTGCCCGGGGCCAGACCCGCAGCCCAGAGCCGCAGCGGGAAGCCCAGTGTGACGGGGAGTCTTTCCCGCAGCATCACGCACATGCCACAGTGTTGGCTGTGGACAATGGCCTTTAATACACCCATGGCTGATTGTCCCACAGCTGGGAGGGCGGTGCTGTGCGGAAAGGGGGAAGTTAACGCGCCCCATTCAACCGTCTTTGAAGCAGGCTGGGAACGCCCCTGCACAGCCTGGCGTCCCAGGGCTTCCCCGGAGGCTGGCGCACACTTGTGATGTGGCGTGGCCCTCCCTCAGCAGAGGTCCTGGAAGAGCACAGCAGGGAAGGGGGAACCACTCGGAAATCCCAGGGAACCTACGCCAATACCAAGGACTTGCGCGTCAGCGGCAGATAACAGCCTTAAATTTTCGAGAACACCTGGGAGGTTTGATTATTAAAGGTGCCCTTCCTCCCTAACCACTCAGACACACGCCCCACATTCAGGACGGACAGCACCAACAACACACCTATATTAAGTGCACCAGTTGGACCCCACAAGAGTCAGATCCCCACACACCACAAAGACAAAGTTGGGGAGAACTGACTTGAGGGGAATAGGTGACTCACGGACGCCATCTGCTGGTTAGATAGAGACAGTGTATGCCACCAAGCTGCAGTTCTGACATATTAGAGATCAAGTAAAGCAAATGCCAAGAGGCCAAAAACAACAGAAAATCTTAAAGCATATGATAAAACCAGACGATATGGAGAACCCAAACCCAAACACCCAAATCAAAAGATCAGAAGACACACAGTACTTGGCATAATTAATCAAAGAACTACAGACAGGCAACAAGAGCATGGCACAGGATATGAAGGACATGAAGAAGAGCATGGC
This sequence comes from Choloepus didactylus, assembly GCF_015220235.1. Lineage (NCBI taxonomy): Eukaryota > Metazoa > Chordata > Mammalia > Pilosa > Megalonychidae > Choloepus > Choloepus didactylus. The sequence continues at coordinate 35,632,231 of NC_051308.1, forward strand.
ACAGGATATGAAAGACATAAAGAAGACCCTGGAAGAGCATAAAGAAGAAATTGCAAGAATAAATAAAAAAAATAGAAGATCTTACAGAAATTAGAGAAACTGTAGGCCAATTAAAAAGACTCTGGATACTCATAATACAAGATTAGAGGAAGTTGAACAACAACTCAGCCTCCTTGAGGACCACAGAATAGAAAATGAAAGAACAGAAGAAAGAATGGGGAAAAAATCAAAATATAGAAATGGATCTCAGAGATATAATAGATAAAATAAAATGTCCATATATAATACTCATTGTTGTCCCAGAAGGGGAATAGAAGGGTAAAGGTCTAGGAAGGGTATTTAAAGAAATTGTTGGGGAAGACTTCCCAAACATTCTACACAATATAAATACACAAAGCATAAATGCCCAGCTAACTCCAAATAGAATAAATCCAAATAAACCCACTCCAAGACATATTCTGATCAGACTGCCAAATACTGAAGAGAAGGAGCAAGTTCTGAAAGCAGCAAGAGAAAAGCAATTCACCACATACAAAGGAAAGAACAGAAGACTAAGTAGTGACTACTCAGCGGCCACCATGGAGGCGAGAAGGCAGTGGAATGACATATTTAAAATTCTGAGAGAGAAAAATTTCCAACCAAGAATACTTTATCCAGCAAAACTTTCCTTCAAATTTGAGGGAGAGCTTAAATTTTTCACAAACAAATGCTGAGAGATTTTGCTAATAAAAGACCTGCCCTACTTCGGATACTAAAGGGAGCCCTACTGACGGAGAAACAAAGAAAGGAGAGAGAGATATAGAGAATTTTAATAGACATATATAGAATATTACATCCCAGGTCACCAGGGCACACATTCTTCTCTAGTGATCACAGATCTTTGTCCAGAATGGACCATATGCTGGGACATAAAAACAAGCCTCAATAAATTTAAAAAAAAAAAATTGAATTTGTTCAAAGCACATTCTCTGACCACAATGGAATACAAATAGAAGTCAATAACCATCAGAGACTTGGAGAGTTCACAAACACCTGGAGGATAAAAATGAGGGGGAGATAAAAACATTCCCAGATAATCAAAAGCTAGGGACTTCATCACCAGTAATCAGTCCTATAAGAAATGCTAAAGGGAGTTGAGCAGGCTGAAAGGAAGAGACGCTAAATAATTGACTGAAACTGCATGAAGAAATAAAGATTTCCAATAAAGATCACATGGTAAATACAAATACCAATACTACTTTATTTTTTTTTTTATAACGCCACTGTTTACTTCCTACAGGATCTAAAATACATAAACTGTAATGATAAATCAGTGGTTTTGGACTCAATGTAAAATATGTAATTTTTGACAAGAACTACATAAAGTTGGAATGATGGAGTATAGGAACATAGTTTATGTGTCATATTGAAGTTAAGTTGGTATCAAAGAAAAACAAGATTATTATAGATTTAAGAGGTTAAATTTAAGCCCCATGGTAAACACAAAGTATCAGAGAATGTGACCATAGAGATGAAAAGTAGAGTAGGGGTTCCGAGAAGTGAGGGAAGGGGCAATGGGGAGTTAAGAAATGAGAGTAGGGTTTCTGTTTGGGGTGAAGGGAAACTTCTAAAAATGGATGGTGGGAAGATGATAGCATTGCAACATTCTAAATGTGATTAATCCCACTAATGGAATGCTAGGGAGGGGGTGGAATGGGAAGATTTAGGCTGTATATATGTTTCCACAATTGAAAAAAAAAAATGTCTAAATAGATGACAATTAAATGCCAAGGACGATCCTGGATGGGATCTGAGGATGGAGGAGAGGAGGCTGAAAGAGACACAGATGGGACACACACACACAAAAAAAAGGAAATATAGAATGTAAGCTTTGTATCAATGTTGAATTTCTTGAACTCCTTAGCTGTGCTTAATGAGATTGCATAAAAGAATGTTCTTGTCCATGGGAAAGGTATTTGTGAATTATATTGTTTGTTCAAAGATAAGTGCAACTTACTCTTGTATGTTCAGAGGACAGAGCAATAGATGATGGATGATAGATAGGGAGAGGGGGAGGGAAAGAAAGAAATGGTGTGACAGGATGTTAAAGGTGGTGGATCGGGGTATCGGGGGAAGGGGGTCAGGGTATGATGGAGTTCTGTGTATGGGGTTTGTACTGTTTTTGCAACTCTTCCTGTAAGATTGCATTTATTTCAAAATAAAATTTATTAAATTTAAAAAAAAATGGGGCATTTGGGGAAAAATACAATCAACGTAAACTAGAGACTAAAATTAACAGAATCATTGTATTATGCTTCCTTTAATGTAACAAAGCCGATCTACCAAGGTAAACGCAGATAAGAGAGGAGGATAGAGGAGGGATGTGAGACACTTGGCATTGGTGGTATTGCTGACTCTTTATTCTATTTTGATTTAAGGTTATCTTTCCTTTTGCTGCTTCCTAGCTGTCATGGTTTCTTTTGTTTTGTGTTTTGTGGCTTTTGTTTTGTTTTGTTTTTTGTTTTACCTCTTTCTTTTTTCTTTTTCTTTTGCCTCCCTACCTTCTTTGACTCTTCACCAGAGGGAAGTTGGAGGTCAAAAGATGGGAATGTATAAAACTGAATCCTATGGTGGGCAATGTCCGTGACTAACTTTACAAATATTAGGAATCTCGTCCATGAACCAGAACAAATGTATGACAATACAACTAGAAGTTAATAATAGCGTGGCATATAGGGAAAAAATATATACCTATTGCAAACTATATACTACAGTTAGTAGTATTTCAATGTTCTTTCATAAACAGTAGCAGATGTGCTATACCAATACTATGAGTCAACAATGGAGGGGGTTAGTTAGGGATATGGGAGGATTTGAGTTTCCTTCCCCCCCCCCTTCTTCTTTGTCTTTATTTCTTGTCTGGAGTAATGAAAATGTTTTAAAAATTGAACAAAAATTAATTGTGGTGATGGATGCACAGCTGTATGAGGGTACTAGGAGCAATTGATGGTACACTTTGGATCTTTGGATAATTGTATGGTATGTGAACAGTCTCAATAAAAATTTTTAAAAAAAAGGTCATTGATGACTTTAGGAAGAATATTTTCTATAATGGTGTTTGTGAAAGGCAGATTAAAATGGTTAAAAACTGAATAGTAGATAGGAATTAAAGAATAAGTATAGAATCTTTGTTTGAAATATTTCTTCTTAAAGCCTAGGATAGTGGGATTTATTTGTTTTCAATCACTGATGACTTTGTTACAATTAAATTGATTTTAATCTGTCCTTTTGAAACTTTAGGTTTATCTTCCCCGAACTTAAATTTCCTTTTATTTAATGATTTTGGTTTGCTATTATCAGAGTCACTTTGCCAGTTATATTGATTGCTGTCTTCTACCCCTGTCTAAAACTTTTTATCTGTCCCAGCCTCCTGCTATCTTTTCTTTGAAAATATCTATTGAATATTTTAGTTCAGCATTCCAAATATAATTCTTGCTGAATTAGATTTTTCAGGACATTAAATCGATCTACTGTATTTGCACACTGCATAGGATTTTAGAAAGAAACACTAGTTTCTTTAGGGAATGGCCCCTGCTTTCCAAAGAGCTAATAATGTAGAATAGCTCAGATGTTGTAATAGTAGGATGTGCTGTAAGAGCAAAGAAGGAGAGAATAATAGGAAAAAAGATTAATGGGGATCTTGTACAATGGAAGAAGAAATGTTTGGAGGTGGGTTGGGTTGGAAAAGCAGTTCAAGAAAAGGGAAGCAGAATAAACAAAAGTACAATGATGGCTATGAAGGAAAGAAAGTTCTATTAGATTGGGAAAATGTTGTCATCTCTAATGCATTCCATGCCTTTGCTTGCTTTACCGTACTATGGCCATGTAGTCATTAAATAACATACATGATAATTTATGACAGCACTGTAAAGATGTTTTTCAGATTCTTAAGTTTTATTGAGAAAAAAAACTGCTTTTTCTTAGTCAACTGTTTGAAATTTTGTAAGAATAATTTTTTATGCCTAGTTCAATATGAAATACCTACACCTAAAATATCCTTACGTAAGGCTTTTTGTGTTAACTAGTCCTAGTGGTCTAGGTGTTCATGATTTCCTATATTTTTTGACATTTTGTATTTTGATTTAGATTTTAATATACAGTAAGCCATTATTGAAACCTGTCAGATACCTGCCTGGCTTAGTTTCCCTCTTCTGAAGCTGTATAACAAAATAGCTCTTCTATTCAGCGAGATGACTTGCATAGCAATCATGTCTTATGTGCATTTAAAACCCTGAGGAATTAATAAGAATTACAGCTGGATATTTTGATATATACAACTTAGGAGATTAGTTCTAAAGTACAGTAGAATTGGGGATTTTTTTTTTAACTAGAAGAGACTGCATATCAGTTCTCATTTTATGAAAGGAAATTTTAATAAGCTTAAATATGGCTAATTTTATTCCATGGAACAGTATGCAATTGGCTGTTTTTATAGGTCAAAAATGGTTAAATATCAGTAGTTGTCTATGGCTTAACCTAAGTTAGTTTTACTGTAATTTGATCCAAACCCCAACGTTAAACTGTCTCTCCATTTTCTTTCATTTCTATATGTGTGTAGTATGTTGGTGAGAGTGAGCGTGCTGTACGACAGGTTTTTCAGCGAGCCAAAAACTCAGCACCCTGTGTTATATTCTTTGATGAAGTGGATGCCTTATGCCCTCGAAGATCAGACCGTGAGGTAAGTATCATAGATAGTGTTTTACAGCTTTTTTTAAGCACCGTAAAAATTTTATAAGTTCTTAGACAGGTACTTCTTACAAAGTTATTACTTGAGAACACTAAGACTTTAAATGAGGAACCTAGTTACTTGAAATCAGTGTTTAGGGGTGTCAGTTGTATTCTTTATCAGCCTCTGCATCCATTTTATTTCTGTATATTTTGTTTGTACCTATTCTAAACAATCCTAATTCATACAAAAGAATAATTGGGAATGGAAGGGGCATAAGTTTTAAATAACCTAGGATACTCTTCAATTAAATGGGTTCTAGGGACAGGTCACAGTATGGTTTAAGACATTGTACACTCAAAATGGGGTGAGATAATTAGCTTCAGACTATCTAGGGAAGTTCTATGCATTGAATGCCATCTGCATCAACCATGCTGTGTCACTTAGAGATTTCTCAGAGATTTTAGTGCAGAAAGTTCCTGAAACAGTTGTTATCGGGGATACCATTATATAAGAATTTGTACCAAAGTAAAGCATAGTGTAAATAATATATAACCTTTTTGAAGCAGATACAGATTATTAAATAAGGACATTTATTACAAGATGACCGAGGAGGGGAATACATTTCTGAAATCTAGGAATGTTTTGAGATTTGTTTTCAATAGCTATTTTTTTGTGTGTATGTTTTCTTAGGTTGTGAAACATAATTAAATACCTCATTTCCCCCAAAATCCCCAGAAACATTAAAAATTACGAAAACAAAAATTTACCAATATAGTGATTTTGTTTCCTCATCCAATAGTTAGTTGTTGATATCATCACAGAAAATCCTCATTTCAGTGTTGTCTTTCAGAGAGATGTTAGTGACAGAGGCAAAGATGCTTCCCGTGTTCTCTTGTAGGCTGTCATATTCGAAAATCTAATGGGTCCAAAGCAAAACACTACATTTTCGTTTATACAGCTTATTGGAACATGGTATGCTATGGATTTTATTCCTTTTATTCCCTTCTCTCTCTCGTTTTTTAAACTTTATTGAAATAATTTCAATCTCAAAGGACAGTTGCAAAAATAATACAAATTCCATACAGAGAACTCCAACATACCTCAACCCCGTCAAATACCCAGGTCCACCAATTTTAACATTTCGCCACCTGTGCTATTTCATTCTTTCTGTTTGTCTATCATCTATCTAACCCTATCTGTTTTTTCAACATTTGAGAGTAGTTTACATATTTCATACTCCTTGAACACATAATATTTCCATGTACATTTCCTGTGAACGTGGACATTCACTTACGTAATCACCTTAAGTGCAGTTATTAAGTTCAAGGAATATAACGTTGATATAAAGCTTACATTCTATGTTCTAGTTTTTTATGGGCCAGTAATGTCCTTTTGAGCCTTTTCTCTCCATTCTTAGTTCCTGTCCAGTATCATGCCTTGTATTTAATTGTCATTATCTCTTTAGTTTATCTTTCCTTTTTTTTAAATTCTGGAAATATTTATACAACATATATATACATCGTCTTCCCATACTAACCCCTTCCAAGCATACCGTTCAGTGGGATTGATCACATTCAATTGTTGTAGTACCCTCACTGCCATCGATTACTAGAACTTTCCCTTCACCCCAATAGAAACCTTATACCCTATACAGATTTGCCATTAACTCCCCATTGCCCCCTCCTAGTAACTTGTACTCTTTCTGACTGTGAGTTTGCATATTTTCTGATACTTTTTGTGGTTACCATGGGGTTAAATTTAACATCCTAAATCTCTTAACAATCTTGTTTGATAAATTTAGCTTCTATACCATACATAAACTTGTTCCTATATCCCTTAATTCATCCCACCTTGATGTAGTTCTTGTCACAATTGCATATTTATAAATTATGAGTCTAAAACCATTGATTATCATTACATTTTATGCATTTGTCTTTTAGATCCTTTAGGAAGTAAAAACTGGAGTTACAAATCAAAAATATAATAGTACTGGTATTTATATTTACCCATGTCATTTTCTTTACCAGGCCAAAGTGTTGGGGCTTTCCTGGTCCTTTCTGCACATGTGTATTACCTATGGCATGCACCTTTGGCTCTAGGAATGTCCCTTCTTCCCTAGGAAACAGTTTCCTCACAGCCCCGGGCACTGCACTGTGTTTCCTACAGCCAGCAATCCCTTGTCCCAGGCAGCCACTTAACTGCTCTCCAACAGCATTCTGTAGCAGAGGTCTGTGAGCTGCTGTCTACATGCACGGCAGGCTCTAGGACAACCAGTCCCTCATGCCACCAACAGATAGATTGGGCCTGAAATACATACTCCCAGGATATGTACAAGGGTTCCTCTGCTCACTCTGGAACCAGTACCAAGGATCCACCCTGGGATCACAGGCTAGCTCCATACTGAGCTAGTGAGGGGACAGGAAGGGACTAGCCAGGGGCCAGGAGCTCCTACTGCCTTTTTTTTTCAAATATAATGTAGGCCACCAAATAGTCGTGAGCTGTGGAAGTGCTACAGTCCACTGTGGAGTGTGGTCTTTTATTCTACCAAACAGCCCCAAATTGGTAAAGTTTATTTAAAAACCTTCCCTTAAAAATACACTTTTGGGCCCTACTGCTTCTAACTGGCCTTTTCTTGATTCAGCATTCACCCTGTTACTGCAGTCATTTGTTTTCTGGAGCTTTAAGAAAGATGTTTCTGTCAATTCTTGCTGGATGTTCAGAGCTCCTGTGAGTGGACAAGGCCTGAAGCTTCTAACTCTGTCAAATATATCGACGTTTTCACTTCTCTTTTGCTAAGAATAAAACTATTTGTTCACAATCCCCTTTCAGTTTTATCTCTCTGTTATCAGTTGGTATGTCTAAATTTGGAGGGTTTTGTTGAATTATATCTAGTTATATCCTGCCCTCAGAAAAGTCTGCAGCCATTTGAAGTACATTTCTAACTTCTGAGTTACCGCTTTTCTGGTTATCTTCTATCACATACTTCCATACTCTGATATGGATGACTTCTTTTTTTTTTTTTTTTTTCAATTTGGTCTTTCTATCTTTAGGATTTCCCCATATACCTAACTTTTTAAAAAACTATTACATAGTATTCTGTGGTCTGGATGCAGCAGGATTTATTTAATAATTCTCCTTTTGTGGATGTCTATACTGTTTCTAGTCATTTGCTCTCACAAACAAAGCTGTAGTAAACATTCATATCTCATACTTTTGTGGACATGTGGAAATACATGAAAATTTTGTAATTGGAATTTCAGGGTTGATAATGTATACATATTAAATTTTGAAAACTAGTCCTTTATCATCCTCACAAAAACTACCAGTTATACATGCCCACCAGTGTGTGAAAATAATTATTTCCCACACTTGGCCAACAATGAATTATACTCATCTCTTTATTTTTTGTTGAATATGTTGTCAAAACATTATATTAAATTTGGTATATATTACCCTGATTATTAGTGAGGTTGGGTATCGTCTATGAATGTGTATGTTATCTTGTATAATTTATTATTAGAATGTTTTTCAATTTTTTTTGTTTTTGTTTTTTAACTAATTTTTGAGGGCTTTTTATGTATGATGGGTATTAGTACCTTGTTTTATTTTTTGTGTTGGTGTTATTTTTCCCAGATTGTAACTACATTAATTTTGTTTATTATGTACAGTAAAATCTGCCAACCATTTCCTTTATTGATTTTGATGTTTTTGTCTTTCTTAGGGAGGACAATGTTTTTCTGTTTGTTTGTTTGTTACCCAGTACTATTTATATATAATTTTTAAATGCAGTTTTATTGAGATGTATTCACATACCATGCGGTCATCCAAGTGTACAGTTATTCACAGTGTCATCGTATAGTTGTGCACTTATCACCACAATTTTTGAATATTTTCATTACTCCAAAAAAATAAAAATTCGTATAAAAATAAAAGTAAAAAAGAACACCCAAAACATCTCATACTTCTCCCCTCCCCCCGTTATTCCTTTACTTTTTGTCCACATTTTTCTACTCATCTGTCCATATACTGGATAAGGAGAGTGTGAGCCACAAGGTTTTCACAATCACATGGTCACACCGTGTAAGCTATATAGTTATATGATCATCTTAAAAGAATTAAGGATACTGGGTTGCAGTTCAGTAGTTTCAGGTATTTCCTTCTAGTTATCCTACTACACTAAAAAGGAATATCTATATAATGCACAAATATAGCCTCCAGACTGACCTCTTGAAAATATTACTACATTTTCCCCCGGTCCCTCAAGGTAGCTTTGCAAATACATTTTTTTTTTTTTTTAAATCTTCATTTTATTGAGATATATTCACATACCACGCAGTCATACAAAACAAATCGTACTTTCGATTGTTCACAGTACCATTACATAGTTGTACATTCATCACCCAAATCAATCCCTGACACCTTCATTAGCGCACACACAAAAATAACAAGAATAATAATTAGAGTGAAAAAGAGCAATTGAAGTAAAAAAGAACACTGGATACCTTTGTCTGTTTCCTTCCCCTATTTTTCTACTCATCCATCCATAAACTAGACAAAGTGGAGTGTGGTCCTTATGGCTTTCCCAATCCCATTGTCACCCCTCATAAGCTACATTTTTATACAACTGTCTTCGAGATTCATGGGTTCTGGGTTGTAGTTTGATAGTATCCACCACCAGCTACCCCAATTCTTTAGAACCTAAAAAGGGTTCTCTAAAGTGTGCGTAAGAGTGCCCACCAGAGTGACATCTCGGCTCCTTTTGGAATCTCTATGCCACTGAAGCTTATTTCATTTCCTTTCACATCCCCCTTTTGGTCAAGAAGATGTTCTCCGTCCCACGATGCCAGGTCCACATTCCTCCCCGGGAGTCATATTCCACGTTGCCAGGGAGATTCACTCCCCTGGGTGTCTGATCCCACGTAGTGGGGAGGGCAGTGATTTCACCTTTCAAGTTGGCTTAGCCAGAGAGAGAGGGCCACATCTGAGCAACAAAGAGGCACTCGGGAGAAGGCTCTTAGGCACAACCATAGGGAGGCCTAGCCTCTCCTTTGCAGCAACCGTCCTCCCAAGGGTAAAACCTAAGGTAGAGGGCTCAACCCATCAAACCACCAGTCCCCTATGTCTGTGGTCATGTTAGCAACCATCAAGGTGGGGTAGGCGAACACCCCTGCATTCTCCACAGGCTCCTCAAGGGAGCACTACATCTTTTTTTCCTTGTTTTTTTTTAACTTTCCCTTCTTTTTTAAATCAACTGTATGAAAAAAAAGTTAAAAAGAAAACAAACATACAATAAAAGAACATTTCAAAGAGACCATAACAAGGGAGTAAGAAAAAGACAACTAACCTAAGATAACTGCTTAACTTCCAACATGTTCCTACTTTACCCCAAGAAAGTTACCTAATATACCAACATTTCTGTGAACTTGTTCGTACTATATCCATCAGAAATTAACAGACAACAGTCATTCCTGGGCATCCCCAGACCGTTAAATAGCTTATCTTTTCTTCTTGGATTATTGTTCCCCCTTCCTTAATTGCTCTCTACTGCTAGTTCCCCTACATTCTACATTATAAACCATTTGTTTTACATTTTTCAAAGTTCACATTAGTGGTAGCATATAATATTTCTCTTTTTGTGCCTGGCTTATTTGGCTCAGCATTATGTCTTCAAGGTTCATCCATGTTGTCATATGTTTCACGACATCGTTCCTTCTTACTGCCGCGTAGTATTCCATCGTGTGTATATACCACATTTTATTTATCCACTCATCTGTTGAAGGACATTTGGGTTGTTTCCATCTCTTGGCAATTGTGAATAATGCTGCTATGAACATTGGCGTGCAGATATCTGTTCGTGTCACTGCTTTCCGATCTTCCGGGTATATACCGAGAAGTGCAATCGCTGTATCGAATGGTAACTCTATTTCTAGTTTTCTAAGGAACTGCCAGACTGACTTCCAGAGTGGCTGAACCATTATACAGTCCCACCAACAATGAATAAGAGTTCCAATTTCTCCACATCCCCTCCAGCATTTGTAGTTTCCTGTTTGTTTAATGGCAGCCATTCTAATCGGTGTGAGATGGTATCTCATTGTGGTCTTAATTTGCATCTCTCTAATAGCTAGTGAAGCTGAACATTTTTTCATGTGTTTCTTGGCCATTTGTATTTCCTCTTCAGAGAACTGTCTTTTCATATCTTTTGCCCATTTTATAATTGGGCCGTCTGTACTATTGTCATTGCGTTGTAGGATTTCTTTATATATGCAAGATATCAGTCTTTTGTCAGATACATGGTTTCCAAAAACTTTTTCCCATTGAGTTGGCTGCCTCTTTACCTTTTTGAGAAATTCCTTTGAGGTGCAGAAACTTCTAAGCTTGAGGAGTTCCCATTTATCTATTTTTTCTGTTGTTGCTTGTGCTTTGGGTGTAAAGTCTGGGAAGTGGCCGCCTAATACAAGGTCTTGAAGATGTTTTCCTACATTATCTTCTAGGAGTTTTATGGTACTTTCTTTTATATTGAGATCTTTCATCCATTTTGAGTCAATTTTTGTGTAGGGTGTGAGGTAGGCGTCCTCTTTCATTCTTTTGGATATGGATATCCAACTCTCCCAGCCCCATTTGTTGAAAAGACCATTATGACTCAGTTCAGTGACTTTGGGGGTCTTATCAAAGATCAGTCGGCCATAGATCTGAGGGTCTATCTCTGAATTCTCAATTCGATTCCATTGATCTATATGTCTATCTTTGTGCCAGTACCATGCTGTTTTGGCAGCTGTGGCTTTATAATAAGCTTCAAAGTCAGGGAGTGTAAGTCCTCCCACTTTGTTTTTCTTTTTTAGAGTGTCTTTAGCAATTCGAGGCATCTTCCCTTTCCAAATAAATTTGATAACTAGCTTTTCCAAGTCTGCAAAGTAGGTTGTTGGAATTTTGATTGGGATTGCATTGAATCTGTAGATGAGTTTGGGTAGAATTGACATCTTAATGACATTTAGCCTTCCTATCCATGAACATGGAATATTTTTCCATCTTTTAAGGTCCCCTTCTATTTCTTTTACTAGAGTTCTGTAGTTTTCTTTGTATAGTTCTTTTACATCTTTGGTTCAGTTTATTCCTAGGTACTTGATTTTTTTAGTTGCTATTGATAATGGTATCTTTTTCTTGAGTGTCTCTTCAGTTTGTTCATTTCTAGCATATAGAAACATTACTGACTTATGTGCATTAATCTTGTATCCCGCTACTTTGCTAAATTTGTTTATTAGCTCTAGTAGCTGTATCGTCGATTTCTCAGGGTTTTCCAGATATAAGATCATATCATCTGCAAACAATGACAGTTTTACTTCTTCTTTTCCAATTTGGATGCTTTTTTTTCTTTCTCTTGCCAGATTGCCCTGGCTAGCACTTCCAGCACAATGTTGGATAACAGTGGTGACAGTGGGCATCCTTGTCTTGTTCCTGATCTTAGAGGGAAGGCTTTTCAGTCTCTCACCATTGAGTACTATGCTGGCTGTGGGTTTTTCATATATGCTCTTTATCATGTTGGGGAAGTTTCCTTCAATTCCTACCTTTTGAAGTGTTTTTATCAAAAACGGATGTTGGATTTTGTCAAATGCTTTTTCAGCATCTATTGAGATGATCAATTGATTTTTCCCTTTTAACTTGTTAATGTGTTGTAATACATTGATTGATTTTCTTATGTTGAACTATCCTTGCATACCTGGAATGAACCCCACTTGGTCATGGTGTATGATTTTTTTAATGTGTCTTTGGATTCGATTTGCAAGTATTTTGTTGAGGATTTTTACATCTGTATTCATTAGGGAGATTGGCCGGTAGTTTTCCTTTTTTGTAGCATCTTTGCCTGGTTTTGGTATTAGATTGATGTTAGCTTCATAAAATGAGTTAGGTAGTGTTCCATTTTCTTCAATGTTTTGAAAGAGTTTGAGTAAGATTGGTGGCAGTTCTTTCTGGTAAGTTTGGTAGAATTCCCCTATGAAGCCATCTGGCCCTGGCCATTTATTTCTGGGAAGATTTTTGATGACTGATTGGATCTCTTTGCTTGTGATGGGTTGGTTGAGGTCTTCTATTTCTTCTCTGGTCAGTCTATGTAGTTCATATGTTTCCAGGAAATTGTCCATTTCTTCTACATTATCTAGTTTGTTGCCATACAGTTGTTCATAATATCCTCTTATAATTTTTTTAATTTCTTCAGGATCTGCAGTTATGTCACCTTTTTCATTCATTATTTTGTTTATATGGGTCTTCTCTCTTTTTGATTTTGTCAGTCTAGCTAGGGGCTTGTCAATCTTGTTGATCTTCCCAAAGAACCAACTTTTAGTGATATTTATCCTCTCTATTGTTTTTTTGTTCTCTATGTCATTTATTTCTGCTTTAATCCTTGTTATTTCTTTTCTTCTACTTGGTTTAGGATTGGTTTGCTGTTCATTTTCTAGCTTCTTCAGTTGATCCATTAGTTCTTTGATTTTGGCTCTTTCTTCCTATTTAATATATGCGTTTAGTGCTATAAATTTCCCCCTCAGCACTGCTTTTGCTGCATCCCATAGGTTTTGGTATGTTGTGTTCTCATTTTCATTCGTCTCTATATATTTAGCAATTTCTCTTGCTATTTCTTCTTTAACCCACTGATTGTTTAGGAGTGTGTTGTTTAACCTCCAGGTATTTGTGAATTTTCTAAGTCTCTGATGGTTATTGACTTCTAATTGTATTCCATTGTGGTCAGAGAATGTGCTTTAAATAATTTCAATCTTTTTAAATTTATTGAGGCTCGTTTTATGTCCCAGCATATGATCTATTCTGGAGAAAGTTCCGTGAGCACTAGAAATGTATGTTTATCCTGGTGATTTGGGATGTAATGTCCTGTATATGTCTGTTAAATCTAATTCATTTATCAGATTGGTTAGGTTTTCAATTTCCTTATTGGTCTTCTGTCTGGTTGATCTATCTATAGGAGAGAGTGATGTGTTGAAGTCTCCCACAATTATTGTGGAAACATCAGTTGCTTCCTTTAGTTTTGCCAGTGTTTCTCTCATGTATTTTGTGGCACCTTGATTGGGTGCATAGACGTTTATGATTGTTATTTCTTCTTGTTGAATTGCCCCTTTTATTAGTATGTAGTGGCCTTCTTTGTCTCTCAAAACATCCCTGCATTTGAAGTCTGTTTTATCTGAGATTAATATTGCTACACCTGCTTTCTTTTGACTGTAGCTTGCATGAAATATTTTTATCCCATCCTTTCACTTTCAGTTTCTTTGTGTCCCTGTGTCTAAGATGAGTCTCTTGTATGCAACATATTGATGGTTCATTTTTTTTGATCCATTCTGCAAATCTATATCTTTTAATTGGGGAGTTTAATCCATTTACATTCAACGTTATAACCGTGAAGGCATTTCTTGAATCAGCCATCTTATCCTTTGGTTTATGTTTGTCATATTTTTCCCCTCTCTCTATTAATATCCTTTATTGTACCCATACCGAATCTCTTTAGTACTGAACCTTTCTCCAAGTCTCTCTGTCCTGTCTTTGTTTCTCTGTCTGTAGGGCTCCCTTTAGTATCTCCAGTAGGGCCGGTCTCTTGTTAGCAAATTCTCTCAGCATTTGTTTGTCTGTGAAAACTTTAAGCTCTCCCTCAAATTTGAAGGAGAACTTTGCTGGATAAAGTATTCTTGGCTGGAAATTTTTCTCACTCAGAATTTTAAATATATCATGCCACTGCCTTCTTGCCTCCATAGTGGCGGCTGAGTAGTCACTACTTAGTCTTATGCTGTTTCCTTTGTATGTGGTGAATTGCTTTTCTCTTGCTGTTTTCAGAACTTGCTCCTTCTCTTCTGTGTTTGACAGTGTGATCAGAATATGTCTCGGAGTGGGTTTATTTGGATTTATTCTATTTCGAGTTCGCTGAGCATTTATGATTTGTGTATTTATGTTGTTTAGAAGATTTGGGAAGTTTTCCCCAACAATTTCTTTGAATACTGTTCCTAAACCTTTACCCTTTCCTTCCCCTTCTGGAATACCAATGAGTCTTATATTCGGACGTTTCATATTATCTGTCATATCCCTGAGGTCCATTTCGATTTTTTCAATTTTTTCCCCATTCTTTCTTTTATGCTTTCATTATCCATTCTGTCATCTTCCAGGTCACTGATTCGTTGTTCAACTTCCTCTAGTCTTGTACTATGAGTGTCCAGAATGTTTTTAATTTGGTCAACAGTTTCTTTAATTTCCATAATGTCATCTGTTTTTTTATTTAGTCTTGCAATGTCTTCTTTATGCTCTTCTAGGGTCTTCTTGATCTCCTTTGTATCCCGTACTATGGTCTCATTGTTCATCTTTAGTTCTTTGAGTAGCTGCTCTAGGTGCTGTGTCTCTTGTGATCTTTTGATTTGGGTGCTTGGGCTTGGGATATCCATATCGTCTGGTTTTTTCATATGCTTTAGAATTTTCTGTTGTTTTTGGCCTCTTGGCATTTGCTGTACTTGATAGGGTTCTTTTAGGATTTGTAGACCAATTGAAGTCCTTATCTCTAATTTATCAGATCTACAGCTTCGTGGAGTACACTTTCTCTAACTAACCAGCAGGTGGCGTCCACTAGCCACCTGTTCTCCACAAGCCAGTTCTCCCCTGCTTAGCCTTTTTGGTGAGTGGGGGAGTGAGTCTTGTGGGGTCCAATTGGTGTACCAAGCTTGCGTGTGTAGTTGGTGTTGCCTGCCCGGTATATGGGGCGTGTTTCTGGGCAGTCAGGGAGGGGGGGGTGGCTCTAACAATCAAATCTCCCTGGTGATCCTAGAGTTTTAAAGCTGCTGCAATAGTCTAATCCTTCAGTTCAGTCTTGCCACAGTTTGTCTCTGCCTTTGACCCACAAGTCGTTGCTATTGGCGTATGGCTCCTGAGACTTGCAAGTGGGCCCCTCTTCCAGGCCGTGCACCCCGGGTCCTCTGTTGAGGGATGACTGTGCTATGTCACAGGTGAGTGCCGTTCCCTCAGGGCAGTTCTGGGCTGCTCGGCTTTGTAGGGAGGCTCCCAGTCTGCTGAAATGATGGCTGAATGGGGCTTTGTTAATTCACACTGCTCCACCTTCCCAAGTCTGGGACATTCAGCTGAGGTTGCAGGGAAGGCTAATGTCCACGCCCAGTTTTGTGGTGTGTGCCTGTTATTTGAAGCGCTTCCGTCACACTGGGTTGTGTGGGGCAGCTCTGGGCTATGGGGCTGGCGATGGGCAGGAGTGTTTCCTGTCCACCAGGATGATGGCTGTGAGCGGACACCCCCCTTTTCTTGGGAAGTTGTGGTGTTTAGTGAATTTTCTCAGCCACTGGATTATTGTCTTTTGTCTCAGAGCTCTCTTAGTTCTGCTCTTGACTTGACCTGCCCAAATTGCAAGTCTTTGAAGCTTTCTGTATTGGGCTTCTTAGAGTAATTGTTTTAGAAAAAGAAAAAAGGATTAAAAAAAAGGGCCCTCCTCAGAGATCTAATGGGTTATTGAAATGCTAAGAGACAAAGCAACCAGGGCCATTAAGGAAAGGTCCACAGGGCAGAGAGATCAGCTTTTCTTCGGGATTTGCATATGAGCCTCAGGGCCTGAGCTCTGCCTTTCCCCTTTCTATGTTCACCAGAACTCCAAAAATCCTCCGCTTTTATTTTGGAGTTTTTCGTGTTGTTTTTTTTCTATGCCTGTCTCCTCTCTGCTGGGCTGGCTGCTCTCAGATTCTCTGGTGTCTGTTCTCAGTCTATGTATGGTTGGAGTCTGAATCAGTAGAATGAGTTTCTGATAAGGGTTGACACTGCAGTTCTCCCTCCTCCCACGGGACTGAGCCTGGCAGGGAGGGGTGCGGGTCCCCTGGCCACAAAAACTTACTGATTTCGCTGATCTCAGCAGTTCCACGTTTTCATGAGTGTTGTATGAAGTATGCCCAAAGTCAGATTGCTCTGTGGTGTCCAGTCCACGCAGTTCCTGGCTTTACCTACTTTCCTGGAGGAGTAACTAAAACATACAGCTCACCAGTCTGCCATCTTGCCCCACCTCCCTGCAAATACATTTTATTCTCTGCCGTAATTACTCTGTGATATATTGGAACTTTATGCTAACCTGTACAAACCAACCAGATCTCACCCCTATCATAGTTTCCCTGTAATTATGGTATTTGAATAAACTGACCAATCAAATTATGGTATTTGAATAAACTGACCAATCAAATTATATAGTGTGCTACAGAAAATATAGATTTTGCAGCAAATAAATGATCTCTTCATTTGGTCCCACATAGAAGCCGAAGTTTTAAAACATAGTCAATGTCTTCCTTTTCCCGAGTCTGATTTACCTTAGTCCCAACCAAGTCCATTTCATTTATATCTTTAATTGAAGTCTGTTCTCTTTTTCAGCTTTTTTAACAGTAGCTGTATGGGATAATGCTGACATTCATAGTTGCCGGACTCTGGCTCTAAGTCTTAGTTGTCATGCAGATACCCAAAGTTACAGGTATGAACTAGGTTATACAAAAACAGCTCAGCATCTCAGGAATTAGAAATAACTGTTACAACGAGTGAATGGATGTGACTGCTGTAAGAGCTTACAATCTAGGAACCTTTACAATAAGACTTCCCCTGATAACATGCTTTCAGATTCAGTTTTCAGAGTTTGCACATTGTAGTTAATCCATATTAGTGAGGCGTTATAATGTTTGTCTTTTCAATTCTGGCTTATTTCACACAATATACTGACCTCAAGGTCTGTTCACCTAGTTGCATACCTCACAACTTCCTTCTTGCCACTGCTCAGTATTCCGTTGTATGTATACATCACAGTTCACCATTCTGGTTATCAGTCTATGTACTATTAGATCACTCCATCCATTGAAAATGGTGAGTACTGCTGCCATAAACACCAGTGTACAAATGTCCACTAGTGTCCCTGCTCTCAGTTCTTCCAAGTGTATGCTCAGTAATGGGGTTGCAGGACCATTATGGCAACCTCATGCTTAGCTTCCTGTGAAACCACCACAGTGCCCTCCAGATGGGCTGCCCCATTCTACTTCCCCACCAACAGGAAATAGGTACATACCTCTGTTCACATTTTCTCCAGTACTTGAATCCCTCTGTCCATTTTTTAAGCAGTTTTATCCACACCCCAAACAGTCAATCCTAAGTAAGCAATCAGTGATTCCTGGTATAATCACAAAGTTATGCATTCACTACCATAATCTGTATGAAGGTATTTCCATTTCTTCCACAAAGAAGAAAGAAGAGGCAGGAAAAAAATGAAGAATAAAAAATAAAAGAAGGAAAATAAAATAAAATACAATGGAAAGGTCAGACAACAACAAAAACACCAAGAATCCCATACCACCCTCCCTTATATCCCCTTCTTATAGACCTTTTTTTTTTGGTATATTGCCTTTGTTACAATTAATGGAAGTATCTAACAATGTTACTGTTAACTATAGGCTTTAGTTTGCATTGATTGTATTTTTTCCCTATACCATCCAATTTTCAACACCTTGCAAGGTTGACATTCATTTGTTCGCCCTCATGTAAAAACATTCTTATTTTGTATATTTAATCACCATCATTGACCACTCTAGGTTTTGGTAAGTTATACAAAACCAGTTTTTAGCTTCTATCTTCCCTTCAGGTGTCATACATGCCCCTAGCCTTCTTCTTTCAACTGTACTCACACTTGTCTTTGTTCAGAGTACTTACAATATTGTGCTACCATCACAAAGTATTGTCCCATCCATTTCTGGATCTATACAATCAGTCCTGTTGAACCTTCTGTAGTCCTTCATCAAATTCCTGATCTCTAACCTTGTGTTCTCAGCTTTAACTCTCAAAGTTTGCTCATCAATGTTAGTACATATTAGTGAGACCATGCAGTATTTGTCCTTTGTCTCTGGCTACTTTCACTCAGTGTAATGTCTACTGCCTATCATTTTATCTTTTGGAATTTATGTCATATTTTATTTTATTTTTATTTTCCTCTCTCTGTTTACCTATACTGATAGTCTTCATTTCTACACTCTTCTCCAAATCTCTCTCTCCTTGCTTTTCCTATCTGCCTGTAGTGCTCCCTTTAGTATTTCTTTTAGAGTAGATGTCTTGTTCACAAACACTCTCGGTGTCTGTCTGAAAATGTTTTAATCTCTCCCTTATTTTTGAAGGACAGTTTTGGCGGATATAGAGTTCTTGGTTGGTAGTTTTCCTCTTTCAGTATCTTCTTGCCTCCATGGTTTCTACTGGGAAATTTGCACACAGTCTTACTGAGCTTCCCTTGTATGGGATAGATGGCTTTTCTCTTGCAGCTTTTAGAATTCTCTCTTTGTCTTTGACATTGGCTAATCTGATTATTAAGTGTCTTGGAGTGGGTCTATTTGGATCTATTCTGTTTGAGGTATGCTGCGCTTCTTAGATCTGTAGTTTTATGTCTTTCAGAAGAGATGGGCAATTTTCGGTGATTATTTCCTCCATTATTCTTTCTTTCCACTTTCCCTTCTCTTCTCCTTCAGGGACACCCATGAAATGTATATTCATGTGCTTCTTATTGTCCTTCGATTCCCTGAGATCTTGCTCATATGTTTCCATTCTTTTCCGTATCTGTTCTTTTCTGTGTAGGATTTCAGCCAGTCTGTCCTCTGATTCGTGAATCCTTTCTTCTGCCTCTTCAAATCTGTTGTATGTCTTCATTGTGTTTTTCATCTCTTCTATTTTGCCTTTCATTCCCATAAGTTCTGCCATTTGTTTTTTTCAAGTTTACGAATTCTTCTTTATGGTCATCCATTGTCTTCTTTATATCCTTCATCTCTTTTGCTACATTTTCCTCCAGCTCCTTGATTTGATTTAGGAGATTTGTTTTAACGTCTTTAATTAGTTGTTTCAACTCCTGTGTCTCACTTGGAGTGTAAGTTTTTTCCTTTGATTGGGCCATATCTTCATTTTTCCTTGTGTGAATCATAATTATTTTGTCCTCTAGGCATCTGGTTTCCTTGATTACCCCAATCAGATTTTCCCAGACCAGATGGGCCTAGCTCTTAGGAGGAGGGTGTAATCAGTATCAAGTTTCCTTGAGGATGAGATCGGCAGGTTGTCAGACTTTCCTGTGAGGCCTCTAGACTCTGTGCTTTTCCTATCCTGCCCAGCAGGTGGTGCTTGTCAGCCCTCTGCTCCCCACTGGCATAAAGAGGTGTGGTGCCTTTAATTCTCAGCAGGCCCTGTCCCTGCCAAGGGCTGAGAGTGAATCAGAACCCAAGCTTAAGCTGTTTCTGCTTTTCTTTTCTTTTTTTTCCTTTTTGCCCAGGCCCTGGGTCTGAATTCTCTGAAGGAAGGTTGCCGCTTGATGTGGGCCCCACTCTCCCCTTTTCTTAGGGAAGATAAGCCCTTTAGGAAATTATCTCCTTCACTTGATTTCTTCCTTGGTCTCTCTTAACTATCTGTTCTACTTTGCTAATGCTGCAGAATGCAAAACACCAGAGGTGGATTGGCTTTTATAAAAAGGGGGTTTATTTGGCTACACAGTTACAGTCTTAAAGCCATAAAGTGTCCAAGGTAACACATCAGTAATCGGGTACCTTCACTGGAGGATAGCCAATGGCGTCCGGAAAACCTCTGTTAGCTGGGAAGGCACGTGTCTGGCATCTGCTCCAAAGTTCTCGTTTCAAAATGGCTTTCTCCCAGGACGTTCCTCTCTAGCAAGCTTGCTCCTCTTCAAAACGTCACTCACAGCTGCACTGAGTTCCTTCTCTTTGAGTCAGCTCATTTATATGGCTCCACTGATCAAGGCCCACCCTGAATGGGTGGGGCCACGCCTCCATGGAAATATCCCATCAGTTATCATCTACAGTTGGGTGGGGCGCATCTCCATGCAAACAACCTAATCCAAACATTCCAACTTAATCCCCACTATTATGTCTGCCCAACAAGATTGCATCAAAGAATGGCTTTTTCTGGGGGACATAATACATTCAAACCAGCACATTCCACCCCCTGGACCCCAGAAAAACATATTCTTTCCAAATACAAAATACATTCATCCTACAAAACCACAGAAACTTAAATCATTTCAGTAACAATAGTTAAGTACAAGATCCCATCAAAATCAAATATAGGCGTGGTCAGTCCTAAGGCATACTTTTCCTTTAGCTTTGGATCTGTGGACTTAGAACAAGTTATATGCTTCCAATATACAAAGGAGGGACAGTCATAGGATAAATATTCCCATTGCCATAATGAGAAAGAGTTAGGAAAACAGGGTTATCAGGACCAAAACAGTTCCTAAAACCTGCAGGACAAACTCCATTAGATTTCTAAGTCTGAGAGTCATTAACAGAACAAGGTTGCATCCTTGGGGCTTGACAGAGCGGGAGTCTAACCCTTCCTAAGGGCCTTTGCGGCAGCCCTCTCCTCTCCAAATGCTTGGGTGAGTGCTCCAACATATCCACACATTGGGGAGACCACCTTCTCGGCCCCACCCTCCTCAAACATCAGGGCAGCTCCCGGATTCCCTTCCATCTCCAGGGCACATGCTCAACCCCTTCAGAACAGTGTGGTGGCAGCCAGGCTCTCCCCAATTCCCTGGGAATGTGCTTCACCCTCTTTGGGGCTTGGGGTGGCAGGACATTTCCTGAGCATTGAGGTGGAAGGCCCGCCCTTGACCTCCAGGGCAAACTCACCCTTTCCATGCATGTGGGCTGCTCTGCTCTCCCAGCCCGAGACCTCTTGACTCCAGACCTCAACCTCCATGGCTCTGTCTTTGAAGAAATTTTTCCTTCAGTTTGTTCCTTGTCTGTCTTCTTCAGTCCAGACTGGCAATGGCTCTGTCTGTAAAGATCTCACAAAAATTCTGTTGGCTTCTCATGAAGCATGCAGGGGTCAAAGCCATCAGACAATAGGACTTTCCACAAATCCTTTCTGGATAATTCCATCTCCAATCTTGGCTTGTACTGAAATGGTGGCTGGGTTCCATGTTTGGTTAAATCCTCACGTTGGGCTGTAGCTTCTGGGATTCCACCCCCTGGAAGCTCGTAATTTTCCAAGCCATCAGCTTCTGGTTTCTTTGAACCCAAGAGTTCAGTTCTAAGTTTATCTCTCTCTGCTCGCATTTTACTATAAGCTGCAAGGAGAAGCCAGGGTACATCTTCCACATGTAGTCTGGAGATCTCCTCAGCTAAGTAATCCAGGTTGTCACTTTTAAATTCTTCCTTCCATCTGACATGAGGATTCTGTTACGGTGCCCGCGAGTTAAAGTACAAGACAGCTAAACAGAATTTAAAGAGCCTTTATTAGCCGGTCGGCGACTGCTCACCGTCACTCCACGCAGGGAGTTTGGTAAGCAGCCTCAACCTGTGTGTGCTGGTGCCTTATATAGACAGAAACCACATCCTGGAAACGCAGGCAAGCTATTTTAACAGAAGCAGAGTTGGCAGTTAGCTATTGGTTACAAAAGACAATTTAGCAAGGTTGGCATTTAGAAATCTTACAAAAAGTTTCACTTGGTTACAAAAAGTTTCACTTGGAAACGGTGCAATTGTTGATTGTTATAACGGTTATGCTTGGCTGATGCGTATAACCGCAGTTTCACTTCCTTCTTCTCATGGCTTAATGCCATTTACACAACATTCTTACTCTGCAACTGTTACAGGCCAAGGGGGAAGGGCCCCACTTCAGATTCAATTTTGCCAAATTCTCTGCCACTTTAAAACAAGGATCGCCTTCCTTCCAGTTTGCAACAACACATTCATCATTTTTGCTCAAGTCCTCATCAGAAGTATCTTTAGAGTCCATATTTCCATAAACAGTCTCTTTAAAGCAGTTTTGGCCTTTTCTATCAAGCTCCTCATAGTTCTTCTGGAATCTTCCCCTTATCCATTTAAAAAGCCATTCCAACATGTTTAGTATTTGCAAACACAGCAGCAAAAGCACCCCACTTCTCTGGTACCAAAATCTGTTCTAGTTTGCTAATGCTGCGGAATGCAAAACACCAGAGATGGATTGGCTTTTATAAAAAGGGGATTTATTTTGCTAGTTATTCCTGCTATTTACTAGTTGCTCTTGGGGACTAACTAAATTCCACACCTCCCTGTGCAGCCATCGTCCTTATTTATATTTTTGAGTCTCAATTATGATTCTCTTAATATCTTAACTGTTAGTGTTATGTTACCAAAGGTACACCAAATATTTTTCTCTGGAGAAACAGTATGTGAAACCTATTACCACCTCTATATGTAAAATTTATGTTGAAGAAAGACAATTAATGACAAAAAGAAACATAGTACCACTTTTCTCATTTCCTCCATTGTCAGTTTTTTATTCCTGTATCTAACTGATTTACATTTCTGTTCACCAACTCCCTGAACCTTTTCCTTGGATTTTCCCTTGATGTGGTCATACTTTTTACTACGTGCTTCAAGAAGTATAAAAATCTCAGTATCCCACATCTTCCTGTATTTGTTGCACTAAAAAATCTAGGAAACCTGATGTCCTAGGAATTCTGGATTTTAAAAGCTGAGTCTAGATTTGCTCAAAGGAAAGTTCATTGTGGCTGTTAGATCTTTGAATATCTCAGAGGCATAAAATTTTGGAATGAGCTAGGCCAGAAGTTGCATTTTGTCTCAACTCTTACTTTGCTAGGAAATCTTAGATAAATAACTCTTAGCCTCAGTGTCATTTCCTATACTGTGGATAATAACAGGATTGTGTGTGGGGGGGGGGTGGAATAGGCTGATAAGAGCTTTTTTTTTGTTTTTTAGTTCTTTGTCCCACATCGCCAGGGAGACTCACTCTCACCTGTGGTGTCCTGTACCACATTGGGGGAGAGATGTTTTATACAGTGCCTAGATATAGTGAGTCCTTAGAAAATGATAATTATATCTTTTGACAAGAGCTTTCATTCAAGGTAGCAAATGTATTATTTTGACTGGAAATAATTGGTTATGTTTGTTCCATTTTATTGGGATCTGATGAACTATTATTTTTTAGACAGGGGCAAGTGTCCGGGTGGTAAATCAGCTACTTACAGAAATGGATGGACTGGAAACACGCCAGCAGGTTTTTATTATGGCAGCCACTAACAGGCCAGGTAAGGAAGAAGAATATAAAACAGATAAAGTCTAAAAACTTTAGCAGTTTAAAACAATATAATTTGCTTTCTTTCTGTTTAATGAAGATTAAATTTGAGCAGTCCCTTTTTGGTTCTTAGGTTGAAGTAAAGTCTTAGAAAGCTTTTATATATTATAGTAAAAAATAAGTAAAAAATACAGTAAGAAAAAAGCCTGGATCCTACGATATAATTTTCTTTTTCGGTGCTCAGAAAGTTGTCTTGTTGACAGAGAATGTTTGTAACACATACGTTGGAGCACAGAAATATTCTCAGAAGTGATGTTCTATGATTTCTCTCAAGCTTATAGGAAACAAGAACCAGGTACTCTTTTTCACTTTGTCTGAAAATAGGTTTTTTAGATTTGTGCTGGAACCATATTTCTGTCTCTCCCTTAAGTGTCATTTAAAATTGTTCTCAAGCTTAAGCATTCTTTGAAGGATTTAGGAAAATGCTCAAGACTTCACAAGTCCTCAAGGTAGCTTTTACTTTGGGTCATAAATAACTAAAATTATTTCTGTTCACATTGTTTAATACTTTCTATCTATATGAGCCGCTCTATCATAGTTGTTCCTGCAGTGATATTTCCAGTAATTATGTGTGTTTGCAATGATATGGGATTTTAATTGCTTAAATGGATTTATCAGTCATTAAGCAGATGTAATTTTTCATTTCATGTAAGTTACCAGGGAAACCAAAACCTTGGTGACTTATGTACCATTTCAAATTTAAATGAAAAATTGGAAGTATTATTATGGTTTATAGTTTGAATTTGGTAATAACCAAATACTGTCTTCAGAATCGGGCAGGTCTGGTTTGAGCTCTGGCTCTAACACTTTATATCTTAGTAACCTTGGACATGTATTCCTTCATCTTGCTGAACATCATTTGTTCATCTATAAAATGAGGATACCTAATTGCCAGGATTGTCTCAAAGCTTAAATGAAGTAATGTGGATAATGTACCCCACAGAATGTGGCAAGTCAATATTAGTAATTATTATCAGGGTCATCAGCAGTTTTGGTAATGTAGTAGGAGCACTCATTGCATGATAAAATCACAGCATTCTCCTAGAAGAGATCTTGATAATCTCTCAAATTTGGACGGAATCACATCTTACCTTTCCTAAGCAGATACAGGTCTTTTCTAACAGATTACAAGAAGACAGTCTTTGGTCTCCTCTAGTAACCTATCTTTAGCAGCACTCATTGTTTTTCCATGTTTATTGTAAACATCCTTGTCTTTCAGTTTAATCTAAGTAGATTAGAAAATAATAGCTCCTTCAATGTCACTAGGTTTTCCTTAACTCTTCTAGTTTGCTAATGCTGCCGGAATGCAAAACACCAGAAATGGATTGGCTTTTATAAAAGGGGGTTTATTTGGTTATACAGTTACAGTCTTAAGGCCATAAAGTGTCCAAGGTAACGCATCAACAGTAGGGTACCTTCACTGGAAGATGGCCAGTGGAGTCCAGAAAACCACTGTTAGCTGGGAAGGCACGTGGCTGGTGTCTGCCCCAAGTTCTGGTTTCAAAATGGCTTTCTCTTAGAAAGTTCCTCTCTAGGCCACAGCTCCTCTTCAAAATGCTACTCTCGGTTGCTCTTGGGGCATCCTCTCTTCACTTCTCTGGAGCAAGAGTCTGCTTTCAATGGACATCTTCAAACTGTCTCTCATCTGCATCTACTCTCTCAGCTTCCATACATCCTTCAAAATGTCCCTCTTGGCTGTGGCTCCTCTTCAAGATGTCACTCTTATCTGCACTTCAAAATGTCACTCACAGCTGCACTGAGTTCCTTCTGTTTGTCAGCTCATTTATATGGCTCCAGTAATTTAATTTAGACCCACCCTGAATGGATGGGGTAACACCTCCATGGAAATTATCCAGTCAGAGTCATTGCCCACAGTTGGGTGGGGTGAATCTCCATGGCAACACTCAAAGAATTACAATCTAATTAACACTGATATGTCTACTCACAGAAGATTACATCAAAGAACATGGCTTTTTCTGGGGGACATAATATATACAAACTGGTACATCTCCTCTCCTACAGGACAGTCCAGATACATTAGCCTTTCCTCATGTTTTTTTCCCCTGTGGCCTTTATTCATCTTTGAATTCCTTACAGATCCTCTAGGTTCTTCTTAGTTATAAAATCCAGAACTGAATATGATAGTCTGTGTTGAATTTAACCAGTATTAAGAATGATAGCCAAATCATCATGTGGTACCTGAGTTTTGTCCTTTTCTGTTTACTTTGGTATGGTTTCCCTCCACCACACCTCACCCATTCCTTTTTTTCTCATAACAAAAACCCCAATTGCATTGATTGTTTACATATAATGTAAAAATAGATATTCTAAAACACTTGATTTATGCTCGTTTGGCAATTCTTTTCCATTGTATACTATTCTGAGATACT
Source organism: Choloepus didactylus (assembly GCF_015220235.1). Classification (NCBI taxonomy): domain Eukaryota; kingdom Metazoa; phylum Chordata; class Mammalia; order Pilosa; family Megalonychidae; genus Choloepus; species Choloepus didactylus. Next base: position 35,658,451 of record NC_051308.1, read on the forward strand.
GTACTTACTTTCTGTTCATCTTGAAGAAATCCTTGCTTGATGTTCTGATAAGCTATTACTGCATAACAAACTACCATAAAACTTGGTGGCTTAAAATTGCCATTTTGTTCTTGTGGGACCAGGGGAAGAGATGTTTATTTGGTGCAAGATCTATATTTCCTAATCAATATAACTTCTACAGTCAGTTTGTTCAAACACCATAATTACATGGAACTTTGAATAGGAAGTGAGATATGGTAGGTTTGTATAGGTTAGAGTGAAATAGCGACACATCTGAAAGTAATTTGGGCAAAGAATAAAAATATATATATGCAGGGCCCCCTGAGGAGCTGGGGGGAAATGCGGAAGTGTTGAACTTCCTCACCTGGATTGTTGCTGATGTTCTCACAAACATTGAGACTGACGGTTTAGTATCCCGAGCCCTCTCTCTTGGGGCTTGCCCTTACGAAGCTCATTACTGCAAAGGAGAGGCTAACTCTGCTTATAATTGTGCCTAAGAGTCTCTCCCTGAGTGCCTCTTTGTTGCTCAGATGTGGCCCTTTCTCTCTACCTAAGCCAACTCAGTGGGTGAACTCACTGCCCTCCCCCTTATCAGGGACCTGACTCCCAGGGGTGTAAATCTCCCTGGCAACGCAGGATATGACTCCCGGGGATGAATCTGGACCCAGCATCATGGGATTGAGAACATCTTCTTGACCAAGATGGGAATGCGAAATGAAACAAAATGAAGTTTCACCGGCTGAGAGATTTCAAATGGAGTCAAGAGGTCACTCTGGTGGACATTCTTACACACTATATAGATAACCCCTTTTAAGTTTTAATGTATTGGAATAGCTAAAAGTAAATACCTGAAACTATCAAACTCCAACCCAGTAGCCTTGACTCTTGAAGACAATTGTATAACAATGTAGCTTACAATGGGTGACAGTGTGATTGTGAAAACCTTGTGGATCACACGCCCTTTATCCAGTGTGTGGATGGAACACAGACTTGACTTTACCGACAGGCTGCCATTGGGAAGAATCGTCTCCTGTTGTGTAAGTCCCTAATTAAACTCATGGGTAATTCCATGCCAGGTGTGTTTTTGGTCTTGGGACTGATCCGGATTGGAACATGCCCTTTATCATGTTGAGGAAGTTTCCTCATATTCCTAGTTTTCTAAGTGTTTTTATCAAGATAGGGTGCTAGATTTTGTCAAGTGCCTTTTCTGCGTCAATTCAGATGATCATTTAGTTTTCTTTCCTTTGTTCTGTTAATGTGATATATTGCTTTAGTTTATTTTCTTTTGTTAAACTCCCTTTGCATATTTTGGATAACTCCCACTTGATCTTAATGTGCTCTTGGATTCAGTTTGCTTATATATTCTGTTGACAGTTTTTGCACCTATATTCATAAGAGATGTTGGTCTGGAATTTTCTTGTAGTATCTTTTTTTTTTTTGATCTGATTTTGAAATAAATTCAAAGTTATAGGAACAGTTGCAAAAACAATACAAACCCCATACACAGAACTCCAGCATACCCTGACCCCCCTCCCCCGATACCCCGACCCACCAACTTTAACATGCTGTGATACTGCCATTTCTCTTTCCCTCCCTCCCTCCCTCCCTATCTATCATCCATCATCTATTGCTCTGTCTTCTGAACATATGAGAAGCTGCACACATCCTTGAAAAAACACTATAATTCACATATGCAATTCCCATGAACAAGAACATTCTTTTATGTAATCCCATTAAGTGCAGCTAAGAAGTTCAAGAAATTCAACATTGATACAAAGCTTACATTCTATATTTCCTTTCTTTTTTTCTTTTTTTTTTCTTATGTCTCAACTGTGTCCCTTTGAGCCTCCTGTCCTCCATCCTCAGATCCCATCCAGGGTCATCCTTGGCATTCAGTTGTCATCTATTTAGACTGTCTTTTTTTATTTTTTCAATTGTGGGAACATATATACAGCCTAAATCTTCCCATTCCACCCCCTCCTTAGCATTCCATTAGTGGGATTAATCACATTTAGAATGTTGTAATGCTGTCACCTTCCCATCTTGTTGTATCTTTATCTGGGTGGTCTTGAGGCCTCATAAAATGAGTTAGTTGTGTTCCCTTCTCTTCAGTTTTTCAGAAGAGTTTGGCCAGGATTGGTGTTAATTTACATAACAAAAATACAATACAATATTACTGACATTCATGATTACCCACTTGGTTATCTTTATGGAAGACCTTTATTTTTTATGCTGCTTTGATCCACCATTGAGTCTCCTTTCCTTTCATTGTGAAAAACTCCCTTTAGCTTTGCTTATAGCTCAGATTTAGTGGTGACAAAACTCCCTCACCTTTTTTTAAATCAGGGAATGTCTTAATCTCCTCTTCATGTTTTGTTAAGAATATCTCCCCAGATATAAAATTCTTTGTTTCCTTTTAGAACTTTAAACATTTCATCCACTAAGATGCTTTGCTGCCATGATTTCTGATGAAAGTTAACACTTACAGTCTTATTGGGATTCCCTTGTACAGAACTCATTGCTTTTCTCTTGCAGCTTTCAGAACTCTTTCCTTGTCCATGGCATTTGACTTTGACTACTTTGTATCTGGATATGGTCCTGTTGAGTTTTACCCCTTTGGAGTTCGTTGGTATACTTAAGTGTACATATTCATATCTTTTTTTAAATTTGGGACTTTTCTGCAGGTATATCTTTGAATATACTTTGCTCCTTTGTCTATTTCTTCTCCTTTAGCAGTGCCTTCATGCATATATTGGTAAACTCAGTGGTGTCTTACAGGTCTCTTAGGCTCTGTTACTTTTATAAATTCTTTTTTTTTCTTTCTGCTCCTCAGTCCAAATCATTCCAATTGAGAATCTCAAAAAAATTCACGTATTGTTCATTTATTTGTTTCCTCATATCCTTTACTTCTTTCTGTGTTTTTCCCTTTACATCCTTGATCATGATGAGAATCATTAAGTCTTTGTCTTGTATGTCTAGAGTCTGCTCCTCTTTGTTGATGGATTTTTAAATTGTTCCTTTGGATGGGACATGATTTCCTGTTTCTTTGTCTTGTAATCTTTTGTTGCACACTGAATATTTAAAATTTTTAATACATTTTTTAATTTATTTTTTATTGTGAAATTTAACATATATACTTAGCAGTGATAACTTACAAAGTACGATTGAACAAGTAGGAAGAGAGCAAATTTTAAAGAATACTATGGGTTATAGTTCCACAATTTCAGTTATTTCCTTATTGTAAAATATAACATGTACAGAAAGGTGATGAATTTTAAGTACAATTTAACAAGTATCTATAGAGCAAATTTCAGAGAGTGTTTTGGCTTATAGTTCCACCTTTTCAGTCATTTCCTTCTAGCTATTCTAATACCCTAGCATCTAAAAATATATATATTTGTAAAAAGATTCAGTATTTGTAATCCTTCATTAAATCTTGTCTTGCCTGTTGCTACACCTTCCTCTCATTTAATCACTTTCTCAATCTTCAAAGGTGTCTATGCAGAGACCACCCTAATTTATTTGTATTGAAAAGGGATGTCAACAGTATGGAAATATGAAAATTGACTCAGAATGAATGTAAACCTAAAGCTATGAAACTTGTGGAAGAAAACATAGGAGAAAATCTTTTATGTCTTGGGTCAAGCAAGGATTTCTTAGACTTGATACCAAAAGCACAATCCATAAAAATTCAAATGGCTAAATTGGACTGCTTTTCAAAAGACACTGCTAAACTGGGTTTCCATGGTGTGGGAGCAGCGGCAGCTGCCGCAGTGAGGCAGAAGCACTACCTTGAGGCTACAGTGCAGAAATTACACCTAGTTGCCTGGGTGAGGCCTGCTGTCTCCTATGATAGAAGCACTTTTGAAGAAACGTGTCCATACTGTTTACAGTTGCTGGTGTTAGATAACTCTCGAGTGCATCTCAAACCCAAGCCCTGACTGACACCCAAAATACAGAAACTGCTTCATTGAGAAGCAAAAATTATACATTCAGTTTTAAAGAAGCAAAAATTGTGAAAAAGTACAAAGACACCAAAAATATATTGTTGATTACTTGTAAAACATGTCAACAGAACAATTAAACATCCTGGTAAAAGTAGAAGCTTTCTGTCAGCACTGAAGAGCAAGTCTACTATTTCTTCAAAGAAACGCAGCCGAAAGACACCAGGGAGAAAGACTGGGTGTTCTGCAAACCTAAACTGTGATATGGTTGGTTCCAAAGGCAAGAGTCCAGCATTGATTTGCAGAACCACCTACATCTGGACAGTCAACACCCATATTCTCTTCAAAGAATGGGAGCAAAGCAAAGAAACTCTTCTCTCAACTAAAAATGTTACTTAGAAAGACTCCCCAAACAATCCAGAGGGAGACTTGAGAAATTTCTTGTCTTCTCTATGAAGGATGGATTTTGAAAATAAGAAATATCTAATGCAATTTCTGAAAGTAAAGTTAGAAAAAGAACATTTTTCACTTGTATTTATTCTTTGAATACATGAAAATCAGGTCCAAGAGCAAAGTTTTCTTGGCATCCTTCAGTGTTTATGGAGAAAATACTTCATTGGAATAAACTGAAATCTGTCCCACAAAGGGTGGGTGTGAGGATCAAAAAAGTATGTGAAAGGTCAGATTCTTAGTAAATTGCAGAGTATAAATTCAGGCACAGGTCTGTCTGAACTTAAAGTCTGTGTTTTCCCTATCCTATTCTTCCTTTCTACCACTTTAAGAAAATAAAAAGTAGTAAAGTCAGTGCAGAAAGTGTAAATGAAGCGTAAGTGCTTTCTGTATCAACAATGAACCAGCTGAGAGTGTATGACAGTCTCTGGCCTTGGGAAGGTTACGCATCTTTTGGTGAATGAAAGGAATAGAGTTTAGAAAACAAGAACAACCTATTTAGTAAAGTGATAAATATAATCAAGTGTATGATTTCGCCTGGGCATTTGGTAAAGGGAATGAGTAACTTGATTAAACTTGTCAGAGAGTGTCATTAAAAAGGAGGCACTTATGATTTGAGCAGCATATAGTTTAGTAAATTTTGAATAATTGGACAGGTTTTATTTGTTTCTGCCTATTCAGCATCTTAATGCTTGTTCTACTGGCATTTTCTCTCAGTTTAATTACGTATTCATATTTTTCTGGTAGCTGAAAAAGAAATTATGATCTTTAATTTCTGGTATATTTTAACAGAGTTTACCTGTCTAGTTACTTATTTGTGTGATGTGTTTTGTGGTTACATGATGAAGTATCCTTTTTAATTTTAAAATCTTTGATATGCAATAAAATTAGAAAGTTAATTACATTGATTAAAATATAGGGGTTGCCTATATAATTTTCCATTAGAAGGGGAAAGAGTGAATGAGAAATTGGAACAGTTTTGATTATCCTAGTTGGTTTTCTTTTGTATTAAAGAAATAACCAGTGCTGTTTTGTATATACTGTAGTCTATATTTTTTTTATATTTTTATTCATTTTATTGAGATATATTCACATACCATGCAGTCATACAAAACAAATCGTACATTTGATTGTTCACAGTACCATTACGTACTTGTACATTCATTACCAAAATCAATCCCCGACACCCTCATTACCACACACTCAAAAATAACAAGAATAATAATTAAAGTGAAAAGGAGCAACTAAAGTAAAAAAGAACACTGGGTGCCCTTGTCTGTTCATTTGTTTTTTTGTTTCCTTCCCCCACCTTTCCACTCATCCATCCACAAACTAGACAAACAGGAGTGTGATCCCTACGGCCCCCCACAATCCCACTGTCCCCGCCTCATAAGCCACATTTTTATACAATTGTCTTCAAGATTCATGGATTCTGGGTTGTAGTTTGATAGTTTTAGGTATCCACCACCAGCTACCCCAATTCATTAGAACCTAAAAAGGGTTGTCTATATTGTGCATAAGAGTGCCCACCAGAGTGACCTCTCAGCTCCTTTTGGAATCTCTCTGCCACTGAAGCTTATTTCATTTCCTTTCACATCCCCCTTTTGGTCAAGAAGATGTTCTCCATCCCACGATGCCGGGTCTACATTCCTCTCCGGGAGTCATATTCCACGTTGCCAGGGAGATTCACTCCCCTGGGTGTCTGATCCCACGTAGTGGGGAGGGCAGTGATTTCACCTGTCAAGTTGGCTTAGCTAGAGAGAGAGGGCCACATCTGAGCAGCAAAGAGGCATTCGGGAGGAGGCTCTTAGGCACAATTATAGGGAGGCCTAGCCTCTCCTTTGCAGCAACAGTCTTCCCAAGGGCAAGTCCTGTGGTAGAGGACTCAGCCCATCAAACCACCAATCCCCTATGTCTGTGGGCATGTTAGCAACCATCAAGGTAGGGCAGGCCAATACCCCTGCATTCTCCACCAGGTCCTCAAGGGGGCTCTGCATATTTTTTTCCTTGTTTTTTTTTTAAAAAAACTTTTTTTTTCTAAATCAACTGTATGAAAAAAAAAAAAAATACAATAAAAGAACATTTCAAAGAGACCATAACACGGAAGTAAAAAAAAGACAACTAACCTAAGATAACTACTTTACTTCCAACGTTTTCTTACTCTACCCCAAGAAAGTAACCTAATATAGCAACATTTCTGTGAACTTGGTCCTACTATACCCATCAGAAATTAACAGACCATAGTCATTCCTGGGCATTCCCAGAACATTAAATTTACCCATGATAGCTTATCTGTTCTTCTTGGATTATTGTTTCCCCTTCCTTAATTGCTCTCTATTGCTAGTTGCCCTACATTCTACATTATAAACCATTCATTTTACATTTTTCAAAGTTCACATTAGTGGTAGCATATAATATTTTTTCTCTTGTGCCTGGCTTATTTCGCTCAGCATTATGTCTTCAAGGTTCATCCATGTTGTCATATGTTTCACTAGACCGTTCCTTCTTACTGCCGTATAGTATTCCATCGTGTGTATATACCACATTTTATTTATCCACTCATCTGTTGGAGGACATTTGGGTTGTTTCTATCTCTTGGCAATTGTGAATAATGCTGCTATGAACATTGGCGTGCAGATACCTGTTCGTGTCACTGCTTTCCCATCTTCCGGGTATATACCAAGAAGTACAATTGCTGGATCGAAGGGTATCTCTATATCTAGTTTTCTAAGAAACTGCCAGACTGACTTCCAGAGTGGCTGAACCATTATACAGTCCCACCAACAATGAATAAGAGTTCCAATTTCTCCACATCCCCTCCAGCATTTGTAGTTTCCTGTTTGTTTAATGGCAGCCATTCTAATTGGTGTGAGATGGTATCTCACTGTGGTCTTAATTTGCATCTCTCTAATAGCTAGTGAAGCTGAACATTTTTTCATGTGTTTCTTGGCCATTTGTATTTCCTCTTCAGAGAACTATCGTTTCATATCTTTTGCCCATTTTATAATTGGCCTGTATGTACTATCATCATTGAGTTGTAGGATTTCTTTATATATGCAAGATATCAGTCTTTTGTCAGATACATGGTTCCCAAAAATTTTTTCCCATTGAGTTGGCTGCCTCTTTACCTTTTTGAGAAATTCCTTTGAGGTGCAGAAACTTCTAAGCTTGAGGAGTTCCCATTTATCTATTTTTTCTTTTGTTGCTTGTGCTTTGGGTGTAAAGTCTAGGAAGTGGCCACCTAATACAAGGTCTTGAAGATGTTTTCCTACATTATCTTCTAGGAGTTTTATGGTGCTTTCTTTTATATTGAGATCTTTGGTCCATTTTGAGTAAATTTTTGTGTAGGGCGTGAGGTAAGGGTCCTCTTTCATTCTTTTGTATATGGATATCCAACTTTCCCAGCCCCATTTGTGAAAAGACCATTATGACCCAGTTCAGTGACTTTGGGGGCCTTATCAAAGATCAGTCAGCCATAGATCTGGGGGTCTATCTCCGAATTCTCAATTCAATTCCATTGATCTATGTGTCTATCTTTGTGCCAGTACCATGCTGTTTTGACAACTGTGGCTTTATAATAAGTTTCAAAGTCAGGGAGTGTAAGTCCTCCCACTTGGTTTTTCTTTTTTAGAGTGTCTTTAGCAATTCGAGGCATCTTCCCTTTCCAAATAAATTTAATAACTAGCTTTTCCAAGTCTGCAAAGTAGGTTGATGGAATTTTGATTGGGATTGCATTGAATCTGTAGATGAGTTTGGGTAGAATTGACATCTTAGTGACATTTAGCCTTCCTATCCATGAACATGGAATATTTTTCCATCTTTTAAGGTCCCCTTCTATTTCTTTTAATAGAGTTATGTAGTTTTCTTTGTATAGGTCGTTTACATCTTTGGTTAAGTTTATTCCTAGGTACTTGATTTTTTTAGTTGCTATTGAAAATGGTATCTTTTTCTTGAGTGTCTCTTCAGTTTGTTCATTTCTGGCATATAGACACATTACTGACTTGTGTGCATTAATCTTGTATCCTGCTACTTTGCTAAATTTGTTTATTAGTTCTAGTAGCTGTATCGTCGATTTCTCAGGGTTTTCCAGATATAAGATCATATCATCTGCAAACAATGACAGTTTTACTTCTTCCTTTCCAATTTGGATGCCTTTTATTTCTTTGTCTTGCCGGATTGCCCTGGCTAGCACTTCTAGCACAATGTTGAATAACAGTGGTGACAGCGGGCATCCTTGTCTTGTTCCTGATCTTAGGGGGACGGCTTTCAGTCTCTCACCAATGAGTACTATGCTGGCTGTGGGTTTTTCATATATGCTCTTTATCATATTGAGGAAGTTTCCTCCAGTTCCTAACTTTTGAAGTGTTTTTATCAAAAAGAGATGTTGGATTTTGTTGAATGCTTTTTCAGCATCTATTGAAATAATCATTTGATTTTTCTCTTTTGATTTGTTAATCTGTTGTAATACATTGATTGATTTTCTTATGTTGAACCATCCTTGCATGCCTGGAATGAACCCCACTTGGTCGTGGTGTATGATTTTTTTAATGTGTCTTTTGATTCGATTTGCAAGTATTTTGTTGAGGATTTTTGCATCTGTATTCATTAGGGAGATTGGCCGGTAGTTTTCCTTTTTTGTAGCATCTTTGCCTGGTTTTGGTATTAAATTGATGTTAGCTTCATAAAATGAGTTACGTAGTGTTCCATTTTCTTCAATGTTTTGAAAGAGTTTAAGTAAGATTGGTGTCAGTTCTTTCTGGAAAGTTTCGTAGAATTCTCCTGTGAAGCTATCTGGCCCTGGGCATTTATTTGTGGGAAGATTTTTGATGACTGATTGGATCTCTTTGATTGTGATTGGTTGGTTGAGGTCTTCTGTTTCTTCTCTGGTCAGTCTATGTAGTTCATATGTTTCCAGGAAATTGTCCATTTCCTCTGCATTATTCAGTTTGTTGCCATACAGTTGTTCATAGTACCCTCTTATAATTTTTTTAATTTCCTCGGGATCTGCAGTAATGTCACCTTTCTCATTCATTATTCTGTTTATATGAGTCTTCTCTCTTTTTGGTTTTGTCAGTCTAGCTAGGGGCTTGTCAATCTTGTTGATCTTCTCAAAGAACCAACTTTTGGTGTTATTTATCCTCTCTATTGCTTTTTTGTTCTCTATGTCATTTATTTTGGCTTTAATCCTTGTTATTTCTTTTCTTCTACTTGGTTTAGGATTGGTTTGCTGTTCATTTTCTAGCTTCTTCAGTTGATCCATTAGTTCTTTGATTTTGGCTCTTTCTTCCTATTTAATATATGCGTTTAGTGCTATAAATTTCCCCCTCAGTACTGCTTTTGCTGCATCCCATAGGTTTTGGTATGTTGTGTTCTCATTTTCAAATCCCTGAGGTCTATTTCCATTTTTTCTATTTTTTTCCCCATTCTTTCTTTTGTGCTTTCATTTTCCGTTCTGTCATCTTCCAGGTGACTGCTTCGTTGTTCAACTTCCCCTAGTCTTGTATTATGAGTATCCAGAATCCTTTTAATTTGGTCAACAGTTTCTTTAATTTCCATAAGATCATCTGTTTTTTTATTTAGTATTGCAATGTCTTCTTTATGCTCTTCTAGGGTCTTCTTGATGTCCTTTATATTCTGTGCCATGCTTTTCTTCATGTCCTGTATATCCCGTGCCATGGTCTCGTCGTTCATCGTTAGTTCTTTAATTAGTTGCTCTAAGTACTGTATTTCTTCTAATCTTTTCATTTGGGTGCTTGGGCTGGGTTATCCATATCTTCTGGTTTTTTCATATGCTTTAAAATTTTCTGTTGTTTTTGGCCTCTTGGCATTTACTTAACTTGGTAGGGTTCTTTTAGGATTTGTAGACCAATTGAAATCCTTGTCTCTAATTTGTCAGGTCTACAGCTTCATGGAGTATACTTTCTCTAACTAACCAGCAGGTGGCGTCCGCGAGCCACCTGTTCCCCTCAAGGCAGTTCTCCCCCGCTTTGCCTCTGTGGTGAGTGGGGGAGTAAGTCTTGTGGGGTCCAGTTGGTGTACCAAGCTTGCATGTGTAGTTGGTGTTGCCCACCCTGTATAATGGGCATGTGTCTGGGCAGTCAGGGAGGGGGGCGGCTCTAACAACCAAATCTCCCTGGTGTTCCTGGAGTTTTAAAGCTGCTGCAATAGTCTAATCCTTCAGTTCAGTCCTGCCACAGTTTGTCTCTGCCACTGACCCACAAGTCCTTGGTATTGGCGTGTGGCCCCTGAGACTTGTGAATGGGTCCGTCTTCCAGGCCTTGCACCCCCTGGTCCTCTGTTGAGGGATGACTGTGCTATGTCACAGGTGAGTGCTGTTCCCCCAGGGTGGTTCTGGGCTCCCGGTCTGTGTAGGGAGGCTCCCAGTCTGCTGAAATGATGTCTGAATGGGGTTTGTTAATTCCCACTGCTCCACCTTCCTAAGTCTGGGACAACCAGCTGAGGGTGCAGGGAAGGCTAATGTCCACGCCCAATTTTGTGGTGTATGCGTGTTATTTGAAGCACTTCCGTCACACTGGGTTGTCTGGGGCAGCTCTGGGCTATGGGGCCGGTGACGTGCAGGAGTGTTTCCTGTCCACCAGGATGATGGCTTTGAGCGGACACCCCCCTTTTCTTGGGAAGTTGTGGTGTTTAGTGAATTTTCTCAGCCACTGGATTATTGCCTTTTGTCTCAGAGCTCTCAGTTCTGCTCTTATCTTGACCTGCCCAAATTGCAAGTCTTTGAGGCTTTCTGTATTGAGCTTCTTCAAGTAATTGTTTTAGAAAATGAAAAAAAGATTTAAAAAAAAAGAAAAAAAGGACCCTCCTGGCAGATCTAATGCGTTATTGAAGTGCTAAGAGACAAAGCAATTAGGGCTATTAAGGAAAGATCCAGGCGGCAGAGAGATCAGTTTTTCTTTGGGTTTTGCAAATGAGCCTGTGGTGCCTGAGCTCTGCCCTTCCCCTTTCTATGTTCACCAGAACTCCAAAAAGCATCCGCTTTTATTTTTGAGTTTGTCTTGCTGTTTTTTTTGCTATGCCTGTCTGCTCTCTGTTGGGCTAGCTGCTCTCAGATTCTCTGGTGTCTGGTCTCAGTCTACCTATGGTTGGAGTTTGGATCAGTAGAATGAGTTTCCGATAAGAGCTGCCACTGCAGTTCTCCCTTCTCCTTCCTGGCGCTGACAGCCCCTTCTTCCACAGGACTGAGCCTGGCAGGGAGGGGTGCGGGTCCCCTGGCCGCAAAAACTTACAAATTTCGCGGATCTCAGCAGTTTGACATGTTCATGAGTGTTGTATGAAGTATGCCCAAAGTCAGATTGCTCTGTGGTGTCCAGTCCACACAGTTCCTGGCTTTCTATCTACTTCCCTGGAGGAGTAACTAAAACATACACCTCACAAATCCACCATCTTGCCCCGCCCACTGTAGTCTATATTTTTACTTCTAAGTCCATTTTAAGTTGAGAAAACTGCATGTTAGTAAAATTTATCATTTTGAATAACTGAACCTAATAAACAGGCTGCTGAAAATCAAACTAATAAACATATTAAAATTGAGTTGATCAAAACATTTAATTCATGCCCATATTTTTTCACTGTGAAGTTATATTTGGTATAAAATACTTTCTTTATTTGCAGTACTGCCCCATCATCACTCTCCACTTTATCCTACCCTCAGTGTACCCTATTTCTGTCTCCCCTTCCCTCCCAATTTTGAGAAATAAAAATCTGGTGAACTATTATATTGACTTACTTTTTGAGCTCGTGGTGATAGAGCTCAGAACACAGAAACATCCCCTCTCCATTCTTCCCCTTTTCACCAGTCTGAGAAGTTTGTTTGTCCTGGTGTGCTGTTACCATTGTCAGTTTCCTCCTCTGAGTAGATATATTTCATTGTTCAAGGCAGTGGTTCACAAGTTGTGGTCCACAGACTGGGGAGTCCGGAGAACACTTTCAGGGAATCTGAGGTCAGAATTATTTTCACAATACTATGAAAGGATGTGTTATTTCCCTCTTTCACTGTTGTGTTGTGTTGATACTACAAAAATGTAAAACAATACTGTCTTCCCACTGATTGTTTTTGTTTTAGGAAGTAGTTACTGTCCTTAGAAATAGGTTACTTGTGTTAGGTAAAATGTGCTTGTAAATATTTTTAAATGAATTAATAAATAAATATTTTTACATTTTCTGTTTTAATTTCTAATACTGTAGATATAACCCACATAAATCAAAACTTTTTGGGGTTCCTAATAATTTTTAAGAGTACAAAGGGATCCTGAGACCAGAATGTTTGAGAACCTGGGTCCTGTAGAGTCAGGTGACTCTTAGACAAGCTTGCTGAACAGTGTTGTAGCATCATACATTATTGAAAGTGTCAGGCAATTAATCTTTTTTTTTCTTGTTTCCAAGTTTATATTATATTCTAGCATCCTAAGAAGAATTCCAACAATGTTGAACATTGAGAAATTCATTGAATATGCCTCCCCAAGGTGACTAAAGAGCAAACTTCCTAGTCTCAGAATTTCAGCTGAAATAAAAGGACTAATTCTTCTCTTTATGGAAGAATAAATTAATGGTTATGCCTTAATATGTTTATTAGAAAACATAAATGTCATTATTTATAAGTATGCCTGTATCTTAACAGTGTCATCGTGAACTATAAAGAAGTCTTTCTGGAATGGCTGAGGGACTATTGTAAATAATTAGACTTAAACAAACGGGGTCTTCCATCTTTCATGTTAATCACATTTTTAAAATGTTCTGTGTATTTAAGACTTTTTTTCTTCCCTTCTTATCTAGATATCATTGACCCTGCAATCCTGCGCCCAGGACGGCTAGACAAAACACTCTTTGTGGGTTTGCCACCCCCAGCAGATCGTCTTGCCATCTTGAAAACTATCACAAAAGTGAGTAACAGAAATGATATATTTTGTGTGTGTGTTCTCTCATTTTAAATAGAGATGATTATAACAGGTAGTAATTTAGGATGGCTAATAATGTTCTTTTCTGTAGCTCTAAATGTTTGTCTAGCCTATATCTCCCAGAGGTGAAGATGAAAGTGTTTTTTCTTTTTTAAAACTTTTTATTGTAGTAACACATACACCACCTCAAATTTCCCACTTTAGCAACTTTCAAGTATACAGTTCAGTGGTATTATATTCACAGTATTGTGCTATTACCAGCATCCATTATTCCAAATATTTCTCACCTTAAACAAAAATTCTGTACCCACTAAGCAATAACTCTCCCTCCTCCTACACCTCCCAACCCCTGGCCCCTGGTAACCTATAATCTACTGTCTGTCTCTATGACATTTGCTTATTCTAGGTATTTCATATAAGTGAGATCATACAGTATTTGTCTTTTTGTATCTGGCTTTATTTCAGTCATATGATGTCTTCAAGGCACATCCATGTTGTGGCATGAATCAGAACTTCATTCTTTTTTACTTCTGATTAATATTCCATTGTGTGTATAAATCACATTTCCTTTATCCATTCATCTGCTGGTAGACACTTGGATTCCTTCCACCTTTTGGAACCCATTGTGAGTAGTGCCGCTATAAACACTGGTGTATAAATTCTGTTCAAGTCTCTGCCTTCAGTTCTTTTGGGTATGTACCTAGAAGTAGGTTAATAATAGCCATCCTAGTGTGTATGAAGTGGTGTATTACTGTGGTTTTGCTTTGCATTTCCCTAATGACCAATGAATGATACTGAACATCTTTTCATTTATTTATTGACCATTTGTTTATCTTCTTTGGAGAAATGTCTACTCAAGCCTTTTGCTCATTTTCAAATTGGATTGTCTTTTTGTTGTTGTGTTGTAGCAGTTCTTTATATATTCCAGTATTAAAACCTTATCAGATATATGGTTAGCAGTTATTTTATGCCATTCTGTAGATTGTCTTTTCACTTTGTTGATAGTGTCCTTTGACACAGTGTACTGTTTTTGATCATTAAAAAGATCATTCTCATTTTTACTTGCTTAAAATAAAGGTAAACTAGTGAGAGATATTTGGTGTTGAATGCTTGATTAATATGTTTGAGATATCACTCTAATCACATTTTCTATTCTTTTAAATCTTTGATTATTTTAGACAAATTGTCCTCAGAACATATATGAAATGGAATAGAAGCTTACGGAGATGAAAAATAAATAAAGGCTTATCATATATGTCGAGAGAAAAATTGAGTTTTCAAACCACCACGTAAAAGTCTGTCCTTTGTTGGTACATGCCAACTTGGAAGATACCCGTACAATACTGACTTTGCTGTTTTTATAAAAATATTAAGCAATGCATACAAAATAAAAGAAGAAAGCAAAACACCCTAAATTGCATTAGTGCAAAATAATCTGCGTTAATATTTAGTGCTGACGTCATTCCAAACATCTCTATGCAGCATGGGTTGGTGGATACACTATAGGTGGGTGGTTAAGAGAATAAGAAAGAGGGGAAAAAAACCAAAGACATTATGTAAAGTTAATTTTATTTTAAATTTATAAAAAACAAAACTGAAGTAATTATTGAGCATCCAACAAATATTTCTTCTCCATAATAGGTATTATTTCCTAAAATATTACTCTGATAGCTTTTAAAAAAAGATTAGGAAAGCTGGTAAGTAACTTGTTAAATATGAATTTCATTTTAGATAGCATGAGTTTAATCTATGAAAATGAAGTAATTAGCATTCTTATACTTCCCTTATCCACTTACTAGTTTTTGTTCCCTGTCTAGTTTTATCACATTTACAGTCTGTTCTATAGTCCTAATCTTAGTTTTATATTTAAATGGGTACAGTACTCACAACCAGCACTTTTGCCACAGCTTTTTTATATTTTTGAGGTCTTTATTTTCATCCATTTTTTGGTGGGCTGTGTATTCCATTTATTAATAGTTCATTCAGCTGTATTCCTTAAGATCTTTTCATGATTGAGAATGTCTGCCTGTCTTTATACCTGAATGGCAGTTAGCTGGGGTTATTTTTTCCTTGGTTAAATACTTTCCTTCTGGTCTTTATAGAAATTGCAACATATTTTTTGGATATTGGATATGTCTGTAAAGAAGGAAGCCTGTGGCCAGTCTGATTTTTCTTCTCTGCTTGGTGTAGGTGACTTGATTTTTCTGTTTGGATTCTGGGAAGAGTCTGTCTTTGAAGCTTAATCACTGTATGTTACTTTTTGTTGGTGGTAGGGGTGTTATTTTGGGTGGTAGGGGGTTAAAATTTGATGTACGTTTTTATTCTGTAGATACAATTCTTTCATTCCTGGGAAATTTTTCTGTGTTGTATGTACAAGCACTTTTTCTGATCCATTTATTGGATTTACTTCTCCAGGGTCACCAATTATTCTATTAGATCTCCTTTGTCTTCCATATCTTTTGTTTAATTGCATTAATTTTTGTCTTTGTCTACTGCATTCTCTGTGATTATCTTGAGACTTTCTTTTTTTTTTTTTTTTTGTTCTTCCTTCCTTTCATTGCCATGCTCTTTTCTTTTCATCTGGATGGTTATTCCATCCATAATTTCTCCTTGTTCTAATAAGCCTGAGCTTATTTTCCTCTGAGAGATGGACTGTGACATGTCTTATACCCAGGCCTGCTCTATCCATCTTGAATGTCTCTCACTTAAATGGGCTTGTGTCCCAAAGCTGTACATCATCCTAAAAATAGTATATCTTGTCAGTTATTCCTGATTCTGCTGAAATCCCTCAGTAATACCTGGAGACTTTTCTTTAACTTTTCCTAGAAGGGATATCTTCTCCTCAGGCTGCTTCTCTCCAGATTGGAATATTAGTCAACATTCACAAGATTTTGTCAACTCATCTTGCTTCCTCAGTGCGTCTTCCCAAATAAAGCCCTAATTACTAGTCACTCCCAAATTTTCTCTTACCTTGGCATTTACTTTTCAAAGCTTACAATATAAAGTTCTTTCCTTTTTTTATTTGATTGCTATTGGTAAATTTTTTTTTTAACTTTTTACATTTTTTAGTATTTTCTTTTAGTGCTGGTAAAGGAAGATTCTGTGATCGTACTTCACCATGCCATCATTACTCAGAACTGCATATACCAATATTCATAACACTCTCCCAAAATAGGGGGAACAGAGAGTCTACCTGCAGGACTCTCCCTAGTGCTCTGTACATTGGCGGGACCAGAAGAGAAATGTTGAAATACTTGTTTCACATTAATTATCTTGGTTAATATTCACTGATAGCTTAGTATGCCCACCCCTATATTAGGCACTAATAAATTAAATATGAAAAATGAGATAATGGAGAGGGAAAGAGTTTTTCAATAGTTATATATAATATAGTGATTGGGGAAATAAAGGCATATACAACTCTAGGGAGGTCATTCATATCATTGTCTCTATGAATTATGCAGTGTATACCTTGGTATTTTTAAGGTATCGTTGGTTTCATTGGTGTATCTTTTCTTAAATCTGCCTGAAAAGGCTGGGGAAGTCTTCATAGAGGCAGATCAGCAAGGGGTGAACATTCTTGCCAGCATGTAGACCCGGGCCCCCAAGACGGCTTGGCATGTTTAGCTTTGCTGAAGTGTGAAGTATTGGTTAGAGGAATAGCTAAGCTTTTGGATCAGCAGAAGTCAGGTCATAAAGGGCTTGTGTGGCATATTCAGGAAGATAGATTTTATCCTGCAAGTTATGGGAGCCTCTGAAAAATTCTGATAATTGAGGAAGTTTACTTAGTTGGTGGGGTAAAAAGTCCCATTGATAGAAAGCAGTGTGGAAGATAGCTTTGGAGGAAAGTGAAGCTAAAAGCTGTAAAATTAAGCATGCCAGAACTAAGGCAGTATAAGGGGAATAACAAGAGGACAAAGATACGGAAGCTGTTTAGGGGTTTTAGTTAATAGGACATTGGATTAACTGTAGAATAGGGGGAAAAGAAAAAGGGGGAGAACTAGGATGAATTCTCAGCTTTGGGCAGCTGAGTAGATGGTGATTTTCCCCAGTATTAGAATCCATGAGAGTGGAGATGATGAGTTACTTGAGTTTCAGGTGCGTAGGCAGTAACCAAATGGAGACATCTAGCAGGAAATTGCTTCTATAAGCTGGAAGTTCAAGAGAGTCCTTTGGCTGATGATAGTTTTATATGTCATCAATACACACCTGGAAATCAAAGCCGTGAAAACATGTTGCTTTAGTGTGGTGGTTCTCACCTGGGGCCGTTTTTCACCCCTCCTCCTCTCATGAGCATTTGGCAATATCTGGGGACATTTAGTTGTCACTGGGATTGAGGGATGTGTGTGATGTTGCTAAACATGATACAATGAACAGAATAGTCCAACAATAAGGAATTATCCAGCCCAAAATGTCAATAGTGCTGAGGTTTAGAAACCGTGCTTTAGTTGTGTGTACTCATCCCTTTGGATCAACCAAGTTTGATGAATGCATCATAGCATTTTCTCTTTCTTTCCTTGACTCTGTCGTTAGGAACTATGAGATTTAAGTTTTGTTTGCTTTGGTGTATGTATTGATGTATGTACTCAAAAGCACACACATATAATCTCAACTAGTTTCCATAAATTTCTCAACTTCATGGTGATGTAATGATAATGCTTTCACACTTGCCCCTGGGATATCACTAATTAAATTAATGAAGTGGTATTCGTTATTAGACATAGCAGACATAAGGTGTATAGTGTTGAGAACCTTATAGATTTGGTCCCAGAAAAATGAATGACTCATTCTTCCAGACATGTTTCATTTACTGTATGGTACTAATGCTACTGAAAACTTTGTATTTCCTTCATCTAGAAGTTCAATGTTACTTGAGTTTTAAGTATGCCAGAATGTTATGCTCTCAGACATAGGAGGAAATGCTCAAAATATCCCACTTCAAAAATAAAGTGATTAGGAAAATAAGATGAGTATTCACCCAAAAGGAATGATCTTTTAATCAGTCAAAAAATATTTATTGTGAACTAAATATATCTGATTGTTTGTATACCTAGAGGAGATAAAAAAATATATATATATAAGATGTAGCCCTTACCTATATGGAGCTTTCTTTCTAGCTGAGGAAATAGTATGAATGTTTATAAAGCAACATAAATAATTCATTCCTGTGGTAGGGAGATAAATTAAGGCTTCTGAGTAGCCTAGAGATTTCAGCTCTGTAAAGAAGTACAAAGAAAAAATTCAAGAAAAAACTATTTACATATTTTGTTTTACAAGGTGTTTTGTTTTTTGTTTGGGTTTTTTTTTTTGTTGTTGTTGTTGTTAGCTTTTTATTTTGAAATAACTCCAAACTTACAGGAAAGTTACAAAAACAATTTAAAAACCAATACATAGAACTCCAATATATATCTCTATTTGTCATCTATCTGTTAACTAAACATTTGCAAGTAAGTTGCATACATCATTCTTCTCTAACACTTAACACCTCCAGATATATAAGTGGTGTTAATTACATTAACAATATTATGTTTCACAAGCTTTTAAATATATGTTTAAAAATTTCTAATTGCTGGAAATGGAATTTAACTTTCATTTAGCTTCTTACTACAAGTGAGGAACATTGCCAAATTTTAGTTAAGAATAATTCAATTTTCATGACCCAGAGATTCCTCATCCCTTAACGTACTGTTTGTTTTCCTTTCTATATTGACCTTTCATAAAAGATTTCAGTTAAACAAAGGGGGCCGTAAGTACAGAATCCTGATACAGTTCATCCCAGTATACAGAGCTGAGAAGAATCTCTCCTCTGAGTCCTCATAAAGAGAACACCAAGATGTAATGGAGAGTGTCTTTAACAGTTTCCCTCTAATAAACAAAATAACAAGCCCTTCAGACTGAGGCTGTTCACTCTCTTAATGTCAGCTGAGGACAAAACCCAAAGCCAGTTCATTAAAAACAGTTTTATGAAGGGCCAGAAAAATGTGCTATGCAGACACGTTGCTTTGTGAAAGTTCAGCTCAATCCAAGAGTAGAATTTAGACATTGAGAAAGATAAAAGAATTGGTCTTCAGGCAATCCTCCATGAATTTATTTCTTAAAAATTGAGCTTTTGATTAAAACAGAATAGTAGAGAGTTTGAGGTAAAATTTTCGTAGCAGCACATGGAGTGTAAATAGGGACTGTCCATGTGCTGTGTGACAGTAAGGTAAGGTGTTAATAGTTTCTTATGGACATTAAGGAGCCTAATAAGCACTCATGACTAATGAGGTAGCCATCCCTTCTCCTGCCTCCTTCTAATGATAGATTGAGATACTCAACAGGACAGTGTTATCAAACTTTCCCACTTCCATAATAGCTTGGAGAGTCCAAATGTTTCAGTTCTCCATTATAATAAATCCCTGTTATGTGTATCATTAATTAAACATGATTTCCCCCTCCCAAATAGCCCAAAATTATATATCTTATCTGAAGATAAGATGCTCTTTTTTAATATACCCTCCCCCAAAATGAAATAATAAAGATTAATGAACGTCCCAAAGGTCCATTCTGTGGCACATTTGAGCTTTAGAATCCAAGTTTTCTAATTCCTAGCCCAATCTTGTTTCTCTTTAGGTCTTTTTATTGAAGTATAATAAACACATGGAAAATGGATATATCACTAATGTCTGGTTCTATGAATCTTTACAAACAAATCCTCAAGATATGAAAGAAAACAAAAAGCTGTCCTGCTGCCATTCCACTCCCAACCAGGGATTTAACTACTGCCCTAACTGAATTGGAAAACATATAAGCTAAAAGAGCCCTTAGCAATATGTAGTCTAACCGTGTAGTTTTACAACTGGGGGGTGGGGTAGGAGGGGGATGGAACCCAAAGATTGTTTTGCCTCAGGTCACACAGAGAGTTTTTTCCCCCATGATTATTTTTCAGATGAAAGTGGATTAAATGGGAAACATAACTGTTTATTGAACCTGTGTTAGATGAACATTTACATTTTATCAAATAACAGCAACTAGCAGATTGCAGTTTATGAAATTCTTCAATATACCCTGCTGGGAGAGGACTTTGTGAGTTTGGGCAGAAAGGCAGATGATAGCACAATATCAGAGGCTTCAGACCCCCGTACCAGGTCTTCTGACTGAACCCTCTGCTTGGAGCACACTGCTGTACTAATAGCTCACACTTACCTCAAAGTGTAATTCATATATTACTTTCTTTTGTGTGTTTCTTTAATATTTATTTCATAGTGAAGTATTTGCTACAAGGAACATATGCAATGTATATGTACGTTATGATCAGAATAATATAGCATACATTCATGAACCTACCATCTATTAAATAGATTTTAAGATACTAAAATGTTTGTTTTGTCTCTGCAATTTAATCATTAAAAGTATTATTAAACATGGACTGTACATATGCAAGTTTCTGTGTTAATCGCTGTTAGAATTCTAAGATTGCCCTGATACTTTGTCATTTCTAGCATCTCTTGATGTGAGCTGAAGAATTGGCTCTAAAATCAGAGTTAAGTTTTAGCTAAAAGATTGAGAAAGAACATGTTGAGCATAGAGATTTTGACTTTTATTGAAGAGCAGGTTTATTATTGCTTCTTCTCTCCCGTCTAGGCTCAATATTATTTATCTTTTCCTCATCAACCTCACATCAGTGAATGCAGCTTAAGCACATCAAGATTAAGTCCTGTTTAAATGTTTGCTATATTTAATCAGGCAAAGAAAATGTGTTTCTTCACCTTTGGAAGGATTGAGAGTATCTTTTTTGTTCTTGGTGGTGGTTTGCTTTTGCTACAACACCACACATTCTTCAAACTTTGTGAGCCTTTAGCTTTTCCGAGTTTGGAAATCTGCTTCTTGGAAATTTGTAAAAATTTTGTAACTCTGGTCTGGGAGTCAGTTATATTCATTTAGTCACGCAGCCATTACTGTATATTGAGAACCTAATATGTGGAAGAGGATTGGTCTTTAAAGCCTCAGTGAAAAAATCTTCATTTTCTTATCTTATTTAGAATGGTACCAAACCCCCACTGGATACAGATGTAAATTTAGAAACAATTGCTGGTGACCTTCGCTGTGACTGCTATACGTAAGTATTTAAATTTCATATTAGTCAAGTTAACTCTCTGATGCTCAGTTTCCTCATCTGTAAAATGAAGGAGAATGATGCCCATCTCACCAGGTTGTTGGTAGGATTAAATAAAATATCATATAAAGCACCTAATGGAGAGTCTGGCTCTTCCTTGCTTAGAGAAGAAGTCCTTAGAGAAGAAAGTAGCTGTTTTGAGGTGCTACAGGAATTCCTGGGAATGGGGGTGGGGGGTCCTTTCATCAGCTACCCTAACCATTGTTAACCTTCACAAATTCTATATATTCTTCCAAATTGAGTAGACATTTCATTACTAGGTTGCAAACTATCCAGCTACTTCAGCATTTAATAGAGAATAATAGAAAATGCCGCATTTTCCAAGCCTCAAAAGGCATTTTTCACATCACACCTATTAACATCCACACAGCCTATAATAAAAAAAGAAAATCAGACATTTCTGCTTTTGGCTTTCATGATTGTAGCAGTTTTTGTTTTGGGGCTTTTTCCTTCTGTGTTTTTAATTAAATTTGTTAATTTTCCCTATTTGGGACACAAAGGAAGAAAATGAAATTCATTTAACAGAGACATCTCCCCCTCTAGCTTATTTTAAAAGCACACTGATAGCCCATAATATGCCTCTCAAGAGATTCCCCTAAGGTAAGGCCAGATTATTTGGTGCTTTCCAAAGCCAAGTAAGTCTGTGTTTTATTCAACAATGTAAATTTATATCCAAAGAAGATCCATATCCACTGGTAGTAATAAATGCTCTGATTTATTTCTAGTTCTGATGAAGAATTTCACATAACCATTTCTTATCAAAATGTTTCCCCTTACAACCATGCTGGTCGTTTTTAGGGAGTGTGGTCATGATACAAAGTATTATCTCAAATTTTTTGATATTTGGACATTTAGGGCAATGAGTTTCAATCTTTTTCTGCCACCCTGACACACCTGAGGGATATGACATACTCTCATCAGTAACCATGGCTCACTTAATAAAAGCAGCAATTCTTACTCAACAGAGGGGAAAGGATCAGAGTCCCAGGCAATGGTGGGAAGAGACATATGTAAAAGGAAAGGGAGGATGCATGTCTCCTCCTAGTTGGGACTTGAGCCTGTACCAGTCTCTAAATGATCTCACTACTTAGGAGGCAAAAAAACACAACACTTAAACAAGCTGTTACAGCTTTGGGTGCTAAAATCTGAAAAGATTTTCAGTGAGTAACAGAGGTAGGTTTGATGGCAGAACTTACCCTGGGCCAGAGCTTTTGGATTATACTAACTAGGATGTCAGATTATAATGGGGGTTAAAGTTAATTGAGGTTGAATGGTGTACATTTTAGATTTTAATGCTACTGTCATCACAGCTTGGGAGACACTGTACTAGTGCAGTCTTGGGCTTCCTGTTTCCATTAGTTTATGGAGTCTTTGCACCAAGGTTAGGTTTAATATTAAAGAAAGGAACGACTACCCCACCATGTACATTATAATTAAATAATTTTATAATTTTAATCATTTGCCAACAAAAACATTGAATCAGCTTAATAATTTAAGCTCTATGGGTCTTTAATTTTATGCCTTATGTGGATTGTCAACCTTATATAATAAATAAATTTAATGTCTGGAAATGAGATTTTTATCCCCAAAAACTTTCTTTCAAAGAAGTTCTAAGAATCCTGTTGAAAGTACAGTTCAATGAAATCCCAGTCAGTACTTCTGTTGAACTCATAGAGGTATGCCGACTCAGCATATTATTACATGAATAATTAAATGAAGGCTTTTTAGTTCTTGTCATGTTTTTAAGTAATTTATGTTTTCACTCATCTTGAACTTGAATCGATGCATCAAAGACCTCTAGCCTTTATGTTTGTACTTGGAGCCATAATTGACTTTTTTTTTTTTTAATTCAGTTTTATGGAAATACATTCACACACCATACAGTCATCCATGGTATACAATCAACTATCCACAGTATGATCACATGGTTATGCGTTCATCACCACAATCTAGCTCTGAACATTTTCCTTGCATCAGAAAGAACCAGAACAAGAATAAAAAATAAAAGTGAAAAAAGAACACCCAAACCATCCCCCCAATCCCACCATAATTGACTTTTTATATAAGCTTATTTTAGTCATTATTTGATATATGAATGAGCCAGTTAGCAATTTTGCATAATCCTTGCAAATGAAAGTGTTAAATTAAGTAATTTGTAAGTTTCTTTCTACTGATTGGACATTTTAGACCTTTTTATATTAACATTAACATTTGTAGCTAACGAGATGGGGCTATTTATGATTTATTGCATAGTTTCCCCTATAATTTCCTTTCTTCTAAAGGTTAGGCTAAGTATTTTAAGTGAAAGCTAAAAGATCTTTTCAATTTGTCATGATTATCAGTTTATCTCACCTTTATTGTCAGTTTCTGTCCTGATTTTTCATATGTGATCTAAAAGAAAATTGGTATTAGACTTCTTCCTTTGCTTTTGCAGTGTCCAAGAATAAATAAACAAGAACAATTCTTTTATTCTAGAGGTGCGGATCTCTCTGCTTTGGTGCGGGAAGCTTCTATCTGTGCCCTGAGACAGGAAATGGCAAGACAGAAGAGTAGAAATGAAAAAGGTATGATTCTTTCCAGAATCTCTCAGGTCTAACTAGTTATAACTCCAGATGCTTAAAACCCCTCTTGACCTGGAAAATGACCATAGCATAATTTTCTAGCAGCTATTATCTGTGATATTACAGCTGATATGTTCCTGATGAGACCTTTAGAAACTGTTATGGAATCTTATGTAACCTCTGTGGCTGAAAAGAATAGAAATAGCCATGTTATTTAGTGTCTTTCTAATAAAGAGTACTGTATCTTTTTTTAGCATCGTATACATAAGTTTAGATATAGTCAAGTAGTTGTGGTCACAGTCTTCATCAAAAATCTGGTCTATTTATCATTTCTGGAAAACCTGATTCTTTTACAAAGGTGATACCTTCTTACCTATTAAAATGCAGTCTAAATTGGAAAGTTTAGAAAACATGCATACAAATGAGGTAAAAATTTGAATAACTTTTCATGTATTGAGACTTCTTTCAAAATAGGAAATCCATGTATTTTATTGTGTGAAGATTTGAGGGCATCTCACTAGCTTTGTACCATCCTTCACATTTGACAGTGCATTGTTTTTATTATTTGTGTGACCATAAATATTCATTTGTGACCTGTGTTCCAACCATGCCAAGTACGTAAATAGCCTTTACTTTACTTGGTTCGTATGGGAAGTGTTTCATCAGCTGCAGTTTATGGCTATCTTTTTTGTGTTGTAGTTCATAGAAAACCTTTTTTGAGAAGACCCACCTTGTCCTCAAAACTTGTCAATTGAAGTTCAAGTCTTTATTGGTTTCCTTTTGTTCAGTACATTTTCAAAAGATGGCTTTTTTTATTTATATTCATTTTTCTTTTCTTTTTTTTTCTTTTTCCGTTTTTCTTTGGCTTCTAAGAATTTTATAACTAAATTTTGTTTTCAATTACAGCAGTGTTTTCTTAGTTGAAATTTGTCAGTGCACATTTCTTCACTGAAGTTTCTGGTTTTTCTTATTGTTAATTTTAAGATGCAATTATTTGAACTTATTTTTTTATTTATTGTTAGTTTCTTTAAATTCCTTTTGAAGTAGGTGGGATATAAATAAGCAAAATTAGAATATCTTGTAAAAAGCATCATGTGTGCCGCTTCGAGAGCTGAATCTGATGACTATCTTCTGGTCTGTTTTGTCATTAAAAATTAACATGTCCATGTACATATATTGTCTGCTGCTAATAATTCCATTCAGATGTTATTGTATAAATATGTATAGTAAATTCAGACATCCCTACTTTGCTGCAGCTCTCATTTCAAGATATTTGTCTTTTAGGGACTTTGTGTTGATATCTTATCTTACTGAAACTGAAATCAGTAGTGTCAGCTTTTTTATTTGCTTATCTTACTGAAACTGAAATCAGTAGTGTCAGCTTTTTTATTTGTTATGTTCAGCCACACATTTTATTTTGTTGTTAAATAGATGTACTATACTAATATCTTTGTTGTCATGTAAATTGTCATATTAGCATTCTAAATCAAGCCTTATTTAACATTTTAACTATTTGATATATCTTACTTATGTAATGATATAACCTTATAAATATTATAATCCCCTCTAGTCCAGTATTGCGATATTATAACTCTGTAACATCTTTTAATTATATATTACATACTGTCAACTACTTTTGAGTTCTACCTTTATATTCCCAGTTGAATTTATTTAAATTATCCTAAAAGAGAACAGTTCTGGTTCCTTTTCATAAATATCACCATTAAGTTTAGGTGAACAATATAAAGAGGGCCTATAAAGGAGTACCTATTTTCGAGTGACAGTGTATCTTTGGGGGGTACTGATTAATATCTGGCTTGAACACTGTGGCTGACAAAGAATAGAGCTAATTGCATCCCTAATCTTATCAGTGTTCCCCTTGAAGGCTTGGAAATCTCTCAAGAGAGACTAAGTTTTAAGTCACAATTAGCACACTATACCAACTTGTGTGTATTTATGTATTTGCTCCCCAGGTGAACTCAAGGTTAGTCATAAGCATTTTGAAGAAGCTTTCAAGAAAGTAAAACCATCTGTATCAAAAAAGGTAAGAAGTGCTCTTAAATGTGTAGAGAAAAGAAACTACAATTGAGACCAGTAGATATGAACTCATGAATTGTGAAACTCCATTTTACAAATTTTAACTACCATCTGTTCCTTCTGAAGTGGAAAGAAATCGCATGTTACTTTGCCCTGACAACAAACAAAAAATTTGCTTCTGTGGGAGAATTCTTGAGAGATTTTAATTTTACATATTGGTTTGATACTGGAAGCTCTCCTAACTAGATTCTGTAATAAGTACTTATTCAGAGAAAATGACCACACTTCTGTGTTTCCACAGTCTCAAAATCTGAATCATTTGCATTCATGTATTATTTGACTTACCCCACCCTTTTTAACGAATGTTTCTTATCTCCTCGATGCCTAGACTGTATCCAAACTAAACCCTAGACACTTACATATGTTTCAGGGAAGTAAAACTATCTTTACCATAAGATAAAAGGGTTTAAAAAAAAAAAAATCACTGGCTTTTTCTTACAAAAATGCTAAGTTTTACATGTTTATTTCTTAATGTATTGAGGCATTATCTTTGTAATAAGTTAAAAGAGATGCTATCAAATGAAATCAGTTTATTGCCACACATAAAAGGGAAATATGCAACCCAAAGAAATGCCTAAATTAGATATTATTGTGGTAAGCTATGTTCATTTGGATTTCATTTTGTCTCCAGGGTCCTAGAAGTATTATGCGTCTTAGCCATGAGAGCCTATTTATTAGCCATACTAAAACTTCCATTAAATAATTAGCCATTTACCACCCTTCTCCTAGCTCAGCATTTCTTAGTGAGTATTGATTGAAAACTCTTAGTCAAAGTCCAAAGCAGTTGAGTGAAATTGCTTCCTGTGTTGCAGTGCCACCAGTCTGGGTCTAAATGTTCTAAGTGATGACAATCTATTTTTATAATTTAAAAGGGTTTGGGACTGGATGTAGTATCTTTCAGGCACATAACTATTTAACTGTTGTTTTAGAGAAGTTATAGGTTTACAGAAATATCCTCTAAATTGTACAGAATTCCCATATTCTATTCCCCCCAAATGCACACACACAGTTTTCTCTATTAACAATTTGCCTTAGTGTGGTACCTTTATTACAGTGATGAAACAGCACTGTTATAATTGTACAATTAACTATATCCATAGTTTACATGATGGGTCACTGTGTTATACAGTTCTGTGGTTTGGTTTGGTTTGGTTTGGTTTGGTTTGGTTTGGTTTGGTTTTTTATTCTGGTAACATATGCATCCTAAAATTTCCCATTTTATCCACCTTCAAGTATACAATTCTTATATTCACAGTGTTGATTACGTTCACAATGTTGTGCCACCATCACTACCATCCATTCCCAAAACTTTTCCATCTCTCCAAACAGAAACTCCATACCAATTAAGCTTTAACTTCCCATTCCCCACCCCCACCCTCACCCAACCCCTGGTAACCCATAT
This sequence comes from Choloepus didactylus, assembly GCF_015220235.1. Classification (NCBI taxonomy): domain Eukaryota; kingdom Metazoa; phylum Chordata; class Mammalia; order Pilosa; family Megalonychidae; genus Choloepus; species Choloepus didactylus. The sequence goes on from NC_051308.1 coordinate 35,685,975, forward strand.
TCTACTTTTTGGCTCTGAATTTCCATATTGTAATTATTTCATGTAAGTGAAATCATGTAATATATGTCCTTTTGTGTCAGTTATTTCACTCAACATGGTGTCTTCAAAGTTCATCCATGTTGTCTCATGTATCAGAACCTCATTCCTTTTCACAGCTGGCTGAATAATATTCCATTGTGTGCATGTACCACATTTTGTTTATCCAGTCATCTGCTGATGGACACTTGGGATTCTTCTACCTTTTGGCAATGGTGAATAATGCCATGATGAACATTGATGTGCAAATATCTGAGTCCCTGCTTTCAATTCCTCTGGAATTGAAAATACCTAGAAGTGAGATTGCCAGGTCATATGACAATTCTATACTTACCTTTCTGTTTTCCACAGCAGCTGTACCATTTTACATTCCAACCAACAATGCATGAGGGTTCCTATTCTTCCACATCGTCTCCAACACTTGTTATTTTCCAGTTTCAGTAGTAGACTTAATAGTGGTGTGAAGTGATTTCTCATTGTAGTTTTGATTTGCCATTTTTTAATAGCTAATGATGTTGACCATCTTTTCATGAGCTTATTGGCCATTTTTATGTTTTCTTTAGAGAAATATATATTTAAGTACTTCCCCATTTCTTAACTGGGTTGTCTTTTTTTGTTGATTTGAAGCAGTTCTTTATATATTCTAGAAATTAAACCATTATCAGATACATGTTTTCCACATAATTTCTCCTGTTTTCTTGGTTGTCTTTTCACTTCCTGATAAAGTCCTTTGATGTATGAAAGTTTTTAATGTTGATGAAGTCACATTTATCTATTTTTTCTTTTGTTGTCTTCTGCTTTTGGTGTAAATTCTAAGAAACCATTGCCTAACATAAGGTCCTGAAGATGTTTCTATATGTTTTCTTCTAAGAGTTTTATAGTCTTGGTTCTTACATTTAGGCCTTTGATCCATTTTTGAATCAGTGTTTATATATGATGTGAGGTAGGGGTCCACCTTCATTCTAATGCATATGGCTATATACTTTTCCCAGCACCATTAGTTAAAGAGACTGTTCTTACCCATTGAGAGGACTTGGCACCATTGTCAAAAATCGATGGGCTGAAGATATGAGGGTTTATTTTTGAACTCCCAATTCTGTTCCATTGGTTTGTATGTCTGTCCCTTTGCCAATACCGTATATCTGATTACTGTAGCTTTGTAATAAGTTTTAAAATCATGAAGTGTAAGTCCTCAAATTTTGTTCTTTTTCAAGATGTTTTTGGTTGTTTGGAGCCTTTTCCCCTTCCCCATTTGAATTTGATGATTGCTTTTCCATTTCTGCAGAGAAGGTGGTTGGAATTTTTATTGGGATTGCACTGAATCTGTAGATCACTTTGGGTAGAATTGACAATATTGAGTCTTCCATTGTGTCCGGTTTGAAACTGTTATGGACCCAAGAAGAGTCATGATCTTTTAACCCAATCTTGTTGACTGGAACCTCTTGATTATTTCCATGGAGATGTGACTCACCCAACTATTGGTGATACCTTTGATTCAGTATTTTCATGGAGGTGTGGGCCCTGCCCACTAAGGATTGGTCTTGGTTGTTTCACTGGGTTACTGAAGAGAATTCAAGAGCCAACACAGATGCTTGCTGATGCTTGGAGACACTTGGAGATGCAGACAGAAGGACATTTGGAGATGCTAAGTTAAGAGATGAAGCCCACAGTCTGCCCCGAAGATGCTAAGAGAGGACCCCCAGATGCTTAGAGAGAAACACTCTGGGAGAAAGAAGCAAGGACACACAGGAGCTGAAAGAGGGGAGCAAGGACAGAAGCCCAGAGACATTTTGGAAAAGCCATTTTGAAACAGCCTGGGAGCAAAAGACCAGCAGGTGCCAGCCACATGCCTTCTCAGCTGATAGAGGTGTTCCAGACACTATCAGCCTTTCTTAGTGAAGGTATCCTCTTGTTGATGCCTTAGTCTGGACACTTTTATGACCTCAGAACTATAAATTTGTAACCTAATAAATCCCCTTTATAAAAGCCAATCCGTTTCTGATATTTTGCATAATGGCGGCATTAGCAAACCAGAATGTAGTCCATGAACATGGAATGTTCTCTCATTTCTTTAGGTCTTCTTTAATTTCTTCCAGCAATGTTTTCTAGTTTTCCATGTATAAGTCCTTTACATCCTTGGTTAAATTTATTCCTAGATATTTGATTCTGTTGGTTGCTATTGTAAGTGGAATGTATTTCTTGATTTCTTCTTCAGATTGTTCATTTCTAGTGTATAGAAATGCCACAGATTCTTGTGTGTTGATCTTGTACCCCACCACATTGCTGTATTAGTTTATTAGCTCTAATGGTTTTGTTATAGATTTTTCTGGATTTTCTGTAAATAAGGTCATGTCACTGACAAATAATGAAAGTTTCACTTCCTTTCCAGTTTAGATGTCTTCTATTTCTTTTTCTTGCCTAATTGCTCTAGCTAAAACTTCCAGTACAATGTTGAATAACAGTGGTGACAGTGGGCATCCTTGTCTTGTTCCTGATTTCAGAAGGAAAGCTTTCCATCTTTCACCATTGAGTATGATGTTAGTGGTAAGTTTTCAGATATGCTCTTTATCATGTTAAGGATGTTTCTTTCTATTACTAGTTTTCTGAGTTTTTATCGAGAAGGGGTGCTGGATTTTGTCATGTGCCTTTCCTGTGTCATGCAGTTTTTTCCCTCCATTCTATTAATGTGGTATATGACATTAATTGATTTTCTTATGTTGAACCACCCTTTCGTTCCTGGGACAAATCCCATTTGATCATGGTGTATGACTCTTCAAATGTGCTGTTGGATTCACATTGCTAGTATTTTGTTGAGGATTTTTGCATCTATATTCTTAAAGTATATTGGTCTGTAATTTTCTTTTCTTGTAAAATATACAGTTAAAAAAATTCGCTTTATAAAGCAGAGCTAAACACTAACCACAATGAGATACCCTTTGACACCTAGTCTAATGGCCATTATTAAACAAACAGAAGTCTAGAAGTGTTGGAGAGGATATGGAGAAATAGGAGCACTTATTTACTACTGGTGGAAATGTAAAATGGTACAGCCACAGTGGAAGACAGTTTAGCAGTTCTTCAGGAGGCAAAGGATAGAAATCCCTTATGATCTGGCAATCCCACTAACTAGGTATATACTTAGAGGAACTGAAAGCGAGGACGTGAACAGACATTTGCACACCAATGTTCATAGCAGCATTCATTATTCATGATTGCCAAAAGATGGAAACAACACTAGTGTCCATTAACTGATGAAGACTATCATGGTACTAAAGGAAAATAGGGAGAAATTGTCTATAAACTCAAGTGGGAAAGGCCTTTTGAACTATGGCACAAAATCCAGCATCCATAAGTGAAAAAATTGAAGAATTTGATACATAAAAATAAAAATTTTTCTGTGAAAAAATATATTTGTCATTTGTCATTTTTACTTATTATCACAAAAGCTAATCTCCTTAATAATATATAAAGAATGATGAGAAATTGGTAAGAAAGTGACTAACAACCTAAGAGAAAAATGGACAAAGAATATGAACAGACCCTTCACAAAACAGGAAATGAGCTTGTAAACAAGGAAAAAGTCTCACCTTACTTATAATAGAAGTAAAGCAACTGAGATATTATTTTTTACCCATCATTTGGCAAAAAGCTGAAAACTTGCTGACACTCTGTTGGTCAGGGTCTGATGAAACAGGAACTTTCATACACTGCTGGGAAGTGGATGTTTATATTGTCCTTTTGGATGACAGTTTGGCATGTTTACCAAAATTATTTACAACAAAAGTTGAACCAGCAACTCCTTCCTATTAATATATCCTCAGAAATAACATGTGTTTATCATTTATTTATTCAATGGTGCATTGCATGTAATAGCTAAAAAATTTGAAGGCATTCTAAATTATTGATCATATAATGAATTATGAGATAACAGTTTTAAAAGACTGAAAATGCATCTCCTAAATATATTGTTAAATAAAAAGAACAGGAACAATGTGTATGATTTGCCACCATTTGTGTAAAAAGGAAAAATAATGAATATTAGTATTTGCTGGTATATGCAAAAGGAAAATCTTGAGGGATACATTGGTTACCTAGGGAGGCGGGGTGGAAGAGAGACTATTTTCACTTTATAACTTCTAATACATTAAGCCTTATGAATATTTTACCAAACCAAAGGAATAATTTGACACAATTGGATTTTTGAAAAGGATTTTGAAGGACCAGAAACCAAACAAGAACATGCTGCAATAATTTCTTTTGGATAAATTTATAGGAGTGGAATTGCTTCCAAAGACTTTTAATGTAAACGTTAATGTGACCACAGTAAATTCAATGACACACCTACCAGAATGATTAAAATGTAAGTCTGACAATACCAAATTTGACAAGAATATGAAACAGCTAGAACTCTCATACATTGTTAGTGAGAATGTAAAATGGTACAACCACTTTGGAAAACATTCTAGCAGTTTCTTATGATTGTTAATACAGTATGAGGCCTCTGCTTTTACATCTTGTTCCCATCTGGACTTGGTATAGTTTATAATTTTGCTTTCTTCCCTAATCAGATATATACATAAGAATCTTTCAACTTGATTTTTAAGGCAAACTTTCATCAGCAGTTATGAAAATCCCATGCATTCCCTGTGGAAAGGCCTGTCTACAATTTAGATGCAGAAAGGTGAGGTCAGCTCTCTTTAACAGTGCCTAACTGTATATTCTGTTTTTTGCTCCTCTACTCAGGATCAAGTGATGTATGAAGCTCTGCAGCAATCACTCAGCTGGTGATATCTACAACAATAGGGCATGGAGGAGTCCAGTGCATTTGTCCCGGCAGAGAAACACACACCCTTAGATGCCAGCTTTCAGCTTGACACAGACATGCTTCCATGTAAGCATATTCTTTTCAAATTAACGAGGCCAACCTGGAGCTGAAGATTGGTCCTATCTGGCCATCCTCATGTGGGAAAGCCCTACTTCCTTTTTAAGAAAGAAAAATTTTTAACTGCTAAAATAAAATAACTGATAATTCCTTTTTTTTTTTTTTTTAATAGTGGAACTCCTCGCAAATTCGCTTGTCATTCTTGTGTAGGGGCCCTGCTAATCTTTTCAGTATTGCTTGAATTTTAGTATATGTGCTGCTGAAGTGAGCACTAACTAATACATTTCTAAATAAAATTTTTATTTTGAGACAATCTCAACTGTACAGAAAAACTGCAGTTACTGTACAAAGAGTCTTTTTATTCTGAACCATTTGAGAATAAGTTGCTGACCTGATACCATCACCCCCAAATACTTTTTAATATGTGTCTCCTACAAACCAGGATATTTTTCTACACAACCAACCATCAAAATTAGGAAATTAGCATTGATACATTGCTCCCATTTAGTCCTCAGGCTCCATTCAAGTTTCTCCAGTTGTCCTGTAATATCATTTATAACAAAAGAATCCACTTAAGAATTAGAGGTTGCATTTAGTGCTGTGTCTCTTTAGTTTCCTTTACACCTGGAACCACACCTCAGCTTTCATGATTTGGCACCTTTGAAGGTTACAGGCACGTTCCTTTGTAGAATGCACTCAATGTGGATTTCCCTATATTAGACTCAGATATTTTTGCAGGAACATCAGTGCTGTGCTCTTCTCATTGCACCTTGTCAAGTGGCATGCGGTTTCTCTTCGTCTCATTATTAATGATGCTCACTTTGATCACTTGATTAAAGTGAATCTGCCAAGATCCTCACACTAAAAAGCCACTCTTTTTTCCTTTTTTAATTCTTAGATATGTTTTGAGAAATTACTTTTAAACTATTTAAATATTCCCCATTTCTCATCAGACTTAGGATTACTGTTTGCTCAATGTGTTATCCATTACTGTCATTATTTTATTTTCAAATTGTCCCTTTTTTGGCCTATAGGAGCCCCTTAAAGCTGGCTTCTGTGTAAAATAGAGAAAATAAGAATAGATGAAAGCAAATGAGGTTACAAAAGTCTCCAAGACATAGTATATCTTTTTGAGAAACTCACAGAAGAATTCAGATACCTCAATAGAGCATCATCCTGCCCAGTGAAGGGGTATATAAAAGAAGGTGCTATAGGGTCCCAGAGGAGGGTGTGCAAGCAGAGACAATGCAAATTGGGATAATAATGATCAAGAATGGAGGGAAAATTAGAATTGTGAACCAGAAGGTCTTACATGGTTGGTAAATTTGAATAGTGAATTGACTTCTGTGCTTGATATCAGCCAACTGAAAAGAGAAACACAATATATATAGGTTATGAGAAAAGGCAAAGATTTTTCTGATAATCAGATGTTCTTAGGTCTAAGCACCCAACTTTATGGTGATGTCATTTGTCTTAGACATAAAATGTAAAATGCATAAGACAGGCTCCATATCCACCAGCTTTGCAAATTAGCTGTGGCATAAATTGACACCAGGCTGTTATTGAACTAATATCATAGTGGATATTGCCAGCACTTCTCCAAAAGGAAGAAAAAGAAAACATTTTCTAAGCATGATCCCTGTGCTAAGCACTGTTACAGGTTCTCTTTAATCCTCCCAACTCAAATTGTAAACTAGGTGAAATTATCCCCATTTTATTTTGAAAACAAACAAAAAAAGATTCGGAGCTTGTCTAAGGTCACCAACTAATACAGAATAGTCTGAATTCTAGTCTACTACTATCTGACTTTTCATTCTCTTGTGAAAAAGAGCCAGCCTTGTGTTCAGAAACCTAGGATTTTACCCTCTGCTCTGGCAGTGTGATAGATCTAGCAGTTTCATTAAGCCCTTTGTGCTGAGCGCTTACAGCATAAAGGTTAACAGACTCAGAACTCACTGCCTTGTTGGCATGTCTCACAATAGCCATTCTCCCTAACTAAATGCATGGCCATCCAGCCTTATTCTAGCCTCTTGTAGCTAGGAGGAATGTCTAAGTTCTGGCTAGTAAAGTATGAACAGAAGTGTTGGGACCACCTTCCAGATCCACCTTGAAACAAAGTGAATTGGACTGTACAGCCATCATTAACTCACGGGAGGCTATATTAGCTAATGCATCTTAGCCCATAAGCAAAAACTTTGGAAATGTCCTTCAAGAGCCACAAGTTGTTTTAAAAAGCAAAACTAAACAAACAAACAAACAGCAGCTGCTGCTGCCTGCCCTCTAAAATTTATTCTTGCCATCCCAGAACTAGAATCTGATGAGGTGACGGTGAACCATCTTTTACCACTTAAATAGACAACATTTTAGAGGGTGGTAGACCAACAAGACATAAGAAACCAGGATCCCCTGGGCAACTTGTTTGCAGTTTCCTTACCTCTCAGACTGTTGGCTGGCTTGTATTTGTATGTGTGACATTTTCTTACTGAAGCCATTTATGTTTCAGTCTTTAGCCAAATGTCCATCAGCAGTGGACTGGGAAAACATGTGTTCATACACTAGAGTACCACACAGCAGTAAACAAGCTATTAAACAGCTTGTTGCAATAGCACAGGCGGCTCACAGATACTGAGTGAAATAAGCCAGACCAAAATGACACCATGTGATTCTACTTATTAATATATAAAATTCAAAATGGCAAAAACAGTCTGCCTTTAGCAGTAAGGTTGATGGTTTACTTTTGGAGGGGTAGTGGCTAGACGGAGCATAAAAGTAGATTCTGGCCATGATCTCCTTGATGTGGTTATGTTTTCTTTGTGAAGATTCATTGTGCCATGGGTTAAAAATTTACCTTTTTAAAACTTTACCTGTAACTAAGGATTCCTTGTCCAATTTTTAGAGGAGCATTATGGATAAACATTTATGAAAGTCACAAATGATAGGGGTATCTGTTGAAAATGTAGGTTACTTAAAAGTAGAGAACTGATTTAGACGGAAGAAGATGGTGGCATACAAAGGAATGGAAGCTAGTTTGTCCCCCCAGAACAACTAATAACTAGTAAATAATCTGGAATAACTGTGGAGGGACAAATGTGACTGTCCACTCATCATACACCAACCTGAATTAGGAGGAGTGTCCGAGAACATAGCATAAAATCTGTAAGTAAAAACTGGGGATCCAAGCTGGGAGCCCCCTCCCCCCATGGCTTGAACTGCAGTCTCATAGTCCTAGAGAGCAGCACTCTCAAAGCAAGCGAATATAGCTCAGCTGAGCTCCACCTGGGGGTTTAATTAACAAACGTGGATTGCTCAATACAAGATATGAATCCCCAACAAGCAGACAGAGGCCTTTGGTGACCACCGACCTTGGAGAGCCGGAGGGTGGCCAGGGACTGGCCCTGGAGGGGGCTTTCTGTCCCTTTTACAACTCACTGGAGAAAGCCTCACCCATTCTCAGTTCCCAGTGAGTGCTCTGACCCAGACAAGGTTGGAGATAGCACAGGCAGAGATTATTCAAAAGTAAATGACCTCTCCCTAGGGGGTGTATTTTCCCTAAGAGGAAGAAGGTGGTGCCAAGCTCTATTCCCCACCTTCCATTCAGAACCAGACCCCAGAGCCTGGGGGAAAATAGCCACTGGCCACACATCCTTACACCAATCTGGAGCTACAGGCTCACAGGCGCCACCTGCTGGGCAGAAAAGCACAGAGACTTGAGGCCTCATAGGGTGTACCAGTCTTCTAAGACACATGCTCAGGGAGATGTGATACTGTTGTCTCCTTCTGAGACCTGAGCCCGTTCTGGTCTAGGACAACCTGATTAGGGTAACGAAGGAAATCACTTGCCTAGACAATAGAAAACCACAACCTACACTAAGAAAAATGAAATTATGGCCCAAAGGAACAAACTTAGATTTCAACTGAGATACAGGAATTCAAACAACTAATACTAAGTCAATTCAAAAAGTTTAGGGAAGAAATGGCAAAAGAGATGAAGCATATAATGAAAACACAGGGCGTACATAAGGTAGAAATTGAAAATTCAAAAAAACAACTGGCAGAATCTATGGAAATGATAGGCACAACACAAGAGATGAAAGACACAATGAAAACATACAACCTCAGATCTGAAGAGGCAGAAGAAAACACTCAGGAACTGGAGAACAAGGCACCTGAAAGCCTACACACAAAAGAACAGATAGAGAAAAGAATGGAAAAATATGAGCAACATCTCCAGGAACTTGAGGACAAAAAGAAATGCAGGAATGTACATGTCATTGGTGTCCCAGAAGGAGAAGAGAAGGGAAAGGGGGCAGAAGCAATAATAGAAGAAATAATCAATGAAAATTTCCCATATCTTATGAAAGACATAAAATTACGGATCCAAGAAGTGCAGTGTACCCCAAACAGAATAGATCCAAATAGGCCTATGCCAAGACACTTAATAATCAGATTATCAAATGTCAAAGATAGAGAATCCTGAAAGCAGCAAGAGAAAAGCGATCCATCACATAGAAAGGAAGCTTGATAAGACTATGTGCGGATTTCTCAATAGAAACCATGGAGGCAAGAAGGAATTGGGGTGATATATTTAAGATACTGAAAGAGAAAAACCACTAAACAAGAATCCTATATCCAGCAAAACTGTCCTTCATATATGAGGGAGAGTTTAAAATATTCTCTGACAAACAGACAATGACCAAGTTTGTGAACAAGATACCTGCTCTACAGGAAACACTGAAGGAAGCACTGCATACAGAAAGGAAAAGACGGGTGAGAGGTTTGGAACACAATTTTGGGAGACAGTAGCCCAGCAATATAAGTACATTGAACAAAGATGACTGTGAACATGGTTGAAAGAGGAAGATTAAGAGCATGTGGGACACCGGAATGAAAGACAAAAGATTAAGACTGGGACTGTATAATTCAGTGAAACCTAGGGTGCTCAATGATTGTAATAAAAGGTACAAATATGTTTTTACATAAGGTAGAACAAATGAATGTCAACATTGCAAGGTGTTAAAAATAACGGTGGGATTGGGAGGAAATGCAATTAATGCAAACTAGAGACTATAGTTAACAGAAACATTGTATTATTATTTCTTTAATATAACAAAGGCAATATGCCAAAGCTAAATACATATTGGTGGGGGGGATGTAGGGGAAGGGTATGGGACTCCTGGAATTGGTGATGTTGTCTGACTTTATTCTACTTTAGTTTAATGCTATCTTTCCTTTGTTGCTTTCTAGCTGTCATTTTTTTTCCTTTTTTCTTTTCTCTCTACCTAAAGAAGGTGGAAGAAATGGAGATATCCTTATATAGATAGTGGCGATGGTGCTGAATACATAAATATGTGACTAGACAGGGAACCAATGATTGTTTACTTAGGACAGAATGTATGGTGTGTGAACAAAACCGTCTTAAAAAAAAATGGGTTGAGGAAGATACATTGAGGGCACTATATTACATGAACTAAGACAGACACATAAGGACAAATTTTGCAGGGTCTCACTGATATGAATAAATTATAATATGTAAACTCATAGACATAAAATATAAGTTACAAGGATATAGAACGAGGCTAAACAATCGGGAGCAGTTGCTTATGAGCAGAATGTTCAACTAGGGTGAACTTAAACGTTTGGAAATGGACAGAGGAGGTGATAGCACATTGTGAGAATAACTAACAGTGCTGAAAGGTGTGTGAAGGTGGTAGAAAGGGTAAGCTCAGAGTCATGTATGTCCCCAGAAGGAAAGTTGGAGGTTAAAAGATGGGAATGTATTAAACACTGAATCTTGTGGTGGACAATGTCCATGATTAACTGTACAAATATTAGAAATCTCTCTTATGGACTAGAACAAATGTATGACAGCATAACTAGAAGTTAGTAATAGAGGGGCTATAGGGAAAAAATATATACCTATTGCAAACTATATACTACAGTTAGTAGTAGTAGTTTAACATTCCTTCATCAACAGTAACAAATGTACTACACCAAAACTATGAATCAGTAATGGAAGGGGGGTGGTTAGGAGTATGGGAGAATTGGAGTTTCCTTTTTTTTTTTTTTTTTTTTTTTGGTCTTTATTTCTTTTCTGGAATAATGAAAATGTTCTAAAAATTGAAAAACAATTTGTGGTGATGAATGCATAGCTGTATGATGGTACCATGGGCAATTGATTGTACACTTTGGATCTTTGGATAGTTATATGGTATGTGAACAATCCGAATTTAAAAAAAAAAATAGAACAACAGAAAAGTAGAGAACCATGTATTATTATTAAATAATAATAATATTTATAAATAATATAAATAATAATATTTATAATGAGAGAGATTTCTAATATTTGTACAGTTAATCATGGACATTGTCCACCACAAGATTCAGTGTTTAATACATTCCCATCTTTTAACCTCCAACTTTCCTTCTGGGGACATACATGAAACACCTGCTACTTTATTACTGACCTACTATCTGGTCAGTGGTGAGATAATGAAGCTGGAAAAGATGAGAAGGGACAGAATTTTGTTGATTAAATTAGCCCAACACTAATGACATTCTCTACTCATGAGAGAACTACGTTTCCAAACATGAGCTTCAGAGATTTATGCAGCCAGCAACCTTGTCTGGATAAATGTTGACTTCTGGAATTTTTCCTTAGATAGCATGTTGACAGTGTGCAATCTGGTTCCACTACCAAGTAAGCCTTGCCTCTGAGGGAACGAGGGAGAGTCTCGACAAAGGTTGTTGAAAAGAACTCTTTCTTAGAATTGGAGGTAAAAAGTTCAAGTTACATGACAGCCAAGGAAATCTTATTTTCCAAAACCAAAGTAAGTATCAAGATGAAAAACCTAAAGGTACTTTATTAGCTTCCCTTTCACCTCTGTCCTAACACCAGTCCTTCCTCTCATATTCCTCATCACCCAAGCTAAAAAATCTTGAAATCATCTTCAGTCCTTCCCTTAGCTCTCACATCTTAATAGTCATCAATCATTTATTTTTCAGGAATGTATCTGGAATTTCTTCCTTTGTTCCACGGTCACTGACCTAGCTCAGGCTGTCATCTTTCATAATTTACAGTGCCCTAGTAATTAATCTCCTAATTAATCATGTCGCTCTTCTGCTTAACATCCTTCAGTGGCCTAAACTGTTTAGTCTAATTATACTCGGACCTTTGTAATCTGACATCAATCCACTTTTGGAACCTTTCCCTCCCCTGGATGGCAGTAGCCGTTTCATTAAAGCACCATGTTCTTTCATATCTCTGAGCCTTTGTTCATAATGTTTGCTCTACCTGGAATTTTTCCTCCCTACCAATCAAACACAGAGCAGACTTCAGGATTTTAAATGTTTCTTGCAAAGCTTTGCCTAGTCACTCCTCTGCTTCCTCCTAAAACTGCATTTTGTTCTGACTTGAACTGTGGTGCTTATCATATTAGTTCAGCTGTCTAAATATGAGAGATTCTCGATGGCAGGGTACCTATTCATTTTTGTAGCCGTAGCGTGTAACACATAATAACAAGTAACTTTTTATTGAACAGTTGAATTACTTTATTCTATGGCACAAAGCACAGTTAACATTGAAGATATTTGATGGCTCTGATGTTTCCACCACAGGTCCCAACCAAACTGAGACATCATGGCCTAGGAAGTGAGTATTGAGTTATTACTGATTAGAAGATACTTTAGCAATAATTCCCCCTGGCTGAAAAAGCCCCTGATCCCTGAGTATGGTCCAGGCATTCAAAAGAAACTGTTTCTAAGAGCCTGGGAGTCTCTAAAATAGAATTCTCTAAAACAAAGGAATATATATATTCCTAAATTCCAACTACCTTCTTCTTTTCCAAAGACAGGAGAACCTGCTGTCTCTCATTCTGCCTGATCATGAGTCTGGTCAACAGACAATGGGTCTTTTCTACATTCCAGAAAATTTTGCTAACTTGAACATTCTCAAAATTAATATTGCAGATAGTTAAATGAGTAGGAGAAGTAGGAATATTGGGTGAGGGAGATAGCTTTGTTCAGGGAGCTATAGAAATACTATTTCACAGCGTATGAAGAAATCAATTTTTCAAATTAAAAACTCCATTTGAAAAGGGAATCAAAAGAAAATTAGGTAATTAAACTAATACTTTTTGAACCCCTACCTCATTCCTGATTTTTAAAATTCGCCTCAGTTTATAGTGCGGCTTAAATTCAATTATTTCAAATGAAATTGTGCCTACTTTAATTTGATAGCTTGCATGGCAAGGATTTGGAGCATGTTTTTTAAAAGGTTAAATGTCACAGTGATACCAGACGAAAGGGGTGGGTTCTCTTCCCAATGTGCATAACAGCTAGTCCGTGACACCGGGATTTCAAAGGGAGGAAGAGTTTAATGCTACACCTGAAGCAGAAGAGCAGATGGCCTATCGGCCCAAAAATCTGTCTAAGGAGTTCAGAATTTTTATGGATTCAAACAAGGGGGGATGGAGTTGTTAACCATTATAATAGTATAAGCAAGGCTGAGACCAAGCTGTAATAACCATTACAATATTAAGTATAAATAAGGGTGAGACTACTTGAGTTTCAGTAATTTCAGGTATTAACTTGTGCCTGTTTTAAAACATAGAAAGAAAAACATCTATGTTTTAATCATAATCATTCATTAATTCTTTTTTAATATTCATTTTATTGAGATATATTCACATACCACACAGTCATACAATACAAATCATACATTCGATTGTTCACAGTACCATTACATAGTTGTACATTCATCACCAAAATCAATCCCTGACACCTTCATTACCACACACACAAAAATAATAAGAGTAATAATTAAAGTGAGAAAGAGCAATTCAAGTAAAAGAGAACACTGGGTGCCTTTGTTTGTTTGTTTCCTTCCCCTATTTTTCTACTTATCCATCCATGAACGAGACAAAGGGGAATGTGGTCCTTATGGCTTTCCCAATCCCACTGTCACCCCTCATAAGCTACATTTTTATACAATTGTCTTCAAGATTCATGGGTTCTGAGTTGTAGTTTGGTAGTTTCAGGTATCCACCACCAGCTACACCAATTCATTAGAACCTAAAAAGGGTTGTCTATATTGTGTGTAAGAGTGCCCACCAGAGTGACCTCTCGGCTCCTTTTGGAATCTCTCTGCCACTGAAGCTTATTTCATTTCCTTTCACATCCCCCTTTTGGTCAAGAAGATGTTCTCCATCCCACGATGCCGGGTCTACATTCCTCCCCGGGAGTCATATTCCACGTTGCCAGGGAGATTCACTCCCCTGGGTGTCTGATCCCACGTAGTGGGGAGGGCAGTGATTTCACCTGTCAAGTTGGCTTAGCTAGAGAGAGAGGGCCACATCTGAGCAACAAAGAGGCATTCGGGAGGAGGCTCTTAGGCACAATAATAGGGAGGCCTAGCCTCTCGTTTGCAGCAACAGTCTTCCCAAGGGCAAATCCTGTGGTAGAGGACTCAACCCACCAAACCACCAGTCCCCTATGTCTGTGGGCATGTTAGCAACCATCGTGGTGGGGCAGGCCAATACCCCTGCATTCTCCACCAGCTCCTCAAGGAGGCTCTGCATATTTTTTTCCTTGTTTTTTTTTTTTAATCAACTGTATGAAAAATAAAAAAAAATTTTTTAAATTTAAAAAAACATACAATAAAAGAACATTTCAAAGAGACCATAACAAGGGAGTAAGAAAAGGACAAGTAACCTAAGCTAACTACTTTACCTCCAACATGTTCCTACTCTACCCCAAGAAAGTAACCTAATATAGCAACATTTCTGTGAACTTGTTCCTACTATACCCATCGGAAATTAACAGACCATAGTCATTCCTGGGCATTCCCAGAATGTTAAATTTAGCCACGATAGCTTATCTCTTCTTATTGGATTATTGTTCCCCCTTCCTTAATTACTCTCTATCGCTAGTTCCCCTACATTCTACATTATAAACAATTTGTTTTACATTTTTCAAAGTTCACATTAGTGGTAGCATATATTTGTCTTTTTGTGCCTGGCATATTTTGCTCAGCATTATGTCTTCAAGGTTCATCCATGTTGTCATATGTTTCATGACATCGTTCCTTCTTACTGCCGTGTAATATTCCATCCTGGGTATATACCACATTTTATTTATCCACTCATCTGTTGAAGGACATTTGGGTTGTTTCCATCTCTTGACAATTGTGAATAATGCTGCTATGAACATTGGCGTGCAGATATCTGTTCGTGTCACTGCTTTCCGATCTTCCGGGTATATACCAAGAAGTGCAATTGCTGGATTGAAGGGTAACTCTATATCTAGTTTTCTAAAGAACTGCCAGACTGACTTCCAGAGTTGCTGAACCATTATACAGTCCCACCAACAATGAATAAGAGTTCCAATTGTTCCACATCCTCTCCAGCATTTGTGTTTTCCTGTTTGTTTAATGGCAGCCATTCTAATTGGTGTGAGATGGTATCTCATTCTGGTCTTAATTTGCATCTCTCTAATAGCTAGTGAAGCTGAACATTTTTTCATGTGTTTCTTGGCCATTTGTATTTCCTCTTCAGAGAACTGTCGTTTCATATCTTTTGCCCATTTTATAATTGGGCTGTCTGAACTATTGTCATTGAGTTGTAGGATCTCTTTATATATGTAAGATATCAGTCTTTTGTCAGATACATGGTTTCCAAAAATTTTTTCCCATTGAGTTGGCTGCCTCTTTACCTTTTTCAGAAATTCCTTTGAGGTGCAGAAGCTTCTAAGCTTGAGGAGTTCCCATTTATCTATTTTCTCTTTTGTTGCTTGTGCTTTGGGTGTAAAGCCTAGGAAGTGGCCACCTAATACAAGGTCTTGAAGATGTTTTCCTACATTATCTTCTAAGAGTTTTATGGTGCTTTCTTTTATATTGAGATCTTTGGTCCATTTTGAGTAAATTTTTGTGTAGGGTGTGAGGTAGGCGTCCTCTTTCATTCTTTTGGATATGGATATCCAACTCTCCCAGGCCCATTTGTTGAAAAGACCATTATGACCCAGTTCAGTGACTTTGGGGGCCTTATCAAAGATCAGTCGGCCATAGATCTGGGGGTCTATCTCTGAATTCTCAATCCCATTGATCTATGTGTCTGTCTTTGTGCCAGTACCATGCTGTTTTGATAACTCTGGCTTTATAATAAGCTTCAAAGTCAGGGAGTGTAAGTTCTCCCACTTTATTTCTATTTTTTAGAGTGTCTTTAGCAATTCGAGGCATCTTCCCTTTCCAAATAAATTTGATAACTAGCTTTTCCAAGTCTGCAAAGTAGGTTGTTGGAATTTTGATTGGGATTGCATTGAATTTGTAGATGAGTTTGGGTAGAATTGACATCTTAATGACATTTAGCCTTCCTATCCATGAACATGGAATATTCTTCCATCTTTTAAGGTCCCCTTCTGTTTCTTTTAATAGAGTTATGTAGTTTTCTTTGTATAGGTCTTTTATATCTTTGGTTAAGTTTATTCCTAGGTACTTGATTTTTTTAGTTGCTAATGAAAATGATATCTTTTTCTTGAGTGTCTCTTCAGTTTGTTCATTTCTAGCATATAGAAACATTACTGACTTATGTGCATTAATCTTGTATCCCGCTAGTTTGCTAAATTTGTTTATTAGCTCTAGTAGCTGTATTGTTGATTTCTCGGGGTTTTCCAGATATAAGATCATATCATCTGCAAACAATGACAGTTTTACTTCTTCCTTTCCAATTTGGATGCCTTTTATTTCTTTGTCTTGCCGGATTGCCCTGGCTAGCACTTCCAGCACAATGTTCAGTAATAGTGGTGACAGAGGGCATCCTTGTCTTGTTCCTGATCTTAGAGGGAAGGCTTTCAGTCTCTCACCATTGAGTACTATGCTGGCTGTGGGTTTTTCACATATGCTGTTTATCATATTGAGAAAGTTTCCTTCAATTCCTATCTTTTGAAGTGTTTTTCTCAAAAAGGGATGTTGAATTTTGTCAAATGCTTTTTCAGCATCTATTGAGATGATCATTTGATTTTTCCCTTTTGATTTGTTAATGTGTTGTAATACATTGATTGATTTTCTTATGTTGAACCATCCTTGCATGCCTGGAATGAACCCCACTTGCTGATGGTGTATGATTTTTTTAATGTGTCTTTGGATCCTTTTGGCAAGTATTTTGTTGAGGATTTTTGCATCTATATTCATTAGGGAGACTGGCCGGTAGTTTTCCTTTTTTGTAGCATCTTTGCCTCCTTTTGGTATTAGATTGATATTAGCTTCATAAAATGAGTTAGGTAGTGTTCTATTTTCTTCAATGTTTGAAAAGAGTTTAAGTAAGATTGGTGTCAGTTCTTTTTGGAAAGTTTGGTAGAATTCCGCTGTGAAGCCATCTGGCCCTGGGCATTTATTTGTGGGAAGCTTTTTGATGACTGATTGGATCTCCTTGCTTGTGATTGGTTGGTTGAAGTCTTCTGTTTCTTCTCTGGTCAGTCTAGGTAGTTCATATGTTTCCAGGAAATTGTCCATTTCCTCTACATTATCCAGTTTGTTGCCGTACAGTTGTTCTTAGTATCCTCTTATAATTTTTTTAATTTCCTCGGGATCTGCAGTAATGTCGCCTTTCTCATTCATTATTTTGTTTATATGGGTCTTCTCTCTTTTTGATTTTGTCAGTCTAGCCAGGGGCTTGTCAGTCTTGTTGATCTTCTCAAAGAACCAACTTTTGGTGTTATTTATCCTCTCTATTGTTTTTTTGTTCTCTATGTCATTTATTTCTGCTTTAATCCTTGTTATTTCTTTTCTTCTACTTGGTTTAGGATTGGTTTGCTGTTCATTTTCTAGCTTCTTCAGTTGATCCATTAGTTCTTTGATTTTGGCTCTTTCTTCCTTTTTAATATATGCGTTTAGTGCTATAAATTTCCCCCTCAGTACTGCTTTTGCTGCATCCCATAGGTTTTGGTATGTTGTGTTCTCATTTTCATTCGTCTCTATATATTTAGCAATTTCTCTTGGTATTTCTTCTTTAACCCACTGATTGTTTAGGAGTGTGTTGTTTAACCTCCAGGTATTTGTGAATTTTCTAAGTCTCTGATGGTTATTGACTTCTAATTGTATTCCATTGTGGTCAGAGAATGTGCTTTGAATAATTTCAGTGTTTTTAAATTTATTGAGCCTTGTTTGATGTCCCAGCATATGATCTATTCTGGAGAAAGTTCCATGAGCACTAGAGAAGAGTGTGTATCCTGGTGATTTGGGATATAATATTCTATGTATGTCTGTTAAATCCAATTCATTTATCAGATTGTTTAGGTTTTCAATTTCCTTATTGGTCTTCTGTCTGGTTGATCTATCTATAGGAGAGAGTGATGTGTTGAAGTCTCCCACAATTATTGTGGAAACATCAATTGCTTCCTTTAGTTTTGCTTGTGTTTCTCTCATGTATTTTGTGGCACCTTGATTGGGTGCATAAACATTTATGATTGTTATTTCTTCTTGTTGAATTGCCCCTTTTATTAGTATGTAGTGGCCTTCTTTGTCTCTCAAAACATCCCTGCATTTAAAGTCTGTTTTGTCTGAGATTAATATTGCTACACCTGCTCTCTTTTGGCTGTAGCTGGCATGAAATATTTTTTCCATCCTTTCACTTTCAATTTCTTTGTGTCCCTGTGTCTAAGATGAGTCTCTTGTATGCAACATATTGATGGTTCATTTTTTTCTGATCCAGTCTGCAAATCTGTATCTTTTAATTGGGGAGTTTAATCCATTTACATTCAATGTTATAACCGTGAAGGCATTTCTTGAATCAGCCATCTTATCCTTTGGTTTATGTTTGTCATATATATTTTTCCCTCTCTCTATTAATATCCTTTAATGTACCCATACCGAATCTCTTTAGTACTGAACCTTTCTCCATGTCTCTCTCTCCTTTCTTTGTTTCTCTGTCTGTAAGGCTCCCTTTAGTATCTCCAGTAGGGCAGGTCTCTTGTTAGCAAATTCTCTCAGCATTTGTTTGTCTGTGAAAAATTTAAGCTCTCCCTCAAATTTGAAGGAGAGCTTTGCTGGATAAAGTATTCTTGGCTGGAAATTTTTCTCACTCAAAATTTTAAATATGTCATGCCACTGCCTTCTGGCCTCCATGGTGGCTGCTGAGTAGTCACTACTTAGTCTTATGCTGTTTCCTTTGTATGTGGTGAATTGCTTTTCTCTTGCTGCTTTCAGAACTTGCTCCTTCTCTTCTGTGTTTGACAGTGTGATCAGAATATGTCTCGGAGTGGGTTTATTTGGATTTATTCTATTTGGCGTTTGCTGGGCATTTATGATTTGTGTATTTATGTTGTTTAGAAGATTTGGAAAGTTTTCCCCAACAATTTCTTTGAATACTCTTTCTAGACCTTCACACTTTTCTTCCCCTTCTCGGACACCAAGAGTCTTATATTTGGACGTTTTATGTTATCTGTCATATCCCTGAGGTCCATTTCGATTTTTTCAATTTTTTTCCCCATTCTTTTGTACTTTCATTTTCCATTCTGACATCTTCCAGGTGACTGATTCATTGTTCGACTTCCTCTAGTCTTGTACTGTGAGTATCCAGAATATTTTTAATTTGGTCAGCAGTTTCTTTAATTTCCATAAATCATCTATTTTTTTATTTAGTCTTGCAATGTCTTCTTTATGCTCTTCTAGGGTCTTCTTGATGTTCTTTATATCCTGTGCCATGCTCTTCTTCATGTCCTTTATATCCCGTGCCATGGTCTCATCGTTCATCTTTAGTTCTTTCGTTAGTTGCTCTAGGTACTGTGTCTTTTCTGATCTTTTGATTTGGGTGCTTGGGCTTGGGTTGTCCATATCGTCTGGTTTTTTCATATGCTTTTTAATTTTCTTTTGTTTTTGGCCTCTTGGCATTTGCTGAACTTGATAGGGTTCTTTTAGGATTTGTAGACCAATTGAAATCCTTATCTCTAATTTGTCTGATTTATAGCTTCGTGTAGTAAACTTTCTCTAACTAACCAGCAGGTGGCGTCCGCAAGCCACCTGTTCCCCTCAAGGCAGTTCTGCCCCGCTTTGCCTTTGTGGTGAGTGGGGGAGTGAGTCTTGTGGGGTCCAATTGGTGTACCAAGCTTGCGTGTGTAGTTGGTATTGCCCACCCTGTATATGGGGCGTGAGTCTGGGCGGTCAGAGAAGGGGTGCAGCTCTAACAATGAAGTCTCCATGGTGTTCCTGGAGTTTAAAATCTGCTGCAATAGTCTAATCTTTAGTTCAGTCCTGCCACAGTTTGTCTCTGCCACTGACCCACAAGTCCTTGGTATGACGCCTGAGACTTGCAAGTGGCTCCCTCTTCCAGGCTGTGTACCCCCTGGTCATCTGTTCAGGGAAGACTGCTATATCACAGGTGAGTGCCATCCCCCTAGGGCGGTTCTGGGCTGTAGGGCTATGTAGGAAGGCTCCCAGTCTGCTGAGTAGATGCCCCACTTTTCTTGGGAAGTTGTGGTATTTAGTGAATTTTCTCAGCCACTGGATTATTTGCTTTTGTCTCAGAGCTCTCTTAGTTCTGCTCTTGTCTTGACCTGCCCAAATTGCAAGTCTTTGAAGCTTTCTGTATTGGGCTTCTTAGAGTAATTGTTTTAGAAAAAGAAAAAAAAAAGATGAAAAAAAAAAAAGAAAAAGCCCTCCTTGCAGATCTAATGGGTTATTGAAATGCTAGGAGACAAAGCAGTTAGGGCCATTAAGGAAAAGTCCAGGGGGCAGTGAGATCAGTTTTTCTTCGGGGTTTGCATATGAGCCTCAGGGCCTGAGCTCTGCCCTTCCCCTTTCTATGTTCACCAGAACTCCAAATGTCTCTGCTTTTCTTTTTGGGCTTTTCTTGCTGTTTCTTGCTATCCCTATCTCTTCTCTGCTGGGCTGGATGCTCTCAGATTCTCTGGTGTCTGGTCTCAGTCTATTTATGATTGGAGTTTGGATCAGTAGAATGAGTTTCTGATAAGAGCTGCCACTGCAGTTCTCCCTTCTCCTTCCCAGCGCTCATGGCCCCTCCTCCCAAGGGACTGAGCCTGGCAGGGAGGGGCACGGGTCCCCTGGCCGCAAAAACTTACAAATTTTGCTGATCTCAGGAGTTTTACATGTTCATGAGTGTTGTATGAAGTAAGCCCAAAGTCAGATTGCTCTGTGGTGTCCAGTCCACGCAGTTCCTGGCTTTCTACCTACTTTCCTGGAGGAGTAACTAAAACATACAGCTCACCAATCTGCCATCTTGCCCCGCCTCTCTCATTAATTCTTAATTTCTTGGTTACAATTCCTCCCTTTTATTTTTGTCCATTCCTCAATCTGGGTGATGATGGTTCTAACTTCTTTGTGCTGAAAAGGGACATCGTCATTAAGGGGTAGAGGAATGACACTGGTTGATGTTTTTGGAGGGACTGGTACCTCTGTGTTTCAGGGCTTAATTGGCATAGGAATAATCTGAAAGCTTTAAGTCTCTGAAAAATAAACTTAATAAGTAAATTGAAAATTATAGGTTTAAAAGGAGTAGAAGGAGGTAATTTATAACTATGTTACACTGGGGAAATATTTTTTTATAGATTTTAGATAGAACCTGGGGTGTTTCTTAGGGTTTAGGAACACTATTGCTTGGTTCTTGGCATACTATGGCAGTTTGTAATATCTGGCCGAAACTTGCATAAGAGTAACCTCCAGAATGACCTCGCAACTCTATTTGAAATCTCTTAGCCGTTGAAATGTTGTTTCTTTTCTTTTCCATCTTTGGTCAAGAAGGCATTGTTGAGCCCATGATGCCAGGCCAGGCTCAGCTCATTCTTCCAAGTCATGTCCCACATCGCCAGGGAAGACTTGCACCCCTGGAAGTCATGTCCCACATAGGGAAAAGTTAGTGAGTTTATTTGCAGAGTTGGCTTAGAGAGAGACCACATCTGAGCAACAAAAGAGGTTTTTCTGGGGGTGACTCTTAGGCATTAATTGTAAGTAGGCTTAGTTTTGCCATTGCAAAAATTAGTCTCCTAAGGGCAAGCCTCAATATTGACAGCTTGGCTTATTAAAATAGGAGCCCCTATTGCTTTAAAGAATAGCAGGAATTCCTCAGGTGGGGAAGTTTAATAGTTCCACACTTTATTTCCTCAGGCCCTCAAGGAACTTTGCAAATACTTTTTCATTTTATGCCCAAAACACTGAAATACATCATGGTATTATATCAACTTGTACAGAATACTAAGATCTCATTCCCTTTTCTAGGTTCCATACCACTTAAAGCTGAATTCAGTTGTTTAAATAAACTGACCAGACATGTTAAATTAGATAGTGTGCCATAGAAAATTTCAATTTTGGACAAAATAAATCTCTCTTCCTGTGGTATCACACAGAAATTTACAGTTTTAAAATACAGACAATATCACTTTTTACCCTGTATTCTGATTTACTTTAGTACTAACAAGATCAGTATCATTTGCATCCCTAATTGAAATCTAATCTTTTTAAACTTCTTTAACAGTTGCCCTCTGGGCTCTGGGGGGATGTTGCCTCTTTAGTACTTCTGGACCTGGAGAACTATGAGTCTGAGTCTCATGTATCACACACAGATAACCAAAGTTCCAGGAAGCTAACAGGTTATAGACAAAGAACAAAGCTTCTCAGAATTTAGAAATAACAGAGCTCAGGAATAAGTGTGACTGGTGTAAGAGCTTACAATCTAGGCCCTAGTTGTCTTATAAGCATTTTCTAAATGAAGCTGTTTCCAGAAATAAAAATATTTGACAATTGACTTATATTGGGGTCATCAACCATAAACGATAGCAGAAGTTTTGTCCTATCTCACCTTTACACATTTACTGGGGTTCTGTTAATCAACAAGTAGAACATAATTTACATACATGCTGTGCTGGTTTGAAGCTGTTATGTACCCCAGAAAAGGCCATGTTATTTTAATCCATTCCTGTGGGTGCAGACTTATTGTAGGTGTAACCTTTTGGTTAGGTTGTTGCAATTGAGATGTGACCCACCTCATTCAAGGTGGGTCATAATCTTTTAACCAGAGTCTTTTATGAAAGAATAAAAGAAAAAGCCCAGAGAGAGTTTGGAGAAAATCCCAGAGAAGCAAGTACACACCCAGAGATGCTGAGAGAGCCACTGAAGCCAGAAGCTGAAAGCAATGAAACCCAGGAGAGAAGGACCAGCAGACGCCGGCCAAGTGCCTTCCCATGTGATAGAGGTGTCACAGATGCCAGCACCCTTTCTTCAGAGAAGGCATGTTCCTGTTGATGCCTTAATTTGGACATTTTTCATAGCCTTAGAATTGTAAGTTATAAGCCATTGTTAAAAGCCAGTCCATTTCTAGTATTTCGGCAGTTTTAGCAAACCAAAACCCTTGCCTTGCTTCTCTCTCTGTTCTCTCTCTCTCTCTCTCACACACACACAACAATAGATCATTCCAATATTTTATTTTTGTTAGTAACAGGAATATTTTTTCAGTAAATTCAAATAATTAATTTTATAACAATGAATGATAAACTAGTACTAGATCTAGAAAAGTTAACATGCAGTATTGTCTTGAAATTTCAGAAGAAAAAAGTGGTTGATACTGAATACCACCTACTTTTTTGAACAAAACAATATTATAATAAGCAAATTTTCAACAGGAAACTGTATCTGGCTCTTTCATATTTCAAATGTAAAAGTATTTTGATAGAGAAAGTTCCATTTTTTTGCATCTATCTATATAGATGCTATTACAGTAAAAGTCATTATGTAGACTGTAGAATGTAGCTAGAGAAAACCTAATACACTTTTAGAAGAAATTAGTTTTTCCACATGAAAGAAAATTAATGAACAAATAAATTGAACATGATCACAGTGACTAATGTAATTGTGTAGAATACAATATGATAGTTTTCAGTTCCTTGTTTGGAACATATTAACAAATTTTCAAGCAATTCTATATTCTAACAATATACCACCAATATGTACTAAAACCAACCAGCTTACAATAGTAAGATCCCTAAATTAGCTCAGGTAAGTATTAACATCATTAAGAACCAATTCCCGTAAGAATTCTGTAACTAAGCATACCCTCTATAAAGTAGTCCAAGTATTAAACTCCATAATTCCTTACTGAATTTGGTGGGTCTTCTGAACAGACCTTCATTTATAAGAATACTTGTCACAATTTTGAAAAGAATGGAAGGCCTTCATACATGCCAGATTTTAATTTTATCCCATCATTAATTTTTTCTGCAGAGTTTTTTCTTAATATTTTTGAAACTTTTATCATTTTTTCTTTGTTTCTATGTATTTCAATCTGTCCAACTGTAGCTGATCCAGCTTTTCATTTCAACTTTCATCTAGAGGTATATTTTCACACATTACAGGATTGACTATAAAGCGGGTATCAGGAGGTAATAAGACTGTCAAGCATTTTATGGACTTCTATATCTGTAGCACTGTTGATAACATAAGACAGTTTGGCTTTCAAGCTTGTGTATGTCATGGTGTTTCTCACATCATTTTCATAATGTCCAGGGGCCAGGGCTAGTATGCACTCTAATGGGGCATTTGGACAAAGACATTTACATTTGTGCATTGCTAATGCTGAAGGGTTATTCAGAAGTAAACCTCCATCTTGATGAAGATCACTAACTAATGCATACTCTGCAAAGCAGTCTGAAGCAGATGAGGCTGTAATGGCCTGCCACATTTTATACTGACAAATAGAGTTGATTCCAGGGAAATGACCATAGTTCCTGTTTTGGCTTGCTAAAGCTGCTGGAATGCAATATACCAGAATGGATTGGCTTTTACAATAGGGGTTTGTTAGTTCACAAATTTACAGTTCTGAGGCCATGAAAATGTCCCAGTTAAGGCATCAATAGGACGATACATTTTCTGAAGAAAGGCCGATGGCATCTGGGTTTCCTCTGTCACATGGAAAGGCACATGGCCAGAGTCTGCTGGTTCTCTCCCAGGTTTATCGTCTGGTTTCCGTGGCTTTCCCCAAAATGTCTTTGGACTTCTATCTTAGCTTCTCCCGGGGGCAAACTCTGGATTACATATCTTAGCTTCTCTGAGCTCTGTCCAAAATGTCATAAAATGTCATAAAATATCAGAATGACATTTTGAAAAGGAGCTGCAGCTAAGAGAGGACAAAGTGCCCCAAGAGCAATGTTTTGGAGAATGCCAATTTGAAACGCAGCCTGGGAGCAAGCAGACACCAGCCACATGCCTTCCAAGCTAACAGTGGTTTTCCAGATGCCAATGGCCATCCTTCAGTGAAGGTATCTTCTTGTTGGCTCATTACCTTGGACACTTTATGGCTTTAAGACTGTAACTGTGTAATCAAATAAACCCCTTTTATAAAAGCCAATCCATCTCAGGTGTTTTGCATTCCAGCAGCATTAGCAAACTGGAACACCTTTCTACTTTCATCTTTATACCTTCAAGTTCCAGTTTATCCTAGAAATGTTTTCCCTCATGTTTGAAGTATGAATTAATATGGTTTGATAAAAAATTGAGTGACTCTCAAATTTTATAGTTACACTGTTCGTGTTACAAAAAAGGCTTTGTTTACCTATATCTTCACCTTTATCTATGACATGAGTTTTGTGGAAAAGAACTCTTCCATTGATTTGTCACTATATTTTTTCAGCATTATGATGGCCTGTTTAATGTATGTTTCTGGTTAACCAGCCACTAAGTTATTTTTCTTATATTTCATATCTTAGTTTAAATTGTGCGAAACATGAAATCATTTCATTCTGTTTGCCAAAATCAGCCTTTGAAACAGAGTGCAGAGTACTTTAATACAGGACATATGAATGCTTACTTTTTTAAGTCCCTTAGGAGTGGAAGTGCTAAATTTCAAAATTCCAGTATGTAACCCATGTAACCATTTTGGACAGTAACAGGCTTACTGCAAGTACATGCTTTACCTTTGGTCCATTTATATCTTATTTTGACTGTATGAAAACTTCTTTGTAGAATGATGTGGCTTATCCTCCAGCAATGTTTAGGTGAGCATAAGAAATACAGTTACTTGCTTCTCTGCTTCCCACAAAGACTTATTGTGTTTCAGAATGCAGGCCACAATTACTCCGGTGGCAGTGGGGTCTTGCCTCCTCTCTGCATTGACATCTGCTCCAACCCAACCACATCAGCTGAGCTTCTAAGATAGAAGCTTCATCTCTCCAGAAGTAGCTTATCCGCATTACTTCACTCTATTTATGATTCTATATTCTCCCATTCACTTGGGCTTGGCACTTGGTAGGCACTAAATATTTGGGAACTCCCATTAATAGGTACTTGGTCAAACTATAGTGAGAAGTCTTGAAAAAGCTACCTGCTTTTAAGATTGTTAGGCAATCAGATGCAGCCTGCTTCCCTATACTGTCGATACCCCCCTTTCAATATGAACAAGTTAGGGTGCTCACTGCCTAGACACCCCTGAAAATGGAGAAAGAGATTAAATGAAAAGAAGGGGTAGCAACAAACAACATAAGATTTAACAAAGGTCTGTGAATATTGAAACTTTACAAGGTAAAAGAACAAATCTTTTTCAACAGTTTGAAATAAAAGACATCTTTTAGGATTCGATTTTGGGAGGGCAAAATGTGAAAAGTAGTCAGGTTTGAACACTATCAAAGGAGAAAAATGGATTACTGTGAAACAGTATTTTGTTCCTTATTTAAAAAGAGTAATAATAAAAAGTCTTCTAAAATAAAGGATGATAATATCAACATAAACATCAAAAAGATATTATTCTGATTCGTCTTGTAGACAATACTCAGATTGTTAAGAAAAAATTCTTACAGCCTTTCAGTAAGAGCAGGCCAACACTCTGGTGGACATTCTTATGCACTATATAGATAACCCTTTTTAGGTTTTAATATATTGGAATAGCTACAAGTAAATACCTGAAACTATCAAACTCCAACCCAGCAGGCTTGACTTGAAGACGATTGCGTAACAATGTAGATTACATGGGGTGACAATGTGATTGTGAAAACCTGGTAGATCACACTCCCTTTCTCTAGTGTATGGATGGATGAGTAGAAAAATGGGGACAAAAACTAAATGAAAAACAGGGTGGGATGGGGGGGATGATTTGGGTGCTATTTTTTTACTTTTATTTTTTATTCTTATTCTTTCTAGTGTAAGGAAAATGTTCAAAAATAGATTGGGATGATGAATGCATAACTATATGATAGTGCTATGAACAGTTGATGGTACACCATGGATGATTGTATGGTATGTGAATATATCTCAATAAAACTGAATTAAAAAATAAAACAGACCAATAATCTGCATTATTTTAACTGAAAACAACTCCAGTTTTGTATGAATATACAGTTTGACAAAAAAATCTCTTTCAAAATATTATAAACAAGCCTATCAAATTTTAGGTCAGCATTCACTACAACAAACAAAATTCACTTCCATAAACTTCCACAACCTTCCATATTCACCCAGGCTTTGTCCTACACATTCTCAAGGACAAAACTACAGCCCTTTCTTTAACAAAGCATATCCTTTATACTTTACACACCCACATACCTTAAGTTACCAAAAAGATCTTCAGCACTGTTTTTAAACATGCTACAAAGCATAATTATTTTTAAAATAGTTTGTCAAACTAATAATTTCATTAAACGCAGACTTACATTTTTTACCATCTTAAAGATCTGATAGATACAATGCTCTTTCTATTGGAGGTTAAAAAAAAATCTTTGTTTTCATAATATCCTAAAATTAAACATTTCATTTAGTTTTTGTCCCCATTTTTCTACTCATCCATCCATACACTAGAGAAAGAGTGTGATCTCCCAGGTTTTCACAATCACACTGTCACCCCATGTAATCTACATTGTTACTCAGTCGTCTTCGAGTCAAGCCTACTGGGTTGGAGTTTGATAGTTTCAGGTATTTACTTCTAGCTATTCCAACATTAAAAGCATCAAACTCTGGAAAATGCACAATTGTTTAATTTGTCCCAAGCGTAAATCCAGGGAAACTTTTCCATAGCTCTTAAGGATATTTCCTCTTGCTGAAATTTGGCAATTAGATCTTATTCAACTACCCCATCCCAAAGCTATTTATATTTTAATATTGATTTGTTTACTGTGTTTGCCATTGCAAAGGAGTTATTGGGGAAAAAAAATATTTTTAATTGGGGAATTCTCTCAGAACATGGCCTATTCCACAACATTTCCTCTGTGCCTGCCATTTCTAAACTTCAGACCCAGTACAAAGAATTCTAAACCAAGCCCACCCTTCCCCATCTTTTCCCACCCAATCCTTCCCCCATAGCTGCCTTAGCTGGTTAGGCCCTGGGGGCAGGGATAGGTGAGAAAAAAAATGAGACCTGATTTTAAAAGTTTTAAATGAGGGTCGTAGGATTTTAGACCCCTAAGGTAGTCTTAATTGTGACAGTTCCTATGCCCTTCTTTTAATTGTTTCCAATTACTAGATTTATTTTGCCTAAAGCTGTGTCTTTGAGGTTCCCAAGGCAGCTGTCTGCTGCCTTAGGGAAATTTCAGAGGGCAGTTTTTTTCTCCAGTCCGTTTGTTTACAGTAATTACAAAAACTAAGGCTTTGAACCCAGGTGCCTAGAGGGTTTTTGTTTTTTTTTTCCTCTGGGAGTACTAACATATATTTATTTATTGTAATTTATTGTAATACACATATATACGCACTTATTTATCTTTAAACAATTTGAATTGGGCTCTTTTTTTAGTTTTTATTGGGATTGTTCAGATACATACAGTTATCCAAAGATCCAAAGTGTACAATCAGTTGCCCCTGGTACCTTCATATAGCTGTGCATCCATCACCGCACTTAATTTTTGTTCAATTTTTAGAACCTTTTCATTACTTCAGACAAGAAATAAAGTGAAAGATGTAAAAAAAAAAAGAAAAAAAAGAAAAGGAAACTCGAATTCTCCCATATCCTTAACCAACCCCCCTCAATTGTTGACTCATAGTGTTGGTAAAGCACATTTCTTACTGTTTATGAAAGAATGTTGAAATACTACTAACTGTAGTATATAGTTTGCAATAGGTATATATATTTCTTCTGTATATGCCCCTCTATTATTAACTTCTAGTTGTATTATCATACATTTGTTCTGGTTCATGGAAGAGTTTTCTAATATTTGTACAGTTAATCATGGACATTGCCCACCATAGGATTCAGTTTCATACATTCCCATCTTTGACCTCCAGCTTTCCTTCTGGTGACATATATGACTCTGAGCTTCCCCTTTCCACCTCATTCACGCACCATTCGGCACTGTTAGTTATTCTCACATTTTGCTACCGACACCTCTGTTCATTTCCAAACATTTAAGTTCATCCTAGTTGAACATTCTGCTCATACTAAGCAACCACTCCCCATTCTTAAGCCTCGCCCTATATCTTGGTACCTTATATTTCATGTCTATGAGTTTACCTATTATAATTAGTTCTTATCATTGAGACCCTGCAATATTTGTCCTTATATGTCTGGCTTATTTCATTCAGTATATTGCCCTTGAGGTTTTGTCATCAACCCATTTTTTTTTTTTAAGACGGTTTTGTTCACACACCATACATTCCATCCTAAGTAAACAATTGATGGTTCTCTGTATGGTCACATCTTTATGTGTTCACCTTCTTCACCACTATCTATATAAAGACATCTACATTACTTCCACAAGGCAGGAGGGAGAATCAAAGAAGGTAGAGAGGCAAAAGAAGGAGGAAAGAAAATGACAGCTAGGAAGTAGCAAAAGGAAAAGTAACCTTAAATCAAAGTAAAGAGTCAGACAATACCACCAATGTCAAGTGTCTAACATGCCTTCCCTATTCCCCCCTCTTATCTGGATTCACCTTGGTATATCATCTTTGTTACATTAAAGGAAGCATAATGCAATGATTCTGTTAGTTACAGTCTCTAGTTTACATTGATTGCATCCCTCCCCCAATGTGTCCCCATTTTTAACACCTTGCAAGGTTGACATTTGCTTGTTCTTCCTCAAAAAAGAACATATTTGTACATTTTATCTCAATTGTTGAACACTCTAGATTTCACCAAGTTACACAGTCCCAGTCTTTATCTTTCCTCCTTTCTTCTGGTGTATCACATGCTCCCAACCTTCCTCTCTCAACCGTATTCACAGTTATCTTTGTTCAGTGTACTTACATTGCTGTGCTACCATCTCCCAAAATTGTGTTCCAAACCACACACTCCTATCTTCTCCTATCACTCTGTAGTGCTCCCTTTAGTATTTCCTGTAGGGCGGGTGTCTTATTCACAAAGTCTCTCATTGTCTGTTTGTTGGAAAATATTTTGAGTTCTCCCTCATATTTGAAGGACAGCTTTGCTGGATATAGGATTCTTGGTTGGCGGTTTTTCTCTTTCAGTGTCTTAAATATATCACACCACTTCCTTCTTGCCTCCATGGTTTCTGCTGAGATATCCACACATAGTCTTATTAAGCTTCCTTTTTATGTGATGGATTGCTTTCCTCTTGCTGCTTTCAGGATTCTCTCTTTGTCTTTGACATTTGATAATCTGATTATTAAGTGTCTTGGCGTAGGCCTATTCAGATCTATTCTGTTTGGAGTACACTGCACTTCTTGGATCTATAATTTTATGTGTTTCATAAGAGATGGGAAATTTTCATTGATTATTTCCTCTATTATTGCCTCTGCCCCTTTTCCCCTCTCTTCTCCTTCTGGGACACCAATGATACGTACATTCTTGTACTTTGTTTCATCTTTAAGTTCCCAGAGACGTTGCTCATATTTTTTCATTCTTTTCTCCATCTGCTCCTTTGCGTGTAGGCTTTCAGGTGTTTTGTTCTCCAGTTCCTGGGTGTTTTCTTCTGCCTCTTGAGATCTGCTGTTGTATGTTTCCATTGTTTCTTTCATCTCTTGTGTTGTGCCTTTCATTTCCTTAGATTCTGCTAGTCGTTTTTTTAAACTTTTGATTTCTGCCTTATGTATGCCCAGTGTTTTCTTTACAGCTTATATTTCTTTTGCCAATTCTTCTCTAAACTTTTTGACTTGATTTAGCATTCGTTGTTTAAATTCCTGTATCTCAGTTGAAGTGTACGTTTGTTCCTTTGACTGGGCCACAGCTTCATTTTTCTTAGTGTTGGTTGTAGTTTTCTGTTGTCTAATGTTTTAGTTTGCTAATGCTGTGGAATGCAAAACACCAGAGATAGATTGGCTTTTATAAAAAGGGGGTTTATTTGGCTATACAGTTACAGTCTTAAGGCCATAAAGCGTCCAAGGTAACACATCAGTAATCAGGTACCTTCACTGGAGGATGGCAAATGGCGTCCGGAAAACCTCTGTTAGCTGGGAAGGCACATGGCTGGCGTCTGCTCCAAAGTTCTGGTTTCCAAATGGCTTTCTCCCAGGATGTTCCTCTCTAGCAAGCTTGCTCCTCTTCAAAATGTCACTCAGCTGCACTGAGTTTCCTCTCCTTGAGCCAGCTCATTTATATGGCTCCACTGATCAAGGCCCACCCCGAATGGGTGGGGCCATGCCTCCACGGAAATATCCCATCAGTTATCGTCCACAGTTGGGTGGGGCGCATCTCCATGCAAACAACCTAATCCAAACGTTCCAACTTAATCCCCACTATTATGTCTACCCCACAAGATTGCATCAAAGAATATGGCTTTTTCTGGGGGACATAATACATTTAAACCAGCACATCTAGGCATCTGACTTCCTAGGCCACCCTAATCAGGTTTTCCCAGATGAGAACAGGCTCAGGTCACAGAAGGAGGTAATAGTCAGTATCTGGTTTCCCTGATGGTTTTTCTTAGAGGATTGATACACCTGTGCTTTTCTGCCTAGCAGGTGTACTTGTCAGCCTGTCACCGCCTGTGTAAGAGTGTGTGGCCTATGGCTCTCCTCCCCCAGGCTTTGGGGTCTGGTTCCGGAAAGGCAGGCAGTAGAGCTGGGCCCCTCCCTTTCCTCTTGGGAAGCTATACCCCTCCAGAGAGGTCATCTGCATATCAATAAGTTCTTTGTTTCTCTGACTCTGCTGATCAAAGTCTTTTGATTTTAAAATGGCTGAGGCTGTCTTTACTGCAAAGCGCTGCAGTCTGAAAATGGCTGAGGTTTTCTCCACAGAGAGAGAAAGGGACAGAAAAGCTCCCAGGTTCACCCGTCAGCCAGAGATAGCACCCGATCCTCTGGGCTCCCCATCCTGAGACAGATATGTCCCCCGACTCTCCCAAGGTCAGTTGTCACCAAAAGCCTCTGTCTGCTTGTTGAGGATTCACTGTCTGTATTGAGCAGTTAACATTAAAACCCCAGTTGGAGCTGGGCTGAGGGAGTGCTGCTCTCTAGCACCGCAAGGCTTCCGTGAGGGAGGGGCTCTCGGCTCTCAGCGTAGGTCTGCAGTTTTACTTACAGATTTTATGCTGTGATCTCGGGCATTCCTCCCAATTCAGGTTGGTGGATGATGAATGGACAGTCACATTTGTCTCCCCGCAGTTATTTCAGGTTATTTACTAGTTTTTTGGTCATTTATGAATTGTTCCAGGGGGTCTAACAGTCTTCCACTCCCCTCTATGCCGCCATCTTAGCTCCTCTGAATTGGGCTCTTTTAAGAATTTTTGTTTGCCAATTTGGTATTACCATCCGGAGGTCAGAAAATATACATTAAACAAACAGACACAAATAAAAAGCTAGACACACAAAAAACCCAGAGACATAGAAATACAAAACTCACTAATTTGAACCCTACTTTTTCATTCTTTTCTGGTATCCTTGAATATTATAAATCCTCTCGGGACTCCCTGTTTATCTACTCCTGTAGGCACTTGCCAGAGGGGTAGAAGTTTTGCCAATGGCTCTGCCACCGGTTTTAGAGAGCAGTCTTGACCAAATTGAGAACCCTAGTGGGTGTGAGAGGGGAGGACAATTTCTATCTCAGGGTCTTTTACCTCTGATAGAGAGGGAAACAGAGGAGGAGGAGGAAGTAGAGGAGCTTACCCATTTCCTGATCTATTGGCCCCTTGCTTACAGGGTGCAGTGGAGCAGATAGAGGAGTTAATAAAGATTCTATTGGGATGTGAATATATCTCAATAAAATGATGATTTAAAAAAAAAAAAAAAAAAGATTCTATTGGAGCCTCCAAATTTACATCAGGGAGGATATTTTTCTTTTCTCCACTAATCTTTACAGGTAAAATTTTACATTTTCTTATCAACACTGTAACCAAGAAATTAGGATTTAAGGATTGATTATGGTTACTGAATCATTATATAGATATTCCTTTTTAATTTCTGGTATGTTAAAGTAAACCAAGGGAAATAACTGAAACTTGAACTGTAAGCCAGCTGCCTTGATCTCTGATTATGATGGTATAGCCTTTATCTCATGCCCTAGTGATTGTAAAAACCTTGTGACTAACCTTCACTTGTATCCATTTATCCGGTTTTTCAACTTTAAAGTCATGATTACTAAAGACAGCCCCTAGTGTTTATTAATGAAAGGGCCTCAGTCAGTCCAGAACCAACCCACCCCAAGTCCAAAGTTATCTTGATAACCAAAGCTGGATCTAACCAAAATGGGCCACCTGGCATGCGCAGTAGCTTAAACTTTAACCTACAAGTCACCTATACCTCATTATAATACTAAAAATCAGGCCCATCATCATATTAAGGCCACCATTTTCTTACATATGTTCTGTAACTAAGCATGTAATCAATCTGTGCATGCTCAATAATTAGATCACTTCTAATTACATAATCTGGGGCCATTGTACTCATTTTCCTAAGACCTGCCCATCTTTTGATGCTACAAAACTATTAGAATTATTGCAGCCACTGGACTGTATTTAGTCTAGAGACTTGGCAGTCGGGTTTTTCTCTATCCTGCCAGCGCTCCAGACCCTTGGCGCCTTAAAAAGCTTCAAAGACAGAAACCATTTCTAGTTTGAAGTCCAGACACCTGACTGGGTGATGTCAAGGTAAAAATGGATCAGGAAGTTAATATGGTGGTTTGAGTCCCCTAGACCTAGGTTAAAGGCCTGGGTCTTGCTTCCAGAATGATCCCCTTGCTCTGACCTCTACACCTTTCTGTTTTCTGGGTACCATTCTGTATGGGGTTTGAGGACGCTGCCTCAAATTTCTCTTTTGAGTATACTCTTGGCAAAGCTCAGTCATCCAACAATTAACTGGTATTTAATGAAATTAAGTAGGCCTGTTTAACTGTTAACTGGTATGTTACCTAGGTACAGTAAGTGTTTAATGCTTGTTTAATTATTTAATTGATGTGTTACTTAGATATAATAATGCCTAAGTGTTAAGTGTCTTTAAATTTGTTAGTTGATGTCTTACTGCATTTGTATTGGTCAGGTGTTCCTAATTGATTACTGATTCCAAAAAATATATATATCTTTTACAATGGGAAATTCTAATTCCAATAGCATTCCTGAATGTACTCCTTTAGGCTGTATTTTGAAAAATTGAAAAGCTTTTAGTTATGAGCCTATGAGAAAAAGATTTATTTCTGTAACACAGTCTAGCCTCAATATTTAAGATCAGGGAAGAAATGGCCTGAGGTAGTTGTTCTGCAAAAGGGCAGAAATGGGATATGATAATGCATATTCAATCCTATATTTGTCCCTCTTAAAAGTATATCTGTGTTTCTGTTTCTTGTCATTAACTTTCTATTTGTGTCTTGCCTGCCTGTTAAATGTATGTTCTCATACCTCCAGATGGTAATAGCAAATTAACAAGAAATTCTTAAAAAGCTCTATTTGAATTACTTTAAAATGAATAAGCACTTTCATATATATAAAAATTAGTGATCCTGAAGTCCAAAAAGAAAAACCCTCTAGGCAGTAGGGTTCAAAGCCATAGTTTTGTAATTATTGTAAACAAACCTGGACTTTAGAAAGAAACGGCCCCTGGAATTTCCCTAAGGCAGCAGAAGGCTACCAGGGGGCTGCCTCTGGAAAAGGCAAAGACCTTTTCCAATTGTCCAGGTCGCAGCCTTAAGTGAAATAGATCTAATAATTAGAAATAGTTAAAAGAAAGGCATAGGAACTCTCAAATCCCACCACCCTCACCTAAAACTTTTAAATTCAAGCTCGACAGACCAGAGCTCATCTTCTCCTTGTCTCACCCATCTCTGCCCCCAGGGCCTACCACCTAAGGCAGCTATGAGGGAAGGGCTGGGTATAGAAAGATGGTGGAGGTGTGGTTTATAATTCTTTCAGATGAGCCTGGAAATTAGAAGTAGTAGGCATAGAAGAAATGTGGTGGAATAGGCCATGCTTCTCAAAAGGTGTTTCCAGTTAATCAGATCATTATTAAAATATAAATAGCCTTAGGACAGGAGTAATTGAATAAGATCTAATTGCCAAATTTTCAGTAAGTGAAATGAAAGGTCTTTGAGAGCTGTGGGAAAGTCTACCTGGATTTTGGCTTGGGACAAATTAAATAATTGCAATATATTATCCAGAACTTTATAGTCAATGTACTTTTAAGGTTGTCCATAATTTTAGGGTATTACAAAAACAAAGAGATTTTTTTACCCTCCAAGAGCAGGAATAAAAACCAAATACAGCTGCAAAATTTCAGTGGTAAAGTCTAGTCCAATTTGTTTTTATGATGACTTTTTGAATTGAACAAATGCAATTTTACTTTCCTTAAGTAAGTTCTCCCTAAATTGGTACAAGTGTACTGATAAAATAAGCTAGTATTATAAACACATTCTCAAAATTCCTCTTAAAAATAGCCCAACTAGGTATAAACTGAGCAATGTACCTGGTAATGATGACACTTATGTAAAATGTTATAAAAAGAAAGGTATCTAATGCTTCAAATATATCCTATTTGAGAAATCAGTTAAATTTAGTAAGAAATAGAAAATAAATTTGTAACCTTGATTACCTGGATTTCAAAAAGTCTGCCTTTTTAATTACTTTGCCATTTGTTACCCCAGTATGTGGAAAAAATTGAATTTGTAGTGGCTTTAAGGTCAGGCAGTATATTCTGTGAGTATATTATGTAATCAGGTTAGTAAGTGCTGTCATGATTGAGAAAGACATAATTATTAGCTTCAAAATTATATTCTAGTTAGAATATACTTGTACCAGGGCACAGTATACAAGAGTAGTAGTTAAAATACCTGCTGATTACCTCTCACAGCCCAAGAGGGCTTTTGCAGCCGAAGGACTAAAGAAAGCACTGGACACGTTCTGAGACATGAGCTTTTATTTGGGGGGCTTACCTATAGGTTGGGAAGTCAGCTGCTCTGAATGGTGGTGGGTTCAGAGCTTGGTGTGTAAGGTACTCCGCACTTCTGGGGAGAAGAACAAACTGGTTATAAGGGCTCGACATTCCAATGGGTATGAGAGCATAAGGCAGGAATGGAGGTCTTTTGAGGTAGGGAGGAGGGGAGGATTATGGATTATCTTGTAGATAGTATCTCAGGGAGTTTCAGGGAAGAGGTTGTTTTAGGAGGGAGGTAAGCTATAGGTTTACATTTAGCATGGGAGGCCTGATTTTACAAGAAGAGTAGGTCAAACCTAAACTGACCTAGATCACACAAGCTGCTGTGTGCAGTCTTCAAGGCACTTAGGGAAGGTCCTGGGCCCAGGGCTCCCACATTATGTAAATTAAAAAATTTAAATGCTGGAAGAATTTTAAAAAGCAGAAAAATAAAAATGACCTACAAAGATCTCATAAAAGAGATGACATTTGTAATATTTTTAAATAAGAAAGTAGCATTTGAATAAATAAAGCTTTAAACTAGTTTTTTTTTTAAGACATAATTTAATATTGTAAACTAACATGTTCCTGGTATTATTTAAAACTTGGAAATAATGTTGAAATTTTTTAGTTTTTTCTGGATATAAATCCCTTAATCATTAGAGAACTGATTGTATTTCAAATTTGGGCTCTTCTAACATTTGAAGGTAGTACTAGATTGCACTAAGAAATTTTAGACATTGTGAAGTAATCATTTGTGTGTTGTGAGTATGAAGTATATAAATCCCTGGTTGTGTTCAAACTAAGTATAAATTTTTCCTTCTTCTATTAAGTTGTAGTATCTCTGTCTCTTCTCCCTTCATGAATACTGTTATTAGAAGGTAGTATGTGTGTTCAAAGAGCTTTGTGAATTTGTAATCAAATTTATTTCTGATTATATGCAGTCTGGATAAATAAAAACTATAGGTGGGATAGATAGTATTTTTATTATCTTCCATACTATGATAACCATATTTTCTGATTAAAGAGAGTTTTGTTTGTTGTAGTCATTGCTGACTACAAGCCCTGAATGGGTATGGAAAGTTATAGAAAGTTTATAAAAGTGAATTCTGTCTATCACAATCAATGCTGACCAAAAATTTAATAAGCCTGTTTATAATATTTTTTATAAAAAGAGATTTTGGGAGGCGGGGCAAGATGGCAGACTGGTGAGCTGTATGTTTTAGTTACTCCTCCAGGAAAGTAGGTAAAAAGCCAGGAACTGCGTGGACTGGACACCACAGAGCAATCTGTCTTTGGGCATACTTCATACAACACTCATGAAAACGTGGAACTGCTGAGATCAGCGAAATCTGTAAGTTTTTGCGGCCAGGGGACCCGCGCCCCTCCCTGCCAGACTCAGTCCCGGGGGAGGAGGGGCTGTCAGCTCCAGGAAGGAGAAGGGAGAATTGCAGTGGCTGCTCTTACCGGAAACTCATTCTACTGATTCAAACTCCAACCATAGATAGACTGAGGCCAGACACCAGAGACTCTGAGAGCAGCCAGCCCAGCAGAGAGGAGACAGGCATAGAAAAAAAACAACATGAAAAACTCCAAAATAAAAGCAGAGGATTTTTGGAGTTCTGGTGAACACAGAAAGGGGAAGGGCGGAGATCAGGCCTTGAGGCGCATATGCAAATCCCGAAGCAAGGCTGATCTCTCTGCCCTGGGCACCTTTCCTTAATGGCCCTGGTTGCTTTGTCTATTAGCATTTCAATAACCCATTAGATCTCTGAGGAGGGCCGTTTTTTGTTTTTTTTTTTTTTTTAAATCCTTTTTGCTTTTTCTAAAACAATTACTCTAAGAAGCTCAATACAGAAAGCTTCAAAGAATTGAAATTTGGGCACGTCAAGTCAAGAGCAGAACTAAGAGAGCTCTGAGACAAAAGGCAATAATCCAGTGGCTGAGAAAATTCACTAAACAACACAACTTCCCAAGAAAAGGGGGGTGTCCGCTCACAGCCACCATCCTGGTGGACAGGAAACACTCCTGCCCATCGCCAGCCCCATAGCCCAGAGCTGCCCCAGACAACCCAGTGTGACGGAAGTGCTTCAAATAACAGGCACACACCACAAAACTGGGCGTGGACATTAGCCTTCCCTGCAACCTCAGCTGAATGTCCCAGAGCTGGGAAGGGGGAGCAGTGTGAATTAACAGAGCCCCATTCAGCCATCATTTGAGCAGACTGGGAGCCTCCCAACACAGCCCAGCAGCCCATAACTGCCCTGGGGGGACGGCACTCACCTGTGACATAGCACAGTCATCCCTCAACAGAGGACCCGGGGTGCACAGCCTGGAAGAGGGGCCCACTTGCAAGTCTCAGGAGCCATACGCCAATACCAAAGACTTGTGGGTCAGTGGCAGAGACAAACTGTGGCAGGACTGAACTGAAGGATTAGACTATTGCAGTAGCTTTAAAACTCTAGGATCATCAGGGAGATTTGATTGTTAGGGCCACCCCCCCTCCCCGACTGCCCAGAAACATGCCCCACATACAGGGCAGGCAACACCAACTACACACGCAAGCTTGGGACACCAATTGGGCCCCACAAGACTCACTCCCCCACTCACCAAAAAGGCTAAGCAGGGGAGATCTGGCTTGTGGAGAACAGGTGGCTCGTGGACGCCACCTGCTGGTTAGTTAGAGAAAGTGTACTCCACGAAGCTGTAGATCTGATAAATTAGAGATAAGGACTTCAACTGGTCTACAAACCCTAAAAGAACCCTATCAAGGTCAGCAAATGCCACGAGGCCAAAAAACAACAGAAAATTATAAAGCATATGAAAAAACCAGACGATATGGATAACCCAAGCCCAAGCACCCAAATCAAAAGACCAGAAGAGACACACCTAGAGCAGCTACTCAAAGAACTAAAGATGAACAATGAGACCCTAGTACGGGATATGAAGGAAATCAAGAAGACCCTAGAAGAGCATAAAGAAGACATTGCAAGACTAAATAAAAAAATGGATGATCTTATGGAAATTAAAGAAACTGTTGACCAAATTAAAAGATTCTGGACACTCATAGTACAAGACTAGAGGAAGTTGAACAACGAATCAGTGACCTGGAAGATGACAGAATGGAAAATGAAAACATAAAAGAAAGAATGGGGAAAAAAATTGAAAAACTCGAAATGGACCTCAGGGATATGATAGATAATATGAAACGTCCGAATATAAGACTCATTGGTGTCCCAGAAGGGGAAGAAAAGGGTAAAGGTCTAGGAAGAGTATTCAAAGAAATTGTTGGGGAAAACTTCCCAAATCTTCTAAACAACATAAATACACAAATCATAAATGCTCAGCGAACTCCAAATAGAATAAATCCAAAAAAACCCACTCCGAGACATATACTGATCACACTGTCAAACATAGAAGAGAAGGAGCAAGTTCTGAAAGCAGCAAGAGAAAAGCAATTCACCACATACAAAGGAAACAGCATAAGACTAAGTAGTGACTACTCAGCAGCCACCATGGAGGCGAGAAGGCAGTGGCACGATATATTTAAAATTCTGAGTGAGAGGAATTTCCAGCCAAGAATACTTTATCCAGCAAAGCTCTCCTTCAAATTTGAGGGAGAGCTTAAATTTTTCACAGACAAAGAAATGCTGAGAGAATTTGCTAACAAGAGACCTGCCCTACTGGAGATACTAAAGGGAGCCCTACAGACAGAGAAACAAAGACAGGACAGAGAGACTTGGAGAAAGGTTCAGTACTAAAGAGATTCGGTATGGGTACAATAAAGGATATTAATAGAGAGAGGGAAAAATATGGCAAACATAATCCAAAGGATAAGATGGCCGATTCAAGAAATGCCTTCACGGTTTTAACGTTGAATGTAAATGGATTAAACTCCCCAATTAAAAGATATAGATTCGCAGAATGGATCAAAAAAAATGAACCATCAATATGTTGCATACAAGAGACTCATCTTAGACACAGGGACACAAAGAAACTGAAAGTGAAAGGATGGAAAAAAATATTTCATGCAAGCTACAGCCAAAAGAAAGCAGGTGTAGCAATATTAATCTCAGATAAAATAGACTTCAAATGCAGGGATGTTTTGAGAGACAAAGAAGGCCACTACATACTAATAAAAGGGGCAATTCAGCAAGAAGAAATAACAATCGTAAATGTCTATGCACCCAATCAAGGTGCCACAAAATACATGAGAGAAACATTGGCAAAACTAAAGGAAGCAATTGATGTTTCCACAATAATTGTGGGAGACTTCAACACATCACTCTCTCCTATAGATAGATCAACCAGACAGAAGACCAATAAGGAAATTGAAAACCTAAACAATCTGATAAATGAATTAGATTTAACAGACATCTACAGGACATTACATCCCAAATCAACAGGATACACATACTTTTCTAGTGCTCACGGAACTTTCTCCAGAATAGATCATATGCTGGGACATAAAACAAGCCTCAATAAATTTAAAAAGATTGAAATTATTCAAAGCACATTCTCTGACCACAATGGAATACAATTAGAAGTCAATAACCATCAGAGACTTAGAAAATTCACAAATACCTGGAGGTTAAACAACACACTCCTAAACAATCAGTGGGTTAAAGAAGAAATAGCAAGAGAAATTGCTAAATATATAGAGACGAATGAAAATGAGAACACAACATACCAAAACCTATGGGATGCAGCAAAAGCAGTGCTAAGGGGGAAATTTATAGCACTAAACGCATATATTAAAAAGGAAGAAAGAGCCAAAATCAAAGAACTAATGGATCAACTGAAGAAGCTAGAAAATGAACAGCAAACCAATCCTAAACCAAGTAGAAGAAAAGAAATAACAAGGATTAAAGCAGAAATAAATGACATAGAGAACAAAAAACAATAGAAAGGATAAATATCACCAAAAGTTGGTTCTTTGAGAAGATCAACAAGATTGACAAGCCCCTAGCTAGACTGAAAATCAAAAAGAGAGAAGACCCATATCAACAAAATAATGAATGAAAAAGGTGACATAACTGCAGATCCTGAAGAAATTAAAAAAATTATAAGAGGATATTATGAACAACTGTATGGCAACAAACTGGATAATGTAGAAGAAATGGACAATTTCCTGGAAACATATGAACAACCTAGACTGACCAGAGAAGAAATAGAAGACCTCAACCAACCCATCACAAGCAAAGAGATCCAATCAGTCATCAAAAATCTTCCCACAAATAAATGCCCAGGGCCAGATGGCTTCACAGGGGAATTCTACCAAACTTTCCAGAAAGAACTGACACCAATCTTACTCAAACTCTTTCAAAACATTGAAAAAAATGGAACACTACCTAACTCATTTTATGAAGCTAACATCAATCTAATACCAAAACCAGGCAAAGATGCTACAAAAAAGGAAAACTACCGGCCAGTCTCCCTAATGAATATAGATGCAAAAATCCTCAACAAAATACTTGCAAATCGAATCCAAAGACACATTAAAAAAATCATACACCATGACCAAGTGGGGTTCATTCCAGGCATGCAAGGATGGTTCAACATAAGAAAAACAATCAATGTATTACAACACATTAAAAACTCGAAAGGGAAAAATCAATTGATCATCTCAATAGATGCTGAAAAAGCATTTGACAAAATCCAACATCCGTTTTTGATAAAAACACTTCAAAAGGTAGGAATTGAAGGAAACTTCCTCAACATGATAAAGAGCATATATGAAAAACCCACAGCCAGCATAGTACTCAATGGTGAGAGACTGAAAGCCTTCCCTCTAAGATCAGGAACAAGACAAGGATGCCCGCTGTCACCACTGTTATTCAACATTGTGCTGGAAGTGCTAGCCAGGGCAATCCGGCAAGACAAAGAAATAAAAGGCATCCAAATTGGAAAAGAAGAAGTAAAACTGTCATTGTTTGCAGATGATATGATCTTATATCTAGAAAACCCTGAGAAATCGACGATACACCTACTAGAGCTAATAAACAAATTTAGCAAAGTAGCGGGATACAAGATTAATCCACATAAGTCAGTAATGTTTCTATATGCTAGAAATGAACAAACTGAAGAGACACTCAAGAAAAAGATACCATTTTCAATAGCAACTAAAAAATCAAGTACCTAGGAATAAACTTAACCAAAGATGTAAAAGACCTATACAAAGAAAACTACATAACTCTACTAAAAGAAATAGAAGGGGACCTTAAAAGATGGAAAAATATTCCATGTTCATGGATAGGAAGGCTAAATGTCATTAAGATGTCAATTCTACCCAAACTCATCTACAGATTCAATGCAATCCCAATCAAAATTCCAACAACCTACTTTGCAGACTTGGAAAAGCTAGTTATCAAATTTATTTGGAAAGGGAAGATGCCTCGAATTGCTAAAGACACTTTAAAAAAGAAAAACGAAGTGGGAGGACTTACACTCCCTGACTTTGAAGCTTATTATAAAGCCACAGTTGCCAAAACAGCATGGTACTGGCACAAAGATAGACATATAGATCAATGGAATCGAATTGAGAATTCAGAGATAGACCCTCAGATCTATGGCCGACTGATCTTTGATAAGGCCCCCAAAGTCACCGAACTGAGCCATAATGGTCTTTTCAACAAATGGGGCTGGGAGAGTTGGATATCCATATCCAAAAGAATGAAAGAGGACCCCTACCTCACCCCCTACACAAAAATTAACTCAAAATGGACCAAAGATCTCAATATAAAAGAAAGTACCATAAAACTCCTAGAAGATAATGTAGGAAAACATCTTCAAGACCTTGTATTAGGAGGCCACTTCCTAGACTTTACACCCAAAGCACAAGCAACAAAAGAGAAAATAGATAAATGGGAACTCCTCAAGCTTAGAAGTTTCTGCACCTCAAAGGAATTTCTCAAAAAGGTAAAGAGGCAGCCAACTCAATGGGAAAAAATTTTTGGAAACCATGTATCTGACAAAAGACTGATATCTTGCATATACAAAGAAATCCTACAACTCAATGACAATAGTACAGACAGCCCAATTATAAAATGGGCAAAAGATATGAAAAGACAGTTCTCTGAAGAGGAAATACAAATGGCCAAGAAACACATGAAAAAATGTTCAGCTTCACTAGCTATTAGAGAGATGCAAATTAAGACCACAATGAGATACCATCTAACACCGGTTAGAATGGCTGCCATTAAACAAACAGGAAACTACAAATGCTGGAGGGGATGTGGAGAAATTGGAACTCTTATTCATTGTTGGTGGGACTGTATAATGGTTCAGCCACTCTGGAAGTCAGTCTGGCAGTTCCTTAGAAAACTAGAGATAGAGCTACCATTCGATCCAGCGATTGCACTTCTCGGGATATACCCGGAAGATCGGAAAGCAGTGACACGAACAGATATCTGCACGCCAATGTTCATAGCAGCATTATTCACAATTGCCAAGAGATGGAAACAACCCAAATGTCCATCAACAGATGAGTGAATAAATAAAATGTGGTATATACACACGATGGAATACTACGCGGCAGTAAGAAGGAACGATCTGGTGAAACATATGACAACATGGATGAACCTTGAAGACATAATGCTGAGCGAAATAAGCCAGGCACAAAAAGAGAAATATTATATGCTACCACTAATGTGAACTTTGAAAAATGTAAAACAAATGGTTTATAATGTAGAATGTAGGGGAACTAGCAGTAGAGAGCAATTAAGGAAGGGGTAACAATAATCCAAGAAGAACAGATAAGCTATTTAACGTTCTGGGGATGCCCAGAAATGACTATGGTCTGTTAATTTCTGATGGATGTAGTAGGAACAAGTTCACTGAAATGTTGCTATAGTATGTAACTTTCTTGGGGTAAAGTAGGAACATGTTGGAAGTTAAGCAGTTATCTTAGGTTAGTTGTCTTTTTCTTACTCCCTTGTTATGGTCTCTTTGAAATGTTCTTTTATTGTATGTTTGTTTTCTTTTTAACTTTTTTTTTCATACAGTTGATTTGAAAAAAGAAGGGAAAGTTAAAAAAAAAAAAAAAAAGGAAAAAGACAAACAAGGAAAAAAAAAAAAAAAGATGTAGTGCCCCCTTGAGGAGCCTGTGGAGAATGCAGGGGTATTCGCCTACCCCACCTCCATGGTTGCTAACATGACCACAGACATAGGGGACTGGTGGTTTGATGGGTTGAGCCCTCTACCATAAGTTTTACCCTTGGGAAGACGGTTGCTGCAAAGGAGAGGCTAGGCCTCCCTGTATTTGTGCCTAAGAGTCTCCTCCTGAATGCCTCTTTGTTGCTCAGATGTGGCCCTCTCTCTCTGGCTAAGCCAACTTGAAAGGTGAAATCACTGCCCTCCCCTCTACGTGGGATCAGACACCCAGGGAAGTGAATCTC
The DNA here is from genome assembly GCF_015220235.1 of Choloepus didactylus. Lineage (NCBI taxonomy): Eukaryota > Metazoa > Chordata > Mammalia > Pilosa > Megalonychidae > Choloepus > Choloepus didactylus. The sequence goes on from NC_051308.1 coordinate 35,730,487, forward strand.
CCTGGCAACGTGGAATATGACTCCCGGGGAGGAATGTAGACCCGGCATCGTGGGATGGAGAACATCTTCTTGACCAAAAGGGGGATGTGAAAGGAAATGAAATAAGCTTCAGTGGCAGAGAGATTCCAAAACGAGCCGAGAGATCACTCTGGTGGGCACTCTTACGCACACTTTAGACAACCTTTTTTAGGTTCTAAAGAATTGGGGTAGCTGGTGGTGGATACCTGAAACTATTAAACTACAACCCAGAACCCATGAATCTCGAAGACAGTTGTATAAAAATGTAGCTTATGAGGGGTGACAGTGGGATTGGGAATGCCATAAGGACCAAACTCCACTTTGTCTAGTTTATGGATGGATGTGTAGAAAAGTAGGGGAAGGAAACAAACAGACAAAGGTACCTAGTGTTCTTTTTTACTTCAATTGCTCTTTTTCACTCTAATTATTATTCTTGTTATTTTTGTGTGTGTGCTAATGAAGGTGTCAGGGATTGATTTAGGTGATGAATGTACAACTATGTAATGGTACTGTAAACAATCGAAAGTACAATTTGTTTTGTATGACTGCGTGGTATGTGAATATATCTCAATAAAATGATGATAAAAAAAAAAAAAAAAAAAGAGCTTTTGTGTCAAACCTTGTGTTCATACAAAACTAAAGTTTAGTTTGCTCTCTGTTAAAATAATGTGGATGGTTAGTCTGTTCTTTTTGTTTTTTAATTTTAATTTTTATTGAGATTGTTCACAAACCATACAATTATCCAAAGATCCAATGTGTACAATCTGTTGCCCCCAGTACCCTCATACAGCTGTGTATCCATCACCACAATTAATTTTTGTTCAATTTTTAGAACCTTTTCATTACTCCAGACAAGAAATAAAGACAAAGAAGTGGGGAAAAAAGAGAAAAAGAAAAAAAAGAAAAAAAAAGAAAAGCAAACTCAAATCTTCCCATACCCCTAACCACCCGCACTCCATTCTTGACTCGTAGTATCGGTATAGTACATTTGTTACTGTTTATGGAAGAATGTTGAAATACTACCAACAGTAGTATATAGTTTGCAATAGGTATATATTTTTTCCCTGTATGTCCCTCTATTATTAACGTCTAGTTGTATTGTCATACATTTGTTCTGGTTCATGGAAGAGATTTCTAACATTTGTATAGTTAATCAACCCATTTTTTTAAAGATGGTTTTGTTTACATGCCATACATTCCATCCTAAGTAAACAATCAATGGTTCCCTGTATAGTCACATATTTATGTGTTCACCACCCTCACCACTATCTGTATAAGGGCATCTACATTTCTTCCACAAAGCAGAACAGTCAAAGAAGGTAGAGAGGCAAAAGACAAAGAAAAAACAAAGAGGAAAAACAAACAAACAAAAAAACATGACAGCTAGAGCAGCAAAAGGAAAGATAACCTTAAATCAAAGTAAAGAGTCAGACAACATCACCAATGTCAAGTATCTCACACCTCTCCCCTATCCCCCCCTCTTATCTGCATTTACCTTGGTATATCACCTTTGTTACATTAAAGGGAGCATGATACAATGATTCTGTTAATTATAGTCTCTAGTTTACGTTGATTGCATCCCTCCCCCAATGCCTCCCCATTTTTAAAACTTTGCAAGGTTGACATTCACTTGTTCTCCCTCATGAAAGAACATATTTGTATGTTTTATCACAACTGTTGAACACTCTAGGTTTCACTGAGTTTCACAGTCCCAGTCTTTATCTTTCTTCCTTTCTACTGGTGTCCCACATGCTCCCAACCCTCCTCTCTAAACCACTTTCATAGTTATCTTTGTTCAGTGTACTTACGTTGCTGTGCTACCATCTCCCAAAATTGTATTCCAAACCATGCACTCCTGTCTTCTCCGATCAGTCTGTAGTGCTCCCTTTTGTATTTCCTCTAGATTGGGTGTCTTGTTCACAAAGTCTCTCATTGTCTGTTTGCCGGCAAATATTTTGAACTCTGCCTCCTATTTGAAGGACAGTTTTGCTGGATTCTTGGTTGGCGGTTTTTCTCTTTCAGTATCTTAAATGTATCACACCACTTCCTTCTTGCCTCCATGGTTTCTGCTGAGAGATCCGCACATAGTCTTATAAGCTTCCTTTGTATGTGATGGATCGCTTTTCTCTTGCTGCTTTCAGGATTCTCCCTGTGTCTTTGATGTTTGATAATCTGATTATTACGTGTCTTGGCATAGGCCTATTCAGATTTATTCAGTTTGGACTACACTGCACTTCTTGGATCTGTAATTTTATGTCTTTCATAAGAGATGGGAAATTTTCATTATTTCCTCTATTATTCCCTCTGCCCCTTTTCCCATCTCTTCTCCTTCTGGGACACAAATGATACATACATTCTTATATTTTGTTTCATCCTTAAGTTCCCGGAGATGTTGCTCATATTTTTCCATTCTTTTCTCCATCTGCTCCTTTGTATGCAGGCTTTCAGGTGTTTTGTTCTCCAGTTCCTGAGTGTTTTCTTCTGCCTCTTGAGATCTGCTGTTGTATGTTTCCGTTGTGTCTTTCATCTCTTGTGTTGTGCCTTTCATTTCCACAGATTCTGCCCGTTGTTTTTTCGAACTTTCAATTTTTGCCTTATGCCCACTGTTTTTTTTTTTTTTATAGCCTTTATCTATTTTGGCGTATCTTCTCTAAACTTTTTGAATTGATTTAGCATTAGTTGTTTAAATTCCTGTATCTCAGCTGAAGTGTAAGTTTGTTCCTTTGACTGGGCCATAGCTTCATTTTTCTTAGTGTAAGTTGTAGTTTTCTGATGTCTAGGCATCTGACCTCCCAGGCCACCTCAATCAGATTTTCCCAGATGAAGACAAGCTCAGGTCACAGAAGGAGGAAATATTCAGTATCTGGTTTCCCTGATGGTGCATCTTAGAGGATTGACACACCCTGTGCTTTTCTACCCAGCAGGTGGTGCCTGTCAGTCTGTTATGGGCTGGTGTAGGGGTGTGTGGCCCGCGGCTCTCCTCCCCCAGGCTCTGGGGTCTGGTTCTGAATATAAGGCAGGTAGTAGAGCTGGGCCCCTACTCTTCCATCTTGGGAAGCTATGCCCCCTAGAGAGAGGTCATTTGCATATAAATGGATTCTTTGTTTCTCTGACTCTGCTACCTCCACCCTTGTCTGGGTCAGAGTGCTTCAATTTTACAATGGCTGGGGCTTTCTTTACTGCAAAGCACTGCAAGCTGAAAATGGCTGAGGCTTTCTCTACTGAGCCACCCAGGTTGACAGAGACACAAAGGGGCAGAAAGCTTCCAGATTCACCCATCAGCCAGAGATAGCACCCAATCCTCTGGGCTCCCCATCCTGAGACAGATATGTTCCCTGACTCTCCCAAGGTCAGTTGTCACCAAAAGCCTTTGCTTGTTGGGGATTCACAGACTGTGTTGGGCAGTTAATATTAAAACCCCAGTTGGAGATGGGCTGAGGTACACTCTCTTGTTCGGAGAGTTCTGCTGTCTAGCACCACAAGTCTTCCATGAGGGAGGGGCTCTCGGCTCTTGGTGCGGGTCCACAGGTTTTACTTACAGATTTTATGCTGTGATCTTGGGCATTCCTCCCAATTCAGGTTGGTGTATGATGAGTGGACAGTCACTTTGGTCTCCCTGCAGTTATTCCAGGTTATTTACTAATATTTCTATCATTTATGAATTGTTCCAGAGGGGAGTACATAGCTTCCACTCCTCTCTATGCCACCATCTTAGCACCAAGATTCAGTTAGTCTGCTCTTAAAGAAAAGTTATAAAAAGTGTCCTTAACCATCTGAGTATTCTGTCTAGAAGACAAAAATTTTATATCAAAATAATATCCCTATTGATGTTTATGTTGACCTTGTCATCCTTTATTTCAGAAGACAAGTCTTCTCATCTTTAAAGGAAAACTTACAAAAGATTTGTTCTTTCACTTAGTAAAAGTGAGGTGCTAAAATAGTTTAACGTATTACATAAGGTGATTGGGAAGTATTACAATAATTAAAATGATTTTTTTATCCTGTTAGCTAAATTTATATGGGTGAAATGTTATACATATATTTAGAAATTGTATAAAATTCTTTAAAACTTGACAGTGTTCTCACTGTCCATGTTATGTCCTGATACTAATCTGTATGATTCTAGACAATGGTATGATGTTGTTAATCATGGTTTTAGTTATTCTTTAAAAAAAAGCTGCAGATCATAAAAACAGCTAAATTTACTTGTCAGTTGCACTGCGTTGCCCTAATGCTTCTCTAAAAGTATGTGTAGTCAGCTGTAAGTCAGAACTTCATTTGCAACAAAAAGGTACTTTAAAAGAGAAGCAAGCGGGAGGCGGGGGAAGATGGCGGACTGGTGAGCTGTATGTTTTAGTTACTCCTCCAGGAAAGTAGGTAGAAAGCCAGGAACTGCGTGGACTGGACACCACAGAGCAATCTGCCTTTGGGCATACTTCATACAACACTCATGAGTATGTCGAACTGCTGAAATCAGTGAAATCTGTAAGTTTTTGTGGCCAGGGGACCCACACCCCTCCCTGCCAGGCTCAGTCCCTTAGAAGGAGGGGCTGTCAGCTCCGGGAAGGAGAAGGGAGAACTGCAGTGGCAGCTCTTATCGGAAACTCATTCTACTGATCCAAACTCCAACCATAGGTAGACTGAGACCAGACACCAGAGAATCTGAGAGTAGCCAGCCCAGCAGAGAAGAGACAGACATAGAAAAAAACAGCACGAAAAACTCCAAAATAAAAGGGGAGGATTTTTGGAGTTCTGGTGAACATAGAAAGGGGAAGGGCAGAGCTCAGGCCCTGAGGCTCATATGCAAATCTGGAAGAAAAGCTGATCTCTCTGCCCTGTGGACCTTTCCTTAATGGCCCTAATTGCTTTGTCTCTTAGCATTTGAATAACCCATTAGATCTCTGAGGAGGGCCCTTTTTTTTTTTTTTTTAAATCCTTTTTTCTTTTTCTAAAACAATTACTCTAAGAAGCCCAATACAGAAAGCTTCAAAGACTTGCAATTTGGGCAGATCAAAACAAGAGCAGAACTAAGAGAGCTCTGAGACAAAACGCAATAATCCAGTGGCTGAGAAATTTCACTAAACACCACAACTTCCCAAGAAAAGGGGGGTGTCCTCTCACAGCCATCATCCTGGTGGACACGACACACTCCTGCCTATCACCAGCCCCATATCCCAGAGCTGCCCCAGACAACCCAGTGTGATGGAAGTGCTTCAAATAACAGGCACACACCACAAATCTGGGCATGGACATTAGCCTTCCCTGCACCCTCAGCTGGTTGTCCCAGAGTTGGGAAGGTGGAGCAGTGTGAATTAACAAAGCCCCATTCAGCCATCATTTCAGCAGACTGGGAGCCTCCCTACACAGCCCAGCAGCCCAGAACTGCCCTGGGGGGACGGCACTCACCTGTGACATAGCACAGTCATCCCTCAACAGAGGACCCGGGATGCACGGCCTGGAAGAGGGGCCCACTTGCAAGTCTCAGGAGCCATACGCCAATACCAAGGACTTGTGGGTCAGTGGCAGAGACAAACTGTGGCAGGACTGAACTGAAGGATTAGACTATTGCAGCAGCTTTAAAACTCCAGGATCACCAGGGAGATTTGATTGTTAGAGCCACCCCCCCTCCCTGACTGCCCAGAAACACGCCCCATATACAGGGTGGGCAACACCAACTACACACGCAAGCTTGGTACACCAATTGGACCCGACAAGACTCACTCCCCCACTCACCACAAAGGCAAAGCAAGGGAGAACTGGCTTGTGGAGAACAGGTGGCTCGTGGACACCACCTGCTGGTTAGTTAGAGAAAGTGTACTCCACGAAGCTGTAGATCTGATAAATTAGAGATAAGGACTTCAATTGGTCTACAAATCCTAAAAGAACCCTATCAAGTTCAGCAAATGCCAAGAGGCCAAAAACAACAGAAAATTAAAAAGCATATGAAAAAAATAGACGATATGGATAACCCAAGCCCAAGCACCCAAATCAATATATCAGAAGAGACACAGCACATAGAGCAGCTACTCAAAGAACTAACAATGAACAGTGAGACCATAGTATGGGATACAGAGGATATCAAGAAGACCTTAGAAGAGCATAAAGAAGACATTGCAAGACTAAATAAAAAAATGGATGATCTTATGGAAATTAAAGAAACTGTTGACCAAATTAAAAAGATTCTGGACACTCATAGTACAAGACTAGAGGAAGTTGAACAACGAATCAGTGACCTGGAAGATGACAGAATGGAAAATGAAGGCACAAAAGAAAGAATGGGGAAAAAAATTGAAAAACTCAAAACGGACCTCAGGATATGATAGATAATATAAAACGTCCGAATATAGGACTCATTGGTGTTCCAGAAGGGGAAGAAAAGGGTAAAGGTCTAGGAAGAGTATTCAAAGAAATTGTTGGGGAAAACTTCCCAAATCTTCTAAACAACATAAATACACAAATCATAAATGCTCAGCGAACTCCAATTAGAATAAATCCAAATAAACCCACTCTGAGACATATTCTGATCACACTGTCAAACATGGAAGAGAAGGAGCAAGTTCTGAAAGCAGCAAGAGAAAAGCAATTCACCACATACAAAGGAAAAGAAGCAAGACAAATATATAAATTATGCCTGACCTGTTAATTAACCCTAGTAAATGTGTAAAGGTGAAATAGGACAAAGGCAACTGTCAAATGTTATTTCTGAAAATAGCTTCATTCAGAAATGCTTATAAGAAAATTAGGGCTTAGATTTAAGCTCTTAACAGCAGTGACATTTACTCTTAAGCTTAAACTGTTGTTTCTAAATTCTGAGGTGTTTTGCTCTCTGTATATCCTGGTAGTTCCCTAGCACTTTAGATATCTGTGTGAGACCTGAGACTCAGAATTAGCAGTCTCTAGATCTGAGAGTCAGCATTACTCCAAACAACTGTTAAAAAGCTGAAAAAGAAATCAGAGTTCGATTGAAGTGTGAATAAAGCTAATCTGGTTAAGACTAAAGTAAGTCAGAGTACAGGGTAAAAGATAATATTGTCTGTATTTTAAAACATTGACTTCTGTATGAGACCAAAAGAAGAGATGTTTATTTTGTCCAAAATTTAAGTTATCTGTAGCACACTATCTAATTTAACCTTTCTACCCAAGAGCACCAGGAGCCAGCAGCAGCTAGAAGAGGCAAGGAAGCATCCTCCAATTGTGGGGTTTTTTGTTTTTGTTTTTTTGGGGTTGTTTTTTTTTGTTCTATTTTGTTTTGTTTTGTTTTGATGTTTTTTAAAAAATTATTTCCTTTTAATTGTGATAAAATATACATAACATAACAATCATTTTACAGGGACAATTCTTTGACCTTAAGTGCATTGATAAGACTATGGAAATTCCACCACTGTCTATGACCAGACTATTTTTACCATCCCAAACCCAAACTGACACTCGCTCAACAGTAACTCCCCATTCCCAACTCCTGCCACACCTGGTGACCACTATTCTACTTTCTGTCTCTGTGAATTGCCTTTTTCCAAGTCTTTCATATAAGAGAAATCCTACACTATTTGTCCCTTTGGATCTGGCATATTTTGCCCAACACAGTGTCTTCACAGTTCATCCACATTGCAGCATATACAGCCCTTCACTTCTTTTTATGGTGAATAATATTCCATTGTCTGGATGGACCACATTCTGTTTATCCATTCATCTGTGGATGGACATTTGGGATGCTTCCACCTTTTGGCTATTGTAACTAATTCTGTGATGAACATTGGTGGACAAATTATGGTCTCAGTCCCTGCTTTCAATTCTTTTTTTTTTTAAATAATTCAATTTTATTGAGATATATTCACATACCATGCAGTCATACAAAGTGTGCAATCAGTTGTTCACAGTACCACCATACAGTTGTACATCCATCACCAAAATTAATTTTTGAACATTTTCATTACCACACACACAAAAGTAATAAGAATAAAAATTAAAGTGAAAAAGAACATTTTTCTACTCATCCATCCATATGCTGTACAAAGGGGAGTGTGGTCCATATGGCTTTCCCAATCACATTGTCACCCCTCATAAGCTACATTTTTATACAGTCATCTTCGAGATTCAAGGGTTCTGGGTTGTAGTTTGATAGTTTATCCAATTGTAGTTTTAATTAAAAATTTCATACTACTGAATACTAGCTATAAGCACAGATAAACGCAGAGCAAACAGGAAAGGAACCTGAGGTTCCTCCTGGCAGAGAAGAGGCAGGGCTGATGGGAAAACAAAATACATAAATAAAAATAGAGGCTTTTGGAGACAGCTGAGCTTAGTATACTGGAAAATGGCTGTGTCCCAAGAAAAGGGGCACAGAGAACCAGGTACCAACACTGGTCGACCAGTGAAAATGGAGGTTAGAGAATGGCTCTGAAAGGGGGCTTTCTCTCTTTTTCCTTTGTTTTTTTCCCTCATTCTAAGTAGCTCGTTAGAGAAAGCCTCAGACATTTTCAATTGTCAGCAATGACCCAGGCAAGGGTAGAGTTAACAGAGTCAGAGAGACAAAGGAGGAATTCAAGTGTAGAAGATAATTCCCTAAAGGGCGTATCTTCACTAAGAAAAGGTGGGTGGGACCAGGTCAAGTGGCTGCCCTCCCTCAGAGAATTCAGGCCCCAGGGTCTGGGGGTGGGGGGACCAGAAACAACTTAACCTTGGCTTCTGACACCCTCACACCTGAAAATCTGATTGGGGCAAGCAAGGAAACCAGATGCCTAGACAACAAAAAAATTGCAAATCACACTAGGAAAAATGAAAGTATGGTCTGGTGAAAGGAACAAACTTACACTTCAACTGAGATAGAGGAATTGAAACAACTAATTATTAGTCAAACAAATCTCCTAAATCAATTCAAAAATCAAATCAACAAGCTGAGGGAAGATATGGCAAAAGAGATGAAGGATATAAGGAAGATATTGGGCAAACATAAGGAAGAACTCAAAAGTTTGAAAAAACAATTGGCAGAACTTATGGGAAGTAAAGGCACAAAACAAGATATGAAAAACACAATGGAGACATACAACAGCAGATTTGAAGAGGCAGAAGAAAGGATTCAGGAACTGGAGGGCAGGACATCTGAAATCCTACACACAAAAGAACAAATAAGGAAAAGAATGGAAATATATGAGTAGCATCTCAGGGAATTGAATGACAATATGAAGTGCATGAATGTACATGTCATGGGTGTCCCAGAAGAAGAGAAGGGAAAAGGAGACAGAATAATGGAGGAAAAATCACTGAAAATTTCCCACCTCTTATGCAAGACATAAAATTACAGATCCAAGAAGGACAGCATATACCAAACAGAATAGATCCAAATAGACCTACACCAAGATACTTAGTAACAGATTATCAAATGGCAAAGACAGAATTCTGAAAGCAGCAAGAGAAAAGCAATCCATAACATACAAGGGAAGCTCGATAAGACTGTGCAGATTTCTCAGTAGAAACCATAGAGGCAAGAAGGCATTGGTGTGATATATTTAAGATACTGAAAGAAAAAAATAGCCAACCAAGAATTCTGTATCTGGCAAAACTCCTTCAAAAAATGAGGGAAAGTTTAAAATATTCTCAAACAGACACTGAGAGAGTTTGTGAACAAGACACCTGCTTTACAGGAAATATTAAAGGGAGCACTACAGACAGATAAGAAATGACAGAAGAAAGGTTTGGAGCAAAATTTGGGGTGATGGTAGCACAGTAATGTAAGTACACTCAACAAAGATGACTGTGAGTACAGTTAAAAGAGGAAAATCAGGGGCATATAGGACAACAGAAGAAAGATAGAAAATAAAGACTAGGACTGTATAACTTAATGAAAACTAGAGTGGTCAATGATTGTGATTAAATGTACAAATACATTTTTACATGAGGGAGAACAAATGAATGTCAACTTTGCAAGGTGTTAAAAATGAGGAAAATGCAACAATTGCAAACTAGAGTCTACAGTTAACAGTAACATTGTAATATGCTTTCATTAAGTGTGACAAAGGCAATATAGGAAACCTAAATTTCTATAAGAGGGGATATAAGGGAGGGGTATGGCTTTCTTGGCATTGGTGGTGGTGTCTGACTTTTTTATTGTATTTTATTTTAATTTTATTTTTTCTATTGTTGCTTTTTAGTTGTCAGTTTTTTTCTTTATTTTTCTTCTTTCTTTTTACTTTTTTCTCCTCTTACTCATTCTTTGTGGAAGAAGCGGAAATGCCCTTTTATAGAGGTGGTGAATGCATAACTATGTGATTATGTAGGGAACTATTGATTGTTTACTTAGGATGGAATGTATGGTGTGTGAATAAAACCATCTAAAATATAAACAGGATGATACAAGTGCTGGAGAAAATATGGAGAAAGGGATGTACCTAATTACTGTTAGTGGGGAATTAGAGTGGTGCAACCCATCTGGAGGGCAGTGTGGTGGTTCCACAGGAAGCTAAGCATGGGCTTGCCATATGGTCCTACAATCTGGTTATTGGGTATATACTTGGAAGAACTGAAAGGAGGGGCACAAATGGGCACTTGCACAGTGGGATTTATGATGTCAGTATTCATAATTTGCAGTGGATGGAGGTGGTCTAAAGGGAATTTGAACTATAGTGTATACATACAATGGAATATTGAGCTGCTACATAAGAAGGAGTGAAGTTGTGAGGTGGATGGACATTGAGGACAGTTTGTTGAGTGAAATAAACAAGAATTGAAAAGAAAAACACAATAATGCATCACTAATATGGACTAATTATAATGTGTAAACTCTGAGAATTGAGTCTGAGAGCATAGGTTATCAGGGGAAGGCTTATTGTAAAGTTTCCTAGATTGTAAGCTCTTAACAGCAGTTACACCTATTCCTGAGTTGTAATGGTTCTTTCTAAATTCTAAGATGCTGAGCTCTTTATGTATAAACTGGTCAGTGCCTGGAACTTTGGATACCCATGTGTGCCTGTTGGATGTATTATGTTCCCCAAAACACCATGTTCTTGAATGCAATCTTGTGGGACCTGACGTATTAGTGTTGATTAGGTTGTAATCATTGGATTAGGCTGTTTCCATGGAGATGTGACCCACCCAACTGAAGGTAATAAGTCTGATTGAATTATTTCCATGGAGTTATGGCCCCACCCATTCAACTTGGGTCTTGATTGAATCATTGAAGCCCTATAAGAGCCCACACAGGAGGATGGTGCTGCAGCCAAGAGAGACATTTTGAAGATGGCCATTGAAAGTAGACTTTCACTACTCCAGAGTTTGACTGGGAGAAACTAAGAGAATACCCCCAGATGCCTAGAGAGAAATGTCCTGGGAGAAAGCCATTTTGCAACACAACCTGGGAACAAAGGAAGAAGATGCCAGCCATGTGCCTTCCCAGACAACAGAGGTGTTCCAGATGCCATTGGCCATTCTTCTGTGAAGGTACCCTATTGTTGATGCCTTAGCTTGGACACATTTATGGCTTTTAGAATGTAACTTTGTAAGCAATTAAACCCTCTTTATAAAGGCCAATCCATTTCTAGTATTTTGCATAATGGCAGCATTAGCAAACTGGAACACCATGTGGCACCTGAGATTGAGAGCCAAAGTCTGGCAGCTATGAATGCCAACATTTACCCCACACAGCAGGTGTTAAGGAATCTGAAAAAAGAGATCAGACTTCAAATAGAGATATGAATGAAATGGACTTGGTTAGGACTAAGATAAATCAGACTAAAGGGTAAAGGATGATATTGATGGTGTTTTTTAAACTTCAACTTCTATGTGAAACCAAAGGAAGAGAAGTTTATTAGGTGCAAAATCTATATTTTTGTAATACAGTATATAATTTAACTTATGTCAGTTTGTTCAAACAACATAATTACATGGTACACTGAATAGAGAATGAAATCTGGTTGGTTTTTACCGGTTAGTGTGAAGCACTATTCCGGTTTGCTAATGCTGCCATTATGCAAAATACAAGAAATGGATCGGCTGTTATAAAGGAGGTTTATTCGGTTACAAATTTAGAGTCTGAAGGCCATGAAAATGTCCAAATTAAGGCATCAACACAAGTATACCTTCACTGAAGGAAGGCCAATGGCATCTGGAAAACCTCTGTTAGCTGGGAAGGCATGTGGCTGGCATCTGCTGATCCTGGGTTGTGTTGCAGATCCTCTCTCAGCTCCTGTGCATTCTTCAAAATGTTGCTCTGGGGTGTTTTGTCCTCTCTTAGCTTCTCTGGAGCAAAATCTTGGCTAGTGTCAGTGTTCTAGTTTGCTAATGCTGCCAGGATGCAAAGCACCAGAAATGGATTGGCTTTTATGAAGGGGGTTTATTTGGTTACACAGTTACAGTCTTAAGGCCATAAAGTGTCCAAGGTAACATAGCAATTGGGTACCTTCACTGGAGGATGGTCAATGGTATCCAGAAAACCTCTGTTAGCTGGGAAGGCATGTGGCTGGTGTCTGTTCCAAGTTCTGGTTTCAAAATGGCTTTCTCCCAGGATGTTCCTCTCTAGGCAGCAGTTCCTCAAAAATGTCACTCTTAGTTGCACTTGGGGTATTTGTCCTCTCTTAGCTTCTCTGGAGCAAGAGTCTGCTTTCAACGGCCATCTTCAAACTGTTTCTCATCTGCAGCTGCTGTGCTTTCTTCAAAGTGTCCCTCTTGGCTGTAGCTCCTCTTCAGAATGTCACTCACAGCTGCACTGAGTTCCTTCTGTTTGTCAGCTCATTGATATGGTTCCACTGATCAAGGCCCACCCTGAATGGTTGGAGCCATGCCTCCATGGAAATATCTCATCAGAGTTATCACTTACAGTTGGGTGGGGCACATTTCCATGCAAACAACCTAATCCAAACGTTCCAACTTAATCCCCACTAATATGTCTGCCCCACAAGATTGCGTCAAAGAATATGGCTTTTTCTGGGGGACATAATACATTCAAACCAGCACAGTCAGCAAAAGTCTGCTTTCAGTTGCTGTCTCCAAAATGTGTCTCTCAGCTGCTCTCCAAAATGTCACTCTCAGCTGCTCTGAGGTCCTTCTGTTTGTGAGCTCTTCTATGGGATGCCAGGGATTAAATCAAGACCCACCCCGAATGGGTGGAGTCCATATCTCCATGGAAATTATACAATCAAATGTTTCACTCTTAGTTGATTGAGTCACATCTCCATGGAAACACTCAATGAAAGGATTCCAACCTAATCAACGCTAATACATCTTCCCCCACAAGATTACCTTAAAGAACATGGCATTTTGGGGGATATAATACAGCCAAACTGGCACAAACCCCAATACATCCCAGAGTAATTTGGACAGAGAATAAAAATGCATTTGCATACCCCCCTTAAGAGACTGGGGGAAAATGTAGATATACTAAATTTCCCCACTTGGGGAATTAATGATATTCTCACAAGCATTTGTGCCTACCAATTTAGAAGGCTGAGCCCTTCATCTTGGGGCTTGCACTGATGAAGTTTGTTACTGCAAAGGAGAGGCTAAGCCTACTTAAAATTGTGCCTAAGAGTCACCCCCAGAGAACCTCTTTTGTTGCTCAGATGCAGCCTCTCTCTCTAAGCCAACTCTGCAGGTAAACTCACTGCCCTCCCCCTTATGTGGGACATGACTCCCAGGGGTGTAAATCTCCCTGGCAATGTGGTCATGAATCCTGTGGATGAGCCTGGACCTGGCATCTTGGGATTGAGAAAGCCTTCTTGGACCGAAAGGGGGAAGAGAAATGAAATAAAATAGAGTTTCGTTGCTAAGAGATCTCAAATAGATTTGACAGGTCATTCTGGAGGTTATTCTTATGCATTATATAGATCCCTTTTTAGTTTTTGGTGTATTGGAATAGCTAGAAGGAAATACCTGAAACTGCTGAATTGCAACCCAGTAGCCTTTATTCTTGAAGATGATAGTATAGCTATATAGCTTACACTGTGTAACTGTATGAATGTGAAAGCTCTGTGGTTCCCACTCCCTTTATACAGTGTATGGACAGATGAATAGAAAAATGAGGACAAAAATAAATGAATAGTAGGGAGGGATGGGGGTATGGGATGTTTTGGGTATTCTTTTTTATTTTATTATTTTATTTTAAACTTTTATTGTTATTCTTTTTTGTGTGTGGTAACAAAAATGTTCAAGAATTGATTGTAGTGATGAATGCACAACTGTATAATGGTACTGTGAACAATTGATTGTACACTGTGGATGATTGGATGGTATGTGAATATATCTCAATAAAATTGAATTAAAAAAAAAAAAAGAGATCTAGTGGACTTGAACCTTCATACTAACTTCCTGAATCCACTTTTACCTTGGTGACCCTCTCACCAGTCAGTGAATACCAATTAATTGTTGGGTTACTTGTTTTCCAGGAATATACTCAACAGACAAACTCAGGGCAGGTCTTGAACCCCCTACAGACAAACACAGGTCAGGGCCTCCAACCCCATATAGAATGGTATGCAGAAAATGGAAAAGTGTGATGGTCATATCAAGGCAAATCATTTTTGAAGTGGGACCCAGGGCCTCAAGCCTAGGTCCAGGGGACTAGAACTGCCATACTAAATTCCTGATCCACTTTTACCTTGATGACCCACTCACCCAGTCAGTTGAAGTCTGGACATCAACCTGGAAACTTTCTCTCTTTGAAGCTTTTTAAGGAGCTGAGGGTCTGGAGTGCCAGCAGAGTAGAGAAAAACCCAGTTGCTGAGTCTCTGGACTAAAAGAGTTTAGTGTCTGTAAAAGCCTTGATAACTGCGTTTACCTGTCCTGCTGATGCTCCAGAATTTCAGGCAGTTGGACTCCTTAGGATTCTTTGTCCCATGTGGCTGCCAAATGGATACTGGACAAACATGGTGAGTTCTTTGCCCAAAGCACGTAACAGCCAATCCATGACACTGGGGTTTCAAGGAGAGAAAGAGTTTAATGCTATGCACAAAGCAGGAGAGCAGATGGCCTATAGGCCCCAAAATTTTTCTTCCTAGGTATGCTGGTTTGGATGTACTATGTCCCCCAAAACTCCATGTTCTTCAATGCAATCTTATGGGGGCAGATATGTTAGTGTTGATTAGGTTGGAACCTCTTTGTTTCCATGGAGATGTGATTCAATCAACAATAAGTGAAACATTTGATTGGATAATTTCCATGAACATGTCACCCCACCCATTCAGGGTGGGTGTTAATTGGATCACTGGAATCATATAAAGGAGTTCACAGAGTAGCCAAGGGTGACATTTTGGAGACCAACTGAGAGTGACATTTTGAAAAGGAGCTGCAGCTAAGAGAGGACAAAATGCCCCAGAGCAATGTTTTGGAGAACGCCAATTTGAAACGCAGCCTGGGAGCAAGCAGACACCAGCCGCATGCCTTCCAAGCTAACAGTGGTTTTCCAGATGCCAATGGCCATTCTTCAGTGAAGGTAGCTTATTGTTGACTCATTACCTTGGACACTTTATGACCTTAAGACTGTAACTTTGTAACCAAACAAACCCCCTTTATAAAAGCCAATACATTTCTGGTATTTTGCATTCCAACAGCATTAGCAAACCAGAACACCAGGTCTGAGGAGTTCAGGAATTTTATGGATTCAAACATACCCAGTGGGGTGGCATGGGAGAAGAAGAGGGAGGTGGACCTACAAACATTGTCTTACTAATTCTTGAAAACTGAGAGAGTTGGTGTCTTCATTTTATATTTAAGGAAACTGAGGCTCAGAGGTAAACAACTAACTTGCTCTTGGTGTCACCGCTAAATAAGTAGCCTCTGGGAAATCAAGCTGAACACTATCTGATTTCAAAGCCTTTATCCTTCTCCTGTACCCCACTGACAACTTTGACAGGAAGTGGAATTCAGTTCACATCTTCTGGGGAGCCACTATAATGTTCTGCCTTCATTAGTTAGTGTGACTTGTAATGCTAATAATTTTCATTAAATGTAGGGAACTTTTTTCTTTGAACTCACACAACTACTTTCAGTAACCTCCACGTAGTAGCCACTCCGTAAATTCTGAAGTTGTGTAAAACAGGCATGTTATGAAATGTCTATAGGGTCTTTCTGAGGTGTTACTTATTGGGCAAGCCCTATATTGTGAGAGGTAACCACAAAAGAAAAGAAGAATGAGGAGATAGCTGAATATGTGATGTAACTATTTATTATGGAAAATTTCAAATACATACAAATGAAAATAGTATTTGGTTAAACTGTATGAAATTGTCACTTTTGTAGGTCAAGAAAGATCAAATATAGCAGTGTCATATGGTTAACAAAAATGATTCCCCCATGTGCCCCATTATACGACTTCAACAGTTATTAACTCATGGTCAATCTTGTTTTGTCTATTCCTTCCCTCACTGTCTCTATCCTGGATTATTTTAAAGTAAACTTCAGATGAAATATCATCTAATCCATAAGTATTTTAAATAAGTGGGTTTTACATGGATAGGGTGAAGATTAGGTAGGATCAGGTGGCAGATGGAGACTCTCCAGGAATCCATCCCCCCACAGAAGTTTAAACAATAAACAAAATCTGGCAGAACCATCAGGTGGCAGTCTGAAAGACTGAAACAGGAAACTCTTTTTGGGTTTATCCTCCCAGAACTTGACCTGCAGGCAGAAGCAGCTTACAGACAGCAAAAGGAGTGTAAGAAACAATTAAGTGAAAGTGGCCTGGGACAAAGGACTACCTGCTTTATGTCATACAATAGAGGACCACAGAGGAGGAGAAAGTCTATTTCATAGGGAGTATAGGAGGCATTAGAATTCCTGTAAATGAAGGAATTCCTAAGGCCATGGGAAAACATAAGCCCAGGACAAGACAAAGGCTCAGAAAAGACAGGGAGGACCTGCACTTTGCATTCATCTCAAACTGATCTTGATAGGAAGTCTAAACTCTGAAGGAGAGCACCAGCTAATGCAGAGTCAATTTGCAAAGACTGTGAGAGGTGGTTTTTGCCTTGGTTGTTTTGTTTTTGTTAGCTCCTGGCACCCAAGAAACTCTGTCATATCACTATTTGGTTAGAAACTTAAGGAACACAGATCAGGGAGTAAATCCCAGAGTTAAAACTTTAAAATATTAAAATGTACAGTGTGTGTGATGGTTAAGTTCATGTGTCAACTTGGCCAGGTGATAGTACCCAGCTGTCTGGTCAAGCAAGCACTGGCCTAACAATTGCTGCAAGGATGTTTGTGGCTGGTTAATAAACCAACAGGCTGGTTTATTAAATCAAAAGTCAATTGGCTGCAGCTGTGACTGATGACTCACCAAAGGGCGTGTCTTCCGCAATGAGAGAATGCAATTGGCTGGATTTGATCCAATTAATCAGTTGACGACTTATAAGTGAGACAGTTAGAGGACCTTCAGTTCTTCGACTGACTAGCAAAGCATTTCCTGAGGAGTTCGTCGAAGTCGCCAGTTCATTTCCTGAGGAGTTCATCGAATACATTCATCGAAGATCCCAGTTCATTTCCTGAGGAGTTCACTGAAGTTGCCGGTTCGTTTCCTGAGGAGTTCATTGGACATCTTCATTGGAGTTGACACTTTGCTGACTGCCCTACGGAATTTGGACTCATGCATACCCACAGTTGCATGAGTCACTTATAAATTTTGTATTCATAGATACCTCTCATTGATTCTGTTTTCCTAGAGAACCCTAACTAATACAACTTGGTACCGGGAGTGATTCTTGAGAAACAGAATCTTAAAATGGGCTTTTACAATTTGTTTTCTACTCTGATTAGATTCAAAGGCACTAATGACTCTATTTCCAATAATCAAGAGGGCACTGACAGTCCATGGCATGAGCTGGCAAAGGAGATATGCAAAATAGCACTGTTTGATTATCCTGATCATACTCTTGTACGAAGCAAGGCTCTGGGTGACAGTGTTTTCAACACCTACATAGAGTTTTGCAGAATTAAGAGGTATAATGATGTTGGCTGGCTGCTCTTAGATATGTTGGATAAAGTTGTAAAAGAAAGGGATGAGCTAAAGGCTTCAAATTCAAAACTTAAATGCTGTATGACAGATGTAAATGTTTCTATGTGTGCCCTGAAAAGAAAATCTTATTTTCTGTGTCCACAGACTTGAGGTTTCTGAAAACCAGATGCAGACTCTCATTGTGTGAGTAGTGGATTTACAATGTAAACTAAAATCTCAACCTCTCAAGGTGTCTGCTGTTAAAGTAGAGGCATTGATTGGAAAAGAATGGGATCGGAAACTTGGGATGGGGACATATGGATTGATAATAATGGCAGTGAGGACATTGGAAACCTGGATTCTGCAGAGTCATTATTAGATTTACCTGTAGAGGGCTGACCTGAGGAAACAGCTTCCCCATCTCCAGTATGCCCTAAGGAGCCTGCCATCCAACCCCCACCTAAAGAGATTAACTCTTCAGTGCCTGCTAATCCTGTAATCACCTCCCCTGAGGAAGCAGCCCTCACTCCTCTGTCTGGAGAGATTAATCCTGTTTTAAGAGATGAAAATGCAACAGAATGTCCTGAGGTAAATGGCTTGAGGGATAATTCTAACTCTTTTCATGACCCACCCCCACCACCAGTCTTTGCTTCAAGACCTATAACTAGACTAAAGTCCCAACAGGCCCTGAAGGGTGAGGTACAAAGTGTGACCCATGAAGAAGTATGCTATACTCCAAAAGAACTGTATGAGTTTTCTAACTTACACAGACAGAAACCAGGGGAGGGAATATGTGTGGGAATGGATATTAAGGGTGTGGGATAATGGTGGAAGAAATGTAAGGTTGGATCAGGCTGAATTTACTGATATGGGCCCACTAAGCAGAGATTCTGCATTCAATGTTGTAGTTCGAGGGGTTAGAAAGGGTGTTAACAGTCTGGGTGGTTGGCTGAAACATGGATCAAAAGGTGGCTGGCATTACCAGAGGTTGAAATGCCAGAACTGCCCTGGTACAATATGGAGGAGAGGATTCAAAGGCTTAGAGAGATTGGAATCTTAGAGTGGACTTATCATGGAAGACCTGCTCACACACTGTTGGAATGTCCAGAGGACACACCTTTTACCAGGACTGTGAGGAATAAATTTGTGAGACTAGCTCCATCATCCCTGAAGAGCTCTGTAGTTGCCCTTCTCTGTAGGTCAGATATTATTGTAGGAACTGCTGTCACTGAGCTGGAATCCTTAAACACAATGGGGATAATTGGGTCCTGAGTAGGCAGAAGCCAAGTGGCTGCAGTTAATCACCACAGACAAGGTGGGTGTGACTACCATAACGGAAAACAGGCTCAAAGCAGCAAAGTAATATGACTTGCAGAGACTTATGGTGTTGGCTACTGGAGCATGGAGAACCAAGTAGTAAAACAGATGGGCAATCAACTAAATTCTTGTTTGAACTATATAGGCGGAAGAATTCTAGGTCACGTGAACAAAAGTCTCCCTTGAATTACAAAAACAGAGAGTCGCAGCCCCTTAATCAATTCCCAGACTTGAGACAGTTTACAGATCTAGAGTCTCCTGAATGAAGGGAAGGCTGGGTACCCTTGGGGAAGGACTCTGTTACACTGCCAAAAATTTATACTGTTAATCTTCCTTCCAGCCTTCCCCAGGGGGACCTACAGCCTTTTACCAGGGTAACTGCATTGGGGAAAAGGAAATGATCAGATATTTCATGGATTATTAGACACTGATTCAGAAGTGACATTAATTCCAGGAGACTCAAAATGTTACTCTGGTCCACCAGTCAGAGTTGGGGCTTATGGAGGTCAGGTGATTGATGGTGTTTTAGTTCAAGTTTGTCTCACAGTGGGTCCAGTGGGTCCCCGGACCCATTCTGTGATTATTTCCCCAGTGCCGGAATGCATAATTGGAATAGACATACTCAGCAACTGGTAGAATCCTCACGTTGGTTCCCTGATTCATGGAATGAGGGCTAGTATGGTGGGAAAGGCTAAGTGGAAGCCACTAGAACTGCCCCTGCCTAGCAAAATAGCGAACCAGAAGCAATACCGGATTCCTGGAGGGATTGCAGAGATTAATGCCACTCTTAAGGACTTGAAGGATGCAGGGGTGGTGATTCCCACCACAACCCCATTCAACTCTCCTATTTGGCCTGTGCAGAAAACAGATGGGTCTTGGAGGATGACAGTGGATAATCGTAAGCTTAACCAGGTGGTGACTCCAATTGCAGCTACTGTTCCAGATGTGGTATCATTGCTTGAACAAATCAGTACATCCCCTGGTACCTGGTGTGCAGCTGTTGATCTGGCAAATGCTTTTTTCTCAATTGCTGTTAGTAAGGACCACCAGAAACAGTTTGCATTCAGCTGGCAAGGCCAGCAGTTTATATTCACTGTGCTACCTCAGGGCTATATCAACTCTCCAGCCCTATGTCATAATATTGTCTGCAGGGATCTTGATCATTTCTCCTTCCCACAAGACATCACACTGGTCCATTATATTGAAGATATCATGTTGATTGGACCTAGTGAACAAGAAGTAGCAACTACTCTAGATTTGTTGGTAAGGTATTTGCATGGCAGAGGATGGGAGATAAATCCAACAAAAATACAGGGGCCTTCCACCTCAGTAAAATTTCTAGGTGTCCAGTGGTGTGGGGCCTGTCGAGATATTCCTTCTTAGGTGAAGGATAAGCTGTTGCATCTGGCCCCTCCTACAACCAAAAAAGAGGCACAACACTTAGTTGGCCTCTTTGGATTTTGGAGACAACATATTCCTCGTTTAGGTGTGGTTCTCCGGCCCATTTACCAAGTGACCAGAAATCTTCTAGTTTTGAGTGGGGACCAGAACAAGATGAGGCTCTGCAACAGGTTCAGGCTGCTGTGCAAGCTGCTGTCCTGCTTGGACCATATGATCTAGCTGACCCAGTGGTGCTGGAAGTGTCAGTGGCAAATAGAGATGCTGTTTGGAGCTTTTAGCAGACTCCTATAGGAGAATCACAACGCTGGCCCTTAGGATTTTGGAATAAAGCTTTACCATCCTCTGCAGATAACTACTCTCCATTTGAGAAACAGCTGTTGGCCTGCTACTGGGCCTTAGTAGAAACAGAATGCTTAACCATGGGCCACCAAGTTACCATGAGACCTGAATTACCTATCATGAGCTGGGTGTTGTCTGACCCACCAAGCCATAAAGTTGGGCCTGCACAGCAGCACTCCATCATAAAATGGAAATGGTATATACGAGATAGAGCTTGAGCAGGTCCTGAAGGTACAAGTAAGTTACATGAGGAAGTGGCCCAAATGCCCATGGCCCCCACTCCTTCTACCTTACCTTCTCTTTCCCAGCCCACAGCTATGGCATCTTGGGGAGTTCCTTACAATCAGTTGACTGGGGAAAAGAAAACTTGGGCCTGGTTTACAGATGGTTCTGCATGATATGCAGGCACCACCCAAAAGTAGACAGCTGCAGCACTACAGCCCCTTTCTGGGATGTCCCTGAAGGACAGTGGTGAGGGGAAATCCTCCCAGTGGGAAGAACTTTGAGCAGTGCAACTGGTTGTTCACTTTGCTTGGAAGGAGAACTGGCCAGAGGTGCGTTTGTATACTGATTCATAGGCTGTGGCTAATGGTTTGGCTGGATGGTCAGGGACTTGGAAGGAACATGATTGGAAGATTGGTGACAAAAAAATCTGGGGTAGGGGTATGTGGATAGACCTTTCTGAGTGGGCAAAAAACATGAAGATATTTGTGCTCACCAGTGAGTGACTTCAGCAGAAGATTTTAATAACCAAGTGGATAAAATGACTCATTTGATGGATACCAATCAGCCTCTTTCCCCAGCAACTCCTGTTATGAGTATGTTTGTATTTGTCATGGTGGTAGGGATGGAAGTTATGCATGGGCTCAGCAACATGGACTTCCACTCACCAAGGCTTACCTGGCCACAGCCACTGCTGAGTGCCCAATCTGCCAGCAGCAGAAACCCACACTCAATCCCTGATGTGGCACCATTATCCGAGGTGATCAGCCTGCTATCTGGTGGCCGGTTGATTACTTTGGACCACTTCCATCATGAAAGGGACAGTGATTTGTTCTTACTGGAATAGACACATAATCCGGATATGGGTTTGCCTTCCCTGCATGACATGCTTCTGCCAAAACTACATCCATGGACTTACCGAATGCCTTATCCACTGTCATGGTATTCCACACAGCATTGCTTCTGACCAAGGAACCCACTTCACAGCAAATGAAGTGAGGGAATGGGCACATGCTCATGGAATTCTGTGGTCTTACCATGTTCCCCATCATCCAGAGGCAGCTGGGTTGATAGAATGGTGGAATGGCCTGTTGAAGACTCAATTACGGTGCCAACTAGGTGGCAATACCTTGCAGGGCTGGGGCAGTGTTCTCCAGGAGGCTGTGTATGCTCTGAATCAGCGTCCACTCTATGGTGCTGTTTCTCCCATAGCCAGGATTCATGGGTCCAGGAATCAAGGGGTGGAAACAGGAGTGGCACCACTCACTATCACTCCTAGTGATCCATTAGGTAAATTTTTGCTTCCTGTCCCTGCAGGCTTAAGCTCTGCTGGTCTACAAGTCTTTGTTCCAAAAGGAGGAGTGCTTCCATCAGGAAACACAACAATAATCCCATTGAACTGGTAGTTAAGACTGCCACCTGGCCACTTTGGTTTTCTTATGCCTCTGAATCAACAGGCAAGGAAGGGGATTACTGTACTGGCTGGGGTGATTGATCCTGACTATCAAGGGGAAATAGCACTGCAACTACACAATGGAAGTAAAGAAGAGTTTTCCTGGAATACAGGAGATTCCCTAGGGCATCTCTTAGTACTACCATGCCCTGTGATTAAAGTCAAAGGAAAACTGCAAGAACCCAATCCAGGCAGGACTACCAATGGCCAAGAAACTTCAAGAATGAAGGTTTGGGTCACCCCACCAGGCAAAGAACCACAGCCAGCTGAAGTGCTTGCTGAGGGTAAAGGGAACATGGAATGGGTAGTGGAAGAAGGTAGTGATAAAGATGAACTACAGCCACATGACCAGTTACAGAAATGAGGATTATGATGGCATGAATATTTCCTCCTTGTTTTGTTATGAGTATGTTTGTATTTGTCTATAAAGCAAATATCTTTGCTTTCTTCTCTGTCTTATCCCCTTATCATATGGCATAAGCTGTACTGTTCATTTTGCTGTATTTAAGCTAAAGGAAATCATTTTAAGAGCTAATGTCACCAAAGGACTTGCACCCTATTCTGGAGAGATTTAGTGCGCTTCCAGTTGTACGCTGCACAGCGGAGTATTGTTAGGCAAAATATATGTCTGTTATTGTTATCTACTTAGAGACAAAGTATGGTTTTAGGTGATATGTATATAACTGCCAAGTTGACAAGGGTTGGGCTGTGATGGTTAGGTTCCTGTGTCATTTTGGCCAGGTGATAGTGCCCAGCTGTCTGGCCTAACAATTGCTGTGAGGATGTTTGTGGCTGGTTAATAAACCAACAGGCTGGTTTATTAAATTGTCAGTCAATTGGCTGCAGCTGTGACTGATGACTCACCAAAGGGCGTGTCTTCTGCAATGAGAGAATGCAATTGGCTGGATTTGATCCAATTAATCAGTTGAAGACTTATAAGTGAGACAGATAGAGGACCTTCACTTCTTCTTCAGCTGACTAGCGAAGCGTTTCCTGAGAAGTTCATCGAAGTTGCCCATTTGTTTCCTGAGGAGTTCATCGAACATGTTTGTCGAAGATCCCAGTTCATTTCCTGAGGAGTTCGTGGAGGTTGCGAATTCGTTTCCTGAGGAGTTCATCAGACATCTTCATTGGAGTTGACAGTTTGCTGACTGCCCTACGGAATTTGGACTCGTGCATACCCACAGTTGCGTGAGTCACTTTTATAAATTTTATATTCATAGATACCACTCATTGATTCTGTTTCCCTAGAGAATCCTAACTAATACAGTGTGCAACGGAAGATTGCAAGACCAACAAAGAAACAGGAAATTATGTCCCATCCAGGGAACAAGATAAAAATTCAAAACAATGAAGAGACCAGACTTTGGACATACTGGACAAAGACTTTAAAAATGTAATATTTAGTATTCTCAAAGAGCTCAAGGAAAACATGGAGAAAGAACTAAAGCATATCAGGAAAACAATGAGTAAACTATGAGAATCTCAATAAAGAGGTAGAAATTTTATAAAGAAACCAAATAGAAATACAGGAATTGATGACCACAATAACTGAAATGAAAAATTTCTGAGGTTTCAACAACAGATTGGAGCTGGCAGAAAAAAAAGAATCAGTGAACTCAAAGACAAGGCAATTGAAATGATTTGGGCTGAGGAGCAGAAAGAAAAAAATAATATTAAAATGAATAGCTGTAAAAAGTCCTGCGGGACACCATCAAGCATATCAATATATGCATTATGGGAGTCCCAGAAGGAGAAGATAGAGAGAAAGGGGCAGAAGGAATATACAAAGAAATAACAGCTGAAAACTTAGCAAATTTAACAAAAGACATGAATATGCACATTCAAGAAGCCCAGCAAACCCCAAACAGGATAAATTCAAAGAGAATCCCCAATAAAATTAAGTGCTGATTTCTCTCAAGAAACCATGGAGGCAGAAGGTAGTGAGATGAAATATTTAAAGTGCTGAAAGAAAACAAATTCCAAGAATTTTTTATCCAGGAAGACTGTGTTTCAAAAATGAGGGAACGATTAAGACATTCCCAGATAAACAAAAGCTAATGGAGTTTGTCACCACATGACCTGCCCTACAAGCAATACTAAAGGGTGTTGTTCAGATTAAAAAGAAAGGACACTAGACAGTGGATTGAAGGGGCATAAAAAAATGAAAACCTCTAGTAAAGTTTACTGTATGGGTAATCATAAATGCCAGTTCTACTGTATTGTATTTTTTGGTATATAATGCCACTTTTTTACTTCTTACAGTTTCTAAAATGCAAATGCATATAAAGTAATGGTTTTGGACATGTAGTATATAGAGGTATAATTTTCAACAAGAACAACAAAAATCTGGGAGGACAGAGGGATATAGGAACAATGTATATGTATTCTACTGTAGTTAAGTTGCTATCAAATCAAACATGATTTTATAGATTTAGGATGTTAAATTTTAGCCCCATTATAATCACAAAGAAAATATATGAAAAATATATACAGAAAGAAATGAGAAGGGGCTCAAAATAATACACTACCAAAAAGACATATACATATGAAAGCAGGTAGTAGCAGAAGAATCAAGGGTCAAAAAAGGTATAAGACTTACAAAGACAAAATAGCAAAATGACAGAAAAAAGTCTGGTATTTATGTAGTTACTTGTTCTAGTTTGCTAATGCTGCCGGAATGCAAAACACCAGAAATGGATTGGCTTTTATAAAGGGTGTTTATGTGGTTACACAGTTACAGTCTTAAGGCCATAAAGTGTCCAAGGTAACACATCAGCAATCGGGTACCTTCACTGGAGGATGGCCAATGGCATCAGGAAAACCTCTGTTAGCTGAGAAGGCACATGGCTGGTGTCTGCTCCAAAGTTCTGGTTTCAAAATGTCTTTCTCCCAGGACATTCCTCTCTAGGCTGCAGTTCCTCAAAAATGTCACTCTTAGTTGCTCTTGGGGTGTTTGTGCTCTCTTAGCTTCTCTGGAGCAAGAGTCTGCTTTCAACGGCCATCTTCAAACTGTCTTTCTTCTGCAGCTCCTCTCTCAGCTCCTGTGCATTCTTCAGAGTGTCCCTCTTGGCTGTAGCAAGTTCGCTCCTTCTGTCTGAGCTTATATAGTGCTCCAGTAAACTCATCAAGGCCCATGCTGAATGGGTGGGGCCACACCTCCATGGAAACTATCCAATCAGAGTCATTACCCACACTTGGGTTGGGCATATCTCCAGGAAACACCCAAAGAATTACAATCTAATTAACACTGATAGGTCTGCCCACACAGGATTACATCAAAGATAATGGTGTTTGGGGGGACATAATATATTCAAACTGGCACATTACTTTAAATGTAAATGGATTAAACTCTCCAATCAAAAGGCAGAAATTGGCAGAGTAGATTTAAAAAGCATGACCTAACTATATGATCTTTACAAGAGACTCACCTTAAATTGAAAGACATGAGTAACATGAAAGTGAAAAGATGGAAAAATATACCATGCAATACTAATTGAAAGAGAGCTGGGATAGCTATCCTAATATCAGATAAAATAGACTTTAATTCAAAAACTGTTATGAGGGACAAAGAAGGAAACTATATACTGCAAAAGGGATCATTTCAACAAAAAGATGTAATTATAAATATATATGCCTATCGGTGGAGCCCCAAAATGTATGAAGCAAATACTGACAGATTTAAAGGGAGAAAGAGTTCTACATTAATAGTTGGATACTTCAATATACCACTTTCAATAATGGATAGAGCATCTAGATGGAAGATCAATAAGAAAATAGAAGACTTGAACAATATTCTAAACCGTCCAAACCTAACAGACATATATAACTTCACCACACAGCAGCAGAATACACATTCTTCTTTGGTGCACATGGATCATTCCATGTGAGATCACAAAACAAGTGATAAATTCAAAAATATTGAAATCATACAATGCATCTTCTCTAGACATAATGGAATAAGTCAATAACAGAAGGAGAACTGGAAAATTCACAAATATGTGGAAATTAAACAATGTACTCTCTCTCTCTCTTTTTTTTAATAATCCAGACAAACCACTTCTATTTTGTGAATGTTTTCATCGAAGTATCACATGCATGCAGAAAAGTGCCCAAATCATCAAGTAAGCACAACCATGTTACCATTAGAGCAAGATCTAGAACTTTCCCCCAGGACCCCAGGAGTCTCCCTCGTGTCCCTTCTCAGTCCTTACCTCCTGCAAAGACCATCATAAAACTATTGCCTGGAGAACATCTTCTTGACCAAAAGGGGGCTGTGAAAGGAAATGAAATAAGCTTCAGTGGCTGAGAGATTCCAAAAAGAGCTGAGAGGTCACTCTGGTGGGCACTCTTATGCACAATATAGATAACACTTTTTAGGTTCTAATGAATTGAAATAGCTAGCAGTAAATACCTGAAACTATCGAACTACAACCCAGAACCCTTTAATCTTGAAGACAATTGTATAAAAATGTAGCTTATGAGGGGTGACAATGTGATTGGGAAAGCCATAAGGACCACACTCCCCTTTGTCCAGTGTATGGATGGATGAGTAGAAAAATGGGGGCAAAAAAAAAAAAAAGGCACCCAGTGTTCTTTTTTATTTTAATTGCTCTTTTTCACTTTAATTTTTATTCTTATTATTTTTGTGTGTGTGTTAATGAAAATGTTCAAAAATTAATTTTGGTGATGAACGCACAACTATATAATGGTACTGTGAACAACTGAATGTATGCTTTATATGACTGCATAGTATGTGAATATATCTCAATAAAATTGAATTAAAAAAAAAACAACTATTGCCTGGTTTGAACTTGGTATACAAGGAACCATACAGGCAGTCTGTCTCTTCCCTGACCAGCTTCCTTCACTTCACACCCTCAACCCATTGCTTGTGGGACTGACCCGGGTGGCTGGGTCATCCTTCATTCTCACTGCTAGGTACCAACCCACTATATGGCTCTGCCAGTTTATTCATCCAACCTGTGATGGCCATCTGGGTTATTTCCACTCTGGGGCTCTTACAAATAACGCTACTGTCAACGTCACTGTTCACATTTTCTGGTGTGTATCAGTACGCATTTCTGTTGGGTAATATATTAGTTTCATATTGCTGCCATAATATATTATCACAAACTAAGCAGCTTAAAAGAACTCACAGTTATTATCTTCTGTGAATCTGAAGTCTGGCACAAGTCTCACAGGCTAAAATCAAGGCTTCAGCAGGGCTGTTTTCCTTGCTGGAGGCTCGCAGGGAGGATTGTTCATTCAAATTCATTCAGAATTTGGTTTCTTGTGGCTGTAGGACCAAGGTGCATTTTCTTGATGGCTGTCAGCCCAAGTCAGTTCACAGCTTCTAGGGGCCCCCCACTATCCTTGGCTCTTGGTCCCTCCCTCCATCTTCAAAGTCAGCAACGCCTATCTCTGACCCTTCCTTCATCCTAGCATCACTGACCACAGTGGGAAATTCTCTCTGCCTTTAAGAATTCACAAAATCAGATTGGACCCACCCATTTAATTCAGGGTAATCTCCCATCTCAAGGTCTGTAATCTTAAACAGATCTACAAAGTGACTTTTGCCATGTAAGATGGCATAGCCGCCGGTTCTGGGGATTAAAGTTTGGACATCTTTGAGGGGAGGGTGTCTTTACTCTGCCTGCCCCAGGCATATGCCTGGGAGCAAACAACGTACTCTTAAACAACCAATGGGTCAAAGAAGAAATAAATCACAAGGGAAATTAGATAAATGTACCAAAACCTACAGGATACAAAAAAAAAGCAGTGTTGAATGGGAAATTTATAGCTCTAAATGCTTATGTTAATAAAGAAGAAGGATCTTAAATCAGAGACCTAACCTCACAATTGTAGGATCTAGAAAAAGAAGAGAAAAAAAAACTCAGAATGAGTTTAATAAAAATTAAAGTGGAGATAAATGAGATAGAGACTGAAAAAAAAAAAAAAAACAATAGAAAGGATGT
This sequence comes from Choloepus didactylus, assembly GCF_015220235.1. Lineage (NCBI taxonomy): Eukaryota > Metazoa > Chordata > Mammalia > Pilosa > Megalonychidae > Choloepus > Choloepus didactylus. The sequence continues at coordinate 35,759,129 of NC_051308.1, forward strand.
TGTGGGCAGCTGCCTTAGAGCAATGGCTGAGCAGGGCCAGCAGCGGTGGCAGCTGCAGTGGTGGCTGCAACTGGAGATGGCAGTGGGTGGAGGGTGTCTGTGATCAGGAGTCATCCGTGGACCTTGGCATCATAAGCAATGTCCCCCTACAGGGGAGAACAGCAAGCCCAAAGCAAAGGTTCTCCACACTAAGTGGCTTTCCTGGGCTGTGGTGGAGGCTGTGAATCAACTTGACCTCATCCTTTGCAACAAAACCACTTATCAAGAGTGTTCAAACCAGAGAACGTTAGTCTGAGGAACAAGCTGCATGAGCTCTGTGTCAAGCTTATGTTCCTGCACCCAGCAGACTATCGGAGGAAGGCTGAAGACCTGCTATGGAGAAAGGTGTACTATGAAGTTATCCAGCTTATCAAGACTAACAAAAAGCACATCCACAGCCGGAGCACCTTGGGATGTGCCTACAGGACACACTTGGTGTGCCAGTTTGCATGTATTATGGCCCCCCAAATGCCATTATCTTTGATGCAATCTTGTGGAGGCAGACTGTATTAGTGTTGATTAGATTGGAATCAGTTGAATGAGTGATTCCATGGAGATGTGATTCAGTCAACTGTGAGTGAAACATTTGATTGGATAATTTCCATGGAGGTGTTAGCCCACCCATTCAGGGTGGGTGTTAATTGGATCACTGGAGTTGTATAAAGGAGTTCACAGAGCAGCTAAGAGTGACATTTTGGAGAGCAACTGAGAGTGACATTTTGAAGAGGAGCTGCAGCTAAGAGAGGACAAAATGCCCCAAGAACAACATTTTGGAGAACACCATTTTGAAACGCAACCTGGGAGCAAGCGGACGCCAGCCACGTGCCTTCCAAACTAACAGGTTTTCCAGACATCAGTGGCCTTTCTCCAGTGAAGGTACCTGTTGTTGATGCCTTACCTTGGACACTTTATGGCCTTAAGACTGTAACTTTGTAACCAAATAAACTCCCTTTATAAAAGCCAATCCATTTCTGGTATTTTGCATTCTGGCAACATTGGCAAACCGGAACACTTGGTCACTGGTATTGGCTTCTACCAGCATCTCCCTCTCTATGTTCAGTCCCACTGTGAGCTCAAATTGCAGTCCTGCATTGACTGAACCCGTGTCACTGTAGGATGCAAGAAGCTAGTGTCTGCCTCAGGGAAGGAGGTGAATTGAGCATAGGTGGCATGCCACTGATGTCTAGTGTACCTGGGGATTTGTCATGCTATCAGAATGAATTAGGGAATACACAATGAGGTACTGAGAGATTTTACTACGAAACCCTGTCAGTAGCTCCCCAGATTGGAATGCCCTTAAACCATCTGGGTACCCTTGCAGGCAGCAAGTACTGTAATGTGGGAGTATGTATTGCTACCTGTGCTGCATCCAACCAAAGTGTCCTTTAAGGGGCCTACGGGAACCTCAAGTGGCTACATGACAAGGCAGCCAAAATGTACCAACAGCTAAAGAAGTGCAATATTCAGAAACTCCAGTAAACATAGCAATGGCACAGAGGAACCAGGGTCCTAGGACCTCTGGAGAAAGAAAAGGAGCCAGATCCTGACCTCTTCCTGCAGTACCTCAAGTAGGTGAGATCAGAAACAGCCATAATTTCTCTTGTCTCTCTTGCCTTTGCTGCCACCATCACCCACCAAAATCTGATGACAACAGTGACCTGAGTGAAGGCTTTGACTCAGACTCAAGCCATCACTCAGTCCGGGACAGCAAGGGCTCGGACAGTGGATCAGACAAGGATCTTGAAGGTGGGGAAACAGCCTTTGATGCTCAGACAGACTCAGAAATGAATAGCCAGGAATCCCCATCAGACCTGGAAGATATGGAGGATGAGGAGGGGGCACAGCCCCCAGCCCTGGAGCCCCTCACCCCAGCCAAGCCCGAGGCTTCTGATTCCCTCAGTGGCCCACTGGGCCCCAGTGAGCCAGCATCACCAGCACTCTGACCGCCATGTCCACCCCGATGTTCCAGACCAAGCACTGCTTCTAACTGGCCCCCACCTTCAGCACCCTGCCCCTCCAGCCCCAGCGAACTTCACAGCTTGGCCAGTCACAGGCCCTGTGTCAATGGGGAGTGCTCTGAGTAGGAAGAGAGTGAGTCCAATGGACGTTCCTGCTAGAATGAACTCAGCATCCAGGAGAAGCTTCAGGTCCTGCTGACTGAAGGCCTGCTTCCTGCTGATAAAGTCTTCCTCAACTGGCTGCAGACCAACCCCAAACTCATCATTCTGTGTGCACAGAGCTCCCAGAGTTTGCGGAATTGCCCGGTGGTGCTGAATCTGTTGCCAGCTGCTGGTGATCTCCAGGAGTCTGGCCTCATCCTGTTTCCCAAGGTCCAGGGTCTTCTTGAAGGTTGTGAATTGCCTGACCTCCCCTCTTCCCTGCTGCTCCCAGAGGACATGGTGCTCCACAACCTGCCTCCCCTCCGGGCTGCCTACAGACACTTCAACTTTAACTCGGATTGTCACCTGCTCAACACCTTAGAGGAGTCAGTAGTGCTTATCTGCCACATCCGCAGCTTTGGCCACTTTGTGGCCCACCTGCAGGGCAGTATCCTGAAGTTCAGCCCAAAGGTTGGCATCTTCGTCAGCATTGCCTAGTCTGAATGGGAAAACCTGCTGCAGCAGGCCCAGGTCCAGTTCTGCATGGCACAGGAGGAAGCTTGGTGGAACAGGCTAATGAGAGATATGGCTCAGCTACAACTTCAGCTTGAGGTGTCTCCGCTGGAGAGAAGCCTGCAGCAGCCCAAGACCCAGTCAGCTATGTCTCCCTACCCAGGCCCTCTGCCTCTACCTCCCTGTCATCCACCAGCTAGCCACCAATAGCTGCTTCATTGTCATCATCCCAAGGATGGTGGTTGATGGCCTGGGATGGGATCTATTACCTGGAGGCAGAATTTTAAAAAAGAAAACAGGAACATTCACTGCCAGAAAGAGATGGGAAAGAGCTTTGAGTGGCATAAGCTGAAGAGACAGGATGCAGAAACCTGGACTCTCTGTAAGATCCTGCAAACAGCTGACTCTGGCCCAGGGGCAGGTGAAGAGGATCTGAGCGGTATGGTGACCATTGTCACAGTCCTCCCACTGGACAACCCCAGTGCACTTTCAGGCCCCATGCAAGCAGCCTGCAGCCCACTGCCCATGCCAGTGTGGATATCAAGAATGTTCTGGGCTTCCACAAGCAATGGAAGGAGATTGGCTGAGACTGGTGCCCAGACCCTGCTGTGGGGTGGACTCCAGATCTCTCCAGTCCTACCTGGCAGCCTGGACCACCACCCGTAGTCACCCCACCACATGCAGACTCCCATACGCACACAGGAAGGAAGCCCATGGCACACAGAGGACCAGGTATGGGCAGGGAGGGCAGGGTCCCCCAGGTGCCAGGCCAATGTCAGTAAAGCGAGGAAAGTGCTTGGAGCAGGAGAGGCCTTTGGGCCCCTAGCCGGCCTTCCTGCCTGGACCCCCAAGCTGTCGCCAGGGCCAGGTGGCAGGCATAGGTGTCTGCATTTCATTGGAGTGGTTCCTGGATCTCTGAGGGGAAGGGACAGCACAAGGAGCCTGTCTTCCTCACCCAACATCCACGGTGGTTGGGGACAAGGAATTTGGACCTTCCAGGCCCTGGGGAAGAGGCAGATAACACCAAGTGTCTGGGTGGTTCTCTGCAAACCCTTCTCCTCAAGAACCACCCATCCTCCTTTCATGTCCCTTTGGGGAGGCTGGGCCACTCGAGCCACAGGGACTCTTAAAGAAGTGGGGCCTGGTGGGGCCTGTAGTTACCTGCCCTGAGTAGTGGGGTCAGGGTGTGCACTCCCCTCCTCCCTGCTGTAGGGGCCTCCCACCCAACTGCCTCCCTTCTGCTTTCTGACTCCCTCTGTTGAGCTTGTGGCCAGGGAGCAGGCCCCACCTCAGCTGCAGGCAGTCTGGCCTGTGCCAATGTGGTTCTTGTGCCCACCAGCCCCACTGACTGCTTTGTGCTCTTGGCTGCTGTGCTGGGACAGAGTTAGATGCCACTAAGAGAAGGGAGGAGTGGTGCAGCCTGAGCACCACCCCCTTCTATCTCGGAAGGACTTTCATCAAGCCCAGGGGGAGAGCAAAGGCAAACCATCTGCATCCAAGTGGCAACAGAAAGGTGTGGTGCCCTGATGCTGCTGGCTCAGGGGCCTTCTGTCCTAATGGGTGTCCCTACATTTGCCCTTCCCCAGGAATAACAGCCCAGGGGGCTGAGTATGGGGCCAACATTTGGGATGTTGAGGTGAATATGGGAGAAGTAGGAGCAGAGATCATGAGTAGCTCAGGGCAGTGAGCAGAGCACCCGGAACAGGGCTGCATGGGAGGCTCTGCCCCTCAGTCTGGAAGTTTGACACAGGCTGAGGGAGCAGAAGAGTTCAGCTTCTCAAGCTGTACTTAGAGGAGAGCAGGTTCCCTGCCTCACTCCTCTAAGATAGTAAGTCTGGGAAAACCTGGGGTAGTGGGGTCACCCATGGCTCCTAGTCCCTGGCAGAGACTGAAACTAAAGCATCACTTAATAAAGACCCCACCCAAACCAAACCCCTCCAAAAACAAAACAAAACAAAACAAAACAATAGAATCAACAGAACTGAAAATTGGTTCTTTGAAATGATTTCTAAAATTGACAAACCTTTAGCTAGACTGATAAGGAAAAAAAGAGAGAGGATAAAAATAACTAAAATCAGACATGAAAGGGGGCAACACTACAAACACATATAATTTAAAAGTACTATAAGAGGATACTATGAAAACTGTATGACAACAAATTAATGTAACCTAGATGAAATGGACAAATTCCTAGAAACAAACTACCTTCACTGACTCAAGAAAAAATAAAAGGTCTCAAGAGTAGTAAAGAGATTGAATCAATAACCAAAACCCCCTACCAAAGAAAAGCCCAGGACCAGATGACTTCACAGGAGAATTTTACCAAGCATTCCAAGAAGAATTGCTCCCAATCTTGCACAAGCTCTTCCAAAAAATTGAAGAGGAGAGACACTCCCTAATTCATTCTGTGAGGCCCATATCACCCTAATATCAAAGCCAGATAAAGATGCCACAAGAAAAGAAAATTACAGACCAATATCCTTTATGACTATAGATGCAAAAATCCTCAATAAAATATTAGCAAATTGAACCCAACAGCACATTAAAAGCATTATATACCACAATCAAGTGGGATTTATCCCAGGTATGCAAGTGTGGTTCAACTCAAGAAAATCAAGTAACGTAATACACCACATTAGCAGAATGAAGGAAAAGAAACCTACATGACTGTTCTGGTTTGCTAATGCTGCCATTATGCAAAATACAAGAAATGAATTGGCTTTTTTTGGGGGGGGGGGTTGGCTGTTATAAAGGGGGTTTATTTGTTTACAAATTTACAGTCTGAAGGCCATGAAAATGTCCAAATTAAGGCATCAACACAAATATACCTTCACCAAAGGAAGATCAATGGTGTCTGGAAAACCTCTGTTAGCTGGGAAGTCACATGGCTGGCATCTACTGATCCTGGGTTGTATTCCAGTTCCTCTCTCAGCTCCTGTGCATTGTTCAAAATGTTGCTCCTGGGATGTTTTGTCCTCTCTTAGCTTCTCCAGAGCAAAGTGTCAGCAAAAGTCTGCTTTCAATGGCCATCTCCAAAGTGTCTCTCTTGGCTGTAGCACTGAGCTCCTTCTGTCTGAGGTCTTACAGGGCTCCAGTGATTTAATTAAGACCCACTCTGACTGTGCAGGGCCACACCTCCATGGAAATAATCCAGTCAGAGTTATCACCTACAGTTGGGTGGGTCACATCTCCATGGAAAAAACCCAGTGCAATGGTTCCAACCTAATCAAGACTAAATATGTCTGCCCCCACAAGATTGCATCAAAGAACATGGCATTTTGGGGGACATAATACATCCAAACCAGCAAAATGATCATTTCAGTTGACACAGAAAATGTATTTGATAAAAATCAACACCTCTTCTTGATAAAAACAGTTTGAAAACTAGGAATAGTAGGAAACTTGTTCAAAGTAATAAAGGCCATATATGGAAAAACCACCACTAACATCATACTTAATAGTGAAAGACCAAAGCTTTTCCCTAAGATCAGGATCAAGACAAGGATGCCCACTGTCACCAGTATTTTTAAACATTGTGCTGGAAGTTCTAGCCAGAGCAATTAGGCAAAATAAAAAAATAAAAGGCATCCAAGTTGTAAAAGAAGTAAAACTTTCCCTATTTGCAGATGACATGATCCTATATATAGAAAATCCTGAAAAATACGCAACAAAGCTAGTAGAGCTAATAACAAATTCAGCAAAGTGGCGAGATACATGATCAACTGTTCAAAAATCAGTAATATTTCTATACAGTAGTAACGAGCAATCTGAAGATGAAATCAAGAAAAAATCCACTTACAACAGCAACTAAAAGAATCAAATATCTAGGAATAAATTTAACCAAGTATGTAAGGTCTTATATGCAGAAAACCACAAAATATTGCTAAAAGCAATCAAAGAAGACTTATGTAAATGAAAGGACATTTTGTGTTCTTGGATTGGGAGACTCAATATTGTTCAGATTGTGAACCTCAGAGTCAGTGCAATCCTAATCAAAACTCCAGCAGCCTTCTTTGAAGAAATGGAAAAGCCCATCATCACATTTATATGGTGAAGGGTAAAGGGTCCCACATAGCCAAAGCCATCTTGAAAGAGAAGAACAAATTTGGAGGGCTCATATTTCATGATTTTTTAATTCATTACAAGGCTACAGTAATCAAAACAGTGTGCTATTAGCACAAAGACAGATATATAGACAAGTGGATCAGAATTGGGAGTTCAGAAATAAACCATCACATCTATGTCCAGTTGATTTTTGACAAAGGTGCCAAGTCCACTCAATGGGAAAGAATAATCTTCCAACCAATGGTGCTGGGAAAACTGTATATCAACAGGCAAAAGAAGGAACATGGACCTCCTAGCTCCCACCATATACAATAATTAACTCAAAAGGAGTCAAAATCCTAAATACAGGAAGCAAAACTAAAAAACTCTTAAAAGAACACATACAGCAACCACTTAGGACCTTTTATCAGGCAACGGATTCTTACACTTTACACCAAAACCATAAGCAACAAAAGAAAAAAGATGAATTCAACTTCTTCAAAATTAAAAACTTTTGCACATCAAAGGACATTATCAAGAAAGTGAAAAAGACAACAAACAGAATGGGAGGAAATATGTGGAAACCACATATTCGATAAGGATTTAATATTCAGAATATATAAAGAACTCCTACAACTCAATAACAGAAAGACAAATATTTCAATATTGGCAGAGAACTTAAAAAGATATTTCTCAAAAAAAAAAAAAAGACGTACAAATGCCCAATAAGCCAGTGGAAAAATGCTTCTATCATTAGCCTTTAGGGTAATGCTAATCAAAACCACAATGAGATACCATCACACACCCACTAGAATGGCTGTTACTAGTAAAACTGAAAATAAGTGCTAGCAAGGATGTGGAGAAATAGGAAACTTAGTACATTGTTTCAAAATGGCTTTCTCCCAGAATGTTCCTCTCTAGGCTTCAGCTTCTCTCCAAAATGTCACTCTCAGTTGCTCTTGGGGCATTTGTCCTCTCTTAGCTTCTTCAGAGCAAAAGTCTGCTTTCAAAGGCCGTCTCAAAAATGTCTCTGTAAGCTGAAGCTCCCCTCTCAGTTCCAGTGCATTCTTCAAAGTGTTCCTCTTGGCTGTAGCTCCTCTTCAAACATCACTCACAACTGCACTGAGTTCCTCCTGTTTGTCAGCTCATTTATATGGCTCCAGTAATTTAATTTGGACCCACCCTGAATGGGTGGAGCAACACCTCCATGGAAATTATCCAATCAGAGTCATCACCCACAGCTGGGTGGGGCACATTCCAAAGAAACACTCAAAGAATTACAATCTAATCAACACTGATAATCTCTGCCCACACAAGATTACATCAAAGATAATGGTGTTTGGGGGACACAATATATTCAAAGTGGCACATTAGTCAAAAGGTGGAAACAACTCAAGTGTCCACCAACAGATGAATGGATATACAAAATGTGGTGTATACATACAATGAAATACTAATCAGCCTGAAAAGCAATGAAGTTCTGATATATGCTAGTATATGGAAAAATCTTGTAGACAGAATGCTGTTGTCAGTCCCCAGAAAAAGAGTCTGACATACAGAAGGAATGCCTAATCCACAGGCCCTGCTGCTTAACTCATAAATACCAGGTGTGCCATAAACTAAGGGTTGAAGGCTGCTTTAGGAATCCCAGTCACAGTGGCACGTAGACTCCAGGGGGCAGACAAAGCAAGATCAGATATGTCCATAAAGATGAATGACCACAAACAAGCCAAAAGGCCTGCTTCCTCCACATAGATAATAGAATGCACATCAAAGAAGAGTAGTGTGTTAGAACCCTAGTAACCAGTCAGCAGAAACTGATAAGCACTCACCCAATCAAGGCCCAGAACACACTCAGCAGGACCCTTTCCCCCCCAACACCCAACGTGGGTTTTTCCTTTAAAAAATGCTGCTCTCAGAAAGAGGGCAGGAGCCATTTTTCCTTTCTTTCTTTTCTGATGGCTCCCACCTGCTTTCTTCCTCTAATAAATCTTAAATTCTGTACTTAAACCATGACTCGCTGCGTTTGTGTGGATTCTTGAATGGCTCTGAACCTAACATTTGGTGCCAAAGACCTGGGACAGAGGTTTGACTGAGGTTTAAGTTTCCTGGCCCCTCAGGGCAATGGGGCAGCCTCCCAGTCAACTCCGTTCCCTGAACTACACAGCCATTCAGGTTTCCATGCATTCAGCAGCTTGAGTCCATCAACTCAGACCACCTTGATGCAATTCCAGCTCACCGTCAGGGCTCTCAAATCTCTACAACTAATTCGGCCTTAGGTAGGTAAGTGATGTCTTTCTGCCCAGATCTCCTCTCAGGAGTTTTCTTCGGAGTCCCGTGGACACCCCGGCCCACCACTGGGTGATGCCTCGGCTCACTTGTACATGATGCCCGGCTTCATAAGCCTAGAAAACCTGAGCACTCAGTCAAAACTCTCTGACTCTCCATGAGTGTCTTTCCCCATTGCAGCAGTCAAAGTAACCCGGGGGACGGCTTGGGTGAAAGACTGCACGCATTTCCTGACCTCCAATGACAAACCGGGGACGCCTGCTTTGTTGTTGCAACCGGGTCATATGGGTCTGGGCCGTTAGTCTCACTTGAGCAACGTTTTGGGTGGTCTCTGTAAGCCTCTAATGGAGCAGGGAACCGTGGGTCTCCCCACGGGCGATCTCCGTAGGCCTCTGATGAGCGTAGCCCCAATTCATGTCAGCCTCGTCCAGGGAAATTGTAAGCCTCTAAAGGAGCAGGAAACAGTGAATATCTCTCACGGGCGATCTCTGTAAGCCTCTGATGAGCAAAAATTCCCTAACAAATCACAAGCCTGTCAAATTTCTTAGATAATTATAGATAATATATAGTCACTTTTCAATAGCTCCAAAGCTAAATTTCCTCCTAAATCTACCCCCTCAGATGTTTAAACTTCAATTAAAAGGGGAAGTAGAACCAATACAATTTGGCCGCAGTATCCTTTAGAACAACAAAAACATTGGCCAGAAGATGGCACTTTCAATTGGCAAATTCTCGCTGAACTTAATTTTATTCGGTGCAACAACAGGTGGTCTGTAGTTTTTAATCTTAAGCTTTCTAAACTGTTTAGTCCCGGCTATTCTTGGGCCACTCTGTCGTGTCCTACCAAATCCTCCTCCTTCACAAAAAAAACTTCTTCTAAGTCTTCCGCTTTCCTCTCTACAAAAGTTAACCCTGAAAAGCCTTTAAGCAGTTTCTCCTCTTTAACCCTGCAAATCAACCCCCTTGTAACTCTTCTCTAACCCCTTCTGCTCCCCTCCCCTTGCCGTTAACCCCTTCCCCCACTTCTCGTCCCATTGCTTTGGCCCCCACCCGCCCCCTCCTTATCTCACCCCACCCGCGCACAGCCCGCTAGCTGCCTGTGCGCTCCTCCCCTGACTCCCTCTCCAGCCCGCCTCTCCCGGGCAGGACAGTGCAGCACAAACCTAAAGCGTGCACACCTGGCATAACCGGAGGATAAATGAATAAGGCAAAAACTCCTCAATTACTGTCTGCTGCTGTTTTACTATCAACAAACCTATCCCATCCCTAACAATGTCTAGCCTCTGATTTGCAAACACTAAATTTACATCCCAGTGAGCTGCTTCAATGTGTGAATGACCTCCTACTGTGCAGCTGCCCTAGCCTTAACTCCCTCCAACAAAAAGGATATAGTTTCCAAAAATAAAAAAACAACTTTCTAAGCCACAAGTCACCTACTTAAAAATTTCCCTCTCCCCTAACAAAAAGAAAACTTATTTCTCTATTTAATGAGACGTCAGGCAAGCCTAACTATTTAAAACCATGTTTTCAAATGCCCTAATCCATGTCTCGTGGGCTGTGAAGCTCCCCTCAGCTACCCAGAAATTCTTCCTAGAGTACCGGGACTCGGAAGTCCAGGTGAAAGTTGACCACTGCAGGCAGGCACCGAATGCATCTGAGTTGAGGTAGCTTTACGGTTGGGACTTTCCCCGTGCTTGGTAAGTGTGTAATTTTTTGTTTATTGTGTTCACTTTGCTTTCTTTTGTTTCAATTAGTCTACTGTGTAGTAAGGCTAATTAAGTTAATCCAAGGGTCCTGCATGCAAACTCAGTGGGCTTAAGCCCCACTAACCATAACCCCAAATTTTGTAGTTCTCCTTTTAAATTTTGTGCAGTTTGCACAGTTTGCATTGTGTAAAAAACCAGTAACATTTAAACAGCTCCTACTCCTATGTTCTGTCTTTATAATTTCTTTTGCTGTTGTTCAGCCATGGGAAACTCTCAAAATGTGCCAGTTACATCTTTCTTAAAAACTATTCTTAATAATTAGTCTAAATTTAGAAAGTGTCATTAAAATTGTTAATAAGCTATAGCTGCAGCCAGCTGGCCTTTATGTATAGTATCACTAGCTATAGCAAACTGTCTCAAGAAAAGAAAAAAAAAATCTGTAAGTTAAACAAAGTTACAGTTTGAAAATATATGCAGAACTTCCACCTCTGCTTTAATATCATAACTTCCAAATCAATTAAAAAATATAATAATAATGTAAATGTGCTAGCCTATCAGTTTTTAAAATTAAAAAGTTAAAAAGAATCTAGTCAAAAGGATCCTTGCAAAAACCTAAAATTACTGAAAGAACATCAAAAGTAACTAATACAATTTAAAAATTAGCAAAAGTGCAAATTATCAAACCAGTGTCGTAAAATAGTATCTCTACTAGGGAATCTGATAATGAGAACTTTGACTCTCTCTATAAAGGATGTTTTGTTTTAAACATTTAGCATCATTCTAACAAGTTTGATTTTAGTGGTAATAGCATGTTATGTAGAAGGTATAAAGAATGTTTTTCTAATTAAGGGAAAAAGGCAAGTAGCTTTGTCCTAAATGACTGATTGTTTAAAAATATAAAATAAAGCCTGGAAGGACAGGAATGTAGAATAAAGCTTAGATAGATACAGAAAGTTGTAAAAGGTTTGTAGAGTGGAAAATTTATTTCTGTAGTCAAGGTTGAAAGATAGATACAAAAAGCTGTAAAAAGCTTGTGAAAACAATTATTTCTGTAATCAAAGTTAAAAAAATGGTAAAAACTAGTAATAACACTGCTTAACAATGAAAACCTCAACTGCAAGCTTCTCACATTAAGATCTTTTGCTGTTTTTACCAAGAAAAGGTTTCCTTTAATTATTAAGGTGTTATTTCTTGATAAAAGGTTGTAGAAGTGTTTTTCTGAATAATCAGTGTAGGATGCAAAAAGTCTCTCTTACCAAAATAACTTCTTGCACTTTATGTTAACATTATTATGTTTATTTAAATTCTTGTATTAGGCACTCTTTACATTTAAATTATTGTCTGTCCCTATACTCTTATTTGAATGGGAGATTACTTAATAAAACCCAAACTAGCTAAATAATGACCTAATGAGGCTCAGGCCTTTTCTAATAGAAACCATAGGTTTAAAGTGTAACAAACAAACCTGTAACATGAGCACAAAGTCCCTTTAGCAGCCTTGTTTAGCCAGTAAATAAAACTATGTTTACTCATTTTATATTAAATAAAACTTTGTAAGTGTATAAAATTATTATTTGTTTTCTAAGCTATCCATGCCTCAAATAAATATATCCAAGAGAATACTTTGCTAATTAATTAATTAAATTAGACAAACATCTCCTTGTAATCACAAAGCAAAAGCTTTAACCCATATCCTCTTAAACCTACCAAGGAAGCCACCTTAAAGCACATAAAAAGGTGGGCATAAAAAGCAGCCATAAAATGGCAAGCAGTAAAACCCTCTCAAATACTCTAATTTAATAATTGTTATACAAGATTATAAAGCTTATTCGTAACTGCAACCTTGTTCAATAATATAGTAATCAACATATTCATAAAGCCAATATGCTATAAAAAATTTAACAAAACTAAGAAAACAAAATACTTTCATGAACTTCAAAATTCATGCAAAGTTAAATCATTGTGTGCATTTAAAAAAAAATTATATAACACCTATACATTCCATTAATCCTTACCAATAATTGTTTATTACTATTTCAAGATGCATTAACTAAAGTGTTTTAATTATTTAGCAGTATTCTAATAAGTTTAAACCTATATTTTTTAGTAAAATGTTATAAAATGTTTTCCTCAATAATCAATGTAAAAGGCAAAATAATTAAATTCATGTAAGTTTCAAAAAAACATTTATACAAGGATGTAAGAATTAAAAACTTCTAACCTTCTTTTGGTTACTGATATGCATAACATCAAACAACAATATAGTACTGCTAGTTATAATTTCAGTTATTTTTATCTGTCACAAAAACAGCCAAATTTCCTTGTAAGTTACATTGTTTTACTCTAATGCTTCTCTGAAAGTGCTTGCAATTAGCTACAAGTCAAAGCTTCATCTTCAACAACAAAGAAACACTTTTTTTTTTTTTTTAAATCATCATTTTATTGAGATATATTCACATACCACGCAGTCATACAAAACAAATTGTACTTTCGATTGTTTACAGTACCATTACATAGTTGTACATTCATCACCTAAATCAATCCCTGACACCTTCATTAGCACACACACAAAAATAACAAGAATAATAATTAGAGTGAAAAAGAGCAATTGAAGTAAAAAAGAACACTGGGTACCTTTGTCTGTCTGTTTCCCTCCCCTACTTTTCTACACATCCATCCATAAACTAGACAAAGTGGTGTTTGGTCCTTATGGCTTTCCCAATCCCATTGTCACCCCTCATAAGCTACATTTTTATACAACTGTCTTCGAGATTCATGGGTTCTGGGTTGTAGTTTGATAGTTTCAGGTTTCCACCACCAGCTACCCCAATTCTTTAGAACCTAAAAAGGGTTGTCTAAAGTGTGCATAAGAGTGCCCACCAGAGTGACCTCTCGGCTCCTTTTGGAATCTCTCTGCCACTGAAGCTTATTTCATTTCCTTTCACATCCCCCTTTTGGTCAAGAAGATGTTCTCCGTCCCACGGTGCCAGGTCTACATTCCTCCCTGGGAGTCATATTCCACGTTGCCAGGGAGATTCACTTCCCTGGGTGTCTGATCCCACGTAGGGGGGAGGGCAGTGATTTCACCTTTCAAGTTGGCTTAGCCAGAGAGAGAGGGCCACATCTGAGCAACAAAGAGGCATTCAGGAGGAGACTCTTAGGCACAAATACAGGGAGGCCTAGCCTCTCCTTTGCAGCAACCGTCTTCCCAAGGGAAGAAACACTTTTAAAAAGAAGCAAGGCAAGTATATAAATTATGTTCTACCCATTATCTAATTTAATCCTACTAAAAATGTAAAGAAAAATTAGACCTCTATTTTAATTAAAGTGCTTGCATGTTTAAACCAAGCTCCTAGTACTGTGCCTGCATGCTCTCTCCCCATCAGAGTTATTGGTAAGTCCCATTTCTGTGGTCCCTAAAGCTATAAGGGTGTCAACCACATCAAATGGACATGCTCCAGAAGTAAATGGACACATGCTGTTACTGCAAACACCTTTTACTACAGACACCTTTGCCTCTGCCTGCCAGAAAAGACTCAGTCACTTAAACTTTTCGGTGAACATTGCCTCCAGACTAGCTCTGCCGCATGGTGCCACAGGGTGCTGTGAAACAACCAATGAAACCCTGGAACCCACCGTCCTGTTTCCTAGAGGACCAACAATGCTGCGCTACAACTGTACAAAGACGATACCTCCCAGAGCTGTAATTGCCAGTGTGGTCAATAGCAGCCGCGACTAACCAGCAAAACTCCGAAAACATACTCCTGCTACAACGAAAAAATTGAAAATCTGCTCCTGCCGCAAAAAGCCTTACTAACAGCCGGTTCCAGCAAAAAATATCCAAACATCAATCTAATAATGCTGAAACTTAGTTCAAAGCAACTCTGCCCCAACTCCATCCAAACCCAGCCGGAAGCAGCTAAGAGACAACTGCGATGTCCCTTTTCCCCTATAAAGGTTGCTTTGAGCTAAGTTAAAGCATTAACCCAAAATTCTACCCAAACCCGTACCAATTTTTTATTAAAAATAAAAGGCAGGAATGTCAGGCCCCAGAAAAAGAGTCTGACATATAGAAGGAATGCCTAATCCACGGGCCCTGCTGCTTAACTCATAAATACCAGGTGTGCCATAAACTAAGGGTTGAAGGCTGTTTTAGGAATCCCAGTCACAGTGGCACCTAGACTCCAGGGGGCAGACAAGGCAAGATCAGATATGCCCATAAAGATGAATGACCACAAAGAAGCCAAAAGGCCTGCTTCCTCCACATAGATAATATAGTGCACATCAAAGAAGAGTAGTGTGTTAGAACCCTAGTAACCAGTCAGCAGAAACTGATAAGCACTCACCCAATCGAGGCCCAGAACACACTCAGCAGGACCTTCCCCCCCAACACCCAATGTGGGTTTTTCCTTTAAAAAATGCTGCTCTCAGAAAGAGGGCAGGAGCCATTTTTTCTTTCTTTCTTTTCTGATGGCTCCCACCTGCTTTCTTCTGCTTTCTTCCTCTAAAATTCTCTACTTAAACCATGACTCGCTGCATTTGTGTGGATTCTTGAACGGCTCTGAACCTAACAGCTGTGTGAGATGTCAGACACAATGGGACAGATATTATATGTCCACTTTTATGAAATGACTAGAATATACAAATTCATTGAGAAAGAAAGTAGACTAGAGGTTACCAGTGTGGGTGGTGGGAAGAGAGAATGAGGAGTAATGGGTAATGAGTACAGGGTTTCTGTTTGGGATGATGGGAACTTTCTGGTAATGGGTGGTGGTGATGATAGTATAACATTGTGAATGTGATTAATTTCACTGT
Organism: Choloepus didactylus; assembly: GCF_015220235.1. Lineage (NCBI taxonomy): Eukaryota > Metazoa > Chordata > Mammalia > Pilosa > Megalonychidae > Choloepus > Choloepus didactylus. Next base: position 35,774,634 of record NC_051308.1, read on the forward strand.
TCGTTATGTTTGGGAGTTTTTGAAATGGGAAAGTTCATGTATGTATATTTTCACAATTTAAAAAAGAAAGAGAGATTGCAGAGACAATAACAACTAAATGTGATACATGATCCTGGACTGGATCTAATAATGAATGAGAAAATGCCCATAAGGACATTATTAGGGCATATGAAAAAAATCAAAATATAAGCTGTAAACTTTATATCAAAGTTAAATTTCCTGAACTTGATAACTGTACTTAAGGTGGTTACTTAAGTGAACATCCTTGTTCTTAGGAAAAGCACATGGAACTATTAAGTGTTCCAGGAACATGATGTAACAAACTACTCTCAAATGTTTAGAAATTAGACAGTTGGATAGATAGATACATGGATGGATGGACAGATGGATAGATTGGATAGATATAGATAGATAGATAGATAAATAGATAGATAGATGGATATTATGATATAGCCAATATTGGAAAAGTTTTAAAGTTGGTGGATCTGGGTTTCTACAGGGGTATGTTGGAGTTCTGTGTATGTGTTTTGCGTTGCTTTTGCAATTGTCCTGTAAGTTTGAAATTATTTCATAATAAAAAGTTATTAAAAAAAAAAAGGATAGGGTGGAGACCCAGAAACACCATCGTATTGTCCAGCCTCAGGAGTAAAAGATTTAAGAAAATTGAGAAATGTTTAACTGTAGGGGCATTAAAGAATCCCAGATATCTCCTTAGGCATAATCCCAAGCCACTACTTACATTGTATTTTTTTTTTAATTTAAAACTAATTGATTTTGTCTTACATTACCCCTTCATTTTTTTTTTCTAATGTTGAATTCTTTTATTTATTTATTTTTTTATTAAATTCAGTTTTATTGAAATACATTCGCACACCATACAATCATCCATGGTATACAATCCACTGTCCACAGTATGATAACATAGTTATGCATTCATCACCACACTCTATCTCTGAACATTTTCCTTACATCAGAAAGAACCAGAACAAGAATAAAAAATAAAAGTGAAAAAAGAACACCCAAATCATCCCCCCATCCCACCCCATTTGTCCTTTAGTTTTTATCCCCATTTTTCTACTCATCCATACACTAGATAAAGGGGTGTGATCCACAAGGTCTTCACAATCACACTGTCACCCCTTGTAATCTACATTATTATATAATTGTCTTCAGGAGTCCAGACTGCTGGGTTGGAGTTTGGTAGTTTCAGGTATTTACTTCTAGCTATTCCAATACATTAAAACCTAAGACGTGTTATCTATATAGTGCATAAGAATGTCCCCCAGAGTGACCTCTCGACTCCATTTGAAATCTCTCAGCCACTGAAACTATTTCGTCTCATTTTGCATCCCACTTTGGTCAAGAAGATACTCTCAGTCCCATGATGCTGGGTCCACATTCATCCCCAGGAGTCATACTCTGCATTGCCAGGGAGATTTACAACCCTGGGAGTCAGGTCCCATGTAGGGGGGAGGGCAGCGAGTTCACCTGTCGAGATGGCTCAGTTAGAGAGAGAGAGGGCCACATCTGAGCAACAAAGAGGTACTCAGGGGGAGACTCTTAGGCACAACAACATGCAAGTTTAGACTCTCCTTTGCGGTAACGAGCTTCATAAGGGAAAGTCCCATGATCGAGGGCTCAGCACATCAAACCGCCAGTCCCAATGTTTGTAACAACATCAACACCAGTCCAGGTGAGGATGTCCAACACATCCACACCTTCGCCCAGATCCTCAGGGCTGGGGAGGGGGAGGCTGTAAATATATTTTTTATTATCTGCCCAAATTACTCTGGGATGCGTCACTATTTCACTCCAGCCTATACTAACCTACCGTATCTCACTTCCTATTCAAAGTTCCATGCAATTGTGATGTTTGAACATATCGACTGTAGAGTTGTACCATTTAGAAAATTTAGATCCTGTACCAAATAGATATCTCTTCCCTTGGTCTCACACGGAAGTTGAAGTTTTGAAACACAATCAGTTTCAACCTTTACCCTTTGGCTTGGCTTGCCCTGGTCTTAACCAGACCTGCTTCATTCATATCATTAATTGAAGTCTGGGCTCTTTTTCAGCTTTTTTTTTGTTTTTTTGACAGTGGCTGTATGCACTAATACTGACACTCATAACTGCCGAGCTCTAGCTCTGAGTTTCAGGTGTCTCAGAGATATGCATTGTTCCAGAGACCAGTCAGGTTATATGCTAGGAGATCAGCATCTCAGAGTTTAGAGATAGGCATTACAATTCAGGGATAGAGTTAACTGCTGTAAGAGCTTACAATCTAGGGACTATTACAATTATTACTTACATTGTATTTTAAAAATCCTATTGGATTCTAGAGAACAATGGATATTTCTACATTTTACTACATTTTACAGGATCTGTGGTTACCCAGCCACATTGTCATTTGAATTTTATTTTGCCAAATAAGTCCTGCAGTTTAATTATCTTCTTTCCAGAACATTGAATCTCAATGCTACAAAAGGCCCTAGAATCATCTGTCAGTGTTTCTCAACTCTATATGACACAAGAATCAGCCAAGGATTTTCAAAAACATACCACTTGGGCCTTATCACAGAATCCTCTAGGGTGGCTCCTGGGAATCTTTTACTAAGACTACAGAGTCTTGCCTGGGTTAGAGATGAGGGAAGATGATAAGTACCACTCAATTTAAGATTGTGTTGGTTTTGGTTTATTCCCAAAGCAGCAAATGAGCAGTGCAAATGATAGAAACCAGACACATTGGGCATGGCTCCAGATGCCTCGCCTAAATCCCACGGAAGTGTAGTCAAAGCCCAGTGTCTTGGCAGCACGTGGAGAGTGAGAGGACTGCAGGTGGATAAACAGAGCCTCATCAGCACCCAGAAACAACCTACACTACCATATAAAGTAAAAGCCCTGCTGCTGAGGGAGCCTTACCTCTGCACACCAGGCCTTGAAATTCTTGCTTCACCAGCATTGGACAATCTCCCCTTATCTGACCATGCACTGCCTTCTGAAGGCAGGCCCTTGCTGGCTTAGGTTCCTCCAGGCTCAATTCTGGATCCTCCTAATTTTCTCAGGGATCCATCTACTTTGATAATTTCTGCTGAATCCTGATCAGCCCATCCCAGCTAGTGGACTGTTCCAAGAGCTGAGGCATGGGTCTTGGGCAGCTGGAGCCTTCTGGCAGTCTTGCCTATTTTCATCCCTTTCATCCTTTCTCAGGAAATTCTCAGAGGATATGCTCCTCCAAAATGAGGGATTATGCCAAGGAAAAATGAAGGAATGGGATACAGCAACCCCACACCAGAGAGAGGATAGGAAGCTCTCAGGAGGATGGCTTTGCACTAGACAGGGCAGCCAGTCCAGACAGCAGCAGTGTGACACAGAAGATAGACACGTGAAGGGCTATGATCACAAAGCAACCATTGCCTGCTTATTGTCTTTTTAACATGAAGGCAGAATGCCCAGGTATGCCTAACCACTTCATGCCTATACTTGACTAGTTCTGTCCATTCCTTGAAGAAGTGTACACCTGCTTCCAGGAACCCCGGTGACAGTGATTTCACCCCCAGGCTTCAACCTAGTCTAGAAAACTGGAAGTTGGAACTGGTGAGTCTGGAGGCAGAAAATGCTAGAGCAGCCACTCCCTTTGACCATGTTTCTGCTGGGAAACCAGCACCTCATTCCTACTGCAGCCCTGCCACATGCCCCAAAGGGCTCTGACCTGAGCCTCTGCTCAGGTATCTTCCAGGAGCTTGCACCTGATAGGGGCATTAGTGCCCTTTCCCTACAAAGCTAGGTCTGTGCTTGCTGCTCAGCTTTTCCCAACAAAACAATATGCTTTTTAGAGAGTCACATGTAGGTAAGACAATTTAAAAGAAATGCAAAGGATGATTAACACAAAAGTCAGAATAATGATTACTTCTGGGAAAAGGGCACATGATGAGGAGGGATACTTGGGTTTTCTGAGGTGCTTGTTATATTCTTTCTTAACCCATAGTAGGTGCACGGCTGTTCAGTTTATTATTATTCTTTAAACTGAATATATACATTTTATACAGTTTTCTGTATTTATGATATATATTCACAACACACATTTTTAAAGAGTTGGAGTGGCTTTTGAAAAAAGAAAAAGCTTTAGACTGTAATAATTGGCTGAGGTAGAAGCAATTATGTTCTAAATTATCCAGATGAGTTTATGTGACTTGGTAAAGCCTCAATCAAGCAGAAAGTAAAAACAAGTTGCTAACTTTCGTCTTCCTGCCAATCTTGACTCACTGAGCAAATGAGTTTGCCTTCAAGAACACATGCAGTCCAGTCATGCATTTGTGCCTGTCTCGTTCTCAATGCGAAATATGTTTTGAGAGTTGTTTGAGGTAGAAAAATGATGTTTTTTGGCCCCACACTTTCTACCTCTCCTTCCATCTTTTCCTTCCCCTTGCAGTCAAATCCAATCTGCTGACTCTTTGATGCGTTGGCACATTAAAATTTGCCAGATGTAGACAGTGACACACCAGAAGAGAAAAATGCCCACTGCTGGAGAGTGGCAGAAGCTGCGCAAGCCCAGCCCCTGAGCCCTGCCCTTATCCACAGAAAACCCCCTACTTTAAGAAAACAAAGCATGATTATGAAAAGTTTAAAGGTGGAAGATCTAAATAACCCTCTACACTTAGTCACAAGGCAAAAACAGGTGAATCACGAAAGGAGAAAGGACTTAAGTACTCTTTAAGTACTCTAAATACTGGCTGTTGGTTAGCATAGCAGAGAGCAGTGCAAGTTAGATGTGGGAGAGGAGCTTGTTAATACACTTGTGGGTAATTGTGTTCACTGAAGTTTTTATGTATTTTTCTGTTTCCAAAGTAATTCGTAGAAATCCACAGAAAAGTAGAAAAAGAGTCCTCTATAATGCCCTGTCAAAGATTGCCACTATTAACATTTTGTAACATTTGCTTCTGAGTTTTTCTCTGGTCAGATTGACTAGAGTGATTTTTGTCCATGATAAAGTGTCGCTGCCCGTGAAGCGCAGTCTTATTGGGTTCCCTGTCCTGCCCTTCCCATCACTCGTCTTTATACAATCACAGACCCCAAGAAGCGAGGGGGCCCTAAAGGGACAGCTGACCCCAGCCCCTCGGACAGGAATCCTCTCACTGTGTCTCTGCTGGGAGGGCACGCCTTGCCCCGCACTGGCAGAAACACAAGCAGGGAAGGTCGTCTAACAGCTTTGCATGCTAGCTCAAACCTTACACAGGCACTCCTAATCAGAACGATTTTCCGTCTCAAAGCTTGGGCAAGAAGTAGTCTTGGAACTCCAGATGAGGTCTGATCATTAACAGGGCAGAGAACCCAAGTTGCATTTAAGTTTCTTTCTTTTTCCAGGTCCCAACTTGAATGATTTTGTGACTCAATCTCTTTCACCAAGAAGGAGTGATTTCAGAAGTTCTGTGAAGCAAGGGCTGCCAACAAGCTTCTCTGGATTCCATTTTATAATTGTCAGCCTCCTGGCTTTTCTCCATGCTCCATGAATTCCAAAGCCGTTTGGGAACTACTTAAAATTAAGAGAGTATAAATCTGGCCAGGGAATTTACTTATTCTTTATTCAACAAATGTTTATTAAGCACCTACTATGTGCCAGGCACTGTCAGAGAACTGGGGATACCATGACAAGCAAATAAGGTCCCTGTTCTTTTGGAGCCCACATGGTGGGTTCCTAACTGAACTGAATAGAATAATTTCAGATACAGATGAAAGAAGATTTGAAGAAAATAAGTTAGGGGAATAGGCAGGGGTGGATCCAAGCCTTGTGGGGCCTGGAACTTACACAATGGGGATCTTCTTTTAGAAAAAGAACACATATGACCACATGGATGCATAGCAGGTCTACCCCTGGGATTGGGAGAGAATGGAGGGACAAAGGTGGGGTGTAACATCAGTAGAGTGGCACCGCAGACCCATTGGTGTACTTCCGATCCTCTCTACCCACTCTGGAGACATGCAGACACTGCTCCTGCGTGCAGAGGTCTACGTGCAGAACCAAAGCTTTCTCTAGCCCAGGAACAACCTTCAACAGAAGAAGGACAGGAACTGGCAAATGTATGTCTCAGCTTTTCACCCCTCAGAAGGGCTTTTTAATTTTTTTATTGTAAAATAAAATGCGGATACAGAAAAATGCCAGAACAAATGTATGGCTTAATGAATTACTCTAGGGCAAGCACCCCATAACCACTGGTGGGGTGGCTCTGAAAGGGGGGCTGCCCTCAGTCTGCCAGGAGCAGCAGGAATGAGCTCCAGTTGCCCAGAGAGGTGACGTGCTGCTAACCAACATACACTTTACTGGCCTGCCTTTTCTGACTCTTGGGATCAGTTTCCAAATAAGCCGCTTGTACCCAAGTTCTGTCACGGGGTCTGTTTTTGGTGAAACTCAAATATGGCAGTTGGTAAGGAAAGGCATATTTAAAGCGATTCAAACCAGCAAACCCACAATTGAATATTATCTTTTATTAGCAACTGAATTATTTTACAAAACTAGCTTTTATTCATATTATATCCTTTATATATGTATACAGTAGAATAGTCAAACCCTAAAGGAACTGCAATCCAAAGGTGTGATAACCATAGATGTAGCCAGAAGACAAGCACGTAAAAAAAAAAAACCCTCACTGAACTATAGTCTGTAACTTTTGAAGCAAACAGAAGTAAAATCCTGTAACTACTGTAAGGCACTGGACACCAGTGGATATTTTAATAATAATAACTAATTAAGTAGATATACATATACCTTATCTATAAATATAAGTTTCTTGAAAAATGTAACACTCCTTAAAGACTTGTAATGGGCTCTGCCAGCAAACTCAGCAAACTCTTCTTGTTTTAGTGTCAACCTTTAAAGTAGTAAATACTTGTAACCCAGACACCTGAATGTGTGGGGTAGTAACTTGCGTCTTATATTGTAACTCATGCCTAGCTCTGCCAAGACTGAATATTTGGACATTGTAATCCAGGCTGCCAAGACTTCCCATCTCAGTTTATAACTGGGCAATAACAAGACGTCTTATCCTGGTTTACAACCACGAAGCCTAGGTCCCCTGCATGTAACCCCCTAATAATTATTAAACTGACATGTGTCAGCCTAGAATTAACTACCTTGCCAATTACCCTAAAAGCCTGCCTGCCTGTTTTGTTTTTTTTTTAATTCAGTTTTATTGAGGTATATTCACATACCATACATTGAAAATTAGAATAAAAAACAAAAGTACAAAAGAACACCCAAATCATCCCCCCCATCCCATCCCAATCTTCATTTAGTCCCTGTCCCCATTTTTCTACTCATCCATCCATGCACTGGGTAAAGGGAGTGTGATCTGCAAGGTTTTCACCATCCCACTGCCACCCCTTGTAAACTACACAGTTTTACAATCATCTTCAAGAGTCAAGGCCGCTGGGTTGGAGTTTGATAGTTTCAGGTATTTATTTCTAGCTATTCCAATTCACTAAAACCTAGAAAGGGATATCTACATAGTTCATAAGAATGCCCACCAGAGTAACCTCTCGACTCCATTTGGAATGTCTCAGCTACTGAAACTCTACTTTGTTTCATTCCACGTCACCCTTTTGGTCAAGAAGATGTTCTCAATCCCATGATGCCAGGTCCAGGTTCATCCCCGGGAGTCATATCCTGCGTTGCCAGGGAGATTTACACCCCTGGGAGTCAGATTCCATGTCAGGGGCAGGGCAGTATGTTCACCTGCCGAATTCTGCCTGCCTATTTGAATACTACAAAACTATACGAGTTTCTGCAGTTCAGGGAGACAGATCTGATGTTTTCTTTTAACCTCCTCTTCTTCTTCTGCTGTGCACCACAGTTAACGCTTTTTCTCTCTTTGAAATCCCAGCATCTCAGATTCGGTTATGGAGCACATCGGGTGGCAAATCTGAAGTTGTACAGTACCAAGATGGCATTTGAGATGAGACCCGAGTGTTGAGAAGGTATTGACCAGGTGAACATCTGGTATGGTGTCAGGCTGAGGGAACAGCAGAGGCCCTGAAGTGGGAGCAATCTTGGTGTACATGGGACAGAAAGGAGCCTACAGTGGATGGAACCCCAGTGAGTGAGTGAAGGCGAATGAGCAAGTGAGAAGAAAAGGCCCTGGGGGAGGCAAGCAGGAGCCTAGTCATGTAGAGCCTTACAGTTGACAGTGTGCGTGTATGTGAGCATGTGGGGGCGGGGGGAGCCCCGGGCCCAGGGCCTTCCCCCAGTGCCTGGAAGACTGCACACAGCAGGATGCTTGACCTAGGACAGTTAGGGTTTGATCTACTCTCCTTGTGCTAAATCAATTTATCAGGTGCTAAATGTAACCCATACCTGAAACTGCCTCCTCCCTGAAACTCTCTGAGGCCACAAGATAATCCATAATCCTTCCTTCCTCCCTGCTGATTACAAGTAATTCCCCTCCCGCCCCCCACCTTACACTCTCATACCCATTGGAATGTCGAGCCCTTCTAACCAGTTTGTTCAGCCTCCCCCAAAGTGCAGAGTACCTTACGCACCAAGCTCTGAACCCGCCACCATTCAGAGCAGCTGACTTCCCACTCTGTAGGTAAGCCCCCCAAATAAAAGCTCGTGTCTCAGAATGTGTCCGGTGCTTTCTTTAGTCCTTCAGCTGCAGAAGCCCTCTTGGGCGGTGACAGTGTGTGAATTGTGTGGGTGATGGGAACCACTGGAGAGGAAAAGATGAAAGACCTTTCCCTTCCTTCCGTCTCACCTCTCCTCCCATACCTGACAGTGTTGAAAACCCAGTGTGAACATTTCAAGTCCTAAGACAAGTAGCTATTCAAATCAGGTAGTTAGAAAACTGAATCTCCTCAACATGGGCTTACTAAATGCAGCACTATGTAAATTACTAGAACCCAACTTTAATGTCTCTTCCTGTTGACTAACAGTAGACTCACAACTTCGAATGCCAAACCTAGTGTCCTAGTTTGCTAATGCTGCAGAATGCAAAACACCAGAGATGGACAGGCCTTTATAAAACGGGGGTTTATTTCACTACACAGTTACAGTCTTAAGTCCACAAAGCATCCAAGGTAACACCTCAGCAATCGGGTACCTTCACCGGAGGACGGCCAGTGGTGTCCGGAAAACCTCTGTTAGCTAGGAAGGCAGCTGGCGTCTGCTCCAAAGCTCCGGCCTCAAAACGGCTTTCTCCCAGGACACTCCTCTCTAGCAAGCTTGCTCCTCTTCAAAACATCACTCCCAGCTGCACTCAGTTTTCTCCCCCCGAGTCAGCTCATTTATGTAGCTCCACTGATCAAGGCCCACCCCGAATGGGTGGGGCCACGCCTCCATGGGAACATCTCATCAGAATCATTGCCCACAGCTGGGTGGGGCACATTCCAAGCAAATCCAACCATCACCAAAACGCCTGCCCCACACAAAACCACAAAGATAATGGCATTTGAGGGACACAATACATTCAAACTGGCACACCTAGGGACTGGGGAGGTCCAGTGATGGAGCTCACAGAGTGTGTGCAGACAGCACGAACAGCAGAGCCAAGCCCTGGGAGACAAGCACGTCTTGCCAGCCCCCGTGGCAGGGTGAGAGCTGTCCCACTGGTCTCTCCAGCTACAAAGGGATCGTAAACCAGGGTGTTGAAAATTACCCAAACTAAGGTGGTGGAGGGTGTGACTCCACCTATGATTAATACTCTCCTCTGCAACTGTAGCATGAAAGAGGCCTTCCATAGAATATTTGCTGTGTGTAAGTTACATGCAAAGTTGAGTTTTGCTGATTTAAAGAAAAAATATATATTGAGACAATAGCATGAGCAGCAAACATTAAACTGCTATGGTTTGGAAAAACTGACACATGGTCTTGCTGCTGGCACTGTCCAAAATGAGTGACTCCAAACACCTCAGTGTTACCAGTAGCAATAGTAACATGACAACCAATGCCCATGCAGTGACTGTGCCTTTTAATATGTGATCGCAACAAACCATCCCAACAGCCCTGGGAGGTAGGTTGATAGGGAAACCAGCTCAGAAAATTTACTTTGCTCCAGTCACATGGGCAGTAAAATCCTGTTTTATTTCCCCTCGTTGCTCTGAGGTGCCCAGAGGTGACGTGGCTTCCTCCAGTCTCCACATAACATTGGCAACCCAGCTGGGATCCCTTCCCAGGGTTCCACTCACAGGCCCGTGCTCTGTCCTGGACCCCAGTGGCTGAGTTTACAGCTGAGACTTATTGCTAATCATCCTGGTCATGAGGATAGCGAGGTGCTTTGAGGCACTTGCAACATGCAGTTGTCCACCTTTTTCTTGACAAGCTAGGCCCAGACCACAAGAGTCTGCTTGCTTTTGCTAGAATGGCAAGCAGATTGTGAAAACTGGGCTTCAGGTTAGAATGTTTTCAAACTGATCGTGGTGGTGAATGCATAATTCTGTGATTAACGAAAAGCCACTGATTGTACACTTTGGATGGATTGTATGGTGTGTGAATTCAACTGTTTAAGAAAACACAAAAACTAACAAACTGGGCTTTACAGTGTGTTGTTTGGAAGACCAGATGTTTCTGAGTCAGTTAAGTTAAATATGAGCTCCAGGCCCCAGGCATCTGCCCTGACTTCCACTTAGCACTTTGACCAATCAAGAGTGTGGAAATAGCTTGAGGTGCTGACAGGCGGGCACCCCCACACGCCCACCTCGGTGAGAACCCCGGCTCCAAAGCTGCTGAACCCTGTGGCAGTGTCCGAGTTGATAATAGCTTTAGAAAAAAATCATGTGTTAGACTAATTCGGAAAAGGACTCTGAATTTGAGAAAAATAGTTCATTATAAAATCCTTTATACATAATGCAAATTACAAGAACTTTGAATTGAGGCTGTGTGACTTTAGACAAGTTGTTTATTCTTTCTAAGTCTGTTTCCATGGCTGAAAAATGGGGATGCTACCAATGTGAGCATGAAAGAGTCCTTCAAGACACTGGTACAGTGCCTGGCCGTCGTAGGAGTCCCATCGAGGTTGTCAGCCCCACAACTCAATGACAAAGTGAGATTCTCAGTAATATGCAAGCTTCTTTGTATACGCATCCTTTACTCCTTGAAAATAGTTTCTCTTCTTAACATATAATTCTATGAATAGGTTAAAGTTCTTCCTACATCCTTGTTTACATTATTAATTCACTTAGCAAACATTTGCAGAGCCAAGGTAGGTAACCCTCAGGCCAGCCAGGTCTAAAGGGGTCTGAAGCAAGGTTTCACCGGGTTCCCTAGGAGTGCGGCTTGGAGACTGAACTGGTGGCAGAAATAATTCGTTGCATCTCCAGGAGTTTGGCGAGATGACACAGGGATAGGGTGAAACTCTCCAGCCCAGCCCTTCCACACAAAATAATACTTTCCCATTACAGCCAGCCTCTGGCATAGCATTCCTAGACTCCAGGGTTACAAACTGGAGAGAAATGTAGCCCATACCCCTCATTTCATACGCCAACACAGAGATCCTTCGTCTTGCGGAATGGATATGTAATTGGAGAGGAGTGTCCTGGTGTAGTGGGGCAAGGGAGAGAACTGGGGAGTGATAGATCAGTTAGATAAAAGCCAACTTATTTTCCAAAGGACTAAGATAATTCTTTGATATTTTACTTTAGCCCTTTCCTCTGCCCTGGACCCTCCCTCTGGTGGAATCCAACAGCTCTAGTCAAACTGCTTTAGACCTGGCGGAGGTCATTGTCTGATGACTTTAGGGCTGGGTTGTTCCTGGAGCAAGCTCAAGCCCATAAGAGAATCAGACACTCTTAAGGGGAAGCACACCGAGTCACAGAGAGAATGGCAGGGGCAGGAAAGCTGTGCCTTGGGGTGGGGGTGGGAGCAGATATCAAAACTTTGTTGAATTTGTCATTCAGCCTTGATTTTTTGCCAAATTCTGCCGCCTTTACTTACCGATTTTTGAGAAGGTAGATGGAAAAAAAAATGCTTTTACAAAAACTAAGGGATGACCAAGTTTGAACTAGACTCTGCTAAGTTTTTCTTTTGAACTCTAAGGTCCTCAAAAGGGGGATGCGAGGAGTTGAGCTCCCAAATTTATGATCACGTCTGAAGAGAACGCGTTGCAAACGGAGTGCATTCCTCAGGCTCCCGACCAGGGAAACAGCTGCTGTCCGGGTCTAGAATGAGCTGACTCCCTTTGGAAACCGCACAGAGGGCTGGAGCATGAGACCCGCACTCTCAGAGAACTCGGTCCTTAGAAGCGGGAGTTGGGAGTTCAGTTTGTGCAGCCAGAATGGGGCAGACCACACAGAGCTTGAAGCAGCCTTTTTATTGAAGCCCTTTATTGTTGTCTCGGAAGCAGACGTCCGCTTTCAAAAATGGAAAGGCAACATGAAAATGTTTTACAAAACGATAGAAAATAACCACTCTAGCATGGAAAGGCCAGCCTGGAGGAGCAATGCAGGTTTCTAGATTTGTGGTTATGGCTAAAAGAGGAGAATACAGTTCCAAGGGAAAAGGGGATGAGGACAACCCTTGTACACAAAAAGAAATAAAACGAAAAATTCAGCTACTAAATGGGAGGGGGAATTTGAGAGTCAAACCACTAGCTGGACAAATGACTCTTCCCTTTTTGACAACAGAAGGGCCACTTTGGGTCTTATTAGATGTTTTTCAAAGATAGAGGAGCCTCTGATGATAACCTAACGAGGAGGAAAATCAGAGACCCTCCTTGGATTAGCAAGTTGCTGATCTACAAGTATTTAGGGCCCAACATTGTGGGTGATTGAATTCCTCCAGTCCTTTTTCACAAAGCATCTATTATATTCCTCTCCAAGGAGAGGAATATGTACCTAGAAAGCCATAATCCATTCTTGACTTTATACAAAAGCTGCTATTTGTTTCTTTGGGTTCTGGCCTTAGAAGAAAATTCCAGGTGAGTGTCCCTGATCCAAGGCGGGGTACCATTCCCTACAAATGTCCTTCACCCCTTGCTTTTGGTCCTCGCTTGCCAGTCCACACACTTGTGATATCAACTACTTTAACTGAGTGAAACATTTACTTGTTAGTACTTGAAACTACCACCCTCCCACCTTGGTGGGGTCCTATGGTTAGCTTCATGAACCATCCTGTCAACTCTGATTAAATTTGATAAAACAAAGATGCCCTTTTTCAGTCGGATGCTCCCTGCTTTTTTTTTTTTTTTTTTTTTTGTCTATCATATGTCATTAACTTTCCAAGAAAAAAAATTTGACCTGCATATCTACTTGCCAAATCCTTCTCTTACCAAATTGGAACCCTCTCAGGATGTTACAACAACTTAACGATTGTTATTGCCCCATCAGATACCATCCACATTCACTGCAAAGCTCTGCTTTTGTAATTTTTTAGTTAGAGAAGTTGTGGGTTTAGAGAACAATCATGCATAATTACAGGCTCCCCATATACCACCCCACCCACCACACCCTGAATTAATTTGGATCATTTGCCACAATTGATGATTGCACATTTTACAACTGTACTATTAATTAAAGTCTGTGTTTAACTTAGGGCTCACTATGTAAGGTAGTTCCATGGATTTCAAAAAATTTTTATTCTGTATAAATACATACATACATATGTATACATAAATACAATCTAACATTTCCCCTTTTAAATCATCCAAATATATATTTCAGTGCTGTTAATTGCATTCACAATTTTGTGCTACCATCACCATCATCCATTACAAAACATTTCCTTCATTCTAAATAGGAATGCTATATATTTTAAGCCTTAAATTCCCATTCCCTATCCCTTCTCCCTCCCCTGGTAACCTATATTCTAGATTCTGACTCTATCTATGAGTTTTCTTATTCTAATTGTTTCAAATCAGTGAGATCATACAATATTTTTCCTTCTGTGTCTGACTTATTTTACTCAACATTATGTCTTCAAGTTTCATCCATGTTGCTGCTTGTAACAAGGCTTCATTCCTTTTTACGGCTGAGTAATATTCTATTGTATGTATATACTCTATTTTACTTATCCATTCATTAGTAGGTGGGCACTTGGGTTCCTTCCATCTTCCGGCAATTGTGTATAATGCCACTATGAACATCAGTGTGCAAATATCTGCTCAAGTCCCTACTTTCAATTCTTTTTGGTATATACCTAGTATGGTATTGCCAGGTCATATGGTAATTCTATACCTAGCTTTCTGAGGAACCACCAGACTGTCTTCCAGACTGCCTGGTATATAAGCAGTGGCACCATTTTACATTGCCACCAGCAGTGAATGAGAGTTCCTATTTCTTGGCATCCTCTTTAACACTTGATATTTTCTGTTTTTTTAAATAGCAACCATTCTAATGGGTGTGAAATTGCATCTAGTTGTGGTTTTGATTTGCGTTTCCCTAATGGCTGATGATATTGAGCATGTTTTCATGTGCTTTCTGGCCATTTGTATATCTTCTTTGGAGAGATGCCTATTCAAGTCTTTTGCCCTTTTTTTTTTTTTTTTTTTTTTTTTTTAGTTTTAATACCTTCCTTTATTTTAATTTTAATCTTTTACTTAAAACATTATATATATATTATATATATTATACACACACACACAAAATATCCGTTTATATACTGACTTCATACATACATGGCTATTTTTGTTTTTCAATTAAATAATGTCTCAACAGATTTCAAATAACTCATCAGAAAAACCTCTTTCTGTTACTATAACCAATTAGGCAGTCAATAATAAAAGTAAAAATACTTCATATATTTGGAAGCATTTTAAACAAAGTGCAATTCTAAACTTCTAAATAGCTCATGGGACTAGGAAGAATTCACAATGAAAATTTAAAAGAAAAACTTTGAAACTGAATGTTAATGAAATTCCATATATCAAAACATGTAAGAGGCCAGAGAAATATAATTAGATAGAATATTGTAAGCATAAATGTTTATATGAGTAAAGAAGAAAGGCTGAGACTAAGTATCCCAGATAAGGAATTATTAACAATAGTAACAGAATAAACCAATAGCATAAAATAATGAAAGAAAAACAGAATGAAGAGAATCAACAATATTAGAAGTTGTTTCTTTGTAAAAATAAAAAAAGAAAACATTAAAATAGACAAACCTAGGCTAGGTAAGAAAAAGTAGGCATAATATAGATACTTCAGGAATTTTTAAATGTTTAAATTATAATAAAGTATACAATATGTGCCAAAAAAAATTACAAACTGGTTAGACAATATGGAAAATTCCTAGAAATTTGTCATAACTGAATGAATAAGAAACAAAAGCCCTAACACTTCTCTTGAAAATGTCCCCATAATCTTATAACCACCTAAGATGTTTGAGGCTACATTAAGAACACCATGAGTGGAATCTGATCAAACACTTATTTCTGAACTTCCAACTGGTATGTCACAATGTTATTTTCAGTCCCCAGGAATTATCAATAGTGTAGAACCATTATTTAATAATATACCAAAGGTCTGGTTAATTTTCTTTCCTGGCACCACAGTTACCTTGGTAAATAGTTGTAGGGAAGGCTAATTGGAAGATTAATTGTTTGTAACTGTGGTATTGCAGGACCCTGTGAGCAATTGTACTCTTGATTCCCTTTCTGGAAGGGGCTCTGTAGTTAAGAACAAACCATCATGCGAACTGGGTAAAAGGATGGGGCACTTCATTATGGAGTCTCAAGACAGGTCTCCATTCACCAGACCTAAAGGTTTTTATTTACTTCCTTTTCGTTTTTAGTTATACAGATCTTTTTACCTTACTAACCTGCTCGGTTCTGGAAACCTCATGATAAATTAACCACTGACAAAGATTTCTGAGTGTCATAGCCTTTTGAAATAGCACTTTGGCCCTCCTTCCTACATTTTGGAAATCACACCCATCTTTTCTGTAGTGGTTGAGTTTTGCAAAATTGGCTCTGCCATTGTTGTATTCTGAGATCCCCACTGAAATCTGAGATCTTTCTTTCAGTGGTGTTATCTCCCACCTTTATCCTGAGAGAGACGACAGTGTTTTTCAAGGAGGCTGGAGAACCCACTTCTAATTATTTCTTAGTGCCATGGTAAAGGGAGTTACTGAGTGTCCACTGGACCACCATTAATGTAATTAAAGTTGGAATAGGTAGGTTACACAGGAGAATTCCTTTTGGAATTAATTTCATTTAAAATTGGCCCCAGTAAGTTTAGGTTTCATCAAACAGCCAAACAAGCATTTCCAAGTACTTGGAAAGCTTATTGAATTCAGATTCCTTCCTTCTTTGTTTTGAACCATCAGTTCTCATTCCCACACATATTCTTGCAATATTTTTGGTGTATAAGCCCTCTCCTCCTTGCATGGACTTTATTTTTATGTTTTTGTGCATGCTGGCCTTTGCATTTTTTTTTTTTTTCATTTTTATTGAGATTGTTCAGATACCATACAATTATCCAAAGATCCAAAGTGTACATCACTTGGCCCTGGGTACCCTCATACAGCTGTGCATCCATCACACTTAATTTTTGTTCAATTTTTAGAAACTTTTCATTACTCCAGACAAGAAATACAGTGAAAGATGAAAAAAGAAAAACAGAAAAGGAAACTCTAAACCTCCCCTATCCCTAACCAACTGCCCTCAATTGTTGACTCCTAGTATTGATATAGTACGTTTGTTACTGTTTATGAAAAAATGTTGAAATACTACTAACTGTAGTACATAGTTTGTAATAGGTATATAGTTCTTCCCTATATGCCCCTCTATTATTAACTTTTAATTGTATTGTCATACATTTGTTCTGGTTCATGAAGTGATTTCTAGTATTTGTACAGTTGATCATGGACATTGCCCACCATAGGATTCAGTTTTATACATTTCCATCTTTTGACCTCCAACTTTCCTTCTGGTGACATATATGACTCTGAGCTTCCCCTTTCCACCTCATTCACACACCATTCAGTGCTGTTAGTTATTCTCACATCTTGCTACCAACACCCCTGTTCGTTCCAAACATTTAAGTTCATCCTAATTGAACATTCTGCTCATACTAAGCAAGAGCATCTACATTTCTTCCACAAGGCAGAAGGGAGAGTCAAAGAAGGTAGAGAGGCAAAAGAAAGAGGAAACAAAAAAATGACAGCTAGGAAGCAGCAAAAGGAAAAATAACCTTAAATCAAAGTAGAGTATAGAATCAGACAATACCACCAATGTCAAGTGTCTAACATGCCTCCCCTATCCCCCCCTCTTATCTGCATTCACCTTGGTATATCACCTTTGTTACATTAAAGGAAGCATAATACAATGATTTTATTAATTACAGTCTCTAGTTTATGCTGATTGCATCCCTCCCCCAATGCCTCCCCATTTTTAACACCTTGCAAGGTTGACATTTGCTTGTTCTCTCTCGTAAAAGGACATATTTGTACATTTTATCACAGTTGTTGAATACTCTAGATTTCACCAAGTTACACAGTCCCAGTCATTATCTTTCCTCCTTTCTTGTGGTGTCTCACATGCTCCCCATCTTTCTCTCTCAACCATATTCATAGTTACCTTTGTTCAGTGTACTTACATTGTTGTGCTACCATCTCCCAAAATTGTGTTCCAAACCACGCACTCCTGTCTTCTATCACCCTGTAGTGCTCCCTTTAGTATTTCCTGTAGGACAGGTGTCTTGTTCACAAAGTCTCTCATTGTCTGTTTGTCAGAAAATATTTTGAGCTTTCCCTCATATTTGAAGGACAGCTTTACTGGATATAGGATTCTTGGTTGGCGGTTTTTCTCTTTCAGTATCTTAAATATATCACACCACTTCCTTCTTGCCTCCATGGTTTCTGCTGAGAGATCCGCACATAGTCTTATTAAGCTTCCTTTGTATGTAATGGATTGCTTTTCTCTTGCTGCTTTCAGGATTCTCTCTTTGTCTTTGACATTTGATAATCTGATTATTAAGTGTCTTGGCGTAGGCCTAAACATATCTCTTCTGTTTGGAGTACGCTGTGCTTCTTGGATCTGTAATTTTATGTCTTTCATAAGAGATGGGAAATTTTCATTAATTATTTCCTCTATTATTGCTTCTGCCCCCTTTCCCTTCTCTTCTCCTTCTGGGACATCAATGATACGTACATTATTGTACTTTGTTTCATCCTTGAGATCCTGGAGACGTTGCTCATATTTTTTCATTCTTTTCTCCATCTGCTCCTTTGCGTGTAGGCTTTCAGGTGTTTTGTTCTCCAGTTCCTGAGTGTTTTCTTCTGCCTCTTGAGATCTGCTGTTATATGTTTCCATTGTGTCTTTCATCTCTTGTGTTGTGCCTTTCATTTCCATAGATTCCACTAGTAGGTTTTTTGAACTTTTGATTTCTGCCATATACATGTCCAGTTCTTCCTTTACAGCCTCTATCTCTTTTGCAATATCTTCTCTAAACTTTTTGAATTGATTTAGCATTAGTTGTTTAAATTCCTGTATCTCAGTTGAAGTGTACGTTTGTTCCTTTGACTGGGCCATAACTTTGTTTTTCTTAGTGTAGGTTGTAATTTTCTGTTGTCTAGGCATGGTTTCCTTGGTTATCCAAATCGGGTTTTCTCAGACCAGAACAGGCTCAGGTCCCAGAGGGAAGAAATATTCAGTATCTGGTTTCCCTAAGGGTGTGTCTTAGAAAATTGCTCCACCCTTTGATGCCTCGGGTCACTGTGCTTTTCTGCCCAGCAGGTGACGCCTGTTAGCCTATAATTCTTGGCTGGTGTGAGGCGGTATGGCCGTGTTCCCCCAGGCTCTGGGGTCTGGTTCTGAATGGAAAGGGCCCCACCCCTTTCCTCCTAGAGAAGACAGAGCCCCCAGGTGGAGGTCATTAGCATTTCAATGGTCTCACTCTCTGCTTGTGGTGTCTCCACCCTTCCCACAGTCACGGCCCTGGAAACTGAAAATGACTGGGGCTTTCTCCACTGCGCCAAAAAAGAAACAGATAGTCCCCTTCAGACCCAGTCGGAGGCAACCCTCCGGCTCTCCCAGGTCAGTCGTCACCCAAAGCCTCTGTCTGTTTTTTGGGGATGCGTACCTGTAGTGAGCAGTTCACACTCACTACTTAAAACCCCAGTTGGAGCTCAGCTGAGCTGTATTCGCTTGCTGGGAGAGAGCTTCTCTGTGGCACCACGAGGCTCCGCAGCTCGGGCTATGAGGGAGGGGGTCTCCCGACCTGGTTCCGCAGGTTTTACTTACAGATTTTATGCTGTGTTCTTGGGCATTCCTCCCAATTCAGGTTGGTGTATGATGAGTGGATGGTCTCGTTTGTCCCCCCGCAGTTATTCTGGATTATTTACTAGTTGTTTCTGGTTTTTTGTAGTTGTTCCAGGGGGGACTACTTAGCTTCCACTCCTCTCTATGCCGCCATCTTGCCCTGCCCCCCATTTTTTAATTGTTGTTTATCTTTTTGTTGTTAAATAGGATTTATTTATGTTCTGGATATTAAGCCTTTATTGGACATGTGGTTTCCAAGTATTTTCTCCCATTGTTACATTGTTGTTTTACTTTCATGATCAAGTCCTCTGAGGAACAAAAGTACTTAATTTTGATGAGGTCCCATTTATCTATTTTTTCTTTTGTTGCTTGTGCTATGGGTGTAAAGTCTAAGGAAACATTGCCCAACACAAGGTCCTGAAAATGCGTCCCTGCGTTTTCTTCTAGGGTAGCTTTGGGGTTTGATCAGGTCTTCAAGCCTCTCCTTTATCCTCCATTTCTCACTGAGTCCCCTCACCACATACCCGTCATTCTAATCCTGTCTCAGAATGAAATATACTGAGAAGGTCTTAAGAGTTTATTAATAAGCTTGGGTTTCTGGGGCTAGAATTTTTTCAGGGTCTTTCCAGCCTCATTCCAAATGACTAAGGCTTTCTATAAGATTTTCCTAACAAGCAAGAAACACACTTCCTTGTCCAAACAACTTCCAATTCAGCCGTGCCAGTGGAATGGCAGAAAGAGCATAGGTTTTGACAGAACACGGGTTCAGATCCTGTGTGAGCCTCACTTTATTCAAATGTAAAGTGTGGAAGATATTATCTACCTTGAAAGGTCAACATAGATTCAAACGATAAACTGCAGAGTGGTATTTGATCAATGATAACTGTGGTGACTCTCCATACAGTACCAGTCATATCCTCTGATCCTTCTGATTTATATGTTAAGTCCTTTATTTAATTACTGAATTGTAATTTATGTGCATCTGCCAGCACTAGGGCATAAGATCCTGACATTTTGGGACTACATTTTTGTCTTTGTATCGTCACTGCCTAGCATCATGCTTGGCAAAATGCCTGTAGAATGATTAAATGAATAGTGAAATGAATAAATGCATGCATTTTTGCTACAAATTTAAACATTAATGTTTCATGTTAGAATTTTAGGTTGAGTTGAAAAAACCACAGAGATCTGGCCAGAAGTGCTGGTATATAAGCAGTGGTCAACAGAATTGTGGGATGAACATATATTTGAAATACATAGGAACATGAACTTTGTTTTCCTTTCCCCGTTCCCCGTTGTTGTTCTGGGACTGGGCTCAATTAGACAAGCCATATGGCAATAGTGATCAAGGGTTTGGGCTCTGGAGTCACATATCTGAATTTTAGATTGTCTCTGCAATATACCTTGACCTTGGGCCAGTTATTTATTTATTTATTTATTTATTTTTTAATTCAGTTTTATTGAAATATATTCACAAACCATACAGTCATCCATGGTATACAATCAACTGTTCACAGTATGATTATATAGTTATGCGTTCATCACCACAATCTATTTCTGAACATTTTCCTTACATCAGAAAGAATCAGAATAAGAATAAAAAATAAAAGTGAAAAGAGAATACCCAAACCATCCCCCCATCCCACCCTATTTGTCATTTAGTTTTTACTCCCATTTTTCTACTGATTTTTTTTCAATTTTTTAACTTTGTTTATCAAAAAATTAAAAACAAACAGGCAAACAACAACCAAAAAAACCCCACAACATTTCAAACAAAGCAATGGATTAAGGAAAACAAATAACCTAAAATAACTACTTTGCTTCCAATATGTTCCTACCATACCCCAAGAAAATTAATAAACCATGTCCAAACAGAGGAGTAAGAAAAACAAATAATCTAAAATAACTACATTGCTTCCAACATGTTCCTACCATACCCCAAGAAAATTAACAACCCCTAAGAAAACAAAGGAATAAGAGAAAAAAAAAAAACCTAAAATAACTCTATTGCTTCCAACATGATCTTACTATATCCAAGAAAGTTTACAAACCATAATCATTCCTGAGCATTCCCATAACATTGAGATTACCCTCCACAGTTTATCTGTTCTTATTAGATTATCATTCCCCCTCCATTAATTGGTATCTCTAGGTCCCCTACATTCCACAGTATAAAACATTGTACATTTTTCACAGAATTCACATTAGTTGGGCCAGTTATTTAATGTCTCTAATCTTCCATTTTCTCATCTACAAAATGAGGATATTAATACAAATCATCATAAAAGTGTTGAGTTAAATAAAAGATCTTTCCTGCCCTAAAGGAGTTACAGTCTTAGGAAATAAGCAGTGCATATTTATAGGACAGTTTAGTGAGGACTATGAATGAGGAAATTACTGTTTTGAGAGTCCCCAAAAGGGGCATGAGTCCTGCTGGGGAGTTGGGGTGGGCAACAGGCGGCTAGCATGAGGCTTGAAGAGCAAACAAACCAGACCAAGAACGGGGCGAGGAAATCCAGGTAGAAGAGAAAACTCGTGCAAAGCCATCGAATGGGTTCTCAGTATTTATCCTTGCGTTTTAAAGCTTCTGGGGCCCAGCCTTCCCATTGCCCTTGGATTGGATCTCTGCTTTGGAAAACTCACTACCAGTGCTGGAAACAATGGATTGAGTTGGGAGACGAAAGCTAGACTACTTAGGAGACCTGTTAAAGTGAAACCTCCATAGATTTGGGAAAAGATAATGATCTCCACACTTCCAGCAGGTAGTGGAATTCGGAGGTCTGAGCTCCAGTAGATTTTGGGGTTTTCAGCATTTATGTGACAGTTGTAGCCACTGGTCAGTTTTATAGGTGGAAAGATAAGGAGGCAAGGGGAGTTGAGCGTTCAATGCGAGTACGCGATCTATTTAATGTCCAGCATCAAATCCATGGGTGTTTTGTAAATACATTTTTAGTGGCTAAGTAAATCTGAATTGTAAGTAAAGTCGGCTTTATTATATCACTGTAAACTTTGTATCAATGGCTCTCCAAACAGTAAATCCAAGGATAGTAGGAATTTTTCCAGGCAAGAAGGTCAGAAAGAGAAAGCAAGGAAAAGCAGGTCTGCTGACCCTGCTGAGTCTTCTACTCATCACTCATCCTCAGGAATCTGGGTGTTGCTTTATCATTCGTTAAACTGCAATACAGCTGCTTAATTATGAAGATAGGAATTTTATAGTATCTTGTATTAAGGCTACCTGAGGGTTGGTATTGTGAACAAGCTGTAGACTGATCTTTTTTTTTTTTTGGGATACCAAATAGTTTAAAAATATTCACCATATTACACTAAATGTACCCAAGAGACACATTTCAGGTAACCAGAACTGCCAGTCTAACAGCTAGAGATAAAATTCAGTAAGTACTTTATCAGTAAGGCTGAACAGGATTCAGCAGTGTCTAATTTATGTCCCATGAGTATAACAGTAAAATTTTAAAATGAGATTCAGCTTGCAGTGAAAGATGTTTCCATCTCAGCCTTTTATACCATAACCCAGGCCTTTTTTGGGGGTGAAGTTTTAAGTAAGTTCATCTCAGTCTCCAGGTTACCGTGTTATATAGCGTAAAGACAGTGAAATACAAAAACATGATAAATACAAACATATGAACATATTTTGATTATAGGTCAGTTTATTACCTGCTTTGATAAAGTAAAACTTTATAGTGAAAATAATGTATTAGAAACAGCTTTTTAAAAGCTTTTTTTAATGATATGCTTACAAAATGACAGATGAGGGCAAAAATATCCTAAACAATGATAATACATTGAACAAAAGTATTCCGTGAGTAAAGCTGAACACTGCAGAGACAGGCCGACTGTTTACAGCCGATTAGCTTAATACCATGGAGATCCTAGTCTAAAACTATACCAGGGTAGCTTCTACACAATACTGGTCTTAAGTTTAATAATGCAAAGATTCCACTTAACCAGCTATTTTAAAGTTTTGGAGAGGAATTCCTTTGGCTTTAATGACATTTACTCCAGCACCACCTCCCCTTTTCGATGCCTCTTTATTCTTGAATAGGGACTTATTGTTTCATCCGTCACAAAATCATACAGAACTTTTATCCAGGAATTGTAGTGGGGTAGGTTGTCATAGTATTCAGCTGCTATTTTCCTCACCTAGAAGGAAAAATATAACAGCAAGATGAATAACTAGTGTTAATGGGTCCTGTAAAAAAGCACAGATGAATGTCTGACACAAACACTGAGATCTTTCCTGCCCTAAAGGAGTTACCGCCTTCCTGAGAAAGGAAGACAAAGAATGAGAACTCTCTCCCTTCTCCCTCTAAAAAAAAGAGGTATTTTAGGAATTCTAAACAAAAAGCCATTTGCATTTTAAGAGTTAAATGTAACACTTTATCCTCTGGGATTACAGATCTTATCAAGCTCTAATGGACTAAATATCTGGCTTATGTATAAAATTTGGCACTTGGAGACTTTAATAACAAACACGAAATAAAGCTATTATTAAAGCAGGTACCATGTGGATATCACTGTAGGATATAAAGGTAACACCTGAACTATTCCTTCAAGGAGTTTACAAATACTAATTAATTACTGTGGAATGCCAATTAGGTAGAAATTAAGCACTTATCAAGTGTGCAATTCTGCCACCTCAAGTTGAACATGTCTTAAAAAATCCTAAAAACCACTGCCAGTTTTCCTGGCAAGCAAAATCAGCTGGTACTGAGTAACAGTAATAGTTCTGCGGCATCATCAGAATGCAAAAACTCTCCTAATAAATCCTAAAGGAAAACAAAAAAGTAGACTCCCAATTGGCAAAAATGTGACAGTAAGAAAAAGAAAAGAATGTTAAAGTTTAAATAGTTTAAATGACTCCTTCAATTTGGGAAATGTAGTGATACATTTTGGTTGTGGAGAAGGTGATTAATATATATCCCTCTGGGACAATTAAGGCCCAGCAGAGGCCTTTCACATGGGTTTTCTCAGTCAAAGGAAACACAGGATGATGTGAGACCAAACCATTCAAAGGAGCAATGCTTTCGAACAGTCCTTCAAATTTCTCTAAAATACTTCCACGAAGAAGGATGGCCTACAAACCACACACACATACAAATAAACCTGGATCATAATTCACATCGAACTTATCACAAAGCCAATAGCAATCAATTTAACAACCAGAATAGAAAAGGCACTATCTTTCAGAAAAAGCAAAACGCCAAGTCAGTTTAGATCCTGAATAAAGATTTTGAGTCAAGATACTCTTTTAAGACTAAAAATACATTAAAAATCATAATAAAAACAAAAAGTTTATAATTTGTAAGTTTTTTTTTTAAAGACAAAGCCTAAAATCAATAAATCCCTTAATATCAGGAGTTAGAAAACTCAGGGAATTTGTTAGCCATCTGTCCAATTCAACTCAAACACTGACATAATAAATGCCTGGATGTCTAGAAACCTACTTCACAAGGTTGTGAGCAAATGGAAAAATACAGACTAAAAAAGTGTTCCGTGAACAGCAAAGCTCAATAAAAAAATGTCAGATATTAAATTAAAAACCTTGTTATTGTGATGAAAATGAACTAAAATTGACTGTGTTGATGTTTGTACGATTCTGAAAATACAAAAAACCAATGAATTGTACATTTTAAATGGGTGGACTGTATGGTGTGTGTATTGTATCTCAATAAAACTGTTAACAATAACCTTGTTATTGTATATTAACTCGATACCAAGTATTTATTGAGCAAAACAGAATATGATATTCCTTGATATACATTGTAGAAAAAGCAGGAAAGGGAAGACTAGACAAAAGGGAAGATGTTTGTTAGTTTAGCAAAGAATAGAAGAAAGGATGAAATTGAGTGGGAAATGACCAGTCATTGATGTACCATGGTCCTCAAATCAAGTAATGTCTGAACTGACATAAGTTGTCAATTCTGGGACTCTTCAAAAAAAAATCACTAGGAAAATATGTGGTTTATTTTGGGAAAAAATCTTTTGTTTGAAAGGTGACCAGCTTTCTCCTTGAACCATAATCCCTTAAAAAAATTCACTTCCCAAGTCAGGGAAAAGGCAAACAAAGGCTGCACACTTGCTATTCAGGCTGGCACATGAGCAGAATGGCACAAAGCAGCTACCTGCTAGCATCAGATTACACAGCAATTTCAAAGTTGTTTTCAGACAGATGTATGGTGTGTTTTTAACCCCAAGCATTTTATTTTGAAAAACATAACTCCAGAAAAGTTTAAATAATAGTAAAATACCCGTAGTAAATGAACACCCATACACCCTTCACCTGGGTTCACCAACTATTAACACGAGTCAGTTTTTTCTTCCTCTCTACATGCCTGTAGTTTGTTTTCTTCACCAAAAAGTCTAAAAATTGCAGGCATTATTTGACAACTTATTCCTAATATGTCACCCCTAAATATTCATATCTCCTAAGAACAACGACATTCTCCTGTAACACCATAATACCATTACCACACCCAAGAAACTTAATGCTGGCATATTATCTAATACAGAGTCCAGATTCAAATTTTCTCCATTGATGCAATGTCCTTTACAGCTCTTTTCCTTTCCTCAATTGGGGATCCAACCAAGAACCACACATTGTATTTAGCTGTCATGTTGTATGTGTTTTTAAACAGCCATTATATGAAAACTTAAAATATTTGGTTATAGTTCCCTTACAACATAGCTAAAAAGCAATTTAAGAAATACAAATATTACATTTCATACATATTACATTTTTTGATAACAGAATTGCAAAAGTTACCCATTTTGAATATGGGAACACTAATAAGCAAATCACTGGAAAGATAACTGAAGTTAGGAAAGGAGTCATTTTGGAGGGTGAAAAGATGAGGATTAAAATGTCTTCTTTCATTTATTCCACAATGATACACTAAAAAAAGTCTACTCTAAAAGCAAAGAGACACAGCCTGTCCTCAGGAAGTCTGTAGTATTGGAAAGTGATGTTCACTTGTTTTGCAGATTATGCAGGACAACTATATTTCAAACCAACACACAGTCTTAGTTAAGCCTATTCAATTTACTAGAGATGAAGGTTACGTGAATGCATGCTCACTTCTCAGTGGGATTGTTTTCGATTTCTGAAATACTACAAGTTAGAAGACTTTGAACATCCCCCAATGCTTTTAAAATCTAAGTATAACCATTAGGCTTAGGGATTCTGGAGAGCAAACCTTTGTAAAGTTAGGCTAGCAGACTTGGGACTTACACACTTATTTTCTTGGTAACAGCCTAGACGGACCATATATAGTGGACTTCTTTTTAAAATAAACAAGACAAATTTTGATTGTATAGTCATCAGAAATTAGATTACTGTTTCAAATCCTTTACTTACCAGTGGAAGGCTTTTTCCAGGAATGCTGGGGAAGTCATGATGTTCATTATGATAACCCACATTGAAGGTAAGTAAATTAAGAGGCCCATAATAAGAGTAAGTTTCATGTCCCTTTAAGAACATGTAATGTTCAGCTATAAAATGTCCAGAAATTGGGTGCAAACCCAGACCAAGTAAGGTTGCGGATAACATGTAGACTACAGATTTAATTCCCCAAAAGTAGTAAATTAAAATGTCAAAACTAATCTGGGCCACAGTATTGATAATTTCCAGGTAAGAAATTGGTTTGGGGTTGATGAACAGCGGTCGCAAAGCATAAAAGAGAGGCTGAAGAACAACCCACATAAACTTTCTGAAAGTAGTACAGAAAAACCAGCCCTCAAAATCGGTAGGAATATCCACATCAATGCCATCATTTCCAAGATATCGATGATGATCCATGTGATACCTCTTAAAGGAAATTGAATATGGAACACCAATAGGAAAATTAGCAAATATTCCAAGCCAACGATTGCGTATAGCTTTGCTGTGGCCAAAGGCACTATTATGGGAGACCTCATGAATAGCCAGAGTCATCGAATGATTAATGCAGCTGCCAAAGGTATATGCCCAAAATACGACCCATTTCCAGTCCAAGTCCTTTACTAAGTAAAATGTAAATAACTGGGCAAGAACCATCATAATTATAATCCATATCAAGCTGGGATCAGGTTTCATCAAGGACTTTATCTCTGGATACTTTGCTGCAAAAAAGCAAAAAAAAAAAAAAAAAAAAGTCAGGAAGTGAAGTACATATTTCATCAATTCTAATTGACACTTAAATGCAGTTTTTTTTCCATTTTCCACCTATTAGACTTTATTAAATATTTTTCTATTTGACTAAAGATGATGAACACCTTTTCATGTGCTTATTCAGCATTTATTTATCTTCTTTGGAGAGATGTCTATGCGGATGCTTTGCCCATTTTTAAATTTGGTTATTTGTCCTTTTATTATTGAAGTATAATAGCTTTTTAGATATCCTGGATGTAAGTCCCTTATGAAACACATATGATTTGCAAACAATTTCTCCCATTCTATGGGTTGTTTTTTCACTTTCTCAATGGTATCATTTACAGTGCAAAAATTTTTGATGGGGCCCAGTTTATTTTTTTCATTTGTTGCTTGTGATTTTGGTATAGTAACTATTTGTACATGAACGTTCATAGCAGCCTTATTCATAATAGGCAAAAAGTGAAAACAACCCAAACGTCCATGAACTGATGAAAGGATAAATAAAATGTGTTATACCAATACAACAGACACAAGGAACAAAGTACTAATACATACTATAACAGGGATGAACTTTGAAAACACTGTGCGAAAGAAGCTAGTTACAAAAGACCACATATTCTATAATTCCATTTATATGAAATGTCCAGAATAGGCAAAATCTAGAAACAGAAAGTAAACTAGTAGTCATCTAGGGCTGGGGGGTGAGAGTGGGAGGCATGGGGAGTGACTGTTAATGGGTACAAATTTCTTTTGGGAGTGACAAAAATGTCCTAAAATTACTTTGTGGCCATGGTTGCACAATTCTGTGAATTAAAAAACATTGAACTGTTCACTTTAAATGGGTGAATTTTATGGTATGTGAATTATATCTCAATAAAGCTGTTAAAAAATAAAGTTTACTTGTAAAACTACAGCAGTAAAAGAAGCACTTCTTGTGATTTATTCTTAGTTGACCCACTAATACTGGTCTAGTCTCTAGCCCTCATTAATTTCAAAAAAATACTTTTTAAAATGAAATTTTCACATGAACCCCTAATGTAAAATATTTAGATGTTGGCTGTTAAGCACATATCCATGCTCAATCATGCCTCTCTCCTAAAAAACCAACCTGGTTGAATTACTGGGAGGGCTCTACTGGATGTTTGTAAGGCACTTAACACAATGCCTGGCATATCATTAAAAATAACCCGCGAGACTAAAAAGAATTCTCTGTAGTGAAACATAGCAGTCCCAAATAGCAGAGTGCCCATACATCTCCAGTGAGTGAAGTAAGGCCTAGTTAGGCTGGCGGAAAGGGCTCTAAATTAGCAGTCAAGGGACAAGAAGGCTAATCTTGGCAAGTTATTAAAGCTCTTTCATGTTTCAATCTTTTCATCCACAAAACCCAGATGGATGAAAAAAAAATTCATATATATATACATCAATCTGCCCTTCTTGCGTCCCAGGCTTGTTGTGAGGATCAAATGACACAACAGGCTTGACAGCACCAGGAACCGGATCCTTCGGTTTTCACTCACCCAGTATGAGATCCTGGAGTCACAAGGGGTGGTACCGACCCCTTCCCCAGGGCCAGTGCGACAGCAACCTCACTAGGATTGCTTGGGGTTTGACAATGTAAGCATGGCTCGCGTGTAGGCCCCCCAAACCCCCAACACCTTTGATGGCTCACCCCAGGTTGGGACCAAGCCCTTCCTAGCACAAACTTGAGAAATCCAGGCACCAACCCCCAGGCCCGGGCCCGTTCGGGAGGAGGAGGAGGAAACAAGCCCGCTCAAGAGCCGAGGAATCTTCAGGCCAGAGGATCTACCCAATGGTGGCCCAGCATTGGGCGCAGAGCTCTAAGAAAACCTTCGCCTTCAGAGGCCCGCCGGTGGGGCCCGGCGAGGATACCCAGTGCCGGGGACCGGCTGGGGCGCGGGGACCCATCCCTCCCCCGCCCGGCTGGGAACCCGGGAGCTCCGGCCTCGCACGTCCGCGCCGGCCTTTTCCAGCAGGTCGCAGCGAGGAGCGGAATCGTAACGGATCTCTGGGAGCCCCGGGCCGTAAGGGCCCGCGCCAGGAGACCGCGGACCGGAGGCGGGAGGCCGCGCGCGCACATAACGGGGCGCGGTCTGCGACCTCACCCAGAATTTCCCGGCGCCGACTGGCGTGGGGCTCGTCGGTGTAGACCCAGTCGAAGTCGTCCCGCGAGACACGATTCCCCATGGCGGCGGCGGGGACGGCGGCGGCGGCGGCTCTCAGGCTACCTCCCGGCTCTGGCTCCTCCGGCTTCGGCTCCTCTGAGGCGGCGGCTGCGGCAACTCCCCGACTCGTGTCACCCGGCGGCGGGCGGAAAGGCGGCGGGCGCGGAGGTCGGGGCGGAGTCCCAAGGCCGCGCCCCCGCCGCCCTCCCCCGCCCGCCGGGCGCTCCTTCCTCGGGCTCTCGGAAGTGCGCGCGCGGCGCTTCGAGGCTCCCCGGCTCTGTGGCGCGGCGTTCTGCGGTGCTGGGGCTCGGTGACCACTGGGATGCTGAGCCCCAGCGAGCCCCGGCTCCCTCCGGACTGTCTGTGCCCGGTGCCTGCGCCAGAGCCCGGGGAAAGGTGAAAAAAGGAAGGTTGGTAAGGTCTTAAGTTTGGTAAGCCTGCGCGGGATTTAGCGCCTCCGTTGGTGGAGTACCCGGGGAAGGATGGCTCTCGGCCAAGTCACGAGGATTCTTGACCATATTAATAAATGGCAACTGGCGCATTTAACTGGTTTTTAAAAGCAAATTATTCCATGTGTCATTTTTTGGCTCCCTTCAGGAAATAATACTTCCAGGTTGGGTCTTCCAGGAAAGGATGCCGACTGTGTAACAATGACAAGATAATAAAAAAGAAAATACTGTTGAGAGAAGAAAAAGTGATACGGAATTATTTTGTTGTTTTGCCTGAATTATTCTAGTGTGATTATTTCTCTTAAAAGGATGATTGCTCAACCTTATGTCTGTCTGTCACAGAACCACAGCTCTTCCTGAGAGGGAAGGGACACTTTATTTCAAAATCAGTTACCACTTCTTCAAAAAAGAAACTGTGACTGAGATTACAAAAAACGATAACCAGACATGGTGCACCTCTTAATAAAAAAACATTGGTGCTTCAGCTTGGACAAAGAATGTGAACTATTCCACCAACTGTTAAGATCTTCATTACATGTACGTTTCTATGGGAAATCCAGAAAAAGTATGGAATGCAAACTGCTAAGTGAAAGAAGCCACTCTGAAAGGCCATATATGATGATTCCGACTATGTGACATTCTGGAAAAGACAAAGACATAGAGGCTCCTATGTGTCGCTTTCCTGGGGAGAGCCCTGGGACCTGGATCATCGGAAGTGCCACCTCATCTACTCAAGGGGGAAAAAAATAAAAAACCAGTGAGGGGGAGCAGGGATATTTGGAGTCCAAAATGTCTGGGGCATCAGTCTGGGAGGCGTTCAGAGTAGCAGACGGAGGATGCTGAGAACTGGCTACAGCCCTGGAGGGGGCTTCCTTGGGAAACTGGGGTCCTGGAGTTCCGAGGGCTGGGACTTCAAGAATAAAAATCTGGGAGGGCCCACGGGGGGCAGTGTCCTCTCCCCCCAGTCCCACCAGCAGACCAGCCTCACCCACTGGGGTGGCTGAGCTGGTACCAGCCCGCTGGAAGACAACTGCCACGTCCACATTTTTGTAGTCAGCCAGAACGTGAGCCAGGTGGAAGGAAAGCTGAGGTCAGGCTGGCAGGAACCCCCTTTCCCCCACCACTTGCTGCTTCTGGGGGTGCTGCTGCTGGTGGGGGCGAGAAGGTGAGAGGGACCGGGCCCAAAGGACCCCCAGAGCACGTGGTCGGAGAGGCAGGCCCACCAGCAGGGCCAGGGGAGGTGGGGGGGTGGGGGGTGGGGCATCCTCTGGAACCAGTCCCAGGATGCAGGGGTCAGGCTGAGCTGGTCACTGCCCCCCAGAAAGTCCAGGAAAAGTTTCACAGCCGCCATACCCTGGCATACAGCTGAGAAGCCCACCTAGGGGAGGAGAAGTTTCATTTCCTATCCCCCTTCTGTTTCCAGGCAACTTTTATTTTTTTATTATTATTATTTTTTAATCTTCATTTTATTGAGATATATTCACATACCACGCAGTCATACAAAACAAATCGTCCTTTCGATTGTTTACAGTACCATTACATAGTGGTACATTCATCACCCAAATCAATCCCTGACACCTTCATTAGCACACACACAAAAATAACAAGAATAATAATTAGAGTGAAAAAGAGCAATTGAAGTAAAAAAGAACACTGGGTACCTTTGTCTGTTTGTTTCCTTCCCCTATTTTTCTACTCATCCATCCCTAAACTAGACAAAGTGGAGTGTGGTCCTTATGGCTTTCCCAATCCCATTGTCACCCCTCATAAGCTACATTTTTATACAACTGTCTTCGAGATTCATGGGTTCTGGGTTGTAGTTTGATAGTTTCAGGTATCCACCACCAGCTACCCCAATTCTTTAGAACCTAAAAAGGGTTGTCTAAAGTGTGCATAAGAGTGCCCACCAGAGTGACCTCTCGGCTCCTTTTGGAATCTCTCTGCCACTGAAGCTTATTTCATTTCCTTTCACATCCCCCTTTTGGTCAAGAAGATGTTCTCCGTCCCACGATGCCAGGTCTACATTCCTCCCCGGGAGTCATATTCCACATTGCCAGGGAGATTCACTCCCCTGGGTGTCTGATCCCACGTAGGGGGGAGGGCAGTGATTTCACCTTTCAAGTTGGCTTAGCTAGAGAGACAGGGCCACATCTGAGCAACAAAGAGGCATTCGGGAGGAGGCTCTTAGGCACAACCATAGGGAGGCCTAGCCTCTCCTTTGCAGCAACCGTCTTCCCAAGGGTAAAACCTGTGGTAGAGGGCTCAACCCATCAAACCACCAGTCCCCTATGTCTGTGGTCATGTTAGCAACCATGGAGGTGGGGTAGTCGACTACCCCTGCATTCTCCACATGCTCCTCAAGGGTCCAGGCAACTTTTAGCCTTCTGGAGTCCTGTCGCGGGTTTCTGGCATCTCGAGATTGCTAGATGGCCCTTAGATCCTTATTTGTAAAATGAGGACACTGGATTGAAATATTCCAGGATCTTACATTTCCAAACACTGTGATTTTGTGACATTTATACATTTGTTATGGAATCGTTATGTCTCACTCTAAATGACGTTTCCTGAAAACTTGGCTTAAAAATAAATCTCTATTTTAAATACAAAAAAAAAAACAAAAAAAAAAACATTGGTGCTTAAACCGAACCGAATCTGAATAAGCCCCTAGATCCGACTACTAAAGTTTAGGAAATAAAAACGTCGTGTTAAACTACACCACAGGGATGCAGTCAGCAAGATCCTACCTGTGGGAAACTCTATAAGGCAAAACGTGGGTTCTTTATCAAATACAATGCAAGGGAACAAAAAAGAAGTGAGGGAAAACCTACAGATTAAAAGGGGCTTAAAAGACATTGACCAATTGCAAGGTGTTAACCTTATTTAGATTCTGATACAAATAATCTAAGTTTTAAAATAATAGACATTTATGAGAATTTAATTCAAATATTGACAATATGAAGAAATTATTGTTAATATCTTGAGTGTGATAACTGTATTATGGTGGTAGTTTTTGAGAATCCTTATCTTTTAGAGATTCATACAGGGTAAAGAAAACCTCCAGTAAACTTAAAAATTAAATAAATTATGGGACATGTTAATGCTATGACACCATTAACAAGAATGAGGAAGGGCTTTATGTATTAATATGAATTGATCTCCAAAACATACTGTTAAATGCAAAACGTCAGCATGGATTTGGGGGGGGTGTCATACATATAGATATATATATATATACATACAACACATTGTTTTCTGGGATATGCATAAAATATGTTTAGAAAGACACCCAAGAAATAGTTATGTTGTGGGAAAGTAAACAGGAGTCTAGAAAAGAGGCTCAGGAAGGAATTATTTATTTAAATCCTTTTATACCTTTTATATTTGAATTGAATGTGGATTTTGACATTCTAAAGAAAGGAAAAGGATTTGAGCTATAGGATTTCTGTGAGGATTGACAAATATTTTAATTACATATAGGCAGGCTTTTTAAATTTGGTTGTTTAAAAGTTTTTAATGTGTTGTTTAGCTTTCCATTTTTTTTCCCCTTATAATGTCAAGTACTTTACCTTGAGGCAATCATACCAGTTATTTAGGATAGACACTCTCTAGTCTGCTGTTAAAAGCCTTGGTGAATCTCAGTATTCCCTGATGGTAGAAAATTTCAGATCGGGTAGTTTTCAGAGGAGGGCATCCATACTTTTGAAACCAAGGTTTTTCTCGCATAGATTTCTCATTTTCTGTTAGTTTGTTTTTTGAATGGGCAATTCATTTTTTAGACCATTTGGACAGTGACACAGTTAAGATCTAATAATGGTATGGAAAGGCGTTAGCAAATGGATAGTTTTGACAATTTTAATTCATAGAAGAGTAATTACAAAAGGCCTTCTTTATTCACTGCAAGTGAACCTTAATCATAATAATAACTTAACCTTTATATCAACTGTTTCTTGACACAAAGTAACAAAGACTACTCCTCCAGAAAATAATTTGCCAATAAATATCTTATTTTTAAATGTATTCTTTAATTGGCACATACAACCTTACAGTTACAACCGTTCTCAAATGCGTTTTTAGCTAAAGCTAAAAGCTAAAAACCCCTGCTGGCCTCACTCAGAGTAGCTGGTCTAAGCCAGTCTTGCTCCCATTTATTGCTCATATCTGTAGTGCCACAATCTTCTCCAGTCTGAGTGCACACACCAGACCGGTCTCCCCGAACCCCAAGTTTCTTCCAGCCCATTGCCTTCTCAGGCTTCTACACCTATCAGCTGATTTCCTCATCCATGATGGGTTGCACAGGATTCTTTGGGTTTTTCCTCAGGCAGGTGGTTTAGACACCTATTCTTAACAGTTGCTAATCTACTGCTTAAACATCATGCTGGGAGCACAGCCTCCCTAGGAGGCTTTCAGTCTCCCTGGCTGCCCCAAGAAACCTAGGCAATCATGCCTTCTTCCTGTAAACCTCTCAATTTATCTGGAATGCAAAATTGGTAGGAAAGCAGATTAGAGGAGGAAAACTATATGACTGTCTCAAAGCAGAAAGAGGATATGATACAACAGTATCTACTGGCAGTGTCTGTGTAGAAAAACCAGAAGAACTTGCAGATAATTATAATAAAATAAGTATATAAAAATCATTTTCTTTTTAATACATCAGCAACAACTAGTTAAAAGTGCAACCAAATATAGAAAGATCGCATTTATGATAACATTACAAATACCTAAAAATAAATCTAACAAAAGGCATGTAAGACCTTAAAGAAAAAATACTAACACTATTGAAAGATAGCAAAGAAACAGACCATTTTCATAGATTGGAAGACTAAATATCTTAAAGATGTCAATTCCTCATTTCCACATTTGATTTACAGATTCAATGAATTTCTGTCGAAATTCCAAAAGGATTTTTAGTGGAACTTTGTAAGTTGATTTTTAAATTTATATGGAAGAGAAAAAGGATCAAGAATAGCCAAGGCACATCTACACATCACAACGTAAGGGGCTTACTTCACCAGATATTAAAATTATTGTAAAGCTATAATACACAATTAAGATAGCATAATATTTATTCAGGGATGAGTAACATAATGAACAGAATATAGGATCCAGAAATAAAGCCTGCAAGTATACAGAAATATAAAATCAGTGAAGGAATGGAAAATGTGTCAATAAAAATGGTATTGAGATAAGTGGTTATCAATATGAGAAATTATGAAATTGAATATACCTTACACCATATAGTAAATCTAATACAAGGTGTATTATAGACCTAAATGTGGAAGGTGAAGCTAAGAAACATTAGCATATGAGAATATATTGTTCAGGGAAGTTTAGAGAAGAATTTCTTAAAGTAAGATGCAAAAAAGCATAAACTACCAAGAAAATATATTTTAAAGGTAAGCTACTTAGTTGAACTTAAAAACTGTTCATCAAGAGATACTGTAAAGGAGAGGGAAAAGACAAAGCATAACTTAAAGGAAGATATTTCCAGCACAATCAACCAAGGATTCATATTTAAAATATATAAAGAATTTTAAAGAATAAGAAAAAAGTGAGGAAGAATAGCCATATGAACAAAAGAAATGAACAAGAATTCATCAGATGAGGAAGCACTAATGGTGCATCAGTCAGGGTCTACCTGGAAAGAGACATCATTTCAAGTATTAACAGAGAATTTAATACAGAGCACTGGTTACATAGGAGATGGAGGACTTGAGAAGTAAATAGGGGACAGTGAGTGAGGTAACCCAGAGATGAGCAATGTGGGAAGCCACTCCCATTTCCATATCTGGGTGGACAGAGGTACTGGGAAGAGTTATAGGAGGCCGGAAGCTGGCGTTACCTAATGAAAACTGTAACCACAGAGTCTATCTGGCAGCAGCTGGAGCCACAGCTAACGCAAGCAAATCTGTGAGGCAAGGGGAGAAATCCCTGGCTTCTTCCTCCCGAACTCTATACCGCCCTCCACTGTCTCCCATTAGCCAAACCTAATGAGAATCCAGCTGACACGGGAGCCTGCAGTGCAGTGCAGGGAAAGGTTGAAGAATGGCTCTGAGGGCAGACAGACACAGACTGGCAAAATAGCCCGTTATGAAAATTTTTATGAAAAAAATTTCAACCTTATTAGTTATCAAGGACATGCAAATAAAACCCATGATAAGATTATTTCATAAGGTCTCCCTTCCAGAACGCCACAGTGAGGAGCTCTGTGGACCCATTCCCCAGTGAAACAACCATAACTGGGAAAAACTATTTTAAAAACAACTCCTGAAAGGCTCTGGAAATTGCCCCAAGGACATGCAGCAAATGTAGAAATATTTATTGAAGAAAATCGACTAAATCTTGGTAAGAAGAATAAGAATCTGTGGCATTTGAGCCATAGCTAGTTCCTCCCCCAGCTGTCAGCTCAGCATGACAGAAGCTCCACTCCACTCAGGTGTGGCCAAGAAAATTGGACTTCGTCTGGCCAGCTCCGGGTCAGGGGCTATTGTATCTCCCCAGGAGGAGCAGCCTGATAGTATTATCTTCCCCTTCCCCCATCAGCTCCACATTGTAGAGTCTAAATTCCAGGTGAGTATGGGCAAGAGATCAGGGCTCCGTTCTTTTTTTTTCCTCCCAGTGTTCAAAATGTATTCTTTCTAGCTCAAAACAAACACCCCCCCCCCCCTTTTTTGTAAACTGTTTTATTGACACACCATAAAGTCCATTCAAAGTGTATAATCACTGGCTCTCAGTATAATCACTGTTATGCATTCATCACCACAATCAGTTTGAGAACATTTTCATTGCTCCAAAAAGAAAAATTCCATACCCTCTATACTCCCCTATTACTGACACTTAGCATTGGTTTGGAACCTTTGTTACAATTAATGAAAGAATATTACAATATTATTGTTACCTCTATCTATAGTCCATAGTTTGTATTAGTTGTATTTTTTCCCATATACCACCCTATTATTAACACATTGTAATAATGAATCAAATCCTAAAAATACATTTTTAAAAAAATACATTTTTATTGTAAAATTTAACATACACATAATAGTGATAACTTTCAAAGTACGATTTAACAAATAGCAAATTTCAAAGAATGTTATGGGTTACATTCAATATTTCATTATAATATGAAACATTACAATATTTTCTTTTTGTGAAATATATGGACAGAAAGGTGATAACTTTCAAAGTACAATTTAACAAGTACTTAGGTAGGTAATTCCAAAGAATGCTATGGTTTACAGTTCCATGGTTTCAGTTATTTCCTTATTGTGAAATATAAGATATATACAGAAAGGTGATAACTTTCAAAGTACAATTTAACAAGTAGCTATAGAGCAAAATTCAAAGAGTATTACAGGTTACAGTTCCATCATTTCAGTTACTTCCTTCTAGCTATTTTAATACCATAGCATCTAAAAAATATATTTTTATGTAAAGATTCAGTGTTCATAATCCTTTATTAAATCCTGCCTTGTCTGCTGCAACCCCTTCCTCTCGTTTAATCACTTTCTCGATCTTCAGGTGTGTCTAGGCAGAGACCACCCTAACTTGTTCATATTGAAAAAGGGTGTCAACATTATGGGGAAGGGGTTTGCATCTGACTGTTGTTCTTAAAGAGTCTCTTGCCTCTGGGTTTTAGGTCTTGTCTGGCATAGGAACATTTTGGAGGATTTAAGTTTCTGAGTGATAAACTTAGTGAGTGAAACTTTTATAGAATCTCAGATAGGGACCTAGGTATTTGGGGACACCTGTTGGTTAGGGCTTGGCATACTGTGGCCATTTGGGATATCTAGCTGGAGCTTGCATAAGAGAAACCTCCAGGATAGCCTCTCAACTGTATTTGAAATCTCTTAGCCACTGTAACCTTATTTTGTTACATTTTTCCCCCTTTTGGTTAAAAAGATATTTCCAGTCGCTCAATGCCAGGGCCAGGCTCATTCCTGGCATTCGTGTCTCACATCGCCAGCGAGATTCTCTCCTCTGGGAGTCATGTCTCACATAGGGTAGAGGTTAATAAATTTATTTGCCAATTTGGGCTTAGAGAAAGTCCACATCTGAGCAACAGAAGAGGTTCTCTAGAGGTGCCTCTTAGGCATAGTTATAGGAATGCTTAGCCTCCCATTTACAGCCCCAAGTTTCACAAGAGCAAGCCTCAAGGTAGAGGGCTTGACTTATGAAGTAGGGGGTTCCTAATTTCTGTACAGGATAAACAATCAGTGTCTCATATTTTCACTCAGTTGTACAATCATCATCATTCTCAATTGTAAATGATTATCGTAACACAAAACATCCCAGAGCTCTTATAAGTTGCTAATTATTCATCCTTAGTGTAGTGCTGGTAAGGTATTCCTATAAAATAAAGTCTATAAGATTTAATGGGTAGTTTTTCCATATACCACTCTGTTGTAAACTCTTTGTACCAGTGTCATACCTTAGAAGTGTATCATGCAAACACTTATTTATATTTGTAGTGCTACTCTGTGGGTTACATCCTTTAAACAACCACTTTCAATCATGTTCGCTTTAAATGCAGCACTGATACTTATAATCCCATTAACATACCACTCTAGGTTGTTGGCATACATTGTTCATAGTATCCTCTTATGATTTTTAAAATTTCTTCGGGATTGTTCTGGTTTGCTAATGCTGCCAGAAATGCAAAACACCAGAAATGGATTGGCTTTTATAAAAGGGGGTTTATTTGGTTACACAGTAACAATCTTAAGGCCATAAAGTGTCCATTAACAAAGGGTACCTTCACTGGAGAAAGGCCATTGGCATCCAGAAAACCTCTGTTAGCTGGGAAGGCATGTGGCTGGCGTCTGCTTGCTTCCAGGTTGCATTTCAAAATGGCTTTCTCCAAAATGTCAGCATCAGCTTCCAACAGCCATCCTCAAAATGTCTGTCTCAGCGCCAGCTCGCTCTGAGCTCATTCTGTCTGAGCTTATATGGTGCTCCAGGAAACTAAACAAGGCCCACTTCTCCATGGAAATCATCCAATCAGAGTTATCACCTACAGTTGGGTGAGTCACATCTCCATGGACACTGAACCAGTAGGTTCCAACCCAATCCACACTAATATGTCTGCCCCCACAAGAATGCATTAAAGAATATGGCTTTTTCGGGGGACATAAATATACAAACTGGTATAGGGATCCACAGTAATGCTCCACTCTCATTTATGGTTTTTTTTTTTTTTTTAATTTGGGTCTTCTCTCCTTTTGACTTTGTCTAATGAAGGATTTGCCAATCATGTTGATCTCAAAGAACCAACTTCTGGTTTTATTTATTCTATTTTTTGTTGTTGTTGTTGTTCTCCATATAATTTATTTTGCTTTAATCCTTGCTATTTCTTTTCTTCTACTTGCTTTAGGGTTAGTTTGCTGATCATTCTCTAGCTTCTTCAGTTGTTCCATTAGTTCTTTGATTTTAGCTCTTTCTTCCTGTACCAATTTGTATATATTATGTCCCCAAGAAAAAGCCATGTTCTTTGATGCAATCTTATGGGGGCAGACATATTAGTGGGGATTAAGTTGGAATGTTTGGATTAGGTTGTTTCCATGGAAATGTGTCCCACCCAACTATAGGTGATAACTATGGATAATTTCCATGGAGGTGTGGTCCCACCTATTCAGCATGGGCCTTGAGGAGTTTACCGGAGCACTATATAAGCTCAGACAGAAGGAGTGAACTTGCTGCAGCCAAGAGGGACACTTTCAAGAATGCACAGAAGCTGAGCGAGTAGCTGCAGATGAGAGACAGTTTGAAGGTGGCTGTTGAAAGTAAACTTTTGCTCTGGAGAAGCTAAGAGAGGACAAACACCCCAAGAGCAACTAAGAGTGACATTTTTGAGGAGCTGCAGCCTAGAGAGGAAGGTACTGGGAGAAAGCCATTTTCAAACCAGAACTTTGGAGCAGATGCCAGGCACGTGCCTTCCCGGCTAACAGAGGTTTTCCAGACACCATTGGGCATCCTCCAGTGAAGGTACCTGATTGCTGATGTGTTACCTTGGATACTTTATGGCCTTAAGACTGTAACCATGTAACCAAATAAATCTCCTTTTAGAAAAGCCAATCCATCTCTGGTGTTTTGCATTCTGGCAGCATTAGCAAACTAGGACACTTCCTTTTTAATTTATGCATTTATAGCTATAAATTTCCCCCATCAGCACTGTCTTCGCTGCATACCATAGGTTTTAATATGTTGTGTTCTCATTTTGAATTGTCTCTATATATTTAGCATTTTCTCTTACAATTTTTTCTTTTACCCATTGATTGTTTAGGAGTGTGTTGTTTAACCTCCACATATTTGTGAACATTCTGGTTCTTTGAGGGTTACTGACTTCTAGTTGCATTCCATTGTGGTAAGAGAATGTGCTTTGAATAATTTCAATCTTTTTAAATTTATTGAGGCTTGTATTATGCCCCTGCATATGATCTATTCTGGAGAATGTTCCATGAGCTCTAGAGAAGAATGTATATCCTGATAATTTGTGATGTAACTCTCTATTTATGTCTATTGAGTCTAATTCATTTATCACATTGTTTAGGTTTTCAATTTCTTTAATTGTCCTCTGTCTGATTGTTCTATCTATAGTGTATTGTAGTACCACTATTATTTTAGAAACATCTATTATTTCCTTCAGTTTTGCCAGTATTTTTCTCATGTACTTTGTAGAACCTTGATTTGGTGCATAAACATTTATGATTGTTATTTCTTCTTGGTGAATTGTCCCTTTTATTAGTGTATAGTGTCCTTCTTTGTCTCATATAACATTTCTCATTTAAAGTCTATTTTGTCTGTGGCTTGCTTTTTTTTTGCTGTGGCTTGCATGGAATTTTTTTTCCCCATCCTCTCATCTTCAATCTCTCTGGGTTTAAGATGAGTCTCTTGTAAACAACATATTGATGGTTCATACTTTTTAATCCATTCTGCCCATCTATATCTTTTAATTGGGAAGTTCAACCCATTCACTTTCGGTATCATTGTGAAGGCAGTTCTTGAATCAACCATCATGAGCAGGGTCTCAGGGAACCCTCTTAATGGATTCCAGTGATCTAATTAAGACCCACCTTGGATGGGTAGGGCCACACCTCCATGAAAATAATCTAATCAAAATGTCTTACCTACAGCTGGGTGAGTCACACCTCCATGGAAACAACCTAATCAAAGAGTCCCACCCTAACCAAGACTAATAAGTCTGTCCCCACAACATTGCATTAAAGAACTTGGCTTTTCTGGGGGACATAATAGATCCAAATTGGCACAGAGTCCAGAAGGAAATGCAATAGATAAAGGGTCAGAAGGAGTATTCAAAGAAATAATGACAGAAAACTTCCCAAACTTAGCAAAAGACATGAATATGTACATCCAGGAATCCGAATGAACACCAAACAGGATAAAGTGAAGAGAAAAATGACCATACACATAGTAGACAAACTGTCAAATGCAAAGGACAAGGAGGAAGTTCTGAAAGCCGCAAATAAAAAGCAACCAGTCATGTAATGGGGAGTCCCTATAAGATTAAGTTCTGATTTTTCATCAGAAACCATGGAGGCAACATGGCAGTGGCAAGAGATACTTAAAGTGCTGAGAGAAAACAATTTCCAACTAAGAATTTTATATCCAGCAGTATTTTCCTTTAAAAATGAAGGAGAGGGAGGGACAAGATGGCGGCCTAGAGAGGTGTGGAATTTAGTTAGTCCCCTGGAGCAACTAACAAACAACCAGGAACAACTAGCAAATAATCTGGAACAATTTCTGGGGGACATCTGTGACTGTCCACACATTGTACACCAACCTGGATTGGGTGGAATGGCTGAGATTGCAGCATAGAATCTGTAAGTAAAAACTGTGGACCCACACAGGGATCCCCCTTCCCCCACAGCAGGCTGAGCTGCAGGACCTCACTGTGGGAGAAAGCAGCATTCTTGGAGCAAGTGAATATAGCTCAGCCCAGCTCCAACTGGTGTTTTAATTAACAAATGTGGACTGCTGAATACAAGCTACAAACATAGACAAACCCCAGTGGAGAGGAGGTGTGGCTGATGGAAAAAAAATTAATTAAAAAAAAAGAAGGACAAATATAGGCTTTTAGAGACTGAAATTTAAAAATCTGATTAGTAAGTGTCTTCAAGTAGGTCTGTTTGGATCACTTCTGTTTGGTGTACATTGCACTTCTTGGACCTGTAATTTTATGTCTTTCATAAGAGTTTGGAAATTTTCATTGATTATTTCCTCTATTATCCTTTCTGCCCCTTTTCCCTTCTCCTTCTGGGACACCTATAGCACATATATTCATGCACTTCATGTTGCCATTCAGTTCCCTGAGACCCAGCTCATATTTTTCCATTTTTTCTCTATCTTTTCTTTTGTGTGTAGGATTTCAGATGTATGGCCTGTCCTCTAGTTCCCTGATCCTTTCTTCTGCCTCTCTAAGTCTACTGTTGTATGTCTCCATTATGTTTTTCATCTCTTCTATTGTGCTTTTATTCCCATATGTTCTGCCATTTGTTTTTTCAAGCTTATGAATTCTTCCTTATGATCACCCATTATCTTCTTTATATCCTTTATCTCTTTTGTCACATTTTCTTACAACTCATTGATTTGATTTAGAAGATTTGTTTGAACATCTTTGATTAGTTGTTTCAACTCCTGAATCTCAGTTGAGGTGTTAGATTTTTCCTTTGACTGGGCCATATATTTGTGTTTGCTGGGGTGGCTCATGATTTTTTTGCTGTCTAGGTATCTGATTTTCTAGATTAGTTTATTCTGGAGGTTGTCTTCTCTCTTTTTCCTAGAGTTTTCTTGTTGGTTGTCTTTGATCTCTATCTTTTCTTTGTTTCTCTCCCTGGCCAGTTGTCAGATTGGCTCTGCACCCCACCCCCCTGCCAGTCTTCCCTGAAAAAGCAGGTACCCACCGTGGCCTGCCACAGGGATGAGAGGTAGGCACTGGGCACCCCAGCAGGTTCATTGTGTGTGGTAATACAAATCTGCTGGCTTCCAGAGGTTCTCTGTTTTCTGGCAGCCAGCAAGACCTGGGTTTGGTTTAGAGCTCTGATTTAACAGTTGGGTCATCTGTATTTCTCAGCCAAAACAGGATCAGGTTTCTGTACAGGGCATGTAGACCAGCTCCTGTAGTCCTAAGAAAGTGGCTGAAGCATCTTTTAAAAAGTGTTTTAATTTCCTCACACCTTCCAGATTTTCCAGCAGATGGCACTGTTCAGTAAGTTAATCGTCCTTAGAAGCTGCTTTGCCTCTGAGCACAGGCTTCGTCTACATGGGTTAGCTGAAATGGTGGGATTCCTATGCTCTCACTTTGCCAGCCAAAATCTGGCTCAATGTGGGGCTCCACCTGTGGCAGAGGAGTCCCTCAGGTGACCCAGTACTCTAGTTATCCCCAAGGCAAGGAAATGACTGCCTGCTGCTGCTTTCATCAAGGGTGGGGAAGGGCTTTTGACTCAGGGCTGGAAACAGTCTCTGTCCACATTTTCTCAATCTCTTTGTCCCTCACTGATCTGGACCTTGAAATGTCCTCCCCTGTCCCCTGGGTTTTCAAATGGTATGGGTATGTCTCACTGCTGTGAGAGATTTTTATAGTCTGTGTTTGTGGTGGGAGGGTTCTCGTCTGTTGATTCTGTGTTTCCCACACTGAGACCAAGTTAGGGGGAGGGGAGAGGACCAGCTGGTCTGGGATGGAAGATTCCTACCTGATACTTCTTTCTTCAGTTCAGCATTTGCAGGGTCCTTCTCCAATCTATATTCTCC
Organism: Choloepus didactylus; assembly: GCF_015220235.1. Lineage (NCBI taxonomy): Eukaryota > Metazoa > Chordata > Mammalia > Pilosa > Megalonychidae > Choloepus > Choloepus didactylus. Next base: position 35,818,354 of record NC_051308.1, read on the forward strand.
TCCAGAGTTTCAAATAATTCGGAATTGTCCTTTTTTTTGGTTGAATCTCTGGAGAGAAATTTTCAGTAGCTGTTTATGTCGCCATGGTGATGACGTCACTGGAGTTGGCTATGTTTTATTTCTTGGCTTGGACTGTGCATACTGTTGTGGAAAGAAGACTACAGAATCAAATGTGTGAAACATGGATTTTGCCATTTACTGAAGATCTTTTTGCAGGAGGAAACAAGGGGACCAAGCAACCAGAGCCTAGAACATCTCAATTCATGACATCAACTTCTTCTTTAACATGAGTTCACCTATGACACTACCCCCTCCCCACCTTCTTCCTGGAATTGCTTTGGGATCAACACAGCATAAACAGCCTGTGCTCACAACTAAACAAACTTCAGAAGGACAGTATATTTGAGAACACATTTGATATACATTTTGAGAACTAGGGAAGACACACTATTCACTTAGAAGAATAGAAATAATAAAGGGGTTATGGCAGTTATTGAAGACAGTAGAACATTGAAGATATTTTTTGTTAGCTGAACTTTTAACTTTTAAACTATATAATATAATTGTATTGATTATGAAAGGCTGATTTTATTTATTTATTTTAACTAGAGAAGTTGTGGGTTTATAGAACAATCATGCATAAAATATAGGGTTCCAAAGTACCACCCTATTATTAACACCTTGTTCTGATGGGGTACTTTTGTGGCAAGTGATGAAAACACATTTTAAAATTGTACTGTTAGCTATAGTCCCTGGCTTAACTTAGACCTCTTGGATTTAGGGCTGATTTCTTTTAAGTGCAGTGTTTGTTTTACTTTTTACTTTTTCTTCTTTATAACATAAATATACATTTTCACATGCTATTTTGTGTTATATTCGACAAATAATTAAACATAAAAATTAGTGTAAGAGAAACTAATTTCATTTATGCTATATTTCATGAGAAACTAAAAATTAATATAAAATAAACTTTTTAAATTTAAACTTTATTTTGTGCATCAAATATCTGAGCTATAAGTTCATAACAAAACTAGGCTGAAATTAGAGGGTCAAATCATATAGCAGCTAGGGCCTTAGCCCTTTGAGAGAAATAGTGTGCAGGAAGGTTCTCTGAGGTCTCTGCTGATTTTAAAGCAGTGGACTGCTAGGACATAGACTGAGTTTGAGAAGGTACTATTAGATGCTGTACATTACCTGGGCAGATACACAGGATGAGGGCAGGAGGTTGAAAGGAAAACACCACAATGCTCACATTTGTTGATGAGAATAGCTAAAAGAATGAAATCTTCCTGTGAGGAGAGGAATGATTCTGGCAGTACCAACTCAAGCCGCTAAATAGCTACCAGGACTGTTACTGGTTTGGGCAAAATATACAAACTGCTATGTATAAAGAGCCCCAACTCTGCAATCTAGGTGAAAAGAGCAGCCCTTAAGGGGGAATGTTTCCATGACAAGTGCTAAGCATTCAGAGTAGCACAGAAATCCTTTCTCTTTTAATTTCAGGAAAAATGTAATTCAGTACTCAAAAAGAACCTGTAGCTGATGCTGGGGAAGTGAAAATGGGCTTTGGAGATTTGGGCAGATAGAAAGAGACCAGAAAGTGGAGTCTGGCTGATCCCCAAACGCTTCCAAGGCAACCAGCCTTAGGAGGAGCATGCAGGCAGTAGTGATGCCTTAAAGGAGGAAGGCATGGGGGGAGGTCACGGTTAGGGTGCTGACTTATATTTTCTGCTAGTCTGAAATAACCCTAATCTCCAGATATGAAAAGCTCACCTGAAGTTTTTATTCATTCATTCACTATTATAAATGGAATGTCTTCCTTCATTGTGTCTTTTAACTGGTGATTGATTTTGGGACTCCCTTTTAACTCTCCTGAGTTGGACTGATTTGGAGCTCAGCATTTATAAAATAAACCATGAAATAGGGAGGAAGCAGATGATTATAAGAGATTTTCCTGTCACACTGAAAGGAAAAAACACCCCTTTCTGGGCTGGTGGGAAGGAGTGAACAGGAACAAGTCAAGGAGGCCTACTGTCTTTACTTCTATTCAGCATTGTATAGGAGATTTTAGCCAGTTGTGCTGGTTTGGAGATGTTACGTACCCAGAAAAGGCCATGCTCTTTGAATCCATTCCTGTAGGTGCAGACCTATTGTAGGGGGGACCTTTTGGTTAGGTTATTTCAATTGCAATGTGACCCACCCCATTCAAGGTGAGCCTTAATCCTTTTTATTGGAATTGGAGTCCTTTAGAAAAGGAAAAAAGACAGAAAAAGCTGAGAGAGCTTGAAGAGAAAAGCCTCAGAGAAGCAAGCAAGGAACCACAGAAACTGAAAGAGCCACTGAAACCAGAAGCTGAAAGCCACAAAACCTGGGAATAAGGGACCAGCAGATGCTGGCTACGTGCCTTGGTATCTGACAGAGGAATCCTGGATGCCAGTAGCCTTTCTTTAGAGAAGGTATCATCCCTTTGATGCCTTAATTGGGACATTTTTGTGGCCTTAGAACTGTAAATGTGTAAACTAATAAATCCCCATTGTTAAAAGCCAGTCCGTTTCCGGAATATTGCATTTCACTAGCTTTAGCAGACAAAAACACCAGTGTAATATGGTAAGAGACAAATAAAAGACATACAGATTGGAAAGGAAGTAGTAAAGCTTTTTATTTGCAGATGATAAGATTGCTTAGAAATGGTAAGGAATCTATAAAAAAGCTATTAGAAATAAATTATTTTAGCAAGGTCACTAGACAAAAGGTCAAAATACAAAAATAACTGGTACTTCTTATGCTCCCAACAAACCACTGGAAATTGAACTAAAAATAAAAACAACTGATTTACAATAGTATCAAGAAACATGAAATACTTAGGGATAAATTTAACAAAATATTTGCAAGACCAGTAGAGTGAAAAGTATACAATATTGCTGGATAAATTAAAGAAGACCTAAAAAATTAAATTAAAAAAAAAGACTGAAGAGTCAGTATTGGTAAGATATAAAATTTCCCAAATTGATCCACAGTTTCAATGCAACAGCAATCAGAATCCGCGCAGCTGAGAAATTGGTTCTAAAATGTGTAATGATATGCAAGGTATCTAGCACAGCCAAAACAAATTTGAAAAAGAACAAAATTGGAGGACTTACTGTTTTAGTTTCCTTGTAGCCAAAGCAAACACCATGCAATGTGTTGGCTTAAACAATGGGAATTTATTGGTCTCATAGTTTTGAGGCTACGAGAAACCCAAATCAAGGCTTCATTAAGGCAATGCTTTCTTTCTAAAGACTGGTGTTCTGGGACTGGCTGCCGGCGATCCTTGGTCCTTGGCTCCTCTGTCACATGGCAATGCACATGGTGGCCTCTCCAGGTTACACTGGCTTCCAGCTTCTGGCTGTGCCTTTTGTGGCTTTCTATCTCTGTGTCTAGATTTCATTTTTCTTAGAAAAGACTCCAGGAATAGGATTAAGACTCATCCTGATTGAGTTTGGCCACACCTTACTGAAGTAACCTCATCAAAGATCCTACTTAACATGGATTCACACCCACAGTAATGGATTAAGTTTAAGAACATGTTTTTTGGGGGTACATAACTCCAAACCACCACACTTACACTATGGAATTTCAAGAATACTATAAAGTAACTGTAATGAAAACAGTGTATTGTAGGTGAAAATATAGACACATAGATCCATTGAACAGAATAGAGTCCATATATGGTCAATATTTTGTTAATTTATTAATTAAATTTTAGAGCAGGTTTAGGTTTACAGAAAAATCATGCAGAGTACAGAGTCCCCACAAACTGCCTTCCCCACATTATTTTTATCATTTTGCAAAAGTGTGGTACATTTGATACAATTGATGAAACAATATTATTAAACTTATATTGTTAACTATAATAATATTAACTATAGCCCATAGTTTACATTAGGGTGTTCACTCTTTGTGTTGTATAGTTCCATGTTTTTTTTCAGATTTTATTAAATATATTCATTTATCATGTATTCCATCCAAATTATACAATTAGTATCTCACAGTATCATCACTTATTTGTGCAATCATCTTCACATTCACTTTTTGACGATTTTCACTACTCCAAAAAGAAAATTATCAGATAGATACACAAAAAAGAAAACCCAGAACACCTCATATCCCTTATCTTCCCCTGTTATTGACCCCTAGTGTTTCGGTTTGAGAAAGCTGCTGGAATGCAAATACCAGAAATGGATTGGCTTTTGCAATGGGGGTTTATTAATTTGCAAATTTGCAGCTCTGAAGCCATGAAAATGTCCCAATTAAGGCATCAATAGGACAGTACCTTCTCTGAAGAAAGGCTGATGGCTTCTGGGTTCCTCTGTCACATGGGAAGGCACATGGCCGGAGTCTGCTGGGCCTTTCCTGGGTTAGTGTCTCATTACCATTGCTTTCTCCTTAAGCATCTGTGGGCTTCTGTCTTAGCTCCTCTCTCTCAGCTCCTATGCATCCTTGCTTGTTTTTCCAAGGATGTTTCTCTCTAAGCGTCCCTTAGCTTCTCTTAGCTTCTCCTGGGGGCAAATTCTTGATTACATATTTTAGCTTCTCTCCAACATGTCTTTCTCAGTTTCTGTGTCAGCTCTGAGCTCTCTCTCTTTCCTTGAGCTTTCCTAAGGACTCCAGTAAACTAATTAAGACCTACCTTGAATGGGTGGGGTTACATCTCCATGGAATCAACCTAATCAAAAGATCTCACACACCATAGATCTGCCCCCTCAAGTGTGGATTAAAAGCACATAGTCTTTTATGGGGTACATAACAGATTCAAACCAGCACACCTAGTATTGGTGTGATACGTTAGTTACTGGTGTTGATGAAAGAATTTAAGGCATTACTGTTAACTATAGTCTGTAGCTTGCAATAGGTATTTTCCCCTACGTACCACTCTATTATTAACTCTTTGTACCAGTGTTGTACATTTGTATCATCAGTTCATGCAAGTACTTATTTAAATTTGTAGTGTTAATCGGTGACATACATGATTCTAAACAACCGCTTTCAACCAAAATTACCTGCATACAATACTATTCCTTATATTCCACTAAGGAGGAAATGTCACCCCATATCTATTTCCAAACATTTTAAGTTCTACCTCATTATATATTCTGAACCTATTACGTTACACCTCCCCCTTCTCTAACTTCTATTTCTAGGTATCCTATACTCTACATTTTAAAATTTTGAGTTTACATATTCTAGTTTTTGTTAGTGTAATCATACAATATCTTTCCTTTTGTGTCTGACTTATTTCACTCAGCATTATGTCCTCAGAGTTCTCTGGTTTTTTTTTTTTTAATTTTATCCTGGTAACATATACAATCTGAAATTTTCCATTGTAACCATTTTCAGTTATACAATATCATGGTGCTAATTACATTCACAATATTTTGCTACCATCACCACCATCCATTACTCAAACTTTTCCATTGTTAAAAAACTCTGTACTATTAACTCCCCATTCTCCATCCCCAATCTTTCCCACCTGGTAACCTATTTTCTTATTTCTGACTCTACATATTTTCATGTCCTAATTACTTCATATAAGTGAGATCATATAATATTTGTCCTTTTTTTGTCAGGCTTTTTTCCCCCAAAATGATGTCTTCAAGATTAATCCATGTTGTAGCATGTATCAGAACTTCATTCCTTTTTATGGCCGAATAATATGCCATTGTATTTGTTCTAGTTTGCTAATGCTGCCAAAATGCAAAACACCAGAAATGGATTGGCTTTTATAAAAGGGGATTTATTTGGTTACACTTACAGTCTTAAGACCATAAAGTGTCCATCAACAAAGGGTACTGTTCTAGTTAGCTAATGCTGCCAGAATGCAAAACACAAGAAATGGATTGGCTTTTATAAAAGGGGGTTTATTTGGTTACACAATTATAATCTTAAGGCCATAAAGTGTCCAAGGTAACGCATCAACAATTGGGTACCTTCACTGGAGGATGGCTAATGGCGTCCGGAAAACCTGTTAGCTGGGAAGGCACATGGCTGGCATCTGCTCCAAGTTCTGGTTTGAAAATTGCTTTCTCCCAGGACGTTCCTCTCTAGGCTTTAGCACCTCAAAAATGTCATCTTAGTTGGTCTTGGGGCATTTATCCTCTCTTAGCTTCTCTAGAACAAAAGTCTGCTCTCAAAGGCCATCTCCAAAATATCTCTGTAAGCTAAGTTTGTCTCTCAGTACCAGTGCATTCTTCAAAGTGTCCCTCTTGGCTGCAGCTCCTCTTCAAAATGTCACTCTCAGCTGCACTGAGTTCCTTCTGTTTATCAGCTCATTTATATGGCTCCAGTGACTTAATTTAGACCCACCCTGAATGGTTAGGGTAACATTTCCATGGAAATTATCCAATCAGAGTCATCACCCACAGTTGGGTGGGGTGCATCTCCACAGAAACACTCAAAGAATTACAATCTAATCAACACTGATATGTCTGCCCACACAAAACTACATCAAAGATAATGGCGTTTTGGGGAACATAATACATCCAAACTGGTACAGGTACTTTCACTGGAGAAAGGCCATTGGCAACTGGAAAACCTCCATTAGCTGGGAAGGCTCGTGGCTGGTGTCTGCTTGCTTCCAGGTTGTGTTTCAAAGTGGTGTTCTCCAAAATGTCTGCATCAGCTTCCAAGGGCCATCTTCAAAATGTCTGTCTCAGCTCCAGCTAGCTATGAGCTCCTTCTGTTTGAGCTTGTATAGTGCTCCAGTAAACTAAACAAGGTCCATGCTGAATGGATGGGGCCATGCCTCCATGAAAATTATCCAATCAAAGTTATCTCCTACACTTGGGTGGGTCACATCTCCATGGACACTGAACCAATAGGTTCCGACCCAATCCACACTAATACGTCTGCCCCCACAAGAATGCATTAAAGAATATGGCTTTTCCTGGGGGACATAAATATACAAACCAGCACATTCCACCCCCTGGACACCAGAAAAACATACTCTTTCCAAATACAAAATACATTCATCCCCTCACAATATCACAAAAACTTAAATCATTTCAGTAACAATAGGTGAGTACAAGATCCCATCAAAATCACTTACAGGTGTGGTCTGTCCAAAAGCAAAATTCCTCTCTGGCTGTGGACCTGTAAAACTTAGAACAAGTTATCTGCTGCCAATATACAAAGGAGGGACAGTCATAGAGTAAACATCCCCATTGTCATAAGGAGAAACTGAAAGGAAAATGGGGTTTAAGGGACCAAAACAGTTCCCAAAACCTGCAGGGCAAACTCCATTAGATTTCAAAGTCTGAGAGTCATTTAGAGAACGATGTATCCTTGGGGCTTGGGAGAGTGGGAGTCCAACCCTTTCCAAAGGCTTTTGTGGCAGCCCTTTTCTCTCCAAATGCTGGAGTGGGTGCTCCACCATATCCACACATTGGGGAGACCACCTTTTCGGTCCCATCCCCTCAAACATTGGGGTGCCACCTGGACTCTGCCTCTCTGAGGCAAAGTCTCTCCCCTCTCCAAAGAGTGGGGTGGCGGCCAGGCTCCCCTCAATTCCCTGGGAATGTGCTCCACCGTCTTTGGGGCTTGGGGTGGCAGAACTCTTCCTGAGCATGGAGGTGGAAGGCCCACCCTCGACCTCCGAGGCAAACTCTCCCTTCCCATGCATGTGGGCTGCTCCGCTCTCAGCCTGATACCTCTTGACTCTAGACCTCAACCTCCATGGCTCTGTCTTTGAAGAGATTTTTCCTTCAATTTGTTCCTCTTCCAGTCTAGACCGGCAACAACTCCATCTATAAAGATCTCGCAAACATTCTGTTGGCTTCGCATGAAGCACACGGGTGAAAGCCATCAGACAATAGGACTTTCCACAAATCCTTTCTGCTTAACTCCTCCAATCTTGGCTTGTACTGAAATAGCGGCCTGAGATTCATGTTTGGTTAAGTCCTCATGTGTGGCTGTAGCTTCTGGGGTTCCACCCCCTGGAAGCCCAGAGTTTTTCAGGCCATCAATTTCTGGTTTCTTTGAAACCAAGAGTTCACTTCTCAGCTTATCTCTGTCCTTTTGCATTTTATTATAAGCTGAAAGGAGAAGCCATGCTTTTAGTTTTGAAATCTCATCAGCCAAGTATCCCACCTCATCACCTTCAAATTCTGCCTCCCATCCGACACCAAGACTCAATTTTGCCAAATTCTCTGCCACTTTAAAACAAGGATCTCCTTTCTTCCAGTTCGCAACAACACATTCATCATTTCTGCTCAAGGCCTCATCAGAAGTATCTTTGGAATCCATATTTCCACAGTCTCTTCAAAGCAGTTTTCTATCAAGCTCCTCACAATTCTTCCAGAATCTTCCCCTTATCCATTTAAAAAGCCATGCCAACATGCTTGGTATTTGCAAACTCAGCAGCACCCCACTTCTCTGGTACCAAAATCTGTTCTAGTTTGCTAATGCTGCCAGAATGCAAAACACCAGAAATGGATTGGCTTTTATAAAAGGGGGTTTATTTGGTTACACAGTTACAGTCTTAAGGCCATAAAGTGTCCATCAACAAAGGGTACCTTCACTGGAGGATGGCCAATGGTGTCCGGAAAACCTCTGTTGGCTAGGAAGGCACGTGGCTGGCGTTTGCTTGCTCCCAGGTTCCATTTCAAAATGGTGTTCTCCAAAATGTCTGCAGCAACTTCCAATGGCCATCTTCAAAATGTCTGTCTCAGCTTCAGCTAGCTATGAGCTCCTCCTGTCTGAGCTTATATAGTGCTCCAGTAAACTAAACAAGGCCCATGCTGAATGGGCGGGGCTATACCTCCATGGAAATTATCCAATCAGGGTTATCACCTACAGCTGGGTGGGTCATATCTCCATGGACAATGAACCAATAGGTTCCAACCCAATCCACGCTAATATGTCTGCCCCCACAAGAATACATTAAAGAATATGGCTTTTTCTGGAGACATAAATATACAAACCGGCACAGTATTATATACCAGATTTTGTTTATCCATTCTTCTGTTGGTGGACAGTGGGGTTGCTTCTACCTTTAGGCTATTGTGTATAATGCCTCTATGAACATAAGTGTGTATATATCTGTTTGAGTCCTAGCTTTCACTTCTTTTGGGTATGTACCTAGAAGCGGGATTGCAAGGACATGTAGTGATTCTGTTTTCAACTCTCTGATGAACTGCCAATTGTTTTCTACAGTAGCTGTACCATTTTACATTCTCACCAACCATGTATGATGGTTCTTGTTTTTTCCACATCCTCTCCAACACTTATTTTTCAGTTTTAAAAATAGTAGACCTTCTAGTGGGTGTGAAATGGTCTCTCATTGTGCTTTTGATTTACATTTCCCTAATGGCTAATGATGTTGAGTATCTTTTCATATGCTTATTGGTCATTTGTATATTATCTTTGGAGAAATATTTATTCATCATTCCCCCCCTTTTTAAAATTGGGTTGTCTTTTTGTTGTGAATTGTAGGAATTCTTCATCTATTCTGGATATTAAACCCTTATAAAATGTATGGTTTCCAAATATTTTCTCCCATTATGTAGGTAGTCTTTTCACTTTCTTGATAATGTCCTTTGATGCTCAAAAGCTTTTAATTCTGATGAAGTCCCATTAATCTCTATTTTCTTTTGTTGTTCATGCTTTTGGTGTAAAGTCTTAGAAATCCTTGCCTAATACAAGGGCCTGTAGATATTTCCCTTTGTTTTCTTTTAGGAATTTTATAGTTTCAGTTCTTACATTTAAGTCTTTGGTCCATTTCAAATTAATCATTGTATATGGTGTGAAATAGGGGTCCACTTCCATTCTTTTGCATGTGGATATCCAGTTTCTCCACCATCATTTGTTGAAGAGACTATTCTTGCCTCATTGAGTGCAGTTGCCACCCTTGTCAAAAATCAACTGACTAATGAATTTTGTAGAAAGATCAAAAACTAGATCCAAAAGTCAGGTTAGAGAAGAGAATCACTGTTTCCATATATTTTCTCAGAAGACAATTAAGCGTTAAAGACAACACACTGACAGGAGAAATAAAACTGTGGCAGGAGCATCACGCTGGATGGAAAGTCTTCCCTGTCCCAATCTCGCATGTGTAGGCAGGGTTTGTTCACCAGTGAGCTGAATGCAGACAAGTGGCAGAGGCAAAAGCAAGAGTAACTAACTGTATTCGTTAGTGCCCTGCACGTCATCAAAGCATCTACTCTAGTGTTGGTACTCAGTTGGTGGACAGTACTGTGATTTCAAGTTGTGTCTCTGCCCAGACCCCCTGGAGAAAACTTCCTCTTGTGGTGTATGGTGCCTCCACCAGAGACTGATCCTGCTTTGCTGCCTCTCTTCATAAGCACTCCATGATAATTATTACTATAAGGCATCAGGTCTCATGCATGTCAATTAGGGGTTAAACGGGGGAAAAAAAGGGCTCTGCATTCTGTGATCAAAATTAGTTTGTGAAAGCTGAGTGTGAGTATGGTTGAAAGAGGAAAGATAGGGTCGTGTATGTCACCAGAAGGAAAGCTAGAGGAGAAAAACTGAGACTGTAAAACTTAATCCGAAAGTGGACAGTGATAGTGGTTAATTGTACAAATATTAACAACAAGTATATCACTATTACAGGGTGTTAATAATAGGGTGGTATTTGGGAAAAATACAATTAATGCAAACTAAGGTCTATAGTTAACAGTAATACTGTAATATTCTTTCATTAATTGTAGCAAAGGCACTATCCCAAAGCTAAATGTCAGTCATAGTGGGATATAAGGAATATGGGATTTTTTTTTTTTTCAGAAGAAATGAGACTGTCTCATATTGATAGTGGTGGTGAATGCGTAACTATGTGATTATACCAAGAGCCGTTGATTGTATACTTAGGATGGATTGCATGGTATATGAATAAAAGTGTTTTGGTTTTTTTTATAAAGAATGGGGGCATAAGGGGTATGGGATTTTTTTTTTTTAATTTTTATTTCTTTTTCTGGAGTGATGAAAATGTTCTAAAATTGATCATGGTGATAAATGCACAACTATGTGATGATTCTGTAGGCCACTGATTGTATACTTAGGATGGATTATATGGTGTGTGAATATACCTCAATAAAATTGCATTAAAAATTAAAAAAAAATCAATTGGCTATACAGATAAGCCCTGAAGCCCAGAGGTACCAGTCTCTCCAAGAACATCAACCAGTTTCATGCCTCTACCTCATAAGGTCAACACCCCTTTCCAGCACGAAGAAGTTAAAATGGTCATTGCCCAGATATCCCTGAAGATTGAAAGATCAAATGAGAGGGAAGAAGTGTAACTGAGAAATTTGGATTTAACAAATGACTGTGAATACTGACTCATTATATAGGCATTTCTTTTTAGTGTTTAGTGTTTTAGAATAGCCATAAGGAAATACCTGAAGGTGTTTAATTCTAATCCAGTAGCCTTGATCTTTGAAAATGATTGTATAACTATATAGCCAAAAAAGCAAAACAAAACAAAACAAAAAACCAAAAAACAGTCAGTTGCCCATGTTTGTATGGATCTACTTCTGGATATTTTGTTCTGTTCCACTGATCTATATATCTATCTCTGACAATACTACACTGTCTTAGTTAACCTACCTCTATTGTAAGTCATAAAATTGGGTAGAGTATAATAAGAGGGAGGGGTGGGGGTACAGGATATTTTAGTTCTTTTTTCTTATTTTTCTGGAGTAATGCAAATGTTCTAAAAATGATTGTCATGATGAATACACAGATATGTGATGTCACCGTTAACCACTGATTGTGTACTTTGGATGGATTGTATGGATTGCGAACATATCTCAATAAAATCATGTTAAAAATCATTTGGCTGTAGATGTGAGTTTATTTCTGAACTCGCAGTTTGATTTCATTGGTCTATGTGCCTGTGCTTGTGCCAATACCACACTGTTTTGATTACTGTAGTTTTGTAAACAGTTTTAAATTGGGTAATGTGAGTCCTCCACTTTTGTTCTTCTTTTTCAAGACGGTTTTGGTTATTTGGGACATCTTTGCCTTCCATATGAATCTGATGATTTCCATTTCTGCAAAGAAGGCTGTTGTTTTGATTGGGATTGTGTTGAATCTGTAGATTACTTTGGGTAGAATTCACATCTTGACGATATTTAATCTTTCAATCCATGAACATGAAATATCCTTCCATTTATATAGGTCATCTTTAATTTCTTTCAGCAATGTTTTGTAGTTTTCCTTGTAATCAATTGTTTTTGCCTTTTTTTTTTTTTTTTTTTTCTGATCAAAAGGAGGTTTATTGTCCGGCCACGTGCAGGCGGGCTGAAGCCTAAGAAAATGGTGACAGCCTTGAGCCAAGGGAACAGTAGGGCTTATAAAGGGTGGTTGGTGGGAAGTTCTTTGTCCAGGGACAGGGAAGCTGGCAGGTTTAGGTTTTCAGTCTTTCAGTGGCTACTTTTGAGAAAGGGGGTAGTTGGCAGGTTTCCATTGACTGGTTTGAGAGCAGGGGCTTGGGAGTGGAAAGTTTAAAATTTTAAGGTTCAGGATTCTTAAGGGTGGGGGTGGTGGCTTATTGCAGACCCGCAGGGTTCCTAGAGCGAGGGCAGTGGCTCATTGCAGATCTGCAGGGTTCCTAGGTGGGGAGGGGGCAGCGGCTCTATAGCAAAATTCCTAAGGGTGGGGGTGGGGTGAGGGTGCAGGGCCTAAACCTAACATTCCAGCCTTTTTCTTTTATTTTTTCTAGGGATGTTGAAAGACACAGATTGGTGCTTCTGTATCTGCTTCTGGCTGGTGAGGGGCGTAGAGTTGTCCCTATGGTTTGTTGTGGGTTAATGGCTGGTAGGGGTACTTTTATTGGAGGAGTAGTCTGATTTGTCATGGCTGGAACAGTTCTGTGAATAAACCTGGTTAGAAGTTGTAAGAAACAAAGTCCCAGAATGAACACAGAGGAGATGAGAAGTAGGATAGGAGAGAGATAAACTAGAATGTGTTGTTAGTTGCATTTTCCTTAGGTCATTTTATGATGTCTGTATTCTCTGCTAGAGTTCAGTTATTAAGCAAAGTACAGGTTTTTCCCAATTTGGCAAGGGAGAGGTTGGGTAAAGGCTCAGCTTGAGGGTTTTATCTATTCCCACTATGGAACAGGTTTTAGAGCAGGGAGGACCAAAGTGAGAGGTTAAGACAGAATAGGTGGCTCCTATATTAATTAAAATATTAACGGTCTTACTCACCACATCAGGAGATACCTGGGGCTTGCCAATCATGATGTTCTTTGGTGAGATCCAGGGAGCCATTTGTCCTGGGCCCCTTTTGTCCTGGTCAGGGGCAGCCAACAGGGCTTTTGGAGAGGCCTCGCTCCCCCTTGGGGGCTCAGTGCACTCTCTGGCCCAGTGTTCTGGATTTCCTTTCTTGGGGCTCCTTTCATTCTTGGGGGCACTCTCATTTCCAGTGCCCTGTCTCTCTGCATTGATGATAAGTTCCTGTGGTGTCTTCTGCCCTCAGGTGGCCCTAAGATGGCTGATTACTGCTTACAGCTAAAGCTATGAGCCTTGCCTTATCCAGTCCCATCTTGCTTTCTCCTCCTCTGCAGTCCGGTCCCTATTATTAAAGACAGAAAAGGCAGTATTTATATGGTCATTCATAGTTGTTTGAGGTCCCGAGGCTGACTGTCCTATAAAGTAGGTTTTTAACATGACTTGTTTTCATCTTCTATTAGGCAAGTAATTATATGGTTCTTTGCTTTCAGATTTTATTGTCCCCTCTGATAGTCCTAGACAGGGTCTGTGCTAGGGACAACTTCAGTCCCAGCCCTATACTTTGTGGGCTGTTTCTCTTGCAGTTTATTTGCATGTCTTTGGGCTTTACCCAGATCCTCCACTTTTTCTCAGGAGTGCAGCAGGAGGAAAGAATAACTTGAATGTTTCCCCAAGTAAACTCAAAAGTTAAGACTAGATTTTGAATTCCTCCATAAATTTGGAGGGGTTTTCAGAAAATTTTTCCAATTGTCTTTTACACTGTGCTAGGTCTGTCATAGAGAAAGGGACATGGATCCTTTTAGTTCCCATATTCCCTTTTGCTATAGTCTGGTGGGCTCAGAGACTAGGTTTAGGGGATTTTTATTCCTGAGCCTTTTTGATGCTTTAAGTTGTGGAGGTTTGAGTACCTGAATTAAAAGGATTTCTTTCTTATTTTACCTTTAAGATAACATACTTTACAAGCTCCCCTCATGGTCCTGTCCTGATAGAGGATTATAAAAGTTGGACATATGGAATTTCAGACTATTTCCTTTTTTTTTTTTTTTTTTTTTTTTTTTGTGAAAAAGAATTAATTGGCATATAGTGTTAAAGACAAGAGTGCTGTTTTGTGGCCATTCTTCTCTCCCTTTTAATCAGTAGCTACTGCTAGGGCGGTGGCAGCTGCCCCACCCTCGTCCCTCATAGGGGATTAGGGTGTTGAATTTCTTTTGGTATGCACAGTTTTTAAGAAAGTCCAGGCATTATTAAGCAGTGACATTGCTAGTTTGTACCATTCTCTAACTTTGACCACAGAAATAAATTTCCCTTTCCACAAACTTTTTGCAACTTTCTGTATTCATTTTAGGTTTTGTTTCACATCTTTGAATAAACTACTTTCTTTTTTCTTTTAATAAAACATCTCTCATATCCTTTACATTTAAGTTATTAAAACAATCTTGGAAACTGTTCTTAAGCAAGTATTTTATAACATACTATTACCATTAAAATTAAACTTGTTAGAATAATGCTGAATACTTAAAACACTTTAGTTAATACATTATTGAAACAGAAATACATAATTTTTTAACAGGAATTCCCAGGATAGGAATGAGACATTTTGGGATTATTAAGAAGGAATGAGAAAAAGGTAGGATGGAGGGCATAAGGCAATGGAGGGGTTTGCAGGGGCCTACACCTTCTATTCCCATAATAGAGACTGAGAAGCGGCTCAGTGGCCTGGAGAATTTAGGCATGGAGGAGTAAGTGGTTTTCGCGTTTAAAAGAATGAAATGTTTTTATCTGTGACCCAGAGTGTTACCCGTGGTTCCCCCAGTGTGATGGCGGTGACTGGAGCCTTTTCGGTAACCGGGCATTTTCAGTTGTGAGCCTCAGGAGATTGGGGAGCTTGAGCTGTGGATTGGATTGGCTGTGGGAGTCTGATGTTCTCTGGCTGGGAGGTACCTGAGAGCAGTCAGACTCAGTGGCTTCGGTGTTTGCAAAGCCGACAGGGCTTGAGGTTTTTTTCCCCTTAAGGTTAGTAATTGACACACCTGCTTTTTGGAGCTAGCCTTGGCTTTTTTTTCTCTTGATCCTGCTGAGAGCACTCCAGGTTTTTAATTATTAAACACCTCGAAAGTTAGGTTTTTGGAGTTTGGAGGCCAGATTTTAATTTTTTTGGAGTTTGCAGCCTATTTCAGAAGTGGCTTGAGAAATGAAGTGCATATTTAGGAGTAGAGTAGCCTCAGGCGCGTCAGGAAAGAGATTTACATAGTGCAGGAGGGCATTTCTGAGACGGAAGAGAAAAGGAGGCAGTTTTGTTTTGTTTTGTTTTGTTTTGTTTTGTTTTTTTTTTTTAGAGTATGAGTTTAGGTGCTGTTTAGTTTGGGAAAAGTCAGAAAGGGAGAGAAGGGAACGGACACGGATGGGCCCCTCCTGTCCAGAGACTTCTCGCAAGGGGAGGATAGGCTGAGGTTGAGAGGAGGGGTCCTTCATGGGAAGGTTGAGACTCTGAGGTGGAATCTAGAGTTGGGGGGAAGGTTTTTTACCGGCCATGGTTTAACAGCAGTTTCAGCTTAGCTAGGAGGGGCTGCGTAAGGAGGAGAAGGAGGAGAAGGATTTGATGAGCGGAATAAGTTTGGCAGAGAAAAGGGGAGAGAGGAGGGGCGCCTGTGCAGGTTGAAAAAGGCCTGGACACGTGGGACTTCACTCCACTTGCTGAGATGCTGACAGTAATTGTCAAGGTTAAAAGAATTTGGGGGTAAGGGTTCCGTTTTCCATTATCTAATTTGTACTGTGGCCATGCAGCCATGATTAGAATGAAGGTGTATAGGGTAAGGAGAAATCCCAGTTCCGAAGCTTGGGAACAATTGAGAGAGTGCCCCCCTTTGAGAGTTCTCAAGCTCCAGTGCAGAGATGGAGGAGCGGATAGTGGCGCCCCACCGTCCTGCTCACGCCTACGGTCCTGGGCCCCACCCAAGGCAGCTCTCACCCAGCGCTGCAATTCCCGTGATGTTGTCCCGGACAACACGGAGAGTGCCGGAGAGCGGGAGAAGGTGCTTTATCCTTGCCCTGAGGTTATTTGCTGGTGGTGGGTGTTGGAGTCAGGCAGATGGGTTCCCACCCGTTTGCTGGAGATGTCGTCTCTTTTCTTGACACCAGGTTTTGGCGCCAATATGTTAGGTTTTTCAGTCAAGAAGAGAAGAGACGAAAACTTGATCAAAAGGAGTTTTATTGTCTGGCCGTGCGCAGGCGGGCTGAAGCCTGAGAAAATGGCGACAGCCAGTCAATTGGTTTTTGACGAAGGGGCCAAGATGATTCAATGGGGAGAAGGATAGTCCTTTCAACAGTTGGTGCTGGAACAATTGGATGTTTACATGGAAAAGCTAAACCTCAATCCTTATCTCACAACATACAAAAAATTTAACTCAAAATAGATTTAGGCCCTAGCATATAATTGAAAACTATGAAAAAAGAAAACATAATAAAAAATCTTTGTGACCTTGGTGTAGGTCAAGTTTTCTTAGATATGATGCAAAAGTAGAAATCATAAAAGAAAAAGTTGGTAAAATAAACTTTATCGAAACTAAATGCTTCTCTTCAAAACAGACTGTTAAGAAAATAAAGAGACATAATGGATCGGGAGAAAACTCACAATTTCTATACCTAATAAAGGCTTGTATGCAGAATACATAAAGAACTCAATAATAACTAGACAAGTAATCCCCGCATAATGGACAAAAATTTGAAGACACTTCACTAAAGAAGATATATAAATGTCTAGTAAGCACATGAAAAGATACTTTACATCATCAATTTTCATGTAAATACAAATTTAAACCATAATGAAATGCTACCACACACCCATTGTAATGATTATGCTAAAATTAAAAAGACTGATCATACTAAATGTTGTGAGGATGTGGAACAACTGAAACTCTGATTCATTTCTGATGGGAATGTAAAATGTTACAATCATTTTGGGAAACAGTTTGGCTTTTTTGAAAGTTAAAGTTAAATATACACTTATCATATGACTCAGCCATTCCACCCCTAGGTATTTACTCAAGAGAAATGAAAACATATTCACACAAAGACTTCTACACGAATGTTCATGGTAGATTTATTCATAATAACCCAAAGCTGGACACAAACTAAATATCTATCAATAGGGAACTGGATAAAGAAATTCTGATATGTCCATACAATGGAATACTACTTATTAATAAAAAGGAATGAATTATTGAACACTCATCAACATGTATGGATCTCAAAAACATTATTCTGAATGAAAAAGTCTTTCTCAAAAGAATACATCCTCTTCTAAAAAGGTATTATTTCTTTTATACAAAATTGTAGAAAAGATAAAGCTAATTTATAGTGATAGAAAGCAGATTGGTGGTTGCCTAAAGCTGGGGTGGGGCACGGGGGTGACCGGAAGGATCAAAGGGAACCTTTTGTTCTATATATTCTATATCCTGGTTATGGTGGTGATTACACAGATATATACATTTGACAAAATGCAAAGAACTACATTTAAAATAGGTGCATTTCATTGCATTTAATGTATTCCTTAATAAAGCTAATAAAAAAAGATTATGGAAAACCCAATCATCGATCCTTTAAACTATTTTCTCTCCACCCCCTTTCCCTATCATAACTGCTATCAAATGTGCCAAAATTCAGTTACAATAAATGTAAACTACATTCAAAAAAGACCATAATTCATGCATTTTAAATTTAAGTTTTTGAATAGGTAACACATTTCCAGGCAACACCTGTTTCCCATTGCCCAACCACAATATATAATCACTGTTATTAATTTCTTGCATGTTTTTCCAGGGTTTCTTTATGCATATGTGTGCAACTAGATAGCAGTACATTAGTTCCCTGTTTTTTTTTTTTGTTTTTTTTTTTTACGCAAAAGTTAGTATGCTATACTGTGCTGGTTTGAATGTATTATGTCCCCCAGAGAAAGCCATATTATTTGATGCAATCTTGTGGGGCAGACATATTAGTGGGGATTAAGTTGGAACGTTTGGATTAGGTTGTTTGCATGGAAATGTGCCCCACCCAACTGTAGGTGATAACTCTGATGAGATATTTCCATGGAGACATGGCCCCACCCATTCAGGGTGGGCCTTGATCAGTGGAGCCATATAAATGAGCTGACAAACAGAAGGAACTCAGTGCAGCTGTGAGTGACATTTTGAAGAGGAGCTACAGCCAAGAGGGACACTTTGAAGAAAGCACAGGAACTGCAGTTGAGAGACAGTTTGAAGATGGCCATTGAAAGCAGACTGTTGCTCCAGAGAAGCTAAAAGAGAGGACAAATACCCCAAGTGCAACTAAGAGTGACATTTTTGAGGAACTGCTGCCTAGAGAGGAACATCCTGGGAGAAAGCCATTTTGAAACCAGAACTTTGGAGCAGACGCCAGCCACATGCATTCCCAGCTAACAGAGGTTTTCTGGATGCCACTGGCCATCTTCCAGTGAAGGTACCCGATTGCTGATGTATTTTATGGCCTTAAGACTGTAACTATGTAACCAAATAAACCCCCTTTTATAAAAGCCAATCCATCTCTGGTGTTTTGCATTCTGGCAGCATTAGCAAACTAGAACATATAGATACCATTTTTTACCTTGCTTTCCCCCCCTTAACAATCATCTTTGGAGATCTTTTCATATTAGCATACAAATAATGTCTTCATTATCTTTTTATAACTGCCCAGTATTCCATTGTAAGCATTTATCACAATTTACTTAACGAGTTCTCTATTGATGGACCTTCAGATTTTTAAAATAGTTTCTTTATTCTTTAAAGTTAGTGACTGGTATGATACTGATGGGGATTTTAATAGACAGTTTTTTTAGAACACCCAAGATGATAAAACTGTTCTGTTCAGGTATGCTGATGGTCATGACCTGAAGTAAAAACTGTCCCAGGCCTTTGCCCTCTCCCTCTCCCCTTTCCCCTCCCCTTCTCCCTCTCCCCCTCCAGGCTAAATATATGGGGAGCTGAATTGTGCAGTATCAAGGAAATCATAGTGCTTCTCAACTTTTAAAGTGTAAACTAATCACCTGGGGGTCTTGTTTAAAATGCAGATTTTGATCTGGTAGGGATGAGGATTATACATTTCAAAGAAACTCCTAGGTGATTCAAAGGCTTTTGATCTACAGTCCACATTTTTCAAGGCAATGACCTTCAGGAACTTCTGGCTTTTTTCAGGAGAGAAATATATCATGGAAATTCACTTGAGTTGTTTTGTGCAAGTAACATGATACTGTTCTTCATTGTCTTTAACAAGAACATTTGTAAAGCACATACATGGGACTGATGGCCTATTTGGATTATTTAATTTTTGCAACAACCCTATGAGGTAAGAACTGTTTTACAAATGATGAAACTAAGCCTCAGAGAGTAAGTACCCAAGATGCTAGCAGCTAACTTGATCGAGCTGGAATTAGGAGTCCATTTATTCTGGTATCAGAGCAGATATACTTAATGCTTACCAAGTTGCCTCTTAAGATGGTGATAATATCTATTGCCCAGCACTGGAGGGAGTTTTGAAGAGGCGCCTCTCTTCATTCTACTAAAGGCATCCCAAGGTCCCCTCCTTCTGTCTCACTTCTCAGCCCATGGTGGAAATAGAACACTTCAACAACTGGTTTTCTCTCTGTTGGCTGTTAGAGGGGCAGGTAAGCAGTGCAAAAAGCAGTATGATCGTTAGGAGAGGAGAGATTTAAGTGACCCTGACTTGCTGTTATCAAGGCATGTAACCTTGTGCAGATCACTCCTAGAAAACAAGATATTGTTAATTTCCCTAAAATCATCTCGACCGTCTCGTTATGCTCTAGGATTTTAAGAGATGCCAAAACTAAGATAGACTGAAAATACCTTTCCCTGGGAGACTTGAAAACCTGTAAGATTAGACAACATTGTTTCCTGTGCTTTGAGAAAGTACATTTAAAAATAAGCATCTGAGTATTTTTTAAAGCCAAGACTCACGCCAGTGCATTATGTAAGCTCCTTGAGCAGCTGTGTCTGGAGTGAGACCAGTAGAGCCAGATGTACTTCACTCCACCTGGGACCACACCTATGCTCACTGTAACCACTGCCCCTAGGGGGAAGGGGAGAGAGGATCCCTCGGTGCCGTGGTATTAGTACACAGAGTGTATAATCTCTATCTCCATTTCCATAGCTATATCAGTATCTTTATATATGACCACTATTTATCACGAGCTTTCCATGTGCTGGGATGGTGTTAACCCCTTGACATTCATTTCTTTTGTGTCCTCTTAGGAGGATGGCACAAGCTGCATTTCACACAAATTTTAGGAATAGAGAGCAGCTGCTGTGGCAGTGCATAGGCGTATGGAAAATGGCTGTCTACAGTGCTAAAGCACTCTATTGTAAGCCCCCACCCATCCTGAAATGAAAACAATTTAGTCCTCCCTTCCACTTTTCCCAAGTACTTTTAAGTCTTTTGTTTAGTCTTGAGAATAGAGGGCTGCTCGCTTGTGTTTGAACACAGAAGTGCACACCTTAGGTCTTCTGTTTTGGAGCTGCCTTTATTATTTACAGTGCTGCTTCACAGACTCTTAAATCAGTTAATTAGAAATTGACTTTTGTTCTATCTAAAGAAAAAATGCAAAAGTTGAGAAAGTTGAAAGCTTTTTAGTTGTGATTTCTGTGAGTAGAATTTACTGAATTTCAGGAAGTTCATCCTTGATTCGTATATCCTTTCTAGTCATAATTTGTGTTTTTTGCTCAAATACCAATGTTTTTTTTCCTCTCATGATTTCCTATAATTTTGCTTTGAGGAAATGACTCACCGAAAACCAGAGTAATATATACAAACAAGTTGAGACACTTCTGGACAAGAGATCATCTTTAATGGGTCCTATAAGAACTGTTTCAGGAAATAAATTACAAAATGGGGAAGTTTATAAATAAAGGATATATATATATATGTTATATATATATATATATATATATATATTTTTTTTTAAGAAAAACAAGAGTGCTAGTAGATCCTTGGTTTTCTAACAATGTGACTTACAAGGCAGCAACTGAACCATCTGGAAAATGTAGAAATAAATATTTCTTTATTCATCTACCTTCTGAAGATTGGGATACAAAGCAGCAGTCTTAATTTTTCTAGGCTTTCTTTGATATCTTGATTACTAGAATACAGCATGATGCTGGGATACTGCTATCCCTCTTACTCTTAAGCATAAAGTCATCTGTCTTTTTTTGTGAACAAGCTGGGTAAAGCATGTATCAGAGAAGTTTACTCTTCCTAAGGGAACTTTGTTTTCAGCAATTCTCCATCATGGTTATTACATCTTTAAGAAACATTGATTCTTAAAGAAGTAAGATTTATCTGATTATTTGATGAGTAAGCATTTAGTTTTGGAGCTGGAAGGAAGTTGAGGAAAAAAAATCTGTATTCTCCCCTGGCAGGGCCAAAGAATTAGTGGTTACTACTTTTGTATTGACTGGTAGCATATATAATATATACCAGGGTGACTATAAGCCAAGGCTAGAGGCCTTAGAACACATCTACCACTGGGACTGCCTCCTACTTAAGATTACAGGTTCTAGAAGCCATAAAAACGTTCCCTTCTATTTGCATGCCTAGGGTGAATCCATTGCTAAAAACTTTTGGAATAAAAGTTGCTTCCAAGTCCAGATTTTTCATGCTCGTAAGTTCTATATGCTACTCAGCATGACTTTGGCATTGACTGCTTCTAGTTGCTAATGTATGGAATGAGCATCCATTTATTATTAACCTTAGAATTTAGAATTAATGCAATTTAGAATCTAACTCAGCTCCCAGCTTTATTAGAACATAGCACAGTGTAGTGGGAAGTACATAAGCTTTGGAGGCAAGTAGGTCTGGGCTGAAATCCTACTTAGTCATTTGTGAAACACTGTGGACAAGCTGCTTAACCTGAGTTCAACTTTCCCATGTAGAGTATAACCTCCTTTAAAAGTGGCTGTGAGGACTAAAATAACATATGTAAAATCCACACAATACAGTGCTTCAAGAGATGGTAGTTATTAATATGGTATTTGTTTTCATATTCTTTTGTGCACGAAATACAAAGAAAACAAGTAGCACTGGTAACAACACATTTATTTCTGTACCCTGTTGTGTGATCGGGAGGTGCTTTTCATTTTCCAATAATTGAATTAGGTCATAAACAATTAAAATTCCAAAAGGTAAACTAGTTAATTTACTGCTGCCCACGAGCATAGGTAAACAGACATAGTACCACATAAAGGAATTTTAAACACTTCTGACACCTTTTGGTATTAGCTTTGAATATGGACCAATATACTTTAGCAGTGGACCCAATATATTACATAAATGCCTCTAAATCTCATTGTTTTCTTCAGACGCAACAGGAAAAGCTTAAGATTTAATTTGTGAACTTTAGAAATTTAAAAAACATTCTTAGGAAGCTGGGATAGGCCAACATTACTTAAGCCTATTGTCTTTATCACCAACATAATTGTATTGCTATTGAAAGTAAAATCATAGTAAACAGTGGTCAATTAATTACCAGTCTCATTTTGTAGATTACTTTAGTTTTTTTTTTTTAATAATTTGCCTTAGTGGCAGGCTTATATAAGTCTGTTATTGTTTTTTAGTAGTTTTAACTTATTAACTTTTTGTGTACTAGTTAGAGGAATGCAGATATATTCCAAGTCAAAAAACTGTATAGCAAATCAAACTAGATTTTATATCAGTACTAATCAACGTCCAAGAGACTGCATCATACAGAATGTTTCCCTTCAGAATGCTTTTTATTCCTAGCTTCAAACCTTATTTCAGCATATATTTTTAGAGGGTTCGGTAAGTGTAACAAGTGGGTACTCATTGATACAGTAGGATATAAGAATGTGCTGATCACCAAAAATGAGATTTATATTACATTAAATTAAGATTATATATTGTTGGAAATAGACAAGATAGGGAGTTCCCAGATCCTAGAAAATATTATGGCTAAGGAAACAGAGAACTCAAAAAAGGAATCAACCTCCAAGAAACTAATTCAGTATAGTAAAATAGAATTAAGTTCCCTGTCTTAGGAAAAAGTTCATTAATAAGGAACAACTGGAACGTCATACACTGTTTCTTTGGAGATTAAAGTGCAGGCTATGAAATGGCATATAAAATAATGCATAAAATAGTGCAATCTTAAGGTGCCATTATTTTTGTTTATTACACATAGCCTATTTCCATATGCCCATTTTCTCTTAAAAATTCAGCTGTAGTGACACCTTTTAGCTTATTTATTTAGGCATTACTTATACTCTGTTTTACCCACCTTTGGGGCTACATAGATAATATTTTAACATTTTTACATGTAGAACAATAAGCGCATACATCTCAAAACTACTAGAGATTAAGGCAAGCCCCTGTAAGGTTCAGTACTCCAAAAAACATACATGTTTTACAAAAAAAGTTGCCTCCAAAACCAGTGGCTTTAGACCTGATGACACCCCAGTGGTCTCTATAAATAATGTTTGCCCCATTATTTCCAGGCTCTATACATCAAAAGAGGAGTTTGAAAAACAACAGGTTCTATAACCTCAGAGTTAAGTAAACCAAGACCACGCAGGATATAAGCAAAGGATCTGGCTGGGGTGAGGGAATGGGGTCAGTCCTCTTAATTTCTTATATATGCCTTTTCACATTTTGAAACAGGTCTGTAGTGTTGTTCCATAATAAATTTACAAGTGGGCATGATCCATTAAAATAGAGAACTCTCCTCTGAAAAACAGCCAAGGAAGACAATGGGAATACTTTGTGAAATGTTGCTCTAAGACAACATAATATTAAAAATAAACAGCATTTAAATTACTAACTTACAATGCAGGGCAGGATGGTTCTCTCTCAGGTGGCTACTATACAATTTTCCTATAACAAATGACAAGTTTTAGTTGCTCAAAATAATTTGTGATTTGTTGAACCTTAAACACCACTATGCTAACCAAATGCAAATATAACAGCTATCAAATAACTGTACTGATTAATGGTGAAGGCAGTTTCCTAACGTGTCTTAGCTACTCTTAAACAACTGAACTGTAGTGCTTTATTCTCCCTACTGTTAGCGGAACATTCATGCATTAACAAGTGCAGCTCATTAGCCTTATGGACACGATTACAATTGTATGCTGTAGAAATTTGGATTTTGAAATAGAAAACCTATCTTCTACTAGTGTGAATGCTTACTATGAAAGCCTTATACTCATGTTCACTAATGGAAGACTATAGTTCCATTTAGGGTATATAGATGTAGTTTAAAAAGAAATTCAGGAAATGCTTGCTAATTCATGAACATCTATTAAAGAAATAATCTGAGGTTACGTCCCTTTGATGCATAAGGATCATACATAGAAAACCTACACACGTGTACTTTGTTACTCTAAAAAAGTCTTCCAATACTAGAAAAGCAGACTATTAAAGGCCATGAGTATTCCAGTCCTCCAAAGTTATGACAATATGGCTACATCCTATGATTACAAAAATGAGACCTGCTAAGAAAATGAGTTCCAGACAGGGACTTTTATGGATGACCTTGGCTGACAAATGTTTTTATGGAAATTGTTTATTTTAAAAATATCTTCCCAACAAACCATGAAACACTTAGATATTACTTTATGGTTTTTCATTGAAAACATACTACATCGTAAATGGAATTTCAAAGTTAGACATAGACTTGATCAAAATCTAAGGACAATATTATGTTAAGGACAATATTAAAAATGGATAGGAAAGTTTCGTTTGGTGAGGTTAATCTAAAGGATGCATAACCATGTTATGTCGGATGCTTGTAAAAGGTGGTAACCTTGTGCTTTTATTCAACTAAGGTACATACCAAACCCTTAGGTTTTATACAGCTGTCAAACTCCCACCTGGAAAGGGATGGTTTTCTATATTACACCTAAATCTACTGAAACGCAACACAATAGTTATTTAAAAGAATTTAACAGTCAAATAATAGCTATATCATTTAGTACATTAAAATAAAACTAGTGATAGAACTGGGTATCTGGGGGTATGGGGTAAGTGGGAGTTTTCTCTATGGGGATTGTATTATTTTTGCAAATGTCTTATAAGTTTGAAATTATTTCAAAATAAAAAACTAAAAAAAAAACTAGGACAGTGATAGTTGAATAAATCCTCAAAAATATACAGCTGGGGAAAATAATGACTATACAATTTGGAGGTTGTTAAAAATGATCACTCAGAAGGTTGAACAGTGCAAGACATGCTTTTCCAGTTATAAGCTCAAAAGAGGAGTGCAAAAAAAAAATAAAGCTTTTGTTTAAAATTGTAAGATAAGGAAAACTTGAAATTTAAATAAAAAAAGCTTCTCTCAGGTCACCCTGCCCCCCGAAATGAAATGATCAAAATGCTTTTTCATAGTACAATTATTTTCAATGAACTTTGTTTCAATTGCAAAGTTGCATCCCATAAGTCTGTTGCCTACTCAATCACCACATTTGACCAGTGAGCAACACAGAGTAAGGAACAGTACTAGTTAACAGAGGTCTGATATTGATAGAAACAGCCTTGGAATTTGGGGTACTGCCTTAGCCAGTGTACCTGAATCCTACAGAGAACAGATAAAGCAACAGGATTCAATAGTCTCTTGCCCCGTAAAACTGGAGGACAAATGGACCAACAATTTCCTCTCTAGGGGCACCCTGTTGTGGTGGAAGATGCTAAGCGATTAAATAATCTAAGAAGCTGCTCTAAAAAGTAGAGAAGTACAACGGTTCAAGATCCATACCAGTGCAAGAGGTTTTTAAGTGAACTGACTAGGCAATGCATGCATCCATCCATGCAGATGTAGGACATGGCCCCAAGAGATCTGAAAACATGTATATAACAACTGGGTAAGTCCCTTACCAGTAGTTTATAAAAATATATAGTCAATACTGTAGAGGCCCCTTCTACAGTCAATACTATGCAAGTCCATTTTAGTTACCCATTACTTCAATACCAAAAAGCATTTACTTTTCAGACATTCCAGACAAAGGTCACTTATAACAAAAAGTTAACTTTTTTTTTTTTTAAACAAGATAGTGTCCATTTAAAAAGTAGGTCTTTCCTTTCAAGTGAACAGGACATTTTCTGTATTTAAACTTAATTCTAGTTTGTCAAGGCTGGGTTTAAGATCCTTATGTAATGTGCATATATGCAGAAACAAACTCACTTTAAACATTATCTGCACAGGAAAAAAGTTAACTCCTCAAAACATGATAGAACAGATCTGGTTAGTACAAATCCATTGCAAAGTAAAAAGATTCTGTGCATCAGTACAACCAGGAGAAGCAGGAAAAGAATTTCCCAACCATAAGAGTTCAAGTTTAAATTGTGTTCTAAAAGCCTAGAAGCCTAAGGGGACACTGTGTTGCTCACAGTGTCCTGATATGCATAACTGCTTAAGCAACTAAGCCACGTCTTCCTCTGGAGCCAGAAGCACATTCCAATTTACTTTCTATTCCGAAGACGTTTAGATTTCCTAAGAGAGTCTATGGCTTCCACTGCCTTTTTCCGTTTCCGAGGAGACTCCTCATTCTGCCCAGATCCTGAGGAGTTTCCTACTGCACTTTCCATTACTTCTCTCAGTTTGCGTTCCAGCTCGGCCAACCGTGCATTCTGTTCACCTATGATCTGGGTCTGCTCTAGCAGTTTCTGATCCTGGTCTTGAAGCTGTTTCTGTTGCTCTTGCACTTTGGTGCGAAGCTCAGAAATTTCACGCCTGAGAACAGTCACACCAGCACCATTTGTTTTAACCTGCTGCTGGAGTTTGGTAACCTCTTGTCTTGAAGGGTTTTGCTTGGAGAAGAGCTGCATTGTTGTTAGTGTGGCAGAAGGTCCTGGGACTGTGGAGAAACAGTTTAAAATGGTCACTTAATCATTTAAAACATTTTCCTACCCACAATAGCCAAAAAGTGGAAACATCCTAAATGTCCATTAACCAATGAATGAATAAACAAAATGTGGTACATCCATACAATGGAATATTATTCAACCATAAAAAGGAACGGAGGTTTCGATACATACAACTGTGGATGAAACCTGAAAACATTATGCTCAGTGAAATAACCCAGACATGAAATGACAAATATCGCATTATTCCACTTACATGAATTATATAGAATAAGCAGATTCACAGAGATAGAAAGATTCCTTCCCACTAAGGGATTAGTGGAAAGGAAACGGAAAGTTGCTACTTAATGGGTACAGAGTTCTGTTTTGGGTGTTGAAAAGTTTTAGTAATGGAAGGTGATGATGGTAGCACAATATTGTAAAACTAACTAATGCCACTGAATTATATGCTTTCAAAAGGCTAAAATGGTAAATTTTGTTATATATATATTTACCACAATAAAAAATAAAATGCATAAACAAAAATTCCCTACCAGTAATATTTGATTAATTAAAGTTATTTCAAAGTGGAGTATCCTTATTGTATTACTTCTGATAATTTCTTCTTTGCAATCTACTTGGTCTAATGGATTCACTGGATGCCTTGTTTTAGGTATAAATTAGTTCGAATTATGATTCTCATGCTGATGTCGCAATGTGTGGACTGCCAACAAATGGATAAAGGCATTTAATGGCATAAACTTGGATTTAAAATATTAAAAACAGTTTTTAGGACTTAGTAAGAAATTACAAGTAGCAAAATTAGAAAAAAGTTATTTTCTATCTTATTTTACATAAGTAAACATAAAGTTTCAAATTGTAAGTACAGGACCATCATGGCTTTAAGTTCTCCTTGCACTTAGTTATATGTAAAATTGTCTTTAGTCAAGCAATAAAAACTCCCATCAAAAAATGGGTATATAACAAAACATAAAGAATTTCTGACATGGTTACAGGATGGCTATGGAGCAATTTTGTTTTAGGAATAATCAATTTAGCTGGTGAGTACCATAGGCATAAACTAATATTTTCAACTAATAACCTATTTTTTTTAAAAAAACTTATCTCCTGAAGGTTTTCTAAGAGGACCAGATACATCCATCGTACCCTAAACGTATCATGCTAATTTCCTCCTTATATTTCTATATAACCATGTTTTCTTTGACTGATACATTCTCCTTTCTTCCCTCCTTATTCATCTTCCATTCATACATCAAGGCTCAGATCAATTCTTACCTCTTCTGATGTCTCAATCAGACAAGCCAAGAATGATCTTTTCCTCCTTAATAATTTGTCTCTGCTATTCATTTGGCATTTAACTGGACAATGCCTTAAAATATTTCTCTTGTCTATGGTAATTTGAGTCTGATATGTGTTGCTTTCTGAAATAGTAAGATCTTTAGAGCAGACGCTACATATTATCCTTCTTTTTAGTCACCACACGGCACAGTATAGTGCTGTGCATATAACTGGTACTCAATAAATTATAGATACATTAATTCTGAGATGCAGTAGGCTTTACTATTAAATTACAAAAAGCCATTCAGTTGACCCACTGAGTATTGTAAGGAGCTAACTAATCCAATAAAACAGTAAGTTTTATTAACATTTTTCCTAATTTAAAATATTTTCAAGGTGTGAAGACACTGAACATTCTCTCAGTAGATAACTGCACAAATCTCTAGGATTCAATATACTTTTGCAAAATAGCTACCAAAGAAGAAATGACAATGTTCAAAATAGCTTTACGCACTCTGTCTTCTAAAGTAGCAGCAGACACTTTGGGGGCTCATTTAAACTAGATATTTCCACGAAGAATTCTTTTGGATTTTATCTGGTGTATTTAATTCTGTTTAAAAATGAATGTTATTAACTAATCAGAAGCATCAACAAACATACACACACATGTACATATATATAAAATCTTTGACCCAGCAACTCTACTTCCAACAAATTTATTCTAAGTCAACAGTTGTGGATATGTGCAAAGATTTAGCCACAAAATTGGTCTTCAGAGTTTAGTTTAAATGCTGAAAACTGGAAACAAATATATCTAACAGTAGAGGATCAGTTATGGTGTATAATCCAGTCATTAAAAAGGATGCTGTAGATAAATATTTATCGACACAGAAAATTAAGATACATGGTTAAGCGAAAAAAGCACATTAAGACTATGAATCTGATTATAAACTGAACATATTATAAATAAGAGTACCTGGAGGAGAGCCCATGAGTCTCCCAGACACATCTGATCCTGGTAATTTCCTCTTTAGAATTGGAACAATCTTCTCATCAAAGTATTCCATTGCCATGGAGGAAATATCCCTTAATTCTTGAAGTACTTCATGAGCTCGCTGAGGGGCTCTGGTAGAATTGACGTATCTCAACACTCGATAAATTTCATCGATCACCTAAAATGATGAATTTCTCATTAGCACTTCAGATTCTTTTTTCTTAATAGAAAATGGCTAAAACTTTTAGAGAAGGAGGAATATTTGGCCCTGGTGAGTTTCTATTTTGCTTATGGTGCTGCTCTCTGGGTAACAGCTGTCATGGTGAATTGACCAATTTACTGTATCATTGGGAACACCTGACCAGCCATCTACAACATGTTTGGACACTTCAAGTTCTGCATTACTCTTTTTTGCAGGATATGTTTTATTAATGGATCTGCTGTCAATTAACCAGGGTCTTTGCATTTTATGTACTTCATGTACCAATTTCACATTCTCTCCTCTACCCATTTTAAACTCAGCAAACAGGAAGGAAGTAAAAGTAAATTGGTACAATGTTCTCTTACTTGGGTTTTTGTGGAGAAAAGAAAGTTGCCCCAAGAAGATAAAAAATGTTAAGTGTGCAAATTACTTTCAAAGAAGCAAAATCACTTATAGTACAAAACTCATTGAAGGATGCTTTGTAAGAAGTAACACAAAGAAATTTTATTTATAGATGTAACTTTCTTTTTTAGAGCACCTTTAAAAAAAAACAATTCTCTAAAACAAAAATAGTTATCCTTCTTTTCAAAGATGATTATATGAAGTTTATAGGATGGGTTGTTTATACCAAATCAATAAATGAAAATTAAAGTTTTATAATAATGAAAAAAAAGCTATATAAATATACCATATTTTTAAAACATTTCCTCTATTGATGGAAATTTAAATTGTTTCCAACATTTCATTTTATTTAAATGATGTTTCTATTGAACATCCATAAAATAACTCCTTGTGTAAATGTGCAAGTATTTGTCCAGGATAGGTAATCAGAAATGAACCTTCAGCATCTCATAGAATGCACACTTTTAGTTTTAATACTCTCCAAAGTGTGCTATTTTACACAATTATAAAGTGTATCAGAAAAAGAAAATGGATAAATAGGGAGAGAAGTGACTCCTTGTAAAGACCTACTGAATGATTTAAAGGATGTACTGGTCATTGACAGCACTGCCATCTATAATACAAAGCTTTGGGGCCTGTTACAATACTTCACATACTTCTATTTATTAGGCACCTTTTTGGTACCAGGCATTGTGGTAGGGCTAGGGACTCGGCATGAACAAAATTTGGCTTCTGCTCTGAAGGAAATCAGTCTAATTGGGGAGACAGATGTGTAAAATAAGTGATAAAAGTAAGAGAGATACATAAATTGCTAAAGAAACTAGCAAACTAAACTAAGAAATTAAATCCTGCATGGTGTTGAGGGTGGGGGATTACCCTAACTGATACTGTCTTATTCCCCAAGCTCACTTAACTCCAGCCCTGATCTGTTTTCTAAAGCCCCAGAAGTCAACCTGATTTCCTTCTCTCTTTTGCATTGCTACCACAGGCTCCAACTCTTGAATTTTTATTTCTCTAAGACTTGCTATGGATTGGAATGAGGCTTTCTCAGATCCCACTTCCTTGCTCCTGGAGATAGCAAGAGATCCTTTCGTGCTTTAATAATTGCAACAGGGAAACACAAGGCGTAACAACATATGTGGAGAAGAAACGAAGCTCTTATAAATTCTGGTTCCTAACTCTTTTGCTGGGATGGCTATTGAACTTTCCTTAGACTACTGCCTCTTTAGCATTCTGAGGAACCACTGCCAAAGTCTTCCACAGTGGCTACACTATTTTACATTGCCACTAGCAATGAATTAATGTTCCTATTTCTCTGCATCCAACCCAACATTTGTTATTTTTTCTCTTTTTTTTAATAGCAGCCATTTTAATGGGTGTGAAATTTCCTGGTTTTGATTTGCATTTCCTTGATGGCTAATGATCTTGAATATCTTTTCTTGTGCGTTTTGGCACAAGAATTTTGTGTATCTTCTTTGGAGAGATGTTTGTTCAAGTCTTCTAACCATTTTTTAATTGGGCTATTTGTCTTTTTGTTAAGTTAAAGGATTTCTTTATATATTCTGGATATTAATCATTTATCAGACATGTGGTCTCTAAATATTTTCTCCCATTGTATAGATTGTCATTTTACTTTCATGATAAAGTCCTATTTATCTATTTTTCTTTTATTGCTTGCACTTTTGATGTAAGAAACCGTTGCCTAACACAAGGTCCTGAAGACGCTTCCCTAAGTTTTTCTTCTAGGAATCTGATATCTCTGATCCATTTTGAGTAGATTTTTGTATATGGTGTGATGTAAAGTTCTCCTTTTTTTCTTTTTTCCCAAATGGAGATACAGTTTTCCCCAAACCATCTGTTGAAGAGACTGTTCTTTCTGGATGGAATGATCTTTGCCACCTTGTCAAAACTCAGTTGGCCACAAATGTGAGGTTTGATTTCTGAGCTCTCGATTCTGTTCCATGGGTCTATGTCCTTGGGCCAGTACCATGCTGTTTTGATTACTCTGGCTTTGTAATAAGTTTTAAGACTGGGAAGTATGAGTCCTCCAACCTTGTTCTTCTATTTCAAGATGGCTTTAGCTATTTGGGGTCCCTTACCTTACATATAAATTTGATGACTGGCTTTTCTGTTTCTGCAAAGAAGGCTGTTGGAACTTCGGATGGGGTTGCATTTAATCTTTAAATTGCTTTGGGTAATGCTAACATCTTAATGATATTCAGTCTTCCAATCCATGAACACAGAAAATCCTCCTATTTATTTAGTTCTTCTTTAATTTCTTTGAGCAGTGTATTGTAGTTTTCTTTGTACAAGACCTTTACATCTTTGGTTAGATTTATTCCTTAATACCTGATTATTTTGCTTGATATTGTGAATGGAATTTTTTTCTTGACTTCTGACTCTTCATTTTTTGTGTATAGAAACATTACTGATTTTGGAGTTTTGTTCTTATACCCTGCCACTCTGCTGAATTTCTTTATTAGCTCTAGGAACTATGTTGTGGATTTTTCAGAGTTTTCTGTATATAGGATCACATAATCTTCAAATAGGGAAAGTTTTATTTCTTCATTTCCAATTTGGATGCCTTTGTTTCTTTTTATTACCAAATTGCTCTGGCAAGAACTTACAGTACAATGTTGAGTAACAGTGGTGACAGTGGGCATCTTTGTCTTGTTCCTGATCTCAGATGGAAAGCTTTCAGTCTTTTACTATTAAGTAGGATGTTAGCTGTGGGCTTTTCATATATGTCCTTAATCATGTTGAGGAAGCTTCCTTCTAATCTTAGTGTTCCATGTTTTTATCAAGACAGGGTACTGGATTTTGTCAAATGCCTTTTCTGCATCAATTGAGATGATCATGTGTTTTTTCCCTTCATTTTGTTAATGTGGTATTTTGCATTAATTGATTTTCTTATATTGACACAACATAAATCCCACTTAATCATGGTGTACCATTCTTTTAATATGATGTTGGATTCAGTTTGTCAGTATTTTGAGAATTTTTACATCTATATTCATAAGAGGTACTGGTCTATAGTTTTCTTTCCTTGAGGTATCTTTATCCATCTTTGGTATGAAGGTGATGTTGGCCTTGTTAGGGAGTGTTCCCTCCTCTTCAATTTTTTGGATGAGTTTAAGCAGAATTGGAGTTAACTCCTAGAGTGTTTGGTAGAATTCCCCTGTGAAGTCATCTGATCCTGTGCTTTTTCTTTGTTGGAAGGTTTTTTGATTACTGATTCAATCTCTTTACAAGTAACTGGTTTGTTGAGATGTTGTATTTCTTCTTGAGTTAATGTAGGTAGTTTATATGTCCATTTCATCTGGGTTATCTAATTTATTGGCATACAGTTTTTCATAGTTTCCTCTTATAGTCCTTTTTATTTCAGCAGGGTTGGTAGTAATATCTCTCTTTTTATTTCTGATTTTCATTATTTGTAGCCTCTTTTCTTTGTCAGTCTAGCTAAGGTTTGCCTATTTTATTGATCTTTTCAAAAAACCAACTTTTAGTTTTGGTGATTGTATTGTGGTTTTTTGTTTTTTTAGTTGTTTTGTTTCATTTATCTCTGCTCTAATCTTTGTTATTTCCTTCCTTCTGCTCACTTTATATTTAGTTTGCTCTTCTTTTTCTAGTTCTTTCAGTTTTAAGGTTAGGTCTCTGCTTTGACATCTTTCTTTTTTTTAAATATAAGCATTTAGAGCTGTAAATTTCCCTCAGTACTGCCTTTGCTGCACCCCATAAGTTTTGGGATGTTGTACTTTTCATTTTCCTCAAGATACTTCCTAATTTTGCTTCTGATTTCCTCTTTCACCCATTGGCCGTTTAAGAGTATGTTGTTCAATTTCCACATATTTTTGAGTTTTTCATTTCTCCCTCTGTTACTGATTTTTAGTTTCATTCTGCTGTGGTCAGAAAGCATACATTGAATGATTTCAATACTTTTTTAATTTATTGAGACTTGTTTTGTGACCCAACATATAGCCTATCCTGGAGAATGATCCATGGGTGCTAAGAAGAATGTATATTCTGTTTTTGTTGGATGCAATGTTCTAGATATGTCTGTCAGGTCTAGTTGGTTTAGTGTATCATTCAAGTCTTGTACTTCCTGACTGATCTTCTGACTAGATATTCTATCCATTATTGAGAGTGGCATGTTAAAGTCTCCTACTATTAAGGTAGAACTGTCAGTTTCTCCCTTTACATCTGTCAGTATTTGCTTTATTTATTTTGGTGCCCTGCTGTTAGGTACATATGTATTTATAATTGTTACATCTTCCTGTTGAATTGTACCCTTTATCAGGACATAATGACCATCTTTGCCCTTCGTAACTGTTTTTTACTTATAGTCTACTTTATCTGATAATTGTATAGCCACCCCAGCTCTCTTTTGGTTACTAATTGAATGGTATAGTTTTTCTGCCCTTTCACCTCAGCCTACTTGTATATTTGAATTTAAGGTTGAGTCTCTTGCAGACAGCATATAGTTGGGTCATGCTTTTCTATCCATTCTGCTTATCTCTGCCTTGTCACTGGAGTTTTAATCCATTTACATTTAAAGTCACTAATGATAATATAGAAAATTCTTCTGCTATTTTGCTCTTTAGCTTTTGTAAGTCTTATAACTTTTTTGTCCCTCTCGTCCATTAAAGCCTGCTTTTATATTTATTTGCATTTTTGTGTTGTATCATATTGAGTGCCATCTCATTTCTATCTGGATATGTTTTTCATATGTTTTCCTTGGTTACCATGGGGTTAAAAGTTAACATCCTAAATATTATAACAATCATATTTGATTTGATACCAACTTCAATAACAGGCACATATACTTTTCTTATACCACCATTTTTTTCTGTACTTATTACCACTTATATCTTTGTATTTTATACATCCAGAAACCTAGATTTACCATTATTTTTTATGCATTTGCATTTTGGCACCCATAGGAAGTAAGAAGTGGGGTTAAATACCAAATAATACAATAATACTGGCATGTATAATTACCCAAAAAGGTACCTTTAATGCAAGTCTTTATTTTTTTTTTTATGTGGCTTTGAACTACTGCCTAGTGTCCTTTCCTTTCAGTCTGAAGATCTCCCTTTAAGGACTGCTTAGATGGCCGGCCTAGTGGTGATGAACTCCCTCAGCTTTTGTTTACCTGAGAATGTCTTAATCTCTCCCTCTTTTTTACCCCCCCAAATCAGTTTTACTGAGATATATTCACCACCCCACAGCCATCCACAGTGCACAATCAACTGTCCAGAGTACCATCACACAGCCATGCATTCATCACCAAAATCAACCCTGAACACCTTCACCGCTCTAAAAACAAAAACAAAAATACAAGAATACCCAAAACATCCCATATCCCCTAAGCCCCCCATCACTCATTCAATTTTTGTTCCCGTTTTTCTACTCATCTGTCCATACACTGGACAAAGGGCATGTGAGCCATAAGGTATAACTGTATAAGCTACACAGTTGTACAATCATCTCCAAGAATCAATCTCCCTTATTTTTGAAAGAAATTTTCACTGGATATAAAATTGTTGGCTGGTGGTTGTTTTCTTTCAACACTTTAAGTATTTCAACCCACTGACCAATCTTGCCTCTGTGGTTTCTGATGAGAAATCAGCACTCAATCTGATTGGGCCTTGTATATAACATATTTCTGTTCCCTTGCCACTTTCAGAACTCTCTCCTTGTTTTGCATTTGATGGTATAATCAATTTATGACAGGGTGTATTCTTCTTCATGTCTATTCTGTTTGGTATTCTCTGAGCTTCTAGGATGTGCATATTCACATCTCTGGCTAAGTTTGGGAAATTCTGTCATTATTTCTTTGACTATTCCTTCTGCCCCTTTCCCTCTTTCTTCTCCTGGGACTCCCATAATGCATATATTGGTGCTTTTGATGGTGTCCTATAACTGTCTTAGACTATTTTTGTTTTTCATTGTTTTCCTGATATCCTTCAGTACTTTCTCTTCATCTCCTTGAACATTTTTAAGATCAGTTTTTCAAAGGCTTTGTTTGGTATGTCTACATTCTTGTCTTCTTCATTGGTGTTTCTGTATTTCTGTCCTTTTCCTTTGGATGGGCCACCATTTCCTGTTTGTTTGTCTTGCACTCTTTTGTTGCACACTGTACATTTTAATATTTTAAAATGTTAAGTCTGGGATTTACTCCTTGGGATTTTCTTGATTTTTTAACCAGTTGGTGATAAGAGATTTTCTTGAGCTTCTGCCCTCCTGTCAGAAAGGTCTGCCCAAGAAGAATGCAGTGTGCCAGTTTCCCCTTTCTGGGCCTCTGTCTTGTCCCGGGCTTTTGCTTATTAGTTGTTTTGGATTTCCCCTGCTTATAGGAGTTTGGTTGTCCCTCTGTTTCTCAGGAGACAGACCTCCCTTTTCCAGGTGTTTGAAGCTCTCAGGCCTTTGTCCCAGACTGTGCCTCTACAGTTTTTTATACTCCTTTTGTTGTCTTAAGCTGCTTTTTCTTGGAGGGCAAATTCTGGGAGGAATGACACCCTGGAGAGGACTTT
Organism: Choloepus didactylus; assembly: GCF_015220235.1. Taxonomy (NCBI): domain Eukaryota; kingdom Metazoa; phylum Chordata; class Mammalia; order Pilosa; family Megalonychidae; genus Choloepus; species Choloepus didactylus. Next base: position 35,854,888 of record NC_051308.1, read on the forward strand.
TCCAAGTCAGTCTTTCCCAGCCAAAACAGGGCCAGGGACCCATGAAGGGGATGCAGACGGGTTCCAGAGTGCCCTGGGGAGGGGATCGGGAAGAGTACCCAAAGTTTCTCCTATGGCTCCCTGAAGTTGAGCTTTCCTAGCCTGCCTAGCAAAAATGCAGCCCTTCAGCTAATTATCCCCTACAACTCCAAGGAAGCACTGCATCTTTCAATCTTCACCACCTTTGCTCCTGCCCAGGGAGGGCTGTAACAACTGTTGCCTCTGCCTTTGTTGGGGATGGGTTGAAAAAATGGCTGCTGTTCCCTTCGTCTATGGTTGGTTGAAACTAGAGCTGGGAACTAGTGATCTGAATTCGCTAATCAAAAGCCATGATCAGTAACTGGCTGTGCCTACCCCTGTTCTTGGGGAAGAGGATTTTTATGTCCCCTTTTGTCACCAGCGGTTAGCCTGGGACTGGACCCTGTATTGGCGTGCTGCAAGAGTGGGGCATGGATGCTGGTAGCCACCACTGTGCAGAGAGCAATTTAGAGCTCTTTACAATAATTTATCTGCCACTTCTGCTCTTCCCTGGATGCTGTACAGTGTTCTTCTGTCCTCTGGAGTTTTAAAATAGTTGTTCCAGAACAGCTTCTGCCTGTTTAATAGTTGTTCTGGTGGGAGGACTGAGTCCTGGAGCTCCCTACTCCGCCATATTCCTGGAAGTCTAAGTGTGGATGTTTTAAATAATAGCAGCCTGGTTCTTTTGGTGAAGTGCTTTATACTTAAGTCAAACAAAAATCCTACCACCAAATATACCAAAATACATCTCTTTCATATGTGAATTACCAGTATTTCTATACCTGGAATACCATGTATATTTTATTTACGGTATGTTTACATTTTAGGAAGGAAAACATTTTTGTTTTTTAAAAATTGAACATTTGTAATTTGTTGCTCTTGGCTGTGATTTTTAGTGTAACAAAATGTGTCCTTGTCTCATAAATTTAGTTTCAAAATAAAGATAAGCAACTATAAATCTGAGGGGAAGAATAGGCTTTATTAATGTCTTGAGTTTTCTAAATGAGATTGCTTTATTTTTAAACATGAAACATGGGAGTTTTTGTAGCAAGCTTTTTTGGGGAAAGATTAATGTTGTATTATGTATGAGGTTGCCCCATCCTATGTATCAAGCAGATCTGATCTCTGCTTAAGTTCCTCTATTTTATGGTTGTATTTAAAAAACAAACAAACAAACAAACAAAAAAACATTATTTCATGTCTTTAAAAAATGTTTAACTTGTGACCTACTGAACATTCCAATGGTTAAAAACAAAGTAATGTGAAAATACTATAGCCTCAAAGAATTCTTCATGTCAGTGTTTTATTTTGATGATGTGCCTTCAGTTTGATTTGGGACACTTTTTAAAAGGATACTTTGTGTTTGTAATATTGTTTGAAGAGCTTGGGTATAAAATTTCTGCTTACTTCAAAAAAGTATGGTAACAAATCAAATGTAATAAACAACCATCATCATTGCTAACATACACAGTTCACTGTATCATGCTTATGCTTAGATTGGTACAGTAATAAATGATACCATGAATATCATTTACACCTTCAGACTATTGCAGTTGAGAGAATCTTATGTTAATTTATCAAAGCTAACCATAATAAAGTCGGACTTCTGCATTAGTCAATGGAGAATCAATTATTATATAATTTTATAAGCGCAGTCATTTATTTTTCAAAAAGCATAATTTGCTTTATTTTTTCAAGTTCCCATGCAATATATTTATTTTTCTATCCAATTTTACATGAACATAAAGAATTCAACAGCTTTATAAGACTTGATACGAAAAACAGCTGTCCACCTTCCATCCTTTCCCTTATGACCTATTCCCCAGAGATGACTACTTTCTACTTTTTTAGTCATTTAAGTTTTACCTTTATAGTTCTAATTACCTGTTTATATTGTTACTTGCTGATTTTTTGGTGTTAGGGATCATATACTTTATTTCCTATAATGAAATATGAGAATTTAGCTCTTTCTCTTCCACTTCTACCCCAACATATAGCACCATCCCTCCTTCCCAATATAATTATGTGGTTTTTATTAGATCCATATCCAAGTTACATTATGATTATACAAACATTATTCATACATGAGCTATTTGTATACACATTTTCTTTTCTTGCACCACTTTCTGTATTCTTTAAGAGTTAAAAGGTGGCTTTTTTGTTTTGTTTTTTAAAAAGCAGATTAAACAAAATAGAGGTTTCTCTCTTATACAATAGTTCAAAGACAGGCAGTTAAGAGCTGGTAAGGAAGTTGTGGCCTACAAAGGCAGAAAGGCATCCAGGGGAACCAGCCATCACATGTACATAAGTTTGGCACAATGGCGGCAAGACTTGAGTTTTATTACTAATTCATTCCCAATTACCTGAATCTCTTGTAAACACGTTCAAGGACATCAGGTATACTACTAACTTCATCTCGTTAGATATCTCTCTCCTTGAGCTTTCTGACACACTCTAATGTGGAATAGTTACCCCTCTGTATCTGAGTAGTTTTCCTGGGATCTCTTCACCATTATCCCAAGAATTCTCATCCCAAGTCTTTGTACATAATTTATGCTCTTGTTTTGATAAACCATCTATTCCCATAGCTTCTTGAGAAAATGTAAATGGGAAGTGACTTAGATTCATAAATTATAACAAATGTACTACAGTAATGCAAGGTGTTAATGATAGTGGTATATGGTAATTCTGTATTTTATGCATGATTTTTCTATAAATCTATTACTTTTCTCTCAAAAAAAAAAGGGCAACTAAAGAGACAATGGAAAATGCCAATCTAACAATGGAGGAGAAAAGACTCGAAAAGGACATTACTGGGACATATGAAAAAATTGGATTACAGACTGTAAGCTTTATATCAATTTAAAATTTCTTGAACTTTGTAACTGTACTTATGGTGATTATGTAAGTGAATATTCTTATTCTTAGGAAAGGTACAGGAAAGTAATATGTGTTCAAGGAGCATGATGTATACAATCCACTCTCAAATGTTTAGAAAATAAATAAACAGATATACAGACAGACAGAAGATAGATAGCGAGAATGATATAGCAAATATGGCAAAATTTAAAAACTGCTGTATATGGCTATCTGGGGGAGGGCGTATATTGGAAATCTATATCAGTTTTGTATTATTTTTGCAACTTCTTTGTAAGTTTAAAATTATTTCAAAATAAAAGCACAAGAATAAATAAATAAAACAGTAATATTCTGAGTGGATACATTATAGTTTTAGGCAACACATCACGTACAAAGAAGGCATTTTTAAGAAACAAAATAATCCAAGCTGAATTAAGTATGAATTAAAACAAAAAAAATAGTTCAATTTCTTGGGAGGTTTGCAGGAGAAAACAGAAATTAAAGTAATTCTTGTGAAGAAATGCATGCTATCAAGGAAAATGGAAGAAAACAAGAGTGTAACTGAAAATAATTCAGAAATGCGAAGACACAGGTGTAGCTTTTGTCAAATCACTTAAGTTCTCTAGAGTTCAGTTTTCCTAAATGAAATAAGAATAGTTAATATATCATCTATCTTACATGATGTGATGGGAAGCAAATGAGATAATGCATATGAAAGAGCTGAGTATTAGAAAGTGCTTCATAAATGTAAAATAACAGCAGTTACAAGAGAAAAGCATAGGTAGATTTTTACATTATAAGATAAAGTTAGGTACAAAACTCCTATCCAACTGCTATTCTACTGCCTGCAAGGTAAATGCTACAGTTAAAGAGCTACCCAGAGCACATGGCCAAGGGGACCTAATGCATCTTGAAAACTTAAGACGCTCTCCCATGCTGTCACTTCAGTTTTGTTCCTTTATTTTATACTAGAATTTAAAATGAAAAGTAGTTTCATTAAAACAATAGGACCCAATTGAATTTAACCTTATATGTTTAGACAGCAAAGACTACCATTTGAAGAGATGGTCCTGATCACTTAAAAATAAAGACTGGCAACTTTTTATGTCAAGACCAGATAATAAATATTTTAGGCTTTGCAGACCAGACAGAGTCTATCACAAACTATTCAGTTCTGCTGTTGTAGTTGTGAAAGCAACCACAAACGATTTCTAAGAGAAGAGGAGTGAATGTGTTCCAATAAAACTTTTTTATAAAACTTCATTTGTAAACCTTGGGTATAGTTTTTGGATACATATATATCATGTTATTTTAACTATATCTAAATCTGTCTACATATTGAGCTTTCGTTTAGCTAACAACTAAATGAACAGTTTCTAAGGTCATGAAAACTGTAAAATATTTTTAAAATATTCACACTTTTAACAATGTATTACACAATAAAAACTATGAAACTATAGCGGACAACTTACTTGAGACCATTAAGCTTCTCAGGAATACTGAGGAATTAAGGCTTGTAATTCAGATTTAGATAAAATCTGACGTAAGAATCTGAACCTAAGGTTTCTAGCTGGTCACCCTTTTATTGTTAGCTACAAAGCATTTGTAGCTAATATAAAGAAAGTGAGAAATACCAAGAAAAATTTCAAATAAAATTATAAGAAACAGCATTTCCCTCAAAACCAAGCATCACGTAAAACTGAAAACAGGGAAAGTACATATAAAATTTTGCGATTTTAATCATCTATGGAAATAAAAAAAGGGAAGTATTAATTAGTTTCAGCTTAAGGGAACCTTTTCCCAGGATGAACCAAGTTGCAAAATGACCTTTAATTCCATTCTCTGTGAAACTTGGTTCTCAGCATACTGCAATAAAGCCATTATTTACTGTGTCCCTATCTTGAAGTTTATAGGTTGCCTTATGAAGCATTTCTCAAACAAAACAAAAACCAGCTTGTCTCTCCCAACCTCCACTACTAAAAGTTATAAAAATATTGAAGGTAGGAACAGCACCTATCTTGTTCATTGCTCCATCTCTGCCATCTTAGCAAAGAGTACTCAAAAATTTTTCTTCAGTATGAACTCTTAATAAGCTTCTCTAAAGAAAATTAGGGCTGCTACAGTACATTTCATAATTAGAACTTTAAATATAAAGATCACACAAATGCTAGATATTTGATAACTGTACAGAAGGGAAACAAATCCATTCATAGAACCTCAGAGGAAGAGGAACAATACTGGCATTTCAAAACTCACTTTGTAACTTTACAATGATTTAAAGTTTACATAGTGCAATCCAGCTGATCTAAGTAAGTAATTCTACTTTACCTTTCCTGGGATGAAGCAACAGAGATTGGAATCCACATACTTCATGAAAGTCATATTTAACAATGATAGTCTTGTTTCAACAGCAGCAAGGATATCTGCATGACGAGCCAATGAATGGTTTCTCCTTTCTGACTCTCTCCTACAATAAAAAAGGCAACTATTAAAACAGTACTATGAATGAAAATGTTAAGGAATCAAAATGCCTAATGAAACAGTCTAACTCTTAGGTGTTAAACTAGAAATCTACAGTTGGTCATAATCTAACTGTAAAGATAAATGAATTACTATACCCAGAAATCCTTGCCAAGAACTAGTACTCATTAATAAAATATTTGAAGAAAATTTTATTTTAAAAATCAACTAGTTTTTTTTGGCTGTATAAAGTGTAATGGTTATTACAGAGAAAATAGGTCAATGAAAGAGTTACCCACAGACATATAGACAAAAGACTATATGTTTTTGTCCATAAAATTCAGAACCTTTATAGTTTTTCTAAACAGCTTTATTGTGATATAATTCAAATATTGTAAAATTCACCCTTTTAAATGTGTAAAATTCAGTAGCTTTTAGTATATTCCCAGTTGCACAACTATCACCACTATTTAATTTTGGAACATTTTCATCACCCTAAAAAGAGAACCTGTATCATTAGCAGTCACTTCCCATTCCCACAGACACTGGCATCTATTTCTGATTCTGTGGATTTGCCTATTCTGGACATTTCATGTAAACAGCATCATACAGTATGTGGCCTTTGTGTGTAGCTTCATTCACTTAGGACAGTTTTCAAGGTTCATACATCTCATATCATGTATCAGTACTTTATTACTTTTAATTGCCAAATAATATTTCATTGTATGAATATACCACATTTTGCTTATTCATTCATGAGCTGGTAGACAGACTTTTCATTTTTTGCCTATTATGAATAATGCTGCTATGAACATTCATGTACAAGTTTTTGTGTTGATGTGTTTTCACTTCTCTTGGGGTACACACCTAGGAATGAAATTGCTAGGTCATATGGTAACTCTGTTAATCTTCTGAGGAACTGCCAGACTGTTTTCCATAGTGGTGACACCATTTTACAATCCCACCTGCAATACATGAGAGGGTTCCAATTTCTCTACATCCTCTCCAATGTTTGTTATTGTTTGTCTTTTTCATTTTAGCCATCCTTGAGGGTATAAAGTGGTATCTTATGGTGGTTTTTCTTTGCATATTTTTAATCTGCCTACTGATCATTTCTGTATCTTCTTTGGAGAAATGTCTATTCATACTCTTTGCCCACTTTTAAATTGGGTTATTCGTCTTTTAATTGTTGAGGGGTAAGAATTCTTTAAATATTCCAGATACAAGTTCCTTATCAGAGATATGATTTGTAAATATCTTTTCTCATCCTGTGGGTTGACTTTTCACTTTGATAGTGTCCTTTGATGCACAAAGTTTTCAATTTTGATGAAGTCCAATGTATCTATTTTTTTCTTCTGTTGTTGCTTGTGCTTTTGGTGTCCAAAAACCATAGCCTAATTTCAAGCTCATGAAAATTCACCTTATGTTTTCTTCCAGGAATTTAATAGTTTAGCTCTTATATTGTATTTACGTCTGTGATCCTTTTTAAGTTTTGTATATGGTGGGAAGAAGGGGTTCAACTTCATTCTTTTGTATGTGGATATTCAGTTAAAAGCATGTTCTTTCTCCAATGAATTGTGTTGGCACTCTTGTCAAAACTCACTTGACTATAATTTTAAGGGTTTATTTCTGGACTCACTTTTATTCCACTGATCTTTATACCAGTACCACAACACCCTGATTACTCTGTAGTAAGTTTTGAAATCAGGAAGTCTTCCAATTTTGTTTTTTTCTAAGATTGTTTTGGCTATTGTTGAGTCTCTTGTATTTCCATATGAATTTTACAATCAGTCTTCAATTTCTGCAAAAAAAGACAGCTGGGATTTTGACAGAAATTATACTGAATCTGTAGAGCAGTTTGGGAATATAACCATCTTAACATTAGGAAGTCTTCTAATATGTAAACAAGGGATGTCTTTTCATTCATTTAAGTCTTCTTGGATTTCTTTCAGTGATGTTTGTAATTTTTAGTGTACAAGCCTCACACTTCTTTCTTATATTTATTGTTAGGCATTATTCTTTTAGATGCTATTGTAAGGGAAACTGTCTAATTGCATTTTCAGATTATTCATTGCTAGTGTATGGAAATATAACTGATTTTTGTTTATTGATCTTGTATCCTATATCCATGATGAATGCACTTACAGTTCCAATAGTTAAGTGTATTCCTTAGAATTTTTTACATATAAAAATAAGAGATAATTTTACCTTTTTCTTTCTGATTTGGGCTTTATTTAGTTTTCTTGACTAATTGCCCTGCAATTCGTACAACATTGAATAGAAGTGGCAAGAGTGGAAAAACCATAGTAGAAATCATTTACTATAATCTATGTATCCTTTCTGACAAAAACTTGGAAACCATTTAACATGTAAACCCTTTCTGAGATATAAAGATATCAAGAAACAAACAAAACTCCCAACTGTAAATTACTATCACTGCTAACCACCACATACCTTGGGAGTTGTGCTTTAACTTGTTTCTGACATAGATTATGGTATCTCTCAACTTTCAGAAATCCCTGATTCAACATTCTCTGGCAGACCAAGTCCATTCTTTTACAAACCTATGGGGAGAGAGGAAGAGAGAGAATTTAAAATAACCAAATTAATAATAGACAATTAACCATGGGTAGACTTGTAACTGATGGCTGCAAGTTCTCTGTGCTGGCATTGTTCCCCAGTTTGCTTTCTAAATCTTTGAATCAGTTTATATTGGTGATCCTCTCATACTATGTAACACTTGCAATATCACACTAAGAAATTACTCTTTTGCCTAAATGCAGTATTATCATTGACTTTAGGCTGAATGTTGTTAATGTATTCCCACTATTACTCCCAGAGACTATAGTCCTGAAGATCAGCAAAATAACATATTTGAAGGTTCTTAATGCTCTGAAACAAGAAAAATCCCTTTAGCCAAAAATGTGTATTCAACTGAGGCCAAACTCACACAAAGTTTGTATCATTAATAATCAGAATAAGAATTCTTATTTATTTCTAGTGGTTTGGGTTAACCATGGAGTTTACAATGGCCAATGCCCTATGCTACGTTCAGTTACAACCTCAAAAATATGTCAATTCATAGCAGAATTTCAACTACCCTGAATCCTTAAAGAATACGGGTATTTTTGTACAGTAAAAGCACAAGATCAGATGCCAGAACACCTAAATTTGAGTCTAACCTATATGTATTGTTGAGCTACTATTTGGAAGACTTAGTGGCCATCAGTAAAATGGGGATAATATCAAACTTAAAGGGATATCACTAGGATTAAATCACTTGCTAAACTCTAAAGTGCTACATAAAAATACCAGTTAAATAAAATTTGATTTAGTAGTAAATTGAAAACTTTGCTCCATATACTTATTATATTTCTGAGATATACCAGCGTATTTGTCTTAGTTAAATCTATTGTAGAAAAAAAATTTTTTTACTTGATCCTTGAGAATTCTGCAGTGACTCAGAGTCATCGACCTGAACATTAATTCTCACTGAACAGAGATATGGATGTTGAAAGTATAAGACAGAGATAAATCTATATCAAGACCAAGTTAAGTAGGTAGGGATTGTCTTAATGCTTCTCTCTCACATAGTACCTGAAACTCTTGATGTAAGTTTGCTTTCTCTTGAGAATATAGGGATAAAATATGGGGATAAAAATTGTGGTACCTGGGTTGAAGCTAATGAAGGTTTAAGCATTCTAATATTAAGTACCAGACACTTCCTAAATCAAAGCATGCCAAATTAAAGGTATTAAGGAAAAGTTGTTTTCAACTTAAAAATAAATTAAAATATAAGAAATCTTAAGTGCCAATACAAAGAGTGATTTCTAATAAATGATATTTTAAAATGTGGTGGGAACTATTTCTAACTAAACTAAATCAGTCATCAACACTTCTTTGGTGTCCACTGCAGAAAATACCCATAATATTATAGACTTTCTGGAGGACAGTGTGGTAGTTCCACAAGAAGCTAAGTATGTGGGTGCCATAACGTCCTGCAGCTTCTTTAGGGGGCATATATTTGGAATATCTGAGAGCAGGGACATGAATGGGTATTTGTTCACTGGTGTTTATGGAGGCAGTATGCATGATTTGCAATAGGTGGAAGTGGTCTAAAGGTACTTCGACTGATGAACAGAATGGTGAACTGTGGTGTGTACATACAATGGAATACTGAACAACTGTGAGAAGGAGTGAAGCTGTGAGACACTCAACGAGGTGAATGGATCCTGAAGACAGTATTTTGTGAACTAAGACAGAAACAAGGGCAAACACTATAATGCCTCACCAATATGGGCTAACTACAATATGTAAACTCAGAATTGAATCTTAGAACACAGCTTATCAGGGGAATGCTTATTGTAATGGTCCCTAGATTGTAAGCTCTTACAGCAGTCACATCTATTCCTGAATTGTAATGGCTATCTCCAGATTCTGAGATGCTGATCCCTTTGTGTATAACCTCACCGATCCCTGGAACTTTGGGCATCTGTTTGACACCTGAAACTCAGAGCTGAAGCTTGGCAGACATGAATGTCAGAATTAGCACATACAGCAACTGTTTAAAAAGTTGAAAAGGAGTCTAGACTTCAATTAGAGATATGAATGAAGCAGATCTGATTAGGACTAGGGCAAATCGGGCAAAAGGGTAAAGGACAATACTTTGTTTTACAACTTCAATTTCCATGTGAGACCAAGGGAAGAGATGTTTATTTGGTGCAAGATCTGTATTTTCTAAACAATTTAACTCGTACGGTTTGTTCAAATACCACAATTACATGGAATTTTGAAAAGGAAGTGAGACCTGGTAGGTTTGTACAGGTTAGTAATAGTGACACAACCCAAACTAACTTGGGCAGAGAATAAAAATATATATGCAGGGCCCCTGAGGAGCTGGGGTTAAATGTGGAAGTGTTGGGCTTCATCACCTGGGTTATTGCTAATGTTCTCACAAACATTGAGGATTAGTGGTCTGACGTGCTGAGCCCTCTATCTTGGGGCTTGCACTTACGAAGCTCGTTACTGCAAAAGAGAGGCTAATCCTGCTTATAATTGTGCCTGAGAGTTTCCCCCTGAGTATCTCTTTGTTGCCCAGAAGCGGCCCCCTCTCTCTAGCTAACCCAACTTGGCAGGTGAACTCCCTGCCCCACCCCCCATGTGGGATCTGACTTCAAGGGTGTAAATGTCTCTGGTAATGCAGGATATGACTCCCGAGGATGAATCTGAACCCAACATCATGGGACTGAGAACACCTTCTTGACCAAAAAGGGTATGCAAATGAAACAAAATAAAGTTTCAGTGGCTGAGAGATTTCAAATGGAGTTGAGAGGTCATTCTGGTGGGCACTCTTACGCACTATATAGATAACCCTTTTTAGGTTTTAATCTACTGGAATAGCTAGAAGTAAATACCTGAAGCTATCAAACTGCAACCCAGTAGCCTTCACTCTTGAAGACGATTGTATAACAATGTAGCTTACAAGGGGTGACAGTGTGACTGTGAAAGCCCTGTGGATCACACTCCCTTTATCCAGTGTATGGATGGATGAGTAGAAAAATGGGGACAAAAACTAAATGAAAAAATAGGGTGTGGGGGATGATTTGGGTGTTCTTTTTTACTTTTATTTTTTATTCTTATTTTTACTTTTTCTGGTATAAGGAATATGTTCAAAAAGTAGACTGGCGTGCTGAATGCACAACTATATGATGGTACTGTGAACAGTTGATCGTACACCATGAATGACTATGATATGCAAATATATCTCAATAACTGAATTTAAAAAAATAACCATAATAAACCTAATACACATTAACATAAATAACCTTTTTTAAAAATACTTTTTATTGTAAAATATAACATATGCAGAAAAGTGGTAAATTTCGAAGTACAGTTTAACAAGTAATTATAGAGCAAATTCCTAACTACAGTATGGGTTACAGTTCCTCAATTTCAGGAGTTTCCCTCTGGCTGTTCTAATACACTAGAAACTAAAAAGAAATATCTATATAATGATTGAGTAGTCATAATCATTTGTTAAATCCTAACTTCTCTGTTACAACTCCTTCCCCTCATTTGATCATTCTCTCAGTCTTCAGGGATATTTGGACAATGACCTTTCTAACTTCTTCATGTTGAAAAGGGCTGTTGACATTATGAGGTGGGGGAATGCAACTGGTTGATGTTCTGGGAGAGACTGGTACTTCTAAATTTTAGGGCTTATCTGGCATAGGAGCAATCCAGAGGTTTTTAAGTTTCTGAAAAATAAATTTAATAAGTAAAACTTTTATACTCTTAGAGCGCTGGGTTTTCTTTAGGGTTTTCAGGAATACTGTTGGTTGGGGCTTGGCATACTGTGGCAATTTGCAATATCTGACTAAAACTTGCCTAAGAATTACCTCCAGAATAACCTCTCGACTCTATTTGAAATCTCTTACCCACTGAAACCTTATTTTGCTACATTTCTTTCTCCCTTTTTGGTCAAGAAGGTATTGACAATCCCACGATGCCATGGCCAGGTTCATCTTTGGGAGTCATGTCCCACGTTGCAAGGAAGGCTTAAACCCTTGAAAGTCATGCCCCATGTCGGCGAGAAGGTAATGAGTTTTATTTGCAGAGTTGGACTTAGAGAGCGAGGCCACATCTGAGCAACAAAAGAGGTTTCCTGGGGGTGACTCTTAGGCGTGTTTCTAAGTAGGCTTAGCTTCACCATTACAGAAATAAGTTTCATAAGGGCTGTATTCAGCCTCCTGTGGACTGCTATATTACTCTCTGGAGGGGCTATACCATTCTACTTCCCTACCAACACTGAATAAGTATACCTCTCTCCGTATCTTCTCTAGCACTTGTATTTTTATTTTTAATTTTTGAATCTGCAGTTTTTGTTGAGATATACTCACATACCACATATTCTATCCAAAGTATACAATGTCTCACATTATCTCCACTTAGTTGTACAATGATCATCACTCTCAATTTTAGACAATTTTCACTGTTCCAAAGAAAAAATGACACAGACACACAAAAAATAAAAGCCAAAATACCCCATATTCCTTATCCCCCCAATTATTTATCCCTAGTATTGGAGTGGTACTAGTAAGGCATTACTGTTAAAAATAGTCCATAGCATGCAATAGTAAGTTTTCCCATATAACACTCTATTATTAACTCTGTACAACTGTCATACATTTGAAGTAGTTCCTGTAAGAACTTATTTATGCTTGTAGTGTTTATCAGTGACATGACTTAAGACAACCCCTTTCAATCATATTCACCTTCAATAGACACTATTTCTTTATAAACCTAATAATGAACTACCATCATCTCTATCCATTCCCAAACATTTAAGATCAACCTCGCTAACAAATCTGTACATATTTGGTACCCACTCCCCTTTCTCTAGCTTCTATCTCTAGTTCCCTTATATTTATATTTTTAAAAATTTTATCTGAAATAAATTCAAAGTTACAGGTACAGTTGCAAAAACAATACAAACCCCATATACAGCATACCCTGACCCCCCTCCCCCGATACCCCGATCCATCAACTTTAACATGGTGTCATACCGTCATTTCTTTCTTTCCCTCCCTCCCTCCCTCGCTATCATCCATCATCTATTGCTCTGTCTTCTGAACATGAGAGCAAGTTGCAGACATCCTTGAACAAACACTATAATTCACATATACAATTCCCATGAACAAGAACATTCTTTTATGCAATCCCATTAAGCGCAGCTAAGGAGTTCAAGAAATTCAACATTGATACAAAGCTTACATTCTATATTTCCTTTTTTTTTCCCCCTTAGTCCCAACTGTGTCCCTTTGAGCCTCCTGTCCTCCATCCTCAGATCCCATGCAGGATCATCCTTGGCATTCAATTGTCATCTATTTAGAATTTTTTTTTTTTTTCCAATTGTGGAAACATACATACAGCCTAAATCTTCCCATTCCACCCCCTCCCTAGCATTCCGTTAGTGAGATCACATTTAGAATGTTGTAATGCTATCACCTCCCCACCATCCATTACTAGAAATTTCCCTTCACCTCAAACAGCAACCCTATACTCATTTCTTAACTCCCCATTGCCCCTTCCCCCACTTCTCATAAACCATACTCTACTTTTCATCTCTATGGTCATATTCTCTGATAATTTCTTTGTGTTTACTGTGGGGGTTAAATTTAACCTCTTAAATCCATAACCACCTTGGTTTTCTTTGATACCAACTTAACTTCAATAGGACCCATAAACTATGTTCCTATACTCCTCCATTCTTCCGCCTTTATATAGTTCTTGTCAAATATTACATATTTTACACTGAGTCCAAAACCATTGATTCGTCATTAGAGTTTATGTATTTTAGATCCTGTAAGAAGTAAATAGTGGAGTTACAAATCAAAAATTATTGACTTTTATTTGTATTCCATTGTGGTCAGAGAATGTGCTTGTGAATATATTTAATTGGTTTTTTTTTTTTTTTAATTTATTGAGGCTTGTTTCATGTCCCAGCATATGGTCTATTCTGGAGAAAGATCCATGATCACTAGAGAAAAATGTGTGTCCTGGTGATTTGGGATGTAAGGTTCTATATATGTCTGTTAAAATTCTCTATATCTCTCTCTCCTTTGCTTCTCTGTCGGCAGGGTTCCCTTTACTATCTGAAGTAGGGCAGGTCTTTTATTGGCAAACTCTCTCAGCATTTGTTTGTTAAGAATTTAAGCTGTCCCTCAATTTTGAAGGAGAGTTTTGCTGGATAAAGTATTCGTGGTTGGAAATTTTTCTCTCAGAATTTTAAATATGTCATGCCACTGTCTTCTCGCCTCCATGGTGGCCGCTGAGTAGTCACTACTTAGTCTTATGTTGTTTCCTTTGTATGTGGTGAATTGCTTTTCTCTTGCTGCTTTCAGAATTTGCTCCTTCTCTTCCGTATTTGACAGTCTGATCAGAATATGTCTCGGAGTGGGTTTATTTGGATTTATTCTATTTGGAGTTCGCTGGGCATTTATGCTTTGTGTGTTTCTATTGTGTAGAAGGTTTGGGAAGTTTTCCCCAACAATTTCTTTGAATACTCTTTCTAGACCTTTAGCCTTCTCTTCCCCTTCTGGAACACCCATGAGTCTTAAATTTGGACGTTTTATTTTATCTATCATATCCCTGAGATCCTTTTTTATTTTTTTATTTTTTTCTCCATTCTTTCTTTTGTTCTTTCATTTTCTGTTCTGTGGACCTCTAGGACACTGAGTCATTGTTCAGCTTCCTCTAATCTTATGAGTATCCAGAGTCTTTTTAATTTGGCCAACAGTTTCTTTTATTTCCATAAGATTTTCTATTTTTTTATTTAATCTTGCAATTTCTTCTTTATGCTCTTCTAGGGTCTTTATGTCCTTTATATCCTGTGCCATGTTCTCATTCTTTGACTGTAGTCTTTTGATTAATTGTGCCAAGTACTGTGTCTCCTCCAATCGTTTGATTTGGGTGTTTGGGATTGGGTTCTCATATCGTCTGGTTTTAGCAAATGCTTTAAGATTTTCTGTTGTTTTTGGCCTCTTGGCATTTGCTTTGCTTGATAGCTGTGATCTTCCAGGACCTCTGGTGAGGGAAGGCTATACTACATCACAAGTGCGTGCCTTCCCTTAAGGGAAGCCCCGGGCTGCCAGGCCGTGCAGGGGTGCTCCCAGCCTGATGCAAAAATGGCTGAATGGGGTGTTTCAACCCCCCCCACCCCTTTCGCACAGCTCCGCCTTCCCAACTCTGGGATAACTAGCCGTGGTTGCACCCAAGGCCACTGTCCATGGCCGATATTGTGGCGTGTGCGGGGTGCTGTGGGATACACTCCCCGTCAGACTGGGTTTCCTAGCATGGCTCTGGGCTGTAAGTACGGCCCCGGGCTGGAGTGTCGCCAGCACGCCTGGAAGCCGGCTGCAAGGGGTGCGGTTTCTTTCTCCTTTTGGCTCTCCCCTCTGTCCTTCTGGCCCCAGGACAACCAGCAGCAGGTGTGGGGAGGGCTATCCTCCACGCCAGACACCGAGGCATTGGCTATAGCCTGCTCCTGCAGTGCTTCACTGCGTGGTTCTCACTGCTGTATCTGCAGCTGCTCCCGGGCCCCACACCACAGCATGGCCGTGGGACTTTCAGCCGGCTTACTCACTCGTTTCAGAATGCAGACTCCCAGTTTCACCAAGTACACGGCCCTTGTGGATTTAGCAGACCTTGTCCGGCTGCTGCATCGCTGGAAGTGGCATTCCTGGTCTCTTTCTGGTTTTTATCTAGTATTTTTCACAGAGGTGTTTTTTTTGCCCTGTCTCACCTAGCCACCATCTTCCCCATAATCTACATTTTAAGTTTACATTTTATAGGTGATTCACATTAGTGAAATTATATAATATCTATCCTTTTGTGTCTGGCTTATTTCACTCAGCATCATGTCTTCAAGGTTCATCACTGTTTTTGCACGCTTCAGGACTTCATTCCTTCTTATTGCCGCATGATATTCCATCATATCTATGTACCACATTTTGTCTATCCTTCACTCATCTGTTGATGGACACCTGGATTGTTTCCATCTTCCGGCAATTGTTAGTGGCATTATTCACAATATCCAAAGCTTTCAGAATATCGGTGTGCAAATGTCTGTTCGTGCCATTGCTTTCCGATTTTCTCAGTATATACCAAGTAGCAGAATTGCTGGGTCGTAGGGCAACTTGATACTTAGTTTTCTGAGGAACCACCAAACTGTCCTCCACAGAGACTGTATCATTTTATATTCCCACCAGCAGTGAATAAGTGCTCCATTTTCTCAACATCCTCTCCAATATTTGTGGTATCCTGATTATTTAATAGCAACCATTCTTATAGGTGTAAGATGGTATCTCATTGTGGTTTTGATTTGCATTTCCTTAATAGCTAAGGCAGATGAACACCTTTGCATGTGCTTTTTAGCCATCTGTATTTCCTCTTTGGAAAAATGTCTATTCATATCTTCTGCCTGTTTTATAATTGGGTTGTTTGTCCTTTTGTTGTTGAGTTGTAAGATCTCCTTATACATACTGGATATCAAACCCTTATCAGATACATGGTTTCCAAATATTTTCTCCCATTGAGTTGGCCGACTCTTACCTTTTTGACAAAGTTTTTGAAGCACAGAAGCATGCAATCTTGAGGAATTCCCATTTATCTATTTTTTCTTTCACAGCTTGTGCTTTGGTAAGGTCTAAGAAGCTACCCCCTATTATTAGGTCTTGAAGATGTTTCCCTACATTTTCTTCTAGGGGTTTTATGGTACTGGCTCTTATATTTAGGTCTTTGACTCACTCTGAGTTAATTTTTGTATAGGGTGTGAGGTAGGGGTCCTCTTTCATTCCTGTGGATATGGACATGCAGTTCTCCCAGCCCCATTTATTGAAGAGAAGTAACTCTCCCAAAACAAAATATTTAGAGAGTTGTATTATTTCACATTTTTGCAAATCTCTTTGATGTGGAGCTTAATAGAAGAGAGCTGAATTTGCATATCTGCCTCTGCATTCTATCTGTTGAGGTATTCTTACCTTAGAAAATTCTAGAAAACACATGAATACACAAGCATACACTCCATTAGCTATCAGTGTGATGACATTATCACATGTCACTTAGCCTCTAGAAAACTCCACTGTAGAATGAGAATAAAAAAAGCAAATAACATCTTAGTATTGCAATGAAATTTTTTTTAGTCTCAGGAACCCCCGGCATTCCCAGACCACACTGTGAAAACCAGTGCCCAAATCCTGAGTAACCACATTACTGAAACACCTGCATTGAACCTCATGTGAGGGAAAAAAATAAACTTTTTTTTTTTGGTATTGGAGGAAGGAATGTGTGTCAACGTGTGTGATGAGGGGGAAGAGTATAAGAGGGCTAAATCTTCATCTGTCATGGTAGAAAAGCAAAAGATAATATCAAGTAGAAGAAAAAATAGCCGAAAGATTGGAATACAAATTGAGTGTTATAGAAACTTCTTTTGTTGTTAAAACTAAATCATCTAGATTTATATAGCTGATTACATATATATATATATACATATATATATATATGTATATATGGCTGATTAAGAAGTAAAACTGAGGAACCCTCTACCACAACCTTATAGAAAGACACTTTTGTCTTGTCTACAACCTTGTTGATAAATTCTGAAATGAAATAATGGAAAAAAATTTTTTTTAGCAGCAATGTATTTACAAAGGAAAAAAATTATGGTCAAATACTATTGCAATTAAGTTTCAAGGTACTGCCTAAATTATTTTATTGTACTAGAATTTTGCTGCACTGAGTCTAGCTAGCTGCTAAGATTTAGATATTGTTTAATGATCTAGAAACTCAACTGAAGATCTCAGTATTGACTAGGTGATGAGACTGTAAAGAAATAATCAGTTAGGGTCAACCAAGAAAGACTTCACTTTTTACACAAGATTTGAGTTAGGTTTTGAAGGAAGGAAGGGAAGGACTGTTTAATTAGAGGTGATGGTACATGCAAAGGCACAAAGTCCAGACTGAAAAACCATTAGAAAACAAACTACTGCTGAAGATACATATGTGTGGGCAAACGTGAGAAGAATAAACACTCCCATGTTTTTAGCAGGGTAAATGAGATAGTAACAAGAAATTGCCACCCATTATTTTTAAAAGATCTGGTTTGGGAACAGTTGTCTGGTCATTTACTGCAAGCAACTGTCATATCAGGACTTAAATATTATGGTTCTGGAAATTTCACATGAAGATAGTTGAAATCACTGTAGAGGAACCCCAAATGAAGAAGTGAAAGATAAAAAATATAAAGGCTAAAACCTCAACTGAAATTTATAGTTAAAAGCTGGCAAAAATAACAGAAAATAAGGGGTCGCAAAGATGAAACCTGAAATTACACCCCAAAAGCCAAAAGGGAAAAGGGTTTTAAGTAATGAATATTGTGAGAAAAGATTGGTATTTAATGTGGTACTGTCTTTTTGGGAATGTTCAATAAGCACTGATTGGCTGGTACCACAAAAATAAAGACACAAAAGATCATACATACATCTTCTGTTGAGGATTCAGAAAGAAGCAAAATGACCTATGGAAAACAGAAATGTACTGATTTTCCTCAAGTTAAGCAGTTAATGATAATTGCTGACAATGTAAGCTAACTTGGAATGCAAAATTATCTCAATTTAAAATGTAGCTCTAAATGTACAGGTATTTTAATAATTTCCCAAGCGCTCAGAACTATCAAAATCTTTGTGTGCTGCCTCAGTATCTGTCTTACTTTGGCTAAGCCACTTGCTTAAGTACTGACCTTTAGCCTGGTTAATAAACAGTTTTCCACTCATGGAGCCTAGATTTCCCAGAGCTGAAACCCACATCTGTGGCCATAACACTCAGAACCCACAGGTGGCCCCAACGATAAGCTAACTATCCCCACTGCTCTCAGATCCCCAATCTCTTCCCCTTTTTGCACGGATGTGTTTGCTTTGAACTAACCAATCCTTGACTCCATAGGAAATCTACTAACCTCCACTGCCGGGCCACAATAAAGTC
The DNA here is from genome assembly GCF_015220235.1 of Choloepus didactylus. Taxonomy (NCBI): domain Eukaryota; kingdom Metazoa; phylum Chordata; class Mammalia; order Pilosa; family Megalonychidae; genus Choloepus; species Choloepus didactylus. The sequence continues at coordinate 35,873,803 of NC_051308.1, forward strand.
ACATGCCCACAGTTCCCTTTCACTGTTTGTATGCTGGTTGAGCCACTTGAGACATCTAGCTTCCTGTATAACCCTCATGGCACCCCTTTCTCTCTCTGGGACCCAGGAGTAACAAACTATCTTTTCTCATGCATATGGTCTCGGATTCCCATTGTGTCACACCTGACCTTCACCCAGATCCAAATTTAAAATCCAATTTAATTAATTTGAAACACCTAAAGAAAAGAAATTTTGCTTAGTTGGTTATTAAAACAAAAATCCAAACAATTTGGTAATTTACCCAAGATAGCAAAATAAAATCCTGGAGCCTAATATACAATGACAGTGACTGTCAAAAACTATCAGCACACTGAAAGAGTGGGAAAAATATGCACTATAAAAACAAAAGGGTTATCTATAGTCAATTGATTTTCAACAATGATGTGTCAAGTCCACTCAATAGGGAAAGTATAGTCTCTTCGATAAACGGTGCTAAGAAAATGGATAGTCATTTGCAAAAGAATGATGGATCCTTACCCTATACCACATACAAAAATTAACTCAAAATGGATCAACGATCTAAATTTAAGCACTGAAGTCATAAAACTCTTTAGAAGAAAATGGGAAAACCTTTGGGACCTTGGATTTCCAAAAAGTGTTTAAATATGACAAAAGCATGACCAACAAAAAACCAGATTAATGGAATTACATCAAAATTAAAAATATTTATACATCAGAGGACATCATCAAGAAAGTGAAAAGACAACCTACAGAAAAGGAGAAAATAGTTGCAAATCATTTATCTGATAAGATTTTTTTTTTTTTTTTGGCTCCATTCTTTCATCAGCTTAGCAAACCTTTATTTAAGGATGGCTATGTGCTCTCAGGCCCTGTGCTGGCACTTTAAATGGCTTTGATTTTCATAGGAACTGGGAGCAGAGAAGGGAGGAGTTGGCGGAGGGCAGAGAAGCCAAAGGTGAACAGGGAGCTCATCGAGGTCAAATCAGGAACCCTGATCCTCCAGGGTCTGTTTCACAGACTCTGGACAGAGCCAGCTTGCAGAGAGGGCACTGTACCTTCCAGTCACCCCCAGCCAGGACCCTCACTGTCCACACCCACAGACAACTCTAAGAACACTGCCTCTGTGGGGCTGGCTGAGGCTAAAAGGGGAGAGGGTGGCAGAGCACCACTCCAGGTGGCAGAAGCAAAGGGCACGGCTCCTGGGACCACCTAAGGGAAGCACCATGGGTTCCCAAAGCTCGCATTTACCTTTAGAATCCTGAACTGGAAGAAGGCAGAATGGCCAGGCCACTGTAAGAATTCTACAAGGTTCTTATCTTAAGTTCTGAATTACCCCCATCACTTTGTGAACTCTGTTTCCCAAGGTTCACGGTCAAGGGCCCACTAAGTGGTCTTCAGGCAGCAAGAAGGGGAAGTTGGGAGGGGGAGAGGAGGGGAGACCTAAAGGAAGGCAAAGGCAGCTTTTAAAAAGGTAGAAGAGAGGACTGGCCTGGGGGATAAGCAGTTCTGCCCTCAAACCAGTGCCCTGGGGAGCAAACCCAGTGTTCCCACTGGCATCCATGTGGCCCACAGGCCTGAGAGGTCCCCACTTTAGGGACAGGGGTCCTCAGGCAAAGAGCCAAGGGGTCTTGATAAGGGTTTAATATTCAGTATATATAAAGAATGCGTACAACTCAACAACAAAGACAAACCACTCGAAAAATGGGCAAAGGACATGAACAGAGATTTCTCAAGATACACAAATGGCCAATAAGCACATAAAAAGATGCTCAACATCACTAGCCATTAGGGAAATGAGTTATGACTTCACACTCACTAAGATGGCTATTATTTTAGAAAATGGAAAATAACAATGCTTGCCAGGATGTGGAGAAATTGGAACTCTCATACATTGCTGATGGGAAATGTAAAATGGTGCAGTCCCTGTGGAAAACAGTTTGTTCCTCAAAAAGCTAAACAGAATTGCCATATGATCTGGCAGTTTCACTTCTAGGGATATACTCCAAATAATTGAAAGCAGGGACTCAAGCAGATATTTGCAAACCAATGTTCACAGCAGCATTGTTTATAATAGTCAAAAGGTGGAAGCAACCCAAGTGTCCATCAACAGATGAATGGATAAACAAAATGTGGGATAGCCATACAATGGAATACTGTTCAGTCATAAAAAGGAATGAAGTTCTGAAAAATGCTTCAAAATGGATGAACCTTGAAATTATGCTCAGTGAAATAACCCAGACACAAAAGGACTAATATTGTATGATTCCAGTTACATGAAATATCTAGAATACACAAATTTAGAGACAGAAAGTAGATTAGAGGTAAAAGGAGCTGGAGAGAGGTGGGAATGGGGAATTAGTGCTTAATGGGAACACTGTATCTGTGTAGGGTAATGAAAAAATTTTGGAAATATATAATGCTGATGGCTGCACAACACTGTGAATGTAATTAATGCCAATGAATTGTACACTTAAACATGAATAAAATAGCAAATTTTATGTTATATATACATACTACAAAAATTTTTAAAAAGAGAATAAATGCAGTTTGTGATCCTTTTACAGATCTAAGACCCTTCCTGCCCCCACAGCAAAGCTCTAAACGACATTTTGGGGACAAACAGGAAATCTGGATAATGGTGTATATCAAACTTAAGTCTCTTAGAAGTGATACTGTGATTATGTAAGAGAAGTATTTTAAGATTAAATAGCATTATATTTGTATCTTCCTTTCAAATGGTTCAGTACAATATGTGTGATAAAGAATGAGCAAACATATAAAACAAATGTGGCAAAAAGTTAACAACAGGTGATAAAATAATTTAAAAAATGAACAATGAATGAGTCACACCATTTTGGCTTTTCTCTTGCCCTTTTTGCTTTTTCCATGAACACATCTTAATTTTTCTCACCTACAAAAATATGAACAAAAATTTGTCACCTCTTTCATATCTTCATCCTTTATTAAAAAATCTGGTGTTTATTCCCAAAGATCACTTTTAGTGCTGTATAGTTGACTCTCACTTATTTTCAGGGAGAATTACATCAAATTTTAAATCCTGGCCAGCTTTCTCTGGGTACCCTTCCCCATATATTCACTTGGAGAAAAAATGAATTCTTTTTAATTGAGAGAAAAAAAAAATTGGAAATGTCTGCTCCCAGAATTCCTACAATGCACCAAAAAAGCCAAAAAGAAAAGCTTTTCTGATATTCTCAGGTTTCTTATTATCTTTAACATTACTTTCCTCATTAATATAAGAACTGAGTATTAATTATAATGAAGGAGCCTTGAAATTCTATTGTAAATGGCTATTCTTGTTAATTATATACTAACTTCAGAGCAGTTTATAAGTTTTTATTCTCATGAGTTTTTTTTTTTTAGCTATGCAACTTCTTAAAATAGTCTTGTAAGATAAGTTAAGAGATTCTAGAGTGAAACCAAAAACTTTAAAACTTTTGATTTTCTAGTCTTCTGTTGGGAGGTAAATATTAAGTAAATGAGTTTTCAGCACTATTTATACAGAAAACACTTTTATTTCACAGTAACATACCTTTCATTATACTCAGAGCAGTGAAATGTTTTAAGAACCATGCCATTTATTCAACATGAGTATTTACCTATGATACAAGATAAGACCGTGGAAAGCCTTGAGGGCTCATAATGAAAGACTATATCCTCAATCTTGAAGAACTTAAAAGGTAGTAGGAAAACAGGTCCTTCCAAAGATAATTTCAATAGTAGGCGCAAGTACAATAATGAAGCAATGGAATTTAGACACATTACTTGGTAAAGTTCAGAGAAAAGACAGAAAAGGGCTTACTGAGGTAGTACACTTGAGGTGTTTTTTGAAGGCACAGATATTTTCCAGGAGAGGGAAACATATAGGCAGAGGGAAAGCATGTGTTTGGAGAGGAGCCCTGAGATGTTTGGGGGAACTAAATAGCTTGATGTTTGTTTTAATCAATTTTAAGTGCAGGATGCCAGAAGTAGGTGGTTGGGAAAAACCTCTATCAAAGGTTAAATTTTGCTCCTGGTTTCAAAAATCATTAAATTAAATTTATATGCATAGGTCATCCTTTATCATATGGTATATTCTAAGAATCTACACTACTCAGAATGTACAGGTATATATAGGTTCTTATAATGAGTTTCTTGAGAAATGACAATGGTATAAGAGATGGAGGTTATGGTTTTGTTTTGAAAATGTCGTTACTTGCTCCCCCCACCATAAGTTGTCAACTCTGGAGGTTCTCAAAAATGGTTTCTTAAATTTGACTCACCTGTAAGATAAACAAGGTTGCAGGGAAGAGGGGAGACTGACCACTAATTTAGGACATCTAAAACATCATATGTCCAAATCCAAAATCATCTTAATCCCTCTAAGTCACTTGTCTCAAATTACTTTATTACTCTATATTATTTTCTTTTTTTTGCTAGAAATGTTCTTCCACCTTTACTAACTGGATAAAAACTCATTATCTTCAGGATGCCTTCCCTGATTAAGCTCTCCTGATTAACTTCAACACTCAATATTTACTATTTTTGTATCTTATCCTGGTGCTTTGTTAAGTATGCTCAAGGAAGGTGTGTACCTTGTTTTGATGATGATATTGTGGATAGGGTTACTGATTGAACCCTTTCACTTTGTGACACCAGAATTAGCAGGAAAGTGAATTATCCCCAAGATATTATAATTTCTTACCTGGACTTGGGTACCTATTAATAAACTCAAATGCCAAATGAAGAGATGGAAAAAATAAAATAAAAATGAAAACCAGCAATACAGAGCAGTGGTTTTCAAACTGTTTTCTAGACCCTTTTGGAGGGTCTGCAAGGCAAATTGTTTTCATAACACTGAGACATAATTTGCCTTTTCCACTCATTCTCCCATAAGTATACAGTGGAGTTTTCCAGAGGCAACATGAGATGTGATAGTATTATTTCCCTGACAGCTACTAGAATATGTTCTGAGTATTATTGTGTCTTCTAGAATTTTTCTAAGATAAGCTCTTAGGGTACTCAATAACTTTTAAGAGTGTAAATGTGTCCCGAAGCAAAAAAGTTGAGAACACTGTTACAGTGCAAGAGATAGGAGCAAGACAGCTAGCTTACTTAAAAAACAAACAAACAAAAAGTCATGGTTAATTATCTCCCTTCCCACTTCCTACAAATCAACCCTCCCTGTAACTGACATTTTCTAACTTATTTGAAGAAAACATATGAAAGAACTATAAACAGGTAACATTTAACTAGTTTGAGTGCTCTGGAGCAGTATCTTAAGCCAAAAACATGTATTCATACATCTTATTACCACCTGGAAAATTTCATTCCAAGTAATGAGCAAGACTCTGAATCTAGTCTTTAGTCAAATTCATGTCTTGAACAAGTAACAAGATTCCATTAAAAATTACAGGAGTTCCATTTAAACCACAGAAGAAAACAGTTTGGGAAAATTTCTTTTCAAAAGCTTTATTTTTCAGTGGAGAAGAACACTGTATTCAAGAGCCACAGTTATAGATTCAGTTAGCTTTGATCTGTTCCTTTGCCACTTGTTTCAAAGTCTGTCACATACCTGTCAAGGTGGCCTAGGTGACAGACTAATGCTGAATCAGCATAAATTCATCTGTTATACTGGAAAAACAACTCAAAGTACATGTTTTGTTATTTCAAAAGTTGTGTTCAGCAAATTAATTTTAAATACATTGGAGGAGTTAAATATTTAAAGAGCTATTTCTGCGTTACTAGGATTTCCAGGTTCTGGGTATATTTTTAGAATGATAGTCAGTGGTAGAAAATGGTAAGAAAAAATCCAATTTAATAAGGAACTCTGACAGTCCTTGGAAATCACTGGGCTGGAAAGTCAAATCTCAGTTACTCATGGCAACAGGAAGCAAAGACTATCATCAACTAAACTGCATAAATATTATAAGAGCTTATTTTAGCAATTCAACTTATAGCAAATATGTTAAACAAAATACCAGGTAATAAGTACATGGATTTGTGTACCTTTCCTGTAATTTGTGTGCTAAAAATATTTATGATTAAAGTCCTAATAAGGCAAATAAACTGGGAAGAAAAGGAAAAAAAAAAACCTAAGACCCAAACAATACATAAACTGCCTTGGCAGTCACCAAACAATTGACATTTAGCTTTATGGAAACTAATTCCGTTCTTAATATCACTCCCAAGCATATCCAGCCTTAATTCCACGCACAAAAAAACATTCAGAATAAAAGAAACTAATTTATACATGAGATAGTAACATATAGACTAAAGGTCCTTGTTTTTATCACAAACAATTCCTTAGGTATAAATGATCACTTAAACTGAAAAGACATATAAAGCAGGCTCTGTCTCCTGATGGCCAGTTTCATAAAAAGATCATAATTAAATTAATGCTGACATCTAGTGGCAAGAAAGAACATCTTACACCTATGTTACTTGAATTGTACTTTCTGACACCAGACTAATGAATCTAAAACTAAAGACACTTTCAAATCCCTACAAAAGATAAATCAAGCTATTTAAGAATTATCCATTAATTCATTTTTAGGTGAAGAAAGGTATAATAAAAGAATAGATCCCCATTACTAAAGCAGATGAAAAACCATCTTTGCAGGAGTAAAACTAGCTGCAGAAATTTTTCCTGGGGGTAGGGTTGGGTGGGTAAGAAAGGGACTCATTAAAAATCTTTGCTTGAAATTACAAATCCTTATTCTTAAAAGCTAGAATAGATAATTGCTTAAAAATTAAGAATGCAGTTGACCATTTCACTTGAAAGAGATATCATTTATTAATAAATTATGTCCCTAGGGAAGGCTGATTTTGTCCCTTTAAAAATGTTTTTAATTTTTTAAGAAGTAAAATAGCTAACAAGCCAATCAACTGCAGTTTTCCTTAACACTCATAAAACAGAACTTTGAACATTCCAAGCTTTACAAAACCATTGTCTGGTCGAATGGCTCAATTCAATCAAATGTTATGCCCAATTTCTAGAGACCATTCCTACAGAGCATGAATCTTGATGAGAACCATTCCTTGAAAATTTCTGAAGGAATACTTAAAATTATACATGAAATTCTCGACGAAATTTTTGGAAATTCAAGGCCCATCGATTTTGAAATATCACTTTTAATCGAAAAATTTTCCATCCTGCAGACTGGCATGGTGGAACTGCTGTGTTGACTAGAAAAAAACTGGCCATCAAATGGGAATGAATATTTATAAGATTTCCTTTAAAAATGCAATTATGGTCAATTTAAACTGGAGGTGTCAGTCCAAAATATGGTGTATTCATTAGAAAATGCCACACAGCACACTCAGGAATGTCTTTGTCCTCTTAAAACAACCCCGACCGTAGTTTTAGCTTCTACACAGAATCGGTTTGCAAGCACTTCAAAATGTCCACCTCCTTCAATTTCCTTAACCGCTTAAGAAAGATAAACTCACCGAAAGGAAGCAAAATATCGGACTAAACTAAGACATTAGTCAAACGTCTGGACTAAAGTAAAATCCCAGTGGCAAATTCATTACTTAAAAAATCATGGACTGAACTAACAAGGTGTTATGGTATAAAACCTCTCCTACAGCTGAAGGGTGGCCGAAAATCACTAGTTACAAAATGAATTGCAAGAGAGAAGAAAAATCCTGTCTAGGGGCAAGTTGTCTCACTACGGACAGAAAGTGTCAGGGGGCAGGGGAGAGGAAAGCTGGAATGGTAATTAACCAGGACTCTACTTTATTGGTCAACTAGGGCACTGGGTTTAAGGCTACGAAAATGCGTTCAAATTCATCAGAACATCTACCTGGGTTTGGGAAGAGTTGATCAACCCTACCTGATCTTCTCCCACAAGAAAGCCTGGGTGGGTTGGGGGAAACAATACATTATTCTTGCACGACAAACCAACCTTGGGTGGGATCATTTCCCTACTTCCCAGTGCTCTCTTCAAACCCCGGCCGGGAGACGGAAGGTAGTATACAAAAGGCAGGCCGGGTGGAACGTGGAAATTCTAACTCCTGCTATCTCTCCGGCCTGGCTTCCGGGTGAAGTGAACAGAGGCCCCCAAAGAGAGTACCCTCAAGTCCCGTCACCGCCAGACCCGAAGGAAGGGCAGAATGGGGATCAAGCCAACTCCTGCGGACTAACACGGATAAGAGTTTGGGGTAAGAAAGGCGCGCTTCGTGCTCTGGCGCAGCTGAGGCAAGGGACAGATTCCTTCCCCGGGGAACGCGCTCCGCTCTCTTCCCCTCCCCAGAAAACAGAGCAGGGGAAAGGGCGGCGGGGATTCTCGTAGGGGCGGGCCTCACCAGGCGGAGCTGGCTAATTTCATCGTAGGACATAAAGCTGAGGATGTTCTCGATGGCTACGATGGGCAGCGCTACCAGCGTGTTGTTTTGAGGCAGCTGGTCCGGAGCCAGGGCCAGGGCTGGGGGCGCCTGGGACGCCGGCTGCAGGGGCTGCGGTGGCGGCGGTGGGGGCTGTCTCTGAGCAGAGCCGGCGGCCGAAGAGGAGCAGCCATCACTGTGGCCGCCGCCTCCTTCCTCGGCCATTCGCTCCTCCGACGCCGCCGCCATCTTGGGGGTTTGATTCCTTCCCCCCACTGCAAGGGGAACAGGGACACTTCCCCTGCGTCACTTCCTCCTCTTCTTACAGCTGCCTGGGAGGGCCACCAGGAGGACGGGGAGGAGCCTGTGAGTGACTGGCGGGAGAAAGACACAGAAATTGCTGTTCCTTCAGGAGGAAGTGAGGGACCGTCAAGCAAACCTCTAGAAAGGTGATCTTTGTAAGCCTTTTTAAAATCTAAGATTGGAAACTACCTGAGGGCAAGGTAACGCTCCCTACTGAAATTAACTTCACTTGTCTAGCTTTCTTTAAGAGCTTCCTGACAAAGGATGATAAAAATAATGTTGCTTACCTGGTGATCTCGGGAACTTTGGGTATCTGTGTGACATCTGAGACTTGGAGCTAGAGCTTGGCAGTTATGAATGTCAGTATTACCCCATAAGGCAACTGTTGAGAGCTGGGAAAGTGTTCAGATTTCAATTAGAGACATGAACTAAGTGGATGTGGTTAGGACTAAGGCAAATCAGACCAAAGGGTAAAGGACAATACTGACTGGGTTTTAAATCTACAACTTTTGTGTGAGACCAAGGGAGGAGATATTTATTTGGTGCGGGATCTATATTTTCTGTAGTACACTAGATAATTTAACCTCTATGATCAGTTTGTTTGAACACCATAGGTGCATGGAACTGTGAAAGGGAAGTGGGACTTGATGAGTTTGTACAAGCTGGGGTGAAATCCCAGTACATCCCAGAGTGATATGGGCAGAGAGTAAAAGTGTATTTGCGGGCCGCCTGAGGAATTGGAGAGAAATGCGGAAATGTTGGACTTCCTCTCCTGGGTTATTGTGTATTTTACCACAAACATTGAAAACTGCCAATTTAGTGGGTCGAGCCGTCTATCTGAGGGCTCTCCCTTGTGAGGCTTGTTGCTGCAAGGAAGAAGCTAAGCCTACATATAATTGTGCCCAGGAATCCCCCTCAGAGAGCCTCTGTATTGCTCAGATGTGGCCACTTTTTTCTGTAAGCCCCCTTGTCAGGTGAATTCACTACCCTCCCCCCTATGTGGAACATGACACCAAGGGGTGTAAATCCCCCTGGCAATGCAGGAAACTACTCCTGGGGATGAGTCTGGACCCAGCACTGTGGGATTGAGAGGATCTTCTTAACCAAAAGGGGGAAAAGAGATGAAACAAAATAAGGTTCCAGTGACTGAGAGATTTCAAGTGGAGTCGAGAAGTCATTCTGGAGGGTATTCTTGTGCACTATATAGGTATCACCTTTTAGTTTTTAGAGTGTTGGAATGGCTAGAGGCAAATACCTGAAGCTGTCTAACTGCAACCTAGTGACCTTGATTCTTGAAGATGATTATATAACTTTGTAGTTTGCACAGTGTGACTGTGTGATTGTGGAAACCTCGTGGCTTGCACTCCCTTTATCCAGTGTATGGACAGATGAGTGGAAAAATGGGGACAAAAATTAGATGAAGAATAGGATGGGATGGAGGGGATGGAAAGATATAGGTGTTCTTTTTTGCTTTTGTTTGTATCTTGGAGTAAGGAAAAATTTCAAAAATTGATTCTGGTGATGAATACACAAATGTATGATGGTGCTGTGAATAATTGATTGTACACTGTGGATGACTTAGGGTGGGTGAATATATCTCAATAAAACTGTATTAAAAAAAGTAAATGAAAAATGGGGGGAAGAGGGAACGGAGATGTTTTGGAAACTCTTTATTTTAATTTTAATTTTATTTTTTGGAGTAATGAAAATGTTCAAAGATTGTGGCGATGAATGCACAACTATATGATGATACTGTGAACAGTTGATTGCACACTTTGAATGAGTGTATGTTAACTGAATATATCTCAATAAAATTGCATTTAAAAAAAGTGTTGCCTAATAAATGTAAAAGGAATGATGTATTAGACTATCACCATGTTTCAAGAATCATAGTAATAACTGATATAGGCAAATAAAAAAGGAACTAAGTACTGATAAATGCTACAACATGGACGAATCTTGAAAACATGCTAAGTGAATGAAGCCAGGCACAAAAGTCCATACATTACAGCATATGATTCCATTCATATGAGATGTCCAGAATAGTTAAATCTATAGAGATAGAAATAAATTATTGGTTACCAGGAGCTGGGGTAGGAGGAATGGAGAATAACTGCTAGGTGGTAAGGCATTTCTTTTGGAGGGTGATGAAAATGTTCTGGAATTAGAAAGTGGTGATGGTTGTGCAACCTTTCAAATATGCTAAAAAGCACTGAATACACTAAAATCCACTGAACATACTTTAAAAATAGTAAATTTTATGCTATGTGACTATCTCAATTAAAAAATAATAGATTTAGGCAAGAATCACCAAAGATGCTAACAATAGAAGGAAAAAAAGTGATCCGGAATATATTTACATAGTCTCAAAATGATTCCCCCCAAATTACATATTAATTACAAAGAGGAAGGAATAAGTTTACAACAGAGACATTTGGTGGACACCACAATAACCAAGTGACCAAAGTTAACATGATGAATTATGGGAATATCCAATATGAGTGTCTCCCAATATGATATCCTGAAAGGGACACAATATTATGTAGTATTCCTGCAAAATGCATAACCTGTATTTGAGGTAGACAAATCTAGATAACTGGCCTATACTCTTCAAAAATATTAATTCCATTCTGGAGAAGGGAAAAAACTGAAGAATATTAGTAAGGGTAATTTAAAGAAATAAAGAGAGAGAGGGAAGAATAGATCTGACAACTAAAAAACAAAGGATAAGAGGGCTGTTCCACTTTGCTAATGCTGCCATTAAACAAAATACCAGAAATGGATTGGCTTTTATAAAGAGGGTTTATTTGGTTACAAAGTTACAGGCTGAAGTCTATAAAGTGTCCAAGGTAAGGCATCAACAATTGGGTACCTTCACTGAAGGGTGGCCATTGCCATCTGGAAAACCTCTGTTAGCTCAGAAGGCACGTGGCTGGTGTCTGCTTGCTCCCAGGTTGCATTTCAAAATGGCGTTCTCCAAAATATTGCTCTTGGGGCATTTTGTTCTCTCTTAGCTGCAACTCCTCTTCAAAATGTCACTCTCAGTTGCTCTCCAAAATGTCACTCACAGCTGCATTGAGTTCCTTCTGTTTGTCAGCTTTTTATATGGCTCCAGTGATTTAATTCAGACCCACCCTGAATGGGTGGGGTAACAGCTCCAAGGAAATTATCCAGTCAAAGGTCTTGCCCGTAGTTGATTGAGTCACATTTCCATGGAAACACTAAATCAATGGGTTCCAACCTAATCAACACTAATACGTCTGCCCCTACAAGACTGTATCAAAGAACATGGTGTTTTGGGGAACATAATACATCCAAACTAGCACAAGGGCTGGTTTAAGAACTGCCTTCACAGTAATACCATTGAATGTGAATGGATTAAACTCACCAATTAAAAGATACAGATTGACAGAATGGATTAAAAAGTATGAACCATCAGTAGGCTGTTTACAAAACATTCACTTTAGACCCAGCAACACAAAGAGATTGAAAGTGAGAGGAAGAAAAAAAATATTCTGTGCATGCTACAGACAAAAGAAAGCAGGGGTAGCAATACTAATATGAGAAAAAAATAGACTTTAAATGCAAAGATGTCATAAGAGACAAAGAAGGACACTATATACTAATAAAAGGGACAATTCACCAAGAAGAAATAACAATCATAAATGTTTATGCATCCAGTCAGGGTGCCCCAAAATACATGAGACAAACATTGGCAAAACTGAAGGAAGCAATAGACATTTCTACAATAACAGTGGGAGACTTCAATACACCACTGTCTTCTATAGATAGAACAACTAGAGAATCAGTGAAGAAATTGGGAACCTAAACGATGTAATAAATGAACTAGACTTAACAGACATATATAGAGTGTTACATCCCAAATTACCAGGATATACATTCCTCTCTAGTGCTCATGGAACTTTCTCCAGGATAGATCATAGGCTAGGGCATAAAACAAGCCTCAACAAATTTTAAAATATTGAATTATTCAAAGCATATTCTCTTAACCATAATGGAATGCAACTAGAAGTCAATAACCCTCAAAGAACCAGAACATTCACAAATATGTGGAGGTTAAACAACACACTCCTAAACCAGTGGGTCAAAGAAGAAATTGCATGAGAAATTGCTATATATCTAGAAATGAATGAAAACAAGAACACAACATATCAAAACCTGTGGGATGCAGTGAAGGTAGTGCTGAAGGGGACATTTATAGCTCTAAATGCGTACATCAAAGAGGAAGAAAGAGCTAAAATCAAAGACCTAACGGAACAACTGAAGAAGCTAGAGAACGATCAGTAAACAAACCCTAAAGCAAGTAGAATAAAAGAAATAACAAGGATTAAAACAGAAATAAATGATATGGAGAACAACAACAACAAAAACAACAAAACAAAACAAAACAAAACAAACACAAAAAAACAGAAAACAAAACAATAGAATAAATAAAACCAAAAGTTGGTTCTTTGAGATGATCAACAAGATTTACAAACCCTTAGCTAGACTGACAATGTCAAAAAGAGAGAAGACCCAAATAAACAAAATCATAAATGAGAGGGGTGACATTGTGGAGCCTGAAGAAATTTTTTAAAAAATCATAAGAGGAACTGTATGCTAATAAACTAGACAATTTAGAAGAAATGGATAATTTCCTGGAAACACATGAGCAGCCTAGACTGATCCAAGAAGAAAGAGAAAACCTTAACAAACCAATCAGTCATCAAAAATCTACCTACAAATAAAAGCCCAGGGGTAGGTGGCTTCACAGGGATTTTTTACCAAACTTTCTGAGACAAACTGACACCGTTCCTGCTCAAATGCTTTCAAAAAATTGAAGAAAATGGAACACTACCTAATTCATTTTATGAAGCTAACATCACTCTAATACTAAAACCAGATAAAGATGCTACAAGAAAGGAAAATTAGAGGCCAATCTCCATAATGAATATAGATGCAAAGATTCTCAACAAAATACTTGCCAATCGAATCCAAAGACACATTAAAAAAACTACACCATGACCAAGGGGGGGTTCATCCCAGGCATGCAATGGTGGTTCAACATAAGAAAATCAATCCACGCAATACAACACATTAACAAATCGAAAGGGAAGAATCAAATGATCATCTCAATAGATGCTGAAAAAGCATTTGACAAAATTTAGCATCCTTTTTTGATTAAAATCACTTCAAATAGGAATTGAAGGAAACTTCCTCAATATAATAAACGGCATATATGAAAAACCGACAGCCAGCATAGTACTCAATGGTGAGAGAATGAAAGCCTTCCCTCTAAGATCAGGAATGAGACAAGGATGCCTGCTGACCCACTTTATATATATATATATATATATATATATATATTTAATTGAGATTGTTCAGATACCATACAACTATCCAAAGATCCAAAATGTACAATCCATTGCCCATGGCCCACCATACAGCTGTGCATCCATCAACACAATTTTTTTTTTCAATTTTTAGAACATTTTCATTACTCCAGAAAAGAAATAAAGACAAAAAAAAAGGAAACTGAGATCCTCCCATACCCCTGACCATGCCCCCCCTCCATTATTGATTCATAGTTTTGGTATAGTACATTTGTTACTGTTGATGAAAGAATGTTAAAATACTACTAACTGTAGTATATAGTTTAGAATAGGTATATATTTTTTCTCTATATGCCTCTCTATTATTAACTTCTAGTTATAGTGTCATACATTTGTTCTAGTTCGTGAGAGAGATTTCTGATATTTGTATAGTTAATCACAGACATTGTCCACTGCAAGATTCACTGTTTTATACATTCCCATCTTTTAACCTCCAACTTTCCTTCTGGTGACATGTGTGACTCTGAGCTTACCCTTTTCACTGCCTTCACACACCTTTTAGCACTGTTAGTTATTCTCATTACATGCTACCATCACCCCTGTCCATTTCCAAATATTTAAGTTCACCCTAGTCGAACATTCTGCTCATAATAAGCAACCACTCCCCATTCTTTAGCCTCATTCTATATCCTGGTAACTTATATTTCATATCTATGAGTTTACATATTATAATTAGTTCATATCAGTGAGACCCTGCAATATTTGCCTTTATGTTTCTGTCTTATTTCACTCAATATAGTGCCCTCAAGGTTTCTTCATCAACCCATTTCTTTTAAGATGGTTTTGTTCAAACACTATACATTTTGCTGCCAGGACGCAAAACACCAGAAATGGATTGGCTTTTATAAAGGGGGTTTATTTGGTTAAAAAGTTACAGTCTTAAGGACATAAAGTGTCCAAGGTAATGCATCAACAATCGGGTACCTTCATTGGAGGATGGCCAGTGGCATCCAGAAAACCTGTTAGCTGGGAAGGCACTTG
Organism: Choloepus didactylus; assembly: GCF_015220235.1. NCBI lineage: Eukaryota > Metazoa > Chordata > Mammalia > Pilosa > Megalonychidae > Choloepus > Choloepus didactylus. Next base: position 35,888,805 of record NC_051308.1, read on the forward strand.
GCTGGCATCTGCTCCAGAGTTCTGGTTTCAAAATGGCTTTCTCCCAGGGTGTTCCTCTCTAGGCCACAGCTCCTGCCTACAAAATGTCACTCTCAGTTGCTCTGGGGGCATTTTTCCTCCCTTAGCTTCTCCGGAGCAAAATCTGCTTTCAACAGCCATCTTCAAACTGTCTCTCATCTGCAGCTCTTCTCTCAGCTCCTGTGCATTCTTCAAAGTGTCCCTCTTGGCTGTAGCAAGCTTGCTCTTTCTGTCCGAGTTTATACACTGCTTCAGTAAACTAATCAAGGCCCATGCTGAATGGGTGGGGCCATACCTCCACAGAAATTATCCAATCAGAGTTATCACCCACAGTTGGGTGGGACACATTTCCATGGAAACAACCTAATCCAAACATTCCAACTTAATCCCCACTAATATGTCTGCCCCCACAAGATTGCATCAAAGAACATGGCTTTTTCTGGGGGACATAATATATACAAACCAGTACAGAGGGTGTGATGATGGTTTGTTAATGGGATTTTAAGTTTCAGTGCCACATTGAAGGAGAACATGTTCGAAAGTGGTTGTTTATAAAGGCATGTAACCCACATAGTAGCACTCCAAATATAATAAGTGTAAGCTTGATATACTTGTGAGGTATGACACTGGAAGAAAGAGTTAACAACAGAGTGATATATGGAAAAACTACCCATTACATATTATAGACAGTATTATCTCTTAACAGCACTACATGAATTCTAGTGAAGAATAATTAGAGGCTGATAAGAATTCTGGGATGTTTTCTGTTATGATAATTGTTTAAAATTGAGAGTGATGATGACTGTAAAACTAAGTGAAGATAATGTGAGAAACTGTCTGTTTACCTTGGGACAGAATATATGTGAAATTAGGAACCCCCTACTTAGTAAATCAGGCCCTCTATCTTGAGGCTTGCTTTTGTGAAAGTTAGGGCTGTAAATGGGAAGCTAAGCCTTCCTATAATTATGCCTAAATGCCTAAGAAGCACATCCAGGGAACCTCTTTTGTTGCTCAGATGTGGCCTTTCTCTCTCTAAGCCCAACTCGGCAAATAAATTCATTAACCTCCCCCCTACGTGGGGCATGACTCCCAGGGGAGTGAATCTCCCTGGCAATGTGGGATATAATTACCAGGAATGATCCTGGTCCTGGCAGTGAGGGATTGAAAGTGCCTACCTGACCAAAAGGGGTAAAAGAAAGATAACAAAATAAGGTTACAGTGGCTGAGAGATCTCAAATAGAGTCGAGAGGTTATCCTAGAAGTTTTCCTTATGCAGGCTCCAGCCAGATATCCCAAATGGCCACAGTATGCCATGTCCTTACCAGTAGTCCCAAAATTTCTAAGTCCCTGAGATTCTATAAAAGATTCACACACTAAGTTGATCTCTCAGAAACTTAAATCCACCAGTGTTCCTATGCCACACAAGTCCTAAAATACAGAGGCAACAGCCTCTTTAAGAATAACAATAAGATGCAGCCACCTTCTCATACTGTTGACACCCCCTTTCAATATGAACAAGTTAGGGTGGTGACTGCCTGCAACTCCTGAAGATCAAGAAATTGATTAAATGAGAGGAAGGGATAGCAACAGACAAGATAGGATTTAACAATGGATTATAAATACTAAAACTTTATAAATATAAATATAAATATAAACATAAATATATATATATATTTATTAGATGCTAGGATATTAGAATAGCTAGAAGGAAATAACAGAAATGGTAGAACTGTAACCTGTAACATTCTTTGAAATTTGCTCTATAGCTGATCATTGAATTGTACTTTAAAAGTTATCACTTTTCAGTATATATCCTATATTTCACATAAGGAAAGAACTGAAACTGTGGAACTGTAACCCATAATACTTTTTTAAATTACCTGTATAACTGCTGGTTAAGCTGTACTTTGAAAGTTAACACCTTTCTGTATATATGTTATATTTTACAATAATGGAAATAACTTAAATTGTGTAACTGTAACCCATAACATTCTTTGAAATTTGCTCTGTACTTGTTAAGTCGTACTTTGAAAGTTATCACTGTTATGTATTTATGTTAAAGTTCACAATAAAAAATACGCAAAAATATTAATGCCATGAAAGACAAAAACTAGGGAATTGTGCCAAATTAAAAAGAGACTAAAGAGACATGACAACTAAATCTATGGGTAATTCTGGATTGAATACTGGATTATGGGGAAAATAGCTATAAAGGACATTATTGGAACAATTGGAAAAATTTGAATTTGAACTGTATATTACATAATAACATTCTAATCATGTTAAATTTCCCGACTTGTATAATTATTTTGTAATCTTGTAAGAGAATGACCTTATTCTTAGGAAATACATGTTGAAGTATTTAGGAGTAAAGGGGCATGATATCTATATCTCAGTTTACTCTCAAATAGTTCAGATAGATAGAAAATGAGAATGATAAAACAAATATGACAAAATGTTAACAATTTCTGAATCTGGATGAAGAGCATATATGAGTGCCTTTTATTATCTTGCAGTTATTTCAAAATAGAGAGTCTTTAAAATTTGCTTACTATTTCCATATGTGCTAGTTTGCTAGTGCTGCTGGATTGCAAAACACCAGAAATGGATTGGCTTTTATAAAAGGGGGTTTATTTGGTTTCACAGTTACAATCTTAAGGCCATAAAGTGTTCAAGGTAACACATAACGATCGGGTATCTTTCCAACGGTGTCTGGAAAACCTCTGTTAGCCGGAAAGGCATGTGGCTGGCATCTGCTCTGGAGTTCTAGTTCCAAAATGGCTTTCTCCCAGGACATTCCTCCCTAGGCTTCAGCTCCTCAAAAATGTTACTCTTAGTTGCTCTTGGGGCATTTGTGCTCTCTCAGCTTCTCTGGAGCAAAAGTCTGCTTTCAAAAGCCAAATCCAAAATGTCTCTGTAAGCTGAAGCTCCTCTCTCAGCTCCTGTGCATTCTACAAAGTGTCCCTCTTGGCTGTAGCAAGTTCGCTTCTTCTGTCTGAGCTTATATAGTGCCCCAGTAAACTAAACATGGCCCATGCTGAATGGGCGGGGCCACACCTCCATGTAAATTATCCAGAGTTATCACCTACAGTTGAGTGGGTCGCATCTCCATGGAAACACTCAATCAAAGAATTACAATCTAATCAACACTAATATGTCTGCCCACACAAGATTGCATCAAAGATAATGGCATTTTGGGAGACATAATACATTCAAACTGGCACACCATATCTTTGTATCCTTATAATATCCTACGAGAAAATTAAAGGTGTTCAGAGCATGTTTGAAGCTTTCCATTCCTTAGTTCTTGGTCTTAATTGTCGTGTTTCCAATATGCCCTTTCTCTTGGAGTTTTGTTTTGGACTCTAATTTTTGCATGGTTAGATATGAAGACTGCAGAAAAAAGCTAAGCATGACTAGGGGCTAAGGGAAGGGTGGTTGGAACTAAAGTGAAGAGATAGTTGGAGGTGGTGGAGATGTTTAGCTTATGAGAGTAGGCATCCTTTCCCATTCCCTGGGCATGTAAACTGTTGGTCATTTTACCTACCATTGTTCCAGGCTGCAAAATCCTTTGAAGTTTTGTTTTTAAATTCCCCTACCCTGGGGTTGCTTAGCATTTCAGTATACTCTTTATGCTTACATTTTCTGACACATGTTTATATATTGATAATATATTAATTTTATCCCCACTAATTGTAATTTCACTTTTCTACTTAGGAATTGCTATCTCTTCATAGAATCTATTGCAATTTGGTCTAAATTAAATTCATTTTCTATTGTTTTATTAATAAAAACTTTCTTAATAGGTTGGATTGAAATCAGATTTTTGTAAACGGAATCATACTTTAAATACATTATGGGAACTCTCAATATAAGGAGAACACATAGAAAATCCTTTTTGTCACTCCTTAATTTATCTATTTTGTAAATCCAATTCTTACATGCAGATTTGTTTTTGTTTGAAGTGGGCATGTGAAAAACCTTCTTACTCCCTTAGCTCTCCATGTATGGTCAAATAGTTAACATCCAGGGCAGGGTAACCTCTGCTCTAAACAATAGGATACATTTAGGGAACAATTTAAGCCACTTCCTGTCAGTCAGTTCATTTAGATTGCCATTTGTTTATGTATGTTGGAGATGTGCCTTTATATTCCCCACACATTTTTTTTAAATAAAGAGAATTTCAAAACAAATTGTTTTATTTAAATGATTAAAATCAATACTTGTTCTGGGTATGTTTTCCAATCAAAACAAATATTTGTAACTAAAACAAATATTTGGATTTTAGAAGGGAAACTGGGTTCTAAATGTGATTTTGTGCCAGCAAATTACCATAGGACTCAAGTACAGGATGGATACAAACTTCTTGATACCTATGTGTTTCTAGTTTCACATTTATAAAATAGAATAATATTTCCTTCCTTCTTTTACTTCACATAGTTGATATGAGGATGAGCTGAGAAAACAAAGGAGTGAAGTTTTGGATTACTTGGATTAAAGGTGATAAAGTCAATTTACTGTAATGTAGGCAGTGTACATTATCCTGGCTCTCCTTATCCTTCTACCTTCCTGGTCAGGGTGTGTGTTTTAGTTTTCTTGGCTGCTCAAGTAAATACCATACAATAGGTTGGCTTAAACAATGGAAATTTCATGGCTCATAGTTTTGAGGCTAAGTCCAAATCAAGTCCAAATCCATACCTCATCAAGGCAGTGCATTCTTCCCAAAGACTGGCATTCTGGGTTTGGCTGCCAGTGATCCTTAGTCCTGGGATCCTGTCACATTGTAATCGTGGCCTCCCTTGCCTCTCCATTCTCTTCCAGGTTTCTTTGACTCTCAGCTTCTAGATGCTCTCCCTCTGCAGCTTTCTCTCTGTGTGTTTGAATTTATTCTACTTATAAAGTAGTCCAGTTATAGGATTAAGATCCATCCTGATTGGGTTGGGCCACACCTTAACTGAGGTAACTTCATCAAAATGCCCTATTTACAAGGGTTCACACCCACAGGAATGGATTAAATTTAAGAACATGTTTTTCGGGGGTACATAGCTCCAAACCATGTGAGACTGGGTATGATGGGAAATGGTGAGGGGTGATTTAAGATGTTCAGTTGCACCTCCATAGAAAGATGGGTTCTGTGATGGTTAGCTTCATGTGTCACCTTGGCTAGGTGATGGTGCCCAGGTGTCTGGTCAAGCAAGCACTGGCCTAACCATTACTGTAAGGACATTTGTGGCTATTTAATAAACCAGAAGGCTTGTTTATTAAATCAGTCAATTGACTGCATCTGTGGCTGATTACATCAACGAAGGACATGTCTTCCTCAATGAGAAAATTCAGTCAGCTGGATTTAATCCAATCAGTTGAAGACTTTTAAGGGAGAAGAGAGAGACATTTTTTTCTTCAGTCAGCCAACCTCTCCTGGGGAGTTCATCAGAGACCTTCATTGGAGTAGCCAGCTTGCTGCCTGCCCTACAGAATTTGGATTTGTGCATCCTGCCCCCTATGGAATTTGAACTCATGCATCTCGCCCTACAGAATTTGGACTTATGCATCCCCACAGTTGCATGAGACACTTTTATAAAATCTCATATTTACAGATACCTCCTGTTGGTTCTGTTTCCCTAGAGAACCCCAACTAAAACCAGTAATTTTTTCCCATTTTTAAAAGCAGATTTGGAGGAGCTAAGATGGTGGCATAGAGAGGAGTGGAAGACTGTTAGTCCCCCCTGGAACAATTCATAAATGACCAAAAAACTAGTAAATAACCTGGAATAACTGCGGGGAGACAAACGTGACTGTCCACTCATCATCCACCAACCTGAATTGGGAGGAATGCCCGAGATCGCAGCATAAAATCTGTAAATAAAAACTGTAGACCCGCGCTGAGAACTGAGAGCCAAGAGCCCCTCCCTCACGGAAGCCTCGCGGTGCTAGAGAGCAGCACTCTCTCAGCCCAGCTCCAACTGGGGTTTTAATGTTAACTGCTCAATACAGACAGCAAATCACCAACAAGCAGACAGAGGCTTTTTGTGACAACTGACCTTGAGACAGTCAGGGGACATATCTGTCTCAGGACGGGGAGCCCAGAGGATCGGGTGCTGTTCCTGGCTGATGGGTGAATCTGGGAGCTTTCAGTCCCTTTCTCTCTCTGTGGAGAAAGACTCAGCCATTTTCAGCCTGCAGCTCTTTGCAGTAAAGAAAGCCTCAGCCATTTTAAAATCACAGCAATTTGACCAGCAAAGTCAGAGAAACAAAGAACTTATTGATATGCAGATGACCTCTCCGGAGGGAGCATAGCTTCCCAAGAGGAAAGGGAGGGGCCCAGCTCTACTGCCTGCCTTACTGGAACCAGACCCCAAAGCCTGGGGGAGGAGAGCCACGGGCCACACCCTCTTATATCAGCTGGTGACAGGCTGACAAGTGCACCTGCTGGGCAGAAAAGCACAGGTATGTCAATCCTCTAAGAAAAACCATCAGGAAAACTGGATACTGAATATCTCCTCCTTTTGTGACCTGAGCCCATTCTCGTCTGGGAAAACCTGATCGGGGTGGCCTAGAGGGTCAGATGCCTAGACAACAGAAAACTACAACCTACACCAAGAAAAACGAAGTTATGGCCCAGTCAAAGGAACAAACGTACACTTCAACTGAGATACAGGAATTTAAACAACTAATGCTAAATCAATTAAAAAAGTTTAGAGAAGATTCGGCAAAAGAGATAGAGGCTGTAAAGAAAACACTGGGCATACATAAGGCAGAAATCAAAAGTTCAAAAAAACAACTAGCAGAATCTATGGAAATGAAAGGCACAGCACAAGAGATGAAAGACACAATGGAAACATACAACAGCAGATCTTAAGAGGCAGAAGAAAACACTCAGGAACTGGAGAACAAAGCACCTGAAAGCCTACATGCAAAGGAGCAAATAGGGAAAAGAATGAAAAAATATGAGCAACGTCTCTGGGAACTTAAGGATGAAACAAAGTACAAGAATGTACATATCATTGGTGTCCCAGAAGGAGAAGAGAAGGGAAAAGGGACAGAAGCAATAATAGAGGAAATAGTCAATGAAAATTTCCCATCTCTTATGAAAGACATAAAATTACAGATCCAAGAAGCGCAGTATACTCCAAACAGGATAGAGCTGAATAGGCCTACTCCAAGACACTTAATAATCAGATTATCAGATGTCAAAGACAGAGAATCCTGAAAGCAGCAAGAGAAAAGCAATCTATTACATACAAAGGAAGACTATGTGCAGATCTCTCAGCAGAAACCATGGAGGCAAGAAGGAAGTGGTGTGATATATTTAAGATACTGAAAGAGAAAAACCGCCAACCAAGAATCCTATATCCAGCAAAGCTGTCCTTCAAATATGAGGGAGAGCTCAAAATATTTTCCAACAAACAGACAATGACAGACTTTGTGAACAAGACACCCACCCTACAGGAAATACTAAAGGGAACACTACAGAGTGATAGGAGAAGACAGGAGTGCGTGGTTTGGAACACAATTTTGGGAGATGGTAGCACAGCAATGTAAGTACACTGAACAAAAATAACTATGAATACGTTTGAGAGAGGAAGGTTGGGAGCATGTGATACACCAGAAGAAAGGAGGAAAGATAAAGACTGGGACTGTGTAACTTGGTGAAATCTAGAGTGTTCAACACTTGTGATAAAATGTACAAATATGTTCTTTTACGAGGGAGAACAAGCAAATGTCAACCTTGCAAGGTGTTAAGAATGGGGAGGCATTGGGGGAGGGATGCAATCAACATAAACTAGAGACTATAACTAACAGAATCATTGTATTATGCTTCCTTTAATGTAACAAAGGTGATATACCAAGGTAAATGCAGATAAGAGGGAGGGGTAGGGGAGGCATGTTACACACTTGACTTTGGTGGTGTTGTCTGACTCTTTACTCTACTTTGATTTAAAGTTATTTTTCCTTTTGCTGCTTCCTAACTGTCATTTTTTTTTTCCTCTTTCTTTTGCCTCTCTACCTTCTTTGACTCTCCCTCCTGCCTTGTGGAAGAAATGTAGATGCCCTTATATAGATAGTGGTGAAGGTGGTGAACACATAAATATATGACCATACAGAGAACCATCTATTGTTTACTTAGGATGGAATGTATGGTGTGTGAACAAAACCATCTTAAAAAAAAAAAATGGGTTGATGACAAAACCTTGAGGGCAATATACTAAGTGAAATAAGCCAGACACATAAGGACAAATATTGCAGGGTCTCACTGATAGGAAATAATTATAATATGTAAACTCATAGGCATAAAATATAAGGTACTAAGATATAGGATGAGGCTTAAGAATGGGGAGCGGTTGCTTAGTATAAGCAGAATGTTCAACTAGGATGAACTTAAATGTTTGGAAATGAACAGAGGTGTCGGTAGCAAGATGTGAGAATAACGAACAGTGCCGAATGGTGCGTGAATGAGGTGGAAAGGGGAAGCTCAGAGTCATATATGTCACCAGAAGGAAAGTTGGAGGTCAAAAGATGGGAATGTGTAAAACTGAATCCTATGGTGGGCAATGTCCATGATTAACTGTACAAATATTAGAAATCTCTTCCATAAACCAGAACAAATGTATGACAATACAATTAGAAGTTAATAATAGAGGGGCATATAGGGAAGAAATATATACCTACTGCAAACTATATACTACAGTTAGTAGTATTTCAATAATGTTCTTTCATAAACAGTAACAAATGTACTATACCAACAGTATGAGTCAACAATTGAGGGGGGTTGGTTAGGGATATGGGAGGATTTGAGTTTCCTTTCCTTTTTTTTTTTTTCCCCTTTTTTCGTCTTTCACTTTATTTCTTGTCTGGAGTAATGAAAAGTTTATAAAAATTGAACAAAAATTAAGTGTGGTGATGGATGCACAGCTGTATGATGGTACCAGGGGCAACTGATTGTATACTTTGGATCTTTGGATAATTGTATGGTATCTGAACAATTTCAATAAAGATTTAAAAAAAAAGCAGTTTTGTAGTATTTTTAGTATTAAGGGTGAGCTCCTGTCCCAACTAAAAAGAAGTTATAGAATTTCAATGGATCACAATTAATTGTGTCTTTAAAGGCCCATCTTTTGAGTAGATAAGATGTTTCCTATCATGGCTAATGTCGGATATTCCATCATTAGATGCATTCTTTTTCATTTAAAACCTTGACTTGAGAGAAAGGTAGCACACCAAACTTTCAATTCAGCATTTGTTTATTGGTTGCTAAAAGGTCAAGGCACTGGGAAAATACTAAGATATATAAATAATGCTTCTCAACTCCAAGAGAGTGTGACTGTGGCTGCAATATCAGTCACCCCATGGATCCATTGAATGGTTCTATTGATCTGGCAGGCTGGACAGTTGTCTCCTTATTCCCTTATGTGCAGTCTTCCTAAAGTTGAATATTCAGAAAGAAAAACTGAATTGCCTGGACTGTACTTCAGACAAAAATGATTCTGCTAGCTATGTTCTTTTGCCTTTAGAAAGGTGTGTAAACAAAAATTGTAAGAACATATAAGCAGAAATAATGATTTCTGACTTGAAGGATCGGGGGAAGCTTCACAGAGGAGGTTACATTTCAGCTTGACCCAGAAGGATGATGGTTTTGAGATACTCTCAAAGGTGTTCTTAATTAGAAGGTGAAGAAGAATACAAAGATATTTCAAATATAAACAACAATAAAAGCAAATAGCATAAACTATGTGAACATCCAGAAGATAAGGGGAATGTATGTTTGCACAGGATTTTGGACTTGAATTCTGTAGACCAGTGGTGATTGTTTTTTGTTTTTAATTCTTTTAAAGTCATTTAGTCAGTTATTCAGTAATTGACTTATTGTCTCTGAGCCCCAAATTCACCCTTTTTTGCCTGCTCTGGGAAAATAGACATGGGCCCTCTAAATATTTTTTGTTTACTAGCTGACAGAGTGTTAAACTGTGTCAGTAGAGGGCTCTGGAGAGACATTACAAGAGGAAAGGGTTTTGTTTCCCACTTCTAGTGTGCTTTCTTGGCATCTCCTGCAGCACACCAGTGGCTTCTCCAGCTCTGTCTCCAGCAGTGCATGGTAGTTGGCAGCACCCAGTGGCCAGCAGCTTTCCCTGGTATCCCTACCCCCACGTGGATGGTTTTGAAGTAGAGTGCCTCTTGAGTCACCTGTCTGTGAACAGCTTTCCCTATTCAAACCTCCCCCTTTCCAATTACTGTATTGGTTCTCTCTCTTGATTGCACAATATCCTTTTTTTTTTTTTAACAAAATCTTTCAAAGAACCCCAATATGTAGAATGGATAAAAACAGATTTTCTCTGGTTGAAGCCAGGTGGAAAGCCCACATTCAAATATATAATTGATTGGTGTTAATTACATTCACAATGTTGTGCTACCATCACCACCATCCATTAACAAAACTTTTCTGTCATCCCTAATAGAAACTTACTACAATTTAACCATTAATTCCCTGTTCTCTACACCCATCCTGTCCTCTGGTATTTAATTTGCTGGCTTCTGACTCTATGAGTTTGCTTATTCTAATTATTTTGTTTCAGTGAGATCATGCAACACTTGTGCTTTTCTGTCTGGCTTGTTTTACTCAACATGATGTCTTCAATGTTCACCTGTGTTGTTGCCTGTATCAGAACTTCATACCTTTCTACAATTGAATAATATTCCATTGCATATATATATACTACATTTTGTTTATCCATTCATAATTTGATGGACACTTGGGTTGCTGCCATCTTTTGGCAACTGTGAATAATGCCACTATGCAATGAACATCAGTGTACAAATATCTGTTCAAGTCCCTGCTTTCAATTCTTTTGGTTATATAGAAGTGAGATTGCAGGTTCTCAAGGTAATTCTGTACTTAACTTTCTGAGGAGCCACTGAACTGTCTTCCACAGCAGCTGCACATTTTACATTTCCACCAGCAATGACTGAGTGTTCCTATTTCTCCACATCCTCTCCAACACTTGTAATTTTCTATTTTTTTAAAATAGTAGTTGTGATGGTTTGAATATATTATGTCCCCCAAAATGCCATTATCTTTGATGTAATCTTGTGTGGGCAGATGTATCAGTGTTGATTAGATTGTAATTCTTTGAGTGTTTCCATGGAGATGTGCCCCACTCAATTGTGGGTGATAACTCTGATTGGATAATTTCCGTGGAGGTGTGGCCCCGCCCATTCAGCATGGGCCTTGATTAATTTACTAGAGCACTATATAAGCTCAGACAGAAGGAGCAAGTATGCTACAGCCTAGAGGGATACTTTGAAGAATGCACAGGAGCTGAGAGAGAAGCTGCGGATGAGAGAGAGTTGAAGATGGCCGTTGAAAGCAGACTCTTGCTCTGGAGAAGCTAAGAGGGGACAAACAGCCCAAGAGCAACTGAGAGTGACATTTTGAAGAGGAGCTGTGGCTAGAGAGGAACATCCTGGGAGAAAGCCATTTTGAAACCAGAACTTGGAGCAGACAACAGCCATGTTCCTTCCCAGCTAACAGAGGTTTTCCAGATGCGATAGGCCATCCTCCAGTGAAGGTACCCAATTGTTGATGGGTTACCTTGAACACTTTATGGCCTTAAGACTGTAACTTGGTAACCAAATAAACCCCCTTTATAAAAGCCAATCCATTTCTGATATTTTGCATCCCAGCACCATTGACAAACTAGAACAGTAGTCATTCTGGTATCTTGTTGTGGTTTTGATTTGCATTTCCCTAATGGCTAATGATTTTGAGCATCTTTTCCTGTGTTTTTGACCATGTGTATCTTCTTTGGAGAAATGTTTATTCAGATCTCTTGCCCATTAAAAAAATTTTTTTTAGTTCAATTTTACTGAGATATATTCACTTACCATACAGTCATTCAAAGCGTATAATCAATTGTTGACATTACTATCATGTAGTTGTGCATTCATCACCCTAATCTATTTTTTGAACATTTTCCTTGTACCAGAAAAAGTGAAAATAAGAATTAAAAATAAAAGTAAAGAAGAACACCCAAAACACCCCCCACCCTATTTTTCATTTAGTTTTTTGTCCCCATTTTTCTGCTCATCCATCCATACACTGGATAAAGTGAGTGTGATCCATAAGGCTCTCATAATCACACTGTCACCTCTTGTAATCTACATTGCTATACCATAGTCTTCAAGAGTCGAGGCTACTGGGTTGCAATTTGATAGTTTCAGGTATTTACGTATAGCTATTCCAATGTATTAAAACCTAAAAAGGGTTATCTATATAGTGCATAAGAATGCCCACCAGAGTGACCTCTTGACTCCATTTGGAATCTTTCAGCCAGTGAAACTTTATTTCATTTCATTTTGCATCCCCCTTTTGGTCAAGAAGATGTTCTCAATCCCACAATGTCAGGTCCAGATTAATTCCTGGGAGTCATATCCCAGAGATTTACACCCCTGGGAATCAGATCCCACATAGGGGGTAGGGTGTTTGTCTTTCTGTTTTTGAGTTGAAGGATTTCTTTGTATATTCTGGATATCAAACCCTTGTTGGATATGTGGTTCCCAAATATTTTCTCCCACTTTGCAGTTTGTCATTTTACATTCATGATAAAATCTTTTGAGATGCAAAAGTTTTAAATTTTGATAAGGCCCCATTTATCTATTTTTTTCTTTTGTTGCTTGTCCTTTAGGTGTAAAGTCTAAGAAACCATTGCCTAATACAATGTCCTGAAAATGCTTCCTTACATTTTCTTCTAGGAGTTTAATAGTTCTGGCTCTTATATTTAGATCTTTAATTTATTTTGAGTTGAGTTTGGTTTATAATGTGAAGTAGGGGTCCATCTTCTTTGCATATGGAGACCCAGTTTTCCTAACACCATTTGTTGAAGAGACTGTTCTTTTCCAGTTGATAGTCTTTGACCCCTTGTCACAAATCAGTTGGCTATAAATTTGAGGATTGATTTCTGAGCTCTTAATTCAATTCCATTGGTCTATATGTCTGTTCTTCTGCCAGTACCATGCTGTTTTTTTTTTAAATTCAGTTTTATTGAGATATATTCACATATCATACAATCATCCATAGTGAGCAATCAACTGTTCACATTTCCATCATATAGTTGTGCATTCATCACCCCAATTTTTGAGCATTCTCATTACTCGAGAAAGAATGAATATAAAAAATACAAATTGAAAGTAAAAAAGAACATCCAAATCATTCCATCCCCCATCCCACCCTATTTTTCATTTAGTTTTTGTCCCCATTTTTCTACTCATTCATCCATACCCTAGATAAAGGGAGTGTGAGCCACCAGGTTTTCACAATCACACCGTCACACCATGTAAGTTATATAGTTACGCAATCACCTTCAAGAATCAAGGCTACTGGGTTGCAGTTTGACAGTTTCAGGTATTTCCTTCTAGCTATTACAATACACTAAAATCTAAAAAGGGATATCTATATATTGCATAAGAATGCCCTCCAGAGTGACCTCACAACTCCACTTGGAATCTCTCAGCCAGTTAAACTTTATTTCACTTCATTTCACTTCCTCCTTTTGGTCAAGAAGATTTTCTCAATCCCATGATGCCAGGTCCAGTCTCATCCCCAGGAGTCATGTCCTGTGTTGCCAGGGAGATTTGTACCCCTGGGAGTCATGTCCCAAGTAGAGGGGAGGGCAGTGAGTTCACCTGCCGAGCGAGTATAGAGAGAGAGAGGGCCACATCTGAGCAACAAATAGGTTCTCTGGGGGAGACCCTTAGGCACAATTATCAGTAGGCTTAGCCTCTCCTTTACAGTAACAAGCTTCATAAAGGCAAGCCCCAAGATTCAAGTGCTTGGCCTACTAAATTGTTAGTCCTCGATGTTTGTGAGAAGTACCATTCTGTTTTGATTATTGTGGCTTTGTAATAAGTTTTAAGATTGAGAAGTGTGAATCCTCTTACTTCATTCATCTTTTTCAGGATGGATTTGACTATTTGGGGACACCCTTCCATATACATTTTTTTTTTTATCATCATTTTATTGAGATATATTCACATACCACGCAGTCATACAAAACAAATTGTACTTTCGATTGTTTACAGTACCATTACATAGTTGTACATTCATCACCTAAATCAATCCCTGACACCTTCATTAGCACACACACAAAAATAACAAGAATAATAATTAGAGTGAAAAAGAGCAATTGAAGTAAAAAAGAACACTGGGTACCTTTGTCTGTTTGTTTCCTTCCCCTATTTTTCTACACATCCATCCATAAACTAGACAAAGTGGAGTTTGGTCCTTATGGCTTTCCCAATCCCATTGTCACCCCTCATAAGCTACATTTTTATACAACTGTCTTCGAGATTCATGGGTTCTGGGTTGTAGTTTGATAGTTTCAGGTATCCACCACCAGCTACCCCAATTCTTTAGAACCTAAAAAGGGTTGTCTAAAGTGTGCGTAAGAGTGCCCACCAGAGTGATCTCTCGGCTCATTTTGGAATCTCTCTGCCACTGAAGCTTATTTCATTTCCTTTCACATCCCCCTTTTGGTCAAGAAGATGTTCTCCGTCCCATGATGCCGGGTCTACATTCCTCCCCGGGAGTCATATTCCACGTTGCCAGGGAGATTCACTCCCCTGGGTGTCTGATCCCACGTAGGGGGGAGGGCAGTGATTTCACCTTTCAAGTTGGCTTAGCCAGAGAGAGAGGGCCACATCTGAGCAACAAAGAGGCATTCAGGAGGAGACTCTTAGGCACAAATATAGGGAGGCTTAGCCTCTCCTTTGCAGCAACCGTCTTCCCAAGGGTAAAACTTATGGTAGAGGGCTCAACCCATCAAACCACCAGTCCCCTATGTCTGTGGTCATGTTAGCAACCATGGAGGTGGGGTAGGCGAATACACCTGCATTCTCCACAGGCTCCTCAAGGGGGCACTACATCTTTTTTTTTTCCTTGTTTTTTTTTTTTTTTTTTTTAACTTTCCCTTCTTTTTTAAATCAACTGTATGAAAAAAAAAGTTAAAAAGAAAACAAACATACAATAAAAGAACATTTCAAAGAGACCATAACAAGGGGGTAAGAAAAAGACAACTAACCTAAGATAACTGCTTAACTTCCAACATGTTCCTACTTTACCCCAAGAAAGTTACCTAATATAGCAACATTTCTGTGAACTTGTTCCTACTATATCCATCAGAAATTAGCAGACCATAGTCATTTCTGGGCATCCCCAGAACGTTAAATAGCTTATCTGTTCTTCTTGGATTATTGTTCCCCCTTCCTTAATTGCTCTCTACTGCTAGTTCCCCTACATTCTACATTATAAACCATTTGTTTTACATTTTTCAAAGTTCACATTAGTGGTAGCATATAATATTTCTCTTTTTGTGTCTGGCTTATTTCGCTCAGCATTATGTCTTCAAGGTTCATCCATGTTGTCATATGTTTCACCAGATCGTTCCTTCTTACTGCCGCGTAGTATTCCATCGTGTGTATATACCACATTTTATTTATCCACTCATCTGTTGAAGGACATTTGGGTTGTTTCCATCTCTTGGCAATTGTGAATAATGCTGCTATGAACATTGGCGTGCAGATATCTGTTCGTGTCACTGCTTTCCGATCTTCCGGGTATATACCGAGAAGTGCAATCGCTGGATCGAATGGTAGCTCTATATCTAGTTTTCTAAGGAACTGGCAGACTGACTTCCAGAGTGGCTGAACCATTATACAGTCCCACCAACAATGAATAAGAGTTCCAGTTTCTCCACATCCCCTCCAGCATTTGTAGTTTCCTGTTTGTTTAATGGCAGCCATTCTAACCGGTGTTAGATGGTATCTCATTGTGGTCTTAATTTGCATCTCTCTAATAGCTAGTGAAGCTGAACATTTTTTCATGTGTTTCTTGGCCATTTGTATTTCCTCTTCAGAGAACTGTCTTTTCATATCTTTTGCCCATTTTATAATTGGGCTGTCTGTACTATTGTCATTGAGTTGTAGGATTTCTTTGTATATGCAAGATATCAGTCTTTTGTCAGATACATGGTTTCCAAAAATTTTTTCCCATTGAGTTGGCTGCCTCTTTACCTTTTTGAGAAATTCCTTTGAGGTGCAGAAACTTCTAAGCTTGAGGAGTTCCCATTTATCTATTTTCTCTTTTGTTGCTTGTGCTTTGGGTGTAAAGTCTAGGAAGTGGCCGCCTAACACAAGGTCTTGAAGATGTTTTCCTACATTATCTTCTAGGAGTTTTATGGTACTTTCTTTTATAGTGAGATCTTTGGTCCATTTTGAGTTAATTTTTGTGTAGGGGGTGAGGTAGGGGTCCTCTTTCATTCTTTTGGATATGGATATCCAACTCTCCCAGCCCCATTTGTTGAAAAGACCATTATGGCTCAGTTCGGTGACTTTGGGGGCCTTATCAAAGATCAGTCGGCCATAGATCTGAGGGTCTATCTCTGAATTCTCAATTCGATTCCATTGATCTATATGTCTATCTTTGTGCCAGTACCATGCTGTTTTTGCAACTGTGGCTTTATAATAAGCTTCAAAGTCAGGGAGTGTAAGTCCTCCCACTTCGTTTTTCTTTTTTAGAGTGTCTTTAGCAATTCGAGGCATCTTCCCTTTCCAAATAAATTTGATAACTAGCTTTTCCAAGTCTGCAAAGTAGGTTGTTGGAATTTTGATTGGGATTGCATTGAATCTGTAGATGAGTTTGGGTAGAATTGACATCTTAATGACATTTAGCCTTCCTATCCATGAACATGGAATATTTTTCCATCTTTTAAGGTCCCCTTCTATTTCTTTTAGTAGAGTTATGTAGTTTTCTTTGTATAGGTCTTTTACATCTTTGGTTAAGTTTATTCCTAGGTACTTGATTTTTTTAGTTGCTATTGAAAATGGTATCTTTTTCTTGAGTGTCTCTTCAGTTTGTTCATTTCTAGCATATAGAAACATTACTGACTTATGTGCATTAATCTTGTATCCCGCTACTTTGCTAAATTTGTTTATTAGCTCTAGTAGGTGTATCGTCGATTTCTCAGGGTTTTCTAGATGTAAGATCATATCATCTGCAAACAATGACAGTTTTACTTCTTCTTTTCCAATTTGGATGCCTTTTATTTCTTTGTCTTGCTGGATTGCCCTGGCTAGCACTTCCAGCACAATGTTGAATAACAGTGGTGACAGCGGGCATCCTTGTCTTGTTCCTGATCTTTGAGGGAAGGCTTTCAGTCTCTCACCATTGAGTACTATGCTGGCTGTGGGTTTTTCATATATGCTCTTTATCATGTTGAGGAAGTCTCCTTCAATTCCTACCTTTTGAAGTGTTTTTATCAAAAAGGGATGTTGGATTTTGTCAAATGCTTTTTCAGCATCTATTGAGATGATCAATTGATTTTTCCCTTTCGAGTTTTTAATGTGTTGTAATACATTGATTGTTTTTCTTATGTTGAACCATCCTTGCATGCCTGGAATGAACCCCACTTGGTCATGGTGTATGATTTTTTTAATGTATCTTTGGATTCGATTTGCAAGTATTTTGTTGAGGAGTTTTGCATCTATATTCATTATGGAGATTGGCTGGTAGTTTTCCTTTTTTGTAGCATCTTTGCCTGGTTTTGGTATTAGATTGATGTTAGCTTCATAAAATGAGTTAGGTAGTGTTCCATTTTCTTCAAAGTTTTGAAAGAGTTTGAGTAAGATTGGTGTCAGTTCTTTCTGGAAAGTTTGGTAGAATTCCCCTGTGAAGCCGTCCGGCCCTGGGCATTTATTTGTGGGAAGGTTTTTGATGACTGATTGGATCTCTTTGCTTGTGATGGGTTGGTTGAGGTCTTCTATTTCTTCTCTGTTCAGTCTAGGTTGTTCATATGTTTCCAGGAAATTGTCCATTTCTTCTACATTATCCAGTTTGTTGCCATACAGTTGTTCATAATATCCTCTTATAATTTTTTTAATTTCTTCAGGATCTGCAGTTATGTCACCTTTTTCATTCATTATTTTGTTTATATGGGTCTTCTCTCTTTTTGATTTTGTCAGTCTAGCTAGGGGCTTGTCAATCTTGTTGATCTTCTCAAAGAACCAACTTTTGGTGATATTTATCCTCTCTATTGTTTTTTTGTTCTCTATGTCATTTATTTCTGCTTTAATCCTTGTTATTTCTTTTCTTGTACTTGGTTTAGGATTGGTTTGCTGTTCATTTTCTAGCTTCTTCAGTTGATCCATTAGTTCTTTGATTTTGGCTCTTTCTTCCTTTTTAATATATGCGTTTAGTGCTATAAATTTCCCCCTTAGCACTGCTTTTGCTGCATCCCATAGGTTTTGGTATGTCGTGTTCTCATTTTCATTCGTCTCTATATATTTAGCAATTTCTCTTGCTATTTCTTCTTTAACCCACTGATTGTTTAGGAGTGTGTTGTTTAACCTCCAGGTATTTGTGAATTTTCTAAGTCTCTGATGGTTATTGACTTCTAATTGTATTCCATTGTGGTCAGAGAATGTGCTTTGAATAATTTCAATCTTTTTAAATTTATTGAGGCTTGTTTTATGTCCCAGCATATGATCTATTCTGGAGAAAGTTCCATGAGCACTAGAAAAGTATGTGTATCCTGGTGATTTGGGATGTAATGTCCTGTAGATGTCTGTTAAATCTAATTCATTTATCAGATTGTTTAGGTTTTCAATTTCCTTATTGGTCTTCTGTCTGGTTGATCTATCTATAGGAGAGAGTGATGTGTTGAAGTCTCCCACAATTATTGTGGAAACATCAATTGCTTCCTTTAGTTTTGCCAGTGTTTCTCTCATGTATTTTGTGGCACCTTGATTGGGTGCATAGACATTTACGATTGTTATTTCTTCTTGCTGAATTGCCCCTTTTATTAGTATGTAGTGGCCTTCTTTGTCTCTCAAAACATCCCTGCATTTGAAGTCTATTTTATCTGAGATTAATATTGCTACACCTGCTTTCTTTTGGCTGTGGCTTGCATGAAATATTTTTTTCCATCCTTTCACTTTCAGTTTCTTTGTGTCCCTGTGTCTAAGATGAGTCTCTTGTATGCAACATATTGATGGTTCATTTTTTTTGATCCATTCTGCGAATCTGTATCTTTTAATTGGGGAGTTTAATCCATTTACATTCAACGTTAAAACCGTGAAGGCATTTCTTGAATCGGCCATCTTATCCTTTGGTTTATGTTTGCCATATTTTTCCGTCTCTCTATTAATATCCTTTATTGTACCCATACCGAATCTCTTCAGTACTGAACCTTTCTCCAAGTCTCTCTGTCCTGTCTTTGTTTCTCTGTCTGTAGGGCTCCCTTTAGTATCTCCAGTAGGGCAGGTCTCTTGTTAGCAAATTCTCTCAGCATTTGTTTGTCTGTGAAAAATTTAAGCTCTCCCTCAAATTTGAAGGAGAGCTTTGCTGGATAAAGTATTCTTGGCTGGAAATTTTTCTCACTCAGAATTTTAAATATATCGTGCCACTGCCTTCTTGCCTCCATGGTGGCTGCTGAGTAGTCACTACTTAGTCTTATGCTGTTTCCTTTGTATGTGGTGAATTGCTTTTCTCTTGCTGCTTTCAGAACTTGCTCCTTCTCTTCTGTGTTTGACAGTGTGATCAGTATATGTCTTGGAGTGGGTTTATTTGGATTTATTCTATTTGGAGTTCGCTGAGCATTTATGATTTGTGTATTTATGTTGTTTTGAGGATTTGGGAAGTTTTCCCCAACAATTTCTTTGAATACTCTTCCTAGACCTTTACCCTTTTCTTCCCCTTCTGGGACACCAATGAGTCTTATATTTGGACGTTTCATATTATCTATCATATCCCTGAGGTCCATTTCGATTTTTTCAATTTTTTTCCCCATTCTTTCTTTTATGCTTTCATTTTCCATTCTGTCATCTTCCAGGTCACTGATTCGTTGTTCAACTTCCTCTAGTCTTGTACTATGAGTGTCCAGAATCTTTTTAATTTGGTCAACAGTTTCTTTAATTTCCATAAGATCATCCATTTTTTTATTTAGTCTTGCAATGTCTTCTTTATGCTCTTCTAGAGTCTTCTTGATTTCCTTCATATCCCGTACTATGGTCTCATTGTTCATCTTTAGTTCTTTGAGTAGCTGCTCTAGGTGCTGTTTTTCTTCTGGTCTTTTGATTTGGGTGCTTGGGCTTGGGTTATCCATATCGTCTGGTTTTTTCATATGCTTTATAATTTTCTGTTGTTTTTGGCCTCGTGGCATTTGCTGAACTTGATAGGATTCTTTTAGGGTTTGTAGACCTATTGAAGTCCTTAACTCTAATTTATCAGATCTACAGCTTCGTGGAGTACACTTTCTCTAACTAACCAGCAGGTGGCGTCCACGAGCCACCTGTTCTCCACAAGCCAGTTCTCCCCTGCTTAGCCTTTTTTTTGGTGAGTGGGGGAGTGAGTCTTGTGGGGCCCAATTGGTGTACCAAGCTTGCGTGTGTAGTTGGTGTTGCCTGCCCTTTATGTGGGGCGTGTTTCTGGGCAGTCGGGGAGGCGGGGTGGCCCTAACAATCAAATCTCCCTGATGATCCTAGAGTTTTAAAGCTGCTGCAATAGTCTAATCCTTCAGTTCAGTCCTGCCACAGTTTGTCTCTGCCACTGACCCACAAGTCCTTGGTATTGGCGTATGGCTCCTGAGACTTGCAAGTGGGCCCCTCTTCCAGGCTGTGCACCCCGGGTCCTCTGTTGAGGGATGACTGTGCTATGTCACAGGTGAGTGCCGTCCCCCCAGGGCAGTTCTGGGCTGCTGGGCTGTGTAGGGAGGCTCCCAGTCTGCTCAAATGATGGCTGAATGGCGCTTTGTTAATTCACACTGCTCCACCTTCCCAGCTCTGGGACAATCAGCTGAGGTTGCAGGGAAGGCTAATGTCCACGCCCAGTTTTGTGGTGTGTGCCTGTTATTTGAAGCACTTCCGTCACACTGGGTTGTCTGGGGCAGCTCTGGGTTATGGGGCTGGCAATGGGCAGGAGTGTTTCCTGTCCACCAGGATGGTGGCTGTGAGCGGACACCCCCCTTTTCTTGGGAAGTTGTGGTGTTTAGTGAATTTTCTCAGCCACTGGATTATTGCCTTTTGTCTCAGAGCTCTCTTAGTTCTGCTCTTGACTTGACGTGCCCAAATTGCAATTCTTTGAAGCTTTCTGTATTGGGCTTCTTAGAGTAATTGTTGTAGAAAAAGAAAAAAGGATTAAAAAAAAAAAAAAAAAAAAAAAGGGCCCTCCTCAGAGATCTAATGGGCTATTGAAATGCTAATAGACAAAGCAACCAGGGCCATTAAGGAAAGGTCCACAGGGCAGAGAGATCAGCTTTTCTTTGGGATTTGCATATGCGCCTCAAGGCCTGAGCTCCGCCCTTCCCCTTTCTGTGTTCACCAGAACTCCAAAAATCCTCTGCTTTTATTTTGGAGTTTTTCGTGTTATTTTTTTTTTTCTATGCCTGTCTCTTCTCTGCTGGGCTGGCAGCTCTCAGATTCTCTGGTGTCTGGTCTCAGTCTATCTATGGTTGGAGTTTGAATCAGTAGAATGAGTTTCCGAGAAGGGCTACCACTGCAGTTCTCCCTTCTCCTTCCCGGAGCTGGCAGCCCCTTCTCCCACGGGACTGAGCCTGGCAGGGAGGGGCGCGGGTCCCCTGGCCGCAAAAACTTACAGATTTCGCTGATCTCAGCAGTTCGACATTTTCATGAGTGTTGTATGAAGTATGCCCAAAGACAGATTGCTCTGTGGTGTCCAGTCCACGCAGTTCCTGGCTTTGTACCTACTTTCCTGGAGGAGTAACTAAAACTTACAGCTCACCAGTCTGCCATCTTGCCCCGCCTCCTCCATATACATTTAATGATTGGCTTTTCCATTTCTGCAAAGAAGGCTTTTGGAATTTTGGTTAGGACTGTGTTGACTCTGTCAATTTCTTTGGAGAGAATTGAAATCGTAACAATATTTAGTCTTCCAATCTGTAACACAGAATGTTCTTCCATTTAATTAGATCTTTGATTTATTTTAGCCATGTTCTAATTTTCTGTCCTTTACTATCTTTGGTTAGATTTATTCCAAGATTTTTCATTCTTTTAATTGCTATTGTAAATGAATTTTTTTCTTGTTTTCTTCTTTTGATTGTTCATTATTAGTGTATGTAAACACTACGGAGTTTGGGGTATTGATCTTGTACCCCACCACTTTGCTGAATTGTTTATTAGCTCTAGGAGCTTTGTTCAGGATTTGTCAGGATTTTCTATATATAGGATCATGTCATCTGCAAATAGTGAAAGTTTTACTTTTTTCTTTCCAATCTGGATGCCCTTTATTTCTCTATTGTTCCTAATTGCCCTGGCTAGAACTTCCAGTACAATGTTGAATAACAGTGATGTCAGTGGGCATCTTTGTCTTGTTCCTGTTCTTAGGGAGCTTTCAGTTGTTCATCAATAAGTTTGAAGTTAGCAGTGGGTTTTTCATATATGCCCCTTATCATTTTGAGGAAGTTTCTTTCTATTCCTAGTTTTCTAAGAGTTTTATCAAGATGGGGTGCTGAATTTTGTCAAATACCTTTGCTACATCAGTTGAAAGGATCATGAATTTTTTTTCCTTCCATTGTGTTAACGTGGTGCATTATGTTATTTGATTTTCTTGTTTTGAGCCACCCTTGCAAAACTGGGATAAATTCCACTTGATCTTGGTGTATAATGCTTTTAGTGTGCTGTTGGGTTTGATTTGCTAGTATTTTGTTGAGGATTTATGCATCTATATTCATAAAGGGATATTTGAAATTTTCTTTTCTTGTGGCATCTTAATTTGGCTTCAATATTAGGGTGAAGTTGGCCTCCTAGAATGAGTTAGGGATTGTTCCATTCTCTTAATTCTTTTGGAAGAATTTGAGCAGGACTTGTGTTAATTCTTCGTGTAGTATTTGGTAAAATTTCCCTGTGAAGTCGTCTGGTCCTGAGTTTTTCTTTGTTGAGAGGTTTTCGACTACTGATCCAATCTCTTTACTAGTTATTTCTCTGTTAAGATCTATTTTTTCTTAAGTCAATGTAGGTAGTTTGTGAGTTTCTAGAAATTTGTCCATTTTGTCTAGGTTATCTAATTTGTTGGTGTACAGTTGTTCATCATTTTCTCATATAGTCCTTTTTATTACATGGGTTCAGTAATAATGTCCCCCTTTTCATTTTTTATTTTAGTTGTTTGTGTCCTTTCTCCTTTTTTCTTTGTTAGTGTAGCTAAAGGTTTGTCCATTTCATTGATATTTTCAAAGAACCAACTTTTGGTTTTTTGATTCTATTTTTTAATTCTCTATTTCATTTTTCTCTGCTCTCATCTTTGTTATTCCCTTCCATCTGCTCACTTGGGTTTAATTTGCTCTTCTTTCTCTACTTCCAGTTTTGAGGTTAGCTCTCTTATTCAACTTCTTTCTTTTTTTAAAATGTAAGCATTTAAAGCTGTAAATTCCCCCTCAGCATTGTCTTTGCTGCATCCCGTATTTTTTTTTTTTTTTTAAGAGTAGTCACTGATCATGGTTTATTTGGTGTTTTAAATGGTATGACACGTTTGGATAGTTGGTTACACTGTTTACAGGTAGTCTTTCTTTTTACATTACATGGCAGTGTACACCACTTTGATACATTTGGTACACAAAACAAGATCGTTTAGAACAGTTATGCACAAAACATGCAACATTGGATTTATACATTGGAGTCCAGGATGTGACTGAATGGGAGGGAAAGAAGTTGGACTAGGCATTTTGGATTAAGTAACCAGAAGGTATATAATACATAGTAACCATGCATTCTTCTGGTTTGAAAGACAATTGCAGCATGTGCAACATTGGCACTGGTGCCTCAGAGGTGAACTATTTTATACTAACCAGTTTGGGACTATCCAAGACTAGTATCTTATCCAGCATCAGGATATAGCTGTGAGGTTTTATGAATTATTCCTACTTCTAACTTTAAGAAATTGATGTTTTCCCTAGGTCATTTTAATATCACTGCTTTAATCACAGACCAGATAAAAAGGACAACATGCATAATCCCCAACAAAAATCCTGTTGTAACCTAGACAGTAAATGATACAACATTATAAGACTTTAAAATTGCAGCTCTTTTTGGATCCCCCAAAGTGTATCTGCACTCTTCTTCAAACGGGCCTCTTCTTCAGGAGTCAGAGACACTTTGACAATGTCTGAGATTCCATTCTGTCCCAAGATGCAAGGAACACTAAGGAAGACGTCATCTTTTATTCCATAGAGACCCTTAATCAGGGTGGAAACTGGATGTACCCGTCTAAGATTCTTCATTATACTTTCTGCCAAATCTGCCACAGATAGCCCAATGGCCCAGGAGGTGTAACCTTTCAGTTTGATCACCTCATAAGCACTGTTGACCACCTGCTTGTGAACCTCTTTCCAATGTTCCTTATCGGCATCAGTGCCTAATTCAGGGTGCAGATTTTTCAAGGAGACCCCAGCAACATTCACTCCACTCCATACAGGCACACTCGAGTCTCCATGCTCCCCAAGGACCCAGCCATGACAGCTTAATGGGTGAACTCCCAGCCTCTCCCCCATTAGATAACGGAACCGGGCTGAATCCAGATTGCAACCACTTCCAATAACACGGTTTTTGGGAAAGCCACTTATTTTCCAAGCCACATAGGTCAAGATATCCACTGGATTGGAAACAATAAGCAACTTGCAGTTCGGGCTGTATTTTACAACATTAGGAATGATGAATTTAAAGATGTTCACATTACGCTGGACCAAATTAAGACGACTCTCTCCCTCTTGCTGACGTGCCCCAGCTGTGATGATAACCAGCTTGGAGTTTGCAGTCACACTATAGTCTTTGCCAGAGACAATTTTTGGTGTTCTAAGGAAAAGGCTGCCATGTTGGAGATCCATCATCTCTCCCTTCAGTTTGTCTTCTATGACATCAACAAGCGCCAATTCATCTGCCAATTCCTTCATTAAGATACTGATGGCACAGGCCATGCCAACAGCACCAACCCCAACAACTGTAATCTTATTCTGAGGGGTCTGTTCTTCCTTAATAAGATTCTCAATCAGCTGATCCTTGAGAGCTGCCATTTTAGACTTGGAATGGAAAGGAACCGGGACTACACGTCGAGCGGGCGTCTGCAGCGCGCAGTGGTTAGATCCAGACTCGGCAGCGGCAGCTCCGGGACCCCACATCCCGTATGTTTTGATATGTTGTGTTTTCATTTTCATTTTCCTCAAGATATTCCCTAATTTCCCTTGGAGGAATTAGGGAATAACATTTTCCTGGAGAATGGTCCATGTTCACTGAAGAAGAATGCATATTCTATTGCTGTTGAGTGAAATGTTCTATACATGTCTGTTAGGTCTAGTTGGTTTAGAGTATTACTCAATTCTTCTATTTCCTTATTGATCTTCTGTTCATTAGTGAAAGTGGTATATTAAAATCTCCTGCTTTTACTGTAGAACCATCTATTTCTCTCTTCAAATCTGTCAGTATTTGCTTCACATGTTTTGGGGCTCTGCTGTAAGGCATATATTTATTTATAATTATTACATCTTCTTGTTGAATTCACCCCTTTATCAGTATATAAAGACTGTTTTTGTCCCTCTTAACAGTTTTTGACTGCAAGTCTGAAAGTCTGTTTTATCTGCTATTAATATAGCAATCCCAACTCTGTTGGTTTCTAATTGCATGGTATATGTTTCTCCATCCTTTCACTTTCAATCTACTTATGTCCTTGACTTTAAGATGAGTTTCTTATAGACAGCAAACAGTTGGGTCACACTTTTTTTAAAAATTCAATTTTATTGAGATATATTCACATACCATACAGTCATCCAGTGTGTACAATCAGTTGTTCACAGTACCATATATAGTTGTGCATTCATCACCACAATCAATTTGAGAACATTTTCATTACTCCAAAAAAAAAAAAGAAAGAAAGAAAGAAAAAGAACATCCAAAATATCCCATACTTCTTATCCCTGCTGTGGGAGTCCTGGGTCCAGGGCCTTCCCTAAGGGCCTTGAAGACTGTGCACACAGCAGCTTGCGTGACCTAGGTCAGTTAAGGTTTGACCTACTCTCCTAATAAAAATCAGGCCTCTGGCACTAAATGTAATCTTTATCTTACCTCCGTCCTGAAACTCCCTGAGATACTATTAGCTACAAGATGACCTATAATCCTTCCTTCTTCCCTGTTGACTACAATCGATCCTTCCCTATGTCACAAGACCACCCCCCCCCCATTACCGCGCTTATGCTCTCATACCCATTGGAATATCATTGTCTCAAGCTTCTATAACTGGCTTGATCAGCCACTACAAATTACGGAGTACTTGCACACTGAGCCCTGAACTCGCCACCATTCAGAGCAGCTCCTGACTTCATTCAGAGCAGCGTAACTGACTTCCATTTCCTTGTAACTAAGCCCTGTATAAAAGCTCATGTCTCGCATATATGAAAAACCCACAGCCAGCATAGTACTCAATGGTGAGGGACTGAAAGCCTTCCCTCTAAGATCAGGAATGAGACAAGCATGCCCGCTGTCACCACTGTTAGTCAACATTGTGCTAGAAGTGCTAGCCAGGGCAATCCAGCAAGACAAGAAATAAAAGGCATCCAAATTGGAAAGGATGTTATTTGCAGATGATATGATCTTATATCTGGAAAACCCTGAGAAGTCAATGATATATCCACTAGAGCTAATAAACAAATTTAGCAAAGTAGTGGGATACAAGATTAATGCACATAAGTCAGTAACGTTTCTATATGCTAGAAATGAACAAAGTAAAGATACACTCAAGAAAAAGATACCATTTTCAATAGCAACTAAAAAAATCAAGTACCTAGGAATAAACTTAACCAAAGATGTAAACGACCCATACAAAGAAAACTACATAACTCTACTAAAAGAAATAGAAAGGGACTTAAAAGATGGGAAAATATTCCATGTTCATGGATAGGAAGGCTAAATGTCATTAAGATGTCAATTCTACCCAAACTCATCTACAGATTCAATGCAATCCCAATCAAAATTCCAACAACCTACTTTGCAGACTTGGAAAAGCTAGTTACCAAATTTATTTGGAAAGGGAAGATGCCTCGAATTGCTAAAAACACTCTAAAAAAGAAAAACGAAGTGGGAGAACTTACACTTCCTGACTTTGAAGCCTACTATAAAGCCACAGTTGTCAAAACAGCATGGTACTGGCACAGAGATAGACATATTGATCAATGGAATCGAATTGAGAATTCAGAGATAGACCCCCAGATCTACGACCAACTGATCTTTGATAAGGCCCCCAAAGCCACTGAACTGGGACATAACAGTGTTTTCAACAAATGGGACTGGGAGAGTTGGATATCGATATCCATATCCAAAGGAATGAAAGAGGATCCCTACCTCATACTCTACACAAAAATTAACTCAAAATGGATCAAAGATCTCAATATAAAAGACAGTACTATAAAACCCCAAGAAGATAATGTAGGGAAACATTTTCAAGACCTTGTATTAGGCAGCCACTTCTTAGACCTTACACCCAAAGCACAAGCAACAAAAGAAGACACAGATAAATGGGAACCCCTCAAGCTTAGAAGTTTCTGTGCCTCAAAGGAATTTGTCAAGAAGGTGAAGAGGCAGCCAACTCCATGGGAAAAAATTTTTGGAAACCATGTATCTGGCAAAAGACTGATGTCTTGCATATATAAAGAAATCCTACAACTCAATGACAATAGTACAGACAGCCCAATTATAAAATGGACAAAAGATATGAAAAGGCAGTTCTCTGAAGAGGAAATACAAATGGCCAAGAAACACATGAAAAAATGTTCAGCTTCACTAGCTATTAGAGAGATGCAAATTAAGACCACAATGAGATCATCTCACACCGATTAGAATGGCTGCCATTAAACAAACAGGAAACTACAAATGCTGGAGAGGATGTGGAGAAATTGGAACTCTTATTCATTGTTGGTGGGACTGTATAATGGTTCAGCCACTCTGGAAGTCAGTCTGGCAGTTTCTTAGAAAACTAGATATAGAATAACCCTTTGATCCAGCTATTGCACTTCTCGCTATATACCTGGAAGATCTGAAAGCAGTGATGTGAACAGATATCTTCATGCCAGTGTTCATAACGGCATTATTCACAATTGCCAAGAGATGGAAACAACCCAAATGTCCTTCAACAGATGAGTGGATAAATAAAATATGGTATATACACACGATGGAATACTACGTGGCAGTAAGAAGGAAAGATGTCATGAAACATATGACAACATAGATGAACCTTGAAGACATAATACTGAGTGAAATAAGCCAGGCACAAAAATAGAAATATATGCTACCACTAATGTGAACATTGAAAAATATAAAATAAATGGTTTATAATGTAGAATGCAGGGGAACTAGCAATAGAGAGCAATTATTGAAGGGGGAATGATAACCCAATAAGAACAGATAAACTATCGTGGGTAAATTAACACTGTGGGAATGCTCAGGAGTGACTATGGTTTGTTAATTTCTGGTGGGTATGGTAGAAACAAGTTCACAGAAATGTTGCTATATTAGGTTACTTTCTTGGGTAGAGTAGGAACAGGTTGGAAGTAAAGTAGTTATTTTAGGTTAATTGTCTTTTTCTTACTCCCTTGTTACGGTTTCTTTGTAATTTTTTTATTGTATTTTTTAAAAAATTTTTTAATACTTGATTTTTTAAAAAAGTTAATTAAAAAGAAGAAAAAACAATGAAAAAAATATGCAGAGACCCCCCCCCCCCCCACTGAGGAGCTGATGGAGAATGCAGGGGTGTTGGGCTTCCCCACCTCGATGGTTGCTGATATGCTCACAGACATAGGGGACTGGTGGTTTGATGGGCTGACCTCTGTACCACGGGACTTGCCCTTGGCAAGACTGTTGCTGCAAAGGAGAGGCTAGACCTGCCTATAATTGTGCCTAAGAGCCTCCTCCCGAATACGTCTTTGTTGCTCAGATGTGGCCTTCTCTCTCAAGCTAAGCCAACTTGGCAGGTGAAATCACTGCCCTCCCCCCTATGTGGGATCTGGCACCCCGGGGAAGTAAATCTCCTTGGCAATGTGGACTATGACTCCCAGGGAGGAATCTAGACCCGGCATTGTGGGATGGAGAACATCTTCTTGACCAAAAGGGGGATGTGAAAGGAAATGAAATAAGCTTCAGTGGCAGAGAGATTCCAAAAGGAGCTGAGAGGTCACTCTGGTGAGCACTCCTGTGCACAATATAGACAACCCTTTTTTAGGTTCTAATAAATTGAATAGCTAGCAGTAAATACTTGAAACTATCAAACTGCAACCCAGAACCCATGAATCTTAAAGACTATTGTATAAAAATGTAGCTTATGAGGGGTGACAGTGAGATTGGCAAAGCCATAGGGACCACACTCCCCTTTGCCCAGTGTATGGGTGGATGAGTAGAAAAATGGGAGCAAAAAAAAAAAAAAAAAAAGGCACCCAATGTTCTTTTCTACTTTAATTGTTCTTTTTTACTTTAATTTTTATTATTATTTTTTTGTGTGTGTGGTAGTGAAAATGCTCAAAAATTAATTTTGGTGATGAATGCCCAAGTATATAATGGTACTGTGAACAACTGAATGTATGCTTTGTATGACTGAGTGGTAGTCAATATATCTCAGTAAAGTTGAATTTAAAAAAAAAAAGCTCATGTCTCAAACCTTGCCCAGTGCCTTCTTTAGTCCTTTGGCCGCAAAATCCCCTTGGGCTGTGGCAACCCCCTATTGTTTTCTTCTCTTTATTTTATTACTCATTGCCTATACACTAAAGGGAGTGTCAGTCACAAGATTTTCACAATCACATGGTCACACAATAAAAGCTGTATAGTTATACAATCATCTTCAAGAATCAAGGCTACTGGGTTGCAGTATTTCCTTCTAGCTATTCCAATACACTAAAAACTAAAAAGGGATATCTATTTAATGCATAAGGATAACCTCCAGAATGACTTCTTGACTCTATTTGAAATCTCTCAGCCACTGAATCTTTATTTTGTTTCATTTCTCTGCCCCCTTTTGGTCAAGAAAGCTTTCTCAATCCCATGATGCTGTGTCCAGGCTCATTCCTGGGAGTCATGTCCCACTATGCCAGGGAGATTTACACCCCTGGAGTCATGTCCCATGTAGGGGGAAGAGTAATGAGTTTATTTGCAGGGTTGGCTTAGAGAGAGAGGCCACATTTTGCAACAAAAGCAATTCTCTGGGGGTGACTCTTAGCATAATTATAAGTAGGCTTAGTTTCTCCTTTGCAGAAATAAATTTTGTAAGAACAAGCCCCAAGATCAAGGGCTTGGCTTATTAAATTGGGAGTCCCTAATGCTTGAGATAATATCAGAAATTCCCCAGGTGGGGAAGAGTAATATTTCCACATTTTTCCTTTATCCCTCAAGAGAACTTTACAAATTCTTTTTTGTTTTCTGCACAAAATACTCAGGGATGTATTGGGATATTACATTAACCTGTACAGAGTAACAGGATCTCATTCCCTATTCTAGGTTCCATGTAATTATGTTGTTTAAATAAACTGACCACATAGTTTAAATTAGATAGTATACTACAGAAAATTTAAATCTTGTACCAAATAAACATCATTTCCTATGGTCTCACACAGAAGTCAAAGTTTTAAAATATAGTCAATATCATCCTTTACTCTCCCTCATTTTTGAAAGAAAGTCTCACTGGATACAAAATTCTTGGTTTGGAATTGTTTCCTCTGAGCACTTTAAGTATTTCAACCCACTGCCATCTTGTCTTCATGGTTTCTGATGAGAAATTGGCACTTAATCTAATAGGTACTCCCTTGTACATAACACTTTGCTTTTCTCTTGCAGCTATCAAAACTCTCTCGTCCTTTGAGTTTGACAGTTTGACCAGTTTGTGTCGGGGTGTATGTTTTTTCAATTTTATCTTATTTGGTGTTCTCAGGGCTTTCTGGATGCCCATATTTATGTCTTTTGCTAAGTTTGGGAAGTTTTCTGTCATTATTTCTTTGAATACTCCTTCTGACCCTTTCTCACTTTCTTCTCCTCTGGGACTCCCATAATGCATGTATTGGACCCTTCATGGTGTCTCACAGGTCTCTTAGGTTATTTTTTACTTTTTCTAATTCTTTTTTTCTTTCTGCTACTTAGCCTGACTCATTTCAATTGTGTTGTCTTTGAATTCATTGATTCTTTCTTCTGCCAGCTCCAATCTGCTTTTGAAACCCTCCTGGAAATTTTTCATTTCAGTTATTGTGGTCTCCAACACCAGTAGTTCTGTTTGCTTCCTTTTAAAATTTTCTGTCTCATCATTATTCCTTGGTCAGGAATCAGGAAGAAGTTCAGCTCATTAACAGTAGTAGGTTCGGCATCACTCCCTGCCATCTATAGGGGTTGGGCAGTGGTAGATAGAGTATGAGCCACAGCCAATTTACAGCATGAAGAAAATTATTCCACAAGTCAAACCCCGACCCACATAGCATCAGGATCAAAAGTGATTCTGATTCAAGACCAACTAGAGACTCCTATGGAGTCTTTTACAGAAATTATGGTCCTGGATAACATGTCTCATATATAACTGTTCCATTATTTCCAGGTTCCATTCAAATGTGACACAATGGTTTGGAGTCATAAAGTGTAAGCAACAAGAATAAGAATTATTCTGCAGCTTCAAAAAGAATAAAACCCACAAAATTACAACTTTTACAACTTACAGCATTTCTAATGTCTTTATTGTTCCATACTCATTGTCTTGTACCCACTGTAGAGGGAACAGGGCAATCCTGGATTCCAAGAGTATTTTAGGGCATTAGTATTGGAAGCAGATGCAGCAAAAGCACATCAGAGTCAGATTGGGACGTGAGGGCAGGGTCAAAGAGCAAAGCCAATTTGTCAAGCGTCAGAACAAAAGATGCTAAAGGCTGAGAGCGATGAATTCCAGAATGGAAGCATGAAATGGAAAACAAGAATCAAGAACTGATAGAAGAAAATGAGATGACAAGAGGTGCAGACTGACTGACTTATGAATCTAACTGATGGGGTCTAAACTACCTGATTCAGACTCTAGAAAGTAAGAGGCCAGGGTAGAAGGGATTCTAAAGAGATGTAGGCCCGCCTTCCTGCTCAGGTTCTGAGCTTCTTGAAGGCATTGTTGGCTCTGAAGGAAGTAACTCACTCTCAAGTGTCTTTGTCTTTTCACAGCATTTAGCCTAGTGAAGCTTATGCTGGATTTCTGGACAGTGGTTGGACTACCTGGGCCACTCACTCTTACCCTGGGTTGATGTGTGTTCCAGTTTGCTAAAGCTGCTGGATTGCAGTATACCAGAAATGGGTTGTTTTTTCAATGGGGATTTATTAGGTTGCAAATTTCAGTTCTAAGGCCATGGAAGTGTCCAAATTAAGGCATCAAGGGGAAGATACCTTATCTGAGGAAAGGTAGCTGGCATTCAGGGTCCCTCCATCACATAGAAGGCACATGGCGACAACTGCTGATCTCCTGGCTTCTGGTTTCAAAAATGGCTCTCTCAGCTGCTGTGGGTCCTCCTTGCTTCTCCTGGGGGCAAACTCTGGATTACATCTCTTAGCTTCTTTGAGCTCTCTCCAAAATGTCTCTGCCTTTTATCCTCTCATAGAGGACTCTGACAAGGAGATTAAGACCCTCCTTGAATGGGTGGGGGTCACATCTCCATGGAAACAACCTAATCAAAAGTCCTCATCACAGTAGGTCTGCCCCCATAAGAATGGATTAAAAGAACATGGCCTTTTGTGGGGTACATAACAGCTCCAAACTAGCACAGGATGGAAGAGGAAATGAAGAAAGAGTGGCACCTTTCCCCCTCTGTCCACAAAAAGCTCTAGTCTGTTTTCCTCTCTACTTCTTGCTTCCTTTATTACTCTCTCCCCAATCTATCACTGCGATCACTTTAATGCCTCTTAAATAATATGGTTTCTTCCTCTCTGCCTCCAGATCTTATAAACTATACACTAGTCTACCCTTTTTAATTTAATTGAGTAACCCAAGTCAGGGTAAACAGTTTCTGTTACCAATACTTGAGAACATTGCTAGACTGTGAGCTTATAGAAGAACTAGGTTGAGAGGTTTATTAAGATAGTTCACTGAGGTTCTTTAATAACAGGGAACAAGGAGGAATGAAAAACAGGTATTTATGGGAGCAAATCAATTAGTGAACTGAAAACTACATTGACCCTTTCAAGTCACAATGATGTCTTTTGCTGCTCTAAATTAGTGGTTTGCAAATCATCAGTGCTTATTAAAAACACAGATACTTGGGTACTTTCTCTGGACATTTGGATTCAGTGGATGGGGTGTGCGTCCAGGGTACCCACATTAACAAGTCCCCCAGGTAATTCTCAGGATCCAGCCGGTTTGGAAAACTCTGTCTTCAGACATATATTGCTGAATAGTGCCCACAGGATCTGATGGTTACATTGTTTTGTTTCATACAAAATTTTTTCCTATAAAAAGTTATTGAATCAACATTAAAGAAAAATTTAAAAACATAAATGACTACTTCTAATTCTGCCATTCTAATACAGTAGTTTCACCTCTCTGCTTTTCTTTGTGTACAGCACTCACATTTTATAGACTTATAAAAATACACAGAATTTTTTTTTAACATTACACAGCAGAAACATCTTTTCCTTGTGTTATATAAAGTTGGTAATTGTAATGTTAAATGTCTAATTTACCTATCCATTTAGCCAATTATCAGTTGGTTGTTTCTAATTTTTTATTTACATTATAGATGATATAATAAACATTTTTGTAAATAGTTTTCATGTTTTTAATATTTTTAAGGATTGTTTCTCAAGAATGATAATGAATCAATGAGTTTGAATATTTTAAGGTCAAAGTGATTAATTTTGGAGCATAGAATACTTCCTCATTAGTAGAAATCAGTTAACCAGTTTCTTGTTTCAAATGCCTGCAAACCTTCTATAATATATCTCCCCACTTCTTTCTGTATAAAAGTGTCTTTTCCTTTATTTGTATAATGACTGTTGAGTGGGCATTTCCTCTGTGCCAGTTACTGTTGTAGTCACCAGGCAGTGGGGAGCTCACAGTGGAGGAAGACAGAAAGCAAATGATTATACAAATACAGAGACAAGGGAATTTCTGATGGCAATGAGTGTTTTGAAGCAAAACACAAGGTGATGACATAGAATGTGACAGGATGCATGGGAAGGGTAATTCAGATTGAGTGGTCTAAGAGGGTGGCACTGAGGAGGTGAGGTTTAGTGGAGACCTAAATGACCAGAGGGACTAATCAAGTGAAGGACCCAGTCAAGAGAAGCCTAGGCAGAGGTAACTGCAAATTCAAAGGCCCTGAGGCCAGAATGAGCTTGGTGCTCCTGAAAAAAAGCCAGTGTCTGGATTATAGTGAGAGGGAGAGTAATAGGTATTACTTAGGTCATATAGGGTCTGCTAGGACATGGGAGGGAGAATGAATTTTATTCTAAGTTCTCCAGGAAGCTATTGTTGTCTTTTA
Organism: Choloepus didactylus; assembly: GCF_015220235.1. Classification (NCBI taxonomy): domain Eukaryota; kingdom Metazoa; phylum Chordata; class Mammalia; order Pilosa; family Megalonychidae; genus Choloepus; species Choloepus didactylus. The sequence goes on from NC_051308.1 coordinate 35,923,337, forward strand.
AGCAGGAAGTCACATGTCTGATTTGAAAAGGTTATAAAGGCTGCAGTATGAAGTATGATTTAGGAGGGGATTAGATTAATGTGGATAAACTAGTCAGGAGGCTATTTTAACAATTCAGGGGAGAGATGATATTGGTTTTGACTAGGATGGTTGTAGTGAAGATATAAATAAATAAATAAAGGATGTATTTCAGAGATAGAACTAAAAGGATCTTTGATAGACTGAAATGGTAAATGAGCAAAAGAGAAGAATCAAAGTTTTTGAGTTATAGGATGAATGATGGAACCACTTAACAGCAGGGAGGCACAGGTTTCAAGCGAAATCAAGATTTGTGTTTTGGCCATGTTAATTTTAAAATGTTTGTGGACTCAGGATTTGAAATTAGAGGAGGAAAGAAAAATGGATTCATTAATTCATTCAGTAAAATTGTATTGGGCATCTTAGATGTGCTAGGTACTATTCTTGGCTCTTGGTAAACAGCAGTGAACAAAACATACAAAATACAGTCTAGTTAGTGTAAATAAAAAATACATATATGATATATAAGACGGTGATAAGTGCTGTGAAGAAAAATAAAGCAGGATTGGGGGATAGAGAGTGACAGGGAGAGCTATTTATACAGGGCAGTCAGGCATGGCCTGTCTGATGACGCCTTGAGGATATATGGCGGAAGGTCATTGAAGGCAAAGGAACAATAACTCACGGGCTCTGAGACAATGGTGTTGCTTGATGTGTTCAAAGAATATCCTAGAGGACAGTGTGGCTGGATCCTAGTGAATGAGGAGGATTATTGTAGAAGATATGTTCATAGGGTGTGTGTGTGTGTGTGTGTGTGTATAATGTGTTTGTGTGTGAGAGAGATTAAAAGAGAGAGTGTGGGTGTGTGAATGTGGGGGAGAGGATTGGGGCAGATCTCATGGAGTCTTGTGGATCACATAGTGTAGATCATATATTGTAAATGGGGAGAATAGTAGAGGAGCCAGGGTGGCAGCAGGGAGAACAGATAGAGGTTCCTGCATCAGGGGAGAGTTGATGGTCACTTGGACCAGAGTGGTAAAGGGAAAGGTTGTAAGACAAGATCATATTCTGGGTATTCTTCAAATGTAGATGAAAATACAGCAAATATAAAGATCAAAGATGACTCCATGATCTGAATAAATGAAGGATGGAGTTAACATTTCCCTAGATTGTGAAGGCTGGGAAGAATGGGTTTAGAGTGAGGAGGATCAAGAGTTCTGTTTTGGACATGTTTCCTTTTTATCTTTTTAAACTTTTTATTGTAGTAAAATATATACAACTCAAATTTTCCCATTTTAACAACTTTAAGTTTCCATTTTAAATCAACTTTATAGAGATATAATTTTCATGCAATAGAATGCACACATTTTAATTATACAGTTTGATGAGTGTTCTAGTTTGCTAATGCTGCTGTAATGCAAAACACCAGAAATGGATTGGCTTTTATAAAAGGGGGCTTATTTGGTTACACAGTTACAGTCTTAAGGCCATAAAGTGTCCAAGGTAATGCATCAACAATTGGGTACCTTCACTTGAGGATGGCCAATGGTGTCCGGAAAACTCTGTCAGCTGGGAAGGCACATGGCTGGCGTCTGCTCTGGAGTTCTGGTTTCAAAATGGCTTCCTCCCAGGATGTTCCTCTCTAGTCTACAGTTCCTTAAAAATGTCACTATTAGTTGCTCTTGGGGTGTTTTTCCTCTCTTAGCTTCTCAAGAACAAAAGTCTGCTTTCAATGGCCATCTTCAAACTGTCTCTCATCTGCAGTCCTCTCTCAGCTTCTGTGCGTTCTTCAAAGTGTCCCTCTTGGCTGTGGCAAGCTCGCTTCTTCTGTCTGAACTTATATAGTGCTCCAGTAATTTAATTCAGACCCACCCTGAATGGGTGGAGCTACACCTCCATGGAAATTATCCAACCAAAGGTCTTGTCCACAATTGATTGAATCACATCTCCATGGAAACACCCAAGGATTCCAAAATCTAATCAACACTAATATGTCTGCCCACACAAGATTGTGTCAAAGATAATGGTGTTTTGGGGGATATAATACATCGAACTGTCACACTGAGTTTTGTCAAATGTTATATACTCAAGCAACCATCACTCAAATAAAAATATAGAACATTTTCATCACCCCAAAAGGTTCCCTTGTGCCCCTTCCCAATCAATCCCCACTCTCAAATGACTTACCCCAGACAATATGCATTCTAACACTATAAATTGGATTTTTTTTGTCCTAGGGATTCCTGTAAATGGAATCATAAGCACTTTGGAAAGGAAGATGAATTCGAGACATGGCCAATGTCTTTTTTTGATAATGAGAAAAATCTCAAGTCCTGTCCTCCTGAGATTTTGGGTTTATTCATAGAGAGGTATGCCCCCATTTCTCCTTTCTTACAATTTTGAAAATCACTACTTTTCTCTATTCTCTGCAGCCAATAAGATTTTATTGCGCATCATTTTTGGAATTTTTTACAATAAAAAATGTATTTTTTTCTTTTTCCAGTATAAAATAACATTATAGAATGATTTCAACTTACATTAGTTCCTTCCCCAGCTTCCTAGAAGTCCAAGAATCACTTGTCTGTTCTAATAATCATATAGAAAGTTGGTGGCTAACCATAGGTATTGATCTGCTAAAGAACATTCTGGGAAAAAGTAATGTGATGTTTTGCCTCATCCTGCCCCACTTTAAGTGCTTGGCCTTTTATGGATACCAACATTTAATGATCACAGACCACAGCAATTACACACGTCTTTGTTTTATATCCTTGGCTTCCTGATATTATTTTTAATAGTTCTTCATAATCGTATAATGGTTTCATTTATAAGGTCATTGGGATCCAGGAAATAATGAGCGTTCAAATAGGCTAGTCAGAGACTTCAAATAGTGGCATGGGTAGGACATTCCCCAGATGGGCTGTTAAGGGTAGTGTTGGAGGATTCAGATTTCACATAGAAGAATTTTAAAAAGTATCATATAACAGCTTCAAAAGGATAAGATATAAGTATTAGAATCTATCGTGTCCTAATAGCACATTTAAAATTTGCCAGTAGGATAGACAAATGCAGAGCATACATCTATGGAAGAGGGTTAGTTTGTCAAAATGAAGGAAGCAGTTTATTTAAGGAGCTACTTCCTCCTTTTCTTCTCCTCCTCCTCTTTATGTAATTATAATTACAATGGTAATTGCAAAGATGATTTTGTACTTGGTCTTCATTTTCAGCCTAAATTTTCACAGCTGTTTCACTAATACTCTTAAAGAGCAGATATCAGGGAATAGAAGGAATTAAAAAAAAAGTTGAGAAATAAAAATACAAAGAAAAATAGAGGCTAAGCATTGCACCCATTTTCCTAGTTACTCTAAAATCTCTCCATGTGTTGAGCCACCAGCAGGAAGCTGGATGGCATTGCTGTGGCTGTTGATGATTATGTTATGCCTTGTTTCCTTTGTGAGAGTATACAGGAAAATTTTTTCCCTGGTTTCAACAGGGGATGATTGTTCTTTTCCTGCAAAACTAATTGCTTTTAATTGTCTGAGAGCACTGTGGATAATGTAACTGTTTTCTTTGCCCTGGAATCTCTAAGGTTCAGAGTCAGATTTAGGGCTCACATCTCTACCAGTGAATAAGCTTTCATAAGTTTCATTTTGCTCCTAGCTTCATTTTACTTTCCCTACTCTATATACTCTTCATTTTGATGTCCTCACTTGGTTTTATTTTAACTTTATTATGGTATGTTGTAGAGTTATTGAGTTGCCTTATATCCTCTTTGGAAAAGATGACATATAAATAACTAGTAGTTAAAACTTGAGGGGATACATACAATGTAATATTGAGCTGCTACAAGAAGGAGTGAAGCTGTGAGATGAATGGGCATAGAGGGCAGTATGTTGAGTGAAATAAACCAAAAAAGAAAAGAAAAATATTACAATGCCTCATTAATATGGACTAACTGCAATGTACAAACTCTGAGATTTGAGTCTGAGAGCCTAGTTTATCAGGGGAAGGCTTATGATAAAGTTTCCTAGATTGTAAGCTCTTAACAGAAGTTACATCTATTCATTTAGAATATTTCTAAATTCTGAGATGATGAGCTGTTTGTGTATAACCTGAACTTTGAGTATCTGTGTGACACCTGAGACTCAAGCCAGAGTCCAGCAGCTATGAATGTCAGCATTACCCCATATAGCAAGTGTTATAGAATCTGAAAAAAGAGATCAGACTTCAATTAGAGATATGAATGAAATGAACTTGGTTAGGACTATGGTAAATCAGACTAAAAGGTAAAGGATGACATTGATGGTGTTTTTAAAACTTCAACTTCTGTGTGAGAGCAAAGGAAGAGATGTTTATTAGGTGCAAAATCTATATTTTTTTGTAACACAGTATATAATTTAACTTGTATGGTCAGTTTATTCAAACAACATAATTTCATGGATTGTTGAATAGGGGGTGAAATTGGTTGCTTTGTACAGGTTAGTGTGAAACCCCATTATATCCCAGAGTTATTTGGGCAGAGAATAAAAATGTATTTGCAACGCCCCCTTGAGGGACTGGGGGAAAATCTGGAAATATTAAATTTCCCCACGTGGGAAATTAATGATATTTTCACAAGCATTGGAGCTACCAATTTTTAAGGCTGACCCCTCAATCTTGGAGCTTGCCCTTATGAAATTTGTTATGGCAAAGGAGAGGCTAAGCCTACTTAAAATTGTGCCTAAGAGTCACCCCCGGAGAAACTCTTTTGTTGCTCAGATGTGGCCTCACTCTCTAAGCCAACTCTGCAGATAAACACGCTGCCCTTCCCCCTATGTGGGACATGAGTCCCAGGGGTGGAAATCTCCCTGGCAATGTGGGACTTGACTCACGGGGATGAGCTTGGCCCTAACATCATGGGATTGAGAAAGCCTTCTTGGACCAAAAGGGGAAAGAGAAATGAAACAAAATAAAGCTTCAGTGGCTGAGAGATCTCAAATTGAGTCAAGAGATCATTCTGGAGGTTATTCTTATGCATTATAGAGAGATCCCTTTTTAGTTATTAGTATATTGGAATAGCTAGAAGGAAATAACTGAAACTTGTACTGAAACCCAGTAGCCTTGATTCTTGAAGAAGATTGTATAACTATATAGCTTACACTATGTGACCGTGTGATTGTGAAAATTTTGTGTCTCCCACTCCCTTTATCCAGTATGAACAGATGAGTAGAAAAATGGGAACAAAAATTAAATGTATAATAGGGGGCTGGTGGGTGTTCTAGTTTGCTAATGCTGCTGTTATGCAAAATACCAGAAATGGATTGGCTTTTATAAAGGGGGTTTATTTGGTTACAAAGTTACAGTCTGAAGGCCATGAAAAATGTCCAAATGAAGGCATCAACACAAGTATACCTTCACTGAAGGAAGGCCAATGGCATCTGGAAAACCTCTGTTAGCTGGGAAGGCACATGGTTGGCGTCTGCTGATCCCAGGTTGTGTTCCAGCTCCACCATCAGCTCCTGTGTGTTCTTCAATGTGTCTCTCTTGGCACCTCCTTCTGCCTGTGAACACTTTTATAAGACTCCAGTGATTCAATTAAGGCCCACCCTGAATGGGTGGGGTAACACCTCCATGGAAATTATCCAATCAAAGTTCTTGCCCACAGTTGATTGAGCCACATCTCCATGGAAACACTCAACCAAAGGATTCCAACCTAATCAACACTAATATGTCTGCCCTGACAAGATTGCATCAAAGAACATGGTGTTTTGGGGGACATAATACATCCAGACTGGCACAGGGGATTTGGGATGTTTTGGGTGTTCTTTTATTCTTTAACTTTCATTCTTATTCTTTTTTGGGTATGGTAATGAAAATGTTCAAAATTTGATTGTAGTGATAAATGCACAACTATATAATGGTACTGTGAACAATTGATTGTACACCATGGATGATTGTATGGTATATGAATATATCTCAAATAAAATTGAATTAAAAAAAATCCAACAGGAATTTTTTAATTTGAGGGGGAGCAACTCTTTGGCAGTAATGGACTTTGAACAATTAAATATGTAGTTTTGCAGTTTGAGTTTTTATTGGAGACAGTGTAATGAAGTATTTTAATGCACAGTTTATGGAGTATGGCTGCTGGGGTTCAAATCTTCATTCAGCTACTTACTCCCTATTTGATCTAAGGTGAATAACTTAATTTTTCTGTGCCTCAGTTTCCTTAACTACAAAATAGGAATAATAAAGAGAACTACCTCATAGAATTATTGTGAAAATTACATGAGATAGCATATATAAAGTGCTCAGAACCTGTGTGGCACGCAGTTTAAGCTGAACATTGTTAGCTATTAGGATTTATAAACAAGGTTTTCAAACTTTGCTTCTAGGGCAAGAGTTCAGATTCTTTCTAGTTTTCTGCTTAAACAGATCCATTTCATATTTCATTTAGTTTGCATTACTATAGGAAACCCATTTGTTTGGTTTCATCTTTTACCTTCTCTGAGTTTGGGATGTTGTTGGCTTTTAGTCACAGCATAGTTAGTATATATATATATATATATTTTTTTATTAAATTCAGTTTTGTTGAAATACATTCACACACCATACAATCATCCATGGTATACAATCCACTGTCCACAGTATAACATAGTTATGCGTTCATCACCACTATCTATCTCTGAACATTTTCCTTACATCAGAAAGAACCAGAACAAGAATAAAAAATAAAAGTGAAAAAAGAACACCCAAATCATCCCCCCATCCCACTCCATTTGCCCTTTAGTTTTTATCCCCATTTTTCTACTCATCCATACACTAGATAAAGGGGTGTGATCCACAAGGTCTTCACAATCACACTGTCACCCCTTGTAATCTACATTATTATATAATTGTCTTCAGGAGTCCAGACTGCTGGATTGGAGTTTGGTAGTTTCAGGTATTTACTTCTAGCTATTCCAATACATTAAAACCTAAGACGTGTTATCTATATAGTGCATAAGAATGTCCACCAGAGTGACCTCTCGACTCCATTTGAAATCTCTCAGCCACTGAAACTATTTCGTCTCATTTTGCATCCCCCTTTTGGTCAAGAAGATACTCTCAGTCCCACGATGCCGGGTCCACATTCATCCCCGGGAGTCATATTCTGCATTGCCAGGGAGATTTACAACCCTGGGAGTCAAGTCCCACGTAGGGGGGAGGGCAGTGAGTTCACCTGTCGAGATGGCTCAGTTAGAGAGAGAGGGCCACATCTGAGCAACAAAGAGGTACTCAGGGGGAGACTCTTAGGCACAATTACATGCAACTTTAGACTCTCCTTTGCAGTAATGAGCTTCATAAGGGCAAGTCCCATGATCGAGGGCTCAGCACATCAAACCGCCAGTCCCAGTGTTTGTGACAACATCAACACCAGTCCAGGTGAGGATGTCCAACACATCCGCACCTTCCCCCAGATCCTCGGGGCTGGGGAGGGGGAGGCTGTAAATATATTTTTTTTATTATCTGCCCAAATTACTCTGGGATGTGTCACTATTTCTCTCCAGCCTATACTAACCTACCGTATCTCACTTCCCATTCAAAGTTCCAAGAAATTGTGGTGTTTGAACAAATCGACTGTAGAGTTGTACCATTTAGAAAATTTAGATCCTGTACCAAATAGATATCTCTTCCCTTGGTCTCATGTGGAAGTTGAAGTTTTAAAACACAATCAGTTTCAATCTTTACCCTTTGGCTTGGCTTGTCCTGATCTTAACCAGACCTGCTTCATTCATATCACTAATTGAAGTCTGGGCTCTTTTTCAGCTTTTTTTTTTTTTTTTTGACAGTGGCTGTATGCACTAATACTGACATTCATATCTGCCGAGCTCTAGCTCTGAGTTTCAGGTGTCTCAGAGATATGCATTGTTCCAGAGACTAATCAGGTTATACGCTACGGGATCAGCATCTCAAAGTTTAGAGATAGGCATTACAATTCAGGGATAGAGTTAACTGCTGTAAGAGCTTACAATCTAGGGACTACTACAATTATTATGTCCACGTTAGGCTATGTTCTAAGATTCAATTCTGAGTTTACACATTGTAGTTAGTTCATATTGGTGAGGCATCATCCCTCTCACCATGTTTTCTCCGACACTTTTACTCCTATATATATATTTTCCTACAATTTTATAGAGTTATATTCACATACCATACATTTATCCACAGTGTACAATCAGTTGTTCATGGTATCATCATAAAGATGTACATTTATCACCACAATCAGCACTTGAACATATTGATTACTACAAGAAAAATTGTTTTTTTTTTTTAGCAATATGAAAAAAATGATAAAAAGGAAAATAACGTCATGCAAAACAATATACTAGTAAGGACAGCAAATAACACCACATAGTTAATATATTGGTTATCTATTGTTGTGTAACAAATTAACAAGTTGCTCCACAGTTTGAGAGATTAAAGCAGCACATGTTTATTTTGTCACAGTTTCTTTGGGTCAGGAATGGAAACAGCTTGGCTGGGTCCTCTTCTTGAGGATTTCTCACAAGGCTACAATCAAGGGCTCACCTGAAGGCTCAACTGGGAAAGGATCCTCTTCCAGGCTCACTCCCATGTTTGTTGGCAGGATTCAGTTCCTCAAGGATTGTTTGACTGAATGCCTTGGTTCCTCACTGGCTGTTGGCCTGAGGCCTCTCTCAATTCCTTGCCACTTGGGCCTTTCCACCTTGGCGGGACAAGAGAGATATTCTACCAGCAAGGCAAAAGTCACGACCTTTCATACCCTAATCAGGGAAGCAACATCCATTACCTTTGCTGTAGTCTTTTGGTTAGAAGCAAGGCACTAGGTCCAGCTCATATTCAAGGGGACAGGATTACTCAAGGTTGTGAGTACCAGCAGGCAGGGAACGCTGGGAGCTGTGCCAGAAGCTTTCTATCAGAGTCAGTATAGACCGTGGAGTATGACAACTTGTCTTAGGGCATCTGATTGATATAGTTCAACCGTCTTGTTTTACAGATGAGGAAAGTAAGTGAGGTGTAATGACTGTAGGTGTGTCGCTTTAGAGCAGGCAGTGAGCTAGTGTCAGGGTCAAGACAAGAACCCAATTCTCTTTTCCAAGTACCATGCTGTCTGAATGATTTAACATAGCTACCAAGTAAACAGGAACCACTATAGGTTAATAGTTAAGCACATCCACAAAGCTTATGGACTCCTTTGCAGAGACAGAAAAATACCAAGATAAGAAGATTCAGATAGTGTTTAAGATTTTGGCAGGCAAAGATTTTAACTGGCAGAAGATTGTAAAAGCTCTTGCTTCCTGCACATGATATGATACATTGATTTTTTTTTTAATTAGAAAATCAAATTCAGAAGGAGGCATAGAATTGCAGAGGCTGGAAAACAAAGTACAGAAGCAAAAGGGAATTAAGTGTCAGACTAACAATTTACAGAGTATTAGTAATGTTCTCCAGACTCGTCCATAAATGAATTCAGCTTCTTGATTAGAGTTATAACCGATGAAAATGGAGTCCGGGAACCGGTACTGTGTGAATGTTGTACAGCACACAGCACATTAGCAGAAATTGTTATGATGAGTTTGAGTGGTTTTGCCTCAAATAAGATGGGAAAAAAAGAAATGCTGTTAGGATATACTAAAGAAGCTAATTGTGGCTGCTCTAATTGGTTTACAAAATACAAAATAACTTCAGTTGTGGCCTCTAAGCAGATTGCCAGGAAACAACAGCAACTGACATTATGGGGGTTGGAAGGAGTGGGCAGGAAGCAATGGTGTGCTTCATTTTCAGCAAAGGCAGCAGGGAGCTTGTGAAGTAGAAAGTTAAGCTTCTGTTGAATAAGGACTAACGGTGGCTCTGGCTACCAAAGGCATTTTTGGTAAAAAGGACTTCTTACAGCACAGTTGTGGTCAAGTCATTCCCCTCTACCAACATGTCAGTGACCCCCTGTTATCTTCACAAACGAGACCATGCCCTTCAACGTTGTTCAAAATTGGATGCTCCTATCAGTCTCATCTCTCTCACTGTACTCAAAGTGAATCCTTTCTTCCATTCCAATCAGGTTATTCAGTGTGTTTGTCTTGATACTGTTCCCTCATTCCATCTGGATCTTATTCCTTTTTCAGGACCAGATAAAATCTGTTCTTCTCTGCGAAGCCTTCTCATACTGTTCCACTGTATTATTCAACAAAAGCCTAGCTCTGTGCTAAGTGCTTTATAAATATTAACTCATTTAATCCTTACAATAGCTTTCAGTGTTAGGTACTATTATTACTGTCAAAGGAAGACTCAGAGACAGAAGCATCTAGAAAAGGAAAGAAAAATTTACTTGCAAATAGTGTAGGTGAGTCAGACTTCAGAAGATCTGGTTTAACAAAAACAAGGATTTAAAGGGATAAAACCTACAAAATCACCAAGATTACAAGTTTACATTATCTGTTCATGGTGGAAAAGCAACAACCTTCTCATATGATTATCATATTCACAAAGGTCATGACATATTTCAGGCATCAACAAAACAAAAATAAGAGATAAAATTGTTTTTTAGGAAGTTTATGGGGAATGTTCAAGGTTTTATTATTTTGAAGACCAGAATCAGGGTGACTTATTTTTGTTTTACCTAAGATTCAAAGTGGTGTGTTTGTTTGTTTTTTCCCCTGACTGTGGACTGTAAAGTGCTTAGAAATTTTGGAAGCAAGGCAAACACAGGTTTTGCTTCTATGTTATCCTTCCACCCCTACCTTGGCTACTCACCAATAAGGAATCTGAAGCCAAGAGAGGTAAAGAAACTTTGTTAGGGTCATGGGACTGATAGATGGCAGAACCAGGATTTGAATACAGGCAGTGTGGTCCACTGCACAATGGATTATTATAGTATCCATTCTGTAGGGATACCTTCTTTCTCAGAAATTTAGTAGCTAATTAATGCCTGCCCAATTCATTTATCATTTAATGATGTGTGGCCCTATACTGCTACTCAATTTTGCAATATATGATTATATTATTTTTCTACTGGATGAAGACTCCTTAAAACCTGAGATTTTATGCTGGCAACTAGTATAGCAGTAAATATGCAGTTGTTGCTCTATAAATATTCATGGAATGGATGAATGGCCTTCAGGTCCATTTCCGTCTATACTAGATGGTGGAGAACTACTCTTATTCATCAGCTCTCAATCAAACTCGTGGTTAGTAGAGATACTTGCAGCATTATCCTTGACCAAAAGCAAAATACTGAAAATTGAAATTGAAGTTTCTGTTAGAATCCACAAAGACCTGGTATAAGTTGAGGAATGTCAAAGCCTAAGTTATTTTTCTCCTTTTTGCATTTAAACAATTCCTAGGCCTTCTGAAATGTTATTGAAGGTGGGAATTTAATGTGAAAGCAAAGGGATACTGCCATTTAAGGACATGGTTCCTTGCCTGTCCCCCAGCAGTGACCAAGAAAAAATATGTTAATCCTCCCAAGCTATCACCTCCTATAAAACAAGGTTAAGAATCCATCAGTATAATTATCTCCCTAAAGAGTCAAGGAGATAAATGTCAGAAATAAGCTTTTCATGTGAAATTAATAAACTTTTGCTAAAAAGCCATCAACATGCTACTTTTTCTTTTCTAGTGAAAAATAATGTGTTCTTAGCAGTATCTAGACCTCATTGCTGACCTGGCATTCATTGTTAGTGGGTTATTTTATGACGACATTGTAAACTCTTGTAATAAATCATTCCCGTCACAAAGCTTGACCCATCATTATACCACAGAGGTATATCTGACAGTATCACCTTCATCTCTGTAACTTAAAAAACTGATAATCTAAGTTCCTCTCAGAATTTACATAGTGGGAGTAATCTTTGCTATGCAAAATATTGGCCTCAAATTGCATACTTTTGAAGCCATTCTTTGGATGTAGAGAGTTTCTCAACATTATTTTAACATACCGGAATACTGTACTCCTTTTCTAGTTGGATACCAAGAAATCAGTAGAAATCCCTTTTTTAGGTAAAGAAAACCATACTGATTTTTCTGTCTCTGTCTGAAGAACTCCTAGTAGCATGCCACCTTAAATCTTTTTTTGGAATAAGGTGGTTCTAAACAAACACACAAAACAAGTAAATAAGCAAACTAAGTATGGCTCAAGAATGAACTCTTCAAGGAATCCACAGGAACACTTAACATTCTATTTTTGAGCAAGCCAAGAGCAGTGGTATTAGAAGCCAATGAAAAGATTTAGTGCTAGGCTTAGGCAGTTATTGAAATTGTTATATGTTTTTCCACTTATGATTGGGTTTTGGCCCCTATTTTTCTGCATCTTTCTCTTTCTCTTCAGGAACCATTTCATTTTTCCCTTAGCATGATCAGAAATACTCCCAAATGTTCTCAGAACTAAAGGTCTTTTGAGGTAGGGTTTATTGGCTGCCCTGAGCCTCAGCTTATAGAGTCCCTATTCTGTGCTAAATTGTATCACTGGCAATTTGAGTATGGCTCAAGCTGCACCTTGGAAAGGGCCTGAGGACCACATGATGCAGGGCAATGAGCTGCCACCAGCAAAGTTACGTGGAGTCACCCAGCAGGGTACCCTGGCCATTTTGATTTCCTATCCCGTGCTCGTCTCCTTGTCCCCCATTTCTGAAAGGGCCATATTTTGAAGCAGTCAGACTCCACCAGATTGTGCTTGTCAGTATAGGGACTATCTTGGCATCATTGGTCACTATTGCCTATTACAGTGCCTGCAACTTGTAGGAGCTGAATAAATATTTATTGAATGAATAAACGACAATTCAGAATGCTACTTGTTGGCTATAATGATAAATTGAATATAACTATTTCATTCCCATTTGCTGTCTGTGTCATTTTACCTCTACCCGTTTGTCTGTTTGTCTGCCCCTTTCCTATGACCTTGGTTAGAAGGGTAGAGAGCGTCATAGTTGTAGCTCTTTCGTAACAAAGAGCAAAATGTTTGTCAAGACAGAGAAGAATTAGGGGCGCAATAAGACAATTGTTCTGTCTATGTGATAGAGATAAGGTTCCTATGAGACAAACCCCTGGTATGACAAGTCCACGGTCTCAGCAGTTATTGCCTCTTAGAATCCTTCAAGAGAGTTTAGCCCCTAAAGAGACCTGCTGTGCCTTCTGGATGAGGAAAGCTTTGCTCTTTGGTGAGACCCAGTCCTGGCACCAGTAATCTGCCCCCTCCCCTACTTTTACAATCTCTGAATAATCAAGTAATGTCTATTGTTGTCACTGATTGCTTCAGATTAATAGATTCAGATACAATCCCAATTTTAGCAACATTGATAATAGTATCCACCTCATAGAATTTTTGTGAGGATTAGAATTCATATACATAAACACTTATAACAGTGCCTGGCACATAAAAAGAGTTATGTGAGTTTGCTATTATTATTTTATTCCAACTTATAATTGGCTGTAGCAATCAATGCTTTTACTGAATTCTTCCCAGCAGAATAGAATATCATGCATTCAGGGCATAAGTGGGTCTTTTCAACAAATATTCACTGACCATTTACTATGTGTTAGGCACTTACTGGACACTGGGTACATAAGGTGAGTGTGGCAGATACTGTTTTTACAAGAACACTGTTATCCTTTCCATCTTCTAGTAACAGACCCAGACCTGGCCAATCAGAGTTCCCAGTGACTCAGCCCTGGCCAGAAGAGCCTGTTCCTTGGTTCAGGGAATGACACATGCCTCAAACAAGGTGAATCAGCCTTTCCCAGGACTCTTCTGCTGGAGCCAGTAGGGAAGAGTTATTTGAATCCCAAAGTTGGAAAGAGGAGAACTATGGTCCTTGCTAGGTGGATAAAGCCTGTCTGTAGTAGGAGAGAATAAGATAAACTCACTGAGAAAATTAGAGCTGGGAAGGGAGAGAGGAAAGAGCTGATGACTCCAGTCATGGCTGACATCTACTCCATTCATGGGCTAGCAGAAACCAATAAATGCCCATTTGTGTTTAAACTGGTTCGAGTTGGAGAGCCACTCATTTGTAACTAGAGGAGTCATGATTAATGGGGGATTAAGACAGACATGGTCTCAGCTTTAACAGAGCTTGCAGTCTAGTGGGATAGTTCTAGCAAAAGGAATAAAGTATGCTAAATGCTATGAAGGGGTGGTACAGTGTGCTACAGGAGCTCACAGCACGGGGAGCAACCTGGTTTACAAGGTCAGGGAATGTTTTACAGAGCTACAACCTAAAGGATGAATAGCAATTGGGCAAGTGAAAAGGGAAAGGTAGTGTGAAGTCTCAGTGGAGAGCCAGAAAGATAAAGTAGAGGAAAAGACTTCAGTTTTATATGGAGACGCCATTAAAAAATGTATAGTCCATGTCAAATTACTTGGTCTTATGCTAAAAGCAATGCAAAGCCATTAAAGCACGCTTTTATCAGGAAGGTGATAATGATCAGACTTCTATTCTAGAAGGGGCAATCTGGCTGCTGTGTGGAGGGAGGATTGGAAGGGAATAAAATTAGAGACAGAGAGGCTATTGCAGTAAACTAAGAGAGTGAGGCTAGTTGCCTTAATTGAAGTAGCAGGAATGGAGTTGGAGAAAAGTGAATAAAATCAAGAAACATTTGGAAGGTGAAATTGACGTACCTTGGTGATTGACCAGTGTTCCTTCCCTCCCACAAATCCAATAATATGTTCAAACAGTTTTTATTTGTTTGTTTCATTTCTGCTCCCTTTATCATTTTGGTTATTGGCTTTGAGGTGCTGTATGAGTTCTGTTCCATCTTCATTATCAAAGGATTTTTTTTTAGTGAGGCTAGATGGCTTTCTTACTTTATTGATTCATTTATTCATTCTTGTTTCAGATTAGCTTTTATTTTATTGTCAGCCACGTGCCAGTGAGAGAGGTGTTCCGGAAGCCATTGGCCTTTCTTCAGTGAATATATCCTATTGTTGATGCTTTAGTTTGGAAGCTATTACAGTCTTCCAACAGTTAATTTGTAACCAAATAAATCCCCTTTATAAAAGCCAATCCATTTCTGGTATTTTGCTTTAACGGCGGTATTAGCAAACTAGAACAGTTGTCATATGGGTGGGGGATTAAATTTGGATTATGTTATCCAGGAGGCTACAATTTGGACTAATGGTAGAAAATACAGAGAGGAGGGTAGTAATTCAAGATAAGGAAGACCTTTTTTTATGGTAAAAGCTGTTTGGAAAGGGCATGGGTTGGCCCAGGGGATGCTGCATTCTCTGCCCCTGAAAGGTTAGTGGTTGTGTTAACTAACTTCTAAGGTCCTTCCCAGACCTATGATAATATCTCAAGGTCAAAGAATCATTCAGAGCTGGGAAGGACTATAAATATGATTAAAAACACCTTCCTTATTTTTTATAGACAAAAAAATGTAGGACAAGCTGATCAGTACCCAAGCAAGTTCTTAAACCAAACTTTCTAACTCCCCACCTAGCATTCCTTTTGGTATTCCACACTAGCTTTTTATTGTCCAATTTACTTTTGTTGTTTTAATACCCTAACATATTTGAACATTTAGGATAATAGTTTCTCCATGAAATGGAAGTAATTTTATATACTGTGACTTTGTGCTTGTAAGCAATAAAGGCTTTTCCAGAATATATATACTTCTTGTAGCCCCTCAGTGCTCTGGTGTTAAATGGACAGCCAGTTTGCTGTCCTTGGGCCATGAGTGGCACTGTCTGCCTAGCAGCCATTCCATGACTGCTTATCTTTTGCTTTGTGATGCAGTGTGAATTTTGAGGGCTACATTCTGTGTTTTGTGGCTTATGTTTGAAAAGTCGGCCTCTCATTTGTGCCATGAAGTGAACTGTGATATATGAACCTCAGTTTGGGATATCTAAGGCTTTACAGCAAATCGTATGTCCCCCCGTGTGGACATTTGTGTGGTCACAGAGTCTTTGGGTTATCTGTTCTCATTAATCATGAATTCTGAGCTGCACCATTGCAGTCTAAGAATGTCTCCATCCTCCCCAAACTACAAAGCTTGGTCTGGTCCAGGAGCCCAATAATCATGGTTAAGAATCAGCCAGAAGACAAGGATCTATGCAAGCAGAGAAAATGTTAAGGAGCATGCTGTTGCCAGAAATCCAGGCAGGCAAGTCACAAATTGGGCAGGTAAAATGTTCCAAATCCAGGAAGACGGGGAGGTCAGGCCAAGTTCGTGAGCACTGAGAACACTGTGATTAGAACGTCTTTCAGAGGCACTTTGGGAATCTAGGAGTGCATGGGCATTAGTTGAAAAGTCACTGTGATTACACCTGATGGGAGAGAGAAACAGATTATTGGTAAGGACAGCTGACCTAATTAGAAAATACCTCTGAGAATATTATGTTATACTTCCCTAATTAATCATCTAAGTAAAAAACTATATGGTGATAATTATAATACTTTGCAATTATAGAGCACTCCTTCCACAATGCCAATTAATTCACTCCCTCAAACTTCTATTGAGGAAAACAATTTTATTCCTGGGAGCAAGGTAGAGGGCAGTTATGATTATGAATTCCCATGATTCAGTTTTAGAAACTGATGTGGCAAACTTTGAAACAACTTTTTATACCTGACTGTCAAAAAACAAGACACAGCCCCCTAAAATCAAGATCCTGTTTTTTTCTTCTTGCTCTTTCTATATAGGCTTTCTTTTTGTTGTTGTTGTTGTTGGACAAGGGTCAGGAGGTTATGGTAGAGAATATTTGATGAGTAACATCAAATGATGTAGTGACTAAGTATCAATTTCTTCATGGGCAAGATGGGTGACCACAGATGAAATGCTCTGTAACCTATGACAGGCCCCTGAGTCATGTAGTTTGAAATGACAGGCTACTATTAAAGTAAATCACACAGTGATGAAAGGAGACCAAAAAAGAATTACCGTCCACCTTCTTTATAAACCTTTTCATTTTCTTAGCTTAGCCCATTTTATTTTTAAGATATATAATTGTTCTTCTTGATCCAATCAAGTGTGGGTTTCTTTTCTTACATATTTTCACAATACTTGAATATAACTTCATCCTAGGAGCCTTCCTGATTATCTTTGAAATGAGAGAGGGGGAAAAAACAAGAAAATTAAAAAAAAATCTAAGGCTGAAAAAATTTTTTAGAGGTTATTTAATTTAACTCTCTTGAGCAACAGCTTCACTTGAAGCCTAGATTACTTCAGGAAACTGAATTTTCTTAAAGATTCTCAGGGAAGAACTCATTACCATCTGTAGTGGTTTGAAACTGTATGTACCCCAGGAAAACATGTTCTTAAATTTAATCCATTCCTGTGGGTGTGAACTTATTGTATATAGGACCTTATGGTGAGGCTACTTCAGTTAAGTTGTGATCCACTTCAATCAGGATGGGTCCTAATCCTATTACTGTAGTCCTTTATAAGAGAATTAAATTCAGACACAGAGAAAGAAAGCCACAGGAAGTAAGCTGAAACAGAACCCAGAAAAGAAGGAAGAGCTCAGGAAAGGCTGCCATATGCCTTACCATGTGACAGAGGAACCAAGGATCGCTGGTAGCCAGCCCCGGCATGCCAGAGTCTGGAAAGAAAGCGTTGCCTTGATGACCCCTTGATTGGGACATTTTCCTGGCCTCAAAACTGTGAGCAGATAAACTCCCATCATTTAACCCAAACCATCGCATGGTATTTGCTTGAGCAGCCTAGGAAACGAAACCAGATTTTGGTACCAGGAGAGTGGAGTGCTGCTATTGCAAATAATGAAAAAATGTAGAAATGGCTTTGGAATTGGGTAATGAGTAGAGGCTGTAAGAATTGTGAGGTGCTTGATAGAAAAGGCTTTGAATAGGTTGCTTTGAAGAGACTGTTGGTAGAAATATGGATGCTAAATGTACTTCTGATGAGGCCTTAGACAGAAATGATGAATGTTCATTGGAAACTGGAGGAAAAGTGATCCTTATTTTAAGGTGGTAGAGAACTTTGTGAAATTGAGTTCTGATGTCAGAAGGAAGGCAGAACTTGAAAGTGATGAACTTGGATACTTAGCTGAGTTTTCCAAGCTAAATGTGAAAAAGTGTGGACTGGTTTCTCCTTGCAGCATATAGTAAAATGAAAGAGGAAAGAAATAAGCTGAGAACAGAACTCCTAGGCACAAAGAGACCAGAAACTGATAGTTCAGAAAATTCTGAGTTTCTGCAAATTGAGTTCCCAGAGAATAGTGCTCCATGTGAAGGTTTAACTGAATATGGAACCAGCCGGCAATTTCTGTGCAAGTCAGGATAGGAGGTGCAGTTATCCAGGAAAGATCTGTGAAAGTCCTACTCTCTGATGGTGTGGACCCCTGTGAAGCACATACGAGGCTGACAAGTTTTTTTGCATAATTTGTATGAATGAAACACCTGCCAATCTGGACTAAAAGGGAGAGAGAAGGAACAAATCGAAGAAAAAATTACTTCAAGGGAAGAATCATAAAGCTGAGGTCTGGACCAAAAATATCTTCTTGGTCCAAGAGAGCATACCCACCCATGTGTGTGGAAAAGGTGAGACTGCCCAGTGCTTGGAGAAGATGGGTGTTCAGCCTCATTGTTCGGGAAGAGTGCTGTTGCCCCAGTGTTAGAGAGGGTGGAGCCTGTGCCCTGGTGTTCACAGAAAGCCTGGCTGCCATCCGGATGCTTGGAGTGGGTACAGCCTTCATGAAGTTTGGGGAGAGCATGGCTGCCTGGCAAGTACTTAGCAGGGGCAGGGCTGCCACTTCTTCAGACCTGGAGGACAAAACATCATTCCACAGATGACTCTCAGAACTTGAAATCTAATGGAGTATACCCTGATGGGTTTCTGAATTGTTTAGAATCCTTTCCGTTTCTCCCTATGGGAATGTGAATGTTTATCCTATTCCTATCCTCCATCATATATAAAAAGCAAATAACTTGTTTTCTAGGTTTCATAGGCCTACAGATTGAGGGGAATTGTGCCCAAAGACAGACCTCATCCATATCCAATTTTGATGAGACTTTGTACTAAACATTGTTTCTGAATGTTTCTGGAATCCTTCTGTCAATTTTAGCTTGAGATCTGAAATGGGATTAACCTCCTAAGGGCTTGGAGACTTTTAATTGTGACACAGGGACCAGAGGTCAATTCCCTGTAGTTTTACTACTGTAGTAATGGTCAGTAAGACTTGATAAGGTTCTTTCTATTTACATTCTAAAGCAGAATTTCCTTGATGGCTCTTCCAGCATAAGTCTCTGGGTTGCAGATCATATAGAGTCTGTCAGAATTTTGGGAAAGGCAGCCTAGATCTGTGAATGATGGAATGGGATATAAGCAATTGGTTCCTTACAATAATTAGAAATTTCACATTGTAACAGGTTGGAGTCCAGTGAATAGAGAAATAATAAGCCTCATGTGTCTTCTCATTATGAGTTTATAGAGGTTTAGCTGATGTTTTCCCAATGGGCTAGATCTTAGGACCATCAAGGCTAAGAGAAGAATCCCAGGCCAGGGTAGAGAGAGGGATTCAAATAATTTTAACTAATTTAAGTTTTAAGATACCATTTGTTCTTTCTACTTTTCCTGACAATTGAGGATGGTAGGGACAGTGAAGCTTTCGGTGATGGGTAAGAGTTTGCAAAGTTCCTTGATTACAGTTCCAGTAAATTGGAAGACTGTATCACTTGTGAGAATAGCAGGAATTCCCCAGGTGAGGAAAACAAAAGTCTAAAAGTTTTTTAGCTACTGTGAGGGCTATAGACTTGTAACGAGAAGGAGGCCGCTATCTATCCAGAAAATGGAAATAAGATAACAAGAACAAATTCGTATCCCATAGAACAGGGTAGCTGTATAAAGTCCCTTTGAAGATGTCCAAAAGGGTCTTGTCAGTCAAGGTATTTGACTCTGTCCCACAGAATTTATCTACTTGCCTTGCATCTCATTTAAAGTTCCCCCATTTTTTTTTTCTTTTTTTTGGCTGAAGATGAAACACTAATCTGTAGCTGATTGCAAGCACTTTCAGAGAAGCATCAGAGGAAAACAATGAATCTGACAAGGAAATTTGGTTGTTTTTTTGACATGTAGCATTTTTTAAAGAATAACTAAAATTATGACCAATAATATTATGCTGTTGTCTAATATCATGCAGATCAAGTATCAAGACATATCTTAGACATATCATTGTTAAATCTCTAGAAATTTTATATATTAATAACATTTTACCCATACAAATATAACCAAAAGCAGGTTAGAAAATCACTTTTAATTAGACAATACTTCCTATGCAACTTTTAAATTATCGAATGAACCTATTTCTAGCACCTCTTTTTATGAGGTGAAAGAAAAAATCCTTTGTGATTTTCCAGGGACCCTAAGGAAAATCCCAAAGAAATTTTGAAATAAAAAGATATCCTTTAGGGTTTGCTTTTTTTAAAAAAAAAACAGTTTTATTCACACACCACACAATCCATCCAAAGTGTACAATCAGTGGCCCTTGGTATAATCACAGAGTTATGCATTCATCACAACAATCAATCTGAGAACATTTCCATTGCTCCAAAAAGAAAAATTCCGAACCCTTTATACCCCCTGTTCTAGTTTGCTAATGCTGCTGGAATGCAAAGCACCAGAAATGGATTGGCTTTTATAAAAGAGGGTGTGATGGTTAGGTTCAGGTGATAGTACCCAGCTGTCTGGTCAAGCAAACACTGTCCTAACAATTGCTGTGAGGACGTTTGTGGCTGGTTAATAAACCAACAGGCTGGTTTATTAAATCATCAGTCAACTGACTGCAGCTGTGACTGATGACTCACCAAAGGGTGTGTCTTCCACAATGAGAGAATGCAATTGGCTGGATTTAATCCAATTAATCAGTTGAACACTTATAAGCGAGACAGATAGAGGACCTTCACTTCTTCTTCAGCTGCCCAGTGAAGCATTTCCTGAGGAGTTTGTCAAAGTTGCCGGTTCGTTTCCTGAGTTCATTGGACATCTTCCTTGGAGTTGACAGTTTGCTGACTGCCCTACAGAATTTGGACTCGTGCATACCCACAGTTGCGTGAGTCACTTTTATCAATTTGATAGAGACACCTCTCATTGATTCTGTTTCCCTAGAGAACCCTAACTAATACGGGGGATTATTTGGTTACACATAAAGTGTCCAAGTTAATGCATCAACAATTGGGTACCTTCAATGGAGGATGGCCAATGGCGTCCGGAAAACCTCTGTTAGCTTGGGAAGGCACCTGGCTGGCATCTGCTCCAAAGTTCTGATTTCAAAATGACTTTCTCCCAGGACATTCCTCTCTAGGCTGCAGCTCCTCAAAAATGTCACTCTTAGTTGCTCTTGGGGCATTTGTCCTCTCTTAGCTTCTCCGAAGCAAAAGTCTGCTTTCAAAGGCCGTCTCCAAAATGTCTCTCTAAGCTGAAGCTCCTCTCTCAGTTCCAGTGCATTCTTCAAAGTGTCCCTCTTGGCTGTAGCCCCTCTTCAAAATGTCACTCTCAGCTGCATTGAGTTCCTTCTGTTTGTCAGCTCATTTATATGGCTCCAGTGATTTAATTTAGACCCACCCTGAATGGGTGGGTAACACCTCCATGGAAATTATCCAATCAGAGTCATCACCCACAGTTGGGTGGGGCACATTTCCAGGGAAAAACTCAAAGAATTACAATCTAATCAACACTGCCCACACAAGATTACATCAAAGATAATGACATTTTGTGAGACATAATATATTCAAACTGGCACCCCCCCCACTATTGACACTTGGCATTGGTATGGTACCTTTGTTACAATTGATGAAAGAATATTACAGTATTACTGTTAACTATAGTCCACAGTTTGTATTAGTTGTATTTTTTCCCATATACCACCCTAATATTAACACCTTGTAACAGTGATGTACATTTGTTGTAATTCATGGAAGAACATTCTTATATTTGAATTGTTAACTACAGTCATCAACCACAACAGGGTTCACTATATTATACAGTCCCATGTTTTATCTTCTAACTTCCTTCTAGTGACATACACAACCCTAAATTTCTGCTTTCAATCACAATCACACCCACAATTCAGGGCTGTTTACTACACTCATGATAATGTGCTACTATCACTACTATCCAGTTCCAAACATTCACAATCAACCTTATTAAAAATTTTGTACAAATTAAGTATCAGCTCCCTATTCACTACCCTTATTCTATCTCTTGGTAACAAATATTCTAGATTCTAAATGTATGAGCTTGCTTATTACAATTAGTTCATGTCAGCGAGATCATATAATATTTGTCCTTTTGTGTCAGGCTTATTTCATTCAACATCATGTCCCCAAGGTTCATGCATCAGGACTTCATTCCATCTTTCAGCTGAATAAATTTAATTGTATGTATATACCACATTTTGTTTATCCATTCATTGGTTGATGGACACCTGGGTTATTTCCGTCTTTTGGCAATTGTAAATAATGCTGCTATGAGTATCAGTGTGCAAATGTCTGTTTGCATCCCTGCTTTCAGTTCTTCTGAGTATATGCCTAGTAGTGGGATTGCAGGATCATATTGCAGTTCTACACTTAGCTTCCTGAGGAACTGCCAAAATGTCTTCCACAGTGGCTGCAGCATTCTACATTCCCACCAACAGTGAGTAAGTGTTCCTTTTTCTCCACATCCTCTCCAACACTTGCAGTTTTCTGTTTTGTTTTTTTTTAATAGTGGCCATACTGTTAGGTGTGAAATGATATCTCATTGTGGTTTTAATTTGCATTTCCCTGATAACTAGTGATGCTGAACATCTTTTCATGTGCTCCTTAGCCATTTGTATTTCCTCTTTGGAAAAGTGTCTATTCAAGTCTTTTGCCCATTTTTAATTGGGTTGTTTGTCTTTTTATTGTTGAGTTGTGTATTCTGGATATTAAACCCTTATCAGATATGTGGTTTCCAAATATTTTCTCTCATTGAGTAGGCTGCCTTTTCACTTTCTTGACAAAGTCTTTTGAAGCACAAAAGTATGTACTTTTGAGGAGGTTCCATTTATCTATTTTTTCTTTTATTGCTAGTGCTTTGGGTGTGAAGTCTAAGAAACCATTGCCTAACACAAGATCTTGAAGATGCTTCCCTACATTTTCTTCTAGGAATTTTATTGTCTTGGCTCTTATATTTAGACCTTTGATCAATTTTGAGCCAATCTCTGCACAAGATATGAGATAGGGGTCCCCCTCAGTCTTTTGGATATAGATATCTTGTTCTCCCTGCACCATTTGTTGAAGAGACTGCCCAGTTCCAGTTGAGTGGACCTGGAAGCCTTGTCAAAAATCAATTAACCATAGATGTGAGTGTCTCTTTCTGATCTTTCAACTCAATTTCATTGATCAATACTTCTGTCTTTGTGCCAACACCATGCTGTTTTGACCACTGTAGCTTTGTAATATCCTTTAAAGTTTGGAGTGCAAGTCCTCCAACTTCACTCCACCTTCTCAGGATACTCCTGGCTGTTCAAATAAACTTGATGCTTGGCTTTTTCATCTCTGAAAGTAGGCTGTTAGAATTTTGACTGGGACTGTGTTGAATATGTACATCAATTTAGGTAGATTTGACATATTAATGATATTCAGTCTTTGAACATGGAGTATGCCTCCATTTACCCAGGTCTTTGGTTTCTTTTAGCAATGTTTTGTAATTTTCTGTGTACAGGTCCTTTACATCCTTGGTTAAATTTATCCCTGGATATTTGAAACTTTTAGTTGCTATTGTAAATAGAACTTTTTTCTTGATTTCTTCCTCAGATTGCTCATTACTAGTGTATAGAAACACTACCGACTTATGTGTGTTCCTCTTATATCCTGCCGCTTTGCTTAACTTGTTTATTAACTCTAGTAGCTTTGTTGTAGTTTTTTTTTTTTTTTGGAGGAGGGGTACTTTCTAAGTGTAGGATCATGCCATTTGTAAATAATGAAAGTTTTACTTCCTTTCAGATTTGGATGCCTTTTATTTATTTATTTATTTTTGCCTAATTACTCTAGCTAGAACTTCTGGGACAAAGTGGAATAACAGTGGTGATAGTGGGCATCCTTGTCTTGTTCCTGATCTTCGAGGGAACACCTTCAGTCTTTCACTATTGAGTATGAAGTTTGCTGTGGGTTTTTCATATATGCTCTTTATCATGTTGAGGAAGTTTCCTTCTATTCCTATCTTTTGAAGTGTTTTTATCAGGAAAGGATGCTGAATTTTGTCAAATGCCTTTCCTATGACAATTGAGATGATCATGCGGTTTTTCCCCTTCAGTTTTTTAATGTGTTGTATTACATTAATTGATTTTCTTGTGTTCAGCCACCCTTGCATACCTTGATAATGGTGTATAATTATTTTAATATGCTGTAGGATTTGATTTGCTAGTATTTTGTTGAGAATTTTTGCATCTATGTTCATTAGAAAAATTGGTCTGTAATTTTCTTTTCTTGTAGTATCTTTATCTGGCTTTGGTATTAGGGTTATGCTGGCTTCATAGAATGAGTTAGGTAGCATTCCCTTCTCTTCAATTATTTGGAAGAGTTTGAAGAGGATTGGTATTAATTTTTCTTAGGATGATTAGTAGAATTTACCTGTGAAGCCACCTGGGCCTGGGCTTTTCTTTGTTGGGAGGGTTTTAATGACTGATTCAATCTCTTTACTTGTGATTGGTTTGTTGAGGTCTTCTATTTCTTCTCAAGTCAGTGTAGGTTGTTTCATGTGTTTCTAGGAAATTGTCCATTTCTTCTAATTTGTCTATTTTGTTGGCATGCAGTTGTTCATAGTATCCTCTAGCGATCCTTTTTATTTCTATGGGGTCAACGGTAATGACACCCCCTCTCATTTCTGATTTTATTTATTTGCATCTTTTCTCTTTTTTCTTTGTCTGTCTAGCTGTGGTTTGTCAATTTGATTTTCTCAAAGTACCAACTTTTGGTTTTGTTGATTCTATTGTTTTTTATTCTCAATTTCATTTATTTCTGCTCTAATTTTTGTTATTTCTTTACTTCTGCTTGCTTTAGGATTAATTTGCTGCTCTTCTTCTTGTTCCTCCAAGTGTCCAATTAGAGCTTCAATTTTAGCTCTTTCTTCTTTTTTAATATAGGCATTTAGGACTATAAATTTCCCTCTCAGCACTGCCTTTGCTGCATCCCATAAATTTTGATATGTTGTGTTCTTGTTTTCATTCATCTTGAGATATTTATTGATTTCTCTTACAATTTCTTCTTTGACCTACCGATTGTATTGTTTAACCTCCATATGTTTGTGAATTTTCCTGTTCTCTGCCTCTTATTGATTTTCAGCTTCATTTCATCATGATCAGAGAAAGTGCTTTGCATAATTTCAATCTTTTAAAATTTATTGAGACCTGTTTTGTTACTCAACATGTGGTCTATCCTGGAGAATGATCCATGAGCACATGGGAAGAATAGACATTCTGCTGTTTTGGGGTACCATGTTCTGTATATGTCTGTTAGATCTAGTTCATTTATCATATTACTCAAATTCTCTGTTTCTTTATTGATTGTTTGTCTGAATGTCCTGTCTATTGATGATTTTGAAGTGTTTTTATCAGGAAAGGATGCTGAATTTTGTCAAATTGAAGTCTCCAAGTATTATTTTGTCAAATTGAAGTCTCCAAGTATTATTGTAGATACATCTATTGCTCCCTTCAGTTTTGCCAGTGTTTGCCTCATGTATTTTGGGGTACCCTAGTTAGGTGCATAAATATGATTATTATTTCCTCTTGGATTGACCATTTTGTTAATATTCAATGACCTTCTTTGTGTCTTTTAACAGTTTTGTATTTTGCCCAATATTAGTAGAGTTATCCCAGCTCTTTTCTGGTTACTGTTTGCATGGAATACATTTTTCCAAACTTTCACTTTCAACATATTTGTTTCCTTGGGTCTAAGTTGAGTCTCTTATAGACAGCATATAGATGGATTTTTAAAAAATCCATTCTGCTAATCTGGTCTTCTGATTGGGGAGTTTAATCCATTAACATTCAATTTTATTACTGTAAAGGCAGTACTTAATCCAACCATTTTATCCTTTGGCTTTTATACATCATATCTTATTTTTTGTCTCTCTCTCTCTTTTTTTTTTTTTTTTACCCTTTTAGTTACCCTTACTGATGATATTCATTTCTACATTCTCTTCCAAGCCTCTCTCTCCTGTCTTTTCCTTTCATCCTGTTGAACTCTCCTTAGTATTTCTTGTAGGGCAGGTCTCTTTTTGATGGATTCTCTTAGTTTCTGTTTATCTGTGAAAATTTTAAACTCTCCCTCATTTTTGCAGGACAGTTTTTCCAGAAAAAGAATTGTTGGCTGGCATTTTTTTTTTTCTCTATCTGTGCCTTAAGTATACCATACCATTGCCTTCTTGCCTCCATGGTTTCTGATGGGAAATCAGCACTTAGTCTTATTGAGCATCCCTTGTATGTAATGAATCACCTTTCTCTTGTTACTTTCAGACTTCTCTCTTTATCTTTGTAATTTGACATTCTGATTAGTATGTGTCTTGGAGTAGGTCTATTAGGATTTATTCTGTTTGGAGTATGTTATGCTTCTTGGACATGTTCATTTCTGTCTTTCGTAAGAGTTGTGAAATTTTCAGTCATTTCCTCAAATATTCTTTCTGAACCTTTTCCCTTCTCTTCTCCTTCTGGGAAACCCATGACATATATATTTATGTGCTTTGTGATGTCATTTAATTGCCTGAGACCCTACTTATTTTTTTTCCATTCTTTTCTCTATCTGTTCTTCTGTCTGTAAGATTTTAGATGTTCTATCCTCTAGTTCACTGATCCTTTCTTCTGCCTGTTCAAATCTGCTGTTGTATGCCTCTAGTGTATTTTTAATCTCTTCTCTTGTATCTTTCCTTTCTTCTGCCTGTTCAAATCTGCTGTTGTATGCCTCTAGTGTATTTTTAATCTCTTCTCTTGTATCTTTCATTCTCATAAGCTCTGTTTTTTTTTGCATGCTTTCATATCTTCTTTATATTCATCCAGTGTCTTCTCAATATCCTTTATCTCTTTTGCCATACTTTCCTTCATCTCCTTGAATTGATTTAGATTTGTTTCATCATTGCTTATATGTTTCAAGTCTGTATCTTGTCTGAAGTTTTAATTTGTTCCTTGACTGACTCATATCTTCCTGTTTCTTAATGTAGCTTGTAATTTTTTGCTGGTGTCTAGGCATCTGGTTTTCTTGATGAGTTTATTCTGGAGGTCAGTTTCTCTCTCTTGCTTAGGGTTTTCTTGTTAAGTGGCTTTGTGCTAAAGCTCATCTTTGATACTGGGTTCAACTTATTGTATACCTCTAAAATAGCTTGTGTTTAACTGATCAGATTTTTTTCAGCTCCTATTCGTCTGTTTCTTGCCCTGGATATACAGTACAGTTTTTGAGATTGCACTACTTGTGCAACCATTTCACTCCAGTAGAAAATTTCCTTTCTCCTCTTCCTCCTCCAGGAATGTTGATCTGTTCTGTTTGTTTTTGATTTGCCTCTCTATATTTTTTAACACTTCATTATCTCTTGCTGCTTTTATCTGGTGGGCAAATTCTGGGAGAAGGGTCCCCCAGAGAGGACTTTCCCAAGTCAGTTTTTCCCAGTCAAAACAGGCCCAGAGATCCATAAAGAGGATGCAGATTGGTTCCAAAGTGCCCTGGGGAGAGGATCAGGAAGCGTGCCAAGAGCTTCTCCAACAGTTCCCCAAGGCTGAGCTTTTCTGGCCTTCCCAGCAGACCGTACTCTACAGCCAACTGTTCTCTGCATTCCTAAGGTGGTACTATGACTTTAATCCTCAGCTGACTCCACCCCTGTTGGGGGCATGGTTGAGAGAGGCTGCCAGGGGCTTTTGGCCCGGGTGAGCTGAAACTTCCAGCTGAAACCCTGGGATCTGAATTCTTTAATCAAAAGTCTCAAACTGTGCTAGACCCCAGACCCGCCCCCCCCCCCCCTTTTTCTTGGGGAAGAGCCGCTCTTCTGCTGTGGGCAGGATTGAAAGAGAGGCTGCTGGCTGCTTTCTGTCCTGGGTGGGTTGAAACTGTATCTGTCCTCAAAATTGGAACCCAGCAATCTGAATTTGCTAATCAAAAGCTGCCCTTTAGCAAACTGTTCCCTGCCATGCCTAGAAGTTATTGTGTCTCTAAATCAGCCACACTTACTCACCTGCCAGGGGTGGGGTTGAAACAGGGTCTGCCAGCTGCTTTCTGTCCTGTGTAAGTTGGAACTTTAACTGTCCTCAGAACTGGAACCCAGCAATCTGAATTTGCTAATCAAAAGCTCCAACAGGTACCCAGCTGTCCCCCTCCACTCTCCACCCTGTTCTTGGGAAAGAGGACCTCTAAGTCCAGCTAGAGAGTGTCTCACAGGGCAGCGTGTCTCACTAGTGGGAGATACGACCACCCTCCACAGCATGTAGAGATCTACTCACAAAATGTCACTGCAGTTTAAGTTTCTCATCACTCCTCCCTGGCTATTGCATGGTATTCTCTGGGCTCTGACACCCCCAACAGTTGTTTCAGACAGTTCCTAGCTGTTTACTAGCTGCCCTGGAGGATGAACTGAATCCTAGAGCTCCCTATTCTGCTATCTTGGCTTGCTCTTCCTTTGGGTTTTGCTTTTGAGAAAGCAAAATGTGAAAAGTTGTCATGAGGTTTGAACACTTAAGTAACTACAATCATAGGTCACTGACAAACAGTAGTTGGTTACCTACTTAACCAAAGTGACAATAAAAGATTATAAAAGTAAATGTAGGAGGTAAAATGATTGTTTTACAAAAAGGGAACCAACATAAATACCAATGAGGATATTATTCTG
This sequence comes from Choloepus didactylus, assembly GCF_015220235.1. Taxonomy (NCBI): domain Eukaryota; kingdom Metazoa; phylum Chordata; class Mammalia; order Pilosa; family Megalonychidae; genus Choloepus; species Choloepus didactylus. The sequence goes on from NC_051308.1 coordinate 35,952,122, forward strand.
ATATGACATAGAATCTTTGCCTTCTAGGCAGATTACTTAGATGGTTAAGAAATTTTTTTAAAACCTCTCACTAAGAGCAGATGAATAATCCAAGAAAATTTCATCATGTTAAAGAGAGAGAACCAAATTCTAGTTTTGCATGAATATACTATTTGATATGAAAGCTCTTTTAAAAACCTTGTAAATAAACCTATCAAATCTTAGTGTTGATCATGACAAAATTTATTTCCACAATTTTCTGTATCTATTTAGGTTTTGTCCTACACTTTCCTGTTTCTCATTCTGCAGCACCCATTCAATTTACTTTAGGATAAAACTACTCTTTTTCCTTAACAAAAACGCACCCTGCATACCTTAAATATTTAAGTTCCCAAGAAGACTAGAAATTGTATTCAAGCTCAATTCCTGTGAAACGTAATGACTCTTGAAATAAAATTTGTGAGAAACATCTAGTAGGTATAATGCTACATTATTTGATCAGTAAACCTGTATAAATTTAGGAAGAACATACCCAAGTAGAATAAAATTTTATGCTTGTGTTGTACTTAACATTGCTAACTCAGAAAACATAGCTGTTATTACTTAACTAACAATATGAAACTAGTCCTGTTTTCCAAAGGTTTACCTAGATTATATATACTTGAATTTTTAAAACACTTGGATTTAGTTCTATGAATACTCTTTTTACATTGGAAGTATTAGCAGTTCAGTTTCCTTCATTTCTAGGACTTCAGGAGTATTAATTTATATATAAATGCTTATTTATCTTTAGTTATTTGAATAGAGCTCTTTTAAGAATTTTTGTATGTTAAATTGATATTACCATATCTGGAGGTAGGAAAATTTACATCAAACATACTTGTTACCAGACCAAGGCAGTGGATTCTTTTGCTTGATGTGCTCAAATGATCAATTCCTGAGACACCAGGGTTTCAAAGAGAGAAAGAATTTTATTGCTAGGCCTGAAGCAGGTGAACAGATGGCCTATCAGTCCAAAATCTGTGTCCCCAAACTGTAATAATTCTGATGGTTTTATTGTATCAAAAGATGGGCAGGTTTTAGGATAATGAGTACAATGGTCCCAGATGATGTAATTAGAAGTGATCTAATTATTGAGCATGCACAGATTGATTACATGCTTAGTCACAGAACATGTGTAAGAAAATGGTGGCCTTAATATGATGATGGGCATGATTTTTAGTATTACAATGAGGTATAGGTGACTTGTAGGTTAAAATCTAAGCTACTGCACATGTCAGGCGGCCCATTTTGGTTAGATCCTACTTCAGTTATCAAGATAATTTTGGACTTTGGGTGGCTTGGTTCTGGGCTGACCCAAAACTCTTCATTAATAAACATTAGGGGCTATCTTTAGTGATCATAAGATCTGAAGGTTGAAAAACTGGATAAATTGGTACAAGTGAAGGTTAGTCACAAAGTTTTTACAATCACAAGGGCACAAGATAAAGGCTATACAATCATCATCAGAGATCAAGGCAGTTGGATTACAGTTCAAGTTTCAGATATTTCCCTCTGTCTACTCTAATATGCCAGAAATTAAAAAGGAATATCTGTATAATGATTCAGTAATCATAACCAGCTTTATAACCTAACTTCTTTGTTACGTACTGACAGACACAAATAGAGAGCTCATAGCCTCAATTAAGAATTTTTCAGCCATGAGTTAGACATAAAAACACAGAAACACAGAAATACAAAAGTTATTTGTTTATTTATTTCTCTCCTTGCTCCATTCTTATATTTTTACCAGAATTTTTGTTCATGTTGAGTTCATGTTGGATGGGACAAGTTGAGATTATTTATTTAATGTGAGGGCTAAAGCTTTCCCATCACAATTTTTGGAGGGGAATTTTAAGATTTTCTTTGCCCTGATGTGTAATATTACAGAAACTTTGACCTATTTTTCAGGACTATTTGACTCTCTGAGTTATTGTGGAAAGAGAAATCTTGTAGGTCCCTTTCCAGGTCAGTACAACCAGCTTTCGTCATTCGGATTTAGCATCTGAGGTTCTGACTTAATATAGGTCAGGTAGCCCTGGATTATATGCATCCAAAAGAATTCTAAATTCTTCTATGAAAATTTGCTTGTCCTATTTGAGGAAATCTTAAAGGTTTTAATTGAGTTTGGGTCCAAGGTTTAAATTCTGGTCTAGGGGGAAGCCAGTTTCCATAGAAGCCTTAATCTTTAAGGGAGCCTGGACTAGATCATTTTCCCTCAACGGGTCAAGAGGAACTGCTTAGGGCAGCTATGGGAGAAGGGCTGGGTATAGGAAGATGGGGGAGTTATAGCTTTGGTTTGGAGTTCCTTCCCTTTGTTCTGTGTTTGGCCTTTTCTTTTCCTAATGAGCCTTTAATTGAAGCTATTTTGGAGGCAGATTGTCTTCTAGTGTCTCCAAACACCAATCTTGTATGTATGTGTGTGTGTGTATTTTTTTTTTAAGGCACCTCTCAAGTGCATGATTTTGTTCCTGTAAAGTTTATCATAGTGGCCACTACAAAGACAAATCATCCTCCATCAGATCCATCCATGAACAGAAAGTCTCAGGTCCACAATGTGAGTATATATAAGAAGGAGGAATTTTAGTGGGAGGAGGAGAGCATTGGACCAAAAGCTCAGTCACTGACAATATTCAATAAAAATGTTTTACTAGAATAAAATGGCATTTTAAAAAAATAAATTCAGTTTTATTGACATATATTCACATACCATACAATCATCCATGGTGCACAATTAACTGTTCACAGTACCATCATATAGTTGTGCCCTCATTACCCCAATCAATTTTTGAACAGTTTCCTTATTCCAAAAAGAATGAACAAAGAATAAAAATAAAAGTAAAAAAGAACACCCAAAGCATTCTATCCCCCCAACCCATTCCATTTTTCATTTAATTTTTGTCCCCATTTTTCTACGTATCTGTCTATACACTAGGATAAAGGGAATAGGAGCCACAAGGTTTTCACAATCACACAGTCACACCATTTAAGCTACATAGTTACACAATCGTCTTCAAGAATCAAGGCTACTGGGTTGCAGTTCAACAGTTTCAAGTATTTCCTTCTAGCTATTCCAAGACACTAAAAACTAGAGAGGGATATCTATATAGCTCATAAGAATGCCCTCCAGAGTAATCTCTTGACTCAATTTGAAATCTCTCAGCCACTGAAACTTTATTTTGTTTCATTTAACTTCCCTCTTTTGGTCAAGAAGATTTTCTCAATCCCATGATGCTGGGTCCAGGTTCATCCCCAGGAGTCATGTCCCATGTTGTCAGGGAGATTTATACCTCTGGGAGTCATGTATCATGTAGGGGGGAAGGCAGTGAGTTCAGCTTAGAGAGAGAGAGAGGCCATATCTGAGCAACAGAGAGGTTCTCTGGGGGAGACTCTTAGGCACAATTATAAGTAGGCTTAGCCTGTCCTTTGCAATACTAAGCTTCATAAGGGCAAGCCCCAAGATCAAGGGCTTGTCTCACCAAATTGTTAGTCCTCAATGCTTGTGAGAATATCAGTAATAACCCAGGTGGGGAAGTCCAACATTTCCACATTTTTCCCCAGTTCCTCAGGGAAGCCCTGCAAATATATTTTTATTCTCTGCCCAAATTACTTTTGGATGTATTGAGATTTCACACTAATCTGTACAAACCTACTAGATCTCACTTCCTATTCAAAGTTACATGTAATTATGGTGTTTGAATAAACTTGTACAAGTTAAATTATTTAGTGTGCTGTAGAAAATATAGATCCTGCACTAAATAAACATCTCTTCCTTTGGTCTCACACAGAAGTTGAAGTTTTAAAACACAGTCAATATCATCCTTTACCCTTTGGCCTGATTTGCCTTAGTCCTAACCAGATCTGCTCCATTCTTATCTCAAATTGAAGTCTGAACCATTTTCCAGCATTTTGAACATTTGCTGTATGAGGGAATACTGACATTCATAGTTGCCAAGCTCTAGCTCTGAGTTTCAGATGTCACACAGATACCCAAAGTTCCAGAGACCAATCAGGTTATACACAAAAAGCTCAGCATCTCAGAGTTTGGAGATAACCATTACAACTCAGGAATAGATGTGACTGCTATAAGAGCTTACAATCTAGGGCCCATTACAATAAGTGTTCCCTTGATAAGCTGTGCTCTAAGATTCAGTTCTTGGAGTTTACACATTATAGTTAGTCCCTATTATTGAGGCATTATGTTTGTCTTTTCGTTTCTGGCATACTTCATTCAAAATGCTGTCCTCAGGATCTATTCACCTAGTTGCATGTCTCACGGTTTCATTCCTTTTTGCAGCTGCTCGATATTCTATCGTGTGCATACACCACAGTTCACCATTCTGTTCATCAGTTGATATACTCTTAGGCCACCTCCATCCATTGCAAATCATGAATACTGCTGCCATAAACACCAGTGAGCAAATGTCCATTGGTGTCACTGCTCTCAGATCTTCCAAGTATATACCCCACAGTGAGGTTGCAGGAACTTACGGCACCCACATACTTAGCTTCTTGTGGAATCACCACTCTGTCCTCCAGATAGACTACACGATTCTACTTCCCCACGAACAGTAAATAGGTACATTCCTCTCTCCATGTTTTCTCCAGTACTTGTATCCCTCTGTTTATATTTTCCCTGCAATTTTATAGAGATATGTTCACATACCATACAATCAACCATGGTGTACAATCAATTATTCAGAATATCATCATATAGTTATGCATTCATCACCACAGTCAGCACTTGAACATATTCATTACTTCCAAAAAAAATTTTAAAAGAATGAGAAAGATTTAAAAAATTGAAATACCATACAATACGATATAATAATAAGGTTAGACAACAACACCACTGCCAAGAATCCCATATTCCTTCCTTGTATCCCCCTCTCATAGACATTTAGCTTTGGTATATTGCCTGTGTTACATTTAATGGAAGCATATTACAATTTTACTGTTAACCATAGACTGATTATATTTTCCCCCAATACCATCCCTTTTTCAACACCTTGCAAGGTTGACATTCATTGTTCTACCACATGTAAAAAGGTTTTTTATATTTATACATTTAATCACCGTCATTGACCACTTTTGGTTTCATTAAGATATACAGTCCCAGTCTTCATTATCTATCTTTCCTGCTGGTGTCATACATAGCCCTAGCCCTCCTCATTCAGCTTTACTCACAGACATCGATGCACATTTGGGTGGTTTCCATCTTTTGGCAATCATGAATAATGCCGCTATAAACATCGGTTTACAAATGTCCACCTATGTCTTAGCTTTCAATTTCTCTGAGTATATACCTTGTAATGGAATTGCTGGATCATATGGCAATTCTATACTTAGCTTCCTGAGTAACTGCCACACTGCCTACCAGAGTGGTTGCACCATTCTACATTCCCACCAACAGTGAATAAGTATGCCTCTTTCCCCACATCCTCTCCAGCCCTTGTAATTTTCTGTTTTTTTTGATAATGCCCATTATAGTAGGTGTGAGATGATATTTCATTGTGGTTTTGATTTGCATTTCCCTGATAGCCAGAGAAGTTGAGCATCTTTTCATATGTTTTTGAGCCATTTGTATTTTCTCTTCAGAAAATTCTCTATCCATGTCTTTTACCCATTTTTAAATTGGGTTGTTTGTCTTTCTGTTGTTGAGCTGTAAAATCTCTTTATATATTCTGGATTTTAGACCCTTATCTGATAATGTGGTTTCCAACTATTGTCTCCCAGTGTGTTGGCTGCTTTTTTGTTTTACTGACAAAGTCCTTTGATGTACAACAGTGTTTAATTTTGAGGAGATCCCATTTATCTATTTCTTCTTTCATTGCTCACGCTTTGGGTGTAAGGTCTAGGACACCACCTCCTATTACTAGATCTTTAGCATATTTCCCTACATTTTCCTCTAAAAGTCTTACAGTCTTAACACTAATGTTTAGTCCTTGATCCATTTTGAGTTAATTTTTGTGTAAGGTGTGAGACAGGAGTCCTCTTTCATTCTTTTGGATATGGATATCCAGTCCTTCAAACACCATTTATTGAAGAGGCTGCTTTGTCCAAGTTGCATTGGCTTGACTACCTTATCAAAGATCAATTGTCTGTAGATGAGAGGGTCTGTTTCTGAACACTCAATTTGAATCCATTGCTTGGTATATCTATCTTTATGCCAGTACCATGCTGTTTTGACCACTGTAGCTTTGTAGCATTCGTCAAAATCAGATAGTGTGAGACCTCCCACTTTGTTCCTCCTTCTCAAGATATTTTTGGCTATTTGGGGCACCCTGCCCTTCCAAATAAATTTGGATATTGGTTTTTCTATTGTTGCAAAGTAAGTTGTTGGGATTATAATTGCTATTGCATTGAATCTATAAATCAGTTTGGGTAGAATTGACATCTTAACTATATTTAGTCTTTCAATCCATGAACCCAGTATGTCCTTCCGTTTTTTTAGGTCCTGCTTGATTTCTTTCAGCAGTTTCTTGTAGTTTTCTGTTTTTATGTCTTTTGCGGCCTTGGTTAAATTTATTCTTAAATACTTGATTCTTTTGGTGCTATTGTAAATGGAATTTTTTTCTTGATTTCCTCCTCCTGTTGTTCATTACTTGTATATAGGAACACTACTGATTTTTGTGTGCTGATTTTGTAGCCTGCCACTTTGCTATATTCATTGATTAGCTCTGGTAGCTTTGCTGTAGATTTTTTCTGGATTTTTTACATAGAGGATCATGTCATCTGCAAACAGTGAAAGTTTTTCTTCTTCCTTTCCAATTTGGATGCCTTTTATTTCTTTTTCATGCCTAATTGCTCTAGCTAGAATTTCCAGCACAATATTGAATAACAATGGTGACAGTGGGCATCCCTGTTCCTGATCTTAGAAGGAAAGCTTTCAGTCTTTCCCCATTGAGTGTGAGGTTAGCTGTGGGCTTTTCATATGTTGCCTTTATCATATTGAGAAAGTTCCCTTCTATTTCTATCCTTTGAGTGTTTTCATCAAGAAAGGATGTTGAATTTTGTCACTTGCCTTTGCTGCGTCGATTAATATGATCTGCTTTAATTTATTGATGTGGTGTATTACAATAATTGATTTTCTTGTGTTGAACTGACCTTGCATACCTGGAATAAATCCTACCTGGTCATGGTGTATAATTCTTTTAATGTGCTGCTAGATTTGATTTGAGAGTATTTTGTTGAGGATTTTTGCAACTATATTCATTAGAGATTGGTCTGTAAGTTTCTTTTTTGTAGAATCTTTGTTTGACTTTGGTATTAGGGTGATGTTGGCTTCACAGAATGAGATAGGTAGCTTTCCCTCCTCTTCAATTTTTTTGATGAGTTTGAGCAGGATTGGTACTAATTCTTTCTGGAATGCTTGGTAGAAGTTACATGTGAAGCCATCTGGTCCTGGGATTTTCTGTTTTGGGAGCTTTTTGATGATTGATTCTCTTTACCTGTGATTGGTTTGCTGAGGTCATCTATTTCTTCTTGAGTCAATGTTGGTTGTTCATGCTTTTCTAGGAAGTTGTCCATTTCATTTAAGTTGCCTAGTTTATTAGCATATGGTTGCTCATAGTATCTTTGCATTATTTCCTTTATTTCTGTGGGGCAGTAGTTATGTCCCTTTTCCCATTTCTGATTGTATTTATTTACATCCACTCTTGTGGGGTTTTTTTGTTTATTTGTTTTGTTTTGTTTTGTTTTGTTTTTGTTAGCCTAGCTAAAGGTCTAACAATTTTATTGATTTTCTCAAAGAACTAACTTCTGGTTTTGTTTTCCAGTTCTCAATTTAATTTATTTCTGCTCTAATCTTTGTTATTTCTTTCCTTCTGTTTGCTTTTGGGTTACTTTGCAGTTAATTCCTCAATTTTTACTCTTTGTTCTCTTTTAATATAGAAGTTTAGGGCAATAAATTTCCCTCTCAGCACTGCCTTTGCTACATCCCATAAGTTTTGATATGTTGTGTTTTCATTGTCATTTACCTTGAGGTATTTACTAATATCTCTTGTAATTTCTTCCTTTACCCACTGGTTGTCTAAGAGTATGCTGTTTAGCCTCTGTATATTTGTGAATTTTCTGACCTTCTGGCTGTTATTGATTTCCAACTTCATTCCATTATGATCTGAGAGAGTGTTTTGTATAATACCAATAATTTTAAATTTGTGATGCTTCTAGACTCTTTGCTTTTCCTATCCTGCCCAGCAAGTGGTGCTTGTCAGCCCACAACTCCCCACCAGTGTAAAGAGATGCCACAGGCGCCTTTAATTCTCCACAGACCCTGTCCCTGCCAGGGGCATGGCTGACTCAAACTGCTTTCTGTTTTTCCAGTCCCTGGGTCTGAGTTCTTTGAAGGAGGGCTGGCCGCCACTTGAACTGGGCCCCACCCACCTTTTCTTGGGGAAGTTATACCCTTTAGGGAATTGTCACTCCCACTAGACTCATTGCTTTGTCTCTCGGACCTAACTTAGCTCTACCCTTGCCTGGGTCCAGCGGCCAATTGCAAATATCTGAGGCTTTTTGTAATGAGGTACTTAGAATAGTTATTTCAAAAAAAAAAAAAAAGAAAAGAAAAGAAAAAGAAATCCCTTTTCAAGGTCTTTCCCCACCTCCCAAGTTTTGTCAGTCCCAGTATAGACTATTTAAAGATATGCCCTTTAGGCTATTATCTCTTTCACCTGAATAGTTACTTTGAGACAACTTTAATTCCACCCTTGCCTAGGACAATACTGAAGCAGGAGCTCTGACGGGCTATTAAAAAGCAGAAAGATAAAGAGTCAGAAAGCAAGAAAAGAAGAAGAAGAAGAAGAAAAAAAAGCCCTTTTTAGAGCCAGACCCCAGCTCCCTGGGTTTGCAGATGGGAGTTGGTACTATATCTATGCGCCCCTTTTTCTTGGAGCCCAGCCCTTTTCCAGTATTCTGAACACCAACAGGTCTAAAAGTCTCTGTTTTTCTGGTTTTGTTTGTTTGTTTGTTTGTTTTGGGGTTTTTTTTTTTTGTTTGTTTGTTTTTTACTGTTGTTGTTAGTCCCACCTCCTCTCTGCCAGACTGATTGCTTACAGTTTCTTTCATGCCTGCTCTCAGTTTATCTGTGCTTGGAGCTTTTATTCAGCAGTCCAAGTTTGTTAGTTAATTCTGCAACTGGGGCCGTGTTGAGCCCCGCCTCTTGTCCCAGCACAGTTCGTTTCTTTTTCCCTCAGGGAACGAGCTCCAAGACAGTCTGCCATGCTTGGAGGGGAGGAGCACCAGCCCCCTGGCCAGGGAAACTTACAGGTTTTTGCTGCATCTCAGTCATTCAACCCTTTCCAGACTTCCATATGATACATTACCGGTCACAGATGTCCCTGAAATGGCTGTTCCATACAGTTCCTGGCTATTTACCAGGTATCCTGGAGGAGTAACTAAATTACACACCTCACCACTCCACCATCTGGCCAAAATTTTTAAAAATACTAAGGATGATCATGTTGATGAGAATGCCACCTTATACCCTATTTGTCTGATAATTATCCTACAGGCCACTTGGATACTGCTGAGACCTTGGTGAAATCCCCCAGTGAGTGGAAGGTTCAGACAGAACTGGAACTGAGCAGAGGTAACATAATGGGTAGAAAAGGAGGAAAAAGAAGACTGGCAAACCACATGCTGTGTGACCTGGGTTGGGAGTCAGCTTATCAGGCCTCATGGATTCCCAAACCCTATGTCTCCAAGAGGGACAGTCAGAAATGGAAAGAAATTAAATGAAACCAAGTGGAAGGTCTGATATAGAACCTGTTCCAGTTTGCTAATGCTGCTCTTATGCAAAATACCAGAAATGGATTAGCTTTTATAAATGGAGTTTATTGAGTTACAAATTTACAGTTCTAAGGCTGCAATAGTTTCCAAACTAAGGTATCAACAAGAGGATATCTTCACTGAAGAAAGGCTGATGGTATCCAGAACACCTCTGTCAGCTGGGAAGGCACATGGCTGAGAATTACTGGTCTTTCCTCCCAGGTTCTGGTTTCAAAATGACTTTCTCCAAAATGTCTCTGGGCTTCTGTCTCTTTTAGCTTCTCTCAGCTCTCTGCTTGATTCTCCTGGGGGCATTTATCTTTAAGCATCTGAGAGTCTTCTCTTAGCTTCTCCTGGGCAGGCTCTGGGCTTCATCTCTTAGCTTAGCATCTCCAAATGTCTTTCTGTCTGCATTTCCAAGCATCTGAGTCTGTAGTGGCTCTTAGCTTCTCCCGGGGGCAAACTCTGGATTACATATCTTAGCTTCTCTCCAAAATGTCTCCTCAGCTTCTCTGAGCTCCTTGTTTATGTGATTTCTCTTAAAGGACTCCAGTGATCTAATTAAGACTCATTCAGAGTGGGTGGGGTCATATCTCCATGGAAATAATTTAATCACCACAGTTGGGTGAGTCACATCTCCTTGGAAACACTCAATCAAAAGGTTCCACCCAAAAAGATTGTATTAATTTTGGGGGTCCATAACAGTTTCAAATCAGTACAGAGCAGAACCCAAAAGTCCACAAGAAAAGGCAATGTACTTGATGCATATTATGGCATTCAGATAGAGGAAGGAGTTACCTGGAGGTTGTGGAGTCTTGACAATCAGACAGCAGACACAAAGGGGTCTGTTGTAGGTGCCCCACCACTGGGCACTGGAGCCCACAGCCCCAGAGGGGCACCTTCTATAACTCTCACTGGAGCCTCCAAATTTATGGAAAGAGAAATGAGAGTAGAGTTTATAGACTACAGCATTTTATTTGGGACACCAAAGTTTTGAAGCCAGATTGCTTGCAAGAACAGAAATAGCTTCTGGGTTCTAGGGATGACAAATGATTTTTATAGACATAAAAAGGAAGTTGGCTGGATTCCTACTGATTGGATGAGGGATTGTCTGTCTTACAGGGGTGGGTTTAGGGCAAGTGGGCTTTATTTTGTATTGGGTCAAATGTAATGAATTAAGAGCTTGATTGGCTATCTGGGTCAGCTGCTATGGTAGTTTGAAGTTAAATGTACTCCAGAAAAGGTCATGTTCTTTTAACACATTCCTGTGGTTATAGACCTATTGTGGGTAGGACCTTTTGATTAGGTTATTTCAGTTGAGATGCAATCTACCTCATTTGAGATGGGTCTTAATCCTCTTACTAGAGTCCTTTATAAGAGGATAAAACACATATACATGCTAAGAGAGATTAAATTAAGAGAAGATCACAGAAAAAGACCCACAGAAGCTCAAAGAGGAAGCCATTGAAGCCAGAATCTGGAAGTAATGAAACCTGGGAAAGAAGGACCAACAGTCGTTGCCATGTGCCTTGCTATCTGACAGAGGAGACCACACTCACCAGGTCTTCAGAGAAGGTATCATCCTGCTGATGCCTTGATTTGGACATTTTCACAGCCTAAGAACCGTAAGCTTGTAAGTTAATCAATCCCCATTGTAAAAGCCAACCCATTTCTGGATATTGCATTTCGGCATTTCGTCAGCTTTAGCAAACCAAAACAGCTGCCTTGGTGGGGATTTGAAAGTTCAAAAGATATCAAGGGGAAACTCAATAGAGAGTTCAAAAGAGGAAGTAGGGCATGGGTTTTTCGGCTCTGAAAATTCCCCAGGGCTTTCTCTATATAATTTTATCACGTCAATGAATTTGCCTTTTGAATCAGTTACCTGCTACATTAGGTTAGAATGTTTGAAAAAGGAATGTTTCAGATAACAAAAAACAGGAGCCCAGAAAAACAGCATTTCCCCTTGTGTTGTTTAACTCCAACATTGATAGTCAGGTTTACCCAGGGAGATGGGAACCCTGGACCCATCACCTTTTCCTTCTAAACTTTCATTCCCTTTTTGTTTTCCTCAGTAGTTAAAACAATGGGCTCTCCACAAAGCTCCTTTTTAAAAGATTTGGCTCAGAATTCATTGTCTTAACTTGTTTCCTTACTCTGTTCTGACCTAGGGTTGTCTGTTTATGCTTATATAAATTCTATGACTCCTACATCCTAATAAGTTTTTTTTTAACTGTTTCTTTTATCACTGGATTTGGAAGAGACCTTTGATTCGTTAATTCTAGTTCTCACTCCGTTTTACAAATTTACCACTTTCTTCCTCATAGTGCCGTGCAACTATGTAATAGGTGCGTGGTAAATATTTGTTAAAATTTGAATGGAAATCAAATCAGAAAGCTGGAGTACAGTGAGTTCGTTACCTGTGAGCTGTTGATAGCTCTGAAATGACAGATGAAAAGTAGGCATATGAGAGAACCACAAATGAGTCCATTACATGGTTCACAGCCTAGTCCATTTGATTGCATGGCTTTCAGATTTTGTTCTCCATCTGTAACTACACGTCACACCTATGAAGACCATGCTTTTCTAAAATCAGAAAGTAAAAACTTTTGCCAGTAGTCTTAGAAAATCACATGGCCCCTTTAAGAACATTCCAAAGCTCAATCCCTGACAATATACAATAAAAATAGTTTGCTGACAATCATTTCTCTTGAATGGCAGAATATAATGACTTTTTAAAAATACTAAGGATGATGTTGATAGGAATGCAACCTTATACTATATTTGTCTGATAATTGTTCTACTGGGCATTTAGATGTTTAAAAGTTTCTTTACCTAAAGAAGAAAGTAAAACCTCACAATATGAAGTACAGGAAAAAGCTTGCCATTGCTTTCAAATCAGAATTGCTCAGAGAACTCATTGTAGTTACCTATGTTTGCTTCTTAGAATAATCTTGGGGGAAGCAGCATTCAACATTGTTATGATTGATTTTAAGCCCCATATTCACCCCCTTCTAAACAGGGGGAGGTGGTGGAAATAACGGCATAGGGGGCATGTTCTAGTTTGCTAATGCTGCAGAATGCAAAACACCAGAGATGGATTGGCTTTTATAAAAAGGGTTTATTTGGTTACAAATTTGCAGTTTCAAGGCCATGAAAGTGTCCAAGGCAACACATCAGTAATCGGGTACCTTCACTGGAGGATGGCCAGTGGTGTCCGGAAAACCTCTGTTAACTGGGAAGGCACGTGGCTGGCGTCTGCTCCAAAGTTCTGGTTTCAAAATGGCTTTCTCCCAGGACGTGCCTCTCTAGCAAGCTTGCTCGTCTTCAAAACATCACTCACAGCTGCACTGAGTTCCTTCTCTTTGAGTCAGCTCATTTATATGGCTCCACTGATGAAGGCCCACCCTGAATAGGTGGGGCCATGCCTCCATGGGAATATCTCATCAGAGTCATCACCCACAGCTGGGTGGGGCACATTCCAAGCAAATCTAATCAGCACCAAAACATCTGCCTCACAAGACTACATCAAAGATAATGGCATTTGGGGGACACAATACATTCAAACTGGCACAGGGCACTAACATCCTTTGTATTGGATCCTCACTGTGTCTGCCAGGTGCCCACACTGTTTTATCCAAATGTACTTTTAAATGTTCAGAGAGAGAAAGCCCATTAAAAGGAAAGTTGTAAAAAAATTCTGGAAGAGACAAAAGACCAGTTGTCCCTTGCTGCCCAATATAAACTTCTTCCCTGGAACTCTTCTTCCAAGCCCTTCCCTATCTGCCAGGATCTGGATTCTTTATATATCTGCAACAGCTTTCTTCCCCTCAGCATATAAACATGCCTAATTTTTCTCCTACCTAAAAAAAGTTTTCTTCATATTACCTTTCTCTGTTTTCTGTTATACTTCATTACTCAATTGAGTAGTCTACACAGTGTTTGATATTTTTAGAATATTGAATGAATAAAAGTTTTGTAAAGAATTTTCTTTCCTTGAAAAGTAGGCATTGATAAGGAAGGGAGGTGAGCTGTGAGCTATGGCCATTTTAAAACATAGCCCTTAAATTCAGTGACACGCTGTGATGGTTAGGTTCATGTGTCAACTTGGCCAGGTGATGGTGCCCAGGTGTCTGGTCAAGCAAGCACTAGCCTAACCATTACATTTGTGGCTGGCTAATAAACCAGAAGGTTGGTTTATTAAATCATCAGTCAATTGACTGCATTTGTATCAACCAAGGGGATGTCTTCCACAATGAGAGAATTCAATCAGCTGGATTTAATTCAATCAGTTGAAGATTTTTAAGGGAGAAGAGAAAGAACTTTCACTTCTTCAGCCAGTCAGCCCTTTCTGGGGAGTCATCAAAGACTTTCATCAGAGTTGCCAGCTTGCTGCCTGCCCTATGGAATTTGGACTCGTACATCCCCACAGTTTCGTGAGACACTTTCATAAAATCTCCTATTTACAGATATCTCCTGTTGGTTCTTTTTCCCTAGAGAACTGTAATACACATGCCTCCCTTTGAGAAGTGGGGTCCTTCAGGTCCCCATTCCTTGAATCTGTGTCTGTGATGCCTTGACTATTAAAATAAAGTGGAGGTGACCTTGCCAGTCTCTGGGCCCAGGCCTGAAGAACCTGGCAGCTTGCACTTCCTGTCTCTTGGATGCTCACTATTGGAACCCAGCCACCATGTGGTGAGGAAGCCCAGGCCACACAGAAAGGCCATGTTTAAATGTCCCAGACTAGGGTTCCAGCCAACAGCCAGTGTCAACTAACAGACATGAATGAAGATGACTTCAGGTGATAACAAGCCCTTGTCATTGAATCTTTCCAAGCCCTTCCCACTGTGCCCTGCCTGAGTTTCTGACCCACAGAGTTTGTGAATATAATAAAATGGTTGTTTTAGGCCACTAAATTTTGAGATGATTTGTCACACAGCTATAGATAACTGGAATTGAACTGTTCTAGCTCAGATGTAATTTCACTTCCCTTTAATCCTGCTTGGGAGGTATAACTTCTTTAACTTGCCAGTAGTCTTTCACTCACTTCATATTTTTGGACCTATCTTGATTTTCTGCAGGAGTCACAAACCCAAAAGACCATAGGGATGTATAGGGCAGAGTGCAGGAAGGATCTAGACCAGCACACTCCAATGGAACTTTCTGAAATGATGGAAATGTTCTAAATCTATGCTGCTTAATACGCTGTCCAGAATGAAATGTGGCTAGTGCAACCGAGGAACTGAAGTTTAAATTTTATTTATTATTATTTAATTTTAATTTTAAAAGCCATTTGTGGCTAGTGGCTGTCATATAGATCAGGGCAGCTCTAGACAATAGGTGGTAAACTGCTTGTACCAAGGATAAAATATGCCTAATTACATTGCCTTAACATTTTTTAAATCAAAGTTTCACTACACTTAGATTTAAAAAAAAATAACACTAATAATCCTTGCATTAGTCAGGGTTCTCTAGAGAAACAGAACTGACAAAGATTTATTGTAAGAATTGGCTCACCCAACTGTGAGGATTGACAAGCCCAAGTCATGTAGGGCAGTCCACAAGTTGGGAATGAGATGGTGAGGTTGAATTCCCAGGAGAAGCTGGCTGGCTACAGTAGAGATAGAAACTTTTCTTCCTGACTGCTGAAATTTTTAGTTCTACCTTTAATGCCATCAACAGATTGGATGAGGAGACTTCTCTCATTGCTGAAGGCAATCGCCTTTGATGATTGTAGATGCAATCAGCTATAGATGCAATCAACTGATTATTTAACATGAAATACACTTACAGTAATAATCAGTCCAGTGCTTGCTTGACCAAACAACTGAATAACATAACCTCGTCAAATTGACACATAGAATTAACCATCACAGTACTAAAAACAGCAAACCCCTGCCTCACCTATTAGTATTACTCCTCAGAGGCACCCACATTCACTTATTTTAGGCATTTCATCTGGTATTTACCCCCATATATAAATGATATGCTTAAAATACTGTATTTGATTTTTAAATTTTGAGCATTATCTTTTGATATCCTGTTATGATAGAGGAAGATTTAGTTCTTTTACTGTATTAGTTTCCTATTGTTACCATAGCAAATGACCACAAATTTAGTGGCTTAAAACAGCACAGATTTATTATCTTGCACATCTGTAGGTTAGAAGTCCAAAACAGTTTTCACTGGGCTAAAATCAATGTGTTCAAATGATTGCATTCCTTTCTGGAGGCCCTTGGGGAAAATTTGTTTTCCAGTTTCTAGAGGCTACCTGCATTCCTTTGCTCATGGCTCCCTTCCTCCTTCGCCAAAGGTTGCATCTTTCTAACTTTTCTTCTGTGGTCACATCTTGCTCTGACTTTGAGCTTAGCTGGGAAAGGTCCTCTGATACTAAGAACTGTATGATTATAATGAGCCCACCCAGATAATCCAAGGTACTCTCCCCTTCTCAAGGTCCTTAATGTAATCACATCTGTGAAGTCCTTTTTGCAGTGTAAGATTATATATTCACAGGTTGTTTTGGTTTGCTAAAGCTGCCAAATGCAATATATCAGAAATGGACTGGCTTTTTTTAAAAATTTAATTTTATTGAGATTGTTCACATACCATACAATCATCCAAAGACCCAAAGTACACAATCAATTCCCCTGGTACCAACATACAGCTGTGTATACATCAACACAATTTTTTTTTTTCAGTTTTTAGAACATTTTCATTACTCCAGAAAAGAAATAAAAAAAAAAAGAAAACACAAATCCTCCCATACCCCTAACCACCTCCCCCCCTTCCATTATTGGTTCACAGTATTGGTATAGTAGATTTGTTACTGTTGATGAAAAATGTTAAAATACTACTAACTGTAGTACATAGTTTGCAATAGGTACATTCTTTCCCCATATATCCCTCTATTATTAACTTCTAGTTATAGTGTCATACATTTGTTCTAGTTCATAAAAAATATTTCTAATATTTGTACAGTTAATCATGGACATTGTCAACCACAAGATTCACTGTTTAATACACTCCCAGATTTTAACGTCCAACTTTCCCTTTTGGTGACATACGTGACTGTAAGCTTCCTATTTCCACAACATTCACACACCATTAAGCACTGTTAGTTATTTTCACAATAACGTGCTACTGTCACTTCTGTCCATTTCCAAGGACTTAAGTTCAACCTAGTTAAACATTCTGCTCATAATAAGCAACTGCTCCCCATTCTTTAGCCTTGTTCTATATCCTGGTAACTTATATTTCATGTCTATGAGTTTACATATTATAATTAGTTCATACCAGTGAGACCATACAATATTTGTCCTTACGTGTCTGACATATTTCACTCAATATAGTGCTCTCAAGGTTTCTTCATCAACCCGTTTTTTTTTTTTTTTAAGATGGTTTTGTTCACCCACCATACATTCCATCCTAAGTAAACAATTTATGGTTCCCTGTATAATCACATATTTATGCATTCACCACCATCACCACTATCTATACAAGGACATCTCCATTTCTTCCACAAAGAAGGAGGAAGAGTCAAAGAAGGTAGAGAGACAAAAGAAAAAGAAAAAGAGAGAAAAAAAATGACAGCTAAAAAGCAAGAAAAGGAAAGATAGAATTAAACTAAAGTACAATAAAAGAGGCAGACAACATCACCAATGCCAAGAGTCCCACACCCCTTCCTTACGTCCCCCTCTTACAGGCATTTAGCTTTGGTATATTGCCTTTGTTACATTAAAGGAAGCATAATACAATGTTTCTGTTAACTATAGTCTCTAGTTTGCATTGATTGTATTTTTCCCCAATAGCACCCATTTTTAACACCTTACAAGGTTGACATTCATTTGTTCTTCCTCATGTAAAAACATAGTTGGAGATGGAAGAAGATGGCAGCATAGAGAGGAGTGGAAGCTAGTTTGTCCCCCTGGAACAACTAATAAACAATTAGGAACAACTAGTAAATGATCTGGAATAACTGCGGGGGGACAAACATGACTGTTCACTCATCATACACCAACCTGAATGGGGAGGAGTACCCGAGATCGCAGCATAAAATCTGCAAGTAAGAACTGCAGATCCAAGCCGGAAGCCCCCTCCCCCCATGGCCCAAACTGCAAAGCCTCGCGGTGCGAGAGAGCAGCACTCTCCCAGCAAGCAAATATAGCTCAGCTGAGCTCCAACTGGGGTTTTAATTAACAAGCATGGACTGCTGAATACAAGCTATGAATACCCAACAAGCAGACAGAGGCTTTTGCTGACGGCTGACATTGGAGATCCAGGGGGTGGCCGTGGACTGGCACTGAAGGGGGCTTTCTGTCCATTTTTCATCTCAGTGGAGAAAGCCTCAGCCACTTTCAATTCCCAGCGCTCTGACCAAGACAAGGGTGGAGATAGCAAAGGCAGAGAGACTATTCAAATGCTAATGACCTCTCCCTAGGGGGTTTATATTCCCTAAGAGGAAAGAGGTGGGGCCCAGCTCTACTACCCATCTTCCATTCAGAACCAGACCCCAGAGCCTGGGGGAGAACAGCCGTGAGCCACACCTCCTTACACCAGTCTGGAGCTACAGGGTGATAGGTGCCACCTGCTGGGTGGAAAAGCACAGTTGACTTGAGGCCTCACAGGGTGTACCAAACTTCTAGGACACTCTCAGGGAAACAGGATACTATTCCCTCCTTCCAAGACCTGAACCCGTTCTGGTCTGGGAAAACCTGATGGGGGTAGCCAAGGAAACCAGATGCCTAGACAACAGAAAACTACAACCTACACTAAGGAAAACGAAGTTATGGCCCAGTCAAAGGAACAAACTTACACTTCAACTGAGATACAGGAATTTAAACAACTAATACCAAATCAATTCAAAAAGTTTAGGGAAGATATGGCAAAAGAGATGAAGCATATAATGAAAACACTGGGTGTACATAAGGTAGAAATCAAAAGTTCAAAAAACAACTGACAGAATCTATGGAAATGAAAGGCACAATACAAAGATGAAAGACACAATGGAAACATACAACAGCAGATCTCAAGAGGCAGAGGAAAACACTCAGGAACTGGAGAACAAGGCACCTGAAAGCTTACACACAAAAGAGAAAAGAATGGAAAAATATGAGAAATGTCTCCAGGAACTTAAGGACAAAATGAAATGCAGGAATATATGTGTCATTGGTGTACCAGAAGGAGAAGAGAGGGGAAAGGGGCAGAAGCAATAATAGAGGAAATAATCAATGAAAATTTCCCATCTCTTATGAAAGACATAAAATTACAGATCCAAGAAGCACAGCGTACCCCAAACAGAATAGATCTGAATAGACCAAGACACTTAAGAATCAGATTTATCAAATGTCAAAGACAAAGAGAGAATCCTGAAAGCAGCAAGAGAAAAGCAATCCATCACATATAAAGGAAGTTTGATAAGACAATGTGCGGATTTCTCAATAGAAACCATGGAAGCAAGAAGGAAGTGGGTGATATATTTAAGATACTAAAAAAGAGAAAAGCTACAAACCAAGAATCCTATATCTGGCAAAACTGTTCTTCAAATATGAGAGAGAGCTTAAAATATTCCGTGACAGACAATGACAGAGTTTCTGAACAAGATACCTGCTCTACAGGAAACACTAAAGGAAGCACTGCAGACAGAAAGGAAAGACTGGAGTGAGAGGTTTGGAAAACAATTTTGGGAGATAGTAGCACAGCAATGTAAGTACACTGAACAAAGATGACTGTGAGCATGCTTGAAAGAGGAAGGTTAAGAGCACGTGGGACCACAGAATGAAAGATAAAAGATGAAGACCAGGACTGTATAACTCAGTGAAACCTAGGATGCTCAACGATTGTAAAAAAGGTACAAATATGTTTTTACATGAAGTGGAACAAATGAGTGTCAACATTGCAAGGCGTTAAAAATAGGGTAGGAAATACAATCAATGCAAACTAAAGACTATAATTAAAAGAAACATTGTATAATGCTTCCTTTAATATAACAAAGGCAATATACCAAAGCTAAATGCATATGGGGAGGTGAACATAGGGGAAGGGTATGGGACTCCTGGCATTGGTGATGTTGTCTGGCTCTTTATTCTACTTTAGTTTAATGGTCTCTCTCTCTTTTTGTTGCTTTCTAGCTGTCATGTTTTTTTTTTCTCTCTTTCTCTCTTTTTCTTTTTTTCCCTCTACCTTCTTTTACTCTTCCTCCTTCTGTGTGGAAGAAATGGAGCTGTCCTTATATAGATAGTGGTGATAGTGCTGAATACATAAATACGTGACTATGCAGGGAACCAACAATTGTTTACTTGGGACAGAATGTATGGTGTGTGAACAAAACCATCTTTAAAAAATTGGTTGATGAAGACACCATGAGGGCACTATATTGAGTGAAATAAGACAGACACATAAGGACAAATATTGCAGGGTCTCACTGATATGAACAAATTATAATGTGTAAACCCATAGACATGAAATATAAGTTACCAGGATACAGAATGAGTCTAAAGAATGGGGAGTGTTTGCTTATTATGAGCAGAATGTTCAACTAGGGTGAACTTAAATGTTTGGAAATGGACAGAGGTGATGGTAGCACTTTGTGAGAATAACTAATAATGTGTGAAGATGACAGAAAGGGTAAGCTCAGAGTAATGTATGTCACCAGAAGGAAAGCTGGAGGTTAAAAGTTGGGAATGTATAAAACAGTGAATCTTGTGGTGGACAATGTCCATGATTAACTGTACAAATATTAGAAATCCCTCTAATGAACTAGAACAAATGTATGACAGTATAACTAGAAGGAAATAATAGAGGGGCATATAGTAAATACTATATACCTATTGCAAACTATATACTACAGTTAGTAGTATTTTCACATTCTTTCACTAACAGTAACAAATGTACTATACCAAAACTATGAATCAGTAATGGAGGGGGTTGGTTAGGGGTATGGGGGGATTTGAGTTTCCTTTTTTTGTCTTTGTTTTCTGGAGTAGTGAAAATGTTCTAAAAATTGAAAACAAATTAATTGTGGTGATGGATGCACAGCTGTATAATGGTACCATGGGCAACTGTTTGTACACTTTGGATCTTTGGATAATTGCATGGTTTGTGAACAATCTCAATAAAAAAAACATATTTGTACATTTTATCACAATTGTTGAGCACTCTAGTTTTCACTGAGTTATACAGTCCCAGTCTTCATCTTTCTTCTTTCCTTCTGGTGTCCCACATGCTCCTAACCTTCCTCTTTCAAGCATGTTCATGGTCACCTTTATTCAGTGTACTTATATTGTTGTGCTGCCATCACCCAAAATTGTGTTCCAAATCTCCCACTCCTGTCTTTTCCTATCTGTCTGTAGTGCTCCCTTTCATATTTCCTGTAGAGTAGGTATCTTGTTTACAAGCTCTGTCATTGTCTGTTTGTCAGAGAATATTTAAAACTCTCCCTCATATTTGAAGGAAAGTTTTGCCAGATATAGGATTCTTGGTTGGTGGTTTTTCTCTTTCAGTACATTAAATATATCACCCCACTTCCTTCTTGCCTCCATGGTTTCTACTGAGAAATCCACACATAATCTCATCAAGCTTCCTTTGTATGTGATGGATTGCTTTTCTCTTGCTGCTTTCAGGATTCTCTCTTTGTCTTTAACATTTGATAATCTGATTATTGTGTCTTGGTGAAGGTCTATTCAGATCTATTTTGTTTGGGGTGTGCTGCTCTTCTTGGATCTGTAATTTTATGTCTTTCTCAAGAGATGGGAAATTTTCATTGATTATTTCCTCTATTATTGCTTCTGCCCCTTTTCCCTTCTCTTCTTCTGGAACACCCATGACACATACATTCCTGCACTTTGTGTTGTCATTCAATTCCCTAAGACATTGCTCATATTTTTCCATTCTTTTCCCTATCTGTTCTTTTGTGTGTAGGATTTCAGGTGCCTTGCTCTCCAGTTCCTGAGTGATTTCTTCTGCCTCCTGAGGTCTGCTGTTGTGTGTCTCCATTGTGTTTTTCATCTCTTGTGTTGTGCCTTTCATTTCCATAGATTCTACTGGTAGTTTTTCAAACTTTCGATTTCTACCTCATTTTTGCTCAGCGTTTTTATATCCTTCATCTCTTTTATCTTCCCTGAACCTGTTGATTTGTTTTTTTATTTGATTTAGCATATTTCTTTGAAAATCTTTAATTGATTGTTTCATTAAAGTGAAATTATCTCAACTATATCTTAATTGAGGTGTAAGTTTATTCCTTTGGGCCATATCTTCATTTTTCCTAGTGTAGTTTGTAGTTTTCTATTGTCAGGAGTCTTGTTTCCTTGGTTACCCCAATCAGATTTTCCCAGACCAGAACAGATTCAGATCTCAGAATGGGTCAATATTCAAGTTTCAAGTTTCCCTGAGGGTGTATCTTAGAAGATAGACAGACTTCCCTGTAAGCCCTCTAGCCGCCGTGCTTTTCCTAACCTGCCCAGCAGGTGGCATCTGTCAGCCTGTTGCTCCCAACTGGTGTAAGGAGCTGTGGCCCCTTTAATTCTCCTCTTAGGTTGTTTCTGGTTTGATTGTTTCCCGCCAGGCCCTGGGGTCTGGGTTCTGAAGGGAAGGCCGGCACTAGAGCTGGGCTCCAGCTCCTTCATCTTAGGGGAGATACTCCCCCTAGGGGGTTATCTTCTGCATTTGAATTGCTCCTCTGTCTCTCTGACTCTGTTATCTCCACCCCTGTCTGGGTCAGAGCACTGCGAACTGAAAATGGCTGAGGCTCTCTCCACTGAGCCACTCAGGTTGAGAGAGAGAAAAAGGGAAAGAAAGCCCCCTTTCAGAGCCAATCCATGGCCTCCCAGTTTTATCCGTCAGTCAGAGAGATCAACTGGTCTTCTGGGCTCCCTTTCAAGGGGCACAGGAGTTTACTGGCTCTTTAAGGTCAGTCATCAACTAAAAGTGTCTGTCTGCTTGTTAGGGGTTTGTCTATGTTTGTAGCTTGTATTCAGCAGTCCACATTTGTTAATTAAAACCCCAGTTGGAGCTGGGCTGAGCCATATTCACTTGTTCTGGGACTGCTGTTTTCTCCTATAGCCAGGTTTTGCAGCTCAGCCTGCCATGGGGGGAGGGGACTCCCAGCGTGTTTCTGCAGTTTTTACTTACAGATTTTATGCTGTGATCTCAGCCATTCCAGCCAATCCAGTTTGGTGTAGAATGTGTGGACAGTCACGGTTGTCCCCCAGCAGTTATTCCAGATTATTTACTAGCTGTTCCTGATTGTTTATTAGTTGCTCCAGGAGACTAACTAAATTCCACACCTCTCTATGCTGCCATCTTGCCCCTCCCTCCTGGACTGGCTTTTAACAGTGGGGATTTATTAGGTTACCAGTTACAATTCTAATGCTGTGAAAAATGTCCAAATTAAGACAACAGCAAGAGGATTCCTTCTCTGAAGAAAGGCTGCTGGTGTCTGGGATTCCTCTGTCACACAGGAAGGCACATGGGCAGTGTCAGCTGATCCTTCTCTCCCAGGTTTTGTTGCTTTTGGGGTCTGGCTCTTTCAGTTTCTGTGGGTCCTTTCTTGCTTCTCTGGGGCATTTCTGTCTCTCTAAGCAAAAGGTCCCACTCACAATATGTCTGCACTCACCAAAATGGATTGACAGAACATGACCTTTTCTGGGGTACATAACAGCTTCAAACCACCACACAGGTTCTGGGGATTAGGATGTGGACATCTCCTGGGGGACATTATTCAGCCCACCAGACTTACCTTTCCTACTCTCTATATTCAGGGGTGGCATTATGACAATTAGCCTTCTAAAACACTGTGCTTGTGGGTATATAGCGCCATCAAGCCGTTCCCTTAAGACTTCTGCACTTTTTTGTTTATATATGTCTTGCTACACAGGGCACAGTAAAACATGGCTGCAGGTCCTGTATTGAGACAGGTCTTTAGTCTGTGATGATTGTGCTAGAGGTGCTGGAAAGAGTCCTGCTTCACTAGTTCCTCGCTGATGGTTAAATGAGTCTTGTTTCTCCGGGGTCCATGAGGGCAGGAACTATTTTCCATTGTGACTGAGTGTGTGGCACAGCACCTGGCACATACTGAGTGCTCACAACAGGTTTGCCACGTGAAAATAGGATCCTTCCCTGACATTGGAAAACCCAAATTGAAAACATTTCTCTGGATTTAGGGCCCTTGCATGTCTGACGTGGAGCTTCAGCTTCTAGGACCAATCCTGACCTTGTAGAGGAACATTTGATCTTGTTGATAGCATTCTAGGACTGCTACCATCTCACCCTAGCTTCTAGACTTCAGGATCCTGCAAGCTGGTTCCTATGACTGGTTTAACATGGTCTCTAAATGTGTTTAAATCTGCCTAGTATCCTTTTTATCCATACCTGGGCATTTGCCTTCATCCTACTAGTACTGTCTCACCCCCAGGGACCAAAATCTGCTCAAGAACTGCAGCTTAGTGATTGCCCTGCAACAAGCAACCTAGACTTCTGAGTATTCCAGGTAGGGCTCTACCTGCCTTGCAGGGCACCCTGAGACATTGTGTTAGTCCCTGGGTACTTACTGTGGTTTGCATACCACCCAGGTTATTGATCTGCCCTTCCTGGAGACTGTCTTCTATTAGTCAGACAAAATGCTCTCCTGCTACTTGCCACTGGTCAGGCCTCATTCACCTGCCACACCCCAGCTGGTAGATCCAGACCACATCCTAAACCCTCCCAATCTGCCCCATCCTGCTGCTGTGCTAAGCCCAGACCTCAAACTGATAGACATGTAAGTACATTCAAAACAGGGGGTGCAGCCCTGAGCATGGACATGGCGTGATTCAAATACATGGGAAGCAAAGATCACCAGATGGGTTAGTGGTAAGTTCAAATTTTCTATGTTAATGAGGCATTTGTGGGTTTTGTGTCATGGAATAACAAATAGAACTGTGTCTGAAGGAATGGTGAGCCTTCTATAAGGCTGATTTTATGTGCTTCCAACAGGTTTATTATTTTCAGGTCATTACAAATTCTCCCCTCTCTGTAACGTTGAGGGGACCTGGTACCCTTTCCCTCCCATCCCATATACACTTTACATACTTTGCTTATAGGTTTCTACATCCAAAGTGGATTTCGAATGGTGTTACTCAAAAATTATCACAGGCATCCATGTTTATACCTGACATAGGAATCTGTTTTCAGCTTGGAACCCCTTCTGTCATTTACTTTTCCTGCCCAAAGAAGGGGAATATAAAATAACTCTCTCATTGCTCCCGTGAGTACAGAGTAAGGAATAGAACCGCTGAACACAGCTGTCACTGGCCAGAGAATTCTCACTGAAACACTCAGAGCACAGGGAGGCAGAAGCTGTAATTATATGTGGTTGAGAGGGAAGTAAAAAGACTATTCTGGACTTCAGTTGAACTCTGAGTTGGTGCAGAGCAGAGTGAAAAGGAGAACCCTGATAAAAAGTGAATAATTATCCTGTGTAGAAGAGTTGCTTGGGAAAGAAATAGGGGGAGGCATACACAGAGGGAGGTCAGCAGGGAGTGAAATCCAAAACTGAGGCACTCGTGGAGAGGTAATTTATGGCCGATTTCATGTAATTTTCATTCCATAGTGGGGTGCCATTCATCATCTTGGTTATCTTTATTAGCCCTGAATTTAAGATGTCCTCCAGGGACTGGTGTATATTGATGGTGGAAGATGGAAGAAGGGGGTGGGGATCAGGGAATAAGGCCCATCCTCTGTTCTTAAAATCCTCATAGCCATCTCTGGCATGTGAGGCTTGGCTAGATACCCAGACTTATGGGGGTATCCAATCCTGGAGCCAAGAGCAGGCACACCAGACAAATCCTACTCTGGATAAAATGTGAGCTTAGTAAGAGCTCTATATGTCTGGTTATCTGGTAGTGTCATAATGGTTAGAAGTATCAATTTTGGAGTCAAATAGAACTGATTTCAACTTCTGGCTCCTCTACTTAATTGCTTTGTGACTTGGTGAAAGTTATTCACCCTCTCTGTGCCTCAGTTTCTTCATTTGTAGAAACAGGTAAAATAATATTACAGATCTATTAAAAGGTTAGCACAGAGCTTTGCATGCAAATACGTAATATTCGTCAATTGTGAACATTTATCAATAAACCCTCTTGAACTGAATCAGTAGAGTGCTTCAGAATTAGGAGAACCTATGAGGCAAATTAATGCCTTCTTTCTAATAAGGGAATGAACTTGCTAGGTCCACACAGCCAAATAAACTAATCCCCAATGATCAGTATTACTACTCAACTTAAAAGTGCAACTGATATAAGAGCTACACCTAAACTCGCCACTAACATGAAATATCTATCAAAAGATTAAAATGCAACTCCAACCCAGCAGTCTGGACTCCTGAAGACAGTTATATGATAATGTAGATTACAAGGGGTGACAGTGTGATTGTGAAGACCTTGTGGCTCACACCCCCTTTATCTAGTTTATGGATGAGTAGAAAAATGGGGATAAAAACTAAAGGACAAATGGGGTGGGATGGGGGGATGATTTGGGTGTTCTTTTTTCACTTTTATTTTTTAATCTTGTTCTGGTTCTTTCTGATATAAGGAAAATGTTCAGAGATAGATTGTGGTGATGAACGCATAACTATGTTATCATACTGTGGACAGTGGATTGTATACCATGGATGATTGTATGGTATGTGAATGTATTTCAATAAAACTGAATTAAAAAAAAAAAGATTAAAATGCAGTATTTTTGATTCTGGAACATTCTTACAATTTTGTGGTTTTCCTTTTTTAAAGAAATAGTTTCAAACTTGCAGAAGAATTATAATAATAGTATAAAGAACTCCCAGATTTAACCCAACTCTCCACATTTTGCCACATTTTCTTTATCACTTCCTTCCTCTATATATGTTCATATTACTTTTTCCTGAAATATTTGAGAATAGTGCTCTGGTTTGCTAATGCTGCTTTTTTGCAAAATACCAGAAATGGATTGGCTTTTTTAAAGGGGGTTTATTTGGCTACAAAGTTACAGTCCTAAGGCCATAAAGTGTCCAAGGTAAGGCATCAAAAATAGGGTACCTTCCGTGGAGAAAGCATCTGGAAAACTTTTGTTAGCTGGGAAGGCACGTGGCTGGCATCTGCTTGCTCCCAGGTTGCGTTTCAAAATAGCTTTCTCCAAAATATCAGCTTTCAATAGCTGTCTTCAAAATGTCTGTCTCAGCTGCAGCTCTGAAATGTCACTCTTAGCAGGCTCTAAGGTCCTTCTGTTTGTAAACTCTTTTATATGACTCCAATGATTTCATTAACACCCACCCTAAACAGGCCGGTAACACATTCATGGAAATTATCCAATCAACATTTCACTCACAGTTGATTGAGTTACATCTCCATGGAATCACTCAATCAAAGGATTCCAACCTAATCAACACTAATACGTCTGCCCCCACAAGATTGCATCAAAGAACATTTCATTTCGGGGGACATAATACATCCAAACCAGCACGACAGGTATCATGCCTTTTTACCTCAAAATACTTTAGTAGATATTTCCTTTGAACAAGATCATTCTCCTGCATAACCATAAATCAGTTATAAAATTTAGGCAATTTAACATTGATATAATACTCATCTGATAAATAGACCATATTCAAAATTTGCTACTTGTCTCAATAATGTCCTTGAAATGACTCTTCACTCTCCTTTAATCTGAAATAGCCTTTGTTTATCTTTCATGACCTTGACATTTTCTAAGAGAATGTTTTGGAGAATGTCCCTCAATTTGGGTTTGATGTTTCCTCATGAGTAGATTCATGTTATGCATTTTTGGCAAGAATAGTATAGAAGTGATGGTGTCCTTCCTAGTGCATTACACTGGGAAACCCATACTGTCAGTTTGTCTCGCTATTGGTGGTGTTAACTATTTTCTGGTGTTTTGATCATTGTCTCCTTTATTTTATTTTATTTTTTTTAATCATCATTTTATTGAGATATATTCACATACCACGCAGTCATACAAAACAAATTGTACTTTCGATTGTTTACAGTACCATTACATAGTTGTACATTCATCACCTAAATCAATCCCTGACACCTTCATTAGCACACACACAAAAATAACAAGAATAATAATTAGAGTGAAAAAGAGCAATTGAAGTAAAAAAGAACACTGGGTACCTTTGTCTGTTTGTTTCCTTCCCCTACTTTTCTACACATCCATCCATAAACTAGACAAAGTGGAGTTTGGTCCTTATGGCTTTCCCAATCCCATTGTCACCCCTCATAAGCTACATTTGTATACAACTGTCTTCGAGATTCATGGGTTCTGGGTTGTAGTTTGATAGTTTCAGGTATCCACCACCAGCTACCCCAATTCTTTAGAACCTAAAAAGGGTTGTCTAAAGTGTGCGTAAGAGTGCCCACCAGAGTGATCTCTCGGCTCCTTTTGGAATCTCTCTGCCACTGAAGCTTATTTCATTTCCTTTCACATCCCCCTTTTGGTCAAGAAGATGTTCTCCGTCCCACGATGCTGGGTCTACATTCCTCCCCGGGAGTCATATTCCACGTTGCCAGGGAAATTCACTCCCCTGGATGTCTGATCCCACGTAGGGGGGAGGGCAGTGATTTCACCTTTCAAGTTGGCTTAGCCAGAGAGAGAGGGCCACATCTGAGCAACAAAGAGGCATTCAGGAGGAGACTCTTAGGCACAAATATAGGGAGGCCTAGCCTCTCCTTTGCAGCAACCGTCTTCCCAAGGGTAAAACTTATGGTAGAGGGCTCAACCCATCAAACCACCAGTCCCCTATGTCTGTGGTCATGTTAGCAACCATCGAGGTGGGGTAGGTGAATACCCCTGCATTCTCCACAGGCTCCTCAAGGGGGCACTACATCTTTTTTTTTTTCCTTGTTTTTCTTTTTTCTTTTTTTTTTTAACATTCCCTTCTTTTTTAAATCAACTGTATGAAAAAAAAAAGTTAAAAAGAAAACAAACATACAATAAAAGAACATTTCAAAGAGACCATAACAAGGGAGTAAGAAAAAGACAACTAACCTAAGATAACTGCTTTACTTCCCACCTGTTTCTACTTTACCCCAAGAAAGTTACATAATATAGCAACATTTCTGTGAACTTGTTCCTACTATATCCATCAGAAATTAAGAGACCATAGTCATTTCTGGGCATCCCCAGAACGTTAAATAGCTTATCTGTTCTTCTTGGATTATTGTTCCCCCTTCCTTAATTGCTCTCTACTGCTAGTTCCCCTACATTCTACATTATAAACCATTTGTTTTACATTTTTCAAAGTTCACATTAGTGGTAGCATATAATATTTCTCTTTTTGTGCCTGGCTTATTTCGCTCAGCATTATGTCTTCAAGGTTCATCCATGTTGTCATATGTTTCACGAGATCATTCCTTCTTACTGCCGCGTAGTATTCCATCGTGTGTATATACCACATTTTATTTATCCACTCTTCTGTTGAAGGACATTTGGGTTGTTTCCATCTCTTGGCAATTGTGAATAATGCTGCTATGAACATTGGCGTGCAGATATCTGTTTGTGTCACTGCTTTCCGATCTTCCGGGTATATACCGAGAAGTGCAATCGCTGGATCGAATGGTAGCTCTATATCTAGTTTTCTAAGGAACTGCCAGACTGTCTTCCAGAGTGGCTGAACCATTATACAGTCCCACCAACAATGAATAAGAGTTCCAATTTCTCCACATCCCCTCCAGCATTTGTAGTTTCCTGTTTGTTTAATGGCAGCCATTCTAACCGGTGTTAGATGGTATCTCATTGTGGTCTTAATTTGCATCTCTCTAATAGCTAGTGAAGCTGAACATTTTTTCATGTGTTTCTTGGCCATTTGTATTTCCTCTTCAGAGAACTGTCTTTTCATATCTTTTGCCCATTTTATAATTGGGCTGTCTGTACTATTGTCATTGAGTTGTAGGATTTCTTTGTATATGCAAGATATCAGTCTTTTGTCAGATACATGGTTTCCAAAAATTTTTTCCCATTGAGTTGGCTGCCTCTTTACCTTTTTGAGAAATTTCTTTGAGGTGCAGAAACTTCTAAGCTTGAGGAGTTCCCATTTATCTATTTTCTCTTTTGTTGCTTGTGCTTTGGGTGTAAAGTCTAGGAAGTGGCCGCCTAATACAAGGTCTTGAAGATGTTTTCCTACATTATCTTCTAGGAGTTTTATGGTACTTTCTTTTATATTGAGATCTTTGGTCCATTTTGAGTTAATTTTTGTGTAGGGGGTGAGGTAGGGTTCCTCTTTCATTCTTTTGGATATGGATATCCAACTCTCCCAGCCCCATTTGTTGAAAAGACCATTATGGCTCAGTTCGGTGACTTTGGGGGCCTTATCAAAGATCAGTCGGCCATAGATCTGAGGGTCTATCTCTGAATTCTCAATTCGATTCCATTGATCTATATGTCTATCTTTGTGCCAGTACCATGCTGTTTTGACAACTGTGGCTTTATAATAAGCTTCAAAGTCAGGGAGTGTAAGTCCTCCCACTTCGTTTTTCTTTTTTAGAGTGTCTTTAGCAATTCGAGGCATCTTCCCTTTCCAAATAAATTTGATAACTAGCTTTTCCAAGTCTGCAAAGTAGGTTGTTGGAATTTTGATTGGGATTGCATTGAATCTGTAGATGAGTTTGGGTAGAATTGACATCTTAATGACATTTAGCCTTCCTATCCATGAACATGGAATATTTTTCCATCTTTTAAGGTCCCCTTCTATTTCTTTTAGTAGAGTTATGTAGTTTTCTTTGTATAGGTCTTTTACATCTTTGGTTAAGTTGATTCCTAGGTACTTGATTTTTTTAGTTGCTATTGAAAATGGTATCTTTTTCTTGAGTGTCTCTTCAGTTTGTTCATTTCTAGCATATAGAAACATTACTGACTTCTGTGCATTAATCTTGTATCCCGCTACTTTGCTAAATTTGTTTATTAGCTCTAGTAGCTGTATCGTCGACTTCTCAGGGTTCTCCAGATATAAGGTCATATCATCTGCAAACAATGACAGTTTTACTTCTTCTTTTCCAATTTGGATGCCTTTTATTTCTTTGTCTTGCCGGATTGCCCTGGCTAGCACTTCCAGCACAATGTTGAATAACAGTGGTGACAGCGGGCATCCTTGTCTTGTTCCTGATCTTAGAGGGAAGGCTTTCAGTCTCTCACCATTGAGTACTATGCTGCTGTGGGTTTTTCATATATGCTCTTTATCATATTGAGGAAGTTTCCTTCAATTCCTACCTTTTGAAGTGTTTTTATCAAAAAGGGATGTTGGATTTTGTCAAATGCTTTTTCAGCATCTATTGAGATGATCATTTGATTTTTCCCTTTTGAATTTTCAATGTGTTGTAATACATTGATTGATTTTCTTATGTTGAACCATCCTTGCATGCCTGGAATAAACCCCACTTGGTCATGGTGTATGATTTTTTTAATGTGTCTTTTGATTCGATTTGCAAGTATTTTGTTGAGAATTTTTGCATCTATATTCATTAGGGAGATTGGCCGGTAGTTTTCCCTTTTTGTAGCACCTTTCCCTGGTTTTGGTATTAGATTTATATTAGTTTCATAAAATGAGTTAGGTAGTGTTCCATTTCCTTCAATGTTTTGAAAGAGTTTGAGTAAGACTGGTGTCAGTTCTTTCTGGAAAGTTTGGTAGAATTCCCCTGTGAAGCCATCTGGCCCTGGGCATTTATTTGTGGGAAGATTTTTGATGACTGATTGGATCTCTTCGCTTGTGATGGGTTGATTGAGGTCTTCTATTTCTTCTCTGGTCAGTCTAGGGTGTTCATATGTTTCCAGGAAATTGTCCATTTCCTCTACATTATTCAGTTTGTTGCCATACAGTTGTTCATAGTATCCTCTTATAATTTTTTTAATTTCTTCAGGATCTGCAGTTATGTCACCTTTTTCATTCATTATTTTGTTGATATGGGTCTTCTGTCTTTTTGATTTTGTCAGTCTAGCTAGGGGCTTGTCAATCTTGTTGATTTTCTCAAAGAACCAACTTTTGGTGATATTTATCCTCTCTATTGTTTTTTTGTTCCCTATGTCATTTATTTCTGCTTTAATCCTTGTTATTTCTTTTCTTCTACTTGGTTTAGGATTGGTTTGCTGTTCATTTTCTAGCTTCTTCAGTTGATCCATTAGTTCTTTGATTTTGGCTCTTTCTTCCTTTTTAATATATGGGTTTAGTGCTATAAATTTCCCCCTCAGCACTGCTTTTGCTGCATCCCATAGGTTTTGGTATGTTGTGTTCTCATTTTCATTCGTCTCTATATATTTAGCAATTTCTCTTGCTATTTCTTCTTTAACCCACTGATTGTTTAGGAGTGTGTTGTTTAACCTCCAGGTATTTGTGAATTTTCTAAGTCTCTGATGGTTATTGACTTCTAATTGTATTCCATTGTGGTCAGAGAATGTGCTTTCAACAATTTCAATCTTTTTAAATTTACTGAGGCTTGTTTTATGTCCCAGCATATGATCTATTCTGGAGAAAGTTCCGTGAGCACTAGAAAAGTATGTGTATCCTGGTGATTTGGGATGTAATGTTCTGTATATGTCTGTTAAATCTAATTCGTTTATCAGATTGTTTAGGTTTTCAATTTCCTTATTGGTCCTCTGTCTGGTTGATCTATCTATAGGAGAGAGTGATGTGTTGAAGTCTCCCACAATTATTGTGGAAACATCAATTGCTTCCTTTAGTTTTGCCAGTGTTTCTCTCATTATTTTGTGGCACCTTGATCGGGTGCATAGACATTTATGATTGTTATTTCTTCTTGTTGAATTGCCCCTTTTATTAGTATGTAGTGGCCTTCTTTGTCTCTCAAAACATCCCTGCATTTAAAGTCTATTTTATCTGAGATTAATATTGCTACACCTGCTTTCTTTTGGCTGTAGCTTGCATGAAATATTTTTTTCCATCCTTTCACTTTCAATTTCTTTGTGTCCCTGTGTCTAAGATGTGTCTCTTGTATGCAACATATTGATGGTTCATTTTTTTTTATCCATTCTGCGAATCTATATCTTTTAATTGGGGAGTTTAATCCATTTACATTCAACGTTATAACCGTGAAGGCATTTCTTGAATCAGCCATCTTATCCTTTGGTTTATGTTTGTCATATATATTTTTCCCCTCTCTCTATTAATATCCTTTATTGTACCCATACCGAATCTCTTTAGTACTGAACCTTTCTCCAAGTCTCTCTGTCCTTTCTTTGTTTCTCTGTCTGTAGGGCTCCCTTTAGTATCTCCAGTAGGGCAGCTCTCTTGTTAGCAAATTCTCTCAGCATTTGTTTGTCTGTGAAAAATTTAAGCTCTCCCTCAAATTTGAAGGAGAGCTTTGCTGGATAAAGTATTCTTGGCTGGAAATTTTTCTCACTCAGAATTTTAAATATATCGTGCCACTGCCTTCTCGCCTCCATGGTGGCTGCTGAGTAGTCACTACTTAGTCTTATGCTGTTTCCTTTGTATGTGGTGAATTGCTTTTCTCTTGCTGCTTTCAGAACTTGCTCCTTCTCTTCTGTGTTTGACAGTGTGATCAGAATATGTCTCGGAGTGGGTTTATTTGGATTTATTCTATTTGGAGTTCGCTGAGCATTTATGATTTGTGTATTTATGTTGTTTAGAAGATTTGGGAAGTTTTCCCCAACAATTTCTTTGAATACTCTTCCTAGACCTTTACCCTTTTCTTCGCCTTCTGGAACACCAATGAGTCTTATATTAGGACTTTTTATATTACCTATCATATCCCTGAGGTCCGTTTCGATTTTTTCAATTTTTTTCCCCATTCTTTCTTTTATGCTTTCATTTTCCACTCTGTCATCTTCCAGGTCACTGATTCGTTGTTCAACTTCCTCTAGTCTTGTACTATGAGTGTCCAGAATCTTTTTAATGTGGTCAACAGTTTCTTTAATTTCCACAAGATCATCTATTTTTTTATCTAGTCTTGCAATGTCTTCTTTATGCTCTTCTAGGGTCTTCTTGATATCCTTTGCATTCTGTACTATGGTATCATTGTTCATCTTTAGTTCTTTGAGTAGCTGCTCTAGGTGCTGTGTCTCTTCTGATCTTTTGATTTGGGTGCTTGGGCTTGGGTTATCCATATCGTCTGGTTTTTTCATATGCTTTATAATTTTCTGTTGTTTTTGGCCTCGTGGCATTTGCTGAACTTGATAGGGTTCTTTTAGGATTTGTAGACCAGTTGAAGTCCTTATCTCTAATTTATCAGATCTACAGCTTCGTGGAGTACACTTTCTCTAACTAACCAGCAGGTGGCGTCCATCAGCCACCTGTTCTCCACAAGCCAGTTCTCCCCTGCTTTGCCTTTGTATATTTTATTAAAGAATAAAATAATAAAGTACTGCTTGATTCATAAAGATAACTAAACATTATGTTCAACTCTCTTTTTTTATGGCTCATTCATTATAGAACACTAAACCTATCATTCAGTCAACTCTTGATTATCCTTTGGGATAGTTTGGGTAATTAAAATAGTAACATTTAATTTCAAGTCTATTTTTGTTAATATTATTAGTATTACCCTCAACAGAGAGAATTATCTGCCTGAAAGGACAGCCCCCCAAGTGACAAATCCTAGATGACATTTAAAGGAGACAATGGAGGCGGGGCAAGATGGCAGACTGGTGAACTGTAAGTTTTAGTTACTCCTCCAGGAAAGTAGGTAAAAAGCCAGGAACTGCGTGGACTGGACACCACAGAGCAATCTGTCTTTGGGCACACTTCATACAACACTCATGAAAATGTCGAACTGCTAAGATCAGCGAAATCTGTAAGTTTTTGCGGCCAGGGGACCCGCGCCCCTCCCTGCCAGGCTCAGTCCCGTGGGAGGAGGGGCTGCCAGCTCCGGGAAGGAGAAGGGAGAACTGCAGTGGTAGCCCTTCTCGGAAACTCATTCTACTGATCCATACTCCAACCATAGATAGACTGAGACCAGACACCAGAGAATCTGAGAGCAGCCAGGCCAGCAGAGAGGAGACAGGCATAGAAAAAAAAAAAAAATAACACGAAAAACTCCAAAATAAAAGCAGAGGATTTTTGGAGTTCTGGTGAACACAGAAAGGGGAAGGGCGGAGCTCAGGCCTTGAGGCGCATATGCAAATCCCGAAGAAAAGCTGATCTCTCTGCCCTGTGGACCTTTCCTTAATGGCCCTGGTTGCTTTGTCTATTAGCATTTCAATAACCCATTAGATCTCTGAGGAGGGCCCTTTTTTTTTTTTTTTTTTAATCCTTTTTTCTTTTTCTAAAACAATTACTCTAAGAAGCCCAATACACAAAGCTTCAAAGAATTGCAATTTGGGCACGTCAAGTCAAGAGCAGAACTAAGAGAGCTCTGAGACAAAAGGCAATAATCCAGTGGCTGAGAAAATTCACTAAACACCACAACTTCCCAAGAAAACGGGGGTGTCCGCTCACAGCCACCATCCTGGTGGACAGGAAACACTCCTGCCATCGCCAGCCCCATAGCCCAGAGCTGCCCCAGAGAACCCAGTGTGACGGAAGTGCTTCAAATAACAGGCACACACCACAAAACTGGGCGTGGACATTAGCCTTCCCTGCAACCTCAGCTGATTGTCCCAGAGCTGGGAAGGTGGAGCAGTGTGAATTAACAAAGCCCCATTCAGCCATCATTTGAGCAGACTGGGAGCCTCCCTACACAGCCCAGCAGCCCAGAACTGCCCTGGGGGGACGGCACCCACCTGTGACATAGCACAGTCATCCCTCAACAGAGGACCTGGGGTGCACAGCCTGGAAGAGGGGCCCACTTGCAAGTCTCAGGAGCCATACGCCAATACCAAAGACTTGTGGGTCAGTGGCACAGACAAACTGTGGCAGGACTCAACTGAAGGATTAGACTATTGCAGCAGCTTTAAAACTCTAGGATCATCAGGGAGATTTGATTGTTAGGGCCACCCCCCCTCCCCGACTGCCCAGAAACACGCCCCACATACAGGGCAGGCAACACCAACTACACATGCAAGCTTGGTACACCAATTGGGCCCCACAAGACTCACTCCCCCACTCACCAAAAAGGCTAAGCAGGGGAGAACTGGCTTGTGGAGAACAGGTGGCTCGTGGATGCCACCTGCTGGTTAGTTAGAGAAAATGTACTCCACGAAGCTGTAGATCTGATAAATTAGAGATAAAGACTTCAATAGGTCTACAAACCCTAAAAGAACCCTATCAAGTTCAGCAAATGCCACGAGGCCAAAAACAACAGAAAATTATAAAGCATATGAAAAAACCAGACGATATGGATAACCCAAGCCCAAGCACCCAAATCAAAAGACCAGAAGAGACACAGCACCTAGAGCAGCTACTCAAAGAACTAAACATGAACAATGAGACCATAGTACGGGATATGAAGGAAATCAAGAAGACTCTAGAAGAGCATAAAGAAGACATTGCAAGACTAAATAAAAAAATGGATGATCTTATGGAAATTAAAGAAACTGTTGACCAAATTAAAAAGATTCTGGACACTCATAGTACAATACTAGAGGAAGTTGAACAATGAATCAGTGACCTGGAAGATGACAGAATGGAAAATGAAAGCATAAAAGAAAGAATGGGGAAAAAAATTGAAAAAATCGAAATGGACCTCAGGGATATGATAGATAATATGAAATGTCCAAATATAAGACTCATTGGTGTCCCAGAAGGGGAAGAAAAGGGTAAAGGTCTAGGAAGAGTATTCAAAGAAATTGTTGGGGAAAACTTCCCAAATCTTCTAAACAACATAAATACACAAATCATAAATGCTCAGCGAACTCCAAATAGAATAAATCCAAATAAACCCACTCCGAGACATATTCTG
Organism: Choloepus didactylus; assembly: GCF_015220235.1. NCBI lineage: Eukaryota > Metazoa > Chordata > Mammalia > Pilosa > Megalonychidae > Choloepus > Choloepus didactylus. The sequence goes on from NC_051308.1 coordinate 35,988,733, forward strand.
ATCACACTGTCAAACACAGAAGAGAAGGAGCAAGTTCTGAAAGCAGCAAGAGAAAAGCAATTCACCACATACAAAGGAAACAGCATAAGACTAAGTAGTGACTACTCAGCAGCCACCATGGAGGCGAGAAGGCAGTGGCACGATATATTTAAAATTCTGAGTGAGAAAAATTTCCAGCCAAGAATACTTTATCCAGCAAAGCTCTCCTTCAAATTTGAGGGAGAGCTTAAATTTTTCACAGACAAACAAATGCTGAGAGAATTTGCTAACAAGAGAGCTGCCCTACTGGAGATACTAAAGGGAGCCCTACAGACAGAGAAACAAAGAAAGGACAGAGAGACTTGGAGAAAGGTTCAGTACTAAAGAGATTCGGTATGGGTACAATAAAGGATATTAATAGAGAGAGAGAAAAATATGGCAAACATAAACCAAAGGATAAGATGGCCAATTCAAGAAATGCCTTCACGGTTTTAACGTTGAATGTAAATGGATTAAACTCCCCAATTAAAAGATATAGATTCGCAGAATGGATCAAAAAAAATGAACCATCAATATGTTGCATACAAGAGACTCATCTTAGACACAGGGACACAAAGAAACTGAAAGTGAAAGGATGGAAAAAAATATTTCATGCAAGCTACAGCCAAAAGAAAGCAGGTGTAGCAATATTAATCTCAGATAAAATAGACTTCAAATGCAGGGATGTTTTGAGAGACAAAGAAGGCCACTACATACTAATAAAAGGGGCAATTCAGCAAGAAGAAATAACAATTTTAAATGTCTATGCATCCAATCAAGGTGCCACAAAATACATGAGAGAAACACTGGCAAAACTAAAGGAAGCAATTGATGTTTCCACAATAATTGTGGGAGACTTCAACACATCACTCTCTCCTGTAGATAGATCAACCAGACAGAAGACCAATAAGGAAATTGAAAACCTAAACAATCTGATAAATGAATTAGATTTAACAGACATATACAGGACATTACATCCCAAATCACCAGGATACACATACTTTTCTAGTGCTCATGGAACTTTCTCCAGAATAGATCATATGCTGGGACATAAAACAAGCCTCAATAAATTTGAAAAGATTGAAATTATTCAAAGCACATTCTCTGACCACAATGGAATACAATTAGAAGTCAATAACCATCAGAGACTTAGAAAATTCACAAATACCTGGAGGTTAAACAACACACTCCTAAACAATCAGTGGGTTAAAGAAGAAATAGCAAGAGAAATTGCTAAATATATAGAGACGAATGAAAATGAGAACACAACATACCAAAACCTATGGGATGCAGCAAAAGCAGTGCTAAGGGGGAAATTTATAGCACTAAACGCATATATTAAAAAGGAAGAAAGAGCCAAAATAAAAGAACTAATGGATCAACTGAAGAAGCTAGAAAATGAACAGCAAACCAATCCTAAACCAAGTACAAGAAAAGAAATAACAAGGATTAAAGCAGAAATAAATGACATAGAGAACAAAAAAACAATAGAGAGGATAAATATCACCAGAAGTTGGTTCTTTGAGAAGATCAACAAGATTGACAAGCCCCTAGCTAGACTGACAAAATCAAAAAGAGAGAAGACCCATATAAACAAAATAATGAATGAAAAAGGTGACATAACTGCAGATCCTGAAGAAATTAAAAAAATTATAAGAGGATACTATGAACAACTATATGGCAACAAACTGGATAATATAGAGGAAATGGACAATTTCCTGGAAACATATGAACAACCCAGACTGACCAGAGAAGAAATAGAAGACCTCAACCAACCCATCACAAGCAAAGAGATCCAATCAGTCATCAAAAATCTTCCCACAAATAAATGCCCAGGGCCAGATGGCTTCACAGGGGAATTCTATCAAACTTTCCAGAAAGAACTGACACCAATCTTACTCAAACTCTTTCAAAACATTGAAAAAAATGGAACACTACCTAACTCATTTTATGAAGCTAACATCAATCTAATACCAAAACCAGGCAAAGATGCTACAAAAAAGGAAAACTACCGGCCAATCTCCCTAATGAATATAGATGCAAAAATCCTCAACAAAATACTTGCAAATCGAATCCAAAGACACATTAAAAAAATCATACACCATGACCAAGTGGGGTTCATTCCAGGCATGCAAGGATGGTTCAACATAAGAAAAACAATCAATGCATTACAACACATTAAAAACTCGAAAGGGAAAAATCAATTGATCATCTCAATAGATGCTGAATAAGCATTTGACAAAATCCAACATCCCTTTTTGATAAAAACACTTCAAAAGGTAGGAATTGAAGGAAACTTCCTCAACATGATAAAGAGCATATATGAAAAACCCACAGCCAGCATAGTACTCAATGGTGAGAGACTGAAAGCCTTCCCTCTAAGATCAGGAACAAGACAAGGATGCCCGCTGTCACCACTGTTATTCAACATTGTGCTGGAAGTGCTAGACAGGGCAATCGAGCAAGACAAAGAAATAAAAGGCATCCAAATTGGAAAAGAAGAAGTAAAACTGTCATTGTTTGCAGATGATATGATCTTATATCTAGAAATCCCTGAGAAATCGACGATGCAGCTACTAGAGCTAATCAACAAATTTAGCAAAGTAGCGGGATACAAGATTAATGCACATAAGTCAGTAATGTTTCTATATGCTAGAAATGAACAAACTGAAGAGACACTCAAGAAAAAGATACCATTTTCAATAGCAACTAAAAAAATCAAGTACCTAGGAATAAACTTAACCAAAGATGTAAAAGACCTATACAAAGAAAACTACATAACTCTACTAAAAGAAATAGAAGGGGACCTTAAAAGATGGAAAAATATTCCATGTTCATGGATAGGAAGGCTAAATGTCATTAAGATGTCAATTCTACCCAAACTCATCTACAGATTCAATGCAATCCCAATCAAAATTCCAACAACCTACTTTGCAGACTTGGAAAAGCTAGTTATCAAATTTATTTGGAAAGGGAAGATGCCTCGAATTGCTAAAGACACTCTAAAAAAGAAAAACGAAGTGGGAGGACTTACACTCCCTGACTTTGAAGCTTATTATAAAGCCACAGTTGTCAAAACAGCATGGTACTGGCACAAAGATAGACATATAGATCAATGGAATCGAATTGAGAATTCAGAGATAGACCCTCAGATCTATGGCCGACTGATCTTTGATAAGGCCCCCAAAGTCACTGAACTGAGTCATAATGGTCTATTCAACAAATGGGGCTGGGAGAGTTGGATATCCATATCCAAAAGAATGAAAGAGGACCCCTACCTCACACCCTACACAAAAATTAACTCAAAATGGACGAAAGATCTCAATATAAAAGAAAGTACCATAAAACTCCTAGAAGATAATGTAGGAAAACATCTTAAGACCTTGTATTAGGCGGCCACTTCCTAGACTTTACACCCAAAGCACAAGCAACAAAAGAAAAAATAGATAAATGGGAACTCCTCAAGCTTAGAAGTTTCTGCACCTCAAAGGAATTTCTCAAAAAGGTAAAGAGGCAGCCAACTCAATGGGAAAAAATTTTTGGAAACCATGTATCTGACAAAAGACTGATATCTTGCATGTATAAAGGAATCCTACAACTCAATGACAATAGTACAGACAGCCGAATTATAAAATGGGCAAAAGGTATGAAAAGACAGTTCTCTGAAGAGGAAATACAAATGGCCAAGAAACACATGAAAAAATGTTGAGCTTCACTAGCTATTAGAGAGATGCAAATTAAGACCACAATGAGATGCCATCTAACACCTATTAGAGTGGCTGCCATTAAACAAACAGGAAACTACAAATGCTGGAGGGGATGTGGAGGAATTGGAACTCTTATTCATTGTTGGTGGGACTGTATAATGGTTCAGCCACTCTGGAAGTCAGTCTGGCAGTTCCTTAGAAAAGTAGAAATAGAGTTACCGTTCGATCCAGAGATTGCACTTCTCAGTATATACCCGGAAGATCGGAAGGCAGTGACACGAACAGATATCTGCACACCCATGTTCATAGCAGCATTATTCACAATTGCCAAGAGATGGAAACAACCCAAATGTCCTTCAACAGATGATTGGATAAATAAAATGTGGTATATACACACGATGGAATACTACACGGCAATAAGAAGGAACGACCTCTTGAAACATATGACAACATGGATGAACCCTGAAGACATAATGCTGAGCGAAATAAGCCAGGCACAGAAAGAGAAATATTATATGCTACCACTAATGTGAACTTTGAAAAATGTAAAACGAATGGTTTATAATGTAGAATGTAGGGGAACTAGCAATAGAGAGCCATTAAGGAAGGGGGAACAGTAATCCAAGAGGAACAGATATGCTATTTAACGTTCTGGGGATGCCCAGGAATGCCTGTGGTCTGTTGATTTCTGATGGATATAGTAGGAGCAAGTTCACAGAAATGTTGCTATATTATGTAACTTTCTTGGGGTAAAGTAGAAACAGGTGGGAAGTAAAGCAGTTATCTTAGGTTAGTTGTCTTTTTCTTACCCCCTTGTTATGGTCTCTTTGAAATGTTCTTTTATTGTATGTTTTTCTTTTTTGTTTTTTTTTAATTTTTGTTTTTCCATACAGTTGATTTAAAAAGGAAAAAAAGGTTAAAAAAAACAAAACAAAAAAAAAACAAAGCAAAAAAGATGTAGTGCCCCCTTGAGGAGCCTGTGGAGAATGCAGGGGTATTGGCCTACCCCACCTCCATGGTTGCTAACATGACCACAGACATAGGGAACTGGTGGTTTGATGGGTTGAGCCCTCTACTGTAGGTTTTACCCTTGGGAAGACGGTTGCTGCAGAGGTGAGGCTAGGCCTCCCTATAATTGTGCCTAAGAGCCTCCTCCCGAATGCCTCTTTGTTGCTCAGATGTGGCCCTCTCTCTCTAGCTAAGCGAACTCGAAAGGTGAAATCACTGCCCTCCCCCCTACGTGGGATCAGACACCCAGGGGAGTGAATCTCCCTGGCAACGTGGAACATGACTCCCGGGGAGGAATGTAGACCCAGCATCATGGGACGGAGAACATCTTCTTGACCAAAAGGGGAATGTGAAAGGAAATGAAATAAGCTTCAGTGGCAGAGAGATTCCAAAAGGAGCCGAGAGGTCACTCTGGTGGGCACTCTTACGCACACTTTAGACAACCCTTTTTAGGTTCCAAAATATTGGGGTAGCTGGTGGTGGATACCTGAAACTATCAAACTACAACCCAGAACCCATGAATCTTGAAGACAATTGTATAAAAATGTAGCTTATGAGGGGTGACAATAGGATTGGGAAAGCCATAAGGACCACACTCCCCTTTGTCTAGTTTATGGATGGATGAGTAGAAAAATAGGGGAAGGAAACAAACAAACAAACAGACAAAGGTACCCAGTGTTCTTTTTTACTTCAATTGCTCTTTTTCACTCTAATTATTATTCTTGTTATTCTTGTGTGTGTGCTAATGAAGGTGTCAGGGATTGATTTAGGTGATGAATGTACAACTATGTAATGGTACTATGAACAATCAAATGTACGATTTGTTTTGTATGACTGCATGGTAAGTGAATATATCTCAATAAAATGAAGATTAAAAAATATGTATATATATTGCTGTGTTTCTGGAGAAGAATTAGAGAATTGTTGGAGCGAAAGGATGGTTTTGCAGTCTTTTAGGTTCTGAACACTTGAAAACATTTTGGGCAGTTATTTTATAATTTGACTTGATAATCAGCTGTTATTTTTCATCCACACTGTCTGTAGGTTTTTGAAAATGGTGACAGGTACACAAGTAACCAATGTAGAGTTTCTTTAATGAATCTTTATCCACATTATGTTTTCTGGACAACAGAACATAGATATGGTATGTGACTTTCCTTATTCCTTTGGCTGAGACAGCTTTGCTGATCCTGGTATCAATCTGTACATCTCTTTCATGGCAAATTTTCAGATCCTTTGAGTACCCAAGGGGCACTCTTCTTGCAGCCCACTCCTTTGGATGAGCCTGTGAATGCTGATGGTGTGCTATCTGGTCACCACCTCGGTGATGTCAGAACGGCCGTTTTTTGCACCCATCTTTGAAGAAGTTATTCTAATAGGATCAGGTTGGGAAAATTGCTTAAGTACTGAGTCTTCGTCATTCACATGCAGTAGTAGTATTTTCTGCAATGGCATTTTCAGAGGAAAGAGGGTAAAGAGAGATATATTGATTGAGGGTGAGAGAAGAAGGCATGGCCAAGAACCTGGCAAAGATGGACAGGAAGTAATAGGATTCATAGGGCCAGATAAGCCAGTTAATCACACATACCTTTATGTGCGTGTGAAGCGGACACTCCAATAAATTGTGGTGAGTCCGATCTCCTTCAGTCTGTCTTCTGGCTTCATCTGACCTCCGGTAATCGACTGAGCTGTAATTTTCAGATATGGCCACCAGGTGGCATTTAATTCTCTTGGGTAAGCATGGTACAAGTGTAGCCCGCCAGTTGGACTGCCCTGGGTGCCAAAGGTGGGACATCAGTAACTCAATCCTAGGTATTCTTTCCTCTGCCAATACTGACCTATTACTGTGCCATCTGGTACTCCTTGTTCTGTTGTAATGCCTGCCAGATGGATAAGCTCTCGTCTGTGAGGTGAAACATCCATTCACACAAAACCTAATGGGCGTTTCATTTTAAACTGTTTCCGTTCCTCCAAATTCTCCTTCTTTGATAAGTCTCCATGGAGAGTTTATATAATTGTAACAGGTGTTTATCTACTGTTTGGTGTTATGCTCTTAACTCAATGTTACTTCACATGTTAGAACTAGTTTAGTCTACGTACTTATATTTTAGAAGGCAAACTAGTGTTTCAGTGAGCTTTGCATTTTCCCATCACCATAAACAGGATTGGTATGAAAAGGGATTTTAGAAAGTAGAACTAGAGATTCAAAGAATAAGAATGACTTTACAATTCTTGTTACATATTGCTAGGTTGCTTAACAGAAAAAAAACCTTTTCTTTTTAATTGCCACTTTTCCCTAAAGTCTCTAGACAGATTTACCCCCAAACCCTGATAAAAACAATGAGTTGCTGATGCTGATGTCTTGATAATATGAAATATCTCCCTCATCCTACCCTCTTCTTGTACCATTGGTCCCCTTCTCTATTCAGTTGACACCTGAACTTGTTCCTTCTAAAAAAGTCAATAGGATGGGATCTTGAATTTATTTCAAAAGATACGAATCAACAATGTTTGGGAAAGGTGTCCACATGCCATCCGAATGAGTAGAACCATTTAAAGAGTTCCAGTTTTATCAGTTTTCACTTCTGGTAGTATAAAGTTTTTTTATTGCATTTTTATTGAGATATATCAATGCACAACTATGAACAACTAATTGTACACCTTGAACGATTGTATGTTATGCGAATATAATGTTTTTTGATATTGCCTGAATCTATATTTCTTTCATCAGCCATAGGACTCAAGCCCACCACCACCTCCCTTGGTGACTAGCTGTCTGAATTTGCTCATCTGAAAATTACTTAACAGCTCTGCCCACTCGTCAAGAGAAATCTGAGCATTTACTTTGTCATCTTTAATATTGTGTTGGTACATGTATTTTTTACACTTATATTCCTAATTTATTTTCATTAAAATTTTAAGTTGCATTTTTGTTGGGAAGAAGCTGCTTTTAAAATTAAAGTATTACTTTAAAATTTGTTTTAAATAGGTTAATAAAATTCAAAAGGTTCAAGAGAGCATAAGTGAAAAGTACATATTCCCCCTTCTCTAAGTCTCTCAGTTCCTTTCCTTGGAAGCAACTACTGGTATCATTTTTTTAATATATATATATATTCTCCCAGATATACTCAATGTATAAACAATGGATATTTATAAATGCTTTTGTTTTTAAACACTGAGAGTCACTACATATGCACCATTTTAGTTCCTTGCCTTTTTTTTTTGGTGTTTTTTTTTCTTTTTTTTTTTTTTTTTGCTTAATATAACTTGAAAATCTTTCCACATCAAGATATATAAACTCTCTCATTGTTTTAACAATTGTGTAGTATTTCATAGCATGGGTATACCATAATTTATTAAATAGTCTTCTTTGGATGAGCATTAAGATTATTTCTAAAGTTCTGTTGTTACAAATAGTAGTACAGTGACTAGCCTGGTATATACATCTTTGTGTGAATATATCTGTAGGATAATGTCTAGAAGAGGAATTGCTGGGTCAAAGTTATCTGAATTTGAAATCTGATGGCTATTACCCACCCCCCGTAGAGTTTTAAATTTTTATTTTTAATATTATAAGTAAGTTTAAGCAGTGTTTGGTATGTTAAGAAGTCATCTGTTTTTTTCTCTTCTGAGAAATATCTGTTCATGTCCTTTGTGCTTTTTTGGGTTTTAAAAATTGATTTATAGGAGTTCTATATATATTAAAGAAATTAGATCTTTTTCATATATATTATAAATACTTTCTGCAGGTTTCCATTTGTTTTTTTTTTTGTCTTTGTTCATTACATTTGCCTACAGAATTAAAAATTCTCATTGCTCTCTCGTGCAATACATACAAAATAGTTTGAGAGTTACAACATCAATACCAGTGGCAACAACAAAACTACTAAGTAAATTTCAATATTTCTTTGTAGTTCTTCTGTCCTTAGAATATATGTCCCACTCATGGTATACTGTTAGAAAATTATTTGAATAAATTCTTTTCTCTGTGTGGTTATGGAACCAATTTTTAAGAAGTAATTTAATTTATCAATCTTTTTGAAAATAGTCTCGGCATATTGTATTTTACTTAGGATAGCTTTCCCTGTTAAGGTCACATAGAATTTCCCATGTTTCTTTAAATACTTTTAATTTTAATTTTTTATTTTTATATCCAACTCCATGCCTGGACTACAAAATCTAGTAGACTAATAATAACAAAGGGGAAATGGAATTAAAAAAATAATTACTAATTGTGGCAGATTGAATTATGTACCCTGGAAAAACATGTTCTAATCTTAATTCATTTCTGTGGATGCAAACTTGTTGTAAATAGGAACTTTTGATGAGGTTATTTTTATTTAAGTTGTGGCCAACTGAATCAGGATGGGTCTTAATCCTGTTTTTGGAGACCTTATAGAGAAGGCCACCGAAAGAAAGCCATGGGGAGAAGCCAAAAGCTGGAGGTCAACAAAACCCAGAAGAGAAAGGAGACAAGATCACCAGGTGACAGAAAAGCCAAGGAACCCCAAGGATTGCTGGCAGCCAGCCCCAGAACACCACAGTCTTCACAGAGAAAGCATTGCCTTGCTGATGCCTCCGTTTTGGAATTCTCAGAGCCTCAAATCCTTGAGCCAATACATTCCTGATGTTAAGCCAACCCACTGAATAGTATTTGTTTTGGCAGCCAGCAAACGAAAACACAAATAATCACAGAAAAAGTACAAACAAGGCAGGGCTCCAGTCTTGGCAGAGGAGGGTAGTGATTGCATTAGCAGAGGAGGGATCCAGGGATGGAGAAACAAATTCCCACTGCTGGGAGCAGGTGTACAGGGAGGGGCCTCTGTCCCAGGAGTGTATCAGAAGACAGTGCCAGACCAGAGAGACACAGAGGCACGGGATCCAATGGCCAGGAGATTTGACGCTTGGTCAGCCAGCTGAGCTGTTCCAAGGGGCCTGATTCCCTTGTCTGAACACAGACCAGCTCAGGAGACTAGGGAAAGAGTGCCCCTGGCAGATGATTTTAATACCATCATAAGGGAATGAACGAATCACTAGAAACTGGTTTCAGATGCTCCTAATACTTGCTCCCATTGCTCCTCATCGAGGATCTTCCTATATGCTAGAGGTATAGTTTTACTGTTGTAATCCAGAAATGATCTCATAATTTGTTCTGTTGTATAATTATTGTTAGAAGAATTTAGGATAAAAAATTCCATACCTTGAAGTATCATTTTTGCAGATATTTTAAAAAACGTAAATTGTTGTGATAGCTATATGGTGGGTCAGTAGGTGTGTGTGCATGTGTGTGTGTGTTTTAGTAAAATTTGTATTGACCTTTAACCTATATACAAAAAACTGCACAGCTCATGAGTGTACCCCCAAGGAGCCACCACCCAGATGAAAAGAGAGCTTAACCAGTCAACAGAGGCTTCCCTCATTCCCCCTCCCAGTCACTGTGCACTCCCTCAGAGGCAAATGGAATCACGCAGTATATCCTCTGTGTCTGGAAGCTTTTATTGAACGTTGTGTTGTGGCGTGGGGCAATAGTTGTTCATGCTCATTCCTGCATTTCATGGAGTGAATATTCCACAATGTTTATTTTCTTCCCATTCTACTGTTGCTGGGCATTTGGGTTGTTTCCAATTTTTAATTACAAACAGTGCTGCTATGAGTATTCTTGCACATGTCTTTTGTAAATATATGTTTGCATTTCTATTGGGTATATACCTAGTGGTGGAATTGCTAAGTTTTTGGGTAAATATGTGTTCAGATTCAGAAGAAATTACCAAAAGTTTTCCAAAGTGGCTGTGTCAACAGTTGCTAATTTTTCTTCTAATTCATACCAATAGATGCACTGAAAATGGTGTTGCTCAAAACTGAATACGTCATGGGAAACATTTTTTTTAGATGTTCTAGGTCAAAACCATTTTGGCCCTGTTTTCTGGTTTAGAACTTTGGGATCTTGCTTAATATTTCATGGGCTGTTTAATTGGTTTCTGGCCACTAGCCGAGTCTCTGTTTAATAGCATAGGCCACCTCTACTCATCCCTGGCCAATTGTTAAGAAATCAAGGCCTGCATTTAGTATTGGACCTCTTCCCTAACCCACCATCCTAAGATCACAGGGGTTCACTTTTTCTATTTATGGGTTTGATGAAGGCCTAAACAGCAGTGCCAATCAGCTTCTTACATAAACAAGAAAAGACTGATCATTTTTAATTAAAAGATTACTTGTTATTACAGGAAAGTCACACACATCAAGCAAAGGTGAAGTCCCAGCAATGGGCAGCTAGCAAGATTATTAGACCATCACTGTGAGAATCCCATCTTCTTGTCATAGTTGCACAGTCATTAAGGGGTCAGCCTCAAGACTACAGGCAAGAGCAGGGCCTTGGAGGCAGGTATGCTGGTGGAGGGGTGGCATTTGGATCTATAGTTCCTCTCCTTGTGGATACCAACCTTCTTTTGGGAGATGAGTTTAAGGGTTTTTGAAAATCTGGGAGGCAAGTACCGAGATGGGCTCCTGGCCAATGACTAATTAGTCAGACTAAGTAAGCATTTATATTATAAAGAGGTCTACATTTAAGAGTATATAAAATATATTTAATTTATGTGAATACTACACTTTATTTGGTATATAGCATGTTTACTTAGCTGACAGTTGATATCTATTTAAAATGAAGTTCTGGATTGTGCTTCTGGTTTGTGTAATTTTGAAAAAGATTGCAAAACAGCATTCTGATATGCTCACCTAACAAACATAGTCCAATTTTTTTTTTAATTGGATTTTTAATAAAAATTAGTTTAAGTAATTGGATGACTATTTATGGATTTATCTCCTGAAAGGTCGAAATACCCCTCTTTGACCAGTGACAACTATCTAAAGACTCTGAATATTGGGTCCAAAGTGAGAGATCTTTCATTTATTCATCCATTCGACAAAATATTTAAATTTATTATGACCCATGTATTGTGCCTCTGGGCTGGTAGAGAAACAAAGATAAATTAAAAATAAATGCTACTTTTACTCAGCTAGAATTCACATCTAGAAAGGGGTTAAACTAAGTACAGAGAAAGCAGAGAAACAAAGTTTAAGTGGCAATTGCCTCATGAGAGGAGGAAGTTATATGTCATGAGGCTCCAGATGAGGGGGAGCTGCTGTTGGCTTGAAGAATTTGGAAAGAATGTATTGAGGAGGTGGCATCTGAGCAGGGTCTGTAAGACGCTATGAGTGGAAGGAAATTCCTGTCATAACTCTCAGAACCAGTAGGTGTTCACAGTGTCCACTGCTGAAGATCACATGGGCAGAAAAAGAGAAAATAAGGGTGGAGCTGGAGCCAAGAACAGAAAAGTCTTCCACAAAAATTAAGACTTTTAGAAAGGGGAAACAAGAGGATGCTGATTGGCAGTAGTTAGGAGAGAGGTGAGTACCTGAGAGAGTGGGCCCAGATGTGACCACCACTAGGCAATAGGACTGTTGGGGCTATTTGTGACTCCTCCTCTGCCATCTTTAGGCTGCACAGTGTCTTAAAGGGACCAGGTTCATGCAGAAATTGTTGCCTGACCACCTGTAAGAAAATGGTAGGGAACGTCTGAGTAAAGGTCTGAGAAAGGGCTGCCTAGGACCTGTTTAGGGAACAGTGAGTAGCTCAAATTGATAAGTGAACCAGGAGACAGAACCTGTGGAAGACAGCTTGGGGTGAGACCATGCAAGACCTTGAACAACAGGCAGAGAACTTTGGGTATTTTTTTCTCCCTGAAGGCAATAAGATTTCTTTAATGGTGTATCTGATCTGTACCAGGAAGATCATTCTGGCAGCTATGAAACAAATAATGAACTCTGTCCCCATGTTTTTGGCTATTTTGAAAGGAACTACAGCCTAAAATACTCATTGTAGCCACTGCTTACTACTATCACCCCTCTTAGGAAGGACATAGTCATGTTTTACAGTTCCTCAGTGTCTATATACCCATCCCCAAAGCCAAGGTGAGAAAGTTAAGGGTGGGAGTCTCCAGGTGAAAGATTTCCTGGGAACCTGAAAGAGGGCTTGAGCCAGGATGAATCCAAGCTACATCCTGGTTGAGTCAGGAGGCAACAGAATGTGTTGTTTGGATGGAAGGGAAGGCTCATCGAGGAAGCAAAAGCAGGACCAGGAAGACAGCAGATGTATGTTCTGGTTTGCTAAAACTGCCATTATGCAAAATATCAGAAATTGGTTGGCTTTTATAAAGTGGATTTATTAGGTTACAAATTTACAGTTCTAAGGCCATAGAAGTGTCCAAACTACGGTATCAACAAGAGAATACCCTCACTGAAGAAACGCCAATGGTGTCTGGAATACCTCTGTCAGCTGGGAGGGCATGAGGCTGGCATCTACTGGTCCTTTGCTCCAGGGTTGTATTTCAAAATGGCTTTCTCCAAAATGTCTCTGGGCTTCTATCTCCCTTTCTAACTCTCTTAGCTTCTCTCAGCTCTCTGCCTGGTTCTCCTGGGGCATTTCTCTCTAACCATCTGGGAGTCCTCTCTTAGCTTCTCCGTGGCAAAGTCTGGACTTCATCTCTTAGCTTAGCATCCCCAAATGTCCTTCTGTCTGCATCTCCCAGTGTCTCCAAGTATCTCGGTCTGTGTCAGCCCTTGAGTTCTCTTAAGGACTCCAGTGAACTAATCAAGACCCACCCCAAATGGTTGGGTTCACACCTCCATGAAAATAATTTAATCAAAAGGTCTCACCCCATGAGATTGGATTTAAAGGTCATGGCTCTTCTGGGATCCATAACAGCTTCAAACCGGCATAATGTACAACAAATCCAAAAGGTAAGCTGAGGAAGGAAGACAGGGCCTGCTCATGACAGTGAGCCTGGTGGGTAGAGAGTAGGGAAGACCTAGATACGAGCTGACTTAGACAGTCAGATTTTTGTCTGCAACTTTTTCTTATGCCTTTGAGTTGTTGTTGAGACTGTGGTAGCCTGAGCATCCAATTTTGGGCCATGATGCAGAGATATGTAAAAATGGGTGGGGGAGGAGGAGAAAAAGAATGTGTACCAATGTGTGTATGTACTATAATGTACTAAATGTATTGTTGGTGAAAGGAAAAATATCAGATATTTTTGTGGGCATCCAAATACTTAAAAATTATTTCCAAGCAAGGCCTTAACATATAGTATCATTACATACAAAAGCTATATATATATATCATTGTATACAATATATATCATTGTATTTATATACATATATGTATATTAGAAGTCACTGCTATGACATCTAAGCTTCCTGATGATAAGGTGTCTCTTATGGTAATGTCAGCTAGGGTCCAGGTCACACACAGGGCCCCAAGCAGCCTCTCTGAGAGGTTCCTGAGCTTGGGACTCAGTTCAGTTGTTGATTTTTTAGGTCCAGAAACTATTTTTTTCTTAGTCCATCCGGTGATAGACTCATGCTTGCTAAGCTCCCAGCAGATGGATGCATTCATCACAATTGTAGTAGAATGATTTGCAATGGGAGTTTCCAGGCCTCTCATCCACACACCCTTAGGATGACTGCTGCCATCTTTTCTAGTAGAAAGGCTCTCAAGTGACTGCATTATTAATCAGAAGGCTATTTCCTAAACATAGAATCCGAACAAGTAAAGAATTTAGAGCTCTTTTGGGCGATTTGTTACCTTTTGTGTTAGGTTGAATTATGTACCACAGAAAAAATCATGTTCTTAATCTCATGCCTCTGGGTACTAACCCTTTGGAAATAGGATCTCTTAAGAGATGTTACATTTAGTTATGGTGTGGCCCAACTGAATGAGGTTCAGTCTTAATCAGGTTTACTGGAGTATTTTATAGAGGAAATTCAGAAATAGTGAGAGAAAAAGCCATGGGAAGAAGCTGGAAATCCATGGAAATTGGAGGAGAAAGGAGAAAACATTGCCATGTTCATTGACATGTGACAGAGAAGCCAAGGAACCCCAAGATCACCAGCAGCCAGCCCCAGAATGCCACAGTGCTTTCTAGGAGAAAACATTGCCTTGCTGATGCCTTGATTTTGAACTCTGCTTGTCTCAAAACCATGAGCCAAAAATATTCCCCTTGTTTAAGTCAGCCCATTGTGTCATATTTGTCTTAGCAACCAGGAAGCTAAGAGATTTATGTTCCTGTAAAGCCTGATGAACAATCCCTTCTCATCAGAGGACACTTCTCAAGTGAGGAATATTTGTGTAGTGACCCTAGATACAGGGTCACAGACAGGGGCAAATGCTATTGTCAACTTTTGTCTTCCCAAATCCATTTTTCCTTCCTAGCTCCCCTCCTCTCTGACACATCCTTTCTTTAGATGTCTTTAGTATCAATGACTAAAGCTACAATCAAGGGCTTTTCCTGTTGGCCTGGCAGATGAGGCAGAGTCAAACTTTCCAGAATTTGAGGGGTGGATTACTCTCTTAACTAATGGTATTTATTAAATGAGGATGTTAGGAAGGATTTCAGCTTCTCCAAATGTTTTCCAAGTTGACTGGTCTGTTATTTATGTTGGGAAATCAACATGACCTACTTTTCCAGCAACTCTGACTACTCTCTTTTCTGCAGCTACAGTAAGAAGGTTAAGCTATATAGATGAAACACTCTATATAGTCCAGACAAACTCCTACAGCACACCTTGTAATTCCCTCCTTTGATGTCCGATTTCTTCACCTACAGGAGGAATAGGTAGCTTTGCTACAAACAGGGGCTTAAGACAGTTCCCTTGATCATTGCTTGCATTGTGAAATCTTCAGTGCACATTGCTCTGGCCCTGCTCAGGGCTCCTGATTAACAACTTACCTCTGAAACTACATTCCAGCACTCCACCATGTTGCAAGATCTTTTTTTGGTATGTGTGTGAATCTTTTCCTTAAGAAAACTTTAGAAACTTATCACATGGTGGGGATCCCCTTTTGGTCCCACTGCAAATCCTTCACAGGCACCAGAGAGTGAGCTGGTGATGTTTGGACACTGAAGCAGATGGTCTTTCAAGTGGAAATACCAGAGGGTAGAAGTGGATACAGCTCTGGGTGAATGCCTGGAGGATTGTTGGCAGGTTGATGCAGAGGGCAAGGACCAGATAGGATGAGTCATCTCAGGAAATGTAATACATGGGTGGAGATGGTAGGTAGTGTCATGCTCTGTGTACTTATTTCAGATTTAACCTATTAGTACTGCTCCACATGATGTAGGCAAAGCATTTGACTCAGTTTTCTAAAAAATAAACATGGAAAACCCTGTGTAATCACAAGGATGAGGTAAGAGATTAAAGGTCGTTGACCCAAAGGGCATGGTGCTAACCTGTCTTTCCCTCTATGTCATATCACACTACTGCTACCAAGCCCCCAGGTAGGTCAGGATTACATAGTAGAAAGAGTGGGCTTTAGAATCTTGCAGACCTGGGTTTTAATTACAGCTCCTCCATTTACCTGACTCAGATGACCTGACTTCTTTGAGTGTTGGTTTTTTCCTTGTTAAAATCAAGATATAATAACTACTTCATAGAATTGTTGGGAGAATTTAATAAAATAATTTTGTAAAAGTGCTCAATAAATGTAAGTACTCAATTAATGATAGCTCTTATTATTTGGAGGACCTAACGATGTTAGTTTGTTCTTTAGCCAACCAAGAGAAAAGACATTTGACAAGTCTTAATGTTTCAGGTTTAGTTCTTGTTATTACAATCTTGGGTCCTAGATTTTTTTCTTTATTTTCATATATTGAAGTTAAGTGATAATCCTATAATTTTGCTGGAGACTCAGAAAATGCATGCTTTTTGTTCTTGTTGTTTGTTTGCAGGTAAACATAAGATGAAACCTTGCATCTTATAATGCAGTACTTTATAGTGGTCCTAGTGGATTGGGAACCATCAGGTGCTGGGTAAATCACCTTTGCAAAATCTATGCTGGGCATAGACAGTGGGTGATTCCAGGCAAATGCCTTGGAGATGATATGACCACCAGAGCCAGAGCCTCCAATGGGGTCCTTGTGTGCATGTGAATTTTTGTTTAATTTTAAAATTAAAACTTTTTTTTTAATTGTGGTAACATACACAACATAAAATTTCCCATTCTCACCACTTTCTAGCATACAATTCAGTGGCATTAACTCCCTATTCCCCCAATCTGCCACTCCCCCCAACCTGGAACCACTAATCTACTTTCTGTCTCTATGAATTTGCATAGTCTAGTTATTTCATATAAGTGAATTCATACAATATCTGTCCTTTTTTGTATGTTTTATTTCACACAACATGATGTCCTCAGAGTTCATCCACATTGTAGACTGTATCAGGACTTCATTCCTTTTTATGAGTGAATAGTACTCTGTTGTGTGTATGTATTGCATTTTGCTTATCTGTGCATCTATTGATGGACACTTGGGTTGCTTCCACCTTTCCGCTATTGTGAATAATGCCACTATGAACATCGGTGGGCATGTGACGTTTTAAGAGCTCTGGGATGTTTTCTGCACTCCCACCCCTTTACACAAATAACAATTGGCATCTATAAGTTATATTGATGTTTTACAACAAAAGTCAATGGGATATAGGACATAGAATATTAAATTAATGACTATTGTATTTGGCTCTTTGATTAATGTACATAAAGTGCAAATGTTGGTTCAAGGACTATTACATATTTCCCTCTGCATTTGCCTATCTTTGCTAATGACTCTCTGGTTTGAAACCTTGCTTTCCTCTTGGATTTGTCCACTCTTTGTCCACTTCACATCCAAAATGTGCTGTCTGTTATCTATGCAGTGTTTCTACTCTTTCCTCATCCCTTACTACCAGCCCAGGTGGGCCTTCTTGCTTCTGTGTCTTAGTGTGGATTTTCTCCAAAGCAGAGACTGATACAAGGACCCAGGTGTGGGGTGTGGGAGAGAGGGAGCAGGGAAAGTGAAACAAGGAAGGAGGAAAAGCCCAGATTATGACTCATTACTGAGACTGTTGCTTTGGGCAATAGAGATACGATTCCACTGGGACCTTCTAAGAAGGGTAGAGAATGCCTCCCCAAATTGTTCACCTGAAGAACAGAAGACAGAAACATTTATTTAATTCCTTGTCTTCCATTAGTTAAGGGCAACCCTGTACTTATGAACTGTACTTGTCCTGGGTCCAGCAGGGTCTTGCAGTATTAGAGAAGGCCTGGGGCAATCAGTTAAAGACTACTTGTCTTGTTTCCTGTCTGCAATGACAAATACCACACAATAGGTTGGCTTAAACAACAGGACTTATTGACTCACCGTTTCAGAAGCTAGAAGGCTTACTTCTTCCTGGGTTACTAGCATTCTGGCTGGCTGACAATCCTTGGGTTCCTTGGCTTTCCCATCTGTGCCGGTTTGAATGTATTGTGTCCCCCAAATGCCATTATCTTTGTGGTCTTGTGTGGGGCAGAAGTTTTGGTGTTGGTTAGATTTGCTTGGAGTGTGCCCCACCCAGCTGTGGGAGATAATTTTGATGAGATGTTCCCATGGAGGCGTGGCCCCACCTATTCGGGGTGGGCCTTGATTGGTGGAGCTATATAAATGAGCTGACTCAAAGAGGAAAGGGAGTGCAGCTGGGAGTGATGTTTTGAAGAGGAGCAAGCTTGCTAGAGAGGAACATCCTGGGAGAAAGCCGTTTTGAGGCCGGAGCTTTGGAGCAGATGCCAGCTGCTTTCCTAGCTAACAGAGGTTTTCCGGAGGCCATTGGCCATCCTCCGGTGAGGGTACCCGATTGCTGATGTGTTACCTTGGATGCTTTGTGGCCTTAAGACTGTAATTGTGTAGTGAAATAAACTCCCGTTTTATAAAAGCCTATCCATCTCTGGTGTTTTGCATTCTGCAGCATTAGCAAACTAGAACAGATTTTGGTACCAGAGAAGTGGGGTGCTTTTGCTGCTGAGTTTGCAAATACCAAACATGTTGGAACAGCTTTTTAAATGGATAAGGGGGAATTTCTGGAAGAGTTGTGAGGAGCTTGATAGAAAAGGCCAAAACTGCTTTAAAGAGACTGTTTGTGGAATATGGACTCTAAAGATACTTCTGATGAGGACTTGAACAGAAATGATGAATGTGTTGTAAACTGGAAGAAAGGTGATCCGTGTTTTAAAGTGGCAGAGAATTTGGCAAAATTGAGTCCTGGTGTCAGATGGAAGGAAGAATCTGGAAGCAACAACTTGGAATACTTAGCTGAGGAGATCTCCAGACTACGTGTGGAGGACGTATCCTGGCTTCTCCTTGCAGCTTATAGTAAAATGCGAGCAGAGAGAGATAAACTTAGAACTGAACTCTTGGGTTCAAAGAAACCAGAAGTTGATGGCTTGGAAAATTACAGGCTTCCAGGGGGTGGAATCCCAGAAGCTACAGCCCAACATGAGGATGTAACCAAACGTGGAAGCCAGCTGCCATTTCAGTACAAGCCAAGATTAGAAAAGGAGTTAAGCCGAAAGGATTTGTGGAAAGTCCTATTGTCTGATGGCTTTGACCCCTGCATGCTTCATGCAAAGCCAACAGAATTTTTGCGAGATCTTTATAGACAGAGCCATTGCCAGTCTGGACTGGAGGAGACAGACAAGGAAAAAATTAAAGGAAAAATTTCTTCAAAGACAGAGCCGTGGAGGTTGAGGTCTGGAGTCAGGAGGTCTAGGGCTGAGAGAGCGGAGCAGCCCACACGCAGGGAAAGGGTGAGTTTGCCCTGGAGGTCGAGGGCGGGCCTTCCACCTCGTTGCTCAGGAAATGTCCTGCCACCCCAAGCCCCAAAGAGGGTGGAGCACATTCCCAGGGAATTGGGGAGAGCCTGGCTGCCACCACGCTGTTCTGAAGGGGTTGAGCGTGTGCCCCGGAGATGGAAGGGAATCCGGGAGCTGCCCCGATGTTTGAGGAGGGTGGGGCCGAGAAGGTGGTCTCCCCAATGTGTGGATATATTGGAGCACTCACCTAAGTGTTTGGAGAGGAAAGGGCTGCCGAAAAGGCCCTTAGGAAGGGTTAGGCTCCCGCTCTCTCAAGCCCCAAGGATGCAACGTCGTTCTGTAAATGACTCTCAGACTTTGAAATCTAATGGAGTTTGTCCTGCAGGTTTTAGGAACTGTTTTGCTCCTGTTAACCCTGTTTTCCTTACTGTTTCTCCTTATGGCAATGGAAATGTTCATCCTATGAATGTCTCTCCTTTGTATATTGGAAGCACATAACTTGTTCTAGGTTCACAGATCCACAGCTAGAGGGGAATTATGCCTTAGGACTGGCCATGCCTATAATTGATTTTGATGGGATTTTGTACTTAACTTTTGTTACTGAAATGATTTAAGTTTTTGTGATACTGTGATTAAATGAATGTATTTTGTGTATTTGGAAAGATAATGTCATTTTGGGTGCCAGGGGGTGGAATGTGCCGGTTTGAATGTATTGTGTCCCCCAAATGCCATTATCTTTGTGATCTTGTGTGGGGCAGAAGTTTTGGTGTTGGTTAGATTTGCTTGGAGTGTGCCCCACCCAGCTGTGGGAGATAATTTTGATGAGATGTTCCCATGGAGGCGTGGCCCCACCTATTCGGGGTGGGCCTTGATTGGTGGAGCTATATAAATGAGCTGACTCAAAGAGGAAAGGGAGTGCAGCTGGGAGTGATGTTTTGAAGAGGAGCAAGCTTGCTAGAGA
Organism: Choloepus didactylus; assembly: GCF_015220235.1. Classification (NCBI taxonomy): domain Eukaryota; kingdom Metazoa; phylum Chordata; class Mammalia; order Pilosa; family Megalonychidae; genus Choloepus; species Choloepus didactylus. Next base: position 36,009,086 of record NC_051308.1, read on the forward strand.
GGAACATCCTGGGAGAAAGCCGTTTTGAGGCCGGAGCTTTGGAGCAGATGCCAGCTGCTTTCCTAGCTAACAGAGGTTTTCCGGAGGCCATTGGCCATCCTCCGGTGAGGGTACCCGATTGCTGATGTGTTACCTTGGATGCTTTATGGCCTTAAGACTGTAATTGTGTAGTGAAATAAACTCCCGTTTTATAAAAGCCTATCCATCTCTGGTGTTTTGCATTCTGCAGCATTAGCAAACTAGAACACCATCATATGGCAATGTCCTCGCTTTTCTCTTCCCAGTTCCATTGACTTCTGGCTTCCAGCCCCTCCTGGGTCTTTTAAAAAATACATGGCTCCCAGTAATAGGATTAAGACCCATTCTAATTCAGTCAGACCACACCTTAACTAAAAATATTGTCTTCAAAAGGTCTTATTTACAGTGGTTTCACACCCACACGAATGGGACTAAGATTCAGAACAGGGCTTTTCTGGGGAACAGAATTCAACCTACCACACCACTATGTTAGCTGAAATCAGAGGAGGCATTGAGGGGATGTGATGCGGGCACCAGCAGTGTCTGCTACACTGGACAATTGTGATAGCTTCCTGCTTATCCTTGCCTTCTGTGTCTCTGCCTTCAATCTATCCTACATATAATACCAGTTTAAACTTCTTAAAGAACAGCTCTTTACATGTATTCTGCTTGAAAACCTTTGACATCTGTTGTCCTGGAGAAAAGCCAGACTCCTTGGGCTGGCATTCTAGATCCCTGTGAGTTGACTTTCAAATTCTTCAAACTCTTTAAATCTTACAGAAAACCTGGCACCAGTCAACCTGAGTTATTGACAGTTCCTCAAATACTCCCCAGGCATTCCACCTCCTACACTTGCTCTGCTGTTTCCCCTGTGCAGGGCTGCCTTCTTCTCTGCTCTAAAATTTGAAATACTATTCATTCCTTATGGGATAGTTCAAATGTCAGCCATTTTGGTTTTCTATAGCTGTATAACAAATTCCCACAAACTCAATGGCTTAAAACAACAGCCATTTGTTACCTCACAGCTCTGTATGTCAGAAGTCCAGCTAGCTGTATTGACTGAGTTCTCTGGTCAGGGTCTCATAAGGCTGAAATGAAGGTGTCAGCTGGGCTGGGCTACTTATTATCTGGTGACTCTGGGGAAGAATTGCTATCAAGCTTCTTTATCTTGGCCAAATTCCTTGCAGTTGCAGGAATGAGGTCCCATTTCCTTGCTGACTATTGGCTGGAAGTTGCTCTTAGCTTCTAGAGGCGGCTCTGAGGTCGTCCATGTGGTGCCTCCATCTCAGCAGCAAAGAACCTCCTTCATGTCAAAGCCTCCTTATACTTCAAATTTCCTTAATTGCTTCTACCACCAGTTGGAGAAAACTCTGTTTTTAAAGAGTCCATGTGATTCGATTGGGCTCACTGTATAATCTTCCTTTTGCCATGTAAGGTGACATATTTGGAAGAGTGATATCTCATCATATTCACAGGTTCCGTCTACACTTAAAGGAGAGTAGATTATATAAGAGTTCATTGGGAGTCATTCTTGGGATTTTGCCTACCATACCACCTTGTTCAGAAAGCCTTTCCTGATCTCTTCTAACGAGAACTATGTTCTTATTCTGAGCCCCATAGCACTTTACCGTAATGAACTCATTGTGTGTGTGCTGGAGTAACTATACTCTATTCTCCTCTCACCTCAGAGAACTAGAGGACATTGGTCTTGTCTACTTTTCATTTGTCTTTCTTAGTATTGGTTCCTCAAAGTCTCCGAATTACTTTTGTGCCAGAATATATTTTGGTACTGTACTATGTTTAAATACAAAAAGACACATAAAGGACAAAATCTAAAAATGTAAATGTTCAGAGCATTGAAATAAATGAAATTCTATAGAAAAGAAAGTTCTTGAATTTAATTTTACAAGAGTTCTCCATGATATTTTTGTTCTGTCTTCTTGATGGGTTAAGTATGAAATATCCCTCTTTGTTCCTTTTATTGCTATTTCCTTAAACTCTATCTGTTTTTATTGTTATTTCAATTTTCTTTTTTATAGGTGATAAGATGTATGCCTGGAGAGCGCTTAGTTTGAATTTTAAAATCCAGTCTAAGATTGTTTCTTTTAATGAGTATGTTTTATCATTTACATTTATCACGATCACTAATGTTTAGACTTTTCACTGCTATCTAATTTTATGTTTTCTTTTTTCATGCTTTTACTTTCCTTTTTTTTTTTTCTTTTCTGCCTTCTATTGAATTGTTAAATTTTTCTTTATTTTTCCTCTTATTTAATTCTGAATGTAATGGTTTGGTGTTTACCTTGAATTTAACATGCATACCTAATATTTTTCTAACAAAGCTTAAAGTTAGTCACTATTTATATACTCTTCCTAAATAAGGCAAGAATTTAGTACTTCAACTTCCTTCTGAACTCCACTCCCCCATCTAGTCTCATTAATATTTGTTTTGTTGGGATTTTTTTAATCTAAACTTTTTATTTTGAAATACTTTCAAACTTATAGGACAGTTGCAAAACTATTACAAACCCAGTAAAGAGATCTCCAATATACCTCTATTCCCCCAGATACCAAGATCCACTAAATTTAACATTTTGCCACATTTGCTGTATCATTCTATCTATCCATCAATAATCTATCCATATGTCTATCTTGCTATCAATCCATTTTCTGAACACTTCAGTGTTGGCTGTATTCATCATGCTCCTTGAACACAATGCTACCATGTTCATTTCTGCCAAAAATGAAGGATATTCACTTACGTATCCTTAAGTACAGTTATTAAGTTCAAGAATTTAACATTGCTATTAAGCTCACAGTCTATATTCCAATTTTTTCATATGTCATAATAATGTCCTTTTGAGTCTTTTCTCCTTCCTTTTTAGATCCCACCTAGGATCATGTATTGCCTTTAATTGTCATTGTCTCTTTAGTTATTCTTTTCTTTCTTTTTTTCTTTCTTCCTTTCTCTCTCTCTTTCTCTTTCTTTCTCTCTTTTTCTTTTTCTCTCTTTCTTTTTCTCTCTCTTTCTTTCTCTCTCTCTCTTTCTCTCTCTCTCTTTCTTTCTTTCTTTTCTTTCTTTCTCATCGTGGGACCATATAAACAATGTAAACTTTCCCATCTCGACCACTCCCAAGCATAACATTCAGTGGGATTAATTACATTCACTATGCTGTTGTACCCTCACTACTTTCCATTAGTAAAACTTTCCCACTTTCCCCAACAGAAACCCTATATCCCAACTCCCCCTTTACCCTGGCCCTTGTCACTGGAAAACTACTCTAATTTCTTTCTATATGAGCTTGCATATTCTCTGATATTTTCTTTATAGTTACCATGAGGCTTAAATTTAACATCCTTATTCTTTAACAATCTCATTTGCTTTGATACCAACTTAACTTCAATGGGACACACAATGTTCCTGTAACCTGCTGTTCCCCCACCTTTATGTAGTTCTTGTCACAAATTGCATGTTTATATATTATGAGTCCCAAACCACTGATTTATCATTATGTTTTGTGCATTTGCTTTTTTGATCCTATAGGAAGTAAAAAGTGGATTTACAAACTAAAAGTATTTATATTTACCCATGTCAGTACCCTTACCAGAGTCTTTATTTCTTCATGAGGCTTCTATCTATTGTCTATTGTTGTTTCCTTTCAACCTGCAGAATTCTCTTTAGTGTCTTTAGTAGGGCCAGTTTACTGGTGATGAACTACCTTAGCTTTTGTTTATCTGGGAATGTCTTAACCTTTCCCTCCTTTTTGAGACAGTTTTGCCAAATATAGAAATCTTGATTGGGGTTTTTTTGCTTTAAATATGTCCTCCACTGCCTTCTTGACTCCACAGTTTCTGATGGGAAACTGGTACTTAATCTTATTGAAGCTCCCTTGTACATGACATGTTGCTTCCCTCTTGCAGTTTTCAGAATTCTCCTTTATCTTTGGCATTTGACAGTTTGATTATAATATGCTGAGGTATGAATCTAATTGGTTTATCTTGTTTGCAGTTCATTGAGCATCTTGGCTGTGTATATTCATGCCTTTCATTAAATTTGGGAAGTTTTTAGCCATTATTCCTTTGAATATTCTCTCCGTCCCTTTCTTTCTTTCTTCTACTTCTGGGAATCCTATAATACATTTGTTGGTACTCTTGATGGTGTTCCACAGGTTCCTTAGGCTCTCTTCACTTTTCTTCATTCTTCTTTCTGCAACTCAGACCAAATGATTTCATTTGTCTTATCGTAAAGTTCACTGATTCTTTATTCTGCCAGCTCCAATCTGCTGTTGAACCCCCCTAGTGAATTTTTAATTTCTATTACTGTGGTCTTCAGCTCTGTTTGGTACTTTTCAAAATTTCCACCTCCCTATTGATATTCTCTCTGTGTTCACCTATTGTTTTCCTGATTTCCTTTAGTTCTTTGTTCCTGTTTTCCTTTAGCACTTTGAGAATATTTAGGACCAGTTCTTCCTCATTGATGGTTTCAAGGCTTTAATTTTCTTCTTTGCCTGGCCCATTATTTCCTGTTTATTTGTGTGTTTTGTAATTTTTTGTTGAAATGTAGACATTTTGGTATTTTAATGATATGTTGTCACTGTAATCTAGACTCTGAGTCTCCTATTCCTTAAACTTTTATCCAGCCAGGTTATGATGCTTTCTTTGATTGACAAGCACTAAAAAAAAAAAAAAAAAAAAAGGAAAAAAAAGAAAAGACCTTTTCCAGTCTTTGAAGATTAACCTGTACAAGTGTCCTCCTTCACAATTTATCCATATAATGAATTTAGAGGATAGCTTGTAGGGTCTCTCTGACCCTTTCTGGAACCAGGACCAAACTAAGTCATTGTATATTTGAAATAACTTACTTTTTTGTTTTGTTTTTTAACTTTTTATAATGCAAACTTTCAAACATATGCAAAAGTAGAGAGATTCCTATGCACAAGGAACTTCATGATCCATCACAGCCTCGACAACTACCAGTGAATGGCCAAAATACGTCAGAAATGGATTGGCTTTCACAATGGGGGTTTATTAGTTCACAAATTTAAAGTCCTAAGGCCATGAAAGTGTCCAAATTAAGGCATCAAGAGGTATATACCTTCTCTGAGGAAAGGCTGATGGCATCTGGGGTTCCCCTGTCACATGGGAAGGCACATGGCTGGCTCTGCCGAACCTTCTCTCCTGAGTTTAGCTTCTGGTTTCAGTGGCTTTCTCAAAAATGTCTCTAGGCTTCTGTCTCTCTTAGCTTCTCTTTTACCTCCTGTGCATCCTTGTTTGTTTCTCCCAGGGTGTTTCTCTCTAAGAGTCTGGGGGTCCTCTCTTAGCTTCTCTGGGACAAACTCCGGACTTCATCTCTTAGCTTAGCATCTCCAAATGTCTTTCTGTGCGCATCTCCAAGTGTCTGGGTCTGTGTCAGCTCTGAGCTCTCTCTGTCTCCCCCTGAGCTCTCTTAAGGACTCCAGTAAACTAATTAAGACCTACTTTAAATGGGTGGGGTCATATCTCCATGGAAATAATCTAATCAAAAGGTCCCACCCACAATAGGTGGGACAAATCTCCATGGAAACAACCTAATCAAAAGATCCCACTCACAATAAGTCTGTACCCACAAGATTGGATTAAAAGAGCTTGGCTTTCCTGGGGTACATAACAATTTCAAACTGGCACAGCCAGCATAATTTCATCTATACTCTCACCCACTTATGCTCATTCCTGTTACCCAGCAATCATTTTGAAGCCAATTCCACATTATTACCATACTGAAAACAAACAATAATTTCTTAGCATCATCAAATATTCAGTCAGCATTAAATTTCACAATTCTTTTCCTCTCCCTTTTCAGTTTGATATTCAATTCAGGATTCAAATATAGTCCATACATTGCAATTGGTTGCTATGTCTCTTAAGTCTCTTTTAATCTAAAGTCTGTCTCTCTCTCTTTCTCTCTTGCTCTCTCTTTTTTTCCTTTGCAATCTTTCTTTGAAGACAGTAGGCCATTTGACCTACAGAATTTCATTGTCTGGATTTTGCTGATTATGTCTCCTGGATGTCACCTAAAGTGTTCTTGGGTCCCCTGTAGTTAGATCAGAGGCTTGGTTTTTCAGGTTTGATTATTTTTGGCAAGGATCTATATCCCAAATATATAAAGAGCTATCAAAACTAAAAACCTAATTCAAAAAAAAATAGGTAAAATATTTGATCAGATACTTTACCAGAGAAGACATATAGGAGTAAACAAACACATGAAAAGATCCTCAACATCATTAATCATTAATAATTTACCTTTTAATTTTAAATGCAAATTAAAACCATAATAACCTACCACTACAAACCTATTAAAATAGCTAAAATTAAAAGACTGACTATACCAAGTGTTGGTGAAGATGTGGAGGGACTGGAACTCTCATACATGGTTGATGGGAATGTAAAATGGTATAAGAACTTTGGAAAACAGCTTGGCAGCTTCTTAAAGAGTTAGACATATACATATATATGACTCAGCTATTTCACCCCTAGTTATTAACCCAAGAGAAATGAAAACATTGTAGGCTAATGTTCATAATAGTTTTATTTGTAATAGCCCCAAACTAGAAACAACCTTAATGTCCATCAACAGATTAATGCATAAACAGATTGTGGTACATCCAGAAAATGGAATACTTCTTAGCAAAAAAAGGAGTGAACTATTGATATGTATAAAAGCATGATGAATCTCAAAATCATTTGGTTGAATGAAAGAAGCCAGACCCACATACTACCAAAGAAGCATATATATTGTTTGATTTCATTTATATAAAATTCTAGAAAATACAAACTAATCTATACTGACAGAAAGGAGAAGGCTGACAGCAGTGGCTATCTGGGGATTGAGGAAGGCAGGGAAGGGCAGAGAGTAGGGATTACAAAGGGGACTAAGAAAACTTTTTTGGGGGTGATAGATATTCTCATTCTCTTGTGGTGACATTTTCACAGGTTTAAATATGTCAACATGTATAAAATTTGTATACTTTATGTACAGTTTGCTATATGTCAGTCATACCTCAATGTGGTAGGCAGAATAAGAACCCCCCAAAGAGATCCCCATACTTATCCTCAGAACTGGTGACTGTGTTACTTTACTTGGCAAAAGGAATTAAGGTTGCAGATAGAATAAACATTGCTAATCAGCTGGCCTTAACCTAGGGAAATTACCCTGGATTATCTAGGTGGGCCCAATGTAATCACAAGTGTCCTTAAAAGTGGAAAAGGAGGCCGAAGAATGAAGGAGAGATGCCATCTGAGAAGGCTTTGAGCTGGCTTTGAAGATGGAGGTCACACCAAATAACACAGTGGCCTCAAGAAGCTAGAACAGCCCTAATTTATAGCTTGCAAGAAAACAGAGTCCTTGGTCCTGCATCTGTAAAGAACCGAATTGCCAGCAACCCAAATGAGCAAGGAAATGGAGTCTCCCTAGAGTGTCTAGACAGGAACACAGCCTGTCAACACCTTAATGTTAGTCCAGTGAGACCTGTATAGAGCTTCTGACCCATAGAACTTTAAAACTGTTATTTTAAGCCACTAAATTTACAATAATTTGTTAAGGCAACAATAGAAAACTAATCCACTTAAAAAAAAAAAGCTGTTAAACCACTTTCATTGCTCCAAGAAGAAAAATATCAGATAGAAATAAAAAAAAGGAAAACCCAAAATGAAATGGTCTAAAAATGAGTGTGAGGATGATTGTACAACTAAGTGATGATACTGAGACATTGATGTATACTTTTAAATATATCTCAGTAAAATCTGCAGATTAAAAAAAACTGTTAAAAAATAATACTCCATAACAATGTGTATCTCTGAGACACCTGAAACTCAGAGCTAGAGCTCGGCAGATATGAATGTCAGTATCAGTGCATACAGCCACTGTTAAAAAAAAAAAAAGCTGAAAAAGAGCCCAGACTCCAATTAGTGATATGAATGAAGCAGGTCTGGTTAAGACCAGGGCAAACCGGGCCAAAGGGTAAAGGTCAAAACTGACTGTGTTTTAAAACTTCAATTTCCATATGAGACCAAGGGAAGAGATGTCTATTTGGTACAGGATCTATATTTTCTAAACAGTACAACTCTACAGTTGGTTTGTTCAAACACCACAATTACATGGAACTTTGAATAGGAAGTGAGATACATATGGTAGGTTAGTATAGGCTACAGTGAAATAGCGACACATCCCAAAGTAATTTGGGCAGATGCTAAAAAATATATTTACAGCCCCGAGGATCTGGGGGAAGGTGTGGATGTGTTGGACATCCTCACCTGGACTGGTGTTGATGTTGTCACAAACATTGGGACTGGTGGTTTGATGTGCTGAGCCCTCGATCATGGGACTTGCCCTTATGAAGCTCATTACTGCAAAGGAGAGTCTAAACTTGCATGTAATGGTGCCTAAGAGTCTCCCCCTGAGTACCTCTTTGTTGCTCAAATGTGGCCCTCTCTCTCTCTAACTGAGCCATCTTGACAGGTGAACTCGCTGCCCTCCCACCTACGTGGGACCTGACTCCCAGGGTTGTAAATCTCCCTGGCAATGCAGAATATGACTCCTGCGGATGAATCTGGACCCAGCATCATGGGACTGAGAGCATCTTCTTGACCAAAAGGGGTATGCAAAATGAGACGAAATAGTTTCAGTGGCTGAGAGATTTCAAATGGAGTCGAGAGGTCACTCTGGTGGACATTCTTATGCACTATATAGATAACACCTCTTAGGTTTTAATGTATTGGAATAGCTAGAAGTAAATACCTGAAACTATCAAACTCCAACCCAGCAGTCTGGACTCCTGACGATGATTATATAATAATGTAGATTACAAGGGGTGACAGTGTAATTGTGAAAACCTTGTGGATCACACCCCCTTTATCTAGTGTATGGATGGATGAGTAGAAAAATGGGGATAAAACTAAATGCCAAATAGGGTGGGATGGGGGGGATGGTTTAGATGTTCTTTTTTCACTTTTATTTTTTATTCTTATTCTGATTCTTTCTGAGGTAAGGAAAATGTTCAGAAATAGATTGTGGTGATGAATGCATAACTATATGATCATACTGTGAACAGTTGATTGTATACCATGGATGATTGTATGGTATGTGAATATATTTCAATAAAATTGAATTTAAAAAAAAAGAAAAAAATCCTTCCTGAAAAAAAAATAAATAATACTACATAGATAGTGCTGCATACTTGTTTCAGGGAGCATGAATGTCTGATTGTCTCTCTAATCTGGGATGTTAGCCTCCATCAGTGATCAAGCCCTATATCCATTAAGTTGTAACCACTTTCTCGTGATGTTCTCACAAAGCAGGACAATTCTCTATTGGTTAATTCATCCAAACTTCCTCCTGAGATTTCTACTCATTGAACCCAAGCCCTGTTCTACATAGGGGCTTTAAATATTTGAATATTTGAAGACATGTTTTTATTTTTATTTTTTTACATTTTATTAAGGAAAAATTTAAACATATTCAAAAGTAGAAAAAATAGTATTATGAAATCCCATGTATCTATCACTCATCTTCAAACACAATTATCAACTCCAGGACATCTCCTTCATCTGTATTCTCACCCACTTCCCCTATCCTTTATTATTTTGAAGCAAAAACCAGATATATCATTCTATCCATTTATATTTCAGTATGTATCACTAAAAGATAAGGAGTTTAAAAAAAAATAACCACAATACCATTATCCCTCTTAAGTTTACAATAACTTCATAATATAATCAACTATCCAATGACTTATTCCAAAGTGATAGTTTGGCTGGGCACATGACCTTTTTTGGGACAAATGCACATAAAGAGACCTTTTTGACATTTTTTTAACATCAGATACTCCAAAGAGGGGACTATGATTTCACCTACAAATTGCATATATGGCAATTTTTGAGCATATAATTATAGAAACAGGCTCACTTGGAGAACTGAGGAACCATGTGTACTTTGGCATATAGTGAACACTTTATTCATACGTGCAAAACAATATCATTAAAAATTTAAAATTAACGCCTTTACAGAATTCACAATTACATAAACTATGTCATGTTTAATCTAATGGAAGTTCATTTTCACAAATCTTTTATTAATTAAATTGTAAGTTAGTTATGTGTTAATTCAGTTTCTTCTAATTTAAACTATTCATTTAATCTTTCACACTTTACAAAGTGTTTTCACATATGTAGCAGATATTTCCCTAGGTGCTTCAGACTCTGGAGGCAGTCAGACTATGATATAATAAGTCTGCTATTCCCTGGGGCTATCATTCAGACTACCATATCCTACACATCCAGACATGCATTTTAGCTGCCAGGTCTCTGTGGGGTTACCCCAGTTGCCCCCAGATTATCTTGGTATGTACTCTGTGACTGCTGCATGAAGCATCTGGGTGGCACGTTGTTTGTAGCTACAGCATCTAACCCCAGAGATTCTGCCTGCCCCCTTTGTAGCCCCTCTATTGTGGTAAGTACCCTCTGCTCTGAAGTACAGAGAGTGAGCTGCTAGTTGATCCCATTCCCTAACTTTCTAGTGAACTGTCTGGTGCTGTCACAGAGCAGACCACATCCTACACATCCTAAATTAGTTTTGGGCCATTTCGGCTGTTAAGAAGTTCTGTTCTCTTTCCCTCTCCCAGTACTGTGGCACTGTGGCTCTCACTTGCTCATTCACTTACTCTCTCCTGAAAAGCACCCTATCTAGTCTTCCCCACACCTCCCCAACCACTGGTTCTAGGGCTGAGTCAGCCATTTTGACCCAAGTCTCATCTTTCTCTGTGAAGTTTCACTTCACATATATAATCTTTTATCCCAAGGCAATCCTTTGGAGTAGAAAAGATAACCATTATTTTTTCCATTTAAAGGCAAGCAAACGGGAACTTCAAGTCAAGACGGGCTCTGAGACAGCATAAACCCATGAAGGAACAACCTGAACTCAAGATCGTTGGGGTAAGACCAGACACCTTCTTGGCTTGGGCAATGAAGGACCTAAAGAAGAAAAGTTACAGGAGCTGAGCTTCTGAGCCAGGGGAGATTTGAACCCTAGACAGAGACTCAGACTTTCCCAGAAGGTTTGCTGTATTACCACCAGCAGCAAAGGTCAAAGGGTCTGATTTGATGCTGTGTAAAAATAATAGCAGCTACTCCTTATTGAATGCTTACCTTGGGCTGGGTTCTGTGCTAAATGTTTTACATACGCTATCTCCTTTAATTCTTACAGTAACTTGAGAGTTAAGGAAACTGAGGCTCAGAGAGATTAAATAAATTGTCCAAGGTCACACAGCTAGTAAATGGCAGAGGTGGCTTGCAATACAGTTGTGTGTGACACTGAGCCTATGATTTTAGCCACGCTGCTATATTTGGTCTCAGAAGTTGAAATTCTTGAAGACCTCAGGGACTTTATTTCAGGGGCAGAGCTAGACAAATAGACTCAAGTTGTTTCTAGTTAAAGGGAATAATTTTCCCCTGCTTGTTTCTGTGAAATATTCATTAACAGAGACTCAGCAGGTCTTTGACCTCTTGGCACATCAATTTGTTGCCACTCCAGCAGTACTTGAGTATCTCTAACATACTCACTAGAGGTTTTATTCCAGCCTATAGAAAAGTCCTTCTATATATTACCCTGTGGCTTCTCTGTTTTCAGGGGAGTTGGGGGATTTATTCTCTGACTGACTTAACATTCATGATTTAGGCGGCTAGCATTATCCAGAAGGAGCCATTTACCTCATCACTGTCCACCAAGATCTGCAAACACCTTTCGCCATCTTTAGGTTCAACCAGTATTAGGGTCCACGGGCCCAACTTACCACTTGGTTTAGTCTAGATTTGGCCCATCTCCAGCTCCTGACTCTCATAGACTGTTGGTCAATATTGTTTTCTCCAAACCCAAACACATACATCCCCAAAGATGATAGTACCAACTTGTCTGTTGCTCTGACAACAAGGAAGAGACTCCTTGCCAGGTCATATATGTCCTTGCTGGGACTGTTTAGACTCACATGATGTATTTCAGCTCTGCCTCAGGACACTGTGGCTTATAACCCTCTTTATGGTCACCTGAAACTTTTGGTAACCTTGAATTTGGGTGGATGGGGGGGAGTCTCTACTTAGTGGTCACATATGCATTTGTGTCCATATAAGGAATCAAATCAGCTGACGGGGAAAAAAAAAGAAAAAAAAACCTCTGCCAGTTCTCATGTTATTCTGAGAGATAATGAAATCTTTCTTGAGGGTTTTTAATGCCCCTACCCGATCCTAATTGTACACTTCACTTTGGTTGCCTTGAATGTACTAATGAAAGTGACACACTTCAGCCCCTGCTGGGAAACCCACAGAGTTGTAGCTGCTGCTACTGCTGCTTTCGTTGCCACTCAGGTGTTCCTCCAAGATTTCTTTCAGCTTTATGAGGCAATATAACCTATGATTAGGGACATAAGATTTCAATTCCACTTCTGTTTAAAACGAAGTTAATTGGACTAGTCTTCCTGTCATAAATAATTATAAAAATAGATAAGTTCTACAAGGCAACTCTTTCCAGGACTTTAATGACAGACAGTACATGGCTGATCCTTGAGAAAAAGGGAACTCATTAGGTGAGCTCCACTTTGCCCCGGCTCAATTGCCCTGGGGTCAATTTCTAAACTGTGGCAAAATAGGTAGAGCCCAAACACAGTGTGGAGGGTCCCTCCGAGCTGAGCAGGCAGAAATCAGAGTTTGGGGTGCTGACATGACTTGAATCTGTGGTGCAGGTGAAGAGGGCCAGTGCAGGGTGGAGCATGGACATTGTGAGACATATAAATTAATGGAAGAGAATAGAGAGCCTAGAAAGAAACCTGTAAGTATATGGTCAACTGAATTTTGACAAAAGGGCCAAGAAATTTCAGTGGGAAACGGATATTCTGTTCCACAAATTGTCCTGGGAAAACTGGATATCCATATAGGAACAACAACAACAAAAACCTTCAATCTTATTTCATGACATTTACAAAAAGTAACTGAAATGGATCATGGACCTAAACATAAGCACAAGCAATAAAAGAAAAATTAGATAAATGGGACTTCCTCAAAACTGAAGATTTTTGTACTTTGAGGACTTTGTCAAAAAAGGTGAAAAGGCAGCCTACTCAGTGGAAGAAAATATTTGGAAACCAAATATCTGATAAGGGTTTAATATCCAGAATATATAAAGAAATCCTACAATTCAACAATAAAAAGACAAATAGGTAGTAGGGGCAAGATGGCGGCATAGAGAGGAGTGGAAGCTAAGTAGTCCCCCTGGAACAACTACAAAAAACCAGAAACAACTAGTAAATAATCCAGAATAACTGCGGGGGGGACAAACGAGACCATCCATTCATCATACACCAACCTGAATTGGGAGGAATGCCCGAGAACACAGCATAAAATCTGTAAGTAAAACCTGCGGAACCAGGTCGGGAGACCCCCCTCCCCCATAGCCCGAGCTGCGGAGCCGCATGGTGCCACAGAGAAGCTCTCTCCCAGCAAGCGAATACAGCTCAGCTGAGCTCCAACTGGGGTTTTAAGTAGCGAGTGTGAACTGCTCACTACAGGTACGCAGCCCCAAAAAACAGAGGCTTTGGGTGACGACTGACCTGGGAGAGCTGGAGGGTTGCCTTGGACTGGGTCTGAAGGGGACTATCTGTTTCTCTTTTGGCTCAGTGGAGAAAGCCCCAGTCATTTTCAGTTTCCAGGGCTGTGACTGTGGGAAGGGTGGAGACACCACAAGCAGAGAGCAAGACCATTGAAATGCTAATGACCTCCACCTGAGGGGTCTGTCTTCTCTAGGAGGAAAGGGGTGGGGCCCTTTCCATTCAGAACCAGACCCCAGAGCCTGGGGGAACACGGCCATACCTCCTCACACCAGTCAAGAATTATAGGCTAACAGGCGTCACCTGCTGGGCAGAAAAGCACAGTGACCCGAGGCATCAAAGGGTGGAGCAATTTTCTAAGACACACCCTCAGGGAAACCAGATACTGAATATTTCTTCCCTCTGGGACCTGAGCCTGTTCTGGTCTGAGAAAACCCGATTTGGATAACCAAGGAAACCATGCCTAGACAACAAAAAATTACAACCTACACTAAGAAAAACAAAGTTATGGCCCAGTCAAAGGAACAAACGTACACTTCAACTGAGATACAGGAATTTAAACAACTAATGCTAAATCAATTCAAAAAGTTTAGAGAAGATATTGCAAAAGAGATAGAGGCTGTAAAGGAAGAACTGGACATGTATACGGCAGAAATCAAAAGTTCAAAAAACCTACTAGCAGAATCTATGGAAATGAAAGGCACAACACAAGAGATGAAAGACACAATGGAAACATACAACAGCAGATCTCAAGAGGCAGAAGAAAACACTCAGGAACTGGAGAACAAAACACCTGAAAGCCTACACGCAAAGGAGCAGATGGAGAAAAGAATGAAAAAATATGAGCAACGTCTCCGGGAACTCAAGGATGAAACAAAGTACAATAATGTACGTATCATTGATGTCCCAGAAGGAGAAGAGAAGGGAAAGGGGGCAGAAGCAATAATAGAGGGAATAATGAATGAAAATTTCCCATCTCTTATGAAAGACATAAAATTACAGTTCCAAGAAGCGCAGCGTACTCCAAACAGAAGAGATATGAAGAGGCCTACGCCAAGACACTTAATAATCAGATTATCAAAATCAAAGACAAAGAGAGAATCCTGAAAGCAGCAAGAGAAAAGCAATCCATTACATACAAAGGAAGCTTAATAAGACTATGTGCGGATCTCTCAGCAGAAACCATGGAGGCAAGAAGGAAGTGGTGTGATATATTTAAGATACTGAAAGAGAAAAACCACCAACCAAGAATCCTGTATCCAGCAAAGCTGTCCTTCGAATATGAGGGAGAGCTCAAAATATTTTCTGACAAACAGACAATGAGAGACTTTGTGAACAAGACACCTGCCCTACAGGAAGTACTAAAGGGAGCACTACAGGGTGATAGAAGACAGGAGTGTGTGGTTTGGAACACAGTTTTGGGAGATGGTAGCACAACAATGTAAGTACACTGAACAAAGGTAACTATGAATACGGTTGAGAGAGAAAGATGGGGAGCATGTGAGACACCGCAAGAAAGGAGGACAGGTAACGACTGGGACTGTGTAACTTGGTGAAATCTAGAGTATTCAACAATTGTGATAAAATGTACAAATACATTCTTTTACGAGGGAGAACAAGCAAATGTCAACCTTGCAAGGTGTTAAAAATGGGGAGGCATTGGGGGAGGGATGCAATCAGCATAAACTAGAGACTGTAACTAATAGAATCATTGCATTATGCTTCCTTTAATGTAACAAAGGTGATATACCAAGGTGAATGCAGATAAGAGGAGGGGATGGGGAGGCATGTTAGACACTTGACATTGGTGGTATTGTCTGATTCTTTATTCTACTTTGGTTTAAGGTTATTTTTCCTTTTGCTGCTTCCTATCTGTCATTTTTTTTGTTTCCTCTTTCTTTTGCCTCTCTACTTTCTTTGACTCTCCCTCCTGCCTTGTGGAAGAAATGTAGATGCTCTTGCTTAGTATGAGCAGAATGTTCAATTAGGATGAACTTAAATGTTTTGAAATGAACAGGAGTGTTGGTAGCAAGATGTGAGAGTAACTAACAGCGCCGAATGGTGTGTCAATGAGGTGGAAAGGGGAAGCTCAGAGTCATATATGTCACCAGAAGGAAAGTTGGAGGTCAAAAGATGGAAATGTATAAAACTGAATCCTATGGTGGGCAATGTCCATGATCAACTGTACAAATACTAGAAATCACTTCATGAACCAGAACAAATGTATGACAATACAATTAGAAGTTAATAATAGAGGGGCATATAGGGAAGAACTATATACCTATTACAAACTATATACTACAGTTAGTAGTATTTCAACATTTTTTCATAAACAGTAACAAACGTATATCAATACTAGGAGTCAAGAATTGAGGGGGGTTGGTTAGGGATAGGGGAGGTTTAGAGTTTCCTTTTCCTTTTTTCTTTTTTCATCTTTCACTTTATTTCTTGTCTGGAGTAATGAAAAGTTTCTAAAAATTGAACAAAAAATTAAGTGTGATGGATGCACAGCTGTATGAGGGTACCCAGGGGCAAGTGATTGTACACTTTGGATCTTTGGATAATTGTATGGTATCTGAACAATCTCAATAAAAATGGAAAAAAAAATAAGACAAATAACCCAATTTTAAAAAATCGGCAAACAACTTGAATAGACATTTCTCCAAAGAAGATATACAAATGGCTGAAAAGCACTCATTCATCATTGGTGAAAATGTAAAACAGGGCAGCCTCTGTGGAAGACAGTTTGGCAGTTCCTCAGGAAGCTAAGAATGGAATTACCATATGACCTGGCCATTCCTCCCCTAGGTATATACCCAGAAGAAGTGAAAGCAGGGACTTGAACAGATATTTTCATTCCGATGTTCATAGTGGCATTATTCACAATAACCAAAAGATGGAAGCAAGTGTCTATCAACAGATTAATGGATTAAAAAAATGTGGTATATACATACAATGGAATATTATTTGAAGATATCATGTTGAGTGAAATAAGCCAGATACAAAAGGACAAATATTGTATGAGCTTACTTATATGAAATAATTAGAATATGCAAATTCATAGAGTCAGTAACTAGAATATAAGTTACCAGGGGTTGGGGTGGAGGTAGGGAATGGGGAGTTGATGCTTAATTGGAACAGAGTTTCTATTTAGACTGACGGAATGTTTGGTTAATGGATGGTGGTGATGGTAGGACAACATTGTAAACAATGCCAGTGAACTGTATATTTGAAACTGGCTAAAAGGGGAAATTTTAAGTTGCATATATGTTACCAGAATAAAAATTAAAAAAAACCCCACAGAACTGTGCAATTCAAACAGTGAACCCCAATGTAAACTATGGACTACAGTTAACAGTTTAATTATGGGAACTCTACTTTCTGCATGATTTTTCTGTCAACCTATAACTTCTCTAATAATAAAAAAAGACATTGTGCTAGTTTTGATGTATTATGGCCCCCCAAACGCCGTTATCTTTGATGCAGTTTTGTGGAGGTGGATGTATTAGTGTTGGTTAGGTTGGAACCTTTGGATTGGGTTGTTTTCATGGATGTGTTACCCACCCAACTGTAGGTGATAACTCTGATTGGATAATTTCCATGGAATTGTGGTCCCACCCATTTAGTGTGGGCCTTGATTGGTTTACTAGAGCCCTATATATGAGCACAAACAAAAGGAAATCAGTGCTGCAACTTACAGAGACATTTTGAAGATGGCCATTGAAAGCAGAGTTTTGCTGATGCCTTGGAGGTACTAGCCCAGAGTTTGCCCTGAGAAGCTGACACAGAGAAATTTTGGAGAATACCATTTTGAAATGCAACCTGGGAGCAAGAAGATGCCAGCCACGTGCCTTCCTAGCTAACAGAGGTTTTCAGACACCATCAGCCATTCTTCAGTGAAGGTACCCTGTTGTTGATTGATGCCTTACCTTGGACACTTTATGGCCTTAAGACTGTAAATTTGTAACCAAATAACCCCCCTTATAAAAGCCAAGCCACTTCTGGTATTTTGCGTTCTGGCAGCATTAGCAAACCAGAACAGACATGCACATAAATATTCATAGCAGGTTTATCCTTAAGAGCCAGAATCAGGAAAAAATCAACCCAAATATCTATCGGCAGGTAAATGGATAGACAAATTGTGATATTTCTAAAATGATGGAATGCTATCCAACAATAACAAGGATGCAATAACATGATATATGCAATAACATGGATGAATCTCAAAAGCATTATGCTGAGCAAAAGAAGCCAGACACAAAAGAGCACAAATTGTTTGATTTTTTTAAAAAACTGTGACATTCTAGAATAAGCAAAAATACTCTCTAGTGTCAGAAAGTAGCTAGTGGTTGTTAGAGGTAGAAAAGATTGATAGAAGGGGGAACAAGGGTGAAGGAAATGTTATATAGTTTGATTGGATGTTGGTTACAAGGGTTTATAAATTTGTCAAAACTCAAATGACCATCCCCTAATATATATGCATTGCATTGTCTATAAATTATACCCTGGTAAGTTTGATGTAAAAAATGAAGAGCACAGGCTTTCCCTTCAGAATGATCTGTTACTGTTTCTCAATAATACGTAACCTTGCACAAATTATTTAGTCTCTCTAAATCCAAGAATCTTTATGTGTAAACTGGGAATATTAATAGCATCAATTTCTTAAGGTTGTTGTGAGAATTTAATAAGATGTTATATCTTGAACACTTTCAGGGTCTAGCATGGAGCTTAAAATCAAAGATAGTTCTTATTATTACTATTCATGGATTATTCCTAATCAAATCATGAAAGAATGTGGTTTATTATTCATCTCATTTTTAGAGGTGCTTCTTCTATAGATCTCAGAATAGAGGTGCACCTTTGCCAACCACCTTCAGATCAGGTAGCCAGAATGTACAAATCACATCCAAGAAAAGCACCTTCTCTTTACTATCAGCAGGACAATGGAGCTGAACTTTGTGGGGGAGGACAACAGTCTGTGTACCTGGATGGAGGAAGAGGCCCAGTCCTTTAAGACTAAAAGAAATTTCCTTGAGTCAGGACCATCCAGATGAATCCAGGCCAACTTGAGTTAAAATGGGCCCCTTTGACCCAGCTAGGTGTCAGAACAACATGTCTCTCTTTGATTCATCTGTGGTGTTATGTTTCCATTAAGGTTTTCTGCCCACCTTGTCTATGACATCCTGCCTGGCAACTTGAGCCTGCCCTGCCCACAATTCGGGCCTCTGCCACTTATCTTATGATTACTATCTCAGTAACAACTCCTGTCTGAACTTACCACCCATCCAATTTGCATACCATTTTAATCACAGCCTGCCTAGCCAACCCTGTGCTGGTTCCTGCGGAACTTCTCTCCCAGATGGCTCCTGCCAGCTGAGGGCTCTTGCTTGGGAGCCTTGCTAATATGGACCCTTCAGACTGAGTAGCTTTGAATTGACACCTGTGAAAAACTGGAAGAATTTTCTATATTAAGCTTATCTGAACTCCTTAACTGAAGTATCAGAGCTGCATTCCATCAGCTCTGGAAGGACTTCAGTCTGAGATAAGAATTGAGAATGCATAATGGGTTGAGGTTAAGACCTGGGTTAGATGAAGCTGGGTTTGATATGGCTTGTGCATTTCAATGCTTTGGCTTTGTTATCTCCCAGCTTAGAGGAAGCCTTTCTGCTTGCAAGGCTTTCCTTCTATTTTTACTTTTGATTCCATATTGTTCCAGTTTGCTAATGCTACCAGAATGCAAAACACCAGAAATGGATTGGCTTTTATAAAGGGGGTTTATTTGGTTACAAAATTACAGTATTAAGGCCATAAAGTGTCCAAGGTAAGGCATTAACAACAGGGTACCTTCACTGAAGAATGACCAATGGTGTCCAAAAGCCTCTGTTAGCTAGGAAGGCACATGGCTGGTGACTGCTTGCTCCCAGGTTGCATTTCAAAATAGCATTCTCCAAAATGTCAGTGTCAGTTTTCACCGGCCATCTTCAAAATGTGTCTCTCAGCTGCGGCACTATTGGCCTGTGTGGCTCTTTTTAAAGTACTCCAGTAAGTCAATCAAGACCCACCCTGAATGGGCGGGGCCACATCTCGATGGAAATAATCTAATCAAAAGTACTACCCACAGTTGGGTGGATAATATCTCCATGGAAACATCCAATCAAGAGGTCACACCTAATCAAAAAGATTAATCAATCTGCCCCACAAGATTGCATCAAAGAACATGGCTTTTTCTGGGGGACATAATATATCCAAACTGCACACATATATTCCCTTTTCTTTGGATTTTACTCAGGTTAATTAAAAACTCACTGCCTACTAACAACCCACAGAAGGCCTTTCACTGTGGCATGGACATATTAAGCTTGCTTTTCCCTCAAGGACTATGCATTTGCTGTTCCCTCTGCCTGGGACCCTCTTCATCCAGGTCCTATGAGGGTAGTTTTTTTTTTTTTTTTAATTCACTTTTATAGAGACATATTCACATACCATACAGGCATCCACAGTGTACAATCACCTGTTCATAGTACCATCATGCAGTTGTGTATTCATCACCACAATCAATTTTTGAACATTTTCCTTACTTCAAAAAAAAATAAAAATAAGAATAAAAATAAAAGTAAAAAAGAACACCCAAAGCATTCCACCCTGCCAACCCCTCCCTATTTTTCATTTAATTTTTGTCCCCATTTTTCTACTCATCTGTCCATTCACTGGATAGAGGGAGTGTGAGCCACAAGGTTTTCACAATCACACTTCACACCAAGTAAGTTACATAGTTATGCAATTGTCTTCAAGAATCAAGGATACTGGGTTGCAGTTCAACAGTTTCAGATATTTCCTTCTATCCCAATACACTAAAAACTAAAAAGGGATATCTATATAGAACATAAGAATGCCCTTCAGGTGACCTCTTGACTCCATTTGAAATCTCAGCCACTGAAACTTGATTTCATTTCGCTTCCCCTTTTTGGTCAAGAAGATTTTCTCAATCCCAAGATGCCAGGTCCAGGCTCATCCCTGGGAGTCATGTCTCATACTGCCAGTGAGATTTACACCTCTGGGAGTCATGTCCCACGTAGGGGGGACGGCAGTGAGTTCACTTGCCAAGTGGGCTTAGAGAGAGAGAGGCCACTTCTGAGCAACAAAGAGGTTCTCTGGGAGTGACTCTTAGGCACAATTATAAGTAGGCTTAGCCTCTCCTTTGCAGTAACAAGCTTCATAAGGGCAAGCCCCACGATCGAGGGCTCGGCCTACTAAATTGGTAGTCCTAAATGTTTGTGAGAATATCGGTAATAACCCAGGTGGGAAAGTCCAATGTTTCTGCCTTTTTCCCAATTCTTTAGGGGGGCCTGCAAATACATTTTTATTCTCTGCCCAGATTACTTTAGGATGTATCTAGATTTCACACTAACCTATACAAACCTACCAGATCTCACTTCTATTCAAAGTTCCATGTGATTATGGTATTTGAATAAACTGACCATACAAGTTAAATTATTTAATGTGTTACAGAAAATGTAGATCCTGCACCAAATAAACATCTCTTCCCTTGGTCTCACACAGAAGTTGAAGTTTTAAAACACAGTCAATATTGTCCTTTACCCTTTGGCCTGATTTGCCTTAGTCCTGACCAGATCCACTTCATTTATATCCCTAAGTGAAGTCTGAACTCTTTTTCAGCTTTTTTAACAGTTGCTATATGAGGTAATACTGACATTCATAGTTGCTGAGCTCTAGCTCTGAGTTTCAGGTGTCAGACAGATACCCAAAATTCCAGGGAACGGCCAGGTTATACACAAAGAGCTCAGTTCTCAGAATTTGGAGAGGATAGTTTCTTTTCATCATTCAGATCTCAGTTCAATTATCATCTCTTCAGAAAGGACTTTCCTGACCAGCGTTCCTAAAATACACCACTCCAGACACCCTTACCTTGTCTTATTTTAGTTTTTCATAGCATTTGTCTTATTTGCTTGTTCATCATCTGTTATCCCCAGTTTAGACAGCAGGTGTCTGTCTTTTTCACCCCTGTGCTTTCCCTAGCACTTAGAATTTTACGTGGCACATGGTAAGTTCTTAGTGAATATTTACTTAATTAATCAATGAATTAGCATTTCTAAGCCTTAGTTTCTCATCTGTGAAGTGGATGTAATAGTACCTTCCTATAACATTAATGAAGATTATGTGAGATAATATTTGCTTGGCATATAGTAAGTATGCAATAATTGGTAGCTCTAGTTATTATTAGTCATACCTGTATTTCCTACCTCCCAAGTTTATAATCTCTTCTAGGGCACAGATGATATCTTCTTTGTATCCTTCATGTTGCAATGCATTTAGTAGATACTTAATAAATTTACTTAGTTTAAATGAAAAAGAATTTCCTCCCAGTAAATCAAGACTTCAAATAAGTGAAATAGAAAACACACCAACTTGAGATAAGCTCATCTTTTATACTCAGCTCAAGAGCCGCCCCTCCCTAGGAGGACTTTCCTGACTGTCCTGTCCTAGGAGCGGCACGGGATACAGTTACTATTTCCCGTGCTTTCTTCAACCAGAGGACCTGTACATTTGATTTCACTCCTGTGCTTTTAGGTACGTTTTCTTCCACTAGACTGCAGGTGTCTTGAGTCTTATTTTTGTACTATCACTGCTGGGGAATTCATGGACTCTCAGCAGCCATCTCCCAGCCCTTGTCCACTTCCTGCCTCCTCTTTTATTGTGCAACGTTTCAGTCTGTTTCCATTCCACAACCTGGGGGAAATATTAAGTCTAATGAAAAGGCCTAATCAGACCTTAAACGCTGAAACAGGGAATAAGCAGCCCCAGATGCTAATCAAGGCAGGAATTCTCAGTGGCAGAGTCTCTCCCCCTGGCCCCCTCCCCGGGAGATAAATACCACAGCCAAACAGCATAGGTTTGTCTCTCTTCTCCCATGTGAAGTGAAGGGTGTGGAGCTGCCATCTACCAGCTCCGACCTGAGCAGTTTGGGCCATCCTGGGAGACTGGCCCCTATTGAATCTCTTCCCCTGCTCTTGTGGACCCTTTGTGATGTCTACGTAATAAAGCAGTCATTTGCTGAAAGTTTCTGTCATGCCTGAGCCTGTGTTCCCGGGACATGCCATGTAGCAACTCGTTCCACTCACCTTGGCTGTCCCAGTACCTCTCCATAGAAGAGGTGAAGGATAGAATAGTGGTGAAGGAACCATGGCAGAGTGATTAAGAATGCAGACCCTGGATGCAAAGCCCCTGGGTTCACATCCTAGCTTGTGCCACTCACAAACAGTGAGAGCTCAGACAATTTAGTTAACCGCTCTGGGCCTCAGGTTCCTCATTTCCGAAGGATGATAACAAAAATATCAATCTCATAATTATTGTGACGATTAAACGATTTTGTACACATAAAGTTCTTAAAATAGTGTTGTGCCGGTTTGAATGTATTATGTCCCCCAGAAAAAGCCATATTCTTTGATGCAATCTTGTGGGGCAGATATAATAGTGGGGATTAAGTTGGAATGTTTGGATTTGGAGATACACCCCACCCAACTGTAGATGATAACTGATGGGATATTTCCATGGAGGCATGGCCCCACCCATTTGGGGTGGGTCTTGATCAGTGGAGCCATATAAATGAGCTGGCTCAAGAAGAGGAAATGGAGTGCAGCTGGGAGTGATGTTTTGAAGAGGAGCAAGCTTGCTAGAGAGGAATGTCCTGGGAGAAAGCCGTTTTGAGGCCGGAGCTTTGGAGCAGATGCCAGCTGCCTTCCTAGCTAACAGAGGTTTTCTGGAGGCCATTGGCCATCCTCCGGTGAGGGTACCCGATTGCTGATGTGTTACCTTGGACGCTTTGTGGCCTTAAGACTGTAATTGTGTAGTGAAATAAACCCCCGTTTTATAAAAGCCTATCATCTCTGGTGTTTTGCATTCTGCAGCATTAGCAAACTAGAACAGATTTTGGTACCAGGAGTGGGGTGCTTTTGCTGCTGTGTTTGCAAATACCAAACATGTTGGAACGGCTTTTCAAATGGATAAGGGGAAGACTCTGGAAGAATTGTGAGGAGCTTGATAGAAAAGGCCAAAACTGCTTTAAAGAGACTGTTTGTGGAAATATGGACTCTAAAGATACTTCTGATGAGGACTTGAACAGAAATGATGAATGTGTTGTAAACTGGAAGAAAGGTGATCCTTGTTTTAAAGTGGCAGAGAATTTGGCAAAATTGAGTCCTGGTGTCAGATGGAAGGAAGAATCTGGAAGCAACAACTTGGAATACTTAGCTGAGGAGATCTCCAGACTACGTGTGGAGGACGTATCCTGGCTTCTCCTTGCAGCTTATAGTAAAATGCGAGCAGAGAGAGATAAACTTAGAACTGAACTCTTGGGTTCAAAGAAACCAGAAGTTGATGGCTTGGAAAATTACAGGCTTCCAGGGGGTGGAATCCCAGAAGCTACAGCCCAACGTGAGGATGGAACCAAACATGGAAACCAGCCACCATTTCAGTACAAGCCAAGATTGGAAAAGGAGTTAAGCCGAAAGGATTTGTGGAAAGTCCTATTGTCTGATGGCTTTGACCCCTGCATGCTTCATGCAAAGCCAACAGAATTTTTGCGAGATCTTTATAGACGGAGCCATTGCCGGTCTGGACTGGAGGAGACAGACAAGGAAAAAATTAAAGGAAAAATCTCTTCAAAGACAGAGCCATGGAGGTTGAGGTCTGGAGTCAGGAGGTCTCGGGCTGGGAGAGCGGAGCAGCCCACATGCATGGAAAGGGTGAGTTTGCCCTGGAGGTCGAGGGCGGGCTTTCCGCCTCGATGCTCTGGAAGAGTTTTGCCACCTCAGGTCCCAAAGAGGGTGGAGCACATTTCCAGGGAATTGAGGAGAGCCTGGCTGCCACCACACTGTTCTGAAGGGGTTGAGCGTGTGCCCCGTAGATGGAAGGGAATCCGGGAGTGCCCCGAGGTTTGAGGAGGGTGGAGCCGAGAAGGTGGTCTCCCCAATGTGTGGGTATGTTGGAGCACTCACCTAAGTGTTTGGCGAGGAAAGGGCTGCCACAAAGGCCCTTAGGAAGGGTTAGACTCCCGCTCTCTCAAGCCCCAAGGATGCAACGTTGTTCTGTAAATGACTCTCAGACTTTGAAATCTAATGGAGTTTGTCCTGCAGGTTTTAGGAACTGTTTTGGTCCTGTTAACCCTGTTTTCCTTACTCTTTCTCCGTATGGCAATGGAAATGTTTATCCTATGAATGTCCCTCCTTTGTATATTGGAAGCATATAACTTGTTCTAAGTCCACAGATCCAAGCTAAAGGAAAAGTATGCCTTAGGACTGACCACGCCTATATTTGATTTTGATGGGATTTTGTACTTAACTATTGTTACTGAAATGATTTAAGTTTCTGTGGTATTGTGGGATGAATGTATTTTGTATTTGTAAAGAATATGTTTTTCTGGGGTCCAGGGGGTGGAATGTGCTGGTTTGAATGTATTATGTCCCCCAGAAAAAGCCATATTCTTTGATGCAATCTTGTGGGGCAGATATAATAGTGGGGATTAAGTTGGAATGTTTGGATTCAGAGATACGCCCCACCCAACTGTAGATGATAACTGATGGGATATTTCCATGGAGGCATGGCCCCACCCATTTGGGGTGGGTCTTGATCAGTGGAGCCATATAAATGAGCTGGCTCAAGAAGAGGAAATGGAGTGCAGCTGGGAGTGATGTTTTGAAGAGGAGCAAGCTTGCTAGAGAGGAATGTCCTGGGAGAAAGCCGTTTTGAGGCCGGAGCTTTGGAGCAGATGCCAGCTGCCTTCCTAGCTAACAGAGGTTTTCTGGAGGCCATTGGCCATCCTCCGGTGAGGGTACCCGATTGCTGATGTGTTACCTTGGACGCTTTGTGGCCTTAAGACTGTAATTGTGTAGTGAAATAAACCCCCCGTTTTATAAAAGCCTATCCATCTCTGGTGTTTTGCATTCTCCAGCATTAGCAAACTAAAACAAGTGTCTTCACCTCCATGAAAGTGTACCTCTCTTTACATAGATGTGCCCCAGGCTGCACCTGGCTCATGGTAGACACTCAGTAGTGTTTGTTGAATTAAATGGAAAAGTTGTGTGTAAGTTGAAAGTTTGGGTAAATAAAAGCATATTTAAATACACAGGAGGAACTTGTTATAGTTGGTCCTTTCATGATATGTATAAGGCTGCCTTAACTGATGGTTTTTTAAAAATATTTATTGTATTAGATTTGGTAAAAGTGAAGTATATTTGAGACTAGATTTATACTTTCCCTCAAATCAATTTATAAACACTTTTAGAGAACAAACTACTTTAAGAAAAAAAAATCTTTAGTGGTTACAGCTTAAGGACTCACCAATTTGAAGTAAAAATTCTCTCCAAGCATATAATACTCTCCTTTTTCAGTTTTGTAATCTTCTAAGTCTACCTGTTCTGTGGACCTTTAAACTCCTCTAGGCCTTAACTATGGCAATAAAAACTGAGTTCAGTCAAGTCTTAGAAATGTTACTCCTCAATTAATCTACATTTGACAACAACAGAGGGTGGGGTAGAGTGTTCTCAATTGTCAATTAATAACTAACTTAAGTGTAACATGTAACAGTTACTAGAAGGGAGTTATGGACTCTCTGAATGGGTTTAAATGATAGTATAGAAAATCTAATTAGTTTTTCCTTTTCTGATTGTTTCTCTTGAGCTATGAGGGGGTAGGTTTTATAGCAGCAACATGATTTCGTTCACTTAATAATTGATAGTGAAACATTGTGTGTAGGCTAAAAGGAATAGCAAGAACTGTAAGAATTGGGCCTTTTCCCAAAGGTACTTTGGCTATTTAACTGTAAAGTCAGTGTGTTTTTCATAGGTACTCTTGAAAAAAGCTTCAATAAACTCCAAACTGTGGTTAAAAAATGTCTAGAGCTCAATTCATTCTGACCTAATATAGCAGGTTTTAATAGAGACCAGGAAGAAATTAACGTACAGTTTTGAAGGGATAGCCCCATATTAGAATAAAAACACCTTCACAACAGGGAAAATGGAAGCCACAGCAGGCTCCATTGGTGGCCAGTGGGCGTTTGTGATGCCTCAGCTCTTAGAAGTGTCTGTTTTCAGTATTTTAGGCTAGACCTCTCTTATTTCATTAGTGAAGCCCAGTTTAACTTCTTTCTGAAACCTCATCGAGTAGATTTTCTTTCTTTTTCTAACACAGCATAGTAATTTTTATCAGTAGGTTTTTATGGACGATGGTACTATTGGTACTTTAGGTTTATTGTTCAACCAGAACCTCTTACAAGCATTTTTGAGATGGGCAAGTACTTTAGGTTTATTGTTCAACCAGAACCTCTTACAAGCATTTTTGAGATGGCTATTTGGGGTTAAGAGTATAATCTATGGCCAAAGGATAGAGAAAAGATACCTATTTTGACTTCTGAAATACCGGCTTTAACCATGTAAGCTACCAACAAATGAGCAACTCATTCATTTGCTCATTCTACTATATATCTTAGGCCCTGTTTTAGGTACTGAGGAATCAGTGGTAAACAAAGATGAGTAGACGTCCCTATCTTTATGGGCTTACAGTCTAGTGTGTGTGTGGGGGGGGGCGGGCAGTGCAGACATTGATTGACTAGCACTAATAATACAAACCAGAGTATATATTCAGCGGTCACACATGATGTAAAGGTGAGGTCCTTGAAGCTATGCTGCAGCATGTGCTGGAAGGAGCATGGAGGGTAAAGAGGACTGAAAAAAAGATGATGTGGCTGAGCCTCAGAGGGAGGGAACTGTGGTACCTGGTAAAGCTGAAGGATAGGCAGGGACAGACATCAAAGGCTTAGAGGCAGAGTTAAGGAAGGACTTTAAGTGAGGCTGTATTATCATCAGATTTGTGAGAGATGACAGAAGCCTGAGCAGGGTGGTGGTGGTGATGGAGATGGAAGAAGGAGATTTGAAGAGATATTTATGAGATACAATGGACAAGACTTGAGGACTGAATGGATTTTAGGGATGAGAGAGAAATAAGTCCTAGCATGATCCCTAGGTTTCTGTCTTGAAAACTGGATGAATGCCTGCCTGTGCCATTCACTGAAATAGGAAATAATGGGAAAGGACCAGGATTGGGAGGAAATACTATGCTTTTGGTTTTAGACAATTTGAGTTTGAAATGCCAGTGAGACAGCCAAGATGAAAATATCAAGGAGGCAGTTGGATAGAGCAGCACTGTTCAGTAGAACTTTTGTGGTGATAGAAATATTCTGTATCTACATTATCTATTAGGCACTATCCACATTTGTTCATTTAAATTTAAACTTAAAATTTTAGTTTCTCAGTTGCACTAGCCACATTTCAAGTACTCCGTAGCTATATATGGCTAGTGGCTTTTGCATTAGGAAGTGCAGTTTTAGGGCCCAGATAAGTGATCTGGGTTGGAGATATAAAATTTTGAGCCATGTGTAGATGAGATTTAAGACTATGGATAAGACTTTCTTAAGAAGAGGGTAATCAGTGAAAAGAGGAAATGACTACACCTGTACCTTGAGGACCTTAAGCATTTAAAGACTGGTAAAAAAGAATGAGCCTTCAAAGGACAAAAGAAACAGTCAGTGTGCCGGTTTGAGTGTATTGTGTCCCCCAAATGCCATTATCTTTGTAGTCTTGTGTGGGGCAGAAGTTTTGGTGCTGGTTGGATTTGCTTAGAATGTGCCCCACCCAGCTGTGGGAGATGATTCTGATGAGATGTTCCCATGGAGGTGTGGCCCCGCCCATTTGGGGTGGGCCTTGATCGGTGGAGCTATATAAATGAGCTAACTTGGGCGGAGAAAACAGAGTGCAGCTGGGAGTGATGTTTTGAAGAGGAGCAAGCTTGCTAGAGAGGAATGTCCTGGGAGAAAGCCGTTTTGAGGCCGGAGCTTTGGAGCAGATGCCAGCTGCCTTCCTAGCTAACAGAGGTTTTCTGGAGGCCATTGGCCATCCTCCGGTGAGGGTACCCGATTGCTGATGTGTTACCTTGGACGCTTTGTGGCCTTAAGACTGTAATTGTGTAGTGAAATAAACCCCCGTTTTATAAAAGCCTATCATCTCTGGTGTTTTGCATTCTGCAGCATTAGCAAACTAGAACAGATTTTGGTACCAGGAGTGGGGTGCTTTTGCTGCTGTGTTTGCAAATACCAAACATGTTGGAACGGCTTTTCAAATGGATAAGGGGAAGACTCTGGAAGAATTGTGAGGAGCTTGATAGAAAAGGCCAAAACTGCTTTAAAGAGACTGTTTGTGGAAATATGGACTCTAAAGATACTTCTGATGAGGACTTGAACAGAAATGATGAATGTGTTGTAAACTGGAAGAAAGGTGATCCTTGTTTTAAAGTGGCAGAGAATTTGGCAAAATTGAGTCCTGGTGTCAGATGGAAGGAAGAATCTGGAAGCAACAACTTGGAATACTTAGCTGAGGAGATCTCCAGACTACGTGTGGAGGACGTATCCTGGCTTCTCCTTGCAGCTTATAGTAAAATGCGAGCAGAGAGAGATAAACTTAGAACTGAACTCTTGGGTTCAAAGAAACCAGAAGTTGATGGCTTGGAAAATTACAGGCTTCCAGGGGGTGGAATCCCAGAAGCTACAGCCCAACGTGAGGATGGAACCAAACATGGAAACCAGCCACCATTTCAGTACAAGCCAAGATTGGAAAAGGAGTTAAGCCGAAAGGATTTGTGGAAAGTCCTATTGTCTGATGGCTTTGACCCCTGCATGCTTCATGCAAAGCCAACAGAATTTTTGCGAGATCTTTATAGACGGAGCCATTGCCGGTCTGGACTGGAGGAGACAGACAAGGAAAAAATTAAAGGAAAAATCTCTTCAAAGACAGAGCCATGGAGGTTGAGGTCTGGAGTCAGGAGGTCTCGGGCTGGGAGAGCGGAGCAGCCCACATGCATGGAAAGGGTGAGTTTGCCCTGGAGGTCGAGGGCGGGCTTTCCGCCTCGATGCTCTGGAAGAGTTTTGCCACCTCAGGTCCCAAAGAGGGTGGAGCACATTTCCAGGGAATTGAGGAGAGCCTGGCTGCCACCACACTGTTCTGAAGGGGTTGAGCGTGTGCCCCGTAGATGGAAGGGAATCCGGGAGTGCCCCGAGGTTTGAGGAGGGTGGAGCCGAGAAGGTGGTCTCCCCAATGTGTGGGTATGTTGGAGCACTCACCTAAGTGTTTGGCGAGGAAAGGGCTGCCACAAAGGCCCTTAGGAAGGGTTAGACTCCCGCTCTCTCAAGCCCCAAGGATGCAATGTTGTTCTGTAAATGACTCTCAGACTTTGAAATCTAATGGAGTTTGTCCTGCAGGTTTTAGGAACTGTTTTGGTCCTGTTAACCCTGTTTTCCTTACTCTTTCTCCGTATGGCAATGGAAATGTTTATCCTATGAATGTCCCTCCTTTGTATATTGGAAGCATATAACTTGTTCTAAGTCCACAGATCCAAGCTAAAGGAAAAGTATGCCTTAGGACTGACCACGCCTATATTTGATTTTGATGGGATTTTGTACTTAACTATTGTTACTGAAATGATTTAAGTTTCTGTGGTATTGTGGGATGAATGTATTTTGTATTTGTAAAGAATATGTTTTTCTGGGGTCCAGGGGGTGGAATGTGCTGGTTTGAATGTATTATGTCCCCCAGAAAAAGCCATATTCTTTGATGCAATCTTGTGGGGCAGATATAATAGTGGGGATTAAGTTGGAATGTTTGGATTCAGAGATACGCCCCACCCAACTGTAGATGATAACTGATGGGATATTTCCATGGAGGCATGGCCCCACCCATTTGGGGTGGGTCTTGATCAGTGGAGCCATATAAATGAGCTGGCTCAAGAAGAGGAAATGGAGTGCAGCTGGGAGTGATGTTTTGAAGAGGAGCAAGCTTGCTAGAGAGGAATGTCCTGGGAGAAAGCCGTTTTGAGGCCGGAGCTTTGGAGCAGATGCCAGCTGCCTTCCTAGCTAACAGAGGTTTTCTGGAGGCCATTGGCCATCCTCCGGTGAGGGTACCCGATTGCTGATGTGTTACCTTGGACGCTTTGTGGCCTTAAGACTGTAATTGTGTAGTGAAATAAACCCCCGTTTTATAAAAGCCCTAACACTCTGCAACCTTCAGTCCTGCCCAATTTATACTCCATCCGCTTCCACTGAAGAGTTTTAAGTATGGGAATGACATGATTATGTTTGTGTTAAAAAGGTCATGCTTATCAAGTTCTGATACATGCTGCAAGGCAGATGAACCTTGAAAACATTATGCTAAGTGAAAGAAGCCAGACACGAAAAGTCACATATTGTAAGATTCCATTTGTTTGAAATATCCAGAATAGGTAAATCCATAAAGACAATGCAGACTGGTGGTTGCCAGGGACTGGGGCCACTAAGAATGGGGAGCAACTGTTTAAAACGTGTTTGGAGTTTTCTTTTGGAGTGATGAAAATATTTTGGAACTAGATAGAGGTAGTGGTTGCATAATATTGTGAATGTGCTAAATGCCACTGTATTGTGCACACTTTAAAATAGTTAATTTTATGTTATGTGGATTTCACTTCAATCCAAAAAAAAAGGTCATTCTTGCCGCTGGGTAGAGCAGAAGTTGGCAAACTTTCGCTGTGTGCCAGTTTGTATATATTATGTCCCCTGAAAAAAGCCATTTTCTTTAATGCAATCTTGTGGGGGCAGATTGATTAATCTTTTTGATTAGGGTGTGACCTCTTGACTGAATGTTTCCATGGTGATTTGACCCTGCCCATTCAGGGTAGGTCTTGATTAGTTTACTGGAGTCCTTTAAAGGGAGCTCTCACAGAGAGCAGAGAGATGAAAAATGCCCCGGGATATGCTAAGCCAAGACCCAGATGCTTGCTTATGCTTTGAGATGCTAGTCAAAGTTTGCTCTGGAGAAGCTAAGAGAGAAAAGCCCAGAGACATTTTGGGAAAAGCCATTTTGAAACCAGAACCCCAGAGCAGATGCCAGCCACATGCCTTCCCAGCTAACAGAAGGTTTCCAGATGCTATTGGCCATTCTTCAGCGAAGGTATCTTCTTGTTGATTCCTTAATTTGGACACTTTTTATGGCCTTAGAACTATAAATTTGTAACCTAATACACCCCCTTCATAAAAGCCATCCATTTCTGGTATTTTGCATAACGGCAGCACTAGCAAACTGGAACATACTGTAAAGGGCCAGATATTAAATATTTTAGGCTTTGGGGATCATACAGTCTCTGTCACAATATTCAACTCTGCTGTTGTCATGTGAAAGCAGCCATAAATATTATGTAAATGCATAAGAATGGTTGTTTTTCAATAAAACTTTGTGGACACTGAAATTTGAATTTCATATAATTTCTGGTATCACAAGTATTATTCTTCTTTTGATTTTCCCCTTTAACCATTTAAAAAACGGTGAAAGCTGTGTTAGCTTAGAGGCAGTACAAAAACAGGATAAGGGCCAGTTTTGGCCCATGGAGCTGTAGTTTGCCAACTCCTAAGGTGGAGAATGAATTAAAAGAGGGCAAGGCACCCCCTACACAAAAATTAACTCAAAATGGACCAACGATCTCAATATAAAAGAAAGTACCATAAAATCCTAGAAGATAATGTAGGAAAACATCTTCAAGACCTTGTATTAGGCGGCCACTTCCTAGACTTTACACCCAAAGCACAAGCAACAAAAGAGAAAATAGATAAATGGGAACTCCTCAAGCTTAGAAGTTTCTGCACCTCAAAGGAATTTCTCAAAAAGGTAAAGAGGCATCCAACTCAATGGGAAAAAATTTTTGGAAACCATGTATCTGACAAAAGACTGATATCTTGCATATATAAAGAAATCCTACAACTCAATGACAATAGTACAGACGGCCCAATTATAAAATGGGCAAAAGATATGAAAAGACAGTTCTCTGAAGAGGAAATACAAATGGCCAAGAAACACATGAAAAAATGTTCAGCTACACTAGCTATTAGAGAGATGCAAATTAAGACCACAATGAGATACCATCTAACACCGGTTAGAATGGCTGCCATTAAACAAACAGGAAACTACAAATGCTGGAGGGGATGTGGAGAAATTGGAACTCTTATTCATTGTTGGTGGGACTGTATAATGGTTCAGCCACTCTGGAAGTCAGTCTGGCAGTTCCTTAGAAAACTAGATATAGAGTTACCATTCGATCCAGCGATTGCACTTCTCGGTATATACCCGGAAGATCGGAAAGCAGTGACACGAACAGATATCTGCACGCCAATGTTCATAGCAGCATTATTCACAATTGCCAAGAGATGGAAACAACCCAAATGTCCTTCAACAGATGAGTGGATAAATAAAATGTGGTATATACACACAATGGAATACTACGTGGCAGTAAGAAGGAACGATCTCGTGAAACATATGACAACATGGATGAACCTTGAAGACATAATGCTGAGCGAAATAAGCCAGGCACAAAAAGAGAAATATTATATGCTACCACTAATGTGAACTTTGAAAAATGTAAAACAAATGGTTTATAATGTAGAATGTAGGGGAACTAGCAATAGAGAGCAATTAAGGAAGGGGGAACGATAATCCAAGAAGAACAGATAAGCTATTTAACATTCTGGGGATGCCCAGGAATGACTATGGTCTGTTAATTTCTGATGGATATAGTAGGAACAAGTTCACAGAAATGTTGCTATATTAGGTAACTTTCTTGGGGTAAAGTAGGAACATGTTGGAAGTAAAGCAGTTATCTTAGGTTAGTTGTCTTTTTCTTTTTCTTACTCCCTTGTTATGGTCTCTTTGAAATGTTCTTTTATTGTATGTTTGTTTTCTTTTTAACTTTTTTTTCATACAGTTGATTTAAAAAAGAAGGGAAAGTTAAAAAAAAAAAAAAAACAAGGAAAAAAAGATGTAGTGCCCCCTTGAGGAGCCTGTGGAGAATGCAGGGGTATTCGCCTACCCCACCTTGATGGTTGCTAACATGACCACAGACATAGGGGACTGGTGGTTTGATGGGTTGAGCCCTCTACCTTAGGTTTTATGCTTGGGAGGACGGTTGCTGCAAAGGAGAGGCTAGGCCTCCCTATGGTTGTGCCTAAGAGCCTCCTCCCGAGTGCCTCTTTGTTGCTCAGATGTGGCCTTCTCTCTCTGGCTAAGCCAACTTGAAAGGTGAAATCACTGCCCTCCCCCCTATGTGGGATCAGACACCCAGGGGAGTGAATCTCCCTGGCAACGTGGAATATGACTCCCGGGGAGGAATGTAGACCCGGCATCATGGGACGGAGAACATCTTCTTGACCAAAAGGGGGATGTGAAAGGAAATGAAATAAGCTTCAGTGGCAGAGAGATTCCAAAAGGAGCTGAGAGGTCACTGTGGTGGGCACTTTTATGCACACTTTAGACAACCCTTTTTAGGTTCTAAAGAATTGGGGTAGCTGGTGGTGGATACCTGAAACTATCAAACTACAACCCAGAACCCATGAATCTCGAAGACAGTTGTATACAAATGTAGCTTATGAGGGGTGACAATGGGATTGGGAAAGTCATAAGGACCACACTCCACTTTGTCTAGTTTATGGATGGATGAGTAGAAAAGTAGGGGAAGGAAACAAACAGACAAAGGTACCCAGTGTTCTTTTTTACTTCAATTGCTCTTTTTCACTCTAATTATTATTCTTGTTATTTTTGTGTGTGTGCTAATGAAGGTGTCAGGGATTGATTTGGGTGATGAATGTACCACTATGTAATGGTACTGTAAACAATCGAAAGTACGATTTGTTTTGTATGACTGCGTGGTAGTGAATATATCTCAATAAAATGAAGATTAAAAAAAAAAAAAACAAAAAACAAAAAAACAAACAAACAAAAAAAGACAGTGCTGAGCGAAATAAGCCAGGGACAAAGAGAGAGATACTGTTTGTTACCACTAATGTGAACACTGGGAAAAAAGTAAAATAAATGGTTTATACTGTGGAATGTAGGGGACCTAGTGAAAGACAGCAAATAGTGAGGGGGGAACGATAATCTAATAACAGATAAATTATGGAAGGTAAACAATGTTCTGGGAATGCTCAGGAACAACTATGGTTTGTTAATTTCTGGGGGTTGTGGTAGAAACAAGTTTGCAGAAATGTAGTTATTTTAGGTTATTTGTTTTTCTTATTCCTTTTTTGAGTTATAGTCTATTTTTCTTGGGGTAGGGTAGGAACATGTTGGAAGCAATGTAGTTATTTTAGGTTATATGTTTTTTCTTAGTCCTTTGTTTTGGTTTTGAAATGTTTTTTTATTGCTTGTTTTTAAATTTTTTGATAAAGTTAAGAAAAACAAGGAATGAGTGTGAGAAAAAGTAAATGAACAATGAGGGGAGGTGGGGAATGGAATGTTTTGGATGTTCTTTTTTATTCTAATTTTTATTTTATTTTTTGGAGTAATGAAAAGTTCAGAGATTGATTATGGTGATCAATGTACAACTATGAACAACTGATTGTGCACTTTGAAGGACTGTATGTTGTGTGAATATATCTCAATAAAACTGCATTTAAAAAAAAAAAAAAAGGGCAAGGGGAGCTGTAGGAAGACCTGCATGAGGTTATCGTAGGAGTCATGAGAAAAATTTCTCTATACCTAGCAAAGAGAAAAGAGAGTATGGTAAGCATTTATTTATTTATTTATTTATTTTTATTTTTATTTTTTTTTTTAAATCTTCATTTTATTGAGATATATTCACATACCACGCAGTCATACAAAACAAATTGTACTTTCGATTGTTTACAGTACCATTGCATAGTTGTACATTCATCACCTAAATCAATCCCTGACACCTTCATTAGCACACAC
Source organism: Choloepus didactylus (assembly GCF_015220235.1). Classification (NCBI taxonomy): domain Eukaryota; kingdom Metazoa; phylum Chordata; class Mammalia; order Pilosa; family Megalonychidae; genus Choloepus; species Choloepus didactylus. Next base: position 36,044,556 of record NC_051308.1, read on the forward strand.
ACACAAATAACAGGAATAATAATTAGAGTGAAAAAGAGCAATTGAAGTAAAAAAGAACACTGGGTACCTTTGTCTGTTTGTTTCCTTCCCCTACTTTTCTACACATCCATCCATAAACTAGACAAAGTGGAGTTTGGTCCTTATGGCTTTCCCAATCCCATTGTCATCCCTCATACGCTACATTTTTATACAATTGTCTTCGAGATTCATGGGTTCTGGGTTGTAGTTTAATAGTTTCAGGTATCCACCACCAGCTACCCCAATTCTTTAGAACCTAAAAAAGGTTGTCTAAAGTGTGCGTAAGAGTGCCCACCAGAGTGATCTCTCGGCTCGTTTTGGAATCTCTCTGCCACTGAAGCTTATTTCATTTCCTTTCACATCCCCCTTTTGGTCAAGAAGATGTTCTCCATCCCACGATGCCGGGTCTACATTCCTCCCCGGGAGTCATATTTGACGTTGGTAAGCATTTATTAAGTACCATAATTCTATATTTGTTGGATAACTTCTATGCCCTAGTCCCAATGTTAGAATTGAAGATACATAAATGAATAAGAAATAGTTTTTGCAATTGAGTCTAGTTGTAGAGACAGATATGTTATTTTTATATCACACGGTAAATTTATATATATGTAAATTAACATATATTATATATGTATTATACAACATGGTAAATTTATATATATATGTAAATTTATATGTATATATTATATATGTATTCATTCTGTCTGAGAAACATCAAACATGACTTCCTGGAGTGACATTTAGGTAGGGACTTGAAGGAGGAGTAGAAGCTTTCCAAGTAGGATAAAGGGAAGGTATTTGAATAAAAGGAATCTGCAGAAGCTGGGAACTTAAAACATTTGAACTGAAACCAAACAGATAAATTAATTATAGTGTGCCTGGGGCTGAAGTGAGGTCCAAAAGAGAAGGCAGCTCCTCCCCACCTAGATTGTGGTAATTTGATTTATCTTTCTTGGAGTTAAATAAGCAGATGAGGATGGGGGTGAAGAAAGAAAATGAAGCCTAGAAGGGAGAAAATAACTCATTTGAGAGCCATATGTGAGTGGTACAGAGTTTGAGGGAATGAAACCAAAACACAGGCCAAGTTCTTTAGTTTCATTCTTCTATGATTAAAAAAAAAAAAAAAAGAAAAACAAAACCTCTCAACATAAACATACCTGCTACTTGGCAGCGGGGAACTCTCAATTGGCTGAAAGTGAGTTTCAGGACAATTTGCCAAGCTGCTGTCCCTTTTTCCCTCCCTCCCCTTGGGCAGGGCATTTGTGAAAACAGTTGGTAAAGAAATAAACTGGAACATATTATTCCTATTCTTCTCTCCTTGCATCTCTTTCTATTGTAATCATTTTACTAATAAGGACTGCCAAGACTCATACTAAATAAAATTTACTATTATATGCAACTATAGTTTTCAGGTGGTACCAAGACTTTTTTCATTGTTGGGAACTTGAGGTTTAGTGAATAATATTCAGGGTTCTTTTTCTAGATGACTGTGGGTTATGATATGTTAGGTTGTTTTGGAGATTTCTTTGTATGCAAGAAAATAATGAAATCCAGTGGAATATGAAATAGGGTTTTTTTGGGTGTGTGTGTGCGCAAAATAGTCCCTTTATGAAGTGAAGGTTGCTAAAAAAGGAGTCTTGCTTTCCACAAATGTGATCAATTTCAGGATTATAATTTCACTTATTTTCATTAAGATTCTGAGTTAACATTTTCCAAATGATCTCTGATTCGTGCAACTTGTTCCACTCATGGTATTTTCCATTTCAGCTGGTGACATTTCCATCCTTCAGGACAAAACCATTGGAATAATCCTTCACTCCTCTCCTTCTCTTAGATTCCACTTCTAATCTGTCAAGAAATTCTGTGAGTTCAGCCTTCAAAATACATCCAGAATCTGACCACTTTTCACCACATCCACTGTTTATTGCCGTTGCCCAAGCCACTTTCATCTGTTGCCTGGATTATTGCAAAATCTTCCTACAGACCCTCTACTAACTTTGTTTTCCATAGTAGCTGGAGTGATCCCTTGAAAATATGTCAGATCATGCCACTCCTTTATTCAAAACCTTTCCATAGCCCCGTGTTTCACTGAGAATAAAAGCCAAAGTCCTTACAATGGCCCACAAGGCCCTACATTATCTGGCTTCTAATATCACTCTGATCTCATCTCCTTTTGTTCTCCCCCTTGTACAGTCTGGTCCAGGTAAACTGGTCTCCTTGATGGGCTGCAAATACACCAGACACCACATGGTATTAGCATTGGCTCTTCCCTCTGCCTAGAAATCTTCCCTCAATCAGTCAGAGAGTTCACTCCTTCATTTCCTTCAAGTCTGTGCTCACATATTCCTTTCTCAGTGGGGCTTACCTTGACCATCCTAATTAAAATCCACCTACCTACCAGTACTCCTTATGCCTTTACTCTCTTCTATTTTTTCCTTATATTTGGTAACATATGTAATTATTATCAGTATACTTAGTTATCAGTTTTATTATGCTTTCAATTTTTGTTTTGAATGTATCCTTAGCACTTAGAATACTCAGCAGTGGTAGGTATTTGATAAATGTTTACTGAACAAATGAGGGGATAAATTCTCACTACTTAACTGAGGATAATCCTCTTAAAAGAACTAGACTTTAGGCTAGATTTTTTTGAGAACTTTTAATTCTAATTGAATGAGCCACAGTTTAGTATTTCCAGGTAAATATAGCTGGGATGGACTAATATGGAGTTTGATGAAGATTCCAGTAAGGGATATGTTGGACTAAGAAAGAACCGTCCATCCTGGAAGCCAATTAAACCCAGGTGCTTTACGCCAATTTACACTGTAGAATCATGTATAAGGACAGAGAATACTGATTCTGAGTGAGCTTGCACCAATAACTTACCAGAAATAAAGCTTCATGGAGTTAGGGTTTCCCGGAGTTTTATGTCTCCCTGGAAGGTGGAAGAGGTTGCCTGAACTAACTCTGCTACTCTTTCAAAACGAGCCACTGCAATTTTCCTAGACCCTAGTTTCCCTCCCTACAAAAAGAGGATAGTATCAGAGACTATAAGGGTGTCACCAGCACCTTTCAGAGGTGAAATCCAGGATATTATCGAGCAGCTAAAACGAAGCTCCTAAGAAAGCTGAGGATTAAACATTTTTAACCGTTTTTTCTTTTTCTTAATATTACGTAAAGTAACACATGAGCTTTAAATTAGAATTCGGGCAAAGGCTAACAACTCGCGAGCCCGTTCACCTCAGGAACTTTGGGAATGTAGCGCCCTGAAGCAACCTTACAAATCTCCATTTTGTTAGGACCCGGCAGGTCCTCGGGGCCTCCAGGCAGTTCGGTCGTTGAAGCCGCGCGCCGAATCTCGGGCCCACGTTTCCCAAGGCAAAGTGGTCATCCCCTAAAACAATTCGAAATTGCAGTGGAGGTGACGGCGGCAGCCCTGGCGCCAGTTCGGTGTCTTTCATTATTATCACCTTTCCCTGAGGCGTCGCCTCACTATTCCCCCTGCTCCCCTAGGGGACGCGCGCTCGCGTCGCTCCGCCGCGCGCCCCCGACGGCACTTTCGTCAAAAGATGAAAGAAAAGGTCGCCGGGCACCCGCTTTCCCAGGCGCGCTCCCGATCCCTCCTTCCCCCGCCCGCGGGCCCGCGCAGGCGCTCGCGCACGAGCCTCCCTTTCTCGTGCCCACTCCTCCCCTCCCCCAGGCCCGCCTCGCGCGCCGCGGGCGGGACTCAGCGCGCTGGGGGCGGAGCCGGCGCGGACTCGGCTGGGGCCAGGCCCCGGGATTAGTTGGTTTCGGAGAGGGGGAGGGAGCCCGAGCCGTCGCGAGCGCGGAGGAGACAAAGCCACTTCTGCGGGCCCGGCTGGGGTTTCGTCGGGGGCTCCGTGGCACCCTAGCCCGCGGGAACGGGCGCTGTGGGCCCGCGCGCAGCTCAGCCTCCCGCCACCGGCGCCTTGCAACAGGTCCGCTGCCTCCGGGGTGGCCTCGCTCTCGGCTCCCCTCCCCCGCACTCCGCGACTCCCTCCCAGGTCGCTTCTGCTCGGATCCGGGCTGCGGTCTGGCCACCCGCTTCGATGCGATTCGGGTCCAAAATGATGCCGGTAAGCGGTCGGGCGAGCGTGTAGGTGGCCGGGGCGTGGGGCCCGGAAGTGTGCGGGGTCCCGAGCGGAGGTCTGGTCGCCCTCGTGCGGGCCCCGGGCGAGGCCGGGGTGGGCGGGCCCTGTGCCAGCGCCGCGGGGGGTGGGTGCGTTCTGAACCTCCGAAGGGAGCGGCCGCATCTCCGTGGGGTTTCAGAAGGGCAGAGGCTCGATCCCCCGCTTCCTACCTACCCCGACCTGCAGCGGAGGGGAGCCGGGAGACTTATCCGAGAGGAGGGGTCCCGGCAGCTGCTTAGGAGTTAGTTGAGCAGTCAGTGGGCCAGACGCTTAAACTTTTATTTTCACCTCTACCTGGGTCTTGACTTTTTGCAGTTCTTGGAGATCAGGAGAGAAATCGGTAGCCTTGTTCTTTTGCTTTGTCTTATTTTTTTAACCTTTTTATTGGCGTGAAATATACATACTGAATGTGTATCCTTGCTTTTTTTAATTGAATTTAGATCTTGGTATCTGCAATAGCAGCAAAGTTACCTTCGCTTTCCGGAAACTGGTTTTAGTACAACAAACTTCAGAAGTTTTAGATCGTAGTAAAATATGTGTGCTTAGCTCCCTCTATTTTTCTCATCTTCCTTAGCAAGACCTTTGAAGAGGATTAGTGAGGTTTTCACGAGCTCCACGGGCTTTTGACATGGCCACCAGGCCACAGGTGGACAGCAGGTTTGAGACAGTTTTGAAATGTGTCTTTAACGATCCCAGAATCGGGAGGCTTGCAGTGACTTGGAGACTAGAAGCGAAATTGTACTTGCTACTCTCCTACTGAAGCAGGATCACTTGCAGTCGTCTGGTATTTTCCTGTGGTTTCATCTGTTCAAACGAACAGTATACTTTTACTTTTATACAAACTGTGGAATAAAGTGATGGCAAATTTTGATTGTTTGCAGTCACAGATACAGAGAATAATAAGCTGTCCTCTGTTCCCCTTGTGTCGTTGGAGGGCTTCCCGAACTTTCATATACTGTACAACCTTAATCTATTTGAGTTGGAAAATGGGTTTTGCTAGTTAGGGTTGTTTTGTCCTGCTAGGATTCAAGGAATTTGAAAATGTTAATAATATGCATTCTGTTTTAGTTTAATACCTAGATATGAAGTCAGGTTTGTGATGTGAATGCCCCAAAATTAGAATGTGTATAGTATGGATAAGGGTGAAAGATTCTGCTTATTAAACTTTTTGTTGGGCTTTAAATTTCATTGTCTTGAAATAAATTTTGCAAGTAGTCTGTGGAGTTTTCTTAAAAAAAAAAAAAAACAGGAGGAAGAGATCAGGTGTTGGTTGTTGCAGTATGGTTTCTCCCTTAAAGATCAGTTTTATGTCAGGGTATCCTTTGGGTTCCTTGAAACTTATGAAAGTTTTCCTTCTCCCAACTACGTACTAGATCATCATAATTTATAAAAAGTTATGCAACTGTTGAGACTAAATTTAATTTAGCTTTATGGTTCTTCTGATTGGCTTTCTGATATTGCAGTAGAACCTTAATACTGACTGACAGTGTGGTGTGGTGGCATGTGCACCAGCTTTGAAGCCATACGACTTCTTCAATATTTGCTTAGCTTTTGTTACCATAGGCTTTTTTATTTTTTTTAATTAATGATTCGTCTCTGAGTTTTCATCATCTTTAAAATGGGGATGATAATAGTGCCTACTTCTTAGGCTGATTGTGAGGGTTAGAGTTACTGTTTGTGAAGGAATTAGTACAGTGCCTAGCTTGGAATAGGTAATAGATAAGGGCTTCTCCTGAATTTGGTTAAACTGGAGATTCTTTTGCCTGTAACACACAAAACTATGAGGCAGTTTTTCATTTAGTAACCTCATGTTATATGAGTCTTTATCCTGTAAAATTTTGGGTACTTGAAAACAAAACTTTTCTTAAATACAGTTCACAGCTTTGGTTTTTAATGTGCTTGGGTTTTTTTCCTCCGATCTGAGTGAGGGTTTGTTGTATTTTTTTACTTTAAAATATGCTAATTTATTGGGAAGAGAACTATGCTTAATATCAAAAAATGAATAGCCTCAGAATGTAGAGTTGCCTTGATGTGCTTTTAATAGCTTGCTATTTAAACTGCATTATATTAAGAGTGTGCAAATAAATTGCGTACATGTGTATTCCCACCAAATGATAAGTGAGTTTTTCTTTCATGTGGAACATGAAGTGATAATTGGACCCAAATCCAAAAGTGGAAGATGCATTTTTGTAGGCTAACTAAAAATAAGTAGACAAGCACTGGGGATCACAATAGAGGTAATGATAGGGTACTGCAGAAATGGGTGTATAATTACACTCATTTTCAGATACGTGCCATGGTTGGTGTCTCTGATTCAATAATATTTCTACAGCTTGATGAAGAGAAACTGATTAATCTTTCATACTTGACTCCTTTTTATTTTTCTTCATTAAAAAAGGAGTCTCTTGCAATTTGAGGGTGACTTATAGTGAGCCACTCTTGGGAAATTTGATTATCAAATATAGGGAAGTAATTATCAAAAGCAAAAATTTTCAGCCATTTAAAAATTATTTCAGATATCTTTCATTCATTGCTTTCATTTTGTGAAGGGTTATATTCAAACACAAATTTATTTTATGAAAGAGCTTATTAGCTAACTACAAGCAGTCACTGCTCTTTTCAGATATGGTTTTATAACAATTTCTGTTCATACCTACTACTGAAATGGTAAATTTAAAAATGTCCTACACACAAAAACACACTCAGCGTGTTCTGCAGAGATAAATGAAAGGCCAGAGGGCTTGAATTTGCCTATGTCTCTTAGGAGAAGCCTGCATTTGGCATATATGTTCAGCTGTGATGGGTGTGTTCTTTATTTATGCTTTCCAGTATGGGATCCACCAGCCGCATGTGCCCACTGCAGTTGAAATTTGGCTGTGGGACTGAGGGACTGAGTTTTAGAATATTTTTATTTAATTTTGAATAAACTTAAATAGCCACATGTACCTGGTAGCTACTGTGCTGATCATGCAATCAGTTTGACAGAGTAGAACACAGAATAACTTTACATTTGAATTGCATATTTTCAGCTTTTTGTTTACATTCACACTTTAAAAATGAAATATTAATGGTCTGTTTATCCCAAATGTCTTGGAGAATGGATTTTCTGATAAATTTAGCATTCTCTTTAACCCAGTGTTATCATATAGCCCTAATACAGATAATATTTTCAAGAAAATAATAGCTTAGTTAAAAATGAATTGAACTGGCTGTGCTTTAATTTTTAAATTTATGGCATTTTGTCAGTGCTTCAGGGATACGATAATTTCTAGTTTTTCCATGATGCTGTAAAATAATATCTGATTGGGCTTCCAGTTTTGGGAGTCTAGGACAAAAATTGGGATATTATAGCATCTCCTTTAGAAGTTTGGCACCTGGTTAGTAGGATTTATGTATTTCTAAGGGTAACTATGCATCCCTGCAGACTGACAGCTTAAGGTCTGCCTAAATACTTTTTTTTTTCTTTTTTCAAGTAAAAGTCTGGTTTTATTTGCACATACTTTCCAAACTGAAATTGTGTTTTGAAATTAAAAAACTCTTCAAGTTATAGGTTTGGAACATTAGACTCATATGATTACACCATTCCTTCTTATTGTTGAGTACTAATGTAGCAAGTTAGCTTAGATCAGTTTTTATTCCACAATAAAATTTAGGATAGATCCTGTAAATATCTTTTGTCAGTGGCTGTTGAACAAATCATCTGTTTAAAAAAATGTGCAAAATATCTCACATTTCGTGTGTTATAGATAGGTTTGTTGCCTTGTGATTCTATATTAATTAAAAGTTGAAAAGCATTTAAAGATTTCTGTATTTGTAGTTGTTTCAGAGAAGCAAGATTTAGACTTAAAAAAAAAAAAAACTTAGCACAAGTATACACCTGCTTACATTAAAAAAAAAAATAAAGAGAATATTTATCTGGAAGGGACACTGAGGGTTATTTATTCATACACTGCTTCTAGGAAGAACGTTTTCCTCTCCCTACACTCCCGGTCCTTCATCCTCTCCCATCAGGAACCAGTGTAAACCAAACCAGACCTTTCTTTTCTAGAGCCTTTAAGGAATACTGTAGGCCTCTGTCTCTCTTCGTAATCTATCACAGTGTGTGGCACTCCTTAAAAAAGTCTTTGCTCATGTGTTGTCCAGCCTCTCTTCAGCTCAAATAGGGGGATTGCATATCAGTGCATGTTGGTATGATTTGCCATTGTGTGTTATAAATCTCTCACCAGACTTCTCTACAAACAATTATGAATTCTCAAAAAGTAAGGAGAGTGGGTATAAGAGTTTAGGAGTCCAGAGCATTCTTTTCTGCTCATACCACCTAATCAAGCGAGGCATTATTTAAATACTTGTTTTTTGGTGGTATGTTAGCTACTGAAAGTAACATTTTTCTTTAATAAGATGTAACTGAGAAAGGAAACATAGATGACTTTAATGTACAGAAAATGTATCCTTATGTTAGAGTGGTAGATGAGACATTTAATATTCTGTATCTTTTTGGGAAGAGCCAAGGAATTTTAGTCATTAGAAGAACATTTAGGAGCACTAAGTATTAAAAGGCAGTGATTCCTAAAACATTTTGCATACTCTCTTATCAAAATAAAATTGTCTTATCAAAGAAATGCAAATTCTAAACTGTTATATGATGTGCAGGAAAAGTAGTTTCAGACTCAGCAATTGTTATTTTTAGCTATTTTCTACATAAAATTTATCCAGAGATAAATGTTTTATTCAAATTTTAATAGAGCCAGATTATCATTGAAAGTGTTCATTTAGCCAGAGAATACTGAACTTTCACTTTTGAAATGCATACTTCAGTTGTTTTTCTAGAAACAGATTTATAACTTAGTAATACTTTATTTAAATTTCAAACATTTCAACCCCAAATCCCTTAAGGGATGAGTGTTGAAAAGTTGTAAAAGAAAAAAAAAAAAAACACCATAATGAATAACTATTATAGGATAACAGTTTAAACCACTAGAAGTAATAATAAAAATATGGTTAAGACAATTTACTGATTTTCCCCAGTGGATTGAACAATTTATATGTAAACCAGTGGGGTTGAAAGCCCTGCCCTCTAACATCCCTCACAGGAAGGTGAAGGAGCCTTGCTTGGGATCCCCTACTCGGAGCCTAACACTGTGTAGAGGGATTTTGGTAGTCACTCCGTCTAATCCTAATCCTGTTATTACCCCATGATATGGTCCTTTCCATTCTCATTCAACAGATATGAAATATGAAGCTCAAAGAGTTTAAGTAATTTGTTCCTGGTCAGTCAGCAGAAAGGAGATTTGAACCAGGTCTGCCTATAAACACATGCTCTGTTGAAGGTGGAAAATGCCTGGATTAGAATATTTTTATATACTTGACAGAACAAACAGTGCTCATATGGTATTCTTTTGGCCACTTTAAATGACAGCATAAGTGTTTTTCAAAGCATAACTATAATCACTTTTAAGTAGAAAAAGAAAAATTGAGACGGCCTGTATTTAAATGCCAGATGAATGAAAAGATTGGTAAATGTTTAGTTTTCTTATCAAGTTTTGAATAATGGAGGTCATTACCTCACCCCATGCAAGTGAAACATCTCAATGACTGTTAGTTTTTTCTACCTTAACTGTGACCATAGAGATCTTGGATCTTCCATATCTACAGGGAAAAAGGAGGATTGTAATAATTAGCTTTTGTCTGAGGAGCATTGGATAATATTCTTTCTTTTGATGTTCTCTTTGAACAAGGCTTGAAGGTGATGATGTAGGAGCGAAGGCTCAGCAGTGGAATATTCACACTGGGAGCTGTGGCCATAAGGAAATACTATATACTGTCTGCTGTTGTAATTGCCACCATCATTCTTCAGCCACTTACAGCTGCTTGAGTGGTGCAGCAGTGACTCTTGAAGGAATGCCCACTCCTGGCGATGTGTCGAAAGGGTGGTGGGAGTGACAGTGTCTCCTCTTGCTGTATAAGGACTGCCTGTGTAGTAAGGAATAGTGATTCATTTTAGTCAGAATTTATCAGAAATAAATTAGGGACTGATTTTTAATGAAATCACATTAAATCATTGTTCTTCACCCTTTCTCATTAACCTGGTGATTGTTTTTGGATGGCCTTTTTGGGACAACATTTGTTCAAAAAATGTTTAGTGAATATCTTTTTTCAGGTACAGTTCTAAGTGCAGTGGATACAAGAGAATAGATGGTTTTCAGAGTGCTTACCTTTTATGGAGTTTGGTGAGGGATTTGGGTGGAGGAGACAGAAAATAAAAAGGAAAAACATCAGAGTTAAATAGAATTTAAGTAGGGTGATGTGACTGGGATGGCTGCCTTAGATTGAACAATCAAGGAAGTGACATTTCAGCTGAAATATGACTGAGAAGAAGGAGCTGGTGTTATGAAGATATGCTGGTGGAGGGAGCGTTTCATATGGGTAGAATTCCTGGGAACTGATGCACAGGCTGAAGGTCAGTGAGGCTAGAGCTTTGTGAGGGGGATGGTGGAGAAGGGAGTGGCAAGAGAAGAGGTAAAGAGAGTTGGCATCATGTAGGCTTTCATAAGCCAGGCTAAAGAGTTTAGGTAGGATGGGAAGGGATCTGAAAGCCACTGGAAGAGTTTTCAGCAGTATAAGTGGCATAATCTGATTGACTGGAAAGTTCACTCTATTGCTGTGTAGAGAATGGATGGATTGTAGGGGTCCCAGTGTGGAAGAACTGGAAAAAGTGGGAAGAATGGGAAAGTCTTAGAAAACCCACTGTGGGAATGTCATCTAAATGAATAAAAGAGTTATTTGATAACAGTGAGGGTTCAGCTGAAAGTGTGAACTGGTTGTAAACTCAGTCAACACAGTTTGTGACTTGCTTCTGTGACATTTGGAAGTCCTAAGGGTGGAGAAGAAACTGAAATACCCATGCAAGTTTAGGAATAGAACCAGGGCAGCAATAGTGGATGATTACTTCCTTGTCCACAAGTTCCTTCCTACAGGACTAAAGAGAAATTAGATTTTGTATATTATCAGAAAGCTCTAAAGAGCTTGATTCCTTAAAACTGAGTAGGATGCATTAGGTTTCTCAAGGGAGCCAAAAACCTTAAAAATACTTAAAAAAAACCCCATATTTTTGACCACATTTACCATATGGCCCTGTAAGCTTTTGATGCTTCTACGTAAAAGTTCCTTGATGTGTTGTTGTTGTTGTTGTTGATGCTTCTACCTAAAAGTTCTTTGACTTGTTTGTTTTTATTATTTATCAGTGGTATCTTCATTTTATTGACAAAATTGGGTACAAAGTATTGATCAAGGAAATTTGAGTCAGAGCTCACTTTAGTTGTGGAAATTGTCTCCTCATGCCAGTGTTTTCTCCCCTTGCAAAAGATCTAGATAACTACTACGTACCTTGTGATAGGTAATTTTTTTTTTTTTTTTTTGTAATTTGTTAATCTCCTGAAAAGGAGGGTTACTTTGGATGATACTTTTATTTTAAAGGTAGATAAGATCTTTCTATGGTTGATTTTGCTTGTTGGCTTTCAGTAGCCAGAGACCTAGGCCTTCCTTAGGAGTCACAGAGACACTTATCTTTGAGTCCTTTCCCTCAAAGAAACTCTCTTTAGCCTCCCTGATCGGTGCCAACTTTATTGCAGTTGTCACAGGATCACTGTTTACAAAGGCCTGTTATCACTTCTGAACTGCTTCTCCCTCCTAGAGTTTACTCTTGGGACCATTAAACTGCTTTTTGAAATCTGCCATCAATTACCATGAGTTATGTCTGCCAATGTTCTCTTAAGTGTCAATGATATTAAACCTACTTCTGCACTAAGTGTTCACTGAGTGTACCACTTTTCACAGCTGTTTAATCATCATGTCCCTGGTGATCTTGTTCTGCTTTACTCCTCTCTTGCCTGGACTATTGTAATCCTCTCCTTATTTATTTTCTTTACTGCTCTCTGCCCCTTCAATCCATTGAACATATTGCTTCCATTGTGGCCTTCCTGAAACATAAAATCCATCTCTTCTCTCTCCAGAATGCCTTAACGCTGACTTCTGTTACCTACAGCATGAAATATAAAACCCTTAGATATAAAGTTTCTTTATTGTCTGTCAGTGGAGTTCAGTCTTTTCGTGTCAGTAATACACTTTCATTCAGAATTTTTAACGGAACAGTGGAAGCGATCAAAAGACTCAAAACATCAAACATTTAAATACATTTAAAAGTCAGCATTTAAAACATAGCACCCACTATGGTAGAAAAATAGTGCAAGTGCTTTGTAATCGACAGGACAGGACTGTTGGAAGAGCATCCGCCCAACCAGTCATTTGGCCTTCCTTTGGAATTGTGTCGTAGTTTGGGAAAAGATATGTTTACTGCCTCGACTTCACTCATACATGCTCCTTAAGGAATCTGCAGTAGGACTAGTTGGGGGGGCTTGATGTTGCATTATATTTATCTTGCTCATAGCAGATTCTACCTGTTGTATACGCACTTCATGACCTGTTCTGCACCATTTAACTTTGCCATAACAGTGTGTGTGTGTGTGTATGTGTGTGTGTGTGTGTGTATAAAATCAGTTTTATATATTGAAAATTTTTGCAGCACAAAACTTTTTTTTTTAAAGGTCACACTGTTTATTCCCCACACATTGCACTTTTTACTCTGGCTCTCTATGAAGAGCTAGAACATCTCTGGCCTAACACATAATGGATGATGGGTGCCTGGGTGGTCCTTCTCCCTGCTCATCTCCTACAGCTAGTTACCTAGGACACACACAGGAGTACACCTACCTTGACTTCCCGGGGGCCTTGTGGCTCATGAGTTGAGAATTGAACTGTTGTCCCTTCTCATTTGTCCAGTCTTTACTCCCACTCTCATGCTTCTGCATTTCCAGGGTTGTAGTTATTATAGCATGCCAGGTTTTCTTAAGTCTCTGTGCCTTTCCACACGAAGTTTCTCTGCCTAGATGGTCTTCTTCCTGTTTGTCTAACTCATCTTTCATTTTCAATTCAGTAGTACATCTGTAAAGCCCCTTTTCACTCCTCAAGGTGGATTAGATGTGTTTTTGTATTCTTACTGTACCTCATATGTTCCATAAGGAAGTTCTCACATTGCACTGCCATTGTTTGCAGTGCCTCTGCATTGTTTTGTAAGCACTTTGAGGGTGTGGACCATGCCTCTTCATCTCTGTGGTTTGAGCACTTAGCATGGTGTTTGACACATTGTAGGGATTAATAAATATTGTTTGGGTGAATAAATGAATATTCTTATTTTTGGTTTTGTTTTGTGAGGGTAGGTTTCACCCATTTAAATCTAGGTCCATTATTGGCTTATGAGCTATCTTAAAGATTTTTACAGGAACCCTTTTATAGCAAAGTGCAAGGTCAAAAAGAAAAACTAGAAGCAGTAGATTAGTTGTACTCATATCATCATCTATGGATCATAAAAATATAGTGCTTAGTGAATAAAAATAAAAAATAAAGTGAACTATAGAACAATATCCTTGTATACAATAGAACAGACGAAGCAACAGTGCTCATTTTAGAAGACATACCAAAGTTAAACTTACAGAGTGGTTTGAAAGGAGGAGAAAGGAATTAACTAAATGTATATTTTTAGTTCTTTTACTTTATTTGTCATTTGTTTATGATAGATATTGAAAGCAGTGTAGCCTCAGATGAATTGCTTTTGAGGATGTTTTCATAATTTGAAACCTATCTAAATTAAACTTCAAGCATAGGTGAAAAGAAGAGAAAAGATTTCTTAAGTTAACCCAAAATAAGCAGAATGCTTTGTTTTCTTCATTGGAGACATTGTCTGACTTTGAGAAAGTTCACTTTAAAGGGACACCACGTTTATGCATAAACATTTCTTGATGCCTCAAGAAGTGAACCTACTTTGTCATGTTCTAGTGCTCTGTTAACTTTCCCTTCTTCTGTGGAACTTTGAATCTCTGAATCACAGTATCAGTTCAATTCAACAAACATGCATTGCAGATGTGCTATGTAAAAAATATTAGACTGACATTTCTTGGAGGTTGGTGTGTGATGGAGGAGAGAAACTGTGAGGAAGCATTTAAGGACCAAAGCCTCTGCTCCAAAGAATTTATAGATAAGTAAGATGGTGTTCTGGTTTGCTAATGCTGCTGTTATGCAGAGTACCAGAAATGGATTGGCTTTTATAAAGGGATTTTTTAAGTTCCAAATTTATAGTGCTAAGGCCGTAAATGTGACCAAACTAAGGCATCAACAAGAGGATACTTTCACTGAAGGAAGACTGATGGTGTCCTGACACCTCTGTCAGTTGGGAAGGCACGTGGCTGGCATCTGCTAGTCCTTTGTTCTTGGGTTGTGCTTCAAAATGACTTTCTCTGATATGTCTCTGGGCTTCATTTCTTGGCTTTGTATCTCCAAACATCCTTCTGTCTGCAACTCCAAGCGTCTCCAAGTGTCAGCAAGCATCTTGGTCTCTGTCAGCTCTTAGCTTCTCTCTTAAATACACTAGTGAACTAATCAAGACCCACCCTAAATGGGCTGGGCCACACCTCCATAGAAATAATCTAATCAAAAGTTCCACCCTAGTTAACAGACTAATCAGTCTGCCCCTACAACATTACGTTAAAGAATATGGCTTTTCTGGGGGCATAATATATCCATACTGGCACAGACAGTAAGAGAGGGATACAAACAACTACAGTGTAAATAGTTGTCAGAGAGGCAAAGAGAGTTTTCTTCTGGCTGGGAATGGGGGTGGAGGGGAGTGAGGATGGGAGGAAGTTTTATGATCTTTAAGTTATTCCAGAAGGGTGAGGATGACTTCAACACTAAGGGACACAGAGTGGGGAACAGCTGACCTACTCCAGGGAGGGGAGGGGAGGAAAGTTGCAGGTTTTTTATATTGCTAACTTGGTGATTTGAGGCTGTAACTCTGGAGCAGATGATTTAAAGTAAGCTTTAGGTTTTAATATTTCGTATAATTGAATGGGAATTCTCTGAAATTCAAAATATGCAAAAATTAAGTACCAGAGTCTGTGAATCTGTGATGCTTTGATGATTTCATTGGGTTAACTTGGTATTATAATAGTTAATATATACTGTGCAGTTTAGCATATGCTGCCGTTATCTGTTAGTGAAACATCTAAAGCTGTACGTTATTTGCAGCAAATTACTCAGAATCCTAGGTTCATCTTACTTCCCTGTTTATAACTCTGATACAGTAGTTCTTAAACTTTAATGTGATTGCTGGGCCTCCCTCGCAAGGATTTTTGATTCAGGAGGTTTGGATTGGGACTTGAGACTTCGTATTTCCGACAGGTTCCCAGGTGATGCTGTTGTCTGTTCATGTGGCTGGCTCCTTTGGGTTCGGCTCAAATGCCTCTTTCACCAGAGGTACCTTTCCTAACCACGATAGCCATTTTCCCCCTGTCACCTTCATATTCTCTGTCACATCACTTTGTATGGTTATTTGTATACTATCAATTTCTTCTCCCTGCTGAAAAGAATGTAAGCTTTTTCATATCACTGTATTCCTAGTGCCTAAACTGTTTGCATAGTAGGTGACCAATAAATGCTAAGTAGATGAATGAATGAAAGATACTGAAGTCTTCAAGGAGTTGGAATTGAGAGAAACACAGAACCAGGAACTTTAGAGTAACTGGCTTTGGTAAAATATCATTACCGTAAGTCTCACTGAAGAGGTGTATGTTATCAGCTTTTATATATATATATATAAATATATATATATTCATATATATATATATATATATGAAGTAATTATGTAACCAGACATCTAGGACTAGCATGCTAATTTCTGATAGAATACTGTTTTTCAGTATCTCATATATTTTTCCTCAAAGTAGTCACTTTGTATTTTCCATATAATTTTTTTCCAGAATATTGATTCTTTCAGAAAATGAGTACTCTAGATGATATTGAATGAATGGCCAGGATATTCCATGTGTAATAAAATTTTTTTTTTAACAGATTACTCTTCAAATTGGTATTGAGACTTCATGTGTGGTTGATATCCAAACTTTACTAACTTATTGTAGTGACTAGAGGAATGGTGCATATTGTAAAAAAAAAAAAATCCATTGAATATGGTTTTATGATTTTCTTTAAATAACTCAAATTTGGCTTAAAAAAACTGATGGGCTGCTGTTAAAAATACACCATGATGCTAAGTGGTACACTTAGTGTAGAAGTAGTTTTAATTTCATTGACTAGAACGGGTAATGTTGGTGGTTATAACTCATGGTAATTGATGAAGATTTCACACAGCAGCTTAATGGTCCCAGGAGTAAGCTCTAGGAGGCAGAAGCAGTTTAGAAGTGATAATAGGCTTTTGTAAACAGGGATCCTCCGATAGCTGTAATAAAGTTGGCACAGATTATCATGGAGGCTGAAGAGTGTCTCTTTGAGGAAAAGGACTCATAGATGAGTGTCCTTGAGGCCCCTGAGAGAGACCCCAGAGAAACCCTTGTGGGTCCCCCATTCTGATGTTGGAGAGATGGGGAAGATCAGTCCTGGTTGGGATAACTAAGCAGCACACTTACTGTTGAAGGGTGGCAGCCTAGCCCAAGAGGAGCAGGTGGGGAGGGTCTGAATCAGGGAGTAGAGCAGACTGGTGTTCTTGGAGCTGGTGTGGAGTCCTTTCCAGCAGAGTGACCAGGGAGCAGTCTCCCTGGATCTGTGAGGAGCAGGAGGCAGAATATACCCAAAGACCACAATGAGCTGCATCTCATTTCTAAACCCTTCTGTATTTGTAAGTCATGTTTGGGCTGCATAGCTGTCTGGGAGTGTTCTGGTTTGCTAATGCTGCCAGAATGCAAAATACCAGAGATGGATTGGCTTTTATAAAGGCGGTTTATTTGGTTACATAGTTACAGTCTTAAGGCCATAAAGTGTCCAAGGTAACACATCAACAATAGGGTACCTTCACTGGAGGAAGGCCAATGGCATCCAGAAAACCTCTGTTAGCTGGGAAGGCACGTGGCTGGCGTCTGCTTGCTCCTAGGTTGCTTTTCAAAATGGCGTTCTCCAAAATGTCTGCGTCAGCTTCAAAATGTCTGTCTCAGCTACAGCTGTGAGCTCCTTCTGTCTGAGCTTATATAGTGCTCTAGTAAACCGATCAAGGCCCACGCTGAATGGGCGGGGCCACACCTCCATGGAAACCATCCAACCAGAGTTATCACCCAGGGTTGGGTGGGGTGTAGCTCCATGGAAACAACCCAATCCAAACATTCTAACCTAATCAACACTAATAGCCTGCCCCCACAAGACTGCACCAAAGAACATGGCTTTTTCTGGGGGACACAAGACATACAAACTGGCACCGGGAGTTTTGAGAGATTGAAATAAGCTTTAGTTGATGTTGCTATTTCTTAATTAACCCACCTTTGTTGAGAGGCATTTTTGATTTAGCAGCAGAATAAATTTTCTAGATGGTTGAAGAGACGAGGCTCCAGGTTACAGGAAGCGAGGTAGCGTCATCCTCTTCCAGAAAGCAATCTGGGGCCTGCTTTCCTGAGGATTACAACACAATATAAAAATGAAGTAAGAATTACATTTCTTTCTTCACATAGGAATTATTAAACACAGAAACTGTGTAGGCTTTTCTCTAGTCTCACAACTAGCATAGTGTTACTATGGAGTTTCCAGTGAATAAAGACTCTTGTTCTAAGATCTGGGGAGGATTTATGCCACTCGTTTTGCAGACTGTGCCTTTTTCTTCAAGGACAATTTTTTTTTTCCATTCTTTTTTTCCTCTTAGGTAAACCTGAGGGATTTGAGTTTTTTTTTTTTAAATATAAAAACTCAGAAGGTGTTACTGCAAAACTTAATTTTCTTTCTGTGACAAGGAGCATCTTAAACTCGTGGTTCCTTTTTTTTTCACCTGTGGAAATTCACATGATTTTTTTTAACCAAGGAATAAATTTTAGCCTTTGACGCAAAGTAAATTTCTCATAAGTGCCCTAGTTAGTTCTTTGGGTTTCTTCTTGGAAAAGTCTTCCAAATTTTAATCTGAAATAATTCCTCTTTGAAAAGGAATCATTCTTATGCCGTAATACAATGTTATAGTTACTGTGAATACAAGTCTGATATAAACATGACTCAAATTAACCTGTTACCCATTTCTTTTTTTTTTTCTTCCCCAGTTGAAATAAATTATTTTTATTTTAACTCTTGTACTGCTAGCTACCAATGGTTGGGCATTATCCACAGAGTGATTGCTCTTCAAGTCTAATATCTCTTACTCCTCACAACAGTTCTTCAAGATGAGTATTGTCTCCTTTTTAGGAAGGAAGAAACAGGCTCAGAGAGACTCAGTAACTGGCCCAAGGTCACCCAGCCAGTAGAGGGTAAAATTAGAATTCAAACCTAATTATCCTTTAAATAAAAATTATCTGTGACCTTGGATTTTGGAAGGGCAAGGCTTCATTTGGATATTACTTTGGCATGGATTTCTTTGCAGAGTGTGTAAAGGTTGTTTGACACAACTTTTTCTTTCTGTGAACCTTCTTTGTCTTCAGATTAATCATATTTACCATTTTAAATGAAATATTTTTTCACATTCTTATATCACAGTTTGTATTAAATGTACTTTAAAATTGAACATTATTGTGAAAATATTTTAACTTAAGTAAGATTTTAAAAGTTTAGAAGTGTTATCTATACCTGCTGTCCTAATACTTCTGATTTCATTTCTTTGTATGCCATTCAGGTCAGTTCATATGTACATATATGTTAAATGGTTATAATCTACAACTTAATATTATTCTGTTTTGTAACTTTATGTTAACATTTTTCTAATATGCTCTACTTCTATTTAACACACTATACTTGCATAAGTTGGTAGCTGGGTCATGGTCCTTTCAAATATATCATAACTTATTTAACTTTTCTGGGTTGCTGGATATTTAATTTTCCATTTCTTGCTATTTATAGTTCTAACACTGTAGTGAAAATTTTCAGGCTTTTGGCATTTTCATTTCGGCTGTTTCTTTGGGATAAATTCCTAGGAGTAAGGTCATGACGTATACATAATTTTATGGCTTTTGATACAGGATTCGTTTTACTTTCCAAATGAGTTTTTAACAATTTAAAGTACCACTATCATGTCTTTAAGTGAATCACATCTATGTTAGAGCATATTTTTTAATTGAATGACAATTTAATAACTCTATTACTTTGTGTTTTTTTACATAAAAAGTTTATTTTTTTACATCAAAAAATAAAATATAGAATATAAAATTTGCCACTTGTGCCAGTTTGAATATATTGTGTCCCCCAAATGCCATTATCTTTGATGTAATCTTGTGTGGGCAGATGTTATCAGTGTTGGTTAGATTGGAATTCTTTGAGTGTTTCCATGGAGATGTGCCCCACCCAACTGTGGGTGATGACTCTGATTGGATAATTTCCGTGGAGGTGTAACCCCACCCATTCAGGGTGGGTCTAAATTCAATCACTGGAGCCATATAAATGAGCTGACAAGCTGAAGGAACTGAGTGCAGCTGAGAGTGAACTTTTGAAGATGAAGAAAGCACAGGAGCTGCAGATGAGAGAGTTTGGAGACGGCCCTTGAGGGCAGACTCTTGCTCCGGAGAAGCTAAGAGAGGACGGATACCCCAGGTGCAACTAGGAGTGACATTTTTGAGGAACTGCAGCCTAGAGAGGAATGTCCTGGGAGAAAGCCATTTTGAAGCCAGAACTTTGGAGCAGATGCCAGCCACATGCCTTCCCAGCTGACAGAGGTTTTCCGGGAACCATTGACCATCCTCCAGTGAAGGTGCCCCATTGCTGATGTGTTGCCTTGGATGCTTTGTGGCCTTGAGATGGTAACTGTGTGGCCAAATGGACCCCCTTTATGGGAGCCAATCCATTTCTGGTGTTTTGCATTCCAGCAGCATTAGCAAACTAGAACACCACTTAACCTCTTTTAAATTCATATTTATTTCCTCCATGTGTTACCATTTTTATTCACTTGCGTGATCTTTTATATTTGCTTCTCTTAAGTTGCTTTAGAATTTAGTCTATCATTTATTGTTTTTTTCTTTCTCTTTTGTGGCTCATGCCTTAAAAAATAAAGTTCCTGACTTACCAGTTGGAAAGAAGTTACATTTGATCACCGAGAAGGGCTGATCTAGTATTCATTTCTCTTAACATGGGAAGAAAAGGCATCTACTCAGGTTGCCGTATAAGCCAGATGTGAGCATTTTCGGATGCCCCAGCAGTTTGTTTGCCTTGTAGTATGGGTGCATCTGTAAAGGCTTAGGTGTTGTTTTGATCTGATTATTGCTACATTTTTTTTTAATGTGATTTTATTGAAATATATTCACATACCACAAATCATCCAAAGTGTACAACAGTTGTTCACAGTTTCATCATATGATTATTTTCATAAGAATACAAATAAAAGTAAAAGAGAATACTCAAAGCATCCCATACCACTCCTCCCCACCTCATTTACTTTTTAAAAAATTTTTTAAATTGAAATATATTCATATACCATACAATCATGCGAAGCGTAAAACAGTTATTCACAGTGTCATCATATAGTTGTGCATTCATCACCGCAGTTTTTGAACATTTTCGTTACTCCAAAAAAAAAAAATTAAGAATAAAAATAAAAGTAAAAAGAACACCCAAAATGTTCCATACCTCCCTCGTCCATATTATTCATTTACTTTTTGTCCTCATTTTTCTACTCATTTGCCAATACACGGGGTAAAGGAAGTGTGAGCCATAAAGTTTTCACAATCACATGGTCACACCATATATGCTACATAGTTATACAGTAGCCTTCAAGAATCAAGGATATGGATTGCAGTTCAACAGTTTCAGGTATTCTAACTATTCTAACAAACAAAAAACTAAAAAGGGATATCTATATAATGTATAGGAGTTAACCTCAAGAATGACCTCTCCATTTGAAATCTCTCAGCCACTGAAACTTTATTTTTTTCAATTCTCTTCCCCCTTTTGGTTCAGAAGGCTTTCTCAGTCACACGATGCCAGGTACACACCGATACCCAGGAGTCATGTTCCACATTGCCAGGGAGGTTTAACCCCTGGGAGTCATGTCCCATGTGGAGGGGAGGGCAGTGCCACACTCTTTTTTTTTTTTTTTTTTTTAATCATCATTTTATTGAGATATATTCACATACCACGCAGTCATACAAAACAAATCGTACTTTCGATTGTTTACAGTACCATTACATAGTTGTACATTCATCACCTAAATCAATCCCTGACACCTTCATTAGCACACACACAAAAATAACAAGAATAATAATTAGAGTGAAAAAGAGCAATTGAAGTAAAAAAGAACACTGGGTACCTTTGTCTGTTTGTTTCCTTCCCCTATTTTTCTACTCATCCATCCATAAACTAGACAAAGTGGAGTGTGGTCCTTATGGCTTTCCCAATCCCATTGTCACCCCTCATAAGCTACATTTTTATACAACTGTCTTCGAGATTCATGGGTTCTGGGTTGTAGTTTGATAGTTTCAGGTATCCACCACCAGCTACCCCAATTCTTTAGAACCTAAAAAGGGTTGTCTAAAGTGTGCATAAAAGTGCCCTCCAGAGTGACCTCTCGGCTCGTTTTGGAATCTGTCTGCCACTGAAGCTTATTTCATTTCCTTTCACATCCCCCTTTTGGTCAAGAAGATGTTCTCCGTCCCACGATGCCGGGTCTACATTCCTCCCCGGGAGTCATATTCCGTGTTGCCAGGGAGATTCACTCCCCTGGGTGTCTGATCCCACGTAGGGGGGAGGGCAGTGATTTCACCTTTCAAGTTGGCTTAGCCAGAGAGAGAGGGCCACATCTGAGCAACAAAGAGGCATTCAGGAGGAGACTCTTAGGCACAAATATAGGGAGGCCTAGCCTCTCCTTTGCAGCAACCGTCTTCCCAAGGGTAAAACTTATGGTAGAGGGCTCAACCCATCAAACCACCAGTCCCCTATGTCTGTGGTCATGTTAGCAACCATGGAGGTGGGGTAGGCGAATACCCCTGCACTCTCCACAGGCTCCTCAAGGGGGCACTACATCTTTTTTTTTTTTCCTTGTTTTTCTTTCTTTCTTTTTTTTTTTTTTTTAACTTTCCCTTCTTTTTTTTTTTTTTTAATTCAGTTTTATTGAAATATATTCATAAACCATACAGTCATCCATGGTATACAATCAACTGTTCACAGTATGATCATATAGTTATGCGTTCATCACCACAATCTATTTCTGAACATTTTCCTTACATCAGAAAGAATCAGAATAAGAATAAAAAATAAAAGTGAAAAGAGAATACCCAAACCATCCCCCCATCCCACCCTATTTGTCATTTAGGTTTTACTCCCATTTTTCTACTGATTTTTTTTTCAATTTTTTAAATTTGTTTATCAAAAAATTAAAAACAAACAGGCAAACAACAACCAAAAAAACCCAACAACATTTCAACCAAAGCAATGGATTAAGGAAAGCAAATAACCTAAAATAACTACTTTGCTTCCAATATGTTCCTACCATACCCCAAGAAAATTAATAAACCATGTCCAAACAGAGGAGTAAGAAAAACAAATAATCTAAAATAACTACATTGCTTCCAACATGTTCCTTCCATACCCCAAGAAAATTAACAACCCCTAAGAAAACAAAGGAATAAGAGAAAAAAAAAACCTAAAATAACTCTATTGCTTCCAACTTGATCTTACTATATCCAAGAAAGTTTACAAACCATAATCATTCCTGAGCATTCCCATAACATTGAGATTACCCTCCATAGTTTATCTGTTCTTATTAGATTATCATTCCCCCTCCACTAATTGGTATCTCTAGGTCCCCTACATTCTACAGTATAAAACATTGTACATTTTTCACAGAATTCACATTAGTGGTAACATACAATATCTCTCTTTTTGTGCCTGGCTTATTTTGCTCAGCATTATGTCTTTTTTTTTCTTTTTTTAATCTTCATTTTATTGAGATATATTCGTATACCACGCAGTCATAGAAAACAAATCGTACTTTCGATTGTTCACAGTACCATTACATAGTTGTACATTCATCACCCAAATCAATCCCTGACACCTTCATTAGCACACACACAAGAATAACAAGAATAATAATTAGAGTGAAAAAGAGCAATTGAAGTAAAAAAGAACACTGGGTACCTTTGTCTGTTTGTTTCCTTCCCCTATTTTTCTACTCATCCATCCATAAACTAGACAAAGTGGAGTGTGGTCCTTATGGCTTTCCCAATCCCCTTGTCACCCCTCATAAGCTACATTTGTATACAACTGTCTTCGAGATTCATGGGTTCTGGGTTGTAGTTTGATAGTTTCAGGTATCCACCACCAGCTACCCCAATTCTTTAGAACCTAAAAAGGGTTGTCTAAAGTGTGCGTAAGAGTGCCCACCAGAGTGAACTCTCGGCTCCTTTTGGATTCTCTCTGCCACTGAAGCTTATTTCATTTCCTTTCACATCCCCCTTTTGGTCAAGAAGATGTTCTCCGTCCCACGATGCCGGGTCTACATTCCTCCCCGGGAGTCATATTCCATGTTGCCAGGGAGATTCACTCCCCTGGGTGTCTGATCCCACGTAGGGGGGAGGGCAGTGATTTCACCTTTCAAGTTGGCTTAGCTAGAGAGACAGGGCCACATCTGAGCAACAAAGAGGTATTCGGGAGGAGGCTCTTAGGCACAACCATAGGGAGGCCTAGCATCTCCTTTGCAGCAACCGTCTTCCCAATGGTAAAACCTGTGGTAGAGGGCTCAACCCATCAAACCACCAGTCCCCTATGTCTGTGGTCATGTTAGCAACCATGGAGGTGGGGTAGGTGAATACCCCTGCATTCTCCACAGGCTCCTCAAGGGGGCACTACATCTTTTTTTTTTTCTTTTTTCCTTTTTTTTTTTTTTTTTTAACTTTCCCTTCTTTTTTAAATCAACTGTATGAAAAAAAAGTTAAAAAGAAAACAAACATACAATAAAAGAACATTTCAAAGAGACCACAACAAGGGAGTAAGAAAAAGACAACTAACCTAAGATAACTGCTTAACTTCCAACATGTTCCTACTTTACCCCAAGAAAGTTACCTAATATAGCAACATTTCCGTGAACTTGCTCCTACTATATCCATCAGAAATTCACAGACCATAGTCATTCCTGGGCATCCCCAGAACGTTAAATAGCTTATCTGTTCTTCTTGGATTATTGTTCCCCCTTCCTTAATTGCTCTCTATTGCTAGTTCCCCTACATTCTACATTATAAGCCATTTGTTTTACATTTTTCAAAGTTCACATTAGTGGTAGCATATAATATTTCTCTTTTTGTGCCTGGCTTATTTCGCTTAGCATTATGTCTTCAAGGTTCATCCATGTTGTCATATGTTTCACGAGATCGTTCCTTCTTACTGCCGCGTAGTATTCCATCGTGTGTATATACCACATTTTATTTATCCACTCATCTGTTGAAGGACATTTGGGTGGTTTCCATCTCTTGGCAATTGTGAATAATGCTGCTATGAACATTGGCGTGCAGATATCTGTTCGTGTCACTGCTTTCCGATCTTCCGGGTATATACCGAGAAGTCCAATCGCTGGATCGAATGGTAACTCTATATCTAGTTTTCTAAGGAACTGCCAGACTGACTTCCAGAGTGGCTGAACCATTATACAGTCCCACCAACAGTGAATAAGAGTCCCAATTTCTCCACATCCCCTCCAGCATTTGTAGTTTCCTGTTTGTTTAATGGCAGCCATTCTAACCGGTGTTAGATGGTATCTCATTGTGGTCTTAATTTGCATCTCTCTAGTAGCTAGTGAAGCTGAACATTTTTTCATGTGTTTCTTGGTCATTTGTATTTCCTCTTCAGAGAACTGTCTTTTCATATCTGTTGCCCATTTTATAATTGGGCCGACTGTACTATTGTCATTGAGTTGTAGGATTTCTTTATATATGCAAGATATCAGTCTTTTGTCAGATACATGGTTTCCAAAAATTTTTTCCCATTGAGTTGGCTGCCTCTTTACCTTTTTGAGAAATTCCTTTGAGGTGCAGAAACTTCTAAGCTTGAGGAGTTCCCATTTATCTATTTTCTCTTTTGTTGCTTGTGCTTTGGGTGTAAAGTCTAGGAAGTGGCCGCCTAATACAAGGTCTTGAAGATGTTTTCCTACATTATCTTCTAGGAGTTTTATGGTACTTTCTTTTATATTGAGATCTTTGGTCCATTTTGAGTTAATTTTTGTGTAGGGGGTGAGGTAGGGGTCCTCTTTCATTCTTTTGGATATGGATATCCAACTCTCCCAGCCACATTTGTTGAAAAGACCATTATGACTCAGTTCAGTGACTTTGGGGGCCTTATCAAAGATCAGTCGGCCATAGATCTGAGGGTCTATCTCCGAATTCTCAATTCGATTCCATTGATCTATATGTCTATTTTTTTGCCAGTACCATGCTGTTTTGGCAACTGTGGCTTTATAATAAGCTTCAAAGTCAGGGAGTGTAAGTCCTCCCACTTCGTTTTTCTTTTTTAGAGTATCTTTAGCAATTCGAGGCATCTTCCCTTTCCAAATAAATTTAATAACTAGCTTTTCCAAGTCTGCAAAGTAGGTTGTTGGAATTTTGATTGGGATTGCATTGAATCTGTAGATGAGTTTGGGTAGAATTGACATCTTAATGACATTTAGCCTTCCTATCCATGAACATGGAATATTTTTCCATCTTTTAAGGTCCCCTTCTATTTCTTTTAGTAGAGTTATGTAGTTTTCTTTGTATAGGTCTTTTACATCTTTGGTTAAGTTTATTCCTAGGTACTTGGTTTTTTTAGTGGCTATTGAAAATGGTATCTTTTTCCTGAGTGTCTCTTCAGTTTGTTCATTTCTAGCATATAGAAACATTACGGACTTATGTGCATTAACCTTGTATCCCGCTACTTTGCTAAATTTGTTTATTAGCTCTAGTAGCTGTGTCGTCGATTTCTCAGGGTTTTCTAGATATAAGATCATATCATCTGCAAACAATGACAGTTTTACTTCTTCTTTTCCAATTTGGATGCCTTTTATTTCTTTGTCTTGCCGGATTGCCCTGGCTAGCACTTCCAGCATAATGTTGAATAACAGTGGTGACAGCGGGCATCCTTGTCTTGTTCCTGATCTTAGAGGGAAGGCTTTCAGTCTCTCACCATTGAGTACTATGCTGGCTGTGGGTTTTTCATATATGCTCTTTATCATGTTGAGGAAGTTTCCTTCAATTCCTACCTTTTGAAGTGTTTTTATCAAAAAGGGATGTTGGATTTTGTCAAATGCTTTTTCAGCATCTATTGAGATGATCAATTGATTTTTCCCTTTTGACTTGTTAATGTGTTGTAATACATTGATTGATTTTCTTATGTTGAACCGTCCTTGCATGCCTGGAATGAACCCCACTTGGTCATGGTGTATGATTTTTTTAATGTGTCTTTGGATTCGATTTGCAAGTATTTTGTTGAGGATTTTTGCATCTATATTCATTAGGGAGATTGGCCGGTAGTTTTCCTTTTTTGTAACATCTTTTCCTGGTTTTGGTATTAGATTGATGTTAGCTTCATAAAATGAGTTAGGTAGTGTTCCATTTTCTTCAATGTTTTGAAAGAGTTTGAGTAAGATTGGTGTCAGGTCTTTCTGGAAAGTTTGGTAGATTTCCCCTGTGAAGCCATCTGGCCCTGGGCATTTATTTGTGGGAAGATTTTTGATGACTGATTGGATCTCTTTGCTTGTGATGGGTTGGTTGAGGTCTTCTATTTCTTCTCTGGTCAGTCTAGGTTGTTCATATGTTTCCAGGAAATTGTCCATTTCCTCTATATTATCCAGTTTGTTGCCATACAGTTGTTCATAGTATCCTCTTATAATTTTTTTAATTTCTTCAGGATCTGCAGTTATGTCACCTTTTTCATTCATTATTTTGTTTATATGGGTCTTCTCTCTTTTTGATTTTGCCAGTCTAGCTAGGGGCTTGTCAATCTTGTTGATCTTCTCAAAGAACCAACTTTTGGTGATATTTATCCTCTATTGTTTTTTTGTTCTCTATGTCATTTATTTCTGCTTTAATCCTTGTTATTTCTTTTCTTGTACTTGGTTTAGGATTGGTTTGCTGTTCATTTTCTAGCTTCTTCAGTTGATCCATTAGTTCTTCGATTTTCGCTCTTTCTTCCTTTTTAATATATGCGTTTAGTGCTATAAATTTCCCCCTTAGCACTGCTTTTGCTGCATCCCATAGGTTTTGGTATGTTGTGTTCTCATTTTCATTCGTCTCTGTATATTTAGCAATTTCTCTTGCTATTTCTTCCTTAACCCACTGATTGTTTAGGAGTGTGTTGTTTAACCTCCAGGTATTTGTGAATTTTCTAAGTCTCTGATGGTTATTGACTTCTAATTGTATTCCATTGTGGTCAGAGAATGTGCTTTGAATAATTTCAATCTTTTTAAATTTATTGAGGCTTGTTTTATGTCCCAGCATATGATCTATTCTGGAGAAAGTTCCATGAGCACTAGAAAAGTATGTGTATCCTGGTGATTTGGGATGTAATGTCCTGTATATGTCTGTTAAATCTAATTCATTTACCAGATTATTTAGGTTTTCAATTTCCTTATTGGTCTTCTGTCTGGTTGATCTATCTATAGGAGAGAGTGATGTGTTGAAGTCTCCCACAATTATTGTGGAAACATCAATTGCTTCCTTTAGTTTTGCCAGTGTTTCTCTCATGTATTTTGTGGCACCTTGATTGGGTGCATAGACATTTACGATTGTTATTTCTTCTTGCTGAATTGCCCCTTTTATTAGTATGTAGTGGCCTTCTTTGTCTCTCAAAACATCCCTGCATTTGAAGTCTATTTTATCTGAGATTAATATTGCTACACCTGCTTTCTTTTGGCTGTAGCTTGCATGAAATATTTTTTTCCATCCTTTCACTTTCAGTTTCTTTGTGTCCCTGTGTCTAAGATGAGTCTCTTGTATGCAACATATTGATGGTTCATTTTTTTTGATCCATTCTGCGAATCTATATCTTTTAATTGGGGAGTTTAATCCATTTACATTCAACGTTATAACCGTGAAGGCATTTCTTGAATCAGCCATCTTATCCTTTGGTTTATGTTTGTCATAATTTTTCCCCTCTGTCTATTAATATCCTTTATTGTACCCATACCGAATCTCTTTAGTACTGAACCTTTCTCCAAGTCTCTCTGTCCTTTCTTTGTTTCTCTGTCTGTAGGGCTCCCTTTAGTATCTCCAGTAGGGCAGGTCTCTTGTTAGCAAATTCTCTCAGCATTTGTTTGTCTGTGAAAAATTTAAGCTCTCCCTCAAATTTGAAGGAGAGCTTTGCTGGATAAAGTATTCTTGGCTGGAAATTTTTCTCACTCAGAATTTTAAATATATCGTGCCACTGCCTTCTGGCCTCCATGGTGGCTGCTGAGTAGTCACTACTTAGTCTTATGCTGTTTCCTTTGTATGTGGTGAGTTGCTTTTCTCTTGCTGCTTTCAGAACTTGCTCCTTCTCTTCTGTGTTTGATAGTGTGATCAGTATATGTCTCGGAGTGGGTTTATTTGGATTTATTCTATTTGGAGTTCGCTGAGCATTTATGATTTGTGTATTTATGTTGTTTAGAAGATTTGGGAAGTTTTCCCCAACTATGTCTTTGAATACTCTTCCTAGACCTTTACCCTTTTCTTCCCCTTCTGGGACACCAATGAGTCTTATATTTGGACGTTTCATATTATCTATCATATCCCTGAGGTCCATTTCGATTTTTTCAATTTTTTTCCCCATTCTTTCTTTTATGTTTTCATTTTCCATTCTGTCATCTTCGAGGTCACTGATTCGTTGTTCAACTTCTTCTAGTCTTGTACTATGAGTGTCCAGAATCTTTTTAATTTGGTCAACAGTTTCTTTAATTTCCATAAGATCATCCATTTTTTTATTTAGTCTTGCAATGTCTTCTTTATGCTCTTCTAGGGTCTTCTTGATTTCCTTTATTTCCCGTACTATGGTCTCATTGTTCATCTTTAGTTCTTTGAGTGGCTGCTCTAGGTGCTGTGTCTCTTCTGGTCTTTTGGTTTGGGTGCTTGGGCTTGGGTTATCCATATCGTCTGGTTTTTTCTTATGCTTTATAATTTTCTGTTGTTTTTGGCCTCGTGGCATTTGCTGAACTTGATAGGGTTCTTTTAGTGTTTGTAGACCAATTGAAGTCCTTATCTCTAATTTATCAGATCTACAGCTTCGTGGAGTACACTTTCTCTAACTAACCAGCAGGTGGCGTCCACGAGCCACCTGTTCTGCACAAGCCAGTTCTCCCCTGCTTAGCCTTTTTGGTGAGTGGGGGAGTGAGTCTTGTGGGGTCCAATTGGTGTACCAAGCTTGCGTGTGTAGTTGGTGTTGCCTGCCCTGTATATGGGGCGTGTTTCTGGGCAGTCAGGGAGGGGGGGGTGGCTCTAACAATCAAATTTCCCTGGTGATCCTAGAGTTTTAAAGCTGCTGCAATAGTCTAATCCTTCAGTTCAGTCCTGCCACAGTTTGTCTCTGCCACTGACCCACAAGTCCTTGGTATTGGCGTATGGCTCCTGAGACTTGCAAGTGGGCCCCTCTTCCAGGCCGTGCACCCCGGGTCCTCTGTTGAGGGATGACTGTGCTATGTCACAGGTGAGTGCCGTCCCCCCAGGGCAGTTCTGGGCTGGTGGGCTGTGTAGGGAGGCTCCCAGTCTGCTGAAATGATGGCTGAATGGGGCTTTGTTAATTCACACTGCTCTACCTTCCCAACTCTGGGACTATCAGCTGAGGTTGCAGGGAAGGCTAATGTCCACACCCAGTTTTGTGGTGTGTGCCTGTTATTTGAAGCACTTCCGTCACACTGGGTTGTCTGGGGCAGTTCTGGGCTATGGGGCTGGCGATGGGCAGGAGTGTTTCCTGTCCACCAGGATGATGGCTGTGGGCGGACACCCCCGTTTTCTTGGGAAGTTGTGGTGTTTAGTGAATTTTCTCAGCCACTGGATTATTGCGTTTTGTCTCAGAGCTCTCTTAGTTCTGCTCTTGACTTGACCTGCCCAAATAGTAAGTCTTTGAAGCTTTCTGTATTGGGCTTCTTAGAGTAATTGTTTTAGAAAAAGAAAAAAG
Organism: Choloepus didactylus; assembly: GCF_015220235.1. NCBI lineage: Eukaryota > Metazoa > Chordata > Mammalia > Pilosa > Megalonychidae > Choloepus > Choloepus didactylus. The sequence continues at coordinate 36,074,846 of NC_051308.1, forward strand.
GATTAAAAAAACAAAACAAAACAAAAAAAAAAACGGGCCCTCCTCGGAGATCTAATGGGTTATTGAAATGCTAAGAGACAAAGCAACCAGGGCCATTAAGGAAAGGTCCACAGGGCAGAGAGATCAGCTTTTCTTCAGGATTTGCATATGCGCCTCAGGGCCCTTCCCCTTTCTATGTTCACCAGAACTCCAAAAATCCACCGCTTTTATTTTGGAGTTTTTCGTGTTGTTTTTTTTCTATGCCTGTCTCCTTTCTGCTGGGCTGGCTGCTCTCAGATTCTCTGGTGTCTGGTCTCAGTCTATCTATGGTTGGAGTCTGTATCAGTAGAATGAGTTTCCGCTAAGAGCAGCCACTGCAGTTCTCCCTTCTCCTTCCCGGAGCTGACAGCCCCTCCTCCCCCGGGACTGAGCCTGGCAGGGAGGGGCGCGGGTCCCCTGGCCGCAAAAACTTACAGATTTCGCTGATCTCAGCAGTTCCACGTTTTCATGAGTGTTGTATGAAGTATGCCCAAAGTCAGATTGCTCTGTGGTGTCCAGTCCACGCAGTTCCTGGCTTTCTACCTACTTTCCTGCAGGAGTAACTAAAACATACAGCTCACCAGTCTGCCATCTTGCCCCGCCTCTCCCTTCTTTTTTAAATCAACTGTATGAAAAAAAAAGTTAAAAAGAAAACAAACATACAATAAAAGAACATTTCAAAGAGACCATAACAAGGGAGTAAGAAAAAGACAACTAACCTAAGATAACTGCTTAACTTCCAACATGTTCCTACTTTACCCCAAGAAAGTTACCTAATATAGCAACATTTCTGTGAACTTGTTCCTACTATATCCATCAGAATTTAACAGACCATAGTCATTTCTGGGTATCCCCAGAACGTTAAATAGCTTATCTGTTCTTCTTGGATTATTGTTCCCCCTTCCTTAATTGCTCTCTACTGCTAGTTCCCCTACATTCTACATTATAAACCATTTGTTTTACATTTTTCAAAGTTCACATTAGTGGTAGCATATAATATTTCTCTTTTTGTGCCTGGCTTATTTCGCTCAGCATTATGTCTTCAAGGTTCATCCATGTTGTCATATGTTTCACGAGATCGTTCCTTCTTACTGCCATGTAGTATTCCATCGTGTGTATATACCACATTTTATTTATCCACTCATCTGTTGAAGGACATTTGGGTTGTTTCCATCTCTTGGCAATTGTGAATAATGCTGCTATGAACATTGGCGTGCAGATATCTGTTCGTGTCACTGCTTTCCGATCTTCCGGGTATATACCGAGAAGTGCAATCGCTGGATCGAATGGTAGCTCTATATCTAGTTTTCTAAGGAACTGCCAGACTGACTTCCAGAGTGGCTGAACCATTATACAGTCCCACCAACAATGAATAAGAGTTCCAATTTCTCCACATCCCCTCCAGCATTTGTAGTTTCCTGTTTGTTTAATGGCAGCCATTCTAACCGGTGTTAGATGGTATCTCATTGTGGTTTTAATTTGCATCTCTCTAATAGCTAGTGAAGCTGAACATTTTTTCATGTGTTTCTTGGCCATTTGTATTTCCTCTTCAGAGAACTGTCTTTTCATATCTTTTGCCCATTTTATAACTGGGCTGTCTGTACTATTGTCATTGAGTTGTAGGATTTCTTTGTATATGCAAGATATCAGTCTTTTGTCAGATACATGGTTTCCAAAAATTTTTTCCCATTGAGTTGGCTGCCTCTTTACCTTTTTGAGAAATTCCTTTGAGGTGCAGAAACTTCTAAGCTTGAGGAGTTCCCATTTATCTATTTTCTCTTTTGTTGCTTGTGCTTTGGGTGTAAAGTGTAGGAAGTGGCCGCCTAATACAAGGTCTTGAAGATGTTTTCCTACATTATCTTCTAGGAGTTTTATGGTACTTTCTTTTATATTGAGATCTTTGGTCCATTTTGAGTTAATTTTTGTGTAGGGGGTGAGGTAGGGGTCCTCTTTCATTCTTTTGGCTATGAATATCCAACTCTCCCAGCCCCATTTGTTGAAAAGACCATTATGGCTCAGTTCAGTGACTTTGGGGGCCTTATCAAAGATCAGTCGGCCATAGATCTGAGGGTCTATCTCTGAATTCTCAATTCGATTCCATTGATCTATATGTCTATCTTTGTGCCAGTACCATGCTGTTTTGGCAACTGTGGCTTTATAATAAGCTTCAAAGTCAGGGAGTGTAAGTCCTCCCACTTCGTTTTTCTTTTTTAGAGGCCACACTCTTTTTGATGAAAATATTTTACCTCAAAAAAATCCCAGGAACACATTTTGCATCTTGAGTCACTGAGAATAATCAGGTGTCCCAGAGAATTTTTTATCATTCATTTTTTTTTGATAGAGAAGTTGTAGGTTTACAGAAATATCATGCATAAAATATATAAGCTGCAGAATTCCTGTATACCACCCTATTAAAACCTTCTGTTAGTGAGGTAGTTTGTTATAATACATGAAAGAACATTTTTATAATTGTACTATTAGCTAGTCCATTGTTTATAATAGGATTCATTGTGTTGTACAGTCCCATGTTTTTTTTTTCTTTTTTTTCCAGTAGCATAAATTGGACCTTTTAACCACATTCACATATATAATTCAGTGCTGTTGGTTACATTTACAATGTTGTGCTACTGTCACCACCATCCATTACCAAAACCCTTCCATCACCCCAAACAGAAATATATACCAATTAAGCATTAGCTCCCATTCTTTACCCTCATCTTGTCCTCCAGTAACCTGTATTCTAGTTTCTGGCTCTATGAATTTGTTTGTTCTGATTATTTCATGTCATTGAGAACATACGATATGTGTCCTTTTGTGTCTGTTTTATTTCACTCAATATGATGTCTTCAGGGTACATTGTAAGTTGTCTTTTTATTTTCATGATGATGTCCTTTAATGCTCAAAATTTTTAAATTTTTGTGAAGTCCCATTATCTGTTTTTTTCTTTAGTTGTGCTTTGGGTGTAAAGGCTAAGAAATTATTGCCTAACACAAGATCCTGAATATGTTTCCCTATATTTTTCTTCTAGGAGTTTGTTTTTTGTTTGTTTTGTTTCTTATATTCAGGCCTTTGATCAATTTTGAGTTGATTTTTGTATATTGTATGACGTAGGGGTACATCTTCATTCTTTTGCCTATGGGTATCCAATTTTTCCAGCATCATTTGTTGAAATAACTATTCTTTCCCCATTGAGTGGACTTAGCACATATGTCAAAATCAATTGGCCGTAGATGTGAGGGTTGACTTCTGAACTCTCAGTTTGATCCCATTGATCTGTTTGTCTGTTCTTGTATCAGTAACACACTGCTTTGATTACTATAGTTATTTTTTTTAAAGTCTCTAGTTTACATTGATTATATTTTCCCCCCAGTACTTCCCCATTTTTAACACCTTGCAAGGTTGACATTCATTTGTTCTCCCTCATGAAAAAACATATTTGTATCTTTTTATCACAACTGTTGAATGCTGTAGGTTTCACTGAGTTACACAGTCCCAGTCTTTATCTTTCCTCTTTCGTTCTGCTGTCCCACATGCTCCTAACCTTCCTCTTTCAACCATATTCATAGTTATCTTTCTTCAGTGTACTTACATTGCTGTGCTACCATCACCCAAAATTGCGTTCCAAACCTCTCACTCCTGTCTTTTCCTATCTGTCTGTAGTGCTCCCTTTAGTATTTCCTGTAGAGCAGGTATCTTGTTCACAAACTCTCTCATTGTCTGTTTGTCAGAGAATATTTTGAACTCTCCCTCATATTTGAAGGACAGTTTTGCCAGATATGGGATTCTTGGTTGGCGGTTTTTCTCTTTCAGTGTCTTAAATATATCATACCACTTCCTTCTTGCATCCATGGTTTCTGCTGAGAAATCCGCATATAGTCTTATTAAGCTTCCTTTGTATGTGATGGATTGCTTTCCTCTTGCTGCTTTCAGAATTCTCTCTTTGTCTTTGATGTTTGATAATCTGATTATTAAGTGTCTTGGTGTAGGCCTATTGATATCTATTCTGTTTGGGGTACGCTGCGCTTCTTGGATCTGTAATTTTATGTCATTCTTAAGAGATGGGAAATTTTCATTGATTATTTCCTCTGTTATTGCTTCTATCCCTTTTCCCTTCTTTTCTCCTTCTGGGACACCCATGACATGTATACATTCCTGCATTTCATTTTGTCTTTAAGTTCCCGGAGACATTGCTCATATTTTTCCATTCTTTTCTCTATCTGTTCTTTTGTCTGTAGGCTTTCAGGTGTCTTGTTCTCCAGTTCCTCAGTGTTTTCTTCTGCCTCTTGAGATCTGCTGTTGTGTTTCCATTGTGTCGTTTCTTGTGTTGTGCCTTTCATTTCTATAGATTCTGCCAGTTGTTTTTTCAAAGTTTTGATTTCTGCCTTACGTACGCCCAGTGTTTTCTTTATAGTCTTTATCTCTTTTGCCATATTGTACCTAAACTTTTTGAATTGATTTAGCATCAGTTTAAATTCCTGTATCTCAATTGAAGTGTAAGTTTGTTCCTTTGATTGGGCCATAACTTTGTTTTTCTTGGTGTAGGTTGTAGTTTTCTGTTGTCTAGCCATCTGGTTTCCTTGGTTACCCCAGTCAGGTTTTCCCAGACCAGAACAGGCTCAGGTCCGAGAAGGAAGAAATATTCAGTATCCCGTTTCCCTGATAGTGTGTCTTAGAGGATTGACACACCCTGTGCTTTTCTGCCCAGCAGGAGGTGCCTGTCAACCTGTCACTCCCGACTGGTGTAAGGAGGTGTGGCCCATGACTGTTTTCCCTCAGGCTCTGGGGTCTGGTTCTGAATGGAAAGGCAAGTAGTAGACCTTGGCACCACCTTCTTCCTCTTAGGGAAGATATGCCCCCTAGGGGATTTTCATTTGCTTATAAATAGATTGTTTGTTTCTCTGACTCTGCTACCTCCACCCTTGTCTGGGTCCGAGCGCTGTGAATTTAAAATGGCTGAAGGCTTTCTCTACTGCAGAGCACTGCGAGCTGAAAATGGCTGAGGCTTTCTCCACTGAGCTGCCGAGGTTGAGAGAGAGAAAAAGGGACAGAAAGCACCCTTTCAGGGTCAGTCCACGGCCTCCAGATTCACCCATTGGTCAGAGATAGCACCCGGTCCTCTGGGCTCCCTGTCCTGAGACAGAGGAGTCCCCTGGCTTTTCACAGTCAGTTGTCACTAAAAGCCTCTGTCTGGGGTTTACAGCTTGCATTGATCAGTTTGCCAATTAAAACCCCAGTTGGAGCTGGGCTGAGGTATATTCACTTGTTCAGAGAGTGCTGCTCTCTTTCACAGCGAGGTTTTGCAGTTCAGGCTGCTGTAAGGGAGGGGCTCTCGGCTTGGGTCCACAGTTTTTACTTACATATTTTATGCTGCGGTCTTAGGCATTACTCCCAATCCAGATTGTTGCACGATGTGTAGACGGTCATGGTTGCCCCCCAGCAGTTATTCCAGATCTTTTACTAGTTGTTCCTGGTTGTTTATTAGTTGCTCTGGGGGGCTAACTAACTTCCACTCCTCTCTATGCCACCATCTTCGCTTCTCCCCTGATCACTATAGTTTTGTAATAAGTTTTAAAATTGGGAAATGTGAATCTGCCAACTTTATTCTTCTTTTTCAAGATTTTTTTTTTATTTTGAAATAAATTCAAAGTTATAGGAACAGTTGCAAAAACAATACTAACCCCATACACAGAATTCCATCATACCCTGACCCCCCTCCCCCGATAGCTCAGTCCCCCGACTTTAACCTGCTGACACATCGCTATTTCTTTCCCTCCCTGCCTGCCTATCATCCATCATCTATTGCTCTGTATTCTGAACATATGAGAGCTAGCTGCACACATCCTTGAACATACACTATAATTCACGTATACACTTCCCATGAACAAGAACATTCTTTCGTGCAATCCCATTAAGCGCAGCTAAGAAGTACAAGAGATTCAACAATGATACAAAGCTTACATTCTATATTTCCATTTCCTTATGTCTCAACTGTGTCTCTTTGAGCCACCTGTCCTCTATCCTCCAATACCATCCAAGTTCATCCTTGGCATTCAGTTGTCATCTATTTAGATTGTCTTTTTTTTTTTTTTTTTTCCAATTGTGGCAACATATATACAGCCTAAATCTTCCCATTCCACCCCCTCCCTAGCCTTCCATTAGTGGGATTAATCACATTTAGAATGTTGTAATGCTCTTTCCTACCATCCATTACTAGAAATTTCCCTTCACCTCAAACAGCAACCCTACACTCCTTTCTTAACTCCCCATTGCCCCTTCCCCCATTTCTCTTAACCCAAACTCTACTTTTCATCTCTATGGTTATATTCTGTGAGAATTTCTCTGTGTTTACTGTGGGGCGGTTAAAATTAACCTCTTAAATTCATAACAATCTTGTTTTTCTTTGATACCACCTTCACTTCAGTAGGACACATAAACTATTCCCCCACCTTTATATAGTTGTCTAAAATTACATATTTTACGTTGAGTTCAAAACCACTGATTTGTCATTAGAGTTTGTGTATTTTATATCATGTAGGAAGTAAATAGTGGAGTTACAGTTCAAAAATTATTGACTTCTATTTGTATTCCATTGTGGTTGGAGAATGTGCTTTGATTATATTTAATTTTTTTTTTTTTTTTTTTTTTAATTTCTTGAGGCTTGTTTTATGTCCCAGCTTATGTTCCCTTCTGGAGAAAGATCCGTGATCACTGGAGAAAAATGAGTGTCCTGGTGATTTGGGATGTAAGGTACTATATATGTCAGTTAAAATTCTCTATATCTCTTTCTCCTTTCTTTGTTTTTTTGTTGGTAGGGGTCCCTCTAGTATCTGAAGTAGGGCAGGTCTTTTATTGGCAAAGTCTCCCAGCATTTGTTTGTCTGTGAAAAATTTAAGCTCTCCCTCAAATTTGAAGGAGAGTTTTTCTGGATAAAGTATTCTTGGTTGGAAATTTTTCTCGCTCAGAATTTTAAATGTCATGCCACTGCCTTCTCGCCTCCATGGTGGCTGCAGAGTAGTCACTGTTTAGTCTTATGTTGTTTCCTTTGTATGTGGTGAATTGCTTTTCTCTTGCTGCTTTCAGAACTTGCTCCTTCTCTTCAGTATTTGAGAGTCTGATCAGAATATGTCTCGGAGTGGGTTTATTTGGATTTATTCTATTTGGAGTTTGCTGGGCATTTATGCTTTGTGTACTTATATTGTGTAGAAGATTTGGGAAGTTTTCCCCAACAATTTCTTTGAATACTCTTTCTAGACCTTTACCCTTCTCTTCCCCTGCTAGGACACCAGTGAGTCTTAAGTTTGGACGTTTTATTATATCTATCATATCCCTGAGATCCATTTCGATTTTTTCAATTTTTTTCTCCATTCTTTCTTTTGTTCTTTCATTTTCTGTTCTGTGGACTTCTAGGACACTGAGATGTTGTTCAGCTTCCTCTAGTCTTGTGTATATCCAGAATCTTTTTAATTTGACCAGCAGTTTCTTTTATTTCCATAAGATCTTCTATTTTTTTTATTTACTCTTGCAGTGTCTTCTTTATGCTCTTCTAGGGTCTTCTTTATGTCGCTTATATCCTGGACCATGGTCTTCTTGATGTCCTTTAAATCCTTTGCCATGTTTTCGTTCCTCGATTGTAGTTCTTTGATTAATTGTGCGAGGTACAGTGTTTCTTATGATATCTTGATTTGTGTTTGGAGTTGGATTCTCCATATCGTCTCGTTTTATCATATGCATTAAGATTTTCTGTTGTTTTTGGCCACTTGGCATTTGCTTTGCTTGATAGGGTTCTTTCAAGTTGTAAAAAAAAAAAAAAAAAAAAAAAAAAAATACCTATCTAATTTTTCAGAAACACAGTTTGGTGGCGTACACTTTCTCTAACTAACCAGCAGGTGGTGTCTGTGAGTCACCTATACCCTTCAAGTCAGTTCTCCACCTTGTCCCTGTGGTGTGTGGGGAAATGATTCTTGTGGGGTTCAGTTGGAGAACGCAGTTTGGGTGTGTTGCTGGAGCCATCTGCCCTGAATGTGGGGCATGTGTACAGGTTGCCAGGGAGGAAGGGCAGCTTTAACATTCAAATCCCCCAGGTTCCCAGAGATTCAAGGCCGCTGCAAGAGTCTAAGCCTTCATTTCATTTCAGCCCCAGCCCCTCTCTCTCACTGTCCCACAAACCACCAAACTTGTCATAGTGTCCCTGGGTTCTTCGAGTGGGTCCCCGTGCCCAGCTGTGATCCTCCAGGACCTTTGCTTAGGGAAGCCATGCTACGTCACCAGTGTGCTCCATCCCTTAAGGGAAGCCCCGGGCCGCCAGGCCATGCTGGCTCGCTTTCAGCCTGATGCAAAGATGGCCAAATGGGGCGTCTCCACACCCTCCTCCTTGCATGGTTCTTCCTTCCCAGCTCCGGGACAACTGGCAGGGCTCTGGGCTGTGGGCACAGCCCCGGGCAGGAGTTTATCCAGCCCTCCCGGGAGCGAGCTGCTAGCTGCGGCGTTTCTTTCTGCTTCCGGCTCTCCCCTCTGTTCCCCCGGCCCCAAGGGTATCTGCAGCGGGCTATCTTCCAGGCCAGATACCGAGAGGCCGGCCCACCCCCCTCTTGCTGTGTTTTATTGTGTAGTTCCCACTATAGCTGCTGCAGCCACTCCTGGGTTTTTCCCTTTTCTTCTTCTGTTTTTGTAAAAGAGCCCGTCGGTCTCCAAACTCCAAACCCCGGCTTCCCCAGACTACTGCGCGGCTGCGGGTCTTCCAGCCAGCTCACTCAGTCATTTCAAAATGCAGACTCCCAGTTTCACCAAGTATATGGACCCTTTGGAACTAGCAGACCTCGTCCAGCTGGCGCATCGCTGTAACCGTTATTCTGGGTCACCCTCTGGTTTTTATCTAGTGTTTTTCACGAGGTGTTTTTTCTCCCTGTCTCACCTAGCCGCTATCTTAGTTGATGTTTTTGACTATTTGGGGCTTCTTATCCTACCATATGAATTTGATGGTTGGTTGTCCAATTCAGTCTGTTGGAATTCATTGACCCCTTAACAATACTTAGAGTGATTTTTTTTTTTTGACATAAATCACTTGACTACTGTGCTGAAAATCTTCCAGTGGTCTCTTTTTCTTTTTCTTTTTAAAATTGAGATATGATTCACATACCATAAAATCCACCATTTTAAAGTGTGCAATTCAGTGTTTTTTAGAATATTCACAACGTTTATACAACCATTGCCACTAATTCCAGAACATTTTCGCCATCCTCAGAAGAAACTCCGTACCTGTTAGCAGTCACTCTCCATTTCTCTTTCCCCGCAGCATCTGGCAACCACTAATCCACTTTCTGTCTCTATGGATTTGCCTCCAATGGCCTCTTAGATTAAAATCCAAATTCCTTGCTCTGGCCTAGTGATTTCTCAGCTAGTGGTTTCTGGACCAGCAGTATCAGTGTCAATAATATGAGGGCTGTTAGAAAAGCAAATTCTCAGTTCCTGTCCTAGTCTTCTGAATTAGAAACTGTGAGGATGGGGCCCAGGAATCTGTGTTTGACAGAGTGATTCTGCTGCAGTGATTCTGTTGCAAGCCAATGCATGAGAATCGTTGACCTATAAAGTCTTATATGATCTAGCCTTCATTTACCTAATCAAATAAATCTCCTATAGTCTTCTCTCCTTGCTCCCTCTTCAGTGACCTTCCTCTTCCACAGATGTAACAAACTTGTCCATTCATCGGGGCCTTTACATTTGTTGTTCCCTCTGTTTGGGGCATTCTTTTAGACGTTAGACCTAAAATGGAGTCGTGCCCTCATTTTATTTAGATCATTGCTCAAGAGCCCTCTTTGACCACATCACATCTAAAGTACCACCTTTACTCTCTGTCCTCTAACCCTGCATTTCTTCATACTAACCCCAAATTTATTACTACTTGAAATAAGATTTGTTAACTTGTTAGTTGTCTGTCTCCAGCTCCGGAATGTGAGCTCCATGAGGGCAAAGGCTTTGCTCTGTTTACCACTGTGAGCTCAGTGCCTAGAACGATGCCTGGCACGAAGAAGCACTTAATATGTATTTGTTGAATGAGAGAATATAAGTGATATTTGAAACAATGGCATTGGATGAGATTACCTAGTTGATGGTAACAGTTTGTGGTTGGGTTGTGGGCTGAGGAGAAAGGAGAAGAACTGGACTAAACATTGATGAGAATGGAAGTGGAAAAAGACATCAAGAGGAGAATAAAAAGCTGCTCAATAGTAGTGAGGATCAGCAAAGTCAACTGGCATGAATTTGTGGTAGCTTCCTTAAAATTGTTTTGTGGCTTTAATCTATAAGACCTTAGTCTTGAATAGGGACCTCATAAAAAATGGATTTAGGTGGGTGATGGTGCTTTTCAAGATGTGAGTTTGGTCTGCTGGGAAGCCAAAGGTTGTAGGGAATTTTTGGGTGCCAATGACAGTATTATTAAAGCGATTAGTTTCTCTGGCCACCCTATCTGAAGTTGTAGTTTCCATCACTCTTTCCCCATTTTATTTTTCTTTATAGAATTATAGAATTTACTTCTTCCTGACCTCTGTATATCAGTTTATTCTTTGTCTCTTATCTAGACTATAGGCACGTCAGGGTAGGGATTTTGTTTTACTTACTGCTACATCCTCATTGCTTAGCACAGTGCCTGGCATGTGATAGGCATTTGATAACTACTTGTTGAATGACCTCCAGATCTTTGCATCCAGCTGCCTGCTGAGTACTTTCACTTGCACGTATTTCATACCCTTCCAGTCTCAACATATCCACAACTACACTCATTGTTTTCCCCAAAGCCATTTCTTTCTCATTGTTTCGTATCTTTGGAAATGCTACTCTCATCCATCCAGTTGGTTAAACTGAGAACCTGGTGGCACCTTTTGATTTTTCTTTCTTCCTTACTTCCTGTACACAGTGAATCACTAGATCCTTTCGATTGCCCACCCCACCCCTGGCACAATAGAAAAAGCCTTCTTCCTTTTTTTTGCCTTCCATGTTTTGGCATGGATTATGTTAGCCTCTTAATTGGCCTCCCTGCTTCCAGTCTTTCACTTTTGAATTCACTTTTGAATTCATTCTCTTCAAGAGTGAACTTTTTAGAGTGAACTCTAAAAAGTACAAATCACTTTCCTGGGAAAAAGCCCCAAAACTTTGTCTTATAGAACCCCAGGTTTGACCTCTGCTCATTCTCTAGTCTCAACTCTTGCCTCTCTAGTTGTGCAAGTCTTCTTACAGTTTTTCGAATGTGCATGATTTCTGTTGCCTTGGACCTTCATCCAAAAAATTCCTTCCCTCAGTCACTTCCTCAATTGCGCTTCTCTAAAAGCCTGGCAGACATTGCTTTGTTCTTCTCTTAGCTAGTAGTCCTCTGACACCTTACCAGGATTAGAGTGTTTCATTTCCCATTTTAGTTATATTCTTATAATTCTTCATTTAACCACAATATCGTAAAGCCTTCATGAAGGCAGAGTCCTCTGTTTTGTTCACCACTGTCTCCTTGTGCTTAGCACAGTGCTTGGTTCAAGGAAGTTACTCAAATATTGAATGAATGAATTGAGTATATGTTGAATTGAGTTGGAATAAAAATGGCTGACCAGTGAGTTTGGTATGAAGCTTAGCAAAACCGGGGGGAGGGGGGCGGCGTTAGGGAGGTATCAAGAAACTGGAGGTTTCATTGAGCACAAAGAATTCTTAAAGATAGAAAATAAGAAGATGGAAGAAATGTGTAGAAACAGGTATTTTAGAGTTGGAAGTGAAGTAACTCCAATGAATGATGCTCTTTATGTCATGTCATGGAAGAGGTCAGAATGGAAACCAGGATGTTGAAAAACTCAATACAGATGTTGAAGTCTTTGAGTTTGAATACTGTTTTGGTTTGCTAAAGCTGCCAGAGTGCAGTATACCAGAAATGGATTGGCTTTTTCAATGGGGATTTATTAGTTTATGAATTTTCAGTTCTAAGGCCATGAAAATGTCCAAATTAAGGCATCAAGAGGACGATACCTTCTCTGAGGAAAGGCTGGTGGCATCCAGGGTTCCTCTGTCATGTGGGAAAGCACATGGAGACATCTGCTGGTCCTTCTCTCCTGGGTTCTGGTTTCAATGGCTCTCTCCAAATGTCTGTTTAAACTCACTCTCAGATTTTCTGCCTTTTATCCTCTCATAAAGGGCTCCAGTAAAGGATTAAGACCACCTAGAATGGGCGGGGTCACATCTCAATTGAAACAACCTAACAAAAAGGTCCCACTCACAATAGGTCTGCACCCACAAGAATGGATTAAAAGAACATGACCTTTCCTGGGATACATAACAGTTCCAAACTACCACAAATGCAGAGAGGAGGACTTTGGTGCTGGGTATCTTTTGTTTGCACCTCCATATTCACTCTCCACCTTTCTCCACCCTGCTTTGTTTCTGTCCCAGAGGTTGACTTCTATAAACTCCATTAGCAGCTTCCTTTGCCCTCTGGCATCTATTTGGGTTTGTTCAGTGGGAAGTAGGGTGTAAGAGAGAGGGAGCCAGTTGGGCTGTATATTTCCCTGGCTCCTTCCCTAGGGGTTCTCTATGTTTCTCTGCATGCAGCTCTTGTGTCTTCCTTTTCTTTTCACCCCCCAATCTGGTACTGTTCTGTCCCCTGTCCTTTTCAGTCCTAGGGTAGTAAAGACATTCTCTGTTACTGGTTTTAGGATACTGCACTAAACCTTATGACTTTCATATGTCTTGCCCTAAACTTTCTTTAAAATACCCAATTTGATTTCCTTCCAGATATGTACAGATACAACTGTTAAGCAGAAGTTGAATTAACCAAGGGAGGTAGATGAGAGTGTCTTGGAAATCAAGAGGTTTTCTAATTTCAAGTTCAGATTTCCATGTGGTTTTTCTTTATGACCCTGGGCAGATAAGGTGAATAAATCTAGAGAGAAGAGCTTTGCTGGGTGGGGTTGAGACAGTCAGAAGAATGCTTTTTTTGGCCTAGAGTTTAGTAATTATGGATATGAGAGAGATCAAAGAAGTGGGATTTGGGGAATGGATGGAGAGACTTATAGATATGGGACATTTACTTCCTCTATTAAAAAGTTTTCATTATTAAAAATGTTTGTCAGACCATCAGGTACAATTACTTCCTCTATTAAAAGGTCATTATTAAAAATGTTTGTCAGACTAATCGGTTACAAAGTTGTAAGTGCAAATCTATCTTCCTCTATTAAAAAGTTATTATTAAAAATGTTTGTCAGACTATTTGGTTACAAAGTTGTAAGTGCAAATCTATCTTAGTGTCTCTGAAGATTTGTTTTTCATTTGCCTAAGTATGTTTTATCCACCAATAAGTAATAAAAATAAAATAAAATTGAATTAGTTTGAACAACCTTAATAAAGAAACCATCTGTCTTTCCTAATAAAATAATAGGTGATTCTTGGAGTTTGGCAGTAGAGGGAGAACTCCCAAAAGAGGGAGAGGCAGTTGAACTTGACAGCTTCAACTCTTGAACCTAAGAAAATCTTCTCTCCACTGATAAACTTTGGGACTCTGATTTTTAAAAATTTATTTCCTTGGTTTTACTGGCAAATAACAAAACTAATAAGGTTCTAAAATGTAGTCAGTTTCTCAATTTTGAAGCAGTGCTTTCTACAGCTTGCATTTGTATGGCAGATATATTTAAAGCATAAAGATAGCATCACTGTGTTGGTAATAATGTGGGGACTAGAAATTAGTACAACTTCCATGGCAAACTATTTAATAATATCAAAATGTCAAAATTATAAATATGCATACCCTTTGGCCCAGCAAATCCACTCCTAGGAATTTGTCCTGCAGATATAATCGAGCAAGAGTATATCATATGTACGTTTGTACAAGGTTAGGCATCGTAACTTTGTTGTAATACCAAAAGATTACAGTCTAAAAGTTTTATCAATAGGGTGCTAATTCAATAAATTGTATTACATCCATACAAAAGAATATTATGCTGTTATTTAAAATAATACAGCAGCTCCATATGTACAGATATGGCATGATTTCTAAGATATTTGGTAAAACAAGGTATAGAGGAGGGATATGCGATTGAACTGTGTTGACAGTGTCTTATTTCTCACTGAGTGGTGAGAACACATATTATTTGTATTATTTATACTTTTTAATGTCTTAAATGTTACATAATAAAAAAGAATAAGACAGAATATAGTATGCTGTTTGTGTAGAAGCATAGGAAGGTAGGCCATGCTTATATAGTTAAATGAGTTAGATAAAAATAATGTATGTTAGTGTTAGTGCCAAGGAAAAAAATAAAGCAGGGAAATGAGCTAGGAAATGTGTCTGTATGGTGGGTGGGGAGTGTTGGAATTTTAGATAGGGTGACCAAGGAAGACCTCACTGAGAAGGTGACATTTGAGTTAAGACCTGAAGGAGATCAGGGAGTGAGCTGTGCTGGAATATGGGGGCAGGGCATGCCATTTCCAAACAGCGGGAACAGCAGGGGCAAAGGCTCTGAGATGGGAAGCATGCCTGGCACGTTTGAGGAATTGCAAGGAGGACACTGGTAGAACAGAGAGAATGAGGAAGGATTAGGAGGAGATAAGGTGGGAAAGATATTGGGGGCATGTATAGGTATGGGTACATCACATGCAACCTGGTAGAGTGTTGTAAAGATGTTGGCTTTTACTATATAGCACCAAGTAAACACTGGAGGCTAGATCCAGAGAGGTGACATTACTTCCCTAAGGTTGTATAATTAATTTTTAACAAATCTGGGGTTAGAACCCACAACTGGTTAATCCATAGCAATGTCACATTGTTGGCCCAGCATTGAGAACTTCAGTTAAATTTCACAGTTAGTAAAATTGTCACAGAGCTAATCTTCATGCGTGAAAGATAGAAATGGGGTCTGTTCCAGTTTGCTAATGCTGCCTTTTCGCAAAACACCAGAAATGGATTGGCTTTTATAAAAGGGGGTTTATTTGGTTACACAGTTACAGTCTTAAGGCCATAAAGTGTCCAAGATAACGCATCAACAATGGGGTACCTCCACTGGAGGATGGCCAGTGGAATCCAGAAAACCTCTTTTAGCTGGGGAGGCATGTGGCTGGCATCTGCTCCAAGTTCTGGTTTCAAAATGGCTTTCTCCCAGCACGTTCCTCTCTAGGCCGAAGCTCCTCTTCAAAATGTCACTCTCAGTTGCTCTTGGGACATTTGTCCTCTCTTAGCTTCTCCGGAGTAAAAGTCTGCTTTCAATGGCCATCTTCAAACTGTGTCTCATCTGCAGCTCCTCTCTCAGCTCCTGTGCGTTTTTCAAAGGGTCCTTCTTGGCTGTAGCAAGCTCACTCTTCTGTCTGAGCTTATATAGTGCTCTCGTAAACTAATCAAGGCCCATGCTGAATGGGCAGGGCCATGCCTCCATGGAAATTATCGAATCAGAGTTATCACCTACAGTTGGGTGGGTCACATCTCTGTGGAAACAATCAAAGAATTACAATCTAGTCAACACTAGATTGCATCAAAGATAATGGCGTTTTGGGGGAACATAATACATCCAAACCAGCACAGGGTCGACTCATGCATTTTTTATTCATATCAATGTTGGTCCTTTGTTTTTGTTTTTGTTTTTTTTTTTTTTTTTGGGGGGGGTAACCTTAAACAGAACACATCTCTCATTATTCTTATTTGTTGTTATATTTTTAAATAAAAGAAACTCTTGGTTTTATAGAAAGAAAAAGGCCAGATTTCTATTCGTTTGTGTTATGGTGGCTAAATAGCATATTTCCTAATATTTTCCTGCTGTAAGTCACAGCTCAAAGAGTAGAGGATGGATCAGAAGAATAGACTTGTACCCTGGCTGCCTCCTTTTTTTAACCAAGTAGATCACTTCTCTGAGTCTTTTCTTCATCTGTAAAGAGAAAATAATACCTCCTTTGCTTATCTGAGAGTTGATGTAAATTTCTGAGATAATGTATGAGAATGTACTTTGAAAGATGAAGTTTATACAAAGGTAAAGTGCTGTTATCTTACATAATTGCTTTTATTTGTTGACACAGTGTATTTAGTATATATACTGTTTTTTTTCCTTCAAGGAATACTTTTATTGCTACAAGAGGTAATATTTTATTTTCTATTTCTCTGTTTATAAAACTGGCGCTACACCCTGAAACTATTTCATTACCAAGTAATGTGTTGTAACCCACAGTTTCAAAAGCACTGACTTATTTGGGATATTGACGTCAAAGACTTTTTCACATGTCCTTTTGTGTTCTTGTCACACCAGAGCTAAAGTGAAGGTCTTTGCGTTTAATTTTCCCAGTCCCTCAAAGTGTTCCCTGACTGTGCCTCCTGGTCCCTCATTGTCAGTGGACCTTCCTATAAGTTCAAGCTGGACCAGTTCTAGATCTAATCTGGATGGAAGCTTGTGAATAGAAACCTCATTTAGTAGATATACTGTTTATCAAGCATTTCTGTAATTTATTGAATACTTTTAAGTCTCATTTTTCCAAGGAAAGTAGTTACTATTTTTGAAGTGATAAACTTCAGAGGAAGTTTTAATGTGGATGAAGAGTATGGGGAACAGAAGTACTGTTTAATGCTGTAGTGTAGATTCGTTGTCTGTCATTAAATATGCTGTATATTATGGCCAGAGCAACAGCAGCAGTGTGGAATTCTGTGAATTTAGTTAATCTTTGTTTTCTCAGGTGATTTTGTCAAGATATTCTGAATTTTGCATAACGATTTAAAATACTACCTTCTTGGCTAAGTTGAGACCTATAACTATGTATTTTTATGTAGTAAAATTTATCGGCATGTGAAAAACCTGATATAATTTGCTTCAAAGCTTCTGAGTTCGTATTGGGAAGCTACAGGCTCCCCCTCCACCCCTTACCTTTTATTTATTATTTCATTAATACCCACTGTTTTAGTTTTTCTGGGTTACTTTTTTTTTAGTTCAATTGTACTGAGATATTCACATACCATACAATTATCCAAAGTGTACAATTAATTGTTCACAGTACCATTATATAGTTGTGCATTCATCACCACAATCAATTTTTGAACATTTACATTACCACACACAAAAAGAGAATAAGAATAAAAATTAAAGTAAAAAAGAACAACCAACACATCCCATACCCCCCATCCCTATCTATTATTCATTTACTTTTTGTCCCGTTTTTCTACTTATCTGTTCATACACTGGATAAGGGGAATGGGAACCACAAAATTTTCACAATCACACGGTCATACAGTATAAGCTATATAGTTATACAGTCGTCTTCAAGAATCAGAGCTATTGGGTTGTAGTTCAGCAGTTTCAGGTATTTCCTTCTAGCTATTCCAATACACTAAAAACTAAAAGAGGATATCTATATAATGCATAAGAATAACTTCTTGACTCTATTTGAAATCTCTCAGCCACTGAAACTTTATTTTGTTTCATTTCTCGTCCCCCTTTTGGTCCAAGAAGGCTCTCTTAATCCCACAGTGCCAGGGCCAAGCTCATCCCTGTGAGTCATGTCCACGTTGCCAGGGAGATGTACACCCCTGCGAGTCACCCTTCTATGTACAGGGGAGGGCAGTGAGTTTACCTGCAGAGTTGCCTTAGAGAGAGAGGCCACATCTGAGCAACAAAAGAGGTTCTCTGGAAGTGACTCTTAGGCACAATGTTGAGTAGGCTTAGCCCCTCCCTTGTAGTAACAAACTTCATAAGGGCAAGCCCCAAGATCGAGGGCTCAGCCTTCTAAATTGGTAGCTCCCAATATTGTGAGACTATCATTGTTAGTTCCTCAGGTGGGGAAATTTAATATTTCCTACATTTCCCCCCAGTCCCTCAAGGGAGCTTTGCAAATACATTTTTATTCTCTGCCCAAATTAGTCTGGGATGTGTTGGGGCTTCACATCAACCAGATTTCACTACCTATTCAAAGTCCCATGTAATTATGGTGTTTGAATAAACGAACCATACAAGTTAAATTATATAGTGTGTTACAAAAAATATAGATTTTGCACCTAATAAACATCTCTTCTTTTGGTCTCCACACAGAAGTTGAAGTTTTAAAATACTGTCAGTATTGTCCTTTACTTTTCAG
This sequence comes from Choloepus didactylus, assembly GCF_015220235.1. Classification (NCBI taxonomy): domain Eukaryota; kingdom Metazoa; phylum Chordata; class Mammalia; order Pilosa; family Megalonychidae; genus Choloepus; species Choloepus didactylus. The sequence continues at coordinate 36,092,927 of NC_051308.1, forward strand.
TCTCATTTACCTTAGTCCTAACCAAGTCCATTCATATCTCTAATTGAATTCTGATCTGTTTTTCAGATTCTTTAACATTTGCTCTATGGGATAATGCTGACATTCATAGCTACTGGACTCTGGCTCTGGCACCCAAGATTCCAAGGACTGATCAGGTTATACACAAAAAGCTCAACACCTCAGAATTTAGAAATAGCCATTACAACTCAGGAATAGATTTAACTGCTTTAAGAGCTTACAATCTAGGAACCTTTACAATAAGCCTTCTGTGTGCTCAGATTCAATTCTCAGAGTTTGCACATTATAGTTAGTCCATATTAGTGAGGGATTATAGTATTTTTCTTTTCATTTCTAGTTTATTTTACTCAACATACTGTCCTCAATGTCCATTCCTCTCACAACTTCATACTTTCTTGTAGCAGCTCAATATTCTATTGTATGTAAATACCACAGTTCACCATTACGTTCATCCGTTGATGTACCCTTAGGCCACCTCCATCCAATCATGAACACTGCCACCATAAACCCCACTGTGCAAGTGTCCATTTGTGTCCCTCTTTTCAGTTCTTCCAAGTAGATACCCAATAACAGGGTTGCAGGACCATATGGCAACCCCATGCTTAGTTTCCTGTGGAATCACCACGCTGCAGTAACAAACCTCCAGATGGGCTGCACCATTTTACTTACCCACCAATGGTTATTAGCTACATCTCTTTCTCCACATTTTCTCCAGCACTTGTATGCCTCTGTTTATTTTTTAGATGGTGTTATTCACACACCATGCTTTCCATCCTACCTAAACAATCAGTGGTTCTCTATATAATCACATAGTTATGCATTTACCACCACTGTCTATATGAGGACATTTCCATTTCTTACACAAAGAAAGAGGAGAGGTGAAAAAAGAAAACAGTAAAAAAGAAAAGAAAAGAAAAGAAAAAAAATGACAACTAAAAAGCAACAAAAGAAAAAAAAAAAACAATAAAAAAGTCAGACAGCAACACCAATGCCAAGAATCTCATACCCCTCCCATAGATCCCCCTCTTATAGACATTTAGCTTTGGTATATTGCCTTTGTTACAGTTAATGGAAGCATATTACAGTGTTACTGTTAACTATAGACTCTAGTTTGCATTGATTGTACTTTTTTCCCAATACCATCCCATTTTAAACACCTTGCAAAGTTGGCATTCATTTGTTCTCCCTTATGTAAAAACATTCTTATATTTATATATTTAATCACGATCATTGACCACTCTAGGTTCCACAAAGTTGTACCATCCCAGTCTTTATCGTCTGTCTTTCCTTCTGGTATCTTACATGCCCCTAACATTCCTCATTCAATAGTACTCACAGTCGTCTTTGTTCACTTTACTTACAATATTGTGCTACCATCACCCAATATTGTGCTATCCGTTTCTGGATCTATATAATCAATCCTGTGGAACATTCTGTACTCCTTCAGCATCAAATGCCCAGTCTTTACCTTGTTTCTATCCCCTGGTATCTTCATTTCTATACTCTTCTACAAAACTCTCCTGTCTTTCCTATTTGACTGTAGCACTCCCTTTAGTATTTTTTTTTTTTAATCATCATTTTATTGAGATATATTCACATACCACGCAGTCATACAAAACAAATTGTACTTTCGATTGTTTACAGTACCATTACATAGTTGTACATTCATCACCTAAATCAATCCCTGACACCTTCATTAGCACACACACAAAAATAACAAGAATAATAATTAGAGTGAAAAAGAGCAATTGAAGTAAAAAAGAACACTGGGTACCTTTGTCTGTTTGTTTCCTTCCCCTACTTTTCTACACATCCATCCATAAACTAGACAAAGTGGAGTTTGGTCCTTATGGCATTCCCAATCCCACTGTCACCCCTCATAAGCTACATTTTTATACAACTGTCTTCGAGATTCATGGGTTCTGGGTTGTAGTTTAATAGTTTCAGGTATCCACCACCAGCTACCCCAATTCTTTAGAACCTAAAAAAGGTTGTCTAAAGTGTGCGTAAGAGTGCCCACCAGAGTGATCTCTCGGCTCGTTTTGGAATCTCTCTGCCACTGAAGCTTATTTCATTTCCTTTCACATCCCCCTTTTGGTCAAGATGATGTTCTCCGTCCCATGATGCCGGGTCTACATTCCTCCCCGGGAGTCATATTCCACGTTGCCAGGGAGATTCACTTCCCTGGGTGTCTGACCCCACGTAGGGGGGAGGGCAGTGATTTCACCTTTCAAGTTGGCTTAGCCAGAGAGAGAGGGCCACATCTGAGCAACAAAGAGGCATTCAGGAGGAGACTCTTAGGCACAAATACAGGGAGGCCTAGCCTCTCCTTTGCAGCAACCGTCTTCCCAAGGGTAAAACTTATGGTAGAGGGCTCAACCCATCAAACCACCAGTCCCCTATGTCTGTGGTCATGTTAGCAACCATGGAGGTGGGGTAGGTGAATACCCCTGCATTCTCCACAGGCTCCTCAAGGGGGCACTACATCTTTTTTTTTTTTTTTCCTTGTTTGTCTTTTTTCTTTCTTTTTTTTTTTTTAACTTTCCCTTCTTTTTTAAATCAACTGTATGAAAAAAAAAGTTAAAAAGAAAACAAACATACAATAAAAGAACATTTCAAAGAGACCATAACAAGGGAGTAAGAAAAAGACAACTAACCTAAGATAACTGCTTAACTTCCAACATGTTCCTACTTTACCCCAAGAAAGTTACATAATATAGCAACATTTCAGTGAACTTGTTCCTACTACATCCATCAGAAATTAACAGACCATAGTCATTTCTGGGCATCCCCAGAACGTTAAATAGCTTATCTGTTCTTCTTGGATTATTGTTCCCCCTTCCTCAATTGCTCTCTACTGCTAGTTCCCCTACATTCTACATTATAAACCATTTGTTTTACATTTTTCAAAGTTCACATTAGTGGTAGCATATAATATTTCTCTTTTTGTGCCTGGCTTATTTCGCTCAGCATTATGTCTTCAAGGTTCATCCATGTTGTCATATGTTTCACCAGATCGTTCCTTCTTACTGCCGCGTAGTATTCCATCGTGTGTATATACCACATTTTATTTATCCACTCATCTGTTGAAGGACATTTGGGTTGTTTCCATCTCTTGGCAATTGTGAATAATGCTGCTATGAACATTGGCGTGCAGATATCTGTTCGTGTCACTGCTTTCCGATCTTCCGGGTATATACCGAGAAGTGCAATCGCTGGATCGAATGGTAGCTCTATATCTAGTTTTCTAAGGAACTGCCAGACTGACTTCCAGAGTGGCTGAACCATTATACAGTCCCACCAACAATGAATAAGAGTTCCAATTTCTCCACATCCCCTCCAGCATTTGTAGTTTCCTGTTTGTTTAATGGCAGCCATTCTAACCGGTGTTAGATGGTATCTCATTGTGGTCTTAATTTGCATCTCTCTAATAGCTAGTGAAGCTGAACATTTTTTCATGTGTTTCTTGGCCATTTGTATTTCCTCTTCAGAGAACTGTCTTTTCATATCTTTTGCCCATTTTATAATTGGGCTGTCTGTACTATTGTCATTGAGTTGTAGGATATCAGTCTTTTGTCAGATACATGGTTTCCAAAAATTTTTTCCCATTGAGTTGGCTGCCTCTTTACCTTTTTGAGAAATTCCTTTGAGGTGCAGAAACTTCTAAGCTTGAGGAGTTCCCATTTATCTATTTTCTCTTTTGTTGCTTGTGCTTTGGGTGTAAAGTCTAGGAAGTGGCCTCCTAATACAAGGTCTTGAAGATGTTTTCCTACATTATCTTCTAGGAGTTTAATGGTACTTTCTTTTATAGTGAGATCTTTGGTCCATTTTGAGTTAATTTTTGTGTAGGGGGTGAGGTAGGGGTCCTCTTTCATTCTTTTGGATATGGATATCCAACTCTCCCAGCCCCATTTGTTGAAAAGACCATTATGGCTCAGTTCGGTGACTTTGGGGGCCTTATCAAAGATCAGTCGGCCATAGATCTGAGGGTCTATCTCTGAATTCTCAATTCGATTCCATTGATCTATATGTCTATCTTTGTGCCAGTACCATGCTGTTTTGGCAACTGTGGCTTTATAATAAGCTTCAAAGTCAGGGAGTGTAAGTCCTCCCACTTCGTTTTTCTTTTTTAGAGTGTCTTTAGCAATTCGAGGCATCTTCCCTTTCCAAATAAATTTGATAACTAGCTTTTCCAAGTCTGCAAAGTAGGTTGTTGGAATTTTGATTGGGATTGCATTGAATCTGTAGATGAGTTTGGGTAGAATTGACATCTTAATGACATTTAGCCTTCCTATCCATGAACATGGAATATTTTTCCATCTTTTAAGGTCCCCTTCTATTTCTTTTAGTAGAGTTATGTAGTTTTCTTTGTATAGGTCTTTTACATCTTCGGTTAAGTTTATTCCTAGGTACTTGATGTTTTTAGTTGCTATTGAAAATGGTATCTTTTTCTTGAGTGTCTCTTCAGTTTGTTCATTTCTAGCATATAGAAACATTACGGACTTATGTGCATTAATCTTGTATCCCGCTACTTTGCTAAATTTGTTTATTAGCTCTAGTAGGTGTATCGTTGATTTCTCAGGGTTTTCTAGATATAAGATCATATCATCTGCAAACAATGACAGTTTTACTTCTTCTTTTCCAATTTGGATGCCTTTTATTTCTTTGTCTTGCCGGATTGCCCTGGCTAGCACTTCCAGCACAATGCTGAATAACAGTGGTGACAGCGGTCCCTTTAGTATTTATGGTGGAGGAGGTCTGCTGTTCACAGATTCTCTCAGTATCTGTTTATCTGTAAATATTTTAAACTCTCCCTCATTTTAGAAGGACAGTTTTGCTGGATATAGGATCCTTGGTTGGCAGTTTTTCTTTTTCAGTATCTTGAATATATCATACCACTGCCGCCTTGTCTCCATGGTTTCTACTGAGAAATGCACACTTAGTCTTATTGAGCTTCCCTTATATGTGATGATTGCTTTTCTCTTGCTGCTTTCAGAATTCTCTCTTTGTCTTTGACATTTGACAACCTCATTAGTAAGTATCTTGTAGTAGGTCTATTTGGATTAGTTCTTTTTGGGGTACGCTGTACTTCTTGAACCTGTAATTTTATGTTTTTCATAAGAGTTGGGAAATTTTCATTGATTATTTCCTCTACAGTTCTTTCTGCCCATTTTCCCTTCTCTTCTCCTGGGACACCTATAGTAACATGTATATTCATGCTCTTCATGTTGTCATTCAGTTCCCTGAGCCCCTGCTCATATTTTTCCATTCTTTTCCCTGTCTTTTCTTTTGTATGTAGGATTTCACCTGTCCTCTATTTCCCTGATTCATTCTTCTGCCTCTTCAAGTCTGCTGTTGTATGTTTCCATTGTGTTTTTCATCTCTTCTCTTGTGCCTTTCATTCCCATAAGTTTTGCCATTTGTTTTTCCAAGCTTTCGAGTTGTTCCTCATGGTCATCCATGTCTTCTTTATATCCTTCATCTCTTTTGTCACATTTTCTTTCAACTCTCTGATTTGATTTAGAAGATTTTGTTTGAACATCTTTAATTAGTTTCAACTCTTGAATCTGTTGAGGTGTTAGTTTGTTCCTTTGACTGGGCCATATCTTCATGTTTTCTGGTGTGCCTTGTGATCTTTTGCTGTCTAGGCATCTGATTTTCTTGCTTAGTTTATTCTGGAGGTTGTTTTCTCTCTTTTGCCTTGGGTTTTCTTGTTGCTTTTCTTTGATCTCTATATGTATTTGTTTTTCTCACTGGCCAGTTGTCAGTATTCCCTTGCACTTTCTGGACTGTCTAGCAGATGGCACTGTTTGGTAACTTAATCGACCTCAAAGGCTGCTTTGTCTCTGAACACAGGCTGTGTCTACACAGGTGAGCTGAAACTGCGGGATTCCTACCCCTTCACTTTGTTGGCCAAAATCTGGCTTGATGTGGGGCTACACCTATGGCAGAGGAATCCCTCAACTGACCCAGTACTCCAGTTATCCCCAAGGCAAGGAAATGGCCTCTGGGTTCTGCTTCCCTCAAGGATGGGGAAGGGTTTTCAAACCCAGGGCTGGAAATGCAGTCTCTTTGCCCCTCACTGTCTGGGCCTTGAAATGCCCTCCCCTATCCCCTTGGTCCTCAAACTGTGGGTTATGTCTCACTGCTGTGAGAAATTTTATAATCTGTGTCCCTGGTGAGAGGATTCCTGTCTGCTGATTCTGTGCCTTTCCTGCGCTGAGCCCGAGTGAGGGGGAGGGGAGAAGACCGGCTGGTCTGGGAAGGAAGATTCTACCTGATACTTCTTTTCTTTATTTAATTTGGCATCTGCAGGGTCCTTCTCCAGTTTATATCCTCCTCCAGAGTTTCAGACAATTCAGAATTGTCCTTTTTTTTTTCGTTGGATCTCTGGAGAGGAGTTTTCAGTACCTGTTTATGGCGCCATGTTCTCTGGGTTACTTTTTAGTCCTAGTCTGTGTTTTCATGCCTCTGTGAATTAAGAACTTTCGATAACAAGAAGTGAAGACTTGGACTACCTTAAGAACACATAGTTTTAGGACATGGAGGAGCTAGGAAGCCCCTCAGGCCAAGCCTGCTGCTGGAATGGGCTACTAGTTCCCTGGTGTGTGACTTCTCTTACGATGATCAAGTCCTTGAGGCACACAGTCTGATGTCTTAGCCAGTTTCCATCATCATCCCTAATCAAGCACCACCTTTTCACAAAGAATAGCCTAAAGCAGCTTTCTCAGTTCTGGGGTAGTGAGCAGAGAAGTTGAAGTTGGAAGGGGAAGCCCTGTGACTGTTGGCAGGCGCTGTGACTGTTGTATGATACTCTGTGTCATTGTGATCATAGTACACATCCTACTCATTCTGCCTTTTTGTTTTTTTTTTTTTTAAACAGTCTGAAAACCCAAACATTTCCCAGTGTTTAACATAGTCTCATTATTTTTTTTTAAAGGCTGTGTACTGTTTGATTAAGTTTATGGTCCATAGCCTTCACATTCTATTTTCTTTGATCAGGATTATTTTCTTAGGATATATTCTCACAGAGGGATTATTCTTTCAGATTATTTGATTTTTTTATCCTAATACATATTAATTTGCTTGGAGTAGATTATTCATTGAATTGAATGAACAAAGGGATTTAGCTTTTTATATTGCCATCTGCAGTTTTTTGCTCCACTCAGTTTTGTCGTTATTGAGAATTACCATTTTTTTTTTTTTTTTTGTAATTTAATAGGTAGAAAACTTGGATTCTTCAGTAGTGTTGTTTTTAAAATGCAGCATCTATTTTTACTAGGAGAAAGACTGTTAAAGACTTTTAAATTTAAATCTTCTACTTATCCCAGGTTGATGAAGTCTTTTGCTCATCAAAGTAGGCATTTACTTTGATTAAAACATGTTAGGTTTTAAAATACATTTTCTGAATAAATAATATATGCACATGGTATAAAAATTAGGTTTCCCTCATAGTCCTGTCTCCTATTTCCCACCCCCCACATCCCTATAAGCAATTCATGTTGTTATGTTCTCATGTATACTTCCTAAAAGAGGCTGTGCATAACCCTCGTAGGGATGATAGGAAGATTTGTAGTGTGGGTCTGGCATATACTAAGAACTAGTAAGTATTTTGTAAATAGCATAATAAGACTGGCCTAAAAATGTTTAATTTGAGCTTTACAGTGAACTGGTTTGACTGTACTTCAAGGATCCCCATGGATTTTGCAGGTGCAGCTCGGGGAGAGGGGAGGGGAATCAGGCTGTCAGGGCTCCAGATCCTTCATCGTCACTTTGGCCAGAGGAAAGCTATACCATTCTGTTTTACATTTGTGCTTCTCACTGAGCTTTTGTCTGGAGAAGGGAATCTAAGATGAATAAAAAGTGACAACCACAAATTCAGACAGTATCAGTAACTGTTGTGTTTCTCTTTTTATTTTCAGATGTTTCTTACTGTGTACCTCAGTAACAATGACCAACATTTCACAGAAGTTCCAGTTACTCCTGAAACGATATGCAGAGATGTGGTGGATCTGTGCAAAGAACCTGGCGAGAGCGAGTGCCATCTGGCTGAAGTGTGGTATGGCTCTGGTATGAGACCTACACAGTCTTCTGCTTTAGTTATGCCGTCTTTTATTTTTGGTTTGTAGAAGTGGCACTGTGTGTTTATCTGCAAAGAAACTATAGAATGACATGTCCATCACGACATAGTGTTCTCCATCTAGCATTGTTGAGACATGTAAAGTCTTTTTGCTGTTTTTTTTTTTTTGTTGGTTTTGTTTTGTTTTGTTTTTTTTTTTTTTTTTTTTTTTGCAATAAAATGAAGACACCATAGTATAAAAGGTCATGTGACAGGCAGCTGATGTATCAGGTGGAAACTTCTGGGTGGAATGACACATTTAGTCAAATGTATGGTGCTCAAAAGTATTTTTTGTGTTTTTAGGCTTTACTTAATTAGAAATTTGAGGCATCCTGTTTTGCCATCTCTAAGTGTTTGTAGGTTTTCAGGGAAAACTATTCAGTTTTATAGTTGAAGAGCTATAATGGCAAAGGGCTGTGGTGTACTCACAGGCTTATTTTAAGGCTTGAAATTAATCCCTCAGTATGGTTCTTTTGGGCTCTAAAATAAGACAGCTTGGCTTATTTTTGGCTCCATAGGAATTTGTAGATGTGGGAGTAATTTTACATCATTTCTGCCTTGCTCCCACATGGCCTGGGTAAACCCCCACTGTCTCCTTTTTGTCCTCTGATGTTGCCAATTGTCCCAACGCAAGTTACATGCTGTGTTAATTGGATTCACACCGTTCACTATATCTTACTTCAACTGAGCCCTCACTTCTAACTGGGCAAATCCTTTTATTCATCTTTGATTGACTTTCTATAGTTGTATGTTCTAGAAGGTCTTCTGCACTCTTCCTGCATTACTTCCTTCTTTTTCCCTTCAAATAGGAGCTAGATGGAACATTTTTTATAAAGCCCAAGTGGTATTTTAAAAATGTAAATTGGATAATTTCACTTTCTTACTTAAACCTCTTTAGGGGTTTTCTCTTCCACTTAGAATAAAATTCAAACTCTTCATCTTAGATCATGAAGTATACGTTCATTGTCTTTGATGTCGTCTGGTACCATTTTCCACAATTTTGCCCCATTGCTGCAGCTCTTTCTATTCCTTGAATATGCTCTTTTCCACTTTTAAACCTTTGCATTATTAGCTGTGCCCACTGCCTGTATTTCTCTCTCTCCAAATTTTTCCATTGGTGGTTTCTTCTGGTCATTCGGATTTCAACTAAAATATAGCTTCCTCTGAGAGGCTTTCCCTGAACTCCCTGCTAAAATAGCATGATGTTTTCTGTCATGCCATCCTGATTTAATCCTTTGCATATCTAATGTTTTGTGTTTATTGGTTTATTGTCTTTTTAATCCCTGCCACCCCAAATCCACTCACTAGAATGTAGAGAATGTAGAGATCATGCCTGTCTTGCTCATTGCTGTATCCCCAGCTCAAAGAGAGTGCTGGTACCTAGTTAGGTGCTCAATAAATATTTACCTAGTGATTAGATAAACAAACATGTACTGTTTCTGGTGGCCTCCTTGCATGCCACAAATTACCTTGCTTTATGTTTTACTGAGATAATTGAAACCATCCATTGTGAGCTTCTTCAGGCTTTTGCTTCTGTACCTCGGATTCTTTTTGAATGTGTAACCACCCTTTCTTCTTATTTTCTTAGAGGAAGAAGTGTTTTTCCTTTTTGCCAAGGCTTCGTCTTGGAATCAGTGCTTGATTTCACCTGGAGCTCAGAAAAAGAGGCCTAGGCTGGAGAGAACCCCTTGCAGTCTGAGTTTTGCTTCCAGTAGTGAGATCTGTCCTCATAAAACCAGATCAAAATTTGATCTTCTTTGAGTTTTTTTGCAGCAGTTGACTGATTCTTTAGTTTATGAAATTTGTGCTGTTTCTCTCCAACATTTTTTTGTGTCCTTTATGTAATGTGTGTGTGTAAAAGTAAAAGTTCTTACACTTTTGTTTGATATTACTATCACCATATCAGCTTCCTTTTTTTTTTTTTATTTTTACACTGCTTTTTATGTAGAAAATGTTCACATTTTGTATACAAAGGGTTAAATAAAATATATTGTTAAAATTAATTTAGCCTGTTTATTTATTTTTTTAATTCAGTTTTATTGAAATATATTCATAAACCATACAGTCATCCATTGTATACAATCAACTGTTCACAGTATGATCATATAGTTATGCGTTCATCACCACAATCTATTTCTGAACATTTTCCTTACATCAGAAAGAATCAGAATAAGAATAAAAAATAAAAGTGAAAAGAGAATACCCAAACCATCCCCCCATCCCACCCTATTTGTCATTTAGTTTTTACTCCCATTTTTCTACTGATTTTTTTTCAATTTTTTAACTTTGTTTATCAAAAAATTAAAAACAAACAGGCAAACAACAACCAAAAAACCCCCACAACATTTCAAACAAAGCAATGGATTAAGGAAAACAAATAACCTAAAATAACTACTTTGCTTCCAATATGTTCCTACCATACCCCAAGAAAATTAATAAACCATGTCCAAACAGGGGAGTAAGAAAAACAAATAATCACATTGCTTCCAACATGTTCCTACCATACCCCAAGAAAATTAACAACCCCTAAGAAAACAATGGAATAAGAGAAAAAAAAAAACCTAAAATAACTCTATTGCTTCCAACATGATCTTACTATATCCAAGAAAGTTTACAAACCATAATCATTCCTGAGCATTCCCATAACCTTGAGATTACCCTCCATAGTTTATCTGTTCTTATTAGATTATCATTCCCCCTCCACTAATTGGTATCTCTAGGTCCCCTACATTCTACAGTATAAAACATTGTACATTTTTCACAGAATTCACATTAGTGGTAACATACAATATCTCTCTTTTTGTGCCTGGCTTATTTTGCTCAGCATTATGTCTTTTTTTTTTTTTAATCTTCATTTTATTGAGATATATTCATATACCACGCAGTCATACAAAACAAATCGTACTTTTGATTGTTCACAGTACCATTACATAGTTGTACATTCATCACCCAAATCAATCCCTGACACCTTCATTAGCACACACACAAGAATAACAAGAATAATAATTAGAGTGAAAAAGAGCAATTGAAGTAAAAAAGAACACTGGGTACCTTTGTCTGTTTGTTTCCTTCCCCTATTTTTCTACTCATCCATCCATAAACTAGACGAAGTGGAGTGTGGTCCTTATGGCTTTCCCAATCCCCTTGCCACCCCTCATAAGCTACATTTTTATACAACTGTCTTCGAGATTCATGGGTTCTGGGTTATAGTTTGATAGTTTCAGGTATTTTGCCATATAAGCAAAATAATGAATGTAAAAGGTGACATAACTGCAGATCCCGAAGAAATTAAAAAAAATTATAAGAAGATACTATGAACACCTGTATGGCAACAAACTGGATAATGTAGAGGAAATGGACAATTTCCTGGAAACATATGAACAACCTAGACTGACCAGAGAAGAAATAGAAGACCTCAACCAGCCCGTCACAAGGAAAGAGATCCAATCAGTCATCAAAAATCTTCCAACAAATAAATGCCCAGGGCCAGATGGCTTCACAAGGGAATTCTACCAAACTTTCCAGAAAGAACTGACATCAATCTTACTCAAACTCTTTCAAAACATTGAAGAAAATGGAACACTACTTAACTCATTTTATGAAGCTAACATCAATCTAATACCAAAACCAGGCAAAGATGCTACAAGAAAGGAAAACTACCGGGCAATCTCCCTAATGAATATAGATGCAAAAATCCTCAACAAAATACTTGCAAATCGAATCCAAAGACACATTAAAAAAATCATACACCATGACCAAGTGGGATTCATTCCAGGCATGCAAGGATGGTTCAACATAAGAAAATCAATCAATGTATTACAACACATTAACAATTCGAAAGGGAAAAATCAAATCATCTCAATAGATGCTGAAAAATTATTTGACAAAATCCAACATCCGTTTTTGATAAAAACACTTCAAAAGGTAGGAATTGAAGGAAACTTCCTCAATATGATAAAGAGCATATATGAAAAACCCACAGCCAGCATAGTACTCAATGGTGAGAGACTGAAAGCCTTCCCTCTAAGATCAGGAACAAGACAAGGATGCCCGCTATCACCACTGTTATTCAGCATTGTGCTGGAATTGCTAGCCAGGGCAATCCGGCAAGACAAAGAAATAAAAGGCATCCAAATTGGAAAAGAGGAAGTAAAACTGTCATTGTTTGCAGATGATTTGATCTTATATCTGGAAAACCCTGAGAAATCGACGATAGAGCTACTAGAGCTAATAAACAAATTTAGCAAAGTAGCAGGATACAAGATTAATGCACATAAGTCAGTAATGTTTCTATATGCTGGAAGTGAACAAACTGAAGAGACACTCAAGAAAAAGATGCCATTTTCAATAACAACTAAAAAAATCAAGTACCTAGGAATAAACTTAACCAAAGATGTGAAATACCTATACAAAGAAAACTACATAACTCTAGTAAAAGAAATAGAAGGGGACCTTAAAAGATGGAAAAATATTCCATGTTCATGGATAGGAAGGCTAAATGTCATTAAGATGTCAATTCTACCCAAACTCATCTACAAATTCAATGCAATCCCAATCAAAATTCCAACAACCTACTTTGCAGACTTGGAAAAGCTAGTTATGAAATTTATTTGGAAAGGGAAGATGCCTCGAATTGCTAAAGACACTCTAAAAAAGAAAAACAAAGTGGGAGGACTTACACTCCCTGACTTTGAAGCTTATTATAAACCCACAGTTATCAGACCAGCATGGTACTGGCACAAAGATAGACATATAGATCAATGGAATCGAATTGAGAATTCGGAGATAGACCCCCAGAACTATGGCAGAGTGATCTTTGATAAGGGCCCCAAAGTCACTGAACTGGGTCATAATGGTCTTTTCAACAAATGGGGCTGGGAGAGTTGGATATTCATAGCCAAAAGAATGAAGGAGGACCCCTACCTCACACCCTACACAAAAATTACCTCAAAATGGACCAAAGATCTCAATATAAAAGAAAGTACCATAAAACTCCTAGAAGATAATGTAGGAAAACATCCTCAAGACCTTGTATTAGGTGGACACTTCCTAGACTTTACACCCAAAGCACAAGCAACAAAACAAAAAATAGATTAATGGGAACTCCTCAAGCTTACAAGTTTCTGTACCTCAAAGGAATTTCTCAAAAAGGTAAAGAGGCAGCGAACTCAATGGGAAAAAATTTTTGGAAACCATGTATCTGACAAAAGACTGATATCTTGCATATATAAAGAAATCCTACAACTCAATGACAGCAGTACAGACAGCCCAATTATAAAATGGGCAAAAGATATGAAAAGACAGTTCTCTGAAGAGGAAATACAAATGGCCAAGAAACACATGAAAAAATGTTCAGCTTCACTAGCTATTAAAGAGATGCAAATTAAGACCACAATGAGATAGCATCTAACACCAATTACAATGGCTGCCATTAAACAAACAGGAAACTGCAAATGCTGGAAGGGATGTGGAGAAATTGGAACTCTTATTCATTGTTGCTGGGACGGTATGATGGTTCAGCCACTCCTTAGAAAATGAGATATAGAGTTACCCTTCAATCCAGCGATTGCACTTCTCGGTATATACCCGGAAGATCGGAAAGCAGTGACACGAACAGATATCTGCATGCCAATGTTCATAGCAGCATTGTTCACAATTGCCAAGAGATGGAAACAACCCAAATGTCCTTCAAGAGATGAGTGGATAAATAAAATGTGGTATATACACATGATGGAATACTACACAGCAGTAAGAAGGAACGATGTTGTGAAACATATGACAACATGGATGAACCTTGAAGACATAATGCTGAGCGAAATAAGCCAGGCACAAAAAGAGAAATATTATATGCTACCACTGATGTGAACTTTGAAAAATGTAAAACAAACGGTTTATAATGTAGAATGTAGGGGAACTAGCGATAGCAATTAAGGAAGGGGGAGAAGAACAGATAAGGTATCATGGGTAAATTTAACGTTCTGGGAATGCCCATGAATGACTATGGTCTGTTAATTTCCGATGGGTATAGTAGGAACAAGTTCACAGAAATGTTGCTGTATTAGGTAACTTTCTTAGAGTAGAGTAGGAACATGTTGGAAGTAAAGTAGTTATCTTAGGTTAGTTGTCTTTTTCTTTTTCTTACTCCCTTGTTATGGTCTCTTTGAAATGTTCTTTTATTGTATGTTTTTTTTTTAAATTATTTTTTATTTTTTTATTTTTCATACAGTTGATTAAAAAAAGATGTTAAAAAAAAAAACAAGGAAAAAAATATGTAGAGCCCCCTTGAGGAGCCTGTGGAGAATGCAGGGTATTGGCCTACCCCACCTCGATGGTTGCTAACATGACCACAGACATAGGGGACTGGTGGTTTGATGGGTTGAGCCCTCTACCACAGGATTTACCGTTGGGAAGACTGTTGCTGCAAAGGAAAGGCTAGGCCTCCCTATAATTGTGCCTAAGAGCCTCCTCCCGAATGCCTCTTTGTTGCTCAGATGTGTCCTTGTCTCTCTACCTAAGCCAACTTGGCAGGTGAACTCACTGCCCTCCCCCCTATGTGGGATCAGACACCCAAGGGAGTGAAATCTCCCTGGCAACGTGGACTATGACTCCCGGGAAGGAATATAGACCTGGCATCCTGGGATGGAGAACATCTTCTTGACCAAAAGGGGGATGTGAAAGGAAATGAAATAAGCTTCAGTGGCAGAGATTCCAAAAGGAGCCGAGGTCACTCTGGTGGGAACTCTTACGCACAATTTAGACAACCCTTTTTAGGCCCTAAAGAATTGGGGTACCTGGTGGTAGATACCTGAAACTATCAAACTACAACCCAGAACCCATGAATCTCGAAGACAATTGTATAAAAATGTAGCTTATAAGGGGTGACAATGGGATTGGGAAAGCCATAAGGACCACACTCCCCTGTGTCTAGTTTATGGATGAATGAGTAGAAAAATAGGGGAAGGAAACAAACAGACAGACAGACAGACAAAGGCACTCAGTCTTCTTTTTTACTTTAATTGCTCTTTTTCACTTTATTATTCTTGTTATTTTTGTGTGTGTGCTAATGAAGGTGTCAGGGATTGATTTAGGTGATGAATGTACAACTGTGTAATGGTACTGCAAACAATCTAATGTACGATTTGTTTTGTATGACTGCATGGTATGTGAATATATCTCAATAAAATGAAGATGTAAAAAAAAAAAAACCATATTGTGTACTTGGATAAAATAGAAAACAACAGGCAAAGAAACTTGAGATCTAAGCTCCAAATTGCAAAATTATTTTATCCTAAAATGCTAACTTTACCTCAACACTTAACATTTTTTGCCCTGTGTTCATCGTAGAAATATACAAAAAGAACACAGGTATCTCTTAGATATATACAGGTTTAGGATTATTGTCTTCCTGTGGCTTATTTCTTTTATCACAAAATGTTGACCCTCTTTAACCCTATAAATAACCTTGTGTTAAAATCAGTATTTTGCCTTATACTAATATTGCTGCTCCAATCTTCTTTTAGTTTATATTTGTGTACTTTGTCTTTTAACATCTGTTTACTTTCAACTTTTCAATGTCATAAAATTTAAGTATGACTCTTTTAAACAGCATAGAGCTGGATTAGAAAAATCTAATATGAGAATCTTTTTTGTAAAAGTAGTGTTTAATCCATTTTCATTTATGAAATCCCTGGTGTATTTGGACTTAATTCTGCTTTTGATTAAGTTTCTTTATTTGCAAGTTTCCTGCATCTGCAAGTTTGGGAAGCTAAACCTTTGATTTAGCTGCTACCCTTAAAATCTACAGTTCTTTCATTCAGTCATATTTATTAGGCACCTGTTGTGTGCCTAGGCACTATTGTAGCTGCTAGGAATTCTTAGGTGAACAAGAGATCACAGATGTCCCAGCCCTCGGAGAGTTTACAATCTAGTGGTAGAGATAGGCATTAAATAGGTAAGTGAATAAAAGTGGTGATAGTGCCGTGAAGAAAAAGAAGACAGTGTAAGGAGGTGGTAGACAGTGATGGAGAGTGGATGGAAGCCTGTCTGACGGGATGACACTTGAGCAGAGACCCAAATGAGGAGAGGGCTCCTGCCCTGTAAAGTTGTGAATGTTAAGTGTTCTGGGCTGAGGTAGTTCTGACTGGAAAGACCCTGAGATAATGAGCTTGGCCTTAATTGAAGAGCAGCCATCAGGACCCTAGCTCTGGAGCTTCGAAGCAGGGTCATATTCCTCTGGGCAGTGTAGCGTGAGCTCGAAGTGACCTCTCTTCCTTTGAGTTCCCTCTTTGCTCCTGGAACCTGGAGATTTCTCTTGTTTCTATTTTTCTTTCTTTTTTTTTTTAAATCTTCATTTTATTGAGATATATTCACATACCATGCAGTCATACAAAACAAATCGTACTTTCGATTGTTTGCAGTACCATTACACAGTTGTACATTCATCACCTAAATCAATCCCTGACACCTTCATTAGCACACACACAAAAATAACAAGAATAATAATTAAAGTGAAAAAGAGCAATTAAAGTAAAAAAGAACACTGGGTACCTTTGTCTGTCTGTCTGTCTGTTTGTTTCCTTCCCCTATTTTTCTACTCATCCATCCGTAAACTAGACAAAAGGGAGTATGGTCCTTATGGCTTTCCCAATCCCATTGTCACTCCTTATAACCTACATTTTTAAACAATTGTCTTCGAGATTCATGGGTTCTGGGTTGTAGTTTGATAGTTTCAGGTATCCACCACCAGCTACCCCAATTCTTTAGGACCTGAAAAGGGTTGTCTAAATTGTGCGTAATAGTGCCCACCAGAGTGACCTCTCGGCTCCCCATGGAATCTCTCCGCCACTGAAGCTTATTTCATTTCCCCCTTTTGGCCAAGAAGATGTTCTCCATCCCAGGATGCCGGGTCTACATTCCTCCCCGGGAGTCATATTCCACGTTGCCAGGGAGATTCACTCCGTTGGGTGTCTGATCCCACGTAGAGGGGAGGACAGTACTCTCACGTTTCAAGTTGGCTCAGGTAGAGAGAGAGGGCCACATCTGAGCAACAAAGAGGCATTCCGGAGGAGGCTCTTAGGCAGAATTATAGGGAGGCCTAGCCTCTCCTTTGCAGCATCTCTTGTTTCTTTTGAATACAGCTATGTATGTTTTCTTTTGTGAGAAGGGTCTATCAGGATTTTTTAAAAGGGGTGTCTACTCAGCTAAGGGTGTTTCCTTTTTGTGGGGGTGGGAGGGTTTTGTTTAGAATTTCTGTGGTTTATAGAAGGGAGTTATCTGTGTCATCCCAGTATGCCTTGTTATTGGAAATAGAACCAGAACTGTGCTTGGTTGTTGCCATCAAGCAGATTAATTTCAGAGTTAGTTCAAAAATTGGCTGCTGCTTCCTTGGCTGCTGTGTTCTCTGCATTTGAGGTACTCAGATGATGTTAGTCTTTGATTCCTGATAAGTCTATTGAGTTTGCTTAGATTATTTCGATAATCGTATATTTAAAAATTATAATAACTTTGAGTTTCTTTGATTTTTTAGCAGTTGCATCCTCCAGCAGTATGTTTGGATTTTTATATCCTGGATCCCTTGAGATTAAAAGATTTTTCTAGGGAGCTAGATTATACATTTTTTCTCCTGTAGCTCTCATTTTTTAGGCTGTTTAGCTGTGCCTTTTTTTTTTTTTGATATTTTGTTTTTATTCCTTTCTTTTGTGCCCTTCTTTTTGCTTCAGAAAAGTTCTGAGAACTGGCAATCTTGTTGGATGAAGAGGCAGATATGTAGTTCCACTGTAATAAATAGCCTTTTGTTGGAAATGAATGTCTAGTATTTAATATGGTTTGTTTTTGAAAGTATAGTTTAATAGCCTAGTGGATAATAAGACTAGGCTATTTAGAGTTGTTTTTAATTTTCCTATTTGTATATTTATAGAATCAAAGAACATTGAGGTTACAAGGAACCTCAGAGACCAGTCTGGTCAGAAACTTTTGAAACCCAAAGAATTTATTAATGGTATCCCTGTGGCTGTAAAGCTAGTTAGAGGTCCACTGGATTAAAATCTTGAGTTCCCTACTGCTGGCCCAGATCCATTCCTCTTTCCAGTGCTCCGTTCTGGCTTGACACTGATTTTATGTGTGGAAAATCTGTGATACTTCATTTTCTAAGAGTTCTTTTAATGCAAAATAGATTACCTTCTAAGTTTTTCCACATTCATAATGCATAGTTTGCAGGAAGTATAGATGGTTAAATGTCTTTTTTTTTTCACCTAGAGATAATGTGATTTCAATTCATTTCTTTTAGAACGTCCAGTTGCTGATAATGAGCGAATGTTTGATGTTCTGCAACGATTTGGAAGTCAGAGGAATGAAGTTCGTTTCTTCCTCCGCCATGAATGCCCTCCCAGCAGGGACACTGGTAGGTAGTATTTTATGTATCATAACAAATATTTGAGCTTTTTTTTTGTGCAGTGGAGTAGTTGGAGGAGGGTTGGCACATGATCAGGAGCCAGGTAATTTGAAGGGAGATGAGAGGTAAGGAAGTAGAAACAGTGAGGATAGACTAGAGGGAAGAGAGAAAGGATTACAGTTTTTTTTGTTTGTTTGTTTTGTTTTGAAGATGGAACAAGTTTGACCATAGTTTTTTAATGTGGGTGGGAAGGAGTCAATTAGAGCAAGAAGTTAGAAATATAAGAGAGAGGGAATAGTTAATTTGGCAAGATCCCTGAGAAAGGTGCTCCCACAACCCTGGTGGAGAGATCCCTTTTAGATAAGAGGACAGAAAGGACAGAAAGAAAAGTGTTGCAGATATAGGTAAATTTGTGCATTTTGTGGTAACAAACTGAAGGACTTCCCACCTGAAAACATTTATTTTTTTGTGTGAGGTTTAGTAGGCAAAGTCATGGGAAAGTGATGATGATGATGATGATGAAAGTGAGGTTGGAAGTGTGAGCTTTTGTGAAGAATAGGAGAGAGTACTTACCAGGGAAGCCAGATTGCTGGGAACTGTTGAAGGTCATTTGTGATTAGAGACTATGGAAGACTGTGATTTTTCTTCAGCATGTTGTGCAGCCCATGTGGGGTTTGTAAGTGGAGAAGCAGATAGTTGGATTGATCCAAGGTTGGGGTTTTGGCAGACAAATTCAGTGGGAAGTCAGTGGGATGGGGGGGTGGGGTGGGTGTTGTCAAGGTAGAGATTCAAGTAATGGACCGTGCCATTTAAGCTGGGTGGGGAAGAAGTGAAGATAGGAGGGGGCTGTGGAGGACAAGTAGACAAGAGTTAAGAGGCTAGGAGTCTCAGATTAAAGAATAGGTGTAGTGAAAGGAAATGAGTAAAAATAGATTGAAAGTAAATCTTCATTAAAAAGTAGACTCTTTTTGTATTTAAGGTTTCAGAGGTAGAATACTTCTAGGTGATATGATTCTGTGTTTGGCCATGAAATGAGTCTGGATTAGAATGGAGATGAAATAGCCACAGAACCGAGATTCTAGCTTTTGGATGGATCATTCTGTGTGAAAGATAAGGTGATCAAAGTAAAGGCAAGATTTGGAGATGGAGAGAACAAAAGAATCAGGTGGTCACATCTTTTAAGACTGATGGTTGTGAGCAGTTGTTTATGGATGACAGTAAGAACAGGGTAGAAGGTAATACAAAAGGGTGGAAGCAACATAAGACAATGAAGACAACACCACCATTCCTGTGACCTGGAGATCTTACAGGATGTGAGAGAAATCAGATTTGAAGCAGCTTCAAATCTGAGATCTCTGAGGGGAAGGTGTGTTCTCAGTGGAAAATCACTGGTTGAACCAGGAGTGCTGTGTATTTCTATAAATGCAGAGTCTTTAAAATGGAAAGTTGAGAGTCATTTGAGACTTCAGTGTATAATTATTGGGAGTAAGAATGTAAATAATGTTAATTATTGGGTGTTATAAAATCTCAATTTTGTAATTAAATATTCCTTTTATACAAGCAATTAAAACTTAATTTTAGAGTGTGAAGAGCCCTAGAATTGCCTCAGTTTGGCCTTTTCTGCTGCAGATGAGACACCCTGTTCCTTGGGGGTTAAATGACTTGTCAGAGGCCACACAGCTAGAGGCAGAGCCAGGAGTGGAACCTGAATCACCTGAACTAGGCTGGCTTATTGTCTTTCAGTAATACTGGTGTCTGTAATTTTATTTTAAAAAAACATATATTTTTTTCCTGTGCGTTCTTTTTTGTAGTTGTAAATTGGTATTAGCATTTTGTTTTTATTTTGTTCTTTATATTACTGTGTCCATCTTCTGATAAATGAATTGAATTTTACCTTTCATCTACCAGTTCAAACATCTTCTTGATTAGTACTGGATAAATTATTAAATAGCCTCTCAATAGTGAAATATGCAGTTTCGGTGTGTCTGTAATGTGAGAAATAGAATCTGAAGATAAAGGAACTGTTTTCACATTGTTGCAAAACACCAGTGCCACATAGTGTTTAAACTGGGATAAAACAGTATAGCTTTTCAGTGTTAATTAATCTTTTTAGTATAGACTTCTAGATGAAGGATTAGGAGGCTGTTACCATATAATTTTTGCAATTTAACTAGGACCTGTGACCCAGAATATACATGAAATGATTTTTAAAACTCTTGCTTTTTTCTCTTTAACAGAATTTATGTAACTGAAAACGTGAAGGAGAGACTAGTTAAGTGCTGTCCCTTTGAGGTAGCAAAGAAAGCAATTATTCTTAAATTCTAGAAGTTTTATTTCCCTTACAGAATTACTGTGACAGATTACCTGAGCTATTTTGTTGGAGAATTGAATGGTAGAAGGTTAGGTTTAAGTATGATGTCTGGCTCTGAGGACTGACATATCTGTTTATTAGCATAGGAATATGTGCTAAACTTCAAGTTAGTTTCAATAGACATTTAATTGAAAATAAATTTTAATCTAAAATTTCTTCAGGTAGTTTAATAACTTTTTTAATTTCTGGGAAGTACAGGTATAAGTTTAATTATTTTTGAAAATTCTCTTTGTTGATGTTGTTTGTTTCTTGTAATGTGTTAAGCCAAGATTAATTTCTTCTTATGATGCATTAAGTGGGACTGATAGACCCATATATTTTAGCCTGAAAATTTCTTTTTAGCCACAAAACCTGGATATATGGTGCTTTCTAGCTAATACTTTTCCAAAATAAAAATAGAAACTTTTTACTTAAATAAATGGGGAAGTACTTCACAGTACTTATGAATTACCACAAAATGTCCTCAGTAGACCAAATATTCAAGATACCACTTGTTCTTTTTCAATTGCTTCCTTCTCCTGTAAGTTAGAAAAACTGTTAATGAGCACAAGGATGGACTGATTTAATTTTCACTTCTTTTGATGAATCTATCTATACCTGATTTTACTTCTGTGTAGCTAAATAGAGAACCAGGAGAAGCAACTATAAGCAAATGAAATGCATTTATTTTGTTAATTTTCCCTCCTTTGGTTTATGAATCATGTAGCTTTCTTAGTGTACAGTTAGTATGTCGTGTTTCTTCGTGTTAACTATTCACTGTTCCAAGTAATTGATTTTCCAAAGTAGGCTGAATTATAAGACCTTAAAACCTTTGCTTTTAGAAAATATTTTATTTTAAGCATACTTTCAACTTAAAGTATCAAACAGCAATAACAACAGGATTCAGAAATGAACTGGTGCTTACAGTATCTGTCATCTTTAGTGCTAATGCATAGTTTTTGAATTTTGTGCTTAGTGAGTGGACCAAGGTCTCAGGATCCAAGTTTAAAAAGAAATGGTGTAAAAGTTCCTGGTGAACATCGAAGAAAGGAGAATGGTGTAAGTGATTGTTTTTTACCCGTACTATATATAATAATATTGCTTTTTTCACCTTTAAATCTCATTTAGATTACTTTGTTACTCAGTAGATTAAGGATGGCTTTTTTAAAGGTTATTTAGAAAATTATTTCTTTTTCTTTTTTTTTTTTTTTTTTTAAACTTCTGTTACGATTTTTATTAATTGCTTTTGTAGAAGCTGGATTTTCTGTTACTAGTTGTGGGGACAAGGAAAAGAAAGTGTCTAAGATGACAATGCTTCTGATTTAGTGACCAGGAGAAGCTGGTGTCATTTTACAACATAGGTAACAAAGGAGGAGAATCTGGTTTTGGGGAGATATATAATGAGTTCAGTTTGGGACATGTGACTTTTAAGGTGTCTGTATAATCCTGTAGAGAATATGCTTTTGTAGATTGTTGAAAATATAGATCTGGATCAGAAGACCAAGGTTTGGGCTTGACATAAGGATTTGTTAAGCATAATTGAATGACAATGGAAGTTGTAACCAAGTTTGTTTCATTAATCAAATGCCTCAGGACACTTCTCTTATTCCCCCTCATTCTCTCTACCATTCCTTATGTGCTGCAAACGTGCTTTGTTTTCTCAATATTCCTTTTTTTTTTTTTTTTATCTTTTTTTTTCCTTGTTTTTCTTTCTTTTTTTTTTTTTAACTTTCCCTTCTTTTTTAAATCAACTGTATGAAAAAAAAGTTAAAAAGGAAACAAAGATACAGTAAAAGAACATTTCAAAGAGACCATAACAAGGGAGTAAGAAAAAGACAACTAACCTAAGATAACTGCTTAACTTCCAACATGTTCCTACTTTACCCCAAGAAAGTTACATAATATAGCAACATTTCTGTGAACTTGTTCCTACTATATCCAGAAAATTATTTCTTAATAAAATAAAAATTATTTCGTAGAAACATTTAATATTTAATGGTGGCTGTACAACTGACTATGGTAAGAAGTTGGATGCTAAATGTGTCACCAATTCAGGACAAAATAAATGTTGAGTAAGTTTGAGGAAGTATTCATTATTTTGTGATTTTTATTTGTTGCCAAGATATCTTTTAGAAGAGTGGAGAGTTATATATTAATGTGCTGTTAATGCATCTGAATTTTAGCAAGTATCTTTGTTGCAGCTTGTAGACATTTTTCTTTTCAGACTCAAAACTTTTGATACTATTAAGGCTTAGCTGAATTAACTTTTTTCAATCTACAATAAGTAGGTTAGAATTCAGTTTATCTAAGGTATCATATGCTCTTACTCTGCCTTTCCTCACCTTCCTGTTCCTATTCTTTGTTCTTACAGTTATTGTGCAATGATGAAAGGATGTAGCCATCACCAGTATGATCTCAGCCATTAACAGGATTTGAGTGCATCTTGACTCTTTTGCCCCATTAAGATATAACTGACCTACAAAAAAATTGCAAACATTTAGAGTGTGCAATTTGATTAGTTTTGACATGTGTGATACACCTGTGAAATGATCAGCACAATCATTAGTAAAAAAGTGAATGTTTTATTCTTCCAACTAAATTCCAGTACTACAAGGGCGGTAAAACGATACACTGGGAAAAAAAGATGCAGCAATAACATTTGTTAAAAAGACTGTTAGAATAAATAAAAACTACCCAAAAAAATCATATAAACCCATTCTGAAACCCCAAGAAGTCCTGGAATACAGAAATGCCCTCCACCACAACCAAGATAACAGCAATATCCATCACCCCTCAAAGTTTCCTCATGTATCTTCGTAATCCGTCCCTTTCTGTCCTCCCTTTCCCTCATCCTCAGGGAACTACTGGTTCATTTTCTGTCCCTATAGATTAATTGTTTTTGCTAGACTTTTATATAAACGGAATCATCCAGTATGTGCTCTTTTTTGTCTGGTTTCTTTTATTCACCGTAATTATTTTGAGATTCATCCTTGTTGTTATGTATATCATTACCTAATTGCTTTTTGTTGCTGAGTAGTTATTCCATTGTCTGGATATACTACAACTTGTTTATCTGTTCACCTGTTGGTAAATTATTTGGCTCATTTCCAGTTTTTGGCTGTTCCATATTAAGCTGCTTTGAACTTTTGGGTATAAGTCTTTGTATATCCTTTCATTTCTCTTGCGAAAAAAACTGAAGTATGAAATGGCTGGGTCATATGGTAGATGTATGTTTACCTTTTTAAGAAGCTGTTATATGTGAAAAATGTAAAACAGGTGTCTTATATTGTAGAATATAGGAGTCCTAGAGATAGACAGCAGCTAGTGAAGGGGGAACGATAATCTAATAAGAACAGATAAGATATTGAGGATAATCTTCACAATATGGGAATGCTCAGGAATGACTATGGTTCATTAATTTTCTTGTGGTGTGGTAGGAGCATATTGGAAGCAATGAAGCTATTTTAGGAAATTTGTTTTTCTTATTCCTTTGCTTTGTTATGTCTGGAAATTTTTTTTTTTTTTAATTTTTTGATAAAGTTAATTAAAAAAAAGCTGTTATAAACTGTTTTCCATAGTGTTTGTATTATTTTACATTCCCACCAGAGAGTTCCATGTCCTCTACGTCCTTGCCAATATTTGATATTTTTAATTTTAGCCATTCTAATAGGTGTGTAGTGGTATGTCAGTATGTTTTTAATTTTTTTCTTTAACATTTCTCAGTTACACATCATTAATTTTTTTATTAGAGCAGTTGTAGGTTTACAGAAAAATCATACAGAAAGTACAGAGTTCCCATATACTGCTCCCCTCCCCATACACACACCCAGATTTTTCCTGATTAACACTGTGATACTGTGGAACTTTTGTTACAATTGATGAAACACTGTTGTTATAGTCCATAGTTTACATTAGGCTTCATTGTGTTGTACAGTTCTGTGGTTTTTTAAAAATTTTCAATGTGGTTTTAATTTATATTTATTTAATGACTAATGATGTTGGGCATCTTTTCTTGTGCTTATTTGCCTTCCGTGTATATCTTCTTGGTGAAGTATTTGTTCAGATCTTTTGCCCATTTTTTTCCTTATTGCCTTGTTTGGTTTCTTATTACTGAGTATTGAGAGTTCTTTTTGTAATCTGGATCCAAATCTTTTATCAGATACATAATTTATAAATATTTCTCCCAGTCTGCGGCTTGTCTTTTTTCTTTAGCAGGGTTTTTGAAGAGCAAAAGTTCTTAATCTTGATAAGTGCAGTTGATCACTTTTTTCTTTTATGGAGCAGGCTTTTGGTGTTGTATCTAAAAAATCCTTGTCTATCCTAGAGTCAGAAATATTTTTTTCTTTTGTTGTCTTCTAGAAGGTTTGTAGTTTTAGGTTTTACATTTTAAGTCCATGATCCATTTGTAGTTAACATTTGCATATAAGTGTGAGAATCAAAATTTTCTTTTCTTTTTTTTTTTTCTTGTGGCTATCCAATTGTCCAAGCAGTATTTGTTGAAAAGACTATTCTTTCTTTACTAAATTGCCTTTGCAACATTGTCTAACATTAATTGTCCCATATAGGTGTGGGTCTGTTTCTGGATTCTTTTCTATTCCGTTGACCTATTTATCTATCTGGACAGCAATACCATAGTGTATTGATTACCGAAACGTTGTAAGTCTTGAAGTCAAGTAGTATAAATTCTCTAACTCATTTCTTTTTCAGAAGTGTTTTGGCTATTCTAGATCCTTTGCATTTCCACATGAATTTTAGTAGCATCCTACCAATTTATACAAAAGCACCTGCTGGGATTTTGATTGTGGTTCCATTGAATCTGTAGATCAGTTTGGGAAGAATTGCTCTCTGGACAATATTGACCTTTTCCATTTATGAACATGGTATATCTCTGTTTATTTAGGTCTTCTTTCTCTCAGCCATGTTTTGCAGTTCATTGTATAGATGTTGCAACTCTTCTGTTAAATTTATCCCTAAATATTTCATATTTCTTGATGCTAATTATTATAAATGTTATTGCTTTTTAAAAAATGTTTGTTGCTAATTTATATTAGAATAGTAGTTAATTTATATTAGGATGATAGTGTTTGTTGCTTATTTTATCTTTTATCCTGCAATCTTGCTAAACTAACTTATTAATTCTGGTAATTCTGGTAGGTTTTTTCTTTTTTCTTTCTTTCTTTTTTTTTTTTTTTGTAGATTCCTTAGGGTTTTCCTCATAGATGGTCCTGTTATCTGGGAATAAAAACAGGCTAACTTCTTCCTTTCCAATCTGGATATTGTTTGTTTCTTTTCCTTGCTTTTTTGCACTGGCAAGAATGTCCAGACATTGTTGAATAGAAGTTGAGAGAGTAAACATTCTTTGTTCTTGATAGCCCAATGTATCTTGAATTTTTTAATGCTAACATCATATGGGGATCATATTCTTAGTTTGATATCAGTGCACTTAATATGTTTGACATGAGCAAACACTACTCTTCTAAAATAAATTAACTATAGAGCAAGGTAATTCTAAATTGTTCTTTTTCTGTCCCTGACTGTTGAAATTATTTAATTTTAAATTTGCAACTTAAAATAAAAGATTGTTGGGCTGTATATTGTATGTTTTACATCTTAATAAGTTTCTTCTTTATCTGTGGAATGAGGTGGATACTAACATATAAAAATTAATAGTGTGTTTAATGTTATGAAAGAAAAATGGCTAAATTTTGTCATGGTTTGTTTAGATGAAGCTTATCAATAGGCCTTTGAGGGAGGGATCTCTGTGATCATTTTATAGGTTGGAGTATGATTTTTGTGTTTTTATTTGTAGGTTAATAGTCCCAGAATGGATCTGACTCTTGCTGAACTTCAGGAAATGGCATCTCGCCAGCAGCAACAGATTGAGGTCCAGCAACAAATGCTTGCTACTAAGGTAACGTCTTCTTTTAAAAGACTTAACAGGCCACAGTTGTTACTGTATATGTAAAGCTGTTTATACTCCACCTTCATTATTGAGCCTCATTACCTCACAGATATGAGTTGACATCAACCCAGAGTCAGGTGCTATATGGTGCTTTCTTCTGTTTGCTACAGCATTTTATAGCAACTTCCATGTGAAGAGGAAAATCCTTGAATCATCATACTTATTCAAGATCTTCCTAACCCCTGATGCAGGTCCATGTAAACCATGCTATGATGGTATCAGTAAAACAAGAAGGCATGAAGAAGCCTCCACTTTGCTGCTAGGAACTATCCTGTGTTAACCTTGTCTCGACTGATTACTTACAGCAAGAGGAATTTTAAAGTTTACTAATGCTAACAGTGTCCTCTTCTGTTTGCCTTTATTTGGGGATATTTCTCCCCACCAACTAATGCTAGTCCTGGTCTTGAACAAGGGAAATAAAAGAAGCCTCTCCATTACTATCAAAACCGTTCTCACTGCTGATTCTTCTGCCAGCCCTAGGCTTCTTATTTAAACCAGATGAATCAAACTTCTGTGTAAAGGACCACATAGTAAATATTTTAAGCTTCACAGGCTATACTGTCTCTTGGAACCATTCAACTCTCATTTTAGCACAAACAGAATCTTGATGTGTTGAATACCAGTAAAACCAATTTATTGTGCATGATAACATAAATGAATGGGCATGGCTGTGTTCCAGTGAAACTTTACTTTCTCAACAGGTAGTGGGCTGGATTTGGTCCGCTGGCTGTAATTTGCTAACCTGTGGTCTAGATACTCAGGATCCCAGTCTGACCAGACTTTTCAGTGATTGCCGATTCACTGAAGCTGAGATAGACATAGCAAGTTACCCAGAATGGTTTTGAACTGATGACCAGGAATTCTTTAAGGCAGCTTTTAACATGCACTGTGGCCTTCTATGTACCACTTCCTAGGGTTTCTATGTATCCACTCCTATTTGTAATGCCAGACACCAGCTTTTTCAGAGTCATTTATAGCATTGCTTCTGAGATTAATATCTGTACAAATCACCTAGGGGACTTGTTAAAAACACGTATTCTGATTTAGTAGGTATGGGGTGGTCTGAGATTCTGCATTTTTAACTTCCCAGGTGATGCCAATGCATTGAGTAAGTAGCAAGGACATGTACTGACATAAAAAGATTGATTGTTGCAGAGTAAATGTCTACCCTTGGGGGTTCCTTATTTTGAAATTATTTCTGTTTACATGTTTTAGGCTTATTATGCTGAGAAAAAGTTTTCCTTGGATTATAAATTGTGTAGCACTGTCACTCAGTTTTAGTTAGATTTTTAAAATGTAACTGGAATGTAATTTTTAATTGCATAATTGCAGTTTTCTAAAGGTATTGAAGTATTTCTTTAACCTTTTTTCAGTTACCATTTACTATGTAAGATTCTATTCAGAGATCTTTACATTTCACGTTTCATTTTAGTCCTTGCTGCAGCCCTGTAAGGTGGTTAGGATTCATCATCCCCATTTTATAGCTGAAGAAACATATTCATACTGGTGAGGTTATGTAATTTGTCCAAAGTCTCATAGCTAATAAATGGCAGAGATTGTGTTTGAGTCCAAATTTGGCTTCAAAACCTGTGCATTTAAACTCTTTCTTATGCTACTCTCTTTACATGAGCTCTTTCTTAAAAGTGTAGCAGCAGTTCATGAGAACTAGTTCAAGAATACTGATTGCTTGCTGCGTAAGAACCATTTGGATAAAAATTACTGATTCCTTGGCTCTTACCCCCAAGTGTCTCTGATTTGTGAAATCCAGAGAATGTTTTTAACAAAATTACAAGGTGGTTCTGATGGCAGTGTATAGGACAGATGGTTGAGACTAGAAAAGTGTTATAGGTGCATCTCATCTCAGTATCTAAGGATTGTAGTTAGAATTATTTTCAGGTTAGTAGTATACTTGTTTAAAATGATATATCCGATGATTGCTTTTATCTTTAGGAACAGCGTTTAAAGTTTTTGAAACAACAAGATCAGCGTCAACAGCAACAAGCTACTGAACAGGAGAAACTTAAGAGGCTGCAAGAAATAGCTGAGAATCAGGAAGCGAAGCTAAAAAAAGTGAGAGCACTTAAAGGCCATGTGGAACAGAAGAGGCTAAGCAATGGGAAACTGGGTAAGTGAGTTTATTTCAGTACTGAAGGTTAGATGTTAAAATGTTTTGGTATAAGAAAGCACATTAGTGTAGGAAGTTTCTAAATTTGTAGTAAATAAGAAGATGAGACTTTGAAGATAACTTTGTAAGAATTTTTTTTTTAAGTTTAATTCAGTTTGGATTCTACTGGTCCCTGTGAATTGAATTCAACTCTTGAATATTTTAGAGAAAGTTTCTAAGTTACCTTTGGAAAATGTGGTGATTTTTTTTTTTTCTTGAACATTTTTTGACTGAGAGTTTGATCAAGGTAGGGCTTCTATTCATATAATAGTTTCATCTATTACAAAACCATTAGAAATAAAATTTTAGTGATTTAATAGCTCCATCTGCCACTATAAAATTGAGAAAAAAGTTTTAAAGAAATTTCATTGTTTCTAAAGTTTTGAGTTTAATGTTTAATAATATTCATAATATGAATTCTGCTAAAGAGACAGTTGTACAGATGTTTAGAGATGTCTATGTTGATTTCAGTTGCTTTTAAAAGAAATAGGTTGGCTCTAGGACATTTCTGAAAATTTTCTCTACTCTTCATTAGAAAGTTTATTGCCTGGGTAGTAATCCATTGTTATTTTTCTTTTTAACTATTATTGCTGTTCTCTGTCTTTCTTATTCTAGTGGAGGAAATTGAACAGATGAATAGTTTGTTCCAGCAAAAACAGAGGGAGCTCGTTCTGGCTGTGTCAAAAGTGGAGGAACTTACAAGACAGCTAGAGATGCTCAAGAACGGCAGGATAGATGGCCACCATGACAACCAGTCTGCAGTGGCTGAGCTGGATCGCCTCTACAAGGAACTGCAGGTAAAACTTAACCATTTACTAAATATAGTGGAACTTCCTCTCCAGAAACAGAGTTGTCCATGTAAGTGGCAAGAAGTACTGGATTTTGGTTGCTTTTCCTTAAAGAAGGAGAGGGACCTAAACACTAAAGAATCCAGAATAAACTTCATAGTACCTCATATAGAAAATTTGAGGCATTCCTCATAACCACAGCCAGTGGTCTACCATGTGTCACTTCATTTTAAACCAGAAGATGAGAAGTGTGGAGGGGTGAATGAACCTTACATTTTTAGAAATTATGTAATAGATACCCTTGTGATTGTTTGAGAACTTTTCGTCCTACTGCTTGTCTGCCTTTTTTCTTTTCTTTTTTTTTTTTTTTTTCATTTTATTCAGTTAAGAAACAAATTGAATCAAGAGCAGAATGCCAAGCTGCAACAACAGAGGGAGTGTTTGAATAAGCGCAATTCAGAAGTGGCAGTCATGGATAAGCGCGTTAATGAGCTGAGGGACAGGCTGTGGAAGAAGAAGGCAGCACTGCAGCAAAAAGAAAATTTACCAGTAAGTGGGGCTGTTTGTAGGGGCCTGGGGAGGAGGGAAGAGGATGACCAGTGCAGTGAGGTCAGTTATTCCTAAACAGCTTCTACGGAATCATTGCGAGGTGTGCCCTCAGAAAAGTACAGTGTTTATGGATCCTCACCCCAAAAAGTCTACTGTTGTTTTATTTTCTATGTAGCTCTGCTTTTCTTTCCAAAACTTGTAATAAAGAATGGGCGAGAGGTCCCTGTGGGAGGGTTATTGTTGGGGACATTTCTTGTGGACTCTATTATTAGATCCTGAAAGTGCTCATTTAAAAAAATTATGAACACTGAAAATTTCATGGCTTTTTTTGAGTTTAGGGTGATTTGTAATATTGAAGAACCTGTGCTTCTTTCTAAGGTTTCGTCTGATGGAAATCTTTCCCAGCAAGCCGTGTCAGCACCGAGTCGAGTGGCTGCAGTAGGTCCTTATATCCAGTCCTCTACTATGCCACGGATTCCCTCCAGGCCTGAGCTTCTGGTGAAACCGGCCCTACCAGACGGTTCCTTGACCATGCAGGTTCCAGAGGGGCCGATGAAAATGCAGACATTGCCTAATATGAGAACTGGGGCTGCTTCACAAACTAAAGGTAAAAAGAGTAATTTCCCAGTCCTTTCATAACTTAGTTTCTTCTCATCTCCACTACTTTTTTTCCTGTTTGATTTTTTCTTTTTTTTGCTTCAGTATTCCTTGTTCATGTTTAAATTCAGAGAATCCCCTTGTATCCTTGGCTATTGCATTGATAAGTTTTTTAGCCCTAAATAATAAATTGTATTCAAGAAATGAAATAATATAATAATTTTGGAAATATGAAAATTGTTTTAAAAAGTTCTTTCTTTTTGGTAAAGAAGTTTTGATCTGATGTTGTTAACTTCAGAACTTTTCTTTTTGGGTAAAAACACTATGTATAAGTGTTACAGAATGTGAGGTTGTGAATCCATTCCGTTCATGAATGGTGTTAAATATTCACATGTACATATGCATGAGGATTTGCCTGCTGGTAATTCTTAGAATAAAGGTAAAAATACGGGGAGATAAAAGTGAAGATTACAGAGGCTCCTTGCCTCATGTGGATAAGTAATATATTTAGCAATGTTTGCATTTTGTGTAGTCCTCAGATAAATGGGAAGTTGCAAGCCAGAGTTTTTTAATGGTAAGATAAATGAAGGGAGAGGTTTGGGAAAAGCAAGGTGGAAACATCTTTTAATGATCTTATCATTCAGAACCCTGGAAGGAGAATATAATAGTATTATTTGTTTTTCTAATCACTATTGTGCAAAAACTAACTAATTTTAAAATTATTCATGATTTTGCCATAGCTGCTACTCTGACAAACTGTCGTGTAGTCTGGATTTTATTATGGAAAGAGTTACATTTGTTTTATTTATGTAAAGAAAAGTAAAAGCCATAGCTTTGAAATTTAACTTGCAGTGTAGAAACAAACCGAAACACACTGATTTGTGAAAGATGGTGGTAGAAGTCATGGGTTGAAAGTCCGTGTTTTTGCCTTTTGGTTGTACACACAGAGCTTATGGCATTGTCTGTAAGACATGCCTCATACCCCTGGTGTGCTCAATTGGAAATTGTTTTTTTGCATGTGGTGGTGGTGTTCTCTTACACAATGAAGAGTAATGTGTTCTGGCTGGTTCAAACAGACTTCTTATCTGCTATATCTAGTTTTGAGTTGCTTTAGTGAGGGGAGAATATCTTAAGTTAGAAATATAAAATTGAAAACAGTTTTTTCTAAATAAACTTATCAGGATGTTGTGAATCTGAAATTGATATCTATTTTTAGAGATTAAAATTCTTAGCAGTAAAATGAAGAACTTTAGAATACTGGGTTATGTATAACTGCTTTTCTGCATTCTAGGCTCTAAAATCCACCCAGTTGGCCCTGATTGGAGTCATTCAAATGCAGATCTTTTCCCCACTCAGGGCTCTGCTCCTGTACTTAAAAGTGCTGGGAATACGCTGGAACAAGGTGAGGTTTATTTGTGCTGCTTCTGAGCATTATGTTTTGGTCATTTGAAAGGTACCTGTGTATTATTTCTAAGATAGTTTATTTTCTAGTGTGTTAAAACTATAGGCAGTGTTAATAGGATACAGTTTATTTCCACAACACCTTCATTTAGCTGTGGAATTAAGGTGCTATCATTATAGCATTTGGGTTATTCTTTTATCAGCTGAATTGAAAAATATGAAAGCATTTAGTGGACACAGAGTTCCAGAGAGATTTAGAACAGAGAACTTATGAGTGAATAAGAAATTACAAAGTTTGACTATCTATATGATTTTCTTCTGTCTTCTCAAGCTGATGATGGGGAGGTTCCACTGAGGGAGAAAGAGAAGAAAGTGCGCCCCTTTTCAATGTTTGACACAGTGGACCAGTCTGCTGCCCCACCCTCGTTTGGTACTCTGAGAAAGAACCAGAGCAGTGAAGATATCTTACGGGATGCTCAGGTGCTTAAGAGTATTCTGGTATTTAAAATTGAATGGTTATTTTAATTTCTGCTGCTAAGAGTATATTTGTGGTTTCACACTAGCTTGGAGAATGGCTGATATACTTGTTGCTCAGTCATATTTCATGTGATTCTTTAAAAAATATAAGTTCATTGAAGAACATTATATTTGAGTTGTTGAAGTATCTAGTTTCTTTAAACTTTGGAGCTGAGGTTATGTTGAACAATTTGATGGTGACTCTTCTATAATCTTAACTTTTGTCAACCAGGTTACAGGTGAGTGCTTGAAACTGATTTTCATTTATTGGTACCAACTGTGAATACTAAAGGTGGCAGAGTTTTCAAGTTGGCACTTCCTAAATGGGAAGTTGCCTAAGTAGACGTGGAGGGAAGCCTTAGGGGAGGAAGTGTATTGCTTTCTTGAAGTCCATTATTAAATATGATCATATCCAGAGATTTAAAACTTTTTAATGATTTAAAATGTTAGAACTAATTTTTTGTAGCATTTACTTACATTTGTGAAATAGGTTATCTAGAACATCCTGTGTATCCAATCATGCAGTATCTTAATGGCTTTTTATGTTTATGTTGAAGGTTGCAAATAAAAATGTGGTTAAAGTACCACCTCCTGTTCCTACAAAACCAAAACAGATTAATTTGCCTTATTTTGGACAAACTAATCAGTCACCATCAGACTCTAAGCCAGACGGAAATCCTCAGCAGTTGTCAACAGCCATTACATCCATGGGAAATAAACCAAAACCAGCAGGACAGCAGCAGAGGGTCCTGCTGTCGCCCAGCATACCTTCAGCTGGTCAAGATCAAACCCTTTCTCCAAGTTCTAAGCAAGAAAGTCCACCTGCTGCTGCTGTCCGACCCTTTACTCCTCAGCCTTCTAAAGACTCACTGCTTCCACCCTTCAGAAAACCACAGACTGTGGCAGCAAGCTCAATATACTCCATGTATACACAGCATCAGGCTCCTGGAAAAAACTTCCAACAGGCAGTGCA
This sequence comes from Choloepus didactylus, assembly GCF_015220235.1. Lineage (NCBI taxonomy): Eukaryota > Metazoa > Chordata > Mammalia > Pilosa > Megalonychidae > Choloepus > Choloepus didactylus. Next base: position 36,126,754 of record NC_051308.1, read on the forward strand.
GAGTGCGTTGACCAAGACCCACACCAGAGGGCCACACTTTTCTAGTGGTAAGGTTCTGGGTCTTATTTTCACCTGCATAGATGATGTGTTAATGTCCTGCACCAGAGCTGCTATTTATCAGTAAATGGCAAAATAACTTGACTGATGCTTTATGTTCTAAGAGTTTTGTTTAATTGTGGCTTCTGTTTTTAACTGGGAGTTGACAAGAGTGTCTGCTAAATGTTAGCTGCTGCAGTAGGCACTGAAGGTGATAGATGAATAAAATGTGGTTCCAGTTCTTGAGGAGCTCGTTGGTGAGTGGGAAACAAATGCACACTGGTAATCACAATGTGAAAGGCTATAACTACACTATAGGTTTGACCAGATGTTTTTGTAGCATGGAGGATTGGATAACTGCACTTATATATAGGTTTTTAAAAAAATAACGCTATTTTAAATTGTTCTAATGAGGACACAGCCATTAATTAAATCAAAAACACAAAATGATTGGTTTGTGTTAAACATACAAAAATCTGGTATTTTGTTGAATATTTTCTAAGAGTCATTATCCTGATTTATAGGACTAGAATAAAATCTACCCTTTTAATTGAATGAAGAAGTCCATTCATCAAATAAGCATGTAATTGGGGCCTAAAATGTCATAAAGGAAACTAAACAATAAAGAATCAATTCATATGATCTTTTTCTTTCTTTTTTTTATTTTAGTGAGTCTTGAGGTGAAAACTGCTAATATAATAATTTGAGAATTAGATAATTTTGATATAATCAGAGGGCTAAGAGGAATAGCTTTAGTAAATGTAAGTGGGCCTCAATAATTTTATAGGCTAAACGTGATTTCTTATGTTGACTTTTGAAAATTGAAAGCTGAGATATTGTGTGTTTTAATCTGGATGTGAAAGCATTAGCAATTTTTATTGGTTCTAAGTTATTTCCCATATTTTGACACCTGAAATTTAGATCCATTTTATCGTCAGTCATTTCTTATAATTATAAATTGGCAGCATTTTCTTTCTTATTGGTACATGTTAATAAATTAATGCTCAATCAGTAGGGGTTTTGATTCTGTAATAAGTTTGTTATGCAATGATGGAAGCCTTACTTTGTCATTTTTAAAACTATTATTTAAAATAATTAGTTGAAGGGCACTATGTAGTAATTGCAAAATTAAAGGAGCTTCAGTTATTGTTAGCTGTATCTGTTACTTGCCAGTTTTGTTTAATTAATACTAATCAGGGCTTCTTTTCTTTTCCAATTAGTATATGGCAAGCCTGTGATTACCGCCCCAAATCAACAGCAGCACCCAGAGAACATTTATTCCAATAGTCAGGGCAAGCCTGGTAGTCCAGAACCTGAACCAGAGCCTGTTTCTTCAGTTCAGGAGAACCATGAAAATGAAAGAATTCCTCGTCCGCTCAGTCCAACCAAATTACTGCCTTTCTTATCTAATCCTTACCGAAACCAGAGTGATGCTGACTTAGAAGCCCTCCGAAAAAAACTGTCTAATGCGCCAAGGCCACTGAAAAAACGTAGCTCTATTACAGAGCCTGAGGGTCCCAATGGGCCAAATATTCAGAAACTTTTGTATCAGAGAACCACCATAGCTGCCATGGAGACCATCTCTGTCCCATCATACCCAGCTAAGTCACCTTCGGTGTTGGTCAGCCCAGAAAGCCCAATAGAAATCCAAAACCCATATTTACCTGCGGAACCGGAGAAGGAGGAGGTCTCCCTGGCTCCTGATCCAGTGTCCCCAGAGGAAGCGGGGAGTGCCAGTACAGAGAAAAGTGACGTACCAGCTCCTCCTCTGGGCCTTGACTATGTGCCTGAAGGAGTCCCAGAGTGCGGCCCGAATCTCCAGAATAATGTGGAAGAACCAAATCCAGAGGTTCCCCACCTGCTTGAGGTGTACCTGGAGGAGTATCCCCCATACCCACCCCCACCGTACCCATCTGGTGAGCCTGAAGGGCCAGGAGAAGACTCTGTGAGCATGTGCCCACCTGAAATCACCGGGCAGGTTTCTCTGCCTCCTGTGAGTACCGTGGTATCTCTTGACCTTTCAGGAATCTTTTTCCCTTGTCATTACTGTCCTAGGAGGTTTATAGTTAAAAATCAGTGAAACACCAACAAGTAATTATGACCGTTTCCAAAAGATAAGTTTATGTTCACATTGTGTACTAGTTTGCTGTTTTATTTTAAAATTCCCTTGCTACAGAGTGGATCTTATAAATCTTATCAAAATGTAGTATATTGAGTATAAAAATCAATTTTTGTTCTTTTAGGAAGCACTCATTACTTTGTGAAGGAAACAGAATTTTGTTTTATACTTAAAAATACATGCTTACTGTTTCTTCTCTAGCTGATGCCATATGTTAGGGAAGCAACACTAGGCTGGGAATGAAAAGAATTGGATTTGAAACTCGGAATCCCTAGCTTAGCTCTGTAAAATCAGGCAGAGGGTGTAATTTCTCTTACTGGTAATATTGTTCTTTCTCAAACTTTTCTTTTTCTAACTGAAATTTATTTTTAATGAAATATTAGGTGGAACCTCACTGACCAGATTGGAGGAGTTCTAGATGAAATGGGGGCAGGGAGAAGTAACTGGGGCAGAGGGTGGGCTGGACACCTATTTAGCCTCTTCCTCACCTTCAGTATGGTTAGAAAATCTCTGGATAACACAGTGATCCCAAAGGTTCCTTTGTACTCTGACATTAAAGTTATTCTAAAACTTCATATGTATAGTTTGGGCCTGACTTCCACATTCCTTCCAAATATTAAGCTTTTGTTCAGAAATTTAGCATGTCACCTTAAATAGGTGACAGAAAATCAAAATCTCAGAATGTCTTTAAATAAAAATGCTTTTTCATAGTTTAATTTGAAGTCATTTTGTTTTGTTAAACACAGAAAGAAGTAGGATGCAGAACTATGAAATTTTAAAACCTAGTCAAAAGCAATATTGCATTTTTTAGGATAAAAAATGTGATTTCAATGCTTGACCCCTTATATTTTTTAGATGTGATTGTATTCAAAGATGAAAGTTCATAGTTGCTTTAACATGTAGTTATGGTAAACATTTGCTTTAAAAGCTGTATATAGTCACCATTTGATTATAGAAACAAAAGTTTTGAAGTAGAGATTAAAACTTTTTAAGCTGCTCTGCCTTTGCCTCCTCAGTCCTAAGACTCGATTCTCTTCATTTGAACGTTAAATATAAGAAAAGAAAAGTGGTTTTAAGTCATAGTGGTCCAAACAAACCAGCCTACGCTAGAGCTACTAATGTTGTTTCCCCTATTGTTATGGTGGCAAAGTAATTCGCATTTTCAAGGAGGAAAAAGGGAACTAGTTTGTAATGGTGTTATACTTTCTTGTTGAGATTGTTACTTTTTTCCTAAGAAAGTAATTTGCTTTTTACTTCTCAATTCCAAGTAAAATGGAAGCCACTGTTTGTACATCTTTAAAAGTGGGTATAGCAAGCGTTCTTACACTGACCCACTTGTGAATTGTATTCCCCGTATCGTATAATGTTTGCAGTTCTCTTAAAAAACATTTTAGCCATTGCACATTTCATGAAATGGTTTTTACTCAGAAGAAAATCTGAGGTAAAATGAAAGAGAAGTATATGTAGTATGTAACACTTTAGGAAACATTTCCACTTTGTTGGTTGTGTTTAAGAAACTTATTTTATAAGGATATTAGATCTAGTGTTTAAATTTGCTTTTTTTTTTTAGCCTGACTTCTTACAATATAGCAAGACTTGATTAATCTACTCATGTATCTTTGAGTATTGTTGAATTTTTTTGTATTAAATTTTACTAACATTTTAAGATTGGTAGGGTGCTACATGATATATTTAAGACAGACTAATAATCTTTATTATTTACTTTAATTATGTGCATTGTGATGTGAGATGGTTAAGAGCAAGGGTTAAGAGAAAGTCAGATGGCCTGGATTTGAATTCCAGCCCTGCCGTTGTTTACTGGCTTGTGCCTGTTTCTTCATCTGAACAATGGAGATAGTAGGGTTTTTGTGAGGATTAGATAAGTAATCATTCAATAAATGTTAGCTATTCTCAGTTGTGCCCTTGACCTATTTAAGAATGTGGGATTTGCTGTCCTATATCAAATAGGTGATTTAAAAGACCAATTTTGACTAATTCTGATACTTGACAGAAAGCCAGCCTGCTTGCCACATCCAATTATGCTTGTGATTTATACTATAATTTAAAGAAAAAAAGCCCTGATTCGCATTAAATGTAATTTCACTAGGTTTTGTAAAGTTAAGCTTCTCTCACTTTGCTACAGGGGTGTATTCACTTTGTGAAAATCCATTGTGCTGTGTGTTAGATTGGTGTACTTTCCAGAATGTACTTAAGTGAAATGTGCTAAATACTTACAGATTTTTAACGTTCCTTTCACCAACATAGCTAGACTAGCTAGACGTCATTTCTGCCCTTTTGTTGTTGTTCCCTTCTGCTTAGACCAGGATCGTTTGTTTTCCATGTGTCTCCTCTGCAGGGCAAAAGGACAAACTTACGCAAAACTGGCTCAGAGCGGATTGCTCATGGAATGAGGGTGAAATTCAACCCCCTTGCTTTACTTCTAGATTCATCACTGGAAGGAGAATTTGACCTTGTACAGAGAATTATTTATGAGGTATGATTATAATTAGTAAATTTCTTAAATATGACTGTATTTTGTTGTAAATCTCTAATCAGAAAACTACTATAGAGATTGTATTTTTTAGTTGCTTTCTTTTTGGAGAGGTGAGGTGGTAGAGGGAGGTTCTTGAGCATGTTCCAAAACAAAATATGCTTTTTAAAAGATGTGACAATTTTTGATAATGCAGAAGTTAGATTTTCATTTAGACTAGTCTAAGAGTGCTTTTCTTTTTTTAGGGAGACTATTACCCCCATTTAAAAATTGCTTGTATATGGATTTGTATTTTACAGTATTAAATTACAGATGTGATCCCTACTTTACAGAAGTTTGGTGTTTAAATATTTTTAGTTGATTTTTTTTTAACATTCCATGGCAGATGTAACTTCTACTTAGAAACTAATTTGTGGTGGGGAGTTAGGAGGATGAATAAACAAAAATGACTATAAAAATACAGTTCCTGATACTTTTTCAATTTTTAAAAAACTTTTTTATAGTGAGCCACCTACTTAATGTGGTTATTCTGTCTGTTTTATTTCTAGAATTTTTCTTGGTATAGTTTTCTTGGCTCCTGTAGGTTTCAATTATGCCTAAAAAAAAGTGTTGCAAGACTCTATTTCTGTTCCCTTGGTCCTAAGGACGCAGTTAATAGTGGCAGTACATGTGACAAAAAATTCTGAGTGATTCTCACCTTCTTGTTGATCTTGTAGGTTGATGACCCGAGCCTGCCTAATGATGAAGGTATCACAGCTCTTCATAATGCTGTGTGTGCAGGTCACACAGAAATTGTTAAATTCCTGGTACAGTTTGGTGTAAATGTCAATGCTGCTGACAGTGATGGATGGTAAGATTTTCTCTTAAATTCCAGTCAAGTTTCAGTTGTAGTATGTTATATAAAAGTAGCGTTGTAGGTGTTGCCAAAAGGCAAAGAAGTATGCCAGTATATGCCCTTAAACTCACAACCTAGCTGGAGAAACATGGTATACATTTTTGAGGAGTTGATGTAAAGCAAGTTGGTGGAGTTTTTAAGAAGTTTAGTAGTTAAATAATAAAATAAGAAATGTCAGAAAGTGACACACTGTTCAAGTTAGCATGCTGAAACAAATTTGAGAAGTGCTTATTTAAGCAAGGTTACCCATTTTTTAGTTTCCTTGGCTGCTCAAGCATATACCATGCTATGGGTTGGCTTAAACAGTGGAGATTTATTCGCTCACAGTTTTGAGGTTAGGAAAAAGTCCAAATCAAGGCATCATCAAGGTGATGCTTTCTTCTCAAAGAATGGCGTAATGGGGCTGGCTGCCAGCGATCCTTGGTCCTTAGCTTGTCGCATGGCAAGGGCAAGGGACATGGTGGCCTCTCCTTGTCCCTCCCTTCTCTTCAGGTTCCATTGATGTTCAGCTTCTGGCTGCTCCCTCTGGCTTTCTCTCTCTGTCTGAATTTCATTCTGCTTTTAAAGGACTCCAGTAACAGGATTAAGACCCGTCCTGAGCGAGGTGGGCTACACCTTAACTGAAGTAACCGCATCAAAAAGTTCTACTTAATGGGTTCATACCCAATCACCTAAAAATTTTCAGAGTCTTTAATATATGAATTCTACTGTGTGTCTCCAAGAGGAAATTATAATTTGCAGCATTTCCCAAATATATTTGACCACAGAATCCGTTTTTCATGGAACGTTTTATGGAATCGGTGTTGTGCATAAAACAGGAAATATTATTATAAAGATGAATAGTGTTCATTGGATAATGCAAATGTTAGTCTACATTAAATAATATTGGTCCCAGTAAGTTATAGTTAATTCCAATAACTGTAAGAGTGGATGGTAAATTCTGTATTTAGCTTCATTTTTTTAAAAAAAAAGAAAGTTTTAAAGTTTAATATGCTCTCTTTATGGCAGAATACAGAAAATTGACTTTTCTATATAGAATTTTTAACAAAAGTTGGAATCACACTTTATTATCTCTATATTTTAATCTTATAACCAGTTTTTCTCTTGGATGTAGTTATATCACATTCTCAAATACACACATATAAATTACATATACACATAAATTTAAAATAGCCTCATATTATTTTATCAAATGACTATATACTCATTTTTTATGACCTTGTCCCTCTTATTAGACATTTAGATTGTTTTCCCTTCCTTTCTTCCTTCCTTCCTTCCTGCCCCCACCCCCCCCACTTGCTCTCTTTCTTTCTTTCATGCTTGGAGAAGCATTTTGGCTGCAGTGTTTAAAAGTTTATAAAATTGATGTGTGCCCGCTGTGGAAAATGTGCAAAATGGAGAAATAAAAAGAGGAAAATAAGCCATCTGTATGTAAACACCATTTAGTATTTTAATGTATTTCCTTTGAACTCTTTTATATGAGCTGAGCTCATAATATATACAGTTTGGTAGCCTAATATTTTGGCTTAATATAGCATAAACAAAATAAATTCTGAATCTGTCATAATTTCCTTGTTTTTCTAATGTTGGGAGTGTAGGTTGATTATTATTTCTCACTGTTAAAAACCATGCAGTTAAGAAATACGTAGTAATAGTCACCAGACTATTAATAATAGTGGTTTGAAATGGAGGATGGGGAATTATGGCAGACCTTTACTTCATAGATTTTTATGATATTTGGAATTTTTATAATGAACCCACAGAAATAATAATAGAGAAAAAAGTAATGGTACTGTTTGAACAATCTTTGGTAAATGAAACCTTTTCAGTAGTTACTTTTCATCTGAGTGTGTTAGAGAACTTGACTATGGAATCTCTTTGTAACATATTACGCCCTGTTACCTGCATCTTTTTCTTGGATTCCTGATTCAGTTCTGTGGAAAGGGAAATTATATTTTATTATTGTGAATACACAAAATGTAGCAGTAGTTAAGGAAAAAAAAAGGTATAGAACTTCTGAGATGGGAGTCCTTAGCATCGCTTCAAAGTTGAAGAACCTTTGAGTTCTTCATGTGTTCCTGATACTGCACCAGTAGACCGTGAGGTGGACTAGAATGGGCACAGTCTGGAATGCAATAAAGTAGGGTTAACCTTCAGGTCAAACCCTACTAGGCAGCACTTGGCTCAAGTATTCTTTTAAGACTCTTTTTCTTTTTTAGTAAAAGCACTCAGTGCTTAATTTGTCAACCTTTTCTTCCCTTTCTTCCTTCCTCCCTCCTTCCCTCTCCAAGGAAGGGAAGAAAAGGGGAAAGAAACTAAGACTTACAAACTTTGGGGTTTGATTACCAGTCTCAGGCTCCTCTTCTGAGTTTGGACAGTGGTACTGGCTCATCTTACACTTTTACTGTTGCTCCAAGGTCATTTATAATACTGCTCATACATAAAACATTGGAGATGCTGGGGGAGAGTCTCTTTAATGGTATTCAGTTCCTGCCACCAGTTACCTAAAATGTTAAAATGTGTGAATTTTAAAGTCATTTTTCTAATCTGAATTTTCAAATAAGATTATGTTCACGGTATCAGGAATTAGGACTTCAGCCTATCTTTTTGGAAGGCACAGTTTAACCAATTTCAATTTAATGCCTTCAAAATTGGTGGTGATGAAAGGGATGTAAAGGCACATGGTTTGAGTGCAGGCCTATACTTTAAGGGCTGTTAGGTTCTCTACTTCTTCTGGCAGAAATAATCAACATGGGTGCTCAAGGACATAGACCTGAATACGTTTTAGTGTATCCTGTTTTCATTAGATTATTAAATAAATTTCATTTTATTTCACTCATTTCTCTCTCACCAATTCTCTGTAACATTTTCTTTTGTGACTGTAATTCTTTGATGGGTTCATGTATCTAAGTTTAACTGTTTTTTGTTGTTGTTGTTGTTTTTTAATTGTTTAAGAGATTTCCAGAAGAAAGGGCTTACTAGGTGTTAAACTCAAGAATTTTCTTTACAGATACCTTGGCACAATAGGTGTCATTCAGTTTGGGAAAACATTTCTAGCCCTTGTGTTTGACTTCACAGGACTCCATTACATTGTGCGGCCTCATGTAACAATGTTCAAGTGTGTAAGTTTTTGGTGGAATCTGGAGCTGCTGTGTTTGCTATGACCTGCAGTGACATGCAGACTGCTGCAGATAAGTGTGAGGAAATGGAGGAAGGCTACACGCAGTGTTCTCAGTTTCTTTATGGTAGGTAACAATTAGAATTAAATGTCAATTTATCTTATATTGCTATCTAGGGTATAATTTAATAATTATTTTTGTTTTTTTGGAAAAAATCTTTTGTGTTGTGTATAGTCCTAGGCGTTAAAAATAGAGCAGTCTCAGCCACAAATATTAATGCAGCTTTTGTGTGCATGCCTTAAGAAACAGCTGTCGTCAGGGACATCTTCAACTACAAAAAGCAGTGATGCAGCGTCTGACCTAGTGGTGTTAATGGCTTTTTACTGTCAAAAGATCTTTTTCTAAGACTTTAGCGCTTAGTGATGGTATAACTGCAAATAAGTGAATAGAACCGGTTCCTTCCAGGATGATTCAAGAGAAATGCAGTGTAAGAATCCAGGTGACCCAAGTTTTCCTGCTAAAACAAGTTTGTATAAAATAAAAACAACACATATTGGAGCTAATTTTTTTATACTTTTGGTTGTTGATTTTGAGTTTATGGTTCTGACCGATAACATCAGATCTGTACCTAGAGAGAAATGGACTTGAAGTTTTGGATGGAGGTTAATTTTCTTCAGTTTGGCTTAAGAGGAATTGGGGAGGAGGGGAAGACAGAAAGACAAACGAAGATGTGTCAGGACTTCATTCCACCGAGGCTCTCAGAAACTCCTATCAGTTGATTGAAAAACCCCTTAGGTTAAAGACATATGCCTCTTTCTTAGTTGAACCCTTTTTCTTCCGTCTTACTGTTCCTGTTTTCAGGTTCTGACTAGTGAGAACCACAAATCTCAAGTTCCTTTCTTCCTCCTCTTCTCCTTCCTCTTTTCTTCTCCCCCTCTTCCTTCTCTTCCTCCTTCTCCATATTCTTCTACTCCCTCTTCTTCATAAAATTTCCCATTTTAATTACCTTCAAGTACACAATTTAGCATTGTTAATTACATTCGCAATGTTGTGCTACCATCACCACCATCTATTACCACAACTTTTCCATCACCCCAAACAAAAAATCTGTACGAATTAAGCATTAGCTCCCATTCCCCACCTCATCCCCAACCCTGGTAACTTGTATTCTAATTTCTGACTATGAATTTGCTTATTCTAGCCACTTCATATCATATAATATCTGATATGATATATGAGATTATACAATATTTGTCCTTTTCTTTCAGGCTTATTTCACTCAATATGATGTCTTCAGGGTTCATCTATGTTGTAGCATGTTTCAGAACTTCATTCATTTTTATGGCTGAATAATATCCATTGTATCTACTACATTTAGTTTATCCATTTATCTATTGATAAACACTTGGGATGCTTCCATTTTTTGGCTCTTGTGAATAATGCTGCTATGAACATTGATGTACAAATATCCGAGTCCTTACTTTTCTTTCTTTTGGGTAATATACTTAGAAGTGGTATTCATATGGTAATTTTTACTCAACTTTCTGAGGAACCATCACACTGGTTTCCACAGTGGCTGTACCATTTTACATTCCCACCAACAATATGTGAGGGTTCCTATTTCTCCATATTCTCATCAGCATTTTATTTTCCATTTTCCATTTTTTTTTTTTTAAGCCATTCTAGTGGGTGTGAATTGGTATCTCATGGTGGTTTTTATCTTCATTTCCCTAACGATGTTGAGCATCTTCTCTTGTGCTTATTGGCCATTTGTATATCTTCATGGAGAAATGTCTGTTCACATCTTTGCCCGTTTTTAAATTGGGTTGTTTGTTTTTCTGTTGTTATGTACAATTCCTTTATATATTTTGGATATTAAACTCTTTATCAGATACATGGTTTCCAATTATTTTCTCCCATTTTGTAGGTTGTCTTTTCATTTTCTTAATAATTGTCCTTTTATGCATAAAGTTTTAAATTTTGATGAAGTCCTATTTATCTTTTTTTCTTTTGTTGCTTCTGCTTTTGGTGTGATGTCTAAGAATCCATTTCTTGATACAAGGTCCTGAAGATGTTCCCCTATGTTTTCTTCCTGGAGTTTTATATTTTTACTTGTTATATTTAGGGGTTTAATTCTTTTTGAGATAAGTTTTGTATATGTTGTGAGATAGGGGCCCACTTTCCTTCTTTTTCATGCATGTGGATATCTACTTTTCCAGCACCAGTTGTTGAAGAGATGATTCTTTTCTCATTGAGTGGACTTGGCACCCTTGTCAAAAATCAGTTGACCATAAATGTGAGGATTTGTTTCTGAACTCTCAGTTTTATTACATTGGTCTGTATGTCTGTCCTTGTGCTTATACCACACTGTTTTGATTATCAAGTTCTCTTCTTCAGTTGTCTCATATTGTTGCTATTTATGATCATTTTGTTAAAGTTTTGAACTCTGGTCCATGGGATATTTTGATATATTAAATTTATTGGCCATCTTGAGCTATGTTTAATTATGGAATATAATTTAAAAACATTTAGGGACATTTGATCACAGATTTTTTCTTTGTTAAATATAGACACTGTGACTTTTGTATCATGTCTTAAAGTGCCATATTTCTGCATTCTAACATTCTTTATGATTTTTAAAAATTGTTTCTTTCCCTATTTGGCAATTGTAGAGAGCACTTTAATTGACAAAACACTTCTCATCTTTTTTCTTTCTCTCTTCTCTTAGTGCTAGGTAAAGAAAGAAGTACTGTTTTCAGAGTTCCTTGGTCATCACACTTAGGAGTAGGCTGAAATTTGACTATCATATCATTCACTTTTTTTTTTAGTACTCTAGATTAGGAACAGTTCTGTTTTTACTTCCACAAAGGTTTGCAAAAAGTTTTTACTCTGAGAAAGACTAGTTTTGAGAGACTTATATTGTAAGGTGTTTATCAGTTTTTAGAGCTGTTTAGAGAACGTATGTAACATGTCTTTTGTCTGTTCCCTATATCTTCTTGGCCCTCCACTCTTGCACACAACACCCCCTGCCTCCCCCCCGAAATTTATTTATTGAATCTTTAATGTGGTAATTCTAACATTCTAACATGTACCCGTTTCTATTTCTTCCCATTAGTTTTTATATAGCTAAAAGTTTTTTAGAGCAGTATACTCTGACTTACATATTCTGTGCTGTTATCTTATACCATGATTTTAGGTGTTCAGGAAAAAATGGGCATAATGAATAAAGGAGTCATTTATGCACTTTGGGATTATGAACCTCAGAATGATGATGAGCTGCTCATGAAAGAGGGAGACTGCATGACAATCATCCGCCGGGAAGATGAAGATGAAATTGAGTGGTGGTGGGCACGCCTTAATGATAAGGAGGGATATGTTCCACGCAACTTGCTGGGAGTAAGTTCTTCCAACACTTATGATGGTCTTATATGTGTCAGAGAGGAGCTTTACAAAAACTGCTGTTTATGGCTACAATGCAACTTCCTGCCCTTTGTTAAATAGAGTAAAGATAATTGGATAATATGGATGCAAATTAAGATTGTGACATTTGAAATAGATTTTAAATCTGTCTAAATCAGGATTTGCAAATATGATATACCTAGTGCATGATAGATACATGAACAAGGCTTCTTGACTTTGTTCTTTCTTTACTGTTTGATTATAATAAAGTTTCATAAAAACCAAGAGAAGAAGAAATTAATTAATAATTCAGATAGGCACATATAACCAATGACAGTTCGTATGATGGGACTGCTATCATCGGGTGAGGATTCTTAGAAGTATTTTCCAGGAAAAGGCTAGAGTATGGTCAGACAGAGGAGAGGAGAGAGCATGGAGCTCTTTCTGAAGTTCAGTTATTCCCTTATTATGTAATTGTGTGTTTACAAGGGGCATGTTGGGTCTGTGAAAGAGCGAGAGAAGTGGTGGAGATAATTGAGAGATTGAAATAAAATTTTAAGGGTTCAAGTGTCTGCAAAATCTGCTCTTGGTGAGGAAATAAGGAAAGGCTTGAGGGCAGGAAGGGCCAGTTCTAATATGCAGTATACAGCATGTTGGTCTGGAGTGCTCATTCTGACAGCCCTTCAGATCCACCTGCAGCACTTACTGTCTGGGTAACTAGGGTGGCAGGATTGTTGGAAGGGTAAAGCAGGTGCCTGGTAGATAACAAATGGTAGATAACATTATTATTTTATCGAATGTTAGATATGGTCTCTGCCCACAAGGAGCTTCTACTTCAGCATGCCCTGGATTGTGTCTGTGAGTGTGTAGCCACCTAGGCCTTACTTTCTGTGCAGTTCACTGAACTGACTCCAGCGCTGGGGGCTGACAGTCTGGATTCTGAGCTGTACCTCCTCCTCTTGACTCCTCCTCCTCCATTGTTGTTTGTCTACTGTTCATTATAAATGACTTCATACTTCTTGACTGCTGCCTTCCTGATAACAAAATTTACTATTATTTAAACGTTTGGGGTTTAGACAATATTCATTTATGTGATCAGAATGCAAATTATAAAAAAGAGTGAAAGTGAAAAAAGATTAGGCCGTTTGTTATGAAAAACAGCAAACTTTCAGATTACCAGAGGAAAGCAGAAATACAAAGGTTGTGCTCTTTCAAGCACCCCAGTTTACTTCTTAAAGTCTGTAGAACCTGAGAAGTACATATGTTGCTTGTAGGCACTTTACTTCTGTAATAAACATTAATAGTAAATAAGCACCATTACTTTTCATAGTCGCTTCCCTGGAAAAAGCTCTCCTTCTTGGAACTAGTTGCTTTATAGTTCATTGAAGTGTTATATTTTAATTTCCTAAAGAAGAGGCTCTGTGGTTAATGAAACAGGGGAGAATGATTCATTCCCAAGTGTGGAAGCAGTTAGTCAGAGGACGTGAGCTCTGCCTTGTGAATATGGCTGTCACAGGTTTTCAAATCAACAGACTGAGCTGAAGAGTTCATCGTAATCCTACAGTTGAACATTCTTGGTCTTTTGAAAATCTTTTCTGGGTAGAAGTGGCTTCTATACAACTTGTTTTTTTGTTTGTTTGTTTCTTCTGCAGTCTTAAAAAAAATGTAATTGCATAAATGTTGACTTTTTAGTCAGAGGCTCAGATATGAATCTAGAAAATTATGTTGGCTAAGTATTTTTTTTTTCAGATAGAAAATAATACTTTATGTAAAGTAATCCACCAGTTAGTTTTTCAGTTTTGCCTGGAAGTTGAATTTTCTTTTCTCTGACTCGATTATACTAAACTTTTTCTTTTCTTCTTCGTCAGGGGGAGGAGGAGGAAGTTTTTTGTTTAGTTTGCCTGTTGAATTACTAGCTTGACTGGCTCTTGGCCTCAAGTCTGGAAATCTTGCAAACTTCACAACACCCTTCTCTCCAGCCCTCCTTGTGGAAAATACAAAACAACAAAAACCCTAAATTTAAAAACCTGCCTATCCTTCCTTAAATATGTAGAATGTTGGTCTGCAGAGTTTCATTCCTCATAGGTGCAGGCCCTTGACAACATTAAATCCATTGTGAATAAAGTTATAAGTTAATCTCTCATCTTTCTTCCCAATTAGCGGAAGCTCTGAACACTGGAGTTTACAGCATACTGCAAAGCACCTTGTTAGATTTGATTTATTGTTCAGTGAGCTGTGCAGATTGAGTTAATGCTTAGGCCTATCATGGAGTGGCTAGCTTTTGATTTTTATATTACTACACCATGATATTGTCATAGTTGATAGGTCCCTGTGACCTTTGGAGGTTTTTTGCAGAATGGATGACCAAAGAGAGCACTTGCTAGATGTGATCTTTGTGTACTCAGGTAGGTGAGTCCTTCATGCAGCAGAAAGTCCTTTTCCTTAGTTTGATTTCCTTCCTCTGATATCTGCTGCTCTCCCAGTGTTTCTTGAAATTTTGTTGTGCTTTCACACTTCTTTATCGTTTGTAAAAAACAACTTGTAAACTCTCTTACAGCTGTACCCAAGAATTAAACCAAGACAAAGGAGCTTGGCCTGAACTTTACAGAATTTTAGTTAATGAAGAACTAATTCCTGTTAACACTAAGAAGAAATGATATGATTATTTTTGACAAAAAATTTCACAAGACTTATTTCAGTGACAATGTAGCTTGAAAGTGCTGAAGAATGTGAAGAAAATGAAGGATTGAAAACTCCCTTTAGCGAAGTACATTGAGCTAGATGAAATGGAGCTAATGAGTAAGCTGACCGGGCTGCTGGGGGGTGAAGGTGTTCCATGCAGCACACAGAGGGTGGCAGCGGCAATCCTGTTTTCTGCAAGAAACAAGACCATTTGTTTTGCTGCTGTGAACATCAACTTTATGTCCTGCTTAGCTGGTTATTTCAGCACCTGCCCTGTACTGGTCCTCCTGCCAGAACCCGGAAGGGCTGGGGGCATCATGGTGCCATCTCCGTCCCCACAGCACCGGAATGCCCTCAGGGCACTTGTGTGAAGGTCTGAAGGTGCGGCACGCCTCTGTACTGTCGGTGAAGAACTGTTAGTTGGTTGTCGGGGAGCAATAACTTTATTACAAGTTCTTGTAGCATCTTTTTATTATACATATGTTTGAAATATTGACACTAAGCTACACTATAGGTAATCAGATTTAGAATACTGTTTTTAGGCTGAATTTGAATCTATATTTATTGTCTTTTGTATCTTGAAAATTAGAAACTTGCTTTAGGCTTACTTATAATGTTTGTCAAAATCATAACTGATTTTAAAAACAATTGTAATAAAATTGAACTTTTTTTCTTTAAGCTTTTTACTGGTTTTAGTTCTTGATGTCATAAATAGCCTTTGTTTAAAAGTCAAAAGCCATTGGAATATCTTACCCAGCTGAAAAATAATGACCTGCTTGATGCAAATATATTTATTGTAATAAATTTCCTTACCGCCGTGTGATTAAATGTAGGAAGTATTTCTTTGTTCATAAAAAACTCTCAGATTTGCAATTCATGAGTTTTGGAGCGGTCTTTGAAATAAAGTTGAGGTTTATTATTTATTTATTTTTTTAAAGATCTTAGCAATCATGTTCATAGAAGCTTACTTGTGTCTTTTACCCAGAGCCTCTAATAGATTGTTCTTGTGTCCTCATTTTATTTCAGGTTTTTCATAGAATTATGTAAGAGTTGATTTTTTTTTTAATCATCATTTTATTGAGATATATTCACATACCACGCAGTCATACAAAACAAATCGTACTTTCGATTGTTTACAGTACCATTACATAGTTGTACATTCATCACCTAAATCAATCCCTGACACCTTCATTAGCACACACACAAAAATAACAAGAATAATAATTAGAGTGAAAAAGAGCAATTGAAGTAAAAAAGAACACTGGGTACCTTTGTCTGTTTGTTTCCTTCCCCTACTTTTCTACACATCCATCCATAAACTAGACAAAGTGGAGTTTGGTCCTTATGGCTTTCCCAATCCCATTGTCACCCCTCATAAGCTACATTTTTATACAATTGTCTTCGAGATTCATGGGTTCTGGGTTGTAGTTTGATAGTTTCAGGTATCCACCACCAGCTACCCCAATTCTTTAGAACCTAAAAAGGGTTGTCTAAAGTGTGCGTAAGAGTGCCCACCAGTGATCTCTTGGCTCGTTTTGGAATCTCTCTGCCACTGAAGCTTATTTCATTTCCTTTCACATCCGCCTTTTGGTCAAGAAGATGTTCTCCGTCCCACGATGCCAGGTCTACATTCCTCCCCGGGAGTCATATTCCACGTTGCCAGGGAGATTCACTCCCCTGGGTGTCTGATCCCACGTAGGGGGGAGGGCAGTGATTTCACCTTTCAAGATGGCTTAGCCAGAGAGAGAGGGCCACATCTGAGCAACAAAGAGGCATTCAGGAGGAGACTCTTAGGCACAAATATAGGAAGGCCTAGCCTCTCCTTTGCAGCAACCGTCTTCCCAAGGGTAAAACTTATGGTAGAGGGCTCAACCCATCAAACCACCAGTCCCCTATGTCTGTGGTCATGTTAGCAACCATGGAGGTGGGGTAGGCGAATACCCCTGCATTCTCCACAGGCTCCTCAAGGGGGCACTACATCTTTTTTTTTTTCCTTGTTTTTCTTTTTTTTTTTTTTAACTTTCCCTTCTTTTTTTAAATCAACTGTATGAAAAAAAAAGTTAAAAAGAAAACAAACATACAATAAAAGAACATTTCAAAGAGACCATAACAAGGGGGTAAGAAAAAGACAACTAACCTAAGATAACTGCTTAACTTCCAACCTGTTCCTACTTTACCCCAAGAAAGTTACATAATATAGCAACATTTCTGTGAACTTGTTCCTACTATATCCATCAGAAATTCACAGACCATAGTCATTTCTGGGCATCCCCAGAACGTTAAATAGCTTATCTGTTCTTCTTGGATTATTGTTCCCCCTTCCTTAATTGCTCTCTACTGCTAGTTCCCCTACATTCTACATTATAAACCATTTGTTTTACATTTTTCAAAGTTCACATTAGTTGTAGCATATAATATTTCTCTTTTTGTGCCTGGCTTATTTCGCTCAGCATTATGTCTTCAAGGTTCATCCATGTTGTCATATGTTTCACGAGATCGTTCCTTCTTACTGCCGCGTAGTATTCCATCGTGTGTATATACCACATTTTATTTATCCACTCATCTGTTGAAGGACATTTGGGTTGTTTCCATCTCTTGGCAATTGTGAATAATGCTGCTATGAACATTGGCGTGCAGATATCTGTTCGTGTCACTGCTTTCCGATCTTCCGGGTATATACTGAGAAGTGCAATCGCTGGATCGAATGGTAGCTCTATATCTAGTTTTCTAAGGAACTGCCAGACTGACTTCCAGAGTGGCTGAACCATTATACAGTCCCACCAACAATGAATAAGAGTTCCAATTTCTCCACATCCCCTCCAGCATTTGTAGTTTCCTGTTTGTTTAATGGCAGCCATTCTAACCGGTGTTAGATGGTATCTCATTGTGGTCTTAATTTGCATCTCTCTAATAGCTAGTGAAGCTGAACATTTTTTCATGTGTTTCTTGGCCATTTGTATTTCCTCTTCAGAGAACTGTCTTTTCATATCTTTTGCCCATTTTATAATTGGGCTGTCTGTACTATTGTCATTGAGTTGTAGGATTTCTTTGTATATGCAAGATATCAGTCTTTTGTCAGATACATGGTTTCCAAAAATTTTTTCCCATTGAGTTGGCTGCCTCTTTACCTTTTTGAGAAATTCCTTTGAGGTGCAGAAACTTCTAAGCTTGAGGAGTTCCCATTTATCTATTTTCTCTTTTGTTGCTTGTGCTTTGGGTGTAAAGTGTAGGAAGTGGCCGCCTAATACAAGGTCTTGAAGATGTTTTCCTACATTATCTTCTAGGAGTTTTATGGTACTTTCTTTTATAGTGAGATCTTTGGTCCATTTTGAGTTAATTTTTGTGTAGGGGGTGAGGTAGGGGTCCTCTTTCATTCTTTTGGATATGGATATCCAACTCTCCCAGCCCCATTTGTAGAAAAGACCATTATGACTCAGTTCAGTGACTTTGGGGGCCTTATCAAAGATCAGTCGGCCATAGATCTGAGGGTCTATCTCTGAATTCTCAATTCGATTCCATTGATCTATATGTCTATCTTTGTGCCAGTACCATGCTGTTTTGGCAACTGTGGCTTTATAATAAGCTTCAAAGTCAGGGAGTGTAAGTCCTCCCACTTCGTTTTTCTTTTTTAGAGTGTCTTTAGCAATTCGAGGCATCTTCCCTTTCCAAATAAATTTGATAACTAGCTTTTCCAAGTCTGCAAAGTAGGTTGTTGGAATTTTGATTGGGATTGCATTGAATCTGTAGATGAGTTTGGGTAGAATTGACATCTTAATGACATTTAGCCTTCCTATCCATGAACATGGAATATTTTTCCATCTTTTAAGGTCCCCTTCTATTTCTTTTAGTAGAGTTATGTAGTTTTCTTTGTATAGGTCTTTTACATCTTTGGTTAAGTTTATTCCTAGGTACTTGATTTTTTTAGTTGCTATTGAAAATGGTATCTTTTTCTTGAGTGTCTCTTCAGTTTGTTCATTTCTAGCATATAGAAACATTACTGACTTATGTGCATTAATCTTGTATCCCGCTACTTTGCTAAATTTGTTTATTAGCTCTAGTAGCTGTATCGTCGATTTCTCAGGGTTTTCTAGATATAAGATCATATCATCTGCAAACAATGACAGTTTTACTTCTTCTTTTCCAATTTGGATGCCTTTTATTTCTTTGTCTTGCCGGATTGCCTTGGCTAGCACTTCCAGCACAATGTTGAATAACAGTGGTGACAGCGGGCATCCTTGTCTTGTTCCTGATCTTAGAGGGAAGGCTTTCAGTCTCTCACCATTGAGTACTATGCTGGCTGTGGGTTTTTCATATATGCTCTTTATCATGTTGAGGAAGTTTCCTTCAATTCCTACCTTTTGAAGTGTTTTTATCAAAAACGGATGTTGGATTTTGTCAAATGCTTTTTCAGCATCTATTGAGATGATCAATTGATTTTTCCCTTTCGAGTTTTTAATGTGTTGTAATACATTGATTGTTTTTCTTATGTTGAACCATCCTTGCATGCCTGGAATGAACCCCACTTGGTCATGGTGTATGATTTTTTTAATGTGACTTTGGATTCGATTTGCAAGTATTTTGTTGAGGATTTTTGCATCTATATTCATTAGGGAGATTGGCTGGTAGTTTTCCTTTTTTGTAGCATCTTTGCCTGGTTTTGGTATTAGATTGATGTTAGCTTCATAAAATGAGTTAGGTAGTGTTCCATTTTTTTCAATGTTTTGAAAGAGTTTGAGTAAGATTGGTGTCAGTTCTTTCTGGAAAGTTTGGTAGAATTCCCCTGTGAAGCCATCTGGCCTTGGGCATTTATTTGTGGGAAGATTTTTGATGACTGATTGGATCTCTTTGCTTGTGATGGGTTGGTTGAGGTCTTCTATTTCTTCTCTGGTCAGTCTAGGTTGTTCATATGTTTCCAGGAAATTGTCCATTTCTTCTACATTATCCAGTTTGTTGCCATACAGTTGTTCATAATATCCTCTTATAATTTTTTTAATTTCTTCAGGATCTGCAGTTATGTCACCTTTTTCATTCATTATTTTGTTTATATGGGTCTTCTCTCTTTTTGATTTTGTCATTCTAGCTAGGGGCTTGTCAATCTTGTTGAGTAAGAGTTGATTTATGGGATGAAAGCTTATACAGACAAATTCTCCACCTTGTTTTATTGTTACCAAGTTTGTGAATTGTGTTGGAACCCATTTTGCTTAGTGAAACTATTTTATTTAATAGATGGTATAAATGAAAAAAAAAAACCTATGGTCACTTTCCTTAAACATTTTGATGAGTTCATTAAATTCTAGCAGGGAAGATAGATGAAAGGCAGAATATACCACACCTTTCATAGTAATGTAGAAATAGTGATAAAGTGAACTAAATGTCAGAAGACTTGTGTGGTGAGAATTCTCCACCCCCCACCCCAAGATTCCTGTCTCCTGATTATTCATTCAAACATTAATCTAGGTACTGCTGTGAAGGGACTTCCAGATGTAATTGTTGCTGTTCAGCCGAAGGTAATCATAGGAGCCCTTAACAGCAGGAGGGACAGACAGGAGAGATGAGGAGAGATGAGGTCAGAGAGATGCTGAAGTGCAAGAAGGACCCAACCCACAAATGTATGAAAAGAGATGTGAAAATTAGGAAACCATGATGATGGTTTTATATTCCTTAATCCTGAGCTTGGGACATCATTTGTTTTTGATCCCTCCTCTTGGCTTTTCATTTGTTTATTATGAAAATAATAGTGCTCCTTATAGAAATACTTAAAAGTACAGAGAATGGTTATGGAGCAGGGGGGAAATGAAACTACTCCAGAGGCAACCACTGTTAACATTTGGGCATATTTTTTTCTAATCTTGCCTATGATTTTTTTTTTTTTTCTTTACACAGTTGAGTGCATACTATTTAAGCAATTCCATATTCTCCTGTTTTGTTCTTGACATTGTATCATAAATATTTATTACCATGATTTTAATGGCTGAACAATATTCCATCATGTAATTTGTCCAATCATTTAACTAATGTTGAATGTGTGACTTACTGTTTTCTAGTTCTTATGTCTTAAAATTGATGCTGCAGTCACATGTTTGTGGTAGCAGAGCTTCCAGGTTTTGAAAAATAAGGGGTGGGGGTGAAGCAGTTGGAGCATAATCCATTCTAAAGATGGTAGTGTGAAAATTTTAGCTGTGTTCAGATTGTAAAGGCAGCGGAGCCACAGGGGAATTTTAACTAGCGGAGCAGAGAAAGGGACACGTGAGAGTCCCGAGAGTTTGCAAGAGAAGCAGAAGGGAAACCACAAGAGAATAGATTTTTGAGGGAGGGAATAGTGAGTGGTGGTAAAGGCAGCAGAAAGGTGCACATATGATTTGGCATTAGGCACTTTTAAAGAGTGTTAGGGCCATTAGGCAGGCTGTAGTAGGTTAATGAGTCAGTGGGAATTTGGAATTGGAGGTCTAGTGTGGCCAGCTTCTCAGGAAGCTGGATTCTGGAGGGAAGGAGGAGAGAGAAGGGTAGAGGAGTGTGTGTGTACGAAGTGAGGATGTGGTAAGCACTTGTATGTTTAAATGCTGTGGGGAAAGAAGAATGGAAAGAAAAATTGAAGATACAAAAGAGAGAAGGTCTAATTAATAGAGCAGAGGCTTGAGACTGCAATTCAGAACAGAGATTCAGGGATGGCTTTTTCTCCCCAGACCAGAGGGAAGGAGGTATAATGGTTTAGGTAGGGGAGTTTGTACAGAACCAGAATGTAGTGGGGAATTACTTCATCACCCTTTTTTCCCTCCCTGTGAATTAAAATAGGAATTGGCAAATGTTATAGTATGTGGGAAAACCCAGCCATACGTCATTACATATATTTATATGTATGGTGTGGTTATAATTACATAAAATATGCATGGAAAAAATACTGGAAGGAAATGTGCTAAGATATTAAGTGTTGTCTTTAGATGCTGATTCTATGGGTAATTCCCCTCCCCTTCTTTTCAGTCTTTTTAAAATCTGCTTTGTTAAACGTATATCATTATCATATATTGAGACTTAGCCTTTTAAAAATGAGACTGTGAACTAGGTCAGCTCTACAGACGGAAGTGCGGCAGGAGGGGCACAGCACTCAGCACCGCTGTGTGCATTTGGGAGGGGCTTGCCTTTTTCCTCTCTTGTAAGTGTCTGAGGACCCTCCCTCAGATCCCTTCTGACTTCACTTCTGTCCCCTCCCAGCCTACATTCCGTGTTCCCATATTCCAGCCACTCCATTCCACCATCCTCAATCCCTTCATCCTCCGGTCCTTCCACCTTCCATCTTGAATCAGTTCAGATATCTATTAACTCTACCCCTAAACCTCTGCTGCTGAACAGAGAAAACTCATCCAGGAGTGGAACAGGATCACTACTCATGGTCTCCATTCTCCTCTAGACCCTCAAAACTACTCTGTAAGCAGGAAGAACTTAAACTCATTCAAGGTAAGTTTGGGAAATCTTTATTCTTTCCTTTTTATGAAAAACCAGGATTGCCATTCACCACCAGTCACCTTGCATCTTTCCCATTTCTATGATTTCTCAAGGATTACCAACAGCTGACCAGTGTGATTTCACCTGCATGTTTTCTCAGCTCCTTTTGTTCCCTACATAAGTGGGAGTCAACTGAAGTGAAATTTAGGTGGCAAATAAAGCAGGAAGCTTCCTCAGGGGCAAAGAAATCTGCCTATAGCTCCTTAAAAGAGACTTGTTAACAAGCAATAGAAATTAGAGCTGTGCTTCCTTATTAGGAGTTCTGAACTGGATTTTTATGAATTTTACAGTTGCAAATTTTAATTTTAGGTAAGATGCCTTTTCCTTTCAATACGTTAATTTGCAGAGTACGTTAGCTACCTTGTTAAAGTGAAAACAAGCTATAATTATGTGTGCTCATAAACCATCCTGCTGGGGCCACCCTTCAGGAAGGAAAACACATACGGTGTGATTGCACAAGGCTATTTATTTAACAGTACATTTGGAAGAAGATAAGGCAACAAGGCAATATTTTTATAGTTTTGCTAGCATTTTCCCAAGGTAAAGAGCCAGGAAACACCTTGTGCTGTTTTCCCAAGAACTCCTCTGTGGTATCTCCCTAACTCCATGCACAAACGCTAGACATGGTGAAGTTGGGAAAGTTTTGAGGCAGCAAAAAGCTTGTTTTGTCCATCACAATTGGTTTGCAAACTGAATGCCTGGTTTTGGTGTACTGCTTCGTTTGATCAAGACAGAATCCCTTCAGTATTGATAATACTAAATGTATAAGGCCAGATAAGTTCAAGGACTTGAGTTTAAGAACATTTTACTGTTGCCAATTGATAATATATAAACCCTGTCTTTTGTTTATCCCAAATGATGGCAAATTTTGTCTCATCTTGACAAAATTATTCCATGATACATATTTCCCATTTTGCTCAAGGGAAATAATAATTCCTGGGCTGCTGTCTGGTAGATGCCACAGCTGCATTTTTAAGCTTGCACTTGCTTTGTATCTCATCAGCAAGGGCCTACTGTCCTTTGAGGTTGACTTAATGTTTGCTCAGCTGTTAAATACCTCCCTGCATTTTTCCTGATTTAATATTTCTATAAACAGGAAAGTGTGTGAAAGTAAAAAATGTATACTATTTACAGACTGAAAACTTTCTTTGAATTTATCAAGGGTTTAGTGACTCACTTTTGCATTATTATATGATATGCAAATCTTTTACTTCAATATCTGAAAGTTCTTTATGTCAGATAGTAGTATTAGTTTCAGCTATAATCATCAGTTTAAGTAAATGTTCCCATAATTTCGTGATCCAGATAAAAAGTGTTTCTCTGTGGAAACTTAGTCCTTGGCTGATTTTCTTTCATGAGAAGTCTTCAGGCAGATTAGTTGTAACTTCAAAGTACTGAAAAACAGAGCCACTGTAAGGGAGAAAAAAACACAAATCAGTGCAGTGAACATTTTTTAAATTAAAGGCTCTTTAAAAGTACCTGTAGTTTATTCTGAAAGTTCAGGAAAACTGATCCAAGGCTAAGATACAAGTGCACTAGCTCACATTCTTTCTACCTAGAGTCTAGCATTTTACACAAGGTTAGTAGCTGTGTGTTATTTGAATCAGGTGGCCACAAATCATATTACAGGGCTGATTGGATACACGAAACTTGAGATTCAGACAACATATAAATGAACATTTTCACTTATCTCTGCCTCAGAACAGTCACATCAAAAGCCCTTAAACTAGTGGTTTTTAGCCTTGGTTCTGACTAGAATGACCCTGGGGGAATCAGATTCTGATTTTAATTGACTGGGATAGCACCTGGACATCAGGATTTAATTAAAAAAAAAAAAAAAAACTCTTCCCCAGGTGATTTAATGTGCAGCCAAGGTTGAGAATCACTCACACTGAAGGGGAGATGATCCTGACATTGCTCATCCTTAGCAAAGACTACTAGATGTGGGAATCTCTAGGAACCTGTGAAAGGAGAAGCTTAGGAGTAGGAGTGAGAGCCAGTGGCTAAGACCTTTCTTGGAGGAAATGGGGTGAGACTGGACTGAGTAGGCAGGCCAGTATAGACAGAGTTGGGAGCTGGGATGGACAAGGATATCTAGCAATGATGATAAGGAGCTAGAGTTTCCAGAACTTAATGATGTGATATGTTTTATGTCACAGTGATTGGCTCTACTTTGCCTTACAGTCTCAATGCAGGGATATTTCCTAGTCTTCATATAGCATTAATCAAGTTAAGGTTATTTGTAAACAGTTAAAATCTATTTTCAGTTGGCCAAAGATTTATGTCATACTTCATATTAGCAGCCTTTTTAGTTGCTAACTTTCTCCAGAGTTCAAAATTCAAGGAAGAGTTGCCATTCTCGGACCAGATTCCTTCTTAGCACCTTGCTCCTCTGTTTTGTGGGGATGGGGTTGATTACTTTGCCATTTCCACCCTCTGCTGGCCAGCTGACCCACTCCTCCCCATCTGGTTCATTTGAAGGGAGAGAACTTTCCTTCATGACAAGAGAACATTTTGCAGCTTGCTTTTTGTGAAATTGGAATGCCAACTTAATTTGGATTGATGATTATTTCGGATGTGAGCATTACTGGGATTCCAGACAATGAGTAAAATGATACTACATATGGCAAGCTTATTTACTACTGTTAATTTTATTGTAAAGGTGGAAGAGAAAAGTAATTTGCTCAGAAAGCATTTAGAGCTGTTCTAAGGATCTTTCCAAAACCCAAGTTGAATTTCATCCAGAGGGTTTCTTTATATAAGCACCTTCTCTCCTGCATGCTAATTAGCAGTTCATTTTTCCAGCAGCAACCTGCCCTCTTTTCGTCTTATTTTAACCTTGTCTAAACTCAAGGAAAGTTCATGGGAGGACAGAGCCATGTGTGTTTTCTTGGACTTGTGAATCAATTGGTGGGAACAACCACAAGAAAAAGTGCACTGTGGCATTGGCATCTCAGTGGCATTTATAGGCTTATCCCGTAAGACCAGAGGGTTTTTAAAGCAAAGTTTTAAAAAGCAGGTCAACGATCCATGGGTCTCTGTCACTCAAGTAACCCCTTCTCCCCCCATCCCCTTTAGGAGTGAGGTGGTCGGTGTAAAGCTGCAGACTTACAGAGATAAGGTCGAGCTCTATTGTTCCAGTATTCTCGGGATCCAGCTGCTTAAATATCTCTGGAGGAAGGAAAAGAAAATGTCATAAGTGAATTAGCTGAACCATGGATCACATTAATCTTCTTCCCCTATTTGGCAGGTGATTTCACTGAATGTCACAAGCTACTTGTATCTCCCGCCTTCCCCAAATTAACAGAGGAAATTTCATTCTCAAGTCCCAGAAAAGCATGTCTCTGTTTCAGGTTATTTCACCTGCAGTGAAAGGTAGTCTGCTTTAATACTGAGAAAACGGAAATGGGTCTTTCCCCAAATAACCACTTACTGAACAGTGTTTCCAGTCGAACTAAGCACCGAACAAAATTATCAAAATCGATGATGAGCTCGTCATCTGCAAACCGAGCAACGATGACTTGGTGGAGCTGACAGGGCAGTTTGAAACCTGGAGTTACAATGAACAAACAAACCGATTGTGAAGTATTAGATGACAGTGTGTAGCTCTGTTCACCAGATACAGAATTAGAACTGCTCTTGTCTCTTGACTGCTCTTCTGTGAGACTTATTTTGCAAAGCCAGTACCTTCTGTTATTTCTTTTATTTTCACAATGTTTGCCCTTACCCTGACTGTTTCCTTACTGTTTTCTTCTATTGACTCACATTTCCCTGGCTACTGCTACCTTTTGTTTTGGACAAACCTAACTCCTGCTTCCCAAAGACTTTTCTTGCCTGATGCTATTTCCATGGTCTGTGCTGCTTCATGTCGTCAACTGTGCTGCATTATTTTTATGCTTTTTGTTTGTTTAGCTCAGAATCATCTCAAAGACTAGATTCTACCTCATATGTGTGGCAGAAACTGTTTGTGGTACCCCAATATTAATTTTCCCTCTTTCCACAGGAAGAGAATTTTTAATGGACCCATGGCTGCCTAGACTAAAGATCATATTTCCCAGCTTCCCCTGCAGCTATTTTCCACCTTGTGGCTAAGTTCTGGCCAGCGGGACGTGAGCAGAAGTGGTATCGGCATTAAAGGCAAGGAGCTGTTCTTCCCTTTTTCCATCAACCCGCTGCTAGGATGTGGTTGTGGTGGCAAACTGTCCTGGTCACATGGTGAGGGCAACACTCTAAGGAATGGCGAAGCAAATGACAGGAGGAGCCCAGGTCCCTGACAGCATGAAGGCACCATCCCGCTTTGGACTGCTTGAGCTTGGCTTGTAACATGGGGAGAAATGTATCTTATTTAAACCACTGTTTTTTGTGGTCTCTGCAACAGCATTATACCCCAATTAATAAAGTGAACAACTTCATCATCTCAGTTCCCACTCTGTTGGTCTACCACATGCTTGTGTCTCTTCTACTGATATCCACTTCTATCTCATCAACCCTACACCTGAAAGGAGGAGCTTGGGGGAAGCCTACTGAGAGCCAGCTTCACCTGCTTGACCTGCCAGGTTTCTCAGAAGGAAACTTGGATTCAGGAAGGCAGTAGAGGACGGAGCATCCTGGACTGAGTTTTATCTTACCAATTAGTCTTTAAAAGGGAAATGAAAAGATGTGCCTACATTAAACCAGCACCTACTTTATTTTATAGTTTACCAAACTGGATTTTCTGGTATAGAGTATGTTTTCACTTATTCTATAGATAAAAGAAAATAGTTATGAAGTATTACCTGCTTCTTCTAGTGCTTTCCGCATCTCATAGGAATTCATGGTACCAGACCTATCAACATCAATTTCCCGGTAAATTTTCTGGAACAGGAAAAATAGTTATAAGAACCACGGCCCAAAGCAAAGCAGGTGGCAAGTTACCACTGTGCTTTGTGTTTAGTGGGGATGACGTTTTTCTAGCTCTGCGCCTCTAGTTTGGCTTTGGAAAAATTCAACTGTATTTCTGCCTTAAATATGATAGTATTTTGCTGGTTTGTAAATACTCGCATCATTACATAATGACTGCCTGAGAAAATCTATTTTTATTTTTTTTTTTGCGAATTCCACTGCTTAGCAGGCTGCATCTCTCAAATTCTCACCATTGTTTCTAATCAACTAGCCACATGCCATGGGCCTTATGTTAATGTTTGTACTTGAGCTGGCAAATATCCAAACTACAAGGACCACACAGCCTTTTCAGTAGCCCTTCCGGTGGCTTTTAGATGTCTCTATTTCTGGTAAATAATCAGGTGAAGGTGGAGAATAGACTACTTAATTTGAAAGGTCCCTGGTTTTCTCTAGGTCATTAACTGTTTGCATTTCCCCAGCCCTATCTTTACTCAGTCTGAGCTCCATTATGGGTAAAACCTTAAGCCCTGGAGAAATGTTCCCCACCCTCCTGAGCTGCTGCCTTATATTGTGCTCACAGCATGTTCCCCAACACCAGTCCACCTGCCCCTCCCATCCGCCCTCCTGGGATCTTACTTGGTATTTTTGAATCTTGGTCCAGAGAATGTAGAACTCCTTCAGCCCCAACTTACCACTCCCGTCTGACTGCCTTCAGTTAAGGAAAGCGCTCTGCGTCTGGGTTCATTTGGGCAGAGTGCCTCCTGGTTTGTCCTTTCAACTGGATACTTCTGATAATCACAGTTTATCTACAGGGAGGTTTTGCAGAACGACTCTTTTCTTGCTTTTCCCATTGCCCAAACATATCTAAAGGGTTGGAGGAAGGGCAAGATAGACATCTGGCTCCCTCCTGATCCAAGTTAGTTTTGATCTAGGGATGCTGTGGTGGCCCCAGATTCTGCTAAAAATGAGCGATAGAATGATATGCAGGGGACTTCCTATGGCTTCTAATGGTTGGGTCTTTGCCATTTTTTGGAGTATTTCCTAGGCCTTTTAGAAATCACACAATGGGTTCACACCATAGAGACTACACCACTGCCCCTTACCATCACTTCTCATTAAGCACCCAGAACAAGGGGGGGAAACGATAATTAGCTGCCCTAGGAGCAGGCAGGTCGGTGGACTGTCATCAGTGGCCTTGGAAGGCGCTAGAACAAAGGGGAAGGAGAAAGACCATGGAGGGCAGGGCCTCTTATCTACAAATCAAGAAGGAAATCTTGATCAAAGAATACAGACTCACATCAGAAGTATATGGTTTAGGGGACATTTTCCCAGGGGAAGTAGTGGAAATCCTGTCACACAGGAAACAAATTTAAGCTCCTTTGGGCAGAGCGTGGTGGGTGTGTTGTCAGAAACCCCTGCACCAGCTTGAGGAATGGGCTGGCTGCTCTGCAGTCTTAGCCTATGGAGGTAGCAGAGATGAGATTTCTTTTTTCATCATCTGAGGTTACTCACGTTACCTTAGTAAGGGAGGCCAGTGCTGACGCTAGTCCCACAACAATTCAGTGGGTTGAATGGAGCTGGCCATTCTTTGAAGGGGGGTAAAAGGCAACGTGGTTGAATCTTTTCAGGATGATATTTTGAATTCCCTCAGTTTTTGTTTCTGGAGCAATGTTAAAGGATACATCCAGCATGTCGACCATGATTTTGCAAGTCTCAATGCTGAAGCCATCTGACTTGATATCTTGGCCTAGAAGACAAAACAAATAAGAAAGGAAAAATTTTTAGAGCACCACCGTCCAAAAAAACTTTCTGCAATGATGGAAATGTTCTGTATCTGCACCATCCATCCATTAACCACAAATGACTACTGAGCACTTGAAATGTGGCTTTTACTTAATTTTAGTTAATTTAAATTATTTTAAATAGCTACATGTGACTAGTGGCTCCCATACTGGGACATTTCGGGGGATGACTTCTCTGTATATCTGCAATGGGCAAACAGGGTTTTAGTAAGTGCTTTTTAAATAAATGAAAGAATGATGTTAGCAGGGTGCAAATCACCTGTGCCTGTCAGGCAGGGAAAAGAAAAACAGAGGGCACGTGTGCTCATTTTAGGTTATGCCCTGTGAGAGGAAGAGCCTCACTAGAACTGTCCAGTCTGCATTTATGGCATGTCTGTGTGTCCCCAGTGGACCCCAGATGACTAAGAAACCTATGACCAGGAGTTATTCTGCTCTACTGGGTAAGTCCAGTCTAGTTGATGAGTGGCAGGGGATGTGAGACCTTGTTACAAATGTGTACCCAGGTGTCCCACAGACTTCACGAAGAGCCCACACTTTCACTGTGTTCTTATAAAAGGTTCTATCCTAACCTGTCTGAAAGCCATCTGGGTACCAACCCCTTCTTGGGTGTAGAATTACAGCCCAGAGGCTGAGCTGGGACCCTAGGGCAGAAGGCTGGAGTCTCCGGGCAGCGAGGGGGAGGGGAAGTGAGCTCAGGCACATGTGTAGCAAATGGTGCCTCCCCCAGCAAGGAGCAGGCGGGATCCAAGTATGGTCCGATGCTTCCCCACCCCCCGCCCTCCATCTGTGAAGAAACAATGAGGCTTTAGTCTCCAGGGCTCAGGACAGCCACACATCTGAGCCACACCAATGACCTCACTAGTGCCTGGCCACCTCAAGGGTAATCACCATTTGCTTATCTTCCCCCAAATCAGAGGAGGGAGGGCTTCCTTGAGAAGCACTGCAGTGGACTGGCCACCCTTCCTTCCTGTGTGGAGGAATCCTGACTGACTGAGAGCCCAGGGAATCACAGAAGCTCTAATGCAGCCATTTGTGTGGCAGCCACAGGACAGGGAGCCGCTAACTGGTTTCTGTGAGGGGCATGTCCTTCACATACCCCGGACTCTCTTTTGGCTCTGAAGGAGGACTCCTCTTTATCTCGAGGGCTAGGCTGGAAGCCATCTGGGTTGTCAGGGAATGACTTCACAAGGTGATGCACAGTGCTAATGTTCAGGACATGACACTTCTGTTTCCAATCCAGATTTATAACTTATAATTCTGATACTGCCAAAACCCAGCTTACTAGATTGCAATCTTATCAAAAGCAGCACAATTCTTGTAATTTGAGAGAGAGGAAAAAAAATTGTATATATATGTGTGTGTGTGTGTGTGTGTATATATATATATATATATTTCTCTCAGTGGTGACCAATAGTGAATGGGTTAAACAATCAATCCTTTGATATTTTTGCTTAAGAAATAGTTACAGACTGAAAAGGTTTTTGAAACCACAGGTCCAACCCATTTCTCAAGTCTCTAACCAGCTGTATTCGTTCCTTGTGGAGACCCTGGGCCGAGAGCAGCCACTCCTGGAGTCGCAGGTGCTTGCTTGGCCCATTGGCTTGAATGAAGTAACATTTCTGTCAGTAAAGAACTAGTCGGACAGGCTTATTTACATGCAATTAGGAGATGAGACCTTTTAATCTCCCGTTCCCTTAGTTTGAGCACAAGTATGACGATGGTCCATTTATTTTTCCATGCTGGCTCATCAATGGGATACTGTCACTATATCAGTGTTTCCCCACAAAATACAGCCAGGGAATTCAGGAACTTGGGAATGCTTTCTGGCTCCCATTATCTGGGCCAACTCAACCTTTTCTGACCAATTTGTCATCATAATAGCTGCCATTTGTTGAGCACAGGCTTTGTGCAAGGCAGTTTCCATATATAAGACTTCCACCACTCTAAGAGCCAAGTAAAAATGCCCATTTTACTGATAAAGAAACAAGTGTAAAAGGCTATATAACTTGGTTTAGATCACAAAGCTAGTAAGTAGTGGAAAGTTAGACTTGGTCTTTAACCTCTAGACTCTGGAACATTTAGTTCTTTTTTAAAATAACATGTAAGAACTCCCTTCTTCCAATTCTTTGGAAGTAGCAATGTCTGTAGGAGCAGGGAGTGATGCTTTAGCCACAGCAGCCAATATGTGGGAAGGGATGGATTCCATGTTCCCTCATGCCCCTAGGAGAAGGTGC
This sequence comes from Choloepus didactylus, assembly GCF_015220235.1. Lineage (NCBI taxonomy): Eukaryota > Metazoa > Chordata > Mammalia > Pilosa > Megalonychidae > Choloepus > Choloepus didactylus. The sequence goes on from NC_051308.1 coordinate 36,157,912, forward strand.
AGGGTGAGAGACTCACAATGAAGGGATACTTACGCTTTGCTAGAACTCTTCTCAGGATGGTCTGCAACTCAAAGGCAGAAATCTCTGCATCCTATGGACATTTAAACAGAGCACTGTTATTCCCTTCCTGTGGAGCCAGATGCACATGTATAGTAGACACCTGCTCCGTTCAACCCTGTCCCAGCCCTGTGCAAGGGACATGAGGTAGGCTTGGGGTACGGTCTGAATTCACATGTCTAATAGCCCTGGATGATGTTGATGCCGCTGCCCCAGGCCACACTTTGAGTGGCACCGCCACAATCCATCCATCCGTGTTTTAATCTAAAGTGTGCCCTAGGTAGAGGTCATTCACCATTTCTTTGCTGTAGAGAATAAAGAATATGTTCTCCACTCTACCCATGTTTGTGGTCTTAGTTCCGTTGTGCCGTTCCTCCTATCCAGAGGAGTTCCTCATCCTTCACAACTCAAGATCTTAGGCTTCCTGTAAAACTAAAACCAGTGGCCTCCAAGAACAGCCCAGCCCTTTCTTCATGGCCCTTTATGTTGGGGCTCCTCAGACCTGTTCAGGTACCTCCATTCACTTATGCCTGTTAGTGTAATTGAGGGGCAAACACCATTGTTTAAAACCAAGATTGACTGTGGTCATTTTTGCTTTTGGGGGATGTGTGTGTGTGTGCATGATTCACATCAACAGGGAAATAAGTTTCTAGAATGCCCCCTTCCCTTGAGAAATTGTGCAGGGGGTGGGGAGCAGTTGACACCTGGTTTAGCACTTTGTTGGGTCTTTGGCTAAGCAAAGGGAGGCCCAGATGAGCTTGATGGTAGATGCTGGAGAGGGCTAAATTTCTCTGCCTCATGAAGAAGGATGATCTTGTTTTTTGGAGTTGTTGGGAGAAAAGAGGGCTGGATAACTTTGTAGGAAACTGAAGTCTTAATGGCTGAGGAATTTTTTAAGAACAGGTTAGTTTAATATAATAGTTGTAAGCTGTTTGGATTTTTGTGATTTGAAACCCTTCCCTCTCCTCAAATTCTTATAAATAAATGGCTTGTTTTTGTGGAAATCCAGGATAAGGGGCTGAGTTCCATGTTTCAGTTGGCATGGACAGAGAAAATAAAACAGCCACAAGGAGAGACCAAGAAGCCCTTGGAAGGAGGAACCCAGAGCCAGAGTCGCCCATGAAGATGAAAGCCTCTAGCAATGGGCAGAGGCCTTAAAGAGGATCTGGGCAAGGAGTCTGAGCTGAAATTTGGGTCAGTTTTGCAATTCCTCTTTTCTTTTGTTCAGTTTGTTTCTTCTCCCCTTTGAATGGAAGTGTTTTCCTTTGCATCAACCAGAGGGCATAACAGAGTTTTTGGGAACACCTACCTCTCCTGCCAACTGGGCAAACAGCCTTCTGAATCCATCATCGATGTCATCCTCACTGATGTCAATCTGGAAGGTGAAGGGCAGAAATAAGGAAAAAATGGGTCAGGGGAAAGAATGATAACAAGGTTCTCCCTACCAAGGCAACCAGCCCACCTTCTCTCCCTTTGTAGGTTCTCTTGGGCCTGAATTCTAAGGTTATTTGGATTGAGATAAAGGACGTGTGCAGAATTAATGACAGAATTTTTTTCCTAGTTAAAACACATGAGAGGGAATATAAACTATGTGGGACGGAGTTAGGCTCTAATTTCTCACAACAGGTATCTTCTGTAATGTCCAGCCCAAATCACCTTTCACAATCCACTCTAATAGGAACTTACAAGCTTAATGCCTAGCTGGAGTGTTCCGGAAGAATTTTGACAGTGGCTAGTGAACACAGCCCATGGGACCCTTTGAAATTGTTCAGTCTCTTACTCAACACACATGACAAGCACAGAGTTTCAGCAACCGATGTTACCTCGGGTCCCAGGACAGAAGAGGAGGATATATCTTATGCTATTCCAAAGCTATTCCCCTTTGGGTGCTCTCCTCCTTTGACTTTGGATATGTTAAGGTTAGGCAGAGTTTGCAATTCCTGAGCTGTATCCCTAAATTACCTTCAGGATTTGTTACTGAGTCACGATTTTTAGAACTCTCAGGAACCTGAGAAATCATGTCGTGCAGCTCTTTCATTTTCATCTCATTTCAGATGAGAAACCTGAGGCCCAGCAAGGAGGGGTGACAAGAACCTCACTGCACAGAGGTGCCATCCTTCTCCACCCACCTCCCCATGCAGGGGTGGGGTGGGGTGAGGGACAACTCTGCCCTAACAGGCCAGGGACTGGCCCAGGCCCCCAGCACAGTGGCCAGAGCTGGGGGCAGGGGGCAGACTGATTCCCAGTGCAGGCTGTATCCTCAGTTTCAAGCTGTGTTCATGAAGTCTTAGAGGCCTCCTAAACCCTTGGAATGATGTTTTACTCTTCTGTACTGGGTTGTCCATGATAGAGAGGGTGGGATTCAAGGAGTTACAAGTACCTCTTCAAGGTTGGCCTCAATTTCATCATCGACAACCCTGGAAATAGAAGGAAAGTGTGTGTTACTGGAAGGGAGGCTAGGGCAAAAACAAAGTGTTGCAAAAATCATTGCTAAAATGGAAGTGCAATGTTAAAATCCAGCATGGGGTGGGGGCAAGAGGATGACTCTGTGTCCCAAGTTTATATGATAATGGGTCCCCTAATAGCAGAAACTAAGACACAAATGATCCATGGGAAGTGTCATGACGAAAATAACTTGGAAGGCTGGAAATTTTTGTTTGCTGGTTTCTGTTCTTTATTAATTAGCACAGTCTTCCCATTTGGCACGGTGCTGGTATTCTACACATCTCACTCAGTATCTGTCCTGAAGGAACAGCTCTTAAGTTCCAACAGAAATGCTCTTTACCATGGTAAAACTATTGTCTACTTGATCTGCTTAAGGTTGGAGAAGGCAGGCAGTGTGGAGGCCTTGTGTTATTTCAACAGAAGCACAGGCAGAGGTTAGTGTGTCCCCATGCACAGTCCCTGCATACAAGGATGGCTCCTTCTGCTTCATAATGAGGTATCCTCTGTGTCCGAGTATCCTCATGGAAGAAAAGATAAGGGGACCCTTGGGGCTGATAGACTCTGGAACAGATTATTATCTTGGGACAAGGAAGTTAGACACCTTTATTGGGAGAAGGGCCGTACTACTGGGGTGGAGAGAATAGAAGAGTTGGGGAAATTGAGGCTTCCCTTGGATAGCACCATGTGGTTGGCAGGGAGGAGCAGTACTGAGTTTGACCCAGATGCCACTGGGTCAAGTCCCCATTTCCGTGTCAGTGGAGACTGTAAGTGGAAAGCACGAGGCTTCCTCCAAGGACCCTAATGACACTGAGAAGGAAGGCCCTTTCCCTGTGGGAAGCTTAGCAATAGAAGAGAACCCATTAATGGCAGGAAAGCTGCAGCACTGTAGTGACATTTACTGGCTTGCAGCTGCCCAGCATTGTTCTTTCCTGGATAGCACCCTGATTTCTCAAGCGAAATTATTTCTTTGTCATTTACTGTCTTGAAGCAAGGGTAATTCCCTGCTTCTACCTGTCACTGTCCTTGTCCCTCTACAGGAGCCAGGAGGCCAGTGGCTGACCGAAGCCCAGGCCACCAGACACTCTCTACTGGATCTGTGCATCTGAGCGAGTGGCACAGGTCACAGCACAGTGACATAGCAGCTGCTCTGTCCTCTGCCTCCATGCCCTGGAGCCTCTAGTACTTCCTCGGTTCCTGCCTTTCCCCAGCCCGTCCCTTTGCCTCCCATCAATTCTGGAATCCCAAAGGCCTTTCACTGAATTTACTTTTGCTTAAGTTGCCCAAGGTTGATTCTGTCTCTGGCAGTCAAGTGCACAACTGAATATACATGTCTGAGGCAACAGAAGTTTTAGGGGGCCCCTAAACTCTTGGAATTAGTTGGTGCTCTTCTGTTCTGTGTGGCAGAAACCATTGTGAAGACCACTTAGCAGTGGGATAGAGGCAATACTGACAGTGGCAAGAAACTGTGATGCCAGCCAAAAAAGGGTTCTCCAACAGCTGGAACTCAATGAGTAAGTGGCGGGACCCAGAGACCTAGTGACTATGACAGAGAGAGGTTGCCACTTATACCTTTGGTGGCTCTCCAGGCCAGTGGCCTGGGAAAACAAGAATTAGACCGGCACTGCCCAGTTTCTCCAAGTGATGGGAGTGGGTTCATAGGTAGTCTAATATAGGTCATTCAGATGCAAATAACTTGATAATTCAGACATACAACTGTTAAGTTAGATTCTACAATTCACTCTACAACTAAAATACCCTTGAGTGACATTTTTCTTTGCTTACCTGAGAATAATACTAAAAATTCTTCAGTATATCAAATCCCCACATGAACCCTTTGAAGAAGGCAGGAATTAAGGATAAAGAAATTAATGTTCAGAGGAGTAAAGAACTATTTATGGGTCAAGGAACAGACTAGCGGATAGGAAAAAGAAGGGGTGCAGAGGAAGAAAGGGGCAAAAACCACCTACTCGTAGTCAGCTTTCTTTTCGGAAAAGATCCGGATGCAGAAATCCCCATCCTTGTTGGGCTCGAAAGTGGAAGGCACGAGGATGTACTCGCCCGCAGGCAGCTTGAAGCGGTTGAGCACCTCCCGGAGGTTGATGAAGGTATCTGACCGCTCCCGTGCTCTGTGCGTCAGGAAGAAGTTTTTGCTGAGGTGGATATTGGTCTGCCCCGCGAACTAATGAACAAACAGAGAAACAAGTGAGAGTGGGGCAGGGGGAAAAAGGCTCCAAATGCATGTCATTTTCACTCATTGAAATAAAAGGATTACAGTGATCATGTCTGCACCATTTACATAGAAAGCAAACTTTCTACCTAAACAAGTGCCCACTGAGGAACTAAAAGGCTTATATGCAACGGGGCCCCCTCAGTCACCCAGCTCTGTCTGCAGAGATGCCCTACTTCCCACAGGAAGTTAGTGCCTCAACCTTCACACAGCGGCACAGAAGATACATACAGAAGAAGGCCCTGTGACGACAGAGGCACAGATTGGAGGATACAGCTGCAAGCCAAGAAATGCCCAGGATTGCCAGCAGTCACCAGAAGCTAGGAAGAGTCAAGGAAGGATTCTTCTTTTTTTAAATTTTTACTTTTCTAAGCAAACACTCTGCCCCTAGGAAGGATTTTTCCCTAAAGCTTTCTGAGGCAGCCTGGCCCAGAGAACACCTTGATTCTGGAATTCTCGCCTCTCGAACTGCGAAATAATTGTTTTAAACCACCCAGTTTGTGGTACTGTTACAGCAGCTGTGGGAAACTAATACAGGTTGTCTACCTGGAATTAAACCATGCGTGGGCTCTGCCAGGCCACTAGGGGGCAGCAGGCCACACAGGGAAGCCCTGGATCTAGAACCTGAGCAACTTTAGCAGGAGGAGAGGACTCATCCTTCGTAGCCACAAGCTCTCCCTGGGCTTCATGAGCCCCTGAGCTCCAGCAGCCTGAGCCTCTTATCTGTTGGTGAACCAGAACCTTCAGGAACAGGAACTAATGCAAGCCAGACGTACCTCCTCCGGAACCTGCAAAGGGGAAGGAGAACCACACTTAATTCTGATTCTGGGAGAGCTGCCATCACTCTGTTTCTTTTGCTACCACCCTTTCCTTGTAGCTTTAGCACTATTAACCAAATCAACATACTTTCCAAGGAACTCAAAGCATTTCCACATGGAAAAAAAAAAATCTTATGACCTGGTAATTTATTTTAACTTCCAAATTAATTTACTTAACTTCTAAATTCCAAATTTATAGAGCCTAAAAGCAAGGCACTGAATTGTGAAGTGACTTGTCTAAGGTCATCTGGCAGGGGAGCAGGGCTGTACCCAGAAGAAGTAGATGGGTTCCTAACCTTTAGGTTAGGAGCAGGTGTCAGTTCTAGGCCTCTGTCTGCCACAGGCAGTCTGTATTTCCTACGTCCTCTCTCTGGCCTCAGGTTCCTTATCTCTGAAATGGGACCAAATGATCACCAAGGTCCTTCTGAGCTGTGAAAGTCTATGTCTGGATTTCCAAGCCCATGGGGTGGTGGGGAACTGTGTCTCACAATTCAGTTTGCATTGTTCTTGGAGCTATTTTGTCCCACATCTGAAGTCCTCAGCTGCTGTTTTAGAGACTGAGGGATTTGGGATTATGTACACTTTTAGAACTTATGGTGCTTGCCCAGCTCTTGCCTAAATCCATTTCTCAGGTGGGTGGACAGGTATGAGGTCAGTGTCCTGCCAGGGGCAGCCACATTGCCAGTGAGGACACCTCTCCGGACCCCTTGTCTGGGTTCCACCCGAGCTGTGCTGGTAAATTGGCCCTCGGGGAAAGGCGGGAACCCTGACTTGTAGTGTTTGCCAACTTCCATGGTAGAAATCCCCCCATCGTGGTTGTTTCCAGGCTGCCAGTGTGACCTCACTGACCAAGGGACTGGGAAGAGATGAACACATTTGGCTTTCAGGAGCTGGGAAGAGTTGGCTCCCACACAGCACAGGATTCCACCCATGAAACCAAAGTGCACCCCCACTTCAGCTGCATTAAAGCTTCCTTGCTTCCCTCTTCTCCCACTGCCAACACAATGCCGTGAGAAGCTCTTCTGGTGTTGCAGAAAGGAGTGGGGAGGTTAAGGGGCCCCGCATGCCAGGTCAGTTCTCTCTGCCCAGCCCCAGCCCGAAGAGGGAGGTGGCAAAAGGTGGCTTCCTTCTGGCCACAGTGCATGGGGATTTTCTTTTAACTTGGAACAGAATGAAAAACGGACGTGTGGGCAGTGTGTGTGGGTGGGGAGCAGGACCCAGCCAGCAGCTCCCCCTAGTGGTAGGGGTGTAAGGACCAAAGGGTCCCCTGTCCCGAGCTCTCCACCTGCCAAGCCAATGACTCTGCTGGACTCTTGACCATCTACACCCATTGGCTCAGCTCCTGCTTTCACAAAATCTCCAGTGGGGTCAGTACACTCTGTTCTCAGCATAAGTCTCCTCTGTTCTTTGGAGATTAGTGGGCCAACCATAATGCCAGGGCTGGAGAATGTGAGAAGGACTGTGGATGCCATTTAAAGAGTGCTGAGTTCCAGGAAGCCAAGGGCTTAGAACTTCTGGGGACACAGACCAGCTGCAGGGTCCCCTTTGTGGTTCTCTGAGGCTCCCTGTCGCTCCCTTAGCTCTTCCTAGGCTAAGCTCCCTGTCGGGGCCCCATCCCCAGTTCTGCCACGGGGCTGAGAAGAGCAAAGGGGGAAGGAGGGAAGGCCCCGCCCCCGTCCCGCCCACACCTCGTAGATGCCAAAGCCAATGGTGTGCATGTCCTCGCCCATCTTCCTCTGCCGCCGCCGGTGCTTCTGGATGAGGCCCACCAGGAAGGTGCAGCCGCTCTCCCCATCTTCCTGGTCCTCGTCCTCCTCCTCCAGCTTGATCAGGTACTGCGGGTTCATCCAGAAAGTATCTGCAGCGAGAGAGGGCCGGGGTCAGTCAGCCGGGGCAGCCCTGAGTGGGCAGAGGCGGTCACCACCACCGTGTGTGAGTGTGTGTGTGTGTGGGGGGGGGGGCGCGCTGAGGAAGCCCCCGGGAGAGCGATGAACATGAGGGCGGACGGCAGCAGCAGAGTCCAGGCGGGTCTGGCCGGCATCCCTGTGGGTGAGCGAGGGGCCAGGGTGGGCAGTGGAGAGAGGATGCCCTGCCCTTGTCCGCGTCTCATGGGGCCTAAATTAGATCTTCCTCTCGGAGTTCCCTCTCTGCTGCCTTCAGGCTGGCTCCTCTCGGAGACTGTGTCCGTCTGCGGGTTGGAGCACCCGGCGCAGGCTTCCTTCGGCTCGGCTTGCGGCTCCCCCTAGTGGCACTTTCCCCTCATCGCGCTCTAACGGGAAAGGCGGGGATTGGCCGGGCTGACCTGGCTGAGGCGATTCAGGGCTGTCGTCTCCCCTTGAGGGAGTCCCACAGTGAACCCAGAGGCCAGAACATCCTCTGCACAATTTCAGCCTTTCGCTCTGTGTGTCTTGTCCTCGCAGCCCGATCCCTTCACCCACCCTCCTGGTGTATCTTCCCTCCCCACTTCCAAAACCTGTTCACAGGGAGGATCCCGTATGCATGCGTGGTTAAGGGTAACCACGCCGATTCCTTGGCTTGCCTAAGGGGAGGAACTCTGACTGTGGAATTAATGGCATCGTCTAGTGCAGGGTTGGCGAGCTATAGCCTCCATGGGCTGCTGCCTGTTTTTGTAAATAAAATTTCATTGAACATGCCTGTTTGATTAAATAGGATTGCCTTTGGGCTACGGCAGGGGGGTTGAGTAACTCCAGTAGAACGACTGAAATCTTCACTATCTGGCCCTTTACAGAGAGTTTGATCTAGCCGGTAGGGGAGGTGTTTTGTAGGAGGCAGGGGTCCTTCTCAGCACCCCTGAAGCCACCACTTGGTGGCTGCAAACTTGAGGTGAGAGAGGAAGAGTTCCAGGTCTAGAGGCCCCAGCAGGCCCCAGTGAGACTGCCTGCTCTGTGGCCCTGGTGAGCCCGTGGAGCCTCAGCCCCTCATCTGTAACAGGGACTCCAGATAGGACCCTGACCTGCCCACCGCGTACATAGAATCAGACTGCCTGGTTCACAGCTGGCGTCCTACACTGTGAGGTTTAACCTCTCCAAGGCCTCCATTCCCTCATCCTAAAGATGGAGGTGGTAATCAGAGGCCTGTCTTGGAAGCTTGTGGTGAGGATCAAAGGGAATAAAATACACAAAGCACCTAGGACGTTCCTAGCACACTCCGTACTTGGCAGCTCTTGTCAGGGTGAGGGGACTCTGAGGGAGGGAGGGAGGGGAGGGAGAACTGAGCCATCAGGGCAGAAGAGCCCAGAGAAATCCCCACCCCCCCTGAGTGGGGGCTCAGCCCTCAGCTGCTGAATGAGTGGGGTGCATGGGAGGGTTGCAGGCAACACCGAGGGCCTGAATATGCAGAGGGGCCTCTGGGTGCAGTGGGTGTGGGTCCCTGCAGGGCTCGGCTGCCTGGGCTTAGGGTGGATCAGGGAGCTCCTGGGCATGAAGTGGGCACAGAAGAAAGTCACAGGTGCCAGGAAAGGACATCAAAGAAATTGAAAGTCGTGGTTTCTACCTGGGTAGGGAGGCAAATGCATGCAGAAGGTAATGGGGCTAAGAAAATAGAGAAGGGTGAAGGAAGGTGGAGAGGGTCCCCATGAGTGAGAGCTGCCTCCTCTGGGCTGCCAGGCTGGGGGGTGGCACATCAGGGTAGGATGAAGGGTGCCTTGGCCTCTCCGGACCCAGCGTGGCAACAGGCCTTACTTGGGTAGTTCCTGCAGCCTCCTGCGGTTGACCCCCGCCTCCAGTTCCCGTCCTTCTTGGTGAGTTTCCACTTCTTGTAGGAATCACTGGTGAGAGTGTCGGGGGTCAGGTTGCAGATCTCCAGGCGGGAATAGTGCCTCAGGAAGTCGCTGAAAGACATCCTGGCAAAAGCAGACACACGGGCGCCCCAGGGTTACAGGAGGACACATTGGTAAGCCTTGACCTTCCACCTAAGGCCAAACTAGGAGCAGCCGGGAGACAGCCCCTTGGGACTGAAGGGGCCCAAGTACCAGTCCTGGCTCTGCCACTTCTAGCTGGGTGACTTTGAGCAAGTTACTTAAACCTCTCTGAAGCTCAGAATTCTCATCTATAAAAGTGGGAGCAAGAGTATCAAGTGAGATAGTATATGGGGACTCATTTGGTAAACAGTAAGTTCTCAACACATGTAGACGGTCCCCAGAGTGGGACAGACACACAGACAAGTGGGTGCGTTGCTGCTTGCTAAGGGACCGGTTTCTTACGGGACTGGGAGGAATCTCCAGGAACTGGTTGGGAGAAAGGCCCCATGTTTCCCCTTGTTTTCTCTTGGCATCTGAGCATTAATCTAAGAATTTCTCCCTCTTTGTTTGTAAAGCTGCTCAGTTTTAAACCCTTTGTTGAAATGGACAAATTGAAGTAAATTGGACTTGAGAACTTTTTTGTTCAATATCATGTAGTGAATCACTGAAAGGAGTTTAAAACAGCAACAACAATAAAACTAGGATTTCACGCCCCTTCTCTGTAGTAGTGATAATCTTATTTCCAGTTGACACTTTTTTTCCAGTTGGAAACTTTTTTTTTTCTCTAGCAATTTTCTAGTAAAAAAATACCAGGACAAATGCATTTTCCCCCAAAGCCTCTTCTAATCTTACCAGAATTCTCCATCTTCACGCCGATTGGTCAGCCTTTCTCTGTCCTCTGGGTCTATAGTATTCCAGTTTGGGCAGCTGGAAAACAAAATCATGGGAGAGGTATGAGAAACCAGCATGGGGTGATGACATTCCCCCAAGGCTCCCCAAAGTCACGGAACAGGGACACTTACTCTCAACTCTGAGGGCTTGGACTTCAGTGAGGGCTAAAAGCCTGGGGGAGGAGGGCAAGTGGATGATTGATTCTGGAGGATGTTGGCAAGGAAGAGCCCAGAAAAGGGCCACAACCCACCAGAGACAGATGAAGTAGCATCAACTGCCCAAACCGAGAAGGGGCTGCCATCTCTTTTAGGGGAAAATGAAAATCTGATGAGGAGTGTTTGGCCCCTGCAGCTGACCTGGAAGGCTGGCCAGGTGTCTCTCTGCTGAGGCAGAGGATGGCTGGAATTGGGTCAGGGAAATGGTGGGATTGCTGCAGGTGCTCTCCCTGGAGGGGGAACAAATGAGGAGCAGGAGGAAGGCCATAAGAGGGGCTCAAACAAGGTTGTACCCCAAATAGTTGAAGTTATGGAGGACTACGGGTAAGCTCCAGAAATCAACAGAGGAACTTCCCTTTGGTCTTTGGCAGAAAACTCATATCCTTGAAATAGAACAAGTGCTTGGTGGGGGGAGAAGGCATTTTTTTTTTTCCTGGAGGCTCAATAGAAGGGTGAATTTGAGCTACAGATGGGAGTTAACCATGAGATGTAACAGGAGCAAGCATCACAGGAGCTCTGGGCCTTGCCAAAGGCACCCAGCCTGCTGGAAGTAGAGCCCTGGTTAAAAGACCCATAGAAGTGCCCCCTGATGCTTTCTCACCGCACCCCCTCCCAGGACCCCCAACCTGGGGCACCTACTCACTTGTCACTCCATTTCCCAGTCCACTCCACTTCTCCCCAGGGATTTCGGATGCGGATCAGTTTCTGCAAGCTTCCTCTACTTTCAACCTGGAGAGTTTTAAAAGAGGAGAGAGAGACGTTGAGTTCAAGCCAGGCCTGGATTTACTCGGGCCCAAAGCCTCCTTCCGCACGAGCCATGGAAGGTTTGGTGTGTAAGGGGTGAGGATTGGTGTGGGGGTGCGTTGTGGCACCCACAAAAGCCAGAATGAGGTTTGACTTCCAAACCTCAGCTTTGGAAAGTGGAATCTGGGTCTTGGAGGGTCACACTCACTAACCTCTCTGGTGAGCCTGATGCATAAATATGCTTGTTCTAGACTGTGCTTTGGCACTCTACCTCTCTGAACCTCAGTTTAATGACTATATCAGCATGCACTTTTGCTTAGGAACTCAGGGAAGTTTTGCCACTTGTCAAAAGAAAACTGGTGATAACAAGCAAGTGCAGTGCATTAATCTTGACTGAATCCTGGACTGGGGGGAGGGTCTCTAATGGACATTTGGGAGCATTTGGGAATATTTAAATATGGGCTATATATTAGATGATGTTTTTGAATGAATGTTCATTTCCTTGGGTATGGTAATGGTATTGTGAATATGTAGGAGAATGTCCTATTCTTAGGAGATCAATGCTCTAGTATTTAGGAGAAAGTGTCATGATATCTGCAACTTTCATATGGCTCAGAAAAAAGTACACACCTAGACAAAAATCTGGTGGGACAAAATGTTAACAATTGTTGACTCTAGAGGAAAAGTGTATGGATTTTATTATTCTATTTGTTCAGCTTTTCTGTAGACTTGAAATTTTTCAAAACAAAAAGTTGGTGGCAGGGGAGGAGGGGAAATTAAAAAAACAAAACAAAACACTGGACATGTCAGAAGACGGGGGTCTAGTCTGGGTTTGTAATTAATGGTGAACTTGAGCTGTTTAATAATATTTATAGTAATAACAATAGTAGTAGTAACAAGGTCAGCAAGGATAGCTACCTACTTACCAATGTGATTTAATCACCCCAGCAATTTTAAAGATAAGGAAACTAAGGGACAGAGTTTGAATAACTTGCCAGAGCCCCACAGATGGTAAGAGGCAGAGGCAGATTTGTACAAAGGCCGCTTGGATTTAGAGATAACTGCTTTTGTGAGATCAGATGTGAAAGCCCTTTAAAGAATATAAAACAGAACTATTTTTCTATTATTTTTATTAGTTGCCTGGTCAGAATAGCAGGCAAGTTGTAATTATAAACTGCTGTAAAACACAAGTCCCCGGGAGCCCAAGCCGCGGCCACCAGAGGGCAGCGCAGCGCGCGCGCGGCAGCCAGGGCCCCGGAAGGGAAAGCCCGATTCGCGCTCCAACTTCAGGAATGCGAGGTCTGTTTTGAGAGGGACTGTGGTAACTCAAGAGCCCCACCCTGGGCAATCGCGGGCAAGAAAGTACATTCCGACCCCTGGGAATCCCGGCTGGGCCCTTACCTCCTCGGCTCCGGTGACGGAGTACGCGTGTCCCTTCACCAGCTTCTGGAACGTGACGGCCTCGGAGTCCGCAGCGCTGGTGATCTGCAAACAGGGCGAGAGTCGGCCCGGGCCGGCCGCCTTCTCCCTTCTTCTTCCCTCCCACCCTCCTCCGGTCCTACAAATGCCCCAAGGGCCGACCGCGACCCGGGACACACAGTGGGGGTGTGGGGACCCCGGTCTGGGGAAGGAAGCCGCAGAGCTGGACTTTGCTGCACTGGGAGGACCTCCGCCCTGCTTTTCCATGCTGAAATGCTGTTAACAACCAGAAAAAAGGCTAACCGGTGCAAGGCCTTCGGAGAGCGAGGACCGTCTGACAATGAACCCTCGCATTAACCTGCGAAGCACGCTTTACAAATTTCGGCAGACAGAGGAGGGCGGAGAGGCAGCACACCGTGGAAGGGGCCAGGTGGGTGTTTCGCGGGCGGAGCAGCGCTGGGTGGCTCAGAACAGACGCCTAAAAAGCCATGGGTGGCTCACGAGCCCCCCAGGTGCACTAGCCCAGCAGCATGGTCTGTACCAGGGCAGTTCTTTGGTCTATGGTCTGCACTTAGAATTTGCTTCTACTGTATTAGAAACTCCTCAAATCCACTCCTTTCTCCCATCTATTCTGATAAAGGTTGTTTTTGGCTTGGTAATGGGAAGAAGGCTCAGAATAGAAAGGGTCTTTTGTTTTGGCATGGTCTACAGAAAAAGTTTGAGAACAGGGCTTCGAATTTGTGTCTGTGAGGACCAGTTCCTGGAAGCAGGCAGGGCTGGGGGGCTGGGGGGCTGGGTGCAGCCTTTGCCGTGAGGCTCCTTGGGGACAGGACGTCTTGCCATCTCCCTTCCCCTGGTGAGGTTTGCCAGCAAGGCTATTATGAGGAAGTGGTTCCTTTCTGTGCCATTAACCCTGGAACATGCAGAAGGCTGTTGGGCTCCGGGCACAGGCTCTGTAGATGGGGGAGGATTTGTCCCAGGAAGTCCTTCTGTAGGGACCAGCAGAGGGCAGGGGACTCTTGAGGGCTGGGGATTCAGAAGAGTTTGGAGAGGAAAGGGCAGGAGACATCATCACCCCTAGCTGGAACCCCTTAGCTGGAACCCCTAGCGACCCCTGTTCCAGGTAGTGCAATGTGGTGGACAAGGGCTGGGGTAATCATAAATACGGGCAGTGGGTTCCCTGGCACTGCTGAAGCCTCCCTTCAGCTAGAGCAGACTGGAGATGGGGTGCCAGGGAGGGAGGCCTGGACTTACATCAATGGAGCAGCCAAGCAGGGAACCTTTCTGCAGAGCCTTCTGGATGATCTTGAACAGGTTGGGAGGGGCCTTCCTCAGCTCATACCATTCAGCGATGCCTCCAGTGAAGTCCTCGAAACCCTCAGTGGTGGCACCCCCAGAGAGCGCTTCGTAACAGCCATTGATCCTGCAAGGGGAGTAGATGCAGCTGACTCTCTTGCCTCTCAAAGTGATGACCCCTTTGCTTGTCTGAGGCTCCAGGGACCCTCTGCTCAAATTCTCCTTGGCTGTCTCCAGCTCAGGGTACCCACAGAGGCAAGTTACCATCTCCAAAGTTATCATTTTCCTGCAACTTTGTGACTTTTTTTGAAAACCTCATAGAATCTAAGAGTTGGAAGGACTTTAGGGATTATCTGTTCCAACCTATCAAGTGTGCGTATTGATTCTTTCTACATCCTGACAGGAGAGCAGAGGTCTGCTAATTGGTTGTCTGGCATTTATAGCTTAAAAAAAAAAGACAGCAATTCAGTAGCCAAAGAATTTGACCTGAGAAATAGGCACTGTGTATGCAGGCTTTTTGCTCCTTGTTCCCAGTGTTGGAGTCCTGAGGCTTCTCTGACTGTCCTGTTTGAGCCTTGTGATTTAGAGGCATCACTCAGGCCCCAGGTTCTCACAGCTGGGTGTGTGAATCCTGACCCCTCCTCCTGGCCGAAGGCTATGACAACAGAAATCCACCTTATGTTCTAAGAGTCAGTCACTTTAATGGAGGGGCCAAGGCAGCAAGGCCAGATCTAGCTACTTCTGGAGAGGGGCTGGCAGGGGACTTGCTGGTGAGAATGGGCAGCTCTGAGTTGAACAAACTTGACTCTGGGCAACCTAGATGGGAAGCAGCTGGGTGGGATATGGGGGAGACATCTCTAATCAGTGACACCATATATTCTGGGCAAAATTTCCGTAATTTTCATCCCTCTACAAAACCTGGGTAGATTCTGCCAATTGGCAAAAACTCTGCTGTCTTTGAAAAAAAAAATGTAATATGACCTGCCGAGGAAGTAGAGAGCTCCTCCTCAAGGCCAGGACAATCAGTAACATAACTTGTTCCTGTGCATTTGGTTAACAATGGCAATGGCATAATGCAGGCCAGGCACCCTGCATGCATTATGCCCTTGAATTTAGAGCCAATATTGGCCAAAGTTGTCCTTCTATAGAACAGGACTTCTATTCAAAGTAGTCCTTGACTATTTTCTGTTGTTTGGGAACCCAGGGTCAAATATGGGGCAGGCTGTCAGGGGAAGGGCACGGTCACTCACTTGGCATAGGCCTTCTCCAGCAGGGCGCTCCAGAACTCACTCCCCTCTGCCGAATGTACAAAGAGCAGCTCTCCATCCTTGGTGGGCAGCCTGTCATCCACTACTACCTCCACCCACTCGCCGTACTGCCAGAACTGCAGGGCAAGGGAAAGGAAAGGGGGTGAAGGGGGGTGGCTAGAAAAGGAGCCAGGGATATGGGGGCCTTGAGCCTCAGCTGCATCTGACTCCCTCCTGCCCCCATCCTCCAGATGAGTTCCGTGAGCCCCGTCCTGGGAGGAGACTCTCCCTCTAACTCTCCTACCGCAAGCGAGTCTTCACCAAGAAACTGAGGACAGAAGACACTTACCATTCCCTCCAAATCCATACCCACTTCTTTAGAATTCTATCCTACACCTTAGGTTTTTAAAAATATTATTTCTCCTTTAACAGGATGAAGGGAAGAAAATGAAGAGTACCTTGGCATTTTGTCTCAAACCTCAAATAATAAATGTTAAAAAAACAAACAAAAAACTTGGGAATTACAACCTGAGCACCCAGTTCTACTTCTCTTTTCAGTGTCCCAAGAGGCAACCACTGCTGTCCGCACAGGGCCCCACACCAAGGGCCAGGAACTTCCTGCTCTCTCTCAGTGTCTTTGGTGGAAGAGTCTCCCACACTTGTGAGCAGCACGGTTCTAGGAACCTGCAAGCACCAGAGACTAATAAACTTGGCCAAACCGGGGGACCTATTCCTGGTGGCCAGGACCTGTTGAAGGGAAGCTTGAGGCAATCACTGAGTTACCTGGAAGCGGAAGATCCCTGCATAATTTTCCTGGAAGCTCTGGTTTAAGGGAACAACTCGACCCAGGACTTCTTCATTCAGGGTGAGGGAGGCAATGGCTGCCAGCAGCCAGCAGTCACCTGTGAACACCGGGGGAAGAATGCTCATCAGACGGGCTTCCGTGTTGGGGAGGATGTTGGAACCGAAACAGAGTGATGTGTCAGTCAGTTCTCACCTTAGGGTTAGGTGGGAGCATTCGGATGATACTTTGAGGAGAATGCTAAGGGAGAAATGTTTTTGTTGTCATGTTGGTGGTTGGGCGGAGTTGGGAGGGTTCATTCTCTGAAAGACTAAGACTCTGTAATGGCTGGACTGTGTTCTCCGAGAATATTTGCAGAGTGAAGGAATCTAATTAGTCAACATTAGCTTCTGAGAAAATAGGGTTTAAAGGTGAGTTTGGAGTCAGAAGAAGAAAGTGTACTGATAGATGGGAAGAGGCCAAATGTTTTAGATCTGTGATGGTTAAGTTCATGTGTCAACTTGGCTAGGTTAGGCTGTCTAGTTGTTTAGTCAAGTAAGCACTGGCTCGACTGCTACTGTGAGAGTATTCCATGGATTTAAATCATTAGTTGATTGCATCTATGGCTGATTATATCTACAGTTAACAAAGGAGACTGCCTTCAGCAATGAGGGCAGTCTCATCCAATTAGTTGAGATGCCATAAAGGGAGAACTGATGATTTCAACACTTAGAATGAAGAATCTCTACTTCAGCCAGCCAGCTTCTCCTGAGGAAGTGATCAAAAACCCTTCATTGGAGTTCACAACTTGTGACCTGCCCCACTGAATTCAAACTTGTCAACCCCCATGGTCTTCTGAACAAATTCCTATAATAAATTTCACAAAATTTATATATATTTATACATATCCTCTTTGTTCTGTTTTTCTGGAGAACGCTGACTAATACCACATATGAGAATGAGGTCCCGGGGAGAAGGGTGCAGGGACAAGAAAGGAGATCCGGCAGTACAATCCCAGGAGGTACCAAGGCAGTGCAAATGGAATATCCATGAGTCAGAGGAAAAGGTGTGGAAGGCTGGACTGCTGCAGGGGTTCCTGTGAGGAGGGGCTGGGACGTGTGAGCAGAGATCCCTTCTAGGGGAGCACTTCAACGGATGGACAAGGATGGGAACAGTCAAGTGGGCAGCTGGCCAGGCAGCCTGGCCCCTCTTGGAGCCCATGTCCTGCTCTGGGAAATGTATAAATGCGTGAGGCATAATGTGAGCATGTGTGCGAAGCAAATAGCAACTCCCAGGATCATTTCATGTGGTTAGAGGCAAGCTGGTGGCAGCGACAGCACAATAGGTTTGCAGGGAGAAGTCAAGTGTACCTCAAAATACAAACACAGGCCTGGACTGCAGGGAGATCTGAAAAGAAGATGAGGAAGTTTACTCCATTCGAAAGGAATGTCCCCTTTTCTACAAACTTCCCATGACAGTAATAGAACATGAAGTTCAGATCAGTTTAATTTTCACTGTTTGATTTATTTTTTGCTAACTGGATATTTTAATAGACAAACATGTTATTGAAGTTCATTGTGTTCTTTGAGTTCTGGTCAACCTCTTAGCATCCTGACACTACTTGGACTGTCCTATTAATGCACAAATTATTGTGTATAGCTCTTGGGAGGCCAGTGTATGCTAATGACAAATCTATGGTAAGTGGAGAGACACCCCTCCTTGCTTAGTCAGTCAGTAACCAAAGGAAGTTAAAGCAAATCCTTTTGTTCTTAAATTGGGGTACCTGTGGGTGATGTGGGGCTATGGATTCCCCTGTGGTTTTCCACTCAGCAGCCATTTATTTGCTTCCTCTTGTAACAAGTCTTAGAGAGGTTAAGAACATTTCCAACAGTTAAATTGCTACATGTGAAGGTTTAAAAAGCATGAAATTAATGTCTGTTAGAGATCTCTGGGACAACCTTTTTGTTAACTAGACCTTTATATATGCCAAACTAGAGACTGTTTTGACATGTTGAAAATAAGGAGTTGGGAGAGAAATTTGGCAGAGGGTACTTTTTTTTTTTTTTTTTTTTAATCATCTTTTTATTGAGATATATTCACATACCACGCAGTCATACAAAACAAATTGTACTTTCGATTGTTTACAGTACCATTACATAGTTGTACATTCATCACCTAAATCAATCCCTGACACCTTCATTAGCACACACACAAAAATAACAAGAATAATAATTAGAGTGAAAAAGAGCAATTGAAGTAAAAAAGAACACTGGGTACCTTTGTCTGTTTGTTTCCTTCCCCTACTTTTCTACACATCCATCCATAAACTAGACAAAGTGGAGTTTGGTCCTTATGGCTTTCCCAATCCCATTGTCACCCCTCATAAGCTACATTTTTATACAACTGTCTTCGAGATTCATGGGTTCTGGGTTGTAGTTTGATAGTTTCAGGTATCCACCACCAGCTACCCCAATTCTTTAGAACCTAAAAAGGGTTGTCTAAAGTGTGCGTAAGAGTGCCCACCAGAGTGATCTCTCGGCTCGTTTTGGAATCTCTCTGCCACTGAAGCTTATTTCATTTCCTTTCACATCCCCCTTTTGGTCAAGAAGATGTTCTCCGTCCCACGATGCCGGGTCTACATTCCTCCCCGGGAGTCATATTCCACGTTGCCAGGGAGATTCACTCCCCTGGGTGTCTGATCCCACGTAGGGGGGAGGGCAGTGATTTCACCTTTCAAGTTGGCTTAGCCAGAGAGAGAGGGCCACATCTGAGCAACAAAGAGGCATTCAGGAGGAGACTCTTAGGCACAAATATAGGGAGGCCTAGCCTCTCCTTTGCAGCAACCGTCTTCCCAAGGGTAAAACTTATGGTAGAGGGCTCAACCCATCAAACCACCAGTCCCCTATGTCTGTGGTCATGTTAGCAACCATGGAGGTGGAGTAGGCGAATACCCCTGCATTCTCCACAGGCTCGCAGAGGGTACTTTTACCTTTGGACAGGGGGACAGGGAGCTGAGAAGAGCCCATGATTGGTGGGAACAGAAATCTACTTAGACATGCTTTTCCCAGCTGATGCCCCATGGTGCCCAGCACGGACCAGGCTATCAATGAAAAAGACGTCCTTCAGGCCTTTTCTGAGCATTCATTGGGTCGGCTGTTCCTGGGGTCATGAGAACCTCCTTTTCAATCTATTTCTATTTCTTTAACATCAGGTCTTCTCATTACCTTTTTTCTTCTTTGGGGCCCTGGAGATGCCTGTGATTCTTATTTTTTCTTGAGTTTATTTGAGATTTTCTAGAAATCTTGCAAAATGTTTTGATTTGGCCTTGTCAACACAGGGAGGCAGCAAAGGCTAGTGGCCACAGCCTAAGTGTGAGAATCTGAGTGAAAGAAGGCCTAAAACTAGTTACTCCAATGCTTCTGTCTATTTCCCATCAAATCCTTGAGCTTCCTCAGAATAGCTGCCTGGGTCTGCCTGATTCCAGGGGTGGCCATGCAAATGTCCGGACTCTATGTGCTTATACCGTGCACGCGTATGGGTACCTCACAGGCACGCGTCTGCGGGACCCGGCAATTGCTTTCATTGTCTCAGAGGTCTCAGTTGCCGATGCTGCTATTCCTGGGTCAAGGACTGTGTGACTGTGTGACCCAGGATTGGCTTCAGGTAGTGGCACTATTTTTTTTGTGGGTCGTGTATCTAGGCAGTGCTGACCGTGCAGCTATCTCAGATTACTGCTCACCACCAGTCCTGGGAGCTATGGCTAATCCCAGAAACCAGTGACAACGCTTCGTGGCTTCCAGCTCTGTTCCTTCATGTCTCAGAAGCATTTATCCTGCTCACCCTGGTGGAAGCCAGGCCCCATTTTCCCTACTCTTTGTAGAGCATTGCTTCTTTTATCCCTTGTTCTTCCAAACTAACCTGTTGCCTCTGAAAAGATTTATAATCCTAGAATGTTTTCTAGATGACCAAACTGTGGTTTTAAGAGACTAAGTTACTTGGTTGAGGTCACACATCTGGGAAGGGGCAGAGCAGGGATCAGAGCCTGGGCCCCTCGACTTCTAGTCATGGGTTCTTTCCACTAGCAAAAATAAAAAACTAATCAGTAGGGGAGTGGCTGCTTAATATGTACAGAATGTTCAACTAGGTTGAACTTAAATGTTAGGAAATGGATAGAGGTGACAGTGGCATGTTATTGTGAGAATAACTAATAGTGCTGAATGGTGTGTGAGTGTGGTGGAAAGGGGAAGTATAGAGTCATGTATGTCACCAGGAGGAAAGTTGGAGGTTACAACAGGAGAATGTATAACAAGTGAATCTTGTGGTGGACAATGTCCATGATTAACTATATAGGTGTTAAAATGTTCTTTCTTGACTAGAGCAGAGGCACAACTCTTTAATTTTTATTTCTTTTCTGGAGTAATGAAAATATTCTAAAATTGGTCATGGGGATGTATGCACAACTATGTGATGATACTGTGAGCCAGTGATTGTACACTTAGATGGTTTGTATGGTGTATGAATGTATCTCAAAAAAATTGCATTAAAAAAACTAATCAATAGAAAACATTTGTATAATACTTTGCAGTTTACAAAGCACATTTTATACATATTATTTGATCCTCATAGAAATCCTATGAGATGACTATTACTATTATCATCACCTTTTTTTGGGATGAAGAAACGGAAGCCCAGGAAGTTTATATAGAAGACAATTGGCAGGTCTTGCATGCAAATCTGAATCCAAATCCTGGATTTTGTTTAAAATCTGTACTTAATGATTTCTTTTGGTTAAGAGTATCTGATTCCTTTAAGGAGAGACCCACTAGAGGTATCTGACTGCAACTCAAATTTAAAACTAAGGGGAACAGGCTGGAAGCTTCCTTAATTCTATAATACCCACTGGCTCATGAAATATTAAAACACATTACCTATTCAAAGCCATGCAATTCACTAATGCCACAGGAGGATCTGATATTGCACGGCCAAGACCACAACACTAAAATCATAGGAAAGGCAAGAGAAAACAAGAATTACATGCATTTACTGTCAATGATTCTAAAAGTTTTTCATCAGTTCTTCAAATTCTGGAGTTGAGGGAGACTTAGGACATTAGACGAATGTCTTGATTTCTAGTAAGGTAGATGCACTTGAAATCCTATTTTATAGTTCTGATTCTTTAATGCTCCCTCACCCCAATCAGCCAAATGTTTTGAATTAAGTCTGGACGCTATCTTACCCAGCTGATTTCTTTTATTTATTCAATATCTGCTCATATAAGCTTTCTCAGTAACAAGATCTGAACAATGATTAAACAGTTTACATTCAAGGAGGCTTACTTTGTGCCAGGCCCTGTGCTAACTGCTCTTCAGGTGCATTCCTGCCTTATCATATTTCCCTGTCACAAAACAATATGAGGTAGAACTAAGATGGTGGCTAGCTGAGACAGGGCGAAAAAAACGCCTCCGTGAAAAACACTAGCTAAAAACCAGAAAGTGACCTAGAATACTGGTTACAGCGATGCGCCAACTGGATGAGGGCTCCTAGCTCCAGAGGGGCTGTATACTTGGTGAAACCGGGAGTCAGCATTCTGAAATGAGTGAGTAAGCTGGCTGGAAGACCCGCAGCCGCGCGGCGGGCTGGGGAAGCCAGGGTTCAGCATATGGAGACCATCTGTCTGTTTTAAGGAAAAAAAAAAAAAGGAGCAGCTCCAGTAGCAATTGTGGGAGTCATGCAGGAAAACACAGCAAGAGGGGGCTGGGCTGGCCTCTTGCTGTCTGGCCAGGAAGACAGCCCGCAGCAGATACCTTTGGGTTCGGGGGAACGGAGGGGAGAGCCGGAAGCAGAAAGAAACCCCGCGGCTAGCAGCTAGCCCCCAGAGGGCTGGATAAACTCCTGCCCGGGGCCATGCCCACAGCCCAAAGCCCCGCCAGTTGTCCCGGAGCTGGGAAGGAGGAACAGTGCGAGGAGGAGAGGACTGAGATGCCCTGCTTGGCCATTTTTGCTTCGGGCTGGGAGTGCGCCGCTGCACGGCCCAGCGGCCCGGGGCTTCCCTTGTGGGACGGTGCACACTGATGACATAGCACAGCCTTCCCTCGGCTGAGCTACTGGAGGAGCGCGGCTGGGAGGGGGGATCCACTCGGAGAACCCAGGGACACTACGCCAAGTCTGGTGGTTTATGGATCAGCGAGAGAAAGAGGCTGGGGTTGAACTGAAATGAAGGCTTAGACTCCTGGGGCGGCCTTGAATCTCCGGGATCCTGGGGGATTTGAACATTAGAACTGCCCTTCCTCCCTGGCTATCCGTACACACGCTCCACATTCAGGGCGGACAGCTCCAGCAACACACCCAAACTGCGTTCTCCAACTGAACCCACAAGAATCGTTTCCCCACACAAAGCAGAAAAAAGGTTGAGAACTGACTCGAGGGATATAGGTGACTCACAGACGCCATCTGCTGGTTAGTTAGAGAAAGTGTACGTCACCAAATTGTGCTCCTGAAAAATTAGATCGATATCCCTTTTTCTTTACAACTTGAAAGAGCCCTATCAAGCAAAGCAAATGCCAAGAGGCCAAAAACAACAGAAAATCTTAATGCATATGATAAAACCAGAAGATATGGAGAATCCAACTCCAAACACACAAACCAAAATATCGGAAGATACAGCATACCTCACAAAGTTAATCAAAGATCTACAATCGAGGAACGAAAACATGGCAAAGGATTTAAAGGACATCAAGAAGACCATGGCCCAGGATATAAGCTACATAAAGAAGACCCTAGAAGAGCATAAAGAAGACATAGCAAGAGTAAATAAAAAAATAGAAGATCTTATGGAAACAAAAGAAACTGTTGGCCAAATTAAAAAGACTCTGGATATTCACAATACAAGACTAGAGGAAGCCGAACAACATCTCAGTGTCCTAGAAGCCCACAGAACAGAAAATGAAACAACAAGAGAAAAATGGAGAAAAAAATAAAAAAAAATCGAAATGGATCTCAGGGATACGATAGATAAAATAAAATGTCCAAACTTAAAACTCATTGGTGTCCCAGAAGGGGAAGAGAAGGGTAAAGGTCTAGAAAGAGTATTCAAAGAAATTGTTGAGGAAAACTTCCCCAACCTTCTACACAATATAGATACACAAAGCATAAATGCCCAGCGAACTCCAAATAGAATAAATCCAAATAAACCCACCCCAAGACATATTCTGATCAGACTCTCAAATACTGAAGAGAAGGAGCAAGTTCTGAAAGCAGCGAGAGAAAAGCAATTCACCACATACAAAGGAAACAACATAAGACTAAGTAGTGACTACTCAGCGGCCACCATGGAGATGAGAAGGCAGTGGCATGACATATTTAAAATTCTGAGAGAGAAAAGTTTCCAACCAAGAATACTTTATCCAGCAAAACTCTCCTTCAAATTTGAGGGAGAGCTTAAATTTTCCACAGACAAACAAATGCTGAGAGACTTTGCCGATGAAAGACCTGCCCTACTTCAGATTCTGAGGGGAGCCCTGCTGGAGGAGAGACAGGGAAAGGAGAAAGAGATATAGAGAATTTTAATAGACATATATAGTACCTTACATCCCAAATCACCAGGACACTCACTTTTCTCTAGTGACCACAGATCTTTCTCGAGAAGGGACCATAAGCAGGGACATAAAACAAGCCTCAAGAAATTAAAAAAAAAAACAAAACAAAACACTGAGTATACTCAAAGCACATTCTTCAACCACAATGGAATACAAATAGAAGTCAATAATTTTTGAACTGTAATTCCACTAGTTACTTCCTACATGATATAAAATATACAAACTCTAAGGACAAATCAGTGGTTTTGAACTCAATGTAAAATATGTAATTTTAGACAACTATATAAAGGTGGGGGAATGAAGGAGTATAGGAACATAGTTTATGTGTTCTATTGAAGTGAAGGTGGTATAAAAGAAAAACATGATTGATATGGATTTAAGAGGTTAATTTTAAGCCACACAGTAAACACAAAGAAATTATCAGAGAATATAACCACAGAGACGAAAAGTAGAGTTTGGGTTAAGAGAAATGGGGGAAGGGGCAATGGGGAGTTAAGAAATGAGTGTAGGGTTGCTGTTTGAGGTGAAGGGAAATTTCTAGTAATGGATGGTGGGAAAGAGCATTACAACATTCTAAACGTGATTAATCCCACTAATGAAAGGCTAGGGAGGGAGTGGAATGGGAAGATTTAGGCTGTATATATGTTTCCACAACTGAAAAAAAAAAAAAAGTCAGTCTAACTAGATGACAATTGAATACTAAGGATGAACTTGGATGGGACAGGAGGATAGAGGACAGGTGGCTCAAAGGGACACAGTTGAGGACTCGGGCAAGATGGCGGTATAGAGAGGAGTGGAAGCTAAGTAGTCCCCCTGGAACAACTACAAAAAACCAGAAACAACTAGTAAATAATCCAGAATAACTGCGGGGAATTTCATCATACACCATTCATCATACACCAACCTGAATTGGGAGGAATGCCCGAGAACACAGCATAAAATCTGTAAGTAAAACCTGCGGAACCAGGTCGGGAGACCCCCACCCCCATAGCCCGAGCTGCGGAGCCGCGTGGTGCCACAGAGAAGCTCTCTCCCAGCAAGCGAATACAGCTCAGCTGAGCTCCAACTGGGGTTTTAAGTAGTGAGTGTGAACTGCTCACTACAGGTACGCAGCCCCAAAAAACAGACAGAGGCTTTGGGTGACGACTGACCTAGGAGAGCCGGAGGGTTGCCTTGGACTGGGTCTGAAGGGGACTATCTGTTTCTTTTTCGGCTCAGTGGAGAAAGCCCCAGTCATTTTCAGTTTCCAGGGCTGTGACTCGGGGAAGGGCGGAGACACCACAAGCAGAGAGTGAGACCATTGAAATGCTAATGACCTCCACCTGAGGGGTCTGTCTCCTCTAGGAGGAAAGGGGTGGGGCCCTTTCCATTCAGAACCAGACCCCAGAGCCTGGGGGAACACGGACATACCTCCTCACAGCAGTCAAGAATTATA
This sequence comes from Choloepus didactylus, assembly GCF_015220235.1. NCBI lineage: Eukaryota > Metazoa > Chordata > Mammalia > Pilosa > Megalonychidae > Choloepus > Choloepus didactylus. Next base: position 36,182,842 of record NC_051308.1, read on the forward strand.
GGCTAACAGGCGTCACCTGCTGGGCAGAAAAGCACAGTGACCCGAGGCATCAAAGGGTGGAGCAATTTTCTAAGACACACCCTCAGGGAAACCAGATACTGAATATTTCTTCCCTCTGGGACCTGAGCCTGTTCTGGTCTGGGAAAACCTGATTCGGATAACCAAGGAAACCATGCCTAGACAACAGAAAATTACAACCTACACTAAGAAAAACAAAGTTATGGCCCAGTCAAAGGAACAAACGTACACTTCAACTGAGATACAGGAATTTAAACAACTAATGCTAAATCAATTCAAAAAGTTTAGAGAAGATAATGCAAAAGAGATAGAGGCTGTAAAGGAAGAACTGGACATGTATACGGCAGAAATCAAAAGTTCAAAAAACCTACTAGCAGAATCTATGGAAATGAAAGGCACAACACAAGAGATGAAAGACACAATGGAAACATACAACAGCAGATCTCAAGAGGCAGAAGAAAACACTCAGGAACTGGAGAACAAAACACCTGAAAGCCTACACGCAAAGGAGCAGATGGAGAAAAGAATGAAAAAATATGAGCAACGTCTCCGGGAACTCAAGGATGAAACAAAGTACAATAATGTACGTATCATTGGTGTCCCAGAAGGAGAAGAGAAGGGAAAGGGGGCAGAAGCAATAATAGAGGAAATTAATGAAAATTTCCCATCTCTTATGAAAGACATAAAATTACAGATCCAAGAAGCGCAGCGTACTCCAAACAGAAGAGATATGAATAGGCCTATGCCAAGACACTTAATAATCAGATTATCAAATGTCAAAGACAAAGAGAGAATCCTGAAAGCAGCAAGAGAAAAGCAATCCATTACATACAAAGGAAGCTTAATAAGACTATGTGCGGATCTCTCAGCAGAAACCATGGAGGCAAGAAGGAAGTGGTGTGATATATTTAAGATACTGAAAGAGAAAAACCATCAACCAAGAATCCTATATCCAGCAAAGCTGTCCTTCGAATATGAGGGAGAGCTCAAAATATTTTCTGACAAACAGACAATGAGAGACTTTGTGAACAAGACACCTGCCCTCCAGGAAATACTAAAGGGAGCACTACAGGGTGATAGAAGACAGGAGTGTGTGGTTTGGAACACAATTTTGGGAGATGGTAGCACAACAATGTAAGTACACTGAACAAAGCTAACTATGAATACGGTTGAGAGAGAAAGATGGGGAGCATGTGAGATACCACAAGAAAGGAGGAAAGATAACGACTGGGACTGTGTAACTTGGTGAAATCTAGAGTATTCAACAAATGTGATAAAATGTACAAATATGTTCTTTTACGAGGGAGAACAAGCAAATGTCAACCTTGCAAGGTGTTAAAAATGGGGAGGCATTGGGGGAGGGATGCAATCAGCATAAACTAGAGACTGTAACTAATAGAATCATTGTATTATGCTTCCTTTAATGTAACAAAGGTGATATACCAAGGTGAATGCAGACAAGAGGGGGTATAGGGGAGGCATGTTAGACACTTGACATTGGTGGTATTGTCTGATTCTTTATTCTACTTTGATTTAAGGTTATTTTTCCTTTTGCTGCTTCCTAGCTGTCTTTTTTTTTTGTTTCCTCTTTCTTTTGCCTCTCTACCTTCTTTGACTCTCCCTCCTGCCTTGTGGAAGAAATGTAGATGCTCTTGCTTAGTATGAGCAGAATGTTCAATTAGGATGAACTTAAATGTTTGGAAATGAACAGGGGTGTTGGTAGCAAGATGTGAGAATAACTAACAGCGCCGAATGGTGTGTGAATGAGGTGGAAAGGGGAAGCTCAGAGTCATATATGTCACCAGAAGGAAAGTTGGTGGTCAAAAGATGGGACTGTATAAAACTGAATCCTATGGTGGGCAATGTCCATGATCAACTGTACAAATACTAGAAATCACTTCATGAACCAGAACAAATGTATGACAATACAATTAGAAGTTAATAATAGAGGGGCATATAGGGAAGAACTATATACCTATTACAAACTATATACTACAGTTAGTAGTATTTCAACATTTTTTCATAAACAGTAACAAACGTACTATATCAATACTAGGAGTCAACAATTGAGGGGGGTTGGTTAGGGATAGGGGAGGTTTAGAGTTTCCTTTTTTTCTTTTTTCATCTTTCACTTTATTTCTTGTCTGGAGTAATGAAAAGTTTCTAAAAATTGAACAAAAATTAATTGTGATGGATGCACAACTGTATGAGGGTACCCAGGGGCAAGTGATTGTACACTTTGGATCTTTGGATAATTGTATGGTATCTGAACAATCTCAATAAAAATGAAAAAAAAAAAAAAGGGACACAGTTGAGACATAAGGAAAAGGAAATAAAGAATGTAAGCTTTTTATCATTGTCGAATCTATTGTACTTCTTAGCTGCGCTTAATGGGATTGCATGAAAGAATGTTTCTTGTTCATGGGAAGTGTATACGTGAATTATAGTGAATGCTCAAGGATGTGTGCAGCTAACTCTCATATGTTCAGAAGACAGAGCAATAGATGATGGATGATAGGGAGGGAAAGAAATAGCAATGTGACAGCAAGTTAAAGTTGGTGGATTGAGCTACCGGGGGAGGGGGGAGTCAGGGTATGATGGAATTCTGTGTATGGGGCTAGTATTGTTTTTGCAACTGTTCATATAACTTTGAATTTATTTAAAAAAAAAAAAAAACACAATATGAGGTATGTACAGTTATCACCACCCTGTTTCATAGTTGAGGATAACTGAGGTTTAAGGAGGCTAAGTGGCTTATCCAAAGGTCCCAGTCAATAAGTGGCAGTCAGGTCTGTCTGAGCAAAGCTCATGCTTTTAAATCACTAACCTAAACAGTCCTTTCAAAATAGGCTGGTGTCAATTTCTAATTCATCTAACAGGACATTATCTTGGGACTTTTTCCCTTGACAGGTGACACGATTCTGTTTCACCATCCGGGCCTCATACTGTTCTCTCACAGACGTCCTGCTCACTCCACCTGTTTGGCCATCTCCCCAGGAGGGTTTTCTCCCCATCATGGACCCTCTTGCAGAATATCATCAGCTGCAGCCTCCACTCAGTCCCTCCCTTCCTTGGCTCTCCCCATCAGTGTGGAATCTACTGTTCCTAAAATAACTTACGAAAACCTTTTTCTTCTGGATAATTCTGCACTAACTTACTTCTGGAGAGGTGACCTGGATGGAGAAGCCAACACAGTCTGCTCCTGTCAAGGACTGTTTGGGTCAGTTATATCCTGGTCTGGATAAAACCAGGCTGGCTAGTTCTGGACAGGCAGGTGACCAGTTTAATTGCAAAGCTGCAAAATGTTTATACGGCTTTCCTACTTCTCGCTCTGGTGAAGACCCCGGTGTGCCTTGCAGTGACCAAGGCCTCTCCTAGAAAGTTGCCACATGGATGGGGCTTGAAAAAGATCTGGATACAGGTTTTAAAATGATGTGAAAATATTTTATATTATTATATAGTTATGTAATAATCCTTAAATATTATTTTACATATTTCCCCTCATGTTCATTTTTTTGTCTCTGTCCTCCAGTCATGCAAGAAGAAATTCTGGCAGAGGTGAGGCAGGTTGACCATCCAGGTCTTGGTCCACCTTGGGGAACTGTCGCTGAACACTCTGCCCTGTACAATGGAACTCATCTTTTCTTTTCCTTTTGTGTTTTCTGTGTGCTTTTAGCCTTCCTGCTCAGGTACAAAATCTGTTTATATTTGGTTACCTTCTGGTAACCTTTCGATCTTGATTTATTCCATTTATCTTAGAGCAGAAACAGTTCTCTTAGGGACCTGCATGCCTGGGTTGGGGTGGGCTGAGTACCTGACACTTCCATTTGTCTCCCCACGTCCTGCTCTCTGTGCCGGGAGGTGACGGGAGCTGCCCTGTGCTGACAAAACCATGAGCTCCCAGGCCCTCGGGTGCTGGTGGGGTAGATCAGAGGGCGGGAGGAGAGTGCAGTTAGGGCATTTTTCTCCCTGGCCCCCTCTGTGTCCCTTGACCGCAGGGCACCGCTCAAGGCAGCCACCTGCCCACGACTCACTCACAGTTCCAGGGTCCTGACAACATCCCAACTCACAGATCCAGGCCCTCTACTGGGAGAGTTCCTTATTTGATTACAGAAAGCATCAGACAAAAGCTGCTTATCTTCAAAAATGTTCAAGTCTCCCCTGACTAGTTTGTTCTGGCTCACCTCAGCCAGTTTATCACTTCTTAACTCCCAGGGTGTGATCCTGTCTGGAGGGGCTTAGGTAATCATTTACTAATTCGAAAAAGTGACCCATGTTCTTGGTTAGAAAGATTCACCATCATGAAAATGCCTCTTCCTCTTATGTTAGTCTACATTTGTAATGCAATCTCAATAAAAATAGCAATAATATTTTTAAAAATTGGAACTTAGCTGATTCTAAACTTTATAAGTTTACTTTTTCAGAAGTAAAGCCTGAAAACAATCTAAAAGGAAAGGAGATCTATCAGATATTAAATATCTATCAGATATTAAAAGACATACAAAGCTACAGTAATTAAAATAGTACAGCCCTTATGCATGAGTATATAGATAAATGACACTGAATAGAAAGTCCAGAAACAGTTCCAAATGTAGGAATTTAGTAAAAATGGATTGGCACATCTATACAATGAAATTCTAGGAAGTCATGAGAAAGAATGAAGATGTTCTCTGTTGATATGGGATGTTCTCTAAGATATGCTAAGTGTCATGTGCCACTATTTGTAAAAAGAGAAAAATGGGGAAACTGTATTGCCCCTTTCTGTAATTTATATCTTAATAATCTGAAGTCATCTTTGGATGATCTATTATGTAGAATGTGGTTTCATTACCAGAAGCTCTAGTTTATTGCTCTCAATAGAAGATTGGTTATGTCAGCTACCTACAATCAGAAAAAAAAAAAAAAAGCTTAGAAAAATGAAGGAATAGGGAGGGAACAGCAGAACCTACTTCTCTCCCCAAAGCAGAGTAGCCAGGCAGAAACTGTCCAATCAACTGCTTCAGGGATACAGAGACCAGGGGACTTCAGTACAACATCTGGGGGAGTGCAGATGAAGACAATGAGAGACCACGGTCAGAGAGTGTGAGTAATTCTGTTCGCAGCTCCTGGTGCCCACCCCCCACCCTTGAGGGAAGCAGTGGCGGGAGACCTGATCCTTGCCTGGAGGGTGGCTGAGGATTGGAAGAGCCACAGGAGTTCTTCGCCCCAAGTACAGAGGGAGACAAAGCCCAATACTGAGCCGGATATTGGCTGGCAAAGTTAGAACACAGAATTCCACAGTTGCAGCCTGTTCTGGTCAGATGGCCTCTGGGTGCCACTGTTTCAACTACATCGGAGGTAGAACTGGCAAAGAGCCATAACAGCCTGCCTTCATAGGTCTGATGGGACCAGATGGCCAAGAAGCACCACCTAGTGGGCAGGGTGGAAAGGGCAGCCAGGTGACTGGAAGGAAGAACAAACAGCTTTTTGGAACCTTTCCTAACCCTGCCCCAGGGCCCTCTGGATCTGGTCTATGCCCCCTGCACAGGCACCTGGCCCTATTTTGGCTGGGAAATACAGACAAACCAACTGTCTGAGAAGAGCCTTAATACAAACCCAATTAACAACAAAATGCTAGATTAGAGAGAGAAACTGACCTTCAGAATAAACCCATCAAGATAATCAGATGCCCAGATATCAGAAAGAAATCTCAAGGCATACTAGAGCATGGGAAAATATGACCCAGTCAAATGACCAAATTAAAAAGTTGGAGAAGACAGAATTTGGAAAAACTAATCAAAGATGTTCAAACCAATCTCCTAAATCAATTCAAGGAGATGGCTAAAGAGGTAAAGTGAGCATAAAGAAGAATCTGAAGGCATACAAAAGAAATAACAGATCTTATGGAAATGAAAGATACAATAGATGAAAATAAAAATATACTAAGACACACAACACCAGATTAGAAGAGGCAGAAGAAAGGATCAGTGAGCTAGAAGACAGGGCACCCAAATTCAAACAGAAAAAAATAGATGGAGAAAAGAATATAAAAGTTTGAGCAGGGTCTCAGGGAAATGATTGACAACACCAAGCAGGTGTCCTAAAAAGAGAAGAGAAGAGAAGGGAAAAGGGCCAGAAAGAATACTTGAGGAAATAATGCCCCCAAATTTCCAAACCCTGATAAAAAATATAAATATGCAAATCCAAGAAGCCCAGTGTACTCGAAACAGAGTAAATCCAATAAACCCACTCCAAGACACACACAAATCAGACTGTCAAATGCCAAAGATAGAGAATTCTGAAAGCAGCAAGAGATTCACCACATATGAGGAAACCAAATAAGACTAAGTGCCAAATATCATCAGAAATCATGGAGGTGAGAAGGCAGTGGCATGATATATTTAAGATACTCAAAGAGAAAAACTTCCAGCAAAGAATTCTTTATCTGGCAAGCTGTCCTTCAAAAATGAAGGAGAGTTTAAAATATTCACAGATAAACAGAAACTGAGAGAGTGTGTTAAAAAGAGACCTGCCCTACAAGAAATACTGAAAGGAGTTCTGACAGCTGAAAAGACAAGACAGGAGAGAGAGGCTTGGAGGAGAGTATAGAAATGAAGATTACCGATAAGGGTAACTAAAAGGATAAGAACAGAGAAAAAATAGATACGATAAGTAAAAGTCAAAGGACAAAATGGTTGAAGTAAGTACTGCCTTTACAGTAATAACATTGAGTGTTAATGGATTAACCCCCCACCCAATCAAAAGACAGAGATTGGCAGAATGGATAAAAAATATGATCCTTCTATATGCTTTTTACAAGAGACTCATTTTAGACCCAAAGATACAAATAGGCAAATAGGTTGAAAGTGAAAGGATGGAAAAAGATATTCCATGTAAGCAGTAACCAAAAGGAAAAAAAATGCTGAGACAGCCATACTAATTGTGCCAGCATGCCAGCTGGGATGTATTATGTCCCCCAGAAAAGCCATATCCTTTAATGTAATCTTGTGGGGGCAGACTTATTAGTCTGTTGATTAGGGTGGAACCTCTGATTGAATTATTTCCAAGGAGGTGTGGACCCTGCCCATTCACAGTAGGTCTTGATTAGTTCACTGGACTACTTAAGAGAGTTCTGGAGCCAGAGCTTGCAGAGAGGGCTAGAGATGCTTGGAGATATGGACAGAAGGATGTTTGGAGATGCTAAGCTAAGAGAGGAAGCCCTGAGTTTGCCCTGGAGAAGCTAAGAGAGGACCCCTAGATGCTGAGAGAGAAACACCCTTGGGAGAAAGAAGCAAGGACACATAGGAGTTGAGAGAGAGGAGCTTAAACACAACCCAGGACCAGTAGACACCAGCCACATGCCTTCCCAGCTGACAGAGGTATTCTGGATGCCGTTGGCCATTCTTCAGTGAAGGTATCCTCTTGTTGGTGCCTTAGTTTGGATACTTTTATGGCCTTAGGACTGTAAATTTGTAACTTCATAAATCCCCTTTATGAAAGCCAATCCATTTCTGGTATTTCGCATAATGGCAGTGTTAGCAAACCGCAACAGATTTTGGTAAAAGAGAAGAGTGGGGTGACTTTGCAAATACCAAACATATTGGAATGGCTTTTTAAATGGATAAGGGGAAGATTCTGGAAGAACTGTGAGGAGCTTGATAGAAAAAGCCTAGACTGCTTTGAAGAGACTGTTGGTAGAAATATGGACTCTAAAGAGACTTCCAATGAGGCCTCAAACAGGAATGATGAATGTGTCATTGCCAACTGGAAGAAAGGCAATCCTTGTTTTAAAGTGGCAGAGAATTTGGCAAAATTGAGTCCTGGTGTTGGACGGAAGGCAGAATTTGAAAGCGATGAGCTGGAATTCTTAGCTGAAGAGATCTCCAAACTAAGTGTGGAAAATGCAGCCTGGTGTCTCCTTGCAGCTTACAGTAAAATGTGAGAGGAAAGAGAGAAGCTGAGAACTGAACTCTTGGGTACAAAGAAACCAGAAATTGATGGTCTGGAAAACTCTGGGCTTCAAAAAAGTGAAACCCCAGAGGCTACAGCCCCATGTGAAGATTTAACGAAACCTGGAACCAGCCAGCCATTTCAGTACAAGCCAGAATTTGAGATGGAGTTATCCAAAAAGGATTTGTGGAAAGTGCTATTGTCTGAACGTTTTGACCCCTGTATGCTGCATGCCAAGCCAACTATTTTTTGCGAGATTTGTATAGACAGAACCACTGCAGTCTGGACTAAAAGGGACAGGGTGAAGGAAAATTACTTCAGAGAAGGCAGAACCTTGGAATCCAAGGTCTGAAGCCAAGAAATCTCGGACAAGGAGAGCAGAGCAAACTGTGCACATGAAGAGGGTGAGTTTGTCCTGGAGGCAGAGGATGGGCCTTCTGCCTTGATGCTCAGGAAAAGCCCTGCCACCCCAGGCCTCAGAGAGGGTAGAGCACATTCCCTGGGGATGGGGGAGAGCCTGGCCACCACCCCACTGTTTGGAAAGGGGAGAGTCTGGGCCCTGGTGATGGAAAAGAGTCCATGTGCTGCCCTGATGTTTGAGGAGGGTGGGAGTGAGAAGAAGGTGGTCTCCCCAATGCGTGGATATGCTGGAGCACTCACCCCAGTATTTGGAGAGAAAAAGCCTAGGGCATAAGTCTTTGGAAAGGGTTGGACTCCTGCTCTCTCAAGTACCAAGAACAAAATATCGTTCTATAAATGACTCTCAGACTTTGAAATCTAATGAAGTATGCCCTGTGGGTTTTAGGAACTGTTTTGGTCCCATGACCCCTGTTTTCCTTTCTATTTTTCACTATGGCATTGGGGTTGTTTATCTTATGACTGGAAAATATTGGAAGCAGATAACTTGTTCTGAGTTTCACAGGTCCACAGCCAGAGGAGAATGTTAGGACTTTGTACTTACCTATATTGTGATGGAATGAATGTATTTTTGCATTTGGATAGAATATGTTTTTTTGGGGTCCAGGGGGAGGAATGTGCTGGTTTGGATATATTATGTCCCCCAGAAAAGCCATATTTTTTAATGCAATCTTGTGGGGGCAGACTGATTAATCTGTTGATTAGGGTGGAACCTCTGACTGAATTATTTCCATATAGATGTGGACCCTGCCCATTCACAGTGGGTCTTGCTTAGTTCACTGGACTACTTAAGAGAGCTTCAGAGGCAGAGCCAACAGAGACGCTAAGAGATGCTTGGAGATAAGGAAGAAGGACGTTTGGAGATGCTAAGCTAAGAGATGAAGTCCCGAGTTTGCATGGAGAAGCTAAGAGAGGACCCTCAGATGCTTAGAGAGAAACAACCTGGGAGAAAGAAGCAAGGACACACAGGAGTTGAGAGAGAGAGGCTGAAACACAACCTGGGACCAGCAGACGCCATCCACATGACTTGCCAGCTGACAAAGGTATTCTGGATGCCATCAGCCTTTCTTCAGTGAAGGTATCCTTCTGTTGGTGCCTAAGTTGGGACACTTTTATGGCCTTAGGACTGTAAATTTATAACCTAATAAAACCCCTTTATAAAGCTAATCCATTTTTGGTATTTCACATAATGGCATTGTTAGCAATCTGGAACACTAATGTAAGACAAAATAGACTTTAAATTCAAAAGTATTATGAGACAAAGAAGGACACTATATATCAATAAGGGGGAAATTCTCCAAGAAGAAATAACTATCATAAATATATATGCACCTAATCGAGGTACCTCAAAGTACATGAGGCAACACTGGCAAAACTGAAGGGATTAACAGACATCTCTAAAATAATCGTGGGAGACTTCAACAAACCACCCTCATCAATAGATAAAACATCTAAACAGAGGATTAGTAAGTAAACAGAATCTAAATAATATGCTGAATGAACTAGACCTAACAGACAAATATAGAACATTGAACTCCAAAACAAAAGAATATACATTCTTCTCAAGTGCTCATGGAGCATTCTCCAGGCACAAAACACGCCTTAATAAATTTAAAAAGACTGAAATTATACAAAGCACTTTCTATGATCACAATGGAATAAAGCTGGAAATCAATAACAGCCAGAGAACTGGAAAATTCACGAACATATGGAGGCTAAACAACACACTTAAAGTTTAAAATCAGTGGGTCAAAGAAGAAATTGCAAGAAAAATCATAATATATCTTGAGATGAATGAAAATGAGAACACAACATGTCAAAACTTACGGGATGCAGCAAAGGCAATGCTGAGAGGGAAATTTATAGCCCTAAATACCTACATTAAAAAAGGAAGAAAAAGCGAAAATCAAAGACCTAATTGAACACCTGGAGGAACTAAGGAAAGAACAGCAAACTAATCCCAAAGCAAGAAGAAGGAAAGAAAGAACAAAGATTAGAGTGGAAGTAAATGAAATTGAGAACAAAAACAATAGAGAGAATCAATAAAATCAAAAGTTGGTTCTTTAAGAAGATCAATTAAACTGACAAACCTTTAGCTAGACTGACAAAAAGAGAGAAGATACAAATAAATAAAATCAGAAATGAGAGGGGGTCGTTACCACTTACCCCATAGACATAAAAAAGATCCTAAGAGGATGCTATGAACAACGTATGCCAACAAATAAAACAATGTAAATGAAATGGACAATTTCCTAGAAACACATGAACAACCTACACTGACTCGCGAAGAAATAGAAGACCTCAACAAATGAATCACAAATAAAAAAAGTGAATCAGTTATCAAAAACCTCTCAACAGAGGTTAAGCCTACTTAAAATTGTGACTAAGAGTCTCCCCCAGAGAACCTCTTTGTTGCTCAGATGTGGCCCTCTGTCTCTCTAAGCCCACTCAGCAAGTGAACTCACTGCCCTTCCCTCTAAGTGGGACATGACTCCCAGGGGTGTAAATCTCCCTGGCAACAAGGAACATGACTCCTGGGGATGAGCCTAGACCCAGCATCATGGGATTGAGAAAATCTTCTTGACCAAAAGGGGAAAGCAAAATGAAACAAAATAAAGTTTCAGTGCAGAGAAACATCAAGTGGAGTTGAGAGGTCACTCTGGAGGGCATTCTTATGCACTATATAGATACCCTTTTTAGTTTTTAGTGTATTGGAATAGCTGGAAGGAAATACCTGAAACTGTGGAAATGCAACACATTAGCGTTGATTCTTGAAGATGATTGCATAACTATATAGCTTACACGGTGTGACTGTGTGATTGTGAAAACCTTGTGACTCACACTCCTTTTATCCAGTGTATGGACAGATGAGTAGAAAAATGGGAATAAAAACTAAATGAAAAATCGGGTGGGATGGCAGGGATGGAATGCTTTGGGTGCTCTTTTTAAATTTTATTTTTATTCTTTTTGGAGTAAGGAAAATGTTCAAAAATGGATTGGGGTGATGAATGCACAACTATAAGATGGTACTGTGAACAGTTGATTGTACACCATGGATGACTGTACGGTATGTGAAAATATCTCAATAAAACTGAATTTAAAATAAAAAAAAAAATGGGATCTGAGACAGCAGGGGCTAATAGCAGAAGAGGAAGTGCTGTGGGACAATCGAATCACTGTGTCCCCCCTATTGCCCCCCACTACTGAAGGTGTTTTTCTCCAAAGAAAAATTAGGTGAATAGTTCTATACATCAAATTTTTCTGTACCAATATTTATCAACATTAATGTCCACGTGAATCATCTGAGAATCCTGTTAAAGACAAATTCAGATTAATTAGGTCTGGGGTGGTACCAGAGAATCTATATTTCTAACAAGCTCTCAAGTGATGCCAATGCTACTGGTCCATGGGCTTCTCCGAGTACAATGCTCTATTCCAGAAGTAGCTGACTAGAAATTATAGTGAAATAAATACTATTCACTGAAACAACAAAACTCCATTGTATCTGGAATAGTCTAAAAAAAGCATTCACAAACTCTGAGACACATTTAAAACTCTTGTATGAGTATTATAAATTTGGGTAAATGGAGAACAAAGTCATCTTCACATATGGGATAAGGAAAAGATGCTTGTTCATAAGTCCTTTTAAACTTCTCACTCAATGACTTGAATTACTGATAGGGATTGAAAAATATTCTAACTGGTTCTTTCTTTGGTGCTGAGTATTAAAATGAAACAAAGAAATAGAAAATCCTCTGGGGGAAGAGTCACCAGGAAAAATGTAGGTAATCATTTTCAACATCATTTTAAATTAGAATAAAGACAAAAAATATATATAAATAATAGGGGGGACAAGGAGTATGGGATGTTTTGGTTCTTTTATTTTTATTTTTAATTTTTTCTTTATTTTGGAGTAATTAAAATGTTCTAAAATTGATCATGGTGATGAATGCACAACTATATGATGATACTGTGAGCCATTGACTGTACACTTTAGATGGATTATATGGTTTGTGAATGTATCTCAATAAAATTGCACTTAAAAAAGTAAAAAACATAACAAAATAAAACAAAACACCTTCCAACAAAGAAAAGTCTAGGGCAAGAGGTCTTCACAGGTGAATTCTACCAATCATTCCAAGAAGAATTAGTACCAATCCTGTTCAAACTCTTCCAAAAAACTGAAGAGGAGGGAACACTACCCTAACTCATTCTATGAAGCCAACATCACTCTAATACCAAAGCCTGAAAAAGATACTACAAGAAAAGAAAATTACAGACCAATTTCACTTTTGAATGTAGATGCAGAAATCCTCAATAAAATACTAGCAAATTGAATCCAACAGCACATTAAAAGAATTATATGCCATAACCAAATGGGCTTTATTCCAGGTATACAAGGGTGGTTCAACATAAGAAAATCAATCAATATAATACACCACATTAACAAACTGAAAGGGAAAAACCACATGATCATCTTAATTGATGCAGAAAAGGAATCTGACAAAATACAGCACCCTTTCTTGATAAAACACTTTGAAAGGTAGGAATTGAAGGAAACTTCCTCGACTTAATAAAGGGCATATATTAAAAACCCACAACTAACATTGTTCTCAACAGTGAGAGACTGAAAGCTTTCCCTCTAAGATTGAGAACAAGACCAAGATGCCCACTGTCATCACTTTAATTCTACATTGTGCTAGGAGTTGTACCTAGAGCAATTAGGTAAGGAAAAGAAAAAAAAAAAAAAAAGACATCCAAATCTGAAAGGAAGAAGTAAAACTTTCACTATTTGCAGACAACATGATCCTATATTTAGAAAGTCCTGAAAGATTATGACAAAGCTCCTAGAGCTAAAAAATGAGTTCAGCAAAGTGGTGGGATACAAGATAAATATGCAAAAATCAGTACTGCTTCCATATATTGGTAATGAGCTATTCAAGGAGAAATCAAGAAAAAAAATCCATTTACAATAGCAACTAAAAGAGTCAAATATCTAGAAATAAACTTAACCAAGGATGTAAAGGGCCTATATTCAGGAAACTACAAAACATTGTTAAAAGAAATCAAAGAAGACCAAAATAAATGGAAGGACATCCCATGTTCATGAATTGGAAGGCTAAATGTTGTTAAGATGTCAATTCTGCCCAGTCTACAGATTCAATGCAACACCAATCAAAATTACAACAGCCTACTTTGCAGAAATGGAAAAGCTAATTATCAAATTATTGGTAAGAGTAAGGGGCCATGAATAGCCAAAACCTCTTGAAAATGAAGAACGAAGTTGGAAGACTCATGTTTCCTGACTTTAAAGCATATTATAAAGCTATAGTGGTCAAAACAGCATGGTACTGGCATAAAGATAGACATTGATCAATGGAATCAAAATTTTTTAATTGAGATATATTCACATAACATACAATCCTCCAAAGTGTATGGAATCAAATTAAGAGTTCAGAAACGGACCCTCAGATCTATGGTCAATTGAATTTGATAAGGCTTCCAAGTCCACTCAACTGGGACAGAACAGTTTCTTCAATAAACAGTACTGGGAGACCTGGATATCCATATATCCAGAATAAAAGAGGACCCCTATCTCACATCCTATACCCAAATGAACTCACAATGGATCCCAGACCTAAATATGAGAGCTGGTGCCATAAAATTCTTAGAAGAAAATGTAGGGAAACATCTTCCATATTTAGTGTTAAGCAGCGGTTTCTTAGACCTTACACCCAAAGCACGAGCAATAAAAGAAAAAATAAATAAATGCGACCTCCTCAAATTTGAATACTTCTATGCTTCAAAAGACTTTGTCAAAAGGGTGAAAAGGCAGCTGACTCAATGGGAGAAAATATCTGGAAACCACATATCTGCTAAGGATTTAGAAATCCTACAACTCAATAAAGACAAACAACCCAATTAAAAACTGGGCAAAAGACATGAATAGATCCTTTTCCAAAGAGCAAATATAAGCGGTTAAAAAGCACATGAAAAGATGCTCAACTTCACTAGCTGTTAGGAAAATGTAAATCAAAACCACAATGAGATATCATTTCACACTGACTAGAATGGCCACTATTAAACAAACAGGAAACTACATGTGTTAGAGAGGATGTGGGGAAATAGAAACACACATTCACTGCTACTGAGGTATGTAAAATGGTACAGCTGCTGTGGAAGATGGTTTGGCAGTTCTTCAGGAAGCTAAATATGATTCCACTATTAGGTATATACCCAGAAGAACTGAAAGCAGGGATGCAAACAAACATTTGCACACTGAAGTTCATAGCAGCACTATTCACAATTACCAAAAGATGACAACAAACCAGGTGTCCATCAACTGATGAATGGATAAACAAAATGTGGTATATACATACAATGGAATATCATTCAGCAGTTAGAAGGAATGAAGTCCTGATGCATGCAGTCCCATGGATGAACCTTGAGGAAACTATGCTGAGTGAAATCAGACAGAAAAAGGACACATGCAGTATAATCTAACTATATGAACTAATTATAATATGTAAACTCATAGAGATAAAATCTAGAATATAGGTTACCAGGAGATAGAATGAGGGTAGAGAATGGGAAGCAGATGCTTAATGTGCACAGAATTTTTTTTTACTAAATTGCATTTAAATGTTTGGAAACAGATAGAGGAGATAACACATTATGGAGAGCATAATTAACAGCACTGAATTATGGGTGTGATTGTGGTTGAAAGGGGAAGTTTAGAGTTGTGTGTGTCACTAGAAGGAAAGCTAAAGGATAAAACATGGGCCTGTATAACACAGTGAACCCTGTGGTGGATGATGGCTGTGATCAAAAGTACAAATATACAAATATTCTTTCATGAACTAGAACAAGTGTACATCCCTACACTTGTTAATAAAAGGAGTTAATAAAAGAGTGGTACATGGGAAAAATGCACCTATTGCAAACTATGGACTATAGTTAACAGTAATATTGTAATATTCTTTCAACAGTAGCAAATGTACCACACCAGTGCTAGGGGTCAATAATAAAGGGGGATAAGAGATGTGGGATGTTTTGGGTTTTGTGTTTTTTTGGCGGGGGCAGCAATGAAAATGTTCTAAAATTGATTGTGGTGATGAATGTACAACTATGTGATGATACTGTGAGCCAATGATTGAGTACTTTGGATGGACTGTATGGTGTATGAACATATATCAATAACACTACACACACAGAAAAGACCTTAATATTATTCTAAAATGAAAGTTATTATTTTTGGTAGAGTCCTCTATTAAAATTGGTCTATATTTAATAAGATCAACAGTTAATTAATTTACTTATACCAGCTTTCTCTAAAAATTGTATTTTGTACAGCTAGTTTCTCAATAAGTTAACAGGTATTCCTTGAGAAAAGGGTTCCATAGTCAGTTCAGTTTAGGAAATGCAAAGCTAACCAGGTTAAGTGCAGACTTCTCAGAGTTTTTCAAATGCTATGTATATATAGACTACTGTGACTCTCCCAGGGGTAGGGAGATTGGGGTACAATGTACGTTTCCCAAACTTATTTGACCTTGGAGACGTTCTGGTGGACATCTTGCATAGCCAGTGTTATGGAGCCTTTTGGGGATGCTGGGGTTCTCCAGGAAGCACTTGGGGTTCTCCAGGAAGCTACTTGCTCAGGTGCCAACTTTCCCTGGTAGAGCAATGAGAGTGTTTTATGACCGCGCTGAATGTAGGGCTTACCTCTAGCAGCCATGAAATCCTTTTGACAGCATCTATACCTTTTTATTTTTTTCTCTATAGGTTTTAACACCCTCTTCTTTCTGGTCTTTTCTTTGGAACTGAAGTTTTTCTTTTTAGTATATGGTTTTCTTGTATTTTTTTTTTTTTTTTTAATTAGGCCTGAAGTTTTCTGTGGAATGAGGTAAGGCATGTGTAAATAGTAGCAAATTCTGCCTAACCCACTCTAAAGCTCTGGCTCACAACCTCTCATCTGCCTTTCTTACCCTGGGAGCCTCATGCATGGTCTCCAGAACGCAGCCTGCTTCGGTCCAACCAGCACAGGCGCTTGAACATCCTTTGGACAAACTGTACATCTCCCTAGGGGAGGAAGTTGGCTTCAGGGGCATCTCCTCTCAGCAGGCTGCTCCCGGCCCTATCCTTGTCTGGGCTGTGTCCAGGGTTCCCGAGTCACCCAGCAAAGGCTCTGCCCGCAGACTCGACAGCCTGGCCATTCCCACGTCTGGGCTCCCTCCCTCCCAGGTAAGCTCTGTCCTCTGCTTTCTGTCCTGGAGGACAGTCAACCAGCACAGGCCAAGAGCATGGGGGTATGGGGCAGGGGAGATTGTCTGCCCTGCTTCCTACCTAGGAAAAACCCTCTTGGCCTGCCACAGCAGCGTCGTGCTTCCTTGAGGAGGGGCTGCCTTAAGGATGGGATTTCAGGGGCAGCCTGCCCATCTCCTCCACTAACCTCCCTACATCCAGCCTTAATTTCTATAACAGAACAAAGAGCCTCTCTCCCCACATTTAGAGATCAAACTTAGAATTTAAATGCCTGTGGGAAAGGGACTCTTTGTATTTAAATGCCCTAAAGTGAAAATGGCTGAAAGCAGGTCTTTGGGGGGAGATGGGAGAAGGAAGAGGGAAGGCTTTGCAGGGCTGGAGCTCAGTTGGGGAGGTAAAGAGCCAGCACTGTGGAGAGGAAGTCACCCAGGGAAGGGGCCACGGTGTCAAAGCCAGACTTGCTCCCTTCGTCTTTTTTTTTTTAAATTCAGTTTTATTGAGATATATTCACATAGCATACAATCATCCATGGTGTACAATCAGCTGTTCACAGTACCATCATATAGTTGTGCATTCATCACCCCCAAACTATTTTTGAACATTTCCCTTGCCCCAGAGCTCCCTTCATCTTTTACTTAGGTTGGCACTGAGAAATATGACACATGGATCTGGAGCCAAGTAAAAGGCGTGTCTTCCTGGAGGCTGGATTCACACTAGTTTCCTCAGAGACCTGACCTCACTGGCATCATATCTTGCTTCTGGCTTTACTCTCTTACCTTCCCATGCATCTCTTTGCATCCCAACAGGAGGAGGCATCTTCCCCGGACTCTGCCACCCTCTTGGGTTCCTCAGTGAGATTCTAGGCTCTCAGCTACCCACTCATTCCCTTTGGCTGTTTGTTCCTCTAGGAATACCCATCCCTCCTCCCCAAGGCAGTGTTTCCCTCCAATCTGCACTGTCCCAGGGGCTGGTCAAATCATGGCTCAGGCACCCTCTGCCCCAGCCCTGTGCTAGGGGGACAGGCCAACGGGTCAGGTGGGCACCCCCGCCCCCATCCCCACCTCGCACTGGCCCGGTGGACTCAGAACCTCGAAGGCCGAGGGTCCAGGTGATGAGTGGGCACCCCCGCCCCCATCCCCACCTCGCACTGGCCCGGCGGACTCAGAACCTCGAAGGCCGAGGGTCCAGGTGATGAGTGCACAGAATCAGGGTGGGGCTGATGTGCCGCTCACGCCGAGCACTTTGGCTGGCTGCTGCCAGGCTGCCCCGCACAGCACAAACGCTCTGCGGGCACTCATGGCCACAACGCGCCTTCAGCCAATCACAACACCAGAAAGGAGCAGCCTGCGAAGGTCTCCTAGACCCACCCAGGGACAGGCTCCACTACAGGGTGAGTGGGGACAAGTAATGGATGTGTGGCTGGAAGATCCGGATTTGAACCCTGATTCTGCCATCTAGGTTGTGCGACCTTGAATACATTTCCTAATTTCTCTGAACCTATGCTTGCTCACCCCTTGTGGAAGGGGATAATGAGATGTAACCTGAGAAGATTAGGATCAGATGAAAAAAGGTAAATTGGAGTCCATGGATGGGCTCCACAGATCTGGAACTTGGTGCATTGTGCTACATTAGCATTTGTGTGAATATATGCATTTTTCAGGGAGGGGAATCGGGATTCTCTCCCACCCTCACCCCCAGTATTAAGAAACAGGAGAGCCAGAATGCAGAGTTTAAATTCTGCCTCTGACCCTGGGCAAACTACTCACTCTTCCGTGTCTCAGAGGCCTCATATTTAAAATGCGGATAATAATAGAAAATTGCCTCACAGTTGAGAATTAAATGGTAGAAAATATGTAAAGCACTTAGAACAGTGTCTGTGTTTGCTCTTACCTTTTTCTAATTTTATAGGTGAGAAAACTGAGATCCAGATGAGGTGAAGTCTCAACTGAGGGCAATGTCATGTGCCAAGCGTTGGCCACATCTGGCAAGGCTGCCCCAGGAAAGGTGAGCCTGACAGTGGTGGGGGGATCACTTAAGCTTGGGACCCCAGGGAATCCCCCTCAAGCTCAGGCTTTCCCTCCCCTTCTGATTTGCTTGGGAGAAGGAGGTTAGCTGGAAAAGGCAAACCTTGAAAGGCAATAAAAAGATCAGTGGTTGCAGAGGTTCAGGGGGAGGGAGGGGGGGATGAATATATGGAGCCCAGGGCATTTTTAGGGCAGTGAAACTATTTTGGACAATGCTGTCCCATTCATCAAAACTCACAGAACTGCATACACCAAGAATAAATCCCTACTGAAAGCTAAGGATTTTAGTTACTCATAATGCATCAATATTGGTTCATCCATTGAAACAATATACCACTCCAATGTAAGATATTAATAATAGGGTAAACTACGTGTGTGGGGGTATATGGGAACCCTCTGTGCAATTTTCTGTCCACTTAAAACTGCTCTAAAACAAAGTTTATTATTATTTTTTAAAAGGTGGTTTGAATCAGATTTTTGGAGCGTTAAGGAGAGCTTCCTCATCTTCCGGACTTACACAACCTGGTCTTACCTTGATAAAAGGTTTAATTGTCTCCAGGTGAAAAACTCTCCAGTTAGGCTGGCTCTGCAGCTAACGCCCTGCCCTCCTCCCAGCCCCACGGGGAGCACACATGGTACTGCACAGTCTTTCCTCCCCATGCAGCACTCAGACGGACCCAGCCCGGGGCACGCCCACCCAGCCCCTTCTCTGAGGACACAGCACTCCCAAGGAGCCCTGATGAATGGCCCCTTTAAGCTTCAGGCCCCTGGGTGGAAAAGATAAATTCACATAAGGGCCATGTCAGTAAGTTTCCAGAGCCCCAGCCTCTGAGCGTGTCATGAAGGTCAGCTCTGTGCACAGGCCGTGGCTGCCTGGGGCCCATGGGGGGTGGAATGCGGGGGGGGGGGTTACTAACATTTGTGGCTGCGGGAAGTTTTTGCAAGAGACGAGTATATTTGTTGAGACGAGCATAATATTTGTTGTGTGCTTTCTCCCTCTTTCCCTTCCTCCATTACTGTCTTTCCCCCACAAAAGGAAGCCTGTTTGCCTTTGGACGCTCCCAACAGCTGTGATGACAGGGGTCTTTTCTGTCTAGGCTCCTGTACAGCCCCAGTGGGGCAGGTGCTCAGTGAATTCAAACACACAAACACACAGACATTCCACCTCTCTCTCTTCCTTCCCCTCACCTCTCCCTCCCCCTCCTTCCATCCCCACTTCCCCCTCCCCCTTTCCTCCACCTCTCCTTCTCCCCTTTCCACCGCTCCCCCAGTCATCCCCAGGGACCCAATGCCACCCTGTGCTCACCCCCTCCTGTGTGCTCACACTGCATCCAAGCTGATCCCTATCACAGCAGAATCAAATTCATACTTAATTTGCCCATTTGATCGATTGTTCTCACCACTGGGCCATCTGATCCCTGAGGGCAGGACCTCTGGCAGAAATGTCCAAAAAGGACAGGAGACAGGTAGGACCCAGAGCAGGAGTCCAGGTGAGAATTAGGGCCCACCTTTGAGCAATGGGGGGATAGGAGGAGGACACCTGGAGAGGAACTAAGGACCTAGAATAGAGAGGACTAGCTGGGTGTGAGGAGGGGAGGCAGAGGCTAGAGTTTTGTATAGAGAAAAGGCTGTGTTTTATTTTGTTTTCTTTCACCCGATGTCCTAGCCCATTGCTCTTCCTACAGTAGCCGCATGATAAGCTGAATAGAGGAAGCAGGGGAGACAAGTGCCTGGCCTGGGCCTTCAGGGCTCCTGGGCCCAGCAAGGGGTCTCCACAAGGCTTGGCTGGTGAATGGAGTCCTGAGCTGGTAGCATCAGCCCAGCTAGCTGCGTCCCCCATTGTCTCACAGCCTGGGAGGTCCCAGAGAACACACGGCCAGTCTCCACCAGGATGAACTAGTGTCCAAGCAGCCGTGGGTCCCACCCTGGTGAAGGACAAAAAGGCCATTACCCAAAGGAGAGGAATGGCGGCACGATGGCCTCAACAGTCCGTCAGGTTTCATGTGTTCTTCCAGAACCCTGTCACTCCCCATCAAGAGACAGATTCCTTGTCCCCTCCCCTTGAACCTGGCCGGGCCCTGTGAGTCTCAATTAGCATATGGTATATAAGATGCCTTGGGACTTCTGGGGCACAGTCATAAAGAGTAAGACAGCTTCCCAGGCTCTGTGTAAAAGGTTCACATGGAGGGGATGTTCGGAGCACAGCCTTTCCCTCTGACCCACAAATAACCCTGCTGCTGAGGACTAGATGTGCTGCCTGGTTCCTAGGACCGGATGATAGATGTTGGCTGACTCCCTTCTCGGGAGTGCCTTGAGGTAAAACTCATCCCCTTGCAGATAGTGGCACATTCCTTCCACTGTTACCCCAGCATAGGTCAACATTCACCGCAGACTGCCTGGCTACGGTACGTGTATTCTATGGGGCTCGCTTCCTGTCCCTCTCTCTCTCTCTCTTACACACACACACACACACACACACACACACGCACACGCTGCTGCTATATCTTACACACACACACACACACGCACGCACACACACATGCTGCTGCTATATCTTACACACATGCACGCACACACACATGCTGCTGCTATATCTTACACACACGCGCGCGCGCGCACACACACACACACACACGCTGCTGCTGTATCTGTTCCTGGCTCCATCCACTATGGCATAAGTGCAAGAGGGGCGGGTAGAGGCAGCTCCCTGCATCAGCCGGGGTCTGACGCCCACTGGTGAAGCTGGCCTGGCTCTGTCTCTTCTCTCTGTGAGTGGACATTGTTCCGTCCAGCGCCTGTGTGAGTCGTGTTTTTGTTGGAGACCCTGACACCTGCTCATGGAGTGGGTTGGGACCCAGGACTGCTGTTCCTGGTGGCAGGCACAGGTAAGCTCTTGTGAGCCTCCTCCCCTGGAGGTGGTAATGGGTGTCTGTCTTCTGGCCGACAGCACAGCTACCTTAAAGCTCTGGTGGTAGAGATCACACGGAGAAGGCGAGATGCCAGGGAGCCCAGCTCACCCCTCACCTTCCCCACCCAGGCACCAGACGTGTGGGTGAGGGAGGCTTTGGGTCCCCTAGCCCCTGTCTGACCACAGCCATGTGAGACACCCTGAGAGTCACTCAGCTGAGCCCAGGCATCTTTCAGAACCATGAGAGATGATGATAAAGTGATTGTTGGTTGGGGGTGGTTTGGTACACAATAGACCTAGGTGTAACTATATAGAGATCTTCCTGAAATCTGTGCCAGGGAGTCTGAAATTTAATACCAGGGACCATAAGATGCACCAGCTAACAGGGTTTCCCCTTCTGGGGGGCTCCAGCAAAAGAACAGAGTCAACGTGGACAGATACCAGTGCCTGGGTGTCTGTGCCAATGGGCCCAGTATGCCCAGCCACCGAGGTCCCAGGGCACCCCTGGACCCCAGATGTGCATCCTGCCCTCTTGAGGAGGGCTTTGGACCATGCCTGGTAAAGGAAGCTGATGAGGCAGCAGGCCCTGCCAGCAGGGGAGCTTTTCCACAGAGCAGGGGAGGGCCTCACCTCCTTCTTTACTGCAATAGCTCATGGGGCTGGTGGGGCAGGAGCTCTTCTCCCACAACATCAAACATCCCAGCAACGGCCACCCTGATTCTGTTTTCTCTTTTCTTTATGATAGTCATGCATAACTGTGGCTGGGGTTAGGCTGAAGCAAAACCAGAAAGAAAGTGTGTAAGGTTTGTTTTCAGCAATTTACATGCTAATGACGGCTGCTAGTATTTTCCCAACTCCCATTTTAGGATCCTTTCCTCACTTGCTACTTCCCTGCACCAATACCGGCATTCTGTGCCCTGGACGCCTAGTCATCCCCTTCGTGCCCCCTGTCCTTAATGTTTCCATCTCTCTCCCTGATTCTTCCTCTATATGAGTGGTTCTCAACCAGAGCCACTTTGTGCCTGCCCCCACCCCCCAGGACATTCGGCAAGGTCTATGGAGATTTTTGGTTATCACACTAGGGGGTGCTACTGGCATTGGTGGGTAGAGGCTCGGGGTGCTGCTCAACATCCTACAGAGCACAGGACAACCCCTCACCCTACCCCTCAACAAAGAATTACCTGGCCTCAAATATCAGTACCAAGGCCGGGAAATCCTGCTTTATCTTAAATCTTGCTTGTCCTGTGTTCCCACTCCTTTAGTAGCTTGTTCCTTTGCTTTCCATGGTGACAGATAGATAAGTGATCAATGGCTAAACTTGACCCTTCCTGAGACAAGGCGTTTTAACAGTCTCTGGCTGACCAGTACCCTGCCCTCAAGGGATGAATCTCAAGGTGACCGTTCAGCTCCATGCAGCCCAGTGAGGGAGGGAGCCACACTCTCAGGCAGCCGAAGTCTTAGCTTTTGAAGGGAGTGGAAGGAACCACCCTCTGAAGAGCCAAGAGCCAAGTAGGGACAGCCCCCCTCCGGAGGTGGGCAGGGAGGGGGTTCTCCAGAGGAAGTGCACACCCTGCCAGCGAGCCGGCCTGAGATGGTGGCTGATGAGTCACACTGATGAGTCCACATAAGTTACTCATTTCACAGCCTGGCAGCAGCCCAGAAAAGCACACCCCCAACCGGAACTCCACACACATGCACAACCACCTCTCATTTACACCAAGGGCTGGGAGGGGAGGGCAAAAAGATCTCAAAAGCTACTCACATCCCAATCCTTACCAACATGAAGGTCTCTGGCCTGCTGCAGTAAACTGTACATCAGCACTGTGAGCAAGGGCAAAGTATCCCAATGACGCGTTCTGTTTCCCCTACCCCTGTGTCTCCTCCAGGAAAGGGGGCAGACAAGGAAGCCGAGGCCTGACGCTCCCACTCTCCCACTCTGAATTTTGGTAGCAGCTACTGGACTCTTGGGGAGCCCCTGCCCTGGTGGCTGACCCACTTTGTGAGCAGCAGTGAGCAGCCTGTTGCAGGTTGCATCTTTGTGCCTCGGTTCCCTGTGGCCCTGACCCAGCTGGGCCCTGGCCCCACTGCCACTCCTGCTGAGTTTTATCTCCAGGACTCCAGAGATGGCTCCTCATGGCTGCCTTACCACCAGGCAGCAAACCCAACCCTCCCTCCCCTAATCCTATTGTCATCACAGATTCCCACCTCAGAGGGGGGAGGTGGAGCCCTGTCCTCAGCTGCCAACTCCTGTCCTAAATTCCTACCCCTCAAGAACTCTCCTTCTGCACCTCTGGAGGAACAATATCTACTTTCCTTGACTTTCTGGGAGCATTTACAGTGCTGAACTGAAAGGAAAAAAGTCTCATTGTGGTTGGGGCAGCAAAATGCAGGAGAAAGATCATATAGTGGATTGGCCAACAAGCACAAATATTGGAGGTTTTCTTACTCTAATCCTAATCCCCAAAGAGATGGAGAAACCACAAGAGGCCCATGGTCTCAAAGTTCTCCACCTCGTGGAAAAATGAAGTATGCCAACGACGTCATTGTTCCCATTTCGCAGATGGGTAAGTGGAAGCTTGTGGTTGAAAATGATAGGGGTACATGAATGCAAGCATGTGTGCTGAGAGGAGAGTGCCCAAGCTGATGGATTAAAGGGCTGTGGCCCCTTGGGGAGAACAGCAGGAAGCAAAGGCCATGGATGACCCCTGGAAGTTGGGGCAGGAGACAAACCAAGTTTCTTGGACTTTTTACCAAACACTGCCTTCTTCTATGTCACACCCCTCCCCAAAATTTCACTGGTTGTCCATGCTAAGTGCTAAAGCTGGAACCCAATCAGGTATTCAAGATCCTCTGTGATCTGGCTCCATCCTTCCAAACTTATTTCATAGTTCTCCCCTCCAGCAACATTCTCTCCCAAAACGACTTTTATTTACATTTATGAAGCCCTTACTATGTGTCTGCCTCTGGTGTGCTGAGATATGCATGCATTATTTCATTTCATTGTTACAACCCTCTGAGGTAGGTACTAAAACTATCCCCCATTTTATGGATGAGGTAACTGAGTACAGCAATTTACCCAAAGTGACAGAGCTAAGAGTCCAACCCTTGATGGACAGATGCTCAAGTCCTTGCTCTTAACTCTGATGCTCGTAGATGTTTATTGATTTATGTGCCTTGCTTGACTCTGTCTGGAAACACAGGCCTGTGAGGACCATCCCACCTTGTGGAGAGCCAACGATGGGAGACAGGATCCCAAGGCTCAAACAAGGCTACACTGTCCAATGCAGTAGCTATTGGTCACATGTGGCTATTAAATTTAAATTAAATTAGAAATTCAGTTCCTCAGTGGCATCAGTCACATTTCAAGTACTCTATAGCCACGTGTGGCTAGTGGCTACCAAGTTGTATGGTGCAGATGTAAAACATTTCCATCATTGCAAAAAAGTTCTATTGGACTCTGCTGGTGTAGAGTCTGTCTCACTGTGCTTCTGACGATCAGGCCATCTCCTCTCAGGCCAGCTGCACATGGTGCTGACCACCCTCAATACAGGGCTTCATTGTCCAGATGGCGTTGCTGGCCAAGATGACACCAGAACTCACAGAATACAAGGTCCTTCATTTCTAGAATCCTCAGGATGGGATCCCCTTTGTGGCCGATACTACTGAGTGGCTGATGCTGAGCAAGTTTCCATGGACCTCAGAGGGGAGATGTTATTGTACACAAACATGTGTAGGGATATAGGGGTGAATAGTGGCTGCCAGTGGTGGGTAACAGGTCCTAGAGTCATGGACTGTCAGAAGTAGTGGGGCCTTAGGAAAAGCTGATCTGAACCTCTCATCTCAGAATTGAGATGACTGAGGCCATACAGGGGCATGGTCCGGCTCCTGCCCATAGGAAGCCAGTGGGAAATTTGGAGAGCACCTCGACAGGCAAAAAGCTACCCTGACTAACAGACCCAAGTAGGAGGCTGGAACCTTGGCAATCCCTTCTAGGCATCCTGTGGCTTCAGAGGAAAGTGTATGAGAGAGAAGGGAAATTCTTATGGGGATGGTTCCCAGAACCAGGAACAGCCAAAGAGAGATTTGTCCTTCAGGCATCAATGAGGCTGGAACTTGCTGTGTAATAGCCAAGGCTGGGGCCGGCCAGGGCAGGACAGCAGCCTCTGAGCAAAATAGCAGGTTAGAGATTCGTCCCTGCCCTGTTGATGAAACTGTCTAGACACAGCAGGGGAAGGGAGCTGGGAGCATGGGCAGTAGCCACTGGGAAGAAAAGCTGTGAGAGAGCATTCATTTACAACCAGAAGAGGAGCTGAGGGGAAATGGCACCTAACACCTGCTCCAAGAGGTTGGTAGGGTCTGGGGAAGTAAGGGTGGCACTGCGGCTAGTGATGAAACATTGTTTTTAAGAAAAAGAATGGATTTACTTTCTCAATCAAACCAACCAATACCTATTTTCAAGTCTTTTTTTAAAAAAACTACTTTTAAAAAGATACCTGCAAATCCTAATGGGGGGATATACTCTGCCCCAATCAAGATGGCAGAGTGAGATGCTTCAGGGCTCCATCCTCCCACAGAAGCTTTGAACAACCAGCAAGAACTTGCAGGAACATCTTTCTCAAAGTTCCAGAAAACATTCAAAGGATTGCAGTAACAGGGCAAGGGCTGAATCAAGAAAAGACTACTTAAAAGTAGTAGGATCTCATGACGTCCTGGCCAGCCCCTTCCTCACCCCTCACCAGCTCTGTGTGGAGCTGGCCTGTGCTCCCAGTGTCGACACTTGGTCCTAGTTCCAGGGGAGCAGAGTAACCCTTGTGCATATACTTAAAGCATGTGTGTCTGACCTAATCTATCTGGTGGAGGCCTGAGGGAGTCGCTGGCCCAGAACTTGTCTTGCATGTTGAAGGCGGCTCACAGAGCTCTCCTACAGAACACTGGGAGATCAGTCAAGTGGCTGCTGGGGCAAGGGATTGCTGGCTGCAGGACATTCAGTGCAGTGCCCAGGACCATTAGGAAACTGTTTCCTAAGGAAGAGATGACATTTGTATTTGTGTAAATGGGGGAATTCCTAGGGCTACACATGCAAGTCCAAGAAAATTCAAGTGTGTAGAAAGGTCCAAGGAGGACCCTATGTTCTGGCCTAGAGCTATTTTCCAAACTAATTGTATGGATAAGTTCTGAAGGAGAGTGCTTGCCCACGACAATCTGCAAAGACTGGGAAAGGTGTTTTCATTTTTTCTCTTTTTTTTTTTTGTGTTATTTCCTGGCATTCAAGGAAAGTTCTGTCATAACATTAGCTGGAAACAAGCTTAAGGAATAGATGCCTCAGAATCTAAATTTCAGCAATAACACTCTAAAATATCAAAATGTCTAGGTTTAAACAAAAGATTACAAAACATACAAAGAAACAGGAAGTGATGACCAAGGCAAGGGAGAAAATGAAAGCCTTAGAACCATCAGTGAGGAGAGCCAGACCTGAGACATTCCAGACAAAGACTTTACAAAAGTAGCCCTAAATATTCTCACAGAACTATAGGAAACATGGACAAAGAATGAAAGGAAATCAGGAAAAGAGATGAATATCAATAGAAAGATGGAAATCATGAAAGGAAGCAAACAGAGCTGAAGACCACAGAAACAAAAATTAAAAATTCCCTAGAGAGTTCAACAGCAGATTGGAGCTGGCAAAAGCAAGAAACATGAACTTGAAGATAAGACAACTGAAATCACCTAGATTGAGGAGCAGGAAGAAGAATGAATGAAGAAAAGTGAACAGAGCCCGAGGAACCCGTGGAATACCATCGAGCATACCAACATATGTATTATAGGCGTCCCAGAAGGAGAAGAGAGAATGGAGCAGAGAGAATATTCAAAGAAATAATGGGTGAACACTTCCCAAATTTAACTTCAGGCAGACTATACACATCCAAGATGCTCAATGAACTCCAAATAGGCCCACATCACAACATATTATATGCAGATTGTTGAATGCCAAAGATAGAGAACTCTGAAAGCTATAAGAGAGAAGCAGTGTTTCCCATATAAGGGAACCTCAATAAGATTAAATGCTGATTTCTCATGGCAAGAAGGCAGGGATAACATATTAAAAGGGCTGAAAGCAAAAAATGGCCAACCAAGAATTCTGTATCCATCCAAAACTTGTCTTTTAAAAATCAGGGAGAAGATAAGACATTCTCAGATAAACAGAAACTAAGGGAGTTCATCACTACTTGACCAACCCTACAAGAGATGCTAAAGAAAGTTCTGCAGATTAAAAGGAAAGGACACTAGACAATAGACCAAAGCCACATGAAGAGATGAAAATCGCTGGTGAGGTTAACAACATGGGTAAATATAAATACCAGTAATATTGTACTTTTGGTTTGCAACTCCGTTTTACTTCCTACAGGATCTAAAAGGCAAACGCATAAAATGTAATGATAAATCAGTAATTGTGGACTCATAATGTAAAAACATGTAATTTGTGACAAGAATTACAAAAAGATGGAGAGACGGAGGGGTATAGGAACATAGGTGATGTATACCATTGAAGTTAAGTTGGTATTAAACAAACAAGAGTGTTATTAATTCAGGATGCTAAATTTAAGCCCCATGGTAACTACAAAGAAAACATCAGAGAACATGCAAGCTCACAGAAACAGAATTTAGAGTGCAGTTAGCCAGTGGCAGGGGTTGGGGGGAATGGGGTGTTGATGCATGGTGGGTTTAGGATTTCTGCATGTGGAAATGGGAAGGTTTTTAGTGGTGGATGGTTGTGAGGGTACTACAACAGTGTGGATATAAGTAATTCCACTGAATGGTATGCTTGGGAGTGGCTGAAAGGGGAAAGTTTATATTGTATATATGTCCCCACAGTTTAAAAAAGAAAAAAAAAAAGAATGAGCAACTTAAGAGCCAATAGCAATTCATGCAATACATGATCCTGGGTAGGATCTAATAAGGGAGAAGAAAAGGCCCAGAAGACATTTTTGAGCAATATGAAAAAACTGGAATATAGACAGTAAGTTTTATATTAAATTATTATATTAAATTTCTTGAACTTGCTAACTGTAGGTAAGGTGGTTACATAAGTGAATATCCGTGTTCTGAGGAAATGTACATGAGAGTATTAAGTGTTCAAGGAATGCGATGTATACAACCCACACTCAAGTGTTCAGAAAAGATTGGTAAATAGACAGATAGAGGGAGAGATGGAGAGATGAATTGCTAGATTAATGGACAGATAGAATGATACAGAAAATGTGACAAAATGTTAAAATTGGTGGATCTGGGTATCTAGGGAGAGAGGGTACGTTGGAATTCTCTGTACGGGGTTTGTATTATTTTTGCAACTGTCCTGTAAGTTTGAAAGTATTTCAAAATATGAAATACTCTGTCATAGTTAGAGGAGCCTAAGGACACATGACAACTAAATGTAATGTGGTGTCCTGGATGGGATCCTTGAATAGAACATGAACATTAGGTATAAACCAAGGAAATGTGAATAAAATATGGATTTTAATTAATAATAATGAATCAATATTGGCTCATTAATTGTAATAAATGTATCACACCAATGAAAGATGTTAATAGGGCAAACGGGGTGTGGGGTATATGGGAACTTGGTACTATTTTCTCAATGTTCTAAAAAAAGTCTATTAAAATAAAAAAGATACCTATTATCAAGTATGTTATCCAATTAGAAAGCACAGGTTAGTAAGCAGCAGAGGGAGCAGGGTCTGGAAACTGTCTTCTAACATACCTTTCCCATCAGTCATCCTTTTTGCCCCTCTCTCCACTCTGCTGAGCTGGGCTGTGGAGAGGGGTGCCATGTAGCCAAACACCTCCTAGCTAGCGTTCTAGGGGGCCCTGCGTGACTCCGTGGGGGTGGAGGCAGTTGACCCACTTCTAAGCAGGACAGAAGACATTTGCCAGGTTACAGTGAAACAGGGCTATGTCCGTTTCAACAGATTTGACAGTGCTGGCAGCCTTGGGCTGCCCCCAAGGAGTCAGGGGCCCATGGGCACACAGTGACCTGGGCCTTCCAGGCCTGTAGCAGCTACTTTTACCTGTGAGCTGGGAGAGGTTGGGGGAGGAGCAGTAGAGAAAGCTTGACAGTCGCCCAGGGAAAACCACCAGTGGTTAGAGGAGACAGCCTTTGAATTTTCTGGGCCCCTTGGGGCCATACCAAGTGGCAATCACCTGTAAGAATACACTTGCTACCAGGCAATTACAGAGCCACATTTAGCTGCATGCCCCATGCAGGGTCAGCCTGCTGAGGCTCCGTCTGGGTCTCTAACCCTTCCTCCAGATGGGCAGATTTTTCTTCACTGAGTCGATTCTTAGCACAACCATGTTCTAAACTGTAGGTGGCTCATTCAGCAGAGTTCTGCAAACATGGTTTAAATTACTTTGTGGTGCATGTCAAAGCTGAGCCTTCTGGCAAAGAGGGTGGACTTTGTGGATTAACCATTGCTGGGCAGCACAGCTGAGGCTGGCAGGGCCTTGTGAAACGTACAAGTCCAAGGATGGGTTCACTCGGTGAACTGAGTAAGTCTCAGGGCAGAAAGCCAAATAGGTATATATAGAGAATTATGCTTTGAGAATTTCACCTCCATGTTTCTCAGTACAGCATTTTGCAATACTGAGGGAGCATGGGGTTTATGAAAAGAGCGCAGGATTTTAAATAAGATTAGGATTTATTCCTTTGGCAATTCCTAGCATTGCGGCTTTATGTATAACCTCCCCTCTCTGTGCCTCGGTTTTCTTATCTGCATATAGGGGTGAAAATATTTACTTCAGAGTTGAGTTGATTACATGAGATAATGTGATGAAAAATGCTCTAAGAGGTATAATAGTGCATACTATTATACAAGCACTATTATACAAGCATCAGGCACTGTTATTACTCCATATTACAGACAAAAGATGCTCTAAGACAAAATCCAGCATCAGGCATGAGGAGCAGCTGTGAGTAGCTGAATGCCTCATCTTCGGGGGTCTTTGTAGTCACCTCATTCACCCTGCTTCCTCCTCATTTTTAGAAGAAACTGAGTGCTGGGAAGTGAAAAGACTTGCCCACAGTCTCCCAACTCGTGACAGGCAGAGCTGAGCTTCAGCTCATATCTCTGGCTCCATGGGCAGTTGCTGCCATAGCCCATTTCTGACACTTCTGGGCCTGTTAGGACTTGGTAAGGTTCACAATTGGGGTGAGAGTTCAGTAAATGGCATTTCCAAGGCTGTAATGTAACCAGGATCCTCCCGTATAAAAATGCCAAGAGAACAAAAAGGCCAACATGGTGTAACACACCTTAGAAAGCACAGACCAGTTACTGAGAAACTTTAAAAAGGCTGACATTTAACCCTGTTTTTGTTTGATTTGGTGCACATTCCCCCCAGAAGGTAAGCTTCGCCTGCCTCCTCTCCAGATAACCTGGTAGTATTTAAATAAGACTTAAATCATTTGTTTGTTACTTGCAATTTGGCTCTGAAGCTGTTGTTAGTCTAGGTGTGGCAGTTGATAGATTTGTCTCTGGATTCTCTAAAGCCCCGGGGAGTCTAACTTCTAGCCTTGTTAACTTCCCTTTTCTCTAACAAATGGATTTCCCCAGAGCACCCACCTTAGATGCCCAGGGACCCCTAGCCTTCCTTCTTTTGAAGGAAGAGGGGGAAATGGGAGACAGGGAGGTGGAAACAGGGAGGCATGTTTCCTGCAGGTGAGAATGTGCTCTGGCATCTCAGGAATCCGTGCACAGGTTATGAACTTAGACCAGCCTGGTTTTGCTGGCCCAGAGCTGCTTCAGCCGTCCCTCAGAGGCATTTCCCGTGGCGCTCCCTTCCCTAATGATTCACATAGCTGCCTGACATTCGCCAGGGGTGGGAATTTTTCCTGGCCCCCTTCCTTCTAGGGAGTCTAGCTCAGGGACTAAGTGCACAGACTGACTGCATGCACACCAGGTCCCCACTTCAGCTGTGAAACTTAAAGAAGTTACTAGGACCCCAGAATCCTCATCTATAAAACGGGAATAATCGTGAAACCTCGGAGTTTTCTCAGGCATAGTTTAGTTTCTAGCACATCGTAAATGTCCAATCAATGTTAGTTATTGTGAGTGTCAGAATTCAAGCTGATGAACTCATTTAAGGAGCTAGCTGAAACTGATGGCAGGCAACAAGTTTTTGGTTTACCAGAACAAACAATCTGCTCAAGCAATTATAGGCTCATATTTATCATCAACAAAAACAAATCAAGGGTGGATTCAATGAGAATTTTAAATAATAGTCTCAAGCCCCACCACTGGGACTTCTTTGGTGAAGCCTCGGGAGCTTTCATTTTAAAGTTGGAGGACTATGGGTTCAAATCCACAAATAGCACTATATCCAGAAACACATATCAGAATTCACCTTCAGAGAGCAAAAGCTGCAGACCTTCACAACTTAGCTACTCCAGTTAGCTTTACTTAAATGAGCATTCCAACTGCCTTTACAACAAAAAACACTGCTTCCCACTGTTGTGAAACCATGGCGAGCTTGTCTTGCAAACACTGAGAACTCTGAGGTACTGGCACTTCCTCTCAGCAGCAAACAATAGGGTTTCCTCTTCATTCACAACGAGTCACACCCTGCCTCCCTGAATCTCAGAGGACTATATCTTAACCCTGTTACTGGCCTGGGGGAGTCCTCCCACCCGACCCTCAGCCCAGACACTGACCGTTTCAGGGGCCACCTGGTAACAATGGCCCAGGAGGTAGAGACCAAGCAGTGGCTGAAATCAGAAGCCTCTGTTCTCCCAGGGGGAGCATCTTTGTAACCCCAGCAACTAGCCCATTTTTGTGTGCATTTGTGCACTTTAGCATTAGGCTGGGTATAGAACTGCTACCCTCAGGGACAAGACATTCTAGGAGCTCAGAAAGTTTCTGGAAATGGAAATCACCAAGCTACTTGTGAAGGGGAGAAGCCACTGTCACCCTCTCCACCCGCAGCCTTGTTGACACGACCCCACAGCTTGCTCTGGGTCCCACCACTTACCCAGGGCTCCTTGGCAGATGTCTGTGCGGGTGGCTCCTCCAACAATAAACTGGGGGTCATCACAGATCTCCTGGGGATGAGACCAATCCACAGAGAGCTGTCAGCCCACCGTGCATGCACGTTTGCATTTAGCATGCCTCCGTTCCCAATAGGTACGTTGGACCACTTCTTCCCCTTTCCCTCTCCTCTGGGAAAAGTTTTCCTCAAGGGAAGGCTCTGTTCTGCAGTCATGGTTAGATCCCTGCCCTCTGGGTCCCAATGGGTGGGTGAGGGATGTTCCTGATTGAGAAGGTCAGTAGTTGAACCCCACATACTCCAAACTGACTGGAGCCTACGCCCATTGGGCTATTTCCTGGTGGCTGTGCAAGCATCAAGCCCAGACTCCTATGCCAGGCTCTGAGACCCTCTACAATCTGGAGCTGCCCCACCTGCCATGCTCACATCCAGTCCTGCAAGTTTTTTTTTTTTTTTTAATATTAAATTCTTAAAAAATACAACATATATATAATGTAAAACTTGCCATTTTAAATCAGTCAGGGGAAACGGGTTGAAGGCTTGGGCTCTGGATTCAGATATTGTGATTAGTGCTTCATCTCAAATAACTTCGGGAACACAAGATGGGTATTATCCCCATTTTCAAGATAAGGGAATGGGCTCAAAGAGGTAAAGCAGCAAGTCTGAAGTTACCCAGCTGGTGGTGATAGATGGCACCAGGATCGGAACTCACCGGTCTGACTCTGTCGCACACACTTGTTACACCTGCATGGCCTCTAACTGATTAGTAACAGGACTCCAAGGGCATTAAAACCTCAGGGACAACTGTCCTTCAAGCAGCTGGATGAAACCAACCTTGAACACTTCTGGCCGAGGGTCTTTCAGCAGCCCTTTCTGAGTGTGTTTCCTGATCCTTAAGAGCTCCACCCCAAAGCCACAGAGGAAGTTGGGGACATAAATCTGGGCTGCTCTTGATTTGGATGACCTTGTTTCGTACGAGATGCTCCTACATCTCATGTCTGCTGGGAGCATCGTATGTGGGTGCCTCAGCCCCACACCCTGGGGTGTGTGCCCATCCTTCCTGGTGACACCTGGATGTAGCTCCTGTCCAAGCTGGCTTGGATTGTAGAGGCTCTTCCTGAGCCACATGTTGCAGCACAGCAAATTCCTTTCATTGCCTCTGCATTGTCTCTATCCCTGCTCAGGTCACTCAGTTGGGGTCACCAGAGACTGTGAGAATGCTTTCCTGCTGAGCCAAAAGAAACCTGCATTGCCCAAGGCCTGCCAGGGAAGCAGTTATCTGGCTGCTGGGATAGATTGGCTGTAGTGCTGGGAGGCTCTTTATTATGCAGACTCATATTGATAATCTTCAATGTGCCAGGTACTTACCCTGAAGGGTTTTTCCATTATGTTTCAGAAACTTTCTCCTGCCTCTGGCAGCCTCTCCAAAAAAGTCAAATTTCAGAGTGGTGCTCAGAGATGATTCAGAAAGCTGAACCTTGTGCACGGCATCAAGGTACTGAATTAAATCGAAGACGTAACATTTGGAGGAAAGTGGTTGGGCACTTGGGCTTTGGATTCAGATAACCTGGACTTAAAACCCAGCTCTGCCACTTGTCATATGGGCTCTTTGATGCTGGGCAAGTTACTTAGCCTTTTAGGCCCACGTTTCCTCATCTGTAAAATGGGGATGGTGATAAGTATATCTACCACATTTTGTTTCCAGGGTTAAATGAAATAAACATGTAAATGTGCCTTGGTAAGCACTCAATAAATGTTACCTATCATCAGCAATATTATTAAAGAATTTGATGATAATAATCACTGACCTTGGAGGCAAGAGATGTGGATTTGAGGCTGAATTTAGCCAGCTCAAAGTAAGTGAGTCATAAACACCTCGGAGGCTTGGTTACCTCAGGGGAAGAATGGGGAATAAAAATACCTGCCCTGGCTCCTGCCTGACTGCTGCTGGGGGCTTCTGATGTGACATCCTTGGGTCACGACAGTCTTTTTCCTCCCTGTGCTTCCTGCACCAATCCAGGAGCTCACCGTGACTTGAGCCATTTCCTGCTTTATCCCCTTTCCCATCCCTGGAGCCCCACTCTTGCCAGTATCATGAAATCCTTTGTCTTCTTGTCCTCCGGCCCTGCCCATGGGACCCCAGCCTCTCCCTGAGGAAGAGCAGTCTCCCTTCATGCCAAGGCTAACAGACCCCTGTACTCCCAGGGGGACACTCTTACTTCCTCAGGGATCCTGTCTCCTTTATCTTTAATTCCTTCCTCTCTGGTGGCTCAACACAGAGCACATTCAGGTTGCTCTCATCTGAAACAACAGCCCCCCCAACCTCAGGTCCTGCTCTACCTACCCTTTCCTGTCTCGCTTTCCTCCACCCCAGTTCCTTCCTTTGGAGTAGATTTACTCCTCAGTCTACTGCAATCTGGCTTCTACTACCACCTTCCCCTCGAAATGACTCTGCTAGTCACCGATCCTTAGTGATGTCCAAATCCATTGGGAATTTTTTTTTCTTGCCTGACTCCAGTAGTGTTTGACAGAAGTTGGACAGACAGGCAGTGAGGAGAGCTGTAAAGTTGAAGACTCCAAACACACACAGGCTGTTAACTGTCCTGGCTCCACCATGTTCGCCTGAAACGTCAATTCCTTCAGCTGCTTAATGGGAATAATAACGGCCACACCTCCCCTTGGTTGTGTAGCACACAGTCTGCCACACCCTACGCAGTGCCCTAAAATGGTGATAAGGTCCAAATCCATAACTTATCCCAGACCTTCAGATCTCTATCTCCTCATCCAGAAGTCCCATAGGCATCACCGACTGTTGGGTTACTTGTCTGGGTACCAGAAGAGTGGGGTGACCCGGGAGGCTCAGGAAGTGGAAGCAGGGCAGGGACGCTTATTCCTGTAGTGATCTAGAGGTTGGATTTCCTAGGAAGTCTCATTTAGGTGTGGTGGGGGAAGCTTGGTGACATGTCCAGTAGGAGAGGGCATGAGACAGAAGGGGTTTCTTGGGAACTGAAGGAACATCTAGATGAGGAGGTGAGACAGGTGTCAGGCCTGCAAAAGTGCCAGGGCAGGGAGGACAGATCCCCTGGGGGAGGGAAAAGGGAGCTTGGAGGAGACCCGAGTTCTCTGGGTGAGGTTTCTGGGGGCATTGGAATGATGACAAACTTGCTCTTTGCAGCAACTCTCATGTCTTTTGTTAATCACCAATGTGAACATTATGGGGAGGTTTCACTAGGTCCCATTTGGGGAAATTAACATAAAACCCTAAGCGATACATCTAACCACCACAATTGCGTGACACAAAACTTAGTCACCAAGTGAACCAGGCTCTGGACTTTTCCCCACTCCCTGAAGCAGACAGAAGCCGAGTTAGAGACTGACTTTGTCAGATACTGCCTCATGCAGGCCCTCCTCCCCACCTCCCAACGTCTTCCCACTAGGGTCCAATAAAAGTTTTCCCAAACTCCCTGTGTCACCCCGAGTTTTTGTGAAGTTTTGTGAAGTCTAAAGGCGGCTACCCTAGCAGGCCTGCAAACGGGATTTGAGGACAGTGACCCACTTCTACACGACCTGTGTGCAGCGTCCTGGGTGTTGGGAGTGGAAGAGGGGGACAGGCCCCTCTGTGGTCCAACGACCTCCAGAAACCCAGGCTCCCCACGGGGCCCAGAGTAACGGGGCTCAGGAAGCACGGAGGGAGCCAGCGGGAAGGCTCACTCTGGTTTGCGGCCTCCCCCAGCGCTGCTTTCCGCCCCCAGCCCCCGCCTCCAGCACATGGCCCGGTCCCCCTGGCCCCCGGGCCTCGGTGGGTGCTGGCGCCTCCCGGCCCTGGAGCCCCCCTCCCCGCCCTGCACCCCGCCCTGCCCACACATCCTGCCGCGCGCTTCCTACCGTGGGCCTCTTCCACTCGATGCCCTGCGTTTTGCTGGAGTAGGGGCCCAACTCCTTGAAGCCCAGGCAATTAGGGATGGCCGGGAAGGAGGGGTCCTGAAAGAGCGTGCCGGCTTCCAGGCACTCGTCCCGCAGCGCCTCGTAGTCCTGGTTGAGGTACTTGATGGCTTTCTCGTGCGAGCCCAGCCCCTCGGCCGCCTCCCGGTCCTTCACCAGTTTGGCCGCGATTCCCGCCATGGTGCTGGTCCCGGGCTGAGAGAGGAGCGAGGATGGGGGCGTCTCGGCTTTCTGCGCAGGTCAGAGGCGCTGGCAGGGCCCGGGCGCGCTGCAACCGGACTGCGGGAGCGGCAGCTGCGGACGATGATTCATCCAGAAGGGGAAATGCTCCTCCGCCCGGGCTGGGTGTGGCCAGGGCCGCTCCCGGCCTGCTCGGCGGCGAGGCCCGGGACGCCGCGAGCCCGGTGCCTGGAGAGCTCCGGCCCGGGACGGCGGCGCGCGACGGCCTGTGGTGCCACCTGCGGGCCGCTCCCGGCATGGCGCGAGGGGGGCGGCGCTGCACAGTCGGCGCCGCGGGGCTCGGCTGTCGTGGCTCAAATCAAAACCCGATTGGCAACTTCCCAGTTTCCGGGGAGGAAGGCTGGGCGAAACCCGAGGCCGGGACAACTGTGCCTATCCAGGAAACACCTTGTGAGTCATGAGGAGATTGGGGAGTGGGGTCAGTAAGACTAGATTCGTTACCATTAATTGGGCCCTACTTTGTGCCAGACACTGTACTAACGGCTCTATATACATTACCTCATTTAATCCTCCCAGCAACTCCTTGAAGAAGGTACCGTTACTGTCCCCATTTTACAGATAAGAAAACTGAGGCTCCGAGACGTTAAATGACCTCTCCTAATGTTGCACAACTAAAAGTCACGAAGTTACACTGTTACTGATCAGCTATAGGATTGCAGATGGAGTTGCCAGATTTGGCAAATAAAAATATAGGATGCCCAGCTAAATTTGAATTTCAGATAAGCAAGGA
Source organism: Choloepus didactylus (assembly GCF_015220235.1). Taxonomy (NCBI): domain Eukaryota; kingdom Metazoa; phylum Chordata; class Mammalia; order Pilosa; family Megalonychidae; genus Choloepus; species Choloepus didactylus. The sequence continues at coordinate 36,220,349 of NC_051308.1, forward strand.
ATAATTTTTTTTTTTTTTGTATAAGCATGTCCCAAATATTGAACAGAATATGCTTATACTAAAAAAAAAATTCCTTGTTTATCTGAAATTCAAATTTAACCGGGAGTGTTGTTTTTCATCTTGCAACCCTAATCAAGGACGTTTCATGGTGCTCTAACTCTGGGGCATCTAGCTTTGCAATGCAGGCCAGCTGGGCCCACATGTGGAGGCTCAGGGTTAGGACGAGGTTCTAAAGCAAGCAACCTGATTCCTTCATTGAACAGACATCTTTCAGCATCATGTTATGTGCGGTAACTGCTGGGGGTGGAGGTGGTGGTATGTCTGTAGTTGAAAGCATAGATGTTGGAGCCAGCCCACCTGGGTTTGAATCCTAGCTCCACTATTAAGCAGCTGTGTGTTGTTCTTGGGCAAGTTATCTAACCTTTCTGTGACTCTGGTTTCTATGGCTCTGGTTTCCCCATTTGGCAAAGGAGAATAATATTAGTTCTGACCTCCTAGGGTTGTTGGGAGAATTCATTGAGTTAGTACTGGTAGATTATTGCTGACAGGGCGACGCAGGAATGAGACACAGACACAAAGCTAAGAATTAAGGGAGCAGGGGGCCCACTTGCATCTCGTACTAAGTGGATGACAATGCAGCCTTGCTCCAGCTATTTATTTCAGAAGATCAGGTGTATATGCTAAAGGTGCTCAGGTGGGGGAGAGCCCACCAAATACTTATGTTTACATCAGGTGCATACAATCTAGGTTTAAGACAATGGTAGTCACAAGACACACATCTTTACAGGGCGCGCCTGCATGGCATTCTATGCAGGCCTGCGGCTCAGCATTCTAAGCCACCACCCCAGATATGCCTCAGGCAACATGAAGACTCAGTTCCCCACATATCCCCCTTTTTATTTTAGCCTCTGGTTAGATCTCTGTCTGCCACTGGGGTTCCGATCTGAGCCGGGCGTGGGAAACAAAGTAGCCACGGGGGCAGGAGACTTCCCTTAAAAAGGCGTGAGGGTTCAGACCCTCACAAAGCTGGGGGGGTGAGGTTCTGTGCCCCACCTCTGTTGGCCCCCAAGTTTTCTCCTGATGGCCCCTCTGCGACTGTGCCTGTCTTAGATTGTTCCTTCCCTGAGGAATCTTACCCGTCTCTGGCTAACCAGCCATCCTCCAGGGCCATACAGGGTGATGTGAGGGAGGGGCAATGCCCCCCAAGAGGGTTAGTTTTGTCTCCTTGACAGCCTATGCCCCGTGGCCTCCATGCCCAACAATGGTTTGGACCCAGGCAGCCAAAATAAGGAGGAGGGAAAACTGAACGAACTGTTGCCTTGTTGCAGCAATGGGGGGTTAGGAATATAAGCCCAATAGGTATAATTTCCAGAATGAGCACATGCCGGAGATATACTCACAGCAATAGCAATAAGAGCCAACATTGCTGCCATCAGGTTAGAACCTGTCATAGGCAGCTTGTCTCGTTGGACTTGTTTTTCAGCATCCTGACATAATTTCTTTATCTGCCCCCAAGTTGGATGTCGGGCTTCCCTAGTTCAGGGTGTTGGCCCGATCCCTGTTGTCTTCAGTGTCAGACCCTGGAACTGCATTACTGGTGGCTCGATGTCCCATAGGAATTTTCTTTTCTTTGCTGGGTTCATGGTATGGCTTCAGTCGTCGGGCTGGTATCCAAAGTGGTGCTTGTCCGTCACCTGGGGAAACACAAGCATAACCTCTTCCCCATGTTAATAAAGTACCCATTGTCCATTCATTAGTTAGCATGTCCTTCCACCATATAGGAGGTGCTTTATGGAAATAATGTTTCAGTGTTGTTTTTTCAGTTGGAAAATGTCGTTCTGCGGCAGTGCCACCCAGTTTTTCATAAAAATTTAGAAAATTTAAAGTAAATAAAGCTTTTGATAATCGTTCATGGGGAGTTCCATCATCCTTTTTGTTTTGTTAACATAGCTTTTAAAGTATGATGGGCAAGCTCAACAATAGCTTGTCCTTGAGGATTATAAGGAATACCCGTGGTATGATGAATGCCCCAAGTCGTAGTAAAAGTAGCAAATTTTGCAGATGTATAGGCAGGGCCATTATCGGTTTTTAAAGCACGGGGCAAGCCCATAGAGGCAAAACAGGCAAAAAGGTGAGTACGAACATGTCGAAATGTTTCACCGGTTTGTGCTGTGGCCCAAAGAAAGCCAGAGTGTGTGTCAATGCTGACATGAACAGTGGCTAAGCGGCCAAAGGAAGGGATATGAGTAACATCCATTTGCCATAAATCATTAGGGGCTAGACCACGAGGGTTAACACCAGGATCCTGCAAAGGTGGAGCAGTAAGCAGTTGACAATTAGGACAGGAAGAAACAATATCTTTCAACACGGGATATCTGAGCTTGGTGAACTTTAGCTTCCACTAATTGTAATTCCTTCTCTGCAGCTGAAGTTAAAGATCTAGGGCTGTTTAATTTAGAATCTCCACAAAGGAGAGAAAATAGGTTGGAGAGCTCATAGTTAGCTATACCTACTTTGGGGCGAAGCCAATTAATATCCCCTAGTAGTTTTTGTAAATCATTTAAGGTGGTAACAGCATCTCTGCGGAGTTGTACTTTTTGGGGTTGAATTGTAAGTCTATTGATACTAGAACCCAAATACTGTAGAGGTAAAGTACGTTGCACTTTGTCAGTAGCAATATGCAATCCTACATTCTGTAAAGCTTTTTGAACAGCATAGAACAAAGCTTCTACTTCAGTCTCCTGAGGTGCAGAGCACAAAATATCATCCATATAATGGATTATATAGGAAAATTTAAATAGACAGGCTGTAAAACCCGGTCGACATAATATTGACATATTGTAGGACTATTTAGCATACCTTGTGGTAAACTTCCACTGATATCGTTTAGAAGGGGTTTTATTGTTAAGGGACAAAATAGTAAAAGCAAATTTTTCCTTGTCTTGATCAGCTAAAGGGATGGAAACGAAACAGTCTTTAATATCAATGACCACTAAAGCCCAGTTTTCAGGAATCATGCTAGGATTGGGGAGCCCAGGTTGTAAAGGTCCCATGGGCTGAATGACAGCATTAACACCTCTTAGGTCAGTTAACATTCTCCATTTTCTTGATTTTTTCTTTATTGGGAACACAGGAGAATTCCAAGGACTAAAAGACTCTTTGATTTGCTGCAAGGATAATTGTTCTTGAACCAATTCATGTAAAGCCTCTAATTTTTCTTTTGTAAGCGGCCACTGCTCTACCCATACTGGTTTTGTTGTCGTCCATACTAATGGGACAGGTTGGGGAGGTGAATGAACAGCGGCCGCCACTAAAAAGGTTTATATCCTAAACCAAATTGTCACATTTTGGTGAGACTTGGGTGGGTGAAGGGGTACCTTGCAAATGTATGCCAAGCCCACAGCTAGGGGCATACCCCATATTTGCCATCATTTTGTGGCTTTGAATACTGTACACTCCACTAGGAGGAGGGATATGTACAGTAGCACCCCATTGTTCAAGTAGGTCTCTGCCCCAAAGATTAAGAGGCAGAGCAGCTACATAAGGTTGTAAAGTGGCCTTCTGTCCCTCAGGGCCAAGGCAAGGCAAAATACGAACACTTTGTATAAGTCCCTGAGGGGAGCCTAGGCCCACAACAGTAATTCATGCCTCTTGCAAAGGCCAATGTCGGGGCCAATGTTGTTGACTAATAATAGAGACGTCTGCACCTGTATCTATAAGCCCAATAAAGCTATGCCCATGAATTGTACGAGTACACATAGGGCGCGGCTCCTGCAGAGCCTCTGTGAGAAAAATTCCTGCCTTTCCTGTGCTACCAAAACTTCCATTTTCCCAATTTTTAGAGGAGGAACCAACAGGTACGTAAGGTAATAATAAGAGTTGAGCAATTTTTTCACCTTTATGGGCAGTCCATGGAATAGAAGAAGACATGACCACCTGAATTTCCCCAGTATAGTTAGAGTCAATGACTCCAGTGTGTACATGAACACCCTTAAGATTGAGAGAACTGCGTCCAAGCAAAAGACCCACCGTCCCTTTAGGTAAGGGGCCGTAATAGCCAGTGGGGACCTTAACAGGATTATTGGGGAGAAGACATACCTCAGCATTGGCAGCGAGGTCTACTGCTGCGCTCCCTTTCTGTGAGGGGCTGGGAGCCCGCCCCGATTGCCGTTTCCCAAAAGGGAGGTGCCGTCCTTATGAAAAGCAGATCGGCACTGGTTAGCCCAGTGTCAACCTTTTTGGCATTTTGGGCACATACCAGGCTACTTTTGTGGAGATTTATTTTTAAAGTGACCACACTCTTTTCTGGTATGACCCACTTTTCCACAGGAAAAGCATTTTCCTGGGAAACGAGAGCCAACTCTCAAATTAGCCATGGCTTGAGCCATCATTTCTGCTTTATAACCTTCAGTCCCAATATCTTGGCATAAATGAATATAGCCAGTAAGATCAGCTTTACCTTTAAATGGGGCAATGGCTCGTTGACAATCTTTATTAGCATTTTCATATGCTAGCAGCTGCAAAATAGTATTGGCAGCCTCTGAATTAGTAATCTGCTGGTGTATTGCCTCTTGGAGCCAGGCAATGAAATCTGGATACGATTCTTTTGGCCCTTGTAAAACCTTTTGAAAGGATTGTGCAGCTTTACCCTTAGCTTCAATTTTGTTCCAAGCTTGCAAACAACAACAGCAAATCTGCTCAATTGCCTGATCATTATAAACAGACTGATTTTCAACAGTGGAATAAACTCCTTGGCCCAGTAATTGATCTAGATTTATATTTACTTTCTGTTGCCGATTATGTGCAGCCTGTCGTTCTGCACGCTCAGTCCACCAAGTCCTAAATTGTAGATATTCTCCTGGGCTAAGGACTGTATGGGCTAATGTGGTCCAATCTATAGGAATTAGACGAGAACCTTCAGCTAAATTTTGCAATATGCCAACTGAAAAAGGGGAATGAACCCCATACGTTTGTACAGCTTTTTTTCAACTCTTTAAGAACTGCAAATGGGACATGCTCATGGAAGTAAGTATAAACTCCATCAGGATAATTAGCGTCTTGTCCAGGAGGCACTTCCTCACGAACCGTAACAGGGAAGGCAACAGGACAACATATGGCCTCTAAATCTCCTTGCCGCCTGGCTTCTGCCAGACCCTGCTGTATGCCAGAGAGGCAGCCAGGTTTAACTGCCGGGGTACAGCTATGTGCAGGAAGAGGCAGCGGAGGAGGCATGGGCCATTCCTCCCAGCAAGGTGCAGAAGGAGGTTTGGGGCATTGACAAGAATAAAAACCTGAGATTTTACTGGATCTTTTTTACCCTTATCATCATCAGAAAGAGGATTGGGACCAGTATTGTCATCAGACTCATATTCTTCCTCCTCATCATCAGTTTTTAAAGTTTTAAGAACAGACTTAATTAAAGACCATGTAGACCAAATAGTAACAGGTAAATCAACTCCTTGCATATGTTTTTGTTTCAGTTCCTTACCTACCCGCTCCCAGTCATGCAGTTCAAGGGAGCCAAGGGTAGGGAACCAAGAGCAGTATTTTTCAATAACCTGTAGCAATTCTAAGATTTGTGACTCCCCCACCTTGACACCGCTGGCCCGCAGCAGCTGCTGTAAGAGGGAAATATAGGAAACATATTTATTGTGTCCTTCAACATTACCCATTACCCTGCTTATAATGCTCGGGGTCGTTCTACAATGGAATGCATACAAACACGGCCGTTACCTCCACCCGAGTTCCAGCGCCGCTGTATCTCCTTCATTCAAGTGATTCTTCTGTCAGGAACCAGGTCCGGTTCTTAAGTCCCTGTTCGGGCACCACTTATTGCTGACAGGGCGATGCAGGAATGAGACACGGACACAAAGCTAAGAATTAAGGGAGCAGGGGGCCCACTTGCATCTCGTGCTAAGTGGAAGACAATGCAGCCTTGCTCCAGCTATTTATTTCAGAAGATCAGGTGTATATGCTAAAGGTGCTCAGGTGGGGGAGAGCCCACCAAATACTTATGTTTACATCAGGTGCATACAATCTAGGTTTAAGACAATGGTAGTCACAAGACACACATCTTTGCAGGGCGGGCCTGCATGGCATTCTATGCAGGCCTGCAGCTCAGCATTCTAAGCCACCACCCCAAATATGCCTCAGGCAACATGGAAGACTCAGTTCCCCACAGTAGATACTTAGAACAGTGCCATGTTAGTAGTTACTATGACTGCCCTGTGGGAGAAAGAGTATGTAATTCTCTCAGTGCACACAGAAAGAAATGGGTATGTGCTAAAGGTGTATGGATTGGAAAAGGTTACTTCCTCTTGGTATAGGGAAGAATTTGTGTTTCACTGGAAAACTGCATTGTCTAGAACTGTGGTTCTAACTGGGGGTAATTTGGGCCCCCCAAACCCACACCAAAGGACATTTGACAATGTCTGGGGACATTTTTGATTGCCATGACTTCATGGTTTGTAGGGGTTGGGATTGCTACTGTTCTTTATTGGGTAGAAGGCAGGATGCTGCTAAACCTTCTACAATGCCCAGAATAGCTCCCCACAACAAAGAATTATTTGATCCAAAATTCTCTGAGGTTGAGAAACTCTGCTCTAGAACACTGTTTTTGAATTATCTTACAACTTTAAGTTGCAGATAAATGTAGCAATGAAAAATAATTCTCCTTTTTAGACATGCAATGAATTCTGTCCAGTGGAGGAACGACCCTCTCCTCTGTGGGAAAAACTACACATTCATTTCAATATTTCTTTATTTCATATACATTTTTAATAGACTTTATTTTTTTAAGTAGTTTTAGGTTTACAGAAAAATTGAGAAGAAAGTACATGGAGTTCCCATATGTCTCCTTGTTTCCACTTTTCCCTATTATCAATATCTTGTATTAGTGTGGTACATTTATTATAATTGATGAACCAATGTTGATACATTATTATTAACTAAAGTCTATTAGGCCATTAACTAAAATTTACATTAGGATTTGCCTTGTATAGTTCCATGGCTTTTGACAAATGCATGTCGTGTATCTGCCATTAAAGTATCATACAGAATGGTTTCACTGCCCTAAAAATGCTCCTGTGCTCCACCTACTCATCCTTCTTCTCCTTCCCCTGAACACTTGGCAACTGTAGATCTTTTTACTATCTTCATATCTTTGTCTTTTCCAGAATGTCATATAGTTAGACCCATTTAGTATATAGCCTTTTCAGATGGGTTCTTTCACTTAACAACATGCATTTAATTTTCCTCCACATCTTTTTGTGGCTTGATAGCTCATTTCCTTTTATTGCCGAATAATATTCTATTGTATGGCTATATCGCAGTTTGTTTATCCATTAACCTTTGGAAGGGCATTGTGCCAGTTTGAATATATTATGTCCCCCAAATGCCATTATCTTTGATGTAATCTTGTGTGGGCAGATGTTATCAGTGTTGATTAGATTGTAATTCTTTGAGTGTTTCTTTAGAATGTGCCCCACCCAGCTGTGGGTGATGACTCTGATTGGATAATTTCCATGGAGGTGTTGCTCCGCCCATTTGGGGTGGGTCTAAGTTGATCAGTGTAGCCATATAAATGAGCTGACGTAACAGAAGGAACAGTGCAGCTGTGAGTGATGTTTTGAAGAAGAGCTACAGCCAAGAGGGACACTTTGAAGAATGCACTGGAACTGAGAGAGGAGCTTCAGCTTACAGAGACATTTTGAAGATGGCCGTTGAAAGCAGACTCTTGCTCCAGAGAAGCTAAGAGAGGACCAATACCCCAAGTGCAACTAAGAGTGACATTTTTGAGGAACTGCAGCCTAGAGAGGAACATCCTGGGAGAAAGCCATTTTGAAACCAGAACCTTGGAGCAGATGCCAGCTACATGCCTTCCCAGCTAACAGAGGTTTTCCAGACACCATTGGCCATCCTCCATTGAAGGTACCCGATTCCTGATGTGTTACCTTGGATACTTTATGGCCTTAAGGCTGTAACTGTGTAACCAAATAAACCCCCTTCATAGAAGCCAATCCATTTCTGGTGTTTTGCATTCCAGCAGCATTAGCAAACTAGAACAGGCATCTTGGTTGCTTCCCATTTTTGGCAATTATGAATAAAGCTGCCATAAACATCCATGTGTAGGTTTTTGTCTGGACATAAGTTTTCAACTCATTTTGATAAATATCTATGAATGCAATTGCTAGATCACATGGTAAGCTTTGTAAGAAAGTGCCTGTTTTCCAAAGTAGATGTACCATTTTGTGTCTCCACCAGCAATCAATGAGAGTTCCTGTTTCTTCACATTCTTGTCAATATCTGGTTGTTGTCAGTGTTCGGGATTTTAGTCATTCTAATAGGTGTGTAGTAGTATGTCGTTGTTTTAATTTGATTCTCTAATGATATATGATGAATGTATCTTCAGATGCTCATTTGCCACTTGTATATCTTCTTTGGTGAGGTGTTTGTTCAAATGTTCTGCCCATTTTTAATTGAGTTGTTTTCTTATTGTTGAGTTTTAAGAGTTCTTTGTATCTTTTTGATACAAGTCCTTTATCAGATATGTGTTTTACAGATATTTTTTCTCAGTCTCTAACTTTTTTTTTTCATTCTCTTAACAGTGTATTTTGCAGAGCAGAAGTTTTTAATTTTATGAAGCCCATCATCAATTTTCTCTTTCTTGAATCATGCTTTTGGTGTTATATCTAAAAAAGGTCATCCCCAAACCCAAGGTCACCTAGATTTTCTCCTATGTTATTTTCCAGAAGTTTTATGGTTTCACATTTTACATTTCGGTCTATAAATCATTGTAAGTTAATTTTTGTTAGAGGTGTAAACTCTGTGTCTAGATTCTTTTTTTTTTTTTGCATATAGATATTCAGTTTTCCAACAACTTTTGCTGAAAAGACTATCATTTCTCCATTGAATTGCTTTTGCTCTCTTGTCAAACCTCAGTTCATGATATTTGTGTGAGTCTATTTCTGGCTTTTTTTTGGGGGGGGGGTCATTGATCTATTTGTCTATTCTTTGACAGTACCATATTGTCTTGATCACTGTAGCTTTATAATAAGTTTTGAAGTCAGTCTCTGACTTTGTTCTTCTTCAGTATTGTGTTGATTATTCTGGGTCTTTTGCCTTCCCATATAAACTTCAGAGTCAGTTTGTTGAAATCCACAAAATAACTTGCTGGGATTTTGATTAGGATTTCATTGACTCTATAGATCAAGTCAGGAAGACTTGACATTTCATAATATTGAATCTTCCTATCCATGAACATGGACTCTCTCTCGATTTATTTAGATTTTCTTTGATTTCTTTCATCAAAGTTTTGTAGTTTTCCTCATGTAGATCTTATACATATTTTGTTAGATTTACACCTAAGTATTTCTTTTACTTTACTTTTTTTTTGTGCTTGTGTTTTTAATTTAATTTTGAATTCCAATTGTTTATTGCTAGTATATAGGAAAACAATTGACTTTTATATATTAACCTGGTATTCTTGCTATAATCACTTATTAGTTCCATGCTCCATATAATTTAAAAAAAATATATTTGACATGATTTTCTTTATCATAGATCTTAGTTGTAGCTGTTCCATTCAGAAATTAGAAAACATCTTTTCATTAAGTTGGGGTTCCCTCCCCTTCCCCCAGTTGGTAGGTTGAAGTGTTATGTACCCCAGAAAAGGCCATGTTCTTTTGGTTCATTCTTGTGAGTGCAGACCTATTGTGGGTGGGACCTTTTGATTAGGGTATTTCAATTGAGATGTGACCTGCCTCATTCAGGGTGGGTCTTGATCCTCTTGTTGGAGTCCATTATGAGAGGATAAAACACATAGAGAAGCTAAGAGATGAAAATAAGAGAAGCTCACAGAGAAGAGCACCAGAGAAGCTGAGAAAGGGAGCCACTGAAGCCAGAAGCTGACAGCAATGAAACCTGGGAGAGAAGGACCAGCAGATGATGCCCTTTGCCTTGCCATGTGACAGAGGAGCCCCAGATGCTGGCAGCCTGTCTTCAGAGTCCAGGCATCCTCCTGTTGATACCTTGAGTTAGACACTTTCCTGGCCTAATAACTATAAATTGTAAGTTAATAAATCCCCAATGTTAAAAGCCAACCCATTTCTGGTAGACTACATTTTGGCAGCTTTACCAAACCAAAACACCAAGCTTAGGGATAGTTTGAGAAAAATGTATTTTATAAAATTTATTATGAAGTTAACTTTTCATTTATACATTTCTAACTTAAGTGTTTGTAAAATTTTTTGCATGGTAAAAATATTCTGTGAATCTTGCCTTCAAAATCTATCTTTTGTTTGAGGAATTGTCTATACATTTAAGTAAAAACACTGTCAACTAATATATCTATATTTCCAAAGTTAGGATAATTGATTATCAACCCAGTATCTGCAACTACTATTCTCATGAACTGAAAACTGCTATTCAAACCACTTTCTAAAATCGGCATTTTTGAATTGCTTTTTTTTTTTTTTTTGATGAGAGTGGCAACAAATAAGGGTGAAATGAATGTATGCAGCATCAAAGCTAATCTGACATACACATGGCTACATAAATATGAAAATACCCCAATCATTTTGACTTCAACTGCAGATTTCTGCCTTCCTTAAATTTTATCAAAATCACAAGAGAACATCTAGGTAATTGGAACATGCAGAGTCTGTATAGTACCTATACTTGTTCACACTAGGGCTCATCATACTACTTGGTGATTACAAGCCAAGCAAGTTATTTAGTATATCCATTTATTTACTGTAAGTAGTCACAGTAGCAAAGGCATTTCTTTTTTTTATAACAGCAGATATTTACCCTTAAGTTCCCTAACATCAAAAGAATAAAGTGGGTTAACATTTCCCTTAGGATACTTTGGCATCACCAGTTTTTAGGGAAATATAATAAGTACTTTAAACCAAATATTGAACTGTTTTAGCAAACTATACTTATGCTAAATGAAGGTTTAGTTTTCTTAATATGTGACAGCCAAAATCCAAACTGTAGAACAATCCTCAGAAAAACTGTAATGTACAACGTTGAATTCCATTTAGATGTCACCAATTTCATCATCATCACCAATGTCAACAAATTGAATTTCAAATTGTCCCCAGGACCAAATGTATCCGTTTCATTAATTTTACTATGCTCTGGAAATTTGCCATATGCTTTCAGACTTCCAGCTTCATTTGCAATGCATTTTAAAATTACATTTTAATTACTTTTAAAATTAGCTTTGTTATCCTGATTGACCCATAGACCAACCAATATGTCCGAGGTATTTATCCAAACCTTTTTCCTCACCTCCTTCTGATAAACATAACATCTTTACACCATCAAAACACATTGCTTTGGATCTTCCATTTTCCAACATGTTGATCACCTCGGCATACTCTTGTCCATCTTCTTTAAGCATCAACTTTCTTTTTCACATTCTTTCTCGTTTTTACCTCCACGCCTGTTTTTATGTCCCTTACCTTTATTCCTGGGCATATATAGCGGTAATTAACGGCGGAATTGCAGCGAGACCCACTCCTTTACTGGTGGGGGGGGCGGCAGATACTTCTCAGAGAGCCGCGAAGGGCGTCGCGGGACCAAGCAAATGCGGGAGGCCGGCGCGTGCCCGAGTCCCTGCCCCATGTAAATCTGTGCTTCGTTGTCTTCCCCTTTGAACCAGTTATAACTTTTGCCTGGTTCTGGTTCTCTCATTCAGTTAAAGAGTTAAATGAAGTCTTTAATAGGAGTTCATTTTTCTTTCTATATGAGAGTATTGGTTTTACTTTTTTTCCTTTTTTTTTTTTTAAGTTACCTATAGCATGGGGAAAGAGAAGCAGGGAATGCTTGGTGAAGGCAGGAAAAAAAAATTCCTGGCAAATTAGTTTTCTGTGGTGGAAATGCAATTAACCCTAAAACCCTCCCCGCCTCCCAAGTCAGGTTTGCATCTTTTCAATTCAGCATTCCTGATGTACTATACACACACACACACACACACACACACACACACACACACACACACACACACACACACACACACACACACACACACACACACATATGGATTTGCTCATTTGGATTCTCCTTTCAACCATTTTTTTTTTTTTTGAAAAAAAAGCTTTACCAGTTTCCTTATTCATTAATGAATTAGGTAAAATCTTTGACATGTGTTCATTTTTTATTTGTGTGAGAGTCATTATTTTACCTTTTTAAAAAAGTGTCTTCCAACAGACACTTTGAGATAGGCCCTGTGCTTTATGCTTTGTATGTATCATTCACGTTATAGGTTCTTGATGACTGATAGTTGTGTTGGCTTGGAGCTATGTATCCCAGAAAAACATGTTCTTAATCTTAATCCATCCCTGTGGGAGCAAACCCTTTTAACCCTTTCGATGAAGTTACTTCAATTAAGGTGTGGCCCAACTGAATCAGGATGGGTCTTAATCCTATAACTGGCAGCCTTTCTAAGCAGAATGAAATTCAGTCACAGAGTAAGAAAGCCATGGGGAGTAGCCAAAAGCTGGAAACCAAAGGAACATGGAGGAGAAAGGAGAAGTCATCACTATGTGCATCGCCATGTGACAGAGAAGTCAAGGACTAAGGATCACCAGCAGCCACCCCGGAATGCCGCGGTCTTCTGGAAGAAAGCATTGCCTTGGTGACATCTTGATTTTTTGACTTCTCTTAGTCTCAAAACCATGAGCCAATAAATTCTTGTTGTTTAAGCCAAACCCAAAAGGTATTTGATTTAGCAGCTGGGAAATGAAAATAATCGTTAAATAAATAAAATGGATGAGAAGTATTAGAAGAAAATGGAGGCATTTTGCTTGGGTAAGATAACAATATTGGGGGACTTGAGGCTTATTTCAAGTATTGATAAGATTTTCATGGAGAATATGGAATGTATTCATTCTCCAGAGGGAAAACTGGGATGAGTAGCTAGACTTTAAAGGTAGGCAGATTTTAATTTAACCTAAAAGCTGATTTTATAGTGGCCGGAGCTGTGTAACGTGGAGTGGGCTGTCTTATGATGCCAAGTACTAACCACTGGTGGTGTTCAAGCAGTGGCTGATTCTGGTCAGGGGTGTCCTGACGTGGCTGATCATCAGAGTCACTTGAGGAGCTTGTTAAAATACAGGTTCCAGGCCCCACAGCTGAGATGCTGATTCAGTGGGTCAGGAAGTCTTTGGTCTTTAATGATGTGGGCCAGCCAAGTTGGTGACTCCTGCTGGATGGCCCTGCAGAGCTGGAGCCTGGTGACCTGTGAGGTCCTTTCATAGCCAGAGAGTCCACGACCAGAGGGTTTGCTGGCAGGTGGCATAAGCCAACTCTGTAGTACTTTTCCAGCCTTCCCTGGATGCCAGATTCTCTTTAGCTTTAAAGTCAGCCTTGACCTTGTCCTTGGGTGGCCACACACCTGTTTCATAAGGGGTTATTACATTTTGAAGGAACTATTCTTCACCCCTCGAAGTCTTTTGGGGACTGCCTATTGCTCCTCATGTTCTAAATTTCACATGTAGGAAAAGGAGTCTTAGGATATATGAATTGCATTGTTATTTATTCAGGTTTAAGAACTGAGTCCTTTGCACTAAGTGCTTCACAAGTGGAGTCACCAGGCACCCCATTTCTATGTGTTCACCCTACTTTTGAGTTTTTAAACTTTATTTATTTATCTATTTTAAGTATACCAATATTCTCCCCTTTCCCCTCACCTATTCTTCCCCTCCACCTCTAGTTTGCTGGTCTGGGAATGCTGCCTGGTGCACAGTACATCTGCACACCATCAGGGTCTGCTTTCTGTCCCTTTGGATGAGATGAGGGCGCAAACATTTATTTCTAGCTTCTGGTGTAAGGGTCTTTATGAAATGATGACAACTGAGAACAGAGGAAAGAGACAGCCCTTCCTTGAAGCTGTTCATTTCATTGTCCAATTTCCATTGGGCCCAAGGTGGTTTCTTCTAGGTTCTGGCCTCTGGGCTTTGGGGAGTAAGCTTGCCTTCCTGCCCAGTGTGGCAGAGCATCTGGGAGTGTGTCCTGCAGATTCTCAGACTTTTCCTCCTGCCAATCTCAACCCCTGAAGGAAGTGCCTCCTCCCTGGCAGGTGGATGTGTCTCCCCTCCCAGGTCCTCTAAGCAGCAAAGGAACTGGACAGAAGAGACTTAACTCCAGTCAAATTGGAAGCTTCACGCAGCCCTTGGGGCGGCAGAGCCTCCTGGCTCACTCAAAACTTCCTCTTCTCCACCCTGGGCAATGCCCTCTTTTATGCAGGGAGCAGCCGAGCGTGGATCCCACAAGCCTTCCAGGGCTCCCTGTGCATGGGGCTCAGCGTCACGTGGGCCTTAGGCTGGGGAGAGCTGCTAAAATTTATTTGCAAACACACACAATGCTGCCACCATTTGGGCAAGGCCTGGTTTTAAAATCTGAATAAACACTGCTCTCTGTACTTTTCAAAGCCTCTCACACAATGCTATCTCACTGGGCCCGGCAAAGTCTTGTATTTTCTCTCATCATACAATCCCTTTCATAGGGACACACAGGTGCAGACACACAAACCATGATCCTCACTGTGAAAAACCTTCCTGGAATGAATCACTAGCCCCCAGGGCGGTGAGTGAGACAGAAGCAGCTGGGATTATACAAAGCTGCCAGGGTCCTTGGCCACAGCCGGGATATGTGTGTGTGTGTGTGTGTGTGTGTGTGCACCAGAATTGCTTTTTGCAGCCTTGTTTTTTTTTTATTATTTTTTCTAAGTGGAAAGAGGAGAAAGTAAAATCTCTAGGCCATGCTAACTTAGTGGCCCTGGATGTTTGAGATGTATCAGATGTATCTGCAGGTTCTAGAGGTAATAATGGAAGCTCCTTTTTTTTTTTTTTTTTTTCAGATGAGCCCCTCCAGGTGGCAGGCACTGTGCTTCGTGCTTTATATTCATTTGCACATTTAATCTGCACAGTTGGTCAAGGGACATCATAGCTCCTCATTCTACAGTTGACAAAACGGAAGTCCAGTGGAGGGTCAGCTCGTGTGAGTTAGAGGTACTTAAATCCTGGACCATTGTCCTCTTGGGTCTCCCTTTGCCTGGTTAGATGGGCAAGGGGAATGGCAGGGGTCTTGCATTTTGCACTAGGGCTGAGGCTGAGGAAAAGCCAGTTCTTTCTTCCCCTCCCACTTTCAGGTCTGTGATCAGAATCCAGAGAGAATATGAATTTGACAGTGTTATAAAAAATGATTTTGTTTTAAAGTAGATTTACTTCTCTTTTGGAGCGGCTACAGGATTTATTTACTCTCTCGCGTGAACAGCGTGGATGTTGGACAGGCCGGTGAGACACCACTCAGCAGGGTGGGGGGCTTCCAGTAGGGATTCCAAGGGCTGAAGAGGAGATGGGATGGGCCTTTCCCTGGTGTTACAAAAGATGGGAGGTGCTGAGAGAAGGAGAGTGGAAAACTCTGGAAAGAAAGCTTCCAACAGCTCAGACAGCTTCCTGGGCCTTTCGTTTGTTTTGCCAGTCGGTGGAGCTCAGGGTATTAGATCCCGCCCCTGCCTGGAGGGCTGAGCTGTAGGGTTGCTGGCTCCTCACCCACCAAACACTGAGTCTGGCAGGCATTTTCATAGCAGATTTGTCCTAAAGATAACTTTGCTAATAATACATTATATCTGTATTTGTCAGTACTTTGCAATTTTCAAAGTTTTAACCATCAGTTTTCTTATCTCTTAAAGTGTGGAAATGATATATATTTTTTTCATAGTTCAAAGGGTTGTTACAGGCATGAAATCAGCTTCATTTGTTCAATTGCTTTGGGAACTGTGCAACCTCAGGTTGCTATTACTGGTATTGTCATCAACAAAGGCACCTTTCTTCTGAAGGCATCTGTGGTGGTTTGAGGCACCCCAGAGAAACGTGTTCTTAAAGCTCATCCATTCCTGTGGCTGTAGACCCATTGTAAGTAAGACCTGTTGATGAGGTTATTTCAGTTAAGGTGTGTGTGACCCAGCCCAGTCAGGATGTATCTTATTCTATTACTGGAGTCTTATATAAGCGGAATGGATTCAGACACCAGAAACAGAAAGACGCAGGAGGCAAGAAGCTGAACTGGAAGAGAAGAGAGAGACCAGGAGACACCTCCATGTGCCTTGCCATGTGACGAATTTTGTAAGAAAAGTGCCTGACTGTCTTCCAAAGTGGCTGCACCGTTTTGCATTCCCACCAGCAATGAATGGGAGTTCTAAGATATTTTATTTTCAAGAGCATTAATTTGGACTTCCAAATTATTCTCCATATTATTTAAAATCCTGGAAAAACATTCCTTTGCAATGGTGTTTGACGAGGTTGAGCCAGTAAGCTCTAGAGGCTGCTGCACCAGCTGTCACAGTCTGAAGCACGAATGTCGGCTGGAGGCATCTCTTTGGCTCTGAGTGGGGCTCTGCCCATCACCTCCCCAGAGGGAACACAGAGACCCTGCTGGGGCCAAATAAGGGAATATTACAAAAGGGACCCCAGAGCCAAGTCTGGGTCTGAGTCACCTCTAAGCAATGAGGCCGCACAGCTTCTGACTCAGAGCACGGAGAGTCTTCAGCATTTAGTAGGAAGAATGAGAATCACAAATGCACGAGCTTAGAAGTGGAAAAGAAGGGCAGGGCCCTCTTATCTCGTCTAACCACTGCAGAGAAGCTGAAGCCCGGAGAAGGGCTGTGGCAGCTGAAGGTCCAGCAGCCATAGAAGCCAGCACAGGGGTTGCTAGATGCATGGAGGAGGGCTTGACAGCCTGCCCGCTTCTGAGACCACACCCGGTCTGCTGCTTGGTGCTGAGTGTCCCGAGGCCCATCACTCAGCCTCTGACCGGGTCAGGCTGGGAGGGCCTCGGCCGCCTGATTCATACTCAGAAGGGAGTGTCCTGGAGGAGTTTCTTTCCACCCTGGCAGTCTATGGACTGATCAAAAATGTGAGTCCCATAAGGACATAAGTGCTCTCTAAGCTATAGTCTGTGACATGGGTTTGAACATGAATTGAAAAGCACAAGAATGAATAAGGAGAGCTGTCACCTCAGTGCTTTTCACATAACTTCTATTAGAGCACCTATCATCAGGTACTATAAATACCTGGGTCTGACTCCCCACTAGCTTGTAAGTTGTTACTGAAAGGGAGAGACTGTGTCTTTCTCACTAACCTTTGACCTTTGTGATGCCTGGCACCAGGTGGGTCCTTAGGAAAGGTCTGTTGAACGAAGGCTCATAGACGCAGGGCTCACCGATGACAAAGCTTGCTGGTGCCTTCGTTGTTGGTATCATTGACACGGTGGGGGGAACGCTGCTTGGGGCTCCAGGCCCTGATAAAGGGGCCCCTGAATTGAAAGTGTTGAAGAGCCCAGATTTAATATCCACCAGGATTGTTCCAGGTATCTGTGTTTAGATGGCTGCACCATCCCTCTTTTCAAGGGCACCCAAAGACTCCTCCCCTCCTGGGTAGGGCCCTTGTGACAGCTACTCTGGGAGAAAGGTGAGAATTTTCCTGGACCAAGGCCGAGCAAGTGTTTTCTACTGTCCTCACCCCTTCTGGGGCAGACCTGCCCATCCCCTTTGGTGGGGGTATGCATAAGAGGGGTGTTGTGGAGGGAGTGGGGCTACACTGGCCATTAACACCAATGAAGACAACCCCAGTGAAAAAAGTGCTGGAGATCCTGGAAACCCTGGAAGCTTCCTTGACCTCCTGAGAATTCTGTGCATGGAGATAGTGGGGTTGATGTGAAGGGGCTAGAGGAGGCCAGAGGTAGACTGGGGAGGTGGAGAGGGGCCAGATTCAGCAGGGCCTTGTAAAAGCAATGGGGGAGCCACGGAAATGTTAAGGGGTAAGTGTTGTGGTCAGACCATGGGCACGGGGAAGGATCTTGGGCAGCTCTGGCTGAGAGAGCCCCCGCGCCCCATTCCAAGCATGCTGAACTCTGGCCAGGGTGGCAGAGCCCTGCTTCCACTTGCCCCTCGGGCAGGCTCTGATGGAAAAGGACTTCACTTTTCTAGAAAATAATAATTCCCCATGGCTTCTCCCAGTCTTCTCCCACTCACAGTGAAATAGCAAGCTCACATGCCCCTTGCAGCCCCTTTTGGTAGTGGTAAGAACATAACCCTCTCCAGTCTTTTATGGAGCAGGGATGATTTCTTTGGGTCTCAGAGAGCAACAAGATTTCCTGAAAAAATAAATGTAGGCCTTTCGTTTTTTTGTTTTTTTTTTTTAACACCAAAATAATGCTCTCCTTTGTGAACAGCAGTGGATGATGTCACACCCAGTCAGAGGATGAGGGTAAAATGGTTCCTCTGCAAGCCTCTTAGGTGTTGCATTGGCTCCACCAAGTGGCAAAATGCAGCTTTGTTCTTTTAAAGCAAGAAAACCACCAATTTCTCTTCAGCTGTGGAGAACATTTCTACCTCAAAAGGCCTTTGATACTGTGCCAGTTTGAATGTTTGAATGAATTCATTATCTTTGATGTAGTCTTGTGGGGCAGATGTTTTGGTGCTGATTAGATTTGCTTGGAATGTGCCCCACCCAGCTGTGGGTGATGACTCTGATGAGATATTCCCATGGAGGCATGGCCCCACCCATTCAGGGTGGGCCTTGATCAGTGGAGCCATATAAATGAGCTGACTTAAAGAGAAGGAACTCAGTGCAGCTGTGAGTGATGTTTTGAAGAGGAGCAAGCTTGCTAGAGAGGAATGTCCTGGGAGAAAGCCATTTTGAAACCAGAACTTTGGAGCAGAAGCCAGCCACGTGCCTTCCCAGCTAACAGAGGTTTTCCAGATGCCATTGGCCATCCTCCAGTGAAGGTACCCGATTACTGATGTGTTACCTTGGACACTTTATGGCCTTAAGACTGTAACTGTGTAGCCAAATAAACCCCCTTTTTATAAAGGCCAATCCGTCTCTGGTGTTTTGTGTTCTGCAGCATTAGCAAACTAGAACAGATACTTTTCAGCACATACAATTAAAACTGGCAAAGTGTGTTGCTATGAATCTCAGGCAATCACAACTCCAGATTCCAGAGCCTTCTGGAGTTGGATATAGAGTCCTCTCTATCTGTCTATCTATCTATCTATATCTATCATCTATCTATCTATATCTATCATCTATCTATCTATATCTATCATCTATCTGTATCTATCCATCCATCTGTCATCTTTATGTCTCATATATCTATCTATCTACTTATCTGTATCTTTTATCTATGACAGGTATGTGCCAGGTGTAACATGCCAGGCATAATGCTGATAATGAGGCTTCAATTCAACCATGAGCATGACATGGTGCTGTCCTCATAGAGGATATAGGCAAGTAAACAGGTCATTGCAATTTGTTGTGCTAAATGCTATGGCAGAAACAAGCCAGCCTCACTCAGACTGCAGGAGTCCTAGAAGGGTTCACTGAGGAAGTTATAACCAAGCTGAGACCTGAGAGCTAAGTTCAATTCATGTGAGGGTGGGTGGGTGTGGGGGGGCAGGTTTATTGAGAGAGGATGGGAAAGAGAAAGGAGTTCCAAACAGATGAGGATGTGCAAGAGAGAGTAATATTGAGTTGGAGGAGCTGGAAGAGGTTTACAATGGCTGGTGTGTAGAGTCCAAGACAGGAGAGGTGCTGAGAGATGAGGCCAGAGAGGAGACCAGGAGCCAGAATTTGAATGAACATCAATAGGACTTAAAACAAGGCTTTTGAGTTCAGTGTGTTAAATGGGTTGGAGGGGGAAGGAGGCCAGTGAAGCTTGTTGCAATGATCCAAGGAGAGATACGGATGAATGGACTGGCAGTGGGTGGCTGTTGTGATAGAAGTGGACAGACTTGGCAGAGAAAAGATAGAACCAAGTGATTGCCTGGATGTGCTGGAGGGTTTTGTCTTGAGAATCAGCTTGTTTACTGAGAGAGGGAAGACTGAAGTAGGAATGTCGGGGAGTGAACAAGGTGGGATGGTAAGTTCAGTTTGGGCCATGTTGAGTTTGAGATGCCTCTGGGATATCCAGGGGCAGATATCCAGTGGACACTTGGAAATGTGTCCATGGGTCTCAGAAGACAGCTCGGGTAGGAAGTAAGGATTTGGGAATCATTGCATGAGGTGGTGATTGAAGCCATGAACCTGGCTGAACTTGCTGTGGGAGGTTGAGAAGGGTGAAAAGACCAGAACCTTGAATATCACCTACACTAACAGAATAGGCAGAGAAGGGGGTGGGTGGGGGGTGGGTGAGAAGTTGGTAAAAAGAGATCAAGAAAGAATGACCAGTGACACACAAGAAAAACCAAGAAAGATCATTGTCAATGAAAGCTGAGGGAACAGATGTTTTTAAGGAGAAAAAGTCAACAGCAGCTGAGAGGTCAAGCAAGCTCAGAATGGGGAGTGGCCACTGAATCCAGTCACTGCCGTCTTGTGGTCGTGGTGGACTTGGAGGCCAGAATGTTCAGGTGCTTCCTACTGTCTCCACAAACCACAGAGCCTTGCATGTTGAGCAGCAATTTCCAAACCTCATCATCTTGCAGTTGACCATTTCTTCAAGGAACCTGGGTTCCTTTTTGTGGAAAATGGTGTTTAAAAACCAAGATCTGTGTGCTTAATCCTACTGAAGTAGCAATGCTTCTCGGTGCTTGTGGCAGATAGATCTCTGTTCTCTCTAGTTCTGCCTACTCTCCAGCTGACAGGCCCACCAAAGGCTTTTCTTATTCTTTAGGAAAAGAACTGCAAACACCTATGAGCACTAGTTTGATTTGTTATTCACTGTTGAATAGGGCCCAGATTCTCTAAAGTTGTATGTTATCTTGTAGGTTGTCTGGTACAGATGCAAATAATTTCTACCAGGTAAAAATAAAAACAAAAACTAAAAACAAAATCACAACCCCCAAAACCCAAAGGTTATAGTTTTCTTGCCCTATATAATATTAACTAATTTTGTGTATAATCCAGCAATCCTATTTTAACAATCTTTAATCAGTGCCTATAAATACTTAATCTCTCAAATTCTCTTTGAATCTGCTTTACCATCCTGTTGTTTCTCTCATTAGCTAGGCAAATAAACCTTTGATCCATGCTCACTCTGTATTTATGACAGTTGTAATTTTAACTTACAAGAAGTTGTACTTTGAAATACGAGTTCATACTGATACATCTAATTCTGAATCAACACCACGTGATTCTTCTAACCTTTCCCCTGTCCATATTTGTAATTCCCTCCTCCAACAGTGAGAAACTTGGCTCCAATCATTCTCATTTATTTACTCATTTATTTAATCCTAGAATACACAGAAAGCAGTTTCAGCATTGCTGACCCATACTACCGAGTACTAACTAGTATTCAATATGTGTTTACAGTACTTTTTGTATTTGTTGAGGGTATACAGTCAAAATGTTATGGGCAAAAGTCTCTTGGATTCATTATTTTTATCGCACCCAAGAGATTCTTTCTGAGTCTGAAATCTGTTTAGAACAGGAGTGGTTCTGTTTATTCTACTATCCTAGCCTGGAGCGTAGCTAACTGTGGAAGTTCCTTTCACTTGAAATAGGTTCTCATTTATGCGCAAGATGGTGCCAAAGAAAATTGCACTTGACAATGTTAAATAGACAAGGGTGACTTTATTTAAGAGCTATTGCCGTAGGGGAGTGAGACCAGAGCCAAGCTGGAACTCAGCTGAGTTGAAACAAGGAGTGGTGGGTTTTTGAAGGGCTAGGGTGGGCTAATGGAAAAGTAGTGGAGGATGTTAAGAGGCATTGATCAATGGGAAGGAACGAGCGGTTTGCTGAGCTTGGAATTTGGAGCCATTGGCTTGGAATGCTTTTGTTTTTGTTTTTGTTTGTTTCCTGTTGTTAGGCTGGCTGGGTCCTCTAAGCACTGGGGGAAAGGGAGAGGAGATAAAGGCATGATGCCTTGGTTGGGGGTGTGGATGATGTCAGGACTGGGGGGAGAGGAAGGTAGGGAGATGAAGCAGGAGGGGGCCTGTCTAAAGTTTAGTCAAGCTGAGGGAAGCATTAAGGCCATCTTGGTCGGTAGCTGTGCATATAGAAATATCCAATATACACATAACAGATGGAAAAAAATGTGTTTTGATCATCTCCCAGGAGTTGTGCAATTAACCAATTCCTTACATTTTTTACTAGTCTTTTGATGATATCCTAACTACACATTAGTTCCTTTCACCCCACATGGAAAATGACAGTATTGGCACACTTTAATTAATTCCAGACTTTTTTTCTCTATTTAGAACTTTGAGAAATTGATATTCCTCTAGAGAGCCTCAGATGATAAAAAGGAGTGCCATTTCTCTGGAATTGGATCTCTCACATCCAGTTTTAAACAAGAGGTTGAATGATGTCCCTGAGTGTTTAATTTTATATATTGTGTTGAGTGTACTTCTGGTGATAAGGGAATTTTTTTATGACTCATATAAATGACATCTTAATTTTCAGTTTTTAATAGCTGGGTTGTATGCTTTGCTCAGGAATATCAGGAACTGGATTCTCACAGGGCCTAACCCTGGGCAAAATTTGGAATCTGTCTTCAGGCCCTGATCCTCCTTTCATCTCTCTTCCCCACCTTAGTGGTGTTCTCTCTATTTTCCAGGCCATGTAGTGCCCCTGGGATCTCTTCTCACACGGTTGAAAATCTCTCAGAAAAGGATCTGAAATTCTTCAGCATTAAGGCACAAACAATGGATTATAGCTTAAAGTGTTGCTCCTCTCTTCTAGATGCCTATGGGGGCAGCCAAATTAGTGGAGCATGATTCTACCCTCAAAGATGGCTATGCAATTTGCAGGGCTCAGTGCAAAGTGAAAATGTAGACCCCTTGTTCCAAACCCAGGGAAAAAGTGCCAATAAGGTACTAACATATAAAGCTTTTTTCCTTTAAAAATATGTTTTACTGATAGTATGTAATAAGGGTTTTAGTGATATGTAACAACATAAACTTACAAATTGCAAAAAATACAATTTTTGGTGTCAATTATAATACAACATATAATATTACTTTATTAATGTGACATCTTGATCGTATGTAAGATTTTTCTGGCTTACTTTTCTGCAAATTCATTTATTTGGTCATCAAAATTTATACTTTCAGGACAGTGACAGCAGAGTGTGACTCAAGCAGGGGCCCTTCTGAGAGCAGGGCCCTGTGAGACTGCACAGGTTGCACCACAATCAACTTTTGTACATTTTCATTACTCCCAAAATAAAAAATAAGAATAAAAATAAAAGTAAAAAAGAACACCCCAAACATTTTATACTTCTCTTCCCCCCTATTATTCATTTACTTTTTGTCCCCCTTTTTTCTACTCACCTATCCATATTGGATCAAGGGAGGGTGAACCACAAGGTTTTCACAATCTCACAGTCACATTGTATAAGCTATATAGTTATATGATCATCTTCAAGAATCAAGGATACTGGATTGCAGTTCAACAGTTTCAGGTATTTCCTTCTAGCTATTCTACTACACTAAAAACTAAAAAGGGATAGTTATACAATGCATAAGAATAAACTCCAGAATGACCTCTCGACTCCACTTGAAATCTCTCAGCTACTGAAACTTTATTTTGTTTCATTTCTCTTCCCCCTTTTGGTCCAGAAGTCTTTCTCAATCCTATGATGCCTTGTCCAGGCTCATCCCTGGGAGTCCTGTCCCATGTTGACAGGGAGATTTACACCCCTGGGAGTCATGTCTCACATGGGTGGGGAAGGGCAGTGAGTTTACCTGCAGAATTGGCTTAGAGAGAGAGGCCATGTCTGAGCAACAAAAGAGATTTTCTGAGGATGACTCTTAGGCACAATTATAAACAGGCTTAACCTCTCCATTGGGTTTTTCATCTCTTCTATTGTGCCTTTCATTACCATAAGTTCTGCCAATTGTTTTTTCAAACTTTCATGTTCTTCTTTATGTTTGTCCAATGTCTTCTTTATATCCTCCATCTCTTTCTTCAACTCATTGATTTGATTTTTGAATTGATTTAGCAGATTTGTCTGAAGATCTTTAATTAGTTGTTTCAACTCCTGTATCTCATTTGAAGTGTAAGTTTGTTCCTTTGACTGGTCCATCTTCATTTTTCCTAATGTAATTCATAATTTTTTGTTGTCTAGGCATCTGGTTTCCTTGATTACCCCAATCAGATTTTCCCATGCCAGATGGTCCCAGGTCTCAGGAGAAGGGTGTAATCAGTATCAAGTTTCCCTGAGGATGAGACCAAGCAGATTGTCAGACTTTCCAGTGAGGCCTCTAGATACTCTGCTTTTCCTATCCTGCCCAGCAGGTGGTGCTTGTCAGCCTATAGCTCCCCACTGGCATAAAGAGGTGTGGTCCCTTTAATTCTCAGTGGACCCAGTCCTGTCAGGGGCTGAAAGTGACAGAAGCAAAGCTTAAGCTGTTTCTGTCCTCCCCGCCCCCCCCAGCCCTGGGGTCTGAGTCCTCTCAGGGAGGGCAGCCACTTGAGCTGGGCTCTGTCCCCTACTTTCCTTAGGGAAGATAAGCCTTTTAGGGAATTATCTCCTTTGCTTGACTTCTTCTTTGACTCTCTGACTAGCTTAACTCCACCCTTGCCTGGGTCAGCACTGACAATTGAAAATGCCTGAGTTTTTCTCTAATGAGCTATTTAGAATAAGAGAAAAAAAAAAAAAAAAAAGGAAAAAGGAAAGAAATCCCTTTTCAGAGTCAGTCCCGACCAGTCAGGAACTAGAGTTGGTACCCAGTGGGACACGGTCCTTTTCCAGTGTTCTGAACTCAGCCAACTCCAAAAGCCTCTGTTTTTATTTATTTATGTATTTTTTTTTTTCTGTCAGCCCTGCCTCCTCTCTTCCAGGAGAAACCTCTGGGTTCCTTTCCTGCTTGCTCCAGGTTTATCTGTGCTTGTAGCTTGTATTCAGTAGTCCAGATTTGTTAATTAAAACTGCAGTTGGAACTTGGTTATGCTACTTTCCCTTGCTCCTAGTAGACTGCTCCTTTTTCCCACAGGGAAGTGTTCCAACTCAGCCTGCTGGGCCAGTGGGGGAGGGGCAACAGCTCCTCAGTTTGGGGAGCTTTACTTACAGTTCTATGCTGTGATCTCAGCCATTCCACCATTCCAGACTGGTGTACGATGTGTGTCTGGTCACAAAAGTCCCCCAAACAGTTGTTCCAGATTAGTTACTAGTTATTAATGGCTTTTGCTAGTTGTTCTAGGGGACTAACTAGATACCACACCTCCCTATGCTGCCATCGTGCCCTGCCACCCTCCACTGTCTTCTTTTTGTTTTCTATTTTCCCCATCTACTCTGTGTTCTCTTTTCTCTCTTTTTTTCTTTCTTTTCTATTGATTAAAGTTCTATTATTCCATTTCACCATTAGCTTGTTTGGTTATACATGATTTTACTATTCTTTTAGTGGTTACCCTAGAGATGATAACATATATTTTTGTCTTATTAAAGTCTGATATAAATTAGAACTTTCACCACTTTCTGGACACTTAAATTTCCTTTATCCCATCCTGATTTATTTTATTGTAATTATGTATTTTCATTTTCTCTATATTTAAAACTCCATACAACATTATTATTATTGTTATTTTATCCACTTTTCATTTAGATGCACATACATATTTACTTCTTTCTTTGCTCTTTATTCCTTCCTACATCTCAGACCTTTCATCAGCAATCAGTTTTCTTTTAACTGAACTATATGATTTAGAATTTCCTTTTCTGCTTTTGGCATACTCTCTTAGTTTTTGTTATCTGAAATTATCTTTATTTTAGCTTAATTCTTGAAGGGTATATTTGCTGGATATAGAATGCTAGGTTGGCACTTATTTTCTTTCAGTGCATAGAAAATTTTATTCCACTCTTTTCTGGCTTCCATTGTTGCTGATGAGAAGGTCAGTTGTCAATCTGTTATTCTGTTTTACTCTGGATATCTTTAAGATTTACATTTTGTCTCTGTTTTTCTCCTTTTTCCAAGATGTGTTTAGATGTGAACTTCTTTTTATGTATTCTGGTTGACTTTATTTGGCTTTTTGAATCATGGTTTGATACCTTTATTTTCTCAGCCATCATCACTTCAAGATTCTCTACCCCTTTCTAATTCTCTTCTCCTTCTGGGACTTCAATTATACATTATTAGACTTTTTTTTTTTTATTGTACTCTTTATGTCTCTTGCCCTATCTTTTGTATTTTCCACCTTTTAATCTCTCTATGCTTCAGTCTTCTGGTCTATCTTCCAGTTCACGAAATTTCTCTTCTGTTATATCCAATTTGTCAAACTTGTCCAATGAGTTCTGAATTTGGATTATTAAAATTTTCAGTTCTAGAAGTTCTATTACATTCTTTTTCAAATCCATGGTGTAACTTTTTGTAGCTTCCTGTTCATGCAAATATTTTCAAGTTTGCATTTTATTGGTTTAATCATAAGAATCTTCAGGATTTTATGGTCAGCATATGAAAATTCCTAAAGCATAAGTCTTTGTGGGTCTCTGTTTCCTGTTGTTACTTCTGACTCTAGATAAACACTGCACTTGAAAAATCATTTATAGGAATAATGTGAGGCCTAGGAAGATGTCACCTTTCTCCAAAGAGGATTTTCATTTGTTTTGATCAGACTCCTGTGTTGAGTCCTGGACCACTCAATCCTCCTTCAAGGTTTGAGATTCCCTGGACAGGTCACCGAGACCCAGGTTGCAATTCTAGGTGATAATTTACTTCTGGTTGCCTTTACCTTCAGGAGGTGAACCTGCAGGGTCCCGCTTTAAAGTGTTTGGGAGGGGGTTAGACTTCTCACCTTGAGTAGGTCCTGAGCTATGAATATTGTCCCCTTCTTCCCACAAGGCTGCCAAAATGTCAGCTCAGTTTCAAAGCTACTTCTCAGTCATTCCTTCAGGGGTGGCAAAAACAAACAAACAAAAACACTCCCAGGAAAAAAGCAGCTTTGCCTTCGTGACTTATCTCTTTGGGTTCTTGCCTTTCCCTAGATTTTGGTCTGGTCAGTCCTAGGTATCTTAAAATTTTGAAGTTTTTAAAATGTAAAAACTTTCATCCAGGAGTTTTGTTGTCCTTAGTGGGAGGTTTTTTCTGAATTACCTAATCTACTATTATTGCTAGAAGACCTTTCCCACTCATTTTATTTTATTTTCTACCTCTTTATTATGACAAATTTAAAAATACACAAAAGGAAAGAGAGGAGAAGAATTGGATTCATTTCTCAGCTTCAATAATCATCAGCTTTCTCAATTTCTTGTTTTATCTACTCTCCCTTACACTTTTTTCTTGACTATTTTAAACAAAGGGCAGGCAAATATCATTTCACCTGCAAATACTTGTGTTACTGTTTATCAGATAAGGATTACAAATTTATCTATAGCTGTACTACCTTTATTACACCCAACAAATTAAACAATAATTTCTTAATATTGTGTATAATACCCAATCTGTGTTCAGTTTTCTCCAATTGTCTCCAAAATGCCTTTTTACAGTTTATTCTAATTGGTTTCCAAAGAATGTCCATGCATTGCATTTGATTGACAGATTTAAGTACCTTTAGATCTATAACAGCCTTGTCCTCATTTGTTCTTTCTTCATGCCTTTCATTTGTTGAAGAAAATGGATAATTTGTCTCAAGGATTTCCCACATACTGGAGTTGGCTGATTATATACACAAGGTGTCATTTAACATGTATCTCTCCAGCGGTGCTTAACTGGGCATGAATTTGCCAGTTAGGGACATTTGGCAACATCTGGACATTTTTGATTATCTTGACTAAGGGATGCTACTGGCATCTAGCAAGTAGAGGCCAGGGATGCTGTTAAACGTCTTACTACACATAGCACAACCCCTACATCAAAGAATTATCTAGCTCAGAATGTCAATAGTGCAGAAGTTGAAAACCCCCTGCTTGTCCTCTTATTTTCTCTAAAATGGCAGTTAGATCTAGGAGCTTGATTAGATTCAGGTTCATTTATGGGAAAGGGACAGAATTCTTTATGGGTGGTTCAGTATTGTACATCCTATGACATCATTTCAGAAGGCAATAATGTACCATTTTTAGAGATGCTCACATTGACAAGTGGGTTTAGGTGTTGTCAGCCTGATCCACCCATTATAAAGTTCCCCATTAGCCTTTCGTCTAATGGTTTTAGGACCTATTGGTGATGTTGCCTAGGTTCATTATTTTATTAAAGGCTGAAAAATGGTGGATCTTCTAATTCTATTACTATTTCTTGTATTAGCTGCAATTCCTCTATAAGGATAAACATTACCTTATCAACTATTTAATTAAAATACAGTCCATATAAAAAGAAGGCAGGATAAATGCATAATTCTTTCCCTTAAAATGCCCTAGTCATTTGGAAATAGGTTTAAAATATTCTTTATGGTTGTTTTAAAAAGCAACACAAAACAACAAACTAGCTAGCAATCACCCTCTGAGGAGCAGAATAGGAAAAGGGTGTCACTACACAGACGATGTGATGCCAAGGACTTGGTTTTGAGTTCCACAAGGCTTGCTAGGATGAGTCAGGGATCTAGGGGGCAGCAGAGACCACCAGCTGCTGGAGCCAGGACAGGGCTTTGATATCTTTAAAAACTGGTTCCCACTGTCTGTCGCTGCTTGCACTTCTAATTTCAGCTATCTGGGATCTCAGCTGATCTGAGCCCACATCCCTGTGATGGCTGCAGCGAGGAGTAGGGGCTCTCTGGTACCCCTGGGCTTTGCTACCTGCTGCTGGGAAAAGGGGAAGTGTCTCACCCATGTTGAGCAGCGGGAACCAAGCAGCCCCTGTGGGGACTTTGTCTGGGATGGGAAAATAGCTCCGCCAGCTCAACTCCGTCTGTATGTTTTAAAGTTTAAAATGGTAGGACTATGGTATCCAGGATAAGAGCATGGGCTTTTAGCTCAGATGAATCTGGCTGGGTTCAGGTCTTGGTTCTGCCACTTATTAACTGTGTGATGAAACTCAGTTTCTTCATTTGTAAAACCTGGTGAATAATAGTGACAACCACATAGGGTTGCTCTAGCAGAAATGAGATGATGTACATCAAAGGCTCAGCTGGGGTTTGATGTCCAGTGTGTGCCTTGTAACTGATGTTCTTCTGAGAGAACTTGGCCTGGCTCTGGTGCTGCTGGATGTACTCAGCTTGCTCAGGAGCTCCTGCTCCAGAGCATGTAACCTGGAGAGCAAGTGGATACTGGGGAGAGCTGTGTCTGGGCCTCCCAGTCCTCTGTGAGATGAGTCAAGACCCAGGAGTGAAGTGACTTCTCCAGGCTGAACGTGAGAATGTGCCGGAGCCAAGGCTGGAATCCAGGCTCCTGACTCTCAGTCTAGGGCTCTTATTGCTGCACTATGGTACTTTTCACTTGAGTTACTATTTTCTCTAGATAATCTTATCCCTTCCCTAAGCCCTTCTTAGGTTGTCTTGGTTTAAGTCACACTTGCAAACATTTTCAGAGAATCGTGCATGAAATAGGAGACCGCAAGTATACAGGTGATCTTGAATTCCTATAATTATACCCTTCTTGGGCTTAGTCACACTCTGTCTCTTGCAAATCCAAAAGTGTGAGGTAGGAAGTTTGAATGTGACTTGTATATTTAATTAGTTATTAGTTAGTTATTAATCAATTGAGCATCTATTATGTGACATTACTAGGCCACAGGAGGGGGGTTGAGATAAGGATGGATAGAGACAGAGAGATGAAAAATACAGTCCTTCATTCAAAGGTTTAGTGGTAAGAGGGGAGATGTGGAACAGAGAAGCAAACCAATGATGAAAATTCCGTGGGATGCACAGGATGGCCTTTATCTTGGAGACTTTCTGGGGAAGTGCTACCTGAACTTAATCTAGAAAGATTAGCTGTTGCTAAGCTGGGAGAGAAGAAGATGAGTATCATTTCATTCAGGGGGAGCACAGAGGTGTAAAAAGTTCTGGCAAGTTTGGGGGAATTTCCACAGTTCTGTTTGGAGGAAGCATGGAGCAGGTAGAGCTGTGACTGGTGATGGGGCTGGGGCAGCGGTCAGATGGTGAGGGTCATGGTGCTGTGCCAAGAAATGAGAACATCATCTTTAAGGCAAGTTGAGGGGCAAGTGAAGAAGACCTAACCTTTCTATTCACATGTGAGGTTTTACAGTGTTAGTACATAGACAGCAGGATCTTAGTTGGCCACGGGGAGGCAGTCAGCTGGTTTATCACCTGGGCCCACTGAGCTCATCCTGCCAGGTGCTGCGTTATCCCAAGATGTGATGAGAGATGCCAAGACGTGGAGAGGGATGAGTCCACATGCCCTGATCCACCAAGCCTTCTGTTTTCTCGGGTCTGATGAGATAGGGGCTCAGTCTTGTAGCTCCAGGAGCCCTTTGACATGTATGGGGCACTTGCTGTCCTGGGCAGATGGGGACCAATCTTTTCCTTAGAGGCTACCAATGAGTGTTTAGATCATAGCAGCCCTTCCCCTGTGGGATGTTCTCGATGTTGGGTTCTTCCCCTGCTTGCCTGAGCACTCTGAAGTGGGAAGCCCCAGGAGAGAATTTCAACCCTCCCTTTTCCAAGGTTATGCTTCTGCAAGACAACAAGCTTTGCAAAATTTAATTGTCTGAAAGCACACTTGGGCCTTTGGGCACAGCTAGGGTCATTTATCTTCCTTGCTAAGGGGTTAAAACAGCCCTGGCCCTTCCAGCCGAGGAGGAGCTGTCTGTGGATAAAGCTGGCACTTGGCTGGGGGACAGAAAGGGAGCGGCATTCACCTGGGCTGTTTGCTGAGAATTCCTCCTGTGTAGGTGCCATCAGGTGTGTGTCAGGCATGAGGTTCTAGACAGCTTAGTCAGCCTCTGAGGCTTCCTGGATGGGAGCTAGCATTGGCTCTTGCAGGTGTCTGGGCGTAAGGTGGAGAGACATCTGTCCAGGTTGAGAGAGGCAGCAGGTGCTGGCTGCTTTCTCTCGGGCTCTGGCTGCATAACCGGTAGACGCAGGCATTCGGCTGTCTACTCAGGAGGGGCTTGTGAGCAGAGACTGCTCCTGACTCTGCTCATTTCTTTTCATGACGGGGTGAACGAGAGCTCTCTTTGCAGTGGCTCTGACCTGTCTGCCTAGATGAGGAAGGGTTTGTCTGTGCAGCATCTGGATGCAAGCAAGTGAGATAATTTAGGCCGGTGGGGTGGGAAGGAGATTTCCAGCCCCAGAGGAGTTCCCTGATGGAGAAAGAAAATTACCAGCTGCGCTTATTCTGCAGTTGGGTGGAGGAAGGGCTTGTTCATTTTAGTCTGTCTGAAGGGAATATTTCAGGGAGGAATGGGGAGAAACAGAGCCAGGGAAAACAATCCTTGGAGATAGATCCTCATTGATTAACTAATGAACCTGCCTGAAGGATCCATTATAGATGGTGTAAATATCTAAACCACTGTACTTGTTATACCCTGTGGCTGTTTATTCATGCAACAAATATTTATTGGGTCCCTACTATGTGCCAGGAGCTTTCTAGGCTCCATGGATACAAAGATGAGCAAAAGAAGCATGGAAAATTGTCCGCGTGGACATCAGAGTCTGGTGGAGCAGAGGGGCATTGATTAAATGAACACAGACACCAGTGCTGGGCAGGGCTTTGCAGGTTGCCATGGGAGTGTATAAGAGGAAGTGGCTTAGTGTAGGCCATCTGGAAAGCTTTCCCTGGGGCGCCTGGGGTGTGAAGCAGGAGCAGGAGTTCACTGGTACAGGGGTGGGGAACAGGGAGCAGAGCATCACAGGCAGAGGGCTCAGTGGTGCAAAGCAGGGAGCTGGAGAGCAGAGAGGAAGTTGCAGCATGGGAGAGACAAGCTGAAGAGGGCCAGTCTGCATAGGCTCTTAGAGGCCTGGCAAAAAACCCCCTTGTTCTTATCCCAAGAGAAATGAGCAGCCCATGGAAGTGACATGGTTGGGTTTGTGGTTGAAACGATCTCTCTGGGTAGACAGAAATCAACTACAAGGTTCATATAAGTAGGTACTAGATTCGAAAGTACAAATAAATTTTTCCTTTCAATTCCTGTGCAGGGTTGCTAGATTTCTCCTGGAATCCAGTGTGCTGGAGGGGATTCTGTGTTGATTGAAGGGAGTGGGGTTCTGGTTTTGCGGGAGGGTGGGGCCATCCGAGTGAGACCGGGTCAACTTTGTGGGTTGGTGAAAAGTCACTGTGAACGCTGGATGAGTTTAATAGTGGGGGTGGAATTTGAATCAGGGAGAGTGGACTACACAGGGGAATCAGGGAAGGTGGGCCCTCCAAGTGGGCAGGGGCCATAGTCAAGCCCTTCTGATGCTGGCTTGGATCTCTGAAAGTCATCTTGGCCTTGAATTTCTGGTGAATTCTGGGAAACTGCATTTTGTCTTAGACACTTGGGGAGCAGACCCTTCTCCTTGCCTAGACCTGCCCACCTAGCTAAGTGCTTAACTCATGGTCTCCCACTGACTTCTCCGAGTGAGGTTCTCAGACCCCGCTGCATTTGTATCACCTCTGACGTAATGGCTTAAAAACTGTGGTTTCCTGAGTCTTACTTCAGACCTGGTAAATCAGAACTTTATTTGGGGGTGGGAGAAGTGGCCGTGACAGGGCCTGTGAGGGACTCAGCATCTTAAGTATGGGCTCCAGGGGATTCTTATGTACATGGTATTAATTTCCCATGGCTGCTATAACAAATCACCCAGAACTTGGTAGCTTAAAACAACAGAAATGTGTTCTCCACAGCTCTGGGGGCTGGGAGTCAGAAGCCAGTTTCACTGGGCTGAATTCAATGTGTCAGCAGGGTTGTGCTCCCTGGGATGCTTTAGGGGAGAATTGGTTCCTCGCCTCTCCCGGTTTCTGGGGGCTGCTGGCTTTCCTTGGGTTGTGGCTGTATCACTCCAATCTCTGCCTCTATGATCACATCACCTTCTTCTCTATGTGTGTCTCTTCTCCCTCTATATCCCATTTATAAGGACTCTTGTGATTTTATTTAGGGTTCACCAGGATAATCCAGGATAATCTGCCATCTCAAGATCCTTAACTTAATTACAACTACAAAGACCTATTTTCCAAACATGGTAACATTTGTAGGCTCCACAGATTAGGATGTGATCTCTTTGGCAGGAGGTAGATGGCACATTTTTCAGCCTACCACCTACACTAAAGTTTGGAAACACTATATTGTTGACACTCCTTAGGGTACAGTAGGCAGTGGAAATTGAAGCTCAGAGAGAATCGACTAATCCAAGGTCACATAGCCCATAATTCACTTCTAAGACTAGAACCACGGCTCCTGATTCCCAGGGCTTCTTTCTGGTCATGGCTCTGGGGAGTAACAACATCTGGCATTTACTGAGGGCTTCTTATCTACTATTCTAAGAAAATTATGTGTACTGTCTCATCACACTTCCAAACAACCCTAGGAGTTAGGTCCTGCTGTTATCTTCCATTTTACAGATGAGAAAATTAAGGGGCAGAGAATCTAAATAACTTGCTCAGGGTGGCAATACTGATAAATGGTGGAGCTGGGATAGAAACTCAGGCTTTCAGATGCCAAAGTCTCCGTTTTTAGTTTGAACAACCTCCAGCCAGGCTCATGCTGAGTCCACTCTGTGAATCACCCCTCTGGTATTTTTGACCTCTTAGCAAATTTGGAATCAGGCTCCTCTGGAAGGAATAGAGATCCCTCTAACCACCTTTCTTCCTCCTGCTTGGAATCAGTTCTCCATTTGCTTGGTTAAAACTTTCCTCAAGCTGCATGCTAGACCTTCTCCTCTCAATCAATGGTATCATAGGAGGAAAGCTTCTTGCAAAGGGTGGGAGTGGGCATGGTCCTAATGTATTTCTTAGGCTAATGACCTGGGATGGGCCCTGGAAGCTTCCCAGCCTCCTTAATTGTCTGCTGAAAGGTAGACAGGGAAGGTGGGGAGTTCCATTTTTCACCTGGGGCACATGTTTGTTTCTAGTCTGACTCATTTCCTTCTGAAGCAGGGCCTGGCGCAAAATGTCTACCTGCTCCACCTTCTCTCTGCTGCCTTATAGCTCCCCTTCCAGTGGGTCAGGCCTCTGAGAGCTCAGAGCAGCTCTGCCCTCCAGTCCACCCCATGGAGCCCTCGGCCATGGCAGCCCTGGAAGCCAGAGTATCCAAGCAGCAGTCAGTGGCTGAAGGTCTCTGCTCCAACCAGAAGGCCATAAAATACTTGGGCCAGGACTCTGAGACTCTGAGAGAACAGTGCTTGGACTCAGGGGTCCTTTTTAAGGACCCGGAGTTTCCAGCATGTCCATCAGCCTTGGGCTTTAAGGACCTTGGCCCATCCTCCCCCGAAACTCAAGGCATCGCCTGGAAACGGCCCATGGTAAGGAGGTGGGCTCACTGTGAGCATGATGGAGGGTGGGGACCTTCACTCTGGTCAGAAAGAATCGATTGAGAAGTCATGGCTCTGGGTCCGAAGTTCCTGGATCCTGTATTTCAGAAAGCTTGCTCCCCAGCCCCTCCTTTTAGAAGTTTCTTTCAGAGGCAATGTGGTATAGAGGGAAGACGATGCTTGGGCTTTGGAATCAGACAAGTTTGATTGGAATCCTTGTGCTGCCCTTTATGTGTGGCCTTGGGTGGATCACTTAACTGCAGTGAGCCTCAACATTCTTATATGTAAAATGGAGCTGCAGGCACCTTACTGGGTTGCTATGAAGACTAGAGATAATGCTCAGAGTCCTGTGGCCAGCATGTAGGAGGCACAGAATACATAATAGTTAATAGTGCATATGCCTCCCCTAGCCAGCTCACAGTGGAACAAATGAATGCTGGGTGTAATCAGTCCTGGGGTAAATCATGATAGTGTCATTGCTGATAGGAACAGAGTTGTTTGAAGCTATGAATTGTCACTGTTCCATCAGGGCTGGTGGGTGCGGAGGTTGGGGTGGTGGGTCTCTGAATGCAGATGGGGCTTCTGGATGTTGTCACTGACACCACCCAAAGCTCAAGGGCAAGGGAGGGAGAACCATCCTTTCCAAACCTAATCCCTAAGTCATCTCTCTCAGCCTTTTAATCTTGGGTCAGTGTGACCCTTGTCAAGTGACTTGACCTCTGAACCTCAGGGATAAGAATCCCCTCTGCACAGTGTGCTTGTGAGAACTGACCTAATCCATATGAAGTCCTCTGTACAATGTCAGGCACATGACGAAGTCTCAAAAGAGGGGACTGTTAAATGGACACACTCAGTCCCTGGACCAGAACTCTTTTTCCCTTTTAGGTCACAATGGAGAAATCAAGTCATGGTACCTGTTTTCTTGGTAGTGGTTGAAAAGGGAGGATAAGGAGAGACTAATTCTTTGGAAATGTTCAAAATCACCATTTAACTTCAGCTTGCTCTATCCCTTCTGTTTTCAACCTCATCATTTTGCCCGACAGTTTCTACTTCTGTGAAAAAGTACTTTACCTGCCTCCTTCCTGCCCACCATGCCCCATCTTGCTGCACCCTATCCCCACCCTGAAACTCTGGGTTACCCTGGGGTGTTGGCAAAGTTGAGGTTGGGAATCATGCTTTTATACTCAACCTCAGAGCGGACAGCCACATTTCCTTTCAACAGACAGTGTGTTGAGCCTCTGTTTGGTGCTGGCAGTTGGCTATGCACTGTTTGGGAAGGTGTTGTGAGAGAATGTGGTCTCAGCTCTGATGGAGATGATGGGGAGACAGAAGTGTGAATAAAGTGCTGACAACCAGGGCAAATGAAGTAAGTGCTAAACAGGGATGGTAACAATGAGTCAAAGAACCTGGGATGTAACCATCATTTGGATGGAAACACTTCATGGGGGTGGAAAGCATTCCAGCTGAACTGAAGGATTCCAAAGGCCTGGAGTGGATGGGGGAGAAAGGATTTCTCTTAGTGATCAAAGTCAGGTATCAGTTAACTTTTGCCTAGTTTTTTTTTTTTTTTTTTTTTTTTAATCTTCATTTTATTGAGATATATTCACATATCACGCAGTCATACAAAACAAATCGTACTTTTGATTGTTTACAGTACCATTACATAGTGGTACATTCATCACCCAAATCAATCCCTGGCACCTTCATTAGCACACACACAAAAATAACAAGAATAATAATTAGAGTGAAAAAGAGCAATTGAAGTAAAAAAGAACACTGGGTACCTTTGTCTGTTCGTTTCCTTCCCCTATTTTTCTACTCATCCATCCATAAACTAGACAAAGTGGAGTGTGGTCCTTATGGCTTTCCCAATCCCATTGTCACCCCTCATAAGCTACATTTTTATACAACTGTCTTCGAGATTCATGGGTTCTGGGTTGTAGTTTGATAGTTTCAGGTATCCACCACCAGCTACCCCAATTCTTTAGAACCTAAAAAGGGTTGTCTAAAGTGTGCATAAGAGTGCCCACCAGAGTGACCTCTCAGCTCCTTTTGGAATCTCTCTGCCACTGAAGCTTATTTCATTTCCTTTCACATCCCCCTTTTGGTCAAGAAGATGTTCTCCGTCCCACGATGCCAGGTCTACATTCCTCCCCGGGAGTCGTATTCCATGTTGCCAGGGAGATTCACTCCCCTGGGTGTCTGATCCCACGTAGGGGGGAGGGCAGTGATTTCACCTTTCAAGTTTTGCCTAGTTTTTTTTCCTTCCTTTAAAATTCTTAAAGCTCTTACCTACTTAGTCATATTGTCCATTTTTCCCGAACTGTGTCTTCCCCATGGTCTCAGTGTCCATGTACATATGGTAATAGGTGTATGTGCTGGTTTGTGCTAGCCAAGAGGATGCTATAAAATCCATAGGACCTGATTAATGTGGAATTGAAGGACTTCTATTTTAAATTTTCAGATGCTTGTTGAATAAATAAATGCTTGTCAAAATTTGACCTCTCTGTCCTCAATCATCACTGAAGAATTATCACATGGCTCCTTTCAGCCAAGCTCATGTTCACACACCACAAAGGCACATTAGAGAACACAGCCTTATCTTCCAACATCTTAGAGATTATTAAATGAGCTTTTCAATAGGTAAAGATCCTGATCCTATCTCTATCAGGGATGTGCTTTGGAATCTGGAAATCACTGTATTCCTAAACACTTCATTTCTTTCCTCCAAGGGGCCTCTCGGGGGCCTGGAAGTAGGTTGGGGTGTCTAGAAATGCATTACAGGTACACCTGCTGCTTTTGAGGGTGTGGTGATTTGAAGTTGTATGTACCCCAGAAAAACATATTCTTAAATCTTATCCATTCTTGTGGGTGTAAAGCCATTGTAAGTAGGAACTTTTGATGAAGTTACTTCAGTTAAGGTGTGTCCCAGCTCAATCTTAATCCTGTTACTGGAGTTCTTTTTGAATGGAATGAATACAGAGAGAAAAAGCCATGGAAGCAAGAAGCTGAAATCAACAAAACACAGAAGAGAACAGAGAGACTAGTGGGATGTAGCCATGTGCCTTGCCATGTGGCAGAGGAGCCAAGCATTGCTGGCAGCTTGTCCTTAGGAAGAAAGCCTTAGCAGCTGCTTCTCTGCATCCTTATTTCCTGGCTTCTCCACTGGGCTGAGTCAACGCCCTACCCAGGACCCTGCGGTTTGAGGTGTGCCTGGTGAGAGGAGGCCCAGTCTCTGATATTGACTGCAGCCCAGTCAATGATATTCTTCTCTGAAGTGTTCATTGTTTGGCAATTAGGAAGTTTATTGATTTTAAGGAGAAATACAGAGAGATGGGAGCTAAGTGATATCAGATGAATAATAAAGACCCATGAAATATGCTGCTGAAGTTAGTGGAAACATTGCAGGGTTGAATTGTTGGAAGAAACCTGGGATAAGGATGAAGGGGGAGAGGCCACAGTTTGGGGTTTCTGTTCTTTCTCCTGCTGCTGCCCTTTGGATTAGTGAACTGGGAGTGTTCAATTCAGCAGTGATTTACTGAGTGCGGGCCATGTGCAAGTGCTAGACAGGAGCCTTCCTGGAGCTTCTGCCTAGTTGGAGAGAACAGACAGACAACAGTCAACAGGGAGGTTCAAAGCATGGGATTGGGCATCACGTGGTTCAGGATTCTTGTCCCCTTTCTGCCATTTACTAGGTGTAGGACCATGGGTACACTCCTTACATCCCTG
The DNA here is from genome assembly GCF_015220235.1 of Choloepus didactylus. Lineage (NCBI taxonomy): Eukaryota > Metazoa > Chordata > Mammalia > Pilosa > Megalonychidae > Choloepus > Choloepus didactylus. The sequence continues at coordinate 36,258,358 of NC_051308.1, forward strand.
AGACTCAGTTTCCTCATCTATAAAATGGGAATAGTATTACTACCTGCCTCAGTGGGTTATTGGGAGGCTTGAATGAAAGAATGAGTTTACACAGTGCCTGGCACAGAGTAAATGCCTAATACAATGAGACATCATTAACTATTTTCACAAGGCAGTTTGTCTAGAGGGTGAAATATGAATCTGAACAAATTGTTATGGAAGTTCAGGGGAAGGAGCAGAATTTGGCTGTGGAATGGAAGGAGGCTAATTACTGGAGACATTTGAGCTGGGCTTGATGAAGGAAAAAGGTCTTGATAGAGACCAGGTAGAACTCACCCCCAGACAGAGCGCACAGATGTGAACACTACACTGGGTTGTGGAAGTAGATTCAGAAAAAATGTATTCAGAGGAAGGTTGTGATCTGTTGTAGCTGGAAGAGAGAACATTGTGGGAAACTGGGAGAGATGAGGCTGGAAATATCAAATGGGGCCAGATCATAGAGGGATAGGAGTGCTTGGCTAAGGAATGGAGACATCATTAATGATGCTGCTGATGAAGATGGTGGCACCATTGGGTTCCTTGAAAGGGCACAGTCAGAGCCCCCGAAATACCAAAGACCATCTACATGGTGTGACGACCTGGGAGAACAGTGTTTCCAAGTAGTCATCATCATGGAGAATGTGAAGTTTTAGGTCACTTCCTACCTTGGATTCCTTACTGATACCTGTGTTTTCCTTATGTCCATTCTTTAGAGTGTCATAAGAGGCTTGAATACAGTAATTTGTGTTTATGGAGTGATTAGAGATCCTTACCTGAGTAATAGTAAAATGTTATTGCTAAAAAGATACATTTATTATTAAGGAAACAACAACAACAACAACAACAACATTGCCCTACGTTTGTGGAGGTGGGAGCCCCTCCTCTGCACAGAAGCCTGCTTCTTTTAAACCTCTTCTCCTTGGGCTGCCAGATTACTTTGTGTCTCTGATTTGAGTTCCAACAGAAAGTTAGCAATGGAGAGAAGACTTTGGCCCAATTCTTCAGGGATAATGCTAAGATGCAATCTACTCACAAAATTAAGGACTTTCTGTTGGCCCTGAAAGATTCATACAACATGTTAGTCATGGCATTTCTTAGGTTTTTTGGGGGAGGTGTGGTGGGTGAGGAACAATTTTGAATTATGCTGATGAATAACATGAGGTGAAATGAGCATTCCACTTCCCTGTAAACCACTTAGCACCATTTGGGATGCAGTGCTTCCTCTTTAAATTTTCTGTAGCTTTTACCAACTATCCTGTCCCAACCCAAACTCAAAACTTCGGCAGAACTTGGTAAACCTATTAGATAGGGTCTACTGGATTTATTTCACATGAACAGCATGATGTGGTAACTGGGTATACAGCTCAGGGGAGTGATTTTAGAAGTGTCAGCATATTTCTACAATTAGTAGTCAGTGCCGTGGGTTTGGATGATGTCACGAAGGGAGGGTTTGGGGTATGCTATTGCTGTATGACACGGGATCAGAGGAGGGACTCGCGCCCTGGGCCTAGGGGTTCCCTGATGCTCAAGGATGAGCAGAGGAAAGGAATCGATGAAGGCGACTGATAAGGAGTATTGAGAGAGGTGAGGAGACAATCAAGAGCGAGTAGGGTCCCATAAGCTCAGGAAGGAAAGAGTTTGCAGGAGGAGGGAATAGGCAATAGTATCAGACATCAAAGATCAGACAAGTAAGATTCAATAGAAAACATCTGTCGAATTTATCAAATTCTGAAAGTTCTGGTAAGTGAGGTGGGAGCAGTTTCACTGGAGTTGTGGAGGGAGATGTCAGCTTTCAGGGGACCGAAGAATGAATGGGACTGAAGGGTGAAGAGGAGAATATGTTAAGAGGGTTTTTAAGAATGGAGATTTTCCCAAACCCTTAAGCAGTGTGTTCTCTTCCCTTCCTTTTCAATGAAGCAAACTTTCCCTTCTTTAAAAGCCTTTTTTTAAATTAAAAAAATGTTTTTTTGGTCCCTTCCTTTTTATGTGTTATTTTTAGATTCTCTCCACCTTTTATTCACCAAGAGATGACTGGAGACTGGAAGCTCCTAGGATGTTGGATGGGGATTGCAGCTGCTCACTTGTAGAACTCCTAGTTTGGCTGATGCCACTCTCTCTTTAAATTATCACCAAATATGGCAAAAGATGGAAATAAACAAACAAAACTAAAGGTCCATCACTAGAAGCCTGGCTAAATAACTTGTGGTACTTATAATGAAATTATAAATATCTATATGTGCTGATAAGAAAAGATGTACAAGACATGTGATTTAAAAAAAGGATATAATATAAATATACTTTTATAAGCAAAGATAGTTTCCAGAAGGATACATGAGAAATGTTAACAGTGGGGAATATGGTGGTGGAAAGGATTTTTTTGTCTTTTACACCATTATTTACTGTTAGATTTTTACCATGTGCCTGTATTACTTTTTCAGTAAAAAACAAGCTAATGAAAAAAAATTTAAAACTTTTTATTGTGTTAACATATACACAACTCACATTTTCCCATTTTAACTGCTTTCAACTGTACAATTCAGTAGTATTAATTACATTCACAGTATCACACTACCATCAAACTTTTTTTTAAATACTTAAATAAAAAAGCCAGTCCAAACAAGTTGTTTCTGCCTATTTAGGTAGGAGCAGGCAGCCTCATATCCCACCCCAGACTGCCAGTTGGAAGGTTCCCATCTCATGCAGCAGAATCCTGGAGCCTGCAGTTCACTGTTCCACCCAGACCCTGTGCCTCTGTCCTCAGCCCCTCACTTTGGCTTCCTGGTCCTTTTTGATCTACCATTTTTTCATCTCTATAAAGTGAGATGAAATGTTTCTTACTTTTTGTGGTCAGACAGTCCTTGATGTAGCACAACCTGGGATGCCTCTGATTAAATGTATTCCGGCTTATTTTTTGTCCCTGAAATCCTCACTCTTTCCCTCTGAAAGTTTGTGTGGTGGCTGGGCAGAACCAGCTCTGCTTTCAGAACCAGTCCATAGACTGCTCCTAAATTCAGCCTTTCTAGTGGACATGTATCATCTCACATCTAATAAGTCTTTCAGCCATAATCCCTATTGGACATTTCTTATTTTTCTCACTTTGTGTATGTTGTCTACATTCCATTATTATGAAGTAGGCTTTTCTCTGATTTTTTTTGTGAGTGTCATAGACTCATGTAGAATGAAAACACTTTGAGGTCGAGAACCATTTTTTTTCTCTTCTATCTTCATTTTACCAGGCTCCTCCCACCCCTGCCCACCACAGTGCAAATAGTACCATATGTAGGATAGGTACTCAATAAATCCTTGCTGGGTAAGCAAATAAAGAAGGAATGCCTAAAGAATGCTTCATGTGCCGCAGATGAGACATGAGACTGCTTTAGGCAGATGCCAGTTTGATGAAGGGGAGAGGAGGAAGTTGAGTTCTCCTCTCTGGATATGGCACTTCCTGACACCTCAGTTTTTCCATCAGCAAATGGGATGATTATCATTTAGTCAAGTCTTTAATGAGTGTCCTCAGGGTGCATAGCATTTTGCTAGAGTGCTAAACATTATTCTGATCTCCCTGTGTAGAGAAGCGGTGTTGACTGGATGGATGACATCATATTGCATCACATATTTTCTCAGTTTGCCTTTCTCTCCCCTGCGCCACCTTTTCACACCCTTACACCCACACATTATGTATAGTAATGAAAACATGAACGGTGATGGCGCCCTGGGCTCTGCTCCTGCTTTATCACTCCCTCTCTGTGTGGTTCTGGGCAGGTGTCTTTGCTTCTCTGGGCATTAGAATCCTCAGCAATAGAATGAGGCATGTGCAAGAGATGTTCTCCTTACTCTCTTCCAGGTTGGGAAGTCTGTAGCTCAGTATTGTGCTGTCTGTGCTGTCTGTACTTTGACCTGCCACCTTTGCTGGGCAACTTGTGACTTATCTTTTGTCCCAAATTACTTTCAGGAACTGTGTCCCAGCCCTCAGTTTATCGTTGGTGGAGCTACGTGCACAGACATTTGTCAGGGTGGTCTGGGTGAGTAACTGCGGACAGTCCTGTTTGTTTGGGAGCAGGTGTGTGTATGTAAAATGAGCAACATCGGGTTCAGCTGTTAGACTTGACCATTCACAATATTGTGCTGTTGAATTATGTACGTGAGTATCTATATGGGTTTGTGTTTTTGAGAATGTGTTCTTCACTATGGGTCTCAAATGCTGAAACTATCTTTTGGCTCCATCAGCAAGAGATTTTCTGCAGGCTCATTTAACCCTTTTAATGCTAGAGTAAGGAGCCAGGGTTATAGGCATATGGTAGATAACCGTGCTGTACTTTTTAATGGTCATTACCTCCAAGCAGACATAATTTGCCCGAAGGAATGACCATGTCTATATAATTACAGGCTGTCACAATAGATGTTTTTATAATCAGTAAGAACACAAGACTCTTATCTTTCTGGCCAAGGTTTGTTTCATAGGCCCAGAATCCCAGAATCAAGAAACTTCATTTCCCAGCATCTCATATTCCCTCAAATCAAGTAGAGTTAAATTTCAGAAATAATTCATTTTATTTTGGGGGCAAGTTCTACTTTCAGTTGCCACAAATCAAGATTCTCCTTGATAGCGGACATACTTTGTTGATTTCACAGCAGGGCCTCATATATGGGCATTTCTGCATAGAATTGGACTTAATTTTATGGGGTGTGGTCCTGAATTGAATTTGCTGGACTTCAGACTGCTGCAAAATAGAGAACTGGAAATGAACGCAAAGAAGAAACAAACCAACTTTGTGGAAAACAGCAAAACAAACACAATGCTCAGCATCTGTATGGACCCTACTAAAAATAAATATTTGAGGACGTTCCCCCTTTTCCTTTCCCCCATGTCCCAGCCAGGAAAACCTTCTCTCTCCAGGTTGCTTGAGATCTTCATGACTTTAAAAATCACATGGCACTTTATCTTAAAAATGCTTCCGATTTTCTCTCCTTTAATGAGTATAGCAAATATGCCTCAGCTGGAGCTCATGGGGTATAAGTATAAAGCTGTGACAATGATTTGGGGTGCCACAAGGTGCATGTACCCTGTTCCCTGATAGCCACAGCATCCGTTTCCTAAGCCTTTGTGTGAGGGCCCACAGAGGGGTGGCGCTCTGACCTTTTCTTGTTCTGGGTAAGTGTGTGGTGCCTTTTCACTTCAAGCTAAATGTTTAACCTAATTTGCATGCATCTCAGGGAAACACAACTTAGAATCCATGCCTGTAACAGCTACTCATTATAGATGTTTTAACTTTGGAAAAGGGATTTATTAAGTGCCTTTTAATTGATTGACACGGATGGATTTTCCTTTGAATAGTTTTAATCAAGAAGAGAGTGTTTCCAAAAAGGGGCCTGAGTGTTACCATGGTGAGGGTGTGCTGCTGATTTAGATGGAGCCGAAAGAGCAGGAAACCAACCCAACTAACTCTCTGAATCTGACTCACATCCAAACAAGTGGGGCACCTGCTGTGGTGGCTGCTCTGGGTCAGCCAAGTTGTGGGGTGGTGGATTTTAATGAATCCTGTGCAGCGGGGCTGCTGAGTCAGAACTCCTGAGAGGACATCTGGGCACTTGGTCTGGGGGAAGAGGCCAAGCCTCGGTGAATGGGATGTGGATGGGAAGCCAGTGGCTGGGGCTTAACAACCTGTGTGGTCAGTGAGATCTGAGCCGGGACCGGTCCTGAAAAACCGATGAAGTGTGGTGAGATTAAAAGGAGAAATTCCTCCCCCAATGCACACTGTGGGCTCTCGAAGAACAAGGTGGCATCCTGCAGCGCTGGTGGAAGTAGTATTTGTTAAAGCTTTGCTGCCTTTTTAGAGCCCAACACAGCATGGTGGGGTCTGCTCTAGATTTTTTTTTGTTTGTTTTCCTTCTTTTATATAAGTGATATATATAATGGAAACGATATCTTCGTCATGAAGTAATTATGTTATTACTTAAAAATTATTTTGAATATACATCGTTCAAAAATTAAAACAACCAGCTAAAAGGTATACAGTGAAAAGTTTGATTTCCACCCCATCTCCGTCTACCCCACTGCTCACTGTCCTGTAACCACTTTGTGTGTGTTCTGGTTTGCTAATGCTGCTGTTTTGCAAAACACCAGAAATGGATTGGGTTTTATAAAGGGGGTTTATTTGGTTACAAAATTACAGTCTTAAGGCCATAAAGTATCCAAGGTAAGGCATCAGCAATAGGGTAACTTCACTGAAGAAAGGCCATTGGCGTCTGGAAAACCTCTGTCAGCTGGGAAAGCACATGACTAGTGTCTGCTTGCCTCAGGTTGCATTTCAAAAATGGCATTCTCCAAAATGTCAGTGCCAGCTTCCAGCCGCTGTCTTCAAAATGTGTCTCTCAGCTGCAGCAGCACTGAGTTCCTTCTGTTTGTCAGCTCTTTTATATGGCTCCAGTGATTTAATTAAGACCCACCTGAATGGGTGGGGTAACATCTTCATGGAAATTATTCAATCAAAGGTCTTGTTCACAGTTAATTAAGTCACATCTCCATAGAAACACTCACTCAATAGGCTCCAACCTAATCAACAATAATACGTCTGCCCCAACAAGATTGCAACAAAGAACATGGCATTTTGGGGGACATAATACATCCAAACTGGCATTGTGTGTGTGTGTGTGTGTGTGTGTGTGTGTGTGTGTGTGTATCCTTTCAGTGTTTCTTTTTGCCAATGCAAGCAATTCTAAATTTTTTTATTTTCATCCCTTTCTTGAACTAAAGGTAGCCCACTGTAAATGCTGTTCAACAACTGCAATTTTATTTCAAGTAATAAAATTTCTTGGAGATCTTTCCATTTTAGTACAAAAAGAGTTTTGTCCTTTTCTTTTTTTAAAACATTTTATTGTGGTAACATCTATAGAGCATAAAAGTTGTCATTCTAACTATTTTTAAGTGTATACTTCAGTGGCATTAATGCCATTCACAATGTTGTGCCACCATCTCCACCATCCATTTCCAAAACTTCTCATTGCCCCAAACAGTGACTCTGGGCCCATTAGGTAAAGACACCCCTCTGCCCCCTCCCTCAGGCCCCTGGAAACCTCTAATATACTTTCTGCCTCTATGAATTTATCTACTGTAGCTGTTCCACATAAGTGGAATCATATGATATTTGTCCTTTTGTGTCTGGCTTATTTAACTGAGTATAGTGTTTTCAAAGTTCATCCATGTTGAAGCATATATCAGAACTTCGTTCCTTTTTATGGCTGAATAGTATTCCATACTATGGATATACCACATTTTGTTCTAACCATTCGTTCACCTGTCGATGGACACTTAGGTCATTTCCTCCTTTGGGCTGTTGTGGATCATGCTGCTATGAATTTGGCTGTACAGATACCTGTTCAAGCCCCTGCATTCAATTCTTTGAGGTATATACCTAGGAATGGGATGGCTGGGTCATATGGTAGTTCTATGTTTATGTTTTTGAGAAGCTGCCAAACTGTTTTCCACAGTGGCTGTGTGTACTGTACTCCATTGTGTGGATGTAACACAGTGGACTTAACCAGCCTCTGACAGATGTGTTGTTTTCACTCTTTTGCTATTATAAAAAATGCTGCGGTGAATATCCTTGTCCTTGCATCATATTATCTGTGTGAGGGTATTTGTCAGCAGGTCTGGCATATGGCTGCTTCAGTCCTGATGGGGTGTCCTTTCTCCCTGCGTCCTTACTGTTCTTGCTAAGCTGGACCTTCATCCTAAAAGTGTGAGCCTCTCGGATCCCATCGGAGTTTCTCTTCATGTATAGTCCTATTGGCTTTGTTTGGAGAACTGATTACTGGGTAGGGAACTGATAGGCTAAGGATCCAATTACTAGCAATTCTTGCTGCAAAATATGACTTCTCCTTGGGCAGGCCAGTTTCTGTAGGCTGAAAGTATGGTTTGGCCTCCATACAAGTAAATAAACGGGGTGTGTTAGATAAGTTTTGTTCAGGCATGAGTTATAGTGCTTTTGGCCATGAGTTCAATGTAAATGAATCAACAATATATATTAAGTAAACAGAAACACACATAATACCAGGTATGTATCAATCAGTTCCTGAGAATATTGTGAACAGAGGCTCACAGGAACCTCACCTTGTATTTCCTCCATGAGCAGTGGTTCGGTATTTGCAAAATTAGTGTTTGCAGCAAAATAATGAGAATCCTTTCTCTCTGGGATCTACCATTAGCAGTGCCTAACCCAGCACACTCTGGTGGATAGAGCACACACAGGTAGACCTGGGTCTTCATGGCCTGCTTGTGGACTCACCACCTCAGTTTCCACAGCTGTAAATTGGGGGTATGATCAAACACAGCTTGCAACGGGTAGAGAGTTGACACTTGCTCCCTGTCATCCAGGAAGTGGGTGCTACCAAGGGCAGCAATGGATGTTAAATACCCTGGGAGTCCTAACTGTGTGCTCCATGGACTGTCCCCCACATCTCCTTATCCGTTGTGCCTTGTGCATATCAGGGCTTAATGAATGCTTGTTCACCTTTTGAACGAAGCTGTCTGCCCTATGTCATTAGTAAATAATTTGAAAACAGGTATAATCTAAATCTAAGGCTACCCATGTGTTTTTCTTCCTTTCTTACTCTCTATCATTCTTGACAATTAGGCTGGACCAGAATTTAGAATAAAAATCCCATCCTGAAGTTGTCTATGTGTCTTTATTGTCAAAGGGTTTCCAAGTTTCATGTAAGCCAGCTTACCCGCTTGTCTGTCCCCAGCTTGCTGACACTTCTGGGTAGGAGCATAGAGGTGCTTGAGGGTGCTTGCTGATCCTCAACAATGGAAGTCTGTCCCTGGGATAGACCATGAATGAAACTGACCCAAGCCCCTGCTAGTGCTGTGGTTAAAACAAAGGAACACAAAGAGAACCTATTCCTTACTGCTTGCTGGGTCCGTTGGTCCCCAGTGGGCCTCTGTTTGGACGTGCCTCATAGCCCAGCCCAGCTCTCCGAGGTTTAACAGGACCTGCCACCGCTCCCTATTGCATAGGCTGCATTTGGTCCTTAGCCTAGTTCCACCCTCATTTCCCTTCCTAGGGAAACGCTAGGAAGTTGCATTATTTATGCCTATGATTTTAAAAATGCAACAGGACTTAAAATTTCTTTGGGTACAGAAGGACCACAGGCCACATAAAGAGAGATGTTACTCTATAATGGTAGAAGACCTGAAAAATTAAATATGACACTTGCTGTTTTCAGGAATAGGGAGAAGGAGATTTTCTTCTTTAACAAATGAAGAAAGGAGACTTCTAGCATTTAGATAGAAATTAGAATGCCTTCTAAATATCAAATGTTACAATGTTTATCTAAAAAAATTATTTTGATAACATATATACAACATAACATTTCCTATTTTAACCACTTTTAAGTATAGAACTCTGGAGTTAATTACCTTCTCAATGTTGTGCTACCTTCACCACTAATACAAAACTTTTCCATCACTCCAGACAGAAACTCTGTACTCATGATGTTTATCCAAAATTTTAATCTAAAAATTATTTTAAACTAAAATTATTTTACTTTATTGATGTTTTATTTTCCATATGTAACAGGATTAGTGAGATGAGATTTCCTTGAAGAGTTTGAAGTGTTGGGGTTTCCCTCTCTCTATCCTGCCTTCTCCATCTGTTTTTCACTCTCAGTTTTATATCTGCATGTGTGTGCTTGTGTTTGCTTATCTCTTCTACCTCCCTTTCTCTATTGACCTGATTTTTCAATCCATCTCAGGGGAGTTGAGGTCTTTTTCATCTTTTGTTGTATTTATTGAATAGAGTTTTATATTCTATATTCTTGTTTTGAAAAGGGAATTACCGAACCATGTCACCTGTCTCTAAAGACCAAGAACCAACAGCAATGATCTAAATTCATCCCCACTCTCTCATGTGCCCCTTGCATTGATTTTCCTCTGAAAGTCAGCAACCCCCAACCAAGAAGGGCCTGCACTCCTGGTACATGAGCTGGGTGCACACTGCTTGTCAGCAGTTAGGAGTTGTGTCAGCATCTTTAACAGCACTTTTCTTGACACCTTTTGATCCGTAGCATCCTTGGAGAACTGGGGCGAAGTAAATCAATTTACTAGGACGGAATGGTTACTTTTAATGAGCAATCAGGAGAAGCCTCAGAGAACTGAGGGCCAAAGCTGCTCACTGATTCTGGGGAGTGCAGGGTCAGGCCTCCACGAGGCAGGAAAATTGCAGCTGACTGTTCCATCTGGCCCAGCCCATGTGACGTGGGGGAGGTTTGTGTTTGCTAACGGGGTGTTTTCCTGTCTGCAGTGGCTCCCCTTCTATTTCCCTCTGCCTTGGTTCCGATGCCCAGTGCCCTCATGCTCAGTCCTCCCATCACCACTGGCCTGTCTACTCTGAGGAAAGGGCCTGGGGCATCTATTTACACTTTAATATGAATTTGAGTTAGTGGGTTACAGGAGGATTTGCATCTTGAGTATTATTTAGAGAATATGAAAGTATTCATTCTATGTTATGTCTTAAGTTTCACTAATCCCTAACTGAAATATATCATTTCCTTCCATTATGAAGGCAGGCAATGAAGCACAGTAAATAGAAATCACTAATTACTTTCATATCATATTACAGTTGTTGCAAATATCTTAAAATACCATTTCTGCTTATCACTACTTCAAAATTATGCTGTTTAAGTTCCTCTCTAAATCTTTTATATACATTAATAAGGAAGCACAAATATTACAATTTTTAACATAATTTGATAACTGTTTTTCAATATGGTTTCCTTTATAGTTCTATTTTTCATTTTGTGCATTTGGAAACATTATTCTGAGAAAGGATCCTAGGCTTCACTGAACTGCCAAAGGGGTCAATGCACAGAAAATATTAAGAAGCCTGCAGTTCAGGAACAGGAGCCTTCATCTGGCAGGTGGAGATTTCCTTTTTGCGGGAAGGGAACTTTGTTAGCGCTCTCCAGTTTGACCTGCTCTGGGTGTCGTTACCATCCCTCACTTTGTACAAGAAAAGCAAAAAGTGCAGGTGAGCTTCTGAGTCCCCAGGGAGCTGTCCCCTTACCCTTGAGGTTATTTAACTGTATCCGGGGGTGATGGATGGTCCCGGGCTGGATGGTGGAGCTCTATCTTGGAAGAGCAGCCTGAGGTTTGGGTCTGAAAACCAGGTCCCAGGCTTGGCTGCTTCCCATGCAGAAGGGTTGTTTTTGCTGAAATACTTCTGTCATAGGGGACAATGATTTTAACATATCCACAAACCCAACAGCACCCACCCTGTTGGGGTCCAGTACTATGCCTAAGAGTTCACCTGGCGGTGAGAAGACCGTGCCCTACCCATTGCCTCGAGGCTTTGGTTCCCACTTTTGTGGACACCATCGAAGACATGGCCCAGAAGTCTTGGGCTCCTTCAGCTCTGACTTATTAGGTGTATACTGCTGCCCCCTCAGGACAGTTCAAGGGCATAACTAAATGAGACCCCGGTGCCATCTGCAGACTGTGTGGCTGAACTAGCCCTGGCGGTGTAATGCCCAGGTCCCCAAGGCTAAGGGGAGCCCATGTGTGCTGACTCCTGGAGACTTCGCTGAAAAGGAGAAGGTGGAGGTTGAGGCTGGTGCAGGAGCAGGGAGGACAAGGTGACAGGTTGTGCTCAGGCCTCCATCAAGTTCAAAGCAGCCCATGGGAGCATCCGGGGCTGTGGCTTGGAGGCAGGCCCTGTCAGTTCTTCAATAAGCTGACTCCCAGCATCCACGGAATAAAAAGTGGGTCTTCCCTTTCCCTCCTCTGCTCCCTCCTCCTCCCAGAAGAGACTGGTCCTCATAGGAGCAAACCCATGCGACCGTCATGGGGGCAAACGACAGGTGCTTCCTTTGTTCTAAGAGGCTATGCTGATTGAGGAATGGAAACAAGCAGAGTCTCCTCATGCACCAGTGTAGGTCAGTTAACAAGCCCTTCCTAAACGCCCCTCTCTTTCAGATGCTTCTCTTGGCCCTATCAGTTCCTGTCACCCCCAACCCCCTTGCCATTTCAGTTGTTTTTACTGATCTTGGGCTGAGCAACCCCTCACCACTGGACAGAAACTGGTTGGGTCTGCCCTGTGTAATGCTCCCTCCACTCCCACAGTCACCTCGTGATAGTTACAGTCGAGTTTCTTTAGGGATTGCATGAGGCCTCTTCATACGTTCCCCCAATACCTCCTCCTTGAGGGTGGGACCCTCTTTATCTTGCACTTTGGTTTACCTTCTCACCTTCTGCTCCTTGCTTGGAAGTCCCACAGGATGGGTGTGAGGCCCTAGGGTTTGTTTCCCAGCTTTGTGACCCAGCCCCTGGTCATGGCAGCCTGCATCCTAATACTCAGCTTTGGACATTGGCACTCTGCCACCTGGGCCCTCTGGACTTCTCCTGTCCCATCTTGGGCCCCTTCCACATACTTGCTCAGGTCTCAAGGACTGTGTTTCTCCATCACTCTGCAGGGCCAGGGCCTGAGGAGGTGCTCCCCATCAGTACTGGGTTGTTGGCCTCTCTCATGGTGCTCCCCCTTGCCTTATCTCCTCAGATTCCATTTGCTCTTACTTGTTCTCTTTGTCCCCATGGGCTCAGCATCTTCCTTCTCCGGATCCTGGGTAGCTGAAGTTAGAGAGATCTCAGTGAGGGTTAACTCCCTTGCCGGGTGGAACCTTGGCAATAACTCTTTGGACTTTCTGGCATTGTAGGTGACTTCCACCTTCTGATTGTCCTCATTTTTGTCTTGGGAAAAATGCTGCCCTTTGTAGACACGCCCCAGGCACACCTGCATTGGCTTCTGGTTGAAACTGCTTTCCCTGCAGGTGCCCCACTCACTAACCTGCAGGGTCCCTTCTACACCACCTCTAAGTGTTTTGTTTCCTCCCTGTCTCCTTTTGCACCATCTTGCTCTTAGGCACTGTGCACAGATTATTTCTGCAGCCCAAAGAAACCTCATTTCCTATCCACAACACCCTATTGGGCTCCTGGGCAGTGAAACACCTGAGTTCACTTCTCATCTTTTAATAGTATGCGAGAGGCTGAAAGGCCATCCTTATTTTTCTGAGGAGACACTCCATCGTCCTGTGCAAAACACTAGATGCATCTTACGGACCCACATGTATACTTGGAAACCTCAGGATCCCTACCACCAATTTGGGAGGGCCACACAATTTATGGTCAGTTTTGGAAGGGGGTATTTTAGCAACCTGTTTCAGGAGGCACACGACACAAACAGTAATGGCCCACTTTTTACTTCACCACATGTATGTCAGCCATGGCTGGAGTGAATTATTAAATCTTAGAGTTCATCTTTTTATTTCTTTCTCTGTTAGACCTGGGTTCTAGCATTTTGCCTTATTTTTGAATCCAAAGAAGATTATAATTAAACTCATGAAGTACACCGCTTTCCCTTGAAACTGACTCTGAGATGTATTTACATAAGTACCAAACGTATTTACTCAGTGATTTTATTCCCCTCAGGTGAAACAATTCCATTTTTATAATCTACTAAGAAATTTTCTCTTCTCTAAATAGCGTTAAAGGTCTGATTTAAAGCTAGAGGAAAAAAAAAAAAAAAAAAAAGGCAGGAAGTCCAGAAGCAGTTTCACGCCATTGAGCTTTATTCCTTCAACAATAGCAGAAATTAGATGAGAATTGGTCTGGCGGGCTTCGTGAGCAGCTAGAAGAAACTTTGAAATCATCTGAATGAGTTCTCTCAGCTGTGAAGAGTTTTCTTTCCTTTTTTTTTTTCTTTCCCCACTGGTAACTGAGGAGGGAAAGCAAGATGGCCTCCGATTCAAAGATGACCTGCCAACCTCTCTCTTTTTTCCCTTTCCTTCAGACTTTCTCTGAAGCATATTAACTCTCCGGGGAGCTCTGTAGTTCCTGGAAGCCAAGACCCCCTTGCCCAGAACTGCCCTCAGTCAAAGGTAGCGACGTGCTGTGGGCTCCCCTCCGAGCCGAGCTGCCCGCTCCCCGTCAGGTCTGAGAGGCGCCTTCTGTGTCGCCATGGGAACCAGGGAGTGGAGGCGCAAGCTGACTATGGGGGGCCCCAGAAGTGGATTATTTAGTGTGCTTTATTATATGTAGTATGGTTTGAAAGGAGTTATTTTGAGGATATAAAAATTATAGTTGCCTATAAATGAGTTACATTGCCACTGCTCAGAAAAATATCAGTAAGATTGGGGTGAATCTTTGGAACTGTAGTGATGACACTCCTCTCAAGGTGACCCCCAAACCCTATACCCTGCTGAGAACATGGTGCCTGGACGCTCAAGAGCTTCTGGACATCTTTAATGCCAGGACTGATGTACTCTGGGGTCTTGCTTCCAGAACAATGGTACCTTGCTATAATGTAAAAAAAATGAGAAAGATTATCTATTTAGGTGTATTAGATTCTTAATATACAAATGCTGTACAGCAGGAGGTGGGGTTCGTGGTGTGGACTGGTGGTGGCATCAGGTATGGTTGGTGGTGGGATGCTCACAAGGGTAAAGGAGCAAGTGGCTAATCTGACATATTAATTTGTCAGAATCAGGAAGAACTTTCACAGTTCATTCATTCATCTGACAAGTGCTTATTAAGTGACTTCTCCATGCCAGGCGCTGTAGACTTTGGGGAAACCTTGGAGAACAACAGGCACTTTCTCTCCTCTCCCAGTAAACAGGAAAGGGAAGAAGTTTCCAGGAAGCAGAAATAATATGAGCAACTCTCATCTAAGAGAGCGTGGCATTGGGGACCACCTGCCTTAAAGGAGGTGGGTGGGGGGCTGGAGCACAGAGAGAGAGTAGAGAGGTCAGCAGTGGTCAAATTGTGCAGGGCTTTGATGCTGTGCCAAGAATTTTGGACTTTATTCCTGGGGAGAATGAGGAATCATGGAAGGCTTTAAGCAGGGGAGCTCCACAGCTAGACATGCCACAGTGCAGAGAATGCAAACACCAGGCAGGAGACAATTGCAACTCAAGAAACCCTCATTGTTTGAGGATAACTGGTATAGGAAGGAGGCCACTAAAAGTAAAAAAGGAGGCCCATGCTTCTTAGGAAACAATTCTTAAAAAGGTTTTAGTATATTACTATGGAAAATGAAACAAGAAAGTGTCACTCCTTTGATACCCAAACTATTCTCTTTTAAAGTGCTACTCTTACTTTCATCCTGGTCAGTTTTCTCTTTCTTCACTGAAACTGCTTTAACTCTGCCAGGTTCTCCTTTGTCAGTGGTTGGGGAGTGGCTCTTCAATATCACTTTCATCAACTTCATGCAATCCTGCATCTTTAGCAAAATATTCAGTGTCACTTTACACTGTATTTGCATGTGAGGCTGGCATGATTGGTAGGGACAGTTACTAGTGTTTAGTGGTGAGGACTGTTTGAAAGCAAACCCGTGAGTATTTTCATGTCATGACAATTTTTTTGCTTCTTTCTGCTCCCTTGTTAATTACAGTTCCTGGATAATGAATATTCGGAGAAAGAGGGTCCCTGATAGATCCAGAGGGAGGAAGATAATGTTAAGTGGTGTTAGAGAGGAGGGACAGGACTCAAGAGCTATTTAGGAATAAAATCAGATGAATTTGGGAAGCAATTGGATTTGGAGTGAATGAGGGAAAAGGAAATCAAAGTGACTCCCAAGTTTCTTGCTTGAGCAATTGGAAACTAATGGTGTTGATGCCCAAGAGAGGAAACTTGGGGAGAGAGGCAGGTGGGTGTGGGCTGGAGAGCAAGTCCTACTTCCTATATCAAACACAGGTTGGTATCAGGAATTACACCTCCAACTTCCTAGCATAATTGTCGTTTTTGTTTTCTTATAGGTGGTAGACACTCAATAAATGTTTGCTGGTTTGGGCGTCCCTGTGTTTTCGATTAGTATGTGTTGGGTGTTAATAGGTAATAAGGAAGTTTATCGAGGGCTTTACTATGTGGCAGGCACTGAGCTACACACACAGCACATATTACCTGGTTTTTATCTTCCTAACAACCCTATTTCATGTTATTGCCATGTAAATAGACACTATCATATGATGTAGGTTGGGGGTGAAGCACAAGCTGGCTGGGGGACTGAGGGCAAATGGAAAGTAAGGGTGAGGGAAGGCTGAGAAGCTACATGTGATTTGAGGGGAGGAAGGACGTTTCCAGAAATTCCTTGCTTCTCTCGCCCAGAGATCTAGGCCTTATATTTCAAATGGTGATAATCCTGTCTACCTCAGCTTCTGAGAGGCCTTGCAGCGTGTGGGAAAGGCAGAAAGGCTTGCTGGGCCTGTCCTGGCTTTGACACTATCTGACCTTGGAAAGTCACTTCACTGCTCAGAGCCTCAGCTTTCCTCATCAGGAAAATGGGGATTAAATACCTGCTTTACCTGGTGCCAAGTGCCCGAAGAATCAAATACAGAGAGGCACTTAGAAAACCCCTATGCAATATACTGGTAAAGCCTTGGCTTATATGATTTCAGGGATAATCCCTTGGAGGGTGAAGGGCTGAGCCTAGAATGAATTTTTTCTCATGTCCATTTTGTAGGAACTCCTCTGTCCAGAAACCACTGTATTAGTCTGTTTTAGGATTTGGCAGGATTTATTGTGGGCAGCTTCCAGAAGTGCAAGGTCTATTAATCCCAAGGACATTTGCAAGATCAAAGAAACTGCAGAGACTGGAGCTTTAAATCTGACCCAGAGCAGCCCCATGGTGCAAGTGAATGGATTAGGGCAGAGCTGGCCCAGGGCAGGGGCTCATGTTTGGCACTAGTGAACGTGAGCTGCTGCTTGGAGCTCCATTTCCTCAGCTCAGTGTTGTCTGTTTGAGGGAGGGGAAAGAGGCCAGCTGCAGACAGAGCCTCTGGTGCTGGCAGAACCCCTGCTGAACTATTCTGGGAGGCCACTGAAGGTCCTGTTTTACCCCAAGTAAGGGAAAGCCGCATGGGATTGTCCCCTATTAGCAGAGAAGCT
The DNA here is from genome assembly GCF_015220235.1 of Choloepus didactylus. Taxonomy (NCBI): domain Eukaryota; kingdom Metazoa; phylum Chordata; class Mammalia; order Pilosa; family Megalonychidae; genus Choloepus; species Choloepus didactylus. The sequence continues at coordinate 36,275,309 of NC_051308.1, forward strand.
GTTGCCCATTGTGGGAGACTTTCAAAACTCATCACCAGCGAGCTCCTGTAGCACTCACTGGATGTGGCACCTAGCTCATGTCTGAGACCAGAAGCATACTTACTTTCAACCTGAATGTGCAAAGGAAAAATGTGGCTTTTTCCTCTCAGGTGCCCTGGCTATGGAAGTAGGAACTAAACTTAGTTGAATTCAGTTTAAAATGTTGTCCAATCCAATAATTTAAACATTTCTTTTAGGCCCAACTCAGTCCCTTGGGGATAGCTGCCCAGTCTTTCAGATCCCTCCATTCCCCCTCCCCTTTCCAAGATGGCACTGGGTGTGTTGGGCTGGCTGGCCTGGCTGGGCAAGGTCCTGGGGTGTGTGTTAGCTTAGTCCTCACCCTGGGCTTTCTGCTGGTGTTCACTGCTGACATTTTATTGGTGACTTCTTGTCCTTTTTTTGTTGAGGCCCCAAGGAAACTGAGGGGATTTCTGGAGAACAACTAGGCATCTCTGTCCATCCATACCTTACCACCTTCTTAACCTTGCACAGGCTGCTCCCAGTTGGTGTAGAGCTTCTCTCCCTTGAGTTTTTTTCTCAGAGTCCCAATAGGGGTGGGGGCCAAGAGCCCCTCTGTCCTCTGTGCCCATCTCAACTCATTCAGGGCACTCCCACCTGCTCTGGATTTCGAAGCATACACCTGACTTCTCTCCTTTCTCTCCTTTCTCTGAAGCTGTATTGGTAAGTGGAGCATAGAGAAAGAGAAGCTGGCTTACTTCTAGGGGAACACGGATCAAGAAGTACTCTAAAAATATTATGCCTGCTTTTGCAATACACCATGAGTATCTTTTAATCTTTATGCCTTTTATGTCTTGATGTGTCCCCAGTATACGCATATATATATCCCCCCCCCCGAACATTTCTGTTTACAAATAAACCCTTGTTTAATAGCAAATGATCCTGTACAACAGATGGTGAGGGACAAACCCAGTTTACAATTTAGAAAATTGAGGGTTGTAGAAGTGATGGACTTGCTGAAAGTCACTCAGCAGACAGGTGGGGACCTGAGAACTTAAACACAGGCCACCTGTGTACAAAGCTCATGCTATTTCTACTCTTCCAAGCTTGTAGGCTCCTCAAGGGCAGGACGGTGTCTTTTTCATCTCTCTTGTCCCAGAGTTTGACAGACCATCCTGCACCTGGCCATGCTTTTGCTAAGTGCTGGTGAGTGATGGTGGCCTAGAGGAGCCACTTCCTAAGCCTGAAGGGAAAGAAGGTCCAAGGATATGTTTTCTGAGGGAGGTATGAAGCTGGTGTGAGATGGGAGAGGTTTACAAAATGATTCTGAGAGGACAGGAATAATTGGAGGCTCCCTCTCAGGATGAAGGGTGGGAGCCTGGCCAATTTGTTTACTCCTGGGATCAGGCCAGCCTTCACAGGCGCTGCTTGCTCTCAGTTGGTGATGTGGCCTGGGGGAGCAAGGCCACAATGACCTCAGAGTGGACAGGAGCACTTGAGGAGGGCAAAAGGCCACCAGGCTGGCAGGTGTCTGTGCTCCAGGGCTAAGCTGCGGGAGAGGGCAGAGGTGTGTCTGCAGCGGTGGTGGGTGGCCACAGAGGAGGGGCAGGGGTGCAGTGTGGGCACCCATTCCAGCCAGTATCTCCCAGGTTCAGAACTGTCTTGCTTTACCTCTGCTTGCAGGGGAGGAGGGTTGGCATTTGGATGATTTGGAGGGAATGAAGAATGACATAATAATATGGCTTGAAGGGTCTATAGGAGGTCAAGAGTTCACCTCCAAAATCCAGGTAGGCCTGAATGTACTCATGCTGAACCAGGGGTCTTCAGAGGAGCTAAAGTTGGAAGCTGGGGTAACAAGAGACTGTACTTCCTGGCATGGGTGCCAGACTTGAGGAGCAGGTCAGAGACTTCCCCTGGATGTTACAGTTTACTTGAGTCAGAGATGGCAAGAGTGAGGGAAAGAAGGGAGAAGCAGAAAGTGGGTCCCAGAAAACTCTAGTAGTGATAGGCTAGAGAAATATCATTATGATCATCACCAGTGACATTTACAAAGCTAAGCAACTGTTTAGAATTGTAGACTCAAGAGAATCCGTTTATCTAACCTCCCTCCAATGCAGGAAGCCTTTCCTCATCTCTGATTTTACCACACTAAAATTGGTTCTAATTGGATGTTCCGACTCAGTAGTTCTCAGTGGGGGATGGGGAGGTGGTTTTGCCTCCAAGTGGGCATTCAGCAATCCCTGGAGACATTTTTGGTTGTCACACTGGGGAGTGCTACTGGCTTCTAGTGGGTAGAGGCCAGGGATTCTGGTAAACATCCAACAATGCACAGGATAGTCCCCACAATGAAGAATTATCCAGCCCCAAATGTCAGTAGCTCTGAGGCTGAGAAACCTTCTTGCTGGATATATTCTTTATTAAGGAGCTTTATTAACTAAGGAGCTCTAAGTTCTAAATCTGGTTCTAGTCTTATAAAGTATTAATAAATGCCACTTTATCTCTTCTTATTTGAGCTACCAACTGCAGAATGGGCTAAATCATACGTCTTTGCTGGTAATCAAGGTATGAAATTTTCAAACAAGTGCTGACAAAATCATAATGAAGTGATTGCATTCAGTAAGCATTTTTTGCTGGATTCTGTGAAAAGCTTGAGGCCCAGTGTTTGCCTTCAGAGAGCTGTCAGTCTAGCCAGAGATGGGAATTGTCAACAAAGCAGTATCAAAACTATGTGTGTGTGGCCTTTTTAATGTAGTCATATGGCATGCATGAAAGGCTGAGGCCTCGAACAGCAGTTCAATGGGAGCTGGGCAGGTCTCTGTGATTGCTTAGCAGTAAAATTGGTGTGCAGAGCTGAAGTCACAGCAGTGTGTGTAGAACACGCAGGGCAGCCCTGTGTGGAAGAGCAGGTGCAGACGCCTCGGCTGTGATAAAATATTGAAGACGGATGTTTTAGAACCAAGCGTATATTGGAAGGGTGAAAATCAGATGTGCCATCAGTGCTGCGTTCTTTAGTTTTCTCCACTGTTGTCAGCTTGCTCTGGAGCCCCGATTTCCATTGACAACGAGTGGGAGGGAAATGTAAACCAGCCACTTCAAGGTTTTTCAGTCTCTGCCCATCTCAGGTTCTCATCTCCTCTGGAAAAATATTTGTTGTTCAGTTGCTCCATTTGGGCGGTTTCTTCTTCAGGGTTTGCCCTTCCCTGAGATACCACCTGGATGTAAGGAGGTCCAAAAGGCCTCTCAGGAAATGTGGGAAGCGCCAGCTCATCCTTTTGCTGACTTAGCTTTCAGGGTCCTTCCTTGGCTGGTGCAGCCCCAGCTCAGTTCGGCACTGCAGATAGGACACTCGGCATCCTGCATTCAGTTCCTGATCCACACAGTCTACTCTATAGCTTCTGAAACAGGGTGGACCTGCCCCTTTCCCCCTGCCCTCAGCTTGGTCCCTGGATGGCTGAGGGAGACTTAGGGGCACTCTTTTCCATTTTATCTCTGCCTAAGTACTCCACATGGTCATTTTTATTCTGCTCCCAGAGTCCCAAATGGGAAGCATGGCATCTGTTCTCCCTGCTTTGACTTTCTCTTCACACTATCTGGGGTTTTACTACTGGCTCCAGCCATTTATCCACCTTAATGTAGGGGCAGGATGGGTGAGTGGCTATCGCAGTGTGTTGTGAGTTGAATTGTGCTCCACCTTCCCCACCCCCCCAAAATATGTCCAAATCCTAACCTCTGGTACCTGTGAATTTAACTTTATTTGGAAATAGGGCCTTTGTAGATGTAATTTAGCTAAGATGAGGTCAAACTAGATAAGGGTGGGCCTTTGTAAGAAGAGAGAAATTTGGACACAAATACAGACACCCAGATGCAGAGGGAAGAAACCACATAAAGACAGAGGCAGAAATGAAGTTATGTTACCACAAGCCAAGGAAGCCCTTGGGCTGCCAGAAGATAGAAAAGAAAAGAAAAATATCAGTTTATTATTTTAATAAATATGAAACGCATTACATATATTACCTGAATTAGGAGTAGGAAGAACAAAGCTTAGCTCTTCCCATGAGGTCATTCGCTCCCTGGTTGGTGCAAATCCTGCTCAATCTCAAGAGTCCATGAGTAGCCCCAATGTAGCACCATCGTTATCCCGATGAGGAGAAAGGATGGCAACTATAATTTATTTTTTAGTGTCATAACCAAAAGGTTTATTTCTTGCTCATACAAGGTTTGCTATGAGTCTTGCTGCTCTCCAGGTGTTCTAGTTTGCTAATGCTGCTGGGATGCAAAACACCAGAAATGGATTGGCTTTTACAAAGGGGATTTATTTGGTTACAAAGTTACAGTTTTAAGGCCATAAAGTGTCCAAGGTAACACATCAACAATTGGGTACCTTCACTGGAGGATGGCCAATGGTGTCTGGAAAACCTCTGTTAGCTGGGAAGGCACGTGGCTGGCGTCTGCTCCAAAGTCCTGGGTTCAAAATGGCTTTCTCCCAGGATGTTCCTCCCTAGGCTGCAGTTCCTCAAAAATGTCACTCTCAGTTGCTCTTGGGGTGTTTGTCCTCTCTTAGCGTCTCCGGAGCAAGAGTCTGCTTTCAACGGCTGTCTTCAAACTGTCTCTCATCCGCAGCTCCTCTCTCAGCTTCTGTGCAATCTTCAAAGTGTCCCTCTTGGCTATAGCTCCTATTCAAGATGTCACTCTCAGCTGCACTGAGTTCCTTCTGTTTGTCAGCTCATTTATATGGCTCCAGTGATTTAATTTAAACCTACCCTGAAAGGGTGTGCTAACACCTCCATGGAAATTATCCAATCAGAGTCATCACTCACAGTTGGGTGAGGCGCATCTCCATGGAAACACTCAAAGAATTACAATCTAATCAACACTGATAAATCTGCCCACACAAGATTACATCAAAGATAATGGCATTTTGGGGGACATAATACATTCAAACTGGCACACCAGGGCAGCTGTCTTCTAAGTGTTGCCTCAGGGACCCACGCTGCTTGCATCTTGTAGCTATACCGTATAGAAGATAGAACTTCCAGGTTATTGCAGCAGGGCAAGAGACAGAACTGGGTTGTGTGTTGGCTCCTAGATGCTTTGGCCCAGAAATGACACTCACTGCCCATAGGCCAGAACTAATCACAAAGCCCCTTTTAGTAGCAAGGGGGCTGGTAAACATGAGGGAGGACTTGGACTTATGGTAAACAGTAAATATCTCTGCTGTAGTCACTAATGACCTTCACATTACTCAACCCCGTGGTCAGTTTGCAATTCTCATCTTCTCTGATCTATGTGCAGTATTTGACACAGCTGATTAATCATTCCTCTTTGATAGGCCTTCTTCACTTTCTTTACTATAATTTAATGAACACCTACTGTGTTCCAGTTGTTACTGATCTTATTTGATCTCACAGTACCTATTATAGTAGGTATAATTATTACTCCTATTATGTAGATTAGGAAACCAAGGCTCAGAGAAGCAATATACCTTTCCCAAGTTTACACAGCTAGTAAGTGGTGGAAGAGATTCTAATCTTTTTATGCTAAAGGTGTTGTATCCCTTCATGGTAATCAACCTGGAAAAGGTTCTAGAAGTCTCTTTTTTCTCTTGCTTTTTCCTTGGGTTCACTTCTTAAAAAGGAAATACCCATACCCACCCCCACTCCAACCTTGGATAGGACCTTCTTGTTCCTGGTCGTCTTCTTCATGAAACCCTGAGTTGTTAACAACCAGTTTCCCTCCCCCTGAGAAACTGTTGACCCTTTTTTTTTCAATAAATCCTTTTTAACAAATGTCACAACTGGGTAGGTCTCCTGTTTCCCCCCACCTCCATCTCTCTCTCCCTTTCTCTCACTCTCTCTGTCACGCGAACACACACCCCTTCTAGGCTCAGAGTAACTCTTCAACATGGCCCTCAGAAGAGTATCCTTCCTGTACTTGGAAGTATATCATCCTTACTGGGAGCTGTGGTCAGGGGAGGGAGGTTTTTCAGGCAGCCTCCCTCTCTCAGCCCATGAAGGTCCAAATGCAAATGCTGGGACCCCTCTGTGGAGATCAGACACAGGCAGTCCCATCGGGGTCTTCCAGACTCACCAGAACTTATTCAACCCAAGGCGTGAGAGGCAATGTTTGTATTTCAGCTGTACTCCTATTACTATTCTTTTTTGAAATTCCTTTTGTGGAATTTTTTTTTCAGAGCCAATTTATGGGACATAACAAACCATTCCATCGTCATTGTATCAGGAAAATATTTGGCTACAAGTAACAGAAAACCCAACAGTTGTGGCTTAAACAACTAGGGCGCTACTTTTTCTTTTATGGTAAGAAGTCTGGGCATTGGTTGTTCAGGGCTAGTGCAGCTTTCAGTAATGTCCTCAGAGACCCACACTCACACTGTCTTTCTGCTACACTCATCTGAGTGTTTGCCTTTCACCCCATGCTTACCACCTTGGGATTGCAAGATGACATCTGCACCTCCGGGCAGGAAGTGGACTTTCTAGGTTGATAGAAGGGGGAAGGGCAAAGGGCAGAAAAGATTCTGCTAGCCAAGGTTGCCCCATTTTATCAGGAAATCAAAAGGTTTCCCTGAAGTCCTACTGATCAGACCTCTGCTTAAACCTTGGAAGTGAGAACTTAGTCCATGACCACCCCTAGCTGGAAGGTGACTGGGGAGAGGGGCTTGTCTATCAAAATATTTTCCCAGCTTTTTCACCCACCTTATTCACAAAACTTGGATCCAAAAGCCTTTGGCTTATTTTGGAAATTGAAACTATGCTAAGATCAAAGCTTTGTCCTCAAGGAGAATAGCCAAATAATGTGCCACAGGCTTCGAGGCAAGCCCCAAAGACAAGTTCCTGAAATGTTTTGAACAAGAGAGTAAATGTCCATCCTCCCACGAGGACACTTTGAAAGGGAAAACACCCATTTGGGTATGTTTGTTGGAAAAAGCCTCCTTGTGATTACTATCCATTCCCACCTTATATCGTAATTGGAGAGGATCCAAAAGTACACATACCCCCTGCATCTCCTCAGAGCTTTTGTGCTTGCTGCAGGAGCCAGGTAGATCCTGTGAAATGTCAGGAGTGAGTCAGATGAAGGGAAAATTAAACTCTTCTCCAGCTGGGCAGCCTCATTTGATGTCAGCAACTGAGGAGCATTTGTTGACGTGCATTGACTCGTAATGTCTAGGAAGTGCTCTGAGACTGGGAGCCAGGACCCCAGTCCTGAGATCTGTTGGAAGCAGCCCAGGCTTGAAGCCAGGATCTTGCATTTCATTCCCTGTTTTGCTCCTGAATGATGGTTACCCCTGCCCTGGGCTCCTCCTATATCTCGTTAACTTGGTCTGCATCTGAGGGGAACCAGGGCCACGCCCAGCAAAGAGGGCATTTGGCTGCACTGATCTCTTTCAGAAGCCACTTACCTTGGAGATGTTTGCAAAGCAGCCACCCTGTCCACTCCCCAGAGGCCTGGCACCCCATCTGCCTGAGAGCTTTGAATGGCAAAGGACCCTGATGTTGGTGGAGGTGGAACCTTCCTGGTTCAAGTGCATATCCCTGTTGGACCCCACTTCTCCAAAGACCTGGGAGATTGAAGTGTGAACATGTGCTAGGTGCTGTTGGATATTTGCAGAAGAACAAAATTAGATTCATTGACTCATTTGGTGTCTTATTTATTTGTTAAGCCCTGACTATGTGTCAGCCACAAAGGTGAATTAAGCAACATCCCTGCTCTGCAGATCAGAGAGCACCGGGGGAGACATACAAAGAGTTACAATCAAGTGGTCTAGGAAAGTCTGTGGTGCTATGAGGAGGGAGTGCCTGGGGTGGTGGTGTATGTCAGGCAGAGGAGAAAGAAAAGCCCCACCAAGTAGTTGATGCGTGAATGGAATTTTGAGTCTAATCTGGGTGATAGCTATGATCTGAGGCAGCTTGTGATAAGTGCACGAGAGAAGTATCAACAAGGTCTTCAGGAAACACAAAGAAAAAGGGGTGACTTCTGGCTGGAAGGAGAGAGCCTCAGGGAAGGCTTCATGGAGAAGTGGTAAGATTCAGCAGGTGAGGATGAAGCAAGGACTTTGCAAGCAGAGGGAACAAATGAATAAAAGGATAAACATGAAAAAGACATGGATAATAAGTGTGCCGGTTTGAATGTATTATGTCCCCCAGAAAAAAGCCATATTCTTTGATGTAATCCTGTGGGGCAGACATATTAGTAGGGATTAAGTTGGAACGTTTGGATTAGGTTGTTTGCATGGAAATGTGCCCCACCCAACTGTAGGTGATAAGTCTGATAAGATATTTCCATGGAGGCATGGCCCCACCCATTCAGGGTGGGTCTTGATCAGTGGAGCCATATAAATGGGCTGACAAACAGAAGGAACTCAGTGCAGCTGTGAGTGACATTTTGAAGAGGAGCTACAGCCAAGAGGGACACTTTGAAGAAAGCACAGGAGCTGCAGATGAGAGACAGTTTGAAGGCGGCTGTTGAAAGTAGACTCTTGCTCCGGAGAAGCTAAGAGAGGACCAATACCCCAAGTGCAACTAAGAGTGACATTTTTGAGTAACTGTAGCCTAGAGAGGAACGTCCTGGGAAAAAGCCATTTTGAAACCAGAGCTTTGGAGCAGATGTTAGCCATGTGCCTTCCCAGCTAACAGAGGTTTTCCGGACACCATTGGCCATACACCAGTGAAGGTACCCAAATGCTGATGTGTTACCTTGGACACTTTATGGCCTTAAGACTGTAACTGTGTAACCAAATAAACCCCCGTTATAAAAGCCAATCTATTTCTGGTGTCCTTTTAGGGTGGGTCTTTATTGGATCACTGGAGTACTTTAAAAAGAGCCACCCAGGCCCAGACGCAGAGCAACTCAGAGTGACATTCTGGAGGAGCTGCAACTTAGAGAGACATTTTGAAGATGGCCATTGAAAGCAGACTTTTGCTCCGGAGAAGCTAAGAGAGGACAAAATGCCCCAAGAGCAACATATTGAAGAATTAACAGAAGATGAGAGAGAAGTTGGAACACAATCCAGGATCAGCAGATGCCAGCCATGTGCCTTCTGAGCTTACAGAGGTTTCCCAGATGCCAATGGCCTTTCTCCAGTGAAGGTACCCTTTGTTGATGCCTCACCTTGGACACTTTATGGCCTTAAGACTGTAACTTTGTAACCAAATAAACCCCCTTTGTAAAAGTCAATCCATCTCTGATGTTTTTGCAAATGGCAGCATTAGCAAACCGGAACAGAGTTTTCGATTCATGTTGGGGAGTGTAATGGCAAAAGACTGGAGAGGTGGGTTGGAGTCACACTGTGAAGGGTCTCGAGGCCCTGTTGGAAGACTTTATTTGTACTTAAGCAGTGGAGAAGAGTTGAAAGCTTTTGAGTGGAGGACTAACATGGTCACAGGTGTTAATAGGAAGAAAAGTGGAATGAAAGGAGCTGGGTGGAAGGAGGAAAATCAGTGTTGTTTTATTCACTCTTTGGAAGTTGCCTTTTAATGAGATTCTAGAGTCCTCTCTGGTGGGAAGCAACATAACGCCGGCCTGTCCATACCAACTCTGCTTCCCTCGGTTACCAGGTCTAGTCTCACCTTGGAGCACTGTTGCTATGTTGAGGATGGTGTTTCTTGCTGAAGTGGATGAGAAAGGGAGGTGAGAATCAGGTTTGCGTCTTCAAAAAGTAAAGAATTTGTATCTGTGTTTATGTGTGTGTGTGGGTGGGTGAGAAAGAGAGAGAGAGAGAGAGAGAGAGAGAGAGAGAGAGAGAGAGAGAGAGAGAGGGAGAGAGAGAGAGAGGGAGGGAAATATGGTAGGGGAGAGGGAGAAAATGAGATTGAGGAAAGAAGGGGGGAAAGGAATTAATTTGGAACCAAATCACGAGCTTCTTTGTGGAGAAAGATAAGGGCGAATAGAGCAAAGGGCTTTCTGGGATGACTCCATTGGTGATGGAGTCATTCTGAGCAATAGTCTCCCAAGATGTGGGTTACTACTAGGTCACAGTTTACTTACTGCTTGCTTAGGCAACACAAGTCTGAGAAAACTGTGGTGAGTTCACGTCTGGGATATGTATGCAACTTTGGCCACGGTGGTAAAAGCAAAACATAGTTAGACAAGGTCCTCAGCTAGGTGTCTAATAAGTTGAAGGAGCTTCCATCTGAAAATACACTGAAAAGATTCCGATTTTTCATATGAAAAAGACGAAGACTAAGATGCACAGGTACGATTTTGGAGCCATTTGAATGGAATGAATCATAGAAACAGGGGCTTGTTCACCAAATCCTAGATTCCTAGTGCTAGGACTCTACAGTGAAGCTGGGAAGAGGTAGCTATTGGGCCAGTAAGATGAAATATTCTTTCACTCAATGAGAAGCACATGGACATATTCAGACCTCAAAGGCAGGTGTAGAATAAGCATATAAATATATGTAAGAAAAGCTTACGTCAATTCCCAGATGCTGGATCCATCACAGGGTGTTAAGGGAAGCAAGGGATGTTTGAGAATTGTGGTGGTTTGGAGCTGTATGTGCTCCAGAAAAACATATTCTTGAACTTAATCCATTCCTGTGGGTGTGAACCCATTGTAAGTAGGACCTTTTGAGGAGGTTGCATCAGTTAAGGTGGACCCACCTCAGTAAGGATGGGTCTTAATCCTATTACTGGAGTCCTATATAAGCAGAATGAAATTCAGACAGAGGAGAGAAAGCCACAGGAAGCAAGGAGCTGAACATCAGTGGAGGGGAGAGGCCAGGAAAGGCTGCTATGGTGGTTTGAAGCTGTATATACCCCAGAAAAACATGTTCTTAAATTTAATCCATTCTTGTGGGTGTGTACTGATTGTAAAGAGGACCTTTTAATGAGGCTACTTCAGTAAGATGTGACCCACTTCAATCAGAATGGGTCTTAATCCTATTACTGGAGGCCTATATAAGTGGAATGAAATTCAGACATAGGAAGAGAGAAAGCCACAGGAAGCAGGAAGCTGAAACAGAACCCAGAAGAGAAGGAAGAGACCAGGAAACACCACCACATGCTTTGCCATGTGACCGAGGAATCAAGGATCACTGGCAGCCAGCCTCAGAACACCACAGTCTTCAAGGAGAAAGCATTGCCTTGATCGTGCCTTGATTTGGGCATTTTCCTGGACTCAAACTGTGAGTGAATAAATTCCCATTGTTTAAGCTGAACCATTTCATGGTGTTTGCTTGAGCAGCCTAGGAAACTAAAACAGATTTTAGTACCAGGAGAGCTGGGTGCTGCTATTGAAAATACCAAAAATGTGGAAACAGCTTTGGAATTGGGTAATGGGTAGAGGCTGGAAGAATTGTGAGGTGCTTGATAGAAAAGGCCTAGATTGCTTTGAAGAGACTGTTCATAGAAATATGGATGCTAAAGGTATTTCTGATGAGGCCTTAAAAGGAAATGATGAATGTGTCACTGGAAACTGGAGGAAGGTGATCCTTGTTTTAAAATGGCAGAGAACTTGGCAACTCCCTGTGGGAGATGCTGTGTGTTAAAAGGGTGATTCTGTCCTGGTGCTTGGAGATGGTGGGCCTTCTGCCAAGTTATTCAAGAAGAGTGCTGCCCAGCCCATTTCATGGTATTTGCTTGGGCAGCCTAGGAAACTAAAGCAGCCACCATGTGCATTTCCATGTGACAGCAGAGCCCAGGACCAAGGATTATTGCCAGCCCCAGAATGCCAGTCTTTGGGAAGAAAGCATTAAGTTGATGATACCTTGATATGGACTTTCTCTTGGCCTCAAAACCATGAGAAAATAAATTCCCATTGTTTAAGCGAAACCATTGAAGGTGTTTGCTTCGGCAGCTAAGAAAACTATAACAGGATTTATGCTTAATCTTTTGAAGTGGTCATCTAAAGGGACAATGACATCTTCCAAGGAAGTCCCACACATTGGCATGGTCTGGGAGGTCCTGACTCTCACAGAAATGATTTTTCTGTTTTCTTCTGTATTTATTTGAATCTCCACAGTGGCCAACACCCAACCCTAGGATTCTTAACCTCTCTTGACTTTTATTTCTTCTGCCCCAAATTATAGAGATTTAATGCTAATCAATAGCTCAAAAACGGTTATAAGCAATGAGATATCAAGGTTGTCATGGTAAACCCTGAAACTTAATAGAACCAACTCTCCGTTGTCCGAGATCACTGGGGGCAAGGAACACACACACACACACGTGTACACACATACATGCACACACACACAACTTACTCATTTACACACATCCTGTGATGGCCAAGTAGCTCCAATGTTTTCCACAACCAAATACTTTAACAGAACTGAGACTAGGGAGTCAAATGGACTGATTTTTTCTCTTTTGCTTTTTTTCCCATTTCCTTCGCCACTGGTTGAAGGCCTAGAGGATGTGATGTGGCCAGAATGTGGACGGGCAATAGGGAGGAGCAGAGAATTTCCTATCCTGAATAAACAACTCCCAGAGAGGCCTTAGGAGCTAATTGCTGCACATGCATTTTGGACCAAAGGGACTGAATGTGACTGCCTGACTTAGAAGGGATGGTGTGACATAGACTCTGGACTCAATGGGACAATGAGGGCCAGATAAAGCAGAGAGCGTGCAGGCCTGCCTGACCAGTGTGTGTCTTCCACGACACCATGCAGGTGACTGCTGGCTTCTGGCGGCCATCGCCTCCCTCACCTTGAATGAAGAGCTGCTTTACCGGGTGGTTCCCAAGGACCAGAGCTTCCAGAAGAACTATGCTGGGATCTTTCATTTTCAGGTATTGTGCCTTGCTCGTGGCCCTTGACACTACTTGGTAAACTTTAAAGCTGCAGTTCTCAAAATTTAGTCCCTAGACTGGCAGCATCAGTGTCACCTGGAAATTGTTAAAAATGCAAATTCTCAGGTCCCATCAGAGACCTACTGAGATAAAAAATTTAATGGTGGGGCCCAGTAAAGCTATGGTTTAACAACCCATCCAGGTGATTCTGATGCACACTTAACTTTGAGAACCACTGAACCCCTGCTTTAATGTATCCATCTAATCATCTACACACCCACCTGCTCTCCATCTACCTCCAGGCCACATGGCCATGAGAAAGACACTTTTATCTGAGGATTAGAGTTTTGGGTCCAAGTCACTACACTGCTGCTTCTGTGTGAGGCTGGGCAAGTTTTCTTATCCACAAACTCAGAAACTAGACTAGATGTTTCCTTCCTTATTTGGCATTTCCCACGTGCCTGGATGAGTGAGACACAGATCCTGTTCTTAAGAAGCTTGGAATTCACGGAAAGTCCCAGACGTCAACATGGATAACCACAAAGTCCCCTTATGAGGTCCCTTGAAGAGACTCACTGTGTCCTAGCATCTTGTTCCCATGAGCAGCCGCTGTGTTTTTTCCTGCCCTCAGTTCTGGAAGTATGGAGAGTGGGTGGAGGTGGTCATTGATGACAGACTGCCCACCAAGAATGGGAAGCTGCTTTTTCTACACTCTGAAAAAGGCAATGAATTCTGGAGTGCACTGCTGGAGAAAGCCTACGCCAAGTAAGTGGGGGTCGTTATGAGCTCAGAAGACCCCAGAGTCTCCCGGAAGTATCTCATTCCCCTCCCCATGCCCCATACTTAGCATGTCATGCCCAAGCCTTTCCTGGAACCTGGGACCCCCATGTGCTGAGAGAAAGTATCCCTCAGTAACTAAAAGAAACAGAAATTTGGGCCAGGAGTTAAAAATCTCAGCTCTGTCCCATGTGAGCCTCTCTGTGCTTTAGCTTTGTCCTCTTTCAAACCCCAAGCTAAGTTTGTCAGTCAGCGTCAAGTTTTAGAAGAATGATGAACAACCATAAAACAAATGTACTTGGATTCTATATTAGTTTCCCAGCTGCTAACTAGGTTGGCTTAATGATGGGAATTTATTGGTGCATGGTTTCAGAGTCCAGAAGGCTTGCTTCCTCCTGAGGGTTGGTATCTTCTTGCTGGCCAGCAATCCCTCAAAGATACCAAACCGAACAAAATTTCCACCCTTTCTTCAGGAGCTTTTCCCCTTCTCATTTATTAGTACTCTTTTATCCATCCCTTTCTAGCCCTATTCCCAAAGCAAGCCCCAGGTGGGTACCTTGAGAAAGGCTCCTCTTTATCCCTACCCATGCTCCCAACCCCCAGAAACACAAGAATCCTGGGTCAGTTCTGGAAGAGTTGTCCTTTGCTCTTTAAAGGAGTGGGTGGCTTGGAGAGAGGTTGTCTGAGGTTTGTTCCTGGTACAGTGCTGAGCTGGCCACGTGCAACAGTGGCCTGAGCACCTTCCTGGCCCACAGGGAAAATTGGAAAAGGGTTCTCCTTTCCCTCTAGTCCAGGGACATGTCCGGAGCACTGCACTTTCCCCTTATCCTTATGGTGCCTCACTGGGGTTGTGAATGTCGGTGGATGGTGCATGTTTTCTTTCTTTTCCAACAGGCTCAGTGGTTCCTATGAGGCACTCGCTGGAGGGTCCACAGTGGAGGGTTTTGAAGACTTCACAGGTGGCATCTCTGAGTTTTATGACCTGGAGAATCCACCAGCCTGTCTGTACCAGATCATCCGGAAGTCTTTCCGCGCGGGGTCTCTGCTGGGATGCTCCATCGATGTGAGCCACGTGCAGAAGGAAAGGGACTGGTCTGGAGAGAGGCCTGAGAAGGTTCTGGGAGTTACTGGGCAAGTCTGGTGACATATGGGTCCCCAGCACTTAGGAGCTGGTTAAGACCTAATTGGTGGGTGAGAACTGGGGTTAACCTCATCTGAGCAGCCCCAGTTCCCCCCAGCTGTCATAGCCCTTTTTAGTTCTGCCAGTATTGCCCAAAGAACAAAGCTCTTGATCCCTGGATCCCAGCCTCTACCTTGGCTACACCCTCTTTTGCTAAGCGATCTTGGGATTTTGAAAAACAAATATGATACTTGCCAATATTTGATGGCCTTTGAGATTCCTGAAGAAGAGGGAGGTTGTTCTGAACCCAGAAGCTATGGCCTGTCAGGGGTCAGCTGGATGAGTCCCAGGGTGGTGTGGGGTCCAGAGCCTGGAGGGTCTGCTCTGTCCTCCCTGCGGCTCTCCCTCTCTTCTTCTCTTACCCTTACCTGCGATCTCAGACATGAGTACAACAAAGTAGTATATTCTCCCTTTCTCCTCTCTATAAAAATCCCTGCAGGATACGTGTGTTTGTGATGGAGAGATGATGTGGGGCATAGGGAGGGGCTGGGTGAAAGAGGAAGGGCTACTGGGAGGACCTCTCGGTGAAAACATTGGAGAGCCAGGACGTGTCTAGACAAGTCATCATAGATAATCAGCCTTCTTCAGGCAGCCTGGGGTCACTCTCAGAGAATAAATGACTTCCAAATTTCCTGGTGGCATTTTAAAACCTGGTAAGTCATATTCCAGGCTTGGCAGCAACTCAGCTCCCTGCCCACAACTACAGGCCTAATTAAAGAAGGGTCGAATGGAGTCGGCTCTATTTCCCTGAGATTTGTTGCCACCCCTGCACCCCTAATCCCTCACTGGGTCCTGCCCCTGTGGTGGCTTAGAATATCCTAGGAAAGTATAGTAGGGCAGGACCCAACGAGGTCAGTGCGAGGCACCTGAGGGGACTTTATTCTCAACCCAGGTCTCCAGAGCAGCTGAAGCGGGAGCCGCCACCAGTCTGAAGCTGGTTAAGGGTCACGCGTATTCTGTCATTGGAGTTGAAGAGGTAAAATTAGGTGGTGGGGTAAAGTAATGTGTCATGATAGTAGCATAAGTCCACGAGAAAGAGTGAGGTGGTCATGGACTAAGAGGTTCAGCTCTGGCCGTTCAGCCGCCCTGCCCTCCTCCGGGTGCAGCCTCAGCCGTACAGAGCCCTGGTGCTGCAGATCTGTGGTCAGCTCTTGCTCACTACAAGGCCCTTTCTGATGCTTACATGGATGGACCACAGCTATAGCTTCATGGGCCTTCATCGAGTGCAGACTCTCTCCTCTGAGGTGTGGCCAGGAAGAGGAAGAAGTTTCTGGAAGAAAGTTGAAGAGATTGCCAATAGCTTCTGCATACATTTCAAGAAGTATGTTTGTGTAGGTAAAGCAGTAGAAACCCATAATATCCTAAAAGGGAAAAAGATAGTAATAACTGTACTAACTTTTAGGGTGGGGTATAACAATGGGAAGGAATTCAGATATTCCTTACTCTCCCATCCAAGGAGAAAGCATGGGCTATCTTTTCCATTACGTTTATATATTATATTGTGCCTATTTCCAAAAAGAATTTCAGGTGGTTTATAATAAAACATATAGACACAATAAAACCATACTACAATTAAGGTAAAATACAACAGACAATCTAGATTAAATAGTGCTACAGCCAAGAAATGAATTTTGCTTTGAGTTTCCTGATGGCCAAGGCAAAAAGGGAAATGTAATGGGTGATTCACCTCTTGTTAGTTTTGAAAACAGCACAAATGCTCATTATTTGTGTTTGTGTTTCATGAATATGCTTTTTAATCAAGTCAATTCCACAAATATGAATTTAGCACATGATGGAAGCTACAAAGGAAATAAGACACAGAAGACCTAATAGTTTATTGTGTTTGTGAGTGTGTGTATGAAAATGCAAGCATGCGTGCAGGGGGTGTGGGGCTCATAGGGAGCATATGTTATATAGTAGGGAAAGGCAGCATGTGTAGACTTATGAGTATGGGCTTTGGAAACAGTCTGGCTGGGTTCCCATCCCACATTTCTCGCTTGCTAACTAGGTAATCTTGCATCACTTAACTTCAAGTCTCAGTTTTTGAGCCTTAAAATGAAGATTATAACAGGGCCTGTCTTACAGAATTGATGTGAAGTTTAAATGAGGCAATAATGCATTTGAGATGATTAGCATAGTGCCTCGCCCACAATATGTACTCAGTAAGTGCTAGCTGCTGTGCCATTAGTGTTTATTTGGAAGATATTTATTATCATTAAGTCCCATATATTAAGAACTGAGTCAATCTTAGTCAACTATAAAATCTAAGTTAAAGCAGTTATAAACTTGTTTTTGTGCTAGACCTGCTCTTCATTCATTCAACCAAACTATGATAAATTGAGTTCCTGGAAAAGGCCTGAAAACATGCCTGAAGAGAAAATAAAAGCATAGTTGCTTAGAAACATTTGAAAAATTTAATGCAGATCCTCTCTGGTACAGACGTAAATGCAGGACAGCAGAGTACGGTAACCGAGTGTCTGATTTGCTTTTGTGTGTGTGTGTGTGTGTGTGTGTGTTTAACTTGCAGGTGGACTTCCGTGGCCGTCCAGAGGAGCTGATCAGACTCAGGAATCCGTGGGGTGAAGTGGAGTGGACAGGAGCCTGGAGCGATGAGTAGGTTCTCTCCTTCCTTTCCCCATCCTCGCCTCTCTCCTGGGAAAGACATCATGTAAAAATGCAATGAGACTGACATGACAGTGAATTCAGCAGCACTTACGGTCCACACATTACACAGTCTATTCAGAAAAGAGTATTAAATGGTTCCAGGCTGGGAAAAGCCAAACAAAAACCACTTAGCTGTAGTCCTTGATTCTGGATTTCTGCTTCGGCATTTGAAAGTTTGGCAGCTCAGTCAAATTTTGCTCCGCTCTGAAGGGCTTGCCTGTTTCCTTCCCCCACACCGCGGTGCTCCAAAGGTCAAATCAGTCACTCGCGACCCGATTCTTTACAGTCCACAAACACTGGTCACTCTACTGAAGGCCAGACTCCTCAGCACCAGGAGGAAACGACACTTAGAAAACGGAACTCGATCCTAGGAGCCAGCAGCTGCAGTGGGCTTGATGAATGGGAGTGGAGCTCACTCGGTGAGCTCTTTACCGGGGGCAAATTTTGATCTTTCATGACAAAATTATTAATGACTGAGAGGTTCTCCTTGGCCAGGCCTCCCCACTGTGGGAGAGAAAGGTAGGCAGAGCTGACGCCTGGGCAGCCGGGCCTCCCGCCATGTCATGGGCAGGGAGGTCCAGGGCCCCCTGGGGCGGGAGGATGGGGAAGCATGGAGAAAGCTCGGGAGGCAGATTGGAGCTGGGGACGGGATTGGAATTCACCAGTATCGTTGACAACAAGCCACCCGAGTTGACAGTGGTCAGAATAACAGTCCCTCTCCCACACGCCCTTAGACCTCGAGCGTGTCCCCTGATGGCTCTCCTTTCTCTGCAATGCCGCTTAGGGCTTTTGAAGGGAACTTTACTGTAATCCCAGCAATTTATTACTTACAACTGCAGTATTTCCCCCCCCAGGTTTGTGTCATGGAGAAATGCGTGTCCCTAGGGCCATGGATTGGCCTCCTGCATTAAAGATTTTCCAATCCACAGCCTAACATCGAACAAAGCCCAAACCTCCATTCTGCCAACTACCCAAAAAGGATGACAAGGCTGAATGAAATTGAAACCCCAAGTTTTGTCCATTTTAACCAGTAGCTGTTGACCAAGCTGCCAACAGGGCTTGTTCGATTTTATCTCCTTTTCCCGATGTCACCCAGTCTCTAACAGGCTGGGAGATGTCCAAGGGTGGGAGGGGGTGACTGGTGTGGCCTAGCCTGAGACGTTTATATTCTGGCTCTTGGTAGGGATTTGGGGGTGTCTCTAGGGTAACATCCCTGAGCTCAGCCCAATGCCTATCTACGTTTTCATTTTTTATTTTTTGAAACCAACTGGGAGATTTAGGTCAGATCTAGAGTTCTCCAACTTGTCTCTTAAAATTTGTTTACAACAAGCACATTCTGAGATTCTGTTCTGACCAAATTAATGTTTCAGTGAACTAAAGAGGCCCCAGGGACTCTTCTGTGCGACCGGCCAGGCACTTAGAGGCCAGTGGTCAGGGAGGAGCTGGGCTGGCATGTGCCCCAGCTTCCATGCAAGGGAGGGAGGTGACCCGGTTGTGCTGAAACTGCTCAGGGAAGGGATTGTTGTTTAGATGGATCTTGATTCTGCTTACTTAGACATTTCAGACATATTTCAGGAGAGTCTAGCTTCATAAAGGCCAGGTAGCTGGAGATGGCATTTGAACAAAGAATGTGGGTATTGCTGTGGAAAGGCCACTAGCAGGAGGCCTGACTGTCATTCCTGCAGACTCAGAAAGCGGACCTTCTCCATGTCCCCAGGGATGGTCAGACCCTCTCACAATTATTCACCCCAGACTGATAAATAAGCCAGAATGACAATCTGCTAATTGACTCTAGTGCACATCCTTTCCTTGTGACAGGAATTCTAACGTCTCCTGCCTTGCACTCTCCCCTTCCCATTATCAAGGGCCAGGGAGTCTTAATTAGAAATTTAAAACTTGCCCAGAGAGTGAAAATCAGAGCACATAGGTGTAAGTATTCCTCTAGTGCCCAGAGAGCCCATGACCCCAGTCTGCACCCCGCCCCAGGCTGTGTGCTCCCCCCCAGGCTGTGTGCGTCACATGCCATCAGTACTGCCTTTCTGCCTCGCCTTTTTTTTTTTTTATTGTGGTAAAATATACATTAAAAAATTACCATTTTAACCATTTTTAAGTGTACAATTCAGTATTATTAAGTACATTCACAATAATTTGTAACCATCACCACTACCCAGTTCCAGAACTTTCCATCACCCAAAACAGGAACTCTGTACCCAATAAGCTGTAACTCCCCATTCCTCCCTCCCCCAGCCCATGCTAACCTTGAATCTTCTTCTGTCTCTCTCTTTGTGAATTTGCCTATTCTAAAGATTTCAATTAAATGGAATCATACAATATTTGTTCTTTTGTGTCTGGCTTATTTCACTCAACATGATGTCTTCAGGGTTCATCTATGTGTCACATGTATCAGAACTTCATTCCTTTTGATGATTAAATAATACTCCTTTGTATCTATGTACCACATTTTGTTTATCCATTCATCTGTTGATGGACCCTTGTGTTGTTTACACCCTTTGGCTGTTGTGAACTATGCCACTACAAACATTGGTGTGCAATGTACAATGTTGGAGTCCTTGTTTTGGCCTCGCCATATTTGGGTATTCCTTATTTGGCCCTTAGGGGGAAGTTTTGCTGCAGTAGCAGCTTGTGTTGCACCTGAGCCCTGCAGGAATGACCACCTCTGCTTTGTTTTGTTTTGTTCTTTCCCCCAGTGCACCAGAGTGGAAGTATATAGATCCCAGGCAGAAGGAAGAGCTGGACAAAAAAGCTGAGGATGGAGAATTCTGGTGAGAGGGTTGCCTGCTGGCGAGCCATCCCATTGGTTGTAGGTCCATTCCCACTTCTTATAGGGGGGCCATGTGTCTCTAAGTGTTTCAGTAATGCAACATACTTCCCAGCCATAGGGCTTTCCATTTTTCCCCCTTTTTGTCTCTGTATCATTCTACTATACATCCATGTGTCTAAAGCTTTGAAACCAAGGTATCTGGGCTCTCAACATGGATTAGCTTTCAGCCTGTAATCCTCAGTTTCTGTATCTTTCAATGAAATAAGAGCAATACTTCTAAGTCTAAGATTTGACTTATCATCAACATATGATAACTCCTTTCACTGGTGGACTAAGGAAGATAAGGACTTCCTTAATGTAGTATGGCTGTAAGGAGGTCGTAGCATCTCTATGATGGGCATCACTAAGAATTAAATAGGAAGAAACCTCTTGTGGGCTTAGATCTAATGCAACCTGAAGGCAGGGACTTCTTCTAGACCATTATGGGGTCTCTTCCAGTTTAGGGTTCAAACTCTTTGCATGGTTGGTTAGCGATGTGAGGGGGATTCTCTAATAAGAATTGAAAAGTTAATCATGGTGAGGAACTTGGGTAGTGGTCTCTGCATATTTGTACCTGAGGGCTACAGAAAAGTTTAGAGGTAGCCCTGGGCCTCCAAGTCCCTGACACGGCTCCTCCCCCTGCCAAGTGGGCATGTGTTTGATCAACTATCCAGTCTAGCTTTTGACTGGGAGTCCTCTGGTTCCTCTATCCCCAGGATGTCTTTTTCAGATTTCTTGAGGCATTTTTCTCGACTGGAGATCTGCAACCTGTCCCCAGATTCTCTGTCCAATGAGGAAGTGCACAAGTGGAACTTGGCTTCGTTCAACTGCTGCTGGACACGGGGCTCCACCACCAGGAGCTGCCAGAATGACCCAGGTGAGGGGACGGCCACCTGATCCCTGCTCCTTCTGACAAGTCTGGGAACTGAGTGTTTTTATGTTAACTTTGGATAATGCCTTTGGACTTTTCTCTGGCTTCTGAGCACTCCTTGCTGGCACTGCTCCCCTGGGCTTGGAAGCCAGGACAGCCATGGTGGGCAGTGGCTCTGCAATCTCTCCTCTGAATCTGATCTCAGGTAATGCCATTCCTCAGCTTCTTTGTGGTCAAACTGTCCCTGCTTCACACATCTGCCCCTGCCCCTGAAGGTACTAACCATGCTTTTCCACCCTACTCTAAGGCCTCTCGTTCTTCTTTTGGGCTTTTACCATCCCCAACCTGTGCAGCTGGAGACACCCATCTCACTGAGCTCTGGGCAGAGTGTCTGATGGGGTGCTAGAGGAACACAGGTATAACATTTGCTCTTTTGATAGACTGTATCTCTTAGAGCAGCTGTTTTGCTTTGTTCTCACACCTGAGGCCGAGGCAGAGGGGCGTGACACAAGATGGCGCACATAGAGTCTGTGGCCACACTCCGCTCTCTCGGGCTTCCCTAGGGCTGGTGCAAACCATCACGCCAACCCTGAACCTGCATCCTGTTAAAGGCAGGAAGCCTTTTCAGTATCCAAAGATCACTAATATATATATACATATATACAGCCTCCTCCTAGGTTGAATCAGCCAAGGCAGCATGTGATGAAGAAATACTGAAAAACGACCCTGCATCTCTAAAGAGAAATGAAGGAAAGCAAAACCAGCTCTCTCCACTTTTCACTTCTCTAGCCCCCACACTTCCTCCCCAGGTTGACGTGGATGTGTTGAATCACTTAGACTGTAAGCACACGGGGCAGGGACTAGTGTTCTTTTCTCCAGAGGGATCTCATCCAGGGCTGTACTCAGTGTTACTGGAAGTGGCATTGTAATAAAATCCACATGGGTACCATCCTTGAGTATTGACAAGGTTTCTCCTCCTTCATCCCGCATCCAACCCGAAACTCTCATCTCTGGCAGCAGAAGACAAGAGTGCTGAGCAGAAAAGAAGGTGCCAAGTTCCTTTCCTGTCACTGTTGCTTAGCTTAACATCTGTGGAGCCCTGGGAGTATCACTTTCCTTTTCTGAGCTTCAGTTTCCTAATCCTCAAAATGGGGTAATAAGGCCCGCTTTCCAATCTAATTGGGTCACAGTGAACATTGTAACATGGAATGTGTGGGAAAGTGCTTTGTAAACTGTGTGGTGCTATACAAAGGGAAAGTATTACTTTAATGGTCTATTCACTTCCTCTGGTTCTATTAAGGAGAAAAAAAGAGTAGAGATTGCAGTAAGGTTGCATTTGAGGGGAATTAAAATATGCTCACCATTAGTAAGCTCTTAAAAATGCATAGGAAATTTACATGGATCATTTTGGGGGCTTAGAACTGTAGGGGGTGCCCAAGATACCTGTATGCCCCAAATCCCTATCCCATCTGTGCTGTGCTGCAACCAGCTCTCAGGAAGAGACAGGTTATTCTTGCCCCTTGGTAATAATGTAAGTATAGAAATTTGGCAGAATTTTCTCTGTCTCCTCAGGGATCTACAGATATTTGGTTTTAAAATCCACACACATGTGCCCTAAATAAAAAATCTGCAAGTGGAGAGACTCTGGGAAGGTAGAATTGAATATATATTTTTATTGTTAAGAAGAAACCATAGAGGATTGTGGGAAATGGTGGAGTGGAAAGCTTCAGGAATCAGTGTCTCCACTGGAACAACTATTAAATAGGCAGGGATCATTTGAATCAACTATTTCGAATCTCTGGAGTACAGTAGAATGTTATGCAGCATCCAGGGAAGAGGGAAGAGTGGGAGCAAGAGGCAGGTAAATAACAGTAAATACCAGTAAATTGCTCTATCCCCATGGAGGTTACCAGTGCCCATCCCCCACTCTCACGCCAGGCTGCAGTGGGGTCTGGCCCATGGTGTAGCTTGCTGGTGCTGGAAAAGGACATAAAAATGCATTTTCCTAAGATCTGGAGGGGGCACAGGCTAATCACTGATCATGGCTTTTGATTAGTGACTTTGGCTGGCTGGGGCCTGGTTCTGAGGTAAGACATTTTCCAAACAGCCTTGGACAAATACGGTGGAGGAGACTGATAGCTGGTGTGCTTCCCCAGGGCTGCAGAGCACAGGTGAAGGGCTGCATTTGCTGGGCAGGTCCAAAAAGCACAGCCCTGGGGAGCTGTGGAAGAAGTTCCTGGTACCCTTTCTGGCCCCTTCCTCATACCCTCTCCAGGGCAGTTTGGAGATGGCCAGCTCACCCCTTGTGGGTCCCTGGCCTTGTTTCTGGCTGGGAAAGATTGACTTGGGAATCCAGTGTGAACCCCCACCTTCCTCCCCCAATGCCTTCCCTCCCCGCCCCCCCCCCCCGAATTTGCCCTCCAGGCAAAAGCAGCTTGAGACCACAAAAACAGTAAGAAACAATTGAGGAGGACAGCCTGGGGCAAAGGCTTATATGCTTTAAGCCCCACAATGGAACACCCTGGAGAGGGAGAAGGTCTGTCTCCTGGGAAGTAGGGGGGCATTCAAGCTCCTGTAAACAGGGGAACTCCTCAGCCACCAGCAAGCAAAGGCCCAGGACAAGACACAGGCCCAGAAAGGTAGGGAGGACCCTGCACTTTGCATTTGCCTTGGGCGGATCTTCCCGATAGGAGGGCTGATGAAAATCTCTGTCATATCACCAGCTGGTTACAAGCTCAAGAAACAGACATTTTAGAGAATAAATCCAAGAGTTAACTTTTAAAATGTTAAAATGTACAGTGTGTAACAAAAATTACAAGATAAAAACAAAAAACAAAACAAAACAAAACAAAAAAACAGAAGTGATGGCCCATCCAAAGGAAGAAGATAAAAATCTAGAAAACACCAGTGAAGAAGTCCAATCTGTGGACCTACAGGACAAAGACTTTAAAAAATGATCTTCAACATGCTCAAGGAGATGAAGGAAAATACAAAGAAAGAATTAAAAGATATCAGGAAAACAATGAATGAACAATATGAAAATCTCAATAAATAGATAGAAAATTTAAAAAGGAACCAAACAGAGTTGAAGACCACAATAACTGAAATGAAAAATTCCCAGGAGGGTTTCAACAGCAGATTGGAGCCAGCAGAAGAAAGAATGAGTGAACTTGAAGACAGGACAATTGAAATAAGCCAGGCTGAGGAACAGAAAGAAGAAAAGAATTATAAAAAGTGCAAGTAGTCTAAGACACCTCTGGGACACATTCAGGCATACCAATTTACACCAATATAGGAGACCCAGAAGGAGAAGAAAGAAAGAGGCAGAAGGAGTATTCAAAGAAGTAATGACAGAAAACTTCCCAAACTTCTCAAAAGACATGAATATGCACATTCAAGAAGCCCAGAGAACACCAAAGAGGATAAACTAGAAGGAAAATATGCCCCATCACATACTGACCAAACTGTAGAATTCAAAGGACAAGGAGAGAGTTCTGGAAAAAAAAAGAAAAGGCAAGGTATTATGAACAAGGGAGTCCCAATCAGATAAAGCGCTGATTTATCATTAGAAGCCATGGAGGCAAGAAGGCAGTGGCTTGAAATACTAAATGTGCTGAAAGAACAACAATTTCCAACCAAGGATTTTATATCTGGTGAGAATTTATTTCAAAAATGAGGGAGAGAGTAAGATATTCCCAGATAAACAAAGGCTGAGAGAGTGTATCACTATTTCGCCTGCCCTACAAGGGAGTTATTCAGACTGAAAAGAAAAGGACACTAGGCATTGGTTCAAATTGGCATAAAGAAATAAAGACCAATGGTAAAGGTAGCCATTTGGGTAATTATAAATGCCAGTACTATTGTATTGTGTTTTTTGGTATATAAGTTCACTTCTTACTTCCTATAGGTGCTAAAATGCAAATGCATAAAAATAATGATAAACCAATGATTTTGGACTATAGTGTACGAAGATATAAGTGGTAACAAGTATAAAAAAAGGTGAGAGGACAGAGGGGTGTAGGAACAGTGTATGTGCATGTTATTGAAATCAAGTTGGTATCAAAATCAAATATGATTGTTACATGTTTAGGATGTTAAATTTTAACCCCATGGTAACCACAAGGAAAATAGATTAAAAAATATATCCAGATAGAAATGAGATAGCACTCAATATGGCACAACACAAAAAAATCAAATTAATGTGAAAGTAGACATTAGCAGAAGAATTGAGGAACAAAAAAAGGTATAAGACTTAAAAGACTAAATAACAAAATGGAAGAAGTAAGTTCTGCATTATTAGTCATGACTTTAAAGGTAAATGGATTAAACTCTCAATCAAAAGGCAGAGATTGGCAGAATGGATAAAAAAGTATGATCCAACTGTATGCTGTCTACAAGAGACTCACCTTAAATTCAGACACATGTTGAAAGTGAAAGGATGGAAAAAAATATATATACATATACCATGTACGTAATCACCAAAAGAGAGCTGGAGTAGCTATACTAATATCAGATAAAATATACTTTAAGTCAGGAACAGTTATGAGGGGCAAAAATGGTATTTATATACTGATAAAGGGTCAATTCAACAAGAAGATGTAACGGTTATAGACATATATGCACCTAACAGCAGAGCTCAAAATATATGGAGCAAATACTGACAGATTTGAAGGGAGAAATTGATGGTTCTGCATTAATAATGGGAGACTTTAATACACCATTTTTAATAACAGATAGAACATCTAGAGAGAAGATCAATAAAGAAGTACAAGACTTGAATGATACTCTAAACCATCTAGACCTAAAAGCTATGTATATATAGAATACATCACCCAACAATAACAGAATACACATTCTTCTCGAATGCACATGGATAATTTTCCAGGATAGACCACATCTTAGGTCACAAAACAAGTCTCAATAAATTCAAGAATATTGAAATCATACAATGTATCTTCTCTGACCACAATGAACTGAAGCTATAAATCAATAACAGAGGGAGAAATGGAAAATACACAAATATGCAGAAATTAAACAACATACTCTCAAATAACCAATGGGTTAGAGAGAAAATCACAGGGGAAATTAGGATATATCTTGATGTGAATGTAAATGAAAATACAACATTCCAAAACTTATGGGATGCAGGAAAGGCAGCACTGAGAGATAAATTTGTAGCTCTAAATTTTTAAATTAAGAAAGAAAAAAGATTTCAAATTAGGTACCTAACCTCAGAAGTGGAAGAACTAGAAAAAGAAGAGCCAACTAAATCCAAAGCAAGCAGAAGGAGGGAAATTACAAAGATTAGAGTGGAGAGGAGTGAAATAGAGAATTAAAAAACAAAACAAAACAGTAGAGGGAATCAACAAACCCAAAAGTTGGGTCTCTGGAAAGATCAATAAAATTGGCAAACCTTTAGCTAGACTGACGAAGAAAAAAGAGGACACAAATGACTGAAATTAGAATGAAAAAGGGGACATTACTACTGACCCCACTGAAATAAAAAGGACTGTAAGAGTATACTATGAACAATTGTATGCCAATAAATTAGATAATCTAGATGAAATGGACATATTCCTGGAAACATACGAACTATCCATAGTGACACAAGAAGAAATAGAAGATCTCAACAAACCAATAACTAGTAAAGAGACTGAGTCAGTAATCAAAACCTCCCAACAAAGAAAAGCCCAGGACCAGAAGGCTTCACAGGGGAATTTTACCAAACATTCTAAGAAGAATTAATACCAATCCTGCTCAAACTCTTCCAAAAAATGGAAGATTTGGCCTCATTCTATGAGGCCCCAAACACCCTCATATCGAAGGCACATAAAGGTACTACAAGAAAAGCAAATTACAATCCAGTATCTTTTTTGAATATAGATGCAAATATCCTCACCAAAATACTAGTAAACCAAGTCCAACAGCACATTTAAAGCATTATACACCATCATTAAGTGTGATTTATCCCAAGTATGCCAGGGTGGTTCAACATAAGAAAATCAATTTATGCAATTCTTCATTTTAATAGAATGGAGGAAAAAAACACATGATCCTCTCAAATGATATAGAAAAACATTTGATAAAAATACTAAGAAATCCAGGAATAGAAGCAAACATCCTCAACACAATAAAGGGCATATATGAGAAACCCACAGCTAACATCATTCTCAATATTAAAAGAATGAAATCTTTCCCTCTAGTTCTGGAACAAGACTTAATTCTGGCTTCACTGTTATTCAATATTGTACTGGAAGTTCTAGCCAGAGCAATTAGGCAAGAAAAAGAAATAAAAGACATCCAAATTGGAAAGGAAGAAGTGAAACTTTCCCTATTTGCAGAAGACCTGATTTTATATACAGACAATCCTGGGAAATCCACAACAAAGCTCCTAGAGCTAATAAATGAATTCAGCAAATGGCGGTGTACAAGATCAACACCCCCAAATCAGAAGTGTTTCTATATACTGGCAATGAAGACTCTGAAGAAGAAATCAAGAAAAAATTCCATTTACAATAGCAACTAAAGGAATCAAATATCTAAGAATAAATCTAACCAAGAATATGAAGGACTTGTACACAGAAAACTTCAAAACATTGCTAAAAGAAATCAAAGATCTAAATAAGTGGAAGGACATTCTATGTTCATGGATTGGAAGACTCAATCTTGTTAAGATGTCAGTTCTACCCAAAGTGATTTTCAGATTCAACACCATCCCAATCAAAATTCCAGCAATTTTCTTTGCAGAAATGGAAAAGCCAATCATCAAATTTGTGTGGAAGGGTAAAGGGCCCCAGATAACCAAAACCATCTTGAAAAGAAAAAAAAGAATTAAATTGGAGTACTCACACTTCACGATCTTAAAACTTATTACAAAGTCACAGTAATCAAAACAGCATTGTACTGGCAGAAGGACAGATATATAGACCAATAGAATGTAATTCAGAGTTCTGAAATGAACTTTCACTTTTATGGCCAACTGATTTTTGACAAGGGGCAGAGACCACTCAACTGGGGAATAATAGTTTCTTCAACAAATGATGCTGGGAAAACTGGATCTTCATTTGCAAAAGAATGAAGGTGGACCCTATCTCATACCACACACAAATAATCAACTCAAAATGGACCAAAGACCCAACTATAGGAGCTAGAACTATACGACTCCTAGAAAAAAACATGTGGAAGTATCTTTAGAACCTTTTGTTAGGCAATGGTTTCTTAGACTTTACACCCAAAGGACAAACAACAAAAGGAAAAAAATAGATAAAATGGAACCTCAACAAAATTTAAAACTTTTGTGCTTCAACATACTCAATGGGAGAAAATATTTGGAAACCACATGTCCAGTAAGGGCTTAATATCCAACTCAACAACAAAAAGACAAACAGCCCAATTAAAAAATGGGCAAAAGTCTTGAATAGCATCTCTCCAAAGCAACTACACAGATGGCCAAAAACACATGAAAAGTTACTCAACATCATTAGGGAAATGCAAATCAAAACCACAAGGAGATGCTATTTCATACCTATTAGAATGGCTGCTATTAAAAAAATGGAAATAACAAGTATTGGAGAGGATGTCGCAAAGTAGAAACACTCATTCATTCCTGGTGGTAATGTAAAATGGTGCAGCTGCTGTGGAAAACAGTTTGGCGGTTCCTCAGAAAGCTAAGTATAGAACTACCATATGACCTGGCAATCTTACTACTAGGTATATACCCAAAAGAATTGAAAGCAGGGACTCTAACAGGTATTGCACATCAGTGTTCATAGTGGCAATATTCGCAATTGCCAAAAGATGGAAGCAACCCAAGTGCCCATCAATCAGTGAATGGATTAACAAAATGTGGTATATACATACAATAGAATATTATTCAGCCATAAAAAGGAATGAAGTTCTGATACATGTGACAACTTGGATGAACTTGAAGACATCATGTTGAGCGAAATAAGCCAGACACTAAAGAACAAGTATTGTATGATCTCACTGACATGAAATGGAGTAAGCAAACTCACAAAATCTAGAATGTAGATTGCCAAGAGTGGGGTGGGGATAGAGAATAGGGAGTTAAGGCTTAAAATGTACAGAGTTGCTATTTGGCATGATGGAAGAGTTTTGGTAATGGATGATGGTGAGAGTAGCACAACATTGTGAACCTAATTAACAGCACTGAATTATATGTTTGAATGTGGTTAAAGAGGAAATTTTAGGTTGTATGTATGGTATTAGAATAAAATTTTTTTAAAAATACATGGGACATCTTTCTTCAGCTGCTCAGTGAAGCATTTCCTGGGGAGCTTGTCGAAGTTGCCAGTTCATTTCCTGAGGAGTTCGTCAAAGTTGTCGGTTCGTTTCCTGAGGAATTCGTCAAAGTTGCCAGTTCGTTTCCTGAGGAGTTCATCAAAGTTCTCGGTTCGTTTCCCGAGGAGTTTGTCGGACATCTTCCTTGGAGTTGACAGCTTGTTGACGGCTCTGCAGAATTGGGACTCGTGCGCTCCCGCAGTTGCTTACTCCTCCAGGAAAGTAGGTAGAAAGCCAGGAACTGCGTGGACTGGACACCACAGAGCAATCTGACTTTGGGCATACTTCATACAACACTCATGAAAACGTGGAACTGCTGAGATCAGTGAAATCTGTAAGTTTTTGTGGCCAGGGGACCCGCACCCCTCCCTGCCAGGCTCAGTCCCGTGGGAGGAGGGGCTGTCAGCTCCGGGAAGGAGAAGGGAGAACTGCAGTGGCAGCCCTTATCGGAAACTCATTCTACTGATCCAAATTCCAACCATAGATAGACTGAGACCAGACACCAGAGAATCTGAGAGCAGCCAGCCCAGCAGAGAGGAGACAGGCATAGAAAAAAACAACACGAAAAACTCCAAAATAAAAGCGGAGGATTTTTGGAGTTCTGGTGAACATAGAAAGGGGAAGGGCAGAGCTCAGGCCCTGAGGCTCATATGCAAATCCAGAAGAAAAGCTGATCTCTCTGCCCTGTGGACCTTTCCTTAATGGCCCTAATTGCTTTGTCTCTTAGCATTTCAATAGCCCATTAGATCTCTGAGGAGGGCCCTTTTTTTAAAATCCTTTTTTCTTTTTCTAAAACAATTACTCTAAGAAGCCCAATACAGAAAGCTTCCAAGACTTGCAACTTGGGCAGGTCAAGACAAGAGCAGAACTAAGAGAGCTCTGAGACAAAAGGCAATAATCCAGTGGCTGAGAAATTTCACTAAACACCACAACTTCCCAAGAAAAGGGGGGTGTCCGCTCACAGCCATCATCCTGGTGGACAGGAAACACTCCTGCCCATCGCCAGCCCTATAGCCCAGAGCTGCCCCAGACAACCCAGTGTGACGAAAGCGCTTCAAATAACAGGCACACACCACAAAACTGGGCGTGGACATTAGCCTTCCCTGCAACCTCAGCTGATTGTCCCAGAGTTGGGAAGGTGGAGCAGTGTGAATTAACAAAGCCCCATTCAGTCATCATTTCAGCAGACTGGGAGCCTCCCTACACAGCCCAGCAGCCCAGAACTGCCCTGGGGGGACGGCACTCACCTGTGACATAGCACAGTCATCCCTCAACAGAGGACCCGGGGTGCACAGCCTGGAAGAGGGGCCCACTTGCAAGTCCAGAGGCCATACGCCAATACCAAGGACTTGTGGGTCAGTGGCAGAGACAAACTGTGGCAGGACTGAACTGAAGGATTAGACTATTGCAGCAGCTTTAAAACTCTAGGCTCACCAGGGAGATTTGATTGTTAGAGCCACCCCCCCTCCCTGACTGCCCAGAAACACGCCCCATATACGGGGCGGGCAACATCAACTACACACGCAAGCTTGGTACACCAATTGGACCCCACAAGACTCACTCCTCCACTCACCAAAAAGGCTAAGCAGGGGAGAACTGGCTTGTGGAGAACAGGTGGCTCGTGGACGCCACCTGCTGGTTAGTTAGAGAAAGTGTACTCCACGAAGCTGTAGATCTGATAAATTAGAGATAAGGACTTCAATTGGTCTACAAATCCTAAAAGAACCCTATCAAGTTCAGCAAATGCCAAGAGGCCAAAAACAACAGAAAATTATAAAGCATATGAAAAAACCAGACGATATGGATAACCCAAGCCCAAGCACCCAAATCAAAAGATCAGAAGAGACACAGCACCTAGAGCAGCTACTCAAAGAACTAAAGATGAACAATGAGACCATAGTACGGGATACAAAGGATATCAAGAAGACCCTAGAAGAGCATAAAGAAGATATTGCAAGACAAAATAAAAAAATGGATGATCTTATGGAAATTAAAGAAACTGTTGACCAAATTAAAAAGGTTCTGGACACTCATAGTACAAGACTAGAGGAAGTTGAACAACAAATCAGTGACCTGGAAGATGACAGAATGGAAAATGAAAGCATAAAAGAAAGAATGGGGAAAAAAATTGAAAAAATCAAAATGGACCTCAGGGATATGATAGATAATATGAAACATCTGAATATAAGACTCATTGGTGTTCCAGAAGGGGAAGAAAAGGGTAAAGGTCTAGGAAGAGTATTCAAAGAAATTGTTGGGGAAAACTTCCCAAATCTTCTAAACAACATAAATACACAAATCATAAATGCTCAGCGAACTCCAAATAGAATAAATCCAAATAAACCCACTCCGAGACATATTCTGATCACACTGTCAAACACAGAAGAGAAGGAGCAAGTTCTGAAAGCAGCAAGAGAAAAGCAATTCACCACATACAAAGGAAACAGCATAAGACTAAGTAGTGACTACTCAGCAGCCACCATGGAGGCGAGAAGGCAGTGGCATGATATATTTAAAATTCTGAGTGAGAAAAATTTCCAGCCAAGAATACTTTATCCAGCAAAGCTCTCCTTCAAATTTGAGGGAGAGCTTAAATGTTTCACAGACAAACAAATGCTGAGAGAATTTGCTAACAAGAGACCTGCCCTACTGGAGATACTAAAGGGAGCCCTACAGACAGAGAAACAAAGACAGGACAGAGAGACTTGGAGAAAGGTTCAGTACTAAAGAGATTTGGTATGGGTACAATAAAGGATATTAATAGAGAGAGGGGAAAAATATGACAAACATAAACCAAAGGATAAGATGGCTGATTCAAGAAATGCCTTCACGGTTATAACGTTGAATGTAAATGGATTAAACTCCCCAATTAAAAGATATAGATTCGCAGAATGGATAAAAAAAAATGAACCATCAATATGTTGCATACAAGAGACTCATCTTAGACACAGGGACACGAAGAAACTGAAAGTGAAAGGATGGAAAAAAATATTTCATGCAAGCCACAGCCAAAAGAAAGCAGGTGTAGCAATATTAATCTCAGATAAAATAGACTTTAAATGCAGGGATGTTTTGAGAGACAAAGAAGGCCACTACATACTAATAAAAGGGGCAATTCAACAAGAAGAAATAACAATCGTAAATGTCTATGCACCCAATCAAGGTGCCACAAAATACATGAGAGAAACACTGGCAAAACTAAAGGAAGCAATTGATGTTTCCACAATAATTGTGGGAGACTTCAACACATCACTCTCTACTATAGACAGATCAACCAGACAGAAGACCAATAAGGAAATTGAAAACCTAAACAATCTGATAAATGAATTAGATTTAACAGACATATACAGGACATTACATCCCAAATCACCAGGATACACATACTTTTCTAGTGCTCAAGGAACTTTCTCCAGAATAGATCATATGCTGGGACATAAAACAAGCCTCAATAAATTTAAAAAGATTGAAATTATTCAAAGCACATTCTCTGACCACAATGGAATACAATTAGAAGTCAATAACCATCAGAGACTTAGAAAATTCACAAATGCCTGGAGGTTAAACAACATACTCCTAAACAATCAGTGGGTTAACGAAGAAATAGCAAGAGAAATTGCTAAATATATAGAGACAAATGAAAATGAGAACACAACATACCAAAACCTATGGGATGCAGCAAAAGCAGTGCTAAGGGGGGAAATTTATAGCACTAAACGCATATATTAAAAGGGAGAAAGAGCCAAAATCAAAGAACTAATGGATCAACTGAAGAAGCTAGAAAATGAACAGCAAACCAATCCTAACCAAGTAGAAGAAAAGAAATAACAAGGATTAAAGCAGAAATAAATGACATAGAGAACAAAAAAAACAATAGAGAGGATAAATATCACTAAAAGTTGGTTCTTTGAGAAGATCAACAAGATTGACAAGCCCCTAGCTAGACTGACAAAATCAAAAAGAGAGAAGACCCATATAAAGAAAATAATGAATGAAAAAGGTGACATAACTGCAGATCCTGAAGAAATTAAAAAAATTATAAGAGGATACTATGAACAACTGTATGGCAACAAACTGGATAATGTAGAGGAAATGCATATGTTTCCTGGAAACATATGAACAACCTAGACTGACCAGAGAAGAAATAGAAGACCTCAACCAACCCATCACAAGCAAAGAGATCCAATCAGTCATCAAAAATCTTCCCACAAATAAATGCCCAGGGCCAGATGGCTTCACAGGGGAATTCTACCAAACTTTCCAGAAAGAACTGACACCAATCTTACTCAAACTCTTTCAAAACATTGAAGAAAATGGAACACTACCTAACTCATTTTATGAAGCTAACATCAAGCTAATACCAAAACCAGGCAAAGATGCTACAAAAAAGGAAAACTACCGGCCAATCTCCCTAATGAATATAGATGCAAAAATCCTCAACAAAATACTTGCAAATCGAATCCAAAGACACATTAAAAAAAATCATACACCATGACCAAGTGGGGTTCATTCCAGGCATGCAAGGATGGTTCAACATAAGAAAATCAATCAATGTATTACAATACATTAACAAGTCAAAAGGGAAAAATCAATTGATCATCTCAATAGATGCTGAAAAAGCGTTTGACAAAATCCAACATCCGTTTTTGATAAAAACACTTCAAAAGGTAGGAATTGAAGGAAACTTCCTCAACATGATAAAGAGCATATATGAAAAACCCACAGCCAGCATAGTAGTCAATGGTGAGAGACTGAAAGCCTTCCCTCTAAGATCAGGAACAAGACAAGGATGCCCGCTGTCACCACTGTTATTCAACATTGTGCTGGAAGTGCTAGCCAGGGCAATCCGGCAAGACAAAGAAATAAAGGCATCCAAATTGGAAAAGAAGAAGTAAAACTGTCATTGTTTGCAGATGATATGATCTTATATCTAGAAAACCCTGAGAAATCGACGATACAGCTACTAGAGCTAATAAACAAATTTAGCAAAGTAGCGGGATGCAAGATTAATGCACATAAGTCAGTAATGTTTCTATATGCTAGAAATGAACAAACTGAAGAGACACTCAAGAAAAAGATACCATTTTCAATAGCAACTAAAAAAATCAAGTACCTAGGAATAAACTTAACCAAAGATGTGAAAGACCTATACAAAGAAAACTACATAACTCTACTAAAAGAAATAGAAGGGGACCTTAAAAGATGGAAAAATATTCCATGTTCATGGATAGGAAGACTAAATGTCATTAAGATGTCAATTCTACCCAAACTCATCTACAGATTCAATGCAATCCCAATCAAAATTCCAACAACCTACTTTGCGGACTTGGAAAATCTAGTTATCAAATTTATTTGGAAAGGGAAGATGCCTCGAATTGCTAAAGACACTCTAAAAAAGAAAAACGAAGTGGGAGGACTTACACTCCCTGACTTTGAAGCTTATTATAAAGCCATAGTAGCCAAAACAGCATGGTACTGGCACAAAGATAGACATATAGATCAATGGAATCGAATTGAGAATTCAGAGATAGACCCTCAGATCTATGGCCAACTGATGTTTGATAAGGCCCCCAAAGTCACTGAACTGAGTCATACTGGTCTTTTCAACATATGGGGCTGGGAGAGTTGGATATCCATATCCAAAGGAATGAAAGAGGACCCCTACCTCACCCCCTACACAAAAATTAACTCAAAATGGACCAAAGATCTCAATATAAAAGAAAGTACCATAAAACTCCTAGAAGATAATGTAGGAAAACATCTTCAAGACCTTGTATTAGGTGGCCACTTCCTAGACTTTACACCCAAAGCACAAGCAACAAAAGAGAAAATAGACAAATGGGAACTCCTCAAGCTTAGAAGTTTCTGCACCTCAAAGGAATTTCTGAAAGAGGTAAAGAGGCAGCCAACTCAGTGGGAAAAAATTTTTGGAAACCATGTATCTGACAAAAGTCTGATATCTTGCATATATAAAGAAATACTACAACTCAATGACAATAGTACAGACAGCCCAATTATAAAATGGGCAAAAGATATGAAAAGACAGTTCTCTGAAGAGGAAATACAAATGGCCAAGAAACACATGAACAAATGTTCAGCTTCACTAGCTATTAGAGAGATGCAAATTAAGACCACAATGAGATACCATCTAACACCGGTTAGAATGGCTGCCATTAAACAAACAGGAAACTACAAATGCTGGAGGGGATGTGGAGAAATTGGAACTCTGATTCATTGTTGGTGGGACTGTATAATGGTTCAGCCACTCTGGAAGTCAGTCTGGCAGTTCCTTAGAAAACTAGGTATAGAGCTACCATTCGATCCAGCAATTTCACTTCTCGGTATATACCCGGAAGATCGGAAAGCAGTGACACGAACAGGTATCTGCACTCCAATGTTCATAGCAGCATTATTCACAATTGCCAAGAGATGGAAACAACCCAAATGTCCTTCAACAGATGAGTGGATAAATAAAATGTGGTATATACACACGATGGAATACTACGCGGCAGTAAGAAGGAACGATCTTGTGAAACATATGACAACATGGATGAACCTTGAAGACATAATGCTGAGCAAAATAAGCCAGGCACAAAAAGAGAAATATTATATGCTACCACTAATGTGAACTTTGAAAAGTGTAAAACAAATGGTTTATAATGTAGAATGTAGGGGAACTAGCAATAGAGAGCAATTAAGGAAGGGGGAACAATAATCCAAGAAGAACAGATAAGCTATTTAACGTTCTGGGGATGCCCAGGAATGACTATGGTCTGTTAATTTCTGATGGATATAGTAGGAACAAGTTCACAGAAATGTTGCTATATTATGTAACTTTCTTGGGGTAAAGTAGGAACAGGTTGGAAGTTAAGCATTTATCTTAGGTTAGTTGTCTTTTTCTTACTCCCTTGTTATGGTCTCTTTGAAATGTTCTTTTATTGTATGTTTGTTTTCTTTTTAACTTTTTTTTCATACAGTTGATTTAAAAAAGAAGGGACAGTTAAAAAAAAAAAAAAGAAAAACAAGGAAAAAAATATGTAGTGCCCCCTTGAGGAGCCTGTGGAGAATGCAGGGGTATTGGCCTACCCCACCTCGATGGTTGCTAACATGACCACAGACATCGGGGACTGTTGGTTTGATGGGTTGAGCCCTCTACCATAGGTTTTACCCTTGGGAAGACGGTTGCTGCAAAGGAGAGGCTAGGCCTCCCTATGGTTGTGCCTAAGAGCCTCCTCCTGAATGTCTCTTTGTTGCTCAGATGTGGCCCTCTCTCTCTACCTAAGCCAACTTGAAAGGTGAAATCACTGCCCTCCCCCCTACGTGGGATCAGACACCCAGGGGAGTGAATCTCCTTGGCAACGTGGAATATGACTCCCGGGGAGGAATGTAGACCTGGCATCGTGGGACGGAGAACATCTTCTTGACCAAAAGGGGGATGTGAAAGGAAATGAAATAAGCTTCAGTGGCAGAGAGATTCCAAAAGGAGCCGAGAGGTCACTCTGGTGGGCACTCTTACGCACACTTTAGACAACCGTTTTTAGGTTCTAAAGAATTGGGGTAGCTGTTGGTGGATACCTGAAACTATCAAACTACAACCCAGAACCCATGAATCTCGAAGACAATTGTATAAAAATGTAGCTTATGAGGGGTGACAATGGGATTGGGAAAGCCATAAGGACCACACTCCACTTTGTCTAGTTTATGGATGGATGAGTAGAAAAATAGGGGAAGGAAACAAACAGACAAAGGTACCCAGTGTTCTTTTTTACTTCAATTGCTCTTTTCACTCTAATTATTATTCTTGTTATTTTTGTGTGTGTGCTAATGAAGGTGTCAGGGATTGATTTAGGTGATGAATGTACAACTATGTAATGGTACTGTGAACAATCGAAAGTACGATTTGTTTTGTATGACTGCGTGGTATGTGAATATATCTCAATAAAATGAAGATAAAAAAGAGGTATAGGATGTTTGGGTTTTCTTTTTTGTTTTGGAGCAATGAAAATGTTCTAAAATTGATAGTGGTGAAGAATGTACAACCATATTATGACACTGTGAGCCACTGAATGTATACTTTGGATGGATTATATGTTTATGTGACTATATCTCAATAAAATTGCACTGAAATAAAACAAACAAACAAACAAAATACATGGAACTGTACAACACAGTGAACTCTATAAGTTAAACCATGGGCTATAGTTAATAGTACAATTATAAAAATGTGCGACTGTAACAGATGTTCCACACCAATGCAAGGTGTTAATAATAGGGTGGCATATGGGAATCCTGTATTTTATGTATGATTGTTCTGTAAACCTGCAACATTTCTAATTTAAAAAGAAAGAAGAAGAGGAAATCATAACCAGTGGTTCTTGGAAACCTATGAATGAGTTGCTGTTTCATCAAGTTAGACCCTTATTCAGAGGATGCAAGACCCACCCCCTCCTCTTTTCTCCCCTCGGGGCACATCATTGTTGAAGTTGTTGAGGTCGTCTTTAGTGTGGAGATGCCTGTCAGTCACATCTTCTTCTTCACGATTTGCCATTCTGTCTGTCAGAGAATTGCTGTGTGTCTCAGATAATCCATTTGACCTCTCCGTGTCTCGGTTTGTGTAGTCACTATTTTGAGAGATTTTTTAAAAAGCACTCTTTAAAAATACCCATAGGTGGTATGGCAGGAATGCTTCTTAATTGCCAATTATTATTATTCATGCATTATTAAATGACTTACTCTTAGGAGAGTGTCTCATCAGTGATGCTATGGGGAAGTTATCAAGGGAGGCTCCTGTGCCGATGGACAGAGGATTAGCTCTCCGGGCTACCTGGGGAGGTGATCTGAAGTCGGGGCTCTCTCTGACGTCAGGGAACACCCGTGCCAATCAGACTGGATTTTCAGTGTAGCAAGAGCTGCCGTCTTTCTAACCTGTCAAGCAGAAGCCTCCTTGGTAGCTAGTCTCCTCTGGGACTTTGTCCTCATTTGTCTCAGGGCCACACCTTTTACCCAGAGACTTCCCTTCCCCTGGGAGGTGGGATTGTCTTCACAGACCAGGAGGCTGAGAAGAGGAGATATTAAAAACTTCTCTATGCAGACTGGGAGGTGCCTTCCCTTCTCAGTGGGGTTCAGTATAGCCCCTGGATCATGAATCACTGAATATCCCCAGCCAAGCCTCCCAGGGCGCCTGCTAGATCCGATGGACAAGTACAAACATGTCAAATGCTACGGGATGTTTCTATTTGTGTGGGGGCTGGGGTGGGGTAGGGAGGTAGGAGGAAACGCCTGACCACCTTGTAAAGAAAAGTTTCTGAAGCCTGCTTACTAAGTACGGTTTGTCTAGAGTTATTGGAATGATCGAGGTTCTTCCCTTCCGTTTTATTCTCTCATCTCCTCACCATGATGGAGGGGTGGGGTGGGGGGAACCATCACCTGGGTGACTTCCAGCCACATACTGGACCAATCCCCTGTTCAAGATCCATTTGGACGAGGTGAATGATGACCATGAGGAGAGCATTGCTGAACTCTGCTGTGAGGTGCTTCTGGGTCTGACGCAGAAAAATCACAGGTGACAGAAGAGGACAGGACAGGGCATACTTAATATCGGCTATGCCCTCTACTGGGTATCCCAGTGCTGGGTCATCCTTTACTGCACACTTGATTCTTTGGTTTGATTATTTTGACCAGTAATTGGATGTATCTTTCCTATTGTGTAAATAACTGTAATCTAGCATTCTCCTTGTTCTTCTATTGAGGCCCACATTTCACAATTAGAGATTCATTCCTATGGCTTACTAAGGCCCACATTTCACAATTAGAGATTCATTCCTATGGCTTACTCTCCGTCTACTGTTGATATCGAGACATGTAAAATATTAAACTTTGCCTGTCATTTAGAGCTCAGTGTAAATATACTTAGTAGACTCTTTCCAAGAACAGGATTTTCAGGAACAGGAACCAAGAACAAGAAAGGATGAAGGGTATCACTGAGTGGAGGAGGAGAAGCTGGATATGGAGCCAAAGACAAACTCCTGCTTCCTCTTACTGCAGGCAATGTTGACAGACTTGGAGTGCACAGGGCATGGGGTAGGGTAAGGGAAGCCTCACTGCCATTTCCACTTCTCGTGTCTCTGGATGCAGAAACACAAACTGGATCTGGTCTCAGGCTGTAGTCCTTGGCTCAATATGTCATTTGCACCCTTCTATGGGTTTAACTGTCGGAGGTATGTTAAATCAAGACCTGAAGGTCTTGACAAGCCTAGCCGGGAACAAATTGGAATCCATCTCTTTATACAGGCAAGACTCCTTATAACAAATTACAGAGGGATTCATAGTATTTGTTTTTATACAATTTTGTTAAAAATGAATTTCTCAGGAAAAAATACACTTCTAACCAGGAAGACCAATGTGTAAAGCTGAGTTGGCTGGAAGACTAAATTCTCAGTATAAATTAATACACAGGAAAGAAGAACTGTGATTAGAAACCAGTAAGAGAAAGTGGGATTGTCAGGCTTATACCACCTCAGCCCCTTTCTTTTCCTATTCTGGAATTTATGGCTTTAGAATTTAGGTTGTATGTGTGTATGTGCAGTATAGGTTGGACTAATGGGAGTTGGAAAATAATTACTACTTGATGGCAGGACAAAAGAATTGCAAATAAATAAATTCCAACTCTTCCATCCCACCTAGAATGTAAATAGCACAAAACCAAATTCTTTACTTACCAGGATAAAATGCTGAGAGCTCTTAGAGTAAGCATATCAGTTCAACAGACTTTAGTGAGCATCTACTATGTGCCAGGTGTCATGCTGAAAGTTGGGAAGAGGTAGAAGAGAATCACATGGTCACTGCCCTCAAGGAGCTCTCAATCTGAGTGGCAAATCAGATCCACAACTCATCAAACTAACTCAATGAATTCATACAACTCAACTAACTACAGTGCAGCTCAGACTGTGCTAGATGGGGACCAGCACGCTGGGCTGCAGGCTCCTCAGAGAAGGTCAGTTTCACGAAGGAGGAGACATGCATTCAGGGATCTAAAGGAAGAGTCCCCTTTCCAGGTGAAGGGAGAGCATTCCAGCCAGAGGGGCCTCCACGTGCTTCTTGAGAGCTTGAAAGTATGGGATATTTTTGGAGAGTGGATAGTAAGCGGGCATGGCTGAAATGTAGACCATTCAGGGACTGTGGGCACCATGTTCCTTATTTATAGGGCCTACTTTATTTATGTAACCAGATCAGCAAAGCATTCTTTCAAAGGGACATGAGCTAATATACCGAGATTGCTTTGTTTGGCATGGAATTCACTCTAAGAAATAATATTTAAATCATGTCAGTTTTTCAGATACCAAATTATACCTGCTTATAACATCCACTCGTGTATGTGCTTCTTCATTTATGGCCAGAGGCACAAAATTTAGGCCACGACATCTGTGAACAGAGCATTTGTAAGGCGAGGTTGAGGTGGTGTGTATGCACCCCTATGTCTGCCTCCTCTGGCTTTAACTGTCTGCAAACTGGAGTCTGGTTTGAGGTTGCAAACTTGAGACAATTGAGATGTGGCCTGGATCCCCCCAGGGCTCAAGAGCCCTGCTTGT
Organism: Choloepus didactylus; assembly: GCF_015220235.1. NCBI lineage: Eukaryota > Metazoa > Chordata > Mammalia > Pilosa > Megalonychidae > Choloepus > Choloepus didactylus. Next base: position 36,316,250 of record NC_051308.1, read on the forward strand.
CCTGCCTCCTGTCTCTAGCTCCCCTGTTATTTTACTGCAGTGACAGGTTCATGCTAGGCAGGCCTGTCATTTGCATTCCTGATCCTGCATTTCAAAGATGACTGTCCCTTTCCATCCACCAGTGGGAAAGGGCTGAGGCCTGCTCTCCTGCTTGGCTGCCCTGGATTTGTGCCATCAGAGGTGCCGCCTGCCCGGCTCGGTTCCTGCCCAGTGACTCTTGGCAGGGTAGTTTCAGAGCATATTCAGGGGGGCTGGTGGTGGGGGTGTCTGTTGTTAATAGGAGGCAGCCAAGGGGTTCTCTCCCACTGGCAGTCCTGGGACCTGTAGGCGAGGGCATTCCAGGCAGCAGATTCCCTGCCGTGGATGGATAAAAGCTATTAGGCAGGGATAGGGAGGGAAATACCTGCCAGGGGGTCTGGATGGGTGATTTTCGTTTTAAACTCACAATTACAGGAGTGACAGTGGCCCTGGGCTTTTCTACCTCTGCTGCCAATTACAAATGGGGGTCCCAGAAGCGAGGATGCCAGCTGATTCGAGTTTTCACTGACTTATTATTATGACTTTTTTCAGGATTGCAGGCAGTTGTTCGTGGGCCTAAGGCACAAACAAGGCCCTGCCTACTCTCTTCTCTTCTCGCCTGGCACAGGGGCCTGGAGCCCTGGGTGTGGTGGGGCTCCCACTCCGTGGATCTGAGTCAATATTTTCAGTTGCAAATAATGAAGCTAGACTAGTGGAAACAGAATTTACCAGCTCAAGGGAAAGGCAGGGATACTTGGGACAAAGGACCCTTTCTCTCCACATCTCTCTGGGGCCAATGTCATCCTCCTGGCCTAGCTTTCTTCACGGCCTCCCTAATATCACCAGTACAAAGGAAGAGATCTTCCCAGAGTTCTGATTCAAAAATCCTAGAGCAGCCTCTGGTGGACTCGGTTTGGGTCACGTGCTTGTCCTTGGGCCAATCACCGTAGCCAAGGGCTGGAAATTCTGGCTCAACTAGGGCAGTATGACCCACCAGCCAAGCCGCTGAGCTGGGAGGCAAGGTCTGTAAGAAACTGTTAGCTCTCATTTAATCTCCAAGATCATGACTTCTGAAGAATTTGGGAACCTGGTAGATTACAAACTAGAAAATAAAGTCAAAAAGTAAACCTTTATTTTGGTCAGATTTCTAGGGTTCAGGACTCTATAGCTGGCCTTGAAATTGATCAAAGGCTCACCGGTTTCAGAAATGCTGACTAATCTCACTATAGCATGAGACGGTCTCTCCAGTGTCCCAGGATTGCACAGTCTGTGAGGCATGGGGGAGCAGTGCAAAGGCACAACGGAGGTCCTCAGAGCTCTCAGATGACCTGCTCTTCTCTTCTGCCCTGTAGGTTCCCAAGCAGATATGTGAGCGCTGACAGAGGGCCTGCCTTTGGTAAAAAATAGCATGGCTGCCCTCAGGCTGGGCACATGGCGGTGTCTGCTTGCCCTGATGGAAGCCGATTCTCCCACGTGATCCTGAGAGGATCCTGACAGGCCTGAGAAGCGGTAAAGACAACCTGAGTCCCACCCACTCCCCCAGTAACCTCTGTCCCTTGTGTACTTGATCTGATCTGAACAAGACAATTATAGCACATCTTCGGTTCCTGGTTATCTGACCAAAAGAAATAAATGCCCTGATCTCTGATAGGAAAAGGAAGCACCAATTTTTTCTTCTTTTCTTCCTCCTCCTCTTCCCCAGTCTCCCTCTCCTCCTCCCCCCACCTTCCTCCTCCTCCTCTTCCTGTGTCCCCTCAGTAATTTACAACTGGGTTAAAGAGTCAAGTCACCATTGTCACACTTAGCATCTGGGATTCCTCCTGCCATCCCCGGCTGTCCACCTGCCTGAGGGGTTGAAGGAAGGGGAAGGCAACCTGCCAGTCCCGACTGTCTGCGAGAGTGTATCCTGGGGACGTTCTTGGCCCTCCTTGGTGGCAGCCAGCTCAAAGTCAGGCCCCAATAAGTTCTAGCCCAGTGATCCTCTCCTTGCCTATGTGCTGGAACCACGCGGGGACCTTTTCATTTCTGGGGTGGGACCCAGGCAGCCATATGTTTATAAACCACCAGGTGATTCCGGTGTGTGGCCAAGGTCGAGAACCACGGGTCTGTCTGGGGCTTCGCCCAGCTGGAGTCAATTGCACGAGTTATGGAGAGGTGTATTTCCCCTGCTGCATTCTCAGCCCCACTGTCATGGGTACAGTGATAGCTACAGCATGTGCCGGTGAAACCCAAATTCACAGGCTCCACCCAAGCCTTGGTGGAAGGCTGCAGACCACTGTTCTTACCTGCCCATTGCCTCAGAAGGGCATGCTATTGATTATGGAGGGCCACTGACAAGGGAGTGTGAATGATTCAGAGCAAACACCTCTTCCCTACTAGAAAAAGATGAAAAAATGAGTTGTCTCATTAATGGCAGTTCCATCAGAAATGTGACATTTTCTGTGCACACAGTGGAACTCCCTCCAGCAGCTCCACAGAGGCCACGCAGTTGTCACCCTGGATCCTGTGCCCTGCAGGTGCCAGGGGGTCTTCGGGTCAACAGCCCTCAAACCACTGCCTTAGAATCATCTGGGGTTCTTGTTCAATCACAGATCTCTGGGTCCCACCCCAAGAGTTTCTGATTCTGGAGGGCCAGGACAGGACCTGGGAATCTGCATTTCTACCAAGTTTCCAGCTGCTGCTGCTGCTGCACCTGGGCCCTCACTTTGAGAACTACCCTCAGTTAAGCCTTCTCGACCCCCATCCCACCACTCCTGGCTCAGTCACCCTAGCCAAGGGATGGTGTGAGGGCCAGGGGTCCCTAGTGGACAGAGAGGACCCTGTGCTGACCTCAGTGTTCTCCGATTCCCACTCCAGCCTCCCAAATAGAATTTGTCTTCTCTGCTCTTCCCTCAACCCTGGGTTCTTGCTGGAACTTGGTTTGCTCCCTTCCCAACCCAATCTGAATTCGAGTCTGCTTCCCCTTCTCAACTCTACTATGCATTTTCTTGGCTGGTTCCCTATCTCCTCTTGCTGTCAACAGGGAAGCAGTATTGACATTGAACTCTGTGCCCCTTAGGCCTTGGCCATGGCCTCCCTGGCCGGGCCCTCTGCATTGCTTTCCTCAGAATGTAAAATGTTTAGTGGGAACCCCAAGCTCTGTGGCTTCCCTAGTCCCTGGCTGGGGGATCCCCATGGAGTGCTGACTAGGTGCTGGGAGTGGGTGCTCTTGCTTTCCTCCCCTGCTGAGATGTATGATCCAAAGAGGGCCTGGTGGCATGAATGGACACTGCCCACTCCAGGGCAGGCAGCCCGGCCCCAGGTCACAGAAGTCACAGCCCACACAGCTTATCAGCACCTGCCCTCTGTTCCCGGCATTGTGATGAAGACTGATCATAAAGCTACAATGCCACAGGGAGGCCTAATTACAGCAGTAGTAACAACGTACCTGTTTTTAAAGCACTCTGCGGTCACTAATTATCCTTTGTTATACACCAATAGTCTCCCTTTCCCCTGACAAACAAGTGGCTCATGGGAGCATCTTCTTCTCTCCAAGGAGAGCCGAGGCCCTGAGGGAGCAAGGAAGGACCTAGAACCTCCACCTGCTTCCTGAAGAGCTGCCACCTTTGCTTCCCAGCCACATTGCCCTGGTGACCTTGCAGAGCAGTTTTCCCAAATGGCAAAATGTGAGTATGTCCTCCTGGTGGCTTCTGCTCGCAGAACCAGGGTGTAAACTCACTTCTCCAGGCTTAGGCTTGTAATGGGGAGGTCAGTGCCACTCCCCAGGTACAGCAGCAGGAAAAAGAGTCTGTTAGATTCAATGAGTGGGTGATTCATGAGCAAAAATATCCAGAGAGAAGCTGAGCACACGAGAGACCCTGCTGTTCGATGTTCATTTCACTGGGAAGGAATCAGAGGTCCAGAGGGCAAGGGCTAAGGTCACAGGTCAAGGACAGGACTTCCAAGGGGCCTGGCACTGAGAAGGCCCTCAGGATACACTGGATGACTGGCACAGGGTGACCTGGCAACAGATCCTGAGGTGAGAACTCAGCTCTCCTGATTCTTAGCACCCTGTTAAAAATCAGTGATCCCCCTGAATCTCCCTGGCAATGCAGGAAATGACTCCTGGGGATGAGCACTGTGGGACTGAGAAAATCTTCTTGACCAAAAAGGGGGAGAGAGATGAAACAAAATAAGTTCCAGTGGCTGAGAGATTTCAAATGGAGTCAAGAGGTCATTCTGGAGGGTATTCTTATGCACTATATAGATACCACCTTTTATTTTTTTTAATCTTCATTTTATTGAGATACATTCACATACCACGCAGTCATACAAAACAAATCATACTTTCGATTGTTCACAGTACCATTACATAGTTGTACATTCATCACCTAAATCAATCCCTGACACCTTCATTAGCACACACACAAAAATAACAAGAATAATAATTAGAGTGAAAAAGAGCAATTGAAGTAAAAAAGAACACTGGGTACCTTTGTCTGTTTGTTTCCTTCCCCTATTTTTCTACTCATGCATCCATAAACTAGACACAGGGGAGTGTGGTCCTTATGGCTTTCCCAATCCCCTTGTCACCCCTCATAAGCTACATTTTTATACAACTGTCTTCGAGATTCATGGGTTCTGGGTTGTAGTTTGATAGTTTCAGGAGATACCACCTTTTAATCTTTAGTATGTTGGAATGGTTAGAGGCAAATACCTGAAGCTGTCAAACTGCAACCCAGTGACCTTGATTCTTGAAGATGATTATATAACTATGTAGCTTGCATGGTGTGACTGTGTGACTGTGAAAACCTTGTGGTTCCCACTCCCTTTGTCCAGTGTATGGACAGATGGGTGGAAAAATGGGTCAAAAATTAGATAAAGAATAGGGTGGTATGGAGGGGATGGCAAGTTTTGGGTGTTCTTTATTGCTTTTATTTTTATTTTGGAGTAAGGAAAAGGTTCAAAAATTGATTCTGGTGATGAACACACAACTGTATGATGGTGCTGTGAGTAATGGATTGTACACTGTGGATGACTGTAGGATGTGTGAATATATCATAATAAAACTGTATTAAAAAAAGTAAATGAACAATGTGGGGGAGGAGGGGAATAGGACATTTTGGATGTTCTTTTTCATTTTCATTTTCATTTTATTTTTTGGAGTAATGAAAATGTTCAAAGACTGTGGTGATGAAAGCACAACTATGTGACAATACTGTGAACAACTGATTGTACACTTTCAATGATTATATGTTAAGTGAATATATCTCAGTAAAATTGCATTAACAATAATTGATCCCTGAATTATCATGATAAAACAGAACTCTTCTGCCTCATCTTCCAGAATTTAGGGAGAAATTGCCTCTTGCTTTGTGCAGCTGCACAGTCACATGCTGTGCACCTGGGCCGGGACTTCCTCCTGGACCAGCAGCCCCCCTCTGGCTCCAGCACCCACCAACCTACGGGGTCTCCGGGCCGGCCAGCTCCCCCCGGGGAGTACCTGGTGGTGCCGTCCACCTTCCAGCCCTTCAAGGATGGCGAGTTCTGTTTGAGGGTGTTCTCCGAGCAGAGGGCTGAGGCCCCGTGCGTGCTCGTCCCTCTGTGGTCGGGGGAGGGTTGTCCTAGTGCCCCGGGACCAGCTGAGGCCCAGGCACCCTGTCAGCTGTGGTGTGAGACTGGCCCCTGGCTCCCAGCCGCTGCTTTCCAGAAGACATTTGTGAGACACCACAGGCCCAGGGGTTCTTCACTTGGTGTCTCCTCCTGCCCCCTCCATTTTGGTCTGTGAAAAACAAAGAGAATTAAAAAAAAAAAAGTCCAGGCTGGAGAGAGGTCACCAGGGTTATCCTAAGAAGGCCTTCCACCCACTAAGGATGGGCATGTGAGGCCCAGGGAATAAGATTTAGATGAAGCACCACCTGCTCTCCATGACACACACACACACACACACACACACACACACACACACACACTCCACATGCCTGCAGGCACACACGTAGCTGTGAGGTTGCTGCCCCATTTCTTGGAGGCCATTCTTACAAGGTTTCGTGTAGCTGGGTTCCCAGAGGAGAAGAGCAATAAGTAGGCTGATGTGGGGAGAGAATTCCTAAGAAGAGTGGTCCACCCAGGTGAAAATTATAGAATCTGTGAAAGGCCAACTGAACTTGGCAGTTCTCATCACTGCTGAAAAACTCAGGAGAGAGTAAGGGTAGGAGAGGTGAAGAGAAGAGATCCTAGTTAAAGATTCCTATTACCAGTTTGATGTTAGTAGGGACTGAAGGTCTTTGTGGGAAGCCAACCCCTCAGAAGAGTCAAAAACTTCCTAAAAGAATCTAGTCGTCAGATGTACTTTTTACTTACTCATGTTTAGTTTCCTTCTTTCTTTCCTTGTGTTTCAGAGAAATTGGGGATGTTGTAGTTGGAAACTCACATGAGGTATGCAATCTGTTGCACAGCAGTCATGTGTGGTTTCTTATTGATTCGTAAGAATGCTTTATATATTAAGGATAGTAACTTTTTGTCAGGGCCACAACATTTTCTAGGCCCTGGCTCTTCCTTCTGCAGATGAGACAGAAGCAGCACTGGAATGCAGGCTTTGTAATGCATCCTACCCCCTGGGGAGAAGGGAGCCTCGGTTTCCCACATACACTCAGTTTGACCCACAGGTAGAGTACTCACTGAGTCCTTGAGCAGATCTTAGGGTGGGATAGGGAAGGTAATGAGAGGAGTAGATTCAGTCCCCTGCCCTCGAATAGACTTCCTGGACTTCCAGTCTTTTAGGAGACAAATGATGGAAGCACATGAAAAAGATGAAAAAAAAACTCATGCCAGAAATGGATGCAAACATTGCAGGGCCTGTGTGTGTATAGTCCTCGGCGGTGTGGGAGTAAGCACCTAGTCAGGGAAGGCCCATGGAAGAAGTGAGTTCAGAGCAGACTTTGGAAGAGGAAGTGTGCAGGGTGTGAAATGTGCATTCACCTGCCTCACTTCCCTTACCCCTTGTTCCGGTTTGCTAATGCTGCCATTATGCAAAACACCAGAAATGGATTGGCTTTTATAAAGGGGGTTTATTTGTTTACAAAATTACAGTCTTAGGGCCATAAAAGTGTCCAAGCTAAGGTGTCAACGATAGGGCACCTTCACTGATGGATGGCTGATGGCATCTGGAAAACTTCTGTCAGCTGGGAAGGCACATGGCTGGCGTCTGCTTCTGGGTTCTGGTTTCAAAATGGCTTTCTCCCAGGATGTTTCTCTCTAGGCATCTGAGGATGTTTTCTTAGTTTCTCCCAGGCAAAATCTGGGCTAGCAAAAGTCTATCTTCAATGGCCATCTCCAAAATGTCTCTCTTGGCTGCATCTGCGGAGTCCCTTCTGTTTGTCAGCTCTTTTATATGGCTCCAGTGATTTAATTAAGATCCACCCTGAATGTGTGGGGTAACATCTCCATGGAAATTATCCAATCAAAAGTCTTGCCCATAGTGGATTGAATCACATCTCCATGGAAACACTCAATCAATAGGTTCAACCTAATCAACACTAATACGTCTGCCCCCACAAGACTGCATCAAAGAACATGGTGTTTTGGGGGACATAATACATCGAAACCAGCACAGCCTTCTCTTGGGCCTCACTTTACCATCCTTTTCCTGAGATGACTGTTTGGAGGCAGCATGCTGGTGGTTGCTGTCCCAGGAGGGCAAGTCCTGTGAGGGCTAAAATGTGCCTATGGCCAGTGGGCACTGGGCCCAGGGGTGGGGCAGGACTATCTTCCTGGGGGCACAGGCCCAGCTTCCATGGCTATATTCTGTCTACCTAAAGCAATTGAGGGGGTCTCTGACAGCAGATGCAGCACTGAGTACCTCCACCCCACCCCCAGCTGCTGAGCTTGTCTTCTTTGGCTGAATGGGGGGTGGGAGAGGCATATTCTATTATTTGGCATATACTGAATTTGTAACCTCATATTTGTGCAGATACAGGAGAAGTTGCCAAATAAGGATCCATCTTACCCTGGGGAGTTATGTTGTGAGCTTATTAGATAGAAAATGTGTGCCCCACGGTCTGTTCTTTCTCATTCCAGTTAATCCCTGTCCCTGAACAGATGTGACCACTCCCCCGGGACTTGGTGCACAGTAGTTAACCCAAAGGTCAACAGAGCCCCCACCTCCAGTCACTGACCCCAGAAGCCCTTTCCTGGCTTGTGGCTTTTCGTGATCTGAGCTGGGCGAAACTCCTGCCTCCCACCCTAATTACAGCTACCAGCTCAGCATCCTCATCATCCTGGCCCCTAGGAGGACAAATCTTTCAGTCAGTCACAGGGATCTTAGGAAGGCAAGTTTATCAGTGCAACAGTATGGATTCTGAATCCACAACTTGGGTGGTTAGAATGATCCTCTCCTGCCCTCTTTTTTTTTTGTTTGTTTCTGTTAAATCAACTTAAAACTGGCTCCAAGTCCCCACTGCACCAGCTTTGTAGGGGTTCAATCTCAATTATTACTGGGGCTCCACATCTCCACTTCCTATGGTCTTGGGGTTTTCTGAAACACCAAGGCAACAGAAAGTCCATTCCGGTCATGGATCCACACTGGCGGCACCTGAGATACCCCCGTCTCAGCTCACAGGCTCCTTCGTGTCAGACGGCTCTTGGGCTTCTGCACCAGGCCTGGAACCCTTGGTGAACTGGGAGCCCCCAGGCCTAAGGTCCAGCCTTCCCTTCTGGAGTCCCTGGTGCCACGGAGCCGTGCAGGCGTTCCCAGTATTCCAAGGCCCTGTGGGCTTCCAGCCTCTTCCTGGTCTGAGGGAAACTCCATCTTTTCTCTCCAGAGCACCTCTTCCCCTCCCTTACCTCCCACCCTCATCACACACGAGGTCGCCAAGCATAAGGCTGTCAGGGCACTCAGGCTTCACAAGAGAGAGGAAGAGCCATTGCCTCCAAGAACTGTTTTTATCTCTCCAGAAATCTCCAAGTCATGGAGAGTCAAAGGGCCCGCCCTGCTTGCAATAGGAGAGGGGAAAATACAGCGTGAACAGTCACGTTCTTGGAATTGAGATGTGTTCACCTTGAGCGGGTTGTAATGGTGTCATCGAAATGTGATATAATAACAAAATAAGTCCTTATTTTTGCCAAGCTGTCTTACCTTTATAATGCCTTTTCACATATAAGCTCTCAGGACAATAGATAATTTTGCTATAGTAAGTTCCTTGAGAACAAGGACCATCTCTTGTTCACCATTTTATCTCGGACACAGATACAGAACAGCTCCCGACATGGGCCAAGTGTTCTATACATCCTTTTTTGAATGAATGAATGAATGAATGAATGAACTATCAAGTACAATATTTGCCATCATATAAAGGCATCTTCTGTATCCAAAAATTACCCCTTGTTCATGGATGCCTCCTAGTGGCGGAGGGCCTGTTAAACACTAGTATTTGCCAATCACCATACACTGTTTTGTTTATTGGTTTCTTTTTTGATATGTGATTTTATACCCTTTTTTTTTTTTTCAGGAATAATAGAATATTCCCCCATGTCCAGAAGTTATGGAATTCCCACATGATTTCAGCATATAGTGTATTGTATTACATGAACACAATAATGTTTCTTTTCTACAAAACCACTTTAAGATCATATATACTGTGAAGAGACGTATTTATCATTTTTTTCTTCTAAAAATCTAGATGTATTTTTGAATTTGTCCATCTTATACATAAACAAATATCCCCATCTTATAGATGAGAAAACAGGGCCAGGCAGAGGTCGAGTGTGGCAGGACACAGAGTGTCTGCTCCAGAGGGAAGAGGGTGGTGGGGAAGTGCACAGACCAGGGTTCTACTCCCGACTCCACTGTTTACTAGCTGTGTGATCTCAGCCTGTTACTTAGCATTTTTAAGCCTCAGTTTCTTCAAGTGTGAAATGTGGATAGTAATGGGACTGACCTCAGAGGGTGGTTGTGGGTATTAAATGAAACAACCCATGTAAAGTACCCCCGAAGTAGTCAGTACCCAATAAAGGTAAGTACTATTATTACTATTTGTGACGGGTTTGAAGCTGTATGTACCCCAGAAAAGATATGTTCTTAAATGTAATCCATTCCTGTGGGTGTGGACTCATTGTGAGTAGGACCTTTTGGTGAGCAGGATCTTAAGTTGAGATGTGACCCACCTCATTCAGGGTGGGTTTTAATGCTCTTACTGGAGTCCTTTATAAGAGATTAAAAGACAGAAAGAAGATACAGAAAAAAGCCCCAGAGATGCTGAGAGAGAAAAGACAGAGAAGCTGAGAGAGACGGATACAAACAGAAGCTCAGAAAGAAAGCCACAGATGGCACAGCCAGAAACTGAAAGCAGTGAAACCTGGGAGAGAAGGACCAGCAGATGCCACCATGGGCCTTCCCATGACAGAGGAGTCCGGATTGCCAGCAGCCTGTCTTCAGGAAGAAGGTGTCCTCTAGTTGATGCCTTGACTTGGACAAATTTTCAGCACCTAAGAACCCTAAACTTGTAAGCTAATAAATCCCCATTGTTAAAAGCCAGTCCATTTGTGGTATATTGCATTTTGTCAGTTTTAGCAAACCAAGACAGTATTGTTACCTCGTATTAGTTCAGTTTCATCAGGCCATAATGGACCTTTCGTTATTTCTGAGTGACGGTTTCAGAAGAAATTGACCTGGCCATCTGGAAACTCTTCAAGCCGTATGGGAAGCTCATGATTTTTCTCATTCTGTCTGGTGGTGATATTTTGAACCTGTTGTTCTATTTTGAATAGAGCCCATTGTCATACCAGAAAGTCTTGGAACAGAGTAGTTCATAAAATGGTTTGTAATTTTCAAAGGACTTTGACACATTAGCTCTTATTTGATTTTAAAAATGACCCCATGAAACTGGCTTTGTTAATTTAATATTAGAATTGAGGAAATGGGTGTCAGAGCCCTGAAATGATCTCCAGTAACTGGGTGATCTGGTATTTGAACTCCAGTCTTTTGGCTCCTAGCTCTGCTATTTTGTACTAGGCCTTGTTCTTTACTTTTTAAATCTTATTGCTCTTTGAGAATCTGCTAAAAGCTAAGAAAATGCATATAAAATTACCCAAAATTTCCATGCAATTTCTGGAGCTCAAAGATACAGATCAAGAGTCCCCACAGTAAGTTTACCTGCCTTTCTGTGCAGGCGATTCATCCAAGCCCCTCAAACTGAGGGTTGGTGGAGATCAGTTCCTCACGTCCCTCAGACAGGAAGCTCCTAGACCCCAGTGCGTGTCCCTGCTGGACAGAAAGCTCCCAGGGGCAGGATTTTGTTTGTCTCTCTTGTTTATCTCCACATGCCCCTACTTTGTCCAATGCCTGGACACCTCCAAAGGCATTCAAAAGATATTAATAAATGAGTGGATTTTAAACCTCCGTCTTTCATTTTCTTCACCTATTCCCATTTTAACTTTGCACTTGCTCTTCATTTTAGCCACATCCCAGTGAGAGAGCCTGTTTGAGAAGCTTGCAGGGCAGGTCAGTGGTGGGCAAATGCAACTTCCCGGACGGGCACAGAACTGCTCAAGAATGCCCCTGTTAGTTTTTTATTCCCTTGAGTCTCTGTGAGTAAACAAGAGTTGGGCTGCAGGACTCAGGGTCCGCAGCTGTGTCCATTCCCACTTCCTCTTTTCAATTCTGAGGGCCTTTCCTGCACTGCTGGGGGAAAATAATCACAGACCTGGGGCCACTCTTCTTGCTGCATAGACTGACTCTTGGAAATCGGAACCTCCAGGTCCAGCCATCAGCCTTTCTGTTTGTAAATTGGCCCTGTCAGATCAAGGCCTCTGTCTAAAAAGCCCAAGTGGCAAAAGCTCTCTTAATCGATATCCTTCAGAGGTAGGAGGAATCACTGAGCCTATGTGGAAAGCCTCTCGGCTAACCTGGCCTGAGTATGGGGTGCAGAGATGCCACCAGCTCAGTCTCCAGCCGCCTGTCTCCTGCCCTCAGCGAGACCCATAGCACTTCACTCCTGAGGTGCGTGAGCATGACTTAGGGGTGCATCGACCTGGGAAAGAAGCCATGGGTGCCCGCTGCTCCTTTTCTCTTCTCCTCTGGCTGGCTGGGGTTCATTTTGATTCCAGTCCTGTGGAGGCCATGAAGCAAGTTAGAGCCGACCTGGGATTACAAGCGTCACAGCTAGTCCCGTAAATACAGTAAGTGCATTGCTCTTTGGTGGATAATAAGGTGTGCAAAAGAGCCTTGGAAGGGGAAAAAATAAACAATGCTCTTCGCTGCTCAGGGACTCTCTGGGTGAATTTCTAAACCTGAGGATGGAACAGAAGAAAATGCACCAGAATCCTTTGCAAAAAATAGAGCCTGGGAACACAGTTCCTTTGCCTAGCTATTGAGGAAAGCCTTGCAAAATTGAGTCCATTTTTCTTTTAGAGGAATGCTCAGACCAGTATTTTTACTAACTAAACCTTGTTGCCTTGGCTGCCAAGGGGCCCTATTCTGTTGAAAACATGAAGAATGATAAAAAATAAGAGCCAGTATTTGTCTAGTTCTTCACATACCTTATCTTACATTACTGCTGTATGAGGTCGTGTTATCACTCTCCCAGCTCTGAGAGTGACCAGCACAGAGAGGTTAAGGAACTGGCTGAGGTCAGAGGCCTCATAACAGGGTCAAGGTTCAAATGTAGACTCTTGATACACCAGCTGTTTTCTGGGAGGCTAATGGGGTTAGTATTCTCAGCCAGGAGGCTCTTTGAAAGAGCCTCTGGATTTATTATTGAGGGACAATTACTCTGTCCCCTCAAGAAAACCAGCTGCCCTCGGAGGGCAGGGCTGCTTTGTAAAGCTCTTCTCTCTCCTATAAATCTGTTTCCAATAGATTTACTGGGCCTTGGGTAGGTGGAGGATAGAGAATGAACACAGGGACGAGTGGGACCACCCCTGGGTTCAAATGATAAAACCACACTTCAAGAGGGGAAGTAACTTTGCTAAGGTTACACAGTGAGGAAGTCAACATTAGAACCCAGATCTTGGGCCAGTGCCTTCTCTTCACCTCCTTCGCCCAGCCTGATGGACGTCTCTTCTCTCTGGCTCAGTGCTTACCACAAATGCAGGTGAGATATCTTTTTCCCCTAAATTTCTGCTTCCAGTTTTAAGTGAACTATTTCATGAAATTGCAACTTCCATAGGCATGGGGCAGTGGAAAAAGACGGCACTTCACATTTCAGATTCCAACTCTGCCACTTGGCAACCATGAACCCCAAGCAATTATATCACATAAAATGACAAATTATATTATATGTATGTATGTATGTATATATGGTGTGTAGCAGTCTGCAAAATCACTGCTTCCTTAACTCAAAAATGGATGCGGAATTGTTTGGAGGATTGAAGATAGCCCACCTAGGGTGGGCGGCACATAAGTGCTAGTTTCCATTAGTACTCCTCACTGAATTTTGTTCTCAGTTTGAGCAAGCCCTGTGCAAGCCCCCGTGAAAGGGATCCAGACCCCAGCATGGCAGCCCCAGCAGCAGGGTGGTCAGTGCTCCTGCTGTCAGCACACACCTGTGGCCAGGCTGTTGGGGACCCCAAAGGAAACAGAATCCAAATCAGTGTCCTCGGACTTGATGTCTGACCACAACAGGGCTGCACATTAATTAGATGTCCCGAAACGCTTGTCAGGACCTGACATGACTTACATTTGGGTTCCTCTTTCTAGGATTACAAGATCAATGCCCAAGAGCTCAAGAAGGTTCTGATGGGGTGTTTCCCAAGTGTAAGTTTCCCCTTGAGGGCCTTTCGGAAAGTCTGTAGGAGCCTGAGAGAGTTGCTGGAATGGGAGAGGCAGCAGGCAGTATCGAAAGAGCCAGGAGGACAGTGGGTGGGGGGAAAGGGGCCTTTGACCTTTGGCCTGCAGAGATCCTGATTCCATGTGGGCTGAGAGAGGGCCCTGGGTAGGAGAGGCAGGAGGGGAGGAGGTGTGGGTGGCAGTGGGCAGGGCCGATGTTGGCCACTAGCGTGGACTTGCTAGACCCTGTGGGAATGCAGCCAGTCCGTGGTGTTTGATGAAATCATGCTGAGCCCTGGGAGGACAGGAGCAGGGTTGGGAAGTTTTTTCACAAAATTGATAGCTTTGATACTGTGGGAAACTATGTACAATTAAGGGTCTTGTTTTGTAGTGCATCTTTGTGGGAAGGAGCGTGGAGGGATGATTCTGACTGTCCTAGATTGGACTCGGTTCCACTGCATCTCATCACCAGATTTTAGCAAGCCCTGAGGGCTGTCAGGGGAGTAAACTGCACTCAGAAAGAAAGGTTTGCTCTTCCCTGTCTGGACTCCAGCCCCATGTGAGCTGGCAGAGAGCTGGGTTCCTTCTGGCCTAGGGATAGAACAGGTTAAGTCTTGCTGGCGAGTGACAGGACCAGGCTTTAGAATGCAGAAGACAGGGCCTCTGCAGAGCAGCCACGGGGGCCCCTCCTGGGATGGGTCTGGGCAGCACCCCTGGACTCAGGGCCCAGGCACTGGCTCAGGAGCACCCTTCCCATGCTCTCCCCAGCTCTTGCTCCTGCCCTCACCCTGGAAGGGAAGGAGCCGCCAACAGGAGCAGGGAGAAGAGGAGAGGGCTGCAGAGTCTTTGGCTTCTGCCTTGGCTCCAGGGTGTGAGAAAGGTCAGGGCACAGAGCAGGGATGGGAGAGGCCCGCCATTTAGCAAGTAATGATAAAAGCCGCCAGATGAGAGGCCATGTGTTGTGGTTAAAGACCGGTTAGGGAGCCGGATAACCTGTATTCAAATCTTCCCCCTACTTGTTGTAAAACATCTCCGTGCCTCCAGTCTCCTATCACTGAAGTGGAGATCATGATAGTGTCTCCCACATGGGCTATTTTTGAGGAGTACAGTGCCTTGAACAATACCTAGCTAATAAAAAATTAGTTTTAAGAGCTCACCATGTGCCAAGAACTATGCTAAGAACTTCACTTACATCATCTTGTTTAATTCGCAACCAGGCTTTGGGGCAAGTATTTATTATGATTCCCACTTGATGGAGGAGAAAACTAAAGCTCAGAGGTATTAATTTGCTGGAGAGCTGGTGAGTAGCAAAGCTGAGATTCAGACATTGAACCCTAATGCAGAGCTCACCAACACTTGCCTGCACTGCCACCCAGGGCTCCAGGTGGGCTACGTGGGAGACCGCGGATAAAATTACATAGACAAAGCCCTGGGAACCCCTCGGAGCCAAAAACCCAGGCCTTACGTCCTCTGAACTCTATCTTGAATTTCCTGTTGGTGTCTTTTGAAATTTGAAATCCCCACCAAGGCAGCCAACCTAGATGGCCAGTCAAGCCCCTAGTTCATTACAATTGACTCAATACAAAATCAAGCCCACCTGCCCTAGACACCCACCCCTGTAAGACAGACAGTCCCTCATCCAGTCAATAGGAGTCAAGCTAACTTCTTTTTTTATGTCTATAAAAATCATTTGCCATCCCTGGAACCCCAAAGTTACATCAGTTCTTCTAAGTGATCTGGCTTCCTTTGCGCCAGCAAAACTTTAGTGTCCAGAATAAAATTCCGTAGCCTGCAAACTTGACTCTGATTTGTCTTTTGACACCACATTTGGTTCCTTACACTGGCTGGTATTTTTGGTGGTTTCCTATCCTGAAGATGATTTCCCATCTTCAAGTGGTCCTGATTCTTTTTCCCCTTTTCTATTTAAATAGGAGCAGACTTTAAATTCAATGGATTTGACATCAATATTTGCAGGAAAAAGATCAGCCTCTTGGCTGTATCCTTTAATTGTCACATTATTTTTACTTTTCCCTACTTTAAATGATTCCTTAAGCTTTCTAGTTTCTCAGAAGGGAAATGAGCATTTATTGAGCATATGTCAGACAGTTTTCTTGAAGCATAAAAATATGTCTTTATGTATATAATTATTTCATTTTATTTATGCTTGAGATGAGCTCCATTTTACAGGTGAAGGAATGGAGGTGTGCAGTCACTCTGTTAGTTAACCGTGGTGTTCTCCCACTATCCTCCATTCTCACCCCAATGCCGCACGCTCCCATCACCGTCTGGGGTTTTGTCTCAGAGGTTTAACATGACCCTCAGACAGCCACTACCTGTGTTCAGAATTATCACACAGGATCAAACCTAAGTGCTCTCTCTGATCAAATTTAACCCTCACTTTATATTGAAGAATTGTAGGAGTTTTTTGGAGGGACAGAGGTTAGGGCATTTTAAATGAAGGCATAGAAGGGTGAACAATGGCGTATCATTTCTTTAAAACCTCAGTTTTTTTTCCTGGAAAGTGGGGATAATAAAATCTACCTTGTATGGGTATTGTGAGATGAAATGAGATATAGGAGACAAAGTATCTAGACACATAGGATCCTGTAGGGCATTTGCTCCTTTTAAAGACTTCTGTTCTGAGACACTTGGTGGAATTATTACTAAGACTTTCAAATCTGTGGTGTTTTCCACACTCAAGAACACAGACTTTGTTAAGAGTCATGTTTACACTTTAAGGTTTAAACATGACTTTGTGTTTGGCTCATTGAAGGAGGTAGGAGTCCATTTTAAAACTTTCGCATCAGTTCTGTAATACACCAATGTACATTGTTTAGTTGTGATTGGTGAGAAAAAAGTAGAGTTTCAAGGAGATATAGCTTGATGAGAGCAAGGACAGTTCAAAACTAAATCCCCATCCTCTAGCTAGTGCTCAATAAATATTTTGTTGAATGAATGTAAATTGGAAAGAGAGAATTCCACGAAACCCCTCGCCTGTTTGTTTGTGTAGTCCCCTCCTGGGACTGTGCCTCGGTGTCCCGGGGTCAGCGTTGAGAACCACAGATCTCTCCGCACAGAGCCTTGCCAGCTCATGTAGACTGCTGTGGCTGAGAATCCCAGTCCCATAACTCCTGAGGACTTTTCTGCTAACACTGTTTGGCATTGCAACCAACTCTAATTACTTGAATTACCAATCATAGAAATTTAAATCTGGAAGAAACTGCAGAGATCATATAGTTCAATCCATACAATAACTCAGGATGATTAGGGTGTTAGATGATAATTAATGATATTGCTATGAGATCTTTAGGCTCATGATTTGCTCTTTGTTTGTAGCTCTGTGCTGTCCTCAAAGGATGACCTTAGTGCTTGACTTTTTTGTCTTTATTTGAAATTTTTTCTCATCAACCCTCACCACCATCACCCCTGCTGCCCTGCTTACTACAGGCATGGAGGGCTCACAAAGGCTTTAAGGCACTCATTATATGAGATCATAAAAGAAAGAAATCCATAAGGCGTGTTGAATTAGGGCTCCATCATGCTGATCTTTAATATTCTTAGAGCAATGGGACAGGCACCTTGGGACTGGTGGAATTCCAGAAGCTCTGGTTGAAGATTTGGAAGTACCTGGTAACTATTCTCTCTCTGATGGGCATTGTCTGGGCTCCAGCTTCTCTCCTCAGTTGTTTCCAGGCCCTCATGCTCCCTGACTTTCATTCCTGGTCTATTTTGGATCTTCCTTTCACCAGATCCTTAATCATGGTCAAATCCATTAAAAAACCTGAACCCTTTGTTCAGGATGGAATAAGAAGGCAACGAAAGACTCTCATGTCATTCCCTTCATTGAAAGCCCCCAAGGTCAGAGGCTGCCTTTCTTTGAATTGAGACTTAAAAAGCTGCCATCCAGATTATTGTGCAACTATTATGTGCTTTCATCATCTTGATGAATGAGTCCTAGTTATTAAACAGCTTTTAGTGTCTATGCACATGTACACCTCCACTGGGGACATAGTGAGAACATGTGGAACCTCTTGCCCCCTCTGGAAAGAAATAGGTTTTCTTCTGCCACCTTGGGCTCATGCTACAGTATCCTATTAAGGGAGGGAGTTTCTTTCCACTGAAGGGTGGTAAGTGGTAAGTTTGAAAGGGAAAAGATCAGGCTGCCAGAAACAAAGCTAAGGAACTGGGTTACCAACACACCAGGCAACCACAGACCCCCAACACTGTCAAAAGAACTGCAAGTTTCACATGGAGCTTCTGAGGGTGGAGAGGCCAAAGGGACCATCTCTGTTGACAACTGCAAGTTTGTCCGTTTGAGCAAGGACATCTGCTGCCTAAAAGGCTCGACCTGGGCACTAGATCTGGATCATACTTTCAAAGGTCCCTGGGGACAGGTGGGAGCTGGGGTGGGGCAGGGGAAGGGGGAGGCCGTGCCAGGTGGGGAAGGGGTGGGCGGAGGCAGCTACACTTCAAACCATTTCAAAGACACAAGCCCTCATTCATTTTGATGGAATTGTGGTTAGTGGACACAATATGAAGTGTCTGACTTCTAGGCCCATATGTCAGATCGACATCTAGAAGGATATCAGAAACAATAAATTAAATTGCCACAAGGTAGAATGAAGATGCAAAATAAAAGAATGCTTTTACTGTGTACAAAGTCACATAATGTTTTATGCAGAAAATACTGCAGCACTTCCACTGAGCAGGCCCCTAAAGCAGAGGCCTAGTTTGGCAAGAGGGGACAGCAGGACCTGTGGCAATGTCTCAAACATTGAGGTCAGGAGTGGGAGCACTGGCCCGTGATCTGCTTCTGGGGCAGTGGAACTGAAGGACCAGGTTGCTGCTGGCCCTGTCAAGCTGTCTGGGCCCAACCACTTTCTTTTCTTCTCTACAGTAGGAATGAAATTGGCCTCTTTTCCTGGGATTAGGGGAGGCCTTTTTAGAAATTTATCTGTGGATTCCTGTAGACACCTAGCTGATAGTGTAGAACCTAAAATTGAATGAACATCTATTATACATACGTATATACAAATTATATATATATAATTTATTTATTTATGATAACATGAAATATATTATTTATTTATTTATTGCAATTATATATATTCCTATGTATAAAGAATACACATAGGAATATAAATACAAGAATACACACACAAACTATTTTTGGAAGTCCCTTTTGGGTCTAGAGCTGTTTCTAAGTCATATTTCTGTAGTGCTCTGGCTTAGGTTATTAGTGGCTTAGTTAAGAACTTCCCTGTTTCCTATTATTGAACAAAATACTTACTGGAGAATAGGGATGTATAAAGATCATATCCATGTGGGGCAGGAGAGCATCTATGGCCCCAAAGCCCACGGGCTCCCAGTGAGGCCGTGAGCTCCCCTTGCTCCTTTCTTTCACAGTGGCTGTGCCGCCTATCGGGCAGACCTGGGTGTGGAGTTCGGTGATACTCCCTGCTTGCCTCTTTTCTCCACTTCCTTACAATTTTGTGAAAATTTGTTCTCCAGGACATTAATCGGTTACTCCTATCTTTCTTGCTGATCATTGGCCCTGAGAACCTGGCTCGTCCCACTGGAGCAGTCTGGAAGTCTGTGTCTCTTAGCAGCACTGAGCTATTTGAGCTGACTTCAGGGGGGCTAGTGGTGGGGAAAGGAATCAATTAAAGTTGTTGGGTCAAAATGGTTTCTGCCTTTCTTTAGTGATGTGCAATCTGGGGACTGCCTTGGGCTTTTCGTGCTTTAGGAAAGAAGATGTTCTTGGGAAATGAGACGGCCCAAAGCTGCTGAAAGATTGAAAATGTGGGTTAATTTCTTGGAGAGAAGGCTTACTACAGACCAAACTGTTTCTGGGACCCTGACACTTAGGAAAGGGGCTCAGCTTCAGCCCTCCCAAGGGAGGGTGCAGGGATGGGCTCCTGGGGGAGAACAGGACCATCTCCCCTACTTGCCGACAGGAAAAGTTGCGATACTGTGCATGTCAGCATCTGCTGAGTCTAAAGGTAAATTCTTGCTGAAGGGAATTCTTACCTGACAACAGCTAGAGGGGAACTGCAATTCAGGTTAGTTTGGCTCAGAGCTGAATGCAGGGATCTTTGCTGTTGGTGAGAAAATATGTGCCAAAGCCTAGGATCTAAGGGGTTGGGATTAGAGCTGGTGCTTATATAGAGACTTCGGAAATCAAGTATCAAGGAGGCTGAGCTACTGGAGAGGAAACACACACACTCCTTGACCCCTGTGTTAGTCTGATTAAGGCTTAACTTTCTTCTTCCAGAAGTGGACCTAGATGAATGTATCTTGTAGGAGTACCACTCATAAATATGGCAAAATACCAGTCGGTTTTAGAATGGCCTTAAATTCCCTTGAACCTTGAAAGGAGGAGGTAAAAATTCTGGGATCTCACCACTCAGGCAGGGTTGCTGGTGGTAGCGGGTTGGGAGGTGGGGGGTGGTAGGGTTCAGTTCATCTGATAGTAGAGAGGGAGGTATATTTGTTTTAAAAGCCTGTGGGTCCTGGAAGAAAATGGGTCCTTTCTGTCCAGTCTGGGGGATGGTGGTGTTGGGGAAGGAACCAGAGCTTCCATCAGCAGGACTCAGCAGCTCCACATCCAGCCCCCTCAGGCTGCCTGAGAGACCGCCTGGCCTGCCCCTTTATGGGTGTAGCTGGAGTTCTGGTGCCTCTTTAGAGCAGGCCACTACCCAGGTTCAAATTTGCTCTCCCTTTTCCCCTCCCCCAGTCTTTAAAAAAATATAGTGGTACAAGCCAATTCTCCCTTGCATTTCATACATAGTATGACTGTCTAAATTTAAAGTGCTGTGTTGTAACCAAGTTGCAATAGTAGTTTTATATTTAAGGCCTTGTATTAGGGTTTTCTAGGGAAGCAGAATCAATGAGAGGTGTCTACGACTATAAAATTACCCACTCAACTGTGGGTATGCACGAGTCCAAATTCTGTAGAGCAGTCAGCAAACTGTCAACTCCAAGGAAGATGTCCGATGAACTCAGGAAACGAACCGGCAACTTTGAAGAACTCAGGAAACACTTCGCTGGGCAGCCGAAGAAGAAGTGAAGGTCCTCTATCTGTCTCCCTTATAAGTCTTCAACTGATTAATTGGATTAAATCCAGCCAATTGCATTCTCTCATTGTGGAAGGCACGCCCTTTGGTGAGTCATCAGTCACAGCTGCAGTCAATTGACTGATGATTTAATAAACCAGCCTGTTGGTTTATTAACCAGCCACAAACGTCCTCGCAGCAATTGTTAGGCCAGTGTTTGCTTGACCAGACAGCTGGATACTATCACCTGGCCAAGTTGACACATGAACCTAACCATCATAGGCCTTCAGACTTCATCTATTTTAGGGGATAAGCTGGTAACCCCCCAAAATACTGTGTCATTGCAAAAGAGCATTTGCTTTTGGGGGTCTTGGCTCCCGAGTAAGGATTTTCCTGAGAACTCCTTACCAAGACATCCCATGATGCAGGTTGAAGATCCCAACATTACATAGTTTTTCTTTCAAAGACCTATAATTTGCTTTACGCTCCTGTTTCCTCCGCAGATGAAGGCAGTGGTAGGTATTGCTGTTAGGTGTAGCTTCTTCATTGGCCCCTAGAAGTTGCATCTCAGGAGAGCTCAGCCTCTTCTTGAATCCACGGCTGCAGACAGTGGGATCCTCAGGGCGCTGCCACAGCATCCTGTGCTGCCTCCATCGGAGCCCACACGACACTTGATTGTGCGACACGTGTAATGGCCTGCCTTCCCTACTCCAGGTGGATAGGCCATGAATGCAGAGACAGTTTCTTTCTTGTTCCCCCAGAGCTTAGAATAATGCCTGGCACAAAGTAGCCACACAATGAATGACAAATATGTCCTTTCCTTTGTAAATGAAGAAGCTTTTGTGGAGCACCCACTTTGTTTTTCCAGCAGAGAGGATGGGTTTGCAGTGGCTGTGCTCAGATGAGACAGAATTTCTGGCAGCAGAATGCCCAGTGGGGAGGACTGCTGATGTATGGATGTGTCAAGGGCAGGCCTCGGTGGAGTGTGAAGGGCAGTGGGAGCTCTGGGGGAATAGACGTCACCTGCAGGGTCCCCAGCTGAGCTGCTCCCCTTTCCAGTTCTTCCCCCAACTCCACGATGCTAGGAGCAGAGGAAGCAGCTGCCTCCTGTGGGCTGACTCTGATATCAGCGGGGCTTTGATTTGTGCAGAGAATCCCCTGAGAGCTCTTGGATTCCCCCACCTTCTGTAAGAAGGATCAAAAGCAGCTCAGTGGAGGCTTAAGTGAGCCTGGAGAGATGGCTGTGAGGACTAGGGCAGTACTCAGCTCTTGCACTGCAGTCCTCCATAGCCTACAGAGCCGATTTATTTCACCTCTTAAAGGCATAGTTGGTTCTCTTACTAGTAAACACCGAGAAACACGTGCCCCTACCCAGCCCCCAGACTCAGCTGAGACCTGGAACCTGGGTGTTCCAGGTGTTTAGGTAATGAATGCACTGGGTAATTCCACCCCAGCAGGGCCAGTGAGTTCCCTTTTCCTGCTGAGAGTGCAGAGTCTCACATTAGCTTTCTCCTCACATCTACCTGCCCAGGCGGGGCTTTTCCCGATTATGCACAATCACAGAAGCAGCTTTGAGCAGGGCCGGGAGCATTAGCAGACGGCCCTTCTGCAAGCCCTTCTGATGGCATCCAGTGCCTGGGCAGCCCGGCTCTGTGGGGTTACTCATCATGGCTCACCACAACTGGCAGAGGGGCTCCCCACCACTGCTGGCTCCCCTGCTCCCCTCTAATGCAGCCTGTCCTCTGAGTTGGGGCAGTGGATCCACAGAACAAAGTCTCCCCTTCCTCGTCTGCTGTTGTTCTCTCTGTTTGACTAGGTTGACTTAAGCCTACTTTCTTCTCTCTTCAGGCTTCAACCTGCCAGCTTCTCAGATGCCCAGCATCTTTTCAGCTTTAGATGTTCCATTTCCCATGAGCACCATCTTCTGGCTCTGCCTCCAGGACATGGGCATTCCTCCACATCTCAGCCCATGGCTTCTCTGCTCTTCTTTCTCCTGGAGCCCAGTCCCTGATGGAGGTCTCCCTTCCATACATGAACACTTTCCTTTGACTTGTGGGTTTGATTGGACTTGAAAGTTCATACAATTGACAATAGAGGACCAAGACATCCACTGAGCTCTGTGATGGTTAATTTCATATGTCAGCTTGGCTAGGTTATGGTGCCTGGTTGTTTGGTCAAGCAAGTACTGGCTTGATTGTTATTTTGAAGCTACTTTGTGGATTTAAATCATTAGTTAGTTGGGGAAGGAGAATGCAGGAAAGGCTATGATTTGGAGTTCGCAAGTTGTGAAGACAGACTTTGCCTCTTTTTGATTTTGGGAGGCCTGTGCTTGGTTCACTGGTTGATTGAAATGCAGGACTTTACAGGGGATGGAAATAAGGCAGAGAACATCGTCTCACTCACTAAGTTACTTAAGGTCTAGTGAAGGCTGATGTTGTGTCTCCCATTTTCCTGTGAAGTTCTTGGGGAGCACCATGGAGAGATCCTTTAATTAAATGAAACTTTTGTTTTTTGTTTTGAAAAAAAATTATATTATGAAAATTATATTATGAAAATTTTTTTAAATGTAAATAAAAATAGAAATAAGAGTATATGGGAGCCCTATGCATTAACAATTAGATTTAATAATTTTTAGTATTTTGCCTTATTTATTTTATTTTTTGCAGAAAAGTGTTTAATATCATGATATTTTACCCTATAAAATGCATCTCTAAAAAAGGACATTTTATCATAAAGGCACAAACACTATTATCCAACTTAACAAAATTAATATTTCTTTACTAATGTGTAATAGCCAATCTATATTCAAATCTCCTAGAGTGACTTCAAAATATATTTTTACAGTTAGTTTGTTTGAATGGGGATTCAAACAATATCCTCACCTTGCACCTTTTAATCTAGAGCAATCGTCCCCCTTTTTCATGTCCTTGAATGACTAACGAATAATTGGACTTTTTTAAAAAAAATGCTGGCAATATGAATTTGCTCTACATAGTTTTTAGCCTAATTAAATCTCATGCAGAGCTCCCATCCTTCCAGGCTTCCTCCCTCCCCCCGGGGCCACACAGAAATCTGAATTGTATACACGGCACTGGAAGGTGGGGAAAGGGTGGCTAATCTTTTCTCCAGCATGTTCTTGCTGGATGTCCGGATGTTCTTGCTGTCTAGGTCTGCATGGTCCTTGGAGATGGTGCCTCTGCTCCTGGGTCGCACTGATTCCAGGCCTGGGGGCTCCTCTCTCGGCCCACGCCTGGGCTGCCCTGAGCCCTGCCTGGAGTGGGGAGCAAGTCCCCACAGGAAGCACTTCCTTCCCGCCTTCTGGGAATCCCTCCTTTTGAATCCTTCCCTTTCCTCCCTACTCCTTGCTCCCTCCTAGGAGCACAGCTTTCAGAGAAGAAAAGCCCCGCAGCTGTTACATCTGTTTGTCACAATCGTCCTGAGACCACCTGCTCACAACAGTGGGAGGGAAATTCACAGGGAGAACAGAGGCAGCTAGAGGCAGTTGTGAATTATGCTGTGTACTGGTGGAGAGGGTTGCATTTCAGACCTCTCTAAAAGGGATGGGACTCTGGGCTGGAGTTTCACATCACTCATCCATTTATTTAAACGTCAATCACCGCCCCCTCCACCTTCGAGCAGTTTCTACAGATCACCGAGACTGTCACCTTACTGCCAGCTTCTCTGCAACTCAGCTTCCTCCTCTGTACAATGGGATAATAGTGTACATACCTTACGGGATTGCTGTAAAGATTAATGAAACAATGCACAAAAGCACATGGAGCAGTGCCCATTTCCCTAGGAAATGTGCCATAAACATCAGCAGTTATTATTAGTTTTTGTAGTTATAGTTAGAGGCAGACTTTGGGGTCCCTTTTGTATATTTGGAGTGTTGCCAGCTAGGCTTCCCTTTGGTCCTGATCAATTTTAGTTCTAAAATAGATGATCCCGCGGTTTAGCAATAGTCTCAGAGTTGATGTATCACCAGTGTTCGTTTTAATCTGTGGGGGGCAGCTCTGTGCCTTCCCCCAACCCCTCCATTTGAGGCTCTGATGACAGTGGGCCCAGGGGAGGGGCACTGCTAAAGGTGAGTCTGCACTGGAGGCCCTGGCTCTGTTAGTAAAAACAGGAGAGCAGATGGAAAAACTGGGATTTTAGAAGGGACTGTCGTTCTGTGCATATTGTAAGCCTTCAGTTTAGAGAGGATTAGGAGATAAGAGACCTAATCTGGTGATGAAATTCAAGCCAAAATTATCCTCTGGTTAAAATTATGCTTTGGAATGGATTGCTAGGGAGCCTGTTTCAGAACATCGTGGATGCTAATGAGTGGATTTACCCAGTGGGCACAGGACACTCCTGTTTGCACCCCAGGCTCCTCCTGGCACCCTGGGGCTGAATCCCCTGGCTGTCCTGAGAGGAGTGGGTGGGCTCTCAGGGTGTGGCATCTCTCTTCAATGCTACTCAGTAATTCAATCAATAAATATTTCTTAAGCACCAACTTTGTGTCAGGCTCAGTGCTTGCCCTGGGAGTTGCAGAGAGGGGATGCAAAACTGAGTAAGACAAGCTCTTGCTTCTAAGAAGCTGTTCTGATGGGGCAGACAGACCCATAGACAGGTAATAATTTGAAACAGTGTGACATGAGTGCTGTAAGGGAGGTGCAGAAAGTCAGGTCAGCAACAGGTTAATGCTGTCTCAGGGAACAGAGTAGGCTTCATGCAGGGGAAGGCTGGGCTTTTAGGGATGTGTGGGATTTTGACAGATGGAACTTCATTCATTCATTCTGTATTTATTAAGCATCAGCTATATCCTAGGTATTGTGCAAGGTGCTGGTAAATGAGAAGGAAAGTTATTCCAGATGGAGGGGAAAAGCATGAGAGAAGGCAAGAGAATGGAAAAGAGCCTATTTGGAGAAGCCTGGGCTCTAATGGAGGATTCTGAGCTGTACTGTGGTTTTGAGGCTGTCATCACAACCCTGCAGTACAGCTTGGGTCAGGAAGCTGCACTCTTCCTTGTTTATTCCTATCTTTTGTTCCATGATGCCGCCTATGTGAAGCAACATGGTACTTTTCCTTTCTCTATCAAAAGGAAATAATATTGGGCTACTTCCCAAATAGGTCTAGATCTTTGGACTCTCCAAGGTTTAGGTTGCTTGGTAAGGTCTACCCAAGCCATTCCCTGGGACGGAAGGACCCAGAGAGCTCTTTGGACAAGCGAGAGACAGCTTCTGTGGGGGCTGCCCCAGCAGTAAGCCAAAGCACCTCGATGTGCAGCCGGCTTGTGGCCTCTGGAGCTACCCTCACCTCTGAGGGTGAAGCAGTGGGGTCAACCCCCAGAACCACAGAGGCCCCAGGGGATTTATGGGGAATGTTCTGAGTGATGCCTGGAAATGTTCCCCTAGAGCTGAAAAGCAATCCAGATGTGTGGCTGATGGAGCTCAGCAGGCTTCCCACTTCCACCTGCGTTCTTGAAACATTTACTACTGATTAATTGCTGAATTACACAACAATGCACTTCCTAATTACACAGGGGAAGCACTAGCAGCTATAATGGGGCCGTTATCTATTGCACAAGTGATTCTAATAGATACTTCCCTAGAAATGAGAGGGAGAGAGAGGCAGAGGAGGAGGAAAGAGAGAGAAGGATTAAGAATTGAAAAGAAAAGCTCCAGACCTGACTGACAGTCCCCTCACCCCACCCCTTGTCTTGGGGAACACGGCTCTCATTTGGAGAAGTTCAGCTGTCTGGGGATCTCAGCAGCCCCTCCAGGAGACGTGTAGCTGCCTCTGGGTTGAGACAGGAGATGCTTCCTTGGGAACCCTGCCAACTGTGCAAACACCAACATGGAAATGTAAATAATAACATGCAGATGCGATGCAAACATAATTATAGCCCAACATTAGGAGGAGAGAGGCTCACTGGGGACTGGTCACATTTTAATGTTGGGAAGTTCCATTTTGCAGTGTGGTGATTAAAGCTGGTAGACTGCAGTTTCTTTCTCTTATTCTTTCTCTTTTTTTTCAGTGTTCATAGACCAGGCTGGACATCACATTTAAAGAAATGGCTTTCATAAATGATGGAATATTTGGATTCTTGAATGTTTATTAGACATATCAGACATTATTGCTCACCTGCTGTGTGCTGGGAAGTATAATAGGCAGAAGGGCTACAAATAGGAATAAGATATGACACCTTTGACACATCACTCCTGTCTAAAGAAGAAGACTGGGTGGAAACAGATGGCTTCAGTATGAGTTGATGGGGCAAGGAGACACAAAGAGGGGGCCATGAGAGCATGAGAGAGGCACAGCTCCAGCTTGGGGTTCAGGCAAGGCCACGTGGAATAGAGGGGAGAGTGAAATAGGAGTTCCTGCCAATCTTACCTAGATCTTCAGGCTCAGAGAGCCCCCCTCCCCAGCATGAGGATTACACGTAGAAGGCTGGGTGGAAGGCTGGCCCAGCAGGTGGTTACCCTGAGTGGTGGGTGGTATCTGTCAGAGTCTAGCAGGGAGACAGAAACCACACCAGTTATTTGAACAGAAAGAATTTAATGTTAACAATGTTAAGTAGGTAAAAAGTTATAGCTAGTAATTGAATAGATAATTAAACATTATTAATTTGCTTTTACAATTAATACATATAATATAACATTAAATATTATTATAATAAGTATTAAGGTATTAAGGAGGTAGCAACTTCAGGAAGCTACTACTTGTAGGGCTGAGTGAGCAAAGAGATGTTGGAATTTAGAAAGTTAGAAGGTTGGAGGAGTGACCCCACTGAGCTAAAACTCAGACCTCTGAGGAGCTGGTGTCAGGGGCAAAGAGCAGTAATTATACCATGTTGAGGCTGCCTCTTCAATTGTAGGAAAAACTACAAAGTGGATTCAACTGCTACCACAGGAAGGAATTGTTTCCAAAAGGCTTTTTTAGTCTTTCTCCATTGCCCCCTATTGGCAGAGTCTAAAAGAGCCAGTTGGCAAAGCAGAAAGGTAGTTTGCAGAAACCCAGCCCCAGCCTTGTAGCTGGGAGTTGGGAGTTGCAAGACAGTAGCTTAATAACTGGCACATGGGTGGATGCGATGTCAGTGGGGTCTGTCAACTGGCCAGTTGTCAAAGTTCAGGTCCGCAGATGATGGCAAGAAAGATTTGCCTTGGATGCTTTTGTAATGGTGATGGGACTCCAGTCTGGGGGAGAATCAGGGCTTGGGTTTGAAAACTAGAACCTGGTGGCTGGAACTTGGGTCTAAGTCAGAGGTTATCATTTGTAAGGGCAAAGCAGGGGTGGAGCTGAGGTGCACAGTCAGAGTTGGAGAAGCAGTAAGCCTGCTCTGAAGCTGAGCCTGAGAGCTACCGAACAGGGGCTGTGTTGTTTCTGGATCCAGGGGCTGGATGGGACCCAGAGCCTAGAGTGGACTGCCCCAGTGGGTGAGGCTGGGGTGTCACCACGTCAGGGGGTCTGGCTAGTTACCACAGCCGACACAGGTTCAGAAAGCAATATCATAAGCTACTGATTCATTCATTCAACATAGATTTTTGAACACCTACTAAGTGCTAGACAATTCTTTTTTTAACCCCAGGGATGTAACAGTGACCAAAACAGGCCAAAAGCCGTGTCTTCATTGACTTAACATTCTAGTAGAGGGAGACAGACAATAACAAATAAGTAAATTATATAGCATATGAAGAGAAATTAAACAAGGATAGGAATAAAAACTGTGTGTGGGGGGAGCGGCGGAGGCAAGGTGTACCTTTAAATAAGAAGGTCTGCAGAGGCCTCTCTGAGAATGTGACTTTTGAAAACAGACCTGAAAAATGTGGAAGAGCAAACTGAGTTGATATTCAGGGGAGGAGCACTCTAGCCAGAGAAAACAAAACACAGACGTGACAAATTTGAGGAACAGCAGGTGGGCCTGTGTGGCTGGCTGGAGCAGGGAGATGGAGGGGAGAAGAGGATCATGGCCAGGCCATTTTTAGGCCTTGTAGTAAGTACTTTCGATTTTACTCTGAGTGAGATGGGAAATCATTAGAGGGTTTGAGCTAAAGAATGACAAAGCCCACTTATGTTATATTTTATTTTTTTAACAGCTTTATTGAGATAAAGTTGACATACCATACAATTCAATATCCATTTACAGTATACAATTCAATGGCTTTTAGTATATTCACAAATATGGGCAGCCGTCACCATGGTCGATTCCAGAACATCTTCATCACCCAAGTCCCGCTTGCATTTTGACAGGACCGCTCTGGCTACTGAGTTGAGAATAGACAGAAGAGGGTTGCAGGTGAGAGACCTGTCAGGATGCTGGGGCTGCAGTCAGGTTGAGGCAATGGTGACTTGCACCAACGGGCTGGCAGCCATGGAGGTGGTGAGGGGTGGTTGGATTCTGGACATCTTTTGAAAGGAGAGTTAATAGGTTCTGCTGCCCTCTCAGACATGGTGTATGAAGCAGGAGGGGGAATCGAGGATGATTATGATGTTTTTGGCTGGGGCATCTGAAGGATGGAGCTATATTAATGGAATTTAAAAAAAATTTCAAGCATCCTGGTTATAAAGTTATGAAAAAAATTTTCATTTTAATTCATTAAGAGAAGATTAATCTGAAGAATGAAAAGTCATAATAACTTGAATTACACAAATTGTTCTTCTGAATAATTCAGAATATTTGTGTGTTTTCTTTTCAACACCCCCATGGCGCACACAGGGATAGAAAGTCTCATTTCCCAGATAGGCACTGGGAGTTGAAACCTCTTCTCCCTTGAAGAGGTTTGTTTGCTTGCTTGCTTTCTTTTTTTACTCCAGCTACCCATGGGTGGCCTCCCAATTGCTAGCTTCTGAAGGCTTGTGCATCTTTACCTTTGTCCACTCTGCACTCCCTGGGTTTCCTTCTCACATTTTTCTTCTCTCCTTCTCCTTCTCCTTCTCTGGCTCCTTAATGCTGTCAACTACCAAGTCGCATCCCATCTCCAGCTCAAATATTTCTAAGTTGGACTTGAGTTTCCAACTGCTTCCTGGGGATGTCCAAAAGGTTTTTCCTATGGTATCTGAAATTCTCCATGCCCCCAACTGAACTTATTATTCTCCTTTTATACCTGATTGTTTTCCAGATCCTTAGTGTCACTTAATGCCATCACCCAGACACTCTAGTTACAAAAACCAATCATCTTTGACTTCTTTTTCTCACCCTCACAGCTAATCCATCATCGAGCCTCATCAGTTCTCATTTTACTCTTTCCTAGATTCTCTCGTTCCTTTCCACTGCTCAAATCCATGTTATTCCTCTGTCTCCCTTGGCCCATTGGTATGCAGACACTGCCTAATTAATTCTTCTCCTTGCACATGCTTGCCTGCATCTGGAGTTACTTCCTAAGGTGCAGGTGGATCACTTTCTCTCAAAACTTTCAATGGTGTCCTGTTGCCAACAGAATGACTGTCAAGCTCCTTAGTTTAGCGTCCAAGAACCCCCTTGGATGGGTCCCAAACCATCTTTCCAGACTCTTCTCCATTTCATCCCTGTGTCTTAAGCACTTGGGATGACTTGTTATTAATGAAAATCACCAGATGTGTTCATCCTTTTGCTATGGCTGTTCCTCCAAATGAGTGCTCCTTTTGTCCTTCCTTCTCCTTACAAATGCTCCGCCCTCACTGCCAGCACCCTCTTCCACCACCCACTAAACTAGTGAAAAGAAGAGTTTCTTTCCTTCTTTCCTACATGCCCCAAGCCCAAATTGCATCCTCTTCAGCTGAACCTCCTGTTCTGGTAGAGAGAAATGGCTGGGACCCTAGACCAGAGAGCAAGGGTCTTCAGGGTCCAGGACTTGATCCACTGAAGACACATCTGTCTGTCCCAGGCATGATTTCAGTCCAATCCAGAAAAATGGTTTTCTACCTTGTCCCTTACAATCCCTAGAGAAGGAGGTGCTTTCTTAAAGTCTGTGATGGGCAGACGTGTTAGCCATGTCTCCACAAATTGGGACCACAGCAGACTGAAGCAGGGTCTTTCAACCATCTCTGACCTTACCTTTTGCTCTTGAGAGGGAGAGGATCTTCACTGAAGCGGTTTCCTGGTGCTCCATCCTCCCCATTCTAGTCTCTCCTAGATTGTAGCTCCTGGGTCACCTTCTCCAGGTCTCTTCCACCAGTGAGGCTGCCCCGGCCCCGCCTGTGCAAATCCCTTCATCCATGGTCCTCCCTGGGCTCTAGAGGAGAGAGCCTGGCTGTCCCCGGGAAAGTGCTGGTCATCTCTCCCCCAGCCAGGGTGGTGGCTGCTCCACCAGCTTCTCTTCCCCACGGTGTTTTTAGTTCTTTCCCTTCCCTTGTCCTACCCCCAATCATACCCCCAGGCCCAGAAGACCAAGATTAGGGCCTGCCTCCTGCAGGGATATCCCTGGGGACCACTCAGGAGGTGTCAGTACCAGCTCCAGCACTTACCTGCCCTTTAACTCATCTGCTCATGTCCTTTGGGTTTTCCAAAGGGAAAATTCCTTAGGAGAGAACTCTGAGCCAGTTAGTGATCCTGAGGCTCCTTCCTCTCCATCCAGGGAAGAGATTGCATTTCAGCCCAGGCCTTGAGGCAGCCTCACCCCAATGTGGCCATAATTGTAGGGCTGGGGATCAGGGGATGTGGGTTATGTCTTGGCTCTGTTGTTAACTGTTGAGTGAGCCTAGAGAAGTTATTTCACTTCTCTGGGTCTCAGTGGCCTCCGAGGCTACACTTGAAGACCTTGTATTCTGGATCTATGTTCTAATTCTAGATGGGCTTTCATGTAGGATGTATGGTGCAAAATACCACAAACGTGGTGGCTTAGACAACAGAACTTTGTTCTCTCTCAAGTCTGGAGACTAGAAGTCTGAAATCCAGGGGTCAGCAGGGCTGTGCTCTCTTTGAAGGCTCTAAGGAAGACCTCTTTGCCTCTTCCTTGCCTCTAGTGGTTGCGGCAATCCTTGGTATTCCTTGACTTTGGACACATCGCTGCAATCTCTCTGCCTCTGTCTTCACATGACTTCTCTCTGGGTCTGTGTGCTTCCAAATCTCTCTTCATTATTATATTTAGGGATCTACGCAAATCCAATATGACCTCGTTTTAACTTGATCACGTCTGCAAAGACATTTTTCCAAATAAGGCCATGTTCACAGGTACCTGGGGTTAGGAGTCAACATATCTTTTGGGGGTGACACAGTTGAACCAAGAGCAGAGGGCTTTGTCTGGTGACACCCTGTAGCAGCCCCTGGTCTTGCTGGTCGTAAGGGTGATGGGCTCCCTACTTTCACACACAGAGACCACCTGGTTGCACACAGAGCGAGGCTTTGTTCTGCACTCCTGTCTTTCCTCCCCAGGTCCTTAGCAGCCTCTTCCTTGCATTTCAGGTGTGTCAATGGTTGATTATTAAGTTTGAATCCAGTGTCCACACTGAGTTTCTGGAGCCCAACATACAAATTTATGGAAAACAATATGCTAATAAGAGTGTAGCTCATCAAGCATGCTGCAGAGGAGCACCCCTGAACTGTTGGGGGAACTGGGCTCCATGATGGACTTGGCTCTCACCCGCTCCATGACTTTGCCAGGCTTCAGCTTCCCCATCTGTAAAGTAAGGGAGTTGGACTAGATGCTCACTCAGCTTCCTTTCCAGCTCGTCAAGCCTAACATTCTGTGTTTGGGAAAGTTATTAAAGTATCTGTGGAGGGGCAGCTTCTGCAATGGAATTGAAGACTGTGATCCCTTTCCCTAGGGAGTTCTTGGGCAAAAGTGGAAAGTTCATAAAGCTAGGTACCTAGGATACTAGGGTTCCCTCCAATCGAATTTCCATGTTCTTACCCCAGTTGACCTTTTCTCTCCATCCCACTAAGGTGCATAATGAACAATAATAATAGCTCGCAGTTGTTGAGTTTTTCCCATGTGCCAGAATCTCTGATAAATATTTTCTGCTTTATCTCATTTAATCAATAAAGCATTGTGGTCAAGGGTTGTGGAGGCAAACCATCTACTTCAAAGCCTGCTCGGTCAGTCATTAGCTGTGTGGCCTTTGGTGAATTAGTTAGTTGATCCTCATTATTATTTGTGGACTCTGTATCTGGGATTCTCAGTCCTTCACAGACATGCATAGAGTGGTGAAAAATTTGAGTGCTCATTCCCAGCTGAGACCCAGCAAGGCAAATCTCTATCTTCTTATTTCAGCCCTCACACTGTAAACAGTGTGTACCTGTTGCTCTAAAATATTCTGAAGGCAACGATACTGTTTCTAGATGTGGTTAAATGGGAAAAATCTCTCAAAAGCTTTTGAATAAAGAACTTCTTAGGGAATCATTATATGAAAAGTTATGGAGGAAGCAAAAGATATAAGGTGTCTTTATACAGAAATACACATGAAACAAGGTTGTGTGTTGATCCTTTGAGGAAATATTGTGCCCATAGTCCCAAAGGAACCTAACCCTGCACTTCCCCTGGGGCAATGGTTCAGTATCAGCTAATTCAGTGTTCTAGGGGACTTTATAGGATATAGCTACTGAGAATAGGTCAACTGTAAGGGACCTTTTGTATGAAAGTTTTTTATCTGAAAATGCAGATAATTATTGTCCCTATCTCATAGAGTTGAGATAAGGATTAAATCCGTTGGCTCATGTAAAGTGGTTAGAAAAGTGTCCAGCACATGGCAAATATGCAATTAAAATTTAGCTGTTCATGTTACAAATGATAATCCTTACAACAATTTTATGAGGGAGGTTCTGTATCCCCTCTGACTGCGGAGGAAACTTAGACTTTGAGCAGTTAAGTACCATGCCCAAGGTGAGATGGCCCAAGTGTGACTTAAAGCAGTGACTGTCCATCCTTCCCTGCACACTCCCACCCAGAGCTCTGGGGTGGTCATCTCTAGCCTGTTCCTACCACAGCATCCAGGCCAAGAGGTACGACTTCTTTCCTCTCTCTTTCCCTCAGGGCATGGTCTGTAGCCGCTCTTGGAAACCCTCAAGTTGAGAGGAAAGCAGTAGATGTGTTAATTCACACTATTTTCCATGAAACCCAGGGGGAGGCAAAGGGCAAAGCCAACGATCAGAGCAGCCTGACGCTACTGTCAGGGCCAATGACTGGGGCGGGGCCGTGGTATTGGAAGAGGCCACCCATGGACCGAAGACCATGCTGCCCAACTGAAGGCTCGAGCTTTCTCAGATCCACTCAGAACTCCCTGGACCTACATATGTTTTCAGGGACAGTGAGCTCGTTTACACCCAGTGCACACACAAACACTCTGGTTTATCTACAGGACTAATGAATTCTGCCAACACGATAATCAGCAGGAACGGAAAAGTCAACCAGAGCTAATTCTTTCTAGAGTGCAGTATAATTAATTTAAAATGACTTATTTAGTAAAATGGTAATGATGAGGCTAATGTTATCTCCCCAGATGACAGGTCTATTAGTTTTGTGGTGCCTTCTAGGTGAAGCAGGGAAGCAGAGCAGTCGTGCTCTTGACATCTTGAAGGCTTCCCTTTCCTTCCACAGCTCCCTTGGCCTCTCCCTTGTGCTGGAAGTTGATTGGCTTCTGCTTCTTACTAGGGCAGAGAAGCTGGAGGAGCCCACTTCCCTCACCACCGTGACCCTTCCCACAGTCCGAGAAAGACAAGCCCACAGCGGCCCAGTGTCCTCTAATCGTCACGGTGGCACTTCTGTGGCTGGAAGAAGGACAGAGGGCTCCTGATGGATGTTTCTTATTCAGGAAGAAGCTCTGGCTCTGAGACGAGTGCCTGGAGACATGGCCCTAGGAGGGAACTCAGGAAGGATATATTTGGGCAGCTGTACATTTGAATCTCATCCGCCACCTCTCAGCTGCATGACCTTGAACAAATCACTCCATCTTTGGATCAGTTTACTCATCTGTAAACCAGAAATGGTAATACCTGCCTCACAGAACTGCTTAGGTTCTCCTTCTCTTACTGGCTGCAGGAGAGCTTAGAGACAAATGGCCCACTCATAGTGAAGACTTTGTGTAACAATTTTGCACCTTAACTTGGTTTATGTGCCCCATTACTTCTCTTTCCTCTTTTGCTTCCGCTTTTAATTCATGCTATTCGGTCTTTTGCAGTCTCATAAGTCTTCTGAACCCATTTCTGGAATAAAGTGGAGAATAAATAAATTACAAGTTGTTGGGAGGATTAAGTGACAATTGTCTAGTATCTAGCCTTTTGTGGATGTTCTCTCCCTCTCGCCCCACAGGGCTCCACTGTGTCCTTCCCACTCTAGGTGTGGCAGGCCCTGTGGAGGCTACACAGCTTCAGGGGGACCCTGCCAGGAAGGGAGCAGGGGAGCCAATGAGCAAACAACGGGAGCAGTCTGAGGGGGTCACAATCTGAGCCTAAGAGATGGCCCAAGAACTAGGTTAGCACTGAGTCAGACAGAGAAGGTGGAGCCAGGGAATGAAGTGAGGACTGGGTGACTTTAGGGGGAGCTGACGGTAAAGAGGATCAGAGTAGGTGCTTGTGGAGAAGGGGGAGGCCTGTACAGTGTGAGAGCTGAAGTGCTGACCATTGTGTCCGCTTGCCATGTGGTGTGTAGGGGTCAACGTAGGGGGATCAGTTGGGAGCCCCATCTGGCAACTGTGAGATACGGGGACAAGGGTTATCTGGGAGTGGAGGGACACTGAGGTACTGGCTGAGCCCAGTGCGGTGACCCAAGCTCTGTAGGCCAGTGAGGGCCTCTCTGTGGGCAGAGTCCAAGGATCAGCCTAATCAAAGTCCAGCAAGCAACTTTCAATTTTTCTGTTATCCGAACAAAACAATGTTAAAATATGAATCTCAACCATTAAACCTTACAGAAGCCTTAGTACAGTGGACTGTCTGACTCACCTTTCTGGAAAAGTTTACTCTGACCTAAGAAATAATTGAACATCTGAAGGGGTAGAACTTTTTTTCTGAATCTGGGCAGAAGTTTAGTTTCCTTAGGCTTGTGAAGCTGATAAAAATGAAGCATTAGAAGCAGCAGAAATAGAGAATGTTTAGACAAAATCCCAGAAAAAAACCAGAATGAGTAGTGGTTAAAACTAAGGCTGAGTCAGAGAGATTTTGAATCCTCACTTACTGGCTGTGTGACTGTGAATGAGTTATTTGACCTCACCAACCCTCAGTTTCTTCATCTGTAAAATGGGGGCAGCAGGGGCTCCTGCTTTATTGAGTTGCCGTGAGAAGTAGGTGAGTTAATGTGTGCACTGTACTGGGTACAAGGACTGGCCCAGAGCAGACCTCAATAAATGTTAGCTGTTATCACTACTGTGGTGGCTTGGAACTGTGTACCCCAGAAAAACATGTCCTTAAACTTAATCCATTCCTGTGGGTGTGAACCCATTGTGAAAGGGACCTTTGGATGAGGTTATTGCAGTTGGGGTGTGGCCCAACTGAATCGGGATGGTCTAATCCTATTTCTGGGAGTCTTACAGGGAAGATCACAGAGAGAGTAGCTGGAAGGAGCAACTGGAAGCTGGAAGTCAATGGAACTGAGAAGCTAAGAGAGGCTGCCGTGTGCATTGCCCTGTGACAGAAAAGCCGGGAACCAGGGATGGCTGGCAGCCAGCCCCAGAATGCCACAGCTTGCTGAGGCCTTGATTTTGGAGTTCTCCTCGCCTCAAAACCGTGGGCCAATAAATTCCCATTGTTTAAGCCAACTCTTTTCATGGTTTTTGTGTTGGCAGCCAGGATACTAAAACAACTATTGAA
Organism: Choloepus didactylus; assembly: GCF_015220235.1. Taxonomy (NCBI): domain Eukaryota; kingdom Metazoa; phylum Chordata; class Mammalia; order Pilosa; family Megalonychidae; genus Choloepus; species Choloepus didactylus. Next base: position 36,352,764 of record NC_051308.1, read on the forward strand.
AGCAAAGATTACATTTAGGAAATTTAAGAATTTTTTTATCCTTTAAAAATGCATTTTCTCTACCTTCTTGATATTGGAAAGCACTTAGTCTACAAAATAGAATAACTTTCTTTGTTATGGTAATGTAAATGACTTTGACTCTCTGACTTCTGTTTGTTTCTCATAAACCTATAAAAGCTAAGAGACGCTATATTAAGAATTCAGTTGCTTAGAGCACCATTTGAAACAGAAGTTTAAAACATTTTGAAGTAAATTCCATTATATTTTAAAACATTGTGTGAATACGGACTCATTTTACATAGAATTCACCAAATATGATCATTTTAAATGCAAACAAATTAGACATGTATTTTTTTTATTTCCTAACATCTATAAAAGATTTAGGAAATACACCTTGCTTGAGAAGCAGGGTGCTCAGTGTGGGACTTAAATGGTTCTGGATGTGTCGGGTGAGCTGCTGGAGAGGCGGATTCATAGCAGCCTTTTGCTCCAGTTACTTGGCATGCGGAAAGGGCACACCTGGAGGAAAGAGGCATCAGGGTTGATGCTGGTAACGGAAAGCTTAGATGGCTCCTGTCTCACACTTTAAAGTGGCTGGAGACCTTGTATCTGGAAATTGGTTAAAGAAATCAGTGAGGTGTGAATTTTATCTTAACTGTGACCATAACATAAGCAGGGTATGGTGAAGACTGAGTCAACTCAGGCAGCATACACATTTCTGATTTTTATTATTGTTTTGTTATGGTTGTTATTTTGCCCCAATATCTGAACTTTGCTTTGATCACAAATTCTAAGGGGGAAAAATGTACATGTTTTCCTCCCTGACTTCAAGATTACCCCAATTTTGAAATCTCTAAGCTTTAGTCTCCGGTCTTTTAAGTTTGCTGTCTACTTGCTATCTTCTTTTCACTTTTACTCCTGTTGCCATTCTCACATGCTATTTGTTGGACTGAGTTTCATGGAGGGCTTCTAAGTCGGTGGTGCTCCCTTGGATGTCAGCTGGACCTTAGGGTGTTGAGCAGACGGTGCTGGGTGGTTGACTTCCCTGGTAACCGACTGTGCTGGTTTGAATGCATTATATCCCCCCAAACACCATTGTCTTTGATGCCATCTTGTGTGGGCAGACCTATTAGTGTTGATTAGATTGTAATTCTATGATTGAGTGTTTCCATGGAGATGTGCCCCACCCAACTGTAGGTGATAACTCTTATTGGATAGTTTCCACAGAGGTGTGGCCCTGCCCATTCAGCGTTGGCCTTGATTAGTTTACTGGAGCACTATATGAGCTCAGACAGAAGGAGCAACCTTGCTATAGCCAAGAGGGACACTTTGAAGAAAGCACAGGAGACATTTTAGAGATGGCCTTTGAAAGCATTCTTTTGCTCCTGAGAAGCCAAGAGAGGACAAATGCCCCAAGAGCAACCAAGAGTGACATTTTTTAGGAACTGCAGCCTAGAGAGGAATGTCCTGGGAGAAAGCCATTTTGAAACCAGAACTTTGGAGTAGATGCCAGCCACATGCTTTCCCAGCTAACAGAGGTTTTCCGGACACCATTGGCCATCCTCCAATGAAGGTACCTGATTGCTGATGTGTTACTTGGACACTTTATGGCCTTAAGACTGTAACTGTGTAACCAAATAACCCGCCTTTATAAAAGCCAATCCATTTCTGGTGTTTTGCTTAATGGCAGCATTGGCAAATTGGAACACCGACATTCTGTTCCCTGATTCCCACAAACCCAGTCACCCTCAGCAGCAGCTCTGGTCATACATAGGTAGCAAGGATTTCAAACTTTTCCCCCCAAAAGATGTATTTTTCTTATTATAAAAGCAAATTTTGACCACTGTTGTAGCTTTGGACAAGCAAAATATAAATAAAAATCGCTCATAAAACACTCATAGGCACCATCTCTCTTCATATGGATATATTTTATTTTAATGTACAAAATGGAAGAGTACCATTTATACTTGTTTTGTATGCTGCTTTTTGAACATAGTGTATCCTGAATGCTTTCCAGGTCAATATATACATTAAAAGCATACTTTTTAGGTATTCCATAATATTTAATATTTCATAACTGTTAGACTTAGCTTATTTCCATTTTTCCAGTTATACATAATGTTATGATAATAGCTGTGTAGTTAAGTCTTATGAGATTCAAAACTGGGTTTGAATGCTTGCTCTACCATCTATGGCTCTGTGACCTTGGGCAAGTTACCTGTTCCTTCTGAGTCTGTTTCCTCATATTAAAAAAGAGGAATGAGAATTCTACCTCCTCCTCAAGGCATGTAATGTGGTTCCTGGCATCTAGTAAGAACTCAATAAGTGTTTTGGTTGTTGTTTTAATTTTGTAGGTTGCTCAAAGCAGGTACCATGAAATGGGTTAGCTTTTAACAATGGAAATTTATTAGCTTAAAGTTTGAGGCCATGAGAATGTCCAAATCAAGGCACCATCGTGGTGATGCTTTGTTCCCAAAGATCGACTGCTGGTGATTCTTAGTTCCTCTGCCATGTGGCAAGGCACATGGCAGCATCTGCTGGTCTCTCCCTTCTCTTCTGGGTTTCATTGTTTCAGCTTCTTGCTCCTGTGGCTTTCTCTGTCTTTGAATTTTATTCCCTTATAAAGGACTCCATTAAGAGGATTAAGACCCACCTTGGTCCATGCCTTAACTGAAGTAACCTCCTCAAAAGGTTCTACTTACAATAGGTTTATACCCATAGGAATGGATTAGCTTTAAGAACATACTTTTCTCAGGTACATACAACTCCAAACCACCACAGTTGTTATTTGGGATTACTTCCTTAGGAATAATCACTAAAAGTGGATCTGCTGGGTCAAAGTATATACATATTTGGAAGACTTTGATACAAATTACACAAAGTTTTTAAATGCCCAGAACTGTGTATTAAGAGTATGGCCCTTATTCTCACAGGCTGGCTGGTGACACAAAGTGCAGGGAAAATTGAATAACAGCTCCAAAGCTCAATGACAGCACAAAGCAGCATGCATAAAGATCTGACAACACTGTGTGCAGTTACAGTCAATGGATGGTACATGTGTAGTTCAGAGGGGGTGGGAGCTCTGTGTGGTCAGGGGACATTTTTGAAGAAGAACATTTCAGGTCACCCCAGTGGCTGTATTATTTAGCAAAGACCTGAAGGATGAGAGGAATCAGATCTATCAGGAGTGGGAGAAAGAAAATTACAGGAAGGGGAAAGAGCATGTGAAAAGTCTCTGAGACAGGAAAAGTTTGGTGTGTGTGAAGAATTGGAAAGAGACCCACTTCGCTAGAGTATAGTGAGAAAGGAAAGAGAGTTGAAGTCAGAGAAGTGGGAGGAGGCAGACTGTGGGGCTTGGACTGATTCTCACTGGGACTTCTCTGGAATGTTGTAATATGGAAATACACCTTCACATGATACAGAGAGGGAGAAAGGAAAGGGTCAGCTGCCCACTACTCTCTTCTCTCTTGTTTCCCACTGTCAAGTTTTCTCTCTCAGGGAGTTAACTCCACTGTGCCTCTGAGTCATGTCATTTGGTCCCTTAGCAGTAGTTTAGGAAACCAGATCCCTCACCTTGTGGTGAGATGCTCCATTTAAGTCCCTACGTGGGGAGGTGACCAGTGTGGGCGGAGCATTGACCAACAAGGAGAGAAAGAAGAAAGTGGTTAAGAGAATCTAAGAAGGCACTCAGGGTTTATGTCTTAATACTGCCTACTTGCACAGTCAGATCTTCCTATGCCCTCTCACTATATCTCGGTCTCATATTACTATCTGGGGCCTCCATTTCTTCCCTGAAACTGAAACTGAAGATACAGTCACTCTTGCTGACAGGGGAGATACAAGTCCAGTTGGTTAGAGTCCCCTTCAAGATGGTGGCCACTCATGATCTCCTAGAAAACCAAGACAAGAGGGTTCCTGCAACAGGTTATGGACCCCACTTCTATAGCTGGTCCTAAAGCTGTACCTGATATTAATTACCCCCTTCCTTCTCCACTCTTTCTATATCTCTTCACCGTTAGCTAGCATTTTATCTGGTCTGGGTTGTTTAATCCAACCAGTGCAAAAACTTCCATCTTGGACTGTTGATCCAGTGGAATGAGGTGCCCAAAGTGGCCAAATAGGAGTTTCAACTTCCAATTTGTGGAAGCCCATTATGTCCTTTGACAGAAATGTTCCACCGCTGTGAACTAGGATCCTTAACCACACAGAACTTAAGGTTTTAAGGACAGAAAGCTAAAGCTTTCTGCGAGTCTGTGTAGTAAAGAATTTAGCCTTGCCCTGAAAGAGGGCTGGCTTTTGTCCCCAGGAACTTTTCCTAGACTCTGCCCCATGCACTTCTTTCCTTGGCTGATTTTAATCTGAATCCTTTCCCTGTAATAAAATATAACTGTGAGTATAGCAGCTTTCAGTGAGCCCTTTTAGTGAATTATCAAAACAGAGGGTGGTTTTAGGAATTCCTCGAATTTGCAGTTATTGTTGGAAGTAAGTGTGGTCTTGTGTGGACTGTGTTCCCTCAAACTTCATAGCTGTCCAACTCCACAGAGTCGCCAGGTGAAATAGTGAGAGGACCATTTCCACATCCATCTCTTGGTTCCTGGATCCAGGCATCCTAGCTGTAGGGGACACAGTATTATATATCAGTCATTGGTTCAAGGCATACTTAATGCAGACAGCAACCCCACACTGTTGTTGTCCAGGCTTGGTTTAGACAACAAGACATTTTTACCATTATTTCAGGCCAGCTGTTTCTGGTGATGTGGCACATGATAAAACCAGTAAATTTTATGGTCAGGAATCTATTGTCATATCTCTTTTGCTGTAAAATATCTTTATTATGAGATAAGAATGACTTAAAGATATGAGTATCCATGCTAAGTTGACAAGGGGTGGACTATGATAAGTTTGTAATGTCAATTTGCCTAGCCTGGACTACATTTCACAGAACTCCCTTCCCTGTGCGTTTCCAGCTAGGGAGGGCCACAACAGACATTCTTGAGAGAGATTTGGGGGGTAGAAGGAAAACATCAGCTATTCTGTACCACACATGTGTTGTACCTCACCACTGCTGGCTCACTTTATTGGTGTGAGGCAACAGCTGAGTCTGCAACTGCTCTACCTACCTCTGGATCCTTTTTCAGCTTCTCCAATTCCCAGGCCAAGAATGTGTTTAGCTCCATGAGAAAAGGTCCCAGCTTCTCCTGCAGGACACCTACATCATCGAGGTCAGAGAAGTAAGAGCTGACACAGGTTTCAATCCAACCTTGTCAGTTCTAGCTTGTACTTATGGATTCCAGATTGTCCTTGTTCTCACCCGCTATACACCTGTCTTCTCCTCCTTACGGCCCATGCTGCATACTTGCAGCTCCAGCATCAGATATGAAAACAAAGACCTTACAGAGATTGCTCAACCAGCTCCAACAGTCATAAGGTCGTATCTCTGAAACAAATTCAGATATATATGTATATATATGAATTTTTTCTTTGTCATCAATGTTCCAGTCTTTCACAATAATGTACCTCAGTGTAGTTCTACTTTTGTCCATTATTCTGGGCATCCAGTCAGCCCTTTCAACTGGAAACTCATGCCCTTCATGTCCTTCAGTTCTGGAAAGTATTTGTAAATTATATTGCTGATTATTTTATCTCTTCCATTTCTCCCTCTCTCTTCCTCTCTCTGTTGAACTGAGTCTTATGAGGATTCTGTGGTGTTAGCAGGATTAGTTCTGGTTTTCCTTACTGCTGCTTATGGCTTAGGATTCAGATTTCTCAAGGCTTCTAAGTTAGTTACCACTTAGCCATCTGATTTCCGACTTTGTTTTCTTTTTTTTTTTAACTTAAAAAATTATTTATTGTAATTTTAGTGGGACTTGGGGAAGGAAGAACATTAGACAGACACCTTCAATCTACTATCTTCACCCAGAAATCTGCCTTCTATTTCATTTTAAATCAGTGAGTTAAATTGTTTGGAAAATTGTTCATTTCACCTAAGTTTTTAACATCATTGGCACAAAATCATTTGCATATTTTCTCATGATGTTTAAATCTCTGCTGTATCTGTAGTTACTTCCTGTTTACATTCTCATTAAATTTTATTTGTACCTTCTCTCTTTCTCTTTTTTGGCCTAATCTTGTCAGTTTTGTCTATTTTCTTATTAGTGTTTCAAAGAGCCAGCTTTGGCCTGTCCATATTCTCTGTTTTTCCCTATTTTAGAACACTCTCGATTTATCGGAGAATGGGCTTTTATGATTGCCTCTTTTTGTGTGTTGTAAGCGTAGAGCTAGTGTCACACTAAAGGATTGTGTGATAACATTTACATTGTCATACTCTATTTCTGACTTTTTTTACACTAAGAATGAATCTGTCTGAATACTGTTCTATCAAAGATGGAGGGGAATATGTGTGTGTTTGGGGGGTAGTTTAGCCTTGAGCTGTCCACTTAAATGACATCTAATTATCACCAACACTGTGCTGTTGGGAGAAGAACACTCCCCTTCAGAAGACTCTATGAGTGCTCAGTGAGCAAAGAACTAGCAATCACAGATAAGACTGCAGATTTAATGGTTATGTTTTATTATCTCACATGTTTTTTCAGAAAATTAAAAGCTGTGATCAGTAGATCAATGTCGCCATGAAAATCTCACATCAGAGCTGGTTTTAATATTTTAAAGTGGATTTTATTGCTGGTAATTTTAAAAACACAGACACACATCTCCTGTGGGGCAATGAAGAATGGGGACAGGGTCTCTGCTGACATTTAATTCTCAGTGCACTGCAGGTATTCTCTCACAGATACCTTCTTTCCTGGCATGGATTTTGTGAATGCCTCTAGCGATAATTTTTTTCTACCATCTACAGCATTTTAGATATTTGACAGTCACTTATACAGAGAGTTATTTATGTGGCGCTTTGCAAAGTGCTTTAAAAAATGCAACTGCTATTTAGTTATTCCTTGCAACTCCCTTGTGAGGAGAATCACGTCTATACATCAAGGTTTGGAGGACCTAGAGGCATGATGCTTCTTGCTTAGGTCCGGCAGGAAGTTGGAGATTGGAATACTGGCTGTCTCCCCAGGGCTGCCCACAGGCTCTGGAGATCTCTATTTGTGCTGGCAGGTTCCTCTGCAGGAGACATTTCCAATTCAAATGGGAGTTTGACGGGGAGCATAAAGAACAGGAAAGCCGGGTAGTTGGTGCTTGGCTAGGGCACCTAGGGCCCTCTGGAACCCAGGAACTTTAGGGACAGAAGAGCTCATCCTTATGAACAAGGGTTTCCTTGAGGACACTCTTCAGGAATGTCCACAAGGGCAATTGTTCTCATTTAGTGGCATAGGTGGGGTCCGGTCCAGACAATCCCTGAGGACCAGAATGGCTCCTGACAGATGGTTGAGCCTGGAAGTGGGCACAGCAGCCCCTGTGAGGGCAGGCCCACAGTGGGTGGTTTGGAAGGAAGAGGCCAAAGGAAAGAATCCCTGATCTCACAGCAGCTGCTGCCATCTTCCCTGATGACATGGCCTCCATCTTCTGTGGCATGACCTCCATGTGGGGGCAAAGAAGAGATGGCTCCAAGCTAAGTGAGAAGGGCAAGGTGTGTTTCCTCAATGCTCAACCCCACTGTTTTAGTTTCTTGGCTGCTAAAACAAACACCATACAATGGGTTGGCTTAACTACAGGAGTCTATTGGCTCATGGTTTTGAGGCTAGGAGAAGTCCAGAGTTGAGAAGTCAGCAAGCCAGTGCTTTCTCCCCAAGGACTGTGGTGTTCTGAGGCTGGCTGCTCTGGGGTTGGCTGCAGGTGATCCATGGTCCTTGGCTTTTTTGTCATATAGTGATGCACATGGCAATGTCTTCTTCTTTCCCCTCTGGGTTCTGCTGACTTTCTGCTTCCAGCTTTTTCCCTTGGCTTTCTCTAGAAGACAACCGGTACTAGGATTAAGACCTCATCAAAAAGTCCTAATTATGATGGATTCACACCAATCACATGGATTGAAATTAAGAACATGTTTTCTGGAGTACATAACTCCAAGCCCTAGCTGACACCCCACTCCAAGGCCACGGGGATCCCCTGCCCACCTCATCCCTGTATCTGGAAGGCTCAGAGATGCGTTGGGGAGAAAGATGAGTGTCCATGTTGTGATGATGTCCAGCCTTTTGCTTTCTCAAGGAATTGGAGTGGGTGGGAGGTCAGGAGGGGCCTGCTGCTGGTCCCAGAGAACTCACAGTCTACAAAGCGCTGCCCCTACATGCCTTGTCTCATTTGATGCTCACAGCAGCCCTGTGCAGTAAATGTTATTAACTCCATTTTACAGATGAAGAAACCAATATTCAAAGTGGTTATTTGACTTGTCCAAGATTATACAGCTAATTAAGAGTGGAGAGTGGGCTCATTAGCTTCTCCAATGAGCCAAAGTACCTGTATGTCTCTCCCTGGAGTCTCTGGTTCCTTAAGTGCAAAATGACCGTCTCCTGTATTTCTTCTGGATCAGATCATCTGTGGTCCTCTGGGCTACATCCAACATTCATCTCAGAATTACCTGTGGCAAAATCTGTTTCTGGTTTCCTCACTTGACATGATCTTTGGTGAAATCTTTAACTTTTCTTTGGTTTCCTGGAAAAGCTGAGTATATACAGAGAATGCTGGTAAGAAGCCACAGGTCCACTGAGATAAATAAGATTTTTGTCCCAACTGCAAGTTGAAGAGGCTGCAACACTTTAGTGAGTCCCCATCCTCTGGCAAGCAATTTGAGGAAAAAGAGAATATCCCTGCCCGTGGGGCCCTGGTGGGGATGGGGATGTCCAACAGCCTGTCATAGTTCACTTCTCAACTTCTGTTCTTTTCTCTTGAAAGCCATTTTTTTTTTTAATCTCCTCTAAAGAGCCCTTGCGAAGTATAGGTTTTAACTCAACAGTGCTTTCCTTCAATTTCGCCAGGAAAGTGAAGCAAGCAAGGCCCTTCTTTCCAGATCTGAAGGCAGGCTCCCTGAGGCCAAATCTGGGGCAGGCACTCTCATCTCAATAGGGACAACTTTGCACCTCTCAGTAGCTTTTGTCCTTCGGGGGGTCTCTAGGCTTCCAGAGATGTCAGCAAACCACTGCCTGGGCAAGTCTTTTGCATGGGACTGGACAACAAGATAATGACAAAATCAAGAAAATGCTCCTTTACTTGTTTCCTGGGCCTGCCTTACTCAGCTACGTCCTGTACGGGAGGTAGGAAAATGGTGCTGGTTCTTTGTGCCTGTGGGAGGCCACTGTGCCAGAGTTGGAAATACCCTTTAAGAAACTGAGATGGAGTTAAGTGGTCTCTGGCCACAGTGATTCATTATTTCTAAGCTTCCATTTACTGAGAACCTGATGTGTGCAGAGCATTAGGCTATGGCTTTAGGAGACAGTAAAGTCATAGTATGGCAAATATGCTTGGTTGCTGAACCAACAACTTGTCCAAACCTCCTTCTTTCTTCCTAGTTGAACATGCCACACATGCTCCAGGTTTCCTCACAACTGGTGAGTGTGCAAGGCACCCAAACTTGATTAAGGAACTAGCAATGGAAATCACTAGGGAACGTCTGGGAAAGAATTTCTCTCTGACAAAAAGAGAAACACTAGGAGAAGTTGTCTCTCCTTCCTCCTGATGTTATTGCATGTAGACAGATGATCGATAGCCATATTGCCACCTTGAGGGGACCAGGTAGACACTGGGAATGGCAGAGCGGAGAGGTAGACTGCAATAGGTCCTTGATGACTTCGTTGCACTGCTGAATTAACCAGCTCCAGAATGTCTTAACTTCAGATTTCCTAATGTGAGAGAGAGTAGCTGTCCTTATTGGTGAAGTCATTCCAATTGGGATATTCTGTTATTTGCAGCTGAAAGCATCCTAACTGAAACACATAGGAAACAGATTCTTCCTCCTTAAGGAGATTAGCATCCAGGGGAGACATCAGACACCTGGAAAGTGATTTCCTTCTGTGGTGGTTTGGAGCTGTAGGCACCCCAGAAAAATATGTTCTTAAATCTGATCCATTCCCGTGGGTGTGAACCCATTTTAAATAGGACATTTTGATGAGGCTACTTAAGTTAAGGTGTAGCCCACCTCCATCAGGATGGGTCTTAATCATATTACTGTAGTCCTTTGTAAACAGAATGAATTCAGATATGAGACAAAGCCACAGGAAGCAAGAAGCTAAAATGGAACCTGGAAGAGAAGGAAGGGACCAGGAGATGCTGCCATGTGCTTTGCCATGTGACAGAGAAACCAAAGATCACTGGCAGCCAGCCCCTGAATGCTGCAGTCATTGGGGAGAAGGCATCACTTTGATGATGCCTTGATTTGGACATTTTCCCAACCTCAAAACCATAAGCGAATAACTTCCCATTGTTTAAGCCAAACCATTTCATGGTATTTGTTTAAACAGCCTAGGGAACGAAAACACCTACCTGTGCAGTACCCATAATGTACAGATGGGCCTTCTTTTATATATAAAAAGAGATGCATTTGTAAGACAGTGTGTAATGCAAATTAGAATTCTCCATTGACTTTATGAATGTTTCTAAGATATTTTCCCTCCATTAATAATTGAGATTCAACTAATAATAGCTCTTAACACTTCAGAGTTTCTTTCTTCTGTTTTGACAAGTTGCAAATATCTAGAAATCCCTATCATTAAATGAAAAAGGAAACTTTTTTACTAAATGAATAGTCACCCTTTAATTTATCTTTTTGGTAATTTCATATTTTGGAAACAGGAGTCCTAAGAAGAGGTTCACCAGTGCTCCCACCTGAATATCAGACTCTGATCACATTTATTGTTCTCGTAGGCTAGACTTGGGTGGAAATGGAATTATGTTCTCACTTTCATTATTCCAATTGTTTTTTATATCCTAGTTGTTTCTAGGTGTAATGGGGTATGAAAATGGTTCCTGTGGCTAGAACTGAACCATACACAGATCTCTCAAAGGAGGAAGCAGATTGTTTGCAGGATTTACAATGGAGCTGTCTAAAATCCAGTCACCCATGTCTCAAACTCCTCATTCACAGGGAGCCCATCAAAGGCTTGGAAGGTGAACATGACGAAAGTGGGTTTTCAGAGTTTCTGGTGAGCCCAGTTGGGGAGGGATTCTTATCCCCTCGTACATTCTCCTGTTCAGAAGGGCTAGAAGCCTGTTCTCAGGTTCCCTTGTTAGGAGAGTGCTGGGTGTGGTTTAATTCTGTCAGTGAGATTCCCTGCATCTAGATTTGGAAGCCTGAGCTGAGGTTGAAGTTATTTTTCCTCCAGCGTGGCTCCAGGCCTGCATGAGTTTTTCCTGTAGTTTCTGTTTCCCTGAAACACAGTCTCCTGCCTCCTGCTGGGGACATCAGCCGTGGTTTCTGTAATTTTCAGGACTCCAGGTAGGAGCAGCAACTTCCTGATTGTTGGGACCATTGCTCTGGCAGTGAACCTGAAATTTTATGGTTGGATAGCGGCCACACTGCTTAATCTCTCTCCTCCAACCTTTCCAAGAATTTAGTTAGCACCAATTTCTGTATTTACACCCTTTCACCCTTTTTGATCAAAATATCTTGTGTGATTTCTACTTTCCTATCTGAATCCTGACTACTACAGGAGCATGGGAGTTACCTCTTCTGTCACGACAAGAAGGAAGGGTTTTAAACAGATTACTCCAAAAGTTCAATATGGTTCCTGCAGTTTGGGGGACACAACGGGTGAGGCTCTGAGTTCCCTGGGAACATCTAAAACAAGAGGCTTCCAGTGGCTTTGTGAGGAGCAAAGTAGAGGTCCCTGTGGTGCTGGAACTGGCCTGCACCGTGGGGCCTGCCAGGTCAAAGGCTGCAGGAGCGATCCCATGGACACTTTGGGCCACACATGTGAGAGGGCCACCTGCAGGAGCCAGCAGAGCTTTGCTGAAAGAAGCTAGAGGTATTGCTGATGGGCAGCCCAGGGGCTGGGAAAAGAGTAAGGAACCAACTGGAATGGAGATGGCTTTCACACATATCAGGGGAGCTGGCAGCGTGAGATCCTCAGCTTTTGGATGTCTCCAGAGAAGCTGCAAAAGTACATATGAAACAAAAAATCCTCTTTTAACTTCAGAGGGAGTTGACACTGGATTGCCAAGGCAGTAATAGTCGAGATTTTTCTGCTTCATTCCCTTTTTTCTTCTCCCCCTTCCAATTCTAGTGGATATGAAGCCAGAGAGGAGAGGTCTAAGGGTAGAATGGAGAAGGAGGCAACCACCTCCACCTACCCAGTCTTTCTGCCTCCACAGCCTGAGCTGGGGGAGCAGAGAGGCCTCTTGTTTGAACATTATTGTACTTTTGACGATTCCGTGGTCTGGCATTTTAATTGCTAAAGCTCATGTTTTGAGATAGTGGGTACTGGAAAACTGTATCATTAAGAGTGACCAGAAGAATCACAGGGCCTGTCAATTTTCACCCAGGGTAGGGGAAGACCAGCTTCAGCAAACAAACTTAAAGAACATTGGGAAATATTGGAGATTGAATCATATACCCCATAAAAGACATGTTCAAGTCTTTATCTGCATGCCTGCGGGTGTGAACCCATTTGTAAATAGGGCTTTGAAGATGTTATTATTAGTTAAGGTGTGCCCAAAATGATTGAGGATGGGCTTTCATCCAATGTGGTTGAAGTCCTGATAAGCAAAGGAAATTGGACATGGAAGTAGAAGCCAGAAATCAGTGGAAACCAGAGGAGCAGGCACAAAGGAGAGAGAGTTTGTTATGTGGCGGGAGACTGCCAGAATGCTACAGACTCCGGGAGAAAGCGTGTCCTGTCCAGATCTTGATTTTGGGCTTCTAGGCTCCAAAACCATGAGACAGCAAATTCTTTTCTATAAGTCAACCAACTTGTGGTATTTGTCATAGCAGCCCTGATAAACAAAGACAAGAGACAAACATAAAATTGCTCTTTCAATGTAATGGTTACACAGGTCTGCTTTTCTCCTCTAAATGTTTACTTCCCTGTAGGGGTGTGTGTGTGTGTGTGTGTGTGTGTGTGTGTGTGTGTGTGTGTGTTTCATTTTCAAATCCCCAGAGGCTGGTACATTATAGCCACTCAGTAGGTGTCTAGGGAATTACTAGTAGATGCTTGGGGTTGCAAGGTAGAGTATCATCAGCTATTGCCACACAAATTCTGCTTAACAAACCACCCAGAACTCAGTGGCCTAAACTAATAAGCATTTATGTCTCACTCACATGTCTGCAGGTGCCTGGGCTCAGCTGGTCTAGACTGAGTTTTGTTGGCTTGGACTGTAGATCACAGGTTGGGTCCAGGTATGCTCCACGGGTCTCTCATCCTCCTTGGGGTAGTGGCTCCCCAGGGTGTGTTCTTCCCATGGTGAAAGGCAGGCATGCAAGAGGTCAAGCCCGACCACTCAGGCACATTCCAAGTCTCTGCTTACATCATTTCTAAAATCCCAAGTAACATGGACACACACTGGAAGTGAAGGGACAGGGAAGTACCCTCTGCCCTCCGTAAAGCCTTGACAATGGTGTGAAGAAATTAATTGTACTATAGGCGCCACATACATTTTTTATTTCAAACTTAATGAAAAATAAGAATGGCCTCAAGTTGTTCACTTTTGTGATCTCAGTTCTCAGCTTAGCAGGAGGGAGGGCTGAGGCTTCATTTTGCACTGGGTCCCACAATTTATGTAGCCAGTCCTGCCCAGGAAGATGCAGGTTTCCTGAAGATTTATTGATGTTATTGCAGCCCTGGAGGGTCTGCAGCTCACTCTCACCTCATTCATTCAGCAATGATAATAAAGATGACAGCCACCATTTATTGAGTGTCCACTAGGGGCTGGGCACTATGCTAATGACTTTACAAACATCATTCCAAATCTCACCATCAAATTTGCAATGTTTTCTGGTCGTGAAACTGAGATTCATTGTTCATGTTTAACTCATCCATGATTAGATGACCAGGATTTGCAACCAGCTTTGTTTGACTCCCTAGTCTTCCTACTAGATTATTTTGCTCCTATGTACCAGGAACTCTGCAGAGACCTGGGGATACAGAGTACAGGCCCTGTCCTCAGGACAATAAGTGTCTTAACAATAATAATAAACATCCACATAGCACCTGCATGTGCCAGGCACTATTCTAAGCAATTTACATAAGCTAACTCATTTAATTTGTACAACAATCCTTGTTGTAGGTACTAATATTAGCCCCATTTCCTAGAGGGAAGACTGAGGTATGGAGAAGGAAAGTAACTCATCCACAGTCACTTGGTTGGAAGGTATCAGGACCAGGGTCCAAGCCCAGGCAGTCTGGGTCTAGAGCCCATGGGCTTAACTGCTCGTTATTATATCACCTCTTACCTTGGCTGCCGTGGTTACCTTGGTCAGGGCAGGCCTGTCGCTTTGGTGACAGGGAAAGTAAAGTAAATGAACTGTTGAGCTCCTCCCGGGAGCTCCTATGCTGTGTAGGATTCTGGGGGTACAATAGAGAACACAACATGGCCCCTGCCCTCAGGGAGCTTACTCTCTAGACGGGGTGGCGGATGAGGAGAGCTTGAGAGCTGTGAATGGCACCTGCAGGGCTTCTGGGAAGTCCCGAGAAGTGGAAGCAAAGCCAGATTGTGGTGGAGGGGAGGATGGAGCTTTCCGAGGAGTCTGGAAGAATAAATAGGAATTGTTCAGGTGGGGGGAAGCAGGGATGAGTGGCACTGACGGAGGCAGAGACGAGAGAGAAAGTTCCACGTGTTTAGCTAACGCAACTAGTTCAGAATGGCCAGAGTGAAGTGCTTGAGGGATGACAGGGGAGGTGAACAGAGCAGACCATGCAGGCCTCATTTGTGGTCTAGAGATTTACATTTATCTGGGAGAAACTGGGAGTCTTTGAAAGGTAGCCCGGTTAGGTTTGCCTTTTGAAATGATCACTCTGGGAGTGGAATGGATGATAAGTTGGAGGAGGTGAGAGGGGAGGCAAGAGGGAAGTGGGAGGCTGTGGGGGAGACCCAGTGGGGAGACGGGGGAGCCTGAAGTAGGGGGTGGCAGTGGCACGCAGGCGTTATCAGGCTCATCCCTAGCCTTGAGGAAGCAGGCTCCTCACACGGCTGGCGGGAAACTACGTTGTGATTGAGATTCAGACCCGTCTGTTCCAAAACATGCTCACTGTGTTGACGTCCAAAGGGATTTATTTTCTCACTTCTTGTCTCAGCAGATGGTCTGACTATTGCTGTTCACTTTCAAAAGAAAATCTCTCATCCAACCCGATCCTGGGTCAGCTGGTGCCCAGTAAAACCAGACGGGAGGACAAACACCCAGGAGAGGTGACTCTGGGGCCTGCCTGCGACTAGGCACTTAGGGGAGGGTCCTGGTGGCGTTACCGGCACTTGTGTATTTACACAAACACCTACCTCCCTCCAGGGGCTGGTGCTTGCTGAATGAAGTTCATTTTAATATTAACCTAATAAAGGCATAATTGGGAGCGTAAATTACAAAACTACCCGCCACACATCCCAGAAAGCAATGTTTATGATTTCGGATGGCTCCCGGCTTCCTTTAATTGGTGCTGCTGTCTCCCATCTCAGCAAGGGTAGCTGAGAACTGATGGTCTAATCTTTATTTTTGATTAGGCAGTTATGCTCTACCTGGAATGGGAAACAAAACCCAATACTTTGACTGAGGAGAGCTCGCAGGGTAGTGAGAGCAGGAGGGTTGAGGGAAAGGAAGGAAGGTGATGAAAGGGTGAGCAGGGTGGAGAAGAGGAGGGAAGGATGGGGAGCAGGGAGGGAGCATAAGGACTGGAGGCTGGACAGAACTGTGTCAAGAGGAGGTTCTAGAAACCCCAATAGGCCTGGAGCTGGGCTTCTGGAGAAAGATTACACCTATGGTGAAATCCCCAATGTGAATCTGTATTACTGGCCAGCCCTAAGACTGAACTGGTCTCAGAGGGACCCTCCAGGCTGGGGTTGACAGCAGAGCTGTGAGCCAGCCCTCCTGGATGCACCAGAAGTATCCCCCAGTTCCAAATCTCTGACCACCTCAAGCTTCCAGGCACCGTTTCCAGGTATCTCCATCCAGAGAAAGGATGATCTGCCTCTTCCCTGCCTCCCAGCCAGGCGCCCAAGTCCCCTGGTGGCTGACGGCTGGGTCTCCCCTTCCAGGGGACCTGCCTGGGAGGGGGAAGCGGAGACAAAGCAGAAGGAGAAAAGGACAAAATCGAAGGCTTTTTCCCTCTACTTCTCTCTATATTTTTTCCTTTGGGCAAAGAGTGAGGAAAAGACAATTAAATGAAAAAGTCAGTATGGTTGGGTTGAGAAATGAAGCAGAAATTCAGACAATGCAAGCATTTCCTCCCTTATAGGAAAATTAATTGAACTTTATGGTGGTGTTTGGGCTGGGTAGTGGCTCTGGTAATTTGGGGGCCTGCAAGATGGTTGTATTTGTGGTTTAATTTTCATCGTTTCATATCTAAGGCATTTATAATACAATTTATGAGCCTTCTTGCTGAGGTCACTATTGTAAATGAGAAGTCATTCCCAAAGGACCTTATCTAGTACAATAAATGGATAAAATTACGGAATTTATTAACATCTAAATTAAAAAGTCTGAAAAATTGAGTTCTAATTAATCAGCTTGCAAACAACTACTCCCAAGAATAAGATAACAGACCCTTTAGCAACAGCTGGTGATTTGAGACATGTTTTTTTTTCAACAATATTTTCACAGCAGCTCCTATCTGAGGAGTTCAAAGCATTCCCGTAAATGCTAATTATTTAAGGAGTTTCAGAAACTGAAGCAGATAATTACTATTTTCTCAGGATTTGTAATGAGGAAATGGCCGCTGAGAGGCAGGGGTGAGTGCCTTTGCCCAAGGTCATGGGTGGACTGTCAGAAAGAGGGTGGGGAAGGCAGGCATGCAATTTCTCTGACCTCAGCCCTGCTCTGGCCTTCAGCTCCCTGGTTTCCTGGTTCCTGTTCTGTGCTCTGTGAGCAACCTCCCTCCCACCCACACGCCCCACCGCCAGCTTGTTCAACAGCTCCCAGCCCTGCCCTCCTAGGACCGTGTCTGCATTTCGCTCACAGTGAGCCTAGAGCCTGCCTTGTGTGCATCAGCCTCCTAGGGACTGGGGCCTTGTGCCTGGACCTGAGTTTCCCCAGATGTTATGGTAGTGGGAGCTCCCAGATGCCCAGATGAGCTGTCTTGCTCTCCCATGTGGTCTCTCATCTGCATGGGAACCTGTCAGTAGCCTCTCTACAGCCCCTGGCTGACCTCTCAGTCTCTGACCATCTCTGATAAGGGTGTTAGGCCTGTAGAGGAGCTTTCTCCTCTCCGGTCCAGTCTATGGTCTAATGACTCTGGGATCTGACATCCTGGGCTTCTGGGCTGCCTTCCAGGGTGGACTGTCCCCTTTCCAGAGCTTTGTTAGGAACTAGAGGTGTCTTGATGACACAGACTAGACTGTAAGGCATTGGAGATCTCAGTGTCTTCCCTGTTTTGGAGCTGATTGGCAAAATTGCCATGCAGGGCATTAAATCATTTACACACATGGGAGAGAAGCCAAGATTGGGAAATCAACATTGTTGAGTAATATTGTGTTGAAAAATTCATATATGCTATACCATCAAGTTCTCACAACATTAAGTAATTAAAAGAGAAACAAAACGGATACTCAGAGAGGTTAAGAAATAAAGCCAAGCTCATACAGTAAATGAAAGAATGGGAGATGTCAACCTAAACTGTAGTCTTTTAAAACCTGGGCCCTTCTTCTTGCTGCTCTTGATGACGGAGGATCCTGAGATCTTAGAAAGGCTGCATGAGTCTCTCAGAGAATCAGTGGAACAGGGAGAGAAGCTCAGCCCCTTGACTGCCAGTGCAGCTTCTGTGCCCTAGAATTAACTGGGAGAGGTGAGAACCCACATAAGACCCTCCATCATCACTTTATAACCCAACCAGTGGTGGGTGCAGGGTGGGCTGGGAGCAACATCAAAGCAGGCCATTTTAGTCCTCTGTTCTGGGTGGTGACTCTGACCCCTGGGCAGATGCTGAAGGACAGAACTTTCTGGGGCTGGCTTGGCTTTTGCAGAAGCCATCAGCTCCCAACCGTTCAGAGGAATCCTGCCCCTTTGCTGTGAGCTAATTAACTCTCCTCCCCTGGCGTCCTTCCCAGAGCCCTTTATCATCTAAAGAGCTTCTGCACTCGGAACAAGCACAACCATTACTGGGGTGGGGCCGGGACCCAAGCCCACTGCTTCACGGATAGGCCCCCTGCAGGAAGGGGATTGAAGTGTCTTCTTGTTTCTCTTGTTGGCACGTTTTCTCAGTGCCCATTCATTCTCTCCTTCATTCATTTACTTACTGTATGAAATTGATGCATTACTTTAACTCTCAGTTTACTCATCTTTGCAATGGGAATTCTATTAGCCCTACCCCACTGGGTTGTTGTAGTGTTTAAATGGGGTAATGTGGTATTTAGAAAATACCTGGCACATAATCAGTGCTCAAAAAGGGTTAGCAGTCAGTGTGTTATTATTATCATCAATATTACTAACAGCCTCCCTGAACCTCCATTTCCTCATCTATAAAATGTGGGTGAATGTACCACTATGGTTGTTGGGAGAGTGAGAGACGATAAATATAAGGTACCTAGTACAGCATTTGGCTGGAGTTAAGCATTGCTCGTTGACTCAGGTGCATTCATTAAGTGCCTGTGCAAAATCTTGGGACCTTAGAAGTAGGACAAGGCCCTGCACTGGGGAGCGTGTGGTCCAGGGGCCGGGCAGGAGGCAGCATGAATGGGGCAGAAAGGGAGCTGTGTCTTCAACTGGAGCACGCTCCCCGAGGCACAGCGTAGTTTATGTGGCATCAGTAGAAACTTTTCATTTCGGTTCTATAAATGTTACAAGGCTGTTTTAAAAGATTAAAATCCCTTTAATTTATAGGGCATTTTCTCATCCATTATCACATCTGACTTTTACGTTAACCCAGGTGGTATATAGATGTCATCACCCCCCACTTTATCTGTAAGAAAACCAGAGCCCGGGCCACAGAGTCTTTTCTATTCCACCGTATAACAGTGGCTGTTATCGTCACTTTGTTCTCTATGAGGACATCATGCACATCCCCACCCCTCCCCACACCTGCTGGCTAGAAGGCAGAACCATGGTGAGTTGGGTGTAATGTGGGGTGGGGCTGGGGGTGGAGTTCAGGCTCTCATTCATTCATTCATTCACTCAGCAACTAATTCCTGAAAACTCTCTGAGGTCCCCTGGGCCAGCTGGTGTCTCTCAAGTAGTTCCAGGAGTGAGAAATAAACTGGAGCTTGAGTTTGCCTGGGGAAAGGACTGGGCAGGCAGAAGTTCAAGTTTAGGGGCTTAAACAAGTTTTCTGTCTTCTTCCTGAGGGACCTCGATTCCCCCACACCCATTTGCTTTCCCTTAGTCTTCCACTAAAGAAGGAACCATGTAGACTTTTCATGTAAAAGAGTGTAAAAGAGTGATATCACAAATTTCATTATGTTCTGCCCAAAGGATCAACAGAGGAAGGTGAATGGGTCAAGGTGGGACAATGGGGGCCACAGTGATGAGAGAGCTGGGCGGTCTGGGGGACAAGTGGGAGGAAGGAGATCCAGCTGTCCCCACCTCCAGGCCTTCCGTCAGTCTCTCCCCCTCCCCACCTGAAGTCCCCGCTCATCCCTATCTCACCACATGCTGTCCTTTTCTCCCTTCATTTCAGTTCTCCCCTCTTTCATGACAACTTCTTGGATTGATCTTGCTCATACTTGATCTTTCCTTTCTTTGAAATTTTATTTAATTTGGACTCGGTGCTGGGAGACTGACTCAATTTCATGTCTACTGATCTCATTTCCCCAAATTACAAGTTCCTTGGGGGCAAAGCCATGTCCTGAGCTTCTTAGAACTGTTCACAGCACCTAGCACAGCCATTGTAACTTTCTAGTTGAACAAGTCCCTCCTTTATTCCCACAACCTCAACCCTATTCATTGTCTCTTCCCAGAAGAATCCCCCCCTCACCCTCCCACTGGCTGAGCCCCATGCCCTGTCCCCCCAGTCTGGTTCATTCCCCACATCCCTTACCAGAAAGGACTTTATCATGCACATCTCTGGGCCCCAGCCTCCCCTCTTTAACAGCCCTGCCCAGCTCTCCACTCCCCGTAGACTGCATTCACCATTCAAGCTCCCTGATCTCCAGCCACTCTCACTGCCCACTGTCCCTGCCAGGGGCCCAGTTATCCAGCTCCATGAGCCCAAACAACCCCACATGTTGGTGCCTCTTTTTCTTCCTTGAGTCTCCCTAAAAGGATCCTGCTGATCCTTCAAGGCTGCGCACAAATGTCACTGAATCATTTCAGAGAGAGTACAGGCGGAGTTAATTCCTCCCTTCGGTTTGATTCCACAGCACATCTTCTGTTTCTAAAACAACACTGCTCGAGGCTGGTTGCAGGGGTTGAAGGAGGGGCGCTGGAGAGCCGTGTGCCTGACTCACGGTGGGTCCTCAAGCAGCACTGGCTCACTGACCCCATCGCCTCCTGCTGTGGCACCGGGCCTCACATTCGCCCCTTTACATCTCTCCATTCCTGTCAAGTCTCCACCTTACAGAGATGCTGTGAAGACAAATGAGATAATATGTAAAAGTGCCTTAAGCTCCAGAAGATGGACTCTGTTATTAAGGCTGTAAAGCTCTCTGTTGGGGAAATCAAACTTGTTGGTGAATAGGGAAGTGGGAGAAAAGGGAGAAGAGGGAGAGAGAAAGGGGAAGAGGAAGAGAATGAGGGAAGGGAGATGGGGGAGGGAGAGAGAGAGAAGGGGAGGGGGAGAGAACACACACTAGCACGCCTACCCTGGCAGACTGAGGGGGATGTTAGAATTCGGACTGGTTTCCACAAGGCAACAAACCGTAATGTTTGCACTCACCTCTCCCCCCACAAAAGACAAAATACCCACAAAACTGACTTCACCTTCTGCTTACCTGCTAATGGGGGAATTCACCCCAGCCTTGGGGATAGTCTATGTAGTGAGCTAAGAAGCACTGGCTTCAAGCAGATCTGAACCTGGCTCTGCCCTGCACACCCTCTGGCTGTGAGGACTTGGCCAAGTGACCACCCCCGGGTGCGCCCTCCCTGGGTGCTGTGCACAGCAAATGCTCCACACTGGCCAGGTCCATCTCCTCCCTGACCCTACGCCAGCCCAGGTCGGCCTGCAGCCAGGGGCGTCAGGCAGAAGCCAGCAGTTGCAGAGAGCTCACGTCACGTTCTTCCTTGCCCATCGTGACCTCCGGAGAAACCCCTATATACACAAACTCAGGAGCTGCCAGGAAGGTTTAAGGGGTCAGTGTGTGACCCCCCTCTCTTCCCTCTCAATTTCAGAACCATCTGAGAGATGGCCACAGGGGCCAGGGGGATGGAGAGCAAAATGTCAGCTTTATAACCAGAAAAGCCAAGTGGAGAATGGAGCTTTAGCTCTGTAGCCAGAGGGCTGGCCAACATTTGAGCCTAACAGATTCACCCACCGGGACACAGACTGTGTTGGACTATGCAGCCCCCCCCGCTGGGGCAGCCCTCACCATGGCACAGGCGGGCAGACCTGGGCGCAGGGGTGGGGGTGGGGGTACCCCCATTAGGCTGAACTGACCACGCAAGTTTTCTGCACCCAAACTCACAAACCAGAGGAGTCACTTTCTTCCCAGGGGCCATTGCATGAGGGGCAGAGCAGGTCCAGGGACATGGGACTGGAAAGGAGGCTCCTTGCCGCCAAATGGGTCTGTTATTCAGCCAGAGATAGCGAACGAAGGGTGTAAGTATTTGAGGCTCCTTTTACAGAAATACTTAGGGATAGATTGTGCTCTTGAGCTGTGTGGGCTTGCATGTTTGCCCAAAGGCCACATGCCCTGGCGTCTCCGGAAACAACACGCCATGAAGTGAAGGCCATGTGCATAGCATTGTTCCCGGCTGCTGATTGTTCGTCTCTCACAGCGGGCACCAGGGTCACTCTCTTGACTGTAGGAGTGACTTGTTTCTCCCCTAGGAGATCTTTCATTTTTTCACTGAGAGGGTCTTAGCAATTACTTACTGGTGAATTCTTAAGTGGGGAACACAGTGGCCTGTCAAGGCCTTGAGGGGGGTCTTTCTTCCTTATAGAGAGCCTGAAGGTGGGACCCCAGGACAATGAGAAGGGGCAGACAGAACGTGAGGGGGCTTTAGCAGGTTTTCTCCTGACCTGAGCACCCACTCCCTGCCCCCCTCTCTTCTAATGCTCACATTGAAAAGGTGCCAACTCCTTCTCCAACACTCAGCAAAGGCCCCGACGCCTTCAGGAAGCTTTCCCAGATAACCCTGTCACCTCCAACCCTGGATGGATCCCCCCCGCCACCTTATACCCAAAACACAGGACTGAAATTGTCCATGTGCTTGTTAGTCTCCCTGCTGGGAGGGCAGAGGAGAAATTCCCACTCATCTTTGTATTCCCAGTGCCTGGGAAGTGGCTGTTGACTGACAGAGCCTGGCTGGGCACAGGCCTGCCCCTGGGCAGTGTGCTTAATGGTCCTCTGTAGGAAACCAGGAAACTGAGTCCCCAGTCCCCGGGCACTTTTTTTTTCATGCCTTCACTTGTCTACCTTGTTTCTGACAATCCATTTCATTTAGAAATGCGGCCGATGTTAAAAAGTTTTCCCTGCTCTCTCCAGATGCATGGAACTGATTCTCCCTCCTCTGGTTCTTTTCCCTTCCTCGCCAGCCTTTGTAAACTCTTTGTCCAGCACCCACACCCCTTTGAGGAGGGAGGAGGTCTGGCCAGGGTGAGGTGGGGTCACGGGGAAGGGAGGGCTGTCCAGATGCGGCCTCAGGAGGATTTGGGGAGCTTTGAGGCAACTTGTCTTTTTAGCAAAGTGAGACATCAAAGTCACCCTTATTTTTGGATGATTGTTTTTAATGGCACAAAAATGACTTAACTCCAACGTGAAGCTAGTGGAGAGTACAGACCACCTGCAGGTACCACGCCCCGCTGTGTTCTGACTAAGAGGTCAATTTGGCTTTGACACTCTCATCCTGTAGAGGTCAGAGCCCAAAGCTGAACCCAAGTCCATCTGACTCTGAACCTGGGCTCAAAACTCAAAGGAACGAACCCTGATTGTGGCATTCCAGGGACCTGGTTAGGAAGAGCAGGGGAGTTCAGGTGAGGTGGGAGTTTAGAAGGTTGAAATGTTGGAGATCCTCAAATCACACTTGGTTGGCTATTATGAGGTTAGCTTTGTCTGTGGGCACTGGGGTTTCAAGCTTTTCTTTTCCTTCTGGCTGGGGGTTTATTTACTGCAAATGAATGTTTGTGTTGCTTGGAACAATCAGAACTCTATATCCACAAGAGAGCTACAGTGGATAGAGTCTCACCGCAGAGCCCTTGCACCAACGGCTGTGAACTGTGTACTCCAACCACCTGCTTGAATTCCTTCCTCCTGGGCCTAGCAGGGTGAGCTCTAGCAAGGGTGGTGCATTTTAATACAGTCGTAGCCTCAGAACCCCAGGCTACTCCAGCCAGGCACTGGTCCTTGCAGGAACAACAACAAAAACAACAACTCACATTTATCAAGCGTGTCCCTAGGCCAGGTACTGTTTTGCATGTATAATCTCATTTCATCCTCAGGGCAAACATTATAGGTTGGGTTCACTAGAAGCCGATTTGAGGAGTGAGTGCTGGCAGAAGAAACTTAAGTAGAAGACAGAGGATCATGGGGAGGTGGGTGAGGAGGCTGTGTCGGTCTGAGACTTGTTGTGTACCCCAGGAAAGACTATGTTCTTTTGACCCACTCTGGTGGGTGCAGACTTATTGTGGGTGGGATCTTTTGATTAGATTGTTTCCATGGAGATGTGACCCACCCAACTGTGGGTGAGACCTTTTGGTTAGATTATTTCCATGGCGGTGTGGACCCTCCCATTCAAGGTGGGTCTTGATTAGTTTACTGGAGTCCTTAAGAGAATTCAGGGGCTGACACAGCCCAGATGCTTGGAGATGCTTGGAGATGCTAAGCTAAGAGATGAAGCCCAGAGTTTGCCCCAGAGAGGCTAAGAGAGGACCCCCAGATGATTAGAGAGAAATGCCCTGGGAGAACAAGCAACGATGCCCAGGAGCTGAGAGAGAGAAGTTAAGAGAGACAGAAGCCCAGAGACATTTTGGAGACAGCCATTTTGAAACACAACGCAGGAGCAAATCACCAGCAGATGCCAGCCATGTGCCTTCCCAGCTGACAGAGTGTTCTGGATGCCACTGGCTTTTCTTCAGTGAAGCCAATCCATTTCTGGTATTTTGCATAATGGCAACTTTATCAAATCGGAACAGAGGCTAAGCAAAGATGTGGTCTCAGTGCAACTCTAGCCTCAGCCCGATCCCACAGGAAGCTCAGGAGATTGAACGCCACCACAGAGTTGCCCAGCCTTGAGGCAAGGGTTTTGTTCCCTGATCTGTCCGTGATTAATGCTGGGCTGCTCCAGGGAGTGAGGACTCTCCTCTGGGTGTGGGGGCTCCCGGGAGCTGAAGGCAATGCTTCAAGACAGGCACAGCTGTGAGCTGTTAGCTGCCCACCTGGTAAAGGGGACATGGGATAGACTTCAACAGCATCTTCTAGCACAACCCTCTGAGGTACGTACCTGTACTATCCCCACGTTACAGAGGGAAACAGAGGCCTGAGAGGGCATGCTTCTGACCCAAGGACACACTTTCAGTAGCTGGTCAAGGCAGGATCTGGAGCAAGGTGGTCTTACCCCACAGTCAGTGGTTCTTATGCCGCTGGAGACAGGAAGCTGCTTCTGGGGAACAGAAATTGCTTCTTTCCGGGAGCCGTGGCAAATTCTGTGATCACTTCTGTTTGCCTGGCTCTGGCTTTTTTAACTGCATTAATGGCAGATTACCCCTCAAATCTCAATGACTGAACACAATTTGCTGATGTTAAATTGATTACAACGGGTGGAGCAGGAGACTGCAGCCCCAGTCATTCTGGCTCCAGGATGACGGAGGCACTGCCGTCTTCAAAGCACGCTACCGGAACCAACGGAAGCCCTGGGCATCAACATCTGGCCAGCAGATGAGGTGAAAGAGAGCTAGAGGATGTGCAGGAGGCTTCTATGGTCCAGGCCTGGAAGCGATGAAGGTTCCTTCCAGCCACATTCCATAGGTCAGGACTCAGTCATTTGGCCCCTCAGAGAGGCAGAGGGCCTGGGAATTGGAGTCCCTGGCTGGGCAGCCACTTCCCAGATGTGACTGCAGAGTGGAGCGGGAGCCACAGATATTGGTTCACAGCTCCTGACTCTGCCACGTGTGCTGCTTCTTCAGTCCTGGAGGGTCCGCTAGGGCTGGCCTTGTGGATTGTCCTTTGTCTTGAGCTCCCTCGCTCCAAGAAGCCGCATTTTCTTTCCCTGGTAGATGCCTGGGTAGATCTTCAGAACTGTTTCTTGGGATAGCATTCAATCCTGCCTTTGTGTACTGTTTTTACTCCTGGGAGGTTTGTGTTTGGAGAGGTGGGTTGGTGGGGAGGAGGCAGGCTGGGAGCTGCGATGCCTGGCTGGGATCGGCATTGGCGATTTTTCTAAGAAACATGTCAGAGCCAGACAGAATGAAGATAATGGACTTACGGAAGGAATTCTAAAATCCAAATCCTAATTAGAGTCTGCATCTCAGTAATCAAACTGAAGTCCTGGAAACTTACTCCCTTAAAAAGCACGTCCTAAGCCCAGGCCCGGTTGGTACAGAGAGCAGAAACTCAGTCCCACCTCCTAAGGAATTCCTGGGCCAGTGGGAGAGAAAGAAACCTCACTCCATGGTGACGTCCCTGTGGGAATAGCCTCGTGCTCGGAGGAGGCACCTGGTGCTACGGCAGTCCCTACCTGGGACTGAGGTAGTCTCGGTAGCTTCCTGGAGGAGGTGATGCTGAGTTCAATATTGAGGGATGACTAGGAGTTGTCCCACAGACTTTTTGAGGGGATGGTGAGCTGGGGTTGCATGTCATGTCAAGCACAGGGAATGGATGGGAGCAGCATATGCAGAGCTGGGTGATACAAGAGAAGGAATTGGCAACCCATGGAGGGCCTTGGAAGTTGCCAAGTGGTTTAGGCTTTAACCTGGAGCCCATGGGGAATCACTGAGGATTACTCAGGGAAGAAATGCAAGAGTGTGTGTTCTGAATGCTGGTGGAGAATGGTGTGGAGAGTGTTGCATTAATCCAAGTGAGAAGTAAGGACCTGAACTCAGGCAGTGGCGGTCAGGATAGAGCAGAGCAGGGCACGGATGGTGGGAATATTTAGGGGAGAAGTGGGTGGGATTGGGAGGTGATTAGTGAGGAGTCAGGAGACATCAGGTTTTCTGGCTTGGGGGCTGAAGAGCCGGGCCATTCACTGAGAGGAACCGAGGCCATGAATATCGGTGTCCAAACAGGCAGAGAGGCATATGGTGCCGTGGAAAAATCTCTGTGAGCAGTGACAAGACTCAGCTTCTAATGGACTTCCTCTTAGAAGTCAAGCGACCTTAGGCAAACCATTAAGCTTTCAGTGCCTCAGTTTACTCATCTGCAAAATGGCACAAATACCCACCCTACCTTCCTCCAAGGAAATGCAAGGATCAAATAACATGTGTGTGCAAAAGTGTTTTGAAAATCATAAGGAGTTTTTTGAACTTAGGATGTTGATTCCAGGAGAAGGAGCCAAGTTACAGGAGATGCTACACAGCTGGCCAGCCCCATAGAAGTGGCTAAAGATCCCTGGCCTGGGGCACTTGAGCCAGTCCTGTTCTCCGAGCTTCCCAAAGAGCCTGCTGCCCTGCTGAGGCCTGAGCGCAGTGACATGCATAGGATCACTCGGGTGATCCTGCTGCCACTGCCAATGTGGGCACTTCCCGCCTGGGGCTTCTGGGTGGAGGGCCTTTCTGTAATAGCTTCTGTGGGCTTCAAGGGCCCCAGCAGCTTGTCAATTAGTTGGCACCGAGGGGAGGGCAGTGCAGCCTCCGTGACGGGCTGCAGCCCCTGCGTGCCTGGCAAACCTTCCAGGGCTCAGCCTGGAGCTCTGGGGACATGGACCCTTCGGTCCTGGCATTTCTTTGGGCATAACCCTCCCTTGCCTTTGAGAAGCATCTGTTTGCAGAGGCCTGTAGCGCTTCCTCCTTTGTGCTGCAAAAAATGTTAAGCAAACATTTAAGGCATAAGGGCTTTATAATGATGAGAGTGAACACTGAGGAATACCAGCTATTAGGGAACATAAATGTTGTAAACATAAATAAATAAAAGGAAAGAAAAAAATAAATGGGGAAATGCTGCTTAGAATGAGCAGGAGGCTTCTCAGCATGTGGGGGAAGGGCGGGGATGCAGGCTTTCTTTTGCCTCCAAATTTCAGGCTGCATCTCTGCCCCAGGCCTGCATAAGTGTATCTCAGTTCAAAGGAGAACTTCCTCCTCCTGAATCCCTAGAGAAGCAGGGTGGATGGGATACCAGTACCAGTGAGGAACAGCT
The DNA here is from genome assembly GCF_015220235.1 of Choloepus didactylus. NCBI lineage: Eukaryota > Metazoa > Chordata > Mammalia > Pilosa > Megalonychidae > Choloepus > Choloepus didactylus. The sequence goes on from NC_051308.1 coordinate 36,380,223, forward strand.
CCAATGTGCTCTAAGCTGTGCAGCAGACTCAGGCTGCTCCCCTGAGAAAAAGATAGGGGTGGAGGTACCAGGAGAAGGAGACTGAGGCCCCCCAGCCAGAGAGTCTGGTCATATCAAGGGTTGCCCAGCAGGTATGGATGCTCTCATCAAGCCTAAAAGAGGGACTTTTTCTGAGTGCCCTGTCTGGGAGGCCATTCTGTTTTTCTCTGTGAATGGATGCCCCAACCTCTCTCTGGTTTGACAGCAGGGGTCAAATCCTAGGCCTGTTACTCATTGGCTGTCAGCTTCAGTTACTTATATTCTCTGAGCCTTAGCTTTCTTCTCTGTAAAATGGGTTGATAAAGACCTACATCATAAAGTTATCATGAGGATCAGATGAGATGGTTCATGGGAAGGACTTGGTCTAGAGCTTAGTACTTACTTAGTAAATTTCAGCCACTCATTTCCCTGTCTCCTTTCAAACTTATAGGAAAGTTACAAACAGAATAGAAAAATAAAACAAACTCCAATATACCTCGAACCAGATACTCAGACTTCCCAGCTTTTAACATTTTGCCACATTTTTTTCTCTCATTCTTTCTATTTTTTCCTTCATTCTTTATATTTATCTCCCTGAGAGTAGTTGCATATGTTGTGCTCCTTTACCATTTACTACATACATGTACATTTCCTAAGAATATGGATATTCACTTATGTACATTAAGTACAATTATCAGGTTTGAGAAATTTAACATAGATAGCTGGATAGACACACACACACACACAAAACATACAGTATATATTTTAATTTTTCCAATTTTCCCAATAATGTCTTTTCGGGCATTTTCTTCTTCTCCATTATTAGATCCAATCCAGGATCATGCATTATATTTAATTTTGATTGTCTCTTTAGTCTCTCTCTTTTTTCAATTGTGGTAACATACATAATACAAAATTTCCCATCTCAAGCATACAATTCAGTGATATTTATCACAGTCACACTGTTGTGCTGCCATCACCATCATCCATTACCAAAACTTCTCCAACATCCCAAAGAGACACTGCGTTAACTCCCCATTCCCTCTTCCCACTCCCCATGACCTGTACGCTACTTTCTGTCTCTATGAATTTGCATATTCTAGTTGTTTCATATAAGTGGAATCACACAATATCTGTCCTTTTGTGTCTGGCTTATTTTACACAGAATGATGTCGTCAAGGTTCATCCATGTTGTAGCATGTATCAGAACTTCATTTCTTCTTATAGCTGAATAATATTCCATTCTATGTATACACCACATTTTGTTTATCCCTTCATTGGTTGATGGACATTGGGTTGCTTCCACCATTGGGCTATTGTGAATAACACTGCTATAAACATTGGTGTACAACTATCTGTTTGAGTCCCTGCTTTCAATTATTTTGGATCTATACCTAGAAGTGGAATTACAAGATCATATGGTAGTCTATGTTTAATTTTTTGAGGAAGAGTCCACTATTTTCCACAGTACCTGCACCATTTTACTTTCCCAGCAACAATATACAAGGATTCCTCTTTCTCCACATTCCTGCTAGCAGTTATTATTTCCTGTTTTTTTTTTTTAATAATAGCGTGAGTTTTGATTTGCAGTTCCTTAATGCCTGATGATATTGAGCATCTTTTCGGGTGCTTATTGCCCATTTGTATATGTTCTTTGGAGAAATGTCTATTCAAATCCTTGGTCCATTTTTTAATTGGGTTGTTCATCTTTTTGTTGTTGAGTTGTTCCGGATATTGAACTCTTATCAAATATATGGTTTCCAAGTAGTTTCTCCCATTCTGCAGGTTTTCTTTTCACTTTCTTCATAATGTCTGCAGATGCATGAAAGTTTTTAATTTGATGAAGTCCAATTTATCTATTCTTTTTCTTTTGCTGCTCCTGCTTTTTTTGTTGCACTGCCTCCTAAGTGGGAGGGGAAGCAATGATTGGATCTGTATACCTGACACCAACCCTGGAATCCTTAGCTTGGAGATCCTGCTGTTAGCACTTTTTCAAAGCCTCTGAGATGTGAACAAAAATGGAAGGAGGCCCGGAAAGAGGGTGTTGCAGTTACTAGGAGCACCATCCTCTGTGTGTCCTTGACCCTCTGGGAGTCTTGGGTAGAATAGAGAAAGCAGAGTCTGCTGTAACTTGCAGACAATTGGAACTCTTTATTGCCGCAGATGCCCGTGGGAACAGGTCACACTAGGCAAGTTTTACAAAGGTTTACACAGCCCCCTCCACATTGCATAATCTCATTTCAGTCCTAGGAAACTTCTGCCCTCATCACCTTAACAAACCACACCCCTAAATAAGCAAGTAAGGCACTATTGTGTTGCTAGGGGAGAGGGGAGCCTGTCCTCATTGTCAGCTGGAGATGGATGTTTGCCTTTAGGGGCTCGTCTGGGTCTTTATCTTTTCTGGTGAACTTTGGGCATCTTATGATCTATAGCACTTTCATTTACCAGGGGCTAGCAAGCTTTTTCTGTAAAAAGCCAGAGTAAATATTTTAGGCTTTTCAGGTCATATATGTCTCTGTTGCATATTCTTCTTTTTATTACAACCCTTCCAAAAGGTAGAAAATATTCTTAGCTTGTTGGCCATACAAAAATAGGCCTTGGGCTGCATTTGGCCTCAGAGCTGCAATTTGCCAAGCCCTGACTTAGACTAAAGTGTTCCAAGTGCCTCTGGATGCTTGACATTCCTAGGCCACTTCAAACCCATAAAGGCACTTGATCAAACCCTTCCCAAGTCTAGTTGTTCAACAGAAACCTAAATTACATAAAACTATCAGGTCAACAGGAAGAGAAGGGTCTCTTTCCCCGCCCCCAAGCTGTAATTACCAAATCTCCCTGAAAACAAAACATTTCAGAGGCTTGTTTTGAGAGCAGGAAAAATGCAGAGTTTGGGGAAGATACCTCCAGCAGGAAAGCTTTATGCTAGGAGAACAAAGAGGGAAGAAAGACCATTCCAAGAATACAAACCATCCACCCTCCCTCCACCCAGCAGATCGCCCAGCATGGTCACCTCCAATTCTACTTGCTGCTTGGTTTCCCCAACAGGGAGAGCTCCTGGGAGCAGCGGCTGAGGCCCCTTAAACCTGGACTGGGAGGAGGGGCTCGGTGCTGGGCTTTGGAAGCTGCCCGTGGCTCTGCAGCCCCCTGCCCCAGCCCTGGAGCCTGGATAAGGAGGCTGCAGTGTGGGGTGAAGCCACGTTCAGCCACTGAGGCCCTTCAACCTCCCCAAAGTGCATTTCAGTGATAAACACCATGGATTATTAACCCTCCCTTTTCTGTGTGTGCGTGAGGGGGTTGGGATGGAGGCTGATTATGAACCACCTGTGAATCAACTCAACTGGACAGTCACATTGGGTAGAGATTTCATGAAAACTTGAGCTCTTATACTAGCAAATTATATTTTAGCATGTGCGGGTTCCCTTCCCCAATAAGAATTAAATGAGAATGGAAATGATTCAATTCATCGTTCCTCTAGTTTTGTATTTGATCTCTGGTTATAGTGAGGTCTTCTCTCATAACTTTCTTTTCATTCTTGGGATTCCTTTTGTTCACTTGCCCCCCTCCCTCCCTTCCTTCCTCTTTCTCTCCCTTCCTTTCATTTTCTTTCATGTGCCTGTGAGACTGCAGGTGCTGAAAGAGATACAAAGCTGTACACGACATGAAGCCTGTCCTCAGCGTGCTTCCATGTAGACATGGAAGGATCCTTATTCGTTAGTGGCATTCTCTTCCTCACCCAAAGAATCGTTTCTGTGATCTCAGCAGCTCAGTGAAGGCCTCCGAATGGCAGGAGATGAGAATGCAAAGGCACCTAATACTGGATTGACACAGGAGCCCTTTGGGCCGCAGCTCTTTCTACTTGCCCTCAAACCGACCTTCCAATGTCCGGTGAGGCTCCATCTTTAAGAGCACCAGGAAGGGGGTGCTATTTGGCCCTCTTCACGGGGCTGGGCAGAGCTCAGCAGAGAAGGGCTCAGCTGCCTCAAAGTTCACAGGGGAAGGTGGAGCAATGAGACCACGTGGCACACCCCATCCCTAAAGGGACCCAGCAGTGAGTGCCAGCTAACAGAAGACCAGAAACAGAGGCAGAGAGGGCCACTGCTCTCTGCAGGTGAAAATACAGAGTGCATTCTATCCTGGGATATTCCTTTAGGACCTTTGACTATTTACGGAGACAATAGCTAATCCCAGAATTTCATTTATTTTGTACTTTTGCACTAATTACCAGGAAGTATAATAATGCATTTCAGGAAAAGGCATTGTGTATTTCATTTGAATAACTTTCATTTCTTTATGGGTTTGCCTGTAGACTTTACTAAAAATGTATTGTCACAGCTACTGCCATTTGGATCAATTGGAATCAAGCCCGTGAACGATCTTCCACCATGGAGACTGTTCCAGGAGTGCTCAGCGTTCCCTGACCTGCTGCCCCGGAAAACCTTCCGTGGAATGGGGCCTTTCTTCTTCCTGCGACTAAATGCCAGCACTAGAACCATCAGTTTAGAGTTTGTACTTCAGTCCTAACTAATATCAAAAGAAGATTTTCAGATTCATCATATGTTATTACCTTTCTTTTGTGAAGCAAACCATTCAAACTGGATCTTCTTATGGTAAACCACTCAGACTCAACTAAAGTTCAGAAAAATGTTAATGCACCCTGAAAATCATGGAGTGTGTCTTCAGAATTTGCCAGGCATGGGGCTATTATACTAATTTCTGAGTTAATACAGGTTCTAAGTCATGATAACAATGTCTTCACAAAGACAGGCTCTGGATAACAAAGCTATTTTCATCCCTTACTGAATGTTTCAGAAACCATATTGCTTTAATCTGTATTTAACTATTTTTTAAATTTTGCTCTCTGATTTTTAAAAAAAAGATGTTTTATAATTCAAAAACTTAAGCCATCTTTGCATGGTAGAAAGGGAGAGGAAAATGTCATTGTCATTTGTTTGCACATCTTTTATTCCTTTTTTCATTTTTAAGTCAGTGAAATGAGAATAACAACAATACCTTCCTTATAAGAGTGCTGGGACGCTGAAATGAAATAATGTTTGCAAAGCGCCCCACAGAGTGCCTGCCGCAAAGTAGATGCTCAGTGAATCTTTGTCCAACTTCCCCATTTTCTTTCCTCCTTAATGAATATCTCATAAACAAGAACTATATGCTAGGTATTAGAATATATACAGGATATACAACAATGAGGAAAACCATAAATAAAAAACAAAAATAATAACATAGTGTGAAAATATTAAAATATAAAAGTGTTGGGAGATCCTCATGCACTCTCACTCTCTCTCTCTCCTTTTCTTCTTTCACTCTCTGCTCCCTAAAAGAGATCCTGGAGTGACTTTGGTTTGCCTTAGGTGGGCAAATCATCTTTGAAGCACTAAAGATAGCATCCTCCACATCCCTAAGGTATCAGTGGTGGTGGGTCCCCAAGAAAGGACTGGGCCATCTGTGCTGAGAGAAACAAGTGACTTGATCTTCTGGGGAAAGAGTGATTTTAGGTCTTTTGGGTTTGGAGGCTTGTGGGCCCCTGGCCACATTTAAGGTGATCACATTGCCTAGAAAGGGGTTGTCCTCTGTGTTCCAAAGCCTGAATGGGGAAAGCTGCCCCATCTCCTTTGGTGTCCATCTCCAGCAAAGGGAGAGAGGGGAGCTGCACGGGGTGCCGGCCCGAAGGAGCTGAGACCCAAGGAGGCCTGTCCCTGAGGCAGCAGCCCTGTCATAGATGACCAATGTCAATGGCAACTAACAGCAAGAAGCAAGAGAAGAACACAGGGAGGGCCAAGAGAGAGATTCTGGACTTCTTAACGTGGCATGTGGGCTTGAGCAGGCTTTGTTTTTTATTTGCAAGGAATAGAATGGATATGACTTTCCTTGCACCCTGAATTTGCAGTGCTTAAAATGTTACCAAAGCCCGTAAAATATATGGAGACGTGCCATTGTGGATCCTCTCCATCTGCCAATCTCTTAAAAACAAAGCTGCCTGCAAACAAGGATCCTAACTTCCTCAAACACACATTCTTTGATTAGCTCAACAATATATAAGTCACAGTGGACTCACCTCCACTCCAACAGCTCCCCATAATATACTGAAATAAGGATAAGTCCTTTAGAATCTAGCTTAAATTTACCCTTATCTTTCTGGTGTTATTTCACAATCTTCTCCTCATATGCTGTCCTTCCCTGTCCGAACTGACAGGCTCCTCTCAAATTTGCAAGCTTGCTCTGAGCTGTACTGTCTGGTGCCTGTGCTAGTGGTTTCTTCTGCTTGGAATGCCCTTTGAACACACTGAGTGCAGCTCCCCCACTCACTGTCCGTAACCCATGCACAGGTCTCTAACCCTCTAGGGCTCAGGTATCTCCTCGGAAAAGGAGAAGGTGGGCGGGAGGTCAGCTTTATATGTCATATTCCACCAGGGCCAGCTCAAATACCAGCTGTCCTCCAGACCTTTACTGATTCCCAACCCTGTGCTTATTAAATCTGTGTCCTTTGAATTCCGACAGCACTTGGTTTGTATCTATCTCATGGCACATGTAGTTGTAAAGCCATATGGCTCTAAACTCCTGAAGGCAGAAAGTGTGTCTGACAAATCTTTGTATTCCCCTGCCATGGCTGATGTATGAACATAGTAGGAGGTACTCACTGTTTGTTGATTTGAAAGCTTATAATATTAACATTTATTGAATCTCTTTCTATGTGACAAGCATTTTACAAGGTCTGTCATGTTGTTCACACAACACAGCCCCATGGGGCAGGTACTCTTATTAGCTCCATTGACATCTTAGAGAAGTTAAGTAACTTGCCTGAAGTCATTCAAGCAAGTGGTGTGGACTCCCACCAGGCTGTCTGGTGCCAGAGCCACCCTCCCAGCCCCCCACCCCCCCCACCCCACGCCATAAGCCAGCTGTTTCATAGGATGTCAGGTCCTTTTTAAAGTTGCTGATTGTGTGGATTAACTTCTGCAGCTTACACAAGAGGAAGGTTCTCCCCAAGTACGGGATGGAGATCGTCACGCAAAAGACTGGTGGTTCTCAACCTTGGCTGCACATTGGACTCTCCTGGAGAAATCTGTAAAAATCCCAAGGCTGTACCCCAGACCTATGAGATCAGAATCACTGATAGGACCCAGGCATCAGTGCTTTGCAAAGCTCCCAGGTGATGCCAGTGTCCAGTCAAGGCTGGAAACCACTACAAAGGACTCACTCTGTCTACTACACAAGCTTCTGGAGCCCTGGCCTTGGACCCCTGGCCCTCTCTTCTCTCATGAGGAAAGAGTTAAGTTATCAGCACTTTTCAAGAAGCTGCAAGAGGAAAAAGTGAGATGGCAAAATTTTCCCCCAAAATATAGGACGCAACTTAGGAAGCAGGTGAAGCTCATGGGGTAGTTCCTATTTCCTTCCTGTTTCTTTTTCCTCCCCCTTAAAAGAGGGTCCCCTGTGTGTGTGGCAGGAGGGGGACTCCTAACTCACCCACCACCTCATAGCCCATCTGGCTCTTCACTCCTAAAGAAGGTGGCTCACTCGCTCCATCATTACTCTGCATAGCATATCCATCGTGCAGCAGGAAGAGCCCTGGGATGGGAGACAGCAGAGCTGAGTTCTAGGCCTGACTGTGCCCCTTTGCCTATGACCTGGAGTAGAAACCCTCGTCTTCCTGGATATCACTTTTATGATCTGTAAAATGAAGAGGATCAATTTGGTGGTTCTTAAACTTCTCTTGAGCAGAGAAACCCTCTGCTGATACAAAACCTCACATGGGACCCAATATGGAAAATAGATATCGCCAAGCTGCTCTGATTGGGATAGGGGTGGGGCTGGAGCTCTGCCTGCTTGTCCTCCCTCCACTCAGAGTGGCTGCCGAGGCCCCTCTGCAGGACCCCTGGGCTCCTGAAAGCCCACGGCCTGAAAACCTCCCAGATCACCAAGGTGTCTCACAGCACTGCCATTCTTTGATTCTGCTGTCAGTTTATACTGATTAAGGTTCTTGCTCCTGGGAAAACCCTGTGCTGCTGCTGAGAGCTGTTTATAATGTGCTCCGGGAGCCTTCCTCCCCTGCGTAGAGGCATTAATCAACAGTGTGCCTCCAGGAAGGCAGCTCCGATCCTCACCATTGCAGGGGGTGATCCTTCAAAGGCACAGCCCCGTGACAAAGGGTCTCTTCCAGGAACCCCAGCCCTTGAGCCCTCCAGAGGGTCTTCTGCAGGCTTCTGGCACTCCCACGCCCTTGCCTGCAGCCCAGTCCTCAGTCTCCCCCATCTGCCCAGGCTCGTCTTGCAGACCTGCCTCTTGGCAACACCCCACACTCAGAATCTATTTCCTGACACTTCCGACAAAATGTCCCATTCATGCGGGGAATCATTATTAAACGCTCCCAGCCTCACTTTTTGTTCTTGCTTTCTGCTCAGTCTAGTCTTCCAGTTTCCACTTTCCTCTAAGCCCTGAGCCTTCTCAAAGGCTTCTTCCTCTCCTGCAGAGCTGGGGGAGCAGAGGCTCTGGAGTCATACAGGCTTGGTGGAGTTCCTGCTTTCCAAGCTTGCGATCTTGAGCCAGGTACTTTACCCCTCAGAGCCTCCACTTCCTCATCTGTAAAATGGGCATAGTGACTGTCTCACAATGTTGTTGTGAGGATGCTGTGAAATGATGCAGACGAACTACCTGTCATGGAGTGTGGTACTCAGTGAGCATTCAGTAAATGCTACTCTCCCTCCTAACTCTTGGTCTTTCTCTCCAGACTCTCAGAAGCCTCCCCTTCGTACGAATGAGTGCCACATGTGTGCATGTAAGGAAGTGGGAGAGAAATGGCTGGAATCATGGGTCGGGACCAGATTAGCAAAGGCTTTGTGTACCACATAAGGAATCTGGACTGTATCCTGTGGAGCCAGGGACAAAATGAGCATTTCAGGAAAATCTCTCTGCCCAGAGTAAGCTAGATTGGGGAGCAAGAGACACAGGCAGAGGGAGATCTAAGATGGCGGCATAGAGAGGAGTGGAAGCTAAGTAGTCCCCCTGGAACAACTAAAAAAAACCAGAAACAACTAGTACACAATCTAGAATAACTGCAGGAGGACAGACATGAACATCCAATCATCATACACTAACCTGATTTGGGAGGAATGCCTGAGATCACAGCACAAAATCTGTAAGTAAGAGCTGCGGATCCAAATTGGGAGACCCCTCCCCCATAGCCTGAGCTACAAAGCCTCGTGGTGCCAGAGAAAAGCTTTCTCCCAGCGAGTGAATATAGCTCAGCTGAGCTCCAACTGGGGTTGTAATTAGTGAGTGTGAACTGCTCACCACGAGGTGCGAATCCCCAACAAGTAGACAGAGGCTTTGGGTGATGACTAACCTTGGAAAGCCGGAGGGTCTCCTCAGACTAGCTCTGTTCCTTTTTCAACTCAGTGGAGAAAGCCTCGGCCATTTTGAGTTCCCAGTTCTGTGACCCACCCACTGCCTGTGGGTGTGGCACAGGCAGAGAGATCATTGAAATGCTAATGACCTCCCCCTAAGGCATCCATCTTCTCTAAAGAGGAAAGGGGTGGAGCCCAGCTTTACTGCCTGCCTTTCATTCAGAACTTACACCAGTCAAGAATTATAGGCTAATCTTTGCATCAGGCAGACAGCCTCCTTGCACAGCCCCGTAGCCCGGGGCTTAGCTTGAGGGATGACCGTGCACAGCCCTCCCTCATCAGAGGTCCTGGAAGATCACAGCTGAGAAGAGGGCCCCACTTGGAAAACTCAGGGACGCTATGTCAATGCCAGTGGTATGTGGGTCAGTGACAGAAAATCTGGGGGAAAACTGAAATGAAGGCTTAGACTCTTGTGGCGGCCTCAAATCTCTGGGAACCTGGGGGATTTGAATATTAAAGCTGCTCTTCCTCTCTGGCCACCTATACACACACCCCACATTCAGGATGGACAGCTCCAGCAACACACCCAAACTGAGTTCTCCAGCTGAACCCCACAAGAATCATTTCCCTACACACCACAGAGACAGAGTTGGGGACAACTGACTGGAGGTGTATAGGTGACTTGCAGACACCATCTGCTGGGTAGTTAGAGAAAGTGTACGCCAAGAAACTGTGTTTCTGAAAAATTAGATTGGTATCTTTTTTTTTACAACTTGAAAGAACCCTATCAAGCAAAGCAAATGCCAAGAGGCCAAAAACAGCAGAAAATTTTAATGCATATGATAAAACCAGACATTACGGAGAATCCAACTCCAAACTTCCAAATCAAAATATCGGAAGAAGCACAGTACTTAGCAAAATTAATCAAAGAACTACAATCGAGGAATGAAAACATGGCAAAGGATTTAAAGGGCATCAAGAAGACCATGGCCCAGGATATAAGCGACGTAAAGAAGACCCTAGAAGAGCATAAAGAAGACATTGCAAGAGTAAATAAAAAAATAGAAGATCTCATGGAAATAAAAGAAACTGTTGGCCAATTTAAAAAGACTCTGGATATTCACAATACAAGATTAGAGGAAGTTGAACAACGTCTCAGTGTTCTAGAAGACCACAGAACAGAAAATGAAAGAACAAAAGAAAGGATGGAGAAAAAAATAGAAAAAATTGAAACAGATCTCAGGGATACGATAGATAAAATAAAACATCCAAACTTAAGACTCATTGGTGTCCCAGAAGGGGAAGAGAAGGGTAAAGGTCTAGAAAGAGCATTCAAAGAAATTGTTGGGGAAAACTTCCCCAACCTTATACACAATATAAATACACAAAGCATAAATGCCCAGCAAACTCCAAATAGAATAAATCCAAATAAACCCACTCTGAGACATATTCTGATCAGACTCTCAAGTACTGAAGAGAAGGAGCAAGTTCTGAAAGCAGCAAGAGAAAAGCAATTCACCACATACAAAGGAAACAACATAAGACTAAGTTGTGACTATTCAGCAGCCACCATGGAGGTGAGAAGGTAGTGGCATGACATATTTAAAATTCTGAGAGAGAAAAACTTCCAACCAAGAATACTTTATCCAGCAAAACTCTCCTTCAAATTTGAGGGAGAGCTTAAATTTTTCACAGGCAAACAAATGCTGAGAGACTTTGCCAATAAAAGACCTGCCCTACTTCAGATTCTAAAGGGAGCCCTACCAACAGAGAAACAAAGAAAGGAGAAAGAGATATAGAGAATTTTAACAGACATATATAGTACCTTACATCCCAAATCACCAGGACACTCATTTTTCTCTAGTGATCACGGATCTTTCTCCAGAAGGGACCATAAGCTGGGACATAAAACAAGCTTCAAGAAATTAAAAAAAAAAAAAATTTTGAATATACTCAAAGCACATTCTCCAACCACAATGGAATACAAATAGAAGTCAATAATTTTTGAACTGTAACTCCACTATTTACTTCCTACATGATATAAATTACATGAACTCTAATGACAAATCAGTGGTTTTGAACTCAGTGTAAAATATGTAATTTTAGACAACTATATAAAGGTGGGGGAATGGAGGAGTATAGGAACATAGTTTATGTGTCCTATTGAACTAAAGGTGGTATCAAAAAAAAAAACAACAAGATTGATATGGATTTAAGAGGTTAATTTTAACCCCCACAGCAAACACAGAGAAATTATCAGAGAATATAACCATAGAGATGAAATGTAGAGTTTGGGTTAAGAGAAATGGGGGAAGGGGCAATGGGGAGTTAAGAAATGAGTGTGGAGTTGCTGTTTGAGGTGAAGGGAAATTTCTAGTAATGGATGGTGGGAAAGAGCATTACAACATTCTAAATGTGATTAATCCCACTAATGGAAGGCTAGGGAGGGGGTGGAATGGGAAGATTTAGGCGGTATATATGTTTCCACAACTGAAAAAAAAAAAGTCTAAATAGATGACAATTGAATGCCAAGGATGAACTTGGATGGGATTGGAGGATAGAAGACAGGTGGCTCAAAGGGACATAGTTGAGACATAAGGTAAAGGAAATATAGAATGTAAGCTTTGTATCATTGTTGAATGTCTTGTACTTCTTAGCTGTGCTTAATGGGATTGCATAAAAGAATGTTCTTGTTCATGGGAAGTGTATACGTGGATTATAGTGTATGTTCAAGGATGTGTGCAGCTAGCTCTCATATGTTCAGAAGACAGAGCAATAGATGATGGATGATAGATAGGGAGGGAGGGAGGGAAAGAAATAGTGATGTGACAGCATGTTAAAGTTGGTGGATTGAGCTATCGGGGGAGGGGGGTCAGGGTATGATGGAATTCTTTGTATGGGGTTAGTATTGTTTTTGCAACTGTTCCTATAACTTTGAATTTATTTCAAAATAAAAAAAGAAAAAAGGAAAAAGAAAAAAAAAGAGACACAGGCAGAGAGGCAGAGCATGTGCAGGTAGTGCCAGGAGGAGGGGGGGAAGGAAATCAGAGGTGCTGCAGAGGTGGGTCTGGCAGATGTGGAGACCACCAGAACAGAGGGAGGGGCTGGCGTGCAAACCCTCCATGTGGGGGGTTTGAGCTTCTGGGGCTCCTCAAGCCACCACCCAGGCAGCTGTGCTTTCTGCCGCCTTCTGAGCAGGGAGCCCCTCCCAAGCCCCTCCTGGACTTTGCCTTTGATGTAGGCCACGTGGAGCCCCCTATGCCATGTGTGTTGAAAGATGCTTTTGTGCAGTTCTCAGCCAGAGGAGACCAAAGGCTAATCTGCCGAGAGGAGTCAAACCAAGTGTGACAGGGAGAAGGGTTTGGGGGAGGCAAAATAATGAGTAACTCCGAGTTCCTCCAGCTTCTAGCATCCTGTGGGCTGGCAGCCCTTTCCAAAAGGCAGGGAAGGAGAACAACATCCCTGTAATTAATAATCATCATCTTTGAAATGCAAACGAGGAGTGCCAGCCCTCCCAGGCACCAATGTGTTGCTTGCTACAATACCTGGTACAGAGGAAGGAGAGAGGACACTTCACAATCCAAGACTCGCTTTCAGCCTGGGGTTTTATGGGTGAGTTTCCCACCCCCACAATTCCAACAGGGCCTCATTCCTTCCTCTCAGGAAAGGAGAAACCTGACCTCAGAATGGTTAATCTATATGTTGTTTAAAATGTATGTTCTTATCATACTTGTTTGTTCTTTTATTCATAGCATATATTTTTTGAATTCTATGTTTGGCACCATTCAAGACTGGAGTTTGTAGAGATAAACAAGAGAGACAGAGCCCCTGCTCTCATGGGGCTTACATTTTAGAGACAAGTAATCAACCACATATGCAGCGTTATTTCCGGGGGTGGTAAGTGGCAAGAAGATGAATAAGGCGAGGTAAGGGGGAGGAGTCACGTGTTGGTGGTGAGGGCTGTTTTAGATACAGTGGTCAGAGAAGGCCCAGGGAAAGCCTGGGTGGAGTGAGGGGTCAGCCACACGGGGGTATGTGTGTGGGAGGTGAAGCAGAGGGGAGCTGAGACAGTGATGAGTGCCATGTGTGAGAGACCCTGAGAAAGGCAGGGGGGCTGGGCAGGCTTCAGGATGGAGGGACAAGAGATCCCAGCAGAGCAATAGGTAGGGCTGCTCAGGTGACATCCCACAGGCCAGAGAGAGGAATTTGCATTTTATTCCAGGTGTAGGGGGAAGCAGGGGAGTGACGGGATCTGATACACATTTTTAAGAACAAATGAACAGATGAATGTTCTGTTTAAGTGGTTTTCAGCTTTGGGATCTGGAGGCCCACCGAGGAGGGGGGACAGCTCTTGGGGGCTGGTCGGGGAGAGGGTGACCCCGTGAGTGTGGCGGTGCTCTGCCTCCAGGTCAGCTTCTGTGAGCAGCATCCTGAGGAGCTGCCACCAGGTCAGAGGTGAGAAGCCAGAGGCAGGTCCTGCCTGTAGAGGCATCTCTGGAGGGGAAGCCATGGCTTGTTCACAAGTCAGTCTATTACAGAGAGAGCTTTATGCAGTAAGAAGAGCCAAGAGCGCTCTGAGCAGGGACAGGTAGAGGAAAACAGTCTCATTATCATCAACACCATTTGTTATCATCAAAGGATATTTATTAAGCACCTAATTGAGCCTGATGCTGTGCTTGTGTTTCACTTTCCTTCTCAGAGCTCTTAAGGACTAAACAATGTGCAAACAAGCAAAGTAAATATCCATATAGGGCAAATTATTTGTATCATTAATTTTCCTTTTCTCTTTCCTTTTCTTTCCCTTCTAGTAGTTTCTAACTCACAAAACCTGGCTGTACCTACAAATGGCTTGTATGTACAAAAGGCTCTCACGGATCTGGTGTTGACCGCTCTGTAATACCTCTATATCTGCCCCCTCTCCTCAGCAGCCCCCCCCATACCGCACATGCTAGCCATTCACATACCATCGCACACTTGTATACACCTAGCACACACACACCGCACGCACGAACACGCCATACATACCAGCACCTACCACACGTCCCACACCACAGTACTACACTTGCATCCACACACCACAAACGTACCACACCATCACACACACACACCAGACTACACATTCACATACACCACAGCCTGTGCATGCACACACCATACACACATGGCTGTTCGCACCACACACGCCCCAACACAGCACACTCGCTACCCAGACATGCCCTGCACGTCCCTCACACCACACACACAACACCCACAACACATACACATTCTGCAAATTACCTGCAGGCTGCTGCTGCTGTCTAGGAAATTATGGGGGGAAAGACCAAGCTTTTAGAGAACAAGTAGGTTCAGAAATGGAGAGGGAAAAGGAGCTGTGAGAAGCGGGAGGGCTGAGGGAAACTAACAGGACTAACGGAATCCATCAGGGCTGCGCCACACGAGCAGGAGCCTCTGCTGGCCCTAGCCAGGGCGAGCCAAGGGCACCTCATGGATCTCACCCCCTGCCCCCTCCACATCGCTTCACTCCAAAATAGGGGAAGGACTGACTGATCTGATTCTTATGGGGTCAAGATCCAGGGTGGCAGGTAGGGAGTGAGGGGCTCCTGCGGGGTTGAGAGGCTAGCATGTGAGGCTTGCGTGGCAGGGCCACGGCCCTCACGCCTCATCTCTCTCACCCTCCACCTCCAAAACAGGCACGGGGACTCGCGTCTGGGCTTCCCTCTTCTTGTGGCTCTGGTGTGAACTTTCCTCACATAGGAAAGGCAAGGTCTGCGGTTTGGGCTTGGGGACGGAAGCAGGCAGGTAACTCTTTTTGGTCTGTTTGACTTGAGTTTCTTTAGACCTCCCTTGTTCCCACCTGGTTCTGGAAGTTCCACCCTGTGCTCTGGGGACAAAGTCCAACTATTAGACTTTGCTACTTTGCTTTCAGTTGTCCTCCTTGCGTGAGCTTCCACAGGGGACCCCATGGGGTGGCTGACCAGGGCAGGACTCTGGAAGTCGGTTTTCTCTGCCTCTTCTCTCCCACAACTCCTGGCCTCCCAACCTCTGCCAGAGAGTATTGGAGCCGAGTTCTGGGGACCTCTGAACAGGGGGCGGGGAGCTCAGAGCACCAGGGTGATGCAGGTCCAGGCAACAGTGGGGGGTATGACGGCCTGGGTCCCAAGAAGGGTCGTTCCAGTCAGTGGGAGGAAAGGGTAATGGGGACTCCCAGCCTTGCACCAGAAAAGGGAAAGAAACCTCCTCCTCCTCCTCTCCCTTCATCTCCTATCTTCTCTTCCTCACTCTCTACCTCCTCCTCTTGCATCCACATTTCCCTCTTCTCTTCCCCTTCTCCCCCTTTACCCTTTACCCTTTCTTCCTCCAATCTGAAGTCATGTGCCAGACCCTGTTTTCTGTGCTGCTCTCAAGTTTACATTATAAGTGGAGAGAGGCTATAAACAAGTAAGCAAATATGGTAATATGGGAGCTGATAAATGCTACAGAGAACATAAAACAGGTACATTTGCAAATTTGGGGAGAGGAAGGGTGCTGCTTTGTGTAGGGGAGTCAGGGGGGACCTCTGTGAGGAGGTGACATCGGAGTTGAGAGCTGTGTGATGAGCGGGAGGTCACACGTGAAGACCTGGGGAAAGCAGCAGCCAGAGAAGACCCCCGAGACGGGAACAAGCCGGAGCGACAGGAGAAAGCCCAGAGTGGTGGGCTGGAGCCATGAGGGAAAAACGAAGGAGGATGAGGAGAGGGCAGGTCTCAGAGCAAGAGGGTGGTGCTGGCCCAGGGGTGGGAACAGGTTTTCTTTCAGGCCTGGGAAGGAGAGATGCAATTTGTGCAAAACACGGATCAGGCAGGTGAGTGAAGGCTGAGAGGCCAGAAGCGACGACAGTGGCTTGTATTGGGTTGTAGCAGTGGTGATAGTGAGAAGTCTTCATATTTGGGAGGGATTTTGGAGGTACGGATTATAGGATTATAGGATTAACAATGAAAAGAATATGAATATGAATGTGAGAGAAGGGTCAAATGAAGAATGACTTCTAGGTTTTTAGCCTGAGCAAATGGATGGTGCCATTTCCTGAGATGTGGGAGTCTCCAGGGAGGGTGAGTCTTTTCGGGAGGTGGGGTGGGTGGAGGAGCAATGGTGCAATTTTGGCAGCAGGCTGCTGAGTAAAGGTGTTGAGAAGGCAGTAAAATTGGAAGTCATCAGGATAAAGAAGGTGTTTAAAGCCACAGCAGTGAAGGAGCTCATTTAAGAGGAGACTGTGGATAAAGAAGAGAAGCCCAGGGACAGAGCCCTAAGGATCCTCAAGATTTAGAGGTGTGGAGACTAGGAATGGGCAGGGAGTGAGGTAGAAATGGAGCCTCATGCTATGGAAGGTGTAACTGTTAACTATTGCTGTGTAACAAACAACCCCCAAACTTCATGTATGACAGTAAGCATTTATTCAGTTTATGAGTCTGTGGGTCATCCATGCTGGCTCTGCGAGGGCAGTTCAGTTCTGTTCCACGAGTCTCTTATCCTTCTTCCGGGACTGGAAGAGTTCTCTTGGTAATGACAGAAGTTCAAGAGAGCAAGTCCAATCATACAAGCACTTCTCAAGCCCTTGGTCATGTTATACCGGCTAACATAGCACTGGCCAAAGCAAGTCTCATGTCAGAAACTAAAGTTGAGAGTCCAGAAAACATACTCTCCCTCTTTGGTAGGAGGAGCTGCAAAATCATATGGTAAAGGATATATGCACACCTGTGTGTGTGTGTGTGTAAAGAATTGTAGGCATTAATGCAATCTACCACAGAAGGGTTGGGAGGAGATTGTTTCCAAGAGGTAGGAGATGCTGATCATATCAAGTAAGATAAGAACAGGGACTTGCCCACTGGATTGGGTCAGACTGAGGCCATGTAGACTTGGCAGCAGTTTCAGGAGAGTCCTCGGGCTGAAAGGCTGAAAAAAGAAGGGGAATTGAGGCAGTGGAGACAATGAGTGCAGAACTTTCAACTTTTGCTGTAAGGATATTAGGGACGTGAGGTGTCCTGTGGATGGGGCTGCAGGTTCAAGGAAGGGTTTCTTCTTTGTCCTCCTCCTCTCCACTTCCTCCCTGATCCCCAGGAGTCAGTACAAAAGGGAATACTGTAGTTTGATGTTGTAGATTATATGGACTTCTGAAAACCTGGCCACTAATTGTAACATTATTATAGGGGGAAATTGTATCCTGAGTAATCAACAGCCAATTTAAAAGGAACTTTCAATTTGGGATTATAGTGTGGGTATAAACATCTATTAATAATACACACACACACTCCAGACATCCTGGTTTATGCCTCAGTTATGCTCACTACTGGAATTCAGAGTCTCCAGTGTGTATGATGACGAGCTGGGATGTGATTCTATGTGTGTGGGTCAGGGGTCCGGAGGAGGAGGGAGAGGAGAATGATGATGGAAAGAAAAACAGTGAAGGGGAGAGAGGCGTGGTAGCTGTCTGGGAGAACAGCCCCTTCAGCCCAGTACCCAAACCCTCTGCCTGAGCCATGGGGAGGGGGCTGCAGGGAAAGGTGGATCCTCTGAGGCACAGGGCACAAAGCAGGCTCCTGTGGGTCCCAGGGGTGACACAGACTTGGGGAGGGGTTGGAATGTAAGGAACCAGCCTTGGAAGCAGCAGTGAGGCATC
The DNA here is from genome assembly GCF_015220235.1 of Choloepus didactylus. Lineage (NCBI taxonomy): Eukaryota > Metazoa > Chordata > Mammalia > Pilosa > Megalonychidae > Choloepus > Choloepus didactylus. The sequence continues at coordinate 36,398,244 of NC_051308.1, forward strand.
CTCAATTGGCTTCTAGAGCAGAAGAGGAAAAACATGCCAAAGGCTAATTGTACCTGAAGGGCAAGTTCATGAAGCTCCTGGGCATGACAGGATGGGAGAGGACCTTGTCTGAGCAACTGAGGGCAAGAGCTGTGGCATTTGAATTAGAACCCATATTGCATCCCCATTTGTAGCCACAGGCTGGCTTATGCATATGGGAAATGACGCATGCCCTCCAGCTCACCCCCTGCACTCATATGAAGATGTTCTCAGTTATTCTACATGAGGAATATGTCATAAGAAAATACCTAGGACCCATACATGAAGAGTTAGCTATAAGGATGCATCACAGCAATGCTTGCAATAGCAAAATATTGAAAAAACCATGTAAACATCTAACACTGGGGAAATGGTTAAATACATGGTGATTCTTCCCTTAATGATACATGCATACACTAACAGCATCTCTCTATCATCTATCATCTTTCTATCTACCTATTATCTATCTCTCTATGAGAGGCAGAGATAATGCATATGATAAATTAAGTTTAAAAATGCAGTTTATATCTCTATTGATATCTAGAAGAAGGTAAAACCTAGAGGAGGGAGAGAGAGAAAGCTTGGAAGGATAAACATAGAATGTTCCTAGTGTTTACCTCTCAGTGATGAGGCTATGGATTATTTTGATTTGCTTGTTAAAATTTACCTGAATTTTCTAATTTTTCTACAGTGAGTACAGGTTACTTGTATAATAAAATTTTAAAGTGAAAAATGAAAAAATTAAAATGAGGGGCTTTATTCGGTGCTTCCCCAGGGCCCGTCCAGGTCTGACTCTCCGTTCTCTGTGCATCTTCGGCCATCTGAGCCTGAGTTGCTTGGGTGATGGTGGAAAGGAGCAGCCTGCTCCCATCCCTTATTGAGCTGGTGGCCAGAGCTCCCCTGGAGCCCAGGGGGGTCCCAGGCAGGACTCCTGGGAGTCAATTCTCTTATGAGGGAGATAGGGGCTGGGCTCTCCCCAGGAAGCAGTGGCCCTGGCTGCTTAGTGAGGAGACCTGGAAGCTGGAGGAACATTGTTTTCACAACGCTAATTAACCAAATGTGTTTTCCTCACGTGTGTCTGTGTTTTCACATTAGGTTTTGCTGCAAAGAGAATATTAAAGCTAATTAGACTCACAGCTTTGGACAGTTCTCTGAATAACCAGTAAGTTATTTCTAATGAAAACATACTAGTCAGCACTGCTATCCTTTGCCTTAAATCACACGTCTTTATAGCCCTCAAGGTCCCAAGGCTCTGACATTAGAAGATTTGCTGAACCAACTGGTGACAGAATTCCAGAGAACCTTTTCTTCTGTCTTCAGAAAACTGTATAAGGATCAGTTCAAGCTTAACTGCCCAGCTCTCCACCACAAGCCCTTGGCTCCAGTCAGACCAGATTCCTTAGTATCCTCATTCATGCCAGGCACCCTCTCCTCTGCCTGCTCTCACTGTAGGACACCCTTGGGGGGGAACTTCCCAGTTCTCCTGGAAAGGGGTCTTCCTTCCCCACAGCACTGAGTTGCCCCCAGTACTCCCAATGGTGGGCTGCTACCCAAGAGAAACAATTCCAGAGGCTAGACGGAACCAATCACTGTCTATGAGAAATCTGGAATAGACACATGGAAAAATTGGTCAGTTAGCTTCAGAGTTCTTTTGTTGCAACTGGACAGACTCTAACCCTGGTTCATTCAAGTAAATAATAATAATAGTAATTGTATTGTGTGAATTTCACCATCTCCATCCCCAGCTCCAAAATATTTGGTCCAAGCCTTGTTTCTTTTATTATTATTATTGCCATTACTATTTTTGTTATTCCAGTTGACACAAGAATGATAGGAACTGGGACAGCTTCAGGCACAGAGCAGAAGGATCTCGGGGGCTGCCCCCAACGTGACATTCCTCCACCTATACCAATATTGGGTCTCTCCTTTTGAAGTTCAAATTTACAGGAGAAACTGGTTGGGTCAGCGGGGGTCAGGGGTCTACCATTGGGACTGTCAGCTGTGGACAGGGGTGAGGTCACTGGATACCCACGCCTGAGTTTTAGGGATCATCCCAGAGAAGGGGTGTGCCAAGGGCCCAGCTATGATGGAGACAGAGTAGAGAAAGCCTGACCACAAAGTGAGAGTGAGAGAGGACTGACACCAACGCACAGAAAGTAGCAGATGCAGGAGATGGGGTGCAGGGTGGGGAGGAGGACCCTGAAGAGACGGAGTGGGGGATGGGAAGGAGGGAACCTGAGGAGATGAGGTGGGGGGAGTGGGAAGGAGGGACCCTCACATACGAAGCCCATGTCTTTGAGTTCCATCCTCTGTGGCCATTCTGCAAGTGTTAGTTTTTTCCCTTTCCTTATAGGAAGACTTAGCTGCCTGTGAACCTGAATGCCCTCTTGTGAGAGCCTGGGTAGAAGGAAAGATTTGCTCTGGTCAAAACCATTTAGGCTTAAAAAAACTCCTGGCTGTGCAGGCAAGGACTATTAGGCCTCAACTTATTCTAAAAATGACTGCATCTGCCTGCCTTCCCACCTTCCCTTAGATTCAGCAGGCTCCTGGAAACTGAGTATAAAGAACCCTCTATTCCCCTATTGAGACAAGTGAGGCTCAGGCACTCCTGCCAGGAGGTGCCGGCTCTTTCCATTCCAAGTTTTATGGGGTAGTCCACTGTTTGTCTGGGGATCAAAGCCTAGAGAGCTCAAAATACTAATGCACAATTGCTTGCCTCTGGGATGAAAGAGGCAACTAGTTCATTTACTTCTCTGCATTTCTTAAACCACCTTGCCAGTTTCTGACTCTGAGGACATTTCACTCAAAATGTCTGCAAACTGCCTGCAGCTGTGGTTCCCTTCTGGGAGACTCAGAACAAATGGGGAACACCGAAGAAGAGTGGGCCCCACGTGTTTGGAGGCCTGAAGTGAGTGTCGGCCACAGGCCACAGCATCGGTAGGGCCAGTGAAATAGAGGAGAGGAATGTGCGTGGGTTCTGTTTCTCTCCAGAACTGATGAAGGACAAATGCAGGTCCCAGAACGGTGTCTGAGTTTGAGGGTGGATTGAGTGAGTCTAGAGAAACTTCCAGGAGGGGATGATTGCTTTCAGGCTGTACCTGAAGGAGGGTACAGCTGCAGGTTGGTGGGCAGGGCGAAGGCTCCGTGCATGGTAGACACCCAGGAATGAAAGACGGCTGGTTCTAGGGTCTTGTGCAGAGTGGATTGGATTGGTGAGGGCTGGTCTCTACAAAGCTACTAAGGAGGATGTTATGAAAAAACAGAGTTTAGGCCAGAGATTTGGAGCTAGGGATGATGAAATTCACGCAGTGCAACTGACTATTAGAAGAGAGGGAAGATATGCAGGCTGTGAAAGTCCTCCAGGTACCTCACTGAGGGTGACTTGGCTTCAGGACGTCAGTGAAGACCAGTGAGAGGCCCAGGTCTGAGTGGAGAGAAGAAATAAAGCCAGGGTCTGAGCAAAGTTTAGGAGTGACTTCCAAAGGGGGAAAAAGTCAGGAACAGGGAGGAGTAGGAGAAGGAGGGAACTGGGGTTCTAAGATGGTGTCAGGATGCCAATTGTTTACATACTCCTCTGTGCTGGTGTGAAACTGTTACATACTCCAGGAAAGACTATGTTCTTTAATGCAATCTTGTGGGGGCAGACTTATTATGGGTGGGATCTTTTGATTAGGTTGTTTCCAGGGAGATATGACCCACCCAACTGTGGGTGGGACCTTTTGATCAGATTATTTCCATGGAGGTGTGACCCCGCCCATTCAGGGTGGGTATTGATTAGTTTACTGGAGTCCTTAAGAGAGCTCAAGGGTTGACACAGACCCAGACACTTGGAAATGCAGACAGAAGGACCTTTGGAGATGCTGAACTAAGAGATGAAGCCTAGAGTTTGTCCCAGATACTTAGAGAAACGCCTGGGAGAACAAGCAAGGATGCACAGGACCTGAGAGAGAGGAGCTAAGAGAGACAGAAGCCCAGAGACATTTTGGAGAAAGCCATTTTGAAACCAGAACCCGGGAACAAAGGACCAACAGGTGCCAGCCATGTTCTTTCCCAGCTGACAGGTGTTCTGGATGCCACTGGCCTTTCTTCAGTGAAGCTTTAGCAAACCAGAACACCCTCCTTTGGGAAATGTTCCTCTCTGTCCACTTGGTAATAGTGGTAGATAGATAGATCTTTGCACAAAATGACCCCCTGGCCCCACTGATTATCTCAGGGGGATGACCCTCTCCAGTCCGGGCTGAGAGAATTCCTCCCGTGAGAGTTTGGGAACGAGACTAAGGGATTCCAATCTCCATCTGGGTTGGCTCCTTTAACAGAGTTTAAGTAAATACTGGGGGAGCAACAAGCAATGTATCTTACAGAAAGCTACTTTACAGCGAGAGAGAGGGTTGGGGGAGGAGGGGAAAGAAGAATGAATCAAAGAGCCAGAGAAGATACAGATAGGGTGGGAATAGAGAGACAGATGCTTTCCTTTCTGGTTATGGCCAATTTCTGAGGCCCAGAACACCTGTGGCCGTGAGTCCCGTGAGAGCCCTCTTTATTATCCTGCTTTTATTGGGGGTGATATTACCCCTAAGTAGGCAAACTCGGTTTGGAGGTGGGATGGGGGGCAGCAAAATTCTTAGATTTTAAAATGGTTTGTGGCCTTCCAAAGGGCTACAGTTACACACACACACACACAACACACACAAAGTATATCTGAGGTATTAAAATTTCATGAGGGGGGGTTTAGGAAAAACAAGTTTGAAAAGGCTCCTGAGGAGGTGGCAATAATGAAAACAAGTTGAGAAACACTTCTCTATGTCCTTGGAACGAATTCCTCTCCCCACCAGTTTTTTCCTTTAGCCAGCTTGAGTTGATTGTTTTGATGTTCAGTCACAGCAGCCCTAATTGTGACAGGTGTCCTTGGCCACATGGAAAGAAGTGTTTGGGGGCTGGGGGATCCTGAGACAGCGGTGACCCTCCTGGGGCCACCATCGGACACAGTGGAGTCCAGGGCCATGACCACAGAGGGCGTCTGCTGGGTTCCCCACAGGGCAGCTGGGAGTGGGGAGGAAGGGAAGACTCTAGACTTCACCAAGGCCTTCACTGGAAGTCATTGCAAGAGCAGTTCCTACAGAAGTGGGACCCTGGTGATCCTAGCTGCTCTCAAGGTCACTGAGCCCGTTCTTGGCTCATGGTTTTTCCTGAGCAGTTGGAATCTCCAAGGCACAAAATGGGTGGGTGGGTGGGTGGGGCAACCAGTCTGGAGCCACTGCAGGAGGAGATGCAGCTTAGCTCAGGCCTGCAAGGACCCCACACTTGGCTCAGTCTTCCAGGTGGGGGATGATGACCAGAGGAGCTGAGAATCATGGGCAGCGTGAAAATGGGCAGGTAGTGACTGTGGCATTGCTCAAGTTCCCTGATGGTAGGACCCTAGCCAAGGGTGCAGGGGATAGAAAATCAGGTCACTTTCCCCAGGGAAGATGGCAGGGATTTGAGGCTCCAGTGAAGAGGGCTAAAAATCAGAGCTACTTAGGGAAACTGAGGTAGAAGCTCTGTCAAATGGATGGTAACCACTTGGCGTATATACCCCCTCTCCCCAGCCTCGCTCCAATGGTAGGCATCATTAATTGATCGTGTCATTCTTTCCTGCGAAGCCTGGAAACAGTCTCAGCACATCAGTCTGGGCAGCCGCTGCCTGTGGATCAGGATTGGCTTTAAATATGGCACTTATTTGTCACCCCTAGACTAGGCCCATTCAAGGGAGTAGGAAGGGAGGGGCCAGGACTCAAGAAGCACCGGAGGGCTTAGAGCTGGAGTCTGGGGAGTGGGAGTAATGCCGAGCCCACCGTGGAGGGGATAAGGTTGCTAATGGACATCTGTCCTGGTCAGTGTGGGCTTCAGATTTGTGCAGCAGCAACAGCTGGGCAGGGGCGGGGAAAAGGGAGAGCTGAACAGATCGCCGTCTTCAATGGCTACCGATGTGCAGGAGGAGGCTGTTGATACGACGAGAAGGACACGATGACCCTACCATGGGGCACTGGGGATTTACGGGACCATCCAACCTAGGAAGAGAGCTTTAAGTAGGAGGCTAAAGGTAGACAGGGGGGCATCATCAGGCAGCAACGGGCACCAGTCAGGACAAGAGCCAAACAGACCCTGGGTCAGGCATCTTGGGCAACTCAAGGCCACAGAAGACAGACAGGGATGGAGTGAGGCACGACAGCTGTCAGGAGTCTGGTCGCTGGGGTCAGCAGGGGGGCAGGCTGGCCAGGCTCAGGGTTCAGAGGTCAGCTGGACCAGCTTGGAAAGGACAGGGGTCAGAAGTAAGTCTGGATGGGTCAAAGAAACCAGAAGGAATCAGAGAAAGGAAACAGGGAGAAGTGGGGCTGCTGCAGGCTGCCAATGACCCAGAAAGGCAGACACAGCAGCGTCCCGGAGGGGATGGTGGTGGCTCCTTCTTGCAGGGGCTTCTGGGGCGTCAGGAGCCCAGCATGGGGCAGTGCGGCATATGGAGCACCAGGCTGGGTGGGGACTGTTTAGACAGAAATAGTAGCAGTGTCTGCGAGAGAAACCTAGATAGTTTAGGGAAAGCAATGTTCCAGAAGAGGGAAGGAAATTTCTAAACAAAAAATGCCAGTAACTTCAAACCACAGCAAGAGCTGACCATTTCACTGGTCCCTGAATCCGCAAAGCAGATTTGAAAACATCGAGGTATACTGTATGTTCCAAACTGGCATCCTTGGAACAGATCGAGAGTTGGGACCTCCAATTCTCTGGGTTGAAATGGCAATTGGGGAAGGGACTTGGTGACCAGCAGCTGTATTTTCAGTAGCATTTTTTTTTTTCCTGTGGATGATTCTAGTTTGCACACAGGAGTATGTTTGCTAGATGTTCTACTAATCCTTTAATAGGGCTCATTGGACTTAAACACAATCGGTGGTGCCTGCTTTATTGCAGTCCTTATCTGAAGAGAAATGTTTCAAGAAGCAAAACTAGAATCTAGAGTTTACACATTTATTCATTAATTTATTCAGCAAACATTAACCAAGAACCAACATGGAATCTTAGGGGAGACATTCCCACCCCCAGTAAATAGCAATTTTTTTTTCTGCAGTCAAGTCCGGAAACTAACTGAAAAATAAGACAAACAATAAGGCAGATGGAGGCCAAAATATCACAATTTCTACTGATCAAGGCTTGGTGGAAGCATGTGGTTTAGAGGAAGAGCAAATTGGCTTGTCAAACATACCCAGTCATGCTGACCCCAGGCCTCCCCACAGGGCAGGACCTGGGCCACTAAGGGGTGAGCAACCTGCCAGGAGGACAAGAAAGGAGCTGAGTCAACCCCATTTATTCTTTCCCAAACCTCTATTCAGATAAAGTCTCATTTCATTCTCAGGTCAGCAAGTGGGGGGAGTGGGAACAGAGATGACAGGAGACACGCCCTCCAAATGGGAGAAAACTCAGGAATGGGTAAAAATGGTTTCCCCTAGGCATTTCAGGGAATGGAAATAATAAAATTAAAATTAGCATTTATTGAGAAATTAGCATATGATAGGCATTTTTTCAAGCAATTTTATGTCTATTGCATCATTTAATCTTTAAAAAACCTTAATGGCATACACTTTTATTATTGTTGCCATCACACAGATGAGGAACTGAGGTGCAGTAGGGGTAAGTGACTCGTCCAATATTACACAGCTTGAAACAGGTGGAGCCAAGATTTCACTGTAGGAGCCAGACCCAAAAGGCCAGTTCTTAATGGCTAATAAATAAGGCATAGGTCTTGCCTTAAGATGGCAGGGGAGATAATAGTAGTTCATAAATAGCTATAACATAAGCTCAGGGTGATGGGGCTGCATGAGTGGTACAGATAAAGGGCAGTTATTCAGAAAAGGAAAAAAAAACCCAAAACGTCATTTGCTTAGAGACCCGGGAGCTCCTTATATCCAAGGATAATCGGTTCTAAGAAAAGCCCATTGAGTGGGAGCATTTACTAGCAAATAGTGTGAAAACAGTTTGATTGGGACTTTGTCTAGAAAAATCAAACTAAAAATTATGAATAAGATTATTTTATCTTTGATTTAACACAATTTAAGTTATAATTACAACTTTTCACTAATTTTTAGAATGAATGAAAACTGAATCTATGGTTGATTAGAGAAATTTTTTGCATGAGTGTCAGAAAAAACTGCATGATAGCATAAATCAACCTTCTTCACTTCAGTTTTTACTTTCATGAACTGATCAAAAAGGTGGCCTTTTTCCCAAAGATGTTTGAGAGCTTTATTCATTTTCCAAGGGCCTTTCCAAATCTGGTATTCCAATTGTTCTTTTCTAAAGCACCTTCAGTTATCCTCCTTGATGTTCTCTTTTTTAATTGTTGTTTTTCCATGACAGCATGAGAATAGACTGTTTTCGTGAAATCATTCATCTTTCCCAAGACCTGCCATTTAACTTGGTTATCAATTTGCGTTGTATGCGTGTTATACTGTGGATGTTTACAACAGTCCCCATCAGGGGGACAGACAGACGGGCAATGGCTGGGCAGGGCAAGTGCTAGAGTTAACCAGGACCAAGTGAGGACTAATTTTATAAAGGGTCAGTTCCTTAGCCAATATTTGCATGATAAGGCAACTTTTACTTCCCCTGCAAGTGCCTGTGGAACACAAATTTGAATAATGGGTTAACAAGGATCATAACTATAGGACGGCCTTGAAAAGGAGAAGGTATGTGTGCTGGGCCTTAAGAAGGAAAAGATTCCAACATGCAGAGACCAGGGAGTGGGGCCTTCCAGCTGGAGGATATGGCATCAGCAGAGAGAAGCTGGCAAGGACAGCAGGTGTATCAGGAGCAGCAAGGAGACCCAACGGTGCATGTAAGAGAACAGTGAAGACAATGCTGGGAAAGCTAGGTTTGGAGCCAGATCATGGAGGGCTTAGAAGAATGGACTTTATTTTGTAGGCAATGGGGAGCCACTGATAGCTTTGGATCCCAACCTCAGCATGGCATTTGGCACATATTAGAAATTCAAAAAAACAACTGTTGTAAAAAGATGATACTAAGGATGATGACTGTTGAATTACAGCACACATTATGTAACAAAACCTGGATGTTAAAATTACATATGTACAAACCCTAGCTAATTACTTGCTTACTTAAATGTTTAACAAAAACAAAAGACTATGCCCTTTGGAGTTGTCAGATAAAACTGCATGATAGCATGATGGGATTGAGTTTCATATTGGAAGTTCTTTTTCAGAAGGGACATTGGTATGTATATTGCAGCTAGAGAACAATTTTTTAAACTAAGACAAATTGAATTTAGCCACTGTACATCTCAATGTGCTTTTTGAAGCCATCATTATAAAGCAAGAATACCTGACCTCTCTAGCTCTGTGGAGATGGTACACAGTGTATGGGGTTTGCTTCCAGATCTAATTGAAACCATCTGTATTGCAATGTTTAGTTCCTACTGATCTTTCAGTAAGAGCAGCAAAATAGGAGTGAGTGAGCCTGTGTGTACACATGCATGCATATATATGATGCTATGCCCACAAGCATGCTAAAGAATCAAGCACAGCCAGTATTCTTGGGAGCTTTGGCTAGGTTTGACTGGGGAAAACAAGAACTCCTAGAATTCTCTGAGGTGGCAGACACAACTGCCAAACTGCACTGGGGAAATTGCCTGGCGCATATCAGGGGAGTAACAGAGAATGTTTAGATTTCCCACTCTCTAATTGTCATGATTAAAGACCTGCAGACTCCCTCTTTTTTTTTTTTTTTGTAATAAACCCAAAGTTGTGCCCAGAATAAGATAGAATTTGAAATATGCAATAGGCAATGTTGATACCATCTACAGTGACTTTTCAGGTGGGGAAGGGGGAATAAAAAACAATGAATGCTAATTAGTTTACATTAATCAAAATTGTATTTGGCCCTTTTTTTTTTTTTTTTTCTAGAGCTCTTAAGTGTGTAGAAGCAGGTTATTCAAATTTCACCCCTGTTTTTCAAAAATTAATAGGGGCCATACATTAGTGTAACATTCTGCCTGCTTCATAGAATATATTAGTAAAGGTTTTAATTACTGAAATTACATAGTCATAAAAAGTTGATTTAATGAAAGCAATCATATCATTTGCATTCTGGGCCTGCCTCGCACAGACCCTGAGCAGCTGTAAATTACAATGAAGTGCAGGTGAATAATTACCATCATTGTAGTTCTGCCTGAGGACCTGGGCTCAAATGACTTCAAGTCCCAAGTAAATACCTGTTTCTGGGACAAGAAAACCAGCTTCATCTGAGAAGGCAGATTAGAGATGACAATGGGGCTCCTAAAATCCCTTTTCTTTCTCAGTCCTGAGAGCCTATCTTTCCTGGAGGAATCTGTGATGGCCTCACCTCAGATAAGGGAAAATTAATTGCTATGCTCTTTTGTTAAAGAGGGTTTTGTGGTGGTTAAAATAATTAGAACCGAGTTTGGAAGCGATGACCTCAGTATAAAATAAGACATTCTTTTTTTGCTCTCAGTTTTTCACATGTGACAAGTACAACAGGTGGACGAGTGAAACTGGGTGCAGAGAGAGGGCTGTGTCCATTGGTTTGGCGAGGCCAGGCTCTGTAATTGTGGGCCAGGGTGTAGCTACTGGAGACACACCCCTCCCCAGGTCCTCCTGGGCTCTCCCCACAGAGGAGGGGGTGAACATGAGTGACACATGAGCTACACTGATGACAAACCATCTGGAATTGTTTAAAGTGCAGTGGCAGTGGTCAGCAGAAAGGGCCAGGGGCCTGGACTAGTCTATTCTACTTAAATTTATATCAAACCTCAGGTATAAATTTGGTCCCAGGTTAAATTCTGCCAAGTCTCCCACCTACAACACCCTCCTAACAAAAATGCCTCCTACCCTGAGAGCTTGAGGACCCCTCCTTTGATGTGTCCATGATGCCAGGACTGCAGAGACAAGGAGAACACAAACACCTGTGTTTCTTTTCTACTAATCAATGCAACAAGTATTCATTGCAAACCTACTATGTGAAAGATGCCATGCAGGGTCCAGGGGTAACATTGTCTCTGCCCCTTAATAAGGCTCTTAATTCAAGATAGAAATCATTTGTGCTCTCAGAAAGGTGGAAACACAGTGTTACAGTGACTTGATGATGGGGGAAAAACTACATTTAAAGGAATGAGTAAAGGATCCTTGGAAAATCCCATATTTGAAGGACAGGGAGGAGGTGGGGTCAGGGATTTGCAGAAGGAGGCCACTGAGCGAGCAAAGGCAGAGAGTGTGAAGGTGTGAGATATGTTGACAAAATAGGGAGTTGTTCATTTTGGGGAGAGTAATCGAGCATATACTGGGGAAGAGGGCAGTGGGAAATAGGTAAGAAAGACAAGTTGCCTAGGGAGGGTTTGAGCACCAGGCTGAGGAGCTCACGCTTTATTTAGGCAGCAGCAAGGAAGGCTTGAAGGACCTAATCCGGAGTGATGGGTGTGGGTCTGAGATTTGGGGCATTTGTGTGCAGGAGACATCGGACACAGGGAGACTGCTAGGTCTTTGCTCTTAAACAGTTTCCAGACGGGCCCTGGGAAGGCCAGCAGAGGGCGGTAGTCATGGGAAGGGGGAAGAAACATTGGGTAGAAAACCTCGGAGGCCCAGAAAGCTGATGAGATGGGAGGGAATTGGAAGGGGACAGAATAACTGAGATTTCAACGTGAGCGCTGGGCAGAGTGCTGCTGCCTTAGGAAAAGGAAGAGGGTGCTGATAAATGAGAGGGTTGGTTCAATTTGGAACATATGGAGTGTTATGACTGGTTTCTACAAGTCACATAGGAAGTGTAATTTGATCATTTACAGACATGTCTTGTACATCCCTGCTTTGTGTGTGTTGGCAGCCAAAGTGGAGGTTCACTGTCACTTTCCCTCCAAGCAGCTAGATTATTGGTGATGGAATGAGAGCTGGGAGAAAGCTCAATAGGCAAACATTTGCTTAGTGAGCCATGTGCCAAACTGTGCTATGAAGTTGCAAGTTATACACTTTCCAGACGGCCAATTTAATTGAAACATTTTATTGAAACCAGCAACTAAAAATATCATTGTGGGCTTCTGGTTCTGTTTATGACAGAGTAGTTTGTATCAGAGGAACCCCCTGCCAAGACAAGTATAAAAGCAGGACAGACTATGCAAAATAGCTGATAAAGGCCTTGGAGAGAAACTGAAGCAGGTAAGACTTGAGCAGCCATGATCCTTGAGAGAAAGTGAGCTTCACTTTCACCCCAGAGCTTTCTTAGGGAGTCAGAGCCCACGCAGAGAGTGGTGCCTTATTGAGCTGAGCAGAGGTCAGTGTTCCCAAATGACTGGTATTAACAGTCAAAAACCTGAAGAGGAGGGGAACTGCAAAGAGGGAGCCTTCAAGCTGTTGTTGGACTTCTAACCTGTGCATGCACAGACTGAGACTCAAAGACCCCAACAAAAATAACAGCTGGGATGATAAAAAGTGAAGCCAATATATCAGGTCCTGTGTGGCTCTAGGGAGGCAAAGGTTGCAGTTCAAATCTGCCTGAGCCTTTGTAAAGACCCCAGACTTTCAGTTGAGAACCTAGAAGGGTCACACTTAGAAGTAAGGACCATGCCCTAAGAATAAGCAAAAAAGATCTTAGCTGATTTATTTTGGGGAATTGGCACACTGGTTCTAAAATTTATATGATAATGAGAAGGATCCAGAATAAGCAAGGTAAATCTTAGAGAAAAAGAACAAAGCTGAAGGAAATATATTAGCAGACATCAAGATTCCTTATATGGCATTGGCAAGGATAGACAGATAGACCAATGGAATAGAATAGAGAATTAGGAAGCAGACGTACATCTATATAGTCACCTGATTTAAGACAAAGGGACCAACTGAAGCTCTGCGTGTGTGTATGGGGAGGGGGAGGATGGCCTTTTCCATAAATGGGTGCTGGATTATTTGGATGTCCAAATGGAAAAAAAATGAAACTTGACCCTCTGGCACACATCATATACAAAAGTAATTTCATGTGGATCATAGACCTAAATATAAATGATGAAACACTACAGTCTCTAGAAGAAAATCACAGAAAATCTTTATGATCTTGGGGTCGGCAAAATTTCTTAAATAAGATAAAAATGTGCTAACCATAAAAGGATTGATATATTGGACTTCATTAAAATTAAGAATGTCTGTTCTTCTAAACACTCTTTTAGAGAGTGAAAATGTAAGTCATAGACTAGAAGAGGGTGTTTGCAAGACATATATCTCACAAAGAACTCATATACAGAATATTTTTAAAACTTTAGATTAAAATAAGAGATAACCCAATTTATTTTTTTAAAGTAGGCAAAAGACTTGAACAAGTATTTCATAAAAGAAGATATTCAATGATCAAAAGCATATGGAGGATCTAAGATGGTGGCATAGAGAGGAGTGGAAGCTAGTTAGTCCCCCTGGAACAACTCATAAAAAACCAGGAACAACTAGTAAATAATCTGGAATAACTGCAGGGGGACAAACGTGACTGTTCACTCATCATACAGCAATCTGAATTGGGAGGAATGCCTGAGATGGCAGCATAAAATCTGTAAGTAAAAACTGTGGATCCAAGCTGGGAGCCCCCTCCCCACACAGCCTGAGCTGCAAAGCCTTGTGGAGCTAGAGAGCAGCTCTCTCCAAGCAAATGAATGCAGCTCAGCTGAGCTCCAACTGGGGTTTTAATTAACAAGCATGGACTGCTCCAAGAGTGGGCTGCTCGATACAAGCTACAAATCCTCAACAAGCAGACAGAGGCTTTGGGTGAAGACTGACCTTGGAGAGCCAGAGGGTGGGTGTGGACTGGTCCTGAAGGGGGCTTTCTATTCCTGTTTTGGTTCTGTGGAGAAAGCCTCCGCCATTTTCAGTTCCCAGTGCTCTGACCCAGACAAGAGTGGAGACAGCACAGGCAGAGAGAGACCATTGAAATGCTAATGACCTCTCCCTAGGAGGTCTATCTTCCCTAAGAGGAAAGGAGTGGGGCCCATCTCTCCTTCCCACCTTCTATTCAGAACCAGACCTCAGAACCTGGGGGAAAACAGCCACGGGCCACACCTCCTTACACCAGTCTGGAGTTACAGGCTGGCAGATGCTCCCTGCTGGGTAGAAAAGCACAGTGACCCGGGGCCTCACAGGGTGTACCAATTTTCTAAGACTCCCTTAGGGAAACCGGATACTGAATATTTCTTCCTCCTGGGACTGGAGCTCATTTTGGTCTGGAAAAAACTGACTGGGGTAACCAAGGAAACCATGCCTAGACAACAGAAAATTACAACCTACACTAAGAAAAATGAAGTTATGGCCCAGTCAAAGGAACAAACTTACACTTCAACTGAGATACAGGAATTTAAACAACTAATACTAAGTCAATTCAAAAAGTTTAGAGAAGATATGGCAAAAGAGATGAACTGTATAATGAAAACACTGGGTATATACTTAAGGTAGAAATGCAAAGTTCAAAAAACCAACTGGCAGAATGTATGGAAATGAAAGGCACAACACAAGAGATGAAAGACACAATGGAAACATACAACAGCAGATCTCAAGAGGCAGAAGAAAACACTCAGGAACTGGAGAACAAGGCACCTGAAAGCCTTCACACAAAAGAACAGATAGAGAAAAGAATGGAAAAATATGAGCAATGTCTCTGGGAACTTAAGGACAAAACAAAAATCAGGAATGTACTTGTCATTGGTGTCCCAGAAGGAAAAGAGAAGAGAAAGGAGGCAGAAGCAATAATAGAGGAAATAATCAATGAACATTTCCCATCTCTTATGAAAGACATAAAATTATGGATCCAAGAAGCAGAGTACCCCAAACAGAATAAGTCTGAATAGGCCTACACCAAGACACTTAATAATCAGATTATCAAACATTAAAGATAAAGAGAGACTCGTTAAAGCAGCAAGAGAAAAGCGATCCATCACATACAAAGGAAGCTTGATAAGACTATGTGCGGATTTCTCAATAGAAACCATGAAGGCAAGAAGGAAGTGGGGTGATATATTTAAGATATTGAAAGAGAAAAACCACCAACCAAGAATCCTATATCCAGCAAAACTGTCCTTCAAAAATAAGGGAGAGCTTAAAATATTCTCAGACAAACAGACAATGACAGAGCTTGTGAACAAGGTACCTGCTCTCCAGGAAACACTAAAGGAAGCACTACAGACAGAAAGGAAGAGACAGGAGTGAGAGGTTTGGAAAACAATTTTGGGAGATAGTAGCACAGGACCATGTGGGACACCAGGACAAAAGACAAAGGATAAAGACTGGAACTATGTAACTCAGGGAAAACTAGGGTGTTCAATGATTGTAATAAAAGGTACAAATATGTTTTTACATGGGGTAGAACAAATGAATGTCAACATTGCAAGGTGTTAAAAATAGGGTAGGATTGGGGGGAACATACAATCAATGCAAACTAGAGACTATAATTAATGGAAACATTGTATAATGCTTCCTTTAATATAACAAAGGCAACATACCAAAGCTAAATGCATATGGACGGGGGATAAGGGAAGGATTTGGGACTCCTGGCATTGGTGATGTTGTCTGACTCTATTCTTATTTAGGTTAATGTTATCTTTCCTTTTGTTGCTTTCTAGCTGTCATGTTTTTTTTTGTTGTTGTTTTTCTCTCTCTCTTTCTCTTTTCTTTTTCTTTTGTCTCTCTGCCGCCTTTGACTCTTCTTCCTTCTTTGTGGAAGAAGTGGAGATGTCCTTATATAGATAGTGGCGATGGTGCTGAATACATGAATATGTGACTATACAAGGAACCAATGATTGTTTACTTAGGACAGAAAGTATGGTGTGTGAACAAAACTGTCTTCAGAGAAAGGGGTTGATGAAGAAAGCTTGAGGGTACTATATTGAGTGAAATAAGACAGACATATAAAGGCAAATATTGCAGGGTCTCACTGATATGAACTAATTATAATATGTAAACTCATAGACATGAAATATAAGTTATCAGGATCTAGAATGAGGCTAAAGAAGGGGAAGTGGTTCCTTATTATGAGCAGAATGTTCAACTAGAGTGAACTTAAATGTTTGAAAATGGACAGGGATGATGGTAGCATGTTGTGAGAATAACTAACAGTGCTGAAAGGTGTGCTAAGGTGGTGTGTGAAGGTGGAAAACTGTTGACAGTCCTTACCAAAATTAAATGTAGGTGTAATCTGTGATCCAGAAATTCCATTCCTCAGTTGTACACAATCAAAATGAATGCTTATGTCCACTAAAAGACATGAATCATAATGCTCATAGTGTCTTTATTCATAATAGACAAGTGCCTGGAAAAATGTCCATCAGTGTTTTAGTTTGCTAATGCTGACAAAATGCAATATACCAGAAATGAGTTGGCTGTTACCAATGAGGATTTATTAACTTACAAGTTTAGGTTTCTGTGGCCATGAAAATGTCCAAATCAAGGCATCAACATGTAATGCTTTCTCACCAAAGACCAGCTACCAGTGATCCTCAACTCCTCTGTCACATGGCCAGGCACATGGCGATGTCTGCTAGTCTCTCCCTTCTCTCTCCCAGTTTCTGGCTTTGGTGGCTTCCTCTCTGTTTCTGTGGTTTCTCTCTGCTTCTGCATATCCTTCTCTCTTGAGTACTCTGGCTTTTCTCTCTCAGCTTCTCTGACAGAGGACTCTAGTAAGAGGATTAAGACCCACCTGGGGCACATCTCAAGTAAAATAACTTAATCAAGAAGTCCCACCCACAATAGGTCTATACCCACAGAAATGGATTAGCTTTAAGAACATGATCTTTTCTGGAGTATATACAGCTACAAACCATCACAGTGCACTGCATGATTCTATCTATACTATCTTTGAAACCAAGCAAAACAAATCTATGTATGGTGATAAGAGGGCAGAAGACTAAACACTTTGCAGGGATACTGACTAGGAGGGGTCATGAGGGATTCTTCCAGGAGCTGACATTGTTCTGCATCTTGATCAGGGTCATAGTAACACAGGTGGATATGTAAATAGAAATTCACCGAGCTCTACTCTTAAAATTCACCCACTTCATTCTATAGAAGTTAAAACTTTACCATTGTGCTTGACAATAAGAATTATAGCTCAAGTTCAAGATCTTTCTTGGGTACAGGCAAAGAGAAACTATAGTGCACAAGGCTTGCAAAATGCTTACATGGATGGTAATGTTCTTCTCTGACCCTGTGGGGCTGCAGGTGTAGTGGTTCAGACCATGAGCTTTGGAGTGAGATGGCCTCCATCAGATTCCTGTTGTACTTCAGCTCAACACACTTTCTAAACTGTGATCTTGGGCAAGTTGATCATTTGATGCCTCAGATCACCTATTTGCACAACAGGGATAATATCTATGCCATAAGATTGTTGGAGGATGAGTTAGATCTTGTATGTTGAGCACATAGCACAATGTTTCAACAAGGACTGGCATTATTATTATTAGCCTGAGACTCTCATTTGTCCTTTGAAGATGAGGAAACTGAGGTTTAGAGAGATTGATAAAGACCACATGGCTGATTTTTGTATATGATGTGAGGTAGGGGGTACTCTTTTTTTTTTTTTGCAAATGGAGATTTAGTTTTCCCAGCAAAACATTGTGAATGCAATTAACAATGCTGCAGTATATATCTGAATAGGCTTAAAAGGGGAAATGTTAGATTGTATATATGGTAGCAGAAAAAAAATTAAAAATAAATTCCATGGAACTACACTATAAAAAAGTGAACCCTAAATTAAACCGTGGACTTCAATTAATAGTGCAATTGTAAAAATGTGCTATCAATGATTGCTACAAATGTTCCACACAATGCAAAGTGTTGGTGGTAGGGCGTATTTTATGTATGTATTTTACTTATGTGTGTATTTTATGCATGATTATTCTGTAAACCCACAACTTCTTTAATAAAGAAAAAAAGAAGTAATAATGAATCAGGACAAAAGACCACATGGCAAAAATGTGGCAAAATCTGGACTGGAACGCAGGCCTTCTTATGTCTTCCCCTCTAGGCTCTTTGTTCTCCCCTACAAAAGACTCAAAAGGCTCATGGGATGTTCAAGCTGGACCCCAGTGGAATCATCTTATTTAGCTCTCATAATTCAGGGTTAAGCATGCCAGTCTGGTCCAGAGAAGAGAAGTGACTTGGCCAAAGCCAGCCAGGGACAATGTCTGGGCTGAACTTGGGCAAGAGGCCGGGCACTTGAGAAGCAGTCCAGCAGCGGCCTAATGTGTGGGAGAGAACTGCAGGGCCCTACAGGTTCTTGCAATTGATGATCCCCAACCATAGGCTCTAGCGGAGGTGGCATGTGGGCAGGGAGAGGCCTACTTCTTGCATTGCCTCCCAGGGAATTGCCGAAAGGGGAAAGAAAATTGAGAAGAAAGATGTGATATTTCTGTGCTGCAGTCTTGGGAGAGATGAATAGACACAACTCACCAGGGGCTTGGGCTGTCTGCCTGTCTGTCTGGAAGGGCAGCTGAGTTGGGGGCCGGGGGTTCCATTGACACTAGATCAGAGGTGCTGCTAAAGTCTGCTCAGATCTCACAAGGGTTAACCTGGTTGGAATAAAAGCTACAGAAGCCTGAGTGTTGGGGTTGAGACTAACAAAGTTCCTTTATAAGTGCCAAGTGCCATGAGGTGTGGGGTCTCAATTGGGGCCTAAACTGTGCATGTCGCTGGGGCCTTGAGGAACTGAGGAGTTCCAGGTGAGAAATCCTAAGGGAAGAGGGTCAGGCAGCCCAGCTTGACTTGGCACTCAAACAGGAGGACAATTTGAATAGAATTAATATTACTGAGAGTGTGTGTTGTGCCAGGCACTGTTCTAAACACTTACATATATTAATTTTAAAGTTCTCCCACCAACCCAGCAAGGTAGGAACTATCACGCCATCCATTTAATAGGTGAGAGACTGAAGACACAGAGCAATTCAAACTTGACGAAGAACACATGGTAAGTAGCAAAGCCAGGTTTCAAACACAGAACCTGTGTTTTTGAAAACTAGATTGCACTTCTGCCAAGGATAGGATGGTGGTCGTTTGTCACTCGGATATGTCTCCCAGACAAGTCCCCAAGGGCTTCATTTGGAGTCTGATGGTAGAGCTGGGAGAGTGGGGAGCCTGCAGGGAGAGTTGTAAATGAAGACTGAAAGTTGTTTGATTAAACATTTCATAGACTCTGCAGCACAAGTCAGAACTGCTTTAGGATCTATATGGCAGACTCAAAAGAGGGAGAGAGGCCTTCTCCCAGCTTTCGCATGGAGAGCGGCATGGCTTTGTTGCCGTGAGATTCCAGGGTGCATAGCCGGCTGTCTTGGCACCTTGAGGCTCTTGTCCTCTGCACCTGATGATGCAGCGGTTCCCAGAGGAATCTAGAGGAGCAGGTCCCCTAGCACATGTAAGACAACCCTGGATCTCCTGGAAGTATATAGAGGACACATTGCAAGTAACAGGGATGCTGATTCCATTAGTGGAACAGCCAACTAAACATGGGCTGTGCTATGCAAAGCATCCAGTTTTTCCAGGTCCCCAGAACTTTGACTACACAGAGATATCAACTAGTTCCAAGTGGTGGTACTTTCCTTCACTTAGGGAGGATGGCCAGTTTCACCTCTTCTCAAGCCATAGCGCACAGGACTCAAACATTTGTAATGAGCATTTTCTTAATTAGAAGAAGGGTTGCTGGACTTGGGTCAAGAAAGAACTTCATGGCTGTGGTGTATTGCATGATGTCCCCTCCAAGAAAGAAGGAATTATTCCCTCAGTTTATAGCTGAAGTCTGCCTCAGCTATGTTCAGGACCCCTCCCCAGGGCTAGGCTGCATCCGGTGACTGGATCATGAAGGGGGACAAATGCTTGCCCAGCTGGGGAGAACTCTGAAGGGCCATCCCAACTCCAGAGCTCCCTGTGGGCTGGGCTGAGGCCTCTGTTGTGCCTGCATCACAGCCCAGCTTCTCCCTCTGCCCAGGCCTGCTTCCTTCCTCACCAGCCCCCGGGACCACCACCCAGTAACCTTCCTGCTGGGTCATCCATCTGAGTCTGCTTGAAAACCCCAGATGTCACATGGCTGAGAGATGGAGTTATGATTTGCTTTTAAGTCATATGGTAAGTCTAAGGAAAAAAGATCAGGATTGGAGATTTGAAGCTTGAAAGATCTGGCCCCTGTTCTCCAACCAAAATCTCAGGTTCGTGGACTCTTGGGGCTCAGAAACTCTGGAATGTTATCCAGATTTCCAAGTTCTGGACGAACTTAAGAAGAGCAAAATATTGAAAAATAATATCTCTGATTAGCGAATTTACCGAATGATTGAAAAAACAAGGAATATATACTCTAAACCAGTCATGGGAATTAGTAATGAGGAATGACATTCCACCACAAATGACATGAAACTACAGGATAAATGCAACTCAAGTTTCCATGGAGCTAAAGTTAAAATAATGAAAGTTCATCATTAAGTAAAAGACAATAAAGAATTTTCTATGGGTTTATCCAAATCCTACTCTGATTGCCATCTTGGGAGGTTGTGTAGAAGAGCAAATGATTCTAAAGCAGATAATATGAGTTGTCTTATGACCTTGGGCCATTCACTTTCTCTCCCTCCCTGGGCACTAGGTCCTCATCTGTGGTGAGAGGTTCATATCAGATCAGTTCCCCAAGCTCTGTTCCATGAAACACCAATGTTGCATATGACTTTAACTAGGGTTATATGCAAGACAAGTTCTATGACTGAATAAATTTGGGAAAAGCTATGTAGTATAGTCCCTTTTGAAAACACACAGTGCGTCTAATACATTAAAGCACTGCTTCCTGGCGTTTTTGACATCGTTGCATACATAGAAAATGATGACACTATTTCTTTGGCTCACTGGAGTAAACTGGAGGGGATTTACATTACATCTATTACATTTTTCTTTTTATACATATACTTATGATTAGAAAATAAAATACAAAGTATTTTCAAAAATAATTTTTAATGATAAACTTTAGCTGGTTTCCATGAACTTTACTTTTTAATATCAGATTTTATATTTTAAATGACTACATATATTTCTTAATCAAGATTTTAATAGTCAGCATTGGAAATAAAGTGTGTTTGCACAGGTAGTGGTAGCAAATGGCAGGCTAGTAGTTTTATACCTCATTTGGCAAAAACTATTCCTTTATCATTAGCCAGAATTTAGATTATTTGATCTCTTTAAATTGTACTTTAAGGATAAGACAATTCTTTTAATCCAGCAGCTATTCATTTTCTTTCACTGACGAATGAAATAATTTATGATTATATGAATAGATTTAGAATACAATTGAACTTGATATATCAAATATTTCTAAATAATGATGAAGCTTTTCCTTAAGCCTACACAGATGTTCCTCAACTGGTCTTCAATCATTTTAAGGATTCACATATTAACCCTGGTTAATATCACTAGTAAATCATATTAACTCCATTTATCCAAAGTTAAATTTTTGCTTTGAATCCATAAACTTTGTCCACACACATTCATATGTTTTCATTCACTTCTTGTAATTTGTAATGAATGTGGATCGGATGTTCAAAAATTTTCAGTTAAATAAACCATTTAAAAAAGTCATTAAATATTATTTAGCATATCTGCGTGGTGAGAGTGATTCATAAAGTAATCTTCAAGTTTTCTTTTTGTTGTAATTCCTGACACAATTCTTTCTTTGGCTGCTCAATATACTTCAGAATGAAACATTAGAGGTCGGTGTTATGATCCCATTTAGTTAAAGTGGAAAACATATGGGACTGTGCAGTTTGGCTTTCATTAGATTCACCATTTTTTATAGTTATCATTCAATACAAAATTCAATTCAGATCTATCAGTACAAACATGTGAGAGTTTCTTGTGAATAAAACAATGTACTATGTGCATCTCTTGGCATTCAGAATAAACTCTTGACGTACAGCCTTTTCTCCTTCCTGGTGAGTACACGAACTTATGCAAGGTTTCCACAATATTTGTTTCAATGTTTCCATTTATCAGCTTTGCAAAACAGTGTTCTTCCAAGACTTTTTCTTCAGGTATTCTAGCCAATGCAATTAGTGAGCACAATTACTAACATCTGTAGATTCATCAGCCTGCAATGGAAATATTTCAATTCAGTAATTTGCCTGTGTGTTGCCATGATGCACCTACTAATAGCATTATTCAAAAGCTGTCCCTTTTTAATTTCCTTTGCTTCATTGGTCCCAAGCACAGGGCTGACATTTTTCAGGACACCAGGTAAAGAGAGCCATTATGCAATTGTAAGAAACATCTTTGCTTTTAGTTATTAATTGCATGCTTCTTCAGTTTGAGCTGATAATGCTTTAAGTGATTGTTTAAAATTATTTGTTGTTTTGTACTTGGAGACACTTAGAACATTAAAAAAAATGATTTCAAGGTGGTTTTTTTGAGATAACATGCTGACATAGGTTACTTAGAAATGTTTCTTCATTTTGATATTATTTTCCTGCCAATAAGACAAGGTTGAGGAAGAAAAGAATTTACCCCACATTTGAGATAATACATATTTAGGGCCTAATTGTGACTTTAACTTTTTTAGTTTACTACTATTTTGCTAATAGATTTGATGGCCTTTGTTGTGCAAACATTGAACAGGCATACTTTGGATTAGATAGCGCAGTAATAAAAGTTCTGAGAAATCCTGAAGGAAAGAAAAAGGTTTATGATTGTTTAACCAAGAATTTTGCAAACTTCTAAGAAAACATGCATTATTTTGCAGAACATTGTACAAATCACTAAACTTTCACAGAAGACAGTTTGATAACATCTGGATTAGTTGATTTTTCAACATTCCTGAACATAAAAATGTGGTCCTTTGTTACAATAAAATTAAGGAAAAATTCTGATTTACAGATCTGGCTCAAGTGCAGTAACCAATAAAGACGCTGAACTTAGTGGTTGTATCAGTCATCTATTGCCACAATGAACGCTGCATAATAAACAAAATAGTCATCTTTATTCATTTTGGCCTGAATACATATGAATGGTTTTTGGCTCAGAGACAAATTTCCTATTACACTGAGAGCAAGATCACCTTTCAGAGTAATGTTGCAGTGTTAGTCCCCCGTGCCCGGCATCCCATAGAGTCACTTTTAGAGAATCTGGTGGGAAAATGCCCTATATGAGTGATGATCTCATGCTGTAGGCACGGAAAACAGAAAACTGAATTTTTTTCTGCTTACATTTAAGAAAAAGAATTCACTTCTTTCCCTTTCGCTTTTGAGAGAGTCTCTTTGGAGACTGAATGGAAGGCTCCTTACCCTAATCCTCTGTTATGTAAGTAAATCTCTCCAGGGAAAAGATAAGCCCAGTGTCTCCAGCAATACAACTCAGGGATGTCTCCAAGCTCTCAAGCCTCATCCTACCCCCCCCACCCCCAAACAAACACATGCCTCCAGGTAAATCTTGGAGTTCTCTCACTACCTAATCAGACGTAAATTGCCTTCAAGAGCTTGCTTTCAGCCCAGGAACCAAATTTCAGTAAAATTTGTTCAGAAAACCATAACTGTGCAGAAACCTAATATATATATATATTTAATCTACAATCCCACATCACCTCAAAATTTAGTGGCTTAAAACATGATCATTTATTATTTTTCCCAGGTCTACAAGTCAGATGGGTGATTCTACTGATCTGGGCCATGCTTACCTCATATCAGCTAAGCTCATTCATGTTTCTGTGGTCAGTCTTGTCAAGAGGCTGGCAACGGCTGCAGCTGGGATGGTCTGGGCTCTGCTCTACATAGCCTGTCACACTCCAGCAATCCAGCCTTATTTTCACGGCAGAAGCAGGGAGACTGAAATTATACAAGGCCTCTTGGGGCCTGTACTTGGAACTGGCACATTGTCACTTCTACCACATTCAGTCACAAGCCGGACCAGATCCAAGAAGTGGGGAAATAGACTCCATCTAGTCAAGGAAAGAGCTGCAAAGTCATATTGCAAAGGGGCAGATAGAGGGAGCAGTGGGGAATTGGAGCCATTTTTGCGATCAGTAGTTGTGCTCAGTATAGGCATACATTGGAGATACGGCGGGTTCAGTTCCAGCCCACTGCAATAAAGAGAATATCACAATAAAGTGAGTCCATAAAGTTTTTGCTTTCCCAGTGCATATAAAAGTTATATTTACACCATACATTGTGTCTAAAAGACAATGTACATACCTTTATCGAACAAGACTTTATTGCTAAAAAATGCTAACCATTATCTGAGCCTTCGGTGAGTCATAATCTTTTTGCTGGTGGAAGGTCTTGCCTCAGTGTTGATGGCTGCTGACTGATCAGGACGGTGGTTGCTGAAGGTTGGGGTGGCTGAGGCAATTTCTTCAAATAAGACAACAATGAGGTGTGCTGCATTGATTGACTCTTCCTCCCATGAACGATTTCTCTGTAGCTCGTGTTGCTATTTGACAGCATTTTACCCACAGAACATCTTTCAAAATTGGAGTCATTCCTCTCAAAGACTTCTGCTTCTTCTTTGACTAAATTGATGTAATATTCTAAATACTTTTCTATCATTTCATGAGTGTGCACAGCATCTTCACCTGGAGTAGTTTCCATCTGAAGAAACCACTTTCTTTGCTCATCCGTAAGAAGCAACTCCTCATCTGTTAAAGTTTTAATGATGAGATTGCAGCAATTCAGTCACATTTTCAGGCTCCACTTCTAATTTGATTTCTTTTGCTCTTTATACCACATTGATACTTACTTTCTTCACTGAATTCTTGGACCCCTCAAAGTCATCCGTGAAGGTTGGATCAACTTCTTCCAAACTCCCGTTACTGTTGATAATTGATCTCTTCCCATGATTCACAAATGTTCTTAATGGCATCTAGAATGATGAATCCTTTCCAGGTTTTCAATTTACTTTGCTCAGATCCATCAGGAGAATCACTCTCTACGGCAGCTAGAGCTTTATGAAGTGTATTTCTTCAATAATAAGATTGAAAGTTGAAGTACCCCTGTTGATCCGCAGACAACAGAATGGATGTTGTATTAGCCATGAAAACAATATTGATCTCATTGTACATCTCTCTCAGAGCTCTTGGGTTACCAGGAGCATTGTCAATGAGCAGTAGTATTTTGAAAGGAATCTCTATTTTTTGAGCATTAGGTCTCAACAGTGGGCTTAAGATATTCAGTAAACCATGTTGTAAACAGATGTGCTGTCATCCCAGGCTTTGTTGTTCCATTTATAGAGCACAGGCAGAGTAGATTTAGCATAATTCTCAAGGGCCCTAGGATTTTCAAAATGGTCAATGAGCATCAGCTTCAACTTAAAGTCACCAGCTGCATTAGCCTCTCACGAGAGTCAGACCGTCCTTCGAAGTTTGAAGCCAGGCATTGACTTCTCCTCTTTAGCCATGGAAATCCTAGATGACATCTTCTTCCAACAGAAGGCTGTTTTTTCTACATTGAAAATCTGTTGTTTAGTACAGCCACTTCATCAGTTACCTTAGCTAGATATTCTGGATATCTTGTTGTAGCTTCTAGATCAGCGCTTGCTGCTTCACTTTGTATTTCTATATTATGGAGATGGCTTCTTTCCTTAAACCTTATGAACCATCCTCTGCTAGCTTCAGCATTTCTTCTGCAGCTTCCTTACATCTCTCAGCCTTCATAGAATTGAAGAGAGTTAGGGCCTTCTCTGGATTAGGCTTTGGCTTAAGGAAATGTTGTGGTTGGTTTATCTTCTCTCTGGACCACTAAAACTTTCTCCATATCAGCAACAAGGCTGTTTCACTTTCTTAACATTTATGTGTTCACTGAAGTAGCACTTTTCATTTCCATCAAGAACTTTTCTTTTGCATCCACAATTTGGCTGACTGTTTGGCATGGAGGCCTAGCTTTTGGCCTATCTTGGTGTCCAACATGCCTTCCTCACTAAGCTTAATCATTTGAATTAAACTGAGAGGCATGTGACTCTTCCTTTCACCTGTACTCTTAGAGGCTATTATAGGATTATTAATTGGCTTAATTTCAGTATTGTTGTCTCAGGGAATAGGGAAGCCCAAGGAGAGGGAGAGGGATGGGGCATGGCTGGCTGGTGGAGCAGTCAGAACACACACAACATTTATCTATTAAATTCTCGACCATATATGGGCATGGTTGGTGGTGCCTCAAAGCAATTACAAAGTAACATCATCAAAGATCACTGATCATAGATCACCATAACACATACAACAATAATGAAGAAGTTTGAAATATTGTGAGAATTTCCAAAATGTGACAAAGACATGAAGTGGGCCCATTCTGTTGGAAAAATGGCACCAATAGACTTTCTTGATGCAGGGTGGCCACAAACCTGCAATTTGTAAAAAAACACAGTATCTGTGAAGCACAATAAAGCAAAGCACAGTAAAAAGAAATATGCCTGTATAGCTTTCTATTGGGAAACCAAGAAGCCTGACTTCAAAGCAATGAGTCTGCCCTGATTTACATAATCCAAGCAAGAAACATAAACTTATTACTTGAGAGTCACAGCAGAGTCAGGACTCCGGAGGTGTAGGCTTGGGGCAGATTACACTGTGGGTTTCTCCCTCCCATCTCCCCCATTCTAATCACACGTCTTTCTCTAAATATTTATGCTCATGATAAACGATTAAAATGAACATCAAGGACAGCCCTGAAAGGGAAAAGAAGGATCAAAAGCCCTTCTGTACCACGAGAGAATGTACTGCAGGGGAAGGGGAGGGGTGGTTCCGGGCCCACCTCTATTATGTGCAGGGCCCAAGGCCAGAGTACAAAGGAGGCCCACACACCCAACATCTAAATATTTTAAAGTTCTGAATCAAGGCAAAGCACCATTAAATAAAATCTGCTCTAGCTTCCTACCTTAACAAATCTATCCTTCACACAACCTGTTGGCCAGGTTTGAATTCAAATTGCTTGAACTCCTGGGGGCTCTGTGCTGGGAGCACGGGGAGAGCTGGCCCCTGGCCCTGAGACGATGGTCAGCACCCCTTTCTCTTTCCAGTCCTGACAAGCCCACACTGCCAGCGGCCTTGTGCACTGGTGTGTCCTCTAGTGAACACATGCACGCTCCATCCATACCCTCTGCACACAGCTCTGCACCCTTCAGGAAACTCAGGTCTGGGGAGGCAGCCCATGGAGGTCCTGCAAGTGGGTGAGGTCATCTGAGCAAGCAATTCTGGGGCCCAGGCACCAAGAGAGTGGCCAGGGTGGGGGTCGATGGTGGCACAGGCTTTGAGTGGTTGAAATGTGGCTGGAGAGGGCCGAAGGGGGCTCTCTTATCATGGGCCCAGAGTAGAGACCCTTCTTGCCTGGGTCCAAAGGTGGTATTGTATGGGCCCACTTCTTTACTTGATAATAATGGAAGATTTTAGAGTTGATTTTAATAAAATAAACCCAGACCCTTTTAAAGTCACTTCCTCTTTCCATAATGATGGTGTCCCTAAATCCCAGTCAATGGCAGCAGTAGGGGCTGGGGACGGAAGGAGAGCAAAGCAGAAGCCAGGGAAGCTACCTGAGTTGGAGGAGCCTCGAGATGGCTTGGACAGTGACAGGCCAGGCCCTGCCAAGAACAGCTCCGGGATCATCCAGAACCACTGATCCCCCCAAAACATCCCTGTGTGGCCCCATACACCCCCACACAGAAAACAAAACCATCCCTACCAAACTTGCCAAACCATGTACCCCATGTCCATACAAAGACTTTTGCACAAATGCTCATAGCAGCTTTATTAATAATAGTCAGATACTGGAAACAATCCAAACATCCATCAACAGGTGATTGGATTAAACAATTGTGGCATATCCATACAACGGAGTACTGCTCAGTAATAAAAGGGAGAAGAAAGAAAGAAACAGTTCAGCAAAACTAAAGGTCTTCTATAATGATCTTTTTTTTTTTTTTTTTGTCTATAAAAATGAGTGTAGATGAGACTTTTAGGTGCAGCTATTGTGGAAAATCTCTTACCCACACAACAGCATGGACAAATCTCAAAGTGATTATGGTGAGTGAGAAAGCCAGACCAAAAAACAGGTACATACTGTACGATTCCATTTATATAACCTCTAGAAAAAACAGACTAATCTTTAGTGACCAAAAGCAGATCTGTGGTTGTCTGGGGATGGGGGGAGGTGGGAACCAGTGGGAGGGAAGGGATTCAAAGGGGCCTGAGCAAATGTTTGGGGGGTGATTGATGTGTTCATTTTCTTGATTGCAGTGATAGTTTCATGATTGTATGTATATGTCAAAATTCATCAAATTGTATACTTTAAATAAGTACAACTTAATGTATGTCAATTACACCTCAATAAAGCTGTTAAAAAATAAAATAAATCAGAACATGCTCCCTACACAACTTTCTCTTATACTTGATCATATAGCCTCTTTTATAGAAAGCTTGAAGAGTGCCTGGTTTGCAACTATGTTTTTCTAAATAGGATATCTTGTTCTGGGTAGCTTGGACTCCAAATGATAGCATTTCTTTTTTCTTGGGTGGAAGGAGCTCCTGTTAGTGCTCTGACACCTGGGGAACCCAGGCCCTTCTGTGGCCTTCGTTTCCTTCCAGCCGATCTTTGCTAATGCCCTGTCTGAGATGAGAGAACAGTCTCTGCCCTCCGCTACAGGGAGTGTTTTCACTTCCGCGTCCCTGTGCACACTGCCAGTGAGGGTGTCTCTCCCCACGACGGTGTCCAGTCACCCCCAAGGCCGAAACCGTGGTTTTTAATCTCTAACGCAGGAGAGTTCTCCCTGAGGTGAAAACGGGAAGGCCTGGGACAGCAGACTGCTGTGGGATCCTGTTTCTGGGCATTTGCTATCGTAAATCTCCTTGAGACTTTCTTCTCTAAGTGAAGTTGTCTCCCAGCAGGCGCCGTGAGGATTAAGTAGGTAATGTTCAGAAGGATCCCAGAGGATAGAAAGGGCTAAATAGCACTTGATTGCCAGAGAGAGAATATATAGTGAAACAACAAAGATAGAAGACAGTGTGATGGAGTGGCTCTCTGTCTTAAGGTTTGTTGTCATCCAATCTATGATCTACAATATGCCAGAGGGAGGGTAAGTGATTTTCCACAATAGCTGCACCTAAAAGTCTCATCTATACTCATTCTTTATAGAAAAAAAAAAAAGAAAAAAGATCACTATAGTAGAACTTTAGGCTTGCTGAGCCATTTCTTTGTTTCTTTTCCCTAATAGAAGTCTGATTTTCATTTACTCCACCCATCCTAAGGAATTGTTAGGGAAAGCTGACCTATCCCTAATCCCAAGTGTGAGTCTTGTCTGGCTTCCCTCAAGCCTCACACTCCATCTGGCTATCATTCAGTACAAGCATTCCAGACGGTGTGGTGTGTAAGCAAGATGCCTGGAACTGCTGCAGCCATTTGGCCACCATGAGGAAGTCAGCCTTGAGGTGAAGCTGATGCCTCAGAAGATGAGGTGGAGAGATGAAAGAAACTGCATCCGTGGTGACCTTCTTGAGCTTCTGGGCCCTTTAACCAATTCTGAAGCCTGCTCTAGCTCTAGAATTTCATTTTTTGGCCAATAACATTTTTGTTGTTTAGTCAGTTCATTTTGAGTTTTCTATTTCTTGTCCCTCAAATCACGTTAGCTTAGCATATTTGCAGTGCTTCTAAGTGTAATTCTCAAAAAAAAAAAAAAAATGTAGAGAGAACATCATTCTCTCTCTCATCCATCTCTACCTGCCCTCTCTGCCTTGCCACATTCTCTCCATTGCGGCTACTTTGATCTGAGGTGGGGAACAGATTTGGTTCAATCAGCACATATGAGTGTTTACTATTGCAAGATGTACTAAGGGGTGTGCAGAGCTAAACAAGACCCTGCCTAAAGGAGCTGAAGGTTTAGTAAGGTAAATATTTATACAGATAACCAATGCAAAGTAGAATATAACAAATAAGGGAAATATCATAAGATAAATACAAAGAAACTGCATGGGTTCATAAGGCAGTTTTAAATCTAAGAGTATAAAGAGAGCAGAACCCTTGTTATCATTGGGGATAAGGTTTGATTTGAGTGAAAATCAGTATGTGTTGAGGGTCACTAATGCACTCAGCAGTGTGTTGGACATGCAGTAAAAGGAGAAGAGGTTGTGGCTACGCCCACTTTAGACATTTCCTTTTTAGCCTTCCCAACAGCTCCTGATTTTTGTTTGAAGGTCTATGTAGTTTCAAGTCAACTAAATTTGTCCTAGCCCTGGAGGTCGAGTACTTGCTGTGAGCAAAGATAATCAGCATAATCTTAATCTAGCTTCTTCTCCCCAATCTCTAACATACACAGTGATTCAGTTATGGCCACAGGAGCTTTATCTTCAGAGGCCAGGACAAAGGTGTTCTCTCTCCCTTTTAGTTGTGTGGGATGCCAATGTGAGGCCTGGAACCGCTGCAGCTAATTTTGCTGCAATGAATATAGATGACCAAGGATAAAACCAACAGAGGAGAGCAGAGGCAAGAAAAATGCAGAGAGAAACTTTAATAACTTTGTGAACTCTAATAACTCTAATAAGTGAACCTCTGGATTAAACCATGCCTGAAAGCCACACAATTTCTAGATTTTTTAGTTACATAGGTCAACATCTTCTTTTTATTTTTAAGCCAATTTGTGTAGGATTAACTGTTATTTCCATCTGAAATTATACTAATTGATGCAGAATACAGGGCCGTAATACTTTATGCAAAATCCTTGGGCCCAGAGGTGTTTCTAAATTCAAAATTTTTCAGATTTAGAAAGGCAATTCAGTTGATATTCTATATATTATGTAACACACCAAGTGGGGTCTGGGGCAGAATTCTATAATCCAACTCAGTATTTGTGCAGTGAAATGTATAACTATTCATACTTGGAGGATAAATGAATTATCAGTTCAAGTCAGGTTTTGCCATCCAAGGTGTTTGCCTCAAACTTTGGTGAAAAAGAAAATCTACTTTGGTTCTCAGAGCTCTTTGGATTCCAGAATTGCAGATAAGGGATTGTGGACCACTCTACATTTCTTCCTACCCTTAAATTCCTTCTCATTCAGTGGTAAGAAAGTATTTTAATAATTAAAGCACTCTAGATTAAGGTAATATGTAACCACGTGCTAGATTTTGCAGTGCAATCAGTCTGTTTCAAATACATCTAACACCCTTTGATGGGTGTTCAACTCATTTAAAGAACAAATAAACCAGCTGATAAATGTGTATTGAGCATCTACTATATTCATAGCACAGGAATAGGCACAGAGAAAGAATGAAGAGATTAACCAGTTAGTGTTCAAAAGGATCTCAACAGTTACAAAAGGCTAAATAGCAATTAATATAGAATGAATATATATAGTAAACCTGCAAACTTTAAGTTGTCCTCTCTTTCTGTATTAGCATCTCTTTCAGAAAGAAAGTCAGAGTGGTGGCTGGGCAGAGGGAGCTGGTGGAGAAAGAGTGAAGAGAGAGGCCCTGACCAAAGTATTGGGGAAAGGAGGTCCCAGGGTGTGTGGGACAGGACGGTGGGGCAGGGCACCGAGTGCTGAAAACCCCAGGTTAGAGAATTCAGTCCTAATGTCACAGAAAAAGCAGAGTGGTTACTCAAAAGTTGCTTCCAATATTTTCAGAAGAAATGGCAAATACATGGGGTTTGGAGTGTCAGTGGTGAAATAACAAAAGGAGCTGCAAGGCAATAAAGGCATTTATTTGGGGTCTGTATTAGTTCGGGTCCTCTAGGGAAACAGAACCAAAGGGAGATATCTGTAAATAAAAGATTTTATAAAAGTGTCTCATGCAACTGTGGGGATGCACAAGTCCAAATTCCATAGGGCAGGCAGCGAATGAGCCACTCCAATGAAGGTGTTTGATGAACTCCCCACAGAGGCTGGCTAGCCGAAGAAGTGAAGGTTCTCTCTCTTTCTTCCTTAAAAGTGTTCAACCGATAGGATTAAATCCAGCTGATTGAATTCTCTCATTGCAGAAGACACGCCCTTCGTTGATATAATCAGTCACAGCTGCAGTCAATTGACTGATGATTTAATAAACCAACCTGGTTTATTAACCAGCCACAAATGCCCTTGCAGTAATGGTTAGGCCAGTGCTTGCTTGACCAGACACCTGGGCACCATCACCTGGCCAAGTTGACACATGAATCTAACCACCACAGGGTCATGGAATTCCAATTCTGGAAGCACAGATTCAGGTAGCAACCCAAATCATGTCCCACCTTGGCATTTCCAGGCAAAGGTTTTTAAAGGAAAAGATTACACAAGTTGTTTGTGGTTGGTGGATATTTGGGGTTCTCCAATTGTCCTTCTGGTTAGAGAGTTAACTGAGTTCTTTATCTTGTGGTTTGCTTATGGTGTCTGGATGTCTTTGCAATTTGGGGGAACACTTTTGCTTGAGGCTTTGCATGTTGTGGCAGTCTGTGAAATCTGGCTGATACCTGCATAAGAGGAACCTCCAGAATGATGTCCCGACTCCATCTGACATCTCTTAGCCACAGAAACTCTATTTTGCTTTATTTCTTTTAACAGGTGTCAGGCAGACCTAGGCCCAGATTTGGGCTCTTCCACTTACAGTGTGAACTTGGATGAGTCCATTTTCCCAATTTTAAAATTATTTATCTTGCGAGAATTATCACATCCTGATAATGAATGTGTGTGAAGTGCCCAATTCAGAAGCTGCTATGTAGTGGATGCTACTGAAATAGAGCTCTTGGTTGCCATTTGCTGATTCCACATGTGGGTCTGCACCCCCATGGCCTGCCAGCCTTCCTTTCCTTCCTTACTGAGCTGCCCTGTCCCTCCCTGGCTGAAGAGTGGACCTGCTTGGGTACAGGCAGCTATGGAAATTTGGAAGGTTTGAAAGTTACATATGAAAGGGAAAGAAAAATCCTCTACCAGTCCTGACATATTATGGAATTGTACCACCTTTACCAAGTACTGGAGCCCAGTTCTGCCAACTCTAGATACTTTCATCTTTGATCTGAGCTAGCAAACCCAATTCTGTTCTTTTTGGAAACTGCAGCAATTACTGTCGTTATTATTATTATTGCTATTACTTTTGTTCCCAAAGTGGTTCAGAAACTCTAGGTAGCACTGACAGTATGTGGGACACAGCCCAAGACCTGTAACCAGAGACAGTCCCTGCTTAGTCCTTATATGTCACCTACTTCCTTACCTTTGTCAAAATCATCCAAATGAGCAGGTGGTCTGTTTGAGTAGAATTTATTACTACTGGCATCTGAATCACGGACTTTTTCACAAGGATCCCTATCAGACTTTTTAGATATGGACTTCTGCAGATTGACCCATGGCAGCCATAAAATGTTGCCACTCAGCTCTCCACAGCAGGGGGTGAGCTGACCGATGGCTGCGTCTGGATCCACTGCCGAGCTGGCCCTGAGGCCATGCTTCCCTTGGGCTGCTCCCGGTCAGCAGCAGATCTTGGTGGAGGTACCTGGGCAGCCCGGTCCTGGGGGGTGGGGGCTCCTCTGATGGACTGCTTTGGCTTGGAGACTTCTCGTCTGTCTGGTGGAACTTTTCTTAGAACACTGTTGAAGGTAGAGACTCTTCCAATTCAATCATCCTTCCTCCTCTCCTTCTCAGGATTCACCCCACCTTTTCCTGCTTCCTCCCCTTTACCCTTCAGACATTTTCCCCAGTAAGTTGCTTGCCCTCTTGGCATCTGTTTCTCAGAGGACTTGAACTAACACAGTCCTGAACAACTCTTCGGCTGTGTGATCCATTGTGAAGGCAGAGGCAAGGCCTATGTGACTTCCAGGCCATTTCAGCCTTCCTCTTTGATCGCAAGACTATTCTCAGACTTGGGCTGATGGACAAGAACATCTTTATCCCACATGGGTTAGATAAGATTTTCCCTTTTGGCAATAGGTCCCACCTGCCATGTGTTTGCCTTGCTGACTGCTCCTGGATGTTTTTGCTCCAAAGCAAAGCAAATACTAGCCCAGATCAAAAATAAGAATATCTAGAGTTGGCAGCCTGAAGCAGCTACCTCACAAATTGGAATCTCAAACCCATTCATTGTTTTAAATAGGAAAATGAATCTTCTGGTCCTGCAAATTACACCTGGTCATGTAGAGATAGCAGTGAATTATGTGCTTTCAAAGAAGCAATCCTTTAAGGCAGGCATGCCTGTTTCATGGTATTTAAGACAAGATTTGAGTGTCAAAGGGAGTGTATGTGTGGCACTTTACCCTAAATAATATGGCAGATTCTTATTTATCATCTCTAAGATTCCAAAGAGAGGAAAAGAAATAATATGGGTCTCTGGCCAATTTGCTTCATCATATTTCTAAATAATTATGTGATAAAAATAATTGCTAAGGGAGTGAGTTGGTGGTACCCAGATAGCCAGAAAGTTCCAATCAATATCTAATGCATTTCCCTGTGGCATATCTTTGCAGACAGGTCACAGGGAACACCCCAAAGGGGCACCTATCTCTCCGAAACTAGCAAGCCCAACCCTCAAAATTGTCCTGCTTATAGAATCCAGAAGGTGAGAGATGCAGAGGGGGCATGCATGTGAGCTGGAGCCTGCTGCACTTCTTCTAACCTTCCTTATGGAGTCCTGGACTACGAGTTCCTCTGGCCTTCCTGCCCTTAGAGATAAGGCAACCTTGGCTGGAACCCCCAGTATCCTATCCTGGGTGAATTCACCTTTTCCGAAGACAATGGCAGATTTCAAGCCTTGCTTCCCTATGGCTCCCTCCAACCTAGCTCCTGTGTCTCAGTGGCAGTTTAGGGTCTACACCTGCCTTTGCCCTTGCCTACCCATTCATGTCCTTCCTTATCTTCTGTGATCTTGGATGCTATTTCCAATATTTTAATGAGACTCTCTCAAAGTGTACTAATGACTTGTTGAATCCACTGGTTCTTTCCCTCAATGCTTATTGCCTTCAATCTGGCTGCAGTAGCATTTGACATAATCATCTACCCCTTGGCTCTCCCTCCTCCTAAGGTCTCCATAGCCCTCCACTTCCCCAGACTCTCCTCCTGCCTCTGAAGTGTTCTATCTTCCTGCCCCTCCCCACCTCATGCTTGACCCCCAGGGAGAGACTTTCATTCCTCTTCTCTCCCAAACTTCTTTCTAGGCGAACACATTTTGCTGGCTGCTTGCCAATGACGTGTAAATAACATTAGCAATGATGGCTAACAGTTGCTCAATACTTACTGCGTGCCAGGCCCTGATCTATGAGCTTTATGCCATTGAATACTCAGCTGTGAGATAGGTTCTATGATTACCCTCATCTTAAGATGAGAAAACTGAGGCACACAGAGATTATGTCTTAATTAACATTTTCTTTCATGTTTTTGAGAGTCTAGAATATTGTTTTATCTTGATCTTCCACCTTTACGCCTAATTTATGATGTCCAAACCCCACATAACCATTTCCTATTAAAATACATTCTCTTCCCATCCCCATGCCTCCTTTTCTACCATGTTTTTTTTTTTTAAATCTATTCTCCTACTTCCTTCCCAACTACCTTATTTCTAATAGGGTGTTCCTATTTTTTTAAAATTCCCTAAGATAGAAGCTTTAATTTTCCCTCTTCTCTTTCACCAAGTCTTGTCATTTCTTTCTTCAAAATGTCTCTATTCTTTTGTGGGTTGAGAGGGAAAAAACATTTCTTTAAGAGGTTGACCATAGAATCCTTCTCAGGAAGAAAAGAGTGCTTTTTTATGAAATCCACTGTAAGAGTGTGTCTGGTTGGAAAACAAGGCCCTCTGGGTACGGATGGAATAAGCTGGGGAGTGAAAGTCTTGGGAGGTGGAACAGCTCCAAGGAGGAAGTCTCCACTGGTACCCATTTTTCCATCTTCCTCTAGTTAAAATAACAACAACAACAATAAAAACCCCTGAATTTTAACTGGGCACATGAGACTTTCCAAAATAAAGACTGCACAGCACATCTCTGCCTCCTTTGCAGCTAGATATGACCTCTTGCCCGAGATCTGGCTGGGGTGTGGAATTGGAAGTGGTTACAGCAACTCCAGGAAACAGCCTCCAAGGGAGGGCCAAGCTCTTATCCTGCCCTTCCTGACAACCGGTTGCACCAGGTGGAGACCTGGGGAATGGAGACCACACATGCAGAGCTTGAAGATGGAAGGAGCCTGGGCCCTGACACCATGGAAAGCACCCCAGTCCTGGGCTCAGATCGACTCATGACCTCGGCACTTAGGCTTTCTGCCTGGCTGGAGGGCAGTGTCACCGTCCCCACATCCCTTGCCACCATCACGAACCTACAAACTTCTGTGAAACCTCCATTTTGACTATACACAACTTTCTGTATCAGTGGTTTGGGAGAAAAATCAAGGGAAGGGGGTTGTATTCCTCATGAGAAGGTAACAGACCCCAAGTGAGACAGAATGAGATCAAGAGTTCAAAGGAACAACATGAGAAATGGCCATACAGACTTAAGCCCCTGAAGAATTAGAAATGTCAAGGAAGGCATATTGTGGAATTTTGGAAGGGCTGAACCTATTGTTTTACTAAATCCCAAATGTGATCCCATTGCACATTTGCATTGTCCTTAGAATTTTTTTCATTCCCTTAGCTGTCACCTCATGTCTATATGAAGACAGAGTCTCTAAACTAATGTTTTGGTTTGTTAATGCTGCTGGAATGCAAAATACCAGAAATGGATTGGCTTTTATAAAGGGGGCTTATTTGGTCACAAAGTTACTGTCCTAAGGCCATAAAAGTGTCCAAACAAAGGCATCAACAATCGGGTACCTTCACTGAAGAACACTAATGGCATCTGGAAAACCTCTGTTAGCTGGGAAGGCACGTGGCTGGCATCTGCTTGCTCCCAGGTTGCGTTTCAAAATGGTGTTCTCCGAAAGGTCTCTCTAAGCTGCAGCTGCTCCTGAGGTCTGTGAGCTTCCAATAAACTCATCAAGACCCGCGCTGAATGGGCGGGGCCATACCTCCATGGAAATAATCTAATCGAAGTTATTCCCCACAGTTGAATGGATCACATCTCCATAGAAACAGCCTAAAGATTCCAACCTAATCAACCCTAATATGTCTGCCCCCACAAGACTGCATTAATGAACATCGTGTTTTGGGGGACATAATACATCCAAACCAGCACACCTTGTTTGTCTCTTGTCTTTCTCTGCTCGAGTCCATCTGACATATTACTGCCAGACTTTTTCTCCTAGAACACTAATCTCATCACGTCTATTCTGCTGGGGATACAAAATCACTTCCTGTTGCCAACAGAGCAAAATCCAGGGTCTCTATAGCTGCAACTGTTCCCTGCACCCACACGTTTTCTTCCCCTCCCCTACCGTCTAACCATCCCAGTAAATGGAAACTCCCTCTTTCCAGTAACTCAAGTCAAAAACCTTGGAGTCTTCCTTGAGTGTTTGCTTTGTCTTATAGCCCATGTCCTATGCTGCAGCCAACCTGTTAATGCTATCTTAAAAACATACCCAGCCTCCATAGTTCTCTCACCTCCACAGCTATCACCCTGCTCCTCATCGACGTGATCATTTGCCTTGACTGTTGCATTCTTTTCTAACTGGTCTTCCTGCCACTTCCCTAGTGCCAACCCTCTTGCCAGAGTATCACTCAGAATAGAAGGCAAAGAAAGTCCATTTGATGGCCTACAAGGCCCAATATAATCTGTCACCCTGTTAAGTCTTCATTGATCTACTATTCCCCTCTTGCTTATTTCACTTCAGCCATTTTAGCCTGTTTGCTATTGGGCAAATATGCACATTTAGCTCCTGCCTCAGGGCCTTTGCACTTGCTAGTCTTTCTGCCAGGATTGGTCTTTCTTTCAATCTTCACATGGTTCACTCTGTCAATGCCTTCACATCTCTGTCCAAATGTCATTTTTTCTCAGGGCAAATTTTCTAATTGTCATATTTGCATTTTGATACTGTTCATTCTCTCCAGCTCACCCTTTTACCTTCCTGCTTTATTTTTATCCATAGCATTTATCTGGTCCTAAAAACTACATAATTTACTTATTGTTTTATTGGTGGCATGCCTCTGATCACCAGATTGCAAACTCCAGGTGACCCGTGAGCTTTGTATTTTCCTTCCAAGTCTCCAGGGCTTAGCACCAAATCTGGCACAGTAGGTGCTCACTCTTAGCTGCTGGAGGGACTTTATTTACCTCCTCCCCTAAAACATACCCTGTGCCCTGGACACACCTGGCTCCCCCATGCCCTTCCTCACCATGGTCTCACTCCTGGCCCCACCTAACCTGCTCAGGTCCACCCATTTCTTCATCCCACTGAAGTCCTCATCCCCTCCCTTTCCAATCATGCCAATGCACCAAACACCAGGTCAGGTGCCTCCTGCTCCAAGCAGCCTTCTCAGCCATTTCACCCCATGCTGACTTCTTCCTTCTCTGGGGTCCTCTGCATTTGGAACTCTGGACAATGTGGTAGCTCTAATTGGCCCTGTCTGTTGGGGAAGCACAAGACATGTTTGGAACTTCTCAGGCAGAAATTATTTTTTCCTAAACCCTGTATTCTTACAAGAAGAGAAGGAGGAGGGGAAGTGGACTGCAAAGAGGTGAGATGGCAGCTCTGATGGACAAACCCAGAACAACATTCCCAGCAGCCCAAAGGATGAGAGTGTGAGGCTTGTGAAGTCCAGACCCAGGGAATCAAGTGGCAGTCATACCTGATGAAGCCACAGCTCACAATAAAAGGGCACATTGAGAAACTTGCAGCAAAAGGAGAAGCAGTGCAGCCAGGTGAGGGGTGGGGGCACTTACAGCCTTGGCTTTCCAAGTCAAGTTGATGACCTGTCACTGATGACCCTGAAATCCTCAGCATCTCTGTATAGTGTTCATACTTGGTGTTTGCACTAAGGGTCATGGAATACCATTTGTTGATCAAATTACTTCATATAACTACATACAATAGTGCGTGAAAAGAATGCCACATTTAGAAGAACAGCGCTTAGTTCACCTTCAAAAATATCCTGAGGGTGACCCCATCCCACAGAAAGGGGTCCAGAAGTTAGGTGCTGAGACTCAGGGTGTGCCAGTTTGTATGCATTACATTCCCCAAAATGCCATGTTCTATAATGCAATCTTGTGGGGGGCAGACTTACTAGTGTTGATTAAGTTGGAATCTTTGAATTAGGTTGTTTCCATGGAGATGTGACCCACCCAACTGTGCGTAATACCTTTGATTAGATTATTTTCATGGAGGTGTGACCCCGCCCATTCAGTGTGGTTCTTGAGTTTACTGGAGCCCCATAAGAGCTCAGACAGAAGGAGCTCACTGCTGCAGCTTAGAGAGACATTTTGGAGATGTTGTTGAAAGCAGACTTTTGCTGACACTTTGGTGATACTAGCCCAGAGTTTGCCCCAAGAAGCTGATGCAGAGACATTTTGGAGAACGCCATTTTGCAATGCAACCTAGGAGCAAGCAGATGCCAGCCACTTTCCTTCTGAGCTAACAGGTTTTCTGAATGCCAGTGACCTTTCTCCATGAAGATGTACTCATGTTTATGCCTTGGTTTGGACACTTTCATGGCCTTCAGACTATAAATTTGTAACTAAATAAACCCCCTTTATAAAAGCCAATCCATTTCTGGTATTTTGCATAATGGCAGCATTAGTAAACCAGAACACAGGACCACACACAATAGCATTTAATTTTTCTCTCATTTCATATCAGTTGATAATCCTGTGATGAGCCAGGACGATGTCATATTTTTCTTTTTTTCTCCAAAATGCCTGGTTCTGAGGACCTCACAGGTTATGGATAAAGTTTTGATTGATCAGTTAATAAATAAAAGGCAAATGTTTTCCTTTTTCTATGTTAAGGATTAATAAGTACAGATCTAATGTCTGAATGTTTTCTGGGAATTCAGCATAAACATTATTTTATATATACTCTGTCTGCACTTTAGGGATGCCCCATGGAAAGTAAGAATATTACTTTTGAAGAGGGTTGAGGAGCCTGGGAATTATTCCAAGAGAAAGTGTTAATCGGCTCAGGGGCAGAGGTAGAGAAAAATGGTATGGGCTGCAGAGAGAAAGCTCATGCAAAGTGCAGTGGTGGCAGTGTCAAGCTCAGGTCTGTGTGGGTGAGCCAGGGGCAAACTATGGCTGGGCCATTTTCAGGATGGTCTGCCCCCAACCCCTAGCCTCCAAGTGCAAAAGGTATCCTTGGGAGAGAAACCAAGTCTATCTCTCTTCCAAGTATCTAGAATCTCTGGGGCAATGGTGGTTGCATTTATTTTCTAGCCTCTTTCCCTCCCGGCAAAAGTTTAGAGTGAAAGGAATCAGCCAGGGCCTATCCGTAGCACTTCCCAAGCTGCAGAGCTCTTTGCAAAGGACCCCTTTGCCCAATCATCCTACCAACCAATAATGGTAATAATTATTATCCAATAATGGAATAATATGAGGGCTCCAGTTTTGGCGGGCACCGGAAGGAGATGGAGGGGCACTGAAAATTCACTTTAATCAACCTCCCAGGACTGCTGAGAGCCAGCTCTGCTCCCAACCAAATCCTGTCCACCCAGAAGCTTGCATTAAACATTCCATCCCAGGGCAAAGCAAATGTATTGTATTAATTGACCTCCAAAATCCCTTCCAGCCTCTAGGAAGCTACAGTTCTAAATTCAGAACTTAACTAGTAGATGACATAAGTCCTTTGCTTCTTTTCCTCATCCTCCCTGCTGCCTGCATTCGCTATTTCATCTTGTTCCTTATCTCCTCTGCCTTATGGGACTAAGAGATAAGAGAAACTCAGATCCATCATTTTTTGCAGCTTGTTGGCAGATCAAATTAACCAGTTTTGCAGTTTGTTTGCAGTTCTTAGAAAAAAGTTTGTTGGGAGAGGGAGATGGAACCACAGCCTGGAGACAACAGTGTGATAAGATAAATACAGGTATATATAAAGTTCTCTGGGAACACAGGCAGAGAGTAGCCAATGGCTCAAGGAAGTGAGAAAAGACTTTAAAGAGGCACTGGCATTGGAGTTGGGTCTTAAGGCAATCTTAGATGTTGTCCAAGCCTTTAAACTAGCCATTTAATCTGACAGGAATCCACCCCCTCAGCAATTCCTGTGGCTGGTTCTTCTCATCCTTTAACTCTCATTTCACATCACCTCCTCAGAGAGGAGGAATCTCCCCACCCCAGCTACTCCGTTACTCTCTGTTTCGTTGCCCTATTTATCTCTTTGTGTTATTTGCCACAATCTGAAATCATCATACTTGTTTCCTTGTAAGCTTCATGAGGACAGAGATCTCATCTGCTTTGTTCCCTGCTGTGTCTGCATCACTGTGCACCACACCTGGCACATATTAGGCACTTAAAAATTATTTGTTGAAGTAAAGATAGTAAGCTTTATAAAATGCAAAGTGCAATAAACATATCAAAATTGTTATGCGGCATTTCTCAATCTGGAAGGATTCCATGTGATGGTAACAGTTAAGAACAAGGACATCCAAATGCAGATCCTTTGTTGCTAAAGGCAGCAACAATTTGACCTGGAGCATTCTTCAGATAGTGACTAATGCAGGCCTGGAGCCAAGCTGAGAAGTGGACTGACAAAGCTTCAATAGGGCATGTCTCCTTGAGGATGCTTTTGGTGGCAAGAAACAGAAACCTCAACTCAGAATGGATTGGACAATAAGGATAATGTATTATCTCACATAAAAAGAAGTCCTGGGGCAGGGGCTCTAGAGGTTGGTTAAATCTGTGGCTCGGTGTGTCATCACGCCCCAGTTTTTTTCCACTCTCCTGATCTGTTCTTTTCAGCAGGTGAGCTTTATTCTTAGATCCAGGTGTCACATACAGACACATTACCCTTGTGGAAGAAGAAAAACCGTCTTTCTTTGTCTCTTTTTTGGTCAAGTGAAGGAATTTTTCACAGAAGCACCTCCACTTCCATCCTGAAGATTAACCATCATGTGTCCTTGCCCAGAATTGTACCCCATGTTCATTCCTAAGCCAGAAATAGGAAAGGGGAATGGGACCACCATGATTGGCTCAGGCCAATTCCACCCTTGGAACTGGGGACATTCCCAGCCTTCCCAAAGCACATGGCAAGCTGAAGAAGGTAGATCCATGAACAAAATTTGAGATCTTAGAAAGAAGGGAATGCCTGCTGGGAAGGCAGCCAGTAGAGTCTACCTCAGGGAGAAATTAAGTGTTTAAATCCGTGTCACAACATCCACCTGGAAGAATGGATCATTCAAAGTGAGGCTGACTATGGATCACTCTGACAGACCCTAAACTTCTGCTTCTTTGCTACCACTTGCCTTAGCTTACCTGGGATCAAACTGGCCACAAAGGGTTTAGTGAAATGATGCTTTCCAAGACAAGTGACCATCACCCATCCTTCATCCAGCCTGGAAAATAGAAGAGTCATATCTACATTAACCTAATTATAATTATTTATCTGAACCCATTCATTCTTTGATTCAACAGATGTTTGTTGAGCATCTATCAAGTGTTAGGCTCTATTCTAGGAATTGTATAAAGGAAAGAAATAGATAAAGTGCCTGTCTCCTTGGAGCCTATTTTCTAATGTGGGAGACAGTCATTAAACACAGTTTTAAAGGTTTATTTCATGTACTTATATACAAGAAGAAGAAAATAAAATAGAACAATAGGGTAGAGAGTAATGGGTGATCAGTTTCCAAAGTGATCAGAGAAAACTTTCTGAGGGGCCAAGAGATCTGGGTCATATGAAGGAAGAAGCCACCTAAGATCTGGAGGATGCCTATTCCAGGTAAATGTTAACTCCCCAAGGCAGGAATGAGGCTAACATGCTTAAGTGACATCAAGTCAGCCTATCTTACTGGAGAGTGGAGGGCAAGGGAGAGAGTGGTAGCGAAGAGGCAGAAAGGTGGGCAGGCCTTGTAGGTCAGGCTCATGGAAAGTCATAAAGGAGTTTTAAACAGGGAGCAACATTATCTAATTTATGCTTTCAAAAGATCACTCATACTGCTAAGTAGAGAATGTCCTGTGAGGAGGGAAGGTGGATGGATGAGTGGAGGCAGGAAGACCAGTTGGAAGTTCATTGCAATCATCTAGCCAAGAGATGACAGAGGCTTAGTTTAGGGTTTTGGCTGTGGAGATGGTGAGAAGTATTCAGATCCAAGGTCTGCTTTGGAGATAGAGCTCAAAAGACTTGCTAATAGACTGGATGAAGGGGAGAAGGGTGAAGGAAAGAATGACTCGTAGGTCTTTTTTGACTCAAGCAAATGTGATGCCATTACTTGGGTAGGAAGGTGGGAGAGGAGAAGGAAACTATCATGGTTTAGAGGGGAAAATCAAGATCTCAGTTTGGATATACTAAGTCATCTGTGGTGGATTGACTTGTGTACTCCAGTTTGAACACGCTCTTGGTCTTGGTCCACGTTCTGGTGAGCGTGGACCTATTGTATACAGGATCTCTTGAAGGTGTTAACTTTAGTGAAAGTGTGGCCCAACTGAATCAGGTTGGGCTCTAATACAGATTACTGGAGTTCTTTATAAGCAGAATGAAATTCACACATGGAGGAAAAAAGAAGCCATGGAGAAAAGCTAGAAGTCAAAGGAACTTGGAGGAGGAAAGGAGAAAACATCACCATGTGCATTGCCATGTGACAGAAAAGCCAAGGACCAAGGATGGTAGGCAGCCAGCCCCAGAATGCCACAATCTTCAGGGAGAAAGCATCGCCGTGCTGATGCCTTGGATTTAGACTTCTCCTAGCCTCAAAACCATGAGCCAATAAATTCCCATTGTTTAAGCCAACCCACTGCATGATGTTTGTTTTAGCAGCTGGGAAACTAAAACATTAGCTAAGTGAATTAGCCATCTAAGTGAATACGAAATTAGGTAGTCGGGTGGAGTCTGGAGCACAAAGCTAGAGACTTGAATTGGCATCATCAGTTTACAGACAGTATTTTAAATCTCTGACTGGACAAGATGAATTAGGAAGAGATTGTAAAAAAGAGAAGAGAAAGAGTCTTAGACTCACCAGCAATGTGATTTGAGCACATTATTTAGCTTTCCTAAGCTTGCTTTTGGACTTGTCCATAAAGTGTGTTTTCTAATATTTATCTTGCAAAGTTGATATAAGAATTAAATTAGTTAATGTATGTGAAAGCACCTAGAGGCTTGGTTCATGGTAGATTATTTTTAAAAAACATTATTTTTTTTAACTTGGAATATAAGTCATCCTATTTTATTTGGTGAAAAACGTATTTATCTGTACCATTAAATTTGGATCCAGGAAAAGTGAGTGTCCAGTACTTGACACTCCTTTCTCTGATTGATCAACTTCCAAAAGATATTATTGGGCAATTTTTCAGAATGTGCACTGGGGAGTGTATAAGGAAGAAGTTATATCATATTTCCCTGCCAGAAGAGCCCCAGATTTCTACAGATAGGGGTGTGCATGTGTGTGTGTGTGTGTGTGAGTATTGGAGGGTGAGGAGTTATGGGAGAGGAAGGAAGGGGAGAAAAAAGTATTTCAGGCAGCATACAATGGAACAGAGGTGGAAAAGCTCAAGATTTAACACCCCAGTCCTTAGAAGAATGGTGGCATGGGCCAGACCTAGAGACATCTGAATGTGGATTGGTTTGGAATGAAGATGGAAGTGATGATGAGTTTGGTTTTGGCCAGGTTGTGTGCATGTGCCTGATAGGCATCCTGGAGGAGATATCAGGTGGGCAGCTAAAAATAGGGAGTATATGTCACTCAGGAGACAGGCTGGGCCAAGAGCTAGAGATTTAGGGACTCTGTGTGAAGATAATGCTTACAGCATTGAGAATGGTTGAGGTTATCGATGAAAAGTCTACTAGCCTTCTTGAAGAGGGCTGTTAGTTTGCTA
Source organism: Choloepus didactylus (assembly GCF_015220235.1). Taxonomy (NCBI): domain Eukaryota; kingdom Metazoa; phylum Chordata; class Mammalia; order Pilosa; family Megalonychidae; genus Choloepus; species Choloepus didactylus. The sequence continues at coordinate 36,443,084 of NC_051308.1, forward strand.
TTTAATATTTCATGTGGTTAATATTTGGTGTCCCTGTTTAATTGTAGGTATCTTACAAGTTCTTCTGCTTTCTCAGAGGTGACTTTGGCAAAATTGCTTTGCCTATCTTAGTTTCAGTTTCCTCAACTCTGAAATGGGATTATAATACCTACCGCAAAGTTGCTGCAAGGACCAAGTGAGATAATCTGTTAGAGTGATCTACATAGTACATGGCACACAACAGGTACTCAATGAAGATAATACTGATTTTATTTTATTTATTTGATCCAAAACCAAGAAGTGTTGTTGCATATCTTCTGGGTATATAAGCTCTTCCTGTTCACTCAGGGTGCTGCAACAGTGGGCAGGGGTGGGGTAGGGTTGGCAATTCTCTTCTTTTACCTCCTTCCTCTCAACTCTGAGACTGTTTCTGGGTTAATCTTGAAATAAATCCTCCTTCCCCAGTTTCTATATGTCATTCCTTTATAGGAAGAGAATGGTAAAAAGACACTTGCTGTAGATTAGGCTGAAAATAGTATTTTCTGGTTGCTGCAACTTATGTTCTACTCTGAAGCCCCTCTCTAACATAAAAACCCAGCTCTCTTTGCCTTGGTGGGACTGCCCCAGATGGGCAGATGGGCATTAGCAGAGAGCTGACGTGCCCCTGCACAGGAGAAGGTAGAAGCATCAGGGACCCATCCTTCCTGGAAACCAGCCTTAGGTAGCCCAGTGCCCTATGGTCTTTCCACCTTCTCTGCTCCTTTGGTAGGATTTCAGGTCATCCCTGGCCCCCTGGAGACACCCGGGCTGGTTTGAGGCAATTATGTACCCAAGATAATGCCATGTTCTTTTAATTCATTCTTGTGGGTACAGACCTATGTTGGGGGGAGAACTTTGATTAGGTTGTTTCAGTTGAGATGTGATCCACCCAATTCAAGGTGAGTCATAATCTCTTACTAGAGCCCTTTATGAGGATAAAAGACAGAAAAAGACCCAATTTTTCAGAGAGAAACACCCAGAGAAAGCTGAAAGAGAAAAGCCCTGAAGATGCCAAGAGAGGAGCCACAGAAGCTCAGAGAGGAGGCCACTGGAACCAGGAGCTGAAGGCAGCAGAACCCGGGAGAGAAGGACCAGCAGACACCTTTCTATCTGAAAGAGAAAACCCAGATGCCATCAGCCTTTCTTCAGAGAAGGTACCATCTTGTTGATGCCTTAACTGGGACATTTTCATGGCCTTGGAACTGTAAATTTGTAAACTAATAAATCCCCATTGTAAAGGCCAACCCATTTCTGGCTTATAGTATTCCGGCAGATTTAGCAAACCAAAACAACACCCATGCTGAGCCTGGCCATCGATGTTTATTCTCCACGAGTCTGTGCTCCCAGAGAAGGAAGGTGAAGAAAGCTTTAATTAGATGTCTCTTGAGTTTCTTGATGACCTCAGGGTGTCGGACAGATGTATCAGTAGCTTTGGTCTAGTTCTGAATTATTCTTAGGGGAATAAGAGATCAGCTCTGGAGGCCTGAGTCTCTGGCTCACCAGCCATGGAGGAATCCACAGGAATCCACAGGTGTGGAGCTCTTGGTCCTTGGCATTAAGGGGAGAGAGGGTCTTCCCTTGATATCTATGGGGTCTCAGGCAGGGATATGCAGGTCATGTGTTTTTTTTTCAGAAATGCTGTATGAAGGGACCCAGACTCATAGGCCAGCTACTACCCCGCCCCATGCCCTCTCCCCTAATCTTCCCTGAGCTATTGTGATAAGAGGCATGAAAAGGTTTAGAATGGTTTTAAATCCAGGTAATAGTGATGATTCTCTGTCCACAAAGGCCTGGGAAGCCAGCTTGGTCTTACATCCAAGAAGACTGTACATGACCATTGCTTGGAAAATAACAACACTCTGCCCCCCACCCGGGCCCTGGTTTGGCAGCATATAAATATGTGTTCAAACACCTCAAAGAATAGCTCAGATTTAATAAAATACGTATTTTCAGTTTACAGAAAAGTTATTAGAATGGTACAAAGAACTCCTGTGTCTCCTTCACTCAGATTCCCCAAATGTTAACATCTTATTATGTTTGTTTTATCCTTCTCTCTCTCCCTCACCATCTATATTGATATATGGTAAGATTGATGCAATGTGATTATCTGATCTATAGACCTTATTCATATATCACCAATTTTCTCCACAATGTCCTTTATAGCAAAAGATAACCCAGGACCATGCGTTCAGTTGTTATATCTCTTTGTCTCCTATAATCTGGAAGAGTTCTTGAGTCTCATTGTATTTCATAATGACATTTTTTTTTTATAGTACAGGCCAGTTATTTTGTAGAATGTCCTTAAAGTGGGCTTGCCTGGTGTTTCCTCCTGATTAGGTTCGGGTGCTGTGCTTTTGGGAGGAACACCGCAGATGGCGGGCATTCTCCCTGCTCACGTCAGGAGGCCCCTGCTACTGCTTTGTCTCTTACTAGTGATGCCAGCTTTGGTCTTTTGGCTAAGGTGGTTTCTGCCAGGTTTCTTCACTGTAAAGTTAATTATTTTTTCCCTTTCATAAATTACTTTGTAATTGAATATATTTAGGGAGATATTTGGAGACTGTAAATGTGCTCCTCTGAATTTCACCCACAAGTCTCTGCATCCATGGATGATTCTGGTCTGAATCTGTTAATATTATGATGGTTGCCAAATGGTAATTTTCTAAACCCATCATTCCTTTTACATTTATTTGTTGACTTTCTACTCTAAGGAAGAGCTTTCTTGCATATATATATGTTTTTAGAATTTTAAACAAAATTATCAGCATAAAATGAGTCATGTTAATTTAAAAACAGGTGTTCCTGTGGTGGGTGTCCTTCCTTGAGCTCTCACTGAAGTAAATGCATCAGACCTGTCTGGCGAGCCAGCAGGCCTGCGGGAGGAGTCAGTCTGCATGAACTGGATTGTACTGGGGCTCTGTGTGGGGCTGAGGGAATTTGTGCCGAGCTCCTGGAACTGCGGTGGAGGTGTAAAGGCAGCAGGCAAAAGCCAAAGAAACTTTTCCCGGAAACACTATGAATCTAAGAATGTAAGCAGCAGGCGTGCGTGTCCCTGTGGCAACGTAGGACTCACTGTGGAGGACAGGAATGTTCATTCTACTTATTCTGGGCACATGGCACCCTCTGGTCTAGAACCTCCAGACATGGCAGTGTAGGGAGACAGGGACACTGGGGTCTTATTCAGGCAGTGCCAGCCACTCTCACGTGGGCTTTCAGGAAGTGGCTGTGGATCAGGAGGACCAGGAGAGACGCAGAGCATGCCCACCCACCATGGTGGATGCACCCAACTGACCAGCTCATGAACACAGGGGAGTCTCCCCTGGGTACCTCCAGAGGAAACTGCAAGCATCTAAGAGCTTGTGTGGGTAGGCTGAGACAAAGGCCAATAAAAATTGAGGTGCAGCTCCTGCTCCAGGCTGGGGAGGCCATGGGACACTTGAACTCCAATACACACAGCACTTTGGATGGGAAAACAGGCCCTCAAAAAGTGCACTAATCACAATAAGGTAGGGCTTGGTTTGATTCAGAGGACAGTTCCAAATTGGTGAGTTGCTCCATCTGCCAGCCTCCCATGCTTGTCAACACGATTTGGTCATCTCCTGCTCATTCACTAGTGCTTCTTTGGGTGTTTGAATAGTAGAGTAATAATCTTCTTCCTCCTTTAGTACTCTGAATACTCCATAGGACCCAACCCTGAACTGGGCACTCTTACAGGGTGAAGAGTAAAAAAAAAAATGCTTGCTTAATGGAAAATTCCCCAAAACTGAGGATATGTGGTTGTACCAGAAAAACAGTTTGAATCCACCAACTAGCACCCCAAGGAATATTCAATCCCATCTTTCATTTAACTGAAAACAAGAACATTATTATCTCTGGCATTTGAAGAAGATATCTTTAAGAAAATGTACAATGGTATTTGTTCTAGTTTGCTAATGCTGAGGAATGCAAAACACCAGAGATGGGTAGGCTTTTATAAAATGGGGGTTTATTTCACTACACAGTTACAGTCTTAAGGCCATAAAATGTCCAAGGTAACACATCAGCAATCGAGTACCTTCACTGAAGGATGGCCAATGGCATCCAGAAAACCTCTGTTAGCTGGGAAGGCATGTGGCTGGCGTCTGCTCCAAAGTTCTGGTTTCAAAATGGCTTTCTCCCAGGACGTTCCTCTCTAGCAAGCTTTCTCCTCTTCAAAACATCACTCACAGCTGCACTCCATCCGGTCTCTTTGAGTCAGCATGTTTTATATGGCTCCACTGATCAAGGCCCACCCTGAATGGGTGGGGTCACGCCTCCATGGCAGTATCCCACCAAAGTCACCACCCACAGCTGGGTGGGGCACATTCCAAGCAAATCTAACCAGCACCAAAAACGTCTGTCCAACAAGACCACAAAGATAATGGCATTTGGGGGACACAATACATTCAAACCGGCACAGTATTAATTTATCATTGACTCAAAGACAACTTGAGCTTTCTGAATAACACTTCAATTTTATTTGGGTATCAAACCAAATCAAACCCTGTGCATCTGATTTTAAGAATGAAGAAACACTATGTTAGGAAGCTTTAATTTTAAATGCTAGGTGCATTTCCTATCGTGTATTCTTTAGTACTTTTCATTTGGAAGTTGCTGGTGATTCTGTGTTTTCTACAATACAGTCTTTACATCAAGCCTTCCAAAACATGCCAAGTTTAAAGAGCAGAATAGCCATGCTCTCTCAAATGTTACTTCATAAGAGATTTTGCTAAAGCTTTCAGACAAGCCAAAGCTACTCTCCTGTGGCAGGGCTGGATGATGCCCCCAGGGGTCTCAGACACTTGCCTGGCGACCTAGAGGCTGCCTGTTCTTGGTTCCCTCTTTACAGCCTGGGGAAGATGCAGTTAGCTGGATCTGGTGGCCTTGGGACTCCATGTGCAATGGCCCCGCCTTCGAGCCCCACCTGTGCAGAGATCATCCCCACCCTGGATCAGGGAGTCATGTGGAGCTCATGGAAAGGCTGTTGTAGTCCTGACCTTGGCAGCATGGACCTTCCCACAAAGCTGTTACAATTCAATCTCAGTAAATATTTATTGGCAGCCAACACTAGAGCAGATGCTCTAGGATGAGAGTTCAGGAAACACAAACAGTACCTGCCTTCAAAAGATGGACAACCTACTTGGGATTCAACCAACACTTCTTGAGCTAAAGTGGCAGTTAACAGGGCCCAGGGCTGGAATCACCAGGTTTGTGTTTGGGCCCTGATTCTGTCACTTGGGCAAGTTGCTCAACCTCTCAGAGTCTCTTGGAGCCTCTGTATCTTCATTGTAAATGAAAAACGATGACTCACACCACCTGGGTTACTTGTGATGATTAATGAGAGATTGTACATAAAGTGTTTGGCCTGTATCTGTTGCAAAATAAGGACGTGGTAAATGGTAGCTGTTTTTGAAGGTTTCCTGTGTACCGGACACTTTCATATACATGACCTCCCACCTATTCTATGAGCAGGTTATCTTTACAGATGTGGAAATCAAGGCAGAGGGAGAAGGGGATTGCTGGTGGTCCATGTCTAATCAGTGGAGGAGCTGCACTTGACCTCAGGCACACTGGTGCCAGGCTGGATGCTCTTCTCACCCTTCACAATTGGCTCTTATGGTGTCACGATCATTGATTGAAAAGAAACATCCTGGCATCTTCTTAGCAAACACACCACTAATAACAATGATCTCTTACCTTTCTATAATCCCTTTAACTTTTCAAAGTGCTTTCACATCTATTATCTTCCATCTGGTCTGCTCTGAAGAGGATTCTTTTTTGTTCGACCAGCAAAAATCACCTCTGCTAGGACTTTCTGCCTGAGAGCTCTGAAGGGACTAAAGCGTGGCAGGATTGATAGCATCATCCCCTGGGCAGAGGATAGGCTGGCTTTTATTCTGGGCGCTAGGAACCGTTTCTATTACTTTATGTAGGGCCCCCACCCCATTCTACCCCACTTCAAGCTCCTTCCTGCTTTATTACATGAACTAGAGGAACATTCCATATTTCCTGCACTACATTAAAATGCTCAAACACACTTTGAGGTGAAAAAGAAGACACACTGGTAGCATTCTTAGACCACTCACTCATTCTTATGCCCTTTGGAGCATGTATATGTGTGCATGAGTGTGTGTATTTGCTTTCTCCAATTGCCCTGCCTCATGAATGAAGCTCAGTGAGCACCAATTGATAAAATTCATGGAAGTGAGTCTGGCTGTTCATGTTGATGACTTCCTCCCAAAACCCAAAATGCTGGTCACCCGCATGCCCCCTCTCCATCTCCTTCCATTTGGCTCAGGGGTCCTCCATTAATATAGGTTATATTAAATAGTCACATTATAGTCCTTCTCTTTGAGCAGGGTTATACTTCAAACACTAAGCACAAATGATTATTCAAGAAACACTTTGCAAAAACTGTGTAAAAACTGTACAATTCAAAATATATTTTAGGAGCTTTTACAAAAAGCAGGAAAATGGGGGAAAATAAGAAAAATAGGTGTTGCATTCTTTTTGTGATAAATGCCTGTGCACTGACAGGGTGGGGTGGGGTGGGTGCAGGTCCTGCTTGACTAGTCCCTAATAGAGTGGTATGAAAAGCCCTTTCTAGCCACTCTCAGCTCCAAACCAAAATGCCCTTAAACCCCAGATGTTCCGACCATAAGTTTTGCTGGGTCTGAGATTTGTAGGAAGCATCTTGGAGTAGGCAGTCAATTCAGCATGTCCCGAGGACTCAGCCCCTCCTCCACTTGCTCAGCTTGCCATTTGGCAGTCGATGCCTGTGTTCTTGGCAGGAGTGTCAATGGCCAAATAACATTGGCCCAGGCGGAGCAGACCGCATCTGGGATGTGGAGGGTCCCTGTATTAGTTAGTTTCTCCAGAGAAACAGAGCCAATAGGGTATATGTATGCATGTATTTCTGGAGGCTGGAGATTCCTGTAATAGTGATGTTTTGAGTGATTCCTTAGGCTGGAATCTCTGGGAGAAGTGGACAATGTAGTCATGAGGCAGAATTCCCTTTTCATGCTGGAACCCTTCATTCTTTGCATTTAAGGTCTCCAACTGATTGGATGAAGCCCATCCACTTTAGGAAGAGTAATCTCCTTCACTTAATCTCAACTGATTGTAGTTGCTCATCCCATCTGCAAAATGTCTTCACAACAACATCTAGGCAGTGTTTGAGCAAACAACTGGACACCATAACCTAGCCAGGTACTCATGCAATTAGCTATCACAGTCCCAAAGCGGCTTTGGAGGAAACATCTTGAAATCTAATGCCACCTGCTGAGTTAAACTCATTGTTTCCTACGTTTTATTCTCCTAGTAGGTAGGGCCAGGAAGAACAATAACCATGAAAACAACCATAGCTACCATTTCTCAAAACTTTATGAACCAGATGCTTCCCATATATTACCTTTTGCACCTTATAAGAATCCACTGAGGTGAGTACCATTATCGTGCCCATTTCCAATTGAGGAAATAGAGACTCACTGTATTATGTCTCTTGTGGAAGGTGAGTTACCCGGTAAGTAGCTGAGCCACCATTCAAACTAACTGATTGACTGTAAATCCCCCCACGCCTCACCCAGTTTCTGCACACCGCACTCCTGCCTTCCTTTCTGCCATTAGCCCACCACCCAAGAGAAACCACTTTCTTGACTTTCACAGCACAGATTAGTTGCACTTGTATTTGTAGTTTATGCAGATGGGATCAGGCAGTGCGTGCTCTTTCGTGTCTGGCTTCTTTCCCTTGATCTTAAGTTTGTGAGATTCATGCCTTCATTGAATATGGTTGTAGATGGTTGATGCTTCCTGTGGTATAGACTTCCATTGTGTGACTCTGCCTCAATTTGTTTATCTATTTATCTGTTCTACCACTGATAGACATTTGAATGGTTTCCAATTCTTGGCTATTACAAAAGGTGCTATTATGAATATATAAACTTTTAAGGATGTAAATAAAATAGTTTATGTGGATAATCATATCATCTGTGAATAAAGACTTTTGTTTTTTTGATTTCCAAATCTATATCTTTTATTTCTTTTCATTTTTTCTTCCTGATTTTAAAATTGTTCACTATTTAATCATTAAAATTAAAGTTTGCTGTAGGTTTCTGGTAGACTCTTTATCAGATTAAGGAAATGCCCTTCTACCTGAGCTAAATTTTTAAAAATCATAAATAGGTATTCTGAATTTCATCAAACATATTTCCTCCATCTATTGAGATAACCATATTGTTGTGTTCTTTAACATGCTGAAGTGGCGAATGATAATTACAGATTTTCTAAAGCTAAGCCTTGCATTCCTGGAACAAGCCCAGTTTAGTCGTGATGGATTATCTTTTTTCATAAAGTGAAGGATTCATTTTGCTAATATTTGTAGAGGATTATTGCCTTTGTGTGCATGAATAGGTTTTCCTGTGATTTTATCTTTGTTGTATTTCCCCAGTTTTAGTATCAAGGTTATAGGGAACTCATAGAATGAATTGGAGTACTCTTTTTCTCTGAAAGTTTGCATAAGATTAGAATGATATATTCCTTGAATGCTTATAGAATTTACCTGTAAAACCATCTGTGCCTGTTGCTTCTCTTCGTGGGAAAATTAAACAACTGATCCACTTGTTTTAATGGCTATGGCTATTTGGACTTGTATTTCTTTTTGGATTGATTATTTTTAAAGGAATGTGTTCAGTTCAATCTAAGTTTATGTATCTTTATGCATTCTTTGGCATATAGATTTTTATAGTACACTCTTATCTTTTTAAACTTGACTGGATCTCCTAGTATACCCTCATTTTATCTTTTTTCTTATTAGAGAAGTGGCTTTACAGAACAACCATGAATCAAATACAGGATTCCCATATAACACCTTATTATTAACACCTTGAATTGGTGTGGAACATTTGCTACAATTAACAATAGCTTATATTTATAATTTTACTATTAACTACCATCCATGGGGTTCACTGTGTAGTGCAGTTCCATGGATTTTTTAAAAAATTTATTCTATTACCATATAAACAATCTAGCATATCCCTTTTTAATCATATTCAGATATATTCAGTGCTGTTAATTACATTCACAAGGTTGTGCTGCCATCACCACCATCCATTACCAAAACATTTCCATCCATCTGAATAAGAGCCCTGTACATTTTAAACCTTAACTTTCCGTTCCCTAACCCCACCCTGTCCCTTGGTATTCTATATTCTAGATTCTGACTTATGTGTTTGCTTATTCTAATTATTACAAATCAATGAGATCATACCATATTTGTCCTTTTGTTTCTGGCTTATTTCATTCAACATGATATCTTCAAGGTTCATCCATGTCATCACATGCATCAGGACTCCATTCCTTTTCACAGCTGAATAGTATTCTATTATATGTACATACCACATTTTGTTTATCCATTCATCAGTTGGGTTGCTTCCATCTTTTGGCAGTTGTGAATAATGCCACTATGAACATCGGTGTGCAAATATCTGTTCAGGTCTCTGCTTTCAATTCTTTGGGGTATATGCCTAGTAGTGGGATTACTGGCTCTATACTTAGATTTCTGAGGAAGTGCCAGACTGTCTTCCAGAGAAGTTGCACCATATTGTGTTGCTTCCAGCAATGAATGAGCATTCCTCTTTCTCTGCATCCTCTTGTTAACACTTGTTATTTTCCACTTTTTAAAATAGCTGCCATTCTAATGGGTGTGAAATGGTATCTCATTGTGGTTTTGATTTGCATGTGTGGCTAATGATGTTGAGCACTCTTTCATGTGCTTTCTGGCCATTTATGTATCTTCTTTGGAAAGATGTCTATTCAGATCTTTTGCCCATTTTTAAATTGGGTTGTTTGACTTTTTGTTGTTAAGGTGAAGGATTGCTTTATATATTCTGGATATTAACCCTTTATTGGATATTTGGTTTCCAAATATTTTCTCCCATTGTGTAGGTGGTCTTTTTACTTTCATGATAAAGTCTTTTGAGGCAAAAAAAGTTTTAAATTTTGATGAGGTACCATTTATCTATTTTTTCTTTTGTTGCTTGTACTTTGAGTGTAAAGTCTAAGAAATCATTGCCTAACACAAGGTCCTGAATATGCTTCCCTATGTTTTCTTCTAGGAGTTTGATAGTTCTAGCTCTTATATTTAGGTCTTTGATCCACTTGGAGTTTTGTATAAGCTGTGAGGTAGGGGTCCTTCTTTATTTTTGCAAATGAAGATCGAGTTTTCCCTGCATCATTTGTTGAAGAGACTATTCTTTTCAAATTGAGTAGTTTTTTCCCCCTTGTCAGAAATCAGTTTGCCATTAATGTGAGGGTTGATTTCTGAGCTCTCAATTTGATTCCACTGGCCTGTATGTCTGTCCTTGTGTGTGCACCATGCTGTTTTGATTACTGTGAGCTATTGGCCTATTGTCTTCTTTTTTTGTGGCATCTTTATCTGACTTTGGTATGAGGGTGATGTTGGCCTCGTAGAATAAATTAGGGAGTGTTCCCTCCTCTTCAGTTTTTTGGAAGAGTTTGAGTAGAATTGGAGTTAATTTTTCTTGGAATGCTTTTTAGCATTGCCCTGTGAAGCTGTCTGGTCCTGGGCTTGTCTTTGTTGGGAGGTTTTTGATGACTGATTCAATCTCTTGACTAGTAATTGGTTTGTTGAGATCTTCAATTTCTTCTTGAGTCAATGTAGGTAGTTTGTGTGTTTCTAAGAGTTTGTCCATTTCATCTAGGTTATCTAATTTATTGGCATACAGTTGTTCATAGTAACCTCTTATAGTCCTTTTTATTTCAACAGGGTCAGTAGTAACATCCCTGTTTTGATTTCTGATTTTAGTTATTTGTATCCTCTCTTTTTATCTATCCTTTGTCAGTTTAGCTAAAAGTTTGTCTTTGATCTTCTCAAGGAACCAACTTTTGTTTTTGTTGATTCTATTGTTGTTTTGTTTTCTATTTCATTTATCTCTGCTCTAATCTTTGTTAATTCCTTTCTTCTGCTTGCTTTGGATTGAGTTTGCTCTTCTTTTTATAGTTCTTCCAGTTTCGAGGTTAGGTCTCTGATTGAAGACTTTCTTTTCCTGCCTTGGCTGCATCCGATATGTTTTGATATGTTGTATTTTCATTTTCATTCATCTCGAGGTATTTCCTAATTTCACATCTGATTTCCTCTGTAACCCATTGGTTGTTTAAGAACATGTTATCTAATTTCCACATATTTGTGAATTTTCCATTTCTCCCTCTGTTATTGATTTCTAGTTTCATTCTGTTGTGGATGGAGAATATATAGTATGATTTCAATGTTTTTAAATTTATTGATACTTGTTTTTTGACCCAACATATGATTTTGGCTGGCAATTGTTTGCTTTCAGCCCTTTAAGTATTTCAACTCACTACCCTCTTGCCTCCATGGTTTCTGATGATAAATTTGCACTCATCCTAACGGAACTTCCTTGTATGAAACATGTTGCATTTGTTGCTTTTTTCTTGCAGCTTTCAGAACTCTCTCTTTTTCCTTTGTTTTCAATAATGTGATTGATAAATGAGGGGTATATTTTTCTTCATATTTATCCTGTTTGGTGATCTTTGGGTTCTTGGATGTGCAAATTCATGTCTTTTTGGTAAGTTAGGAAATTCTCTGTCATTATTTCTTTGAATATTCCTTCTCCTCATTTTTCTCTTTCTTCTCCTTCTGGGACTCTCATAATGCATATATTGACACACTTGATGGTGTCCCAGAGGTATCTTAGGCTCTTTTCACTTCAATAATGCTTTTTACTTTCTGCTCCTTAGCCTGAATCATTTCAAGTGTCTTGTCTTTTAGTTCACTGATTCTTTCTTCTGACAGCTCCCATCTGTTCTTGAAACCCTCCTGGAAATTTTTCATTTCAGTTATTTTGGTCTTCAATTCAAGTAGTTCTGTTTGGCTCCTTTTTAAATTTTCTATCTCTTTTCTAAGATTTTCATATTGTTCATTCAGTGTTTTCCTGATATCCTTTAGTTCTTTCTCTTCATTTTCCTTCAACTCCTCAAGCATTTTTAAGATCAATTTTTTAAAAGGCTTTGTTTGTTATGTGCACATTTTTGTCTTCTTCATTGGTGTTCTCTAGATTTTTATCCTACCTTTGGATGGGCTATCATTTCCTGTTTCTTTGTTTGTCTTGTGCTCTTTTGTTGCACATTTCAATATTTTAAAAGTTAACTCTGGGATTTATTCCCTGAGATAACCGTTTCTCGATTTTATTACTAGCTGGTGACAAGACAGAGATATTCTTGAGCTTTAGCACTCCTATCATCAAGGTCTGCCCAAGTGAATGCAGGGTATAGGGTTTTTCCTGTCTTTCTGGGCCTCTGTCTTATCCTAGGCCTTTGCTTGTTATTTGTTTTGGAGTTCCCCCGTTTACAAGAGTATGTTTCCTATCAGACCAACCTCCTGCTCCTGGGTGTTTGAAGCTAGCAGGCTTTTGTCCCATACTGTCTGCCTCTATAGTTTCTTACACTCCTTTCATTTTCTCAAGCAGCTTTTGCCTGGATGGCAAATTCTGGGAGGAAGGGAATGCCAGAGAGGACTTTCCCAAGTCAGTTCTTCCCAGCCAAAATAAGGCCAGGGATCCAAAAAGGGGGCACAGACCAGCTTCAAAGTACCCAGGGGATGGAATTAGGAAGGGCACCTAGAGCTTCTCTGAGGCCTCACAAATGCTGAGCTTTCCTGGCCTGCCCTGCAAATGCAGTGCTTCAGCTGACTTCCCCCGCAGCCTTGAGGAAGTGCAACATCCTTAAGGCTCCACCACCACAGCCTCTGTCTGGGGTGTGTTGAAACCACAGCTACCCTCAGAGCCAGGCCCTCAGTGATCCAAATTTGCTAATCAAAAGCCATGATCAGGGATTGGCCGCACCCACTCTTAGTCTTGGGGAAGAGTATTTTTATGTCCTTTTCTGTCAACAGTGAGCTAGCCAGGAGCTGGGCCCCACAGTGGTCTGCCATGAGAGTGGGGGGTGGGCACCAGTGGCCATCACACAGAGAGAGCAATTTACTATTTTTGAATGTAACTTGTCAGCCTCTTCTTTCCACTCTTCCCTAGAGGCTGTAAAAGCTTCTTCTGGCCTCCAGAGTTTCAAAACAGTTGTTTCAGACAGTTCCCACCAGTTTAATAATTGCTTTGGTGGAAGGACTGAGTCTTGGGGCTCCCTATTCCACCATCTTCCACAATCCTTCCTCCTTTTATTTTTAATATTATTTGTGCCTTCTCTCTTTCTTCAACAATTGTGTTAGAAACTTGTCTATTTTGTTCATTTCATCAAAAAACCAACTTTGAGTTTTGTTAATCCCTTCTGTTATATCCTTTTTTCTATTTCATTAATTTCTGCACTTATAGTTATATCTTATTTCCTGGTTTCTTTGAATTTATTTTGATTTTCTTTACCAACTTTCTTAATTTGGATGCTTAATTCATTAATTTTTAGTCATTGTTCTCTTATATCAAATAGCATTGGTGTCTCTACCTGTCTTTTATCCTTTTCACTGCATACCATAAACCTCAGTTTATGGTATTTTCATTATTGTCCAATACTAAATATTTTTAAATTACTGTTATGATTTTTTTTTACCACAAAATATTTAAAAGTGAGATTCAAAAAATTCCAAGCATATATAAATTGGTCCATATAACATTGGATATTTGAAAATTTGGATACTTATCTTATGGCCTATTTCATGGTCAATTCTTGTAAACATTTCACTGTTATATGGAATGCAGGTGTACCGGTTTGAGACTGTGGTGGACCCCAGGAAAGGCTATGTTCTTTTGATCCACTCTGGTGGGTGAAGACTTATTGTAGATGGGATCTTTTGATTAGCTTATTTCCCTGGAGATGTGACCCCACCCACTCAAGGCAGGTCTTAGTTTACTGGCATCCTCTGTGAGAGGACAAAAGGCAGAGACATTTTGAAGAGAGCAAAGAGATGCTTGGAGATGCAGATAGACAGACATTTGGAGATGCTAAGCTAAGAGACGAAGCCCAGAATTTATCCCGGAGAAGCTAAGTGAGAATCCAAAGATGCTTAAGCCCAGAATTTATCCTGGAGAAGCTAAGTGAGAACCCAAAGATGCTTAAGGAGAAAGCCACTGGAATAAAAAACTGAAAGCAATGCAGCCTGGGATCATAGGACCAGCAGATACCAACCATGTTCCTTCCCAGCTGACAGAGGTGTTCCAGACGCCATCGGCTTTTTCCTCAGAGAAGGTATCTACCTCTTGATGCCTTAATTTGGACACTTTCATGGTCTTAGAACTATGAATTTGTGAACTAATAAACCCCCATTGTAAAAGCCAATCCATTTCTGGTATATTGTATTTCCAGCAGCTTTAGCAAACCAGAACAATAGGTATGTCCAATAAATCAAACCTGCTAATTGCATTTTCTATATTTTTACTATTTTTTGTCCTATCAATTAATAAAAGAGGTATCTTGCACATCTCCCACTCTGAAGATTGGTTTGTTAATTTCTCTATGTATTCTGTCAACTTTGCTTTACATATATATAAGACTTTTTAGAATTGTTTTATATTTCAGGTGAATCAAGCATTTTATCATTATGTAGTAATGCTCACTATCTATAATAGTGCTTTTCTATATTAATAATGCCTTTTTGTATTAAATTATATGTTTTCTGAGAGCAGAAAGCATTCTTTTGTTTAATATTTGCTTCATAGATCTTTTAGTTCCAACATTAACCCGTCCTTATGTTTAAATGTGTCCCTTGTGTACAGCGCAGAGCTGAATTTTAAAAAGAAACCTAATATGACTATCTCGGTCCATTATGTGGTGAGTTTAGTCCTTTTTCCACTCATTGTGATATCTGATATATATGAATTCATTTCACTATGCTACTTTGTTGCTTCCTACTTATCCCATTTTTCCTATGCTTATTTTCCTCTTCTTAACTAATAAAAATGTATATTTCTCTTCACTTCCTTATTTCAACTACTGGTTTGGAATTTATGTTGTACTCTATTTCTATTCTTTCATAGTTGCCTCTAAATTTTACCATGCAAACTTAAAAGCTCTAACATTAGTGTCTTAACTCTTCTCACAAATGACCAAACCATTTCCTCTTCCAATTTTCATAATATTGTCCTTCAGTATCACAAATTTGACGTAAATATTAATTTATAAAATGTTGACCTACTTATCTACTATTTTCGTATCTCAGGCCTGTCTTCCAGGAACATTTTCCTTCTCCCTTGAGCACATCTTTTTAAAGTTCCTGTTGCTTGTGTCTGTTGGTAGTACATTCTGTGTCTGTTTATTTGAGAATGCTTTTATTTCTCCCATGATTGTAGTTTATTTTTTTCCTGGCGCACAATTCTAGGGTGACGGTAATATTTTCTTGGCACTTAGAAGATATTATTCCACTCTGTTTGAGCTTCAGTTTTTGCTGTTGAGAAAATTCCTGTCAGTCTGACTGTTTTCTTTTGTTACGCATTTTCTTTTCTAAGGCTTTTAAGGTCACCTGTATGTTTTTGGTGGTCCATGTTATTCTGATTGAATTTACTTTTTTTTTTTTTTTTTTTTTTTTTTTTTTTTTTTTTTTGCCTTGTTTGGCAGCTGTCATGCTTTCTATATCATTGCAGTCATGTCATTCATCAGTTCAAGAAAATTATCTTTAAGTTTTGGCCTCTTTTCTATTTTCTCTATTCCTTCCTCCTGGACTCTGATTTGATATTGGAACATCTCACTCTGTCTTCCATATCTCTTAACCTCTCTTTTGCATTTTACATATTGTTTCCTGTGCTGTGTTCTGGTCATTTTCTACAGATCTATCTTTGAGTGTGCTAATTCTCTCTTCAGTTGTGTTGAATATGCTATTTACCCCACTGTCTGAGTTTTTATTTTTTAATAGCAAACAACTATATTTTTCTTTTTCATTTCTAAAAGTGCTATTTCTTTTTTCAGATCTGCCTACTCTTTTATTTATTATTCCCTTTTGCTGCTCATTTTTGTGGTTCCATTTTTTTTCTTTAAATATATAATACATGGTTATTTTTCATTCTAATTATTGTAGTATTTCAAGTCCACATGAGCCCTGATCTGTTTTATTTCAGTTGATTATGACTCACTATGATTTATTTCCTTGTATGATGATATTTGTGAGCTCATATTTGGTTGATGTTAATCTGTGAAAAACCTGAGAGCTTAAATTGAGGGTATTTGCCTCTGGAGTCAATTTGTGTTTGCTTTTGCCAGAATTCAGGGACACCAATGGCCTGGACCAACGTTATCCTCTTCCACAGGCCCTGCAGTTTCAAAGTCAGCTTCTTGCTCTTGCCATGTTGTTGTTTAGGGTTGTTCTCAGAGCAGCTCTGCCTTTATGTGTAGTAACTGCTCAGGACTCTGACAGTGTGTGTGTGCGTGTGCACGTGTGTGCGTTCCAGAGGAGGCTGCCCTTACTTCCGTAAGCCCGATAGGGCAAAGAAATTGTACTTTTATGGAGATAACTGTTTTGAAGCCTGAGAACCCAAAACATTTTTGCATTAATGAAATGGGGAGAGGGTATGAGAATATAGGGAATATGGAAGCATTTAATTTCCATTAAAGCAACTCTACATAAGTGTTAATTATTGTTGTACTTTCCTAAATCATCTTGTAATTGTTCACTGGTTATTTCATGTATATGAAGCTTATCTCCCCAGTGAATTCCATGAGTTACCCCAGTATCCTTTGTTCCATTTGGCAACTTGAGAAAACTTTTACCCACTCTGCCCCTATCTGGTAACAGCACCCAAAAGCCCAATTTGCAGGCTGGACCAAGAATAATGCTATATACCATAATGCTACAATGGACATAAGGGATGTGCTTGTGGCCCAAGTTGGCCCAATCCAGGATTTTTCCTGGAATTTCCCATATTGAAGGCAAAGAAATCTGTCTTCTTCTTGAATTGCTTATAGGAATCACATAAATCTGAGGCTTGTGGTAGCCATCATCCATGCCACACAGGGAGAACCAATCTGTAGCCTTAATAAACACATGAGCCTATTTCTGAGCTGAGCCCAAAGAACACATTTCTGAAGTTATTATACAGAAGGGGAGATGTTAACCACTGGCAGCAAATACTTTGAGACAGCAGCAGCAGGACTCCCTCATTGTGCCATAACTGGACCCTAAACTTCTGCCCTTTTACTACCTTTGAAGCAATGAACACAGCATGGCCTTTAGCATCTAGTGTCATCCACCCAACACAAGTGACAATTAGACTAATGGAGAAAATATGATTCAGAATCTTTTGGAGAGTCACCTCCCCTTCTTTTGAGAATTGGCTCACCTCTACTTAACCTCAAAAATGTAAACTTGCCAGTAAATCTGACCCCACCCCCCAGCTCATTTGAGATAGAACATCTGCACATCAAAATGAAACAATAACTCCATTTGAAGAGCAAAAAAAGTCAGCTGGAAATAGAAATTTGGGGGATTCAATTGTTATTAGAGAAGGAAATGGGTCTGGTTGAAACTAGACATAGAATTGGAAAAGAACAGAACTTTCTGATTTTTGAAAAAGGGAAAATCAATTGGCAAGTGTTTGATGTCTCAAAAAATAATTTTTAAAAACCTATTATTGAAAGACTCTTGATTACACAATATACACAAAAAGGAGAATACAGCTCCAGATCTTTTCAATGACTGTGGTGCTAATTTTATGTATCAGCTTGGCTAGCTTATGGTGTCCAATTGTTTGGTCAAACACTGGCCTTGTTACTGTGGAGGTGTTTTTTAGATAGAATTAGCATCTACAATCAGTTGATTTTAAGTAAAGGAGATTACCCTCAGCCATGTAGATGGGTCTCAGTCAATCAGTTGGTGGTCTTAAGAACAGGAACTGAGGGTTTCAAGAATCAGAATGAATTCTGCCTCAAGATCACACTCTCCACTCCTCCCTGGCCTCCCTTACAGACTTGGACTATAGACTTTCAATATCACTCCTCCAGGAATTTCCAGCCTCTGGCCTGCTGTATAGAATTCAGACTAGTCAACCTCTGTAATTGCAGGAGCCAATTCCTTATAATACGTATCTTAATATATATGAAATTGTGGTACATTGAATTATGTTCTACCTCAAAAGACATGTTCTTAATCTGTACTCCTGTGGGTATGAATTTATTTGTAAATAGATCCTTTTGAAGATATTATTAGTAAAGTTTTGGCCAACTGAGTCAGGATGGGTCTTAATCCATGTTACTGGAAACCTTATAAAGAAACTGGAAGCCAGAAGTCAATGAAAGCTCCAGAGAAGAGCCAGAAGCTGGAAGTCGGCAGAAACTGGAAGAGCAGACATAGTTGAAAGAGGTGGCAATGTGACGGGAGGGAGGCAGAGATGTAAGCCAAGGACTCCAAGATTTGTTGCAAGCCAGCACCAGAACACTACAGCCTTCAGGGAGAAAGCATGGGCTTAACAATATCTTGATTTTGGACTTCTAGCTTCCAAGACTATGAGACAATAAAGGCTTGTTATTTAAGCCAACTCTTTGTGTGATATTTGTCATAAAAGCCTCTCTTTACAAACACACACACATACACACACACACATCCCGTTGGTTCTGTTTCTCTGGAGAACACTAATACAATGACATCCCAGAAAGGATTAATGTGTGAGAATGTTCAATTGAGTCAGCATTTTTCCCCTTCATCACAGGATTGCTACAGGATCAGGATGGAGCGAGAACATTCATAAGGGCTAGTCCAATGAGGAATTAATTCAATTACAGAGTCAGTGGAGAAACACTTAGATCCTCCAGAGTCAAAGACAACATCCTTAAAATTGTTGAGTTTTATCATTTTAAACGTAACTAAGCATAACTAAGAGCATTGTCAGTTTTTGAAGTTCTACTATAAAAGACATGTATTTTAATATTTGACAAGTCAGATTATTTCACCATTCATTCCTCCACTCTTAATGTACATGCAAATCAAGAAAATATTACATAATAAAAGCTAACATGGAATTCTTATCCCTTACATGCTCCAATCCATTTACTCATCACAACCCTATGAGGTATATGCTCTATTGCCTTTATTTGGATATGGAAATCAATTAATGGATGGGTGAAGAACTTTGCTCAAGATCACTTAGTAGTTAAGTGATGGATCTAGAATTTGAAAATGGGCAGCTGGCTCCAGGGCCTGTGTCCTAACCACCAGCCCCCACTTCCACTTCATCACTGAATATAATATATAGAAATGGCATGAACTAGGTAGTCAGAAACACCTGGGTTCAAATTCTAGCTCTACCACTTAACTAGCAGCATCTCAGAAACCCTGCTCAACCTTGCTAAGCTTCAGTTCCTCATCCATGAAAAGCAATCATACTTGTGCCATAGAGACATTGTAAAAATTAGAGGAGATGAACGTAGAAGAGCCTAGCACCTGTCAAGTGCCTGGCACATTGTAAGCAATTGATAAGGTTGGGCCATTAGTGAATAGGATGTTTTGATCCCATAATTTCTATCTGATGGGTATTTAAACACAAATGTTTAAATCAGAATACCAAGACCAATGAATTTGCATTGAGAAAGTGTTTTCTCACACAAATTCCTTTAAACCAATTCAATTCTGTGATCAGGTTTCCATATGGTATAGTCACTGCTTCCAAATTTTTCTATTTTTGTTTCAATTTTAAAAAAGTCTGCACTGGGATCAATTGCATTTAGTTATCAGTGTTTGTGGCAACATCAAGTGTGACCCAATACAGCATCTGCTACTGTGAGCCTTCCTTTGAGGCAATTTGTTAGAGATGGAATTGTGTCCCCCCAAAAGGATATGTTGAGGTCCTAACCCCCAGTACCTTGGAATGTGACCTCATTTGCAATTAGGGTAATTTCAGATGGAATTAGTTAAGTAAAAATGAGGTCATACTGGGGTAAAGTGGGCCGTTAATCCAATGTGACCGGTGTGCTTATAAGAAGGTGAGAGACACAGATGGACACAAGGGAGAAACCATGTGAAGACGGAGGCAGACACAGCTGCAAGCCAAAGGACACCAAGGATGGCTGCAAACCCCAGAAGCTAGAAGAGCCAGGGATGGTTCTCCCCTCAGGGTTCTCCCACTGCCCTGCTGACATGACTACAGACTTCCAGCCTCCAGAACTGTGAGACAAGAGATTCCTGTTGTTTTAAGCCACATGTTTGCAGTACTTTGATACAGCAGCCCTAGGAAACTAAGAATTGTTTCTAGCAAGTTCAATTTTCCCAGATCAGATTCTGCAGATATAAATGTTGAAAAGAAAATTTGGTTCCATCATTCAATTTCAGTCACTAGCAAATGTTACAATGTTGAGTTTACTTTGTGTTAAAAAAATTTCTACCAATTCTAGTTTCTTCTGGGTTCAGTTTTTAAGGTTCTCATTGTTGTCACCAAAAAAAAGTTATATTTTTCAGCCAGTCTTTTTTCTAACAATATACAGGGTGTAGTTTTAGTGATGCCAACTGTATTTTGTTTTGTTTTGTGTTTAATAAACTTTCATTGTGAGATAACTGTGGAGTCACCTGTAGCTGTAACAAATAATACAGAGCACTCCTGTGAACCCTTTACCCAGTTTCCCATTCTGGTAACGTCCTGCAATACTATAGCACAGCATCACGACCTGGGTATTGAGACGATACTGTCAAGATACAGAACATCTCCATCACTCCCGGGATTCCTCAGGTTGCCCTTTATAGCCACCCCCACTTCCCTACCACTCCCACCCCTCCTTAACCCTAGCAACCACTAATCTAGTCTTCATTTCTTCAACTCTGTCATTTCAAGAATGTTGTAAAATTGGAATAACACAGTATGAAACCCTTTTGGATTGGCTTTTTTCACTCAGCATAATTCTCTGGAGAGTCATCCATGTTGTTGCAAGTATCAATAGTTTGTTCCTTTTTAGTGCTGAGTGATACTGCATGGTACGGATGTCACAGTTTAACCTGTTGAAGGACATCTGGGTTGTTTCCAGTTTGGGGCTATCATGAATAGAGCTGTTATAAACAATGATAGAAATGAAGAACACAAATCTTAATTTCTTTGAGATAAATGCCCAGAAGTACATTTGCTCAGTTCTATGACAGTCGAATGTTTAGTTTTTAAAGAAACTGTCAAACTGTTTTTTAGACACTCAGTATAGGAGTAGTCCAGTCTCTCTGCATTTGCATTTGGTAGTGTCACTATTTTTTATTTTAGTCATTCTAGTAGGTGAGTAGTGACATCTTATTGTGTTTTAAATTTGCCTTTGCCCATTTGGATTGCTTGCCCTTTTATTGCAAATGCTCATTTGTTTAGTTGTGAAATCATACCTTTTTTAGACTCAGAATGTATTTTTGGTACATGTGTTGCACTTTAATATCTTTTAATATCTTATTATTTTTGATCAAGTTTATGTCTGTCTCCTCCAAAACTTGTTTCATTGGCATTCTCTCTCTCTGGCTGCTGTGACCCCCTTAGATAGGACTTCAGTATTCTTTGTCATTTTCCCTCTGGTGCTTGCTTTTTTAGTATTAAGCTTGACAGTCCTTTATGTATTCTAGATTCTAGTCATTTGTTGGATATGTGATTTGTAAATATTTTATCTCCCTTTGTAGCTTGTTTTTTTTCATTTTCTTAACAGGGTCTTTCACAGAGCAAAAGTTTTTAAGTTTGAATAAGCCTGATTTATTAATTTTCTTTTTATGGATTGTGCTTTTTGTGTCAAATATAAGACCTTTTTGCCTAGCTCTAGATCTCAAAGTCTTCAATTTTTTTGGACTGTTTTACTTTTAAGTCCATGATCCATTATGAGTTAAATTTTGTATATGGTGTGAGACAGGTTGATTTTTTTTTCTGCTGAGCGGGCGTCCACTTGCTCTGGCATCATGTATAGAAAAAGTTATCTTTCCTTCATTACATTGCTTTGTACCTTTGTCAAAAATTTGTTGGATTGCAGGATTATTCATAATTGCCAAAAGGTAGAACCAACCCAAATGTCCATCAGTTGGTGAATTTGATAAGCAAAATATGGTATTATACACAATGGAATATTATTTGGCCATAAAAAGGAATGAAGTACTGATACATGCTACAACACAGATGAACTTTGAAAATGTTATGCTAAGTGAATGAAGTCTGGCAGAAAAGGCCATATATTGTATGATTCCATTTTTATGAAATGTTCTGAATAAATAAATCCAAAGAGACAAAAAGAAGATTAGTGATTGCCCGGGAGCTGGGGGTGGGGAGCTGCATGGAGAGTGACTGCTTAATAGATGTGGATTCTGGGGTGGGGGGTGGGGGGTGGGGGCTGGGCGGGATTGTTGAAAACGCTCTGTAATTAGATAGTGGTAATGGTTGCACAACATTGTGAAAGTACTAAAAGCTATTTAATAGCACACTTTAAAATGTTTAAAATGGTAAATTTTATGTTGTGAATGTTACCTCAATAAAAAGAAAATCAGTTGGACATTTTAATGTGAATCAATTTCTGGGTTCTCTGTTCAGCTGATCTGAGTGTTTAGCCTTCCACCATCACTACATAGCTTATTACTGTAAAGTCTTGAAATCAGGTACATTAATTCTTCCCTCTTTATTCTTTTTCAAAATTGGTTTAGCTATCCTTGTTCTTTTGTTTCTCCATATAAATTTTAGAATAATCTTATTTATTTACAGAAAAAATCTTGCAGGGATTTGGATAGGAATTCTGTTAAATCTGTATATCAAGTTGAGGAGAATTGACATTTTTACTATGTTGATTCTTCCAACACAGGAACACAACATGTCTCTCCATTTATTTAGATCTTCTTTTATTTCTTTCATCAATGTTTTGTAGTTTTCAGCATACAAATCAGTATATGTTTTGTTAAATTTACACCTATTTATTTTAGCAATTTAAAATGGTATTTTATTTTTATTTTCAGTTTGTGCAATTGATTTTTGTATGTGTATCTTGTATCCTTGCTGAACTCATTAGTTCTAGGGATTTTTCTAGGTAGACAATCATGTCATCTGCAAATAGGGACAGTTTTATTTCTTCCTTTCTGATCTATGAGCCTATGACTTCTTTTCTTGCCTTATTTTACTGGCTAGAAATTCCAGCACTGTGCTGAATAAGAGTAGGAAGAAGGAAAATCCTGCTGTGTTCTCAATCTTAGAGGAAAAGCATTCAGTCTTTCACCTTTAAGTAAAAGGTATAACTATAGGGTTTTTTTGTAAATGTTCTTTATCAAGTAAAAGTTCCTCTCTATTTTTTTCTCAAAGTTTGTATCATGAATGGGTGTCGAATTTTGTCAGATACTTTTTCTTCTTAGAATGATATGATCATGTGATTTTTTTCCTTTAGGCTATTAATATATGATTACATTGATTGATTTTTGCATATTAAACCAGTCTTACATTCCTGTATAAATCCCACTTGGTCATGATGTATAATTCTTTTTATATTTTGCTATATTCTCCTTGCTAATATTTGCTAAGGATCTGTGCAGCTCTATCATGAGGGATATTGGTCTGTAGATTTCTCTCTCTCTCTTTTTTTTTTTTTTTTTTTGGTACTATCTTCATCTGGTTTTCTATTAGGGTAATACTAGCTTCATAAAATGATTGGAAAGTGTTCTCCTCTTTTCTATTTTCTGGAAGAGACTGAGTAGACTTGGTGATAATTATTCTGTAAATGTTTGGCATAACTCTCCAGAGAAACCAACTCAGCCTTGTGATTTCTTCGTTGTGGAGTTTTAAAATTATGGATTGAACTTCCTTAATAGTTATAGGGCAGTTCAAATGATCGGTTTCATAACAGATGAATTAGGATAGTTTGTGTTTTTTGAGGAATTGGCTCATTTCACCTTATTTGTATCTATTTCTATTGATCTTTTTAAAAGAACCAACACTTTATTTTGTTGACTTATTATTTTTATGTTTTCAATTTCATTGATTTTTGCTCTTATCTTTATTATTTTCTTCCCTTTACTTGCTTTGGATTTATTTTGCTACTTTTCTAGGTTCTTGAGGTGGATATTTAGTTTATTGATTTAAAACTTTCCCTCTTTTTTAATGTATGTACTTACTGATATAAATATTCCTCTCAGCACTGCTTTAACTATGTTCCACAAATATTGATATACTGTGTTTTCATTTTCTTTCAGTTTATTTCCACTGAGACTTCCACTTTGACTCATGGATTATTTAGAAGTGCTTTGCTTAGTGTTCAAGTGTCTGGTGGTTTTCCTGTTTTCTTTGTTATTGATTTCTTGTTGATTCCATTGTGATCAGAGAACGCGCTTTGTATGATTTCAACTCTTAACTTTGTTGAGGTTTGTTCTATAGCCCAGGATATGTCTATCTTGATATTTCTTCTATGCATAATTGAAATCCATGTGTATTCTGCTGTTTGGGGGTGGAGTGTTCTATAAATGTCAGTTAGATCCTGTTGGTTGATGATGTTGTTGGGTTACTATATCCTTGCTGATTTTCTATCTAGTTTTTCTATCAGTTGTTGAGAGGGGTATTTCAAATCTCCAACCATAATTTTTTTTTCTATTTCTCCTTTCAGTTATATCAGATTTTGCTTCATATATTTTGCAGTGCTGTTGTTTTGTGCATACACATTTAAGATTATTCTGTCTTCTAGGTGGGTTGACCCTTTTAACATTTTGTAATGTCGCTGTCTCTGGTTAATTTTCTTTACTCTTAAGTCTACTTTATCTGATATTAATATAGTCACTCCTGCTTTCCTTCATTTAAAGTTTGCATGATTTGCCCTTTTCCATCCTTTTTCTTTCAACCTATCTATATCGTTATATTTGGAATGATTTTCTTGTAAATGTTATGCAGTTGGGTTATGTTTTTTTTTAATCCATTCTGCCAATCTGTCATTTAATTGATGTATTCAGACCATTTATATTCAATGTACCTGTTGATATGTTAGTTTGCCATTTTATTTTTTTTCTTCAATTTATTTCATTTTTCTCTTTTCTTTCTCCTTCCTTCCTCTGGGTTATTTCAACATTTTGTTTTAGAATTCCATTTGGATTTATCTATAGTTTTTTTTTTTTTTTTATGGCTTCATCTTTTTTTTTTTTTTTCATTTTTATTGAGATTGTTCAGATACCATACAATTATCCAAAGATCCAAAGTGTACAATCACTTGCCCCTGGGTACCCTCATACAGCTGGGCATCCATCACACTTAATTTTTGTTCAATTTTTAGAAACTTTTCATTACTCCAGACAAGAAATAAAGTGAAAGATGACAAAAGAAAAAAAGAAAAGGAAACTCTAATCCACCACTGTCCCTAACCAACCCCCCTCAATTGTTGACTCATAGTATTGATACAGTACATTTGTTACTGTTTATGAAAAAATGTTGAAATACTACTAACTGTAGTATATAGTTTGCAATAGGTATATAGTTCTTCCCTATATGCCCCTCTATTATTAACTTCTAATTGTATTGTCATACATTTGTTCTGATTCATGGAAGTGATTTCTAGTATTTGTACAGTTGATCATGGACATTGCCCACCATAGGATTCAGTTTTATATATTCCCATCTTTTGACCTCCAACTTTCCTTCTGGTGACATATATGACTCTGAGCTTCCCCTTTCCACCTCGTTCACACACCATTTGGCGCTGTTAGTTATTCTCACATCTTGCTACCAACACCCCTGTTCATTTCCAAACATTTAAGTTCATCCTAATTCAACATTCTCCTCATATTTGGATTTATCTATAGTTTTTGAACATATTTCTTTGTATAGCTTTTTCATTGGTTGCTCTAGGTATTACATTATATATGCTCTCTCTCTCTCTATATATATATATACATACACACATATATATAAAATCTTAGCCTATAGGTGTGATTTTACCAGTTTTAGCGAAGTAAAGAAAACTTACCTCCTTTTATGTCCCTTTACCCTCCTCTGTTTTTTAATACAAAGTTTTTACATATTTCTTCCATATACATTTAGAACCATATCAGGTAGTGTTATAATTTTTGCTCCCCTTGTCAAACATAATTTTGAAAACTCAAGAGGAGAGGGAAAGCCTATTGAATTTAGCTAGATTTTTGTTTACTGTGTTCTTTTTTTCTTCCATATGTTCCAAGGTTCCTTCTTTTGTCATTTCCTTCATGTTTAGAGAACCTCCTTTCTTTTAGAGTGGGGCCACTGCTGACAAATTTTCTTAGTTTCCTTTCATCTGAGAAGGTCTTGATTCCCCTTCATTCCTGAGAATATTTTTGCTTGTTTAGGATCCTGGGTTGAAAGTTCTTTACTTTCAGCAGTTGAAAAATAATGTGCTGCTTCCTTCTGGCATCCATGGTTTCTAATGAGAAATTCATTGTCATTCTCATTGTTTCTTTCTTATAGGTAAGGGTCATTTTTCTCTGGCTGCTTTTAAGATTTTTTTGTCTTTAGTTTTCTGAAGATAATTATGTGTTTTGGAGTGGATCTATCTGCATTTTTCCTGTGTGCTTTTTTTTTTTAATTCCGTTCTATTGAGAAATATTCACATACCGTATAATCATCCATGGTGTACAATCAACTGTTCACAGTACCATGTTATAGTTGTGCATTCATCACCCCAATCTATTTTTGAACATTTTCCTTACACCAGAAAGAATCAGAATGAGAATAAAAAATTAAAATTAAAATTAAAAAAAAAAACCGACCCAGATCACCCCCCCATCCCACTGTATTTTTCATTTAGGTTTTGTCCCCATTTTTCTACTCATCCATCCATACACTGGATAAAGGGAGTGCGATCCACAGGGTTTTCACAATCACACTGTCACCCCTTGTAATCTACATTGTTATGCAATAGTCTTCTTCAAGAGTCCAGGCTACTGGGTTGGAGTTTGGTTGTTTCAGGTATTTACTTCTAGCTAATCCAATGTATTAAAACCTAAAAAGTGTTATCAATATAGTGCATAAGAATGTCCACCAGAG
This sequence comes from Choloepus didactylus, assembly GCF_015220235.1. Taxonomy (NCBI): domain Eukaryota; kingdom Metazoa; phylum Chordata; class Mammalia; order Pilosa; family Megalonychidae; genus Choloepus; species Choloepus didactylus. Next base: position 36,470,050 of record NC_051308.1, read on the forward strand.
TGACCTCTTGACTCCATTTGAAACCTCTCAGCCACTGAAGCTTTATTTCATTTCATTTTGCATCCCCCTTTTGGTCAAGATGATGTTCTCAGTCCCACGATGCCAGGTCCAGATTCATCCCCAGGAGTCATATCCTGCATTGCCAGGGAGATTTACACCCCTGAGAGTCAGGTCCCATGTAGGGGGGAGGGCAGTGAGATCACCTGTCGAGGTGGATCAGTTAGAGAGAGAGAGGGCCACATCTGAGCAACAAAGAGGTACTCAGGGGGAGACTCTTAGGCACAATTATATGCAAGTTTAGCCTCTCTTTGCAGCAACAAGCTACACAGGGGTCAGCCCCAAGACAGAGGGCTCAGCACATCAAGCTGTCAGTACCCAATGTTTGTGAGAACATCAGCAACAATCAAGGTAAGGAAGTACAACACCTCTGCATACCCCCCCCCCAGCTCTTCAGGGGGCCCCAGAATATATATTTTTATTCTCCATCCAAATTACTGTAGGATGTGTTGTTATTTCATTCTAATCTATATGGACCTACCATAGCTCACTTCCTATTCTAAGTTCCATGTAATTGTAGTGTTTGAACAAGCTGACTGTAGAAGTTACATTGTTTAGAAAATAGAGATCCTACACCAAATAAACATCTCTTCTCTTGGTCTCACATGGAAGTTGAAGTTTGAACACAGTCAGTTTCAACCTTTACCCTTTGGCCTGATTTGCTCTAGTCTTAACCAGTTCTGGTTTTTCATATCTCTAATTGAAGTCTGGGCTCTGTTTCAACTTTCTTTTTTTTAACAGTTGCTATATGCGTAAATACTGATATTCATATCTGCCGAGCTCTAGCTCTGAGTTTCAGGTGTAACACAGATACCCAGTGTTCTAGAGAATCAGGTTATATGCTAAGGGATCAGCATTTCAGAGTTTGGAGATAGCCATTACAATTCAGAAATAGATTTGACTGCTGTAAGAGCTTACAATCTAGGGACCATTACAATAATCATTTCACTGTTAAGCTGTGCTCTAAGATTCAATTCTGAGTTTACACATTGTGGTTAGTCCATATTGGTGAGACATTATAGTGTTTGCCTTGGTTTCTGGCGTACTTCACTGAACATGCTGTCTACAGGATCCATTCACCTCGTTGAGTGTCTCACAGCTTCACTCCTTCTCCCAGTTGCTCGATATTCCATTGTATGCATACACCACAGTCACCATTCTGTTCCTCAGTCAGTGTACCCTTAGGCCACCTCCACCATTGCAAATCATGAATACTGCCTCCATAAACACCATTTCCTGTGTGTTTTTTTGCTCAGCTTCTTGACTCTGTAGGTTTCTGTCTCGCCAAATTTAGGAAACTTTTAGCTAACATTTCTTTGAGTACTTTTTTCATCCCTGCCCTCTTTCATCTCTCCTTTCAGGATTCTCATGACAAGAATGTTAGATCTTTCATTATAGTTCATAGATTTCTGAGACTGTCATCTTTTTTCTATTTTGTCTCCATTGCTCAGATTGGGTAATTTATATTGTTCTATCTTCTAGTTCACTATTTTTTTTCCCTCTGTTCCCTCCATTCTGCTATTCAACCCATCCATAAAGCCATCTAGTTCAATTATTGTATTTTCCACATCTAAAATTTCCATTTGGTTCTTTATATCTTCCATTTCTTTGCTGAGACTTTTATTTTCCAAGAGCTTTTTTCACTTTTTATTTGTTTCAAGTGTATTTGTAATTGCTCATTGGAGCATTTTTACCATTTCAGCTTAAAAACCTTTTTCATATAATTCTAACATTTCTGTCATCTCAGTATTGTTATCTACTGATTGTCTTTTTCCCCAATCAGTTTGAGATCTACCTGGTATAATGAGTGATTTTCAATTGAAACATGGACATTTTGAGTATTATGAGACTCTGGATCTTATGTAAACCTGCTTTGGTTGACTTCTTTTAACATCACTCCAGCAGGGGAAGGAGGGGAGCCCCACCTTGTTACTGACAGTTGGGGTAGGAGTCCAGGTTCCACAGTCAGCCTCATTGACAGCTGAGGGGTGTGTGTGTGTGTGTGTAGGGGGGGGGGGGTTCCTTGTTATTTTTGGGTGGAGGTGGGAATTTTGGTTCTCCACTATGCTTCTACTGATAACCGCCTGTTAGGGTTAGGAGTGGCCCTAACTGCTCCCCATGTAGTCCCTACTGGCACTGTAAGGAGGGGAGGGCAGTAGGGCTGAAAGTCCTGGCTCCCAACTCAACCTTCTGTGACACCACCCTAGCAGGTGGGTGGAGGTAGGAGTGAAGGGCCTAGAACGGGTAGAAATCTATGCTTCCCACTCAGTTTGCCAGCTGGGTAAGGGTGGGGTTTTTCTGTGGTGTTTGGCTGCAATAGAGCGTTATTGTCTAAATATTCTACCTTGTTAGGGTACTCCTTCCCTGGTCCTTTGACTAGAGAGAACAGTATTTTGTTGGGACTTTCCTTTTGCCCACTGGCATTTTTAGGTTGCTGGCTCCTTCTGCTATAAATCTGGGATTTATGAGGCAAAAGTAAAACCCAGGAAACTCACCAGCATGTTGTAACTCGGGTTCTAAGTTCATTAGCTAGTCTGTCTCCCCTCCACCTGTCAGAGTTTTCTTATGTTTGTTTTATATCTAATGTTAACAGGTTTTAGTTGTATTTAGGGGAGAAATAGGGAAAAACATGTGCATTCCATTTTCTATCAATTATTTTGTACTAATTGGAGATTGATATATTTTGTGTTGATTGATTGTATTGATTAAAGAATGAAAGTCTGTATTTCTTGGAGCAAAGAGCAAAGAACATCAGTAGAGTCAAAAGCATAGGATATGGATATGGGCTCAAAAAAATGCGGTTAAAACATCCTGTTAATAGCTTTCATTTTGAGTGTATATTGACCCACTATCTTAGGCACAGGCATGGAAGAAGTCTAAGGCAATGACTCTGGCCTCAAGTAGGATACAGTCTAACCAGAGAGCCAGGATGTGGATTGCAAAAAGATTTGCCATGCAAAGCAGTAACTGCCAATGTTTACTGAGCCACTGGAAGGGTGATATCAAGATAGGGCTGCCAGCAAGGTCCCATATTTCACAGAAGTGACAGAAGGTGAACTAAATTCAGAAAAATCAGACTTGTATGGTGAGGAGAAGGCAGGTGGAGAGAAGGCAACAAGGTAGGGAAAATAGAACTGACAAGGAACAAGGTCAGTATTATTATTAATAATTTCCACAATAGTTAATTACCAGATATGTATTGGGTTCTGGGCATTATGCCAAAGACTTACATGGATTGTTTTATTTAATCATCCCTCACAACATCACTTTGAAGTATGTATTATTCTCTTTTATAGATGAGAAAACTGAGACTCAGGGAAGTAACTTCCCCAAAGTCACACATTTTCACAATAGGTCTGTCTGAAACATCTTAAGTACCACCCTAGAATGCCTGGCATACACATGGCATTTGTTCAGAACAGAAGATTAACGTGAGCGAGAACAGTATAAGATTAGAAATTGAGGCAAGGTGTGCAAGCCCTTACTCAGAAAACTGGGCCCCTGCAACATTTTTCAGCAAAGGAGTGACGGCCCAAGTGGGTTTCTCTGGGGGCAGCAGAACAGGAGATGAGAGCAGCACAAGGAAACAGAACAGGGAAGAGGGTCTGGTTTCCATTATATCTGATGAGAAAGTGAAACTCCTACTGGCCTCTGCATAAAATTCCTTGCCAGGGAACCTTTAATTTCACTTCAAAAATACCACTAAGACAGAAGTTTTCCAATTGGGCTTATTCATTCTATTTCTTTCTCTTTTTTTGAAGGCAAATGTTACATTAGGAACTCAAAATATTTATAACATTTTGATAGAGAATTCGAGATATGATGGGTTAACTTCTACTTAGCTTTTGGCTCTTTACTTTAAAGATAACATGCTTAGTCATTCCTTCAGAGCCTGGTCAGATCAATTAGCACAATGTGGGTAGACAGAATGACATCATACTCTGCCTTCAAAAGAGACAGAGGAGAAATAGAGGGGAAAAGAAATTCCAATAGAATTTTGTTTCATAATATTGGCCCAGACTGATCAAATTAAAAAAAAATGTCAGACCAAAAAGATTCCAATAAGCTTTGGATAACATGGCTTTGGTTGAGCAGTAAAGCAGTGCTGATGGAATGATAAACCCTTCACATTAATGTGGGAGGGAAGGCCTAGGAAGTTCACAATCTGGTAAGAACATGTTCTAAATGTGTTCTGAAGAACACCAATTCCTTGGAATGATCTGACAGAAAAAAGGGTCCAATGGCTTATAAAAAAACACGAGGTTAAACAAATAAATTTCTTTACTGCAAGTCTCTTCAGAGCCTTTAAAATGTTAATGTGCATTATGAACTCTCAAGAGGGGATTATAGTATGCAGGGCTCTCAAATCTACTTGATCATAGGATCCCCCCTTTTTATCTTGCTTGGAGATTTCTTATGACTGCTACTTCACAGCTAACCCTTTGATAAATTGTGACAGGATGATTTATTAAGATATTGCATAAACTACATCCCTTATAGCAGATTTTTCTTTGGTTCCTCCAAGTTATGCCTGATATATGCTTCTAAGTTAACTAGAATGAGTGTTTTCTGTTGAAATAAAAATGTACAAAGTCAAGTAATTATCTTAAAGTTCCCAAATTTCTATCCCCAATTCTCTAAACTATCCAAGTGAATCAATAAACTAGTTCATGAGAGGAAATTGAATCTACTTTATATACTTTTAAAAATCGATGCTCAATTATAATCAGATTATAAAATGAATCACATTTCCACCTCTCTTTCTGGCAACAGGCTGAAGACTATGTGCCCTCAGTCTCTCAGTAGCTCCCTCTCTGCTGACTGGCACAGTGCTGGGCATCCAGTGCCTCTGATCGAAGCGAGCTGTTGTGAAGGGGCCTCATTTTGTCTCTCACTTGCAGAGAGGCCCTGGAGATCTTTCGGAAATCCTCAAGGGTTGCCTCTTTCTCTCGGGAGATCTGGTCCATCCTCTGCTCCTTTTTCTTAATGGCTTCCTTGATGCCCTCGATGTGGCACTTCTCCTCCTTCTCAGCTTTCAGCCTCAGGATGTGGTGATTCTTCTCCTGCAGGATGTTGAGGTCTCGAATGTGCTGCACCTTGTCCCTAAGATTTTTGTGGACGTTACTCCTGGCCTGCTGGATCTTCTGGTCTGCCAGCTCCATCAGCATCCTTTTGTGTACCTTTCTCTGCTCCTCGGACTCTCCTGCATGCCACTTGACCTGCTGGAAATACTTCTTCTTCCGGGCCTTGTCCCTCAGCTCTCGGTGATGCTCCTTAAGCAGGCACCTGTGGGTCTCGTGGGTCTGCTGAAAACTCTGCTCCAGGGACAGTTTCCTGAGGAGTTCCTCAGCCTTGGCCTGGCACTCCATGAGGACCTTCCGGGCCTGGTGATTGACCAAGGAGGTAAGGTTGGTTTCCTGGGCCTTTTTCCTGTCCTCCATGGTGTGCTGGTGCGTCTTGTAGCAGGCCTGCTCCAACCTCTTCTGCAGCTGCAGAATGTTCTGCTCCCGCAGACCCTGCAGCACCTTCTCCTGCTCCCTCAACTGCTGCATCTGGCACTGATTCTGGTGCTTGACCTGGGTGCGGGCCCTCTCCAGGTTCTCCCGGAGCTGGTTTTCCTCGTCATCCAATTGAGTCTTCCACTGGCTCTCCTTCTGGACCATGTTCTTCACCCGGCTGGCCTGTCGGCTGTGCTGCTCCCAGCTTAGGAGAGCCTTGTGCTGCTCCTTCTCCTGCTGCCACCGCTCTTGGCCTTGCTGCAGCAGCAGCCAGCGCTCCCTCTCCAGGGTCATCTGGACCTTCTGGTCTGAGCGCTTCAGCTCCTCCCAGGCTACAGCTGCCTGTTGCTGCAGCTCCCGCATCCTCTGGGCCTTCTTGAGCCGGACCAGCACCAAGTCAACGATCTTCTGGTCCCTGGAGGAGATCACTGCCTCTGCCAGCTTGTTCTTGAGGATCTGGGTTTGCTGGCTCTGGATCTCCTGACTGGATCCTAAGGACAGGGAACAATGGCTGGGCACTGACCCAGTCAGCTCTTTACTGTTCCTGTTCTGGGTGTACACACTGGTTGACTGTGTCCTGACCTCTTTGGAGGGCACAGAAGACTTCTCTGTGGGAAGTGAGGAAAGAGACCAGTGATCCAGACCTCTACAGACAGGCACAGCCCACTGCTCTCCACTCTGTACCTTTTCTTTCCCAAAAGTTCCACTCAGGGGAGTATAAGTTTCCCCAGAGTTGGGTGGGGGCGAGTCTCTCCGAGCTGGAGGGAAGTCCTGGCAGGGCTGAGGCTGTTGGAGTTGCAGCTGGGTCTGTGACTGCCAGGCCAGGTTGTTCCCGACGCCTCCCTGCTGCTTGGTCTCTGCCTCCCCCCAGGCATCCTCCAAACGCCGGCTGCGGGACCGTAGCTTCCTGGCGCGGTTCGGGAGCCTCCGGGCAACGTCCGTCAGGCTGCGGCTTTCCTGCGGCGCGTCTGCGTACAGGGGTCTCCGAGGCCGCCGGGTGGACGAACAGCGCGGTTGCAGCGCCTGCCAGGGCGCCTCGGTCTCGCTCTCGTCGACCGGGGCCCGGGCCCAGGCGCTCAGGGCCGGCTCCACCCAGGTCCCGGGCTCGGCCAGCCGCGCTGAGGACACGCGCTCTCGGGCCAGCGCCGGGGGGTCCCAGAGGTCCCGGTAGGGCCGCGGCGAGAAGTGGCCGAGGCCCGCCATGCTCCCTCTGGGCGCGCCCAGCGTCTGGGCGACGATTGCGGGGCCTGCAGGGAGCGCTGCGCGGACCGGTCTCGCCCTCCGATCCCGGGGCCCCAAGTCGCCTGTGACGCTCTGGCCACTTCACAATGCGGCTGGCATCACCAGGTCCCTGCAGCTGTCGCCCGGCGTCGCACCCCCGGGACTTGCTAGCACCCCGCACAGTGTGGACAAGGAGGGGGCCAGGGTGGGTGTCGCAGGAGGCAGATGGAGTTGTAGAAAATCAAGGTGACATTTAGAGCTGTGAACCCCCACCTGTGTTTCTGGCAGGAATTTGAACTCGTATTTGTACGTTTTAAAGTGGTGGGGTTTTAAAAGCGTCTGGATGGAGGCATTACCCCCAGAAAGCTTTTGGGGGTGGGGTGGGGTGTCAAGGTGTAGAGGAAGGGCTGGAAGGAGGAGTGCCCTGAGTGGTTGAGTCACCCTTAGCTGTGAGTCACCAGCCCCACATCTGTGCATCTCTAAATGCATGCAAAATAAGCAGTTACGGAAGCACATTAATGCGCTGCGCCACCATTTTGACATTTATATTAGCAAACCCAAAGTGTGATTGTTTTTTTTTAGAAGTTGTGGTTATACAGAGCAATCATGCATAAAATACAGGATCCCCACATACCACCCTATTATTAACACCTTGCATTGGTGTAGTACATTTGTTACAATTGATGAAAGCACAGTTTTATAATTGGACTATTAATTATAGTTTATGATTTAACTTAGAGTTTACTGTGTTGTGCAGTTCCCTAGATTTAAATTTTTTTTTATTTTAGTAACATATACAACCTAAAATTTCTGCTTTTAACTACATTCAAATATATAATTCATCACAACACTGTGAATGTAATTAACACCAAAGTATATTTCAGTGTTTACTTTTTAAAGTTTTAGAACAGGAGAATTTGATCCTATTTTTCCTTGAATGTGTGCTTGCTGCTTTTGACAAAATAGGAAATGTGTGCATGTTTCTAAACTAGCACCAGTAAACACCATGCTAACATCAGATTTATTGGGCTGTTTTATGTTTTTTGTTGTTGTTGTTTTTGTTTTTTCTTTGTTTGTTTGTTTTGGTCTCTTTTCTCAAATTTTGTGGATTTATTTTTCTTTATTGAGGCACCAAATGGGAAAAATGTAGGATTTGGAATTGGGCAAAAGAGTTTTGACTCTCATCTGCCACTTTCCACATGTGTGATCTTGGGCAAGTTACTTAGCTTTCCTTACCTTCAGGTTCTTGGCAGGTGGAATGGGAGTGGGGTGGGCTGATAATAGCAGCACCTCACTGGGCTGTTTTGAGGGTCAGGTGATAATGTATTAAGAGCTTGACACCTATAGTGTATTCTATAAATACTACTTATATGTCCTATTAGGCTTCAGTTAAAAGTTTTAAGACTTAAATTATTATATGGGTTTAAAAAAATTCTGCTGATTCCTAGCTTAAGAAGAAGGAAGTTAATGTAATCCTAAAATAGCTTAGGTAAAGGATAAAGTGCAGTGGAGGGGTGACCCCTGGGTACTATAGAGCTTGACTTAGTCATCTCCCTATCTGGAGTGCAATGAGGAGACATTTCTGAACAACATTCTCCAAATATTGTGCACTCAAAGAAGAAAAATGAGTATTTACCCGCCCTATTTCCGTTCACCCACATGTCCTTGGAGCGTCGCCACAATCCCAGCCAAGCAGGGCCAGACAAATCAGAGACTTGGCCCTTGTTCCAGTTTGTTAGTGCTGTGGTTGTGCAAAATACCAGAAAAGGATGGCTTTTATAAGGGGGATTTATTAGGTTACAAATTTACGGTTCTGAGGCCATAAAAGTGTCCAGACTAAGGCATCAATAAGAAGATACCTTCACTGAAGAATGGCCAGTGGTGTCTGGAACACCTCTGTCAGCTGGGAAGGCACATGACTGGCATCTGTGGGTCCTTTGCTCCTGGGTTGTGTATCAAAATGGCCTTCTCCAAAATATCTCTCTCAGCTCCTGTGTGTCCTTGCTTCTTTCTCCCAGTGCATTTCTCTCTAAGCATCTGGGGGTCCTCTCTTAGCTTCTCTGGGGCAAACTCTGGGCTTCATCTCTTAGCTTAGCATCTCCAAAAGTCCTTCTGTCCATACATCTCTAAGCATCAGCAAGCACCTGTGTCAGCTCCTGAGCACTCTTGAAGTAATCCAGTGAACCAATCAAGACCCACCTTGAGTGGGTGGGGTCCACACCTCCATGGAAATAATTTAATCAAAGGTATCACCCACAGTTGGGTGTCATATCTCCATGGAAACACTCAATCAGGAGGTTCCGCCCTAATCAAGACTAATAGGTCTGGCCCCACAAGATTGCATTAAATAACATGGCTTTTCTGGAGGACACAAAAATCCAAACTGGCACAGCCCCATTAAGTGGATTCCAAAGGTCACTCAATATATGGTGGAAGTTTTGACTTCAGGTTCGGTGCTTTCCTTGATGTCGTGTTGCCTCTGAGGAAATATACTTTGAACTGAGACATGCTTTGAAAATTATGATCAGATGTACTTCACAGGATGGTGGGTGCCACGTCCCTGAGGCCATGCGGTATCAGCCTTACTAAGAGATTAAGGAGCTGAGGAGCTGCTCCCTGGGGCTGGGGCCTCCTTTGCAGTCATTAGCACATCTTTAGCCAGGGATAAGAAGTTATTTCTACCTTAAATTTCTATTGGCAACACTTACAGGATTGTCAGAGGGATCACTTTGTGTGATGGTAAACCTTTGTAGGGAGGTAAAAAAAATTTTTTTAATTTAACCAAATTTGAAATGGCCTCTTCCTGTCTCAGAGAAGTAGTGTTGTGTGGGTGAAAGCCCAGTGCCGAGAGCCAGGAGACATCACCAGCAAGCTCTACCACCCACTGAGTCCCTTAGAGTGGTTGCTTCACAGCTGAGTGTCAGTTTTCTCACCTATAAAGTGAGGGTGTTGGAGGAGATGATCTGTGAGGTCTTTTCCAGCCCCAAATATAACTGGAGAAAGAAGTTCAATCTAAATAGATGCCTCAGCATTCATTCTGTAAAGCAAAAATGAGTTAATCCATGAGAAATGCTTGCAGCAGTGCCTGGGATGTGATAGCTGCCCTATAAATATTAGTTATTAGAATCATTATTATCATTATGCCAAAAGCTCTAAAACCATGGCAGTGTAGAGTTCAATTTAAAGACTTAGTTCGGGGCAGAGCCAGAATTAGAAGCCAAGGGCTCAGATTTCTGTTTCAGGGATCTTCGGCCTCTTGCTTCCTCTGAAGGCTCTCAGAGTTCATCATGGAATTGAGTATAGCTCACTTACCTCTGCTAAGGATGGAATAAAGGACATGGGATTAACCTTATAATATAAATATTTATTAAAAGTCTGGGTCAGGGTTAGAGAGATAAGTCAGAGCCCTTTCTACAGCATTGCTGGGAGAAACAGATCCTGGGGAACTCAATGTGGTAAGTGGTTAACTAGAAACCATGGCAGGGTTCTTAGAGGAGGGAGAGGTTAATTCTAAGTAGGTTGTTCATAAGGGAAGTTTTCATACAGGATGACAGTAGGGCCAAACATGGGAGGACATTGCCAGACAGGGATGAGCAGGGGGGCACACCAGGCTGAAAAACTGTATGAGCCACAGTATGGAGGCTCAAATAGGCCTGGCACACTGGGGGTCACGGTCATGTGTGGTTTGTGTGGCAGGGTGTGTAACTTCTGACACCAACTGCAGTAGATTTGACACTAACTGCCATGTGATTTGGACTTGACCTGGATTTAGGTCAGATCTCACAGGTTAAGGTTACAGTCCCCACACGCTGCCCTTACTTCAGACACTAGCTGCAAATTTGAGAGTTCCCAGGCCACCCACACTTCCGACCAACTGGCTACAAATTCTGGGGTTCCCACCACCCCCTCAGGTTTGAAAAGTCTCTGGAACAACTCATGGAGTTCAGAAAAGTGCTATACTTAGGACTGGTTTTAATATAGCCAAAAGGATATGAATAAGAAGAGGCACATAGAGTGAGGTCTGGGAGGGCAACCCAATGTGAAGCTCCATGTCCTCCCCCCATGGAGTCAGGATGTGTCACCCTTCTAGCACACTGATGTGTGTTACCAACCAGAGAAGCTTTCTAGAACTTTGGTGCCAAGAGTCTTTATTGGGGTTTCATAACATAGGTCAGGCTGATATGATGTGGCAGAAAGCCTCAACCTCTAATCACATGGCCAGCCCTTACCCTGAGTCATCCTATTAGCATAAACTATAAGCTGTGGACAGAAGGCCACTGTGCTGGTTTGATTCTATTATGCCCCCCACAAAAGCCATGTTCTTTTAAACCAATCTTGTGGGTGCAGACTTATTATGGGAAGGATCTTTTGATTAGATTGTTTCCATGGAGATGTAACCTACCCAACTGTGGTGAGATCTTTTGATTAGATTATTTCCATGGAGATGTGTCCCCGCCCATTCAAGGTGGGTCTTGATTAGTTTACTGGAGTCCTTAAGAGAGCTCGGGGCCAACCAGACCCAGACACTTAGAGATGCAGACAGAAAGATGTTTGGAGATGCTAAGCTAAGAGATGAAGCCCAGAGTTTGCCCCAGAGAAGCTAAGAGAGGACCTCCAGATGCTTAGACAGAAATGCCCTGGGAGAACAAGCAAGGACTCACAGGAGTTGAGAGAAGCTAAGAGAGACAGAGCCCAGAGACATTTTGGAGAAAGCCATTTTGAAACACAACCTGGGAGCGAAGGACCAGTAGACACCAGCCATGTGCCTTCCCAGCTGACAGAGGTGTTCTGGATGCCATCAGCCTTTCTTCAGTGAAGGTATCCTCTTACTGATGCCTTAGTTTGGACACTTTTATGGCCTTAGAACTGTAAGCTTGTAACCTAATAAATCCCTTTATGAAAGCCAACTCATTTCTGATATTTTGCATAATGGCAGCTTTAGCAAACAGGAGCAGCCACCATGAATGAGAAAGATACTTCTGTTATGGAAAATTCCAAATATTTAACTGGTATCTCCTAGGAACTGGGAACAAAGGCCAGCCAAGTTCTTTTTTATATAACACAGGGGTGAGTGGGGCATGCCATGGAGTGGAAGGTGATGAGACCAGAAAGGTTGGCTGGCAGATTCCATAGGGCCTTGCGTGCCATGCCAAGGAGCATGGGCCTTGTCCCACTGGGCATCAGAGTCCCAGCTATGTTCAGAAGAGCTCTAGGACTCCTCCTCCAGAGCAGGTGGGGCTGGGGTACTTCAGTTCAGACTCTGAGACCTCTTCCCTACTTCATCTAGAGCAGCTCAGATTTTATCATCTCAGGTTTTATATGTCAGGGCTCCTTATGACACCTTATTTGAAAAAAATTCAGGAATCAGCTGCTTATAAAAAAGCGTTGAAATTCACAGTGTAGAAAACAGATGGGAGTCAATGAAAGTCTTTAAACCAAAAAAGTGACCTGATTGAGTCTGTATTTTAGGAAGTTCACCCTGGCAGGCATGTGGAAGATAAATCGGGGAGTGAGGGGAGGGAAATTACAGACAGGATGGCCAGTTAGGACATTGATTCAGCAATCTGAACAAGCAGTCAGGAGGACTTAACCAGGACAGTGGCAGTGGGATAGGAAAGGATGGGTTCAAAGGACAGTTCAGAGGTAGAAGACCTGAAGAGGGATTCTGGAGAAAGATGGCTTCCAGCCCAAGTGCCTGGGAAGATGGTAAGTAGCAGGAACAAAAGGTCTTCAGGCTGGGTGACCTTGAGAATGCTGATCCTAGAAATCAGGTGGAAGAATCTGTAATAAGAAGTGAACTCCATACAGAACAGAAAGCAGAATGTCTGGGCAGACTGACAACAATTGGAAAAGAAACCTTTTCCCCTAAGGTCCTCCTACATTGAGTTTAGGCCTTAGAGAACAGCACAGAGCAAAGAAAATTCTTCTCACCTGCATCTTTAGCATCTGATTAAGACCCCTTGGAGGATCACAAGCTTAGATTCCACCGTCAGCTCTTCCTTGGGGCAGATGAAAGAGATGTTCTGCAAATACTGAGCTGTCAAGCATTCCCTTGATACTGAGAATAATCAAACTCATTTTTATGTGGCAGAAAAAAACCTGAATGTATTTCTACTAGATGTCGAAGAATTTGGGCCTTCTGCCAAATGAAAACCTGAGCCTCTTTTCTTAATTTGTTAGAGACTTGGAAAATATGGGAACATGTTTTCTGACCCCACAAAATCCCAGTTAATCTATGGAACAGAAATGCATTCTATGTCCTTCCTCAAAACAGACTGTTAGTTGTTGTGGTGACCTCTCATTTGATCTCAGCAAAACTCCTAATTCTTGGTTGGATTAAAGGGGAGAAATGAGCTGGAACTGCACTGTCCAATGCAGCAGCCAGTGGCCATGCGTGGCTATGAGCACTTGAAATTTGTGTCGTACGCACTGACATGTGCTGTGAGTATAAAATACATGCTGGATTTCAAAGACAGTACAGAAAAAAAGAACGTAAAATATTTCAATACTTTTTATATTGGTTATGTGTTGAAATGATGGTATTTTGAATATATTGGGTTAAATAAAATATGTTGAGATTAATGTCACATTTTTTTTAACTCATTTTAATGTGGCTTCTGGTACATTTCCATGATGTATGTGGCTCCCATTGCTCCAGATCATTGAGGTTCCCCAGTGTTCATAGTGTGAGTGAAAGCTTTTAATATCTAGCTAATTGTCATTTAAATCAAATATAAATATATTGCTTTGAAATCACCCTTACAAAGAAGATAATATTTGGGTCAGAAGTTTTTTCTCAATGGCTGATGATACACAAATTATTAATTTTCGTAATTTGACTTCACAGTATAATTTCACAGGATTTCAGATCTTTCACACCCCACCCCCACTTTTCCCTTACTACACAGGGAAAACAGATGCCCCTAAGTAACAGCGTCTGAGAATACAGAACAGGACCACTCTCTCCATGTGCCTATGAGATATGGACTCATTAAAAATATCAGAACAGCAAAATGTTAAAAAAAAAAAAAAAAGAAAAAGTTATACAAACACCCAGGTAATAAGTGGGAAATTTATGTTAACACAGTGCTAAAATGAAAATTGCAGCCTACAAACTTCTTTTATTTAAAAAGAAAATTGTGAGATAAGAGCCCAGAAATATGATAGTTAGGTTTCCATGGAAACAATCACTTACCCACAATTCCAGGTGTATGAGAGGTTAGATGTGTAAAAGTGGTGACTGACACATAGTGAGCATGTAATAGTAGCTTTACCAGAACAAAGTGAAGTAAGGACTGTTCTTTCTTGAGGCCCAGAGAGAGAATTGCCCAAGATCATCAAGTTGGTCATCAGTGGAGTCAGGATTGGAACTCAAGCCCTTGCTCCTAACCTCTACATGGCCAGCACTGCACCACCATAACCAGTGAAAATTGTGGGTGGACAAGGGAGCCTCAGAGGATTTTTAAACATTTCCAGATTTGCTACATCTTAGGATTTTCACATTTGTATCCTTACTTCAATTAAAAGCAGGAGATAGTAATTAACAGATTCTTTTGAATAAAGGAAGGGCTGGAAATAAGTATTTTCAGAGAAAGTAAATTCACTCCTGCAGTGGGTTAGAGTTGAGCTGCAGTTACTGGATCACTCAACAGCGACGCAGAAACACTGAACCATGTGATAAAGATATTTATTTTTTGAATGATTATCACAAATAGTTTGTAACTTTAAACATATAAAAAGGTTTGCCTTGTGGAAGCTTGGGAAAATAGTTGTATTTAGTAACTGATCCAAGTTGGAGTTAGTTCTTAACCCTTAGCATAACACAGGTATTAAACTAAATATATATATATTTAAAGAATGTGCTTTGTTGAAACTTTAAAAAAATGTTTTTTTTTAAAGTTCTGTTTTGTTTTGTGAAAATTGAGCCAGTAATTTTTAAGTTGAAAGGACATTTGTGTTTTAGAAAGGTTAAGTGAGTGAAGAGCATGCTGCAGCAGAAGGCTGAGGATGGATGGCTTGCTGTGACTGCTGACTGTGCATATATTGTACTATGCCGTACATTATGAATCCTTTGCCAATGTCATTGGCAGGGTAGGGCACCCTCAGCCCACTAAAATTCCAGCCTCTGCACCCAGCAGGCTTATAATACTATGGAAGAATTTTCAGCAGGCAGCTCACAGTGTTCTTTTCACTCAAAGCCACCCGCTCACAGAGCTGGAGCAGACCCTCGGTAACCGTGGGTGGTTCTTTCTGTGCACTCAGCAACCACTTCTGTCCACAAGAAGCTTTCAAAAGCATCTTTGTCCACCTGTCTGAGTCTGTGCATGGCCTCACTTCTGGGGAAAGTTATTAACTGTCCTCCTCTTGCATGGAATGGTGTTCCTTCAAGTCTTCATTCAAAGGAAGACTTCCCTGACCCCCCTGACCGGATGAAATCTTCCTCTTATACACTCTTACAGCTCCTTTAGAGCACCAGTCACTCGCTGTGGTGTCAGGTGTCCATTGCAGGGCTACATTTAGAGCCTCTGAGGGTATTTTATTAACAAAGTCCTCCACCCATAGACTGTAAGGTCCATGAGAAAATAGAATAAGTCCATGGGAGATAGTGCTGTTGTCCACCATCACTCAGTAATATATCTCCAGTACCGAGGACAGTGCATGGCTCATTGTAGATGCTTGGCAAACGTTTGACGAACAAATTAAATAAGTGATTGACTACACTAAAAATTCACTGTATCTAATCGCAGCTGAGCCCACCCTGATGGGTATCAATCCTTCTATTCACACATATACACCAAATGCAGTGGCAAATTCAGTCTTTCCTATTTGACTCAAGCCCCTAACCCATACCTTTGCAAATCATTCTTTGGTTCTGCTCTCAGCTCAACATTTTAAACAAGATTAAGGTCATCAAGATAGACTCTCCATCAAACACCCTGGACCTTCATCTGTTTCTCTTTCCTTTCTGATAGAGAACAGAAATCATCCTTGTTCCTTGCCAAAGCCAACTTCTCCTACTCCAGCTGTGGCCACCATCCTTTCCCAGGTCACTCTTCTATCCTATCTTAAATCTACTCTCTTAATCTCTCTGTCTTTGTCTCTTTCTCTCTGTCTCTGTCTCTCTCTCTCTCCACCAACTCCTTTCTCTCACCTTAAAACTTTGTGCAGTTCACTCCCATCTTCCCAAAACATTGATCCTTGGAAGTTTAGCTCTAGAGCACTATTGTCCAATAGAACATTCTGTGATGGGGGAAGTGCTCTACATCTGCACTGTCCAATGTGGAGACCACTAGCCAAATGTGACTAGTGTGACTTAAGAAATTAATTTTATATTGAATGAATTTAAATTTAAATTTAAATAGGCACATTGGCTGGTGGCTACCGTATTGGACAGCACAGTTCTGACGTGTGCACTCTGAAGTCATATTGCTTAGGTAAAATAAATTTGTTTCCCCCCACCTGCTACACATATGAACTTGGACAAGGTATTTAAATTCTTTAAGGACTCTATTTTTTCATCTGAAATTCAGATTATTCTGAACAATAGGGTTGTTATGATGAATAAAAGAGCTCCCTCACTCATGGCTTTATATTTAGTATCATGACTAATCCATATTCAGTACTCAATATGTGTTTGTTATTATCATCATTGTCATTATCATCATCATCTTCATTGTTAGCCAATCCTATTCAAATCGCTTTTTCAAACTTCAGGTCAAGATGCTTTAATGATCAACAAATTCAGTTTAGTGGGTCTTAACTAGCATTTTTTTTCTTTTAAAGGAGACTAGAATAGAATAAAAAATTGCCTTTCATGTAACAGAGATAATAGTAATACATGAAACTTTTGTTTCTATATATGGATATATTGTGTACTGGGTGCTGATGTAAAATGTTTCTTACCATGGGTTGAATCAAAACATTGAGTTTTTCTCAAGAAGCATTGCTTGAGAGTTGAGATGGTCAAGACTGTTATCCCAGGGGCCAATTCGAATGGCCCCTTCTCAGCCTCATCTGGATTTCTATGTTCTGTTTGACACCTTCTATTTGAGTGACTTTTTCCTCCTTTGACTTCTTCTGTTTACCTTTTCTCTTTCCCATCCAGTGATTCTCTGAGGACCACTTATATTAAAATCACTGTAGGGGCATGGGGGTGTGTAATAGACAGCCTCCAAGGGGGTCCCTCATGATTTTCTCTCTTGCCGTCCTCCTGAACTCTCCTCCCACATTGAATAGGGCTCGTCTCTGTGCCTAACAGGATTTCATAGAAATGATGATTTTCACTTCTGAGGCTGGGTCAGAAAGGATACTGTGATCTCCACCTTGCTCTCCTGAATCACTCATTCTGGGGGAAGCCAGCTGCCATGTGGTGGGAACACTCACCCTGGAATCAGATCCTCAGCCCCAGTCAAGTCTTCAGATGACTGCAACCCAGCCAACAACTTGACCATGACCTCCCGAGAGACCCCGAGCCAGAGCCACCCAGCAAAGCCACTTCCAGATTCTTGATCCACAGAAATCATGAGATAAAGAATGTTTGTTGTTGTTTTAATATGTTAAACATATTCATAATGATAATGATAATGAAGATAATGAAGCAATCATACTCTGTAAATATCATGTTTCTAGACTCTACCCCAGGCCTACTAAATTTATTTCTCTGAGGAGGGGCCTAGGAACATGCATTATACCTCTGGGTGATTCTTTTACCTGCTACTGTTTGAGAACAATTGCCCTTTTTCTTTTTCACTCACTGCCCCTCCACCTTCCCTCCTTCCTTTCCTTCCTTCACCTACAGTAAAGTTCCAGAAATTCTTTCTTGGGTCTCTTCATCTTTTATTGTATACTTCCTGAGAAAGTGTGTCTTTAATGGACAGCACTGGAGCAACTTGTGGGTCCACTTCAACTCTGAACCTTCTCCAAAGCCCCCATACTCTAATTTCCAACTGTCTGCTAGATAGTTCCATATGGATTTCCCTCCAGAAACCCAAACTCAGCATGTTGAAAATTGAATTCCTTACAGTCTTTGCAAAAATCTTCTTTTCATTTGTGTTCCCTATTTTGGCTATTAGTATATAGCTTATGTTATCTTTGCATCTTCTTTCTCCCTCACCCTCAACAACATACCGGCCCCTGAGATCTGATGACTCCCCCTCCTCAGAGCCTCACCCCACTGCCACTGCTCTTGTCCCCACCTCATTACCTCTTACTTGGCCTGTTGCAATAGGCTCCCCATCATCTTTTCACCCTGCTCTTTCCCCACTGCCTCTTCCATTCCACCCTTCATTCTTCTTCATAGGCCAGTGTCTGAAAACACAACCAATCATGATACTTCCTTGCTCAAAAAACTTCAGTGGCTCCCCACTGTCTTTCGGATAAAGTTCAAACTCCTTTATGTGACATTTAAAATCCCTAATAGTATGGTCACATGTCATTCCACCTTTATTTCTGACAGCAACCACCCCCCCCCAACCCAAACACACATATCACATGTGATGGTTGAGTTGATGTGTCAGCTTGGCTGGGTTATGGTGTCCAGTTGTTCAGTCAAGCAAGTACTGGCAGATTATTACTGTGAGGAAATTTCATAGATTTAAATCATCAGTCAGATGATTGCATCTATGACTGATCACATTCACAATCAACAAAGAAGATTGCCTCAACAGTGATAGAAGTCTCACACAATCAGTTGAAGGCCTTAAAGGGAGAATTGATAATTTCAGCAGTCAGAAAGAAGAATGTCTATCTCTACTTCAGCCAGACAGCTTCTCCTGGGGAATTCATCAAAACCTTCAATGGAGTTCCCAGCTTATAGTCTGCCTTATGGATTCAGACTTGCGAATCCCCACAGTGATGAGAGCCAATTCCTACAATAAATCTAATAATATTTACATTATATGTCGTGTCAGTTCTGTTTCCCTGGAGAACCTTGACTAGTACACCATACACTCTAACCACAAGAGATTATCCATAATTTCCCAAACATGGCTTAAAGGTTTCTATATCTGTTCTCATGCTGTTACTAGCCCCAAACTTCTCTCCCTTGAAAAGGAAAAATCATAATATAAAGCCCATTGCAAAATTTACTCCTGATGTGATCTTCAGTGGTTGATGTAGTCTCTTCTGCACCCTTTCATCCAGTCCCCAAATCAGGTGTGGAGAACACAGGGTAGGGTATTGATCATCTGGTTATGTTGTTGACTCTGGAGAATGGAAGTGAAAAAAGCATTTTCAACTTCCTGTGGGTCTTCACCTGCTTTACCTACAATGGTTTTTGCTTCTGTGAAAAGACATATTAATTTATTTACTCACTGAGTCAATAAGCATTTATTAGCCCTGTCCTAGGAATAGTGGGGGATATAAAGATTAAGATCTAGTCCCTGCTCTTTGTCAACTTAGATATATCTAGTAGAACTGTAGTAATTGCAAAAGAAAGATACTAAAATATCAGGGTCTTTACAGGTTAAAGAAATCACTTCTAGGTTGGAGGGGTGGGGATCCCTGTACTGGAATGTAGCTCCAGAAGAACATTTTTGTCTTTTTTTGCTCATTTCTGTATTTTCAACACCTAGAGAAGAGTTTGCTACATAGTTGGTGCTCAATACCTATCTGTTGAATGAATGGGTGACAAAAAGGAGTTACATGTATAAGAAATGCATGTCTGAGTTTAAATCTGTGAGCTTCTTGAATGCTGAGATGAGGTCTATTTGCATTTTTATGGATTTGCATTATGTTCAGCACATCTCAGGCACTCAGCAAACACTAGATGTATGTTGAGTAAATGATTCCATGGCTGAGGTTTTTTTTCTTCCCACCCCTTTCTCTGGTGTCATTAAGCATTAACTGTCTTGAAGAAAATGTTTGTGCCAAGCTGACAGTAGTTTTAAAGGTAAAAAAGTCTTTAAGAAACTAAGTAGAAAAGGCAAGGTGAGAAGATGAGACACAATTAATGGGTCAGGAAAACAACATTTCTTGCGTAATTAATGATTGAAAGTGTTTCTGAAAGCACTGGGTTACCTTTACCTGGTCACCAACTGAAACAGAAAATTGGACTATAGGTGGTGACATTGTGAAACTTTCTCATTAGCAACATTTGTTTGATTTAATCCAAGAACCAAATATTGCTATATAAAGGCCAAAGCTTAAAGTTAATGAAAATTTATCCAATTCAAAATAAAATAAATAGGCTAAAGGACCAGAGAATATTTCTGCTTCTGTTCTCCACCCTCCCTCTTCCCCCAGCGATTTAAATTTAACTAGCTGAAATTATACCCCAAGTATCAGATAGTTATGCGAGGGTCTGAAGTGGCAACTATCTTTGCATATTGAAATTACTTGAGGATTGTTTTATTGAGAGTCTCATCCATTAAAAACCCCACTGGATGCAGAGTAAATTGTGAGGAAAGCATCAAAAGTGAGAGAACATGATGGTCCTTACCCTGAAGGAGCTTACCATCTTAGCAGGTGAAACAGGTAAGAAGAAAGCAACCCTTCCCCTGCAAAAAAGTCAAATAAATGTGTGAGTGGCTAGTTGCCCATTGAAATTTGAGCTTCCCTTCTCCCCCAGGAATAGAGTTGTTCCTGAGATGACATTTCCCAGCCATCTGTATGTGGCCATGTGACTAGTTAGCCATGTGACCCCATTCTTGCCAATGGAATGTGGACAGAAGAGATGTGGGCCACTTTCAGACCTGGTCCATACCCGTCTTCCCTTCCTTCCCCTATTTGTTGAAATGGCAAGGACCAAGGACCGTTGGAAATCATGTTTTGAAGATGACATAGTTGCCTTTTGACTGGGTCCTTGAATGACTGCAGTGGAGCAGACACCCCTCAACTCTCCTTGTCCTCACCTCCCCATTCCTGCCCCACCATCACTGAACCTGGACTATCCTAAGAGAGAGAAATAAACTTTCATTATGTCGGAGCCATTAGCCGTTTTGCTCTATTTGTTACAGAAGTTTAGCCTACACTAATTATTATAGGGAAACAACCAACTCACTGCCAAGGACATAGTATGAAATAAGGAAGCTTCCAGAGAGGGCACAGCTTCCCTGGAACACATGGTGGGTCACATCCAAGCACAGAGGAGGCCCTAGAGGGTTGATCTTTAATCAAATGGCCAAGTAGTTTAGCAATCTCCGTTACACCTCTTCCCTACCCTCTAAAGGGAAAGCCTTCAGCCAAAATGTGTCCAAGTGAAGACAGATGTCTGTCACCTCTATTTTCAAAAATATACCATCAGTGCTTGGAGTTATCAATGCCAACTTCATGTCATTAAGCTCCAGGTTCATTCCTGCCTTTTTTTCTCCTTCCATGTTTATCTTTTTTCTTTCCTGTCTTTTCTTGTGAATTCAGTTTTTAATTACCTGAGCATTACATGATAGTCTCCTCACTCCATGTGCTGGTTTGTATGTATTATGTTCCCCAAAATGCCATGTTCTTTGATGCAATCTTATGTGGGCAGACATATTGTTGATTAGGTCGGAAGCTATTGACTGAGTGTTTCCATGGAGATGTGACTCAATCAACTGTGGGTGAGACCTTTCATTGGATTATTTCCATGGAGGTGTTGCCCCACCCATTCAGGGTGGGGCTTTATTGGATCACTGGAGTACTTTGAAAAGAGCTACACAGGCCCAGATGCAGCTGCAGCCACGAGGGACACTTTGAAGAATGCACGGGAGCTGAGAGTGGAGCTGAAATGCAACCTAGGAGCAAGCAGATGCCAGTCACATGCCTTCCCAGCTGACAGAGGTTTCTTGGATGCCAAAAGTCTTTCTCCAGTGAAGGTACCTGATTGTTGATGGACACTTGGACACTTTATGGCCTTAAGACTGTAACTTTGTAACCAAATAAACCCTCTTTATAAAAGCAGTCCATTTCTGGTATTTTGCAAAATGGTAGCATTAGCAAACTGAACACCCCCCCAAATTTAATATCTTAGAAATAAAACTAAAGTATCCTTTGACCATCACAACCCAGCAATCTCATCTGCTCTCACCAACCTGAAGGTAACCCAACAGTCCGGTGTGAATCATTTCAGAACTTTGTGTGTGTGTGTTCACATAAATCCATAGAAAATCAATGGTATTGTTTTTCCATAAATCCCATCTTACTGTACATTTGTTCCACAATTTGTTTCTTTCACTCAACAGTGTTTCATAGCTATTGACCCCTCCATGTTCCTACATAGAAATCTATTTTATTCCTAATTGTTATATATTGTTCCATAGTATGACTATAACACAATTTATTTTGTCATTCCATTATTCAGATTGTTTCCAATTTCTCACCATTACAAAAAAAACCTGAAGTGAATATCCTTGGACCTGCTTCCTGAGCACTTACTACATGGTGGGCACTCTGCCAGGTGCTTTACCAATACAACCCCATTCAAGCCTGTCAACAGTTATATGAGATCTTCATTTAATGGATGAAGTGTCTGAGGCAAATGTGCCAGTGTTTCTTTAGGGGTAGATACTGAGAGGTTCAATTGCAGTAAGGGGTGAAATAATTTTTAATTTTAACCCTGTTAAATTACCCTCCTCTATAGTCGTAGCAATTTAGACTTCTACCAGCAGAATATGAGAATTCCCTTTTTCTGCTTCATCATCAAACATTTGACATTATCAGACTTTTATTTGTAGTTCATCTGATGGATGAAAATGGTGTCTGTTGTTTTAATTAGCATGCTCCAATTAATGAATGAGTTTGAGCACCTTTCATGGGCCAGTTGTGAGTAAGTTCATTCCTGGCTCCCTTATCCAGTATCCTCCCAGCCCTCCAGGGTCTTCAGACACAAGCTGAGCTTCCCTGCATGGATTTCCAAGTCCTTCTTGTTATGGCCCAAGTGCTTCTCAGAAGTTTTATCTTTTGTCATTCTAAATTCCAGTCTTGGTTTTAGACCTCTCCTCCTGGTCTTCGCACAGCCTGTTTCTTCTGCCTTGGAAACTTACTACATGTCTTCTCCCTTTTATTCCTCTTATACACACACACACTTTGAATAACATACACATTTGCCTCCAGGAGCCCTTCCAGCCCTTCCGTCTCCTATGTGCTTTCCAATCTTAGCACTTATCCCATAATACTGAAATTGCAGGTTGTTGTTGTTGTTTTAGTTAAACTCTTCTCTTAGATTATAAACTTGTTGAGGACACCATTCTTTGTTTTTGTATCCTCCCTAGCTAGGACAGTGAATAAACTATGTCAGGCACCCAATAAGTACTCTTTGGTTGGACAGAAGAATGGATGAAGGCATGAGTGAATGAGCACATTTATCCTTTTCTGCACTCCAGTCCCTGAAGTCTGTCTCCTCACTGAGCATGATGCTCCTCCATGGCAGAGGTCTTGGATGGTTCAGATGACACAAATGAAAGAGCTTTGAAAATTCTAGAACTTCATCCAACCACAGCATCCAGTACAAAGTGAGGCCCATGTTCTGGCAAGGTCTGGATTCATTAAATGGTTTGTGGTTCACTGTATGTTTTCTTGGATATGAGGAAACCAAAAGAGAAGAGAGAAGAAGGTCAACTGGTTTGTCTCTGATTTCCAGTGTCAGGGAGAGATTGGTGGGGATTCTCTCTTGTCCTTCTAATATTAACTAATGGATTCAGAAAATTAATTATTGATCATTCTGCTTTGTCTCAGACCCTGTGCTCAGCAATAGGTGGATGAAGTAGATAAGCACTGTTCTTGCTCTCAGAGAACTAACGATCATCTCTTCAGAGGCATGGGCAGGCAAGCACCTCATTATAATAGTCGGTGCTACATGTAATCATGGAGGAATGAATGAAAAGGTGTGGGGTGTGGTGAAGGCGCTTTACAGAGGTAACATTTAGGCATTGAGGTTTGAATAAGAATGTGAAGCAGAGGATCATCAAAGTGAGCCAGGGGCATCTAGGGCTTCAGGGGCATAGGAGCTGAGGGGTCCTCAGGATGGAGGAAGAAAGGGTCACAGGGGTACAGAGAGTGGTAAAGGGTGATTGATGTGATGCTAGACACAAATTCTTTTCAATCACTCCCTGCTCAAGTCCCATCATGTCCCCTCTCTGTTCACAAACTTTCAATGGCTTCTCTTCTCACTCTGAATAAAAGTCCTGTAAGGTCCATCTCAACTAGGCTTCCTTGAACTCTCTGACCTCATCCCCTCTGAACCTCCTTGTCATTCATTCCACTCCAGCCACATTGATCACCTTCCTGTTTCTCGTTTATGACGGGCTTTGCATTTTCTCTCCCCTTTGCCTGGAAATGCTCCTCCTCAGAAACCTGCATGGCTCACACCTTTATCTCCTACAGGTCTCTATTTAAAAGTCACCTCAGTGACTTTATTGAAAACCAAACCTGTCTTCTTGCACATGCACAGAACCTGTCATAGACTGCTAGTTTCCTGACCCCCTCCAAGCTATTCTTCTCTTCTTCTTGATCCAGGTGATCAAGCCCAATAAAGACTACATTTCCCAGCTTCTCTTGCAGCTAGGTAGGACTATGTGACTAGATTCTCACTAACAGAAGGAGATTGTTTGCTTTGGCCTTCCTTTCTTCACTACATTTCCTCAAGCTAGACCCCAGACATGCCAGTGACCCAGCTTCGACTACACAGATGAAAACAGCACCTTAGGGGAAGGCAGAATAATGAGCTAGAGAGACCCTGGCCCCTGCTTGACTCCGAGAAGCAGAGATACCCCACCACTCTAGAATGGTCAGACAGTTACATGAGAGAAACAAACTTCTATTTCAGTTACTGTATGTTTAGATCACTTTGTTATAATAACTACTTTTTCTCTGATTTATTTTTCTGCATAGCACTTAACACCATCTAACATACTAAATGTTTTACTTATTTTGTTTATCATCTGTCTTCTTTAACTAGAATGTAAGCTCCTCAAGGGCAGGGACTTTTGTGTCCTTGCTTACTATGGCATGCCCAGTACCCGGAACAGTGCCAGCTTCATAAAGGTGCTTATACAATATATTTGGAATGAGCTCTTACTGGCTACTGAAGTTTCTACCATAGAGCCTATGCCATGAAGAGTTTAGTAAATTTTGAAAAATAATCCTAGGATGTGTGGGGGTGGGTGGAGAGAGGGTGGGGGCATGGGAAGGGGAAAAAGAGTGGAGACAATGAGGAACTTAAGCTCTCTCTTCATGCACGGAGGGTACAGAGAATGGGGATGGAGGCAGAGGAGGGGGGGAGGTTCTTATCTCTTCAGAAAAGCCCCTTGGGCTCTCCTGTGTCTGGGAGGGGACTCTGAGTGCCCCTCTCCATTGGTATTGGACTTGAGAGAGGAAGATAGATAAAAGAAGTTGGTTTTATTTTCTTCCTCACTTAGTAAGAAGTATGCTATGTCTCCCCCCTGCCATCTACCAATGAATGCCATTCCTTCCTTTCCTCTTCTTGAAAACCATATGTATCAAAATATAGTTAAGATGACTTGTTTTGTTGTAGACTCTTTGAGGTGGAAGGTATTTACTGAAATAGCAGTGGAAAAATTATTAGGTGGAGGCAAATCGCCTTGGATTCAAGTGTGAGGCTTTCACTAGCTAGATGCTCTTAAGCAAACCGATCGATCTTTTGATCACCATCTGCATCTGTAAGATGAGTATAACCCTGGCTCTTTATTTTTCTTGTGAGATAATGTAGAAAATTAACAAAATGGTATTCTCTAACTTCCCCCTCAAATGCTTGTCTTCTTATGTTGCATTCATAGAAGCAAATTATTCAGAAAGTGCCAGTCCTGTTATGTGCTGGTCAGACTAATACATTGAAGAACACAGCCCCTTTCTGGACACCAACTTTGACTGTTAGGGATGGGAGTCATTGGGAAACTGGGTCACATCCAGAGAAAGGCCATAAGGCTGATAAGGAGTCCAGGCATTGCCACACTGAAGGGTGGCTATGTTTAATTTGAGAAGGGGAGAGTCAAGGGAACATGAAGGCATCTTCAAATGGAAGAAGTGCTGTCGTAAGGAAGAGGAATTCGATTTAGCTTTGTGAGCCGAGACAGGAGAGCCAGAATCAGTGGATGAAAGTTGCAGGGAGATAGATTTCAGTTCAATATGAAGAAGACCACTCTAAGAGAGCTGTTGGCAAATATAACAGGCTGCTTCAAGAAGTATTCAATGAGGCTGGGTGGCCACTTATTAGAAATGCCAGAGAGAGGACTCAAGCAAGAGAAAGGGTGTTTGGATCAGATAAACTTGGCTGTGCCTTTCAATCCTGACATCGTCTGTACAGATGGATTGTACTGCAGCTGAGGAACGGATTTCAATAGCACTTATATATATTTCTTATGATTTTAAGAATATGTGCATCAACAAATATGTTTGAGTTTTTGTTGACTTGGTGGCTATCAGAAAGGTTTCAGAAAACTTACTGAGAAAAAATGGAATAAATATTCAAACTGTGGAGGACAGTCATATGAGCTTGCAAATGTGAAAGAGTGCCCAACCAAGAATGTGGAACCCCAAAGTACAAGCTTTAGCAGGAACAAACTTGTGCTGGCCAAAAATCTTAAACTTATTCCATGCATAGCACCTATCTCAATTTTACAAGTTAGAAAATGCTGAGCTAGATTTATCTACTAAAAGCTAATCTGCCCTGAAAGAATTTAAAATTACTCCCAGTAAGAGTCAACACAGTGAAAGCTGTAATTTCCCAACTACCGTCAGTATGTGAAATTTTGGGAAAGCCAACAGAAACAAGAGATGATATGGAGGCAATATCAGAAACATGGTTTTCATATCCACAAATTGCTAAAGAATAATTGAGTGCCACTGGTTCTAAAGTGCTGCCTGCCCGCGCCACCTCATTAGCTCATACCCCTTAACCACCGTGGCTGGAACGTTGTCCCTTGGGGTGAGGCAGGTTCGGGAAGGCCAGTCTTGGGGAGGGACTGCGGGTGGCCAAAGCCTGTGGGAAAGTGACAAGGGCACTCGCTGCGGGACGAGCCCGGGCACCAGAAACTGCGCACAAAGGACAGCATCGGCAAGGCGAACCCTTTCCACTGGGGGCTGGAGAGCAAACACCCCCGAAACCCTGGGTTTCTACTCACGGCCCCAGAAGCCTCTCCTCCTCCCGGTTCACAGCCTTCCGCAGCCGCATGGATCATACCCGCCCCGGAACTCCCTTCCCCTCCAAGACTCGGAGGGGTCGGTGCCTCTCCAGCACGGGCCAAGAGTCCTCACGCACAACGCCAGCGTCTTGCAAAAGGGAAAATACCCAAGAGGGTGGGGGTAATGTCTCTCAGCCTCATTGTCATTCGGGCTCCGGGGGACCGCGCAAAGCCTTGGTGATGATGGTGGTGGTGGGGTGGAGAGTGTTACTGCCGGAAAAGAAGAGACTTTAGCAGCTGACAGCCCCTCCCGCCCCACTCAAGTTAACCCTGTTGTCGGTTGGGTCTTGGGGGTGGGGAATGGGGTCGGCGGCGCACTCTCGCCCCCATGGTTTGGATGGCCTCCGCGGCAGCAGCCTAAGACCGAGCCGCTCTCTCGCTCCGCGCCGCGCGCTGGTGGCATCAGAGGACTTGCGGAGACCGCGGCGGACACCGGGGCTCGAGCGCAGCCGGGACAAGGGGCCTTCGTCCGGCGCTTGGGAAGGGGCGTCGGGGCCGCGCATGTGTGCGAGAGCCGCCGCAAGGCGCCCCGCGTCCCGACAGGTGCAGGCGCGCGGGCTTCCCATTGGTCGCAGCGGCGGCGGGTCCTCTCCCCCTCCCCGCCCTCGTTGGTCCCCCTCCCCCTCGCCGCAGCGCTGGCTCTGTCGGCGGAGGCGCGTGCCCGCGCGCGCGCCCTGCGCCCCGCCCCCACCGCCGACCTCTTTCCGCGCCGCCGCCGCACGCTCGCGGGCTCAGGTACCGGGCACGCGGGCGCCTCCTCGGGGGCGCGCGGCCGGGCTGCTGTCCTCCCCCTGCACCCGCCGGCTCCCGGGAGCCTGGCGAGGGAGAGCGCGGGCGGGGGGAGCTGGAGCCGGGCGCCGCTGCTGCCGCCGCCGCCGCCGAGGCTTTCGTCTCGCTCGCTAGCGCAGCGGCGGCAGCAGAGGTCGCGCACAGATGCGGGTTAGACTGACGGGAGGAGGAGGCGGAGGAGGGAAGGAAGCTGCATGCATGAAACCCACAGGTAAGACCCAGAGCCCCGGAAGAGGCTTTCCATCCCGGGAAGGAGCGCTCAGGCCGGGGGTGGGGGTGGTGGTGGAGTTGCTCCCCAAGGGCGGAATTTTTTGACAGCGCAGAGAAATCTCATTGGAGACTCTGGCAATAGGACCCATCCCGATCCCAGGGAAAACCAGAGAAGTAGATAGGCAGATCTGTGCCACATTGTGAGATTCGTGAGTGAAATGTATAGGCCCAGCGAAAAGTGTTTCCTCAGCCTCGAGACGCTGGAAGGCTTTAGACTTTCCGATCGTGGTCGCAGGCGCTGAATTCCGGGGACCGGCGCAGAGCCCATGTGCGCTAACCCCTGCCCTCCCTCCCTCCCCTCCTCCATCCTTCCTGCACTCGCAGCATCCCCCGGCGGCCGTTACTCCGTGTACCCCGCTTGGAGGGGTGGGGGGATTTCGCCGTGGGAAAGGGGGCGGGGGCCGCGCGGGGGAGGACCGCGGATGGAGACCCGGAAGCCGAGGCGCGGGGCCCCAGAGCGGAGGAGGGGGAGCGTGGCCCCCGAGCTCCGGCAGCTCAGGATATTGTCGTGTTCCGCTCCTGGTTGCAGACTCTTGCAAGCCGGATGCCCTCTGTGGATGAAAGATGTATCATGGAATGAACCCGAGCAATGGAGATGGATTTTTAGAGCAGCAGCAGCAGCCTCAGTCCCCCCAGAGACTCTTGGCCGTGATCCTGTGGTTTCAGCTGGCGCTTTGCTTCGGCCCTGCACAGCTCACGGGCGGTGAGTGACCCCGCTGTGACCAAGAGGGCCCGGGACAGCCCGCACCCCACAGCCCGGGAGAGAGAGCTTCGCTGTCAGAACAGCCCTATCCCTACCCCCGCCCCCTCCATACACCTTCAGGAGTACCTGAGAATCCGAGGGCCCCTGGGTCCCAGCCTAAGACCACCCTCCAAAACCCCTGGAGTTCCCTGAAAATTCCTCTGTAGATCCTGCACAGATTCACACACCCACCTTCTGACCCGGGCTTCCCGCAAGCTGCCCAGCCTGGCTCCTCTAAAAGAAAGACAGTAAAGCATAATTCAGTTTGCTCGCTTTGACCAAGGGAGGAAAAAATAAAGAGGGGTGTATGTGTAGTTAACGTGTGTTTGTGTACCTCTGACTCTTGTCCATGCTCTCAGCAGACAGAGGCCAGGTTTCTGCCCCTGGATTTAGAAAATAGTTGCAACAATCACGTTTGCGAATGTAAAGGGTCTGGAAACATGGCCAGACTGGCTGAAGGCAGGTTTATTTGAAAGTTAACTTTCTCTTTATTTTCTCTTTCCTTGGGAGGTGGTATGTGCCAGCATGTCTGTGCATATTCGATGTGGGGAAAGGATGCAGAGATTTTCCTTCAGGTGTGTGTCTGGAAAACTGCTTTGCTTATCTAGGTATGATTTACAGGGGGAAAAAGTCAATTGCTCTTCTATGAAGTGGAAGTTAACTAAAACAAAATTGATAGCCTCAGTCTCCATAGACGTCTAATCTATAACGTATTTGGTTCTGTGGGAGGGGACTATCTTTTGGTTGTGGCAGAGGAAGACAGATGAAGTTCCTGTCTGAATTTCAGAGCTTTAGAGTGTCCCTGCCTCCAGTCCTCTTTGCTGTCTCTTACTGCTGTCCATTCCAAATTTTCTGTGAGGATTTGGTGACATGGATATATTAAATGACAGAATTATGTTTCTGAAGCTGGAATACTGTTAATATATAAATAAATTATAATTGGTTGAGAACAAGTATTGATCTATATAAAATAAACCCATTTTAGCATTTTAAAATATTGCTGTTTCAGAGAATTAGAAGGTGAAGATGGAAAAATTGAGTGACAAATGAGCAGAAGTGGAGGAGGGGAATAACAAGTTGGGTTTTAACGTAGAATAATCAATAACAGGCCTTTCACTTAAAGATCTGAAAGATGCCCAGAATATAAAGATGCTTGCTGTGATGTGTGTGACTGTCAGAATTAGTGAGAAAACAGTTGCTTTCGGTGGGGACCTTTTTTTTTTTTTTTAAACAAGGGGTAATGTTGGTGCTCTTTTTTTCACAGACATGTCTATGAGGCAGGTGTGGACATCCTCCTCATAGAGGATAGGTCAAGTGTTATACCAGGCCAGGCCCTGTGTGACCTGCCAGGGCCCTGGTCCTAGACTAACCTCTGTCCTGTCCTGGGCATTAATTAGCTCTGCATCACGGGTCAGTGGGCATGGGTGGGCAGGACAGTGTTGACTGTGGCTGGATTGCTTCCTCTGCTGTTCTCTTCTCTTGCCCCCCAGTTCTAGCTTTCATTCCCTCAAACCAGTTCCATGTGAGTTTCTATCCTTTTGGTCCATTTCTCCCACGTATTTATTTCTCCTGCATTATTTGATCAAGGTTCTTCCTCCTATGTCTTGACAGTTCTTATTTGACATGTGAGGTCTGAGAAAAGTCCTGCTGGATTTGAAGGGTGTGCTCTTAGTTCTGCCAGTTTGTGTGTTCGGTGCTTCCTCCTCAAGGATCTCGGAGCTCAGTGTCCAGCATGGCCCCTTTGGTCTCATGTCAGTCACTTGTGAGGTTCAGGCAGCACGCAGCCTTTGTCCCTCTCTTCCCACAGAGGAACATGTCAAGCAAAAAGATCCAGAGCCCTGAGGAGGAGGGTGGAAGTAAAGGTTGCCTGTCACCTCTCAGTTTCAAAGCCCTTTTTTAGGTATTCATACCCTGTAGAAAGGCTAGCCATCAGCTTTATTTAATTTTTGTTCAAACTCTTTCAGGCTGAGAGTATGATTTCTGGAAGAATAGTGATCATTTCAGAATTCCTCTGTGAATAAACAGTTTAGGTGGGGAAGGATGGTAGGGAATGTCCTATGGAGTCCATTATACAGAGACTTTCTTTCTTAGGAAATAAACCTTACCTAGAGTTTCCGAGATGGAGACTCTCCTTAGCAATCTCTAGACTTGTGCTTCTAAAACTTCAGTGTGCCTGTGAATCACCTGGGGAACTTGTTAAAATGCAGATTCTGATTCAGTTGGTCTGAGTGGGGCCTGAGATTCTCCATTTCTAACAAGCACTTAGGTGATGTTGTTGCTTCTGGTCCATGGACATACTTTGGTTAGCAAGGCTTTAGACTAAGGCATTCCTTAAAATAAGTTGCTTTTGCATTCAGACTTTTTGACATCACTCTCAGTTACCAAGCTCAAATGGCCTACACGGGAGCAGAAGTCTCACCCAGTATCTAATCTTTAGGTGATACACAGAACTGAAAATCATCCGTCAGAGAGTGCTTTCCATTTTTCTCCCACAAAAAGGTGCATATTTAATAGACACTGTTCTGAAATGTGAATTTTCTATTTTGATTGCTTTCAGTGGAAAAGGAACACCACAATAGCAAGATATAATAGTCTCTGCTAGGAGAAAAAAGCATGTGCCCAATACAAGCATGATAGGAAAATCTGGAACTAGACAGGGTGAAACTGAGAAAACAATCAGATGAAGAAAAGAGGGAAAAGACCTCCATCAAAACCAAAATGATATGTCCTGGAAAACAAGAGATTCAATTTAATTCTTTGAGCCCTAAGGGAGCTTTCCTGAGCCTGATTTGGCTTGAGGTGACTTGCAGGTGGCTCTCTAGGTTATCTTTTATAAATTAGGAAAAAGGGCCCCGCTTGGGGTCACTAAGACCAAATAACTGAAAAGGACCAATGCCAGGTTTATAGGGAGATACAGGATCTTGCTTTCCTTGAGGCCTTATGGAGTGTGACTTTGGCTGCTTCTCTCCTCCCTCCAACCCAGTTCACCCGGGGTCAGACGAAGAAAGCCAAGAGTTTGCTCCACAAGGAGGTCCTTGAAGGTGAACTCATTAGCACATCCTTAAGTTTTTAAGGGTTCAGATGGCAGAAATTGAAGCTTGACTCTGCCATTTGACAGCTTTGGGGCCTTGGGCCTTACAACCCTGTTTCCTTATCTACAAAATGATATGGTGATATGAGGTTGGTGTGAGGGGTAAAAATCACATAGACATTCAATATTTGTGGTGAAAAAAGAGGGCTGAGGTGGTACCATAATCTTTGGGCCTTCACTTCATTCATTCATAATGATATGTATTATTGAGTGCTCACCCCTACCCTGTGCTAAGACTGTTGCGTATCATGTTCTTCTCACCTAGAAGAGCCCTCTTTTGCTCTCCTTTTTTTGCTCAAGGAACTAATTTCTCCTCAAAACCCAATTGAAATGCCCCTATCTCTTTCATATTTCCCTGGTCACTAGGTTCTCCTCATTGGGCCCTCACTGCACTTAGAGTAATCATTCATTGTAGTATCCTCTCATCCACCAGCCTGTAAGCCCATGGAGAGCAAGAACCTTGCCTTTTTCATTATTATCTCCCAGGAATCCAGTACAGTGTTTGACACATGGTAGATGCTCAGCTATTGTTTACTGAGAGCAAGAAAAAAGATTCCCAAATTACTGCCATACCATTAGAATAGAAGTGCCACAGGTTGAGATGCAAAAGCATAATATTTTCATGGCACTTGAGGCTGCGTTCAGTGGCAGTCATCCAGGAGTTTGGAGGAAGAATCAGGAAAGGATCTAGAGAAGAGGTGGCATTTGGGATGGGATGTGCGGGAGTGGGGGTTGGAGCATTTCAGGGGGAGAAATACCTTGAGCAAAGGCATGGAGGCGGCTACATGATTGCACTGTTCAAGGAGCAAAGAATAGTCTGGTTGATCTAGCACATAGTATGTTTGCAGGGAACCAAGCAGGGTGAGGAGAACAAATAGGTTGGAATGTTATTGTAAGGATTCTTGAAGACTTGATGAAGATTCTAAATATCACTTAGCAGACAGTAGGGACCCACTGAAGGGCTTAGAGCAGGAGTGAAATATCACCTGAGCTGTCCTTGATTTCTTTCCTCTGGTTCCAAGTCTCTGACTCAGGGCAAACCCTCAGTCCCACTGTCCTCTCTGCACATTTGGGTTGTGGCACTAGTGTGGTTGAATTAAGCTTCTTGACTTCTTGTTGTGGCCATTTGGCTGTAGCATTGGGCTCTGTGCCAACAGGCAGGAACAAAAGCTTTCTGAGTGTTTCACTAATTTGGGGGTGCCAGTGTCTTGGAGTTGTATTAAGAAAAGTTTTCTTACATGATAGAGCATAAGCTTCTCATGCAATGCTACATTTAAAAGCCACAATTTCAAACTGTACTTAACTCAAATGGTAAACAAAGTCCCAATTCCTCAAACTATAGATTATGATTCTTCAACCAAAGTCCACCTTTCTTTCCACAAAGTGAAATCTGAATGCTTTCGGAGACACGAGAAGGATTTCATATAAGTTTCAGATCTCTCAACCACAGGTCTGAATAGGCAAGTTGGAGAGAGAATCAGTGGTTCTTTAATGCCTGCTAGCATGTAAGAGTGTAGGTGAAGATCTGTCTCTATTAAGTATCGAATAGATAAGTGAGGAAAATCACCCCAATTATTCTCTGATCCTGGTGTCAGAGGCATATTTCAAAAACTTCCAAAAGGCCAAGGAGGGTTGCTCTTAGGTGGGAATCTGTAGTGCAGCGAGCAGGGCCCTGCATTCTTTATTTAGGTTGACAGCATTGCTGTGGATGTTACCTGAAAGTTCTTCGGGTTAGGAGCCAGCCTGCCAAGAATGCCTGAAAGGACGGCTTTGTTGCATCAAAGACCCTGGAGGAGAAGAGGGGAGAATGGGGGCAGTGGAGGGCCCTGCTGGGCTTACCTAACCCAGGCTCCTGCTGGGGTCCATGGGGGAGGGAAGAGGAGAAGAACACGGGCTCTTGCCTTTACTGTGGTCCAGAGGGGAGGGACAGGCCTTTCCCGCCAATAGTGGGGATTGGAAGTTTCAAACTATGGTGCAGAAAGCAGAAGCAGCAAAGTCTGTTTGGAGAAGCTGAGGGCAGCTTCTTATCACCCAAGCCATACGGAGAGACAGGCCTTGCTAGTAAATAAGGTGGTGCAAAAGGGCAATGGGCATGAGGAGAAGTGAAGGGTGGCTCTTTTCATCCAAACTGTTTGGAGATAGAGCCCTGATTCCTTGAGGTACAGGTCCCGCTAGCCACTGATACGCCCAGGGCAAGACTAACCGGGGTGGTCACTCAAAGGAAAACTTATGACTAAGCCAGGCAGGATGACCAGGTACCAAATATAATTTGCTTTCTGCCATTATGAGAGTTCAAGTTCAGTTTCTGCCATTAAATAGCTGTATGGCTTTTGGCAAGTTGTGACTTCTCCTTGACTCAGTTCCTGCTGTCTTACTAACATTCTTTTGAGTCTGTGATTATAGGAATTTGATGGGTCTGAACTCTGAATAAGGCTGGCTCTGATTTTTTTTTTTTTTTTTTTTTTTTTTTTTTCATTTCTCCATCCATCTTTTGTGGCAGGTCTGTTGCATGCCTTGGGTGCAGTTGTTGCTTCTGAGGAAACACAAGTAAGAGTTGATTTCTTTTCCAAAGTTTAAATTCAAGAGGCTGCATAATGGTTTTTACATAAATTTTTAATTCCTTTTAAAATTTCATGTTACTTATTGATACTGGTGAGAAAAATTATTTTCCATACCACTTCTCCTTATCCTTTACTTATTTTGAAAGCTCATTCAGTATTTTATGATGGAAATAACCGTACATAGTACGGTATGTCTAAATAGGTCATTGGGACTATGGCCTCTGAATTGATGGAAGGAAAGAGGCAGAAGAATAGGCTTTCTAATTTGTTTACAGTCACAATCATATTTCACCAAAACCAACCTCAGTATCTGTTTGTTCTCATACATCAAGTACAACATTTTACCTGAATTTTTAAAAATGCAACTAATCTCCATGACTCTAATATTCTCCTAAGGTTGAGGTGACATCGATTTATTGGCCCATTCTTACAAGAATGAGTTATTCAACTCATGAAAGATTCCCATAGGAAGATTGAAAAAAGATGGTTTAATTTGGTCAATGACTGAGTGATTTATAAAAGTTTCCAAATCATTATGTAATATCAATAATGGTAATAATTGCAGACTTTCAGAGAGTGCTTACTATGTACCAATGCTGTACTCCACACTTTACATTTATTAAGTGATTTGATCCTAACAATAAATGTACTAGGTAGGTACTATTAATATCCTCATTTTATAGAAGAGGAAACTAAGACACAGAAAGATTAAGCAACTTACCCAGGGTCACCCAGCTAGTAAATGAGGCCTGGAGACCCAGCTTATTATTCTTTTAGTTAAAAGCTTCCTCTGTAGCCTACCAGGGAATGGAAACCCCAATTCCTAAATGCATTTTTTTTTCCTTTTCATTTTCTTTCAATCCAAACATTTCTCATTAAGTGGCAATTGTCAAATATTTTGGAACTTTGGCCCTTCTCACCCTGATCTGAGGGAAAGCTTTTGTGTTTTGACTAAAAAGCTGAAAACATACAAGCCAATAAACAGCAGCAGCAACAAAAAGTCCCACAGTCCAAGACAAAGTGAAGTGCCTGAACTTTGGATTCATGCTGAAGAAAGTTATCCTGTGACCCTCCAGGATATCTGATTTTAGTTTGTCTCAATTCCCATTGTCTCCCAGTCAGCTCGAGGAGACCTCACTGGTCCAGCCCTTGGCTTCCAGGTTCTGCCTTTGAAGTCGTTCTTCCCTCAATTTGTCCCTTCTCTGTTCCCTTCAGTCCAGGCTGGTGGTGGTTCCGCACATAGAAATTTCACAGAGACCCTGTCAGCTTTGAGAGCAGATCACGGGTCCAGAGCATCGGACAGAAGGACTTTCCACAGATCCTTCCTGGATAACTGCATCTCCAATCCTGACTTCTGCTGAAGTGGCTGATGGATCCACGTTCAGTTAACCCCTCACCTGGAGCCCTGTTCTGCAGGGACTCACTTTCCAGGAGCTCAGGGAGGTCCCTGATGGAGCCGCTCCTGGCCCTGGTCTCAGAGCACACTGTCGGGATAGGCTCAGAATTTCCCAAACCTTCAATTTCTGCTTTCTTTGAGCTGAAGAATTCATCTCTCAGCTTATCCCTTTCCTCTCTCATTTCACTATAAACTACAAGGAGAAACCAGGCTGCAGCTTCCACACTTAGCTTGGAAATCTCCTCAGCTGAATACCCGAGTTCATCACTTTCAAGTTCTGCCTTCCTTCTGACATCAGAATTCAACTTTGCCAAGGTCTCTGCCACTTTCAAACAAGGATTGCCTTTCTTCCAGTTTCCAAAAACACATTCATCATTTCCTTCTAAGACCTCATTGGAAGTACCTTTAGCACCCATATTTCTACAACAGTCTCTTCAAAGCAATCTAGGCTTTTTCTTTAAAGTACCTCACAGTTCTTCCAGCCTCTACCTATTACCCAGTTCTAAAGCCATTTCTACATTTTTTTGGTATTTTCGATAGCAGCACCCACTCCCAATACCAAAAAACTGTTTTAGTTTCCCTGTTCCTAAGCAAATACCATGCACTGGGTTGGCTTAAGGTGCTGCTTTCTTCCCAAAGACTGGCATTCTGGGGCTGGCTGCTGGAGATCCTTGGTCCTTGGCTTCTCTGTCACATGACATTGCACGTGGCAGCCTCTCCTAGCCTCTCCCTTCTCTTCTGTTTCCAATGACTCTGAGCTTCTGGCTGCTCCCTCTGTGATTTTTTCTTTTTTCCAAATTTCATTCTGCTTACAAAGGACTCCAGTAATAGGATTAAGACCCATCCTGATTGATTGGGACTCACCCTAACTGAAGTAACCTTGTCAGAAGGTCCCTTTCACAATGGGTTCACAACCACAGGAATGGATTAAGTTTAAGAATATGTTTTTCTGGGGTACATAGCTCCAGACCACCACACTGAGGAAAGTGAGCGAATGGACCACACACTGAGAAACACCTGGCTGGGACCCCCTGTTATGACAGTTATCACTGTCATCATCCCCCCCTTTTTATTTATTTATTTATTTTTTTTTTTCATTTTTATTGAGATTGTTCAGATACCATACAATTATCCAAAGACCCAAAGTGTACAATCACTGGCCCCTGGGTACCCTCATACAGCTGTGCATCCATCACACTTAATTTTTGTTCAATTTTTAGAAACTTTTCATTACTCCAGACAAGAAATAAAGTGAAAGATGACAAAAGAAAAATAGAAAAGGAAACTCTAATCCTCCCCTATCCCTAACCAACCCCCCTCAATTGTTGACTCGTAGTATTGGTATAGTACATTTGTTACTGTTTATGAAAAAATGTTGAAATACTACTAACTGTAGTATATAGTTTGTAATAGGTATATAGTTCTTCCCTATATGCCCCTCTATTTTAACTTCTAATTGTATTGTCATACATTTGTTCTGGTTCATGGAAGTGATTTCTAGTATTTGTACAGTTGATCATGGACATTGCCTACCATAGGATTCAGTTTTATACATTCCCATCTTTTGACCTCCAACTTTCCTTCAGGTGACATATATGACTCTGAGCTTCCCCTTTCCACCTCATTCACACACCATTTGGCGCTGTTAATTATTCTCACATCTTGCTACCAACACCCCTGTTCATTTCCATACATTTAAGTTCATCCTAATTGAACATTCTGCTCATACTAAGCAACCACTCCCCATTCTTAAGCCTCGTCCTATATCTTGGTACCTTATATTTCATGTCTATGAGTTTACATATTATAATTAGTTCCTATCAGTGAGACCCTGCAATAATTGTCCTAATGTGTCTGGCTTATTTCACTCAGTATATTGCCCTCGAGGTTTTGTCATCAATCCATTTTTTTTTTTAATATGGTTTTGTTCACACACCATACATTCCATCCCAAGTAAATAATCGATGGTTCTCTGCATGGTCATACATTTATGTGTTCACCACCTTCACCACTATCTATATAAGAGCATCTGCATTTCTTCCACAAGGCAGGAGGGAGAGTCAAAGAAGGTAGAGAGGCAAAAGAAAGAGGAAAAAAAAATGACAGCTAGGAAGCAGCAAAAGGAAAAATAACCTTAAATCAAAGTAGAATAAAGAATCAGACAATACCACCAATGTCAAGTGTCTAACATGCCTCCCCTATCCCCCCCTCTTATCTGCATTCACCTTGGTATATCACCTTTGTTACATTAAAGGAAGCATAATACAATGTTTCTATTAGTTACAGTCTCTAGTTTATGCTGATTGCATCCCTCCCCCGATGCCTCCCCATTTTTAACACCTTGCAAGGTTGACATTTGGTTGTTCTCCCTCGTAAAAGACCTTATTTGTACATTTTATCACAATTGTTGAATACTCTAGATTTCACCAAGTTACACAGTCCCAGTCTTTATCTTTCCTCCTTTCTTCTGGTGTCTCACATGCTCCCCACCTTCCTCTCTCAACCGTATTCATAGTTACCTTTGTTCAGTGTACTTACATTGTTGCACTACCATCTCACAAAGTTGTGTTCCAAACCACGCACTCCTGTCTTCTATCACCCTGTAGTGCTCCCTTTAGTATTTCCTGTAGGACAGGTGTCTTGTTCACAAAGTCTCTCATTGTCTGTTTGTCAGAAAATATTTTGAGCTCTCCCTCATATTTGAAGGACAGCTTTGCTGGATACAGGATTCTTGGTTGGCGGTTTTTCTCTTTCAGTATCTTAAATATATCACACCACTTCCTTCTTGCCTCCATGGTTTCTGCTGAGAGAGCTGCACATAGTCTTATTAAGCTTCCTGTGTATGTAATGGCTCGCTTTTCTCTTGCTGCTTTCAGGATTCTCTCTTTGTCTTTGACATTTGATAATCTGATTAGTAAGCGTCTTGGCGTAGGCCTCTTCATATCTCTTCTGTTTGGAGTACGCTGCGCTTCTTGGATCTGTAATTTTATGTCTTTCATAAGAGATGGGAAATTTTCATTAATTATTTCCTCTATTATTGCTTCTGCCCCCTTTCCCTTCTCTTCTTCTTCTGAGACACCAATGATACGTACATTATTGTACTTTGTTTCATCCTTGAGTTCCCGGAGACATTGCTCATATTTTTTCATTCTTTTCTCCATCTGCTCCTTTGCGTGTAGGCTTTCAGGTGTTTTGTTCTCCAGTTCCTGAGTGTTTTCTTCTGCCTCTTGAGATCTGCTTTTGTATGTTTCCATTGTGTCTTTCGTCTCTTGTGTTGTGCCTTTCATTTCCATAGATTCTACTAGTTGTTTTTTTGAACTTTTGATTTCTGCCGTATACATGCCCAGTGGTTCCTTTACAGCCTCTATCTCTTTTGCAATATCTTCTCTAAACTTTTTTAATTGATTTAGCATTAGTTGTTTAAATTCCTGTATCTCAGTTGAAGTGTACATTTGTTTCTTTGACTGGGCCATAACTTTGTTTTTCTTAGTGTAGGTTGTAATTTTCTGTTGTCTAGGCATGGTTTCCTTGGTTATCCAACTCAGGTTTTCCCAGACCAGAACAGGCTCAGGTCCCAGAGGGAAGAAATATTCAGTATCTGGTTTCCCTGCGGGTGTGTCTTAGAAAATTGCCCTTTGATGCCTCAGGTCACTGTGCTTTTCTGCCCAGCAGGTGATGCCTGTTAGCCTATAATTCTTGACTGGTGTGAGGAGTTATGGCTGTGTTCCCCCAGGCTCTGGGGTCTGGTTCTGAATGGAAAGGGCTCCACCCCTTTCCTCCTAGAGAAGACAGACCCTTCAGGTGGAGGTCATTAGCATTTCAATGGTCTCTCTCTCTCTCTCTGCTTGTGCTGTCTCCACCCTTCCCAGAGTCACAGCCCTGGAAACTGAAAATGACTGGGGCTTTCTCCACTGAGCCAAAAAAGAAACAGTCCCCTTCAGACCCAGTCCAAGGCGACCCTCTGGCTCTCCCAGGTCAGTCGTCACCCAAAGCCTCTGTCTGTTTTTTGGGGCTGCGTACCTGTAGTGAGCAGTTCACACTCGCTACTTAAAACCCCAGTTGGAGCTCAGCTGAGCTGTATTCGCTTGCTGGGAGAGAGCTTCTCTCTGGCACCACGAGGCTTTGCAGCTCGGGCTATGGGGGAGGGGGTCTCACAGCTTGGATCCGCAGGTTTTACTTACAGATTTTATGCTGTGTTCTTGGGCATTCCTCCCAATTCAGGTTGGTGTATGATGAGTGGATGGTCTCGTTTGTCCCCCCGCAGTTATTCTGGATTATTTACTAGTTGTTTCTGGTTTTTTGTAGTTGTTCCAGGGGGACTACTTAGCTTCCACTCCTCTCTATGCAGCCATCTTGCCCTCCTTATCCATCATCCCCTTTTGATGCTCCTTTAAGCCGTTTGTTATCTCAGTGTGATAGCCTTCCTTGGAGTGGTTCTTTTCCATGTAATTTAGACAAGCTCTAACAGTAACATTAGCTTATATGTGCTTAGGGTGCTACAGTTTGCAAGGTGTCTTTTGTGTGGATCACCACCTTTAATTTTCTTAACAACCCTGTAAGATAAGGAGGAGTTTGTGATTGCTTCCTTTTTTCTTTTTCTTTTTTTTTTTAATTTGGAGAAACACCCCCAGTGAGGTTGATCTTAGACAAAGCTAGGGTAGGAGCCAAGCCTCCTGAGTTCAAGGCTTTCCTTTTCATCATTATGGGCCAGCCTTTAACTTATTCTGATTGGTAATTATCAAAAGGTAAAGGAAAAATTATTTCTGAGGATCATGAGCATGAGTAAAATCCCCCTCAATAAGATTAAATTTGAAGCAAGAATAACTGATTCAATGGTTTATGAGATCTGAGAGTCACTTACTGTGCTGTTGAGGAAAGTGATGTTTGAAGGTATGAGCTTAAGATGCTGTGTTTTAGGGAAGAATTTGGTCCACCATTTCTCCTTCTTTAAGAAAAAAATTCCTTAATACCACTGTAAGAGAGAAGAAATTATCCACTCGAAGAAAAACAGATAGAAATAATTAAGCAAGTTGTTAACGAACTGGAATTAAAAGTGCGTTTTAAAATAGCTTCTTAATTGAGAGTATTGCAATTGCTTTATTAATCTTAAACAAGGTAAACTGGCAACACCAGGGAAGTAAAACAAAGTAATTCCTGGCATTATTTGGAAATGAGAGTAAACTTGGGAATGCCGTGGGGAATGGGCCTCCGTGACTGTGCGATGGAGTCACAGCACATGCACGCCCCAGGGAGGCAGAGCAAGAGTGAATTTGTCCATGTATATTGGTCTCCAGGAATGGATTTTGGTTTATAGAAGTAAGCGGAAGTGCAATAAATTGAGCATTTCAAGTGGGAGGATGCATAAAGGTGAGGTTGTTTTGAAATGAAGGTTCAACGTGGTTATCTCATGCTTTGGTTTGAAATTGGTGACTTATCTCCTGTAATTACCAGCATCAGAGCAGGGCTGAAATAGAAGGTTGTCTCATGCATTGTCTTTCTTTTTGTCAGAGCAAAAAATACAAAAGGACCTTATAGATATATGTGGTTAAATTGGATGAAACAGTAAAAAGGAGTTATTGCAAGAAAGAAATAAAATGCATTCTTACAGTAGATTCTTTAAAATCTTTGTGCCTCCAACATTGTTACTGATCTAGCTGGTTTTCAAATTCAGATTCTCAGTATATAGAAGAAGAATCCTTGGGACTTCCAAAATACTTCAACTCCTAGTTTTCTCCAGGAGGGAAACACTGGGATCTGCTTGTTTTGCACAAATTTGATGCTGTCAGGTGCATGGCTGTGAGAGGTTCTCAGTTATCAATTAGACTGCTATTAAGTAACTCCAAGTTACAATGTTCAAATCTAATCCAAGAATGTATTTTAAGCTAGCACTTTCTTTTTGAAGACATGCCTGCAAATTTAGGTTATAGTATGACAGCATATACTCAATGGTTGGGGTCATCTCTGTGTTTAAGTTATACTCAAAAAAAAATGGGGAAATAATATTTTAGAAACTCGCAATTTATCTGATTTAAAATAATACAGATCTGAATCTCTATGTGACCTTTAAAAGACTTGTCCAGTCTGGAGACCAGGTTTTTTCCTACCACCCTTCTGTTTACATGATTGTTTTGTAGATGGGTGTTACTCACTTGCTTTTATAATGACTTGATGAATATGTTTTAATTTCTCCAGACAAAGAGCTGGAGAGGTATAGGGTCAGTTTTACTTGCTACTGTCACCGACAGGCTGAGTGATAGTAACCTAATTGCTTCCTTAGTTTAATTATCTGTGAAATGGCAATAATACTTGGACCATCTACCTCTCATGGTTGTAGAGTGATTCAAAAGCATTAACTAGGGGAAAGTACCATAACCATTTGAGGTATCAATATCATCACCAACAATCTGGTGATGAATCCTTGCTATGTTCACGATGCTGGGGTTAGCCTTGCAGGAGCTTCCTTTGCCCTGAAGGGATATAACATAACAAATACATGATAATATCGAATGGCACAGGCTGAGGCAGACATGCTAGACTTTTACTAGGTGTTCACTGATCCTTGGCCCCAGTAGTCCTACAGACCTAACTGGTCATGGGGTGGTATGGTAGGTCCTATAGCAGAGATTTATCTGAGACTCTGGGAGTGGGGAGGAGTCAGAGAAGGCTTATCAAAAAAGATGACATTTGAGTATTGAACAGTACTTTTTCCAGGCAGAGAAGGTGTTGGGAGGTGATCTTTTCAGGAGAGGGGTGGCATAAGCAAAGACTTGGAATGAGAAAGAATGCATATTGATCACAAGGAATAGCTCAGGGCAGCCTTAGTAAAGGGCAGATAGGTTGAGAGGAGACTGGAGAGGTAGGTTGGATCCACACGATCACCTAAAATTCTTAGGAATTAGAACATTACACTGTTGGCAACTGGGAGCCTACAGAAGATGTTGTCAGGCACATGGCATGATCCGATCTTCCTTTTTGAAAAGAATTCTTTTAGCAGTGTGGAAGATGAAACAGCACAAGAGAGGAGAGGAGAAGCAGAGAGATATTTACTTAAATATTTATTAAGCACCTACACTTTGCTAGGTAGAGGATACAGTGGGGAACAAAATAAAGCTCTGCCCTCAGGGATTTGTATTCTAGTGGGGCACAGTTAGGAAATGATTGCATTTGCCCAGGAGTGACATGATGAAGGCTTTAACTAGAAAGGAATAAACGGTTGTGAAAGATACAAAAGAGGGCAAATAACTGAGGCCAGGCGGCTGATTGGATATGGAGATGGAGAGAGAGCATTAGCAGCAGTCATTTGGATGGGAAGCTAAAGAGTTCATTTTGGATAAGTAGGCTTGCGTTGCCTGCAGGACCTCCATTTGGGCACCATCTGTCTATCCGTTGCAAATTCACTTGGCCCACAGGAGACA
Source organism: Choloepus didactylus (assembly GCF_015220235.1). Taxonomy (NCBI): domain Eukaryota; kingdom Metazoa; phylum Chordata; class Mammalia; order Pilosa; family Megalonychidae; genus Choloepus; species Choloepus didactylus. The sequence continues at coordinate 36,513,201 of NC_051308.1, forward strand.
AATTAGGGCTGGAGATGTAGATTTGGGTGTCATCTGCATCAAGAGAGATATTAGACCTGCAGGACAGGCTGGACTTTCCCAGGAAGAGCATGCAGAGTCAGCAAAGAAGAGGGTTCAAGGATGAAGTCCAGGAAGCATCCACATTTACGTGTCAAGCGGAGAAGCCAGTAAGGAGGCTGAGAAATCATGCTGATAATCAGTGTTGGTAATAAAAAAAAATATGTTTGATTCTGGCTACTGAATGACCACTCTAATATGGGGGCAGGAGGTTCATTTTCTTAATTGTGTTACCATTAAGATAATGTTCAAGTAATTTGAATTCTGGGTGTTCATACCAACTGGATGGAAAGGAGAGCAGGGCCAGGAGAGAAGAAGGTTATGGAGGGCAGAGAATCTGCATAGAGATGTTGGAAGTTCAACTGCAGGAGAATCAGAATATTTTCTAGCCTTTACTGAAAGGCCAAAGCTAACAGGCAGAATAAGAGCTAACAGACAGAATAAGAGTTCGACAAGGTCACTAGGTGGCTGTGGGGAACTTTGGGCCGAGGGGAGCAGGTTCTTGGTGCAGTGGTGTGGCTGTGAAATATCTTCCCTACTGCTGCCCCTTCCTCCATCTTGTTGGGGGTACCAGGATTTTTTATGCGCTAGTGCTTGGATGCATGTCCTTTTGCACAAATCCTTTGACAGCCAATCCTCGAGTCCTTCAAAAACTCAGTCTTCTCAGGCTGTCAGTTAATCTTCAAACGTGATTGTCAGAGAGGGATTCCTCTGTCACCCCATGCCCCCGTGGCCAGCTCTGTCACCTCTCCAGAGAGTTTTTTAACCTCTTCACACTTGGGTTTCTTCACCTGTAAATCAGGGGCAATAAGGCTTGTTCCCCTAGACTTCACAGAATCACAGATAGAGTGGTTAGGCAGGAGGCAGTGTCAGAAGATGAGGCATTTTATAAATACCAAATAGAGTTATTATTACCTGTCTAGAAGGAGACATCTCTTCACTGTGCCTACGGCCATTTTTGCCTTTTGCCTCCCTAAGTACTAAAGGAGGGTTGGAGTGCTCTCCACAGCATGTAAATGCCTTCCCACTTGTGGGTCCTGACCCCTGTGCAAGCTCATTTTATGTGGATATGATGTGAGGCAGCTGGAGGAGCTGTTTTGCTGCAAAATGGGATGTGCCAATCTGTGCTGCGTCCCTGCTGCTGGCTTGTGCAGTGAATAGTCATGTCTGGAGATGGAAAAGGTCCTTGTGCGTTGAGAGGAACTTCTCAATAGCTGTTGGCCCAAGCCCAGTTGGTTCCTTTTGTGTGCTGACAGAGCCTTGAGAAAAAAATGAAACACGGAAGGCAGGCAAGTGATTCGTTTTAGGTGCTTCACAGGTATATGAGAAAGGAAGTTGCGACTTGTGTCTCTCCCTCTGCCTCCCCCTTACCCTGCATGGTGTTATTGTGGTTGGAAGTGTGTGGGCACAGTGGGCCAGCATCTTCAGGCTTAGGTGGAGCAGCAGGATGAATCAGAAGCTGCCTTGGGATCCAGAGAATCACCAGGTGCTTTATCCTTGCTAAATGCCTCCCTCACCTCCAGCTGCATGCTGTCTCAGATTCTTGGGAATCTTTTTATAGCTTTGCAGGTGGGATGCTGCTTCTGGGTTTCTGTGGGCTGGAGATCTTGGGATTCCTAGTCCTTTGGGGAAATGCCTGGAAATCCTCTGACTGCTTTCCAGCCTAAGAGCCCCTCAGGAGAGCAGTCTTTTTATCTGCCAAGGGCACCTTTCTGAGGTTTTTCTCAGCCCTGACTGTCCTTAGATCTTTGCCACAAGTGGGCTCCTGGAATGCCAGGGTCTTATCTGGGGAAGTGTTCCTTAAAGGGCAACTGGATCAAAGGGTTTTGACTTATAGAAGAGAGTCTGGTATGGTTTCCTTAGGTAGCAGGACATTATTCCCTGGAGAGTGGCTTTTCTGAAAATCTACCACTACAGTTTTCAATTACATGGTAATAAGCACACAGCACCTTTGCCCTCTGTCATCTCCAGATGCAGGAAGATCCAGTTCCTCAGGGGCTCTCCAAACACACAGAGCATCTAAAAATGGGAGTGAACCTGCCCTTTCTTTGTAGCAGTTGCCTTTGCATCTTGGATGGAGAACAGCAGCCACACTCAAGGGTGGATTCCTGTTAGTCTGGTTTTGCTGCTGTTAAAATTGTTCCTTTACAGTTTCCTGAATGCACTGTGGTTACCAGGAGCTTTAATCAAAAGCAGAGTCTCCCCTTTGACTGTGCTGTGTGGTTTGTGTGCATCTCACCTCCTACGTGCCGTCGTCTTCTCTAATACTTGGCATTTTCTTCAGTGCCTGCTGTGTGGATGTTGTTACTAAACTGGGTCATGTTCTTAGTGATGTAGCATAAGCTAACTAACACTGAAATTCAAAAAACTGTGCATGCCTGTTTCTTCTTGACCTTAGACATATTTAAACTCTATTTTTTCAGTCTTGTTACTGGATTAAGGGAGACACACCTCTCAAAAAGTTGAAGAGCAAGATGGCCACATATTCACTAAGAGTTCCAGAAGAAAGATGATGCACTAAAGATGGTCAGTTGACCTGCAAAAGCAAGAGTAGAACAAAATTGAAATAAGACCTACTGAGCCCTTTCATTCACTCTGCCCTAAACCACTGTGCTCTTTCCTCCACCTGGCACGTACACAGCGGTGGTCCTTCCCACCCTTACAATCCAGCTTACATCTCACCTGCACAACCTTCTGGGCACCTGTCAGGTGGCCCCTGGCTTCCCTAGCTTGAGGAAATCTCTCCATTCTCAGAACTCTCGGAGCACTAGAATCATGGGGTGTTGAGCTGGAGAGGACCATGGAGATGGTTAGGTCTGGGGGTGGTTTATATGGAGCTCCTTGGTGCCCCGCAGGGTCTGCCTAGACAGAGCGAGGACTGAGAGGAGCAGGTCGAGCAAGCTGCTGCTGAGCACACACCTGCTTCCTGCACCTGCTTTACATGCTGCGTCTCTTCCTGTCTTCTCACCAACATATGAAAGCACCACAGCTCGCCCAGCCACACTGTCCTGAAGATGAGGAAAAAAGAAGTTCTCTGCCACCCCTTTGGCACTTTAAAGTGGTTGTTAAGAACAAGGGGCCTGGAGAAGGACAGCCTGGGATTGAATCCCGGCTCTACTGCTTAGTTGCTTTCCGTGTGGGCCAAGCTGCCTTATCTGTCTGTGCTTCAGAGTCCCCAACTGTACAATGGGCAAACACTAATAACTGTGTCATAGGACTGTTGTGAGGATCAGATGAGTTAATATATGGAAAGCACATAGAATAGTGCCTGGAGCATGGTAAGATTTCAGTAAGTGTGGCCTCTTAGTAGGTTAGTACCCTCATAATCAGCAATTATTACTGTGTTTTTAGTTATACAAACTCCTTAAACTAGGATCCACAACCAATTCACCGTCTTTGCCCTGACCATTCTCTGTGTGCTCTGTCCACTCAGTAAGCATTTGCTACTGTCTCATATTAGAATGTGTGAAAGACTGAGAGAGTACAGCCTCAAGCCACAACTGGATTACAAGTCCCGTGAGGGCAGGGGCTAGGCTTTCCATTGGATTGTTATCCCTCAAAGCATGGTGCACATACGTAGTCTCAGTCCAGTACCCACAGCTTGATCACAGGGTTAAAGGACCGTGCAGCCAGGTTTGACAGCCAAAACCTACGACTTTATAAATAAAAGGTATTGTTGAGTCAAGCATTTCACTGTTTCTAAACTCCGTTTCCTTTTGCTTCTTACATCCGGGTAAAGTGGCAACAGTGGCTGCAGTAATTGGCAGGAAGGACAGTGAAAGGGTTGATGTCTGGCTTTGACTTAAACCTTGTCCCTTCCTTGGTGAGAGACAGCACCTGGAGTGTCTGGTTTTTCACTTTCAGAGTATGTGGCATGGAACTTCTAAGGGTGAGAAAGTTATATTTATCCGTTGTTATATTTACTGAACAAAGTATTTATTAAGCACTTACTGCATGTTGAGGAAGGTGTTAGGTGCTAAGAGTAGAAATAAGACACAGCCCTAGACCTCAAGAAGCTTGAGTCTACATGGGATACCAAAGGAAGGCAAATGTCAATTCCAAGGAAAACGTGCTATGGGACCAGAGGTGGAGCTCTTACCCAGTCAGGGGAGATCAGGAAGGCTTCTAGGAGGAGATAATGCCAGTGCTGAGTCCTAAAGAAGAGTAAGAATTAGTTTAAGAAGGGGAGGAAGTAGTGATATGGGCAAAGGAATAGCTGCACGAAACCACTTTTGTATGTATGTGTGTGCTGGTGGTGGTGGTGTTTCCAAGCTGTTCATTTGTCTATTCATGCATTTCATTAAGTCATTCAACAAACATTTCCTAATGTTCTCTCTGTACAGACTACATGCAGACACTGGTGGTGGGGTTCAGAGATGATCTGGAAGCTCAAATTTGCTGCATTTCCCAAATTACTTTCCTCTAACCTAATGAAACTACTGCTAGATACTCCCATTATCCGATTACAGCTGCTGGCTACTAAAAATCAATTGCAAGGGGCTCTCCAGACCATGCAGAGGGCCCACTCCTGGTTTAGGTCAGGTAAATATTGAATCATTACTGAGTTACTTTGCAAAGACTATCTGTAGTAATAGGAGGCCATGTCATATTTTATTTTTAAGTCATTTATCTTTTATGGGGCAATTTCTTCTCCCCTAATCAAAACATTTCCTTGTTTTTCCTTCTGATATTTTAAATTAAAACAAATGATGTGTTTGAATGATTTAAGTGTCCAGTTTTGATTGTGCTGCCCTTCTAAGGAGCCTTTGTTTTGAGACCCATCGCCTGTTTTTGTCAAAGAAGGGGCCTCACCCAGATTGACAAAGCAACAACCAAGTCATCTGCAGTCTAATGCCCCTTTCTTGCTTCTCTCCGCTTAGTACATCTTACGGGTTCTCAGCCTAGTAACCATGCACCAGCTTCAGGAGGTCTGTGAACCGGTCCCCCACCCTTACCCCTGAAATTGTGTGTAGAGCTGAGTGTGCATTTCTCTGAAGACAGCCTATAACTTTCAACAGATTCTTAGATGAGTTAATTACTCAAAAAGGGTTAAAAATCACAGCCTTGGAACACACTGCATAGAGTGAGTCTGTGACTAAGCTACTGATAGAGATCATACAGAGAAATAAATAGTTTTCAAGAATTGGGGAATTGTTTTTCATATTCATGAGTTCTTTTCTCTTGAGGGTTTGGGCTTAAATATCTTTGTGTTGGGTTCAAGGTGTACTGGGGAAAGAGGGCCTAGAGAGGCAAAGCAGATAGCCTTGGCTGACAAATTCATGGGGACTGGCAGCCATCAGAGAGCCGCCCCTTTATTTTAACTCTTCATCTGCCCTGGCAATTGCCTATACTCTGCAATTTAGGAAAAAACCCTCTGCTATGAAATGGTTTCTGCATAAATGTCAAGAGAATAATTAGATATAGAAGAGGTGGAGTGATCATTTATTCAACAGACATTTAATGAGAACTGTGAGGAGGGCCCTGTGCTAGGCAGGGTGGGAGAACAGAGATGAATGATATGTAGGATTCAAATGCTTGGGCTATAGAAGATTATGTGTGGAAAATATTTATTTTTATTTTTTCCCCCGGAAATGTGGCAGAATGAGAAATATCCCAATAAACAGCCAAAAGCAATGCTTTTGTCTCAGTTATCTCTGTCATTCAGCATGTTGTTATGACATATTGAAGCATATTATAGACTTTATAACTGTGATTATGCTATTCTTTCCAGTGTTATAAACGGATGGTTTAGTTGCATATGAAAAAAGAGGTTTTTTTGCTGAATGAATATTAGAAACATAATAAACGTCCCTGTTATTTGGATCTATGGTCCACCCAATCTGGACTTTGGTTTTGTAGTATTCAAGCTAGAGGGGCTTAGAGGTTGTCTTAATTACTGGTGAGGAAATGAAGCCCCTAGGAGTGAGCTACCTGGTTTCACAGCTGGTCAGTGGCAGAGCTGTGGCTGGGGCCCTATATCCTCTCAGATGGGGCTTTTCTGTAATGTTATTTGCGTTCCTTCAGACAAATGGGGGTTTTAACAACAGGACCCACCTCTTGGGGGTTATGAGAATTAAATGAGATAATACATGGAAAAGCACTTACAACAACACTTGGCACAGAACCCAAACTCAGTGAATGCCACTCGTTGTTTGTATTGTTCATTGCCTCCTATGAATCCTGTTCTCCATAAGTTCATTTGAACTCTTCTTGATAGCTACCACCCCTCTCCCGGCCCATGTCACCTCTTGGATAATGTATTTCATATGCTTATGAACTGCTAAATACTTCTTTCAATTTGCCTAAGTATATTTGTCTTTCTTCTGGCTTCAAAAGGTGTCCCCTAGTTATGGGGCTATTCTGAGAAGCCTTTGCACTTTTTTGTAGAATGTCAGGCCCCTTTGGGAAGGTCACTCTCTGTTTGCTCCACTCCCTGCCTGCCACAATATCCTCATTTTTCCATGCACCTGCATCTCTCCACTGGGGCCTTCCCGTTCCTCTAAGGCTTCGCCGAGGGGCACTAGTGGTCAGCCTGCCCAGGCGTGTGGGCTGGCCCAGCGTGACAGCTTCCTTTTTGATGACGTCTAGCATGTTGTTGACAGCTGGGTTTCCGGCAGCATACTGGGCTGATGTTATCTCCAGAGAACAGAAAGTTCAAACTCCCAAGCCCTCTTCTGCAGTACACTGATTGCTCAGAGCCCGTTGTTTCATGAGCACAGCAGAGTGTGAATTGTTTCCCTAGGCCAGACTCTGCTCAGGAGCAGACGTTATGAGGAGCCCTTCAAGCGAGAACTTCACGCTTGTGAGCGTAAACTGTGAGGTTGACTGTTTCTTACTATCAGGAAACCATCAAAGCCAGCACAGAAGCACAATTAGCATGCAGCAGTTAATGATTTAGTAGTTTTAGTTTATGTGAGAATATTAATTCAACACTTGACATATTAAAGCAGAGTGGAGAAACGGTATCCACTGTGATGAAGATCTTATAACAAGAACTGAGAGTATGAAAACTTTCTCTGACAAATATACATTAGCAAGAATATCCAGTTCAGTATAGCAGAGATTGAGTGTTGAGCGGCCTTCAAATGCTTGTCTTTCAGTGTGATTGTGAAAGCCTTGTGGATTGCACTCCCTTTACCCATAGTATGGATGGATGAGCAGAAAAATGGGGACAAAACTAAATGAAAGATAGGGTGGGAGGGGGATGATTTCGGTGTCCTTTTTTACTTTTATTTTTTATTCTTATTTTTACTTTTTCTGTTATAAGGAAAATGTTCAAAAAATAGATTGGGGTGATGAATGCACAACTATATGATGGTCCTGTGAACAGTTGATTGTACACCATGGATGATTGTATGGTATGTGAATATATCTCAGTAAAACTGAATTTAGAAAATGCTTGTCTTAGACAAGAAATCACGGTACTATAAAGTAGTATCTTAATTATTTCATTTATAATTCAAGTTAGATTTACTGAGTAGCTACTGTGTAGAAGGCAATGTGCCAGGTTTTTTAGAGGTCATAGCAATCTCTAAGGTAGGACTTCTGCCCTTAGGGGCCGGGGTGATTTAGTTGGGGAAATAATTTTATCCTCTGTAATTGTGATAAAGAAAAGCAAGTGCTGAGGGCATAGTCAGAGGGGTTCTGGAGCAGGAAAGATGGCTTCTGACTTGGTGAAGAGGGAAGGATTTATAACAGAGTTGGCATTTGAGTTAGGCCTTGAAAGGAATGTATGATTCCAGGAGGAGGAAATGGGGAGCAAAGGATTTTAGAATAAAGAACATGAACATAGGCACTTCTGTGGGCAAATATAAGGTGTGTTCTCAGCCAGGGAAGCACTCATTTTGACCAGAACCAAGAACATGTTTTGGAGATGTATAGGCAATAGGGCTGGAAAGGTAGTAACGGTGATGATGATGATGATGGTGGCGGCTAACATTTATCAATCACTTGCTTTGTGGTAGACGCTTTTGATATGCTTTACATGCATTAACTCATTTAACCTTCCAACAACTGTATGAATTAGGTACTGCTTTAATCATCATTTTCAGATGAGGAATTGCGGTACAGTTGCGGCGAAAGGACAGCTCAAGGTCCTTGAACTGGGATTTGGTGGGGCTGGTATCCAAATCCAAGCATTCTGACACTGGAGTCTGGGCTCTCTGCCACTCCTTCCTTCACTGACTCTGGGCTGGGAAATGCTCCTCATGGAAGCCTTGGGTATCAGACCAGGGAGTCCCAACTCATCTGGAGGCCACTGGCGAGCCACTGAGCATCTGAAAGGAGCAGTGTGTTTCAGCCCCCTTTAGGGCAGTGGTTCTCAACTGGGGGTGACTTTGCCCTCCAAGTGACATTCAGCAATGTCTGGAGGCATTTTTGGTTGTCCTGACTGGAGGAGGGTTACTTCTGGCTGGCATCTCTGGGTAGAGCCAGGGATGCTGCGAAACACCTTACATTGCACAGGATACCCCACAACAAAGAATTATTTGGCCCCAAATGTCAATATATCTGAGGCCCAGAAACCCCATTCTAGGGTGATTAGTCTGGCTGCATTGGGCAGGGAAATTGGAGGGAAGATGCCAGAGGCAGGTGACTAGGAGGAGGGTGTTATGGGGGAGAGGGAGTCAGGGCCCTTAGGCAGCAGGAATGGAAAGGAAGAGAAAGACATTTCAAAGGATGAAAACAGAGGTGAAGACCAAGGAGGAAATTGCAGCCAGAGGTTTCTAGTCTGCATGCCAGAGAGAAGAGTGGAATTATTAAATGTAATGGAGATGTCAGGACGAAAAGCTTATATTAGAAAAATGATGCATTTGGGAAAATTTGGACATGCTGGTAGAGTTGCCCAGCAGGAATTTCGAGAATGAAGGACATGAAAGGAGAGAAGTTGGGGTTATAAATGCAGATTTAGGAGTATCTCCTGGGAATCAGTAATGAAAATCACTCTTCAGTGGTCCAGAGAGCAGACTGAGGGACAGAGGCCTGTGAGTGACCCCACCTGAGGGCTGAGGGAGAGAGAGAGTCAGGATGCTTCAGTGTGAAACTTGGCCCCACCTTTTAATAGCCACATGATCTTGGACATGTCCTTTTACCTCTCTGTGTCTCAGTTTCTTCACAGGAGACAGAGGGAACATTCAGAGAGATTGGTTGAGAGCCAGGAGAGTGCAGTGTTACTGAAGCCAGGGACAAGAGGGCTTCAAGGAGGGGGTGGTCAGCAGAGTGAAATTCTGCAGAGTTCAAGGGGACTCATGAGAACTAAAACCAGCTCCTGTGTCAGGAGCTCATTAGCGACTTTGGGGATAGCATCTCTTTGTTGGTTTGTGAGCACCACTTCAGTATAAGTTAGCTTCACTGGCATTGCCACAACATCCAATTTTTTTTTTTTTTATTTTTCGTCGTGGGTGATGGAAGTTGTATATATGTAAATTTAATAGCAAATTAAAGGCATTATCTTTATATTTCCCTTAAGTAAGAGGGAGAAACTGTAGAAGAGAAGAGAGAAAGGGAAGATGAATAAAAGAGAAGCTAGAAACAAGAGGGGAGAGACAACAGAGAGGAGTTCTGATTATTTCCCCAGAATCTCTTTTTTCTTCTAACCCCCAGACTCCTAGCCTTGAACGTAAGAAATAGTTCTCAATGTTCTGAATTCAGGAAAATTGTCCAGACGGATTCGAGGAAGCAATCTGCCAGCCTTCCGTGAATATATGTCGAACTCCTCCTGGACTGCAACACAAGCCTACTTTGTTTTAGAGCTTAGCAGAAGGAGAACCTGCTCAACCTCAAATGGGAAATGCCCATCCTGATTAAATGAGGGCCACGAGGTCTAGCGAACATGGGATATGGTCGTGATTTTTCAAAGAATTCTAGCATTGAAGGTTAAATCTCACTCCCGGCAGCCTGAACCCATCAAGCCCACACTGATAAGGAAAGCGGACATTGTCCTTGGCAGCCCTTCAAGAATAAGCCTTTCTCAGGAACAAACAATTCTTGAGCAATTCCTTCAATGTATTAAAGTGCACGCTGGCTCTTTACTTAGCTACAAAGAAGCAGGCCAGGTTTTTCAAGAAAAGAAGCCCATAGGAAAATGCAACCTCAGTGCAGCCTTAATGCGCTAAGAGTGCCAGGCAAATGGGATACTTGAACTCTCAAAAAACTTATTTTTTAACTGAATGAGACCCTCACCTAAGGATCTGGGACCCATTTCCACTCCTACCCTGACCTCTGGCAGTGACACTTTCACCTCCCCAGGTCTTTCTTATCTCATGCACTGTGTATGTTGAGCACATAAAATATGCCAGTCTCTTCGATATATTACAAGAATGACCTGTGCTGTTTATTTATTAAAACCAGTAAATGCCCCTTCCTCTATTTTCTTAGGTATTCATTCAGTCCATATTTATTCATTGAGCAGACACAGATTTCAAGGCTAACTAAGCATAGATGGATTTCCAAAGCGTTATAACTCACATCCCATTTTAGCTGCTCTTAGGAGTCTGAAGGAAAACTACTTGGTGTAGTGGTTATTAGGGATTGGGAGGGGGTGCATCTCCCTGATTCTGGGTTGGGGGAGTGTTCAAGGAAGGCTTCCTGGGGAAGCTAGCTCTGAACAGAGTGTTCAACTAGGTGAAGAAACTAGGATTCAGCTAGGTGAAGATACAGGAAGATGGTATTCCCAGGGTAGAGGACAGCCTATGTGAAGATCCAGTGTCAGGAGGTAGCACAGAATGTTCAAGGACCTGAAAGAAGGCCAGTGTGGCTGGAGAACCAAGAGCACTGATATCTCTGTTGGCAATTTGTATTTATTCTTCTGAATTGTTGGTTCATGTTCTTTGTTGATTTTTGCATTGATGTCTTTATCTTTTTTCTTAATCATTTGTAAAAACTCTTTACAAATATCCACCCTTTCATATATATCGCAACTGTTTTTCTTGTGGGATTCATTTGCTTTTAATTTCATGTATGATATTTTTATCGAACTTTTTTCTCTATGATTTCTGTCATTTGGTGGCATGCTTAGAAATTTCTTTGCCAACTAAGGTTATCTAAAGATCCACCTGTTCTAGTTTGCTAATGCTGCCATTTCACAAAACACCAGAAATGGATTGGCTTTTATAAAGGGGTTTATTTTGTTACAAAGTTACAGTCTGAAGGCCATAAAGTGTCCAAGGTAAGGCATCAACAATCGGGTGCCTTCACTGAAGGATGGCCATTGGCATCTGGAAAACCTCTATTAACTGGGAAGGCACGTGGCTGGTGTCCGCTTGCTTCCAGGTGGTATTTTAAAATGGTGTTCTCCAAAATGTTGCTCTGGGGGTGTTTTGTCCTCTCTTAGCTGCAGCTGCTCTGAAGTCCTTCTGTTTGTGAGCTCCTTTATAAGACTCCAGTGAACTGATCAAGGCCCATGCTGAATGGGTGGGGCCACACCTCCATGGAAACATTCAGTCGAGGTCACACCCTAACCAAAGGTGTCACTCACAGTTGGGTGGGTCACATCTCCATGGAAACACTCAATTAGAAGATTCCAACCTAATCAACACTAATGCATCTGCCCCCATAAGATTGCTTTAAAGAATATGGCTTTTTCTTTGGGACATAATACATGCAAACCAGCACACCACCTATATTTTCCATATTTTATTTGTTATTTTGAAATTTTTCATCTATCTGGAAATTCATTTGTGTGTATTTGGAGAAATAAAGATATAATTATTTTTATCCATGTGGTTGGCAAATTGTACCAATGCTATTTGTTGAATAATCCATCCTTTTCCCACTGTTTTGAAATACCTTCATAATATACTAACTTTGTATAGATATTTGGGTCTGTTTCTGGACCTTCTATTGTATTCCATTGATTTGATGTCTCTTCCTAAGCCACTACCATGCTATTTTACTACTTGTGCCTCTTAAAATCTGATAAAGCAAATCCCCACTCATTACTCTTCTTTTCCAAAATGTTCTGAACTAGTCCCATGAAATTATTCTTCCAGATAATTGTAGAATCATTTTATTAATTTTGTAGATTAATTTGGGGAAAGTAACATCTTTTCAATACTAGTGTTCTTGCGAAAATAGCAAGCCTCTCCATTATTTAAAATCTCCTTTTGGGTTATCAGGTAGAACATTTTTACAGATACTATCAGCCCTGAGCATATCACGGTTTCGTCTAGAAAATGCCACTGACCTAGAGAACTTCACTGAAATGAAAAGTAGACAAATAGCTAATACCTCCAGTGGTTTCCTCTGTCTGGGGTGCCCAGGCCTCCAGGCACCCTCCTGGTTTCACCATGACTTGGCTACAGCAGACCTTCAGCCAAGACTACTCTGGAGCTATGGAAGGGCAAGGGAAGGTTATTTCCCCAAACATGTCTGCTGGGCACCCTTCTCAATACCTTGCATGTTACCTGACTTACTTTTTTTTTTTTTTTTTTTTTTTTTAATTCAGTTTTATTGATATATATTCACAAACCATACAGTCATCCATGGTATACAATCAACTGTTCACAGTATGATCATATAGTTATGCGTTCATCACCACAATCTATTTCTGAACATTTTCCTTACATCAGGAAGAATCAGAATAAGAATAAAAAATAAAAGTGAAAAGAGAACACCCAAACCATCCCCCCATCCCACCCTATTTGTCATTTAGTTTTTGCTCCCATTTTTCTACTGACCTCACTTACTCTTTACAAGATCAGTAAGTTAGTGATCATTGGCTCTCTGTTTTACTTCAGTCTCTGAGACCCTGAGAAGTTACATAATTTGGTCCTACAGGGATAGTGCTGGGCCCGCAGAAGGCGCGGTGGTGTCTGTTGGCAGATGGCTGAAACGAGTCTGACCTCAGGACTTTCTGAGCACAACGTCCCAGCTCTTTCCACTAAACCAAGGGGTCTGTTCTCCCCTCTTCATGCTGAATGCTGACCTCACTGGTCTTTCACTGAGGAAGAGGGAGTTGGGAGGCGCCCCCTCTGGCTGTGGCCGCACGTGCAGCTCTTGTCTAGTTTGGGTCGTGGGGGGAACGTTTGTCATCCCTCTGTCTGTGTATTGAAAACAAGACCTGCGAACACTTCGGAGCACCCGTCGGTGGATCCGGGGACCACCGCACTGATGCGTCGGGTGTTGTGCGTGGGGGGCTCGATGGGAGCCGCCCCCTTCCTATTCCCACGCGGCCGAAGCAGCTGGAACGCAGCGTCGGGGAGGCCTCCAGGAGCCGGTGGGCGGCGGGACCCTCTCCAGGCTCTGCACGCAGCAGCTGCGAAGCTTCCAGTGGAGCTGGGCTGGCGGGATGCAGCCGCAGCTTTGCTATTTTTAAGCTGTCCTCTATGCTCTGGTGGAGGCTGCCGGCGTCTCATGCTGAATCATGATCCAGCTTGCTAATTGCAGCAGCGCCTGTGGCCTGCCAAGTACCCTGACAAGCATCTGGCGCTGCATTTTGGGTTCCCAGGATGTAGTGGGGGACAGACATGGTGATGAATTCTACCTGCAACAGGGGCACCAAATTTACTACTGCCATCACCACAACACCAGATCATTGTAGCATCTATTTCCAGATGATGAAGCTAGTTTTAGGATGTTGCATATCAAACGTATATTTTGGCACTCAAAATGCTTTTATTCCCTCTGTTAGAAAAGATAGCTCCTACTTGCAAACTAGCTTAAAAGAATATGTGTAGACGTATGAGGTGAAGTGTGACCTTCTCCAGAAGTCAGTATTAGCTGGGAGCTTATTATATTTCTGAATCGTGGAATGTGTTCTCTCTCTTCCTAACTACCCTACTAGTTCACAGGACCCAGAAGGCCCACCTTTCCCCTCCTCTGAAAACCAGATCACAGTCTTTACTGGTCAACTTTTGGCCAGAACCTCTGAGATCCAGCTCCCCAGCAATCAAAGCAGGTTGAATATTATGAGCTCTGGACAGAAGCCCACTTTTGATTAGTGGGGATTTAAAGGACTGAATGTTGACAGCCCCTTCGTCACCTTTGAAGTTGGCATGTCTCCTTTCAAAGTCTTCTGTCCACCAGGAGACTTTTCCTGCCTCTTCCCTGACACAGAGGGGCCTGTGTTTTAAGTCACGACTGTGACATTTCCTTGCTCTGCACCCCAAGTGGAGGCCCCATGGGTTGGGGGGATTCCCGTGTCTGCAGACACCCCTGCCCCTCTCAGGAGGACTGACAAGCTGGTGGCTCTCTGTGAGTGCAGAGCCTGAATTCTTGTCAGTTCTAGGAGGTGGGACAAGCAGAGCTGAGCTGTCTTGGGAAAAGGAGTGATAGCCACATGTGACTCCCCTGGTTCTCAGACAAATGGGGTGTTGAACTTCTTGGCATTGTTCAGTCTTTTCTCAGGATACTGGACAAGCCCTAAAACCCACATCACAAGCCAGAATGTTCTTCCAGTTATTTGGCTGTATGAAGGCATCTTCAGGGAATGTGATTTGAGCTGGGGGACCTCTAGAGAGGGCAAGATTATTGTGGGGCTCTATTACCTGCAATTCTTCCTAGCCCTGTTGAGTAAAGGAGAGCAAATTTTAAGGAGATAAAGGTTTTCTGTGTCATTACTCTGTTAGAGGAGGGCTGGTGGATGAGAGCCCCATTCCCCTCGATTTAACAAATCAGTATTGGTTTTTCTCAGGACTGTTGGGCAGTGTGGTGGGCAGTCCTCGGGATGGGCCAGTTCTGGAGAGGGATGGGATAAGGCTTTTGCTTCCTTGCAGGAGGAGGGTGCATAAGAGCTGTCAGGGGTCATGGAGTCTTAGGTGTACAACCTATGAGGCTTGTTAAATTAGTGGTCTCCAAATACATCAGAAATCACCGATTCCTTGACCTCACCACCTCAGAGTCTCTGGGAAAGTAGAGTCTGTGTGGAGCTTAGGAATTTCTATATTAAAAGCTGCCTGTGAGATTCTGATGTGTGGGTACCCAGCCTTGGCAGCCCCTGCTCTGGGGTCTCCCTCAATCCCACACCAGTTCTAGAGGACGTACTCCCTAGGGAACGGTAGCTGCAGCAGAACTGAATCCTGGGCATACCATCTGGTGGGTGATGCCACAGACTTTTGGAGGAATGGTAAGCCGGGGGTTCAGGAGACGATGCAGTGGGATTATGGGGAGAGGGGTTCCCCTCTATCACGGCCCTCCCTGCTCCTTCCTCTCAGCCCACAGATCCAACCTTTCCCCTCTCAAATGAAAACCCTCTCTTGATGCTGGCCCTGCCCTAACACTCCCCTCCCTCCACAGCCGAGCTCCTAGAGATAATAGTTCATATTTAGTCCCTTTCCTCACTTCCAGCTCACTCCTCAACCCACAGCAATATGGTTTCCACCTCCACCACGCCACTGAAATTATCCTGGTAAATGTCACCACCAAAAGGCCTGCTCTGCCAAATCCTAGGACACATGGAGCCTCCTCAGTTCTCATCTTTCTCAAGCTCTTTGCAGCATTTGACTACTTTTTCTTGAAACTGTCTCCTCCCGCGACTACTAGGACATGACTGTTCTGTTTTTTTCCTTTCTCTGACCATTCCTGCCTAGTCTCCTTTGCTTTTAGCACCTGCTCCATCCCCAGAGTTCTGACTTGGCCTCTTCTCCTCTCACCCCACCCAGTCTACTCTTGGGACTTGAATTATCATCTAGGACAGGTAACTGCTGGGTGTATGTCTCCCACTCCAATTTTTTCCTGAACTGCAGATGAGGTTATCCAGCTGCCTGCTGGACATCTCTATTGAGTTGTCCCCACATGCCTTAACTTGTCTAGAACTAAATTATATTCTTCCCTCAAATTGCTTCTTTCTCCAAGTTTCCCTTCTTAGTGAATGACCTTATTATGTGCCTAGTCCTCCAGAGCAGAGATCTGGGAGTCACCTGGGATTTCCATATCTGTTTTGTCCTCCACCATCAAGCTGCAGAGATTGCCCCTCCTGCCCAGCTCCCCTCCCCTCATCCAGGCTGTCTTCCACTCACTCCTGCAGCTTTGGAAAAGCTTCCTAGCTAGCTTTTCTACCTCCAGTTTACCCCTTGCAATCCATCTTCCCAACTACTAACAGAGTTGTTGGTTCTAAAACACACCTTTGGTAGTCTTGTTTTACTGCTCCAGTCTTTCACTAGCTGCTTTTTGCTGCAGGTGAAAGTATAAACTCTGAAGCATGGCATGCAAGGCCCTCAGTGATAGGCACCTTCTCCCACCTCAGTGTTACCACTTTGTCCATTTCTCTCTTTATCAGCTATCCTAAATGACTGGAGGTTCCCTGGAGACCCTGTGCAGCTCCAATTGACCTGATAACAGAGCTAAGGGCCCAGATAGTCATCTTAGGACAGTGGTTCCCAGCTTTCACCCCTGTTATTCTTTCAATCCACCAACCTTCTGTTTTAAAAGATTTTTTTGGCTACTTTTATTAAGCTGTAGTTAATTCATTTCTCTCTTTTTGATTAAAGATGCATGTATATATAAAGAAGTGTTCAACATGAGCTAAGTCTTTTCACCTCATTGTATTTCCAACCCAAAGCAAAGAAACCTGAATTTTTACATTAGCCCGTGCAGATTTGTCCTGGATAAATGTACTATTTCCATTCACCTTTTTAACGAAATGGAAAATAGTTCAAGCATCCCTAGGAGTCCAGGGACCTTTGGTGGAACAGATTTAGTCCTTCTTGAGAAAGAGGCTTTGCCCCGAGGGCTGGGGGCCTCCAGTCGGGCCGGCTCTCTGCTGGCCTCCTGGTATCTTTCTTAAGGGATTCACTGTGCTTTGGCCTCATTTTCTCTCCCTAAGCCTCCTTTGTTTTTTTCCTCTGTTTATGCTAAAAACAATAGTCCTTCCTCTTAGGGACAAAAACAACTCTGAGTAATGGCTCTGTAAACTTATCCTGTAGCCGGTAACTATACCCTGACACAGGCGAGGGAGGGGAAGAGTGTGTCCTAACGATTTTGTACACAGCTCACAGGTGCAAGCAAGTGACTCTGGGTTTTCGGGCTGCGGTGTCCTAATTGCCATCCTCTGAGCAGATGGTTTACCCGGTGCTGGAAGGTTGCGGGAGAGCTTCTGCTGTTAACACCCAGTGGTAGCAAGAGCTTTCTTTGCCACATTTTCAGTAGTTTGTTCCCTGAATCCTTACATTTCTCCCTCACACCTCAAGCCAAACGTAGACATTTGAGGTTTCACACACACAGCACAGCCTGTGGATAGTCTCTGTGAAGTGTCATTTATTCATTCCTTCATTCATGCATTTTACTAATATTTGAGCATCGAGGAAACCGAGGTGGATATGGTAGATACAGCCCCGGCCTGCACAGAGTGTACAGTCTTAGACGGAATATGGACAATAAAGCAAGTTACTAACAATGAAGTGTGAAGGGTGCTTTTAAGAAACACACTGGCTGCCGTCTGGAGAACACAGTGGTGAGAAACAGGACTGGAAGAGGACACCAGTTGGAAGGCTGCTGCTGGTGGCCTTTTCTACCCTCTCAGCAGCCAACTCTGACCAGCTTCCCAGCCCTTCAGGGGGTGTTTTGGGGCCATGCACGGTGGGTGTGGTAAATCCCTCTTCAACAAGGACTCTTCAAATAACTCCAGTGTGCCATATACTGTGCTAGGAGTTGGTGAGATAGAATTAACATTCGATTTGGAGTCAGAAGAGCTGGGTTCTCGCTGGAGACTTAGCTGTGTGAATTTTGTCAAGTCCCTTTAAAAATATATACATATATACACACATATATATATACACACACTATACACACACACACACACACACACATATATAATCTGTAAAAAGTGGACAATGAGATAACATAAATGAAAGTATTAAGTTTACTTATCCATAGGCTATAAAAGTGTAAATGTGATTGTTGTTAGTTTCCCATTAACTCTCACCAGGACAATTCTCTTCTGGGTGAAACAGTTATAACTGAACTTCAGTAAGAATTTAGGCCAACCTGTTATTTCATAGAGCCCCTTTAGCAATATCATTTATATTCAGATAACACTGTGCTTGTAACTGATGATTCTAATATATTAGCTAATGCTTTGAGTAGATTCTCTAAGGTCTATATTGTAACTTTTCCATTCTGGAAATCATATTTACCTTTAGTAGTTGAAAGTAGATTTTTTATAAAAATGTCTCCAACAAAATATTTTGCTAACTGAGACTAAAGCTCTCTGTTACAATCACCAATTTGCTACCGCATCAGTGGAGTCACACAAATCCATAGGTTTGTTTACCAAAGTTCTTGCCTGTTGAATAATACATGGGCAAAAATTTTAGTAAGCATGGAAACTGTGACCTCTGGGCAGGTCTTTTTTTTTTTCTGGGAAGGTTCTTTGGAACCACAAGGCTTAAGATGAGAAAACAGTCCTCCATGCTGTCCCTTCCTGTCCTGAGTCCCACACTGCAGGCAGTCACTTTGAACACTTCTCACTGTTCATGTGGCTGTCTTCCTATTTTGAAATAATTTGCTTTTATCAATATTTCTTAATTAAAAAATTTTAGATATTAAAAATTTTAACTATCTATTGACTTATTAATATGGACAGGGATGTCAGTTCCCTTTCTCAGTTCCCTTTCTTCCTTCTCCCAGGATAGTTGTCTCCCAATTTTTGTTTAAATTGATGGTCACTGTTTATATTATAATAACTTTGTAAGTACTGTGCATGGCTGAGCTAAAAAGTGACTGTATTAGTTAGGGTTCTCTAGGGAAGCAGAACCAATAAGAGATATCAGTAAATATAAGATTTTATAAAAGTGTCTCAGGCAACTGTGGGGATGCACGAGTCCAAATTCCATAGGGCAGGCAGCGAACTGGCAACTTCGATGAACGTGTTTGATGAACTCAGGAAACGAACTGGCAACTTTGATGAACTCAGGAAACGCTTCGCTGGTCAGCCAAAGAAGTAGTGAAGGTTCTCTCTCTCCCTTAAAAGTCTTCAACTGATTGGATAAAATCCAGCTGATTGAACTCTCTTATTGTGGAAGACATGCCCTTCGTTGACGTAATCAGTCACAGGGGCAGTCAATTGACTGATGATTTAATAAACCAGCTTCTGGTTTATTAACCAGCCACAAATGTCCTTGCAGCAATGGTTAGGCCAGTGCTTGCTTGACCAGACAGCTGGGTACCATCACCTGGCCAAGTTGACGCATGAACTCAATCATCACAGTGACCTAAGATGACAATTCCTTAATTTATTTTTACAACTTTTTGTTTTTCCAAGAGTCAACAGTTACCATGTATTTTTGTTTTTGCAGGCTTTTCTGTGTCTCTATAAATAATTCTTCTCACAACATAAATCTTTCTTATTACTATTTTTCATGTGGTCAAATGCAACGGTTTTCTATGTTTTCTGAATCTCTGTCTTTCCATTTCATGAATTAACCCCAGATTTTGATGGAGCACATCTCCTACTAGTTTCTGGAATAAGGGGATGTGAGAAGTAAATATTTTGAGATTTGACTGTTGAAAATGTCTTTTTTTTTTTTTAATTCTCACATTTGATTGATAGTTTGGAGAGGCATAGAATTCTAGGTTAAAAATAGCTTCCCTCAGAATTTTGAAGGCATCCCTCCCTGGTCTTCCACCTTCAAGTGCTATTGATCAGAATTCTGGTGTCACTCTCATCCGCAGGACAGTGTGGCTTGTTTCCTCCCACCCCCTTCTCCACTCCCGCAAGCCTGCGATCTTCTCTTTAACCTGGATTTTGGAAATTTCACAGTGATGTTCATGGTATGGGGGTCTGTTCACTTATTGTGACTTTGTCAGTCTGGAGACTCATACTTTTCATTTCTGGGAAATTTTCTTATGTTACATCTTTGATACTCTCCTCCACTTTATTTTCTCTCTTCCTTCTGCATTTCCGGTTGGAAATCCTAGATTGATCCTTAAATGTTCTTAGCTTTTTTCTCCAATTTTCTATCTCTTTGCATTTTGTTCTCATTCCTGAGAGATTTCCATCAATTTTCTTTCAGATTTTTATTGAATTTTTTTCAGTTATCAATTTTAATTATTATAACAATTCTTTCTTTTTCTCTGATTATTGCTTTTTAAAATATCAGCCACCTATTCTTGTTTCATGGATGCATTATCTTCTTTTATATCTATGAGGATATTCATTATCATTTCTCTTTTTGCATTGTTTCATATTTCTTCATGCTCTGCCTTTCAAATTGGAGGCTTCCTTAAACTTTCATAATTAAGACTGAGGCATGATGGGAAGCTCTGTGTGCCTGGGTGGGACTTGTAAAATCTTGGGCATCACTGAAGATTGATTGGGTTGGAATTCTGCCGTTTCACTAGGAGCATACCCAGCTGTCCACATCTGTAGATCTTTTCTCTGAAGTTCATTTTCTCCAGAGGAGAATTCTCTTCTGGGCTGGGGATGAGGAGATTCACCCAGATGCCACCTTTCTTGGAGGGAGTGGAAGGGGTTTGGGTTTGGATTTAAACTTTTACTGAATTAATGAATCTCTCTTCTTATGCTGTAGTAGGGGAGGGGTAGTTGCCTCCTGGCCCCAGACACACTAATTGCTCTAATTAGCCTAATTGCTAATTATACACATTTCAGCCAGTCCCTCTGTTTTCTGTCCCTTGCCCCACCCCACCTTCTGGAGAACTTGATGTTTCCTATTCCTCAGCTTATCTGGGTTTCAGATCTGCTGACTTCTGTATCTACTTTCTGTTTTCCAGAAAATCAGAGAAATCTTACGTGTTGCCGCTTCTCTCGTTTTCTCCGTTGTTGGGGATTTATACCTTTTCTTAATCCTTTGTTTTCATTTTAGCATAATTTTGGAAGGAGAAAAATTATACATGTGTTAAATGTACCAGGTTCAATAGGAAGCCGTAACTTCATTTAAATTTGTTTCAGAATAATTTTTTTCAGTCAAGTGTGTACTGTGGGCCCAGCACTATTGTAAGTGGTTTACGTGCATAATCTCGATGAATCCTCGCAACTGCTCTGTAGGGAGGTACTGATACCCCCAGTTTACAGCTATGGAAGCTTACTAGGCAGAGAGAGGTTTAGTGACTGTCAACAAGTGAGTGGGGAGTCTGGATTCAAGTGCCAGCAGGCTCTAAACTTTCCACTGCTACCCAGTGCTACCTGTCAGGAAGGAGAGTGTGCGCTTGTGTGTGTGGATGAACCAGTGCCTATTCACAGGGAAGTTACAGTCGGCACGCGGGACAGATGGGTCAAAGAAGAAAGGTCTTGCCAGTCTCCAGCTGTGGAAGGAATGGCTTCATGAAAGCAAATTGAGCTATGCCTGCCTCCGGTACTGAGGCTGACTTTCCCAGGAAAGCAGTGTGGGTGAAGGTGGAGACGGTGGCTTGGGTGGGCAGTGTGGAGTGGTGGGTGGCAATGGGGCAGTGTCCACCCAGGGCTCTGGGAGCACATGGCCAGGGATGGTTGTAGAGCTGGGAACGTGGAGGGGGATGGCCGCTGTGAGGCACGCCTGGGATGGTCCCACTCCCCAGTGCCCTTTTAGCTGGAGGGAGGTACAAAGGTCAGGGGCAAGAGTATAGGGATCCAGTCCAGACCACCAAGCCACAGGAAGAAGTTTTAACCCTTATTCTATTTGTCAGTGGCCTGAAGAAATCACTCTTACAACCACCCCAAAGGAGAAGGTTCTCTGTGGAGGCTCACATCTTCCTATAACTACTTCCAATCACAGAGAATTGCAGGATAATTCACTTCGGTGCAGTTGAGCCATGTTTCAGTGCCAAGGATATATAGTTTAAAGTCTCAAAATCCAAAATGCAGTATTAAAAATAACTAATAACCTCTAGTTGAAATGGACAGATCCTAAGAAACTTTATATATCTCTGTGCAATGAACTAAGAAGGCTGGTGTTAGGAAATGCTAGTGCCTGAAAATTGTTATAGATGCCAGCACAGTAAATATCCAATTTTTGCAAGAGAGCTCACCGAAGTAATTTAAACCTTTTGATGCTCGTTGGAATTCAGGTACTACGTCTGAATATAGATACTTCATTTATACATATAGTGTAATATTTTCTATAGATATGTATATGTGAGCACATATAAAACAAGTTGCTCTGAGGTAGCCTCACCGTGCTTCGTAATAGTACCCTCCAAATAGTTTATGAACTGCATCTTAATGTATTTTATGGCCACAGCTAACATTCTTGACACACCGCCCTGACTGCTGTTTCACTTAGCAATTGGCATTTGACTAAAGGACTAGAATTCAGAAGCTGAGTAACAGGGGTCTGGTAATCAGTGCCACACACCCTCCTTGGCTCCCCACGACACAGCCCTCTCTGGGAGGGTTCAAGGAAGTTCTCCAACACAGCCGCGTTGGGATTTCATGAAGCATAAGAAAGATGGGAGGTCAGCAGGGTGAGGGGATGGGAAACTAGAACTTCGGAATATCCCTTTAGGATTTATGAAGAACTTACTTCTTGCTTCATCCCTTAGTAATTGCCTTGCTCTTAGGTTTGCTGCTGTTTTCAATACAACCTGGACATTTTGTCATTGCCCTCTGGTGGATTTGTGGTGTGATTTCTTGGTGAAGACAGAGCTCCATCCTCCCTAGCATCTGAGGGTTGGCACGGCCAGGCTGGGATGCAGCTCCTTTGATACCTTGGGTTCCTGGGTCCCTTGGGCCTTGAAATCTGTTTGTTGGAGCAAATGACTTGGTCAGAGTATTCCCAGACTGGCTAAAAAAAGGCACCAAAGGCCATGTGAATTGAGCCCATCTGAGTCAGCTCGTTGCAGTTTAACAGTCTCAGGCCCCAAAAACCTCGTTTCCTGCCGTGTGCAGATCATATCGAAGGCCTTGGAAATAAACCGAGGGCTTTTAAGTAGGCAGTGTGAAATGACTGTAGTTTCCAGGCCATGTTTGCATTTGCTTTTTGGATGCCTTTTTGGTTGTGCTCTACTCCAACTGTGTAAGGGGACACAGGTTCAGCTGTGTTTTTGCTGGAAACGGTAGAGCTTTGTTGGCACACAAGACTTCACAGCTGGCTTGAAAAGAGAAGAATAAGGAAAAAAAGGATAAGCTTGCATCTGGGACTTTAGTGGCCCAGAGGAATGGTTCTGTGCCAAGGAGGCAGTTTCCCTGTGTCTCTGGGATGTGAAAGCACCTTGTGAACTCTAAAGCACCCCAGATCTAACTTAAGTTGGTGTTCTTATTACCCTTTTGATTATTGGCAGTCATCACAGTTCTGAGCAGTTATACTTGCCAATGCTGTCAGTGAAAATAGTACTAAGCTGATGATGAAGTGTGCACTTATTAAGAGTTTCGTAGGTGGCCCGGAGAGGATCTTCATTAAAGAGTGTGGGAGGACTTGTCAACCGCATACACGGGAGCTGCGGAGAAATGCTGTAGCCCCAGTCATCGACCTGCCGATGCGACTCCAGTAGTGACTGTGACTTGGCGGGGAGAGGGGCAATGCAGCAAAACAAGTATGTAGGTACAAGACATTTTTATTGGGACAAAGATCACCCAAATCCCAAATCTACTCCTCTCTCTTTCTCTGCCATCTTTACATCTTTTATGTCTGGTGGGTAAACATGTCTAAGACACCTAGGCCCGGTGTCTGTGTGGGCAGTGCCACCATAGGTCTCCCTCCCCCGTTTTCACCTGCAACCCACCAGCTGTGGCGAATATTTCCATGGGACTAAACGCTGCCATCGATTGTGCCTGCAATCTGCTTACTTGAATTTGTCTTCATTGTACTTGAACATTGGGGCTCCTGTTGCCTGGGGCGCTAACTGTACATTAGCTGCATGAGGCCAGAGACATGCAGTTTTGTTTCTATTAATGCCAGGAGAGAGAGAAAGTTAAAAGCAGTAACTAAGACAAATGTTGTTCTTATTGGCAGATATTCCTTTTGCTGTCGACTAACCTATTTTATTTTTTTTAGTGTGGACTTTATTTTCTAATTTGCTGTTTTCTGAATCTCTTTGTTGAAGACAAAATTTAATGGGAGAAAAAAGGCAATGAGAATCTTAGGAAAGACTACAGATATTTCAGGAGAACTTGGAAGGCATATTAAGCAGGTGAGAGAGGGAAGGCCTGGGGAATTCTCCAAACAGAAAACTTTTATTTCTTAAATTTGAAGTTAGAATGGTGATGTGTTGGTTGTATTTTAGTTGGAAATCCAGCTCTTCAAGTTTGGAGCCTTTTATGGCTTTCCCCTGCTACACTATGCCAGTGTACTTTTAATTTAGTGGTGGCAGCAGAGAAATTGCAAAACCTCCTCAGCTGAGAATGTGCTTAGGCATCAAATGAGTGTGATAATGAGGATGAATGTGAGTTGTTTTTTCAAAGAAATACAAAATGAGAGAAAGTCATAGTAACATCCATGAAGAGTGTGCCTTCTTTTTCCTCTCCTTCCATCAATCCATTTATCCATCCATCCACCCATTCTTCCTTCCATCCATCTGTCCACCCGTCCATCCATCCATTGGTCCATTCACTAACTCGTCTTCCATTGACCTCCGCCCTGTGAAAGGCTGGGCAGTGAGAACTTTAGGGATTCAGAGTGCAGAACACACATGACCGTAAAATTAAGAAGAAAACATTAAAGGAATATGTAGATGAAGTGCTGGGTAAGGTTAGAGGAGGGCAAGTTACAACCTTGGGAAAAATGACATTGAGCTTGGACTTAGAGTATGAATACATGGGGAAAGGCAAGACAATTTCAGGCAAAGGTGTTTCAAGGTTTTGGGAATGAGATTCTGAAATCATTATGTCAGAACAGACAATCCATAGTCATCCTTGGTCATTGCTGGTCAAGAATAGGATAACTTGGGTTAAATGAAGGCCATTGATAATCCAAAATTTTGATCTGCATCTGAGTTTCAGTCTTCTGAATATAAGTAGAAAACTGGGCTTAACTACTTTTTCTCACTCTTTTTCTCTTTTCCATACCCATTGGTAAGTCTGTAGAATTAAAGTGAAAATATATGGGAATGCATGATTGTTCTGTAAACCCACAACTTCTCTAATTAAAAAAAAAACAACACAAAGAATGAGGAGGATCTCTAAGTACTGATTTACATACAGCCTCCAGAAATATTATGTTCAAAAAGGCACGTTCCAGCATAATACAAACATTGTGAATTTTATGTAAAACAAAACAAGCAGCCAGCACTCTATACATTCTATATATTTTAAGGGTACAATTATGTCTATAAATGTATAGAAAAAAAGATTTGGAAAGATAAACACTATCTGATAACTGGAAGAAACTGGAGGAAAATGGAAAAGGACAATTTAGCTTTATACGTAACATCTTAACTTTTTACAAGGAGAACATATTTATCATTACTTATGTGAACATTTTTGAAACAGCTTTATTGACATATAATAGGCATGCAGTAAATTGCACATAAAGTGTATAATTTGATGAGTTTCAACACGGGCACCTGTGAAACCATCACTACAATCAAAATAATGAACACATCCATCACACTCAGAAGTTTCCTCATGATAAAATTCTGTTCAATGAGATATGAGAGAAGGTCTGTCAGGTTATTTCTGGAAAAGATTTTCTTGTTCTAACAAATAGACACACAGGAAGAAACGAACTCTTCTTTTGCTGGATGTTGTTTCTACAAATTATGCTTGGAGTAGTGTTAGCCATCTCGTGGCCCAGGGAAAAGTAGAGCTAATTTTGGAATAAAGTCAACACACATGAGGATGGCAGAGAGGAAAAGTGGAAAGAACCTGGGTCCTTAATAACATGGTGGAGCCACTGAGTTAACCAACCCTGGAGCCACCCTACTTTAGACCTTCTGATTATGGGTGGAATAAAATTTCTTTATTGTTCTAAAAAAAAAAGAAAGTAGCCCCTAGAGAGTGCAGTGAGCTGGAGAGGAAGTGAAGATGCTGGTGGAGGGAGGCACACAGAGACAGGATCATCAGCCTTTGGACATCTGAAAGTTGGTGGTCAGGACAGAACACAGTGGCTGATTTTTGTAAGTGTCTTGACACTAATCCATCAGTGGCAGATGGATTTGGAAGCCTGGTGGACGGAGCATGGTGCTATTGGTTATCAAACTCTAGGCCAAAATAAAAGTTTGTGGAGCAGTCGTAGGGGGCAGATATCTCTTTAGCTAGGATTCACCTCCACCAGATATCCCATCGGGATTTTTTAGTAAGCTAAGCCTCACTTTCTAGGAGCCAAATTTGACCCTGAATGGCAGAATCCTGGGTGGATTCTGAGGAGATAGCCAGTCTATCAGCCCAGGAAGCAGGGATGGTGCCTGAGGCACAGGGCTGACACAGGGGTCTGGCAGCATTGGCTGATACCCAGAGAAGCCCTGCAGACATTCCTGAAGCAAGGACTTGGGGAAATAATGAGGTACTTTGGATGAGGTTGGTGAGTGGCAGAGCTGGCATCACTTGTTGGTCTCCTTTCCCCTGGATAGGTGCACTGACTCCTTGAGTGGTGTGGGCAGTCAGGTAGAAGAAGGGTTACACAGGTAGCAGCCTGCCCAAGGGTGCTGGGCGAGGAGAAGGCTTTGTTCACTGGGCTTGGGCTCTGCCCTGGAACTGCATCTGTCCTTTTCTAAATACGTGATCGCTCTCTGTGGGCTCCTCTTGATGATTGAGAGGAGCTGTGGAGTGAGCAGAACCTGGGAGCAGTTCTCCAGGAATTCCCTCAGCCTTGTTGCCTCAAGCCTGGTGGGGGTCACACATAAGGTTTTAACCATGTAATAGGAAAACCATTTTCTCTTGTTCTCTGTGAGTGGATAAAATCATAGGATGAGTTAAACCCGGTTTATAGGAAATTATTGATGCACATTGATGAAGCTTGGTATGAATTACGAATGGTCTTTCCTTAGAACTCTGTAGAACTACTGTAACTTCCAAAATTAATCTCTCTTGTCATTCTCAATGTATTTCTGTTAGAGTCGTGGCTTTTCAGAGCTCTTTCTCAAGGCTAAATTCAGACAAATGATGTATTATTTGGGAATTCCTTTATTTTACTAAATTTACTTGCTTATTTATTTCTTTAAATAATGGTCTCAGCACAAGGGAGGATTTTACTCACCTTCTGGGGGAGATCGGAGAGAAATGATCCTGATGCCAAGCCATATAAATGAGTTGGCTTTAATTCCGCTCCTGGTTGGGTATGACCTAACCAAGTCATTCACATTTCCAAATGCCTTGGTTTCTCCCCCCTTTGCAAAATGAAGCCAGAGGATTCATAGGCCCATCTCAGCTGCATGGCAAGAGTGGGTGCCATAGAGACACAGGAGTAAAGAACCCCCTGCTGGGGTGCAGTGCTTTGGTCTTGGGGGTGGGGAGAATGCAAATAATTGTTTATAAATTAAAATCCTGCTGGCAAGAACCGCAAATGTGATTGGGATAGGCCATACTTGATGGTTCAACCCATGCAAGCCTGACAGCCTCTTTCTTATTCATTCATTGGAAGAGCAGATTAGTCTCGCTGAATTTGCGCTCCCAAGTATTGGTTTGGGTTGTATGTCATCAATCTAAAGGAGATCTGCAGGTCACTTTCAAAAAGGTTTGCTGCCATAGTAGAGTTGGATATCCTTTAAAGGTCACATCAAGGTGAATCCTAGAAAGAGAAATCATTGCATTTCTGGACTGATCTTCAGAGAAGGGAAGGGCTAAGGCAAAGTGAAGTTGTGTTTCAACATTGATCCACCATCGATGGGAGAAGAATAGGTTCCACGGAAACTCATTTTTTATTAGCTATGTCTTGTCCCTTTAAGATACTTGGGAATTCTTCTAAAACATATTATATAATCTATTTCTCTGTCTTCTTCAAAGAGAAATTTTCATGTCTTGAGTCTTCGTTGTGAGCAGTCACTATCATATGATCCTATTTGCCCATACATCAAATGGCCCCAGAGAGCTCTTCCTTTTATAGTCCTTATATCTTTGATTCTGTAGGGTTTTTTTTTCCCTTTTTCTTTATGGCTGTCAGTTGTCACTAGTCTTTGCTTTCTGTGTATGTAAATTAAGATCTGTTTACTTTCATAAGCATTTACCTCATCTCCACTGTGTCAGACACTGTACTGGACATTGGAAACACCCATAGGAGATGGAGGGACAGGGAGAAGTTGAAGCTTACGTATTATACTCAGGTGTGCCAAGAAAAAGTCCAAATGACCCCCAATTGTTGTGTCCTTTATTTTCTGTAGCTTTGGAGGTCTACTTCCATGGATGGCAAGGAGCCCATACATGTATCTCTCCCGGGCTAAATTAGCTGCTTGAGGTTAGCTCAGTTTCTTTTTGATAAGTAGTTGGGCAAATTCAGGGTTCAAACTCTCTACCTGGGCTATTTCTCCCTCCTCAGATGTCTCCTTCCCACATCCCCCCCAAATCTGGGCATGGGGGAAGCTGCGTGTCATCATGACAGTGGAGAGGTACACGCTGGGCCTTGAGCTCTTCTCCCAGAGCCCTTGCCCTTTGCTCAATGGGCATCTTGCTGGCATCCCAGGCTGGAGCCCACAGCTGGTGTCTCTTGGTCTTGTGGTCTCTTGGCATGGCTACCTGCTGACTGGTCTCTACTTTCTGCATCATGGCCTCACTCTCCACCCTGTCGCTGGCCTGGATGGTCCATCCCTCAGTTTTGCTCCTCTCCACAGCAGCCTGTGGCAGGCTCTCAGTTTTCAACCACCTTGCACTTCCCCCGTTGGATCCCTTCATGTCACATGGAAGCCGAAGGACTCCTGTGGGTCCTCTCCTGGGCCCTCTCTCTATCAGAAACTTACACACCACCATTTCCTTTCTGGTGTGAATATCTCATGTTGATGCTGAGGCTTCTTGCAAGATGCTCTTCTTTACCCAAAGTCTCAGAAGGGATGCAAGAAACCAGCACCCTCAGCTTTTAGCTTCTTCCCATTAACCTCTCTGTTTCCTTCCTCCCTTCTTCCCTCCCTCCCTCCCTTCTCCACTCTCTGTCTCCCATCCTTCCTATTTCCTTTGCCCTCCCTCATCTTGAGGCTCAGCCCTGAGGAAGGGAGGAGCTGCCCTTTAGCCCCTCCCCTCCTCTCTCATCCTCCAGCTCCCCTCCTGGAAGCGGAGGGGCTGTCTGCTTCCTCTGGTAGGTGGCAGGTGGCTGCTGTCTCTGTCATACCCTCCTCCTTCCCTCTCTGTGGCCTTCCTTGGTGCTGTGCTCCTCTTCCCTGGGGAAGGGCTTAGCTGTAGCTGTGTGAGGGCTGCAGGGAACATGATTAGAAGGGAATGAAAAATACATCAGTTTAATATTTCCAAAATATCATTCCTGTTGCACAGACATAAATAAAACATGGTCTTTGCCCATGAAAAGCTTACTCGAGTCAAGGAGATAGATTTATAACCTATTATTTCAAAATAATTTGGTAAGTGCTCAGTTCCCATTGCAGTCTTCTGCTTTCCACATTGTACACAAAGACACACCCACACATCTGGCCACCTACCCGTCTAATCTCCTACATTATGGTGTTTGCCAGCTTTTAACTTGTATCACAGATATTTGTGTATGTATTTTAGCTTCTAGAGGGCAGGAGCCTTGTCTATTTTGTAACATTTGGCACAGTGTCTGAAATTCATTAATTAAGAAAAACAATGTGCTAAGTCCTTCCTTTGTACCAAGCTCTACACTTGGTGCTAAGATTACAAAGATAAATAGAACCATAAACTCTTAGAAACTCCCAGTCTAAATCAAGGTTCTCAACACAGTTCAAGGGGTCTTTGAGCTTAGATGAGAAAATAAATACCTTTTTATTTTCACTGATCTCTAACCGAAGTTAACATTCCTTTACTTAAGAATGCAGGAAATTGACCAGAATAACATTAGCACTATCTTGGCCTTGCCACCAGTAGAAATCACAGAAATTTTCATATCACTTACAGTTGTAATTATCTCGAAATATCACTGATGTTCATCACTACTTCAAAATTAGGTAATTATTAGACCCAGCAGTAAATGTTGTTATTTAATGTGTTAATAAAGCAGCACATGTATTACCACATCACAGATTTTCAAGGATGTTTTGATAACTATATTTCAGTATGATATGTTTCCTTTGTAATCTTATTTATTTTATTTTATTATTTTGAGAAAGGGTTCCTGAGTGTTTCTGTTTGCTAAAACTGCCGAAATGCAATATATCAGAAATGGACTGGCTTTTAACAATGGGGATTTGTTAGGTTACAAGTTACAATTCTAAGGCCATGAAAATTGTCCAAATTAAGGCATCTACAAGATGATACCTTCTCTGAAGAGAAGCTGCTGGCATCCAGGGTTCCTCTGTCACATGGGAAGGCAAGTGGCAACGTCTGCTGGTCCTTCTCTCCTGGGTTCAGGTTTAAATGGCTCGCTCTCTCCCTCCGCTCCTGTGTGTCCTTCTTGTTTGGGCACTTCTCTCCCTCTGTCTCTCCAAATGTCTCTGCCTTTTATCCTCTCAGTAAGTCTGAGAGTAAGTCTCTGCCTTTTTATCCTCAGTAAGAGGATTAAGACTCACCCACCTTGAATGGGGGGGATGGGGTAGGGAGTCACATCTCCATTGAAACAACCTAACCAAAAGGTCCCACCCACATTATGTCTATACTCACCAGAATGGACCAAAAGAACATGGCCTTTTCTGGGGTACATAACAGCTCCAAACCACCACACTGGCCTTTCCCAGATTGCCAGAGGGATCCGTGGCATAGAAAGGTTTAGAACACCTGGACCAGTTGGATAAACACACACAATATTAAGTGTCTGACATGGTGAGTGTGAGGCTAGTGCCGTGAACACAGCAGTAGGGAAGCACAGAGGAAGAAGCGTATGTGCTGCCCAGGGAAGTCAAAAAAGTTGTCCCAAAGATGCTGCTGCTGCTGCTGCTGATGGTATGTACTGATTACTTACTATGTGCCAGACAGAGTTCTGAGTGCTTTGTATATAATATCTCCTTTATGGGAGGTAAGCACTTTATTATCCCCATTTTACAGACGAGAAAACGGAGACCTAAAGAGGTTAAGTTGCCCCAAGTCGTGCAGCTAGAAATTGAATGCAGGTGGTCAGACTCCCATGTCTGTGCTTCCCTTTGCCACATATGTACTGCCTCCCAAAGTGTTGAAGAGCAGGAAAAGCAGGAAGGAAGGGCCACGGCCCCCTCGGTGAGGTCAGCTCGGCCAGCGTCTTGCTGAAGTTGCTCTGGTGCCCCCATCTGCCGTGGGACAAATGCCTGTCTCTGCCTTCCCTGGCCAAGTGGTATCAGCGTTTCAGAGAGTAGGCAGGTCTGGTGAAGTCCGGCAATGACCTGATCGGAGGGGAAGAGGGCTATAGCTTAAAAGGCGTCTGCTAACACCGGGACTTTGGTCTGGAAAAGCGAGACGTGACAGAGGTCATGGTTGAAATCGATTCCATCAAGAAGATGTGGAAGAGAGGGTGCAAGAGTGAAGGCAGTGCCTCTGAAATTTGGAAGAAGAACATTAGGGAAGACTTAGAGGGAATGCTCCTTTACCCGAAAGCCCACATGCCGTTGAAACTGTTTTGAAAACAGGCAGGGCCTATTTGTGAATGCTGGAGTTCTTAGTGGAGCTGGGTCCACACCCCAGCACAGGCCTTTACAGATGAGGGTTTGTCCCGGGACCACTGTTCCTGAGCCTCAGGGGCATTGAGGAAGAAAAGATACTTGTATAACAGCAAACATTACCCCCACTCCCAGGGGCTGTGTGGCCTGGGGAGTTGCGGTGCTCTGACGCTCACTCTCCCTCTCCCTGGGTGTGTGGCAGGGAGCTAAAGGCTACCCTTCCATGGCTTCTCATTTTGTAGAGCTCTCTCTGGTGTCTGTTGCTCCATCACTCTACTCTACTCAAGGAGAATGTTAACATTAGCAGGCAAACCCATGGCCCCCTGCCACTCAGGTCCAGCAGATATCCATGGTGGCTTCTTTGCAACGCCGCAGGAAGCAGAGGGACACAGCCAGCCCAGTGTCTCTCATATGGGAGGACAGCAGCCAGCCCTGGCTTGGAGGGAGCTCCCGGTCTCCCCGCCTGGCTGAGTGCTGAGCCTGCCTCAGCTCTCTGCACCATGTGTGGGCGGGTGGGGTGGGGCTTCTCTCTTCTGCCTTCTCTAATCTCTTGTTCAGGGTTTCTTCAGAACTGCCCCATTCTCTCCTTCTCTCCCCTGACAGCGGCATTAAAAACAAACAGGGCAGATACAGTGAGGCACTGTTATCTCTTTCAGATGTGCGATATTTATTGAGGTAGAAGGGATAGAGAGAGAGGAGAAAAAAGTAATTTTTCCTTCTTTTTTAATGGGCAACATGGAACTCCTAGAAGAAACCATTAAAAACCAATAACCTCTTTTGGATGAGCAGGGGCAAAGAGAAGCCTTATTGATTGCTTTAGATAAACCGGTGTTGGGATAGTGTTTAGCTTTAATCCTCACCCAACTCAGCGGGTTCTGCTGATGAGAAAATGGAGTCACGGGGGGAGAGTCATTGTCCAGTCAAGACTGCCTTGCTAACAAGTGGCAGAGCTGGACTGGAACCCAGATCTCATTGGCTTTAAGTTCTTGCCTTTCCCAGTGTCCACCCTTCTCTCTTCAACACTTCTGCAATGAGAAAGGAAACGGGGTTGTTTCCAAACGTACTTATACCTTAATTTTCTTTGCTAGTTGGAAGTGCCAGTATAAAGGCTTTGACTTTATTGAAAAACATAAAGGATGATGGATTAACATCCAACAAGAAGAAACTTGCCCCTAGAAAAGAAGTTGATCCCATTTAAAGAACAGCATTTTTCCTCCTCCTGGTGAAAACCAGGCTGTCACATGCTCCCCATTGTTGCTCAGGTCGGTTTGTTGTGAATTTCAATGTGTGTTTTGGGTGGATGCACATGAACCTGCAGTGGAATACGAGGATGTGTCCTAGGGAGGTTAATAACCCAGCCCAGTGAGTGGAGGCAGAGCCTGCAGGGCTCGTCAATCTTGCATGAAGAAGGCCAGGCATTGAAGAGCTACTGATGAAGTCAGAGCAACTCCCGGGCAGCCACAGCCAGGCAAATCTGGAGCCAATGGGCTTCTTGTCTTCATGAAAAACATTGATTTAATAATAATAATAGTAATAATAATAAAATCCTTCCTGAAGTCCTGGAGTAAAGTAGTAATACGAGCTTTCTCCTTCCCTGCATTGCTTGAGGACTCTGAGAGATTAAATGGAATTTAAAAACAAAATCTTTCCAGAATCAGATTATGATGTGAGCAGTTCCAGAAATCCTCTTGGGGTTTTATAGCTGTGAGTTTCTGAGTTAGTAATCGTCTTTGAGGTTTTACTTTCCTCGGGACCAATATTCCAGAAGTGTGTAATAGCATAAATGGCATCCACACACACACATACACACATACACAGTCTCCTGGGGGCTTTGTGCAGACCCACTGGGACTCTCCTGGATTCTGGGGTGCATGGCTGAATCCTTCAGCAGATCCTTAGCAAGATGGTGCCTTCTTCTCCCTTGGTATTCAAGAACATGAGAGCCCAGCCAGGATGAGGTTCACTGTGTGCACACCCTGTGCAGGGCACGGTGCTGGAGAACCAGCACTGGACAGGGCACTATTGCTGCCCTTAAGGAGGTCAGATGGACCAGTACCCAACAAATCTACTCTGGTATGATAACTGCTCAGAGAGAAAGTTCCCCAGTGAGTTCTGGGGAAGACTAGGAGAGTTCCACTTGGGTTTGAAATAGGCAGGAGGTAGGGAATGCTTCCCAGAAATCTTGCCTCACAGAGAACCCTCTCAACTTCATTCTTATCACCGGCACACTTGCTGCATCTGTGTCCACCGCCTTATTGCTCTGCTCTTAGTAGAAGAGCCTCCCCTGGCCACCAGATTTATGCCCTCAGGTACTCATCCCGGCAGTCCTTCTTTCTCTTTCCTAAACCTCTAGCTTTTCATTATCTTCTCTACTTGTATACATTTATAAACATATAAAAAAAGTACTCAACCCCCTCTAACATTCACTTGACCCTGCATTCCCCTCTAGCTGCTATCCTCATGCTCTCCTTCCCTTCTTGACTGTGTAGAAAGAGCATCAGAAACCACTTTCTTACTTTCCATTTGCCCTGCAGCCCACTGTGCTCCCACCACTCCACCGCAGCTATTCTCAGGCCAACCATGCTCTCTGGGGCCAAAGCCAGGGGGCCCTTTTCGGTATTATTGACCTTCCTGTGTTCTCTGACTCTGTTTTTCCCTCTCTTCTTGAAAACATTTTTTCCCTTGCTCCTGTGGTCCAGTTCCTGGTTTTTCTTCTGTCTCTCTGGCTGCATCTCCTTACACCATGTCATAGATCTCTCCTCTCTCCTCCCTTTCCCTCCCTCCACTCCCCTTCTCCTCATTAACCAAGGAGGAGTATGGGGGAAAGGAGTGGGTGATGCATTGGGAGGGCCAGCAGTGGGGAGTACAGATGATAGCAGACCCCTCACAGAGCACATTGACCTTGCAGGACACACTTCTGGAAGTCAAGGGGCAGCATCCAGACACCTTGGAGGGGGGCTATGGTAGACCCATCTTTATCAGAGCCTCCCCCATCCTTGACATAAAGGACTGAGAAAAAGAGGATTGACTATTGATAATTAGGAAGTAAATTTGAGCTGATGTTTTTAGTAGACTGGACCTGCATTTGCACACACCAGATCAAAGCCAGATTCTGGTACTTCACTTGAAGGCCTCCCTCCACCTGCTCAGTCCTTGCCCAGAACTGCTCCCTACAAGATCCGCTCTGCTGGTCGGTCTCCCAGGCATTCCTCTGTCTGCCTCCCTCCTCCAGTGCCCTCCCTTTCCATCGTCGACCAGCCAGAGTCTATCTCTCATAGCCCCTAGGAGTGGAGTCACGTAGGGAGAGAGAGCAGGCCAGATGGACCTGGGTTTGAATCCTGGCCCTGTGACCTACTGACTCAGTGACCTTGGGCAAAGTACTTAACCTCTCTGAGCCTCAGTTTCCTCAGTCGTAAAATAGGTGTGTGGCCCTGAGTCCCAGCCCAAGCCTAGCTTTTGCCCTCCACTAGGCATGGCGCTGGTCCAGCAGGTGAGCCCTGTAGAATGAAGGATGGAGGACCCTTCTGGGACAGACTCATCTTCAGGGAAGGAACAGGCAGGAAGACAGGATTGACCCAGGGGCAGGTAGGGATGAGGGGAGAGCCTCAGTCCTACACAGTATCTGTCATACCTTTTCCCCATCTTCTTTCCTCTAGGGATCATTCTGATAACGGGTGTGGGGATCTAAGTGAAGACTGAAGGCGTTATTGCAGTGAGAGCTTTGTAAGTCATGGAGTGCAAGGCAATGTTATGTTGGCAGCCCCATCAGAATGATATAAAAAGGAGAGACATTGTCCCTCACTTCTCCCAGAAACACCTGGCCTACTGCCTGGTTACTGGTTCTGCAAAAATGCTTGAATAGGTCAAAAGACTTTTTGTGGTCTTTAAGATTTTTGCAGGTCACTTTGGGTTTCAGTCAGTATTTGTTCCCATCACTCACCAACCAAGCTCATGCCACACCTCTCCTATGCATCCTTAGTTACCTCAGTGCTTTCCTTCCAGCCTCTGTATTGACATCTGACACCACGCAGGTTTCCCACTTCCTGAGGTTGTACTGTCCGAAGGTCTTTGGAGTCTTTCTTCTAGAGTCTTATATGGAATCGGCCCTATTTTTTCTTTGACCTTTTGAAAACCTGATAATGTAAGTATAAGCTTTTAAGACAGACTTAATAAGTCTGTCATCTCCTTTCCTTGCAATTAGGATTTTCAATCAGCAGGGTCTTTTTCTTATCCTTGTCATCTAATTCTGGAAACCCAGGATAAGAAATAGCTACCCTAGTAATCAGATCTATTCTTTAGGACAAACATTAAATGGCAGATTTTTTTTTTTCACAAATGAACTTAGAAAACATTAAAAGTGAGCGGTGGTCCCAGAGTTCCACTCCTCAGCATCTCCTTTCCCCTGTAAGGCAGAACCCGAAACAACCCATTTTCTAACAGCGAAAGTTCTCAGCAGGCAGAGAACCTGTCAGAGCTCTGCTCGTAGGAGATGTCTGGAGTATTTCTGGATCACCCCACCCCCTTCCTACTTTTGCAGTCTCTATCTGCTTCACTCATTTCTCTTCCTGGGCTTGGGGCTACACCAATATTGCCGCCGCCTCAGAGCGCCCACCCTGAGGCTCAAGACTCAAAGCGAGTTATAGATCTGTCTGACTTTCAGCCCTGCTCCACCCACTGTACCATCAGATTTCTGCTCACTGAATATTTCTCCAGGACTTGGGATGATATTGCATTCAATCCTCATAACTCCATGTGGCAGGTATTATTTTTCCCATTTTTCCAGTCAGCAGACTGAATTTCAGGAAATTAAATGATTTAGTAACCTGCATAAAGTCACAAAGCTAGGTGATGATAAAAATCAGGCTCCAGCCCCAAGTTTTCTGCTCCCCCTCAGCCTTGAGGGCTCTGTGCTCCTTGTTTCTTGCCCACCTCCCCAACTCCACCTGCCACGAGTTAAAGTTGCCTGCCACGGTCTCCTGACTTCACTCTGCAGCTCAGCAAGACTTCTCACCGGGTAACACCGCTTTGTTCCCAGGTTGAAAATGACCTGGGAATGACACTGGCTTTGGCCTCCCCTTTTCAGTGGCCTCTCTGGCAGAGCAGAGGAAGGGAAAAGCGTAGGGATTTTCCTTGAGTCCCAGTTTGAGGTGGCCCAGCCTCACAGCTGCATCTCCATCTTTCTTATCAAATCTGCTACCCTTGGGCCTCAGTTTACCAATCCAGGTCATTCTCATGTTGCATTTGGATAGCCTTTCAGAGTTTTCAAAGCATTTAGGGATCCTTGCCTTCCTGGGCAAGGGTAATTCCAAATCTCTCTTTTTTAGATAAGGTAACTAGGCTCTGGAAGCTTCTGTAATTTGCTGAAGGTCACTTGTCTCTGGGGAGACAGAGCTGGCCTAGCAGCCAGGATTTCTGACCCCGGGTTTGGAACTTTCCCCTCAGCACCAACACGTCTAACCCCATCCACAGAGAGCCTGTGTGAGTGCTTTGATAAGAATCACTTTCTTTCTCTCATGCGGAGTTGGGGCCTAGGCTGCTTTTAGTTCCCAGCCTATCCTATTTGCCAGCTAATGAGACAAATTGTAGGCTCCATAAAGAATTAAATAGCAGCTGCTTCATTTTTTTCCAATTGAACTTTGAAATTATGATGATCTCATTTGCATGGCAGCTCAAGGTATGAATATCTGAGCCCGCAGAATCCAAGAGTCCTTGAATTTAACCAGACTCATATATATTTTTTGCAGACGGGCTGGCATAAAATATTTTGAGCACCGCCGTTCATGAACTGAACCATTAACTGTGCAAATGGAGCAGTGATTCCTGCTCACCGTGTTGGCTGCTAATTAGTGATACCTTACGGGTCGAAGCACTGCCTGAAGCTTCTCACTGGAATAATATCAAAGGGATGAAATTAGAAAATGAATTGAGCTTAGAGAAAATTAGAAAACAGCTGAATCTTACAGCGTAAGATTTCAGCACTAAGAGGAAGCAGACTGAGACATAGGGCAAGCTCGTGTTTCCTAAAACCTAAGTGCAGATTTTTCTGTGCCCCTGCCCTCCCCGCCCCTAGCTGCCAATGATGGTATAAGTTGCATTTGGACAGTAGAGAAATGAAGACCTATCTGGTTCTGTGTCATAGAGGATGGAGATTTGTAAAATTTTGCAAGAAAAACAAACAGCAAAAAGAAAATCTCAGCCTATTTCTGAGTAAACACGTATCTGTAATATTTACCTGTATTCATTTTAAATTAATTTATACTCATATTTGACTGTTCACAGACACCCACCTTCCTCCATCGCTACTGTAACATGTCATTTTAAAGGAACATTTAAAAACCATAACTTAGGACAGAAATCTGCAGGTTAAAAAAGGACAATACTTCCATACCCTTTAGTGATTATGATTTTGTTTTTGCTTTTTTACACAAAGTTGTTCATCAGCATCACAAGACTGTCTGGAAAACATCTTATGTCCTTCGTAACGTTTCCCATTATCCTCCAGGTAGTGTTTAAGCTCAGATCAGAGAGAAAGATCTTTGTTTTGGAAACTGGTGGTATTTCACCAAACTGTTTCCGATTCACCTCCTTTTTTTTCACAAACTGATTAACTCCGTTGAAGACTGAGTATTTATAATAGTGCTTCCGAAATTAAGTAATTTCAGATAGGATGTAATGGTTCATTATCAATCCCAACCAGAAGGCTGTTTTTTCTCAGCATCCATCTGTTTTGTTTTCTCTCCTGGTCTCCTGGTTCCTGCCCAGCGTGAGCACCATTTATTTTCAGCATGCAGGAGACCCTCTTGGGGGAAGAAAGCTGTAAACCCAACCAGCAGCGTTCTCGATGTCAACAGCCCTCTGACATTTACTGCAGACCTTCACAGTCCTGGGCAGTTCAGGGTTAACGCTGCCCCTCACGCAGGGAGATGATGTAGGGGAACCACTGAAAGGGTGTTATGGTATTTGCAGGTGTCTCTGTGGAATTTAATATGCACCAAAGCGGAGTCTGTCCTCTGTACTAGACTTCTCTTACAGAATCTCACTGTTTTTAATTTTTGAGACTGGGTCTGCAGAGTCATACAGGCCATTTCTCACCCTCACTTACTCCCTTGCCATTAGGATTTAATTTTTTAAGAATAACAATCGTTTCCTGATTATAAATGTTCATTGTAGAGCATTTGAAAAATAAGGAAATGTGTAAAGAAAAATATAAAAATCTCCCATCAACCTTCAACCCCAAATAACACACTTAATATTTAGGATATATTTTTTCCTTTCTTTTTTCCTATGTGCAGGCCTACTTGTTGAATCCTAAAAAAAGCATACTATGTACACTGTTTTGCATTTTGTTTTTTTAGTTAATTTTATATGTGGGCAATTGTCCCACCAATCACCAACGGGCCATGAGTGAGGCCCGCCCGTCAGTCTGCAGGCACACCCAGGTGCTGTCCAGCCAGTGTCCCAGAGTTGTCTCATAAACTGACTGTAGAACCCAACAACAAAACTCTGGGGGAGCTCATGTGATACTGTATAAGCAACATAGATCCAAAGGAAAAGCCAAATTACCCTTGTTTTGTGAAGGATAAGATCAGAAAACCCTCTAATAGGAGGTTGTCCAAAAAAGACTAGTCTCTTGGCAATGACTTTTTTCCAGGGTCTCATGCATTCTGGAAAAGCTGCTACTAGGGTAGCTCCTCCCTGTTCATACCAAATTTACATACCAGGAATGAAGTTTAGCCTGGAGATGTTTGCACCCTGTTTGTACCAAACTTGCATGCCAAGAATGAGGCTTAGCCTGTGCATGTGTGCATGTGTGTGTGCATGTGTTATGTGTGTCTCTCTGTGTGTGTAGGGGGCGGACTTGGGAAGCTCCTTCTCCACATCCGCTTTCACAGGGTCAGACAAGACTCCTGGGCTTCTTTGGTGCTAGATGTGAAAGGAACCCCTGGCAGCTGCCATTTTGCCACTACTCCTCAGTTCTCTGGCCAATGTCTTATTGCTCTCCTGGGAGGGCACCAGCTGCCCCTTAGAGCCCTTACTCCTACTCCCGACAGCACCCCACTAACCCGAAGCACCACTCC
The DNA here is from genome assembly GCF_015220235.1 of Choloepus didactylus. Classification (NCBI taxonomy): domain Eukaryota; kingdom Metazoa; phylum Chordata; class Mammalia; order Pilosa; family Megalonychidae; genus Choloepus; species Choloepus didactylus. The sequence goes on from NC_051308.1 coordinate 36,552,818, forward strand.
AAGCCCAGCCCTCCGGCCCATGGGGTTACCCATGCTGACCCTTCCTCTGAGTACGGCCTGTGAAGTCCCTGCTCCCTCCTCTCCAGAGCCTCTGTCCTCCCTGACACTGCCCCTTTCTGCTACCTTCAGACTAAGCCTTCTTCTGCTAACAGAGACAACTAATAATGAACAAGCAGACAGCACAGTGCAAGGTATAAATGGAATTCTTCGCGGCCATTTCAAAGAAGGAGGCCTCTCTCTGTGCAGTGGAGTGCAGTGATCTTCAAGGTAGTTAGGGTTCAGCGTGTGGGCAAGGCCACCTCTCCATTCCTAGTTCTACCTCGAATCCCATTGATCTATTGCATCAAGTGTTTTAATGGCTAACCCCACTATGCTCCATGATGGTTTGTGGGAAGAGGGAGAAAAACAACAACTCCCTCAATGCATAAGAAGAATAATGTTCCCTCAATATTTTTAGTCAGAAAAGTGCTACATACTCTATACAAAGAATTAGTTCACAGAGTCATCCTTATTTAGAGGAATTCCCTTACATTTGAAGATCCGTGTTCATTGTTCTGGAGGTAAATTTAGTAAAAGGTACACGTGCCATCGTGTCTTGGTGCCCACCCCAGCAGGGAAAGTGTTGTACGCCCTCTCGGAGGATTGCTTTGTGGCCCACAGAGTGGGAAGAAACCTGGATTAGGGGTCTGTACCCCAGTTTGGACAGTCATTTAAACTTTTTGGGTCTCAGATTGCTCAGCTCTAAAATGAGGGAAATTATTTTAGATGATTTCTAAGATCCCTTCTGGCAATAAGATTTTGTAATTTTTCTATTCCTGAAAGATTTCAACTTATATATACTTGCATATTATTTTGTAGTTTTCAAAATGTGTTATAAAAATCCCATTAGTAGGAGAGAGAGGTGATAAAAATTTGTATTTAAAATTACTTACTATTTTTGTAAATTCTCCTGCCACGTTGAGATAAAGGATCTGGTGTCACAGTTGCCAACAATTGATCAGTGAGTGGCTGTTGAGCTTTGACCAAAGAGGACCAATTCATAAGGAGACTGAACAGAAATGGTAGTTACTGGAACATCTGTGCAAGTCGTTGATGATGAATTCATATAGATGATGGAAGCAAGGTTTTTCTCAAGCTGATTATCCTAAAAACAAACAAAAACCACAACAAAGCCCTAATCCTGTTTTTTGATAAGCATGTACTGAGGTTCACTTGTCAATGGACCAAAGATAACCTCAGAGGTGAAAGAGGACAGTGTTCCTGCCCAGTGCTTGTTGAAGTCCGTCAGCAATTTCAGGTCCATGCTTCTGTTTCACGTAGCGTCTTCCTCCCTCCTCCCTACCCACCCCCCAAGTCTATTAGAGTCACCCAGTGGCGCTTTGGAATGTAAATAGAGATTAAAAATCTCACAGATGATCTGGGCTCATTTGTGGGTGAATAATGGGGAGGGAATAAGCAGTATTTCCAAAAAGATTGTTTTAAAGTTTTTACTTTTAACAGTTGGATTTTCATAATGCAACTGTGCAAACTAATCCTTTCAAACTGCTATATTGATCTCACGGGGTTGTGTGTATAAAATGAGATGTGTATGTAAAATGCTTTTTAAACTGTGAAGTTCTGTTCATGTGGAAGACAGTTTTAGTATTGCTCTGAAACTGGTGATCTCGGGGAAAAAAAAGGAAATTTGTTTGGGTTTGTATTTTAAGCAACAAATATCCATGGGTATTTTGAGAATGAGCTCTAGGATTTTTTTCTCTTTCCAACCACCTGTGAATTGACATCTGGGCTGCCTCTAAATGAGCTTTGGGCGGTTCTTACTAATTTTTATCAAAAAGAGACTAGACATTGTGGAATACAGACATGGAAGGGACCTAAAAATCCATCCGGTTGCCTCATTTAATAGTAAGATATTAAAACCTGGGAAGGTCAGGTTTCTCGTCCAGCATCTCAGAGCCAACTAGACAGGCAATGCTAATTGTACGCGACAATGATTTGCTTAAGAAAAGAATTACATCTTTAACCATATCAATCAGTGTTTAAATATATCCATACTCTTTCTTAAATGTTTTGATAATTGATAATCCCCAAATTTATATCTACTAAAAATTTCCATGACACCCATCTTTCTGTTGAAGAAAGGGATGCTCAGGTTTTTCTGATGAATGGTTTCCTGTGCTTGCTTTATTTCAAGCAGATCCAGGTTTATTCTGTTTTTCCATGTTGTGATATCACAGTATAGAATAATTTTGTTATGTTGATGGGCATGTTTTTATGGAACAGTGTCATGAGACTGGAGTGAAAATCACATTATGAGTTAGCATTGTTATCAGTTTTATTGGCACTGAAACTGAGTGAAAGGATTTAGGAATAATTGAGTAATCAAAGTGAATTAAATCAAAAAGGGGAAGTTTCAGTTCTGGCACCAAATGGGGAGTGCTATGACTTCCACATCTGTGTACTTTATCCATTTTAATCAACTCTAAATTATGCTATTAAGGCTTATTTTTGCTGTGTTTACTTGCTCAGACATAGCAGGCTTTATATTCATCTCTGGATATTTCTTGAAACACTAAATCATTTTCACTATTTCTAAGGGAAAGTTATCTAACTTGATTACTAGCTAAATATTCAGAGTTGCTGTTATATTTACAGCCTTGGGTGCAGTGTTCAGTGAGCTCCAAATACTGAGCCTTCCGCAAGATATATTCTGCATTCCCCAACTCTTTGTTGTCTTCAAAAAACTAGGTTTAAGTGGTGTCTCATCAGTTTAAATTTGCTTAATAAATAGTATATCATGCTATTATTATGGCAGAAATATTACTCTAGTAACTAGTCCATCCTTGCTTTCTAGTGTTTCTTTGCTGTGTTTCCCAAGGGATATTTTTGCAGTGAAAACTCTTTTTAGTCTAATAAATGGTAGCAGTAATCAGCTTCCCCTTTTCCCCTCAAATAGCTTGTAAATATGTAATTGATAATACACTGAATTATGGAATGTCATAGTGCTAAATTCACAAATAAGAAAATTAAATTGGAAGCCTTTGATTTCCTTTGTTGGATTTTTTATTTTGTTTCTTATTGGAAAATTTGTCTTTAACCTCTTCTTTTGCTCTGAGCTCTTTCCTCATAAATCCGTGGTGTTTTCTGTTTGCTTGTTTTGGTTTTGTTTGGTGCCCAGGAAGATACAACTATCCCAGTGCCTAGGGAGGACCAGCTGGCATCTCTTAGAACAAAGGCCAGAGATGTCTGCATCAAATGCTGCATAGTTTTCCCCTCTGAGCTTGGCTCTTCATTTAGAGAAATCAGAGTTCAGTTCGCTGGGGGTTGTGTATTGCCATTGACTATTTTGTGGTCTAGCAGTTTGGCCAAGGAAAAACTCCTTTTAGAAGTGTTTGTTATTCTGAGTTTAATAGCTCTTTTCAAAGACACTTAATTCTAGTGCGTTAGGAAAGACAATTTGTTTGGATATTCTTGGAAATTAAGGTGGCTCTAGGAAAGAAGATTGCCTTTCTATGAAACTATATATATATGTTGATGTTCTTTAGGGACCAGGCTGAATATTAAAATAACTGTTTACATACATTTATTGTGCACTTAACCATGTACCAGTCACTGCTTTACATATATTTATATCTCACTTAAACTTCACAGTAGCTCTAGAAGTAGGTGCTATTAGTTTACCCATTATATATAATATATAAAGATACTTAGGTCACAGAGAGGTTAAGTAACTTACCAAGATTGCACAGCTAGAAAAAGAGTCAGGATTCAGAGAGGGTAATTTCACTCCAGAACCTGTTCCCTTAAGCACCAACTACATTATTTGAATTACTTGTATATAATACATTTATTTATACACATATATATACTTTTATATATAAACACCATATATTTAAATATATGTTTTCAAATATCATGACAAGGGGGAATATATTTAAGGCAGTGTTTTTCAAACTTTTTAAATTATGACCCACTGAAAGAAATATATTTTATATTGCAAATTAGCATGCATGCACAAATAAAGCTGGTAAAACCACACAAAACAATATCCATTCTTACCATAAGCTATACCCTTTGACTTTTCCTCTCTGTTTCATTTCACTTCTAAAAAGTACTGGTTATGACCCTTAAAATTATTCCATGACCTATTACAGGGTCACATTTTGCAGATCAAAAACTACTGAAAGTCCTAAGCTTGTTCTTCAGTAGGTCCAGTTCATACTGTTTGTTGTTTAATGAGTGACTGTCAGCCCCTTTTCCCCCAGAGCCCAGCTCCTTGCCTGTTTGTTGACAGAGTGAATGTATAAATGGATTATAATTTTTCTTTCCTCATCTCTAATTTTTTAAGTTCCATTCTTCCCTTTTTCCCTTTTCTCTTTAAAAACAAGAGCTGGGATTTTGCCAAATGTGGCAATTATTTAGATTGGAACAGAGAAGTCAAGAAGAGATTTAATTATTTTGTTAAGGAAATAGATGTTACAAAATGAATTCTTATAAAGAAAATGACATTTTTCCCATTGATTTTAATTGTAATTTTAGCAGTATTCTGTATCTCCTGCTGTCTTCACCACATGCTGATTCCTGTAAGGTCTTCTTTGGTCTGCTCTGGCTTCTCTTCTAGAGGCAGGTTGGAAGGGGCATACCTCTTCCTCCAATTCTAAGATATTCCAGGGCAACCTCGGGCCCAGTTTAGTTGAATCTTTCTAGCATTTCTTGGAGTGCTTTGGGAGCCCCTAAACTATGACTGTTGGGGGGAGGTCTTCTGAGTGTTTAAGCCTGACCGTGGCTCGGGCAGACCTCCGGAATATGTAGAACTTCTCTAGAATCTCAACCTCAGAAGGAGCACTTCATTTGCTGTTAGCGCAGACACTTCAGATGTGCTGGTGGGCAGGGCATGGACCAGCCCAAAAGGACAGTGGCTACAAGGTGGCTGGAAACTTCTCGCATGGCAGGGAGTTCTGTGTCACCAGATCACCTGGGGCCAGAGTGGTGTGTTTTAAAGTGTTGGTGTTAGGTAATTGGTTCATGTGCTTAATAGGCTTTGCCTAATATGATTGGTTTAATGTTGCCTCTCTCCTCCTCTTCTTTTTATTGCTGATGCCTTGTTACAGACACAGCACTAGCTCAAATCTTTTCTGGAATAAGGCAGGATATCACTATATGTTCATTTGAAAAAAGAGGCTAAGAGCACAGGTTCTTGAAATGGTGCAGAAACTCAAAGGTGGTGTAAGGAGAGGGTTGGCAGTAAGGAAGTGTTCAAAGAGGGCCCCTCATCCATAGATGTCAGGACCTACGGGATTCATTTTAGTTTATGTTTATTACCCAACAAGCCCAGGTAACTAAACTTTCAGAATCTTTAAAAATGAGAAAGGTTTTTTGAAGATTTTTTTCTCTAATAAGACAGAAGGATTTCCATCCTGGTGTAGAGGTTTATTGAAGCAGTGATGTTATTCTATTAGGTGGTTTAAAAGAAACTTTATCTGCATGGCTGGTGATGAGAAAAAGGCAGATTTCAGTCCATGGGAAGCTGGAGTTAGAATGTTCAGAATCTAATGCAGGAAAGCCCTCGGTGGCTTCTTCAAGCCAGCCTCATCTTTCTCCTTTTACTCTATTACTACTGAAGGCAATATGTTCTCCAGTCTTTAGGATTCATAAAACCGAAATCCGGGGTTAGGGTGTATCTCTCCAAGGGCAGTGTTCATTATCAGAAATGTAGTACAGAACCATGCTCTGCTCAGTAGGTGTGTGATGACTGAGTTCTTGAATGTTAGGTGACAAGTCAGGTTCCCCAGCCCCACCATGCTGAGACTGTGTGCTGGGAGGTGTTGGCTTTGGGGGAATTGTGAGGATTGTTTCCTATTAAATCATTAAACATTTGAGCATCACCATTTTCTTAGCCCTGTTTTAACAGACATGGGGACTCAAAACATTTAGAAATGTTTTCCTCAAAGAGTTTGCATGGATCGTCAAGATTGGAGGCTATTCACAAACTGAAATATAACAGGAAGAGGCTTAGTGTGGTCAACATTGTGGAAAGGGCACTGGAGTGGGTTTCCAAAGACCCAAGTTTGAGCTCCAGCTCTGCCACTGGCTGTCAGAGCCAGTGTGGGCCAGTCACTCCTCTGGGAGACAGAGGGGCCTGAGGAGGTGACTTCCAAGATGATTTAATGCCAACTGTGTGAGGCTGGCGTGAAGTCTTGGGGTGGAAGGGGGTTGGAGGGTTTCTTGTGATCCCTGTTAAAATTTGCAGATGTTCCTATTTAAACTCAAGCAAAGGGTCATCATCCTTTCCCACTAGCTCCAGGACCCTCTCACTGTGTAAGTACATAGAGTATCAAGTTTTTTTCTATATCCTGTTTTTTCCCCAAAGACTCATATAGCAGTTTACAGAGAAATGGAAACCCAGCCCTAGTTCTGAATTAATTTGGCTACATTTGATACAGTCTTCCTTTCTAGAGTATGACTTTTCAGTTAGAATAACCCAAAAGATTGCTTTTCACACCTCTTTCATTTTTATGATACTTTTCAAAGACTTGTTCTGTTGCTCACAGTAGAACCCGTCAGACAGGGTTCAGCAGGCTCAAAAGTAACCACACCAGAAGTGTCAAGACCTAATAATGAGACTGAGCATTCGGTGCATTTCTTTGTGTGGGAAGGCAGGGGCACTCACAGTCTGTTACTACCACATTTTTTGGTCTGGAAAAAAGAAAAAGAGAGACTTTGCCCTCCATTGAGAACCAGAGTGCAAATTACAGTTCTGCCCTTGACTTTTTTTCTGGGATCACAAACGCTGGGCAGGAAAACCAGTGCTAGTGATGGCAATGGCAGCTCCCAAGAGGCTGATGAGGGCCAGAAGAGGCTTATTTGTGACAGACCAGAGGGAACGGCAGGGTGGGGCTGCTGACCCTGGGCCCCCACCCCACAAGCTGCTTACCTGAATTCAGGGATCCCAAAATAGCATCTTCCAGAGTGCAGGAATAGATGATGCTCTTGTCATTAGCATTCTTTAAAGTGCCTAGTCCCTTTGGGAAGCCTTTTGTCTATAAGTGATGCATCCTGAATGGTCTTTAAGAGAAACTGCTAGGGGATGCCCCTCCGAGGACTTAGTACAATGAAATGTTCCCTTCTCCCATCCCCCCAAAAAGCAAACACACTGGAAATTTTTCTGCGAATTCTTTTCTCCTCTTGGAGCTCTGGCCACTTGGTTCTGAAGCATAAGCAGAATTTTAAGAATGGGAGGGGAATTGGTGAGGACTTCCAGAATACAGGTTCCTAGGATGTATTTGAGCAAGCCCACAGACAAGTTATTTTTCACTCCTTTTCCCTAACACCTAAATCAGCCTCCCCCCACCCCCTTAATGGCTGCGTTATCTGATGGTGCTGATGATCATCATTATGGAAGGGCGCTAACAGAACAGCTCTGCAGAAAAACAATCCAGCCTGGGAATTGATCTGCTAGGGGGTAATTTGAAAAGTGGAATCTGAAGCTCTGGCAAGCCCGAGAAAATTACTATCTTGCTCAATAGGATTAGTTGTCCAAGATGAAGAATATTTTCTTCTTATACCATCCTGTATTCTGATTGTTCTGTTTTCACCACGTGCTTTTTCTCCTCTTTTGTCCCAATGCTGGATTCCATGGCTAGCAATTCCTGATTTTCAGCACAGTACCAGGCATGAAAACATAATCAGAGATTAATATGGTTATATGAAAGTGGACTGAAAGTGTTCTTTTAAAAGGGAAGGAATAAGTAGAGAAAGAATATGAAATTGGGTTTATAAGGGAAATCTGCTGCTCTCACATTGTCATTTTCATGAGGCTCTCATTTATTTATTAGAGAAAAAGTCATTTTTCTGAAGGAATTCAGGGCTGGATCTTCACCTCTCACTTGTATTATCTGTCTGTCTCCAAGTGAGAACAGCTTTGTGACCAGAAGGGGTTTGACCAGCCCAGGCTCATTTGTTAGCAGGAGGTGATTGGCTAAAAGGTGTGTGTGTGTGTGTGTGTAGGGGGCTGCAGTTGTCTCAACCAAATCCCTAGCATACACCTACCTGTGGCTCCCAGGTCAGAGCAGGAGGAGAGCTGACGTGTTTGGAGCTGTGGATTGGGAGAAGGTTGTAAAACACTAGGGAATGTGGGCCACTCAGGTGGGGAGAAGAGAGCAGTGTACTAGGCTGTTGGGAGGGAGTGTGTCTGTGCAGTAGTGCATTTCTCGCCTCCCTTCTCTGTGTAATACGTAAGCTTGGACTATTGGGCTACAGGTGTTACTGTTTGGTGAGGGGGGCAGGGACAGTTGCCTGGAGTCCAGTAGAGTGGCTGCCATGCTCTCCATTCACCCCCCATCCTTCCTTAGCAGCACTTGTGGAATGCCCTCTGTGGGCCAGGACCCTGTGTGCTAGGTGCCGAGGAGATGAAGAATAAGACCTGGTCTCGCCTCCAGGAGTTCACTGCCCGGTGTGGGAGCAGCAGAGTGAACCTGTGATGACTGAGTGAGGAGCCCTCTTAGGAGAGGTGAGCCCAGGCGCCTGATGGGACCACGATCGCCTGCTCTGGCTCTGAAGGTGGAGGAAAGGCTTTCCGGAAGAGGGGCCGTTTACGCTGAGTCCCAGTTTAAATAAGCTGAGCATGTTATGGGGAATGTCCTCCCCTTGGTGGAGGTTCCAGCATAATTCCCTTCCTGCCTCAGTGGAAGACAAGTCCCTCCTCCAAGGTTTGGGCCCCACCCCACCTGCCCCTCCCTCCCTCACCCTCATCTGCAACCTTTCTTTCTCCATGTTTTGCTCCCTGCTGTGTAAAATGTATTCAGATCTTTTTCATCTTAAAATTGTAAAGCAACAACAATAAAAGCCCTCCCTTGACCCTAACCCCGTGTTCGGCACACACTAAGCATCTTGGGCGAGAAGTCCACAGTTACTGTCACACTTCCCTCTCCACATGGGCAGACAGGCTTCCTCCCAGAGGATACCTCTCTAACCTATAGGTGACATCTGATGTTGCCCATTCCTTCTGTCTTAGTTTCCTAGGGCCTCCACAACATAGTACCATTTTGCAAGGCTGGTATGTTAAAGAGTGTTAGATATCTCGTTGATCCCATATCTGGGTGTTACTGGAAGCCAAGTGAATTCTCCAGGAGCTCCAGGAATCTTGTCTTCTGGGTCAGGATTTGAGATTTCACAAGACAGCAGAGGCTGTTCCTGCCCCTGCTGTGTCTTGATGGTGCTCATTCGTGGCACACATTCAGTGCCTATTTGGATCTGTCTAATGATTTTTTGTCTAATGAGTGAGGAGGTTGAGCCGAATCCCTTGGTAGCTCTGTGACGTTTGCATTCCCTTCCTGTGAGTGTACGTTTGGGGCATTATGCACATAGAGGCTCCCCTTCCTTGCTCCTGACCTTCCCTAGCCAGCTCATGAATAAGGGTGTCTTCTTATTCCAGTGGTCTGAGGACAAGACCTTTAGACATTCCCCCCACCCCAACAACTAGTCAATTGGCAAGGGGTCCTGGAACTGAAACGCTGCACACACCTATCCCTCCTTGAGTCCCCACCACTTTCCTGTCCTTCAGGCCCCATCACCTCTTATCCACACCATTGCCCTGGTCTGCCACCTGAGCCTCTGGGCTCTCTGTCCTTCAGTCAATCCCCAAGCTGCTGTCCTCACCCTCAGTACTCACTGCTGTGCTCCATGGCCCCACACAGGCCTCCCTGCTCAGCCTCGCTCGCTAGGGTTGCCCCAATGAGTCTCCAGTGCCCTTTTCCAACTCTGCTTATTCATTCAGCAAACATTTGTGGAACGCTTTCTGTGCTGGACATTGTGGTAGATTCTAGGGACAAGAAGGTGAAAAAGTCACAGGACTTGTCAGGGAAGGGCTCACAGCCAGGTATGAAAGTTGGCCATTCTAAAAATAATTCGAGACAGAGCTACATTTATGTTCTAGTCAGGTAACAAAGAGGGGAATGATGAACTCTGCTTGGTGGAGTTAGGGTTTGGGGGACAGTGGGTTAAAGAAGGCCCCAGAGGAGGAGGTGCCTGAACCTGGCCTTAAAGAGGAGGGGGTGCTTCCCTGGGGTCGGGGGAAGCACCCCCAGCACATCTCTCCCACACACCCTGGGTCATAACTGTCAAGTCCGCTGGCTGGTCCCTAAGCATGCAAACACGCCCTGCCCTCTGCCAGCCCCCGGCCTCACTCATGCTCTTCCCCCTGTTAGAATGCCATCCATACTCCCTTCCACAAAATCCTGCCTATGGAAATCTTGCCCATCCTTCAAGATTCCATCTTCTCCATGAACATTTTCTGATCATGTCCCCCTCCACAGCTCCCTTCAGCATTTTTTTAAAACTTTATTTCTCAAAAATTTAAAAAAAACAAACATTTCAAACAAAACAAGGTAATAGGAAAAACAAATATCCTAAAATAAAATAAATAAAAGCTACATTGCTCCCAATGTACTCCAACCATACCCCAACAAAATTAACGAACAATAGTTGTTCCTGACCGTTACCATATCTTTAAGATTACCCTCAATATCTTTTCTGTTCTTATTAGATTATGTTTCCCCTTCACTAGTTTCTATCTCTAGGTCCCCTGTGTTCTATGATATAAGACACTTGTTTTATGTTTTTCACAGAGTTCACATTAGTGGTAACATACAATATCTCTCCTTCAGCATTTTTATGTCTGTTGTGGCACTTAGCATTTTGTATTCCTTTCATGCGTTTACTTTTCCTAGTCTCGCCACTATGTATAACCCCCTTGAAGGGCTAACTTTGAACTGAAAACTCTAACAAGCGCATGTCTGAGTGAAGAGCAACATGCGGGATGAAATGTGCAGGGATGTCTATAAGTGTGTGCAGTAGAGTGGTTGTGTTCTTGGAGTGGTCCAAGGTGTATGAAACAATACAGAACCAGTCATTTATCTAGGAAGACCCCCGGCATCTGAGGAATATATTCAGAGGTCCTTTTCCTCTCTCTGTTGATGTAGGGTTCGATGACCTTCACGTGTGTGCTGACCCAGGCGTCCCTGAGAATGGCTTCCGGACCCCCAGCGGAGGGGTTTTCTTTGAAAGCTCAGTAACCCGATTTCACTGTCAAGATGGATTCAAGCTGCAGGGCTCTACGAAAAGACTTTGCATGAAACATCTTAATGGAACCCTAGGGTGGATCCCAAGTGATAAACCCATCTGCGTGCAAGAAGGTAAAGTGCTCACCTCCCTGTGGAAACAACTCATGTGGCTCAGCTTGCATAGGCTGCAGGTGTCCGAGGCTGAATGTCCCAGAGGGGCAAATACCCTGGGTTGTTTTGCTTCGGGTCTAAACCTGTGTGATGACTGAAAAGCTTGAGTGTGTAGTGTGGGCTGGGATAGGGGGTAAATTAATCTCAGCATTTGAGGTAATAGTCTTCATCTCTATCTCAATTACACCCAATTTATCACCATTTTTGTCAATGCAAGAGAGCACCTCAGATAACATTAGGGCTATTTATTATTAGCCTGCCAACTCAGCACTCCTTTCCATGTTACTCAATAAAAAGTGCCATAAATATATTGTCCCAAAACTGCATATAATGATTCAGAAGATGTATGTTACTCAGAGGAGTAAATCAATTACTCCTTATCAGTTCACTGTTAGATATGATTCATTTAAGGAAAGAAAAAACTGGCAAGCAATGGAAGAGTGACAAGGTAGACATTTACAGCAATTATCCCTAAATTTATTGATTGTTACAAGTTATTCATTTACTTCTAGTAATGATCCCTAATTCTGTTGGTTGAAACAAACTGATTTTTTTTTTATTCTAAGTAGATACATTTAGAGTTTTAAAAATGCATTGAGTTTAACGAATTGGAATGCCAAATTGTTGATTATGTATCTCAGAGGATCAGCAAAGCTGAAGAAGGAATGGCATGAATCAAGAATTAATTCTAGCCCCAAATTTCCATGAGGCAAAGAACTTACATTTCATTGGGTTCATTAGAAATTAGTTTCCGTTTCTCTTCATAACATTATTGATTGTGCTTTCAGATGGTGCTTTTATAATAATGATTTGTAAAATACTGTTCTGATTCTGTGTATATTTTCTCTATGAAACTTTTAAAATAATTCAAGTCAACAAGCATTTATTGAGCATCTATTATATGCCTCCCTACTGGAATTACAGAGGATGGAGAAGATAGTGTCTTTGCCCTTGAACTACTTGCTATCTTTTTTTTATCTTCAAGGTAAAGGGAAAAAAAGCCAAAATTAGTATAATAAAGAGTTAAGGTTTTAAAAAATAAATTCATTTTCTCCTCTTGCATGTGGCCCATGCAAATTGTGGTTTCCATAAGATTCTATTTAATTCAAAGTCGATTTGATTCATATATGCAGACCTCCCTGCAAAAACCTGTTGCCCAAGATACACAGTACTTAAAACCCAGACAAGCTCAGCAACATCAGAGAACAAAGAAAACCAAAATAGGCTTCCTGGTCACCTGTTATTTTATCGTCCTGGAAAAAAAAAAGCCTATCTACTTTTCAGATGAACTTCTTTCCAGTCCTGTCCATAACTACGTAATATATGTTAATTCCAAGAAAGGGAGTGAAAATCACCTTGGAGTGGGGAGTCTATTGCACAGGTCTGCACGCATAGTTCTCAACACAGAGATCCAAATGTGTGGGGTGGCAGCTATAATGTAAAACAAGGCCAGGGGTTTCCAGAGGAGGGTCCAGGATTCCGTATTCCAGTCGTGATGTTAGGCTTTACTCAACATTTGGGAAAGTATGGAAGAACAGATGTTGCTTCCTGAATAACTAGGATGTATTTATTTTTAATATTAATGGGAATTTTCCTAGTCCTTGAAAGATCTGTATAAAGAGATAGCTTCTGTTTCCCTGACAGTGAAGAAAATCATGGTTGTTAATGTCCTCGCCCTTGCTTATTCTGTGGTTTGTAGGGGTGGAGGCATAGCAGAGAGGAAGCTAAGCCTGTTTTTTTCCCCCCTGTTTTGTAAATGGCCCTTGTTCCCTGATCAGGATTTATGCTAGGCAAATAGTAAAGGCTGCTGAATTCATTTGTTTCCCTTGTCAGGTAACTCTTAGAAGGATAATGAATTTTTGTAGTGGTGGTAATAATAATAATATCAGTAGTAAGTTGTCACATTTTTATAGCTCATTAAAGTTGAAAGGTGCTTTCAGATTCACCATCTCATTTAATGTGCACTACCAGCCTCAAGATGAGTCCACATTGGGAAACCGAGGCTCAGAGACATTTGGTCCCTTTGCCAAGGTCACACAGCTGATCAGTAAGTACCAGAGCTGGAACTAGTTCTAAGCCAGCATTTTTTCCTCTACAAGGTTGTGTCTGACCTTCTTTGTATCACAAAATCACCACTCTAATCAATTACATGAGAGCAAATTACTACAACAAACAACATCATGTTGTTTTCAGGTTGAAGGGACTTACAGAAATCGTATAACCCAAGCCTTTGTGCTGATTTAGTTTTTGTTTGACCAGTAGAGAAACTGAGTCTCAGAGAAGTTAAGATCTTTCCCAGAGTTAAATGGCAATTTAGGGACAATGTTCTAGCCCTAGGTCTCCTGACTGTCTCCTGGGCTTGTTCCAGTCTTCCATGCTGCAGCCAGTTCTGCCTTCAGCACAGATTTTTAAATATTAAGTTCCTGTGTCTCAAAATGCTTTAGAAGAGTAAAGTGCTCTACAGATGCAAAGTGGTATTAGTTAAATGTTCTCTTGGGGCTCACACAGATTCCCCCTTTTATTCTCTGCCTCCCTCTGACACACGGATCAGTCATCCTCTGTTCTCATGTGGCTCCTTTATTCCTACCTAAATTGCTTAGTCCAAGTAAACTCAATTTACAGACTTTTGGACTGATATTAGAAGGAATGAATTATGTTTTTTTGGAACCTGAAGCCTCCAACTTGAGAGATGTCTATGCTCCGTCAAGCTGCTTCTGTAAGACGGGAGGCTGCACATTCCTAGGTGTGGGTGAAAATATTTATGGTCCAGGGAGCGGGAAAGGTGACCTGTGTGGTGGAGGGGAGACTGTGCAACTGGCAGGGGACTGAAAATAAGCCTGGAGCACAGGGAAGTGGACATGGCAAATACAGGCTCTAAAGGCCCCTGTGGTGGCCCCCATCTGGGTTCTCCTTTCCAAAATCACTTCAGCTGTGCTCTCTGGGGGACACTTTCCCCATAAATGAATCCCCACATTGTATAAGAAAAGCAGAGGGGAAATAAGATTGACGTTATATAAATTCACTTTGCAAACACTTACTCAACACATATGCAAAATCTGGATGTACTAAGATGCCGTCCCCACCCTTGAAACCTTACAGTACTGTGATGATTTAGACCATGGTTTGCACACCATAAAGCAAGTAGTATATTTTAAAAATAAATATCCCAGAGACATTAAATTAAAATTAATTTGGGATCCATTTATATTATGAACAGATATTTTGGAGTGGGAAGAGTGATCATCCTATGTCTTGCCAAAACCTACTTATTATCATTGTAATGAAAATATTTCCTTACTTCACCATCTCTTGATATGGCTGTGATACAGAATACATCTCAGCTTTTATGTCGGTGGTTATACTAACCAGACAGAAGACCGTGTTTTGTTTTTTAATAGAGAATGAGGTAAATAATTATACATGGCTCCTGAGTAGGAGTGTTGTCTTATTTCAGTTATGAGACAAGGTGCTACAGCACCTGAATCCATCCTCCCTTAGGATTCTCCTTCCTGGGAAGGGAGTGTATGGTATTTCTTAAAGCAGACCCCTATAGCTTGAGATTCTGCTTCTGCATGGATTCAAGTGGTTACTTGAGCCCCTTTGGATGCAGATGCAAGGATACAGAAACACAACATTTTCTTTTCTTCTTTGAGCATCCTTTTCTGGAGTATGCACCGTTGGTGGTGGAGGGAGACTAAACTAGAGCTTCTGCAGACTTAAATTTTTATGAAATGGGGTTTCATTATTGGAGGACTTCTTCACACAGCTCTTCTCTACAAGGTGGAGGAAGCTTTTTCTTTTATCTTAACCCTTTTCCTTGAGCGCCCTGAGAAAAGTTAGTGACTGCACTGGTCACTCGGTTTCAAGTAAATATCAGATAAATCCATATGAAGCAAATAAAAAAGTGTTTTCATGAAGCCAGAATCCTACAGGTCTAACAGGCTTGTTAAAGTGAGTGTCTTTAACAAGTGAGGTTCCAGGAACAGCTTAAAATCACTGTGGGGCTCTGCTTTACAGTCCCAGCATACCGCAATTTAGAGAACCTACCTAAGGCTTCTGCAAGCATCACTTATTTTAAAATGAACAGACTAAGCAGAAGACTTTCAGGAAATTCTCCTTCTGTAAGTCAGTTCCTTTTGGGCTGGGGAGGAGCAAAAAGGTGCAAGTAGGAGACAAAGGATTATTTTAACCACAATTTTAATGCACACCCAAAAGTGCTGTCCTGGTAGGGAGAGCCCATCTCGGAATGGTTTGCCTGGCTGTGCAAGGGGCCACCCACCAGTGTAGGCACGGCTCTTACACCCTCTGTATCACCTACAGCTCCATGTGAGTGGCACAGGGTTAAAGGTGCACCATTCCCACCGTGAATGAACGAGTGTCCCTGTTCCTCCATGTCCTCTGCAGCATGCATTTTCTGTGTTTTGTTTTGTTTTGTTTTTACGCAATTTCACTGAGATATATTCACAAACCATACGATCATCCAAAGTGTGCAATCAGTTGGTCACAGTATCATCACATAGTTGTGCATTCATCACCACAATTAATTTTTTAAACATTTTCATTACTCCAAAAAATAAGAATAAGAATAAAAGCAAAAAAGAACACCCAAAACATCTCATAGTCCTTTTTCCCCCCTATTATTCATTTACTTTTTGTCCCCCTTGTTTCTACTGATTTGTCCATATGCTGGATAAAGGGAGTGTGAGCCACAAGGTTTTCATAATCACACAGTCACACCGTATAAACTATATAGTTATATAATTGTCTTCAGAATCAAGGATACTGGATTACAGTTCAACAGTTTCAGGTATTTCCCAATAGCTATTCTAGTACACTAAAAACTAAAAAGGGATATTTATATAATGCTTAAAAATACCCTCCAGAATGATCTCTTGACTCCATTTGAGATCGCTCAGCCACTGAAACTTTATTTTGTTTAATTTCTCTTCCCCTTTTGGTCGGGAAGCCTTTCTCAATCCCATGATACCAGGTCCAGGCTCATCTCCAGGAGTTCTGCTCTACATTGCCAGGAAGATTTAAACCCCTGGGAGTCACATCCCACGTAGAGGGGAGAGCGGTGAGTTTACCTGCAGTGTTGGCTTAGAGTGAGGCCACATCTGAGCAACAAAAGAGGGTCTCTGGGGGTGACTCTTAGGCATCATTATAAATAGGCTTAGCCTCTCCTTTGCAGTAACAAGCTTCATAAGGGCAAGCCCTAAGATCGAGGGCTTGGCCTACTATGGTGATAATCCCCAATGCTTGCGAGAATATCAGGAATTCCCTAGGTGAGGAAGTTTAATGTTTCCACATTTTTCCCCAGGCCCTCAAGGGGGCTTTGCAAATACTTCTTATTCTCTGCCCAAATTACTCTTGGATGTATTGGGGTTTTATGCTAACCTGTACAAACCAACCAGATCTCACCCCCTATTCAAGGTTCTATTTAATTACGGTGTTTGAATAAGCTTACCATATAAGTTAAATTTTATAGCATGCTACAGAAAATATAGATTTTGCTCCAAAATAAATGTCTCTTCCTTTAGTCTCACACAGAAGTTGAGGTTTTAAAACACAGTCAATATCATCCTTTTCTCTTTAGTCTGATTTACCTTAGTTCTAATCAAGTCGCTTTCATTCATACCTCTAATTGAAGTCTGATCTCTTTTTCAGCTTTTTAAACATTTGCTGTATGGGGTAATGCTGACATTCATAGCTGCCGAATTCTGGCTCTGAGTCTCAGGTGTCACACAGATACCCAAAGTTACAGGGACCGACCAGCTTAGCATCTCAGAATTTAGAGATAACCATTGCAACTCATGAATAGATGTGATTGGTGTAAAAGCTTACAATCTGGGAAACTTCACCATTAAGTCTTCCCCTGATAACCTATACTCGTAGATTCAATTCTCAGAGTTTGCACATTATAGTTAGCCCATATTAACGAGGTGTTATATTGTTTGTCTTTTTGATTCTGGCTTATTTCATTCAACATACTGTCCTCAAGGTCCATTCACCTAGGTGCATACCTCTCAACTTCATTTCTTCTTGTCCCTGCTCGGTATTGCTTTGTATGTATACACCACAGTTCACCATTCTGTTTATCAGTTGATGTTCCCTTAGGCCAGCTCCATCCATTGTGAATCACGAATATGGCTACCATGTCCAGTGTGCAATGTCCAGTCATGACCCTGCTCTCAGTTCTTCCAAGAGTAAACCCAATAACAGGGTTGCAGGACCACATAGCAACCCTATAGTAAGCTTCCTGTGGAACCACCACACTGCCTCCAGCTGGGCTGCGCCATTCTGCTTCCCTACCAACAGGGAATAGGTACATCCCTCTGTCCACATTTTCTCCAGCACTTGTATCCCTCTGTTTATTTTTAACAGTTTTAGTCACACACCATACAACCCACCCTAAGTAAACAATCAGTGATTCCTAGTATAATCAAATAATTATGCATTCACCACCACAATCTATATGAGGAAATTTCCATCTCTTCCCCAAAGAAAGAGGAAAAGGAGAAAAAAAAATGAAGAGTAAAAATACTAAAGATAGAAGAAAATAAAAACAAAATACAATGAAAAGTTCAGACAGTGTCACCACCCTAAGAATCCCACATCACTCCTTTATATCCCACTCTTACAGACATGTATCTTTGGTGTATTGCCTTTTAGAATTAATGGAAGCATATTACAATGTTACTGTTAACTATAGATTCTAGTTTGCATTGATTGTATTTTTCCCCTATACCATCCAATTTTCAACACCTTGCAATGTTGACATTCATTTATTCTCCGTCATTTAAAAACATTCTTATATTTGTACATTCAGTCACCATCATTGACCACTCTATGTTTCTCTAAGTTATACAAGTCTTTATCTTCTATCTTTCCTTCTGGTGTCATACCTGCCCCTAGCCTTCCTCTTTCAACTGTACTCACACTCATCTTTGTTTGGAGTACTTACAATAGTGTGTTACCCTTACACACTATTATGCTATCCATTCCATTTCTGGTTCTATACAATCAATCCTGTTGAACCTTCTGTACTCCTTCAGTATCAAATGCCTGATCTCTAACCTCTTTCTATCTCCTTATAACTTGTATTCTCAACTCTCAGATTTCACTCTTCAATGTTAGTCCATATTAGTGAATCCATACATTATCCATCCTTTTGTTTCTGGCTAATTTTACTCAATGTCACATCTATTATCTACCGTTTTGTCTTTTGGATTTTGTGTGCCATATTTTATTTTTATTTTTGCTCTCTCTCACTTTTTACCCTTATTGATATTCTTCACTGTTCTCCAAACCTCTCTCTCCTGTCTTTTCCTATCTGCCTGTAGTACGCCCTTTAGTATTTCTTGTAGAGCAGGTATCTTGTTCACAAACTCTTTCAGTGTCTGTTTTTCTGAAAATATTTTAAACTCTTCTTCATTTTTGAAGGACAGTTTTGATGCATACCGAATTCTTGGTTGATGGTTTTTCTCTTTCAGTGTGTGAAATACATCATACCATTGCCTTCTTGCATCCATGGTTTCTACTGAGAAATCTGCACATAGTCTTATCAAGCTTCCTTTGTATGTGATGGATTGCTTTTCTCTTGCTGCTTTCAGAATTCTCTCTTTGTCTTTGGTATTTGATAATCTGATTATTAAGTGTCTTGGAGTTGGTCTACTCAGATCTGTTCTGTTTGGGGTACACTGTTCTTCTTGGATATGTAATTTTATGTCTTTCATAACAGATGGGAAATTTTTAGTGCTTATTTCTTCCATTATTCTTTCTGCCCCTTTTCCCTTCTCTTCTCCTTCTGGGACACCCATGACATGTATATTTGTGTGCTTCATCTTGTCATTTAGTTCCCTGAGACACTGCTCATATTTTTCCTTTCTTTTCCTTATCTGTTCTTTTGTGTGTAGGATTTCAGATGTTTTGTCCTTTAGTTCATGAATCCTTTCTTCTGCCTCTTCAGATATCCTGTTGTATATCTCCATTGTGTTTTTCATCTCTTGTACTGTGCCTTTCATTCCCATAAGTTCTGCCAGTTGTTTTTTCAAACTTTCGAGTTCTTCCTTATGTTTGCCTGGTATCTTTTTTATATCCTTCATCTCTTTTGCCATATTTCCCCTCAACTCATTAATTTGATTTTTTAATTGATTTAGAAAACTTGTTTGATTAATAATTAGTTGCTTCAATTCTTGTATCTCAGTTAAAGTGTAAGCTTGTTCCTTTGACTGGGCCATATCTTCATTTTTCCTAGTGTGATTTGTAATTTTTTGTTGTCTAGGTATCTGGTATCCTTGATTACCCCAACCAGATTTTCCCAGACCAGATGGACCCAGGTCTCAGGAGGAAGCTGTATTCAGTATCAGGTTTCCCTGAGGCTGAGACCCAGCAGATTGTCAGACTTCCTATGAAGCCTCTAGATTCTGTGCTTTTCCTAACCTGCCCAGCAGGTGGCACTTTTCAGCTCTCAACTCCCCACCAGCATGAAGAGGTGCCATGAATTTAATTCTCAGTGGATGCTGTCCCTGCCAGGGACCTAGGGTGTCAGAAGCCAAGCTTAGGCTGTTTGTTGTTTGTTCCCTGCTCCCCCACCCCCACCCCAGGCCCTGGGGACTGAGTTCTCTGGAGGAGGGCCACCACTTGAGCTGGGCCCCACCCCCCCTTTTCTTAGGGAAGATACACCCTTTAGGGAATTGTCTCCTATGTTGAGTTTTTCCTTTGACTCTCTGAATATCTTAACTCCATCCTTGCCTCTGTCATTGCTGACAATTGAAAATGCCTGAGGCTTTCTCTGAGCTACTTAGAATGAGAGGAAAAAGAAGGAAAAAAGCCAGATGTCCCCTTTTCAGTGCCAGTCCCCAGCCCTCCAGATCACCAGGCATGAACCAGAGTTGGCACCTGGCTCTGTATGCCCTTTTATTTGGGACACAGCCCTTTTCCAGTATTCTGAGGTCAGTGGACCCAAAAGCCTCTGTTTTTATTTATTTATGTATTTTTTTCCATCAGCCCTGCCTCCTCTCTGCCAGGATAAACCTCCAGGTTCCTTTCCTGCTTGCTCTGGGTTTATCTGTGCTCATAGCATGTGTTCAGCAGTCTAAATTTGTTAATTAAAACCACAATTGATGCTTGGTTGAGCTACATTCCCTTGCTCCCAGCAGTGACCGCTTCTTTTCCCCACAGTAAAGTTTTGCCACTCAGGTTGCCATGCCAGTCAGGGAGGGGCACCAGATCCCCAGTTTGGGGAGCTTTACCTACAGGTCTATGCTGTGATCTCAGATGTCCCACCCATTCCAGATTGGTGTACAATATTGTCTGGTCATGGATTCCCTCCCCCTCCCTGCCCCTGTCAGATTCTCCAGACTCTTTTCTAGTTGTTCCTGGCTATTTACTAGTTGTCCTTGGGGACTAACTAAATTTCACACTTCCTTATGCTGCCATATTCCTGTGTTGTTTTTTTTTAATAGTAGCCATTCTAGTGGGTGTGAAATCGTATCTCATTGTGGGTTTGGTTTGCATTTCCCTAAAGACTAAAGATTTTGAGTATTTCTTCATGTGCATTTTGGGCATTTGTATTTCTTCTTTGGAGAAATGTCTATTCAAGTCTTTTGCAAATTTTTTACTTGGGTTGTTTGTCTTTTTGTTGTTGAGTTGTAGGATTTCTTTACATATTATGAATATTAAACCATTATCAGATATGTAGTTTCTAAATATTTTCTATCATTCTGCAGGTTTTCTTTTTAGTTTCATGATGAAGTCCTTTGATACACAAAAGTTTTAAATTTTGATTAAGTCCCATTTTTCTATTTTTTTCTCTTGTTGCTCATGTTTTGGGTGTAAAGTCTAAAAAGCCATTGCCTAAACAAGGTCCTGAAGGTGCTTACCTGTTTTCTTCTAGGAGTTTGATAGTTTTGGTTCTTATATTCAGGTCTTTGATCCAATTTAAGTTGAGTTTTGTATATGGTGTGAGGTAGGGATTTACCTTCATTGTTTTACATATGGATATCCAGTTTTACCAACACCATTTGTTGAACAAACTATTCATTACCAACTGAGTGGACTTGGCACCCCTGTCAAAATTCAATTGGCCATAGATGTGAGGGTTGATATTTGAACTCTCATTTTGATTCTATTAGTCTTTCCATCTGTCCTTGTGCCACTACTATGCTGTTCTGACTACTGTTGCTTTGTAATGAGTTTTAAAATTGGGAAATGTGAGTCCTCCAATTTCATTCTCCTTTTTCAAGATGACTTTGGTTATTTGGGGTCCCTTGTGCATCTGTGTAAATTTTATGATTGGCTTTTCCAGTTCTTCAAAGAAGGCTATTGGAATTTTGATTGTGATTGTATTGAATCTATAAATTGCTTTGGGGAGAACTGATATCTTAACAATATTTAGTCTTTCAGTCTAAGAACATGGAATGTCCTTCCATTTATTTAGGTCTTCTTTGATTTCTTTTAGCAATATTTTGAAGTTTTCTGTGTACAAGTCCTTTACATCCTTAGTTAAATTTATTCCTAGATATTTGATTCTTTTAGGTGCTGTTGTAAGTAGAGTATTTTCCCTTATTTCTTCTTCAGATTATTATTAGTGTATAAAAAGACTACTGTGTTGATCTTATACCCTTCCACATTGCTGAATTTGTTTATTAGCTCTTGTAATTTTGTTGTGGATTTTTCAGGGTTTTCTATATCTAAGATCTTATCATCTGCAAATAGGGAGTTTTACTTCTTTTCCAATTTGGATGACTTTTATTTCTTTTTCTTGTCTGATTATTCTTCTTAGAACTTCAAGTTCAATGTTAAATAACCGTGGTGACAGTGGGCATCCTTGTCTTGTTCCTGATCCTATAGGGAAAGGTTTCAGTCTTTTACCATTCCATTGACTATGATGTTAGCTGTGGGCTTTTAATATATACCCTTTATCATGTTTTCTAAGTGTTTTAATCAAGTGGTTTTCTAAGTGTTTTAATCAAGGAGGGGTGCTAGATTTTGTCAAATGACTTTTCTACCTCAATTGAGATGATCATATGATTTTTTTTTTTTTTTTTTTGCCGCTTTCATTTTCTTAATGTGGTGTGTTAGAGTAACTGATTTTCTTTTGTTTAACTACCTTGAATGCCTGGGATAAACCCCATTTGTAATACTGTATAATTCTTTTAGTGTGCTGTTGGATTGAATTTGCTGGTATTTTGTTGAGAATTTTTGCAGCTATATTCATAAGATCTGTAATTTTCTTTATTCAATACATTTCCAAAACTGTAGATTTATAATTACTTTTCATGCATTTGCATTTTAGAACCTGTAAGAAGTAAAAAGTGGAGTTACAAACCAAAAAATACAATACAATAGTGCTGGCATTTATAATTGCCCATATGGTTGTCTTTACTGGAGGTCTTTATTGCTTTATGCTTCTTTGATCCACTGTCTAGTGTCCTTTCCTTTCAGTCTGAAGAACTCCCTTTAGCATTGCTTGTAGGGCAGGTCAAGTGGTGACAAACTCCCTCGGCTTTTGTTTATCTTAATCTCTCCATCACTTTTGAAAGACAGTTATGCTGGATATAAAATTCTTGGTTGATAATTGTTTTCTTTCAGAATTTTTAATATTCTGTCCCACTACCATCTTGCCTCCATGGTTTCTGATGAGAACTGGCACTTAATCTTACTGGGGCTCCCATTGCAGCACACGTTGCTTTTCTCATGCAGATTTCAGAATTTTCTCCTGTCCTTGGCTTTCTACAGTTTGACTCTATGTCTAGGCATGGTTCTCTCTGATTTATCCTGTTTGAGATTTGAGGAATTCTCAAATCTGCCTGTGCATGTCTTTTATTAAATTCAGGAACTTTTCTGCCATTATTTCTTTGAATATTCCTTCTGCCCCTTTCTTTCTTCTCCTTCTAGGACTTCCATACTACATAAATTGGTGTGCTTGATGGTATCCCAGAGGTCTCAGGCTATTTTCACTTTTTATAATCCTTTTTTCTCTCTGCTTCTCAGCCTGACTCATTTCAATTGTCTTGGCTTCAAGTTCACTTACTCTTCTGCCATCTCCAATCTGCTGTTGAAACCCTCCTGAGAATTTTTTATTTCATTTACTGTGGTCTTCAACTCCAGTAGTTCTGTTTGGTTCCTTTTTAAAATTTCTATCTCTTTATTGAGATTCTCATTTTGTCCATTCATTGTTTTTCTGATATCTTTTAGTTCTCTCTCTGAGTGTTTTCCTTTATCTTCCTGGGCATATTGAGGATCATTTTCCCCCTCTTTTAATGGATTTATTGTACTTGTATTATGCCACACAGCACGGCATTTTTAAACACTGACCTATAACTCCTCAATAAGATAAAGCAAAGAGAAAATTGTTTATCTTATTAGAAAGAAGATACACCATCACTGTATAGTCTTCAAACATTATTCCACTTTAACTTTCATAATTTGACAATGTGTTCATGAAGCAATCTGCAGACAACTACTTCTTTAACACAAAAAGAACACTTTTAAATAGACATAACTCTCCAAAATTGTTTATTAGGTATGAATTTCACAAACGTTGCTTGTATTACCTGTAACAGTGGAGCTAGAGAGTATTGTTCCTTCACCAAGCTACACAGCAAGAACCACCAATACTATGGTGGAACTTGAGGCCCTTTCCAAGGCCCCGCCTCATGTGACCTGCAGATGTTAGCCTGCATATCTCCCTGGGCTTGTGGATTGACTTGGTGAACCACTGGTTGTCAGGATTTCTTCTGATAGCTTTATGGAATGGATCAATGAAGATAATCTCAAAGAATTTGGACATGGAATCTTCTCCCCCAGTAAGAATTCAGGACTCCAGGTCACCATAGTGGCATATGGCTGACTTCTTGGCACCACACCAAAGGCTTTGAGCAAACTTTAGCTGGTTGTCACCACGATGGACAGGTTTGCCATGGGTTACACCCTTAGGAACTGGGCGTTTGTGACCACCACACATGAGTCTGGTAGATGACATAACCTTGCTTGACCATGTATCCCAGTCTGTGTGCTTTATCAGGCTGACAGGGGCAGGAGGCCCTGTGGAGCACAGAGAGCTGGCGGGACTGCCAGCAATGGACCCTCAGAAGAGACCGCATCATGTCGGACTTGCTCCTCCATAGCTCCTGGATGTACTTGCAAGCATCCATCTTGGCTTATCTCGTGGCTGCTGCCAGGCAGAAAAAGCTGTTGAGGATCATTTTTAAAAGATCTTTGTCCAATCACTGCCCTCCCCCCTACGTGGGATCAGACACCCAGGGGAGTGAATCTCCCTGGCAACGTAGAATATGACTCCCGGGGAGGAATGTAGACCCGGCATCGTGGGACGGAGAACATCTTCTTGACCAAAAGGGGGATGTGAAAGGAAATGAAATAAACTTCAGTGGCAGAGAGATTCCAAAACGAGCCGAGAGATCACTCTGGTGGACACTCTTACGCACACTTTAGACAACCCTTTTTAGGTTCTAAAGAATTGGGGTGGCTGGTGGTGGATACCTGAAACTATCAAACTACAACCCAGAACCCATGAATCTCGAAGACAGTTGTATAAAAATGTAGCTTATGAGGGGTGACAATGGGATTGGGAAAGCCAAAAGGACCAAACTCCACTTTGTCTAGTTTATGGATGGATGTGTAGAAAAGTAGGGGAAGGAAACAAACAGACAAAGGTACCCAGTGTTCTTTTTTACTTCAATTGCTCTTTTTCACTCTAATTGTTATTCTTGTTATTTTTGTGTGTGTGCTAATGAAGGTGTCAGGGATTGATTTAGGTGATGAATGTACAACTATGTAATGGTACTGTAAACAATCGAAAGTACAATTTGTTTTGTATGACTGCGTGGTATGTGAATATATCTCAATAAAATGATGATTAAAAAAAAAAAAAAAAAAGATCTTTGTCCAGTATATCCAAAGGCTGGCCCTCTTCATTGATGGTTTCTGGATTTATATCTAGTTCCTTTGGTTGGGCTGTCAGTTCCTATTTCTTTGTCTTGTAATCCTTTGTTGCACACTGTCCATTTTACTATTTTAAAGGGTTAACTCTGGGATTTAGTCTCTGAGCTAAAGACTGAAACCTAAGTCTGTTCTTTAAGTTTCTATCTAAAGAGGGATATGACAGAGATTTCCTTGTGTGCCGGGTGCTAACAAAAACAAACCAATTCAAAAAACACCATTCACAGTCTTTGCAAATTAACTTTGCTTTGGCTAGTGCTCTCCTTCAGTGTTTAGCTCTCCTATCAAGAAGATCAGCTCAAGGCAAAAGCTAAGTGCAGGGTCCTCACCCTCTTATCTGAGCCTGAGTCTTGTTCTGGAATATGCCTGCTCATAGCCTTAAGAATTACCACATTTACAGGAATTCGAATGCCCGTTCTACTCCCTATGAAATACTTTCTCCCCTTCCATGGTGCTCTGTTGTGTGACTTACTGCAAGTGATCTTTTGCCCCAGCTGCTTAAACCTGTTTCTTACACTGCTTTGGTTATCAGCAAGCTGCTTCTGCCTTCAGGGCAGGTTCTGGAGGTCAAGCCAGAAAGGGGTTTCCCGATTCAGTCTTTCATGCTACCACCTGGTAGATTGGCACCGACATACAGGCACCCCAGTATGTGCATGGGTGTTACCCTCTTCCCTCTGGAGCAGGGCCAGGGACCCACAATGGGAGAGCAGACTGGCTCTGCAGTGCACCAGAGTGGGGGGGGGGGGTGAGCAGCCAGGGTGTCACAAGCTTCTCCTACCATTTTTAAAGCTGTGTTTTCTTGATTTGGCACTCCCCCAGTAACTGTTTTCAGCATTTTGAGGAAGGTGGCTCTGCCAGTGTTTGCTAGTTTTTGAAAGATTCTATGGAAATCAGCAACCTGGAGCATCTTATGCTACCATTTTGGCCAACCAGACCCCAGATGGTTCTTAAACGTAAAAATTTGAGACTCACTCATGTAGGATTGTGGTCTGATATTGCTTTGCAAGAGATATGGGAACATGATTTTCTCTAGTGTTAAGCAGAGGCTGAGAGATAATTCTTAGAATCAAAGAATGTCAGTGTTATTGTTTTTAAAAAAACTGAGGTCTGTAGCTTCTGAGTGTCCTCACAGATCACACAGGAAGTAAATTGGTATTAGAAACAACATCCTGACACCTAGTTCAGTTCTCCTTCTACTATACTTGTCGTGTGCAACCCAGCCTGCACATTAGAGTCACCTGGGGAACTTTTAAAGATAAACATGCCTGAAACCCACTCCAAGAGATTCTGTTTTAATTGATCTGGGTTTGGGGATCCCGGGCAAGGTATTTTTAAAAGCTCCCAAGGAAATTTCAATGTGCACCCAGAGACCCCTGCCACCTGCCCTTTTTGTCTCTGTCTCCCTCATCACCTGGCTGCTGTATAAGGTGGCATAGAGCACGGGAGGAGGGTATGTCCCTGTCACAGCCCCTACTTGCCATGTCTCAATGCTGAAGCCCTCTTTGCCCCAATTCCTTGCAGAATGCAACAAGGACAAAATAATTCATTCATCAAACATTATGTTTAAGTACATACTAAAACATTTTGGCTTCCGTAGACCTGACCAGGATTGCTAGAAAAGATGAATAATTTGATGTTAAGAAGATTCTTTGAGCTTCCTGGGAAAAAGGTGCAATATGAGTTTAAGTATTATTATTACATCATAAATTTTTAATTAAAAGATTCGACTTTGCTCATAAGCTAAAGCTGGCAGTAAAGTTGGCAGATATCTCCTCTATTCATTGAAACTGTGATGTGAAGCCACTTTACAAAGGAAGGGTAGTCTTACTGCTATTTTACAGTTGCTCCTATGTTAAGGTGAGCTGTCTCCCAGCTCCAGAGGCTTCCCCAAAACAGACTGATGCCCTAAAAATGTTTTATTTAGAAAGCTTTTCTTCTCGTGTGCATTTTCTGTCATCTCAAATTTCTTTCCTGTTGCCTCAGACATGGGTTATCAGAAACAGCAGCCTGGGTCCACAGGGGCAGATATTTGCATGTCTTCCCCTAAGATTTTCTCTTCTCATTTTCATCTTCTAAGATGGAAAGGATCAGAGGGATGTTTCTACCTGTCTCCATGGCCACTGTCATTTCTTATTTATGCTTCTGTTAACAGAAGTCACCACTACCTTACACTCCTTCCCCTGCAGGTTTTGGTGAGTGTTGTTCTTGTTCTTAAAAGATTTCTTTAACTTGTATGTGGTCATGACTTAAAAGAAAGAAAAAAAATTCAGAGGAAATGAGGTCAGGTCAGACTGGGGCGGATATGGCAAAGATACGTGGCAGAAATGATCAGTTATCGTCATTGCAGGATGACAGCAGGACTGCCACCTGCCACAGACAAGGGTTTGCAAACCTGTACAAACGAGTCCCCACCCCACCTCCAAGTGCAGAGGGAAAGTCCAATTTATAGCAGCCACTCTTCCTTTACCAGCTGCAGTACATATTCTTCCATGTCCAAGGAGTGATGAAAGGAGCCTGTCAGGCCAACGCTGGGATGTCATCCTTTCTGTACAAGAGCCAAGGGGTAGGGAGTTGTTCTAAGTGGCAGACTTAGACAAATGGAGAATAACAACAACACCATCACCACATGTACACATCTTTGCTGGGTCATGTGTAGAGGTCACAAAATGATTATTAGAGACCTTGAACACCAAGCTAAATGTGGGGATTCCTCAGAAAGCAGTTTTTTACCAGCTAGCAACGGAAACTACCCAGAATTAGGTTGGCTGCTTATGAAAAATGCAGGGCTACCCCATGGGTGTCCTTCCAAATCCGCCACAGATGACATTCGTTTTCCCTCACACCAGTCTTGAGCAATTTTGGACTGACGGGGGCTCCTTGGTCAGCATCTTGTGGGTCCTATTACTAATGTAGATCTCCCTGGCACCCACACTGGGTCTGGGAGGACGAGGCCCCAGCGTGCAGAGCTGCCTCCCAGCCTGCTCAGATTCGATTCTGTTCTTTATTACATTTTTCTGATACAGCTGCTTTGGGATGGGCTGGGGCATGTTAAATTCTGAGCCAGCCTTTGCATTTTAACTGCTCCTTTCAGTCCAGTCAGGCATCCAGGCTGGACTTACGTTTCCATCAAGCAGTGGGTCTCGGTGTTTGGCTTGATGGGAACTGTCTGAGGGACTTGTTTAATAATGCACATTTCCAGGTCTCACTCTTAGAGGCTTTTGGGCAATAAGAGTCTGAATTTAGCAGGTACCTCCAGGTGATTTTGATGCTCATGGGCCTCAGAGCACTCTTTGAGATACTTGCTGCGGCTGCTCCACAAGGAAAACATCAGGATGTGGGAATGAACTGCTACAGGTCGTGAACCCAGGAGAAGGGCAATTGAAATGTCTTCTTTTATTTTTCTTGGGAGCTCTCCTCTGACAACAAAGTGCTTTTGCTATCACTTCCTTGTTGAAAGCAAGGGCTAATTTCCAGAAGGTGGGAGGTGACCTCAAAGTTTCTTTAAAGATAATATAATTAAAACTGTTTATTGAGAGAAAAGCAAGCAATGAGGTCGGTTTACCCAGTTTCTCAAACAACTATCATAAGAGGTCACATTGACTTCTGTAAATTTCCTTGTAAAAATTAAGGCTTTAAACTTGAAAGGTGAAATCACTGCCCTCCCCCCTACGTGGGATCAGACACCCAGGGAAGTGAATCTCCCTGGCAACGTGGAATATGACTCCCGGCGAGGAATGTAGACCCGGCATCGTGGGATGGAGAACATCTTCTTGACCAAAAGGGGGATGTGAAAGGAAATGAAATAAGCTTCAGTGGCAGAGAGATTCCAAAACGAGCCGAGAGATCACTCTGGTGGGCACTCTTACGCACACTTTAGACAACCTTTTTTAGGTTCTAAAGAATTGGGGTAGCTGGTGGTGGATACCTGAAACTATTAAACTACAACCCAGAACCCATGAATCTCGAAGACAGTTGTTTAAAAATGTAGCTTATGAGGGGTGACAGTGGGATTGGGAATGCCATAAGGACCAAACTCCACTTTGTCTAGTTTATGGATCGATGTGTAGAAAAGTAGGGGAAGCAAACAAACAGACAAAGGTACCTAGTGTTCTTTTTTACTTCAATTGCTCTTTTTCACTCTAATTATTATTCTTGTTATTTTTGTGTGTGTGCTAATGAAGGTGTCAGGGATTGATTTAGGTGATGAATGTACAACTATGTAATGGTACTGTAAACAATCGAAAGTACAATTTGTTTTGTATGACTGCGTGGTATGTGAATATATCTCAATAAAATGATGATTAAAAAAAAATAAATAAATAAAACCATAAAAAAAAAAAAAAAAAATTAAGGCTTTATGATTTTTGGAATGTCAGTGCCACCCCAATACACGTAGTCATTCATTCCACAAAATTCTGTAAAGCACCCAATATTTGCCAGGCCCAGAAGCTCCCACTTTAGTTGAGAGAGGTTACTACATTTTCAGTGAACTTCCTTGTTCCTCTTTATGGTTTAATTTTTTTATTGTTGTCCTTCCCTCCCCACCCTCCTTTTTGAACCTTTTTGAAATTTATGAAATATATAGAAAAGTGCACAAAACAAAGCTGAACCATGCAGTTCATTATCACAAAGCAGACACCCACGTCACCACCATCTGGGTGAAGAAATAGAACATTGCTGGCACCCCAGAGCCCTCTCAGGTCTCCTCCCAAGCACGGCCTCCCTCCTCCCTTCCTTGCAGAGGTAACCTGTTTCCTGGCTCGTGATTACTTCCTATGGTACTCCCAGAAGCATCAGTCCCTAAGCACAATACTATTTTAAGTTTGATTTACTTCTGCCTTGTTTGTGACATTGTATAAATGAATCATAGAGTGAATGCTATTTTATGTCTGACGACTTTTACTTTGTGCAATTCATACACATTATTGCATGTAGCTCTAGTTTGTTCAATTTCATCACTGCATAGTGTTCCATTATATGAATATACCATACTTTGAACAATTTGATGTTAATCAAAATTTATTTTGTCCCAGTTTGGTTCTGTTACAAATAGTGCTGTTATGAATATTCTGGAACTTGCCTTTTGATAACTATATATACCCATTTCTGTTGGGTATATATCTAGGAGTGTAATTGCTGGGTCATAGGATATGCATGTGTTCAGTGTTAATAGGTACTGCCAGTTTTCCAAAGTGGTTGTACCAATTTGCATTCCCACCAGCAGAGTGTGAGAGTCCCAGCTGCTCCTTGTCAACACTTGGTATTGTCAGTATTTTAGCCATCTGATGAGTACGTAGTGGTATCTCAAGATTTTAATGGACATTCCCCTGGTAAATAATGAGGTTGAGTACCTTTTTGTATGTTTGTTGGTCAGCTTGTTATTTTCTCTTGTGAAGTACCTGTTTAATTCACTTGCCTATTTATCTATTGAGTTTCCTTTCTCTTATTGATTTGTAGAAATTCTTTATATATGTTGGGTACAAGTCCTTATTGGTTTAATGTGCTGCAAATATCTTCTCCCATTCTGTGGCTTACATTTTTACTCTCTTGTCAGTGTCTTTTGTTGCATAGAAGGTCTTCATTTTAATTTAGTCAAACTTATCAGTCTTTTTTCTTTATGTTGGTGCTCTATTTTTTTTGTCTTGTTTAAAAAATGTTTTCCTACTCTGAAGTCATGAAGATTATATTCTTGAACTTCATTTTGACTTTCACATTTAGATCTATAATCCATCTGCTCTTGATTGTGTATTTGATATAATCCAGCACCATTTAATGAAAAGGCTGTTTTTTCATAAGTCTTTTTTCACCTTTTTTCAAAAGGTGTTTTTTCACCTTTGTCATAAAACAAATGTCTTGTTCCAGGATCCTGTGTTCTGTATCATTGATCTATTTATCTTTACAGCAATACTACACAGTTTTAATTGCTGTAGTTTTATAATAAGTCTTGAATTCTGGTAGAGCAAGTTGACTCACTTGTTCTACTTCTTCAAGTTGGTCTTGGCTCTTTTTAGGCTTTTGACTTTCTATATAAGTTTTAGAATCAGCATGTCAGCTGTCAAAAAAGTTTTAATTTTTAATACAATTGTATTGAATTTATAGTTTAATTCTGGGGGGAGATGATGCCTTTAAAATATTGAATTTTCTAATCTAGGACCATGGAGTATTCCCCCACTTATTTAGGGCTTAGAATTTTTTTTCTCAATGTTTTAGTTCTCCGTATAGAGATCTTACATGCCTTTTGTTAGATGTTTGCCTCAGTGTTCAAAAATCTTTTGATGCTATTGATGACATTCTTGAAAATTTTCTTTTTTTTTGGCTGGCATTTAGAAATTAACATATGCTTAACTCACTTATTAATTTTACTATTTATCTATGTAATTTTGGAAGGTTTTCCCACATATACAACCACGTCATGTGTGAATCATACAACTTTTATTTCTGTCTTCCTGATCCTAATATGTTGTATTTCTTTTTGTTGCATTTCTGTTTTGATTAGGACCTTGAGTACAATGCTGAGTAGAAGTGGAAAGAATGGGCATCCTTGTCCTGTTTCCCATTTCAAATGTAATAATTTCAACATTTTTGCTATAGGTTTTAAAAAAGATACCCTATATTAAATTAAATATGATTCCTTATATTCTTAGCTTGCTAAGATATTTTTTTAATATTATGAATGGATGTTGAATTTTATCAAATGCTTCTTTGCTTCTATTGAGATGATAATTTTCTCCTCTAATCTGTTAAAGTGATTAGTTATATTTGTTGGTTGTCAAATGTTAAACCAACCTAGCATTCTTGAAATAAACCTAGTTTACTTGTGATGTGTTTTCCTTTTCATTTCTTGCTAGATTATGTTTGCTAATAGTTTATTCATAAGTTTCTCATCTATGTTGATGAGATGGATTGGCGTAAAGGTTTCCTTTTTTATACTGTTCTCAGATTTTACAAACAAGGTTGTACTGCACTCATAAAACAAGTTACAGTTCCTCTTTTTCTAGTCTCTGAAAGCATTTTTGCAAGCCTGGTGCTATTTCTTCCTTAAATGTTCAGTAGAGTTCAGGTGAAGCCATTGAGGCCTGGAGTTTTCTTTGTGAGGAGACTTTTAGTTTTGATTTCAATTTATTTAATAGTTATAGGATTATGACTATTTTCTGTTTCTTCTTGTGTCCATTTTGGTAAGTTGTACAGTTTGTTTGCTTGTTTGTTTGCTTAGGAATTTGTCTCCATTAATTTTTCAAATTTTTTAGTGTAAAGTTATTTATAATGTCCCCATTTTTTTTTTCCATGCAAGTCTGTAATGGTGTCCCTTTATTATTCTTACCTTATAGTATAGAAAGCAAAAATTAATAGAACTGAAAGGACAAATCTATGGCTACAGTGAAAACTTTAAACACTCTTCTCTCATTAAATTATAAAACAAGCAGGAGGAAGAAAAACGGTATAGCTCTAGAAAGCTTTGACCTAATCAGCTGCAAGATATGCATACTTGATGTTCAGGTATTTCTCTTTTTCTAATATATGCATACATGCTTAGAAGGAAATTTATAACCATAGTCTTATCTGCATGCCATAGTTTTAATATGTTGTATTTTTGTTACTATTAAGTTCAAAATATTTTCTGATTTTTATTTTTATTTTCTTTTGGCTTATGGGTTCTTTAGAAAGGTATTGCTTAAGAATTTTCTAGTTATTCATTTCTATCTGAATTGCATTGTGGTCAGAATATATATTATGTATGATTTCAGACTTGAGACTTTCTTTTTGACCTGAGTGTGATCAGTTCTGCAAATGTTCCATATATGCCTTCACAGGCCGGGTAGCAGTCTTAGTCCTTCAAAATAGACAGCTAAAAACCAACAACTACTATCCAAGTGTTAAAAATAAATACTTTAGCAAACACACACATAGTAATTGTCTTTATCAGCCACAATTAAATAAAATACACCAATCTATAGGTCAAAGAAGAGCACTGAGTACAAGAAGCACACATACTTACAGTAACTTTACTTTGACACACTCTTTCACATGGCTTTTTCTCAATGATTTTTAAGCTAGGGCCTAATAATGATTTCACATTAACATTCAGCTGAGAACCCCTAATTCTTGGGTGTCTGGTTTGATGTTTCTTTGGGTTTCGTAGGAGTCAATATATTTTAAGGCAAAAAAAGGGAACAACCAGAACCAGCCCTGCTCCTGAAGCAAAACTTCCCTGTGGTGGTGCCTTTTATCCTGTGAAGCACCGTCTGACCCCAGTCATCTCCTTTCTGAACAGCATCAGCTCACCCCTCCACTTTTCTCTGCCTTACATTGATTGCTTTTGATGACATCATTTGCCTCTGCTGATTCCATTCAACTTCTTCAGCCTGATGCTGGGTGATCAGGCTACTGATCAGTTCAGTGTTCCCTGAGTTGTTTCATGGACCAGTGGTTCTGCAGAACACTAGCGGTGTAAAGAGCACTGATCTGGAACAGTAGTTCTCAGGGATGTTCATAGATATTAAGTGAAGAAAGGATTCTGTGGCAAGTCCATTAAGGATATAAATCAGATCATGTTTTGACTCATGTTAACAAAGCTCTAGTAGCTCCCTATCACGTAAAATAAAACTCAGATTCCTGCTCTCACCTACAAAACTCTGCCTGATCTGGTCCTTCCCTCTCCCTCTTGCTTACTCTGTTCCAGACACACAGGCCTTCTTCTGTGCCTTTAAGGACACCAGGCTCTCTCCTGGTCTTTGCCCTAGCTGTGCCTTCTACCTGAAACACTTTTCTCCCAGATCCTCACCTGGTTGTTGGGTCCTTCTTGCCATTCTGATCTCAGCTTAATAAATACCATTTCCTCAAGAGAAGACATTCTTGTCTACCCAAATTGAAGGAGTCCCTCAGTCAATCCCTCATCATGTCACCTATTTTATGTTAATCATAGCACTTATCATAGCCCATTATCATTATTTTCTAGCTCATTTATCTGTTCATTTGTCTATTAGCAATCTCTTTCCATGCAAGGGCCATGAGAGTAAGAGTCCTGACTTTTTCTGTAGCACCAGCAGACCTACATACCAGGCATAAAGTGCTCAGTAATTCACTGAATGAATGAGGGAACAGATGGATGAATAAATACGTTTTACAAATGCTGGTTTAAAACAAAATTAAGTAGAATTCTTTCCTGCAAGCTTTTCAGAACTTTTAATATGCTATTGTGAATTATGAATGTCTGAGTGTGTATCAAGTATCCAGGTTCCTGGGAACATTTTTGGAGAGTACTGATGTCAAAACTTGGTGTTTTTTAGGAAATAGATTCATTTTCACATATAACTAACATTTTAAATAAAAGTAAACCCAACATATGGCATATGTTCTTTAACATTTCTTTTCATTCTTACTATAGTTACTCTGCTAACTAATCTGATAAATTATTTTGTACCTAGATATAATCATGTAATGCTGGCTTAGGGTCTTTTATCCTCTTTTACTATTATATTGATGCCCTATATTACTAGAAGCAGGATAGAGAAATAATGACTGGGTATGTTGGTGAGAGATGACTTCTAGACATCCCTTAAGATACATCCTGAAGGTGCCTATTTATGCCTTGTAGACATAAGTTCTGATTGTTGACCCGATTCTACACGACACAGTCAGATATTGGTAGACATTTCTCTATAGTCCTTGGTAATTATATGTTTGAAGAGGCTTTTAAAAAACTATTTCTGTTGACTGGAAAATCATCTCATTTCTATTTGAAATTAATTTTAAAATAATGTTATATCAAAATACTAAGGATTCTGGATTATTTCTTCCATAGAAATAAAACTTTTGGTTATTTGTTGCCATAGACAACTTGTTGGGGCACATACTCGTTCCAGATGCCCTCTTTTTCCTATTCACCCTCTTACAGTGTGGGTAATTAAGTGCCGGACATTGTGGATTAAAAAAATTGTACTTTCAGGATGATGTTTCCTTCTATCTAGCAGTAGGCTTTGTTGGAGCTAGTTTATTTTAGTTTTGTCCCTTTTCCTAGGACCCAGCCCTCCTGGGGTCTCACATGAAAGCCTGGAGTGTTTACAGGGCTCTCTACCTTGGTGGGATGTGAATGCCAATTTCTGACTCCCCATTTGCTATGTGGCTCCTTTCACTTAGTAAATTGGCTCTGCGTCACTCCCTGTGGTGACTTCTTTGAGCAGAGAATGTAATTACTGGGATTTGGGAGGTTGTGAATTCCCCTTGAACCCTGTGTCATATGCTCTTCAATAGTCCCCGACTCCACTTGTGGAAACATATCGTTCTAATTAGAAGTTCAAAGCATCGTAGCCTTCTCAGCCACCATGCTGAGAAACTGCCCTTGGAAACAAGGCTTGACTGTTTCTGCTACTGACCAGCCAGTGTCCATACGGCTTGGGCATTTCTGCCCACTAAGTTTACTCTCTATAACTGGCCATTTCCTGGGTATACTGCTTAACTCTTGAACAAGTTTTAAGTCAATCATGAAAATAGTTCTTTAGACATATATATTACTGCTACAGAATCTTTACAGCCAAGATTTTCTAGACAGATGCCTTGATAAATGTGTTTTTATTGCTGTGAATAATTTCTGCATCATGACATTGAAAAAATGTAATTCATAGTTTCCATTAAGAAGAAGGCAGCAGTGGTGTGCAAAGAGTTGTCAATTATCTTGTGACTTCAGACAGGATTATTCTGGGATTGATCTGGGGGGAATTCAGCTACTCTCATAGAAAAACTGTTGGTTAAACATGAACTCTTTCCACAACCTGAAACACAGAAATGAGAGGCAAAATTGAAGTTGGAATTCTGCTGCCAAGTTTCTCTGTTAAAAACCTCAGACAAAGGGGAGGACTAGTGGTTGGTTTCCCCAGGGGAAGGTTTAGCTGCCGAGCCACACTGAGAACATGTCAATAGAGCTCTCGAGGGGCTGTACCCTCAGTGTTCTCGGGCAGAAGTTCAGACAGCTCCCCTCAGCATTTCTTCTTTGCCTGGTGTGTGTGGAAGGAATGCCAGAGGAAGTGGGTGACACAATCCCAGCTCTCGAGTTCTCAGTCTACTTGTGGCAACCATGGCTGAAATGAAGCAGACCCGAGCTCATAAATAAATTTGATGACCTGTCCAAAGCAACTGATGGACATTGCCTGCCTCCCACCTGCCAGAGGCTTACCTGTCCTGTTTTCTAGAGTCCGTTGTTGTCAGAGTCCCTGTTGATTCCCGGTAAACCAGCCCTAATGGCCATGCCATTGCTTTTGGGACAGGACCTTTTTAAAGCTACCAAAGTTCCTAGCCATCACAGCCATCCCCCGGATCAGCCATTGCTTCTTCCCTTCCTTGCCTTCTGCATCCATGAGCTCAGTGCCTCAGCACTGATGATTCAAAGCTTAGAGGAACTTGAGGGTCAGTGTTCCTATTAAATACTATTTCAAGCATATTGTGGATTCAATAGGCTTTGGGCAGTGGCTGAGAAACCTACAATCTTTCAAAGCATTGAGAAATTTCTGGAGGCAGTTTCTATGATTGCCAAAGTGCTATTCTGGGATTCCCCCTTGTTTTAAAAAAATTTAGAACGAACAAACTTGGAACTAATCCGTTTGTAGGTCAGGGCTACCTGATTTTAAAGGTAGAAATAAATAGCTCATGCCTATAAGCATGTATGCATATAAAATCAGAAACATTAAACAGGTGTGCCCATAGAGGATGGCAAGAGACATATTGTCATCTGTGTGACTTAAGCCAGATGGGATTATCTGGGCTGTGTTTTGGGGTGGAGATTGGAGGGCGGCCAAGGGGAGTAGTGTCCCAACTTGGCAGTAAGGAGTGAAGTGGTCGGTAAGTAAATTGGAAGTAGAGTTAGAAGTGGATAATTATAATTTATTCAATTTCTTTTATATTTTACTCATTTTGTTGCATGGGCTCTGGGTTCCTCCACAGCCCTTTTCCTGAATCCCAGCCCTGCCTTATCCCCTCCTGTGCACAGGCATTCTGCTCTTACTCTATTTTTAAGAGGCAGCACAGCTGCTTGCTCTGAGCTTTTGTGATATTGGCAATAGCATGCACCGCTCTATTTATTATCTTCTTAAAAACAGATAAAGTAGAAATGCTAATGGCAAATGCAGCCATAGCTCAGCCCACCTGATGTTCCGCAAAGCATATTTTCTTATCAGACTTTGGCCCTGGGCCCCACAGGTAGAGGTGGTGTGATTGGGGTAGCTGAGAGGGACAGCCAATTAGGCTGCATTGAGGTATGCATGGTCCATAAACTCTGCAAAGTATGTAACCAAACAGATAATACATTTAATTGCCAACTGCTGTCTTTCTTCACTTATTTCCAAAATCGTGCATAAGATCAACTGCTCTGTGTGAAGTGTCACAAGCAGAAACTAAAGGTC
Source organism: Choloepus didactylus (assembly GCF_015220235.1). Taxonomy (NCBI): domain Eukaryota; kingdom Metazoa; phylum Chordata; class Mammalia; order Pilosa; family Megalonychidae; genus Choloepus; species Choloepus didactylus. Next base: position 36,590,403 of record NC_051308.1, read on the forward strand.
CTTTTGTGATTCAATCCATATTTTCTTGGTCCCTCTTTCTGAGCAACCTCTTGTTAACTCCTGCTGCTTGGCATTGGGACTTGAACCTTGTGATAAATAAGGTACCATTTGATCAGATTGCTGTGTGGGTCTAGATCAGGTCTGAACACAAGAGGTTCTTCATGGAGCTGTTAACCATTAATTGTTTTAAATCCCCATAATAAGGTATGCTTTCTACAAAATTGCAGATTGCCGTATCCCTCAAATTGAAGATGCTGAGATTCATAACAAGACATACAGACATGGAGATAAGTTAATCATCACCTGCCATGAAGGATTCCAGATCCGCTACCCAGACCTGTACAACATGGTTTCATTATGTCGTGATGATGGAACGTGGGACAATCTGCCCATCTGTCAAGGTACAGGACAGAGGCTGTAGCTGTCAGCTGCTCTCCTCTCAGACATTACTGTAGAGTATCTACATGTTCCTCTAACAGAGCGGTACAGACGATAGAATGATCAAGGGAGAAAACAAAGCCACCCACCCCCACCATGGCTCCAGCTGTGAATTTGCCATGCTTGCCAAAACTCTGCTCTTGGATTCTCAAATGCCACTCCCTGTGGTTTGCATTCCAGTTCCATATACTGGTTTTAAAGTGTAAAGGGGAATATCATATTCTTTAGCATCTTGGATGCCTCCTTCACTCTAAGAAATCAAAAGTAGTTTAAGAATTAGGAGACTTGTAAATGGGCTGTGAACACAATGATGAACTATTGTATATTTAATGGAAATAACAGAGCATTTATACTTATTTCAGTGGCACTGAGACTACTTTTAAAGCCAGTTTTACAAAGGCTATTTTCTCCTAATAATGTTATCCCTTTTTATAATGCATGAAGGGCCAAAAAGTAATCAAATTCAAATTTCATCCAAACCACACAGTGAATATTTATCCTCTTGCATTTTTAAAATTTGCCTGGGCCAATGTAGGGGTCCCTGTTTGTGAAAATAAGCCCTTGAATTCACATTAATTCTGATTTTATTTTTTGACATGTGGCTTGGACCAAAGCCTAAGAAGCCAATGCATAATTCACAATTGAAACTAGAGGGAGAGCAATCTCATTTGCACCACTGGCGTGTTAAAGTTGAGACGAATGTTAACTTTGTGCCTGGAAATCACAACTGGCAGACTCTGATATTGCTTTCCCATAGTTGGAAATAAATCATTTCTTTACGTGAGAGCTTAAGAGTCATGACCCCTTGAAGAAACAAAGACTTCAGTATTAGGGGACAGGGGTGTCACACCATCACTACCCCATCTGCTTCTCCCCAGAAACTTCCTGCGTTGTTATACATTACATTTTTAAAGGAGATGCATGATTTATTTACACTTTGAGAGACTGTCCATAAAATAGGCAGCTGCCTTTTAGGATGGGCTGTTTAGTCAAAGGAACTGTATTCACTGCTGATTTGTGCCAGTCCTCGGGCACTATCTGAGAAATGGCTAAGAAAATTACCTCAGGCTCTAGCCACTTCTCGCCTTCAGATTTTCCATGGATCCTTTTGTTCTTCTTCCCTCCCTATTTCCTTTTATGTCACTTCAGCACAGTATGCTTCTTTTTTCCCCAGTGACATTTTTAAAGTATCTTATGGTGGATAAATTTGGGGGTGGCATTGTGAGGAGTTCAGAAACGGGTTTTCCCATTGCTCTATCTGACCGCCCTTGCCCCTCCCCTCCACCTGTCCATATGTAAATCTCAAAGAAGTCAAAAATTAGCTTTTATGGTTCAATAATGACGACAACAGCAGAGGAGTTTGCTGGCTGCTCTGGAGAGGTATGTTTCTTCAAGCCATAACACAAAAAACAGCCCAGCTTTCATTTCAGCTTGGGGCCCTGTGTCCCCTCAGAGGAGGCACCACTGCTCTGCCCCTTGCTCCCCACTGCCCCAAGCCTTGCTGCAGAGGCAGGAGGGGGCCTCGCCCGCTGGAGCTGCCGCTGTTGCCCCTTCCCCTCTGCGGCTGGCCTGCGGGCACAGCTCGGGGACTGAGGCGTCACGGTTGCAGTAGACAGCCTCACACCTCCCCGAGCCCCCAGGGGGAATATAATTGGCCCTTAGTGTGACATTTTATTCTTTAACTTTTATTTGCACCTATAGATCCAGGGATTAAAGTCCCAGGTGCCTTTTCTCTATTATCTAGAAGTGCAAATCGAAATCACATGAACTATTGAGTTGAAGCGGGTTTTCTGCTGTTGTATTTCGGATAGGCTGTCTGCAACTAAGAGTGAGCTTATCTTTTCTTCTCCTCCAATTAACTCCATGAATTATATCCCCTTCCATCTCCTGGGGTTGTGGGGTTGTGGGGGCGGGTTGTCACAAAGCCATTCATTTTTCCCCATGGGATCTTTCTGTTTTGGAGATCAGTGTCCTGATGCCTTCTGCTGGCTGTGGGTCTGAGTTCATCTTTATTTAGGGGAGGCCACTTTATCAGTTTGGATAGCTTAGGTAGACTACAGCTCCCTCCTAGGAGGTGCAGTCATCTGTACAGCCAGCTCATTTGAACTGGCTTATGGTTTTAATACATTCACTTGTTCTTGTTCATTTGTTTATCTTTTCTTCATATTGATTCTGCTTCTTCTTTACTCCTGCTCTTCTCCCATACACTTCACTTTTGCTGTGAACATTGTCAGTTTCCAGCTCAGATAAAAATCATTTAAGGCTATGGAAACTATCTAAAAAGATGCCATAAACTCCAGACCTCCAGGTATGGTCCATTCCTTAGGTCCAGAGCACTGGCCATTTCAGGACGGGTCTGCTGGGTCTGCAGAGTTCTGTGGCACTGGGACACAGTTGTGGGCTCAGCACTCACCCGAACCCGAGAACGGTTTCTCCTTAAATTTTGCATCCTAGGCACCTCTCTCCCCTCACCCCGATCTTGCCCTGATACACAGACACCGTACACCATACAATGTTTTTAAAACAATGTGGTTGACTGAAGCAATTTGCTGAGAGATCTCTTCAAGATGCTTGTAATATAATAAAGTCAGCTTTGCAGAAGGGCTCAGTCATCTGCTACTGTGCATGTGATCTAATCTGGAACTTGGAATGGAAACGAAGTATTTTCATTATACAATATTTACTTCACACACAATTAATTGTCTTCTGGAAGAACACCATCTCTGCAGTGTCATGATTCCCTCCAGTGAAATTGCTGAAGCCAGTGAGAAATTCCATGATCACAGTGGATGCCACACAAATCAGAATTCTGCACCACTGAGAATGTTCTACCAGGCTTCACAGGCTTGAAGGAAACAGGGAGCTAATGTTTTACTGAAAGCAGTAGGGAATTCAGGTCTCACTTCCACTCTCGATGTCACACAGATTTCTTTGCTTGATGAGAGGACTCAATACCACAGGGGATCTCAAAGCATGGTCCCTGGACCAGCAGCATGGACATCACCTGGGCACATTAGAAATGCAAATTCCCAGGCTCCACCCCAGACCTACAGAAGTGGGGCCCCACAATCTGTGTTTTAACAAGCCCTCCGGGTGATTCTGATGCTTCTCAAATTTGAGAACCACTTTACCACAGGGTTCCGCACCTATTTTACTTAAAACATAACTGGATTTTCACAAGTTTAGTTGCACCTCTCAGGCATGCATCTGTTCCATGACCTGCTGCAGTGGAGTTGCATGTGGATTGTAACCTTCCCCAGCCATCCACAGCACCATTAAACCACTCGGGTGGTCTTTCCTCTTATGTATGGCACCTCAGTGGTTCTCAACCCTGACGGCACATTAGAATTACTTGGGGAGCTAAAAAAAAGAAAAAAGGTGATGATGCCCAGGCTTTACCCAGACCAAATAAGTTAGAACCTCTGGGTATGGGGCCCGGGTGTTGCTGTGTTTTAAAAGCTCCTCAGGGAATGCAGGGGTATTGGCCTACCCCACCTCGATGGTTGCTAACATGACCACAGACATAGGGGACTGGTGGTTTGATGGGTTGAGCCCTCTGCCATAGGTTTTACCCTTGGGAAGACAGTTGCTGCAAAGGAGAGGCTAGGCCTCCCTATAATTGTGCCTAGGAGCCCCCTCCCGAATGCCTCTTTGTTGCTTAGATGTGGCCCTCTCTCTCTAGCTAAGCCAACTTGAAAGGTGAAATCACTGCCCTCCCCTCTACGTGGCATCAGACACCCAGGGGAGTGAATCTCCCTGGCAATGTGGAATATGACTCCTGGGGAGGAATGTAGACCTGGCATCGTGAGACGGAGAACATCTTTTTGACCAAAAGGGGGATGTGAAAGGAAATGAAATAAGCTTCAGTGGCAGAGAGATTCCAAAAGGAGCCAAGAGGTCACTCTGGTGGGCACTCTTATGCACACTTTAGACAACCCTTTTTAGGTTCTAAAGAATTGGGGTAGCTGGTGGTGGATACCTGAAACTATCAAACTACAACCCAGAACCCATGAATCTCGAAGACAATTGTATAAAAATGTAGCTTATGAGGGGTGACAATGGGATTGGGAAAGCCATAAGGACCACACTCCACTTTGTCTAGTTTATGGATGGATGAGTAGAAAAATAGGGGAAGGAAACAAACAGACAAAGGTACCCAGTGTTCTTTTTTACTTCAATTGCTCTTTTTCACTTTAATTATTATTCTTGTTATTTTTGTGTGTGTGCTAATGAAGGTGTCAGGGATTGATTTAGGTGATGAATGTACAACTATGTAATGGTACTGTGAACAATCGAATGTATGATTTGTTTTGTATGACTGCGTGGTATGTGAATATATCTCAATAAAATGAAGATAAAAAATAAATAAATAAATAAAAGCTCCTCGGGGGATTCTGATGTGCAGTCCAAGCTGGGAACCACCGGGTGAGGGGCGTTCAATCCTTTGTCCCACACATACCCTCCCCACTGCTTATCTACTTAAACTGACCCACTTTGCACCATTTGCAAATATATGCAGTATAAGTAGAATAGGCAAATAGAATAAAAGTTATGGTGTCTGGTTTGTCTTTTAGATGTAAAAAGTTGACTGTATTAGTTTGCTAGGGCTACCATAACAAATTACCACAAACTGGGTGGCTTGAAACAATGGAAATCTGTTCTCTGACACTTCTAGGGGCTGAAAGTCCTCAGTCAAAGTGTTGGCAGGGCCCTGCTTCCTCCAGAGGCTCAAGAGGATGATCCTTCCCTGCCCTTCCCAGCTCCTACAGGCCCCTGGCATGCCTCAGCTTGTGTCAGCATAACTCCATTCCCTGCCTCCGTTGTCACATGGTGTTCTTCTCTATGCCCCTGTGTCTTCTCCTTTTCTACTTTCAGGACACTGCCATTGATTTAGGGCCCACCCTAAACCAGAATGATCTCATCTCAAACCTTATCTTAGTTACATCTGCAAAGACCCTATTTTAGCTAAAGTCACATTCTGAGGTTTTGGATGGACATGAATTTTGGGGAGACCTTGATCAACCTGCTGCAGTTTCTGAGTGAAACGTTTCCTCATAACAGATCTTTCCCCTCTCCTTTTGCATTCCACAGGCTGCCTGAGACCATTAGCCTCTTCTAATGGCTATGTGAACATCTCTGAGTTCCAGACCTCCTTCCCAGTGGGAACTGTGATCTCCTACCACTGCTTCCCTGGATTTAAACTAGACGGGTCAGAGTATCTGGAGTGCTTACACAGCCTCATCTGGTCGTCCAGCCCACCCCGGTGCCTTGCCCTGGAAGGTAACACATCTCATTCTTTTGCAAGTTGTATTCTGGATTATTATGTGGATGTTTACATAGGAGGTGAAGAGGGGCGAATTATTATCAGCAATAACTTTTGCTACCTGGGGACACTTTTCTTGCCTCTGTCCAGGGCAACAGCAGCAAGCCAGGTCACCTGTCATGAAGCCATACTTACAGCTACACATGGAACCTGCTTCCCCCATCCTTAGGTTTAAAGGGGAGGAAGATGGATAAAAGAGAAAAGTTTCAAGCATTAAAGGTTAAACCGTGAAATACTGCAAAGTTAAAGGCAATGGCTTCAAAATTTAATTTTCTCTGCACCAGATGAAAACAGATTATCTTCTGGCATCATTAATCTCACCCCTTATTTTATTGTTGTGTCAATGTTTCTTCCATATTTTCAGGCATTTTATAGCTTAGCTGTAAATGTTTTGCTGCAAGCACACACTCAGCAGCTTGAAAGTAAGCTTTTGTTAAATATATGTGATTACTTTAGAGTGGCTACACTAAATACCACTAATCAATAGTATGGAGTAGTGAGGGGGACAGGGTGTCCATTACCAGAATCGAGGCAGTGTCTGTGGGGTAGAGTCCATAAAAATTTCTGCCCAGCAAGTTGGACAAGTTTGCTCCTTTTGAAATTATGACCAAAGAGCACCATCTGCCCCAAGTTAACAAACACTGCTGAGTTCCTTGGCATCTGAATACAGTAGGTGTGGAGGGGTCAGTGGAAAGAAAAAATAGAGGGAAACGTCCAATCAAGAGCCCTCCAAGACTATTTGCAGCCTTTCTTGGAAAACAAAGCATGAAACAATAGAATGTGGAAATAAGTGAATTCTCGGGAAAGGCATCTCTACAGAAGGCACCTCTGTGGGAGGAAACCACGTCAGGAGGTGTGTTGTGGAGAGTGACTGGTCAGAGGGTGTTTCTTAAAGGAAAGGATGGGACTTGGAGTGGGGTTGGCTCAGCTCTGGGTGGAGCCAAGGAGCCTTTGGACAAGAGAGGGTGAAGGGGTGCAAGGGAGGGGAGCCTGGCTCCCGACAGAGCGGGAATGCTGAACCTGAGCCATTCATTTTTCCACCCTCCTCTGCTGGTAATCAGAGCCCCGCTTACCCCCACCTCTGACCCATCCTAGATCCTTTAGGGAATCAGGGCCTAGAGTAGAGTTGCCAGATAAAATCCAGGGTGCCCAGTTAAATTTGAATTCAGATAAACAACAAATGACTTTTTAAAACAAGCAAATCCCAAATATTGCATGGGACTTACTTATGGTAATATATGTATGGAATTCAAATATAACCAGGCACCCTGTATTTCTGTTAGCTCGATATGACAACCCTGGGAACAGCTGTGCTCTCTGGACACTGCCAGTAAGTTGAGGTGAGGGTGGCTGGCAGGTGATAGGGGACTCTTTTCCGGTTCCTAGAGGTCTCTTCCTCCTCAGATAACCAGAAATAGAGGATAGTTTAAAGATATCCCAGTTATGAATACATCAAATTGAAATGCTTATTTTTAAATCTTTTAAAATTTGGTGTATAGGCATTTCAAGCAGTCATGTACTAATAAGCTTCATTTTGGGACTTTGAAAGCAGTTTTTATGGAACCTGGAGAATATGAGATGACTAGGCATGAAACAAAACTTAGCTTCAAGGGCAACCATCGAATGTTCTACATGGGAGCCGTGACTGGCTTCCAAGTGAAAATGATCCCCGACATCCTTGGCGCCAGTCAGGAAGGATGCTGGAAACCCACTGTGAGAACTGCATGTATGAGGAAGGCCACTTACTGCCTTTTTTTCCTCATTTGTTTAAAAACTTGATCTATAAATCTTTATTTTCAATACTTGTCCCTTTAAATTATCTGATGGAATTAGTTTGTGATCCCTTTAAATACAACATTGGCTAAAGGCACAAAAGCCATGATTCTAAACTGAGAGGTACAAAGGGATTCAAAGATATTTTTTTTTTCAAAATTAGATAGAAACTGGATTAAATTAAACCACGGTTAATAAGAGGTAAGGATTCACGAAAAAGTTATCTAGATATGCCTAGGTGCTGGAATTTTTTAACCTTTAATTGTTTATCATTTTTTAAAAGAGGTTCCCTTATTTATGCCATATTGTCATAGGCTATTCAGCATAGATGAATCGTCCAGAGAGAATCTACCCCTTTCACGTATCACCCATAAGTTTTCCTCCTCATTTTCCTGTCTTCCTACGGACACAGTTGGAGTTTTCTTGATGGAATAGTGAAAATTATTGCACCGTGCTGTGGAATAATGATCCTCTCAGGGGTTGGAAATACATTAGGGTTTGCCGACCCCTAAAGCAATGGGTTGGGTGACCGTGCTGTGGAAGTCTTTCTTACAAGCATCTTATACCCTTCCCTTTCCTCTCTCACTGTTAACCCATCAGCTGCCAGGGCACCTGTCACTTTCCGTGTACCTGTCAGTGAACTCCCCCCATCCTGCCTCTTTTTCTAACCTGCCATGAGCCAGGAGGTCAGATCACCAACATGAATATGGAGGCAAAGTAGTACATTGACCGAGAGTGTGGACTTAGCTCCAGGTTGCCTGGTTCACATCCTGGGTCTCCTCCTAGTAACTCTGCCCTGGAACAGGACACTGAACCCCTGCAGGTCTCCATTCCTCATCTGTAAAATGGCGTGATGATTATACTGACCTCCTCATATTGGAGGATTCAGTATGATAACAAATGTAACACATTTGGCGAAGTGCCTGGCCCATAGTAAGTGGACAATCAAGTGTTCATCATCATCATTACTCTTAGAATTGTATATAAAGTTACATTAATAAGTGAGGATCTGAGGGTGACTGTGACACTTTTATGTGTGTACATTGTCACATGATTTTTGTTGTTCAGATGCTGTTATGCTTACTTGAGTATTCTTAACTGTGTTCATATTACAATCCTAGATAATGGGAAGATACACTGAATGATAATAATAATTGCCATTAATTTTCAAGCTTACTATGTGTCAGGCTCTTGACCAAAATGTTTGGTACAGCATCTCACTTAATCCTCCTAATGCCCCTCTGAGGCAGGTTCTGTTATTAGCCTCATTTTACTGACGAGCAGACCTAGGCTTATAAAGGTCACACAGTTGGTAAGCAGGGGAACTGAGGCTCCCACCTGGGTCTTCATTACTCCAAATTTCATGCTTTTAATCACCAAGGCATGTTTTCTAATTAACTTGTTCGGATTGCTTTATAATCCAACAGGGAAAACAGTTTGATATCTTGATAGCCATTTTTTAAAGAGTCAAAAAATTTAAAAGAATTATTGCATAGGAGGGAATTTATCTTTCTCATCTAGTTACTCTCCCTGTAGAAATCCCAGCTCCGGGGACTGGGGGTCCAAACACCATCCTGCTGCCCACCAGGTGGCAGTGAACCCTTACTGCCCCGCTTGTCCCCTGGTTCCGGTGGAGCCTCACTTCAGCCAGTGAGCTACTCAGGGGTTACTGTTCTCCTTTGAACAGACAAGGACACGGATGCCTTGAAGGATAATGCAGCTTGCCCATCTTCTCCAACTCTTGGTCCACTGCTCTTTCCACTGCATGATGCCACCTCTCCCTGGTGGGATGGAGAAAGCGTTAGGAGGGAGACTTTCACAGGTGCAAATGTTCAAAGTAACAGCTGTCACACACATTTAATTGGTAGATTGCTTCATGAAGAAGATTATAATTTGGAAGGAAAAGCTTTGGTGGCCCCACCGAAGGTGGCAAAAATCCCAAGGCCCAGTATGAGGGTAAAAGGTCATGTGTTTTGAGACCTGCAGTATTGCACTCATCTTATTGAGAGTGGAATATCATGGAGCAATTTGTTTTACCATCACTGTATTGTGGAATAAAACACCTGAAGTCTTGAACCAGAATGGGAGTTAAATCACATTAAAACAGATGAAAATATGTATATATATATATATTTGGACCTGGAAGGATCACTGTGGGTCTACATTACATGCTTTTCCTTGTCTGTGTGTATCTTAATATTTCCCATTCTCTGGCCCTCTTCACCCTAATCTCTTGTCTTTTTGTCTTCTAAGTAAACAAACACACACACATATGCAGACACACATTCAATCCAAAAAATATTTTTTTAAAAAATGAAACCTTTGAGAATGGATGTGAGTAATTTCTCATTTATAAGTGCTAAGAACTCAATTCATGTTGCCAGCAGTGTTTATTGAACACCTGCTAGGCACAGAACAGCCAAATTGGGCACTGGGGAATTACAAAGAAAGAAAAAGACGCAATTCTTTACTTTGAAGAATTTACAGTCTAATGGGGAGAAGAAAACAACAAAATCATTTATCTAAAGAAACAGCATCATTATAGGCAGCATCCACCTACACACATGCTTTATTTTTTACCAAGAGGTCCACAAGTACTTATGCATTTGGGAAGGGTAAAAGGACAATTCTGTTGGTGATATAACAATTGTAAAATGAAAATTCCTGCCCAGGGATTTGGGGTTTTGTTTTTTGTTTTGGTTTATTTTCCCCAGAGGCCAAACAGAAGCATGTTTTTCTGTCTCCATTTTCGCTTCGGGAAGAGAGAGAGTCTGAACATCTCACTCTTGTAGAAGAACTGTGCTTTTTGAAGCTCTTCGGAGCTCATCAGCCTAAACAAAATGCCTTAGTGTGTTTGTGAGGGGCAGGAAGGGTAGTCTGAAGGGCAGGAATATGGAAGGATATGGAGAGGTGTAAAAATAAGTAGATGAAGTAACCCTGCAGCGCATAGTTACAGGGAGGGATGCATTCACACAGGGGCAGTCTAAGACGAGGCGATGGCCACCCAGAATCCCCTGGACGCTGTGCCCTTGGGGATGCAGGGGACGCTGGCTAGGAGTGGCTGCAGAAAAGGGCTCTCTCTCTACATGGGGAAGAACCATCCCAAAGCCTTAAGTATCTGAAACATTCTCTTCATGTTCAGGTTTTCAAATTCCTTGAAGTAGTACCCAGTGGTGCTGGATACCTGGATCAGGAATTTCAGGGGCATCTCTTTCAAAGGGCAGGTTAACAACAGCGGAGATCACATGACTATACACATCCTTGAGGCAGGTAACAGGGTCAGAACAGGAGATTGAATTCCCGAGTCCTTAATTGTAGCCCCGCCCACATAAAAATTCCTGTTTCCCTAATAGTCAAAGTAGAGGACTTGATCCTCTAACCAGAAGTCATTCTTTCGGTAGATCTGTAGGAAAAAAGATGGGATCAGATCTAGAAAGCTTTAAGTTGAGATTAGAGTTTGAAAAAAGAAATCAAATTCAGTGGTATGTGCTGTTTTAAATAAATGCCTGAGATTTATTTATTCATGCAGTAAAAATTTTTTATGCTTATATGCTGAGTATCTTGCTGGGTACAGAGAATGCAGGGCAAGCGGGTTGTACACGGTCTCCGCTCTCATGGGATTTACATTTCTCCTGTGTTCTCGAAAGCTCTCTCCAGGCAGATGGTGCTAGGTTCTGAATGGTCCATGTGTGAGTTATCCAGGGTCTCTGGCAGTAGAGAAGATTGTTACCTATGCTGAGGCCACCTGGAAGGATTTTTAAAGTGGCTGTGAAAGAACTGGGGAGGATCGGGTTGGTGAGTCATTTTTTTTTTTTTTTTTTTTTTTTTTTTTTTTTTGCTGTGTTGATGCTCCGTCTCCATTCAGAAGGCAGCCGGGAACACAGGTGTTCCAGGAAAGCAGTGAGGTGGGCCCGGGAGCCCAGGGAGTTTGGTGTGCTTGTTTGTTTGCTTTTCCCAAATAGGGGAATAAACCCCTTCAGGAACTGCAGGTACCTAAGGTTTCACTCGTAATGACCCAGGCAGTGGCTTCTCCGATGCTGACATTTTCAACAGGCTTTTTCATCATCGCAGCTGGCATTTCTCCCAGAAACAAGCAAACCTGACCTCATTAGAAGCTGAACATCTCAAACTTTTTGTTTTTCAATTCGACCAATCCCCAAACTGGACCAATACCCAAAGTGATTTTTCCCTTTCCCATTCTTTTCAGAGCTCACAAGATCTGAGATGGATCTTTAATCAGGCAGCTTCAGTTCAATTACAGGCAGTGCCGCAGTGTGATTTCCTAAGAACCTAGTTGTACCTGTGGGTCTGTGTCCTTTTTTAAGAAAAGGAGGAGAAACAAGAAATCAAAAAGCCCTGTTTGGCCAAATGTAAAATAACTTGAAAGGTTCTTATATGGGATCAAAACTCAAAGCCAGGTTGGATGTGGAGGGTTCCCAGCTCCCGAGCTGCATTTGCAGTCTCCTTTGTTCCCAAGTCAAACCACGGTCAGGTAGAAGAGGTGCCGGAGGTGATCTCTTCCTCCAGAAATCCTGCCTTCACTTAGTCCTGCCTCCAGACATCGGAGTGAATCCTGTGTAGGGATTAGCAAATACACAGCAGAGAAATCTGGGCTTCATCAGATAAGGGACCCTGCCCTGCCTTAGGAGAGGGGTGAGAGCCCCTCGGGAAGGAAGCTCCAGGGAGTAACACTCAGGGTATTATAATGCCCACCTGTGCCCCGGGTGCTGCTGCTATTGTTCCCATTTCACAAAAGGAAAATTCAAAGAACAAAAGGAGTCGTGCCTGTTCCCAAGAAGATGGCTGTAAATTATTGTCCAGGCTGAGGTCAAATGTTGCTATGTCACCTCCCCAAACCAGAGTTGGAAAACTCTTCAGGGTGGTTCTTGTACCCTTGCTTCTGCCACCGTTCACCAGGGAAGCACGGAAGAGTCGGGGTCTCTCTCACCTCTGAAGTCCACATTCGCACCAGATCAGGTCCCTTAATTAATTGAAACAATTCTGCATTGGATTTTAAGTTGAATGAGGGAAATAGAAGAACAATAATCACATCGGGGATTTAATGACGCTCATTTGGGATCCTTGACCATAGAATACACAGCTTAGAAAACGTTCAACTACCAATTTACTTTCCCCCTGCCACCCCCGCCCCCCACTGCCCCACCGCACCCCAGCACCTCCTCTGTAGAGAGGAACTGATGGTGCAGGAGATGAGTGTGCCAGCCTGGGCGTGCCAGGTGAGTTTCCGCCTCCAGCCGCGGGCTCTGGCACCCCCAGGCTGCCTCGCAGTGAGGAGAGTCCATTCCCCCGGAGCTCCCTCCACACCTCACCTACCTGCTCCAACAGGGAAAACAAGTGTTCAGAAATGTGAACTTCATTTTGCTATGTGACGCAAAGCATCTTCTTCTTCCCTGCACGTCTAGCCCTGGAACGTGGCATATGTTCACCAAAGTTTGGCTATGATAACTGAAACTTCCTTTGATTCAGTTGACATTTTTGGATGCCACTCTGGGCCAGGCATTGGGGAGGTACCTTTTGTACATGATTTCTCATCCTAACAACAGTTGTGAGAAGTGAGTGCAGCACCAACCTGCAGGGGAGGAAACAGGCCTCAGAGAGCTTACCCCTGCTTCTCAAGGCCACCCTGCTGGAAAGTGGCAGCGCTCGCAGCCCCAACCCTGCCCAGGTGCCTCCTGAGCCCACACCTTCTACCCACACTGCTCTCCCCTTGCACTTCTAGGACCTGGAGAACCTGCTGGAAATTAGGGATATGAGTTCTAACCCTAGCTTTCTACTTATTGGTTGGGGGTGTCCATTTTCTAGCTGCAAGGGGAAGGAATTGGAAGAGTTGACCACTGAGGCTCCTTCCTGGCAGTCACGTGCTTTGACTCTGCTCTTAACCAGACACTCCCTTCCCAGAGAGGCTGCCCTGGCCTGGGGCGGCTCGGGAGGCAGGTGGCAGAGTGGAGGGGTGCGGGAGCTAGGCGAGTTTCTCCACATGATGACTGCTGACAGAATTTCCCTGAGACTCATGTTCCCCAGGAACCCTCCATCACTAACAGGAGGAGCAGGGAAAGGAATTAGATGTTTGTTGAGAGTCGTCTTGGTCCGAGGCACTTAACTTGTTATCTTTATTAAGCTCAGAACAACTCCAGGTATTGATTCCCTCTTTACAGACAGGAAACAGGCCTGGTTACTTGGCCTTGGGTAGTAAGTTGCAGAGCCAAGATTTAAGACCAGCCCTGATTTGGCTCTTTCTACTGCACTGAGCTGCCTTTTGCAGCAGAGACCATAGCCCTGCCATCTGAATAATCTGCTCAGACTGCCTTTTGGTTCTTCTTTTTCCTTTAATGTTTCCTGAAATCTGAATTTTACCATGTAAAAGGTTTTGGAGGAGGGAGAGGGATACATTTTATGATTTGCCCCCAAGCTGTACTGTGTGCAGTGGTGGATAATGTGGGACATTTCCCTTTTTCTTCCCTTCCACCTTTCCAGGTAAACAGAGATGTCCTAAGCACTGTGGGGCCACAACTGTTAGGAATACACACCCTGCTTTCCTGAACTTTGGTGATAGTAGTGGCAGCAGCACCCACCCAGGCCTCCCACCATTCAGAAGAGACCAAATGGCAGGGACCATGGTCTCCATTAGCCTCTCCTGGGCCTTCAGAGCCCCTGCAAACCCACCCATGATTCTGCCAGCAGCTAGATCCCATCTGAGGCAGCAGAAAATGGAAAAAAGAACAACAAATGCCTTTTTTCTCTCCTCTTTACCCATTATAGCAGTGGGAGGGTGCAGGGAGGGCTTCTGATTTATCTGCTTGCCCCAGGTTATACCCTTCTCTCTCCTCTTCCCAATGTAAGAGGCTTATCAAAGGTTAGGGAACACCTGGGCAGTGGTTTTTGGACATCCCCAAGGCCCTGAGGCCAGGGAGCTCCCCAAGAAGCAAAGAGGGCCCAAGCTGGTTTCTTCCAGCTGTCTCATCACATCATCACACCCCCTCCCCAATAGCTCCTTTTACATATTGTGTTCCCACTTAAGATTTATTTGAAGAAAGAGTTTGCCAGTGCAAAGTTTGAAAATCATTCATCTAGTTCTACTCCCTTAGGAACTTGAGACCTGAGAAATGAAATGATTTGCCTGGGGTCATGCAAAAATTCCCCCATCTCCTCAGACTCCCAGTCTTCAAATATGTAAGTAGATGACTAATTTGGAACCCTAATTAGAAACCCATTTACTTCAGTTAAACTCTCATGGGATTTTTAAATCTTGTTCTTAAAAACAAAAGCAACTGATATTCCCTTTGAAGACAAGTGTGTTCCCTGGGTTTGGGAAAGGGGAAATCTCCAGCACTTCCCAGCCTGCACTTCCCCTCTCATATATTAGCTACATTAACTAGCAAAGCCCTGTCTGCAACAACGTGGAGGTCTCATTGTGAACTGAAAGTGTGTTCTTCCATATTGGCATATAGGTTAGTACTCAACATTCCCTTTTGCTGTTTGATTCCCTGGCAATGAAAATGCCTATATCCGGCACTATTTGTATTATAACCGCCTTGCCTATGACCCTGGCAGAGTCCTTTATTAGAGGGAAATGCAAAATAGCAAGCAATCCTGTTAATTTTATTGTTCACAGGCAATAGTAAATTATTCTAATAACATTTCCATGTACTGATCATACATTACAGCAGAGTGATTACAAGAAAATAACTGCTTGCATGTCATACCAGCATTTCTAGGGATCACTGTGCTTAAATTTTTTTTTTTTTTTTCCTTAGCAGTGAGTAATTGCCACTGGAGCTTCCTCCTCTTCTTGGTCACATATCTCTCTTGTACTCAAGAGAAGATTGTGCCATGGCATCACAAAGCTTCATTATTCATTTTTTATATTAAATCTGGAAACACTGATCTTTCTGTGCTAAGAAAACCAAGAGACCTTGTTACTATTTTTCAAATAAAACCAAGTTCTCAGGCTGCTCTGCTGCAACTTTACAGGCTTGTTTGCTCTTGGATTTTATGACTACTGGCACGATAGATGGTCCTGAACTCTCCCTTGTCCTCTGCCTCCGAGCCCCCTGTTCACTAGCCTTAGCCCCCAGCAAGCCCCAGCCTCAGCACTTCACCTTCCTTTTAGCCTCACTGAAACACACGACTATGAATCCTGTCTGTCCTGGACTCTTAGAATTATCTTTTTCTATTTTTTTTAAATTTCATTCAAATGTAGAGATTTAGATTCATGTCAAAGGAAGATGAGAAAGTGATTCTTTTCTCCACCAAAGGGGAACAAAGCTGGCTGATCTGTGGCATGATTTCTCCCACCAAATCAAAAAAGGAAGAGAACACCAAGAAGGACTAGGATAACCCCCTCCCTATACACTCACATTCAGAGACGGAATCCCACCAGACCCGCCTCTGAGCTCTAAGAGGGGTGGGCTTTCCGCTCGGAGCCTGAATCAGCGTGGGAGGCCCCGTGGTCCGAGCCGAGGCCTCACTCATGTCTTTATGGAAATGTCTCTCATGTGCTAGGCACAGGGATGGGGTTGAATGACTAGTCAGCGAATAAATCTAGAGATTTGAAACTGCTCTCAGGGCATGGTTCTGACAAAGCCCTTTGTGATTTTGTCAGTAGGAAAGTGGTACTTTTCTGCAATGAGAGCTATTCGTACAAGCAAGAATCATACATACAAGCTTCTCCCAGGTATCACCATTCTGAATCAGTCCATATTCCACACCCTCCATGCTGTAGCCAAGTTACTTTACCCCTTTGTTGAAGACCAGGGTGGGTTTTATTTGTGGTACAGAAGTAAGGGACATGTCCTTTTTCTTCACCAAAACTTATTCTTGGTTTGCACTATAGACTTCATATTTTTGAAAGATTCACAGGCACAGAAGCTGAAGTCCTTATCTTCTGATGTTGAAATGTCAGGTCACTGCAAAGAGTGCAGAGCTGAGCAACAGGCAAGCTCTGTGACCTGTGGTTTGGAGCCACTAGCTCCTTAGGTGATTTTGAAGCTAGTGGCTAGAGGGTGATTTCATTATGCTCAGAAAATATATTACCAGTACAAATGGGGAATTCACAGTGTGTGTCCTTAAACTCTAAAATATCTTCTCCATCCTTGTCCCAGGCAGAATTTATTTCCTTCTTTCCTCTGGGAAGTTAGGTGACTTGTATTTATTTCATGATAATAAAACCTCTTGCAATCAGGTGCAACACAGAAGTCATAAACCCCTTCAGTCACTCGTTGGCCTTTTTCAGGCTGGCAGTCACTTGGTGATATTCAGCAGGGTGGTTTAGGGGTCATTTCTCCCCATCTTTTCCTTTTTCCTTCTTTTCTTCAGCTCCCACTCCCATCCTCACTTTTCTTCATAAATGATTGTTAGAATTTCCTGCCTTCCTCCCAAAGTAATTAGACATCTAGGGTGATAGGTAGGTAAAATATTCAGACCTCTCCATGTTATCTGTGTGTCTTGTATGTTTTGTTTTTTCATAGACCCAGAAATCAGAATGCCTTTTGTATGGGAAGAGGTTTTCTTGGTTTTGTTTTTGCAAAAAGATGATGCCCACATCCAAATTGTGCCCAAATTTCCCTAAACTTAGAGTGTTTGGAGAAAACAGTGTTTCATCTGATAACTCAAATTTCTCCTAGTAGTTGTGGCTTATGAAGAAAAGTCTGGAATCTTGTTTCCATTCTGGCTGCTTTGTTCTTTAATGGGCGAGAACCTAATGCATTTTCTAACCCTACCTCTTCCACCAAAGTCAAAGGATTTAATAGTCTTGGGCATTAAAAAGGTGGAAAAATAAGTGGATGTGAAAATGAAGGAAAAAAAAGAAGCCAATCATATTGGAATTCAGATTTTAAAACTAGTCTTTAACCTAAGCTATCACAAGCAAACAATTGTGCCTACTACATCAGTCTGTACTTTCATACCACAAATATCTTAATTCTGAGGGAAATGTTTTTGAAATTAAAAAGTAAACTCATAGGAAACTGAGAAGCCAAGAATTCTATAGACAACCTTGGCTAAAATAGCGAATGAGACTATTGCTTGGCCATTTTCAAAGATGCTATGGCCCTTTGAGTTAGCTGTGAGTGACTCTCTACTGTCCCCAAAGCATAAGGATCCCCAACCTGGTTTCTGCTGGCACTACCCGAAGAGAAGAATGATTGACATCTCCCCAGGGAACTCTTGGGGGTCAAGGCCTGGGATTTAGTCTTCTTGTGTTAGACTGCAGCATATCTCATGAATTAATGACTTTAATGTTCACAATTGTTTTTTACTTCACTTTTAGAAATCTCAGTATCTAGATATTTCGGATAGGCATTCTGACCTTAGCCAGGTAACTTGCTTGAAGCCACCATCTCCTCTGTCTGCCTTCTCTTCCAGCTGCCCACTTCCCCATGGACCTGGCCTGGGGGCTCAGCCTCCCCTACCAGTCCAGTGCTGGGCTCATGCTCTCCCTGTCTTGGCTTGGGAAGAAGCAGACTCCCCTTGGCCTGCCCTCTACCTCTTGCTTCCAAGTTTGCAGGACTGTCTTCAAAGCTTCCCAGACCCCAGTCAGCCAGCATCCTCTGCACTCTGCCCACAGCCCCTTCCTGATCTAGCCTCTCCTCTGGTTGAGTACATGGCACCCTGCTATGCCAACTGAGCTGAACGGGAGCATCCCTTCCATGCCTATAAGGTTTGCCCCAGCTGGCCTTTCCCCTATCTCTAATGGCCCAAGGCTCTTCCAAATGCTAACACCACTGTGTAAAATATGTCCTATGCTCCCTTTCCCTCATGTACACTTAAAAATACCCCCCGGGAAAAATCAGCAAAAGAGCACAGTTTAGGAGTCAGTATCACATAAGATAAAATTCCAGCTCTGCTATTTATTTGCTAGGCCCTGGACAAATAACTTCACCTTTCCAAGCCTTAATTCCCTTATCTGTATAAATGAGGCAATAGCAACACCCACTCTGTTTTTAGAGTTAAGTGAAATAATGTGCTTATACTGTCCACACTACAGGTGTTTGGTAAATGTTGTAATTACCTCTTGCGTTTTGTCCCATTGGCTCACAATACAGCCAATAATAATAATAACCGTCTCTGTTTATTGAGCATCTACTTTTGCATCAGACATTGTTGATTTACAGATATTACTTCTAACTCTATTTTTAAAAACACTGCAATGTAAGTATTATTTTTCCTGTTTTATAGAGGATGGAAACTAAAGCTCAGAAAGAGGTTAAGTAAAATGCCCAAGGCCACATAGCTAGTAACTGAGCTAGGATTTCAACCCAGGAATGTTCACTTTGTGCTATTTAAGGCAGCCTCTAGGAGCTATCATTAATTCACTGGCTTCTTTATCGTCTCAGTCTCCTCTCTCACTCGTATTCTCACACTGTCCCCTTTTATGTTCTCCTAGATAACTTTCCCCTTTCTTCCTCCCTTTTCACTTTCTCTAACTTCTAAGCCAGTGGTTCTCAAATCTGTTCATGTGTCAGAAAAGCATGCTACTCTTCACAGAATAGCATACCTTTTTGCGGAACACTAAGAAATACTGATAAAAGCAATTCTATTGTGTAAACCAGAAACAGTTTTACCAGACAGAAAACATGGTTGTTTTCTATGTATAACAGAGAGACATCCCCATAAGTGTGTGTATGTGTGTGCGCACACACACACACACTCACATACAGCTAGGAACAAAGCATGGTCAGTTGCTTCCCACAATTATTAACTGACTACCCAATTATTTATTTCCTCATCTGCTAGGGCTTGCTAATAGACAAGAACAGGAAGACACCAAAATTTTAAGAAAAATGCATGGGAGACAAACTCAAGGTTCAGAAAATCTGATACATTTAGGTAAATTTATGATGTGACACCTTGGTCCAGTTTGTGGAGGAGTAGTTTGAGAATCTCCAGGATACACGGGCAATGTTTAACTCCATTGTCATCCGTGATGGTGGAAGAGCTTGCCGATTGCAGAGAGAGAAAAGACTTACTCAAAATGCTCCTTACCCATGTACTTTCTTTGTAACCTTGTGGACACACGCTCCTTTTTAATTTTGTGCCTCTCGATTTCTCCCCCTTCAACAAAAGATGCCCTGATTACCATCCGGCATCCCAACTGTAGGGCATCATATTTTGGGAAAGTTTCACCAAACTCCCAACATTTTTATGTCAGACAGATGTTTTGTGATTTGTTTTCACCTTGTGATTATGGCTCTTCTGTTTAGCCATTGGTGCATCAGTCATTGCAAAGAAACGCAAATACATGAAAGCTTTTAATTTCAGCACCAGCCTTTGTTTGCTGCAAAAGACTGCCACAGTGTGATTGTGAAGACCTTGTGGATCACACCCCCTTTATCTAGTGTATGGATGAGTAGAAAAATGGGGATAAAAACTAAAGGACAAATGGGGTGGGACGGGGGGATGATTTGGGTGTTCTTTTTTCACTTTTATTTTTTATTCTTGTTCTGGTTCTTTCTCATGTAAGGAAAATGTTCAGAGATAGATTGTGGTGATGAACGCATAACTATGTTATCATACTGTGGACAATGGATTGTATACCATGGATGATTGTATGGTGTGTGAATGTATTTCAATAAAACTGAATTTAATTAAAAAAAAAAAAAAAAAAAAAGACTGCCACAGTAAATCATGGGTTTGCACCTGCTGTCTCACTATGTGCTCCTCAGAGTCTTCATGACTCCAAAACCAAAGTAGACCTCAAATTACTTACATGAAGCTATACTTTTTTGCACAGAAGCTATACTTGTTTGCATTAGATGCGTTCTGCATTTACTCAGGGATACCCTTATGTGGTGACTCTGAGACAGAAAGCAGATCAGAGTTCCTCCCTCAGGGCTGCCTGGTAATATTGATCTTAATTTGATCTGTCAGCATGTCTCTGAGCAAGTGAACATGAGGCTCCATCCGGCCAGAAAACAAGCAAACACCCAGCCTTGCCATCATTTGCTTCCCGTGGTGGACACATTTATTGGCCTTCTGGGTTGTTACAACAAAACAGAAGTGGAAAATGTAATGTGTTGTATAATGTTTATTGATTTTCCCTGAGCTAAAAGCAAAGTTTCAGATGGAGACAGCTATGACTTGGGCATGGAGGGCTCCATCCAACTTCCTAGGACCATTACCCAAACTTAGATCAGACTAGAGACCGCTGGTTCGATAGCAGTTTGATTATTAGAAGTCAGAGACAGAGGTCTGGGTGGCTCTGTACATGTCAGAGCAGAACAGTCCCTGTACTTCTGGTTTCTATCAGAGTCACACCAGCAGGGAGGTAAAGAGGGGGGACCCTGCACCCAACACACAGAATCACAGGCTTTCCCATCACTTCCCCATGCTCTTCAGGACCAGCTAGGATCTGCAATCTGGTATTAAGTGCCAGCTCTCTCTGCTCCTCACCACTGAGCTCAGCTACAAAGTTTTCTCATGATCTGAGGCAGCAGTTCTCAAACTATAGTGTGCATATAAATCACCTGGAGATTGCACTAAAATGAAGTTTCTGAGTCATTGGGTTGGGGTCATAGCCTGAGGTTTGGCATGTCTAACAAGCTCCTAGCTGATCCCAAAGTTGGTGGTGTGAGGACTGCACTTGGAATAGCAAGGGAAGGTGACGACCAGACTGGAAATAACTAGCACAATTCACTGGCTAACACTGCCTCTGCTCAGTGCTGCAAGAAGGGAGCAAGGATTGTGGAGAGCAGCCAGTGGCCTCCACCAGCAGCCGTATGGGGTGGATGTGAAGGTGCAGACTAAAGGGGCAGCTCTTTCCTACATGAGGAACATCCAGAAGACTGCAGGAACTTTCATAAGACTAAGAATTAAAACTTCCAATCAAAGCACTCAGGCTCAGTGGCTGAGAAGGATTTAAAAAATTAGATGGTATAGATTAAAATATTGCTTTACATTCTTCTGTTCCACTACCCCCCCCAAATAATTTGTGTGAATATTTACGACGCACATAGACCATTTTCAAACCTTATTTTTCTCTTTTGTACATAGTGAACTATGTAAATGAGTTAAGGATTTGTGATAAGTGATATATAATTCTCAACCCTAAGTCCCCCTTTTCCCCATCCCCAGCAGCAGCTTCACTTCATACTTTATTCAGAAAATGGGAGCCTTCAGACAGGAAACCCTCATCTTTCCACCACCCTCTCTACCAGTCTATTTGTGCCTATATCAAGCTCCAGTTCTTCCTTCTGACTCCTTCCTACTCCCACCAAAGGCCAGTCCTCCCATTGTGCCTGGATCACATCTCCTGTTAGGGGTTGTATTATGCCCCCCCAAAAGATATGTTGACATCCTCACCTCTGGTACCACAGATTGCAACCTTATTTGGAAGAAGGGTCGTTGCAGATGGACTGAGTTAAAACAAGGTCATTTTGAAGTAGAGTGGGCCCTTATCGGGTTCTTATAAGAAGGGGGAGAATCACAGACCCTGAGGGGAGAAGGCCATGTGGAGACGGAGGCAGAGGTGGGAGTGCTGCAGCTGCAAGCCAGGAAATGCCGGAACCACCAGAAGCTATGAAAAGGCAAGAAAGAAAGAATCCTTTCCTGGAGCCTTCAGAGGCAACATGGCCCTGCCAGTTTCTTGATTTCTGTGTCTGGCCTCCAGGACTGTGAGACAATAACTTGCTATTGTTTTAACCACCCAGTTGGTGATAATTTATTATGGCAGCCTTAGGAAACTAACATATCTCCTTCCACGTTCTTAATGACTTCCCTCCCCACCCCTCTGCATCACCAATCTTTTCCTCCGTGTTGGACAGCTCCCACCAACATATCAGTGAGATGTTTAGCTCCTGTTGGGTCAGGATCGGGGAATTGCCCTTGGCCCTCCAGCTGTCCCACTTGCTGCTTCCTTTCAGCAAACTTCCCTAAAGAGCTGTCTACACCTCCCACCCCATTCACTCCTCAACTCACTCCAAAATGGCTTCCTCCTTTCCCCTCTACTGAAATTGCGTTTCTCAAAGTTACCAGTGACTTCCACGTGGCCAATCCAATGGGTACTCTTCTGTTCCCATCTTTCTCCACTTGCTAGGAACCACTCCCTCCTCCTCAAAACATTTTCCACTCTGTCCCTGTGATACAACCCAATCTACTTTCCCAGTCTCTTTTTCTCCTGTCTGATTTCTCAGGATTTGGACTGGGACCTCTCTCTTAGGTGAGCTCATCCAGTCTATGCTGGAGACTGTATGTTTAACATGCCTTTGTCCAGCTGCTCGTTGACACTTGGATGACTGTCTCACTGGCAGCTCAAACCTAAAAAGTCAAAAGCCAAACTTTTGGCACCCCTCCCCTCCCACAAAACAAGCAAAGCAAAATAAAAACCTGACTTCATAAATGGCACCACCATCCATCCAGGTACTAATGTCAGGAATCTGCGAATCACCTTGATTCTTCCCTTAACCCAACACCCCCAACCTTCCGCCAATTCCATCTCTCAACAAGTCCTATTATTTCTGATTCCAAAATATGTCCCATCAGTCCACTCCCGCTGTCTCTTCCAATTGAGGGGGGGAAAATGAGGGCTGGAGAGAAAGAAGCAGTGACTTGGGTGGGAGAAGGCCACTCACTGTGTGTCCCATCAGGGGAGAGGGAGGCTGGCTGAAGACAGTGCAGTCCACTTGCCATAAATCAGCCAGGATTCCAGAGGGTGGGGAGCCCAGCACTGCTTCCTTAAATGAACTTGGCTGGTGAGCCTCACAGGCCTCAGAGAGCCAGGCAGCATCCGTCTCTGGAGAAGATCCTATGGTGTCCCCTTACTGGAATGACCAGAGAGCCAGTGTGCTCCAGTAGAGAGCCTGCTACACGGGCTCTCTGCAGCTGCCTTCTTCTGGGCTGCCACTCACAGACGAGCATCTGGCCAGGGGTCCCTCTCCCAACTCCAGGGTGAGGAGATCCACCTTCAGGCAGGGAAACAGCAGGGTTGGACAAGCATGAGGAATTTGGGGGATCCTGACCAACCCGCAAATGCTTTCTTCTCCCCATACTCCCCAGCAGCTTCACCTTGTGCTAGGCTGGGGGCAGGGTTCCCCTCCATAAAAAAAGCAGGTACTATTAATACCTAATATTAGCCCTCCTTAGCAAGCCACTTACTCGGTGCCCTTAGCTCATGCAATCCTCACAACGGCTCTAGCTAGTAGGTATTAATGTCTTTGTTTGATAGACGAGAAAACTCAGAGGGGTTACCTAACTTGCCGGAGGTCAGACAGCTTGTCTGCACTGGGTTTCAAGCCCCAGATCCCCATCCCAAGGCATCACTGGGCATCCTGCCAGCTGGTTGGGTGGGGCTGGGCCAGTGGTCAAAGCTAAGGGTGCCGAGCAGGCCAGGATTCCAAGGGGTGATGCTAGGGACATTGGAAAAATGTCGGGGCATTCGGGGTGGTTCTGATGACTGACGGGGAAGTGCTGCTGGTAGTCTGTGTGTCAGGGCGAAGATGTTAAACACCCTACTGTGCCTTGGACAGCCCCAAGCAAGGAACAGCTGTCTGCCCTAAATGCCATCACACCCCTGGTGAAAGACTTTTGTGGGCTTAAACCTCATTCTTGCTTTTCTAGGGTTCATTGAGATGCTGCCTAATATTAAGAAAAGATTAATTTCTCCCAGCTCCCCAGGCTGCCCCCGTGAAAGGCTGACAGTGGGGTTGTCTTCCTCAGGAATGCTAAGGAACAACTTTCCAGGGCTCTGTCTCTTTTACTGGGTGGCCATCTCCTGTGCTCCAAATCACCAAGTTACAGAGCCACAGTCAAGCACGGGGCTGGCAGGTGAAGACTGGGCCCCATCCAGGGCTGCCGGATGTCCAGAGTGATGGCTGGTCCATAAAACTGCAGGAGCCCCTTGAAAGGCTTTTCTGGGTTTTTTCAGTTAAGAGAAATAGTCTTCCTATTTTTTCATTTTTATACTTCTTTTTCAGGAGGAAGACCCAACCATCTTTCCTCTGTACTTTATTTTCCACACCTCAGGTTGGCAGCTACTGCATTTTATTTTTTGCACTGTGCTCCAGTCCTCTCCCCACCCCAACACTCACCTTTTCCTCAACGATTGCCACCATGTCTCTGTTCCAAATGTTGTCCACATACAATAAAGGATGTTTGGATTAAAAATTCCATTTTTATCATATACCATATTGTGTTGTAATCTTCACACCTGTCAGGTGCCTCATGGGAAGAACCAAATGGCCTTGTTTTGAAGGTGTTAGAATGTTGACTTTATTGTAGTATATTCTTCAGAGGTGGTGGGACTAGCAAAGTCCTGGCTCCCATCACTCAAATACACATAAAACATACACAAATATTTTCCTGTTGTGTCCATGTGGTAAGAAGCTAGGAAAAACCTATTATCATGTCTTAACTTTTTTTCCCATTAAAAGATGGGACTAGATACAGCATGAAGATGACAGCTCATCACCCATGAGAGTATAATGGGCAAGGGAGGAGATCTGGCTTATAGTGAAGACTTTGAAGTTTT
The DNA here is from genome assembly GCF_015220235.1 of Choloepus didactylus. Taxonomy (NCBI): domain Eukaryota; kingdom Metazoa; phylum Chordata; class Mammalia; order Pilosa; family Megalonychidae; genus Choloepus; species Choloepus didactylus. Next base: position 36,615,419 of record NC_051308.1, read on the forward strand.
CATTCATTCAAATAACAGCAATTATCAAGAATAATGTTGGATGCTATAGAGTTACAAAAAATTTTTAAATACAATCCCTACTCCCAAAGAGTTTACAAATTTGCACAAGTATAAGGCATGTAATATGTGTAGAGTGCCAGGTAAGTCCCAGGTCACTGACTGGAGGTCAGGGATGGCTTCGTGAAGGAGCTGGTGTTTGTGTTGGAATTAAATCCGAATGGGCAGACATAACCAGAGAGGGAGTGGAACTCCCCGAGTATAGCAGAGGAAGCTGCAGTGATAGGGAGGGCTTATTCAGGGAAACTGCAGCCTGACCGCAGCCCATCACCTGCCAGCTCCAACCCCAACCCAGCCCCTTCTCAACCAACAACAAAGCAGACTGAGGTTCCCAGTGCGTCTGCACCCATCTTCTACCCCTCTCCCCCAATCTAGCCCCCCACTGTCAAGTTCCAAGAGAGAGTAACTGTGGTGAAAAACTGTACTCTGCACCTATTTGGATGGTTACAAATTTTCCTGCTAATCTGAAAGCAGCTGTAAGCTTCCTTTGTAAAACAGAGAGCAGCGCGTCTCTGACGCCGGATGGACTGTAATCATTACCCGTTTTCTAGCTGAGTCTCCGCAGAGCATTGCTTGCATTCTGCCTATAAGCATTGAACGCCCAGATTCCAAGACTCACAAAACTGATAACCATCGCTAATAATGTCTAAAGTTGTAAGAAACACTTAAAAAAAAAAAAAATAGCGTTGTAGAAGAATCTTTGTTCAGGCCACCCACAAGTTTTCACAGATATTATTTGACTCACTACTACCAATGGATGGGATCTGAGTCACAGACTTAATAAGAGGGTTCTAAGGAAAAGCAATTCCCTTTTTACTAATGGGAATTTCTAGGAACACGTGGCTGTCTGCCGTGTGCTGGAAGCTTCTGTGTGTGGGAGTGTGTCCCTCTGTCTGCAGCTATCTGCACCTATCTGTCTCTTTTTAGCCCCATAGTTAGAGGCTGTCTTGGAAGCTGAAAAGTCCCCTGAGGTTACTGTATCCCTATATTGTTATTTTTAAATAAGCTTTCCCAAGTTTATGATTAACGACACTTTCGTTGTTTCCTTCCAAGTTAAAAGAGACACTCCCACTGCCTGCCCCTACCACAATCTGGGGGGGTTTCCCTTGGAGCAAAGCTAATGGCCTGCCAGGTGCAATCATTAGAAGCACTGCAAGGTGTGAAGAAAAATGTTTCCACTTAGCAGGGGGAAATGTATCTCCACTACAGGCCAATTATGACAACATCGGAATTAAAGCCTCTACAATAGATGGGTTTTATCTGGCCTCTGGGGGACACGACAATGAGGTGCATCCTGTTTCTCTGATTGTCTCGGGCTGGCCTGGAGCAAGGGGCAGCATGGGAAGTCCAGAGAGTCTGGGCATCGGTAATACCCACAGCTATTATTTATTAAGCGCTTTCTGTGTTCCAGATGGTTGTGTTAAGCAGTTCTTACAACAACTAAGAGTTGGGATCGTTTCCCTCCTTTTACAGACGAGGAAGCTAAGATCCGGAGAAGTTAGACAACGTGCCCAAGGCCCTTTTGCTCCTCAGCTGTAAACCTGAGATTTGAACACAGATTTGAGTGACTCCACCCTGGGCCCCCTCCCTTTGACTCTTTAGCACATCATGGAGCCATTTGCCTCAGGGCTTCATGCAATGATTTGAAAATGCTGCTGGTAGCAAACATGCAAACATTTGCAAGGGTTCTTCCAACCTCTCATACAACCTCTCAGCCTGGAAAATGCTCCTGGTAATTTTCTAGTCCTGCAGTGGGCCTCAGAGACTTGTTTGCAAAGTCAGATAGGAAAGCCCCACTGCTCTATATAACCTGCGCCACTGAAGGGGACCCTCCCGGCGTGTCCCTGGCTGCCTCCCAGGATGCCTCTCTCATTGTTGGTGCCTCTTCCTCTCTGTCCTTCCCTTCACTTTACAGCTGCTTTGTTTCCCTACTGGGGATGCTCATAGAATGCCTAGAGGGAATGATTTGAAAATGACCCCTTCGTAGAAATGGAAATTCATTGGCTCATGTGCCCCCATTGCAGGGGCAGCTCAGTGGAGGGTGTGTGCCAGGCCAGAAGATACAATGAGGGGTGGAACGAGCACCAGCCTCAGAGTCGGTGCTCACCTGGTCCTGTTTGCCCCCTGCCTCAGCTTTCCTCTGTGCTGTCTGGCAGGCAGGCCGACCCCTATAGGCTGCTGTGTTTCCTGGTCTCCCTTGTCCGCTGGCTTCCCACTGTCTTTGCCAAGAGGGAGACTCTAGAGAGAGACTGGAGGACTGGCACATGGGAGAAACCAGGGTATTTTCCCCTCGCCCTCTGTTTTAGTATGCTAGGCTGCCAAAATGCAACACTCCAAAAATGGGCTGGCTTTTAACAATGGGAATATATTAGTTTACAAGCTTATAGTTCTGAGGCTGTGAAAATGTACAAATCAAGGCATCATCAGGATGATACCTTCTTCCTGAAGACCAGCTGCTGGTGATCCTTGGCTCCTCCATCACATGGCAAGGCACTTGGCGGCATTTGCTGGTCTCTCCCTTCTCTTCTGGGTTTCACTGCTTTCAGCTTCTGGCTTCAGTGGCTTCTCTGTTTCTGTGGTTTCCTTTCTGTGTTTATGCCCTTTATAAAGGACTCCAGTAAGAGGATTAAGACCCACCCTGAATGTGGTGGGTCACATCTTAGGATCTGACTCACCCAAAGATCCTACTTACAGTGGGCCCACACCTACAGGAATGTATTAACTTGAGGACCGTACTTTTCTGGGGTACATACACCTTCGAACTACCATACCCTCTTTGTGATGGGGAGCATTTCAGGCATTATCTGAGTTTCCTCCAGACCCTATGCCCCATGGAGAGCCTTCCATAGTTCCAGCTTCCTCTCAAGGGTCACAGCAACGAGGAACCCTTCGTCCTACAGTCTAGGCATGGTGGTAGCTTCCTGCTCTTGCTAGTCTCTGGGATGCCTCGTCTTTCCCATTTTCCATCACCTGTGTAAGCAATTACCCATTGCAACCCCTCTTTTAAGCACTCAGGTCCTGGTTGTTCCTGACTGACCCTTATAATATGTCCAGCTCTGAACTAAGCCCTTACTAGCAATCCTCACAATAATCCTCAGAGTTCCCCATTTTACAAATGAGGGCACTGAAGCTCAGAGAAGTGACTTGCTCAGGGTCACTAGGCTGGTGAATAGTCCAGCCACCTTTTAGAACTAGGCTCGTCTGGTGCTAGCCTGAGCTTTTTTCTTTCTCTTACCAGTGGAAAAGTTTTATTCCTTTTAATGACAAACAGTTAAACCATATCCAAGGCCTAAACTTACAGACACAAGCCAAAGTAACCATTTAAAGCATTAGGTAATAAGGTACAAGACATACAATAGTGAATCTGGGGGGAAATGCTTTGCCAACTGAAGCTTACACCTAACTTTGCTTGATTGACAGTTGAGCTGCTAGTGCTTGGGTGTGGCTCAGGGTAAGAGCATTTCTGCAGAACCTAAGGAGAACAGCTGTGTTTTGCAAGTACTGAAGTATTTAAGACTGCACTGATAAGTGTGCATTTTCATATTGAAGGGGAGAGGGAAAAAAAGGTAAGTCCCTTCTTAGGGCATTAGGCTGCTTTGCAGAGAGCCACAGTGGAAAAGCAGACTTTTCCTTGCTCACGCTCAGTGAATTCTCTGCAGGCCTTGGCAGTGTCCTGCAGTAGGGAGTCCTCTGAATTGGCACCATGGTTCCCTGGGAAAGGCATTCATCCATCAAGTTCATAGAGGAAGCCATCCACATTGTTAAACAGAATAACATGAAAGTTCACTTTGTCCTCTACCTGACATTGGCCTTCCTGTGCCACAGCATCATGTGCTGCCTGAATGGCCTCATTGTTTTCAAAGCATTTTGCTCTGTCTTAGGTGACATCTCCATTTCAGAAAGAAACTGTTTCAGGACTGACCCATCCTCAAAGTCCAGTTTGTCCTGATTATTGGCCACCACATGTAGGAGTCCGATTGTACCACAGGAGTTCCCAATGGTCTGTTTCATGAAGTACACTTTAGGACTAACTTCTTGTCTCTTCAGTTCCTCAATCTATTTTTTCCTGAAGATCAAGCACTCCTTTGACCTACTGGCAGGATGAGAGAGTGGTAACCTGAGGCAAGTTAAGCCTCAGTTAAGTTTTGAGCAAATCGTTTAACATTTGCAGGACTCCATTTTTTCACCTGGCACCGCCACTCTAAAGCCTTGCCTGAGCTCTTACCCACTCCTTGAGTTGCTTCCAGAGAACCTAAACTCTCTGAGTTCCTGTTTCCTCATCTCTAAAAGGAGCCAAGAATACCTGCATTCCAGTGTTGTTTGGAGGATCAGAGATAGTGTCTCTTACCCCGTGCCGTGGCATGCCTCCATCAGGGTGGGCCAGCTGAGCTGGGGGTCCATCTGGTGGTCCGACCCCAGTGGACACTTGTTGCTGCCCGTGAGTGCCACTGCCACACTTTTCTGTGCCTTCCAGCTGCCAGTTTGGGGTCGGCTGTGTGCGTGGGTGGGCCATTTCAGGGTGGTGCCTGGGATTTTGCATTGGCTGGGGCATCAGGTTACCCTGAGGAAGGGACTCAAATATTAACGTGTTTTTTGTGTATGCGTACGTCAACATGTGGGTTTGAAGCTGGCCTTGGTAGACTTGTGGTTTGGTTATTTCTTGAAGAATGTGACCTGTGGTGATGCTATTTATTTCTGAGTCCTCCAACATGAAAGAGAACTCTCTGTGGCATGAAATAAACAACCACCAAACTCTACTAGTGTCATCTTCCTGGCCACAAAGATGGAAGCATGCTGACCTTGCAGCCCAGAGTGGCGTCTCAAGATAGGAAACTAAAACAACTTTTTTTTTCCTCCTAAAAACATAGAATATTAGAGTCAGAAAAATCCTAAAATATCATCTAGGGTAAAATAAGCTTCTGTTTGACAGGGAATAAGAGCAAGGCCCAAAGCAAATGATCTGCATAAAGTCATGAGAACCCAATGCCTCTCAGCCCTGTGCTCTCCCCTAATGGCCACGTCATGCCTGGGAGCAGGAGGCTGTGGCCTGGATCTGCAAGCAGAGCCGGAGAACTGCTCCATGCTTGTCAGTGGCCAAACCCCGGCAGGGCATTTGGGACTCAGGTTAGGGACACTGACTTAGGGGTTTGAACAGTCCTGAATTACTACCATATTCACAGGCTTGGGATAGCTGTTCCTTTCAGCAAAGATTTTTTTGTCCATAAATATCTTCATTTTGTTTACTAGGTTGTCTGGCACATATTAGCATGCATTGTTAGTAGAGTAGCTTACTACTATCTGTTAACTAGGCATTCTCTTTGCATTGTAAAGCGAGCCTCTCTTTTATGATGTACTTTACAACACCATGCGGTGGGAGCACATGTTGAGAATGTTGTAACAGGCTTCCCTCTGACCTTCTAGGGAGATGCCAGCAAAGGAGCTGTCTCTAGTATAGCTCAGTAGTCTGATGATTGATTACCAGCACATCTTTAGGTCATCACGTTCGCCTAGACCAGTCTATATCTTGAGGGCTTCAGACCGGGTAAGGATGTGGTTCTGAAACTCTTATTTTCCCCCACTGCCCAAGTCTGTCCACTGCCTCCAATGGTGAGTCATGGAGATTTCATCTGCCATCCGCGGCCTTGTGAGCGCTACAGCCACGGGACCGTGGTCGAGTTCTACTGTGACCCCGGCTACAGCCTCACCAGTGACTACAAGTATATCACCTGCCAGTACGGGGAGTGGTTCCCTTCCTACCAAGTCTACTGCATCAAGTCGGGTAAGCAGATCAAAGGTCTCCCCCTGGGGTGGTTATATACTGAGCCCAGCCCCTTCCGACACACACACACACACACACACACACACACACACACACACACACACACACACACACACACACGGGTAGGAGCAGGACACGGAAACATGTCCTTATGGATATCTGGGACTGATGTCGTTAGACTCTGCGCCAGATGATTCTAGGTCCTGAAAAGAAGGTCAGGAGCATGAACCTACTCATTCACAGGCTAAAAATCCTGACCCTCTGAACAGGGCACCTTGACTCCCAGCAACCACAGACAGATCCCTGGCCTCAGTCCTCTCTCTCTTCTCTCAACCTTTTTCCCTTCCACATGCAAAAGGTATTGCTTTCTCATGCAGGACACAGGCCCCCACGGGTGTGACCAGAATGAAAAACTCCCCCTTCCTCTTCCACTCAAGGAAGCATACCAGAATACAAATGATTTCATTACTGGTAAAACCTGCTCTCACTTAAAGAAATGTAGGCCATTTGCAAGCTTCAGTGCTTTATAGTTAATAACAAATCACTTTCCAACCAACCTTTCCACTGGTCCCAACTGCACTGGAGTAGCAACTGTTCAGCTGTGACCTTCGGCTCCAGCATGCACCCCACCATCTCCCACCCTCCCCGGTCCTGCCCACCTGCTCCAGCATCTTCTAAGCTGTGCCCATGGCCACCTGCCTTGAGCAGTGGCGATCGCTGCACACTTTTTCTCCTGGACACATCATGTGGGGAAAAGTATTAACTCTAGGGTATGGGGGAGACATAAAAATGGTAAATTTAATGAATGAGGGGAAAGAGTGGAGAGAAGATGGGAGGGAGAGTGACTAAGAGGCAGATGGAGAATATAAGAGAGAGGGTGGCTGTGCCAAAAGGGTAAGAATCGATTCTGGAAGGGTCTGCTCATGCTTCCCCTTACCTGGCAGACATGGTATCCGCCAGAGGTGGCGGAGGTGGGGGGAGCATGGAGCAGGCACTTCTCTTTATCTTTCTGTCCCTTTCTTCACTCCAACCCACAGTGGACTCCAGAACACCCACAAAGATCTTTAGCCCAGCTTCCCTCCTCCCGCCATTGGTTCATTTTAGAATAACACTTCTCCAGGGGAAAGGGACCTCTCCCCCTTCATTTTCTGCCCAAGAAGCAGGCACATCATTTGGCCCTCCAGCAGGCAGCTCTCCCCAGGTCTGGAATATGAACATGTGGGTGTCTTTTCCATCTGCGCAGAGCGCCCCCTGGAGACGGTTTTTGGTGCTGCGTGTATCCTCATGTATTGTAACACGCCAGAGCTCCTGGCGCCGGTCTCTGCGGGGGGGGGGGGGGGATCGGGGATGGGGGATGGGCAGGAGGGATGCTGTGAGCGACTCCATTTGCCAGATAAATCCAGCACATGAGCATGCAGGGAACCTTAACAGCCGTCGCAGTCTGGAGGCCTCACTGGCTGCTCTGTTCTCTTGCACGGCAGAGCAAACGTGGCCCAGCACCCACGAGACCCTCCTGACCACGTGGAAGATCGTGGCATTCACGGCGACCAGTGTGCTGCTGGTGCTGCTGCTCGTCATCCTGGCCAGGATGTTCCAGACCAAGTTCAAGGCTCACTTCCCTCCCAGGTCAGTGCCAGCCTCGGCACCCCCACGCTACCCTTGGTCCCGGCTCAGTGCAGCACCTTAAACAGCACAGAGAGAAGATGAGTGACGAGCCAGACCTTGATAAGTGCAAAGCTGATGCCCTAAGGGGGAAAGGGGATCCCACTGTCCTGGGAAGGGGATGTGCCTGGGGCTGGGGCCAGACCGCCTTTCCCTTTCCTCCCTCCCTCCCTCCCTTCTCTCAGTAGACCATCTCCTGGCAGGCATTGTGAGGGGTGTGGGGAAGGGCACCTGGAGTTAGGGGGGCAAGCTGTACTCTGCCCACTCCAGGGGCGCCATTTACATCCAAGTCTGCCTGCAGGTGACTGCTCCGGGAGCTTACAGCCCATAGGGAGACCAACAAATGCACAAAACTAACTAGAAAACAGGTCAGAGGCCTTGTGACTTAACCAAGATGCAGAATCAATGTGCAATGGGAATTCCCAAGAAGGAAGAAAGACTGCTGGATGGGAGAATCAGGAAAGAGTGAGACTCTGCCATGAAGGAGGATCTGAATGCATGGAGGGGGACATGCAGAGGGTGGCTCCCCATCCTCCCCAGCTACACAAATTAGCTCTGGTTGGGGTCCTCATCTTCACAGTCGCCATCACCAATAGGAGCTTGCTAAACTCCCCAACAGGCAGGGCAGCCAGGACCCCTTTGCCCCCACCAGTAGCTTGGAGTTGACATGAACAAAGTACAGCAGCACCTTTGTGAACAAAGAAGAACCACCCAAGGCTACCGCAGGCAGGTCACAGTTCCTGGAGGAAGAAATAATTTCAAAAGCAAAGGGATGAGTTTGTGAACATTAAGAAAGAGTCCCAAGCGTGACAGTACAGGTACATCACAGGTGTCACTGACACAAGCAGCCTTTTACAAAGGAATAATAATTACTGCTGTGCATTCTGTTTCCATGTCAGATTCTTCTCACCTCGGCACCTAAAATTGCAGGAAAGGACATTTGTTTTTGCCCACAGGGACAGACTTGCCCCCCGCAAAATTGCTTAGTAGAGGAGGAGGCTTCTGGAATTAACCACTTCCTCTCCCTTCCCTCCAGGAAATCCCCAGAGGGTGAAGAGTGAGGGAGGTGAGCAGAATTGCTGGAGGCAGTGTCCCCCCACCTTTTCCCTTAACCTCACCCCTACCCCCCTGCCCCCAGGATGGCCTCATCTCACTTAGCAGTGTTCCCTGTCTGGCAGCAGAGGCCCCACATCATCACAACCTGATGGGCACCCCACACTCCCCAGCCAGGTTTGGGGGCCACCTGAAGTGTGTCAACGCCATCCTGTGCCCTAGGCAAGCCCTTGCTGAAGGGCTGGAACCTCCCCTCCTCTTCTGGTCCCCAGTATTATTATTTATTAATCAAGGGACTGTAAGTATCTACAGGATCACTGAGTATCTACAGTATCTAAAGAAGGCCTAAGGATCCCAAAGAGAAAGCTAAACTACACAGTTGTCATTTAGAGCACATTGGAGTACTGTAAGATGTTCCACAGAGCAATTTTTCTCCATGTGCTTAGAAGGAAAGTTACCAGGATATGGATATGTTTTCTAAATGTTCTCTAAAGTGTTCACTTGATTTTTAGCCGTAAAGTACATTTCATCTTATATTGTTCTCTAGTTGTTTTGGAAAAGTTGATCTCATTGATCCAAATAGATTATAAGATTCTCAAGGGCAAACCAAGAATGGGTTTTTTTCTCCAGGCCATGGGAGTGGACATTGATTGTGGTCAGGGGGAGCTGAGTGTGGTAGCTGAGGCACAGTGGAGGAGAAGCTGCCCCATCATGGGAGAGAGATGGCCTGGGCCCACATTGTTAGGGTGAGAAGTGGGGAGCAGAGAGGCATCTGGCTGCATGACCTGGACACTTTGGAGATGAAAGGGATAATGAAAAGGTAGACAACCCTAAGTGAGGAAGGGAGGCCAGAGCAAGATGAGGAAGTGTCCAGGGAAGGAAGCTTAGCTTGTCAAGGGTACGCCAACAAAAGGCTGTTGGTGGAGGGCAAAGGAAGAGAAAGGAGACTGATTTGGAACAAGCTTAGCTGCAGATTCCCAATCTCTTCCCTCACTGCCTCTTGCCTTCTGGGGAGCATGGGCTTTGGTGATCTCCCTTCCTCTCAGTGGCACAAGAAGCTCACTGCCATAATCTCTGAGCTTTTGCAAGATGTTTCAAAAAGTCAGTCAACTTGAGACTGTGTAGAGAGAGGCAAGACTCTCCAACACAAATGCCCATGTTCAGACATTTCATTCACTTGAATTTTAGAGCCACTTCCACAGTGCGCTGAGAGCCAGGATCTGCACCCAGCAAGGGCTCTCTTCTCTTCCTGTTACTTCACCTTCTGGCTGCATTGTCAGCACAGGTTCCCAGCAGAGGAAATAGGAAACCAAGTCCCCTTGGCTATTTACCAGCCACTCTGGGTTCCTTTGGTGGGCTGGAACAGAGTGTGATGGTCTGGCAGAGCACAGGCCTGGGTGCAGGTGCCATCTGGGTTCAAACCTGGCAGCACTGAATGTGCAGGGTGCTGAGATGCCACGTGGCAAGGCCAGGGGCAGCCTGTGTCCCCACGTGTGGGAGCACCTGGAGAGCATAATAAATGGATCTCAGCCACTCCCTGTAGTCCTCATACCAGTCAGGACAGGTGTAACTTAGACAGGAGTGGTTGGTGGGTTGAGGTGGAGTTGAGTCCGGGTATCCTCAGTGAGGCAGCGTGAAGCCCCTCTGTGAGATGCTGCAGGTAGCTTTCTCTTTTTACCCCTGTTGTTTTCTCTATCTTGACTAAAAAATAGTGATTTTTCTACTGTAGCATAAAAAAAGAAGCATAAGAATCACAGGGGCTACACTTTCCCCGTGGGCCCTTATGGACCACAGCTTCTTGTACTGTATTGATGCTATTCCATTTTCACATCCTCTGGCGGACATTAGGGTGCTCTGTTGGAGTGGGCCATGTGTTCCCCCTGAGTGGTGAGTTCATGGCCAAAGGAGGGAAGAAGGAAGTCTGAGAGATAGCAGAGCCCAGTGGTAGGGGGAAGAGCCAAAGCAGGAAGGGAGAAGAGAAGGCAGCAGGGAGAGGCAAGAGCAGAGGGAGAGAGGTGGGGACAGAAGGGGAGAGGTGGGAGCAGGGGAGAGGGGCGGGGACGGGGAAGGGGCGGGGACAGGGACGGGGGAGGGGTGGGGAGAGGAGGAGAGGGGTGGGGACGGGGAGGGGGGCGGGACAGGAGAAGAGGGGCGGGGACGGGGAGAGGGGCGGGGATGGGGGAGGGGCGGGGACAGGGAGAGGGGCGGGACAAGAGGAGAGGGGCGGGGACAGGGAGAGGAGCGGGACAGGAGAAGAGGGGCGGGGACGGGGGAGGGGCGGGGACAGGGACGGGGGAGGGGTGGGGAGAGGAGGAGAGGGGTGGGGACGGGGAGGGGGGCGGGACAGGAGAAGAGGGGCGGGGACGGAGAGGGGGGCAGGGACGGGAGAGGGGTGGGGACGGGGGAGGGGCGGGGACAGGGAGAGAGGGGCGGGCCAAGAGGAGAGGGGCGGGGATGGAGAGGGGCGGGACAGGAGAAGAGGGGCGTGGACGGGGGAGGGGCGGGACAAGAGGAGACGGGCGGGGACGGGGGAGGGGCGGGGACGGGGGAGGGGCGGGGCGGGGACGGGGGAGGGGCGGGGCGGGGGCGGGGCGGGGACGGGGGAGAGAAGTGGCAGGAGCAGGATGGAAACAAGCCCCTGTGTCCTGGAGCCGGTGTGTTGGGCAGCACCATCTGCCAGAGGAGAACCTGAGATGCTGGCTCTTCCTCCCCGCTTCCACGCAGGACCTACCTGCCCATAGTGTGCCCTCAGGACTCTCGCTGCTGTGAGGGACACCGATGATCTCATTCCTGGGCTGGCGATGGGGGTCGCCCTAACAGGTTGGCCCTGCTTTCCTCCCCTACAGGGGACCTCCCAGGAGCTCCAGCAGTGACCCCGACTTCGTGGTGGTGGACGGCGTGCCCGTCATGCTTCCGTCCTACGACGAGGCTGTGAGCGGTGGGCTGAGTGCCTTAGGCCCTGGGTACCTGGCCTCCATGGGCCAGGGCTGCCCCTTACCTGTGGACGACCAGAGCCCCCCAGCATACCCCGGCTCAGGGGACACGGACACGGGCCCCGGGGAGTCAGAAACCTGTGACAGCATCTCAGGCTCTTCCGAACTACTCCAGAGTCTTTATTCACCTCCTGTCTGCCAAGGGGGGCCCCACCCCACTTCTGACAATGCTGACTCAATCACTAGCACAGCGGGGGAGGTGGCATCCACCAGCCCAGGCATCGACATCGCAGATGGTAAGTGTGGGCCCCGGGGACGCAGCTGTGCCTGCACACACCTCAGCACCCAGCATCTTCACATCCAGCCTCTTACTGTGCACAGCACACAGCCCCATCTATGTTTCCCTCTCAGCTTAAATTGCTTCGTTCTTTTTCTACATGCAAAGGCCATTGGCGAGGCCAATTAATGTAAGGTATGATCATCATCTCACAAGTAATGAGCCCATTAGCCGAAATTTCAGGAGGCACAAAAGGGCACCGAGCTATCCAGATCAGAAAGGCTCCCATGGCCAGAACTTGCTTTTTGTGGCATCTGTGTGATCCGGAATGTTTTTCTTCTTTATGCCTTAATTAGGGAGGATTTCTGAAAGCGATGCTTCGGAACAGATTAACACAGATAGGCAAGGAGGGAAAAATCCCAGATGCATGCACACAGGCCCAACAATGTACATAGATCGCCCCATCACCTGAGAAATTCTGCATCATATAAAGATGTGAAGTAAAGGGTCTGAGTGCACTTGTCCAAGGAAAAGCAGAGCACAGCTCACTGTAAAGTAGAAAAATGTATCAGATTCATTAGGGTTCTGTTTCCTAGGGGAAGGAAGCTCCAGCACAGGTCCACAAATGAAGGCACCAATTCCAGTTTATATTGATAGTAAATGGCAGTAACAATGTAGAAACAGAGGTCCCCTGATTCTCCATGGAGTGCCTTTTATGCTTCTCTGGACTTGAATTTTGTAACCTGTTGGCTTATTTGACCATTAGGGCAGGTGGTTGAAATTTTATCTTTTATGAACTGGGCGTACAGCAGATCACAACTGTTTTCCAGCAAATTGATGTTGTATGGGGGAGTTGGCATATTCGATTATTAACTGATATGTGGAACTTAACATTTTCTTCACATCCCTTCTAATTTCAAGAATTATGGATATTTTAAGGAGGCTCATAATTACAGATTATTGCAGTGTGTTTCGGGGTACTAAACTAATGACCGTTTCTTCTTTTACAGAGATCCCTCTAATGGAAGAAGATTCTTAACCGGCCCAAGTGCCCATTAGTCTGTTGCCCCTTTGGGGAGGCCATAGAAGGACAGGATTTAGAGGGACGGGGGAGTTTTAAATTTATCTACCTGGGGACAGTGATGCACAGTGTACATCTCAGATTCAGCAGTGAGGCTGACAAACTGCAGTGGCAATGCTTTTAAAGGAGACTCAAGGATCTTCCAAGACCAATGAGGAAGAAGGGGAAGTGGGGATCTGGATTAAGGTGTTAAATGTGTCTCCATGCTGCAGAATATGGGACAGTTCCACACCCCTCCCTCTGAGCTACACTTCCCATTGAACTATGTTATCAGCTTTACCTGCCTCCTCCAAAAGCATGTCACATTATGTAAATTTGCTTCTAAAATCTGCTTTAAACTGTCCCTGGACTCCAAGTGAGGACAGATCAACCCCTGCGAAGGTCTGTGCCAAGCTGCTGGAGGAGTAGCAAAGCCCCCTTGTCCCCTCAGGAAGGAGCAGGCCCCAAAGGGAAGGTTCCATGTAACTTTTTGGACAATCTTCCTTGATCTGGACAACTCTACTCAAAAGCAAGACTTTATCGGGGTGTGGAAGTTCCAGCAGAAAAGGAAAGACTCAGGAAGGCTCTCCTTCCTGGAAATTTCTTCAAAAAGTAGAGTTCATGTACTCTGTGCCTCCCTTGGCGAAGAATCTTCAGTATTTGTATTCACGGCCTGTTACACTGAGCCATGGCATTGGATAAATCCCATTACTTTACAGATGGTCAGAATGTGTTAACATTCTTCTCATGGTGGAGAAAGTAACCAAGGTAATGTTTTGGTTCAGCATTTTAAAAAGATTCCACTTAACAGTTTATCTCAGAGTCAGAAATCCCTCTCTAGTGAACTGTTATCATCGTTACCCCAAACTCCCAAACTCGGCCACATTTTTTTTTTTCCAAAATAGAAATACTTTCTGTAACACATTCCACCTCCAGATAAAGTGTGAGGTTGAATTTTTTTTTTTTTTTTCCCCTTTCACTTTGTCCTGCAGAATTCTAAAGCAGCTCTCGCCTCCTGCTTTGGGAGTTTGGGGCTGCCTTGCTCACCTGCCAATCCTGCATTCTTAGCCTGCCAGGTCTCGGGGTACCCAGTGAGTACTGTTCCTAAGATAATGATTGATAAAGAAAAAATGTTTCTGGGCCCTGAAGTGTCTCTTAAAATACACGTTGATCTGTGAAGTTGGTTGGTTTCCTCATCTGGGTTTTAGACAAAAATAAACAAAACTCTGATCTACAAAACTGCTATGCTCAAAGAGCAGCGAGAGCTGGAAGTTTGATCAAGTCCTGTTTTTTCTTGACACAGACTGATTAAAAATTAAAAAAGAAAATGACAGTTTGAAGCGTGACTTTAATAGTGGAGTAGAGTTGGGTGGATGGGGAAGGGTGGTGATAGTGATCAGGGGTGATGGAAGTCAAATTTAGGATTAAGAACATGAGGCTAAAAGAAAGAATGTGGCTGTGGTGCCTCCAGCTGTGACAGTGGTGAGGACAAGTGGGGAAGAATGTTCAGTGACAGCCTCCACCTGCCACTTGCACAGTTTGATACCACAGGTGCCATTAGAAGGCATCGGTTTTCACAGGCGTTTGTGATTGAATGTCACTTGGCATGCTCAGGGACAGATGTCGTGGACTGGGGGGGGGGGGGTCAGTGGAGTCCGGGACCCAGAATTCCTGTCGTGCCAGGTAGCAGCTCCTCCCATGCCCACACATGGGCTCCTTTCCAGGCCCCCTACATGTAGGTCACGTTTGGAGGCTACAGGTAAGTGCCTCATTTCCCCCCTGGGCAGGTCCGGGGGAGGTGTGGGGGCTCTCTGGGGCGGAGCCTTGCCTCCTTCCAGGAAACGTCCCCCCACCCAAAGTAGACAGCAGGCAGTGTGCAGCCCCCCTTGCCTGCAAAGCCAGGGAATTAATGTCAGCATAGCTCTAAGAATAGACACTGGTAGGAAGGAAACACCTGCTTGGTTGCAGTGTCAGACAATAGCTAACCAAAGCACCTCACTGTTTCCTCCATCCCTTTAAGTCTGCAGCCACCTCAGAGCCTCGCCTGCAAGTATTGATGAAGAATTTGTGTTTCATTAGAGTGAGCTTATTTGGTGGTCAAGAATCGTCATCTTTTCATGATACTGACTTTTTCTTCTTTTAAAAACTTTGGGAGTCCTTCCAGGTATGACTGAACTTAATCAATCATTCTCACACTACCTCAGAAATTAGTTAAAAGAACAAACCAGGCTGTGTTGTGAATTGGTGCTATAGAGGTGTCCAAGACAAAACCGGACCCAACGTAAGTGCTTTTCTATTTTGGGAAAAGGAGGTACTTCCAGGAGCGGGTTCAGGAATGTGCCTTTGAAAAACCAAAGGTGTTCCTTTGAGTCAGTCTGAGATGTTTGTGTGTTTGTTTCTGAGAATGGCAGAGCAGCAGTTTTCTGGCTGACTTGCCCCCCATCATAAGATACAGCAGAAGTCACAGGGTGTCTGTGCATTTCACTCCCACGGAGCTTTTTTAATTGCGAGGTTCTGATTAGCTACTGTGGAATCTTTAGAACTGTTCCCACCTAATTACCCCAGTCCCAGCAGCTGGCACAGGGACAAGGCTGCCTCCTTTTCCTGCAGAAATATTTTGCCTCTGGCCAACAGGGCCCAGGACAGTCAGAATTCAAAGGCAAAAGCACTTGGCTGCAGCCTGCCAGGTACAGCTGTTTCTCCCCATCATTTGCGCCGTCCCTCCACGCCTCACTGGGATAGGCAGCGCCCCCCCACTTAGCCAAGTCCCCCATTTGTTGTCCCCCACCCCATTGCTAGGTATTTCCTGGGTAGTTCAGGGGCAGCACAATATCATTAAAGAGCATGGACTTTGGAACGGGCACATCCGCTGGCTTCAAACTGCCTCTGCCAAATTATTAACTTCCTAGGGCCTCAATTTCTTCATGTAGAAACTAGGGCAGGTTTACCTCCACCAGCCTCATCTGGCTGTTGTTAAGATGATGGCTAATGTAAGCCAAGCACCCAACCCACAGTAGGCATTTGATAAATGGTAGCTGCTATCCTCCTTGTTGCCACGTGTGAGGGAGGGTGTCCTACAGGTGGTGAACTCAGACATGCACCTGCAGTTTAACTCTTCACCTGCTGTAATCCCTGTCACCTTCCAGTGGCTTCACAGGTGAGGCATGTGGGGTCTGCCCAAAGCAAATGGGCAGAAATGTGTTCTGCCAGTTCCCCTGGGATCCCCTCCCTGGAGCACATCCGTAGCTCCTATATGCTGTGCTTTCCATGCAGAGAGAAGTGTTCAGTGCCGGCCCACCGGCATTTACCCTCCTTCCCAGCACAGCCTTTCCCTGCTGCATGCTGCAGAACATTCTGCTTAGGGAGGAGAACGAGGCTCCTTTCTATGATCTCCTCAGAAATCTCCCCAAGAACTCTGGAGGACTCAGACCATCTCCACAGGCAACCCGGCAGATTAATACTAACCTGCTTCCCTAATTTTATTGTCTATTTTGGATTTAAAGCATAAAAGTTAATGCCCATACATTTCCAAGGTGATAAAGGGAAAGTCCCACGGTAAAGATTCCTGGTCTAACAGGCAAAACAGGGCCCCAGAGAGAAGCAGTCACTTGTCCGGGAGGGCGAGGATTGAACATGATGGTGATGAAATCATAAAACTTAATGCAGAGTGTATGCGGCATCAGCGGGGCTGTGCTCAACTGCCGAGGCAGGTGGAGTGCCATCTCCACGTCAGCTGGATGCCAGTCCCTGGGGACCCGCAAGGCACCGTTTTAAGTGGCCAGAGGACTGGCACCAGCTCCCTGAGCAGATCCATGAACCTGCTGTGCACGGAGCCCTATCTGCTCATGCAGAGCTGCTGCAGGAACCCACATGCACCCCGGGCCTCTGGTCCTCCCAGGCCATGGAAAATGAAACCTAGACACCAGCAGACACCTAAAGAGTTTGGGGCAAGGGGGAATGGAATAGAATTTGAGGGAATTAAGTGAGAGTAATATTTCCTGCCTAGAGCCTATATTTACAGACCTCGTTTTGTTCAATAAATGTCTCCTATCATGTGCCAGGCCCTGTCTGTGCTGTCAGGTCCACTGGGAGAGGAAGCAACTACAAACAAGGAGCTATGAGAGCACGTGGCCCCCGTGCAGTCCTGCCTCTGGGAAATGGTGGGCAGGAGTGGGCATGAGCCAGGGGTCAAAGAGCCCAGAGTTAAATAAAGCTAGGCAGATTTGGGAAATGTGGAGTTTTTCAGTGATGTGAGTGCCTAGAGGTTTGGGGGTACAGGGAAGGTGGAGTGGGGGTGGGCAGGAGGGAGAGAGGGGACAGAGCTGTGATTGGAGAGGTATGTAAGGCAGACCATAAGAGAACCGGGGCACCAGGTGAGGAGCTAAGTGGCTATCCTTAGGGAAATGGGAAGCCAATGAAAAGTTTGAAGCAGAGAAGTGGTAGAGTGAGACGGAAAAGCAGCAGGCGGGTTTGAGAGCTATTTTGGAAGCAGACTCAATTTTGTGTTTGGTGGAAAGAGACTGGGCCTTGGAATCAGGGACATCTGAGCCCAGCCTGGGCCTGCTGCTGGGTTTCTGGGTGACCCCTCCAGGCCCCAGCCTCCTCAATTGCACACTGAGAGAGGGTGAAACAGATGGTCTTAAAGATCTCTTCCAGCTGACAGAGTGAAAGTTCTCTTTCCTGTGTGTGTTTTTTTTTAAATTCAGAGTCAAACATCACTCCGCTCCATACCTTCAATTTCTCATAACAGCTGCCCACTGCTGCTTCTAGCGCCTGCCTCCCCAACCCCAGCAAGTCCCAGCTGCTCTCCCCTGGGCACCTGCAGCTCAGAAGCAGCCCCCACTCCAACACCCCCCTTAGGAGAGGGCCTAGTCTGCACCACCCTCAGCCGGGCTGTGTGTGTAGGGGGAGGGCTGCAGTGAGGTTGAGAGAAGCCACAGCAACTCAGGCCTCCCATGGCAGTTTCCCAACCCCAATTCATTTGGCCTTTGGCCAGAAGGGGCACTGGCTAACCCTCCCGGAGTCCATTTCAGCATCATGACTCAAAGCAACAAAAGATCCATTAAATTGATTTTGCCCATGAATTCCCTATAATTGTGTTGCATTCCCCATTCTAGGAAGCGTCTTTACACGCTGTGTTCTTCAGGTGGGGGGATGGGAAGGAAGCAGACAAGTCGCAGGTTCCTGTTGGCTGTGCCTGTTTTTACGTCCATCACGGGCAGCGAGGAGGCGTCTTCTCTGCAGAGTTCTTGTGTTCCCGTGACTTTATATCACTGTGTCAGCAATATTTCCTGGTAATGCTGTACGTGCAGCCCCGGGATCTCTGTATTTTTAAAAGGACAAGGAAAACAGCTCAATTTCAGAAATTGAAACTTCCCAGACTTCTTGGCTCATGCAGCTGCAGAAGAATGTGAGCGAGCAGGGACCCTGCCTCCCCAAGGCCAGCCAAGGACTCGGGAAAGACTTGACATGTCCCTTCAACCCCACCTTCTGGAGTCGGACGGACTTCTTCCTTATGTCTTCCCCTCCCATTTGGTCTTTGGTTGAGGTTTTGTCACCTGTGGGCTATATACTTTGGTTGAATCACCCGGGCTAAATTGGCCTAGGTACTTTCATCTTTCTTTCATTCTAATTTACAGCCATTTAAATCCCTCAACTCCAGACTCTTTACAATACCTTTATCAGCATTTACTGGAAGCCCATGAATTGCCACAGTGCTAGGTGCTGAGGGTCCCTCAATGGATGGATGAGCTGGAGGGGGAGGCAGGCCCAAGCTTGGAGGGACAGTGGCAGGGCGGGGCCTTGTAAGCACATGGAGATGACACTCACCCAGCCTGGGAAAGGGAAGGTCCCAGAGGAGGTGACACCTGAGCTCCTCCGCACACCATGACCATCTTCTTTTTGTGGGCATTCTTTCCCTACCTTAGAGTAAAATCTCAGAGCAAAAAGGGACTCTGAACCTCTGCAAGAGCTCTCACTGCTTCAGTTCCCTCAATGGTAAAAATAGGGAAAATCATCAAACCTACCCCATTAGGTTGTTGGGAGGAATTAAATGACTTAATTTATGTAAAGAGATTAGAACTGCACCTGTTACAGGGTACATATTCAAAATGTGTGACTCAATCATTATTTAATCCAGCCAGTTCTGTAGTACTGTTGCCCTTCCCGATATCCCAGACATAAGGTTGCTTGGTGAAGTCTGCTTTTCTCCACAAGAATGTCCTGGTGACAGTTTCCACTCTGATTATGGAGCCCATCTCCAGGTTGAAACTGAAACTCCGACTGAGTACATATCAGTTAATCAGGCCCTTTGGGGCACCACTCTTCAATCTATCAAAAAGCAGCCTGCCCTGGTATCATCCAACTCATTTTTCCAAATCCGTCCTCATGGATAGCATGAGAAATTTGAGCAGAGACTCCACGGAGAGCCACCTCCAGCCTCTCCTCCACCACCCCCACCCTCCAACCCGTCAGAAGAGTGACTCCATAAAGAATGAAATTACTCTGGCAGGGCTTGTTCTCTGTTAACTTTTAATGTTATCGTGATTTTTACCAACCACTTCCTTATCTAGGTCATATGTTTAATAATTGATCCAGATGCTTGTCTAACCTCACACTGAATTCACTAGTCTGTAGGTTCCAGAATCTACGTTTTTCCCCATGTTTGTCAAACACCACCTCTGCAGTCCTCATGGGCCCTAAGGGTGGTTTACCAGCATCGGCTTTGGGTTCAGTGGGTGTCTGGAAGGGAGCAGTTCAGCAGTGTTGTGTACTGGCTAAATGGGCACTGAAATTGAACAGACCTGGTTTCAGTTTCAGCCCTGTCACTTACAGGAGTGAAGTCAGGTGAGTTATTGACATTTAAGCCTTATGTCCCTCACTTATAAAATGAGGCCAATAGTTCCGATCTCATAGTTGGGTGTAAGGATTAAACATGATGTCAACGTAGATGGCTTCAGATGGTGCCTGGACCAAGTAAAATAAAAAATGCTAGCTGCTCTTAATATTTCTGTTACTTCCCTTCTGTATTCAAAGGAATCAAAAAATGTGCCCTTTCTCTCAGTTACCTGTCACCTTGCACCTTCCATCCCAAGCAGCCATGTGTCCGTTATGTTCTTGTTTCTTGTGGCCTTTAAAAGAACTAAGACTCCTCTGAGGTTGGGCTGAGCATCTCCCCCAGGCTCCTGCCCATCAGGGTTCCAATCAGGTCGCACCCCCCAGCTTCCCCACCTGCAGCCTCACCAAGACAGGGCATCTTGGGAACCCTTGTCGGAATAACCATTTGAGGGCTGCCCAACACTCCAGAGGGGGATTTCCCTGTGGAATCTCAGGCGGTGAGACCAGTCCTTCTTGGCGCTGAACTTTCTGACATCTGGTGTCCTGACCAAAACTAGTCAGTTTTGATCGAGTGCTCAGTTATGGCTGGCAGTGGGCTGATACCTCTCGGGAAGTTAATCCCCAACAATCCTCAGAGCTCACCCTGTGCATCGAGCACAGTGGTTCCCAACCAGGTTGATTTTACCCCTGGGGGACATTGGCAATGTCTGCAGATATTTTGAGGTATCACAACTGGGAACATACTACTGACACACAATGGGCAAAGGCCTGGATGCACAGGATGGCCCCACAATGAAGAATTATCCAGTCCCAGGTGTCAATGGTGCCGAGGTTGAGAAACCCTCACTTGGCAGATGAGGCTCCATGAAGTCACATAGCTCGCTGAGCACCCCACAGCTGGTGAATGTTACAGCCAGGATTTGAACTCGGTCTCCCACGTTCTGAGTCAGTACATCGAGACCATTTGGTGCCTGGGCTCCTTTGGCAATCTGGTGAAGTCTGATGAAGTCAGAATAATATTTTTAAAAGCACAAAATTAAAGAAAACCAATTAATTGTATTGAATTACAGTTATCAAACATTTTTTAAAAACAAATATGTAACAGTTATGTATTTTGTGTTCATTAATGCATTAAATAACAAGATCTAGCAGCAGGTCTAATAATTCCTATAAATGCAGAGAGTAGTAATGAGCTATGTAAACAATATTTTGAGATATCTGTAAACACTAATATGGTGTCAAAATATCTGTCACTTCTTTGGGTGACAGAGCTGCAGGCACTGCGAACACTACTGTGGCTTATTGCCTGCGTAAGTGAAGGAATTGCTAAATTCAGTTAGAGATTAGTGAAAATGAGATTTAAGTGTTTCTTATCCAACCCATAGACCCCCAAGATTTATAGCCACTGACCCAGGTTAAAAACCCTTGCTCTAGAAGCATGTATTCCTAAGGCTGAAGTTTGCACCCAAATGGGCCCAATCTCTGCTCCCCACAGGTGTGAGTTCTGGTTCAGCATGTAAACCACAGGGTCTTAGGAGCTATCATTAGCTCCAGAGTAGCCTCTTGCCATTTAGTCTGTAGGTGAGTAGGAAAAGCACAGGCTTTGGAACAAGATAACCTGAATTCACACCCCAGTAGTCTTATCTACCAGCTGTGTGAGCTTGCCCTAGTTACTTAACCTCTCTGAATCTGTTTCTTCATACATAGATTGCAAGTTTGAGCATACACAAGACAGCAGATGTAAGATGCCTAATACAATGTTTAGCACATAAATAGGTGCTCAGAAATAGCTCTCTATTATTCTTAAAGAAAGTGAAGCATTGAATATTTTTAGCTAGATTCTACATCATTGAAATCCCCCATCCTAATGGTTTGTGGTGTCCAATCTATGTCTAACACATCATCCACTTCTTCCACTTGGTTAAGTGGCTTTTCACAAATTCCTACACCAATCCTACCCTTCCTCCCCTCCTTTTATCCACATATAAATTCTCTCCAGGCCACTTTTCCCCCCAAAGGACAAATTTGCATGCAAGTATGTGTTCTCCATCCCTGCCCGCCCCTCCTGCCGCCTTCCCTCCGAGCAGGTCCAGCTCTGCTGGCTGCAGCACAGCACAATGCGCTTCCTTCAGAATCTTAGCCATAACCGAGGTGCTGTTTACACCCTACACTTGGAGCAGTTTTCTTCTTTTTTTAAATGATTTCCAAAACTGTCTCCAGTTTTCCAAACCCTGAGCAGTAATCCTGTCCTCGATGTTTGGCCTTCCCTCCCTCCTAGCCAAATGTTACACAACCTCCATATACTCCTGGTGTGGCCATACCTGGGTTTTCTTAAGCCACACTAGAAAGGTTTCAATTAAATTTGATCTGAACCCATATTGAGCGAGTGTCAGATTCGTTTTGGCCCTTTAATGAATGTTAACACTCCTGAGAAAGAGGTACTTTGGACATATCTGTCTCCTGGTAGGGATACCGGTTGTGGGGTCTCCTTCTGCAGGGTCCCCTCTGGAAATCTTGAACATTATTAATTACCCTTACTTTTCTCTGTGGAAGACTCTATATGGCAGCATTTCCCCAAGTGCAGGATGTTAATAGATGTTAGATGAAAGCAGGGTTCTAAGGTTAAATACATTTGGGAGAAGTTCAGTTAAGCCAATAATTTTTTTTTTAATTGAAGGACTTCTCAAAATTTTTAATACAGTAACAGTAATATAGGGTTTTCCATGGGACCCTCTTATTCCAGAGGATCCTCGGGACGCCATATGGGAAATGTTAACCTGAGATCAGAAGGGGACTTACCCGGAAGCCACCAAAGCCCACCTCACAGCCTCACACTCACACGGGCCTTTCTGAGTCCAGCATGTTCCCCTCCCAGAGGCTGCAGCAGCCCCAGCTGGGTCACATCCACTCCCCAGTGGGTCCTGGGGCTGCAGTCTGCTCCACCTCCACGGATGGCACCCACTTGTCTCTAGACAACCTTGCCAGCCTCCAGCCGTTTTGACCCCAGGCAGACGGATCAGAATAGGTCACTGCACAGCTTCCCACCGAGAGGCCACTGTGACCCAGGCCTCATGGCCACCTACCCCTGCCCCTGCCCCAGGACCAGACCAGCCAGAGCAGGAGGACAGCAGGTACCGGGGGGGCAAGGATGAGGCTGGGCTGAAGCCACTGCTGGGGGCGGCCTGTGAGCCGTGCAGAGTGAGGGTGTAGTCTGGGCTCTAGGCAGTCCTGCCCAGGGCCGGGAGCTTGGTTCACCAGCCACCCACTGCAGAGTATGGTCCAGGATGGCATCACCAAGCAGAGAAGCTGAAAGAGGCATGTTTTTAAACTATCAATGAAAAAAATCAAATGGGATCCAAAATGATACAGTAAAGAACATTACCTTTCTCTTCTCTCTACAGAAAACAATACAAAAAAATTGTTGTCCCATGAAGAAAAGAGCAAAGAATAAGCAGCCAAAACATGTAGGATAAACTTATCATGGATGAGAGGCAGCAGATGATCGATAATAATTATTTATCAAATATTTAGTTATTTTTCTGGATTTAGTGATGTCTGTGTTGTCAGCTTTTGAAATGTGTAATTTGTTGTGATGTTTTGCTCTAAATAAATATTCATTTTTGTATTAATTTGCGCTTGTGGTTTTGTATTCTTTTTCTTAAAGAAGGCTCTGAAATTGAACACGCTTCAGGCCCCCAAGACATTGCACTTGCTCTGACAGAGCCTTGCCAAGTGACAGGGGTTGTCTGGGTAAGCTTTTGGATCCCTTTCAGCTCTGTAATTTTATCAATTTCCATAAAACCCAGGTGTTAGAACACCAGCCCTCTGATTAAAAGGTGATAATAAGGACCAACATTTGTAGAGCCTTAACAAGTTTTTACAGCCCTTTTGTTCAATTGTCCCAACTCCTAAGTTATATAGGCACGTCATTCCACAGGTCAAAATAATAAATTCTAAAAAAAAAAAAAAAAAAAAGTCCAATAAAACCAGTGTGCCTCTAAACTACAGCACTTTCTCTGTGGCTTGGACTGTCCGTGCACCTCTGCTAGTGCTTGCCCTGCCCTCCACCTCCTGCCTGGAATGCCTCTGTGCTCCAGCTACGGCACCGTGTGTGCCATTAACTGTTGCTGAAATTTCTCATTTGCTTATTTACTAGACAAACAGCATTACCTGTGAAGCCAGGAGACCTGGTTTCCGGGCCTAGCTCTGTCACTAAATGTGTGACCCTCAGCACATCTCTTTCCCTCCTTGGGCCATATGCAGTTTCTTGTCAAACGAATTGGATAGGAGTGGATAACTTCTAGCTGAAACAGCCCTCAGTTTTAGACTGTCTAAACTTCTCCCCACCAGTGTTTCCAGGGTGTGAGCTCACTCCTCTGCCCTCAGAAGGCTGGGGAGCACCGGCTCACCAGGAGCAGCCTCCTCCTCCTCCCCCAGGCTCGTGTGTGCCCAGGGCCTCCTGCTCGCTGGGGTGGAAGACACAAACCCGGACAGCTGACCTGCAAAGCCAGGCTGTGCTGCTGCTCTGGTTCCCTTCCTAGTTCCTACTGGGCAGGAACTGGACCACAGCAGCTGCTGAGTGTGCAGCGGGCAGCTCTCTGCTCTCCCTTTGCAGAGAACGGCAGGGAGGCATGCACCAACTCAAGGCCTCCTTGGGCCCACACAGCTTTCTCAGAAGTGCCAACAGGGAGCAAAAACAGACTGATCAAGTTCTCCACTCCCTCTGCCAGGCAGAGGGCTGGCAAGGGGCCCAGGGACAGGCTCCCAGAGGAAGGGGGTCCAAGGGTGATCTAAACTACACTGAGTCAGCCCCTGGGAGCTCAAGGCTGGCAGGATTGGACAGAGCCCCTGAGCCAGGAGCTCCAGGCTCTGAGCACCCGTGGGAGCCTTCCTCTCCCTCCTTCAGTCACTCCTTCCCTCAAGCAGTCAGTCAACAAGTACAGAGCACCCCCTCCTCCACTCCCCTGCGCTACCCAGGGGCCGCCTCTCCTCACACTGGCTGGCCAGGCCTGACTCCCAGGCCCATCCCAGCCCTCCTTCCACCCAGGGGACCCGCATGGCTTCCTCTCCTTGCACTAGCCCATCATTTAGCTCAACTCCCTGAATGCGCTGCGACTGCCTTCCCCTTCCTGTCCTTACATCTGCCTGAGGCACAGGGACTCAGGGAGCCCCCACTGCCCTCAGGAGCCCGGCTCAGAGCATGCGGCACCTGGAACCTCTCATTCAGATGAGGAAGCAAAGGCCTTGCACCCAGCCTGCACCCAGGAGAAAGGAGCAGAGGGACTTTCTGAAGAGCAGCGTCAGAGGAATCACAAAGGACAGCGGCCTGGGAAATGGGAAATGCAATTCTGTATTACCTTGACCATCCAGGTTGTGGGAAGGAAAAGAGAGAATGGGGGACAGAGAGGGGAGGGAGAGAGAAGGAGAGAGGGAGTCAGGGAGAAGGGAAGCCAGGAGGAGGGCGGGGAAAAGGGACAAGAGGAGGGAGGGGAGCATCTGGCTGGAGACAAGAGAACCCCCTCCCCACCAGGGCTGCCCCTGTACTAGGCTCTCTCTCTCCTGACAGATGGACGCAGTATCTCCACCCTCCGGCCTCCACTCTCCTGCGCTTCTGCTCTGCATTCCAGTCAGTCTTCATTCTCCAGGTCTGATCATCAGGCAGCAGCGTTATTCACGACTCGCTGGGGTTGATTCCCTGCCAAGCCCTTGGCCCGCCTTTCCTCATGAGCAAACGGGATGCCTCTCTGAATGCTGATGGAGCGCTAGCAGAGGAAACTCAGCTCTCTCCTGCACCGCCCTTCAGAGGTCAGAGGGAGTCCAGCCCCATCTGTGCCTCCATTGATTTCTCTCCTCCCCAAACCTGCAGGTCAGGGGGCTCAAAGGAGCTGGGGGCACGGGGATGCAGCGACGTGGAGGAGAGATGGGGTCATGGAGAAGGATGGGGAGTCAAGAAACAGACTGTCACTCAGAAGGGGTGAATATAGATGATTCTGAGGGTCCCCTCTGGCTCTGACCAGTCTCTGGTTCCACTTCACTCAGTGTCTGCAGAGACCCAGGTCCAGCCCCAGGGGTACAAGGAACATAACATGGTACAAGGGATGCAAAGTACAATTTCTAAATATTACAAAGGCCTCCATGTTACCAGGAGCAGGCTGTTAGGTCTGGGAGCTGAGGGTGATGATGGAGAAACATGAGTGATAAACTCAGGGAAAGCATCACATGTGAGCTAAGCAGCGCACCCTGCCATGCGCAGCTTACCCAGCTGGGCCCAGTGTGGTGTGTGGCCAGCTCAAGTCCTTGTCACACTGGGTCCTTCAGTGGCCTGTGAGAAAATCCAGGGATGGGTGTGAGAGGAGGTGACCCCCGTGGATGTCTGCAGGTGGGGCTGGAGGTGGTGCAAACTAGTGTAAAGCAAACACGTGCAGTATTTTAAACGTCCTGCAAAGGCCAAGTAGGAGAGCATGAGAAGAAGAGCAGCTGTCACCGGCTCACCCTTCACGGGTCTGCCGAGGGTCACCCCGTCACTGAATCCAGACAACGATCTCATGAACTAGGTGTCATCATCCCCATTGCACAGATGAGGAAAACTGGAGTTTCCTTGTCTTGCTCAAAGCCACACTGTCGCACTTGAATTCAAGTCTTTCTGACTTCAACCCATGTTTGTCAGAATTAATGGTCTAAAAGCAGCAACATTCCCTGAGAATTGGCCATTGCTGGGCTGTGCTTCATTCCTCCAGAGTCTGGGCTCAGGTTGGATTCCTAGGGAGTGACCAAGAGCAACCACTCAAGGCAGGCCTGGCACCAGGAGCCTGTGAAACAATGTACCTGAAAGGCTGAGTCAGTCCTAACCAACCCTCTTCGGTCATCTATTTATTGAGTGTCTGCCTTGTGCCAGGCATTGTGTGAGATACTGGGGACCCAGGGGCCACAGCCAGTTCTTAGAAGGCTCAGAGCCTAGAGAAGACAAGCATGAAGTAAATGCAATCATATGATGAGTGCTATGATAGGGGATGAAAAGTTTGCTCAGGGAGTCTTAAGCAGAGACCCCAAACCTAATCCAGACTGCAGAGGGCCTGTAGCCACGTAGAGGGGGGTGGGTTTCATCCCTAGGGCAGTAGGGAGCCATGGCAGGATAGCTGTGCAGTTTTGGGGAGATCTCTCCAGCTTCAGTGTGGGATGAAGCAAGACTGGAGAAGGGAGACCAGAGAGGAGGCTGTGGGAAGGATAGTGTGGTCTCAATTAGACTGGGGGAGAGGGAATGGATTGGAAAGAGAATCAGGAGGCAGCATCGTCAGGCTGCTCTGATTGGGTGGAGGGTGCTCAGGGAGGGAGAGGAAGGGGCCAAGACTTGCTCCCGGTGCATGGCTTAAGCAAGGGGTAGTGGGCATCAGTCACAGAGGTGGAGGGGAGCAAGACTGGGGTGGAGGATGATAAGCTGAATAGTCTGCAAGACTTAGAAGTGGATATATAAAATAGGTAATGGGTCCAAATGCAGGAGCAACATAAGGATGGAGATTTGGAGTCATCAGCATGCAAATTTCAGACAAGCGGAAGACAAGATGAGCAGGCAGCCAGGGTTGAGCCTGAGGAACAGCGTCTGCCCAAAGGGCTTGGAGGAAACCAGGGGGCTGGGCGGCCTGGCAGGAAGGGTGGCAACTGCCCACAGTGCAGGAGACCCAAGAGGAAGGCCCAAAGACTCTCATCGTCATTTCTGTGACTTTTCTGTAACTACAACATAAACCTGGTCCTGCAGGCACTGTGTCCACAGAGGGCTTCTGGGAGGCACGCCCGACCTCTCAGAACCCTGCTGTTGTGGTGGGAACCTAGAGACCCATCTCCATCCCTCTCCAGCCACTTACTTGCCGTGGGGCCTGTACCAACTCCCGTAACCTCTTGGGCCTTGGTTTCCTCATCTGGGCTGCAGGGATTGCCTCCTGTCCCTTTATTCATCTTTTCCCAACCTTTCCTTCCAAAAGGAAAAGAGGAAAACTGGTACAATATAATGTCCTAAAACCCTTTCAAGGCCTCCCAACTCTGAGTCTAAGGCCACACTCTGGGGCTCATGGGTCCCCACGTCTGGTGAGCAGTGTCAGCCCCTCTACATGTCCCCCAGCTACTCGCTGGCACAGGGCACCTTGGCTCCTGCCCAGCCAGCAAGGTCCTTAGCACGGCGTCCCCCACTGTCCTTCTGGAGGCAGCCGGGGCCTCACATCCTGGCGGCTTCTCAGTCCAGCCTCCCTGCCGATCAGCTGACCACTTCCTCTTTCGTACCCCCAACCACACCTCAGGCCTGTGGTCTCCTGCACCCTCCGTTCAGCATCATCCATGCTGCAGAATGGGGACAAGGGTCCCTTTGTCCCAGCTGTGAAGTCTAGTGTCCCCGAGCTCAGCCCAGTGCTGGTGCCAGGGGCTTCACCCGAATGCTATTGGGGCCAAAAAAATCCCTGAGTGCACCCATCTGCTGGTGGAACAGGGTGTGATTTTACTTGGGTACATGGATAAACTCCTTTTAATATCTAGGCTTTTCATTTTCCCTTCTGTTTATGGAAAGTGAAAATGGTTTTTCATTATGCAGTAATAATACATTTTCCTTTTTAAATCAGTTTAATTTTTAAAGAATCAATTTAAAGAAAAATATCAGCAAATACCAGCGAGTTCAAAGAAGGTGGACACGGTGAGTGAGTGATGTTTGGGACCATTTTGGAGTTGAAAGATGAGCTGTGGGGTCCCTCCTGGCCCCAGCACTCGACCCCCTATGGCCAGTCTGCATCCCCACAAGAGGACCATTTGCTGCTTACAGAAGGGGGTGCACTTAGCCCTGAGGGCACGTCAGCGAGGCACAGCTGCCAAGAAGGACTGTGTGTGGGGTGTGTGCGTGCAGGGGAGGGAGGTGGGCTGGGGAGTGGCCCTGGCACAGCTGAGCTGACCTAGTGCCCTCACCGGCCCTCAGACTTTGTCAAAAGCTCACAGGAACATTCTGTCCCGCGGAGGCCGCTGTACAGGTCAGGGAACTCTGCCCCAGGCCGGCTTGTGAAAGCTATCAGATGCCTGTCAAGTCAGAAACCCTGGGATTTCCACCTACTTCCACAGTGCAGGCGCTGAGGTCGTGGTCTGGCTCTGGGCTCAGTGGTGCCAGCGATGATGAAGCAACTCAGCCTCTGCCTCCCCGGACTGAAGGGGAGGGGAGTGAGCCAGTGTTTGTGAAGGACCGTGGCTGGGTTGTGTTCCCCAGGCAATGCTGAGAGCCCGATTGTGCCAGAACCAGCCTAATCAAGTGAAATCTCCTTGTCGGTCACAGAAACGGCCTCCAGGCCCTTCCCATCACCCTTGGAATATGGCCCAGTCTCCTTCACACAGCCGGTGAGGCCCTCCCTAAACAGCCCAGCTCTACCCCTCCCTCCCTCACATTCCATGCTCCACCCAAACTCAACTTTTCATGGGTCCTTGGACGTGCCCTGCTCTCAGGGCTCCAGGCCATTGCACACACTGTCCCCTTGCCCTGGAATGTTCTTTACCCACTTCCCCCTGTGCCTGGCTCTCTTTGTTAAATCTTCAAGCATCAACCCAGGCATCACCAAATGTCGTTCCTGTCCCCTGGAGTAACGGCAACTCCTGCTCTGTGCCCTGAGCTCTCCACCCCCGCCAGGGGTCTCATCCAGGTCTGCCTCCTTCGTTTCTATATCCTTGGTGCCCACCTCTGTGTCAAACACACGGTTGACAGTGTATATTTTTGAATGGATGAATGAATGATCATTGTGCTTACAGTAATTAATTGTAAACAGCAAAGCATCTGTGTAAGTTGAAGGACTGAGTTCACATAACAAGCATTTCCAAGATCCATCTTCTCCAGAAGGAGGTGTCCCCTTCTGCCCCTAAGTGGGGAACCTGCGCCCAACAATCCAAGGATTCCAGAGCATGCATGACAGAGACTGGTGTGGCTGAGCCTTTCTGCTCCTCTCCGAGAGGCAAGCCTTGGGGGAAAGGGGGCCACATCTTCCCCTGCAGGTGCAGGCAGGCTCCTCCTGGCCTCCTTTCTTACCAGCTAGGAAAACATGAACGTTGCTCAACTTGCGGGGCTATCCAAATGCACAGGCAGAGCGGCCGACTGTAAGACGTTCTCACTCCCTAAAAACGTTAGAGAATCATTCAAGTTAACAACCAGGGGTTGGTAGCAGGAGAATGCACTTGGCACAGATTATTTTGATCGTATTCCTCCCAACCTCTAAATGCCTGGCACAAAGAGCACCAGCACGTCCCTTGGGACTACGGAGGATGTAAGGAAGTGTTACATGAAGCCCCCTCAGGCCTCACTCTCCGGACACAGTGGCTGGGCAATGTCATCTGCCCACCTCGGTCGTGTCCCGTGCCCCTCTGTGCCCCCCAGGCTCTCGGATGCCAGCTCAAATGAGCCTCACTGGACTTGGCTCTTCATTTGTCCTCCCTGATGGCCTGTGTGATGCCGAAGAGCAGGAGTGGGGGCTCGAGGAGAGTCATGCAGAGAAGGGGAGAGGACAACATGTGGGTTTCTTCTTGAGATGGTCACTGCTGGTGACAATTGTAGCTTGATCCCACTGGAAATCCCTGAGATGCCCAGTAAAATGTACCTTGGAAGTTCCTCCCAAGGAATGGAGGAGCACCTGTCCCCTCTGGTCAAGAGTTGTCCAGTGGGTTGGTAACTCCCTGCTCATCCAGGCTGCCCATGGCCAAGAGTCAGGCAGATTCCTGTGGGAGATAATGGCCCAGCTTAGGTGAGGCACTGACAGGCACAAAGCTGATGGCCTCATCGATGGCTGGAGGAGAAGGGTCCAGGGGATGTCAGATGTGGACAAGAGGGGTCTGATACTAGTTACCCATCCTTTCATCCTTCGCACAGGGATCTTGCATCGAGAAGATGTTCAAATCAGTAGTAACAAACACTTACAGGGCACTTAAATGCCTGGCCCAGTTACAAGGTGTTCTGGCTTGCTAATGTTGCTGTTTTGCAAAATACCAGAAATGAATTGGCTTTTATAAAAGGTGTTTATTTGGTAACAAATTTACAGCCCTAAAGCAATAAAATTGTCCAAACTAAGGCATCAGTGAAAGGACACCTTCACTGAAGAACAGCTGATGGCATCTGGAACACCTCTGTCAGCTGAAAAGGCACGCTGCTGGTGTCTGCTGGGCCTTTGCTCCTGGATTGCGTTTCAAAATGGCTTTCTCCAAAATGTCTCTGGGTCTCTCTTACCCTCTCTGGGGCAAACTCTGGGCTCCATCTCTTAGCTTAGCATCTCCAAACATCCTTATGTCTGCATCTCCAACCATCTCTAAGTGTCAGTGAGCATCTGGGTCTGTGTCAGCTATTAGCTCCTCTCTTAAATACTCCAGTGACTAATTAAGACCTATCCTGAATGGGCAAGACCACACCTCCATGGAAATAATGTAATCAAAAGTATCAGCCACAGTTAGGTGAGTCACATCTCCATGGAAACACTCAATCAAAAGATTCCGCCCTAATCAAAAGACCAATAAATCTGCCCCCGCAAGATTGCATTAAAGAACATAGCACTGTGAATAGTTGATTGTACACTGTGAATGACTGTAGGGTGTGTGAATATATCTCAATAAAACTGTATTTTTTTAAAAGTAAATGAACAACTGGGGAAGGAAGGGAATGGGATATTTGGGATGTTCTTTTTTATTTTTTATTTTATTATTTATTTTTTTGAGTAATGAAAATGTTCAAAGATTGATTGTGGTGATGAATGCACAACTATATGATGATAATGTGAACAACTGATTGTACACTTTGGATGATTGTATGCTGTGTGAATACATCTCAATAAGATTGCATTAAAAAGAAGAACATGGCTTTTTGGGGGACATAATATATACAAACTGGCACACAAGGGCTGTACAAATATTAACTCACCTAATCCTCACAACAGCCCCATGAAGTGTGCCCTTCCCTCACCTCACTTTACAGATGGAGAAACAGAGGCAGAGACAGGGTTGGTCATGTGCCCAAGGTCACATCGCTGGTAAATGCAGAGCAGGGACTCAAAGCCACTCTGTGAATAGCCTGACTATAATACAAAGCAGTCACATGGATGTTGAGACCATGTCCCATGACAGACTTTATTTCCCAAGTCACACCAGGCCAGGGGAAAAACCAAAGACATCACAGTGTAATAAAAAAAAAAAAAAAAACCTTTTTGGGCTCTGGCATCGGACATATCTGGCTGAGTTCAAATCTTAGTTCTGCCCCTCACTAGCTGTGTGACCTTCAGCAAATCACTTATACTCTCTGAGCATCACTGCCCTCAAATGTAAAATGTAGATCTGAATACATTATTATTCAAAGTAGCTAAACACTAGAAACACCCAAGTGCCCATTAATAGAAGAATGGATGAGCAAAATGTGGTACAATCATAAAATGGAATGCTACTCAGCAATGAAGAAGGAATGAGGTACTGATGCATGCAATAACATGGATGAATCTTGAATACTTTATGCTCAATGGAAGAAGACTTAAGTGAAAGAGCACATTCTGTATGATTCCATTCATATGACATTCTAGAACAGGCAAAGCTAACCTATGGTGGAAAATTCAGAACAGTGGTTACCTCTGGAGGACAGGTCAGAGATTGACTGGGGAAAGGCATAAGGGAACATTCTGGGGTGAAGGTAATGTTCTGAATCCGATAGGGTTTGGATTACAAGATACCTGCTTTTTCAAAACTCAATAAATGTACACTTAAGATTTGAACATTTCATTGTATGTACATTTATCTCAGAAGAAAAAGGCATAAACAAATATTGAACTTTAGTTAATGATTGCAAGCTGAAATTACAGGGAAGGGCACTGAAGTGTACACTTTTCTTGGAAATGAATCCAAAAATAAGATGGATTAATGGATGGTGTGCCAGTTTGGAAGTATTATGTCCCCTAAAATGCCACGTTCTTTGATGTGGTCTTGTGGGAGCAGACATATTAGTGTTGATTAGGTTGGAATCTTTTGAGTGTTTCCATGGAGCTGTGACTCAGTCAACTGTGAGTGAAAAGGCTGATTTGATAATTTCCATGGAGGTGTTACCCCACCCATTTAGGGTGGGTGTTTATTGGATCACTGGAGTTGTGTAAAGGAGTTCACAGACAGAAGGACCTCAGAGCAGCTAAGAGTGACATTTTGGAGAACACCTGAGAGTGACATTTTGAACAAAAGCTGCAGCTGAGAGAGGACAAAATGCCCCAAGAGCAACATTTTGGAGAATGCCATTTTGAAATGCAACCTGGGAGCAAGCAGACACCAACCACGTGCCTTCCAAGCTAACAGAGGTTTTCCGGATGCCAATAGCCCTTCTCCAGTTAGGGTACCCAATTGTCGATGTCTTACCTCAGACAATTTATGTCCTTAAGACTGTAACTGTGTAACCAAATAAACCCCCTTTATAAAAGCCAATCCATTTCTGGTGTTTTGCAAAATAGCAGCATTAGCAAACCAGAACAAATTTATAGAGGGATGAGTGGATGGATAGATTGTATGGCCGAAAAATTCAGTAAAATGTCAGCGGAGAGTCTAGGTGGTAGATATAAGTGTGGTGCTCAGTATAAAATCCTTTCAACTTTGCCATATGCTCAAAATTTTTTATAATAAAATTTTCTACAATAAAAACATCTTTAAAAAGTAGAGTACTACACTCATATGTTTGTTGAGAAGATTATAAGAGAAATAGAAGTAGCATGTAGAACTAGGTGCATGGTTTACATCCTCATCGCCCCATGTCTCATAGACTTTTAGCTTCAATAATAAACCTGAGACCCTCCTGCCCTCCCATGCCCTTGTCATCATCTGGGGTTCTGAGGTGGCTGCCTCGCTTCTTTGGAGTGGTCCCACCACTTCCTTGTATGTCCCATCTGTCCCTGCCCGTGCTCCATGGAGCTGCCCAGAAGAGGTCCTCACAACTGAGGAAGATCCCTTCCTGGTTTGCAGGCATTTGGGCAGACCTCAGAGAAGGTGGCACACAATGAATTGCTACCATATTTTTTAATATAGTACATGCTATAGAAACATGACCCAGCCTTCTTTCCTAACAGGTCATTCTCTGGAGGATCCGAAGGACACTAAGTGACACCATGCTGAGTGACTCCCAGCACATGCCCAGCTCCCTGTCAACTCCCTCCTGTCCAGTGGAAACCCCCTGCTTCTTAGGGATCTCTCTGCAGCCCACCTGCCTTTCAATTTGGAGTAGCTTTATCTCCCCTTTTGTTCAAGCCCGTTCATCTGATCTTATCTCTTGATGGCCCCTTCTTTAGTTCTCCCAGGAAGCCAATAGTAAAGTTCCAGAATTCAGGCACTGAAGTGACAGGAGCTAAGATATTGCTGGGCCCAGCCTAGCTGAAGGGTAATCAGGGGGAGGAGATCAGGCAGGACCGGATCTCTCCTTTCTCAGTAAGGAGATGAGGGTCTTCCCCAGGTTACAGACTGAGTTTCTTGAAGGAAGGCCCCATGTCTGTCTGTTCTCCCCACTTGGAGCCCTGGTGCTGAGCATGGCACCTGGCATGAGTTGGGCATGCAACCAATTCACTTTGAGAGAATGACTGACTTTATGGGACAGTGACAGGGGTAGAATTATCTGGGCAGGAGCTTATAACAGGGGCTTGGCCTTAGCGCCCAGCTCCCTGAATTGTGGCATGATTATCTATTAGTCATCTATTGTTGTTTAAAGAAATCCCCCAAAACTACATGGCTTAAGGCAATAAAAATATTTATATTATCATCTCCCATGGTTCTGAGGGTTGACTGGGCTCAGCTAGGTGGTCCTTGCGTAGTCAGACTGTGGCTGGGGCAGGAGTCATCTCAAAGGCTTCCTCATTCACTTGTCTGGCTATCAGCTAAGACCTCAGTTGATGCCATCACCAGAAAATCTACACATAGCCTCTTGAGTTGGCCCAGGCTTCCTCGCAGAGGGCAGCTGGGCTCCAAGAACGAGCATCCCGAGAGAAGCAGGCAGAAGCTCTGTTGCCTCTTCTGAATGAGACTTAGAAGTGAAGTCACACAGCACCACTTTTGCCATAGTCACAGGCTCTCCTAAATTCAGGGGACAGGTCAGGGGTCAAGAGGCGTGACTGGTGGGTGGAAAAGCTGCAGGGCCTGGGAATGTGAAAGGCCTTCTGCAGAGTTGGCAGCTTGGAGAACAAGGGGCAGCAGATCAGAGAGGCCACCAATGGGTGGCAAGACCAGTTGGGCAATTGGGAGGGATGACACCCCTCAGTAAAGGCGCTAGGCAGATCAAAAATCTGAAAGGCAGTATCTCTAAGCCAACTCTTCAGATTAACTCACTACTCTCCCTGCTACGTGGGACATGACTCCCAGGGGCGTAAATCTCCCTAGTAACATGGAATATAATTCCCAGGGATGAGTCTGGTCCTGGCATTGTGGGACTGAGAAAGCCTTCTTGACCAAAAGAGGGAAGAGAAAGGAAACAAAATAAAGTTTCAGTGGCTGAGAGATTTCAAATGGAGTTGAGAGGACATTCTGGATGTTATTTTTATGCATTGTATAGATATTCCTTTTGAGATTCTAGTGTATTAGAATAGCTAGAGGAAAAGGCCTGAGACTGTTGAACTGTAATGCAGTAGCCTGATTCTTGACGACAGTTGTATAACTATTTGACTGACATGGTATGATTGTGAAAACCTGGTAAGTGGCACTCCCTGGATCCAGTGTATAGGCAGATGAGTAATAAAGACAAAAATATATACAAATTATAGGGGGAGGGGATAAGGGTATGGAATGTTTTGGGTATTCTTATTTTTATTTTTTATTTTTATTATTTTTTGCAGGGTGGGGGGAGTAATGAGGATGTTCTAAGATTGATTGTGGCGATGAAAGCACAACTACGTGATGACACTGAGCCACCAACTGTATACATTGTATGGATTATATGGTATGTGAATATATCTCAATAAAACTGCACTTTAAAAAAATCTGAAAGGCAGCATCACAGACACCTTCAAACCCCACAAACCACCAGTCCCCCACCCAAGCAGGAGCTCTCCCAGAAACATCACTTTGGAGCACATAGGGGAGGTCCTCTGAGTGTCCACGTTGCTGTGGGCCTGGGCTTTTCACTTGACAGTGCTTCCTAGAGATCAGCACAGCCATCGCCAGGGCCCCTCCGAACCAGGGCAAGGCCTTTGTGAAGGTCAAAGGCACCCCTTTCTCCAGACAGGCTCTGCACCACACCGGGGCTCACAGCTTGGCAAGGAGAGTGTGC
Organism: Choloepus didactylus; assembly: GCF_015220235.1. Classification (NCBI taxonomy): domain Eukaryota; kingdom Metazoa; phylum Chordata; class Mammalia; order Pilosa; family Megalonychidae; genus Choloepus; species Choloepus didactylus. The sequence goes on from NC_051308.1 coordinate 36,651,338, forward strand.
ACTGAATTTCAGCCCCCACAGGACCTTTCAACTGCCCTTGTGCAGTGCACAAACTTCTCAGCCATACAGGGTGGCCTTAAGGCCCAGGCCACAGAGGAGCCTGCTACAGAGACCCCAGCAGTGACTCTCTGCTTACAGGAATCATTCATTTCCATGCTCTGGCCCATTCACATACAGGTTTCTCCCTTCCTAACTGGGTATCTGGCAACAATGGAATCTGCCCCTGCACTCTCCCTGAGGTGCAACTCAAGGTGGCTTATACTAAAGGACAGCAGATATTGCCTTTTCATTGATTTTCTCATCTCTGTGACTTCTCCAAAAGCAGTTGAGCCGAGAGAGACTGCAGATGGTCAATCAGCTTGATAAAGTGGTTTGTCAAGCTAAATGGACAGGCCTCAGCAACCAGCCAGGATACCACTCCTTTCTCCTGGAAACTGTGAAGTGGCCACACATGTCACAGGAGGCATCAGAGCTTCTGGAGGAGGCATTGGTGCAGCTTACCATCTAGGGCCTGACTCATCAAAAATGGGTTGGTTTATTCCACTTAGCATTGTTCTCAAGGTTCATGCATGTTCTAGCACATTTCAGAACTTCATTCCTTTTTATGACTGAATAATATCCCATGGTATGGATATATACACATTTTGTTCATCCATTCATTTGGTGATGGTTGCTTGGGTTTCTTTCATCTTTGCGCAATTGTGAATAATGCTGCTTTGAACATCGGTGTACAAGTATCTGTTTGAGTCCCTGCTTTCAATTCTTTGGGTCTATACCACAAGACACAAAAGTTATACCACAAGCATAGCTCTTTCCCATAGAAGGGCCTGCCTGACCCAGCACTACAAAGGAGAAACATGTCTCTCAGTGTGAAGTGTGAAGGTGATTTATCGCAAGTGCACTGACAAGGAACTGGAGGTATCTTCCTGTTCTAGTTTGCTAGTGCTGTTGGAATGCAAAACACCAGAAATGGATTGGCTTTTATAAAAGGGGGTTTATTTGGTTACACAGTTACAGTCTTAAGGCCATAAAGTGTCCAAGGTAATGCATCAACAATTGGGTACCTTCACTGGAGGATGGCCAATGGCGTCCAAAAACCTCTGTTAGCTGGGAAGGCACATGGCTGGTGTCTGCTCCAAGTTCTGGTTTCAAAAAGGTTTTCTCCCAGGATGTTCCTCTCTAGGCTTCAGCTCCTCAAAAATGTCACTCTTAGTTGCTCTTGGGCCATTTGTCCTCTCTTAGCTTCTCAGAGCAAAAGTCTGCTTTCAAAGGCCGTCTCTAAAATGTCTCCGTAAGCTGAAGCTCCTCTCTCAGTTCCAGTGCATTCTTCAAAGTGTCCCTCTTGGCTATAGTTCCTCTTCAAAATGTCACTCTCAGCTGCACTGAGTTACTTCTGTTTCTCAGCTCATTTATATGGCTCCAGTGATTTAATTTAGATCCACCCTGAATGGAAGGGGTAACATCTCCATGGAAATTATCCAATCAGAGTCATCATCCACAATTGGGTGGGGCGCATCTCCACAGAAACACTCAAAGAATTACAATCTAATCAACACTGATACGTCTGCCCACACAAGATTACATCAAAGATAACAGAGTTTTGGGGAACATAATACACTCAAGCTGGCACACTTCCCCAAACCAGTTCAAAGTGGGGATATGAGTTAGGGTTTTTACAGGTAAAGGAAAGAAGTTAGGGGGTCAAAAACTATGTAATGGCTGCATGATTCATTTTTGTCAGGTCAGCAATGACCAGTGATGTTGGTTTTTGTTGTTGTTGTTGTTGTTTTTAGGAAGGCACGGGTAAATTTCTCAATCCTGTCTTGTTGTTTCAAGCACATCTTGTTCCAGCTTCAGTGATTAGATTTAGATATTGTTGTGCAAGCTCTTATGTGTAGGGTCTTCTTGACTCTTCTCAATTGTCTTTTGAGGAGGAAGTCACTGATTCAATGGGTCACAGGGTGCTCTGGATACTGTTCTGTTATTTCCGTAAGCAAACCGAGAAGGTCTGGCTAATGTCATTCTGGGAACTAAGGACAAAGAGTAGATTGCTAAGCTCAGCTACGGTATTAGAAGTTCTAGAGCTGCTTAAGTGAAGGAATTTTTAACAGGCACATTTTCTAGCTATCAAAAGGACAAATATTGTATGATTCCACTTATATGAACCATCTAGAATAAGCAAATTTATAGAGACAGAAAATAGATTAGAGGTTACCAGGAGTGGGGAGGTGGGGGCATTGGGGAGACACTGCTTAATGGGTACAGAGTTTCCGTTTGGGGTAATGACAAAGTCTTGGTGACGGATGGTGATGATGGTAGCACACACTGTGAATATAGTTGAAACCGTTGAAGTGCACACCTAAAAATGGGAAATTTTGTGCTATATATGTGTTATCACAATTTTTTTTTTGAAAGTGTGTTGGGGTCTGTTAGGTTGAATCACCACCTGATGATTCTGAGCTCTTCTGCTGGCCCAGTAAACAGCAGGCCATGCATCACCTGCTCAGGCCCCTCAGTGGGCGCAGCAGCCCCAGAGGGCAGGAGAGGAGCTGCCCTGAATTGAAAGGCCCTCCTCATCACTCAGGGCTGCTGAAGAGCTTCTTGTACAGCTTCATTTAGCCTTTTAGGTCACAAAGCTGGCAGATGGTACATTTATTCTCTGCCCGTGTACATTAATGCAAATGTTCTGTGCTCGCGTTCTCTCGCTGAGGCAGGCTGCTGTGCGGGGGCTGAAACACTGCTGTGACAGGGCATGCACCTTACATCCCCGCACCTCAGTCTCTAGAGACCATGGAGGGAGGCACCTTTGGGACTTCCTAGGTAGAGTCGAAATGAGTGGCTTTGGAACTTGTGCATCAGCACCTCCTGAGAGGTTTGTTAAAACACAGAATGCCAGGCCTCATCCCATAATTTCTGATTCAGGAAGTCTGGGGTGGAGCCCAAGAATTTGCTTTTGCAGCAAGTTCCCAGGTGATGCTAATGTTGCCGGTGGGTAAGGCGATCTTCTCCAGCCTTCAAGCCCACCCTGCCGCCCCCTCCACCCATTTCTCATCTGTTTCCCTTCACAGCCCCTGTAACTCGAAAGGCAGTGGTGTCTGCCTGGGATACTGGGCATGGCCAGGATGTTACAAACCACTGAGAAATGGTGGGGTAGGGGTAAACAATGAGCCTAGGAAATGGTAGGGGTGGGCGCTCCAGATACCTTAAGTTCCTGGAGCACCAAAATATGGGGTCATCTTTAAAAGATTTCCCACCCTCACTGAGCCAAGTCTTTTCATAACTTGCACAGGCTGTTTGGGTACTTACTTCACAATCAGCTGTTCCCTGACAGATGACCTAAATGTTGTACTAGTTTTTTTTTTATTAGAGAAGTTGTAGGTTTACAGAACATTCACGCATAAAATACAGGATTCCTATATACCACCTGACTACCAACACCTTGCATTGGTGTGCAACATGTGTTACAATTGATGAGAGCACATTTTTATAATTGTACTATTTTTTAAAAAGTAGTTACCTTTGTCACAATTGATGAAAGGTTATTAAAATAGTACTATTAACTATCATCCATAGTTTACATTAGGTGTATTTTTCCCCCATATACCACCTATTATTAACACCTTGTATTAGCATTGTACATTTGCTATAATTCATGAATGAACATTCTTATACTTTTACTGTTAACTGTAATCCATTGCCTATGATAGGGTTCACTGTGTTATACAGTCCTGTTTTATCTTTTAATTTGTATTCTAGTAAAATATGTGGCCTAAAGTTTCTCCTTTTACCCACATTTAAACACATATTTCAGTGTTGTTAATTACTCTCACAATAATGTGCCACCATCACCTCTATCTATCTCCAAACATTTACAATCAAACTAATTAAAAATTCTGCACAAATTAAGCATCAGTTCCCAGTTCTCTACACTCATTCTATCTCCTGGTATCCTATATTCTAGATTTTAACTCTTTAAGTTTGCTTATTACAATTAGATCATGTGAGTGAGATCATACAATATTTTTCCTTATGTGTCTGCCTTGTTTCACTCAACATGTCCCCAAGGTTTATCCATGTTGTCTCATTGCATCAGGACTTCATTCCCTCTTACAGCTGAATAATATTCCATTGTTTGTATATACCACATTTTTTAATCCATTCTCAGTTGATGGGCACTTGAATTGCTTCCATCTTTTTTGGAAATTGTAAATAAAGCCCTGTGAATATTGATGTGCAAATGTCAGTTCATGTCCCTGCTTTCAGGTCTTTTGAATATATACCTAGTGGTGGGATTGACAGATCATATGGCAATTCTATACTTAGCTTCCTGAGGAAAAACCAAACTGTCTTCCTCAGAGGCTGCACCATTCTATATTCCCACCAGCAGTGAATAAATACTCCTATTTCTCCACATCCTTTCCAACACCTGTAGTTTTCTATGATTTTTTTTTTGTTTTTTGTTTTTTTATCAGCCATTCTTGTAGTTGATATTAATGATATTAATGAATGATAATGATAATAAATGATAATAATGAAATGATATTAAATGATTTGCATTGTCCTAATAACTAGGATTTTGAGCATCTTTTCATGTGCTTTTTAGCCATTTGTACTTCTTCTTTGAAAAAGTGTCTATTCATGTCTTTTGCCCATTTTTTAAATTGGGTTGTTTGTCTTTTTTAGTGTTGAGTTGTAGGATTTCTGTATATATTCTGTGTATTAAATCCTTATCAGATACATGGTTTCCAAATATTTTCTCCCATTGAGTAGGTTGCCTTTTCACTTTCATGACAAAGTCCTTTGAGGTGTAAAATTTTTAATTTTGAAGCAGTCCTATTTATCTATTTCTTCTTTTGTTGCTTGTGCTTTAAGTGTAAATCTAAGAAACCACTTACCTAATGCAAGATCTTGAAGCTCTTTCCCTACATTTTCTTCTAGGACTTTCGTAGTCCTGGCTCTTATATTTAGGTCTTTGCTCCATTTTGAGTTATTTTTTGTATATGGTGTGAGATAGGGTTCCTTTTCCATTCTTTTGCATATGGATACCCAATTCTCCAAGCACCTTTGTTGATGAGACTATTCTTTCCCAATTGAGTAGACTTGACAGTCTAGTCAAAAATTAATTGGCTATAGATGTAAGGATCTATTTCTGAACTCTCTATTTAATTCCATTGATCAACATATCTATCATTGTGCCAGTACCATACTGTTTTGACCACTGTAGCTTTGTAATATGTTTTAAAGTCAGGAAGTGTGAGTCCTCTGACTTGGTTTTCCTTTTTCAAGATGTTTTTGGCTATTTGGGACCACTTACCATTCCAAATAAATTTGGTAATTGGCTTTTCCATTTCTGCAAGGTAGGCTGTTGAAATTTTGATTGGGATTGGGTTGAATCTGTAAATAATTTTGGGTAGAATTGACATCTTAATGATATTTAGTCTTCCAATCCATGAACACAGAATATCCTTTCATTTCCTGTAGCAACATTTTGTAGTGTACAAGTCCCTTACATCCTTGATTAAATTTATTCCTAGATATCTAATTCTTTTTAATTGCTATAGTAAATGGATTTTTTTTCTTGATTTCCTCCTCAGATTGCCCATTACTAGTATATAGAAACACTACTGATTTTTGCATGTTGAGCTCGTACCCTGCCACTTTGCTGAATTTGTCTATTAGCTCTGTATAGATTTCTGGGGATTTTCTATATACAGAATCTTGTCATCTGCAAATAATGAAAGTTTTACTTCTTTTTTTTCCAATTTGGATGCAATTTATTTCTTTGTCTTGCCTAACTGCTCTGGCTAGAACTTTCGGTACAGTGTTGAATAACAGTGGTGACAGTGGGCATCCTTGTCTTGTTCCAGATCTTACAGGGAAAGCCGTCAGTGTTTCACCTTTGATTATGCTGCCAGCTGTGGATTTTTCATATATATCCTTTATCATGTTGAGGAAGTTTCATTCTGTTCCTATTTTTTCTAAGTGTTTTTATCAAGAAAGGATGCCAGATTTTGTCAAATGCCTTTTCTGCATCAATGGAGATGATCATATGATTTTTCCCTTTATTTTGTTAACATGGTGTATTACATTGATTGATTTTCTTATGTTGAACCACACTTGCATATCTGGGATAAAACCCACTTGATCATGGTGTATAATTCTTTTAAAGTACTGTAGGATTTGATTTACAAGTATTTTGTTGAGGATTTTTGCATCTATATTCATAAGAGAAATTGGTCTGTAATTTTCTTTTCTTGTAGTGTCTTTATCTGGCTTTGGTATTAGGGTGATGTTGACCTCATAGAAATGGTTAAGTAGTGTTCCCTCCTCTTCAATTTTTTGGAAGTTTGGAATGATGAGTAGAATTCATCTGTGAAGCCATCTGGTCCTCGGCTTTTCTTTGTTGGGAGGTTTTTAATGACCAATTCAGTCTCTACTTATAATTAGTCTGTTGGAGTCTTCTGTTTCTTCTAGAATCAGTGTAGGCTGCTCTTGTGTTTCTAGGAATTTGTCCATTTCATCTAGGTTGTCTAATATGTTGGCCTACAGTTGTTCATAGTGTCCTCTTATGATCCTTTTTATTTCTTTGAGGTCAGTAGTAATGCCTCCCCTCTAATTACTGATTTTATTTATTTGTGTCTATTTTTTTTTTCTTTTTCAGTCTAGCTAAGGGGTTGTCAATTTATTGATCTTTTTAAAGAACCAATTTTTGGTATTGTTAATTCTTTCTATTGATTTTTATTCTCAATTGCATTTATCTCTGCTTTAATCTTTGTTATTTCTTTCATCCTGCTTGCTTTGGGATTAGTTTGCTGTTCTTTTTCTAGTTCTTCCAGTTGTGAAGTTAAGCATTTGATTTTAGCTTTTTCTTCCTTATTAATGTAATCATTTAGGACCATAAATTTCCCCTTCAGGACTGGCTTTGCTGTATTCCATAAGTTTTGATATGCTGTATTCTCGTTTTCATTTGTCTCAAGATATTTACTGTTTTCCCTTGAAATTTCTTCTTTGACTCATTGTTTGTTTAATAGGGTGTTATTTAACTTCCAAATATTTGTAGATTTTCCAATTCACCTGTTATTGATTTCCAGCTTCATTCCATTATGGTCAGAAAAAATGCTTTGTATAATTTCAATCTTTTAAAATTTATTGAGATTTGTTTTGTGACTCAACTTGTGGTCTATCCTGGAAAATGATCTGTGTGCACTTGAGAAGAATGTATATCCTGCTGTTTTGGGGTGCAGTGTTCTGTATATGGCTGTTAGGTCTAGTTCATTTATCATATTATTCAAGTTCTCTGTTTCCTTATTGATCTTCTGTCTTGATGTCCCATATATTTATGACAGTGGTGTACTGAAGTCTCCAACTATTATTGTAGAGGTGTGTGTTTTTCCCTTCAGTTTTGCCAGTGTTTGCCTCATTAATTTGGGGGCACCATGGTTAAAATCATAAATATTTATGATTATTATTTCTTCTTGGATTGCCCCTTTTATTAATATATAGTGTCCTTCTTTGTCTCTTAACACAGCTTTTTTTAAAAAATTAAATTCAGCTTCATTGAGACACATCCACATACCACACAACCATCCATGGTGCACAATAAACCAATCACAGCACCATCACACAGTTATGCATTCATCACCCCAATCTATCTCTGAACATTCTCCTTATGCCAGAAAGAATCAGAATAAGAATAAAAAATAAAAGCAAAAAGAACAACCAAATCATCCCCCCCATCCCACCTCATCCCCCATTCAACCCTTGTCCCCATCCCTTCACTCATTCATCCACACACTGGACAAAGGGAGCATGACACACAAGGCCCCACAATCACACAGCCACCCCCTGCAAGCTACACCACCACACAATCGCCCCCAAGAGTCAAGACCACTGGGCTGGAGCCCAACAGTTTCAGGCATTCACCTCTAGCCACTCCAATACACCAAAACCCAAAATGTTTTAGCTATATAGTATGCAAGAATGTCCACCAGAGTAACCCCCCGACTCCACCTGAAACCCCCCAGCCACCAAAGCTCCACTTTGCTCTATCTCACGTCCCCCTCCTGGTCAAGAAGATGCCTTCAATCCCACAATGCCGAGTCCAGACCTATCCACAGTAGTCACATCCTGCACCACCAGGGAGATCCACACCCCCAGGATTCAGGCCCCACACCGGGGGGAGGGCAGAGAGCCCACCTGCAGAGAAGGCCCAGGTAGAGAGAGGGCCACATCTGAGCAACAAAGAGGAACTCTGGGGGAGACTCTCAGGCACAATCACAACCTCTCCCTTGCAGCAATGAGCCCCACAAGGGCAAGCCCCAAGACAGAGGGCTCAGCACATCAAGCCGCCAGCCCTCAATGTCTGCGAGAACACCAGCAACTATCCAGGTGAGGAACTCCAACACTTCTGCACCTTCCCCCAGGTCCTCGGGGGAACCCCACATACACACTTCCACTCTCCACCCAAATTACCCTGGGATGTGTAGCCATTCCACTCCAACCCATACAAACCTACTATATCTCACCTCCCATTCAAAGCTCCATGCAATCGTGGTGACCGAACAAACTGACTGTAGAAGTTACACTGCTTAGAAAATATAGATCCTGCACCAAATAAACATCTCGTCCCCTGGTCTCACATGGAATTGAAGCTTTAATACACGGTCAGTTTCACCATTTACCCTTTGGTCCGATTTGCCCCAGTCTTAACCAGATCTGCTTTCTTCATATTCCCAGTCGAAGCCCGGGCTCTTTCCCAGCTCTTTTTTTTTTTTAAACAGTTGCTGTATGTATCAATACTGACATTCACATCCACCGAGCTCCAGCTCCGAGCTTCAGGTACCACACAGATACCCAATGTTCCAGAGACCAACAGGCCATACACAAAGGGATCAGCATCCCACAGTGTGGAGATAGCCATTACAATTCAGAAATAGGCTTAATACAGCTTTTGAATTGAATCCTATTTTGTCTGATATTAGTATAGCTACTCCAGCTCTTTTTTTGGTTACTATTTGCATGGAATATCTTTTTCCAATCTTTCACTTCCAACCTATATTTGTCTTTGGGCCTAAGGTGAGTCCCTTATAAACAACATATAGTTGGATCATGCTTCTTTATCTATTCTGCCAATCTGTGTCTTTTGATTGGGGATTTTAATCCATTAACATTCAGTGTCATTACTGCAAAGGCAATACTTACTTCAGCCATTTTGTCCTTTGGTTTTTATACCTCATATCTTTTTTTGTCTCTCTTTTTGTCTGTTGCAAACTCCTTTTCTGTATATTTTATCTTTTGTGAAGTGTTGACTGATCCCTTTCTCATTTCTGTTTCTGTGTATTTTTAAAATACTTTCTTTGTGGTTACCCTGGGTTTATGTTGCACAACCTACATTTATAACCTACTGTTCTAGTTTGCTGATGCTGTGGAATGCAAAACACAGAGATGGATTGGCTTTTATAAAAAGGAGGTTTATTTGGCTACACAGTTACAGTCTTAAGGCCATAAAGTGTCCAAGCAATCAGGTATCTTCACTGGAGGATGGCCAATGGCGTCCGGAAAACCTCTGTTAGCTGGGAAGGCACATGGCTGGTGTCTGCTCCAAAGTTCTGGTTTCAAAATGGCTTTCTCCCAGGACGTTCCTCTCTAGCAAGCTTGCTCCTCTTCAAAATGTCACTCCCAGCTGCACTGAGTTCCCTCTCTTTGAGTCAGCTCATTTATATGGCTCCACTGATCAAGGCCCACCCTGAATGGGTGGGGCCATGCCTCCATGGGAACATCTCATCAGAATCATCACCCACAGCTGGGTTGGGGCACATTCCAAGCAAATCTAACCAGCACCAAAAACGTCTGCCCCACAAGACTACAAAGATAATGGCATTTGGGGGACACAATACACTCAAACCGGCACATTCCACCCCCTGGACCCCAAAATGACATTATCTTTCCAAATACAAAATACATTCATTCCATCACAATATCACAAAAACTTAAATCATTTCAGTAACAAAGGTTAAGTACAAGATCCTATCAAAATCAATTACAGGTGTGGTCAGTCCTAAGGCATAATTCTCCTTTAGCTTTGGATCTGTGGAGTTAAAACAAGTTATATGCTTCCAATATACAAAGGGGGGACATTCATAGGGTAAACATTCCCATTGCCATAAGGAGAAAGAGTAAGGAAAACGGGGTTAACAGGAACAAAACAGTTCCTAAAACCCGCAGGACAAACTCCATTAGATTTCAAAGTCTGAGAGTCATTTACAGAACAATGTTGCATCCTTGGGGCTTGAGAGAGAGGGAGTCTAACGCTTCCTAAGGGTCTTTGTGGCAGCCCTTTCCTCTCCAAACACTTGGGTGAGTGCTCCAACATATCCACACACTGGGGAGACCACCTTCTCGGCCCCACCCTCCTCAAACTTCGGGGCAACTCCCAGATTCCCTTCCATGTCCAGGGCACATGCTCAACCCCTTCAGAACAGTGTAGTGTCAGCCAGGCTCTCCCCAATTCCCTGGGAATGTGCTCCACCCTCTTTGGGGCTTGGGGTGGCAGGACATTTCCTGAGCATCGAGGCAGAAGGTCTGCCCTCAACCTCCAGGACAAACTCACCTTTTCCATGCATGTGGGCTGCTCCACTCTCCCAGCCCGAGACCTCCTGACTCCAGACCTCAACCTCCATGGCTCTGTCTTTGAAGAGATTTTTCCTTTAATTTTTTCCTTGTCTGTCTCCTCCAGTCCAGACTGGCAAAGGCTCTGTCTATAAAGATCTCGCAAAAATTCTGTTGGCTTTGCATGAAGCACACAGGGATCAAAGCCATTAGACAATAGGACTTTCCACAAATCCTTTCTGGATAATTCCATCTCCAATCTTGGCTTGTACTGAAATGGCGGCTGGGTTCCGTGTTTGGTTACATCCTCATGCTGGGCTATAGCTTCAGGGATTCCACCCCCTGGAAGCTCATAATTTTCTAAGCGATCAGCTTCTGGTCTCTTTGAACCCAAGAGTTCAGTTCTAAGTTTATCTCTTTCCGCTTGCATTTTACTATAAGCTGCAAGGAGAAGCCAGGGTACCTCCTCCACATGTAGTCTGGAGATCTCCTCAGCTAAGTATTCCAGGTTGTCACTTTCAAATTCTTCCTTCCATCTGACACCAGGACTCAGTTTTGCCAAATTCTGTGCCACTTTAAAACACGGATCACCTTTCTTCCAGTTTACAACAACACATTCATCATTTCTGCTCAAGTCCTCATCAGAAGTATCTTTAGAGTCCATATTTCCATAAACAGTCTCTTTAAAGCAGTTTTGGCCTTTTCTATCAAGCTCCTCACAATTCTTCCAGAATCTTCCCCTTATCCATTTAAAAAGCCGTTCCAACATGTTTGGTATTTGCAAACTCAGCAGCAAAAGCACCCCACTTCTCTGGTACCAAAATCTGTTCTAGTTTGCTAATGCTGCAGAATGCAAAACACCAGAGATGGATTGGCTTTTATAAAAAGGGGGTTTATTTGGCTACACAGTTACAGTCTTAAGGCCATAAAGTGTCCAAGCAATCAGGTACCTTCACTGGAGGATGGCCAATGGCATCCGGAAAACCTCTGTTAGCTGGGAAGGCACATGGCTGGTGTCTGCTCCAAAGTTCTGGTTTCAAAATGGCTTTCTCCCAGGACGTTCCTCTCTAGCAAGCTTGCTCCTCTTCAAAACGTCACTCCCAGCTGCACTGAGTTCTTTCTGTTATGTCAGCTCATTTATATGGCTCCACTGATTAAGGCCCACCCTGAATGGGTGGGGCCATGCCTCCATGGGAACATCTCATCAGAATCATCACCCACAGCTGGATGGGGCACATTCCAAGCAAATCTAACCAGCACCAAAACATCTGCCCCACAAGACTACAAAGATAATAGCATTTGGGGGACACAATACATTCAAACCGGCACACCTACTAATTTGAAAATATACCAATTTAGCTACAATAGCATACATAGTCTCTGAATCTTCATTTCTTCTTGCTATTCCAAGTCACTCTTTCCAGTCTTTTTCTTAAGACCTGCAGAACTCCCTTTAGTAATTCTTGTAAGGCAGGCCTTTTATTGACAAACCATCTCAGTTTCTGTTAGTGAATATTTAAAACTAACCCTCATTCTTGAGGGACCAGTTATCCAGCTTTGCTGGATAAAGATTTGTCTGGCAGTTTTTCTCTTTCAGTATCCTTAAATATATCATATCACTGCCTTCTTGCATCCATGATTTCTGATGAGAAATAAGCATTTAGTCTTATTGAGGATTCCTTGTATGTGATGAATCACTTTTCTCTTGCTGCTTTCAGAATTCTCTCTTTATCTTTGGCATTTGACATTCTGATCAGTATGCCTTGTAGTAGGTCTATTAAGACTTATTCTGTTTGGAGTATGTTGTGCTTCTTGGACACGTATATTTCTGTCTTTCATCAGAGTGGGAAATTTTCAGTAATTGTTTCCTGAAATATTCTTTCTGCCTCCTTTCCCTTCTCTTCTCCTTCTGGGACATCCATGATGTATTATATGTTTGTCCATTTCATGCTGTAACTCCAATCCCTGAGACAATGCTCAATTTTTTCTATTCTTTTTTCTATCTGTTCTTCTGACTTTATGATTTTGATTGTCCTGTCTTCTAGTTCACTGATTGTTTTATCTGCCTGTTCAAACCTGCTGTTTTATGCCTCTAGTGCATTTTAATCTCTACCATTTTGCTTTTTGTCCCCATAATTTCTGTTATGTTCCTTTTTATACTTTCAAGTTCTTCTTTATGCTCACATGTTGTCTTCTTAATGCCCTTTATCTCTTTGTGCATATTTTCCTTCATCTCCTTGAATTGATTTAGGAGATTTGTTTGAACTTCTTTGATTATTTGTTCCAAATTCTCTGATTCCTTTCAATTTTTAGTTTTTTCCCTTGACTGAGTCATATATTCCTGTTTCTTAGTATGGCTTATAATTGTTTGCTGATGCCTAGGCATCTGATTACCTTGATGAGTTAACTCTGAAGGTCAGTTTCTCCCAATTGTCTAGGGTTTTATTGTTGACTTTGTGTTAAGGCTCTTCTTTGATGCTTGGTCCAATGTATTCCAGACCTTTAGAATAGCCTGTTTAACTGATCAGATTTTCTCAGTTCTTCTTCATCTAATTCTTACCCTGGATATGTGGTACAATTTTTAAGATCGTGCTTTTTGTGTAGTTGTTTTACCTCCAGGAGAAAGCTTCCTTTCCTTCATTCTTTCTCCAGGAATCTTGATCTGTTGTTTGTTTTTATGCAGAATTTTCTCCCAGGTCCTATGATTTGTTTAAATTCTCTCCCTCCCTCAGTGCCCCATTTTCCTTATACTTTTCAGTTCTGGGAACCTCCAGTCTTACAGCAGTTAAGTTTAACCCCCTTTTTTTCCTCTTTGAGGCTTTTCTGCCTCCAGTTTCTTCCTTATAAGAGTATCCCACCTCAGAGAGCAGATGGGATCAATCCAGAAAGGTGAGACATTTCAGAAAAGTCTGTATTGCATTTGGGGACAGTAACTGGATTGAGTGAGTGCAGCACTTGTCCACTACCATTCTGCTGAGGTTTCTCTCCTCCCTACCCCCCTGGATGCCCGTTTATATGCAGCTGCCCTCCTCTGATGCTTGTGCTCAGCCCTGGGTCTCTGCGGAGTGGGTCCCTGTGCCTGGATATGTGAGTTCCTCTGTAGTCTGTGACCCTGATGGGAGAGACCCAGGTCACTGCCTCTGGAGATGTTCCAAGCTGTGTGGGACCAAGAGAGGGGGAAGGAAGAGGACCAGCTGCTCTGGGACAGAGTTTCCTACCTGATATTTTTCTCTTTATTTGATTCAGTGTTTGCAGAGTCCTTGTCCAGTCTCTACCTTCCTCCAGAGTAATAAGCAAGTGGAATTTGTCCTTATATTCACTGAGTCTCTGGGGAGGCTTTTTCAGGGGATGTCTAACATCACCATTTTGTTAGACTATTTTTATGTAGCAGGGACAGAAAGGTAAAGGGAAGGCCACAGACTACTTTTCAATCAGTATTTTCTTTATTATTTTATTTTTAATTTCAAATTCAATATGAGCTTCATAGATTAAGTGGAATAATCTGAAAATGAATAACAAAAATGAAAGTTCCCCACAAACTCCCACCCCATCCCACTCCACCGCACCCACCTCCCATAAAAGGAAAACTATCGTTCTCCTTCTGCCCGCCCCACAGATAATCTGTGTCAAAGGCCTGCTGTGTATCCTCCCATGCCTTCTCCACGCTCACTAAAAACACAAGATTGGGGACAGGGAGGAAAGAGGTATTCCAATTTACATTTCAAGTAATTTTCTTTATTGCCTGTAATTGTTGCCACCTTGCTCTGAAACCCCAAATCCCATAACAATAAGAAAGTGCAAAGCTGCTAATTAAAGGTGGCTCAGTCTCTTCCAGTTTAAAACAGTCTTCTGAGGTTAACTCAATCTCATTGGGTAAAAATTTCATTGGTAAATCTCTTTGGTCCTTTCAAAGTTCAAAGTGCCTTTAGGCTTTTCTTCCTTCTCTCAAGAGCAACCACCCAGGTTTGCTTGTGACTTAGGGATTTCCCAGGACTTGGAATTTTGGATGCTAAACCTGGGAAAGTCCCAGGCAAACTATGACAAGTTGATTACCCTAAAATCTAGATGGAGCTATTACCTCATTTGTTTAATCTTTATTCTCTGACAACTAGTGAGACTGAGACTCTTACGTTCATTGGGTGCTTGTATTCTCTCTTCTGCAAATTGTCAGCTCATATTCCTTTACCATTTTTTTACTTTTTAAAATATAATTAATTTTTAGAAAATTTTAGTATAAGACATATTAACTCTCTGTCTATTTATAGGTTAGAAATATATTTCCCAGTCTATAGTTTGTTCCTTGATTTTGCTTATGGAATTCTCTCGTCATATAAAATGTTTACTATTTCTTAGTCAAATACACCTACCCTTTCTTTGATGGCTTCTGAGATTCTTACCTTGTTTAGGAACTAATTGTTCCCTCACCCCAAGGTTAAACAATGCATCCTTAAATTTTATTTTAAATTTATAATATTTTATTTTAACACTTAAATCTTTAATTTGCCTAGAATTGTTTTTATATATGGTTAATGTAGGGCTTCTTTTTGGTTTTCTTAAAGTAGCATAACCAGTTGTACTGTATAATTTATTAAATAAACCACTCTTTCTCTCTGAGTACAAATGCCACCACCATATTTTAGCTTCTTCTATGTACTCGCATCTATTTCTAGGCTTTCTAATTTATTTCTCTCATACGCTGGTCTGTTCCTGTGCCAACATCATACTGGTCTGGTATTGGTAGCTTTAGTCTAAGTTTTATCATCTATCAGAGCTGGTCTCTTGCATTTGTAATTTTCTTCACCATTTTATGAACATTTGAAATGTTAAATTGATTTATCCATATAAGATTTAAAATCACTTTACCCAGTTCTTAGAAGTACGACTCTGATTATACTTGCATTAAATTTATATATTAGTGTCTTAAATTTACATATTAGTTCCTTAAGGAAATTTTTATGATATTAAGTCTCTCCACACAGAACATGGCTTGTACATGTCCATTTGCTGAAGTATTATTTTATGTCCTTCAATTCAATTTTATCATTTTATTTGTATATGTAGCATGCCTTTTCTTGGTAAATACACCCTTAGAAATTTTACAGTTTTTGCTGCTATTACCAATGAGCTATTTTTTTCATTTCCTTTTCCAAATGTTTATTGCTATAATAAATCAAAGCTCTATGTTTGCAAATTTATCCACCTACCTTACTAAATTCTCTTATTAGTTTTAATATTATTTTATTAAAATCTCTTAGGTTGTCTAGGTGTACCCTCATATCATCTGTAAAAAAGATATTTTTGCTTCTTTTCTAATATTTATTCCAATGAGTTTATTTTCCTGTCTTATTGTATTAGTTAAAACCTCCAGAGCTGCGTTCATCAATAGTGATGACAGCAGGCTTTATATCTTGTTTTTGAATTAATAGAAATGAGTTCAGCATTTTTGCATTTAGTAAAATGTTTGCTCTCGAAAGAACCACAATCAGGCCATTTTAAACCCCAGGGGTCCAGCAGATTGGAGTGGGTTTCCAATCTAGGCAAAAAACAGGCAAAAGGTGAAGGGGAGAGGCACAGAGAAGGCATGGAAAAGCCCGGGGTCCCTCTGATGTTTTGAAGCTGTTATGTACCCCAGAAAAGATCATGTTTTTAAAGCTAATCCATCCCTGTGGGTGTGGACCTATTGAGAGTGGGAGCTTTTGATCAGCTTATTTCAGTTGTGGCTTGCCCCAGGTGGGTCTTAATCCTCTTACTGGAGTCCTTTTGTAAGAGGGTGAAATTCAGAGAAGCAGAAAGAGAAAAAGACACAGAAAGAGAAGCCAGAAGCTGAAAGCAACAAAACCTGGGAGAGAAGGGAGAGACCAGCAGACCCGCCATGTGCCTTGGCATGTGGCAGAGGAGCTGAGGATCACCAGCAGCCTGTCTTCAGGGTCCAGGTATCGCCTTGATCATGCCTTGATTTAGACATTTTCACAGCCTCACAACTGTAAGCTTGTAAATTAATAAATGCCCATTGTAAAAGCCAACCCATTTCTGGTGTACTGCACTTCAGCAACTTGAGCAAACTAAAACCGCCCCAGACAGGGTTGATGGTTAGAAAGGAGGGGACAGGGGAGGCAGCACATAACATGATGGCCAAACCTGGTATACCTTTGCAACTGTCACACTAGGCATCCGGAGCTGCTGTGTTGGTAAATAAAATTATCTTACTCCCTGGGAGAGCTGAGGAAATGAGTCAGAATCCCACAATAAGTAGGAAACTTGCAAATTCTTTAGTTCATTCTTAGTTGCCAGGGGGCTCTGCCCTGGAGTCATCTAGGCAGAGAGAGATGGGTGTCTTCTTCCCTCCTTCAGTGTTTCAGTGCCCATCACTTAATTTGCCACATGGGCAGAGAGGATCAGTGTCCTGTCTCCAGGGGTCACATGAGTCCAGCACTCAAAACTGAGTCACAGGTGATGCACACAATCAGACATTAGGCCTTGGGGTTTCTGACTCACCTGCAAGTTGGCACCTTAAAGCGCCCCCACTTGGATGGCTCTTGCCAATTCTTAGTCCCCAGTCAGTCAGCCACCTAAATGGGCATCTTTACTGTTCTTTCCTTTCCCACTACCTGTCCCACCAGTTATCCTTTCCCTTGGAGAAAGGAGTGATAAGGAAGTGTGCAGCAAGCATCCCTATGCCAGGTAGATTCTTGGGAAGCAATCCCTCTTCCTCTTGCCTCCCTCATCTGCAGTCTTTCCAGGTCAGGCAAGGTCTCCCTGGTTTAAGACAGCAGAACAACTCCATCAACATGTCCTGAGTGTCTGCAGGCAAAAGGACGAGCAGGAGACTGTACGGAGAGCTGGATGGAACACCACGTGGTGTAAGGGAGCCCAAGAGAGGTGCAAAGGAAGCTGCATGGTGGAGAGGAGGGGGCAGTCCTATCCAACAAGGGCAACAGAACAGGGAGTCTGCAAATGCCAGACGCCAGGGGAGCAGCTTTCTGCACACAAGGGACAGAAAGAGGCAGGCTTCCTTTCTGCTTGGCCCTCAGTGTGCCCAAACATGTGGCATTCTCCTCTTCCTTGCCGCCTTCTCTTTCTCTTGCTCCTTCTCTTTCTTCTCCTTTTTGTCCTTCTGCTCTTCATCCTCCCCCATCTTCTTCCTGCTTCTTCTCTCTCTCTCCTTTTCCTTTTTCCTTCTTCCTCTACCTGCACGTGGTTGACAGCTATTTCCTTCCATCCAACCACCCATGCATCTTTCCAACAAATATTCTTTAAGCACATATTTTGTGCTGGGCACTGTGCAAGGTACAGATGATGAAGGTGAAACAAGGCAGATGAACTTTTCCTTCCCTCACTGAACAGCAACAGGGAATGTAATAGTGCAACAAAGCTGATATAAGACTGCTGATATAAATGAAATAAACACAATAAAAGAGTTGGTGGCCTGTATAGGAAAGAGCAGAAATTGCTCTGTTCCTTTGGGGACCCTCCTGGACTAGATGGCCAAAGACCCAGTCTCCTACCAAGGGATACACACTTACTTCACCCTCAGAGGAGAGAATCAGAATGTACCTACCATAGGATAGCTTAAACGCAAAAAAGAACCAGAAGGGAACTCACATGTTGCTTTCCTACTATTTTCTGGTTCTTGTGATAGACATTGTCACTAGTGTGAAAGTTCTTATCCCAACTTTACAAGAGAAGAATCTGAGGCTCAGAGAAGCTGAGTAACTTACAAAAGGTCACACAGCTTTTAAATAGAAATTCAGGGATATAAACTCAGGATTTGCACTGCTGTACCGCTTCCTCTCCTAAGCAGCCTTCCCTTCCCCATTCTTTCCACTTCCCATCTGCAACTCGTTATGAAACAGGCAGATTTCCTCAAAGGTTTCAGGAAAAATGCTCAGCTGCTCTCTCAATCAGATCAAAAAGCCCAGTGAGAGAAACTAGGAAGAGCTACTTATAAAAGAAGCCTTTATATTCACAGCATTGTGGGTCTAAACGAGAGTACCTCTGCCACCCCACCCCCCTCAAATCCTCCCTACAGCCCCCTGCCCCCACCCCCCATCCCCGACACACACACCCAGCTTAGGCCTTTTTCAGTCTTGATGGGCTCTGGCAGCAGAAGTTTTGGGCCAGCAATAAAAGGTGTCCTGTCCCTTCACCACCAGCCTCACTAACCTCAGTGGCTTCTCTAGGATCCAAAGCTTGAGGGAGCTCAGGGCCTCTGGGGAGAGGCAGGAGCTTGAGAAACCCACTGCTGGGGTCTTGTCAGCCCCTGACTGACAAGGTCTGGTCCTGGGAAGGCCCTTCCTTGCTCAGGCTGCAGGAACAGTGACACCGGATGTCAGAGCTGGCTCCTCCCATCCCATGTGCCCGTTGAAGAGGTGGCACAGTCTCTGGGTGCTCTCACTGCCTCCTATTGGTCACATTGGTGAAGGAGGGGTCCCCGCTCTAAATAGCAAGCGATGGCCAAACACGGGGCAGCCGGCATTGGACAGATGAGAATGATGCAGTCTATTAGTCACGTACACTCACAGCCCAGGGGACACACAGGGGTTGCCCTCGGGAGCAGGGTGATCCAGCAGGGGCTGTGGGAGGCAGGCTTTGCAGTAACCAGAGTGTAGTTGCCCTGGTTCCCACGGGATGTTGTGATTGGCTGGTTTGAATAATTCCATGGGCTGGCAGGAAAGCGAAACCCATTAGGTTGAGGACTGGGAGGAGGGCCGCTGGTCCAGCTGAGAGGGACCAGCCAGTGGGAACCTTGCACGTGTGTGTGTGTGTGTGTGTGTGTGTGTGTCTGTTGGAGGCGGATGTCTGGTGAGAGCAGGGGGACTCACGGTTAGGACTTTGGGGCCCTTGAAGCTCAAAGATGCCAAGGCAGCATGTGAAGTGTTAGAACTTACAATATGCTGGAGTCATTAGAAATTGGCAACAAGTTGTACTGTTGGGGGCCCCCAACTAATCAGAGAAGCCCTGGTTCCTGGGCCATGGTTTGGGGAAGAGGCTTCAGAGACCTCCAAGCCACAAAGCTGAGCCTTCTAGGATACCCACTGGGGTCAAATTGGAGATCCCCGAAATTTTCAGAAAGAGGAAGGAGAAGAGTTCAGCCCTTAGTAAGAGACCGTAGCACTCCCAGAATGAGCCTCCTAGATATTTTTAACTTTTATTATCTCATTTATCCTCCAACAATCCCATAAGGTAGGCGTTGCTAGTAAGGATGAGTGTTTGCATTTTACAGAAAAGGACACTAGACTCAGATTTGCCCAAGATCACTTTATCAGTCAGTGTCCAGTGCTTGAAACAGAAAGTGATTTAACAGGGATTTGGAGCTTAGAAAATCGTTAGGATCCAGAACTACTGAAATTACTGATTTCAAGACACAACTCTGAGGTTGCAATCCTGGAATCAGGAAACCAGAATCCAGCAGCTGCCTCTGCACCTGCCTGGCAACACCCAGGAAGCTGGAGCATGGACACTGGAAAACTGCTGCCATAAAACCTCATGTTTTCACTCTCTTGCTTGCACCAGAGAGGATCACAAGGGGCAGGAACATGGCATCGTCCCAGACTCCACCTTCCAAACTTGTGCAAGGGGATCCAACTGGCAGGACCATTTTCTCATCTAGAACCCTAGCTACAAAGGAATCTGGGGGGAAGCAGCTTTTAGCTTTACAAATTTCCCAACTAGAATATGGGTAGAATGGAGAAATCCTGACCAATCCATGGGATCCACCAGTGTCCCCAGGCAGAGCCAAGTCTGAGCCCAAGTGTGTCTGGCTCCTGCACGCAGAGGGTGAAGTAGCAGGCCCGGCTGAGCACTCGCATTTCATGGAGCCCACGCATTCTGCCCCAAGGCTGCTCAGAGTTGCTAAGCCCAGAACTTCACCTCATCATTTGGAGTGACACAATGAGCTAGGATCCACCAAAACTGAACCCAGGGGGGCTTCAGAGTCACCTCCACAACCACTAAGTCTCCTTAATGGGCCTTTTTGGTGTCTAGAACGAACTCTCATTCTACTACTTCCTTTTCCTAAGTCTCATGCTTAATCCTGATCGTGCTCTGTAAATAATCATGAATAGCAATGACAGCTAATGAAAAGAAAGCACACATTCACAACTCATACAACAAAATATTGAGCAGAATATAAACAAACTGATAGCATGATCCTCTATCCCAGTTCATACTTACTCCTTTTTAGTGTAATTTTTAAATCCCAGGATGGGGCGTGGCCTTCGCTCCTCCACCTGCACTGAGACCTGGTTAATGAAACCACATGGCAATGCCTCAAAATAACACTGCACATGGCTCACCTCCCTCTTCTCCTCTGCACTTTTTCTACCTGTGCCTTCCCCTTCCCCTTCTTCCCGCCTGGGTCCTTCCCTCTCACTGCCTTTAGGAGACCTGCAGGAGGACAGCACCCTCCTTTGTCCTCTTATCTGTCCAGATGGCTCTGGAATCAGAATGGAAATTACCCAGCTTTTTACTTGGGAACACAAAAAATCAAGTTTCCTGTTAGGTTATTTACTGTAGAAATCAAATCAGTCTACTTTGTTTATGAGTAGGATTTTTTAAACTTTGTTTTATTATTTCTAACCTTTTCAAACACCCAGTTCCTTCTACTTTCTCCTCCCCTGCATTCATTTTCTTCAAACTTTTGATTTTGAATAATTCTAGTTTTGCATTAAGAAATAATACAGGGAGGTCCTTTGTACCCTTCACCTATTTTTCCCCAATGATAGCATCTTGAAAAACCATAGCAATATCACAGCCAAGATATCGACATCAATACCATCAAGATACAAGAACATTCCCGGCACCACCAGGATCCCTCGTGTTGCCCTTTTATTGCCACAACCACTTTCCTTTGCCCCAGCCCCTCCTGGCAACCACTCATCTGTTCTCCATTGCTAGAATTCTGTCATTGCATGAATGTTGTATAAATGCAATCCCACACTATGTAACTTTGGTAATTGACTTTTTTTTCACTCAGCATAATTCTCTGGAGATTCACTCAGGTTGTTGCATGCATCCTTGTTGCTGAGTGGTATTACACAGTGAGAATGTACCACAGTTTGTTTAATCATTTACCCACTGAAGGACATCTGGGCTGTTTCCAGTTTGGGGCCATTATGATATAGCTGCTATAAACGTTCACGTGAAGGTTTTATATGAACCTAAGTCTTCATTTCTCCAGGATAAACTCCAGAAAGGCAATTTCTGGGTCATACGGTAGCTGCATATTCAGTTTTTTGGAAAGTGTCAAACCATTCTCTAGAGCAGCTATGCCATTTACATTCCCTCCAACAAAGTGTACGTGACATGATCCAGCTTCTCTTCTTCCTCCCCAGCTTTTGATGCTGTCGTTTTTTATTTTAGCCATTCTGATGGGAATGTAGCGCTATCTCATTGTGGTTTTAATTTGCATTTCCCTAATGGCGAATGAGGACAAGTGTCTTCACATGTGCTTATTTGCCATCTATGTATCTTGCTCGGTGAAATGTCTCTGTGTCTTTTGCCCATTGTATTAGTTTCCTATGGATGCCGTGACAAATTTCTACAAACTCTGAGGCTTTAATCAACACAAATTTCTTCTCTTAGAGTTCTGGAGGCCAGAAGTCCACATTTAGCTTGACTGGACCGAAACGATGGTGTTGGCGGGGCCATGCTGCTTCCAGAGGCTTAAGGGGAGAATCCATTTCCTTGTCTTTTCCAGATTCTAGGGCTGCATTCCTTGGTTCATTGGCCCCTTTTTACATCCATCAATGTATCATTTTCAAATCTCTCCCTGTTTTTAGCATCCCATTGCCTTATACATTTTTTTGTCAATTCTTCCTCTGATTCCCTCTTTTAAGAACACTTGTGATAACATTTAGGGCTTGCCAGGATAACCTAGGATCATCTCCAAGATCCTTAATTTAATTGAATCAGCAATGTCTGTTTTGTCATATAAGGTAACATTCACAAGTTCTTGGGATTTGTACCGAGTATCCCTGGGGGTACCAGTTAGCCTACCACACCCATGTTCTAAGTGGATTGTTTGCTTTTTTTCCTGTTGAGTTGTTTATATATTCTAGATACTAGTCCTTTGTTGCATGTGTGGTATGTGAATATTTTCTCCTACTCTGTAACCTGTCTTAACATAATCTTAAAAAGTTCTTCCAAAGAGCAAAAGGTTTTTATTTTGATGAAGTCCTTATTTAGCAATTTTCTCCTGTTTTGGATCAGGCTTTCAGTGTCAAGTCTAAGAACTCTTTGCTAAATATTTTCTATGTGTTTCTTTTCTAAAAGTTTTATAGTTTTACATTTAAATCTCTGATGCATTTTAAGTTAATTTTTGTATAAGGTGTGAGACTTAGATCGAGGTTCGTTTATTTCATCTATGCATGTCCAATTGCTCCAGCAACATTTATTGAAAAGGTTATCTTTTCTCTGTTGAACTACTTTTTTGCCTTTGTAAAAAATCAGTTGGGCATATTTGTGTTGGTCTATTTCTGTGCGTACTATTCTGTTCCATTGATCTACATTTCTATCCCTCTACCAAAACCACACAGTATTGATTTTACTGTAATTATATAGTAAGTCTTAAAATTGGGTAGACTAATTCCTCTGACTTTATTCTTTTTTAAAATTGTTTTAGCTATTCTAGTTCCTGTCCCTTTCCATATAAATATTAGAATAATTTTACCTATATCTACAAGAAAACTTGCTGGTATTTTGATAGGAAATGCATTAAATCTGCATATCAATTTGGGGAGAATTACATCTTTACTATGTTAAGTCTTCCAACTCATGAAAACTGTATGTCCCTGCATTTATTTAGGTCTTTGATTTCTTTCATCTGCATCATGTAGTTTTCAGCATAAAGTCCTGTGCATGTTTTGTTAGATTTATTCCTAAGTTTTTTGCTTTTGAGTGATTTTAAATGCTCTTGTATTTTTTAATTTCAGTGTCCACATGTTCATGCTAATATACAGAAATACAAATTGATTTTTGTTTGTTTATCTTGAACCTGTGACATTGCAGAAATTAATTTTTATTTCTAGGAGGTTTTATCAGAGTCCTTAGAATTTTCTGCACAGACAACTATGCCGTCTACAAATAGAGACAGTTTTATTTCTTCCTTTTTGATCTGCATGTCTTTTATATCTTTTTCCTGCCTTGTTGCATGGGTTAGACCTTCCAGCACTGTGTTGAATAAAAGTGGAGAAAGCTGTCATTCTTGCTTTGTTTCTGATCATAGGCCATTAGTTTTTCACTAGTAAGTATGTTAGTTGTATATATATATTTTTAGATACTCTTTATCAAGTTAAGGAAGTCCTCCTCTATTTCTATTTTCCTGAGAGTTGTATTACAAACGGGTGTTGAATTTTTTCAAATGCTTTTTCTGCTTCAATTGAGATGACCTTGTGATTTTTCTTCTTTAGCCTGTTAATATGGTGGAATACATTTATTTACTTACGTATTTACTTATTTATTTAAAACTTCATTGTGGTAACATTGATTGACTTTTGAATATTGAACTAGCCTTACATCCCTGGATAAACATCACTTGTCATGGTATATAATTCTTCTTATATATTGCTGAATTCTCTTTGTTAATGTTTTGTTAAGGATTTTTTCATCTATATTCACGAGGGATATTTTTCTATAGTTTGTTTGTTTTGTACTGTCTTTGTCTGGTTTTGGTATCAGAGTATAAATAATGTCATAAAATGAAGTGGGACGTATTTCCTCCTCTTCTATTTTCTGAAAGAGATTGTGTAGAATTGATGTTAATTCTTCTCTAAGTGTTTGGTAGAAATCTCCAGTGAAACCACCTGGGCCTGGGGATTTATTTGTTGGAAGTTTTTAAATTATGAATTTAATTTTATTAATAGTTACAGGGATAAACAAAATAATTTTCATATTAGGTGAGTTGTGATAGTCTGTGTTATCCTTTTTGATGTTTGCAGAATCTATAGTAATATCCCGTTTCACTCCCAATATTGGTAATTTGTGCCTTCTCTCTGTTTTTCTTTGTCAGTCTTGCTAGAGATTTGTCCATTTTATTGATCTTTTCAAAGAACCAGCATTTTGTTTCATTGATTTTCTCTATTGTTTTTCTGTTTTCCATTTCATTGATTCCTGCTCTTATCTTTATTATTTCCTCCTTTCTCCTTGTTTTGGGGATTACTTTTCTCTTCTTTTTTGGGGGGGTTCTTGAGGTGGCAGCTTTGATTATTGATTTGAGATTTCCTCCTTTTCTAATATATGCATTTAGTGCTGCAAATTTCTCTCTCTGCACTGTTTTAACTGTGTCCCACAGATTTTGAAATACAGTAGTTTCATTTTGTTCAGTTTAATGCAGTTTTAAATTTCCCTTGAGACTTTCTCTTTGACTTATGGATTATTTAGAAGTGTATTTTTTTAGTTTCCTAGTATTTGGAGATTTTCCTCTTATCTTTCTCTTACTGATTTCTAGCTTGATTCCACTGTGGCCAGAGAATGCACTATGTACGACTTCAATTCTTTTAAATTTGTTGAGGTTTGATTTATAGCCTGGGATATCTTGGCATATGTTCCATGGCCACTTGAAAAGAATGTGTATTCTGCTGTTGTTGGATGGAATATTCTATAAATGTTAATAAGATCCTGTTGGTTGATGGAGTTGTTGCTGATTTTTCTATTTGTTCTATCAATTATTGAGAGAGGAGTGTTGGAAGACTCCAACTATAATTCGGATTTGTCTATTTCTCCCTCCATCTCTTTCAGTTTTTGTTTCACATATTTTGCTGCTTGGATGTTTGGTGCATACACATATAGGATTGCTATACCTTTATATAATCATTGTTATATTTAATGTCCCTCATTATATCATGTCCCTCTGTCTCTGGTAATTTTCTTTGCTCTTAAGTCTATTTTATCTGAAATTAACATAGCTATTCCTGCTTCCTTTTGATTAATGTTTGCATAATATGTCTTTTTCTATCCTTTTTCTTTCAGCCTGCATGTATCTTCATACTTGATGTGAGTTTCTTGTAGATATCAGATATTTGGTTCATATTTTTTAATCCACTCTGCCAATCTGATCATTTATAGATAACATATTTGTTGATATGTAGGACTTAATTCTGCCATTTTTTGTTTTCTTTTTATTCTCTGTTTTTTGTTTCTCTATTTTCATTTTCCTGCCTTCCTATGGGTTACTTGAACATTTCTTAGAATTCCGTTTTGATTTATCTTTCTTTAAATGTATCTCTTTGTATAACTTTTTTAGTGGTTGCTCTATCTATTGAATTTATTATATATGCATAACTTAACAGTCTAAAGATGTCTCCATTTTAACAGTTTGAATGATGTATAGAAATTTTGTTCCTCCACCCTACCCCATTTATATAGAATTGTCTTAAATATTTCTTATACATATATTTAGAACCAGACCAGTGTTATAATTTTTGCTTTAACTGCCATACATAATTCTTAAAGACAAAAGGAGAAGTGAAGCCTATTATAATTACCCTTATTTTTGCCTCCTTCCTGGGGTTCCAAGGTTCCTTCTTTTATCATTTCCTTTCTGTTTAGAGAATCTCCTTTAACCATTCTTTTAGGGTAGCTCTGCTGGTTAACAAATTCTCTTAGTTGTTCTTCATCTGAGAATGTCTTGATTTCCCCATCATTCGTGAAGGATATTTTCACTGATATAGGATTCTGGGTTGACAATTATTTTCTTTTAACATTTGAAAAATATTGCACAATTTCTTTCTGGCCTCCCTCTATAAGTAAGATGTCATTTTTTTCAGGCTGCTTTCAAGATTTTTTCTTTGTTTTAGTTTTCTGAAGCTTATGCTATTTCTGGGCATGAGTTTCTTTAGCTTATATGACGTTCACTCAGTTTCTTGAATCTTTAGGTTTATGTCTGTTCTAGTTTGCTAATGCTACCAGAATGCAAAACACCAGAAATGGATTGGCTTTTATAAAAGGGGGTTTATTTGGTTACACAGTTACAGTCTTAAGGCCATAAAGTGTCCAAGGTAACACATCAGCAATCAGGTACCTTCACTGGAGTATGGCCAATGGTGTCCAGAAAACATCTGTCAGCTGGGAAGGCACGTGGCTGGCATCTGCTCCAAAGTTCTGGTTTCAAAATGGCTTCCTCCCGGGACGTTTCTCTCTTGACTGCAGTTCCTCAAAAATGTCACTCTTAGTTGCACCTGGGATATTTGTTCTCTCTCAGCTTCTCCAGAGCAAGAGTCTGCTTTCAACGGCCGTCTTCAAACTGTCTCTCATCTGCAGCTCCTGTGCTTTCTTCAAAGTGTCCCTCTTCACTGTAGCTCCTCTTCAAAATGTCACTCACAGCTGCACTGTTCCCTCTGCCCATCAGCTCATTTATATGGCTCCACTGATCAAGGCCCACCCTAAATGGGTGGGGTCACACCTCCATGGAAATATCCAATCAGAGTCCTCACCCACAGCTGGGTGGGGCACATCTCCAAAGAAACACTCAAGGAAATCTAATCAAAACTGATAATGTCTGCCCACACAAGATTACATCAAAGATAATGGCATTTGGGGGACACAGTACATTCAAACTGGCATGATGTCTTTTGCCATATTTAGGACATTTTCAGTCATTATTTCTTCTAGTTCATTTTTAGCCCCACCCTTCTTCTCTTCTACTTCTGGGCTTCTGATGACATGAATGTTAGATCTGTTGTTATAGTCCCACACGCTACTGAGGCTCTATTCATTTTTTTCATACTGTTTCCCCTATGTTGATCAAATTGTTTACTTTCTCCTGGTTTATCTTCCAGTTCATTGATTCTTCCCTCTCTTTCCTCCATTCTGCTGTTGAGCCCATCCACTGAGCTTTTAATTTTGGTTATTGTATTTTTCAGTTCTAAAATTTCCATTTGGTTCTTCTTTATATCTTCTATTTCTTTGCTGAGAATTTCTATTTCTTGGTTGACATTTTCTATTTTTCATTTGTTTCAAGTGTGTCTGTAATTGTTCATTGAAGCATTTTTACCACATCTGCTTTAAGATCTTTGTCACATAATTTTAGCATCTCTGTTATCCAAATGTTGGCATCTCTTAATTTTTTTTTAAATTGGTTTGAGAACTTCCTGGTTCTCAGCATGACGCTGATTTTCAATTGAAGTGTGGATAAATATTTTTAGACATAAGGGGTACGGCTCCCTATTACTACTGGGTGGGAGTGGGTGTTCCAACTTCCCACGTGATCTTCACTTACACCTAGAGGGGACAGGAGGCTTCTTTACAGTCAGCAGGCATGAAAATCCTGGCTTCCTTCTTGGCCTTCTCTGATGCCACCTTGGCAGGGCACTCATTACACCCTTATGAGGGTGGAAGTCGGTTCTTCACCAGGACTTTGCTGGTGTGGGTGGGGATGAGATCACAGTTTTTTCTGTGGTGGCTGGTTAGAGCACAGCAGTTATTTTCTAAAAATTTTCTGTCTTAATAGACTTCCCTTTCCTCATTCTTTGGCTAGAAAGAGCAGGCTTTTTGGGTGGTTTTTTTGTTTGTTTGTTTGTTTTTGGTCTGCCTGTGTTACTAGCTTCTTGAGCTCCAGGTCTGGGATATGTTAGGTAAAAAGAAAACCCGAGAAGCTCACTGCTATGTGGTTCCTTGTCCCCCACAGGCCCTAGCTTTTCTGCCTTCTTCCCTCTACCTTTCAGAGTCTCCTTAGGTTAATTTTATAAAAATTGTTCAGGGTCTTTAGTTGTCCTTAGTGGGAAGAATAGGGAGCAATATATCTATTCCATCCTCCAAGAAGCATAAATCCTTACCCTACCTCCTCATTCATTTGGCTCTTTGACCCCAATATTCATTTATTTTTTACTTTCTCCTACTTTTCCTTCCTCTGCTCTTTAATACTGTTTTTGCCACACTCTTCTTTTTTCTGTGCTCTCTTTCTCCTCTCCTCTACCCACCCTTCTTTCTTCCCTTTAAAACTGAGTGTCAATTAAATTAAGCAGGATCAACAGGCAACCATTTAAAACCAGTCACCCCTTGATTCCACCACATTTGCTCTCACCTCCCACACCTCTCAACCCAGACTTGCACATTCCACTAGGCTGGCTTGCACTGGGCTGCAGGAGGTGCTCTTAGGGGCCTGTATCCACCCTATGGTCCTTCAGGCATCCTCAGCTTATATTATCCTTCAATTGTACCTTCTTAGTCCTCATTTCAGCTACTCATTTTTTCCTCTTGGTCCCTGATGCGTGGTGCTGTCTACCTTCCACATTTCATTCTTTGAAATTCTTATTGCTTTCTTATACTTCTCATCTGAGTGGCTTCTTTGTTTGTTATAAGATCTTGATTGCAAAGTGATTATAAAAATCTCTGGCACAAACTTAGCACCTTCCAATCTCCATGACCACTCATGCCCTTTCACTGGACTTGTTTTAACTTGTTTCAGTCCTGCTCAGAGTGATGCTGTAAGGTGTGGTCATTCCACAGATCTGCTGCTTGAAGACAATTTATCTGGCCCTATTGTGCCTGCTGAGTTTCTGAAAGGGAAACTGAGTAGCTAACAGTCTATTTATTTTTTGAACAGTCTCATGAAACAAATTCATGAGGGCATACATCTGTGTAAAAGAACTAGTAGCTACGTTGCTCTAGCTGAAGCGGAAAGCCACATTGGTATGCATTGTGCAAAAGCAGAGGCCGACGTTCAGCCATAATTTGCCTTTTCTACTTGCAGAGCTATTTATCTGGGGATGTTAAAGTTCTCTGTATGTGGGGAACACTCATTTAGCATTATATAAATGGACTAAGGCTGAATCCATGTAGCTCATTCAGATTTCTAAGAAATGGGTAGCATATTCACTTGAAAAGCTTTCCATAATTCTACAACAATAGGTTCCTGGTATGAAGGAAAAGCTGAAGTTAACACCATGACTCTCCCCATAAGAAGATTTCAGAGGAGATGCTTAAAATCTCAATCCCAGGACTCTGGAGGAAATTCACATCTCTAGAAGGGACTGTGGAGGACAAAGCCACTCAAGGATTACCCGCAAAACTCTTCCTCCAGCCAGAGTAGGGAAAAAAATAAGATAAATATTTAAGTAAACAAAGAAAGGCAGTGAGCAGGAAGGTCAAATCAACTCTGGTTTCAAAATCATCCAGAGAAAGAGGCTTGAGTAAAATTGATAGAAAAGTCCCATTACAGGATGGCTCTTTGCTAGTGGCACGAGGCACTGGTTTGTTTTATGAGCTTAACTCATGTGATGCCATTGGCCAGGGTCACATTGAGACCTCTCGGAGAAACCCACCCAGGACACAGACTTCTGTTCACTTCACTAGCTACCCAGGGATTTGAGGAAGAAAAGTGTGTATGCCGGGAGAGGGGGTGGGAGGGGCGGTGGGGGGAGGTGACATATACTTGGTAATGGATGTCCTTGGGCCAAAAGTGCTTAGAATGTGCTTATCTGCACACAGTCTTACTCCTGTTCAGAGACCTTATTACATACAGGGCTCTCTTTGCCTCACGGTCAGTCTTGTCTCCCCAACCAGACTGCAAGCTCCTCGAAGACGGCGACTGGGTCTCAAACTTCAACTTTCCCAGTACCTAACTCCGCACTGCGCTCAATAAATGCTTCATGGACTTGAAAAGGCCTGACAGTTACTCGTGGTAGCTCCTGTGGGCAGCCTGGGCCAGGGACACTGCTGGGGAGGGACAGTGAGGCCAGAGGGAGAAGGACCAGGAAAGCCTGATGGAGATGCTTGGGTGAGAAGGGCAGTTCAGAGGAGGCTGGAACAAGAAACAGCCATGAAGTAATGCAAGTGAAGGAAATGCTTAACCTCAAACAATTCTCTGCCCCAATCCCAGGAGTTGTCTCCCTGTCTCACAGGCTCAGTGCTGAGGGAAAGGTCCCTGGTCCTTCTTCTTGACTTCTTGAGGCAGATCAGTGAGGGGCTTTAGGGCTCTGTGGAGGGAGAGCGTTCCTCTCCGCAGAAGATTTGTTTAGTTTGTTCTGGTGCCCCTTCTTTGGGATCAGGCTGCCTAATAGTACTTCTACTCCCAACCAGTGGGGGATGGGGAGGGTTAAATTTTAAAGATGTCTTTACTGCAGTGGAATTTATAATAATCTCTGAGGATGAGGTGAGAGAGACAATTGACAGTAAGAGTGTGGAGAACCCACGCAAGCCTCTGTGAAGGAAAGAAGAACCATTTGGATTGGGTTAAAAAGAAGGGCTAACGTACAATGGATTTCATGGTGCTCTCACACACATGCCCACACACACTTACACATACACACTCACATGCTCTCACGCACACATAGGCTCACACACACCTCAGGGCTTCTTAACTCCTCCCAGGGGTCACCTGTTTTATTACCCTGCCTCTCCAGCTTATCACTCTCTGCACCCTCCATCACTGCCGATGCTTCAGCTTCTCTGGAGCCCTGTCTGCTCTTCATTTAATCTCACAGCCTGTCACGGTGCTGTGGTTTCCAGGCAGAGGGAGAACACAGTTATTTATAAAGCCTCTGCCATCTCTCCAGCTGCTTGCCCTCTTCTCCATCCTCCTCCAGGGGCTGCAGGCTCCAAGTTGCGGTCGCAGTTGATTCGTCGGGGGGGGGGGTGGCGGCCGGTTGCTAAATCCTAGGCTCTCAGGATTGCTTGGAGGGTACCGGCGGCGGGGGCTCTTTCCCGGAGGCGAGGGCGAGGCGGGGGACTTGGCCAGGTCCCCGGCGGGGTGGCGTGCAAAGTATGGAGGGCGGCGAGAAAGGAACAGGCGGGACACGGTTCTTTTAGGGTGAAGAAGCCAAGAGAGTTTATTAGGGGAGAGTACAAGCTTATATCGGGCGTTTAGAGGGCGGGGTAGCTGTAGAGGTTAAAGGCTTGGATTGGTTCTGAGAGGGCGCGGAGGTTGATTGAAAAGGGGCGAGAGTTGCTCCGGTAACGGTGTCTGGCAACAATGTATGCGCACTGGTGGTAATGGGAGTTGCACTGGCAACGGGGAGTGTCCGGGCAAGATAAGGGGGTGGGGAAAAGGCGGTTCCCTCCGGCAAGCCTCCCCTAACAGTGTTATTTTGGGTGAGGAAATGGGGCCTGCCTCCGGCCTCACTTTCCCAGGCCCGGGGGGCTGCGGAGGGCGCTGTCGCCCGTGCCCACCACCCTCCCCAGGGGCTGATCAGGTCCCCCAGCCCAGGCCCGCCAAGTTGAAGCACGTAATCAGTGTCCCGCACCAAGTGACCCTCCGTTCAGGCCGAGATTCTTTCCTGGTCCACTGAGCCATCAGAGACCCAAAGATGGTGTGTGCAATTTCACACTCTTCTCTAGATTAAATATACAGAGAGATATATTTACGAAAAATCCACCTGCACTGAGTGAGAACTTGCAGCAAAGGTTGATTTCTTGTGGTTATGGTTGGGCTGTTATTTGGGAAGCAGTAAGAGTTAGACTTTTATCTGCAGGCGCGATTTTGACACATGGCCATTTGGAAACAGTAAAACACTCTTCTTTGGGAACTGGGCTTCTTGTTGTGTTGTGCACTTTTGCTTGGCCGGCACTCTGCTCAGTTTTGTATGTCTGCATTTCTCTTCTATATATGGGCTTCCTTGAGAGCATTCAGGATGTGCTCAGATCTGAGCAGCTGTCTTTGCTCCCCCACTTCCCGATTTCTTGTTCCTCAACTTCCCAAAACATAGTGATTGACAGCCTTGGGGCACAAGACTCGAACTGAGGTCAAGTCCCAGCTCTGCTGTTTGTTAGCTGTGTGACCTCAGGTGAGCTGTTTCAACTCTCCTTCTGTTTCCTCATTTGTCAAACAGGCTTATTGACAGTCTGCCTCGGGGGTTGAGGTGACACATATATAAAGTTTTTCTCATTGCCTGGGTGCTTCGTAAATGTTAGGAATTGTTATTAAAATTTTTGAAAGCTGGCTTCCAGTGGCAGAGAGAATTCTATGTACATGAAAGATCTCTGGAGCTGTGTAGGGCACCTAAAGCCCTAAAACTGACTCCTAAGTGCTGTGGGCCTGGCCTGGAGAGCCTGCGGGCTGCTATGGGTGGGGTGGGGGTGGTGGGCAGGGGGGCAGGGCCAAAGAGTAGACAGACCTGGCTTAGCTCCCTGACTCATCCTTGTGATCATGGGTGCGTCCTTTCCCTCTCTATGTCTTGGTTTTCTCACCCCTAAGATGAGGATAGTAAAACTCCCAGCTAAGACTATGTTATTGGGATTTAGAGATTTTGCATCTAAAGCTTGTAGCACCCATTTGGCACAGAATGGATGCTCAGTATACCTGATACTTTATTAATGTTATAATGATGATGGTGGTGATGATGATGATGATCTGGGCTTGTGACACCCACTTGCCCACTTTGTGATAAACATCAACTTGCAGTGGTTGCCAAGGGGGAAAGGGAAGAGGGGCAAAAATGGGGACACAATCTCTTTCCCTTGAATCTCTTTCCCTCTTTCCAAAATACTTTCAAATACATGATCTCATCGTTGGATGCATCACCCAACTCTGAGGTGGGAAGGGAGTTCTCAATCCCTTTGAGGAGTGGGGAAGCTGTCAGAAGTGATGAGCTGTGCCTGAGGCCACATCACCTGGAGACAGGGCTCGCCCCCAAAAGCCAGCCTCCAAACCTATCCTATACCCCAGCCTTGTGCTTATTACACACCTGTGGCTGCAGCCCCTCCCTGGGGCTCTGCAGAAAGCACAGTGCTCCCCCAGCCCCACCCCAGAGGGCCAGCTGCCTCACAGGAGGTGGAAGGAGACAGCATTAGGCCAGGAAATAAATTTAGTGGTTCCTGACCAGCATTTTTTTTAGAAGCAATAGGATAAGGATAGGATAGCATAGCATAGCATAGCACAGTAGAGAACAGAACAGAATAGGTAGAAAATTACAGAATGCATTGTACATAATAAGAGTAAATATTATTTCTTGAAACTTTTCTTTCAGTTGTGTGTGTGTGTGCATGCACATCAAATGAGTAGTGATGTTAAAACATATTTTTTGTTATGTTTGGTATATCAAGAAATATTTGAAAAACACTTTATTGGACATTGAAATTTATACTGATTGCTGACTGCCATATTGAGAGCAAATATGCTTTTCTCTAACCACCCTGATTATTCTAACTGGGGGAGAAGGCAGATTTCCTTTCCCACTTCTGCAATCTGGAGCACTGATATGAAAAGAGATTCCTCCAACCTGCTTTCATCTCACAGCAATTCCCCTCCACCTCCGAAAGCTCTGGAGCCTCCCCACCGCCTCCTGACCTTTCTAGCCTTATCTTCTGCCCCTCCCCATTGCCCTTGCTCCCAGCAGGCTTGTCTTCCTGGGGAATCTTCCATCTGTCCAGAAGGAAAGCCCCCCCTCCACTTCCCCATATCTCCATCAAGCCTCCGGGCTCTGCCCAAGTTTCACTTCCCTCTGAAGCGCTCCCCACCCTGCAGGCACCGTGATTCAAGCCCAGCGTTCCTTACGCAATCAGCCCACTCAGCCCCTTGTTGCGTGTTACTCTGGGCCGATTGAAATACTGCTGAATCTAAAACCACACTCCTCCTGCATAATACTTTTGAGATTCATCCATGTGTTACGTGTGTTAAAAACTTGTTGCCTTTCTTAATTGCTGAGTAATACCCCATTGTATACAGCACAATTTTATTTATCTACCTGCTGATGGACATTTGGGGTGTTTCCAGATTTCCGCCGATAGGAATAAAGCTGATGATTCATGTGGCAATATAGACGAATCTGAACAACATTAGGCTGAGTGAAATAAGCACATACTTATGATTCCATTTATTTGGGGCACCTAAAGCCCAAAAACTGACTCCTAAGTGCTGTGGGCCTGGCCTTGAGAGCCTCAGGGTGGCGGCGGCGTGAAGACCCAAATGTGCGTGCTGCTACACGGATGTGGATGAGCGAGCACTAAGGCAAAGCTCAAGTTGGTATTTTGTACCATGTAGTCCCACAATAATTCCTTTTTTGTCCCCCAGGCATATTGAGATCTCACCAAGTTGTTGGTCTATGAAACATCCAAAATCTGCAGCTACAAAGAGAAATCACAGAATTGCATCAAATTTCGCAGTTATATATTCATCTTCCTCCAGGAAAAATTTTGAAATATTGTCTATGTAACAATAAATGGAATAATTGACTCTTCGGGGTCAGACTTTGGTGAGGAAGGGTCCAAGTTTAACCCAGACCACAAGGATAAAGGCTTCCTGGCCATAATCAGTGTGGTGGTTTGGAGCTAAGTACCCCAGAAAAACACATTCTTAAACCTAATCTGTTTCTGTGGGTGAGAACCCATTGTAGGTAGGGCCTTTTGATGATGTTAAGTCAGTTTTATTGTGTGGCCCAACCCAATCAGGGTGGGTCTTAATCCTTTTACTGAGGTCCTTTACAAGCAGAATGAAATTCAGACACAGAACAAGCCATGGGAAGAAAAAGCTGAAGGTTGACAGAGCCCAGAAGAGAAGAGAGAAGCAGGAGAGGCCGCCATGTGCATTGTCCCGTGACAGAGGAGCCCGGGACGGAGGATTGCCAGCAGCCAGCCCCAGAACACCAGTCTTTGGAAAGAAAGCATCATCCTGATGACCCATTGACTTGGACTTTTTCCTAACCTCAAAGCCCTGAGCTAATAAATTCCCATTGTTTAAGCCTCCCTATTACGTGGTATTTGTTTCAGCAGCCAACGAAACTAAAACAATCAGAAATAGAGAGCTTCCTCTTCTCTCAGTCCAGGGTGACCAGGCTGATTGGTGCTAGGTGCACCGAGTCGGGATGCCAACCCCAGTGGGTAGCAGAGACTGTGAGCACAGTCGGGTCCCCTTGGATCTCTTTTACTGCTCTGCATACTTGTTCCTTTTTCTCTAATTCTGTAACTCTTCCCCTCTGAGGCATAATTGAACTCCAGAGCTCCCCTGCAGGATCAGGCTGAGCCTGGGGCTTTGCCTAAAATGCTCTTGCTTGGCATTTGCTCCTTCCCTGCAGGCTCCCCGCACTCCCTCACTGGTTTCTCCAGGAAGCACTGCCTTAATAAATCACAGGAGAGTCCCCATCTCAGGGTCTGCTTCTAGGGAGCCTGACTTAAGCATTGTGCTTGTGAAAAGGTGCCCTAAATGCTTTACAAGGCTTATACCAGCAGCGGGGGAGTGGAGTGGTGTCAAGGGAGCCAAGCGTGCTGGAGCAGAAGGCTGCTGGGATTTCACAAGGAGTTCTTGAGATGCATCAATGTCTCTTCCCAAGCAGGGAATGAATTGAAATCTCTACCTCAAATCTCCCACCTCAGATCCACCCTATCACTGCAGGTTGTGCTTCTGAAATAGACTGTACACCCCGCACCCCAGGCACGTGCGAAGATGTATTGGGATACAAGAAACAGCAGGATAAACATGAGACATCCACATGGAGTATGAATTCTACTTAAAAGTTTCTGGGATAAGGAATTAAGTATTTTAAAACACTGCCTTTATTTTAAACAAGTGACTGTGAAACTGAATGTAAACTCAATTGAATTTTAAAACTTGAAAACAATGTTCATGGATTACCCAAGACAATGAATGGCCCCAGATCCCCAAAAGCAAAAGGTTCTTTCTTGTCTGCTGTCAGGGGGGATTTCAGTACCTTGGGGCTATCCAATATTTGCACTCCCTTTCTTCTTTGCTAACAGAACCCCAATTTCACTGAAGGGCCCCACTTTAAAAAAAATTACAATTCCAAGCTTTTCTTGAAGATAGAGTAGCCAAGTATCAGTTCTGGCCAATGAGATGTAAGTAGAAATCAATGAGCAGGACTTCACAGAGGGTACTTTAAAAGGCAGATGGCTTTAGCTGGCCAGCCCCATTTTGGCCCTGAACTTTCTCCTTGCTCCTGCCTAATGCAACCACAGGGCCATCATGGGGAAAATGCCAAAAGCTACTTGGGATCTCAGCCCTGATATTCTTGAGTCTTTAAACCATGCCATCAAGTGCCATCTCTGAACTTCTTTCACCAACAGAAAAATAAAACCCTTGATTCATTTAAACTGCTGCTCTTCAAGTTTCTGTTACAATCCATTGCAGTAGGAGCTGCAACTGGATATAGTACCCAAGTTTAAGGGAATTTTTCAATAACTCTCTCAGTCCTCTATGAACTTTTACCTTCTTTTAGTCTTTTACCATCTACAAAAGGCTCAAATCCTTTGCCTTTCAGCCTCAACCCATCACCCTCCCTTGAGGGTCCCTGGCTCAGGGTGCTGACAGATGCAGAACCTGCTGAGGAGATCAGAGACCAGGAGCGGAGGCAGGAGAAGGATCCCATGTAGCCAGAACTAAGAAGACCTGGGGTCCCCTGCCCATGAGCAAGGGAAAGCCTGTGTGATTTCCCTGAACCCAGCTTCTTGCCTTCTCCTTATAAAGTGCACTAAACAGCTAGTGCACCTTGGGGTGAGGAAACTAGACTTCCATTCATCTTTCTACCCTTTACAAGCCATGTTTCCCTAGTTTCTTATCTGTAATTGCACCTACTTCACAATATCATTGGGCTGAGACATGTAATAATGAGGCAAAGAGCCTGGCACACAGTGTATACACAATGTTTTTAATTTTCTTTTGCCTTCAAAGTCCTGAATGTTCATTTTTACCTAACTATCACCTGGACAAAAATGTTGGGATGGGGGAAGGAGATTCCCCCTTAGCTGACTTTTTCCCTAGCCTTGCATCTCTTAAGAACAGCTCTGGCAGGTGGGAGAAAGAAGCTTAAGAATACCCCCAAAGATTGGAAAGATTATTAGCTCAGAGATTCTCCGTCTCAGGAGACAAGGGTGAAGAGTGAGCTTGATTGACTATACTCAGAGGGATTAAGTGAGACTCTCCCACCAACTAGCTGTAGGACTGGGAAATTAATTTCATCTCTGTTGGACCCATAGGGTTAGAGGATAAAAGGGTTGAATACTTTTTGTTATGACACATTTACAAACCTACAACATTTTGTAGAGAATAATATACACCCATGAACCCACCATTAAACTTTACCAAATCTCAGGGTCTTGCCATATTTCCTTCCTTAAAAAAAAAAAGACATTACAAATAGAAGTCAAGCCCCTTACACAATCTCTACCCTTGTCTTCCCTCCCTAAAGATAATCCATTCTTTAATATTTCTATGCATGTTTTTGTATCACAGGTCCATAATCCCTTATTCACAATTCTGAAATCCAAAAAGATCTAAGACACAGATTTTCTTTTCTTTTCTTTTTTTTTTTTGGTAAATTTGTAACAAACTCATTTGGCGGTAAAACCTAAAGTGACCCAAAATTATTTGTGGTCTCTATATATTATATCTCATTTCAAATAACTATTCATATATCTCAATGCAAGAACATATGTTTGAACATGGGTTGCCATATCATATGCTGATGGAGGTGTTTCATAATATATAGCACCATGTGACCTTTCTTACAACTGAACAACCCTTTCTTACAACTGAACAACTGAGGATATCAAATCATACCTGGCCTCAAGGGTTTAGGATCAGGATTGGGGCTCTGCATTGTCATAATCATACCACTATCATCATGTGTCAGTAAATAGCATTGTTCACTATGATTTTCAACTTTTATTTAAATAGTGCCATATACTATGTCTCTGCAAATTGTTTTTATTCATTCTATATTTTCATAAGTGTATCCATATTGATAAATGTACTCATATATCACTCCATTGTATAAATATACCATGATTCATGTATTCATTTTGCCTATTGATGGATATCTAGATGTTGCCAATGTTTCATGTTTACAAACAACGCTGAATGAGCTTGCATGTATTTATCTTTTTTTTAGAGAAGTTTCATCCAGAAGAGAAATGTGCACCAAAGGCTCTCACATTCCAACCAGGTAACTCACTCTGCCTCCATGGAAAGGAGAAAGGATAGGATAAGAGGCCCAGAGTATTGGGGGGAAATCACTCTTCTTGACAAAAAATCAGGCATGGAGAAGAGATATTTTTAGTCTAGCTAGTATTAAAGGGCATCCCATTGGTTTTTTGTTTGTTTTTTTCTTAACTTATTTTGAAATTATTGCTAACTAATGGGACAGTTGTAAAAATAATCCAAAACCCATATAGAGAATTCCAACCTACCCCTTCACCCAGATATCCCAATCTACGAATTTTAACATTTTGCCACATTTGCGATATCATTCTATCTATCCTTCTATTTATCAATCCATCTACCTATCTATCATCTGCCTATCTATTTATTTATTTTCAAACATTTGAGAGAACACTGTATACATCATCCTTCTTTAACATATAATGCTTCCGTGTATGTTTCCTAAGAACAAGGATATTCTCTTATGTAACCACCTTAAGTATAGTTATCAAGTTCAAAAAATTTAACATTGATATAATTTTTTCATATGTCCAAAAATGTCTTTTTGAACCTTTTCTCCTCCTCTATTAGATCCAACCAGATCATGTAGTACATTTAATTGTCATCTTTTTGGTTGCTCTTTTATAAATTAATAATTGTGGAAACATATATACAACATAAACTTTACCATCTGTTTTAATTTCCCAGCAGCTAAAACAAATACCAAGTGATGGGTTGAATGAAACAACAGGACTTTATTGTCTCATGGTTTTGAGGCTAGGAGAAGTCCAAAATTAAATTGTCGTCAAAGCAATGCTTTCTCCCTGAAGACTAGGTGGTTCTAGGACAGGCTGCCGGTGATCCTTGGTCTTTGGCTTTTCTATCACATGGCAATGCACATGGCGGCCTCTCCTGGCTTCTCTGGGTTCCATTGACTTCAAACTTCTACCCATGGCTTTCTCTCTATGTGTCTGAATTTCATTCTGCTTACAAAGGACTCCAGTAACGGGATTAAGACCCATCCTAATTCAATTGGGCCACACTCTCACTGAAGTAACCTCATCAAAAGATCCTACTTACAATTGGTTGACACCCACAGGAATGGCTTAAGATTAAGCCACTATACCATCTCAGCTACTCCCAAGCATACATTCTGTGGTTAGTTGCATATCTTTGATTACTACTGAGGTTGAACAAATTCTCATAAGCTTGTTGGCTATTGAAGTTTTCTCTTCTGAGAACTACATATTCATATCTTTACTCCTTTTTCTATTGCATTGATGGTCTTTATCTTACTAGTTTGTAGGCATTATTCATATACCTGAATATCAAACTTTGTCAGTAATATACATTGTGAATATATTCTCCCAGTCTTTGAGTTATGTTTTCACTTATTTATAATGAAAACAGAAATACATGAAAATTGAAGTTTTTCATTTTAATGTAGCCTAAATCTTTATCAGCTCTTCCCTTTACAGTTCATGGTTTGCATCTTGTTCAAGAAATCCTTTGCTACCTTGCAGGCCGGGGTTAGCAAGAGTTTCAGGAAGTAAATGGACTAAGCTGCCGTGCCTTAGGGGGAAGTGGAAGTCAGTAGTTCTGAGGGTCAACTTTGTGAAGAGGAAGGGTATGGGAGGAGGGGACGCAGGAGCAGACTGGCTGTCTCGCTCCCCCTGCAAGCCAGGCCTGGAGAACTCAGTTCCCTAGACTTCCACTGGGCTCAGGCCTGGCAGCCCCAGAAGGCTCTCTGGGGCAGCCCTTGGCTCCAGGGTAATGGGTCTCCTTCCACCACATCAAACAACAGGACAGGGAAGACTTCTGCCTTCAATGGGCACTGAGAAGCCTCCCAAGACAGGAAGCCCAAGTTTCAAGTGGAGCACATTGAGGACCCCTACACTGGAAGCAACTCTGAATCTGGGCTCAGGGTGGTCCTTTTCTTTTGAAAACAGAGTTTTTCACCACCCACACTGGGAAAGGGCAGCTGAGACTTGGCAAGCCCTCTATCCACCCAGGTAAGAAGGGGCACAGGGGGTCCGGGGTGGGCTTGTGAATCCAAACCTGATGAGCTGGGATGACTGCAAGAGTGAGTGATATGGAATAGGGCACCATACAGAATAATGCACCGAATTTAGGTCTGGAGGGCTATTTTCTCCAAATCGTCACCTCTGCTCAGTAGTTGCTCACACATTCCCTCAGGAGCCTTTAATGAAATCATTTTTCCACTCTCATCTGCAGTGTCTGTGTCCTGAAATAACAAGACTCCAGCACCTCCTGGGCTGTGTCACAACCTTCCCCTTTCTGACACCAGGGTGTGCCCCATCCGCAGCAAAGCTGGCTTGATTCTTCCAGATGAGGGAGGTTTCCTGTGATGACCCTCTTTACCCAGCACAGGCTGGACATCCCTCCAAGGACAGATTTCTGGTGTTTTATGATCTCTTTTAACAATCTCATCCTCTGTACATAACCCATCACAGATTAACAATTTTCCTCTTCCTAGCTCTTCTCTCCCATCAAACTCTTCTCAATTTACACCATACTCCAAATAGTTTTTTCTACTGCATTTAGCAGAGTGTTGGTGTCATTAATTCCCAGGGATGCAGAAATCCCAGCTCTCATCTGCTACCACTGCCCAGCTGGCTGTGGCCCATCTTCCCCAGCATCTGTGTTCCCTCTCAGTGAACTTGATTTAGCCAAGATGCATTGGGGTACATTAATATTCTACAAACTATGGTGAGTTTCCCAATGGTTATAGGAGTTGAATGGGAATTTCCCCAATATAACAAAAATGAACCATGGATGCATTGTAGTATAATAAAAGTGTACTTTAATAATGTGCACATAGGAGTGCACAAGCTGGAGCTCTGCCTTCCCTTCCTCATCCTCTTACTCCCATCTCTATCCTGCAATTTGTTGTGGTAACCAATAGGTGGCTGCAACATGACATGCGCATGCACGCACGCGTGCGCGCGCACACACACACACACACATTCCGAGCTGTTCATTTTCATTCACAAACTACTCAAAAATGAATGAATAAGTATTTGAATGGATGAATGAATGAGTGAATGACTAAATGAATGAATGAGTGAGTGAATGAATGATTAAGGACAAAGAAGGAGACTTTCAACAGAAAGAGACTCAGATAGCAGTGAATACTAAAGACTGAATTTTTTTATATAGCCCAACTGTTCAGAGTGTCAACGAGCCTGTCAATGGGAGCCAGAAAATATACTTTTCCAGTTCAGCAGTACAGAGTATCTGACATTTTAAAAAATGGTGGAAAAGAAGAAAATGGGATGGGAGCATATAGGTGAAATAAAGAGGATGGGATAAAGAAAGAGGAAAAGAAGAGTAGTTTATATAGCTAATTTCAGGACAGACTAAACAATACTAGGTATTTAATGTAGATTTAGGTTCAAATATTTACTAGCTTCTTGCTTAGTACAGGTCAGGCCCTGGGTGAAACACACTTCCACATGCAATAACTGACTCATTTAATACTCACATCAAGCTTGGGAGGAAGGCATTATTATTTTTACTTTACAGATCATTATCCAAAGTTTCAAGAAATTGAGACTTGCCTGACCTTATAGCCCATGCAGCTGAGGAAGATGTTTGGGGCAGATGGACTGGTGTTTGGGGAGCATAATAATGTAGGTCACCATTTGTGGGGGATGCAGTGAGCAGGTCACAGAAGGAGCATCATTAGGGAATAGGAACCCAACCTTTCTTAAGTTCACTAAGTCATTTGCTGTCCCCCCTCTCAGACTACTCCTACAGAAGTCAGAAGACGCACAAACATCCAATATTTTTTAAATGCAATTTTATTGAGATATATTCACACACCATATAATCCATCCAAAGTATACGATCAATGGCTCACAGTATCATCATATAATTGTGCATCCATCCCCACAATCAATTTCAGAACATTTTCATTACTCCAGAATACAGGAAAAAATGAAAATAAAAATTAAAAAAACACCCAAAACATCCCATACTCCTGATTCCACCTATTATTTATTTATTTTTTTGTCTTTATTTTTTTTGCTTATTTGCCCATAAACTGGATAAAGGGAGTATCAGTCACAAGGTTTTCACAATCACATGGTCCCACTATAAAAGCTAGATAGTTACATGGTCATCAAAAATCAAGTCTACTGCATTACAGTTCATCAGATTCAAAGGTATTCCCCTCTAGATATTCTAATACACTAGAAACTAAAAAGGAATAGCCATATAATGCATAAGAATAACCTCCAGAATGACCTCTCAACTCGATTTGAAATCTCTTATTTTGTTTCATTTCTTTTCCTCCTTTTGGTCAAGAATGCATTCTCAATTCCATGATGCCAGAGCCAGGCTCATCCCTGGGAGTCATGTCCCATGTTGGGAGGGAGGGGGACAGGGAGTAGTGAGTTTATTTGCAGAGTTGGCTGAAAGAGAGAGACTGCATCTGAACAACAAAAGAGGTTTTTTTTTGGGGGGGGGGGTGACTCTTAAGCACATTTATAAGTAGGCTTAGTTTCTCCTTTGCAAGAACAAGTTTTATAATGGCAAGCCCCAAGATCAAGGGCTTGGCCTATAACATTGCTAGTCCGTAATGCTTATGAGAATATCAGGAATTCCCCAGGTGGGGAAGTTTAATATTTTCACATTTTCCCCCAGTCCCTCAAGGGAACTTTACAAAAACTATTTTGTTTTCTGCCCAAAATATTTTGGGATGTATCAGGGTATTACATTAACCTGTACAGAATAACAAAATCTCATTCTCTATTCTAGATTTCAAGTAATTATGTTGTTTAAATAAACTGATCATACAGGTTAAATTAGATAGTGTGCTATGGAGAATATAAATTTTGAACCAAATAAACATCTCTTAAATAACAGTGACAACTCAGAAATAGATGCGACTGCCATAAGAGCCTACAATCTAGGAACCTTTACAACAAGCTTTATTGAACATTCTGCACTCCTGCATTATCGATTGCCCAATCTCTGCCCACCTTCTATCTCCTGATAACTTATGCTCTCAAATTCAATTCTCAGTGTTTGCTCATTATAGTCAGTTTATATTAGTGAGGCCTTACAATAGTTGTCCTTTCATTTCTGGCTTCTTTCACTCAACATAATGTCCTCAAGTTTCATTAACCTATTTGCATGCCTCACAACTTCTTTCCTTCTTGCAACTGCTTAATATTCCATTGTATGTATACAACACAGTTTGCCCTTCTGTTCACCCCTCCATGTACCCTTAGGCCACCTCAATCCATTGCAAATCCTGAATACTGCCACCATAAACACTTAGGTGCAAATGCCTATTGATGTCCCTGCTTTCAGTTCTTCCAAGTACTTACCAAATAATGAGGTTGCAGGACCATATGGCAACCCTATACTTAGCTTCCTGTGGAACCACCACACTGCCCTCCAGAGGGGCTGCACCATTCCACTTCCCTACCAGCAGTGAATAGGTATATCTCTCTCTCTCCACATCTTCTCCAGCACTTGTATCTTTCTGTTTATTTTTTAAACAGTTTTGTTCATGCACCATACAATCCATCCTAAGTGAACAGTCGAAAGTTCCTGGTATAATTCACCACCACAATCTGTATGAGATCATTTCCATTTCTTCCGCAAAGAAAGAAGAGGAAGAAAAAAGAAAAGAATAAAGAATAAAAAATGAGAAACACCACCAACCACCATGAGAATCCCACACCCTTCCCTTATATCCCATTTGTTGACTTTTAGCTTTGGTATATTGCCTTTGTTACACTTAATGGAAGAAGATTACATTGTTACAGTTAACTGCAGACCCTAGTTTGCATTGATTGCATTTTTCCCTTATACTATTCTATTTTCAACACCTTGTAATACTGACATTCACTTGTTCTCCCTCATGTAAAAACTTTCTTACATTTCTACATTTAATCGCCATCATTGACAACTCGAGGTTTTGCTATGTTATACAATCCCAGTACTGTACTGGACTGGAAAAGAAGATCTTCATTCCTGTTCTCAGGGAACTCAATCTAAGAGCTTCAAGTTCAGGAGACATTGATGACACTCATGAAGCAAAAAGA
This sequence comes from Choloepus didactylus, assembly GCF_015220235.1. Classification (NCBI taxonomy): domain Eukaryota; kingdom Metazoa; phylum Chordata; class Mammalia; order Pilosa; family Megalonychidae; genus Choloepus; species Choloepus didactylus. The sequence continues at coordinate 36,695,828 of NC_051308.1, forward strand.
AAAAGTGAACATATAATGGGGCTGAAAAGTGCAGTTCAGACGCTAAGTGTTACAGGATTTTGGAAGAAAGAGGGATTTGCGTAGGACTGAATATTCAAGAAAACATACATGGGAGTAAGGGGGAGATGACTTAAAGATTTAGATTGGTGGAGGGAAGGGATTCCAGGTGAGAGGGACCAAGTAAAAGAAGATCTGAATGAGCCTGGATGCTATCCTGACCGGAACAGAAATTTTCCATTGAGATGTAGTGAAATAGAATGGATAAGAAACAGAGCTGGGCTCCAAAGAGCCTTGGTAGTCAGACAGAAGTCTGCCAGGGTGATCTGGATGTCAGCCACCAACATACCTTCCCCAATTTCCCACTAAAATTTTCATGAAGTTGGGGTGAGAGACACTCACCCAAAACTAGATTGAACAATTGATCTTTCCCCAGTTACTAAGTACAAAGTTTATAAAACTGGATTGAAAAGCCCAATCAAAAGACCACCAACTAAAAACCATGAGGCTGTCTGCCTCAACATACACAGAGAGCCATCTATCCTCCCTTCCCCTACTGCCTGTCCTTGATTCTCAAACACAAAATCTATGTAGACCAGAAACCCGAGCAGTCAGACCACAGAGCTGCGACTTTCATTAGTAGAAAAAGAACTGTGATCCTTCTTATCCCCATCCCCTTGGCCCTCGACAGCACTTCTCTCTTTATACGTCTGTTTAGAGACTTCTGCTTCCCAAGACAGGAGGGCAGGAAGTGAGAAGTGAGGGGAGAGAGGGGACACACGTGGGGAGGAGCCCTGGTGGCAGTGAGCTCTGAGGACTGTTCTTCTGTATGTGTCCATCTGTGCAGAACATCAGAGAACCAGGCAGAGGGGCTAAGGAGAGCTCACTGCAGTCTGGGGGAACAGCCTACTAGACGTGGGAATTGGGCTAGGAGCTCTGCCCATTGACTTGTTGTCTAGAAACGGATCTAGAAAGAGAATCTGACAAGTATCTAAGTGAACAAAGAGAGAGGTGCCATGGCGAGCCACACACCCACCTGTGGACAAACAGCAGCTCTGGGAGGATCCCTCCTGCTTTGAGAAGGAGTTAACCTAAATCCCAGACTGGACCTTCAAAAACATACTGTAGAACACGGGAAAGGAGCCATCATCCTGAAGACTTGAGAATGTCCGGATCTCTGGAAGTGATTTTCTACAGAAGACAAAAGGTAATTTGAGAACAGCACTTGCTATTCTCTTAAGAATGCGAAAAGCTATGGCCTTCATAAAGCAGAGCAGAAATAAAATGATCTGAGATGAAAAGACAACAAGTATTATATGTAGAGGAAGATAGGAAAATATTACAGGGAAATTAAGTATGCAATAGAAACAACATTGGTGCCAAGTATCACCCTGCACATTACTTGCTAATTTCAAGAGGGGAAATGTAGCCTTACAATAACAGCTCTGATTGTTACTAACTTAACCATGTGATCAAATTTAGGATTGTTAGTAATGGAACATCAGTTGAAATGAAGAACATACCAGAATCTAATCACACTTTTAAACCTAGCTTCCACTTACAGTAAACACAGTGGCTTAGGAACAAACTAAATACACCAAGAGGAAACTATCAGACAAACCCAGAATGTAAGAGATTTTAAAAGTTAATATCTTGAAAAAAGTGAGATGGTAAGGAGGGTGGGAGAAAAGCGGAGGGACTCTACTAGATTCGGAAACTAAAGAGGCAAAACCACAAAAAGCAAAGTATTACCCTTGATTATATACTGATTCAAGGGAAAAAAGAGAAATTTGGGGAACAGTTGAGGAAGTTTGAATATGAGCTGCTATTAGATGGCATTAGAGCGTGTTTTTGGGTTATAGGGAAAGTGTCCTTACTTTTAAGATGCACATGCTGAAGTACTTAAAGAGGACACATTGTAATATCTGCAACTTATTTTCAAATGGTTCAGCATTTTAAATATGCTTATGTACATATACATTTACAAATAAAGAAAATACGGCAAAATATTAACTATTACTGAGTCTATGTGATGAGCATTGCATTATTTTTTCAACTGTTTTGCTTGGGAAATTTTCATAGTAAAAATTTGGGAGAAAAGTCACATTGTGTCTTAGTAGAACTTTAGTAGAACTAACCACGGTCTACTAAATCAGTAAGTTGGGAGACAAACTTCAGAAGGACTTTCAGAAAGTAGGAGAAAAGAACAAAGACATGAAAACTATGAGAAAGAAGGTGACAGATGAAAGGAAAGTGATCCAACATAGTTATCATAGGTGTTAGAACAAACAAAACAGAAGAAATAATCAAAGACATGATTAAAGGAAACTTGATAGAATTCATAAAAGGCACAAATAAGAAGAATAAAAGCACTGTCTGGATTCCAGACAAAAATCAATGACTTGACCCTCTTCTAGAAATCTTTTGGAGATAGACTTTAATTATAAGGACTGTAAGCATCTGGGCTGGGGAAATTTTATACCTACATTATAAGCAAAGGAACAGATTTTATGTTAGTTTCAGATTTCTTGGCTCTGTCAAATATTAATAAAAAAAAGTTACATCCAGAGCATTTTGATAGAAGGAAGGCAAAGATATAGGAATTTTACTACCAGCTACATTGCTTGTGATATGTGGCATAAACTTAAAGATATTCTTATATATGGGCACAGAAAATGTAACTTTTATGGAAAAAAAAATTATATGAGCATATGTTCCATTCAACAAGAAATAAATTTAGAACACAAGGGTGGTGAAATCATATATGAATAGTAGTCGTAGGTCTTTTCTTGCTTAATTTGGAACCGAATCTAGTGATGCAGTCGAATTGTTTACCTAAGCAATGCTTGACCATGCAAAGAACTGATCCCTTCCTCTCCAGCTTCTGCTCCTTTTCCAGCACCAAGGGCTGAGGTTTTGTGCCAAATCCATCACCCATAATTGCAATGATATGTCTTGCCATGCTCAATAAGCAAACATAACTAACTGCTGTTGTTCTTTCCAGCCGTTACAAACAATAGTAAACTATTAACATGGTAGAAGATAGTGCCAGGAGAGAATTACTTAACTGACTCTTTTTTTGCCTCCATTAAAAAAAAAAAAAGTTAAATATGGCCACATAAAAATAAGGAAATTGAACAGTGATTTTTCTACATCTTGAATGATATAAAATTTTTCTTTTATAATTTTTAAAAGGTAATAAAATACCAAGAAGCAAATAATTATATCATTAGCTTCCATTCATATCATCTTCTCTCTAAGATACGTGTGTCCTTACATTGGTTTTTCTTTAAAAGGAATAAATATAGTGTGATCTTGATTATGTAATTTATACATACAGATACAAATGCATGCACACACACACACACAAACACACAGAATGAGTTTGAGAGAGTTCAAATGAGAAAAGCTAAACAAGAATGAATCTTATTTTCCAAGCGGCAGAAATCCTCTCTAGGAAAATATTTGCTTTTGGTTGGTTACCTTGATGAGCCCAGAGAGGATAGTGATGTGCGCGCGCACACACACACACACACACACACACACACACACACACACAGGCAGGCGTGTCACCATTGGGAGTTGTAATGTTTTCAATCATGTGGCTTTTGTTTTGCTGAGTGAGAAATACGAAATGGGGTGATAATTGAATTGCTCCAAACCATAGAAAGAATTGTGGGAGGCTAAATGGAAGAATAACAATAGGCGACATTTAGTATGTGCCAGACACTGTTCTCAGCCTTTTCTAAGTCCTAACAACTCTGTGAGTAGGTACTATTATTATTCCCACTTTACAGATGGGGAAGCTCAGGCCCAGGGAGGTTAAGTAACTCTTCCAAGATCCTACAGCTAATAAAGAGCAGAAATTAGGGATCAAACCAAGCAATTCTGGCACCAGAATCTGTGTGCATAGCCATCACACATTGCCCAGGAAAGAGAACTGTAGGAGAGGGAGAGGTAACAAATGTGAATTTGGTTGTTTCTTACGGGTGGGATGTGACGTGGATCTCTTTCCTGTCTCCCAACAAAATCTTTTCTAAAATATTCATTTTTCCTTAATGTGTTGGGAAGTTGAATCTGTTTTGTGGGGTATGACGAAATGCCAAGTATGGTGGGTGCACGCACAGGTGTGTACATAAAGAATGTATGAATGTAAAAGAGTCTGGTTAATCTATTTCTTTCTTCACATTTTCATTTTCTGTAATTTTTCTACAGTCAAACATACATTTTTATAATCAGAAAAAAGTGATTTCTGTTCCTTCCTTACTTCACTGAATTTTTCAGTCTTTCTCCAATTTCTGAAATGGTGGAAAAACATTATTTGAAATAAAATCAAGAAGAATAAGCAGTAAGCAATGGGACATCATCAAAGAGAAGTGACACAGTGACCGTGGGCTTTAGGAAAGCTTCTCTGGCTGTACTGACCAGAGCAAGAGGGAGGCCGGTGAGGAGGGCCTTGCCTGGGCAGCCTTGTCAGTCATTTCAGCCACAGAGAGATCCTCCCAGCTTACTAACGTACTTAGCAAATACTTACTGAATACCAACCGTGAGCCAGCCATGGGCCGGATCTGCCCTAGGCACAATGAGCAAGGAGTTGAGATTGAGTGGGGAGAACATGCACTGAAACAGGAAACCAACCAACAGACAAGCTAATTTCAGATAGCAATAAGGGACGTGGAGGGAATGAATAAGTTACTGATTAGAAAAGTGTGGAGAGGGGGAAAGGGGCTTTCCGCTTTAGATACGGTGGGCAGCAAAGGACTCCAGGAGGTGTTAAGGTTTGAATTGAGGCCTGAGGCTGGGAAGGAGCCAGTCCCAGGGAAGGCACAGAGGCTGGGAGCAGGAACCGAAAGGACACCAGTGTGGCCGGAGCATACTGCAGAAGGGGAGAGGGAGGGAGGCAGGGGCCGGTCAAGTAGGACCCTATAGGCCATGCAAAGGAGTTTTCATTGTATTCCGAGTGCAAGTAGGAGCCACTGGAAGGTTTTAAGTAGTGGAATGACACGATCTGAACTATGTTTTAGAAGGTCACTCTGCTTGTAGATAATGACTTAAAGGAGAGCAGGAGAAGTACTACAGAGACTGGGCAAAGATCAGGGAAATTTCTGGTGGAAATGCCTTAACTATGGTAAAGCCTGAAAAACGTGCCTTCAGCTTCTCATCTTTCAAGAATCAGCCCAGCCCTTATATAGATAGTGATGAAGGTGGTGAACACATAAATGTATGACCATGCAGAGAACCATCGATTATTTACTTGGGATGGCATGTATGGTGAGTGAACAAAACCATATTAAAAAAAAAAAAATGGGTTGATGACAAAACCTTGAGGGCAATATACTGTGTGAAATAAACCAGACACATAAGGACAATTATTGCAGGGTCTCACTGATAGGAATTAATTATAATAGGTAAACTCATAGACATGAAATATAAGGTACCAAGATATAGGACGAGGCTTAAGAATGGGGAATCGTTGCTTAGTATGAGCAGAATGTTCAACTAGGATGAACTTAAATGTTTGGAAATGAACAGGGGTGTTGGTAGCAAGATGTGAGAATAACTAACAGCGCCGAATGGTGTGTGAATGAGGTGGAAAGGGGAAGCTCAGAGTCATATATGTCACCAGAAGGAAAGTTGGAGGTCAAAAGATGGGAATGTATAAAACTGAATCCTATGGTGGGCAATGTCCATGATCAACTGTACAAATGCTAGAAATCGCTTCCATGAACCAGAGCAAATGTACAACAATACAATTAGAAGTTAATAATAGAGGGGCACATAGGGAAGAACTATATACCTATTACAAACTATATACTACAGTTAGTAGTATTTCAACATTTTTTCATAAACAGTAACAAATGTACTATACCAATACTAGGAGTCAACAATTGAGGGGGGTTGGTTAGGGATAGGGGAGGATTAGAGTTTCCTTTTCTTTTTTTCTTTTTTCATCTTTCACTTTATTTCTTGTCTGGAGTAATGAAAAGTTTCTAAAATTTGAACAAAAATTAAGTGTGATGGATGCACAGCTGTATGAGGGTACCCAGGGGCAAGTGATTGTACACTCTGGATCTTTGGATAATTGTATGGTATCTGAACAATCTCAATAAAAATGAAAAAAAAAAAGATAAATAGGGAAATCACAGTTGAACCTAGGAAGTATTTAGACATGAAGGACAATAAATGGAATCTGTCTTTTCAGGGTTATGTTCAAGTCAATTTAAAAACATCAGTTCCTTCACTAAAACTCAAGAAAGGCTGAATAAAAATGAGTTAAGATTTTAAAAAAAAAAAAAAAAAGAATCAGCCCAGCTGATGCCTTTTATATGATGTTTTTCTTGATCCTTCCCAGGGAACTTTGTGATCACATCTACCACTACAGATGTCTCTTGCTGTACCTGTAGTACTTTATCACACCTGCTTGTGTGCATATCCATTTCATTCTTCTAACAAGTCAGGCTCCTTACTCTCCTGCCAGTGCCAAACAGCATGCCTGGAACTTAGGAATAGCATCAACTATATTGTTAAGTGCCACAACCTGCCAGACTTTCTGCTAAGTGCTTTACATGTATTGTGTCATTTTAACCCTGACATCAACCTGATAAAGTAGGTATAAGTCTTTTCATATTACAAATAAGAAACTGAGGTTTGGAGAGATTGCAAAACTTATCTAAGGCTACATAGCTAGGAAATAAGAGCACTGTGCATGAGTGCAGATCCAACAGACTCTCAAGCCTGTGTTGAGTAGGGAATTCAATAATTATGTATTAAGTGAATGAGTGAAGCGTTGAGGGCCTAGTCTAGGGCAGTGTTGATGACAACAGACATAAAGAACTGGCTACTAAAGAAATTTCAAAGGGAAAATCTGGATACACTTTTATGTCTATTACCTGTGGGAGATGAAGCAGCAAAGATGCCCTCAGTATGGCCCGAACAGATGTCTAAAAGAACACAGCCTCGCCCAGGTCAGCTCCAGGGAAGGGGAGCTGATTTAAGCTCATGTCACTTCTGGTTCTGGATATGATATGAGGAGCTGTGATAAAAAGGTCAGGAGTGAACTGGCTATGTCACAGAACCTAAGGGAGCAGATAGCTTGGAGGAGATGGCCATCAACAGGGCCAAACTGTTTCCAGGTCAAGTGGATTAAAAAAATAAATAAAGACTTTCTACTACAGGGTGTGCTTTGAGGAACCAAACTTCTAACACCACTCATGATTATTCTGTAACTTGCTTATTGAGAATACAGTCAAGTTTGAGTGAGTCCATTTCGTCCCCACCCAGCCTTGCCCAGATCCCTGACAGCCACAAGGAAGGGAGAAGGTCACAGTGGACAGATTTCTACCCAGACCTCAACAACCAAAGACTCTAAGACTCAGCGGCACATAACTGCACTCCAATGATATGGCCTTTTCCTTACGTGGAGCCACAATTTTAACCTTATGACCTAAGGGGGGAAGGAGGGTTGGTAGAAAGTGTGTGATATATGGGGCTGACTGGTCCCCCATCAAGATTTTCAGAAATGTGTTCTCTGACATAAACACAGCAACAAGTTTCCAGAAGATGAAAGTAGTAAAAAAGAAAATAATTCATGCTCATGACAAACCAGAGGGAAAAAAGGGGAATAGCTCACTTTCTTGGCACTGGAGTCACCAGGCAGCAGAATGAAACACTGCTAGATGAAGAGCAACTCTGCCCTCCACCAACACACGCCTCCCTCTGGGCTGCTCCCCTTTGCCAACTGGGAAGCTTGCAGAGGCAGGACTGAGCAGTGCCAGCTTAGCAGCCTGCAGCTGTGCCGGAATTGTGATTTCAGATATGCCTTGCAGACCACAGCAGGGTGAACTGATGCCACTCCAACAATCACGCATTCACTTGTAAGGTAAAAGGCATTCCACTTTGAGCTTTGGAGGAGGAGGGAGTAGGAAGAGTGGAAACAAAAGAGGGTCCAGGGAGAAGCAGCCAGATTCCACGTAGAATCAGAGGGGAGAGTTAGATCAAGGAATGCCTCTGGTCATACAGGAGAGAGATGTGCCTGCATAAATCTTCTGGAAATAAATAGCTTTGCTTTGGCAAAAAGAGAAAGGAGGTAAAGAAAGGAAAAAGAGAAGGAGGGGAAGAAAGAAGCAATTAAGATCGAATGAGGGGAAAATAGACAACTGGTACTGATCTAGATGGATGCTGGATGTCAATTCATCTTAGCAGAATGGGAGCAAGCAGCTATTTTCTTTCTTAACCTAGAGCACTGGCCAAAGGGCTCTTCTGAAGTTCAGTTATAAAACCGAGATTACACAGGCTTTATAGTATTGCTGAACCCTGCAACTGCTTCATGCCCTCAAATAATTGACAGTCACAAAGAGTTATAGCATAATCTCACAGAGGGGCTCTTAGAAAACATTTTACTCTTCAGATCTCTGAGGCTGTCATTAGCCAAAGCTATGCCAGCTGCCCTCTCTGTGGGCTCCTCCTCAGTGGAGTGTAGGGAGAAGAGACAAACATAGCCCTTGGAGGGCTTTCAAATTACATGAGATGGTGGTGCCTTTACAGAATCCCAGAAGCCTGAAATCGCCACAGAGAAAGTCAGTCCCTACATTCCCAAAGCATGGCTCCTGATGGGCATAAGGAAGTGACAAGAGTCTTCACCATTCATTGGTTCGCTCCTTCACCAACATTTGTTGAGTGCTCACCATGTGTCGAGCCCGGTGCCAAGGATGAGGGACATGAAGGTGATGACGACGCAACTCTGGAAAAAGCCCTGCCTTCTCAGAGTTCACAGAAGGCAGGGGAAGTGAACAGGATAGAGTTGTATTAAAGGTGAAAAGTGTGTCACCAATAGTAGGGAGGAATGACACATTATGTATTTGAGGCAAATTGTGAAGGACTTTTAACAAGTAGCTAAATGAAAGAAGGTTTATTGAATCCAGGTAGAGGGATCATAGAGGCATGAAAATTATGTCACAGTCCTATCTTAAAGGCCTGCACAGACTTTTCTCAATGACCAAATGACTTAAGCCATCAATGGCATGCTGTATTTGTTTTCTATTGCTGCACAACAAATTACTACAGCCTTAGTCATTTAAAACAGCAATAATTTACCATCTCACAGTTTCCATGGTTCAGGAGTCCAGGCATGGCATAACTGAGTGTTCTGCTCAGGATCTCACAAGGCTGAAATTAAGGCATCAGCTGGGTTGCAATCCTCTCTGGAACTTGGGATTGTTGGCAAAATCTGTTGTAGTTGTAGGACTGAAGTCCCTGTTTTCTGGCAGGTACTGCTCTTGGCTCCTCAAGGCTGCCCTTAAGTCTCTGTCATGTGGCCCCCCACCAGAGGCGGTTCACACCATAGCTGTTTGCTTTTTCAAGACCAGCTGGGCAATTCGCTAAACAGTCTGCTAAGATGGAGCCCTATATAATGACCTAGTCAAGGGAGTGATTATCCCATCATATTCACAGGTCCTGCCCACACTTAGTGGTTGAAGATTATACAGGGCGGGTACACCAGGGCACAGGAACCTTTGAGGCCATCTCAGAACCCTGCCTACCACATCTGCAATCTGGTTTGTCTTATCCAAAGGGAAAACTTCACTCCTTTTGATATTCGATTTCTAGAGCAGTTGATATTGCTGACCTCTCTCATATTGAAATCCACGTAATGACCTTCTTAGCTCCACCATCTCTTGATTTTCCTATTCTTCTTCCCACTTTCTTTGTTTCTTCCTTTCCCTTTTCAAAATCTTTAAATGTGAAATATAATATACATACATAAAAATGACTAAAACATAACTGTACTTGGTAATGAACAATTATTAAGCAAATACTTATACAAGCACCACCCAAGTAAAGAAACAGAACATCGTCCTGCCCTAGAAGAACACTGGGGCTCCTTCCCAACCACACCTCCTCCCCTTGGCCATCCTGACTTCCACAGCAATCATTTTCTTGACTTTAAAAAACAGTTTTACCATCTATTTATATATTCCTAAACAATATAGTTAAGCCTCACCAGTTTTTAGTTTTACATAAATGGAATAACAGTTCGTTCTTCTCTCGGGTTTTGATTATTTTGCTCAACATATGTTTTTATGTCTCATCTGTGTTGGTGAATGTAATTAGAGTTGATTCCTTTTCATTGATGTCTAATGTTCCATTCTTTGAGCAGTATTGATCTGCCATTTATTGATCCAGTCTACCTTTGATGGACAGTTATCTATTGCTGCTTAACAAATTACCGCAAAACTTGGTGGCTTAAAACAACAACATCATGCCGCGGTTCCTAGAGTCAGGACTCTGGGCATCATAGTGGGTCCTCTGACTCCGGGTCTCTTACCAGGCTGAACTCAAGGTGTTGGCTGGGACTATGGTCTCATCTTAAGACCTGACTGGGGGTGGATCTGCTTCTAAGCTTGCTCAAGTGGTTGTTGGTAAGATTCAGCTCCACACGGGCTATTGGACTTCGTTTCCTTACTGGCTTTTGGTTGGAAAACTTCCTCGATTCCTTGCCATGTGGGCCTCTCCATCAGGCAGCTCACAACATGAGCTCCCGCAGAGCAGGAGAGAAGACCCCAGAGAAAGTGTGCGAGCAGGACAGAAGTTAGTCTGTTGTAATCTAATCCCAGAAGTGATATCCCATCAATTTTGCCATACTCTATTTGTTAGAAGAAAATTGCTAGGTCCAGCTCACACTCAAAGGGAGATTACATAAGGGCGTGAACACCAGAAGGGCAAGATCGTTGGGAGCCATCTTAGAACTGTCTGCCATAGAGATATCCCAGACAATGCTGCCTTAAACACACTCACGCAAATGTGCTGCAGTACTAGGTTACACACCCAGTCCCTGAAATCCTGGGTCTTAAGGCAGATGAATTGTCAATTTTCTAAGATAATACCAAACTTTTCCAAAGTGATTGTACCAGTTCATATCCTCACTAGCAGAGCATAAAAATTTTTGTTGCTTACTTCATCACCAACACTTGTTAATGTCAGATTTGTCATTTTTGGCCAATCTGATATATATGTAAATGTTATATTATTATAGATTTGTTTCGCATATCTCTGATTACTAATGAGATTTGGCACTTTTTCACTCACGTAGTGGTCATTTTGGATTTCCTCCTTCATGAAGTATCTGCTTGTATCTTTTGTCTATTTTTCTATTAGATTTTCTTATTGATTTGTAGGAATTCTGTTTATAAGTTACCTATTTGTTCTTTGGCAGTTAAATGTGTGCAAACATTTTCTCCAGTTTGTTTCCTGCCTTTTAAATCTCTTTATGATGTCTTTGATGAAAAGAGGTCTTAATTTTAATGTAGCCAAATTTATCAGTCTTTTCCCATCTGAACCCTTGGTCTCATTCTTGGGCCTTGGGCCTTGACTTTGCTTGTCTTCTGGAGCCTGGTGTTCCTCATCCTCACCGGCTTGCACTCCAGTTACCCAGACCACTGGCAGTTCCAAAATGACCCACATTGCTTCATGCCTCAATTCTTCCGCAAGCTGTTCCCTGCCCGGAATGCTCCCTTCCCCCACACAGTCCAGCTGACAAAGGTCTTTATCCTTTTATTGCAGTGACTACATCATCATGTCCATGATGTCTTTCTGATCTTTCAGGCAGAGTTAAGTACATGTGTCATTGTAGCATGCATCAAATTATTTTATAAACATTGGTTTATAAGCCCAACTCCCAAAATGGGCTATGAGCTCCTTGAGACTGAAAGATCTTGTTCAGATTTGTATCTGGCAAGGAGCAAAGGGCCTGTAATAGAAGCTTAAAATCTGGTTGTTGAATGGATGGTTAATTTTAAGAAGTACCTAACAAACCTTGGTATTTGTATTTCCCCAAATTTTGTTTTGGTTGTTATATTTTTATAGAAATGGTCACTGATACTTACATTTACAGGTTTATTAAGTGCTAATTTTACCCATTAAAATGAAGACAGCTAGTAACATTCATTCATTTATCAACAAAAATTTAGTGAGAGGCACTTGTCAGATACTGAATTTGAAGTGGTAAGCAAATCAGACAAGGTCCCTCTCTTCACGAAGCTTACAGTCTAATAGGGGGAACTAACCTCGAGCCAATACACACATCAATATAAAATTACAAATTGAGGTAAGAGTTGTAAATGAAAAGAACAGGATACATGAGAGAGAATAACAGGAGATACCTAATTTAGACAGAGGGGTAGGGAAGTCCTCTGAAGGAGTGACTTTAGAGGGGAGACTCAAGGATGGGCAGGAGTGAGCCATGCAAAGTCGTGGGGAAAGAGCATTCCAGGCAGAAGGAGCAGCATGCATGAAGACCTTAAACGAGCGAAAGGCGGCTTGTAAGGCTGGGGGCAAGAGCGCAGGGGAAAGGGACAAGCCTGGAGAGACAGCTGAGGCCTTAGTTTGGAATCTGGATTTTGTTCTCAGTAGACAGGGAAGCCATTGAAGGTTCAAACAGGAGAGTGAAAGCAACCTTCTCACCTTCCAGAAGAGCTCTGCTTGTGAGCACCATGAGGGGCCCAATGGGTATGTGTGCCACTAGGGATTTAGTGCAGAGAAAAAAAGTGAAGGACCCTCTAGTCCTGATCAGCCAAAGTCCCTTTCTCTGCAAACCCTGGAGAAAGATAATGGAAGCTCACTTAAAGGACCACCTGTGAGAAGATTCTAGGCTGCCCTGCCTAGAATCCATTCAGGTGGAAGCTGTCATATCATTCAGTGACCATATTAATGGGAAGACAGGACCAGGTAGACAGAAGCTAGGGTTCCTCCCAGAGTCTGACGTGAGTCCCTGGAGACCGCTGACTGGAACCTCATGTCTACAGCCAGGAGCTGCTCTCCTCAGGGGGAGGAGGGGCCTTTGGAAATTCCTAGGGGGCTCCTCCTTGCCCCACCTCTTCATAGCACTCCTATGACACAGCGAGGCACAGTGCTGGTCTTTTGGGGTACACCTATGTAGCAGGGTACATGGTGCCATTGTACCAACTTCTCCTCTCACATTGCTCCTGATTCCACTAACAAAAGGGAACATTGAGCCACATGGCTGGGACCCGCCTCAGCAGGGTGCTCTTTAGGTCCCAGCTCTCAGTACTCCCTGGGCACCCCCACAGACCCCCCAGCACTCCAGAGTGTGAGTCCCCCTCCCTCCACACAGCTCCCACATGGGGTTGGGAAGCACTGCCACACAGGGAGAGCCTGGAGGCGGTGCATCCTCTGCATGCAGCCCTTCCAGACCCACTCGAGGCAATTTGTCACTCACACTTCAAGCTGCCAGCCAAGGAGGGGAGCCGGGAAGACTCTATAATGGGATTCTTACACTGTAATTAAGTGCCAGGCTTTATTTTACGCCTATCTTTCCCGCCTTGCCCGATCATATCATATCACTAGAGAGTGGGAGTGTGGGCTGCACTCTGATTACACTCTGAGCTCCCAGTGGCAAGTTAGTGGGTGGGGTGGGGGTCACCCACCTGCACTGTCTGTGCCCCCACCCAGATGCTCTCCCCACCCACAGTCTTATCTGTCCTTGAACCAGGGTTCATCCCAGAAAGCCACTTCTCCACCTTCTGATAAGTCGTCTTTCCTTAACCCTTTAGCGGCACAAGCCTCTGGGGAGCTATTTCTTTCCTTTATCCTGAAAGTGCAGCAAATCCCAACAATGGAGGAGGTAGGAAAAAAGAAAAGGGAAGGCAAATCAGAAGTAATGCCATGCTTGTAGGACAGAAAGGATCTGTCTTCTCAAAACAAAATCAGAGCAGCGCTCTTCAAACCACCTCAGCTCCCAAACATACAAAGTATCACTTGCTGACGGGAATCCATCATTAAGGTCTTCAGATGTTAGCTTGAATTTAGACACGAGTGAAGGAGCACTGGGTTAGGAGTCAGAGAGCATGGGATTGATTCCTCTTTGGGCAGGTTCCAGCTGGGCTTCTGGACAATTACTTCAGGTCTCCGGGCCTCGGCTGTCCCCTCTGTAAGATGAGATTCCAGGTTACCAGCCCCCCTCCCTAAACCCACAGGCCCTCTCTCCACACCCAAATTCCGACGCTTGGTAAATATCCCCCTTCGGTCCACAGACACCTTGCCCCTCCCCCCGCCGCAGGCTCTCCGAGGCGGGGTCCCCGGGTCTGAGCGGGGGGTCCCGGGAGGGCTGAGGGTACCTGGGCTGAGGGGGCGTGGCCGGAGGCGCGGAGGGCGCGGCCTGGTGGGCGGGGCGCAGGGCGCTCCTAGAGCCCCGGGCGGAGGGCGCCGCTTCTGCCGCGGGGAAGAGCAGGAGGAGCGGGCGGTGCGGGAAGAGTTCCCCCGAGGTGAGCGCCCTGTCGCGGCCGCGGGCTGGCGACGACTGGTGCCCGCGCGGAGGCCGGGGCAGAGGCCGGGATTGGCGGGCTGGGGCTGGGGCTGGAGCTGGAGCTGGAGCTGGAGGTGGAGCTGGGGCGGGGGCGGGGCCGGGGCTGCCTGCGGCGGCGGGGGGCGCCTCTTCCCCTCCGCCCTCCTGCCGGGCTGTGCAGGACTGTGTCACACTCTCCTCCCCGCTGGGCTTCCCAGCCCTGGACCGCGGCCTCACACCGCAGGGACCGCGGGGGGTGGGGGCGCGGATCCCTCGGCAAGGGGGCCCTCCTGGATGCCCCGTGCTTGGCAGGTGGGCGTCGCCGCCGCCTTGCATCCTCACCTTCGAACAGAGGGGTCGCTCTTCTCAGACTTTCTCACCAGCTTTCATCCTAACCCTGTGAAAGGGGGCAGGTGGCTTGTCCGAGTCAGCTCTTTCACCCGCTTTCCTGGAAATGGGGGACACCCACCTCCAGCGCTGCCATAGAAATCATAGAAAGTTGCTGAACCGCTCTACAAAAGGCTTTGAACCCCGCCCCGTATCGTCAGGTAGAGAGAAAGACTTAGCTTGCAGCCCTGTAAACTTTGTCTTGGCTTCATAGTAAATATTGTTGGCCTTTATGTTAAAAAAAAAAAAAAAAAAAAAAAAAGGGAAAAAAGGGGGAAAATCTGCTTGTGCAGATAATCACACATGGCACTGCTCCTGGAAAACCACAGCTGAAACATTTTCTAAGGGTAGGGATGGGTCTCAGACCACACTGTGGTTTGGTGGATTGTCTTAGAAGGTGAGGGGTGGTGTCCAGGAAGGCTGCTGAAGCTATCTGGGATCAGAATTCACAGCTCTGGCTTGCACTTGGTTGGCTATGGAGTTGCCTAGAGTTTGGAACACATTTGTCCAGCACCGTGTTTCAACACCAATTTCCTCACCGTGAACCACAAACAAGCTGCTTCACCCCAGCGTCCCTCAGATACTGTTGCCGAGCAAAGAGCCAGTGAATGTGATGCCCTGTTTGTACTCCAGTCATCTGTCATGCAGTGCTCTTGCTCAGTGGCTGGAGGAGAACATTGCAATTACCCACTGGTACTCAGCACAGCTACCCACAAGGAAGCAGCCTGGCCCTTGCCAGAGTGTGTGATTTGATCACTTCTCCCTGCATTTCACTCAGCCTGTCTGAGCTTGATGATCCTGTCCCAGATTTCCTTGACCGGCTTCACCCTTGTTCTGGTGTGCAGAAGCCAGTGGCCAGGAACTTCCCAGGGTGCAGGCACAGTCAGTCAGAAGGGAAGTCCTGGGACAGGGCTGAGAAAACT
This sequence comes from Choloepus didactylus, assembly GCF_015220235.1. Classification (NCBI taxonomy): domain Eukaryota; kingdom Metazoa; phylum Chordata; class Mammalia; order Pilosa; family Megalonychidae; genus Choloepus; species Choloepus didactylus. Next base: position 36,711,434 of record NC_051308.1, read on the forward strand.
TCGGTGGTGCTAGAAGCTAATCCTTCAGTAGCTGGATTGTGAGGAGGCTCTGGTAGATCCTGGAGGAGGGGCCAGGGTCACAGCCATTCAACAAGCAGTACAAAAATAATCCATATTTTAATAGTCAGAATGAGCACACCCATGCATTGACAGCCTTTCCATCCTAAATGCTGGCACATATCACCCTTGGACATTTATAGCTCTGAGCAAGGCAAGACCCTTTTAGATTCCATTGTCTGAATGCATAGCCAACTGACCAGTTTTTGGTTTTCTGTCTGAGGAAGAAGACTTCTCTCGAGGAAGGTGTGTGCAGCACAGTGCATTCTTAGTTGATCTCATCAGGAAGTTTGGCTTTGCTGAGTGTTGATATCAAAATATTAGGCCTACTTGTTTGTCTCTATGCTCACAGACTTGGATAGCAAGAAAACATTGGAATGTACAGTTACTGAACAGAGGAGTTTGTTTCACTCTGAATTTTGTGGAAAAGAATGCAGAAGGCAGATCCAAATTTTCATCAGATCCTGGAAGCTTGGGTGTTTCCCAGACCTGGTTCTGCAGCCCCCTAATATAGGGGCCACAACTGACAATGTGCTCAGCTCTATAGGACAATCAGAAGTTTGAGGCCTAGTCCCTGCCCTTCAGAAGCTTCCAAGCCTAGGTGGGAAGACAAAACTAGCATCTATAAAATAATTAGAGAACAATTAAGGACAGAATTTTGTGATATTGTCCATTAGCTCAAAGACAGCCAGTGTGGACTTGGAAAGGCAGAGAGGGCTTAGAGAAGCAAGTTGTCTTAAGCTGGATTTAGAAACGACAGTCAAGGACCCCAGGATGATAATATGAAGCCGGGTGATAAGAAGTTCAGAACAAAACAGAGGCCCCCACTGCCCACATGATGCAGTCCAAATTCCCTGCCTCCCTTCCTGGCTCTACCTGCTGTCACTCTCCTCATGTACCCCCACCACACCAACCTTCCTATAGGATTCTGACCCTGCCTTTTTTTTTTGCATGCCTCTTTCTTTCTACACTTGCTCTCCTGTGCCCAGAATGCTCTGCTGGGGAACTCCTCTTCATTTTTAAAGAAGCACCTCAAATGGCATCTTCTCCAATGAAAACTTCCCTCCCTCAAGCTGAATTGGACCATTACTCCTTTGTCCTCTATTGCTCCTTGCATGTACGTCTCTTGAAGCTCTTAGCATCCTGTTGTCTGTTTAAGTTGAGGGGTCTCTTCGCTACATTGACTGAGCAGGCTGTGTCTTATTTATCTTAGGACCTCCTGAGCCAAATGTGGTGTCCGGCACCTGGGAAGCATTTGGAAAGTGATTCTTGATTGAAATCCAACCATATGTGGTTGTGCCCAGTGAAACACCCACTTACTTAGAGCAGAAGGTATGGGCTAAGTGGTATTGGGAATTGAAGATTGGGTAAATTAGGGGGAGCCAACTCACAGAGGCCTTGAGGAGTTTGAGTTTAATGCAGGCGCAAAGCTCAAAACCCTTAAGCAGCCCCTGCTGACCCCAGAATGGAACACAAGGGCCTCCTGGATCTGGCCCCAGAGTATCCTCTCCAGCCTTGCCTCCCGCCAGCTCCCACCTTGAACTCCACGCTTGGAGTTCACTGTGAGCCAGTTCAGCCCAGCTGCACTTGCCGGGCCTGGACTTCCTGTGCTCCTTTGACTGTGCTGTTTGGCAGCCCCTGCCCGGAATGCCCACTGGTTTCCCTAGCACCTAACTCCTGCTGAGCCTTAGGATTCCATGTCTATTTCCCCTTGGTGTAGAGGTCCCCTCGGCTGGGTCTGGCCATCCTCTGTGCTGCAAACACCCTCTAACAGCATTTGTTACACCCTCCTGCATCTGCCTGTTACTTGGCTGCATCCCTGCTGCTGACTGCTATCTTCCTGAAGGCAGTGATTGGGTTTAGTCCCTGATGTGCCTCATCGACTAACATAATTCCTGGGAGATGGTGCCCAATACACACGTATTGAATGGAAGGCTAAAGCCAGGGTTATACAAATGTAAAAGGAAGGTCAACTCTAAAGAAATTTGGAGGGGAAAAAAATAGGGTTTGGTGATGAGTTATATAAAAAGAGTAAAGCAGAAAGTTGGCTTACAACCTGCAAGACCGGTAGAGACGGCATCGCACAGGAGATGGGTCCCCAGCACGGGCAGAGGTCCACTGAAATGCCTCTGAGTGAAGTGCAGAAAAGTTCTTATTTTCTGAAGGATTTTCAAAATTCAAAATACTGTTAAGTCACTTTAGGACATAATGAGCCTGAAGTTATAATAGGACACCCAAATGGGGACACCCTTTAAACAACAGCAGCACTTTGAGGTCAGGGCTAGAGAGAGATCCTTGGGAGAGGTGATGGTCCAACTTATGGGAGCAAATATGATCACTGAGGGAAGAAGCCTAAAGCTGAGAACATTGTCTTTGGGAGAACTATAAGCTGGCAGAGTGTGAGAAGAAAAAGGAACTGGTGAAAAACAGAATGACGGAAAGATTAGAAGAAAATTAGAGAAGGTAAGGGAGGACATATTTCAAGAAAAAAATAGATGGTAGAAGCTGTCAAATGCTAAAAAGAGAACAAGGAGGTTCAGGCAAGAAAAGATAAGAAGGAGGTGGATTTCAAGTGAGGAGCTCCCATAGGAAAGCCAGAGCTCAAAGGCTTAAAAAGAGGACTGATTAATGGGCGATGGAAACACTGGGTGGAGTCTGTAGTCTTCAGGTTTGAGGAATTTGGCTGTGAAAGAAAGGACCGATCATTCTTCAGCAAGAAGGAAGAGGTGGTCAGGTCAGGAGAAGATTTCTATCTGTTTTATGAAAAAAAAGCTCTGACCACATTGGAATGCAAGACAGAGAAGCTCATTTATGCTAAAGGACTATGGATTAAGGCCCCTCTTCACATTGATTATATTTCATTTCAAGCCCCACCCCGTCATGTTCTCCTTCCTCACCCACTCACACAATGTCCCATACAACTTTCTCTCTGGATAATTTCCAAAGTCTCAGTATTGTGAAATCCAATGAAAGGATGTTGTAATACTGAGACAGTTAGTGCTCACCACTCCAGCCCATGGCAGACTTCTCTCAAATGCCCCCAAACTTGACTTTCCTTTATAATGGTCCTGGCCAGACTTTTTCCCCTTTCTGTGCACAAATTAATAGCATCAGTAATAATAGCAAACACATAAATGGCATTTACTCTGAGCCAGACACTGTTCTAAGTACTAGTGAGGTGGGTATTGTTGTTATTATTATTTTTCCAATGACAAAAACGATGCTCAAGGAAATCACCTGATAACCCACAGCAGGAAGTGGTGAGCCAGGTTCAAACTCAAGGAGTCTGGCTTCTGGGTCTATCTGCTCAAACCACTATACTGAGTTCAAGATAAGCAAGCTTGTACTTTAATGCAGATTGATGCTTATGTTCCTGACACTTCTACAAGATTCAGAGTCCTAGCTCTACTGACAATGTGACTTGTCCAAGGTCACCAAACCAGCTCCATCTGGACCCCAGTTTCACTGTGTGTTGTTCCAGCTTTAATAGTCAATAAATAATTTAATAATCAACAAATTATCTACCAAGTGCAAGGCACTGCAAGGGACCCAAAATTATGAGCTACCTCATAATCTCATTTAATCATCACAACCATTCCACTTTATGGACAGGGAAACTGAGCCAGGATTGGTACTCAGACAGCCATAATAAAGGCATCGTCTAAAGCTACTTTCATCCCAGAATTTCTACAATCTGAGCTTCCTTCTCACCATGGTCTAAGACATAAAGTTCTAGGTAGTTCTAAGGCTATCTTTCACTTTCATTTCCAATATGTAAAATGAAAGGGTGGAGAGTATGAGTCTCTAAATGCTTGGGTGTGTAAGAAATACTGCCTCTCCCTTTCTTTTCTATATGTAAACTCAATATTAATTTGGAGCCTTCCAAATTAATAATTAATCTCACCAGGCTGGCAACAATAGAAATCACCCCAGGTTGTCACAATTTCTGAACAGTTTGCATTGCCAAGACCTCAGGGGCAGGGGTGGGGGGCAGGGTGGCTCCTGCTTTTCTGTCTGGTCCCTGCAGGTTACCACTGAGCTTCCTGTATCCCTATCCCTATGGCGTCTCTGCAGCTTCTGGACCATACAGTGGTTCCTCTCTGGGGTCCTGCCTGAGTTTGTACTTCCTGGGAGCCGGGGACCTCTTTCCCCTTCATGTCTTTCAAGCCTCTCAGCTTCTACCCACCAACTTCCCTTTTCCCGGTACCTCCTGGCAAACCTCTCTGGCCTCTAATCCAAAGACCTTGTTTGGGAAAAAAAAGCCAGAAGAACCTGCCAACTACTTCTGGGTATAGTCCTGCCACATACCTGCCCTGAGGCAATGATGTAGGACAACTTTTTCCTCCTTAATGGGGGTGGAGATGGGCAAGGTGGAAATAGGGAGGGGAAAAAGTTTTCTAATCCCGAACTTTGATCCAGCTTCAGAACCAATCCCTTCTGAAAATAAATTCTTAGCCAGGAGAAAGTTGCTGTTTAAGTCCAGGATATATATGTGGATGCATTATTATTGGTAAATTGATAATATTATTTTCCATGATATATTCTCAAGAGCCTCTATAACAAGGCTTGCAAAGTTCCCAAAAGGAAGGGTGAATGTTCTTCCCCAAGGAGGATTGTGCCTTGGTCTGTGATTGCTGTCATAGTTCTCAGCAAGTTTCTTTAGATAACTTTAGAGTTAACACGGATTTGAAATGTTTCCAATTCAAAATTGACAATGTACATATGGAGAAACTGTGGACAAGGAAAGGTCAACTTGTCTCGGGCCCCCAGATAGTGGCAGAAGGAGGACTGTAACCCAGGTTTCCCATCTCCCAGCTTTTGCCATTACCTCATGCATCTTGGAAGTAACCACCAAGGGCAAGTTAAAGCCAAATTTATCCTTGATTCCCTGCCCCATCCCTCCTCTCCAGAATGGAGGCAGCAGCCTGCCCAGGGCAGATTCCTTGCCCAGTGAATGTCTAGAGGCCCGTATCGGGACCTGTGCTTTCAGCAGGAGCTTGTTATCCATCCCTTGCCATTTCCAGCTCACAGCCCCTCAGGTATCGCTAATGAAATCATCTTTCCTTCTTTGTGCCTTGCAGGACTTGAGTCAAGGGACACCCCACCCCCCAGCCGCCAGCCTGTCTCCCTCCCTTTCCCTTCCCAGCTGCAGAGCTAACGGGATTGTATCAGCCTGGGAAATTTCTCGTTGTTTTTGCAAGCCCAGCGCAGACCACAGATTCCTCCCAGGACAGTTCTCAAGTGTTTCACAAATTTGCTTCATGTTTCCATTCTGTCCAACCAAGGACACTTAAATAGGGTTTTCCTTCCCCGCCCTCCCCCCACTGCCCCTTTATATCACAATCTAAATGAATTTTGCTGCTCTTAGCAGATTGCCTGTGTCATTACTTTCAAGAGATGCAATATTGGACTTCCCAGCTCTCATCTGCTCTTGCTCCCTGACCTTGAGGTTGCCCATCTTTCCTGATAGTTTTCTGCTTATCAACATGCCGGGTTTAGCTGAGTTGCATTTAGGGAGGCAGTCAGATGTTTATATTCTAATAGGGAATATTGCTGTTGCCTGAACCTAGAGACAGGTAGGAACATTTCATCCCTTGGTGAGTTACCCCTTCCCAAGGATTTTAAATGTGGCAGGCTAGTTGTTAGTTTTTCATAATAATAGAGATGAAATAAAAAGACAAAATTATTTCTTTCAGTCAGATGGCTTAAAACTGTGTGCTAAGGAATTATAATCAACAAACAAAAGGGAAACCACTCAGTACCCAAACCATTTGGGTTTTCTACATACTTTCTTCAGAACCTTGGTTTGTCTGGTTGTTATATTTTGTTCTTTTATAGTGTTTGGGACCACCAGTTGAATATTAAAGAAAACAGGGGAAGCTTTTATGTAATTCCCATGAGTGCACGAAAAGAGAAACACCAAATTGCTCCAATGTGTTGTGAAATTCCATTTCCTTCTCTCACTCTTCCCCTTCGGTGGTTTCTAGAAAGAATATATTTCTGGTGAGGTGTAGCTGGATAAATGAAGTTTGTCTACTTAAGCAAGCAAGAAATATTAGAGGATTACACATGAATAACTATTCTCTGGTTCTGGCACTAAAGTGTCCTGGCAGCCAGCGCTGCTGATGCTGAGGGAAGTAGAAACTATGATTGTTGTTATTTTAGAGATGACTGAACTGACACTCAGAGAGGTTAAGTACTTAACCCAAGGTCACACTTCTATTAAATTGTGGCCCTAGTATTTGAATCCAGCTACAAACTTGGTTGTCATTTTGATCTTTCAAAAACATAAAAATTGTAGACTTTGCAAAAACAGATACAGCGCCTCAAAGGCTTTGTGAAGGGAGGGGATAGATGGGGGCAGTGGAGGGGCTGCATAATTCCTTCTGAGGTGTGTGCGCGGGAAGCAAAGGCACACTAGTACCGTTTTGACACTCAGTAGTGATCCCCCCTCCCTCTGCCTTGGGAATGACTGGCCTGCCAGGAGCATCTGCGTGCACTCTAAATGTAAGCCTCAAGACGAACTTCCCAGTGGAGCTCAGCTTGCAGCAGCTTGGCTCCCAGGTTCCGCTCCGGCGGGGGTTCCCCTGGCTCCTCCCCTCGTCTTGGCCCTTTGTGCGCCCCCTGCTGGATTCCGGGAGAAGCGCCTGTCCCTGAACCAGAGAAATAGCCCCCAAGTTCTCTTATTTCCTTAGCTCCATATAAAACGATGTGACCTGTCCAGCTCCCCCTCCTCAGAAACCTCAAATGAATCCCTTTGAGGCTCTATTTGAAGCTTCACCCTTCAGGGCTGAGAGGAATTGGAGGTAAATATATTAATATACCATCCTTGTGATCAAGCAGCATCTTGTCCTTACCTCATTCCCGGAAGAGTGAGGCAGCCCAGGTGGGCAGAGTGCTCGTGAGCAGTAAGGCAGGTAAAGGGTCTCTTAGGTCTTTACCTCTCAAGTGTGGTCCATGGACCAGCAGCATCAGTGTCACCCAGAAGCGTCTTAGAAAGGCATAATCTCAGGCCCCACCCCAGACCTGCTGAATCAAAATCAGCATTTCAACAAGATCTATGGGTGATTCATATGCAAGGTACAATTTGAGAAGCACAGTAAATCAGTTCATCAACTTTAAGGACACCTCTCATCCTAAATCGAATAATTGCACAATGTCTCCTAACAGCCGTAATTTACTTAGTCTAACTGCTTAGAAATGTCAAATAGCCCATTCCCCCCCCCCCCCAGACCTTTGATCAGCAGGTTCTCTGGTTCATGGGAGAGAAAAGAGAGTGGAATTGTCCTCAACCTTGTGTGAGTCCTCAGCAACCAAATGACCCCAGAAATGTCACAAAGGGGATTCTAGATCCATGGGAGAAACTTCCTCACCAACACTGATTTAAAATAAATATTAAAAAAGAGATTGGGTTGTGGAGGGAAGTACAGAGTTGTCCCTCCCTGGAATTCCAAGGCAGAAAGATGCCCACCTGGCTGGAGTCTTAGACATCCACCTTCTGGCCAGACCAAAGATTACTCAAGATCTCTTCAAGCCCTGGTGTTCTACACACCTCACTTTACAAAATGGTCTTGATCTTTTCCAATTAAAATTCCACTTAATAAGGGGTACCCCTGGAGTTTTTAATTCTTCGGCAAAGATAATGGCTGTATGGCGTGGAAAAACACCTACGTAATGTTTTCTGTTTCTCCTTTTAATTAGCTTTCCTTTTCTCCCTTAGGAAGACAAAAGCCCTTTCTCCCGATTTATGGAAAAAAATGCTTGACCATCATCACTGTGGGGAGGTCTCTACAGTTTCAGGAGCTAAAGTCTGAACAAGCAGGAGACCCTCGGCTTCTGGAATAAAAAGAACATTAGAAGTCCTTTGTGTTAGGATTGGGAGGTGAGTGCTCCTGATGAAAATATGTCTTCCTCAAAATATTAATTGAGTGCTTAAATTGTGCTAAGTACTGCAGGGGATACCACATGAATAAAACTGAGTCCCTGCCTGAGGACATTTACAGTCTAGTGTGGACAGCATATGGAGTAAAAATGATATAATGGAGGTAAAAAAGAAATACCAAGGGAGAGAGCACACATTCCTGTAGAAATATGAGGACTTCTTCACAGAAGAGCTGGCCTCTGAGGTAGCCTTTGAAGGGCGAGTGGGAATTGGGTAAGCAGACAGAGCGAGTGCAAGCATCCCAAGCCAAGGGACCAGCCTACACAGAGACATAGGGGTGGAAGCCAAGTTCTGAGAATGGCAAGTTATCCCTGAAGCACAAGGCGGTGATGAGAAGACAGCGGGAAGGTAGGTTGGCTTGAGCTTCCTCCCCTGTAAAATGAGAGGGTCCAGGTGCTCAGGGCCCCCTCTAGTCAACCATTCCAGAATTAGATTATAGCCAGTGGCAGAGGACCCCAAAAGTCATCCTGAAGAGTTTGTACCTCATGGGTATAAGGAGCCAGTGAAGACTTCTGGTCAGATCCATGCTCTAGGAAGCTCCTTTGGATAGCAGAGTGAGGGATGCTTTCTCAGGATGAGACTACTTGTGGGGGACCAGCTGGGAGTTACTGCAGTAGCCCAGGCAGGAGGCAGTGGGGCCTTGAAGCTGAGCAGTGGCAGCAGAATTGGGATGGAGGGGCTATTCCTGAGGTGAAGTTCGCAGAACTGGCTGTCTACTGCCTTGGTGTGATACTTGAGGCTTCTCTTCCAGTGAGGAATTGAGGAAGCCGGTCTGACCTTACCGGCTTAGACATTAAGAATATGTACACTGAAGATGGAAATAAGGGTTCATAATCAAAGACAAATATGAATGTGAAGAGGTCAGAAAGGCTACTGGCCCAAATGCTCTGGATTTGGGGGAAATGCTACAGATGCCCCAAGAGACATTTCAGGTTTGTTCAGAGAAAGAAGAAGGAAGGCACAAGCTCACTCTCAGAAGCAGGTGGTAGAATATTAATAGATAATGGGGAAACACACAGAACCACCCCTGGATGGAGGCCCATGTAGAAGATAAGAGAGCCAGTGAGAGCCTGCTGCCCTGAATGGACTCTAGGCTCCTGCCCACACAGACCCAGCCCATCCAGGAGACCCAGAGAACTCACAGCCAAGCACCCTGCAGCCTGGCAGCCTCCTCTGCCGAGCCACAAGGAGTGAGGAGAGGACCTGCAGGCAGGATGTGAGCAAATACAGTCATTCGTTGAGTGGATATTTGTCACCTTATTGCATTCTAAGGTGCTGGGAAAGTGACAGTAAAGAAACAAGAAAAAAAAAATTCCTGCCTTCAGGAATAAAATTCTAATTTACAAAACGAGATGCAGTTAGGCTTTTAAAACTACAAATGAGTGAGCTTGACAACTGTGGACAAAATTCTAGAATTGATTAAATAGTTGGTCTGTAGTTCTGAGGAAAGGCAGTGGGACCCCCTCCACATCTGCGTGGGTTCTCAAAGAGCAAGTAGTAGCAGATTCAGCTCATTTCCATCTTGACAGGGTTACCGGTTCCCAGCAACTCTGGGAGTTCGGCAAGATATCTGACAGAGCTTCTCATGATATCCCCTGCACTACCCTACTAATGCAACAACATACTACAATAAAAGGGGCATTTCTCCCCTGGGCTCAACTTAATAGACATGCTTTGTAGTAAGAATTTTAAGCACTCAGAGATGCAAACAGACACAGTGAGACCGCTGAGCATGAGTAAATAAATCAACCATTCAGCCGTCTCCCCAATGCTAAGAAATCTCATGTGCTGAGTTTTTTATTCCTTTAGACAACAGTAGTTGGTTGTCAGACTTTTACCCAGCTGTGTTAACCCGTGATGTTCAAGCAAGGGATGAGTCTGAGAGAAGGAACCTGGATGATGAGCTTACTTTCCATTCTGCTTGCCTGAACCGACTGCCCGTTTCTGGCCATGGAGTGCCTTTTGCACTCATGTGTGCACGAGCGAGACGCCTTCTCTGGCACCTCTAGCCTGGGTGTGAGCTGCTGGGAACTCAGCACACCCAGAGCCCTCCCCCCCAGCAGCACTGTGGGGTGCCCCCCCCATTGTCCACCAGCCCTTGAGGGTGTGGCTGTACCGCCTCAGTGAGCCACCCAAGTGGTCGGTAGACGGCAGCAGCACTCTCCAGTCGGGAGCTTGGCCTTCCTTTTCTCCTAAAGCTAGGAAGCTCTTTCAACTCTTTATGAGAGGGCCCAGCAAGGGTGAGGGAGGTGAGGGGAGCCTGGTGAAGGTTTGGAATGGCATCTGAGAGGGTGGGAGAGGGAGTGGATTTGGACCACATTAAAGGATGGCCAAGTGGGGTTGAGTATACGGCAGGATTGGATACCACACATTTATGTGGGTACCAAAGTGTGATTTTTACTGACATCGCTCAGCCATTGGGTATAGGCACGCAGAAGGCAGGCAGTTGGTCCGGGCAGATGGGACAGAAGAACAAAGAGACGTGGGGTGACATGGACCATCATAGGGAAGTGCAGAGGGTAAGGGGCTGAGAGGCGAACATTCACAGGGGTGCTAATGGCATCATCTGGGCTGAAGGCAGGCTGGAGGTAGAAAGGGAGATTGGGAGCCAGGCCCAAAGTGATTGAGGGCAAGTGACTCCCAAGATCAGCAGATGATGAAGAGGGGTGGGCTGGAGCAGGACTGACCTATGAGCTACCGGTGCAGCCATGCCCAGAGGCACTGGACTTAGGGAGTAGCATGTAGTAGTCAGAGCTGTTTGGTCTTAAGTAAGTTACTTAACCTCCCTGGGCCTTAGTTTCCTCTTCTGTAAAATGGGGATAATAGTACCTACAAAGGACCTAGAGAATGAGGAAAGCTCAGAGCTGTGTGGGGATGAGCATATAGGAGGAGTCCGCCCACTGCATTGTACCATAGTTATTAGTATTTATTTGTCTTCCCTCCAGAGTCTAGCCCAGCGGTTCTCAAACATAAGTGTACATCAGCATTGCCCAAAAGCCTTGTTAAAACAAACTGCAAGGCACCAACCCCAGGGCTTCTGATTCAGTAGATCTGGGGTGGGGCAGAGAATTTGCATTGCTAGCAAGCCCCCCTTGATGCTGACACTGCTGGTCCAGGAATCACACTTTGGAAATTACTTTTGTAGGGTCTCCAGAGACTGTAAGCCCCTTGTGGGCAGGGACTCTCCATATCTAACACAGTCGGTTCATTTAGTGGAGCCCCAGCCTAGGAACAGTTACTTCTAGGGCAAACAAAATTATAAATAGTGTAGTTGGTGACCCTGAGAAGAGGTGGGGCTGAGTGAATAGGAAATGACTTCAGAAGAGCCTTAAAGTCATGGTGTTGACAAAGGAAGTCAGAATTGTACCTGGGGAGCAAACTCTGAGGTTAATGGTAAAGCAGTTGCCCATATGCAGAGTGCTAGGCTGGAGAGACTGTGGCTCAGCAATGTTTTGGACTTCATATGGCCCCGTGTTGACTTGTTCCTATGGGATTCTGTTGTATGCATCTAGAGGATGTTTTTGCTCTGGGAAACGTTTACCCTGTCCATTGCGTTTGAGCCTTTATCCAAGGCTAAACTCGTGTTCCTGTCCCACATTTAGAATCTATCCAGGGTTTTTATTGCTAGATGAACTTTGGAGAAACTCTCCCAGGCATCCATTTGTAAATGAATTAAGGGTTTTCCTCAGACAGGGTGTCCTCCTGCCCACCCCCCCACCACCACCAGGAAAAGTGTTCTCTGTCCAGCCTCGTGGCTGGACCACGGCCACCCAGGGCCCAGCTCAGAATACCCGGGTTCTGCCAGGAAGCCCATTACTAGTATTAGCTGTAAGGCTCAAGAATTAAATTAGCACAGGAGCAGCCCTGGCCTCAGCCAGAGGAATTCACAAGCTGAATGTGGTGCCCCAGGACCAGAGGTGCCCCTGAAATGTAGTTCCCCCTTTGCCGCAGAGACACCACGGCCCATTACTCACCCAGGCCTCAGCAGGCAGCTCTGCTGTCCAAGCTGTTAGGGCAAGAAAGGGAACCTGCTCAGCTAATGGCTGGGATTAAAGCTAAATTAATTCAAACTCAAGTGAAAAGGATACTGACCCTTTTCCCTCTGGTCTCATTATCTTAATTAATCTAGTTTTCTGAGAAATTGTCAAACTGTCTTCCACAGTGACTGTACCATTATACATTCCCACCAGCAATGAATAAGAGTTCCAATTTCTCCACATCCTCTCCAGCGTTTATTGTTTCCTGTTTGTTTAATGGCAACCATTCTTATTGGTGTGAGATGGTATCTCATTATGGTTTTGATTTGCATTTCCCTAATAACTAGTGAAGATGAACATTTTTTCATGTGTTTTTTAGCCATTTGTATTTCCTTTTTGGAAAAATACCTGTTCATCTTTTGCCTATTTTATACTGTTGTTGAGTTGTAGGATTTCTTTATATATGCAGGATATCAGTTTCCTATCAGATATATGGTTTCCAAATATATTCTCCCATTGAGTTGGCTGCCTCTTTACCTTTTTGACAGAGTTCTTTGAGGCACAGAAGCTTTTGATTTTGAGGAGTTCCCTTATATATTAGAACATGTGGTTCTAATGTACAATCAGGGTTGCAACCCTAGGACTAGATGATCAAGCTTTCTGCACACTGGAACCACCTGCAGAACTTTAGAAATCCCTGTATCCAAACCACACCACAGACCAATTGAGTCAGACTCTCTCTGATAGGATGCAGGCATCCATATTTTTTTAAAGTCCCAGGAAAATCCAAGTGTGGCTAAGTATAAGAGCCATTGGTTTACATAATCACCCCAAGAGATTCTGATATAATTGGTCTGCAGTAAGTGTTGTCAAGGATCCCTAGATGATTCTAATATGTAGCCAGAGTTGAAAACTAATCTCATTCAGTCTGTCATTGAAACAGACTGAGGCTGAGAGAGGTGAAAGGATTTGCCCAAGTCACAGAGCCCTTTGAAGGCTGAGCCCACACTGGTCCCCAGGGCTGACTTCCAAACCAACCCCATGGGTTTTCCAAACTCTCGCACAGCCTGTGCCTTTCATGTGAAGAGCAGAGATGGCCTGCTGGGCATAGAATCATATGGAGAATCTGCATCTTTTCTACTCTTAATTAGAATTATTAGTCTTGAATTACAGTACGGTTGGTTTTGCTGTAATGCTTGTTTGAAAACTCAAATTTGTTCCAACATGATTGATGTATCAGGGAATGATACTGATATATTAGGGAATGTGAACCTCACACTTGCTTATGCACGATCCCCTTCATGTAATGCAGAAAACTGTGCCCAGCTGAACCAAGCCACGTAAAAATTCACAAAATACAGCTCAAACATCTACCAGCTACCTCGGGTGTTAGAACTTTCAGTCGGGGACTTCAGGTAACTCTCCCTCCACTGCTTCACATTAACTCCCCAGCTACAATCCTTCCAACACCCACTTCCACAAGCAAGCTTAAGGTCTTTTCCAAGGTAAAATGCCATATCTATTATACTATTTGTATATTTCTTGATCATTTAACATGGCTAAAACTGGGCTGCCATTTTTATTTGGTTTCTTCCTTTTTTTTTTTTTTTTTAATGTGCCTCTGGTGAGGTTTTTGTGTGTTGTGCCCTGACTCCAAGTTTTCGTTTCCCCAGCAGCTAAGACAAATAACCATACAATGGGTTGGCTTAGCAACAAGAATTTATTGGCTCACGGTTTCAGAGGCTGGAAGGCTCGCTTCCTACTGGGGTTGGTATCTTTGGGCTGACCGGCAATCTCTGGAGTTCCTTGACTTTTCCGTCACATGGCAATGCACATGGCAATGTCTTCTTTCTCTTCCATGTTCCACTGACTTCCAGCTTCTGGCTGCTCCCTGTGGCTTCTCTTTCCATGTCCAATTTCCTTTGCTTGTAAGGACTTCAGCATATTGGATTAAAACCCACCCTCACGCAGTTTGGGCACGCCACAACTCATAACATCTGCAAAGGTTTTATTACAAATGGGTTCACTCCCACAGGACCTGGGGGTGGGACCTGAACATACCTTTTGTGGGGGACATGATTCACTCCCCAATACCCCATTTTCCCCATAAATCCTGTGGCTTTTATTCTGCAATTTTACATACTGCAGTGACTTTTAAAAAGGAATGCATATGTCACCTTATAACAGAAGTAACCATATAAGTAATTATACACGTTACTTTTTATTATAGTGCACAGCTCACCTGTGAAGTTTAGCCACAGTCCCTCCCTTTTCTCCCTTTACCCACTCCTCAGAACACTCAACTCCTGAGAACTACTAGGTTGGGGTACTGCTCATGATACAGTCAGAAGCTGCTCCTGCACCCTACCTCTGTTGACGTGAGCTGGGGACAAACCAGTGGGTGACGCTGCACTGGCTTCTTCTGGTCCCTAATTGATGTGCTCTCACCTCTCTAGCTCCACTCTCCTTAGGGCTTAGGGTTTCAGGTTATTTGATCTTCCCTCTTGGATTTCTCTTATGTTCATGTCCATCTGATCCCCTCCTGTTCTCCTGCTGCCTGGACCCCACTTTTGGATTCTCATCACTGCCTGGTTCTCACCTATAGAGTAGATTTGCCCTAGATGAGCACGCATTAGTGTTTCCTGCAACCTGTTTGGGCCTCTGGCTCCTGATCCAGGACACTCCTGGTGGAGGTGGGGAGTGGGGGTCCTTTCTCCCAGCTTCTGTCTTCATGAGCTGCCCCTCCACACTCCCATCAGCTCACCCGGCGCCTCCCTGTTCACCTCTCCCAGCTTTTGACCCATAGAGGTCTGCTTCAGAGATAAAAATGTAGTTATTTCACTATTCTCTGTATTTTATAAGAAAATAGGTCTACATGGCATCTTTGTAATACAGCATAAGCCTGAATGATTTTCTTTAAAATCTACTTGCTCAGGTGGCTTTACCCTCCCTTCCTGTTTAATTTAAGCTTCCCTGATATGGGCTTGATAATACAGTATCTTAGAATGTATGTTGTCTCAGGGTTCTCTTACGGTCATTATTACCACAAATTCAAGGTCATTGTATGCATTTGGGGGCAGACACTGAGTAGTCCACTGAAAGACAGAATTGAAATTGAAAATTTAAATCTGTTATTCTGAGCCAATGTTCTCACTCCTATGTCTCTGCAGGGATTTTCTGTCTGGTTACATAAGATGAGAATCCATTCTGATGTCTGGATGAAACTACAGCTACAAAACTGTCAGCAACTTGGGGCCTGAGTTAATTCTTTCTTTCAAGCACCAGTAGTTCAATATCAGCATGTTTATCTTACAGTCACTTAAAATCCTTATTTATGAAATCAGAGTTTCTATTCTTTTTCTCTTTTGTGGTATTTGGCCTGCAAAGCCTAAAATATTTACTATCTGGGTCTTTTCAGAAACAGTTTGCCAACTCCTGTTCTAGAACATAAAACCTGGCGGTTGTTTAATATAATCTAAGAGTTCTTAATGTGAGATCAAAATGGGTGGGCTTCAGGGGGGAACCCATGAAAGTGAATGCAAAATTTCCTTTGTGATCCAAATGTGCGTTTTTGGATGGCAAGGGTTCAAAGCTGTCAACAGCTTCTCAAAGGTGTCCATGACCTAAAAACATTTTTAAAGGACTACAATATGTTGTCTGCTGTTGAGCTGCATAAACCAAGAGTAATAACTCACTGTGGGCATCCGCAAGTGTGAGGAATGAGCTGACATTCTCCTGTGTCTTCAGGTTACTTTAGAGTCCACTTCACACTATAAAATGTGGAAAAGTTTACGTAAAATACAATAGGAATATCATCTTTCCATGGCCACTTATTTTCCCCTAAGCTCATTTATTTTCCTTCCTCTGGTCACAAGCCCTAATGTGCCCTGCTCTGCCCCATCCTCACTTTTCTTCAGAATCTTCACCCCGAGTACGTGAAATGAGAGCTCCTGCTTCCTACCACGAGCCTCTACCTGTGCCTCCCAGAGTTACCAGCTTCCAGAATCACAGCCCTCCAGGAAAATTGGAGCTCACTCTAGAGCCATTGCAGGAGCTGTCGCTCATTTTGTGCCTTATGACATCCTCTCTGTCTTCATAGAGGGCAGTCCATCCTTTTGAGGTTCACTTTATGCACTGTGATTTATATTTGGTATTATTAGAGGACCTTTGCAGGTATGCAGGATGTAAGTTATCAATATGCCATTGACAATGGCGGGGACAGAGGCGTCACAGAGCCGGTGTCTCACGGCACCAGGGAGGGGCCGGTGGGAAGACGGGATTGGAACTGGAACACCTGTACTTCCCTAACTGATTTCTGTTCTTTCTGATAATTCTTCAGTCTACCAGTCGAGATTACTTTGAACCTGGATCCCATTTTCCAAAATGCTGACCTTCCCCAGTTTGCATCATCCATAAAAATAAGGCCATTAGCTCCAATGTACTTCTGAATCCAAAAGAAATTCACTGAGAAAGAAAGTGGCTAGTTGGTTTTCATAATTCAATCTCATATGCCACAAAAGAAACAATCACAAACTATGTTGTAGAAAGAATAAATATGACTCAAACACTTTCTGACTTTGCTCACCAGAGTGCCTGCAATGAACGGGAACGGGAAAGTCAGGAGCTTTACATCTGGGGACACAGCCCTGCCAGGCCCAACTCCCCTTTTCATAACAAATGTTTGAAATGACCCCTTTATTATTTTGAATTAGAATTCATAGACACAAGATAACCTACCTACACACATAATTTTAAAGAAGTCAATATAATGTCCTAACTGGAATATAAAAGGGAAATAAAAAGGAAAATAATTTATAATGAATTAGTATGAACTTCAGTATATGAACACTTGGGTACAACTACGCTGGAAGACAAAATGAGTTAGCCGGATGCTGGCACCTACTTATAAAGAGTAAGTTTGAATTTAAGAGGAGTGAGACAATATTCAACCAACACATCTTAAACTTTTTCATTAAATTTGACATTTTGAAGTAAGGACCAAATAAATTTGCTCACACATAAATGCAGACTCACCTTGAATTTGACACCTACAAATTTTGATGGATACAGTGTTATATCATTGACAATTCCCATGGTGGGCTGTGCATTAGTGAAGCAATTTTTTGAAATGGTGAATAACTCTGGGTAAAGTGGCAAACAGAACAGGGTACAATCTTTCCTAAATTTACAAGGCAGTGGCATTCCTGGAAAAATCAGTATATATTAAAACAGTGCAAAAATTACTTTGTCCACATGAAAACAAGAGTTAGGTTCTGAAGGTAATTTTGAGTGGGTTTTTCACCTTCAGGAATCAGGCAGGATGCCCTAAAGTTGTGCAGAGGCTGGATGATTCTGCATAGTACAGGATTGTCACACTTACCGGACATCATTGTGACAATCAAAACACACCCCTACCAATTTCCAGAATGCACCTTCAAGGGCAATACTGTCCCCATTAAGAGCCATTGCTTTACATGGAAAGTTTTATAGATAAAATACAATTTTCTTCCTTCAAAGAGGAAAAGGTTCTCAAGAAGATTGAATGCCTTTTTGTTTCATTTATGGCAGTGACATTCATTGAACATGCTTTTTTTCTTTGAGCACCTGCATCCTTCTGAATGTTTGCTGCATTTATGAGAATATAGTCTAGTGAGAAAGACATGAAATAAGAAAAGAAATAGACATGATAATTGAGGAATTATTATAATTGCTTCAAAGGAAATAAACAGGGTAGTTTGCTAAATGGAGCAGGGGTTATTTAAATAATGAATGCAGGGGAAAGCTCTCTGATGAAACATGGACACGGAACCCAGGGGGACACTCTTCAAGCAGAGGAGGCAGCACATGCCAAGGCCCTGCAGGTGGAAGGAGTTTGGAATGGCAGGCAGGAGCCCCGTGTGACTGGAACTCTACCCCAGGGCCTTAGTGCTTGCTGTTCCCTTTATCTCAAATACTTCCTCCAAGCCTCCGCTCAAATACTGTCACATCGAGAAACCTCTCCTGACCGCTCCATACATAGCAGTCGCCACCCCAGCCCCGGCTCCCCCGGCTCCTTCATCCTGCTTTACCTTTCTGTACCTGATATAACACACCTATTATTTTGTCGTCCGTCACCTCTTCCTTCACTGGAACGCACACTCTGTGAGGGCAGCCTGGATCTGTTTTATTCCCTGCTGTATCTCCAGCTCCTAAAATGGCACCTGCCACATAATAGGCACTCAGTAAGTATTTACTGAAGAAATTATTGAGGATGAAAATGGTTCAAGATGATGTTAAAGAGATGGGCAAGAGTCAGATCCTGTAAATCCTGGCACTATTTGATTGAAGAGCAGCAAGAAGGGAAGTAAAAGAAGGATTCTATGCAGGGAGGAGTGATAAAATCTGAATTATACCTTTAAAAGAACACTCTGTCTCCCCCTGAGTACCTCTTTGTTGCTCAGATGTGGCCCTCTCTCTCTCTAACTGAGCCATCTCGACAGGTGAACTCGCTGCCCTCCCCCCTACATGGGACCCGACTCCCAGGGTTGTAAATCTCCCTGGCAATGCAGAATATGACTCCCGGGGATGAATGTGGACCCGGCATCGTGTGACTGAGAGTATCTTCTTGACCAAAAGGGGGATGCAAAATGAGACGAAATAGTTTCAGTGGCTGAGAGATTTCAAATGGAGTCAAGAGGTCACTCTGGTGGACATTCTTATGCACTATATAGATAACACCTCTTAGGCTTTAATGTATTGGAATAGCTACAAGTAAATACCTGAAACTACCAAACTCCAACCCAGCAGTCTGGACTCCTGAAGACAATTCTATAATAATGTAGATTACAAGGGGTGACAGTGTGATTGTGAAGACCTTGTGGATCACACCCCCTTTATCTAGTGTATGGATGAGTAGAAAAATGGGGATAAAAACTAAAGGACAAATGGGGTGGGATGGGGGGATGATTTGGGTGTTCTTTTTTCACTTTTATTTTTTATTCTTGCTCTGGTTCTTTCTGATGTAAGGAAAATGTTCAGAGATAGACTGTGGTGATGAACGCATGACTATGTTATCATACTGTGGACAGTGGATTGTATACCATGGATGATTGTATCGTGTGTGAATGTATTTCAATAAAACTGAATTTAATTAAAAAAAATAAAATAAATAAAAGAACACTCTGGCTGCTGTTTGGAGAATGGAGAACAAGACTAGAAACAAGTGAGACAAGTGAGGAGTCTCTGATGTAGCCCAGACAAGATGATGGTGACTTGGGACAAGTAGAGGATGGGTTTCAGCGATAGAACCCTTCAGACTCGCTGAGGGACTGGAGGTGGGGGTGACATTCAAAGGAAAAGGGTGACTCTGCTGTTGTCACCCTGAGCCCCTGGATGGAAATGGTGGAGCCATTTGCTGAGATGGGGGAGAATTTAAGGGCTATAATAAACATTCTCACCAAGTTTTTCCTAAAGACTGTCAAATGGCTGGTTCTGATACTTTTGGTCAGCTCGGGAATCGATGCCTATTTCTGATCTGCTGCATTTTGTTTGCCACAGCCTTGAAAACCCACCACAAGTCATCCCCAACACAAAGCAAAACCTCTTCAGGAGCCAGGGTCGACACTACTGCCCTAACTACCCCATGCTTAGTCTATTCTGATGTTGAGATTATCACCAGTGTTGCTATTTCATGGAATTAATGTTCTTTATAAACAATGCCTTCTTCCTGTGTCTTTCTTTTCTTTCCCCCCTCATTCTTCTGCCCTCTAAGCCACATAACTTTCTCCTTACCCTCCAGCAGAGGCCTTCTGGGAGTGCATTTAGAGCAAGTCAAATATGCCATTGTAGGCACCAAAGATGGAAGTGTCGGCAAATGGTAGACACTAAGCTCTTTGAGGGTGGGGCCCTTGTGTGTTTTCTCTTCACTCCTCACAGCACCCAGCTCAGCACCTAGAACTTAAGCCAGACATTTCTTGAGCAGCTTTTGCTGCTGCTCATATAAAACAAACCCTCAACCCAGACAGACAGCAGGGGCACTGCGCTTCAGCGAGTGGACTGGTTTTTGTGTCTTGGGGTACATGCACACATTCACACCTGTTGTCCAGCGCTAGTGCCAGGCAGGCAGTAGGTGTGCAATAAATTTGTATTAAACTGATCAAATTTGACTCTCTGTAGAGATGACATAAAGTATCAGTTTATGTAGGGTGAGATGTACTGTATATAGAGAAAGGTGGGGGGAATGGAGATGAGGTAGTATCCCAAACAGGTTAGGGGAAAAATCAGTGGTGTCATCAGAAAGACAGCTGAGACTTCAGCAGGCTGGGAATGGGGCTCCTGGCTGAAGTGAAGCAAAAATGTGTTTCTTCCTGTGATTTTCTCCAACTTCCCTCAGCAATGAATGAATGAATGAATGAACAAATGTAGGGCTATTATAAAGATTAAATGAGATACTATTTTTAAGTACCTAGAATAGTGCCCAATACAGAAAAAGGGCAATATAAGTGTTTGATGGAGAGTGAACAAGAACAGATTTGTCCATACCAGGCGATATCTGCCAACAGCCACATCCATCCATTGAGTCAGGGGAACAAAGGAGCCTAACGGAGCAGCCACATCATAGGAGAAGCTGCCAAAGTTCCAAAGACCTATCTACAATGCCTTTGAGCTTGGATGCCCATGTTTTCATTCTCCCTTCTTCTCCATAGGGCCATGGGAGACCATCTTGGACTTCTCGTCAGAGTGGTGCTCATAGCCAGTCCTGTGTTTGGAATTTCTTCCTGCTCCTTTGATCATCTGGTGGCCTTATATCGTTTCTGCAACCTCACCCAGGTCCCCAGTGTTCCCAACACCACTAAGAACCTCCTGCTAAGCTTCAACTACATCAGGACAGTCACTGCCTCGTCATTCCCCTTCCTGGAGGAGCTTCAGCTGCTGGAGCTCGGGGACCAGTTTACTCCCTTGACTATTGACAGAGAGGCCTTCAGAAACCTGCCCAATCTTAGAATCTTGGATCTGGGCAGAAGTCAGATAGACTTCTTGCATCTAGATGCTTTTCAGGGACTGCCCCATCTTTCTGAACTTAGGCTGTTTTCCTGTGGTCTTTCCAACGCTGTATTAACAGATGGCTATTTCAGAAATTTAGGGTCTTTAACTCGCCTGGACCTATCCATAAATCAGATTAGCAACATTTCCCTTCATCCTTCATTCCATGAATTGAATTCCTTGAAGTCCATAGACTTTTCCCTCAACCAAATACCAATTGTTTGTGAGAATGAGCTCAAGCCCCTTGAAGGGAAAGTGCTCTCCTTTTTCAGCCTTGCAGCCACTAACCTGTACAGCAGAGTCTCAGTGGACTGGGGGAAGTGCATGAACCCATTCAGAAACATGGTCCTGGAAACCCTGGATGTTTCTAGAAATGGCTGGACAGTGGAGATCACAAGAAACTTCAGCAATGCCATCGGTGGCAGTGTGACTCTCATTTTGGTTCTTGCCTACCACATTATGGGTTCTGGGTTTGGCTTCCATAACATCAGAGATCCTGATCAGAACACATTTGCTGGTCTGGCCAGGAGCTCAGTGATACACCTGGACCTCTCACATGGATTTATCTTCTCCCTGAACTCCCATCTCTTTGAGACCCTAAAGGAGTTGAAAGTTCTGGATCTTGCCCACAACAAGATAAACAAGATTGCAGAAGAAGCATTTTATGGACTTGACAACCTCCAAGTTCTTAATCTGTCTTCTAACCTTCTGGGGGAACTTTACAATTCTAATTTCTATGGGCTCCCTATGGTAGCCTATATTGATCTGCAAAAGAATCACATTGGGATTATTCAGGACAAAACATTCATATTCCTAGAAAATTTAAAAACACTGGATCTCCGGGATAATGCTCTTAAAACAATTTATTTTATTCCAAGCATACCTACTATCTTCTTAGGTGGCAATAAACTGGCAACTCTGTCAAACATCAACCACCTAACGGCCGACTTCATCCACTTAGCAGAGAATAGGCTGGAAAATCTGGATGATCTCTACTTCCTTCTCCGAGTTCCTCATGTCCAGATTCTCATTTTAAATCAAAATCGTTTTTCCTCTTGTAAACAAAGTCACACCCGTTCAGAGAATCTCAGCTTAGAACAACTTTTCCTTGGAGAAAATATGTTGCAACTTGCCTGGGAAACAGGGTCCTGCTGGGATGTTTTTAAGGGACTTTCCCATCTCCGAGTTCTGTATTTGAATCATAACTACCTTAATTTCCTTCCACCAGGAGTGTTTAGTGATCTGACTGCATTAAAGGGACTCAGCCTCAGCTCCAACAGGTTGACGGTTCTTTATCCTGGTGATTTACCTGCTAATTTGGAGATCTTAGACATATCCAGAAACCAGCTCCTAACTCCTGATCCTAACTTGTTTGCATCACTTACTGCTGTGGACTTAACTCATAACAAGTTCATCTGTGAGTGTGAACTTAGCACTTTTATCAGTTGGCTCAATCAAACGAATGTGACTATATTTGGGTCTCCTGCAGACATATACTGCATGTACCCTGATTCGTTCTTTGGGGTTTCCCTCTACTCTATTTCCACAGAGGGTTGTGATGAAGAGGAAGCTTTAAAGTCCCTAAAGTTTTCCCTTTTCATCTTATTCACCGTCTCTTTGACTCTGTTCCTCATAACCATCCTTATAGTCACGAAGTTCCGAGGGTTTTGTTTCATCTGTTATAAGAAAGCTCAAAGATTGGTGTTCAAGGGCCATCCCCAGGGAATGGAAGCTGATGCATACAAATATGATGCCTATCTGTGCTTCAGCAGCAAAGACTTTGAATGGGTGCAGAACGCTTTTCTGAAACACCTGGACATTCAGTACAGTGACCAAAATAGGTTTAACCTTTGCTTTGAAGAAAGGGACTTTGTTCCGGGGGAAAACCACATCGCCAACATCCAGGCTGCCGTCTGGAGCAGCAGAAAGATAGTTTGCCTTGTCAGCAGACAGTTCCTCAGAGATGGCTGGTGCCTCGAAACCTTCAGTTATGCCCAAAGCAGGTGCTTATCCGACTGCAACAGTGTCCTCATCATGGTGGTGGTCGGCTCCCTGTCCCAGTACCAGCTGATGAAACACCAGCCCATCAGAGGATTTGTACACAAGCAGCAGTACTTGAGGTGGCCTGAAGATCTCCAGGATGTTGGCTGGTTTCTCAATAAACTCTCTCAACACATACAAAAGAAAGAAAAGGGAAAAAAGAAAGACAATAGCATTCAGTTGCAAACTGTAGCAAAAATCACCTAGTCAGAGGAGTAATTTCCAACAAATAATTGTATTTGCACTAAGTTACCACTCTAGGGTCCTTTCCATATTTTTTCCCTGTAATGAAAGCAACATAAATCTCTCGATTTTCATATCAAGACAATGTTTTGTCTCACTCACCTCCAAATGGAAAATAATAGATCTTGAAAATTGCAACTGTCTCTAGGAAGACTGCCATGGATTCAAAGGTTCCCACTCTCCATTGATTTCCTTTCAGACCCCAAAATACTTTTCTCTCTTATTGCATTATCTATGGAATGCATCCTTGTCATGGGAAAGGCACCTTGGGAGAAGTTATGCATGGCTGACACCCTTTCTCCAGCATTCAGCTCAAGAAGGGGCTGGCCAATGATTCTGAGCTGTCTGCAGAACAACACTAAGTAGAAAAACAAGAGAGGCAAGTTTCCTGCCTTTGCCTTCAGAGCCTCTACATAAGAACAATATCATGGTTGGGTGCAGGTCAACTTCAGTCTCAGGGATAACACGTGGCCCCAAAGAAAGTGGGATGAGAATAGCTAGATCTATTGTGGTCCTACAGTGCTCCCTCTTCTTACCTTCAGCTCCTATAGGAGTGAGCAGACCTCACTTCCCGCCCTGGTAGGCCATATACACTCTTACATGTTACCTTTATTTCAGGCTGGCATTCACAATATGGCACTGTGGTGGATTAAATTGCATTCCCCAGTTTGTACATGTTCTTGGCATTCTAGCTGGTGTGGACCCATTGTAAATAAGGGCTCTTCAAGATGTTACTTCAGTCAAGGGGTGGCTCAACTAAATCAGGTTGAGCTTTTATCTGGATTACTGGAGTCCTTTATAGGCAGAGTGAAAATCAGGCAGAAAGAAGCTGCAGGGAGCAGCCACAAGCTGGAAGTCAATGGAACCGGGAAGAGAAAGAAGATACTGCTACATGCATTGCTGTGTGATGGAACCCAGAGATTGCCTGCCAACCAAAAAATACCAACTTGGGGAGGAAGCAAGCCTTCTAACCTATGAAACTGTGAGCCAATAAATTCCTGTTGTGAAGCCCACCGATTGTATGGTATTTGTCTTGAGCAGCCGGGAGACTAAGACAGGCACCAACCCACTTTTTCAGCTTTATTTCCTACCACACCTCATTTATCAACCACTCAGGCTGTTGTGGAAAGAACATGGGCTGTTGGTTTGAGTTCTGACTCTGCTGCTTATTAGCAATGTGACCTGGGGCATGTGGTCAAAGATAATATCTACCTCACAGAGTTACTGTGGAAATTAAATTGGCCAGGGACAGCAGGGCTTCTCAGATCTTTTCCTTAAAGTTCCCCTAATGGCCACAAGTGTGCACACACACTTAAATGCCTTCTGGAGGCTGTCACAATTTCTTTGAAGTTGAGTTTTTATCTTAAATATATATATGTATTGTGCACCCTGTTTCATTTTTTTCATGTTTATTTTAACATAGAAATGTTTTTCTGCAAAAACATTGAGAAAATTTAAACCAAGGAAGGTGTGCCAAGATTATCCTGTAGCGGGGGCAAGATGGCGGCATAGAGAGGAGTGGAAGCTAAGTAGTCCCCCTGGAACAACTACAAAAAACCAGAAACAACTAGTAAATAATCCAGAATAACTGCGGGGGGACAAACGAGATCATCCATTCATCATACACCAACCTGAATTGGGAGGAATGCCCGAGAACACAGCATAAAATCTGTAAGTAAAACCTGCGGAACCAGGTCAGGAGACCCCCTCCCCCATAGCCCAAGCTGCAGAGCCGCGTGGTGCCACAGAGAAGCTCTCTCCCAGCAAGCGAATACAGCTCAGCTGAGCTCCAACTGGGGTTTTAAGTAGCAAGTGTGAACTGCTCACTACAGGTACGCAGCCCCAAAAAACAGACAGAGGCTTTGAGTGACGACTGACCTGGGAGAGCCAAAGGGTTGCCTTGGACTGGGTCTGAAGGGGACAATCTGTTTCTTTTTTGGCTCAGTGGAGAAAGCCCCAGTCATTTTCAGTTTCCAGGGCTGTGACTCTGGGAAGGGTGGAGACACCACAAGCAGAGAGCGAGACCATTGAAATGCTAATGACCTCCACCTGAGGGGTCTGTCTTCTCTAGGAGGAAAGGGGTGGGGCCCTTTCCATTCAGAACCAGACCCCAGAGCCTGGGGGAACACGGCCATACCTCCTCACACCAGTCAAGAATTATAGGCTAACAGGCGTCACCTGCTGGGCAGAAAAGCACAGTGACCAGAGATATCAAAGGGTGGAGCAATTTTCTAAGACACACCCACAGGGAAACCAGATACTGAATATTTCTTCCCTCTGGGACCCGAGCCTGTTCTGGTCTGGGAAAACCTGATTTGGATAACCAAGGAAACCATGCCTAGACAACAGAAAATTACAACCTACACTAAGAAAAACAGAGTTATGGCCCAGTCAAAGGAACAAACGTACACTTCAACTGAGATACAGGAATTTAAACAACTAATGCTAAATCAATTCAAAAAGTTTAGAGAAGATATTGCAAAAGAGATAGAGGCTGTAAAGGAAGCACTGGAAATGTATACGGCAGAAATCAAAAGTTCAAAAAACCTACTAGTAGAATCTATGGGAATGAAAGGCACAACACAAGAGATGAAAGACACAATGGAAACATACAACAGCAGATCTCAAGAGGCAGAAGAAAACACTCAGGAACTGGAGAACAAAACACCTGAAAGTCTACACGCAAAGGAGCAGATGGAGAAAAGAATGAAAAAATATGAGCAACGTCTCCGGGAACTCAAGGATGAAACAAAGTACAATAATGTACGTATCATTGGTGTCCCAGAAGGAGAAGAGAAGGGAAAGGGGGCAGAAGCAATAATAGAGGAAATAATTAATGAAAATTTCCCATCTCTTATGAAAGACATAAAATTACAGATCCAAGAAGTGCAGCGTACTCCAAACAGAAGAGATATGAATAGGCCTATGCCAAGACACTTAATAATCAGATTATCAAATGTCAAAGACAAAGAGAGAATCCTGAAAGCAGCAAGAGAAAAGCGATCCATTACATACAAAGGAAGCTTAATAAGACTATGTGCGGATCTCTCAGCAGAAACCATGGAGGCAAGAAGGAAGTGGTGTGATATATTTAAGATACTGAAAGAGAAAAACCACCAACCAAGAATCCTGTATCCAGCAAAGCTGTCCTTCAAATATGAGGGAGAGCTCAAAATATTTTCTGACAAACAGACAATGAGAGACTTTGTGAACAAGACACCTGTCCTACAGGAAATACTAAAGGGAGCACTACAGGGTGATAGAAGACAGGAGTGTGTGGTTTGGAACACAATTTTGGGAGATGGTAGCACAACAATGTAAGTACACTGAACAAAGGTAACTATGAATACAGTTGAGAGAGGAAGATGGGGAGCATGTGAGACACCACAAGAAAGGAGGAAAGATAACAACTGGGACTATGTAACTTGGTGAAATCTAGAGTATTCAACAATTGTGATAAAATGTACAAATATGTTCTCTTACGAGGGAGAACAAGCAAATGCCAATGTTGCAAGGTGTTAAAAATGGGGAGGCATTGGGGGAGGGATGCAATCAGCATAAGCTAGAGACTGTAACTAATAGAATCATTGTATTATGCTTCCTTTAATGTAACAAAGGTGATATACCAAGGTGAATGCAGGTAAGAGGGGGGGATAGGGGAGGCATGTTAGACAGTTGACATTGGTGGTATTGTCTGATTCTTTATTCTACTTTGATTTAAGGTTATTTTTCCTTTTGCTGCTTCCTAGCTGTCATTTTTTTGTTTCCTCTTTATTTTGCCTCTCTACCTTCTTTGACTCTCCCTCCTGCCTTGTGGAAGAAATGTAGATGGTGTTGCTTAGTATGAGCAGAATGTTCAATTAGGATGAACTTAAATGTTTGGAAATGAACAGGGGTGTTGGTAGCAAGATGTGAGAATAACTAACAGCGCCGAATGGTGTGTGAATGAGGTGGAAAGGGGAAGCTCAGAGTCATATATGTCACCAGAAGGAAAGTTGGAGGTCAAAAGATGGAAATGTATAAAACTGAATCCTATGGTGGGCAATGTCCATGATCAACTGTACAAATACTAGAAATCACTTCCATGAACCAGAACAAATGTATGACAATACAATTAGAAGTTAATAATAGAGGGGCAAATAGGAAAGAACTATATACCTATTACAAACTATATACTACAGTTAGTAGTATTTCAACATTTTTTCATAAACAGTAACAAACGTACTATATCAATACTAGGAGTCAACAATTGAAGGGGGTTGGTTAGGGATAGGGGAGGATTAGAGTTTCCTTTTCTTTTTTTCTTTTTTCATCTTTCACTTTATTTCTTGTCTGGAGTAATGAAAAGTTTCTAAAAACTGAACAAAAATTAAGTGTGATGGATGCACAGCTGTATGAGGGTACCCAGGGGCAAGTGATTGTACACTTTGGATCTTTGGATAATTGTATGGTATCTGAACAATCTCAATTAAAATGAAAAAAAAAAAAAAAAAAAAAAGGAAAGTTAAAAAAAAAAAAGAAAAAAAAGGAAAAAAATATTTAGTGCCCCCTTGAGGAGCCTGTGGAGAATGCAGGGGTATTCGCCTACCCCACCTCCATGGTTGCTAACATGACCACAGACATAGGGGACTGGTGATTTGATGGGTTGAGCCCTCTACCGTAGGTTTTACCCTTGGGAAGACAGTTGCTGCAAAGGAGAGGCTAGGCCTCCCTATGGTTGTGCCTAAGAGCCTCCTCCCGAATGCCTCTTTGTTGCTCAGATGTGGCCCTCTCTCTCTGGCTAAGCCAACTTGAAAGGTGAAATCACTGCCCTCCCCCCTACGTGGGATCAGACACCCAGGGGAGTGAATCTCCCTGGCAACGTGGAATATGACTCCCGGGGAGGAATGTAGACCTGGCATCGTGGGACGGAGAACATCTTCTTGACCAAAAGGGGGATGTGAAAGGAAATGAAATAAGCTTCAGTGGCAGAGAGAATCCAAAAGGAGCCGATAGGTCACTCTGGTGGGCACTCTTATGCACAATTTAGACAACCCTTTTTAGGTTCTAAAGAATTGGGGTAGCTGGTGGTAGATACCTGAAACTATCAAACTACAACCCAGAACCCGTGAATCTCGAAGACAGTTGTATAAAAATGTAGCTTATGAGGGGTGACAATGGGATTGGGAAAGCCATAAGGACCACACTCCACTTTGTCTAGTTTATGGATGGATGAGTAGAAAAATAGGGGAAGGAAACAAACAGACAAAGGTACCCAGTGTTCTTTTTTACTTTAATTGTTTTCATTTTAATTATTATTCTTGTTATTTTTGTGTGTGTGCTAATGAAGGTGTCAGGGATTGATTTAGGTGATGAATGTACAACTATGTAATGGTACTGTGAACAATCGAATGTATGATTTGTTTTGTATGACTGCATGGTATGTGAATATATCTCAATAAAATGAAGATAAAAAAAAAAAAAAAAAAAAAAAGATTATCCTGTAGCTTCATGTTGCAGTGTTCTCCAAAACCAATAGAGCCCAAGGTCAGCTACTGCAGTTTGAGGCCTATGCTTTTGCCTGCAACTCAGCACACCAAATGTCACTGCTTCCCCCTCACTGTGCCACCCAATCCTACCACCTCCCCAGCAAATGCACGCACACACGCTATTCTCTCCCAGCTTCTTTGGGTCACTTCTTACCCGTGAGACTAAGCTTGACCTGCATGCATGACGATGTTGCCCTTAGGTACATCATGCTCACAATTCCACACTGCCCTCTCCCTTTGGAATGTCCAACTCCCACCTCTGTACATGCATCCTACAGAATGCAAAACGCAGCCCACAAAGCCTCCTAGGATCCCACCTAACCCTAGCCCTCTCTCCCTTTTATGAAACTTATTGACAATTTATCTGTTCTTTTTAAAACTAGCATTTACTAGTTACTGCCTCCTTTGAGAGTGGTGAGCCTCTCTGGACAATAAGCTCCATGAGGAAACACCCTGTCTTCTGTTTGCGTCCTTCCCTCCTTCCAGGGGGCCTGGCGCTAGGACAGGTTTGCCAAGTGAATGCAGGAAGCCAAGATGGCTTCCTGAAGTGGTACCCAACCTAGCAACTTCTTACATATCAATGTGTTTAATATAAAAAGTCAGCTACATTTTTTTTCAACCCTAGCTGCAAATTAGTATCACTTGAGGAGGGGGAGGGTAGCAATCCAGATGCCAGGGCCACATCCCAGCCCGATTAATCACGGTCTCTCTGGGTGGGACCCTGGCCTCAGTATTTTTTAAGGCTCCTCAATGTGTAGCCAAGTTTAACAACCCCTGCTCTTGGACTAGACAGTCTGAGTTAAGTCTTAAATGCATCCCTTTCTAGCTACTTCACCCTCCTGGGCCTCAGTTTCCTCATGTATAAAATGAGGATAATAATAGCATTTATCCCCTTAGACTGTTGTGAGAATTAAATGAGTTAATGAATGTAAAGCCCTTAGAACAGTGTTAGCTTTTATTGTTGTTGAAATTTTTTTAAGTATTTTGCTGGAGACTCAAGGAAGCAAAAGTCAAAGGCCCTGTTCTGAAGTGGTTTAAACTCGAGTTGGGAATAAGACACAGACACATAAAGCAATGAATTACAATATATGGCAGATGAATGGTGCAAGTAATAAGTATTACATAATTGTTGAGAAGAGATATTTGCCACAAGCCAGGGAAGTGTAAGAATGCTTCATGGAAGAGGTAGAAGTCAACTGGGGGTTATAGTAAAGGTGGAATTGAGATAAACTGGCAGAAGGGGAAGGCATTGCAGGCCAAGAAAGAGCCCCAGGGCCCCAGGAAGGCAGACACTGGATTATGCTCATTTCACAGATGCAGAAACTGAGGTTTCTGGAGCCTAAATCAGTGAATGATGGAGCAAGGGTTTGATCTATGATTCTGGAATTCACACGGAGAATTTGTGGAGCATTCAAGTGGGATACAGATTTAGAGAGGAAGGTAAGGGTCAGATGGTTGAAGACTGGAACCCCAGGCTAGAACATTGGGATTCAATCTACAGGTAACTCGAAGCCACTTCGGGTTGCAGTAGGGCATCGTGGCAGAAACATGGGAAAGTAAAATGGACATGGTAGAAACATTTGAAGAAAGTCTCTGCAGGAGTTTATGTATAGCCTTTCCATGTTTGGTTTCCACACTTGAAAAAAAAACCCATGATTTTAGGTTGGAAGAGTGATGATTAGTTTTCTTCAGATTTTCCCGGCTCACACTGGTTTTGTGATTTGACAATTATTAATGTTACTAGGTAATTGGATAGCGGTTTACACAGCAGTGGCATTCTAAACAGTGATCCTCACTAGAGATCTAATTGACATTTGATAGGCATGAAAACTGAGGTAGAGGTCAATAACTAAGTGCTGGGCCACAGTCTGTTTCCTTCTTTCCTGATCAGCACCCAGAGCACAACTCTTACTTCCTGAATTGCATTTTTCTTGGTCCATTTCAGTAGTGATTTGAGTCTACTCTGCTGGTGAAATCATCAAACATCCTCTCCAGGGCAGGAAGTCAGAGGAATTAGAGCTTGCATATGGAAGGACTTCTCTGAAGGAAGAAAGCAGCACGGGCTGGTGGACAACTCCGGACTTTGTCAACATTCAAACCTGTGTCCATATCTTGGTTCCTTCATGTATCAGCTGTGTGACTACAGACAAATTACTTAACCTCTCTGGGCCCTTTTCCACTTCTTTTAATGAGGAGGGCCTCACTCAACCTTATTTCAGGTTTACTGAAAGGATTTAAAACATAATACATTTTAACACTATGTGCTACATTCAGCACTGAGTCAACACATTGAAGGAGCTTAGTGAATGTTGTTTCTTTTCTTCCTTGAAAAGCCACAGGAATTTGAACTGGAAAATACTTCATTTATTAACTTTTTATTGAATGAATGAAGGAAGGAAGAAATGACTCCTTTGCAGGGCCTTGTGCAATGCCTTGTACATAATAAGCCCTCAATAACTATGTGTTGACCAACTGATGCTCTTGTATATTTTCAAAATTTTAAAATGGTCTTTATATTCAATGCTTCTTTCTATGAAATAATTCAGAATAATGGAAATTCCACCCCAACTTCTTCCTAAATTTCAAGCAGGGACATATAAGCACATGGTTAGAATGTGTCTCCATCCCCTGTGCTGGAGGAGCCCTGGCCCCTTGCCTTGGGGCTTCTCAGCCTGATGGAGATGGGAGTGCAGGAAAGCTCTGGCTTTGAAATGAGAGCCATCTCCAGCCCTCAGTGCAGAGAAGGACAATGTCTGGGAATCACGGAACAAGTCTTGACCATCTCTGCTGTGAAATATTAGGAAAGGCATTTCACCTCTTGGAACTACAGAGTTTTCAGCTATAAAATATCTTACCTACCTCATAAGGGTGTGTGTGTGTATATATGTGAAATCAGAATGAGAAAACCATTGATAAAAGCACTTTGAAAAATGAACTTGGTCCTAGAAGTGCAAAATATGTTTTTAACCATGGTAACTGTTGGCAGACGTCAGCCAGCCCCAGTGTAAATATGGGTTTGCCCAGCATTACCTCCAAGCTAGACTGCAAGCTCCAGGCGGGCAAGTACCAAGTTGAACTTGTTCACTGCTGTATGCACTTCTAGCATCATGTCTGGCCAGAATTGTTCCATAATAATTATTTGTTGAATGAATAAATAAACAAATGAATGAGGTTAACGTGCTAACAGGCCGCCGGCATCTCGCTTCCTGGCATGTTGAAGTTTCCCTCCAAATTGCAGCTGTCGAGAGAGGGTAAGTTAGGATTACCAGTAACGACCTCTCCCTCTCCAGCCTCAGGGTCTGTCCACATCCCCGGCCTCCCCCATACCCTTGTTTCCAGCTATAACAGTTCAGGTCCGGTTTCCAGACCACACAAGAGTTTCCCACCTCCGCACCTTTGTCCATGCTTTCCCCCTTGGAATTCCTTCTCCCCATCCCGATCCCTCCAACCCCTGTCTGCGTGGTGAATTTCCTAGTGCTACCACCCATTTCTTGTGAGCCCACAGATTTCTGGCACTGATACGTAACATCTTGTTTTGCAACTATATTTCCGTATGTGCAGAGGATTACCCAGACTGCGATCCCTCTGATGGCAGGGACCTTGTCTTATTCATCGTTGGGGCACAGTGTGATGCCTGGCCCCTGGTACGGGCTTGATAAATGCCTGGTGGATGGAAGCAGTGCACTGTGAAACCCAGTCTCCCCAGCGTCAATGTTGCACCTAGACAAGAGCCAGGAATTGGACTAGAATGGAGAGGTGAAGAAGGAAAACAGGGCCAAGAGGTTATCTTGAAGCTTGTATTAAGAAATACAATAAAACAAAAAATTGCAATGGTGCCAGAAACAGTTATAACCACAAATCAGAAAGACTGCAGAAAGGCTGTTTTGTCTCAGTTCAGTCGTTCCTGTCATACTTGTTCATCAGTCATCAATCTCCCCAAGCTGTATCATTGGATGGGGGCTGAGGGGGCACAGGAGTGGGGGCAGCCACTGATGGAGCCTCCTCATCAGAATCTCTAAGAAGAACAGGACCCCTGAGGAGGGGAGTTTCCTAGTTCTGGCTTTGGAGGGGAGGTTTGTGCCACACCACGTACCCCCACCCCCTGCCCTGCTTGCTTTGGGGGACCATCACCATAATTGTATTTTCTGATCCGCACCCAGGACATGTAAAAGGGCAAATGCAAATATGTTTGTAGGAACAATAAATTGGAACACAGAGACCCTTGACATATGAAAGGAATCTATCCCGCAGCCTTATCTAATCTTTGTTTTAAAAACCTACAAATAGGTGATTTTTCTAATGATATCATTTAAAAAAAACACCTTTTGTCATTTCTGTATAGTTAATAGGGGACTTCTTCACATCCTACATCCTAGCCACTGCAGAATTCAACATTCCACTTAATTTATCCCAAAAATGTCTCTTGTCTGGCAAAGGTCCAAAATTTTCTAAAATTCTTTTCATTTATTCTCTCATCCATCACCAAACCCAGCAGTTGAAATTCTTTTTTTAAAAAAATGTTTATTGTGGTAATGTTTATATAAAACAAAATTTCCCATTTTAACCATTTTTAAGTATACAATTCAATGGTATTAATTACATTCACAATGTTGTGCTACCATCACTACCTTACATTTCCAAAATTTCATCACCTCAAAACAGAAATTCTATATTCATTAAGCAATATCTCCCCATTCTCCTCCCCCCAGCCTCAGGTAATTTCTAATCTGCTTTATGTCCTTATGAATTTGCCTATGCTAGATATTTCATTTAAGTGGGATCATACAGTATTTGTCCTTTGGTGTCTGGCTTATTTCACTCAACATAATGATTTCAAAGTTTATCCACATTGTAGCATGTATTAGGCCTTCATTCCTTTTTACAGATTGTGGGGGCCCAGTGCCCGGGCCCCCTTCCCTCCATAGTGATTTCATGTAGTCGCCTACTTGACCAGGACAGACCTCCCCTGGGAAGGAAAATATGTATTGTTAGCAAAATCTTGAAACTCCCCTCCCCTGATCACTGGTGATAACAGAGCTCCACACTCTTGTGTCACAAGACCCTGCCGAAACTCTGTTCTCACCACCCCCACCCCAACCCCCTGTGTTCTCTCACACCCGCCTTGTTCTAGCCCTTATAAATCACTCCCTGGCACCCCTTGCTTTTGCAGAGCACTAACTTCCATCTTTCCCAGCCTGCCGCCACCACAGAACCAAAACTCCTGTAAGTCAGTCCTATTAAACTCGTGTCTGACTCTGTGCCTGGTGTGTTCTTGGTCCTGGGGCTAAGCTGGGTTGTGACACAGATGAATAATATTTCATTGTATGTATATACCACATTTGGTTTCTCTGTTCTTTAGTTGATGGACATTTGGGTTGTTTCCACCTTTTGGCAATTGTGAGTCAGGCTGCCATGAACACTGGTGTACAAGTATCTGAGTCCCTCTTTTTAATTCTTTTGGGTATATACCTAGAAAGGAAATTGCCATGTTTCATGGGAATTCTGTTTGACTTTTGGAGGAAACACTAAAGTGTTTTCCACAGCAGTTGCACCATTTTACATTCACACCAACAATGTACAAGTGTTCCAATTTCTCGATATCCATCAAAACTTATTTTCCACTTTTTT
Organism: Choloepus didactylus; assembly: GCF_015220235.1. Classification (NCBI taxonomy): domain Eukaryota; kingdom Metazoa; phylum Chordata; class Mammalia; order Pilosa; family Megalonychidae; genus Choloepus; species Choloepus didactylus. The sequence continues at coordinate 36,745,870 of NC_051308.1, forward strand.
AATAATAGCCATCCTAGTGAGTGTGAAGTGGTATCACATTGTGGTTTTGATTTGCATTTCTCTCATGGCTAACGATGTGAAGAATCTTTTCATGTGCTTATTGACCATTTGTATATCTTCTTGGGAGAGGTAGCTACTCAAGTCCTTTGCCCATTTTTTAATTGCATTGTTTGTCCTTTTTGTTGTTGAGTTGTAGAAGCTGTTTATATATTTTGAACATTAAGACCTTATCAGTTATATGATTTGCAACTGTTTTCTCCCATTCTTCAGTTTGCCTTTACATTTTCTTGATAATGTCCTTTGATACATAAAAGTTTTAAATTTTGGTGAAGGCCAATGTATCTATATTTTCTTTGGTTGTGGAATTCCTTTTGGGTCATTTTCTAAAGTCGTTATCACTTCACAAGAGTTGCTGCCTCTGTAAGAGGAAAGACTCTCAGAGCAAGCGGAGATGTGCCCTGGGTGGTCCACTCCTGCCCTCGGGCCTCAGGAAATTGATTAGCACCATGAATCGTGGCCCTTAGGGTCTCTCAAAAATAATAGGAGTTACTAATATTATATCTAAGAATGGCTAGACCTAGCTGTATTTGAAATTTAGACTATTCCGGGAAATATAGAACACAGACGGGCTACTGAAAGCTTCAGAGAATCCCACTCGTCATCCCAAATATAACTGACTCTGACAATTACTTGTCTACCACAAGCATCTGCAGTGAATAATATTTTATACAGACTAAATGTAATATAAAGTAAATGTGGTTTAATATTTAAAATTATAAAATAACTATGTTGGAAGGATGGGAAATGTGGGGTACAAGTATAAGACAATTAAACGCTCATCAAGCACAAGATAAAATCAATATAATATGTCCAAAATGTTAAATCAAGACATAGCATTGAGTTTATTTTAAAATATGGAAATAACAGAAGAAAGAACTAGACGAATTAATGATGACTGCCTGAGGAAGTCCTGCCCAGGTCTCCCACTGGGAACATCTAGAAAAGCTGGAGATACTATTTTTTTTTTTTTAATCCATTCATTTAAAGGTATTGGAGAGCTACAAGGCAGTAAATAAAATAAGTACAAGGCCAAGATCCAAGAGAAAAAAGGAAACCAAAAGAAATGACTACATTTAAATTAAGACCTTCTATTTATCAAAAAAGACAATTCAGTGGATGAAAAGGCAACCCATGGAGAGGAAGAAAATATTTCTAGTACATGTATCTGAAAAGTACTCATATCCAAAACATGAAAGAACCCGCCAAGTCAATAAGAAAAAGACAACACAATAGGAAAGTGGGTGAGAGACTTCAGAATTTCACAAAAGATAACCAAGGTCCAATAAGCAAACAAAAAGATAGTCAACCTCCCTGAGTCACCAGGGAAATGCAAATTAAAACCACACTGAGATACCACCACACACCAACCAGAATGGCTAAAATTGAAATGACTGAGAATATCAAGTGTTCGCAAGGATATGAAACATTGGAATTCTTATATGTCCTTGGTGAGAATATAAATTGGTAAGCCTTCAAAATAGCTTGCTGTTATCTACTAAAGTTGAATGCACACATGGCCAATGACACCAATGACACTGTACTTTCCCTCTCTCTCTCTCGCTCTCTCTCTCTACATGTATATGAAATCTATGAAATCCATGCAATCCATGCACATGCTCACCAAATGACATGCAGACAAATTGTCTTAGCAGCATTACTTACAGTATCCAGTGCTGGAAACAACCCTCATGTTCATCAACCATAAAATGGGTAAATAAATTATAGTCATTGGAAGCCATATGTCAATGACAGTTAACCAATTATAGGTACATGCAACAATATGAGTGAATCTTACAAAAATGTTGTTAGACAAGAAAGTGGGCACAATGATTACATACTAAATTTTCATCAAATTTTTATAGAAATTTAAAAAAAGGCAAAACTCACCTATGATGATAATGAGGATAGTGGGTGCCTTTGGGGAGGAGAGGAGGGAGTGTTTGAAGAAGGCTTCCAAGAACCTCATCATATTCCATTTCTTGACCTGGCTAATGATAACATAGATGTGTGTGTTTTGTGACAATACATTTTATCTGTATCAATTATGATTTGTTCACTTTCCTGTAAGCTTTAAAAGAAGCAGGCACATTTTTGTTGTGGTTGTTAAAGGAATAGAAGACATGTAGTAGGTCAATTCACACAGAACCAGTGGGACGTTCTCCCTGCAAATGCCTTATCCTTGTTGGGATGGCCTCTGGTCTAAATGTGCTTCCTTGCCTTGCCCCAACCAAAACAATAAAACAAGTGAACATGCTGGGGGCGGGGGGTGGGGGGCCTAGGGAGATGTGAAAGGAGAGCGACAAAGGGCTGCAAGCTTTCAAGACAAGTCTTTGTTATTATTTAACTATGTGCATGTATTTCATTAATAATACTTTAATATAGACAAAAATAAATAATAAATATATACAGCCATAAAATTGAGATGATAACTTCTGCCTTTGGCAGAAGGCAGAGAAAACAGAAAGAATTAGCCAGAATTTTAAAATTAAACCACCATTACAGAAAAAAACTGTTACTGTCACATTCGGATATGTGCTCTATATGAAGTTTTGCTCAGTTTTGTTTTTAAGTTTAAAGGAGGTTTAATCTATTTTACTTAGGAATTAAATACTTTATTTCTCAGTGGCAACAATCATTTCCATTTAGATAGACCTTTTAAGAAATTAAACATTTTCATTTTACAGAGAATTCCACTGGAAAGAACCTGCTAAGGCTCCCCGTGGTCGTAAGGGCAGCCATGCCAGGCATCACGGTCCAGACAGGACTCTGACAAGGCGGCTTTATTCCTGAAATGCAGGGACCTGATCCAACAGGCTGGAAATTGTGTTTCTTTTTTCCCAGCTGAGGCACTTTACCTCCACAGGCCCCTGTTTTCCTGTCTCCTCACTGGGAATGTCCCCTCGCTGAGATGCGAGAAAAACCAATGACATCATGTCTAATCAGGGCCCCAGCAGCCCTTCAGGAAGCAGGTGCATGTCCCAGCAGAGCCGGGGGCATTTTTCTGTTGCGCCAGCTTGGGTTTGCTCAAGCAGCCCTCTGGGTCTAACACTTGAGGCTGCGTTCACGGATTTTCCAATGACCTTGGCCATTAATTGGCACCCAGCTCTTTCTGCATCTGCAGCTGAGTTACAAGGCCAGAGTCTTCAGGGCTGCAGGTCTGGCCGAGAAAAAGTGACCAGTGGTTTCCGTGAGTGCATGTTTCACAAGAGAAACTTTTTGGAGAGCGACCCAGGAATCGCCACTGGTGCCTCTAATGAGGGACTTAGGTCTCAAACAAAGGAGGAAAAGCTGGTTTGGGGGTCTCTGGGTGGTGAAAACCCTTCTTCTGTCTTTGCTCAGGTAGCATCCCCTAAGAGAGCCTCAGGGTGGAAACTTCCCAGCCAGCCAGTTCCGCAGAGACAGACAGCCATGGATATTGCTCTGGGCTAGAACTCAGAAGACTTGTGTTATAGTCCTAGCTGTGTGTTGTGTGACCCCTCAGAGCATCATGTTATGGGTTTGTTTTCTGTTTTTTTGTTTTTTTTTCCTACAGGATTAGAAGATATGTAGAAACAGCGTAGTTCCTTGCACAAAATAAATGCATAGTAACAACTGATCGGTGCATAGAGATGAAACAATATTTTATAATTTGATGGCCTAGATCTTTCTGGGTTCCTTTGTATGTGTTCGGTTCCCCTGGCTTGGATACTGTGCCACTTGTCCCTGAGATGAATCTGACCTCCTTGTAAGTCTAGGCCTGCCTCTGGGAACCTGAGAAGGAAACCCCTGAGCTGTTTGTTTGTTTATTTTTCGTAACATAAATAAAATGCATAGATCTTACGTATACAGTTCAGTGTGTTTTGACAATTGTATACACCCATATAATCACTACCTCGATCAAGATGTAGAATATTTCCAGCATTCCAGAAAGTTCCCTCTTGCCCTTTGTCTGCCAATCCTCACTGTGCTCAAACCCAGAGAACTACTGTCCTGATTTCTATAAACAGAGACTAGTTTGCCTCTTCTAGAACTTCATATAAATGGAATCATTCAATCAATCTTTTGTGTCTGGCTTCTGTACTTAAAATATTTTTTTGAAATTCTTCCAGATTGTTGTATATATCAATAGTTTGTTCTTTTTTATTGCATTGTATGAATATACCACAATTTATTTATCCAATCTCCTCTTGATGAACCAGAGATTTTATATTTGTAATAAAGCTACTTTGTACATTCTTTGCAAATCTTTTGTGAACATGTTTTCACTTCTCTTGGGTAAATATTAAGGAGTGGAATTGCCAGGACATAGGGTAGGGATATGGTTTCCTTTGAAAGAGATAGCCAAGCAGTTTTCCGAAATGGTTGTAACATTTTTACACTTCTACTGACTAGGTGGGTGTGCCAGTTTGAATGTATTATGTCCCCCCAAACGCCATTATCTTTGATGTAATCTTGTGTGGGCAGACCTATCAGTGTTAACTAGATTGTAATTCTCTGAGTGTTTCCATGGAGATGTGCCCCACCCAACTGTGGGTGATGACTCTGATTGGATAATTTCCATGAAGGTGTTGGCCCGCTCATTCAGAGTGGGTCTGAATTACATTACTGGAGCACTATATAAGATCAGACAGAAGGAGCAAGCTGCTACAGCCAAGAGGGACACTTTGAAGAAAGCACAGGAGCTGCAGATGAGAGACAGTTTGAAGACAGCTGTTGAAAGCAGACTCTTGCTCCAGAGAAGCTAAGAGAAGACAAACACCCCAAGTGCAACTAAGAGTGACATTTTTGAGGAACTGCAGCCTAGACAGGATCGTCCTGGGAGAAAGCCATTTTGAAACCAGAACTTTGGAGCCGAGGCCAGCCTCTTGCCTTCCCAGCTAACAGAGTTTTTCCGGACACCACTGGCCATCCTCCAGTGAAGGTACCTGATTGCTGATGTGTTACCTTGGACACTTTATGGCCTTAAGACTGTAACTGTGTAACCAAATAAACCCCCTTTTATAAAAGCCAATCCATCTCTGGTGTTTTGCATTCCGGCAGCTTTAGCAAACTAGAACAGCGGGAGAGTTCCAATTGCTCCACATCCTCACCGACAGTTGATATGTTCAATCTTTTGCCTTCTAGCCGTCCTGGTGAGTATACAATGGTTCTCATTTACATTTCCCTAATGACAAAAAAGTCCCTAAGGACTTTTTCATATGTTTGTCAGTCATTCATAAACCATCTTTTATGAAGTATCCAAGTATTTTTGCTGATTTTAGTTGAGTTGCTTATCTTCAATCATAGGCATGATTACACATTCTGGGTACAAGTCTTTGTCAGATATATGTATTACTAAATATTTTCTCAGTCTATGGCTTGTCTTTTCATTTTCTTATGGATATTTTAATGAGCAGAAATTTTTAATTTTGATCAAGTCCAATTTTTCAACTTGTTTTATGGTTAGTGCTATTTGTGTTCTGCTTAAGAAATAGCTGCCTATATCAAGGACTTGAAAATATTCCTTTGTGTTTTCCTCTAGAGACTTTCCAGTTTTAGCTTTTACATTTAAAGCTATCATCCCTGAGCTAAGTTGGGGGCTTAGATTCATGTAGCTGCAGCAGTGGAAGGAAAAGCAGAAGTGCATACACACCCACAAATCCTAGGGTTAGGATTGCTGCCTGTGTCATCATCAGGGTCACCATCACCACCAACACTTCTTAGGCTCTTGCCAGGGTTAAGAACAGACTGGAAGTTATAGGGGTCGAAGATGTATTAAGTCACAACTTTACCTCACAAAGGAATTGCTTAGTTGCCAGATTTTTTTTTTATCTTAATGCAACCAGATGACGATGCACTTGGCCAATGGATTGCCTTGTTTAATGATGTTCCAAGTTGCTTATAAAAAATAAAAGCAAAATAATATCATCATATCTAAGATGTCATTGATTGAAAAATGCTCCTTTATTTGATGTGCCACTAATTAGTCAAATTCACTGTCATGTATACAATGACGATTGATTATATAACATCCTCATTATTCTATGTTCAATATGAGCAAATGTGTTTTGAGATTGATGAAGTGCAGCATAAAAACTACTCCCCTGTGGACCAGCCTTCTGGTCTCCTTGGGCCTCAGTCCCCCTCAGGCACCCATCCTCCCACCCGCACAGCCGAGATGCTCTCCAAGTTCTCTTTCTGCTCCACATGGGTTCAGTCTGCTTACTTCCTCTGAGTGCTTTCCTAGGGCCCAGACCACCCCATGAGAAGAGAAAGTCCCTTCTGGAAGCACTTTTAGAGGTTCACCAGGTCTATCAGACATCAGGGGACAGCAGCACTTGACGTTTTTAAAAATGGAACACACCTGTAATATTATAATTTGTGCAAGACTGGAGTTGACTGTTTCTCCCTTGCAGGACCACAGGCAGCAGCAGGAGCCACGGATTTAGGATTAGGGTGGAGGCTGTGGGAGCTGAACCTGCCCTGCATGGGGGGCCACTCTCTGCCCCTTGACAAGGTCAGGAAAGTAAGCTCACCTTGGCCTTCCTCTCCCACCTCAGACCCTCCCACCCTGTCTGTCACCATGCTCTGTCAGTTCTGCCTCCTAAACATTTCTGACTCTCACCATCCCTCCTACCTGGTTCACTCACCTGGATGGTTCTCAACCCGGGGTGCACATTAGAATTACCTGGGGAGCTTTATAAACCTATCAACACTGAGACTGCATTGCAAACAAATTAAAGGAGAACCCCCCAGAGGTGGGCCTGGGCATTGGTTAAAGGTTCCCCCAGGTGGTTCTAATGTGAGCCTGAACTAAGAAGCATTGATCTAACTCAGTAGGTCTGGATCCTGGTTACACATTAGCATCACCCAGGGAGGGTCTGAAACTCCTGTGGCCTAAGGGCCCATCAGAGACCAGTTACGTGGGGATTGCTAGGCTGGGACCAGGCCCAGGGGCTTTGGAAGCCACCGGGAAATCCAGCTGTGCCCAGGGTTATGCTCGTCCCTCTTCTCATCCCTCCTCCACCTGCAGCCAGAAGGGCCTTGCCAGTAACCACCCAGTCATGCCACCGCCCAGCTTAAAATCTTTAAATGGGAGCTTACTGCTTTTAGGATAACATTTAGAATCACCACCTTGGCTTCTAAGGCCCCATCCCGAGGTGTGTCTGAGGTACCCACTGGCCCTCCAGCGAGGGTTCCCGGGAGGCATCAGGGAGGAGACGTGTACCCGAGTGCCCTGGGTTGTGACGGCAGATCGGGAGCCAGTCAGGCAGAGGAGGGGATGGTTTACACCAAAGACACCAGATTAGCAGCACGTGAGTCCTGGGCAGTGAAGCAACATGGAAACTTGGGTGGGGGTCATGGGGGGTGCACCCTCATGGTAATACTTGTCATACTATATTAAAATTGTTCGTTTAGGGTTATCCTCCCCACACACATGGATGCCTTGGGAGCAGGAATCCTGTCTTTAGTCTGTTAGTTTGTTTCATCCCCATATTCTTGTCTGGCACATAGGAGATATGTTCGTTAAAGGAATTTGAAAGAGGAAGGAAGGAAGGATGGACAGACTTCAGCGTAGCTGGAGCACACTTGTCTTTTGTGCACTGGGGATGCTGGGGGAGCAGAAAGGGCTGAGATAAGAGAAAAGCCATGAGTAACTCCAAGCTAAGAATTTTGACTTTATACTAAGAACAAAGAGATATCTTTGAAGGGTTTTAAACTGGAAGGGACATGACCAGATTAGTGTTTTGAAGAAATAATCCTGCTGCAGTGAAGATGATGGGTTCTACCTGAGGCCAGAGGATCTGCCCTTTTGATTTGTTTTGTTTAAAAACTCAGGCCAAAGGGGTGAGGGGAGAGGAGATGGGGCCCCAGCAGTAGCTTCTGCTGTGACAGCCGCTCAGTGGCTGTGGAGTGGCAGCCTGCAGATGTGTAGGAATCAGGGCAGGCTGGGGAGCCTAAAACGCTGTCCACATGACTGGCCTGGCAAAAACCACTTGGGGTCTCAGCTTTCCCATCTGTGTAATTGGGATAATATTAGTCCATACCTCACAAGGTTTAGGAGGATTAAATAAGATAACATCTTTAAGGAGTTTATCTCAGCACTTGGCACATAGTAGGCACTCATGATGTGTTAGCTATTATCTCAAAGCAAAGCGGCTACAGCTGGATCAGTAAGTGGGGTACAGATGGGGGTGGGTGGATGGGAGGTCAAGCTGGGAAGAAACTCTGGCACTGCGGGTAGTACCGGGCCCCCTTCTCTGATGGCGTGGACAAGTGATTAAGGGCATCTGGATACTTTTCCCCGAAGGGAGAGACTTGAAGTTGACCAATGCAAAAGGAGGAGTCAAGGATGGCCCCAGGATTCTGGAGCTATTCACTGAACAGAACGAAGAATGGACTGTAGGTAAGATGACAACTTAGAATTAGAGGTTCCAATACAAGAGGGTTGCCATTGGTGCTTCTAGACGTTAGGAAAGAGGTCCCACCTGGAGATACAGCTTTGGGAATCACTAGTACAAAGGAAGAAGTTGAGGCAAAGAGTGGGAGAGTGGGTAGAGAGGAATCCAAGGGTCCAGGGTAAAGCCCTGGCCAATGTGGATATTTAAGAGGCAAGTAGAAGAAGAAGCTCTGAAAGTAGACCAAGGAGGCTGACTGGAGAGGTGGGGGTGAAACAGGAAAGAGCAGCATCACAGAAGCCTGGAAGCTGTTTCCAAAATGAAGAGAGACATCAAATAGCTATCCCATAAGTTAAGGGCTGAGAAATGCCCCACTGGCTTTGGCTGCATGGAGGTCATTGATGAACTAAGCTGTGTCTGCAAACCACATGGCAGTTGTTTGGGGAATGTCTACTGGATAAGAAGGTGGAGACAGCAAGGGTAGACTGCTCCAGCAAGCAGCTTGGCTTAGAAGGAGAGAAAATACATAATACACGATTAGTTACAGGGACATCTGAGATTGAGAGGATTTTGTTCTGTTTTAAGATGGAAGAGCCCTGAGGAAGTTGAATTACTCAGAGAAAGAGGATCCAGGAGGGAAAGGAAGTTCCTGATTGGGGGCAGATAAGAAAATGGCCATGAGAGAGGGAGCGCCCCAGGAACCAGCAGAAAACATATAGAAGCAAATGAGCATGGGACAAGCAGGCAAAAGGAAGGAGTACACGAACACATAAACCTCCACACAAATACCGATCTGTGTTCGTAGACAGGCCACAAGGACACTTCTGAACTTGGGAGAAACTGAAGCCAAATCCAAATAGGATAAAACTCATAGTCTGTACAAAGCTGGCTTCTTCCCTGTTGGAATAACAGGCATTTAAGCTGTTTTGCATTTAGGCCTCAACCCCACCTTTTAGCAGGCAGCAAATTATTTGTGGCTGAACTGACTCCTTGCTTTATGTGTTTTTAGGAAATTTTCTTCATCAGTATTTTCAAAGAATATCATATATGAAAACATAATCTTGTTTAAAGTTTCAGTTGGGAAAATTAAGCCATTCAGATTCGTAATGGAAAGAAATGTTCACGTATAATAATCTGGAAGCAGAGGGGAATGGGCAGTGGATCTGTTACGTGTTTTGTGTGTGTTTGTCAAGCAGCGGCAGAACTGACATTAACAGCAAACACTGAGGAATTTTTCCTCCCACCAGCACCCTCCTCATTAGTTGCCCCTAACTTTCATGTAAAAAGTTTCCCTTGAAGTGTTCCATGATCTGAGTCAGCCTTGGAGTGAATCTTTTGGGGAAAAAGTGAGCTAAAATTGCTTCAACTGCTTTTGACTGATGGGATATTGAAAAACACACACACTTTCTTTCTTTTAAAGAGAGGGAAGAAAAAAACTGACCTGTTTTTACACTCACGTAACTCACTAACAGTAAAGCTGTAAACTCAAAACTTGGCAAGGCTGGGGCTGACATCTTTGAAGAGGCAAAACCAGCTGGCTCCAAAGGAAAAGGCCACAGACATCACAAATTTAAAGATTCTGCATCTGAGCCTATAGAGCGAAACATTTCCTAATCAGAATTTCAGCAAACCTCATTATAGGAGCCCCACCAAAAAGCTTTGGGTATGTTGCCAACTGCCATTTCTTTTCATTAAAAACAAGCTGAGGGAAAAAAATAAAAATAAAAAAGAAGCAGAAAGCAAAGCAACATTTATCACCCAGCAGCACGACGGGAAAACGACAAACTGCTAAGTCTCAACTTCAAAGATTTAACCTCCTGCAGACAAATTAACTGACTCTGGAGACAACTGCAGTTTTTCTGGACTGATATGGGTATTTCGAATCTGCATTTGAAGGCACAAACAGTAAAATCTCAGGCACCAGGAGACTAAATAAGAGTCCATGAAAGGAGTAAGGAGGCCAGAAGATTTGATTCTCCCAAGGACACCTAAAAATCCAAACATGGTAGATTTCCCATTTTTAAAAATGGCTCAAATGTGTCCAAGGACAAATTGTGATGCCAACAATCTAACAGGAAAAGGACAGACTTGATGTAGTTCATCAGCAAGAGATGAGCTAGTTTTCCCACCACCTGCAGGGCTGGAGGGGACCTTTACATACCCATAGGGTTTGGAGTGAGCTATACCCTGAGGAGAGGAAGGGCCAGAAAGTAAATAGAACAGGGGGTTTGGAATCACAAGACCCAAGTTCAAAGCCCAGCTCTGACCATTCCTGCTGGAGAAGTTACCAAAGAAGAAGCCTCAGTTTCTTCTTTGCAAGGCCCTTGGCAGGAGCCACATGTAGTTGTAGCAGTAGTAGAGGCACCAGAACTGCACATTATGGCTCTGCCATTTATTTCTTTCACTTTAGGCAGCCCCAACTTCTTCTAGCCTCAGTTCTTTCATCTGTCAAATGCAAATGATGGTGACAATGATGGTGATGATGGTGATGACACCCAGTTTATCCAAAGTGCACTCATTTGCTCCCATATGTTCCCTGTTGGCTCCTGGGGGCCAGTGTTAGGGATTGTGCTAGTTTGGATGTATTATGTCCCCCAAAACTCCATGTTCTTCAATGCAATCTTGTAGGAGCAGGCATATTACTGCTGATAAGGTTGGAATGTTGGATTAAGTTGTTTCCATGGAGATGTGACCCACCCAACTGTAGGTGATAACTCTGATTAGATAATTTCCATGAAGGTGTGGCCCTGCCCATTTAGCACAGGCCTTGATTAGTTAACTGGAGACTTGTAAAAGCTCAGATAGAAGGAGCTTGCTGCTGCAGCTGAGACAGACATTTGAAGACGGTCATTGTAAGCTGACACTGACATTCTGGAGAACGCCATTTGGAAATGCAACCTGAGAGCAAGCAGATGCCAGCCATGTGCCTTTGCAGCTAACAGAGGTTTTCCAGATGCCAGTGGCCTTACTCCAGTGAAGGTATCCTATTGTTAATGGCTTACCTTGAACACTTTATGGCCTTAAGACTGTAAGTTTGTAACCAAATAAACCCCCCTTATAAAAGTCAATCCATTTCTAGTTTTGCATAACATCAGCATTAGCAAACCGTAACAGGGATCAACTAAGAAATATGCAAAAGAGTTTGTAAAGTCCTATATAAGTATTAGTTTATTTTTGATCATTATATGCTACATGAATATGTAATATATAAAACCCATGACGATACATATTGCATGACTATATTCCCAACGATGGGAGTGTGCTGAGAGCCGTTTCTCTCTCCCGTCAGTCAGGCCCACCACAGGTTCCTTGCCACCCGGTTTGCATATGGGCACCCTGGAGTCACAGCTGCCAGAGCTCTCAGCGGGCAGCATGGAATCCCCGAGACAGCAGGGAGCCCAAGCATCGTTTTGGTTTTGGCTCATGGGCAACGCCATTGCCTCGGCAGCGGGGAGCTCTCAAGATCAGATATTGTGGAACAGCCTGGAAAAGATCCTGCTCCCATCATCTCCCCCACTGCCCTTCCCTGCCTTGCAATGTGTCCTCTGGCCCCAGCTCCCCTCCGCATCCCTCAACTCACAATGTGGCCCTGCTCCAGCTCCTGAATTTCACCTTTCCAAAGTCTCTCTGTCTAGACATCCCACATGTTCTCCTAGCATGGCCCCGACTCCAAACCTTCATCATCGGGTCTGGGAGAAGTGAACCTGTTGTTCCCTAAACCGTTACAATCCATCTCAAACGCATTTGTGCCTGAAACCATTATCATGTGTTTCAAACAGAATTTATTAAGTGGGAAGAGATTCTTGGAGACCATCAGGCAAATTCCATTTCTTCCCGGTCTCAAGAAAAAGGTCCCTCAGACCAGCCTGGTTTAGATCTGACAACCATGTCAAATGCCTCAGCCTTCTCTTTTTCCCCACGGGCATGAGATCAAAGGGAATAGCTGTGGCCTTGTTAAACACAGTCAGTAATGTCAAAATCCTTCAGGGGTTTGGCCCACATTTTTGAAAAGCTGAAGAGGGCCATGGGGTGAGCCTCTCCCGAATGAACAAACGGAGGTAGTGCAGTGCTGGATCAGACTTTGCATTTACCCTCTAGCCACTCAACAAGGATCTCAGAGTGTGTGTGCCTTGGGTATGTGTGTGCCCCACACAGTGCTAATGGCTGTGGCAAAGGGACACGAGGAGCTCCCAGCCTTCCAGCAGTCCACAGTATACAACAAGCAAGCTTTGAGTGCCTGCTGTGCACAGTGTGGTGTGTGAGGCACCATTGGATGGGGCTGGGAGGAAAAACATAACTAAGATTTGTTTGCCCCCAGGGTGTGGATCATTTAGGTGACATATGCAAGTACCGACTGAAGAGGTAAGACTAACATACAAACAGCGGTTAATTAGCCATGCAAAATACTACAGTCTGATGAAGTGTAATGAATAGTGTAGACCATATATTTACTGTAATTTTGTTGTTTCAGGCAGAATAAAGCAAGCTCAGATGGGCAGGGAAGAGGGGATGTGTCCTTGAAGAGTAGGTAGGATTTAGATTTGTTGGGGCAGCCCGTGTCCATACATCCCCGTCTCCAACACAAATCTAACTGCAATCTATTGATAAATAAGGTCATTTTTGCTGAAGATTTCCCAAGGAGATGGAAGAAACATTTCCCTCACACCCCAAACAGCAAAACCTCGACCTGAACCCCTTTTGGACATACAGCTCTGATCTTTCTCCAAGATTCTATTCCTACAGAGGCCCCCACACCTCCAACAATCTCCTCTTTGCTGTTCTCCGGGCCGCCAAGCCACCTTCCATTTCAGAGTCCCTTCAGCTCTCAGATACCATTTAGTAAGAGTGACTGACAGGCCAGACCACCTCGTGCCCCTCAGGAAGCTGCCGGCCTGCTGCATGGAGCGGGGCCGTGATGCTGCTCCAGGAAGGGGACACAGCAAAAGCAAAGACAGGGAGGCCGGACGTACAGGGGTCCAGCAGCCTGGCTACAGAGGAGGGACCGGGGAACAAGGCGGCAGGCTGGAGCCAAGCACGAAGAGGGCTGGGCTGTGGGATTTGTATTTGCCAGTTAGTGCAACATTCACACCCTCTGTGCTCCACAGAGACTGGAGGCAGCGGTGTAGGCCAGCAGGTTCTACAGAGCCTTGTTTCTCTCTACCCCTGGTTTCAGTGTGAGCATTTTCCCAGCAGGTCTGCTGCCTCAGTACCACCTGGTGTTGCTTCTCCAGCGCCTGCAGAAACCCATTCCAGGCATTCAGCTGGCGGCGCTGGCATGGCTCAGCTCCATGCTCATCTTGAAGTTATTCCTGGGTCTGCCTTCTCTTCCGATCCTAAGTTCTTTCCGTTGTCTCAGTCACCTCCTGCCTTCTGTGAGCACCTAATCACACACAACCACGTGAGTGGACAGGAGCTGTGGGCGGGAGTTAGGGGGCCTTTCTGGGCTTCAGTTTCCTCACCTGTAATATGGACCAGGCAGATGCAACTGTATCCCCAATTTGAATATTTGAAGGATCTTTAAATAATTATCACCTCTTCCTGGAGTGGGTGTCCTGACAAAAAATGGGGGGGGGGGTGCCTTAGGGTCACTGTGGGATCCTGGATGAAGCAATCCCAACAGAAACCCAGGCTTTCCTGACTACTGATGGAAGCAGGAAGCAGAACCCCAGCATCCCCCAAGGAAATGGGGAGTCTGAGCTGCTCCCAGTCTCCCCTGACTCTGACTGCCCTGTAGAGGGAGGTAGCCGCAGGGCCCGTGGCACATTCCCCCAGGCCTCCGCGGCCGTCCTCCTCGTCACCCCCAGGTGGCGCTGCAGGACCGCAGCCCGCGAGCCCTCCTTGGTGCCCTTTCTGCGGAGAGGGACCCAAGAGGCCTGAATTCAAGGCCTGGCCTCCTCCAGCTCCAAACCTTCTGGAAGCTTCCAAATCAATTCAAAAAGTAGCATGTCCCTGCCACCTGACGTCAGAAGTGACACCGTCCTGTGAGGCTGGCTGCTGGAATGCACACTCTGCCAACAGCAACTGGGCTGAGCTCAGGGCGGGCACCCCGCCCCGTCTCTGCCTGTCCCGGCACTGAGAGGGTCCTCCTCCCCTTGTCTCCTGGAACCTTCCCATCACCACATCCACACGTGCAGGTCTCAGGGATGGAAACCCGCGAGCTCCAGGCTTACAAGAACAAACGAAACAAACAAACAAAACAAAAGTCTTCACAGATGGAGCCAGCTGGCTGGGAACACAGCTCACCACCTTCATTCCTGCTGTAATTCCTCCACACGCCTCAAGGGGAGATGCCACACACACCACACACACCACACACACCACACAACCACACACACCACAAGCACACCACACACACCACACATACCACACAAACTACACATACCACACACCACACACACCACACACACACACACCACACAACCACACACACAAGCACACCACACACACACCACACACACCACACACACACCACACACACCACACATGCACACCACACACACTACACACACCACACTCATACCACACACACCACACAACCACACACAACACATGCACACCACACAACCACACATACCACAAGCACACTACACACACACCACACACACCACACGCACCACACGCACACCACACACACCACACACACACCACACACACCACACAACCACACACACCACACACACACCACACAACCACACACACACCACATGCACACCACACAACCACACACACACCACACAACCACAGACACAAGCACACCACACACACACCACACAAACACGCACACCACACAACCACACACACACCACATGCACACCACACACACCACACAACCACACACACCACACACATACCATGCACACCATACACACACCACACACACACCCCACATGCACACATACTATTCCCACTATACACACACACCACACACATACCACACATGCACCACACTCCACACACACACACCACTGTAACAGACCACACACACATACCTGATAATCCAGCTTCTACACGAACACTTCTGGAGACAGGAGGCCCCATTTCATAAAGCATCCTGCTTATTATCCAACAGCTCATTCTTCTATCAATGTAAAATCTGCCCTCTATAACTTCTACCCTCTCGTCCCAATTCTGCCTCTGGAGCTATGCATAAGGGCCTCCCCACGCCTTCCTCAAGACAGAATGAACCTATCTCACTTACCTACCACTACCTACAAGGGGGCTGTGGAGGCAGCAAGGCAACCAGCCACACTCCTTCCTGGGAAGTCGCCCCAGAGCACATGGCCTTCTGCCCCCTGCACTGCCCTGGCTGGTGCCTGCTCGGGGGCCCCTCCTTCTCTTCTGGGCTCTCCTCCTCAGCCTCCTCCACCCCAGGCCTTCATGGATAAACGGGGCTGGCAGCAAGAGCAGCAGATATGTCCCAACAAGGTCATGGGATGGGCTTTGATGGATGGATCCCCAGATTTCCTGAAGGTCTCCTAAATATTGATCCAATTCCCTCTGTTCCTCACAGCTTTACTGCTAGATTAGAATTTGGGGGGCCTTCTCAAGGAAGAAATTGGCCCTGGAGGGTGACTCAGGCCTTTCAGCTGAGAGCTGGCAAGAGGCGACAGAATGCATCTCAGCTTCAGGGCTCAGGGCCACCCTGGAGCCCGGAGGGAGAGTCTGCTTAGCGAGTCACAGTGCACGTCCCATCCCCTCCACAGAGCAGTTACAGACGTTACCTCATCTCTCCAAGGCGAGTCTCTGAATCTCCAGAACTGGAAGGGAAAAGTCTCCTTCCTCCCCCTTCCCCCTGCCTCCCACCCCCACCTCAGTGTGGAGCGGGCAAGGCATGGAGCCTGGGGGAGGACAGAGTGGGTAGCCCAAGGGTGCCCACAGCAAGGAGTAAATCCACCTGGACCCCACCCCCAGCACCCTCTGCTCCAGAGAAAGGGTCCCCTCAAGCCAGAGCCAGGCCTCACCTCCCGGGGGAGAAAGGTGGCTCTCTGCCAAGAGTGAGGGTCCCCGGCCCAAAGGCTGGGGCAAATGGGAGTGCGAAGTCTTTGGTTGGATCCCACGTCTCCTCTTCCCTGCATCTGGCATTTGTGTCTGGCTTAGTTGTGGATCTTCACAGTCCTTTCCAGCCTTTGTCTGTAGCCTTCTTAGGACAAGGACTATTATATTCATTTTGGGGTCCCTCAGAGACCCTAAAGCAGGCAATATCCTGCATGTAACAGTTGCTCAGTAAGTGACAAGTTAAACAGAATGGAGTGAATTAGAGCTGCATGGAGAGAATGGGGAAGGACACTGCACTGGAGCCCAGGAGTTGGATGCCAGGCCAGGGGCCTCGCCCGCACCCAGGCACCACTGTCCATGACTGCGGCCACCAGAGGCTGTGTGAGGCAGAAGCACAGCTAGGGGTGTGAGGGGGGTTGGCACACATGTCCCCAACCGCCCTCTGGTTGTGCTCATGCGACTGGGTCCATGTAATCCCTTTGGTGCAGAATGGCCCCACGCAGCAGGGTGGGTGGGAGATGCTTCTGGAAAAGAGCCAATCTCTTGGGGCGCAGTGGCGCCCACTGACTCAGCCTGCTGCAGCTTTCCTTCCTTTCATGGGGTCTATTATTGGTATTTCCCACTCATCTTTAAGACAGAAAAGGAGTCTTTGAAAAACACAAGAAAGGAGGGAGGTGGGGTGGAACTCCAGAAGCCAACTCCCTCTGAAGTCACTGATCTCCAAACAGGAAGATTGGTCTTTCCTGTTTAGACATCTTTGTCTGGTCAAAGGAAATCAAGACTGAAGTAACAATAATAATTACATAAACCTATGATATGCTAATATCACCAGTATCAAAAATGGTTCTGTTTGTTTAGAACCCGCCAAGGGCAGAGTTTGACTGTAAGTTGTGGTGGGCAGCTGACAAGCTGTGGGTTTTGGAAAGCTTGACTAGAGAGGCAGATCTGTTAGGGAC
Organism: Choloepus didactylus; assembly: GCF_015220235.1. Classification (NCBI taxonomy): domain Eukaryota; kingdom Metazoa; phylum Chordata; class Mammalia; order Pilosa; family Megalonychidae; genus Choloepus; species Choloepus didactylus. Next base: position 36,763,238 of record NC_051308.1, read on the forward strand.
TCCTCTAGATGTGTGAGGGACCCCCATGATCAGGTGGGAAAGGGCCTTTGTGTAGAGGGTAAAGCAGCCTGGAAGAGAAAAAGAATGTGAACTTGGTTCTGAGCTCTGGTTCATATCCCAGTCCCACTCACTGAGCCACTGAACTTCTCTCAATTTCAGCTTCCTCCACACTAAGATGGAGGTAACAGCTCACTTATATTATGTTGGAGAGGAAACTGGCAGAAGGCGTGGCACATATCCCCTCTACCCTTGAACCATTTCTTGCACACAAGTGGCAGAAGCCAACTTAAAGAAATACATAGACAAAAGTACAGGCTTTAACCTTAAGAAGAGAAGGGTTGGGACAAAATGAGACAAAGGAATGTAGTTTCCAATGGGAGAAGAGGTCTCATATGGGGGCAACAGGTCCTAGGCCTGATTCAGTTCCCCTTGTGAGCTGATCACTTCACCCAGAAAAGCCCTCATCACCTTTGTCAGGGCTAGTCAAATGGCCTCCTAACCCAGACCCACTTGTGTAGACTTGACTCAAGTTCATTCCATAAACATTTATTGTGAGCCAGCTCCATACAGGGCCATGTGCTTGACAATGTGGTTCTGTACATACAAAGGGGACGAGGAAAAGAGAATGTGAACCAGTCCGTGTAATCCAACAGCAGCCGGGAGGAGCAATTCCTCCGCTATGCCTTAGCTACTGACGGGGCCATGGCAAAAGAATTTAAATTAATAGAGTACTAGAGGGAATTTTAGTTAAATACCAGACAGCATTTCCTGCATGTAAGGATTGTGCACAGAGATTTTGTTTGTTCGATTTCTTTCCATTCTTTTTGGATGTTTCAACTTGAACCACGTTTATGGAGTGAACTAACAAAGAAGGAAACTGAGGCAAAGTGGGACAAAGTGTCCATCCCCAAGTTCAACAGAGCAAGTTATTTGCAAAACCAGAGAGCTGTTGATGCCCAGATTGATTCAGGTTAATTTTGACTAGTGTCTGTTCACAGTAAGCAAATTGGTTCTTCAGGCCTGCCTTTAAAAAACAAACAAAAAACCCTACACTTAAAAAAAAATTAACTGTCTGATATCTTCAAGAGACACCATTAAGACATCAAAAACAGCATTTACTGAACCTAACAAATTGTGAGAAAAAAAAATAGGGTGGCTAATTGTTGAGCTATAAATATTTAACACACTGCTGATGAACTTGAGGCTTTTTTTTTTTTTAACCAGAACAGTTGAATAAATAAACTGTTGCATTTAGAAGACAGACATTAACCCAGGCACACGCTTCTAATTTGCCAACTGCTGGTGCGCCCCAAGCGCCCACACCCCTGCCCGTATCCACAAATACGTGCCGCCCCCGCAGCACATGTCGCGCGGGTCCTGCCCAGCCCGTGGCCGCGCTGTCATTTGCTGTCTCCCCAAGCCCACAAAAAACAAAATGTCTTTTTTTAAAGAAAGAAGGGACGGCGGAGGATGGGGTGTGAGACGACAAAATGGCGTGGGCACTTGCTGCCCCTGCGACTGTGGTCATGGTCCTGGCGCTGTCCCCTCCCGGGGCGCGGTCACCTCTGGTCACTCGGGCTCCTCCCCAGCGGCGCCCCTCACCCAGAGACACCCTCCCAGCCCTGCAGGCCGGCAGTTTGGTTCACCACTCCTGAGGCCCCTCGGAAGCCAGGAAGTTTGCTCTCCATACGCTTCTATTTTGGGAGCTTGGATTCAGCCCTGGAATTTTACAAGCCTGGGAGAAATTGGCGGGACTGCGGCACTTTCCTTTGCCCCTGCCTCCCCCACCCCTCCAGGTCCCCTGGACAGAGGGCCCCAAACCCCTGGAGCAGCAGGCGGACTGCAGGAAAGCAAGCCCCCCACCACTGACAGCTGGGGAGAGCCGGGAGAGGCAGCGCCCACCTACTGAAGAGCAAAGCGTGTGGCAGCATAAACTTTCCAGAGGGCCGTAATGCAAGGAGAGGTTAAAAACTTTGTGATTTGTGTGTGTGTGTGTGTGTGTGTGTGTGTGTGTGTGTGTGTGTGTGCGCGCGCACGCACGGAATTATACGATTTATAATCTGTCAACTAGATTATCTGAGAAGATTCCTTTAGCTGATTTTAGGGCAGAATCAACTGACCTCTGTTGAGAGAGGACTACTGACTGTGAAAATACACTGTAGCAGAATTATTTGTTTATTATCCACCACCACCACCACCACCATTGCTAGCATGTGGTTTCCATTGGCACCAGAATTTTTGTCTTATCCATTCCTCTATGGCCAGCACATGGAACAGGGGCTCAACAGATGTTTGTTGAATGAATGACTGACTCCATCTTACAGCTATATGTCCTCAGACATGGGGGGGGGGGGTACAAAGGAAGAGAATGTGCAAAGCTTCCCCTGTGTCAAAAAGGAGGTAAAAGTCTAATTCCTACTGACCAAAAACCCAAGGCACCATCTTCACATTCTTACTTCAGTTCTTCAAATCCTGTAAAGGGAGGATAACTGCTGCATCAGGAAGGACTTCAGCTAGACATTAAGAAGAACTTGTGGTTCCTCCCATAGCGTAGCTGCTGCATAGGTGACATTCATATGTTTTGCACTGACAGGTTCCTGTGGCAACTCCAGGGAAGTCCTATGGAAGGAAAAGAATCCTGATGTCATGAGAATGAGCCATTGGCCAAACTTACAGGAATCAAGTATTTCAAACATCCCAGATTCATATTGACTTGTTCTCTACTTGGCAATAATCATAGAATTTTAGAACTAGAGCAAGTCTTCGCAACCTTAGGACTACTTACATTTGGTACCAGACAATTTTTGTTGGCGGGGGTGGGGTGGGGGTTGTGCTGTCATTGTAAGATGTTCAGCAGCATCCCTGGCCTCTAGCTACTTGATACCCAATAGAGACCAAAAACATCTCTAGACATTACCAAATGTCCCCTAGGGAAATAAAATGCCCCCACCACTGGGCTAGAGGGACTTAAAAGAACTTTTATTTTACAGATGGGGAAATGGGTGCTTGGAGAGATTGAGTGAGTTACCCAATGCCATAGTAAGATGTCCGTTAGCAGAACTCAGGGGATCAGAGAAGTCGTCTTTTCCTTTATGTATTAGTAAAGGACATGGTAGATGCTAGATGCCTGTTGGCTAAATAAATGCAACAGTGCACCCACCATTCCTGCCTTGTTTGTCCCCAGGGAATAGGGCGATGATGCTTCTCATACTTGGTGGATGGCTGGGGCAAGAAAGGAAAGACAGAGAGCTTTCCCTCAAGCAGGGAAGCCATCGCTCTGCTGAGGATGAGCCCTTGCTTGGAGTCTCAGAGGTGGCTGGAAGAGTGCATGACACCAGTTCTATGGCCTATGTATCCCTTTGCTCAGGGTTTCAAAGGTTTTGTTCAGTTGGGCCAAGCCTGAGCAGCCCCACCCCAAGAATGACACATATGGTGGGTTGAATTGTGTCCCCCCAAAAGATACACTCAAGTCCTAACCCCTGGTACCTATGAATGTGACTTTATTTGGAAATAGGGTCTTTGCAGATATGATCAAGTTAAGATGAGGTCATACTGGATTAGGGTGGGCCCCAAATCCAGTGATTACTGTTCTTATACGCGAAAGGAGAGATTTGGGTACGGAGACACACAGGAGGGAAGTGAAGATGGAAGCAGAGGTTGGAGTGATACAGGTAGAGCTAAGGAAAACCAAGGACTGCTGGGAGCCACCAGAAGCGAAGAAGACGCAGAGAAGGATTCTTCCCTAAGAGCCTTCAGAGGGAGCACGGCTCCGCTCACAACTTGATTGCAGACTTCTGGCCTCCAGAGCTGTGAACAAATGAATTTCTGTTAATCAGGCAGTTTGTGGTGATTGGTTACAGCAACCCTATGGAACTATTACAATCCTCTTCCCTGTTTTTTTCACTCTATGCCAGGCATTTCTAGGTGTGACGAATACTTATGTTTTTCTCCTATCATGTAGAGTTATTGTTGGGAATCTCACAGGAATTGTGCTGCCTTGTTCTCCTCATCCCTCAGTAGAGCTATGTGAGTATTCTTAGCCGTGGCAGGTGCATAGAAGTAACGGGTGACAACTTCAGGCCAAGGTGGTTAAGCAGCAGAGGTGTCTTCCCTTCTTTGAGGGTTAATTTCATGTGTCAACTTGGCTAGGTTCTGGTGTCCATTTGTTTGGTCAGGCAAGCGCTGACTTGACTGTTATTGAAAGGCTATTTCGTGAAGTTATCAGTGAGTTGATTGTGTCTGTGTCTGGTTACTTCCACGGTCAGCAATTGCCTTCAGCAATGAGGGGAGTCTTATTGAATCAGTTGAAGGCATTAAAGGGAGAACGGATGATTTCAGCAGTCAGAAAGGGGAATTTCTGTCTCTACTTCAGCCAGCCAGCTCCTCCTGGGAATTCATCAGAACCTCCTTTGGAGTTCCCAGCTTGTAGCCTGCCGTATGGAATTTGGATTTGCCAGACCCCACAGTCACATGAGCCATAACCTATAATAAATCACATATATTTTCATATTATTTATTTTCATAATATATCTCCTGTTGGTTCTGTTTCCCAGGAGAAACCTGGCTGATACACCAATGTTCTCTCTCTCCACCCACCAGCTGGATGGAGAAAACACCAAGACTTAGTAGGAGGCAGAGCCACAAGGTGGAAGGAGCCTGGATCCCTGCATGACCACATGGAGGACTGACTCACCAGGAGCATCCTCACTGGGCTGGAATGCACACAAGAAATAAACAGGTATTGTGTTAAGGCACTAAGAACTCAGAGTGTATCTGTTATAGAGCCCACATTACATTAACCAGTATACCGGGCCATAAGGAAACAACCCAAAGAGGAGATTTTAGATCTCAAATGGTCTTTGTTGGGGGAAAATAGCCATTGATGGGCCAGAAGAATGTGACTGCTCAGATTGGCAGAGACCTTCAGCATCTCCCCTAGATGATGAGGCTCCAGCTCCCGCTCCTGCAGTGCACCCCAGAGCAGTTTCTGAGAATGTAATACTAACAAGGAGACTTGTGAATGAGTCTGGCATGCCCTTGCTTTAGGAAATAAAGCCCCAATCTGACAATCTTATCTTCATCTTGGGATCCCATATTCAATTTTTCCACCTCTACTCCAGAGACACCCTCCACCCCACCCTGCCCCAGCTTGTATCCTGGATATTTTCTTCATCATAAAAAAAACCTAGCTCTATGGCAACATACAGACTTCTACATTCATAGACAAAAATAAATAATCCGGACTGTGGTGCTTGTTTTTGTTTATTTACTGGGTGTTTCTCCCAAGAACATGACAGGTACACAACCTAGACCAGTGTGACCAAGAGGATCCACTGACGTCATCCTCCCTGATCAAGAAATGTCAGTCTCAAAGGTGAAATCCTGCTTCTGTTTTTAGAGACAAATAAAGAAAATTTTGATTATTTTCAGAGGACCCCTTTTGTCTCTGCAAGGTTTCAGAAACATTTAGGTTCAATCTCAGAGCACCCGTGTATTTGATAAAGAAAATATTTTAACGACCAGGAAAGACATTTCCACCTTTTCAATTGTCGCCTGCCAGGCAGAAAGCCCAAATGTCAAACTGTCTGCTTCAAAGCTAGACCCTGGTGAATGGAGACTGGGAAGCTCAGAGTTGGCAGGCCAAAAAGTTCTGTTTTCCAAATTCTGAGCATTATGCAGCCTGGTATCAGCAGATTTAGGAGACTGTTCCTCAACCCAGATAAACCCATAGCTCATGATACTCTGAGGTTCCCAAGAGTGGAGACTTTCTCCCCTGTGCCCTGAATGTTGCCAGTTCTTGCTGAGTACCTGCTGATTCAATGTTTGCCACTCGGAACTGAGCCAATATCCTCCTCCCACAGCCACGCCACCTAATTGCAAGTGAACAACCACTGGAATTGTATGTGGTTTGGGGGTAACCAGTCTTTCATAACTTAACCACCAGCTCTTCACAATTTTACTGTCTTTCTTGGGGCTAAACATAGCACACTTAACAGCCTGTCCAGCTCACGTACCTGGTCCCAAACCCTATACCCAGACTGGCTTCCTTTGACTTCATGGGACCTCTTCTGCCAAACACCTCACCAGTTTCCATGCTGAGAATGCCCACTCTTCCCCTCTACCATCCATCTCCTCAACACCATCTGCCCTAATCACTCCCGGACTGCCATGGTTATTCTCTTCTTAGCTCTTGGTAGCTGAGTCACCTTCCTGGGAACTGTTCATTCATTAAATAAATATTTATTGAGCATCTACTATGTGTTAGTGTTGGAGATAAAGAGTAAAGAAGTCAAACATGGCCTTACTCTACAGGGGGTCTGCCAAGCATTATTCACAGTTAGAGACTTTTCCCTCTTCTAGTTCTGGCCTGATGCTATTAAACCTTCAAGTGTACAACCAATTCCCCTGGCTCTGCTTCCAAGCTCAAAGACGATCTTCTAAGTGTCACTTGTCTTTCCAAGTAGTCAAGCAATAAGAGAGCTAACCAGACCCCACAGTGGTTAAAGGTTTTATTCTGGCCTATGCTTCAGCCTCTGTGAGTTTGGTCAATGTGAGTCTGCCTCAAGAGACAGAGCCATTCTTGGTGTGCTGCCATCAAGTTTCTGAGCATACAAGACTGACAGCCAGACTACAGGCTTGTCAAATTCATTGGGAAGAGGCCCCTGTGGGCCTTCCCTGAACTTATCCCTCTTTGTCATTTTGTACTTCTAAAGCTGATCACAGTAGTCTCATAGCTGTGAGGAAATAGAAAGCACAAGCAGGTTATTGTGGGGCATACTCATTAATGTGCACAGACAGACCTCAGGGCCTTCATGCCCTGATGGATTGGACCTGCTTGGATATCATCTGGCCTTTCCCCTACAGGGACACAATAGGTGTTATTCATGAGCAAAGCTCTGATAAATGCCTGATGTAGAGCTTTTAAAAGACCCAAAAGGTTAATTAGAAGGAGAAGATGGCTGCAATGACTTGAAAACAGTGAGTACAAGACAATTAAGTTAATCAGTCTTACTGTTCTTGTACTCAATAAAAATGTTTTTAATTCAATTACTCTATTGTTCTATTCTCTATTAACTCAATAGAGAGTTTTATAATCATTAACTTATTCTAAAAAATAAAATTCAAGCCAAAGCCTGAGCCAAAGAAAAGGTAAATCTGAGGGAGTGTTTACAGTTTCCTCTCGGACAGTGCTTACAGATGGTTCATCTGCACACTCAGTGTGCTGAAATCCAGTGAGACCAGTTCAGTGATGACAGTGTGACAATTTTCTATTTGTTTCACCAAATCTGCTCATTAATTGACTGTGCCAGTTTGAATGTATTATGTCCCCCAAAATGCCATTATCTTTGATGTAATCTTGTTTGGGCAGACGTATCAGTGTCGATTAGATTGTAATTCTTTGAGTGTTTCCATGGAGATGTGCCCCACCCAACTGTGGGTGATGACTCTGATTGGATAATTTCCATGGAGGTGTTGGCCCACCCATTCAGGGTGGGTCTGAATTACATTACTGGAGCACTATATAAGATCAGACAGAAGGAGCGAGCTTGCTACAGCCAAGAGGAATACTTTAAAGAATGCACAGGAGCTAAGAGAGGAACTGCAGTTTACAGAGACATTTTGGAGACGGCCTTTGAAAGCAGACTTTTGCTCCCAAGAAGCTAAGAGAGGACAAACACCCCAAGAGCAATTGAGAGTGACATTTTGGAGAGAAGCTGAAACCTAGAGAGGAAGGTCCTGGGAGAAAGCCATTTTGAAACTAGAACTCCAGAACAGATGCCAGCCACATGCCTTCCCAGCTAACAGAGGTTTTCCAGATGCCATTGGCCATCCTCCAGTGAAGGTACCCGATTGTTGATGCATTACCTTGGACACTTTATGGCCTTAAGACTGTAACTGTGTAACCAAATAAACCCCCTTTTATAAAAGCCAATCCATTTCTGGTGTTTTGCATTCCAGCAGCATTAGCAAACTAGAGCATCGACTAATGTGTTTTAGCCAACACTTGGACCTTAGCCAGACTCTCTAGGTATAAATGATTTTTTAAAATCATTCATTTATGAAAATTCTATTGCAAATACAGTATCTTCTGTGATTTTTCTAACATTTAGTACTCTCACTTCCCATCTCCTTGGAATGTTCTCAGCCCCAGGTCAAACTTATCCTCACATCACAGATTCTCTTTCATAGAGTGGTAAACAATGCTAGAAGAGGGAAGAGCTGAATCCTGTTGCCATTCTGGTCACTTGGTAGACCCTAGGCACATGGGCACTGCTTGTTTGTCATGACACATTTTTTCAGGACTGGATGGACGACCTGCATGACAAAGGATGAGGCCAACAGATTCTTCCATCCACACTTGTCCCCAGTCTCATGGCCTTCATGGAGGATGGCATGGAATCCTAGCAGCATGCCCCAGGAGCAGGCCATTCCTGTCTGGACTCTCTTCCCAGGCCAGCCAGGGTGACCCTTGGTAAGGAGTCCTGGAGCAGGGGCTGAGGTTATGGCAGAGGACCCGAGGGTCCATGGGTAGTTGAAGTTTTGAAGGGGTCTAGCCAAGAGGTGAAGACCAGATCCAAAGGGAGTGTCTAAACCCAGCAAGCCAGCCCTGGAGGATGAGCAGGAGGCAGCATCAGGAGACAGAGTGGGAGTGTAAAGTTACCTCCAGGCCCCTCATGGGGTACTTTAGAGGAAAGATGAGCAGAAGGGGCACTAAATCTGCTCCTACCATTTTATTGCCCAGGTCAGAAGTTGCCCTTGGGCTGGATGTATTATGACTTAAGCCACAGCTTTATTCTAAATCTACAGTTGCTCAGATGTGGGCTTCTTTTCACACCTGCCCTGCTGCCTGGAAAACCGGAATGAATCTCTACTTCCCTTGTGTTCATGTTCAAATTACGTTTCTTCTCCATGTGTTTTTTCTCCAACCAGATTATAAGCCTCTGAACAGCAGAGAACAAGTTTTGTTCATTGTCATATCAACCACTCAATAAACCTTTGTTCTGTAATAAGTACATTAATCATAAGAAAAAGATGAACGGCTCCCCAAGTGCCAGGCATTTTGCTAGGTGTTTATCTTAACAATTGCATTTACTTCTCAGAGGGAACCAACAAGATATAAAAATATACAATGTAAATATTATAAGATTTATTACAGGAATAGGCGCACATGACTGTGGGGATTGGCAAATCTGAATTCCATAGGTAGGCTGCAAGCTGGGAACTCCAATGAAAGTTTTGATGAATTCCCCAGAAGTTAGTTGGCTGAAGGAGAGCTAGAAATTCTTCTTTCTGACTGCTGAAATCATCAGTTCTCCCTTTAAGGCCTTCAACTTATTGGATGAGACTCCTCTCATTACTGAAGGCAAACTCCTTTAATAATTGTAGATATAATCAGCCATAGATATAGTCAACTGACTGATTATTTAAATCCACAGAATACCCTCACAGTAACAATTAGGCCAGTGCTTCCTTGACCAGACAACTGGACAGCATAATCTAGACAAGTGGACACATACACTTAACCATCACAGTTATATGAATCATCTTCTCAATTCAAAAGACGAGCACATTGAGGGTTAAATTGGATAAATGCATGCCCAAGTTCCTCCAGCTGGTACATGGCAGATCCCAGCTCCAAACCAAGTATGTTTGACACTAAATCAGGAATCTTATAGACAACTCAGGGCATAAGACAACCCCAGGGTATTCTGGGGAAATATGTAGGGAAGTTAAAGGGAAACCAACTTTTGAGGGGAGAATCAGAAAATTTAGGAATATGAAATGAACTGTAGGCCTCTCCTTGTCTCCTGACCCTCTGGAGCTACCTGGGGTGGCACGTGCACGATCCTCAGGGCAGTCATGAAAATGCCACTTTTACTCTCATGTAACACCATGCATCTTGGAAGTGCAGGAGGACTGGAGATGTCCCAGCACCCCAGAGTTGTAGACGAGGAGTTACAACTAGAGCAGCTGGAAAGCTCAAAACAGGGACACATTAGTTCTTGGGAGCCCCTCTGAAAATAGAAAGGAAATTACCCTTATGCAGGTGAGCCCCCAGCTTGTTTTAACTCCACACAGCGACCCAGCCAGACTCCTGGCTTGTGAGCCAGGCCTGAGGACAGATGGCCCTTACACTCATGACAGTGCTGTGGAGTTTGCCAGGACCTGCCCATTATTTCATACACATTTCATAACAACCCAGGAGAGCTGAGATCATGTGTATATTTGTATCCCCATGTTACAGATGAGGAAGACCAGACTCAGTGACCTTCCCAATGGCTCATATCTGGACAAAATTTCAGGTCCACCAATCACCTCAACGCTTTTCTGGGACAAAGCAAAGAAGGATGCAGACTTGGTATTGGAATTAGAAAGGTCCTCTAGGCCAACTAGCACCCCACTCCCAGGAAGGAATATCAGTTGCTTAAGCATCCTAGGTCTGGCACAGCCACCTTCCCACGAGGCAGCCTGCACCAGTTTTGGATGCCACTTGTCAATACAATGCTGTCCTCATTCATTCATTTGAGCAGGGGCTCCCCTTGAGCCTAAGCTGAGTCCCTTAGAGCTCAGGCCTGACTGCAAAGCTCTGGGAGAACAAAAGGACAGGCCATCAGGGACTCTCGGTCAAAGAGGCCATACTGGCTCCTGCAGAAGCCTCAGGCTGAGTGCAGGCTTACTGATTTGCTTCCAGATCAACAGGGCCCATTGTTAGCCTCATTTTGGTGGGGCAGATGGGAAAGGGGCATGCTTGCTCCTTCAATAGATGGAGGAAATGTCTGCATGTATAACAGGATAACATGAGTTTCCAGGAGACAGAACACTCCAAGAAATCAATAAGAGAAAGTAAATCCAATGTAATAAAAAAAAAAAACAACAAAGCATGAACAGGCAAGTCACAGAAGAGGAAATGCAAATGTCTAACGAACACATGAAAAGGTGCTCAACTTTACCAAGGGCCAAACAAATGAACAGAACAATGAGATATATTTTTCATCCATTGACAAAAATCAAAAAGTACAGGTGAGGATGTGGGAAAACAGGCCCCATAGTGAGACTGGAAACTGTAGGCCTCTTGGAGTACATTTTACTGTATTTATTAAAATTAAAAATTTGTTCTCTTAGACTTGTGCCCTCCCATACAGTAGCCACTAGTTACATGTAGTTAAGTTTAAATGTAAATTAATTAAAATTTTCAAAAGTTAAAGTTTCAGTTCCTCAGTTGCACTAGCTACATTTTGAAAGCTCAAAACCCATATATGACTTGTCGCTACTAACATTGGACTGGGCAGAATAGAATATTTCGTCATTGTAGAAAGTTCCATTGAACAGAGCTGCCTTAGATCCAGAAATTTCACATGTAGATATTAAACCTTGGAGAAATGCTAACACATTGTGCTGGTTTGAAGCTGTATATACCCCAGAAAATTATGTTCTTAAAGTTAATCCATTCCTGTGAGTGTGAACCCATTGTTAGTAGAACCTTTTGATGAGGCTACTTCAGTTAAGGTGTAGCCCACCTCAGTCAGAATGGGTCTTAATCCTAATAATGGAGTCCTTATATGTAGAATGAAATTGAGACAGAGAGTGAGAAAGCCACAGACAGAGGATCCAGAAGCTGAACATTAGCGGAACCCGGAGACCCTGCCATGCTCCTTGCCTTGTGACAAACTAAGGACTAAGGGTTGCCAACAGCCAGCCCCAGAAGCCACAGTGTTAAGGGAGAAAGCATCGCCTTGATAATGCCTTGATTTGGACTTTTTTTCCAGCTTCAAACTGTAAGCTAATTAATTCCCATTGTTTAAGCCAAACCATTTCATCATACTTGCTTAAGTAGCCTAAGAAACTAATACACACATGTACCCAAAGTGACATGTACAAGGGTGTCTTCTGAAGTACTGTTTGCAATAAGAGAAAATAGGAAAAATTGGAAACAAGGGCCACCAATAAGGGACAGGCTAAATCATGGTGTATCTCTTTTGTGGAATGGTATGTATGTTACGGAATAACAGAATGAGGTGGTTTTCCATTTTACTGGCATGAAAAGATCTCTAAACATATTGTTAAACAACAAAAAGTCAGTCACAGAATAATAGTTTGAGACCAGTTGTATAAAAAAGTCTTATAAAACAAAATTACGTATTTCTGTACGTGCTTGTGTGTGTACGTGTAACTACAAAGGAAAAGAAAAAGCCACAGTGAGGGTCTTTGGAGAAAGAGTAGAATTGGTGATGGTTGAAAGGGAACTTTTACTTTATCTGTAGTGTTTGGACTTTTTTAATAAAAATATCATAAAAATATATGTTTTTTAAAATCGGTAACCTAGGATTGGAGGTAGCTGCTCGATCTGTGTTCAGAACAGTGTCTGACACTCACTCTTCTCACTCCTGGCCCTGCTGAATCACTCTGGGGTCCAGGCCAAGTCTCCCAAATGTTGGAGTGTCTGAAAGTGGAGGCACCAGCTGTGCACAGTGTGACCCCGGCTGCCTGGGCAGTAACCAGCCCCAGACCAGGCCCTCTGTCAGTCCACGCGGCTCCCTCAGCACCAACACCCACGTGGCCATGACAAGAGTAAGCAGGCCTGACTGAATGTAGAAGAACAAATTAGCAGAAGGGGATGAGGGAGAGCCAACGATGAGCATGGATGTTTGATGTGCAGGGCAAAGCTGTGTTCCTGGCTTTACAAAAGGAATGTGGTTTTAGGAGAGGCTCTGACAATAGGTGTGGCGAATAATAGACCTCCTGGTCTTTCAGGTATAGGATGAGATTTCCTTTGCCTTAGGGAAGCCTTCATAGGCCCAGATCAATCTAATTCCAATTCTGTCTGTCCTTCATTCTGACTTATTACTTTCCCATCATATCACTTGTATAATTATGCATTTGTGCCACTTTTTAATATCTGTGTCCTGGATTCCATTGTAGACTCCTGGAGGTGGGGCCCTGCCTATCTCATTAGTTTCTGTATCCCTGGACAGCCTGGTTTGTGATGGCCACGGAATACCATGGAGGTGGACAGGATACTGCTTACTGCTCCAGCTTTAGGCATATGGGTTCTCCCATGTTGAATTAAGATTTAATCTCTGTTTTGATTGTTAACCACTATCTGAAAATAAATTACACAGCATTGGAATATACACACACACACACATACACACACCCAGTGTTATCTGGATTGCCTAAGGTTGGAAGGCTTCTCAGTCACCCCTGAAAACTGTGGTGATATTGCCCGGGTTCTCAAAAGTAACCTACATCTGAAAACTCTGCTGCTGAAAAGCAGTTCCCTGGAGAACCACGGGGCATATTATCTGTCAACGGCTTTGCAGTAGCCAAAAGGTCAACTGGTGAGGCTGTCATTGGGGAATTGTGACCTGACAGAGTTTTCTTGCAAGAATCTTGCCTCTTCTCTCAGGAGTAGCAAGATGCTGACCCATCTGAGCTTGGCAGAAAATGCATTGAAGGATGAACAGGATAAAGAAGCTTAGGGAGAACTTAAAACAGAGTGTTCTCTACAGAAGCTGGTGCCAAGGAAGTGTGCTCGGACCTTGCTCACCTCTGCTGTCAATAAAAATAAAGGTCCAAGAAGTCTCGACTTTTGGTTTTAATAGACTGAAAAACAATGGGGTTATCCCTCTGTGTGAGGCACCCCTGAGCCCTAACTGTGGCTTACAGATCCTGGAGCTGGAGAGATACCTGTTCACCTCCATCTGCTGCCAGACTATGGCTTCCATGCTCCTCAGATATCAAAGTCTGAGATATCTGAACTTGACCAGGAATGACATTGGGTCCATTTAGTGTGCAGTCTTTCAGGACTGAACACAGAAAGCAAAGGTCACTTTGAAGATGAAACAGAGTCTGGAGTGGATATGCTAGTAAGGCTGGAGGGCCCAGAAGTGAAGAGACTCCCTGAAGATAACACAGGACTGGAATTGTGAGTGCTGTCATGAGAAGACATCGATGAATGTATCCAGGGACCCCCGGATGTTTCTTTTCCTAAAGAAAAATTGGAAAACAGTTGTCCATTCTGTGGGCCATTTTGAGCCTGGAGTCAGTTCCAGAAGATGGTACAGGGCATAACCTCCAAATAGTCCCCTTGGTTATTGAGGTCAAGTGTTTGACAGCTGCTGGTTACTGGATTAGGGCATCAAGGGGAGGAGAGTTCCAGCCCTCTTCTGCTCCTGCCTACTAGATGTCCCTGAATACATGATGTAAACCTGTTCCCTGGGAAATAGCATTCTCACCTCCAGGAGTGTTGAGAGAATTCAATTTAAAATGTACACAAATTCAATTTGGAAAAAAAAAATCAGTAATCCTGAGCAAAGCTCCTCCCCATAGAGAACCAGCAGCCCAAGACCAGACCCTGGTGAGCAGTGGGGCAGCAGCAGCCCCAGCAGCATCTTTGCCAGTGCCCGGCCAGGCCACATGACCTCAGGGTTGGCCGCAATGTGAGACACAACCTGGATCAGGAGAGGAGGGGACACAGTCATTGGCTCGGGGACACCAGAGCACGCAAGAGACATCTTCTTCAGACTCTCAAGAGATTTAGAGAAGTGGAGGACAATTTGGAGTAGGGATGGATTTGCAGAAATAGTATTTCGTGACCATGAAACTTGTTATTCCTAGACTGGTATTGCCTGGGAAACACCAGTTGCTCATTCTGTCAATCATTCATTCACTCCAAAAATATTTCTCGAGCATGTGCTCTGTGACAGGCACTATATTCAGTGCTGAGGAAACAAAGACGAATTAAGCTCAGGTTTGGACCTGAGGGAACTTGTGATAAGGAGACAAGTAAACAAATATTAACATGCAACACAGAGCTGCCTCCCTGGGCCCTGCTGATTGGTTGCCTGGTCATCAGCTCCCTGCTGACCTTCTGTTCCAGGCCACCAGCCATCCTGGAGTCTCCTGGACTTGCCCCACCACTTTGTCTCTCTCTAAGCAAACTTCTTGCCTGAACCATGACTGAGGATCACTGCTACCCCTATACCTCATCTATGATTCATCTTCCATTCATTCAACACATATTTATTAAGCTCCTACTACATGGCCTGTTCTAGATACTCCAATAGAGATGTGAATCAAGTAGACGAAGTTCCTGCCCTCAAGGAGTTATGTTCTAGGATAAGGAGGCACACAATTCACCATCAAACAAATAAACATAAATGCTTTGGTGAAAAGTGAAGCCAGCCAAGGGGATAAAGAGTGATGAAGAACTATTAAATGACAGTTGGGTACGACCACTCTTTGAGCAGAGACCTGAGGACCTGGGGGAATGAGCCATGCTGACAAGTGTAGGGAAAAGCATTGAATCCGGCAGGTGGAACAGCAAGTGGTCAAGGTGGGAGCACACCTGGAATATTTGAGAAACAGAAAAGAGAACAGCAAAGAGTTCACACGGTTACGGCAGTGTGAACAAGAGATTCAGACAAGGGCAAGCTCAGAATGGGGGATACGCTTTTCCTGCAGGGCCTTGTGGGCTTTCACTCTGAGTGAGACGGGAGGCCATCACGGGACTGGCCCACACAGGGGAATTGATGACAGTAGTCAGGGGCCATTGCAGGAATCCAGGTGAGAGGTGATGAGGCTTGCACCTGGGGCCTAGCAGCAGAGATGGTGAGAAGTGATTACATCAGAATCATTGTAGAGAGTAGAGGCAACAGAGGACAAGATGAGTGACTTTCAGACCTGTTCTCAATCTAGTCTAGAAAGGGACAGAGGACACAAAAACAAATCAGTCTCTCTGACTCCATTCAGCTTGCTAGCACAGTCAACCCCCATCATCAAGAGTGGGACCAATGGCAACGACGATATGTCTGATTTTTATCTATCATCCTAAGCAAATTATTAAATCATGGCGGAAACAAAGACACAGGCACTATTATCATAGAGCAAATGTACTCCGTGAGTTCAGCCAAGGACATACTAGAAGCCCTTTTGAGGATCCAACAGCCAAATTACTGCAAAGGACCCAAGCCAAAAATTGAAGTTCCCATCCTACAAACGGCATCAGAGGGGCTGAGTGGTGTCTACATTCCCCCTAGTACTGCCAGAGAGAACACCCTGTGACTGGAACTTTTGAGAGCCTCTGAAATAGCGACTGTCAAAAAACAAGACCATTCCAGTGGTTCTCAAAAGCTTTGTTCACAGATTAGGCGTGAATCCAAGCAAAAAACCCCCGCCCAGCCCTACTGATACATGGTCTCGAGGAAGCCAGGTCCAGGGGCATGGCCACAGGGTCAGCAGGCAGGACATCTGGATTCTGGTTCAAGTTCTGCTTTGATTTAACACCACGACCCAGTTTCCCTATTGATAAAGTAGTAAAAAAATCTTCCCTTTCCTCCCTTGCAGGAAGAGGAAAGGCCCCAGATACATCCAAATACTAATGCACTATTTGGCAGGGACCCAACAAAGCTAACGCAACTGCTGTCTCAATAGAGGAAAGACAAGATTGTGTGAGGTCAAACGCAATCACTTCACCTTGCGTAAGGGAAGTGCTTTCATGGTCAAAGCACTTTCTAGTCATTATTACTGAGAAAAAGACGAGGATATCCAGTGTCATCACTTGCAGTCAACATTGTACCATAAGGCAAGAAAAAGAAATAAAAGTGTAGATATCAGATAAAAGAAGTAAAACTGTCATTATTAGCAGATGCACGACTGCTCTACGTAGAAAATACAAAAGAATCCATAAACTATTAGAATTAATAAGGGTG
Organism: Choloepus didactylus; assembly: GCF_015220235.1. Lineage (NCBI taxonomy): Eukaryota > Metazoa > Chordata > Mammalia > Pilosa > Megalonychidae > Choloepus > Choloepus didactylus. The sequence goes on from NC_051308.1 coordinate 36,779,950, forward strand.
TTTAACAAGGTCACTGGATACAAGTAATACAAAATTTGTTGCATTTCTGTATAATAACAACAAATAATTATAAAATGAAATTTTTAAAAATGCCATTAACAATAACATAAGAACATCAAATATCTAAGAATAAGTTGAACAAAAGATGTGCAAGACCCCTACACAAAAATACTACAAAACATTGCTGAGAGAAATTAATTCGAGATATAAACCAGGTTCATGAATTGAAAGACTGGGTATTTTTTTAAATGTCAATAATCCCTAAATAGATCTATAGAGCCAATGCAATCACAATCAAAATTTCAGCAAGCTTTTTTAAGAACATTGAGAAGCTGATTTTAAAACTTACATGTAAGTGCAAAAGACGTAATCAAGAATATTTTGAAGAATAGGAACAAAATGGAAAGACATATACTACCAAGTTTTAAAGTACAGTATTTCATTTCAAAGTTAGAGTAATTAAGACAGTGTGGTATTGGTGCAAGAAAAGACATATAGACCAATGGAACTGAATACAGAATCCAAAAATATACATGGTCATTTGGTTGATGATGGCAATTCAGTGGGCAAAAGAATGGTGCTGGAGCAATTGGGTATCTGCAAGGAAAAAAAGTGAGCCTTGATTCCTGTGGTGGTTGGAAGGTGTGTATCCCAGAACAACATGTTATTTAACCTAATCCACTCCTGTAGGTGTGAACCCATCATAAGGAGGATGAGGCTACTTCATTTAAGGTGTGGCCCAACTCAATCAGGATGGGTCTTAATCCTATTATTGGAGTCCTTATATGTGGAATGAAATTGGGACGGAGGGAGGGAGGAATAGAGAGAGACAGAGAAAGAGAGAGAGAGGGAGAGAACCACAGGAAGCATGAAGCTGAAATTGATGAAATCTGGAAGAGAAAGGTGAGAACAGCAGACACTGCCATGTGCCTGGCCATGTGACAAGCTAAGGACAAGTGGTTGTCAAGAGCCAAGCCCAGAATGCCACAGTCTTGGGGAAAGAGCATCACCTTGATGATGTCTTGATTTGAACATTTTCCCAGACTCAAAACTATAAGCCAATCAATAAATTCCCATTGTTTTAGCCAACCCATTTCATGGTATTTGCTTGAGCAGCCTAGAAAACGAAAACAATCCCTAACTCAATCCATATACAAAATTAATTTGAGATGAATCATAAACTCAATATCAAAGAAAAAAGAGTAAAACTTCTAGAATAAAATATGGAAGAATATCTTCATGGCCTTGAAGAAGGCAAAGATTTCTTAAATTAGACACAAAAAGACAAACCACAAAAGAAAGTTTGATTAATTGGACTTCATTAAAATTAAGATTTCTGCTCATTGAAAGACAATGGAAGAAAAATAAACAACAATCCACAAACTGGGAAAAGATATTGCACTACATATGACACTTACCGTTTCCAGCCTCCAAAAGGAAGCATCCAGAATCCCAATGTCCCACCCATAGGTTCCACCCTCCATACTGATGAAATCCCACCTTTTCCCTTCACCACTGGTATTGTCTTCCTTCTACCTTTTCTTGTGTCCCAAAACCATCATTCCTCAGGATATATGGCTTCATATTCTACATGGGCTGATACTAATTCTTCTAATGCACTCCAAAATACATAAAGGATTCCTAAAAATCAATAATCAAAAGACAATCAAGCCCATTTAAAAATGGACAAAGCACCTGAACCACACTTCACGGAAGAGGATACCTGAATATGGCAAAGACCATATGAAAAGGCACTCAATATCACCATGCGTCAGGGAAATGCAAACTGAAACCACAATAAGATACTACAACATCCCCACCAGAGTGGCTAAAATTAAAATTACTGACAACACCAAGAGATCGCAAGGAATATGAACCAACTGGAACTCTCATTTGTTGCTAGTAGGATGGCAAATTAGTAGATATAGCCTCTTTGGAAAACTGCTTGTCAGTATGTAGTAAAGCTAAACATACACCTTCCCTATGACCCAGCACTGTGACTCTTAGGTCTATAGCCAAGAGAAATGCAAGCACACGAACAACAAAAGACATGCATACAAATATTCATATCAGCATTATTCATAATTCCTCAGAAAGAGAAACCACCCAAATGTCCATCAACAGATAGATGGATAAACAGAGTATGGAATACCAAGCATCAATAAAAAAGAACAAACTACCAATCCATGCAACAACACAAGTGAAAATTACAAAAATTGTATTGAGCAAAAGAAGTCAGACAGAAAACTGGATGACTCTATATGAAGTTCAGGAAGTAAATTGAAAGAAGTCAGAATAGTGGTTACCTCTGGTGGGGTGGGAAGAAGTGGAAATATCTGACAATGGGCAGGAGAGCATCTTTGGGGATGATAGAAATATTTTAAAACTTGATCTGGGTGGTGGCTACACTGAAGTATACATATGTAAAAAATTATCAAGCTGTGCACTTAGGATTAGTTCATTTATATACTTCACTGAACATACATTTTACCTCAGTAGAAAGTAAATAATACTAATAAGGATAAGGTCCAAAAATACCTCTCACTTAGATCAACATTTCTCAAACAGTGTTTTAAGACATACTAATGCCATGAGAGGAGTTAATAGGCATATCAGATAAAAGGAGTCCAGTGTTCAAATAAGTTAGTGAAAAACTGGATTAAAAAGATAAACATGTTCCTTTATTGCAAGACTTCTCTGAGCTTTTTTACATTGAAGTTTTTGTAAATCATCAAAGAAAAGAAGCATAGTTTGCAAAGCTTGCTGAATATATCTTGTTTCTTAGAGCATGTGGAGCAGAGTTGCTCTGCAAAACACAGTTTGGGAGCTGCTCATGTGGGATAATATGATAAAAAGTATAAGTCAGACCACTCTGTTGTTAGTGTGTCAGCTGGGTCCTATGATAAGCAGACCCCAAGATGGAGTGAGAAGTACAGGAGATTAATCAGGGGTCATGCCTATGAAAGGTAAAGGGAAGAGGGAGCAGGAAGAGGCAGGGAAGCTTTCAGATTGGAACATGGATTGGAGATGAAGAAGGAAGGAGGGTTGAGTAGGAAGAACCTCAGATTGTAGGGCAACTCTGAGAAAGTTTTGGTTAGCCCAGGGGAAAACTCCAGTGAAAAACTTCCTGAATGGAAAATAAATTGGACAGAAATAGGCCCTACTACCCTTGCGCTTCTCTGTCAATGGCTAGGAGCCATCGGGGAAGAGCCTGGCCAAAGCCAAACACTGCAACTGGAGGCTGTCAGCTAACTGCATCCTCCCAGTGTATGGCAAGTTCTTTGTCGGAGGGAGATCTGAGTGGCATACGTTCATGGTTATCACAGGAAGCCTACATGTTCTTCAGGAAAGACAAAAATTCTTAGTGCTAAATTCTAAGAAGAGAGTGTTACATAAGCCTTTTTTTAAGGACATAGAAACAAATAATAAACATGGGGAGAGACACCGGAGCAAGGCATCATTTGACGGTCTATTGTAGAATTTGTTTCCAGCATTCTGATCTATCTTGCCCATAACCATATTAAACTGAGTGAAGGAGTTCTTCACTATTAGCTAGGGTATGGCCTGTAAATGTACAGAATCTTTGGTATCAACAGGAAGATTCTATTTTTCCTACAGACCCTTCAGCATCCTCAAGCACTCTTACAAATATAAAGCCATGCAAGGAGGGCTTGAATGGCACATCGGGTCTGGGGTCAACACTGGTGGCTTGCAACATAATTGGGGGTGAAATAAGTCCATGGGGTCCTCATGGGTCTGCCTACTCTTGTCCAGTCTCCATAGTCTCCACTACACATACACTCACGATCTCTTACCATTTCCAGCCTCCAAAAGGAAGCATCCAGAGTCCCAATGTCCCACCCATGGGTTCCATCCTCCATACTGATGAAATCCCACCTTTTCCCTTCACCACTGGTATTGTCTTCCTTCTACCTTCTCTTGTTTCCCAGGACCATTATTCCTCAGGATATATGGCTTCATATTCTACATGTCCTGATACTAATTCTTTAAAAGAGATAAAGGTTTGAGGTACTGATTGCCCAAAGAGGATTGACAAGTTGGAAACAGATGACTGCTTTTATAAGGTTCCCTGGGACTCCTGATTTACATACCAATTGAGGGAAGGATCACAACGAGGAACTACCAAGGTGCTGAGCTGGAGCTTGTTGGAATATGCGTGTCCTCCCAGACTCTCCAATCAACTCATGGGTAGAAGTCAAAGGGAGCTGGGAGAGGAGGATGGGACACCAGTGCCAAGGCTGTGTGGAATGCTACCCCATATTCCAACCCCTACAACAGTGCCATCAAGGTCAGGTGTCTGCTTCCAGTGGCCTCACCAACATCAGTTTCTGGATAGCATTCAGTGGAAAAGCCTGTTGAGTCTCTCATGATTTTCAAGATTCCACTGCAAAAATTGTTTCAGACAAAAAAAAAAAAGTTTCAGGCAATAATTACGGGCTTGATCTTAGAGGGATCAACCTTCTCCAGTCTCCCAACCGATCCTAACTCTCAAAAGCCCTCCTCCTCCACTGCTAGAAAAAGCATTACAGTCAACTTGGAAAAGGCTCTTCATCCACAAAATCATCTACTTCAGCTGGATCATCCCAGGGATTGGTAGAAATATATGTGGTGACCCAGCTTTTTTATCTACCCAAAGCATATCCCCTTAGAGGCTGTAGAACCCTGAATTTACCCAGCTATAAGGAGCTATGTGCTTGATGATAAAATCAAAACAAGAATTGAAGAGATTTTGCCAAAGTTAAGAAGACACTCATCATTCCATTAAAAAGGCCCAGATAGAATAGGCAGAAATGGAGAAATCAACACACACCAATATGTGTACTTGTTAAATTTCTGGATCCCATAAAAGGAGAAAAATCCAAGAGATTTCCAAGAGGAAAGCAAACAGCAAGAGGTTCACCACAAAGAAACCAGAATCTTATTGGCATGAGGCTTCTTATCTTTAAGATGGGAAGATAATAAAAGCCAGGTCTTTAAATTTGCATAAGAAGGTTATTTTTCCCCTAGAATTCATCAGCCCAACAAAAGACCATTCTGTAAAATAAAAACATTATTGGACAATCATGGACTCAGAAATATTTTTACTGGGAAGGAAACATCTCTGAAAGAATTACTAGAGAATATATTTCAAAATATGGAAAAGTGAACCCCAAACGGACAAAAATATGGAATACAAGGAGTGGTATACAGTGAAGGTGAGAACCTTCTATTATGAGTAGATACAGCTAACTATAAAAATGGTATTAAAATGCCTAGTGTAACTGGAAAGAAAATACCCTATTAAAAGAAGAGGCATACAGTAAAAACACGAACGATAAAAATAGAGAAATAAATAAATAGACGAGTAAATAGAGGACTTGGGATGGTAACTCAAAACGTTGATTGAAATTAACTTAATTACAGAAGCAGAGACATGAAATATTTAGGAGTAATTTTTCTGTTACATGTAGAACTAATGAACCATAAATCAAAGAACATGTGATTTTAATTTCAACACTAAATTGCCTAACATAGCCTCCAAACAATATGGTTTGCTCATTAGATTTCAAGGATTAATCCAAGTGAATTTTCCAAAAGTACATCTCAGGGGAAAAAAAAAAAAAAAAAAAAACCTGAATATTAAGGAAAACCCAATAAACTACAAGTGTTCCTTTGTTGGCACCAATTACAGGAAAGCATATCCATTGCTAAAAAGCACCAAATAAATTAAAGTCCCCAATATTTCCACCACCCCTAAATCCTCAGTGTTCCCATCTGCATGTCTTTCCCTTGGGGAGTCTTTGGGGCATATCCATCCGCACAGCTGAGCACCCCAAGACCCTGCCAGGCACACTGCCTCTTCCTTGTGGAACTGCTCCTGGGCCACCAGGCTGTGTGGGTGGGTGGTTCTCTCCAACATGGGCAAGGACAACTGATGACTGCCCAAGATGCTGCTCTGGGCCCTGAAGGATAAGTCTGGAGTCCAGAAGAGTTTTACCTCTTGGGGTGGGGCAGGGACTGAGTGGGTATCAACAGGGCAAGGACATGGGGGAGCCCTCTTGGGAGCTGGGAATGTTTGATGTCTTGGTCTGGGTGGTGATTATCTGGGTGTACATAGCTTCAACATTTCATTGATTCATACTCTTTACTGAATCTATGTTAATATCAATTTAAAAGTCAGAAAAGAAAAAAGAAAAAGAGAATGGGAGGAGATGAAGATGGCAAGTAAAAGTTTTCTCAAGTAATTTTTCTGTAAACGGAAGCAAAGAAATGGGTCGGTAGCTGGAATTAGATGCAGGGTCAAGGAAGGTTGCTTAAAATGGAGCATATTACAGCATGTTTCCATACTGATTGGAAGGATCCCATAGGGAGGGGACATTGATTATGAAGAATAGCATGGGCACAATTGCTGAGCAGGGATCTAGTTCAGAAATACAATGTTTGGCCTTTGATGGACAATTCCTTCACAGAGACAAGAGGGAAGGCAAAGTGGTCACGTACAAACGAAGGGGGGATGTGGCTGTGATGGTGAGAGCAGTGGAGGTTCTTTTCTGATTACTTCCAGTTTCTCAGTTATTAATACAGACAGTAAGATGTGAGCTGAGAGTGAGCACGGGGAAGGAGGTGGTAAAGGGATGCGAACAGCAGAGGTGGGAGATAATGATCCAGGAGAGTGGGCAAGTGAATGTTCTGGGTTTGCCAGGCAACATTCAATGGCCCAATGAGGGTCACAGAAATGAGTGGTTATGTCCAAAAGGGGACTGCTCAGGATGATGGGTATTTTCTTCAGCGGTGATCAGTTGATGCACAAAGTAAGCAGGACATTGGATTTAGCTAGGGATGAGAGACTCGCTATGTAATTAACACAAGGGAGCAAGAGAGTTTAGGGTGTTTACAAAGGTGTGAGAATATTGCTGGATCTTGGGACCTAAGCTGGGAACCACGAGGTGGTAAGGAACGGTGAAAGATGGTAGAAAGAATGGGTTATGATCCCGGTGCAGCCAAGAAGCTGGGCACTAGAGAGAGTAAGCAGGAAAGTGGCTGGAGAGGGGCATGATTTTCAATTACAATTGTGGAGAGGGTGCTTTAACTGGTGATGACAAGGTCTGGGAGAGGACCCTCAGTGACATGGCACTCAAGTTCAGTGGGGGCCAACATGAGTGGGGAGAGGAGTTCAAGTTCGGGGTATAAGAAGAATCCTCCTGATGGTCAACTCAGGAGTGGTGTTGGGGAAACTTCAATGAATGACAGGAAAAGATGCAGGGTCCTGTAAATGACTTTAAGAGACAGCCCAGAATGTCCCTCTGATGAAATGTGATTAAACCTGGGCATTTTATGGAGAGGAAGCAGCAGGGCATGGAAAGGAAGACACCAGCCTCTCCTCCAGGTTCAGTGGTACAAGTCTATAGCTTAGAACAGAGATACCAATTGTGAGGGTTTCAGGGGGAAGTTATGTCCTCTGGGGAGAGCCAGGTTTCCATCAGAACAAGAAGATAAAGGGACTCTTCAAGGAAGAATCTCTGGGATTCTGCCAATGATGGATCATGCTTCCCAGAAGACACAGTGCAGGCTTTGGGGAGTTGGGAAGGGTGGGAGGTGGGGTCAGATAAGGAAATATGCAGAACTCTATGGGGATGGAAGTTCTGGGGTGAGGGCTGTCCTGAGAGCCAATTCCCCTCTGAGGTCCTGCTCCACTCTCAGGGTCTGGCCTGGGAAACAAGAGCAGTGTTTTTCTTCTCTTCCCCTTCCCAGACTTGTAGACTTTCTCCACCTTCCATGGACTCTTTTCTCCAAGCCTTCCCATTCCTTCAGCTCTTCCCAGCACACATCTGGGAGAATGCCATGCAATGTGCCTTTTATAGGCCTCTCCTAGCAGGCTGCTTTCCCTGGGGGTGAGGGTTTGGAGGCTGAGGTAAGTCACTGTCCCTTCTTACCAATTCCCTGTTACACCCGCTAGAGGCTCAGAGTAAAGGACACCCATGAGAGCAACCAGAGAAGCACAATTTCCATTACCCAATGACTCCAAGGCTGTTTGGCATAAAAACATCAGAAAACTGATATTAAATTGTTGTTTTAAGTATGACTTAGGGCACTCCTTTCAGTTTCCCTCTCTGTAATACGAGAGGGTTGGATCAGATGATGTCCGAAGTCCTTTCAGTTCTGACATTCTAAGACGGTGACTATATGTTGTCTGCCTGCTGTGTGGACACAGCCTGAGTCAGCTAATGCTAAATTCCTGGCCTCTCCGGGTCTCTTTTCTCTGTGGGGTTTGCCTCACAGCCCCAGTGTCAAAGCCCACATCTAGAAACATAATAACCAGCTTATAAATTAAGAAGAGGGAACAAACGGACATTTGTGAACAGGGCAGGGGACAGGAGCAGACATTGTTGACCAGGTGGTGCCAGTCAGAGGCCAAAACTGCAGACGGAGCCAGACGCCCGGCAGAAATGGAGGCCCAGGGCCAGGGGCCAGCGTGCCTCGGCCTGCCAGGTGGGGAAGAAATGTGAGAAGAAACTAAATGGAGACTTTATTGGGTGCTGGGCTTAGGGACTGTTTTTGTTTGGAATCTAGTCATAAATTAATCCTACACGTAAGTGTTCCTGAAGAGAGAACCCAGGAAAAATATTTCATTTCAATTTTAGGAGGTGGAATAAATAAGAGCTGAGTGCTCTCTCTTGGGCTGCAACCCACCCACTCCCTCTTCTCGCTGGAGGACGCCCAGAGCTGGAAGACAGGGCACGTTCTTCCAGACAGAGGGGAGGTTGGAGCAGAAAGATAAGCAGTGATTACTGGCCAAGGGAAGCAGATAAACCTCTGTTTGATTTGGCTGTACTTGCCTAGCCCTGATCCCTGCCCAGATCTTCAGAAATAGAATTGTCAGGCCCGTGGAAAGAAAAGAACAAATGATGGGGAATGCACATCAATAGATTTTGAAGGGAAACATGGGGGTGAAGAGACGGACAGGCCCCAGTTCTGTGGTGATGCACTCTCCTCTCCCTGGGCCCAGACAGCACCAAATGCAGACACTCTACTGGCGGGTCACAGTTCAGTCCCGATGGAGTGTCAAACGGGTAGAGTCTAGCCAAGTGGTCTGGAGCAGAAGAATATGAACCAAGCATGGGTCCCCAACCAGGGGGTCCAACTTGCCCCCCCCCACCACCACCACAATGGAAAAACCATGCCACTGGGTCCAAACCTACCTGCCCACTTTCTATTTGTGCTAAAAGAGGCCTAGAAATCCTATCTCCTTGGACATGCAGGGTTCCAGCCCTGAAACCCTTGCTCTAGAGGATCCTCTTCTGGTCTGACACTGGCTGTAGTCCTTCCCACAGGGTGAAGGGTCACTAGAGTCCAGGGGGTGTGCCTACCCAGAGCCCATGCCCTCCCTTCTGGAATCTAGATCATATTTGGCAGACTTGGAACCCCTGAATGCCCCACCCATTTGGCTCTGAGCCTGCTGCCAAGACCCGTAGGGGTCTCTTCCCCAGGACTGTCTCTCCCACAGGGTGGCTGGAAAGCAGCTATTGTTGGGGAGATGAATGAGCTCAGTGCTGCAGGCTGGGCTGCCCCCATGTGTGCCTGCAGGGCCCCTTGCAGTGCAGGACAGAACCAGATGCCAAGAGGAGGGTGCAGGCTGTGCCAATTCTCCTCACACCTCTACCCCTTCTGGCCCAGAACTCCTAGGAATCGAGAATTCTCCATTCAAAGCTGGCTTCCAAGATGTTATGAAGGTGTATTTGCCAAGGTAGGAGAAGAGAGCACATCATGGTTAATGGTTTGCCAGCTTCCTATTACTTTCACATACATAGACATCCAGTATGTGGGCCTTAATGTGGACTCTTATCCACAGTCAGCAAAGGTTAGGGCAGTTCTGGCTGTAAGTGAGTAAAAGAAAGGTTGTCCCTAGAGAGTTGACTGCAACTCCTTGCACTGGTTTCTCCTCATGCTTGTTCAAGGTGTCAGACTAAGAAAGCAGATTATTCAAGTGTTTGTGTGTAAACCTGATCATGTCACTACATGCTCAATACCTTCGATGCCCTCGTTCCAGATAAAATTCCTTGCTGTGGCATCCATGGCCCTTTGTGTCCTCCTTGCCTCCTCGGTTCACCCCTCACCTTCCACCTACATCCACCCCAGACTCCTGCAAAATGTCACGCTCCCTCTTCCTCCCATGATCCTGTAGTTTCAACTTCTAACTTCCGCTGCTTCCCCAGACCACTTTCTAGTTGTCCTTCCTGACTCGGCTGAAATGACACATCCTCCAGAAGCTTTACCTACGTTGGATGCCCCTCCCTAATTCTTATGGCACTTATTACCCCATCCCCTAGTGGTTTCTCAGTCTTTCTCTGTCACAAGGCAGTGGGCGCCTCGAGGACAGTGCATGTCTTTATCTCTGCACCACTAGGACTAAGGGCCCAGAACAAAAATCCATCACCTGCTTGATAAATGAATGAACACAAACATAAATGAAGGTGTGGGCAGCACATGCACACAAGGAAGTTGGGAGAGTCCAGTTCTAGATTCAATTTTGCAACAACATTGGCTGAGAATTTTACCTTCCTAGGTCATGATTTTCTTATCTTGAAAACGGTCATAATAATGTGAAAGGGCTCTAAGGTTGTCACTAATGTTGCTATTGTTATTACCACTCTCATCACCTGGGGAAGCATTTGGCTTCTCTTTCCATCCCACACTGGAGTATCCAAGTGATGCTCTAGAAGACATCAACCCAATCTATCATAAGCCTCGAGAATGGCTCCTAGTGATGAAGAGCTGTGTGCAGAAAGCACAAAGTCTGACCCACCCTCTGGGAAACCTCCTTCATCCTACAGCTTTTGAGAACTAAGAGTCCCCTGGGAACAAAGACCCCCTTCATAATGCACGGGGACCTGCCTAACCAAGAGTGGGGGTGGGTTCTGAAGGTGGCTGCAGGTCACAGGACACCCCAGGTTCCAGCTTCCTGGCTCTCCTTTAGCTTTCACTGGGTCCAAGGCTTTTCTTCTCTCCTTTGACCCCCTGCTCCATGTTGCTTTCCTTGTTCAGTTGTCACCTGCTTGCTGAACCTCAACCTCTGTGTTCTTTATGGCCTGATGCTTTAATATACCAAAGTTTTATACAGAATAGATTTTGAAGTAAGATTAGAAGGCTCTTGGGGTCGATCTGAGGGGACATATAGTCATAAGTACCAAAAGGATAGCCACTGATGTAAGTTGCTGAAACCTGGAAGGCATCATCAGGCTTCCACGCTGAGGACTGTGGAGAGGGCTGAGTGATTGGAGCAGCTGGTCCCTGCTGACCTCTCCTAACACATCTAACCCAGACCACAGTCACCACTAGGACGCTCACTTCCCTGCGGCTGCAGAAACAGACTCTATAATATCAAGGCAGACAAGATTTGCTGAGCTTAACTTGAGACAGTGCCATATTATGGTCCAAGAATAATTGCAGCCACCAGAGGGCATGCCCCAAAGTGGCTGTCTCATGGCCATTCCGTATGGAGAAGACCCCAAATATTCATGCTAGTGGCCAGGGACGCTTGAGACAAGTAGAAATGCAGAAAAATGGGAGTGAGGAATGCCAAAGAAGTCCAGGAGGAGTCGGGAGCCCAGCAGAGCAGTCGAGGATATACCATGCAACCTCCCTTCTCTCTCTCCTGCGTCATGAACTGATGATTCTCCCAGCCTTCTCGGGCCCCTTCCCATCTTCTCTCATAGGCATTTGCCCAAATAAATTCCTTGCATGTTGACTCCTGTCTTTGCATCTGCTTCTCAGAGGAATCAGATTAACACACTGACCTTGGGTGAGTCACTACACTTCTCAGGACTCATGTCCCTCAATTGTTATGTTAAAAGAGGGTTTAATCATGACCCTCGCAGCAATATAAAATGAACACGTGTCAAAGACTTTAACTTATTGATTAATGAGGGAAACAGTAAGATGTTACTTGCTCAGTATGTATAGGGAGATAAAGAATGCTGACATGAATTTGCAAATAGATGCAAAACAGGTCAATAATCAGTTGCATTCCTCTGTAGGCAAATAATTTGTTTTTTGATGGATAAAAATCATTTGCAGGGTGGGAGGGGGGATGATTTGGGTGTTCTTTTTTATTTTTATTTTTATTTTTATTTTTTATTCTTATTTTTACTTTTTCTGGTACAAGGAAAATGTTCAAAAAATAGATTGGGGTGATGAATGCACATCTGTATGATGGTACTGTGAACAGTTGATTGTACGCCATGGATGATTGTGCATCTCAATAAAGCTGAATTAAAAAAATCATTTGCATTATGATTAGTTTTCTACAACTTACAGAGTTGCAAGATAGCTCAATGGCAATGAAAGGCAGATAACTTGGAGAGAAAGCTACAATAGCTGGGTGTTGCTGACAGGGCGGTGCAGGAATGAAACACGGACACAGAGGTAAGTTTTTATGGGAGCAGGGGACTCAGTGCCTAGTTGACAAAGAGTGCCTCCGCTTGCTCCACACCATATTTATTAGCTTTATTTTATCACAAGAATTAGGGGAGTTAGTAACAGGCTGGAGAAGGCAGGATAAAGAAGTTAGTAAGATAGGGAAGTCAGGGACAGGCTGCGCTTCTTGTGTCAACAATGCGGGTGCTGCCCTGGACAGTGCTCCGTCCGGGCAGGATCTGGTGTTGCGATATCCATATCTTTGAATAGGTCAAGGATGCAGTCAAAGCTCAGACTATTTTCCCACAGATGGGATACTCAGTAATCAATTTTTTATCCATTTCAAAGTCTTTTATAATTTTTTCTGATAGTTACATGAAGGGATTAAATGAGATGATCTCTGGAGTCCTTTCTGGTCCAAAGGCTCATTTGGCATCCCTGAAATCTGGTCCTTTTGCACATTGCATGAGCCTCCCGTCTGGGGAGAATCAACTGCTAACTCTAATTAGCAATCAGCACCCTGTGGGTTCTGAGTTAAATGCCAATTGGCAATTAAAAACAAAAGGCATGGAGGATGGTGCTTTAGTGTCACGAAGCCTTTAAAACTAAATGGAATCTTACAGACTGTAAAGAACTGGTCGAGGTGCTATGTTCCAAACAAGAGAAACTGGCTCTGGTTAACTTAAATAGAGAATGGTCTGTAGCTCACAGAGTTATGGGAAGCCTGGAGAACATGACCAGGCAGGGACTGAGGGGTAGAGGGGGCAGGGCCTCACCGAGATGCTGCTATAGCAGCCAGCGGGACCAGCATAACCAGCCCTGGACACTTACCTCAATACTGCCAGACACTGCTGAGCCATTAGACTTTTTACTTGGCCACAGCCATCATAAAAAGAAGTTTCAAAATAACCCAGAGACTTTGTGGACTTCCTCAAACTTCAGAAGTAGCAGTGGGAACATCTGACTGGCTATGCAAAGGGGACATCCCCACGGTCTACCTGCTGGGTTGGGGAAAAAAGGTCTGGTCCCATTGAGCTTTTCTGAGGAGACGTGGCACTATCTCCCAAATCTTGGGATTTCCCCCAAACAGGAAAGGTGCTTAGATGGTGGTCAGCAAAAGTAACAGATGCCCACCAACAAGATCTCCCCATTCTATGGTTTTCCACATTTTTTTTAAACCTATGTTCTGTTTTAACAAATATAAAAAGCTCACATCTTCCTTTAATTTTTTTTTTTTTGAGAATTTTCGAGGCATTCAATGAAAACCTCAACAGCAAGTTTGCTTTCCTCTGAGATCCGTTTTGCAAACTACAAACAACTCCACCCACTTCAGGCACACACACCCTGCTCCTGTTTAGAAACAACCTGCTCATTAAGAAAATGAAGTCCAGAGACCAAGTGACAAAACCAGGACCCAACCCTTAACTTCTAACTTCTATTGACCAGTGTTCTTTCACCACACCCCATAGCCTATGGCAGAAAACAAGGCCACACCAAAATCTCTTAAGAGACAGAAAGTAAGAGAGAGAGCGGTAAGACTGGCTCATCAGCTCACTGCTTCCCCGGGTGTAAGAAACCCCTGCCTCTCAGTTCCCTGGCTCACAGGCGGAGACAGAGAAGGCCCCAGGAACTCAGAAGAGAGCACTTAGCAAGAGCTGATGCTCTAGGATAACTCTCTCCACAGCCTCTCTGAACACCAGAGACTGAGCAGGAACAGGAGGCCCACAGCCAGAGTGGGTGGAGAGGGTTCCTCACAGCCTCCACGCCCCTTCCCTCACCCCAAAAGGCAGCTCCCTCCAGCCCAAGCAGGAAGCATCTCCATTCTTCCGGGACTGAAGGGGAGGAGGGAACCTGATGTAAGTTGACCCTGCAGTCTGGGAATTTCCCCACAGCAGGAAGTTTTTGCCTCCCCATCCCCCATCCTTTGTCATAGCCTCTAAGGCATGAGTCTCTACAGTTGGAGTGAGTACTTGAGAAACTGAGTAACTCACTTCCTCCTAGGGGCCCAGAGTGGAAAGTGTCCCAGACAATGGGTTAGGAGATCAGGTGTTTGTCCTCCAGCTGCAGCAAAGCAAGCTGGCATTGAACTAGTTCCTTAATCTTGGACATGCATCTTCTCATCTGTCAAAGGCCTCATGTTTGACTTATTTATGGTCCATATCTGTAAAAATACTTTGAAAAAATATCAAGTGCTAAAAAAAAATACGGTATCCTTATTGTTGCTGTTACTGCAATTAGCACAAGAATTAAAAAGGACTTGAGTGAATATGGGGGGGTCCTTGGCTAGAATTTGGCAGAAGATCTCCTTAGAGTCTCACTACAATCTATCTCTATGTAAATTTATTTTTATTTATCCTTATTTTGATTATTTATTAATCCCCTAATTCTAAAGATTCATGTCTTTCATCAATGGAGGGAAATTCTCAGAAAATGATCTCCTTGAATTTTGCCTATCCCCTAACCTCTTATTACTTTCTGGATCTCCAATTATATGTATGTTAGACAGTCTCACCATATCCTCTGTATCATTAATCCCTTTTTCATATTTTTTCATCTCCTTTCCTCTTTGCACCAATTTTTAGATTATTCCTCAAGACCTACCTTCCAGACAAATAATTCTCTCTTCATTTATTTACTCTTTCTGTTGTATTTTAAAATTCTATTGGCTATGTTTTCATTATTAGAGGTGCTTTATCTTTCAATTGACCTGGTACTTAAATTTCACTTTTAAATTTCTGTGATCATTTAAACACATCTATTTTATAATCTGTACCTAATAATTTTAATATATGATTTTCCTGGGGCTCTAATACTTCTCATGGTTGTCCTGCTGATTCTTACCTCTGGTGGTTTATTTCTATAGTTTGACATTTTGAGCCGATATTTACAGGCTTTGTCTGAGGGCATCTTGTCCTGGGGTAAGAACACGTCCCAGAGGAGATAGCTGTTTGCTATGTCACATCCCCCCAGAATATTACCAACCAGGGACCACTTTTTAGCTTTAGTTTTTTAGAGATGACCAGGAAAGTCTTATGGTTCCCTTATTTATTAGTGAGTAGAATAGAGTCTTTGGTCATTTTACCTTTTTGAAAATTATATAATTTAACTATATGTGTTTGCATGAGTGTGTTCATTGGTGCATTGCTTACCACATAGAAGAACTGGAAATGGCCTAAATACCCATTAGTACATGCCTTATTTCCCTAAGGCTTCCATAACAAATTACCACAGACTTAGCAGCTTAAACAACAGAAATTTATTCTCTCATAGCTCCAGAGGCTAGAAGTCCAAAATCATCAGGGCCAGGCTCCCTTGGAAGGCTCTAGGGAAAATCCTTCTTTGCCTCTTCCTGGTTCCTGGTGGTTCCCAGCTGTCCACGGCACTCCCTGGCTTGAGGGCCCGTCAGCCCACTCTCCATATGCGTTCACGTGGCCTTCCACCCATCTGTGTCTGTGTCTCCAGATCTCCCTCTCATTGGATTTAGGGTCCACCCTAAATAAATTTCATACATTTCCGATATATTATATACTATTGTATTAATCAGGGTTCTCCAGGGAAACAGAACCAACAGGAGAAAATATGCAAATATGAAATTTTATAAGTGTCTCACACAACTGTGGAGATGCATGAGTCCAAATTCTGTAGGGCGGGTCAGAACTCTGATGAGGGTCTTCAGTGAACTCCCCAGGAGAGGCTGGCTGGTTGAAGAAGAAGTGAAGGTTCTCTCTTCTCCTTTCAAAGTCTTCCACTGATTGGATTAAATCCAGCTGATTGAATTCTCTCATTGAGAAAGACATGCCCTTCATTGATGTAATCAGCCACAGATGCCATCAATTGACTGATGATTTAATAAAACAGCCTTCTGGTTTATTAACCAGCCACAGATGTCCTTGCAGTAACGGTTAGGCCAATGCTTGCTTGACCAGACACTGGGCACCATCACCTGGCCAAGTTGACCCATGATATAGAAGACTGCCTTTATCACTAGTAGATAACTCCTAGTAATGTGGCTGGGGTGTTGTAGGACTTAAGAACTGTTTGAATTTTTTAGTGAGAATATATTTTTTAACCTAGTTTTGTGGGTTATTTTTAAAGATGAAAGAAGGAGAGAAGAGCTATAAAAAGAGAAAATAAATCCAGCACCCAACTACAACCTATGTGGTTGCTTCAGCCCCAAATTCAAATCTTGTGACTAAATAGAGGTACTGTGTCAAAGGAATGATCACTACATGTCTTGACAGAGCCCCTCTTACCTGCAGCCACCCCATACCCTGCCCACCTTGCCCCAGCTCCTTACCAATCATTTTATTAGGTCTCTAATCATTCTCCCCACAGGGTCTTGAGAAATGAGTAGGACAGGTGTCCCCCTCTCTAGCAAAGAGGAAGCAGAGCCATGAGCAGGCCTTAACTCCTCAGCAAGCAAACCAGGCTGAGCTCCTCTGCAGCCCCACCTGCACAAACATCTCATTTGGGGATTTAAGAATTTAGAGCAGGCTTTGCCCCATCAGTCAGCCTGGGCAGTGTCCAAGTCTTTGAGGGCAGGGCAAGTCCTTTTCCCCTGCAGCCTTAGGGGCCCTTCCATTCAAAGCTGAACGGCAGAGCACTCCCAACATGCTCCAAATTCTCTCGGAGATGCCAGGCACGAGGCCTGCCTCCAGGGCAAAATGAACCCCCTGACCTTCTCCAGCTTCATCAAAGCCTGCAACAGTAAGCCGTGGCCTCTGGACCAGTGTGAGGAAGTGGACAGCTCCACTCTGCACCTTCCTCCTGGGCTTGTTCACTGCAGGCTCACATGTGCTCCTTCCTGGCCAAAGACAGAGTGTGTATGGCGGGGGGCGGGGTGCAAAAACCTAGCTTTGCTGAGCCCCTGGTCTGCTTCATTAAGAAAGAGCACTTAGGAAAACTACTAAAAAAATAAAAATCTCTCGTCATTAGCTCGTTACTGCAAAGGAGAGGCTAAACATGCTTATAATTGTGCCTAAGAGTCTCCCCTGAGTACCTCTTTATTGCTCAGATGTGGCCCTCTCTCTCTAGCCAAGCCAACTCAGTGGGTGAACTCACTGCCCACCCCTCTACGTGGGATCTGACTCCCGGGGGTGTAAATCTCCCTGGCAATGCAGGATATGACTCCCGGGGATGAATCTGGACCCAGTATCGTGGGACTGAGAACCTCTTCTTGACCAAAAGGGGGATGTGAAATGAAACGAAAAAGTTTCAGGGGCTGAGAGATTCCAAATGGAGTTTAGAGGTCACTCTGGTGGACATTCTTATGCACTATATAGATAACACTTTTTAGGTTTTAATGCATTGGAATAGCTAGAAGTAAATACCTGAAACTATCAAACTGCAACCCAGTAGCCTTGACTCTTGAAGATGATTGTATAACAATGTAGCTTACAAGGGGTGACAACGTGATTGTGAAAACCTTGTGGATCACACTCCCTTTATCCAGTGTATGGATGGATGAGTAGAAAAATGGGGACAAAAAAGTAGGTGAAAAATAGGGTGGGGGGGATGATTTAGGTGTTCTTTTTTTTACTTTTTTTTAATCTTATTTTCACTTTTTCTGGTACAAGGAAAATGTTCATTGGGGTGATGAATGCACAACTATATGATGGTACTGTGAAAAACTGATTGTACACTTTGGATGATTGTATGATATGTGAATATATCTCAATAAAATTGAATTAAACAAATCTCTTGTCATTTCCATTTGGAGATTCCATTACTGTCTGGTTTTTAGTGGCATTTGGGTATTCTCAAGGGGAAAACCCAGGAGTCATCCTCGATTTCTGTCTCACCCCTGCATCCAGCTCATTTGCAACTCTTCCATCTGCTCTGCATCTCACTGCCACCACCCTAGTCAAGCCCATCAACATCCTCCTCTCCCTCTCTCTTGCCCCCTTACAATCAACTCTCCTCCCAATGGCCAGGTGTATTCATTTCCTAGGGCTGCTGTAACAAAGTGGCACAATTGGGTGGCTGAAAACAGCAGATATTTACTCACCCACAGTTCTGGAGGCTGGAAGTCTGAAATTGAGGTGTGGACAGGGCCATGCTGTCTGAAGGCTCTAGGCCAGGATCCTTCCTGGCCTCTTTCAGCTTCTGGGTGCTACCAGCCATCCTTGGTGTTCCTTGGCTTGTGGCCACCTGACTCCAATCTCCACCTCTGTCTTCACACGACCGTCTTCCCTCCTTGTCTCTGTCTGTGTGTCCAAATTTCCCTTTGCTTATAAGGACACCAGTCATATAGGGTTAGGGCCCAGCCCAATTCAATATGACCTCATCTTAACCTGATAACATTTGCAAAGATCTTATTTCCAAATAAGGCCATATGCACAAATACTGGGGATTAGGACTTGAATGCATTTTTTTGGGGGGGATGCAATTCAACCCATAACACAAGGTAATCTTCAAAATGGGTAGATCAGAGCAGCTCACTCTCCTGTTACAATCCCTCTAAGAGCTTCCCAGAGGCACTTAGAGTCCCAGCTGCGTACCCGGCCTCCATGGGCTGCCCTTGCCTGCTTCCCTCCAACCTTGCCTCCTGCCCCTTCTGTTCACTCACTGTGTGGTGGCCACCCACTGGCCTCCTCTCTGTTCCCACCTCAAGGCCTGGGGTGCTGCTCCCCGATCTCCTTACGTGCGCAGCTGACTCCTTGGCATGAGTCAGTTCTTAGCTCAGGTTTCCTCCTCAAGATGAACCTCCACCCCGACTGCCCTTTCTGGTCTCATGTTGCCCCAATGCACTCATCATCCTGATTTATTTTCATCAAAGCACTCAGCTCCGCCTGAAATAAGCTTATTGTTTTATTTGCTTGTGTGTCCGTGTCCCCCCAGAACATAAGTTCCTCAGGAGCAGGGACCTGACCTTGCCTGTCTTGTTCACAGTTGTCTCCTCAACAGCTGGGCTAGTGCCCAGCCACACAATACAAGTTTTTCCAAAGAATGAGTTCTCTTTCCAGAAGTGGAAATTGCATGAATGGGTCAGGACTGATGTCTGTGCCATGATGAGATTATC
Organism: Choloepus didactylus; assembly: GCF_015220235.1. NCBI lineage: Eukaryota > Metazoa > Chordata > Mammalia > Pilosa > Megalonychidae > Choloepus > Choloepus didactylus. The sequence goes on from NC_051308.1 coordinate 36,799,385, forward strand.
CTTCGTAACTAGCTAACTGGTCCCCATAGGGGCTAATCAGGGGAAGGGCCTGACTATCCTCCATCCAGGCCAGTGTGGCCAGCACCAGATTTGCTTGTGTTAGACATATAGATGTTCCCACGGTTTCCAAAAGAGAGCACGGAATGCAGGCATGGGCCCTGGACACTTCCACCCATAAGTGACACACATCACTTCCACTGACATTTCATTGACTGTGATGGTTAGGTTCATGTGTCACCTTGGCCAGGTGATGATGTCCAGGTGTCTGGTCAAGCAAGCACTGGCCTAACCATTACTGCAAGGATATTTGTGGCTGGTTAATAAACCAGAAGGCTGGTTTATTAAATCATCAGTCAACTGACTGCATCTGTGGCTGATTACATCAACAAAGGGTGTGTCTTCACAGTGAGAGAATTCAATCAGCTGGATTTAATCCAATCATTTGAAGTCTTTTAAAGGAGAACAGAGAGAACTTTCACTTCTTCTCCAGCCAGTCAGCCTCTCCTGGGGATTTCATCGAAGACCTTCATTGGAGTTGCCAGCTTTCTGCCTGCCCTATGGAATTTGGACTCATGCATCCCCACAGTTGCATGAGACACTTTTATAAAATCTCATATTTACAGATATCTTCTGTTGGTTCTGTTTCCCTAGAGAACCCAAACTGATACATTGACCAAAGCAAGTCATGTGATCACATCTGAGTTTCTTAGGGCAGAAATGAATAAACCTCCCTTCTTAATTTTTCTATGTTTCTCTGTATTTCCTTTCTCACTTTTATAGTCAGAAAGAAAGTTGTAGTAAATAAAGAACTGTACAAATTCCCCTGGAAGACTGGCTCTGCCCTCTCCTTTAGTTTTCAAGTGCAAGCCCCATCAGGGGAGATGTCATCAGATCTGAGCCTGGGAAGGCCTCTCTCTGTGGAGCATGGAGAGTAGGTTAGATGGAGACAAGGAGACTGTTAGGAACCTAACACAGCCACCAGGTGAGAAGGAAGGGAGAGTTGGGGTTTACTCCGGGCAACTGGGTGAATGGAAGTGCCCTTCCCTGGGATGGGGACATGAGGAAGCAGCTGCAATAGATCTGACGAGAGGTCCTGCCGGGAAAGGTGCATAAATCCAAGAAAACACACAGCCAATCATCCAGTCCACGAACCACCCACTTGGGCTGTGAGCTAGAGCCAAAGGGGCAGCTGGCTGGGTTGGTGAAGGCACAACCAGCAGGGCCATGACAAGGGTGAGGCGAGTGAAGTGCCCAGGGCACACAGTTAAGGAAATGCTCACTCCCCTGTCTCAGGGTCATGCAAAAGCGGGGTTAGCCCTGAGAGGGAGCGCCTCCTCAAGTTTGTGTCCAGGCACCTCATTCACCTCACTCTAATCCAGGCCCTGACAGCCAGAGAACAGCAGGCCTAAGATGCTCTTCCCAGGGGCCCTTTGGGCACAGCCTTCTACCCAGCCAGCCCTCTCCAGGAAACTGCTTCCTCAGACCCTGAGGCCTTGTTGTCTGGATTCCTGTGTCCGCCTGCCTGGCCTTTCCTACTCAGCCTGGGCTTGCAGCTCTCCACATCCTCTGTGCCCATGACCCGGCCATGCTCCTGGGTTCCCCTGCTTGGACCTCCTCCACCAACCACGGTGGACTACAGAGCTCCGAGAAGGCAGCGAGCCGTGCGAGGGCCCTCTGTGCAGTGCCACAGGAAGTGACTCAGAGGCAGCTGATGCCGAGTGGGACCCAAGCTCCCGGCCAGCCCCTGTGCCTGCCTGTGTCACACAGTGATGGCATTTACGCAGGCTGGCTGCCCTCCTCCCCGGAGTCAGCCCGGTTTCGGGAAACCCACACACATGGCAAATGCAGGAGCCGGGGCCCGAGGCTCGGACTCCTCCAACTCTGTTTGAAAAGAGAACACCTCGTCCAAAAAGCCCCAGAGGAAAAAATGCAATCACTCCTTTTTTAAAAAGTGCAGAAAATATGTTTCCAGTCAGAAGGAGGTGACCAAGTGGGCTCTTTGGGGAAGGTCAGCCTCTGAGTGGGGCTGTCGGGCCTTTGGTCCCCGGCACTCCCTCGGGACCACCAAAGCCACTCTGCCTCAGCCTGTGGGCTTCGGGTTTTGCAGGCACAGCTCAGATTGGAGGTAAAAGTCGATGACCAAATGTTAAGCCCAAGAAATGAAGAAACATGACCATGCACGCTCAGGCCGCCTTCTTGGCCGGGCCTTTCTCTGCCCCTCCAGGACCACCTCTCTGGACAGGAGTGTGAGGCAAAGAGAACCCCTGGAGCCTCTGGCGTTGACAGCACCGCTTCGTGGGGCCCCTCCGAGCCCTCGTCCACCGCAGCAGAGGGCCCTGCCATGTGCCCCTTCTCTGAGCTCTGTCCCGCCACTAGCCCTGCCTCCTGATCTCTTCCATGTTGGTGTCTGCAAACAGATTGCTGCAGAGGACCCAAAGGCTCCCTGCTCTCCCTCACCTGTGATTTTTTTTAAACTAGAGAAGTTGTAGGTTTACTGAAAAATCATGCAGAAAATACAGAATTCCCGTATTGGTTCCCCCACCCCCACTCCCATTATTAACAACTGGAATCAGTGTGGTACATTTGTTACAAATGATGAAAGCATGTTATTATAATTGTACTATTAACTACAGCCCACAGTTTACATTCGGGATCACGGTTTGCTTTATACAGTCCCGTGTTGTTGTTATTGTTATTTTTATTCACTAACATACATGCAACCTAACATTTCCTCTTTTAGCCACATTCAAATGTATAATTCAGTGCTGTTAATTATGTTCACAATGTTGTGCTTCCATCACCATCATCTGTTACCAAAACTTTTCCATCACCCCAAACAGAAACTCTGTACTGTTTAAGAATTAACTCCCCATTCCCTACCCCTACCCCAGTCCCCGGTAACCTGTATTCTAGACTCTGACTCCATGAGTTTGCTTATTCTAATTATCTCATATCAGGGAGACCATCTGCCCTTTTGTGTCTGGCTTATTTCACTCAATATGATGTCTTCAAGGTTCATCCACGTTGTGACATGTATCAGAACTCCATTCCTTTTAATGACCAGATAATATTCCATTTTGTGTCTATACTACATTTGGTTTCCATTCTTCAGTTGATGGGTTTCTTCCAGGCACTTGCGCATAATGCTATGTTGAACATAGGTTTGCAAATACCTGTTTGAGTCCCTGCTTTCAATTCTTTTTTTTCTCTAAAAGTGGGATTGCCAGGTCACATGGTGATTCTATACTTAACTTTCTGAGGAACCACTAAACTTTCTTCCACAGTGGCCGCATCTTTTTACATTCCCACCAACAATAAATGAGAGTCTCTATTTCTCCACATCATTTCCAGAAAATCACACTTGTGATTTTTTGTTTTTTAATAGTAGCCATTCTAGTGGGTGTGAGGTGGTATCTCATTGTGGTTTTGATTTGCATTTCCCTAACGGCTAATGATATTGAGCATATTTTCATGCATTGTTTGGTCATTTGCATATTTTATTTGGAAAAGTGCCTATTCAAGTCTTTTGCCCATTTTTTAATTGCGTTGTATTTTTGTTGTTGGGTTGTAGAATTTCTTTATTTTTTTTGGATATTGAACCCTTATCAAATATGTACTTTCCAAATATTTTGTCCCATTTAGTAAGTTGTCTTTTTACTTATGTGACAAAGTCCCTTGATGCACAAAAGTTTTTAATTTTAACAAGGTCCCATTTCTCTATTTTTTTTCTTTTGTTGCTCATGCTTTGGATGTAAAGTCCAAGAAACCATTGTCTAAAACAATGTCCTAAAGATGCTTCCCTATGTTTTCTTCTAGGAGTTTTATAGTTCTGGTTCTTATATTTAGGTCTTTGATCCATTTTGAGTTGATTTTTATACATGGTGCAAAGTCTACTTAAAGCCCAAGAGCCAGTACACTCACACCTCTCTCCCTGACCCTTTCTCTTTTGCCAGCTTTTCTTTTCTTGTTTCCTGTCTATTCCTCTCCATTCCCTGAGTTCATTTCCCCACCAGCACTCCACTGGGGGCCATGAGTAGGGTTGCCAGGTAAAATGCAAGATGCCCAGTTAAATTTTAATTTCAGATACACAGTGGAACTTTTTTAGCCTAAGTGTGTCCCATGTTTATTTGTAGATCCAGCAACCCTCGCAGAGGGGCTGGAAGGCTGTAACGGGAGCCACATAGCCCTAGCACCCCCAGCCAGGTGCCTGGTGACACAGGACAGTGTCAGCCCTGCAGGATGTTCATTCTCCAAGTGGTCCTTAGGAATCAGCTCCTTGTACTCATGTGGCTCTATCCAGAAGAGCAGGTGAGCATGGGAAGTGGGAATAAGGTTGGGGAGGGGCTATCTGAGGAGGGGGGAAGGGTTCAGTATGGGAGAGAGTGGGTAGAAAGCAGAGGGGTTGTGAAGACAGACAAATTTTGATTTAAAACCCAGACTGGACTCTTACTGTGTCTAGTTTTAAGGAAGTCCTTTAACCTCTCTGAGCCTCAGTTTCCTCATGTGGAGATGGGGAACCATCTGCATTCAGCCACCTTCATGGTTGGGTTATTAGAAGCAATGTATACCAAGTGCCAAGTATGGAGTGGGCGCTGGAGAAATAGTAGCCATCACCATGTGCATTATTGGTCCATTCTGGCTGCCTGTGATGAACAAGGTGTATAAAGACCCAGCACTCCCTTATCTCAAGGGGTTGTTTCTTTGGTGGGAGCTGAGACAATAAGCAATGCCATAGAAAAGTTCTTGCTTGGCAACCAGGCCTTTGGCCTGGCCCTGAGGACAGGTTTGACCAGGGCTTGCTTCAGAGCTGGGGAAGTGATCCAGGACCATCATGATTGCTTAAGAGCCTTGGAACTCTGAGCATGGGGCTGTCAGGGCCTCAGCATGACAGGTGCTCACCTGTCATCCCCTCGAGCAGGGGTGAAGGAAAAGAGAGACGTCAAAGTCCATCTTCCCTGCCACCCCTCCCCCAACTTTGATCTGGTCACCTGAGAATCCCAGAACTGTAGGGGCTTTTAACAGGCCCTGGAAGCTGCCCTGGGCTCCCATATAGAGCTTGCTTGGGCCATAGCAGACCAATGTGGTTCTGTCCCAACCCAGAGGCTTCCAGGGAAGGCCTAGGTCTAAGACTTTAGGGAAAGTAGGGGAAAAAGCTTTTGTGCTGGGAGAACAACCCTCCATGGGGTGACTTTCCTGGGCTCCCTGGCTCCTGTCTGGGATGGGGAGCACTGACCATGGAGGTGAAGGGTCAGGCTGGCCGGCCCTACCTGCTGCCTGAAAAGCCCAGGATTCCCAGGGTGGTGCAAGGGTGGGGTACTAGTTGCTCTCTGACCTCTTTGCTCCCAGGGCAGCGCTTGGATCTGATGTGGAATTCCCAGGGGTGCATGCCTGGCCCTGTGAATGCAAAGTGGTTTCATTTGTGATTCGGTTGAACACAACTTCTCTCACTAACAGTCCTCATTGCTGCCTCTTCTTGGCAGCAGCAGCTATAATTTCCCGATATAGCATCTAATTTGAACTTATACAAGATCCTCCCCTCAAAATGCTTAATTATTATGTTCTTCTAAAATATCGAAGGGAATCTTCCCAGCCATCTGAAATTCCTGGGAGGAAGAAAAGACAAACCAGCAATTACCGCTACGAACTCAGATCCTGGAAGGTCCACTTGGGGCCAGTGGATGTATCCACCCCAGTGCTCCACCTGGGAGAACAGTCGCCTGCCCGGAACCCTGAGGCAAGCAGTTAGTGGACAAACATAGTTTGGGTCTATGGTGCACCTTCTGCCTTCACTTTTGCTGAACATGAAACACATTTCTTCCTGGACGCTTTCTTCTCTGGCAGCCCTCTCAAACACAAAGCAGCTCTTTCTCCCATAGCTCCCATCCCCAAGACATAGTGCTTGAAGGCAGGGTTAACATTTCCCTGATTTGTTTCTTCCTTTTCCAGACCATTCCTTTCACCTTCCTTCAAATTCTTCTCCTCGGAAACTCCAGCCCTCCTTGTTGTATCATTCCATGCCCACAAGTCACTTGCCCTATTCATTGAAGTCTTTGGTGTGTGGCTCATCCTGGCATATTCCAAGGCCACGGGATGACCTGTGACCTGCCCTGGCCTCATCGTTTCTTGACTTCTCTTCATTAATGACTGCCCTGTTCATTTTGACAACACACTCCCATGGACATTCCCCAGATCATGTCATGCTCAGGTCACTCAGCAAGGTCACCAATGACTTCTCCAAATCTGAAACATCACCCTCAGATACCTTTCACAACACCTGTCCCCTCCTAGTTTTACCCCCTCAATCCCTCGATTCCTATGCTCTGACCTCTCCGAGGCTCCTCACCCTCCCAGGCCTCTCCCACCCACTTATCCTTTTCCATGTATGTAGCAACCCTTTCTCAACCCAACAGTGCTCTCACCAACATCTCACTTTCCCCGTGCCCTTATTTTGCTATCCCAACCAGCATGGAAAACTTCAACCCTGGACTCAGTTCCCTCCAGGAATGCTATGCTCCGTCCTAGATGCTTGGCACATGCTTTCTCTGCCCTCCTCCATGTGGCTGAGCTGCAGATAACAGAACAGCAAGGACACCAGAACACCTTCCCATGCCAAAGCCACACACAGCTCTTTTCACCTCTCTTTGTTTAGAACCCAGCATGTGGGCCCCAGGACCTTAGGACAGCTGCTGTCAGCCTCCTGTCTGGGCCAAGAGCACCGTGCAGGGAGCCCATGGAATTCCCTGGCAGGAAGGCGGTTCACAGGCTGGCACCTCCGGGGCCACAGGCACAGGTTCTAGAGGGCCGTGTTGCGTGTCTCTCCCCAGCTCTGACTCAGTGCTGTCCTGTTGGTGACCTGAACTCCATCTTGGCAGGAGTATTCACATCAAGGAAGTTGGCTATTGCCAACTTTTCTCCAGAGCCCCCTAACTAGCACACAGCGCCAGCACCTACTCCAGAGCCCAGAACTCGAGGGTCCCCACTTTGGTGGAGACAAGCAACTTCTGTGGAGTCTAAGGCATTACTGAGGCTTTATTCCTCAGGAATAAGGAAATTCGGCCTCTTTCATCTGAGGTGGTCATGGAAGTGGGGTTTCAATGTCATTGGAGTTTTGTTTGGTTTTAGATTTTTATATGGTGCAGAAGGAAGAGATACACTCTGGAGCATGAATGTTCAGAGTAAAGAAAAATCAAAAATACATTTGTAAAGAAGCGAGTAAGTTTCTTGTCCAGAAGGAATCAATCATTTTCATGTTTTAATTCTCTCTCACACAACTAATGTAATTCAAATACTAGTGTAAGTGCTTTATTTCATCTAATTTCTCAGCAGCCCTATTGTTAGGTAGGTACTATTATTATCCCACTTTACAGATGAGGGAATGGAGGCCCAGAGAAGTTAAGGAACTGGGCCAAAGTCACAGAGCCTGTAAGTGGAGTTGCTGGGGGGTGAGCCCAGGCAGTCTGGCTAAGGAGTCTGTGCCAGATACACCATCCGGGGGAACCCAGGAGGGGAAGCCTGGGGGAGGCTGGGAACAGGAGGCCTGAGGCACTGGTCTACACTCTCACTCTTCACAATAGGGTGAGGGCATGTCCTTCCAGGAAGGAAGGGTCCCTAGGATGAGAGATTTAAAAATACAAGTACCCTCCCATCCCCGGGGAGGGAGAAAAATCCAAGGAAGTTCCGGGAAAGGAAGTGATCAGACTCTGTCGGCCCCTTCGATGTTTTTTCAACAACGGTCAGATGAAAGGGCTGGTTCGTTCCCTGAAGGCATCAGTGCAATTCCTTGTGTTCTGAGCACATGAGCCCATGTTTAATCTGCAGAGAAGAGCCAAGGCCACAGTGTCCTTGGGGGACTCACTCCTGCTAACCTGAGACCCACACATCCACCCAGCCCAGACTCGAGACAAACACACACAAATGGACGCAATCAGACAGATACGGAGGAGAACTTCAGAAGGAGGAGGCTGTTCAAGTTCAGGGAAATGACACGCCCTTCTCTGCAGCTCTTTACCAATCAGATGGAATAGCCAGGTGTGGAAAGGAAGTTTCTTGACCAAGTCTACCCACAGGCAGGGAAAAGAAGCTTGCAGCTTCCAGCCCAGGACGCTGCCCACCTGGGGAGGCCCCATTGCTCTCCCTAGTCCAAGCTGCGTCTCAAGGCATTTCTCCCCAGACAGTTTCACAGTGGTGCCCGGTGTGTCCTATCCACTGCAGCCTGGAAGAAGCAGCTATCATTCCTGCCTTGTGCTCCCAGCTTCCCAGCTCCCAAGTCCACGCCTTTGCTTCTGCTGTCCCACCTCCTTCCTGCCTCCGATCCTGGCTTCAAGGCCCAGTTCTCCCTGAGCTCCAACACTCGGAGCCACTGTTTGGGGAACCAAACATGTCTGTGACTTGTGCCATAAAACCCATGACTTGTTTCTGTTCTCTCCTTGTCTCTGGTTTTGCTTGTTTTATATGTGTAAGTAACGGGTTTGAGTGTTCTGACCCTCTGGCACCTCTCAAAGCCTTGGTGCCTGCTGGACCTGTGGGAGGTGTCTATCAATGTTGTTGTCCAAATGAAGGTGTGAGAGCACATGTGAGTGAGTGCCAGTGAGCTTGGATGCCATTTCCCCCAGAAGTTTTTCCCTTTAGACCAGTGTTCTGGTTTGCTAGTGCTGTTGGAATGCAAAAGACCAGAAGTGGATTGGCTTTTATAAAGGAGGTTTATTTGGTTACAAAATTATAGGCCTAATTCCATAAAAGTGTCCATATTAAGGCATCAACACAAGTAAACCTTCACCGAAGGAAGGCCATTGGCATCCAGAAAACCTCTGTTAGCTGGGAAGGCACGTAGCTGGCATCTGCTGATCCTGGGTTGTGTCCCAGCTCATTTCTCAGCTCCTGGGCTTTCTTCAAAATGTTGTTTTTTGGGCATTTTGTCCTCTCTTAGCTTGTCCAGAGCAAACACTGGGCTAGCATCCCCAAAGTGTCAGCAAAAGTCTGCTTTCAGTGGCCATCTCCAAAATGTCTCTCTAAGCTGCAGCACCAACTTCTATCTGTGAACTCTTTTATAGGACTCCAGTGATTCAATGGGTGGGGATAACACCTCCATGGAAATTATCCAATCAAAGATCTTGCCCACAGTTGATTGAGTCACATCTCCATGGAAACACTTGGTCAAAGGATTCTAACCTAATCAACACTAATACATCTGCCCCCACAAGATTGCATCAAAGAACATAGCATCTTAGGGGACATAAATACATTCAAACCAGCACAACCAGTGATTCTCTCCTTGGCTGCATGTTAGAATCATCTGGGAACTTTAAAGAATCCTGACGCCTAGGCCATGTCCCCGCCTGATTAAATCAGGCTCTTTGGGGGTGGGACCTGGACATAAGCATTTTTTAAAGCTCCTCAGCTGATTCCAGGGAGAAGCAAGAATGGGAACCAGGGCACTGGGCCAGTGATTCTCAGATGTTAGTGTGTGGGTGAATCACAGGGGTCTTGTTGGAAGGATGAGCCTGATTCTGTCAGATGGAAATGGGGCTTGAGAGTCTGCATTTCAAACAAATGTCTAAGGAGCGTCAATCCCACTGGTCCGGGGCCCTCTCTTTGAATAGCCAGGCACTAGATTATATTTGATGCTTTTTGGATCTGCCCGGTGTAAACCCCATGTTGGTCCTCGTATACTTTTTGTGATAGCTGTAAGAAAGGGATAAGTTTAGTTTTCACATAGAGACAGCATGGAATAAGGGAAATGGAGGCAAAACCAGTTTAAACAAGCCCCAGACAAAGAGAAGAGAGAATCTGCCTGCTCTTTATATGGAAAAGTAGCCATAGTTACTGGAATGTAAAGAGATATGAGGTAATATCAGAGGCGGGAACTCACAGCAAAAAAATAAAAATTTGAGGGGGATAGGCTGATCAGTTCAAAATCTCAATAATGAGCTAGTTGGCTCTCTAGGATTGGCTGTACAAATTAAAATCTCAAAAGATGAATTAGTTAGTGTTCTCGGATAGGCTGTAACCTCTGTAGTACCCAGTCAATGGGGAAACAGGGGAGGGACTTGCGAATTAGGAGTAGGAGATTTAAAGATCGCCATTCTCTTCCTCTGGCGCACCAGTCTTCCATGTGTTTGGCTGGACGCCCTATCTTGCAAGATTGTAAATAAATTCTTTTCTCCTCCAAAACCGAGTGAGCGTTTATTCCCTTACAGGAACCGCTTTATTTCCGACAATAGCTGAGTCCCTTCCCTCCAGACTCCGAGGGCAAGGATGTTGTCTCGCTCACTGCTATATCCCCTATTGACAGCACAAGCTAAGTGTTCAGTTGCTGCATGAACAAATGAAGGAATGGATGGATGAAAGAATGAATAGAGTGAGTAAATGGATAGAATGATTTCCAAAGTGTGCACATACATGGCTCGTTAAATGCTCCCACCCCAAAAAGAGCCAAGTGCCCTTTGCCCATTGGCAGCATGCAACATTCTCTCCGTGGGACAGCCCGGAGCCCCTGGCTGGAGCCCCTGGCCACGTGGGGCCCGAGCTTTGAGCTTATCAAAAATCAGAAAGGCACATCCTGCCGGCTGAAACGCAAGCCAGCCGAGGCTGCCTGGAGCTTGCTAAGGAAGGGCGGACCCAGCCCAGCTAGGAGGGAGGACTGGAGCAGGAAGGTCAGACTGGGGGAGGAGGAAAGGGCCAGCCCCAGGGGAGAAAAGCCTCTGATGATGGCAACATCTGATCTGACTCCCCCGTGCTAATCCTAAATCACAACGGTGTGAAATCTGAGCAAGTGTGAATGCCTGGGGCTCCAGCTGTTTTTCCTATCAAGCCCCAGCCCCATCCTTGTCACAGAAGGAAAGAAACCCCACTCTGAGGATATGGGGTTAGATGCTGCAGAATACGGGGAGGACACCACAGGCTCCAGGCACAGATGTGGGGGCCTGGTTTCTCGAGCCCAGCTGCTGCTGTGGCTCCGGGTCCCGCACCTCTCCTGCTGCTCTGAAGCCCGAGGCCCGCCTGCCTGCCCCTGTGAGTTTCACGGGGACTTTGGGATGCAAACCAGGCAGGTGGGGATGGACAGGAGCAGCTGTCTCCCTGGGAAGTGGGGACCCTGGGGAGAAGGATGGCCAGAGGCGAAGGCCACAGGCCGGGGACTCTGCCAGGACAGCTCAGGGCAGGCTTAGCCATAGAGGAGCAGAACAAAGGCGACTTCTGGGGGATTATCCGCACTCGAGCACTCTCATGGGCTGGGCCTACTAACCCAGACAGAAATTGCTCTCCAGGAGGTAGTGCCTGGGTCTGGAGGCCTTTGGGGAAATGTCTGCTGGCACAGGTGTCAGAACTGGGCTAGGGCTCGTATTGCCTTCGGTGGAATTCGTTGCCTCAGCAGGGCTGGGGGAAGTAAGGGAGAAGTGGGCCAGGGCAAGGTATGTTCTTGCTTCCGGTAGAGAGAGACTGAAGCCATCTGCCCTGCTGCTTTGTTTTTCTTACTTCAAGCCCTGTCAAGGCCTAGTGCTGTGGGCTGACAGGTAAATGTAGGTAGGCACCGTATGGTTCTAGGCCTGAAGGAATTGTTGGCAGCTGTGTGAAACAGACACCTTTTGGAGTTGCCTCCTGTTCCTCTTTCTCCCGCCCGGCAGCCCATGCCTGACCCAGGGAGGAGGCAGAGCCCTCACGTCACCTGCTCCTGCTCCTGCACCTCTCCCTGAGGTGAGGACTGACCTGGGGGCCAGCCCAGAGACCAGGCTGGGCTGGTCAGGTTTTCTCTTTTGAAATTTGCAAATGGGCCTCTGAGAGACTGGGCTTGCTGGGCGAGCTGGAAAACCCTGACAGGCAGGGTACAAACTGAGCAGAGGAGGCCAATGCACAGAGAGATGGATGCACAGAGACAAGCAGAGATGAAAGATGGCCTTGCCCTGGAGAGAGACAGAGACGAGGCTGGGAGAGAGAAGCTTTCCTGGTTGTGGCCCCTCTGAAAGCCTGTGCCGGGGTTCCATGGGGCCCCCCCAATATCCCTTTATAGAAATCTTCCCACTGTGTTTAAGAGAGACCAAATTGGTTTCTGTTCCATTAATACATGTCCTTCAAGTAAGGTCAGGCGGTGGGGTGGCCGAGGCCACGCAGCCAGCTCTGAACCTAGAGGCCAGGCCAGCTCCGGGTGCCCAGCTGTCTTCCAGCCTGGGCAGTGGCTTCCTGTCTCTCTCCACTTAGGGGCACAAAGATCACAGACTGGCCTCCACCTCCCCCCTGACTTGGGAGGGTCTGCAGGCCTCCTCCCCCCACAGGAATCCAGAGTTTCCTTTGGCCCGTTGATCCCCAGCTCCCTCCCTGGCTCTCAGAGGCTGCCCCACTCCACCCCCTTCACTGCACTAGGGAACAATTGAAGTTTAACCACGGAAGGGCCCTAGATCCGGTTTCCGGGAAAGGTGGACTGCATTGTTTGAACCTGAGGCATTCCAGGGGTAATAAGATCAGTTGGAGAAAACTGAGAAGCCTGTAATTTATTGAGAAGAGCTTGGCAGACAGAAATCACCAGCTCTCTACAGTGTCCCTGAGGGGGGTGGGGTGCAGGGATCTGAGAGCCACTCCCCACCTCAAAGTGAGGCTCTCCCCACAGGGTGCAGGCCTCTGAGGGGCCCGGCGGGGGCCAGACTTCACGAGCTTCAGTTCCAGTCGAGCTGGTTCCAAATGGGCCATGGACAGCCCCTGAGGGGCAGCGGCCATTCGAGGTCCTGGAGCTTTAGACAGCTGTCGGAGGGGTCTGAAGACGCTTGTAATTCCCGCCCTTAACTGGAAACCCACGTTAAATCCCTGAGCCTCCTGGGTCTCCCCAGGGTCTTTGGGATATTTCAGACACCCTTGATCTACCATATCGGAGCATACTCCCCTCCCCAGTAACCTCTCCCCACCCCAAACCTCAGTTTAACTGCTAACCACTTTTTTGTGAAAATCTAAAAAGTTCAGAATCGAAAGACGTTGAGGGAAAAATAGAGATAATGTTTGCAATGAGGCAAAAGAAGAGGCTGGATGGTGGGTCTGTGACTCCAGTTAGAGAAATTGGAGGTGAGAAGGTGTATCTGCAGAGCTAGTTTCTACAGATAGAAACTAGGATAGTTTGCGGAAAGTGAAAAGAACGGGGCGAGGGATTGAGGCACGCCAGTGGGAACTCACATTTATTGAATTCCTACCATGTGCCATGTAACCCTCACAGTTGCCTTATGAAGTTAGTGTTACTACCCCCTTGTCAGATGAGGAAACTGAGGCTCAAAGGACTGAGCACAGGGGCCACGGTCGCAGGTCTGTTTGATGCACAGTAGCTTGTCCCCTCACCCCCGTCCTTCCGCCATCAAGCCCTGGTATTAAACGTATCCCTGATCAATGGTTTGTTCTTCAGCACATGTTCATCCATTAAATACAATTTATAGAGAATAATAGAAATAAAATGATTGCAGGAAAGAAGCAGAATAAGAAAAGAGAAAGAGAAGGCCAGGGCCTGGGGAGAAAAAGAAGGGAGGATTTGGACAAGTGGCCACTAAATCAGAGTCTGGGCTGCTCGTTAAAGTGCAAATGCAGGGCCTGTCCGGACCCGCGGGGACGGAACCTCTGAGGGTAGAGTCTGAATTCTCTTTTCCATCAAACTCCTTGGCTGGTTCTCAGGCTTCAGAAAGTTTGAGAACCGCTGAACACAGGCTGGGCTGTCCAATCCAGTAACCACTAGCCAGGTGCGGCCATTTAAATCTAAATTAATTAAAATAACTTTTCATTTCCTCTGTCACGCAAGCCACATTTGAGTGCTCAATAGCCACACCAGTCAAGTGGTACTGTATTAGTGCTGCATTCCCCTTACCATCGAAAGTTCTATTGGGTAGTGCTGAGAGCGGGTAAGGACTGGGCTCCCTTGTCCCTTTGGGATACTGGTTTCCAGTTCTGCCCTGTTGTCTAGACCTTGGAAGAGACGATTACCCTCTTCTTAGGACACTATCTGCCCCAAAGGACTGCTGGGGAGGCCTCGTGTCAAGCAGATTTCCCTGCCTCCTCCAAGGGTCCCACAGGCCTGGGTGGCTGCAGATTGGCAGGAGTCTTGCTGTGACTAACAGTGGCTGGCAGGGTGGGTCAGACCCCAGAAGTGCCCTCAGCCCCGCCCAGGTGCCAATCCAGGCCTGCAATTGCTGATTGCCTACAGGGAAGGAAGGCCATTGAGTAGCCACTGCCCAGTGTAGGTCCTGTCCTCCAGGGTCTTTGAAGAGGAGGGACCAGTGTCAAAGGACCAAGCACCATGGGACAGTCCACCTCTCATTCATTTCCCCATCCTCATACCCAAGGCAAAGCTACAATACCCCTGTGCATTTTCTAGGGAAATGTGCAACTGGGGCCTGAATGCAATATGCTGACGGGGCAGCATCACAATCAGCCATGGTAGATTGAGCCATGTCCCCCTCAAGACATGTTCAAGACCTAAACCCCAGTCTTATGAGTGTGAACACATCTGCAAACAGGACCTTCAAAGACACTACTTGGATGAAGCCAAATTAAATCAGGCTGGGCCTTAACCCAGTGTGAATGAAGTCCTCATAAGCAGTGGAAATGTGGATGCAGGCAGGAGAAGCCAGAAGGAGAAGGCAGAGGAGACAGACACCGCCGTGCAGTGGAGGCAGAGATCAAGCCATCACCAGAACAGCACAGACTGAGGGAGAAAGCACGATGCCTCCAAAACCACGGGCCAATACATGCCTGCTGTTTCAGCCAACCAGTTTGTGGTATTTATCATAGCTGCCCTGGAAAACTAAGACACAGCCCAAGGAGGTCAACGTCACTGTCCCTTTCACAGGTGAGACTCCCAACATCGGGTTACTCTGGCTGGGAGGAGTTTGGATTGGAACCCAGATCAAGCCAGCTCCTCACCTGGTGCCCTAGGACCTTGGTTTCCCTCTGCTGTGTCCCTCCAAGGTGGGGCTCGCAGAAGCTCAGGTCCCTTAAATTGTCCTGGGCAGATGTTTTTTCTAGTACACAGCCTGCGTGACTAGAAGCGTCTTTGCATGTTAGACCCCCAGATCCACTTCCCACTGGCGCTGGCGCTCTGCTTCCCTCTGCCTGGTAGCACCCTCACCTGGGTACACTGGGTTACCTGCAGCCCCACATTGTCCTTTGCCACTTGCATGGGGCGAAGACAGACCCATAATGAATTGCAACCTGGGCGATTCCCTCTCGGGGCTGAATTCCAGCCAGGCAAGTTCTGACCCAGCTCAGGGCTGGGCTGATGGGGTGGTGCTCAGCTTTGGGCAAGCATGGGTGTTATGCATCGAACTGTGTCCCTCAAAAAGATATGTTCAGGTGAATGCCAACTATGTGATTTTATCTAGAGCTATTGCTTGTTCATTTAGGATGGATTGTATGGTGTGGGAATAAAACTGCTTAAAAAATAAACAGAAAGATACAAGTGCTGGAGAAGATGTGGAGAGGTGTACCTATTCAGTGCTGGTAGAATGGTGCAGCCCCTCTGGAGGGCAGTGTGATGGTTCCACAGGAGGCTAAGTGTAGGGTTGCCATATGATCCTGCAATCCCATTATTTGGTTGAAGAACTGAAAGCAGGAACAGGAATAGGCATTTGCACATAAGTGTTTATGGCAGCAGTATTCACAATTTGCAAAGGATGGAGGTGGCCTAAGGGTACATTGAAGGGTGAGTGGAAGGGCAGCTGTGGTGTATACATACAACGGAATATTGAGTGGCTGCAAGAAGGAATGAAGTTGTGATGCATAAAACTACTCGAATAAATCTTGAGGACATTATGTTGAATGAAATAAGCCAGAAACGAAAGGACAAATATTGGAAGGTCTCACTAATATAAACAAACTATAATGAGCAAATGCTGAGAATTGAATTGATAGCACAGGTCATCAGGGGATAGAACGTGGGCAGAGACTGGGCAATCGACAATGCAGGAGTACAGAACGTTCAGCAAGGCTTATTGTAAAGATTCCTGGATTGTAGGCTCTTACAGCAGTCACATCTATTCCTGAGTTTTAACTGTGAAGAGATGTTTATTTGGTACAAACATTAGATATTAAACTATCTTATTTAACCTGTGTGGTCAGTTTAATTAAACAACGTAATAACATGGAACCTAGAATAGGGAATGAGACCTTGTTACTCTGTACAGGTGAGTGTATTACCCCAATACATCCCAGATTATTTTGGACAGAAAATAAAAAAGTATTTGTAAAGTCCTCTTGAGGGGCTGGGGGAAAATATGGAAATATTAAACTTCCCCACCTGGGGCATTCCTGATATTCTTGCAAGCTTTAGGGACTCCCAATTTAATAAGCCAAGCCCTCAATCTTGGGGCTTGCCCTTATAAAACTTATTCCTGCAAAGGAGAAGCTAAGCCTGCTTATAATTATGCCTAAGGGTCACCCCCAGAGAACCTCTTTTGTTGCTCAGATGTGTCCTCTCTCTCTCAGCCAACCTGCAAATAAATTTAACATTGTCCCCCCTACCCACATGAGACATGACTCCCAGGGGTGTAAATTTCGCTGGTGACATGGGATGTGACTCCCAGGGATGAGCCTGGCCCTGGCATTGTGGGATTGAGAAAACCTTCTTGACCAAAAGGGGGAAAAAGAAATGAAACAAAATAAAGTTTCTGTGGCTGAGAGATTTCAAATAGAGCTGAGAAGTCATTCTGACAGTTTTTCTTATGCATTATATAGATATTTCTTTAAGTTTCTGGTGTATTAGAATAGCTAGAAGGAAATACTTGAAAGTTGAACTGCAACCCAGTAGCCTTGATTCTTGATAATGATTGTATAACTCTATGGCTTTTATCATGTGACTGTGTGATTGTGAAAACCTTGTGACTGACACTCCCTCTATCCAGTGTATGGACAGATGAGTAATAAAAGAAGGACAAAAATAAATTTTAAAAAAATAAGGGGGAATATGAGGGTATGGGATGTTTTGGTGTTCTTTTTAATTTTTATTTTTATTTCTATGTGTTTTTTTTAGAGTAATGAAAATGTTCTAAAATTGATTGTGGGGATGAATGCACAACTATATGATGACACTGTGAGCCACTGATTGTATACTTTGGATAGATTATATAGTGTGTAAATACATCTCAATAAAATTGCATTTTAAAAAAAGAAAAAAATAAAATAAACAAAAAAATACATTCAAGTCCTAACCCTCAGTACCTGTGAATGCAACCGTATTTGGAAATAAGGTCTTTGCAGATGTAGCCAAGTTAAGATGAGGTCATACTGAATTGGGCTGGGCCCTAACCCAGTATGACTGGTGTCCTTACAGGCAAAGGGAAATTTGGACACACAGACAGAGACACGGAGGGAAGACGGCCGTGTGAAGACAGAGGTGGAGGGTGGAGTCAGGTGGCCACAAGCCAAGGAACACCAAGGATGGCTGATAGCACCCAGAAGCTGGAAAAGACAATGAAGGATCGTCCCCTAGAGCCTTCAGAGAGCATGGCCCTGTCCACACCTCGATTTCAGACTTCCAGCCTGCAGAACTGAGGGGGTAAATATCTGTTGTATTAAGTGTCTCAGTTTCTGGTGTTTTGTTATGGCAGCCCTAGAAACTAATACACTGGGCAGCAGTGCCCCGCTTGGCCTGCTCCTGGGCAGAAGAAATCCACAGGGGGAGAGGAATCAATCTGCTGCCAGGCTGAGCCATTCCTTGGAAATCCTAAGATCAACCAACACTTGCTACATTTGAGGGATGCTCCCTAAAGGACAACCCAGACCCTCGGTTGGCCTGATCCACATTTGGAGCTGGTCTGACAAGGTTGATCACCGCAACCTCAGCTGGCCAGGACTTTCTTGGACCTTTTGTCCACCAAGGAGACAGGAGGCCCATGGTCAGACTGACTCCCAGCACCCCAGAGAGCCTTCCTGTTCCTTCCCCACCCTACTCCACCCCTCGTCTTCCTGATGTGCCATCAAGGCACACGTCCGAGCTATCTCTGGTTTCCTGCCTTGTCTAAAGTTCCAGTTTTAGGGGCTCCTAAATGTGGCTCAAACCCTGCACACAGCTCCTTCCTGCCTCTGTTCGAGGTTTCCTTCTGGAACCATTGCGTCTTTCCTGCCAATTTTCTTCAGAAGCTGATGTCCATCAGAGGATGCCAGGAGACTTATAGGATTCTCATTCAGTAATGGGAAGGCAGCGAGGGCCTCAACCAAACGTGGGTTTCCCAGCAGCACTCAGCACGGACCAGCCTTCTTACCCTGTTGCTCTGCTCTTGGTGTATCTCCATGGAGTGCATGTTGACTTGGAGCTCAGAGAAAACCTACTTGAATGGCCTGCAGACCCTTCCCTGGAGCTGTCCCCTTGCCCCTCCAGACCGGCCTCCTCCCTACCTCCTACCCAATCCATCCTGTCACCTCCTTCTTTCATTGTGAGCTGCTGGCAGCTGCACAACTTGACCCCTTGAAATGATGGTCACCTTCCACAGCAGGGCCTGGTCTTGAGGGTGGGGAGCACCCTTCCCTGGGGAGTTCCCGCTCTCCCAAGCCTAAGCAGAACGGGGAGCTGAAAGAATGGGAAACCCACTTCCACAGAGGTTATGTCGGTGTTGCTGCCCAGGAAGGACTCTGCACAGGCACCAGTTATGGAAGGGCCACTGTGTGCTGGTACCTGGCCCCGCTGTCTCCTTGATCCTCACAAAGACCTTAAGACACAGGCTTTATTTTATGCATTTTTCAGATGAGGAAGTTGAGAAACAGGAAGGTTAAAACCGGTTCAAGAACACATAGCTGGTCAGAGGCAGTGCCGGGTTTCTTTTCAGTTCCAAAGTCCCTTCTCTTTCCGTAAGTTCCCTCACCTCTGGAAGAAGTCCTGGCCTGGCCCCTTTGCTGCAGACGCTGGGAGCCTCCCACCAGGCTCTGAGCCGGCCAGTCAGCCACAGACGCAACCAGGGGGCCCAGGGAAACCACTCTGGGGTTGGGCAGGCGCCCATGGCTGCGAGGATGAGCTCTGTGAGCGATGGCTTCCTGAGCCCAGAGGTCTTTTGCAGATATCCTGATGGGGAAGGGGTGGGGAGTGGGCAGTTTCAAGATATCAACAGCTTCTGGTTCGCAGTCACGGCTTAATAAGCACCTGTTGCTTGGATACATTGACATAATTCAAGGCCAACATCAAAGTAGTCCTACTTTCAGTGCCTTGTATTGAGAGAGAAGCTCGTCTAAAGCATTTGTGAGTCCCTTGGCACCAATGAGGGAGTGATTTGGTGATGAGGGACTTTAGATAACAAAGGCAAAAGCAAAGGTCTATTGGTAACACTGCAAAGTGATTGGGAAAGTAGGATACTTGGAAGTCAGGCAAAGTCAGTCAATCGCAAATTTGGGCGAATCACTTGATCTCTTTGAACCTCAGTTTCCTGTTCTGTAAAATGGGGATATTAGTAATCTCTACCTCGTATGGTATGTAGTGAGGGTTTGATGATTTAATATGTACAAAATATTTGACTCAGCACTTGGGTGCCTAAAAGTGCTCTGTAATTTGTAGCTGATATTATAACCATTAATAACGTGGGCAACGAGCCCGAGATGAGCACAGTGCACTGTGTGAAATCCAGGTGAACGTCTTCCTCGGTGATGTCATTCCTCAGCTCTTGAATTAGCAGATGATCGTCTCTTAAAAACATCACAGGACTCTGAAGTTGTCTTCTCGTCCTCCAGCTCCCCTCTCTTGGTTCACATTGTTCTTTTTTGGAGGGAAGGCTGGGGGCAGGTTAGGTATAGTCCCAGTCTCTATTCTGTCAGTTATGCATTTTGACTGAGGTGTTTCCACTGCTGGCATTTGCTGGGGAACGGGATGTTTCAGAGGCTACGACACGTAGACACTATTACTAGAATGTTTGGAATTCTTATAAATTAATAGCAGTTGCAATGATGGCTTTTGAGCAGAAGTTAAAACTCCAGGAAAAATTCTAAACATGATTGAAATTCATTGACCTTAACGGGAAGATACGATTTTAACAGAGAAGCCAGCACACCTTAACTTTATTTCTCTCTTTTCTCCGTTCCTTATTTGGAGCTAAGAAATCTCCAATCTGGACAATAAGAAATCTTCCCCTACCCCTTAGCATCCCCATGTTATAGCAGTCAGGGTTCTGAGTCACAAATGACAGAAGTTATGCTAGTTTTCAGCAGGAGAGGATTTATCAGAAAACTCACTGAAATGCTACAAGAGGTAGAGGCACCCAACCCTCCAGGAACAACTCCCAGCACCACATGGAAAAAATCATCTGGGTGAAGGAGCTATTGCTATCGACAACCGCAGAATCACTCGGCTGTTGCTGCTGCCTGTGTTCACAAATAAATGCCCTGATCCCTGCTTGTTTCATCACGTCTACTCCAAAGTTAGATGTGGTTCCATCTGACTGGTAGAAGCTAAGTCGCATGCTGGCAGCCTTGTGGCAAGCAAGGCTGGAAACAGTTTTCTGGGACAAGCTTTCAGAATATGGCGAGGGAGTTAAAATTTGAATGGCCAGGTCCACTAAACATGTAGAATCCCCTTTCCTCTAATCACTGTGTGATTATTTTCGATTCAGATCTGCCTTTTCTTGTTTTGCCATAAAAGAGAATGGTCTTCATTCTGTACATCCTGGGTTAATTCAATAGGACCCAGGTTTCCGTTCAGTCCTTGGATTTGGAGCTTATGAGGAAGTCTGGAGCAAAAAAGATACTGATATTTGTGTGACTTGTGGATTCTGTCACTATTTTAGAGTCTTACATTATGTGTGAGAAAGTTTAACGACTTTCTTCCATTGTTAGAATTGTTCCCTTAATCAGGCCGTATGCTTGCAAATTTCTCAACCCGAGCCCAAGCCGTTTCCTCTGACTGGATGGTATCTCACTGCTCCAATCACCTGCAGAGCCTTCAACACTTGTGCCACCTGTCCCGTGGGTGGGTCTGGGAGCCCGCCTGGGAGAGAACTGGCTTTAAAACCTAGCTCTGCCACTGCAGAGCTGTGTGACCTTAGGAAAGTTACCTAATTGTCCTCTCCTCAGGCTCCACATCCATAAAATAGAGATAACACTGCTGACTTCATAAGGTGGTAGAGGGACTAAATGGATAGAGATGAAAAGGGTCTGCACAGATAAATAGTAAACACTCAGGATTCCTTCCGATGACATTTTAAATTGAATACTTCATTGAAAAACAGTTAATAGAAAATTAAAATCACGTATTTTCTCAGCACATTGAAAAATACATACAGATAATATGAACTTATTCCCTGATTAGTAATTAGTCCCTTATCTGATCCTGGCCAGAGGGAGCCTCTGCTAGAAGTTTTGGGTATATCATTCCAAACATTTTATTAGCAACTCATTTTTTCTGCTTAATTTCTCATGGGTATCTTTCCAGATCAGCATATAAACAGCTAAATCTTTCTTTTTAAGGGCTGCAAAGTATTACATAGTATGGGTGCACCTGGTTTTATTTAACTGGGATTCTACTGGTGGATGTTAAGTTCATTTCAAATTCTTGTGATGCACATATTGTTGGCACACTCATGCTCTCATCTCTGGAGGATAGATTTCTAAAAATGGGACTAAGTATCACAGAGTATGAACATCCACAGTATTGTCAGAAACTGTCCTTTCAAATCACTGAATTGCTTTTCACTCATCTAAACAGTGGCCCTTGCCCCACATCCTCTCCAGAGCTGGGTGTCATCCATCTTTAAGCTTTTCGCCAGTCTGATAGGTTAAAAATGGTAAGTTATCTAATAGTAGATTGGCCATTTGTATTCCTTCTTTCATAAATTGCCTGTTTATATCATTTGCCCATTTTTCTATTGGGTTTCATTTTCATTTAGATTCATATGTTGGTGATAATCTCTTGACTGTTACATGTGTTGTAAAACTGTTCTTTCTTCCAGGAAATCATTTGTTTTCTGGAATGACGTGTTCACTGCTCTGAGCTCTTGAAGGGCAGGGGCCTTGCCATACTTAGGCACCACCAGTATCTGGGACTAGCTGGCTTTCTCAGCAAGTATCTTGTTGGATAAATGAGTGAATCTACACACGGGTGGTAGACAAATCAAGGGAAAGTTGGTTGCATTAGTCAAAACTCTAAATTAGGGGATTATAAAATAAAATGCATAGTCTAGAAAATGTCTATTGTGTCTGTCCATTCCCTGAAAGTTTCATCTTCATTTCAGCTCAATACAGTAGAAACCACTGCAGGAGTCATGCTTTGCTTTTCAATTCCTAAGTATTATGAGCCTGTCAGAATGAATATGAAACAAACATTATGTGGAAATACACATATGAATATATAGCAAATTATAAAAACTAAAAAAAAATATGTATCCACCTTGAATAAGAACTAAATAAAAAGAATCAGGCTAGTGGGAAATTCTATCAGAAGAGTGGCCATATGGACTGTTAAAATCAAGACAATATCAAGGAATCATGAACCACTTTTTAAAATTACTTAATCATGGTAGGTTTATAGAGTAGACAAAACCCTGGACTCCTAGCTTGGCACGTGTCAGTCGAGTGATCAAGTTATATCCCTTGACCTCAATTTCCTCATCTGTAAAACAGGGAAAAAATACCTGCCCAGACTATTTTAACCATTCACCCATCCTTTTATTCACTCACTCATTCATTCATTCAAAACGTATTAGCAGACAGTTTATAATGGGGATTGATTAAATTTAAATGACTGTCTGAAAAGACATCCTGTAACTACTTCAAAAAATCTACAACTAATATGAAGGATAACCTTTAAAAATAGTTAGCTTATAAAATTGGAATAGAAAGTAACTCTATTGTGCCTGAGGATAGTGGACGAATACAGTGATACAACTTTTGGAACGTAAGTAAACAGAGCTTACTTAAAAGACAGTGGTGGCAGAGAGACAGATTGGAGTGAGATTAAGAAGTGTGTATTTGGAAGAACTGAGAGCAGGAACATGGATGGACATTTGCACACTGGTGTTTATGGAGGCAGTGTTCATGATTTGCAATGGGTGGAGGTGGCCTAAGGTTGCACTGACTGAGGAACAGAATGGTGAACTGTGGTGTGTGCATACAATGGAATATCGAGCAACTGCTTGGAGTGAAGCTGCGAGACACTCCATGAGGTGAATGGATCCTGTAGACAGACAGCATTTTGAGTGAACTACACCAGAAACAAAGGCAAAGACTATAATGCCTCACCAATGTGGACTAACTATAATGTGTAAGCTCAGAATTGAATCTTAGAGCACAGCCTAACAGGGAAATGCTTGTAATTGTGCCTGAGTCTCCCCGCGTCCTCTTTGTTGCTCAGATGTGGCCCTCTCTCTCTAACTAAGCCACCTTGGCAGGTGATCTCACTGCCCTCCCCCCGATGTGGTACCTGACTCCCAGGGGTGTAAATCTCCCTGGCAACATGGGATATGACTCCCGGAGATGAATCTGGACCCAGCATCGTGGGATTGAGAACATCTTCTTGACCAAAAAGGGGATATGAAATGAAACGAAATAAAGCTTCAGTGGCTGAGAGATTTCAAATGGAGTAGAGAGGTCACTCTGGTGGACATTCTTACATACTATATAGATAACACTTTTTAGGTTTTAATGTATTGGAATAGCTAGCAGTAAATACCTGAAATTATCAAACTCCAACCCAGTAGTAGCCTTAACTATGGAAGACGATTGTATAACAGTGTAGCTTACAAGGGGTGACAGTGTGATTGTGAAAACCTTGTGGATCACACTCCCTTTATCCAGTGTATGGATGGATGAATAGAAGAATGGGGACAAAGACTGAATGAAAAATAGGGTGGGATTTGGGTGTTGTTTTTTACTTTTATTTCTTATTCTGATTCTGACTATTTCTGGGGTAAGGAAAGGGGTCAAAAATAGATTGGAGTGATGAAGGCATAACTATATGATGGTATTGTGAACAGGTGATTGTATACCATAGATGATTGTATGGTATGTGAACATATCTCAATAAAATTGAATTTAATTAAAAAAAAAAAGAGTGGTGGCACAGAGAGACAGATTGGAGTGGGATAAAGTTTTTATTATTGAATTATTTGCAACAAACATACACACTGAACACATACATGTGCACACATTTATATACATACAATATATACAGTATTTGTAATATAAGCAAATATACATATAGCATAGATATGACATGGCACAGGCTAACAGAGGATCTCCTGCTCAAATCTTTGCAGGATGTGCTTTAAAGGATAGAAAACAATGACGTCTTAGTTTAAGAACTATTGGGATAGTAATGTTTACCTAGTAGCTTTTTGTAAAGCTCTCTAATATGCCTCGTCTCATTTAATCACTGCAACCCTGTGAGGTAGGTATTGTCAGCTTTAGCTTATAGAGGAGAAAGGTGAGGTACTAGTAAGTGTCAGGTCTTGCTCTTCAACCTAGGTTTTTGTCTTTTAAATCCAAATCTCTTGATTTTTTTTTAGGCTCTGCCTTCCACAGGGGTGATTCTATAATGCTTGAGACTATCTGAACACTAATTTCTACATTTATCATGTCTCCCATTAAAAAGAAACAAAACAAAAAACTCTTGTTTGCACCATTACTTACTTTGGAGAGCCTTTTGGGGTGCATCGATTTTGACTTTAAGGCCTGTAGTTTTCATGAAAGCCAGGGCTCTGTGTTGTCAAGAGGCCTGTCTCAGGGCCCTGAGTGCAATGGGCTTTCAATAAAGTTCCATTCCTTTTAAACACAGTTGGGTGCTGGGGAGAATCTTTGCTCTCAAGGAGTAGTCTAGGGAGGGAGACGGATAAATAATCAGACAACTGTAATCTAGGGTGATGGGTGCTTGGTGTGAGTGAAGCCCGAGGGCTCGTCCCCTCCCTAGCCCAGTGGAGTGGTGGAGTCCCTGCAAGGGAGGTTACCCACGGTTCCCATCAGGATAGCCCAGAGCACTGAAAAGACTGAGCAGCTAGTAGCCTGATTCTCCCAAGACCCAAACATGACATAAAAACCAGAGAACAGAAAATCTTCCCTCCACCTCTGCAGGGACTCAAGATGAATTCTCCTACCCCCAGATGGTTTGTAACAGTCAACCTATGGATGAGAAAAAAAATCACAGTTTTTGTTTCCAGAGCAGGATTTGTGCCTAAATCGGTTTTCTGATTTGAAGGAAGGATTGAGCTTTGTCTCAAGGTGGGCTTTTCCAAGCTCTGCTTACTCTCTGATGGTAACATGTAGAGACTTACCACTGCTAGAGCCTGTGACATGATTGGCAGGGAAGTCATTCACAGGAGGAGTCTCTCCTCTCCCTGCCCATCAGAGCTGAGGGCCTCTTTTTAGGGTGGTACAAAGACATTCAAGTTGGGACCTGTGATAGAATTACTCAGCAACTTCTATTTCCATCTGATATATACAACTAATAAAACATGCACTATTGAGGAAACTAAATGCAAAGAAAGAGATCAAGCTCTAGAAAAGAATAGACAGTGGCAAATAAAAATGTTATCAGAGATACTCCCCAAAGCCTTTCCTCAGATTTCTGCATAAAAAGAAATTTCACCTGAGGGAAGGTGAAGCTTGTGGCGTTGCACACCTCATCCTTTTCAGGCTACACTGAATCGAGCACTTGATTGCTGCCGGAATGTAGAGAAATAGAAGTCACTTGCAGACCACAGGGATTCCCAACACAGAATAATGGCTCTAGTGAAGTGGGGAGCATCAGAGAAAGACCATGTTTAAGACTATTTAAAAATAGGTGCTATTGAATCGTTTTCAACCAATATTTGAAACATCTGGTAAAGTTTTGCCTAGAGATAATCCTACTGGACCCTTTTTATAATGAGATTTGTAATGATCACATTATGTTGCAAAGATAGTAGTAACACCACAGTGGTTTTTTTAAACTCTAGAGGTCTGTTTTCTTAGGCAGGCTAAATGGGCTCTTTGTAATCTTGTTTACATTACTGGTTTACTTGGCAAATCCTTTCCTCTTTAAATAGTGCAAAGCTAAAGTCTAGTTCATTGACCAGAATGTCCAATTAAGAGGATAGAGGTTAAGCAAGTTTTACTTTGATCATCACTTTGTCTCAAATTAAAAACCAGCTTGTATAAGAACTTTATTGGCTTCCAAAGAAAAGCATTTCTTGCTGAAGATAATCTGCCCTTCATTTTTTAGGAAGGTATAGATTACATTACAGAAAGGCATGTGAAAAAAATACAGGATTTTAACTGGTAAACATTAAAATTTAGCTCTTCTAGCTGATTTCAGAGCATGAAGTTTAATTCCTGGGATAGTCACAGGGTCAGGAATATCACAGTTACTAATTAAAGCACAAAGTCAAGAAATGAGCTCCATGTTAGGTGTTAGAAGTATTGACTGATACTACAAATGTTGGCTTAAATCGCTTCAGAGGAAAGCATGTACTCTATAGAGTTTCTCTTGACAAGTTGGGCCACCGACTTGTCTTCTTACTCAAAATAAGATGTATATGGATTTCCAAGTTACCTAAAATAAAATCCCTGAAGAACGCCCAGGCTAGGCCTATGATTTCTGAAGGCAGAACACCATTGCTTTTATTCCACGGCCCCTCCCTAAGATTTAAAACAACAGGCACACCCCCAAAATCTCAGGAAAGAGAATGTTCGTGTAACAAATGTCCCTCAGGCTCCAGTAGGTTATAAGCTGTGAGCTGGTGGCACTGCTGTTGCTGATGGCCTGCTTTAACTGACGGCTTAGGGGAGCAGACGGAAACTGTATCCTGGCTGTTCAGTGAGTGGTTCTTGTGTGTGTGCTTTGGTTTCCAAAGCTAATTAAAAGAGAAATGGCACATTTTTTCACTCAAATCCCAAAATTAGAGCAGTTAAGACATAAGATTTTACCTACGCTATGAATATTCCTTACTTGTCTTTTTTCTATTTATTTAATGCAGAGATGTGAAACCAGAGTGTACGAAAAAAAGCATTAATGAAAGTGGTAGTTCTATAAAGAAAGCATTGTAGATTCATAAAACAACAATTGGAGATAAACATTAAATGCCAGCAAACATTTTGGAAAGGTCTAATATGGTTTAAAGGGTATTTGATGTTCCTTCCTTCTGCATTAGAAAAAAAAAATCTCATGATTTCAATAAATGTCTACCTCCGTGGCTGTGTCTAAACTTTATGAAAGAACCCCAATTGAGTCTTTAGATATATATATTTTTTTTATTACAGAGGTTTAATTTTTTCTTTTGGGATGACTGTCCTCATTAAAGTGAAAAGTTACAGCTGATTTCAAAGTCATTGTTTCCTTACAGTTCATTCACAAACTAGCATAACTGCTAGCAGAAAGATGGTTTACATGAGAGATAATGTGAACCAGGAACATTTCCTAATCTTTCTTAAGACCACATTTGTAAAAGCACTATTCAGATTGCTTGTTGCAAAAGTTTTAACATTTAGAATGATTGAAGCTGGGACATAAATTATTGTAATGAAATTTAATAGCAGCTCAGCATAACTTTAAAGAATATTGTTTTAGGAGGTGCATTTTACAGTAATTCCACACAAGAAATGAATATACACAGATGAAGCCATATAGGTATTTCAAACAATACAGCTCTTCTCTGTGAAAAATTTCTTGCTCTTGGCCAATTTCACATTTCCAATCAAATACTGATTTAAAAAGTGACCTCAGAAGGAAGAAATCAGGAACAAATTTGATAAAAAGGACTTGAAACCTCAAAGGAAAAGCCATTTGGATCCACAGAAAGCATCCCACAGGGTTAAAGTAAGGAAGGCCCCCCACCCCCCAAACCGCATTCTGCCATTTTCCCCTGGGCCTGCCTGTTTTCTCAGTTGCAGTAACAGACGGTATGCAAATCCTTCCCATAATCAAATTCCTTCCAAGTAACAGATACTTCAGCAGTGGGGGAAAGGGCTCTTTTCCCTTTGTGTAATTTAACCTCTTATCTGCTTTACAAATTTTCTAGAAGAGGACAGTGGAGGAATTTTCTTTGTGAAACAGAACTAGACATAATGATCCTTTAATGAGGAATTTTAAAAAAGGTGTTTGAGTCCCAGTAAATGAATTGCTCAAAAACCCCTGCATGAAAAAGGAAAATAGTCAATCCAAAGTCCATAAATAAAATAAATGTGAAAAGGGTTCCTGACCACATTCACGGTTCAGGGTAACTAAGCAGCACTGGGGGGATAGGCCCCTCCGGCCTCCTCAGGCCCAGCAAGAGCAGGTTTGGAAGAAGATCTGACAGCAGCAGCTAGACGGAGGCCCCGAGAAAAGCCCTGAGACGTATCCCTTCCTTTAATAAGTTCCTTTCATTCCAGTTTTTCTTTTCTAATTAAATGACATTTAGCTCACATGAATGTCTTCCTATTTGTAAAGAAATTTGTGTTTCCTCTTGCACGTAAATTCAATGTGTCTGTGCCCAACAAAAGAAGTGGTTTGAGGCCACTACATTTTTACTAGCCAACTTTATGGTTATCAATCTCAGAAGATAAAAAAAATCTAGTGTTGGGTTTTGTGAGTTCTATTTTCGGTGTTCCCTTCTCCCCGTTTACCCCACTTTAACAGAATTAAGTGAATTGGGCATGAGCATACAGAAACATAAGGTTCTGAACTTCAGTGTAGAAACTAACTGGTCTGAAGAGGCAGCTTAGCAGCAGTCCATGGGAGAGACCTAGTGGTTTTAGTTCCCTCTAAGCTGCATGAGAGTCTGCTGTAATACTTGAGCCTAAAGTTATTTCCATCTATAAGTGAATTAACAGGCATACCAACCAATCTCCTTGGGGCTGGCCATCCTCCCGTGCCGTATCAGAATCTGTTTTGGGTTCCACACTCGGAGAGGGAATTCAACAAACTTACTTATCCAGAGGAGACAATTAATTGCTCCGTCAGGCAAAAACAATTGTGTGAACTGGGGATATGAGTGGGAGGACGTGATTACTGTTTTCAAATATCTGAAGGGCTCCCATGTGGCAGAAAGATCAGAGATGTTTGTTTTCATTTTAGAGAATAGAATGAAGACCAACTTGTAGAAAAACTACAGGACAAAAGTGCAACCAAGGTAGACATGTTACTTGTCATTGAAGTATTCCAGCAAAAGCTGGAAAAGCTACTTAACAGGAATATGGTTTGGTGGAGGTGAGTTGGATTCAATGAACCATAAGATTCCTTTCAAATCCACACAGTTTTTATAAGGCCCTACAATAACATGCAGATATAACTTGAAAAACTATTCTTAGAAAAACATAAATGTAACTTTTGAAAAGAATGCTGTATTTAGAAATATTTCCATGAGTTTTATTCAGAGGATCCAATTTGAGACAGAAGCACAGGAAGAAGCAGAATGCAGCTGAATTCTCTTCCTGTGGGGCTGTAATGCACTTAGTATCAGGTGACACTCTGTTATAAGGGCTATGCCACCTGAAGCATGCTCCAACAGCTCAATTACTAGAGACTGATCTAACATAAGATACACAAGTGCCATTTAAGATGCTGCCTGAAGGCTTAACATTTCCAGGTGTTAGTTGCACAATAAAATCATCCTTACAAGTCTTTTAAACACTGCTTTTAGCTCACCAAAACACAGGAAAAATAAGATGTCTGACATGTTCCGTTACGGACAAAGATAGAAGTAAAACTTTTCATAAAACAAATTCCCTTACACAAAATGCTTCAAGAGACGAGGATCTATCTGGCCAGGACCCATCTTTGCAAAACATGCAACAAATCCTGTGAAGTTCAGTACTATTTTGGATCACCCAATATCTCCATTCATGTTCTTCTGTATCACTAATATAATTGTTAGTTGATAAGAGATGACACCCATGACTCCTGTGTTAATAGATGCAATAACAGAATATATGCAAATTTTGGCTAAGGTGGAAAAAATACCAATCTGGACATAAATGTGTCATCAGCCTCATGTAATGTCTACTTATACAGAAAGGTGGAAGGCACTATTAAAATACTTGTTAATTAATTTTTGAATGAGGCCTCACCCAAAATGTAAAACATTATTAATGCTGGAGCCCAACTGAACTGGCTCTATTACAACTAAGGCAATTCCTAGTATTTACGGTGAGCAACCAAAAGTCCTGACCACTGCCAACCAAATGCACCAGAATAAGGATATTAGGTAAATAGGATTGCTCAGGAGAACTGAAACTTCTATGTATTTCAAACTCCAATTCCCTGGTGAGGGAGAATAGTGAGAAAGAATTGTTTTTCAAGCTGGCTATAAATGTAAAAAAGCAAAAATTCATTTTGAAAAAATAAAGCCCAATAATCAACCAACACTCATTAGATGTGTGCATTTGTTCCCCGAGGTTTGTTCTATATTCCATAATTTTTAACAAAGTGAAACATGCTTGTTCCTGCATTTTTGAGCTCACTTTCTAAACTTCCGAGTTTCACTACCATTTTGAAAGAAAAATTGAGGCACTGGTTCTGAATGTAATGCTATATTTATTAAAGTGTTTTTATTAGCAAGCTTTCACCAGAAAGTTCTGAATGTGTTAACACTGCAGGCACATTGGCTTCAATGTTTGGCATGTGACAGTCCACAGAATTGCACTTCACTCTCACAATTCTGCGACAACTTTGTGGATTGTTTCGGCAGGACATGTAACCAGCCTCCCCTATTAAATGGGTAAATATAAGTTTTGGTTCACTCAGATTTAAATGTTCTGAACTCACAATCACATCAGTCTGTGACAAGTTCTGTTCCACTTTCCTTTCTGCTTTGTTTGTCAGAGTCACTAAACTAGAACCCTGATTTTCAGTCCCTCCAATACCCTCCATATTCCCATTGTCTCTATTTTCACAGAATTCCCTTTGGTTATTCTCAGGATCACAACATGCTTTTATTAAAGATCCAGTGCTTCTGCAGACAACTGATGAGGACTCTGCCATCTTTGGAAGATGCTCTTCTATGCTCTGAAGACTGTGGACACTGGTCTTACCAATTTTTTCTTGGGTCTGAATATGCTGGACTGGGTGAAGGAAAAAATTCCTAGGCAGAGAATTCTGCATTCCAGGTGGCTTCACTCGCCCCTGTAGGCAGGGACACTGGTGGAAGTGTGGGATGGGATGTACAAAGCCTTCCGGGACGTGGTGTGCAGTCTGCAGAGGAGCTATGCCATTCTGGATCTGGACAAAGCTGCTGGCAGTGGGAGCACACTGGTGGCACAAGCAGTCACCCAACTGCTGACAGGAGTGCAGGCCATATTTCAAATGTTTGTAGGCATTTGGGCAGCTACATCTCCGATTCAGAGAGAAGAACTGACATATGGTGTGCTGTTCCAGAGAAGACTGTAGCAAGGCAGAGTTAGAGTCACTTCTAGTGCTTTTGTTCAGTTCACTGTTGTAAGTGGCATGTACAGGCATCCCTAAATTCTTTGCTTGGCTGTTGAAAAATTCAGTGCAGATTTGGGTCTCTTCATAATTTGTCTTTTCAGAAGCATTGCAGCTGTGGGATGCCAGAGGTTCTAATTCATAAAACTCATGCTCCATTTCAGATTTCTGGTCCCTGGGATCTAAATGGTATGCATTCATGGTACATGTTTTGCTTTGTCCCTTGTCACCAGGACTTGTAGACAAGGCATGGGAAAAGGCACTGCATTGTAGTTTTTTAGGTAAAGGAATCTGACCACAGGTTCCCTGTGGTCCAAGGCACAGGCACATACACTGGAAAAAGAAGGTGGCAAAAGCCCAACTGATGCACATGATAAGCATCATGAAGGTGCCCAGTTGGGTGTAAGCTAGAACCGTGGAGGGCATCATCATGGCCCCAGCCACGAAAGTAGTCAGAGCAGCCATTGCAATAGCAGAGCCCATGCGACTAAGAGAGAAGATAACCTTTCCTTCCCGGTCGGGGTCTGGAGCTAAGCGGTAGGCAACCCCATAATGGACTGCAAAGTCTACGGACAAGCCAACTGCAACAGAAATGGTGACAGACTCCAACACATTGAGCTCCCAGCCCAGCAGGACCAGAGAACCAACAGTAACAAATATAGTTCCAGCTATTGAAATTATGGCATAAAGGCTTATTATGATGTTCCAAGTTGTAAGCAGCATCACACTAAATGCAACGGCAACAGAGAGGCCCATGGCAATGAGGGTGCCATCGGAGAGGCTATCCTGAAGGTCATAGAACTCCAGATTGCTGACAAACCAACCATTGCTGAGGCCTTCTGGGGCAGAACTCAGCTCATTTGAAATCCACGAGTCCACCTCTTTATAAAACTGATGCATCTTTTCATAAGCCAGGGTGAAGAGGTAGGTACTTTGGAACTCTAGCACTACTGCTCTGATAGTATCATTGATATCAAACCTTGGACCTGGGGTTTTGCTGTCCAAATGGTAGCCCGTACTCCTTTCCAGCTCCATGATGGCTCTCTTGATGTACAGCTCAAAAATCTCTTGCTTGTAGGGAAAGCTCCAGTGGCTGCAGCATGGATACAGGGCAGTCTCATCACAGTCCTGGTTTTCCATCCACTGATTGAATGTCTCAATGAAGCAGCTGGTGAAGTCCTGTTCATCAGTTTGGTAAAAGAATGTTTGATTTCTCAGTTTCTGACAGAAGTGCAAAATCCAGACCTGGGAAGCTGGGCTTGCAATGTTAAAACTGCTATCTAACGTCAGCTTCCCTTTACTCTTGGGATTTAATGGATTGCCATTGTCTTCTGGGGACACACCCCAGATTACTGTGATGGGCATGTGGAGCTCCTCTCCATGGTGAACACGTTCAAACATGAAAAGCTTTTTGTACTCGGCATCATAACGTTCAAAAGGGTGAGATGACCTGAACACCTGGAACTCAGATAACTCCAGTGAGGGCAGCTTCATCTTTGGATTTATACACACAATGTAGGCTCCACCTATGGTCAAGGCAAGGAACCAGCACAGCCAAAGGTAGCGAAACTTAATGACAATGCATGGCAATATTTTCTCAAAGAAAATTCGAGATGCCTCTGAAATGGCAAAAATAATTTTGTGGCACTTCTGGCAAACAACTGTCCAACAGCTTTTGTTATCATATATTTGCTGCTGGGGCTTTCGGAAGCAACTGAAAATGTTGAGAAGATATCGTTCATGCAGTACAACAACTGCTGGAAGCCATGTGACCATCAAAACATAATTCACCAATATAGCTGTTCCTGCATAAACCCCAAAGCATCGGATTGCGGTAATATTGCTAACATAGTTAGCATAAAAGGCAGCTGCAGTGGTAAAACTGGTGACGAACATGGAGAGGGCGGCATGTTGCAGGGTGATGCTCACTGTTTCTGAAGTTTCTGCATGAGGCTTGTCAAACTTGGTGTAGTTCCAAACGTCACACAGGACAAAAGCATCATCTGCTCCAATTCCAACCAAAATAATGAGTGCAGTGAGATTCATAAAAGGAAAAAATTCAAAGTTAAATACTACACGATAGAGAAAATAAGAAACAATCAAGGAACTGATTATTGCAAACATTGTCATCAGAGTGATAAACATGGACTTAGTGTAGACACACATGACTAAAAGGACAATCACAATGGCTATGGCAGGATACACAGTATCCATCAGAAGATAATCTTGAAACAAAGTGTGTTTGATACCAAACTCAATCCCAGTGACGGTGGTTATGCCATCAGAAGAGTTCCAGTTTTCGAAGTTGTCCAAATAAATGTTCATCATGCTTTCTCCTTTCTCTGTGGGAGAGAAGAGCATGCTATACTTTAAAGCTGGCATGGGATACTCAGCTGTCTTTGGGGTCATAAAGTCTTTGTCCACCAAGTAATGGAGGATCTGGTACACGGCATTGTACTTGGTACATTTTCGAGGCACATTGGTGCACTTGAGCTGATCCTTTCTTCTGGCCGCCATGTCCCAGCAGTCTGGCCCCAGAGTGCCATTTTGGTAGTGTTTGGCACAGGTCCGAAGCAGTTTCAAGGTATGAGAAATGTCACGCTCGACGATTTTCTGACAGGATGATCTATTGTTCAGAATGGCGATGTAGTTTCCCAGGGTCCAGCTGGGGCAGCAGGAAGCAGCAGTGGTCCTCTGGCAGAGATCACCAAACTGAGGATGAGATCTGATCTGCAGACAGAGACATGCAGAAGAACTGGAGTTTATAATCAGTCCCCTGAAAAGTCTGAATAGAGGTGGCCTTGAAGGACAGAGCAAGTTATAGCAGTTAAATAACCATCCTCTTAAATTAGGTATCATTTGATTACAAGATGAGATTTCTCTCCAAAAGTATCTCAATTACAGGGTACTCTCTAGGTTTACCTTATTTTGAACAGCAAACCATGGACTGGGGATTACATATATGTGGGAAACAACCACAATCAATGTTAGTTTGGTTTAAAAAAGGAGATGAAATTAACAGCTATTCAGTTAATGAACCTTTTGAAAATCACTTTAAAAAGAAATAAAGAGGATATGTTGTGAAGCTGAGGTATGTACACCTACAGACTTAATTAAGAAAACAATTGTCCAATTGATACATGAAACAGCTTTGCCTAAAATCTCTGGTTATCAGCATAAAATTTTTGGTGAAAAAGGTACTATATCTCAATCAACTTAGTTGGAAGCAAAGATTTAACATCTTAGAAAACTGTAAGGAGAGTCAAAAAGTGACATCAAACGTTCATGAAAGATTTGCTATAAAATTATTTTCTGAAATACAAGTGAAAAAGAATAATTTTTCTAAATTAAAATTTATTTATATCTAATTTTAAATAAATACATACACCTTAGTTAATAAATTGAATACTTTAAGCAAGAATTTAATTGTTTCTTCCACACTCTTAATAGTTCATTCAAATAGGCTAAAACTCTCTTTTGGGGAACCTTCTCTTTTGGTAAATGGGAGGTTATTGTATAGTACAAGCTTAATGTGGGTAGTATTTCATTTAGAGAATGGCATTTCTTCTTATGGCTGTTCTTGTAACAAAAGAATGAAAAAGTGTCCCATTACCAGCATTACAGATTATGGTGAAGCGTGCACAATTTCATTGCCTTCAAATCTCTAAATTAGATGAATGGTCCTCTTCCCCAAGGGTGAGAATAAGAAATATTCTCCTTCTCCTGAGCCCATCCAGAGACCCAGAGACTTCTCTTTAGAAGTACCAGAGCTAAAGATGACCCAGTCCGATCAGTTTTCCTCCTCTTTGTTTATCAAAGGCTGTTCAAGAGAAGAAAGCCCAAAGTTCAAAAAGGACGTGAATTTTTTTTCAAGTAGGATTAAAAATATTCTTTACCTTAATTAAATGAGACTTCAACAATCATGTGTTAAAACGTCTTCTCAAAGAAGAGAAGTTGGCACAAATCATCTCTTTGGAACTTGGGACTTATCTAAGACCCAAGTTATTTATAATCCCCTAAACTCAACAATAGAGAGATCAACAAAACCAAATGTTGGTTCTTTGAAAAGATCAACACAATCAACAAACCTTTTAGCTAGACTGACAAAAAAAAAAAAAAAAAAAAAAAGAGAGAGAGGATACAAATAACTAAATTAGAGACAAAAAAGGGGATATTACTACTAACTCCACTGAAATAAAAAGGAATACAAGGGGATATTATGAACAACTGTATACCAACAAATCAGATAACCTAGATGAAATGGACGAATTCCTAGAAACACACAAACTACCTACACTGACTCAAGAAGAAACAGAAGATCTCAACAGATTGAATAAATAAAAAGACTGAATCAGTAATCAAAAACTTCCCAGCAAAGAAAAGTCCAGGATCAGATGGCTTCACCGATGAATTTCACCCAACATTCCTAGAAGAATTAACACAAATTCTGCTCAAACTCTTCAAAAAGTTGAAGAGGAGGGAACACTCCCTAACTCATTTTTGAGGACAACATTACCCTCATACCAAAGCCAGATATAAATTCAGTAGAGTGGCAGGGTACAAGATGAACATGCAAAAGTCAGTAGTGTTTTTATATTCTACTAATGAACAATCTGAAGAAAAAATTTAAAAAATTCCATTTAAAAAAGCAATTAAAAGAATGATATCTAGGAATAAATCTAACTAAGGATGTAAAGGACTTGTAACTGAAAACTAAAGACATTGCTAAAAAAACTCAAAGGAGACCTAGATAAATGGAAGGACATTCCATGTTCATGGACTGGATGAATAATATTTGTATAAGATGTCAATTCTACCTAAGGCGATTTAGAGTCAATGCAATCCCAACCAAAATCCCATCAGCCTTCCTTGCAGAAATGGAAAAGTCAATCATCAAATTTATGTGGATGTGTAAGGGATCCTGAATAGCCAAAGTCATGCTGAAAAGGAAGAAAGAAGTTGGAGGATTCACACTTCCCAATCTTAAAACTTATTACAAAACCACAGTAGTCAAAATAACATGGGACTGACGCAAGGACAGACATATAGACCAATGAATCAAATTGAGAGTTCAGAAATCAACCCTCAAATTTATGGCCAACTGATTTTTGGCAAGGGTGCCAAGTCTACTCAATTGGGAAAGAATAATTTCTTCAACAGATGGTGCTAGGAAAATGGGATGTCCATATGCAAAAGAATGAAAGTGGCCCCCTACCTCACACCTTATACAAAAGTCAACTCAAAATGGGTCAAAGACCAGAATATAAGAAATAGCATTATAAAACTCCTAGAAGAAAAAATAAGGGAGCATCTTCAGGACTTTGTATTAGGCAATGGTTTCGTAGACTTTACACTCAAAGCACGAACCACAAAAGATAAAACAGATAATTGGGACCTCATCAAAATAAAAAAACTTTTGTGCATCAAATGATTTTCTCATAAAAGTAAGATGATAACCTAGACTATGGGAGAAAATATTTGGAACCACATATCTGATACAGGTTTAATTTCTAGAATACAGAAAGAAATCCTACAACTCAACAACAAAAATACAAGTAACCCAATTAAAATTAGGCAAAAGTCCTGAATAGACATATCTCCAAAGAAAATATATAAATGGCCAAAAAGCCTATGAAAAGATGCTCTCAACATCATTAGCCATCACAGAAATGCAAATCAAAACTGTAAGATAACACTTCACATCCACTAAAATGGTTACTATTAAAAAAAACAAAATTACAAGTGTTGGAGTGTGAAGAAATATGAGCACTCATTAATTGTTGGTGGGAAGGTAAAATGGTGCAGCCCCTTGGAAGACAGTTTGGTGGTTCATCAGAAAGCTAAGTATAGAACTACCACATGACCACACAATCCCACTTCTAGGTATATACCCCAAAGAACTGAAAACAGGGACTCAAACATTTATTTGCACACCAATATTCATTGTGGCATTAACTCACAATTGCCAAAAAATGGAAGCAATCAAAGTGGCCATCAACCAAAGAAAGGATAAATAAAATGTGGTACATACATATAGTGGAACATTACTCAGTTGTAAAAAGGAATGCAGTTACGATACATGTGATGACATGGATGAACCTTAAAGACATCATGTTCAGTGAAATAAGTCAGACACAAAAAGACAACTATTGTATGCCGTCACTGATATGAAATAATCAGAATAAGCAAACTCATAGAATCAGAAGCTAAAATATAGGTTACCAGGGGCCAGGGTCAGGGT
Organism: Choloepus didactylus; assembly: GCF_015220235.1. Classification (NCBI taxonomy): domain Eukaryota; kingdom Metazoa; phylum Chordata; class Mammalia; order Pilosa; family Megalonychidae; genus Choloepus; species Choloepus didactylus. Next base: position 36,836,929 of record NC_051308.1, read on the forward strand.
AGGAAATTGGGAATTAATTATTAATTGGTACAGGGCTTCTATTTGTGGAGATGGAAAAGTTTAGTAATGGATGGTAGTGATGGCAGCACAACATTGTGAATGTAGTTAACAGCACTGAATTACATATATTTGAACGTGATTTAATGGGGACATTTTAGGTTGCATAAATGTTACTAGAATACAAACTAAAAGTTAAAACACAGGACTGAACAATACAAATGGTGAACCCTAATGTAAACCATGGACTATAGTCAACAGTACAATTATAAAAATGTTCTTTCATCAGCTATAAGAAATGTACTATACTAATGCAAGGTGTTAACAATAGGGTGGTGAATGGGAACTATGTATTTTACACATGCTTTTATTTTAAAATAAATGCTACTAGGTCACTGGGGAGCCAATCATCAAACTCAGTGGTGGTGTTGGCTGGCGTACAACCTTTAGAAAAACTTTTTTAGAGGATTCTTACAGGGTAAGAAATAAGGACAGAGAAAAGACATGGTGACTGGCACTCTTTAACTACCCTAAGTTGGATGCCAGCATCCTGAAGCTAAAGGAATGGAGCTCAGGGAATTATCCAGGCTCTTGGGGAGTTAGGCTACACATTCCAATTCATCCATCTATTAGTTCAAAAGAAAAAACATGTGCTGAGCACACATTCAAGATGAATAAGGCACAGTGATCTTTGTCTTCAAGTTGCTCACAGTGTGGCAGAGAAATAAGACAAGAAAATAAATAATTATAATTCAATGTGATAAGTACTGTATTATGTATAAAGGCCTAAGGGAACCAAAGGAGGGAGAGCCAAAGTATGTAAGTGTCGTGGGAAAGTGGCACTAACTTAGTCTTTTGTGACTGATGTAGCTAAATACAGATGCATATGTTGTGGCTTAAAGAGACTGGCAAGCAAACATCTTCATCTAGAAGGCAGCTATATTTTTGCTATATTTTTGGAAAAGGGATTCACAGGAATAATTTCAAAATCTTTGAAATTTATAAAACTAAAAATGGGGTTATATTTTTGAGGAATATAGCCCTTCTAATTCTAGTTACTCGCAAACTGGATGTTTTAGGGAATCATTTTGCTTATGTAGTTATGTCTTAGTGTACTGCCCTAGTTAAATAGCAGGGATGAAGTTGACTTAAAATATGGGGGTAAAGGCGGAGAAAGGAGAAGAAAAAGAAACAAGCAGAGTTTTTAATGATACCTTAACTTCTAAAAAACAATTGGCTCAGTCAGAAAAAATTTAAGAGGCTAAGAAAAGAATAAAGGTAGGAAAATTAAGCCCCTAACAGCAGGTTAAACTGACTGCTGGACTCTCCTTCCCCAAGCATCAAGACCTTAAAAGTTTAAGGGGAGCCTAGGCAGAAAAGAAAAAGCAAGGGCTTCAGTCCTCTTTACGATCAAAATCGGAAAACATTTCTGGGAACCTCTAAGCTTCGAGGGGGAGTCCAGCAGTCCATAGGTAACTGAGTAAACAAAGTCTCTGGCACCAAATTTTAAATCCGTGTTATAAGCTGATTTCTCAGAGCTCCAAGTTCTACAGTGTGTGAAAACCAAGAAAGGGCAAATGATCTTCAGCAGAATCAAGATTAGAGAAACATACCTCTGGTTACTAATGACTCTCTGCCACTGAGTTCCTTAGGATGTCAAAGGACAGAAAGAAGTCATTAAGAAGATGAGGGGAATCAACTGAGGTTCTTTTTGAAAGGGTCTGAGAAAACAACATTACTGTTAGGAGGCAGACAACAACATCAGAAACAGAAATGTTGGAAACCAATGCCTGTCTGAATTATGAGAGTTAAGTGGCATGTAATGGAAATGGAATCTGGAGTTTGAACTAACTATGCTGTAAATACAGGCAAGCGACAACTGAAACATCTGGTATCACTGAGATATTATACTGTTTACCAGACATTTTCTGGAGTCAATCCACCAGCAATTAAGCTCTTCTGCTGCATATCATTTTGTGTGTAGTCCATTCAACTTGATAGTTGTTCAAGAGCTTAAGTACAATAACTAGGATTTGGGGGGCAAGGGGAACAGGACAGGAAAGACTGCCAAGTAGTCTGAGGACAGTTTGTTCAAAACACCACAATAAATAAAAATCCTAAAAAGGTTTACAGCTGGGAGACTTGAAAAAAGTACCACAATACTCTGAAATCTGAACTCTTAATCATAATTTTTACTTCAACATTTCAGACAGATATATTATCTCCGTGAAAAAGGTTTATTATTCCGGGTTCATAGCAGAGTTTGAGATCGGTATATAAAGGCATTTGCAATTGGTAAATTTAATTGTCTAGGCTAAAATTATAACCTGTCAAAATTCTATGAGATAGAATTTTGGGCTCTTGAATATCTTTAAAGGTAATTTGTTGGGGCAGATCAGTAACTGGCCACACTGACCATTCAACTGCACATGTGTCTTGGTTCCATTCTTCAACTTTTCACAAAAGGACGTGACACTACCCTCTTCCCAACTAACTGCCAAAGCATACAGATATGCTCTTAGTCACTCATCTAGAAATACGTATTCCATATTTTTACCAGAGATTACAAACTTAAAATTCTCCTTGATCCTTATCATGAGTCCAGTAGTGAGAACAGACAAGGAGAGTACATTTGTTACTTTATATAGTGTAAATTTTATAAATGCATCAAGCCAAACCATTACAAAACCACATACTCAGATTTCATTGCTTTGAGCCCTCATAGGAATGCTTATGCTATAAGGTTTTCCTATTATCAGCCTACCTGAGATATGTTTTGCAAATCAGCTGAGATTCCATACTGTACCTCTTGTAAGGATGCTGTTAAGAGCTTTACATAACATCATAACAGTATTCTTTTATAAAGGTTACGGGAAATAGTCCTTTTCTGTCTTGGTATGAGAAAAAGCTTGGCTGCTTCTAAAAATCTAATAAGTGACCTTATTTATATGACTTCTGTCACTGATTGTGAATTCCTTTTTGGCCTGGCTGCCAAGGAGGATAGAGACAAGTTTGCAGCTTGCCACCAGAAAATGTATAGAATTGTGGGATATGCATTTATGTATGCTAAATTTTATCCTTAGCTTTATTATTTTCCTCCCATTATCTTCCTTTCATGTAATTCATTCAACTTTTTATCCTTTGTGTATTCCTTTTTTCAGCTATTTCAACATGCTGACTTTTATACGATGAAATAATATATTGCTTTCTTTTGTGAAAGCTGTAATGGCACATTACTACTTACTGGTTTTTGAATCTGAGTCCATTCAGAGTCTAGCATGTATTCATAGAATAAATTGCTAGCTCTGAAAACAAACAAACAAAAAGATGACTATTTGAGGTTCATTTGAGTGGAAAATGGCATATATAGTAAAACAAATAGTATAAAACAAAAAGTAGGTTAGATGATTTATTTGATTATGGAAGCATAAAGTATGGTAGATGAAAGCACAGACTCTGGTGTTAGACTTGGTTGGGTTCAAATAACCTGGATCTGCCACTTATCTCCCATGTGAACTTTCCTCATTTATAAAATGGACCAAACAATTTTATTAAACGCCTAACATTGTACAAGGATTAAATTAAATAGTTCATTAAAGTGTTCAGAATATTTCCTGGCACATGATAAATACCCAATAATTCAATCAATTCAGCATCGTCAGGGAAGGGAAGGACTGAAGATGAACAACAAAGGTAGAATAACAAGGATTAAAAGGAAAAGGAATTAATGAGCTGTTCTCATCCAACGTGTGTTTATAAAGTAACCAGACTGGCTTAACTTCTCATCCATTAAAAGTGTCAAAATTTCCAAGGTCACAGGCTTATTATGAGAGATGTCAAGTATTTAGCTTAGTGTCTTGCACATTAGTAAGTATTCTGTTCACATTTACCCCTTTAGAGGTAATTTCTTATATAAGCAGGGTCATAACCTGTGGCAAAGAGTATGCCTTCATAGTCTCCAAATAATGAATTGATTGCTGTAGAAGAGAAGAAAATATGGCAAATAAAAATTATCCATAGATTAAGAAACTTTGGTATATGTACACATGGTTTGTGGCTTTGGTTTATTTGGAGTTTCACAGAGGAAAGATGACACTCACAGAAAATCCTGATAATCCCAATTGGTAGAAAAGTTATTTTCATAATGTATAAAACTGCCTCTTGGAATGAAGAATAAAGTCAAGAGATCTGGGACCAACTAGGTGACTTGGGTAAGCCTTAGTTCTCAGAAGGAACTCATAAAACAGCACAGTGTGACTGCTACTCTGGGTTACCTCTCAGGGTCCTTTCTACCTACTATTCCATTAAGAAACACTGTTGATGAACAGGTGATTCCATCAGGTTGTCAGTCTATCTCTTAGCTTTATTTGATTTTTAACTAACCAGTGATTTTACATTTTAGAGTTATGCTAAAAACATAATGAGCTCCTTTTATACTCAGTTACTGTGCTTAGTCATGTCTATCAGTAATATCAGATGCAGTTTCTATGTGGAGAAACTGCCTCTGGAAACATGAAATTGACAGCTCTTCCAAGCCCAGAAGCGAGCTTTATATTTTCTGGTGCTGACATCCTTTTGGCTTTAGAAAAGACTAAGAGAGGAAGCATCTCCTCTTTTTGCATCCTTCTGTCTTCTAAAGCAGAAACACCTTTAGAGTTCAGAGTAGTCTAGTTTGGATTATTCTGGCCATTTACACAGCTACTGTATTTATGCCCTTTAATGTCCCCTTTCCCAGTCTGCACCCTAAATCTTCCTTTGAGGTCACAGGCCCATGGATTGCCAGAAAGGGAAGCATTTACTGCACAATTAAGATGCTGACAACTGCCTCGGGGGGAAATGTAGGGGAACAACGAAGCTAGACTAGTCCTTACTTTTGGGAAGGAAGGGAGGGAGGGAAGAAGCAAGAAAATACAACAAAAGAAGAAAAAAAAAGGAAAAAGTATGAGTGGGACAGAAAAAAAGAGTTCTTTATTAAAGAAGATGGCACGTTTTAAAGATGGGGAAACACAGAGACTTTGATCTGGGATCTGAAAGAATGGTGTTTACTCCTCAGTAGGAAAGCAACTTAGGTACTTTGATCTTCTGATCAGGCATCAGGGTCAGCAGTAGAAGAGTTCAATAATATATCCTTATTTGTGTTAAACAGATTTCAGTTTTACTTTACATACCCTTGAATTATCTACATTGCACATTGATTTAATTGCAGGTAAATTCCATAATGTTTCCCCTCCAGCTGAAGTAAATACCACTCTGGAATATCGGTCACCTGATGATATGAAAAAGAAAAGAAAAAGATTTATAAATTAATCATTTATTTCATAAGACTCAGCATTCAGAAACAATTCAAACTGGCAAGCCACATGGACAATTCAATGCCAGCAGGGAATCCTTTTCTTTAATGAATTCCAGGAGAAAATGTTGAAAAAAAAAAAAAAAGTATGGTTATAATGCTGTCTTAGCTCAAGGCCCTTCTCTACTCACTACTTCTTAAAATTATAAGAACTATATAACAAATCTATTTCTGATCAGACTACAATTAGGAAGAATAACACACAAGGATTTGCAGCAGGAAATTAACTGAATGCCTCCTGTTTAACTTCACAATGCCTTACCATAATAGTGTATGTGCCAGTTTGTATATATTATGTTCCTCAGAAAAAGCCATATTCTTTTATGCAATCTCATGGGGGCAGATTTGTTAATCTTTCTGATTAGGGTGTGGCCTCTTGATTGAGTGTTTCCATGGAGATGTGACTTACCCAAATGTGGGTAATGCAATCTCATGGGGGCAGATTTGTTAATCTTTCTGATTAGGGTGTGGCCTCTTGACTGAGTGTTTCCATGGAGATGTGACTTACCCAAATGTGGGTAATACCTTTGATTAGATTATTTCCATGGAGGCGTTACCCCACCCATTCAGTGTGGGTCTTAATTAAATCACTGGAGCCCTGTAAGAGCTCAGACAGAAGGAGCTCAGTGCTGCTGCAGCTGAGAGAGACATTTTGGAGATGGCCATTGAAAGCAGACTTTCGCTAGCCCAGAGTTTGCCTGAGAGAAACTAAGAGAACCCTCAGATGCTTAAAGAGAAGCATCCTGGGAGAAAGCCATTTTGAAACAGAACCCCGGAGCATCAGCTGTTCTGCAATGAAGATACCCTATTGTTGATGCCTTAGTTTGGACACTTTTATGGCCTTAGGACTGTAACATTATAACCAAATAAATACCGTTTATGAAAGCCAATCTGTTTCTGGCATTTCGCATAATGGCAGCATTAGCAAACCAGAGCAGTTATATAGTTGAAGAATGCTGCACTAGGAAATAGTAAGAATGGATTATGTGGGAGCTTCCTGGACCAAGATGGTGGTATAAGATGTACCATGGTGCTGTTCTCCCACAGAATCTTTGAATAACTACCCCAAACTGGCAGGGCCATTGTCTTCAAAACTCCAGAGAATAGTTAAAGGGTTGCAGTAACTGGGAAAGAGTCAAATCAATAAAATATTGCCTGAAAAAATGGTAGCTGCTCCTGGACCCCTTGCTGCCCCCTATTCCCCACTCCTACCCCATCACACTCTGTGCTGGGTGTAGAGCCAGGATGCATTCCCATTGTGGGTCTCTGGCCCTATTCCAGAGGGGGCACAGTAATCCCTATGCATATAGGTGCCCAAAAGTATGAAAGACTGAAACAGGAAACTACTCTCTGGTCTGCCCTCCCAAATTTGCCCTGCAGACAAATTCAGCTTGCCAAAAAAGCTAAATCAGCACAAGAAACAATTAACTTGAAGTGGCCTAGGGGAAAATATTACCTGCTTTAAGTCATACAATAGAGCACCCAGGAGGGAGTTATAAAGTCTATTTCACAGGGAATATGAGGGACCTTGGAATTCCTGTAAATGGGGACTCCCTCAGGTCACAAGCAAGTACAAGACTAGGACAAGACTCAGACTCAGAAAAAAAGAAGAGAACCCTACATTTCACATCCACCTTGGGCTGATCTTCTTGATAGAAGGGCCAACCTCTGAAGGTGACACCAGTCAAAGCAGAGCCAATTTGCAAAGACTGTGAAAGGTGTTTTTTTAGGTTTGTTTATTTTTGTTACCTCCTGGCACTCTGTCACATCACTAGCTAGTTACAAACTTAAAGGAATCCATAGCTCAGGGACTAAATCCTAGAGTTAACATTTAAAATATTAAAATATATGGTATGCAATAAAAGATAACAAGACAAACAAAGAAACAGGAAAGGATGGCCCATCCAAAGGAATAAGATAGCAATGCAGAAACCATCAATGAAGAAGATCAGACTTTGCACATACCAGACAAAGACTAAAAAAAATAATCCTCAGTATGCTCAGTGAGATGAAGGAAAACACAATAAAGAATGGAAGGATATAAGGAAAAAAACAATGAATGAACAATATGAGAACCTCAATGAAAAGACAGAAAAATATAAAAAGGAACCGAACAGAAATACTGGAGTTAAAGACCACAATAATGGAAATGGAAAATTCCCTAGAGGGTTTCAAGAGCAAATTTCTTCAAGAGCAGAGGAAAGAATCAGTGAATTTGAAGAAAAGACAGTGAAATGATTTAGGCTGAGGGGCAGAAGGAAAAAAGAATGAAAAAAGTGAACAGAGCCTAAGAAATCTGTAGGACACCATCATGCATACCATTGTACGCATTATGGGAATCTGAGAAGAGGAAAGAAGGGAGCAGAAGGAATGTTCAAGGAAATAATGGCAGAAAAGTTTCCTAAATTTAACAAAAGATACGAATATGCACATTCATGAAGCCCAAAACACCTCAAACAGTATAAACTACAAGAGAACCAGCCCAGACACACAGTAGCCAACCTTTCAAATGCAAGGACAAGGAACGAGTTCTAAAAGCTGCAAAAAAGCAACACATCACAAATAACGGAGTCCCAATAAGATTAAGTTCCAATTTCTTATCAGAAACCATGGCAATAGGCAGGCAGGGTGATGAAATATTTAAAGTGCTCAAAGAAAACAACTGCGAATCAAGAATTTTAGATCTGGTGAGGCTGTCTTTCAAAAATGAGGGAGAGACAAAGACATCCCCAGATAAAACAAAAGTTGAGGGAAACCATCACCACTAGACCAGCCCTACAAGCAGTGCTAAAGGAAGTTCTTCAGACTGAAAGGCAAGAGCAACTAGACAGAGGATTGAGAAGCATAAAGAAATAAATACTCCAATAAAGGTAACCAAGTAAGGATTTATAAAAGCCAGTACTATTGTATTGTATTTTTTGCTATGTAACCCTATTTTTTACTTCTTACAGTTTCTGAAATACAAATGCATAAAAAACTAATTATAAATCTATGACATTGGACAAACAATGTAAGAAGACATAATTTTTAATAAGTAAAACAAAAGGTGGGGAGATGGCAAAACGGTGTACATATACGCTACAAAGTTAGGTTGGTACCAAATCAAACATGACTGTTATGGATTTAGGATTTAAATTTCAGTCCCAAGGTAACCACAATGAAAATATATGAAAAATATATAAAGAAAGAAATGACAAGGGATTCAATACAGTATAATACAAAAGTCAAATAAAGACAAAAATAGGCATTAATAGAAGAATTAAGGGGCAAAAAAGGTGCAAGACTTGCAAAAAACAAATAACAAAATATCAGAAGAAAGCTCTGCATTATCAGTAGTGTGTTTAAATGTAAAGGGATTAAACTCTTTAATCAAAAGGCAGAGATTGGCAGAATAGATACTAAAGTATGACCCAACTATATGCTGTTTACAAGTGACTCACCTTAAACTGAAAGATACAAAGAGGTTGAAAGTGAAAACATGGAAAAAAATATACCATGCAAGCAGTAACCAAAAGAGAACTGGGATAGCTAACTAATATCAGATAAAACAGAGTTTAAGTCAAAAACTATTATGAGGGACAAAGAAGGTCACTATATACTGATAATGGGGCCAATTAAACAAGAAGACATAACAATTATAAATGCATACACACCTAATGGAAAAGCCCCAAACTATATGAAGCAAATATTAACAGATTAGAAGGGAAAAATAGACAGTTCTATAATACTAGTTGGAAACTTCAATATACCGCTTTCAATAATGAACGGAACACCTATACAGAAAATTAGTAAGGAAGTAGAAGACTTGAGCAATAATGTAAACCAACTGGACCTAACAGACATATATAGTATACTTCACCCAACAATCACAGAATACACATTCATCTCTAGTGTCTATGGATCATTCTCCATGAGAGATCATATATTAAGTCACAAAACAAGTCTTAATAAATTCAAAAATATTGAAGTCATACAATGTATCTTTTTCAACCACAAGGGAATGAAGCTAGAAATCAATTACAGAGGCCGAAATGAAAAATTCACAAATATGTGGAAATTAAACAATGTACTCTCTTAAACAACTGGTAGATCAAAGAGGAAATCACAAGGGAAATTAAAAATATTATGAAGCAAACGAAAATGAAAACACAACATACCAAACGTGGCAAGCACAAAAGTCAGTGCTGGGAGGGAAATATATAGCTCTAAATGCTTACATAAAAAAAAGAAGAAAGATCTCAAATTAGAGAGCTAACCTAATAGAAAAAGAAGAACAAACAAAACTCAAAGCGATCAGAAAGAAGGAACAAACAAAGAACAGAACAGAGATAAAAGAATCAGATAATATAAAAACAATAGAGAGAATCAACAAAAACCAAATGTTGGTTCTTTGAAAAGATGAATACAATCCACAAACCTTTAGCTAGAATGACAAAGGAAAAAAGAGAGAAGACACAAATTAGTAAAATTAGAAACAAGAGAGGGGATATTACTACGGACCCCACGGGAAGAAAAATTACTATAGAAGGGTACTGGTAGGCCACCAAATTATATAGTCTAAATGAAATGGACAAATTCCTGGAAACATGCAAACTCCTACACTGACCTGAGAAGAAACAGAAGATCTCAACAGACCAAGAACAAGTAAAGAGACTGAATCAGTCATCAGAAGCATCCCAACAAAGAAAACCCAAGGAACAGATATCTTCATTGGTGAAAAAAATGGTGAATTTTTACCATTAATTCCCAGAAGAATTAATACCAATCCCACTTAAACCCTTCTAAAAATTTAAGAGAAGGGAACACTTCCTAACACATACCATTAGGCCAACATCACCCCATGACCAAAGCCAAATAAAAAAACCACAAGAAAAGAAAATTCCAACCAATATCACTTATGAATATAGATTTTAAAAATCCTCAACAAAATTCTAACACATTTAATCCAACAGCACATTAAAAGAATGGTACATCATGACCAAGGTATGCAACATAAGAAAATAAATTGATGTAATACACCACATTAATAGAATGAAGGAAAAAACCCAAATGATCATCTCAATTGATGCATAAAAGACATGTGACAAAATCCAATACCTGTTCCTGATAAAAACACTTAAAAAACTAGGATTAGAAGGAAACTTCCTCAACATGATAAAGGGCATATATGTAAACCCCACCACTAACTTAATACTCAACTGTGAAACACTGACAGCTTTCCCTCTGAGATGTGGAACAAGACAACAATGCCCACTGTCACCAATGTTATTCAACATTGTTCTAGAAGTTCTAGCCAGAGCAGTTACGCAAAAAAAGAAATAAAAGGCATCCAAATTGGAAAGGAAGCAGTGAAACTTTCCTTATTTGTAGATGACAGGGTCCCATATATAGAAAATCCTGAAAAATCCACAACAAAGCTATTGGAACTCATAAATGAATTCAGTAAAGTGGCAGGGTCCAAAATCAACATGGAAAAATCAGTAGTGTTACTACATACTAGTTTGTAGTGAACAATCTGAAGAAGAAATCAATAAAGAATTACATTTATTCCATTTACAATAGCAACTAAAAGAATCAAATATCTAGGAATAGACTTAATCAAGAATGTAAAGGACCAGTACACAGAAAACTAGGAATCAGTGCTAAAAGAAATCAAAGAAGACCTAAATAAATCGAAGGACATTCCAGACTCAAGGACATGTCATTAAGATGTCAATCCTACCCAAAACAATTCATACATTCAATGAATCCCAATCAAAATTCCAAAAACCTTCCTTGCAGAAATGGAAAAGCCATCAAATTTATATGGAAGGGTAAAGGGTCTGAAATAGCTAAAGTCATCCTGATAAAGAAGGATGAAGTTGGAGGACTCACACTATCCTAAAATTTATTACTAAACTACAGTAAACAAAACAGCACAGTACTGGCACAAGGACAGACATACAGACCACCAGAATCTAACTGAGTGCTTAGAAATCACATTTACAGCCAACTGATTTTTGACAAGGGGACAAAGACCACTCAATTGGGAAAAAATAGTATCTTCAACAAATTGTGCTGAGAAAACTGGATCCCCATTTGCAAAAGAAAGAAGGAGGACCCCTACCTCTTACCCTCCAAAAATCAATTCCAAATGGATCAAAGAACTAAATATAAGAGCCAGTACTATCAAACCTCTAGAAGAATACACAGGGAAGCATCATCAGCACCTTGTGTAAGGTAATGGTTTCTTAGACTCTTACCAAAGCACAAGCAAAAAAAGAAAAAATAGATAAATGGGACCTCATCAAAATTAAAAACTTTGTGCCTCAAGACTTTATCATGAAAGTAAAAACAATAACCTAAACAAGGGGAGAAAATATTTGGAAACCATGTATCCAATAAAGGTGTAATATCCATAATATATAACAAAATCCTTCAACTTAGCAATGAAAAGACAAACAATCCAATTAAAAAATCGGCAAAAGTAATGACTAGACATCTCTTTAAAGAAGATATATAAATGGCCAGAAAGCACATGAAAAGATGTTCAATACCATTAGACATCAGGGAAATGCAAATCAAAACCACAATGAGATACTATTTCACACCCATTAGAATGGCTGCTATTAAAAAATGGAAAATAACAAGTGTTGGAGAGGATGTGGAGAATTAGGAGCACTCATTCATTGCTGGTGGCAATGTAAAATGGTGCAACCCCTGAGGAAGACAGTTTAGCAGTTCCTCAGAAAGCCGTGTATAGAGATACTATTTGACTCAGCAATCCCACTTCTAGGTACACACCCAAAAGAATTGAAAGGAGGGACTCGAATAGATATTTGCATATTGATGTTCACAGCAACATATTTAACAATTGTCACAAGATGGAAGCAACCCAAGTGTCCATCAACCGATGAATGGATAAATAAAACGTGGTACATACATACATACAATGGAATATTATTGTTCAGCCATAAAAAAGGAATGAAATTCTGACAGAAGTTCTGATACACGCACAACACGGATGAACTCTGTGAAGACATCATGTTGAGCGAAATAAGCCAGATAGATACAAAAGGACAAATGATCTAACTGATATGAAATAATTAGGATAAGCAAACTCATAGACAGAAACTAGAATTATAGGTTACCAGGGGATGGGGAGGTGTAAAGAATGGGAAGTTAATGCTTAAACTGTACAGTTTCTATTTCAGTTGATGAAAGTTTTGGTAATGGATGGTGGTGAAGGTAGCATAACATGCTGAAAGTAATTAGCAGCACTTAATTCATATTTGAATGTGGTTCAAAGGAGAAATTTGAGGTTGTATGTATGTTACTAAAATAAAAAGTTAAAAAAAAATAACATAGGAGTGTACAATACAAACAGTGAACCCCAATGTAAATGGTGGACCATAGTTAATAGCACAACTATAAAAATGTTCTTTCATGTATTCTAACAAATGCACCATACTAATGCAAGGTGTTAATACTAGGATGGTATATGGGAACTCTGTATTTTATGCATGCTTCTTCTGTAAACCTACAATTTCTCTAATAACAACAACAACAAGAACTGAAAGCAGAGACTTGAACAGAAATTTGCACATTGATGTTCATAGCGGCATTACTTACAATTGTCAAAAGTGGATGCAACCCAAATGTCCATCAACAGATGAATGAATAAACAAAATGTGGTGTGTGTGTGTGTGTGTGTGTGTGTGTGTGTGTGTGTGTGTATGCAGTGGTTTGCAACTGCATGTACTCCAGAAAATCATGTTGTCAAAGCTAATCCATTCCTGTGAGTGTAAACCTATTATAAGTAGGTTTTCATGAGGTTATTCAGTTACACCACGGCCCAGGGTGGGTCTTAATCTTCTTATTGGAGTCCTTTAAAAGAGAATGAATTCAGACAAAGAGAAAGCAATGGAAGCAAGAAGCTGAAAGCAAGGAAACTCACAAGAGAAGGGAGAGACCAGCATGTTACTTGCCATGTGACAGAGGAATCCCAGGTCGTGGGTAGCCAGTCTTCAGGAAGAAAACATTGTCCTGATGATGACTTGATTTGGACATTTTCATGGCCTCAAAACTGTAAGTTCGTAAGCTAATAAATTCCTATTGTTAAAAGCCAACCCATTTTACGGTATACTGCTTTCAGCAGCCTAGCAAACCAAAACAACATACAATGGAATATTCTTTAGCCGTCAAAAGGAATGAAGTTCTGATACATGCGACAACATGGAGGAACCTTGAAGACATCATAATGAGTGAAATAAGCCAGACACAAAAGGACAATAATGTATGATCTCACTGAAATGAAATACTTAGAATAAGCAAATTCCTTTAATCAGAAATTAGAATTACGTGTTACCAGGGGCCAGGGTTAGGGTTAATTATTACAGAGTTTCTGTTTGGTGTAATAGAAATGTTTTGGCAATAAATGGTGGTGATGGCAGCAAAACAATTTAACTGCAATTGGCACCACTGAATTATATATTTGAATGTGGTTAAATGGGAATATTTTCAGGTGTATACTAGAATAAAAATTAAAACAAAAACCATAGGACCATACAACACAAATAGCGAACCCTAAAGTAAACTATGAGCTATAGTTAATAGTATAATTATAATAACATTGCATAAATATAATAATATTGTTTCATCAATGTAGCAAAGGTACCTTGCTAATGCAAAGTGTTAACAGGGAAAATTGTGCATGTGAGGGGGTATATATGGGTATACTCTATTTAATGCATGATTTTTCTGTAAAGCTGACACTACTCTAATAAAATTAAAGTGAAAAAAAGAAAAGTGGATTACAAGGATGTATTTTGATACCTAACTGGAGAGGATAGATGGTTGAAAATTAATTTAAAACTACTAAAAATAGTCACGTAAGTATAGAATGGTGGCCAGGATCACAGATATAATCTACATTCTGGTTGAGAACATGCCCTTTTTGGTACACCAGAGTCTAGAAAATTTATTTTGAAAATAAATTCAACACCAAACACATTCCTCAATACAGAACTTTGCATGATACACTGGAAAGAGCATGGTCTTCGGAGTCAAAATTGGGCATAACTGGTCCTGTCATTTAGCAACTTTTTTGAGCCTTTCCTCCCTCATCTATAAAATGGAGGCAGCAACAGCTATCTCAAATAGTTTTGAGAATTAAATGAAATAATGAAAAAGAAATGCCCAGTAAATATTGTTTTTGCCCCTTCAGCCATTAGAAAAGACAATATAAACCAAATAAAACAAACGTTAATTTTATGTTATCTAAATGTGCTAACAAAGAAAATCAATTGGCAAATTTAAGAATAACACTTTATTACATGACATTTTATTCATAATTATGAAGTCTTCTTTAGAAAACTCTTGTCTTCATCAAATGCGTATAACTTACGTTGATTGATTTTGGAAAGCATAATAAGCCTTTCAAATGAAGGGAAACATTTTCATTTACATAGAGTATGTAAAGGCTTTAGTCAAGGCAGAACCTAATATTCATGTGACAAAAATTTAGAGTTGACTACTGAAATACAAATAAGAATATGTTTCATGGATTGGCTAATGCTCTTCCTGGTTAGGATAGTAACTAACAGATGTTGGTTAAGCAATAAGTAGAGTAACACTGTGATTGAGAGAAATCAACTAACCAGAACAATGCAACTAACCAGAGTACGACTTTTCTAATATGTTTTTAAAGAGAAGAGAAAAAAGAACAAAATTTACACTGTTTCCTGGGATCAATATAAAATTAAAATATATAGATATATAAAATTTTGCCTAATCTACTTTTTTATCTCTCTATTCCTATACAGGCGAAACAGTTTTTGAAATAAAGACCCTGAGGGTTGGAAAGATCTAGAAACATTAAATATCCAATCAGGTCCTCTAATAATCTAATAAAATGGAAAAACCCACATTTAAAAGAGATTTTCAACAACAACAAAAAGCTGAATCCAAAAGAGTTTTAATGGTAATATTCAGTTAATCAGAAATTGTAATTATCTACAACTCTCCTTCCTAATCACTATGGCTAATCAGTGATCTACTTACTTATATGTATTTTCTCTAAGCCATGAACTCCTTCTTCCCTGGTAGCTGCAGAGTGATTAAGTTTATCAACTACAACAAAGTTTGTTTAGCCTACATAGTGAATTTGTTGCCAACATTTATAGATCTGGAGACTCCACTTAAATCCAGATTCCTGGCCTCTGGGAAGTTCTTGGAACTTATGGGGTCTCATTTCTGCAAGGCCACATTTTGCTGCCCCTAGGTAGCAGCTCATTTCTTTAGGTAGGGCAGGTACTCTTCAGTTCCCCACAATTAACTGTCACTTTCTACTGTCTTATGCCCAGTTAGCTTTACTTATTCCTATTACATTCCAGGCCCCTGAGACATTCAAGTTTTGGACTCCTGAACTTTATCTTATTCATCTCTCTCTCTCTAGTGCCAAGAGTTGAAGCAGGCACATAGAAGGTTTTTGGCTCTTAATATATGCTTTTTGAATGACTCAAAACCATAAAATAATACTTTTTGTAATATAGTAGATTATTTCAGAATTCAGTCTCCCCAAAATGTACTTCACATAAAATATCTTTTAAATATACAGTACAGGGAATTTTAAAAATAACTTGAAATTTGGGACAAGCTCAAGAATTTTATTAGATGGACAGCTTCCTTAAAATTGAACATAACTCATTATCTTTCTTATTGCTTTTTATTATAGGTAAATAAATTCAAATGAGTGGTTGACTGATCTAGAGAAGTAAAATAAAATGTTAATTAAGCTAAAATCTCTTTAAGTACAATAGAAACAGTGAAACTGTGTGATTATTCACATACTCCTTTCAGTCTAGATTATAATCATGTTCAATCTTGAATGATACTGCTGAGGGATTTGTTTATCTATGATGCCACTCACTTGGAACGTCGCAGAAGAAGCTGTCTTTGTGGAAGTTCCAGTCAACTTCTCTTTTCTCTCTTTCATAATGATCATCTGACCATCTATCATCACGATGGCTGAAATGGAACAACAATTTGATCTTCAATAAAGCTCTAGCTATTTCAAAGTCCGTAAGTATACTGGTAACAGTTACATCCCCAAAGCCAGGGCCTATTTACTGCTTGTAATTAAGTTAAAAGGATTAGATATAAGCAACCAACATTAATTTTCTCACTTCTGAAACAGAGAATAAAATAACCTTACCTTTCCATCCTAATACAACAAAATCCTAAAAGACCATGACAAGTTAAATTCAAAAGATTATGAGCCACACATTTTACATTTTACCTTTTTGCTCAGGCAGTATTTAAAAGTGGAATTCATTGAGCAATCCTTTGTCTAAAAATTATATAAATACAAATGATTACCTTTTGGCTTGTTCATCTGCATATTTAAAAGGATAGTTTGCTAACGTTGCTTTGTATCCTGTATTTTTCACCATGTTATTCCATGTGACCAGTCTCTGGCCTATCGCAGTCCCTCTTGGTTCAAAACCCTAAGGCAAAATATCACAAATTCCCATTAGTATATTTCATTTCAGGCTAAGTATAGTTATAATAACAGCTTGGGAAAGCAATGTCAAGGTGATGCATAACTTTCAACTGAAAATACAGACGTTCTTCACAGCTACTCCAGAGGTGAGCTGCATTAAAACAAGATGACTTGACATGATAATGATCACTTACTTACTTTGACAAAACAGGCTTGCATGTCTGGTATGCTACATGTCTCAGGAAAGAGGGGGAAAATGTATCAGAATCTTATCTTTCTAATTCATACCTAAGCATTTAGTAAATATGTATTTTTATGTTATAAAAATTATGGTCAAATTAAAATATGTTCTGCATGTTACAGTGTTTCACAAAGAATATCATTATCCTTGATCATTATTTCCTTCATTATCCCACTCCAGAGGAACATTAACTTAAAAACAGATCTTGCTCTGTATTAGTAACCCTGACATTTTTTTAACTTCCTTGGGGGAGGAAATATACTCATTTTAAAGACTTTATGACAACATTTTAGGGTATGCAGGTATTCTAATTTATTGCTTTTAAGCTGAAATACGGTGACCAAGAAGCAAAATCTCCACATTTTTGATGGGAAGCAAGTCAAGTTCTTTGATACTTTAAGAACCTGAGAAAACAGAAAAGACACGTCTTTCCTTTTCAGGAAGAGAGTTGGGTACTTACTGATGGCTTGAGAAAGTTTTAACAGAAATGGGGTATTAAATAACATAATAGAACTTCATTTTTTGAAGTAGCAAATTCCACTGGTTCAATTCTCCTTACCAGCAATGGATCAGAGAAGTCGGGAAGCTCTGGCACTAATACTCCAACCAAGGCACAGACCACGATAAACACAGTGCACAAGCCCAAGACCACCACGGGCCAGTCGGCTATCAGGGCTGCATAACTGCAAAAGCAGAGAGAAATCTCAAAGAAGGCCTTTTAGAAGTCATATAAAGTGTTTGCTTCGCACGAGAGCTATTTGTTAAATCCTCATATTTAGAACCTAGTACAGGTATTTATCAATAAAAGATCTAATGTGATTATAAATATTTATATGTAATTGTAGTAGACAATTACAAGATCATGTTCCTCTCACTTTTGTGATAAAGTAGTAGTGGCCATATGCCACAAGGTTAGTAAGAGTTAGAATGATTTCTATGTCTGACAAATAACATTTTATACCTTCATCTATGCCTGGGAAGAAGAGTATCTAAAATTCACAGTTTATTAAGTGGAAAGAAAAGTGAACATAAATTAACAAATTTTAACAGAGGATCCATTCTCCTTCCAGTCTCTTCTAGAACTTGCGTTTCTCTAGTTATTCCCTTCCTCTATACCTTTGCTCCCTCTATCAGTTCTTGAAAAAGAATTCAGCCTATAAAAAAGTTCATGGTAGCATAAATCTTAAAAATAACCAAACTAAACCAAACCAAAAATTTCCCATTAACCTACAACTTTCCTTCCAGCTACTGTCCTTTCTTCATTCCCATCTTAGCCCAGACTCTTGGGGAACCAAGACTCTTGGGGAGAAAAGTATACTCACTTTCCATGTGCTTTTACAGGAATCATATATACATAAAAAACAGACATTACAAAACTAATGAAAATATCCGTTAGACTGTGAGTTCCACGAGGGCAGAAATTTTTGTCCAGTGTCTAGAGTACATAAACAGCTATTGAATAAATGAAAAAACACCCATGTACCTACCACATTTTCACTCTCCATACCATTACAGTCTGGCTTCAGTCTCTTACTATTCCTCTGAAATTTTTGGATTTTCCCTTACCAAATCCTACCATCAAGCCCTTTCTTCCAGATGCCCTCTCCACACTCTCATTCACCACCATTTACTGAAAGATTTGTTTCTGCAACCCCCTCCATTAGGTTCTAGAGGGTCTGATTCATGCCTAATTATCTTCATACTTTCAGATCTTGACATGAACTGAATGCCCAATAGAAGCTGACTAAACTGAGCTTTTTCCAAAATTCAGAATGCATGCTGCCAATTTCAGGTTTCTTGAACATTTGTTAGAAGAAACAAACAAACAAACAAAAAACTTGTGGACCATTACTCCATTTTTTCCCCTTGTTCTTTTAAAGTAACTTTATGAAAATAAGCAAATAAATAACAACAGCCAACACTCACGGAGCATACCAGTTGCTTCTGTGTTTTACACAGATTAGTATCTCATTATATTCTCACAACCTCCTTATGAAATGAAGTTGAAGCATAGAGAGGTTAAGTAATCTGTCCAAAGTTACAAAGCTAGGAACCTAGGTAGCCTGGTTCTAGGATCCGGCCCCTTAACCACTATGCTATCAACTCTCTCTTCAAACACAAGAGAAAAAAAAGACATTAGGAACAACTAAACTTGCCACAAATGTCTGCTTCCCAAAATTCACATTTAAAAATTAAATTCTTAAGCCACACTAATAGTTAATTTCTATGCAAAATCACATAGAACCAGAGGATTCCAAGTTTAAACATTATTTACTAGACTGCAAATTCTGAACTTAAAAATTCATTAATGAAAAATTATGCTAGCTAAGATGCAATAACCTTTTAACAAAAATTTTGAATGCAATGAAAATATATAAATCACAATATGCTGATTGTGGTTGTTCAAAAGTAAATACCAAGTAGTTACAAGCTTTCACATTTCTAGAACACACCCAATACAAAACATACTTTACTTCCTCCTCCACCAAATGCAAACTAAGATGAAAGTCACTGGTTTTGAAGTAATAAGGCCCTTTGTCTCAAAAGCACACTTTAGACTTTTTGTTCATTGCTTCAGACTTAAAAAGAGTTCTTTACATTTTATACCCTTAAAACATCAGCCTTCTGCAATGAAAATGGCTCCAGGCTTATATGATTACTCATTATACTTTATTTTAAATGGATCAATTTTCTTTAAAATGAACAAGAAGTTCTGCATTTTTACCTACAAACACATTATCAATAGAAGGCAGAGGGCCCCAAATTGCTTAGTTTTCATACTGTGGTTTAATTTACCCATATAATGACTTCTTGTTTTGTGTTCTTGAAAAATATGCACACACATGCATAGCAATCTTAAAAACCTCATTCAATAATTGCTTTTCTTCCCTTTGGAAACATTTGGTTTTGATTTTACAGCACTGCTCTATCCCATATACGTGCATTGACTACATATGGAAACTTTACGGCATTAGTGATTTCAGCACATTTCTTCTAAACACTTTTAACCTTACTACATTACAATTACACTTCCCCACACAGCAGATGTTTCATATGCTAAACTTTCCTACAGACAACTGTTCACACTTAAGAAATGGGATCACCATCCTGAGTACATAAAGAACCATGGGGGAAAGTCCCAGCTGTTCTGGGTAAGTTTTACTCAAACAAGTGTTCTTCCTAAATACCACAAATCTGTTAAGGTTCTTTCTGCTTCTCCTGTTGTCTATTTGAGATATCTTATAGCTATGGGGCCACATGGGAAACAAAAGTTTCATGTATAATATGAAATCCAGACAATGGTGATAATATCAAGATTAAAAAATCTAATAAAGCAGGAAAAGTTGAGATGTAAAAGGAAATTAAAAATGACCTATAAATCTCACTGCTCTATTTCTATTAAGCATGCTAATTCCACTCCTGATGACTATGGGTACAAGGTACATATTCTACCTAAATTTCAGAGAAGTTTCAAAGTACCTGTACATTATTTTCTTTGAAAAGTGAACCATATGTGCACTGGAAGAATTTTCAAAAGGACCACTCCCTTTACTATCATGTGCTCTTCTGCATATCATATACTTGTCTTTCATTCCCCTGATACTCCACCCCTTTTCTAATTTTGGAAATCTTTAGACAATACCACAACCCCTCTGTTACACCTGGGTTACACACAGCATACAGAAATTTTCCAGTGAATGACAGGGTGACAGTTTTCCCTGAGGCCCTACAGCTGTACCAGCTGCCTAAGTTAGGACTTGCAGCTCTATCCAGACCACCAGCTGTATAAAAGTTCACATCCTCTACTCCATAGGTTAAGCCACAAATAGTGCGCAGATCTGAAGGACTCATCCTCCTTTTTTGCAGGATGAGGCAACAGAAATAGCAGCCTGAATTAAATCTGTTCATGGGTGAACTGCAGAGCTGCGATAGTGTGTGTGCTCCTGGCATCCTGGCCCAGGGTGTTACTGCCACACTTGATTTTTTAAGATTATCCATTGGAAAGCCCCTCAAACATACTCACAGATTCTCAGCCACCTTATTATTGGGTTTACTATGGAAATAGATCATAAATAGCTGTCAAAACAAATAAAGTAACTGTCTCACAGGGCCAACTTATGCTAAAGTGACATTAAATGGGAGCCTGTCTTAAAAGGCCATTTGTATAATAACACCCCATAATTTGTTTTCCTAATTGTGACACTGCTGCTGTACATCTTTCCTAGTCCTGCCTGCTATGGTACTTTCAATGTAAAAACTATCTTTTACTTTTTATTATGTATTTCATTTCTCAAATTTAAAGTAGCCTTTTAAAATTCTTCCCATTAGAATCCAGGCACTGCACTTTGGTCAGTAAAAAATGTTACATTTCCTTTTTACTTTGGATTCCCAACAGAGGATACCAAGGTACCTTCTTGAAAAACCTCAGCTTCATGAAGTTTACTTGAAGCTCAATCTATCTTAAATATTATTTGACTAAAAGGATGGTGTGCCAGTTTGAATATAGTGTCCCCCAAACGCCATTCTCTTTGATGTAATCTTGTGTGGGCAGACGTTATCAGTGTTGATTAGATTGTAATTCTTTGAGTGTTTTTTTGGAATGCGCCCACCCAGCTGTGGGTGATGACTGTGATTAATTTCCATGGAGGTGTTGCTCCATCCATTCAGGGTGGGTCCAAGTTGATCAGTGGAGCCATATACATGAGCTGACATAACAGAAGGAACTAAGTGCAGCTGTGAGTGATGTTTGAAGAGGAGCTACAGCCAAAAGGGACACTTTGAAGAATGCACTGGGACTGAGCAAGGAGCTTCAGCTTACAGAGACATTTTGGAGACAGCCTTTGAAAGCTGACTTTTGCTCTGGAGAAGCTAAGAGAGGACAAATGCCCCAAGAGCAACTGAGAGTGACATTTTGGAGAGAAGCTGAAGCCTAGAGAGGAAGGTCCTGGGAGAAAGTCATTTTGAAACCAGAACTTTGGAGCAGACGCCAGCCACGTGCCTTCCCAGCTAACAGGTCTTCTGGACACCATTGGCCATCCTCCAGTGAAGGTACCCGATTGTTGATGCGTTACCTTGGACGCTTTATGGCCTTAAGACTTTAACTGTGTAACCAAATAAACCCCCTTTTATAAAAGCCAATCCATCTCTGGTATTTTGCATTCCGGCAGCATTAGCAAACTAGAACAGATGGTTTCTTTGGTTTGGAGCCTTGAACATTAAATCAAGCTTTCTTGAAATCCATTTCTAGATCAGTCTTTTGACTCATTCCCTTGTCAACTCATCCCACTTCCCTGAGCATCAGTGTTCCCCCTAACCATATGAATGTCTGAGCAGGACTTGCTTCAGAAAACAGTTCAAGGCTCTGCTATCACAGCCTTAAAAACTGGAAGACCTAGTATTGCCTACTGCTTAGAACTCCATGGTCATTTATATGAAATTTATTTATAAATTGATTTATAACTGATTTATACCTCACTTTTACTAAATCTGTAATACTAGCCAAATAATACCCATCATTGCTGTCTTAAATAATTATGAGAACTAAAGATAAATTGACATGAAAAACTGAGATTTAGTAATGAAGGCTTTATTCATAAATGTCCAAGTTCTCCTACCACAATTTTTATTTCTATACCAGACTGATGAAGTTTCCCCTATTTTTATTTTCCAGTCTATGTATTTTTCATTCTCTCTTTTTGAACTTGTCTTTGAAGAAGCACCTCCTCTACTGAGCCCTTGACCCTACTCCACTGAGACTTTGCTCAGTCATCCATTCATTACTCTGGCGTTTATCCCATCTACTTTCTAGATTGAGTTTCATCACTTTCCTTTCTAATGGTTCTTTCCTTCGGCCTTTAGACGCTTGGACACTAAAATCTCTCCTTGCCTACAAAGGTTTCTTCCCCTTGCCCGCTGCTGCCCTTCTCATACCCTTCTTTTCTTTTGTCCCTTCCCTTCTGAGCCAAGGGCCCTGCTTCTGGGAGTGTAAGTGCTCTGAACCGGCTGCCTCCTTCTCCTGACCATCCACCCAATCCTCAACCCTTTGCAGCCTGGCTTTTGTTCTCAACACATTGCCAAAATCAACTAACTAGTCATGTTTTCATCATCCTTGACCTGAGCAATATTTAACACTATCAACTATTCTGTTCTTCCTAAATATCTCTTCTCCCTTGGTTTCTTTCTTTCTTTTCCCCTTAATGATGCCTTCTTATTTTTCTTAAAGGGCAGGCATTTCAAAATGTTACTAACTGCAACTTTTCCAGTGGTATCAAGTATCAACTTAGTACTGGGGAATGACTGACGTTTAAGACATTTCACAAAAGAAAACTGGATGCAGAACTCTTTTGTGCAATAATAAATTCATTCAACAATTAGCATTAAATAGTAAGGATGCAAAGTATTCTGGGAATACAAAAACAGCAGACATGGATCTTGCCCTCAAGGAACTTACAGTCTAATACAGAAAACTGCATCTACAAAATATCTACAAAATTAAGTAAATCTCTACAAAATTTAGTAAAAAGAAACAGGTGTTTGTAAAGTGCCCTGGTTCCTCACAGAGAAGAATAGATAAAGCACTTTGTGAAGTCAATGAAAGAAGAGAGAACTTCCAACTAGGGTGCAAATGCGGAATCAGGAAAGGTTCAAAAAAACCTTTGTTTTTTTTCTTTGTGTTTTTTCTTTGTTGTATTTGTAAGCGCATATATTAAAAAGAAGAGATTAGAACTTTAAAACAACAACAAAAGTTCAAGAATCTAAATTTATGCATCTTTTCAAAATAGAAAATATGTAGTCGTTTGAGAAGGCCCTATTATTTCTAGAAAAATGGGCATTCACTTTCTTTATATGTCATGTTGACTTGCATAATAACATAATAACCTCTTTCCTTTATCTTTTTCCTCTTCTTTTCTTTTTTTCTTTTCTTTTCTTTTTTTTTTTTTTTTGACACAAATGGAAGGGGAGTTTACTGATTAAGACTTATATAGCAATTTTACTTCAAAAATGTGATAACTCTCCCAAGGCAGGCTTCATAGTTATCAGCATCTAAGCATCTTCAGCAACTGAATTTCAAGGAACACTTAAAGTTTCTGAAGTGTAATGAAATTATATCTGGAACCAGTATGGATAAGGTCATCTGATGAAACTATGCTTTTGTAGTTTTCCCAGAAACTCTTATCCATTTAAACTTTTGCTTTCCTACCACAAAGATAAAATTTTAAAAGCTCCACATAAAAGAATACTTTCATCTTAATATGGCAACAAAAAATTTTAGAAAGATACACAACCAAACCACCTGAAATAAACTGTCATGAATTCAAGTCATGGCAGTTGGCAGAACAGTATCTTGCTCTTCAACAATCAAGATGCAGAGAAGTCAATCCATTACAAGAAGGAATTGCAAAATAGATGAATATAAATGATTACATAAATGGAATTTAAGGGTTAAAGATCTACCTTGAGATTAAAACCACTTCTGGAGATACAGGATTCCTCAACTCAGGGGACATTTATTTTTCCTTCATGTAAATATGAATGGGGAAGGTGGAAACTGTGGCAAGATATGGGGAAAATATGAGAAGGGGCAAAGCATGCAGGTAAGTTTTTTAATAAAACAATGAGATCATTTTACCTTTTTGGTAGCTTGAAAGGTCTGGATGGTCTGAAAAAAAAAAAAAAAAACAAAGAAAAACAATCAGAAACAAGCACTATAATATAAACAAAGTCTTCACATATTTTCTTAACAATTTACTTATTATCTTTCCTATGGAAGAATCATGGAAGGGTTAGAAAAAACAATTTAATTGAGAGATTTTAAACACACATGGATTTAACAATTAATGTTGACCATCTTGTACACCCAATAGATGACTGCTGTAGTGACATGTCAGGAAGCAGCATCTTCCAGATTTTGTATAGCACTTTCCTAATGGAATCATAATACACTGTTTAACATTCTCTGAGCCCTTTGCCTATCAGATTTGTTCATCTCTCTCACAACAGGAACCCACATCCCTAAATCTCCAATCTAAGCTATTTTCTTGCTTATCAAGGATTACCCAACACTTCTGTTTTTAAAAATAGGACCTCAATACCTTCTTGTAGTAGAAATACTCTTATTTCTTTCTTCAAGATACAGCTACTCATCCATCTTTCAATTTATTTACATCTAACTTTGCAATCCATTTTAACAACTATTGGCTCATATTTCCAATCAGCTCTTCCCCATACTCTGCGCTATTACTCCTTCTCATTCTTCTGTTCCCACCCCACCCCCACACCTCTGATACAGTTCTCTTAAGACACTCCAAACTCCAACTTGATATCAACCTCTAAACTCTTCATTCCTACCAAGTTAACTTTTTCCTGTTTGCTGGCACATGGTAAGCACTTAAATACTTCTCACATTTCACTGTTCCTAAGTACAGGAGTTCTCTGAAGACCCCTGAGAGTTCCTGAGACCCTTGTGTGGGGTCTGTGAGGGCTTCTTTTTTCAACTACATGTCTGTGCAAGGCCTCTTTTCTTCATATACTTTATATATTTCAACCAACAGCATATTGCAACAGATTGAGTCTCCTGAGGCAGGATTCATAGTTACCTGCATCTAAGCATCTTTGGCAACTGAATCCAGAAGTAGATAGGAGAATCCTGCTGTCTTCTATTAAGCCAGACATGAAAGTGATTGCAAAAATGTGGAATAATGCTATTCATCTCACTAAATTTTTTTTGTTTTACAAAATATTTTTCATAAAAATGTTAGCATTTAATCAACTTACTGTTATTTTTTAATAAGTTAACAAATATTTAAAAATTTCTCAGTTTTAATTTCCAATAAGTACAGATCTATAAACATAAACCACTTAAACATAAGCTTTTTGGGGTCTTCAATTATTTTTTAAAGTGTAAAGGGTCCTGAGATCAAAAAGTTTGAGAAGGACTACACTAAGATACAGATGATACTCAAACATTTGCTGAATAAAAGAATTAGTTCCCGAGAGGCGGGGCAAGATGGCAGACTGGTGAGCTGTATGTTTTAGTTACTCCTCCAGGAAAGTAGGTAAAAAGCCAGGAACTGCGTGGACTGGACACCACAGAGCAATCTGTCTTTGGGCATACTTCATACAACACTCATGAAAACGTGGAACTGCTGAGATCAGCGAAATCTGTAAGTTTTTGCGGCCAGGGGACCCGCGCCCCTCCATGCCAGGCTCAGTCCCGGGGGAGGAGGGGCTGTCAGCTCCAGGAAGGAGAAGGGAGAATTGCAGTGGCTGCTCTTACCGGAAACTCATTCTACTGATTCAAACTCCAACCATAGATAGACTGAGGCCAGACACCAGAGACTCTGAGAGCAGCCAGCCCAGCAGAGAGGAGACAGGCATAGAAAAAAAACAACACGAAAAACTCCAAAATAAAAGCAGAGGATTTTTGGAGTTCTGGTGAACACAGAAAGGGGAAGGGCGGAGATCAGGCCTTGAGGCACATATGCAAATCCCGAAGCAAGGCTGATCTCTCTGCCCTGGGCACTTTTCCTTAATGGCCCTGGTTGCTTTCTCTATTAGCATTTCAATAACCCATTAGATCTCTGAGGAGGGCCGTTTTTTTTTTTTTGTTTTTTTTTTTTAAATCCTTTTTGCTTTTTCTAAAACAATTACTCTAAGAAGCTCAATACAGAAAGCTTCAAAGAATTGAAATTTGGGCACGTCAAGTCAAGAGCAGAACTAAGAGAGCTCTGAGACAAAAGGCAATAATCCAGTGGCTGAGAAAATTCACTAAACAACACAACTTCCCAAGAAAAGGGGGGTGTCCGCTCACAGCCACCATCCTGGTGGACAGGAAACACTCCTGCCCATCGCCAGCCCCATAGCCCAGAGCTGCCCCAGACAACCCAGTGTGACGGAAGTGCTTCAAATAACAGGCACACACCACAAAACTGGGCGTGGACATTAGCCTTCCCTGCAACCTCAGCTGAATGTCCCAGAGCTGGGAAGGGGGAGCAGTGTGAATTAACAGAGCCCCATTCAGCCATCATTTGAGCAGACTGGGAGCCTCCCAACACAGCCCAGCAGCCCAGAACTGCCCTGGGGGGACGGCACTCACCTGTGACATAGCACAGTCATCCCTCAACAGAGGACCCGGGGTGCACAGCCTGGAAGAGGGGCCCACTTGCAAGTCTCAGGAGCCATACGCCAATACCAAAGACTTGTGGGTCAGTGGCAGAGACAAACTGTGGCAGGACTGAACTGAAGGATTAGACTATTGCAGTAGCTTTAAAACTCTAGGATCATCAGGGAGATTTGATTGTTAGGGCCACCCCCCCTCCCCGACTGCCCAGAAACACGCCCCACATACAGGGCAGGCAACACCAACTACACACGCAAGCTTGGTACACCAATTGGGCCCCACAAGACTCACTCCCCCACTCACCAAAAAGGCTAAGCAGGGGAGATCTGGCTTGTGGAGAACAGGTGTCTCGTGGACGCCACCTGCTGGTTAGTTAGAGAAAGTGTACTCCACGAAGCTGTAGATCTGATAAATTAGAGATAAGGACTTCAACTGGTCTACAAACCCTAAAAGAACCCTATCAAGGTCAGCAAATGCCACGAGGCCAAAAACAACAGAAAATTATAAAGCATATGAAAAAACCAGACGATATGGATAACCCAAGCCCAAGCACCCAAATCAAAAGACCAGAAGAGACACACCTAGAGCAGCTACTCAAAGAACTAAAGATGAACAATGAGACCCTAGTACGGGATATGAAGGAAATCAAGAAGACCCTAGAAGAGCATAAAGAAGACATTGCAAGACTAAATAAAAAAATGGATGATCTTATGGAAATTAAAGAAACTGTTGACCAAATTAAAAAGATTCTGGACACTCATAGTACAAGACTAGAGGAAGTTGAACAACGAATCAGTGACCTGGAAGATGACAGAATGGAAAATGAAAACATAAAAGAAAGAATGGGGAAAAAAATTGAAAAACTCGAAATGGACCTCAGGGATATGATAGATAATATGAAACGTCCGAATATAAGACTCATTGGTGTCCCAGAAGGGGAAGAAAAGGGTAAAGGTCTAGGAAGAGTATTCAAAGAAATTGTTGGGGAAAACTTCCCAAATCTTCTAAACAACATAAATACACAAATCATAAATGCTCAGCGAACTCCAAATAGAATAAATCCAAAAAAACCCACTCCGAGACATATACTGATCACACTGTCAAACATAGAAGAGAAGGAGCAAGTTCTGAAAGCAGCAAGAGAAAAGCAATTCACCACATACAAAGGAAACAGCATAAGACTAAGTAGTGACTACTCAGCAGCCACCATGGAGGCGAGAAGGCAGTGGCACGATATATTTAAAATTCTGAGTGAGAGGAATTTCCAGCCAAGAATACTTTATCCAGCAAAGCTCTCCCTCAAATTTGAAGGAGAGCTTAAATTTTTCACAGACAAAGAAATGCTGAGAGAATTTGCTAACAAGAGACCTGCCCTACTGGAGATACTAAAGGGAGCCCTACAGACAGAGAAACAAAGACAGGACAGAGAGACTTGGAGAAAGGTTCAGTACTAAAGAGATTCGGTATGGGTACAATAAAGGATATTAATAGAGAGAGGGAAAAATATGGCAAACATAATCCAAAGGATAAGATGGCCGATTCAAGAAATGCCTTCACGGTTTTAACGTTGAATGTAAATGGATTAAACTCCCCAATTAAAAGATATAGATTCGCAGAATGGATCAAAAAAAATGAACCATCAATATGTTGCATACAAGAGACTCATCTTAGACACAGGGACACAAAGAAACTGAAAGTGAAAGGATGGAAAAAAATATTTCATGCAAGCTACAGCCAAAAGAAAGCAGGTGTAGCAATATTAATCTCAGATAAAATAGACTTCAAATGCAGGGATGTTTTGAGAGACAAAGAAGGCCACTACATACTAATAAAAGGGGCAATTCAGCAAGAAGAAATAACAATCGTAAATGTCTATGCACCCAATCAAGGTGCCACAAAATACATGAGAGAAACATTGGCAAAACTAAAGGAAGCAATTGATGTTTCCACAATAATTGTGGGAGACTTCAACACATCACTCTCTCCTATAGATAGATCAACCAGACAGAAGACCAATAAGGAAATTGAAAACCTAAACAATCTGATAAATGAATTAGATTTAACAGACATCTACAGGACATTACATCCCAAATCAACAGGATACACATACTTTTCTAGTGCTCACGGAACTTTCTCCAGAATAGATCATATGCTGGGACATAAAACAAGCCTCAATAAATTTAAAAAGATTGAAATTATTCAAAGCACATTCTCTGACCACAATGGAATACAATTAGAAGTCAATAACCATCAGAGACTTAGAAAATTCACAAATACCTGGAGGTTAAACAACACACTCCTAAACAATCAGTGGGTTAAAGAAGAAATAGCAAGAGAAATTACTAAATATATAGAGACGAATGAAAATGAGAACACAACATACCAAAACCTATGGGATGCAGCAAAAGCAGTGCTAAGGGGGAAATTTATAGCACTAAACGCATATATTAAAAAGGAAGAAAGAGCCAAAATCAAAGAACTAATGGATCAACTGAAGAAGCTAGAAAATGAACAGCAAACCAATCCTAAACCAAGTACAAGAAAAGAAATAACAAGGATTAAAGCAGAAATAAATGACATAGAGAACAAAAAAACAATAGAAAGGATAAATATCACCAAAAGTTGGTTCTTTGAGAAGATCAACAAGATTGACAAGCCCCTAGCTAGACTGACAAAATCAAAAAGAGAGAAGACCCATATAAACAAAATAATGAATGAAAAAGGTGACATAACTGCAGATCCTGAAGAAATTAAAAAAATTATAAGAGGATATTATGAACAACTGTATGGCAACAAACTGGATAATGTAGAAGAAATGGACAATTTCCTGGAAACATATGAACAACCTAGACTGACCAGAGAAGAAACAGAAGACCTCAACCAACCCATCACAAGCAAAGAGATCCAATCAGTCATCAAAAATCTTCCCACAAATAAATGCCCAGGGCCAGATGGCTTCACAGGGGAATTCTACCAAACTTTCCAGAAAGAACTGACACCAATCTTACTCAAACTCTTTCAAAACATTGAAAAAAATGGAACACTACCTAATTCATTTTATGAAGCTAACATCAATCTAATACCAAAACCAGGCAAAGATGCTACAAAAAAGGAAAACTACCGGCCAATCTCCCTAATGAATATAGATGCAAAAATCCTCAACAAAATACTTGCAAATCGAATCCAAAGACACATTAAAAAAATCATACACCATGACCAAGTGGGGTTCATTCCAGGCATGCAAGGATGGTTCAACATAAGAAAAACAATCAATGTATTACAACACATTAAAAACTCGAAAGGGAAAAATCAATTGATCATCTCAATAGATGCTGAAAAAGCATTTGACAAAATCCAACATCCGTTTTGATAAAAACACTTCAAAAGGTAGGAATTGAAGGAAACTTCCTCAACATGATAAAGAGCATATATGAAAAACCCACAGCCAGCATAGTACTCAATGGTGAGAGACTGAAAGCCTTCCCTCTAAGATCAGGAACAAGACAAGGATGCCCGCTGTCACCACTGTTATTCAACATTGTGCTGGAAGTGCTAGCCAGGGCAATCCGGCAAGACAAAGAAATAAAAGGCATCCAAATTGGAAAAGAAGAAGTAAAACTGTCATTGTTTGCAGATGATATGATCTTATATCTAGAAAACCCTGAGAAATCAACGATACACCTACTAGAGCTAATAAACAAATTTAGCAAAGTAGCGGGATACAAGATTAATGCACATAAGTCAGTAATGTTTCTATATGCTAGAAATGAACAAACTGAAGAGACACTCAAGAAAAAGATACCATTTTCAATAGCAACTAAAAAATCAAGTACCTAGGAATAAACTTAACCAAAGATGTAAAAGACCTATACAAAGAAAACTACATAACTCTACTAAAAGAAATAGAAGGGGACCTTAAAAGATGGAAAAATATTCCATGTTCATGGATAGGAAGGCTAAATGTCATTAAGATGTCAATTCTACCCAAACTCATCTACAGATTCAATGCAATCCCAATCAAAATTCCAACAACCTACTTTGCAGACTTGGAAAAGCTAGTTATCAAATTTATTTGGAAAGGGAAGATGCCTCGAATTGCTAAAGACACTTTAAAAAAGAAAAACGAAGTGGGAGGACTTACACTCCCTGACTTTGAAGCTTATTATAAAGCCACAGTTGCCAAAACAGCATGGTACTGGCACAAAGATAGACATATAGATCAATGGAATCGAATTGAGAATTCAGAGATAGACCCTCAGATCTATGGCCGACTGATCTTTGATAAGGCCCCCAAAGTCACCGAACTGAGCCATAATGGTCTTTTCAACAAATGGGGCTGGGAGAGTTGGATATCCATATCCAAAAGAATGAAAGAGGACCCCTACCTCACCCCCTACACAAAAATTAACTCAAAATGGACCAAAGATCTCAATATAAAAGAAAGTACCATTAAACTCCTAGAAGATAATGTAGGAAAACATCTTCAAGACCTTGTATTAGGAGGCCACTTCCTAGACTTTACACCCAAAGCACAAGCAACAAAAGAGAAAATAGATAAATGGGAACTCCTCAAGCTTAGAAGTTTCTGCACCTCAAAGGAATTTCTCAAAAAGGTAAAGAGGCAGCCAACTCAATGGGAAAAAATTTTTGGAAACCATGTATCTGACAAAAGACTGATATCTTGCATATACAAAGAAATCCTACAACTCAATGACAATAGTACAGACAGCCCAATTATAAAATGGGCAAAAGATATGAAAAGACAGTTCTCTGAAGAGGAAATACAAATGGCCAAGAAACACATGAAAAAATGTTCAGCTTCACTAGCTATTAGAGAGATGCAAATTAAGACCACAATGAGATACCATCTAACACCGGTTAGAATGGCTGCCATTAAACAAACAGGAAACTACAAATGCTGGAGGGGATGTGGAGAAATTGGAACTCTTATTCATTGTTGGTGGGACTGTATAATGGTTCAGCCACTCTGGAAGTCAGTCTGGCAGTTCCTTAGAAAACTAGAGATAGAGCTACCATTCGATCCAGCGATTGCACTTCTCGGGATATACCCGGAAGATCGGAAAGCAGTGACACGAACAGATATCTGCACGCCAATGTTCATAGCAGCATTATTCACAATTGCCAAGAGATGGAAACAACCCAAATGTCCATCAACAGATGAGTGGACAAATAAAATGTGGTATATACACACGATGGAATACTACGCGGCAGTAAGAAGGAACGATCTGGTGAAACATATGACAACATGGATGAACCTTGAAGACATAATGCTGAGCGAAATAAGCCAGGCACAAAAAGAGAAATATTATATGCTACCACTAATGTGAACTTTGAAAAATGTAAAACAAATGGTTTATAATGTAGAATGTAGGGGAACTAGCAGTAGAGAGCAATTAAGGAAGGGGGAACAATAATCCAAGAAGAACAGATAAGCTATTTAACGTTCTGGGGATGCCCAGAAATGACTATGGTCTGTTAATTTCTGATGGATGTAGTAGGAACAAGTTCACTGAAATGTTGCTATAGTATGTAACTTTCTTGGGGTAAAGTAGGAACATGTTGGAAGTTAAGCAGTTATCTTAGGTTAGTTGTCTTTTTCTTACTTCCTTGCTATGGTCTCTTTGAAATGTTCTTTTATTGTATGTTTGTTTTCTTTTTAACTTTTTTTTTCATACAGTTGATTTGAAAAAAGAAGGGAAAGTTAAAAAAAAGAAAAAAGAAAAAAGACAAACAAGGAAAAAAAAAAAAAAAAAAAAAAACGATGTAGTGCCCCCTTGAGGAGCCTGTGGAGAATGCAGGGGTATTCGCCTACCCCACCTCCATGGTTGCTAACATGACCACAGACATAGGGGACTGGTGGTTTGATGGGTTGAGCCCTCTACCATAAGTTTTACCCTTGGGAAGACGGTTGCTGCAAAGGAGAGGCTAGGCCTCCCTGTATTTGTGCCTAAGAGTCTCCTCCTGAATGCCTCTTTGTTGCTCAGATGTGGCCCTCTCTCTCTGGCTAAGCCAACTTGAAAGGTGAAATCACTGCCCTCCCCCCTACGTGGGATCAGACACCCAGGGAAGTGAATCTCCCTGGCAACGTGGAATATGACTCCCGGGGAGGAATGTAGACCCGGCATCGTGGGATGGAGAACATCTTCTTGACCAAAAGGGGGAGGTGAAAGGAAATGAAATAAGCTTCAGTGGCAGAGAGATTCCAAAACGAGCCGAGAGATCACTCTGGTGGGCACTCTTACGCACACTTTAGACAACCTTTTTTAGGTTCTAAAGAATTGGGGTAGCTGGTGGTGGATACCTGAAACTATTAAACTACAACCCAGAACCCATGAATCTCGAAGACAGTTGTATAAAAATGTAGCTTATGAGGGGTGACAGTGGGATTGGGAATGCCATAAGGACCAAACTCCACTTTGTCTAGTTTATGGATCGATGTGTAGAAAAGTAGGGGAAGCAAACAAACAGACAAAGGTACCTAGTGTTCTTTTTTACTTCAATTGCTCTTTTTCACTCTAATTATTATTCTTGTTATTTTTGTGTGTGTGCTAATGAAGGTGTCAGGGATTGATTTAGGTGATGAATGTACAACTATGTAATGGTACTGTAAACAATCGAAAGTACAATTTGTTTTGTATGACTGCGTGGTATGTGAATGTATCTCAATAAAATGATGATTAAAAAAAAAAAAAAAAAAAAACAAACAAACAAAAAAAAAAAAAAAAAAAAAAAAAAAGAATTAGTTCCCTACATAATTATCTCCATCTAACCTGAAATCTTCTGCCAGGCTGTCCCACACTTTAAGGAAAACAAACAAACAAATAAACAAAAAAAACAAGAAGCAAAATCTGTCCTCTAATATTTCTACTTTAAGCTATTACAATTCCAATAGTTGGAACCCTACTTTAGAATTTTTTTTGAGATCTAAAATTCACTTTCTTATTTTCCCTCTCCATTTTACATTTCTCACTAAGGTACATGTACTCATTCTTTAAAAAAAAAATCTAAATCCTAGTATAGTATTGAATGAGACAAATGAGGTCCCAAACTTTATGGAGCTTATATTTTAGAATGCATTTTGTATTAATATTTTTATATGAAAGATATAATACGTTCTAAAGCTCATGCCTTATTTATATGTCCTTATTAGGAACTCTAAGCCCATTAAAAATGTTAAAAAAATCAAAATGGAAAAACCATACAGATTGCAAGCACTGAAAAGAATCTTGAAGAATACATAATACATATAGTCCAATTCTGTTCCAGACCCAATTTTAGAGAAGGGCCTTAGTTTGGCTTTGGTCACTCAGGGTAGCAGCAGAGCTGTAATGAAAACTCAAGTCTCTGGGTGTCTAATCTGCTGCGCACTGACCTGCATGTGTATGTGTCAGTCTATAAAACCAAGGGGTGAAAATCATGGGGACAATCATACAGTATTAATCTCTTATACAGGAAAAGTATCTTTTCTTTCAGGAGATGTAGAATTTAAAATCAGTTTTCATTAAGGTAAGAACAGCCTAAAAGGACAAAAAAATGTGGAAAAGCTACAAATGGTCTATGTGTGTGTTTCTTTTTTTGTCTCTACCTCCCTCACCTTCCCTTTCTTTTAATAATTTTTGGAGAGAGGAGGACATTGTAAGGTGAGGAAA
The DNA here is from genome assembly GCF_015220235.1 of Choloepus didactylus. Classification (NCBI taxonomy): domain Eukaryota; kingdom Metazoa; phylum Chordata; class Mammalia; order Pilosa; family Megalonychidae; genus Choloepus; species Choloepus didactylus. The sequence continues at coordinate 36,871,789 of NC_051308.1, forward strand.
ATGGGCATACTGAATCATGAAAACTTCCCATCAGTCTAGCTATTCTTCACATAGTTGCAGAATTAATATCACAATTTACGAAGGGAAATATCAGTTTTCATAAATTTCAAATGGCTCCTCCTTTCAAGGCTATGAAAATAGTTGTTGTATATTTCTGTACAAATAAAATTCTATGAAGGAGATATACTTTACCTTTATAGGTAGTAATCAAATTTAAGCAAGAAAATGCTTAAAACAGCACATTTTAGCCTTAACAATTACATTGCATTGTACCATATTACCTTTTTGTAAAAGAATATTATACATGTAATAACTTCAGTGCCAGTATGCTAGGAAGAAAGAATCTGAGGATAAAGAATCCACACTTTGATGAGCATTCTTTTAAAAGACTTCCAACTAAAACAAAACCATTCTTCATCATTAAGTATTTCCATGAATCATCACTCGCACACTTGAGTTCTATAGTGAAGATGAAACAGAAACCTGGTAGACAAGCTAAGCTCGGCCTCTAATCCACCTTTCATGCATCAGTGCTAACTGTTTAAGGTCTGTGTCAAATGATTTGAAGGATAACAATAGCCACTACTGCTTGCACAGTGCAATTCCTGAATGCTCAGGAGATGGTGACTCAAAAGTGCTGGTCATCTTGATATCTGGAACTATTGTAACTGAAAAGAGTCCTAATACTACCTTTTAAGATGACCCAAATTTAAAAATAAACTAGGAGGGAGGAAATGGTTGGAGGCAGGGGACTAACATTAAAGGAGAACCTAATAAATACCAAGCACTTTATAAAAGAAATTTAGCATATACTAAACAAATATTTTAAGTATATATAATTTTTTGTCCTTAAAGAACAGTGAATTTAGAAATCAGGAATATGCAGTAAAGTCTGGGCCCTGAAACTCATTAGCTAAATGATTAAGTCCTTTAATTTGTGAGAAAGGAGGACACTATTTAAAAATGAGGTGGATGCCTTGTAGTGGCTGAGGCTGAGATGGGAAAGTTGATGTTGTATATATGTTTCCACAATTTAAAAGAAAAAAAAAAAGAGCAACTAAAGAGACAATGACAATTAAATGCAATCAATACATGATCCTGAATTGGAACTAGTAAATGGAGGAGAAAAGGCTCAAAAGGACATTATTGGGACATATGAAAAAACTGGAATACAGACTGCTCTATATCAATGTTAAATTTCTTGAACTTTATAACGGCAAGGTGGTTACATTAGTGAATGTCTTTGTTCTCAGGAAATACATGAAAGTGTTAAGTGTTCAAGGAGCATAATACATAACCTACTCTCAAATGTTTAGGATATAGATATAAAGAAAGACAAATAATGGATGAGAGAATGGTATAGCAAATGTGGCAAAATGTTAAAACTGGTGGCTCTGGGTATCTGGGAGATAGGTATGTTGGAGTTCTCTGTATGGCTTTTGTATTATTTTTTGTAATTGTCTTGTAAGTTTGTAATGATTTCAAAATAAAAAGTTTAAAAAGCAATAAGCTGGTATGGGTGATAGTTTTCTGTAAACTGTCAGGCACCATCCAAAAGAAAGCAGGTGTGATTATTACTACTACAATTACACCACCACTACTACTTCTTCATCAGGCAACTGCATTGATGTATCAGTTAAGAAGTAAAGCAGAAGAATGATGTGGAATAAAATGTAATGCCCCTTTATTCATAAAACCACTCCAAACATATGTGATTTACTCTATAAGATTCAAATGGTACTTGCTACTACCTAAATATAAAATAAAAATGAATGGCATCCCACCCACAATCCTAATTAGAATAATAAATTGTTAGAACTACCAGGAACCCTAAAAGTCATCTCACCTAACTCCATGTAAGAAAGAAGAAAAAGGTCCAAGATCAAAGAGCAAGTCAACACCAGAGTCATGCCTGGAATCCAAATTTCCTGACTTCAGCTTGTGCTTTTTTTCTCACACTCCCCACCCCCACCCCCCACGGCATGAAAAAGAGAAGCTGTTCACTGATGTTCACTGTTCACTGAGATATTGCTTGTGAACCTAAAATGGAAAGGAAGGCAGAGCAGGAACAGATTCTTATTTAAGAGCAAATGGCACACATGCACAAAGGGCGGATATAAGGATATTCACTGAGGTTTACGATAAGGAAAAAAATGAGAACCACCTAAATAAATGCCATTAATAGGAGGATGCTTAAATAAATGGTGGCACAGTCATACAAGTGGATACTATACAGAATGAATATGCACACATATATACAAATACTGATATGGAAAAAGTTCCAAGATAAACAAAGCGAAAAATTTTCACAACATTTCACAATGTACTTAAGTGAAAAGAGATTACTAAATTAAAAATATGTAAACATAATTAAAAAGTTCAGAAAGGATCATGGCAAGTTGATAGCCATGTTGATCTCTGGGGAAGGAAAAGAATTAGGCAAGGAAATCAAGAGTGAATTTTACTTTGCATTGTTTGAATGCTTCATGAGAATGTGTTTGTGAATTAGTTGCATAATTTTAAAAAAGGTAAAGTTAATAATTTAAGAAGGGAAAATGCATATGTACTCATTTATACATGTGACTGAAATATTTTAGGTGAAAATGACTTTCACTGATATAGAATTTGGGGAGAATTGGGCCTCATGGCTAACTATAATCTTGATAAAAAGTAACATTCTACACAGATCACAAAATTTCAAAGACTTGAAATACATTTAATACAAAGTCTTCAGGTAATTCTGCTCAATTCAAACGTTTACTGACCAGTTTAAGTAACACCAAGCAATTTGGTCATCACTGGAATCACCTGGGTAACTTATTAAAAACAGGTTCCCAGGCTTTTCCTCAGCGGGGATCTGGTTCAATGGGGTCATGGAGTAGAGTCTACACAGTTAGAGCTGGAACCACTGCCTCCCACAATTTTCAAATATGATCTTCTAACAAGAAACAATTAAAGAATAAGACAAGAAAGTAACTGGAACTTAAAGGCATAGTACCAACATTGAGTGAAAGGAGAATAGGAAAACAATTTTGGACCAGAGTAGTCCCTGAAAATTGACATAGTAAGTAAATTTGAGTTAGATCTTGAAGCACAGGTAGATTTCAGAGAGATAACCAAGAGACAGAAAGGAAACAAACATTGTGCCAAGACTTCTGCTAGGTACCTTCACATGGCAGCATGAGTAAAGTCAACAAGGACTTATTATGGGGGAATAGAGAGGAGGGCAGCTTATTGGAGTAGGTGTCGCTTTCTGGGAAGCAAGAAATAAAAGTGGATAATAGAAATAGGAAACTGCTAAAGCTTCTCAACACGAACTGATATGATGAAAATACTATTTCAGGATGACTGATGTAGTGGCATGTTTAGGAACAACTAGAAAGGGGAAATATTAAAGATAAGAAGAGCAAGTTGGGAGCGACTGCAGGGATCTAGGTATAGAAAGGTGAGAGAAAAAAATGGAAAATATATAAACTTCCTTTAATGATTTAGAAAGGCTTTGAGAATCTTATAAATAGGCTGAATAAAAATTATGAGAATCCATTGTTATAAATATATATGGTGTTACATGAAAAAAAATCTGGTGACATTTTGGAGAAAGGTTTATATATCCTATGAACTTTATAATAGTCCTATAGTCACAGCTGTTTAATATTTATACCTAACGATATTACACTTTAAGTACCATTTAAATAAATTAAATGTGCCTGAAACTACTTTTAACATAACAAGGCTTTGTATAATGAATTTAAAATAGTAGCAGTGCCTCCTGACGTGAAGTTAGTGCTAATTTAGATTACAACACAAATTTATTGTCCAAAAAATTGGTCTAGGGCAGTCTAAATAGATGACAATTAAATGCCAAGGATGATCCTGGATGGGATCTGAGGATGGAGGAGAAGAGGCTCAAAGGGACACAGATGGGACACAAGAAAAAAAAAAAGGAAATACAGAATGTAAGCTTTGTATCAATGTTGAATTTCTTGAACTTCTTAGCTGCGCTTAATGAGGTTGCATAAAAGAATGTTCTTGTCGATGGGAAAGGTATATGTGAATTATAATGTTTGTTCAAAGATATGTGCAGCTTGCTCTCGTATGTTCAGAGAACAGAGCAATAGATGATGGATGATAGATAGGGAGGGAAAGAAAGATGGTGTGACAGGATGTTAAAGGTGGTGGATCGGGCTATCGCAGGAGGGGGGTCGGGGTATGATGGAGTTCTATGTATGGGGTTTGTACTATTTTTGCAACTGTTCCTGTAAGATTGAATTTATTACAAAATAAAATTTATTAAATAAAAAAATAAAAATAAAAATAAGCCTCAGAACATTGAAGACTGGTGATGATTTGAATAAAACATGCGTGCATTATAAAAAAAAAAATTGGTCTAGGGGCAAAGTTGAAGGCACAGCTTTATAAGTACTTTTGGTGCTTACCTTAAGTCTGAAACAACAAATATATTTCATTACTTATACAAGATAAGAAAGACACACAAACATTTCTCACTTTCAAAATTTTGTGGATCTTGTCTATAAAAAAAGTAAAAACATTTTGCATTTTCATTACAAACTCTTAATTTGTGAGCCTTACATATTCTAATAAAAACAATGTAAAATACAAGACCATGAGTCATGCTTATTTTTATTTCTCTTCCTGACACTAGCTATTTATACAAGTAAGAGTTTGTGTGTTATGTTTGACCTCTTTGAGGTCTATTTACATGTCTAAAAGTACATTGAAATTTTCTATTTTATATCTGAGACCCATTTAATAACAAGAAAAGGCTCCAACCAATTGGACTAGAGATCAAAAGTATAAAAATAATCATAATGCATAAATTTGCCAATTGTCTTCATCTCCAACATTTGCTAGTTTTCAATTTTTAGTATACATTTATATTTTATTCAATGTAAGAATAATTATCTAAATTACAAATTACAAAAATGATTTCTGAATCTTTCTGAAATTCATTTTCCATATATTTTAGATTATCTTGCACCTAAAAAATTAGTTAGTATCACACAGGTTTGAGTTTGGAAGGTTAAAAGTCACACTTGCTATCAAAAAAAAAGGGGGGGAGTTAAAAAAGACAATGAAAATCTACTGTATCGAAATGAATTCCAACAGTGTAACCAATATCCTGCAGCTGTTGTGATGTCTTCATTTTACTGGAGAGGAAGACAGGCTATTCCCTCAAACTTTTACAGAGATTCTTTAGTTATGCATATATATATATATAAATAATATAAATATATATACATAAATATATATATAATGAAATTGATTTTTCTTCACTAAACTTTTTCATGTTTACTCTTTAATGAAAAGCTAAATTTATATAACTTAAATAACAGTCAAAATCTTAATAAAGTTCAAAGCAAAATTCTAGCCCAGTCAGTTTCTATAAAAATAATGCCAACAGAAAAGGGTTTTCTTCTCAGTCAAAAGTCTGGAATTAAAAAAAAAAAATTAATTCATCTTAAAAGAATTAGACTGTGGACAAATAAGAATTTTCAAAAGAAAAATGAGGAACACGTTGGATGGCATGTTCTCAAGTTGTAGTGATGTCCTAGTTAAGACTCCAGTACTAAGACAATTAGGCTACAATTTTAATTTCACTGTATTCAGTTCACAATGCTGTAAATTCTGTTTGCAACCCCTAAAACCTATTATTTACATCAATGATATCCAAAGACTAATGAAAGAGTTTGAGGAATTTATTCTAAGCATAATGTATTGAAAAGCCCACAACAATAAGTCAAACTAGCTAAACCTTGGGTTTTAACTTCCCTGGCTTCAATGTTTTCATCTGAAAAGTAAAGAGAGCTGGATTAAATTATTTCTGAGGTTCTTCCTGCTGTGAAATTCTATTGTATTCTCCTGGGGAATTTCAGATCATTCAAATAACCACATAATTTAGCCTTTTGGTAATTTTAACACTTGGTAAACCAGGTTCCCCTAATCAAAGTTCTATGTTGGAATACTTTATGTGAACAGTCAATAAAAATTATCCCTTCATTAGGTAGGTAAGAACTAGTGTCATAAAATGCTTTTAAAAATAATGCTGGATCGTTACTTGAATAGCTACATAGACAGACTTTTTAAATATCTATATAAATAGTTTAATGAAAAAAAAAGCTCAAAAATGCTTGGGAGGTAGACAAGGCAGAGTTCTCTATCTATTAACTTTAGATTAATATGGAGACTGATCAACACTGGTGCTGGTGATGTCAGTAACACATCTGGTACTGTGTGTCAGAGGAGGAACAAACGGTATAGAAAATAATGCCAGGTTATCACAGATACTCAAGATGAGAAGTGGCCAGAAATCATCTAATTCACCATCTTGATGGGTTCTATGAGAAAGGCAAACATGAACAAGGGCTCGACTAAGAGTTATTTCAAAAGTTCCCAAAGCTTTTTTCCTGAATCTCCCATCTATCTAAGAAAGGCAGTATAAAACCTACTTTTTAATTTTAAACTTTACCTTTGATAGGCCAAAAATTTAATGTTTTGAGAGCAGGGCAAGATGGCAGAATGGTGAGGTGTGTCTTTTAGTTACTCTTCTGGGGCAGCTGCTAGATAGCCAGGAACTGTGTGGAACAGATGACACAGAGGAATATGAGTTTGGACACATAGCACACAACAGTCTCCAGAGCGTGGACCAGCTGAGATCAGAGAAATCTGTAAATTCTCTTGGCCAGGATGTCCGCATCCCTCCCGGCAATCACAACAGACTGTTTTGCGGCTACTCTTCCAAGGGAGGAGGGGCTGTCAGTGCTGGGAACCAGGAAGGAGAACTGCAGTTGCAGCACTGATTAACAAACTCAGACTGCTAAACAAAAACTCCAACCATAGATAATCTGAGACCAGACACTGGAGAATCTGGGACAGTCAGCCTGGTGGAGAGGAGGTAGGGCTAGCAAACACAGCAGAAAAAAAACAAAAAAAACCCAGAGACTTATGGAGTTGGGCTCAAACAGAACCTGGCACATTTGCAAACTTGAGAAACCAGGGCTCTTCTCTGAAAAGCAGGTTTTTCTGGTTTCATATTTGCTACTCAATTGCCTTGTCATTTTGCATTTCAAAAGCCCATCAGAACTGCAAGGAGGAATTAAGGGCTTGTCTTTAAATAGTCTATACTGGGCCTTTCTTTTCTTTTTCTATTTTTTTTTTTTTTAATCTTTCTCTCTCTCTCTCTTTTTAAAATGACTATTCTAAGTAGCCCATTACCAAAAGCCACAAAGGTTTGCAATTTGGACCCAGGTAAGAGCGAAGATAGCTCTGAGAGACAAAGCAAAGAGTCTAGTGGGCGAGACAATTTGCTAAGGACCATAACTTTCCAAGAAAAGGGGGGTGTGGCCCAGCTCCAGTGGCAGCCCTCCTATGGGGAACTCAGACCCCAGGGGCTGGAATTCAGAAACCAGCTTCAGTCAGGGTCACCGGGAGAACTAAAGGCACTGCACTTCCTCACACTGGTGGGGGAGCTGCGGGCTGGCAAGCGCCACCTGCTGGACAGCATAGGAAAAGCACAGACACTAAAGGCCTCACAGGAGGGTCTCATTCTCAAGGAAACTCCATACCCTCCTCCTGAGGTCTGGGCCTCTCTGGACGGGGAAAACCTGACTGGGGTTGACCATATCTGAGGAGATGTTCACACCAAAAGGCTATGTAGAGGCAGGGCAAGAAACAGAAAAACAAGAGGTGAAAAACTCTGATCAACTAAACAGAATCTAAGTTAGAGGTCTATCTAGAATAAGCTGAACTAAACACCAAAGGTTAGAGAACAAAGCCAACCAACAAGAAAACCCTAGGTAAAAGAGTGAAAAGGAGCTCCAGAATAAACTAATCAAGAAAGACAGATGCCTAGACAGCTTAAGATAATGAGTCATACTAGGAAACATGAAAATATGGACCAGCCAAAGTAACAAACTAATAGTTCAACCAAGATACAGGAGTTGAAGCAATTATTGCTAAATAAATTAAATGAACTGAAGGAAGAACTAATTGGAGAAGTTCAAACAAATCTAAATCAATTCAAAAATCAAGTCAATGAACTGAGGAAAGACACAGCAAAAGAGATGAAGGATATAAGAAGGACACTGGATGACCACAAGGAAGAATTCATAAACTTGAAAAAACAGATGGCAGAACTTATGGGAATGAAGGGCATAATGGAGGAGATGAAAAAGACAGTGGAGGGATACAACAGTAGATTTGAACAGGCAGAAGAAAGGATCAGTGAATTGGAAGACCAGACATCTGAATTCACACACACAAAAGAACAGATGGTGAAAAGAATGGAAAAATATGAGCAGGGTCTTAGGGAGCTGAGTGACAACATAAAGTGCACAAATATACATGTTATGGGTGTCCCAGAGGGAGAAGAGAGGGGAAAGGGAGCAGGAACAATAATTGAAGAAATACTCACTGAAAATTTCCCAGCTCTTATGAAAGACAGAAAAATCACAAATTCAAGAAGTACAGCATACCCCAAACAGAATAGATCCCAATAGAGCTACTCCAAGACACTGAACAGACTGTCCAATGTCAAAGACAAAGAAAGAATTCTGAAAGCAGCAAGAGAAAAGCAATCTATCACATACAAGGGAAGCTCGATAAGACTACCTACAGATTTCTCCACAGAAACCATGGAGGCGAGAAGACAGTGGTATGATATATTTAAGATACTGAAAGAGAAGAACTGCCAACCAAGAATTCTATATCTTGCAAAACTGTCCTTCAAAAATGAGGGAGAGATTAAAATATTTTCAGACAAAAAGACACTGACAGAGTTTGTGAAAAAGAGACCAGCGCTACAAGAAATACTAAAGGGAGTGCTACAGGCTGATAGGAAAAGACAGGAGAAAGAGGTTTGGAGAAGAGTGTAGAAATGAAGATTATCAGGAAGGGTAAAAGGAGAGAGAGGAAAAAATAAGACATGACATATAAAATGCAAAAGACAAAATGGTAGAAGAAAGTACTGCCCTTATAGTAATAACACTAAATGTTAATGGATTAAACTCCCCAATAAAAAGACACAGACAGGCAGAATGGATCAAAAAACAGGACCCATCTATATGCAGTCTACAAAAAACTCACTTTAGACACAAGGACAAAAATAGGTTGAAAGTTAAAGGTTGGAAAAAGATATTTCATGCAAACAGCACCAGAAAAAACTGGGAGTAGCTATATTAATATCAGACAAATCAGACTTCAAAAGTAAAACAATTAAAAGAGACAAAGAAGGACATTATATATTAATAAAAGGGTCAATTGATCAAGAAAACATAACAATCATAAATATTTATGCATCAAGCCAGAGTGCCCCAAAATTCATGAAGCAAACACTGAGAACACTGAAAGGAGAAGTAGATAACTCTAAAGAGTTGGAGACTTCAATACACCACTCTCATCAATGGACAGAACCTCTAGACAGAAGATCAATAAGGTAACGGAAATGTTAAATTGTAGGATAAATGAACTAGACCTGATAGACACTTCTAGAATGCTACACCCCACAACAGCAGGATACACATTTTTCTCAAGTGCTCATGGAACATTCTCTAGGATAGACCACATGCTGGGTCACAAAGCAAGTCTCAACAAATTTAACAATATTGATATTATAAAAAACACTTTCTCGGATCATAATGGAATGAAGTTGGACATAAATAACAGGCAGAAGACTTTAAAATTCACAAATATATGTAGACTAAACAACATACTCTTAGAAAACCAGAGGGCAAAGGAAGAAATTATAAGAGAAATTAGTAAATACCTTGAAGCAAATGACAATGAAAACACAATGCATCAAAACTTATGGGATGCAACAAAGGCAGTGCTGAGGGGGAAATTTATTGCCCTAAATGCTTATATTAAAAGAAAAGAGAGAGCAAAAATTGAGGAATTAACTGTCTACCTGGAGGAACTAAAGAAAGTACAGCAAACTAACCCCAAAGCAAACAGAAGGAAAGAAATAACAAAGATTAGAGCAAAAGTAAATGAAATTGGAGGCGGGGCAAGATGGCAGACTGGTGAGCTGTATGTTTTAGTTACTCCTCCAGGAAAGTAGGTAAAAAGCCAGGAACTGCGTGGAATGGACACCACAGAGCAATCTGTCTTTGGGCATACTTCATACAACACTCATGAAAACGTGGAACTGCTGAGATCAGCGAAATCTGTAAGTTTTTGCGGCCAGGGGACCCGCACCCCTCCCTGCCAGGCTCAGTCCCGGGGGAGGAGGGGCTGTCAGCTCCGGGAAGGAGAAGGGAGAATTGCAGTGGCTGCTCTTATCGGAAACTCATTCTACTGATTCAAACTCCAACCATAGATAGACTGAGACCAGACACCAGAGACTCTGAGAGCAGCCAGCCCAGCAGAGAGGAGACAGGCATAGAAAAAAAACAACACGAAAAACTCCAAAATAAAAGCAGAGGAACACAGAAAGGGGAAGGGCGGAGATCAGGCCTTGAGGCGCATATGCAAATCCCGAAGCAAAGCTGATCTCTCTGCCCTGTGCACCTTTCCTTGATGGCCCTGGTTGCTTTGTCTATTAGCATTTCAATAACCCATTAGATCTCTGAGGAGGGCCGTTTTTTTTTTTTTTTTTAAATCCTTTTTGCTTTTTCTAAAACAATTACTCTAAGAAGCTCAATACAGAAAGCTTCAAAGAATTGAAATTTGGGCACGTCAAGTCAAGAGCAGAACTAAGAGAGCTCTGAGACAAAAGGCAATAATCCAGTGGCTGAGAAAATTCACTAAACAACACAACTTCCCAAGAAAAGGGGGGTGTCCGCTCACAGCCACCATCCTGGTGGACAGGAAACACTCCTGCCCATCGCCAGCCCCATAGCCCAGAGCTGCCCCAGACAACCCAGTGTGACGGAAGTGCTTCAAATAACAGGCACACACCACAAAACTGGGCGTGGACATTAGCCTTCCCTGCAACCTCAGCTGAATGTCCCAGAGCTGGGAAGGGGGAGCAGTGTGAATTAACAGAGCCCCATTCAGCCATCATTTGAGCAGACTGGGAGCCTCCCAACACAGCCCAGCAGCCCAGAACTGCCCTGGGGGGACGGCACTCACCTGTGACATAGCACAGTCATCCCTCAACAGAGGACCCGGGGTGCACAGCCTGGAAGAGGGGCCCACTTGCAAGTCTCAGGAGCCATACGCCAATACCAAAGACTTGTGGGTCAGTGGCAGAGACAAACTGTGGCAGCACTGAACTGAAGGATTAGACTATTGCAGCAGCTTTAAAACTCTAGGATCATCAGGGAGATTTGATTGTTAGGGCCACCCCCCTCCCCGACTGCCCAGAAACACGCCCCACATACAGGGCAGGCAACACCAACTACACACGCAAGCTTCGTACACCAATTGGGCCCCACAAGACTCACTCCCCCACTCACCAAAAAGGCTAAGCAGGGGAGATCTGGCTTGTGGAGAACAGGTGGCTCGTGGACGCCACCTGCTGGTTAGTTAGAGAAAGTGTACTCCACGAAGCTGTAGATCTGATAAATTAGAGATAAGGACTTCAACTGGTCTACAAACCCTAAAAGAACCCTATCAAGTTCAGCAAATGCCACGAGGTCAAAAACAACAGAAAATTATAAAGCATATGAAAAAACCAGACGATATGGATAACCCAAGCCCAAGCACCCAAATCAAAAGACCAGAAGAGACACAGCACCTAGAGCAGCTACTCAAAGAACTAAAGATGAACAATGAGACCATAGTACGGGATATGAAGGAAATCAAGAAGACCCTAGAAGAGCATAAAGAAGACATTGCAAGACTAAATAAAAAAATGGATGATCTTATGGAAATTAAAGAAACTGTTGACCAAATTAAAAAGATTCTGGACACTCATAGTACAAGACTAGAGGAAGTTGAACAACGAATCAGTGACCTGGAAGATGACAGAATGGAAAATGAAAGCATAAAAGAAAGAATGGGGAAAAAAATTGAAAAACTCGAAATGGACCTCAGGGATATGATAGATAATATGAAACGTCCAAATATAAGACTCATTGGTGTCCCAGAAGGGGAAGAAAAGGGTAAAGGTCTAGGAAGAGTATTCAAAGAAATTGTTGGGGAAAACTTCCCAAATCTTCTAAACAACATAAATACACAAATCATAAATGCTCAGCGAACTCCAAATAGAATAAATCCAAAAAAACCCACTCCGAGACATATACTGATCACACTGTCAAACATAGAAGAGAAGGAGCAAGTTCTGAAAGCAGCAAGAGAAAAGCAATTCACCACATACAAAGGAAACAGCATAAGACTAAGTAGTGACTACTCAGCAGCCACCATGGAGGCGAGAAGGCAGTGGCACGATATATTTAAAATTCTGAGTGAGAGGAATTTCCAGCCAAGAATACTTTATCCAGCAAAGCTCTCCTTCAAATTTGAGGGAGAGCTTAAATTTTTCACAGACAAAGAAATGCTGAGAGAATTTGCTAACAAGAGACCTGCCCTACTGGAGATACTAAAGGGAGCCCTACAGACAGAGAAACAAAGACAGGACAGAGAGACCTGGAGAAAGGTTCAGTACTAAAGAGATTCGGTATGGGTACAATAAAGGATATTAATAGAGAGAGGGAAAAATATGGCAAACATAATCCAAAGGATAAGATGGCCGATTCAAGAAATGCCTTCACGGTTTTAACGTTGAATGTAAATGGATTAAACTCCCCAATTAAAAGATATAGATTCGCAGAATGGATCAAAAAAAATGAACCATCAATATGTTGCATACAAGAGACTCATCTTAGACACAGGGACACAAAGAAACTGAAAGTGAAAGGATGGAAAAAAATATTTCATGCAAGCTACAGCCAAAAGAAAGCAGGTGTAGCAATATTAATCTCAGATAAAATAGACTTCAAATGCAGGGATGTTTTGAGAGACAAAGAAGGCCACTACATACTAATAAAAGGGGCAATTCAGCAAGAAGAAATAACAATCGTAAATGTCTATGCACCCAATCAAGGTGCCACAAAATACATGAGAGAAACATTGGCAAAACTAAAGGAAGCAATTGATGTTTCCACAATAATTGTGGGAGACTTCAACACATCACTCTCTCCTATAGATAGATCAACCAGACAGAAGACCAATAAGGAAATTGAAAACCTAAACAATCTGATAAATGAATTAGATTTAACAGACATCTACAGGACATTACATCCCAAATCACCAGGATACACATACTTTTCTAGTGCTCACGGAACTTTCTCCAGAATAGACCATATGCTGGGACATAAAACAAGCCTCAATAAATTTAAAAAGATTGAAATTATTCAAAGCACATTCTCTGACCACAATGGAATACAATTAGAAGTCAATAACCATCAGAGACTTAGAAAATTCACAAATATCTGGAGGTTAAACAACACACTCCTAAACAATCAGTGGGTTAAAGAAGAAATAGCAAGAGAAATCGCTAAATATATAGAGACGAATGAAAATGAGAACACAACATACCAAAACCTATGGGATGCAGCAAAAGCAGTGCTAAGGGGGAAATTTATAGCACGAAACGCATATATTAAAAAGGAAGAAAGAGCCAAAATCAAAGAACTAATGGATCAACTGAAGAAGCTAGAAAATGAACAGCAAACCAATCCTAAACCAAGTACAAGAAAAGAAATAACAAGGATTAAAGCAGAAATAAATGACATAGAGAACAAAAAAACAATAGAAAGGATAAATATCACCAAAAGTTGGTTCTTTGAGAAGATCAACAAGATTGACAAGCCCCTAGCTAGACTGACAAAATCAAAAAGAGAGAAGACCCATATCAACAAAATAATGAATGAAAAAGGTAACATAACTGCAGATCCTGAAGAAATTAAAAAAATTATAAGAGGATATTATGAACAACTGTATGGCAACAAACTGGATAATGTAGAAGAAATGGACAATTTCCTGGAAACATATGAACAACCTAGACTGACCAGAGAAGAAATAGAAGACCTCAACCAACCCATCACAAGCAAAGAGATCCAATCAGTCATCAAAAATCTTCCCACAAATAAATGCCCAGGGCCAGATGGCTTCACAGGGGAATTCTACCAAACTTTCCAGAAAGAACTGACACCAATCTTACTCAAACTCTTTCAAAACATTGAAAAAAATGGAACACTACCTAACTCATTTTATGAAGCTAACATCAATCTAATACCAAAACCAGGCAAAGATGCTACAAAAAAGGAAAACTACCGGCCAATCTCCCTAATGAATATAGATGCAAAAATCCTCAACAAAATACTTGCAAATCGAATCCAAAGACACATTAAAAAAATCATACACCATGACCAAGTGGGGTTCATTCCAGGCATGCAAGGATGGTTCAACATAAGAAAAACAATCAATGTATTACAACACATTAAAAACTCGAAAGGGAAAAATCAATTGATCATCTCAATAGATGCTGAAAAAGCATTTGACAAAATCCAACATCCGTTTTTGATAAAAACACTTCAAAAGGTAGGAATTGAAGGAAACTTCCTCAACATGATAAAGAGCATATATGAAAAACCCACAGCCAGCATAGTACTCAATGGTGAGAGACTGAAAGCCTTCCCTCTAAGATCAGGAACAAGACAAGGATGCCCGCTGTCACCACTGTTATTCAACATTGTGCTGGAAGTGCTAGCCAGGGCAATCCGGCAAGACAAAGAAATAAAAGGCATCCAAATTGGAAAAGAAGAAGTAAAACTGTCATTGTTTGCAGATGATATGATCTTATATCTAGAAAACCCTGAGAAATCGACGATACAGCTACTAGAGCTAATAAACAAATTTAGCAAAGTAGCAGGATACAAGATTAATGCACATAAGTCAGTAATGTTTCTATATGCTAGAAATGAACAAACTGAAGAGACACTCAAGAAAAAGATACCATTTTCAATAGCAACTAAAAAAATCAAGTACCTAGGAATAAACTTAACCAAAGATGTAAAAGACCTATACAAAGAAAACTACATAACTCTACTAAAAGAAATAGAAGGGGACCTTAAAAGATGGAAAAATATTCCATGTTCATGGATAGGAAGGCTAAATGTCATTAAGATGTCAATTCTACCCAAACTCATCTACAGATTCAATGCAATCCCAATCAAAATTCCAACAACCTACTTTGCAGACTTGGAAAAGCTAGTTATCAAATTTATTTGGAAAGGGAAGATGCCTCGAATTGCTAGAGACACTCTAAAAAAGAAAAACGAAGTGGGAGGACTTACACGCCCTGACTTTGAAGCTTATTATAAAGCCACAGTTGCCAAACAGCATGGTACTGGCACAAAAATAGACATATAGATCAATGGAATCGAATTGAGAATTCAGAGATAGACCCTCAGATCTATGGCCGACTGATCTTTGATAAGGCCCCCAAAGTCACTGAACTGAGCCATAATGGTCTTTTCAACAAATGGGGCTGGGAGAGTTGGATATCCATATCCAAAAGAATGAAAGAGGACCCCTACCTCACCCCCTACACAAAAATTAACTCAAAATGGACCAAAGATCTCAATATAAAAGAAAGTACCATAAAACTCCTAGAAGATAATGTAGGAAAACATCTTCAAGACCTTGTATTAGGAGGCCACTTCCTAGACTTTACACCCAAAGCACAAGCAACAAAAGAGAAAATAGATAAATGGGAACTCCTCAAGCTTAGAAGTTTCTGCACCTCAAAGGAATTTCTCAAAAGGTAAAGAGGCAGCCAACTCAATGGGAAAAAATTTTTGGAAACCATGTATCTGACAAAAGACTGATATCTTGCATATACAAAGAAATCCTACAACTCAATGACAATAGTACAGACAGCCCAATTATAAAATGGGCAAAAGATATGAAAAGACAGTTCTCTGAAGAGGAAATACAAATGGCCAAGAAACACATGAAAAAATGTTCAGCTTCACTAGCTATTAGAGAGATGCAAATTAAGACCACAATGAGATACCATCTAACACCGGTTAGAATGGCTGCCATTAAACAAACAGGAAACTACAAATGCTGGAGGGGATGTGGAGAAATTGGAACTCTTATTCATTGTTGGTGGGACTGTATAATGGTTCAGCCACTCTGGAAGTCAGTCTGGCAGTTCCTTAGAAAACTAGATATAGAGCTACCATTCGATCCAGCGATTGCACTTCTCGGTACATACCCGGAAGATCGGAAAGCAGTGACACGAACAGATATCTGCACGCCAATGTTCATAGCAGCATTATTCAGAATTGCCAAGAGATGGAAACAACCCAAATGTCCTTCAACAGATGAGTGGATAAATAAAATATGGTATATACACACGATGGAATACTACGCGGCAGTAAGAAGGAACGATCTGGTGAAACATATGACAACATGGATGAACCTTGAAGACATAATGCTGAGCGAAATAAGCCAGGCACAAAAAGAGAAATATTATATGCTACCACTAATGTGAACTTTGAAAAATGTAAAACAAATGGTTTATAATGTAGAATGTAGGGGAACTAGCAGTAGAGAGCAATTAAGGAAGGGGGAACAATAATCCAAGAAGAACAGATAAGCTATTTAACGTTCTGGGGATGCCCAGAAATGACTATGGTCTGTTAATTTCTGATGGATGTAGTAGGAACAAGTTCACTGAAATGCTGCTATATTATGTAACTTTCTTGGGGTAAAGTAGGAACATGTTGGAAGTTAAGCAGTTATCTTAGGTTAGTTGTCTTTTTCTTACTCCCTTGCTATGGTCTCTTTGAAATGTTCTTTTATTGTATGTTTGTTTTCTTTTTAACTTTTTTTTTCATACAGTTGATTTAAAAAAGACAAACAAGGAAAAAAAAAAAAAAAAAGATGTTGTGCCCCCTTGAGGAGCCTGTGGAGAATGCAGGGGTATTCGCCTACCCCACCTCCATGGTTGCTAACATGACCACAGACATAGGGGACTGGTGGTTTGATGGGTTGAGCCCTCTACCATAAGTTTTACCCTTGGGAAGACGGTTGCTGCAAAGGAGAGGCTAGGCCTCCCTGTATTTGTGCCTAAGAGTCTCCTCCTGAATGCCTCTTTGTTGCTCAGATGTGGCCCTCTCTCTCTGGCTAAGCCAACTTGAAAGGTGAAATCACTGCCCTCCCCCCTACGTGGGATCAGACACCCAGGGGAGTGAATCTCCCTGGCAACATGGAATATGACTCCCGGGGAGGAATGTAGACCCGGCATCGTGGGACGGAGAACATCTTCTTGACCAAAAGGGGGATGTGAAAGGAAATGAAATAAGCTTCAGTGGCAGAGAGATTCCAAAACGAGCCGAGAGATCACTCTGGTGGGCACTCTTACGCACACTTTAGACAACCTTTTTTAGGTTCTAAAGAATTGGGGTAGCTGGTGGTGGATACCTGAAACTATTAAACTACAACCCAGAACCCATGAATCTCGAAGACAGTTGTATAAAAATGTAGCTTATGAGGGGTGACAGTGGGATTGGGAATGCCATAAGGACCAAACTCCACTTTGTCTAGTTTATGGATGGATGTGTAGAAAAGTAGGGGAAGCAAACAAACAGACAAAGGTACCCAGTGTTCTTTTTTACTTCAATTGCTCTTTTTCACTCTAATTATTATTCTTGTTATTTTTGTGTGTGTGCTAATGAAGGTGTCAGGGATTGATTTAGGTGATGAATGTACAACTATGTAATGGTTCTGTAAACAATCGAAAGTACAATTTGTTTTGTATGACCGCGTGGTATGTGAATATATCTCAATAAAATGATGATTAAAAAAAAAAAAAAAAAAAGTAAATGAAATTGAGAATAGGAAAACAACAGAGAGAATCAATAAAAGCAGAAGTTGGTTCTTTGAAAAAAAATCAACAAAAGTAATGGACCCCTTGCTAGGCTAACAAAAAAAAAAGAGAGAGAGAGAGAGAGCAGATGCAAATAAATGCAATCAGAAACAGGGAAGGAAACATAACAACTGACCCAGAAGAAACAAAGGAGATAATGAGGGGATACTATGAGCAACCATATGCTAATAAACTAGACAACTTGGATGAAATGGACAACGTCCAGGAAAAGCATAAACAACCAACATTGACTCGAGAAGAAATAGTTGACCTCAACAAACCAATCACAAGTAAAGAGATTGAGTCAGTCATCAAAAAGCTCCCAAAAAAGAAAAGCCCAGGACCAGACGGCTTCACATGTGACTTCTACCAAGCATTCAAGAAGGAATTAGTACCAATCCTGCTCAAACTCTCCAAAAAACTGAAGAGGAGGGAAAGCTACCCAACTCATTCTATGAAGCCAACATCATGCTAAAACCAAAATCAGACAAAGACACTTTTACAAAGAAAGAAAATTATAGACCAATCTCTTTAAAGAATATAGATACAAAAATCCTCAACAAAATACTCACAAATCAAATCCAGCAGCACATTAAAAGAATTATACACCATGACCAGGTGGGGTTTATTCCAGGTATGCAAGGCTGGTTCAACACAAAAAAATAATTTAATATAATACACCACATCAATAAATCAAAGCAGAAGAACTACCTGACCATCTCGATCAGTGCAGAAAAGACATTTGACAAAATTCAACATCCTTTCTTGATGGAAACACTTCAAAGGATAGGAATAGAATGGAATTTTCTCAATATGATAAAGGCAATATACGAAAAACCCACAGCTAATATCCGTAGGCAATGGGGAGAGACTGAAAGCTTTCCCTCTAAGATCTGGAACAGGACAGGGATGCCCACTGTCACCACTGTTATTCAACATTGTGCTGGAAGTTCTAGCTAGAGCAATCAGGCAAGAAAAAGAAATAAAAGGCATCCAAATTGGAGCGGAAGAAGTAAAACTTTCACTGTTCACAGATGACATGATTCTATATGTAGAAAATCCAGAAAAATCTACAGCAAAGCTATTAGAGCTAATTAATGAATACAGCAAAGTTCAACACACAAAAAGCTGTAGTGTTCTTATACACAAGTAATGTGCAACAAGAGGAAGAAATAAAAAAAGGATTCCATTTACAATAGCAACCAAAAGAATCAAGTATTTAGGAATAAACTTAACAAAGGCCACAAAAGACATATACAAAGAAATCTACAAGAAACTGCTAAAAGAAATTGAACAGGACGTAAAAAATTGGAAGAACATACCGTGTTCATAGATTGGAAGACTAAATATAATTAAGATGTCAATTCTACCTAAACTGATTTATAGATTCAATGCAATACCAATTAAAATCCCAACAACTTACTTTGCAGAAATAGAAAAACCAATAATCAAATTCATTGGGAAAGTCAAGGTGCCCTCAAAAGCCAAAGATATCTTGAGAAAGAGGAACAAAGTTGGAGGTCTCACACTACCTGACTTGGAAGCATATTACAAAGCTACAGTGTTCAAAACAGCATGGTACCGGCATAAGGATAGATATGCCGACCAATGGAATTGAATTGAGTGTTCAGAAACAGACTATCACATCTATGGACAATTGATCTCTGATAAGGCAGTCAAGGCAAAGCAACTGGGACAGAGCAGACTCTTCAATAAATGGTGTTTGGAGAACTGGATATCCATTTCCAATAGAATGAAAAAGGACCCCTATCTCATACCTTATACAAAAATTAACTTGAAATGGATCAAAGACCTAAACATTAGTGCTAAGACCATAAGACTCTTAGAAGAAAATGTAGGGCAATTTCTTAAAGATGTTGTGATAGGAGGTGGTTTCCTAGACCTTATACCCAAAGCACGAGCAACCAAAGAACAAATAGACAAAAGGGATCTCCTCAAAAATTAAACACTTTTGTACCTCAAAGGACTTTGCCAGAAAGGTAAAAAGGCAGCCTACACAATGGGAGACAATATTTGGAAACCACATGTAAGATAAGGGTTTAATATCCCGAATATACAAAGCAATCCTACAACTGAACAACAGAAAGACAAACAACCCAATTTAAAAATGGGCAAAAGACATGGGCAGACACTTTTCTGAAGAGGAAATACAAATGGCTCAAAAACATATGAAAAAATGCTCAACTTCACTGGCTATTAGGGAAATGCAAATCAAAACCACAATGAGATATCATCTCACACCTACCAGAATGGCCATTATCCAAAAAACAGAAAATTACAATTGCCAGAGAGGATGTGGAGAAAGAGGCACACTTATTCACTGTTGGTGGGAATGTAGAATGGTGCAACCACTGTGGAAGACAGTGTGGCATGGCAGTTCCTCAGGAAGCTAAGTATAGATTTGCCTATGACCCAGCTATTTCATTACTAGGTATATAATCAGAGGAACTGAAAATTAATACATGAACGGACATTTGTAAACCGATGTTTATTGCAGCATTATTCACAATAGCCAAGAGACAGAAACAGCCCAAAAGTCCCTCAATGGATAAACAAACTGTGGTACATACATGATGGAATATTATGCAGCTGTAAGACAGAACAAAGACATGGAACATATAATAACGTGGATGAACCTTGAGGACATCATGTTGAGCGACGTTACCCAGAAACCAAAAGACAAATACTGTGTGGTCTCACTAATATGAGCTAACATTAATAAGCACACTTTGAGAGGTAAAAGCTGATAACATAGGCTACCAGGAGATAGATAAAGGGTAGAGATAGGGCATTTGATGCTGAAGGACTACAGAATGTTGAGCAAGATTGATTGTATAGATCCAGAAATAGATAGCATAATACTGTGTGATAGTAGAACAATATTGTAACTACACTGAACAAAGATGTCCATGAGTAAAGCTGAAAGAGGTGGGCTAGGGGCATGAATGACACCTGAGGTAAAGACAGAAGATAAAGACTGGGACTGCTTAACTTAGAAAAAACTGGAGAGGTCAAGGATTGTGATTAAATGTACAAATATAAAACTGTTCTTGACGTGGGAGAAAAATGAATGTCAACCATCCAGAATGTTGTAAAGGAGATGGTATTGGGGAAAAATATAATCAAAGCAAACTGGAGTCTATGGTCAAAAGTAACACTGTAATATGCTTCCATTAAATGTAACAAAAGCAATATACCAAAGCTATATGTGTATGAGAGGGGGATATAAAGGGAGGGATGTGGGATTCTTGCTAGGGGTGTTGTCTGCCCCTACTATTGTATTGTATGATATTTTATTTTCTTTTTATCTTTTTTATTATTCATTAAAAAAACTTTTTTTTCATAGTAATTGTTCTAGTTTGCTAATGCTGCCAGAATGCAAAACATCAGAAATGGAATGGCTTTTATAAAAAGGGGTTTATTTGGTTACAAAGTTACAGTCTTATGGCCATAAAGTGTCCATCAACAAAGGGTACCTTCACTGGAGGATGGCCAATGGTGTCCGGAAAATCTGTTAGCTGGGAAGGCATGTGGCTGGCGTCTGCTCCAAAGTTCTGGTTTCAAAATGGCTTTCTCCCAGGACATTCCTCTCTAGGCTGCAGTTCCTCAAAAATGTCATTCTTAGTTGCTCTTGGGATGTTTGTCCTCTCTTAACTTCTCCGGAACAAGAGTCTGCTTTCAACAGCCATCTTCAAACTGTCTCTCGTCTGCAGCCACTCTCTCAGCTTCTGTGCATTCTTCAAAGTGTCCCTCTTGGCTGTAGCTCCCCTGCAAAATGTCACTCACAGCTGCACTGAGTTCCTTCTGTTATGTCAGCTCATTTATATGGATCCACTGATCAACTTAGACCTACCCCAAACGGGCAGAGCAATACCTCCATGGAAATTATCCAATCAGAGTCATCACCCACAGCTGGGTGAGGCGCATTCCAAAGAAACATTCAAAGAATTACAATCTAATCAACACTGATAACGTCTGCCCACACAAGATTACATCAAAGATAACGGTGTTTGGGGGACACAATATATTCAAACTGGCACAGTAATCAATATGTTCAAGAGCTGACTGTGATGACAAATGCATAACTGTATGATGATACCATGAACAACTGATGGTACATTGTGGATAATTATATGGTTTGTGAATATAGCTCTATAAAATTGTATGGAAAAATATAAACAGGGATAAAAGTGCTGGAGAAAACATGGAGAGAAGGATGTATGTATTTACTGTCAGTTAGGAGGTAGAATGGTATAGCCTTTCTGGAGGACAGTGGGGTGGTTCCACACGAAGCTAAGTATGTGGGTGCCATAAGGTCCTGCAACCTCATTAGGGGGCATTTACTTGGAGGATCTGAGAGCAGGGACATGAATGGACATTTGCACACTGGTATTTATAGAGAGAGTATGCATGATTTGCAATGGGTGGAGGTAGCCTAAGAGTACACTGAATGAGGAACAGAATGGTGAACTGTTATGTGTGCATACAATGGAATATTGAGCAACTGTGAGAAGGAGCGAAGCTGTGAGACACGCAATGAAGTGAATGGAACCTGGAGACAGCATTCTGAGTGAAGTACTCCAGAAACAAAGGCAAACATTATAATGCCTCACCAATATGGACTAACTACAATGTGTAAACTCAGAATTGAATCTTAGAGCACAGCCTAACAGGGGAACGATTATTGCAATGGTCCCTAGGATTGAAAGCTCTTACAGCAGTCAAATCCATTTCTAAATTGTAACGGCTATCTCCAAACTCTGAGATGCTGATCCCTTTGTGTATAATCTGATAGGTCTCTAGAACATTGGGTATCTGTGTGACACATTAAACTCAGAGCTAGAACTCGGCAGATATGAATGTCAGTATTAGAACATATAGCAACTGTTAAAAAAGCTGAAAGAGTCCAGACTTCAACTAGAGATATGAATGAAGTAGATGTGGTTAGGACTAGGACAGATCAGGTCAAAGGGTAAAGGACAACACTGACTGCATTTTAAAACCTCAAATTCCATGTGAGATCAAGGGAAGAGATGGTTAGTTGGTGCAAGAGCTATATTTCCTAAATAATTTAACTTGTAGTTTGTTAAAATACCATAATTGCATGGAACTTTTAATAGGAAGTAAGACCTGGTAGGTTTGCATAGGTTATGTGAAATAGTGACACATCCCAAAATAATTTAGGCAGAGAATAAAAATATATATATGCAGGGCTCCCCTGAAGAGCTGAGGAAAAATGCAGAGGTGTTGGGTTTCCTCTCCTGGATTGTTGCTGATGTTCTCACAAACAAACTGACGATTTGACGTGTCAAGCCCTCTATCATGGGACTTGCCCTTATGAGGCTCGTTACTGCAGAGGCGAGGCTAACCTGCTTAAAACTGTGCTGAAGAGTCTCCCCCCGAATACCTCTTTGTTGCTCAAATGTGGCCTTCTCTTTTTAGCTAAGCCAACTCGGTGGGTGAACCCACTGCCCTCCCCAATATGTGGGACCTGACTCCCAGGGTGTAAATATCCCTGGTAACGTGGGATATGACTCCCAGGGATGAATCTAGACCCGACACCGTGGGATTGAGAACATCTTCTTGACCAAAAGGAGGATGCCCAATGAAACGAAACAAAGTTTCCAGTGGCTGAGAGATTCCAAATGGAGTCGAGAAGTCACTCTGGTAGGCACTCTTATGCACTACATAGATGACCTTTTTTAGGTTTTAGTACAGTGAAATAGCTAGAAATAAATACCTGAAACTATCAAACTACAACCCAGTAGCTTTGACTCTTGAAGATGATTGTATAGCAATGCAGCTTACAAGGGGTGACAGCATAATTGTGAATGCCTTGTGGATTGCAGTCCTTTTATCCAGTGTATGGATGGATGAGTAGACAAATGGCAACAAAAAACTAAATGAAAAATAGGATGGGGGGGGGTTGAGTTTTTTACTTTTATTTTTTATTCTTATTTTCACTTTTTCTAGTACAAGGAAAATGTTCAAAAAATAGATTGGGATGATGAATGCACAACTACATGGTGGTACTGTGAATAATTGTACACTTTGGATGATGATATGGTATGTGACTATATCTCAATAAAAATGAATTTTAAAAAATTTAATGTTTCAATCATTCTAAAATAGCTTTAATTTTCAAAGAAACAGAGTTTTAATGAGGGGATATTTTGTTTTAATATTGGTTTTATTTTCCTGATTATGATACTTTTTTTGAAGTCTAAAAATGCAGAAAAGTTTGAAGATAAAGGAATCATCCTTATTCTCACCACACATACATAATGTCTGTAACTTTTTGATGTATTTCCTTCTAGTATTTTTTCCTTTGTGCCTAAATATATACATTAAATATGCACAAAGTTAAGATCATACTGGGCACATGAAGCGTTACTGCTTAATATTATGAGTTTTTCCCTTGTAATTAAAATTTTCTGAAATATGATTTTCAGTAGCTGGGTAATATTCCATTATATTTGCCATAATTTATTTTCAAATGTAACAATTTTAATTACAGTACTTTGTTTCCTTTACTTACATGCATCTTTCTTATTTTTTTATACGAATGCTAAGAGTATTAAAGCTATGAAACATCACATTTGTGGCAAATATTTTTCTTAGTTTGTGTTGTTTTTTTTTTAATTTTTTTTTATTTAGATTGTTCAGATACCATACAACTATCCAAAGATCCAAAGTATACAATCAATTGCCCACGGCACCACTACATAGCTGTGCATCCATCAACACAATTTCTTTTTCCAATTTTTTAGAACATTTTCACTAATCCAGAAAAGAAACAAAGAAAAAAAAGGAAACTCACATCCTCCCATACCCCTAACCTCGCCCCCCTCCCTCCATTATTGATTCATAGTTTTGGTATAGTACATTTGTTACTATACCAAATGTACTATACCAAATGTTGATAAAAGAATGTTAAAATACTACTAACTGTATTATATAGTTTGCAATAGGTATATATTTTTTCCCTATATACCTCTCTATTATTAACCTCTAGTTATAGTGATATACATTTTTTCTAGTTCGTGAGAGAGATTTCTAATATTTGTATAGTTAATCACGGACATTGTCCACCACAAGATTCACTGTTTTATACATTCTCATCTTTTAACCTCCAACTTTCCTTCTGGTGTCATGCATGACTCTGAGCTTACCCTTTTCACCACCTTCACACACCTTTTAGCACTGTTAGTTATTCTCATTACATGCCACCATCACCCCTGTCCATTTCCAAATACTTAAGTTCACCGTAGTTGAACATTCTGCTCATAATAAGCAACCGCACCCCATTCTTCAGTTTCAATTCTATATCCTGGTAACTTATATTTCATGTCTATGAGTTTACATATTATAGTTAGTTCATATCAGTGAGACCCTGCAATATTTGCCTTTATGTGTCTGTCTTATTTCACTCAACATAGTGCCCTCAAGTTTTCTTCATCAACCCCTTTCTTTTAAGATCATTTTGTTCAAACACTATACATTCCGTCCTAAGTAAACAATAGTTGGTTCCCCAAATAGTCATGTATTTATGTATTGAGCACCACTGCCACTCTCTCTATAAGGACATTTCTTCCACAAAGACGGAGGAATAGTCAAAGAAGACAGAGAAGCAAAAGAAAAAGGCAAGAGAAAGAGAGAAAAACAAACAAAAAAACTTGATAGTTAGAAGGTGACAAAAGGAAAGACAGCATTAACCTAAAGTAGAATAAAGAGTCAGACATCACCACCAATGCCTGGAATCCCATACCCTTCCCCTATTCCCCACCCCCCACCATATGCATTTAGCTTTGGTATATTGCTTTTGTTACATTAAAGGAAGCATAATACATGTTTCTGTTAATTCTAGCCTCTAGTTTGCATTGATTGTATTTTCCCCCCAATCCCACCCTATTTTTAACACCTTGCAATGATGACATTCATTTGTTCTACCTCATGTAAAAACATATTTGTACCTTTTATTACAATCGTTGAGCATCCTAGGTTTCCCTGAGTTACACAGTCCCAGTCTTTATCGTTCATCTTTTGTTCTGGTGTCCCACATGATCCCAGCCTTCCTCTTTCAACCATACTCACAGTCATCTTTGTTCAGTGTACTTACATTGCTGTGCTACTATCTCCCCAAATTGTTTTCCAAACCTCTCACTCCTGTCTTTTCCTTTCTGTCTGCAGTGGTTCCTTTAGTGCTTCCTGTAGAGCAGGTTTCTTGTTCACAAACTCGGTCATTGTCTGTTTGTCAGAATATTTTAAGCTTTCCTTCATATCTGAAGGATAGTTTTGCCGGATATAGAGTTCTTGGTTGGTGGTTTTTCTCTTTCAGTATCTTAAATATATCAACCCACTTCCTTCTTGCTTCCATAGTTTCTATTGAGAAATCCACACATAGTCTTATCAAGCTTCCTTTGTATGTGATAGATCGTTTCTCTCTTGCTGCTTTCAGGATTCTCTCTTTGTCTTTGACATTTGATAATCTGATTATTAAGTGTCTTGGCATAGGCCTATTCAGATCTATTCTGTTTGGGGTACGCTGCGCTTCTTGGATCCGTAATTTTATGTCTTTCATAACAGATGGGAAATTTTCATTGACTATTTTCTCTTTTATTGCTTCTGCCCCTTTTCCCTTCTCTTCTCCTTCTGGGACACCAATGACACGTAAATTCTTGCTTTTCGTTTTGTCTTTAAGTTCCCGGAGACGATGCTCGTATTTTTCCATTCTTTTCCCTATCTGTTCCTTTGTGTGCAGGCTTTCAGGTGCCTTGTTCTCCAGTTCCTGACTGTTTTCTTCTGCCTCTTGAGATCTGCTGTTGTATGCTTCCAGTGTGTCTTTCATCTCTTGTGTTGCGCCTTTCATTTCCATAGATTCTGCCAGTTGGTTTTTTGAACTTTCAATTTCTACCTTATGTACGTCCTGTGTTTTCATTATACTGTTCATCTCTTTTGCCATATCTTCCCTAAACTTTTTGAATTCAGTTATTATTAGTTGTTTCAATTCCTGCATCACAGTTGAAGTGCAAGTTTGTTCCCCTGACCGGGCCATAACCTCATTTTTCTTGGTGTAGGTTGTAGTTTTGTGTTGTCCAGGCATGGTTTCCTTGGTTACCCCAATCAGGCCTCCCCAGACTAGAATGGGCTAAGGTCCCAGAAGGAAGAAATAGTCAGTATCCGGTTTCCCTGAGGGTGTGTCTTAGAAAATTGGTACACCCTGTGATGCCTCCAGTCACTCTGTTTTTCTGCCCAGCAGGTGGAACCTGTTAGCCTATAATTCTTGACTGGTGTAAGTTCTGAATGAAAGGCAGGTAGTAGAGCTGGATCCCACCCCTTTCCTCTTAGAGAAGATAGACACCCTAGGGGGAGGTCATTAGCATTTCAATGGTCTCTCTCTGCCTGTGCTACACCCTTGTCTGGGTCACAGAACTGGGAACTGAAAATGGCTGAGGCTTTCTCCACTGAGTCAAAAAAGGAACAGAGCTAGTCCGAGGTGACCCTCCGGCTCTCCAAGGTCAGTTGTCACCCAAAGCCTCTGTCTATTTGTTGGGGATTTGTACCTCGTAGTGAGCAGTTCACACTCGCTAATTAAAACCCCAGTTGGAGCTCAGCTGAGCTATATTCACTTGCTGGGAGAAAGCTTCTCTCTGGCACCATGAGGCTTTGTAGCTCGGGCTGTGGGGGAGGGGTCTCCCGATTTGGATCCGCAGTTTTTACTTACAGATTTTATGCTGTGATCTCGGGCATTCCTCCCAATTCAGGTTGGTGTATGATGAGTGGATGGTTACGTTTGACACCCTGCAGTTATTCCGGATTATTTACTAGTTGTTTCTGGTTTTTTTCAGTTGTTCCAGGGGGACTACTTAGCTTCCACTCCTCTCTATGCCACCATCTTAGATCCTCTGTGGTATGTTTTTAAACATGATTTTTTTGAGATGCATTTTAAAGTATTCAATCGTCATAATCTCCCTTTGCAATTTTTATTGCTACTTTTACAAAGTCATCCTTGATCCAGATATCAGTTAAATATTATGCGTATATATTTTAAAGCATGTTACAGTTTTATTTTCATATTCAATATTTTAATATATTGGAATTTATTTTCATGTTTGATATAAGGAGAGGATTGATCTTAATTTTTTCCCCTAAACTTAGGTCAGTTTTCCCAGTTCCTCTTACTGAATAACCTAGGCCTGCTTGATTACTTCATGATATTTCAATTATCATCTTCTGTAAAGTTCTGCTTGCAGAGGGGAAAGTGGAGTCCAAAAGTTCATTTACAAAAAACATATGGCACCACAAAACTGTGAGCTAATCATAGTGCACCTGTGCAGTGAGGAGCCTGGATTTCTAGGGTTTGGCTGAACCATCCAAATACATCCTGGCACAGGCTATGGTTTGGTCCCATTTAGTGAAAGTTATTCATTGGGCTTAATGGGGCTTGGTAGGGACAAATGTGGATTCTGAGATTGTTCCTTCCTAGACTACAATGGTGGTAAAAGAAATCTCTCAGTTAGTTGGCCAGATTTGGGGAAACTGTGCTAGGGAGAATACTGGGAATATGAGGATCTACTTCATATTCCCTTTCTACTGAAAGGGAGTCATCTATGATTTCCTGACTTGTCAGAAGATAAGAATTTTAGTTTGTCCCCAGAATCCAGTAGACCATTAAGTTATATCAGGCAGTCTTTTGCTTTATTAAGGTTTTACACATACTAGGGTCTGTTTCATCCATGCTAGTACATTCATTGATCTGTCTACTGATTCTTTTCAAAGAATCAGATTTAAAAAAGTTATTTTGACTTCAAAATAAGCAAGTCCCAGGATGGGAATAAATTTAGAAATTTTAAATCCCTTTAGAGAACTAATGGGTTTACAATGTTATTCTTGTATCTTCAGCTTGAAAACAATTTTAGTTAGTAAAAGACCACAAAAGATTATTAAATGGGCCACCAAATATGAACACTTTAATTCCCTGATGGCATGCCTATAGTAGGTTATACTTTAGAATAAAGATCCTTTAAGAACCTTCAAAAGTCATTTGGCTTATTCAGAACAACTACATAACAGCACAACTGCATGAACCCCAAGGGAGTATTACAGAAGTCTCCAATATGCTTTCCTTGTGCACAGATATTTCTTACAAAGTAAACTCACATTCAATTCCAAGTCAACTGAGCATAGTAAGTTTTCCCAGAACTTGAATTATGTCATAGGTTAGGGAGGTATTTTGGAAGAGAAAATCTTACGTATGTAGAATCTAACGGCTTTATAAATGTTCAAAACACCTTGTTCCTGGCCTTAACTCTGGATCTTCCATATGGAAAACTTAAATTCTTCTGTAATCTTGGCTTACTGCTATCATATCATCTTCGGCAGAGAAACAGAAAAGATGTGTTACTACCTTCCCCAAGGACAGCCCTTTATTTTCTCAGCATTAAATCATTCTTTTCGTCATCTCTTCTCCAGGCTCCCTAAAGATTCAAAATCACTAAGACTTCTTGAGCAGTAACAAGTAAAATATATAGTTCCTACTTTCAAATACCAAAATAGGAAGATGAAAGACTAACAGAAGATGCATGTGGGAAAGGAAATAAGGCAAAATATGTGCAAGAATGTGATCATGTCACAAAATATTCTAATTTTTAGATTCTAAAATCAAAATGCAGCTTAACTTTGCTGTGATCATTAACAGTAGTAGTATTTGATGCCATCTTGAAATACAGAAAAAATATATATATAAACATAAATATCAAGATGGTAGCTCAAATTAAAATTGGGTTTATTAAGAAACTCTTCCAGGAGAAGGTGAGTATTGCGCTAGCCTTTAAGGGAAATCTTCCCTCTCTCCCTCCAACTGCCTTCAGCCTCCCTTCCATTTCACACCAGGAATATAAAAATTAATATAATATTATCCCTGCCTTCTAAATGAAAATGGACTGATCAAGAAGCTGAAAGAAAGTTTCAGGATTGCGGGTAGGGGACAGTTAAAACTCTTATGGCATTGCCTTAAACCACTCCTATTTTACCCAACTCTTTGTAAAAGATACAAGACTTAAGTGCACAGCTTGGTCAATTTTTACATATGTATACATTCTTGTGACCACTGCCCAAATCAAGATATAGAACATTTCCCAGCACCCCAAAAGGCTTCCTGATGCTCCTTAGCCATCAACACTCATATCTTACCCCCAGTGGTAACCACCATTCAGGGACTATCTCCACTGATTAGTTTTGTCTAAAGGATCATC
The DNA here is from genome assembly GCF_015220235.1 of Choloepus didactylus. Lineage (NCBI taxonomy): Eukaryota > Metazoa > Chordata > Mammalia > Pilosa > Megalonychidae > Choloepus > Choloepus didactylus. The sequence continues at coordinate 36,901,903 of NC_051308.1, forward strand.
TTTTTTAAGACAGCTAAAGATAAAAGTTTAAGCAGAACCTTATTTAAAATTCAAGTTAGCTCAAGTTTAGGGAAATACATAAAAATAAAGTCCTAGTAACGTTCCGAATGAATGACTCCCAGGTGGTTAGTCTTGAGGCTTAATTAATCTTCTCTCTTGAAGTTTTAGAAATTTCTGTTCAAATGACTGATAGGGTGAGGCTCTTTAGATTACCTATATAAGGCCACCAATGAATAACTGAACTTCATTCATCTATAGTAAAATTACTCCCAGTACTGGATCTGTTATTATGTTATTTTTTCATATATGATAGAAAAAAAAAAATCCATGCTGTTCTGCTCTTCAACATTTTACTTTCTTCCAAAGTTCAAGATCTCGTCTGGGTCAACAATATCTAGTTACAATAAGTGGCTACGCTTAGCTAAGTGTAATTAACAAAGGTGAGCTTACTTTAAGGATTACATAGTGCTTAACTCTGATGCTTTGGCAGAATATTTAAATGAAGACATCCTACACGCTATTGTGAATATAGGGCTGTCCATAATAGTGAGGAATATAGGCAAGAAATGGAGATCTGACATTTTTAACACTTGAGAGAAGGAAGATAAAAAACAGTGAGCCAGGTATTATGGAAATGACAGTCAAGTAAAAGGGTGGAAGAGGAGGGCAGAAATGGTCACAGTATGTAGAATAAGAAAAAAAAGCATAGAGTCATGGAATGCAAAAGAGAAAATAGTTTAAGAAGGGGTGGTAAACAGGGATTACATGCTATAGAACTAAGGAGGAGAAGAAATGGGACAGACTTGTCAAAAAGGTTACTGAGTCAGACACTATCAGGAAAGTAGTGAGGGAAGAAGTCAGACTGTAGGACATTAAGAAGGAAAGCGATCATACAAAGTAAAGGCAATAAGTATAATACTATAAAAATAATAATAGTCATTATTTACTAAGAAGTCTTACTAGGTTCCAAACATGGTCCTATGTACTTGACATATATCAGAACACCTTTCAATTCTTAAAACCCTATGATGTAAGTGTAGACTTTATAGATGAGGAACTAAGGCATAGTTCATACAGTTAATAAGTAGAGAGGCAGGATTCAGACCCACGCAGTCTATTCCAGAGCCCAAGCTCTTATCCTCTATGCCACACCATAGCAAAAGTCTCAATTGTAAAGTAGTACATGATGCCGACTATGTATTGAGGGTTGAGAATAAAAACGGTTTGAGTAAGCTAGAGATAGAGAAGCACATCAAAAAAGCTACTATAGGAAATGTGCTTGGGAGTTAGCAGCAAGGACTGAGTTCTGCCAGATTGCAAGAAGTCATAATGGGTAAGGTCTGCACAGTTTCCCATTTTCTTACAGCAAGCAGTGACTAGCAACCTGGGAGCTAGAGCAAAGGCATCAGACATCCTGAAGATGACAGTGCGGAGTGTATAATTTAAACTGTAGAATTCAATTTAGATATCTCCTACAAAAAAGGATAGGTTACACTTAAAACGTGGAAAATCTATTTATTACTACTAGCATTTTCAACAACCTACTATGTGTCCTGTAAGGTACAATATGGACACAATACTAACAGTTTGGAGAAATCAGGCAGATTTCTCCTCAGGTCCATGAAAGGTGGCACCATGAATATGCCATTTCTATTATCTAAAAATGACTAAGGCAAATAATCATTACTGGTTCCGTGATCTCATGAATGAATCTGCACAACGCCTGCTGCACAGTAAACACTCAATAATTGTTTCTTGAACTACTGTTGAAATTTACCAAAAATTTTTGGAAAAAAAAAAAAAATTCATTCCTTTATATTTAAGCAGCATAGAGATGTGATTAAAAGCAAGGTTTCAAAGTTAGATAGATCTGGACTCAATTCCAGGCTCTACATATTAACTATTTAATCTTTTTAAAAATGATTTAAGTTTTTCTAACTTTAGTTTTAAAATAGTTAGTGCTGTTACTATAAATTTCAAGAGCCTTTAGTCCAATAAAACCCACTTTCTTCACCAATGATACAAGTAAAACATACAACCAAGTTCCAGGTCATAATCTTTTTTACACTTTTTTACACTCAGAGTCTATTATTCATAATTTTGGAATATTTATAGTAATTATAAAATTTACTATTAATACTCTTGAAAGGTCATTTTATTATAAAAAACACAAATTACATAAAGAATATACTCATGTGATAACAGAACAAGAAATAATTTAAATGTTATGTAAACTAAATTGCAATGTTGATGAAAAACTGAATATTCTTGGTTACTTATATAAACAGATATTTTCAAGTACATCATTAATGTAAAAGAAAATTATGGATGACTATATTTTCATGCAAAGTCAACATACGTAGGTGAGAGGAGGGACATATACCAATTCAAAATGTTCTTCATTTCTTCCCATATTCAAACTCTGATGAGAAACTTATACTGCTCCACTTAAACATATTCTATAATATATATATTATATTATCCTTAATTATTAAGTATATTATTAATACTTAATAATATACTCAATATTATAATCATAAACTTAATTTACAATGATGAAGAATTGTTTTTATTTTAAACCATGATTTTTAAACAGAATGTCTTGGTTCAGTTAAAGTTAACTAAGGAAAAATAAAATATTTAATTGCTAAATTGCTTCTGCTATGTGATAATGAAATCATTCTTAAAATCATGAATTTACCTCTCTTAAGATCTATCTAATCTCTTGGTCCCCACCATTCCTACCTTCAATAATGAACTTCTCCACTTTAAACACACAAATTTATGTTCTCTTTATAACCAACAAGATTATGCCAGTCAAGTAATTCTTTTTTTCTTTATTTGTTTTTTTAATGCAATTTTATTGAGATAAATTCACACACCATATAATCCATCCAAAGTAAACAATCAATGGCTCATAGCATCATCAGAGAGTTGTGCATTCATCACCACAATCAATTTTAGAACATTTTCATTACTCCAAAATAAAGAAAAAAATAAATAAAAATAAAAAAAGAACACCCCAAACGTCCCATAACTCTTATTCGCACCCCCTATTATTTACATTTTTTTGTCTTTGTTTTATTACTCATCTGCCCATACGTTGGATAAAGGAAGTGTCAGTCACAAGGTTTTCACATTCACATGGTCACCAAGTAATCCTTTTTTTTAAAAGCAATTTTATTGAAATATATTCACATACCATACATTCATCCAAAGTGTAAAACAATCGTTCACAGTATCATCATATGGCTGTTCATTCATCATCACAATCAATTTCTGAATATTTTCATTACTCAAAAAAATAAAAATAAGAATAAAAATAAAAGTAAAAAAACAAAAAAACAAAAACACCCAAAACATCCCACACCCTTCCTCCCTCCTATTATTCTCTTTACTTTTTGTCCCCACTTTTCTACTAGTATGTCCATACACTGGGTAAAGGGAGTGTGGGCCATAAGGTTTTCAGAATCAAACACTCACACCATATAAGCTATATAGTTATATGATCATCTTCAAGAATCAAGGATACTGGATTGCAGTTCAACAATTTCAGATATTTCCTTCTAGCTATTCTAATAAACTAAAAACTAAAAAGGGATATCTATATAATGCATAGGAGTTACCTCCAGAATGACCTCTTGACTCCATTTGTAATCTCTCAGCCACTGAAACTTTATTGTGCTTCATTTCTCTTCCCCCTTTTGGTCAAGAACACTTTCTTGAGCCCATAATGCCAGGGCCAGGCTCATCCCCGGGAGTCATGTCCCACATCGCCAGGGAGATTTACACCCCTGGGAGTCACTTCCCACATACAGAGAATCTTAAAGAGAGAGGCCACATCCGAGCAACAAAAGAGGTTCTCTGGGGGTGCCTCTCAGGCACAATTATAAGTAGGCTTAGCCTCTCCTTTGCAGTAACAATCTTCATAAGGGCAAGCCCCAAGATCGAGGGCTTGGCCTACTAAACTGGTAGTCTCCAATACTTGAGAGAATATCAGGAATTCCCCAGCTGGGGAAGTTTAATATTTCCACATTTTGCCCCAGTCCCTCAAGGGGGCATTGCAAATACTTTTTAGTCTCTGCCCAAATTACTCTGGGATGTATCAGGGCTTCATGCTAACCTGTACAAACCAACTGATCTCATTCCCTATTCAAGGTTCTATGTAATTATGGTGTTTGAGTAAACTGACCATACAAGTTAAATTATAGAGTGTGCTATAGAAAATATAGATTTTGCACCAAATAAACATCTCTTCCTTTGGTCTGACACAGAAGCCAAAGTTTTAAACACAGTTAATATCATCCTCTATCCTTTAGTCTGATCTACCCCAATCTCAACTAAGTCCATTTCATTCACATCTCCAATCAAAGTCTGACCTCCTTTTCAGCCTCTTTAACAGTTGCTGCATGGGGCAATGCCAACACTCCAGATGCCTAACTCTGGCTCCAAGCCCCAGGTGCCACACAGACACCCGAAGCCCCATGGTCCGACCAGGTCACACACAAATAGCTCAGCCTCTTAGAATTTATAAATAACTGTTACAACTCATGAATAGATGGGACTGCTGTAAGAACTTACAATCTAGGAACCTTTACAATAAGCCTTCCCCTGATAACCTATGCTCCCAGATTCAATTTTCAGAGTATGCACATTACTGTTAGTCCATATTAGTGAGGCATATAATGTTTGTCTTTTCATTTCTGGCTTACTTCACTCAACATACTGTCCTCAAGGTCCATTCACCTAGTTGCATACCTCACAACTTCATTCCTTCTTGCTGCAGCTCAATATTCTATTGTATGTATACACCACAGTTCACCCTTTGGTTTATCAGTCAATGTACCCTTAGGCCACCTCCAATCATTGTAAATCATGAATACTGTTGCCACAAACACCAGTGGGCAAATGCCTACCTGTTTTCTCGCTCTCAGCTCCTCCCAGTATACAACCAATAACAGGGTTGCAGGACCATATGGCAAACCCATATTTAGCTTCCTGTGGAACCACCACACTGCCCTCCAGAGGGGCTGCAACACTCTACTTCCTCACCAACAGCAAATACGTACATCCCTCTCTCAACATTTTCTCCAGCACTTGTATCCCTCTGCTTATTTTTTAAACAGTTTTATTCACACCCCATACAATCCATCTTAAGTAAACAATCAATGATTCCCAGTATAATCACACAGTTGTGCATTTACCACCACAATCTGTATGAGGATATTTCCATTTCTTTCGAATTGAAAGAGGAAGAGGAGGAAAAAAAAAAAGAAGAAAAAAAGATAGAAGAAAAAAATAAAATAAAATACAATGAAAAGGTCAGACAATAACTAAAACACCAAGAATCCCATACCACCCTCCATTATATCCCCCTCTTATAGACCTTTAGCTTTGGTATATTGTCTTTGTTACAATTAGTGGAAGTATATTACAATGTTATTGTTAATTCTAGACTCGTTTGCACTAATTGTATTTTTTCTCCTATACCATCCACTTTTTCAACACCTTGCAATGTTGACATTCATTTTTTTCTCCCTCATGTAAAAACATTCTTTTATTAGTACACTTAATCACCATCATTGACCACACTAGGTCTCACTAAATTATACAATCCCAGTCTATATCTTCTATCTTTCTTTCTGGTATCATACATGCCCTTAGCCTTCCTCTTTCACCCATACTCACACTCATTTTTGTTAAATACTGTGTAATCACTTAAAATACACACTTAAAATATTGTGTAATCACCACACAGTATTGTGCTATTTCTGGATCTATACTATCAATCCTGTTGAACATTCTGTACTCCTTCAGTATTAGATGCCTGATCTCTACCCTCTTTCTATCTCCTGATAACCTGTGTTCTCAAATTAAATTTTCAAGGTTTGCGCATTAATGTTAGTTCATATTAGTGAGACCATACAGTATTTGTCCTTTTGTTTCTGGCTAATTTCACTCAATGCAATGCCTACTGTCTATCATTCTGTCTTTTGGATTTTATATGTCAGATCATATTTTATTTTTATATTTTTTTCACTCCGTCTTTTTACCCTTACTGATAGTCTTCATTTCTACACTCTTCTCCAAACCTCTCTCTCCTGTCTTTTCCTTTCTGTCTGTAGTGCCCCCTTTAGTGTATCTTTTAGAGGAGGTATCTTTTGTTCACAAACTCTCTCAGTATCTGTTTGTCAAAAAATATTTTAAACGCTCCCTCATTTTTGAAGGACAGTTCTGCCAGATATAGAATTCTTGGTTGGCAGTTTTCTCTTTCAGTATCTTAATATATCATACCACTGCCATCTTGCCTCTATGGTTTCTACTGAGAAATCCGCACATAGTCTTATCGAGCTTCCTTTGTATGCGATGGATCCCTTTTCTCTTGCTGCTTTCAGGATTCTCTCTTCATCTTTGACATTTGATAATCTGATTATTAAGTGTCTTGGCATAGGTCTATTCAGATCTATTCTGTTCGGGGTATGCCGTGCTTCTTGGATCTGTAATTTTATGTCTTTCATTACAGATAGGAAATTTTCAGTGATTATTTCCTCCATTATCGTTTCTGCCCCTTTTCCCTTCTCTTCTTCTGGGACACCCATGACACGTTTATTCATGCTCTTCATGTTGTCATTCAATTCCCTGAGATGCTGCTCATAATTTTCCATTCTTTTCCCTATCTGTTCTTTTATGTGTAGGATTTCAGCTGTCCTGTAGGTAATTTTTAATAGGAGAAAATCAAGCATGTATTTCAAAATGGCTAACCTACTGAAATGTCCATGGAGTATGGACAATGCTACTGCTGAATTTCCCTTGCTGCCTCATACTGCATAATTCTGTCTACTTTGAAGCCTACTTAAGCATTCAGTGACTACTGATTAGCTGAGAAAAATTCATCTCCAATTTAGCTGTTAAGTAACTTGCAATTTTCCCCTTAGAGACATTAAGAATACTGCAGAGAAGATGTCATTAGAGACTGCAGCAACGAATGACAGAAATGTGCAGTTTGTACATATTTATAAATCCCCACGCCAACTCAACCAAAATTGCTGGTAACAGAAAAATACCTGACAATAAGGACATCTATCCATGGAAATGTCAAAGACAAAAACTGCATAGTTATCAAATCCGCTTAAGAGTTAACACAATTAGTAGCCAAGCATGGTGACCCGTGAAAGCATTTCTATGTGATGGTCCAAAAGAAAAAGATATTTTGTACATAATGTATATGCTCTCTGCCTGTCTTACACAGATTCAAAACCCCATAAAGCTGGAAGAAATTGGACTTTCATGTGACAGATTTCCATTCTAACTTAGGTTAAAAAGAAATTTCTCTTTTGTTAGTAGAGCCTGCTCCTAAAAGGAAAGCAAGAAATGATGCCATTTTTCCCAGTTATTTCAGTAAACAAGAAAGGAACTGTGCTATACAAACTAGATGAGAATGGGGGGGGGGGGGTCATTTCCTCTTATATTATTAATAATTTTTTCTTAAGACTATAAAGTTCCAAGGTCTAGCAGATAACTATTTAAAGGGCAGCTATTCTGCTGTTCATTGAAAGGTGAAGGAAGCAGGGCATGGGAAATTCATTTTCAAACACATTTTGTCTCTGCCACTTATGAGGGGGAGAAAGGAGGGGCAGGACTAAAGGTCAAAATACCACATGGTTCTGGTCCTGTGCAATGCATACGCCAAAGCATGAATCTAAGAACGCCTTTTTTTTTCTCCAACACTAACGAAAACGGTTTAAAGCAATTAGAATTCTGAAAAGGACAACTGGTTAATTTAAAACATTTTGAAATGGTTGAAAAGTAGCTTAAGTTAAAAGAAAACATTCTTCCTCAGTCCATGAAGTTCAATTTGCATGGTTTAGTTGGAGGCTTTAAAGCAAACAGCTCCATGTGTTATATTTTAAGGTTACACTAAATTATAAAGCACTTACCCTTAAACTCAAGCTTCTTCAAGACAGGCTGTTGCTGTTAGCCTGTGCAAAACATGCTTAATGAGAATACAGTATATAGTTTTCTTAATAAGATGTGAATAATAATCATTAATAAGAGATCCAAGAAAAGCTCCCAAGAAAGCCAGAAAAATCTTATTAAACTTAACTAACTTAAGAGCATGGAATGCTGGACTGAAGTCTAAAATTCTCAACCCAAAACATTCACCAGACACTAATACTGCTCACTTAGAATTTTAAGCTTTGGAAGCAGGAGGTCAGGGGCAAGGAGGCGAAAAAAGAATCAGTATAATTTGGAATCCAATGTAGGGTTTAACCCTATGCATTAGAGGGAGGAATTTTAACAACCAAATAATAAATTTAAATATATCTCTCTTAGGGATTGCTTTACAATTAAGTACTTTTAGTTTCTGGTAGCCTCAATGGCAGGCATGGCTGAAAGCTAAAAAACAAAGTCCCTGACTATTACCTAACAAGCAAAGACCCAGAAGACTTAGTGTTGACCAGGACCAAAAAAATGATCTCAGTTTACATCCCCATTTAACATAAGTGGAAATTAAGATCCAGAGTCGTTAGTCAGATTTCTGTTTAAACTTCTAAAGTACAGGAAAAAAAAATCTGTTTCAGTAAACTTGTTCACTGAGATCTATCACCTCATTCCTGCCCAGGGCTGCTCCCCCTCCTTGAACTACTCCTGCTTCCCCCACAAAACACACTCTATCCTTAAAGGGACATTCAGTGCCAGGTCAAGGAGTTTGAGAAAACTGTGGAAGATTTCTGAGCAGAGGAAGGGCATAATGAAAGCAGTGTTCTAGGATGGGGGAGGTGGGCAGGCCCAAGTGACCAGAGACATACAAACAGGGTCCGAAGGAATGAATGTGCTAACTGTCCACTCTTGCTTTTTACTTGACACTACAGAACAGTGCTTAGAAACAGTAGACTGCTTCGATTCCTGTAGAAATCACCAGGTTTGAATCTCAACTATTTGGTAACTATCAGAACCCAGTACCACTCAAATGGGGAAAAGATACTGATTTAACTGAACCAACTAACTCAGCAAATTCACACAGAATAAGGCATCAAATCCAGTCTTCGTACCTGCCTATTTTTATTCTGTTTTCTAAGTTCATAGAATGCATATGAATAAAGAAATACCTAAACTCTTATTCAGGAATTTACAGTTCATCCATCAGTTTTATAATGTACTCATTACTTGCAAAGTCACTTAGACTAGATTTGCAAATGTCCTGGAGATGGCCGGGGCTGAGAAAATAGAAAGGCTTTTCCAGGACTGGCTGTCCCTGAGACACAGTGTCTCTTGGCCCCTTTCTGTCTTTCTCAAAGGGGTTGGAAAATCACATACAGAAAAAGGCTCAGAAGCTGTGGTAATGGGCCGGGCCTCTATCCTTTCTCCCCTTCACTAACAAGGCTATAATTTTTAAAAAGTCAGAAACCAATGCATTTGGGGCAAGGAGATTTAAAGGACCGGAGGCAGTATCCCCAACGATACTCAAACAATAATAATAAGACAGCACTTTTAAAGAAACCATTTGGGAAATCAGGAAAATGCCTGATTTTCATTATCAAACTATCACATCATAAAAAAGAACTCTGCATTAGGATTTGGTTGATGTTCAATCATTTATTCAGTTCACTAGACAAATAATTTCTGAGCGTCTATTAAATGCTAGGCATCTTGCTAGACACTGGTGACACATGGCAGAACAAAAAAATGGTCTAAAAATCTAGGGAAATAAATGAATCAAAGGTATCAGAACTATATAATTACTGTTTATTAAGCAGTTAGCTACCTAATAAATGCATTATGATAATTACACAACATTCAGAATCCACTGTTTCAGGGGAGCAGTTTTCTTTCATTATAAACTTACTGTTTTTCAGACGTCTAATGAGATGAACCCAACAGGCACAATCCCCCGTGACTTCCACTGGCCTCTTCTCCACACAAAGGAGACTGCTCACCATGCCCCTTCACATTTATGGCCCTTCCATCTCCTCCAGGCCTTCTGTTTCCATATTTTGGGCAGTTGGACTCCCGTCCTTTTTCTAAAGGCCTCTCCCTTCTCCCATGATGCTGTCTCAAAGCTCTTTCATGACTTCATCTCTCTCTTTGGGACTCACATAACTTTCTGGACCATGATTTTGGTACTCAGAAAGTGTGGCTATTTTTGCCCAGATGATCCCTTTCCCACTAGACTCAAATTGTTTGATGGCAGTGACCAATCTGACTTCTTGAGGTTTTTAAAAAAGTTGTGACTTTTTAAAAATGTCACTATTTTTTTGTGTGAATTTGTGAATTTTTCACAAAAGATGTGTCCTGGAATTATTTTTTGTAATCATTCATCCAACAAATATTTACTAAGCTCCAAATAGCCTAGTACTAAATTTCAAACTACAAAATATTAAGCTCTACGGAATATCTGGTTTGGGCTTTTTTTTTTCTTTAAATATAAGTTTGTAGAGCAAATTTTGCTAAAAGAACATAAAATAGCACACAATCAAAATTCTCCTATAAATGTTAAGTTCTATAAATTCTTTTAAATTACACCTAATAATCCACTTACTTTGGAGAGAAGATGCAGCAGATAATAAATGCTTTTTTGTTTCCGGGAATTAGAGATGTAATTGATCCATAACAATGTCTTTTTATTAAGTCTCACAGTTTGCTAAATATTTTACCATCTTTTAAAACTTTTTTTTTTAATCAAAAAGAAAAGGAGAAAATTTTTCTTTTTAGTTTCTTAAAATAAAACCATTTGTTTTTCCATCATTCTCAAATATCTGCTAAAAACCTAGCAGTAATATGGAAAGAAGGCAATTAAAGAATGTATTTGCTGCATTTCAATACGTTATATTATTAATTTTATGAAATAAAGGTTTACTGACAGTTATTATTAAGGTAAAAGATGGCCAAAGTTCATTTTCTGAAATGTATTACAGATTGTGCAATGCAAGCCATGAGGCATAGCACATTCTAAAATCTATTCATTTAGAATATAAAGAAGTCTCTAAAAGAAGTGCTACTAATAAAGTAGGCCTTCACTCAATCTGACTGCCAAACTTACTTTGGCAAGCAAGCTTGGAACATTTTAAATTTTACAAACATTACCCCTTTTTAAAAAGTTAATTTAGACTATTCTAAGGAATAGAAAAATAAACCTGGGTTTCAGTAAAATCAAGATTAAATCTCACCAGACTTTACCTAAAATTAACTATCATGATCAGATTAGCTAATTAGTATAAAGTATAAAGGTTCAGAGACTTTGGAGCTGGGAAGGTCCATTTATCCTTCATAACCTCTTCTTCTCTTCTAGAAGCATTAGTAACCACCTCTCCACTTGTTCTTTCCCACAGGTCAAGGGGGTGAAGTGCGACAATTTCTAAATAAGAACGAAGAGCAAATACATCACCTGTTTATTTAAACCAGTACTCAGTAATAGCGTCACTTCTGAAACAACACCAATAGGATTAAGCACAGGCAACAAAGAAAAACAACAAGAAGAAGAATAAATAAGAGAAGAAAATGAAAAAACAAAAATAGAAGAAGACCAACATTTGGTGCCAGGTGCTGTGCTAAGAGCAAAATAGCTATTGTTACTTCCATTTTACAGAGATGGAAACTAAGGCTGAGAGAGATTAAGTAATTTACCCAAGATCACAAGGCTAGTAAATGGCAAAGCCAGGATTCAAATGCAGTGTACCTCTTCCAAAGCCCAGGCTCTTACTACCTCATGTTGTGCAGTGAGAAAAGGAGAGAGGATTGAGAAAAGAAAAAGGAGAGTTGTAATGGAGCACCAATAACCGCTTCTAGAGGCTAGCTATACTTCTCTACCTTTGATTTCAGCCACATTTTGTTTTTACATTTCTATTTTAGAGCCACTTACAAAATCCCAGGCAACTACAAATTAAACAAACTGACAATTTTGCCTTCAGATTGATCTAAATAATGATGTGACATTGGCTTGTGCAGGATGTAGTTGTGGCCTCTAGAAGATGTTGAAGGATGCTGTCTACCAGCTAATTTTTTTCCTCTAATGTAGGGCTTTAAACCTTTGGATTTTTGAAGAAAAGTGATTTTTTTATCTTGTCATTTCTTTGTTATATATTAAACAAAATACAATAATCAAACCCCAATTAACTAGAATTATGTCGACAAAAAAGGTTTTCACTGTCAAATATTGTTATTCTACATCTTATGAGTTCTATTTGCTGCCATGGAGGCTGAAAATGGAATCTCAGTTGCCTGAATAGAGCCAAGAAAAGATAGCTCTATCCAATACAACTTCCTGTGATGATGGAAATGTTCTGTACCTGCAGTGTCTAATATGGTAGCCACTAGCCACATGTGGCTATTGAACACTTGAAATGTGGCTAGTGTGAATGATAAACTGAATTTTTAATTTTATTAGACGCTACTGAATAGCACAGGTCTAAAGAATGCAGTTTAACCATTCCTCCTTGCAAGTCACTTGCCCAGGAGTGCTAGGCAGGTAACAATTTACAACAAGAACAAATGATTACTTAGATCTTAGGAACCTTTCAATGGTAAGAGAGGAAAAGAGGGGGGAATGAATTTGTAAAACTGTATGGTCTGGTTCTCTTTTTTAAATAATTAATTAATGTATGTATGTATGTATGTATGTATGTCTGAACCCTGGCTTATGCCTCTGTAAAAAGCACTGGCATTTAATTTCTGTGCTCCTGAGGATACCGTAGCTGTTTAGTAAATATATGCTGATCTAACAAGACAATTTGCCTGTAGTCAGCCCATGCTGAAATCTAAGAGGTCTTACGCTGTTCACATTACCTCTACATCTCTGAAGTCAAAGACCATGCTTGTAGTTTTCACCTCTATCTCAAGCACCTAATACTTAGCAAATACTATTAGTTATCAAATAATTTTAAATAAATAAATAACCATTAATTTCTCCATCCATTGTTCCAATCACCAGACTCAATACAAATGCTTTACAAAAAGTCTGGTGATTTGGGCCAACCAGAGGCTCTGGGATCTGTATCAAAGCCCAGGTTCAAGCCAAAATGCTGATTAGTATTCAGAGTGATTTTTGGTTGAAATTTCTTGGCTGAATAAAACAATACAATCACCAGGGCAAAGGTAAAAAGGTGGGTCATTGTTGTCCTAGTGTGGTTAAGACATTTTGGGCAACTGGTTAAGACCAATAATAATTGGTCAGAGCTATAATTTCACCCCTGTACAGCATGAAATAACTACACAAAAGTTTACAATTTCAAGGGGTAGATTCTAGTTATCTCTTTTAACATAAAACAAGAATTCTCATTTCCTACTTTTTAAGAAAAAGTCGTCCCTTCAAATAAAATAACTAACATCCTGCGGGGAAACAAAGAAAAAAAGAAAAGTAAGTCAGAAATTGGAAAATAAAAAACTGAAGGAGAAAAGAAATAAGAGTTACAAAATTTACACAGTTACAATGTATGGGGAGGCAGGAGCTGAGTTAATGCTAGGGCTCTATAGTCCTCTCTCTGCCAAGCATTCTTAACTCTGCATAGCTCTAATTCTTCCAGTGTGCCACAGGAAACATTCAAAGTGACCCTCTGTCTAGAAATCACCTTCAGAGAAATAAAAGTGCTTTGGCAGGTACCCAAAAACATCTCAGGTTCCCTACCATGATAATAAGTCTGTGGCATTGCTATCATTTGTGGAGTTCTTTGTTACAATGAAGTACATGTTTTGCAATGCCAAATTAAAATGTAAGTATAGTTTGGAGTAGAACTCTTGTATGCTATTTTTAGATGCAGACTCCTTATTAATTGTGCAATAATACAATTACCCTTTCACTTTAATATGGCAACAAGAAGATCCCAAATGAATAATTCAAAACTTGCTTCAACTGGAACACACGGAACGTGACTGGCTCCTCAGAGCCATTTTCTAGGTCTCTGGAGGTCAAAGAGCAGATCACAAATGTGTAGCCTTTTAGACAACTGGACTGGATACAGGATTTAGAATTAGGAAAAACTATCTCTCAGGACCACTCTAAATGACCCCTCTACTCCAGCAATCTTGCACTTTACCTGTCCTTAAATATGCTTTTATTTTTGCATGCTTAACCATTACAACCCTCTCCCCACTTCCAAATTTTGCCTCTTCCAGCCCCTTTATAAATACCTAGTCATCCTTCAAGGGCTACTCAAGCTCTATCTTCTCAGCCTGACTGTCCCTAACCTCATTAATCCACAGGGATCTTTCCTGCCTCTGAATTCCTAGAGTTCTTTATTACTCTTGCACAGCTATCTGAACTTTGAGAATGGAATTTAGTGCCTCTCCCCACCAATTTATGAGTATGTGTATATTTATCACTAGATAGATAGATAGATAGATAGATAGATATAGATAGATATAAAATCACATTTTTTTAACTCTCTAGGTGATTGTGATGATCAATTAAGTTTAGGATTTATTGGTATAGGCCTTGTCTCATGATAGAGAGACTACTTACTGCTTTTTTGATTTCCTTAGTGTTCACATTAATCATGTTAATTAATGGCTAAGCAATGGGTACAAGGATAGGAATCTACTAGCGAAAAAGACTGAAACTTTAAAGTGATATCTATTTAAACTACTTAATAGTTGGTGATAAATGGAATTAAAGCAGGAATTAAATGACAGAATTAAATATTGTTCTTGCAATGATCTTAACTTTTATCAATCTGAAGATTAAGAGAATTTTTAAAAGCAAAAAAAAACATTCACTGTGATTGATATTATGACTCTTTTAGAAAGATTTACTAGAGCTTAAAGAGTTAAGAAGGGAAGAAAGAGAATCTGCTGTATTACAAAGAGTGAGGAAATAAAAGAAATGGGCATATGAACAATTGAAAGTAAGTTGCAAATGGGTTAGGATATAATTACATTTTCTATTTGATGGACACAATAAATCATTTTCTATGGCTTCAGTGCTTTATAAACCAACAAAAACTTTAAACATAAAACAAAATACCAAACTGGTGGGTCCATTTGTGATATAGATGTAAACAGCAATAATGATTAGAAGCATTTAGGATCTTCTATCTGTACATGATTTTACTCTAAGGCTGCCAAATTGCCACAGTATCCTTTAAAGCAATGTGAACCAAAGCAAGTCATGAATACATCTTAACCATTAATTGAAAAATGCTTGTGGTGGTTTGACACTGTATGTACCCCAGAAAAGCATGTTCTTAAAGTTAATCATTTGGTGGGCATAGACCCATTGTAAGTAGGATCCTGTGATGAGGCTACTTCAGTTAAAGTGTGACCCACCTCTTTCAGGGTGGGTCTTAATCCATTTACTGGAATCCTTTATAAGAGAATGAAATTCAGACAAAGAGAGAAAAAGCCATGGAAGCAAGAAGCTGAAAGCAATGAAACCTGGAAGAGAAGGGAGAGACCAGCAGATGCTGCCATGTGCTTTGCCATGTGCCAGGGGAGCCCAGGATTGCTGGCAGTCAGTCTTCAGGAAGAAAGCATTGCCTTGATGATACCTTGATTTGGACATTATCTCAGCCTCAAACTGTAAGCTAATAAATCTTCATTGTTTAAACCAACCCAACTGAGCAAACCAAAATAATACTTTATTAAGTATTTGAAGTTTTTGATTAAAAAAAAGAACTTAAATAAAGCAACATACTATAAATCACAAAAGGAAACTAAAAAAGTTTAGAGAGTTAAAATTCCTGGTAAAGATAAGGTCCTAGAACCTTAGTTCCAATAACTTTCCTAGAAGTGCTGGATAGAATAACTAATAAAAGGCAGTAAAGCCATTATATAACATCCTCATTTTTAGAATTCTTTAATAAGGACATGCTGCCTAGACTTTCCCAAACTGCCCCATTTTCCCTTATACAGTAACTAAGTCTATGTCCATGTTTGTGTCCATGGGTATCTTACTGGTTGGGAAAAGACAGACACAATACAGCCCTTGGCTCAGGGCCTTGCCCATGGCACAACTCTGCTAATACATGCTGGGCTGAATCTAAATGCTTCAGTGTTCATTCTAAGATACCACCACCAGCCCTTCCCTCCCTCCCATCAGTATTATTGTCCTCTAGGTAATTGTCATATATTACCCAACATCCTCATTCTTTCCAGAAAGCTCAAGGGACTTCACTCCTTATTATCATTACTCTGCTGTTCCCTGAAGCTCAAAGTTCTCACTTCTGTTTACTTAGTGCCCTTTTCCTGTGTTCCCTATCTTAGTGAATGGCATTACCATTTGTCCACTCAGTTGCTCAAGCCAGGAGGCTGAAAATCAGTTGTCATTCTTTCTCCCTCTTCCCCATATCCAATTATTCATCAAATCCAATAGACTCTACTCCTAAATCTCTCTAGAAATGAAATCATTTCTAAATCCTGGTTCAAGTCACTATCATCTGTCACTTGCATTACTGCAACAAGCCTTCTTATGGTCTTCCTTGTCTCACAACAGTGCTGCCCCAGTGCAATCTACTCTTCATAATACAGATAATGAATCTTTCTAAAAATGCAGATCTGATTGTGTTTCTTTTCTCCTTAAAAATCTATAATGACTCCCCATTGCCCCCAGGATAAGGCTGAGAGATCTCCTTAATTTGGTTTACAATGCTCCTCAGAATTTGGTCTCAGTATAACATCTCCACTTGCAACTACTCTCTCCTCTTCCAGGGTCTAGTCAAGGAAGTGCGCTGGAGCTGAGCTCACACTACCTGCTAAGATTATCCACAAACTTTTCCCACTATCTGCAAGAAAACTCCTCCTCCATTCTCTCTCCATTTGTGTATGTCTTCTCGTTAGCACTTACCACAATATTCCTGTTTGCATTTCTATCTCCTTCCTATTAGTTTATAGCTGTATGAAGGCAAAGAAAGTATCTTATCTTGTTTAGAATTATACCTTCAGTGACTGGAAAATAGAACTATTCAGTAAATACTGTTATGAAAAGGGGGGGTGCGGGAGGCGGAGAGAGGGAGAAAGGGAGTGAGAGAGGGAGAAAGGGAGTGAGAGAGGGAGAAAGGGAGTGAGAGAGGGAGGGGGGAGAGAGAGAGGAAGGAAAGGAGGGAGGGAGGAAGGGAAGGAAATAGGAAAGTCTTTCTTGAGGCACACACTACACAATAAAGTATGTAAAATACACAAGGAGACACATCCCATTCCTTTGTACCTTTGCAGGCATCTTTAAAGGATTTTAATGTCTTGTTAAAAATAGTTAGTCAAAAGGCTCAAATTCTTGAGATACAGTTGTAAAATATGAAATATCTCTCTCATAGCGTTCCACTTTCTTCACGCTTTTCTTGACGAAAATTACAGCATCTTTATCAGTTTGTTTTTTAATGCCAAGCTACTTAAAGTTGTACACAGGACTCACATTCCTATAAAATTAAGTCATTAAGAAATGTTACACCGAAGTCCTGAAAAACCTGACACAACCTACAATATTAATAGAATTAGTTATTTGCCCATGGTTTTAATATTATGTGAAGTTTTTAAAGGGAAAGATTATCTTCAAAATGTAAAACTCTCCATCTAACAATCATATGCTGCAACCATATAATTTATGATTGAAAACATCTACCTTTATGAGAATATAATTTCAAAATCAATCATTTACAGTTTAATTCTAAATGGAAAGAGTCTAAAACTGATCATGTACCAAAGTACTGTCAGGACAAACTGCTAAGGCATGGCTTTGGTGAACGGTCTTATCATAGTTCTATAAACTAAGGCTCTCAAATCCTACCTGGAAAATGCATTCAAAAACTGTAGAAACCTTCTTCTTCCCCATTCTCGTGCTCCCTCTTCCCTCTTCCCCCATCTTTCTCTTCCTCTCTTTTTAAAAGAGTAAAAACAGATAACCTTGACAATATCTAAAACCTGATAAAGGTGAAAAGTATTTATCACTTAATCCCTTTCTGGATCTGTGCTTTTAATTAAAAGTGAATTTGCTACATGTGTACAATGGAACACTACACAGCAAGAAAAAGGAAAACTAATACACACAACAATTTAGATAAATCTCAAAAATACCATGCTGAGTGAAAATCGCCAGGAAAAAAAAAGTACATACTGTATCATTCTATTTATATGAACTTCTAGAGCATGCAACACAAATCTACAGTGATAGAACTGAGAATAGTGATTGCTTCTGGTGAAGAGAGGGGGAATGACTGAGAAAGGGCTGATGGAAATGTTCTACATCATGACAGGGGTGTGGATCACACTGGCAAAACTGAGCCAACTATATACTTAAGATCTGTGCATTTCCTATATGTTAAATTATTCCCCCATTTCAAAAACAGAATGCTCCCTTCTAGCTCATTTAAAATTTTGTATTACCTAAACAAGTGAAATAATACTTAGTCTCTACAAAGCACTTAGTATTTTGTGAAATATATTAGCATTGCTCACCTGTGGTACATGCCATTTAACTTATCCATGGAAAAATACCTGAAAAATCACATATAAGAGCAACTATGGGCTGAGGTGGGGATGAGGACTGGCAAAGATATAGGTTTTTCTAATACTTTTCAATCTACCAGATCTGAAACTGCTTTACAATAAATATTTTTTTAACTCCTCTGCTACAGATTTATAGTGATAAATATAGGTTAGCAGATAGGTTTCATCTGCTATGAAAGGAATGGTGCTTAATCTGATATCAACATATTACATAGTTACCCAAAGCACACGAATAGAAATTGTGAGGACAGACATAAGGAAGCAACTGGTTTTGTACTTCTTTTCCATAAAGGTTGATCACATTCAATAACACCAAATACAGGACTTCTGTTAGCAGTCTTGCCATAAATACATTTTCCATTTATTATAACAGAAATTACTAACAAAAAGACCTTTTAATGAACTTTATAACTTAAGGTCTAGAAGGGACACTTAGCCAGGATGCAGACAGGGTAAAGGGATAGGAGGGTGTGACCAAGTCAACAGATAAAACAGACATATTTAATTTGCATTTTGGTAGGCTTCCCACAATCCGCAAAATATGCATTGTCATTGGTACATTTTTCTCTCCTCCTTCTGGGGAAATAAACACAAGCAGTCACATTCACGTGAAATTAGCTAAATTCCAAAGGCCAGCAAAACTTTCAAATCACTCACCTTATGTTGGCTATGTGCTGTTGTACAGGCTGATGCTGAAAATGGTCAGGCCACGGATGATGCAGGCAGAAGGATGGAGAGGGCTGAAGACAGCACGCAGTCTGATAAACAGGTGAATGGTTTGGACAAAGAGATGCAGAATACTCTGAGTGTGGCTGCATGCAACACGAGGCCAAAGCAGAGGGTGCTGCAGGGCCAGCCTCGGAATGGCACTCCTGGTGACCGCTGTGGCTAGTCAAAGGGTGATGATGGTATGGGCAAGGATGACAGCACTGGGATAACATCTGTGGCGTTCTTTGGTTGTCTAAAGGCAGAAAGGATGATTTAACTGTGCCATTAACTTGCAGACTTCCATTTGGACTCACTTTTGTTCTTGGTGCTTCTTTGGGTGTGAGCTGCTGGGCTGCAAGGTCTCCATCACAGGGGTTGAGGGGACTAGGGTTGGTAGCACAGGTTGTGATGCTGCCACTGCTCAAAACCACAAAGTCATTGTTTCCATTGCTCATAGCCATGCTCCAATTTCTTGACCCTAAGAAAGAAAATTATATCAAATCACCCAGGTATGGACAGGCAGGCAAATATGTAGAGAAGACAGGTAAGATAATAACAATAATAAAATGCTGTTTTGAAACAAGGGTTCTTGGAGGAGCTGTGAAAGAGTGGTGGAGACCCAGGAGAAATGGCAACAGAACTAGCCAATATATTAGCACTCCTCTTCTTTCCTCCTACTTATTCATGCCCCTTCAGGGCCCTCTTCTGTCACCATTGATCCCTTCCCCCACCTCCACATCTAGTTACAGTATCAGTTAAAAATTAGACCATTCGGTCATTGTTCTAATAAACAAGACAGCTTCTGGAGAAATCTTTCTTCAGTCTCTTCCCACCTCTGGGGACATGCAGGTAACCAGAACAAACCGTCTCTTTCCCATCTCAGTACTTGGTAATTCGACCTGAAAAACCTGGATCAGGAAGAAGTCTATGCACATTTTCATCCACTATGTAAACTACTCAAGAGGAACATTTCTGAGCAGAGTATGCCAGAAGAATGCATAAAATTTCAACCTGAATACTGGAAACTAGAAGATACTCATTGTATTAGGATACAAATTTAGCACTATTAACTTATTTACCTTTTAGATAAAACTCAACCACACTCCACCCTCCTCATACAAATTCAATTATATAAACATCAACATTATAAGAAATGGAAGGATTAATGCAGGCATTAAAAAGTTTCTTTATCAATTGTTTTAGTGGAAAGACAAAGCATTTAAAAACACCAAAACATATATAAAACCAAGCAGATGTTACTTTTTATGTTACTTTTTTCATCAGTCTTATTATCAGTTTTGAAAGTGGCCCACCAATCCCAAACTTTTTATGACCATTGAGAGGAATTTTCAATTGTTATAGTAAATACAGTTGCTTTCTCCTTCATTAAATCATTCCTGGGTATAAAATACCTGGTATAAAAGATTCAAATAATAAACCCAACACAAAGCAACAGTAGTTAAATATATTATCTAACTATTGGGAAAGCATGGCAGGTATACTGGAAAAAGCCCTAATCTGACCCAGGAGGCACAAACTCTAATCCTTCTTCCACCACTTTCTTAATGTGCCATCTCAGCAAGAAGATCTGCTCGCTTAAGCCTTTGTTTATTGAAGAATACATCTTCCTTTTTATTATTATCAAAAGAGAAAGTTGTATGTAAATATTTTGAAAACAATAAAACATATACATTAAAGGACATTTAAAGAGGCCCTAGACTTTCTTTTTAAAATTTAAAGAAATTTAAGACTGTCTAAATAATGTAAGAAGCAATGGCTAGAAGAGACAAAGGCAGGCATTTCCCAGAATCAGCTGTACAAATACTCCATCTACACAAGTCATTGCGTACACATTTTCTCCAATCCATGCTCCAGACCTCAGTCAGGCAAGCCATTCCAGCTGATGGGATCTGCGGGGCTGAATGGGAAAATCAGCATCTCCTCATCACTTCCTTTCTTTCCATCAGGAGGATGGAAGTAAGGAATACTTTCTTTTGTTTGTGTTTACCATCCCAGGTTGGTTAATATCATTTCAAATAGTCCATTTTTCCATAAGTATTTAATTTAACCAGTATTTTCACTCTAATCACAGGTCTCAGATAAGTTATACTAGTAAGAAGTACCTATCAACAAAAATCTTCAAAGTTTTAAAATGAAACTGGATTTAAGACAGAGTGCTACCAGCCTCTAACACCCTTGAAAGTGCCCTAAAATCCTCCCGTAAACTCTCCCCAATTTTCACCTGTTTCTCTATTTTCTAATTAATTCTCATTATTCTCATATTAGATATTAAAAACATTCTCTATCTTCTAATAATTCTAATTATTTCTCAAAAGAAATAATTTTTCTTTTTCTTATTACCAGAATTACAATATCATTCCCTTTTGTTTTTTGTAGTTATCTAAGAGTTATATAGATTTCTGTAGGCCAGCTGAGGGATCCAATCACCATTTATAACATTTTTTTCCCACTGTGATAAAATGCAATTCAAGTGCCAAACAACTGACTTACCAATGAATTTTTTGGAATACAACCTATTTGTAACTTGGGGGCTTCTTATAACAAAATAGGAATAGATGGGCAGTAAAGAATAATTTCACCTGTGGCTTATATTTAAAATAAGTCACATGAGCTGTCTATGATTTAGTTTCTTTAATCATAAAATGGGAGCAAATGGACTTCATAAATAAGTTGAGAATAACAAGTAAAAAGTCATAAAAAGCAAAAACAGGAACTGTTTATGGATAAGGGTTAGCATATGTCTTTGTGTAAGGGATCAGGTGTCTAGGAGAATGGCAAAGTTTCAATCAGAAGTCAAGAGTTGACCCTAGGACCCATACAGAGAAATACCATTTCTTCAGAACTGACACAAACAAGAAAAAATTCAACCTGAGCTTAGGGTGGAGGGAACTAACAGGGAAGGAAATGAGATGGAGGAAGAACCTACATCTAAAAAGGATGAAAATGTTAATGCCCTTGTGCCAAGTTACTGTAATAAATGTAATGCTATGTGATTATAAATGCAGTGATAATAGTATTTATGGAAGAAGTTTAAAATAAGTTTTGGGTCAAATATAATGAATAACTTTAAAAGACAGCTATGTTTAAATCACCTGTTTTCCCCAGAGCCGTAACACACAAAAGCTGCCAAAAGAAAGCTATTTTTGAGGTACTGGCTTAAGGGGTTATGGGGCCCCACGGCCACATATTTTAATATATTTCCTGCCATTTGCAAATTTAATATGCCAATATCAATATATTCAAAGCCACTAACCTTACACCCCCTATTTCACCTTTTCAGCCAGCATTTTTATGTCCTGAATGCTTTAGCTGTTTGGGATTACAAAGCCTTAGCCCAAGGAACATCTTTTACTTATATTTTAAAATTTAAGGTTTTTTTTTTTTGAGCATCAGTTCTCCACATACATAAATCAGGATAATCATTCCCCATCTCAAAGCATTACTATGGGAATGTAAAAATGTTTTGAAAACCAAAAAGGGCTATATATTCATAATGTACAGAATTATCAAATAATTGATTGAATGATGAGAAAAAAATATATAATGGAATGATGCATCCTAGTTTTAAAGCCAAAGGTATGCTTTAAAATGGCAACTGAGATATCAGCTTAGAAGAAATGGCATGTGTAGGTCTGAGTTTGAAAGCAGACTCTACCAGTTACTAACTTTGAGAACTTAGACCAAGTTACTTACACTTTTAATTTAAGTCAAGTCTTGGTTTCTTCTTAGCAACATGGTTCTACTTGTCAAAATTTAAAATTCCCTTATCCTTTGACCCACAATTCTACCTCTAGGAATTTATACTTTCGATATACTCGAACAAGATGTATAAGAATGTTAACTGAAGCACTGTTTGTAAGACTGAAAACTGAAAACAGTCTAAATTATCATGAATAGAGGACTTAAATTCTGGCATTTCCATTTATTGGGCATTCTGCACAATAAAAAAAGAATAAGTTAAATATGGATGTATGGCTAAGGAAAGAAGTCCAAATTACATCATTATATGTAAATAAAACCCAGCTGCAGAACATCCTGAATGGTATAAATACATGCAGGTGGAAAAAAAAATGGAGAGGAGTTTATACATATATGTTCAGGTATATACATAGATAATTTCTATAAGGACAAAGAAAATGCTAACATAGTTTCTGGCTGGAGAGTTGTACTGGGTCATTTGGAAGGATGGAGAAGAAGATTTTCACATTTTACTTTCTTGATTGATTGCAACTTTTACTGTAAATGTGTCTTTTTTATAGTAACAAAATATTAATAAAACAACATTTGAAGACTCTACAATGTGACTACAATGAACAAAGAGTAATTATTTTTAAATACAAAAACAGAAACAAAATTATTTTTACCTCAAAGGATAACTAGACATTCACTGGATACATTTTAAACTAGTTACCTTTTGATACATGATCGCTATTTTACAATGACATCCCATACAATCATATCAAATAATTGAATGAAGCAAGAAATGAAAACAGAGCTAAGCAGAAAGAATAGATGGACACAAACTATTCAGGTACATGGCTTCATTATGGCTTATCTTATTATGTTTAGAAACATGAATGATTATTTGTTAGACCAAAGCTATCTATGAACCAAAGGCATCATGACTTGTTACATAATGATTAAGACAGACACTGAGAAAACAAACATAGAGACATAATCATGTTGAAGGCAGAAAGGAAAAGTAATCAGAATTCATGTAATTAAAAGTTCAAAAACAATTACATCCTACTCTGGTTTGGGATTCATGGAAATACACCTAAAAATATAGGGAACTCATCCATGCTTCAAAGACAAATATAGGGAACTTATCCATGCTTCAAAGACAATCATAGAAGCATAGTAGGATCTATTTGAATTAGAGAAACTTCATTTATCAACATACTATACACAAAAATTTGTTAATGACACACAATTTATCCAAAGGATGCTCAAACTGTTTAGGTGGCTCCCAGAGTACAAACACATCTAACGAGTATTAAGAAAATATAGCAGATTTGGAATTGGAAGCCTGAAATGTTAGTGCTAGCCAGAAAACTGCCAAGTTAAAATCTAAATGTAATGCTAAAGAGAATACACAGAACGGTTTCAATTACCACAGTAACCACTTAGCAAAGCCATCACTATCTTTTACAAACACAGGACTGATGTAGCCTTGAAGGAATATCATCATCGTCCCCATCAACAGTTACAACAATACACCTCCTTGGTAATGCCAAAACATTTGCACACATATGATCTCCCTTGAGTTGATCTTTCTAATAGCTTGAGGGGCAGTGAGGTGGCAAGTATCACAGCCTCATTTTGTAAAAGAAAACTTGAGAAACAGAGAGGCTAAGCAACTTGCCCCAAATCACATACTGAAGACAAATGGTGAAGGGCTAGGAAGTCTGATGGGTTTTGAGGACTTTCTGCTGAACTACATTCCCTCAGCCTGGATGATCCATTCTAGAATAACCCTTTGTTTCAACAGATTCGTTAACACCAAACTTAACAATAAATGGCTAGACTGTATCAACAATGAAATCTGATGTCGAAGTCATCTTTATGTTGGCTTTCTATAGCAGTTTCACCAGATAAAATAAAAAAACACCCTAAACCAGTGCTTCTCAAACATATGGATCACCTGGAGAACTTGTTAAAATGTAGACTCTAATATAGTGGGTCTGGGGTGGGGCAACATGCTCCCAACAACATGCCCACGCTCCTGATCCCTGGAACACAATTTGTGTAGCAAGGCAAAAGCACAAACTAGGTGGGGAGGCTACAAGAGAATTAGGCCAAAGTAATGGCAAATTGATGCACAATTACAGCAAGACGGGTCAAACGAGGGAAATGGCAACAATGACTGAAAAAAGACAGTAACTATATTTCTGATTAGGGCAGAGAAAAGTAAAAAAAATTAACAATTATAAAGGTTCTAAATGAAAACCAAGTTTATGGTTTATCTCATGACTTCCAAACTTTTTGTCCATGGAAATAACAGCTGATTGGATTTTAATCTTTTTAGCATAACTCACATATATGGATTGAAGCATCCTGCCCAGTTAACTGGGTGAGGCCCTTTTTTGCTCTTGTGATACCAGATACTAGGAAATAAAGTCTTTTTTCACACCAGGTACAAAGGCAGTCTGAGGACTATATATCTATTATTTACAAAGCCTGTTTTAATAATAGGAAATGGTCCCTCTAAAATTGCTTGATACTTATCCTAAAATGATGGCCTCATTGCTGATCACTGGAACCAAGTTGGCCATTAACACTTAGAGCTACAACCAAAAAAATAAACAGTTTCTTTAAATGTACAAGATTAATTGACAAAGAATTGCACTTCAGGTATTTTCTGTAGTGGGACCATTAAAGCTGGAGGGTAGAGGAGATGGCCAGATTGCGTCTTTAGGAATATTTTTCCCCACAAAAGGCTATTAAAAAATTATTTAGCATCCTACCATATCAAGCATTCATATTCTTCACAATACCCCACTAAAGATATTATTAAACCCATTATAGGGAAATTGAGGTTCAAAAATATTAAAGTAACATATCCAAATCACACAATTGGGATTCAAACCCCATCCTATATGATTCTAAAGCTAGGGCTTTTCTACTACCTCAAGATGCCTCTAGGGCAGTGTCAAGTTCAACTTTTTTTTTTTTTTTTTTTTTTTAAATCTTCATTTTATTGAGATATATTCACATACCACGCAGTCATACAAAAGAAATCGTACTTTCGATTGTTTACAGTACCATTACATAGTGGTACATTCATCACCCAAATCAATCCCTGACACCTTCATTAGCACACACACAAAAATAACAAGAATAATAATTAGAGTGAAAAAGAGCAATTGAAGTAAAAAAGAACACTGGGTACCTTTGTCTGTTTGTTTCCTTCCCCTATTTTTCTACTCATCCATCCATAAACTAGACAAAGTGGAGTGTGGTCCTTATGGCTTTCCCAATCCCACTGTCACCCCTCATAAGCTACATTTTTATACAACTGTCTTCGAGATTCATGGGTTCTGGGTTGTAGTTTGATAGTTTCAGGTATCCACCACCAGCTACCCCAATTCTTTAGAACCTAAAAAGGGTTGTCTAAAGTGTGCATAAGAGTGCCCACCAGAGTGACCTCTCGGCTCGTTTTGGAATCTCTCTGCCACTGAAGCTTATTTCATTTCCTTTCACATACCCCTTTTGGTCAAGAAGATGTTCTCCGTCCCACGATGCCGGGTCTACATTCCTCCCCGGGAGTCATATTCCATGTTGCCAGGGAGATTCACTCCCCTGGGTGTCTGATCCCACGTAGCGGGGAGGGCAGTGATTTCACCTTTCAAGTTGGCTTAGCTAGAGAGACAGGGCCACATCTGAGCAACAAAGAGGCATTCGGGAGGAGGCTCTTAGGCACAACCACAGGGAGGCCTAGCCTCTCCTTTGCAGCAACCGTCTTCCCAAGGGTAAAACCTGTGGTAGAGGGCTCAACCCATCAAACCACCAGTCCCCTATGTCTGTGGTCATATTAGCAACCACGGAGGTGGGGTAGGCGAATACCCCTGCATTCTCCACAGGCTCCTCAAGGGGGCACTACATCTTTTTTTTTCCTTGTTTTTCTTTTTTTTTCTGTAACTTTCCCTTCTTTTTTAAATCAACTATATGAAAAAACAGTTAAAAAGAAAACAAACATACAATAAAAGAACATTTCAAAGAGACCATAACAAGGGAGTAAGAAAAAGACAACTAACCTAAGATAACTGCTTAACTTCCAACATGTTCCTACTTTACCCCAAGAAAGTTACCTAATATAGCAACATTTCTGTGAACTTGCTCCTACTATATCCATCAGAAATTAACAGACCATAGTCATTACTGGGCATCCCCAGAACGTTAAATAGCTTATCTGTTCTTCTTGGATTATTGTTCCCCCTTCCTTAATTGCTCTCTATTGCTAGTTCCCCTACATTCTGCATTATAAGCCATTTGTTTTACATTTTTCAAAGTTCACATTAGTGGTAGCATATAATATTTCTCTTTTTGTGCCTGGCTTATTTCGCTCAGCATTATGTCTTCAAGGTTCATCCATGTTGTCATAAGTTTCACGACATCGTTCCTTCTTACTGCCGCGTAGTATTCCATTGTGTGTATATACCACATTTTATTTATCCACTCATCTGTTGAAGGACATTTGGGTTGTTTCCATCTCTTGGCAATTGTGAATAATGCTGCTATGAACATTGGCGTGCAGATATCTGTTCGTGTCACTGCTTTCCGATCTTCCGGGTATATACCGAGAAGTGCAATCGCTGGATCGAATGGTAACTCTATATCTAGTTTTCTAAGGAACTGCCAGACTGACTTCCAGAGTGGCTGAACCATTATACAGTCCCACCAACAGTGAATAAGAGTTCCAATTTCTCCACATCCCCTCCAGCATTTGTAGTTTCCTGTTTGTTTAATGGCAGCCATTCTTACCGGTGTTAGATGGTATCTCATTGTGGTCTTAATTTGCATCTCTCTAATAGCTAGTGAAGCTGAACATTTTTTCATGTGTTTCTTGGCCATTTGTATTTCCTCTTCAGACAACTGTCTTTTCATATCTTTTGCCCATTTTATAATTGGGCCGTCTGTACCATTGTCATTGAGTTGTAGGATTTCTTTATATATGCAAGATATCAGTCTTTTGTCAGATACATGGTTTCCAAACATTTTTTCCCATTGAGTTGGCTGCCTCTTTACCTTTTTGAGAAATTCCTTTGAGGTGCAGAAACTTCTAAGCTTGAGGAGTTCCCATTTATCTATTTTCTCTTTTGTTGCTTGTGCTTTGGGTGTAAAGTCTAGGAAGTGGCCGCCTAATACAAGGTCTTGAAGATGTTTTCCTACATTATCTTCTAGGAGTTTTATGGTATTTTCTTTTATATTGAGATCTTTGGTCCATTTTGAGTTAATTTTTGTGTAGGGGGTGAGGTAGGGGTCCTCTTTCATTCTTTTGGATATGGATATCCAACTCTCCCAGCCCCATTTGTTGAAAAGACCATTATGACTCAGTTCAGTGACTTTGGGGGCCTTATCAAAGATCAGTCGGCCATAGATTTGAGGGTCTATCTCCGAATTCTCAATTCGATTCCATTGATCTATATGTCTATCTTTGTGCCAGTACCATGCTGTTTTGGCAACTGTGGCTTTATAATAAGCTTCAAAGTCAGGGAGTGTAAGTCCTCCCACTTCATTTTTCTTTTTTAGAGTGTCTTTAGCAATTCGAGGCATCTTCCCTTTCCAAATAAATTTGATAACTAGCTTTTCCAAGTCTGCAAAGTAGGTTGTTGGAATTTTGATTGGGATTGCATTGAATCTGTAGATGAGTTTGGGTAGAATTGACATCTTAATGACATTTAGTCTTCCTATCCATGAACATGGAATATTTTTCCATCTTTTAAGGTCCCCTTCTATTTCTTTTAGTAGAGTTATGTAGTTTTCTTTGTATAGGTCTTTTACATCTTTGGTTAAGTTTATTCCTAGGTACTTGATTTTTTTAGTTGCTATTGAAAATGGTATCTTTTTCTTGAGTGTTTCTTCGGTTTGTTCATTTCTAGCATATAGAAACATTACTGACTTATGTGCATTAACCTTGTATCCCGCTACTTGGCTAAATTTGTTTATTAGCTCTACTAGCTGTATCGTCGATTTCTCAGAGTTTTCTAGATATAAGATCATATCATCTGCAAACAATGACAGTTTTACTTCTTCTTTTCCAATTTGGATGCCTTTTATTTCTTTGTCTTGCCGGATTGCCCTGGCTAGCACTTCCAGCACAATGTTGAATAACAGTGGTGACAGCGGGCATCCTTGTCTTGTTCCTGATCTTAGAGGGAAGGCTTTCAGTCTCTCACCATTGAGTACTATGCTGGCTGTGGGTTTTTCATATATGCTCTTTATCATGTTGAGGAAGTTTCCTTCCATTCCTACCTTTTGAAGTGTTTTTATCAAAAAGGGATGTTGGATTTTGTCAAATGCTTTTTCAGCATCTATTGAGATGATCAATTGATTTTTCCCTTTTGACTTGTTAATGTGTTGTAATACATTGATTGATTTTCTTATGTTGAACCATCCTTGCATGCCTGGAATAAACCCCACTTGGTCATGGTGTATGATTTTTTTAATGTGTCTTTGGATTCGATTTGCAAGTATTTTGTTGAGGATTTTTGCATCTATATTCATTAGGGAGATTGGCCGGTAGTTTTCCTTTTTTGTAGCATCTTTGCCTGGTTTTGGTATTAGATTGATGTTAGCTTCATAAAATGAGTTAGGTAGTGTTCCATTTTCTTCAATGTTTTGAAAGTTTGAGTAAGATTGGTGTCAGTTCTTTCTGGAAAGTTTGGTAGAATTCCCCTGTGAAGCCATCTGGCCCTGGGCATTTATTTGTGGGAAGATTTTTGATGACTGATTGGATCTCTTTGCTTGTGATGGGTTGGTTGAGGTCTTCTATTTCTTCTCTGGTCAGTCTAGGTTGTTCATATGTTTCCAGGAAATTGTCCATTCCGTCTACATTATCCAGTTTGTTGCCATACAGTTGTTCATATTATCCTCTTATAATTTTTTTAATTTCTTCAGGATCTGCAGTTATGTCACCTTTTTCATTCATTATTTTGTTGATATGGGTCTTCTCTCTTTTTGATTTTGTCAGTCTAGCTAGGGGCTTGTCAATCTTGTTGATCTTCTCAAAGAACCAACTTTTGGTGATATTTATCCTCTCTATTGTTTTTTTGTTCTCTATGTCATTTATTTCTGCTTTAATCCTTGTTATTTCTTTTCTTGTACTTGGTTTAGGATTGGTTTGCTGTTCTTTTTCTAGCTTCTTCAGTTGATCCATTAGTTCTTTGATTTTGGCTCTTTCTTCCTTTTTAATATATGCGTTTAGTGCTATAAATTTCCCCCTTAGCACTGCTTTTGCTGCATCCCATAGGTTTTGGTATGTTGTGTTCTCATTTTCATTCGTCTCTATATATTTAGCAATTTCTCTTGCTATTTCTTCTTTAACCCACTGATTGTTTAGGAGTGTGTTGTTTAACCTCCAGGTATTTGTGAATTTTCTAAGTCTCTGATGGTTATTGACTTCTAATTGTATTCCATTGTGGTCAGAGAATGTGCTTTGAATAATTTCAATCTTTTTAAATTTATTGAGGCTTGTTTTATGTCCCAGCATATGATCTATTCTGGAGAAAGTTCCATGAGCACTAGAAAAGTATGTGTATCCTGGTGATTTGGGATGTAATGTCCTGTATATGTCTGTTAAATCTAATTCATTTATCAGATTGTTTAGGTTTTCAATTTCCTTATTGGTCTTCTGTCTGGTTGATCTATCTATAGGAGAGAGTGATGTCTTGAAGTCCCTCACAATTATTGTGGAAACATCAATTGCTTCCTTTAGTTTTGCCAGTGTTTCTCTCATGTATTTTGTGGCACCTTGATTGGGTGCATAGACATTTACGATTGTTATTTCTTCTTGCTGAATTGCCCCTTTTATTAGTATGTAGTGGCCTTCTTTGTCTCTCAAAACATCCCTGCATTTGAAGTCTATTTTATCTGAGATTAATATTGCTACACCTGCTTTCTTTTGGCTGCAGCTTGCATGAAATATTTTTTTCCATCCTTTCACTTTCAGTTTCTTTGTGTCCCTGTGTCTAAGATGAGTCTCTTGTATGCAACATATTGATGGTTCATTTTTTTTGATCCATTCTGCGAATCTATATCTTTTAATTGGGGAGTTTAATCCATTTACATTCAACGTTATAACCGTGAAGGCATTTCTTGAATCAGCCATCTTATCCTTTGGTTTATGTTTGTCATATTTTTCCCCTCTGTCTATTAATATCCTTTATTGTATCCATACCGAATCTCTTTCGTACTGAACCTTTCTCCAAGTCTCTCTGTCCTTTCTTTGTTTCTCTGTCTGTAGGGCTCCCTTTAGTATCTCCAGTAGGGCAGCTCTCTTGTTAGCAAATTCTCTCAGCATTTGCTTGTCTGTGAAAAATTTAAGCTCTCCCTCAAATTTGAAGGAGAGCTTTGCTGGATAAAGTATTCTTGGCTGGAAATTTTTCTCACTCAGCATTTTAAATATATCGTGCCACTGCCTTCTTGCCTCCATGGTGGCTGCTGAGTAGTCACTACTTAGTCTTATGCTGTTTCCTTTGTATGTGGTGAATTGCTTTTCTCTTGCTGCTTTCAGAACTTGCTCCTTCTCTTCTGTGTTTGACAGTGTGATCAGTATATGTCTCGGAGTGGGTTTATTTGGATTTATTCTATTTGGGGTTCGCTGAGCATTTATGATTTGTGTATTTATGTTGTTTAGAAGATTTGGGAAGTTTTCCCCAACAATTTCTTTGAATACTCTTCCTAGACCTTTACCCTTTTCTTCCCTTTCTGGGACACCAATGAGTCTTATATTTGGATGTTTCATATTATCTATCATATCCCTGAGGTCCATTTTGATTTTTTCAATTTTTTCCCCATTCTTTCTTTTATGCTTTCATTTTCCATTCTGTCATCTTCCAGGTCACTGATTCGTTGTTCAACTTCCTCTAGTCTTGTACTATGAGTGTCCAGAATCTTTTTAATTTGGTCAACAGTTTCTTTAATTTCCATAAGATCATCCATTTTTTTATTTAGTCTTGCAGTGTCTTCTTTATGCTCTTCTAGGGTCTTCTTGATTTCCTTTGTCTCCCGTACTATGGTCTCATTGTTCATCTTTAGTTCTTTGAGTAGCTGCTCTAGGTGCTGTGTCTCTTCTGATCTTTTGATTTGGGTGCTTGGGCTTGGGTTATCCATATCGTCTGGTTTTTTCATATGCTTTATAATTTTCTGTTGTTTTTGGCCTCGTGGCATTTGCTGAACTTGATAGGGTTCTTTTAGGATTTCTAGACCTATTGAAGTCCTTATCTCTAATTTATCAGATCTACAGCTTCGTGGAGTACACTTTCTCTAACTAACCAGCAGGTGGCATCCACGAGCCACCTGTTCTCCACAAGCCAGTTCTCCCCTGCTTAGCCTTTTTGGTGAGTGGGGGAGTGAGTCTTGTGGGGTCCAATTGGTGTACCAAGCTTGCGTGTGTAGTTGGTGTTGCCTGCCCTGTGTATGGGGCGTGTTTCTGGGCAGTCAGGGAGTGGGGGGGTGGCTCTAACAATCAAATCTCCCTAGTGATCCTAGAGTTTTAAAGCTGCTGCAATAGTCTAATCCTTAAGTTCAGTCCTGACACAGTTTGTCTCTGCCACTGACCCACAAGTCCTTGGTATTGGCGTATGGCTCCAGAGACTTGCAAGTGGGGCCCTCTTCCAGGCCATGCACCCCTGGTCCTCTGTTGAGGGATGACTGTGCTATGTCACAGGTGAGTGCCGTCCCCCCAGGGCAGTTCTGGGCTGCTGGGCTGTGTAGGGAGGCTCCCAGTCTGCTGAAATGATGGCTGAATTGGGCTCTGTTAATTCACACTGCTCTACCTTCCCAACTCTGGGACAATCAGCTGAGGTTGCAGGGAAGGCTAATGTCCACGCCCAGTTTTGTGGTGTGTGCCTGTTATTTGAAGCACT
Source organism: Choloepus didactylus (assembly GCF_015220235.1). NCBI lineage: Eukaryota > Metazoa > Chordata > Mammalia > Pilosa > Megalonychidae > Choloepus > Choloepus didactylus. The sequence goes on from NC_051308.1 coordinate 36,934,647, forward strand.
TCCGTCACACTGGGTTGTCTGGGGCAGTTCTGGGCTATGGGGCTGGCGATGGGCAGGAGTGTTTCCTGTCCACCAGGATGATGGCTGTGAGCGGACACCCCCCTTTTCTTGGGAAGTTGTGGTGTTTAGTGAATTTTCTCAGCCACTGGATTATTGCCTTTTGTCTCAGAGCTCTCCTAGTTCTGCTCTTGACTTGACCTGCCCAAATTGCAAGTTTTTGAAGCTTTCTGTATTGGGCTTCTTAGAGTAATTGTTTTAGAAAAAGAAAAAAGGATTAAAAAAAAAAAAAAAAAAAAAAAAGGGCCCTCCTCAGCGATCTAATGGGTTATTGAAATGCTAATAGACAAAGCAACCAGGGCCATTAAGGAAAGGTCCACAGGGCAGAGAGATCAGCTTTTCTTCGGGATTTGCATATGCGCCTCAGGGCCCTTCCCCTTTCTATGTTCACCAGAACTCCAAAAATCCTCTGCTTTTGTTTTGGAGTTTTTCGTGTTTTTTTTTTTTTTTTCTCTATGCCTGTCTCCTCTCTGCTGGGCTGGCTGCTCTCAGATTCTCTGGTGTCTGGTCTCAGTCTATCTATGGTTGGAGTTTGGATCAGTAGAATGAGATTCCGATAAGGGCTGCCACTGCAGTTCTCCCTTCTCCTTCCCGGAGCTGACAGCCCCTCCTCCCACGGGACTGAGCCTGGCAGGGAGGAGCGCGGGTCCCCTGGCCGCAAAAACTTACAGATTTCGCTGATCTCAGCAGTTCCACGTTTTCATGAGTGTTGTATGAAGTATGCCCAAAGTCAGATTGCTCTGTGGTGTCCAGTCCACGCAGTTCCTGGCTTTCTACCTACTTTCCTGGAGGAGTAACTAAAACATACAGCTCACCAGTCTGCCATCTTGCCCCGCCTCTCCTCAAGTTCAACTTTTATAGCACCACTAGGGGCTACTGATATAAAATTCTGTCTGAAGGCCCACATGAAGAATAGCCTCTGCATTCAATATTTCCCAAGATAGTTTTAAAAGGCACAGTTCAGCATTCAAGAAAGTCAGATTCATATTACACTGAATTACAAAGAGGTGCTATCCATTAATATATCATATTATACAAACCTGAAAAAATAAGGCAGTGGATTTATCCTTGTTGTCATATAGTAGGTGAACTATTTCAAAATAATGTAATTTTGACCTTACAGTAAAGTTTCTATCTTAAGTCAAAGAATCAAGTACTTTTAAAGACCAAAAAAGGATGGATAGTTTTATATAAAGAAATATAATCTCCTCCGCCTCTGAGACAAATTAAATTTTCTTATTTTTCTTTGAGTTCATGAACTTTCTACCATGAAACTCTCTCTTAATATGAACACATAAATATCTTTATTTAATCACCTATAAGCTTTTTATACATTGCAAAGAACTACACGAAGATAAGGTAATATTGGTATTCTCCTTAAGCAAAAGCTGCAATAAATTGGATGCCATTTTCCCAAAGAATTGACATTATAAATTTAAGGATTTATACAACTGAACAAACGTCTGATAAGCATCTGCTAGTGTTAGTATGCTTTCCACCACACCATGTAAAAGCAAACTGACTCAGTTCTAAGGAAATCTGAAAGTGAAGTACTACCATTTTTTTACAATGAAAACTTAGTTTTCCTATTAAATTTACCTTATCAAGTAGGTAGTTACAACTTATGATAATACACACCACCTCTGAGAAGGAAATATACTGAATAATTTTATAGAGCCTCTTTTAATATTGTTATATACATAGGCATCAATGAACTGTACATTTTATGTTTCATTTTCACAGAAAAACCGTTCATGGTATTTACAAACAGCATAATGATGCAGAAATAAAATAAAAACTGTCAGATAAAGTCTCCCCCCCCACCCCCCAATTTACCACAAAAACATTTAAAAGTAAAATACCCTTAGAAAGATATTACAGTGTATGTGCTATAGCAAATCTGAAAAACCTGAATTTGGAAAAGATGTTACCCCTGGAAATGATCTAAATTGTTAAAGTAGAGATCTATGCCTGTGGGGGTAAGTGATAGGAATTTCAGACTTGTAGAAACATTAATCACATTTTTCTCCTTTAGTTTTATGTCCAATGTACCTCTGGTAACAGATCTATGTGGGAAGAGAAACACAGGTATAAAATGATGTTTACCTTTATAATCTGGGATAAATGATAGTCAATCACATCCTTTTCTCAGTAGAAACACGTCTTCCTAAAGAAGGATGCTAGCATTGCACTGCAATTATTAAAGCAATTTTCAGAGATTTCTTTTCCAAGTTCATCCACAAAAATCACCATTCCACACAATGTTCACTACTTCTTCCACACTCATGTTATAAGTGTTGTATAAATAAGCATCAATGCCCTGACAAAAAAAGGAATAGAGACAGAGAAGAGGTTTCTTCTATCTTTGAGGTCCTTCTTCAGATATGTTTAGATTTCATTGAGCTGGACTAATTTCTTTTCTACCCTAAGACTAGAGACTTATGCCAATTACTATAGTAAGAATATATAAAAGAAAGCTGGAGAAGCTCTCTACAATCAGAAATGCCAAACAATGATGATTTAAAGAATGTCAGAAAGTCCTCCAATACGTAGGTATCTAATCCAAGAGTCAGACAAGACATTTATCTAGACTTTGCTACAAGTCTTGAAAAGAAGCAATAAATACAATAAATACAAAATTACAAGTCTATTACAGTAATCCCAACCTTGGCTGCACATTAGAATCACTTTGGTAATGCAAAAACAAAAAAAAATTACAGATGCAGGGCCCTGTCCCAGGGGTTCTGATTTACATCATATTGTGATGGAGCGTGGGCATTAGCATGTTTTTAAAACCTCCTCATATAATTCTACAGTGCAACTTTGTTTGAGAAACACTATTTACACTTTATATAATTAATGCTGATCGATTCATAAGATTAAGCAATTGCCACTCAAATTATTCAACAATCAGAAAATAATGCTTGAAATGCAGAATGTGCTATATATTAAAACTTATTTGGATCTGGTACTCCATGTAAGATGTACTCTGGTATTTGGAATATCTTCATTTCTTTTTTTTTGGTAACAATGAAAAGATGTTTCATCTACAGTCCTTTTAAAGTTGGAAGAGTGGGGACAAGGATGCAGCACCGAGAAAGTGTTAATAACATAGTTCAAGAGACACAGCAGTGCAGACTTCATGTGGAGTGTGGAGTGATGTAGTGGAAATATGAAAGAAGTTGTCACAAAGCCTCAATTACTTATGGATCTTTTGAAGAAAGTTTAGGAAATAGCTAATTTGACTTTGAGTTTATTTTACCCTTGTTGAAAAGTATATTCCCAACCTCTGGCCAACCTCCAGCATGAAGTCCCAAGCCCCTTTAATAAAAGAGCACGTTTCCTAAAGTTTCATGCCAAGAAAAAAAATTTTTTGAATGCATTTTAAGCATCTTCAACTTCCCAATTCTAGGGTCAGACAGTCTCCAGACACCAGGCCTGCTATCTAGCCTTACAGCATTGCCAAATAAGAATTATTTGGTTAATAAACAGGACCCTCGAGATGTGGCAGGTCTATCTTTAGGCCCTAAGATTTCATCTGAAACTATTTTGCTTCAAAATTGCAAACCAGGTAATTTTTCAATTGAGTAATCTACCTGTATCACTATAGCTCTTCCCCAGGAGAAACAGTTATCATATTACTGAGCTTAAGTAATGTTGTTGAGCAGATCACAAGTATGTCTATGGACACAATGGGTACTTAATACTTCACCCATCTCAAAAACTCAACGATTAGCAGCTCAAAGGAAAGGAATCACTGAGACTAAATCGAGCTAAGAAAATTCTACTCCCCCATATTGTGAGGCAATAAAAAGAATGTGAGAGAATTCTGAAAATGTGTTCCATGAAAGTCCAAAACTGACACCAATCACCAGCAAGTTCTTAAAAATTGTTTGATTTAGATGGGAGTCTGTTGTTTTTTAATACTACACTTTAGAATTATCTAAACTTTTCCTACAAATGCTAAGTATCTGATATGAGTCCCCCTCACTCCCTGCTGTTTTGTGAAGTTCTGCCAAGTAGCAAATCAAATTTCCTAGAGCAGTTTCGCAAATGGGTTCTTCCCTGCAGAGCCCAGCAAATAATGTCTTAAGGGTATCCTTTCCTTTAGTCTATTGAGCAACTTGGGCAACATCTCTCAGGGTATTAATATTAAACACAAAGACATCCTTTTATTTAAAGGGCTGTGAGATTTACCTTAAGCTTGGAAAAACAAAAATATCAAATTTGTAAAGATTTTCTTTACTTACTTGAATTGGATCAGTAAATTAAATCTTAGTAAGGGCTTGGGTACAACTTTCATAAATCTACTCCTTACTCAAATTATTGTGAATTCTATTTGCTTTTTTGCATATAATAGATGAACTGAAACTATTTTACTGTTGACATGGATTCTTGTTTGTTCATAAAGATAACTGAATCATATTTTTCAGTTAAAAAGGTGCATGTCCTTAGTCAGCAAGCACACAATAAGCACCTAATGTGTTCCTTGTGAGTAGTTTTCTTGGAATCTAAATATGTGAGGCTGTTTAACAGTGATTAAGATGATAAAAAGAGCAGAAATTAAGACAGAGAATATAAAGAACCACCCTCTTCCACTTTCACAAGTGTTGCTTCTCTAACTTACTTCAGTTGTTTTGTTTTATATTTTTCCAAAAAGGCCAATAGCCTAAGCAGTTAACTTATCTTGATCCTAAACATCACAGTTTTGTTTCCTGCATTAGGATGTAATCAGGGATTGCAATTTTTTAAAATAGGTAATGTTCATATAGTCTGTATGTCAAACCTGTGTATCACCCACACTGGGTTGTGAAAGCCTTACAGTGAAAATGCTCTGAGTGGAATCCAATCCAATCCCAGAAATTAAAGCAGTTAGACTGAAAGGAGAAGAACTGGGGAACAGCAAACACTGAAAAGCAAAGTTCCCAACAGTTGCCACAAAGGGTTGATTGGTTCAATGTAAATTTCAGAAATAATTAGGATTAGATTATCATGATGAATGGGTCAATTTTATAATACAGCTCATTTCCCAGAGCAAGGCAAGGTTAGCATGTATTTTCTACACTGCTTTATAGGTCATTCATTTCAGACACTTTAATATTACACTTTTTTTTTCATAATCAATGCAAATAGTGAATAGTCACTATTATAAAACTCAGGTTTAAAATGTAAGCCATATTGAGTATGGAAAATCTATTAAAATACTCTGACTTATTTTTATATTCTAAAACAGTTATGAATTAAAATGTACATCTAAGAAAATACTCTAAAGTGCAATATTTTGACAATGAAAGTATCTTAAGATAGTCTGTTAGAGGTACAAGGCAAAAATAGATGCAAAAAGACTATTTTAACATTTTAAAAAGCATTTAATGTCAACATACATTAAAACCATGGGAAGTAGTAAACCCACTGCCTACAAGTGAGGCACTCATTAGCTTAGAGCTTATTTATATAGTTTAGTGACTGCCCAGCCATCAAAGGGAACTGGAGTTTTCTTAATTATAAATAATATAATCTAAAATCATCCTCTTCTGGGTAAAAAGGACATGTTTTATTCTGTTTCTTTTACAGGAATACCTGTTTGTTAAAGAAATTTTTAGCAAATTGAAAAATATGCTCTACATTTCTAGCATTATCATTGAAGAAATCATTTATGGTCAATGATTTGAATGAAATACTTCTCAGTTTTTACTAAATTTTTATCTAATTAAATTTTTTTAATTCAGATTTTTACAACCAGATGTGAAGATATTCTACAAGTTTAACCAGTCTGAATTTTTTCTATCACTCGTATATAAATATTCTATTCTCATTTTTAACAAAAGTAAACATGGTAAATATATTCTGACTTCCACTCTAAACAGCAAATCCAGTTATAATGTAGTTACCATTGCTCCAATTAAAATGCACACAATGTATTTAATCAACTCAAACACAACTTGAGGGTGTGTACCAAGCTGTGTATTTGAAATGAACTTTGGTAGGAATGAAACTTGCTGTTAAAGTTCCCAAGTGGGTATCTTCACCAAACTTCTATCTTTATACGTTGGAAGATGCTTATAATTTAGTACTGTCTTACAATATTTAATTCACAAAAGTGATTAAAATAAATTCAACAATTCTACCTCTATTTCTCCACCAACTGGTAATGATAAAAGCACCTATTTTCAAAATTCCCTGAATTAAATCTTAAGTAGGTTTCCTTCCAACTCTGTAAATGAAATACATTTTCACAAAAAAAAAGCTGACTTGCCTGTATTTTTAGTGCTGGGCTATAATTCAAATAAACATCACAAGATTCTAATGCATTAAAATTCTGTTCAAAGTTTATATTGAAAAATTGTGAGCTGGTTTTTAAAATACAATCCTAGGTGCACAGAACAAAGCTCAATTTTTAAATAACTTCCACCAAAATAACAAATTCACACCTATAAAAGCAAGAGCAAATGCATTACCTTTATGTTGAGAGAAGGAACTTCCCTGCTCAGTGTAATCTGCAAATAGACTGCAGTAGCAACAGCAGTAACTGGCTGCAGTAACACAGCACAACAGAAAGCAACAAGCTGGCAGGAGCAGCTCTGCTCTGCAGAGTGGCAAGACCGACTGAATGACAAGCACATGCAGATTGCTTTGAATTAGGCATGTTAGGGGCTGGAACTTCCAGTGCTGGTTCTCCAATAGGACAGGAGAGTTTTTCTCCTACTTAACCCCTAGGGGCAAGGTCTTAATAATGGTAACAGCTGGCATACAGAGGGGCTTGATCTGAGCACAAGGTCAGCAAGCCAGGATATGAAGGTGACAAGTAATTTCTAGCCTTTCCTGCTTCTACAGGGAAACTGCACGAAGGACTGTTTTTAGTTATAACCTCCTTTGATCTTTTGGATTTAAAGTTACTTAGTAGATTAAAGCCATGTTAGCTGATATTATTTGCTTGCTTAGACTAACTTTTAAGTGTTACAGATTCAGTTTTCTGACACGTAGTGCTACTACATTTAAACTAACACAAATAAACACCATTCTGTGTTTATTTCTAAGTTCCGGGGATTCTCATGTTCTTTCACAAATGGCTTTAGAGACCCTACTTTTTGGGCAGAAAGTTCACAGTTTTTAAAAGAAGCACTCTCCCTTTTAAAAGAGGAAAGTATTCAAAGCAGTAATAGTGTTTCTTTTCACTTTTCCTAAACAAAAACAGCAGTTTGTTAAATGAATTTGACACTGCTTTTTATAAAGTCATGGCCCTGATGATGCCGGTATTTAAAATTCCACAACCATAACATAAAACCTTGTAAATACCTGCAAACAAGTGCTTTAAATTTACAAATGAAATCCCTTGGCAAATAAGTGATGATTTATTGAAACCATGAAATCTAACTCTTCATGACTTCTACAATGAAAATGTGTAAACAACTTTTAGCAGGCTTGAAGTGATTAATTAAATGAAGACAGTACTTTCAAAAAATAAAGGTAACATTGAAAGCATAGGCACCCAAAGAAAAAATAGATACGCTGGACTTCATCAAATCAAAAACATTTGTGCATCAAAGGACGTTACCAAAAACATGAAAAGATAACCCACAGAATGGGAGAAAATATTTATAAATCATATATCTAAGACTTTAGTACCTTAGTATCCAGAATATATATAAAACTCTTACAGCAACCAAAAAGACAAACCAATTAAAAAATGGGCCAAGGACCTGAATAGACATTTCTCTGAAGAAGATACACAAATGGCCAATAAGCACATGTGAAATGATGCTTAACATCATTAGTTACTATGGAAACACAAATCAAAAGCACAAGATACTACTTCAAATCCTCTTATCTGGCTATAAAAAAAAACATAAAATAATAAGTGTTGGTGAGGATGTGGAAAAACTGAAACCCTTCTACATTGATGGTGGCAATGTAAAATGCTGTGGTCACTGTGGAAGAGTTTGGTAGTACCTCAAAATTAAGTACAGAGTTACAATATGACCCAGCAATTCCACGCCTAGGTATATATACGCATGAGAACTGAAAACATGTTCATAGCAAAGCCTATACATGAAAGCTCATAGGAGCATCATTCATAATAGCCAAAAAGTGAAAACAATCCAAATGTCTTTCAACTGATGAATGGATAAACAAAATATGGTATTATCCACACAACCGAATGTTACTCAACCATTAAAAGAATGAAGTACTGATATTTCCTACAACATGGATGAACCGTGAAAGAAGTCAGACACAAAAGGCCACATAAGTAGGATTCCTCTCTATGAAATGTCCAGAATAGGCAAATCCATAGACAGAAAGTAGATTAGTGGTTGCCACATGAGGGTGGGAGAGAAGGGAATTAAGAATGACTAAAGGGTATGGGGTTTCTTCTAGGAGTGATGAAAATGTTCTAGAATTAGATAGTGGTGATGGTTGTACAACCTTCTGAATATACTAAAAACCACTGAACATATGCTAAAAAAAAAAAGCACTTTAAAATGCAGAATTTTATAATATGTGAGTTATATCTCAATTAAAAAATAACAAAGGTATAAAGTTCTAGCCATTAGACCAATGGTTCTCAAATTTGAGTGTGCATCAGAATTCCCCGGAAGGCTTGTTAAAACACAGGTTGATGAGCCTGGTCACCAGAGGTTCTGGTTCTGTAGGTCTAGGGTAAGGCATGAGAATTTGCTTCTCTAAGAAACCCCCAAGTAATGCTGCTGCTGCAGGTCTGGGACCCACATTTGGTGAAACACTATATTTAATAAAGACTATCATGAGCTCCTGGAGGATAAGAAAGATAACTTTGATCTCTGTATCTCTTACATTTATCTACAACAGAGCCAATTTTGTGGAGGAAAGAGTCAGAGGGAGGGAGGGAGAACAAAAAGAGAAGCATTTACTTTAGTAAATATATTAAAGGATTCAGTCCCTAAAATCTTAAGGTATGAGGTTTTCATGTCCTATGTATCTAAATGCTATAATTCTCTAAAATCCCCCAAATGTAAAGGAGTTAAAGAATAAAAAGGAAAATGGCAGTAATTTAATACTCCTTGATCATTTGAACACTGCTGTGGTTAGTTTATTAAAGCAGTTAATCTTACTTCATTGTGTTTGTTGTTACAAGAAACGCAAACAAAGTTTCAAGAATTGTTGATCCCATAAATTACTTCAAGAAATCCCATAAGGTGTCACAGAAACCAAAGACTTTGATCTCTCCAACTCATAAGCTTATAAATTCTTATTATACTTTTAGCAAAGTTACTGATTTATAGGACTAATCAATTTATTTTAAAAATTTGGATCCATGTTAAAATAGGCAATACAAGTACACTACTGATACTGTTACACTGAATATATTATGATCTTATAAATAATAAACAGGATTATTTCCAATCATTCCAGTTTGTTTCTCAATATATCACTTTGAGTAAAAAGGAAAGTGCTAGTGATCTTACAAAGTTCTAATGTTCTCTGAAAACAATGTCCTCTTTCTTTCTTAGATCACATTGTTTGGGTATCTTTCTTCATTATTAGGAAGACAGAAGGATACGCAGGAGGAACAGCAAGACAAGGGCTGTAAGGACAGGACCATGCTTCGTATTTTTAAAAAGCTGAAAAATCAGCTGCTAATTAACAAACTCTTTCACACCTGGACTCAGTCCAAAATCTAATTCTAGATGTTGTTATATTTATTAAAATCTAGAAACCCCATCTAGTAATCTTTTTAAATGTAAATGTCAAAACAGTTATGAATGACCAAATTTTGGTCTAAGATGGACAGTAGAAATACTGCTTCAGCAAGCTTTTCTTTAGAATGGTCAATAGTTTAGTAATTTGGAAGTATAAGTTCAAAGAAAGTGACCACAGAAAACTTCTACAGGTAATATTCCACATTGTATTTTAATGATTTTTGAATACAAATTTTAGATATATACTGAGGACCTGAGCCCAGAATATTATAGCTGCTGAAGCTTAGCCCAGAACTGGGAATCAGTGGAGTGCACCTGCAGTCTTTCTCAGCTCTGCTACTCACTAGCTATTTAATCTTCAACTAGTCACTCAATCTAAAGGATATGGTCTTCTATCTACATAATCCAAGCACTGATGATCTCCAAGGTGCCAACTGGCTCGGAATTCAATTTTTATGACTTTGGATACCACTGCAAATGGATAAAATAAATCCTAATTATAATATTCATATTTGAATTATTTAAAAAAAGACTATATATTCAAAGTTGAGTTAATATTTGGAGCAAAGGCAATATTAAAATAATTATGGGATGCAGAACTTCCTTCCCATGAATTTGGGTGCATCAGTCTCATATATTTCTCTCCCCTAACAACTTACATTTCTTTATCTTATGGCTTTCTTATCCCATTTCCTGTTGAAAACTCTACCTCCAAAACCTGCAATTCTTATAAATCAAAATTTTATGAACTTGCTTATCTTCCACGGTCTGATACTGAAAGAATCTGCTCCTCATGCTCATCATGACTCCAGCCTTTGCTGGGGGGTCCTTACCTTCCAGGTCGGTGTCCTTTCCAGTTTTTTCATGCTTTGTACTTCAGATCTTCTGGTCGGTAGCATGCATTTACCTCCCTAGCATTCCATTGTGCCTACCTTACAAAGGTCTCCCTAAACTTGCTCTCCTACCTTTTTTATTTCCCTCCTAATTTCAGGAATGCTACCGAAGAAAGCCTTCCAGACAAAGCAGTGGAGACAGACAACAAATGCATTTTCCCTGGAGGACTCTCAACGCTGCCGAGCATTCCCTACACTGCGTCCATCAGAGATTCTGCACTGAAAATCCCCACAGGGACTGCTGAAAATCTTTCCCATGCTCCCTACCCCAACCCTCCTGGCAAATAATGCTACCTGTGTAATGGAAAGGAAGGGAACTATTTGACTATGAGTACCTTCGAATACTATCACCTCTACTTCGAACTTTTTCTGGAACTCACCCATTACCTCTCACAATGTTCTGCCTTTTTCCTAAATTAACTGCTTATATACTATTTCCAGGAAGGGAGCGTGAGTATTTCAATTTAAATTAAGTGAAAGTGAAATTAAAAAGTTAGTGCCCCAGGTGGCACCAGCCTCATTTCAAACGCTCAACAGTCATGTGCCTAGTGGTTGTTGAAATGCACAGTGCAGGGTTTCCAGGATCACAAAGACTTTTGTCTAGATCTTTACTGCCGTGTTCCTTTATTCTGTCTCACTCTCCCACTACCTCCCCTTCTCTCTCTTCATCTTCATCTTCATCTTTCCCTCTTTGCCAGATCCTTCTCTATTCACTTACAAAATAGGGTACAACCTAAAATAAAAATCTTTCTCTTGTTCTACCATTCCTCAGGTTTCATCTTTTTGCTTTCCTTTCATTGCCAAACAATAATCAAACTTCATCCCCTCTCATCCTTTAATTTCTTATAATCTTACCCACCGTCTAATTCAATAGTTCCTTCAAAAATAAAAATCAATAGTCCTTTCTCAATAGTCATTTTCTTTACATTTCTTCATTTTCCAACCTTGCTGGCAAGAGCCTTCTCTCCTTACTCAGTTTCTCTACCTCTCTAACTTCTATTCCATTTTCCTGGTAGATCCTCTTAAGTCTCTTATTCTAAATTTTGGGCAATATCCAAGGCTTTGTTCTTTGTCCTTTCTGTTCTGTTTTCTGCCAACCTCATCACATCCAACTTCTTTTCCAAGTTCCATTTCTGTAGTTTCCACTGTCTAAGGACATTTCAATACTTATGTCTAGCCAGCAGCTCAAATGCAATAATCTAAAATATAAATCTTCATACATCTTCAAAAACTTCTTGATTTTCCTATTGCCATCCACTCTCTCTGTCATTCAAGTCCCAAATTTTCACTCAAATATTTAGTTATTGAATACCTGCTCTGTGCTGCATCCTAAGCTAGGGCAGGGAGTCATCTGTAACCTTTATACCACCAGCTACCCCTGTTCATTCATTACCAAGTCCTAGCCATTGTCACATAAACCCATCCTTAACTTTCCATTCACTCTGCCACTTTTAGTTAAACTACTCATTACTTTCCCTTGATCTACTGCAGTGGCCTAAAAGTTGTGTCCCTATCTATGATCTCCTACCTGTATAATCTAAGCAAAATAGAGCTTCCAGATTCATCACCCTAACAGATAGATTCTGATCAAATGGCTCCTCAGTCAGAAAACACTAATGGGCTCCCCCATGCCTACCAAGTAATGTTTAAACACCTTGGCAGGTGTGCAAGACCTTTCATTATCTGGGCCCTTTCCCTTCATACTCAGTTTTTTGCCAAACAGAATTTGCTTTACTCCAAAAAAGGCTGCACACACATCCTCAGTCCTCGTGTTATTCCTTCTACCCACGACGGCCTTTGTTCACATTTCCAATTGCCACAATGCCATCTTCTCTTTAAGATACACGCCAAATACTGTGCCTTCCATGAAGCCTTCCCTGATTACCTATGCCAGAAATCCTCTCATCCTACTCTAAGTGATAGTACCCTTAAGAGGTCTCTTATGGCACTTAATACATGTTGATTTTTTCATCATGACCACATGTATACTTTTTTACACTCTTTATACTTAAGGCATAGTCTCTATTAGTATCATTTTTTACCCCTCAGGAAGACCTAGTGCTTGCAGGCACTTGACAAATATTTATTGAATAAATGACATTTTACAATTTGTTATTATTACATATATCCTTTATTAAGCAGAATAAATATAGTTTTGAGATGTAGTCTGCAAAATAAAATTCAATGTACAAAAATCTCATTTTCCTGGTGATTACATAGGCCCTAGGGATCACTTTCACTGTGGTTGTGGAAAAGAAACAACAACCAAGATTCAATGTATTTTAAATATGCCTGCAATATGTTACACTATTCTCTGCTTTTAAACTGCTGCTGAATAATAAGGGATATCAGTAATTGGCTTTTCACCCTTTCTGCAAACAAGTAGAGGTCACTCCAGAAGCTAACATGCCAAGTATACTCTAGGGCAATTTTTCAAATTTCATTTTATTTTATGTCCTTTGGCTTTAACAGAAATATTTTTAAACCATGAAAATAAATAAAAGGGGAGTATTTCCCCACAGTGAGTCACTAAAAATGATTCTATCAACTTTCTGCTTAATTACCAATTAATCTTACTGTAACAAATATGATTTCTGTGATTCAGTGTCTTGAAAACTAATGAATCTAGGAAATCTTAGTTTTTATTCACTGCATCCTTTGCCTGATTTGATTAAAAACTAGGAAACCAAATACATTTTATCAATAATCCAGGAAGTATTTTGGTCAACCAGCATTAAATTTACTTAATATCAATCTATACACTACCAAAAATTTTAATGAGGATGAAAAATTGAAGCACATAATTTAAACCAAAAAGCACAGGGATTAGCTGCTTTTGGAGAAAATAAAAAGTAGACTTTTATTTTTTGGGGAGGTTGGGGCAGCACCTAACTATGCAATGTTAATAATATAGACAAAAATTCCAGAATCCTCCTTAACCTAACCAAAAAATTACTACAAAAAAAAAAAAAAAAAAAAAAAAAAAAAAACACTTCTTAAATGTGAAAACCAATTCTGACAGGTTAGTTTATTACAGGTTTCATGTTGGAATTCTGGTGAACTTTCATCAGCATACACAGCAGTATCAGAGCTTTTCTCCCACACAAAATATAAAGAATGTGTTATGTTTTAGAGGGGAGGTAAGGATACAACAGTTTTATATCAAAATCAAGTTGAGTCATTTCAGCTTGATAACATAAAAAAAATTACATCATCTAAGATTATAATCTTGTGATGCATGATGATTTAAAGGCTAAGCATAATTGCACCGGTGGACACTGAAGACTTTCCAAAACAGTTCTGGTTTGCAACACAGGACTTCAAAACATGAGATTTTATTTTTACAAAAGAAGCTCCTGGTAAGAGATATACTCCTAGTGAAGATCACAGATCTTGACTCTAAAATAATTAGAACAGTATTTTAACAGTTTCATTTGCATTTTGTTACCAAACCAAGGGAATTTAAATGAATGTGGTGTCTGTACACTGAGTTGAATTTCTCTTGACAAAGAAATCAAAATTTTCTTTAAGTCAGATTTCTAACATTAATGGGGAAAATTACATTTACTTTCCTTAGGTCATAAATAAAGATAAATGCAAGTTAATTTTCCAAAACTGAGACTTTTTAGGAAAAAAATTTGTCACTTGCTTACAAACACCCTCCTATCATCACTGCTAAAAACACAGATAAAGGAACACTGCGACATATCACATTCTCCAATATAAAATGAAGTTGTACAGAAGAAAGCAAATGAAAATTCTAATCCCATTTTATTTATGTATACTTTTTGTAATGTGTGGTAATATTATTTTTGGCAAAAAATGAACCTTAAACTATCCAAATTTTAAGATAGAAGGCATTAGGGTTAGGAATCTCACAAATGTTGCAAGTATTGTTTTATATGTTGAAAACACACTCATCAGTTATTCAGAAGTTTAAACAGTTCAAAATCATGAAACTCATGCTATCTCTGGTTTCAGAAATGTTTATGTGAAATAAATTTCTATGAGATGGCTGTAAAAAGATATGAAATAAGGTAATGGGAAAGGAGTAAGGAAGCATGTCACTAAGCTCAGTGAAATGGCACTTCAAAAACAATGAAACAAAAATCATCATGATGATCAGTGTGCTCCTCATGGCTCTTCAAGAACAAGGTATCTTTGGCACATCCACTGCAAACCCCAGTGCTGAAAGCCTAGGCAAGTTCTAGTTAGCTACTACCATTCCTGAACAGTATACTTTTTTGGGCTGTCAGCCAGAATGGATCACAACTGGGTGGCATCTGGGTCAGTAAACATTCCAGATCCAACGTTATGAAATGTGGATACAACAGGTGGCTGTGCTGATGCCCATACCAAAGCCATCATGTGTGTGTCTTGATGTATGCTATATATTTTGCCATCCCCCAAAGAATCAGCTATAACTGGGGCTAGATAAAGCTTGCAACAGTAATTTGAGGCATCCTCATTAGATTTAAACATTTCTAGAGAAGAAAAATCAACAGTTTTCTTTGCTAATCTGTTCAGGAACTCAAATAACCATGGATCTCAAAACTTTTGACAAAAATGTAGGGGGAGAAGAGGATTAAGGGCTTCTGAGAAAATGGCAGATTAGGAGAGACAGAGCAAAATTCTCCTCTGTGAAAAACACTAGATAAAGGACAGAAAGCGCTCCAGAACAGCAGTTCCAGGGTTCCACCAGCTGGACAGGGACTTCTACACCCATAGTGAGTGGGTACATGGAGAAGCTGAGAGACTGTGTTAAGGCCACTCAGTGTTCAGCCTGGAATGTTGCTGAGGAACGAGCAGTTGGAGCCAGCTGATGAGCATGGAGGGGAGCAGCTTTCCACACCCTGGAATCTTTCTCAGCACCTGGCTTGAGTGATAACACTTCACAGACCCATGGCCAAGAGTCCCCATGCCAGGGATTGGCATATGGAGCAGGCAGACAAGCGTGGAAGGGGGCAGCTTTCTATATCCTGTGCAGCCATCTTTGCAGCTGGCTGGGGAGACAGACATTCACAGCCCTGCGGCTGAGACTTCCTTGAAGGAATTCATGATTCGGTGGGCTTGTGACGGAGTTCACAATCATCTAGGGATGCCCATGGTGTGCACAGCTTACAGGCAAGAGCAATGCATGGAAGTGCCAGGAGCCCTCCCCCAACCCCAGGGACTTGCAGGCACACAGCAGACAAGGACTGTGGGACATTTGGCTGGAAGGTAAGACACGCAGCTCTGCAGCCCCAATGTACTCCACCCTCAGTCCTGGGAATGGCTAGGACCACTGTGTACTGGAATGGACTCCCTGACAAACTGCACAGGGCACACACACACACACACACACACACACACACACACACACACCAACCCACAGGGCTGGCAGTACCCAGCGCACATGGAAAAATGGTGCACTGATTGGACATCCACATGGTTTGGATCCCCACTCAGTGAACAGAAGAACCTGGGATAGAACTGGCTTGAGGGGAAGAGGTAGCTTAAGAGCACCATCTGCTGATAGGTCAAGGAAAGTGCACTCCACAAAGTTGTAGCTTTGCCAAATTACATACAAATGTTCAAATAATCCTGCATATCCTAAAAGAACACTATCAAGATAAGCAAATGCCAAGAGGCAAAAAACAACATAAAATTATAAAGTATATGAAGAAACCAGGAGATATGGATAACCCAAACATCCAAATTAAAAAGCCAGTAGACACACAGAACTTGGAGCAATTAATGAAAGAAGTACACGCAAACATCAATGTCATGGCTCAGGATATAAAGGACATGAAGAAGACCCTAGAAGGGCATAAAGAAGAAATTGCAAGAGTAATTAAGAGTGAATACTGCTGATCAAAATTGAAATATTCCTGAGACACATAACAGCAGATTTGAAGAGGTAGAGGAATGAATTAGTGAACTGGTCGACAGAATGATGGAATGTGAAAGCACAAAAGAATGAATGGCAAAAAAAATCAAAAAATTTGAAACAGATCTCAGGGAAATGATGAACAACATGAAACACACAAATATAAGAATCACTGGTGTTCCAGCAGGTGAAAAGAAGAGAAAAGGGCTAGGAAGAGTATTTGAAGACATTGTTGGAGAAAACTTCCCAAACCTTCGAAATGACATAAATATGCAAATCAAAGATGCCCAATGAACTTCAAATAGAATAAATCAAAATAAACCCACTCTGAGACATATTCTGATCAGATTGTCAAATGCTGAAGAGAAGGAGAAAGTTCTGAAAGCAACAAGGGAGAAGTGATTAACAACATACAGGGAAACAACATAAGACTAAGTACTGACTACTCAATGGGCACCATGGGGGCAAGAAGACAGTGGTATGACATATTTAAAACTCTGAAAGAGAAAAATTGCCAACCAAGAATTCTTTAACCAGCAAAGCTCTCCTTCAAAATTGCAGAAGACCTTAAAATTTTCAATAACAAATAAATGCTGAAGACAATTTGTTTAAAAGAGACCTACCCTACAAGAAATACTAAAGGTAGCTCTACTGGCTGAGAAAAAAAGACAGGAGAGAGACGCCTGTAGAAGGGCCCAGAACTGAAGAGTATTAGTAAGGGTAATTTAATGGAAATAAAGAGAGAGAGGGAAAAAATAGATCTGACAACTAAAAACCAAAGGATAAGATGGCTGATTCAAGAACTGCCTTCACAGTAATAACACTGAATTTGAGTGGATTAAACTCCCCAATTAAAAGATACAGATTGGAAGAATGGATTAAAAAATATGAACAATCAATATGCTGTCTACAAGAGACTCAGCTTAGACCCAACAACACAAAGAGATTGAAAGTGAAAGGATAGAAAAAAATATTCCATGCATGCTACCACCAACAGAAAACTGGGGTAACAATACTAATCTCAGATTAAATGGACTTAAATGCAAGTATGTCATAAGAGAAAAAGGACATATACACTAATAAAATGGACAATTCACCAAGAAGAAATAACAATAATAAATGTTTATACCCTCAATCAAGGTGCTCTAAAGTACATGAGACAAACATTGGCAAAACTGAAGGAAGAAACAGATGTTTCCACAATAATCATGGGAGACTTAAAGACATCACTCTCTCCTATAGATAGATCAACAAGACAGAGGACCATTAAGAAAACTGAGAACCTAAACAACGTAGTAAACGAATTAGATTTAACAAACATATAGAGAGCATTATAGCCCCAATTACCAGGATACACTTCTCTAATGCTCATGGAGCTTTTTACAAGATAGAACATATGCTGGGGCATAAAACAAGCCTCAATAAATTTAAAAAGACTGAAATTATTCACAGCACATTCTCTGACCACACTGGAATGAATTAGAAGTCAACAACCATCAAAGATCTAGAATATTCACAAATATCTGGAGGTTAAACAACACACTCCTAAACAATCAGTGGGACAAAGAAGAAATTGCAAGAGAAATTGCTAAATATCTAGAGACAAATGAAAACAAGAACACAACATATCAAAACTTATGGGATGCAGTGAAGATGGTATTGAGGGGGGAATTTATAGCTCCAAATGCATACATTAAAAAGGAAGAAAGAGCTAAAATCAAAGAACTAATGGAACAACTGAAGAAGCTAGAAAATGATCAGCAAACTAATCCTAAAGCAAGTAGAAGAAAGGAAATATCAAGGATTAAAACAGAAATAAAAGATATGGAGAACAACAACAACAAAAAACAATAGAGAGAATAAATAAAACCAAAAGTTGCTTCTTTGAGAAGATCAACAAGATTGACAAACCCTTAGCTAGACTGACAAAGTAAAAAAAAGAGAAGACCCAAATAAACAAAAGAATAAATTGAGGGGGGGACATTACTGCAGGTCTCAAAGAAATTTTAAAAAATCATAAGACGATATTATGAACAACTGTATGCCATCAAACTAGATCATTTAGAGGGAATGGATAGTTTCCTGGAAACACATGAACAACCTAGACTGACCAGAGAAGAAATAGAAGACCTCAACAAACCAATCACAAGCAAAGAGAGCCAATCAATTATCAAAAAGCTTCCTACCAATAAAAGCCCAGGGCCAGGTGGCTTCACAGGGGAATTCTACCAAACTTTCCAAAAAGAATTGACAGCATTCCTACTCAAACTCTTTCAAAAAATTGAAGAAAAAGTTAAACTACCTAACTCATTTTATGAAGCCAACATCACTCTAATACCAAAACCAGGTAAAGATGCTACAAGAAAGGAAAACTACAGGCCTATCTCCCTAATGAATACAGATGCAAAAATCATCAACAAAATACTTGCCAATCAAATCCAAAGCCACCATGACCAAGTGGGGTTCATCCCAGGCATGCAAGGGTGGTTTGACATAAGAAAATCAATCAATGTAATACAACACATTAACAAATCAAAAGGGAAAAATCAAATAACCATTGCAATAGATGCTGAAAAAGCATTCAACAAAATTCAGCATCTTTTTTTGATACAAACACTTCAAAAGGTAGGAGTTGAAGGAAACTTTCTCAACATGATAAAGGGCATATATGGAAAATCCAACAGCCAGCATAGTACTCAATGGTGAGAGACTGGAAGCGTCCCTCTAAGATCAGGAATGAGACAAGAATGCCCACTGCCACCACTATTATTCAACATTGTGCTAGGAGTTCTAGCCAGAGCAATCCAGCAGGACAAAGAAATAAAAGGCATCCACACTGGAAAGGAAGAAAACTGTTGTTATTTGCAGATGATATGATCTCACATTCAGAAAACCCTGGGAAATCAATGACTCAGCTACTTGAGCTAATAAACAAATTCAGCAAAGTGGCCAGATTAATGCACATAAGTCAGTAATGTTCCTACACACTAGAAATGATCTATCTGAAGAGACACAAAAGAAAAAGATTCCATTCTCAATAGCAAGTAAAAAAATCAAGTACATAGGAAGAATAAAGTTAACCAAAGATGTAAAAGACCTCTACACAGAAAGTTACACAACTTTACTAAAAGAAATTAAAAGGGATCTAAAGAGATGAAAAGATATTCTGTGTTCATGGACAGAAAGGCTAAACGTCATTAAGATGTCCATCCTACCCAAAATGATCTACAATACCAATCAAAATTCCAACAAAAAAAACTTTGCAGACTTGGAAAAGCTAGTTATCAAATTTATTTGGAAGGGAATGATGCCTCAAATTGCAAAAACATTCTAAAAAAGAAAAACAAAGTGGGAGGACTTAAACTTCCTGACTTTGAAGCCTACTACAAAGCCACAGTAGTCAAAACAACATAGTATTGGCAAAAAGACAGACATATTGATCAATGGAATTGAACTGAGAATTCAGAAATACACCCCCAGATCTATGGCTGATTAATTTTTGATAAGGCCCCCAAATCCACTGAACTGGAACAGAATAGTCTCTTCAGCAAATGCAGCTGGGAGAACTGGATATCCATATCCAAAAAGAATGAAAGAGGACTCCTACCTCACACCCTATACAAAAATTAACTCAAAGTGGGTCAAAAACCTCAATATAAGAGACAGTATCATAAAGCTCCCAGAAGATAATGTAGAAAAACATCCTAAAGACCTAGTATTAGGAGGTCGCTTCTTAGACCTTACATCCAAAGCACAAGGGAAGGAAAGTAAAAATAGATAAATGGGAACTCCTCAAAATCAAAAGTTTCTGTACGTCAAAGGAATTTGTCAAAAAGGTGAAGAGGCAGCCAATGCAATGGGAGAAAATATTTGGAAACCATATATCTGATAAGAAACTGATATCTTGCATAAATAAAGAAATCCTACAACTCAATGACAATAGTACAAACAGCCCAATTATAAAATGGGCAAAAGATAGAAAAAGATATTTCTCCAAAGAGGAAATACAAATGGCTAAAATACACATGAAAAAAAGGTTCATCTTCACTAACTATTAAGGAGATGCAAATCAAGACCACAATGAGATATCATCTCACACCAATAAGAATGGCTGCCATTATACAAACAGGAAACTACAAATGCTGGTGAGGATGTGGAGAAACTGCAACTCTTATTCATTGCTGGTGGGACTGTATAAAAGTACAGCCACTGTGGAAAACAGTTTGACATTTCCTCAGAAAACTAGATATCCAGTTACCCTATGATCTGGCAATTTCACTTCTTGGTATATACCCAGAAGATCTGAAAGCACTGACACGAACAATATTTGCACAACAATTTTCATAGTGGCTTTGTTCACAAATGCCAAGAGATGGAAACAATCCAAATGTCCTTCAACAGATGAGTAGATAAACAAAATGTGGTATATACATATATATGACGGAATACTATGCAGCAGTAAGAAGGAATGAAGTTGTGAAACATATGACAACATGGACGAACCTTGACAACATAATGCTGGGTGAAATAAGCCAGACACAAAAGGAGAAACTGCATGTTACCACTAATGTGAACTTCATGAAAAATGTAAAATAAGTGTCTTATAATGTAGAATATAGGGGACCTAGAGACAGACAGAAGCTAGTGAAGGGGGAAAGATAATCTAATATGAAGAGATATGATAATGAGGTGGAACTTAATGGTATGGGAATGGTCAGGTGTGACTATGGCTCGTTAATGGGATTATAAGTAACAGTGATGCACTGAAGGTGAACATGTTCATAAATGGTTATTTAAAAGCACGTAACCCACAGAGTAGCACCACAATATATCATAAGTGTTAGCATGATATATTTATAAGGTATGACAGTAGTGTAGAGGGTTAACAACAGAGTTGTATATGGAAAAACTGCCCATTACATATTATAGACTCTAATTAATATGAATATCTTAGCAACACTACTCTAATACTGGGGATGAATAAACAGGCTCTGATAAGAGCTCTGGGATGTATTATGCTATGATAATTGTTTAAAGTTGAGAGTGATGATGCTTGTACAACTAAGTGAAGAGAATGTAAGAAACTGTTTATCTTGGGATAGAACATACACTAAGTGAAATTAGGAATCTACTACTTAATGAATCAAGCCCTCCACTGAGGCTTGCTATTGTGAAACTTAGGGTTGTAAATGGGAGGCTGAGCCCTCCTATAATTATGCCTAAGAGGAACCTCCAGGGAGCCTCTTTTGTTGCTCAGTTGTGTCCTTTCTCTCTCTAAGCCCAACTCAACAAATAAATTTATTAACCTCCCCCTCCACAAGGGACATGACTCCCAGGGGAATGAATCTCCCTGGTGACATGGGACATGACTCCCAGGAGTGAGCCTAGCCCTGGCACTAGGGATTGAAAATGCCTACTTGACCAAAAGGGAAAAAAAGAAAGGTAACAAGCTGAGGTTACAATGGCTGACAGATCCCAGAATCGAGAGGCTTTCCTGAAGGTTTATCTTATGCAAGCTCCAGGTAAACAACCCAAATGGCCACAGTATGCCATGCCCTTATCAAACGTAGTCCCCAAATACCTAGGTCCCTACCTGAGATTCTATAAAAGATTCACTCACTATGATTTTTCTCTCAGAAACTTAATTCCACCATAGTGTTTCTATCCCAGACAAGTCCTAAAACCCAGAAGCAAAAGCCTCTTTAAGAACAGCAATCAAATGCAGCCCCCTTCCCCATACTGTCAACACCCCCTTTCGATATGAACAAATTAGGGTGCTCACTGCCTAGACACTCCTGAAGATGGAGAAAGAGATCAATTGAGAGGCAGGGGTAGTAACAAACAAGATAAGATTTAACAAAGATCTATGAATACTGAACTTTTATACAAATAGGTATATATATTTTTAGATGTTGGGGTGTTGGAATAGCTAGAAGGAGGTAAATGACATGATGGGACTGTACCCTATAACATCCTTTGAAATCTGCTCCATAGCTACTCGTTGAATTGTGCTTTCAAAGTTTTCACCTTTCTGTTGTACCCTATATTGCATAACAAGGAAAGAACTGAAACTGTGGAACTGTAACCTATAACAATTTTTGAAATTACCTATATAAACTGCCTGTTGAGCTGTACATTGAAAGTTAACACCTTTCTGTATGTATGTTATATTTTACAATAATGGAAATAGGTGAAGTTGTGGAACTGTGACTCATGATGTTCTTTGAAATTTGCTAACTACTTGTTAAATCATACTTTGAAAGTTATCACTGTTATGTATATATGTTAAAGTTCACAATAAAATGCATTAAAAATGTAGGGGGAAAATATTTAAAGTTGAGTTTAAACATTTCTATCCCTTTATAACAAAACTCACAACCTAATCCTATAATGAAAATTGTCATGATGAATAGATAATAAGGATTGGTTCAAACACTGATTTTGCAAAGGAACCCCAAAGGAAATGGGCATTCAGTCATTTTATTACAAAGCAACAACAACAAAATAAGATTACACAAATATTGGTACCAGAAAAGTAGTTAGTTTATTATGCAGTTCTTTATATCAGAGTCTCAAGCTATGTTAATAACAGGATACCATCAAGATGGCCTCTGCTTTAAAAAGAAATAGAAAAGAAGATATTTATCAAAATGCTATTAATAATCTAGTATTAAGACTTGGCAAAAGTATGTCGTTGGAACTGCCTTATACTACAAAAGAATGAAAGAGGGGGGAAAAAATTGAGGAGCCTGAGAAAGGATACTAGCACTAAGTTAAGGCATCTGCCTCATTCATTATCCTATGGTCTATGCTTTCCTGGATATCCTTGGTCAACAACCAAGAATTCTTAAGTATGCACTTTACTTAATATTCTCAAGTCACATTCCCTTACACAAAACAGTTGACAGGAGCCCTCAATCACAGTGAAAGAACATTATGTATTCCCCCTTCCCACTCCTATGGGATATTAGGCAATGCAGCACTCATTCCTTCCTCTGCCAAGTGCCTTAGTAATACACGTCCACACCCTGTTGGCTTTGCAAGGATTCAAATCCAGCATCAAGGATCAAGCACAGATCCCCTATACAGAAACAAGTGAAACTGTCACAAATCTCTAAAATGATGCCTAATTTTGCCTAAAGCTAAAATGTACCTTTTACTTAGATCAAAGAAACATAACTTTGGAAAACTATTGCTTTTCCTGGCCGACTGTGGTTGCAATGATAGTTACGGTTAACTCTGATACACCAATAACCAGGATACAGAAAATGCGGGTGCTGTGAACCAACTACTGTTGAGCCTTATAAGATTTTAGAAATCTTTACAAGAATTCTCATCACATCATTTTTAAGGGAAGGAATGGTTTGATATCCATGATTAACAGTGTTTACAGTGCTTATTCCCACACAGACAAATGACTCTGTATACTTTTCAAGAGGGCCAGTGGAAAAAAAAGAGAGGAGTCTGAGATTGGAAAAGGAGGTAAGGTCATCTTGTCTCTGAGAGCAAAGCATCTTGTACCAGTCCAGTGAAAGCTCACAATCCAAGTTAATAATAATGTATAGAGCTCAACCAGGCCTAAAGAAAAAATTTTTTCTGATCCCAACTTCGAAGCATGAAATTAATATCCCTTTGGTATAATATACTTTGGATGGCAACTTAATTTGTATATAGTAATGACACATTTGTTTCTGGACTCCAGCACTATATTTGAAAAGTTCATCTGTATACTTGCACAAGTCTCCCTAAAACAGTTTTATTTTTTAAAAGTTCCTTTTAAAATTTAAGTCCCTGTTCCTTTCATCTAGACTAACTTAAAATAAAGCAGCAAGACATAATTGTGCCTAAGAGTCTCCCCCTTAATACCTCTTTGTTGCTCAGACGTGGCCCTCTCTCTCTCTCTCTAACTAAGCCACCTGCGCAGGTGAACACTGCCCTCCCCTCTATGTGGGACCTGACTCCCCAGGGGTGTAAATCTCCCTGGCAATGCAGGATATGATTCCTGGGGATGAATCTGGACCCAGCATCATGGGATTGAGAATATCATCTTGACCCACAAGGGGATGCAAAATGAAACGAAACAAAGTTTCAGTGGCCGAGAGATTTCAAATGGAGTCGAGAGGTCATTCTGGTGGACATTCTGAGGCACTATATATAGACAACACCTCTTAGGTTTTAATGTATTGGAATAGCTAGAAGCAAATACCTGAAACTGTCAAACTCCAACCCAGTAGTCTGGACTCTTGAAGATGATTGCATAACAATGTAGTTTACAAGGGGTGACAATGTGATTGTGAAAACCTTATGGACCGCACTCCTGTTATCTAGTATATGGATGGATGATTAGGAAAATGGGGACAAAAACTGAATGAAAAATAAGGTGGGATGGGGGGGATGTTGGGCATTCTTTTTTACTTTTATTTTTTATTCTTATTCTGATTCTTTCTGATGTAAGGAAAATGTTCAAAAATAGATTGGAGTGATGAATGCATGACTATATAATGGTACTGTGAACAGTTGATTGTACACCATGGATGACTGTATGGTATGTGAATATATTTCAATAAAACTGAATTTAATTTAAAAATAAATAAATAAAGGAGCAAGAAATTTTTTAACAACTCAAAGATTTTATTGATTTCCTTTGGATCACCTGGCATTAGAGTAAGCATAGATGAGCTTTGGCAAGAGAACCACAGAAAGTATTAGTTATACAAATTAGACCTTAAACATTTTTTTGTTTAGAATGTGTTTCAGGAAAAAAAGTATTCCCACTTTCAAGTACAAATCTGGGAATAAAACAAGTTATCCTCACATGGATCCAGAGTGTACCACTTGTACTGAAACAAGAATTGTTTGGATCTCAAATTTTAAAAAAGTTATCCCAAAGATGGCTATTTTAGCAATGAGAGAGTCCTGTTTTGTTTCTCATCTATTCCTTCACCAAATGTTTAATGCTAATAGCTTGTGAATTTGTTTTAAACACAAGAGGTTAAGTAGTTAAGGCAAAGGAAGTCCATCAAGAACAAAATCCTAGTGTTAAGAAAATTTTAAAAATGAATACAAGGAATATTTAATTCAAGTAATTTTAATATTTTATGAATCAACTTTTTTTCAAATAAACTTCCTAACTTGAAGTTCAGATTTTGGGTAATTTGGGTCTAACAGTAACATCTCTACTCCATTTTGATATATACAAGCTAATTTGATATTTTGAATATAAAAACTTAAATATGTTAATCATCTATGAAAAACAAAACTATCAACTGACTTGTTCGCATAGTTCTTTAGTATTTTATAAAATAATTTAGCCTTATTTTTGTATTTCATCTCTAATGGTTTGAAAGATAAACCTTTGAAGAGATACAGGTGGCTACCATGTACCAAGGAGGTAGCGTGGGAGCCATTCTTCTCATAATATCAAAATAAAATTTTTAAGGCATTAAGTTCAATCACTATTTTTTATTCTACTCCAAAACTTTAAAGTATAGTTTGAAGTTTAAGTCCAATTTTTTTCTAGCATTCCCGCTAGAAAAATCTCCTCACCAAAAGTTACGTAAATTGTCTCATATTCAAGATCACATCATATATGGAAAAAAGGGAACTCTCTGATTAGTCCATGAATCAAACCCCTATAATTAACCAGCCCCCTTTAAGAAGAAGAGTTCAACCTATGAAGAAACTAAGCCCAACAGGAATAGAGGAGGAGAGGATAATGAGAAAAGGAAGTAGCAGGAGGCAAATGGCAAAAGCAATATGTGAATGGAAAACAGCCATAAGTATCAAGGTGATAAATTTATGAGGGCATATACATTAAATAAGGGAGAAGAAAAGAAGCAAGGCACAAATAAGGCAATCTGAGGGAAAAGTAGGAAACTGATGGAAAGGACAAAATAAAACACTGAAAATAGATATAGAGGAAGAAAAATTAGGTATTTTATACTGTAATCTAAAGAATAAGTAATCCAGCTTCCAAAGCAATTTATTGGAAGAAAAAACACAAATGGAGAAAACTGCAATTACAAGTACCCACAGTTACTGCAGAAGATACGAGTAAACACTCTTACAAGCTGTGGCTCTTCTTGACGTTCCAGCTTATTTTCTTTCTCACAACCCTCAAACATCCATTATAATGTGGGACTCAAAGGAACTTGGGTAAAGCACATCAATAAAGGCTTGGGAAAAACTGAGAACTACTGGGAATCCCAGAGACAAGAGTCAGCTTCCTTTAGCCTAAGGACAAAGATCTAATGAGAGCTGGTTGCTGCCACTGTGCCCATTCCTTGCTACTCTTCAGAGATGGACCTACCATCTCACTCCCTTATTAAAATCAACTCTTTCATCTATAAAAGATTTTGAAAGGCACCAGATATTGCTACCCCTCCCTTAAAAGTTCCTTAACCCTTGCTCTCTGTAGCCTTATACTTGAAGCAGTATAAGCTGACAGGTGTCTTTGGTGCAAAAATACCTTTGCCTTCTAGACAATTCAATTGGAACCAGCAACAGGCTTTGGTTTACAAGAGTCTCTCTGAAACTATGATACCACTTACTTCATAGTAATAGCCAGTCAGCCTCTATTCAGTCTAAGGATCAACTAAGCAACAAAGTGCAAATCAAGAGTTAAAACAACCAAGGAAACTGAGCCTTTCAATCACAAGAAAAAGAATAAACTTAAACACAAGCTGGGAAGATAAGAAGGAAAGCCCCTAACTCAATTACTCTTAATTTCTTAAAGAAACATACACTGCTCATTTATAGAAGACAAATTACTAGAGCTTACCTAGGAAAAAAGTAAGTTAAAAAGGATAACATCCTTGTTCTCTCAATACAGAAATACCACAGTGCCTACTGGAAGGGGTCCAAAAGGTTCTTGCAGGCATTCTAAAGAGCTTACCCTATCTATCATTTACATAAACCCTCAAGCCTGGCCAAACTACCTTTGAAGTAACGAAACCTTGAATTTCACTACTTAAATCTAATTTGTTCATATCGTTCCCTTCCACTGTTCAACTTCCTATGGTGTTGGCAAAGCAATCCTACCTATTTCTTCAAGGTACAGCTAAATTTAAAAATGGGCAAAAGACTTCCTAGACATTTCTCCAAAGCAATATAAATGACCACTAAGCATATGAAAAGATGCTCAACATCACTAGCCATTAGAGAAATGCAAATCAAAACCACAATGGCAGTTTGGCAGTTCCTCAGAAAACTAGATATTGAGTTACTCTCCGATCCAGCAATTTCACTTCTCAGTATTTACCCCGAGGATCTGAAAGCAGTGACATAAACAGATATTTGTACACTGATGTTCATAGGGGCATTGTTCACAATTGCTAAGAGATGAAACAACCTAAATGTCCTTCATCAGATGAGTGGTGTGCCAGTTTGGATGTATTATGTCCCCCAAAACACCATTATCTTTGATGCAATCTTGTGGGGGCAGTGTTGATTAGGTTGGAACCTACTGATTGAGTGTTTCCATCAAGATGTGACCCAAACAACTGTGGGCAAGACCTCTGAATGGATAATTTCCCTGGAGGTGTTACTCCGCGCATTCAGGGTGGGTCTTAATTAAATCACTGGAGCCATATAAAGGAGCTGACAAAGAGGGAACACAGAGCAGCTGCAGCTGAGAGACACATTTTGAAGACGGCGCTGGAAGCTGACACTGACATTTTGGAGGATGCCATTTTGAAACACAACCTGGGAGCAAGCAGAAGCCAGCCACGTGCCTTGAGAGTTAACAGAGGTTTTCTGGAGGCCAATGGCCATCCTTCAGTGAAGGTATCCTATTGTTGATGGCTTACCTTGGACACTTTATGGCCTTAAGACTGTAACTTTGTAACCAAATAAACCCCCTTTATAAAAGCCAATCCATTTCTGTTATTTTGCATAATGGAGCATTAGCAAACCAGAACAAGTGGATAAACAAAATCCGGTATAAACACATGATGGAATACTATGCAGCAGTAAGAAGGAACTAGGTCGTGAAACATATGACAACATGGATGAACCTTGAAGACATAATGCTGAGTGAAATGAGCCAGATACAAAAGGAGAGATATTGTATGTTCTAGTTTGCTAATGTTGCCAGAATGCAAAACACCAGAAATGGATTGGCTTTTATAAAAGGGAGTTTATTTGGTTACACAGTTACAGTCTTAAGGCCATAAAGTGTCCAAGGTAACACATCCGCAATCGGGTACCTTCACTGGAGGATGGCCAATGGTGTCTGAAAAACCTCTGTTAGCTGGGAAGGCACGTGGCTGGCATCTGCTCCAAAGTTCTGGTTTCAAAACGGCTTTCTCCCAGGATGTTCTTCTCTAGGCTGCAGTTCCTCAAAAATGTCACTCTCAGTTGCACTTGGGGTATCTGTCCTCTCTTAGCTTCTCTGGAGCACGAGTCTGCTTACAACAGCCATCTTCAAAGTCTCTCATCTGCAGCACCTGTGCTTTCTTCAAAGTGTCCCTCTTAGCTGTAGCAGGCTTGCTCCTTCTGTCTGACATTATATAGTGCCCCAGTAATTTAATTCAGACCCACCCTGAATGGGCAGGCCCACACATCCATGGAAATTATCCAGTCAGAGTCATCACCCACAATAGGGTAGGGCACATCTCCACAGAAACACTCAGAGAATTACAATCTAATTAACACTGATAGGTCTGCCCACACAAGATTACATCAAAGATAATGGTGTTTGGGGGGACATAATACATTCAAACTGGCACAACCACTAATATGAACTCTGTGAAAAATGTAAAATAAGTGTCTTATATTGTAGAATACAGGGGACCTAAAGGTAGACAGCAGCTAGTGAAGGGGGAACAATAATCTAATAGGAACAGAGAAGATACTGAGGGTGCTCTTAATGATACAGGAATGCTCAGGGGTGACTATGGTTCTTTAATATTCTTTTGGTATGGTAGGAGTATACTGGAAGGAATGAAATTATTTCAGGATATTTGTTTTCCCATTGCTTTGCTTTGCTTTGTTTTGAAATGTTTTTTAATTTGATAAATAAGGTAATTTTAAAACTAAAAAAAAAAGAAAAAGAACAAAGTTCTGAGACATGCTGCAACATGGAAGAACCTTGAAGACATCATGTTCAATCAAATAAACAAGGCACATGGGGACAAATATTGTATGACATCACTTGTAAGAGATAACTAGAAATAGAATAGCAAATGTACAGAGATAGAAAGTAGATTAAAGTTTACCTGAACATGGGGAGAATGAGTAGTACTTGTTTGGAAAAAGAAAATCTTAAACTTTGCTTTCATCTTTGAATAACAGTTTAAGAGAGTACAAAATTCTATTCAGACTGTTATTTTTTCTAAGCACTTTAAAAGATAGTGCTCCACTGTCTTCTGGCATCTATGTTGCCATTGAAGTTTATTTTAAGTCTGTCATTCCTTTAAGTAAAGTCTTTTACCCCTGGTAGTTTTCATATTTTCTCTTCACATTTGATGTAATTCTACTACAATGTTTCTAGGTATGGATTTACTTTTATTTACTTTGTTTAGTACCTGTAGAGCACTTCTGATTTAAGTACTCATATCTCATCAATTATGGAAAACTCTTGGGCATGATATCTTCTGCACTTTAATCTTCTTATACATACTTATTTTACAATCTTTATCAGACAGTTGCATACAATTAATTTTCTGGTCTTACAATAGCAATTTAAAGTGAAATAGTGATGTTAGGGATATTAAATGTGGATGAGTAGACTAAGTTTCAAAGTCACCAAGCTGTGTTTTTATCCTAGTTTCTCCTCTCAGTTCACAGCTTAAAGTAACATAACTAACTCTTTTAGCCTCCACTCAGGAAGATGGGAGTCAGGCTGGGGGAGGGGTTTTCCTCACTTCCACTCTTTACTTCCAGTAGCAAGCCTAACTTCTGCCCCATCTCCTGAGAAGTAGTTGAGGAGGATGTGAGCACCTTCTGCTTTTATCCAAGTGCTTGGTCAGGCTCTTGGTTCCAGCCCTATGTACTACGTTATATTTTTGATCACTTTCTGGTCCTCTGAGATGTTTTTTCTTGATTTGGGGGTTGGCCATGTCATTTTACTTTCTCTTTTATATTCTTGTCATTGCTATGTAAGGGGTGGTGTTCCAACAAGACTTTATGGAGCTATCCTGACCAGAACTCTTCTGCACCTCTTTTTCTGCACCTTAGAGCCCAGCATGGTATCCAATACAGAATAGATTCTCAATAAATAACTTTTACATGATAAATGTAAATAAATGTGCCCATATGAAAACGGACACATGTCAAGAGAACTCCTGAATGACAACAGTAGAAGGGAATTAGCACATTCACAAACTATCATAATGGCATCTACGTTTAATTTTCTTTGATTAAAAACAATCACAATATCTAAGTTAGTCACATGAATGTGAACATTTCCTGGGCAATTCATTCAGAGCCTGAAATAGTTATAATTTTAAGAAAATCAGTGAACTAATGGGTAAAAAACACTAAACACAGTGTATGACCCATCTCTTCCTGACCTCCTTTGTTCCCTGTATACAATGTATATGGCTAACATAATTTTAAAAAGGTTTATATTGAGTCAGAAACTAAAACTAACATGAATCAACTCAAAATGGATAGATTTAACCTACCTAATCCACATCATTCTCAGAAGTAACTCATCTCAAGAGGCTTTTTTGCTGGAAATGTATACTTTGAGGAAGAAGAGAATGTTCCCCAAACAACATATGGAAGCCAACAGGATACAAAAAATTTGCGAAGTGTAGTATATTAACATCACAAAGAGAAGAGTACTAACCCCTGAGAAGTCTCTAAAGAAGATAAAAGAAAGAAAGGGAGAAACAAAAGGTCAAAAAATAAACAGGTATAAAAGTATCTTCAGCACAGACCAAGAGAAAATGGTCTCTGATTCTAGAACAGGCTTCTAATTATTTTACACTGACATACTCACAGCATAGAAAAAGTTAAAGTCATTAAATTATTGATTCCAATAGAAATACTGTTTAAGAACATCCAGCTGCCTGTATTTTAATACACCCATCATAAAATCTATTGGATTTACACTTTTATCTTCTGGGAGAATCGAAACACCAAGTGAAAGTGTAGTGTTCTTGGTTAAACTAGTTTTGTTCCCACTCTAACATAATACTGACACTCTAATTTATAAATAAGTCTCCAGTTATTTCTGGGTAAACTGATAAAAACGAGTCCTTCTGTCTGCCAAACGGAAAGCCTGAGGTGACTCCACCGAAGTACAAACATCTCTATGTTTTAAAACTCTCAACATTCAGTGATGAATAATTCCTGCATAGCTGTAATAAATCACCACAACTTTAAGTCATTCTGTTTACAGGTGGGAAATGACGCCAGTGATTATCTCTTCTGCAGAATCCCTACTCTCCCTGATGGATTGCCTGTTACCTGATTTTCATTCTTCCACTCCAGTGGTTTTCAAACATGAGAACACTGATTTGAGAATCCCCTGAAGGTCTAATGAAAACACAGGTTTCTGGGTCCAACCCTAGAGATTCTGATACAGTAGATCCAGGGTGGGGCCCTGAAATTTGCATTTCTAACAAGGTCCCAGATAATGCTGAAGCTGCTTGTTGGGGGACCACACTTTGAGAATAATTGGTCTAGCTTCTTTCCCCTTTTAGTACATTCAATAGAGTTAATCAAGTTAATTCTCTGAGACAAGAAATTTGTGTAATAATCCAGTGCTCACACATTAAAGCCAAAACAACTCAGTTTAACATGGAAAACCCTCTATTAATTAGATTATTCATTTAGTCCAGGCTCATTTCTTGTCACTCTTCAGCAAAGCTGCCTGTAACTTTTACTCCAAAGTAGCAAACTATTTCACAATTCTGACCTCTATTGACAATCCCACTTAGGTTTTCCCTCTGTTAGAAGGGTCTCTTCTCTTATCTGCCAATAAATAGCTATAGTTTTCTTTATCATTCCTTATTCACTCATTCACTCATTCAAAAATATTTATGAAGTACCTGTGATGTGTTAGTCACTGTCTTAAGTTCTGTGAAAAAAGACCCAGGTCAAAACCTTTCATAATTAACCTTAAATGAACTCCAAACACCTCATACTCTATATCCATTTTAGAAATGGCTTAAAAGCAAAACCTATTGACCCCAAAGTACTTCCAACTGCTTTTTCCAAGAATGGAAATGGATATATAGTGAATTTAATATATATCCCTTTCCTCCCCTTATAACTTGTCATCCATTTTAAAGACTTCTAAAAAGAGTTAAGGGCGTATTAGGATGCCACCATTTATATATTGGATAGATTTGCAATATCTTCCTCTCATGTGGAAGGCTTTAAAAAATAATTGCTAGGGAGGATTGTGGGAAAATGATGGACTACAGAGCTCCAGGACTCAGTCCTTCCACCAGAACTATTAAACAGGCAGGAACTGTCTGAAACAACTACTTTGAAACTCCAGAGGCCAGGAGAATCCTGTATAGCATCCAGGGAAGAGCAGGAGGAAGAGGCTGAGAAAAAAACGGAAAAAAAAAAAAAATTGAAGATGAAGGAATACTTCCTAATTCATTCTACAAGGCAACACCCTCATACCAAAGCCAGTTAAAGATATCATAAGAAAACTACAGACCAGTATCTCTTATGAATAAAGATGCAAAAATCCTCAACAAAATACTAGCAAACCAAATCCAATAGCACATTAAAAGAATTATACACCATGATCAACTGGAATTTATCCCTGGTATGCAAGGTTGATTCAACATAAGAAAATTAATTAATGTAATACACCATTGTTCCAGTTTGCTAATGCCGCCACTATGCAAAATACCAGAAATGGATTGGCTTTTACAAAGGGGGTTTATTTGTTTACAAAGTTACAGTGTTAAGGCCATTAAGTGTCCAAGGTAAGCCATCAACAATAGGGTACCTTCACTGGAGAAATACCACTGGCATCCAGAAAACCTCTATTAGCTGGGAAGGCAGGTGGCTGGCGTCTGCTTGCTCGCAGGTTGCGTTTCAAAGTGGTGTTCTCCAAAGCGTCAGCTTTCAAGGACATCTTCAAAATGTCTCTGTAAGCTGCAGCACTCTGAGCTCCTTCTGTCTGAGCTCTTATAGTGCTCAGGTAAACTAATCAAGACCTAGGTTAAATGGGCAGGGCCACACTTCCTTGGAAACATTCAATAAAGAGGTCACATCCTAATCAAAGACATCACTCACAGTTGGGTGGGTCACATTTCCCATGGAAACAACCTAATCTCAATATCCCACAAGATTGGATTAAAAGATCATGGCTTTTTCTTGGGGGACATAATGTATCCAAACTGGCACAACCACATTAACAAATCAAGGGGGGGGGGGGACACAGGATCATCTAGATTGATGCAGAAAAGGCATCTGACAAATATAGCACCCTTTTGTGATTAAAAAAAACACTTTGAAAGATGAGAATAGAAGGAAACTTCTTCAACATGATATAAGGCATAAATAAAAAACCTACAGCTAACATTGTACTCAATGGTAAAAGATGGAAAGCCTTCCCTCTAAGATATGGAACAAGACAAGGATGCCCACTGTCACCAGTGTTATTCAACATTGTGCTAGAATTTCTAGCTAGAGCTGTGAGGCAAGAAAAAGAAATAAAAGGCATCCAAATTAGAAAGGAAGTAGTAAAACTTTCCCTATTTGTAGATAACATGATCCTATACACAGAAAAATTCTGAAAAATCCACAATAAAGCTCCTAGAGCTAATAAATAAATTCAGCAACGTGGCAGGATACAAGATCAACACCCCAAAAAACTTCTATACACAAGCAATGAACAATCTGAAGAAGAAATCAAGAAAAAAATTCCATTCATAATAGCAACTAAAATAATCAAATATCTAGGAATAAATCTATTCAAGGATATAAAGGACTTATCCACAGGAAACTACAAAATATTGCTAAAAGAAATCAAAGAAGAACTAAGTAAATGGAAGGGCATTCCATGTTCAAAGACTGGAAGACTAAATATTAATAAGATGTCGATACTACCCAAAGCAATTTAAAAATTCAATGTAATCCCAATCAAAATTCCAACAATCTTCTTTCCAGAAATGGAAAAGTCAATCAACAAATTTATATGGAAGGGTACGGGGCCCGAATAACTAAATTTTCTCAAAAAAGAAGTATGATGTTGGAGGACAAACGTTTCCCAACCTTAAAACTTATTACCAAACCAAAGTAATCAAAACAGTGAGGGCTTGGCACAAGGAGAGACATATAGACCAATGGAATTCAATTCAGAGTTCAGAAATCAATCCTCACATTTATGGACAACTAATTCTGACAAGGGGGCTGAGACCACTCAACTGACAAAGAATAGTCTCCTTCACCAAATGGTGCTGGGAAAACTGCATCTTCATTTGCAAAAAAAAAAAGGAGAACCCACCCCCTACCTCCTACCTACAAAAATCAACTCCATGTAGATTCAAGACCTAAATATAAGAACAAGGACTATCAAACTCCTAGAAGAAAACACAGGGAAGCATCTTCAGGACCTGTGTTAGGCAATGGTTTCTTAGATTTTATACCCAAGGTACAAACAACAAAAGACAAAATAGATAAATGGGAACTTATCAAAATTAAAAACTTTTGTTCCTTAAAGGACTTTATCATTAAAGTAAAACAATAACCTGCACAATGGGAGAAAATACTTGGAAATCACATATCTGATAAGGGTTTAATATCCAGAATATTTAAAGAAATTCTTCAGCTTAACAACCAAAAGACAAACAACCCAATTATAAACTGGACAAAAGACTTGAATAGACATCTCTTCAAAGAAGATATACAAATGGCCAGAAAGCACATGAAAATATGCTCAACACCATTAGCCATCAGGGAAATGCAAATCAAAACCACAATAAGAGAGGATCTTCTTGACCAAAAGGGGGAAGAGAGATGAAACAAAATAAGGATCCAGTGGCTGAGAGATTTCAAATGGAGTCGAGAGGTCACTCTGGACAGTATTCTTATTGGCTATATAGATATCACCTTTTAATCTTTAGTGTGTTGGAATGGCTGGGGGAAATACCCGAAAGCTGTCAAACTGCAACCCAGTGACCTTGATTCTTGAAGACAGTTATGTAACTATGTAGATTGCATAGTGTGACTGTGTGACTGTGAAAACCTTGTGCCACACTCCCTTTATCCAGCATATGGACAGATTTCGGTGTTCTTTTTTGCCTTTATTTTTATTTTGAAGTAAGGAGGTTCAAAAATTGATTCTGGTGATGAAAGCACAACTGTATAATGGTGCTGTGAATGACTGCACACTGTGGATGACTGTAGAGTATGTGAATATATCTCAATAAAACTGTATTTTATAAAAAAGTAAATGAACAATGGGGGAGGAGGGGAATGGGATGTTTTGGCTAACCTTTTTTATTTTAATTTTTCATTTTATTTTTTGGAGTGATGAAAATGTTCAAAGTTTGTGGTGATGAAAGCACAACTATATGACAATACTGTGAACAACTGATTGTACACTTTGAATGACTGTATGTTATTTGATAATATCTAAATCAATTACATTTAAAAAAGATGCAACATAAGGCAAAAACAAACAAACAAAAAAAACCAAAATGAGATACCATTTCACACTTTAAAAAGGAAAAGGAAAGTAACAAGTGTTAGATCATAGAGAAACAGGAACACCCATTCATTGCTGCTGGCAATGTAAAATGGAGCAGCTGCTGTAGACGACAGTTTGGCGTTTCCTTAGAAAGCTAAGTATACATCTACCATATGACCCAGCAGTTGCACTGCTAGGTATATACCACAAAGAATTGAAAGCAGAGACTCAAACAGATAATTGCACTCCAATGTTCATAGCAGCAATATTTGCAACTGCCAAAAGATGAAAGCAACCTAAGTATCCATGAACCAATGAATGGATAAACAAAATGTGGAACACACATACAATGCAAAATTATTCAGCTATAAGGAGGAATAAGGAGGAATAAAGTCTTGATACATGCAACAACACGGATGAACCTTGAAGACATTATGTTCAGTGAAATTAGCCAGAAACAAAAGGGCAAATATTGTATGGTCTGATTTGAAATAATTTGAATAAGCAAGCTCAAAGACTCAGAATCTAGAATATAAGTTATTGGGGGATGAGGTGGAATAGAGAATGGGAAGTTAAGGCTTAAAATATATAGGGTTCTCATTTGGAATGATGATCATGTGTAACAGAATAAAAAAAATTTTTAAATCCAAGGAACTACACTACCCAAACTGTGAACCCTAAGTTATACCATGGACTATAGTTAATAGTACAATTATAAAAATGTGCTATCAATCAATTATAACAAATGTTCCATACCAATGCAAGTTGTTAATAATAGGGTGATATATGGAATTCTGTATTTTATGCATGATTGTTCTGAAAGCCCAGAACTTCTCTAATAAAGAAAAAAAAAGCAATTGCTAGTAGTTACAGGTTGATGTTTGGTATTCTCTCCATGTAGAAGGAAACTTAAATATTTGAGGGCAGGAAATAAGTCTTCCATTTTGGCATCTCTAGAGCTTAACGAAATGCATGTACAAAGCAGGTGCTCAAAAGTCAGACAAATGGATGAAACCACCCATTGCCTGTTAATTTTTTCAGATAAAATATTTTTATACATAACACTATAGCAATACATATTTAATGGTAACATTTTACTCAGTCTTTTGAATCAGATGCATTTTTAAAGCCCTCAAAATCCTATTAGTATATTTTAAAATTTGGTTTTACTCATGCTTAGCTAATTTTTAAATATTATTTAAATTTTAATATAAGTCTGAATGAAGTCATGCAAGTAATAACCCCATGAAATAAATGGAACTTATTAATGATAAAGGAAAGTTTCACACAGACCCAATTAAGTCAATTTTATAATTTTATTAATGTATGACAGAAGATTCCATGTATGTGCAATAAAGTTTAAACGGAAACTCAGTATGGTACTAATGAAGTCAGTGTTATATGCAATGAAAGCATAAATTATAAATAAGAGTCTTACAAGAAGTCTATATTACCTCAGAAATAAGCCAACACATACTTACGATCAAATTTATGCACTTAAATAGGTATCTACAGTGACGCTATATATTGTTTATAAAGTCTGCATTTGAAAAATGAAGTTATTCTTTAATTAGTCATTTCTAAGCCAAAAGTTAATGGTTGTTTGAAAATGAGGCTCATTACATGATTCTGTAAATGCACTCTCTAATACGTAAATTACACACAGCTGTATAAACATATTTACCACATACATATTCTTTACCACAGGTGTATTTTTTCTATCCTGAGCATTATTAATATGCATCTCAGAGTAGCATGATTTAGAATTAACATTTAAGGGAAGAAACATATCTTAAAATTATTTAATTATTTGTAATGTAAAATGTTAACTCAATAGAATATTTAAGTTGTCATGCTCCATCTTATTTTTATTTGTGTGTTTTATGCTCCAACTTGTTCCTAAAAGGATTTATGGTAGTTACTTAATTCCTTTTGTATTTTAGATATCTTAATAACACAATTCTTATCTAAAAAGTCAATAAAATCAGTCTTGAAATACATTATCTGATTTGTGTCTATCAGCAGACATCATTTGCAGCATGAGTAGACTTTATGTTTTTCTAGTAAAATAATAAATATTGTAAAAAATGATAAAGTATTCCAAACAATAATCAAATCACTAGAAATCATGTTATTAGTTAAAAGCCTAGTCTCTAAATAAGCAAAACACGAATTATCTTTCTAAATTTATTATAAAGTATCTTAAAAGAAAAGGTTTTAGAAATTAACTTTTAGCCTTTTTCAAACATCATTAATGCTAATGTGTCAAATGGTCTACAAATATTTTAGGATATGTCACTGGTATAGCTCATGACAGAAGACTTAGTAATGACTTATCATGATATAATGGAGGGAAGGCTGAATGATCAATTAAGAACAAAGGTTTAGGAAGCTCACACAAATATACTTTCCACCTACCAAGTAATTCAGACTTCAACTTTGGAGATTACTTTTTAGTTTTGGAAAAATAAAATGGATTAAAAACCTCACATCGGCAAGTGCGCAAATACCTTCTGTTTTTCAAGGAACTTTTAAAGGTCTAAATCTTTATGTAATGGACATGAAAATATTTTTCAGCTTTTGTTCAACACCTGCACCTTCATATTTCCTGATTAAGGAAATGAATACACAGACTACTTTTTTTTTCCACAAAAGGGATCTGAATTGTAGGTGTGCATAGATCTTATGCAAAGTTTTATTTGATCTGCACACTGTTAATAACAAAAACCACTGAAGCAGACAAAGAAAATTAAAATGTTGTTAAGCACAAATTTAATGTTTATTCACTCCCTGTCTCCTTTGGAGGGTCTACCCAAACAAAAGTCTTCAAATACACAAGAGTAGATCTCTTCTCTAGCCTCCAAGCAAACATCTCAGAGCCTGGGAATGTCTTTGGTATCTGATAAATCAAAAATTTAGAGTAGTAATCTTTAGTATACTTGAAAGGCAATGTCAAATATCTCTGGTACCTTCTAATATCACACAGTATAGATTAAGGTCACACTACACCTAAAGTTTCTAAATAGTGCTCACAAAGGCAGTTAAACAATCCGTGCTCTTTAAAATCAACTTGCAGAGTTCTTTTTATTGTCTCACTCATTCCAAAGGGAAAAAAAACAATAACTTAAGCAATTTGTCATATGAGAACATATGTTCTAAATTCTTCACATTATTATATTAGTGGGAATATTTAATTATATAATTTTAAATTTTATTATGTAATTTTTACAATTAATACTTATTTAGATTTACCAAAATATTTACCTATTTCTTTGCTGATACTGATTTTTGCATCTCACATCCTCCATCTGGGTTCAATTTCCTTCTAGTTGAAGTATATGCTTTTGTAGCTCTTTCGGCAAACGTCTGTGAGTACACCCTCAGTCTCTGCATGTCTCCAAACCTCTTTTTTTTTTCATTCTCACTCTTAAATGATTTCCCTCAGTACTTTGAAGGTATCTCTGGCATCTATTAGAAGTCTGCTGTCACTCTTAATTTCCATTCTTGATTTAAAAAAAAAAAAACTCTTTTGCTCTGGTAGCAGTTAAGATTTTCTTTTTTTCTTTCAAAAGACTATTTCGTATCTTTTTCTGGGTCCTCAAAACCGGACAAATCCTTCTCCATCCTAACTTATGTATGATGAACTAGCTTTCTTTTTCACTGAGAATATACAAGAAATCCAAAGAGATCTTCCACAATTATCAATCACCAGAGCTACTCACCTACCAGCACCTGTAAACACAAACTCTGCCATCCCTCCTGTTTCTAGAGATAAACTATTCTTAATTCTAAGGCTAACCAACCCCTCCATGTGTGGAATAGATTCCATTCCCTCTCACTTACTCAAGAATGGTGTTGAACAATTCTCAATTTTCTTGTCTCTCTCACAATTTTTTTCCTTTTCTACTGGATCATTCCCATCAGCTTAAAAACATGCTCGTACGCTCTTACTTCTTCCATTTAAAAAGTAACAATAAAACAAACAAAAAACATCCTTGGTCCTACATCTCCCTCGACCCTCACTAGGATATAATTTAAAAGGTTTTATTTTTAATACTTGTTCCATATAAAAGTTAGGATCCAATGCCCATAATTAAATTCAACCACTTATTTAATAGAATTCTCACCAACTTGGAAACCGCCCATGATCCATTTTTTAGACAAGGCACCTAACTTTAGTTCCCACTCATTACTCTGTTCATATAATATTAGTTTAAGTCACAGTTAAATAGTGAGATCATAGTTAACTTAATTGGGATCATATTGAAATCAATTGAGACCATAGTTATCTTCAATACTTTCATCTTGGTCTCCAATCTCTAGTTTTTCAGGTGAGTTATTATCCTGCCTTAAAAGTATGTTCTGGTTTATTTTGGTTTTACTGTTTAAATAAAGCATAACTATGGCCAAGTTTCCATTTTTTTAAATTATCCAGGTACATATCGTCCAGCTTGCAAATTTGTTGAGGGTCACTACTTTTCCATATTCT
Source organism: Choloepus didactylus (assembly GCF_015220235.1). Lineage (NCBI taxonomy): Eukaryota > Metazoa > Chordata > Mammalia > Pilosa > Megalonychidae > Choloepus > Choloepus didactylus. The sequence goes on from NC_051308.1 coordinate 36,975,241, forward strand.
GATTCATTTCATTATTCAATAGGATTTCCAACAGAAGAAAGAAAACAAAAGCACTGAAACTAAACAAGTGTGCAGTGAAGTCCAAACCCTTCACCAAGTAGATATTATTTTTTATGTATCTCATCTACTGACAGGCAACCCAAATCAACTACCATGTAAATGTGTATATATGACATAAGTGATTCACATACATTATCTCATATAAGTCTCGTTTTTACCTGAAAAGGCAAGTACTCTGTTTACCCTCATTTTAGCGATGAGGAAACAAATGCTTACAAAAATTGTCACTAGTTACACTATAAGAAAGTGGCAGCATTGACTCTCAAACCTAGGCTGTCTGATTACAGAGTCAAACTCTTAGCAAGAGTACCATACTTGGTCTCCGCTGTAAGGATTAATGCCAATATGGGCACATACACTAACCAATAGATGAGCACTGTTAGGATTATAAAAACGAAACTATCTGAAATTTACTTACTTTAATTTATCTTACTAACTAACCTAATTACATGGCATATTTTATACCTTTTATTAAACTTTATAGTGAAATTATTTGAACTCTTGAAGGCAGAAACCTTTTGGTGGTGTTAAAAACAAGACTCCTGTTTTTTGGAAACTTTCATTAAGCCCATAGACAGTTCTATATAGTAGTTAACATTAAATTTCCTCTTTTCGAGTTAAATAATCTCATTCCTTTAAGCCAGACAAAGCAAAATAAGGCCCTCACCCTTTGCAACTAGGATATAATTTAAAAGGTTTTATTTTTCATACTTATTCCATATAAAAGTTAGGATCCAATGCCCATAATTAAATTCAACCATTTATTTAATAGAATTCTCACCAACTTGGAAAATGCCCATGATCATTCATCCACTAAGCAGGCATGTTCTAATTCTTTCCCAAGCAGAAACTGAAAGCTAAACTTTTAAAACTCTGTTTTAAACATCTCCTACTATTAAAATCTGAGAGTCTGTTTTTTCATTTCCCCACTAAAATCAATAGGTTGAAATTTTAGGGAGGCAGCACAATGACAGGGAAAGACTGTATTAAACATAATTTCCATACACTTCGACTTTCTTATGGTCTTCCACAAGTGAAAAAATAAAGGACTTTATTCATTTAAAGGGCTATTTCAAATAGCAGCTGCTTTAAAAGGTTATTTAAAATTTGTTTTCTAAGTAATAAGAATATTACTTAGCAAAGTATAGTTCTTTGCTCCAGAAAGATTAGAAATTAAATGTCGTAACAGTTAAACTTGATAAATCAGTGTTAGGTTTGTGCTTGGGTAGACCAGATCTGAGCCCAAGAATAGCAACCAGATAATTCAATTTAAACTAGCCAAAAAGCTGAGCTCAGATATACAAGAGATGTAAGGGAATAAAAGTAATATAATATAACCAATCCTGAATGCAATCTCACACACTATTTAAAATGGAAAGAATATCTACTTTGTTAACCACAGCGAGCATATGAGATGGCACATTTGAAAATATTTTAAACCATTAGTCATTTTTTAATTGAAAAAAATTCTTACTATTGTTCAGCAGGAAAGGTTTCAAGAGATATAAATTACCTAAGAATTTTCCATTTGTTTTTCAACGGAATCACTTTTACTCTTTAAAGAACAATCTATACCACCTAAAAACAAAACTGATACTTGAATAATTGTGTTCCCTCCCCAAGAGCCTGCTGTATGACCTCAGCCTTTAAAAACTAATTCTCCCTGCAGGGGTATTCGCCTACCCCACCTCCATGGTTGCTAACATGACCACAGACATAGGGGACTGGTGGTTTGATGGGTTGAGCCCTCTATCATAAGTTTTACCCTTGGGAAGACGGTTGCTGCAAAGGAGAGGCTAGGCCTCCCTGTATTTGTGCCTAAGAGTCTCCTCCTGAATGCCTCTTTGTTGCTCAGATGTGGCCCTCTCTCTCTAGCTAAGCCAACTTGAAAGGTGAAATCACTGCCCTCCCCCCTACGTGGGATCAGACACCCAGGGAAGTGAATCTCCCTGGCAACGTGGAATATGACTCCCGGGGAGGAATGTAGACCCGGCATCGTGGGATGGAGAACATCTTCTTGACCAAAAGGGGGATGTGAAAGGAAATGAAATAAGCTTCAGTGGCAGAGAGATTCCAAAACGAGCCGAGAGATCACTCTGGTGGGCACTCTTACGCACACTTTAGACAACCTTTTTTAGGTTCTAAAGAATTGGGGCAGCTGGTGGTGGATACCTGAAACTATTAAACTACAACCCAGAACCCATGAATCTCGAAGACAGTTGTATAAAAATGTAGCTTATGAGGGGTGACAGTGGGATTGGGAATGCCATAAGGACCAAACTCCACTTTGTCTAGTTTATGGATCGATGTGTAGAAAAGTAGGGGAAGCAAACAAACAGACAAAGGTACCTAGTGTTCTTTTTTACTTCAATTGCTCTTTTTCACTCTAATTATTATTCTTGTTATTTTTGTGTGTGTGCTAATGAAGGTGTCAGGGATTGATTTAGGTGATGAATGTACAACTATGTAATGGTACTGTAAACAATCGAAAGTACAATTTGTTTTGTATGACTGCGTGGTATGTGAATATATCTCAATAAAATGATGATTAAAAAAAAAAAAAAAAAAAAAAACTAATTCTCCCTACCACTTTTAAAAAAGACATTCTGATAGTGGCTTGAACTTGTATAACAATAACATCATCTATTGTAGACTTCTTCATTCAAAACAACGTTTATATCCCTACAGTTAAATTTCTTCCATGTACTAGGAGTTATAATCCCTGAGAAAATGACCAGAACTTTACAAATAAGAGGATTAATATGAAAGCTTAGGTTTTTCTCAAAGAACATGGCTAGTGGATATCAGATGTCAACAATTTATCTACAGGACATTAAGAGACAAAGCAGAAGAAAAAATTACTGTACAGATGTACTACTGACTATGAAGATTAGCATGTTTTAAGGCTTAGATGATATATTATCTATATATGACATGTATAAGGAGATATATTCTTATATTTCATACTAGGGAAATTTTTTAAAGCAAGTCCAAAGTGACATATGCTTATTTTTACTGTGCTCTACAGCACCAAGTACTTTAGCCTCTGAAAATACAGAAAAGTAAATACAATAAAACTGGCATCTATTTTAAAAAATGTAAAACAGTCAAATGAAAATGAAAGCTATAGATGTTAAGAAATGGTTTCCTGATGAAATGGGGCCTACCTCATTATTTATGGATTTAACCAGTACTATTAGGTGCAAAATGAAATAATCATAACAAGTTCATTGATTTACCACCTAGAGTTTCATAAAGCATCCTAGAAATATAGAACTCCCCACAAATTTAACTGACAAATGCTTTTAAAAATATATACAAAACTATATGCTAACAATAATTTAAATTATTTTTAAAAGTTTGATCACGTTCTTATCTTTAAACAACTTTATTTAGGTATAATTTATATACCATAAGCTATACAGATTTTATGGGTACAGTTCAATGAACTGTGACAGATACATCCATGTAACCAGTACCCTAATCAAGCTACAGAATATTTCCATCACCACAGAAAGTTCTCTTGTATCACTTTGTAGCCATTCTCTCTACTGTACCCCAACCCAGGCAACTACTCATCTGATTTCAATCATGATAGATTAGTTTCGCCCGTTCTAGAACTTCATCAATGGAACCATATACTATCTACTCTTTTGTGCCAAGTTTCTTTTATTCAACATAAGGTCTGTGAGATTCAACCATACTGAATTTTGTTCATTTTTATTGCTGAGGTGTATTTCATTGAATGACTATAGCACAATTTGTTTATTCATATCTTTATTAATAGACATTTGGGTTGGTTCCAGTTTTGGCCTATTATAAATGAAGCTGATATGAACATTCATATTGTAAGTCGTTTTGTGGGCAGATGCTTTCATTTCTCTTGGGTAAATAGGTAGGTATGGAATTGCTGGGTAATAGGGTATGTTTAACTTTGTTAAGAAACTGCCACACTGTTTCCCAAGCGGTTATGCCATTTTACATTCCCATCATCAATGAATGGTATGGGAGCTCTACATGTCCTGCATTGTCTTCAATACCTGGTTTTCTGTCTTAATTATAGACATTCTGGCAAAAGTGGTATCTCATGGTTTTTAAATGCATTTCCCTAATGATTAATGATGATGAACATCTTTTCATGTGCTTACTGGTCCTTTGTATATCTTCTTTGGTAAAGTGTCTTTTGTCCATTATTTTGAGTTGTTTGTCTTCTTATTATTTGTGTATTGTGTATTCTAGATAGAAGCCCTTTGTCAGACATAGTGTTACAAATATTTGCTCCTACTTTGTAGCTTGCCTTTTCATTTTCCAAATGGTATCTTCAGAGTAGAAACTTGTAATTATGTTGAAGTATAAGTGATCAATAACTTAAAAAAATCTTATGAATAGTACTTTTCTGTCCTAAGAAATCTTTGCCTGCCCTAAGATCATCAAGATTTTCTGTTTTCTTCTAGAGGTTTTATAGTTTTAGCTTTTACATTTAGGTCTATAATCCATTTTTAGATAATTTTTGTATTTTGTGTGAGACAGAGACAAGGTTGTTTGGGTTGTTTTTTTTTTCCCCTCTCTCTGTAAGATAACCTGTAGAGAATGTATCATATATTGAAAAGCCTAATCTTTCATCATTGAATTACCTTGGCATCTTTGTTGAAAATCAATTAACCATATATGTGTGGGCCTGTATCTGGACTTTCTATTCTGTTCCATTGATCCATGTGTTTTTTGTGTCTATCATGTTCTTTTACAGAGGTAAATTGGTATATTATTTCCTCCATCTTGGTATAAGCAGTAAGAACCAGGGCAATTGCTGATGTAGTCCCAGCAACCTTCACAAAGAAATAGTTAACTCATAGATTGTGAAAAATGGTAGATGTATTTTAGTATCCTTCTTTAAAAATGATCAGTTATTCTTAAAATTATAGATGTAAACCAAAGCAACACTAACATGTATTGAGAATTAGTTTTCTAAGTGATCTAAAAAATTGCTATTCGGTTAACCTCTTCCTCCAGAAAGCCTTCCCTGACTCTCCAAGATGCACTGGTCCCCACCCACGCCTTATATATTCTCATAGCACTCTTAAAGTAATTGTACTCATGGCATTTATCACATGTATCTGTGTGACCAATTCCATTAATATTTATCTCCTCTACTAGACTGTAAAGTGGACCAGCCTTGGTACTTGATTACTTCTTGCATTGCTGTCTTTGAAGCACTGATCCCTATATGAAATGACCTTAATCATTTATTTATGCGCTTGATTACTGCTTGTTACTCCCTACATAAAAAGTAACACCAGCTTGTAGAACAGTGTCTGGAACATAACAGTGCTCAGTAATTACCATTAAATAAATTAATGTATAAACAAACTCCAAGAGGATGACCTATGATTGTTTTGGTCATTTTTGATTGTATCTCCAGTGATTAAAATATAAAAAGCAAGTCATATTAAAATAAATCAATAACTATATATGGTGAATAAATGAAATGAATCTGTTTAATAATTGTAGGAATTTCATTATAAAGAAGTTTATAATCACTTAAAAGAAAAAATTAAAATTTTGGAGACTGCAATCTTCCAAAAACAAAAGGAAATCTTTTTTAGTAATAGTATGTTTTTCATCAATTTACTTCTGCTTTTCAGATGATATCTAATATTTAAAAACTTTGCCAAAAATACAACTTGCAAGACACAGCTCTGACTGATCTCATAATGATTTAAATTCATGGAATGAAGAAAAAAAACTTTTCATTACTTCCTTAGTTAAGGTTTCTTTACTGAAAGAGCAAAATGGAAAAGGCTTACAGGAATTTTTTTCGGGATTCTCAAAATCAAAAAACATCTTCCTCTCGATGTTACATATTGGTAAAGTAATGTTAGCAACATTAAGAAATCAAAAAAAATTTTTCACCCATTATCCCATGCTTCTAACATAATAGGTATATTCCTTTTTCCACATTCCTTCTAGACTTTGTCCCAAAACTTATATATTTCATATAGCTGTAATAATACGTGACTATGACCATGGGAAAAATAGTCACATAGGGCAAATGACAAACCAATTAAAAACTTAAGTTTGAAAGATAAATAGTATCATGCAAGCCAGCAGATATCATTCCAAGCGCTACTATTGTATTCTGTCACATTTAATCAGAAAATCTCTTGAAAGAGTTTCTTTTAAAACAGGAGTCTTAAAGGAATTACAGAAAAGCACTCGTTGGGGAAAAACAGAATCACCTATCAACAATTGGTCCAACAGAAAAGGCATATAAAGTAACTGGATACCAAACAAAATCCTGGCTTTCAAAGGATTAAAGATCAAATTATTTAATACTAGCTTACTTAGATTTTGAGGATTTTTTCCTTACCTTGTTCTTAACTTAAAACTTCTTGAACTCAAAAAGAATCCCTTTTCCTAAAGTATATCAGAAATGTAAAACATACTTTACCAAAAGTATACAATACATTCTTAAAAAGAATTGGAATCTCAAGAAAAAAGTATTTATCTTAAAAGTCTCAAGTTTAAAAACAAGTAAACAAGTAAATAAATGCACTAAGAAATATCTTCAAGTCTTCAAATAGAGAAAACAAACAAAAATAGCTGGGCATAACTAATCACTCAAGAGTAGGTTGTCTCTAAAATGACATAAAAAGAAACCTTAAAATTTTCACTGTTCTGACAAAAATTAACATTGTTGATGTTTAGGAAGATTTGGGTAATTTCTACCAGTTTGTGAAAGAAAATAAGTATTATCTAAATGCTTTCTGGTTTGTATATTATCTTCAATGTACAGCAGCACTTTTAAATATTCTGATAAAATCAGTGAAAAACTGAAAATCTAAAATAGCCTCTCTTATTTTTTTGGACATTCTAATTTCATCATTTTTATGCTTCCCTGCCTCAGCATCCCCTTGCTCCAGAAAAAATTTACTGAAAGTAAAACCTTTAGGCTCTTTTCATCCAATAAAAATGCCAAAGAAAGCTTTACTTTAAAAATCCTTTCCTTCTGATGATTGCCTTGTCCAACATATGTAATAGCTTGAATTTTTTACTTTTTAAAAGATGGTTTATTCAATATAGATAATGTATATAGGGATCTAGTTCATATCCACATACCATCTATCTCATATGGGATGCTCATAATGATTGGCTAGTTATCTGAAATTTAAAAATTACTAGTGGGCCTTTCTTTCTATTAGACAACCATCATTTAGAAGTGAATGGAGGAAACCCAAGGAGGGAGCATGTTGTGACTATTTCAGGTAACTTCATAAAGCTAAACAGTCTCCTAGAAATGGTCTTAAATGAAACAATAGTATGAAGGGGCAACCTGCTCCTAAAACTGAAGCAGATGCATTTTGCAATTCCAACCAAAACTGTGAACTCCTTAAAATTTCTAAATTCAATGTATCCAGGATTTGTAGCCAAGGACGCAGGAGAGTCCCCACCTGGATCCAGGTTTAATATTAGTGACTGAAACAATCAAATGATAACAGTTTAGTCATGGTACATCTCAGCTATTGTAACCTCCAAATTCTGTGCAAACTGCCAAATTAGGACAAAAGATCTGTTACCCTTCTCAAAGACATCATTTATTTTGAAAACAAAAATATTAAAAAACAAAACCAATGTGACATTTATAAACATTTAGCTAGTTCAGGAAACTATTATGCCTAAAACTGGCATAAGCATTTTGAACTATGAGTTTAAGAGTAATGGAAAAGAAAATACCTTGACTAGTTTCTTTTAATCTCAACTGCCTGAAAAATGTCCAGATGCTCTGGCTATGATCAGAAGAACAGCCAGTCAGAAGGATGATAAGCAGGCAGAAAAATAAAGACGTATACTTTAGGTATTCAAACAAGTATTTCAAAAATGTGCCTGTCTTAACATTTTAAGGTGTAAGAGGGTAACACACCCTAGCTTTTTGTTTCCAACTTCCCATTAACCTGACATCAGGGAGGAAATCTGATAACTTGGTATCTCTGAAACTGAATCTTCAGCTTCTGCAGATCATTTTTTTCTCACTTGAAATCCTTTTTACTTGGCTTTTTAAAACATTTCAACCACACAATTTGTGTTTGTGAAAAGACGTACATTCATCAATAAATTGACCTTTCCTGGTAATGTTTATGCTGGTGTCCAAAGAATTCTGAGAGGTGCATTACATTGAATCCCGTAAGGATTCATCATGAATAACTCCTCTGCCTCTAGGTAAGCCATAGTAACTCCAAGTGATCTCTCTCAAAACTCTAAGTAAACACAATATTTCAAGTTACTTGTGGCTATATTCAACTCCTTTTGGAAAATGATATTTTTTGAGGATATCTAGGTGAAATCATTGGACCTATGTAAGCAGAGATTCCCTAGAATCACTCTTCTTCAAAGGAAACAGAAGATGATCTCTCAAAACAGTTCTGACATCAAAGTACACTCCAGCCTCCCATACCTCTAGAATTGAGAGTTAGTCTATGCAAGTTAAGGAACTTCAAAGAGCTGGCTCTTAGCCAGTCACATTTGTGCTCAGTTGTCTCCTATACCAAATTAATCTTTCTTAAGGATGAAACTCAGGTATTACCAGAGAGATCTAAATTCTGTCTTCATACAATTGGTGGAACATTGTCTGAAAATAAGAGTTTTGGCCTTTGCTGCTTTTTCAATGCATCTTTAAAGCATAAAGTAGGTGTTCAATAAACATTTCTTAAATGCATGAGTGCCTAAATCTGATAGCCATATGAAAAAAGTGCAAACAAATGAGGTAGCTGCTCCTATCATCCCAAGTATACCGAATAAGCTTCATATATGCTTCCCTTCCTGTCTCAGGTGTTCTCTCCATCCTCACCATTCAGATTTCTCACCACCCAGCTTTCCTTGCCTTCAGCATTAGAAAAATGAGAGAAAAGTAAAAGGAACTGATGCATCAGCTCTAGTATCTGAGTTGGCAAAGGGTCCCTGGAAAGTCTTTTCTCTCATCCCCTTATTTCCCCATGGTTGAGATGGAGGGAATCTATATGCCATATTACATACATTGGTTTAAGCCTACACAACTCCTTCCAAAGTGCCCTATAGAGAGGTTTCCAAAATCATGGTACTATTTATGAAATATGTTGAGATACCATTAACCAGGATATATTTACTTCTATTATATAAATTAGGAATAATTTCGTTAGCAGAAAATAATACTGTGTATATTAAAGAAAAACAAAACACTCAACCAACCGCCTATATATCACAACAAAAAACAAGATTATGAATTTTTATATGATCTTCCATTCAAGGTCTTCCATTAATAATAATATGATTTAATTGTTCATTTGTCTTACCATCTAATGGTCACTAACAGAAAATGAAACTAGATATGAACAATTCATAAGAGAAAAACTAAAAAGTAAGCAAATTCTATCCATTTAACCTATTTTTCAGCCAAATGGGAAAAGACCACCTTTACTGAACTTAGTAGAGACACAGTCTAGGCAGTGGTGGGACCCCAGACTACCTTTAATTTGAGCACCAAAGACATGGCATTATCAGGGAATGTAAAGCCAAACTGGAGAGTAAAACAGAAGGAGTTTTCTGTCCCAAAAGGAGCCCCTAATTTTGCCCCTGTCAAATCTCTCCAGAGAAAGAAGTGGCTGAGTTTTTGAAGACCAGAAGCATCCATGGTAATGCTTCGTTCCTTAGCTGGGGGACAGCACTTCTCAAAGTATGGGCTGAAGAACCCTGGGGATCCCTTTCAGGAGATCTGTAAAATCAAAACTATTTTCTTATGTCATTAAGTCATTATTTGCATTACTTACTCTCATTATCTCATGAGTGTTCAGTGGATTTTTCAATAGGCTACATAATATGTGATATTGTAACAGATAGCAGGACAGATATGAAAATCCAGTTGTCTTCTAAATAGCTTAATAGCCAGTTACTAATGATATTTATAACCAATGTAAAACAATGCTAATATTCTAATATTTTTTGGAAAATACAGTTATTTTTCATGAAATGTTATTTATGTTGAAATGTAAATAGACTTATTTTTTTCTAATAATGAATTTTAAAAATTGTTTTAATTTCTACTATGGTGAAGACTGATATCTAAAGTTCACATGCAAAATGAGTTTGCATAAACAGAAGTTCTTTCAGGTCTTCAATCAATTTTAAGAGTATTAAGAGTTCCACAGACCCAAAAGTCTGCAAACCACCAAATTAGGGAATATGAAGTGTCTAGGACTCACAGATCTATACTCATTTCTAAGAAAGGAGAAGTGAAGCCTAAAAGGACAAAGATAAGGAAGAGAAGTATGTATCAGGGACTTAGATGTGGGCCTCGAGTGAGAACCAAGCAGCTGGGTGAGTGGTGAGTATTTTCACTTATAGAACTCTTCTTAACTTGGACTAGGTCAATTTACCTAATGTAATAAACTAATTAATCACTTAAAGGTTAAGCTCCCTTACCCTTAGTTATTGGTGAGGAGTAGACTCTTTAGTTGCCATACATGTTAGTTCTGAATGGAGGGCCCCAAATTCAAGCTAAACTGCATCAGGTGATCTCAAAGAACATCTCAATATCAAATACCCTGGAAACACCCCAAACAGATTTGTGTTTAGTTTTGAGATGGCAAACAACATCTGCCCTCATATTTTTTTCAAAAGAAACCTCTCTTTTCTCCGCTATACTGGAATAGAATATAAACCTTTTGCTTCCACTTCTCATGAGCAAACTATTCTTGATCACAAACTCCCATTGTAGAATGTAAATGACGTACTTCTATTCTAAGACATTAAGGAAATTCAAACACATAAATCAGAAATTTTTAAGAGGCAGACAGATGAAATAAATAATATTTTAAAATAAATATTCTATTTTATTTTATTAATGATTCAAAAAGTTTCACAAAAACATTCTTTTGATATTATATATTAATATATTGTAAGCAATGTTATTTTACACATGCTCTTAAAAATAATCTTGATGAAACTTCTGTGATATAGTGATTTTCAAGTTTGGCTCTAATTTCGGTTTGTTTAGATAGTTTTAGTGGTTGTTACACTGGAAAAAAATATCTCACAAATAATGCATAGCTCAAAATGGAAGAAGTACATCTTGCATTTACTAAACAAGACATTCATTTTTCAATTCCACCCATTAATTTTTAGAGGGTTGTCTCCAGGTTCTGAATGTTAATTTTAAATGTTTAAAATGCTATTAATGGTACTTCAATAGTTAATACCTATTAAGGCACAATATACACATAGAATGAGATTAATCACTAAAAACAGACACATATCTAATAAGTGGAAAAACTGGAATTCAAAGCCAGGAAGTCTGATTTCAAAGTCAGGGCAGTTAATCTTGCTACTCAAAGTGTGGCCCACAACAAGCTGCACTTGCTGGAAGCTTTTTTATAAATGCAGATTCTCAGGCCCCACCCCAGATCAGACTCTACTTCTTAATAAGATCTCTGGATGATTTGTATGCATATTAAATTTGAGAAGCAGTGTTCTACAACGTAAATATAAAACAACTTAATGTATACTATCTAAGAACACTGGACACCTGTCTACAGGTACTCACTAGATAATTCTACTTCAAAGGTCCTGACCCTAGACACTTTCAAAAGCCTGACATTGCCTGAGTCAGAGACAAATAACTATATCTCTAGATTACCTTTTTGTCATGCTAATCATGCACTATCATGACAGTTCACCAGAGAGATACACAAATAGTCTGCAAAACTTAAGCTTTCTAAAGAAAAGCTTTCATAAATTAGGATAAAATATTACCTTTGCCTCTTATATTGAACATCAATGTAAGAAATGGCCATTGCATTTTCTGTGAAAGTGCTACATGCCACATAAAATGTGAGCTATTTAAAGGCATAAACCAAGATTAGTTATTTTGTATCACTAGTAAACAGCATAGTGTCTCAGTACACAGTAGCTATGAAATGAATATTTGCTAAATGAATTTATGAAAGAAGGAATACAACTATCTCTTGGGCTCCCACTTTGTGCAGGCATTGTGATAAACATTTTTTTTCCTCATCCTCATAACAATCCTTAGAAACAGGAAGTGAAAGCTCAGAGAGGGAAAACAATTTGCCCAACATCACACATCTGGTAGAGACTAGATTTAAATTGTGGTCTGCCTGATTGCAAGGCCCATGCTCTATACCAGTGGTTCTGAAGCAGGTGACCATCAGAATCACCTGGAAAGCTTTTAAAAATTCGATTACCACTTCTTTGAATTCACCTATTTATATTGCTCTGACTCAGAACAGTGGTATTTCACATACTCACTATATAAATAAACAATTAAAATTAACCAGGATGAACCCAAAACTTATTACAAACAGTAACAAACAATCCTAACTTTTTTACAAATGAATAAGATAACCATATTGAAGTGGGTAGGGAACACTATTGTGACTATATACTTTAAGGCTAAGAAAATAAGAACTAATCACAAATATCTATTCTAGTTAGTGTATTTATTTCTTAACAGGACTAGCAATTCTGAAACTACTTGACGGCAGTGTTTCCCAACTTTGGTACTACGGGCATTTTGGACCAGATATTTCTTTGTCATTTAAATAGCAAGGAGCATATCTAGAATCCAGATCTTGGTTTCTAAACGCCACTTTCCAATTAAAGGAACTGCGGCTCCTTGGAGCTCCAGGGCTGGGCAGGGATATAACATAAGCCTGGAACATCCCATGGTGCCACGAAGTAAGGAAGTCCTTAAAAAATGTCAAAATGACAACTTGAAGGAGTACTTAATGGCCAAAGCTGGACAATTTAATTTTTTTTAATTAGAGAAATTGTAGATTTACAGAAAAATCATGCAGAAAGTACAATGCTCCCATATACCCCCTCCACATACTCAGTTTTCCCTATTATTAATATTTTACATTAGTGTGGTACTTTTATTACAATTGATGAAAATATTATTATAATTATGCTATTAACTATAGTCTACAGTTTACATTAAAGTCCCTGTTTTGTACAGTTCTATGTTTGCTTTTTTTAAATTCTTATTCCGGTAACATATATATGACCTAAAATTTCCCTTTTAAATCACATTCAAATATACAATTTGCTGGTATTAATTACATTCACAATGTTGTGCTACCATCACCCCATCTATTACCAAAACTTCTCCACCACCCCAAACAGAATCTCCATAGCAATTAAGCATTAATTCCTCATTCCCTCCCCCCAACCTCTGCCCCTGATAATCTATATTCTAGTTTCTAACTCTCTGAATTTGAACATTCTAATTATTTCATATAAGTGAGATCATACAACATTTGTCCCTTTTTATCTGGCTTATTTCACTCAAAATGATGTCTTCAAGATTCATCCATGTCGTAGCATGCATCAGAACTTCATTCCTTTTCACGGCTGAATAACAGTCCACTGTGTGTGTGTGTGTATAGCACATTTGGTTTATTCATTCATACGTTGACAGACACTTGGGCTGCTTCCATTTTTTGGCAACTGTGAATAATGCTGTTGTAAATATCCGTGTGCCAATATCTGTTTGAGTCCAAAGCTGGGACAATTTGATCAACAAAGTCAATGATAATATTGTATTATAACCCAAAGAATGAAATAAATATCCATGAGACCACACTAATAAATAAATATACAAATAAGTAAATAAGAGAAAAGAGACAGTTCTTCCTTACAATAGTTTTCCAATTATTGAATGTAAGAGGAATTATGGAAATACAAAATCACATTAGGCAAATTCCACAGTAATAATCATTGAAGCAAGAAGCATCATGGATTATAAAATCAGTGAGCAAAAATTTGATGAGAAACAGGATATTTACATAGTCTCAAAGTATCTCCCCATAAGATACTACTAATTAAAAAAGAAAAATAGTAACTTCACGGGGGGGAAATTGGCCAGATACCTTCACCAAATGATCAAAGTTAACATCACATAGAGACATAATGTACCCCCGAACAAGATGCACTGAGAAGTGTACAAAATCGTTTCTGTAGTATCTCTCAACATGCATAATCTAGATCTAAGAATGAGAAAATATCACACATACCCCAATTAAGGGACATTCTACAAAATAACTCCCAAATATTCTTCAAAACTGTCAAGTCATCAAGACTGAGGAACAGAACTAAGGCACATGACAATTTAGTGCAATGTGGGACTCCGGAATGGATTCTAGACCAGAAAAAGGATATAAGTGGGAAAAATGACAAATTAAAATAAGGTTTGTAGATATGTTAATAGAATTTTATCAATGCTAATTTCCTAGTTTTGATCATTGTACTATGGTTATGTAAGACGTAAACACAATGAACACTCTACTATTTTTGTGAGTTTTCTGAAGGTCTAAAATGATTTCAAATTAAGAAGTTAAAAATAAAATAATGAAATAAATGAGTAAAATAAAAAAGTCCATGGGCCCAGGTGAATGAATATGAATTCCAAAGGAGAAAGACCCAGGCAGTTGTATTATTAAATAGCTCCATGATTCTGATGCAGTCACCTGGCAGGAGTTTGGGAATCTCAATCAACAACCAAGGTTTAGAGAAAAGAATAAAAGGTCTAAACAGCAATCATTTACCGAGAGCCAACTATAGCACAGGCACTCTATTAAGCCATCCAAGATGGATATGACAGGATGAATCCCTGCCTTAAAGGAGCTCTCACCATCTACTAGCTTTCTTCACAATCAGAGTCCCTTACCTTATCAAGCATATACTGCCCTCATTTTTGTAAAGATGAACTGCATTTTGCATATTGTCTAATTGTAAGCAAAAGTAACATACTGTTAATTTTCCTTGTTTAAGTACAGCATTGTAACTCTACACAGTGTACATTTCCAGAGCCTTGTATTTATTTCCAATGAACTTTTTGCAAGTACATTTATGTGTATAATTTACAAACCTATGTATGTTTATGCCTGAGCAACTATTTTTTGTAACTCCAGTATGTTTGTTTCTAAACAATGTTTGATTTTTAGTTTCAAAAATACAAAACTGTGAGATCTGGAAAAGTAATGTTTCTATGAACGTCTTTGTTCAAATGAACATCCTCTATTCTCTTCTTTTAAATCATTTTCTTAGTATAAATTTCATGCTTGGAACACTGGATCAGAGGGTATGAGCATTTTTATAGGACTTAAATTGCACCATCAAATTGCCCTCTAAACTTTACATGCTGAAAAATACCAACCTTAATTATCTTTAAAAGACAAAAAAAATGTTAGTTTTAAAAACATGAAATTATTCTTCTACTTTGTTTAACTGGCATTTCTTTAATTAGTGGTATTTTCCCTTAAGTTTCTTTGCTACATATATTTTTTCTAAGGCTGGTCTAATCATATTTTACATATTCCACTGAAGTCTTTTTGTGTCACAGATCTCAACCTTCTCTCTGAGAAAATTTTTTGCAAAATCTCCTGATTGTTTAGCTTCTCTAATGTTTTTTTTTTAAATTTTTTTCACTGTATATTAATTTCTAAATATGTATACAGGCATACTATGCTGATGTTTCACATGTTCTTTATTGTCACCATCACCATTTCTTTCCAGTAGGTTTAGCCTGCCATAAGATAAGCAATATATATAGTTCCATCATAAAATGCTTTCTTTGTTCTGTCAAATTCCAACCAAGTCAGGGAATGGGAAATGGCTTAAAAGTAAAATACATAAGGAAACTTTAAAACTGGAACAAAGGAAACATATACAGAATATTTTCTGTACTCATTCATAAAGTTACAAAGAGAAAATTTTATTCCCTTTATATTAACCTGCAAATTTGCAATACTTTTTCTTTCCTTCTTAGGGAAACATACTTTAAATCTAAAGCAGACAAGAGAAGACCCCACCAACTTTAATCTCCTTTTCCTTCTGCCATTGTATTGGAGTTCTTCTAAATATTTGCCCTTCCCAGATTACTAAAATAGGATGAGAAACCACTCCTTTGTAGTGCAGATGATTGGAATTGCCCTCTAGTAGTAAAGAAAAATTCTCACGCTTTCAAAGAGGAATTAAATTTAGAAGCTGAATCTTAAAAGATGAAACACTATCATTGAAAAATAAAATGATTATTCTTTGTAATGCACAATTATTTTATTATTGATTCTCTCACAAATGAATATATTTGGTAGATTATAATCTAAGAAATTAAGAAAACCTAAAACTTCTCCATGTCCATTTTGGACACAAATCAGACAATTACTTGTATGTTCATGTAGAGTTTTCCTTTAATTCTAATTCTACAGAAAATAAAATAACTGCTATTTTTCTAAATGTTAAATAGTCATTAAAATTAAAATCTATACCCCTCCCCTCTTCAACAATTCCCTTTTGTTTATCCAGTCTTGCTAAATGCCTTTTAAATGTATAAGTGAAAAAAAAAAATAGTTTTACACTATGTGTACATGTTAGATCCACAAACACACACACCTATATATATGAAGGTACTCACTCAACAATTTGTTCCAGTCCATTCTTTTAAAAATAGGAACATATATTGAGCCCATTCAAAATCTAAAATTAAAGATTGTCAGAGCAATATTTTTCTATAAAACCAGCAAGTGTATAAATGACCTGTAAAAGCCTTCAAGCATAACAACTGAAAAATTATGTTGCTAATTTTACAGTCTCAAACTATCCCCTAATGCCAATAGGCTTTTGCCAATAAATCCATTAAGGAGTTGCAAAGATGGCTCTTAACATTGTAAAGAGAACCTTGCAAGAATAAATAAAAATAGAAAATACTTGCCAGAACATCTCATTCCAAATTAAAATCGATCAATGTTAGCAACTGAAATGCTTCATCGACAACTCTAAAGTAATATTGACAAGTTTGCCCCTGTAGTATATAGCAGGCCTGTCTGTTTTCACAAAGTAAAACAAGTTAAAACAATTTTTCTATAGAGCACTTTTCTAGAAGCTCTTCCACACATATTTTAGGATGACTGTCCACCAAAAGTTACATGTGGCTTTTCTTTCCACAATCATGAAAACTATTCTCTACACAGAATGCACCTTTATTCTTGAATGGTTTAACCAAAGAGGGAAATATTGCCCTCTAAAAAAAAAATAAAAATAAATAAAAATAAAAATTAAATTCTTCCTTGTGATAAACAGCCTATGCCATGGAAAAGGAACCTGCAACAAAGGCTAGGCAGACTGCATTTCCAAGCATAGAAAGGCCATTGTGGAAATGATTTTTTTTAAGTAAACAATGTATACGTACCTTCTGATTATGAAAGTAGTATGTGCATACTGAAGAAAATTTGGACTACACAGAAAAGCATGAATACTCATGATCCCAATGCCTGAATACCCTCTTTACATCTTGGCACATGTATTTCTAAGTCTTTTTTATAGTTCATATCTGATTCTCCTTTTAAAATATACTGAGATTATGTTTCTTGTCTTGTTCCACTTAATCTTGTAACAATTATTTTCTCAAGTTAATTTAAATGTCATAAATATAAATTGCAATGGTTGCATAATATTCCAACACAGATATCTTGCAATTCATTCAATCCCATGACTGAACATTTAGATTGCTTCTGATTTTTGTCATTATAAAAGAAAGCACCTCAATGAATATCTTTATGCATGATTTTTTTTTTTTGCACATTTATTATTTCCTCTAGACTCCTAGAAGTCTAATTAACCAGGTCAAAGGGTAAAATTAAGGTTCTTGATACGTATCATTAAAGTTCCTTTCTTGAAGTGCCTGTCTATACTCCACAGCAATGTATGAATATTCACTTCAGTAAATCTTCAACATGGTATGTTAAAATACATTTTGTTAATCTTAACGATGAAAACAGTATCTTATTTTGAAGGTAAATATCTTTGTTTACTAGGGAAACCAGATCTTTTTTAATATGTACTAGTAATTTGTATGTTCTTTTGTGCACTGCCTTGTCTATTACATTTTTGGTCTTTTTCTTATTGACTTGTATATTTAACAATTTATATTTTATGGAATTAACTGTCATTTTTGATGCAACTACAGTATTCCTAGCTTGCTTTTCATCTTTTGGTTTTAAGATTTATGTGCTAAAAATTATTTTAAATGTAAAAATATACTCTTTATATTCTACACACGTGTATGAATAGAAGTTGAAATTCTACAATATATGGGTATTACCTTAAATAATTTCCAAAATTTCTTTACCAGTCCTTCTTGACATCACATGGTTGAACTATGGGATTACTAAAAAAACAAACAATATATTTCATTTATTTCATTCTTACCACCTCCTTCAAACATACTCAAGTGTAATAAATAGGCTTGAAATGTTCTTGTTTGGGTTTTAAGCACTTCAATGTATTTTATATACCAAAGGCAAGGGAAAATTAAAAATACTTCACCACGGACTTAAACAACTAAGCCAGGTGTCCTATTGTCAGAGAATGGACTGTCACTTAAGATATTAAATAACTCTGTTTTTAAAACAAATGCTACACTAACAAGCACAGTTAAAAACTAATAGCTTTGAAAAGTCCTTCCCTGTGAGGGCAATTTCAGTATAAGATAAAACTGTTAGCCCTAGACTCATGGGTCTGACTCTTTTAACTAATCAAATGGCAAATGGAGAGAAGAAAAAACAAAAAACAAAACCAAAAAACTAAGATGCCAAATAAACCTATATTAATTAAAATGCAAGCATTTATACAATCTACTTATACATAAAATCATAATGCTGTTAATACTAAAGGGCCAACCTCACCTTTTCTGAAATCAATTTTTAAGATTACTGAAGCTACCCTAATGATCTTAAGAATCAAAAAAGACATGAAGTTTTTGCTTGCAAAAATAAGTAAACTTATAAAAATTTTACCTGCTATATTTAAACAATACTTTTCAGTTTACAAAAATGCTTTAAGCATGAAATGTTCTAGTTGATCTAGTTGATTGTTAAAATCTTTATTTGTCACGTCAAGTGCTTATGGTCATAATAGTGTTTAAGTGACCATAAAGCTAATAACTGAGCAGAGCTCCTACTCTAGAGACCTTTCTATCACTCACTGCCTCCTTATAAAGCCAAATATCTGTGGAGAGCTGGGCTTACATTTTAGCATAATAGAAGCTGCTGAGCACCTTGGAGCCAACCAAAGGCCACCTGTTTAGAAATGAATAATAAAAGACATGAACTATTTACAAAAAAATTCAATTCAAATTAATTTAATCATAACTAAATTACATTCAAATCAAAACAATGAGATGCAATTTTTACTTAAATTTAAGTTTGCTGATATCTCAAACCGACAAAGGGAAATGTACAGTGTTAAACCTGTGGGAGAAAGTATGTGGCTGTGCAACATTTCTAGAGGAAAACCTATAATAGCTGTTGATATATATTTTTTAAATACACCTTTAAAAATATCATTTAATCCAGAAATTCCATTGCCAGAGGTATTTACCCTATGACTATACCTAAATATTCACCAAAATAATACGTACAAGGATGTTTGTTGCAGCATTATTAGGATGAAAGAATTCAGGTGGGGGGTAGGTAGGGAAAGTCCTTGATTCTTTCCCTTTATTTACCAGTTTTCAGAATGATTTGGTTCCTTAGCACCCTCTAAATGTGATCGATGATATGTATATACATATTTATATATAACCTGTGAAGCTCAGCCCACATCTTTTCTCCTCCTCTCATCTAAGGCCTGCTCCTTATATTTTTGGAGCAGACATGTGAAATGCCTCAGAAATGAAGCAGAGGAGCTCTACAGCAGGGGAGGGCAGGGGAGTGGTCTTACTCAATGAGCCACACCACCACAACACAGTCCAATTACCAATTTAAATTTATTGAGCTCCTACCGTGTAACACAGAGCATGGTGCCTTGAATGTATTAAGCCTTCAACAGATGTTTAATTCATTAACGTGTGAAAAATATTTAAAACATTAATGAATTAAGCACTTGAACTGAGGGGTAGGAATGTTACTGTTCATCTTAGTAACAGTGAATATACATAATAAATCTATTTAGAATACTGTTAAATTTAAACCCCTTGTTACTGGTTCACTATTTCTTTTAGGCTTTACTTTGTGTTTATATAATGGAGTGTATACTTAGAATCTCTATTACAACAGATCCAATTATATTTAAAGAAGATGACCCTTAAGGAGGCACAAAGGATCATAAAAAGATCCAATGTCATAAAAAGTTAAAACAAACTATCTGCTGATAGTGGTTGCAGCTTGCACTGTTTGGTTTTTTGCCTTTTAACTCTTGTTTTCTTTCAAAAAGCCATCAACCTCTAGTTCAGCATATCATTTTCTAGGAATCTATGACATCACAATGTTTAAAGTTGTTTCTAACATGTCATTGAAGCATTTTTTTTTCTGTCTATCCTGACTTTAAGAAACCCTAGCATACGAGACAGTGGCTCTAATTGTGTTTCTAATATGGTCCGATTAGCCAACCTGGCCTAGAAAGTTCTGCAGGATTCTGGCTCATATCTACTTCTTTGGCCTTATCTTGCACCACCACACTCCCCATGGAGCTCTCCACCCCATTCCACTGGCCTCCTTCCAGCTTCTGCTGGCTGTGCTCCCTCCTACTGCATTCCAGGGTGGTTCCCTAGGCCTGGGCCATCCTACCCTCCCTTCTTCACTGAGTTCCTGCTCTTATCCTTTGAAATCCACCTCTACATCACTTCTCAGGGGAGCCTTTTATGATTTTCCAACTAGGTCAAACTCCCCTATGAGGGTCTTCTAGTACCTTGCACTTCTCCTTCACAACACTGATCACAGGTACCATTTTTTACATTTGCTTGAGTGTTTAACTGATAATCTGTCTTCCCCACTATGCTCTAAAGCTCTATAAGGGAAGGGAGCACACCTGATTTTGCTCACACATAATCCCAGGGTTTGGCATTTCTATACATCAGCACTGTAAAAGGCATTTCAGGTATGCTATTTATTCTTCACAACAAACTGGAATAGAGATAATACTATCCCCATTTTATAGATAACAAGCTCAGATAGATACAGAGAAAGTAAGAAGCAAACTTGCACAAGGCCACAAAGTCAGTAAGAAGCAAAGACAGGACAAACCGACGCCTTTCTGAATCCAGAGGCTAGGGCTTTGTCTCCCTCCCTGCTGCTTTTATACCATGTTCATATATCTATCTCAACGTGTTTGCATGTGAAATATTTCAAACATAAGAGAAACAAAGAGACTAATATAATGAATATTTATGTGCCTACCTTCCAGCTTTATAAAATCTTAACATTTTGCCTTATTTGCCTTTTTCTTTTTTTAAACAAAATATTACAAGTACAGCGAAGTCTCCTGTGGAAACTTCTGGGACCCTATTCCCTTTCGTCCCTCCAAAGAGTTATCCACTATCTTGAATTTGGGGTTTTCTATTCCCATGCATGTCTTACACTGTTACTACATATGCATCCATAAACAACACATGCACTCTTTTGCATGTTTTTAAAAAACGTTACCATTCCACAACTTGCTGTTTTGCTCAAAGCTGTTTTTGAGATTTATGTTCATACACAGCTCTATTTCATTCTTTTTTTACGGCTGATTTTTATACCACAATGTGAAGAGATTAAAATTTATCCACTCTTTTTTATAAGAATATCTTATTTTATATCAAAATGTAATTATGCAATAGTTATAAGCAAAGGTGAATATAGTAAGTATGTGGCCTTGGTAGTAGCTTTCTAAATTTGCACAGATAAAAAAATCCTATATGATTTACACAGCTATTCAAGCAAGCACAAGAAAACTCTGGTTCAATTTGCATGAACTATGAAAAAGATAAGGACAAAATATCCTTCTATCTCAAGTTAATCAGGTTTTGAATGGCAGCTTTAACACTACAAAATAAAGACAAACGGACTTCTTTTTGGTCCATACATGCTTTGTATAATTTTGTTATGGTAAGTTTCTGGAGCAACTGACTGCGTTCAACGTAAATCCATCATGGTGTAGTGTTCTAAAAAGTCAACAGCAGCATCAACAGAAGTATAATATAGTAGTTTCAGTGCTATTTCCAGAATCTATAAAATCCCAATGCTTTTGCCAGGCAAGTAAACACTGAGGCTGCAGGATAAGAAATTGTCTCAAGTCTGTTACACTCCATCAGAGTTTTTAAGTAAGCACCTTCAGTGTCAGGTTTATTACTGGTTTCTGAAATAACACGTTTGGTTTGGATATCCTTTTTTGGTTTGGGTATCCTTCTTGATCTGTAAACATAGCTGTTACTCTGCTCCTTTCTAGTATGATATTCAATCTATTAACTGCTCTAATTCAACTGGTTTCATACATCAGTTATTTAACTTGGTCTAATTCATTTTCATTTTCTTGTTCTCTGCCCTCAGATTTGCAAATTCACTTCTCTCTAGGATGACCATGTTTTTTTTTGATGGAGTCCAGATGAGCCATTAGCTGTGGTACTATTATTTCCTGTTGAGATTGAGAGGCCATCTCCTTATAGATAGGATCCAGGTTAATATTTGAAAAAGTGGATAATGCTGATACAATAATTTCTGCTCGTGCTTTGTCAAATCCAAGAGTTTCCAAGTCTCGTTTTAAAAGCTACTATGCAAATTTAGTTGCCTATCAAGTTACATCTCTTAAAATGTAGAAAAGAGTAAGGAGAAGGTAGGATCCCTCTATTTTTAACTCATAATTGTTTCATCATATACAATTTATTTTGTTCTTTTATAGCTTAAATCAACTGATCCTTAAAGTTACCATGAGCTTTTAGATCAGATGCTCATGGTTTCTGCAAGCTTTACTAGCTCTTAAAGGAAAAAGAATTCCCTTGTTAAAATGTAATGTTTGAATAAGTCTTGGTTATAAACTTGTGCTCTTTTAAAGACATTAATTTGACGCTACTTTAATGAAAAAGTAAAGCTTGCAATAAGAACAGGTGATTGTAACACACAAACCTGAACCCAGAAGAGGGTTAGTATTTTGTTTTCTCCAACCCATATATGCTCAAATTGTTACTGATATTTTTCTTAGTTTTTAAATTGATGAGTTTTAAAAGTTTATGTGAAGAACAGCTTTGTTACTGCCACATGAAACCTATAACTAACAGACTAACTCCCAGTGAATATTTACATTCAGAAATATTTTTCTTTTATTAGCACCTGTGACTTAAAACAACCACCCAGTTAGGACCTGAGGCATCCCTAATGTTGGAAAGTTAACAAGAGTATCTATACTTATTTGGAGTTATTGATGGCTGAAGAGCCTCAGAACTTAGGAAAATCCTCAAATCCACAAAACGCAGAGTTTAGTTTAGTTTTTCCTTTTAAATAAAAACTATAATTACATCCAGCAATTCAATTCTTGGCAAAAGGAAGGTTCAAGTCTTAATTGAATCAAGGGCATTATGAGAATTTATTAGCCTTTGCTAACAATAAGAATATTCATCTTTCACTGGTGAATAGGTTAACTTTAATCAGTTTACTGCTAAATACAAGAGATTTCTGAAATAAAATAAGATGAAAACTGCTTAACATTACGTGAGTCATGAATTTGGGCATTTGAAAACTTTGATTTTAGGGAAAGCACATCTAAAATGTAGCTGTAAGATGTTCCTGACTATACATATTTTATTACTGAAGAATTTTACTGTATTAGAAACTACCAGAATGGAGTCAATCAGTAGCCAGATAATCTGTATGTTCCTTCTATGGGAAATTCTATATTAACTGACTTTACTGCTGCAAGTTCATTAAAAAAAAAAATCACAAACAAAGCTGCAAATTTATTTGATTTTAATTCTTGTTTATTAGATATCTTTAATAAAAAAAGTAGTACATGCTTCTTGCAACAAATCAAATAATATAAAGATGGAGCAAAAGTGAATTCCTTTCCCAAATGAGATAATTAAAATTAGTAGACTAGTTATTCCTCCATGTGCATACAGATATATACAATCACATATACAAATATACATTTATATATATATATAGGGTTTTTAAGATTTTATTTTCAAAAATGGAATGATACATATTACCCTGCAACTTGCCTTTTTCACTGTTATCAAGGCTATGCCTTCAGTGAATAGATACAGTGCTAACTCAGTCTTGCTAACAGCTGCAAAAATGTTACAAAGTGTGGACATATAGTTTATTCAATCATTCTCCTCTTGAAAGATGTTCAGGCCCTTTCCAATTATTTACCAACCCTGACATCAGAAGATTCACCTTTCCCTTTAGATCTCGCTCTCATTAGTTCCCTCAGCAACCAGCACACTGGCCTGAAGACTGAGGAGGAGAGAAAAGCTTCTACTCTTAACCATTTTATATGTGAGGCTACACCTGAATGCCCCATATTTTGATATACATCATTGCCTAGATAAATTTGCACCAAAAGACACTGACTTCTTATATTATATGGCATTCAGAGGTCAATTATTTACCAAAAAGATACACTGGCGAGGGAACCATAAAACCCAGGCTCTAATTCCAGCTTTGCCATTAACCACTAATGCGGCTTTGTCAAGTTATTTAACTGCTCTGGAGGACCATTTCCTGCTCTACATAACGAATTGCTTGAACTAGATAATTTCCAAAGTCTCCTCAAACTAAAGTCAATGATATTATGCTATTCAGATAACTCAGATTGTATGATAGTCCAGAGAGGGGAGTTTACAAAAAGAACCTTTTTTAACTTGCACAATAACATTTACTAACAGACAATGGTACAAACAATATTAAAAGGAAAAATATTGTGGCTACCCAAAAAAGCAAACTGCTTAAGTTCCTCCACAAGAATATTACAATTATCTGTTTACAGACAAAGAATAGGCTAATCACAACTCTACTGGTGAATTCATTGAAGCAGTATGTCTAAGAATCTTATTTTATTATATACATCCGGCTTAGTTCCAATTATAACATATCCTGAAAATAATAAAACTAATTTCTTTTAAAAATACAGTAAGTGTTGAATGGCCATGAGGAAATTGGGTTCTTCTGCTTTAGCCATTCTGTTTCTAGATTCAGTTACTTCATCATTAAAATTAAAAAGTAAACCAAAAGCTTCTAAGATTCATCCCATTCAACAGATCTGTACTGAACGTCTACAATATGCCAGGCAGACACTGTGTTTTGTACTGGGGATACTACTGTGAAAAAGAAACATGACTACGTAAGCTATTCCCCTTGTTAGGATGGTACAAGTCTATGGTTCTGCACCTCAGATTGTTTTCTAATTCAAACTGGACTTTCCCATAATTGGACTTAATTTAATTAAAGTTTACTATGTGTATTTTAAAAAATCCATATATCACTTTTGCAAATATTTTGCTGCATGCTTAAGGACTGAAAAGAACATTAGTTTTCACTTCAACTTTGGTATTCCTTAGCAATTCCAAGGGCGAAGAAGCTTGGCAAACTGCAGCCTCTTAGGAAAGAGATGGCAGTAAGTTATTTAATATCCATAACTATATCAGCTCATGATTGAGATTAAAATATACCTGGATTTTAATTTACTTGATCTTACCCTCACTTAAAAACACATAAAGAGAAAGGAAATATAAAACTATCCCAAGAATACCTTGTACTGATCATATTTCTGAGGCTGCATTCTCACAAAGGAGTGGAAATAAATGAAGCCATAGAAACAGATGAGGGTGAGAACAAAGGGAGTAAAAGAAAGAAATGCTATTTGCTCCAGCCAAAAAGAGCTGGAGAAAAGAACACTCCCACAGTCTCCTCTGCATACCCCCTTCCTTTATTCATCCTTTATTTAAAAAAAGGGAAAGGGCAAGCAGGTAGAGCCAGACTTAGACCCACCGAGGTAAACACTGAACCTCAGTGACCCCGGTGCAGTGGCCTGAGTTTCCTTTCCCTTACTAACTTTTACCAGTTGTCATCTGGATTGGGTCCCTGGATTATCTGTAGTCCTCAGAAAAGATAATGAATTATCATAAAGCCCATTAGGAGGCTGTTAACTGAAAACTCAAAGAGAAGACAGAAACAGAACTGTGGCTGGAAGAACAAAGACATTTTTGGAATACCTGCTTCTAATAGTTAATATCTGATACTAGGAAGATTATGATAAATTTATTTCTGTATGTGCATGTGTGCATATATGTATAAAAATCAGTAATACTAGGCTACTGTTGGAGTAATTTCTATTTATAGAGATTAACCAAAATGCAGATCAGGGAATCTATAATGTAACAACTACCACCACCTCCCCCTAAAAAAGTATTTTTTAATCAACAATTTTGGGATTTTAGCTTTATAAGTCTATATTATAAAGAAATGAATACAAAGGACTTTGCTTTAAAATTTTTATCTTGGAAAAGAACACTATTTGTGTTAACTGCCATTTAGTTTTACTTCACACAGGAAAGGCTTTCAAGACTGAAGGCCTTTAAATGTCTTGATTTTTCTATTCATTTTAAAAGACCTAGACTCCTGGCAATTTACCTTATAAGTATGGGGAGTGGGGGGTGGGCAGGGAGGGTAGAGGGGAATGACTTAAATCATGTTGGAGAAAACTTCCTTAAAACAAAAAAATAATCAATTCCCAGCCAATTTTGTGGAAAAGTGTTACTGAATATAAAACTAATGCGCTTGTTCTTTCCCACTTTTCTAGTACTATGACTCATGAGAGTCATACTCAATTCATTATGAATTATACTAGAAGTTACAATGCATATGCTACATTTGACTTAAGGCAAATAGAAAAAGCCAAATAGAAAGTCATTTTTAAAGATTTCTAGGAATATAATAAGAGTTTAAGAGCAAAGCGGTTTTTAGTTTTAATCACATCAGAGAGATAAATAGACCACATTTCCTGTTGTTAAAAAAAAAACCCACTTCAAGAGGTGTCCTTACTAATGGCTGTCCTAAATTGTAAAATCTATAACCTTGAAGGGCATAGGTGAATGAAACCCTACTGTTTTTCCCCAGATTACTCACAGAATAATGTAAATTGGGAATGAGTCTTAAGGTTATCAGAAATTTCTAGTCATTTGCTCCTAAGTTACCTTCAAGCATTCTTGTTTATAGAAGCTTAATAACAAGCAGCAGTGAAGTGGAAATTCCTTTTGCCTGACAGCAGGGGGTACAGGAAAAGAATTCAGATGGAGAACATATTTCACATCCCCAGAGCTGACAAATGTGAAAAATGTGGCATACTCTGCAAGCTAGTTTCTGTAATCACAAGTGCTGAAATCTTTTCAATGGTCCTGTCTATATCCAAGGTTTTTTTAAAAAAAACAAAGACAAAGGAACTCTTTCTTAAAGAAACAATTAGTTTTATGACTTTTTTTATTGGAAGGACTGACCATATTAACTGAATAAATTATCCAGATTCATACTTTAGATGGCAAAAAAAAACCAAGAGTACTCAAATGGAGCAATATCTCATCTGGTTCAAAAGTAAAAAATGAAGATATTGAAGAGAAAAGGGCCATTTATTCAACAGTTTATTCAACACCTATCTCATGCTAAGCACTGGTCACAGCAGTTAGGATACATTTAGAGTTAACACCATAACCATTCATTCATTCAGTCAGTCAAATTGTTAAAACATGTATTTATCACTTAACATCAAAGTTTGATATGACATACTGAGAAAAGCACAACCATCACTTCTATGGTATTCCTGCCAAAACGGCACAGCATCAACCTAATCATGAGGACACATTAGACAAACCCAAATTGAGGGGTATTTTACAAAAATAATTGGCCTGTACTCTTCAAAAAAAAAAGTTAAACTCAAGAAGGATAAAGAAAGGCTAAAGAAGTGTTCTAGATTAAAGGATGTTAATAAGACATTAAAATTAAAAGCAATGTGGGATACTAGACTGGATATTGGACAGAGAAAAAAGAGCTATAAAAGATAATACTGGGACAATGGACAAATTTGATAAGGACTATGGATTAGAAAATAATACTGAATTGAATTAAGATTAAATTTCCAGATACTGATAAGTGTATTGTGCTTTATAAGGGAATGTTCTTGTTCTTAGAAACTATATAGTGAAGTATTTGGGGTTCTCGGACACATTGCTGGCAATTTATTCTCAAATGGTTTAGAAACATGCATATTTTAGGAAACAATTGGTAATCTGAGTAAAGGGTATATGGCATTTCCTTGTACTATTTTTGTAGCTTCTCTGAAAGTTTGAAATTATATCAAAATGAAAAGTTATAAACAAACAAAACATGATGGCTAATTCATTCATACATCTCTGCATGTAGTCATTAAATGAATAGATTTCTACCCTTGAGGACATCCCTGTTTTGAAGGTTGCTTAGCCTTTCAGAAAAACAGGTTGCAAAATTATTTCATCACTACTATCTTTTAGTGCAGTCAAATTACCTCCTGAGGAAAATGTACTGTGAAGGACATTTTCCCCACAATACCAGAGATTAACTTTAATAAACATTTCTAAAAATAAATGAACCTATCCCTTGAGAAACAGAATCTTTGCTTTAAAAAATATTTGAGTTGTAATGTGATCTATATTGCAATAACTTTACAAGAGAATTCAGGGGGTGGGGGAAGTATAACTTGCTTTGTTAGAACCAAATTATTTATCCATCCATTCATTTATTCATTGGTGGCTTGCCAACGCATTGTTTAAACAGTTGAACATTTCATTGTATGGATGTACATAGCTGGTTTATCCATTCACTTACTGAAGGACATCCTGGTTGCTTCCAATTTTGGGAAATTACGAATAAAGCTGCTATAAACATTCTTGTGCAGGTTTTCGTGTGGACATGGTTTTCAAGTCATTTGAGTAAATATCCAAGAGCATAAATGCTGGATCGTGTAGTAAGCCTATGTTTGGCTCTGTAAGAAGGCCAAACTTTCTTCTAAAATATCAAATGTTATTTTTTAAAGTGCAAAATTAGTAATTTGTTGCAGTGATTTGAAAAAACAGTAAGATGATGATCAAGAATAAAAAATGATGAAAAGGTGAAAACATTTGTTAAGTAGAAATCCTTGAGATGCTAACTGGAAACAAAAAGTGATAATAATTAAGAAAGAGGTGAGTGCAGAAACAGACCAAAAGGGTAAAACTGAAGAAATATACCCAAGTCTTTAACACTTGTTGAATGCTTATAAATAGGAAGAATTCTTACTTTATATCCAGATTAGGTTTTTAAAGACTGAGCAAATAGTACTGACATCACTCAAAAATGGCTAAACATAGCAATAATGGACATTTATTTACTATGGACTAAGGAATTTATTTACCTATTTTATTCCATTTAATCTTCACAGCAAACCCTATCCATTAGATAGAAACAATCCCCATTCCCATTATGCAGGTGAGGAGACTGAAGCTTGGGAAAGGAGGTTAAGTAACTTGCCCAAAGAGACATGGCTCTTAAGTGGTAGAGATGGGATTCCAATCTACGTTTGCCCAAATCAAAAGTTATGCTCTTATCCGCAGATATGAATGTCAATATTAATGCATACAGCATCTGTCAAAAAAAAAAAAAAGCTGATAAAGAGCCCAGACTTCGATTAAAGATATGAATGAAGCAGATCTGGTTGGGACCGGGGCGGGTCAGGCCTAAGGGTAAAGGTTGAAGCTGACTGTGTGTTAAAGCTTCAGCTTCCATGTGAGACCAAGGGAAGAGATGTTTATTTGGTTTAGGATCTATATTTTCTAAACAATATAACTTCTACAGTCATTTTTTTCAAACACCATGGTTGCATGGAGCTTTGAATAGGAAGTGAGCTGTGGTAGGTCTGTCTAGGTCAGAGTGAAATAGCAACACATCCCAAAGTAATTTGGGTGGAGAATAAAAATATATATTCGGGGCCCTCTTAAAGAGCTGAGGGAGGATGCAGAGGTGTTGGACTTCCTCACCTGGATTGTTGCTGATGTTCTCACAAACACTGGGGACTGACAGCTTGATATGCTGGGCCCTCTGTCTTGGGGCTTGCCCCTGTGAAGCTTGTTACTGCAAAGGAGAGGCTAAACCTGCTTATAACTGTGCCTAAGAGACTCCCCCCAGTGCCTCTTTGTTGCTCAGTTGTGGCCCTCTCTCTGTAAATAAGCCACCTTGGAGGATGATCTCGCTACCCTCCCCCCTGTGTGGTACCTGACTCCCAGGGGTGTAAATCTCCCTGGCAACACAGGATATGATTCCCACGGATGAATCTGGAACCAGCATCGTGGGATTGAGAACATCTTCTTGACCAAGAGGGGGATGTGAAATGAAACGAAATCAAGTTTCAGTGGCTGAGAGATTTCAAATGGAGTCGAGAGGTCACTCTGGTGGACCTTCCTATGCGCTATATAGATAACACTTTTTAGGTTTTGATGTATTGGAGTAGCTAGAGGTAAATACCTGAAACTACCAAACTCTAACCCAGTGGCCTTGACTCGTGTAGATTACAAGGGATGACAGTGTGATTGTGAAAACCTTGTGGATCGCACTCCCTTTGTCCACTGAATGGATGGATGAGTGGAGAAATGGGGACAAAAACTAAATGAAAAATAGGGTGGGATGGGGGTGATGATTTGGGTGTTCTTTTTTACTTTTATTTTTTATTCTTATTTTTATTATTTTTTATTAATAAAAATTCTTATTCTTAAAATAATTAGAATTAGAATAAATATTTATTAATAACTAATTAATAATTAACAATTATTAATTGATAAATGATTATAATTAATAATTATTATTAGTTAATAAATAATAAAATTCTTATTTTTTATTTTATTCTTATTCTTATTATTTATTTTTATTCTGATTCTGATTCTGGTGTGAGGAAAATGTTCAAAGATGTATTGGGTTTGAATGCACAGCTATATGGTGGTGCTGAGAACAGTTGATTGTGTACCATGGATGACTGCAGTATAATGAATGTATCTCAATAAAACTGAATTTAAAAAAAAAGTTATGCTCTTAAATACTACAAAAACTGCTTCTCAATGAGATATGAAGATAATTTCAGTGAAATACCTGAAGATCTACTTTGTGCACATACTATGAGAGATACTGTGAATAAATAGTGAACAAGACCAACAACAAAATCTCTAACCTCAACAGAATTTAGAGTCTAGAATATATACCAATGTGGACAACATTGGAGCACTAGTAGCCTGTTTTATAGTGAAATGTCTTAACAGCATTTGGAGGTAACAATGAAGTAACCACAACTGACTTAAAAGTCTAGGGGGAAAACACAGAAAAAAAAATACTAGAGAAATTAGAGACAGAGGCACTTAGCTCCGATTTGACTGTACTAACATGTCTAAAGAAAAAATACATCAATTCAGAAGAGAAGTGAGTCAGCAATGGAAGCAGAGAAAAGAGAAAGACTGTCCCAAAGAAAGGGTTCCCCGGTCTAAGGATAGCCATATTCTGGTGATCAGTATAGCTTTACTGTAGAAGATGTAGTCTGGTGCCATTAAATATTTTTTAAATGATTTTTACTAAAACAATTCATTTACAGTGTTAGAAGTAGTTCTACAAGGCATATAGTGGGGGAAAAAGTGATCCCCTGGCCCACCTTTCCCCAGCAATCAGTTTCAACTCTTTCAGCTATTTCTGATATTTCTATCTCTGTTTCTAAATAACATCCTTATAACTGCTTTTTAAAATCTTAAATTTCAGGCATTACATATTGACATCCTACCATAGATGATGTGGATTTAGCTCTCCTCTAGCATTCCCCTTCCCCGTTTTCAACTTAGTTATATCAAAATTGCTGACTGAATCAATAGTCAGGATTAAAATTTTTATGATGATATAAATATCATTCACAACTGTATCACTTAAAGAATGATGGTTCTATTTCCCTCCCCCCTCCCCAAAAAAATGTTTCCTCCTAGTTAGCTGCCTCTTTTAAAGAAATTTGCTTAATTTTCTATGCATCTGCCATTAATTCATCCCAAACTCTTTCTGGAACTCCTCCTACTAGTTGAATGTTACATGCTTGGTTTGATCCTCTAATTTATTATCATTCATCTTACATCTCCATATCATTTTCCATCTTCTTGCCTTTTTAATCTACTTTTTGTACTATAGTCTCAATTTTATCTTCCAACCCTTCTACTGAATTAATAATCTTTTAAATAACCAAGACCCTTTTCTTATTCTTTGAATGATCTTTCTAGAGCATCCTGATACCGTTTCATAGACACTATATCTTCTCTTATCTCTGAGGGTTTTAATTACAGTTTTTTTTGAAATGTCTTTTTCTCCTGCATTGTTACTGTTCCTTTCACAATCTTCTTTTTTGTCCTTGTTTGTTTTGGTTTCTTTCAATGTTAGAGACTTTCCTTTAACATGTGTGTTCAAGTTAAGAGTGAGAGAATAAAAAAAAAAAACAGTAGCTATATGTAGATGGGTAGAATTTACTGACTAGATTTCACCATAGAATAAGGCAGCAAGCTAGCTTTTTCATTGGGGATCCTAATGTCATTACTGGTAAATCTTTTCTCTTTAGCTATTCCTTTTCCCTAGAGAGACATCCTCCATTCTCCCTGTGTGTGTTTGTTGGTGCAAATGGGGGCAATAATAAACCTGGCAACCTTATTTATACTAACCAGAAAAAGAAATTCAGACTTCAATTTGAAGTTTATTATACTGAAGACTTGGATTTGATCCTGTTAAAACCTGAACCTGCTAAAATCTAAGTCAGACCTTGTTGGTCTTCAACTCAAAGTCCTCCAACAGCTCCCCATTTTACTCTGAGTAAAAGTCAAGTCCTTACTATGGCCTAAAAGGCCCTACATGGTCTCCACTGGCCTACCCTAAATCTCCTTAATTACCTCTGACCTCATCTCTGACTACTCTCCCTGTCATTCACTCCACTCCAGCCACACTAACCTCCCTGCTGCTCCAGACTTGCTTCCACCTAGGGGCCTTTGCATTAACCATTCCCGTTGCCTGGAACACTCTCCCCCTAAAAGCCTCATAGCTCATTCCTTCTTCTCCAAGTTACTGCTCAAATGAGTCCTACACTCTGCCACCACGTTTTAAACTACAATCCCTCCCCTAGCACTCCAAACCTTCCCTAACCTATTTTATTTTCTTTTTCCATAATTATTTATTACCTTCTAACATAACAAGGTTTTTGTTCTTCAATGACCTTGCTTTTTGTTTCTACCCTGCAAATACTAAGGATTCAGCCTTCTTTGCGCTGCTATGTTAGCACCAGAGTCCATCTACTTTCCAGCTTCTAAAATTTTGTTCGATTTTTTTTCTACTGTTGTCACCTCTCTCATTGTGGTGGGGTTTCAGAGAGGAGTAGAGAAGGGAGCATATTTACCTATGCTGTTAAATTCAAATATTTAACAGCTTCGTTTCTTCACACTCCCCACTTCCCACACAGGTATACTCCAGTGTTAGCTAGAAGACTCAGCCTATTTGTTCCCTTTAGCAGATAGTAACTGAATATACACTGGTCTATGACCTTGGCAAATTACATGTCCCCAAGAGAAATATCTGTTTTATATATCTGCTAATATACCACCAGACTGAAAGTCACACTAAGAAGACATGTTGCCTCTTTTTGTGTCTAAAATCCTGTACGGAGATCCTTGAGAGATATAGCCAGTAAAACTTTTTGCTCACTGCATTTATCTATTATACTGAGTAATTTTCACATCCTAAATTTCACAGAATAAAGCCGGATTAACAAAAAAATGGAGAGGCCTAAAAAAGAACTAGAAGATAAATATAAATAGATAGATACATTGGTTGGTAGGCAGCCAGAGAGAGGAACAGAGGGAGGGAGGAAAGAAGGGAAGAAAGGAGGGAGAGAGGGAAGGAGGGGGGGAGGGAGGGAGAGTGGGAGAGAGAATTTATAAATAAATAATCTACCATTTACTGAGCACCAAATATGTCTATAGGCACTTTATATCTACCATATTATTAATCTTCACACCAATTCTGTAATCTATTATCCTCATTTTACAAATTAAAAATTTGAGACTCAGAGATCTTATATCACTTGCCTGTGGTCACAAAGCCAGCTGACATATAATGCTGGAACTGTCCAATTCCAAAGTCTATGATATTTACTCTATATCACACTGTTTTTAAGTAATAAGATAGCTGAAAATGCAAAATGAATCCATTCTGGTCTGATTTGAACAAAATAACTGGTGATAACATTTTAACTATTTCTAAAAGTCCAATTACAAATAACAAGAGTTATGATAAACATAAAAACATATTGACCATTCAATTCAACATCCTGTCCCAAAGTTGGTGAGTGGATCAATGGACATTTTATGGCAGGAAATAGCTAATTCCCATGACATCAAGTTCAAGGGACAAATCCCTAACACATCCTTATTTTTCCTTAATACCCTACTCTGTGTCTGTCCTCCACTGTATTATATATATCATTAAGCTCATATTTAAACCCAGCCCTAAAACAAAGCCTAGTTGTGTCAGTGTGGAAAAGGCTTACTATCTCCAGTTGCTGGAATTTCAGGCACATTATCATTGGATTCTCATGGGGAAAAGCAAACACTGCCTTTAAGTTCAGAAAAAGAAAATTAAAAACAGTAAGCAGCCATACCTGGATTAGTAATGAATGACAGCAACACAGCCTGGGACTATTAGTTTCATCTGGGCCGGAAGGAATCTCAGTGGAGGAAATTTTGGCTGACGCTCTGCTATTTGCTGAGAACTTTGAAAATTAAATACTGATCCACTAAAAGTGGAATGTGCCTACACAAATCACAATAACGTGTAGGCTCTTGCAGCCAAATGTTTATATGAGATCTAATAAAGGATTACATGTCAAAATAAAATTTTCCATTTTTCCATTTGAACTTGATAAAAAATAAATGACAGTGATGGGGCTCAAAACATTTGAACCCTGGAGCTGCCAAGCTAAATAATTTAATATCTTTTGAACAGAAATGCCTTTTCCCCCAGGACATATTTTTCAAAATATTAAATGGCCTGTTAGTTCAGTTCTCCTATTGCAAGCAGCTGCATTCTTTTTTTGAAACTGGAGAATGATTGTCTCGCCTCTCCTATAATTGAAGAAAAATTCCAATCTCATTAGATAGGAAGCATTCAAATCACATACTTTTTTATAGCTTATAAATTATGGTACTCTTAAGGTTACAAAAAATTTTGAATTAGTCAAAAACTCTTCAAAAAGGATGGAGAAAGATTTTTTGAAATAAAAAGTAGAAGCATTTCACATTGCAAAATTACGATACTCTTTAAATTTTGTTTCAGTAAGCATGGAAGGTACTCAGCAACCAATCAAGATTAATAATGAAGATCAGAATGCCCTGGTATAATGAAGACTTAGTCCTTGACTTAAGCGTGGTGCCGATCTATCTGCTGGTAAATAATAATGATGATTTCCATATGCTAATCCTGCAAAAGTTAAGGCTCATTATTGGGTAAAATATATTCCTTTTTAAACAGTTGTTTGTTGGTTATTATATTTATAGTCTTTTTCATTATCTTCGTTAGATACTCCTAATGAAGATAATATATTTTTTGATCTAGGTAGAAGATTTAACATGATAATTTTCAGGGCTTTCAAATATTAATTGTTTAAATCCATCATTGCTAATAGGTCTTAAATAGTTCTAAAGCCTGACTCAAGTTTTAGATTTCTTTTCTCTACTTTCTGTTCACAAAAGAGAGTGAGTACACTTGATTGAAAAGAGGAGCAGAGGGGAAATAGTAGAAGGAAGAAAGAATAGGAGAGCCAAGACTTACAGAAGATTTAGAAGAAAAGGTCTTGATAAGGTTCTTTGCCACACATCATGGAACCCTCAAGAGTTGGTCTACACAACCCTTTTTAGGTTCTAAAGAATTGGGGTAGCTGGTGGTGGATACCTGAAACTATCAAACTACAACCCAGAACCCATGAATCTTGAAGACAGTTGTATAAAAATGTAGCTTATGAGGGGTGACAATGGGATTGGGAAAGCCATAAGGACCACACTCCACTTTGTCTAGTTTATGGATGGATGAGTAGAAAAATAGGGGAAGGAAACAAACAGACAAAGGTACCCAGTGTTCTTTTTTACTTCAATTGCTCTTTTTCACTCTAATTATTATTCTTGTTATTTTTGTGTATGTGCTAATGAAGGTGTCAGGGATTGATTTAGGTGATGAATGTACAACTATGTAATGGTACTGTAAACAATCGAAAGTACGATTTGTTTTGTATGACTGCGTGGTATGTGAATATATCTCAATAAAATAATGATAAAAAAAAAAAAAGAGTTGGTCTACAAACCCTTTAGGACTCTAGGACATATAAGCAAGAATTAGTTTATTATTTTCAAAGTTGTTTTGCTTGTATCTAATAGAAGCTCCCTAGCTAAAGGAGAGGGGAAGCAGACCCCCACACACCCACCCCCATCCACTTCTTGGCTGCCCCGAGGCTCCTCAGAGGAGCCTTCTAAGCTCTTTAGACAAGTTTGAAAATATTTATATTGAACTACCTCAATTCCCCAGGACACATACAGAATTATTAGCACTCCACAGAAGCCGCTTTCCATTTCCCCCAAATCTTCTTGTTCATCCCAAGCAGATGGGTACCCCATTTATCTCCTTAACACTCAGGTTTCAAAAATATAGTCTTCTGGGTAGGCATGACATTTGTTGGTTACAATAAAGAAGGAAAAAAAAAGCAAAACATTGAATCAGAAAATTTATGCTCAACTATAGGATCCTCCACCAACTAAATAGAGGACACTGAAATCCTCCATTTCATTATCTGAAAAGTGAAACAGTCAGATTAGACTGGTATTGTCTAAACTGTATTCCTTAGAGACAAGAGTTCAGAGCTATCTCTGAACAGGGGTCTCTGGAGCTTCAGCTTTCATTGTTCAGCCTAGTTAAAGGACTTATGAGTCAGGGTAGTATAGAGCTATGAAAAATAAAGTTCTTACAGTTTATTCTCCTTTATAACCTATAGCCAACATTTCTTGCTTATATATCTATATGTTTTCATTTTCAAACAAATGTTTGAAAATACAAAAGTTTTTGGATGAGTAGAGCTACTTCTTTTCTGAATAGCCAAAACTCATGACTTGCTACCAACTTGATTAAAACACACAAATGAACAGAAAAACAGAGACTAAATGAAGAGCTCTATGTTTTCTATCAAATAACTAAGTATAGATGGCATTCTAAAGCAAAATTTACTGTCTATGCAAATCCTATTGATTTCTTCTATAGCATTATCGCTATTTGTATATAAATATGTATTATACGTATTACACTTCCATATGTATATATCTGTTTCACCTATCTATTGCTTGTCTTTCTTAAGGGCAGAGCCTAGCACATTACAGGCATTGTTTTGTTAACTAAATATATATATGGTATTGTATCAGCTAAGCTCTACACACTAACTCAAAGTAGCAAAAAAAACAAAAAAAACAAAAAAAACAAAAAACAAAAAAGGGTGGGAAGTTTGTTCATTTGGTTTGATCCCAGTAGAATCCATTTACATTCAATGTTATTACTGTGAAGGCATTTCTTGAACCAGCCATCCTATCCTTTGGTTTCTGTTTGTCAGATGTATTTTTTCCCTCTTTCTCTTAATGTTCTTTAACGTACCCATACTGAATCTCTTTAGTACTGAATCTTTCTCCATCTCTCTCTCTCCTTTCTTTGTTTCTCTGTTGGTAGGGCTCCCTTTAGTATCTCAAGTAGGACAGGTCTTTTGTTAGCAAATTCTCTCAGCATTTGCTTGTCTGTGAAAAATTTAAGCTCCCCCTCAAATATGAAGGAGAGCTTTGTTGGATAAAGAATTCTTGGTTGGAAATTTTTCTCTCTCAGAATTTTAAATATTTCATGCCACAGCCTTCTCACCTCCATGGTGGCCACTGAGTAGTCACTACTTAATCTTATGTTGTTTCCTTTGTA
Organism: Choloepus didactylus; assembly: GCF_015220235.1. Lineage (NCBI taxonomy): Eukaryota > Metazoa > Chordata > Mammalia > Pilosa > Megalonychidae > Choloepus > Choloepus didactylus. The sequence goes on from NC_051308.1 coordinate 37,013,148, forward strand.
TGTGGTGAATTGCTTTTCTCTTGCTTTCAGAACTTGCTCCTTTTCTTCAGTATTTTACAATCTGATCAGAATATGTCTCAGAGTGGGTTTATTTGAGTTCACTGGGCATTTACGATTTGTGTATTTATGGTGTTTAGAAGATTTGGGAAGTTTCCCCCAACAATTTCTTTGAATACTCTTCCTAGACGCTTACCCTTCTCTTCCCCTTCTGGAACACCAATGAGTCTTATATTTGGACATTTTATATTATCTATCATATCTCTAATAGATATTTCAGTTTTTTTCAATTTTTTCACCCATTCTTTCTTTTGTTCTTTCATTTTTCCATTCAGTTGTCTGAGGTCACTGATTTGCTGTTCAGCTTCCTCTAGTCTTGTACTATGAGTATCCAGAATCTTTTTAATTTGGTCGACAGTTTCTTTTATTTCCATAAGATCATCTATTTTTTTATTTACTCTTGCAATTTCTTCTTTATGCTCTTCTAGGGTCTTCTTCATGTCCTTTATATCCTGTGCCATGCTCTCATTGTTTGTCTTTAGTTCTTTGATTCATTGCTCCAAGTACTGTGTCTCCTCTGTTGTTTGGATTTGCGTATTTGGGTTTGGGTTATGCATATCATCTGGTTTTATCATATGCTTTGAAATTTTCTGTTGTTTTTGGCCTCTTGGCATTTGCTTAACTTTCAGGGTTCTTTTAGGATATGCAGGCTGATTCAAACACTTATCTCTAATTTGTCAGATCTACAGCTTGGTGGCATACACTTTCTCTAACTAACCAGCAGATGGCATCCATGCGTCATCTATTCCCCTCAAGTCAGTTCTCCCCAACTTTGTCTTTGTGGTGTGTGGGGATCTGATTCTTGTGTGGTTCAATTGGTGCACCAAGTTTGGGTGTGTTGTTGGTGCTGTCCGCCCTGAATGTGGGGCATGTGTCTGAGCAGTTAGGAAGTGAGGGCAGCTTTAATATTCAAACCTCCCAGGTGTTCCTGGAGATTTAAGGCTGTTGCAAGAGTCTAAACCTTTAGTTCAGTCTCGCCACAGATCGTGTCTGCCGCTGACCCACAAGTCCTTGGTATTGGCATATGGTCCCTGGGACCTGTGAATGTGTCCCTCTTCCAAGCCATGCCCTCCCAGGGCCTCTGCTGAGGGAAGACTGTGCTACATCACAGCTGAGTGCAGTCCCCCAAGGGAAGTTCTGGGCCGCAGGGCGGTATAGGGGCATTCCCAGTCTGCTGAAAGGATGGCTGAATGGGGCGTGTTAATTTTCCCCTTTTCACACAGCCCACCTTCCCAGCTCCAGGACAATTATCTGCAGGTGTGCGAAAGGCTATTGCCCATGCCCAATACTGTATGTGTTGGAAACACTTCCCATCACACTGGGTTCTTTGGGGCAGGTCTGGGCTGTGGCACTGGTGCAGGGCAGGAGCGTTCCCAGTCCTCCAGGAAAATGGCTGTAAGGGAACGCCCCTCCACCCCCCCCTTTTGTGGAAAGTTGTGGGGTTTAGCGAATTTTCTCAGCCACTACACATTGCTTTGTCTCTCAGAGCTATCTTAGCTCTGCTCTTGCCTGGGCCCAAATTGCAAGTCTTTGAGGCTTTCTGTAATGGGTTTCTTAGAGTAATTGTTTTAGAAGAAAAAAAAAAAAAAAAAGAAAGAAAAAGAAGATCCCTCCTTGCAGATCTAATGGGCTATTGAAATGCTAAGAGACAAGGAAATTAGAGCCATTGAGGAACAATCAAGAAAGCAGAGAAACTGGCTCTTCAGACAAGGGACCTCGCCCTCTGGATTTGCATATAAGCCTGATTCTGTTTGACCCCTGCCCTTCTCTGTTTTATGTTCCCAGAACAACAAACAGTCTCTATTATTATTTTGGGTTTTTTTTTTTTTGCTGTTTTCACTAGCCCTATCTCCTCTCTGCTGGGCTAACTGCTCCCGGATTCTCCAGTGTCTGGTCTCAGTCTATCTGTGTTTGGAGTTTCGATCAGCAGTCCGAGTTTTCAATCAGAGCCGCAACTGCAGTTCTCCCTCCTCGTTCCCAGCGCTGACAGCCCCTCCTCCTGTGGGACTGAGGCTGGCAGGGTGGGGCACGGGTCCCCTGGCCACGAGAACTTACAGATTTCCCTGATCTCAGCTGTTCCACGCATTCGTGAGCGTTGTATGAAGTACACCCAAAGTCAAATTTCTCTGCGGTGTCCGGTCCATGCAGTTCCTGGCTTTCTACCTACTTCCCTGTAGTAACTAAAACCTACACCTCACCACTCCGCCATATTGCCCCACCTCAAGCTCAGTAAAATCAAGGCCTTTGAAAACTGGTATTTTATTTTTGAGGTCAGACTTAGCGCAGAAATGGAGAAAGCCCTATTTTCAAAGGAATATTTACACATGATGTGATGTGTAAAGAATGTATTACTTGGGTATCCCTTTTTCCTAAAAGAGCTCTAAATTTTTCAGGCTGACCTAATGATTCATGTGAATGACAATTTTAGTTAAAAAAACAAACTTGGCTCTTTGACCAAAAAGAAAAATATATAGTAAAAGTCTACAATACTGTTTTGTTAGAGTTTACATGCCTGCCTTCAAAGGTTTAAGAGATACACCACATGTTGTCAAACCAGATATTTTTTTCCTACTGAATTCATAACTAATTCCAAATAAATTATTTTCTCTCTGGACAACTAGCTTCTAAAATATTGAATACTTTGGTTCCAAGTTGGCTTGTGTACATCACACAGATGTGGAAAAGAGAAACAAACACCCTGTTTTAAATAGAACTGCCATTAATGTATATTCAAAACTGGGAGAAATAATTTTCTATAGAATGAACAATGTTATATTTCTGAAAACAAAGCTGCTGCATGCAAATATTAAAGCCCTAGACAGTGATGCAACAATTAATGAATTAGCTGGGAATTAAGTTCCTTTATAATATTATGGTACAAATCTACAGTATACTCTGGGTACAGAAAATAGACTGATGAGCTAACACTACCATGTTCAGAGAGATTTACTGGGAGGTACTTCCCTAACACCAAAGAGGCAAACAACAAAGAGGCCTGACAAAACATCTGAGAGGGAGGGGTGGTTTCATCCTATGGAGCAGTGGTTCTTAAATTTGTAGAATTCACGAAATCCTCTGAAAACCTGTCAAAGAACTATGGAACGTCTCCCTAGAAAATGTACATGCATGAAATTTTGTGAACAATTTCAGGGGTTCTCTGGCCCTTTGAAAGGCATTCAAAGATCTCAGGTTAACAGGCCCTGAGGCAGAGATACAGGCCTGGAAAGAGGAAAAGTGTGGCCTGTCAGAAAAGAAAAATAGAAAATGGAGGGAGGAAAAGTTTAAAAAGACAGTAAAAACATAGGTAAAGTGGGAGAGAGCAGAGGATTAAGAGAGAGAGAGGGAGAGGGAGGGAGGAAGAAAACAAGGGAGTTGTTTCTCTTTCTCAGGAAAAAAGTGGAAAGATTAAAAAACTAAAGAGAAAGGGGAAGAAAACCATTGACGATAAGTAGAAGAAAACAGATGGAGGGAAAATGTGTGAGGGGAGAAAGTCTACTTACACTGAAATTTACTGACAGCATCTATTAAGTGTTTATCGTTTGCTAGTAACATGCTAAGTATTTTTCATTTATTAACTCATTTAAATCTCACAACCACCTTATAAGGTTTAGCTTATGCATTTCACAGCTCAAGAAACTGAGGCACAGGAAGGTTAAGTAAACTGTTCAATAGCCTAATAAGTGACAGAGCTAGGATTTAAACAGAGACATGTTATTTAACCCCAAAGTCAGACTCTAAATCTTTATAGCAATGCCTTTCTGACATTCTAAATGGCATCTCTAGGCATCTCACATTTGTATTCCTTTGAAGACAATTTTCTAATAATGAAGGTGACACTAAAATGCATTATCATTCTTAATAGATACTATCAGAATTTACATTATACTCTCCTCAAGATCTGAAATTGTCATGATTTTCATTCCAACTGAAAAGGTATCTTTATTTAGATATTTAATATTTGGAAATTTCATAATTTCACTTGTTAAAATGTTCCATGCATATTAAAACATTACCGAAAGTGTACTTAGAAATATGGCATGTAACAAACAGTCTGCTATATTACTCTGAATACTCACTCAGGTACTTTGAGTTACATAGCTTCCTGTCACAGAACATGTTTGTCAGATTGGTTGCCAGCTGTTTCACTTTAGTTATTTTTAACAATACTGTTTTATTAAAGCTACCTTCCCAAATCATGGATAAATTTTCTTAGCTACATTGATCTTGAAAGGTTTATGTTATACCAATTTGGTCTATCGCTTCTCAATGTGGTTTTCATTTAGAGGGCCTTTTTTTGTATGAATACTACATTTACAAGAAACTTCATTCTTCTCAGAGTTTCAGTAATTGGTATTTTTCACATGGTTACTGGACAAAAAAATAGGAAGTATGCTTCAAAGCTGGGGTACCCCCTGAAAATGTGTTTCTTTTTTATAAGGGAATGGTTCAGATCATCTTGTCACAGGTGTGGAACATATAAAGAACACCTGCTTGGATTTTAAAATGCATTAATTTGATCACATAAAAATACAAATTAATCACCTGATTTTAGCTATAGAACTAGAAGAAGCATTCAGAGATATAATAATTCAACAAAGTACTGAAATTACCATCATTTACTTAATATGCGTATACACACACACATTATTCAGGTTAACATAGAAAACAAAGAAGCAACATCTTTAAAAGCAGAAAATATACCCAAAAAAGGTATTCCAAAAATGTGGCTTTTGACTTCTTTGTGGCTGATATTACACAAGGATTTGAGATTGAGGGGGTGGAAGGAGGAGGACAAAGAAGCACTTTAAATATTGTTCAAAGAAAGTTGGCATAAAAACCCTTAATTATTCTCTGAACTCCATTTAAATATTCTCATCCCCTCTCTACGGTTAGGAAAATGCTTCAGTGAATGTGCGCAGTCCTGATATAAATATTTCCACATCAGTGGAAGTCAATTAAGTACCTTGATATGTGTCAGCACTTTTCATACAATGTGAATTTATTTGTTTATGTTGGTTTCCCCAACTAGATTGTAAACTGCTCAAGGTAGATGATATAATTTATTCTATGCCCGAGGCTGCTACACTGAGGTGCTCAATAAATATTTGTTAAATGAAATAAGACATAGTCTCTGCCCTCAAATAGCCTGGAATCTAGAAATCTGTAACTAAATAACTGAATTTTGTCTATTCTTAGTTGCATTGTTTAAAACACCTTATCCATATATAAAGAACATGAACTCTTGCCACTCCATAAGCAGAGTATACAAATTAGGAGCTCAAAATATTTATAAGTAAAAAGATGCCACTACTTCTTACTATGCTTTAAAAATTTTTTTTATAATTTACTTTCCCACCATGTTAAAGATTGATTCCTTTTACATTTACAAATTCAATATTCAATACAAATAAAACTGACCTAAAATTGATTATGAACCTAAAGGTAAAAGCTAAAAACCATAAAATTTCTAGAAGACAATCTAGGTGGAAATCTTCAAGTCCTTAGGGTAGGCAAAGATTTCTTATTCAAGAAAAAGTACAAACCATACACGAAATAATTGATAAACTGGACTTCATCAAAATGAAAATTTCTGCTCTTTAAAAAACACAATCAAGAAATGAAAAGGCAAGCCACAGACTGGGAGAAAATATTCACAATAAATATATCTGATTAGTCAGAATGATATCGTCAACATGGCAACATAAGACATCTACTGAAAACCTCTCCCCAGAGAATCAGGGAGAAAAAGGACAAATCTCACTTGCTTAGAACTCTGGAGGAAGGTAAAGACTGGAGAAGGATCCCACAAATGTTGAGACAAAGAAAAAGAAAAATATCAGGTAGGAAACTCTAGGCCAAGACCAGCTAGTCCTCTTCCCACCCCCTCACTCAGTCCCACACAGCCTGGGAAGTGCTCAGAGGCAGTGGATGGAATCCATCCCACCTCCTACCAGGACACAGACTATAAAATCTCTCACGGCAGTGAGACAGATTGCCCCCTATATCCAGACACAGAAACTAAGTCCACAGGGACCCATGGCAGGACTCAAGCTGCTGGGGATAGAGAATACAAAAGGATCCCAAGGAGGAGAGTCTAACATGGAGGATTAAGGAGGGAGTGGCCAAACCTACTTCTTTCCCAGAAGCAGCAAGTAGCCAGGCAGAAACTGTCTGAATCAACTGTTTGGGGACCTGGGGGACAGGGGAGAACATTTCAATGCCCAGGTCAGTGTGGGATGAAGAGACTGAGAAAACTAGAGCAGAGACTGCAATTCCAGCTGTGGCTACTGGTACCCACCACACACACCTGAGGGAAGCAGCAGTGGAAGACCCAATCATTGCCTGGGGGATGGCTGTGGATGAGTGTGGTTGCAGGAGTCCTCCACCCCAATGACAGAGGGGGACACAGCCCAACACAGAGCTAGATATTGGTGGGCAAAGTGAGAGCCACATAGTTTCAGCTCTACCCAGTCAGACATTGACAGGCACCACCAGTTAAACAGCTTCTGAGGATGAATAAGTAACTAAAAAGTGCCATCTGCTGGGCAGGCCAGAAAGTGCAGGGAAAAAGAACTTTTTGGAGGCTCTCCAGATCCTATCCCAGGCCCATTGGAAATGGTCTGTAGCTCCTGCATGGGCACCCAACCCTGTTTTGCCTGAGAAATACTGACAATCCAACTCTCAAAGCTGTGCCCTAATACAAACTCAGGCAACAGCTAAATCCTAGGCAAGACAGAGTAACCAACCTTTGGAATAGGCCCATCAAGATAATCAGATGATCAGAGAACAGCAAAAAATTGTAAGGAACATTAAAAACAGGAAGAAATGGCCCAGTCAATGGAACAAACCAAAAAGTCAGAAGAGACACAGAATCTGGAACAACTAATCAAAGATGTTCAAAGAAATCTATCGAATCAATACAAAGAAATGAAGGAAAATATGCATAAAGAGATAAAGGATATTAAGAAGACACTAGGAGAGCATAAAGAAGAATTTGAAAGAATACCTAGAAAAATAATAGATATTACAGAAATGAAAGACAGTGTAGATGAAATTAAAAATATACCAGAGACACACAACAGCTGATTTGAAGATGCAGAACAATCAGTGAGCTAGAAGATAGAGCAACCAAATTCAAACAGACAAAAGAAAAAAATGGAGAAATAAATGGAAAAATTTGAGCAGGGTCTCAGGGAAATGACTGACAACACAAAGTGCACAAACATATGCATACGGGTGTTTCAAAAGGAGAAGAGAAGGGAAAAGGGCCAAGAAGAATATGTGAGGAACTAATGGCTAAAAATTTCCGAACCCTTCTAAAAGACCTAAATAGGCAAATCCAATAACCCTAAAGTACCCAAAATAGAAGAAATCCAAATAAATGCACTCCAGGACACATACTAATCAGTCTCAACTGCCAAACAGAAGGAGAAATTTCTGAAAGCAGAGAGAGAAAAGTGATTCACCACAAGGGAAACCAAACAAGACAAAGTGCTAATTTCACATCAGACACCAGGAAGTCAAGAAGGAAGTGGTACAATATATTTAAGATACTGAAACAAAAATATGTCAGCCAAGATTTATCTAGCAAGGCTGTCCTTCAAAAATGAGAGAGTTTTAAACGTTGCAGATAAACAGAAGCTGAGAGAGTTTGTTACAAGATACTGGACCTACAAGAACTACTAAAGGGAGCTCTGCCAGCTGAAAAGAAAAGGCAGGAGACAGAGGCCTAGAGAAAGGTACAGAAATGAAGAGAATTAGTAAGGGTAATGAAAAGGATAAAAAGAGAGAAAAAAATAGATCTGACAAACAAAAGCCAAAGGATAAAATGGTTGAAGTAAGTACTGCCTTTAGAGTAATAATAATGAATGTAAATGGATTAAATTCCCCAATCAGAAGATGCAAATAGGCAGAATGGATTAAAAAAAAAATGATCCATCTATATGTTGTTTTAGACTCATTTTAGAGCCAAAGATACAAATAGGCTGAAAGTGAAGGAATGGAAAAAGACATTCCACATAAGCAGTAACCAAAAAACCAGCTGGGGTAGCTATACTAACATGAGAAAAAACACTGTATATTAATAAAAGGGGCAACTCGCCAAAAAGAAATAACCTTAAATATTTATGCAACTAACCTAGGTGCCTCAAAGTACATGAGGCAAACACTGGCAAAACTGAACAGAGAAATACACATCTCTCCAATAGCCGTTGGAAACTTCAATACACCACTCTCATCAATAACTAGAACTTCCAACAGACGATCAGTAAGGAAACAACCTAAATAATGTGATAAATGAACTAGACTTAACAGATATATATATATATAGAACACTGCACCCCAAAACAAGATACACATTCTTCTCAAGTGCTCATGGAACATTCTTCAGGAGAGAGCACATGTAGGGTCACAATACAGGTTCCAATAAATTTTAAAATATTGAAATTATACAAAGCACTTTCTCTTATCATAATGGAATGAAATTGGAAATCAATAATCAGAAAATTCACAAATACATGGAGGTTAAACAACATGTTCTTAAACAATCAGTGGATCAAAGAGGAAACTGCAAGAGAAATCAGTAAATATCTTGAGACAAATGAAAACGAAAACACAACTTATCAAAACTTATGATATGCAGGGAATGCAGTGTTCATAGGGAAAGTTACAGACCTAAACGCCTTCATTAAAAAGGAAGAAAAAGCTAAACAACAACTGAACAACTGAAAGAACTAAAGAAGGAACAGCAAACCAATCCCAAAGCAAGCAGAAGGAAAGAAATAACAAAGATTAGAGTGGAAATAATGAAATGGAGAAAAAAAAATAGAATCAATAAAACCGAAAGTTGGTTCTTTGATAAGGTCAATAAAATCAACAAACCCTTAGCTAGACTGACAAAGACAAAAAGAAAGAGATGCAAATAAATAAAAAGAGTTGAGAGGGAATCATTACCACTTATCCCATAGAAATAAAGATCATAAGAGGATACTATTAACAACTGTATGACAACAAACGAGACAACTTAGATGAAATGGACAACTTTCTAGAAACACAGGAATAACCATCACTGACTTGAGAAGAAATAGAAGACTTCAACAAAACAATCACAAGTAAAGAAATTGAATCAGTCATCAAAAACCTTCCAAATAAGAAAAGGCCAGAACCAAATGGCTTCACAAGTGAATTCTACCAATCATTCCAAGAATTAACACTAATCCTGCCAAAACTCTTCCAAAACATTGAAGAAGAGGGAACACTACCTCCCTCATTCTGTGAAGCCAACATCACCCTCATATCAAAGCCAGATAAAGATGCTACAAAAAATAAAACAACAGACCAATCTTTCTGATGAATATAGCTTAAAAAACCCTCCATAAAATACTTACAAATTGAACTCAATACCACATAAAAGAATTATACACCATGGTCAACTAGGTTTTATTCCAGGTATGCAAGGGTGGTTCAACACAAGAAAATCAACTAACATAATACACTATGTTAAGAAATCAAAAGAGAAAAACCACATGATCATCTCGATTGATGCAAAAAAGGCATCTGACAAAATTAAGCATCCTTTCTTGATAAAAACACTTCAAAAGATAGGAATTGAAAGAAACTTCCTCAACATGATAAAGGGCATATACCCACAGCTAACATCATAGTCAATGGTGAGACACTGAAAGCTTTCCTCTAAGATCAGGAACAAGACAAAGATGACCTATCTCATCACTGTTATTCAACATTTTGCTAGAAGTTCTAGCTACAGCAATTAGGCAAGAAAAGGAAGTAAAAGGTATACAAATTGGAAAAGAAGAAGTAAAACTTTCACTACTTGCATATGACATGATCCTATACATAGAAAGTCCTGAAAAATCGACAACGATACCAGAGGTAATAAACCACCTCATCCAAATGGTAGGGTACAAGATCAACATGCAAAAATCTGTAGTGTTTCTATACACTAGTAATGAGCAATCTGAGAAGGAAATCAAGGAAAAAATCCATTTACAATAGGAACTAAGAGAATTGAATATCTAGGAATAAATTTAACCAAAGATGTAAAGGACTTGTACATAAAAAACTTCAAATAATCACTAAAAGAAATTTTAGAAGACCTAAATAAAAGGAAGGCCATATCACTTTAATGGACTGGAAGACTGTTCTAGTTTGCTAATGCTGCCAGAATGCAAAACACCAGAGATGGATTGGCTTTTATAAAACGGGATTTATTTGGTTACTCAGTTACAGTCTCAAGGCCATAAAGTGTCCAAGGTAACACATCAGCAATCAGGTACCTCCACTGGAAGATGGCCAGTGGTGTCTAGAAAACCTCTGTTAGCTGGGAAGGCATGTGGCTGCCATCTGCTCCAAAGTACTGCTTTCAAAATGGCTTTCTCCCAGGACGTTCCTCTCTAGGTGCAGTTCCTCAAAAATGTCACTCTTAGTTGCACTTGGGGTATTTGTCTTCTCTTAGCTTCTCTGGAGCAAGAGTCTGCTTTCAACAGCTGTCTTCAAACTATCTCTCATCTGCAGCTCCTGCGCTTTCTTCAAAGTGTCTCTCTTGGCCGTAGCTCCTCTTCAAAATGTCACTCTCAGCTGCACTTCAAAATGTCACTCACAGCTGCACTGAGTTCCTTCTGCTTGTCAGCTCATTTATATGGCTCCAGTGATTTACTTTGGACCCACCCTGAATGGGTGGGGCAACACCTCCATGGAAATTATCCAATCAGAGTCATCACCCACAGTTGGGTGTGCCACATGTCCATGGGAAGCACTCAAAGAATTACAATCTAATCAACACTGATACGTCTGCCCACACAAGATTACATCAAATAATATGGCCTTTTCTGGGGGACATAATACATTCAAACCAGAACAAAGAGTAAATATCACTAGGATGTCAATTCTACCTAAATAGATTTACAGATTCAGTGCAATCCCAATCAAAATTGCAACAGCTTACTTTGCAGAAATGGAAAAACCAATTACCAAATTTATTTGAAAGGGTAAAGCTACTCAAATAGCCAAGAACACTTAAAAAGAAAAAATAAAGTTGGAGGATTCACATTTCCTGACTTTAAAGCACATTACAAAGCTGCAGTGGTCAAAACAGCATAGTACTCGCATAAAGATAGATTTCTTGACCAAAGGAATCAAAGAGTTTAGAAATAAAATCTCACAACTATGGCCAACTGACATTTGACAAGGCAGCCAAATCCACGGGGACAAAACAGTCTTGTCAACAAATGGTGCTGGGAGAATGGGATAGCCATATCCAAAAAAATGAAAGAGGACCCCTATCTCACACCATATATAAAAATTAATTCAGAGAGAATCCAAGATGGCAGATTAGGAAAGACAGAGCAAAATTCTCCTCTGTGAAAAACACTAGATAAAGGACAGAAAGCGCCCCAGAACAGCAGTTCCAGGGTTCCACCAGCTGGGCAGGGACTTCCACATGCATAGTGAGTATGTACTTGGCAAAAACAAGAGGCTGCATTTAAAACAGGTGAGTGTTTGGCACGGAATGCCACAGGGGAACGGGCAGCTAAAGCCAGCTGATGATGCAGAGGGGAGTAGCATTCCACACCCCAGGCATCCTCCTCAGAACATGGCGAGGGTGACAACCATTCACAGACCCATGGCCGAGAGACCCTGTGTCAGGGAATGGCCTTTGAAGCAGGCCAACAATCATGGAAGGGGGGTACCTTTCCACGGCCTATGCAGCCATCTTTGTAACTGGCTGGGAGGCAACCCTTCACAGACCCACAGCCAAGAGCTTCCTTGAGGGAATTCAGCATTCAATGGGCTTGTGATGATGTCCACTCTTCCTCCAAGGAAGCCTGTGGTGTGCACAGCCTAGAAGCAAGGGTGCCTCATGGAAGTGCCAGGGACTTGTGGGCACAGGGCAGAGAGGGATTGTGAGGCATGTGAGCTGGAAGGTGAGAAGAACAGCTCTGCAGCCCCAGAGTACTTCAGCCACAGCCACGGGAACGGCTGGGACCACTGTATCTTAGAGCAGACTCCCTGCCAAACTGCACAGGGCTGGCAGTCCCCAGTGTGCACAGAAAATTGGTACACTGAATGGAGCTCCACATGGTTTGGATCCCTACTCAGTGCACTCAGACAAAGTTGGAGACAGCTGGCTTGAAGCAAAAAGGGTAAGAGGTGGCTCGGGAGCACCATCTGCTGGTAGGTCAGGGAAAGTGCACTCCACCAAGATGTAGCTCTGTCAAATTATAGATAAATGTTCAAATAATCCTGCACATACTAAAAGAACCCTATCAAGATAAGCAAATGCCAAGAGGCCAAAAACAACAGAAAATTATAAAACATGAAGAAACCAGAAGATATGGACAATGCAAATGTCCAAATTAAAAAGCCAGAGGAAACACAGAATTTAAAGCAATTAATTTAGGAAGTACACACAAACATCAATATCGTGGCTCAGGTTATAAAGGACATGAAGAAGACCCTAGAAGAGTATAAAGAAGATATTGCAAGAGTAAATAAAAAGTAGCGTATCTTATGGAAATAAAAGATCCTGTTGATAAACTTAAAAATCTTCTTGAGACACGTAACACCAGATTTGGAGAGGTACAGGAATGAATGGGCGAACTCGAAGATAGAGAGAAGGAAAGTGAAAGCACAAAAGAATGACTAGTGGGAAAAAATTGAAAAATTTGAAACAGATCTCAAATAAATGATTGACAACCTGAAGCATACAAATATAAGAATCATTGGTGCTCCAGAAGGGAAACAGAAAAGAGCTAGGAAGAGTATTCAAAGACATTATTGGGGAAAACTTCCCAACACTTCTAAATGACATAAATATGCAAATCAAAGAAGCCAAATGAACTCCAAATAGAATAAAATCAAATAAACCCATTCCAAGACATGTTCTGATCAGATTCTCAAATGCTAAGAGGAGAAAGTTGTCAAAGCAGCAAGAGAGATGTAATTCACCACAACAAGGGAAACAACATAAGACTAAGTGCTGACTACTCAGCAGACACCATGGAGCAAGAAGGCAGTTGTATGACATATTTAAAATTCTGAAACACAAAAATCGCCAGCCAAGAAGTCTTTATCCTGAAAAGCTCTGCTTCAAAATTGAGGGAGAGCTTAAAATATTCACAGGCAGACAAATATTTAGAGAATTTGTTAAGAGACTTGCCCTACAAAAATTACTAAAGAGAGCTCTACTGGCCGAGAAAAAAAGAAAGAAAAATAAGTCTGGAGAAAGGTACAGAACTGAAGAGTTTTAGTAAGAGTACCTTAAAGGAAATAAAGGGTGCGGGGGGTGGGGAATAGGGAATACATTTGACAAATAAAAACCAAAGAAAAGATAGCTGATTCAAGAACTGCCTTCACAGTAATAACACTGACTATGAATGGATTAAACTCCCCAATTAAAAGATATAGACTGGCAGAATAGATTAGAAAATATGAACCATCAATATGTTGTTTACAACAAACTCATCTTAGACCAACTGACACAAAGAAATTAAAAGTGAAAGGATGGAAAAAAATATTCCATGCAAGCTACTACCAAAAGAAAGAAGGGGTAGCAATACTAATTTTAGATAAAATAGACTTTAAATGCAAGTATGTCAGAAGAGTTAAAGAGGGAAACTATATCATAATAAAAGGGACAATTCACCAAGAAGAAATAACGATCATAAATGTTTATGCACTCAATCACGGTGCTCCAAATTATGAGACAAACATTGGAAAAACTGAAGGAAGCAATGGGTGTTTCCACAATAATTGTGGGAGACTTCAATACATCCCTCTCTCCTGTAGACAGATCAACCAAACAGAGGACAATAAGGAAACTGAGATCCTAAACAATGTGATAAACGAATTAGACTTAACAGACATATAGAGAGCATTACATCCCAAATTACCAGGATATACACTCTTCTCTAGTGCTCATAGAACGTTATCCAGAAAAGATCATATGCTGGGGCATAAAACAAGCCTCAATAAATTTTAAAAGACTGAAATTATTCAAAGCACATTCTCTGACTACAATGGAACGCAATTAGAAGTCAATAACCATCAAAGATCTAGAACATTCACAAATATCTGGAGGTTAAACAACTCACTGCGAAACAATCAGTCGGTTAAAAAAGAAATTGCAAGAGAAATTGTTAAATATCTAGAGACAAATGAAAATGAGAATACAACATATTAAAACTTATGGGATGCAGCCAAGGTGGTATTGAGGGGGGGAAATATATAGCTCTAAATGCATATAGTAAAAGGAAGGGCTAAAATCAAAGAACTAAGGAACAACTGAAGAAGCTAGAAAATGATCAGCAAACTAATCCTAAAGCAAGTAGACAAAAAGAAATAACAAGGATCAAAGCAGAAATAAATAATATGGAGAATTAAAAAAAACAATAGAGAGAATAAATAAAACTAAAAGTTACTTCTTTGAGAAGATGGACAATATTGACAAACCATTGGATAGAGTGACAAAAGCCAAAAAGAGAGAAGACCCAAATAAACAAAATAATAAATGAGAGGGGGGACATTATTGCGGATCCCGAAGAAATTTTAAAAATCGTAAGAGGATACTATGAACAACTGTACGCAAAGAAACTAGATAATTTATAGGAAATGGATAATTTCCTGTTAACACATGAACAACCTAGACTGAATAAAGAAGAAACAGAAGACCTCAGCAAACCAAACACAAGCAAAGAGATCCAATCAGTCATCAAAAAGCTTCCCACAAATAAATGCCCAGGGCCAAATGGCTTCACAGGGGAATTCTACCAAACTTTCCAAAAAAAATTGACATCAATCTTAATTAAACTCTTTCAAAATACTGAGGAAAGTGGAACACTACCTAACGTTTTATGAAACTAACATCACTCTAATACCAAAACTAGGTAAAGATCCTACAGGAAAAGAAAACTACAGGCCAATCTCCCTTATGAATATAGATGCAAAAATTATCAACAAAATACCTGCAAACCAAATCCAGAGACACATTAAAAAAATCATACACCATGACCAACCGGGGTTCATTCCAGGCATGCAAGGGCAATTTGACATAAGAAAATCCATCAATGTAATACAACACAATAACAAATCAAAAGGGAAAAATCAAATGATCATCTCAATAGATGCTCAAGAAGCATTTGACAAAATCCAGCATCCTTTTTTGATAAAAACACCTCTAAAGATAGGAATTGAAGGAATCTTCCTCAATATGACAAAGGGCATATATGAAAAACACAACAGCCAGCACAGTACTCAATGGTGAGACCGAAAGCCTCCCCTCTAAGATCAGAACAAGAAAAGGATACCCGCTGTCACCACTATTATTCAACATTGTGCTAGCAGTTCTAGCGAGAAAAATTCTGCAAGACAAAGAAATAAAAGGCATCCAAATTGGAAAGGAAGAAGTAAAACTCTCATTATCTGCAGATGATATGAACTTACATTTGGAAAACCCTGAGAAATCGATGACACAGCTACTTGAGCTAACAAAGAAATTCAGCAAAGTGGCCAGATACAAGATTAATGCACATAATTCAGTAATGTTCCTACACACTAGAAATAACCTAACTGAAGAGATACTCAAGAAAAAAATTCCATTCACAATAGCAACTAAAAAAATCAAGTACCTAGGAATAAACTTCACCAAGGATGTAAAAGAGCTCTACACAGAAAATTTCATAACTTTACTAAAAGAAATAAAAGGGGACCTAAAGAGATGGAAAGATACCCCGTGTTCATGGATAGGCAGGCTAAATGTCATAAAGATGTCAATCCTACCCAAACTGATTTACAAATTCAATGCAATTCCAATCAAAATTCCAACAACCAACTTTGCAGACTTGGAAAAGCTAGTTATTAAATTTATTTGTAAGGGAACGATGCCTCAAGTTGCTAAAAACATTCTAAAAAAAAAAAAAACGAAGGAGGAGGACATACACTTCCTGACTTTGACACTTACTATAAAGCCACAATAGCCAAAATAGCATGGTATTGGCACAAAACAGACACATTGATGAATGGAATTGAATTGAGAATTCGGCAATAGACCCCAGATCTATGGTAGATTGATTTTTGATAACGCCCCAAATCCACTGAAATGGGACAGAACAGTCCCTTCAACAAATGTGTCTGGGAAAACTGGATACCCATATCCAAAAGAATGAAAGAGGGTTCCTACTTCACACCCTATACAAAAATTAACTCAAAGTGGATCACAGACCTCAATATAAGGGACAGTACCATAAAACTCTCAACAGATAATGTAGGGAAACATCTTCAAGACCTGGTATCAGGAGGTTGCTTCTTAGACCTTATACCAAAAGCACAAGCAAAAAAAGAAAAAACAGGTGAATGGGAACTCCTCAAGTTTATAAGTTTCTGTACCTCAAAGGAATTTGTCAAAAAGGTAAAGAGGCAGCCAATTCAATGGGAGAAAATATTTGGAAACCATGTATATGATAAGAGGCTAACATCTTGATATATAAAGAAATCTTACAACTCAACGACAATAGTACAAACAGCCCAATTATAAAACAGGCAAAAGATATGAAAAGACATTTCTCTGAACAGGAAATAAAAACAGCTTAACAACCCATGAACAAATGTTCATCTTTACTACCTATCAGGGAAATATAAATCAAGACCACAGTGAGATACCATCTCACACCAATAAGAATGACTACCATTATACAAACAGGAAACTTCAAATGCGGGAGAGGATTGGAGAAATTGCAACTCTTATTCAATTCACCATTGGTGGGACTGTACAATGGTACAGCCACTCCGGAAGACAGTTTGGCGGTTCCTCAGAAAACTAGATATCGAGTTACCCTACAAACCAGCAATTTCACTTCTCAGTATATACCCAGAAGATCTGAAAGCAGTGAAATGAGCAGACATTTGCACACCAATGTTCATAGTGGCATTGTTCACAATTGCCAAGAGATGGAAAGAATCCACATCTCCTTCAACAGATGAGTGGATAATCAAAATGTGGTATATATACATGATGGAATACCACACAGAAGTAAGAAGGAACAAAGTTGTGAAACATATGACAACATGGATGAACATTGAAGACATAATGCCAAGCAAAATAAGCCAGACACAAAAGGAGAGATATTGTGTGTTACCACTAATGTGAACTCCATGAAAAATGTAAAATAAATGTCTTCTAATGTAGAATAAGGGGATCTAGAAATAGACAGAAGCTAGTGAAGGGGGAATGATAATCTAATATGAAGAGATATGATAATGAGGGTGAACTTAACGGTGTGGGAATGGTCAGGTGTGACTATGATTCATTAATGGGATTATAAGTATCAGTGAAGCACTGAGGGCAAACATGTTTGTAAATGGTTGTTTAATGGCAGTAACCCACAGAGTAGCACCACAAACCTAAATAAGTTTTAGCATGATATACTTATAAGGTATGACACTGGTGCAGAGGGTTAGAAACATAGTGGTTATGAAAAACTACCCATTGCATATTAAAAACTATATTTAATAGGAATATCTTAACAACTCTACACTAATACTAGGGATGAATAATTAGCAGCTGATAAGAGCTCCATGATGAATTATGCTATAATTGTTTAAAGTGATAGTAATGATGATTGTACAACTAAGTGAAGATAATGTAAAAAACTGACCATTTATCTTGGGATAGAATATATATTAAGTGACATTAGGAACCCAATACTTATTAAATCAAGTCCTCAACTTGAGTCTTGGTCTTGTGAAATATAGGGTTGTAAATAGGAGGCTAAGCCCTCCTATAACTATGCCTACAAGGCACCTCCAGGGAAGCTTTTTGTTGCTCAGATGTGGCCTTTCTCTCTCTAAACCCAACTCAGCAAATAAATTCATTAACCTCCCCACCCCCATGAGGACATGACACACTGGGGAATGAATTTCCCTGCCACGTGGGACCTGATTGCCAGGAATGAACCTGGCCCTGGCAGCGAGGGATTGAAAATGCCTACTTTACCAACAGCGAGGAAAAAGAAAGGTAACAAGCTTGGGTCACAGTGGCTGAGAGATCACAAACAGAGATCACAGCTATCCTGGAGGTTTTTCTTATGCAAGCTCCACCTAAACATCCCAAATGGCCACAGTGTGCCATGCTCTTACCAAAAGTAGTCATCAAATACCTCGGTCCCTACTTGAGACTCTATAAAAGATTCATTCACTAACTTTTATCTTTCAGAAACTTAATTCCACCAGAATGTTCCTATACCAGACAAGTCCTAAAACCCAGAGGCAACAGCCTCTTTAAGATCAACAATTAGATGCAGCCCCCTTCTCATACTGTCGACACCCCCTTTCAATATGAACAAGTTAGACACCCCTAAAGACAGAAAAAGAGATTAAGTGAGAGGAAGGGGTAGTAACAGTCAAGGTAAGATTTAGCAAAGGTCTAAGAATACTGAAATTTTATATAATTATATATATTTTTTTGGATGCTGGGGTATTGGAATGGCTGGAAGGGGGTAAATGACACGGTGGAACTGTAGCCTATATCATCCTTTGGGTTTGCTCTATAGCTGCTCGGTAAATTGTACCTTGAAGGTCTTCACCTTTCTGTATATACTTTCTATTGCATAAATGGGAAGGGATGGAGCCTGTGGAACTGTAATTCATAACAATTTTTGAAATTACCTATATAACTGCTTGTTGAGCTGTATATCAAGAGTTGACACCTTTCTGTATATGTTATATTTTACAATAATGGAAATGGCTGAAATTGTAGAACTGTGACCCACGACATTCTTTGAAATTTGCTCTCCAACTACTTGTGAAATTGTACTTTGAAAGTTATCACTGTAATGTATATATGTTAAAGTTCACAAAAAAAAAGTGAAAAAAAATTGACTCAAAATGGATCAAAGAGCTAAATAGAAGAGCCAGAACCATAAAACTCCTCGAAGAAAATATAGGGATGCAACTCCAAGATCCTGTTTCAGGAAACGGTTTCTTAGACTTTACACCCAAAGCAAAAGGAACAATAGAAAAAAATAGATAAAGGGGACCACCTCAAAATTAAAAATTTTTGTGCTTCAAAGGACTATGTCAAGAAAATGAGAAGGCAGTAAACTCAATGGAAGAAAATATCTGGAAACCACATATCTGCTAAGGGTTTGATATCCAGAATATATGAAGAAATCCTACAATTCAAAAATAAAAATGACAAGTAACCCAACTAAAAAACGGGCAAAGAACTTGAACAGACATTTTTCCAAAGAGGAAATACAAATGGCTTAAAAAGCACAAGAAAAGATGCTCAACATCACCATCTATTAGGGAAATGCAAATGAAAACCACTATGAGATAATCATTTCACACCTACTGGAATGGCCACTATTGAAAAAATAGAAAACTGTAAGTGTTGGAGAGGATGTGGAGAAAGAGGAACACTCATTCACTGCTGGTAGGAAAGTAAATTGGTGCAGCCACAGTGGAAGACAGTTTGGCAGTTCGTCGGGAAGCTAAGTAGAGAGCTGCTTTACGACTGGCAATCCCACTACTTGGTATATACTCAGAACTGAAAGCAGAGACTCAGACAGACATTTGCACACCAATGTTCATAGCAGCATTATTCACAACTGAGAAAAGATGGAAACAATCCAAGTGTCCATCAACCAATGAATGAAAAAACAAAATGTGGTATATACGTATGATAGAATATTATTCAGTTGTAAGAAGAAATGAAGTCCAGATGCATGAGACAACATGGATGAACCCTGAGGACGCCATGTTGAGTAAATTAGCCAGACACAAAAGTACAAATAAAGTATGATCTCATGGATATGAACTAATTATAATAAACAATCATTGGGTCAGAATCTAGAATATAGATTGTCAGGAGATAGAATGAGGGTAGAGAAAGTGTGCTCAGCAGAATTTCTATTTGGGCTTATCGTAAATGTTTGAAAATGGATAGTGGTGGTACTAGCACATTATTGTAAGCACTGAATTATGTTGGTGAACGTTACTGAAAGGGGAAGTTTTGGGTCATGTATGTTACTACAAGGAAAGTTAGAAGATAAAACATGGGACTGTATAACACAGTGAATCCTGTTGTGGACAGTGGCTGTGGTTATTAGTACAAACATAAGAATGTTTTTCCATGAATTATAACAAATGTACATCACTATTACAAGGTGTTAATAACAGGGTGGCATGTAGGTAAAAATACACCAAATATAAACTATGGACTATAATTAGAAGAAAATTTTAATATTCTTTCATCAATTGTAACAAAGGTGTGATACTAATGCAATAGGGGGTTATATGGGAACGATGTATTTAGATGACTTTTCTATAAACCTATAACTTCCCTAATTTAAAAAAAAACAATTTTTAAAAAACATTATGCTAAGTGAACGAAACAAGACACAAAGTACTACATATTGCATGATTCCACTTATATAAAATGTAAATATAAATAAATTTATAGAGACAGAATTAGATTAGTGGTTATATAGGGCTGGGGAAGAATACAGGAATTGAGTAGACTGCTGAGTTTATGGGGTTTTTCTTTTTGGAGTAATGAAAATATTCTAAAGTTGATTTTAGTGATGAGTGCACAACTCAGTGACTATACTAAAGGCCACTGATTGCACACTTTGGATGGATTGTATGGTATGTGAATGTATCTCAACAAAACTGCTTTAAAAAAGAAACAAGTTAATAAGCTACAAATTTACTTTTGAACTAAACTGAATTCTTTTCAAAATTAAAAAGTAAACTAGTAGGAACCAACATTTAAGATGCATTTTCAAAAATTCTACAAATAAAACCTGAATTAAATTTATATTTTACCTGAGTCTCTGCCTTTGAAATATAAAATAATCAATGAAGGACACTGACTAGTCATCAAAAATTCAGATTCACTGTGACTTATTCTGAATAATGAAGCATATCATAATTACAAGATAGTGATTCATACATTTCAAAATATACCCCAAAACACAATTTCCACCCAAAAAGTGGCATAAAATAAAGAAAAAAAGTACAGAGTAAGGCTTCAAAATTTTTAACTAATTATAGAACTAGCATTAAATTCTCTTGTTGAGGTCCAGTTAGATCAAAACACACTACATACACGTGAATAAATCAGTTCATAGTCATGATAAATATAATTCAAAATTATGTAAACATATTACTCAAATTACCAGAAACTCAAAAAGCAGAATATTAAGAAATGCTTACTGTACTAAAGAAAATAATATTGCAAATCTACAAGTTTCAAAAACACATGTTGAAAACAAATCTAACAGAAGTTAAGAGTTTAAGACTTTTATCTTACACTGAAAATAAGATAAATCAATCTAACTTTGAATAAGAAATACTTACCTTGAGATTTTTAAAAGAGTCCTTGCAAGGAGCAGTCTATGATTAAATGTCAAAGCACATATATAAACCATTAGACTGTATTTAGTAACAATCTAATTATTCTATCTTTCATTTCTTTCTCTTTTTTAAGCACAACAAATGAAGTGCAAAATGAACTTTCAATGCACATATTAATACTTAATTGTGTCTCTGCTATTTATCACAAGCAAAGTAAATTAGTTTGAATATTTAAAAGAAAAAACCTTTTTGCTAAACTCTTTTGCCTTGCCAAAAACAGACAACTTGGTGTTGTAAATGGAGATTTTAACTTTTTAGTCACCAAACAATAGTCATTATTTTATCAATAGATAAATGACAATTAGCATTTTTTTTGAAATGCCAGTCAAAAAGTTGAAGCATCCCATTTTAGTCAGGTCAATTAAATTTTAAATTTGAAATTTGAAGTTTTAATTATTGTCCAGCGATTCCCATTCTTTTTTATATCAGAACACCTGTTTTGTGATCTACAACGAAAATAAAGCAATTATTGAACACACTGGGAAGTTATTCTAAACCCCACTTCAAAAATCTTACACTACTCACTTAGAAATACAATTATCAATACAAATCTCAGTGCAATCATTTGTTTCCTTTCTACATGGCAGAGTGTCATATAATGCATTTTCTGTACTCTGAAAAATCTCAGTATCTTAGTTAAAAACAGCTTTGAAAACTGGCTCATGGCCTATTTGTAACTGATGGTATAGCCTAAATAGCCTCCCTGCAAAGTTACCCTAACTTCAAAATACTCTGGGATCAACCATTAAAATGTTTTTGGTTTGGTTACAACACTAATCAATACCAAATGTTAGATTTTGCTTTAAGGATCTAATATATCAAGGATTTTCTTAAAAGAAAAGGCTGGGTCAGTTATACATTATATAGCTAAAGGCAGATTAGTCAACACTGATATAGACAATACTTCAAAGATTGAATATCTAAATGTAGAATCAAGCATAAAAAAGTTAAATTCAGAAAACCTGCTCAATTAGCCATATTTTTCCCTGTGAAAATAGCAAACCCCTGGATTCTAAGCTCCACTTGAAAGCCTCTTTCCTTTCATTTCTTGCACAAGTCATTTATTCTTCACCTTAAGTTTCCCATTTCTAGACAAGGGGATGATACTACTTTACTTTCTTATACCAAGAGAAAATATAAAGTATCAAAAGGAAGCAAAAGGGCAGAGGAGATCTCAGCACCTCAACTCCATTAAAACCTATTAAGAACCACAGATACGACTGACAACCACTTCACATGCAAAAAAGTGGTACTTTTAAGAGCTCCTGCAATTTGATGGACATCTTTTCTGGCCCCAACACCACACCTCATCAGCAGTGTAATATACCAGTATCAGTAGTAACAATGATAGTGACACCACTCTTCTGATTTTGCTGCTGACTCTTCTGCAGAATGTCATCTGCTTCAGGCCTCCCTCACATGTAACATCTCAGTTGCTGCGACTATTACTATTAATCTCACCTTTATTTTCCAGTATATTTTCATTTTTTACTTTGTCTTTGAATGTTACTGTGATTCAAAACTTTTTAGTCTTTAATCTGGACTTTTACAGAATTCACAAGCAGATGCCTTTTCTTTGGGTTTATCAATTACTAATTACTCATTTTAGGTATAATAGGCAATGTCTGGTTCTTGTTTGCTATTTTTATTACTGCTCAAAAAACTGTTTTGTTTTTTATTTTTTCCTTCTTCACCATTAGAGATCTCTTCCTGCCTTATTTCCAGGTTTCATTCTACTCTTAATTAGGATACAGACCAATAAACTAACCAAGATTTTATAAGACACACCATATTAAGAATTAGCTACTCTAAAAAGAAATGGTTTAGCAAGCAACTAGTGTAAATAAGCTTTTTGTAATAAAAGCTATACCTTTGAAAGAAAAGTTTTAAAATAATCTCAGGTATTTCAGAAGTACCTATTTATTTGCAGCGGAACTAGTTACAAGTCACTGTTACTTACTCTTTAAAGAATTTCCAACTAGAATTTCTCACTTCAGAGTATTTTGTTAGTCTAAGTTTAGATGCAGTATTTACAGTGATAAAACTGCATTTCTTTAAAAACTATTCTTTAATTTTTTAATAGTCTTTTGGATTCACATGGCTACACACACACACACACACACACACACCACCCCAATTAGCTGGAATTAATAATTTACTATTTTATCATTACATATGAAGTGACTGAAAGTCCTTTGTAAGTAGTATGTTTGTAAATGCAAGGTACTGTGGCATATAAATTCAAGCAAGATACAATGCACCTTAAATTTCTAACAATTTCTAGGTTTCATTCCTAAAAGCCATTTATTAACTATTTATGAACTAATAATGGTACAATAATTTTTGATGGAATTAAAAAGTTTCATTATTCTGAAACTTCATCAAAACAACAGATCTACTATTATTATACTGTCAGAGTGTATAGCATTATTTCCCAAAGAGGATGCCTCAGATAACCAACTGGTATTAAAGGGAAAAAAGATCTGGGAGTTCAAACAAATGTAGGAAACGTTGAGTTAAAACAAAGTTAAATGGATTTTTATTATTGCAGGACTTCTTAGTACCATTAACATAACATAATACTATGACTCTCCAAAGCATGTGTGTCCACACATGCATGTGTGTCTGTTAGGAGAGGCAGTATTATGCAATTTTCCTCAACTTATTATTACAGTACTATATTCTAGAAGAACATCTCACAAGACTAGGGTCCCATGAAGCATATTTTGGAAAATACACACACACATATATATATATAAAACTGTTACCATTGGTTGCTGTTTTATATCTTGAACATAAAGCAATTTCCCACCAGACACTATATTTGTAAGAGTACCAGTTATTTGGGAAAAGAGGGAAGGCATAAGGTTTTAAAAAAAGAATGCTTAGTTATTAGTCTCCCTCTAAAACGGTAACACCTGAAAGGACAAATATTATTCTGTTTAACCCTTCCACCATAGCTGTATTTCAATACAACAGATGATGACTTTTCTCCTTTTGTTTTGTTTTGTAGAGTTGATAAATTTTGTTTAATAGATGCCTCAGTGAATTCATAGATTTCATTTTTTTATTAGGCTATCTGGAGACTTTAAATGACCAAAGTACTAAGAAATATCCCAAAAGGCTTTAAAGGACTGCATATAGCCATAAATGAAATGTGGATTTGAGTGCCTTGATTTGTGAAATATCAAACTCAAACTAGAGTTTGAATTCTCAGACCTCTTTCCTGGACAACAGAATTGGGAAAGGAACAAAAACTACTCCAATTCCTCAGGTACCAAAGATAATTAGCAGAGTAAGGGTATTGTAAGGTTCAAAATTCCTTAGGCACCAAGACCAGATGTCAAAAATAATAACTAGATGTCTAAAAATCCAGTCCCTCTTATCCCAACTCTCATTTCCCTCCTGATACTTCAAAGATGTTTCTTTCAGGCAGAAAGAACACTTTTCTAACACCAACAGAAAGTTAAAACATCCCAACAGTCACCCATACACACATTATTATATTTTGTATATGCCAAGTGTTACCATTATCAATATTTTATCAATAAAATATAAAGATATCAACTATTTGTAAATAAATATAACTTTCTAAATAAAAAAGCATGCTCATTAAATAGATTTGTTGGATAAACTTAAATGAAACTAGTATTGATCACAGTAAGAAAAATGAACACAGTAATTTTAAGAACACAGTTTGCCTCTCTCCTCTTGAGGCAGATTGATGGTTCTTCTTACATCCTCAGACTTCTATGGAAGATAAGCTGATACTTTTCAACCTGCATCTTAGTATTATGATATAGGTATCTTCTAACTTGGCCAGTGATATCTACCTAGCCTATAATCTCTAGATTAGATTATTCAAGTATAGTTCATGTACATAAGATTTCAATCAATAAAAATAGTCAAATAGTATCTAAAAGAAAACTTTTATATCAAAATAAAAAGTCCTAAGTTTACAATCCTTTTAAGAGCAGACCACAATTACTAAAATGATTCTCTCTTGGCACTGTCTTGGCAGATGAAATCAACAGCATATTTCTAAACTTAAACATTTAGGAAATGAGACAGTAATTCTTAGGAAAGTTCTTTCAAACTTCTGACTTCTCCATTCCTTGCTAAACTATTCTGTTGTACAAAATCAGTTGTATCTTTATACTTTAAATTGATTTTTAAATGAAGCATAAAAAGTGCACACTGCCAGAATTACACGATGATACATACGAAAGGTAAAAAAAACACAAAAAGTCTAGGATAATAAATTCATCATATGGTTTTCTATTAAACATGACATTTTCCCTGCAGTGAAATACATATGGAAAATAGCAAAAAGATAGCCAATTTATTTATTTGAATTGTCGCTAAGTTCTATTTATTTCACAATTAGGTTAAAAACCCTACCAGATCAATAAATGATACTTAATTTTGATTTCTAAAATTAATACATATTGAATCTTCAGAAATATTTTTCCATGGCAAATACTTCTACAATTTTATGAGAAAACTTGAAATAATGCTTGATTTTTTTCATGAAACATCCTTATAACTTCAATTCATTTGATCTGCATTTCTGTCAAGCTCCACATTTCAAAGAGAAAAAAATAGTATGCCTGTGTTTGACAAAACATTTAACCATATAATCAGTGAAACCTAATTAAAGGTTTAAAATATCAAGAATGAAGAATTATTAAGTCTTATACAATACTAAGTAAAAGCTTTCCTATTCAGACAAAGGTGCTTAAGAAATGAACATAATACATATATGCACATGTCAGAGCACTTGCTTCATCTTTTAGATAATAACATATTATGCATTCAATAATTCTAAAAGCTTAAATTTTATGTTACAACATTCAATTTCCATATCAAAGTAATACTATTGTGTAGCATTAGATATGCTACCTTATAGCATTATTGTTCCCAGAGCACTGCTCAAAAACAAATGTGTGGTAGGCTTGGTTATTCCATCCTTTAAGAAGTTTCAAGATTGTTTATTATGTTGCCACTAAAAAAATATATGAGGTATCTATGTGTACTTATATTGATAGAGATCCAAAATTCATTACTACATTAAAAAGCCAAATTGCAAGACAATTCTGCAAAGACATGCAAGAAAATGTTAACAGTGATTTCTCTGATAAGTCAGACTCAGAAGGCTGGTAGGAAAGGGCTTTTTATTTTCACTTCAAAGTCTTCTGAGGCTTTTTGTTTTTTTGTTTTTGTTTTTGTTTTTTTAATGACGAGTATAATAGTTATCTCTCATAAATAAGAAAAACAAATTTTAAAACTGTTACAAACTCTAATCACAAGGTTACTATGCAAATTTGGGAAATGAAATCAATACATGCTTTATTATTGCAGGATGTTCCACTGAATGAGAGCAGATATTTTGCCAGTAAGGGAGGTTAGCATCTATAAATATAAAAATACACAGTATATAGGAATTAGGAGATAATGCTTATCTTATTAATAAGTGGTGCTGCTTTAAAGTACTATCTATACACTAGATATCACACTAGAAGTATGGTTGTTCCTCAACTTTTTTTTAACCACTCCCTTAAAATGCCTTTTTAGACATTTTTTTCCCAACTGCATTCCCCATGAAATTTTAATACCACATGCATACTGTTCTTTTTTATTATTATGAACAATCACCCCCTATACAGACTAATTTTTAATTTCTTGTTTCTATATCTGAAGGGCAAAAATACTCAACACCCATCAACCAACCCTACTAAATTTTAACTAAGGGTACTTCAAATTGCTTGTAATAAAAGCGTGGAAAGAACAACTACAAAATGTTTGGATAAATACTTTCAAATTGCTCATCAATGATTCTATTCGAAAACCTAGCCTATCTAAAACATGCAAGAGTTACTTCAAGAACAAAATATGGAGAACAGGTCAAATATTACAAGTTTTTGCTGTTTTTAATGAACCATTGAGTTCATTTAGCCTACAAAAGTAGGCTAAAAGAAGGAGCATAAATGAAGCCTCTATTAGCCTTTATGTTTTCCAATGAAATACTTCCATATCTGTAACTTTCCATAAGAGGTTACATAGGAATATACTACAAAATTCCAGGGAAGGGATTTTCTTAAGTAACTATTACCAAATACTAGAACATCTACAAGTATGCCAGGAAACTTACTGAATATATCCAGGAATATTGAGAAAAAAGGAAAAGTTGAGCTATAGGGAATTGCAGCATGTACTCAGCCAGGAAAGGAAGAAAGGAAGGAAAGCCCACCTTCTAGGCACATACATGCTAAGGTACAACAATGTACAGATTCTGAAAGGAGCTGGTCAAGAATGGGATACATATTCGCCTGTACTCAATGCTCAAAAATATATTTCTAGGGAGGCGGGGCAAGATGGCAGACTGGTGAGCTGTATGTTTTAGTTACTCCTCCAGGAAAGTAGGTAGAAAGCCAGGAACTGCGTGGACTGGACACCACAGAGCAATCTGACTTTGGGCATACTTCATACAACACTCATGAAAACGTGGAACTGCTGAGATCAGCGAAATCTGTAAGTTTTTGCGGCCAGGGGACCCACGCCCCTCCCTGCCACGCTCGGTCCCGTGGGAGGAGGGGCTGTCAGCTCCGGGAAGGAGAAGGGAGAAGTGCAGTGGCAGCCCTTATCGGGAACTCATTCTACTGATCCAAAATCCAACCATAGATAGACTGAGACCAGACACCAGAGAATCTGAGAGCAGCCAGCCCAGCAGAGAGGAAACAGGCATAGAAAAAAAACAACACGAAAAACTCCAAAATAAAAGCGGAGGATTTTTGGAGTTCTGGTGAACATAGAAAGGGGAAGGGCCCTGAGGCGCATATGCAAATCCCGAAGAAAAGCTGATCTCTCTGCCCTGTGGACCTTTCCTTAATGGCCCTGGTTGCTTTGTCTATTAGCATTTCAATAACCCATTAGATCTCTGAGGAGGGCCCGTTTTTTTGTTTTTTTTTTTTTCTTTTTTTTTTTTTAATCCTTTTTTCTTTTTCTACAACAATTACTCTAAGAAGCCAATACAGAAAGCTTCAAAGACTTACTATTTGGGCAGGTCAAGTCAAGAGCAGAACTAGGAGAGCTCTGAGACAAAACGCAATAATCCAGTGGCTGAGAAAATTCACTAAACACCACAACTTCCCAAGAAAAGGGGGGTGTCCGCTCACAGCCATCATCCTGGTGGACAGGAAACACTCCTGCCCATCGCCAGCCCCATAGCCCAGAACTGCCCCAGACAACCCAGTGTGACGGAAGTGCTTCAAATAACAGGCACACACCACAAAACTGGGCGTGGACATTAGCCTTCCCTGCAACCTCAGCTGATTGTCCCAGAGTTGGGAAGGTAGAGCAGTGTGAATTAACAAAGCCCCATTAAGCCATCATTTCAGCAGACTGGGAGCCTCCCTACAGAGCCCAGCAGCCCAGAACTGCCCTAGGGGGACGGCACTCACCTGTGACATAGCACAGTCATCCCTCAACAGAGGACCCGGGGTGCACGGCCTGGAAGAGGGGCCCACTTGCAAGTCTCTGGAGCCATACGCCAATACCAAGGACTTGTGGGTCAGTGGCAGAGACAAACTGTGGCAGGACTGAACTGAAGGATTAGACTATTGCAGCAGCTTTAAAACTCTAGGATCACCAGGGAGATTTGATTGTTAGAGCCACCCCCCCTCCCTGACTGCCCAGAAACACGCCCCATATACAGGGCGGGCAACACCAACTACACACACAAGCTTGGTACACCAATTGGACCCCACAAGACTCACTCCCCCACTCACCAAAAAGGCTAAGCAGGGGAGAACTGGCTTGTGAAGAACAGGTGGCTCATGGACGCCACCTGCTGGTTAGTTAGAGAAAGTGTACTCCACGAAGCTGTAGATCTGATAAATTAGAGATAAGGACTTCAATTGGTCTACAAATCCTAAAAGAACCCTATCAAGTTCAGCAAATGCCACGAGGCCAAAAACAACAGAAAATTATAAAGCATATGAAAAAACCAGACGATATGGATAACCCAAGCCCAAGCACCCAAATCAAAATACCAGAAGAGACACAGCACCTAGAGCAGCTACTCAAAGAACTAAAGATGAACAATGAGACCATAGTACGGGAGATAAAGGAAATCAAGAAGACCCTAGAAGAGCATAAAGAAGACATTGCAAGACTAAATAAAAAAATGGATGATCCTATGGAAATTAAAGAAACTGTTGACCAAATTAAAAAGATTCTGGACACTCATAGTACAAGACTAGAGGAAGTTGAACAACGAATCAGTGACCTCGAAGATGACAGAATGGAAAATGAAAGCATAAAAGAAAGAATGGGGAAAAAAATTGAAAAAATCAAAATGGACCTCAGGGATATGATAGATAATATGAAACGTCCAAATATAAGACTCATTGGTGTCCCAGAAGGGGAAGAAAAGGGTAAAGGTCTAGGAAGAGTATTCAAAGAAATTGTTGGGGAAAACTTCCCAAATCTTCTAAACAACATAAATACACAAATCATAAATGCTCAGCGAACTCCAAATAGAATAAATCCAAATAAACCCACTCCGAGACATATACTGATCACACTATCAAACACAGAAGAGAAGGAGCAAGTTCTGAAAGCAGCAAGAGAAAAGCAATTCACCACATACAAAGGAAACAGCATAAGACTAAGTAGTGACTACTCAGCAGCCACCATGGAGGCAAGAAGGCAGTGGCACGATATATTTAAAATGCTGAGTGAGAAAAATTTCCAGCCAAGAATACTTTATCCAGCAAAGCTCTCCTTCAAATTTGAGGGAGAGCTTAAATTTTTCACAGACAAACAAATGCTGAGAGAATTTGCTAACAAGAGACCTGCCCTACTGGAGATACTAAAGGAAGCCCTACACACAGAGAAACAAAGAAAGGACAGAGAGACCTGGGGAAAGGTTCAGTACTAAAGAGATTCGGTATGGGTACAATAAAGGATATTAATAGACAGAGGGGAAAAATATGACAAACATAAACCAAAGGATAAGATGGCTGATTCAAGAAATGCCTTCACGGTTATAACGTTGAATGTAAATGGATTAAACTCCCCAATTAAAAGATATAGATTCGCAGAATGGATCAAAAAAAACGAACCATCAATATGTTGCATACAAGAGACTCATCTTAGACACAGGGACACAAAGAAACTGAAAGTGAAAGGATGGAAAAAAATATTTCATGCAAGCTACAGCCAAAAGAAAGCAGGTGTAGCAATATTAATCTCAGATAAAATAGACTTGAAATGCAGGGATGTTTTGAGAGACAAAGAAGGCCACTACATATTAATAAAAGGGGCAATTCAGCAAGAAGAAACAACAATCGTAAATGTCTATGCACCCAACCAAGGTGCCACAAAATACATGAGAGAAACACTGGCAAAACTAAAGGAAGCAATTGATGTTTCCACAATAATTGTGGGAGACTTCAACACATCACTCTCTCCTATAGATAGATCAACAAGACAGAAGACCAATAAGGAAATTGAAAACCTAAACAATCTGATAAATGAATTAGATTTAACAGACATATACAGGACATTACATCCCAAATCACCAGGATACACATACTTTTCTAGTGCTCATGGAACTTTCTCCAGAATAGATCATATGCTGGGACATAAAACAAGCCTCAATAAATTTAAAAAGATTGAAATTATTCAAAGCACATTCTCTGACCACAATGGAATACAATTAGAAGTCAATAACCATCAGAGACTTAGAAAATTCACAAATACCTGGAGGTTAAACAACACACTCCTAAACAATCAGTGGGTTAAAGAAGAAATAGCAAGAGAAATTGCTAAATATATAGAGACGAATGAAAATGAGAACACAACATACCAAAACCTATGGGATGCAGCAAAAGCAGTGCTAAGGGGGAAATTTATAGCACGAAACGCATATATTAAAAAGGAAGAAAGAGCCAAAATCAAAGAACTAATGGATCAACTGAAGAAGCTAGAAAATGAACAGCAAACCAATCCTAAACCAAATACAAGAAAAGAAATAACAAGGATTAAAGCAGAAATAAATGACATAGAGAACAAAAAAACAATAGAGAGGATACATATCACCAAAAGTTGGTTCTTTGAGAAGATCAACAAGATTGACAAGCCCCTAGCTAGACTGACAAAATCAAAAAGAGAGAAGACCCATATAAACAAAATAATGAATGAAAAAGGTGACATAACTGCAGATCCTGAAGAAATTAAAAAAATTATAAGAGGATACTATGAACAACTGTATGGCAACAAACTGGATAATGTAGAGGAAATGGACAATTTCCTGGAAACATATGAACAACCT
Source organism: Choloepus didactylus (assembly GCF_015220235.1). Lineage (NCBI taxonomy): Eukaryota > Metazoa > Chordata > Mammalia > Pilosa > Megalonychidae > Choloepus > Choloepus didactylus. The sequence goes on from NC_051308.1 coordinate 37,044,973, forward strand.
AGACTGACCAGAGAAGAAATAGACGACCTCAACCAACCCATCACAAGCAAAGAGATCCAATCAGTCATCAAAAATCTTCCCACAAATAAATGCCCAGGGCCAGATGGCTTCACAGGGGAATTCTACCAAACTTTCCAGAAAGAACTGACACCAATCTTACTCAAACTCTTTCAAAACATTGAAGAAAATGGAACACTACCTAACTCATTTTATGAAGGAACATCAATCTAATACCAAAACCAGGCAAAGATGTTACAAAAAAGGAAAACTACCGGCCAATCTCCCTAATGAATATAGATGCAAAAATCCTCAACAAAATACTTGCAAATCGAATCCAAAGACACATTAAAAAAATCATACACCATGACCAAGTGGGGTTTATTCCAGGCATGCAAGGATGGTTCAACATAAGAAAATCAATCAATGTATTACAACACATTAACAAGTCAAAAGGGAAAAATCAATTGATCATCTCAATAGATGCTGAAAAAGCATTTGACAAAATCCAACATCCCTTTTTGATAAAAACACTTCAAAAGGTACGAATTGAAGGAAACTTCCTCAACATGATAAAGAGCATATATGAAAAACCCACAGCCAGCATAGTACTCAATGGAGAGAGACTGAAAGCCTTCCCTCTAAGATCAGGAACAAGACAAGGATGCCCGCTGTCACCACTGTTATTCAACATTGTGCTGGAAGTGCTAGCCAGGGCAATCCGGCAAGACAAAGAAATAAAAGGCATCCAAATTGGAAAAGAAGAAGTAAAACTGTCATTGTTTGCAGATGATATGATCTTATATCTAGAAAACCCTGAGAAATCGACGATACCGCTACTAGAGCTAACAAACAAATTTAGCAAAGTAGCGGGATACAAGGTTAATGCACATAAGTCAGTAATGTTTCTATATGCTAGAAATGAACAAACCGAAGAAACACTCAAGAAAAAGATACCATTTTCAATAGCAACTAAAAAAATCAAGTACCTAGGAATCAACTTAACCAAAGATGTAAAAGACCTATACAAAGAAAACTACATAACTCTACTAAAAGAAATAGAAGGGGACCTTAAAAGATGGAAAAATATTCCATGTTCATGGATAGGAAGACTAAATGTCATTAAGATGTCAATTCTACCCAAACTCATCTACAGATTCAATGCAATCCCAATCAAAATTCCAACAACCTACTTTGCAGACTTGGAAAAGCTAGTTATCAAATTTATTTGGAAAGGGAAGATGCCTCGAATTGCTAAAGACACTCTAAAAAAGAAAAACGAAGTGGGAGGACTTACACTCCCTGACTTTGAAGCTTATTATAAAGCCACAGTTGCCAAAACAGCATGGTACTGGCACAAAGATAGACATATAGATCAATGGAATCGAATTGAGAATTCAGAGATAGACCCTCAGATCTATGGCCGACTGATCTTTGATAAGGCCCCCAAAGTCACTGAACTGAGTCATAATGGTCTTTTCAACAAATGGGGCTGGGAGAGTTGGATATCCATATCCAAAAGAGTGAAAGAGGACCCCTACCTCACCCCCTACACAAAAATTAACTCAAAATGGACCAAAGATCTCAATATAAAAGAAAGTACCATAAAACTCCTAGAAGATAATGTAGGAAAACATCTTCAAGACCTTGTATTAGGTGGCCACTTCCTAGACTTTACACCCAAAGCACAAGCAACAAAAGAGAAAATAGACAAATGGGAACTCCTCAAGCTTAGAAGTTTCTGCACCTCAAAGGAATTTCTCAAAAAGGTAAAGAGGCAGCCAACTCAATGGGAAAAAATTTTTGGAAACCATGTATCTGACAAAAGACTGATATCTTGCATATATAAAGAAATCCTACAACTCAATGACAATGGTACAGACGGCCCAATTATAAAATGGGCAAAAGATATGAAAAGACAGTTCTCTGAAGAGGAAATACAAATGGCCAAGAAACACATGAAAAAATGTTCAGCTTCACTAGCTATTAGAGAGATGCAAATTAAGACCACAATGAGATACCATCTAACACCAGTTAGAATGGCTGCCATTAAACAAACAGGAAACTACAAATGCTGGAGGGGATGTGGAGAAATTGGAACTCTTATTCACTGTTGGTGGGACTGTATAATGGTTCAGCCACTCTGGAAGTCAGTCTGGCAGTTCCTTAGAAAACTAGATATAGAGTTACCATTCGATCCAGCGATTGCACTTCTCGGTATATACCCGGAAGATCGGAAAGCAGTGACACGAACAGATATCTGCACGCCAATGTTCATAGCAGCATTATTCACAATTGCCAAAAGATGGAAACAACCCAAATGTCCTTCAACAGATGAGTGGATAAATAAAATGTGGTATATACACACGATGGAATACTACGCAGCAGTAAGAAGGAACGATCTCGTGAAACATATGACAACATGGATGAACCTTGAAGACATAATGCTGAGTGAAATAAGCCAGGCACAAAAAGAGAAATATTATATGCTACCACTAATGTGAACTTTGAAAAATGTAAAACAAATGGCTTATAATGTAGAATGTAGGGGAACTAGCAATAGAGAGCAATTAAGGAAGGGGGAACAAGAATCCAAGAAGAACAGATAAGCTATTTAACGTTCTGGGGATGCCCAGGAATGACTATGGTCTGTTAATTTCTGATGGATATAGTAGGAGCAAGTTCACAGAAATGTTGCTATATTAGGTAACTTTCTTGGGGTAAAGTAGGAACATGTTGGAAGTTAAGCAGTTATCTTAGGTTAGTTGTCTTTTTCTTACTCCCTTGTTATGGTCTCTTTGAAATGTTCTTTTATTGTATGTTTGTTTTCTTTTTAACTTTTTTTTCATACAGTTGATTTAAAAAAGAAGGGAAAGTTAAAAAAAAAAAAAAAAAAACAAGGAAAAAAAAAAAAAAGATGCAGTGCCCCCTTGAGGAGCCTGTGGAGAATGCAGGGGTATTCGCCTACCCCACCTCCATGGTTGCTAACATGACCACAGACATAGGGGACTGGTGGTTTGATGGGTTGAGCCCTCTACCACAGGTTTTACCCTTGGGAAGGCGGTTGCTGCAAAGGAGAGGCTAGGCCTCCCTATGGTTGTGCCTAAGAGCCTCCTCCCGAATGCCTCTTTGTTGCTCAGATGTGGCCCTGTCTCTCTAGCTAAGCCAACTTGAAAGGTGAAATCACTGCCCTCCCCCCTACGTGGGATCAGACACCCAGGGGAGTGAATCTCCCTGGCAACGTGGAATATGACTCCTGGGGAGGAATGTAGACCTGGCATCGTGGGACGGAGAACATCTTCTTGACCAAAAGGGGGAGGTGAAAGGAAATGAAATAAGCTTCAGTGGCAGAGAGAATCCAAAAGGAGCCGAGAGGTCACTCTGGTGGGCACTCTTACGCACACTTTAGACAACCTTTTTTAGGTTCTAAAGAATTGGGGTAGCTGGTGGTGGATACCTGAAACTATCAAACTACAACCCAGAACCCATGAATCTCGAAGACAGTTGTATAAAAATGTAGCTTATGAGGGGTGACAAGGGGATTGGGAAAGCCATAAGGACCACACTCCACTTTGTCTAGTTTATGGATGGATGAGTAGAAAAATAGGGGAAGGAAACAAACAGACAAAGGTACCCAGTGTTCTTTTTTACTTCAATTGCTCTTTTTCACTCTAATTATTATTCTTGTTATTCTTGTGTGTGTGCTAATGAAGGTGTCGGGGATTGATTTGGGTGATGAATGTACAACTATGTAATGGTACTGTGAACAATCGAAAGTACGATTTGTTTTGTATGACTGCGTGGTATATGAATATATCTCAATGAAATGAAGATTAAAAAAAAAAACAAAAAAAAAAAAACAAAAAAAAAGACATAATGCTGAGCAAAATAAGCCAGGCACAAAAAGAATGATATTGTATGTTACCACTAATGTGAATTCTGTGAAAAATGTACAATGTTTTATACTGTAGAAGGTAGGGGACCTAGAGATACCAATTAGTGGAGGGGGAATGATAATCTAATAAGAACAGATAAACTATGGAGGGTAATCTCAATGTTATGGGAATGCTCAGGAATGATTATGGTTTGTAAACTTTCTTGGATATAGTAAGATCATGTTGGAAGCAATAGAGTTATTTTAGGTTTTTTTTTTCTCTTATTCCTTTGTTTTCTTAGGGGTTGTTAATTTTCTTGGGGTGTGGTAGGAACATGTTGGAAGCAATGTAGTTATTTTAGATTATTTGTTTTTCTTACTCCTCTGTTTGGACATGGTTTATTAATTTTCTTGGGGTATGGTAGGAACATATTGGAAGCAAAGTAGTTATTTTAGGTTATTTGTTTTCCTTAATCCATTGCTTTGTTTGAAATGTTGTGGGGTTTTTTTGGTTGTTGTTTGCCTGTTTGTTTTTAATTTTTTGATAAACAAAGTTAAAAAATTGAAAAAAAAATCAGTAGAAAAATGGGAGTAAAAACTAAATGACAAATAGGGTGGGATGGGGGGATGGTTTGGGTACTCTCTTTTCACTTTTATTTTTTATTCTTATTCTGATTCTTTCTGATGTAAGGAAAATGTTCAGAAATAGATTGTGGTGATGAACGCATAACTATATGATCATACTGTGAACAATTGATTGTATACCATGGATGACTGTATGGTCTGTGAATATATTTCAATAAAACTGAATTAAAAAAAAAAATATATATATATATATATATATATATATTTCTAATAGATACAGACCTCTACCTCTGGGTTTATCTTCCCCCAAAGAGCCAAAGCCTTTCTGAATTAGTGGAAAGAAACTAGACTGGAACAAGTCCTTTCCTGCCCTCACCCTAAAAGTAAATCATGTTTACCTTTGAGACTTCGCATATACACAGTGCAGTTTTTAACACAGCATCCTCTTAAAATAATTTCTCTCCACTTATTCATGCTGCCTAAAATTCCTTTAAGAGGATAACTGCTTTCACATGATAATTAAGGATTAAAAAGCATTTACAAATGAAAATCTAAAAATTAAAGAAAAAAGGAAAGAAGTATGCCAATAGGTTTTAACAGCATTTTCCCTTTGTTTATAATGAATGTATTACTTTTACAATGAAAAACTACTTACAATGAAGTTTTTTTTATCAGCTTGATCACATTTGACATCTTTCAAAATTTCTTACTACAGTACAATTAATCAATTTATCAACAATCATAATTGACTGATATCAATCCACCAGTCTAGCAAAACCAGAAAGACAGGACTTGAGGCAATAAGAAACACTAGTAAAGAACAACAGCACAGGAATGGAAGGAAAGACTAAGTTCACCAAAGACAAATGAGAAAGACCATTATAAATGTTCAAGGACAGAGAACCAGTGTACCACATTGAATTAAGAAAGCTAGCTCAAGCACCAGAATGCATGGGTTCAAATCTAACTTTTCTTTCTTAGCTGTATAAGCTAGAGCAGGTAACTTAACTATTGAAGCCCTAGCTACATTATCTGGAAAATGAGAATAAGTCCCTATTACACAGGGTTGTTTTAAGGTTTCAATGAGACAATGGGTTTAGCACAAAGGCTTGCACATCATAAACACCCAATAAAGGTCACCTTAAAAACAAACAAAGATAAAAGACAGACATTATTGATATGTGATAATAATTTGGGCCCATATAGCTCCTCATTCACACTACTAAGTAGGAACACTGCTATAGAGCTTACAGCATGCAGCTACACAGCTCTATCAGTTTTCATGAAGATATCATTTGAATCATGACCAACTCTTACTCAGAAGCTTTATCCCCAATGCAGTGGTTAACACTAATATATGGAATAAAAGAAAAATCAGGAAACAGATGACCATCCAGAACGACATGAACATTGAAGGCAGCACAAATCTGAATTGGACTGTCACTTAGAAGTCATGCACATGTTACTCAAATCTGAGTTTCATTTTCCTTACCTGTAAAGTAGGGTAATTATCATCTACTTGACAAAGCTTTAAGAAAAATAAGGAATAATTCTTGTGAATGCCCAGCATAGTATCCTAACATTGTAAGCAGCCAATAAATGATTCTAAGCTAACAATCATCATGATAGGCACTTTTCTTCTTTTATAATGAGATGGCAAAGAAGAAATGGGCTTACACTGTTCTAGCTAGTTGTTTTTTTTTTTTTAAAAAAAGGAGAAAACACACACAATATTATTTGGAATGCAGTTCTTTCTGAAAGCAGGTTGAAATTTATATGATATCCCATTTCTATCCTTCCACAAAGTGAATTTGAATGAAGAAATAAACAGATAAATGAACAAATCACTGAAATCACTTTATCCATTACTGATTAATTCCCCCAAACAATTGCACCAAAGCCACCTCATTGATAGAATATGATTGCTACCCATAACTAGAAAATCCTCACCAAGTCACAGCTGATGAGGCAATAGTGACATGAAGTAGAGATAAGGTATTGGAAGTTTCAGTTTTGTTCTGCAATATTCCATCTCTCCCTTATTACAAGTTAGAGAATTACCATTAAGATTAATATAAAGTGGAATAAAAATATGTTAACTTTAAGTGAAGAACCAAGTCACAGTAGGTCACATATTGTCAAGAATAGGCAAATATAAAGACAGAAAGTAGATTATTGAGTGCCTAGGGCTAGAGGCTGGGGGCTGGGGTGGGGGGAAGTAGCAGAAGCACAGGAATGGATACAGGGTTTCTTCTTGGGTGTTGAAAAATTAGATGTGGTGGTGGTTGCACAAGTATGTGACTATACAAAAACCACTGAGCTGCATATTTTAAATGGGTGAATTCTATAGTATATGAAAAATAACTTAAAAAACTGTAAAATATATATATATATATATTAGCTTTGAGCATGTGTTCTGGCTTTTCTCTTCCATGAATGCCAGTGAAGCTGCAGGACTTGGTTCTTCAAAAACTATTTTTTCAATAAGCTGGCAATAATGACATCCTATTAAAAGTTTCCCAAAAATAGAAATTGTATCACCATTACTAAAGAGTAGAATCCATTCCTGAAAGTGATAAATCAATTATATCTAGGTTTATCTCGAAATCATGATCTCTCATTTCAGGGATATGATTAACAATTTATACAGTTCTTCTTTGAAAATGAAACTTCCAACTAAAATGAGGATTTTAATGACTCAAAGAAACCATATTCAAACTTGTTACCTATTAGGAAAAAGAGCCCATGTAAAAATTCAGGCTCTTCAATTTAGGGCTAGTTTTTGTTTCTGGCAAGAACACCTGAAAAAACCCTGTAGTGGACTCTATGGTGTACCCAGACCTTGCCCCTAAGGTCTCAATCCCCGAGGTACTGGGAGCATTGGCTACTAATGGCTCACAACCAAAACTTGCTCCAGGAATTACCTTCACCCAAGGCACCCTAACACTGGTGTGAGATACAGTACTAGCAGCCCTGGCAGGCTGTAGGAGTACAACTGTTAAAACATTCACCAGTAGTGATCTGGACAAAATACCACAAGAATGGGATTACAAATACTGGTAGAAGGTGAAGGCAGACTACTGTCACCCCCAGGCTTTAATAACTTAGCCGAAAAGCAGTAATCATGAGGACTATGGAACTGGACAGTTCTTGCTAGGTGCTATTGATGCAATGGAGAAAGACAATGAAAGGCTGAGGATGATGAATCACCAACTGAAGGCAAAATACAAAAGTAAGAGGGCCAGCTTGGCAGCATATAAAAGAAAACTCATCTCTGATAACTACAGCACAGCAAAAACTGAGGCTCAGGTCCAAGACATAATGCAGGGGTAGCTGAGCTCCAGGTTAAATTTTCAACTCCCTCAAGTCTGCTTCACCAAGGGTAAGGTTCTGATTGGGAAGGCATGAATGGAACCCTGAAATGTGGGATTACAGACATCTGGATGATATGCTCAAAATCCTCAAATCTCCAGATTCACGGTAACTATCTGACCCTTCAGAAATCAGCTTTTCTCCTCACCTGAAGAAGATGAAGAAGCCTTTGACTTACAAGACAACTTGTGTCATCTGGGATGTAACTCCTTCTCCCCTTGTGGCCTCCAGATCAATCACAAAGTAGCCATGCTTGCAAAGTGCTGAATCTGCTAAGGAGGAAAGAGATCATATGCTGAAGGAGCTGCAGGACTTAGCCAGTATGTACAGTAGGAGCCAGAAGAGCATATGCAGGATCGGATCTTGATGATCCTGGATGAAGGGAGATGGAATATAAAGTTGGATAAGGAAGAACTTATCTATTTGGGAGCAGTTGCCCACAATACAGTATTTAACATCCAGATGAGACCTGGGAAATGATACTGCTATGCTGCTACAATGACCCTTAAGTTTGGAAAAAGTGAAGGCCCACACTAAAGAGGGAGAATTGCCAGAACTGCTGTGGCAAACAGTAAGTAAGGGAATGGAAGGTTCTGAGAAGCGGGCATGCTGAAGAGTGTATACCAGGTAAGGCTGGAAAAGCTGCCTGCTAACTATGTTCCACAGGTAGGCCCAAGGGACATTACATTTTTTCCCCAAACAATAAGGAATGCATTGGTGAGAAGGGCTGAGAAGCATTGTGTCAGCTGTCCTCACAGGGCAGGTTGACGATAAGAGGTACTACTAAAAGAGCTGGGTAGCTGGGTTTCCTGAGATGACAAGATCTCAAAATAATAAGAGAAGAGGTAGCAGCACTTATCTGTCAGAAGCAAGGTGAGTACATTTATCAAAATGAGCAGCAAGGTGAGAGAGGCAGCCAGAGAAGCATGACAAACAGAAACCTATGGAGATTAAGAAAGCATGGTGCACCTAGAGGCAAGATAGCCAACAAGGGTGTTATTTAATTTATACAACCAAAATAAATCAAGGATGGATGAACAGGACTCTGACTGAAGCTGCCCCCCAACGCCACCTGCTCAAAATTCATAATCTTACCCAGTTTCTAGATCTGAGTCAATCTCAGACCCAGAACTTACTGAGAGTCCAGGTCCCCATGAAGAAGGACCCTGCAACACCACAGCAAGTGTATACTGTAATGATTCCTTCAGTTCTTCCCCAGATGACCTGAAGCCCTTTACATACAGGTCCCCATCATTTCCCCTTTAATTCACCAGTCTGGCGTCTACTTATTCCAGATGGATCCTAGAGGATGACAGTGAACAACTGCAAATTCAACCAAGTAAGTAATCACAATTATAGTTGCTAAACCAGGTGTGGTATCTCCATAGAAAAGAGCAACACAACTTCTAGGGACATAGTATTTGGCCACTGATCCAGCAGTTGCCTTTTTTTCATCCTTTTCAAGGAGGAAGGTCAGAGACAGTTCAAGTTTCCATGAGATGAAGAGCAGAATACATTTAGGGTTTTTTATGAGTTAGGTTAACACTCCTGCCTCTATCAAAATATAATCCAAAGGCACCTGAACCATCTGAACATGCCTCAGAAAATCACACGGAATACTGTATCAATGACATCATGTTATTAAGACCAGACAAGCAAGAAACAGTGTGTGTGTTGGAAGCCTTGGTAAAATGTATACCCCAACGATTGCAGATACACCTTGTGAAGAATGAGGTCCACAATACCTAAAAGTTTCTAGAGGTCCAGTAATCTAGGGTATGCAGGATTACTACCTCCAAAATAAAGGAAAAAGTATTCCACTCTGCATTTCCCATCACTAAGAAAGAAATATATTTAGTAAGCCTCTTTGATTTAGGAAGCAGTGAATTCCACACTTGAGAATTCTACCCTGACTTACTTATTGGGCAAGCCCCAACAGGAGAACCACAATGAGGACTAAGGGTTCTGGAGCAAGCCATGCCTTCTGTAATGGGAAAGCAATACACCATGAGAAAAACATCCTGGAGTACCATGGGCCCTAGCAGAAACAGCATCTGACCATGGCCATAAAGTGACAATGCAGCCATGCTTCCATGGTGAGCTGGGTTCTGTCAAAGTCATCAAGCCATACAATCAGATGACTCCAACAACACTCCACCATAAAACAGAAGTGATACTTCTGGGATCAAACATAAGAAGGAACAGAGGAAGCTGAATGAGCAGGCAGCACAAAATCTCATGTCATCTTTCATTTTTGCATCAACACCTCTTCTTCAGCTAAAACACAGGGCTACATGGGAGTCCCTAATTACCAACTTACAGAGGAGGGAAAAGACCAATACTGGTAGACAAATGGGTCAGTTCAGTATGTGAATACAAATTGAAGCTGGATTCCTAACTTCACTGTCTCACTCAGTAATGGCCCTGGGAAGGATTAGAGAGTTTCCTGATCAATAAGAAATCTGAACTAAGAATATATGTAACTCATGGAAAGTGGCAAATGGTTGGTTGGTTGGTCAGGAACCTGGAACGAGGAAGGTTGGGAACAAAGAGATCTGGAGAAAAGAGATGGAGGTGTATGACCGAGCACACAGTGAAGATCTTTGTACCACATGTTAATACCCACCAGAGAGCACCCACCATGGAAGACACCAAACAACCAAGCAGACAGGACTCAATTAGCTGAACTCAGCCAGCTTCTATCATCAGTCACCCCAGAGTTTGCACAATGGGTTGTAGATCAGAGAAGCCACAATGGAAAGATGGAGGCTATACACGGGCCCAACATCATGGGCTCTTCCCACCAAGGCTGACCTACTTATTGCCACTGCCAAAGGTCCAACGTGCTGACAACAGAGACAAATGTTGAGTCCCTGAAATGGTACCATAACTTAGAGAGACAAACCAGCCACTTGGTGGCAAGTTGATTACATTGGACCTCCTCCAATCTTAAAAGGGATCATCTTAATTTGAACCAACAAACAAGGTATGGGTTTGTCTTTCCTGCCTGCAGGGTTTTGAACACATCACTACTATCCATCATCTGATAACTTACAGTGTGTATGACCCACCATTGTAATATACTATATAACATCACCTCAGACCAAGGGACCTACTTTAGAGCACTGAAGTGTGGGATCATGATCACAGGAAGCATGTGAACACAATCACAGGATCTACTTGTCCTATAACACGCTGTACTGCCCATAAGCTGCCAGCCTGATAAAGTGATGGGACAGCACTTTGAAGGCACAGCAGAAGAGCTAGGTAGGAAATAATGTTCTACAAGAACGGGGCACCATCCACATGTGTGTGAAATATACACTAAATAAATGACCACTATATGGTGGTGTGTCCCCAGTACACAGACTACATGAATCCTTGAATCAAAGAGAAGAAGAAGTACTCCTTCTTACCATCACTACCAGTTCCCATTCCTATAACTCTAGGTTCTGTAGTCTAGAGGCCCTGGTTCCCAGAAGTCCACCAGGGGACAGAGAAAGTATCCCATTAGAGTTTAAACTACAGTTGTTGCCTAGTCACATCAAGTTCCTTGGGCCAAGAGACCAGCCTGCGAGGAAAGGTAGGGGTCATTGACTCTATCAGAGAGATATAAGACTACTGTTTCAAAATGGAGGCAGAGGAAGAATGTTTGGCACCTAGGTGATTCAAGGGAATATCTCCTTCCCAAATCTGATGTAGGTGCAGCCTACAGCCAATGACTTGTCAACATACAGGTACAAAGTCCTGATCCCCATGCCTGGATTTGGTACATCTCTGAAGGTAATCCCAGCTCCAGAGCCCCTGATAAGATTGTCTGAAGTTGTGACTGCACTGTGGGTCCGCTTCTCCCTCTGTCCTATCCTAGTTTATAATCGTTTACCTCCTTTCAGATGCTGTTGACAAAAGACTCCCTAATACATTTCCTACATGCAAATCTCTGCCTCAAAGTCTATTCCCTGGAGAACCAGACCTAAGACACCCTTATCCTCTCAAAATGCTAGGTGAAATATGACAAAATATGCTTAAATACACAGTAAGAAATGAAATATTCAGAGGCCAAAAACAGGACAGGAACTGAAAATCAGAGCAGTATGCATGAACTGACTATGGTTGCCCTAGAGAGATTGGTCAGTCTCAATAACTAATGTCTCAATAACTAATTAATGGTTATTAATTTTTGTTTTTGAATGTCAGCTTAAAATAAAAAAGAGAAGAGAAGACAGAGAATAGAGGCAGGCAATATTTGAAGAGATAATGGCTGAGAAATCTTCACAATGATGAAACACATTAATCATTAGATTTGAAATCTCTAACATAACATACCCTACTGAGGCATACCAGGAAAAAAACTACACAAACACCAAAGACAAAGAGAATATCTTAGAAGTAACCAGAGAACAATAAATCAGGATGGAAACTAAATGATGCACTGCAAAACACACATACGCACAAATAGCAAGTAAAATATAGAAGGACAATAAGGAGAAGATCCTATGCTAGTATTATTGTCATTCAAAGAGCATACCTAGAAAAAAGAAAGGGAGATTGGATGAAACAGCCTGTGAAACGAGGAACCACAGAACCCATTCCCCGACCCAGCAGAGGTATCCTGTCAGGCAGCGAGAATACAATTCTTTTTATTCTCAGGATTCAAAGGGGGTAAGGAAGGAGGAAAGAGAGAGGGAGGGAGAAGAAAAGTTCTCTTTTCTTTAGGAGGGGCTATAAAAAGATGGAATAAACTGTCAAAAAAATTCCTAGAAGAATTTTTTATAAAACAATTTTCAGGAAAAGCCTCTAGAAATAAGACAAAGATGCTTTATCAATGGATAAAACAAAGGTAATTTGAAGAACTAGGGGAATTAATTTATTTAAAAACATAATACCAAATATAAAGATGATTATCGTACTGAATTACTGATGAAAGCAGAGATATTAAAAACAAGCACAGGTAATGTACATTATAGGTGCCTTTCCAACATCCATCTCCCTTTCCTTGGTAATTATTCTGATTTTTGAGTACCACTTCTGCCTCACATAACCAATATGTTTTGGAGGAATATGATCCCTCCTAGAGGTGAGACATGAGGCTTAGGTGCAAGCTAATCAGTATAATACCCAATCCCCACAACCCCCACCTTACCCTGCACAATTACTGGTTCAGAGGTCTATATGGGATCTAATTCAAGCCAATAGTTACAGATAAGATATTTTCTGGGAACTTCCAGGCCAAGAACATCCCTCTTTATCTAAATGGTGTGGAATGAAATATGATACTTGGAACTGCTGTAGCCATCTTGTAACCATGAGGGAAGCCTGCCTAAAAAAAAGTCAACCTGCAGATTACAACAGAGCTGAGAGAAGTGCAAAGAAACAGGACCAGAGACTTGATCAACCAGCATCTGAGGACTGGCTTATCTCTAAACTTCCCAGTAAAGTAATCTAATAAATCTCCTTTATTGTTTTAGCTAGTTTAAGTTAGATTTTCTGTTCTTTGCAGGTTGAAGCATTCTATCTGATACACATGGCAAAAGATTAAAACTCTATTTGGCTTATCAATAAAATTTCCACTGATTTGGATTCAACATGAGTTGTGGACTAGAAATTTATTGAGACATATCTCAGAAACAAGAAGACAAATAAGGGCCTGCCTAATATTGGAGGTGTTTAGCAGTCACAGATAGTGATTTCCCAGACACCAGGAAACTGAGCATTCCCAACATCAGAGGCCCTGTATTTGCTAACACAAAATTGTGTAGAAAAGGGTAAGATGCTGGAGCCAAAGTGAAAACAGGGCATTCTTAGATGAGGTTTGCCTCTGGAGAAATCCATGTAGCATCAAACTACCTTCTCTTAACAGTCTTTTGAATTCTGTGCTATTAATTTGTTTAAACTTTGTTTACCATTTTTAAAAAATGGAAGCTTTCTAGTTGAAATAGATTCAATACATGCATTTATCTCCACTCTCTCCCAAAACCCTACTAAAATGACTGTAAAGAAAAAAAAAATTTTAATTTAAACAACAGGGATAAAGTTTGGAAGAGATTTAAAAAGACAAGTTAATAAAAATTTGCAAGATGTAAAGTAGAGGTATGAATAGTTTCTGACTTAGGAGAACAGAGAAAGTTAAAACTTAAGTATGTATAGTTAAGAGATGGAAGCCAACAAGAAGGCAATTTACAATAAAGAATCACAGAAAGGCTCAGCAATAGGGGCAGAGTAATGGGTGGGGCTAAAATCAGGAGAATAATAGAAAGGCCACCTAAGGAACAGTTACACCTCATTACTTGAATTTTTAACGTTAAACCTATAAGCCAACCTCCGTGAAAAACATTTTGTAACATTAAACAAAATCAAATATTTCTCCACATATTTTTATATTCTTGTATGTCTCAATTAAATTAAGTTTTCCTCGTACAGGTCCTCTTGCCCATTTCTTACTGTGTCATTCTAAATGAATTACAATTTTGGTTATTACTATGAATGACATAAATATTTTATTCACTAGCTGGTTATTGTCAGCTAGTTTATCTACTTTTTTAAATTGAAAGAATCCTTTCTTTTTTCTTGAACCCACCAATATCTTTATGATCTTTATGCTTAGCACTGTGTCCCCTCACAATAGGTAAAAGGAAGTAATAAATAATAGATGCCACTGATAGTGCACCTATCATGTGTCACACATTAATACGGGCAATTTATAATCTCTAATCTTTACAACTCTTTAAGGTAGTAGTTTTGTTGGGCCATTAGGTAGACTAATAAGATACAACCAAAAAACAAACAAACAAACAAAAAAAAAAACCAAACCAAACCAAAAAAACACAGGTTTAAGTAAGAAAGAAGTTTATTACTCACAATACAGTTCAAAGGTAAGTGGGTAATCTAGGGTGGGTAGATAGTTCTGCTCCAAAGAACACAGGCTAGTCAGTCAGTTCTGCCATCTTCATCCTTTGACTTCCTTCACTGGATCCAAGGCTGCTTCTTCAATTCTTGTCATTTTCCAGTCAAAGAGAAAAAGGAAAAAAGGATATCCAGGGCAAATGGCTTTGTCTTTAAGAAGGTGACCCCAAAATTTGCACACATTTCTTCCTGTCACATCCCACTGGCCCAAACTTAAGTCATAAGGTCCCATCTGGCTGCATCTAGCTGGGAAATGCAGTCATAGTTGGGCTAGCTCAAACTGGGGGCAGGATGGAGGGGTTCTACTTAGAAAAGAAGAATACCTCCTGAGGTATAGTTCGCAGTTTCTGTCATAAGTAGGTATTATCATCCCTATTTTATAGATGAGGGAATTGAAAATCAGAGTTATTTGCCTAAAGCCGCCAAGTTATGATTAAGTCAGGATTCAATTCCATCTTCTATCTCTAGATCCCATAATATTGCCACTAAGTCATGCTGAATAACAATAGGAAAAGGTTTTTTTGTTTTGGTTTTTTAACTTTTTGCTAAATATGACAAAAGTGGTTCTAACAAAATAGTCTGGGATGTCTTCCTTAATACTACTTATATTTTTCCAAAACTTCCTTCCTATAGGGAATGGACCTGAGATATTTAATTCTAACTTCCTCATTTTACAGAGAAAATAACTAAAACTCAAAGATTAAAACAGTTTCTTAAAGTGACATGGCCAATAATTGAAAGTAAAGCCAAGTAGAGATCTTAGGTTTCCTGATTTTCTATTCAACGTTCTTTTCACTATCCTATTCTGTCTTCTAGTGAAGTTAAAGCGGTGTCCTGTCATAATTATAGTTACTCCCAGATGTTAAGTGGTTTTAAAATGAAAATTTTTTCTTCCAAATTATAATAAACCATCATTCATCCTAAGGAGACTCTAAAGTTGGCCATACATTACCATTTTCTGTACATTTACTGAGAATTTACCAAGTAATGTTATCTTTGGACCAACATAAAACTAAAAGAGGAAATCTTCAAAGGCATAACAGTGTCTCTGTATGAATATTCCTAAAACTAGTGTGCTCATTTACAAATATTATGAGAATAAAAGAATTTAAATCTGATTTGTTTTTACCTTCATGGTCTCAAAATGATCCCAACAGCAAGTTTGTCCTCAGAGAATGAGACACCTTATTCCTTCTATCTCAAAAATCAAATTATTCATTGTCTATATAAGTCTATATACCACTATCTTAAATACAAAATAGAAAACCAGGATGTCTCCTGAGTTGAGCTAAATTCCAGAACTGATGCTAAAGTAATCTAAAAGAAGTATAAAATTTACCATTGCACACAACTTCTTTCCAGCTTATCTTCTTCCCACCCCATAACGAACTCCCCACTGAGATGATTCCAAATGCACTTGGTGTTTTGACTTTAAACAAAATATATTTAAAATCATTTGGAAGAAATCTTTAAATATGTGCAGAGCAACTTAAACTGCAACACTTTCCTCTGGAGTTTTAATAATCTCTTATTGGAAGAACTGTCTATATACAAATTTTTTACAAAGAAAGGGAGAACCACTGGTTTAAGTTAATAGATGAAAATATATCTAGCATAAGGATTTTAATATGAGCATTTCAAATTGATGTTAATGGAATAAAAGCTACTAACAGCCAAGAAGTCACAAGAATCTTTCCTTTGGTCTAACTGCATAACATTGCCTAGAAAGAGATAAATGGGACTAGAAAGAAGTGTCAGAATTGAAGCAAAAAATGAGGTGTGAGAAAACAAGTACTCTACTTGCTAAACTTCATTCACTAGTCTCTATCATATAGCATAGTAGTGGTAACAGCCCCTTTGGAAGGAAATTTAATTTTTCCCATAGAGATAATAATTAAAGACTGAGAATATAGCTCTCCTCACAAGAAGAAAGAATTAGATCACCAGCATCAGGGTCAGAAAATCAACTATATTACCAGAAAGAATTACCAAAGAAGAAGAAAAACCTCCAGCAGAGTGAACAAATAGTTACGTTTTCTAGTCTGAATGACACCAACTACGTTTGGGAGGGCTACTAATTATCTACGTGAAGAATATAAATATAACCCAGGTAAATTAAAGAATAAGTGACCCTTTCAAATTTTGAAATTACCTTTCTTTCAATGAAGCTGCTTCTGACAGCTGATTTATGCCTTTTGAGTTACGGCATATAATTCAACAGAAATAAGATGGTGTCTGCGCTCTCAGAAATCTATGAAAGGAGAACATAATATATATTTAGTCTAAAAACAAATACTGAATGCCACAAGACTGACAACATTTGGAATGCTGATACAATATCAATAGAACTTACTGTCACATGATATGCAAATAGTTTCACATTAAGCCTACATCAATAAGCAATAATACCCACTATGACTGAATCCCTACTATGCTCCTGGAACTCTACTAGGTACTTTGAATGTATTATTTTTTACATCCCAACAACTCTGCAAGGTAAATGTTATTCCATTTTACAGCTAGGAAAAAAAAAAAACAGATTCAAAAGAAGTTGAGTAATTTTAACTTGCCCAGTATCACATAGATTGTGTGCAACAGAGCCAGGATAAGAGTCAAATAGTTCACTGTCCGGAAAACAAATTTGAAGGATATATTTAGAAATATAAGGATAGTATCTTAAATATACAATAGGGGTAGTATCTTAAAATATAAGGTGCTAAATATTACCTAACATTCTAGGTAGTCTGATACACACACACAAAAAAATATATAGGGTGGCATGGCATTTTGAAAGAGAGCAGCCTGGATGATATGTTAGATGTGTAAGCTTTGTTTAAGTAACATGAATTACATGGCTGTGACAAAATGGCTCAATAGTAAGTCCTCGTGTACCTCATTATGGTCTAGATTATCTTTTCCTGGATACAGACCAAATTCCTTGCCTGGGTTCTTCATTCAACTGCTAAGCCTAAATTCCTGTCTGTCTGTCTAGCCTTTACACAAATATCTTTCTTTACATTATTTATGTCCTCCTTCCAGATTTCCATCTACTCTCTTGTCCCTCTTTTATCTGTAGCAGACAGAGAACTTAAAGAACTAAAGATGTAGTTAGCCTCCCCTCTCTTTACTTTTAGGGATTAGCTCCAGAGAACTAGCTTATCTATCCAGCCATAGGATAAAATGCTATGCTCTATTATACTATTTTTTCAAGATGGAGAAGGAATAATCAACTGTCGAAGGAAAAAGGGTGAGTAGTAAAAAACAACAGAAAGTTTTTAAACTTAAAAATAAGGAAATAAACACCAGTTTCTATAAAGATGCTAGGGATACAGTGGTACAAAACAGACAAGGGCCTGCCCTCACAGAATTTACAACTCCAGGATGCTGTCCATTAGTATTACGGGTACTTTAAATGATCATTATGGCACACTGCCTGTCCTCCAAAGACTCACAATCTACTAATGACCCTGACACTTAAATAGCCCTTTAGAATTTTATAAGAGGCTTTCTTATCATCTCATTTAAGCCTCACTGCAATTACTGTTCAACCTCTAATAATGAGAAAGCAGATAGAGAAGAACTGGATGTCTCACCCAGGATGATGTAATAGTTGAAAGAGCCAAGAGTCAAACCTAGGTCTTCTGGCTCCAATTCTATTACACTAAGGTCTCTGAGGAAAAATGAGTCTGGTTTCTGTCAAGTGAATTTAAAGCTCAATTCACAACATCTGAAATGAACGCCTCATAACCCATACATCATATCAGTTTCATACAAACAGTCATGGCAAAGCAGTGGTCATGTGAGGAATGTGGTTAGCAACCAAAGGGACATAAATTCTAAAGAACAAGACACAACAGCTAGCCAGAGCCTTTCCTACTCCTTTCTCCTCTAACCAAACCCCATTTCCCACACTCTCCATTACAAGTCTTTCCACACAGTTTGAATATACAACTAAACTATTCAACAGTGTAAGAGATCAAAACGTACTTTACGATATTAAACAAGCAGGATATTAGAGGGTAGTTGTGAAGTATCCAAATACTAAATACTGTCAATCCAAGGATCAGAGTCCACAGAAGTCTCCCTGAATGAAATGCTAGACAGTCCAGAAGGATCCACTTAATAACCAAATTTTTGCCACACTAATACAGGTTCCTGTGAAGTTACACTTGTGACTCCTCTCAACCATCCTTACCATTCCATTAAAAGTCTATTCTTTTTTGTAATGCCTATCTCTAAACTTTGAGATGCTGATCCCTTAGTGGATAACCTGATTGGTCTCTGGAACAATGCGTATCTCTGAAACACCTGAAACTCAGAGCTAGAGCTCGGCAGATATGAATGTCAGTATTAGTGCATACAGCAATTGTTAAAAAAAAAAAAGCTGAAAAAGAGCCCAGACTTCAATTAGTGATATGAATGAAGCAGATCTGGTTAAGACTAGGGCAAACCGGGCCAAAGGGTAATGGTCGAAACTGACTGTGTTTTAAAACTTCAACTTCCATGTGAGACCAAGGGAAGAGATGTCTATTCAGTGCAGGATCTATATTTCCTAAACAGTATAACTCTACAGTTGGTTTGTTCAAACACCACAATCACATGGAACTTTGAATAGGAAGTGAGATACGGTAGGTTAGTATAGGTTAGAGTGAAATAGTGACACATCCAAAGTAATTTGGGCAGAAAATAAAAAATACATTTACAGCCTCCCCCCACCCCCACCCCAAGGAGCTGGGGGAAGGTACAGAAGTGTTGGACTTCCTCACCTGGACTGGTATTGATGTTGTCACAAACACTGGGACTGGCGGTTTGATGTGCCCAGCCCTCTGTCGTGGGACTTGCCCTTATGAAGCTTGTTGCTGCAAAGGAGAGGCTAAGCGTGCCTGAGTCTCCCCCTGAGTACCTCTTTGTTGCTCAGATGTGGCCTTCTTTCTCTCTAACTGAGCCACCTCGGCAGGTGAACTAACTGCCCTCCCCCCTACGTGGGACCCAACTCCCAGGGGTGTAAATCTCCCTGGCAACGCAGGATATGACTCCTGGGGATGAATCTGGACCTGGCATCGTGGACTGAGAATACCTTCTTGACCAAAAGGGGGATGCAAAATGAGATGAAATAGTTTCAGTGGCTGAGAGACTTCAAATGGAGTCGAGAGGTCACTCTGGTGGACATTCTTATGCACTATATAGATAACACCTCTTAGGTTTTAATGTATTGGAATAGTGAGAAGTAAATACCTGAAACTACCAAACTCCAACCCAATATTCTGGACTCCTGAAGACGATTATATAATAATGTAGATTACAAGGGGTTGACAGTGTGACTGTGAAAACCTATCTAGGGTATGGATGGATGAGTAGAAAAATGGGGATAAAAACTAAATGACAAATAGGGTGGGATGGGGGGATGGTTTGGGTGTTCTTTCTTTACTTTTATTTTCTTACTCTTATTCTGCTTCTTTCTGATGTAAGGAAAATGTTCAGAAATAGATTGTGGTGATGAATACATAACTATAAGATCGTACTGTGAACAGTTGATTGTATACCATGGATGATTGTATGGTATGTGAATATATCTCAATAAAACTGAATTTAAAAAAAAAAAAGTCTATTCTTTTAATAAGTCTTAAGGATCTATCCCACTCTCAGTCTGTAATAATAGGCTGTGGAAGGGACAATTTGGCCTACCCAGCATGATTGTCTGATTAAGAAAACAACAACAACAGAACAAACCAACATCCCCCTTGTCTTTGTAGAAATCGTTTCCTTACTCCATGTTGTTTGGATAGGGTTGTCAAACACAGAACAATGCTTCCATTCCATCCCCCCAACCACAGAAATGGGTATGATATATTGTTTTAATTAAATACTATTTCTTTGGGGTGCTTTGGATTTTCATTTATTTATATCTAAACTTTTAAAAAAAATTAATCTAATTTAACTAAAATTTATTTAAATTTTAAAATTTAACTTAAAATTAAATTCAGCAGATCCAAGTAAAATCACATTTTAAGAAGACTCAACTGAAAAACTGCTATGCCAAAATTCTCAAAATATTGGCTAGTGATGATAAAATACAGTTCTCTTTATATTTTATGGTCAGTAATCAAAAGCAAAAGTTCTTGTAAAAACCATTGAAACAACCATTAGAACATTGGTAAAATCATTGACTTAGTGATTTGCCAAATTTATTGCCAGGGATGAACCTACACCTCAGTCAAAGAGGATAAGGAATCTGTACAAAATCACCAAGCCACCGAGTAGTAGATAAGGACTTAAACCTTGGTTAAGGGTCTCCAGGGCCAGTGCTATTACCCACTATGCTATTCTGCCTAGGGTGATACCTGGCACATAATTGATATTCAATTGGTTGTTGAATGAATGATCAGTTATCTCACTATTTCACAAACTCTTAAGAATCTTCTCAGGATGGTATTCAATGTCTTACATGTCTTAGCGCCATTTTTATCTTACCCTGCTCCCTAATATGTCTCCCATATACTACAATGAAACTGTCCCTCAAACACATCCTACAATTTTTCACCTCCACACGGGCTCTACTGAGAATTTCTTCCTCTACACCTCTGTCTCTCCAAATACTATCTCCAAGTTCCATCCTCTGCCATTATGCTCATAAAGTTTTCTCTAACCTCTATGTCCTGTGATAATATCTCTCATCTGAATAAGTATAACACATACAGAACTACAGGTTGTGGGATCTTTAAGGATAGGGGATTAAAACTTATGGCTGCATTAAGCATTAAGCATAGATCTATATACATGGTGGGTACTTAGTATATATTTGTTAAAGGAATTTAAGTTACCTTTATTATCCAAAAATAAGCCTATCATCTCTGAAATAATCTCCCCATTTTATACATATCACTGCCTCACTTTAGTTCACAACTCCACATGCATATGTGTGTATATGTGCGCATATATATATATATATATATATATATATATATATATATATAAAACTGTGCGATACTTATAATGAATTAGTAGCTCTCGCCAGATAACAATGTAGAAATTCTCAATGTTAACCCAGTTTTTAAGAGAACCTCAGAGAAGTATTTCACATATCCAGCAAAAGAAAGAAAGGAATCAGGAACAATTTTAATAGTAAACATATTGAAAACATTCCAGGCATCCAAATCTAAAAGATCCACCAGTCACATGTGCCACCTAAAAACTCTAGCAAGTTCTTCACAAACTTAAGATACCATTCTTTAGAGATTAGGTTCCTTCCCTTTAACCCAGAAGCAAAAAGACAAAAACCAGATCTAAATGATAAGGTCACCTTTTAACAGATGCTAATATACTGTCATCTCTGCAAGACAGCCACCAAAGGCCCCACATACTATTTCACTTCATAAAATTTCATGGCCTATTAGCCTCAGCACAACGCTAACTGCTAATGGCAGGGACTAGATAGGGAAAACCAATCAAAAAATACTATAGAGTATTAGAATAGCTAGAAGTAAATACCTGAAAGTACCAAACTCCAACCCAGTAGCCTTGACTCTTGAAAACTACTGTGTAACAATGTAGAAGACAAGGGGCAACAATGTGATTATGAAAAACCTTGTGGATCACACTCCCTTTACCCAGTGTATGGAGGGATGAGTAGATAAATGGGGACAAAAACTAAATGAAAAAATAGGGTGGGATGGGCATATGATTTGAGTGTTCTTTTTTATTTTTATTTTTTATTCTTATTCTGATTCTTTCTGGTATAAGGAAAATGTTCAAAAATAGATTGGGGTGATGAATGCACAACTATATGATGGTACTGTGAACAGATGATTGTACACCATGGATGATTGTATGGTATATGAATATATCTCAATAAAACTGAATTTAAAATTAAAAAAAAGTACTATAGAAATCTTTGCATTGAAACTCATTTAAAGGTGAGAGGAAGGAAAGAACGGAAGGAGGGAGAGAGGGAAGAAGGGAGGGGGATAAAGAGGGACAGAAGGGAAGGGAAGGAAGGAGGGAGGAGGAAGAAGCAAGTGGGTGAGGAGAGAAAAAAAAAGTTTTCCAACATCCATACACAAATTGCACAATCTTCTTTTCATTGCAGGGACCCAAAAAAAATAAAAATAAAATCTATTTCCAAAGAGTTCTTTGAATCAGTTGCCTGATTTCATGATCAAGCTATGTGGTGTGTAAGACTTTAAGATATGCAAGTCAGGGATACACACCAAATCACATGACCCTCTTGAGGAAAAGACACAGAAAAATCTGTTTGGATTTATATTGGCTGTACAAATGAAGGCACTTAGTCATTATTCAACATCACAACTTACAAAGCAAGCAATTGTTTCCCTTCAAATGCTCGTCTTTCAATCAGCACTAACTGAAAAACTGTCAAAATATTAAATTAACACTGCTGCTACAAAAATTAAAACTTGATAAAAAATTAACCTTCACACATTAAAAAAAATGCAGATCACTTTTAAATTAAAGCATTATTTTTAACAGTGTTTATCTAGTGAGCAAAGGAAAACACATTCATCCTGTGTACGCAGTCATATTACAAGCTTATATGAAAGAAAGAATATAGGAAATACTGCTCCAATGTTATTTTCTGCTTCTAAGTGTTTCCTGCTAAAACAAGGAGAATAAGAAAAAAATAGTACAGGTACTATTTTCAATACTTCATAATGATTTTTTTCACTTAAAAATGAATTCAAATTTGATATAAAAACATATTAAATCATTTTATTAAAAAGGAAAAACAATATTTTTAAGCCTAAAATGCTTCCAGAAACATACAGTGAAAACTCTGTTTAAAAAGAAGTGATGGAGTACCATTATCTCCTTGAAGACTACCAAGGCCTTTGAAGAGGCTAAGTCCTCAGAACAAACTACACAAAATTCCAATACAAATAAGTTTTGACATGTTCATGGTGATTTCAACCTTCTCAATGTTACATAAATCTTCTTAAAGCATTCGCTCCTATCTGAGCTTTACAATATGGCATCCCATGCTCAAAAAACAAGTAATTCCCGTTCCTATTTATCTTAAAATGAGAAGCAAGGGGAAACAATTCTAAATGTCCCTTTTAAAGATTTCTGTTTTCAGAATTCTTTTTTCTTCCTCAAGACAGCAATCAACAGAAACCTCCAGAAAGAAGGGTTTTAAATAGCTCTTTTGGAAGTCACTTGGTGCTTTTCTGTCAAACAGTTTACATCCTACAACTCTCAATGAAAGAGCTTTGCCTAACGCGCCCGTTTGAAGCTGTTATGGACCCCAAGAGCCATGATCTTTAAATCCAATCTCATGGGATGGGACTCTTGATTAAATTATTTCCATGAAGTTGTAGAACTGCCCATTCAAGGTGGGTCTCAAGTTCACTGGCATCCTCTATGAGAAGATAAAAGGCAGAGACATTTTGAAGAGAAGCTGAGAGAGACAATTTAGAGAGAAGTTAAGATATGTAACCCGGAGTTTGCCCCAGGGAAAAGCAAAGAACCGACAGACCCACAGGCTTGGAGACTCTGGATATGCAGACAGAAGGACGTTTGGAGATGCTAAGTTAAGAGATGAAGCCCTGAGTTTGACCCAGAGAACCTAAGAGAGGACTCCCAGATGCTTAGACTGAAAGGCCCCAGGAAAATCAAGCAGAAAGCAGGTGAGAGAAGCTAAGAGAAGCCCAGAGACATTTTTGAGAAAGCAATTTTGAAAAGGAACCTGGGAGCAAAGGACCAGCATACACCAGACACGTGCCTTACCAGCTGACAGAGGTGTTCCAGATGCCATTGGCCTTCCTTCAGTGAAGGTATCCTCTTGTTGATGCCTTAGTTTGGATACTTTTATGACCTTAGAACTATAAATTTGTAACATAGTAACTCTCCTTCTTAAAAGCCAATCCATTTCTGATATTTTGCATCATGGCAGCATTAGCAAACCAGAACACCTCGGAATGTGCATGCTAAACTAAAATAAATCAAAAGTCCTCTCCCTATCACATCACCCAGACTCAATACAAATCATACTCTACTCAGGCACAAGGACAACATGGACTTCTGTTTCTGGTAATGTGGACCCAATGGCTGGAAAGCACCTAAAAACTTTTTTTGAATGTACTGTAGAGCTGGCAAAAAAGTAAGAGAAATCCTCCAAGGCCAGAAATAATAACAAGCACAGGAAGGTAAGCTAGTTCTGAAGCACCAGGAAGGTAAGCTAGTTCTGAAGCCAGCATGTCCTAGGGGCATCTACATAGTCCTAGTGGCATGAACTTGATGGGAAGGAGGATGGGGTAGCTTTAGGAAATAGAGTAACAGGGGGCAAAAGAAAGTCCCTCACTCACTGGGGTAAATTAAAAAAAAAAAAAAATCATCTCACAGGTATACACATGAAGGAATGCTGAGGGAAAAAAGATAAATACATGTGAGTAAATCTAAGCACTGTCTTATTTCTGAGGTTGAAAAATATATATCAAGACCCAGAACTGTAACAGCTATAAAAATAGTTCCTGTCAGAAGGAGTATGCACTTTGCAAAATATTCATATTATCACTTCTCGGATAACCACTGCAAGAATAGAATAGAATGGATAACTTCCAACCAAGCAGAGAGAGAAAATGGAATGAAAAAGGAAAAAAAAAAAAAAGAAGAAGAAGAAGAAGAAGACAAGACAAGAAAGCATGTTGTGGTAGAAAAAAATCAAGCTTTGAACTTAGATAACTCCTGGGTTCAAATCCCAGCTCTGCATTTATTAGTTCTAACCACAGGCAAGTCATCTACTTTTTAAAGTTCAATTTCTTCATCTTTAAAAAAGGGGATAATAATATAAAGTTTTTACTCAAGGGTTTGCACTAACATGCAAAGATACTACACTTAAATACAGTGCCTAGCACGAAGACACAAATACCTTTTCCCTTGCCCTTGATTTCACGACACTGAAGTATGTTCATTAACAAAGCAGGTTGTCATTGTTTTTGGTTAAGAAAGAGACTATTTTAATTATGAATATCACAACTATTAGATGGAATCCAGTCACACCGGCCACCTTAACCTTCTGTATAGCTCTTCCTTATCTGAGACTAAAAAGCTTCTTAATAATGTCAAATGATTTATAGTACCTCAAGTTCATTATATATTCCAAAACTATGCTGAAATATTGTATCAGTTTTCAGAAGAAAGACTAACTTCAATCTGAAGCAAATGCCTCTTCTATAGTTTAATGCAAAGGTTAAATACTGCACATAAAAAAAAGAAAAGCCACTTGCTGCTTTATTTATTTAATCCTGCCCCCTTTCTGGAAGAAAGGAAAAAAGAATGATTATTAATTATGTCACCTCAAAGATGTTTAACGAGCCCCCAGTTAAAATCTGTTAAAATTTGGAATGACATGAAATCCCAAAACAGAATAAAATAACATTTTGTTGGGGAGGGGGCAAGATGGCGGCATACAGGGGAGTGGAACTTAGTTAGTCCCTTGGAGCAACTAATAAACAACAAGGAACAACTAGTAAATAATCTGGAATAACTGCTGGGGAACAGCTGTGACTGTCCACACATCATACACCAACCTGGACTGGGAGGAATGCCTGAGATAGCAGCATAAAATCTGTAAGTAAAAACTGTGGAACTACACCAGGAGCCCCTTCCCTCAACGGCAGGCTGAGCTGCAAAACCTCACTGTGATAGAAAGTAGCACTCTCTGAGCAAGCAAATACAGTTCAGCCCAGCTCCAGCTGGGGTTTTAATTAACAAATCTGGACTGCTGAATACAAGCTACAAACCCCCTAACAAGCAGACACAGGCTTTTAGTGATGACTGACCTTAAACAGCCAGAAGACTCCTCTGTCCCAGGAGGAGGAACCTAGAAGACCAGGTGTTAACTCTGACCAATGGGTGAAACTGGGGGGCTGTGGACTGGCTATGAAAGGGGGCTTTCTGTCCCTTTTTCCCTCTCAACCTGAATGGCTCAGTAGAGAAAGCTTCAGCCATTTTCAGTTCCCAGCGCTCTGACCCAGACAGGTGTGGAGACAGTGGAGTGAGAGACACAAAGGAGCTATTCAAATGCAGATGGTAACTCCCTAGGGGGTGTATCTTCCCTAAGAGGGAGAAGGTGGGCCCAGCTCTACTACCCACTCTCCCTTCAGAACCGGACCCCAGAGCATGGGGGAAAACAGCCAAAACAGAAACTAAAGGGGCCACACCTCCTTACACCAGTCAGGAGCGACAGGCTGACAGGCACCACATGCTAGGCAGTTAGGAAAAGCACAGCAGCTAGACACCTCACAGGAAAGACTGTCAATCTCTAAGACACACCCACAGGGAGACTTGAAACTGAATATAAACCCATTCTGAGATCTGAACCCATTTTGGACTGGGAAAATCTGATTCGGTAACCAAGGAAACCGGATGCCTACACAACAGAAAACTACAATCTACACTAGGAAAAACGAAGATATGGCCCAGTCAAAGGAACAAACTCACACCTCAATTAAGATACAGTTAAGATATTGTTTCACTTTAATGAAACAATCAATTAAAGACTTTCAAATAAATATGCTAAATGAAATCAAAAACCAAATCAACAAGTTCAGGGAAGCTATGGCAAAAGAGATGAAAGATATAAAGAAAGCACTGGGCAAACATAAGGTAGAAATCAGAAGTTTGGAAAAAAACAACTGGCAGAATCTATGGAAATGAAAGGCACAACACAAGAGATGAAAAACACAGTGGAGACATACAACAGCAGATCTCAAGAGGCAGAAGAAAACACTCAGAAACTGGAGAACAAGATACCTGAAAGCCTACACACAAAAGAACAGACAGGGAAAAGAAGAGCAAAATATGAGCAACATCTCAGGAAACTGAATGACAACATGAAGCACATGAATATACGTTTCAGGGGTGTCTCAGAAGGAGAAGAGAAGGAAAAAGGGGCAGAAGCAATAATAGAGGAAATAATCAATGAAAATTTCCCATCTCTTAGGAAAGACATAAAATTACAGATCCAAGAAGCGCAGCATACCCCAAACAGAATAGATCCGAATAGACCTATGCCAAGACACTTAATAATCACATTATCAAACATCAAAAACAGAGAATCCTGAAAGCAGCAACAGAAAAGCGATTCATCACATACAAAGGAAGCTTGATAAGACTATGTGTGGATTTCTCAGTAGAAACCATGGAGGTAAGAAGGAAGTGGTGTGATATCTTTAAGATACTGAAAGAAAAACCACCAACCAAGAATCCTATATCTGGCAAAACTGTCCTTCAAATATGAAGGAGAGTTTAAAATATTTTCTGACAAACAGACAATGACAGAGTCTGTGAACAAGACACCTGCACTACAGGAAATAAAAAAGGGAGCACTACAGACAGAAAGGAAAAGACAGGAGTGAGAGGTCTGGAACACAATTTTGGGGGATGGCAGAACAGCAGTGTAAGTACACTGAACAAAGATGACTGTGAATACAGTTCAAAGAGGAAAGTTAGGAGCATGTGGGACACCAAAAGGAAAGAGGAAAGATAAAAGACTGGGACTGCATAACTCACTGAAACCTAAAGTGCTCAACAATTGTAATAAAATGTTCAAATATGTTTTTACATGAGGGAGAACAAATGAATGCCAACCTTGCAAGGTGTTAAAAATGGGGTAGTATTGGGGAAAAAATACAATCAATGCAAACTATAAACTACGTCAACAGAAACATGGTATTATGCTTCCTTTAATGTAACAAAGGCAATATACCAAAGCTAAATGCCTATAAGAAGGGTACATAAGAGAGGGCTATGGGACTCTCAGCACTGGTGATGTTGTTTGACTCTTTTATTCTACTTTAGTTTAATTCTATCTTTCCTTTTGTTGCTTTTTAGCTGTCTTTTTTCTTCTTCTTTTTCTTTTGTCTCTCTACCTTCTTTGACTCTTCCTCCTCCTTTGTGGAAGAAATGGAGATGTCCTTATATAGATAGTGGTGATGGTAGTGAATACATAAATATGTGACCATACAGGGAACCACTGATTGTTTACTTAGGACAGAATCTATGGTGGGTGAACAAAACCATCTTTAAAAAAAAAAAAAAAAAAAAAAAAAAAAAAAAAACGGGTTGATGAAGAAACCTTAAGGGCACTATACTGAGTGAAGTAAGTCAGACACATAAGGACAAATAAAATATTGCATGGTTTCACTGATATGAACTAACTATAATATGTAAACTCACAGCCACGAAATATAAGTTACCAGGATACAGAATGAGGCTAAAGAATGGGGAGCGGTTGCTTATTATGAGCAGAATGTTCAACTAGGTTGAACTTACGTGTTTGGAAATAGACAGAGATGACAGTAGCACATTATTGTGAGTATAACTAACAGTGCTGTATGGTGTCTGAATGTGGTGGAAACGGGAAGCTTAGAGTCATGTAGTCACCAGAAAGAAAGCCGGAGGTTAAAAGATGGGAATGTATAAAACAGTGAATCTTGTGGTGGACAATGTCCATGATTAATTGCATAAATATTAGAAGTCTCTTTCTTGAACTAGAACAAATGTATGACACTATAACCAGAAGTTAATAAATAGAGGGGTATATAGGGAAAAATACATACCTATTGCAAACTATGTACTACAGTTAGTAGTATTTTAACATTCTTTCAACAACAGTAACAAATGTACTATACCAATACTATGAGTCAATAATGGAGGGAGGATGGTTAGGGGCATGGTTGGAAGTTTACTTTTCTTTTTTTGTCTTTATCTCTTTATTGAGTAATGAAAATGTCTAAAAATTGAAAAAAAATTAACTGTGGTGAGGATGCACAGCTTATGATGGGACCATGGACAAATGACTGTACACTTTGGATCTTTGGATAATTGCATGGTATGTGAACAATCTCAATAAAATTAAATTTTAAAAAAAAATAACATTTTGTTGAATTAAGAATGTTTCATGGGTTTAGAAATGTGTTCCAAAAACTATTATCAGTAAAAGCTTAGTAAAGTCAAGTACCTTACAATAACTGTGTTATACTCTAAGGACAAAAAAATGTGAACATCTTTTAATTCAACAACCCACATTTGGTTTATCTATACCCTACCACCCATTTTACTCTTCATGGTCAATTTTTTATTCTAAGCAGATTTTTTCACTTCTACACAGAATTTCCAAAATTTCCCCATTTGTACATTTAGAGAATAAAAATTAATTCCCATACATATCTAAGACAAACTTACAATGCTAAATCTGCCAAAAAAAAAAATGCAATTCAAAAGAAAGTATAAATGCTTTAATTGTTCATCTCTACCAGTACAGAGGATTGACTATCCCCAACTTTAAAGCACATATGCCAAATAAATGGTCAGCAAGATGACACAATCCTCTTCTTACCTGGAATAAAAATGTTAAAAGCTGAAAGTATTTTGCAAGAAACCAACTGGCAATCACAAAAACTAAAGATGAAAGTTTTATTAAAATAGGAATGGAAAATCCTGCATGTAAACACAGACTCTAATAAAAAAAATGACATGGGGGAATTTTATGAGTGGAAATCTTAAATAGGGCTTTATTATGTATAAAACAGAAGGCATCAGCTTGATATATAGCAAAGTAACCTGAAGTCAGGTTGCCCAGATTCAAATCCCAGCTCCATTACTTAAAGTGTAACTTGGGCAAACTATTTAGTCTCCATACACTTCAGTGTTTGTGTCTGTAAAGTATAATAATAGCCCATATGAGGATTGTAATGGGGATTCAATTAGACGTAACAGATATAAGCACCTGGCACAGTGATTGGCACATAGCAAATATTTAATAATTGTTAGCTGGTCTTATAATTATTATTCTCTTTCTAAAAATTTTTATACCACCAGTAGGAGAAGGATAAGCTACAGGTTAAAAACACTTACACAATGGTTAAATAAAGAAATTTTATTTTTGGTACTGACTCCTTGATAAGAGTGGATACTCCCAAGGTCCATCACTCAGCAAATAAAATGATCTCGGAGCCAATACCAAACAACCACAAATTGTATCATTAAAAAATTATCAAAGTGCTTGCTTAGACAGCACCTATACTAAAATTGGAATGATACAGAGGAAATTAGTATGGCCCCTGTGCAAGGATGACACACAAATTCATGAAGTATTCCATATTTTTTTTTAAAAATCTTCATTTTTTGGACCTGCATATTTAGCTGTTTTGAAATGCAGGTGTTTCCTTTTTGAGTTTCAAATGTAAGACTGCTACCGTCATATCACAATATTCAGTGGTAAAGTCTTGTTTGTTACTGTCATTCCCATTCCTTTCCGTTTAGAATCAGAATAAAGTTGTATTTCAAATATCAAAAAAAAAAATCATCAAAGCATAAAGGCCACTACTAATCTATAACTATTAGTTAGGTTGCCATATCAAGGGATTGATGAAATTTTTCTACAATATGTTACCATGGAACTGATCTTAAGGCTAGCCTTGAGGGTCACTCAACCACAGAAAAGTCAAAAAGAATCAAGAACCATCAGCTATTCTGTAAGCTCAGCAATTCAATATGCCCCTCTCATGGTTGAGCTGCTATGGGCATGGAGGGGTTAATAAATTACAGATATAGGCTATTCAAAATGGCTTATTTCTCTAAGGTTCCAATTAAGTAAAAGAATCTACTGCAGATAGTTCTCAAAGTTCTGTTTGCATTTGACCTTGACAGCCTAAGAAAACCTAACCAGTCTCAAGGAAAGTAACACCCAAATCTAAAACCTACAAGTTGGGGATGAAAAGCAAAGACTCTAAAGAATGCTTAAATTCTTACACTAACCACAGGGAGAAACTACTTGAGAATGAACTGTTAATTGGCAGAAGTCATGATCAACATCACCTGGACAGACTTCTAGGGCAAAAATCTAATTACTTATTTGGTAGCCACTAACTTATTCTTCAATTCCAAAGCAACCTTTTTATATAGGTTTGAAAATAATGAAACTGTCTAAAATGTTTTGGTTTTTTTTGCAGCTGTGGAAATACATTTATCATTACCCTCCATTACCCTTTTCAGCTGGCAATAACTTGTGGTTGTAAAGCAAAGTAAAAAGGGTTTGGGTGATTTTAATCAAAACTTGGATTCTAGCCCTGCCCCACAGCATGCTGTAATATGAGAAAAGTTCCTGCCTCACATTCCAAGATAAATGAATTTTTATGTTAATAGACCCCTACATTAACTGCCACCTCTCTTTTTACTTTTTTTATCCTCTAATACTTTTCAACTATGCTAGACACTACATTAATTTCAATGCCACCCTTGAAAAACATTAACGAATAATAAACTGCATTTAACACAACTTCAGAATAGAACAAATGGAACATAAAACACTTCTAGTAGTGCAATGATACACAAAAAAATTGCTAGAATCAACATGCTGCTACCACCCTCTAAAAAATACTTTGAAGTACAGGCACCAAAACATTTAAGGTACTTTTGAAATATAGACACAGAGTATATAACCAAAAGCAGATGGACTTTAGAATGAGCTCCACCTCTTACAAGCAATGCAAACTTACACAATTTATTTATTCTCTCTGAACTTTGGTTTCCTCATCTATAAAAGGGTTATATATAACCCTTCTGAAGGGTTGTTGTGAAGACTGGGTATAATATACATAAAATACCCAGGGCACTACCTGGCATATAGTATATAATCAACAAATAGAAGCCAGTATTATTAGAGACATTTTCAACAAGAGGGACATCTGGTAGTGACTTTTACACCTTGGTAGAAAAATTCACCATGTAAATAGAACTTACTACTATTCCGAAAAACACAGTAAAACCACAAGTTTCATGGAAGAAAACCATGTAACCTGACAACATTTTAATTAGGAATATTTATCGTATGGCAAGTTAGAAATAGGAACCTGCAACCAAGAGATGAGAAACATTTTATATTGAGATTAATTAAA
This sequence comes from Choloepus didactylus, assembly GCF_015220235.1. NCBI lineage: Eukaryota > Metazoa > Chordata > Mammalia > Pilosa > Megalonychidae > Choloepus > Choloepus didactylus. The sequence goes on from NC_051308.1 coordinate 37,077,619, forward strand.
CAAAAAAACATGTAGTGAGATTATAAAGGAAGAATCTAGAGAGGGGAAAACGTCCAAGAAGTTCTTCCACTTATCTGTCAAGTAGAAAAGGTCCTATCTCTTCCCATTATTCCTCCTCCTCTTCTTAACTACTCAGGGGAAGAAACATGTTCTCTTGGAAACTGAGAGTCCAAGAGGAAGGAAGTCTGAAGTAACAAGGTAAATAAGCAACATATACATTAAAGCACTTGTTAATTCTTTAGGTTAATAGGTTTTTTGCTTAGTTTTACAAACTTCACCTTAAAATACATATACTTTATATAATGAGTCTTGGGGTAAGGTCTACTAGTCATCTCATATCTTACTCTGATTTAATTTAATCAAATAATTCAGATTAGCTAACAGTTATGATGAAAGAAATGGAGATTTTATTTGGGGGGAAAAGTTAAAGGACAAAGGAAAGAAAACCAGATAATTTTAATGCACAGGGTACTTGTGAGATGAGAATGCATCACTAAGCAGGAGAGCAGGGAAAAGGAGGAGATTGCAAGAGGGTGTACACAAAAGAATATGGAACAAATTGACCCACACTGCTTACCATGGTATTTTAGAGGCAGTAACTGTCTAGCATGTCTCACTGAAAACCAATTGCTACTGTCAGTTACCAATATTTATCTACTGTAAAACTGTGAAACAGAATACCTTATAATTTGAAACACTGAATTCATGAATTAAGTTGTTCTACCTTCTGAGCTGTGTTAAATTATTTAGAAAAATCATATCACTCAAAAACCATTTTATAAATTGCATCCTTAAAAAAAAAAGTTAAGGATTATTAGAAAGAGACACTCTACACCTTACTTCTTCCCTCAAAAGTCCCCTTTCAAGTTTTGTGGAACTCCTTCTCTTGCATATACAAATTTCTCCTCAACTTAAATTTAAAACCTAGCATTCGAAATTGTGCTGAGAAGCTCTTGCCCTCTTCCAGCTCAACCCTAAAGAACCATTCTTTAATAAATCTTCAAGCAACAAAGTGGCTCCTAGAGTGTCAACTAGACATACCAAGTCACTCTGAGTCAAAGGTAAATATTACCAACCTTCTAAACACAAGAGAAATGGTTTCTAGGTCTCGTTCAGAAATAATTATACCACAAAGTTGAAGCAGAAACTATGCCTTGCATCTAGTAATCCTCACTTAGATCCTTTAGCCCACACACTGAAAAACTATAATTTGATTACCATTGAGTCTACATCCTAAATGCTTTCGTATTTCAAAACGCCAATTATCACAGAAAGCATCTTTTTGTTTAACCAGTTATCTTTGAAGTCAGACATCTGTGGTGGTTTAAAGCTGTATGCACCCCAGAAAAACATGTTCTTAAACCTAATCCATTCCTGTGGGTGTGGACCTACTGTAAGTAGGATCTTTTGATGAGGCTACTTCAGTTAAGGCATGACCCACCTCATCTAGGATGGCCTTAATCCTCTTCCTAGAGTCGTTTATAAACAGAATGAATACAGAGAAAGAAAGAGAAAGCCATGGAAGCAAGAAGCTGAAAGCAACAAAACCTGGAAGAGAAGGGAGAGACCAGCAGATACCACCATGTGCCTTTCCATGTGGCAAAGGAGCCAAGGATCACTGGCAGCCAGTCTTTGGGAAGAAAGCATCACCCTGATGATACCTTGATTTGGACATTCTCATAGCCTCAAACTGAAAGCTAATAAATTCCCATTGTTTAAAGCCAACCCATTTCATGGTATCTTCTTTGAGCAGCCTAGAAACTAAAAAAGCATCCATCAAAATATTTTACTTTTTTATACAAAACCTGAAAGGAAGAATGCTTTGAAGAAAAGAAGGAGAAGTTGCTTCAATTCTTGTACTTTCCATTCCGTTTAAATTGTTTAGCCTAGACTGTAATTCCATTTTTACATATATTTATGAATTATCTTTTGCATGCTTTTAATAATCACAAATCATAAAAGCAACTGCTCTGAAGCTCAAGGCAGGACTGTAGTTAGTTGTTCTCTGAGCTGTAACAGGAGTTAGTCACCATCTTGGAAAATCACTCAATGACAGTAATACAATACACTGGATGTACAACTTACCTATGTAAGTCTGCATTTGTAGCTGTCTCATTCACTGTAATTCTAGGTATAGGTACAAAAAGTTGATTATTTCATTATTTCGAAAGCATTTACATATTAAAATGCACATTAATTTTAAATGAATTTCTTATTATATCTCCTTTATCCTATAGTTAAAACATTATGTTAAGTTCTTATAATCATGTTTGTAAGCAGGCTACAGAATATCTACGAATTCATTTCAGAATAGTAAACAAGGTACTATAAAGTGAAAATAGGAGTTGGATCTAATAGGCTGAGAACCACTGGTCCAAATTAATAATAATGTTTTGGCCAAATCTCAACAACAAAGATGCCAATCTTGCCCTCATTTTTGAAACAAATATAATGTGTTTCAAGCGTTCAACCACAGCTTTAAATGCCTACCTGAAGCCATTTTACAGATAAATACTAGATCTCTCAGTGTAGGTAGTTTCCAAATCTCCTTTCCCCTGTTGAATAAAATATATGAGTAAGAAATGGTTGTGAACACCACATGCATACATAGGACCTCTAAGTCCTCCAGCACACTGTACATGTCTACGCAATTACTCCTACCTGACTGTGAAGGAAACTGGCAGTGATTAATAGGAAGCAACAAAAGAACCCAGTTGTCACTAAGGAAATTGTCCTTGAGCATCAGATGCAAAGATTCTATCCTGAGTTTATTTTCTCCACATTAAATTATGTTGGTGGGATCCTGTCAGTTGCTTTCCCTGGAGCAGGCTCTAGAATAATGCTGGTCAACAGAAAACTCTTGAGATGATAAAAAAAAAGTTCAACATCAATACTGTCCGATATGGTAGCCACATGCAGCATGCAGACACATTTGAAATGTGACATTGTATGACTGAAGAACTGAATTTTCAATTTTTTTAAATTTTAATTTAAATAGCCGTATGACTGGTGACTTCCATATAGGACACCACAGCTTCAGAATATCAAAGCTGCAAAGGGTCCTGGAGGCCATATAATTCAACCATTCTTAACCTAGGAGAAAGATCTGCCACATCAAGAAATTATAAAGCAGCCACTGAGGGGGATAATGACCTCCAAGTAAGTGTTATTCAAGTGTGCCAAAACAATGGGGAAAATAAGAACACTGATGAAATCCAGCTACTAACTTTTCATATGAAGTTACTGAGTCTCAATGGCAAAATAACTTACCCAGTCATTATCATCTGTCAGCAGCATAGCTAGGGCTAGAACTCAGGTATCCTGACATTTACTTCAGGACTCTTTCTGTTCCTCTATTTTAGGTTTAACTCCTCATTAACTATCTAATAAATATAGTGTTAATCTAAACTTTTCTTCAAAGTTATATTTAGCTGTAAGCAATTTTAACTTTTAAGATTTGAGCCAAAGCTAGAAAGCTTTTCTTACATGAAACTAAATAGTTTGAGATTTAAGGGTTTAAGATTGACTAAAAATGGAAATAATGTTCATATACAATCTATGTATATCTATATATAAATAAAATTACTTATTTATATAATAATAACAGACTAAGGCCATTGGCAAGACTAATTACCAAAAACATTAATTATCATTCCTCTCTTTTTTTAAAAACCTTTTTAGTTACTGTCAATTTTTTAGTCTTTAGAGTATGGATAAGAATTCATATGCAGTTCAAAATCTAAATTCCAAATGAAATCATAAATACAGGCAATATCAGACAGAGATGTTTTCTTCAAACCAAGTTTTAAAATATTCTAGGTTTAAATGGTAACATTTTGTTTTGAGGGCAAGGAGAGAGGCAGGTATGTTGGAATCTGTAAATCCAATGATTTACTTCTTCAGAGACATATACGTAAAAGTGAGTGCTAGGGAGTAGAAAACCCAGTATGAGTTTTGGAATGACCTACAAAGAATTCTCAGGTCCCTCAGGAAGTGAGACAGACCAGGTCCAGGGAACCATCACTTGCCACACTTACCTACGTTAAGCCTTGTATAAAATTATCCACAGATGACCAGCTTCTAAACTCTACAAGAAACGTAAGCTACTCAGCTATAATCAAAGCCCCTACACTTTGGCCTGGAGCTATTCTCCAAGCTCATTGTATGCATAAGCCCTGAAGGAGAGTACTCACAGGTCAATCTGCAAAAACTAGGAAAGTTGCTATCTTGTGTGTGTGTGTGTGTGTGTGTGTTTGTGTGTGTGTGCTTATTTGTTTGTTTGTTACCTCCTAGCATGCCAGGAACAGTCTATCTTGACCATTAGCTGGACACAAGCTTAAGGAACAGATGTCTCAAGTCTAAATCTCGGATATAATACACTAAAATATCAAAATGTCCAGGTTTCAACAAAAGGTTCCAAACCTACAAAGAAATGGGAAGTGATGGCCCAGGCAGAGAAGAAAATTAAAGCCTTAGAAACCATCAAAGAGGAAGACAAGACCTGGAACATACCAGACAAAGATTTTTAAAAAATGGTTCTAGGGCGGAGGGATGGAGACCCAAATGGGTTGTGAGGCTGCCCCACGCAGCGGCGGCGGCAAGAAGAGGGACTCTCCAGGGACTGCAGGTTCACTGGCGCACCTCATTATCAAGGATCTTGGAGAAATTCAGTCAAGACTTTTAGATCACAGACCAGTTATTCAAGGTGAAACCCGTTATTTTGTGAAAGAATTTGAAGAAAAATGTAGTCTCCAAGAAATGAGAGTTCTTGAAAATTTGAAGAATATGATCCACAAAACAAATGAACAGACTCTTCCCAAATGTGGAGAGACAGTTCAGGACAACATAAACCAAGTTCTCCAGAGATTGCAAGCAGCTAATCACTCAGTCTGTAGACTCCAACAGAGGGAGCAGGAACAAAGAAAGTCCCCCAAGGTGTGGACTATTCCCACGTTGTGCTCTGAACTCGCCGCCATTCAGAGCAGCTCCTGAATCCATTCAGAGGAGCACCTGATTTCAGGGCAACATGACTCGACTTCCCCACCCTGTAGATTCATAGTGAGCATTTAATAGCTAGTGAAAAACAGCATGCAATCCAGTGGGAAGATTTCACGAAAGAGCAACACAACAAACAGGCTGAAGTGGACAAAGAGCACAAAAAAGCCATGGAGAGACTTAAAGGTCAATAAGCTGAGATAGAGAAAGACCTAGCAAAATTTTCAACCTTTTAAGAACTCACAATAACAAATGAACAAGAAAACATTGACACACACACCCCCAAAATATTCCCATCAAACCATTTAGCCTCTGCTTCAAGCTTAGCAATATTTTCAATGGCACTCTTACGTCAGAAGAAAGGAACTTCTGCTTGAGTCCTGATTAAAGGTTTAACAGAAGAGTGCTATATCTTTCTAGTCCTCAAGTGCCTATATATGATTAATGGATGCGGCGGAGTAGGAGGAAAAATGGGATAAATTTACACTTTGTTAATTAGAATTGGTCTTACCATTGATTAGCTCAGAGAACTCTTAAGTATAGACTAACTGCAAAATAATTTAATTCATTCCTGTGCAGGGTTAGTATCAGATTATTGTGGCTTAAAAGGCAGGTTATAATAGCTACCAGCCATAGCTTCCCAGGCTATGGGAAGAATGTATAAAGTGTTATTCCATGACAATGTAGACAAAATGACTGTCCTTGGAGCAGAAATCATATTTAAGAGAAGCAAAAGTCAAAATATTATCTCACTTATGGCAGAGATGGCTGTGTTGGGCTTTGAACTGCCTATTGGAAAAGGTTGCAAATTTCATAGTACAACATAATGCCGTATGTTACACCGGATGACAAGACGTTTTGTGGCTTTCCAACAGTTAATGTTTTCAGTTTTTAAAATATGCTTAATAGGAGCAGCTTACCAAAAATATATATTGACTTTTAGCCTTTCCAAAAACCATAATCTTGCCCATAGTATTTATCTCATATTTGTGTCTGTTTTGCTGTAGGTAAGCTTTATAGGATAAATAATGTCTATACATGTTTCAACTGTTGAATGAGTAATCAGCAAAATCTGCCAAGTAGTACCTCTGGAACTGTATAAAGTACCTGGCTCTGAATGAACCAGAAGTGTTTGCCCACATGGCAAATGAGCCATGTTAAATGTAAACCCTTTTTTTAAAGTCTATTCTCATAAGGAGGTGTATTACGGCGAAACATGTACCAGTTCTTTCATCACTGTGATCTTTAAAGATCTGCATTTAACAATATAATTGAAGAACTAAGTTGCTTTCTTTATTTGCCAAAAACCAAACAAAATTAAATGCAATACCTTCAAGAGATTTATGGCAAATGAACTTGAAGTATGGATAAATCCTTCAAATATTTTTTATTGCTCTTTCTTTATTGTAAAGAAAGGGACAAGAAAGAAAATATCCAACTCTCTCGTGTTATCTCAGTGCTGCGACTGCATAAAATTGATAATGCTTGCCTGTATAAATCTACGGCTTACTGTCAAAGCTTCATTCTTGGCTGCATGTTGAAAACGTGATTAAAGTTAATAGAGGAGATGAAATTAAAAAAAAAAAAAAGGTTCTAAATATATTCAAAGAGCTAAAGATAAACATGGACAAACAACTAGAGGAAACTGGGAAAACAACAGGTGAACACAAAGAGAATTTCAATAAAGAGATGAAAATTATGAAAGGAACCAAACACCTGAAGACAACACAAAAAAATTAAAAATTTCCTACCGCATTTCAAGAGCAGATTGCAGCTGGAAGAAGAAAGAATCAGTGAACTTGAAGATAGGATCACTGAAATTAACCAGTCTGAGGAGCAGAAGGAAGAAAGAAAAAAAGCAGAGCTGAGGAACTGCCATCAAGCATACCAATATACACATTGTGGGAGTCCCAGAAGGAAAGGAAACGAGAAAGGAGCACAGAGAATATGCAAAGTAATAATGGCTGAAATGTCCCAAATTTAACGAAAGACATGAATATAAGCATCCTAGACACTCAAACTCCAAGAAGGATAAACCCAAATAGACCCACACTGCAACATATTATAATTAAACCATCTAATGGCAAAGACAGAGAATTCTGAAATCCACAAGAGAGATAAACAATGTGTCACATACAGGATGCCTCAATATGATTAAATGCCAATTTCTCATTGGAAACTATGGAGGCAAGAAGGCAGTGGGATGATATATTTAAAGTGGTGAAGGCAAAAAATTGCCAGCCAAGAATTCTATATCTGGAAAAATGTCTTTCAAACATGAGGGAGACACAAGGGCTTGTAAATAAATAAATAAATAAATAAGGGAGAGATTAAGAGCTTAAGACATTCCCAGACAAACAAAAGCAGAAGGAATTTTTCACCACAGACCTGCCATACAAGTAATGTTAAAAAAAATTTTGCAGGTTGAAAGAAAAGGACAGGCAGCAAACTCAATGGGAAAAATATTTGGAAACCATGTATCTGACAAAAGACTGATATCTTACATATATAAAGAAATCCTACAACTCAACAATAGTACAAACAGCCCAATTATAAAACAGGCAAAAGAGATGAAAAGACAGTTCTCTGAAAAGAAAATATAAATGGCCAAAAAACACATGAAAATATTTTCATCTTCACTAGCCATTAGGGAGATGCAAATTAAGACCATGAAGAGACATCATCTTACACCAATTAGACTGAATGCCATTAAACAAACAGGAAATTACAAATGCTGGAAAGGATGTGGAGAAATTGGAGCACTTATTCATTGTTGGTGGGACTGTATAATGGTTCAGCCACTCTGGAAGACAGTCTGGCAGTTCCTTAGAAAACTAGATATAGAGTTACCCTTCAATCCAGCAATTTCACTTCTCAGTATATACCTGGAAGATTTGAAAGCAATGACATGAACAGATATTTGCACACCGATGTTCACAGCAGCATTATTCACAACTGCCAAGAGACAGAAACAATCCAAATGTCCTTCAACAGATGAGTGGATAAACAAAATGTGGTATATACACACGATGGAATACTATGTGGCAGCAAGAAGGAACAAAGTCATGAAACACATGACAACGTGAATAAACCTTGAAGACATAATGCTGAGTGAAATAAGCCAGGCACAAAAAGAGAGATATTGTATGTTACCACTAATGTGAACTCTGTGAAAAATGTAAAACAAATGGTTTATATTGTAGAATGTAGGTGACCTAGTGATAGACAGCAAATAGTGAAGGGGGAACGATAATCTAATAAGAACAGGTAAGTTATGGAGGGTAAACTTAATGTTATGGGAATGCTCAGGAACAATTATGGTTTGTTAATTGGGGGGGGGGTATGGTAGGAACAAGTTGGCAGCAAGGTAGTTATTTTAGGTTACTTGTTTTTCTTCTTCCTTTGTTTGGTTATAATTTGTTTATTTTCTTGGGGTAGGGTAGGAACATGTTGGAAGCAATGTAGTTATTTTAGGTTATTTGTTTTTTCTTATTCCTTTGTTTTGGTTTTGTTTGAAATTTTTTTTCTATTTTTTATTTTTTATTTTTTGATAAAGTTAAAAAAACAATGAATGATTATTAAAAAAAGTAAATGAGCAATGGGGGAATGAGGGAATGGAATATTTTGGATGCTCTTTTTTATTTTAATTTTTATTTTAATTTCTGGAGTAATGAAAATGTTGATGGATTGTGGTGATGAATGCACAACTATCTGATGGATACTATGAACAACTGATTGTACACCTTGGAGGATGTATGTTATGTGACTATATCTCAATTAAATTGCATTAAAAAAAAAGAAAAAAGAAAGTAAAGGACAATAGACAATAGATCAAAGCTACATGAAGAAACAAAGCACTCCAGTAAGGGTAGTAACATGGGTAAATATAAATACCCATATGTGCTGGTTTGGATATATTATGTCCCCCAAAACGCCATTATCTTTGATATAATCTTGTATGGGCAGACATGTTGGTGTTGATTAGATTATAATTCTTTGAGCATTTCCATGGAGATGCAGCCCACCCACTGTAGGTGATAACTCTAACTAGATAATTTCCATGGAGGTGTGGCCCTGCCCATTCAGCGTGGGCCTTGATTAGTTTACCAGAGCACTATATAAGCTCAGACAGGAGTGAGCTTGCTACAGCCAAGAGGGATACCGCAAAGAATGCACAGGAGCTGAGAAAGAAGCTGCAGCTTACAGAGACATTTTGAAGATGGCTTTGAAAGCAGACTTTTGCTCCGGAGAGGCTAAGAGAGGAAAAATGCACCAAGAGCAACTAAGAGTGACATTTTTGAGCAACTGCAGCCTAGAGAGGAATGCCCTTGGAGAAAGCCATTTTGAAACCAGAACTTTGGAGCAGATGCCAGCCATGTGCCTTCCCAGCTAACAGAGGTTTCCGGACACCACTGGCCATCCTCCAGTTAAGGTACCCAATTGTTGATGACTTACCCTGGACACTTTATGGCTTTAAGACTGTAACTGTGTAACCAAATGAACCCCCTTTTATAAAAGGCAATTCATCTCTGGTGTTTTGCATTCTGGCAACATTAGCAAACCAGAACACCATAGTATTGCATTTTTTAATTTATAATTTCATTTTTTACTTCCTACAGGATCTAAAAGGCAAATACATAAAAATGTAACAATAAAGTAGTGGTTTGGGACTCATAATGTATAACCATGTAATTTATGACAAGAACCACATAAAGGTGAGGGGACAGAGGGGTACAGGAATATAGTTTGTATATACTATTGAAGCTAAATTGCTATCAAGGCAAATGAGATTGTTATAGATTTAGGATGTTAAACTCCATTGTAACTACAAAGAAAATATCAGAGTGCATACATGCTCACAGAGACAGAAACTCAAATACAGGCTCTCAGGAGTGGGGAGGGGAGACAAGTGGTATAGAGAGTTAATGCATAATGAGTATAGGGTTTCTCAAAGAAATGGGAAGATTTTAGTAATGGAAGGTGTTAAGGGTACCGCAACATTATGAATGTGATTAATCCCACTAAACGGTATGCTCTGGAGTGGCTGCATACATGTTCTCACAATTTTTAAAAAAAGAAAGAACTAAAGAGACAGCGACAATTAAAGCAACACATGATCTTCGGTAGGCTTTAATAAGGGAGGAGAGGAGGCTCAAAAGGACATTATTGGGGCATATGAAAAAAAGGGAATATAGACATAGCAATGTTAAATTTCTTGAACTTGATAACTGCACTTAAGGTGGTTACATAAGTGAATATCCTAGTTCTTGGGAAACGTACATGGCAGTAGTAAGTGTGCAAGAAGTACGATGTAAACCTACATGCATGAGTTCAGAAAATGGATTGATAGACACATACAGAAAGATAGATCGATGGATAGGTAGATGGACTGATACATAGATGGATAGACAGAATGATATGGCATGGATAGGTACATGGATTGGTACACAAGATGGTCAGACAGAATGATATGGCAAACATGGAAAATGTTAAAATTGGTGGATCTCGGTATCTGGGGAGGGATACAAAATGCTGGAGCTCTCAGTATGGGGTTTGTACTATTTTGTAACTGTCCTGCAAGTTTGAAAGTATTTCAAAATAAAAATTAGAAAAAAAAAAAAAAAAAAAACCTGTCCTGAATTGGTCAGTATCTACCATTCTTAAGAGGGTCAATTACATTGTCTTCCAAGGTCCTTTCTAGCTCAGTGAATTAGAGCCAATAAACTGCTTATTAGGAGGAGAAATAAAGTTAGCAGTTCAACTTGAGAGTATGCTTTACATAAGCATTCTACTTTAGTCAAGAGAGTTCTTGTTCTGAGTTGATAAAGCAACTGGGGTAAAATGCTAACAAGAAGTGAACCTGGATAAGGGGTATACTTTGTACTATTTTTATTTTTGCAACTTTATTCAATTACTATGAAATAATTATTATCTAGTGTGCTGGTTTGGGTCTATTATGTACCCCAGAAAAGACTATGTTCTTTTAATTCAATCTTGTGGGGACAGACCTATTGTGGGGAGGACCTTTTGATTCAGGTGCTCCCATGGAGATGTGACCCCACCATTCAAGATGGGTCTTAATTAGTTTACTGGCATCCTCTATGAGAGGATAAAAAGCAGAGACATTTTGAAGAGCGCTCAGAGAAGCTAAGAGATGTAATCCAGAGTTTGTTCCCAGGAGAAGCAAAGAGAAAAGCTAAGACAAAAGCCCAGAGACATTTTGGAGAAAGCCACAGAAACTACAAGCTAAACCCAGGAAAGGACCAGCAGAATCTGGCCATGTGCCTTCCCATGTAACAGAAGAACCCCAGACGCCATGGGCCTTTCTTCAGAAAAGGTATCGTCTTGTTGATGCCTTAATTAGTACATTTTCATGGCCTTAAAACTGTAAATTTGTGAACTAATAAACCCCCATTGTAAAAGCCAATCAATTTCTGGTATACTGCATTCCAGCAGCTTTAGCAAACTGAAGCTATTAGGTTTAAAATAGAAGGAGTTAACCCTGATAGTTATTTTCCTAGGTCCTGCCCCTGTCCCCCATGATAGCAGCCTAGTGCTTGGTCTTTTCAGATCTACAATGTGCTCATATCTACAATATTCTCACCAGTCTCTATGCCTTCAACCTCTCAATATCATAAATAACCATGCTAAAATAAATATTAGTACGTTTTCTTCTATTCACACCTCAACCTTCCCTCAAACTTCTCCATGATTCCTGATTACCATATAAACTTTGACATCAAAAGATTCTACCAGGTCATTCTCATAAGAAGTCCATGAGATTTGCCCCAGGTATAGGCAATGGGCAGTACACTGTCTATAGGGAATTTTAAACAATAATAAAATGAACTGAATGCCTGGTTTGGATACACTAGCAATTCTAAACAACCTCAGTGCTAAGAGACTTCTGCCCACTATAGCAACAACTACCACCATCACCCCTTAGTATGTTACTGATAATGGTTAACCTCCCCACTCCAGCCCAAATCTTTTATCCAATGGTTCTTCTTTTTCTTTGGATCTCAAATAAAATAAAATAACAATAGGCTAAGAGTAATCAGTATATTTTCTTCAGAACTTGCAATCATGAGGTCTATCAAATCACTTTAATAGAAATGTATAATTTAATGGGATGCCTCATTCTAAACAAAATTGAATCGAGTCCATATATAATGTAAGAGTCTAGTTATAAAATCCAACCAATATTGATTTAGTATTAAAAGTACTTATAAAACAACAGTAGGAGGGAGGGGCAAAATGGCAGCATAGAAAGGAGAATTTAGTTAGTCCTCTGGAACAACTAATAAACAACCAGGAACAACCAGTAAATAATCTGGAACAACTGCTGGGGGCAACCATGACTGTCCACATATCATATACCAACCTGGATTGGGTGGAATGCTAAGATTGCAGAATAAAATCTGTAAGTAAAAATTGTGGAAATGTGCCGGGAGACCCCCTCCCCCACGGCAGGCTGAGCTGCAAGCCCTCACTGTAGGAGAAACCAGCCTTCCCAGAGCCAGTGAATATAGCCCAGCTCAGCTCCAACTGGGGTTTTAATTAACAATTGTGGACTGCTGAATACAGGGTACACACATAGACAAAACCTATAACAAGCAGACACAGGCTTTCAGAGACAACAGACCTTAAAGAGCCAGAAAGATCAGGGGCTCTCTCTTACTGACGGGCAAAACTGGGGGGCCATGAACTGGCTCTGAAAAAGGGTTTTCTTTCCCTTTCTCTCTTTCTCAACCTGAGTGGTTCAGTGGAGAGAGCCTCAGCCATTTACAGTTCTCAGCGCTCTGACCCAGACAGGAGTGGAGACAACAGAAGCACCAATTCAAATGCAGAAGATAACTCCCTAGGGGGTGTATCTTCCCTAAGAGGAAGGATGGGGCCAGCTCTACAGTTAACCTTCCCTTCAGAATTCAGACCCCAGACGTGGGGGAAAACAGCCAAAACAGAAACTAAAGGGGCCACACCTCCTTACACCAGTTGGGAGCAACAGTCTGACAGGTGCCACCTGCTGGGCAGATTAGGATAATCACAGAGGCTAGAGGTCTACAGGAAAGCTGGTCATTTTTCTAAGATACATCCTGAATATAACCCTATTCTGAGACCTGAACCCATTCTGGTCCGGGAAAATCTGATTGGGGTAACCAAGGAAACGAGACACCTAGTCAACAGAAAACTACAAATTACAATAGGAGAAAACAAAGATATGGCCCAGCCAAAGGAACAAACTCACACCTCATTTAAGATACAGTTAAGATATTGTTCCACTTTAATGAAACAATCAATTAAAGATTTTCAAATAAATATGCTAAGTCAAATAAAAAACCAAATCAACAAGTTCAGGGAAGCTATGGCAAAGAGATGAAGGATATAAAGAAAGCACTGGGCAAACATAAGGTAGAAATCAAAAGTTTGAAAAAAACAACTGGCAGAATCTATGGAAATGAAAGGCATAACACAAGAGATGAAAAACACATGGAGACATACAACAGCAGATCTCAAGAGGCAGAAGAAAACACTCAGGAACTGGACAACAAGAAACCTGAAAGCCTACACACAAAAGAACAGATAGGGAAAAGAATGGAAAAATATGAGCAACATCTCAGGAAACTGAATGACAACATGAAGCATATGAATGTACGTTTCAGGGGTGTCCCAGAAGGAGAAGAGAAGGGAAAAGGGGCAGAAGCAATAATAGAGGAAATAATCAATGAAAATTTCCCATCTCTTAGGAAAGACATAAAATTTCAGATCCAAGAAGCGCAGCATACCCCAAACAAAATAGATCTGAATAGACCTATGCCAAGACACTTAATAACCACATTATCAAACGCCAAAGATAAAGAGAGAATCCTGAAAGCAGCGAGAGAAAAGCGATCCATCACATACAAAGGAAGCTTGATAAGACTATGTGCGGATTTCTCAGTAGAAACCATGGAGGCAAGAAGGAAGTGGTGTGATATCTTTAAGATACTGAAAGAGAAAAACGGCCAACCAAGAATCCTATATCCAGCAAAACTGTCCTTCAAATATGAGGGAGAGTTTAAAATATTCTCTGACAAACGTACAATGACAGAGTTTGTGAACAAGATACCTGCTCTACAGGAAATACTAAATGGAGCACTACAGACAGAAAGGAAAAGACAGGAGTGAGAGGCTTGGAACACAATTTTGGGTGATGGTAGCACAACCATGTAAGTATCGTGAACAAGATGACCGTGAGGAAGGTTAGGAGCATGCGGGACATCAAAAGGAAAGAGGAAAGATAAAAACTGGGACTGTATAACTCAGTGAAACCTAAAGTGCTCAACAACTGTGATAAAATGTACAAATATATTTTTACATGAGGGAAAACAAATGAATGTCATCCTTGCAAGGTGTTAAAAATGGGGTGGTATTGGGGAAAAAATATAATCAATGCAAACTATAAACTACAGTCAACAGAAACATGGTATTATGTTTCCTTTAATGTACAAAGGGAATATACCAAAGCTAAATGCCTATAAGAGGAGGACATAAGGGAGGGATATGGGACTCTTGGCATTGGTGATGCTGTTTGACTCCTTTATTGTACTTTAGTTTCATCCTATCTTTCCTTTTGTTGCTTTTTAGCTGTCTTTCTTTTCTTTTTCTTTTCCTCTTATCTCTCTACCTTCTTTGACTCTTCCTCCTGCTTTGTGGAAGAAATGGAGATTCCTTATATAGATAGTGGTGATGGTGGTGAATGCATAAATACGTGATTATACAGGGAACCATCGATTCTTTACTTAGGACAGATTTTATGGTGGGTGAACAAAACTGTCTTAAAAAAAAAAGTTGATGAAGAAACCTTGTGGGCATTATGTTGAGAGTAATAAGTCAGACACATAAGGACATGTATGGTGTCACTGATACGAATTAACTATAATATGCAAACTCATAGAGATGAAATATAAGATACCATGATACAGAATGAGGCTAAAGAATGGGGAGCAGTTGCTTATTATGAGCAGAATGTTCAACTAGGTTGAACTTAAGTGTTTGAAAACGGACAGAGGTGACAGTAGCACTGTGAAAATAACTAACAGTGCTGAATGGTATGTGAATGTGGTGGAAAGGGGAAGCTTAGAGCCACGTATGTCACCAGAAAGAAAGTTGGAAGTTAAAATATGGGAATGCATAAAACAGTGAATCTCGTGGTGGACAATGTCCATGATTAACTGTACAAATATTAGAAATCTCTTTCATGAACTAGAACACATGTATGACACTGTGCCACTTTGGATGTATTATGTTTCCCCAAACACCATTATCTTTGATGCAATCTTGTGGGGGGAGGCAGGCATGTTAGTGTTGATTAGGTTGGAACCTATTGTTTCAGTGTTTCCATGGAGATGTGACTCAATCAGCTGGGGGCCAGATCTTCCATTGGATTATTTCTATGGAGGTGATGCCCCACCCATTCAGGGTGGGTCTTTATTGAATTACTGGAGTACTTTAAAAAGAGCTACACAGGCCCAGACACGGAGCAGCTGTGAGTGACATTTTAGAAAGCAACTGAGGGTGACAGTTTGAAGAGGAGTTGCAGCTAAGAGATGAGAAAATGCCCCAAGAGCAACATTTTGGAGAACACCATTTTGAAATGCAACCTGGGAACAAGCAGATGCCAGCCACTTGCCTTCTGAGCTAACAGAGGTTTTCTGGACACCACTGGCCATTCTTCTGTGAAGGTACCCTATGGTTGATGCCTTAGCTTGGACACTTTTATGGCCTTAAAACTGCAACTCTGTAACCAAATAAACCCCCTTTATAAAAGCCGATCCATTTCTGGTATTTTGCATTCTGACAACATTAGCAAACCGGAACAGACACTATAACTAGAAGTTAATAATAGAGGGGTATATAGGGAAAAAATATAACTATTGCAAACTATGTACTACAGTTAGTAGTATTTTAACATTCTTTCATCAACAGTAGCAAATGTACTATATCAATACTATGAGTCAATAATGGAGGGGGTGGTTAGAGGTATGGGAGGCTTCGAGTTTTCTTTTTTGTCTTTATATCTTTTCTGGAGTAATGAAAATGTTCTAAAAATTGAAAAAAAAATTAATCGTGGTGATGGATGCACAGCTGTATGATGGTACCATGCACAACTGATTGTGCACTTTGGATCCTTGCATGATTGTATGGTATGTGAACAATCTCAATAAAATTTTAAAAAAAAACCAATAATCTGAACAAATGGGTCAAAGCCATAACTGCATGCCTAGAGCCTGGGGAATTTGCTATGGGATAAGAGTCAGCAGAATGGATAGGGCCCCACTAATAGGACTGTAGTTCTATTTGGGATAATTAGTTACTTTGAGACCCAGGTTATCTTGGTCACTCAGAGAAATAATCTAACTCAGCAGAGGAAAAAGGATAGAAAATAATATTAAGAGAAGGGGTGACCAACCTTGCCACGAGCCATGCTCTGAATCTTAAGAGAGTGCAGCAGCTGGGTGGTAAGTCAGCAGAAGAGCAATACTCTAACTTAATTTCCCTATACAGAGATGTATTCCTCAGCTGTAATGAGTTCACCCAATTATAACAAACTTTAGGGAATGGCTTTCTAACTAGGATACACAGATAACTAAGATTGTACTATATAATAATAAAATTGATAACCAGAGAGCATGGAACCAAAAAAAAAAAAAAATCAATATACCAAATTACTTCTTACACAACAAACCGGTGATTAAGGAAAATGAAGCATGTAAGTATGTTTATATAAAGACAGAGTATTGGTTATTGCTGTTTTAATAGTTCTTCTAATGCACAGATACATATTTCACTGTAGCAGAAATAGAAAAAGAAATAGTAAATCCATAAGAATAACTAGTAATTTGCTGCACCCTAATTAAAAATTGCCAGTATTGGTTAAATTGTAAAATACAATTAAAACCAACATAATAACACATAGAATTTACAAAGAGAGAAGGCTAAGAAATATACTTTACCATTAGAACAAATACCAAAAATTCCAAAGTCCATCTAGAACACAGGGCAATCAAATTTCAAACATACCATCCATATAGAAAACTAGAAACATGCCCCGGAAGGTAGGTGATCTTGTGTTTCAACAATAGCACTTCTCCAACCATGAACTAAAATCTGAAGACTTACATGTTTTCTCAACTGCTTTATCTCCCAAAAACAGAGGGAAAGAGGGAAGAAAACATTTTTTAAACCATGATTGCATGGAAAAACAAGATCAAGCTAATCAGAGAAGCAGTTGCTACCTATTTTAAAGAAATAAATTCAAAGTAAGACATATATAGAAATCAACACAGCAGTTAATTCGATAACTTCAGAGATCAGTGTCATCTTTTCATTTCCTAATTTGAAAAATTATTCAGTATGCTCATCGACATGCTTAAGCATTGTTTATGTTTAGGCACTGCTCTACTTTTGCAAATATCAGCTGTGCCTCTAAACAGAAAGAAATTTTAAATGCCGATCTTACTAGAGCATAGCTCTTCAAGGCCATCACAAGTTTACGAGCTAGCAAAATGCTAAGGCACCAACACCAAACATCCTAGTTTACATGAATGAGTTCAAGTCAGGCCACCAAGTCAGGTCTAAGTTACCTGTACCAATACAGTTATTTTTAAAATAAAAAAATCTAATACTTGAAATATCAATCATCTGAAATAAGCAAAACAATCATCAGAAATCACCATTCACCACTGACAGTTTTATAAGTATCCCTAGCTACTTTGCACAGTTCACAGCAAAATTCCCTTACCATCTACATAAAAGCTAAGAGAGACCTTGTAACTGCATTGAAGTGGGACACTATATGATGTAGATTAGGAAGTGCATATTAACTGCTGCCTATAAAACATAAATACAAGGTAAATAATAACTGAAATTAATAATAAT
Source organism: Choloepus didactylus (assembly GCF_015220235.1). Lineage (NCBI taxonomy): Eukaryota > Metazoa > Chordata > Mammalia > Pilosa > Megalonychidae > Choloepus > Choloepus didactylus. Next base: position 37,095,535 of record NC_051308.1, read on the forward strand.
TACCTTCTGGTGATGATAAAAACATGCCCCCCCAATACTACTACCCACAGGCCATTAAGGAAAACCAAATGTGCTAATATGTATGTAACAACAATCTTGAGTTTTAACTATTTTTTAAATGCATATATATATATATTTTTTTAAAGCATACATATATATTTCCTTGTAGCAGAAATAAAAAGGAACAGTAAATTATTAAACATTGCTAATAATTTACTGCACCCTAATCTAAAATTGCCCATATTGATTAAAGTGAAAAACTAAACCCAATAGGATAACTTCTAGAAAGTTTGGCAGAAAAACAACAGATAATGAGCTGTAGATGCAAACCCTGACAGCATCAGCTTTCCATATGATTATCACTGTGGTTCTAAAAGCATTCAAGAGTTTATTTAGTGATAAAGAAAATAAGACAACCTACACCCTGCAGAGAAGAGTCCAAAGGGAAAACTTTGTTTGGTCTGCTTGCACGAAGAGAACTTTGAAGTACCTTCAGTTTGACAAAGAAAAACAGAATAAACTGGGCCTGGATAAAGAAGAGTTCAAGTTTTCCCTGGGAACGTAAAATATTTCCCCGAAATTCACACAGGAGGAAAACACATATCAAAAAACAGGCATTAACTTCAAGTGAAGAAATACAAGTTCAGCATCCAGCAGGTAGTTAGCTAGTCATATTTCTAATCCGTTAGGTCAAGATGCCCTCTCATCTATGGCCCTGAGAGGACGGATCCCCTCCTCTCAATCATTCCCTTGGAATCCAGTCATTACCATTTTGTGCCACCCTCACCGGCAATAAGCCAGCACCCGGGACACTCCCCCTACGGGACTGCTTCCCTCCAAGATGCATCTCTGCCCAGAGTCATTCGCAACCCCCGGTCTCCGGACCCCTTCGGCCTCACGGTCTCCGGTGCCCTTCTCCTCAGCCTCTCACAGTTGCCCCTGGGGTTCTCCTCCCCTTCCTAGGCCCCCGGTCCTGGCTCGGGAGCTGGCTCGGGTGCTGGCTCGGGTCCTGGCTCCCTCCCTCAGCCCCAGGTCCCGGCTCTCCCTCCGCTCCCGCGGAGAGTCCCGACTCTACCATCCCTACCAGATCTCCCCGTCCGAAGCCGACGGGCGGCGGCAGAGCCAAAAGACATCCACTGAAGAGAAGATAGCCTGGGACAACCCAGCTCCAAATTCACCTTTAGTCTCGGTTCTAGGATCCTGGCCCAGAGCCCAGCTTCCGCCTCTCGCCGGAAGTCATTCGCGCGCGGAACCGGATATCCCGCCCCTGCTCCCTCTCTGTGGGCCCGCTTGTTTGCGATGTGGGGTCGCATTGGGAACCCGGAGAGGACCCAGGCGAGAGTCGGGTTTGCTGCTGCCCCGGCGGAGTCCTGGACAGAGGGTCTTGGGCCAGAGTGGTGCAGGGCAGAAGTCTCCTTTATCTCTCGCTCCTTACCGTTCCAGTGGATCAGTTAACCAGTGTGCCAATTCTAGTCCAATTCTTTGAGGAACAAGATGACTGGAACCAGATGACTGAGACACTGACACCTGTCCTCACAATCTAGTTGAAAGTTGACATAAATAAAAACAAAGGTTCATCGCCCCACGACGCTGTATTTCTTTTTTTATTCATTAATTAAATTTTTTATTACTTACTGTACATCACCCATTCTACCACCAGACACTGCAGTCACTGCTGGAGATACAATAGTGAACAGACTAAAGCCCTTACTCTCATAGAGCTACATTCAAGGCAATGAACTAGGCATAAAATAAATTAAATAGCAGCCTGTTCCTCAGGAAGCTTAGTCCAGTATAAGGTATATGTCTAGTAAACAAGTGCAATAAAACAACCAAGTTTTATTGGAACTGTGGCAGTGCTATGAAAGTAGGGAATGGGTAGTGAGGAGGTAGGGAGCTGGGTAGGAAAGACTTTTCAGATATTGACTCTTAAGTTGAGACTAAAATAAATGAACAAGAGTTAGGGGGTGGACAAGGTGGGGAAGAACATGCACAGAAAGATGTCAGAGAGTGAGGGTTTGACTTGTTCAGAGAGCTGGAGGGGGTGGTACAGTTAATTTAGCAAGACCTGAGATCATGGAGGCAAGAACAAGCACAACAAGAGGAAGCAAGGCCAGATCATGAAGACTATTGTAGCTTATACTAAGGAATTTGGACTTCAGACTGCACCCAACAGGAAATCAGTGGGGTCCTCTAGGGAAGAAGACAAAAAGAGTGTCATGGGGTTAACATGACACTGGTAATCAAAAAAATAATAATAAAAACATGGAAGATCATGAATAGAACATTTTACCCTAGAGGATGCTTTCTTCAAGTGCCATACCCAGTAGTAGAGATAATGGATGACTACCACAGTCCTATAAAGCAAGACCAACAGGGCTCATACCTGTTAGATTTCCCCATTGGACAAGCACTTCAACCAACTGAGATGCAGGCTGAAGGCACAAAGATTGGAGAGATAAAAAAGAAGCTTCATGACCAAATACAGCGATGAGGACAGACTGTAACTTCTGTTGCTGTATTTTTGCTATTGGTGTTTAATAAATATCCTCTTGTACATAAAGTCCCATCTTTTCTTTTTTATAAGAAATGGTATAATATAAAATTGTCCTTCTTTTCCTTTTTCCTTTTGTCAGCAACAGGATAAGTTATGGTATATGGAGTTAGGAGATAGGATTACAGTACCAAAAAAAGGAGGAATGGACATCATGTAGAGAGGCAGGACTCAGAGGGCAAGACATCACCTCCAGATGGAGTAGAAAGACACAGCTTTGTGTTTTCTTCCATTGAAGAGGTTGGCAATCTATCTGTAGTGAAACATGAAACAATCATGTTGTGGAGAGGAAAGCCTTTGAAAGAATGGGGAGAGTGTGTATGTGGTATGATGTATGTGCATGTGTGCATGCTGCGCAGTCAAGAAGTAAAATGGAATAGGCATCTCTTGAGTTGTTTCTGTAACTCACCACAATTCCTCTCTATGTAGGAAAGACCCCATTACACAGATACAATCCCTTATAAGGCCACATAAACACAAATTACCAAATTTTAGGGTGACCATCCTAGTTTTCCAAGAACTGAGCAGGATCCCAGGATACTGGACGTTCAGTGCTTAAATTGGGATAGTCCTAGGAAAACTGGGACAAGTTGGTCACCCTACCGTGTCATCTGACTATAACAGATTAATCTTCCTCCAAGGAATTTTAAGTGTGGAATAGGGAAACACAGAGAGAAGCTTGCCATTAGAGCTGAGTCACACAAATGGCAGTGCCCTAAAAAGTCTTTGCCAAGGACTCTGAACCCCCTCTGTTTCCTTTGATTACATGACATATTCTTTTTTGCTTAACTGCAACCAAAATAATCTTCAAGAGAATACCTATATCACACCCTTGTTTCAGATAATGTGCTTCTAGAGCTCCTGCTGAAGGGACACTGAGCTAAATGATCCATGCTCATTGTCATAACAAACTGGACCAGTTATGGATACTTAACCCAAATAGGGCTAAGAGAGTCTCTCATGTATGGATTTTGGAGTTTGTGCACAGACTTTGTCTCTCCACTTGGTCTTCTCTATATTATGATAGAAAGGTCATGTAAATATAGAATTGAGTTAGACATGAGCAAGATATCTAAAGCTGGTGGAGAAACAGGGGAAGAAATAGGAGGAAGGATGAACAATAAAGAGGGGAGAGCGAAGAAAGGGAAAGAGAAAAAATAATTATTTCATAGAGGTAATAATCTTAGTTCTCATCTTTCCAGCCTTTGAGTCCCTATCTCTTATGAGGCCTAGTTAAAGTTCCTGTCCTTAAATTCTGTGAAATTCTGTGTACTTCCAATAAGTTTCCCATTTTTCTTAGTAAGTTTTTGTCTTACCAGGTTTCTCTTCCTAGTATTCAAGCACCAAGACATCAATTTGCCAAGACACAAGTTTGCCTGCCCATCCCAGAGCATCCATCTTTTCTCACAAGAGTTGTGGAGCCAGCTTCTTCCCCCAGGCCAATGACAGGAGGATGATTTGCACACCTTCAGTGTTTCCTGATCCTTTCACAAGAAACCTGACACAATTTCCAAGGGGTTTGATAACTTTAGTGCTAAAATCACACGGGTAGGGAGAATCATAAAATCATAAGATATAAAGTTTGGAAACCATGTATCACAAATGTTTCATTATATAGAGAAGGGAACTAAAGCCCAGCTAGGCAAAGTAGCTTTCCCAAGGTAAAGCAGCTCAATAGACCCAGAGAAAGGACTAGTTTAAGATTTTCTTCTCCCCAGTCCACTGTTCTGTCCACTTTTCCTGGCATAGAGCCACAATCTACTCGTTGATCAGGTAACTTTTGGCATGGGGAGAGCAATACTGCAAGGAGGCTACTGTGAGATACTTAAAAGTGTGAGATTTGACCTGCCCACAAACTCCTGGCCTTTGGAGTTTACCCATCTCTATATAATGGCATCAGGCTGACTGCAGGATCCTGAGAACTGTTCAGGAGACATTTGTGAGACAATGTGAGTGGCAATAGATAATAGGCACGTTACACTGAAGTGGGAAAGAGAAACATAAGGAAAATTTTTTGTACATTTTTTTGATACCAACTGGCTCAACCAGATGGGTTAATTAACATAGATTATAAGGTTAGTGGTTTATAAACATTATTACACATTCTCCCTTTTCTTTAGTGCATACATAAGTTTTTTTTCTTATCTTTATTTTTACCATCAACATCAGCAGCATTTATGTCTAAAACTATATTCTCTTCCCTTTGAACATGTAGTAATCAGGAATCAACTAATCTATTCTTGAAGGAACCACAACAGCACTTCCCTGCTTTACTAACTGGTGCAAAATTGTATTAATTGCAGATTATGAATCCAGTGATAATTAAGTTCAACCAGTGCTCTCCAATTAGTAATTCCCAACTCTACTGCAGGGTGCTAAAAATCTTCTGTGATCTAATGACACCTCTTAGACTAAAATGAAAGATGAATCATTTTAAATTTAAGGTAGTGTTTCCATGCTGAAAGGGGAGCAGCCCCAGGAAGGTACCAATTTAACTGAGAATATAGATATACATGATTTTTGATATTTCGGTCTAATTCTATAGGTTTCAGATCCCATAAAGATATGTTAACATGGATTCATACTCCTTGAAGTTAACACATTTATAAATAGAAATAAAATAATGCCTTATTCTACCCTTTTCTCCTGTGGAATTCAAATGAAACATGTGATTTCCACAGGTGACACATTATATATTAATGAGATATTTCTGCTGCAAACCTATTTAAGAACAGAAACAATGGAAATGCCATGCATAGAAGAGGGAAACACAACTGGGAAACTTGGTATGACATTCATCAACTGAACATTCATGTGGGTTGGTTCCAAAGGGCTTGTATACAAGTTAATAATTTTTAAATTTCAGTTTATGTTTGTCGTTCTGCAAAAGCAATGAACATTCCACATGTCTGCCTGGTGCACAAGCCTGGCTTTCTTTTCTCCCCAACATAATCACAACTGAGCAGAGAAGCTCCTGCCAGAGAAAGCTTCACCTGCTAAATTCCAACTTGACTAGTAAAACAAGCCTTACCTTTTCAATAAAAATCTCACTCCATGGTTTGGTAACTAAAATAGACACATAGGAGAGTAGTCTATTCTACTCCTAACTGGAAAATCTCACCACTAGGTAGGTAATAAAATGAATTTTCAGCTCTGAATCTCAATGATAACACACGTATTCCCTAAAAAGAAATAAGCGACGGACTGGAAAGATTAAGGCAAAAATTTCCCTGTAAAAACAATGGATTTATGTCTTACAGGGAGATATACTTTCCTTACAGAAGCAAACAGATTGCTTATAAGAAGTCACTTCCTTTATTTTTAGCATTCTCTTTGTTTTAAAATCCTCTTTAACACTAATAAAACTAAACAAAAAAGCTTTCTTATCTTATTTGCCTTGGTCATATTTGCCTTCAGTAGACAAGACCAAACCATGGAGGGTGTTCCAGTTTGCTAACGCTGCCTATTCACAAAACACCAGAAACAGATCAGCTTTTATAAAGGGGGTTTATTTTGTTACAAGTAACAGTTTTAAGGCCACAAAGTGTCCAAGGTAAGTCATCAACAATCGGGTACCTTCACTGGAGGATGGCCAATGGTGTCCAGAAAACCTCTGTTAGCTGGGAAGGCACGTGGCTGGCGTCTGCTCCAGGGTTCTGGTTTCAAAATGGCTTTCTCCAAGGATGTTCCTCTCTAGGCTGCAGTTCCTCAAAAATGTCACTCTTAGTTGCTCTTGGGGTGTTTGTCCTCTCTTAGCTTCTCCGGAGCAAGAGTCTGCTTTCAAAGGCCATCTCCAAAACGTCTCTGTAAACTGCAGTTCCTCTCTCAGCAACTATGAGTTCTTCAAAGTGTCCCTCTTGGCTGCTCCTTCTGTGTGAGCTTATATAGTGCTCTGGTAAACTAATCAAGGCCCATGCTGAATGGGCAGGGCCACACCTCCATGGAAATTATCTAATCACAGTTATCACTTACAGTTGGGTGGGTCACATCTCCATGGAAACAATCAAAGAACTACAATCTAATCAACACTAATACAGTCTGCCCACACAAGAATGTATCAAAGATAATGGCATCGTGGGGGACATAATACATCCAAACTGGCACACAGTGTTATTTCTTATTACTCTGTATTTTTGTCCTGTGAAGGAACTTCTCCAAATTGCAAATACTCATTGACCAGAGAGAACCTAAAATGGCAGCTAGGTGAGACAGGGCAAAAAAACACCTCCATGAAAAATGCCAGATAAAAACCAGAAAGTGACCCAGAACACCAGTTCCAGCAATGCACCAGCCAGACAAGGTCTGCTAAATCCACAGGGACCATGCATTTGGTGAAACTGGGAGTCTGCATTCTGAAACAAGTGAGTAAGCCGGCTGAAAGTCCGGCAGCCATGCTGCAGTGTGGGGAAACGGTGGATTGGCATTGGGAGACAGACTAGCTCTTTCAAAAAAAAAAAAAAAAACAAAAAAAAAAACCAGGAGTGGCTGTGGATACGACAGGGAGAACCGGGCAGCGAAGCACGGAAGGAGCGGGCTGGGCCAACACCACAGTGTCTGGCATGGAGGATAGCCCTTTCCACACCTGCTGCTAATTGTCTTGGGGCCAGGGGAGCCAAAAAGAGAAAGAAACCATGCCCCTTGCAGCCATCTCCCCGGCGGGCTGGGGACACTCCTGCCCAGGGCCAGACCCACAGCCCAGAGCCGCACCAAGAAACCCAGTGTGACAGGGAGTCTTTCCCACAGCACCGTGCACATGCCACAATATCGGCCATGGCCAGTGGCCTTTAGTGCACCCACAGCTAATTGTCCCAGAGCTGGGAAAGCAGAGCTGTGCAAAAAGGGGGAAATTAACACACCCCATTCAACCATCTTTAAAGCAGGCTGGGAACACCCCTGAACAAGCCCAGTGACCCAGGGCTTCCCTGGCAGGCTGGTGCACACTTGTGACATGGCACAACCTTCCCTCAGCAGAGGTCCTGGAAGAGCACGGCTGAGAAGGGGACTCGCTCGGAAATCCCAGGGACCCTACGCCAATACCAAGGACTTGTGGGTCAGCAGCAGAGACAATCTGTGGCAAGACTGAAATGAAGGCTTAGGCTCTTGCAACAGCCTTAAATCTCCGGGAACACCTGGGAGGTTTGATTATTACAGCTGCCCTGCCTCCCTAACCACCCAGACACATGCCCCACATTCAGGGCAGACAGCACCAACAACACACCCAAATTTAGTGCACCAGTTGAACCCCCCAAGAATCAGACCCCCACATACCACAAAGATGAAGTTGGGGAGAACTGATTTGAGGGGAATAGGTGACTCACGGACACCATCTGTCAGTTAGTTAGAGAAAGTGTACGCCACCAAGTTGTAGTTCTGACAAATTAGAGATCAAGTAAAGTAAATGCCAAGAGTCCAAAAACAACAGAAAATCTTAAAGCATATGATAAAACCAGGCGATATGGGGAACCCAAACCCAAACACCCAAATCAAAAGATCAGAGGAGACACAGTACTTGGCGCAATTAATCAAAGAACTAAAGACAGACAACAAGAGCATGCCACAGGATATAAAGGACATGAAGAAGAGCAAGGCACAGCATATAAAGGACATGAAGAAGACCCTAGAAGAGCATAAAGAAGAAATTGCAAGAGTAAATAAAAAAATAGATCATCTTATGGAAATAAAAGAAACTGTTGACCAAATTAAAAAGATTCTGGATACTCATAGTACAAGACTAGGGGAAGGTGAACAATGACTCAACCTCCTCGAGGTCCACAGAACGGAAAATGAAAGAACAGAAGAAAGAATGGGGAAAAAAATCAAAAAAATCGAAATGGATCTCAGGGATATGATAGATAAAATAAAACGTCCAAATTTAAGACTCATTGGTGTCCCAGAAGGGGAAGAGAAGGGTAAAGGTCTAGAAAGAGTATTCAAAGAAATTGTTGGGGAAAACTTCCCCAACCTTCTACACAATACAAATACACAAAGCATAAATGCCTAGCGAACTCCAAATAGAATAAATACAAATAAACCCACTCCAAGACATATTCTTATCAGACTGTCAAATACTGAAGAGAAGGAGCAAGTTCTGAAAGCAGCAAGAGAAAAGCAATTCACCACATACAAAGGAAACAACATAAGACTAAGTAGTGACTACTCAGCGGCCACCATGGAAGTGGGAGGGCAGTGGAATGACATATTTAAAATTCTGAGAGAGAAAAATTTCCAACCAAGAATACTTTATCCAGCAAAACTCTCCTTCAAATTTGAGGGAGAGCTTAAATTTTTCACAGACAAACAAATGGTGAGAGGTTTTACTAATAAAAGACCTGCCCTACTTCAGATACTAAAGGGGCCCCTACTGACAAAGAAACAAAGAAAGGAGAGAGAGATATAGAGAAGTTCAACAGACATATATAGAACATTACATCCCAGGTCACCAGGACACACATTCTTCTCGAGTCATCATGGATCTTTCTCCAGAATGGACTGTATGCTGGGACATAAAACAAGCCTCAATAAATTTAAAAAAAAAATTGAATTTGTTCAAAGCACATTCTCTGACCACAGTGGAATACAAATAGAAGTCAATAACCATCAGAGACTTGCAGAATTCACAAACACCTGGAGGGTAAAAATGAGGGGGAGATGAAAACATTCCCGGATAATCAAAAGTTGAGGAACTTCATCACCAGTAGATCAGTTCTATAAGAAATGCCAAAGGGAGTTGAGAAAGCTGAAAGGAAGGGACACTAAACAATTGACTGAAACTACATGAAGAAATAAAGATTTCCAGTAAAGATCACATGGTAAATATAAATACCAATACTACTGTATTTTTGATTTGTAACTCCACTATTTACTTCCTACAGCATCTAAAATACATAAACTGTAATGATAAATTAGTGGTTTTGGACTCAATGTAAAATATGTAATTTTTGACAAGAACTACATAAAGGTGGGGGAATGGAGGAGTATAGGAACAGAGTTTATGTGTCCTATTGAAGTTAAGTTGGTATCAAAGAAAAACAAGATTGTTATAGATGTAAGATGTTAAATTTAAGCCCCATGGTAAACACAAAGAAAGTATCAGAGAATATGACCATAGAGATGAAAAGTAGAGTATGGGTTATGAGAAATTGGGGAAGGGGCAATGAAGGGTTAGAAAATGAGTGCAGGGTTTCTGTTTGGGGTGAAGGGCATTTCTAGTAATGGATGGTGGAAAGGTGATAGCATTGCAACATTCTAAATGTGCTTAATCCCACTAATGGAATGCTAGGGAGGGGGTGAAATGGGAAGATTTAGGCTGTATATATGTTTCCACAGTTGAAAAAAAAAAAAAGACAGTCTAAATAGATGACAATTAAATGCAAGGATGATCCTGGATGGGATCTGAGGATGGAGGATGGGAAGCTCAAAGGGACACAGATGGGACATAAGAAAAAAAAGGAAATATAGAATGTAAGCTTTGTATCAATGTTGAATTTCTTGAACTTCTTAGCTGCATTTAATGGGATTGCATAAAAGAATGTTCTTGTTCATGGGAAATGTATATATGAATTATATTGTTTCTTCAAGGATGTGTGCAGCTAGCTCTCATATGTTCAGAGGACAGAGCAATAGACGATGGATGACAGGGAGGGAAGGAGGGAGAGAGGGAGGGAAAGAAAAATGGTGGTGTGACGGGATGTTGAAGTCGGTGGATCGGGGTATCGGGGGAGGGGGGTTGGGGTGTGCTGGAGTTCTGTGTATGGGGTTTGTATTGTTTTTGCAACTGTTCCTGTAAGTTTGAATTTATTTCAAAATAAAATTTAAAAAAAAATACTTATTGACCAGAAAAGTGTCCTACACGTAGGATTGCCAGATAAAATACAGGATGACCAGTCAAATTTGAATTTTGGATAAACAATGAATAACTTCTTAATATAACTAGGTCTCATGCAATATTTGGGACATATGTATGCTAAAAAAGTATGAAATTCAAACTTAACTGGAAATCCTCTACTTTTATTTGCTAAATCTGACAACCCTACTTGCACACAAGCAAGATTCCTTGCATATTTCTAAAGACAAGATTTCTTAAATATATCTAAAGCAACTATTTTCCCCCAAAGTATGAAAAGAATAACGGACTGTCGGAATACTGTATAACAACTTCCCACATTTGTGTACTTTTCTTAAAATTTTGTGATGAAAGGCAGAAGCAAAGCCAAAGGACAATGGCTATTGTGAGGAATGGAACAGAAAGCGTTTAAGACTGATTCAGAGAATTGATCTGATTTGCACATGATTATAAGGTAATGACTTATGCATACTGTTTAGTACAGTGGTCTAGGATTATACCTTGCTTTTTCAGAGTAGAAAAACATTACTGAACCAGATTAATCTCTTCCCTGTAGTTAGTTTTGAAGTACTTTTATGTAGTTTCTTCTTTACATTGGATACTATGTTTTTTTTCCCAGTATTTTTTCTCTCATGGCAGTCAAGTAGAATTTTGGTGTTGAGGAGTACAGCCCAAAGAATATGTACGGATTTATGTGGCATTTCTGGAAAATGGACAGTGAGAATACATACAGAAACAAGTACGGACAGACTCTGCTGACCTCCTTCGCCATACCATCTTTAACATTTCATCCAGCAAAGTAAAACAGCATATGGTTTCTGAGACACCACTACTAGTGCTACCTATATACGTCTCAAGTTGGAAGTTTAGGGTACTTGCAAATGTCCTCTTCCCATGCTAGGTCACACTTTATCACCTGAGCCCAGAGCAGCACTGCTGAAACCCACTCAGCAAATACTGTTTTTAAAATACCTCTTTTATTTTCTTCCTGCAGCTCCTCCCTCCACAGGGGATGAAAAGCAATAACATCTAAGACAGACACCACACTGTCCTTATTAGCGTTTTTTTTTGCCCAAAAGAACTTTCATATTCTCCCTCAATACATCCTCATTCATCCATTCATTCAACAAATATTCAGAGAAAATCTACTCTTCTAGGTGCAGGGGCCAGCACATTGGTGAACAGAAGAGACGACAATGCCTACCCTTGTGGAATTTATATTTTAGTGGGAGGAAGCAGAAAATAAATGATCAACCTAATAAATAAATATGCTACATATGTTACATAATGATAAATACTTTGGGGTAAATGGAGAAAGATAAAGGGGAATGGGGTGGAGTTGGAGGGCACAATTACAATCATCAAGAAGTGGCATTTTTTTTTCTTTTCCATTAGAGAAATTGTAGGTTTACAGAAAAATCATGCATAAAATACAGAGTACCCATATACCGTCCTATTATTAAAACTTGCAGTAGTGTGGTACATTTGTTACAATTCATTAAAGAACATTTTTATAACCGTACTATTAACCGTAGTCCATCATTTACCATAGCGTTCACTCTTCTGTACAGTTCTACATTTTTTGAACATTTTTATTCTAGTAACACATATACAACCTAAAATTTCCCCTTTTCACCACATTCACATGTATAATTCAGTGCCTGTTAATTATGTTTGATGGGTTCTCTGTCTAACGCGTTCAAATGACCAATGACTGGGGTTTCAAGAGAGAAAAGAGTCTATTGCTAGGCACACAGAAGGAGATCAAATGGCTTATTGGTCTAAAAAATTTTGTCTCCCTGAACTTCAAGAACTCTGATAGTATTATAGAATCAAAAGATGGGCAGGTTTTAGGACAATGAGCACAATGGCTAGAGATGAGGAGGTTAGAGATGATCTTATTATTGAGCATGTGCAGATTGATTACATGCTTAGTCACAGAACATATACAAGAAAATGGCAGCCTTATGATGATTGGTATGATTTTTAGTATTACAATGAGGTATAGGTTGCTTATAGGTTAAAGTTCAAGCTACTGCACATGTCAGATGGGCCAATTTTTATTAGATCCAACTCCATCTAGCAAGATAGTTTTGGAATTGGGGTGGGTTAGTTCTGGGCTGACTCAAGGCCCTTTATTAATAAACATTAGAGACTGTCTTTAGTGATCATAAGATTCTAAAATTGAAAAACAGGATAACGGGGTACAAGTGAGGGTCAGTCACAAGGTTTTTACGATAACAAAATAACAGTTATACAGTTATACAATCATTATCCAAGATCAAGGCAGCTGGATTACAGTTCAGAAATTTAGGTATTCCCTCTGACTATGCTAATATACTAGAAAGTAGAAATATCTATATAATGGTTCAGTAATCATAATCATTTGTTAAATCTAGAAAGAAATATCTATATAATTATTCAGTAATCACAACCATTTGTTAAATCCTAAATCCTCTATTAGATGTTCACAAGAAGTGACATTTGATCAGAGACTTGAAGAACATTAAAAAAAAAGGAATGTCTGGGAAAAAGGCAAGGCAGAAAGAACAGTCAGGGCAAAAATGCTGAAGCAGGAGCACGCAAATCAATTCTAAATACTCAGTTTTCTAGCACACAACGTGCTTAAACATGTCTCAATTCCAGCTTAGGCTCAGAAGTTGGACCCCCTGCTAGAATGATTGATTTGTTTGCATTTCTGTCTCTACATAGCTCCCTGCAGATTTTCCCTTTGTTGGCTTTGCCAATAGGGGGCGATAGAGGGAGGCTGAAAGCCAGAGGTGAGGAAGGGACTTGCTCCTTCTCTGCTTCCTGTTTCCTGTCAGCTTCACCTACATCTGGCCTTTCACCTTGATGCAGCTGTTAGGCCCAGTTTCCAGTTTCACCCAGCTCCTAAAGCCAGCCTCATCAGGCCCCTCAGGGTATCTGCTACAGAGGGCACTCCCTCCTCAGATGCCAGTGTCCCACTTTTGCAAATCCCTGCTCTTCCCTTTGTTCCCACCTTCCTAGAGGTGTGAGCTGCTTCCTACAGCTACTGCCTCTCGGACCTCAGGCTCCAGTTTGCCCTCAGTCCTTCTCACTCCTTTAACCAATTCCCAATATTAACTTCCCTCTGTTAAGGTAACAGTGTGGTTTCTTTTACCTGACTAGACCTTGAATAATTTGGGGTACTAGACTATAACCTTGAGGTCACAAACCATGTTACATTCAGCCCTGAGGCCAAGCACTTAGCACAAAACCTAGCATATAACAGTGCTCAACAAAGGTTTGTTGAATGAATAACAAACAAATGTCATATCTACCCACTGGTGAAGTAAATTAAGACAAATGCCTGGACCCTTGACACCCAACCCCAACTTTCCCATTAAGTATTCAGAAATTTGCCTTGTTTTGCCCTGCCAGAAGAAACCAAAATGCAGGGGCCACAGATGGGATGGTTTGAAGGTGAGCAGCAAGGCCACCCCCCACCCAGCCCTGTCTGACCCCCAAACCCCCACCCCATATGTCCCTCCCTGCAATCAACTTCACAGAAGGAGTCTGTGCTGGGTGAAGAGGGCATACATGAAGAATACAGCTAGGAACAATCAAGTCCTTAGGCTACCATGGAGGTTTTTAAAACAAGAAGACAGTGTTTGGATTAAAAAGATTCACTAAAATCATTAGAGTTTGGCCCACTGCCCACCAAAACTCTGCCAAAACCTGGTCCAATTTCTGACAGGGGTTCATAGTAAGACACTGAGCAGTTTATTTTAGTTTGGTCAGAAAATATAAAAGAACATCTCTCTTGGAATACCTGTGCACTAAAGCAATACCATGCTACATTTTAAATGGTAGACCATTTCCCTGCAAAGAGATTTAGTTGTAATAAAAAATGAAGCAAACGATGTCTGAAAGTAGAGCAGAGTTGCACAGGACTTGCATGTAGGGAGGATACAATAAATATTTGTTAAGTTCTTCTATTGACTGTACTCTTTACCAAGCTATAAACTATAATGAAATTGTCCTCGAGAACTCTGAGGGCTTTGAATCCCATAGTAAACATGAGAGAGAGAATTTTGACACATTATGCTTTTTGATGTACTTTTCCAACCCAGTCACTGTCTCAATAGAAATTCTCTTGTTTGGATTACTATAATAACTTCCAGACTGAACTTCTTATCACTATTTCTGGGGCCATACTCCATATTACCATCAGATTTTTTTTCCTCAAAGCTCCCTTCCTTAGTTCATATCCCACCTTTGTCACTCACCTGCTGTGTGACCTTGCATAATTTAACCTGTGTGTCTCACTTTCATCCTCTTAAAATGGGAGCAATAACAGTACCTACCTCATAGGTTGGTGTCAAGTCTAAATAAGTTAATGTATCTAAACTTAGAACAATGTCTAGCACATTAAAACTGAGGTATACGTGACAGCTATTATTATTAATACTTAAAAACACTCATTGCTTTTCTGTTGCTTACAGGATAAAATCCAATTGCTTAGCATAACCTTAGCAGATATGACTTTTCCTACTCAGAACCTCTAGCTATCTTTTCAGACTCATCGTCCACCTTTTCGCTCCCTACCTCTCCCCAAAATTATATCTCCTCACCCCCTCTGACAAAACTTACTTACTTGCTAGAAGACCATAAAATTCTATGCAACAGACCTCTAAACACCACAGCCACCACCACCACCACCATCTTTCCAGCCCCTTATTATCTGTCTTTGCACGTGTTTTCTTCTGTACCCAGAATGTCTTCCTGCCTCTTCTCCAACTAACAAACTCCTACTCAACGATCAAGACCATCCCAAATGTGATTCTATGAATCCTACCATGTCCTCTAAGAAGAGGTAATAACTCTTGTCCTCTGGCATAATGCAACATTTTATATCTCTGCCTTTTCAATGACGACACTATATGCTATCTCACATGTTTACATATCTGTCATTCTCTACAGGAATTTAGACTCCCTGGAAAGCAGGAAGTATGCCTTCATCATCTTTTTTACTCAAGTACTTTAGCACAGTGATTGACATACTAAGTGTTTTATAAATGTTTGACGAATAAAGGAACAAATAACTGAATCAGTTGTAAAAAGCTACTTGGAACAGGCAGAAGGAGTTGTCTATTACTTCGAATAGAAGCTGAGTGGCCATTTGCCACTGTTACTTTAATGAGAAGTGGACACGAGTTGACACCAGATAATCTAACTTCTGACTCTTAGGATTTCAAGAGAATACTGAAAAAAGTTTGTGTTTGTGTACCTATTCATTTTGTTTGATAAAACTGAACTCAAATTGGACTCCAATCTTATTGTTTCATCTTATCTCTCAATTTTTTTAAGCTAAAAAGATATTTTTTATATGTGTTGCCAAAAATTGGTTCTCATTGTAATGAATATTATAGAAGTTCACAAACAGAAGAGTTCCATTTTACTTGTATTATATACAAGATGTCATTCATCAAGCTGGAAGAGCTGAAAAATGCAAATTTAATCTATTCCTATCACTAAAGAAAATCAAATACAGAGAAAGGCGAATGATGAAATAGTAGGTGAAGAAAGGTATTTGGTGTAAGGAGACAGTTAAAGAACTGCCAGTGGGACTCAAAGAAACCCCACAAATGATAGACAGTAACGTGAACAGTGACTCTAGATGACTCAGAAAAGCTAACTGCCCAAACATTCCCAAATCTAAAATTAATGTGTTTATTTAAATAATACACAAAATGTAAACAGTCAAGCTGTAAAACCACCAGCAGATTTTCCTTGAAAATAAGCAGCATACAGAGCTTGAAAAATACCCCTTTTCATTTAAGACATTTCTCCCTTTTTCAAACCTGCTAGTCTGACCTGAGTCATTTTGTAGAAGCAGAGGTGAATCATAAAACTGAAAATAAAGTCACTCCTAGTTACTTTAACAAAGCAAGTACATGTTTAAAGTTTTAAAAATCTTTCCATCATGATGTGAAATACAGATTTTTTTAAATGACAAAAAAATTAACCAGTCAAATCAACATGAAACACTTAAAGTACTGGGTTACCCAGCTAACTCAGTTTTCATGTTCCCCTTCTTGTTTATTTATAGACAGAAGAGAAAGAAGAATGTTCAGCATTTTATATTGTTTTAAGGTCTTAAAGAGATCTCAATTTACAAAGTTAAAGAACATTCTTTCTAAACTTTCCCTTAAAAGCTGGACTCAACCTCAGTACTCTGCAAGAACTCCAGGCACTCACATGGCTGGCTCCAGTGCCCAAGCACACTGCCCACCAAAACATCAAGAGAAAACTTCAGTTGACTTTTTTGATAGTTCACCTCTAGCCTTTCAAATGAATTTATTATGGTCAATAATAGCTTTTTCTTGAAAGTTATATGTCAAAACAAAATGTAGTTTAAAAAAAATGAAGTCTACAAACCAAAGTGCCTCAGTTAAAAAGTAAAGTATTATCCACATTTTTAAACAAGTAATTTTTCTACAGCTTTCAAAGGGAAGAAAAATTGCTGGCTTACGGTTCACACGGCTAATCTAATTGTAGGTTGGGAAGGGTATAACCCTGTAAATCAAATGGGAGTCCACCTCCCATGGCTGAAGTTCATTATAATCTCAAGTATTCTATCCCATTATCCATGTCAGATCACCCGAGCTAAGTCTTATTTCAAATATATGATCACTGAAGCTTCAATGTATAGGCCACTAACAGTTTTTAATGTTGATGGGACAGTAATTCTGAGAGCAGTGAGTTCCTGAGGCAAAAGTATGAAGCATAACCATTGGCCTTCCCGTAGGTCCTCCCTCTGCCCTGTCCTTGTTATGCAATTAACTAATAATATAGGTGTCAGTCAAAGAGGTCTTAAGTATTGATCCTCAAGGATATTTTTATTTCTCTGAAAATATACCTTTTTGTAAAGGGCCTTCAGGAATTAACTGAATGAAGTGGTAATAATGGATTAATATATTGGAATGGGGGCCCTCAGTTTAGGAGGGAGCCCTAGAGCCCCAGGCCTTTCCACTCTTCCCAGGGGAAGATGTGGAGCTCAGTGCGAAGCATCCTGCCACCGCTCTATCCCTCTGTTCTCTCCTCCCTTCCCACTTTCCCTTGCCCCTGCAGCTGCTCCATGTCACCAGGAATCTTAATTTCCCATCTGAGACTGAATGAATAAAAAAAGATTTGTTACTTTGGAAAAGAATGGCCTCTGGTCAAACCATAAACAAACTGAGAAGACCGGAAATGGTGGCTGTAAATGATGAGTCCCTTGTTCCATACTTGGTTAAGTTCTAAGCACATTAATTCAGCCAGGCCACTTTCTCCTCATCAACCCCCTGCGTGTCTGCCGAAGTATTTATCAGCCTACGGTCCCCATAAAGCATTTTCCCTCTCCAAAGAGGGCTTAAGGGGAGAGTCTTTGACCTGAATGATTTGTACAAGCTTGACTAGAAAAAAATCAGTTCTGGCAAATTGAGCTTAGTGTATTTACAATAAACAAACCCCATCGTCCAGGGAAGGATGGCTCTCTCTGCTCCTGGACATCTATTTTCCGGTTTACTGCTTCTACCATTCCTCCCACCCACCCCTTTGGCTCTCTTGTACTATCAATAGGCTTTGCTCCTGGGATCCTTGTTTTTTTTTCTAGAACTCATCCATAGGTCAGTGATTCTTAATCTTATTTAATCATGGCTCCTTATTAGCACGCAATGCAAAATATACACCAGTCTCCCAGGAAAACACACACAGGCAAACATACAATTTTACATACTATTTCAGGAGGCTCATGGGTCATCCTGTGACTTGGGTCCCTATCTTAGGTCATTTTTTTAAATGTATTGAAGCAAAATTCACATAACATGAAATTAACAATTTTAAAGTGACTATTTCCATGGTATTTAGTACATTCACAGTGTTGTACAATGACTACCTCTATCTAGTTCCAAAACATTTCCTCACTCCAAAATAAAACCCTGTACCCATTAAGTAGTTTCTCCTCAGTCTCCCCTACCCCCATCCCCTGGCAACCACCAATGTACATTTTTTCTCTATGGATTTGCCTATTCTGGATATTTCATATAAATGGAATCAGAATGTGACCTCTTGTGACTGGCATCTTTCACTTAACATGTTTTTGAGACTTACCTTAGGTAACTTTCATGTGTTAGACAAAGTTAACTCAATGTATGAGAGAGAGAGAGTATACCCTACATTTATAAAGTCTTTAAAATGTATGGTTCAACCCATCTCAGTTCATTCGGGAGCAGAGTTTGTGTGACTAGTCTTCAGAAACCCACTACCTGAGTCAACCCAAAATGTGTGCCCTCATTAGGCTACCTTCAAGATCTACACAAAGGTTCAGATTTCACTTATTGTAGGAAGAAGAATGCCAACTAGTCCACAGACTTTTTAGTAAGATTCGATATTTCTGTTGCCCAAAACATAATTTGAATAACATCCTTTCTTCTGAACAATTTCATGAATAGTTTATACTTCCTTTTCCATGCCTGTGCCTTCACTGCATCATACTTTTGGGGGATAAGAAAGAAGGAAACACCACCGAGATGAGAAAATCAACTAGTGTTTGTTAAATATCTACGGTGTCTCCAGTCATGAGTTTCAGAGTACAATTATGTAATGACACAGGTTGTTGAAATATAATCAAGTTACAATCATCCTCATGTAGAACAAATCTTGAGAGGATGAAGAATTTAAGGGTGTCATTATAATTACTGAGGATTATAATTACTGAGGATTATTATTGCCCATTAATTTGACGATGACAGTTTAAGTGCAGTTTAACTCTTTATGGGGACATTTTTACATTTATATACTGAAATGTAGGTACAAGGAATATTTTTAAAAGCACTATATTTTAAAAAGCACTTTCAAAGCTTCCTTGATAACATCTGTTTTTAAAAACCCCAAACCACTATTCATTACTTGCCAGCTGAAAATTCCTCAGTAAAAGGAGACGGGGTGGAAAGGGAGAACAATAAGTAGGAAAAAAAGTTCCGATTTTTAAAAACTGGTATTTCTGTTATTCAATATTTCTGAGCATACATACATTCTTACTAAAGAACGTTAAGGAGACCCAAGCATTAACTGAGTATTTGTGGGCTCAATACGTGTACTCAATTTGTGAGTATAATAAAGACTACAGCTGTGGGACATAACTCTGGAACCAGATGAAGGCATGGAGTCCTATCCTTCACATCTGCCTCATCAAAACATCTAGGGCAGGATGAGTACACAAATGCCTAATAGAAATAAAGGACCAAGGATCCATGGGCTGCTCTAGATTGCGTACAAAGGAGGGAGGGTCTAACTGGCAGTGATCTAGTGAGAACAGGGTTAGGAGAATTTTTACTGAAGCTGTTTCCAGAGCAAGTTTGGCTTTTTCTTAAACTATAAAAAGAGCTGGCCATAGATTATATTTATTTGGGGTGGATTTAGGAAGGGCTGATGGAAGCTGTGGTGTAGGGGACAGTAAAGTCCCCTCTCTGGAGCTGCCACTACACTTGCCCTTCAGTTCCCCCCATCCTTCTCATCCTTCTTGCAGAAATAACTTGCTAGAAACACCCCCTCCCACCCCTGTCCTGAGCCAGGTAATGGTTCCTATTGTTTTTTTTGTTCACCAACCCCAGTCTAACTCTGGCTTCTCCGTGAGCCTTGTTTCGTTGGTGACATCACTTCTGCCAGCAAATCTTGAAGACAAGGAGTCTTTTCTGAGTAGCATTACCTTAGAGGAGGCTTTGTTTGTCATTCTTTCATCTGGGCAGCTTAAGGGTCTTCAACTGAAACCACTTTATGAGCACAATTCACTGTATTTCAGAGAGTCTCCATTACTATAAAAGTGGCTCACATTTACCAGTTTCAACTCATCTCCAGTTCCAAGGGTTTTGTGTGAATCTACTCATTTAATCCTCACAATGAACAGAGATTTGTCTTGCCTATTCTCAAACTTCATAATGCTGGCATAATATCATATGTGTTCTTTTGAGTAGCTTCTTTCTGTGAGATTACATCTGTGAGAGTCATCTAAGTTGTTGGAACTGTAGTTTATTCTTTTTCATTGCTGTGTAGTGTTCCATTGAGTAAATGAGCACAGGATTTCCTAGCTAAGGGTTATATGAAGACTATTGTGTTAACAGCACATCAGAGCAAAATAGAAAGTTTTTCTCTTTTTAATTCCGGGATTACTCATGCTTGAGTTACTGAAGTTCTCTAGAGACATTTCAATTACACTTTTAGAATTGAGGTTTAGCTAAAAAGATAGAAAAGAAGATGTGAATATTTAGGGTCCAGATTAGTGGTCTCTGAATTTGAGAGTGATTGAGAGCAAGAGGGGAAATCCTGAAGCTGTTCTCTGGGATCCCCGAAGTTTCAAGGTGGAGCCTACATCTTAAGAAAGACTAGTAAAAGAGGTAGAAAAAAAGGTCTTCAGAAGCAGAGGCCATAATTTTATCTTTTTTTAATTCATATTTATTGAGATATATTCACATACAATGCAGTCATACAAAACAAAGCATACATTCAATTGTTTACTGTACCATTATATAGTTGTGCATTTATCACCAAAATTAATTTTTGACATTTTCATTACTACACACACAAAAATAATAAGAATAAAAATTAAAGTGAAAAAGAACAATTAAAGTAAAAAAGAACACTGGGTGCCTTTTTTTTTTTCCTTCCCCCATTTTTCTACTCCTTTGTCCAGGAATGAGACAAAGGTGAGTATGGTCCACATGGCTTTCCCAATCACATTGTCACCCCTCATAAGCTACATTTTTATACAATCGTCTTCAAGGTTCATGGGTTCTGGGTTGTGGTTTGATAGTTTCAGGTATTTACTGCTAGCTATTCCAATTCATTAGAACCTAAAAAGGGTTGTCTATATTGTGCGTAAGAGTGCCCACCAGAGTGACCTCTTGGCTCTTTTTGGAATCTCTCTGCCACTGAAGCTTATTTCCTTTCACATCCCCCTTTCGGTCAAGAAGATGTTCTCCATCCCATGATGCTGGGTCTAGATTCCTCCCCGGGAGTCATATTCCACTTTGCCAGGGGGATTCACTCCCCTGGGTGTCAGATCCCATGTAGGGGGGAGGGCAGTGATTTCACCTGCCAAGTTGGCTTAGCTAGAGCAAGAGGGCCACATCTGAGCAACAAAGAGGCATTCAGGAGGAGGCTCTTAGGCACAATTATAGGGAGGCCTAGCCTCTCCTTTGCAGCAACAGTCTTCCCAAGGGCAAGTCCTGAGGGCTCAGTCCATCAAACCACCAGTACCCAATCTCTGTGAGTACATTAGCAACCATCAAGGTGGGGGAGCCCAACACCCCTGCGTTCTCCACCAGCTCCTCAAGGGGGGGCTCTGCATTTTTCATTTTTTTAATTAACTCTTTTTTTTAAGTGAACTATATTTTAAAAATTAAAAAAAAAAAAACATACAATAAACAAAGTCATTTCAAACAAACCATAACAGGGGAGTCCAATATGTTCCTACTCTATCCCAAGAAAATAACCTAATATAGCAACATTTCTGTGAACTTGTTCCTACCATACCCATCAGAAATTAACAAACTATAGCCATTCCTGGGAATTCCCAGAACATTAAATTTACCCACAATAGCTTATCTGTTCTTATTGGGTTATCATTCCCCCTTCATTAATTGCTCTCTATCGCTAGTTCGCCTACATTCTACATTATAAACCATTTATTTTAGGAGTGTGTTGTTTAACCTCCAGGTGTTTGTGAATTTTCTAAGTCTCTGATGGTTATTGATTTATAATTGTATTCCATTGTGGTCAGAGAATGTGCTTTGAATATATTCAATTTCCTTAAATTTATTGAGGCTTGTTTTATGTCCCAGCATATGGTCTATTCTGGAGAAAGTTCCATGATCGCTAGAGAAGAATGTGTATCCTGGTGATTTGGGATATAATGTTCTATATATGTCTGTTAAATCAAATTCCTTTATCCAATTGTTCATTTTCCTTATTGGTCTTCTGTGTAGTTGATCTGTCTATAGGCGAGAGTGATGTGTTGAAGTCTCCCACAATTATTGTGGAAACATCCATTGCTTCCTTTAGTTTTGCCAGTGTTTGCCTAATGTGTTTTGTGGCACCATGAATGGGTGCATAAACATTTATGATTGTTGCTTCTTCTTGTTGAGTTGCCCCTTTTATTAGTATGTAGTGGCCTTCTTTGTCTCTCATAACATCCTTGCATTTAAAGTCTATTTCATCTGAGATTAGTATTGCTACTACTGCTTTCTTTTGGCTGTAGCTTGCATGAAATATTTTTTCCATCCTTTCACTTTCAATTTCTTTGTATCCCTGTGTCTAAGAGGAGTCTCTTGTATGCAACATATTGATGGTTCATTTTTTTTTGATCCATCCTGCCAATCTATATCTTTTAATTGGGGAGTTTAATGCATTCACATTCAACATTGTTACTGTGAAGCATTTCTTGAATCAGCCATCCTATCCTTTGGTTTATGTTTGTCAGATATATTTTTTTCCCTCGTTCTCTTATTGTCCTTTAATGAACCAATATTGAATCTCTTTAGTACTGAACCTCTCTTCATATCTCTCTCTCCTTTCTTTGTTTCTCTGTTGGTAGGGCTCCCTTTAGTATCTGAAGTAGGGCAGGTATTTTATTAGCAAAATCTCTCAGCATTTGTTTGTCTGTGAAAAATTTAAGCTCTCCCTCAAATTTGAAGGAGAGTTTTGCTGGATAAAGTATTCTTGGTTGGAAATTTTTCTCTCTCAGAATTTTAAATATGTCATACCACTGCCTTCTCACTTCCATGGTGGCTGCTGAGCAGTCGCTACTTAGTCTTATGTTGTTTCCTTTGCATGTGGTGAATTGCTTTTCTCTTGCTGCTTTCAGAACTTGCTCCTTCTCTTCAGTATTTGACAGTCTGATCAGAATATGTCTTGGAGTGGGTTTATTTGGATTTATTCTATTTGGAGTTCGCTGGGCATTTATGCTTCGTGTATTTATATTGTGTAGAAAGTTGGGGAAGTTTTCCCCAACAATTTTTTGAATACTCTTTCTAGACCTTTACCCTTCTCTTCCCCTTCTGGGACACCAATGAGTCTTAAATTTGGATGTTTTATTTTATCTATCATATCCTTGATATCCATTTCAATTTTTTCAATTTTTTCCCCATTCCTTCTTTTGTTCTTTCATTTTCCAGTCTGAGGCCCCAAGGTTGCTGATTCATTGTTCAGCTTCCTCTAGTCTTGTACTATGAGTACCCAGAATCTTTTTAATTTGGTAACAGTTTCTTTTATTTCCATAAGATCATCTATTTTTTATTTACTCTTGCAATTTCTTCTTTATGCTCTTCTAGGGTCTTCTTCATGTCCTTTATACCCTGTGCCATGCTCTTCTTCATGTCCTTTATATCTTGTGCCATACCCTCATTGTTTGTCTTTAGTTCTTTGATTGATTGCTCTAAGTACTGTGTCTCTTCTGATCTTTTGATTTGGGTGTTTGGGTTTTGGTTCTCCATATCATCTGGTTTTTTCATATGCTTTAAAATTTTCTGTTGTTTTTGGTCTCTTGGCTTTACTTGATACTTTGCTTTACTTGATAGGGTTCTTTTAGGATATGTAGGATTATTCAAAGTCTAATCTCTCATTTGTCAGATCTACAGCTTGGTGGCATACACTTTAACTAACCATGAGATGGCGTCCGCTTGCCACCTATTCCCCTCAAGTCAGTTCTCCCAAACTTTGTCTTTGTGGTGTGTGGGCATCTGATTCTTGTGGGGTCCAATTGGTGCACCAAGTTTTGGTGTGTTGTTGGTGCTGCTGGCCCTAAATGTAGGGCATGTGTCTGAGTGGTTAGGGAAGGACGGCAGCTTTAATATTCAAACCTCCCAGGAGTTCCTGGAGATTTAAGGCTGTTGCAAGAGTCTAAACCTTCAGTTCAGTCTCGCCACAGATTGTCTCTGCCACTGACCCACAAATCCTTGGTATTGGCGTATGGTCCCTGGGATTTCCGAGTGGGTCCCTCTTCCAAGCTGTGCCCTCCTAGGGCCTCTGCTGAGGGAAGGCTGTGCTATGTCACAAGTGTGTGCCATCCCTCAAGGGAAGTTCTGGGCCACCGGGCCATGTAGGTGCATTCCCAGCCTGCTGTAAGGATGACTGTATGGGGCGTGTTAATTTCCCACTTTTCACACAGCTCCATCTTGCCAGCTCCAGGACAATTAGCTGTGGGTGCGTGAAAGGCTACTGTCCACATCCAATATTGTGGCATGTGAGCATGATGCTGGAAACACTTCCCGTCACACTGGGTTTTTTGGTGCAGCTCTGGGCTGTGGTGCAGGCGCCGGGCAGGAGTGTTCCAGCCCTCCAGGAAGATGGCTGCAAGGGGGCGTGGTTATTTTCCCCTTTTGGCTCACCTCTGCCTTCCTCACTCCAACACAATTAGCAGCAAGTGCACAAAAGGCTGTCATCCACACCAGATATTGAGATGTTTTCACTGTCCGTTCCTGCCGCACTTCACTGTGCAGTTCTTGCTCCTGTATCTGCAGCCGCTTTTGGGTTTTTTAAAAAAGAACTAGCCCACCTCCAAACGCCAACCCACGGTTTCCCCATACCGCAGCATGGCTGCCAGATATTCAGTGGCTTACTCACTCGCTTCAGAATGCAAACTCTCGGTTTCACCAAGTGCGCAGTCCCTGTGGATTTAGCAGACCTTGTCCAGCTGGTGCATCTCTGGAACTGGTGTTCTGGGTCACTTTCTGGCTTTTATCTAGTATTTTTCATGGAGGTGTTTTTTTGCCCTGTCTCTCCTAGCCGCCATCTTAGGTTCTCAGAGGCCATAACTTTAGGGGAGAAAAGGAGTTGAATTTTTAGGTTGATGTTCTCAATCTCTGGGAGTTAAACTTCCAAGGTGCTCTTTGATACCAACTGTTTTCTAGATCTTAGAGATCACACCCATAGAGGAGTGTGCCCAAGACGGAATCTGAATATGTCCATGTAGCTCAAACTTTATCTAGATTTTTGTAAACTGACATTTAAAAACTTAGAAGCTTTGGATGGTCAGTTCCTCCTGATTATCCCCTTTAAATTCATACCTGGCAAGAGAACTTAAAAGAACCCAGTAATTACTTTTGTACAGAACACAACAAACAATATATTCCCATTAAAATTTCAAGCAAAAATGTCTAATTCCTTTTATTCTCTCAGAATTTTCCCTGTCATCAAATTAAATGTATATTTATTAAAGCATCTACTCTTTGTAAGTCCCAGTAATAGGTTCCATAAGGAATATAAAAATGAGGGAGAGATATTTCCTTCTGTTGAGGCACTTTTAATTGGGGAAAATAGAGAAGATGGTAAGAATCAATGCTGTAGAAGATGAGGACTATCATAGAGGCATTAAAGGAGCTAAAAGGGGGAATTAAAGGACAAGACAAAACAAATCAAATTTGAAACAGAGGAAAACTTTATGGAGAAGTTACAATGGATTAGTCTTCAAGAATGGGTAGAACTGTGATCATAAAAAATGGGATGAGGAGGAGAATATACAGAGTATACCCATGGAGACTGGACAAAGCTGGGCATATTAGGAGAACAACAAATAATGCAACAAATAATAAGGTACCCTTGGGATTACAAAGGAGATAAATTGACCTCTTCCTCCTGTGGTGCCAATATACTGGCCAGCACAGTTTCTCCAACAATTTTCTGTACTTAATTTAATAACCTTCTCTTTCTGCCTATCATGAGGAAAGAGTTCTGGTCTCATTTGTATCTCAGCTCCACCTGCCTTAACCCAATGCAGGACATATAAACAATTTTTGACCCCCTTTTTTGTTGATTTATAAGTAAAGTCCAGACTATGTAGGTTAAAGTCAGATGAAGGATAGCCTTAGATGCTAATGAGAGGAGTTTGTATTTAATATAGCACCTAATGAGAAGTGGTTAAATATTATAGAATAAAGAGTAAGAATGGGGGTTATATGATGAGGCGTGCTCTTCAAGAGAATTATTCTGTCAGCACTGTAGAGGGTTTGTTGGAGGTAAGAGGAAAAGGAGGCAGGAAAGCCAGTTGGGAGTCTATCATTGTCACCGAGGCAAGGGGTACTGGAGTTTTGAATGCTAATGATGGCTCTGGGGAAGGAGACGAAGGGGAAGGCCTATTCTGAAGCTTGGGCGTGAGAATCAGTTGAGGGGTGGGAGGAGAGGAAGTAGAGTATTAAAAGAAAACTAAGGTTTTTGAGCTTGATGACTTGAAAGAATGAGTGCCATTATCAGAAGTAAAGCAGTCAGCAGATGGAGCTCAAAATGACCACCATGAGTTTCAGATGCAGGTGAGGTACATGGATGCTACCTCAGGGGATTCTCAATGTGGAAAACAAATCCTAGTCAGTTTGTTTAGTTCATTTCTCAACAGAAGGTTGGAAAAGTGGAACTGTTCTCCAAAAATGTGCTAGCAGAGTAAACTGCATGATAGCCAAAACCTTGTCTGTTTTGTTCATTCCTATATCCCCAGCTCCTAGCCCAGTACCTGGCACATATACAATGCTCAATATTGGATGGATGAAATAAGGACTGAGGAGTGATCTGCCCCGCAGGCATGGCAGTGAGATAGATGGTGTTGAACTCATGGAAGAGAAGAAGAAGAAAGAAGAAAGAAGAAAGAAGAAAGAAGGAAGAAGAAAGAAGAAGGGAAGCAAAGTCCAAGGACAAATCTCCCCTAACTGACTTTGAATTAGCTCATTGTAAATTCTGTGAAACACAACTGGTAATTCTCAAAATAAAATAGAGAAAAAAAGAAAAAAACAATCTCAGTATTCCTCTACATGACATATAGGCATTTTGGAGCCAGGGCAAAAATGTCAATAAAGTGTTCTCTTATCAAATAGCAACACCTAGTGACTAGTTCCAAAAACAACATGAGGACTCCTTAATGAGTTTCTTCATGAGGATTTTGACAGCACTCCAGCAGGTTAGGAAGGAAAGTTACAGATACTGACCAGTTCTGCTGGTTTGTAGTAACAATCATTACTAATATTTACATAGCACTTAGTAATTTACAGAGCATTCTCATATACCTTATCCCATTTGGTAACTGAAATGGATCTTGTTGTTGAATAAAATTGAGGCTGATGTAGAGAAGAGGGGTGGGCTGCTTGGAATAGCCAAATACAGCACTGTGGAGGGGAAGCCAA
The DNA here is from genome assembly GCF_015220235.1 of Choloepus didactylus. Classification (NCBI taxonomy): domain Eukaryota; kingdom Metazoa; phylum Chordata; class Mammalia; order Pilosa; family Megalonychidae; genus Choloepus; species Choloepus didactylus. Next base: position 37,123,097 of record NC_051308.1, read on the forward strand.
GGGACAAGATACGATTTTTGAACAGGTTTCACCCCAATACTTGAACACAGAGCATAAACCAGTCTTCACCACTACCTTCTGTCACAGAAGTGGTGGGTCATGAAAAGTGCCAGGCAGGAGAAAGGGAATGACCCAGTACAACCCCTCACCACTACTGGAAAAAAAAAAAAAACTCCAAGGAGGCTCAAAAAGCTACGCGCGCACACACACACACACACACACACTCTCTCTCTCTCTCTCTCACACTCACTCACACACACAATCTTTCCTCTAACCTCAGGTAGAAGACTAATCCAATTCATCAATTCCTCTGTTGATTTCCACTTGGATTCCTGTTGCATTCCCCTGAACAATCTTTCCAAATCTTTTCCATTCTCAAGTCCTTAATTCTGCCCCTGATTTTCACAGATTTCACCTCTCATATGACCTCCCTAACTTCCTTCTTCTCTGTATTTATCTACTTCTTTAAATGCCCACTTCGTCTCAGAGAAGGAAGTATATACCCATCCCCCTTTTCTAAGGAGGAAACTAGCATCATTTAATGGAAAGAGGACTGGAGTCAGGCACACAGACCTTCAATCTGGGTTTTTCTATTTATTAACTATAATTGTAACAAAGTCCTTAAACCTCTCTGATTCTGTTTCTTCAGCTGCTAAATAGGAATATCTCCTACCTCACAGGCTTATGATGAAGACGAAGTGAGATGGTATATATAAAATACCTATCCCTGTACTTGGAATGTGTTAATAGCTCAACAAATGCCGCTCCCTTCTCCTCCCCTTGTCAACCTACTCCCAACTGAGTATGCCACCTTCTCACCTGGTTCCATCTTCTCCTGCTTTCTCAGGACCCCTTCTCGCATTCTCACATCTTCTACTGTTTCTCATTACTGTTCCTTCCCATAAGTCCACACACATGGTCATCATCCTAAAATTCCTTTTCTTGACACTTCAGATCATCATTAGTCAGGCTCCAGGTAACTTCAATATGTTGGAGAAGGCTAAGGACTCAGATCTGCAATGAAGCAGGATCTGGGAGATTAGAGTCAGCTACAGGTGCAAGAAAGCAGCCTACTTCCAGTGCTGGGAAATGGGACCAGACTGATTAATTATGGATTCAAAGAATCCTGAATGGAATCCAGCACAAAGTATTTATTAGCTGGCTGAAGCCTCTGCTTCTCTCCAAAGCCTTCCTGAAAACACTTACCCCATACCCAGATAAATCCCTCCATCCTCTGTGCAGCTTCTTTGCCTTTACCTGTTAGCAAGTCATTGTGGTGCAGTTGTTAAGATCATGGACTCCAGAGCCAGGCCTCTCTGAGGTCTGAATGCCAGTTCCAACGATTCCTAGAAGCCTGACCTTGGACAAGTCATTTAATCTCTCTGTGTCTCAGTTCTACCATCTACAAAAAATGGGAATAACAAAATACAGCTCAAAGGATTGTTGTGAGGTTTGAATTAAATATCTCAAGCACTTAAAAATGCCTAACCTGTAAGTATTAGATTTTATCTTTCTATCCTTGTATTGTTATTATTTGTATATATTTTATGTATCTCCCCCTGGACTCTAGTTTCCTTGAGTGTAGAGTCAGATTCATCTCTGAAACCCCAGCACTTGTATATGGCACCTGATGTGTCCAGGTAAACAGATGTCTCTGGGGGTTTCACAGGAGTGGCAAGGATGTTGGAACAGTTTCCTGGAATAGGATGATGTTTCATTCAGGTCTCGTTAGAGGCCCCGGCAGGCTGTAAAGTCTAATGTTCTAAGCTTGCAAATGGGACAGTCTTGGGCAGTCTAGAAACTCAGGGTCAGCAACAGAAAATTATAACATGATCCACTTATTAGAACCAAGGAAAAAGTAGGGAATACAATTCGGGATTCAGGAATAGGGAGAATCTTCAATGTCAGAGTTGGAGCCCGGGGGGTAGAACTGGTAGTAGAGGCTAGAAACCCAACAAGGCTGGGTTCTTCCTGCATCTCTCCAGGACAGGGTCAGAAGGCTCCTAAGACTCTCCTGGTTACAATTCATTCTCACGCTGCCATCAGAGTTAGCTTTCTAAAACTCTGATTATGCCACCTCCCTGCCCATAAGCATTCAGTGATCCCAGGTATTAGCCATTGTCTCATCTTCAGAACTGCCCTTCTTCCCATACCCTGCTTTGTGCTGCCAGGTCTGGAACTTTGTAAACCACTTTTTTGTTTGCCTGCTGGATCCAAGTTAGGCTCTGCCAAAAGGGGAAGCTAGAGGAAGACTGTGAGGTTGGAGAAGATGAAAGGATTTGCTCCTTTCTTCCTGCTTCCTGTTTCTGTCAGTGTCACCCTAACAACCCTTCTTCGCCCGGCAGCAGCAATTCCTTCCAGGGGCAGAATGTCATGTCAGCCTGCAGTTTTTTGAGAACTTATAGAACTAGCTTCATGGTGCCCTTCGGAGACGCCAGCACCAGCCCGTTGATGCCTCCTCCTCAGAGGACCTCTACTGGGCCCTTCCTCCGGGCGCGGAGATACCAACACCGACTGAACGGTGCTGCCGCTCAGAGGTCGGAATTTTAGCTTTGTGGGACTCCTCTTCCAAACTTGTAAGTCTCATTAACTCCAAACTCTTCTCTTCGTTCCCTACCCCTAGCAGCGGTAGTTGCTTCTTGCAGCTGCTCTCTTTGTGATACATTAGTTAATAATTCTTTGAAGTAAGTTACTGCTTTTAAAATAAATGTTGTGCCTACATTTTTTGGAGGTTAACTTTGAGGTTAATTTTTGTTGGAGGTTAACTTTCCAATTTAATCTTTAGTTACAGACTAAATTTAATACAATTTAATGTTCAGATGGGTTTGGGACAGGCTTTAATTAACAGGGTGTCCTGGCTAGATTCTGACAGATACACCCACCATCACATGGCAAACAAAGGACAGAATTCTCAGAACATCATCCAAGATCTTCTCATGCACTTGGCCACTTCACTTGGCCCCAGAGCAGCTTTTCAGGCATGTTCTCTACACACTCTACCCTTCTTTCAAATAGCACATTCCTCATTCAGCTTACTCACCCCACTTCCTCCTCTTAAATGGAGGTACAACAAAAAGGAGGGCTGGGTGCACCAACTATGGTTGGTGCTTTTATGCACATCATTGCATTCTCTACTCATAACCCTGTAGATGTTATCACTTTTCTAATTTTACCAATAAGGAAATTAAAACTCAGAGAGGCTAAGTGACTTGCCTAAGGTCACACAGCTCATTGGTGACAGAGCCAAGATTCCTGCAGCCATCATGTCTTTTCCAGCCTTCCCCACCTGTCAAGATGCTACCAAGTTTTCAGGGTTTAGAGTAAATGCCACTCACTCCACTAAGCCTTGGCCAGTTCTCCCACATAGATTAGTCTCTTCCTTTATCTGTTCACCAACACCATTGTGTCTGAACCTTTTTTAGAGTTGTTAATACATCATCTTACTTATATGGAGTTCTCTTTATGATATTTTTATCTCCTTGAGGACAGCCACTGTGACTTGTTCATCTTTGTACTGAGCATAGCTTCTTGTACATAATAGATACCCAATATATGCTGGTGGCCTTGAACATCTGGGGGTATTTAGGGTGCTTTTCACCACCAGGAGTCTCTTTGCAAAACAGTACCTTTGGGTACACTGTGACCCAGTGTTTGACTCCTGGGGCCTTGTAGAAGTTCACATCAGTATAATCAGAGTCTCTGTTTTTAGTGCTGTGAACATATGCTACTCACTAAGCTCATTGGAGGATCTCACATCTGAAATAATCTCCTTAGTTTGGGTGGCCACAGTCCAGGGTGAAGTGGGAGTTGTAAGGCAAATAACAGTGTTTGATTCATTTGTTTTGCCTGGTTTCTGTGTTTGTTGGGATTCACCGAACAGGCCAGAAAGGAAAATGTTCTTACATGTTCTGAGATGCTCAGATACAACATAATGACCTTTTTTTTTTTAACCTCCTTATTATGTCTAGCTATGTAGCCCTTTGAAGAGATGTGAATAAGTGGTTAGATATTGTTTCATGGGCATCCAGAACAAGGCAATGATTATATCAAAGCATTGTGCTCTGATTCTTGAATGTTTACCCTTACATGCATAATTTGGAACATGTCACTGCCTTGCATAAAATCCTTCAACTAATTCCTCCCCATTGTACTTCAAATAAAATCCAAACTACATCCCATGGACTATAGGCTCTGCATGATCTGGCCCCTCATCTGCCTGTCCGAAATGATCGGGCACTACTCTGCTTATTGCTAAGTGCATCCCAGTTTGCCCGTGAAAGTCTTCACTTACAGCCACTGTCCTGGCATAAGTGTTAGTAGTGTCCACTTTCATTTTTCAAAAGTGTCCCCAGTTTGGGCAATAAATTCTATGGTCACCCTACTTACTGCTCCCTAGCTCCAGCCATACTGGCCTCTGCAATGCTGACTGAAATAATCTCCCCCTCTCCACATCTGTAGGTCATAGTTACAGGGTTATTCCTTACACCTCACTTTCACCAGATGACAGTCCTGCTCAAAATCCACTGAGGCTTCTTGTTACCCGAGGAATGAAGGAAAAATACTTTAGACGGGCATTCAGCCAGACCAACCAGCTTACTGTGCTCTCCTCAACTGCCTTCCGAAGCTCCCGTGAATTCTCACCTCTATAGAGCTTCACGTGTCTCCTGCGACCAGAACTGCTATGGACATATGTAGAGATTGTGGCCTCTACGAGGGCATTCAGTCACTAGGCGAGCAGAGACTGAAGCCCGTCCTGCACTCACCGGATCGTGCACCCATGGGTGCCATCCTTCCAAGGGGCATTTTATTCTCATTCACACAAAGGCCCCAAAGGAACTGGTGAGGAAGACTTAACTACAAGCACTCAATCTTAGGATGCAGTTACTAAAATTCAGTCCCTGCTCCACGTGCATCATAATCTCCTGGGCCACTTACATCCATAATGGATCTCTGGGCTTCTAGGTTAAAACATCCGACTGTAGTAACCAGAAATCTATATTTTTTAGCAAGCCCCTCAGGTGATTCTGAGACACAGTCAGATCTAGGATGCAACCGTTTCAGTAATTTCTTACAGTTTTCTGGTACTACTATTTGGCCTTTTGGAAGTGTAAGACTTGCCTCCCTATCTAAAGCATACCCCTTGAGGAGGGGATTCCTTCTCATAGTGCTTATTCTCTACTGAGCACCTGACACGGAGCATGGTGTGAAGGAATCTGTAAACAGCAGGAGGCTAATTGCTCAACAAGGGGCGTTCATTCACATGCAGTCATTCATTTAGTACAGGTTGATTGAGAACTTACTATGCACTGGCCCTGTGCTAGGAACTGAGGACACCTAGCTCTGCCCCTGAGGGGCTTAGGGTCTAGGGACTGCAGACAAGTCAATAGGCAATTGCAATAGAGTGAGATAGTGAGGAGCGAGGGAGGCACAGAGGAGCAGCTTGTGCAGACGAGAAGGCCAGAGGTGCTCAGAGAAGTGTCATGGAGAAGAGTGCGGGTGAGATGGGAGACATAGTGACCTGGGCAGAAGAAACATGGGCAATGGCTTAGAGGTCAGAGAGAGCCTCACATGTCCGGAAAAGCTGCAGAGTCAGTTGTGAGCAAGGGAGGAAGATGAAGTTGGAGAAAGAAACAGAAGCCAGATCATGAAGGGCCTTGTTTGCCATGGTAGGAAAGATGGATTTGGCCTTGGGGTTGGGGATAAATGCCCCTTAAATGCACTACACCTTTCATGTGGGTGCTTGTTTGGAAGCAAAAATCTGAAATTCCACACTCGGCGTATCCTCTTGGGGCTAAAAGAAGAATATTGCCCCAAGAGGACTTCCAGACAGCGAGAGCACCTCACCATCATGTCAGCCATGTTCCTTCCATCCCTCAAGGTTGGTGGGGGTGTGTGTGGAATATTAACATGTAGTCCTGGTTATGCGGTTTCGCCCCTTGCATGGAGTAAGAAAGATATATTGCAGATTTAAGTGACTGCTTGGTCTGGGAACTGGAAGTGCTGAGGGATACAATCCTAGCACTGGATCAAGAATACCAGGTGCTGGGAACAACAGGGAAATTTTAGATGAGGCTCTATATTAAGAGATATTACTAAATCAATTTAAATATTTTGGTTATGTAGGCGAATATCCTTGTTCCTAGGAAATAGTTGCTGAAGTTTTTATGGGTAAATTGTCATGATGTCATGATGTCAGCAACTAACACATGTATACATATATGTATGCATACATACATATTCATACATATTTATGCATACATGCATATATGTATATACATATATGAAAGAGAACGCAAATGTGGCAAAATGTTAACAATTGATGAATTATGTAGATGTTTACTGTGCTATTCTTTCCACTGTTCTGTAGGTTTGGTATTTTTTGAATAAAAAGTTGGGGGAAGTGGTGGATTGAGCCACGAACCCAACATAGACATATTCTTAATCTGAATCCACATTCCTGAGGGTGTGTGCCTATTATAAATAGTACCTCCAGAAGCTGTTATTTTTAGTTAAGTTGTGGCCAACTGACGCAGGGTGGGCCTTAATCCAGGTTACTGGAGGGCTTATAAAGATAACCAGAAAGAGAGGACATGACCATGTGACAGGAGGCAGAAATTCAAGGAGCACCCAGGAATGGCTGGCAGCCAGCACCAGAGCACTACAGGCTTTGGTGAAAAAGAAAGCCTTGCCAATATCTTGATTTTGGACCTCTAGCCTCAAAACGGTGAGCCAATAAATTCCCATTGTTTGAGCCTACCCATTGTGTGCTATATGCGATAGTTCTGGCAGACTAAGACAGGGGGAAAAGAGAAAAAAGAATCACTGGTATCTGAGCACAATTCTTTTCTCAGCCCTCAAGCTCCTCTCTGTTTCTCTGAGATGATGGCAGTGTGGGAACTTCAACACACTTTGCTGATGGTCTGCTTACTTCAGCATCTTGGAGGTCCTAGAGTACACAAGATCTTGAACACCTGTTTTGAAGTTTCAAAAGTGCCGTTCATTCTCTTCTTCAAAATCAAAATATGCATGCCGGCTCTCACGTCCACCAATGAGAACTGGCTGCAGGGCACAAGTCATCATTCTTGTGACTGGAGATGTATTGATCAAGAAGATACGTGAGCAACTGCATCACTGTGGAAGTGGTGGTGCCAGAGAAAGGATGGGAGCAGCTCACATTAAAAGTACACTGGAGGAAAAAAAATAAAAAAAAAAACCACACACTGGAAGATGTCATCAACATGGCAATTTAAGACATCCCCTGAAAACAACCTCCTCAGAGATTCAGCAAATAAAAAGACAAATTCCACTTGCTTAGAACTCTGGAGGACAGTAGAGACTGGAGAAGGACTCCACAAACTCTGAATCAAAGAAAAAGAAAAATATTAGGTAGGAAACTTCCTCCTGGACTGCCAGTCCTCCTCCCTCTCCCTCACTCAGTCCCTTGCAGCTTGGGAGTCGCTCAGAGGCAGAGGCCTGGATCCCTCCACCTTGCACCAGGAACACTGACTATAGAGGCATTTGCAGCAGTGTGGGTGACTCCCCAGGCACAGGGACCCAAGCCCACAGAGACCCAGGTGGAACACAAGCCACTGAGGAGTGCTGCATACAAAAGGGCCCAATGGTGGGGGTGGTGGGTAGGAGACCACAATAGAAAGACTGGTGTTCTGGTTTGCTAAAGCTGCTGTTACGCAAAGTACCAGAAATGGATTGGCTTTTATAAAGGGGATTTATTAGGTTAAAAATTTACAGTTCTAAGGCCATAGAGGTGTCCATACTAAGGCATCAACAAGAGGATACCTTCACTGAAGAAAGGCCGATGGCATCGGGACACCTTTGTCAGCTGGGAAGGCCTGTGGCTGGCATCTGCTGGTCCTTTGCTCCTGGGTTGTGTTTCAACATGGCTTCCTCCAAAATATCTCTGGGATTCTATCTTCACACTTCCCTCTCAGCTCCTGTGCTTTCTTGCTTCTTTCTCCCAGGGCATTTCTCTCTAAGCACCTGGGGGTCCTGTCTTAGCTTCTCCAGGGTAAACTCTGGGCTTCATCTCTCAGCTTAGCATCTTTAAACATTCTTCTGTCTGCCTCTCCAAGTGTCTCCAAGTGGCAGTATCTGTGTCAGCACTTGAACTCTCTTAAGTAGTCCAGTGAACTAATCAAGACCCACCCTGAATGGGTGGAGCCACACCTCCTTGGAAATAATCTAATCAGAGTTGTCACCCACAGTTGAGTGAGTCACATCTCCATGGAAACACTCAATCAAAAGGTTCCACCCTAATCAAAAGACTAATAAGTCTGCCCCCACAAGATTGCATTATAGAAGACGGCTTTTGTGGGGGCATTATGGATTCAAACCAGCATAACTAGTAAGAAGTGTTGTGCCCTCACCCAATCCAGTTTCTGTTAGCTGGATCACCTAAATGCAAAACAGACTTTTCTAGAGTCGCCCACTCTTCTGGATTAACCCCATCTAGCTCCCCCTGGCATGATACCCTAACAGGGAAGAAACCAGAGGCAGAAAAGCCTCACAGAAAGAGAAAGAAAGAAAAAAAAGGGGTGGGGGGAGTTGTAACAGAACTGCTGTTAAGACAGGAGGGTCCCAGAACTGAAAAGTGTAAGGAAAATGGGGCACCAAATGAGGTAGAGAATTTAAGCAAATCATAGGAGCTGGGGAGAAAGTTCTGCAAAAAAAAAAAAAAAAGATTAAGATTCCTGGAGAAGGAATAGAGGAAAGGAAGCTTTCTCCTAGGGGTGCAACAATTACACAAAAAGTGCAGCCTTAAAAATTGCAACACATAACCAGGACAAGAATCAGATGAAGAAGAGCTGAGAAAATCTGATCAGTTAAACATGGGCTACTCTAAAGGTCTAGAATAAGTTGGACCAAGCCTCAAAGAAGAGCCTTAACACAAAGTCAATCAACAATAAAACCTGAGACAAGAGGGAGAAACTGACTTTCAGAGTTAACTCATCAAGATAATCAGATGCCTAGACATTAGAAGAAGAAAAAATTACATGCCATACTAAGAAACAGGAAGATACAGCTCAGTCAAGAGAACAAATGAAAACTTCAATGGAGACCAGAGTTCACAACAATTAATTAAAGAAATTCAAATAAATCTTCTAAATCAATTCAAGGAGATGATGGAATATATACATAAAGAGGTAAAGGATATTAGAGTATCGGAGCATAAAGAAGAACTTGGAAGTCCAACTAGAAACTTAACAGAATTTATGGGAATGAAAGGCACAATAGAAAAGATTTAAAATACACTAAAGGTATATAGCTGAAGATTTGAACAGGCAGAAGAAAGAAACAGTGAGCTAGAAGATGGGACAATTGAAATCATATAATCAGAAGAACAGATAGAGAAAAGAATAGAAAAAAAATTGAGCAGCATCTCAGGAAGTTGAGTGACAGCACAAAGTACACAAACATATGCACCATGGGTGTCCCAGAGGAGAAGAGAAGGGAAAAGGGGCAGAAAGAATATTTGAAGAAATAATGGTCAAAAATTTCCCAGCTCTTATGAAAGACATAAATATGCATGTCCAAAAAGCACAGCATACTCCAAACAGAATAAATTCTAAGCGACTTACTCCTAGACACATACTAATCAGAACATCAAATACTAAAGAGAAAGAGAGAATTCTGAAAGCAGCAAGAGAAAAGCGATTCATCACATACAGGGGATCCTCAACAAGACTAAGCCCCCATTTGTCATCAGAAACCATGGAGGCCAGAAGACAGTATGATATATTTAAGGTATTGAAAGAGAAAAACTGCCAGCCCCAAATCCTTTACCCAACAAAACTGTCCTCCAGAAATGAGGGACAGTTTACAATATTCACAGATAAAGAGAAACTGAGAGAGTTCATCAACAACAGACCTGTCTTACAAGAATTATTAAAGGGAGTTCTGAAGGTTGAAAGAAAAAGACAGGAGTGACTTGGAGTAGTGTGAGGAAATGAAGATTATCAGTAAGGGTAAATAAAAGAGTAAATATATAGCCCAGTAGTACTGTATCCTCAACATACAACTCTACTCTTTAATTCCTGTAAGAGTCAGAATACAATTGAACAAGAAAAAGGATATCCTGATAATGGATTTGAATGGAATAATGGAATATTACTCAGCCATAAAAAGGAATGAAGCCCTGATGCTTGTGATTACGTGAATGATCCTTGAGGACATTATGCGGAGCGAAATAAGCCAGACACAAAAGGACAAATATTGCATGATCTCACTGACACGAGCTAATTAGTATAAGCAAACTCATAGAGTTAGAATCTAGAATATAGGTTGCTAGCGGATGGATTGGGGTAAAAGAATGGGGAGTTGATTCTTAATTTGTAAAGAATTTCTATTTAGGTTGATAGTAAAATATTGGAAGTGGATGGTGGTGATGGTAGCACATTATTGTGAATGTAATTAAAAGTACTGAATTATATAGGTGAATGTGGTTAAAGGGGGAAACTTTGGGTTGTATATGTTATCAGAATAATAACTAAACAATAAAACATAGGACTGTATAACATAGTGAACCTTATTGTAGAAAATGGACTATTGCTAATAGTACAAATCTAATAATGTTCTTTCATGAATTATAACAAATGTACAAAAGTGATATAAGGTGTTAGCAATAGGGTGGTATGTGGGGAAAAATACATCTAATGTAAACCAAGGACAATAGTTAATACAACTATTTTAATATTCTTTCATCACTTGTAACAAAAGTAACTACTGTTAAAAAAAAGTACAATTACAAAAATGTGCTATCATCAGTTGTAACAAATGTTCCACACCAATGCAAGGTGTTGGTGGTGGGGTGGGTATGGGGATCCTATATTTTATGCATTACTGTTTTGTGAACCCACAACTTCTCTAATAAAATTAAAAAAAAATACACATGCCAACAGACTAGAAATTGTTTTGTATACCCTGCAAGATTCTGTTACTTCCTGAGTTGAAAAAATGTTTTCTACATACAACCTTGTCAGCATTATATTTGAAAATACCACACTCAGGGATCGTTTCATTCTTTATGTTTTACCTTTCTTGGGATTTTAGTTTTAAACTACTGATTGAACTCATGATGTATGCTGCCCTAAATAATTCATGACACAACTCTATCATCTGTTCCCACTATATTCCCTGCTCCAGAGATTTATAAAATGTGCTTTCAGATGATTGCATGTGGGCTTAAGAAATACAGGGAGGGTGTCTTTTGAGAGAAGGGAAAGAAAATGATTTATAACTGGTGGATGCAATAAATGACATGAGGATGGGTGTAATTAGTGAAGGAAGGCTATTTGTCTGAGTTTGCACAACTGGCACATGATTTGCACCCTTCACGGGTGCAAATTAGTCAAGAAATCTCAGTCTAATCAGAAGCCTCTCAATCTACATATTCTTTCCCATCTATTTGCTTTGTGAGCATGTTTGGCAATATCTCTAAAGAAGTACAACAGAAGCCGCTTTCTTTCAACAAGACGTTATCACACACAATTCACTCCTGATATGTGCATTGGATGGAAACCATTGTACATTGCAGTACAATATAATAGATCAGTGCTCTTCAAATTTTTTGACCTTGACCCAGAGAAAGAAATACATTTTCTGTGGAGACCCAGTATACACACACACCTACAAAACTGCAACAAAGTTTTCATGAAACAACCTATTTGTACTGTCTGCTCTCTATTTTCTTTTTTACTTCACTTCATTTTTTAAAAAATTGACATTTGAGACTTGTTTCATCAATTTCATCTACTGATTTGGTCCTGAACCTGAGGTTGAGGAATTCTGAAATAGATTAAAACTTTTTCAGATGCAGCTTTCCAATGGAAAAATGAAACACTGAGATGGAAAGGAATAGGTCATTTGTAGTTTCTTTGTCCCATAGAGGGTTGAACAAAGGGCTATAGTGTGATGACTCAAATTTGAAAGCACCTAATTTAACTGTGCCATTCTGCCTGGCACATAGAATGCACTTAACAAATGCTATTGTAACAACCAGTGTTTGCAGTAACAGCATTTCCTACTTGAGGTTCAGAGCAAATCCCTGAGAGTTTTCTTTCTCTGAATTGTCATTGCTAGCTACTACCATAGGCCTCAGCTTTGTTCTGGTTCTATTTTTTTCTCTTCACCCAATCAAGATTCATAGAACTGAGATTTAAAATCTAAAAAACATTTATGTCAATTTATAAGGCTAGAGCCAAAGTCTTCCTTTGCTTTTCAATAATTTCAATTGCTTTTGATTATCTCTTAGTCCCACTTTAATCCTACACTGATACACTGAAATAAGCATCCAGCCCATAACACTCAAATTTAATGTTTCCTGCCTTGTCTTCCTCCCTTCTGCAGACTTATAGGGAATTGTAGCTTTAGATCAGCATTCACTGGGTGTGGCATTTGGACACTTAAACCAACTATCCCTTGCATCCTGGGTAGACAATTATGAGATCCCCAAGTAATAAAAATGGCATCAAAGATTCATGCCAATCCCTGCCCTGCCGGGTCAACAGATCTCTGCATGTTAGCAACACAGCTGGGAAGTCCCTCAACTTATCCTGTAAGAGTCCAGATTTTTTAGTCCTTTTCTGCTAGTTTTTCTTAGGTTCCCAAGATTTCACCATCTTTCTTCTAATCTACCTGCCCCCACCACTGTGGACCCCGAGGGAAAGAGGAAATCCTTGTTGCCAACCCCAATTCCTCGGGACTGGAAACTCCCACTGCTAGTTCCCACCATGCTCTCCATGGGGCATGCACGCTGTCTCAAGGGGTTTGAGTCCCCTTCTTGGAAAAACTTTTCATGGAAGCAAACCACTCTGCATTATTTTTTATATCTTTCCATATTGGTGTTGCTTACTATGTCTCTCTTGAACAGCTCATTATAGATATAAGCATTATGTATTAAAAAATAAAAACAATTAAAAACTGTATGATTGATGATCAAAATCACCCTAGCCACCAGCGTTGCGCAAAGTGATAGCTGACACTGCGTGAGCGCAACCATCTGAACGCCACTCACCACCCGCTCATGCGCACTTGATTGCAGTGGAAGGCACTCAAGTTTCTTCTTTTTTTTTTTAAGAAGGGAAAATTCTTTTGTCATATTTTGTTGTTGTATGTTTCCATTGTGTCTTTCATCTCTTGTGCTGTGCCTTTCATTTCCATAAAGTCTACTAGTTGTTTTTTTGAACTTCCGATTTCTGCCTTACGTATGCCCAGTGTTTTCTTTACAGCCTCTATCTCTTTTGCGATATCTTCTCTAAACTTTTTGAATTGATTTAGCATTAGTTGTTTAAATTCCTGTATCTCAGTTGAAGTGTACGTTTGTCCCTTTGACTGGGCCATAACTTCGTTTTTCTTGGTGTAGGTTGTAGTTTTCTGTTGTCTAGGCATCTGGCCTCCTAGGCCACCCCAGTCAGGTTTTCCCAGATGAGAACAGACTCAGGTCACAGAAGGAGGTAATATTTGGTATCTGGTTTCCCTGATGGTTTTTCTTAGAGGGCTGACACACCTGTGCTTTTCTGCCCAGCAGGTGCACCTGTCAGCCTGTCACTGCCTATGTAAGAGGGTGTGGCCTGTGGCTCTCCTCCCCCAGGCTTTGGGGTCTGGTTCTGGAAAGGTGGGCAGTAGAGCTGGGCCCCTCCCTTTCCTCTTGGGAAGCTATGCCCCCTCCAGAGAGGTCACCTGTATATCAATAAGTTCTTTGTTTCTATGACTCTGCTGACTAAAGTGTTTTGATTTTAAAATGGCTGAGGCTTTCTTTACCGCAAAGCACTGTGGGCTGAAAATGGCTGAGGTTTTCTCTACAGAGAGAGAAAGGGACCGAAAAGCTCCCAGATTCACCTGTCAGCCAGAGATAGCACCCGATCCTCTGGGCTCCCCGTCCTGAGACAGATATGTCCCCCGACTCTCCCAAGGTCAGTTGTCACCAAAAGCCTCTGTGTGCTTTTTGGGGATTCGCTGTCTGTATTGAGCAGTTAATATTAAAACCCCAGTTGGATCTGGGCTGAGGTCCACTCGCTTGTTTGGAGAGTGCTGCTCTCTAGCACCGCAAGGCTTCCGAGAGCGAAGGGCTCTTGGCTCTCAGCGTGGGTCCACAGTTTTTACTTACAGATTTTATGCTGCGATCTTGGGCATTCCTCCCAATTCAGGTTGGTGGATGATGAATTGTCAGTCACATTTGTCTCCCTGCAGTTATTCCAGGTTATTTACTAGTTTTTTGGACATTTATGAATTGTTTCGGGGGGGACTAACAGTCTTCTACTCCTCTCTATGCCGCCATCTTAGCCCACTTAATAAATACTTAATACAATAAAAGAAGGAAGGAGGGATGGAGGAAAGCTAGGAGGAAGCAGGGTACTGAAACTTAGAGCTGTAAAATGATTTTGTCATCAGAACCCAGGTCTATTCCTTCCCAGTTCAACTCTGTTTCCACTAGATAGTTTGCATTTTTAACATTACCAATGTTGTAAAAAATCACATCTCTTTTCCCAATTCCCCAGTAGCAATTTAACGATAAAAAGCAGTTGCTTTGCTTCTCTGCAGCTGTTGCCTCGGGTACCTGAAATGCCAGTGCTCCCAGCATTGATCTAGAGGACTAGACTGCAAGAAAAAAAGATAAAATACTTTGCTGCCTTAATTCTAGTGGGAATTTAATTTAATTAGCATCTGATTCACACAATGCAATTCTGACAGCTGTGTTTGTGGGGTATCCATGAAAGCAAGAAATTATCATTCATTGAAATCATCATCAAAGCTTATTTATCACCCTGCTACATCTTTCCAGCCTTCAGCTTTGGAACTTCTGTGTGTTTATTGAGCACTTCATGGAGGTTACAGTAAATAGTACTTAAGTAAGTGCACCAGGATTTATGAATTGTTTAGTGCAGGCTTGTTCCAGAGACATAATAGGATGAATCCGAAAATGAGGTGTTGGAAGCTTGATCAAAGGACAGGCGCCCTTTACTGTTGGGTTTTAAGGAGCAGGAAGGATCTCAAATGAGAGCATTCTTACCACCTGGGCAAAAGGAGCAATCACAACAGCGGCAGGTGGGGCCTGGGCTGTGCACGCTGCACATGGTTGCTCAGAAAGGTTGTGGGTCATCTGGGGTACACTGCTCACTGGTGCTCCCCTTAAAGATTTGGAGCTGGATGAGGGGAACCAAGGGATTGGTTATAGGGTCTTATCCATGTACCTGACACATGTTGAAAAAGGGAACAAATGAATGGTATGACTGATACCATATGATTGATCTGGCATACAGCTTTTAAGTCAGTCCATAATTGAGAGGTTATACCTCAATCACTGAGCTTTTATTGAACACTGATGAGAACAACAGCACAACATGTGCTTGGAGAGAACCCCAGATAAAGAGCAGGCCCTGCTTTCAATAAATCTATTACCTGGAGTATGAGTCACATGAGTTTACAAATAATTATAATACTAGGAGGGAGGGGGGATATTAGATAAGGTATAACCAAGAACAGGGAAGGGAGAGCACATGTCTAAATGGGAATACAAAGGAAGGTTTCAAAGAAGAGGTGGTATTAGTTAGAGCTGGGTCTTAAAATGAAACAAATAGAAGAAGTGTTCTATTTGGAAGAGCTAAGAAGTGCGAATCTCAAGGAAAGAAAAGTACATGAACAGAGATGAAAAGGCAGGAAAAAAGATGTTTGTAAAGGGCAGAGAGCTTGGCTCATAGAGATAGGAAAGGTAAGATGAGTTAGGGTTAGGCCATGAATGAACTTGAAGAATTGCAAATTTGATTTTGGAACAATGTGGAACCTTTAAAGGTTATTGAGGAGAGAAGTGACCTGATTAAAGTCATGGTCTGAAAAATGCCCTGGCATCAAGGAAAAGAATAGACAAGCAGAGAGAGGGCGAGTTTATATCCTCAGTATTTAGAGACCTTCAGTTAATGCAACAATCCATAAATAGGTCGAACAGGAAAGCCTGGAAACAGTGCCTGGCATGGAAATGAGTTTCAGAGATAACATAAAGGATGAATTGTCAGGATTTAACAATGGATAGATTGACAGCTGAGAGTCTAGTTTGCCCCTGAAGTGCTGAAGTTTCCAGCTTGGCTGACAGCAAGAATGGTGGTGCCATTAAAAAGAGAAAAATGTCGAAAGGAAATTCTGGTAAAAATAAAATATGTTTCCCAGGATAGCCTGTCATTCATACACCTGGCAAATGTCCATCTCCTTGGTACCATTCCAGCTTTATAGAATAAGAATAATAGAATCAGAAGACACTTCACAGAGTATCTAGTTTAGCTTTTCCCAAAGTAAGTTTCCCAGACTGCTACTTTTTAAAATGCTCCATATAAAATGATTTTCTAACGAAATACATCAGGAAATATTGTTTACTATATCTGCCTTTTGGAGCTTAACAATGCACATTAGTATATTAAACACTCTGAAAAGTCCTGCAGCAAAGAAACATTTATTGTTTTCTTAAAATTAACTTCTCCAAACAATTAAGTTTCTCAGGGCCTCTATTTTAATATAAAACATTAATATTCAGAAGAACATACTTTTGGAATAGCTAATTTAGTCCAAACTTCTCATTACATAGATTGGGAAACCAAGACCAGAGTTTAATTAAATGACTTTTCCAAAGTCATATAACATTTTAATGACAGAGTCAGGAATAGAATCTAATTTTCACAACTTCTTGCATGCTCTTTCCACGTCTCTAGGTTTCTAATTAATAAGATGATTTGTGTATCTTTTGTAAACCAGACTCAACCTGAGGGTTTGAGATTCCTTTTGTTCTAACCCTGCCCTCTTCTCTTATTTCTCCTCCCACCTCGACCCAGAAGCTGCTCCCAACCCTCCAGGTTGGGGAAGGGCTTAACTTCCCTTTCTATCTTCCCTTCCTACCATTCTAGGGGAAAGACAAAACTTGTTGCTGGTTGTAGGGGACCGGTTGAGAAGAAACCTCTGCATTAAACTCTGACCCAGAATAGAGCTCCTAATCTGCTGCTTTGTGAGCTAGAGTGTCTTCTTTTGAAAATTAAGATTATTCCCTCATCCATCTCCTTGATCTTATTTCTCTCTGTGTAAATCCTCTCTCATTCCTGATACTGTCTTCCTCTTCCACAGAAGGCAAGACCTGCGCCTTGATGGGACTGTCTGACCACAGTTTCTGAGAGCATGCTTCTGGTGCAAGCTCACTGAGCTTAGCTGACCCTGGTATGGAATTGTATCTCAATAAGATCCAACTTTCCTGAGAGCAGCAACTTGGGCCATATATTTGTTTCCCACACAATGGCAAGTCTCAATAGACAGTGGTTAAATCGAACCATTCCATAGCTGTGTGTATTCATGGGTGGGGGTGGGAGGTGGACGAGGAGGAAATTGAATATAAAATATTTAGTTTTCCACAGAATCATACCTCAAGTAGGAATTAAAGCAAAGAAAAGCACAGAAATAATCTTTAGCATAATTCTAATGGCACAGTTCTCTGAAATATCCCACAGGAGACCAAAAGGGTTAATGTGACACTAATAGTGCCGTTAGAATGGAGCTTTGAATAATTTTTACATAAAGGATCTCAGTTAATCCTCACCCTTCTTAAGAGTGGCAGGTTCCTTTATTATCCCCATTTTGAGTACAAGACTGATATGTGGCTTGTCTGTTGTCACTCAGCTAATGAATGGAAGCAGTGGAATTAAAAATCTACATTTCCTGGTTCTATAATATTCGCTATGCTTCCCTTTTAAAATCCAAGATATCTTTCTTTCCCAGATTCCAAGCATTCACTTTAAGCTTCTGTTGGGAATTATCATTCATCCACTATACAGCCAGCTTAAGATTTTTAGTTTTCAGTTGTTTAGTTATATGTGATCACAATTAATCTATAAGAAGAATGAACACAGGCCCAGGTACTTCTTTATAAATATTAGGATGTTGGACTTCATTAGGTAAGCCATAAGGCACCAAGATTAAAGGTTTTTGTGTAACAATATAAAAGTTGAAGTGTGTTTATATAAAAGTTGAAGTGTGTTTAAATCTGAACTGTATGAAATAACTTGAAGCTGCAAAGAGAGCTGCCCTGCAACTTGCATAATGGCAGTTTGGCCCACTGGGCAGTGTAGCAGCTAACTAAATGTGGTAATGGTGACTTCCTCAATGGACGTTGGATACCAAGCAGTGAGGAAAAGCTGATGTTTCAATCAGTTGCCTAAAACTAGTGTTAATAAGGTTTAGATTTTATCTATGAAGTTTCAAGAGCTACCTCCATCAGTACATTCTTGGCAGCCATTTTGCTCTTGGAAGACATCTTGCTCTGTCACTGAAATTAATGTTCTCTCCAAGACAATTGAAGACCATCATGAAATGCTTGGCTTAGGACAAATTTTTTTCAGAAATTCACTCAATTCTGAGCAGCATGTTGTTTCTACCACCTTGCCTTGGTCAGTCCAAGGGCAGCCTGAAAGATGACAGATAATGTGCCAGGGAAATAAAATCCACTTCCTTTGAGTGATTTGTTGGTCTCTTCATCTTCTTTTTTCACAGTGTAAATACTGCTCATTCAAATGAAATCCAGAGTGATAGATCCATGCCATTCCCTACCTGTCCCCAACTCAAGTGAATTCTCATAAGGAAGATTTTTCCCTGAAGAGCTTTCAGTATTTTCCCACGTTTGCCTGAAAAGCTGGCTAACGTGTGTGCTAGCTCTTGGCAAACCTGTATAAGGTGCCTGAGAAGAAAAATACTTAAAGATGTGTTTGGCTTCATTTTGCTGTAGGATAGGAAATAATTATTTCGCAAGGTTGGAGATGGTGCAATTTGGCAGAGGATAGAAACTTTTATAGGGATAATTGAAGGATAGCATCACCAAGAAGTCTGAGAAGATAAAAAAAAAAAAAAAAGTACCAAACAATTCTTGGCAGGACACTAACCCAGGAAAAGCCATTCAAATGATTTATGTGTGGAGATAAAGGGTGGATCTCTGTGTGCATTTGCCAAAGAGCTTCTCTGATCACTTCAGATGTCCTGAATTTCTACTCTGAAAGTTAAAGTTTGTGTGACCCCAACACTAGAAACAGAAAAAATAAAAATTACTTTAAATTACCCACAGTACACACAATTAAGAATGGTGATGATAATCTAAAACATTAAGAATCAGAAAATCATTTAAATTTAGTTATTGATTCAAAAGATTTTTTTTTGCTACAGAATTTGTATAATTTTGGGGTATTTTGGGCTTAGCAAGAGTCTAGGGCTTAATTGTTGTTGGAAGGGAAAGTTAGTTACCTCTTCCCCAGCATATTATTGGATCTTGGAAGCCAGATAGAGCTGGTCAATAACTTTGTCTCCACATACTGTTTAGCATCCATAAATTTACAAAGGACAGAGATGCCTCGTGGGAGGAAAAGGACTAGGACTGCAAGTTCTTTAAGGTTCAAAGATATAAACCTGAGCCAGGATGGACTGGGCTGACTCTGACTGAAACCAGGTGGCAGGAAAGGACAATAAAGACCCAAGAGGAAACTCACAATGTAAGTGGGAAAGAGATCTGGATGGGTGACAAGGATTATGCCAGTGTCTAGATTGTTGATGGGGAGTGTTGGTTCTGGTTATGGAGTATGGCTATTAGCAGAATCTCTTCCTACTGAGTCAACTTGACATTATGATTGCACTTTGGGGAAAATGGCTATGGGTGTATGACTGAAAGAGCTATACCACTAAAGTGTTGTCTTTTCTGGGGGCCTAAATTTTTTTGCTTTGGGGTGCTCTTGACTAATATTACAGGGCAGTGTTTTCCTTGGTACTTTGAGGAACCATCTGGGTAAATCAGCAGGTGACAAATAGGGAAATTGACTGTGGTGGTAAATGTAACAGACAGATTAAAAACTTGCAGGAGACGGTTGTCTGGTTAAGTCCCAACACAACAGGATAAAGTAGGAGGCATATCTGATTCAGCTCAGTGAATTCAGTCTAGTCTTGGGGGAGTAGGGCAAAATTTCTGCCCTCCCAAAGCACTATGATTCTGTAATAAGTTTAAGTCTCCTTGAGAGTACTCAGGATTATTTAGTATTATTTATCCATTGCAGTGTAATTTCCCCAAAACTTAGCAGCTTAAAACAATGAACATTTACTATCTCACAGTTTCTACGAGTCAGGAATCCAGGAGTACTCAGTTGGATGGTTCTGGCTCAGGGTCTCTCATGAGGTTGTAGTCAAGCTGTTAGCTGAAGCAGCAGTCATCTGAAGGCTGGAGAAAGATCAGTTTCCAAGCTCACTCAGTGGTTGTAGCCAGACCTCACCGCCTCACTGGTTGTCAGCAGGAGACATTAATTCCTTACCACACTGACCTCTCCATAGGCTGTTTGAGTTCCTCACTAGAGGCAGCTGGCTTCCCCCAGTGAGTGACCCGAGAGAGAGAGAAAGAGGGGGAGAGACCAGACAGAAACCATAGAGGCTTCATAACCTCAGAAGTAACATATCTCAGATAGACTGCCATAGTCTATCAGTTGCATAGACCACCCTGGTACAATGTGGGAGGGGACCGCACAAGGGCATGAATCCCAGGTGGTGGAAATAATAGGGCTCCATCTGAGAGGCTGGCTTACTGCATGAACCACAGGAAGACTGGATGTCCTGCTAATTTGGCTTGCGAGAATTCAAGGCCAAGAGGTGAGCAGAGATTATTGTCTGGTTAATAGTACATAAAACAGTAGCTGGCACATAGTGGGTGCTAAATTAATATTTATTAAACAAATGGATTAATTTGAATATTTAATGACACATGATCTTATTTTGCAGCCACAGGCTGGTAAGAGCTGAGCATTTCATTTTCCTTCCTCATTATGTTTTGCTCAAGATTCTATTAATTTGCATATGGTCCCTGATCATAAAAGAAGGCAACCTCTGTTTCTGTTAGCTGAAAGGAAAATTAGATTGAGGATACAAAATTTGTCAGATAGAGGGACAAATATAATCCATTCCTCCAAACATCAAGCTTTGCTTTGCCTAGTGCTCCGGGATCCCAGTAAGTGGACATCTTCCACTTGACCTGATACCTGAGACTCAAGTAACTAAAGCTTAATTGCTAGACTTGACCACTTTCTCTGCCACATCAGGAAACTCTCAGATTTAATTCATCCTGAAATTGGAATAACTGAGTATGAGATGAAAAACTAAGACTGACTCCATAGTGGGGACAAACCATTCCAGACCCAGTTCAAATCATCCACAGACTCTATGAAACCAGGTACTGATTCAATATTAATCATTATAATTGATACTATGATCTCTGCACCTAATGGAGTCATGTGCTTTACTTTGATATTAACATCTTACCTTTAGAACAGTCATGAGTATCTACCTAGCTGAGGACCATTTCCACCCAGAAATAGGTCCCGTTACCATGTTGCTACTACATGAGTCCACCTCCCTGGTCACAGTTGACTGGACTAGAGGTCGTCACCTGAACAAAAAAGGCCAATAAGATTCTATTTCCTATATGTTTGGAACTGGGACTGAGGGACAGTTCTTAGTAGTGACATTGATTGTCAGTGCTTTAACCACTCCCCCCCCCCGCCCCCCGCTTCTGCAGTGACCCTGAGAGCATCACAATATGGAAGAACCATAAGATCAAATAAGCATGCACCATTGAGCCAATGCGTGGAGAACACCTGTCCAGGAAGCTGCTTGAACCCACAGTGGACTTCTCAAAGAAATAGACCTTTGTTGTATTACGCCACTGAGATTCTGGAGTTATTTGCTTCTGCAGCATAATCTGTTTTATCCTAATATACTCAGCTAACCACACCCTATACTCCAGGCTTAGTTCTGTCCCAGGGTTTATATCTAATCAATCTCTTTCTTTTCTCTTAGAGCTATTATTCCAGTTATATATGGCTGCATAATAAGCCAATCCAAAACTTCAATCAACAATGATTTGTTGTTTCTCATGATTCTGTGGGCTAACTAGTCTCAATAACATGGCTCTTCTACTTCTCATAGGGTAGCTTAGGTCACTCATGTGGCTGCTTCAGCTGGGTGCTTGGCTGGGGCTGGAATGTGTAAGATGGTCTTTCATCCTTGAAGACCTCTCTCCATATGTTCTCTCAACATTCAGAAGTCTAGCCTAAGCTTCTTTATAATAGGGAGCTTTCCAAGTGAACAAGCCTCAATGTGCAAGTGCCTATCAGGCCTCTGTTGTATCACATTTGCTACTATCCCATTGGCCAGAGCAAGTCACATGTCAAAGCCCAGCATCAGTGCTGGTGGACCATACAAGGGAATGACTTACAGAAGCCATCATTCTTTGGAGACCACCAATGTAACAATCTGTAACAGCCATTAATTAAATATTAACAACGGAGAATCACAGTTTAAAAAGTGTTTTCATATTTTTTATTTCATTCTGTTAACAATAAGCCTTTGAGTAACAAATATTTGCCACCTGTATTTTACAATGAAGGAGACTGGGGCTCAGAAATCTGGACACATAAAACCAAACAACTAGAAAGTGGTAGAGCTGGGACTTCAACTCAGATGTTCTTACTGCCAATCCTGTGGTTTTGACCACATCACATTTACCTTTGGCCAGTACAGCCTGTGTTATCTAGTTATGATTTCTGTATTTGATCTTTTTAGGTTTTGAAAATTTGTTGGCAAATAAAAATAAAATCATCTATTTTTTAAAATATGTTTTCTAGAGCTTAACTTTATTTATTTGTGGTTTAGAAGAAAAAAAAAAGAGCACCTAATTCTTAAAGACTTTGGTAAAGATCTTGTAACAAAGGTATTTGCAACACTTGCTTATTGTGAAGCAAGCCTCAACTAAGCCAGGATGGTTGTTTGGAAGGACACATCTTATGTCAAAACCTGGAAGGGGATTTACTCAGACTTTGTGGTACCCAAAGGCTCTTCTGAGGAACAGGAGTGTCTTTATAGCACCCTAGCCCAAAGCCAAAGAGTTGCAGCCCCAAACCCCCAGACCCAAGTTCCTTCAGTCATTTATATTACTGTGCAAATGTCAGTACTAACAGATCTCAACTGGCTCACAGGACTTGTAATCCTGGGGTGGAGGTAGGAAGGGAGTGTTATAAATAAAAATTCATATTGAGAAAGAAACTGAAATTATCTGATTGTTGCTTGCAATTCCTGGATACTTGAGAATAAATCATGAGGCAATCAGAAGTGCTACCTGTGGTGCTGTTGCCATGGTAATCAGTAGTC